>NC_054469.1:59948895-64948895 GCF_017639515.1 Carcharodon carcharias
CAATCAGACTGACATCCTGTTTTGTCGGAAGGTCTACTGTGGTCCTGGGAAGTGTGTCTGCATTTGTTTGGCTTTTGGCCTGGAGGTATACCGTCTCATAGGCGAACCTCACAAGACATAGGTGGAATCTCTGGATTCTGTGAGGCATATTTGCAATGAGGCCAGTGGCTTATGGTCTGTTTCATTCTTGACTTTAAGGCCAATGATGAAGATTGAAAATTTCTTGTACACCCACATGACTGCTAGGGCTTCCTTTTTGATGATAGCGTACCTCATCTCTGTATCTGACAGCCCTCTGGAAGTGTAGATTGGTTGGGGCTTCCATCTGGTAGTTGTTGAAATAGGACCACTCCGAGGCCTGTGGATGAATCATCTGTAGTGGGCAGGGATGGGTCACAGTGGGCCAGAATGTCAGTTAAGAGAAGTATCACTTTGATGTGAGTGAATGATTGCTCTTGATGTGTGTCCCAGCACCATGCTTGTTCTTTCTTGAGCGAATGTCTCAAAGGTTCTGTGACCTGTGTCATAAAGAGGTATTAATGTGTACAATGTTTTTGGAAATTATTTTTTTAGATAGAAACAGACCCTGACTGGAATTCTAAGTGTGTGTCTGTGTGTGTCTTAATTGGATTAAAACCAGCTAGTCTGGGTGCTTTGATGTATAGTAATTTTGAGTAGCTAATTGGGTGAACAATAAGGAGAACAGTAAGGTAAAGTGTTCATTTGCACTTGTTGAATAAACCATTCAAGACTACGAGTAACATCTTGCACTTAGCTAGAAGAAGCCAAACAATGTGTTTATTTTTTCAGCTTACAATAAAAGTGGTGCTATGAAAGGAGTTTTATTGAAGAAACTGGTTACGGGGAGAAGGCGGGAGAATGGGGTTGAGAAACTTATCAGCCATGATTGAATGGCAAAGCAGACTCGATGGGCCAAATGGCCTAATTTCTGCTCCTATGTCTTATGGTCTAAGAGCTGAAGTTCAAAAGACCTAGTGATACAATGGAAAAATTACATTCAAAGGGAAAGCTAGGTATATAAAGAAAGGGGTTTATGTGTGTAAGGTAGAAGCATCTAAGGCCTAACCAACCTGTACGCCTCCAACCAACTTGCAAAGGAACCTCATTTGGAATTTGTAAGGTCAAATACATATTGTCTGTTGTCTATTTAAAGTCTATGAGTTACTTTGTCTTAGTGGAATTTACCTGGGTGATTAATTTGGGGGTTTGTTAAAAAGTTATTACAGTAGTAATTTTTTAAAAAATTTGTTCATGGGATATGGGCATCGCTGGCTAGGCCAGCATTTATTTCCCATTCCTAATTTCCTTTTTTTAGAGGGCATTTTAAGAATAAACCACATTGCTGTGGGTCTGGAGTCACACGTAGGCCAGACCAGGTAAGGACGACAGATTTCCTTCCCTAGAGGACATTAGTGAACCAGATAGGTTTTTACAAAAATTAGCAATGGTTTCATAGTCATCATCAGACTTTTAATTCCATATTTTTATTGAATTCAAATTCCACCATCTGCCATGGTGGGATTTGAACCGTGGTCCCTAGAGCATGACCCTGAATTTTAGGAATACTGGTCCAGTGCCAATGCCACTTTACCACCACCTGCCCTTTGTAGTTGTAGCCATCTGTATGTGTTCAATTTGTTGTTAAATTAATAAATGTTTAATTTAGTTTCATATAAAAATGAGACTGGGTGGTCTTACTGAATTCAAAGTCTGCATCTTGAAATTACAAATCGCAAAAATGGATTATGACAGTTGTTTCAAGTTTCCGTCCGGGATTTGAACAACTTAGCCTTTACCTTCAGCTGTGTCACAAGACCTGTGCCAGATTTGGCAAGAATTTTGCCAACTGGTTCACCATCCCTATGAACCTCTGGGGGTCCAGAATAGAGAATTGGGTTGGGAACTCGCTAATAGCTTTTGTCTTCTATGGGTCCTCAGTGATGTCTTTATTGCTGACAATGTGCCCCAGGAATTAAATTGATGTGTTGGAGAACTCACATTTCTCATTCAGCATCAGCCCTGCTTCCTGCAGGCATGCTAGAACTTCTGTGAGTCGTTTGTCGTGTTACTTTCAGTGCTTTAACTACTGTGATGTAGATTGGGACCTAAATAATGAAGGGTATGAGATATTTAGGAAGGACGGGAGTTTAGGAAAAGGTGGAGACGGTATTACCAATTAGAGAGGGATGACCTAAATTCAGGAAACCAGGATGTAAAAGCAGTTTGGGTTGAGATGAGGAATGATAAAGGCAAGTCACTTGTGGGAGTGGTGTACAGGCCCCCTAATTGTAACTACACAGTAGGTGTCATGAAGCTATTAATATAAATAACGTTATTGGAAATCTTTTTTTTTAAATAGAGATTTAGTCTGTGGGTGTGTCTTAATTGGATTAAAGCCAGCTAGTCTGGGTGCTTTGATGTATACTAGTTTTCAGATGTAAGAGAAGTAGAGTGCAATTGCATTTTGTTGAATAGAGCACCTAAGAAGGGGTGTGAAATCTGGCACCTAGCAAGCAAAGACCAAGCAATGTTTATATTACTAATAAAATTGGTACTATGAAAGGGATTTTATTGTTACAAGAGGTGGAGTTACTGTTGCCTTGGTGGAGATTAATTTAGGAATTTGTTATAAGTTATGATAGTAGTAATTTGTAGCCATGTATAAATGTCTCATGTAATTTGATATAAAAACCTTTCAAGAACTGATTCCTGAATTTAGAGCTGCATCTCAAACATACCACTTAAATTATAGGTTATGACAGTTATTTAAAGTTTCCCTCTGGGATTTTTAAATAACCCAGCTTTACCAACTGCTGGGTCATAACAGTAGGACAGAGTATAAAAGAAGAGATAATGGGAACATGCCAGAGAGGTAGACCAATAATCATGGGGATTTTTAACCTACATATTGACTGGAAAAATCAGATGGGCAAAGGTAGCATGGATGCGGAGTTTGTAGAAAGTTTTCAGGATAGTTTCTTAGAACAGCACGTTCTGGAATCAACCAGAGTGTAGGCTATGCTAGACCTGTTATTGAGCAACGAGATAGGATTAATTGATAACCTCCTAGTGAAGACACCTTGAGATAGCAGCGATCATAATATGATTGAATTTTAAATTAATTTTGAGGGAGAAAGGAGTGTACCCAAGACTCGTATTTTAAATTTAAATAAGGGCAATTATGAAGGCATGAAAGCAGAGCTTGCTAAAGTGAATTGGCAAATGAGGTTAAGAGATATATCAATAGAAGTTCAGTGGCAGACACTTAAAGGGATATTTCAGAATACACAGATTAGATACGTTCCAATGAGAAAGAAAAATTCCAAGGGGAGGGCCCACTATCTGTGGTTAACTGAAAAAGTTAAGGACAGTGTCAAACTTAAATAAAAAGCACCAAGATAAAAGCAAATTTCCAGCCATTGTTGAAAATCTGAAATAACAACAGAACATGCTAGAAAAACTCAGCAGGTTTGACAGCATCAGTGGAGAGAGAAGCAGATTAACGTTTCAAGTCCATATGACTCCGTCTGACTCTGAAGAAGAGTCAGACAGACTCGAAACATTAATTCTGTTTCTCTCTCCACAGACGTCAGGCCTGCTGAGGTTTTCCAGTATTTTCTGTTTTTATTAAAGTTAAAGCATATAATTACACAAAGACAGGTGGCAGGTCAGAAGATTGGAAAGAATATAATGAACAGCAAAGAATGACAAAAAGATTAATAAGGAGGGAAAAATTAGAGGATGGGAGAAAGCTAGCTAGCAATATAAAGATGGGTAGTAAGAGATCCTATAGATACTTAAATAAGTAAAGAGTTAACAGCTGGTCCTATAGAAAGTATGTCCGGGGAATTGATAATGGAAAGTAGGGAGACGGAGGATGAATTAAACTGGTATTTTGCCTCGGTCTTCTCTATAGAGGATGCCAATAACATCCCAGAAATAGCTGTAAATCAGGAAATGGAAGGGAGGGAGGAACTCGGGAAAATTACAATCACCAGGGAGGTGATATTGAACAAATTGTTGGAGCTGTGGGCTGACAAATCCCCAGGTATGGATGGGCTTCACCTTAAGGTCTTGAAAGAAGTTGCTAGTAAGGTAGTTGATGCACTGGTTTTAATTTTCCAAAATTCACTAGATTCGGGGAAGGTTCCATTGGATTGAAAAATAGCAAATATAACTCCTTTATTCAAAAAGGGATGGAGACAGAAATCAGGAAACTGTAGGTCAGTTAGCCTAGTATCTGTCATAGAGAAAATGCTAGAAGCTATTATTAAAGATGTTATAGCAGGGCATTTAGAAAAAGGCAATCAGGCAGAGTCAACACAGTTTTGTAAAAGGGAAATCATGTTTAACCAATTTATTGGAGCTCTTTGAAGGGGTCACATGTGCTGTGGATAAAAGGGAACGAGTGGATGTTTCCAGAAGGCATTTGATAAAGTGCCACATCAAAGGTTACTGCAGAAAATAAAAACTCATGGTGTAGCGGGTAACATATTGACATGGATAGAAGATTGGCTAGCTCCTACTGCACTTGCTTCATAAGTGGATGGGGAATCTTTTGTGGTGTCAACAGGTGCACAGCATCCTCCCTCTGTGTGATCCTGTATGCATTTTTCAGTCCCCAATCCTGTAAAGAGCTTTGGGAATTCCTTTTTATACTTGGAGCCAGACCCTTGTTGCTTGACCTCACCAATATTTTATAAAAGATTGAGGTTGACATAAGCTTTTCGAATGAGCAGTGAATAGCGGTGGTTGTGGATCACAAACAGGGTCTCTTGAATGGTTTTGTCTTTGTACCTGAGTATAACCTAAAAAGTACCTTTCACCGGGAGGTTAATGCCTCCTGCTCCACACGGATGCTTTGTGGATGGCATCAACCATTACGTCACCGGCCATGGTTCCCTTTCAGATAGGAGTGTAACACTGGCTCCCATGTCCAATTTAAAGTGTGTGAGATGGCCATTAACCGAGTTATCCACATTCCAGAATGAATATCTAGAATCTTTGAAGTCACCCAAGAAGCATGGTTGTGTATTCTCTTGGTATGCTGCCTCAACCTCATGAATCCTCTTCAGACCTTCTGTGTGTTTCGGTGGTTTAGCTTTGCACAGCTTCCTGTAGTGTCCTACTCGGTTACATTGTAATCATTGGGCTGACATGGCAAGGCACTGATCACACCTTTCCTGTGCTCCACAGCGTTGGCATGGTTGCTGTACTGGCCGGTTAGGGTGTTGCTTCCCTTGGCCCGGAGTGTCATTTTTTTTGTGCTGTTTCACTAACTGGACATCGGGGGTTTACTTTGCACCACCGTTTGCTTTCTCCTCTTAATATAGATCTGTGCTGCAAACAGATTTCAGATCGCCTGGTAGTCTGGATGGCTATCTCAAGGGTTAGATCTTCCTTTGCTTGAAGCATGTCTGAGAGTGCATTGTCCGCCACTCCTGCAACTAGTCTTTCCCTGATTAGCTCAGATATCAGTTCACCATAATCACAGCCTTCAGCATTTTGTACAGCTCATTAATGAAGGAGTCAATGGGTTCTCCTGGCTGCTGGTCATGTTTATTAAATTTAGCCCTTTCAAGGATTTTATTACTTCGGAGGTTAAAATAAGCATCAATGATTTTAAAACTTCATCAAATTCTGAAGACAATTCATTGTCTAGCTATTATATTGTTGGCTATCAGACCTACGAAATAAAGCGGTGTGTTAAGTTCTTCAGCTTCTGTCTTTTTATCCAGACCTGAAGCAATCATGTACCTAAGGAATCTCTTTCTCCAAAGTCCTCAATTTTGTGATTGATCCAGGGCTAGGATAAGATCAAACTGATCTGGAAGAGTGGATTTCTAATCCATGGTTAAAATTTTTAAATTGCAGATTCGGCTTTAAGAGGTTCACAAAAATCCAAGATGACACTGCCATGCACTTTGGCACAAAGGGTTTTTCATGCAGTTTTGGCAGGCTCCTGCAGTAATGGTATTCTTAATCTTATCATTTAACTTTTTCATTAATGGCTAGCTGGATTGACTGGTTAGGCTCTTCCCTGCTTTAGTACAATGTTCGCACATCTTGGTAGCATTGAATGCGTTTTTTGCTGGGTTCTTAAAGCTGCCTACACAGTTGCGATTAATTTTCAATTAATTATTATTTTTTCATGGTTTGGAGCAAGCTTGGCCACCACATGTTCAGGCGCCAACTCAGGAATCGGGTTTCTTGGGCTGCGATTTAAAAGGCAATTTCTGACCACTGTAGTATTTCGCTCTTTTCTGGACCTGTGTTGTCCAGGAGCTCACCCTTGCTAGGCCTGCTGACTCTGCACACTCTGAGTATTGAAGCTGGACTGCCACAGATTCAAAGGAGTCTTCTGCTGCAGTGAGGAATTTAATTTCTGCCTTCAGCTTCCAAGCCTTTCTTCAGAGCTTTTCTCTGATGATATCCATTTGTGCCTTTCCTTCTTGAGGTTTTCTTAAGGCCAGAATGCTTCTTTGATTTTTCCTTCAGTTTTCTAGGATTTTAATTTTCTTCTACAGTCTCTGTGAGGTTTTGAGTTGTTCCAATCACTGCCACCATGCTGTAAGGTGTTGGGCATAGTTTGGTAGGTTCATCATCATAGGTAGTTCAACAGTAAGTATTTATTAACTACTAGAAACTATATACATCGGTGCAGCAAAGGTGTCCCCTCTCCCCTGGCCAGCCCAATACCAGAGGGGTGGTAAATTAGATGAATACAAATTGGCTTAGTTTAGGATTACGTTATTAAAGGTCATGACAACAACCTCCATGACATTTGAATTTTTTAAATGGTTTCACATATTGGTTACATTTATTGAATTAGGAAATCAGTACGATAACATTATGTCTGAGAATATGCTTGTCAATCATAATTGAAGAAAAATAAATATTACCTTAACTAAGTTTGAAATACACTCAATGGAATTCTTTTGAACATCAGGATCAGGGCTTGAAAGAAGATGAACAAGCGGTCCCATCCCACCTTTCTCGTAAATTTCCACTTTACTGGTGAAATCAATAGACATGGAAGCTAGGCACAGGGTAGCAAGTTCATGGACAACAACATCATCTGTAGCGAAGGCAGAAGAAACGAGAAAAGGCAATTAAAATCTCATTCTCTCTCTCTCTCTCTCTCTGTCCCAATTCAAAGTGTCACACAGTTACAGATACAAAACAAAAACTTAAAAGATTGGAATGAAATAGAATCTTACTCATTCTTGGTGGATTCTTCTGACCTGGAGTCAGAAATTTAAAGACAGTTAACATTGTCCATGGTTGAGGTCAAGAGTTTAATAGACCTACAATTACCTGGATTTGCTTTTTAGGCCATCTTATCACAGAGATGTGACCTCAAAAACGATCCAAATCTAATTGCAAAACATCACAACAATGACCAGGCTCCAGGCTACACATCAGCAATGCCACATTTTTCATTTTCTTCCTGTATGCTTTTGCAATATGAAACTATGCACAGCACCAAATGCAGAATTTTGTCAAATACCAGAAGAAATCAACCAGTAACTAACCTCCAAAGAGTTGACAATCTTTTTCAATAGCACTAGTTGGGTGGGGTGGGGGTTGGGGGGGAATCTTTCAGGGTGCTTAACATGTGATCAGCTATGAGAAGAGAAGGCGCTGGATGGACCAGAGATACCCAAAATGGCAGTGCTGGTTGACATCATGATCTGCTTGCTTGACAAACTTCTGGCAGAGCTTAGCTGCACGTGTGATAATGCCTTCACAAAAATGTATCTGGTGCAATTCACAGCAGAAATGTGTGTGTGTGCAACGGAAACCAATTTGGACCCCAAACGGCCCAAACAATGAGCCCTACCAAGTGCAATTGCGTAGGCACAATTTCCACATTAGGGACCAAACATTAGCATTGAAGGCTTCCAAATAAGTCAGGTGAAAAGAAAAGCCCTCTGTGCTGCCTTACCAATGTACTTTCAGACAATAAAAACTGGTCTCTCTCACAAAAATGTTACTAAAAATTGCTCAATATGTTGTTTTGAGATGTCTGAAAGCAACTAATGTCATGTTAAGTCTCCCTATCAGAAGATATATCCATCTGGATGAAATATTAGGTTAAATTTTCATCATGAGGCAGAGGTAGGTTTGGAGATGATCATTCCAGCAATTTTGTGCTATTAGCCGGTGTACCAGTCTACCAACATACCCCCACTTCTACTGTTATCATGAAGGCAGCTTCTGGGGATTGATGGCTAACTACCTGTCACTGGCAGGTAGCCAATTAGACCAATGGAAGTGCCAATAGAGGCTAAACCTCACTCTGCCTGGAAACAGGCCGCCGGATGTGGCTATAGCTCAGAGATGGCATGGTAGTGGCCTCCCGATAGCAGACGATGGGATTAATCCTGCAAAGCAGCCAGCATGAATCCGCTGGGCTGCATGGGGTATAGTCATGGCCGTAGGCCACCCTGAGGAGGGATTCCCCTGCAAAATGATAGCCTGGCAGCTGTAGCCACAGCATATTTTGAACCATTCACAAATTTTCAAAGGACATCTCCTTCTTGAGGCACCCTCAAAGACCCCATCTATTGCAGCAACACCTACCACTTCCAGTGGGATGGTAACAGCCAAGAGCTTCGGGCACTCCCATTGTCACTCCTGGTTGTAGAGCTTACCCAACATTCTTCATTAGATGGAGTTCCTGGAGGCAAATTTTTAATTGTCCACTTCCTTGAAAATCTCCTCCAGGGACCCAGACGCCCACTTCCAAGTTCCCAGCCTGAAATTCAGCCCAATGTTGGAATTGGAACCCTGGAACTAAAATTCAGCCCATCATTGTTAAATGGATCCAAGCCAGATGGTGGAGTATGAAACGAGACAACTTGTTTCCTTGATAGTAGGTTTATTCACAAAATACAGCAATTCAGACGTCTGCCTCCTAACTACTACCCCAGTGTCCCTGCTGACTCTGTTTATACTCTTATGAGTATATCAATCAAACAAATAACAAATAAACTAATAGCAAATTAACCAATTAACAACCCTTTAAAGGGGCACAGTAATAAAAAAAACCTTAAAGGAAACTTAACAAACTAAATTAAAATGTCATTGATGCAACCCAGCCCCTGTAATGCCCGCTGGTCATGGAAGGCCTCAAGCGCACAGGCAGACACCATGTGCTCCTTCTCCAGGGACACCCAGGCGTGAAAATTGTCTTGGAAGTCAGGCCAAATGACCCCCTGGATGGGCAGCTGCCTGGACCTATTAGTGGCCACCTTGGCCAAGCCCAGAAGCAGACCTACGAGCAGGTCCCCCGATCTACCTGCCTGCCCTCCACATTTGGCGATCAGGAGCGTGTGGCTGAAATGCAACCAAAACTTGAGGAGCAGCCCCCTCAAATACTCGAAAAGGGGCTGCAACTTCTCACAACTTATATGCACATGGAACTTGGACTCCTCAAGGCCAAAGAAAATATAGGTGGCCTGGGAGTTCAAAAACCATCTTAAACTACGGACGCTTGAAACTGCTGCATACGACACCCGCCATGCCAAATCCCCAATGGTAAACTGAAGGACTCCTACGTAGAAAGCCTTCCACTGGGAGCCCCCGCCACCTCTGGACTGCAGGATGGAATGCCACGGCATGTCCAGATGGCTGACGAGGGCAAGGAAAAGAAGGGTGTGCAGCATCAGTCCGTATAGGAAACCCCTTCAAGCAGAATGAAAAGGCACAGAGGGAATTTCTGCGAGATGGCTCAAATTGTGGGGCTGAGGGTCCTGAGGGAGGTTTCAGGACCTGGGCTCAACTAAAAATTCTGTCCAAACAGGGGTCAGTTCAGTCAGGAGTCCAATGCATGCTTGAGCTGCCTCGACACCTCAAGTGCAGTCGGGGCCAAGCAACACGGTTTTAAGGCTTTAGGTGGCATTGGCAGCAAGTTGGACATCAATAGACCCACGACACTCAAGTTGTTGTGGCTTTATCCAGCCCACTCTTCACCATCTAGCAAATCCTCAATCTGGTCACCCCAGCAGTTCAAGCCCTCTCTTCTGCCAGCCACATGAACTGACTCTCTTTAAATTCTTTTGAGTATATCAATTAAACAAATGAACTAATAGCAAATTAACCAATTAACAACCCCCTAAAGGGGCACTATAACAAAGGAAACTTAACAAATTAAATAATATTGTTCCTGGGGCTAATGATGCACTCCAGCCCCTGCAATACCCGTTGGTCACGGGACACCTCAAGCAAATAAACAAACACCACATGCTCCCTCTCCAGGGACAACCAGGCGCAAACATAGCCGAGGAAGAGGGGCAGACAGTCAGGCCAAATGATCCCTTTCGTGGCCTGCTGCCTGAACCTGTTAATGACCACCTTGGCCAGGCCCAGGAGTGGACCCACGAGGAGGCCCTCTGATCTACCCACCCTCCTCTGCACCAGGTAGCCAAAGATCAGGAGCGTGGGGCTGAAGCGCAACCAAAAATCAGGGAGCAGCCCCTTCAAATAATCAAAAAGAGTTGATACGAGTCCTTAATCAAACAATGCCCATCACCTGCATATATTTAACAACATAACCAACAAACCATTAACAATCATTACTGAGAAATTAATTAATTTACAGAATAGAAGAGATTTTTTTTCCTCATTCAATCCAGAAAAATCAATTAAGTGCAGATGATAAAATGGTCCATGATCAATTGTATTTTGTTGAGGTGGGGAGACACAGGATGACAGTCCAGACTGAAATAATAATCAATTTCATATGATTATATTTGGGAATCAGTACCAATGTAGAATTTTCTCCCAGGAGTCCATAATGGAAAAAGCTGCAAAAAGTCTGTGGAAAGTGTGGGCTGAATGTTTTTAAATAATTAGTATTCAATGTGTTATGTCCATAATTACTATCAGCGTCCTTCTTGCTCCTGAATGACGATGTCACACTTAAACCCATGTCAATGGCCACTACCATTTAGGACTGTGAATCCATTAACATGCATTTTACTTCTAGGAATATTCACATATCCCAATTATGGATTTCTTCAACACCACTGAATGTGTTATCTTAGCTCATAGATTTTGTGCAATATGTGCAACATGTGCTGGGTATGGGCGGGGTGGAGCGGTGCAGGATGGCATGAACAAAACTGAATTTCTTTGTATTGATAATCTTCCATGCAATAAAATAATTTGCATTTATACAGCATTTTTACTGTAGATGATAGTTCCAAGATATTTCATAGAAGTATGAGATAAACAAAGAATGAATCAAAAACGATATTTGGAGGGATGACCAAAATTTGTCAGAGGGTTTTAAGAGAATCAAATCTAAGGTAGCTGAAGATGTGGCCACTAGTAATTGGAAGCAAGAAGGGAAAAGCACTGGAGGTGGACTGTAAAGAATCAAGAGTTTGGGAATGGTATCCAGCCACAAGTGTAGAACAAGGAGCTGCTGAGGAGAATATCACAGATGCACGTAAGCGACAGCTAGATAAGCACATGTGGGAGAAAGGAATAGAAGAATTAGATTAGATTTAGGGTTAGATTTTTTTATTCATTCACGGGATGTGGGCTTTGCTGACTGGGCCAGAATTAATTGCCCATCCCTAGTTACCCTTGAGAAGGTAGTGGTGGTGAGCTGCATTCTTGAACTGCTGCAATCCATCTGGCGTAGGTACACCCACAAAGCTGGTATGAAAGGAGTTCTAGGATTTTTGCCTAGCAACAATGGAGGAACAGTGATATATTTCCAAGTCAGGATGGTGAGTGACTTGGAGGGAACTTCCAGGTGGTGGTGTTACCATCTATCTGCTGCCCTTGTCCTTCCAGGTGCTGGCAGTTGAAGGTTTGGAAGGCGCTGTCTAAGGAGGCTTGGTGAATTCCTGCAGTGCATCTTGTAGATGGTACACACTGCTGCCACTGTGCGTCGATGGCGGGGGGAGTGAATGTTTCTGGATGTGGTGCCAATCAAGCGGGCTGCTTTGTCCTGGACTGTGTCAAGCTTCTTGAGTGTTGTGAGAGTCGCCCTCATACAGGCAAGTGGGGAGTATTCCATTACACTCCTGACTTGTGCCCTGTAGATAGTGGACAACTTTAGGGAGTCAGGAGGTGAGTTACTCGTCGCACAATTCCTAGCCTCTGACCTGTTCTTGTAACCAGAGTGCTTATATGGCTAGTCCAGTTCTATTTCCAGTCAATGGTAACCCCCCAGGATGTTGATAGTGGGTGATTCGGAGATGGTAATGCCATTGAACATCAAGGTTACATACTCTCTTGTTGGAGATGGTCATGGCCTAGCACTTGTGCAGCATGAATGTTACTTGCTACTTGTCAGTACAAGCCTGGATATTGTTCAGGTCTTGCTGCATTTGGACATGGACTGCTTCAGTATCTGAGGAGTCGCAATGGTGCTGAACATTGTGCAATCATCAGCGAACGTCCCTACTTCTGACCTTATGATGGAAGGAAGGTCACTAATGAAGCAGCTGAAGATGGTTGGGCCAAGGACACCACCTTGAGGAACTCCTGCGGTGATGTCCTGGAGCTGAGATAACAACCACAAACATCTTCCTTTGTGCTAGGTATGACTCCAACCGGTAGAGAGTTTTCCCCCTGATTCCCACTTCAATCAATATGACCACCAACAGCAGCAATCTGCTCGAGACACCTGTAACTGGACAGCAGAAAGGGCAGTCAATGTGCGACACAGCACTAGAGAGGGGTGAAGCTCACAGGAAGAACTAGCCATGACACAGATGTACAGGTAGATGTTCAGTTTACTCAGCAAAATTCTGCAAATGCTACAAATGTGAAATGGAAAAAACAAAATACAGGTTGAGCAGCATCTTTGGAGAGAAACAATTAACATTTCAGGTCAATAACATTTCACATATTATATTAGAAGCTGAGTTTCCATCACAAGTCCAAACATCAGTGCTTCAGCAGGTTCAAGTTGTCACATCAGGTGGTGACAGACAGCTGCAGCCTCTGAGAAGGAGATCTGCCACCTGCTAGACCTCATGACCATGCAATGGCTGTCAAGGTCACTGCAACCCTCAATTTTTTAGCTTTGGATCCATCCTTGCTTCTGCACAGACATATCCAGGAATTCATAATCTACTGCCCACAAATGTATAAGGCACAGACAGTAATTCTGTGGTATTTGCCTTCAAAGACTCCAGTCAGAATGAGAAGGCGCTGAGATTTGTGTCTCTGGCTGGTTTCCCACAGCAACAGGCTGGGCACACCAGATAATCCAGGAATATTCATCAATCACTTCCATTCTATTAATATGCAGTTGGTGTGCAACCACAAAAAGATTGTTATACAAGTGTACTCAAAGTTTGAGGGGAGGCTGCCATGATGCTTCTATCTTGCAGCAGTTCAAGCTCCCTGGTATCTTGGGACCAACAAATAGACTGAAGGGATGGCGGCTGGGAGACAAGGGGTACCCAATTCAAACACTGTTGATGAGACTTGCTGCTGATTTTTTCTCTTCTTTAGCAATAGCCCTTAGGTACAGCATCTGCGCCTAACTGATTAGAGCTTTGAGGACTGCACCCTCCAATGCAGACTCTCCACTGCTACCCCTGCCACCATAATCTGTTCTTGCTCACTTGTGAAGTAAGAGTGTCCAGATAAAAAGCCAACTATCGGTCTAACTAATCCTACTGAAGTGTGAATAAATGAGCTGGTGCATATTATGCATGAACCTTATGATGGTGCAATCTCAGGAGGATCAGGTCCTCTGAGGAATCATCGTTTGTGACTTGCAGCGATTGCTGCTGCATGCATGAAGGCCTTGTCAGAGATAAAAGACACAAATTAGCATTGGCAAGGTAAATCATGTTGCAGCTTATCGTTAAGATGACCGTCCTTGTTGAACATGGCTGACTGCTGTATGACATAGAGATCAGTGTTATTTAACTGCTTCACCAGATAGCTGGGAGGTGCTCATCTCCAAAGTCAGGGATCCAGTGATCTTCAGGACCTCCTTCTTTGCAGTTGTCAGCTGGAAAATCTGTGGGCGCCCACCTCAGGTTCTCTCCTTCTCCCTAACGTTTTGTGCTCTCTTCTCCCACAACTAGGGAAAGGACAGACCTATGAGTGACTGTAATGGTGCATACCCACCTGGTGGATGCGGTGCTTTTGTTCAGGGTGACTATCAGGGAAAGGAATCAAACTTCATAGGGATCAGGATGAATGGCAGTGGTGGACGAATAGATGGGGATGTGAGAAAGTGCATAGAAAGAGAAGAATGGGCACATTTGCAAGGTAAGTGGGTAAGAGGAGTGATGTGATAGAGCAAGCTTGAGAAGGCAGAGTAAGGGTAGGGTGATGCGTGCAGCAGCATACAGAAAAATATGCAAGATACTTAACTTTCCTGACCTGATTACGTCCTTAAAGCACTTCACATCACACAACACTCTTTGTTGTTGCCTTCCTGGGCCACCTCTAGATATATCTTCATGGTATCAGCTTTAGGTTTCTTCCTCCCAATGCTGGGGAAGAGCATAATTTTCTAACTCTTAAACTGACCCTAACAGTCCATCAAGTGAGGTGTCACTGAACCGCAGTGCAGCCTTTGCCCATTTGGAATCCATTCTTAAACTTTCATTTTGTTATTTCCAACTTCAATTCCTCAAATCCATCTTCACATTGGTCCTTTAAATACTGAAGTTGAGATCATGTCATGCAGGTGCGCATCATGCCTGCTGCTGTTCACTGGATTCCAAATCCAGAGGTAAAGTGCCTATAAACTGGCCAAGGTAAAAAACGCACCGAAAGACAGGCTGAACTTTCTTCTGGCCTTCCCACACAATATCAGACCCTCCCGCTCTTAATGCATTTCCAAGTTAATATTGAAGCCTATGTAACTATTTAAAAGGTAAATTAGGATATTACTTCAATTTAGATCCAATATATTAATTCATCTTAATGAAAAGCAAAATTAATACAGATCTTAGGAAAAAATCTTGACTCCAAGGATGATAAACATTTGGAATGATCTGCCAGGTAGAGTATAAAATAAAATATTTTAGGGAGTTCAACATAAACCTGAACACTACATAGTGTGTTCAAACAGAAGGACAAGCTTTCAGCATCTTTCATTTTCCCTTATCTTCTCGTATGTCTTTACAATAACTCCAGCCCAATCTATCCTGCATCACCAAGTGGAATGAAAGACTCCATTGGGGACCCAAAGAAGTAAAAAGATGAGTATTATAAAAAGTACAACTTTGGAGGATGATAATGCTAAAACTTTGACTGCAACTTGTTTTAAAGCATTGAGTAGAAGGTACTTTAAATCGGTTTTGTTGTTGAAAAGTACTATTTAGTAACAAAAGCAGTCTAGACTGTAATTTTGAAGGTGATGTCAAAAGGTTTTGTTGGCTCAGCAAAGCAATTATCTGGATAGAACCACATTCTTCCTCTCTTTGAAATTTATTCTCAGAATTACACTATTTGTAGATTCCTAATAGTAAAAGTGAGATTAAAAATTACCATCTGGAGCCAGACACGCGATAATGGA
Source organism: Carcharodon carcharias (assembly GCF_017639515.1). NCBI lineage: Eukaryota > Metazoa > Chordata > Chondrichthyes > Lamniformes > Lamnidae > Carcharodon > Carcharodon carcharias. Next base: position 59,964,431 of record NC_054469.1, read on the forward strand.
TGGTAGAAAATTCAACTGCCTCATCGATTTTCGAACTTCACCTGAAAAAAATGAAAATATCAGCATGAAGAAAAATGACTCAACAGCTTTAAGTATTTTTATTCACTTTATCAAAGCAGGGCCGTTGCAACCAAAGCCTATTCCATTCAAAGATGTTATAAATGATTACTCAAACAGAGAAAAAGAGTAGAATTTTAACATGGAACAAAGCATGTGCTTAGGTGCTGCATTAGGTGGCCAAAGATGCAATCGTGTCTAAAAACATGCTCCAACACACTGATTACCAGATTCAACTCAAGCACATTCAGCAAGTTGCTTGCAACCCACACCAGGAGCTTGAGTATCTTAACCATTCCACTAAAGCATTAGTTCAAAGTAAAATTGAATTTAACAAAACTTCCATGGATTTCCTGAGCTTCATCAAACTAGCCCTGGGAACCAAAGTAAGAACACAGCAGTAATTCATGGGTCTCATTAAAAGTCAGGCAAATGCTGCAATTATTACTCAGAAATTTTTATTCATTCATGGGATGTTGACATCGCTGGCCAGGCCAGTATTTATTACACATTCCTAATTGCCCTTGAGAAGGTGGTGGTGAGCTGCCTTCTTGAACTGCACCAGTCCATGTGGAGTAGGTACACCCACAGTACTGTTAGGGAGGGTATTCTAGGGTTTTGACCCAGTGCCGGTGAAGGAACAGTGATATATTTCCAAGTCAGGATGGTGAGTGGCTTGGAGGGGAACTTCCAGCTGGTGGCGTTCCCATCCATCTGCTGCCATTCTCCTTCTAGGTGGTAGTGGTTGTGGGTTTGGAGCCTTGGTGAATTCCTGCAGCACATCTTGTGGAACACTGTTCGTTGGTGGTGGAGGGAATGAATGTTTGTGGAAGGGGTGCCAATCAAGCGGACTGCATTGTACTAGACCGTGTCAAGCTTCTTGAGTGTTGTAGGAGCTGCACTCATGTAGGCAAGTAGAGAGTATTCTATCACACTCCTGACTTGTGCCTTTTAGATGGTGGACAGACTTTGGGGAGTCAGGAGGTGAGTTACTTCCCGCAGGATTCCTAGCCTCTGAACTGCTCTTGTAGCCACAGTATTTATTTGGTTAGTCCAGTTCTGTTTCTGGTCAATGGTAACCCGCAGGATGTTGATGGTGGGGGAATTCAGCAATGGTAATGCCATTGAATGTCAAGGGGTGATGGTTAGATTCTCTCTTGTTGGAGATGGTCAGTGCCTGACACTTGTGTGGCACGAATGTTACTTGCCACTTGTAAGCCCAAGCCTGGATACTGTCAAGGTCTTGCTGCATTTCGACATGGACTGCTTCAGTATCTGAGGAGTCACGAATGGTGCACTGTGCAATCAGCAAACGTCCCCACTTGTGACCTTATGATGGAGGGAAGGTCATTGATAAAGCAACTGAAGATGGTTGGGCCTAGGACACTGCCCTGAGGTGATGTCCTGAACCTGAGATGATTGACCTCCCAGCAACTACAACTACCTTCCTTTGTCCTAGGTATGTCTCCAAACAATGAAGAGTTTTCTCCCTGATTCCCATTGACTCCAGTTTTGCTAGGGCTCCTTGATGCCACACTCGGTCAAATGCTGCCTTGATGTCAAGGGCAGTCACTCTCATCTCACCTCTGGAGTTCAGCTCAGTTGTCATTGTTTGAACCAAGGCTGTAATGAGGTCCAAAGCTGAGTGACCCTGGTGGAATCCAAACTGAGCATCAGTGAGCAGGTTATTGCTAAGCAAGTGCCATTTGCTTCCATCGCTTCACTGATTTTCTGGAAACTATATTTCGGGGCAAAAACAATAGCCAAGTGCAGGATAATTAAGGAAAGCCAGCATGGATTAATTAAGAGAACATCATGTTAAACTAACTTGCTGGAGTTTTTTGAGGAGGTAACAGAGAAGGTTGATAAGGGTGACACTGTTGATGCAGTGTACATGTATTTTCAAAAGGCATTTGATAGAGTGCCAACAATAGACTTCATAGAGTCATAGAGTTTTATAACATGGAAAGGGGCCCTTCGGTCCATTGTGTCCACGCCGGTCATCAAGCTCCTATCTGCTCTAATCCCATTTTAAAGCACTCGGCCAATAGCCTTGTATGCTATGGCGTTTCAAGTGTAAATCAAAATACTTATGTGTTATGAGGGTTTCCCCCTCCACCCTTTCAGGCAGTGCATTCCAGATACACTCCAACCTCTGGATGCAAAAGTTTTTCCTCAAATCCCCTCCGAACCTCCTGCCCCTTATCTTAAATCTATGTCTCCTGGTTACTGACCCCTCCACTAAGGGGAAAGGTTTCTTCTTATCAACCCTATCTATGCCCCTCAATTTTATACGCCTCAATCAGGTTGCCCCCTCAGCTTTCTCTGCTCTAAGGAAAACAAGCCAAGCCTATCTAGTCTCTCTTCACAGCTGAAACCTGCCAGCCCAGGCAACATCCTGGTGAATCTCCTCTGCACCCTCTCCAGTGCAATCACATTCTTCCTATACCATGACAACCAGAACTGCACATAGCACTCCAGATATGGTCCAACTAGCACTTTGTACAGCTCCATTACAACCTCCCTGCTCTTATATTCAATGCCTCGACTAATAAAGGCAAGTATCCCATATGCCTTCTTAACCACATTATCAACCTGTCCTGCTGCCTCCAAGGGTTTATAGACATGCACACCAAGGTCCCACTGATCCTCTGTACTTCCTAGGTCCTAACATTCCTTGTGTACTCCCTTGCCTTGTTAGTCCTCCCAAAATGCGTCACCTCACACTTTTCAAGATTAAATTCCATTTGCCACTGCTCTGCCCATCTAACTAGCCCGTCTATATCGTCCTGTAGTCTAAGGCTTTCCTCCTTGCTATTTATCACACCACTAATTTTCGTGTCATCTGCGAACTTACTGATCATACCTCTTAAATTCATGTCTAGATCATTAATGTACACTACAAACACCAAGGGACCTAGGACCGAACCCTGCGGTATGCCAATGGACACAGGCTTTCAGTCACAGAAATAACTTTCGGCCAACACCCTCTGTCTCCTGCCACTAAGATCCAATTTGTCAAATTGCCCTGGGCTCTTACCTTCTTGACCAGTCTCCCATGTGAGACCTTGTCAAAAGCCTTACTAAAGTCATTTATATAAACGACATAGATGATTGAATTTTTTGAGGAGGTGACCAGGTGTGTAGATGAGGGTAGTGCAGTTGATGTAGTTTATGGGAGACTTATAAAGAAGGCAAATGCACATGGGATACAGGGTAATTTGATAAGGTGGATTCAAAATTGGCTCAGTTGTAGGAGGCAGAGGGTGATGACAGAAGGATGCTTTAGTGACTGGAAGCCAGTGTCCATTGATGTACCACAGGGATCTGGGCTGGGTCCCCTATTATTTGTCATTTATATAAATAACATAGATGACTATGTTGGGGGTAGGATTAGTAAGTTTGCGGATGACACAAAAATTGGCCAGGTGGTCAACGGTGAGGTTGAGTGTCTTGGGCTACAGGAAGATATAGACGGGATGGTCAAATGGACAGATAAGTGGCAGATGGAATTTAACCCTGAAAAGTGTGAGGTGATACACTTTGGAAGGAGTAATTTGACAAGGAAGTATTCAATGAACGGCATGGCACTCGGAAGTTCTGAGGAACAAAGGGCGTGTGTGTCCACAGATCTCTGAAGATAGAGGGGCATGTTCGTGGGTTGGTGACAAAGGCATTTGGGACACTTGCTTTTACCAATCGAGGCATGGATTACAAAAGTAGGGAGGTCATGTTGGAGTTGTATGGAACCTTGGCGAGGCCACAGCTGGAGTACTGTGTGCAGCTCTGATCGCCACATTATAGGAAGGATGTGATTGCACTGGAGGGGGTGCAGAGGAGATTCACCAGGATGTTGCCTGGGATGAAACATTTAAGTTATGAAGAGAGGTTGGATAGACTTGGGTTGTTTGCATCGGAGCAGAGAAGACTGAGGGGCAACCTGATCGAGGTGTACAAGATTATGAAGGGTATGGCAGGGTGGATAGGGAGCAGCTGGTCCCGTTAGTTGAAGGGTCAGTCATAAGCGAACACAAGTTCAAGGTGAGGGGCAGGAGGTTTAGGGGGGATGTGAAGAAAAACTTTTTCACCCAGAGGGTGGCGATGGTCTGGAATGCGCTGCCTGGGAGGGTGGTGGAGGCGGGTTGCCTCACATCCTTTAAAAAGTACATGGATGAGCACTTGACACGTCATAACATTCAAGGCTATGGGCCAAGTGCTGGTAAATGGGATTAGGTAGGTAGGTCAGGTGTTTTTCATGTGTCGGTGCAGACTCGATAGGCCAAAGGGCCTCTTCTGCACTGTGTGATTCTATGAAGTCCATGTAGACTACATCACCTACACTACCCTCATCTATACACCTAGTCACCACCTCGAAAAATTCAATCAAAACTGTTAGACATGATCTCCCCCTGCCAAAACCATGCTGACTATCCTTGATTAATCCTTGCCTGAGTGAAGATTAATTCTGTCCCTCAGAAATTTTTCAAAACTTTCCCTACCATTGATGTTAGATTCACTGGCCTATAGTTCCCTGGTTTATCCCTACCACCATTCTTGAATAATGGCACCACATTAACTGTCTTCCAGTCCTCTGACTGTGGCCAGAGAGGATTTGAAAATTAATGTCAGGTCTCTTGCAATCTCCTCCCTTGCCTCCCACAGCAGCCTGGGATACATCTCATCTGGGCCTGGCTATTTATCCACTTTTAAGCCTGCTAAAACTGCTAATACCTTCTCCCTCTCAATGCTGATTTGTTCAAGTATATCACAGTCCCCCTCTCTGATTTTTACACTACCATTATAGTGAATACAGATACAAAGTACTCATTTAAAACCTCACCTACGCCTTTCGGCTCCTCACACAGATTTCCACTTTAGTCCCTAATGGGCCCGGCTCTTTCCCTGGTTATCCTCTTGCCCCTAATATACTTATAAACGCTTTTGATTTTCCTTGATTTTTGCCTGCCAGTGTTTTTTCATGCCCCCTCTTCACTCTCCTAATTTATTTTTTAAGTAACCCCCTGCACTTTCTATACTCCTCTAGGGCTTCCGCTGTTTTGAGTCCTTGGTATATACTATAAGCTTCCCTTTCTTTCCTTATCCAATCCTGTACATTCCTGGACATCAAAGGTTCTCTGGACTTGTTGGTCCCACCCTTCACCTTTACGGGAACATGCTGGCCCTGCGCTCTCATTATTTTTTTTTGAATGACTCCCACTGCTCTGATGTAGATTTTCCCAGTCCACTTTGGCCAGTTCCTGTCTTATCATATTAAAATCGGCCATCTCCCAATTCAGAACTTTTATTTCCGGTCTATCTTTGTCATTTTCCATAACTACCTTAAATCTTACTGAGTTGTGGTCACTATCACCAAAATGCTCCCCCACTGACACTTCTGCTACTTGCCCGGCTTCATTCCTTAAAATTAGGTCCAGCATCGCCCCCTTTCTTGCAGGGATTTCTGTGTGCTGGCTTAAAAAGCTCACCTGGATAATTGTAAGAATTCCGCCCCCTCTAAACGTTTCATACTTTGTCCATCCAAGTTAATATTAGGGAAGTTGAAATCCCCTATGATTATTACCCTTTTTACACTTCTCTAAGATTTTTCTACATATCTGCCCTTCTATCTCTCCCTTACTGTTTGGGGGTCTATAGTAACGGGGGCCTATTTAGCATTGTGATTGCCCCCTTTTTGTTCTTAAGTTCTACCCATATAGCCTCATTTGAGGAACCTTCCAAGATATCACCCTCCTTATTGCAGTAATTGACTCTTTGATCAATATTGCGACCCCACCTACTCTTTTACAACCCCCCCCCCCCACCATACCGCTGTCTCACCTAAGATTCTATATCCTGGAATATTGAGCTGCCAGTCCTGCCCCTCCCTTAACCATGTCTCCATGATAGCAATTATATCATATCCCTATGTGTTAATCAACACCCTAAACACTTCTGTCTTACTCGCAACACTCCTTGCATTAAAATAAATGCCATCCAGCCTTGCCATGCTCCCCTGTGCCTTAACTTGACTATATACGCTCTTCCTTCCAGAGTGACCTGGTTTATCTTCTATACTTGTCTGTGCATCACCCCTTACTATATCTCCATTCCGTATCCCATCCCCCTGCCAAATTAGTTTAAACCCCCACCAACAGCACTAGCAAACACACACACACACACACACACACACACACACACACACACACACACACACACACACACACACACACACACACACACACACACACACACACACACACACACACACACACACACACACACCACCCCCCCCCCCCCCCCCCCCCCCCCCCCCCCCCCCCCCACCACCACCACCACCACCACCACCACCACCACCACCAACCCGTCAGACCTTTACAGGTCCCACCTTCCCCGGAAATGGACCCAGTGATCCAGGAATCTAAACCCCTCCCTCCTGCACCAACTCTTCAGCCATGCATTCATCTGCCTATTCCTATACTCACTAGCACATGGCCCCAGGAGTAATCGAGAGATGTCGTTGGTACCAATGTGAATCATGATTTGTGACTGTTTGCACTCCCCCTTCAGAATGCCCTGTAGCCGTTCAGTGACATCCTTGACCCTGGCCCCAGGGAGGCAACATACCATCCTGGAGTCACATCTGTGGCCACAGAAATATCTATCTGTACCCCTCACTATTGAGTCTCCTACCATTATTGCTCTTCCTCTCTTTCTCCTCCCAATTTGTGCAGCTGGGCTCTGGCTGCACTCTGCAGATGAACCATCACTCTCACCGTTTTCCAACACAGAAAAACTGTTCTTGAGTGAGATGCACTGTGGGGCTTTCCTGACCATCTGCCTGCCTCCCTTCTTCTGACTGGTGGTCACCCATTCCTTCTCTGTCTGCACTTCCTTAAGTGCGGGGTGACCATGTCTAAAAACATTCTATCCATGTAACTCACGAGAGTTCAGGAGATAAAACAGCGAGAGATCAGGGGATAAAACAGCAAAAGCTCGGAAGATGAAACAGCGAGAGTTTGGAGATAAAACAGTGAGAGTTAGGGAGGTAAAACAGCGAGAGGTCAAGAGATAAAACAGCGAGAGGTCGGGAACAAAATTCTAGCTCGTGGAATAAAAGGGGAAGTAGGGATTTGGATAAGAAATTGACTGGTGATAGGAAACAGAGAGTAGTGATAACTGGTTATTTTTCAGATTGGAGTAAGGTTTGTAGTGGAATTCCCCAGGGGTCAGTATTGGGACCCTTGCTCTTCCTGATATATATTAATGACCTAGACTGTGGCCTTCAGAGCATGATTCAAAAATTAGCAGATGACACGAAGACTGGGCGGAATTTTTCGTGCCTGCTGGCAGAAGGCGTCATGGTGAGCGTGAGCAGACAATGTGGCAGCAAGGCCAAAAATTGGTTTCACATCGTGAAACCAGCTTGCAATCGTCCACTCCACCCATCAATAGCAGGCGGCATTTCCTGCCACTGGACATCGGGAACTTCATTCTAATGCTTCTGCATGTCATTATAAGCCCTGTTTGCCAGAATCATCCCTCCATGCTGGATTACCAAAGCACACTGATGTGCTTTACAACTGTACATAAGCGACGTGCACCTGACGAGCTAACTTGGCTCGGAACTTCAAGGTTTGTTTGCCTGCCTGGCTTCAGGCAGCACCTGCAGTCTTCAGCTCCAGCCTTCGCAGGCAGAACCACATGACTTTTAGGGTGGCTTACCGGCATCTCTCTACCTACCATACCTACCATAAGGCTTTTCACCAGCTGCAGGGCTAGGTCTTGCTTGGGGAAGAGGGAGAATTGGCCTCAGGCAAGGGAAGAGGCTGCAGGGTGAGGGCTGTAACCAGAGAGGGGGGTAGCCTAGGATGTGTGTGGGAGCACATGTTGATCTGTGCAAGTGGCATCAAGATGGTGTGGGCTGAGGAGACAGTCTCCAGAGGAGATGAGGCCAGATGGAGATGTGAGGGTGTGTGTGTGTGTGTGTGAGAAAGAGTGGTGATGTCCCTTGAGCTGGCAGTGAGTGAGATGCCAGTGAATGTGTGATGGGCTTGTAAGTGTGTGAGTTTAGAGTGATGAGATACTTGCCTTACCCTGGCAGCACAAATGAGATCACTCAGCCTCTTTTTGCACTGAGTGGCCAACCTCTTCTATGCAGCATTGACATTGACCACCACTGCCACTGTCTCCCAAGCTGGAGTGGTGATATTGCTGGACCTCCTGCAGTCGGAGCAGGGCTGGAGGACATCATGGAAGGCCTCTGAAAAGCATTCCAGAGACGAGTTACTGGATTCTTCCTGGCTTTCAGGGCCATGTCTTCATTGGAGCAGTCCTGGGCTGCAAGCATTGAAAGCTGTGTGCACAGCTGCAGTTTAGATATGGCACCTGGAGTGAGGAAATGGCGAAGTAACGGCGTGACTGGCGATTCAGAGGACACCCACCAATGAGACGGCCTTTTTCCCTGTGGCTGCATAATTAATAAGGTAGGATTGGGACAATATGATGTGAAAAGATGCCATTGTGGCCGGCTGGTAAAATGTCCTTTTTCCTGCCTACTACCGCACTTAGTGCAAATCTGGGACAATTCTGCCCATTGTCAACTGTGATGAGAGCTTCAAAAGTACATAGACATGTTGGTGAATTGGGCAGACAAGTGGCAGATGAAGTTCAAGGCAGAGAAGTGTGAGGTGATTCATTTTGGCAGGAAGAATTTGGAGAGACAGTATAGAAATAAAGGGAGAAACTCTAAAGGCGTTGCAGGAACAGAGTGACCTCGGTGTATATGTACCCAAGTCATTGAAGATGGCAGGGCATGTTGAAAGAACAGTCAATTAAGCATGCAGTATCTTAGGCTTAATTAATAGGGGCATTGAGTACAAGAGTAAGGAGGTCATGTTGAGTTTGTATAAGACACCAGTTAGGCTTCATCTAGAGTACTGCATCCAGTTCTGGGTGCAAATGTGAAGGCATTGGAGAGAGTATAGAAGAGATTCACAAGAATGATCCTAGGGATAAGGAACTGTAGCTATGAGGATAGATTGGAGAGGTTGCGGCTATTTTCCTTGGAGAAAAGAAGGCTGAGAGGAGACTTGACTTCATAGAGGAATTTAAGATTCTGAGGGGTATGAACAGGGTAAAAAGCGAGAAACCGTTCCCACTCAAGAGAGCTTCAAGGGCATAGATTCAAAATAATTGGCAAAAGGAGTAAAAGTGAGATGGGTAAAATTATTTTCACCCAGAGGATGGGTGGAGTCTGGAATGAACTACCTGAGAGGGTGGTGGAGGTAGGTTCAATTGAGGTATTTAAAACAGAATTAGATTGCCATCTGAAAAGAGAGAAGGTACAGGGTTACAGGGATAAGGCAGGGGAGTGGGACTAGGTAGAATGTGCTTTCAGAGACCCAGTGCAGATTCGATGGGTCAAATGGCCTCCTTCTACACTGTAAAGGTTCTGTGAATTGTCTGAAGACTGGCATCTGTGCTGCTGGGGATCATCCACTCGGCACTTCTAGCTGAAGATTGTGCTCAGCTGTTTTCTTACCTACCACTGGAAAAGGTTTGTTTGGAATATTTGTGGCAAGAATTTTAGTTTCTACAATTAGGAAGAATTCAGACTCATATTAGGATGGGTGGCGCCTTGGCTGCCTTAGATTGGACCTTGGGTGATGAGCAAGATGGTCATGCATAACAGCAACATCCAGCTGTTAAGAGACCTGCAGGTGGCGAGCAGAGAGGCACACAGGCAGTAGTGTGCACCATCTACAAGATACCCTGCAGCAACCCTCCAAGGCTCCTTCAACAGCATATTCTAAACCTACAATCGCAACCATCTAGAGTAACAAGGGCAACAGATGCGTGGGAACACCATCACCTGCAAGTTCTACTCCAAGTCACACACCATCCTGACTTGGAACTATATCGCCATTCCTTCACTACCACTGGGTCAAAAACTTGGAACTGTGGATGTAACCTGGGCAATAACTGCTGGCTTTGCCAGCGACACACATACATCCCGAAGCAAACAAAAAACAGTCATGATTGGCAAAAACATAATGGATTTGATTCTATCCTTTCCTCTTCTTCTTAGGCAACCCCTCGGGATTGTGGATGATTTGCTTCCATTCCAGTTTGATGGCTGATAAGTCCAATGCATGATTTGCAGACTCTGCCACATGCAGGACTGGTGGTGTTTGATGGGTCTAATGGATGCGTTGTTTGGAGGTTTGTGCACTATCTCCAATGCTTCAGCTTCATTTCTGTGTTCCCAAAATCTCCCGGTGTGTTCTGCACCTTCCTGAATGAACTTTCTCCATTTTGGTTGGTGATCAGCCGTGACTATCATGAGTCAGGGGGATGTTGGATTTCTTCAGGGATGCCTTAAGGACATCCCTAAAACACTTCCGCTGTCCTCCTGAGAGTCTCTTGCTGTGACCGAGTTCCGAGTAGAGCAATTGCTTCAGCAGTCTGGTGTCAGGCATACAAGCAATATGTCCTTTGGAGCTGGTTTTGAGTGATTAGTGCCTCAATGCTGGGTATGTTGGCTTGGAAGTGGGTGCTGTTATTAGGCCGCCTTTCTTGCCATCAGATTTGAAGGATCTTGCGAAGGTACTTGTCTAGTGCTTGGAGGTGCCTACTGTAGGTTATCCAAGTCTCCTAAACATATTGGACTGTGGGGAATCACTGCTGCCCAGTAAAGCATGACATCATATTTGAGATCCTGGTCCACAAATACACTTTTCCTCAGTTGGCTGGGCTAGCACTTTGGAGGCAATGATGAATTTCATAGTCAATGTCTACCGTAATCAAGAGCAGGTTCCCAAAATATGGAAAATGGTCCGCATTTTCCAGGATCTCACTGTTGATCTTAATCAATGCGAAGGCTTATGGAGTATCCTCCTTAAATTTGACTAGCCTCAGAAATTTGTCACCATCCTCCACCTATTCTACGATGACATGCATGCCATGATCATTACCAATGGAACCACCACAGACCCTATCTCAGTGAAGACTGGGATCAAACAAGGCTGTGTTATCACACCAATCCTGATTTCCATCTTCCTCGTTACAATACTGCACCTCAGCTTCAGCAAAAAATAGACATGAGGATAATTACAGAACTGGCAGGCAACTGTGCAGTTACACTGCCTTCAATCCAAAACCAAAATCACTCCAACTTCATAGAGCTTCAGCATGCAGATGATGCTTGTGTGTCTGCTCACTCAGAAACTGAGCTCGAGGTCATTGTCAGCTCCTTCTCTAAAGCATATGAGAAAATGGGCCTTTCACGAAACACCTGTTCTATCCCACCTCAGGTATTGTACTATAATTATTTCCTCCACCCCAAGTCATGACATTTCAGGGCAAATGTTTCCTCTCAATAAAACTCAACTCTCATTAAGTTGAAGTACCTTTGTGATTTAAGTCATGCTCCTGACAAAAAAGTTGTTGTCTGATAAACAATCTCTTTCACAGCTTGCTTCCTCTATCTCACTACATTTCCTGTGTCTCCTAACAGTACTACTATGTTCAATGCTCCTCTCAGTTTTCCTTGTTTCTTCCAAACTCCAAGTATGCCTTACCAACAATATGATAGAATCATCAGTCTCCGATAATCAGTCTTTCTCTGCACTGAAAACTGTAGAACTGCTTATCTCTATCAGTCTTTCATTCCTCCTACAATATTTGGGAATTTAAAGCCAAGCTTGGAACCATCTCATTATTTTTTCCTTATTTACTTTGTGCTCTCTTTTATTCTTTTCAGTTTCCACCATGTCCTGCACTACAGTGTTTGGTTCTTTACCTTGCTTTCTCTTTTTAAAAAAGAATTAAATCCAGTTACAGATACTCACTGTTAGTTGCCATCACTCCAAATGCCATGGTAGCATACATATGGATTTGTTTGTCAGCGTGGGACATTAATTTAGCCAATCTTGGAATGGCTCCAAGAGCCAGGAGATTCATTTTGTTTTCATCCCCTATGACAAAAAAACACACCATCATTATCTATTGCACCAACCTTAAAAATGATCAACAATTTAACTCTAGTTATATGTAATAAATACATTATAGTATAATGTAAAAATACATTATAATTGAAACAGCCCATGAAGTGAGTTGGTAAGATTCAAGCATTTTCTGTCTTTTAGAAGTTTCCCAGCCTAAACTTGAATACATGAAATTATTGGAGTGGGGAGGCATCAAGTGAAGGGAGATTTAGAAATCTAAAGAGAAGCATTGAGATAATAGAACAATGTGGTAATTTTGGTAAAGACAAGCAGAGTGGGACAGTAAGGGATAGAGTTTAACAGTAATAGTGCACAGGTGTATAGGGTCTATGCAAAGAATAATGGTAAAAATTAAATTAAAGTTGCTTTATCTGAATGCATGAAGCATTTGTAACAAGCTAGACGGACTAGTGCCGTAAATAGAGGTAAATGGGTTTGATATAATTGCCATTACAGAGACATGGTTGCAAGGCGAATAAGATTGGCAAATAAGTATCTCAGGGTGTGAAACATTTCTGTGAAACAAAGTCAGGATGGAAAAGGAGTGGTAATAGTCCTGATAATAAAGGATAATTAAGGACAGTAGTAAAAAAGGATTTTGGCTCAGAAAAATCAGCAAGTAGAATAAGTATGGGTAGATTCAGAATAAAAAGGTTCAGAAAACACCGGTGGGTAGTTTATAGGACCCTTCACAGTAGCTCTGCTGTTCAAAAGAGCATTAAGCAAGAAATAATTGGAGCATGTCATCAAGGCAATGTAATAATTATGGAGGACTTTAATCTTCATATAGGTGGGACAAGTCAAATTGGCAAAGGTTGTCTGGAAGATGAGCTTGTAGAATGTTTTCATCAAAGATTCTAAGGGTAATGAATTGAGGTACCAACTAGGAATAGAGCTATTTTAGATCTAGTACTGTGTAATTAGTTTATCCCTAATCTCATGGGAAAAGGTATCATAATACAACTGAATTCCATATTAATTTCGAGAGTGACATACTCCAATCCAAAACAAGAATCTTAAACTTAAACAAAGCCAACTACATAGGCATGAGGGGAGAGCTGGCTAGGTTTGATGGGGTAAATGTACTAACACAACAACCACAGTATAAGTCGATGTGTCTTTATATAGGTACAAGTAAATCCACATTTAATGTTCACCACCTTCCCAAAAGTAATATACAATTATCAAATTCTCTTTTCTCTTCAGTATATCCATTATACAGAATCTCACTTAAAATATTTGACAAATAGAACCCCATATCCACTGTCTCTAAAACAGCCAGTAGTTCAGCAGCCAAAGTACTTTTAACAATCCTTAATACATTTTTGGCTACCCAAGCTCATAGATAACATTTCCCACTTCCATCTTTAAGGTTTTAATGATTTTATTAATTTTGAGAGTTTTACAGACTTTGGGTTTTGCTTTAATAACTTTTTATACATAGGCTGCATGTTACATAAGAACAGGGAGCAGGAGCAAGCCATTTGGCCCCTCTGCTATTTAATAAAATTATGGCTGATCTGATGGTAACCTTAAATCTGCATCCGGCCTACCCCCGATAACCTATCACTCCCTTGCTTATCAAGGATCTATTCACCTCTGCCTTAAAAATATTCAAAGACTGCTTCCACCGCCATTTTAGGAAGAGAATTGCAAAGACACAAGACGCTCAGAGAAAAAATTTGCCTCATCTTTGCTTTAAATTGGTGACCCCTTATTTTTAAACAGTGACCCCTAATTCTAGAATCTCCCACAAGAGGAATCATCCTCTCCACATCCACCCTGTCAAGACCCCTCAGGGTCTTATATGTTTCAATCAAATCGCCTCTTACTCTTCTAAACCTCAATGGATACAAGCCTGGCCTGTCCAACCTTTCCTCATAAGACAACCAGCCCATTCCAGGTATTAGTCTAGTAAAGCTTCCAACACATTTACATCCTTCCTTAAATAAGGTGCCCAATACTGTTCACAGTACTCCAAATGTGGTCTCATTAGTGCTCTGTATAACTGAAGCATAACCTCCCTACTTTTGTATTTAATTCCCCTCACAATAAATGATAACATTCTAATAGCTTTCCTAATTGCTTGCTAGCATGCATGCTAGCTTTTTGTGATTCATGCACCCAGACCCTCTGCATCTCAGAGCTCTGCAATCTCTCACCATTTAGACAGTATGCTTTTCTTTTACTCTTCCTGCCAAAATGGACAATTTCACACTTTCCCACTTTGTACTCCATTTGCCAGATCTTTGCACACTCACTTAACCTATCTATATCTTTTTGTAGCCTCTTTATGTGCTCTTCACAACTTACTTTCCTATCTATCTTTGTGTCATCAGCAAATTGGCAAACATCCCATCCATACCTTCATCCAAGTAATTTATATAAATTGTAAACAGTTAAGGTCCCAGCACGGATCCCTGTGGCACACCACTCAGTACATCTTGCCAACCTGAAAATGACCCATTTATGCCTACTCTCTGCTTCCTGTTATCCAGCCAATCTTCTATCCATGCCAATATGTTATCCCCTATATCATGAGCTTTTATTTTCTGCAATAACCTTTGATGTGGCACTTTATCAAATGCCTTCTGGAAATCTAAGTACAGTGCATCCATCGGTTCCCCCTTATCTGCAGCATATGTTACTTCCTCAAAGAATCCAATAAGTTGGTTAAATTTGATTTCTCCTTCACAAAACTATGTTGACTGTGCCTGATTACCTTGAACTTATCCAAGTGCCCTGCTATAGCTTCTTTAATAATAGCTTCTAATATTTTCCCTATGGCAGACGTTAAGCTAACTGGTCTGTAGTTTCCCACTTTCTGTCTCCTTCCCCTTTTGGATAATGTGGTTATATTTGCTATCTTCCAATCTAATGGCACCTTTCCTGAATCTAGGGAGTTTCAGAAAATTAAAACCAATGCATCAACTATCTCACTAGCCACTTATTTTAAGACCCTAGGAAGAAGCTCATCAGGACCCGGGCACCCGAGCCCGCAGCTCCAACAATTTACTCAGTATCACTTCTCTGGTGATTGTAATTTTTGTGCCCTCGCTGCCCTCTATTTTCTGATTTGCAGCTGCCCCTGGGATGCTACATGTATCCTCTATGGTGAAGACTGATGCAAAATACCTGTTCAATTCATCTGCCATTTCCTTGTTTTCCATTATCAATTCTCCAGACTCACTTTCTATAGGACCAACACTCGCTTTGTTAACTCGTTTCTTTTTAAAATATTTATAGAAACTCTTACTATCTGTTTTTATATTTCTGGCTAGCTTTCTCTCGTATTCTAATTTCTCCCTCCTTATTAATCTTTTAATCATCCTTTGCTGTTCCTTATATTCTGTCCAATCTTCTGGCCTTGCACCTATCTTTGCACAATTATATACTTTTTCTTTAAGTTTGATACTATCTTTAGCCTTTCTAGTTAACCACGGAGGACATGTCTGTCTCTTGGACTTTTTCTTACTTGTTGGAATGTATCTATTGTGTATTCTGAAATATCGCCTTAAATGTTTACCGCTGCATCTCCACTTACCTATCCATTAAGCTAATTTGCCAATTCACTTTAGCCAGCTCAACTTTCATGCCCTCATAATTGGCCTTACTTAAGTTTAAAAGCATTGTCTCGGACCCACTCCTTTCTCCCTCAAACTGAATGTAAAATTCAATCATATTATAATCGCTGCTACCTAGGGGCACCTTCACTATTAAGTCATTAATTAATTCCAGCTCCTTGCACAATATCACATCTAGTATAGCCTGCTCTCTGGTTGGCTCCAGAACATGCTGCTCTAAGAAATTATCCCAGAAATATTTTATGAATTCTTCACCTGGGCTACCTTTGCCCATTTGACTTTTCCAGTCCACATGTAGGTTAAAAGCTCCCATGATTATCACCATGTCTTTCTGACAAGCTCCCATTATTTCTTCCTTTGTGCTCAGTCATATCATGTGGTTATTCTTAGAGGGCCTGTACACGACTCCAACAGGTGACTTCTTGCCTTTACCATTTCTCATCTCCACCCAAATCATTTCCACATCCTGGTTTCCTGAACTTAGGTCAGGCCTCTCTATTGTGCTACTATCATCATTAACTAGCAGAGCCATCCTTCCATCATTTCCTCACTTCCTGTCCTTCCCAGATGTCCTATACCTTTTAATATTCAGGTTCCAACCCATGTCCTCCTGCAGCCATGTCTGTAATGGCTATCAAATCATATTTATTTATTTCTTTCTACGTGCGCTCTTTGTTCATCTGTTTTGTTTCGAATGCTTCGTGCCTTTAGTTTGATCTTTTTATAACCTCTAGTATGTTCTGTTGATTTACTGTTAGATTTGTACTCTCTATCCCTTCCTGTCATGGTCTGCTTTTCATTTCCAATAATAATACCTTTCTCTTTTGCCTTGTCTCTACTCTTTGACTTACTAAATCTTCCCAAATTTGAACACTTGCCCTACTATTTAGTATAAAACCCTCTCTACTTCCCTAGTTATGCGGCTCGCAAGAACACCGGTCCCAGCACGGTTCAGGTGTAGACTGTCCCAACAGTACAGATACTACTTTCCCTAGTATTGGTGCCAGTGCCCCATGAACCGGAACCCACTTCTCCCACACCAGGCTTTGAGCCACCCATTCATCTCACTAATCTGATTTGTCCTTTGTCAATTTGCATATGGCTCAGATAATAATGAAGAGATTATGACCTTTGAGGTTCTGCTTCCTAATTTGGTGCCAAGTTCCTCATACTGACTTTGTTTGTCCTACCTCTGTTGTTGGTACCAACATGGACCACGACAAGTGGGTTATCCTCCTCCCAATGTAAGTTCCTCTCCAGCCCCAGACAGATGTCCTGAACCCTGGCACTAGGCAGGCAACACAGCTAACTAGACTCATGCTCTTTGCTGCACAGAATGGTATCAATCCCTCCATGCTGTCCCCTACTACCACTACATTCCTTGTAACTCCCCCCGCTTGAATGGCTTCTTGTACCATGGTGCCATGGCCAGTTAGCTCATCCACCCTGCAGCCACCACTCTCATCCAAAGAAGCTGAAAAAACATCAAACCGGTTGGACAATTGAAAGGGCTGAGGGCCCTGCAATCCTGCCCTCTGAATCTCCTTACGTGCCTCACTTGCAGTCACACCCTCCTGTGCTTGACCATTGACCAAATTAGAAAACTATCCTAAATGGTGTGACTGCCTCCTGGAATAAAGTGTCCAGGTAACTTGCCCCATCCCTGATATGCCGCAGTGTCGGCAGTGTCAAGAAGATATAATAATTCTCATGTTATTGGAATTTATTGTAAAATAGTGGTATCTGTGTCTGTGTGTGTGCGTGAGGGACAGACTTAACTGGATTAAAGGCAGCTGCTGTGAAGGCTTTGATGTGGTACAAGTTGAGCTAGCTTTGAAGTGGTAAGTAGGTAAACTTAGGTGTCAAGGGAATGTTTGCATTTTTAAATAAATCAAACCAGATTGTTTTCAAAGGAGGGCTGAAATGTGTCACCTAGCCAGGTGAAGATCAGAAACAGTGTGTTTATTTTTCCTGAAGATTACTGTTAAAACCTAGTACTATGAGAGATTTTTATTATCAGAAAGGTATAGTCCAAAGACATAGTAAAACAATGGGAATTTGCATTCAAAGTGGAAAATAAGTACAAGGGAGTGAAGGCTGTTTGTCAGGGTAGGCATTTTAGGATCTAACAAGTGTGAAAAGCCTTTATCTTCTATGCCTCAAGCTGCTGTCTACAAAGAACTGAAGTTAAGGAAACTCACTTTGAATTCAGCTGGTTCAGGGCATTGTGTGTCACCTTTGCTGGGTCTTTTACAACCTATGTGCCTTACTGCTGCCTTAATGGAAGTGTAACTGGGAGTCAGATTAATTAGGGGATTTAGAAGATATTATAATAGTAATTAGTAGACATTTGTATGCTTAAAATCATTTCTCTTATTGATAAATGTTTAGTTTTGTAAAAACCTATAAACTTGGTGGTCTTATTACTACTGAATTCAAAGCCTGCAACTCAAAACATCCAAATTGAAAAAATAGTTGTGGCAGTTGTCTCAAATTTTGCTCTGGGATTTGAATAACTCAACATTTACCATCGGCTGTGTCATAACATAGTTGAGGGCTCTTTGAGGGATATATTTGAAATTCTTTGATTGGTTTGGAGTTGGTGAATCTTAAGGTTATGGGTACAAGAAGCACTTTGAACTCAGGAGTTGGTGTGAGGGTTTTTATTAGTGACGAGACTGCAATCTGGCTTTGACAGTTGCTCAGACTTGTCTGGGAGTTGAAGGTATAATTTTGGTTGGTTTACAAAAGGTAACTAAAGTTAAGTTAATAGAATTAGCCGATAAATTATAATTGAGGTTACCTGCAGAGGCTAAGAAAACAGATATAATTGAAGGTACAGCACAGCCTTTAAAGTTGGAAGTGATACCTGACACTAGTGAGTCACAGCTGGAGGTAGTGAGACTTCAGTTAGAAATGAAGAGGCTTGAATTTGAACAAGCAATACAACTGAGAAAACTTGAATTGGAGGCAAAGGAAAAGGAAAAAGAATTAGAAATGAAAAAGCTGGAGCTAGAGGCAGCAGAAAAAGACAGGGCATTTCAAAGGGAAAGAGAGAAGGATAAAGAAACTGAGGCAAGGGAAAGAGTGAAGGAAAGAGAAGGGGCATACCAGCTTAAAACACTGGAAGTTAAACAAGAGATCTCAGATTCTGAGGAAAGTTCGGATGAGGAAAAAAACCTTTAACCTAAAACCCAGTGGGGAGATATTTAAATTTGTACAAGCTCTTCCAAAGTTTGAGGAAACAGATGTGAAAGCAGTCTTTATTTCATTTGAGAAGATAGCTAAACAGATGAAATGGCCACAGGAAGACTGGATAAAAACAAAACAACTGCGGATGCTGGAAATCCAAAACATAAACAGAATTACCTGGAAAAACTCAGCAGGTCTCGCAGCATCGGCGGAGAAGAAAAGAGTTGACATTTCGAGTCCTCATGACCCTTCGACAGAACTTGAGTTCACGTCCAAGAAAGAGTTGAAATATAAAGAAGACTGGACATTGTTGTTAAAATTCAGGTCGGTGGAGGCAAAGCACATGAGGTTTATGCTTCACTATCAGAAGAAATGTTGGTGAGCTATGAATTGGTAAAAAAGGCTATTTAGAGTGCATATGAGTTGGTTCCTGAGGGATAAAGGCAGAAAATTAGGAATATGGGAAAACAGCCTGGGCAAACTTATAATGAGTTTGAAAGAGTAAAACAAAATAATTTTGACTGGCGGATATGGGCATTAAAGTTAGAAGCAACATATGCAGCTCTTAGAGAAGTAATCCTTTTGGAAGAATTTAAAGATTCAATCCCTTCAGTAGTGAGAACTCACATGGAGGAACAGAGGGTTCCAACAGTAAGACAAGCAGCAGAGATAGCTGATGATTATGGGTTAGCTCCTAGAGCTAAGCCTTTCTTCATCACCCTTTTAAATCAGGAAAGGATAGAAAGCGGGAAGATGAAAGGAAGATCGTCAGGGAAGAGGAGTAGGTGTAACTTCGCAGAAAGTTTTTTCTCAGGTTAAAAAGGAAAGTGCTGATGGTGGAAGTGACATTCTAAAATTGAGGTGTTTTCATTGTAATAAAATTGAACATGCAAAATCTGTGTGTTGGAAATTGCAGGGAAAATCTGTTGGAATTAAAGGATAGCCGAAAAGTCTTGGAAGTAAAAGTACTGTGGGTTCTGAGGTTCCAGCGCAGGAAAAGAAACAGTGGTTTGTATACAGGTAAAACAGGGAGAATCAGTGATGGGAAAAGAAGTGGGAATGTGTTCACAATTTACCCAAGAGCATTCGGAGGAGCAGATTGCAGAAATGTTTAGAGATTTTGTATGTGAAGGGAAAGTCTTTCCATGTGTACAGGGTGGAGTAGGTAAAGATGTTAAAATTTTAAGAGACATAGGGGCTAGTCAATCCTTAATGTTGTGGGATAGGGACATTTGTTGTTCAGAGGGAATATTGCAAAAACAGGTGATAATAAGTGGGGTTCATGGAGATGCTAAACCTATTCCATTGTAAAAGGTAAATTTAAAGAGTAAGTGGAAAACAGGGGAGGTGATTGTTGGAGTAGTGGAAAAATTGCCCATTACAGGGGTTCAATTTATTCTGGGTAATGATATAGCTGGGTCACAAATCTGGGTGACGCCTATGGTAGTTGAGCAGCCTGTAAAATGTTATCAACAGAAGTGTTGCAGAGAGGGCATCCTGGATTGTTTCCAGATTGTGTGATAGCAAGATCACAGGCTCATAGGTTAAAAAAAGGAGGACAGGGAGTTAAAAGGCAGGGAGAAGGTGTGGAAATCCAATTAGCTGACGCTGTGTTTGATAACATTGTTCAGGAAGAAAGACTGGAAGACAATTCAGCTTAAGTGTTTAATCAAAGAGGTTAGTGGGGTTACAGAAAAAGGATTTGCAAATACAACATTTATATTTATATACTTAGGAACAGAGACAAAATGCATTCTAGAATGTTATTATCTAATGAGAGGTAGTGATTTAATGAGAAAATGGAAGCCTTATTATGTTTTAGCAAATGAAAGCTGCGGGGAGGTGCATCAGATTATACTACCATTTGGATGTAGAAATTAGATTCTGAGGATAGCTCATGAAATTCCAATGGGGGGACATTTAGGAATTAGAAAGACACAGGCAAAGGTACAAAAAAATTTTTTATTGGCCTGGACTGCATAGGGATGTAGTCAAGTCCTGTAGAACATGCCTCACATGTCAGGTGATAGGGAAACGAGAAGCAGTGATTAAGCCAGCAGCTTTAATTTCTATTCAAGCATTTGAAGAACCTTTTGCCAGGGTCATGATTGATTGTGTAGGACCCCTCCCTAAGACTAAAAGTGGGAATCAGTGCTTACTGACAATACTAGATGTGTCTACCAGGGTCCCTGCAGCAAAACCTTTCAGAAATATTACAACAAAGAAAATTGGGGAAGAATTAACTAAATTCTGTACGACATATGGTTCACCTAAAGAAATACAATCAGATCAGGGTTCAAAGTTCATGTCACAGCCGTTTAAGGAAGTAATGAGAAATTTGGGAATAAAACAGTTGAAGTCAATAGCTTACCATCCTGAATCACAAGAGGCTTTGGAAAGATGGCATCAAACTTTAAAAACTAATTTGAGAGTGTACAGTCAAAAGTATCCACAGGATTGGGATAGGGGAGTTCCATTCTTGTTATTTGCTATTAGGGATGCTCCTAATGCATTGACTGATTTTAGTCCTTTTGAACTAGTTTATACTCATGAGGTAAGGGGACCGCTGGAATTGATTCATGAGAAATTGGTGGGTCAAAATGACCGTGACCAACACATTGATCATAAGACTAAAATGCCTTGTGACCAGTACAATTCATTCAGATTCATCATTACCTTCATTCTCTTCCTCAGAACGCTCTTCATCATGTTAATATAAAATAGAAGCAAAATACTGTGGATGCTGGAAATCTGAAACTAAAACAAAAATAGCTGGAAAAACTCAGCAGGTCTGATAGCATCTGCGGAGAGGAATACAGTTAACGTTGCGAGTCCATATGACTCTTCATCAGAACTAAGAAATATAGAAATGAGGTGAAATATAAGCTGGTTGAGGGGGGTGGGACAGGTGGAGCTGGATAGAGGACCAACGATAGGTAGAGGCAAAGAACGGGTTGCCAAAGATGTCATAGACAAAAGGACAAAGGGGTGTTGACAGTGGTGATATTAGCTAAGCAATGTGCTAATGATGACAGTAAGGGTAGAAAGCAGGAGCGAGCAAGTGACAGATAGACCTAGTGGGGGTGGGGTGGGGGGAAGGGATCAGAATAGGCTAAAAGGTAGAGATAAAACATTGCATGGAAATACATTTAAAAATAGTGGAAATTGGTGGGAAAAGGAAAATGTATTTTAAAAAAAAGATACATTATTGGAAAATGGGGGATCGGAAAGGAGGTGGGGATGGAGGAGCGAGTTCATGATCTGAAGTTGTTGAACGCAATATTAAGTCTGGCAGGCTGTAAAGTGCCTAGTTGGAAGATGAGGTGCATGTTTGTCCTTGGCCTGCTGCAATGTTCCAGTGAAGCTCCACACAAATTGGAGGAACAGCACCTCATCTTCCGACATGGCACTTTACAGCCTGCCTGACTTAATATTGAGTTCAACAACTTCAGATCATGAACTCTCTCCTCCATCCTAACCTCTTTCCAATCACCCTTTTTCCAATAATTTATCTTTTTTTTTAAACATATTTTTCTTTTCCCACCTATTTCCATTATTTTTAAATGTATTTCCATGCATTGTTTTATCTCTACACCTTTTAGCCTATTTCGATCCCTTCCCCCCACCCCATCCCTACTAGGGCTATCTGTACCTTGCTCATCCTGCTTTCTATCCTTAATGTCACCATTAGCACATTTCTTAGCTAATATCACCACCGTCAACACCTCTTTGTCCTTTTGTCTATGACATCTTTTGGCAATCTCCACCTATCACTAGTCCTCTATCCAGCTCTACCTGTCACACCGCGCACACACCAACCCACCCCCCACCCCCCCCCCACCCCCCCCCCACCCACCCCACTCCCCCAACCAGCTTATATTTCACCTCTTTTCTATTTTCCTTAGTTCTGGTGAAGAGACTTGTAATGAATATTGGTGGACAGTCTATCACCAGAAATTGAGACAGAGAGGTCAAGGAAGGGAAGGGAAGAGTCAGTGATGGACCATGAGAAAATGATGGAGGGGTGGAAATCAGAAGCAAAATTAATTTTTCCAGGTCCAGACAAGAGCATGAAGCATCATCGATGTACCGGGGAAAGAGTTGCGGGAGGGGGCTTGAGTTGGACTGGAACAAGAAATGTTCCAGATACCCCATAAAGAGACAGGCATAACTGGGGCCCATGCGGGTACCCATAGCCACACCTTTTATTTGGAGGAAGTGAGACAAGTTTAAGGAGAAATTGTTCAGTGAGGCCAGAACAATCCCCATCCACCACTACTCTCCTCCGTCTGGCTAAACTTGTTCTCTCACTGAACAATTTCTCCTTAAACTCGTCTCAATTCCTCCAAATAAAAGGTGTGGCTATGGGTACCCACATGAGCCCCAGTTATGCCTCTCTCTTTATGGGGTATCTGGAGCATTCCTTATTCCAGTCCTATTCAGGCCCCCTCCCACAACTCTTTCTCCGGTATGTCGATGACTGCTTCGGTGCCGCTTCATGCTCTCGTCTGGACCTGGAAATATTTATTAATTTTGCTTGCAATTTCCACCCCTCCATCATTTTCACATGGTCCATCACTGACACTTCCCTTCCCTTCCTTGACCTCTCTGTCTCAATTTCTGGTGATAGCCTGTCCACCAATATTCATTGCAAGCCTACCGACTCCCACAGCTGCCTCGATGACAGCTCCTCACATCCCGCTTCCGGTAAGGACTCCATCCCATTCTCTCAGTTCCTTCGCCTCCGTTGCATCTGTTCTGATGATGCCACTTTCCAAAACAGTTCCTCTGACATGTCTTCCTTCTTCCTTAACCGAAATTTTCCACCCACGGTGGTTGACAGGGCCCTCAACCGTGTCCGGCCCATCTCCCTCGCATCCGCCCTCACACCTTCCTCTCCCTCCTAGAACCATGATAGAGTCCCCCTTGTCCTCACTTATCACCCCACCATTCAAAGGATCATCCTCCGCCATTTCCGTCAACTCCAGCATGATGCCCCCCCTTAGTGTGCCATTTTGAGGATTCTGGCTCTCTGCTTTTGGTAGTCCATCACATAATGGTGCTTCAAGTCATACCTGAATCAATAACTGTTCCTTGGGCATTCCTGGGATTCATTCACCTATTATTGTCGTTTCAATTTTGTGTTCTACTGTAAAAGCCAGACCTGATAATGGTGTTTTCATTCTCATTCTGTCTCTTTTAATCATTCAATTGTATTGCCTGCGTTCAGTATCTGGTCCAGTTCGAAATCTGGCAATTATTGAGTCCTCTATTCTTTGTGTCACTACAAAATGTCCTATTTGTTCCATAATGGCTGTAGGAAATAATTGTTTCCCCAGGACTTTTTTCAAGACTGCAGATATCTGATCCAACAGGGTTTCCTGCTTCAAGAACCAAACACAAGTTTGGTTCTTGGAGCTTAACCATATGAAACAACTCAGCACAATCCAGCAATTTAAACACCATTACTGATGAGGGAATCTCCAAATTGAATTTCATGAAACTTTTACACATTAATTAAATGTCCATGATATATTTTTCCATGGAATGACCATCTCGAGTCATTGAATCATAGAAAAGTAATAGAACAAAAGAAGGTCATTCAGCCTATCCTGTCCATATCGGTTCTCTGTAAGCTATACCCACTTTCCTGCCTTTCCCTCAGAGCAAATCTTTCTCTTTAGAGAATTATCCAATTCCTTTCCCTCCACACTCTCAGGCAGTGCACTTCAGGTTCTAATCACTCACTGTATAAAAAAAGATTTTGCTCATGCCACTTCTGGTTCTTTGGCATATCACCTGGTTATTATGGAAAACTTGTATTTTACTCAGCCCTGAAAATAAAATGCCGGCCTCAAATTTTCATCCATTTTGAAGGCCAGAATGTCTTTCACTCTCATGGACACCTTCTAGCTGTAGCATAACTCCATGAGGAATCTGATTTTAAATTACATTTTAACTTACAAAAATGTAAAATATGCAACGGATTTAAAAAAGAAAGACATTTGAAAACCACCACGCAGGAAATATATACAGGAAATATATACAAGTATTTTCCTTAAAAAATGACATCAAAATTTAAACATATATTTTGTATAAGGTTAATTCTATAAAAACCATGCAAAAAGGAAATGCAATGATTAAGTAAGTATCCAAAATTGTACCATGCGCTGTTACATGATGAACATCTTTCAGTGCTAACATACAATGAGACAAACGTCAATGAAAATAAACTAACCTTTCTCGGCAAATCTGTATATGGCTTCACAGGCTTTAAGCAAAACTTCATCCTCTGGTGAATCCAGCATAAGAACTACTGTTTGTACATTTTTGCTCTCGATAACAAGTGAATTAAACTGTTGAAGAGAGTAGAGTTCATTTTTGTGTATTTTTTATTATTCTATCACTTCAAGAAGTGATTAAACTTCTTTGGTGCAATATTATCCATCACCCATTAAATCACATTTAAAACATCTACCTTGTATCGGATGGAAACGCCGAATTAGATGACTCATTGCTCTAAATACTTAAAATCATGGTAAAGTGCAAATTTCATTAAGATGTGTGATAGAAGATCAGAACATATAACTAGTTAGTTTAATTATTATTCTCCGATTTTGAAAGGCATTCACAAGCAAACAGGATTAGCTCAAATGAATCAATGCTACTTGGCTAACTCTTTAGCAATTTCATTTTAATTTCTAAAATGCCTAGAAAAAAAATAAAAGTAATTTCTGTACCTCTGCTATTTTACATCAAAACTAAAACAATTCAGGATTGAAATGGTTTATTGTTTTCTGTGTCAAAAAATAAAATTTTGCTCTTGTTGAACCCTGACATTTACAATAAATTAAGCAGTCTGCCATAAAGAAATATAAACTTAAATTTCATAAAACCTAACAATTTATCCAACTTGAAAATCTTTACGCCATGGCTTGATAGATTGAAAGAAAAGCGCAAACGTGAAAGGAAGCAAATATTTTTAAAATATGCTTGTATCTCCGAGTAAATGCTGGCACTAGGCTCAAAAATTATATCATGCAGATCATTCAAAATACAGAACCAGATCCTATATGTTATGAAATTATATACAATGGGAACAAATATCAGCATTGGGATTCTGTGCCTGGATTGAAAATATGCTTCAATTAAATACTCTTATCTGGAGTCATCTATAGGCTATTCCTCAGAGAATACAAATTATTGTCCATGATAAACAGATACTTCCTTCTTCATTGGAATACCTACATGTGGGCATGCATGCTTAGGCCCATTCTAGTACTAATCGGTTTTTGACATCTTCGAAAATGATGCTGTTCTCTTTACTGATGATCCTCTCCAGAATGTTTTTCCCTCCAATATTTTCCCTTTTCTCCTGAATGAGCTTATTCTTCCGAGAATATAGTTTCACAAAATCAGAAGTTTTCTAGCATTTCATCCTATTAGTGAGAGCTTGGGCAGTGAATGAAATTATTCAGTTTATTCAAGTTATTTGTTTTTGGCCATGCATATAATTATATCCTCGCATATAATTAAATGCATGATATCTTTGAACAGAGCACTGGATGAATGTCAGAAGACAGAACAATGATATCTCCCCCATAACCATCCTCCTCAACCCCCCAACTTACAGGCCCTAACCCAGAAATGCAAAGTCAGTTTTAACACCATAACTGCTGCCCCAGCTGAGGTTGGCTAATTTGGCAGGTAATGGAATTAAGGACGTTGCATTGCACCCTCATTGCACCTAATTATCTGAATGTAGCCAAAGCATCTCTAAGTAACAGCCTCTCTTCCAACCCTGCACACTCACCTCGAGTTTCCAACAATCTAATCTTGGCACCTCTGTTTCCTCATCTACATGGAAAGAGACAGGGTCAGCTTCCACAATTACAAATGACATTCAGCTACCTCTACCTCTCCACCACTTCCTTTAACTCCATACACCAATAGTCAGAACCCACAAGCCCTGTGCTGTAACCAATTATTTGGCTATCAGTGCTGGGTGAGTCACAACTTCCTCCAACTCAACTTTAAAAAGGTCAAAGCTATCATATTCAGTCTCCATCAGAATCACCATGTCTTTGCTACAGTTTCCATTCCCCTCTGCAGCTGCTCTTCAAGACTGAACCTAACTATCTGGAACCTAGGACTCTTGTTTGACTTCAAGTTGAGTTTGTAAAACTTATATCATATCTATCACAAAGACTGCGTACTGCATACCTTTGCAAAATTGCTAGTCTCCTCCCCCCACGCCACCCCCAAGCTCAATACTTCTATTGTTAAAACTCTCAAACATTCCTGCATCATCTCCACATTTGATCACCCTCAAAGCTCACTTGCTGGTCTCCCATCTTCAACCCTCCACAAACTTCAATTTGTCAGAAACTCCAGCACACATATCTTGTTCTACACCAAGTGCTGTTGTCCATCATTCATGTCCTCACTGAACTACAATAACTCTTCTCAACACCAGAAACCAAAAATCCTCATGCATGTATTTAAAGCCTTACATGGCCTTGCCCTACCTTATCTTTTGTCCCAAATTTGCATTTTGCTGACTCCAGTTTCTTATCCTTACCCATGTACTGTATCCTGTAGATCATATATATTGCAGTCATAATGCAACGTTGGAGGAAATGGAATTTGAGTCCAGTGGGCTTCTCACTCAAACCTACTGCCCTGTCTGGAAGGTGTCAAATTTCTTTAGTGCTGTTGGAGCTTGACCCAAATATATTTCATTGAATATTTCATAATTCTCCTTACTTCAGCCTTGTAGCTAATGCAGGGGTTTTGAAGGATCAGGAGGTGATCCATTCATCACAGAGCATCAAGCCTCTTGCTACAATGGTGTTGATATAGCTAGTCCAGTTAAGCTTCCATTGAAAGCTGATCAGCACTCCCCGCCGCTATCAGGTTGTTTACGGTGGGGGATGCGGTAATGGAGATGCATCTAAAGGTCATGGAGAGAAGATGACCTTGTCTTGCTCATAATGATAATTACATGGCACTCATATCGAACAAATGTTGCCTGTCAGTTTTCATTCTATTCTGGGTGCTATCAGGGTTGGAGTTGTAGGCTACACTGGCTGATTATTTTAATAACAGTTTTTAATGGAGCTGAATACTGGAATCATCAACAAATGGGCCCACCCTTTATCTTATCATACAGGGAGGATCATTGATAAAGCAGCTGAACATTGCTGGGGCAAGGACTCTTCCCTCAGGAACCTCCTGGGGTTGTGATGACTGTCCTTTGGCAGCCATACCTTTACATTTAGTATGACTCCAGCTATCAGTGTTTTCCCTTTGACGTCCTCCCCACTCAGCACATTGACTTCAGTTTTATCAGGGCTCCTATTCTCACCATCCCTCTGTCATTCCGCACTTGTGTTCATGTCTGGATCAAATATGTGATGAGATCTGGAGTCAAATATTTAACCTTTCCTTAGATTGGTGTCTGCATTCTGCACAGCTAGTTGGAAAGTGACTTGACACAGTCTTTTTGTTAAAGACACCAGATACATGAAAGCTGCTACTATTGTAACATCTCTTCTGAGGCAATCCCTCGGGATCAAGGATGACTTGCTTCCATTCCGGTTCAATGGGTTCTGAGATGGCTGTCAAATCCAATGGCAATCTGCAGATCCTGCCACATGCAGGAAAGGTGGTGCTTGGAGGATCAGGTAGATGAGTTGTTCAGAGGTCTGTGCGCTGTCTCTGACACCTCGAGCTTGCCACTGTGTATTCCCAACAAAATCTCTCCAAGTGCTTTGTGCTTTTCCGAATGAACCTTCTCCATTTTGGTCAATCAAAAGCCAGGGACTCCTATGAGTGGTGGGGATGTTTGACCTCTTCAGGGTTGCTTTGAGGCCATCCATAAAGTGTTTCAGCTGTCCTCCTGGCTGCTTCATGAATCTGGTGTCAGGCATACAGACATACCCTGCCCAGTCGAGCTGGTTTTGCGTGATCAGTGCTTTGATGCTGGTCATGTTGGCTTGGGAGACGACACTATTGTTGGACTGCCTTTCTTGCCACCAAGTT
Organism: Carcharodon carcharias; assembly: GCF_017639515.1. Classification (NCBI taxonomy): domain Eukaryota; kingdom Metazoa; phylum Chordata; class Chondrichthyes; order Lamniformes; family Lamnidae; genus Carcharodon; species Carcharodon carcharias. The sequence continues at coordinate 59,993,313 of NC_054469.1, forward strand.
TGGCAGATCTTGAGAAAGCAATGCTGGTGGTGCTTCTTCAGTGCTTTGAGGTGCCTGCCGTCCAAGACTTTGAAGCATATAGGAGCACAGGGATTACTATTGGCTGGTAAACCATGACCTTAGCCTCAGGTTTGAGGTCCTGGTCCTCAAATGCTCTTTTTCTCAGCTGTCAAAGGCTGAGCTGGCACATTGGAGGCAGCATGAATTGTCATCTTTGTCTGCCTTTGGGAGAAGAGCTCCCAACTTGGAAAATTGTTCACATTTTCTAGGATCTTGTCGCTGATCTTAATCGAAGTGGGAAGGTGTTGTGCTGTGGAAGCTGGTTGGAAGAAGATCTTAATTTTCCAGATGTTTCGTGAAAGGTCCATTTGCTCATATGCTTCAGAGACGGAATCAACAATGACCTGGAGCTCAGTTTCCAAGTGAGCAGACACACAAACATCATCTGCATGCTGAAGCTCAATTACTGAATTTGGAGTGATTTTGGTTTTAAATTGAAGGCAGTGTAGGTGTACAGTTTCCCATCAGTTCTGTAAATAATCCCCATGCCTGTGGGTAATTTGCTGAAAGTGAGGTGCAGTATTGCAGCAAGGAAGATGGAGAAGAGGATTGGTGTGATGACACAGCCTTGTTGGATCCAGTCTTCAGAGTTGAGTCTGTGATGGTTCTGTTGGCGAGGATCATGGTTTGCATGTTACTGTGGATTAGGCAGAGGATGGCAACAAATTTCTGAGCGTAGTCAAATTTGAGGAGGTTACTCCACAAGCCTTCACGGCTGACAGTCAAGGGTTTTGTGAGGTTGAAATGGCCATGTACAGTGCATGATGCTATTCCTTGCATTTTCATATCATTTAGTACTATGCTGGTGGGCTGTTTTACAATCTAGACTATGAAACTAGCTTCTACAGAAAGTGCACCTGCTCAGCTGAAAGGCTAATGGAGGAAAATTAACAAAATAATTTGTCAGGATACCACCTGCATGAATCTAGGGATCTTAAAAAAAGCAGCCCAGATTTAGAAACAATGGAGCTCACCAAATGAATGAGTTCAGCAGGGTTATCTAGTGGGCAATGTTCCCCCTTGTGGCTACACAGCAACCAAAAAGTGCTTGCATAGGCGGCGTCCAAAACGGCCTCTTTAAACTGCCAGGTCTGCACAACCAAGAAATAAGCCAAACAATTAAAAAGTATGTTGCTATTGGGTATAATTTGTATAAAGCTCCACTAGGCTTTTTAAAAAATAAGTTAGCATGGATGGAAGTAATGGCAGATAAAACTTATTTTGCAATAAAACAAAGTTGAGAAATAACAGAAAAACTCTTTCCAACTAGAGACATGAGTCGTGACATTCTGTAGGTCTCCACTGAGTCCCCTGCTGTTTACACCATTCATAAGCATACAAAGGAACTTCCCCAATGGTTCAGTAAATTTGTCTAGTTCTCTAAATATTAACTGCAACCATTTGTTTTCTGATAGGACAAATAATCACCTGCAATTTGGCTTTTGTAGAAAACAAAAATTCAAATAAAATGTGGATCTATGCTCAGCACACTCTCATCTCAGATATCAATTAATCAAACATTTTAAACAAATTGCCATAATACAAAGTATTTCACTGAGTGCCTAATGGTTATGTGCAGGCTTTTATATTTAAAACTGTAACTTACTGCATCTTTTGGAGATGGCTCAACTTCCTTCTTCTGTTTCTTACCCATCCTATGTAAAAAAAATACAGATATGCTTTAAATAATTATTGTATGAAGAAATATACAGAGATGCAGCATTCCTTATATTTTAAATGTCATTGAAGTTTCCATAAAGTAAAAGGGAAAACCTCATTTAAGGGCTAATGACATGAAGTTCTACAGAAATTCTGATGTTCATAAGTGATAAGGCGAAGTGCACACTTTCAAAGTTTGCTGCTGATTCCAAGTCTTGACAAAATTGTCGTGGAGAAAACTGTATTCATATTTTTTTTTCAATGCATGAGATAATCCTGTAACAAATGAATATTTGCTGTGAGCAGGCAGTGGTCAGTATTGTAAATAGAAATGCAAGGGCCAGAATGTTCCCGTTGAAGGCGAGAATCAGGAGTCGGGGTTAATCATGATATTGCATCCTGCCTCTGCCCTGGCAGTGCCAACAGGTGGGAATTTTCCTGGAGTGCGGGAAGATATTGAGATGGGTCTGACTCCAGTGGCAGCCCAGAGATGGAGGTGAAAGTGGGGGCAGGCCAATGTCGAAGCAGCCAGATTAAAAGGCCCGCCTCTATTTCCAGGTACAGTTCTTTAATGGCATCAGTAACTTATCCATATAAACTTAAACCTATGGATCAGTGTAAAGCCCTCCTTACCCTCTCCCCCTCCCCCCACTGCCTTTCTCACTCCCCTCACCTACTGATCCAGAATCCACTTTATAAACAGAACTCACAAGACTTATTTGGAAGTTGTTGAAAAGCTCATAAATTTATTAAGATAAACAAACATCATTTGAACAGGAACATTTAAAAGAAAAATACAGATATACTTTAAAGAATTATTATAGCGTGTTCAGAATCTCATAAATCTGTCAAAGACATCAAACTTACATTCCTCAGAGGGAAGCTGTAAAAACAAATTCTGCACTTCAGAATCCATTAGTGTTTTTGAAGGCAGCCAAAAGCTGATACATTTTTGAACCCTACAAATAGCAAAACGGATGGCTGAGCTGATCTGCAAAGAATGAATGAAAGCAATGGAGAATGTGTAAACAATTATCTCTGGATCTCAAACTGGGCTAGACTTTCATAATTGTACAATGCAGAAAAGCACTTTATCCAGTGGATAATCTATTTTAATGCATTTGAAGAATTCTCCACTTTTACAATGCTGTTCTTTCACTTGACAGCTTACCAGTTGCCAGAACTACCAACCTGGCAACCACATTATTTGATCATCACCTTTTCCAATCACAGTACTATCATCATTCGCTTTAGTAGACACAGAGGCAACTCAGGCTACAGCATTTCATGATGAACTGTAAAGGGACAAGATGGGGGAAGATGGTGGCATAGGAGTAATATCGCTGCATTAGAAATCCAGAAGCCCATTCTAATGTTCTGAGGACATGGATTCAATTCCCATCACAGCAGCTATAAATTAAGTTCAATTTAAGTGAGTTAAATTCAATTAAGAAATCTGGAATGTAAAGCTAGTCTCAGTAATGGTGACCATGACAACTATCACCAATTGTTGTAAAAATCCATCTGATTCACTGATGCTCATTAGGCAAGGAGATTTGCCATCCTTACTTGATCAGGCCTAGATATCACTTCAAACCCACAGCAATGCGGGTTGATTCTTAGCTGCTCACAGTTTAGGGGCACTCAGGGATGGGCGACAAATGCTCACCTTGCCAGTGATACTCACATCCCATGAAAGAATAAAGAAAATTTACGCACCTTTTACATTCTTCCCACCTACAATCCATGTTTCATGCCTTCACTCTGCAGATGTGATTTAGAAGGTCTTCCAAATCACAGCTGCCCCCATGAAAATTCCCGAAGTTGTAAATTGCCCACTTCTCCAATGACATAATCAGCTTCTAAATAGAAACTTGTCGGGTTCATGACCCAAATCCTTTCCTGGGCCGGTAAAAACTGTTGAAGATGTAAACAGAGTTGGGACAGTGGTTTTCACCTCTCGGCAGCCATGTTTTTTCCTATTCCCCCTGCAACCCCACCCCCCCAACCTCTCTCTTTCTCTCTCTCTCTCTCAGGGGACTACATAGTACCAGCCAGTCATTCTACTAATATCAGGCATCATTTGTGGCACAGCAAAATTAGCCTCTGAGCCAAAGGATATATTCTGGAGCATTGAAATCAAAATCTAGGCTGACACCTCCACACAATTCTGTCGGAGTGCTACACTGTTGGAGATGCCATTATTGAATGACTCATTTAGGTTAATAGGTTAAATACCTCAAATAGGTTACATTTGCCTACCCATGTGATGTAGAAGATCTCATCCACTGGGTTTTGATTGAGTAAATATGGAAAAATTATTTCCAGTGAGAAGAGTCACTGGACACAGATGGCAAAAGAACCAGAGGTGAGATGAAGGAACTTATTTATTTATGCAGCAGGTTTGGAATGCACTGAAAAGATGGGACAAACAAATTCAATAAAGTTTTTCAAAAGGGAATTGGATAAATAGGAGGAAAATTTGCAAGCTATGGGGAAATGTGGTTAATTGGATAGCTCTTTCAAAGAGCCAGCATGGACATAATGGGTCAAATGGCCTCCTTCTATGCTGTATCATTCTATGGTACTATTTCAAAGAAGTGGGGAGGGGAATGGTGTCCCAGCCAATCTCTAACCCTCAATCAACATCACTAAATCAGATTACCTGGTCCTTAACTCATTGTTGTTTGTGGGAGATTGCTATGCACAAATTGGCTCCCTCATTTCCTACATTAAAACAATGACTATACTTCAAAAATATTACAAAAGCGCTTTGAGGCATCCCAAGGTCATGAAAGCCAGTGCAGTATTGCAAGCTTTTCTTTCTTTCTTAATATCTATATAATAGAATACACTCTTATGGATTGTGACCAAAAGCCAAATATATTGTATTGTTACAATCCCCAGAGAGACCAATAACTTTAAAAAAAAGAGGGGGAGAATTTTCTCCCCATTGGGTGGGCTGGGCATGAGTGGAGTCTTTGTGTTAAGCTAGTGGTAACTCTTCACTAGTTTATGTGCCTGTAAAGATATTACTGGGTAAAGGAACATTGGGAAATTGAATAATCTTGTGTTTGTATTGAGACCTTTCCAAACTTTTTGTCCGGTTTAATATAGTTCATTTTCCTTATCTTAATAAATATTTTATTCTTCATGATAAAAATTCATCAGCAGACTCCTGTGAATTTGTTCAGTAAATTTCCCTCCCATGGCTTCTAAAAAAATTAGGATCTATCAAGCCAGATTTCACACTGGGATATGACTTGCCCAGTATTAACATGAGCTGGGATTGTAATAATATTTTGATAGTGGTGAGTACTCAGCCGATCACCACCCACGATCAGCTGCGCGCTGCCATTTTACGTGGGCAGGCTAATTAAGGCCCACCCAGCGTGACGCGCACCTGGAAGCGCTCAGCTTCCTGTGTGGGCGGGGGGAGGAAGGAGAGTCAGGGTCTGTGATCTTTCTAGGCAGAATTGGCATATCACACCAACAGCATTCAGAACATTCTGTTTTACCTTAAAAAGACAGTTTAAAACATAACTTTCTTATAAAGTCTCGCATTCATAACACCTCCCTTTAAAAATTAGAAAAAGCATAGTAATGGTTTTTCCTATAATACTATCAAAATATTATTACAATCCCAGCTCATGTTAATACTGGGCAAGTCATATCCCAGAGTGAAATCTGGCTTGATAGATCCTAATTTTTTTAGAAGCCATGGGAGGGAAATTTACTGAACAAATTCACAGGAGTCTGCTGATGAATTTTTATCATGAATAAAATATTTATTAAGGTAAGGAAAATGAACTATATTAAACTGGACAAAAAGGTTGGAAAGGTCTCAATACAATTATTCAATTTCCCAATATTCCTTTACCCAGTAATATCTTTACAGGCACATAAACTAGTGAAGAGTTACCACTAGCTTAACACAAAGACTCCTTGCTTCAGGCTGGCACGTGTAAATTATTTTCTTCCAATGAATTTTTGAGCATTCATTTGATGCTTCTCACCCAATTCATATCTATCCCCGAGACACCCAAAAATAATCGCGCTTTACACTCACTGTTTCAGTAGCAACACTGCTAAACTGATTATGTTACTGAGTCCTATAACTGACTATTCAGCTAACTGCTGTCCCGCTAGCCTTGAACTTTTCTCTTCTCAGAGAGCTGAAAGAAATCCATGCCTTCACTCTCTGACACACACTGACTCTTCCCTGTCTTTGTGTCACCTGACCACTGTTGCTAGGCAACTGCCCAGTTTTCTTCTACTTTGTGTTTTTTTCCCCCAAAATCGCTAAACTTCTAATCCTTTTTTAACCCATCTCTTTGATTTCAGGGATTGTAAAACTTCATTAAAAATGTATATATACATAAACAAACACAAAAGACCAACGTTTCAGCCACAGGTTCATCCAGACTTCTAGGCAACAAACTCATTAAAAACCTAAGTGAAACTGGAACCACTCTACCTTCCTTAACACAAAAATACATATGTATAATAATTCAACTTAAAAATTATGCATTGTTCATCACTTTATAAACATTCAACAACTAACCTACTACATATGTTACTGGTAACATTCTTTCTCCTAGTCTTACATTTCACCACTAAACATTTTGTCTTGGCAGCATTATAAGGCTTAACCCATAACTGCCATCTGAAAGTGACAATTAAGATTTGAAGTTCAGCTAGCATGAGCTCTCAGATTCTCAAAAGCCAAGCAATTGAGTATTTTTTATTACTGGTCAATTGACTTCCTTTCAATCTGTGCAAAAGATCTTTTTTCATTTTTCATAGGTTAAACAGCATTTCATTGCCCTCAGTTAAAACACTGTATTATGATTTTGCACCTTTCATGCTACTTTTTATTATATTGAATTGCACACAGTCTGGACTATGGAATATTTACAATGGGCCCTAAGATTTAACAATTTGTTTGCTCTGGTTAGCCTGGTCAAGAACATGATTTTTCTTTTATTCATTCATAGGATGTGGGTGCCTATGCTAGGCCAGCATTTGTTGTCCATGCCTATTTGCCCTTGAGAAGGTGGTGGTGAGCTGCCTTCATGAACCGCTGCAGTCCATGTGGTGCAGGTACACCCGCGGTGCTGTTAGTGAGAGAATTCCAGAATTTTGACTCAGCGACAGTGAAGAAATGGCAATATATTTCCAAATCAGGATGGTGAGTGGTTTGGAGGGGTACTTCCAAGAGGTGGTGTCTTCTGCCTTTGTCCTTCTAGATGGTAGCGGTTGTGGGTTAAGAAGGTGCTGTCCAAGGAGTTCTTGGCGAGCCTTGCTGATTGTTGGCAACTCAACTGATGTCTGGATGTTGGCAGCTGTGAGTTGTAATCTAAAGAGAAATCCTCTGTCTTAGTGGCTTCTTATTTTCTGGATTCCTTTGTTCTTCTATAGTCAAACATTAATGCGTTATCAGGATTTTCACTTTTAAAATAGACTCTGAACTATTCTTTTAAGGTTTTAACTCCTGATCTCCATTTTCTTCTATGCCTGCATGTATCCAAGTCTGTGAAGAAAGTCTCCACCAGTCAAACATCCAAACTGTCCTCCAAATTGGATTCACTTCACCCTGTTTAAAATCAGGATCACTTTTATCCTTAAGTTTGTTCCATAATTTAAAATTCAATGTCCTTTTCCGGAAATTGAGGTTTAATACTACATATCCTTATGTGCAAACAGTTCATTTTTCTGTCAGGTAAAATCCTCTTTAGCTGCTTTAAGAACTTTGTTAAGGTTATGCTGATAATCAGCCAAAAAAGATTGATACCCCTTTATAGTCAGTTCACAATTTTAAAAATAATATTTGTTTTTCATGTTTCCAATCATTTTGAACTTTGTCTAGCTTTTTATAGCAAGAGTTCTTCATTTTGAGGTTTTAATAAACATTCAAGAACACATATGCTGCTTGGCAGCTCTATGGTATCAGCTTTGGATGCAGTAATGACAATTTGTTTCAAAGCATTTCTTCCCTTTGTTTTGTCATTAGCTTTGAGTACTGCTCCTATCTGTTCTGCAACACCTTATTCACCTTATGATTGCCTATATATTTAACTCAGATGACTTTACTTTGTCTCCAACTGCCAATAATTCTGTTTCCAGCATGATGCTCCAATGTTCTCTTAACATTTGCAATTTTGAGTTTCTGACTCTTTAGACACATCTTTAGTTGAAACAGTAATCTTCACAGAAGGGTTACAAGAAACTATTGATTCTTTTAGATCACTCGTTTTCCTGCACAACTTCTGTGTCCACAGCCTAAATGTTTTTTTTCCGGAATCACTGGGGATGGCAATACTTTATCTCCAGCCATACCATTTCCTGATAAAAATCTATACTATCGATGAACAGGTTAGGTACAACACCCACAATTATACAACCATTTATTAAACAAATTAACTCTATACAAAGGAATGAATAAACAATTCCCATAAATACTGTTACAAGGATACAATTTCTCATTTTTCTTTATTGTCCAGATTTTTTTTAAAAATTGGAACCTTCCAGAGACAATGATGAAACAGCTCAGACTGCTACAATACACACAATTCTGCATTCCACCAAGTGGGATGAAAAGCAGGCACTCAACCTCTGGGGAATGTGAAAGAACCCCATCTCCTGTTGGTTTCATACCATCCTGGGATTTTTCAAATGTTTCAGAGATGAGACATCAAAATGTAATTACCTGTTCTGAAACAATAACTGCAGCATACATGGAACATACATCCAGCAAAGTACTTCAAGGACTCCTTACCAAGCAAGAGAGAGAGAAAGAAAAGACAATGTTGTACTGAAGCTGTGTGCCCTCTCTGCCTCTCAAAAGTGCCACCCAATTTGCAAAGTAACCATCCTGTAAAATCTACTGCGAGCAGAGATCTTTTCGGGAAACAGCATGGAAATCTACTCCATACAACTACACAATGAGCAAAATAGCTGCAATGTGGAATCACTGCATCAAGACCAGCCAAGGAACAGCTAACCATATATTCCTGGTTTATTTTTCATGGACTGTAAAAATCCTATAAGCCTACCCTCTTGCTCTGCCATCTGTACCGGTATGTGTATGCGGGCCCAGGCAAATGTGTGTGATGTATGAATGGTGGTTGCAATTTACCTAGTTTTTTTTAAGTTCAGGAAATAGTTTCAATAAACGTATATTGTTCTTTGCTTAACCTAAGAAAACCTGTCTGACTAATTATTTACAGCCTAATAGCGCAAATAGTGGGACTCTTACAGAATTGGCAAAGCATAATCTCTCTAAATTCACAAAAAAACCCTATTACATCAAACCTGGAGTGGGAGAATAGGGGGGTCATTTTGCCCCTCCTCAAGTGGTCATAACAATACTCTGTATCAATACATCTTAATTTAGAGAATTTTCAGGAGGGAAAGTCCCATCACATGCCAACATCAGTGACTAGGCTGATCCAGCTTTCCTGCCTCACCAGACAAGAATTAGGGCACTTCAACTTTATACAGAATACTTAAATAATTTACTGCACCCTGTCCAACTCTAGTACTGCATACAGCAGAACCTATAGGTTTTTCATTAGTTTTTCTCATTGGAACAGTCCTTTCTGTGAAAAGTGTCCTGCAGTCAGCATCGCTGTGAAGTAGTCTGGCAAGAGTGTACTGCAGTCAGCATCGCTGTGAAGCAGTCTGGGAAGAGTGTCCTGCAGTTAGCATCACAGTCTGCACTGGAGTGCAGCTTTGGCAGTTTGGTGAGGAGGGAATGAGGTGATCCTTTGAGTACCGTGTGTATGGTCGGGTAAGCATTTACTACTTTTATCGCTTATAGTTTTTAAGGTCTTATTTTGTGGTTCATCGTTTGTAAGGGCTATATTCTGTAACAAGGAGCAGGGAAGCCCTAGAGTAATTGATTTTATTTAATATTAAGTGTCTTCCAAAAGATTTAATTTAATTTAAAGGGGTAAGTCATGCCAGGAGAGCTCAAAGCCATGGTGTGCTCCTCCTGCTCTATGTGGGAAGCCGGGAACATTTCCAGTGCCCGGGGCCAGCATGTTTGTGGGAAGTGTCTCCAGCTGCAGCTCCTGGAAGCCTGGGTTTCAGAGCTGGAGCGGCGGCTGGGGACACTGTGGAGCATCCACGAGGTGGAGAGTATCGTGGATAGCACATATAGAGAGGTGGTCGCACCACTGGCTAACAGTCCACAGGCAGGAAGGGAATGGATGACCACCAGGAGATCAAGAGGACTAGGCAGGCAGTGCAGGAATCTCCTGTGGCTCTTCCCCTGCAAAACAGATATACCATTTTGGATACTGTTGAGGGGAAAGCAGCAACAGCCAAATTTGTTGCACCACAGTTGGCTCTGCTGCATAGGGGAGGAGTAAAAAGTGTGGGAATGCAATTGTTATAGGGAATTCAATTGCAACAGGAATAGATAGGTGTTTCTGTGGCTGCAAACGAGACTCCAAGGTGGTATGTTGCCTCCCTGGTGCTAGGGTCAAGGATGTCTCGGAGCGGCAACAGGACATTCTGAAGCGGGAGGATGAACAGCCAGTGGTCATGGTACACATTGGTACAAACAACATAGGTTAAAAAAAGGGATGAGGTCCTAAAAGCAGAATATAGGGAGTTATGAAGTAAGTTGAAAAGTAGGACCTCAAAGGTAGTGATCTCAGGATTACTACCAGTGCCACATGCTAGTCGGGGTAGAAATAGCAGGATTTATCAGATGAATACGTGGCTGAAGACATGGTGTGAGGGGGAGGGTTTCAGGTTCCTGGGACAGGTTCTGGGGAAGGTGGGACCAGTATAAACTGGACGGGTTACACCTGGGCAGGACCGGAACTGATGTTCTAAGGGGAATATTTGCGAGAGTGGTTGGGGAGGGTTTAAAATTAGATTGCAGGGGGATGGGAACCTATGCAAGGAGTCAGAGGAGGGGGAAATCAAGGACAAGAACAAAGGACAGAAGGGGAATAAGAAAAGTGATAGTCAGAGAAATCAAGGGCAAGAATCAAACAGGGCCTCAGTGAACAATAGTTCTAGAACCCATTATAAAAGATTTAATAGCTGAGCACTTGGAAAACAGTGGCAGAATCGGACTGAGTCAGCATGGATTTACAAAAGGGAAATCATGCTTGACAAATCTACTGGAATTTTTTGAGGATGTAACTACTAGAGTTGATGAGGGGGAGCCAGTGGATGTGGTTTACTTGGACTTTCAGAAGGCTTTCGACAAAGTCCCACATAAGAGATTAGCGTAAAATTAAAGCGCATGGGATTGGGGGTAGTATATTGAGATGGATAGAAAACTGGTTGGCAGATAGGAAACAATGAGTAGGAATAAACGGGTCTTTTTCCGAATGGCAGGCAGTGACTAGTGGGGTGCCGCAGGGATTGGTGCTGGAACCCCAGCTATTCACAATATACATTAATGATTTAGATGAGGGAACTAAATGTAATATCTCCAAATCTGCAAATGACACAAAGCTGGGTGGGAGGGTGAACTGTGAGGAGGATGCAGAGATGCTTCAGTGTGATTTGGACAAGCTGAGTGAGTGGGCAAATGCATGGCAGATGCAGTATAATGTGGATAAATGTGAGGTTATCCACTTTGGTAGCAAAAACAGGAAGGCAGATTATTATCTGAATGACTATAAATTGAGAGAGGGGAATGTGCAACGAGATCTAAATGTCCTCGTACACCAGTCACTGAAGGTAAGCATGCAGGTGCAGCAGGCGGTAAAGAAGGCAAATGGTATGTTGGCCTTCATAGCGAGAGGATTCGAGTACAGGAATAGGGATGTGTTGCTGCGATTATACAGGGCCTTGGTGAGGCCACACCTGGAATATTGTGTGCTGTTTTGGTCTCCTTATCTGAGGAAGGATGTTCTTACTATAGAGGGAGTGCAGAGAAGGTTTACCTGACTGATTCCTTGGAAGGCGGGACTGATATATGAGGAGAGATTGAGTCGGTTAGGATTATATTTGCTGGAGTTCAGAAGAAAAAGGGGGGATCTCATAGAAACCTATAAAATTCCAACAGGACTATACAGGGTAGACGCAGGAAGGATGTTCCCGATGGTGGGGAAGGCCAGAACCAGGGGTCACAGTCTGAGGATATGGAGTAGACCATTTAGGACTGAGATGAGGAGAAATTTCTTCACCCAGAGGGTGGTGAGCCTGTGGAATTTGCTACCGCAGAAAGTAGTTGAGGCCAAGATAATGTATGTTTTCAAGAAGGAGTTAGATATAGCTCTTGGGGCAAAAGGGATCAAAGGATATGGGGAGAAAGCAGGAGAAGGCTATTGAGTTGTATGATCAGCCATGATCATGATGAATGGCAGAGCAGGCTCGAAGGTCTGAATGGCCTACTCCTACTCCTTTTGTCAATGTCTCTGTGTCTATGCTTCTCGAGGACCACTGTGCAAGCTTACAAATATGCAGCTGTGTTCTTTAATTTCCAGCATTCTGGCTTTACGTGTCCTTTTTTAAGACAAAGATAGCATGTCGGTAATCTTTAATCAACTTTACCCTCCAAACTCTCTCTTTTACTACTCGGAGGGAAGGTTGTTTCGTCCCCCAGGTCATTGTCTGTATATTGATCCGATCTCTTGTCTCTCCAAACAATGGCCTGTAGCTAACATGCTTGTGAGATAATTCATATTTATTACCATTACTGAACTTCTCTTATCTTAGAAATTTTATGGTCTTCCAGATGGGACCTTACTCCCATAAGCGACACTACTTTTAAATTCTTCAATTAACCCCTCTAAGGTTTTAAAGACCCTGATCAACCTTCATAGACCTAAAGCACTGATCAAATGTCATTTGCTTGCCTCTAGTTTTCTCAAACATGGGTTCTATCTTCACTAGCTCTCCAACTCATAGATGTTTGCAGCACCGAAGGAGGCCATTTGGCCCATCACTGGTCAACAAAGGTCTGACTACATTAATCCCATTTTCCAGCGCTTGGCCCATAGCCCTGGAGGCTATGGCAATGCAAGTGAATATCGAAATAGTTCTTAAATGTTATGAGAGTTTCGGACTCAACCGCTCTTTCAGGCAGTGAGTTCCAGACTCCCACCACCCTCTGGGTGAAAATATTTCTCCTCAACTCCCTCTTAGCCTTCTATCTCTTACCTTAAACCTATGCCCCCTGGTTACTGACCCCCCCAACAAATGCAAAAAGTGCATTCCTATCCACCCTATCTATGCCCCTCATAATCTTATACACCTCTCAACCTTTGCTGCTCCAAGGAAAACAACACCAGCCTATCCAATCTTTCCTTATAGCTCAGATCCTCCAGCCCAGGCAGCATCCTGGTAAATCTCCTCTGCACCCTCTCCAGTGCAATCACATCCTTCCCATGATGTGATGACCAGAACTGCACGCAGTACTCCAGTTGTGGCCTAACCAGCATTTTATACAGTACCAGCATAACTTCCCTGTTCTTTTATTCTCTGCCTCGACTAATAAAGGCAAGTGTCCGTTATGCCTTCTTAACCACCTTAGCTACCTGCCCTGCTACCCTCAGAGATATGTGGTCATGCACACCAAGGTTCCTCTGATCTGCAGTACTTTCCAGGGTCCTGCCATTCATAGTGTAATACCTTGCCTTGTTAGCCCTCCCCAAGAGCATTACCTCACACTTTTCCAGGTTGAATTCCATTTGCCACTGCTCTGCCCACCTCACTGGTCCATTGATATCCTCCTGCAGTTTACGGCTTTCCTACTCACTATTTGCCACCCTACCAATTTTGGTGTCATCTGCAAACTTCTTGATCATACCTCCTACATTTAAGTCCAAATCACTTATGTACAACACAAACAGCAGGGGTCCCAGCACTGAGCCCTGCAGATCCCCACTGGAAACAGACTTCCAGTCAAAGAAACATGCCTCTACCATCACCTCTGCTTACTGCCTCTCAGCCATTTTTAGATCCAACGTTCCACTTTGACTTGGATTTTACTTTCTTGACCAGTCTGCCATGAGGGACTTTATCAAAAGCCTTGCTAAAGTCCTTGTAGACCACATTAAATGCATTACCTTCATCAATACTCCTGGATACCTCCTCAAAAAATTCGATCAAATTTATCAAACACGACCTTCTTTTAACAAATCCATACTGACTATCCCTGATTAATCTGTGTCTCTCCAACTGCAGATATATTGTGCTTCAGATTCCGCTTGGTGATTAACCCAAAAACAGATATTTTCTTTTGGCTGGTTTGGGTACTCTTCCCCAAAACTTTCTGGCTGTCTGCCCCTGAAAGTCTGAGTCTATAAGCAGCAAGAACAGCTGCCTTCTCTTTTGTATCCAGATGTTAAAACTGGTACTTTTCTTTCAATAAGTTTGGCCTGGGCCACTGTCCACATGAGAACCAAGTCACATGGGCTTGTCTCTGGGTAGACTTCTTCTGGAAAGACTTCACATGACAAAAACAGAACTACCTGGAAAAACTCAGCAGGTCTGGCAGCATCGGCGGAGAAGAAAAGAGTTGAAGCCAGACTTGCTGAGTTTTTCCAGGTAATTCTGTTTTTGTTTTGGATTTCCAGCATCCGCAGTTTTTTTGTTTTTTTTGTTTTTAAGACTTCACATGCCCCTTTCCACTACCCAATTTTACCTTAAATTGAAAGATACAGTTTAAAACATAACCACCTTATAAAGTCCAGCCGTCATAACAAAAGTACTATGTCCATCAAACACTCTAGAAGACCCTATATCTCCAGTAAACATCTCACAAAATCAACATACTCAATAATGGATCTTTGACCTAAATTGTTTATGTGCAGATGGTACCACTGTACTACAATGAAGGTGTCAGCTGGGGAATAGGAGACAAAAGTTGGGGTAAGAAAACCCAAAGAGTGCATGTAGGTGGGAAGGACAAAGGCTGCAGGTGGGAATCCTGATGGATTGCTTAAAACATCATAAATTAAGCCCATCTAAAACCATTGGGAATGCTCAGATAGGAACAAAACAATATTCCACCAGTGATGTTGCCATAATGGATTTTGCCTGATAAAATGAGTTTTTTTTTAACTTTTTACTGCAGTTATCCCAATAAAAAGAAAATATTTAGGCATTCAGGGCATTGAAAACAAAATTGGAAAGTGACATGCAATAACAACAATGGTTGAAAATAATATTGTAGCTTTAGTGAAGAATTAAGTTAATGTTCCTCATTATAACATCTTCAAAAGAAATAAAGAAGCAAAAAGGGACCAGAATGGCAGTATTAATGAAGAAGTAGCAGTTTCAATCAAATTAGCATCTTCATTGCAACTTCTTTAAATACAGGATTTCTACTTCTTTCATCAAAGACTTTCACAGAATCAAAACAGCTCACTCTGGAACAAGTTACATAAAGGTGTTTATGTGTAAAAACAGGCCTAGGAACATAAGTACAAATTTTGTCAAGAGTCTTTAGGTGGCTTGTTTATAGTCATAGAATATGAAAGTCTAAATATGAACTGTTTTCCACTGAGTTTAAAAAACAGATTTACATCTGATGGGCTCAATAATATTTGAGGAACAAACATTACAATTATCGCGGCAAAAAAGTCGACCCAGGCTGTAAAATTACCCTATTTTTCCTGTCCCAAAAACGATGCTTTTGCACATACTTGGCATATAAGTTGGACCCCCCCCCCCTTTTTAGCCACGACATACTACTCACATTAGTAGTCAGCCTCAATTTTTTATTCTTCAAATGTATGTTTTACTTATTGGTACTTTATAACTGAGCACAAGTGATGAAGCAAGTGATATGGGCTGTGTTGCAAAGATGCACTGGATTTTAAGAGATGCCCGCTCTTTGCATTGAGTACCAATGGCATTTCAAAGTTGCGACCACCCACACTGTGGGTTCAATTTTATACTCGGTGAATAAATTGACCCCCATTTTTGGAGGGATTTTTTTGAGGCTTCATACTCCTACTTATACTCCTACATCTACAGTATTTCTTTGAAATCTGCCTGTTATAGGAGAATCTATCAATCACTGAAGAAAACTACCAATATTGTTCCATGACAAAGTCCTCCTTTAAAATTCAAGTTTGATAGCAATATTATTATTGACAGGCCGAATGGCCTACTTCTGAGCTGTAACCATTCTATGATTATAACTGCTCCTGCCTTGAGTCTAAGTTTGTGTGGTGGCATGCCCATTGGATGTGGACTGTGTAGAAACTCTGGAGTGTTTAGACTGTTGATATCTTCTTCATCCATAAAATCAACACTGATGCAGCCTTTTAATTCATCTGACAGCTTTTCTTCAATATTTTCATTCAAATCCAGTGATTCTTCATTTTTATCACAAAGAATAGTTGTGTCAAATAACTGTGCCTGCAATTTTACCACATTTAACCAATTCCATCACCTGATCAACCCCTTCCATGCCACCTCTCCCCTGCTATTCCTTCTCTCTCTTCCATCCCAATCCCACTCTTGCCTTCTCCATCCCTCCCATTAATACTATCCTATCCCTCACAGGAAAAATCCCTCCAGTCAGGGTAACTTTGTTTTTGGGCTCACCTTTCTTTTCGCAATTTTGTTTCTCCACCGACTCTGCCACCCTGCTACTGCTACCAAACATTGGCAGAGGCCCTCCAGTCCTCCACATGCCCCCATGCCTCTGCGTGTGGCAGGGGCCACCCACCAAATAAACCCACCAACAGACACGCCCCTTAAACTGACCATTTGAAAGAGTCTGGACCGACAAAAACTGAATATTACCATTATTATAAATTCTATCAGAGCACTGGATTGTAAGGGTTTACTAGAGGTTGAAGACAGAATCCAGAAGTTATCGAAGTAGAAATGGTACAATTCTTAGTGCACATCACAAGCCAGCAAACAATGCAGATGAATTATAGGGAAAAATCTGCAGGCAGTTTGGATAGATGTGCAGAGCAACTGAGCAATAATGCTGAGCCATTTTAAGTAAGCAAGGCAAACTGGTCAGTTAATACATGTGGCCAAAATGAAGCAGAATTTTAAAAAGCATTCAAGGCTTCTCCCTACATAGTATGTTTCTAGTCCAAAAAGGAAAGGGGCAATATCAACTACAACTTGCATTTATAAAGCAGCTTTAACATAAGAAGATATTTCAAGATGCTTAACAGTCGCAGTCGCTTAACAGACAAAAATCGACCTTAAAAGGAGATATTAGGAAAGGTAGCTAAAATTTTGGCCAGTGAATTAGGTTTTAAGGATAGTCTCAAACAAAGAGAGAAGTGGAGGAAGAAGAGAGGTTTAGGCAAGACATTTGAGAGCTTAGGATCAAAGCAGCTAAAGGCATGGTAGGCAAGGGTGGGGAGGATGCATAAGATGCCGGATTTGGAGGAACACAAGAGATTTTAAACAATCTGGGGGCTTGAGGAGATTGCAGAGATGGAAGGGGCAAGACCATACAGGGATTTGAATGTGAAGATGAGAATTTTAAATTTGAAGCATTGATGAAATGAAAGCCAATGTAGGTCAGTGTTCACAAAGATGAATGCTACATGGTGAAGGTTAGGAGATGAACAGTTGAGTTTGGATGAGCTCAATTTTAACAAAAACATATTCCACATATGGAATTACAGAAGCCATAAACTTCAATAACATGCTTTCAAATAAAAAATAATAAATTATTTCTGTTATGAAGAAACACAACCCTTTACACAATATATACAAGCAATTCTGTATCATTATGCAGTCAACCATTTAAAAAAGTAGGGAATTATCCCTTCTAACATAACAGTAAACTATCATATTTTAGCAGAAGATATAATAAGCCAGAATTTACTATCAAAATAACGGTGAGGCCAATGGTATTAACCATTATTAATGCGCAAATCAGGCAAAATTTCAGACGAGCAGAATTGCACAAACGTCAAGTTGCTGTTTGATGTATGCCTTAATTATTGCTAAATAACCTCTCTGGCACTGAAAAGTAACCCTTACGCATGTGGAATCTCACTCTTCCACATTTTAATTGTTGCTAAAGATATAAAAATTGAAATTTTTACTTCAAGCTTTGCTTTTGTCTTTTCCTCTCTCTGTCTCTCTCTCGCTCCCTTAATTCAATCTTTCTTTCCCTCTCCGTTTCACTTTCTGTCCCCAAGTTGACACTGAATTCACTATTCTAACATACACTTACTGGTGTATGTAAGGGATATGCTGGGATCAGGAGTAAAAAAGTTGCTTGTCCTGTTCACATAGGTCCCACATGTCCTGTAGAAGGAGTTGTGATGTTTGGGTCTCTAATTTAAAGCAATTTTCAGTGCAAAACGTCATAAGAATGAAACAAGCAAGAGGAAATCTAATAAATGCTGGCACAGTAAATTCTGGCACAATAACTGAAGCGCTTGAGACATTTTACTATATTAAAGACACTACATAAATGCAAGTTGTAATTAAACATTGGTTCAAAAATGCAACTAAATTTCTTTCCTGTTCATTAATGAATTTGTTGCCAATGGAATGAAAGATATGGAGACAAAGTGACACAACCAATAAAATTGATGTCATTATCCACTAAGTGATTGGGGGAATTCAGTGTTTCCATTTTTAACAAATTATCAACCAAGGTCGCAACTGTTGATCATTGATA
This sequence comes from Carcharodon carcharias, assembly GCF_017639515.1. Lineage (NCBI taxonomy): Eukaryota > Metazoa > Chordata > Chondrichthyes > Lamniformes > Lamnidae > Carcharodon > Carcharodon carcharias. The sequence goes on from NC_054469.1 coordinate 60,011,626, forward strand.
ATAATCCTGCTGGAAAGTTCACCTGAACAAGAGTTGATAAAAGGATTGGGCTCAATGAATTTCCCTGATTTATACCCAACTGACCTAATTTGTCCCAGGGGGCATAGGTACACACAATATTGATGAGGAAAAAAATTCCTTTGCACTATCAAAAATTCAAACCAAGCATTCAATTTTCATTCTCTTACCTCCCAGATTCTGCACCAAGACAGCCCTGGTCTAAATCATAAGTGTCATCCTCTGTGACCTTGGCTATAGTGGGTTAGCTTTTCTTGTCCCCTTTGCAGCATTTGATAAAGCCAACCACACTATCCTCCTCCATTATCCAGCTCAGTGGACTTACTTTTATGTGTTTCCATTCCTACTTATCCAAATACAGCCACAGAACATTTAGCAATGGCTTCTCCTCTCATCCCAGCACTAGTATCCTCTGTCCACCTCAGAGTTCTATCCTCCAGTCCTTTTTCTCATCTACATAGTATCTCTCAAATACAGCATCCAGAGGCATACAATTAGAATCCAGTGTGTGTTGATGATGCCCAATTCTATTATTCCACCATCTCCCTTGATCCTAAAACTATCTCCATGCTATCCAGCTTGGAAAGACACTTCTTCGTGCAAAAAGGTAGGGGCAAGTATGGAACTGTCCCGCAAAAAGAAGTAGATTCTGGCTCAGTTAATAACTTTAAATCTGAGATTGATATACTTCTGCAAAGTATTAAGGGACATAGAGCCGAGGATACAGATTAATCATGGTTTCACTGAATATAAGAATATACTCCATGTGTTGAATGGCCTAATTCTGTTCCCATGCCCAACGTCAAGTCACAGATACATTATAACTTCCTTCAACTGAAAATTGGGAAGGCTGAAATCATCATTTTGAGCTCCTGTCATCAACATTACCTGCAACTCTATCCACCCTGCCTACTTGTTTCAAGCTGAACCAGGCCATGCATGGCCCTGATATCCTGTTGACCTGAGATGAGTGTTAAGTCCTACATTCTACCCACTATGAAGAGTGCTGATTTCTGTTTTTGCAATACTTCTCACCTCTGCTGCCAAAATTGTTTTCCATGCTTTTATTACTTCTGGACTTAATTGTTCCACTGATCAATTGACTGGTGCGCCATCCTCCAGAAACTCTAACTCATCAACTGAAACTCAGGACCTGTAACCTGTACCATCAATTCTTTGCAATTTTACAGTGGGTCACTGTTCCCCGATATATTAAATTTTAAATAAAAGCAAAATATTGCAGATGCTGGAAATCTGAAATAAAAACAGTAACTCCTGGAAAATCTCAGCAGGTCTGGCAGCATCTGTGGGGAGACAAACAAAGTTAACGTTTCGAGTCCAGTGTGATATGACTCTTCCTTCAAACTTAAATTTTAAATCCTCATTTTCAAGCTGATTCCCTCCTTCTGCCATTTCCTTTAAACTCTGGTGCTCTAACACTAGCTTTTAGTACATCCTTTTTCCCTACACCACCAGTGGCAGGCTTTGCTGGAACTCTCACCCTGAAAGGTTTCAACTGTAAAAACCTTCTCATCCTTTCAATAAAACTTCCAGGTACTTAATCCTAATCATTCAATCTGTGACTTCGCTTCATTAGCCTGTCTATTTCAATTTATAAAATGCCTTAGAACTTTCTACATAAAAGCTGTTATATAAATGCAAGTTGTTACTTTTGCTAATGATATGGAGTTTTAGAAAGAATTGTACTGATCAATTCCACCAGGTTAGTGATTCAGGTTCTCCAAATAGTGTCCCATTTAAAATTATCACACACTTTGCTTACCTTTTAATAAAACAGGAAAAAATACACAGTTACTCTTGTCCTTCTGGGGGATCAAAGGTTAATGCAACCCAGTCTGAAGAGTTGAAAATTTATCTACTGCACATATACAGGGTGCTGCCTCACAGCACAATGCTACAGATATCATGAATGAAGATGGAAGAAATGGAGTAATTCAAACTAATGCAGTAGACAAATGTTTCACTGAATTAATACAAAGGTTCACTAAGGCAGAATAGACAGATCTTTTCTCTGTATCAACATCTGCATGCAGCTATGCATGATATAACACTGGGTGTCAAAAGTAGTGTTTCATTCTCCAGCACTGACATTCACCTTGGTGATGTAACTAAAGAACTTAAGTAAAGAAAAAACAAGGATTTGTTCTTAAAAAAAAGCAGTAAAACAATTGATTTATATGGGTATTGTCAAAACCATTGTTTAATTCTAACATTAAGCTTCCAAAAAAAATTTGTTGCAATCGGTATTCTGAGGTATAGGTTCCTGCACAGCTGAGAAATTCCAAATTGCTACTCCTGCCTTTTGTGTTCTAATAATTATCACTGTCAGTGCTCAGTGTCATAACTTCACCAGCATTCACAATGACTTCTGAAGTGCAAACAAGGGAAAACTTCTTTATCTAGCGGATGGTTAAGATCTGGAATGCACTGCCTGAATGTGTGATGGAGGCAGATGCAATTGTGGATTTCAAAAGTGACTTGGATAATTATCTGAGGACAAAAGTATTTGCAGAGCTACGGGGAAAAGGCAGGGGTGTGGGACTATCTTAATAGCTTTTACAGAGAGCCAGCACAGACACGATGGTCGCCTTCTGTAGTTCTATGATTCCATGCGCAGGACAATACAGAAATTCAAAAGCTGCTGACAGTGATTGTATACTACTCTAGAGAGTGCACTGTTGAGATCTCCCCACAGTGCAATCTGTGAAGTAACAAAACCTTTAAATTTTATACTGTTAATTTGCTGAAAAAAACCTTGAAAAAGTTCCACTTTGTTGAATGAAGTGTAACTGTGGTTTTAATATTGTACTAAGTTCACAATTACTTCTCAACACTATCACGGAATTGGAGGCTAATCTTATATTCATAGAATGTCAAATTTCTCCATATAAGAAACACACATTTTTAAAATTTTAAATTTGATCAAGTCTGATATTTTAGTTTCTAAATCAAGTTTCTTTTAATTTAAATTCTTGGATAGTAAAAATAAATGATCATAAAGGATTATCAATGGTTTTATCTTCTTGGTTTGCTGTCTGTGAGAATACTTCAATGTGCTTGGCTGCTTACTCTGTTTGCTGACAGCACTGCTGCTGATACCTGGAGATTCCCTTGAGCCAGGTTTAAACTGCAGTTGAGAAAGGGAAAATCACGGCACAGAGATTGCAAGATTTTTGTGGTTAGCTTCCTTTAAGGCTGACAGCGAGCACCATTGCAAGATCCAACCATTATTGTGTTCATTTGATTGTTATTGCTGCTTGTCCTGTTGGTATTGGGTTCACAAGAGGAGCTGGGCGTTGAAATGGAGCGCGAGAGGATTTGGGCATTCAAAAGGAGCGCAAAAGGAGCCGAGATTTGAATATGAGCGCAAGACGAGCTGCAAGTTGAAAAGGAGCGCGAGAGAAGCCGGGCGTTGAAAAGGAGTTTGGCGAGGAGCCAGGAGTTGAAAAGGATCTGGAAAAGCAGAGGTGACTGAGGGAGTTCGGTGAGGAGGGAGGAGGTGCTCCATTCCTTTTCCACTTTTGTTCAGAAAGAAGAGCTATGGTAAGTAGGACCTGGTGAGTAAATTAGAAAAGTGTAACATTTTTAAACAAGTAGCTATACTTGGCTTTAACTGAGAAGCACCAGGAATAAGGGAAAATTCGGGCCAAGATAATAAAGTAATACAAATAATCCAAAGGAGAATAAAGTTAACGTAAGGTAAGTAGAGTTAAGATATGGCAGGGCAGCTCAGTCGAGTGGAATGCATGTCCTGTAATATGTGCAAAGTCATGGACGCTACCGATGTCCTTGATGACCACATGTGCAAGAAGTGCTGCCAGCTGCAGAAACTTGAGCTCCAGGTTTCAGAGCTCTAGCAGCAGCTGGAGTCGCTGTGGCGCATCTGCGAGGCTGAGAGCTACATGGATCGCACATTCAGAGAGAGGGTCACACCGCAGCTTAAGGGCCTGGAGACAGAGGGTGGGTGAGTGACCACCAGGCAGTCCAAGAGAAGTAGGCAGGTAGTGCAGGAATCCCCTGGGGTCCCACTCACCAATCGATTTTCCATTTTGGAAGCTGGTGAGGGCGCTGGTTCCTCAAAGAGTGCAGCCAGAGCCAAGTTTGCGGCACCACGAGCAGCTCGGTTGTACAGGAGGGGAGGAAGAAGAAAGAAAGAGCAATAGTGACAGGGGATTCATTGATTAGGGGAACAGACAGGTGTTTCTGTGGCCGTAGACATGCCTCCAGGGTGGTATGTTAAATCCATGACCCCTGGGTCAAGTATGTCACAGCGCAGCTACAGGACATTCTTCTGGGGGAGGGTGAACAGCCAGACGTCATGGTCCACATTGGTACCAATGATTTAGGTAGGAAGGAGGATGTGGTCCTGCAAGCAGAACTTAGGGTGCTAGCTAAAAAATTAACAAGCAGGACATCAAATGTAGTAATCTCCGATTACTCCCAGTGCCACTTGCCAGTGAGCACAGAAATAGGAGGATAAGACATATTAATGCATGGCTGGAAAGATGGTGCAGGAGGGAGGGCTTTAGATTCCTGGGACACTAGTACTGGCTTGAGAGATGGCACCCGTGCAAGCCGGATGGGTTGCACCTGAACAGAGCTGGGACTGAATTCCTTGCGGGGCGTTTTGCTAGTGCTGTTGAGAGGGCTTTAAACTAATTCAGTGGGGTGTGGGAAGCAAGAGGAAATATTAGAGAGGAATACCAAGGTGCACAAAATACTGGGAGGGACAGATAGCACTAGTATAGAGAAAAGTAAGTTAATAGGTGAAGTCAGGGTGAGGGAGAAAGTAACAAAATCTAAATCAGGGTTACTATGCATGTATGTGAATGCATGGAGCACAGTAAATAAGATTGGGGAACGCAGATTGCCATGTGGAAATATGATGTTGTGGCGATAACAGAGAACTGGTTCAAGGAAGGGCACAATTGGGTGTTAAATATTCCTGGGTACAAGATGTTCAGAAAAGATAGGAAAGGAAGAAAGGGTGGCGGAATTGGTTAAGGAGAGCGTTGCAGTGCTGGAGAAAGAGGATGTGCCAGAGGGTTCAAGGTTCAATTTGACTGGAGCTAACGAACAAAAAAGGTGCAATTACATTGCTCAGTGTAGTCTATAAACCACCAACTGGCAAGAAGGACGTAGAAGAACAAATCTGCAGGGAAATTGCATAAAGATGCAAGCATTATACAGTAGTTATAACGGGTGACTTTAATTACCCGATTGTAGTCTGAGACAGTGGTAGGGTAAAGGGCGGAGAGGGGCAAACGTTCCTAGACTACGTTCAGGAAAATTTTCTACAGCAGTCCAATCCAACAAGATGTGCTATTGGACCTGGTTCTTGAAAATTAGGTTGGCCAAGTAGATCAAGTATCAGTGGGGGAACATTTAGGAGTAAATGATCATTGTACTTACATTTTAGGATGATGATAGAAAAGGATGATAGGCAATCCAATTCAGAGTAAGAATAACTAACTAGACGAGAGCCGACTTTGATGGGGCAAGAGTGAATCTGAGCCAGATAGACTGGAAGGAAAGATTGGCGGGAAAAACTGTAGCTGAACAATGAGCCACCTTCAAAAAAGAATTGGTTCAGGCACAGTCAAGGTATATTACATTGAAAGGGAAAGGTAGGGCAAACAAATCCAGAGCTCCCTGGATGAAAAAGGAGATAGAAATTAAGATAAAGAAGAAAACGTGTGCTTATGACAGGTGTCAGGTAGAAAATACAATTGAGAACCAAGAGAAATACAGAAGGTTCAGAGGGGAGGTGAAAAGGCATATTAGAGAAGTGAAGAGGGATTATGAGAAAAGACTGACAGCCAACATAAAGGGGAATCACAAAGTCTTCTATAGGCAAATAGTAAAAGGATGATAAAAGGAGGAGTTGGGCCTATTTGGGACCAAAAAGGGAATTTATGTATGGATAAAGGGGTCATGGCTGAGGTATTAAATAAATACTTTGCATCGGTCTTTACCAAGGAGGTAGATGCTACCCAGGTCATGGTGACAAACAAGGAAACTCTGTTACGAGAAGAATTCAAAATTGATAAGAGGAAGTGTTGAATAGACTGTTAGTACTTAGAGCTAACAAGGCACCAGGACCGGACAAGATGCATCCAAGGATATTGAAGGAAATGAAAGTAGAAATTGCAGGGGCACTGGCCATAATTTTTCAGTCTTCCCTAGAATCAGAGGTGGGGTGTCAGTATACTGGAGAATTGCAAACTTTACGCCCACGTTCAAAAAAAGTTGGAAGGATAAGTCCAGCAATTACACTTTAGCTTCAGTGGTGGGAAAGATTCAAGAAACAATTATTCGGGATAGAATTAGTATCACATGGAAAAATATGGGTTGATAAGGAAGAGCCAGCATGTATTTCTGAAGGGGAAATCTTGTTTAACTAATTTGCTGGAGATTTTTGAAGAGATAACAGAGGGTTGATGAGGGTAATGCTGTTGATGTGGTGTACATGGACTTACAAAAGGCATTCAGTGCAGTGCCACACAAAGACTTGTGAGAAAAGTTATTGCTCATGGAATAAAAGGGACAGTAACAACATGGATACACAGTTGGCTAAAAAATGGGAAGCAGAGAGTAATGGTGAATGGATACTTTTCAGGCTGGAGGAAGATTTGTAGTGGAGTTCCCCAGGGGTCAATATTGGGACCCTTGCTTTTCCTGATATATATTAATGATCTCAATCTTGGTGTGCAGGGAACAATTTCAAAGTTTGCGGATGATACGAAGCTTGGGAGTGTTGTAAACTGTGAGGAGGACAGTGGAGAATTTCAAAAGGGCATAGACAAGTTGGTGGAGTGGGCAGATAGGTGGCAGATGAAGTTCAATGCAGAGAAATGTGAGGTGATGCATTTTGGTAGGCAGAACATGGACAGACACTATAAAATAAGGGGTGAAATTTTGAAGGGGGTGCAGGAGCAGAAAGACCTGGGTGTGTATCTGCATCGATCATTGAAGGTGACAGGACAGGCGGAGAGAGCAGTTAATAAAGCATATAGTATCCTGGGCTTTATTAATCAGGGCATAGAGTACAAGAGCAAGAAGGTTAGGCTGAATATATATGAGACATTCGTTAGATCTCAGCTGGAGAATTGTGTGCAGTACTGGGTATCACATTATGGGCAGGAATTTCCGGTTGCTGGGAGCACCTGGGAAAGGGTTCACTGCTCTTGATCGGCCCCTGACCACGATTTCACACTGGTTGGCCAATTAATAGCCAGGCAGTGTTAAAGATGCGCTGAGAAGCTCAGCGCTGCCAGGGTGGGGGCGGGAGGAATGCGAATGCTGAAGTCTGATCATGCTTGGGGGGAATGCACAGAAAGCTCCCTGAAGGCACAGAGCTGCTTCAGGGAGCTGAAGAATTGTAGAAACGAAAATAAAGAATGAAAATAAATTTAAAATTGAGAGAAACATGTCTCCACATATGACTCAGTCATATGTACAGGTCATATGTACAGAGACACATTAAAAATGTCTAAATTTTTTCTTAAATTACGGTTGGAAACCTCATCCCACCCACGGATAAGGTTTCATAAAAAATCCAAAGGCTGCCTGGCCAATTTGCCCGCCCACCAACCATAAGGTTGGATGGGCAGCAAAAAATAGGTTTCAATTAATTGATTAAGGGCCATAATAGGACTCTTAATTGTCGACAGGTGCACTGCCAACTCTCATGTGCGGCTGCCGACTAAAATATCGCGCGTTATTTTACGCCCGATTGGGTCGGACACATGCCCACCCATGGGACATAAAATTCTTCCCTATAGGAAGGATGTGAACAGATTGGAGACAGTGCAGAAGAGGTTTATAAGGATGGTTCCAGGGATGAAAAACTTCAGCTATGAGGATAGATTGGAGATGTTGGGACTGTTCTCACAGAATCACAGTGCAGAAGAGGCCCTTCGGTCCATCGAGTCTGCACCAACACGTGAAAAACACCTGACCTACCTACCTAATCCCATTTACCAGCACGTGGCCCATAGCCTTGAACGTTATGATGTGCCAAGAGCTTATCCAGGTACTTTTTAAAGGATGTGAGGCAACTCGCCTCCACCACCCTACCAGGCAGTGCATTCCAGACCATCACCACCCTCTGGGTAATAAAGTTTTTCCTCACATCCCCCCTAAACCTCCTGCCCCTACCTTGAACTTATGTCCCCTTGTGACTGACCCTTCAACTAAGGGGAACAGCTGCTCTCTATCCACCATGTCCATGCCCCTCATAATCTTGTACACCTCGATCTGGTCGCCCCTCAGTCTTCTCTGCTCCTACGAAAACAACTCAAGTCTATCCAATCTCTCTTCATAACTTAAATGTTTCATCCCAGGCAACATCCTGGTGAATCTCCTCTGCAATCACATCCTTCCTATAATGTGGCGAACAGAACTCACACAGTACTCCAGCTCTGGCCTCACCAAGGTTCTATACAACTCCAACATGACCTCCCTACTTTTGTAATCTATGCCTCGATTGATAAAGGCAAGTGTCCCATATGCCTTTTTCACCAGCCCACTAACGTGCCCCTCTGCCTTCAGAGATCTATGGACACACACGCCAAGGTCCCTTTGTTCCTCAGAACTTCCTAGTGTCATGCCGTTCAATGAATACATCCTTGTCAAATTACTCCTTCCAAAGTGTATCACCTCACACTTTTCAGGGTTAAATACCATCTGCCACTTATCTGTCCATTTGACCATCCCGTCTGTATCTTCCTATAGCCCAAGACACTCAACCTCACGGTTAACCACCCGGCCAATCTTTGTGTCATCCGCAAACTTACTAATCCTACCACCCACATAGTCATCTATATCGTTTATATAAATTACGAATAATAGGGGACACAGCACAGATCCCTGTAGTATGCCAGTCACTAAAGCATCCTTCTGTCATCACCCTCTGCCTCCTACAACTAAGCCAATTTTAAATCCACCTTATCAAATTACCCTGTATCCCTTGTGCATTTGCCTTCTTTATGAGTCTCCCATGTGGGACCCCGTCAAAGGCTTTGCTGAAATCCATATAATCTACATCAACTACAACAACCCTCATCTACACACCTGGTCACCTCCTCAAAAAATTCAATCAGATTTGTTGGGCACAACCTCCCTCTGACAAAGCCATGCTGACTAACCCTGATCAAACCTTGCCTCTCCAAGTGGAGATAGATACTCTCCTTCAGAACTTTCTCCAATAGTTTCCCTACCACTGACGTGAGGCTCACTGGCCTGTAGTTCCCTGGCTTACCTCTACAACCCTTCTTAAATAGCGGAACCACATTAACTGTTCTCCAGTCCTCCGGCACCTCCCCTGTGGCCAGAGAGGAATTAAATATTCGGGTCGGAGCCCCTACGATCTCCTCCCTTGCCTCCCTCAGCACTCTGGGGCATAAATCATTGGGACCTGGAGATTTGTCCACTTTTAAGCCTGCCAACACCTCCAATACCTTGTCACTCCCTATATCAATTTGCTTAAGAATCTCGCAGTCTCTCTCCCCTAGTTCGATTCCTTCATCCTCATTCTCTTGGGTGAAGACAGATGTGATGTATTCATTCAACATTCTAGCGATGTCCTCTGGCTCCACCCATAGATTGGAGAGAAGGAGGCTAATAAGAGATTTGATAGAGATGTTCAAAATCATGAGGGTGCTAGATAGAGTAGGTCAGGAGAAGCTGTTCCCGCTCGTAAAAGAATCAAGAATAAGAGGGCACAGATTTAAAATGATTTGCAAAAGAAGCAAATGTGACATGAGAAAAAACTTTTTCACACAAGTAGTTTGGGTCTGGAATGCACTGCCTGGAAGTGTGATGGAGGCAGGCTCAATGGAGACATTCAAGAGGGCATTAGATGATTATTTGAATAGAAACAATGTGCAGAGGTACGAGAAAAGGCAGGGCAATGGCAATGGTACCCGGTCATAATGCTTACTTGGAGAGCGGGTGCAGAAACGATGGGCTGAATGGCCTCCTTCTGTGCCATTAAGATTCTGTAATACTGGCCCAGATCAGAACCCATTTAGTTGAGATGTTAACATATTAATGTCTTCAGTTTAGCTCCTATATCAATTAGTACAAAGAAAAGATCTGCTGTATACTAGTAGCCAACAACAATACGTCGTGTTAATAATTAATTTACCTGGAGGTGCCGGGAGGTCTGAGGCTTAACAAAATGTCATCTAATGGTGTTGCTCATTTTCTCATTAGGGGGAAGCAACCCGCAAATTATTGGCATAATTTCCATAAAAGTGGCGACTGCTTTCAGCGACTTAATCGGACAAGTTTATAACAGGAACATTCACAATAAACGTAACTTTAATCTCTGTGAATCTTTGAAGTTTATTACGCCTCGTTTAAAAATGCCAGCCCGTGAAGAGGCACAGCATTATTGCCCGCCTGAGCACCACAGAGGCTGCAGGCCTCGACACCGGGACTGGACACCAGGAAATAATCCGAGAATAAATGAGTCAACAGCGGATTGATCGCCGCCTTTTCCGGACGGGCCTAGCTGTTCCTAGCCTCTATGAGGACACTCACCCAGCTCCACAGGCTTTCCCTCGCCGGCTGCTTCCCACCCGCGGCCCCGGACGGTTGCCAGGCGACAGGAAAACACCGCGCGCAACGTGGCACATGAACTGCAGCTTCGCGGTGAGGTGAAAGCAGAAAAGCGGGTTTTGCGAGCGGTGGAAAATCTGACATTTTCTACTGTTTGCACGCAAGAAATGTTAGCAGGCGGATTAAACATCAGGGGAAAAATAGTGGTGACCGGTGACTTTCTCCATTTAAGCTTGTGGAGCGATAACTTTTCGACCGGGTGGTACATTAAGGTCTGCTAACTTTTTAGATGTCCTTTGGCAGCGTGTTCCATTGTGGGATAGTCCTTGTTGAATAATTGTCTTGGAAACAAACGGTCTTTGCCGTTTGTTTGGATGGCTACCTTGTGTTTTGTCATTGCCAGAGCGCACCAGGTGCTTCTTTCTGTCAATTCCCACATGAGCATTTACCTGCCTTTGTTCGTTGTCCCTTGGTAACCTTACTGAATAAAAACCGATCTCAACCTTGAAAGCTTCAATTGGCCTAGAATGAAATAAATCATGTATATGCCATTAAATTGCACTTTTGCTTTGTTTTTATCTTTCAATGGCTGCTAACATGCAAGGTGGCAAGTTTGATTAAGAAACTATAGCATTTGTTCTTAAATAATCAGCACAAGCAAATATTAGTAGGATTTACAATACAATGTGAATTTATTTTATTATAAAACCTCAGAATATCTATTATATTGTGTCCACCTAGTCAAACAATCTTCTTATGTCTGGAACAAAAACAATAAATACTGGAAACACTCATGACGTCACAGCTTTTGTGGAGCAAAAAGACAAGTAAAGGGTGTGGAGCCTGCCTTTTGTTCCTCATTCATTCAGCACTACTTCTATTCCAGGCATGTCTACCTTTATAACATTCAATTCTTTCCATAGATTTCATTTTCCATTTTTGTTTCAGATCTGCAGCAGCCTATTTTTCTTACTATATCTGCTGAGGTTCTAACAAATATCTAAAAAGATAACTTCTAAATTGTACTTTAGATTTAGTGCCTGCTGCTTGCTGGCCTGATGTAAATGAAGCCAGGCCCTCAAAATCATGGTATCGTCTTTACCTTATGTGCAGAAGACTGCCTAGTACACAGTCAAAATCAGTGCAATATAACTTATGAACTACGTTTCCCTAGATATTGGGGAGGTGCCAGAAGATTGGAGAGTGGCAAATGGGATACATTTATTCAAGAAAGGACGTAAAGACAGTCCTAGCAACTACAGGCCAGTTAGTTGAGTGAGGTTTTAGAAAAAATCAACAAGCACTTAGAGAGGTTTGAGTTAATTAACAAGAGCCAGCATGAGTTTGTAAATGGCAGAACATGCTTGACTAATCTTATTGACTGTTTTGATGATGTAAGGCAGATGAGGGAAATGAAGTGAATGTTGTCAATATGGATTTTAAGAAAGCGTTTGACAAAGTGCCACATAAAAGGCTGGTTAAAAATCTGAAGGTAATGGAATTGGAGGGTCAGTGTCCAATTGGATTTTTAAAAAATGGCTTAAAGACAAAGCAGCAAGTCACGATAGAAGGTTGTTTTTTGGACTACAGAATGGTAGACAGTGGTGTTCCCCAATGGTCAGTGCTAGGATCATTTTTTTTGATTATATATAAATGACTTAAATTTTATTCTGTATTCTAAAATCTCAAAATTTGCTAACAATAAACTTGAAGGAGCAGCAAACAGTGATACAAATCACCTGCAACAGGACACAGCTAGGCTAGCAGAATGGGCAGACATGTGGCAGCAGGAATTCAATACAGAGAAGTGTCAGGTGATGCATTTTGGCAGAAGAGATATGGAGAGGCAATATAGACTTAATGACACAATTCTAAAGAGTTTGGAGGAACAGGGGGTGCATGTACATCAATCTTTGAAGGTGGTACGACATATTGAGAGAATGGATTGCAAAACATATAGGATCTTAGGCTTCAAAATAGAGGCATTGTGTACAAAAGCAGCAAAGTTATACTGAACCTTTATAAACTTTGGTTAGGCCCCAACTGGAATATTGTGTCCAGTTCTCGTCACCATATTTTGGGAAAGATGTGAAAGCCATTGAGAGGGTGCAGAGGAGATTTACCAGAATGGTTCCAGGGATGGGAATTTTAGTTACAAGATTGAATTGGAAATGCAGGGGTTTGTTCTCCGTGAAGCAAAGGAGATTGAGGGGAGATTTGAAGAGGTGTACAGGATTATGACAGACTTAAATAAGGTAAAAGGGGAAAACTCTTTCTTCCCATTAGCTGATTGTCCCTAATCCTTGTACACAGACTTAAGATTTTGGGCCAAAAACACAGGGGGAATGTGAGGAAGGACATTTTAATGCAGCAATTAGTAATGACCTGAAACTTGCTGTCCACGAGGGTGGTGGAAGCAGAAACAATCATTGATTTCAAAAGGAAATTGGATAGGCACTTGAAAGCAATAAACCTTCAGGGTTACAGGGATTGAGCATGGGAATGGGACTTACAGGATTACTTACTTGGGAGCTAACATGGACGTGATGGGCCAAATGGCCTCCTTCTGCGCAGTAAATGTCTCCATGACCAGCCAGAAGTGCATTGCAATATACAAGTCTAGAGGTAACAAAGGTATGAATGAGGGTTTCAGCAGCTGATGAGCTGAGGCAGGCAAAGTCGACCGATGTTACAGAGGTAGAAAAAGTCTGTCTTAGAGACAGCACAAATATGAAATCCGAAGCTCATCACAGGGTCAAATATGACACTAAGGTTGAACACAGACTGGCTTAATCTCAGACTATTATCAGGGAGAAAGATGGAGTCAGTAGTTAAAGAACAGAGTTTGGAGTGGGGCCAAAACAATAGTTTCAGTCTTCCCCATATTAAATGGGAAGAAATTCCTGCTCATCCAGTACTGGATATCAGCTAAGCAGATTCATAATTTAGCAACAGTGGGGGAGTTGAGAGAGGTGGTGGTGAGGTAGAGCTGGGTGTCATCAGTGTACATGTGAAAACTAAATTGTGCTTTTGGATAATGTTGCTGATAGGCAGCATGGAGAGAAAAATAGGCGAGGGCTAAGGACACCAGAGGTAATGAGGCAGGAGCAGAAACAAAAGGCATTGCAAGTGATTCTCTGGCTACGATTAGATAGATAAAAATGGAACCAGGTGACAGCAGTCCCGCCTAGCTGGATATCAGTGGAAAAGGAATTGGAGGAGGGTGGTGTAGTTAACTGTATCAAAGGCTGCAGAGAGGTCGAATTATGAGGAGGGAATGTTTATCTTTGTCACAGTCTCATCAGATGTAATTTGTGATTTTGTTAAGAGTGGAAGATTCAAACATGGGTGTTCAGGAAAAGATGGGAACAGATTTGGGAGGCAACGAGTTCAAGGACTTTGAAGAGAAAAGGGAAGTTGGAAATGGGACAGTAGTTTGCAAGGACTTTGGGTAAGGGTTGGCTTTTTTGAGGAGTGAAATGATGATAGATTTAAAGGAAAGAGGGAAAGCACCTGAAAAGAGAGAACCATTTGGAATATCAGCTAACATGGGGACCAGGAGAGGTATTTGGGTGATCAGTGGTTTAGTGGAAATAGGATCAATGGAATAGGAGTTGGGTCTCATGGGACAAGATGAACTTGGAGAGAGTTTAAGAAGATGGGAGTTCAGGGCTAGGGCGGGGTGAGCATCATAGGAAGTTTGGCTAAGTGGGCTAATGGAAGTGTGAGTCGCGGCAGAGGCAGCTGATTGGATTATCATAATCTTAGTGACAAAGAAGCCAATGAGCTCCTTGCATTTATTGTTGGAGATAAGAATGGAGGAGACAAGGGAGAGGGGTTTAAGAAGATGGTTTGCTGTAAAGAAAAGCCAGGGATTAACTTTGCATTCCAAGAGTTTTGAGCAGTTTTAACAGATAAGATCAGGTCCTGGAAATGTTTTATGTAGTTCAGCCAGATCTGGCAGTGGATGGCTAAACCAGTCGTCTGCCATGTCCTTTCAAACTTTTGACTTAAGGGAGGGGAGTTGAGGGCCGTAGCAGGAGGAAAAGCTCAGGTGAGAGACAGCAATGGTTTTATTGGGACTGGGGCATCAAAGGTGGAGCTGAGGGTGATCATGCTCTTCCTAAAAATGTTGGCCTGCCCCCTCAGCTATAGTGAGTGTTTTACCAAATGAGACCTTGATAGGGCAAAAAGAATCAGGGAAGGATGTGGAATATATGCTCACCCACAAAGCCATTTTCAAAGCTGAAAAAAGCCACCAGTGAGCAACACTTTAGTACCAGCTGGTAATTCCTTTGTATTGCTTTAAAAAAACTTTTTCTATTGAAGCTTTTCATTTGCAGTCATCAGAACAATCTGCAAGAATACCAAATGTAAAGCAAACAACAATTTATACTTTAGGACAAGAAAGTGCTGAATAGTTAGCAAGTGAACTCTGGTCAAGGCATTGCCATAGGGAATGTACTAGTTAATGGTGACTAACAGTTAATTGACAAGCATTGTTTGAAATTTATACCAGGCAGCTTGACTCTCATTGGTCAAGACATTGCCCTAAGGAATGAACCAACAAATGGCAGTCCCTTATTTTCTTTAACTGAAAGATGTGCAATGTGTGTACACATTCTTTGTCTGCAAAGAAGGCCTAATAAAAACAACGATAACATAGTTTGTTTTGACATAAGAATAGAGAAGTATTACTTTTATATGGATGAGTCATAAGGATAAAGATAAGGGACCAGATTTTGCAGTCCTGAATGCTTGGGAGAAAGAAAATGGTGGCCAGATTATGGATCTGAAAGTCCCACATACCATTTCTGGCTCCAGCTATTTTCAGTGTTTGGGAAAAGGATCGGGTCTGGAGCCACATACTGCTGCTTGGAAGTTGGCGGCACCATTCTGAAAGTGTATGAAGATGTCAACCATGGATTGGAAGCTGGAAGCATCTAAAAGGTGAGTAAAAATAGTGTTGCCCCTTTACAGTCTATCACAAAATAATATAGCCTGAGTTATAACTATGTTTGCTAAAATGAGTTCTGACAGTGCTGTGATTGGAAAAGATGAGAACATTAAATAAAATTGATATCTCTGACCACTGGCAAGCTGTCAAGTGAAAGAACAGCATTGTAAAAGTGGAAAGGTCATCAGAAAGATTACAACAGCCGATTCACTTGATAAAGTGCTATTCTGCATTGTACAATATGGAAAATATAGTCCAGTGTCAGACCCAGAGCTAGTTATTTACATTCTCTCCATGGCTTTCACTTATTTTTAAAGAAAACCTCAGCCTTTTGTTTGGCTGTTCCAAAGCTTTGACAGATGTCTGAGCCTTCCTTCATTATTTAAAGAATAGCTCAACCATCTGTTTGACTGTTTCAAAGCTTTGGAAAACATTTGAGCTTTTGGCTGTCTTCAAAAATTCTAATGGATTTTGTCCTGTAGGGTTTTTTTACATAGTTGTTCAGGGGAATATAAGTTTGATGGTGTGGCTTCCTTGCAAACCACTAATGCATTCTGCACACAGGTGTCCAGCAGAATGTGAACTTGTTTATTTTGACAATTTTATGAGCTTCTGAAGGGAATAATCATTTTAAGTGCCTATTCAAGTAATGTTCATTTATTTTGAGAGATTTCACAGAATCGCAGAACCTCACAGTGCAGAAGAGGCGCTTTGGGCAATCAAGTCTGCACCAACACGTGAAAAACACCTGACCTACCTACCTAATCCCATTTACCAGCACGTGGCCCATAGCCTTGAATGTTATGACATGCCAAGTGCTGATCCAGGTACTTTTTAAAGGAAGTGAGGCAACCTGTCTCCACCACCCTACCAGGCAGTGCATTACAGACTGCCACCACCCTATGGGTAAAAATGTTTTTCCTCACACCCCCCTAAACCTCCTGCCCCTCACCTTGAAGTTATGCCCCCTCTTAACTGATCCTTCAACTTAGGGGAACAGCTGCTCTCTATCCACCCTGTCCATGCCCCTCATAATCTTGTACACCTCGATCTGGTCGCCCCTCAGTCTTATCTGCTCCAATGAAAACAACCCAAGTCTATCCAACCTCTCTTCATAACTTAAATGTTTCATCCCAGGCAACATCCTGGTGAATCTCCTCTGCACTTCCTCCAGTGCAATCACATCCTTCCTACAATGTGGCGAACAGAACTACACACAGTACTCCAGCACTGGCCTCACCAAGGTTCTATACAACTCCAACATGACCTCCCTACTTTTGTAATCTATGCCTCGATTGATAAAGGCAAGTGTCCCATATGTCTTTTTCACCAACCCACTAACATGCCCCTCCGCCTTCAGAGATCTGTGGACACACACGCCAAAGTCCCTTTGTTCCTTAGAACTTCCTAGTGTCATGCCGTTCATTGAATAGTTCCTTGTCAAATTACTCCTTCCAAAGTGTATCACCTCACACTTTTCAGGGTTAAATTCCATCTGCTACTTATCTGTCCATTTGACCATCCTGTCTATGTCTTCCTGTAGCCCAAGACACTCAACCTCCACCCGGCCAATCTTTGTGTCATCCGCAAACTTACTAATCCTACCCCCCACATAGTCATCTATGTTGTTTATATAAATGACAAACAGGGGAACCAGCACAGATCCCTGTGGTACACCACTGGACACTGGCTTCCAGTCACTAAAGCATCCTTCTGTCATCACCCTCTGCCTCCTACAACTAAGCCAATTTTGAATCCACCTTATCAAATTACCCTGTATCCCATGTGCATTTGCTGCCTTTATAAGTCTCTCATGTGGGACCTTGTCAAAGACTTTGCTGAAATCCATATAAACTACATTAACTGACTACCCTCATTACACACCTGGTCACCTCCCCAAAAAATTCAATCTAATTTGTTAGGCATGACCTCCCTCTGACAAAGCCATGCTAACTATCCCTGATCAAACCTTGCCTCTCCAAGTGGAGATAGATTCTCTCCTTCAGAATTTTCTCCAATAATTTCCCTACCATTGACGTGAGACTCACTGGCCTGTAGTTCCCTGGCTTATCTCTACAGCCCTTCTTAAATAGCGAAACCACATTAGCTGTTCTCCAGTCCTCTGGCACCTCCCCCGTGGCCAGAGAAGAATTAAAAATTTGGGTCAGGGCCTCATCGATCTCCTCCCTTGCCTCCCCCAGCAGTCTGGGACACAAATCATCAGGACCTGGAGATTTGTCCACTTTTAAGCCTGGCAACACCTCCAATACCTTGTCACTCCCTATATCAATTTGCTCAAGAACCTCGCGGTCTCTCTCCCCGCGTTCGATACCTTCATCCTCATTCTCTTGGGTAAAGACGGATGTGAAGTATTCATTCAAAACTCTACCGATGTCCTCTGGCTCCACCCATAGAATGCCCCCTTGGTCCCTAATGGGCCTTACTCTTTCCCTGGTTATCCTCTTCCCATTGATAATCTTATAGATATCTTGGGATTTTCCCTACTTTTACCAGCTAGAGCTTTCTCATATCCCCTCTTTGCTTTCCTAATTGCTTTCTTAAGCTCCACCCTGCACTTTCTGTATTCCACTAATGCCTCTGCTGATTTGCTTCCCTTGTACCTGCTAAAAGCCTCTCTTTTCCTTCTCATCATATCCTGAATATCTCTATCACCCTTGTGCTCACTTAACTACATTGACACCCAGTCAAGCAACATCTTGTTTTTAAAGTTCCCATCCTCATTTTCAAATCTCTCCATGGCTTTGCTCCACCCTATCTCTATAATCTCCTCCACTCCTACAACCCTCAGAAATAGCTTTTTTCATCTAATTCTGGCTTAAGCATCCCCAATTTTAATCGCTCCACTATCAGCCTTCAGATGCCTAGGCTGTAAACTCTAAAATTCCTACCCCCACCCCCCAAGCCATATCTCTATGTCTCTCTACCTTGCTTTTCTCCTTTAAAGCATTCCTTAAAACCTACCTATTTGACCAAGCTCCTTATGTGACTTGGTGTCATATTTTCCCTTATATGCTCCTGTGAAGTGCCTTAGAATATTTGTTCTGTCAAAGGCACTACA
Organism: Carcharodon carcharias; assembly: GCF_017639515.1. NCBI lineage: Eukaryota > Metazoa > Chordata > Chondrichthyes > Lamniformes > Lamnidae > Carcharodon > Carcharodon carcharias. The sequence goes on from NC_054469.1 coordinate 60,030,267, forward strand.
TAAATATAAGTTATTATTAATACTATTAGAACATTTTTGTGTACAGCAATTATAGAAAAAAATTTCAGGATGAAAATAATCAGCTCTGTCTGCACATAATGGCAGGAGATGTAAGTAATTTCCTGAATTAAACTAGTTGTCATGCCCAGTACCTGCATGTTATCTTCTGAACTTCAAACTAATTTTATATTTTAAAAAAGTGGACAAAAAAGCTGGAAAAGATGGCTGTTCAAGGTCACCTGACTTCTTTTCTGGATTAGAGCTACTCCCATATCAAGGGGGACCAAAGAACATTCCAGACTGATGTGAGTTGATACCCTTCCCTGAAACCAATCAAAGGGGTGTCATCGGATTTAAATGGCTCATCCTAAAACAAAGGCATTGACTGTCTCAAACCCTAAGAGGTATTAACCCACAATAACGGATGTAGAATCAACATGAACATCACACCTTATTTGGAAAAGCCTCGAACTTGTGAAAAGACACATGGAGACAACCATGTTTTCTTTGTCTGTTTAAAAGATCAGCTACGAGCCGTAAGCAGGCAGTTCCACCAAAGCCATCAGAAGCATTTGTTCAACCAGTCTGTGAACCAGACTCAGAACAAGCTGCAAGACATCAGGCAGTCAGAATATGTTACTTGTTCCAGTTTAAAGTTCAGCTGAGAACCAACCTCCTAGCTATCCAACTACAAAAAAACCTCACAACCTGCTGGGACACTCACTTCAACTTTAAATCATCGAATCCATTCAAAAGACCACAGGCCTGCCACATGAGAGCCCAGAGATCTTAAATCAGAAGCTATGATGAGTAATCTGTAAAAGTGCATGACCTTTATCTGTATCCAATCTTTAGGTGTGTGGGTGCAAGAGTTAGGCAGAGTGTGACATTGCGTTTAATTCGGGATAAGTGTGAGAGAATGAATAACCTTCTTTATTTTAAAACTCACAAAAGTTCGCTACTGAATTATTTAAATGGAATATACAATCCAAGGGTAAATAAACATACACCCTTTCCATACAAAACATACTGATCATGGACAGTAAGAAAAAACATAAATTCTGTCCGTGACATAGTAACATGTAGCATTTTCTGCACAGCTTTCTTTTCTAGTGTTACCCTAATCCCAGTAGTTGTGTCAAATGAATCAAATAAATAAAAATCTGCTTTAATTAATTCAACAACGCTATGTCATAATCTGTCTTCTTTCAGCTCAGCCAAAACAACTGAGACCAGGACTCAGAATTTACTAGTTCTAAACTTCGTGATTACAAATTAAGATATTCTTGGGCTCTTTAATCTCAAATACACCTAGCTTTACATACAAGGAAGATCACAGCTTTGATTCCTGGTCTGTGGTATTTATAATTATTCTGCACAACTAAAGGAAATATATTTTAGTCAGGATTCCTGCTCTAATCGCTTTCTAATGACCCTTTCTGGAAAGAAATGGCTGAACGGTAAAGAAGGTTTGATTGTGATTTTCTGCAATCTCACCCCTGCTCTTGCCCTGCACTGCCTACTCCCTCCACCATTCACTGTCTATCCCAATGGTTATATCAAGGATACATTAGTTTAAATGACCTGTTTTTGTAATCTATGTAATTGGGTGAAGACTATTAGCACTGGTGCACCTTTATACTAGTATGAAGTATTCCTTTCAAGACAAAGGGGAAGAAAAGTGTGTTTTCAATTGCTCTGACCTGCTAAATGTTATTTTCAGAATTAGTGCAGATGCAACCATGTTTTAGGGACACCAGTAGTTATGTAATAAAAACAAAAAGGACTGAAAAAACTCAGCAGGTCTGGCAGCACCAGTGGAGAGAGAAACAGAGTTAACATTTTGTCTAAAATGACTTCTTTGGAACTGCCCTGTAGACTTGATGAACATGTTCTGGAGCATATGATAATGATGGGGACAACGACAACAAATTACATTTTTAGCAATATTAGCATATATAAAAATGCCCCAGGGTGCTTCCTGGAGGGAATGAACACCTTCAAATAGATTCAGCTCCAATATCATTGTCATTGCCATCAGTCCCTCAAAATGAGGATAATTTCTGTCAGGCTTCACTAATTGTGTCCTCAGGTGCCTCAGCAGATCAATCCTGGAGCCACAGGTCTTTGGGCAGAAAGGACAAGAATTACCCTGAGAGTGGGGAGTTTTCAAGCCAGAGATTTGCTCTCTTTCTCTCCTTCTGCTTTTGTTGCTTCTCCACAGCAGAGTTATGTGGTCAGTTTCCAACAGTGTTGCAGCTTGTTGAATGAGGCACTGCCACATGGCGTGATTAGCAGTAAGTTCCTCCTGTACATCGATGTCAACTTGTCCCCTTTTCAATGAGGCCTTCAGTGTCCTTAAAATGTTTTCTCTGCCCTCCTTGAGATTGGGTACCTTCCTCAAGTTGTGAAGTTCAGAAGCCAATTATTTGGCATGCAAATGCAGTGTCCAGACCAGCAGAGCTGATTTTTCAGGATCATAGTTAGGACACTGAAGAAATTAGCTTTGCTGAGGATGCTGGAGTTTGTTTGTCTGTCTATGAATATCCTGTGGAGACACCCTGGTTGAAATTCTCCAGCTCCAATGTATAGTGAAGGCACTGATGCATATTCCTACTGGGAATATGGAAGACTCCACAGATTGTGGGGTAAATTTAAATATTTTCAATACACATTTAATAAGGAAGTAATTTCCATTTCTATAGCTCTTTTCATGACCTCAGGACATCCCAAAGCTCTCTACTGACAATTAAGTAGTTTTGAAGTGATATCTCTATTGTACTTTAGGAAAACACAGCAGCCAATTTACACACAGCAAGGCCCTACAAACAGGAGTTACATACTGACCAGGTCTGTTTCAGTGAGAGGTAAATATTAGTCAGAACTGTCCTGCTGTCTGAGTAGAGGCATCAGGTTTTTACATCCACCTGAGGGGAAAATGGGACCTTGGTTTAACGTCCTCTTTGAAAGTCCACAATGACAACAGAACAGCACTCACAGCACTTGCTTGTCAGGCTAGATTATGTGCTCAAATCTCTGGATTGAAATTTAAACCTGCAACCTCATTACTCAGAAGCAAATGTTCTACCACTGAGCAAATGTAAACATCTTTTAACTACAATACAATCCCAAAATTCTATATTGCAGAGATATTAGCATTTGATTTTGAACAATATCACATGTCTTGGATTTCTCTTTTTAATTCACTCGTTACTTATCTCATCAAACAACACATTCACTGCAAAATGGAGCACTCTTACAGAAAAGAACTCCACCAACAGGCATGTTTGGAAACTAGCAAAAAGGATCTCAAGTGTGGCTGACAGATGTGAATGTTAGATAGCCCCAGGATTCCAATCAAAGAGGTGATTCATTGTTTCTGTTCTGCTATGAATCCATCTTAATTTCTAGCATCACCCTAATAGGAACTGAAACTTTAAGTAACTCCTTGCTCCTTCCATATGACCCAAACTATGCTAACATGCTAGTTTGATGTAGTTTAGTGTAATGCTTCTATACCTCTACTATAGACTGTCTTAGGAAGATAAAGAATTAGCAAGAAATCAGTCTAGCACCCAAGAATCAAGTAACTGTGTGAGGCACATTAAAGCTTCTCAGCTTTTAGAAATTGGTGTGAAATAGCTAAGAACTGATAAGTGCATTTGTATTTTTTTGTATAATTAACATTTAATTTCCTGCAGGCATTTCCTTTTGCGGTCAGAGTTCTTTTTGGTGCAGCCAATTACATTTTTCATTCTTCTGCTGGAAAAGTAATTTACTAAATATTTACACACAACATTGTCAATCTTGAATTCGTTACCTTTTGTCAAAATTCTGACCTTTTTGGTCACACTTTAACCGGTTAATTGACAAATTTCCCAAAGTTGCTCTCACTTCTAAAATTAATATCTGGAAGCCAGAAGTGTTTAATATTGTAATATTGCAAAAAAGTTTAAAATAGGTAAAGTTACATATAATAAAAACTAAACAAACGCCAATATAAAAGGGTCAGAGAAAACAGGGAAGTGTCAGAAAAGGGGGATTTACAGAATTGTCACGTGTATGTAAAATTTATTTTGGAGGTTAATATGGCAATATTATGGTTCTTCTAAATGTTTCAGAACCGTTATGCTTTGCTTCATAACGCCCCTGGGGCATTTAGAGATATTACATTAATGCTAGTTGTTGCACTGCTGCAATATTGGCGAAATGTTGAACACTTACCAAACCCATCGATCTAGGGCGACAGAATTTACCTGAATCTGTCCACAATATATTAATTCAAAACACAGCGTTAAGGCTGAAATTTGGAACTATTGCACTTCTACTATGATCAATCCCAGTAGTTATCCTACTTCCTAGTGGAGGAGAAACGTAATTCATACCACTAACCGGGCAGTGGCGTTATTCCATATAAAACATTAAAGACATCGTTAATGTAATTACTGTAGAATATTAACACAATATCGTTCCCACCATTATGTTTTTCATAATGCCAGCATATCTTTCAGAATACAAGTTTCTCTACACGATTATTTTTGTAATAATAACCCCAAACCCTCCAGCAGGACTGCAAAGACGTGCAATTTGTACACGTCTGAGCGCTTCTCGACTACCTAATTACTTGATGCGAATAACAGAAAGGTACAAAGTTTCAGACATTTTTCAAATGTTTCTAAAATACCACATTACGCCCACTCACACCACAACCCAACTTGATGGCTTTTATTCTCTTAGATGCACGCGGGATCCAATCGTCTCGTGCAACCTTGTTATTGGTCGCGTGTCTTCAGGCACCGCCCTGTTTAGGACGTTGCGAAGTGGGAGTCCCATTGCCTTTGGTTCCTGGCGCTGTCAATCACACGCTATTGTTTCCCCGCCTGGTCCCCAGGCTGCGTTGCAGTGTGCAATGCGTGTGTGCGGATTGTAGCTTGAGCCTCGCCTCCTTAAAGATCGCATACACACTCATCAAGGTCCGGAAGCGGCAGAGCATTGGAGAATATATAGTAACCAGTCTGCTGCTACTACTACCACCACCAACCCCAAAACAAATCCTGATCATAACCGTTTTAACTTCTTGTTTTCAATGACGGGAGGAAGAAGACGGAATAAATTTTTATTATAAATATTTCCATTTCAAAAATTGCGAGGGAAAAATAATTTGGTGATTAAAACGCAGTGAATTGAAGTAAAAGGAAAACGCGAGACAGGGAGAAAGATGGCAGCGAACAGTACAACATTCGCCAGCAAAACGAAAACCAAGAAGAAACATTTTGTGGCTCAGAAAGTAAAGCTGTTCCGAGCTAGTGACCCATTGCTCAGCGTCCTTATGTGGGGAGTCAATCACTCGGTAAGTCTGTTTTTAAAACGTCATAAAACGCGTTAACTGCTGCAGAGAACTTCTGCAGGAAATCACATCAGCTGGATTTTCTTCGGACAGGTTGCTATGTTTCTGCGTCTAGATTTTACTTCGTGTGATGCACCAAAGCTAAGTGACAAAGATTTTTAAAGCTCTCCAAATCGTAGGCTGTGCATGATGAGCAGCATTACAGCGGTAGGTGTGAGACCTCAAGATAAATATCAATTCTCTTGCACCATTCCGCTTTAGGCGATTCTGTGAAATGACAGTCCCTTTTCACAAATGTTTCATTTGAAAAGTAAAAACAGCATTTACTTAGCTGTTTCATATTATGCGTCTTTGATGAGTGAGCTGAGGTATTTGGCCGAGGGCCTGCACCCTCTTCATGTGACTCCCTAGCGGTTTTTTAAGACCAAAGGCGACGGCCTGGAAACCCCTCAGTGTCAACTTGGTGTCGGGTTGTGATGTAATTGTGACCGACAACTCTGTTGGCCAATTGGCACCTGGATCTCGAGCTCAATTCGATTCCTAAAAGGAAAGCCCAGTGCGAAGGGGGCGGAGCCGAGAACTGCGGGTTTTAAAAAATTTGCAGCAGCTTGAGAAATGACAGCTTCATTGATTCTTGTTTGCTTGGATCAGCCAACTCATGGCAGCCCTAAAAATATATGGCCATTCATTTTTTTAAAATCTGAGAATGACCATCTGAGCAAATGCGGCCACTGCTATGCCTTTCGCCTGTCGGATCGTTGTCATGGCTCATTATCGCATCCTGACCTCCAATTTTGCATGTCAGCATTTTATGTTGTGGAGGGTCAAGGTGAGAGACTATTTCATTGATCTATAAAATCCTGCCATTAGAACTTGTAGAACGTGCAACTCGTCACTTATTTTCAAAGCAGGATGTTGCGGAACACCAAGTCTTCAGTTCTGATCGATGCCTGGCCAAAACATTGAAAGTTTGTCAGTCCGTAGTAGGCTGGACTTGGTATGTCAACATATCATACCATAATCTTAGCATGTGTGCATCAACATAACCAATTTCTCATCTCAGTCAAGTCACTCAAAAGATGAAAAGAGTTTTCTCCATTTGAAGGATTCACCCAGTTTTCTTCAGTTTCTCTTCACTAAGCATTAAAAAGATTTGAATGTTAGTTGTTTGTCCCAACTCTTAGGCAGTTAAGAGCATAAAATACATCTTAAATGGCTTATAATAAACCAACTCTAGCATTTTCAAAGAATTAGGAGTACTATTAATAGAGTGAACTGACTATAGCTTCGGAGCCTGAAACAGTTACTGAGATTTGCCCTGGCTGTGAGGCCCTGGATGGACATCTGCACCCTGTTGCACCATCTCACTGATTTGTTCTCACCACTGCTTGACTGTAGGGGTGGGGAAGGGTGTGGCCTGACATTAACCCCCTATTGATGATGCTCAGTTGCTATTGGTTTTTACAAAGTTAAACTGTCAAGCCGGTTTGATTTTGCAGTTTGAACCCTGGTGAGTTTTACTACAGAGAAATGTGATGGTTTTACTAGGTACAACAACATTAATTCTAGGGTTCTACAATATGTTTTAGTACACCATGGCTATTCGGCTGTAATTCTCCTATTATGGGGGCTGTCATCCCTTCCCTTTTCTCCCCTCTTCCACATTATGTATTGACAATTCTCCATCTCAACTATGAAATTAAATATAGCAGTTAAGGAAGGGAATTGTTATGCTTTCATGCATCACCCTAGCACCGTCAAGTGGCATTGACACTACCTGTGCAACTGTGTAACCTTCCTTTTGTTGGGGGTGGGGGATAGGCAGTGGCTGAATGCCAGAGCTGAGAAGGAAGATTTTCAGCCTGCCCATCTTTTGTATGCTCTTTCTTGGGAGGACTGCATCCCAAACATTTTGTGATAAATTGGAGTATTTTCTACAATACTTTCATTTAAATGGTTTTCAGAATATTTAATCATGCAGTAGTTCTCAGGATTTTCAGTGAAACACGGGTTAATTTTGCAATATAAGTTTCTTTATAGTTACACTTCTGTTAGAAATGAACTGTGGCTCATTCTGCATCAATCCTTATGAAAAGAATATGCACAATATTGGAGGAGGCTAGTGACATAAAGTTTGGCAGTTGCAGGAGTGTGACTTTGTTTATTTTTGTAAACAAAAAAGGCAGAGAATATGCGTAAAAAGCAAATGTCATTGAAAATAATGGGAACTCTTGCAGCAACAGGTGTTCTAAAATTGCCTGGTATTCTTGGCATGCCATGCTAAAATAACTTGGGGAAACTCTTTTGACTAGATTTCCATACTCCTATAGTCTCTGCTTTGTGGTTCAGAAGGTTATGGTGTTTTATTGCTCACGGATATCACTTACTGAATGAAGGCACTGCAACTCACTGCTTCCCAGTGGTTTCCTGAACTGCAGGAGAGACAGCAAGGTGCTGTGTGAATATCATCTCAACAGCAGAATTGTGTTATTGATTAATTACTTTTAATTTTATATATGCTCATAAATGTCAGAAGTTGAATATAAACACTTTCTGATTCAGTAGAGAATTAGAAGTAGCATAGAACCTTTCAATTCGGGTTATTCTCCAAAACAAATTTATGGGGTTGGAAAACCAATGTTCATTTTCTTCTTCATGATGTTGAAAAAGAGGTGCAGGGGAACGGAATTGGAGTAGAATGCTTTTGTTGTGTAGCTGGCACAGTGGGTCAAATGATCTTTTACAGTGCTGAGATTTCTATGTATTTGTGGTGCTTGTAAGCAGTGCATTGGAACTATGGTGACAACTTTTTTGATACTATTTATATCTGTGTCACAATGTTTCAAAAATAAGTTTGCTAAAAGGTGTCATATTGCAGAATTGTATACAATTGTTGCTGTGTTCCTAACTATTTCTGGCCCCTTCAGGTATTTTAAAACAGATTAATGTTCAGCCTTCACCTGTTTCACTTATTTGCAGAACAGTGAGAAATCCTAATTCTGACACTGGAAATTCATTGAAAATTGTTTTTGATTTTGTGACATGCTTAAACCATAAATGATATACATCATATGTAAGAATGCAGAATTGATGAGATTACCTATATACATTGTCATGCATGAAACTGTCGTACTTAAATGGTAAACAAATCATCTGTTACAGTTGCACGTTAGATCAGTTGACAGTCATCGATGCTTGTTTTGATTTTTAAATTGCTGCTTGTCATTTTGCACAAGTATCTAAAATATCCATTAGGGAAGGAAATCTGCTGTCCTTACCTGGTCTGGCCTACATTGGACTCCAGACCCACAGCAATGTGGTTGACTCTTAAATGCCCTCTGAACAAGGGCAGTTAGGGATGTGCAATGAATACTGGCCCAGGGGGTGGTGCCCACGTCCCATGAACGAATAAAAATATATATAGTAAAAACTAAAATGTAGTGGTTATAAGAATCTCATGCATATAAGGTGCTAATACATGATTTGGTCTAGGTCACTCTTGTGTTATTTAGTCATAGAGCAGCATTGGCAGAGGTTTGGGAATTGACTACCTTGCCTTGCTTTTGACCAGGAATTAATGCATGGCTTCAGGAGGAAAATGTGCAGTTTTTGCAGCTCATAAGAAAGACTTACATTTCACAACCTCAGAACATCCTAAAGTGCTTTACTCTTCAAGCTGGGTGGTAGCAAATGGAAAATGGATTCCAAAAATGTTTATCAAATCCTGCTGTTAAATTCAGATGGATTAGAGGAAAACCTGGATTAGTTCTAAATTTCCTCATCCTCCCCTGCTCCCTCCCGCACCCTGGTAAATATCAGGACCAGAGAGTCAGACAGACAAATGGGGAGATATGAATAAGATGTGGAGATTTGATAGCTTGTGAGAGACAGAAAGAGAGTGAAAGGAAGTGAGAGGTGAGGGTAAAGACAGAAATACCTGGTGGGAGAAAGAGTCAGTTTCAGGAAGAGGGAAACACATTTTCAAATGTAGTCTAAGTAAATCCGTGGAAGATCAGCTAGCCATAACTTAAAATTACTTCTTAAATATGGTTCTCATTATTAATTTAGTGTTATGTGGTACTTAAAGTGTTTCCTTTCACATTCAGGTTATACACTTAATACAACTTGCACATCACCTATAGTATACAACACATGAGACTTCTTAATATTGGTCAGCATAATACCATATGCTGCAGCCCACTTGTATAAATGTTTCTTCCTCTTCCATACCCAAATCATCGTTTTAGGGACATTAACAATATAGCTGTGAAGTTATACAGCATCGTACTAGTTTCATGTGGCTTAATACATCAATTATTGATTTTTTAATCGTTGAAAAGTACATAATTTTTTGACCTTTAGCTTTAATCACTAATTTGCAGCAAATTGGTTTCTGAAAGGAAGGTAAACTGCTATAGCACACTTTTTTCAGACTGAAATATCGCGTGGAGTTTTGCAAGGCATCATGGTATATTTTAAATGGAAATGGAAACTTATGCAGTTTATATACCTTATCTGAAGCTGTGGGAATGCACTGAATCCTTTCCAATATCTTCAAAAAAAATCTTCAGAGTTGCTTCACATGATCATGAGGCTTTAAACAGTGGGGAGAGGGGGTTAATAATTAGGCTTGAAATATCAGTGGAATTGGGCTGAATTTGCGGAACCCGTGTGAAACATGGGATTCTTTAATTAACAGTGAGTTATGTGATCTTTTGCACTGATTTAAAGATTTAATTCATCCGGATCAGGCCCTGGCCACAAAACAGAACCTGTACCCAGGTTGAAATTGAGATTTTGCCAATGGCACTGGTTCAGGAAGGCACTTCAAATTGCACTCATTTTCTTGGATGTGCTGGCACTAGAAGACACATTTTATAAGTTTTTCATATGAATAATATTTAATTTGCCAAGAAACTGGCATGTGTACACCAATAAAACTACCAAATGGTTCAATATAGTTTTGAAAAATAATTTTCAGTGATTTAAAATTGGGTTACCTGAGGACTGATGCATATTTTTGATAAATTTATTTTCAACTGTATTAAAACTGCACCAATTATCACTCTTAAATTCCTCAAATGCTTATTACAATCTATTATGCTGCCTGATTGCGCTGGGTCTTGCAGATTTTACATCTGTGCTGATGTAAATCAATTTTAGCAAAATATTGAATTGTAACCTAACCAGCGCAATTTTAAACCCATTTTGGGTGCAGTTTCCTGATTGTACCCAAAATGGAAACTTTATCCTGGATACTTAGAAGCATTTATAAATAATCAAGTACAACATTTTTTGAGAAAAGAACCTGAATGAAAAGTTTCCTATAATACTCCTTCATGAAACACTCATTTTCAAAAATTGTTTTCAGTGGAACTGAAAATATTTTAAGATCCAAGACATTTATTGCCTCTTTTTATATAACCAAATCCGTTTTGGCAATCTATTCACTATATTGTAAATAGGATAATAGCTGGTTTGAAGTGTATAATCATGCAAAGAAAGCTTAAAGTGATTTATAAAACGATCTGATTCCAGATTATGTTGCAGCCATTAAACATGGTTCCAAATAAGAGTTGTTTATCTACACAAACTATATTACATTCTGTTGCATGTATTTGTAGGTTCAGTCAATGTTCTGCTGAAATCAGGAAAAGCTGGAAAACATTCAGCAAGACAAGCAGAATCAATGGAGACTCAGAAGTCAAGTCTGTCAGTGGTCAGGTCCAGACTCTTCAGCTCGGAGAAAAGGTCTTAAAATTGACGGAAACTGACTTCTGTTTCTCCATGGGTGTTGCCGGATCTGTGTGATAGTTCGAGCCTTTTCTGTTCTTTTCAGACTTGCAGCATCTGCAGCATTTTGCCATTTGTTTACCATGTTTTGCTGTTTGGGTTTTCTCTCCTGCAGCTATTATGAGGTAAATACTCACAGTGGGACAGTACCATGTGATGTGAGTAAAAAGGTGAGATGCATTTAGTTAGCTGCCTTCTTTAAATCTAAAATAATGTCTAGCAACAAAGTAGGAGGTCGACTAGTTCAGTTGGCTGGATGGTTGGTTTGTGATGCAGAGTGATGCCAACAGCATGGGTTCAATTCCTGTACCAGCTGAGGTCATCCCTCAACCTTGCTCCTCGCGATGACCCTCAGGTTAAACTCACCACCAGTCATCCTTTAATGAGAGAACAGTCTATGGCCCTCTGGGACTATGGCAACTTTCACTATTATACATAAAAAACACTTCCAAAGACAAGACAGTAATTCATAATAAAAAGGGGCCATCTGGAGGTGTAGCATCCCAACAGAAAGCTAGTCAAGCAATCTTTCACTTTTGCCATTAATGTTCAATATAACACCACAAAATCTTTATTGGTTTTAAGGTAGACAAAATTTAAAACTATACTATAGTACAGCAAATTATTTACTAAACACTTTGTTTTGAGATTGGGCAATCACGTATTACCTCCTGAGTTGTGCACAGGTGGGGGATGAAGTAGGTGGTGAGGAGAAATATTATCCAGCTGCTGTTTTAATTAGTACTGTGATATTCTCAAGGGAAGCAATCCATTAAAAATGCACTTTGGGTGCTTGCCAAATGGCTGTGGTAGATGCACTGTTAGGGCCCTATTTGTTGTCCACTAATTACAAAAATCTCTCAAAGAATTCCATTTCTGATGTGAAAACAAAATATGTTTTATATTTTGATTCATTTAATGAGGTGATTGTGCGGTTTGTTTTGCAGTAACCAGCAAAATCCCACTGAGGTACCAAGATTTTCAAGTCTATTACTGTTGTGATACTAGGTTTGGGGAGATGGAACTTCAGAACTAAAAAGTGAATATAACCTCTTGCCTGTAAATGACATTGTGCTTGTGTAAATTTGTGCAATTTTTTTTGATTTACTCATAGGATGTGGGTGTCGCTGGCTTGGCCAGCATTTATTGCCCATCCTTAATTGCCCTTGAGAAGGTGGTGGTGAGCGGCCTTGTTGAACTACTGCAGTACATGTGGTGTCGGTACACCCACAGTGCTGTTAGGGAGGAAGTTGCAGGATTTTGACCCAGTGACAATGAAGGAACAGCGATATATTTCCAAGTCAGGATGGTGTGTGGCTTGGAGGGGAACTTGTAGATGGCGGTGTTCCATGCATTTGCTGCCCTTGTCCTTCTAGGTGGCAGCCATCATGAATTTGGAAGGTGCTGTCTAAAGAGTGTTGGTAAGTTCCTACAGTGCATCTTGTAGATGGTACACACTGCCACTGTGCATCGGTGGTGGAGGGAGTGAATGTTTGTAGATGGGGTGCCAATCAAGCGGGCTTCTTTGTCCTCAATGGTGTCAAGCTTCTTGAGTGTTGTTGGAGCTGCATTCATCCAGGCAAGTGGAGAGTATTCCATCACACTCCTGACGTGCCTTGTAGATGGTGGACAGGCTTTGGGGAATCAGGAGGTGAGTTACTCATCGCACAATTCCTAGCCTCTGACCTGCTGTTATGGTCACAGTATTTGTGTGGCTGGTTCAGTTCAGTTCCTGGTCAATGGTAATCCCCAGGATGTTGATAGTTGGGGATTCAGTGATGGTAATGCCATTGAATGTCAAGGAGTGGTGGTGAGATTTTCTCTTGTTGGAGATGATCATTGTCTGGCACTTAGGTGGCACAAATGTTACTTGCCACTTGTCAGCCCAAGCCTGAATATTGTTCAGGACTTGCTGCATTTTTTGGGCATGGACTGCTTCAGTATTTGAGCAGTCGCAAATGTTGCTGAACATTGTGCAATCATCAGTGAACATCCTCAATTCTGACCTTATGATGGAAGGAGGGTCATTGATGAAGCAGCTGAAGATGGTTGTGGGTGCTCTGTGGTTGAGATCAATCCATTCTTGGGCACTAAGGGAATCAAGGGACATGGGAATAGGGTGGAAAGGTGGATTTGATGTAGAGGTTTAGCTAACATCATTTTGATCTTATTGAATGGTGGAGCAGGCTCACTCCTGCTTATATTTTTGTACTCCTGTGATCACTCCTGCTTATATTTTTGTTTTTATGTTCCTGGTGCTTGCCATCATTGATGCTCATGAAATCAAATTGTATTCTGTAGTCTGTGATAGTTGCTTTAATAGTTTTAAGTTATCTGGCAGTGGTGTCCAGGCTATTAGGCCAGTTTGAAAGGTTATGGTTCCTGGATATTGCCTAGCAAATTGCAGAAGTTATAGGAAGTCAAATTGTACTTTTGTTTCAGTGCCTCCTTATTGTGTTAGAACTAATTATGCCCAGAAAGTGATCCTTATGACTGGAATCTTCTATTCCAGCTTTATTGCAGAACAATTGTTAGTTTACTGTGCAAATGTCAGATATTCCAGATCTCCCTGAGCGACTCCATATGTAAATGGCCTGGTATGTTTGTAAGCTATCCAGACCAGGAAGGTTACAGATTGAATCCCAACTTTGTAGCAAGTTTGTCCAGTCTCTGATGGACTGGTGGTGAGGATATTATAATTGACCAGGGCTCACTCAGCTAATGTTGGCCTGAGCTTTAAGTTCACTGGTGAATCACCAGTGAATTTCCTTCCCATTCGCCTGGCACAAAGCATGTTTGCAGAGGTTTTTTAAATGAATTATGTGCTATAACTTTTTTTTAAACTCTCTTGCAAAGATAATGAGAGAACTCAATGCACATGAGCAAATCTAAGAAAGTTAGTTTGTCATGTCACTTTCTTTCTGGTATCATGATGTTAGAAATATTTCCATTGCTATTTCTTCCAATCATTGTGTGTCGAGGCTAATAAGGGTCTGTCAATGAGTTACAAGACATTAAGCCAGTTGAGTTTTTCTAATAAACCGAACTACAAGGGAAAGAGCTTGAATGTTTTATGAATGTCAGCAGAACTCCGATTACTGTCTTAATCTCACTGGCAACTGTCTGTTCTTTGAGATGTATATTCCCAAAGTGGCTTTCTTGCTGTTGTGTAGTGACAATGAAATATTGAGGATTTGGGAGCTGAGGTAAGGTCTATGGGCAGAGGTGGGTGTAAAAAAAGTACGTTACTGGAATACAAACTATTTAGTAATAGTAAATAGAGTAGATTTGAATATCAAATTTATTTCCATGACTAAGCTAGCATGGTGGCTTAAAATGGAGTGAAACATATAAATACATTTTTTTCTGCCCCTCACTTCTGCATATAAGCATAGTACCAATGTTACACAAATGAAAATAATTATTAATTTGTAAGTGGTTGTACGAGATAGTGAAAAGCACTTGAGAATTCTGATTATAAATTGTGAAAAGAGATGAAAAAACTATGACTTTTGATGTGCACATTTGGGTCCTTATTTCCTTACTAATTTTTATCTCCTTGCTTTCCAGTCCTGAAGGTGTTGACTCCTTAATGTGAGACACCTTACCCAAGTAGCTGCTATTCATGTGACCCTTGACAGACCGTGAATGGGCAACCTATTGCAGCATCATTGACAAGCCCAATCCTATCTTTACCCAACATCCCATTCTCATTTTGAACAGTAATTATTGGTATCGAGAGAAGGAATCCTAACTGATTTCCACATCCCTTCCCTCCCTATCCACAGCCCAGTGTTGTTAAACTTAATTGCTACTCATGCTACTGCAAAAATGAAACCAGTTAACTCATCAAATTGTGGACTTTCTGGCCTGTATGGCTCAGCTAGTCATTCAATTAACTCACTGAGCAGTTGGGGAAGTTATTCTTAAAAAAATGAAATAAAACTGTGGATCAGAGGAAGGAGGGGAGGCTCTGTCATGCAGTAGCTTAGAGACTGGCCTTTTAACCTCTGGGTTCAGAGCCAATCCTAACTCCTGGAATTTAAAGCCTCTTTTGTCGGCTAGCTATAAGAGTTCCATGTGGCTTGAGTATGAGTCCTCTCGCTTGAATTCCTGTGGACAAGTGTTGTAGCATAAAGCCACAGTTATATTGGAACAAAATTGGCAGTCACATTTAGAGAGACCACAGGATGGCTGGTGTCAAAAATAGAAAAATGTCACTGGTATAATGAGGAGCAATCATCTGAGGCAAGGTCTGGGGCAAGCTGATCAGTCAGAGTAGGGAAAGCTTGTGCTGTAACATCCTGAGTGCCTGAAATGGAAATGTCCATTTCCAATGTCAATATAATTCACTTTAAAATCCACAATTGTTTTTATTTTTGAAGAGTAATTTCAAGATAACACTTAATATATCCTATGCAACTAAACTAGATTTCCTGTTATTTCTCAGGTACTTTGTCATCTGACATTGTCAACCTGTGTTCTCAAATTTTTTTTCTGTTTTTAAATGCAAAATAGATGGGACTGTGTGGAAGTATTGAACCAGTAAAGTTGGCAGACAACTAGAGTATGGCAGTTTTGGCAGGAAATATGCACTATATTTAGCTCCAGAATGTGGCATTTTCAGTATTCTGTCTTCACTAGTGTCTTTGCTCTGGATTGAGCTGCATTTTGTCTCTTGAACTATTGAGGCTGAAAAGATTACATATTGATGCAATGTCATTTTTTGTTTTTTTTTAAAAATATACTTTATTCATAAAATATCTGGAAGAACATTCCGAATCATTTCAAAATCACCATTACATAAGTACAATCAGATTCAACTTTTACAACATGTATCACAAGGTGCATCAATACAATCAATGAATATTACAATCATTTCAATCTGGTCAATGCAAATCAGAAAAAGGTATTGGAGTTATCAACATACATCATGTTGCACTCTGAGGTGCTTCAGTACATTTACAACACACTTAGTATTCACTGCATACATTCATTTTGAGTTGTACAGCCCAAGGGGCACTCAACAGTTCCCAGCCCCTAGGTGCTCTGTGGCAGAAAGGTCTTAGGCAGCGACCTTTCCCCATTGCACCTTTGCGGGGGCTGCCCCAAGCTTTACAGCTTGCCTCAGCACATAGTCCTGGACTTTGGAATGTGCCAGTCTGCAACGCTCAGTTGGGGACAACTCTTTGCGCTGGAAGACCAACAAGTTTCGGGCAGACCAAAGAGCGTCTTTCACCAAGTTGATGATCCTCCAGCTGCAGTTGATGTTTGTCTTGGTGTGTGTCCCTGGGAACAGCCCATAGAGCACAGAGTCCTGTGTCACAGAACTGCTTGGGATGAACCTCGACAGAAATCACTGCATCTCTCTCCAGACCTTCTTTGCAAAGGCACAATCCACAAGGAGGTGAACAACGATCTCGTCCCCACCACAGCCACCTTGAGGGCAATGTGCAGAGGGGGTGAGACTCCTGGCGTGTAGGAAGGATCTGACGGGGGGGCCTTTCTCACCACCAGCCAAGCTACATCTTGGTGCTTGTTGGAAAGTTTTGGTGCTGAGGCATTCTGCAAATGACTTTGACAGTCTGCTCGGGAAACCATCCCACCGGATCCACCTCTCCTTTCCCTGCAGGGCCTCTAAGACATTACGTGCCGACCACTGCCTGATTGACTTGTGGTTAAAGGTGTTTCTCTGCATAAATTTTTCCACGAGGGACAGGTGGTACAGCACGGTCCAACTACTTGGAGCGTTCCGCGGCAGCATGGCCAGACCCATCCTTCGCACACCGGGGACAGGTAGAACCTTAGCATGTAGTGACACTTGGTGTTTGCATACCGAGGGTCTGCGCACAGCTTGATGCAGCTGCACACAAAGGTGACCATCAGTATGAGGGCGATGTTGGGCACGTTTTTTCCCCCTTTATCTAGAGGCTTGTACATCGCGTCCCTGCGGACACGATCCATTTTCGACCTCCAGATAAAGCGAAAGATGGCTTGGATGTTCGCCACCGCGCAGGAGTACAGCAACAGCAAGAGTACCTCACATCTGATGACCAGGTTCTTACCCGCAATGGAGAGGGAGCATCGCTCCCACATGCCCAGTGTCCTTTTCACCATAGACACTCGCTCTTTCCTGTTTCTAACACGTGCACTGGTCCCTCCGAACTATAGCCCCAGCACCCTCAGGCCGTCAGCCCTGATGGTGAAGGGGACAAAGGATCGGTCAGCCCAGTTCCCAAAGAACATGGCCCCGCTCTTCCCAGGATTTTCTTTTGCTCCCGAGGCCAGTTCAAACTGCTCGAAGATGTGGACCTGTCTGCGCACCGACAGCGGATCCTGAGCAAAAGACGGCGACGTCATCCATGTACAGGGAGGCTTTGACCTGAGTGCCTCCACTGCCTGGGATCATCACTCTTATGCCCAGATCCTTCCTGATGGACACAGCAAAGGGTTCTACGCAACACACAAAAAGGACAGGGGAGAGAGGGCAGGCCTGCCTGACTCCAGATTTAATAGGAAAGCTATCTGATTCCCACTCATTGATTGAGACTGCGCTACTGATGTTAGTGTAGAGCAGTTGGATCTAATTGCGAATTCCCTCCCAAAACCTCATTTTGGAGAGCGCATCCACCATGTAGGTGTGCGATATTCTGTCAAAGGCCTTCTCCTGAACCAGGCTGATGAGGCAGGTATCCACACCCCTGTCCTGCACATAGGCAATCGTATCCCTGAGCAGCACGAGGCTGTCAGAAATCTTCCTGCCCGGCACAGTGCAGGTCTGGTCAGGGTGGATCACCAATTCCAGAGCAGACTTGACCCGATTGGCGATGACCTTGGACAGAATCTTATAGTCCACATTCAACAGTGAAATGGGTCGCCAATTTCTAATTTCCTCCCTTTCCCCCTTGTGCTTGTAGATGAGGGTGATGATGCCTTTCCTCATGGATTCTGACATGCTGCCGACCAGGAGTATACTCTCGTACACTTCTAGCAGGTGTGGGCCGATCCAGTTCCACAGAGCCGAATACAACTCCGCTAGCAAGCTGTCGCTTCCGGGAGTTTTCCTCTTCTCGAAAGACTCAAGGGCCTTAGTCAGTTCGTCAGGAGTTAGCGGTTTGTCCAGGATCTCCCGTGTACTGTCATCTAAGACCACCGTGAAAGAGGAGAGGAAGGACTGGGAGGCCGTGCTGTCTGTGGGCTTCACGTCATACAATCCAGCATAAAAGGATTTGCTGATCCTCAAAATGTCAGAAGCCATCTTCTTCCTTCAGGCAGCTGATCACAGAGCTCTCTCTGTGTACCTTTTGGAAGAAGAAATGTGAGCACGTCTCGTCCTGCTCCACTGATCGGACTCTGGAACAGAAGATGATCTTGGAGGCCTCCGAGACAAAGAGCGAGGCTTGCTGGCTCTTCAGCTCTTGGAGTTCCTCCTTGACATCAACCCACATCGACTACAGCCGGAACAGATTCTGCATGTTTTTCTGGAGTTGGGACATTTCCCTCTGTTCCTTTCTAGCTTTCTGGGTACCTTTGAGAATGAAAAACCTCTTGATGTTTCCCTTGATCGCTTCCCACCAGTGTGCCAGGGACTCAAGGAGGGGTTTCACGGTTCTCCAACCTTTGTAATCTCTTTTGAGCTCCTCAATGTTCTCTGGGGTCAGCAGTTGCATGTTTAGTTTCCATGCCCCCATGCCCACCCTCTGGTCTTCCTCTAAGTGACAGTCAGCCAGTAGGAGGCAGTGGTCAGAGAAGAATACCGGCTTGACGTTGGTAGATCTGACCGTGAACGCAAGGGACACAAACAATAAGTCTATCCTGGAACGGATGGACCCGTCTGGCTGCGACCAGGTGTATCTACGCTGCGCTCCGTCTGCAGGGTTGCTGAAGATGTCATGCAGCTTGGCATCCTTAACTGTTTCCATCAGGGATCAGGTCCAACGTGCTGTCAGCCCTGCCAGATCGTACAGCTGCATCAATGATGCAGTTGAAGTCACCACCCAGAATGACCGGCCTGGAGGTCCCCAGCAGCAGTGGGAGCTGCTGAAAAACCGCCAGCCGCTCGGCCTTTGGTGCCGGGGTGTACACCTTAATTAACCGGAGTGGAGCATTCTTGTACATTACGTCTGCTACTGGGAGGTGCCCGCCCACCATCTCCTTAACCTTGGAGACGGCGAAGTTGCTTCCCAGCAGCAGAATACCCAGGCCAGAGGAACGAGAGTCGTTTCCTCCCGACCAGATCAATGGCCATGTCATCTTTTGGTTTTTTTTTTGCAAAAATATACTTTATTCATAAAAAATCTTCAACAACATTTCAAACCATTTCAAACTCTCCAAAAATACAAAATCATCAAAAATACAATCAGGTTCAACTTTTACAACATGTAACACAAGGTGCATCAGTACAAACAATGAATGTTACAATCATTAGCAGACATTCATTTTGAGCTGTACATCCCGAGGGGCTCTACACAGTTCCCAGTGCTCTGTGGCAGAAAGGTCTTAGACAGCGACCTTTCCCCATTGCGCCTTTGCAGCAGCTGCCCCAAGCTTTAGAGCTTCCTTCAGCACGTAGTCCTGGACTTTGGAATGTGCCAGTCTGCAACACTCAGTTGGGGACAACTCTTTGCGCTGGAAGACCAACAAGTTTTGGGCAGACCAAAGAGTGTCTTTCACCGAGTTGATGATCCTCCAGCTGCAGCTGATGTTTGTCTGTGTGTGTGTCCCTGGGAACAGCCCGTGGAGCACAGAGTCCTGGGTCACACAACTGCTCGGGATGAACCTCGACAGAAACCACTACATCTCTCTCCAGACCTTCTTTGCAAAGGCACAATCCACAAGGAGGTGAACAACGGTCTCGTCCCCACCACAGCCACCTTGAGGGCAACGTGCAGAGGGGGTGAAACTCCTGGCGTGTAGGAAGGATCTGACAGGGAGGGCTTTTCTCACCACCAGCCAAGCTACGTCTTGGTGCTTGTTGGAAAGCTCTGGCGATGAGGCATTCTGCCAAATGACTTTGACAGTCTGCTCAGGGAACCATCCCACCGGATCCACCCTCTCCTTTCCCCACAGGGCCTTTAAGATGTTACGTGCCGACCACTGCCTGATGGACTTGTGATCAAAGGTGTTTCTCTGCATGAATTTTTCCACCAGGGACAGGTGGTACGGCACGGTCCAACTACTTGGAG
The DNA here is from genome assembly GCF_017639515.1 of Carcharodon carcharias. Lineage (NCBI taxonomy): Eukaryota > Metazoa > Chordata > Chondrichthyes > Lamniformes > Lamnidae > Carcharodon > Carcharodon carcharias. The sequence goes on from NC_054469.1 coordinate 60,050,592, forward strand.
CGTTCCACAGCAGCATGGCTAGACCCATCCTTCGCAACACCGGGGACAGGTAGAACATCAGCACATAGTGACACTTGGTGTTTGTGTATCGAGGGTCTACGCACCACTTGATGCAGCTGCACACAAAGTTGACCATCATTTTGAGGGCGATGTTGGGCACATTTTTTCCCCCTTTATCTAGAGGCGTCCCTGCAGACACGATCCATTTTCGACCTCCAGATAAAGCGGAAGATGGCTTGGGTGATCGCCACCACACAGGAGTGTGGAATGGACCAGACCTGCGCCACGTACAGCAACAGCGAGAATGCCTCACAACTTATGACCAGGTTCTTACCCGCAATGGAGAGGGAGCGTCGCTCCCACATGCCCAGTGTCCTTTTCACCATAGACACTCGCTCCTTCCAGTTTCTAACGCATGCCCTGGTCCCCCCGAACCATGTCACCAGCACCTTCAGGCCGTCAGCCCTGACGGGGAAGGGGACAAAGGATCGGTCAGCCCAGTTCCCGAAGAACATGGCCTCGCTCTTCCCACGATTTACCTTGGCTCCCGAGGCCAGTTCGAACTGGTCACAGATGTGGATCAGTCTGCGCACCGACAGCGGATCCGAGCAGAAGACGGCGACATCATCCATGTACAGGGAGGCTTTGACCTGAGTGCCTCCACTGCCTGGGATTGTCACTCCTCTTATGCCCAGATCCTTCCTGATTGACTCAGCAAAGGGTTCTATGCAACACACGAAGAGGACAGGCGAGAGAGGACAGGCCTGCCTGACTCCAGATTTAATTGGAAAGCTATCTGATTCCCACCCATTGATTGAGACTGCACTACTGATGTTAGTGTAGAGCAGTTGGATCCAATTGCGAGTTCCCTCCCCAAACCCCATTTAGGAGAGCACATCCACCATGTAGGTGTGTGATATTCTATCAAAGGCCTTCTCCTGATCCTGGCTGATGAGGCAGGTATCCACACCCCTGTCCTGTACATAGGCAATCGTATCCCTGAGCAGCGCGAGGCTGTCAGAAATCTTCCTGCCCAGCAATGTGCAGGTCTGGTCAGGTTGGATCACCAATTCCAGAGCAGATTTGATCCGATTGGTGATGACCTTGGACAGAATCTTATAGTCCACATTCAACAGTGAAATGGGTCGCCAATTTCTAACTTCCTCCCTTCCCCACTTGTGCTTGTAGATGAGGGTGATGATGCCTTTCCTCATGGATTCTGACATACTTCCGGCCAGGAGCATACTCTCGTACACTTCTAGCAGATCTGGGCCGATCCAGTCCATCAGAGCCGAATACAACTCCACAGGCAAGCCGTCTCTTCCGGGAGTTTTATTCTTCTCAAAGGACTCAAGGGCCTTAGTCAGTTCGTCAGGAGTTAGTGGTTTGTCCAGGCTCTCCCGTGTAGTCGTCTAAGACCTCCGTGATAGCGGACAGGAAGGACTGGGAGGCCGTGCTGTCTGTGGGCTTCACGTCATACAATCCGGCATAAAAGGATTTGCTGATCCTCAAAATGTCGGACTGCAATGACTTTACTGTGCCGTTTTCTTCCTTCAGACAGCTGATCACAGAGCTCCCTCTGTGTACCTTTTGGAAGAAGAAACGTGAGCACGTCTCATCCTGCTCCACGGATTGGACCCTGGAACGGAAGATGATCTTGGAGGCCTCTGAGGCAAAGAGCGAGGCTTGCTGGCTCTTCACCTCTTGGAGTTCCTCCTTGACATCGACCCACATCGACTGTAGCCGGAGCAGATTCTGCATGTTTTTCTGGAGTTGGGACGTTTCCCTCTGTTCCTTTCTAGCTTTCTGGGTACCTTTGAGAATGAAAAACCTCTTGATGTTTCTTTTGATCGCTTCCCACCAGTGTGCCAGGGACTCAAGGAGGGGTTTCACGGTTCTCCAACCTTTGTAATCCCTCTTGAGCTCCTCAATGTTCTCTGGGGTCAGCAGTTGCACGTTTAGCTTCCATGCCCCCCTGCCCACCCTCTGGTCCTTCTTTAAGTGGCAGTCAGCCAGTAGGAGGCAGGGGTCAGAGAAAAACATCGGCTTGACGTTGGTGGATCTGATTGCAAATGCACGGGCCACAAACAGGAACTCTATCCTGGAACGGATGGACCCGTCAGGCTGCGACCAGGTGTATCTACACTGCGCTCCGTCTGCAGGGTCGCTGAATACGTTGTGCAGCTTGGCATCCTTAACTGTTTCCATCAGGGATCTGGATGTAGCGTCCAATCTGCTGTCGGCCCTGCTGGATCGTCTAGTCGCATCAATGATGCAGTTGACGTCACTGCCCAGAATGACCGGCCTGGAGGTTGCCAGCAGCAGTGGGAGCTGCTGAAAAACCTCCAGCCGCTCGGGCCCTTGTGCCGGGGCTTACACGTTACTTAACCGGAGTGGAGTGTTCTTGTACATTACGTCTGCTACGAGGAGGCGCCCGCCCACCATCTCCTTAACCTCGGAGACGGTGAAGTTGCCTCCCCACAGCAGAATCCCCAGGCCAGAGGAACGAGAGTCGTTTCCGCCCAACCAGATCGATGGCCCGTGGGGCCACCATCGTGACCATTGCCTGTAGGAGCTGAGGTGCGGTATCGCACACTCCTGCAGAAACAACAGGTCAGCTTTGACCTTGGCAAGGTAGTCCAAGGTCGCAACACCTCGCGTAGTAGATTTAATGCTACGCACATTTATGGATATGATCTTTAAACCCATTTTAAAGCATTAATTCTCTTACCAATCCTGTTGTCTCTGAGAGTCCCAGACCTTTAGTCTGCTCCTTCGTACCCATAGTGTGCTCAAATTGCCTCACTTTGGATGGGCTGAGGAAATCCCCATTGGCAGTGTTCTGCTCGGGTGGCATCTGGGGGTCCGTGCAGAGAGCAGGGTTTGAAATGACCTTTGTTGGAGAAGCTTCTCTAATCCTCTCCCCCTCTGGGGCGTTGCTGCTCCCGGCTTCCCGGAGCTGGGGTGCGCTGATCGCCTCACTGCTCCCAGATTCCTGGGGCTGTGGTGCACTGGCCTCTTCGGGTTGTAGGCAAAGTTGGGGTGCGCTGGTCTCCTCATTTGGTCTTCAATGTTCTGGAGCTCGGGTGTCTCGTCCTCCAACTCCCTAGAGCTTTGCTGCTTCTCCTGTCGGTGCCGCCCTGGCACTTCTTCGTCTGAAGAGCTGCTGCCTTTATCATCCATGTCGGATGGGAGACGCCTCTTGCCACTTGTCTGGGAAATGGCTTGGTTCTTTCTTAGCCCCTTCTTCCTTTTGGCTCTCTTCACCGTCTGCCACTCCCCCTGCTGCTTTTCCACTGCTGCCTCCTCTTCCTCCATTGATTCGCTCTCCTGAGGAGTGGGAGGTTCAGGGGGCAGTGCTGTTGATTGAGGCAATTCTGTTGCCTCACTCTTTTCCTCCACCTTGTCTCTTTCTGTGTCCCCCTTTATCCCATTGTTCTCCCTGGGTGCCTTGGTGGTTGGAGTGACACGAAGCATTTCTTCTGCTTTCCCCTCGTTGGCTTTGGCTGCCTATGCATAAGTACGGCAGTGTTTGGGGCAGGTCCTGTAGAGGTGACCTGCCTCGCCACACAGGTTCAGCATTTAGCCTGTTTGCAGATTTTTGTCTGGTGCCCTTCCTGTTTGCAGTTCTTGCAGAGGACGGCACTGCAGTTGGCCGCCACATGACCAGCCTTGCCGCATGAGCAACAAAGTTTGGGTTGCCCAGTGTAGACAAGGTAGCCACGGCTTCCCCCGATAGCGAATCTGGAAGGAGGGTGGAAGCTGGCTCCCTTACCGTCGGTCTTGAGAGTAACCTTAACCTGGTGTTTGCATGTCCAGATCCCCAAATCGTCCCGGTTATAAGTTATTATGCATGTAGAATGTGCATTGTTAGGCTTTAACCGCATTGCGTAGCCAGGACATAAGTATACAGAGATAAAAACAAAAAAACTGCGGATGCTGGAAATCCAAAACAAAAACAGAATTACCTGGAAAAACTCAGCAGGTCTGGCAGCATCGGCGGAGAAGAAAAGAGTTGACGTTTCGAGTCCTCATGACCCTTTGACAGAACTTGAGTTTGAGTCCAAGAAAGAGTTGAAATATAAGCTGGTTTAAGGTGTGTGTGTGGGGGTCGGAGAGATAGAGAGAGAGAGAGGTGGGGGTGTGGTTGTAGGGACAAACAAGCAGTGATAGAAGCAGATCATCAAAAGATGTCAACGACAATAGTACAATAGAACACATAGGTGTTAAAGTTAAAGTTGGTGATATTATCTAAACGAATGTGCCAATTAAGAATGGATGGTAGGGCACTCAAGGTTTGAGTGCCCTACCATCCATTCTTAATTAGCACATTCGTTTAGATAATATCACCAACTTTAACTTTAACACCTATGTGTTCTATTGTACTATTGTCGTTGACATCTTTTGATGATCTGCTTCTATCACTGCTTGTTTGTCCCTACAACCACACCCCCACCTCTCTCTCTCTCTATCTCTCCGCCCCCCATACACACACCTTAAACCAGCTTATATTTCAACTCTTTCTTGGACTCAAACTCAAGTTCTGTCGAAGGGTCATGAGGACTCGAAACGTCAACTCTTTTCTTCTCCGCCGATGCTGCCAGACCTGCTGAGTTTTTCCAGGTAATTCTGTTTTTGCATAAGTATACAGATCTTGCTCTGATCTAAGTCTGGACCAACATATTTCAGTCTTTTCAGAATTTCACTTTTTTAAAATTTTGATTTCTAGAAGGTAATCAGATCATATGGAAAGCTACATTCTGTGTCTTTATATGTGTTGTTGGTATTAGAAATAAAAAAATGAAAATGCTGGTAATATGCAGCAGGTCAAACAGAATCAGAGTTTTCAGAATACTCTTCTGTATCAGAAGTTACTGTGACCTGAGCAGACTATGTAGACTGCGTGACCTCTTTGGAGCACCTCCTTTCAGTCCACGAGCTGGAGCTTCTGGCTGCTTGTCATTTAATTCTCCATCTTGCTCTCATGCTGACCTTTCTGTCCATGGCATGCTACAGTATTCTAGTGAAGCTCAGCGCAATTTTGAGGACAGCACTTTATCTTTTGACTCAGCACTCTACAGCCTTCTGGGCTCAACATTGAGTTCAACAATTTTTGATCATGACCTCTGCCTCCATCTTGTTCTATGTGATATTTTTTACTCTTTTTGTTTCGCTGCGTCGATCTTTGTCTTGTTGCTTTCTTTATCCCTTCATGTTGCAATTAAATGTTTTTATGTAGCAATTCATGCCTCATTTGGACATGACATTTTGTTTCTTTACAATATCCATTACCACTCTCTTTGCCTGTTGCATCATGAAATCTCTTGTTATTGAATCTCCTCTGCTCTCCATCCTATCTCAGACCTTCTCCTTTGTTCTTCCTGCCCCTTCTTCTGGCTTAAAAACTCTATATTTCGATCTATCTTCATTTCTGAAAGGTCATCAACCTGAGGCTTTAACTGTGTTTCTCTCCACAAATACTGCCTGACCTGGTTTCTTCCAGCTTTTTTTTTGTTCTTGATGAAATGGTTCAATGATCAAAGCTGCCTACATGCACAGGGTAGTGCACCTGCCTTTCAGTCAAATGGTCACAGGTTCAAGGGTCAGCGATGCTAGGCACTTCTCAACTGTCACTTATTTGGACAGCATCTTCTTGACAGCCACATAGGTAGATGCAAGACACAAAGAGAAACAGAGTTAATGTTACGTGCTGATGACCTTTCAGCAGAAGGTGTTTAGTAGCTGGTTATCATTCCATGTCAGATACCATGCCGTGTATTGTTATTGCATTGTTTTAAGCGTGTTTTCTATTGTCTGGAACTAGGCATGTGTTTTGCAAAATGTAAGCTACCTTGCTTATTTCATGGTGTAAACATTCTTTCTTTTCATGAAAATGAGAGAAATGGAAGGTAATTAATTAGGTTGAAAGTAGTTGTCCTGAAAATAGCATCGAGTTTTATTTCACAGGATGTCAGAGAAACATGTATTTATAGATAAATATAAACTCATTGGAACTAAGTCAGTGAGTGTTTTATTGCACATGATGCCTTCTATTCTGGGTATGTTTGGGTTGAAGCTGTGTTGCTTAAGCTTGACTGATTGGATTAGTTACAGTTAACATTACTTAGTCACCACCACTTCCTATTGAGTGCCAATCACACAACAGTAAATGGAGCAATCATTACTAGGAACCAGCCTTATTTTGTTTTCCTAAAATAACACTCCATAATGTTTAAAAGCTTTATTGAAAATAATGTTGTAGTCCAAATAGTATGAAGGAATGGCTGATGATAGCGATTCTTATATTACACTTCTTGCAGGATTCAGTTAATTGATCAGCAGCAAATTGTAACTATAATCTAGGCCCTTGTATTTTTATTCAACTTTGTTTATTTTACCAATCCCTAATCTTATTGAAAGGAGAGACATGCTGTTGAAGCTTTTCATCTTGCATTCATCAGGACAAACCCAAGAATGCCAAATTTTCAAATGATCACCACACTTCATACGACAGGAGGAAAGGCTGCTGATTGGTTGGCAAGTTGACTCTGGCCAAGGAGTTACCAATGGGGACTTTTTTGTTTATCTTTTCACGGAATGTGGGAGTGGCTGGTTAGGCCAGCATTTATTGCCTATCCCTAATTGCCCTTGAGAAGTGGTGGTGAACCAAGTTCCTAGGTAAATCAAGGGTAATTTGAGGTAGACTGGGCACTTTTCAGGTGGGCATTTTTCTCCTGGAGTATAAATTGTTTGAAAGTTGGCGCTCTTGTATTTGTCTTGATGAGTGCAAGATGAAAAGCTTTGGCACCATGTCTTTTAGGCATATTAAAATCACTAATGCGCGGAACTGGGAGATACAGAACAGTCAACGAGATGTGTTCTTTGATAACTTCCGAAGCAAGCTCAAACTCTAGCAATCTAAGTATGGCAAATTTGTTTCACCATTTACTCACAAATGTGACCCTATTCAATTCAGCCAACTACATTAATTAAATTAAACGTTGTAAATTGCAACCTGATAATTATCTTTGCACATGGAAGAAACTGTTCCAGTTCCTGATCATGTTTGTAGTGTTTTTGATTTTTCACTATTCTGTATCATAGTTTCTAAGAATTGTGCTAGCTTGTCTTTGACAAACTTTGATTTTATTTAACTGTTCATAGCATACTTATTTTATGGGAGGCTTGCAGGCTGTTGATGCACTGCATACATGACCCTTAATAACTTCATCCCTCAAACTAAGTAATAGTTGGCCACCAATGATGGGAATTGTAAACGGATTGAAGTGTAACTGTAAGCAGATTGAAGTGTAACAGTATTTTGAGTCTTTGACATGGAAGATGTCCCGTGGCACTATTTGAAGAACAGGCTCAATATCCTGAACCCACATTTATTCCCCAAGCAATAATTCCAAAACTGATTAACTGGCCATTTATCTCATTATAGTACCTTGCTGTTTGCAAACTTGCTGCCAAGTTTCTCTACAAAACAACAGTGACTAGACTTCAAAAGTAACTCATTGGCTGTGACACTTCAGGAGGTCCTGAGGATGTGCAAGGCAGTACATAAGCACAGCCTTTATTTTTATTTAAATGGCCACTTTGAATGTCAGTGAACTCAACAATTAAAAATTTAGTGTTTATCTTTAAATCTGCCTGTCAAGAGGGCAAGTTAAAAAGTTTGCTTTCAATGGTAGCCATGCCTACACATCAAACAAATGATATGCTCTACACGCAACTACTATTTCAGTGATGCTATAGGGTTCTGAGCGTTGTTTTTCAACAAATGTCATGTTAGTTTTGTGCAGTTAGAAAATGCACTTTTCATTGAAATAATTGCTGTAGGAGGAAGAAAGGGGAAAAATATAAAATTAAAGAAAATACTTATTACAGCTTAATATGATGAAATCAGGAGTGTGGGAGTGGAAGATGGAAGTTTTTGAATAAAGATGTAAGTGCAATTTAAAAATGATTGATGTCTAATCGAGAATGCGGAATTATTTTATAACGTCATGTTCTCAAGCTAGGAGCATCTGAGAAAAGCTGAAAGCTTTAAATATGAAATACCCAAGAGAAGGGGAAAAATAGCTATTAACTGATGTTGACCAGCAAGGAGAATTTGTTGAAGCCAGGTTAGGTAAATCAGTAATTGCAAACTCTAGGTTTTTCTTTCTCATTATCAAAGAGTGGTCAGTACTAGACTCAATAAGTGAGGCACCACGTCGGTCAAGCATTCAGGTTGGCCCTGGATTTCAAAGGCAAGTCCTTAGGGATCAAAAGTCAGCACCAGTACAGCCAGGTATAAAATTGCTAAGGAAAAGGATAAACCCTAAGGGGAGACCAAGGTATTAGGGATGTTAGAATAAGATGGGTAAAATTAATAGTAAGACAAGGTGCAGAATGTACTCTGGATGGAGGACTTCAATGTCCACCACCAAGTGTGGCTTGGTAGCATCACTACTGACTGAGCTAGCTGAGTCCTAAAGGACATGGCTGCTAAACTGGATCTGCGGCAGGTGGTGAGGGAACCAACAAGAGGGAAAAACATACTTGACCTCATCCTCACCAAAACCTGCCTGCCGCAAATGTAACTCTCTGTGACAGTATCGGTAGCAGTGACAGTCGTTGTGGAGACGAAGTCCCGCCTTCACATTGAGGATAATCTCCATCATGTTGTGTGGCACTACCACTGTGCTAAATGGGATAGATCTCAAACAGATCTAGCAGCTCAAGACTTGGCATCCAGGAGGTGCTGTTGGCCAATTACTGGTTGGAGTCATACCTAGCACAAAGGAAGATGGTTGTGGTTGTTGGAGGCCAGTCATCTCAGCTCCAGGGCATCACTGCAGGAGTTCCTCAGGGTAGTGACCTTGGCCCAGCTAACTTCAGCTACTTCATCAATGACCTTCCTTCCATCGTAAGGTCAGGAGTGGGGATGTTCACTGATGGTTGCACCATTCACAACTCCTCAGATACTGAAGCGGTCCATGTCCAAATCCAGCAAGACCTTGACAGTACCCAGGCTTGGGTTGACAAGTGGCAAGTAACATTTGTGCCACACAAGTGCCAGCAATGACCATCTCCAACAAGAGAAAATCTAACCATCACCCCTTGACGTTCAATGGTATAGCCATCACTGAATCCCCACTATCAACATCCTGGGGTTACCATTGACCAGAAACTGAACTGAACTAGCCATTATAAATACTATGGCTACAAGAGCAGATCAGAGGTTAGGAATCGTGCGACAAGTAATTTAGCTCCTGACTCCCCAAAGCCTGTCCACCATCTACAAGGCACAAGTCAGGAGTGTGATGGAATACTCCCCACTTGCTTTGATGAGTGCAGCTCCCACAACATTCAAGAAGCTTGATATTGTCCAAGACAAAGCAGTCTGCTTGATTGGCACCACATCCACAACCATGCACTCCTTCCACCATGACGCACAGTAGCAGCAGTGTGTACCATCTACAAGATGCACTGCAGGAATTAACCAAGACTCCTTGGACAGCACCTTCCAAACTCATGACCATTACAATCTAGAAGGACAAGGACAGCAGATAGATGGGAACGCCACCTGGAAATTCCCCTCCAAGTCACTCACCATCCTGACTTGGAAATATATTGCCATTCCTTCACTCTCACTGGGTGAAAATCCTGGAACTCCCTTCCTAACAGCACTGTGGATGTATGTACACCACATGGACTGCAGCGGTACAAGTACGCAACTCACCACCGCCTTCTCAAGGGCAACTAGGGATGGGCAATAAATGCTATCCCAGCCAATGAAGCTCACATCCCATGAATGAATTTTTTTAAAAAAAGCTATGTGAAAGTATAGGAAAACTATCGCATTCTAAGTTTTGACCTCACAAGTTGCACAAATGTAATTGGTAATTTAAGCTTTCAGTGTATTATGAAAAAACAATTTGAAATTGAATGTCATCATTGTCTGCTGTTCATTGATTCGAGGATAACCTCTGCTCAGGGTTATAAGTTTCTGCCACAGGCCTTCAGCTGAATGAACAGGCTGATTCTCGGCCCATTGAACTTTGGGGACATGGGGCAAGATTTCCCATGATGTAGTGGGATTAGGCAGGCTTTGCTTTCTTTTCCTTCTCTTCTGTAGCCACTCTGCCTCATCATAAAGACGCTGTGACTCAAAGCGTGATGCAGCTTACTGGACAAGTTGTTACATTTTGAATGATTGATAGCAAGCTCCTCTGATCATTAATGTCAATGCTGCCATGCTTCAAGGAGAGGTTCAGAGTGTCTTTGAAGTGTTTTCTTTGTCCTCCTCGGAACATTGGCCATTTGAGAGTTGAGGAAACGGAGCCTGGTGGGGGAGATGCTTTTTGACCATCCAGATGCACTGTCCAGTCCATCAAAGTAGATTTTGCAGGAGTTTTGCCTGAATGCTGAATGGAGCTGGCTTCAAGAAGGACATCAGATTTTGTTTGACGCATCCTCTGGAGGACCGGTGGCGGCATTGCTGATGGAATTTCTTGAGTGCTGTAATGTGTTACTGATCCATAGTCCTGGTCTTACTGCAGTGTGGTGAAGACAACTAGTCTGAACACTAAAACTTTTGTTGACTTGCGGAAGGCTTTGTTGTCAAACACTTGCTGCTATAGTTTGAAGAAGGCTGAGCTGATACAGCTGATCCAATGTTTGGTCTCTTCATCACTGATGGTCTTTTGACAGAGGTGGCTGCTGAGGCATGGGAAGTGCGCAACATATTCCAGAGTGCCTCCTTGAACATATATGGGAGGTGGAATATTTGGCTGACCAGGTCTGGGTCGATATGAGTTTTGTTTTGTTAACATTCAAGGACAGGCTGAGTCTTTTGTATGCAGAATTGAAGAGATTGAGTGTGGCTTGCAAATCTGGTGCGGAGTGGACAAAAACACTGCAGTGATCAGCAAACTGTAGATCATGTATGTCTGTGGTGGTCAGTTTAGATTTGACCTTGGTAAAAGCCTGTGCATGACTTTGACAGAGCCCAAGGTTGTCACATTAAACAATGTCCACATTATCTTGATGGGTACGTGGGCAGATTTTGGTAATATGTTGAACCGCCCTGACTGGGGCCAGTTGCCGCTGCAATCATCTTCTGCTTTCACAGCCAGTGAGGCGGGCAAACTCCCTTTGCCTGTTCTGTTATTGATGAAATTTTGGACTGCCCTTTGTCTGGCACCTCCCCCTGACCTTGTTGCCATGAATGGCTCTACCAGGAACAAGGAACTCTCAACAGCATCGCTCGAGGAATTTTTGGAACGCACAAATTTTTCCTCTGCGTCAAAATGGTGATCCATGGAGGGAAGCTGAACGTAATGCTGTTGTTTATTTGTGCCTCTTGGACACCTTAGTACAAGGATAAAGGAGGGAAAAGGATGTTTACTGTTTACACTTCAATGCATCAGCTCAAATACAAATATCATTACGTTATTCAGAAGTAACAGTTAGCATTTTTATCTTCCAGTTTGTTCAGCCTTACACCTGTTCTTGGAGAGTAACTTATAACTTCACATGTAAATGTGGCAACTGGTCATGTATCTAAGCACTGAGGTTTGGAAATTTTCACATTCGCTATCCCTCTTTATGAAGTTTGAGGAACAAAAATGTTGTAGAGATTGAAACAACTGACTGAAGTTGAATGAAATAGTTTAAGAATGTAGATTGCAGTTAGGTAATATATAAACTTGATCATAGTGAACTTGCATCCAGGGTCTTAGCTAATGGGTTTTAAGCAGCCATTTGTTCCAGCTAGATTCTTGCCCTAAACCTAAAAGACCTATAACTCATTAGCAGAACCTTTCCTCTTTGTTTTTCCGTTTATGACTCTTCTATTCGTTAAATTTTTTTTCGGGGGAGAGAGAAAACGACAGGAAGTGTGGGTCTTTTTTTTTAGGTATTTCCACCATTGACTAAACAATATTTAATTTGTTTTTCAAAGATTGTATATCAATATTATGATTTTTTCTTACAACCTCCAACTTGCACTGGGCAGAACTTTCAACTGTTGGTCCCAGCCAAAGCAATGGGATCTGTAGTGGGTCAAAAACTAGATAACAGTTGCAGCAGGCTGTAATGAGGCCCTTTAACTGAGCCACAGCATTAGTATCCCATCTCCAGGTCCCCTGACTAATCAGAGAGGATGGGCAGGATGATGCATTGAATATGCTGAAGGCTTGATCCTAAAAAATCCTGGCATGGGATGGAATGGCTCAAATGTACATGGATCCCTGAGGCTATCACAGGATTGGAATGGAGGCCTGAGAAGGCTGCTCTGCTCCTTGAGGGGGTCTCACCCTTACCTGGGGGCGCTGTAGTGGGATCTGAAGGTAATTTTTCCCATGAATGGGAGGAAGAGGCCAGGTTCTCCAATTATGCAAACGTGCATGGAAGTAGCCAAGAAACTCAGTAGCAGGAATGTGGTTCATCCGATCTAAGCTCATATTCAGCCTGTAGGCCCTCCGTTGGGCATTTTGTCTCCTTGGAGCTGGATCTGTGTTAATCCTTTCTACTCTGTGGAGTGACACATGGCAGAGGAATAGGTAGCTGCTGCTCCTGTTCATCTTTAGAGTTGCATAAATTGCTCCCATGCTGTGTGAAAGCTGGCAGCAGGGATGTGCAGCTCAAGGCGAATGAAGTGCAGCAAGAACTTGGCAACTACCTGTTGAATACTGAAAGCACGGTCTGAGAGGAAGTGTTGTGAGCTCGCACTTGGGCATGGCTGGATCTCTTCAGTTTCACTGGTCAAGAGCTTTCTGAGCTTGTTAGTTTCACTGAAAAAGCACTCACAGCTGCGCCCTTGCCTGGTTCACCCTGACTAGTTGCTGAGAGTTCGGGAAATGGGTGCACTGGCTATTAAAGCTAGAATGCTAGGCTTAAAATAGCAGTTAATGACTTATTTGAGTATTGTAATGATTTACCGACAATCCCTGGGGATTACCTGCTCGCTTGCAAGCCCACCTGGGTGAAAACTGGAAGTAGGCGGAATGATGTCGGGATCCTGATTCAGCTTCACTTTTAGAGGATTTAATGTCCCATGTCACTTGCCATAAAAATGCATTGTTTTAGCCTGTTCTTGCTCATGGAGCTGATATATAAGATCTTAAGAAGTAGAAGTAGACTATTTGGCCCTTCAAACCTGCTCTAACATTCATTAAGATCATAGGTGATCTACTTTGATTACACCTTCCTGCACTATTCCCTGATACCCCTAGTACTCAAAAATGTATTGATTTCTGTCCTGAATATACTTAGTGACTGGACATTCAAAGCTTTCTTGATTTTTTTTCCCCCCTATCTTGATTCAATGTTTCTCCTCCTGTCCAGTTTCTTCCCACTTATCGCCACAACTCTTCCCTCACTCTCTGCCAGTTTCCTAGACCTAATCACCTTTTTTATTGTAGCAGTCTTAACTTTCTACACCTTCATCCTCCCCCAGGATGGCTTGGGATCCCTTTTGCTTATTCCTTGAACAGTGGTCCAACCAGTCCCCATTCACCACCATCCTCCTTCCTCTGACTGAAACTAGTGTTTTAAACTTAAATAAAGGCAATTAGAAGGGAATGAAGCCAGAGTTGGTTAAAGAAGCACAGGAAAATAGATTACAAGATAAGATAGTAAGAAGCAGGGTAGACATTTAAGGAGATATTTAATAGCTCTCAACAAAGATATATTCCATTTAGAAAGAAAGACTGAGAAGGATGAAGCATCCGTGGCTAACTAAGGAAATTAAGGATGGTGTTAAATGGAAAGAAAAGATGTACAATGCTGTGGAGATTAATAGTAGGCCAGAAGGTTGGGAAAATTTTAGAAATCAGCAAAGGATGACTAAAAACCTAATAAAGACAGAGAAATTGGATTACGAGAGAAAACTCACAATCTAAAAATAGACAGTAAGAGCTTCTACAAGTATATAAAAAGGAAAAGAATAGCGACGGTGAACATTGGTCCCTTTGAGCATGAGACTGAGGAATCAATAATGGGAAACGAGGAAATGGCAGAGACTTTGAACAAGTATCTTGTATTCGTCTGCATGATAGAAGACACAAAAAGCATCCCAAGAATAGTAGGAAATCAAGAGGCAAAAGGGAGGGAGGAACTTAAAGCAATCACTGTCACTAGAAAAAAAGTACTCTGAAAACCAAAGGGTCAAAAGACTGACAAATACCCTGGACCCGAAGGCATGCATGCTAGGGCCTTAAAGGAAGTGCTGCAGAGATAGTGGATCCATTGGTTGTAATTTTCCAAAAAGGCCTAGATTCTGGAAAGGACTCAGCGGATCGGAAATCTGCAAATGTAACACCACTATTCAAGAAAGGATGGAGATAGAAAACAGGAAATTCTAGGCCAGTTAGCTTAACGTCGGTCATTGTGCTAGAGTCTATCATTAAGGATATAGTAGCAGGATATTTAGAAAATCATAATACTATCAGGGAGAACCAACATTGTTTTGTGAAAGGGAAACCATGTTTGACAAATGATTAGAGTTCTTTGAGGATGTAACGAGCAGGGTGGCCAAAGGGGAACCAGTAGATGGTGGTGTATTTGGATTACCAAAAGGCTTTCAATAAGATGCCACACACAAGGTTGATGCACAAGTTAAGAGCTCTTGGTGTTGAGGCTAACATATTAGCGTGGATAGGGAATTGACTAACGAACAGAAAGCAAATTTGGGATAAATGGGTCATTTTCAGGTTGGCAAACTATAACTAGTGAAGTGCTACAGGGATCAGTGCTGGGGCCTCAACTATTTATGATCTCTATTAATGACTTAGATGAAGGGACCGAGTATTTTAGTTAAATTTGCTGACTACAAAATTACATAGGAAAGCAAGTTGTGCGGAGAACATTAAGAGTCTGCAAAGGGATATAGACAGGTTAAACGAGCGGGCAAAAAAACTTGGCAGATGGAGGATGATGTGCAAAAATGTGAGGTTGTCCACTTTAGCAGGAAGAATAGGAAAGCAGAATATTAGTGAAATGAACAGACACTGCAAAATGCTGCAATACAGAGGGAATAAATGAATGAAAGTCACCATAGTCCCAGAGGACCATATGCTGTTCTCTCATTAGAGAGAGACGACTAGTGGTGAGTTTAACCTGAGGGTCACCACACCTCAGGTGAGGGGTAAGGTTGAGAAGGCATGGCTTTCATGGATGACCTCTAGGTGTCCTTGTACATGATTCACAAAAAGTTATCACGCAGGTACAGTAAGTAATTAGGAAGGGAAATAGAGTTTTGGCCTTTTTTACAATGGAAACGGAGTATAAAAGCGGGGAAGTATTTCTTCAACCAAGCAGGGCATTGGTAAGACTGAAGTACTGTGTACAATTCTGGTCTCCTTATTTAAGGAGGGACACACTTGCATTAGAAGCAATTCAGAGAAGGTTCAGTAGCTGATTCCTGGGATGAACGGACTTTCTTATGAGAAAAGGTTGAGCAGGTTGGGCCTACAGTCGTTGAAGTTAAGATCAATGCGAGGTGATCTTATTGAAGCATATAAGATTCTGAGGGAGCTTGACAGAATAGAAGCTGAGAGGGTGTTTCCCCTTGTGAGGGAATCTAAAACTAGGGGGCACAGTTTAAAAGTGAGGGGTCTCAAATTTAAGACAGAGATGAAGAGGAATTTCTTCTCTCAGAATGTTGTTAGTCTCTGGAATTCTCTTTCACAGAGAGCAGTGGAGCCAGACTATTGAATATATTCAAGGCTGTGTTAGACAGATTTTTGGTCAACAAGGAAGTCGAAGGTTATGGCAGAGAGGCAGGAACGTGGCATTAAGGCCACAATCAGTTCAACCTTGATCTTACTGAGTGGCAGAGCAGGCTCGATGGGCCAAATGGCCTACTCCTGCAACTAGTTATCTTATGAACTTGTCACATTAAATTCTCCTTTGACTCCACTCGCTTCTTCCAGCTAAAACATATTATTATGGGCCATATGGATCTTAGCAATGCCTGTCTTTTTGTGGGAAATGTAGAACATTATTTGTTCTAATCCTACTCAAGATTCTTCACTCACTTTTTTTTCCAGTAGCAGTGAAGCAGTGCTGTTTCCTGCTCTCAACCAGAACTGAAAATTTCAACTTTATTTCTAATTTCCACCCCTCCTTCAGCTTCACATGGTCCCTCTCCAACTGTTCTTTTCCCTACCTTGACTTCTCTGTCTCCATTCCGGGGATAGGCTATCCACCAATGTTCACTGTAAGACCACTCATTCCCACTGCTAACATGACTACTGCCCGGCTTCCTGTAAGAACTGTATTCCATTCTCTCTGTTTCTCCATATCCACCACATCAGTTCTGCCAAATGCTATTGTTCTTTTAGTGTTTCCGATATATTTTTTTCCCTCAACTTCCGATTCCCCCCCATCATAGTTGGGAAGGACCTTGGCCATATCCATTCCATTTTCTGCACTTTTGCTTTCATTTCTTCCCTTCTCTCTCAGAACCATAATAAGATTTCTCTTGTTCCCTTGAAGGTTTAAAGTAATTGGCAAAAGAAGCAATATGAGAAAAAGCTTTTTTCACCCAGCTAAGTGTGTGGTGGGGCAGGTTCAGTCATGGCATTCAAGAGGGAATTAGATGTTTGTTTATTTTCAAACAATCTGCAGGGTTACTGGGAGAAGGCAGGAGAATAGCATTAGATGAATTGCACATTTGGAGAGCTGGTGCAGATATGAAGAGCTGAGTGGCCTCCTCCTGCGCTGTAACAATTCTGTGAAGATTCCCTTCTGCCCTAAGAGCCTCCAAATTCAACAGATCTACCTCCTGCATTTTCACTACTACCAAACTCATCTTGCCTGATCCTCCCCTTTCAGCATTTCAAGGGACCAATTCACTCTGCAACATCCTGGTCTATTCTTCAGTCACCCCAATCCCCCCACCCCCTCACCTTTGCACAGCAATGTAGGAGATGCAACACCTCCCTTTATAACTCCTTTCTTCTCAACATCTAGGGCTTCAAAAACTCCTTCCAGGTGAAACAGTGATTTGCTTGTACTTTTTTCAATATAGCTACTGTGTTTGTCGCTCATGGTGCAGTCTCCTCTACACTGGGAAGACTAAACATAGATTCAGTGACTGCTTTGCAGACAACCTCCATTCTGTTTGCAGCATGATCCCAAGCTTTAATTCTCCGCCAGACTCTCACTCTGTCCTCTCTGTCCTCGGTCCCCTTCCCTGTTTCAATGAAGCTCAATGTAACTTGAGGAACAACACTTTATCTTTCAAATAGGCACTTTACAACCTCTGGACTCAACGTTGAGCTCAGCAATTTCAGATTTTAAACATGGCCCCATTTTTTTCAGATGGCAGCTGTTGGTGATGATTCTGCTATTCCCAATCACATGTCCTCTAGGCCCATCTTTTGTTCCTTTACTTGTTTCATAACCATCTCCCTTTGCCTTGCACCATCGTCTTTTGAAATTAAACTCTCCCGCCTTCCACACTATCACAGACATTCCCTGTTGTTCTTCAACTCCCACTTTTCCTGTCTCTTTACTTAGTTAAAATCCGTTACACCTCTAACTTTTTCTATTCTGACAAAAGATCATCAATTTGAAACATCAACTTTGTCACTCTCTCCACAGATGTTGCCTGACCTGTTGATTATTTCTATCTTCTGTTTTTATTTCTAATCTAAGCCACTGGTTCATTGGGACTTTTGCTTTGTTGTGAAATGGTTAATTATCCAAGAAATTTTAACAAGTCATTTTACTTGCACTGATCAAATTAATTTCTAGCTTAGAAATATGATAAGTCCACCTCTCACTGCACATTTTTCTAGGTTTCCCTCTAATCCTATTAGGGATTGAAACCCAGCTGTCCTTTTGTTCTACCTTTGACAGCCACCTGATATTGGAAAATTTAAGTGAAAGCTGAGATCCAACTCTGGTCATCCAATAAAATTTTCAGAAAAATACTGAACACTTGCCAACCACTGCAGTTTTTTTGGAAGTGGGTGGGGCGGGGCAGGGGGGTGGGGTCGTTGGTTGGGGAGGTGTGGGTGGTGCTGGAGTGGGCAAGCTCTTCTTCTTTTATTATACTTATATTCTTTTATTGTACTTAAGTCCCAATTTTAATCACCTTTCTAGAATTCTTCTGTATTCACCCTGCTTTGTTCAAATGTCTCAAAACATCCAGTTGAGCTATTGCATCTTGCTGACATTGTGGCATATTACTGCTGAGGTCAGCTTGTAGAGTTAAACCATCCTCCTTCCTCCACCCAAAGCTGTAACCCAATTCCATGCTTGTCTGATTTTGGTTAATACACCTTAGCATATAGTTAGCAATATCTTATTTCACAAAATTGACATAATGGAAACATGTATATCTACACATAATTAATTCAGTCATTTCAAAATGTTTACTTTTTTGTAAACTTGACTTTTTTTGGCTTTTAAAACAACTATGCTTGAAACAGTATATTTATCTGATTTCTCTCTAGTCATTTCCACTGCCACTTAGGATAGGGATGGGCTTTTTGGCCTTAATCTTTTTCCTGTTCCTAATAAAAAAATTCTTGTGTTCTTTAAATTTGATAAATGTCTCCTTGCACTCAGATCATGGTTTAATTTTCAAAGTAAACCTACTAGGAATAATTCGCCTTTTGCAACTATGCTCTTAAACATGCTGAAGTTCAAATAACAAAAAGATGCTGATGTTGATGAGTTTTAGTGAAGAATTGCAAAGGTGATTTTAGGGTTTGGGGCTTCATGTTTATGAGAAAACCTATCAGGCTGAAGATTTTTTTGGGGGCTGATTTTAGATGACATAGCTGTAAACAGGCAAGTTAAGGTCAACTGTGACCACTGAACTGGAAGATACTACTTCGAAACTAAGTATGAAGCAAAACTAGGAGAAGAATTATCCCATGCAAAGTAGTATACATATA
This sequence comes from Carcharodon carcharias, assembly GCF_017639515.1. Lineage (NCBI taxonomy): Eukaryota > Metazoa > Chordata > Chondrichthyes > Lamniformes > Lamnidae > Carcharodon > Carcharodon carcharias. The sequence goes on from NC_054469.1 coordinate 60,069,500, forward strand.
GAATAGGCTCTCTGCATTGTGTCAATTTTAAGTATTGATAGCAATTAAATATTTAAAGAGACATCGGGTGAGATTTTCCGGTCTTGCCCGCTGCAGGACTGGAAATTCCCGTCAGACATCAACAGACCTTTTGCTGGCCTGTCAAATTTTCCGTCCTGCCTGCAACAATTCCCACAGCAGGCGGGACTGGAAAATCTCGGCTATAATTTCTATGCTGATGGCAAGGGTGGAAGTCGGAACATTGTCTTTCAAGGGTAGGCAGATAGGATGAATACTGGAGATGGGGTGAATATTCTGATCAATGGTGTTTAAGGATCAGACATTTTTTATGCCCCACTTTCAGATGTTTAATTAGATTGGATGGAGTCCATGATGTGGTAGACTGCGCATTCTGTTTGGAAAGAGCAGGTTTGATGAAATAGGTAGGTTTTTCCCCATTATTCCATGCTTTCATAAAATAGTAAACTGACTAAAAGAGTCAAATTCAATTTAGTATTCTGTATTCACTGCTCACAATATGGTGGTCTCTACATTGGGGAGACCAAACGGAAATTGGGTGACCACTTTGAGGGAACCCTCTGCTCTATAAGCATGACCCTGAGTTACAGGTTGCTTGCCATTTTAATTCATCACTTTGCTGTCACGCTAACATATGTCCAGCTACTGCAGAATTCCAGTGAAGCTTACCACAAGGTCAAGGAACAGCATCTCATCTTCCGATGGTGCACTTTACAGTCTCCTGGACTCGATATTAAGTTCAACAATTTCAAGCCATGAACACTGTCCCCCATTTTGATTCTTTTTTTTTGCCATGTGCTGGTTTGAAGCTTGATTTTCCAAGCTTTTGTTTTTGGACAAGAGCTGTTCATTATTCTGGCATTTACACTCGCTCTGGACAAATACTTTGTCTCTTTACTACAACCATTATGACTCCCTTTGCCTTTTGTTCTATGAATATTTGTCATTTAACCTCTCCTGCCCTCTCCCCATCACTATCTTTTTTTCTTCCCTCCCATTCCTCCCCCTTTCAATGGCATAAAATTCATCACATTTCTACCTTTCCCAGTTCTGAAGAAGTCATATTCAACTTGAAATGTAACTCTGTTTCTCTCTGCACAGATGCTGCCTGACCTGCTGAGTATTTCCAGCACTTTGTCTTCATTACAGATTTCCAGCAACCAGAACATTTTGCTTTCATAATACTCAATTATTGTGTGTATTTGAAGGCACCCTTTGTTGCATTAAGATAAAACTGCAAGTCATTTGTAGTTTATGGAACTGACAGCAATTAAGTGCTTTTTTTGAAGTTGCAAAACTGTTTCAACACTTTAGAAGTGGCTTTGTCATGTGGTCAAAGAATATTAACTTAAGCCTTTCAGTTGTTTGTATAGTAATTCATGCCATGCTAAATTGTAATGGAATCAATTTGACATTTTATTTTCAAAATTTGGTTATTAAAGAAGCTTTGAGTGTAACTTGCTACTTTATTAAGGTCCCGCCTAGGATACGAGATGGAACACAATTATTCAAATACGTTAAGAGTTGTATTACCCTTTAATATTTGTTGTTAATGTACCATTACTAGAAAGTATTAAACAAAAACGGAAAAATGCTGGAAATGCAACAGGTCAATCAGCATATATGTAATGAACGGACTAGTCAATCTTTTGGACTGGGTCTTTCTTCAGAATGTAAAATGCTGGTTAAACATCAAACAATAGTTTTTTTAAAAAATTTTTAAGGAGTATCAAGATTTCTGTAAATCTAAGGTGTATGTACTTGGATCAAGGCCAATAATGTGCAACTTGTCCTTCAAGAAAATTCATATAGTTCATTCTTCCTAATTATGTCTTGATTTAGCGATCAGCTTGTAAATAGGACAGATTAAAAATGAGCACTGCTAAATTCAGGACAATTGGCATTATATCTTGGGAACTAACGGATTTAAAATATTGAGTTTTCCAGGGGCCAGGAATTCTGTGGTGTTGCGTGTATTATTGATTTAAATATAAACTGTAGAGTAATGGAAGCTGCAAAGGGCATTGAACAGGAAAAACATATTTACTGAAGTATATCATGATATAGTTGCAGAATCTGATACATTAAATGTTATATTTCCTGCCATAGCATATTCTGTTTCTCACAACTACTCTCATGTTTACATTCTGTTTTGCTTTTTACATATTATTTTCCCAGCAATTTTCTTCTTTCCTTTCTTGATGGCAAGAAGTCTTGTTTACATATTGCTCCACTGTTGCTAGCAACCCTCCAGTGCCTCACTCAAATCACCATGAGTCTTGATGATTTAAAATGTATACAAGCCATTTCTCCCGGGTTGAAAGAAATAATTTAAATAGCTGCAGTAATGTTTCTTCCTGGATCCCAGCAACAAGAATAGCTTGCATTTATATAACATCTTTCATACAGTAAAATGTCCCATGATGCTTCACAAAACTGCTATCAAAGTTTGACACCAAGCCACATAAGGGTTGTTGGGACAAGTGACCAATAGCTTGATCAAAGATGTGGGTTTTGAGGAGCATCTTAATGGAGTAGACCAAGGTAGAGAGGTTTAAGGAGAGACCCTCATCCATCCCTTCATTACCCCTAGACTCAACTATTCAATGCACTCCTGGCTGGTCTCCCATATTTTACTGTTTGTAAATTTAAGGTCATTCAAAATGCAGCTGCCTGTGCCTTAACTTGCAGCAAGTCTCATTCACCCATTATCCCTGTGCTGGCTGACCTGCATTTGCTCCTGGTCAATCGGAGGAAAGCTGTCCACTGGTTGGAGTCGTAGCCTGGTACAAAGAAAGATGGTTGCGGTTGTTGGAGATAATCTTATCATCATCTTATCCGATGAAATCACTGCAGGAATTCCTCAGGGTAGCGTCCTGGGCCCAACCATCTTCAGCTGCTTCATCAGTGACCTTCCTTCCATCATAAGGTCAGAAGTGGGGATGTTCACTAATGATTGCACAATGTTCAGTGCCATTCATGACTCCTCAGGTACTGAAGCAGTCCATAATCCATATGCAGCAAGGCCTAGACAACATTCAAGCTTGGGTCGATAAGTGGCAAGGAATGTTTACACCAGACAAGTGTCAGGCAATGACTATCTCCAATAAGGGAGAATTTAACCATTTCCCCTTGACGTTCAATGGCATTACCATTGTTGAATTCCCCTACTGTCAACATCCTGGGTGTTACCATTCACAAGAACCTGAACTGGACCAGCTATATAAATACTGTGACTACAACAGCAGGTCAGAGACTAGAAATTCTGGGGCAAGTAACTCGCCTCCTGACTCCCTAAAGCCTGTCCACCATCTACAAGGCACAAGTCAGGAGTATGATAGAATATTCTTCAATTGCCTGGATTAGTGCAGGTCCAACTATACTCAAGAAGCTCAACGCCATTCAGGACAAAGCAGCCCACTTGATTGGCACCCCATCCACCATCTTAAATATTCACTTCCTCCACCCAGTGGCAGCAGCATGTACCATCTACAAGGTTCAATGCAGAAACTTTCCAAGGTTTCTTCGACAGCACCTTCTAAACCCGTGACCTCTACCACCTATTAGGACAAGGGCAGCAGATGCATGGTAACACAAGCACATGTAAGTTCCTCTCCAAGCTCCACACAATCCTAACTTGGAACTATATTGCTGCTCCTGCACTGTTGCTGGGTCAAAATCCTGGAGCTCCTTTTCTAAAGGCACTGTGGGTGTACCTGCACCACATCAACTGCAGTGGTTCAAGAAGATGGTTCACCACTACCTCTCAAGAAGAATTAGGGATAGGCAATACATGCTGGCCCAGCCCAGTCACATAATGTGACTGAATTAACAAAAAAGAGAATATCTTAATTTAAAAATTCTCACCCTTGTTTTCAAACCCCTCCATGGCCTTGCCCTTCCGTAACCACCTCCTACCTGACAACAGTCCAAGATACCTGCGCTCTTCTAATTCTGACCTCTTGTGCATTCCCAGTTATAATTGTTCCACCATTGGTGACCATGTCTTCAGTTGCCTAGGCTCCAATCTCTGGAATTCCCTCCATATACCTCTCTGCGTCTCTACCTTGCTTCCCTCCTTTAAGGCACTTCTTAAAACATGACTTTTTGACCAAGCCTGACCAACCTGATCTAATATCTCCTTTGTGGTTCAGTGTCATTCTTGGTTTTATACCGCTCCTTTGAAACACCTTGGGAACCTTAATTACAATTAAAGGTGTTATTTAATTATTGTTGCTGTAGAATTTTAGTTGCTTGGGGCCTATGCAGCCAAGGGTGGGGTGAATGAAAGTGGGAATGCAGCAGAGGCCAGAACTGGAGGAACACAGAGTTCTCTCATAATAGCAATGCAGGCCTGTATTTTATGGGTCATCACTGTCCCCACCACCCTGCCACACCGCCCACTCCCTCTCTCCCTCCCCCTCCCAGCTAAAATGTCTCAGGGGAGCCCACTCAAGGGAAGAACAGCTGCCCCACAGCTATTTAACGGCTGATTGACCATTAATAGTATATGTGTGGGACTTCCACGCCTCAGGGACAGGAAATCACACCTAGAGAGCTGGCAACCAGTTAGAGCCCAGCAGTTCTCCAGTACTGGCAGCGCAGCGACCCAGGATAATAACCTGCATCCTACCACGGCAGATGGTGGAATTTGAATTCACCAAAAAATCTGGAATTAAAAGTCTAATGGTGACCATGAAACCATTGCCAATTGTTGTAAAAACCCATCTGGTTCACTAATGCCCTTTAGGAAAGGAAATCTGCCATCCTTACCTGGTCTGGCCTACATGTGCCTCCAGACCCACAGCAATGTGGTTGACTCTTAAAATGCCCTCTGAACAAAGGCACTTAGGGGTGGGCAATAAATGCTGGCCTAGCCAGTGATGCCCACATATCATGAATGATAAAGAACCACAAGGAGAGGTGGCCATCACCAGTACGGCACTTGGGGCTTGAGGAGGCTTTCAGTGCCGGATCAGGACTTGGTACATGCATGAGGGTCTCGCAAGAGAGTTGCAAATAAATGTGTCCTCAACACAGACCCCTGTGGAACACCACACACTAGCTCAATCGATATAGGGGTCCTTTTTACCCTTTCTGCCTTTCAACCATTTCAATTCTGTCTTTCTACGAATTGCATGTGCCAGTATCTTTGCCATAAGCCAAATTTTGAAAATCCACATAAACCATTTCCATAACCTTTCCTTTATATTCTTTAGTGCTACAAATAATTGTATAAGATTGGCCATGCAGCTCATCCCTTTCAGAAATGCATGCTGATTAGCCCTGATTAACTTGTGTTCACCTACTTCTGGTAATTTAATCCTGTAATATACATTTTAGTAACTTAGCAAGAGCTAAAGGAAGTGATAATATGCAGGTACAGCAAGTAATTAAGAAGGCTAATGGAATACTATCCTTTATAATGAGAGGGATTGAACATAAAAGTAAGGATGTTATGCTTCAGTTATACAGGGCATTGGTGAGACCACACCTTGAATACTGTGTGCAGTTTTGGTTTCTTTATTTAAGGAAGGATGTAAATTCATTGGAGGTGGTTCAAAGTAGGTTTACTAGATTGGTACCTGGAATGAGTGGGTTGTCTTATGAGGAAAGGTTGGACAGACTGGGCTTGTTTCCACTGGAGTCTAGAAGAATGAGGGGTGATTTGATTGAAGTATACAAGATCCTGAACGGCCTTGACAAGGTGGACGTCGAATGGATGTTTCCTGTTGTGGGTGAGTCCAGAATGAGGGGCACTGTTTTAAAATTAGCTGTTGCCCTTTTAGGACAGAGATGAGGAGAAATTATTTCTCTGAGGGTTGTGCGACTTTGGAACTCTCCGCCTCAGAAAGTGGTGATGGTGGGGTTATTGAATATTTTTAAGGTAGTGTTAGATAGATTCTTGTTAGGCAAGGGAATCAAAGGTTATTGAGGTTAGATGGGAATGTGGAAATCAAAACACAGGAAGATTAGCCTGGATCTTTTTGAATGGCAGAGCAGGCTCAAGGAGCTGAATGGTCTTCTGTTCCTATTTCTTATGTTTTTATGATTTTGGAAACATTCTCCTTATTTTCAAATCCTTCCATGGCCTTGCCTCTCCAATCTCTAAGCCTTCTCTAGCCCTATAACCCCCCTGGTTTTCTGTACCCCTCCATTTCTGGCTTCTTAACACATCCTCATTCAATTGGCCATGGCCATGCCTTCAGTTGCCTAGGCCCTAAACTCTGGATTTCTCTCCCAAACCTCTGCATCCCCCTGCTTCTTGAAATGCACCTTAAACCTACCTCTGTGACCAAGTTGTCCTAAATTTTGTTTGATAATCACTTCTGAACAATCCTGAGTGTGCTAAGAATTACGCTAACAACCAAATTAAGATCATAATTCGGCCTCGCAATGTGGCTTACTTAGTCTTGCTAGAAGCTACATATATTTATACACAGGGACCTGGCCTCTGTAGGCAAAAGGAACATAACCAGGCATTGTGCCTTTTTTGAATTAAACAAATGTGTGGGGTCAATAGCTGCTGGTGCATCCTCCATGGCAAAGCCTTGACCAATTGCAGTTGACTTGTTGACCAATCAGCACCCTTTTCTCATGCAGTATAAATTGTTGGTCCCTTTTAAATTTGGCATTCTTGCATCTGGATGAGTACAAGATGAAAAGGTTCGACAGCATGTCTCTTTATTCAGCAATATTTTTAAAATTGCTATATAGATGTTGTAAGGTTAGCTTGCCTGTAATTACTTGAAATTAGCTGGGGGGGTGGGAGAGGTGCTGGGCATGGAGTGACGTTTTCCCCGGCTCCCTGAGCCAACAATATTAATTTTTAAAAAACGGTTTTCAGCATATATACTATTTTGGCTTGTTTTCTTTCTCTCCTTATTTTAAGTCTAATTTTACTTCCATTCTAAGAATGTTCAAAGCATTCTATTCCTTTAAACTTAAAAAAAAATTAGGTACTTTAATTTTTCCTGGTTTCCTTTACCTCCCAGGTAGCATCATCTATTTTACAGCTGGGTCCCACATGAAAAAAGATTGCTGTCCAGTGACTGTGAAAGGTATTGATACAGTTGCATCACAACTGCTGGATGAATTATCTTGGTTATGGTGCTGACAGCTGATTGCACCCGGATGATTTCATTTCCAGTATCCAATGAGTTAACACTCATTTTTTTCCAATTCCATTTTAAGTACACTTTATTCAAAATAGTGCGTGTAAGGAGCATGAATTTCCTTCAGACTAGTGGCTACAAAGTAGCTTCTTCATCAGAGTTAAATGTGCTGTTTTATTGTCGAGCTATTCCTCCAGTGAATTCAGCTGGCAGTCCTGCTGATTCTGGTGAACTTCTATTTTTGTTTTTTTTTCTTTTGAAAGTGATAACTTTCTCAAACTTCAATTATGGAACTACTCACTTATCTTTCCTTTGATGTTTAATGCTGTGTGTTGCATAAAGAATATTCTGCACCATATTTTCCCTTTGGTCTTATTTTATAATCCTGTGGACACCCTAAAGCTAACACAGATGACTGTGCGTTCAATCTTTACTTAATAGGTCATTTATATTTTATGGAAAATCATTTTTTAATCTCAATTATCCTTGCTATCTTGTTAAAATGAAGGCATGAAGTACCCATATTTCTTCCTTTGTCTGCCGTTGCACTTTCCTCTGGCCATACACCTTATAATCATCATGAGAAAGCTTCCAGGCCTTCATTAGTGCTACCCCCATATTGCTGCACATTTTTCTGAGTAATTATTTTCTGGGTGATATTGGACCGCCAATTGTTCCCTTCCCCAGCAGGCTGTTTGCAATTGGTAACCCAGTGGAGTTGAAAGCAAAGAAATTACCTTATCTTACTGCTGCATTTTCTTTCTTTTATTCTTTCATGGGAAGTGGGTGTCACTCACAAGACCAGCATTTGTTACCATCCCTAATTTCCCTTGAACTGAGTGGCTTGCTAGGCCATTTCTGAAATGGCCTAGCAAGCTACTCAGTGGCTTGCAGTCACATGTAGGCCAGAGCAGGTAAGGATGGCAGATTTCCTTCCCTATAGGGCATCAGTGAACCAGATGAGTTTTTATGACAATCAACAATGGTTTCATGGTTACCATTACTGAGACTAACTTTTCAATTCCAGATTATTCATTTAAATTAAATTCCGCCAGCTGCCTTGGTGGAATTTGAACCCTTGTCCCCAGCACTCAAAGACATTAGGCTGGGCCTCTGGATTACTAGTCCAGTGATGTTACCACTATGCCATCTCTCCCCCACCTCCCCCATATATTTCAGATAAATCTAATCTTGTAATTGTGGTTGTGATGAAGATTCAAAAAAGATGTCTTCTATTTTTCCACCCATTCTTTCTTTTGTATTTCAGTTTGAATCACTGCATTTTTGGTTATTGTGGTGCAATTTCTTTTTTGAGTCACACATGGGTTGAGTTGCAGGGAGATGTGGATTGCTATAAATGTGCAGTCTCTTTATTCCTAGGATGCATACTGTGATTTTTTTTCTCTGTATATTTTGCATCATATTGCTTTGTCACCGAGAATTTGAGAACTCTTGATAACGTCAATAATTTTCATATTATTATAAAATTACCTGGTTATCGGCTGTTCAGACCGACTTTTGACTAAAATTCAAGTGGGAACAGTGAAATGCACTGCTCCAGTAACTTCCCGTGGGCTACTGTGCTGATTTACTCAGCTCACTGAGAAAAGTGCCATTTGAAATGTTAATTATGAAAATGAGTATTTTTAAAACTGAAGAATTACTTTATTGCTTCACTATATTGATATTTATTGCAGGATACAACTGAGCTCATTGTCTTGTTACTGTGAAATTTCTACCTACCTTTCAGGAGCATATGGTGTAAGCTTCATGTGTGTTCAATTTAAACATTTTCTGGGTGTGTTTTGAGGAGTTAAACCATTGGAAAGAGGAAAGAGAAATGTGAATGATCAAAACTGACTTTTAATGCAACAGAATGAAATTTTTCCCTAACTGTCCCTTGTAGAAAGCAAAAAATCGCACTAATGTTATTCTATGATTGTACATAGCCTGAGGATGTGATAAGTTGATATTCTGAAGCACTTCACAGCCAGTTCATTACTTTTGAAGTGTAGTTTCTGCTCTATGTAGTCAGGCATAGCAGCTGAATTGCATGTGTTTAGGTCCTACAAATACTAAATGTTCAGTTATTCAACTTATAAGGTGTTAGTTCAGGGGCAAGAGCAAGGAGTTGACCCAGTTACAATGGGCCAACTGGCCTCTGGAGAAATGTTGGCTACAATACCAGGAAAGCTCCCTGCTTCTTTGTGAATGATAGCCAGTAATACATCTGAGCTAAGATTGGGACTTTAGTTTGACATCTCATCCAAAAGACAGCACTCTGACAAAGCAGCACTCACTTATTTCATTGCTGTGCCTATTTTGATTGTGCTCAAGTCCTTGAATGGGGCTCCATGATGTGGGTGCTTACAAGTAAATCAATCTGACACTTGCACCTTAGCAAGGATTACATAGCATACACTGCACAGAAACAGGCCTTTTGACCTAATCAGCCTGTCCCAGTGCTTATGCTCCACTTGAGCCTCCTCCCATCTTTCCTCATTGAAATCTATCATAGCAACTGTCTATTCCCTTCTCCCCCCATATGCTTGTCTAGCTTCCCCTTAAATGCATCAATACTATTTGCTTCGACCACTCCCTGTGATTGTGAGTTCCACATTCTTGCCTGCCTTTGGGTAGAAATGTTTATTCTGAATTCCCTATTGGAATTCTGGTGATTACTTTATATCGGTGGCCTCTGATTATTCTCTTCCCAACAAGTGGAAAAATTCTCTCTGTATTCATTCTATCCAAATGTTCCTCTATTAAGGATCTTCCTCTCTTAAAGACCTCTATTATGTCACCCCTTGGCCACCTTTTCTTCAAGAGATAAGAGACCTAGCCAGTTCACCCTTTCCTGATAATGTATATGGATGCATTTCTGGTATCAGCCTTGTAAACCTTCTCTGCATCCCCTCCAGTGCCTCTATATCCTTTTTATAATATGGCAACTAGAACAGCACACATTACTCCAATTATAATCTAACCAAGGTTCGATACAAGTTCAGTTTTCAATTCTATCCCTCTAGAAATGAATCTTTGCGCCTGATTTGATTTTTTTTTATGTCCTTGCAAACCTGAGGTGCAAAATTGTGATTGGAGTATTTGTACTCCAAGATTCCTTTGTCCCTCCACCTAAACTAGCACCTTCCAAGTTATTCTTCCTACCAAAATGTACAGCCTTATTTATCTGTGTTGAATTTCATTTGCTTATTATTTTCCCATTCTATCAAACACATTGGGTTGTGGACTTCCCTAGTATTAAATGCACTGCAGATTGTGGTCCTTGAACTAATAATCAAGAAAGTCGCGGGTTCAACCTCTCATCTGTTCTGAATCCATTGCAGTCACTGCCGCATTATAGCTCTTTTAGGGAGGGGAAAAAGTGAGCCATGACTTCTACTTCAGATCTTTCAATCATTTGGGAAGCCCAAGTGTACAGATATTGGGTGAGGACAGAATCTAGTATGATGCTCTCCACGGCTAAGTACCCAGCCAATACTTGCTGTCCATGCTCCCTTTAAAAATTAATCATTGCATCAGTACTGAAAGGAACAGTGCCTTGGTATAAGCCACTAGCTTCAGAAGAGGAAATATAATAAGCGAAGAAAATGTATTTGAGGGTCTGAATTTTTGTGGTTATTGAAGGGATACAGATACTTTTTGGTGAAGATTTTTTTCTCCGCAAGACACCATACCTCTTAGTCTTTTTAACTGATTAACTGCAGTGTTCCAAAGTAAAGACCAAACATGTTACTTTTTTACACATTTTGCAGCTCTAACAGTCAGTGAGACCTTTTTTCCTCTTGCTCTGCATTGTGTTTCAGTTGCTGAGGCATATAATATTGGGAGAGGAATGAACTCTCCTTACTGTGGCTTTTTAAGGAGGTAGGGTTTAAGGAGAGCTGAGGGTTACAATGAGCCAGAAATTGTTGCAGTGTTGGGTTTTGCAATGAACAGCATTAAATTGACAAATTGTTGGATTTTTTCTAAAGAACTAATAATACATTATTATAATGGCGTGACCCCCCCAGCAATTTCTTGCCTAGTGTTATATTTTAATCTTTTGTGACTTAGCTCTCTGACTTAACAGAACCTCAGTTAAAACAGTTCAAAATTATTTCATTTAAGTTCCAATTGGGTATGGGTTACACAGCACAGTTAGCCAAAAATTTAATAAACCGTCAGTCACAGTACACAGGATGGCTAATGTGGAGGATGAAAGTTACCATATCAGTGAAAAGGTGTGGGGGTGGTGGAGATACTTGGTATTAAGCCATCCATGTTATTTGGCAAAGTCAAAGGAATTTTGCACAGCATCTGCCTTGTGCTGTAACGGACTTAGGGGTTTGGTGTGGCTGAGTGATTAAAAGTAGTGAAAAATTCTATTCCTCGGTTACGGCTTTCTTTGTTTTGAGTACACAAAAAAAAGTGTGCTTGTAGATGCCCCTTGGTCTTTAAATTGCTACTGATAAAAACAAAGCTCTGAGCTGGTAAACTGCCACGTCAGTACTTTGAAGAATGTTCTGAAAGTCCCTTGTGATAGTGAAACAACAGAAAATATGCACACAAATATCTTTCGTGTCATTAACCTATTGGAGAGAATAACAAATTGCTGGAGGCGTATTCCAAGTCTTCAAAACATTCTAGGTCCTAATTGATGCCCTGTATCATTCAAATTAAGCCCCTGTATAGCTTTTTTTATTGTTTTGATTTGTATTCTCCACTGAAATTGGCATTTTCCCAGCTAGTAATGTGGCAATTGATTTTTCAATCTGGCTTTCCAGCACAGTTGAACAAGAGGGGAAATTTCAAAATTGTGACGACTATAATGATGGATGAAGGGCTTTTTTAAAAATTTTAAATGTTAGTTTACTATATGTGTGGTTATACTGTATATGGTGATGAATGGAATTAAACATTTTGATTTTGCTGCACGGTTGCTTGTGGAGAGGACAGACATTTTGGCTGCATGAAACAGTGCTAAGGTAAATTGCAAAATGGAAAGCTATTAAGTTTAAATTGGGTTTTAATGCTGAAGGTTTAGAAGCTCCAAATAACTATAGATGATGCTTTATCTTTTAACAGTCAGAATTTGGGTGGAAAGAAGCTGGTCAAAACTTCTATCTTCTTGATCAGCTCAGGTTTAATCAGTACCATAAAATGGCCAATAGTAAATCTCAAGCTTTTCTTTTGTGGCTTCCAACAATATTAGCCTTTCATAAGTGTAACATTTGTTGATCTATTTTGTATTTTAAAATGAAAAAACTTCCTTTTCCCACACTTAAACCATAATGAATATTTAATAGAATACTTTGCCTCTTGCAAAACATTACTAGGCTTTTTTTTATTCTCAAGACCGGATTAATGAGCAATAAAATCACTGCTAAATTTTGAAGTTTGGTGAAATATAAACTGTATCATATGGTTTCCTATGCGGTATCCTGTGTTGCATTTTTCTTAATTCAACGCAGGTGTAACAACCGTTACCAGTTCAAACTGGGAGTATTTATTATCTCATTAACTTAAAGTATGTCATTCTGTGTTGCTAGCGTATGTGTGGTCTGGAACTGAAAATCAAAATCATATTTTCACATTTTCACCACCTTGCTTCAGTACTGGCATAATGGGGAAAAGGTGGTCATTTCCAGTGCTGTATAATCCAATGTTCCTAAGAAAATTAAGATATATGAGGGCAGGTAGTGAGTTTGTTTAAGTATATCTAGTGATGCATCGTTAATAATCATAGTTACCTTGAGCATGTTTGATTAACTTTAGGGCAGGGTCCTCCAATTTATACCCATGGGCCACATGCAGTCCCTCAGCACTGATAATCTGTCCCTATTTTGCCCTATTTACACACTTTATTTACTTGCTTATTCTGTTTAACTGGAAGATTGAACTGGGCTGTTTTTAATACTGTTGCCTTGTTAGTAGGTAAATCCTAAATTAGAACACTAGCATCAGCAATTGAGCACATGGATATAAGTTTATATGTAGCTCCTGAGGCTCTATAAATGTATCTGTTTGTTCCAGAAAAGTGACGACTTTCATGAAGGAATCAGGAGGAGTAATTTTCCCTGTGTTTTTTAAACCTACCACTCCCTCTCTCCCCACCCCAAACCTTGCTGAGTTAACATTACTAGCAGTTGGAAAGGTGGTGTATAAAGTTGCATTACCTAATGAATAGGATAAACATGGATGGATCTTCTGTTTTTTATGTTTGAGATCATAGGTCACATGCCCATTTTCCTCAGGTCTCAGGTACACCATCTCCTGTGGCAGCACCAGTTACTGCTCCACAGTGCATGCCATGTAATTTTAGAAACCACAGGTTGTTTGGCAAGCGACCTATGCACTGCCCATCAGTACTCCATTGCCAGGAAGGATCTAGAGAATGATGTGCAATCAAATTCAAGAATGAGTCAACTGAAGCGAAGCGCTTACTGAAATAATGCAGCTGTAACTCATTTTGAAAATTATAAAAGTAGTTATATTTAAGAAGCAGAACACATCAGGAAGTTAAAATTTGCAAAATATTTTTTAAAATTGTCTTAAAATACAAACTTAAAACTATATAGCAATAATTAAATCATACAGGATCTAAATAAAACATTCCACTATCCTAACCACAGTGGAAATTAGGCACCAAAAACAATATCATCTTATGGAGACAGAGGGCATGGCTGTGATATGAAGTGAATACTTTGCATCCCTTTTCACTAAAGAGGAAGAGGTTGCCAATGTCACAATTCCGGGGGAGGTAGAGAAATTGCCATGTAATAGGCCTTTGCCCCCTTTGTCAGAGTTGCAATGTACACTTCCTTCATTGCTGACATGGGCTGGGTACCACTATTGAGACATAATTGTAGATTGGCCCAGCTCTGATTCCACTGAGCCTGTTAATAATATTGCAGGCAAAAAACAAGTCACCACTAAGCATATTTGCACCTTTAGATTTATATTAAACAATATCATTCAATCAAAATATTGAGGTGGTTTTGACATTATTTATTCCCTACTGGTTAGTGAGGAAAACCTCTGTGGTCCCATATTAAACATGTAGCACTCCCATGCTTCTTGGCACACCATCAAGAAACCTGCTGTACAAAGTTCCTCCCTTGATCTAAAACAAAACTTGTAAGACTCTTGCACTTAGTAATTATCTGTGGATAGCATCTTTGTTAATGAGATAGCAGTCAAAATTATTCAGGCACTTTTTTTTATGTTTGGCATTGGTATGTACTTCTGTTTGAAATTGTGTGCAATTTCTTTTCATTGTTAATTATACAGGCGTTAACACTTTTGATTTGATGGTTCTGCCATAAGAAAGAAATGAAAACCATTTTGCTAGCAATGTTAAAATGCTTTCTTGATAGTGTGCCAAGAAGCATGGGAGTGCTACTTGTTTAATATGGGACCACAGAGGTTTTCCTCGCTAACCAGTAGGGAATAAATAATGTCAAAACCACCTTAATATTTTGATTGAATGATATTGTTTAATATAAATCAAAAGGTGCAAATATGCTTAGTGGTGACTTTTTTTTGCCTGCAAGATTGTTCTAGCAGTTGATCAAAGAGCACTTGAGTATACTGTGTTGCTTGGAAAATAAATGTGCAGATACTGTCTGTTCATTTTGTCCCAATTAACCCTACCTTGCTGGATAAACAGGAGCCACCATAAAACCTGACTGCCAAATTACATAACCGCATTGCAGTAGTCAATTTTAGAAGATATATTTCATTGCTCCTAATTATTTAATTTTTAATTCTATGTTTCATTTGTATCACATTTCTATACCATTCTATTCAAGCTAGGAAGATAAGTTAGCAAGTAAGCTGAACATTTTTTTTGCAGATTCCTCTCGGCATCTTTATCCTTCCAGTACCATAAGTGGTTCAGCAATGGAACAATTGTCAAAAGTGTAGAATGTCTGATCTCACATCATAGATAAATCATAGAAAAATAGGTCAGTGGAGATGAGTTTTTGTTAAATTTCAAAGCTTTGGAATGGTTGAGCAGAAATCGGATGGCAAAACACAGTTTTTTAAAAAGTCGTTCACAGGATGTGGGCTTTGCTGGCTGGGCCAGCATTTATTGCCCATTCTTAGTTGCCCTTGAGAAGCTAGTGTTGAGCTGGCTTCTTGAACTGCTGCAGACGATGTTATGTAGGTACACCCACAGTGCTGTTGGGGAGGGAGTTCCAGGATTTTGACCCAGCGACAGTGAAGGAACGGCAATATATTTCCAAGTCAGGATGGTGAGTGACTTGAAGGGGAACTTCCAGGTGATGGTGTTACCATCTATCTGCTGCCCTTATCCTTCTAGATGGTAATGGTCGTGGGTTTGGAAGGTGCTGTCAAAGGAGCCTTGGTGAATTCCTGCAGTGCATCTTGTAGATGGTACACACTGCTACTACTGTGCATCAGTGTTGGAGGGAGTGAATGTTTGTGGATGTGGTGCCAATCAAGTGGGCTGCTTTGTCCTGACAATGTCAAGCTTCTTGAGTGTTGCTGGAGCTGCATTCATCCAGGAAAGTGGGGTGTATTCTATCACACTCCTGACTTGTGCCTTGTAAATGGTGGACTGGCTTTGGGGACTAAGGAACTGAGTTACTCATCGCAGGATTACTTGCCTCTGACCTGCTCTTATAACCATATATTTTTATTGATAGTCCAGTTCAGTTTCTGGTCAGGATGTGATAGTGGGTAGTGGGGAGGGGGGGATTCAGTGTTGATAATGTCAATGAAAGTCAAGAGGCGATGGTTGGATACTCTCTTGTTGGAGATGGTCATTGCCTGGCACTTATGTGGCATGAATGTTACTTGCTACTTGTCAGCCCAAGCCTGGATATTATCCAGGCCTTGCTGCATTTGGACATGGACTGCTTCAGTATCTGAGGAACTGCAAATGATGCTGAACATGGTGCAATCATCAGCAAACATCCCCACTTCTGACCTTATGATGGAAGGAAGGTCATTGATGAAGCAGCTGAAGGTGACTGGGCCGAGGACACTACCCTGAGAAATTCCTGCAGTGATGTCCTGGTGCTGAGATGGCTGACCTCCAACAACTACAATTATCTTCCTTTGTGCTAGGTATGACTCCAAACAGTGGAGTGTTTCCCATTGGCTCCAGTTGTGTTAGGGCTCTTTGATGCCACACTTGGTCAAATGCAGCCTTGATGTCAAAGGCATTCACTCTCCCCTCACCTTGCAAGTTCAGCTCTTTTGTCCATGTTTGAACCAAGGCTGTATTGAGGTCAGGAGCTGAGTGGCCCTGGTGGAATCCAAATTGGATGTCAGTTAGCAGGTTATTGCTAAGCAAGTGCCACTTGATAGCACTGTTGATGACCATTTCCATTACTTTACTGATGATGGAGAGTAGACTGATGGGGTCTACTGGGTTGGATTTGTCCTGCTTTTTGTGCACAGGACACACTTGGGCAATTTTCCTCATAGCCAGGTAGATGCCAGTGTTGCAGCTGTACTGGAACAGCTTGGCTAGAGACGCGGCAAGTCCTGGAGTACAAGTCTCCAGTATGATTGCCAGAATATTGTAAGGACCCATAGCCTTTGCACTGCCTAGCACATTCAGCTATTTCTTGATATCATGTGGAGTGAATCGAATTGGCTGAGAACTGGCATCTGCGATGCTGGTGATCTCTGGAGGAGACTGAGATGGATCATCCACTTGGCACTTCTGGCTGGAGATTGTATCAAATGTTTTAGCCTTGTCTTTTGCACTGATGTGCAGGGCTCCCCCATTATTGAGGGTGGAGATATTTGCGGAGTCTCCTCCTCCGTGAGTTATTTAATTATCCACCATCATTCACAACTGGATGTGGCAGGACTGCAGAGCTTAGATATGACCTGTCGCTTGTGGGGTCACTTAGCTCTATCTATCACTTGCTGCTTATGCTGTTTGGGCACGCATGTGATCCTGTGTTATAGCTTCACCAGGTTGACACCTCATTTTTAGGTATGCCTGGTGCTGCTCCTGGCATGCCCTCCTGCACTTTTCATTGAACCAGGAATGATCCCCTGGCTTGATGGTAATGGTAGAGTGGGGGAGTTGCAGGGCCATGAGGTTACAGACTGTGTTTAAGTACAACTTTGCTGTTGCTGATGGCCCACAGCACCTCATGGATGTCCAGTCTTGAGTTGCTAGATCTGTTCGAGATCTATCCCATTTAGCATGGTGGTAGTGCCACACAACATGATGGAGGGCATCCTCAATGTGAAGGCGGGACTTCATCTCCACAACGACTGTGTGGTGGTCACTCCTGTTGCGGCAGGCAGGTCGGTTTGGATGAGGTCAAGTATGTTTTCCCTCATATTGGTACCTTCACCACCTGCTGCAGACACACTCAAGCAGCAATGTCCTTTAGGACTTGGCCAGCTCAGTCGGTAGTGGTGCTACCGAGCCACTCTTAATAATGGACATTGCACCCTTGCACCCTCAGTGCTTCCTCCAAGCGATGTTCAACATGGAGGAGCACTGATTCATCAGCTGAGGGAGGGCAGTACCTAGTAATTAGCAGAAGGTTTCCTTGCCTATGTTTGACCTGATGCCACGAGACTTCAAGGAGTCCGGAGTTGATGTTAAGGACTCCAAGAGCAACTCCCTCTTGACTGTATACCACAGTGCCGCCATCTCTGCTGGTGTCCTGCTAGTGGGATAGGACTTACCCAGGGATGATGATGGTGGTGTCTGGAACTTTATCTTGTAAGGTATGATTTCACGAGGATGACTATGTCAGGCTTTTGCTTGACTAGCCTGTGAGACAGCTCCCCCAATTTTGGCACTAGCCCCCAGATATTAGTAAGGAGGACTTTGCAATGGCGACAGGGCTGCAATTGCTGTTGCCGTTTCCAGTACCTAGGTTGATGCCGAGTGGTCCATCCGGTGTTATTCCTTTTTTGAGACTTTGTAGCAGTTTGATACGCCTGATTGGCTTGCCAGGCCATTTCAGAGGACGTTTAAGAGTCAACCACATTGCTGTGGGTCTGCAGTCACATGTAGGTAATCTAATCAAGCAGAGTCAGCATGGCTTCATGAAGGGGAAATCATGCCTAACAAATTTGTTAGAATTCTTTGAGTAGGTAACAAGCAGTAGATAAAAGGGAACCAGTAGCTGTAATATATTTGGATTTACAAAAGGCATTCGATAAGGTACCGCACATAAGGCTACTTAATAAGATAAGAGCCCATGGTGTTAGGGGTAGTATATTAGCATGGATAGAGGATTGGCTAACTAAAAGAAGACAGAGAGTTGGGATGAGGGGGGCATTTTCAACCGGTAACTAGTGGAGTGCCACAGGGATCAGTGCCGGGGCCTCAGTTATTTACAATATGTATTAATGACTTGGATGAGGGAAGTGAATGTACTATTGCCATGTTTGTGGATGACATAAAAATAGGTGGGAAGGTAAGTAGTGAGGGTGACAGAGCCTACAGAGGGATATAGCCAGGTTAAGTGAGTGGGTAAAAACTTGGCAGATGGAATATAATGTGAGAAAATGTGAGGTTATGCACTTTGGCAGGAAGAATAGAGGAGTTGAATATTATTTAAATGCAGAAAGACTACAGAAGGCTGCAGCACAGAGGGATTTGGGAGTCCTTGTGCATGAATCCCAAAAAGATAATGTACAATTTCAACAGGTAATTGGGAAGGCAAACAGAATGTTGGCCTTTATTTCAAAGGGAATGGAGTATAAAAATAGGGAAGTCTTACTACAACAATACAAGGCACTAGTTAGACCATACCTAGAATACTGTGAACAATTTTGGTCCCCTTATCTAAGAAAGATATACTGGCATTGGAGGTAGTTCAAAGAAGGCTGACTAGGTTGATCTCAGGTATGGAGGGATTTTCTTATGAGAGGTTGAGTAGGTTGGACCTGTACTCAGAGTTTAGAAGAATGAGATGCAACGTTATTGAAAATGATAAGATTCTTAGGGGGCTTGACAGGGTGGATGCTCAGAGGTTGTTCCCCCTTGTGGGAGAGTCTAGGACCAGAGGGCATAATCTCAGAGTTAGGGGGCGCCCATTTAAAATAGAGATTAGGAGAAACTTCTTCCCTGAGCGTAGTCAATCTGTGGAATTCTTTACCACAGAGGGCTGCAGAGGCTGGGTCATTAAGTATATTCAAGGCTGAGATAGACAGATTTTTAATCAGTCAGGGAATCAAGGGTTATGGGGAAAAGGCTAGAAAGTGGAGCTGAGGCTTATCAGATCAGCCATGATCTCACTGAATGGTGGAGCAGACTCGATTGGCCAAATGGCCTACTTCTGCTCCTACTTCCTACTGGACCAGGTAAGACTGCAGGTTTCCTTCCCTAAAGTGAACCAGATGGGTTTTTATAACAATTGACAATGTTTTCATGGTTATCATTAGACTTTTAATTCCAGATTTTTATTGAATTCAAATTCCACCATCTGCCTTGGCGGGATTGGAACCCAGGTCCTCAGCGCATTACCCTGGGTCTCTGAATGGTTGTTTTGCCTAGAATAAAACTGACCCGTTTAATTTTCAAGCTTTTTTTTCACTTCACGTGATTTTGTTTTTCCAGTTCTGTTCTTGTGTAATAACAACCTGATATTTCCACTTGGCACATATGTTCCTGTCTGCTGTAAAATATCCAGAAAGGTCACTCGAAAAATAAATTTGTTATAAATTCTATACCCTCTAAATTGAACAAATCTAGAGCAAATAAGCTATTGATTATCAATTACAGAACTGAATTTTTGACCAAGTCTACAGCAACCTAATTACTTAAATGATACAAGCTCTGCCACACTTCATTCTCCATTGCTAAAGCGTTGATTCAGTTTTTCATTTAAATTGACTCTAATCAATGTACTTATTGCCATAAAGGGTAGTATTTCCCCATGAATTCACCTTCATCTGGAATTAGAAATGCAATTTTTAAAAAATGCCAGTGTTGCCCTTGTAAGTGATATAGATTAAGATTAAATCATACAATTCTATCCAGTCCCAAATCTCAGAGGTAGAATATGGAAAAGCACAGCTGTTCTGAAAACAAGGCACTCAGTTGTCTCAGTTCAATCATAACTCTTCTGTATCCCATACCAGTGAATAGAGGTCAGATCCACCCCAAAAATCAACATTTCTGTTTAAAAGTGAATGTATTTTGTATTCTGAATCAGTACAGCTTTATACCCTGTTCCTCTGTTACATACAGTAGATTTTTGCTGCTGCAAATACATATTGTACCAGTATAAACAAGAGCAATATTTCCAAATGGATTGGCTTTCCCATTCTCCTTATGTGTGTGTAGGCCTCAGTTTGGGAGGAAACCTTTCCTCCTATTGGCAAAAGATGCACTGTGGTTAGGATAGTGGAATGTTTTCTAAAGCAATGTTTAATCTAGTTTCTGTTTGATTTAATTATTGCTGATTAGTTTTTTGTTTGAATTTTAAGGCATCTGTGTTTGTTAAATATTCACAAAGTTTAACTTTCCAATGTTTTTCTGCTTAAGTATAATCACTTTTATCATTTTCAAAGTGGGTTATGGTTGCATTATTTCAGTAAGTGCCTCACTTCACTTGATTCATTCTTGAATTTGATTGCGCATTACTCAATTGCCAGGAAGGATCCGAGGAATAATACTAAGTAGCACATATGTTGCTTATCAAATAGTTTAAGCTGGTTTCTAAAATTACATGGCTTCCACTAAGCAAAGAAATAATGCTACATTCACGGGTGGTTGGGGTTGGGCAGGGGGTGGGTAGTTCTGTAGATCCACATTACCCCCTTTTAATACAATCTCACAACTGACAAATTCCAACCACAACTCTACAAGATAGATATTTGGGAGAACCAAACAGCATCGGAATAAAAGCAAAATACTGTGGATGCTGGAAATCTGAACAAAAACAGAAAATGTTGGAAAAACTCAGCAGGTCTAACAGCATCTGTGGAGAGAAAGACAAGAGTTAACGTTTCGAGTCCGTGTGAGAGTCAACGTTAACGAAATGTTAACTCTGTCTTTCTCTCCACAGATACTGTTAGACCTGCTGAGTTTTTTCCAGCATTTTCTAGCATTGGAATAAGTTACAGCTCAGAAATAGGAGGAATCAAACAGATGCAGATGTGAGACATACTAATATGTATCTGCATAAATGCCTGGAGCATGGTAAATGAGGTTGGTGAGCTGCAAGCACAAGTAGCCTTATGGGAATATGATAGGGGCAATAACAAAGACCTAGCTTAAACAAAGGGAGGAATGGGCACTTAATATTCCTGGCTACAGTGTATTGAGGAAAGATAGGGAAGGAAGAAGGGCGAGGGTCAATGGTAGCATTGATCAAAGATACTGATATGGTACTAGAAAGTGATGTTTGTGTGGGTTCAAAGACAGGATCTATTTAGTTAGACTTAAAGAATAATAGAGGAGCTATTGCATGGATGAATGCATACCATAAGCCACCAGATGCAAGAACTGCAGAGTAGTGATAATGGGGGACTTCAATTGTCCTAATCTGGACTGAGGAAATAACAGTCTAAAGGCAAAGAGGGAAAGAAATGTGTACAAGAGAGCTTTCTTGATCAACGTGTTTCTAGCCCAATGAGGAAGGAAGAGGATGAGGTAGAGAAATTGGATATGATGAAAATAGGTAAAGAGGAGGTACTTTAAAGCTTTACAGTGATTAAAGTAGAAACGTCATCCAGTCCAAATGCTAGCTTGCTGAGGGAAGTATGGGTGAAATGCAGCAGCTCTGGCTACAATCTTACAAACCTTTTGGACATTTGAGTGGTCCAAGAGTGCTGGGAGGTTTCAAATGTTACACTCTTGTGGGGAAAAAAAGGGAGAGGAATAAACAATTACAAGCAGGCCAGTCAGCCTAATGGTAGTGGGGAAACTTAAGAGATATTAATCCAGGACAAAATTAATTAGCATTTGAAAAAATATGTCAATAAATGAAAACAAGGATGGATTAGTCAAAAGCAAATCACGTTTGATGAACTTGAATGAGTTCTTTCTAATGATGGCATGAATGGGTGAGGGTCGCATGGTTGTTGTTGTGCATATGAATTTTCAAAAGGTGTTTGATAAAGTATCATATGATGGTGATTAAGTAATTAGTGAACTTTATATGAATGTGAAATTGGCTAAGAGACACTAGTCGTAAAGGGTTGTTTTTCAGAGTGGAGGGGAGTGTGTAGTGGTGTAATTTGGGGTCGGTGTTGGGAACAGTGTTCCTTTTGAATTGTATTAATGACATGGGCTTAGGTATAAAGACCATCATTTCAAAATAGAAAGGATGGCAATAGCATATTTCAGGAGAGCGTAAGCAGAATAGTGAAATTGGCAGATGAAATTTAATGCAGAAAATGTGAAGTGATTAATTTTGGTAGGAAGAATGAGGAGAGGCAGTATAAATCAATTGGTGTAATTTTAAAGGAGTGCAGGGCCAGAGACCTTAAGGTGGCAGGGGGAGGCGGAGGTGTACGCACAAGTCTTTGAAGGTGGCAGAAAAACTTCAGAATGCTGTTAAGCCATATGAACAAGGAGCAAGAGTAGACCATTCAGCCCCTTGAGCCTGTTCCACCATTTAATAAGACCATGCTGATCTGATGATAACCTGAAATCTGCATCCCACCAGCACCCCCCCCCCGCCGATCACCTCTCACCCCTCACCCCCTTGCTTACCAAGAATCTATCCATCTCTGCCTTAGAAATATTTGAAGACTCTGCTTCCGCCATCTTTTCAGGAAGAGAGTTCTAAAGACTCACATCCCTCTGAGAGAAGAAATTTCACTTCATCTCTGTTTTAAATGGGTGACCCCTTATTTTGAAAGAGTGACCCCTAGTTCTAGATTCTCCCACAAGAGGAAACATCCTCTCCACATCCACCCTGTCAAGCCCCCTCAGGATTTTGTGTTTCTCAAACAAGTCACCTCTTACTTTTCTAAACTCCAGCAGATACAAGCCTAGCCTGTCCAACCTTTCCTCATAAGACAACCCACTCATTCCAGGTACCAGTCTGGTAAACCTTCTTTGACCTGCTTCCAATGCATTTACATCCTTCCTTAACTAAGTGACCGGTACTGTACTGTGGTCTCACTAGTGCCCTGTACAACTGAAGCATAACCTCCCTACTTTTGTATTCAATTCCCCTCTCAATAAATGATAACATTCTATTAGTTTTCCTAATTACTTGCAGTACCTGCACTCTGGGACTCATGCATTAGGACATCCAGATCCCTCTGCATCTCAGATCCCTCTGCAATCTCACCATTTAAATAATATGCTTCTCTTTTATCCTTCCTGCCAAGTGGACCATATCACATTTTCCCACATTATACTCCATTGCCAGATCTTTGCCCAATCACTTAACCTACCTATATCTTTTTGTAGCCTTCTTATGTCCTCTTCACAACTTATTTTCCTTTGTGTCATCAGCAAATTTGGCAACCATCCTATCCATCCCCTCATCCAAGTAATTTATGTAAATTGTAAACAGTTGAGGTCCCAGCACTGATCCCTGTAGCACACCGCTTGTTACATCTTGCTAACCTGAAAGGAACCCATTTATGCCTACTCTGCTTCCTGCTAGCCAGCCAATCTTCAGTGCCAATATGTTATCTCCTATGCCATGAGGTTTTATTTTCTGCAATAACCTTTGATGTGGCACTTTATCAAATGCCATCTGGAAATCTAAGTACAGTATATCCCACCAGATTCCCTTTATCCACAGCACAAGGGATCCTAGGTTTTATAACAAACAGTACAAAAGCAAGGATGTTGTGGTAAAGCTTTATAAAACCCTGGCTGGGCCCCAGATGATGTATTGGAATCAATTCTGGACACCACACTTTAGGAAAGATGCCAGGGTCTTACAGGGCTGAAGAGGACATTTATTAGAATGGTACAAGGGATGAAAGAATTCAGTTATGTGGTGAAACTGGAGAAACTGTCCTTTAAAGCAGAGAAGATTAAGGGGAGATTTGATAGAGGTGTTCAAAATCATGAACAGTTTTGATAGAGTTAAGAAAAACTGCTTCCAGTAGCAGAAGGGTTAGTAAATGGAAAAAGCATCAGAGGTGACTAGGCAAAAAATTCAGATGGAGAGTTATGATCTGGGATGCAGTGCCTGAAAGAGTAGGGGAGTGGATTCAATAAAATAACTTTTATCAAAGAGAATTGGATGTATACTAGAAAAGAAAAGTAATTTGCAGGGCTACGGGAAGGACCAGGTGAGCGGAGCCTATTGGAAATCTCTTTCAAGGAGCTGGCATAGACGTATTGATTGGAATCATAAGAACATAAGAAATAGGAACAGGAGTAGACCACACAGTTGGTCAAGCCTGCTGCACCATTCAATTTGATCATGGCTGATCTTTGGCTTTAACTCCATTTTCTCACCCACTCCCCACATCCCTTTAGTCCCTGACAGGCCAAAGCTCTTATATCAACCTTAAATGTATTCAACGATGGCGCATCCACAACCCTCTTGGGTAGAGAATTCCAAAGATTCACAACCCTTTGGGTTAAGAAATTTCCCCTCATTTCAGTCCTAAATGATCACCCACTTATCCTGAGACTGTGCCCCCATGTTTTAGATTCCCTGACCAGTGGAAACAATCTCTGTGTACACCCTATTAAGCCCCTACAAAATTTTGTAGGTTTAAATGAGATCGCCTCTAAACGCCAGAATATAAGCCCAATATACTCAGGCTGTCATCATGCACCAACCCCTTCATCCCAGGGACTAATTTAGTGAAACTTCGCTATACTGTCTCCAATGCAAGTATATCCTTTCTTAAATGTGGAGACCAAAACTGCACATAGTAACCCAGATGCAGTCTCACCAAAACCCTGCACAACTTTAGCAAGACTTCTTTATTCGTGTACTTATTATTGCCACCTCCTTTGCTGTATAACTCTCCCGTTGTATGAGTCAGGACAATATAAAGAATGGTGCAGACCAGTTAAATCACACACTCAATTCAAATCTGGAAAGAATACAATGGTGTCCACATAACTTCCTCCAGCTTCTTTCTTATGTATGCTGTAATTCAGTGCTAGATTACCTTGTTGCCAACTTTCTAGGGAGCACAAGTCATTGAAATGGAGAATTAAAATTTATGCAATGTGTTACAGCTATCTAAAATTCATGTTGATCATTCTATCACAACTGGAATTGGAATTTTAAATCAGAGAAAAATATTTAATGCTCTGTGGAGCAGTTAGTGTTGACCCCTGATAGCTACTTCAGTTGACGTTGCTCCCAGAGATGCAGGATCCTGTTAATGGGCCTTTAAAACTTTCTTTCCCAAAACTTTTACAACTCTGTTGAGGATGATTTTTTTTTCTCTGTTGCATGAAACAGAACTTGTGTAATATCACATTATGTTAACAGGGCATGTTTTGTTGTGGATGATAGTCCCAAGCAGAATTGTACATTCCTACTTTCAGTCCTCGTAGGAGGTGCACATGCAACACGGGCTACTGAATAGTTATGACATTGTATAATTGTAGTTGTTGGAAAGTAACAAGCCCACATAAGATAATGTCCTCATATCCAGAATCTGTTACATTTTGTTGCATTTGCATAATTTTTTAGTTCTGCGCGTCTCATTGAGATTTTCTTGTTTCACTGAAGTTTGTGTCCATCTGTCACTCTTTTCGGACTGTGAGCACACCCATTTTCTCAACATTTTGGTCCCCATTCACTGAAGTTTGCAGCCTTCCTAGGATTTTACTGAGTCAGTTTATTTTACTCATAGGCTCATAGACATTTACAGCACAGAAGGAGGCCATTCAGCCCATCATGTCAATGTCAGTCAACAAAGATCTGACTACACCAATCCCATTTTCCAGTGCTTGGCCCATAGCCCTGGAGGTTATGGCAATGCAAGTGAATAGCTAAATACTTCGTTAAATATTGCGAGAGTTTCTGACCCAGCCACCCTTTCAGGCAATGAGTTCCAGATTCCCACCACCCTCTGGGTAAAAAAGTTTCTCCTCAACTCCCCTCTTAGCCTTCTACCTCTTACCTTAAATCTATGCACCCTGGGTTACTGACCACCCCCACCTCCCCCCACCCCAACAAATGCAACAAGTGCCTTCCTGTCCACCCTATCATTGCCCCTCATAACCTTGTACACCTCTATCAGGAACCCCTTCAACCTTTGCTGCTCCAAAGAAAACAACCCCAGCCTATCCAATCTTTCCTCATAGCTCAGACCCTCCAGACCAGGCAGCATCCTGGTAAATCTTCTCTGCACCCTCTCCAGTGCAGTCACATCCTTCCATTAATGTGGTGACCAGAACTGCACGTGGTTGTGGCCTAACCAGCGTTTTATACAGCTTCAGCATAACCTCTCTGCTCTTGTATTCTATGCCTCGGCTAATAAAGGAAAGTATCCCATATGCTTTCTTAACTACCTTACCTGCCTGCCCTGCTGCCTTCAGGGATCTGTGGATATGTGCACCAAGGCCCCTCTGATCTTCAGTTCTTTCCAGGGTCCTGCCATTCAGAGTGTAATCCCTTGCCTTGTTAGCCCTCCCCAAGAACATTACTTCACACTTTTCCAGGTTGAATTCTATTTGCCATTGCTCTGCCCACCTGACCAGTCCATTGCTATCCTCCTGCAGTTTAAAGCTATCCTCCTCAGTGTTTGCCACCCTACCAATTTTCTTGTCATCTGCAAATTTCTTGATTATACCCCCTACATTTAAGTCCAAATCATTTATGTACACCACAAACAGCAAGGGCCCCAGCACTGAGCCTTGTGGAACCCCACTGGAAGTAGACTTTGTCATAGAAACATCCCTCTATCATCACCCGCTGCTTCCTGCCTACCAGCCAATTTTGGGTCCAACTTGCCTCTTTGCTTTGGACTCTTACTTTCTTGACCAGTCTGCCATGTGGGACCTTATCAAAAGCCTTGCTAAAGTCCATGTAGACCACATCAAATGCATTACCCTCATCAACACTCCTGGTTATCACAACGTTAGCAGTCCTCTGACACCTCACCTGTGGCCAGAGAGGATTTGAAAATTACTGCCAGGGCCCCTGATATCCCTTCCCTTGCCTCCCTTGACAACCTGGGATACATCTCATTCGGTTCTGCAGATTTATCCACTTTTAAGGCTGCTAAACTCGCTAGTACCTCCTCTCCCTCTATGTTAATTCCCTCTGGTATTTCACAGTCCTCTACCCTGATATTTCACAGTCCTCCACCTGCATCGCCCTTTCCATTGTGAAGACTGATGCAAAGTATTCATTGAGGACTATGCCCACATCTTCCAGGTTCACACAAAGATTACCCCTGTGGTCCCTAATTGGCCCTACTCTTTCCCTAGTTATTCTCTTGCTCTTTATATATTTTAAAAAACCCTTTGTGTTTTCCTTTATTCGACCCACCAATGCTTTCTCATGCACTCTTTTAGCTTTCCTAATTTATTTTTTAAATTCCCCCTTGCACTTTTTAAATACCTCTAGGGACTCTGCCATATTTAGCCCTTGGTATTGGCCATAAGCTTCTCTTTGTTTTCTTAATCCTTAATCTTTATGTCCTTTGACATCCAGAGTTCTCTGGGCTTGGATTCCACCCCCCCCCAACCCTTGTTTTTATGGGAACATATTTACCCTGTACTCTTGTTATTTCCTCCTTGAATGCCTCCCACTGCTCTGACAGTTTTATCTGCAAGTAGCTGCTCCCAGTCTACTTGGGCCAAATTGCATCTCATCTTATAAAATTAATCTTTCCCCAGTTTAGGACTTTCATTCCCAGCCCAACCTTATCCTTTTCCATAACTATCCTAAATCTAACTGAGTTATGGTCACTATCTCCAAAATGTTCCACTACTGATATGCCTTCCACCTGCCCAGGCTCATTTCCAAATAGTAGGTCCAGAACTACCCCCTCTCTTGTTGGGCTTTCTACGCACTGGCTAAAAAGGTTCTCCTAGATGCAACTTAAGAATTTTGCTCCCTCCCTACTCCGCACTCTAAAACTATCCCTGTTAATATTTGGGTAGTTAAAATTCCTGACTATTATTGCCTTATTATTCTAACACTTCTCTGAAATTTGATTGTACATTTGACCCTCTATCTCTCCCTGACTGTTTGGGGACCAATAGTACATATCCAATAGCTTGTTTGCCCCTTTTGTGTTTTTTACTTCTACCCATATGGCCTCATTTGATGACCCTTCCAAGATATCATCCCTCCTCACTGCCATAATTGATTCCTTGATCAATACTGCAACCCCCTGCCCTCTTCTATCCCCCTCTCTATCTCTTCTGAATACCCTATAACCAAGAATGTTGAGCTGCCAACCCTCCCTTTTTTTTAGCCAAGTCTCAGTCATAGCTATGATATCATACTCCCACGTGCCTATCTGTGCCCTCAGCTCACCTGTCTTATTCCTCAGGCTCCTTGCATTAAAATATATTTAATTTAGCCTTGCTAAACTCACTTCTTTCCTATCTAGCCTGTGTTTCCTTCATGCCTTCCAGACTCACTAGCGTTTTAACTTCTAATTCCATCTCAGATTCTCTCCCCTCTTAACTACTTTTCAGGATCCCATCGCCCTGCCAAGCTACAATAGAGGAGGCTGTGCAATATTGACAATTAAACAGGATACATACTATTGGAAGTACGTAACTTAAATTGGAAACTGAAAGGTGCAGAAGTGCCTTCTGCCCAAGGCACTGGTCGATTAGAATGTACAACATCTGAACAAGTGTCACAAATCACTGCTGCTGTTTTTGAAGTGCATTTGGACAGTTACAGAAACAAAACACTGCAGATGCTGGAATCTGAAATAAAAACAGAAAATGCTAGAAATATTCAGCAGGTCAGGCAGCATCTGGAGAGTAACAGTAGTTGACCTTTTGGGTTGATTGCTTTTCATCAGAACCATAAGAATTAGGACAGTTCTTCAGTTTGAATACAGTTTCAATATTCCACAATATGCATTTTGCACATTAATGAAATACTGTAGCCCAGTTTGGCAGACTACCAAAAAAATGATCTTTTGCTTCTTGGCTGTATATAGTACAACGCAATAATGATTAAACTTAATGAGGAAAGTTAATTCCATGCCAAGTTAACTCTCCAATTTGAAGTGATTTGTCTGGTTTATTTACAATTATAATTGGAGCAGAACCACAAGAGATGCTAGTCTTTAAGACCCCTCTGTGACATTTGATAAAGAGATTCTGGTATCCGCTTTTGAGGCTAACTGTAGTTACATTATTTGTTCATTAGGTCAGACTCACACAGGCAGATATTTATCATATATTCTGCTTCTACAGTGTATTCTAAAGGAGAAGTGAAAGAGGCGGAAAAATGAAGTATGCAGTTATTCTGTAGCTTTATTGCAATAAACTTGCCCATAGATCGTGAAGAGAAGCTGCCCTTGCAGCAGGGATAGGAAGAGGGATCATCTCAAAAGGGTAGAATGGAAAGAGGCATCTTGGTGGAATCCCAGTGGTAAGTGCAGACACGTTGGGATGAGAGGAAATGAGACCCTACCTGGGCAAGAACAAAAAGGGAAAGGCAGTTTTTGAGTGCAAGAGAGAAGGGCAGATATCATGGGAAGTGGAGGGTGTTGTTTTTTTCAGTGAGGTAGGCCCTGTTGAAGTGGGGTGGGGGGATGGGGGTGTTGTGAGAAGGAGAGGAAAGAGAGACAGCGAGATAAAGAAAGAAAGGCATGTTCTTTGGAGCACAAGCTTGTACAGGAAGAGAAGGAGTGACCCTCCTTCTGTTGCAAAGGAATGTCATCTCTGGCATTGCTGGCTGTGAGAGAGACATAACAGCATAAGGAAATAGGAGCATGAGCAGACCATATGGTATCTCAAGTCTGTTTTGCCATTCAGTAAGATCATGGTTGATCTTCAATCTCAACTCCACTTTCCCACTTGAAGCCCATATTCCTTGATTCCCTCAGAATCCAAAAATTGATCTCAGGCTTTGTTATACTCACTGACTGAACAGGCACAGCCTTCTGTGGTAGAGAATTCCAAAGATCCACAACCCTCTGAGTGAAGAAATTCCTCCTCAACTCAGCCGTAATTGGCTGATCTATTATCCTGAGGCTATACCTCCTAGTTCTAGACACTCCCACCAAGGGAAACATCCTCTCAGTTTCTATTCCGTCAAGCCATCTCAGAATCATATACGTTTCAATTAGATCACCCCTCATTCTGCTAAACTCCAAAGCATATAGACAATAAAAACAGAAAATGCTTTTAGCAAAAAGGCAAATTCTATTCAGTTTCTCCTCATAGAACACCCTCATTCCAGGAATCAATTTCGTGAAGCTTCATCACACTTCACTGAGGAAAGTATATATTTTTAAGTACAGCGATGAAAGGGTGGTGCCAGAGGACTACTGAATTGCAAATGTTTCCACCCTTCTTCAAAAAAGGGTACATTGATAAGCCCAGCAACTACAGGCTAGTCAGTTTAACCTTGGGTTGTATTTTAAAGACTTGGATGAAGGGACCAAGTATATTATAGTAAAATTTGCTGACAATGCAAAGATACGTAGGAAAGCATGTTGTGAGGAAGACGTAAAAAGCCTGCAAAGAGATATAAACAGATTAATTGAGTGAGCAAAAAATTGGCAGATGGAGTATTGTGGGAAAATGTGAGGTTGCCCACTTTGATGGGAAAAATAGAAAAGTAGAGTATTACTTATTTGAGAAGACCGCAGAATTCTGCAGTACAGAGGGATCTGGGTGTCCTTGTACATGAATCACAAAAAGTTAGCATGCAAGTACAGCAAGTAATTAGGAAGGCAAATGGAATGTTGACCTTTATTGCAAGGGGGGTGGAATATAAAGGTAGGAAAATCTTTCTACAACATTGCAGGGCATTGGTGAGACGGCACCTAGAGTACTAGGTACAGTTTTGGCCTCCTTATTTAAAAAAATATATACTTGCATTAGAAGCAGTTCAGATAAGGTTCACTAAATTGATTCCTGGGATGAATGGGTTGGTTGTCTTAAGAGAAAAGGTTGAGCAGGTTGGTCCTATACCCAAAGGAGTGTAGAAGAATGAGAGGTGATCTTAGTGAAACATAAACGATTCTAAGAGGGCTTGAAAGGGTAAATGCTGAGAAGATGTTTTCCCCTTGTGGGGGAATCTAGAACTTAGGGGAATGGTTAAAAGTGAGGGGTCTCCTATTAAAGACGAAAATTAGGAGGAATTTTTTTTTCAGTGGGACATAATTTCTGGAATTATCTTCCTCAAAGAGCAGTTGAGAGTGGGTCATTGAATATGTTCAAGGCTGAGTTAGATAATTTTTGATTTTTAAGGATGTCGAAGGTTAGGAGGGGCTGGTGGGAAAATGGACTTAAGGCCACAATCAGATCAGCCGCAACCTTATTAAATGACGGAGCAGGCCCGAGTGGCCGGATGGCCTACTCCTCCTATTTCTTGTGATCTTTTTCACATGTTTATCTATCTCCTCCTTAACTACAACTTTCTAGTCATCTGAATTACAACATGTGGCAGCAAGTTCCACATTCTCATCACTTGGATAAAGAAATTGCCTTTGAATTTCCTGTTGGATTTATTAATTATTATCTTATATTTGTGACTCCTAGTTCTGCTCTGCACCCACAAATGGAAACATTTTCTCTACTATAACGAGCCCTTTCATAACCATGATGATCTCTATTAGCCCACCCCTACAAAGAAAAGTGCCCCAGTCAATTTAATCTTTCCTGATAGAGGTAACCTCTCTATTATTGTCAGAGTAAATATTTTCTGTACCTTCTCCAGTGCCTCTATATCCTTTTTATAATACCAGAACTTCTCACAGAACCTCAATTGTGGTCTAACCAAAGTTCTCTTCAAGTTGAACACAACATCTGCTTTTCAATTCTGTCCCTCTAGAAATGAACCCCAAGACTTTGTTTGCTTCTTCATATGGACTTATTAACCTACACCTCTACTTTTATTGATTTGTGTATCTGTATACTCAGATCTCTTTGCTGCTCTACCCATTTTAGGAACTTATTTTCCAGGGAGCATTTGGCTTCCTTATTCTCCTTACCAAAATTGGGCAAAAACTCAAGCTTAGCTATATCGAAGTTCATTTGCCAATTACATGCCCATTCTGCAATTTATTGAAAACAAAAACAAAAATGCCTGGAAAAACTCAGCAGGTCTGACAGCATCTGAGGAGAGGAACACAATTAACGTTTCGAGTCCATATGACTCTTCAACAGAATTAAGGAAAAATAGAAAAGAGGTGAAATATAAGCTGGTTTAAGGGAGGGGGGGCGGTTGTGGGACAGGTAGAACTGGATAGAGGGCCAGTGATAGGTGGAGATTGCCAAAAGATGTCATAGACCAAAGGACAAAGAGGTGTTGACGGTGATGATATTAGCTAAGAAATGTGCTAATGGTGACATTAAGGGTAGAAAGCAGGATGAGCAAGTTGCAGATAGCCCTTGTGGGGGTGGGGTCAAGGAAGGGAAGAGAAGTGTCAGAGATGAACCACTACATCATTTTCACATGGTCCATCTCTGACACTTCCCTTCCCTTCCTTGATCTCTCTGTCTCAATTTCTGGTGATAGACTGTCCACCAATATTCATTGTAAGCCTACCGACTCCCACAGCTACCTCGACTACAGCTCCTCACGCCCTGCTTCCTGTAAGGACTTCATCCCATTCTCTCAGTTCCTTCGCCTCCATCGCATCTGTTCTGATGATGCCACTTTCCAAAGCAATTACTCTGACATGTCTTCCTTCTTCCTTAACCGACGGTTGAAAGGGCCCTTAACTGTGTCCGGCCCATCACCCGTGCATCCGCCCTCACACCTTCCTCTCCCTCCCAGAACCATGATATGTTCCCCCTTGTCCTCATTTACCACCCCACTCCGCATTCAAAGGATCGTCCTCCGTCATTTCCGCCAACTCCAGCATGATGCCACCACCAAACACATCTTCCCTTCACCCCCCCTGGCGGCATTCCGCAGGGATTGTTCCCTCCGGGACACCCTGGTCCACTCCTCCATCACCCCCTACACCTCAACCCCCTCCCATGGCACCTTCCCATGTAACTGCAGAAGGTGCAACACCTGTCCCTTTACTTCCCCCCTCCTCACTGTCCAAGGGCTCAAACACTCAAGTAAAGCAGCATTTCACTTGCACTTCCCTCAGTTTAGTCTACTGCATTCGCTGCTCCCCATGCGGTTTCCTCTACATTGGAGAGACCAAACACAGACTGGGTGACCACTTTGTGGAACACCTTCGGTCTGTCCGCATGCATGACCCAGGCCTCCCTGTCGCTTGCCATTTCAACACACCATCCTGCTCTCATGCCCACATGTCCGTCCTTGGCCTGCTACAATGTTCAAGTGAAGCTCAATGCAAACTGGAGGAACAGCACCACATCTTCCGACTAGGCACTTTACAGCCTTCCGGACTGAATATTGAGTTCAGCAACTTTAGATCATGAACTCTCTCCTCCATCCCCACCCCCTTTCCGATCCCCCCTTTTCCAATAATTTATGTATGTTTTTCTTTTCTCACCTATTTCCATTTTTTAAAAATGTATTTCCATCCATTGTTTTATCTCTACCTTTTAGCCTATTTCGATCCCTTCCCCCACCCCACCCCTACTAGGGCTATCCGTACCTTGCTCGTCCTGCTTTCTATGCTTAATGTCACCATTAGCACATTCCTTAGCTAATTTCACCACCTTCAACACCTCTTTGTCCTTTGGTCTATGACATCTTTTGGCAAACTCCACCTATCACTGGCCCTCTATCCAGTTCTACCTGACCACCCCCAACCCCCCAACCCCCAACCAAACCAGCTTATATTTCACCTCTCTTCTATTTTTCCTTAGTTCTGCTGAAGAGTCATACAGACTCGAAACGTTAACTGTAATCCTCTCCGCTGATGCTGTGAGACCTGCTGAGTTTTTCCAGGTATTTTTGTTTTTATTTTGGATTTCCTGCATCTGCAGTCTTTCGCTTTTATCTGCAATTTATTGAGTTCTTACTGTGTTATCCCACATTCCCCCAATTTGGTGTCTGCAAATTTTGAAACTGTACTTCTGATTCCTAAGTTTAAATTGTTTATGTAAATGGTGAACAACAGTGGTCTCAGCATGGTCCTTGTGGAATGCAACTTTCCACCTTTTGCAAGTCAGATTAATACAGTGCTTGTATCTACTGCTATTTAAAGACATGCATTTACAGAGTTGCAACAAATGTATGGGTAATTAACTTTGCGTAGACTCCAACATAAAATTGGCCTTCTCCCATGAATTTGAAGAGACTTGCTTCTGTTGCATTGGGGGTTATTAATATTACCTTGCCTCTCAAGGCCATTCACTTTGATTAAATTCATTAAGTAGGCAGATAGACAATAAGAAACTAATTCACTTTATATAAATAAATCAAGAGATTTGATCATATTATACAAGCAAGGGCAAGATAATAGAATTATAGGGGTATAATGGAAGATGCACCACAATTTAAAACCTTTAAATTACTGCTGATATTGATCCACCAGCACCATGACTGGGATCAGAGGCAGGGTAGTGTGGGAACTCTGCCTGTGATACAGAATATATATATTATGATGCATTGCTATTTTTAGACTTGTGACTTAAAAATACTTATAATTAGGAAAAAATATCTCGATTAATTATGCTTCATGCTAATAACATGTTAAAAGCACATTAGATCTGATGTATGGCACATTAGCAACACAAATATTAACTCCATTGAATTGTACAATGTTGTTAAAATTTGTCTGTTACTTAAGATCAGCTCAAAGATGGTGATGACAAAATCATGTCTATCTGACAATTCCTTTTCTATGAACAGAAATGTCAAATACAATAATAACCAATCACCACCTTTCTATCCAGCTAATTCAAACACTACATCTATCCGCAAAAAAATAAGCAACTGACTGCAGAAATCTAACTGGCAACAGTGAATACTAGTATAAACATATAAGCAAGTACTTAGGCCCTTCCAGTAACCAACCAGGTGGGCAAACAGCAAGGTTTTTACTTCCATTCTCAGTTTCTCACATAAGAATCTATATGAAGTTTCTTGAGCATCAGACTTGATATTTTTTAACAGACTATTGATTACCAACACTCCTACCCCATCACCTCTCATTTTAATTTTTATTTTTCTTCTCACTACCATATTACTGCTATGATTAGTACCACCATTGTACAAGCATTACATAAAATTCACCAATACTACAGAAAATAATATTTAATGTAGAAAAACAATTTGCAGCACTTGAGAAAGGGAATAATTGCATAAAGTCAAAAAAGGAAGTATTATGAGGAATGGCCCAAAAGCTTGGTTAGAGGGCTTAAGGAGAGGAGAGGGAGGTGAGCAGGCATAAAAACCTGGGGAGGAAATTCCAGAGCATGGAGAAGATACAACCACCAGTAGTGGATTTACAAGAAGCTGGTCACCGAGGAATGCAGAATTTGCGGGTGGGAAGAGAATTTGTAGCACTGAAAGAGCATGGATAGAGAGGAGTGAGACTATGGAGTCTGCTAAACATGCCAATTAAATTTAAACAGAAGAATGAAGTTGTTTGAAAAGATATGTTGAAGACAACACAACTTGGTACTTTTCTTCAAGTAATACTACAGAAAATCTTTTGTGTCCTTGCGAACGGTTTTGTTTCTCATAAGTAAACGCTATCTCTGACAATGCAGCACTCCTTCAATAACACACTAAAATGTCAACCAAAATTGTGAGCTTGTGTATAATGGGTGGGGCTTTAATCAGCAACCTTTTGACTCAGTTGAAGGTTCTACCAGTTGAACCAAATTTAGCATTTGCTTGCCTGACTCTTCCATGTGCTCCGCCAACTAGACAAACAGAAGACTGACTTTGAAAGAACAGGTTCTCTTGGTGATAAAGAAAACCTATCATTTGCCAAGGCCATATAATTCTATATAATAGATATGTTGGCCAACTTGGCTTATGTAGTATAATTAGTTTTATTTCCTGATTTGTGTGACAATCTCTGCACTCAAGCTGGATAGATGGGTGACAGGAGACAGGCCTGTTACCATAAAACCATAAGACATAGGAGCAGAACTTAGGCCATTCGATTTGCTCCACCATTCAATCATAGCTGATAAGTTTCTCATTCTCCCGCCTTCTCCCCATAACCTTTGATCCCCTTACCAGTCAAGAGCCTATCTATCTTGGTATATTTATGAACATTGCAAATTAAAATTAGATGTTATGACCTGAATTGACCCATGTTCATTGACACTGTTGAATTTTCTTGAGTTTTTTTTTAAAAGGTAAAATTGATGTGAACTGCTAACCGAACATGCAAATTTTTTAGTTGAACTTTATTGGAAGATTTTTTGTTTTGTGGTGTTTTGCAAATTTTAGAGTAATAGGATACTAAAGTAATTAGAGCACAAATTCCCTCTGTGGAAATGTTAAACTTGTATACTGTTGCCAAAGGCTGTTCATTTGCTCATGAGTGACAGTGACTCATCACTGTCACAGAATCTGATTCAAAAGAAACCATACAATTGTTTGTTGGGATCCAATGAGAGAAAAATCTGTTTGTCAGATCATTAGGTCCTATTGGGAGATTGGCCTCCCATCCTTGGGGATTTCACCCAAATCAACAATTGCAAAGAGCTATTTGTCGCTTCAATATTAAGATCACACATGGCTGCATTTCAGTCTACCACTTTGAAAGATTGCACAAAACTTTCAGAAGTAATTCCTGTTATTGTATTGGCAAGCATAATGAAATTTAGAACTGAAGCAAAAGTATGGGATTCTATTTAATGCTTTAAAAGGGGGCATTTTTCAAATACTTCATATATAAATTAAAATGGAAAAAGTTCTCTGGTGCAATCAGTCTACTTTTTCCATTAATATGGTCCTTACATTGTTGTTGCAGAGTTAGGCCTCCAAATATGACCATGGCAATAAATAAGCACGCACACTAACAAATAGACAACAGCATGCACTTGTATAAAGCTTTTGTATAACAAGAAGTCCCAAATACACTTGAAAGGAGCTTTGAGCACAATGAGCAGGAAGTGGGAGAAAGGCAGAATGATGATTCTTGAAAGGGGGAAGTAGCAGAGCAGAGAGGTGTAGGAAGGAAATTTTGCAGTTCGAGAGCATGCCAGCTGAAGACTTTGCCACTGTGCAGCAAAAGGATTAAAAGTTAGACAAGAAGAAAGTGCGTAGTAGGATGGAAGAATGGAGAAAATTAGTGGTTGGTGGAACAAAACTGCAATGGGACTTTTTTTTAAAAAAAAGGAATTAATGGTGTCTTGAGCGACATTTGAACAGTGGTTTCTCTGCGACTATAAGTTTGACTATCATGTCTAGGAAGGGAAAAAAAGAGTTAACGTTTCAAGTCTGTATGACTTCTTCAGACCTGAAGAAGAGCCATATGGACTCGAAACGTTAACTCTTTTTTTTTCTCTCCACAGATGCTGTTAGACCTGCTGAGTTTTTCCAACATTTTCTGTTTTTGTTTCAGATTTCCAGCATCCGCAGTATTTTGCTTTTATGTCCAGGAAGGGATTCTTCCTGCAGTATTCCTGCACGCTGCTTCATATCTGAACAACTAAATCAGCAGCATATTTGTGAATATGGGAGAAGGAGCACTTGAGCTCACTTGAGTATATGTTTGGAAGCTGAGCCCAAATGAACACCCAAGTTATCTGATTAAGAGAATGGGAGATACACAAAAAGGAGTACTGAACAAAACGGTATGAACTGCCTAAAGTAATTCAGTCAAAACATGGTTATTTACTAAACTTTGGGTCTCCATACCTACTTACAAACATACATATTAGGAGCAGGATAAGGCATTTGGCCCATCGAGCCTGCTTTGCCATTCAGTGAGATCATGACTGATCTGATCATGGCCTCAACTCCATTCCACCTGCTCCTGATAACCTTAGAATCTTGACTAACAAGGGAGTCAATCTGTCCCTGCCTTAAAATTGTTCATTGACCCTGCCTCCACCACTCTTTGCAGAAGAGAGTTCCAAAGATCCATGACTCTCAGAGAAAAAAATTCTTCTCATCTCCAACTTAAATGGGAGACCCCTTATTTTTAAACTGTTCCCTGGTTCTTGTCTCTCCCACAAGGGGAAACATCCTTTCAGCATCCATCCTGTCAAGTACCCTCAGGACCTTACGTTTCAATAAGATTACCTCGCAATCTTCTAAACTCCAATGGATACAGGCCCAGCCTGTCCAACCTTTCCTCGTAAGATAACTCTCCCCATCCCAGGTATCAGTCGAGTGAACCTTCTCTGAACTATTTCTAAAGCAGTTGTATCCTTTCTTAAATAAGGAGACCAAACCTCTATACAGTACTCTAGATGTAGTCTCACCAAGGTCCTTTACAACTGTAGCAATACTTGTCTACTTTTATATTCCATTTCTTTGCAATGAATTCCATTTGCTTTCCTAATCACTTGCTGTACCTGCGTACAGGTTGGGTGTACTTTATCCGAAACCCGCGGGGCCAATTGCATTTTGGATTTCAGATAATTTCGGTTTTCAGATACTGCACATAGGCCTAAGCCTACTTACATTACAATGACCAAAGCCTAGGCTAGCTATTGTCTAAAGCAAATAAAATGGCTAGGAAAGTAAGATGTGCCACTGAATTATAAATACACGGGGTACTTGTAATAATTTCCTGCCTGTGGTGCCATCTGTGATTCTGCTTCTAGGAGACAGCTCGCAAGGTAAACAGCGCAGACAAACAACTAGACTTCCTGCGCCAAAGGTCAGGTGAGATCAGCAAGGTTCTTGTCGGCTCGGGCCACAGACTAAAGGTCGGTGAGGTTCAAAAAGAGTGTGGTTTTTGGATTTGTTTGGTTTTTGGACTTACGGGTAAAAGATACGTGCAACTTGTACTAACTTTTGTGATTCATGTGCCAGGACACCCAGATTGCACTGTACCACCAAGTTCTGCAGCCTCTCTCCATTTAAATAACATGCTACTTTTTTATTTTCCCTGCCAAAGTACCATTGTGGCTACTGGCCCAACTGTGATAGCGAAATGCACATTTAAGAACAAATTGAGTATGTCCATTTTGTTGTAGTTACATGTTTGTGTCATGGCAAACAATCAGGATTAATATTACTTTATCAATTTGAGTTGCAGTACTAAAGTATTCTCCTATGTTTATATATTATTTAAAAATCTGTAGATGTTCATTGTCATTGGGTCAAAACTTTGGCACAGCCTACCTGACGGCTTTGTGAGAACCCATTCACTACATAGTACAGTACACCACAGTACTTCAAGAAGAGGCCCACCACTACTTATCAGGTTAACTAGGATTGGACAATACATGTGGCCTTGATGCCCGCACCCTGAGAATGAACCAAAGAAAAAAAGTTTGCTTTCTTCCTATAGAAACTTGCTAGGTCTTTGCTTGTACATGGAGCAGCTTTAGTTATCTGTCACCAGGTATGGATCTTATAACCATTGCATTTCATTTGTGAGAGTTTGTACCACTTTACATTTGGATAAGCAACACTCTTGCCAACATGGGCATCTTACTGTACTTTTAAAGGTCCTGTAACATAAAGATTCTTGAATGCGATTATGTGTTTCACAGGCAAGAGTAGACACAATTGGTTGAAAATGAACTCTGATCCTTTCATGAAACTGTCTTTTCTTTGATAATTGATGGTTTGTTTTATTCAGTAGAGAAGTTTGTTTCTAATCACAGCACATAGTTCCAGCCCACCAAGAGTGAAATGTAATGAGATGGTACAAGTTCTGAATAGTTCTGCCATGACAAATGTTGCAAGCCCTCATTTGAAGCCTCAAGAATATATATCAGTGAAGGCAGTTGGTTTAGCAAAGCCTTGGCTGACCATGAGTCCTCGTTGTAAGCCACGGGATCATATAAGCCCCTCTGCCACAGCTTCTCGGACACTGCCTCCAAGAAGATCAACCATAGGCTTCAGGCCTTAAGATTCTGGCAGCTCCAATGGCCTGTGTCCCACTGTAACTGGCAATGTTGGAGAATTTTATCAACCTACACGGAAAAGCATGGAAGCAAAGGTAACCTGCCCCATGTGTAGTCGGGCATCCTGTTCGTTTATG
The DNA here is from genome assembly GCF_017639515.1 of Carcharodon carcharias. NCBI lineage: Eukaryota > Metazoa > Chordata > Chondrichthyes > Lamniformes > Lamnidae > Carcharodon > Carcharodon carcharias. The sequence continues at coordinate 60,109,756 of NC_054469.1, forward strand.
AAAGAAAAAGCTTTTGTATCTTTATTCAAAAGGGCTAAATAGGGAGAACAAGAAGGGCTGTGGAAGAACCTTTTGTCTCCTGTGTTTGTCTTTTTGCCATAGCAATGGCTTACTGACCTATACCCAGTGCTGAGGCGGTTGCTATTGGAAGAATAAGGAAAGGAATTACTCCTTAAATCGTAAGATTTGAAATGGAGTAAAGAGCAGAGATACTTTAATTTGCAGAACAATGGATCATTAAAGGTGACAGTACAAGTAGATAAGAACATTTAAAAAAAGAATCTTTTATTTTGTATCCAGAGCCATTTGATACAAAGGCAAAAAAAGCTATTGAACTTGTACCAAAAAATAGGCTGCTGATGAGTGTTGTTTATGGTTCTGGGCACTCTTGTTTCAGAAGGATATAAAAAAAATGAAAAAGGTACGATGGAGATTTGTTGAGATATTGCCAGGGATGAGCAACGGTTAGAAACATGAGAGCATAAATTAAGCCTTTCAGCCTCTACCAAAATCCACAACAAGAAGCAAACACTAAGAGGAATAATGGCACATACAGATACAATAGAATTATAGCGCATTAAAAAATACAGGTAGTAGATGAACAATGCAGTGGATGCTTTTAGAAATGTTTATATATTCCAATTGATGTAGGCTATAACAACATGTCTGTTAAAGATTAATGTTAGTATCAAATTACAGGAAACATTTTCTCTTTTTCTTTTACTCCTATTTACATAAATAAAAATAGGCCTTGTGTATGGTATCACACCAAGTGTTACATATGTATGGAATGTTCTGACAAACATCAGTAACCACCATGTGTTCAATTAACCATGCAAGATGTTCAAATATTTGATTGTAACTAGACGAGCAAAGCTGGCACCACCATATGGACCTTGCATAAAACCAAACAAACAAATCACTTATTCGTTTCCAAGTCTACCGATCTAGACAAATCAGTTACTAGAAAACAAACTGGTCAAAATACTCAAATATCAGTCCCTGTTGTTTTCTCATCTGCCTCCCTACAATTACATCAATATGAAACAATATTAAAAATTGTATGTACAATTGTTTGAACAAATCAATACTTTAACTTGCAAACCTAACCATTTTATATTCAGTGGTCTAAGTTCCTCCTCTTTCCCAATGCCCCAATGGCATTGGCTGCACCACCAACCACCCCACCTGATCGATGTAATGTAGAAATTTTGACTTTTCCTGTTCCTGGAGCTAGCATTCTTCTTTCACAGAATCACAGTACAGAAAGAGGCTCTTAGGCCCATCAAGTCTGCACCGACATGTAAGAAACACCTGACCTACTTACCTAACCCCATTTACCAACACTTGGCCCATAGCCTAGAATGTTGTGACATGCCAAGTGCTCATCCAGATACTTTTTAAAGGATGTGAGGCAATCTGCCTCCTCCACCCTCCCAGGCAGTGCATTCCAGACCGTCACCACCCTCTGGGTAAAAAAGTTTTTCTTCACATCCCCCCTAAACCTCCTGCCCCTCACCTTGAACTTATGTCCCCATGTGACTGACCCTTCAACTAAGGGGAACAGCTGCTCCCTTCCACCCTGTCCATGCGTCTCATAATCTTGTACATCTCAATCAGGTCGCCCCTCAGTCTTCTCTGCTCCAACGAAAACAACCCAAGTCTATCCAACCTCTCTTCATAACTTAAATGTTTCATCCCAGGCAACATATTGGTGAATCTCCTCTGCACCCCCTCCAGTGCAATCACATCCTTCCTATAATGTGGCAACCAGAACTGCACACAGTACTCCATCTGTGGCCTCACTAAGGTTCTATACAACTCCAACATGACCTCCCTACTTTTGTAATCTATGCCTCGATTGATAAAGGCAAGTGTCCCATATGCCTTTTTCACCACCGCACTAACATGCCCCTCTCTTTTTCAGTAATCTATTTGGTTCTATGCATCTTTGAGCTCAGTACCTCATTTGAGGACTGCAGCCTGACCCTCACTGCCACTCTGCACATTTTTGACTTGAACCTCATAGCTAATACTCTTCCCTCCTCCCCCCAGTCTAATTTTTGTGCCCTCTATACCTTGTGATTTGTAAACTGCCTATAGAAGGTAACAAGAATAAAATCTGATTTTAAGCTGGGCAACATTATATAACTTTAAAGACACTGGCCAAGGGGAATTGTGATCAAGTGTAACCTTCAAGTGAAACACGGTTGGAGGAAAAGGGGCCAGCCATACAAGATGATGTTAAGTACAGTGTGACAAGCTTACACAGGAAACTTCCATTATGAAGTTGGCATAGGAAATTATAATGGGAAAATATTGACAGAAAATATATAGAAAGAAGACTTTAAATTTTTTCGCTATCAAGTGGCACTTACCATTTGTTACAAATACACAGCTTATAAGATTATGTTTTGGGATAGCCTCTTTAATTTAGTGTGAAATATTGGAATGAAGGGGGTCATGTGACCTGCTCTGAAGCCTGTTTGACAACATGCTTGGTTGTTAAAGGGTAAAGTGGGGCTCGGGTTGTTTTACTGGGAAGATTGTGCAAGATGTTCATATCTGTAGACAAAGACAAGAGCATTTGTGATGACTTCGGGTAGATTGTTAGTCTCCCAAGTCTTATGGAGGTATTAGGATGTTAGATTTTATAAATGGTTATACTTTAAACTGTCTATTTGATTTCAGGAAAGAATGGGGCAGGGAGTCTAGAGAATAGCCAAATAGCCTTTCTACCTGAATACCAAGCCCATGTGATTCACGTTTCTATTGAGGCAGACTTTGGAAGGGGAAGAGTCCAAAGCAGAGATATCGACCCAAGATATCTCTGAACCTAACAGACAAGGCAGTCTGCAAGAATCTGAGCGAGAGCAGAGAAATAGAAGCAACCAGTCTCTATTGTTCACCATGCAGAATGCAGATGGGATTGAGACCAAGATTGTGAGGACTTAAATGAGGCTGCAAGATACACCTCGATTTGGCGAGAGGGAGAAATCTCCAGGATAACCCACTATATAAAAGTCAATTTGGAGATAAGAGGTTATCCAGCTGGAATAGGTAAACGGAAGCAAGCGTTCAGGGGCTAAGAAAGGCTTTGAACTGGTTCCTGGAGAATGAGGTGTCCACTTAAGGGACAGAGTAAAGTATTAACGTAAAGGGGGATTTTTAGTCATTTTAAAATTTAAATGTGGGACCTTTTATGTAGTTTTCAGTATAAGGTGTCTACTAAAATAGTGTTTAATCAATTTTGCTTTTAGTTTAAATAATAAGAAAATACTACGGATGCTAAAATTCCAAAATAAAAACTGCAAATACTGGAAATATTTAGCAGGTCTGACAGCATCTGTGGAGAGAAACAGAGATGACGTTTTAAGTCGAATGTAACTCCTCTTCAAAATGAAGAAGAATCATATTTAACTTGTAATATTAACTCTGTTTCTCTCTCTTGGATGCTACCAGACCTGCTGAGTGTTTCCAGAATTTTGTTTTGCATTTAGTTTGTTTGTTACAGTAAAAGTCTTAACTTGAAATCTTGCCAAGTGATCCTTCACGTCAGTAACTGGAAATTCAAATTTCTTTCTAAAAGTTATCAGTCTCCACAGGGATCATAACGTATTAACTTAATCATCAGTGCTCGGTTTGGGTTCTGCCAGGATCAATTGGTTCCATACATCATATGGCCTTGATTCAAATATGGACAAAAGAGCTGAATTCCAGAGGAGAAGTGAGGTGAGAGAGTTGCCTTGACATCAAGGCAGCATCACCTTGAAGTTAATGGTGATTGGGGCAAACACTCCACTGGCTGGAATCATACCTAGCAAAAAGGAAGATGATTGTAGTTATTCAAGGCCAATTATCTCAGCCTCAGGACATTGCTGAAGAAGTTTCTCAGGGCAGTGTCCTAGACCCAACTATCTCCAACTGCTTCACATCGATTTTAAATTTCTCGTTCTTGTTTTCAACTCCCACCAATGCCTGATCCCTCCCTACCTCTAATCTCCTCCAGTCCCAAAACCCTGTGATAACTGCACTCCTCAAATTCTGCCCTCTGATGCATCCCCAATTTTAATTGCTACACAATTGATGGCCATGGCTTCAGCTGCCAATGCACTACACTCTGGAATTTCCTCCAGAAACATCTCCACCTGTCTACCTCAGTTTCCTCTTTCTACCCCGACCAAGCTTTTGGTCATCTGCCCTAATTTCTCATTTGGATTGCTGTCATATTTTGTTTTATAATGCCTTTGTAAAGCACCTTGGGGCGTTTAATTATGTTGAAGGTGCTGTATAATTACAATTGTTGCTCTATTTACCTGTCCAGTTATAACCAGTACATATCCAAGAATAAAACAAAAACAGAATTACCTGGAAAAACTCAGCAGGTCTAGCAGCATCGGTGGAGAAGAAAAGAGTTGATGTTTCGAGTCCTCATGACCCTTCTCAGTGACTGTACATATCCAACAATGTTTCTTTTCCTGCCTTGTACTATTGCCTCCTTGACCTATCGTTTACTAACCTTTGTTCCCTCAACTATATTCCATCCTGTAGCAAAATTTTACATTGGCATCTAGTTCTGCCAATTGTCTTGTCCCCTCCCCTGTCTGTCTAACATATAGTTTTAGATGAGCCATAATTAATGTTCAACAACTAAACATCAAGACATCCTTCAAACTTACCTCTTTGACCAAACATTTGGGCATTCCCACCAGGTATCTCCTCCTTTGGCTCAGCCAAATCAGACATGATTACATGTCTGCGCCGTGGGGTTTTCAATTTTTTTTGAGACATCAAAGGTATACAAGTTGTTGGAATCGTGCCAGCATTTGAGCTTCCTGTTACATCGTAGTAAAGTATGCCATCAGTAATTTAATCATGCAGTATACTTTACAAAAGCTAAAATAAAATGCAACGTTATCCCTCCACTGAAGGATTCCTCAGGGCAGATACAGTTGATATGGCACAGCTTTTAAAAGGCTACTTTGCATCAATCTTCACCCCAGAAGTATATAATTGAAAATTTCAAAGTGGATATGCATGTAGTCCAGAATGTAATAAGAGATTTCCAAGTTACCATTCTCTTCCCTATCTACATTTAAGATCTGGATGAAGCACTGGCAGGATTTTCTGCAAGTTTATGGTGATATCAAGATGTATGAGATTGTTGGATGTGTAAAGATAAACTAGAGTCAGATCAAGTTGTGATGGGGGAATGAGCCTCTCTCTGACTGGTCTCACTTAGCATAGATAAATGTAAGATCGTTCATGTAGGTAGAGCTAGTACCATGCATAGCTGAGATTTTGCTGGAGTGAGCATCTCTTGGTGAGCCTTGATTGGTTAGACTTGTTTGCACAGACATGGGTAATTTTTTTCAAATTCATTCATGGGATGTGGGTGTCACTGGCTAGGCCAGCATTTATTGCCCATCCCTAATCGCCCTTGAGAAGGTGGTGGTGAGCTACCATTCTGAACCTCTGCAGTCCATATGGTGTGGGTACACCCAGAGTGCTGTTAGGGAAGGAATTCCAGGATTTTGATCTAGCATCAGTGAAGGAACTGTGATATATTTCCAAGTCAGGATGGTGAATTTAGAACAATTCACACAAAGTTGCTAGAAGTGTGAGCTGATTATTGCATGGTGAGAGCAGCAGGCCATCTGCATCCTTGGTGGACAACAGGTGTTATGACCCACCCTCAGCTGAGGCTCCCCAAAGTTGTTGATCCAGGCTAGACCCCTCAATTTGTCACTGTCTGGCAGGGACATCCTCAAATTGTTATGCCTTGGACAAGGAGGGATGAACTGGCTCCCTGTATTTATTTAGCCCTCCTCCTTCTGTTGGTTGCAACAAGATTTAATCTAAAAAAGATCCCCTTCGCAGATAACTTTTTCCCAAACCAAATCATTCTGGCTTTGAAGGAGCCAATATGATCAGACTTTCTTGAGTTAAAGGTAAGAGTAAGTTTATTAACTGCTAAAGACAAGAAAGGGTGAAACATATACACACACGGTCATACAGATTAAAATATAAGAGGGTATATGGAACAGTCTTAACTCATGGGGAGTAGGTGATTGAACGTTGCAGCTGTTGCGATTGGAGATTCCAGTAGAATTGACTCTGGTGGATGAATAGTCAGTTTCAAGGTTCCAGTAGAGTTAAATTCGGTAGAGAGGGAAAGAGATTGGGATACCTGCAAAAATGGCAATTTGCAGGGGTTGTGTGTGTGTGGGGCTTTTACTTCTGAGTCAGACTTCCAGCACTTGCTCTCTCTCAAAACACCCACCAACAGACAGGCATTGGGGCAGCTTTGCAGCTCGCTTTTAACCCCTTCTCAGTATATTCCAAGTGGGAAGCAAATTCACAAATCTGTCTAGGCATTGCTGTCAGGTTTTCTTGATGATATGATACTCATCTCCCATTATGTCCCATTGTCTCTACTGAACAGAGCAATTAAGTTCTGGATGTCTTTAGAAGTGCTTTGTCTGGCAACAGGGGGTGGGGTTCCTCTTAGGGAATCACTCTGCAGCATTCCAGCCAGTGGCTTGTGTGTATTTTTTAAAAAACAGGCCTTATTTTTTAAAGTCCAGTATTTCTGGACACAATTCGGTGTTTTTTCCTTCATCATCATGACACAAGACAGTGTATCTCCTTAGCCAATGCGATAGAGGATTGAGAAATAAACAGATGAAGGAGGAGGATGGATTAGAGCGGGTGAACTCAGTGCCGAATTAGATTCAAAAAGAGGAATCGAAAAGGAAAAGAAGGTAAGATAAAGGAGGGTGTGAAAAGGTCGAAAGAAAAGAATGCAAATGAAAAACAGGTATTTTTTTCTATTAAATAAGTGGGGAGGATGGGGGAAAATGTTTATAAATTTTATAAGTGTAGAACCTGGTCAGATGTCAGAAGGCAATTTTACTTTTCACAGCAGGTAACTGACCTTTGGAACAAATTGGAATCTCATGCAGTGAAAGCAGATTTTCTGCAAGTGATTAAAAAGAGAGTTGGACGAATTCCCAACCCTGGCTGACATGCAGCATGCAAAAGGTGGGCGGCTTTTACTGACATATCCCTTGGTCATTTGTGTCTACTGGACCTTGACTAATCCACTTTTGGGGGTCCAAGACAAATTTCCTGGAGTTTTTCTCCCCCCTTGTATAGGTATTGTATGCTTTTCCCCTTTTATCCTGTCAGTACCAGGAGAATATCTGGCGTAGGGATGGGTGTGGTGCATTGTGATGGGGTCATTATATTAAGTTGCAATTTAACAGGATGTGATGGGCTTAATTAATTTTCTGGTCTTTCTCTGTTGCTCGTTTTTTGCATGTTTCAAAAGACATCAAACGTAAATGTATAAAACTACAAACAAATAAAGAATACCCTTTCACCATTTCTAATTCACTTTTGTAACCCTTTTTCTCTTGTATGTACAGCATTGTCAAAACTCAATGAGATAACATCACTGGCACAGGATGAAATGGATGTTATAAAGAGACAATCTAGTTAGTCAGTGTGTTGTATTTTTTACTGCTTCAGCAATTGTTGGAAATTGATTTTAAAAAGGAAGAGAATACAAATAAGGTGTCATTTTAAAAAAAGAAATGCTTGCTTTTTATAAGGTGCCTTATCACATCTGAGATGTCACAAAGCACTTGTATGTGATGAATTGCTTTGAAGTGCAGTGATTGTTATGCAAGCAAATGTGGTAGCAGTCTTCAAAGACTGCACAAGCATCTACAAGTTGAATGACCAATTAACCTATTTTCTTGGTGGTGGAGAATTGTCAGACAGGGCCCTGTCCTGTTCAAATAGTGCCATGGGAGCTTATCCATCAAAACATACTGAAAGTGTTATTGAAAATATAATTTAGTAATACAGTCAAGAAATGCATTTTGTTTTGGTGTATATATACTGTAGAGTTTACAATCTTACAGCAAAGAAGGCCATTCAGCTCATGGCATCTATGCTGACTCTTTGAAAGAGCTATCCAGTTAGTCTCACTCCCCTACTCTTTCCCCACAGCCCTGCAAATCCTCCCTTTTCAAGTATATTCAAGTTCTCTTTTGAAAGGTATGTTGTGAAAGGTATGGTTTAGAAACCATCCAGACAACCCATTCTGAACAATGTAACAGAACTTTCCTTCTGTTACAGCATCTAACTTTTTAAAGTAATTTCAATATTTTGCCCCCAGTACTCAGTCCTCACCTATGTAAAGTACTGATCCATCTATTCACCTCCTCTTTTCTGAACTTCATTCCCTGTCCTCCTCTTAAGGATCAGGGTGAACAGCTTCTCAGGGTTCCACTAACGTAAAGGGTCTTGAAAATCTTAACTGTAATGTAGACAAACTCAGATTCTATAACCTCTCCTTGTAACTTGGATGTCTGATGCCAGATATGAGACAGATGCTGCCAGACCTGCTGAGTTTTTCCAGCATTTTCTTTTTTATTTCAGATCTCCAGCATCCACAGTATTTTGCTTTTATTATGTGAGATTGATGGCACCTTGTCCAGAACCATAATGTCCATCCTGTAATATGTTGGCCAGACTGCACAAAATACGCCAGATGGAAACGAACCAATGCCCTGTACAATCTCGATATTGCATTCTTTGATTTGTAATTTATTCCCTCCCCTTTACAGCTCAAGATTATATTTGCCTTGTTTATCTCACGCCACACAGTGTGCACCTGGTTTTGGCAGTTTCTCCACCAATATTTTTTTTCCTGTGCTTTATTGGTGTATCCCATAGATTGTATCCCAAAGGCTTGAATGTTTCCCTAAAGTCTGTTATCAAAGCTAGAGCCAATATTTGAATGATCTGACCAGAACACTCTACAGCTTTAGCATCACATCCCCTGACTTGCGCTCTGCTAATTTCGCTATGCAATTAAACATTTTATTTTCCTTGTTAATTGCTATGTTGCAGTGATAAAGTGGCCACGTCTTCTAATAAACTTGGATCTGTTACAGCATCATTTGTTCAGTACCTATGTTTATTATTTCCTTTCAGCGTGAAATATTTCCCACTTGTTGTTATTGCATTTCATTTGCTGATTATCAACCTCACTTTGTAGATTTTTGGTGACTTCTTCATGTGGCCTAGAACATAACATAAGAAATAGGAGCAAGAGTAGGCCAATCATCCCCTCGGTCTTGCTCTGCCATTCAGTAAGTTCATAGCTGATTTTTCACCTCCGGCACACCTTCTCATACTATCAATCTTAGTCCCCAAAATTCTATTGAATATACTCGAGGTCTGAGTATCCAGAGCTCTCTCGGGTAGAGAATTCCAAAAATTTATAACCCTTCAATTGGCAAAAACGTCACGGTCCTAAATGACCGATCCCTTATTCTGGGCCTGTGATCCCAATAATTATTGCCTCATCAGTCAGCAGAAATGTCCTCCTGGTATCTACCCTGTCAAGCCCCTTAAGATTTTCTATATTTCAATTAGATCACCTCTCATTCTTACAAGTGCTAGGTAACATAATCGTAATCGATTCGATCTCCCCTTGGGGTAATGCCCTTGATTGTCCAAAGAATGAGTCTAATTAACATTCATTGTGCTCCCTCTAAGAAAAGTACAAAGATAGGTAGGTAGGAAAGTTTGTTGCGAAGAAGACATAAGGAGTTTGTAGACAGATATAGATAAGTTGAGAGTGTGGGTAAAAATTTGGCAGGGTAAAAAGGAGCGCGAGAGGAGCCGGGAATCAGAAAGGAACACGAGAAGAGCCGGGTATTGAAAAGGAGCGTGAAAGGAGCTGGGATTTGGAAAGGAGCACAAGAGGAGCCGGGATTTGGAAAGGAGCATGAGAAGAGCCAGGATTTGAAAAGGAGCGCAAGGGGAGCTGCAGGTTAAAAAAGAGCACGAGCGATTTGAAAAGGAGCTGGAAGAGCAGAGGTAACTGAAGGGGCTCCGTGAGGAGGTGCTTCTTCCCTTTTCTATCTTTCTTCAGAAGGAAGAGCGACAGCCTTGGTAAGTAGGACCTGCTGAGTAAATTAGAAAAGTGTAATATTTTAAAACAAGTAACTATAGTTGGATTTAGCTGAGAAATGCCAAGAATAAGTGAAAATTAGGGCTAATAAAATAAAGTAATATAAATAATCCAAAGTAGAATAAAGTTAACGTAAGGGAAGTAGAGTTAAGACATGACAGGGCAGCTCAGTTGAGTGGAATGCATGCGAAGTCATGGTCGCTACCAGTGTCCTAGATGACCACAAGTGCAAGAAGTGCCGCCAGCTGCAGAAACTTAAGTTCGAGCGGCGGCTGTAGTCACTGTGGTACATCCGTGAGGCTGAGACCTACATGGATAGCACATTCATAGAGATGGTCACACTGCAACTTAAGGGCCTGGAGACAGAGAGGAAATGGGTGACCACCAGGCAGTCCAAGAGAAGTAGGCAGGTAGTGCAGCAGTCCCCTGGGGTCTCGCTCACAAATCACTTTAACATTTCGGAAGCTGGTGAGGGCACTGGTCCTTCAGAGGAGTGCAATCAGAGAAAGATTTATGGCACCACGAGTGGCTCAGCTGTACAGGAGAGAAGGAAGAAGAAAGAGCAATAGTGATATGGGATTCATTGGTTCAGGGAACAGACAGGCGTTTCTGTGGCCATAGACATGACTCCAGGGTGGTATGTTGCTTCTCTGGTGCCAGGGTCAAGGATCTCACAAAGCAGCTGCAAGACTTTCTTCTTGGGGAGGGTGAACAGCCAGCGGTCGTGGTCCACATTGGTACCAATGACTTAGGAAGGTGGATGGATGTGGCCCTGCAATCAGAATTTAGGGAGCTAGGCAGAAAATTAGCAAGCAGGACCTCAAATGTAGTCATCTCTGGATTACTCCCAGTGCCACAGGCGAGTGAGTGCAGAAATAGGAGGATAAGGCAGATGAATGCGTGGCTGGAAAGATGGTACAGAAGGGAGGGCTTTAGATTCCTCGGACAATGGGACTGGCTCTGGGGGAGCTGGCACCTGTACATGCTGGATGGGTTGCGCCTGAACAGAGCTGGGACTGAGTTTCTTGCGGGGCGTTTTGCTAGTGCTGTTGGGAGAGCTTTAAACTAACACAGCAAGGGTGTGGGAACCTAGAGAAAATATTAGAGAGGAGTACCAGAGTGTACAAAATACTGGGAGGGACAGATAGCACTAGTATAGAGAATAGTAAGTTAATAGGTGAAGGCAGCCTGAGGGAGAAAGTAACAAAATCTAAATCAGGGTTATTATGCATGTGTGTGAATGCATGGAGTACAGTAAATAAGATTGGGGAGTTACAGGTTGAGATTGCCATGTGGAAATATGATGTTGTGGCGATAAGAGACCTGGCTCAAGAAAGGGCAGAACTAGGCATTAAATATTCCCGGGTACAGAAAAGATAGGAAAGGAGGAGGGGTGATGGTATTGGCTAAGGAGAACATTGCAGTGCTGGAGAAAGAGGATGTCCCAGAGGGTTCAAGGACAGAATCAATTTGGCTAGAGCTATGGAACAAGAACTATGAACTATGCTCAGTGTAGTCCATAGACTGCCAAATAGTGAAAAGGACGTAGAAGAACAAACCTGTAAAGAAATTTCAAGGAGATGCAAGCATTATAGAGTAGTTATAATGGGTGACTTTAATTATCAGACATGTAGACTGGGACAGTGGTAGTGTAAAGGGTGAAGAGGGGCAAAAGTTCCTAGATTGTGTTCAGGGGAATTTCCTACCGCAGTATGTGTCCAATCCAACAAGAAGGTTATTGATGAAGCACTGTTGGGCCTGGTTCTTGGAAATGAGGTGGGCCAAGTAGATCAAGTGTCAGTGGGGAGAAGATGATCATTGTATTGTACGTTTTAGGATGATGATAGAAAAGGACGATAAGCGATCCAGAGTAAGAATAATTAACTGGACGAGAGCCGACTTTGATGGGGCAAGAACAGAGCTGGGCCAGATAGACTGGATCGAAAAGATTGGTAGGAAAAACTAGCTGAATGATGGGCTACCATCAAAAAAGAGTTGGTTCAGGCACAGTTAAGGTATATTCCATTGAAAGGGAAAGATAGGGCAAACAAATCCAGAGCTCCGTGGATGATAAAGGAGATAGAAGTTAAGATAAAGAAGAAAAAGTGCGCTAACGACAGGTGTCAGGTAGAAAATACAGAAGAGGAAGAAAATATACAAGAAGAATACAGAAGGTTCAGAGCGGAGGTGCAAAAGCATATTAGAGAAGTGAAGAGAGATTATGAGAAAATACTGGCAGCCGACATAAAGGAGAATATCAAAGTGTTCTATAGGCATATAAATAGTAAAAGGGAGGTAAAAGGAGGAGTGGGCCTGATTAGGGACCTAAAAGGGAATTTACAGGTGGATGAAGGGGCCATTGCTGAGGTATTAAGTGAATACTTTGCATTGGTCTTTATAAAGTAGGTAGATGCTATCCAGGCCATGGTGACAGAGGAGGAAACTCTGTCATAGATCATTGAAGGTGGCAGGACAGGTGAAGAGAGCAGTTCATAAACCATATGGTATCCTGGGCTTTGTTAATAGGGGCATAGAGTAAAAGAGCAAGGCGGTTATGCTGAATTTATATAAGACACTCATTAGACCTCAGCTGGAGTATTGTGTACAGTTCTGGACGCCAGGCCATAAGAAGGATATGAACACATTGGAGAGAGTGCAGAAGAGGTTTGCAAGAATGGTTCCAGTGGTGAGAAACTTCAACTATGAGGATAAAGGCAGCCAAGAAGAGATTTGTTAGAGATGTTCAAAATCATGAGGGGGCTGTACAAAGTAGATAGGGAGAAGCTGTTCCCACTCGTAAAAGGATCAGACCGAAAGGGTACAGATTTAAAGTGATTTGCAGAAGAAGCAAGTGTGACGTGAGAAAAAACATTTTTACACAACGAGTGGTTTGGGTCTGGAATGCACCGCCGGGAAGTGTGGTGGAGGCAGGCTCAATTGAGGCATTCAAGAGGGCATTAGATGATTATTTGAATAGAAACAATGTGCAAGGGCACAGGGAAAAAGCAGGGCAATGACACCAGGTCTTAATGCTCATTTGGAGAGCTGGTGCATACACAATGGGCCGAATGGCTACCTCCTGTGCCGTTAAAAGTCTGAGATTCTGTGATTATGGAGTATATTGTGGGAAAATGTGAAGTTGTTTACTTTGGCAGGAAGAATAAAAACTGTAGAGTATTACTTGCACAGAGAACAACTGCAGAATTCTGAGGTGCAGAGGGATCTAGATGTTCGTGTGCATGAGTCACAAAAAGTTAGTATGCAGGTACAGCATGTAATCAAGAAGGCTAATGGAATGCTATCCTTTATTATGAGAAGAATTGAACATAAAAGTAAGCATGTTTTCCTTCAGTTATACAGGCCATTGGTGAGACCGCATCTCGAATACTATGTACAGTTTTGGCCTTATAAGGAAAGATGGAAACGCATTGGTAGAGGTTCAGAGGAGGTTTACTAGATTGATACCTGGAAAGAGCAGGTTATCTTGTGAGGAAAGGTTGGACAGACTGGGCTTGTTTCCACTTGGAGCTTAGAAGAGTGAGGGGTGACTTCATTAAGTATATAAGATCCTGAATGGTCCTGACAAGGTGGATGTGGAAAGGATGTTTCCTCTAGTGAGTGACTCCAGAACTAGGGGGCACTGTTTTAAGATTAGAGGTCGCCATTACAGGTCAGAGATGAGGAGAAATTTTTTTCTGAGGGTTGTGTGAATTTGGAACTCTTTGCCTCAAGGCAGTGGAGGCAGAGTCACTGAATATTTTTAAGGTAGAGGTAGATACTTGTTAGGCAAGGAAATCAAAGGTTAACGGGAGTAGATGGGAATGCAGAACTTGAAATACACACAGATCAACTGTTAACTTATTGAATGGCCGAGCAGGCTCAAGAGGCTGAATGGCCTACTTCTGCTCCTATTTTGTATGTTCATATCCTTCCTTGAGTATGAAGACTAACAATATCCCAGTTTGATATGATTCCTGTATTTGATAAATTTTTATTGAGTTTTTAAAATCTAGATCATTATTGTAATTTAGAAATGGAAGGGGTCTCAACATCAATATCTACAGCATTCCATTCAGTATCCTTTCTACTCTAAATTCACTCTACTACTTTCTATTATTACTAAGATTCCCCCATGTTCCTAAATGCCTATGACTTTAAGCTTGAGTGGTATCTTTTAATGCAAAAGTTTGTTCAAGGCTTTTTGGATGTCACTGTTTTTAAAAAAAGTCAAGATTGATAGCATATTTTGCTTCCATGTCATGAATTAGACAGGTAGTACTCTGGTTTGCCCTCTGAAAATTAATTCTCTTGGTTTGCTTGGTATTTATATAAGCTTTGTGGTAAATAGGATTTGTAGTTCATCACATCTATCTACCATCCTTTTTGAAAAAGGGTCACTCTTTCGGGTCATTTCCAAAACAGCAAGATGCTCTTATACTACCATTCTAAATGTGAACCCATGTCAGAAGGACTATTGAAGCAAGCAAGGTTTTCATAATCCACATCAAAGGTGGATGTCAGTTTAAAGATTTAGGGCTCAATAAATTTGTTATGGCCTTCGGTTGTATCCATTTTAAGAACTGCAATCAATGGTTTGTTGCTTTATACCATCAATTTACAAAGTACTATGTGATCTCAAATAATCTTTGAGAATATTTGATTTGGTTATTGAGTGAAGTTTTCTTTGTAGGCATATTAACCCTTAACAATTTGAAATAAGCTTTTGTATACTATGTTGAGGTAAAAAGTGTTACTCACCAGTGACCCAAGTTGTGCAGAGTATTTCCTGTTATGACATTTTTAAACCTACTCTCACAGAACCCTACAGACTCTTTGGCACTAGGTTCCATGCTCACAAATTTAACTTCCCCATTGCTGTGTCAGCCTGAATAACTTCAAAAATGACCATGCACTGTTTCTGGAGCGGGTGCGGTGAGTGTTGAAACTGCCTGTGCTCCCCTCTTCACCCTTTTAGCAGCTTACACATTTATTGAGTGGCCCCTTTGTTGAAGGATTGACAAGCATTGAAAAGTTACTTTATTAGCATATCATTTTGGAATTACTGAGTGTGGGGAAGAAAATTGCCAGCTTTCACCAAATACTAAATTTGCTTAATGGTATAAATGTGTCCCTTCAAGGCAGTGAAAGCTAATCAATAGTGAGTTTGTTTGAAGACTATTTGCTGTTGCTTGATGCAGCCTTTCTGTCCTTTTATAAAAGTGTATCCCCTGACTTAATGACCAACATCACAGGAGATTTGCTGATAATATTAGAAGTGGAACACCACACTCCAAACATTGCATGTTGGAACAGATAAACAACCTTAAAGTCTAATAAAAGCAAAATACTGCAGAGGCTGGCAATCTGAAATTTTAAAAAAAGAAAATCCCAGAAGCACCCAGCTGATCTGGCAGCAACCGTAGAAGAAAACAGAGTTAACGTTTCAGGTTGAAGACCTTTCATCAGAATTGGAAGAAGTTAGAGATTTAATTGGCAATGTTGCCTGACTAAACAGCAATTAAACTTTGAGTTGGCTAAAGCTCTGTACTTATAGCAGTTAAACATTCTGGTCTAAAAAGAGGAGGCTAAGTTAAGAAACATCTTCATTTCTGTAACGCAGTTATATATAATATACAAAATCTTTGACATTCATCTCTTATTTAGGAAGAACGTAGTCTGACATTCTGTGATTTCACCCTGGATTCTGACATGCATCCTGAAGGACAATTAAACTTTTGACCTTACTATGCTCAGTGTTCTCAGCAAACAATAAAGCTCTGGTTGGCTTCACAGGAACTCAGCTGCACCTTGCCGATGTAATAATACATATATCATGACTATAACACTAGTCCTTATACAACAGCATGTAATCCAACTGACTGAGCAATGCTATTCGTGTGTGTGTGTGAAATCTTGTATTTAGCCTGCATCTATTACATTACAGATTTGATATAAAAACAAAAAACTGCGGATGCTGGAAATCCAAAACAAAAACAGAATTACCTGGAAAAACTCAGCAGGTCTGGCAGCATCGGCAGAGAAGAAAAGAGTTGACGTTTCGAGTCCTCATGGCCCTTCAGCAAATGTCAACTCTTTTCTTCTCCGCCGATGCTGCCAGATCTGCTGAGTTTTTCCAGGTAATTCTGTTTTTGTTACAGATTTGATACTTTGTTACAAATGGGGGGAAAAGTTTTTTAAAAATTTGTTCAGGGGTTGTAGGCATCGTTGGTCAGGACATTGAATATTGAAGCTTTAGAGACGTGACAATGTATATTCACCAGGATTGTATAGCAGGCCATTCAGCCCAACCGGTCTGCGCCATAGGAACAAGTTCAATTGTCTTTCAGGACGCCAATCAAGCACAATGTAGATCAATAAGTGCCGCAAGATACTTCTAATTGAATAAAATGGCACCCTTGCACCCTTGATCAGACACACTTGTACTGGAACTATTGTATCAAAATAACCTGGTAATTTTCTGAGCATCAATCTAGCCCTATATGTACTGTGACCTAAAAAAAATACCAATATCAAAATGTTGCTGGCATAAATACTTCTCTTGTTACAGTGACTTTTGATTTGATACAATGGGTTCAGTACTGTGAATTATGTATGTGTGAACCTTTAAAAGGATTATTGCATATACTGTTAGAATTTAAATTGTAATTGAACAATGTATTTGTCATATTTTAACTTTTTATGTATTCTACAGATCAAGAAAGAAATGTCAAGTTTCAGTAGCATTTTTAATAGATTTATGATGTGTGCAATATTTGTAATACTTGTTGGTATTGATCAATACTGGTTAATGGGCCTTGCCTTCATTTAAATAAAGTCTTTCTCTAGACATTAAGTATAGATACATACATTAACAGGAAATGAAGTGTTGGAAAATGTAGCAGACAACTCTGCAATTGCAAGTGTACTCTACAATTGTAAATAAAAAGACTCTGCTTCTCTTTTTGGATCAGCAAGTGGTTTTGGCTGAGAAAGCAGCTTGCTGAGCTCTCTTCCTGTACTCTGCAAACAAGATGCAGATGTTTTGGCACAAGGGGGCTGTTAGTTTAATACAAAACTTGCAGTCATGAAGCAGCATTGTTGCATTTTGCTTCGATTCCATTTCCCTAAACTATCAAAATAAATTTTTTCACACTGTCTGACTTTACTGTTTTAATTATAGTAGTCTTCATTATCCTACATTTTTATGGCTCCATGAATAATTGAATAACATTTTTTTAAATTCTAGCAGGGCACTTAAAATAGAGGACTTTTTGTAAATCATCAGTGGGACTATAGTAACAGTCACTTTTTCATTGCAAGAGTTTATCAGAGTCCTTTGTAAACTGAAATACATTTGGTTTTTAATTGGTATTGAAGATCAGTCAGGTCAGACCCATAATAAAAATGGAATACAATAGATAAAATACTGTATGGATTGCTTATCAAAGCTATATAATGGTGCTGTTGGTGGATTGCAAATATATTTAAATGCAAACCATTGCATTTAAATTTGAAAGAAGCATTTGATTTATCAAAATCAAACATGCAGTGTAAGTTGTCTTAATATGGGCAGAAAAAGAAGGATTAGACTTGCAGATTTAGGAGGAGATGGTGGTTTGGTGGTAATGTCACTGGACTAAATCCAGAGGCCCAGGCTAATGCTCTGGGATATGGGTTCAAATCCCTCTGGGACATGGGTTCAAATCCCTCTGGGACATGGGTTCAAATCCCTCTGGGACATGGGTTCAAATCCCTCTGGGACATGGGTTCAAATTCCACCATGGCAACAGGTGGAACTTAAAATCTACTAATAAAGTCGAGAATAGAAACCTGGAATCAGTAATGGTGACCATGCAACTATCATCGATTGTTGTGAAAACCCATCTGGTTCACCAGTGTCCTTTAGGGAAGGAAATCAACAGCTTTATTTGGTCTGGTCTATGTGTGACTCCAGATCCAAGGCAAATTGGTTGACTCTTAAATGCCCTTTGAAATGGCCTAGCAAGCCACTTAGTGCAAGGGCAACCCAGGATGGGAAAGAAATGCTGGTCATGCCATCCCATGAAAGAATAGAAAAAAGACAGTAGTGGCAGCAGAAATCCCAGAATCATTTAAGAAACAATTAGATCGTGCAGTGGCTGACTTCAGGGTTTATTTTTAATGGAGAAATTAAAGATGAATAAAATGGTTTTCCTCTTCTGTAATTATCTTTTGAAAATCCTAAGTAGCCTTGAGTAAACAAGGAATTTAGCACATTTATTTGATGCAGTATATGAGTCTGAGCAATTCAGCTGCACAAACCACTTTTGTGAGAATTATATATTAGGTTAAAATTGGTACTAGCTCCAAGTTCCTAAAATGTGTTAGTCTGTTGAAATTGAGATATTTGACTAACTAGATTTCATTGTTTATATGGCATGGAGATCTTCACTGTGATAGAGAATAGTTGATTAGAGGTCTGTAAATCTGTTGAAATAGCTTGTGCTTTTACTTCATCGATATCGAAGCAGGTTAATTTTAAGCAAGGTAATAAAACTTAGGAATGGTTTTAAAAATGTGTTTAAGCATCTCCTGTTCCGTCATCTGATTTTATTGATAACCACGTTGAAAATGGATTTAATTGCTGGGTTTTTTTAAGTGTTTTTTTAATGGAAGGTTGGCTACTGAACTTGAATAAATTGCTGGTTCATGTGGCTGCTGAAGAAAAAAGCTGAAGTTCCATCTTCATTGTGTTAAAACAATTGGCAGTGTAACCCTTGGCAAACTTTCAGTACACACTATCTAAATCAATTTTCATATTTATAAATTTTCTCAACAAGGTGACGAACTACAGTTAGAGCTTTCAAGATCAAGCTTTGTGAAAATTATCCCCTAACCCAAGGAAAAATAATAGCCTATTAATCCAACCATAAGACCAGCTGGTCATATCAACACACAACCTAGTTTTACTGTCTTCCTTTTTCTGACCAGGGGGTGTAACATTTTTCAATCCTCTCTCATCACTCCCATATCCAAGGAGGAATGGAAAATTGTGGTCAGTACCTTGACCTTTTCCACCTTTTACTTCCCTTAGCAGCCTAAAGTCAATTAATGACATTTGTTAAAAGGCAAGTCATGTCTAACAAACTTGCTTGAGTTCATCATTGAAATAACAAAAGAATTGATGGATGTAGTGCAAATTGATGTTGTGTATATGAACTTAGATAAGGTGTTTGATAAATTGCTACGTGAAATGCTTGTTAGCCTATGGGATTAACTGGGCAGTAACAGCATGAGAATGACATTAGTTCAGGGACAGAGCACATTGTAGTAGTAAATTGTTGGATTTAAGATTGGAGAGAAGTTTGGCTGGAATGTTTCATGGAGGCAGTGACCCTTAACACCGGCTGAAAAGTCTCGGGCAAGCCCGCCTCTGCTGGCCCACGAAGCCACAACTGGATTTTATGGTTGTCAGGCAGTTAACTGCCTGAGGTTATGGGTTCCACCACCATGTGGGAGGGTGTTCTGCCTCTTAATGCTGCTAGGTAATCAGCCAGACCAATTCTGACGTTTATTCATTATTCAACATGAAAGTTGGGACGACGCAACCAATATTTGTTATAGTGCAAGTGAATGGTAACCATTAAAAATGGAAGTAGACATGAGTGCGTCTACCACTGTAATAGGAGAACACACTTTCAGATATTTTTTTTTCAAAAAGTGATCAAAAATCAACTTTGGAACAAACATCTGCCAAGTTGAAAATGTACACAAGCAAAGAAATCCAAGTAAAAGGTATCACCAGAGCAACTGTTCATCATAGGCACCAAATCAGCACATCTACCCATGATGGTATTCGCAGGCAGAAGACCAAGCCTTTGAGGTCAAAGTTGGTTGAGGAAAATTAACCTTGATTGGCCAGCGACATTTCAAGAGGAATCTGGAAGAGTTCCTGTCTCGATAAAGGCAAAGGCAAGGTATGGCAGAAAGAGCCTGGAGAGTCCAAGGACTGTAACAGGATAAAAAAGGATGTGTAAGGATTCAACAACCTGAAGAAATGAAGACCGTCTTAAACAACGACGTGGAAGAACAACAGAAGAAAATCAAGCAGATTCTGCTGAATGACAGAATTCAAGATGAAGTGAGTGAGCTTCGCAAAGAAAAGGAAAACCTGTTGAAAGACCTTCACACACTACAAGATGCCCTCAGGTCAAAGCTTGTGCCTCTGGAAAAGTGCGAAGAGAAAAAGGAAGAATTTAATACCTCTCTGAACAAAGTGAAGAACCAGTTAAATGGGAAGACAGAGCAATGTTCAAGTTTCCAGGAGGAAGCCATTAGATATAAGGAGGCAGAAGAGCTGAAGAATCAGCTAAATGAAGCTAAAGAGGCTTTAAAAGCAAAAGTTGTAGAACTTTCCAAGATGTGAGTAGATAATGAAGCCATAGATAGCTCAACTACTGAACCAAGACAAGTTGAGATTGCACCTGAGAGAAGTCTGGCTAACTGAAGTCAAAAAGAAGGCTGAGACTAAATTCTGTGGTAGAAAGAAGAAGATGCGTAGAAAGAGGATGCAGAATTCCTGATAAGGCACTGACTTTTGTTTTAAAAAAAAATCATACTGTGTGGGATTCAGAATTGCTCAACATTCTGATTTTGTGAATCATCCTGGAACTCTGGATCAGAGGCAACCTATGATTGTGCTATTTGTTCACTTGCAGCTCCCAGAGTTACCATATACGAAAATAAAAGCAAAATACTGCGGACGCTGGAAATCTGAAACAAAAACAAAAATTGCTGGAAAAACTCACAGGCCTGACAACATCTGTGGAGAGAAAGACAGAATTAATGTTTCGAGTCTGTATGACTCCTCTTCAGAACTAAAGAGAAGTAAAAATGTGGTGAAATATATACTGTTTAAGGTGGGGTGGGACAGGTGAAGCTGGATAGAAGGCCAGTGATAGGAGAGATTGCAAAAGATATCATAAACAAAAGGTCGAAGGGGTGTTGATGGTGGTGGTACTGGCTAAAGGAGGTGCTAATGGTGACATTGAGTAGAAAGCAGAATGAGCGAGTGGCAGATGGCCTTAGTGGGGCTGGGGTGAAGGGAGGGGATGGTATGGGAATAAAGATCAAAATAGGCTAAAAGGTGGGGATAAAACAATGAATGGAAATAGTTTTTTTTTTAAAAATAATAAAAATAGGTGGGAAAAGAAATATATACAAAAATTAAAAAATAAATATTTGAAAAAAGGGGATCAAAAAGGGGTGAGGATGGAGGAGATAGTTCATAATCTGAAGTTATTGGGTGACTGCTTTGCAGAACACCTTCAGTCTGTCCGCAAGCATGACCTAGACATTCCTGCCATTTCAACACACCACCCTGCTCTCATGCCCACATGTCCGTCTTTGGCCTGCTGCAATGTTCCAGTGAAGCTCAACGCAAACTGGAGGAACAGCACCTCATCTTTCGACTAGGCACTTTACAGTCGTCTGGACTGAAAATTGAGTTCAACAACTTCAGACCATGAACTCTCTCCTCCATCCCCACCCCCTTTCTGGTAACTCTTTTTTTCAAATATTTATTTTTTAATTTTTATATATATATTTTTCCCCACTTATTTTTATTATTATTATTTTTAAAATTTATTTCCCTTCATTGTTTTATCCCCACCTTTTACCTATTTTGATCTTTTTCCCCACACCGTCCCCATCGCCCCCAACCCACCCCCACTAGGGCCATCTGCCACTTGCTCATTCTGCTTTCTACTCATAATGTCGCCATTAGCCTCCTTTAGCCAGTACCACCTCCATCAACACCCCTTCAATCTTTTGTTTATGACACCTTTTGCAATCTCTCCTTTGCCTCCACCTATCGCTGGCCTTCTATCCAACTTCACCTGTCCAACCCCCCCTTAAACAGTATATTTTTCACCACATTTTTACTTCTCTTTATTTCTGAAGAAGAGTCATATGGACTCGAAATGTTAACCCTGTCTTTCTCTCCACAGATGCTGTCAGACCTGCTGAGTTTTTCCAGCAATTTTTGTTTTTGTTACCATATATGAATGCTGGACAAACCACAAGTCAATCCAGCAACACAAGTGCCAGTTCGCACCATTGCCTACCCATGAATTCTGAGAATGTCGCTGTCTTTTTACCAAGGCACCATCTTCGGACAAGACTAAGTCTAATACTTCCCAATTTGGAGGGGAAGGTGGAGAAAAGTCAAGGGAACCAAAAAGTACCTCATGATTTGCATAGTCATGAGAGAGAATTTACTGTTGGAGAAGCAGTATATGTAAAGAATTTTGGTGGAGGATCAAAATGGTTACCTGGTAAAAGTAAGTTCTGTGACTGGACCACATCGAAGTGGAGGGCCAGATCACCCATAAGCATGTGGATCATTTAAGAAAAAATGAGATACCCCAACAAAATGTTTTTCCACCTGTAACCATTACTGAACCAGTGATTCCTGTTGGAGATGCTCAACCAAGGACAGACATGCCTGATGCCTTTGTCAGAGTTGAAGAAACTGAACTGCATATGCCTAATGAGGTGCCTGATAATATGGTTCCAGAGAATGTGTTTCCTACAAAAGAACCTGAAGTCATGGAGCTGCACCTGAAAGACTGTTTCCACTAAGAAAAGTTGTCTGAAGATCAACTCTATAACAGCTGCAAACCGGGACATTTGAACTATTTTGAGCAAATTATCAGGACGTTTAATGAAAAACCAGGATGTCTGGTCACCATATGTAGATTTTCATGACCTGTGTAAATATTGTAATGTCATGAGATAAATATCCTTGTAAATATGAAACTTACAGAAAAGTTAAAGGGGGAGGAATATAGTAATTATAGTTTTGGGAAATGTTAGGCTGTAGCTTTAAGAATAATCCTGTGCTGTAAGATCATATGATCTGTGTAAACCAATGTGTTAGCAGCACGGGGAGCCTCTACAGGAGAGTTCTTCTTTAGATATGGAGTTTGATGCACACATGTAGCTGCTGCCGCTGTCCTGTAAATAAAGTTAAATGTTTCCACTAAGAAAAGTTATCTGAAGATCAACTCTGTAACAGCTGCAAACCAGGACATTTGAACTATTTTGAGCAAATTATCAGGACATCAGGTCGTTTAATGAAAAACCGGGACGTCTGGTCACCATATGTAGATTTAAACTTCTTGAGTATATGGCTATCACACTTAATTTTGTAATATTGAGCCAGTGGTGTCAGGCTCTCCTGTCTTTGGATTATTCCTCCATCTTTATTTTACACTTTTCAATAAGTTTGTCTCAGATTTTCTTCATTTTCATAGTGTTGAATATAGTTTCACCACAATCCTTGAAAATTGAATTTAAATTTCATGGCATAGCTATTTTGAGGCTTTGCTGTACTTTTGCCAATAGATTGGTGTAACACTATGCATTTGTTCATTTATCAATTTTAATACAGCACAAATCAGCATTTTGCTAGATTAGTTGGAAAGTATATTTCTGTTACAATCTGGCAGGCCAGCAGCTACCAGACAAACAAATGTGTACCCAACACAGCAGTGATCTATTTACAATACTTGTCAGACAACTCTGTCAATGAGCAATTGTTTTCCAAAGTGAACTGTGGTGCTGGATGGCACATGTTGAACTGGATCTGTGAAATTTGTTGCATCTTAATTTGTTGTGAAGATCAAACAATAGCTGGACAAAAGTGGTACATTGTTGAAAAGAAAAAGAACTGCAAATGAAATCTGAAAATGAAAATACTGAAAACACTCAGCAGGTTAGTCAGCAAAATATGGAGAGAACTGCTGGTTCTGTATTTCAGGCCAGGCCCATTAGTGTCCTGCTACCTAGAATGTGCCAGAATATGGGGGCATAGATTTAAGGTGAGAGGAGAAAACTGTAGAGGAGAAGTGCAGGGCAAGTTTTTTACGCAGAGGGTAGTGAGTGTCTGGAATTCACTGCCAGAGGAGGTGGTGGAAGCAGGTACGATAGTGGTGTTTAAGAGGCAGCTTGACAAGTACATGAATAGGATGGGAATAGAGGGATACGGACCCCGGATGTGCAAAGTGTTTTAGTTGACAGGCAATATGATCAGCGCAGGCTTGGAGGGCCGAAGGGCCTGTTCCTGTGCTGTACTTTGTTCTAAATTTGGTGACTAGGCTTCCTAATAATTCCAGTCTATACATTTCTCATTCCACCAGACTAAATGTGATATAAAAATATAAGTTGTTTATCTGGGAAGATTCCTTCTGTGAAGGAATCTGAATCCAAAAACATTTTATTTCCTAACATTTGCTTTTTAGGAGCACATAACACAGTTAACAGCAGCAATGACCTGAATTTATATAGCACCTCAAACATAATAAAATGCCCCAAGGTTGTTGCTTTGTAAAGCAAAATTTGACACTGACCCATAAGGTGAGATCAAGGCAGATGGCTAAAGCTTGGTCAAAGAGATTTTAAGGAGTGTCTTAAAGGAGGGAGAGAGAGAGGGGTGGAGGAGAGGTTAAGGAGGGAATTCCAGAGCTTAGGGTTGTGGCATCTGAAGACATGGCCACCAGTGGCGAAGCATTTAAATCGGGATGCTCAGGAGGCCAGAATTAGATGAGTGCAGATATCTTGAAAGCTTGTCAGGCTGGAGAAGATTACAGGAATAGGGCGGGGCAAGGCCTTGGAGCGATTTGAATTGATCAGTTTTAAAGCACTCAAGTTGTACAGACATCTAAATTACAGTTTTAGAAATGTTAATACAATTATTATAAACCAAATTATGTTTTGACAAAGGCAAGCTTATATTAATTGCAACTAGGATAATGGCAGTAAGTTGTGCTGAATGAAATTTAATGCATGATTGCAAAATATTAGTGACTCAATTATCTTAGTCTGCATAAGGACTACCATTTGTTTTAAGAAAGAGCTGGATAGATTCTCATCAACCTACATAATTCAGGGATGTGCACCAGTGATTTATTAGCTGTGTTTCAGAAGAAAAAAATCAGTACATGCCAACAGTGCCTTGTTTGGTACTCCTAACATGTTCCTAAAAAACAGCGTGCTAAATAAAAATCACTTCCCCATATGAAAACATGTAATAAGGCTGGGTTATATTCACGGCATGTGATTTTTACATTAAAAACCTATTGGCTACCTTGAAAATAACTGGCCTAAAAATCCTCTTACTGACTTTTAATAACTTACTAACTCGGCTTTCCTTTGCTCACTCCTGCTCACCGCCTCTCAGGTTTGCAGCCTCCCTCCCCAACACTCCTGCTCGCCACCTCTTCCGCCTCTCCAGCTTGCTGCCTCTCCCTCCCCAACCCTCCCGCTCATGCCTTTCATCTCCAGGAGATGGACCTGAACTGTGAGCGAAGGCTCAGGAGAGGGATGGTGAGAAGCAAGCAAGCAAGAGGAGCTGCGAGTGGAAGGAAGCAGGGAGAGTCGGGGAGGGAGGTGGCAAGTGGGAGGGTTGGGGAATGGAAAGGAAGCAACGAACAGGAGGGTTGGGGAAGTGGGGGAATCAAGTGGCAGTTTGTTTTTAAACAAATGCACTAAAATGAAAATGCACTATTAAAGCATATTTTAAACGAGGGACACCTGTATTGATGGATCTATGTTGTTTAGATTGTTTTGTATATAGATTTATAGCAGAAAACTGTTTCGGTAACAGTAAGAAATCTGAATTTCTGGTTCCACTAATTTTTATTGTTTACGGGGGAGTACTTACCATATAGCACAATAGCAAGGCTCTGCTGTCATTGAAATATAGCATTATTATATCAAGGAATATTACAAAAAGAAATACAAAATTATGTTAACTTGGTGTTGTGTAAATTGACTTAGCTAATCAGATTAATTATGGGGAACATTAATGGCAATGTTTAGCTCCTCATCTCTCTTAATCTATCTGCAGCCTTTTGACTGGGTAGATCACACCATCCTCCTCCAACACTTCTCCATTGTTGTCCAGCTGTGTGAGACTTCTCTCGCCTGGTCCCATTCTTATCTTTTAAATCGTAACCAGAGGATTACTTGAAAAGGTTTCTCTTCCTGCTCCCACACTGTTAATCCTCTCAAGACCTTGGTCACCTCAAATTTCTTGGCTACATGCTACCTCTCAGCAACATTATCTGAAATCACAGCATTAGTTTTCACAAGTACGTTGATGATACACAGCCCCACCTCACCACCATCTCTCTCGATTGTTGCCAAATTATCAGGCTGCTTATCTGACATCCAAGACTGGATGAGCAGAAATTTCCTCCAATTAAATACTGGGAAAGCTGAAGCTATTGTTTGCGGTTCCAAACTCTGTTCCGTTGTCACCAACTCCATTCCTCTCCCTGACAACAATCTGAGATTAAACTAGTCTGTTTGCAACCTTGGTGTCATTTTGACCCTGAGATGAGCTTCTGGCCATTTATTTGCACCATTACTAAGACCACCTATTTCCACCTCCATAACATTGCTTAACATAGCCCCTGTCTCAGCTCATCTGCTGCTGAAACCCTCATTCATGCGTTTGTTATGTCACACTAACTATTCTAACACATCCCTGGCGAGTCTCCCACATTCTACCTTCCATAAACTTGAGGTCATCCAAAACTCTGCTGTCCGCGTCTTAGTACACACCAAGACCCATTCAGCTCTCACCCCTGTGTTCACTGACCTAGTCAAGCAACATCTTGAATTTAAAATTCTCATCTTTATTTTCAATTCCCTCCATGGCCCTGCACCTTCCTATCTCCTCCAACCCAACAACTCTCCAAAACATCTGTGCTCACCTAATTCTGGCCTCTTGAGCATCTCCAATTTTAATTGCTCCACTGTTGGTGGCTGTAAGATCAGTTGCCTGGACCCTCCCTATACCACTCTGCCTCTCTACCTCACTTTCCTCTTTTAAGACACTCTTTTAAACCTAAAACAAAAACAGAATTACCTGGAAAAACTCAGCAGGTCTGGCAGCATCGGCGGAGAAGAAAAGAGTTGACGTTTCGAGTCCTCATGACCCTTCGACAGAACTTGAGTTCGAGTCCAGGAAAGAGCTGAAATATAAGCTGGTTTAAGGTGTGTGTGTGGGGGGCGGAGAGATAGAGAGAGAGAGAGGTGGGGGGGGGTGTGGTTGTAGGGACAAACAAGCAGTGATAGAAGCAGATCATCAAAAGATGTCAACGACAATAGTACAATAGAACACATAGGTGTTAAAGTTGGTGATATTATCTAAACGAATGTGCTAATTTCCCACCTATTTCCATTATAAAAAAAACCCCACTAGAGCTATACCTTGAGTGCCCTACCATCCATTCTTAATTAGCACATTCGTTTAGATAATATCACCAACTTTAACTTTAACACCTATGCGTTCTATTGTACTATTGTCGTTGACATCTTTTGATGATCTGCTTCTATCACTGCTTGTTTGTCCCTACAACCACACCCCCCCCCCTCCACCTCTCTGTCTCTCTATCTCTCCGCCCCCCACACACACACATTAAACCAGCTTATATTTCAGCTCTTTCCTGGACTCGAACTCAAGTTCTGTCGAAGGGTCATGAGGACTCGAAACGTCAACTCTTTTCTTCTCCGCTGATGCTGCCAGACCTGCTGAGTTTTTCCAGGTAATTCTGTTTTTGTTTTGGATTTCCAGCATCCGCAGTTTTTTTGTTTTTAACTCTTTTAAACCTACCTATTTGACGAAAGTTTTGGTTATTGACCTAATATCTCCATATGTGGCTTGGTTTCATATTTTGTTTAATAACGGTTATGGTCCCAGCTGCTGTTAATAGTGGACAAGTCAGATCCCAGAGTGCGAAACCTGGCTTGATAGATCCTAACTTTTTTTTAGAAACTGTGGGGGAAAGTTACTGAATAAATTCACAGGAGTCTGCTTATGAAATTTTAATACAAAGAATAAAATATTTATTAAAACAAGAGAAATGAACTATATTACACCAGACAAAAAGGTTGGAAAGATCCCAATACAAACACAAAAAGACAGTTCAAATTCCCACTCCTCCTTTACTGAAGCAATATCTTTACAGACACACAAACCAGTGAAGAGTTACCACTTGTTTGACACAAAGGCTTCTCATTTGGGACTGGTACAGTTGCAAACGGTTTTCTTCTGGTGAATTCCTGAGAATTCACTTGATGTTTCTCACCCAACTCATATCTTTCCCTGAGACACTCAAAAACCGCACTGTAAACTCACTGTTTCTTCAACTGCAGACAAACAAATGAGTTCCCTAAACTCAGTCTTTCAGTAGCACCTCCACTAAACTGATCACTTTACTGAGTCCCATAATTGATTATTCAATTAACTGCTGACCCAGAATCTTGCAGTTTTTCTTCCCCGAGAACTTCAAATCCCTGCCTTCTCTCTCTGACACACATACTGAATCCCGCACTACCCTCTCAACTCCTGTCTTTTCTGTGTTTGTGTCCCTGGATCACTGTGCTGAGGCAACAGTGAAGCTTTTCTATCTTGGGTTTTGTTTCCAGAATCACTGAACTTTCAACCCCCTTTAACCCACCTCTTTAACTTGAGGAGTTGTAAGATCTCATTAAAAATGTATATACACAAACAAACCCAAAAGACCTGAAATCTTCAGCCACGAGTCTATCCAGACACCCAGGCACCAAGGTTCATAAAAAACCTATATGAAATAACATAGTACTCCTGTGAAGTGGCTTGGGACATTTTATTACATTAAAGGCATTATCGTGGTATTGTCGCTGGACTAGTAATCCAGGGACCCAGGGGAATGCTCTGGGGACCTGGGTTCAAATCCCGCCACAGCAGATGGTGGAATTTGAATTCGATAAAAATCTGAATTAAAAGTCTAATGATGACTGTAAAACCATTGTCTATTGTTGTAAAAATGTCCTTTAGGGAAGGAAATCTGTCATCTTTACCTGGTCTGATCTACATGTGACTCCAGGCCCACAGCAATGTGGTTGACTCTTGAATGCCCTCTGAACAAGGGCAATGATCAGTAATAAATGCTGGCCTAGCCAGAGACACCCATGAATGAATTTTTAAAAACGGCACTATAAGATGGTGGCAGTACTCTGGACTACTAATCCAGGGGACTAGACTAATGGTCTGGAGACATGAGTTCAAAAACACACCATGGTGTCTGTGTGAATTTAAATTTAATTAATTCATCTGAAATAAAATGTTAGTTTCTGTAATGGTGACCAAGAAACTACCTGATTGTCATAAAAACCCATTAGTTCAATAGTGTACTTCAGTAAATCTGTCATCTTTACCCCATTTGATTTGCATGCAACTCCAAACCTACAGCAATGTGATTGACTCTAAGATGGCCCGGCAAGCCACTCAGTTGTATTAAACCACTACAGAAAAGTGAAATAAGAATAAGATAGAATGGACCAGGAGGCATCAACCTAGGCATCAGATAAATCAAAGGCACACAGCATGCCCAGTTGCCCATTCAAATCCTCCTCAGCAACATCTGGGGAGTTGTGCCAAAATTGGGACAGACCTACATAAGTACATATGAGCATATATACGAATTAGGAGCAGGAATAAGTCATTCAGTCCCTCGAGCCTTCTTCGCCATTCAATAGGGTCATGGCTAATTTGATTGTGGCCTCAACTCTACTTGCTTGTCTACCCCCATACCCTTTGACTCTCGTGTCTACCTAATTCAGCCTTTAAAATATTCAACGACCCTGCCTCTACCACTTCCTGTGGAAGAATGATCCACAGACTCTCAACCCTCAGAGAAAAAATTTCTCCTCATCTCCATTTTAAATGGGTGACCTCTTATTTCTATACTCCGACCCCTAGTTCTCGTCTCTCCCACGAGGGGAAATATCCTTCCAGCATACACCCTGTCAACTCCCCTCAGGGTCTTGTATGTTTCAATAAGATTGCCTATCATTATTCTAAACTCCAATGGATACAGGCCCTACTCATCCAACCTTTCCTCATAGGATAACCCCCTCATTCCAGGAATTGGCAAAGTGAATCTACTCTGAACTGGTTCTAATGCAATTATGTCCTTCCATAAATAAGGAGACCAAAAATGTACACAGTACTCTAGATGTGGTCTCACCAAAACTCTTGATACTGTAGCAAAACATCCAGAGACAGACTAGAGGTGGCAGCGCAGTGGCATACAGTCAAAAGCCTGGGAGTCCTCAATATTGACCTCAGAACCCACAAAGTCTCAACGCATCAGGTCTAACATGAAAGAGGAAACCACTTACTGCCCTCCCTCAATTGATGAATCAGTACTCCTCCACATTGAAAATCACTTGGCAAGGCACTGAGGGTGACAAGGGCACAATACACTCTGGGCAGGGAACTTCAATGTCCATCACCAAGAATGACTCGATATTATCATAAATGACTCAGCCGGTCAAATCCTGAAGGTCATACCTACCAGACTGGTCTGTAGCAGGTGGTAAGAGAACCAACAAGAAGAAAAAAATCCTACTTGACCCCGTCCTCGCCCAACTACCTGTTGCAGATGCCTCTGTAGTATTGATAATATTGGTGAGAGCAACCCAATGCACGGTACTTTGGAGATGAAATCCCATCTTCACATTGAGGATACCCGCCATCATATTGTGTGGCGCAACCACTGTGCTAAGTGGGATTGATTCACATCAAATCCAGCAGCTCCAAACCAGGCATCAGGGGTGCCATGCCCCTGGCTAAATTGTTCAGTACAACTGCAATACTGTCATCTTACTGACAATCTGGAATATTGCCCAGGTGTGTCCAGTCCACAAAAAGCAAGACAAATCAAAATGATTAAAGGAGGAGTCAACGGTGCTGTAAGTAGTACTTACTCAGGAATAACCTGTTCACCGATGCTCATTTTGGGTTCTGCCAGGGAAACTTGACTCCAAACCTCATTACAGCCTTGGACCAAACATAGACAAAAGAGCTGAATTCCAGAGATGAAGTGAGAGGGACTGCCCTTGACATCAAGACAGCATTTGACTGGAGTGTTGTATGAAAAAACTATAGTAAAATAGATGTTAATAGGAATCGGAGAAAGTCTCCACTGGTTGGAGTCATACCTAGCACGAAGGAAGATGGTTGTGTTGTTGAAGGCCAATTATCTCAGCATCAGAACATTGCTACATATGTTCATCTGGGTAGTGTCCAAGGCCCATCATCTTTCGTTGCTTCATCAATTGCCTTCCCCCTATCATAAGGTCAGAAGTGGGGATATTCACTGATAGCATAATGTTCGATCCAATTAATAAGTCCTCAGATAATGAAGCAGTCTGTGCCCATTTACAAGATCTATACAACATTCAGGCTTGAGCTGATAAGTGGTAAGTAACATTTGTGCCATGCAAGTGTCAGGCTGTGACCATCTCCAAGGTGAGAGAATCTAACCACCTCCCCATGATATTCAACAGCGTTACCATTGCTGAATTTCCCAGTATCAACATCCGGGGTGGGGGGGTTTACCATTGACCAGAAACTTAACAGGACCAGCCACACAAACACTCTGGCTACAAAAACAGATCAAAGGTTGACATTTCCGAAGAACAGTCATATTGGACTCAAAATGTTAACTCTGTTTCTGTCTCCATAGATACTGCCAGACCAGTTGAGTTTTTCCAGCACTTTGTTTTTATTTCAGATCTCCAGCATC
Organism: Carcharodon carcharias; assembly: GCF_017639515.1. Taxonomy (NCBI): domain Eukaryota; kingdom Metazoa; phylum Chordata; class Chondrichthyes; order Lamniformes; family Lamnidae; genus Carcharodon; species Carcharodon carcharias. The sequence goes on from NC_054469.1 coordinate 60,141,373, forward strand.
TGCAGTATTTTGCTTTTATCAAAGGCTGGAAACTCTAAGAGGGGTTTTTCACCACCTGACTCCCTAAAACCTGTCCACCATCTACACGGCACAAGTCAGGAGTGTGATGGAATACTCCTCGTTTACCTGGATGAGTGCAACTCCAACAGCACTCGAAGCTCAGCAACATGGACAAAGCAGACAACTTGATCAGCACCTCATCCACTACCTTAAACATTCACTCCCTCCAACACTGGTGCACAGTGTATGATGCACAATGTGTACCATCTACAAGATGAACTGCAACAACTTGCCACCTTGTTAAGGGGAGTTGAGGATGAGCATTAAATGCTGGCCATGCCAATGATCTCCATGTCCCATGAATGATTAAAAAAAACAATTGTTTTGGTATCCATAAAAGCAACAGAATTTTGATGTTTCTAGATAGATTTTATCTACCTTTACCAAAGATTTCAGTGCAATCACTCATCATTCCTGCATTTTCGGTACATTATGTTGGAAGTTATAGCAAATGTTGAAATATATTTTGGAGCTTGCAAATTGCCATGCTGATCAGGCACGGAATATCCACACCAGGTTTGTGCATCTTTGTCATGCAAAGCCAAATTATAAAAATGTAACTGTGCCATTATTCAAATAAGAGTTCAAGTAAGTAATACTTGAAGCTAGATACATTGAAAAGAAATTTAAATAATACAAGCTTTGGACATCAGCCTTGTTTACATTTTGAAATAATTTTCTCCACAATGCCTTGAAATAGTAAATTGAAAAGCAATTGGCTATTGTTTACTTTTCCTTACATGTTAACCTCTATGCATGATGCATGTCCATCCATATATGCTTTCCTATTAAAAATATTGTTATACTGAATTCTTTGTACCTTTTGCTGCTAAGAGGATGACAGGCAGGTCAACAGTTAACTGGCTTCTTGAGTGCGATGGTTGCAGCTTTTTGCTAACTGCCAGGTGATATGTGAAAGCAACCTGAAGGCCACTGTGGTTCTCTTTTGGATTTTTTTGATACTATGTTTTATTTTTTGTTTACTTTCACATAAGGCAGGAATGGATAATAGATAAATTTGTAAACTTTGCTAATTTATTATCTGTTAAGTACAGTATGAAAAAATAAGTTTCCATGGTAGAAAATAATGCAAAGCCTAGGCTGAAGTTTTGTTAAGACCAGAAGCTTCATAATATTTGAGGGTATTCCTAACATAAGAAATAAAAACAGGAGTAGGCCATGTCATATAGAGTACTATAGCCTGGTAGTCATGGTATTGGCAATCCATCATGAGCCTGCTCTGCCATTCAGTAAGAACATTGTTGATCTAGTGATTTTTATTTTTATACTTTTTCTAAAGATTTTTGAGTATTGACATTTAATTATGTTGTAACATGTTAGTTCACTTCTAAAAAATTACAGGTGTATTTTCTGTGAGCGATTGTCACGAATGCAGGCTTTGAATTTAATGTCTGCAGATTGAACTCAATTGATTTGGAATACTTCCCTTCAAGGTGGGAAAAGCAGTTGAACATTCTCTACTTCTGGTCAGGACTTCGGTGAAATCACATTGCAAATCTAGGTGACCCTCTTTGACCCAACAAGTACAGCTTTGACATTTGTTCAGCTTTAAGGAATGCAGTTACATGAATTGGTGAATTGAAGATACAGTAGAGGTACAAGAATTAGCAGGGAGCACTTTAAGGTAATTGGCAAAGGAGCTGGGGCATTGAGTTTTTTTTTAATCCAATGTTATCATCAGAAATGCACTGCCTGAAAGGATAGTGGCAGCAGATTCCATGGTAACTTTCAAAAGGGAATTGGATAAATACTTGAAGGGGAGAAAATTACTGGGCTATGGAAAATATCAGGGAATGGGACTAAGTTCTTTCAAAGCCATCTTAGGCATGATTAGTTGAATGGCCAACTTCTGTGCTGTAAGATTCTATGATTAGCAAAAATGAAAGTTTAATGTTTTATTTTGCTCCACAATTGCAGATTCAAATAGAGTACTGTAGCCTAGTGGTCATGGTTTTGGCAATCCATCATGATTTCAAATCTCTCTTTTGCAAGGTGATAAATTGAATTCAATGAATATTTCTGGGCTAATACTGGAAAGTGACCATGAGAGCTGCTGTTATAACCAAGCTGGTTCACTGTGGCCTTTAGGAAAGGGAACCTGCAAGCCCTATGTGATCTGCCTACATGTATGCCCACGCTATGTTGTTAATTTATAATGCCGTCAGGGTAGGAAAGAAATACTGCCCTGCCGGTGTTGCCATAACAAGGGCATTTTTATTTTTTGTTGAAAACTCCTTTAAAGAGAGTTTCCTTTAAACAGAATGCAGGGGATATTGGCCAGAATTACGGATTGCAGCAAGAATCACAACCTAAGGTAGTTGCCAGGCAGCAGTGAACAGACAGTCCAGATTTATTGTTAACTGGAATCTTTCCACTTCATGGCTCAGTGCCTTTAACTGACAGTTTTTGAGCACTTAGGTAGATTTATTTCACATTCCTGATAAATTTATTGCGCATTCCTGGATAGGGATGGTATGGATTGCTGTTCTACATTTAGTAGAGGTCTAAAAGAACTAAGGATACAGAAGTGCTGCAATTTCAAGGTTTCTATTTGGTTTCAGCTGTGCTATTTCTGTCTCAGCATCCTACTGAATTGTATAGAATAGTGTTAGAGATTAATAAAATCCAGTTTGACTGTGTGAAAGAGTTATGTTCGATTAATTTCAAGCCAATGTTCTGTGATTATGATTGCAGCTGTATTGAGGATGTGTCCATTTTTTTTGTGGATGTTTGTCTTTTAATGTTATTTGAGCAAAGAAACTCTCCAAGGTTAACATAACAGTTTTACAGCTTAAAATACAGTGCATGTTCTCCTCAAACTTTACAAAGCCTTAAGCCTCAAAATTATGGTGATTGATACCTGTCAAATGGTGCAGGCTTTAGCAGTGTTTGTGGTATTCCTGAAATGCAAAACATATTTCCTTAGGTGTTTGCACATTTCAATAATGTAAGACCAGTACATTTCAAAATACATCTAATATACTTTTGTTTTTAAAAATACTAAACATTGCATATTGTGTCTGTACTCTGGCTTAAACTTAATATCAGAACTTTGTGCTGATCAAAGTTTAAGAATGACTTTTTCGATTTCAAGCGGCCATTAGCTTTATTTTTAAATTGTGTTTTCCTCATTAGCTGAGTACCTGGAGTTCCGATAGGTGGGGTGCTTTGTTTTTGCATATACACATCTACACTGTCTTGTCTGCATTGAATTTCTGATTTAGGACACGTTGTCAAGAGGAGCTAACGCAAGAACATAACAAATAAGACCAGGAGTAGGCTATATGACCGCTTGAGCATGCTACGCTATTCAATAAAATCATGTCCAATCTGATCTTGGCTTCAATTCCAGTTTTCTGCCCATTCCTTGACTTCCCTAAAGTTCAAAGATCTGTGGCTCAGACTTGAATTTCAATAATACAGCTGCCCTAGCTTGCTGGGGTAGAAACTCCTAAGATTCACAACTCTCGGAGAGAAGAAATTCCTCCTCATCTTTGTTGTAAATATAATCCCTTATTCTGAAACAATGACCTAGATACCCCCACGAGGAAGAACATCATCTCAGCAACCACGCTTTCAAACCCCCTCGGAATCTTATGCATTTCAATAAGATGATCTCTCATTCTTCTAAATTCCAATGAGTATAGGCCCAGCCTGTTCCTCATAAGACAGCACCTTCATCCTAGGAATTAACCTATTGAATCTTTCTGAACTGTTATCAGTGCAAATATGTCCCTCCTCAAGTAAGGAGACCAAAACTCTAGAGTACTCCAGGTATTGTCTTACCAATGGCCTGTGAAGTTGTAGCAAGACTTCTCTACTTTTATATTATATCCCCGCCCACCCCCCCCCACCCCCCCCGGCCTTGCAATAATGGCAAATATTCTATTTGCCTTCCTAATTACTTGCTGTACTTGCGTGCTAACTTATTGTGTTACATGCATGAGGACACCCAGATCTCTGTACCACAGCATTCTGTAGTCTCTCTCCATTTGAATAATATTTTGCTTTTCTATTCTTCCTGCCAAAGTGGGCAACTCCATATTTTCCCACATTATACTCCATCTGCCAAATTCTTGCTCACTCACTTAATATATCTATATTCCCTTGCAGATGCTTTGTATTCTCACAATTTACTTCCCCATTGATCTTTGTGTCATCAGCAAATTTGGCTACAACACACTTGGCCTCTTCATCCAAGTTATTAATATAGATTGTAAATAATTGAGGTTTCAGCACTGACCTGTGTGGCACCCCACTAGTTACAATTTGCCAAGCTGAAATTGTCCCATTTTTCTGTTTTATGTTAGCTAGCCAATCCTCTATCCATGCTAATATGTTACCTTCAACACCATGAGCTCTTATCTTGTGCATTAACCTTTTATGTAGCACCTTATCAAATGCCTTTTGGAAATAAAAAGACACTGAATCTACTGGTTTCACTCTATCCACCCTGCTTGTTACATCCTCAAAGAACTCTAATAAATTTGTCAACACAATTTCCCTTTCGTAAAACCTTGTTGACTCTGCTTGGTTGTATTTTGATTTTCTAACTGTCCTGCTACTACACCCTTAATAATGGATTCCAGCATTTTCCCAAAGACAGATGTTGAGCTAACTGGCCTATAATTTCCTGCTTTCTATCTCCTTCCTTTCTTGAATAGGGGCATTACAATTCCAACCCACTGGAACCCTTCCAGAATCTAGGGAATTTTGAAAGAACCAATGCATCCACTGTCTCTGCAGTGACTTCTTTTTAAGACCCGAGGCCATCAGGTCCGGGGTAGTTGTTTGCCTTTCGACCTATTAGTTTGCCTAGTACTTTTTTTTCTGGTGATAATTGTTTTAAGTTCCCTCTCTTATGCCCCCTGATTTTCTATTATTATTGGGATGTTTTTAGTGTCTTGTACCATGAAGTCAGACGCAAAATGTTAGTTTAAAATCTTTGAGTGGAGGTTAACTGTTTCACTACAAATAGGAAAGGGAAACTTTAGAAAATTCTGCCATCATCTCATCGCTCATGCCTATTTTACCAGATGTAAAAATGGGAGAATTGGCAATTTGGTGGGAGGGGCAGACAAAATGTAGCTGGCATCTCATTTACATTTAAAAAAACAAAGCATAGGGTGTAAAAACAAAAACAGAATTACCTGGAAAAACTCAGCAGGTCTGGCAGCATCGGCGGAGAAGAAAAGAGTTGACGTTTCGAGTCCTCATGACCCTTCGACAGAACTTGATTTATATATATTTTTAAAGCATAGGGTGTATTCTGTTTCAACTTGATCCAAGGTATTTTACTTTGGTGTAGTGATTGGTTTATTCAGAAACAACATTGGGGTTTAGATTGAAAAGTGGGCTTGTTTGCATTGTAGGACCTTGTTTCCAACTTTAACACTTTCATGATCTGCATTCATTCCAGATGATAGTTACTCTTTTAATGCTGAGTTAATTAGAACTCTATTAAGAAGTGTATGTTTAACAGGCCCCAAAAGGTAGCAATGCTACAAATTCATTGTCCTCACCACTCGTGATTATTAAAAATTGTGGTTCGGTTCTAATGGATTCAAGCAATCTTGTGATCTTGAAGAAATAGTGATTAAGCCAGGACATTACTCATATGAGAAACAGCAAAGTGTTGGATGGTGCCAGGGTTAATATGAATGAAAGGTGAGATTAAATGGATTGAAGAACCTTTGTTTGATTTATATTATTGTTTTATTTGAAATGTTGAAACAATTGTTTCAGCTGCTTTGGCCTGTTTTATTGAGACAAACAATTTGTGAATAAATTCTAAAATACCATGCTTTGTAGTTTTCATCCTAATGTAATTTCTAATTTGTTCATTCAAGCAAATTGAATGAAATCATAAGCATAACAAGGAACAGCTTACACCATAGTTTGAACGTTGAGAATTTAACAAAACCAGCAAGCAGTGCATTTTGCAGGATGTCAATTAGTATAGTTTAACACATTTTACTCTGCATGTTTAAACAAAACAAGATAAGCTGTGTAGCTGCAACGAAATTGGCATCACCAATCAATGCAAACCAGCTTTTTAAACTTCAATGTTAAAAGTTTAAGAGCCCAGCTATTCTGTTGGGACTACCTTCACATTATTGTTGTCAGGAAAGAGCTGACTGCCCAATTCTGTATTTATGGCATCCACTGATGAGTTCTAATCAATTGTGGAGCTAAATTGTCAGGAAAAAATCTACTACATATCCTTGCATACTTATCTTGGGGACATCGTGACTTCATAAAGGAAATGAAATTTTGAAGCAGTTGCAAAAAATGTGCGGCCTTGTATTTACAAAGCTATGGATGAGTATTTATTATTAGATGTGGACAAAATTTTCTTGACATGAAATTCAGTTTAATTGAAGTGTTCTACACAACAGATATAGGAAGTGTTGAAGTGCAGTGGGTAGCATCCGTGCCTCTGAGTCAGAAGCTCCAGGCTGCAGTCCTACCCCAGGACTTGATGGCATTCATAATGTGGCCGAACAGGTTGATTGTCAAATTACAAATCCTTCCAACAGTAAGAGTAGGAGAGAATCCTGGTCAGCCATGCAATGGCAATGGAAAGAAAGTTGGAGCCTCTACCATCACTATCCATAACTCCAGACTGCAATATGCATCTGAAAGTGCATGTTGCCACAGCAGCTTGGACTCCAAGTGATCTGTAACACGCCACCACCACACAGCAGATAAAATGGGCACCCTCAAAGTTTTAACACACATGACTGCATTATTTGTGAATTTGGCCCAGGTTTCTCAAAGATGCTGTTTATTTTTGTTCTGAACCAGCTGTACTGCGCTGACTAATTCAAATGCTTTGTCTTTGCTTGATATGCCATGTTAAACAATGTTAGTGAAAACGACCTGTCAACACTAAGATTTCATTTTAGATTAGATCAGTGGAATAGTAGTGGAACTACTACTTAGACATCCAATGTGTATCTAAAACCATTTAAAAAGTGCTGGCATAATCAGTTCAGCAATCTCTGCACCAAGTGCAGAGAAGCTAAGTGGTGAAAAACTTCACACTAGCTATGATATAACTGCACTCTAATACAAAACTAAATTGGAAAGTTAAAAATTATCTACCAAGCATGTACAGACCATACAAGTTTTATAATACTGCATGTATGCTGACGACACCCATCTCTACCTCACCATCACCTCTCAACTTCTCTACTGTTGCTAAATTGCCGGATTGTTTGAATGATATCAGTATAGGATGAGCAGGAACTTCCTCCAACTAAATATTGGGAAACCAGAAGCCATTGTCTTTGTTTCCCATAATAAACTCTGTTCCCTAAACATTGACCAAAATACCTCTCCCTGGCACCTGTCTGAGGCTGAACACACTGTTCACAAACTTAGTATGTCATATTTAACCTCAAGATGAGTTTCTGACCAACTGTCTATGCCATCACTAAGACCACTTACTTCCAATTCAGTAACATCTCACATTTTCACCCTGTCTCAGCTCATCTGTTGTTGAAATTTGGTTGACTCTTAAGCGCTCTCAAAGGCAATTAGGGATGTGCAAAACACCCACATCCATGAAAGAATAAAAAAAGAAGAAACCCTTATCCATGCCTTTGTTATCTCTTTCAGCACACTCCTGACCTCCTTGTGACATTCTACCCTCCATAAACTTGAGGTCATCCAAAGCTTTGCCCATGTCCTAACTTGCACTAAGTCCCGTTAACCCATCAACCCTGTGCTTGGGGACCTTTTCTTCATTCTTTCATGGGATGTAGGTGTCACTGGCTTGGCCAGCATTTATTGTCCATCCCTAATTGCCCTTAATAAGGTGATGGTGGGCTTCCTTCTTGAACTGCTGCAGGCTATGTGGTGTAGGTACACTCAGTGCTGTTGGGAAGGGAGTTCCAAGATTTTGACCCAGCAACAGTGAAGGAATGACAATGTAGTAGTTCCAAGCCACTGTGTATCAGTGGTGTGGAGGGAGTGAATGTTTGTGGATGGGGTGCCAGTCAAGTGGCTGCTTTGTCCTGGATAGTGTTGAGCTTCAAGTGTTGTTGAAGTTGCATCCAGGCAAGTGGAGAGTATTCCCTCACACTCCTGACTTGTGCCTTGTAGATGGTGGACAGGGTTTGGGGGGTCAAGAGGTGAGTTACTCTTAGCCTTCCTAGCCCCTGACCTGCTCTTGTAGCCACAGTATCTATATGGCTAGTCCAGTTCAATTTCTGGTCAATGGTAACCCCCAGGATGTTGATTGTGGGGGATTCAGCAATAGTAATGACACTGAATGGCGATGGTTAAATTCTCTCTTGTTGGAAATGGGCATTGTCTGGCATTTGTGTGGCATGAATGTTACTTGCCACTTGTTAGCCCAAGCCTGGATATTGTGCAGGTCTTGCTGCATTTGGACATGGACTGTTTCAGTATCTGAGGAATCACGAATGGTGCTGAATATTGTGCAATCAACAGCAAACATCCTCACTTCTGACCTTATGATGGAAGGAAAGTCATTGATGAAGTAGCTGAAGATGGTCAGGTCTAGGACACTACCCTGAGGAACTCCTGCAGTGATGCCCTGGAACTCAGGAGATTGACCTCCAAACATTTTCCTTTGTGCTAGGTATGACTCCAACTAGCAGAGAGTTTTCTCCCTGATTCCCATTGACTCCAGTTTTGCTAGGACTCCTTCATGCCACATTCGGTCAAATGCTGCCTAATCAGCAATGCCCACATCCCATCAATGTTATCGTCAGCTGTCCCTCGATTAGAAGATAATGTATACGTATACTCAGGGCTGTGAGTTTCTGCCATGGATCTTCATGTGACTGAAGAGACCGATTCTCAACCAACAGATCTTTGGGCACATGGAGCAGGACATCCCACGAGGTAGTGGGATCTGGAGTGAGTGATTCACTTTCTTTTGCTTCCTTCTGCTGCCACTCTGCCTCATCATTAAAAGGTTGTGACTCAAAGCGTAATATAGCTTGATGGACATGTCGTCGTCATTTTGAATGATTAGTTACAAGCTCCTCCCAGTCATTTAATGTCAATGCTGCCATGCTTAAGGGAGAGCTTCAGTGTCTTTGAAGTATTTTCTTTGTTTTCCCTGGAACAGTGGCCATTTGAGAGTTGAGAAAACAGGACTTGGCGGGTGAGATGGTTTTTGGCCATCCAGACACTGTGTCCACTCCATTGAAGTTGATTCTCCAGGAGCTTTGCCTGGATATGGAGCTGGTTTCAAGGAAGGCACTAGCGTTTGTTCAGTAGTTCTCCTCTTGAATCCAGAGGATACAGCAGAGGCATTGCTGGTGGAATTTCTCTAGCGCTCTTATGTGTTGCTGATACACAGTCCAGGTCTCATTGCTGTACAGGAATGTGGTGACAACAACTGCTCTGTACATTAGGACTTTCCTTGACTTATGGAGGCCTTTGCTTTCAAACACTCACTGCTATAGTTTGTCGAAGGATGATTTGGCGCAGGTGATCCAGTGTTGGATCTCCTCGTCAATGTGGCCTTTAGAGAGAGGTGGCTACGTAAGGTATGGGAAGTGTCCAACATATTCCAGAGTCTCTCCTTCAACATATATGGGAGGTGGAATATTTGGCTGAAAGGGTATGGGTTGATATGAATTTTGTTTTGGCAACATTCAAGGATAGGCCAAGTTTCTTGAATGCAGAATTGAATAGAATTTCTAAACAAATAAATACAAACCCTAACGAATAACATCTCAGATCTTTGATATTGACCTATACAATTGAAGTAGCATCAGCAAAAAGTTTGATTGGGAATAAAATAAGGGGGAAAAAAGCACAATGTAAATTAATTTTGATTGGTGCAGAGGAGAATGCAAGTTTTCCTTAACTATGATTATGGGAAGGCTGTACTGCTCATGACGGACAGCAACAAAAGTGATTCCAGTTATGAAGCAATCTTCAGAAAAGAGATTTAAAGACGACCAATTGAAGTTTACAAGTTTTTAAAGGAATTGACAAAACTGACCCAGGCAAATTGACTCCCGCCATGAATAATTCAAAGGCCAGAAAGACCATTTTAGAAATTAGAATGCTATTAGTAAGGTAGGAAGTCAGGCAAATTCTTTTCTCACTAAATGATGTGGTTGTAATTAAGTACAGGAAAGGCTTTTGAAGCAGTCCAGATCAATTAATTCAGGAGACAACTGTGTTTTTGGTTAGAGGATTGAAGGATATGGTGAATTGGCAGGGATGACATGGAAAAAGTGGGTAAGCTTGCTTTTGTCAAAACAAAAACAGAATTACCTGAAAAAACTCAGCAGGTCTGGCCGCATCGGTGGAGAAGAAAAAAGTTGACATTTCAAGTCCTCATGACCCTTCAACAGAACTGAGCGAAATTAGGAGAGGGGTGAAATATAAGCTGGTTTAAGGTGGGGGGGGGGGCGGGGGGGATGCGGTGGTTGTAGGGACAAGCAAGCAGTGATAGGAGTAGATAATCAAAAGATGTCACAGACAAAAGAACAAAGAGGTGTTGAAGGTGGTGATATTATCTCAATGAATGTACTAATTAAGAATGGATGGCAGGACACACAAGGTACAGCTCTAGTGGGGGTGGGGTGGAATAAGACTAACCGGGCGTAAAAGGTATAGATTTAAAAATAATGGAAATAGGTGGGAAAAGAAAAATCTATATAAATTATTGGAAAAAACAAAAGGGAGGGGGAAGAAACGGAAAGGGGGTGGGGATGGAGGAGGGAGTTCAAGATCTAAAGTTGTTGAATTCAATATTCAGTCTGGAAGGCTGTAAAGTGCCTAGTCGGAAGATGAGGTGCTGTTCCTCCAGTTTGCGTTGGGCTTCACTGGAACAATGCAGCAAGCCAAGGACAGACATATGGGCAAGAGAGCAAGGTGGAGTGTTAAAATGGCAAGCGACAGGGAGGTTTGGGTCATTCTTGCGGACAGACCGCAGGTGTTCCGCAAAGCGGTCGCCCAGTTTGGTTTGATGGAGAGACCAAGAAAGACCCAAACCTCCCTGTCGCTTGCCATTTTAACACTCCACCCTGCTCTCTTGCCCACATGTCTGTCCTTGACTTGTTCCATTGAAGCCCAACACAAACTGGAGGAACAGCACCTCATCTTCTGACTAGGCACTTTACAACCTTCCGGACTGAATATTGAATTCAACAACTTTAGATCTTGAACTCCCTCCTCCATCCCTGCCCCCTTTCTGTTTCTTCCCCCTTCCTTTTGTTTTTTCCAATAATTTATATAGATTTTTCTTTTCCCACCTATTTCCATTACTTTTAAATCTATACCTTTTATGCCCGGTTAGTCTTATTCCACCCCATCCCCACTAGAGCTGTACCTTGTGTGTCCTGCCATCCATTCTTAATTAGTACATTCATTGAGATAATATCACCACCTTCAACACCTCTTTGTTCTTTTGTCTGTGACATCTTTTGATTATCTGCTCATATCACTGCTTGCTTGTCCCTACAACCCCACCTCCCCCACACCTTAAACCAGTTTATATTTCACCCCTCTCCTAATTTCGCTCAGTTCTGTTGACTCGAAACGTCAACTTTTTTCTTCTCCACCGATGCTGCCAGACCTGCTGAGTTTTTCCAGGTAATTCTGTTTTTGTTTTGCTTTCATATTCTGACTATCATGACAAAATTATAAAACTATAATCCTTCCTTGCAATTCTCTATTCATTTGTATAACCACCCACCAAAAAAACCTTGTAATGTGACATAATTTTGTGCTGTTTATCATGTAGACAAATATCCCAAAAGTAACAGTAACTTTTATTTTTGTAAAGGAATTTTTTTGAATTATGCGTATTCTTGACCAAAATGCTGTTGTTTTGAAAAACAAATGTAAGTTTCAGTTTTGTTTTATTTTTGGCTTTCTTAACAAATAATACAAAGCAATTATTGAACATTAGTTGATCTGTCATGACGTTGCTTAGCTCACGTTGGAGAATATGGTCACTTGTGATTATCTTTTTTTTTGTCGTCATGTTGGTTTCTCTCTGTCCCCTTTATCTCTCCATTCTCAGCTGCTTATATCCCTTTAACCCTACTTTTTTTCTTCTCTCCCAACTCTGTCTCTCTCTCCCTCTCTCTCTCTCTATCCCCCTCCCTTTCATCTCTTGCCCCTCCCTCCCCCGCTCTTGCCCCTCCCTCCCCCGCTCTTGCCCCACCCTCCCCCGCTCTTGCCCCACCCTCCCCCGCTCTTGCCCCACCCTCCCCCGCTCTTGCCCCTCCCTCCCCCGCTCTTGTCCTTGCCCCACCCTCCCCCACTCTTGCCCTTGCCCCACCCTCCCCCAATCTTGCCCTTGCCCCACCCTCCCCTGCTATTTCCCACCATCTCCTTTGCCCACCTCCTCCTTTGGTCTTTTTCTGTCTTACTATTTATATTTACTAGGTTGGGGTGGATGATGGCAAGAAAAAGAGCTTTAACAACTGCTTGCTGAATTTCAGATGTGGGTTGCAGGGGAAGTGTATCCTTCAGTGGCTCTTTTCTCATTATTCCCCTCCTCAAGAACATAAAATCCTGAGGACACTTGATAGGGTGTTTCCTCTCATGAGGGAGATTAGAGCTAGAGGACACAGATTAAGAATAAGAGGTCTCCGCTATAAAGTAGATGAGGCGCAATTTATTCTCTGAGGGATGTTAGTCTGTGGAGTTCTCTTCTGCGGAGAGCAGTGGAGGCTGTGTCATTGAAATTATTCAAGGCTGAGTTAGATTTTTGATCAACAAGGGAATCGAGTTATGGAGGGTAGACAGGAAGGTGGAGTTGAGAGCACAACCATGATCTTATTGAATGGCGGAGCAGGCTCAAAGTGCCAAATGACTGACTCCTGCACCTAAGTTCTATATTCCTATGTTCTAAGTAATTCATGCTTCCCTTTTGTTTTCATCACATCCTCTATTTTTTCACCTTCCCATTACCCTTCATACACCCCTCATTCTAGTTGCAGCCCCAACCTTTGAACTAATTACAGCACTCTACTATCTTCAACTTCCTCTTGTTCCACTGTCACCAGGCCCTAATCTCTCATTCACTCCCACAAGCATAAAGACTGAGAATTAGAGGCTTCCTCACTGTAAACCGATTCCCGCTTTCCCTTCATCTCCCCTCCTTTCTTATAATGAGGAAAAATGCATTTCATTTACCAAAGTTAATATAGGTTGTTTATTCACCTTATTACGCAGCCTGTCATTTGAACACTACATTGCTACCTGCAATTGGGGCCTTTGTCACTGAGTGCTAAAAGGATGTTTTATAGGTATCAGTTGCATCTCCTCTACTATGTTATTCAGTTGTGCACTTGGCTAAGTTTATTAGTTATGCATCAACAATATTTAAATACAGTACTGTAACATTATACTGGAGATCAAGTAGCTTAGGCATTATACTGGGCTTTTCAACACTCTGTAATATCATTTTAGTTGGGTATCAAGCTCAACCTTAAAATGCATAACTTCTGATATCGGATCCCTATATTTTAAAATTCTGAGGCCTGATAGTAGCTGTCAGAAACTTCTTATTCAGCATTTTCAATTAAATAGACGATAGAACTGCATGTTGTATCTGTCAAGACACGGACACAGATCTCCCAGTCTCCGGATGGTCATACCATGGAGGTACTCCAGAAGATGTGCTGGGGTACTCTTCCTAAGTCCCCCAGAACTGACTACACAGGAATTGCCCAGGAAGTTTATACTTCCATTGGGCAATTACCCTGCATCTGGAACCCTCGGAAACTCTGAACTCAGAGTTTTTTACGGTTCTGACACACGTAGCAGAATGGTTACTCTGGACCTCCCAACAAACACACCTACCCACCCAACTGACCTGCCACTCTCTTCACCCCCCCCACCCACCCACATCCCAACTACCCACCACCCCACTCTACCCCTTTGCCCACTTACCTTACACACTTACCTTCTATCCATAGCCTGCCAAAGTGGTTTTGGGACATTTAAATTTACCGGAATACGGCCCCTAGTGCCGTGAAAAGGGGGTGTGGCTCGGCTTCCCCCCTCAGTGCTCCTGCACCATGAAGGAAGGACTCCAGGAGCATGCACGCTCTACATTTCACAGGCTGCCTGGTTGGAAATCCAGGTGAGAAATGCAGAGCTCCAGTGCAAGGTATGTAAAAAGGAGAGGAGTGGCAATCTGATGTTGATTGCCACCCCATGGAAGGTTTGGCCCATGATTTTTATTTGACCCCAAATTCTTCCTAAATTTCCTAATAAATTACCTAACTTTGAAAATGGGAAAAACACACACTGTGTTTCAGCAAGTATATTTTGCAGTACGAGCAATTTTAGTTTTGTTTATTATTCTTTGATTGGATGTGGGTGTCACTAGCAAGGCTAGCATTTGTCACCCATCCCTTAATTGCCCTTGTACTGAATGGCTTGCTACCACATTGAAGTGGGTCTGGAATCACATGGAGGGCAGACCAGGTAAGGATAGCAGATGGCTAAAGGGTAAAAGCAAAATACTGCAGATGCTGGAAGTCTGAAATAAAAACAGAAAATGCCGGAAAAACTCAGCAAGTCTGACAGCATCTGTGGAGAGAGTGAAAAACAGAGTTAATGTTTCGAGCCCATTTGACCCTTCTACAGAGCTCCAGATGGCCAAAGGACATTGGTGAACCAGATGGGTTTTTATAACAATCGATAATAGTTTCATGGTCACCATTACTGAGACTAGCTTTATATTGCAGATTTGTTAATTAATTGAATTTAAATTCCATCAACTGGTATGGTGAAATTTGAATCCATGCCCCAGATCATTAACCTGGGTTATTGGATTAGCAGTCCAATGACATTACCACTACGTCACCGATTTATATTCCTTTTAGGTTCCATGCCGCCTTTATGTACTCCTTCAGTTGGGATGGACTGGTTCGTGGATATTCTTTTATATCTACTTGCCTTACTTGATAATTGACCAAATCACCACTTAGTGTTGATCCTAATTCACATTTGGTGATATTGGCACTGCCTCACTACTTCTACGAATCATTTATACATCAACATCTGTTCATTGTTTAGTATTGCAGGTGTTCATTGTTTAGTATTGCAGAACTTCAAATGTTTATCTGCATACTTTGTATTTTTATTGACATCCTTATCCTTATTTTCATTTCCTTTTTAATAATTAAAACCATCTCACCTAGGCGTAACCAAAATCTCCAAACCTACACAGTTTATGCACTTCTTAGGGTGGCTTAACATGTCAGTACTCCCATCCTTTTAAGTTAATCCCTTTTTCCTGTCTAACCAATTCTTCAATGTTTCTGAAACCCTCATTTACATTAGATTGTAATCTATCTCATTTCTTTAAAGTAAAATTATTTTGCTCTACAATTATATGCTGTACTTTTAGCTTTGAGAAGTCTGAAACTTGTAATACTAAAGCTTGTGAGCTTTAATTCTTAATTTGCAGTCTGTGAAGTTGTGTTTACAACTGTTGCAGGATTCATTGATGGTGCAGTAAATCCTTTTCAGGCAGTTAGGATTAAAATTGGATTTCTTTTGATATTTCGTATAAATGTACTTAATTCTTATCCTACTGTCAGCACAATAGCAGGGTGCTAATTAGTGAACCACAGTTGGTGTCACTTCAGGAAGATCAAAGATACAGTTTTCATTTCCTGCTACAAACTCCGTTCCTTCCTTATTGACTCCATTTCTCCTTTCCAGCCTATCCAGCCACTGAAGCTGAACCAGACTGCAAAACCTTACTGTCCTTTTGAACCCAGATCTGAGCATTGACTTCAACATCCTATGTGATACCAAAACAACCTACAGGATTGCTTGCCTTTCCTCAGCTTCTCAAGCATTGAGATCCTTATCCATTTTCTAACCCTGTAGACAAGATTTATTCCATATCGTCCTCCGGACTCTCGTGATCCACCCTTCAAAAGCTTGTTTAAAATCTAGTTGTACTAAGCCCTGCTCATACAACCCTCCTGCCCATGCTGACATACTCTGGTTTCCATCTTGTATTAAATCTAAAATCCACATTTATTTTTTCAGATCCCTCCCTGCCTCACCATATCTTGTCTCAGCAACCTTCCTGAGCCTCATTTCTCTTTCCACACTCTTCAGTCTTCTGACTTCAACCCTTTTGTGCATTTTTTCATAACTTCTCACTGATCTTTTCAAATGCTGGATCTGCCTTGGGGATTCTCTGCACTTTTTAGAAAAAACCTTTCAACATTTATCTTTTCCACCAGGTTTTTGATTATCCATCCTAAACTCTTCCACCATGGCTCAGTGTCCATTCCTGTATCCTTTTCTATTTGGGACACTATTTCTACATTAAGGATCCTTTTGTAATGTAGGTTGTTAAAGACAGTTACAGCTCATTGCCATGCTCATTCATTGATTGTGGTTGAGCATTGTTTCTCTAGCTGCCATTAAAAAAAAAACAAAGTACCTACTGGCTGCTGCCATATGAAAACAAAAAAATGAATTTTGAAGGGATAATACTTACTGATTTGAACAGTAGTCAAAAGGAGCACCATTTTTAGTTAACCTTGTTTTTTGGGGGCAGAAAGAGGAACGGTGTCAATTTTTGCCAAGTGATTTTGCGTGCAGTTGATGTAGTGATGTGTTTAAGATGGTGACCAAAGTTGCTGAAGCACTTCTCTGTTCAATTGGATATAGTGCTATGCAATGAAATTAGTGTTTCATTTCTGTTGCTTGGCAAAATGCTTTAAATTTTCTGTCAGTATACTAGTTTATTTCCATCAACCTTTGCTTTGTAGAGTAAAGTAGCTGAATTTTAAGCTGGTTTTAATTGTTTTAGCAAATTGCTATCTTATTATATATATCTCCTCGCTACTTAAACATGAAAAAACTGTGCAAGCTGACAGTCCATGACTAAGAATACAAGCATGGTTGGCAAACTCTTAGCTGCTTACGCATGGTTTTTATCTATGTAAGCTTCTCAATCTGAAAAACAGAAATGGAAAATAGTTTAGTGCTTTTCTTCACAATTCCTTTTCAAATTAAGTTTAGGTTTTTTTTTACCAGGGTTGACTATATTGAGAAGATGGGTAACCTGTAAAGTGGGGGAGAGGAGTTCCTAGCGGCCCAAGTGAAATTTAAAGAGAGAACTTATCAAGCATTGTCCTTAACAGGCAATGAATTACTTTTGAAGCGCAGTCACAATGGTTATGTAGGAAAACTGTAACATTGATGAATGTAAAGTATTACATTTGGGTAAGTAAAATGTGGAATTAAGTATGCAGTGATTTGAATTAGCACAGGATGGCTATGAAAGAGTCTGGAAGTAGTTGTGATTGTTGCCTTCAATGTCATGACAATGTGGCAAAGTAATTTAGAACAATAGAATGAAGTATTTTATGTACAGAAGATAAGGCAATAACTTGATGGAAGTTAAACTAAGGTTTCATACTCTCCTTTGCCACATTGTACTGAACACACTTAAAATGCAGTAATAAAACACAAAATGCTAGAAATGAACTAACCCATCTGCATTTTAAATAGAGAAGCCGATTTGTATTTTTCCTTTTCCTTGACTTTTCCTTAGCACATTAAGATAAGAGAGCCTCTAAAATATGTTTAACATTTTTTTTAAAAATTGGGGACAAACAGGTATTTCATGAGCAAATTAATGACTTGAATAGCACGTGAACGGAGGCAATCGCCATCT
Source organism: Carcharodon carcharias (assembly GCF_017639515.1). NCBI lineage: Eukaryota > Metazoa > Chordata > Chondrichthyes > Lamniformes > Lamnidae > Carcharodon > Carcharodon carcharias. The sequence goes on from NC_054469.1 coordinate 60,159,125, forward strand.
CCGAGCAGAATTGAGGATATTAAAATTTTTTAAAAACTATTATTGACTTTAAAATGGACCCCAGGAGGCACCTGCCCTTTACAGCTGCAATGTTTGTTAAGCTTCTAGAAGGTTCCAAGTGGATTACAAATAGGCATGCCTAGACAATCCACCTGTGGCATTTCGTACCTACCATTGTCCAGAACTATTCAAAGAACACCAAAAGAATGAACTCAGGCTTGAAAGGCATTTGGAAATCCAAATTGTAAATTAGATTACCACTTGCCTTATTTGCAACACGATTCAGCATTTTGCTAGAGGGTCAGATGATATAGCAACCATCTTTGCTTGCCTGTCAAGAATATAAGAAAGGCAGAGCAAGCTGTCTAGAATCAGAGACATCTTGAAACATCAGAGAAGCAGCCAAGAGCTTCAACTCGGGAGAGAGGGAGAGACACCCAGAATTGGCTAGTAGCCTGCTGTAAGTAACTGGGCAACTGAAAGTGCCACACCTGCAATACTGTAAAATCAAAACAAGGAACCTCTCCCTTCCCTGTACCCTGTTCCATTTCCTAAGCTACCTGTGAAAGCAACCTGTGGCAATTCGACAGCGGAAACCATAGCAGCTGCTGAGCCAATCCTGCAATTCCAAGCCTTCACCAGACAATGCAACATCTCAAATAAGAGACTGAACTTGATTCAGTTTTTATGAGCATTGTTTTATCTTCATCTGTAATTAGTCTTTGTATGCATATGTGTGTGTGTGATATTGTGTTTCCTTTAGTAACCTCTGGAGCAAGAGTGTAGAAATAAACTAACCTTTTCTTTTTAAATACAAAATGCTTTGCTGCTTGATTATTTTAAATTAACTCACCCACTTCAAGGGTAAGAAATACACATCCACATATAAATATATTGATCACAGGCAACTTCAAGGAAACACCGTCAGACACAATCAAAAGATATTAAGAAGAACAAAATAATGTGAAAACAGCTAAAGTGACAAAAGGGAGCAGGAAATAGCCACATGAGAAAGCAAAAAGAATTCTGCCAGTGCTGATGGTTGACGGTTTATAAAAATAATGAATGCTAAAAATGCAGAGTGGGTCGAATTAAAGGTAAAATGAGCCAACTCTACTTCCACACTAAGGTACAGACCTCTTCCTTGCTAAATTATTTTTTCATGGGATGTGGGTATCACAACACTTATTGCCCATCCCTAATTGCCTTTGAGCTGCGGCTTCAGAGAACAGTTAAGAATCAACCACACTACTGTGGATCTGGAGTCACATGTAGATAAGGATGGCAGATTTGCTTCCCTAAAGGACATTTGTGAACCAGATGGGTTTTTACAACAATTGATCCACGGTAGTCACCGTTACTGAGACTAGATTCTATTAATTGAATTTAAATTCCACCAGCTGCTAGCGTGGGATATGAACCTGTGTCCCCAAAGCATTAGCCTAGGCCTCTGGATTACTAGTCCAGTGATATTACCACTACACCGCCATCTCCCCTGCTGAGCAGAGTAATAAGTCTGAGCATTAGGAAAGTTTTAGAACCAGCGAAGGATAATGAAAAAATTATTGGGGAGAGAAAATAGAATATGAGAGTAAACTAGTAAGAAATATAAAAACACATTGTGAGAGCTTCTAACACTATTAAAAAGGAAGAGGTTGAGTCAGGGGAAATTATAATGGGGATAAGAAAATGGAAGAGACGTTGAACAAATATTTTGCATCACAGTAGAAGACACAAAAAGATGCCAGAAATAGTGGACAACCAAGGGTCTAGTGAGAATGAGGAACTGAAAGTAATTAATGAGAAAATAAAAAGTACTGGAGAAATTAATGAGACTAAAAGCTGACAAATCCCCTTAACCTGATATGCTATATCCTAGGGTTTTAACAGAGGTAGCTTAGAGATGGTGGATGCATTGGTTCCAAAGTCCCTTAAATTCTGGAGTGGCTCAGTGGATCAGAGTGTAGCAAATGGCTGGGGAAAGCAGGGAACTTTAGGCCAGTTAGCTAATGCCAGTCATCAAGAAAATACTGGAATTAATGATAACAGGTCACTTAAAAAATCATAATTAGGCAAAGTCAACATGATTTTATGAAAGGAAAATTGTGTTTGACAGAGTTATTAGCATTTTTTCTGGATATAACTAGTAGGCCAGATATAGGAGAACCTGTGGATATTTGGATTTTCAAAAGGCAGAATTCAAAAATAGTGAGGTTATGTTAAAGTGTAATAGGCACAATGTGTGTACATGTTCTTTCCGCCTGTAAAGAACAGGGCCCTGTGTATTAATATATGCAGCTTCCAGTGCAGGCAAACGTGCCACACGGTGAGCCTGATTGACAATCTTAAATTGGATGTCAGCGTAATTCTTAGCACAGTGAGGATTACTTAGCAAATGTTGCCCAATCGTGGAATCACATCTAATGTTGGACACTGTGTTTTGAGTTTTGCAAGCATAGGCTGGTTGGGTATGGTCTGTACCTTGCCTGTGGTGAACAATGGCTGGGACATGCTGTTTGATACGATCCACCTGTCTTTGGGACGCATGGCCTACATGTAGCATCACACTAGCACGGAAATTCATATACCACATTACTCATTTGTGTGATAGACAGAACGTCTTTTTAGTTCGATGGCTGCATTCTGTTGGTGCTGAATACCACTCATGTTGCTACTACAGAGTAGCAGCATGAAACATATAGCTTCACCTGTTGCTTAAATTAGATGTGATTCATGATTGGTCATTTGTTAAATGATCCTCAATGTGCTGAGAATTACGCTGACAACCAATTTAAGACAGTCAGTGTGTCGCAATGTTGTACTTGTGAATGTGCTGGAAGCTACATATATTAATAGACAGAGCCCTGTTCTTTGCAGACAGAAAGAACATACACACACATTTCACTTGTTTCAGCCAAACAAAATAAGTGACAGCCATTCGTTGACTAAGTCCTCAGGGCAATGTCTTGACAATCAGGGTCAAGCTGCCAGGTCTAAGTTTGAAACAATGCTTAGCAGTTAACTATCGGTCACCATCAGTGATGCATTCTCCATGGCAACCAATCAGCACTCTTCACATACAGTATAAATGTTGTTTTTTCCCCCTTATATTGGCATTCTTGCGAGTATCCTGATAAGCGCAAGATGAAAAGCTTAGACGTGTCTTTTTTTTCAGCAATACTCAAGTTGTGTACCACCAAATGACTATTTATATTCTATGTAATTGTGTATAATTTAACAAGGGGAGATTATTAGATTCAGGTAAGGAGCTAAATAAGTGTGGCAGGAACAAGCTGAAATAACAGTCTGCTGGGACAATCTGAATTGTATATGTACTGAAGAGGTAGAAATGGAGCTGCATGGAGTAAAGGAATTGGGAAATAGTTTCTTTTTCAATAGTGGGCTCATGGTTAGGGGAGACAGGAGAAAGAATCAGGAAATTTGCATACAGCCTCACCCAGTCCTTCTGCTCTGACAGAAGCCCATTTATTTTTTTTCAGTGGGTTAGAATATGATGTTCTGAGAAAAGGTGCTGAAATGCAAAATGATTGATTCCTGGCATAAATACTTAGATCTTTATCTGGATTAGAGAAGTTTAAGCATAAATGAAAGTAGGAATAAATGGAAAATGCGAATTTGGATTTGAACTATTTGATCACAGAACAATGGATGTTTGGAATAATCTACCAAAGGAAAAAACAATGGAGTCAGTCAAAATGCAATTCAGTGTCATGATGGAAGTAGTGTGCTAGAAGAATCACACTCAGTGGACTGAATGATGTTTTATATTTGGCATTTCTTGTTTTTGCTCGTGCTCTCAAACACTTAGGGTCTGTCTTCCTGTTATGAATTCAATTCATTATGTCTGTGTGTGTTAAATTTGCAGTCTATGGACATTGTAACATTTAAAGGTACAGGAGGACCAAGGAATTGATTAAGAAGGGGAAAATAGAGTACGAGAATAAGCTTGTGGGGAACATAAAAACTGACTAAAAGTTTCTATAGGTATGTAAAGAGAAAAAGATTAGTGAAGACAAATGTAGGGCCCTTACAGTCAGAAACAAAGGAATTTATAATGGGGAACAAAAAAATGGCTGACCAAGTAAATACATACTTTGGTTCTGTCTTCACAAAGGAGGACACAAATAACATAGCAGAAATGTTGGGGAACACAGGGTTTAGTGAGAGGAAGGAACTGAAAGAAATCAGTATTAGTAGGGAAATGGTGTTGGGGAAATCGATGGGATTGAAGGCCGATAATCCCCAGGGACTGATAATCTACATCCCAGAGTACTTAAGGAAGTGGTCCTAGAAATAGGGAATGCATTGGTGGTTATCTTCCGAGATTCTATAGACTCTGGAAGAGTCTACATATTGGAGGGTGGCTAATGTAATCCCACTATTTAAAAAGGGTGGTAGAGAGAAAACAAGGAAATATAGACCAGTCAGCCTGATGTCGGTAGTAAGGAAAATTCTAGTGTCCATTATAAAAGATTTAATAGCTGAGCACTTGGAAAACAGTGGCAGAATCGGACAGAGTCAGCATGGATTTACAAAAGGGAAATCATGCTTGACAAATCTGCTGGTATTTTTTGAGAATGTAACTAGTAGAGTTGATGATGGGGAGCCAGTGGACGTGGTTTATTTGGACCTTCAGAAGGTTTTCGACAAAGTCCCATATAAGAGATTAGCAAGTAAAATTAAAGCGCATGGGTTAGGGGGTAGTGTATTGAGATGGTTGGCAGACAGGAAACAAAGAGTGGGAATAAATTCATTTTGTGAATGGCAGACAGTGACTAGTGGGACCCCAGCTATTCACAATATATATTAATGATTTAGATGAGGGAACTAAATGTAATATCTACAAATTTGCAGATGACACAAAGCTGGTTGGGAGGGAGAGCCGTGAGGAGGATGCAAAGATGTTTGTGTGATTTGGACAAGCTGAGTGAGTGGGCAAATGTATGGCAGATGCAATTAAATGTGGATAAATGTAAGGTTATCCACTTTGGTAGCAAAAACAGGAAGGCAGATTATTCTCTGAATGGCTATAAATTGAGAAAGGGGAATGTGCAGTGAGACCTGGGTGTCCTCGGACACCAGTCGCTGAAGGTAAGTATACAGGTGGTAAAGAAGGCAAATGATATGTTGGCCTTCAGAGCAAAAGGATTCGAGTATAGGAGCAGGGATGTCTTGCTGCAATTATAGTGGGCCTTAGTGAGACCACACCTGGAATATTTTGTGCAGTTTTGGTCTCCTTATCTGAGGAAGGATGTTTTTGCTATAGAGGGAGTGCAGTGAAGATTGACTAGATGATTCCTGGATTGGCGGGATTGACATATGAGGAGAGATTGAGTCAGTTAGGATTATATTTGCTGGAGTTCAGAAGAATGAGTGGGGGATCTCATAGAAACCTATAAAATTCTAACAGGACTAGACAGAGTTGATGCAAGAAGAATGTTCTCGATGGTGGGGGAGTACAGAACCAGCGGTCACAGTCTGAGGATACAGGATAGACCATTTAGGACTGAGATGAGGAGAAATTTCTTCACCCAGAGAATGGTGAGCCTGTGGAATTCGCTACCACAGAAAGTGATTGAGGCCAAAACATTATATGTTTTCAAGAAGGAGTTAGATATAGCTCTTGGGGCAAAAGGGATCAAAGGGTATGAGGAGAAAGCAGGAGCAGTCTATTGAGTTGGCTGATCAGCCATGATCATGATGAATGGTGGAGCATGCTCAAAGGGCCGAATGGCTTACTCCTATTTTCTATGAATGTTCCCATTCTGGTTACATTCGTTCCTGCCTAGTAACAAGGATGGGACCCTCTGGGAGTGTTTTGATAGGTTCCTGGAACTGTTCAAGGGTCAGTGAACAACCTTAATTCAGGGAGTCAGTTTGAGACAATTTGCTAGCCAAGAAGTGTCACAGACACAGGGACAGGAGTAGGCTCTGTTAAGTAGGTAGAAAGAAGGGAGCAAAGAAATAAGCTCTGAATCAAAGAAATAGCTGCAGTTGGCAGACTGACTCTGCACTGTGGGCCACTGGAGCAAAGGTAACCTTTTGGAGCAGTGATGTTCTGCTTGGCACAGCCATAGGTCAGAATCCTGGAACCCCTATCCTAAGAGCACTGTGGGTGTACCTACACTACATGGAAGGCAGCAGTTCAAGAAGGCAGCTCACCACCATCTTCTCAAGGGCAACTAGGGATGGGCAATAAATGCTGGTCTTGCCAGTGAAGCCCACAGCCCATGAATGAATGAATAAAACAAAAATGTGCTTGTGAGCGAACGTTGAGTCACTCCGGAATTCAGGGAGAGGGAACCTTGGAAGGCAAGGTTGAAACCCTGCAAGGTGGGTCATTGTTAAAGCCATCTGAGTGAGAGAAATGTTTGGAGAGAATTCCAAGGCAGGATCTTGAAAAGGTAGAAATTGGAAACCCTCATGAGAAAGACGAAGTTTCAGTGAGATTGGTTGACGAACAGTGGGACTAACGTCTGGGTGACTCCTTGAGAATTTTATAGACTCTGTCTTGGTCTGTCATTTACTCTGAACTGTGGTGTGTTCGACCACAGTTTGTTAATTCACATGTACCTGAATGTTAGAGTATAAGATACATATTTTAAATTATTTTATCTTTCTAATCTTGTATAGTAAATTTTGTTTTTGTTTGTTCAAAACCTGTGGAATCTTGTGGCTTTATTCCAAAAGCAGATGTCTTGAATCTCAACTTTTTATCCACTCTAAACAAAATGTTACTGGTCCCTAACCAGACCTCGCACCATGTCCCTGGATCTGGCCAAGGATCAGTGAACAACCCTTCTTCAGGGAGCACTTCTTAACAGTAATGTTGGATTCAAAGATACAGATCCTCTGTGCAAAGTCTCAATAGAATTTTCATTTTTTCTGTCGTATTGCAGTCTGTTGAAATTTGCTCTGACACAAAAAAAAATCACATTTTCTCCTGACATAAAAGATTGAAATCTTAATTGTAATGTGATCGGTATATTTCTAGAAAGAATTATCTTTTATTTTTACAGATCAATGAGTTAAGTCATGTCCAAATTCCGGTTATGTTGATGCCAGATGACTTCAAAGCCTATAGCAAGATAAAAGTGGATAATCACCTTTTCAATAAGTAAGTTTATTGCCTTACATTGTGTTTAAATAAATTTTAATTAAGTTGGAAATTAATTTTTGCTTACAGCCTTTCATGATAGTGCTCCCACCTACAAAACGATGTGGACAGTTCTCCCTCTCAGGTGAGGAAATGACTCCACTCTTACTTAGTGCTGACCTATCATGGGTTCCTAAGAGCTTAAACTTACAATCAGCGGTGTAGATATGTATTATGGCAGAGAGTGATGCAGAACATTACTTAAGGGAAAACATTTCATTTGCTCGTATTTTTTAACAACTCATATGATTTGTTGGGTGTATTGAAAAATCATAGGATACAGTTTGACCATCTTTGCTTGTGAATTCCCAATTGAAATGTTGTTCCTTTGCCATACTCTTTTTCCGCTTAGATTTAGACTTTTAATTTCCAGATTCGTTCATTCCTGTTTCTTCTAAAGTTTTTTTTAAATCTTGTGTTTAGTAGAGGGAGTGCTGCATTGTCAGAGGTGCTATTCTTTGGACAAGCTCATAAACCAAGTCCTAGTGGTCTAAGTGGACCTAAGAGGGTCACTCAGCTTTAAGAGAGAGGTTTGCACTTATACATCACATTCACAGAAATCTATTCACTGATTTTTGTGTCTCTAAAGTTAAGTTTCATCAACTTGATGAGAAAGCTTCACCCATTAGATAACTCTGAATTATTTGTTATACAAGATCATCGGCTGCTGATAGTTTCTTCAGAACAGTATTGATGAATCTTGGTAACTTGAAGTCAGCTGTCTGTCTTCCTCTTTTGTCTTTCAACCCCACAAAAACTAATATCCCTAAAAAGGAGATTTATCACAGGTGGAAGACTAGATTCCCTGTAGAATTGGAGGGTTGTAAAACTGGGAGTTTGGGAGGGTGGGGGAAGTGAGATTGTTGTTCTCTAGATGAGAATTTTAAATTTAAGGCATTGAGGAACCGGATATCCATGTAGTTTAGAGAGGTCAGAGAGAATAGATAGGTAGGGTATGGTATAGGTAGCAGAGATTTGGAGGAGCTGAAGTTTACAACAGGTGGATGATGAGAGGCCAACCTGAAATTAATAATATAGGGCAACAAAAGGAACGCTGGCCTCTATAGCTGCCTTTTGAAAACAGAATTAGACAAAAGCTGAACTGGGGAAAAATATATTTGATATATTGCTAAGAGAATATCACAAGAGCTCAACATCAAGGACACCTTCAATTTGACAGTACTTCCTGAATAGATACAAATTTTCACCTTCAACCATGAGAATATTCATTGTGAATATTTTCATGTTCCAAAGGCAGAAGGGTGATATGGTTAATTCACTGCACCATACAATCCACCAAACGTGCATGTACACTATATTTAAAAACTTATATCTGCATAAGTTTTCTGTCAACTTTCCACCATAACTTCCTACATCCTAATTTATAATGAAACTGTCTTTGTAAACTTGCCATGCTGTGATTGCATCCTCCTGCCAATGATGATGCAGTAGCATTAGCTGTCTCCTTTTCTAGTACTACAGAAAAATTCCTATGCTCCAACCAGTCTACAGTATTGCTGCACTTTCCAACGTGACCTATCATCAATTGCAATTTGTGAAAGAGAATTCAGATTTACCACCATTTGTGTATTGAAGTGTTTCCTAATTTCACTCCTGAAAAATCAGGCTCTAATTTTTATACCATGCTCTTTAGTCCTAGACTTCTTAACCAGCAGAAATAGTTTCTATGTACCCTATCTGTTCCCCTTAATATCTTGAAAACTTTGGTCAAATTCCCCCTTAACCATGTACATTCCAAAGCATTCAACTTTAGTTTGTGTAATATCTCCTCGTAATTTAACCCTTGGAGTCCGGGTATCATTATGGTAGATCTAGGGTGCATTCCCTCCAAGGCCAATATATCCTTCCTAAAGTGTGGTGCCCAGAACTGCTTGCAGGACGCCAGGTATGGTCTAACCAGGGCTTTGTATAACTGAAGCATGACTTCTACTCCCTTGTATTCTAATCCTCTAGATTCCATCAGCTTTTTTAAAAATTATTTTCTGTACCTGTTTATGACGTTTTAATGATCTATGTACCTGGACCTCCTAGCCTCTTTGGACCCTGACTGTTTCTAGTTTTTCACCATTTCTATCCATTTTTTCTCTCCAATTTGCTGATATTAAAATTCATTTGCTGCATTTTAGCCCATTCACTTAATTTATCAGTATCTCTTTGTAATGTTACACTTCCATCTACAGTACCACCTTTCTTTGTGTCATCGGCAAATTTGGATATGTAGCTTTCTAACCTGTCATCTAAGTCATTACTAAATATGGTGAATAGTTGAGGCCCCCACACAGATTCTTGTAGAACACCACTATTCACATTCTGCCAAATAGAGTACCTGCTCATTATCCCAATTCTCTTCCATTTGCCGCTCAGTCAATTTCCTGAACAGTTCAACAATTTGCCTTCAATTCCATGGACTTCAACTTTAGCTAATATTCCCTAATGAGGGAATTTGTCAAAAACTTTCTGGAAGTCCATATAAGTAAGGTCCATAGACATTCCCCTGTCCACTATTTTAACTGTCTTTTCAAAAATTTCAATCAGATTTGTCAGGTACGGCCAACCCTTTACAAATTCATACTGGAACTCTTTGTCCAGCTGAAAATTTTCAAGGTGTTCAGTCATCCTTTCTTTAATTCTGTGCTCTATGAATAATAATATAAAAGTAAAGCACTACATTAAAAGGACAGAATGTATGTATATACTATAGGCAAAATTAAGTCTAATTCTTCCGAACCCCACACTATCTAATTCTGATTCCTCTGCACTTTGGTCTTGACTCTTGTGTGTACTGTCAAAAGTTTTACTTGTTTTTAAACCAGGTGCATCCTTTCCTTTTATATTGTAATAATAGATGATTTTGTTCCCTCCATAACTAGTTGGCATTACCTTATTTATTTATACAGGCAGTATCTAAGAGATTTAATTTATTTACCAGGGAGAATATGCCAAGTCACTTTAAGTTTAAGGAGTACTGCCCTATGGTCTTCCGAAATTTGAGAGAGAGGTTTGCAATTGATGATCAGGATTTCCAGGTAGGTCTGTGTTGTGATCACTTAATAACTGTGAGAGGGATGAAAATTTCTCTATCAAATACTCTTCAGTCAGTCAGTGAATTTGTTTGGTATGATCGCTCAATTGATTTAATGCTTAACATATTTGCTAAGTCTTGGTTTCCAGTCCCAGAGCTGTCTTTGAAGATTTTGCCTTAACTGGTTGAGATTATTTTGTGGGGGCTGGTGGGGTGGATGGATGTTGTGTGGCTCGTTACTGGAAGCTGCTTGTTCATCCTTAAGTTAAAATTAATCGTGGAGCTCTGAAACCCATTGGACAATCACATGATCACTGAGCAGTGGTTCAAATTGCCCCAGTTTACCTATTGGTTTCAAGATGCCTGCAAGGGAAGAAAAATAAAGTGCAGTTATATCTTTGAAGTAAAATTTATGTTGATAGAAAATTAGAGTTCTTTGAATTAAAAGAAGAAAAGTGAAAACATTGGCAACAATGATTCAGCAGAAGGGGATTAGTGGGGTAAGGTGTACTGGATCTACAAAACAGTTATTCATTCAGTTCTGTTGAAGGGTCATGAGAACTCGAAATGTCAACTCTTTTCTTCTCCGCCGATGCTGCCAGACCTGCTGAGTTTTTCCAGGTAATTCTGTTTTTGTTTTGGATTTCCAGCATCCGCAGTTTTTTGTTTTTATCAACAAAACAGTTGTTGTTTCAAAGAAAGTAAAGGGAAAATCACAACCAGAAAACTATATGCATTTATAATGTAAATGAAAATGCTGTTTCCCAATGTATCAATGAAAATTTCTTTTCAAGGCCACAAGCAAACAGTATGATCACTTTCTCTGCAAGTTTTGTTCCAATGGTTGCAATCTACTTTGGTCTTGTGTCATTTATGAAGTGTCTGGTCCTATATTGCATTGGTACAATCTATCTCTCCTTTACAAATATTAAGGTTATTACTGTGTACATACCAGAGAGTAAATTCTGTGCTCCCAATAGCTACTGCGTTCACTGGAAATACAGGTCAGAAAATCAAGGTTAAAGTCCACCTTCAAACCGTTACTCTCCTCCAGCATGGCTTTCCTCACTGGTAGCACATGATCATAGAATTTAACTTCCTCTTCCTAAACTGGAGATACTGGAGAAGCTAATAAGGCCAAAGGGTTAGTCTCTGATTCACAATCCAAACATCAATTTGCAACAATACAAATATATATTAGAACATTGGAAATAAAAAAAAACTCCTAACAATTTCACTTGCAACAAGTCAGCTTTTTTTGTTCTTTATTATAAGATTGGTTTCCAATCTTAAGAAATGAAACAGAACTGTGGATATTTAAATTTTCCTTAATCTGCAACCATGGTGATTTTTGAAACTTCTCTTTGAGGATTCCTAAACATATTGACAAATTCTTCAATTTTCATAAGAAACAGTCAGAGGAGAGTAATGTCACTTGCCAGAAAACTTTATTATTAGCATGTGGCAGCAGAAGTAGCATGCTGGTAAATGAACAAATGCAAATACTTGATAAGAGACTGATAGAAATCTGAAATCAAAGACCGTCATCTTCTATCTCAATGTTATCACCCATCTCTGCACCTGCCAATCTGCTGCTGAAAAACTCATTCATACCTTTATTAACTCCATACTCAGCTATTCTAATGCTCTCCTGGCTGGCCTCCTAACTTCCACATTCCATAAATTTTACCTCAGCCAAAACTAGGCTGCTCATATTCCAACCTGCACCAAGCCCTTCTGAACCATTACTCTGTATACTCACTAACCTATTTCAGCTCCTGGTCCACCAATGCCTCGAATTTGAAATTCTCATCCTGGTGTTTGAATCCCTTGCATCCCCACCCCACAAAGCTCCCATCTCTGTAAGCTACTTGAGCTTTACAAACCTCCAAGAACTCTGCATTCCACCAGTTCTAGCCTTGTGCCAATCATTGATGGGGATGTTTTCTCAGCTGTGTAAGGGCTAAAACCTGAAACTTTCCCTAAATCTTTCACCTCTTTCTCATCTTTCAAGACCTTATTCAAATCTACCTTTTTGACCGAGCTTATGATCACACCTCCTACAATTTCCTCCTTTGGCTCAACATCAGTTTTTGCCAGATTGCACATCTGTGAATTACCTTTGACCTTTTTCCTAGTTTAAAGGTGCAATGTAAATGTAAGCTTTTGTTGTATGTATGTCAGCTACTTTGGGGCCACACAGGCATAGTTCTTATTTTCTCAATTTGGATATTTGAAGACCAACACAGGAATGATAGTATGGGAAAGTGCTGGGAAAAGCATCAAAAAGTTTATGCCAGTTATGGTTAGCAATTGTTATCGCCTTTTGGCTGTAGACTGCTGATATAGGAAGCAATTTTATTTTCTGTTATAAATTTTCACATTTTGGTTGTTCTGCCCTTTTGCATTTCTGCTCATCTACTTTCACCCATCTACTTCCAGCAATATTCCTGCTCATTTCATGTTAGGATCATGATTCCTTTACACCATGTATATACTATGTATACCAAAGTATGATGTATTTTCCACATTATCTAACTTGTACTTGTGGACTATACCATCTAGGTTGTACTATTCATAGAGTTTCTCTCCCTTTAGCATCATTCAGCTATATCCTTTGTTCCTATATGTCTTAGTCATTTTTGTTTTGATTTTGTTTCTTTTTTGAGAACTGAACCTCAATGCCTCAAGTATATTTTGTAGCTGTGCAACTGAAGGTTTGAACCTATTCTTGATAAAGTGGAACACTATGCAATGAAACCGCCAGAATTTGACATGTATGTATAAGAGTAATGATTATTGGTTATTAATCAATAAAGCCAACAGAATGCTGATTTACATGCAAAAATGTAAAAGTTCAATACAGCACAAGTTGGGAGAATTCATGCAAAGCCATGAAGATAATCTAATCAGATCATATCCTCAAAATGTGTCCAGATTTGGACAGAAGAAAATTTAGTAAAAATCTTGCAGATGTTGCAGCAAGAATGGATTAATCTGATCTGTAGAGCCAATAAGACAGATGAAAAGAAAAGATGGAGAAATATAGGCTTTTGAACCTTCAAAGGAGACAACAAAGAGGGGTTCACAGATAAGATAGAAATGCTATACAAAAAATAAAACACTTCAAGTTAAATCATGATAGCACTGTAAGGGGACACAAGAAGGAAAAAAAAGGAAGCTGCATTTATATAACTCCTCAGCACATGCCATGCTCTCCACAGCCGATTAATACATTTTAAGTGGAATCATTACTATTATGCAGGGAAAAGTGAAACTGAAAACTGATGCCACAAAGTTCTTTGTAGAACAACTGATCAAGTTGTGCGGCTGGCAGGAGAGTCAGATCAGATACCTGAAATGGTTTAAAAATGACTGGATGCTCTGGAGAACATGTGGGCAGACTGGATGGATGAACTAATCAATATTCTTTGTCCAAACCTACTCTTGAGCAAGATATTTTGTTGTTCATATTCAACCAAGTTATGACAATATAAATAGAGAGCATGGATAATCTAATTAATTGTGCAAAATAAATTAGCAATTCAATTTACAAAATAGGCGTCTAATTGATTAGTGTGAAGTGGTGCATTTAGTTTGGAAGAATAAGGAGGCCACATACTGCTTGGATAATAAGAGATCAAACAGGTTAGAGGAACAAAGAGATGTAAGGGTACAGGGGTACGCACAACACTAAAAGTAGCTTTGTTAATAAGTTTAATAAGGCCATAAGAGCACTGGGGTTTATTCCGAGAAGAACAGAATTGAAAAGCAAAGAAATTATGTTGAACTTGTATAGAACCTGGGTTAGATAGCACTTCAGAGTACTCTGCAGAGTTCTGGTTTCCATAAAAAAAGGATACAAAATAAAATGTAGAACTGAGAGTTTTTCTGTTAGAAAAGACTGAACAGGCTGAAACTCTTTTTCTAGAAAAGGTAAGGCTGAGGGGGCGATCTAGTAGAGGTCTTTAAGATTATGAAAGAGTTTGATAGGTGTAGAAAATATGTTGCCACTGGTGCTGGTTACAGGGTGGAGGGGCAGTCTAAAAATAGGGGCCATAAAAATCAGATAGTTATTAATAAATCCAATAGGGAATTCAGGAGAAACTTCTTTACCAAAGAGTGGTTCAAATATGGAACTTGGTTACCACAAGGAATAGCGAATAGCAAACGTGTATTCAAGGGAAAGTTAGATAAACACATGAGGGTGAATGGAATAGAAGGCTTGTGTGTAGTATAAACAATGGCATTGGACCAAATGGCCTGTTTCTGTGCTGTACATTCTGTGTATTTCTTTATGTACCTGTCCTCGATGCAATACACACCTTCACACAACTGAAAGAAAATAGGATATAGACAAAGAACAGTTCCATCAGACCATGCTACTGCTAAAGGCGATTAGTCCATAAATGGGCTGGAATGAATATGCCTTTGCTTGAAATAGATTAGAAACAATAGAAACCATCAATGTCAATTACAATGACATACTTGATGCTCAAGAAGGAGGTGACACAGGGGAAAGACCTGTGAGCAAATGATAATGGAGGATTTCATAGAAGATTTAAGGAATGGCTTGTTAACGTAAAGCTGACATAAAGTCTTACCAAGCAAGTGTGCCTGCTAGCTTATTCTAAAATGTAGTATTTCAAATTGCTGAACTTATGATGGAAAGAAAGTCATTGATGAAGCAGCTGAAGATGGTTGGGCCTAGGACAGTCCTCTGATGAACTTCTGAAGCAATCTCTTGGACTGAGGTGACTCAAGCCAGTGGAGTGTTCCTCCTGATTCCATTGACTTCAATTTTGCTAAGGCTCCTTGATGCCACACTCAGCCAAACACTGCTTGATGTCAAGGGCAGGCACTCGCATCTCACCTCTGGAGTTCAACTGTTTGTCCATGTTTGGACCCAAGGCTGTAATGAGGTCAGGAACTAAGTGGCCCTGGAACCCAAACTGAGCAAAAGTGAGCTGTATGTGCCGCTCAATAGCACCGTCGACAACACATTCTATCACTTTGGTGATCAAGAGTTGACTAGGGCAGTAATTGGCCAGGTTGGATTTGCCCTGATTTTCGTGTACAGGGTATACCTGGACAATTTCCTACATTGCCAGGTAGATACCACTGTTGTAGCTGTACTGGAACAGCTTGGCTATGGGCGCAGCTAGCTCTGGAGTACAAGTCTCACTACTACTTTTCGTATGTTGCCAGGACCCATAGTCTTTGCAGTAACCAGTGGCCTCACCTGTTTCTTGACATCAGTTGGAGTGAATTGAATTGGCTGATGATGGGGACCTCAGGAGGAGGTCAAGATTGGTCAACAACTTGGCTCTTCTGGCTGAAGATGGTTGAAAATGCTTCTTGTGCACTGACTCGCTGGGCTCTCTCATCATTGAGGATAGGGACATTTGTGGAGCCTCCTCTTCTGGCTAGTTGTTTAATGTCCATCACTCTTCATGACTGGATGTGGAAGGACTGCAGAGCTTTGATCTGATCCATTGGTTGTGGGGTCACTTAACTCTGGCTATCACCAAAACATGCTGCTTCTGCTGTTTAGCATGCAGGTTGGAGCTTCACCAATTTGGTACCTCATTTTAGGTATGACTGTTGCTGGCCCTGGCATGCTCTCCTGCATTCCTCATTGAACCTGATTCAATTGCCTGCCTTGGTTGGAATCGTCTGTAAATTTGACTAATTGGCATTGGGTTTATGAATCCATGACATTAATATCAGTTCAAAACAAGGATCTCTGGGCACTCAACTCAGTACTTGCACTCCCCCTAATATTACTTCTCTAAGAACCTATTATTTCCTACCCTTTAAACAATGTCAAATGTTGTTCTGAATTCTCCACTGGTTTAATCGTAATTAGTAAAATTTGTACAGAACTTGTACATATGCTTTTAGGAAGTCAAGGTACATTGAAGCATTTTCCATAGTCCATTTGGCATGTTGTTTCCTCAAAGTTCAAGGAGACTGAACTCCACCTCTGCATCCATGTTGTGCTATTTAATGGGCTGTTATCATATAGGTAGCTAACAAGCTTACTCCTCAATTGACATCTGGCTAGGTGGAAGGGTCTGTGTTGTCACCCTTTGGGCATTACGTTAGCCTGTTTTCAGACTGCCAGGGCCTCCCCAGTTTGCACTAAATCCCTCACTGTGGTTGTCAATGAGGCTGAAATCTCATCTAAAGTTTCTTGGTACTGGGAACTGGCTGTATTCGATTCTGTTGGCAGAAAAAGAGGTGACAAAATCCTATATTAAGATTATTTCAACCCAAACGTTTTCAACTCAAACATAATTATGCAAGCTTATGTGGATCGCATATCATGCAGAGTAATAAACGGATTATATTTGTTTATGGAAAATTAACTATACTATTTATAAGTACCATGGTACAGCATTGTACTATAATTGTTTTATGTAGCATATTTCTGTGTCAAGTTGTAGATGATATGATGTGTTGCTGATCTATACATTGGATCTTTTAAATGGAAGCAAAAATATTTACAAAATTTGGACTTAATTTGTTGACAATTTTAGTACCGCTATATAGTTAATTATGGATTGGTCAGCTCGGTTGGTTAGATGGCTAAGAGTGTGGTTCAGAAAAACACCAACAGCATGGTTCAATCCCCAATCCGGCTGAGGTAGTTCTTGAGGTCTGCTTCCTCACTTTGCCCCATTATCATATTGTGACATTAGCAACCCTCGGACAGCAAAAAAGCTACATCGGAAGAGAGATAAGTAAAATGTCTAGCGTTATTGAAAGTTTAAGATATCTTGGTGGATTGTAAAAGTGTGGGAAAGAGACACTGTGAGCTAAAGGCTATGTCTGTGTTAGGGATACAATTTTAAGAAATTATGTAAAAACTCAATGACCTAAGACACAATGGCATAGTTTTAAGAAATTGTTGTCCTTAATTGCTTCTAATCAAGAACAACTTCCAGCCTGTCAGAATAAATGGCAGGGAAATAGTTCTTATTTGGAGAGGAAGGAATAGAGAATAAGAACAGATATGGTGGAAAGTAATCTCTATCACTGTTTTGTTCATTGCTGTAGTTAAAGACACAATTGCTGTTGATGAGTACTCGTGACTTATTTTAACCATTACACTCTGGTGCATGTGTCTAGTTGACTAATAGGCCATGGGCCTGCTTCAGCTTGTTAAAAGTATATTAATAAAAGCGGAGGATGTTATCAATTAAATAAGAAGAAAAGTTGCAAACGTGATGCCTGCCATGCTCCAGATATTGTTAATTTGAAGTGATTAGCAGAAGTGATTTTTTTTGTGGGGAATATGTGAGAATACAATTCCTTCAGCTTTGCAGATTTGCATTTTCTCAATGGTGACAATTTTAAAATCCCTTTCACTTTATTTCACTAATACATATGTTTGTTTTAGCACTAATCTAGTATGTAAATGGTTAGAAGATAACTCAGCATTATTTTTATTTCCAGTGAAATGGACAAATGCCATTTTCAGCAATTTTGTGTATAACGAGTTGGTATAATTTCATCTGTGATAGTGGCTGTTGTTTGTATATATGACCTATATATGTTACCACCAAAAAGGGAGACATGTTGCCGAATCTTTTCATCATGCACTCATCAGGACAATGCCAAATTTCAAACAATCACAATTTATACTATCAGAGAAAAGGGTGCTGATTGGTTGGCAAGTCAACTCTGGCTGACGTGTGGCCATGGAGAAAGTAATTGGCTCCACAAGCTCCCAGGTAATTCAAAAAAGATGCAAAGCTTAAACATACTCCTTTTGTTTGCAGAGAACCAGTCCCTGTATATGAATGTTTGTCACTTCTAGCAAATGCAAATTAGCCATGTAACGAGCTTGACTGATTATCTTAAATTAGTTGTTAGTGTAGCTATTAGCACATGCAGGATTATTTAGCAAGTGCTGCCCAATCGCGGAATCACATCTAACCTTAGATGTTTTGGATTTTGCAAGCACAGGCTGGTTGAGTACAGCCTGTACTCTGTCTACAACAAACAATTGAAGAAACATACTGTTTGTTTCAATCATTGGGATGTGTGGCCTACATCCTGGCGTAGCATGAGCATTAAAATTCATACACAGCATTGTTCAATTGTGTGGTAAGCAGAAGACATCTTTTTGGACTGACAACATCCTGTTAGTGGAGAATACCATTCATGTAGCCATTGTGTAGGAGCAGTGTGAAATAGCTTGCTTCACCTGTTGTCCAAATTTTTAGGACACTTTAAAATTTAAAAAGAACAGTTGCTAGAAGTGACATACGTTCCTATACAGGGACCCAGCCTCTGCAAACAAAAGGAATACGTTCAAGCCTTGCACCTTTTTGAATTACCTGGAAGTTTCGGGAGCCTATAGGTCCCCATTACTTTCTCCATGGCATCACCTTGGCCAAACACAGAGGGCTTGCCAAACAATCAGCACCTTTTCTCCTGTAGTATAAATTGTTATTGTTTGAAATTTGACATTTTTGCATTTGCTCTAATGAGTCGAAGATGAAAAGTTTCAGCAACATCTTTCTTTTCAGCAAGAGTCAAGTACTACCAAGCGACAACATGTCAGTTACTTTTGAATACGTATGGAAATTTGTTCTAACCTATTCCAATTAGCAGTCAATGGTTGCATGCATTATGGATCCCATTTCACAGATGCTGTTTGATGGCCAAGTTTACTGTATAGTTTAGGACTGTCATTTGTCAGCCAGATACTATTTTCATCATCCAAATGCCTCATAAATTCAACTAAATTTTGGAGTTTGACATAGCTTTGTTTTGTAGCTGACAACAAATGGAATTCCATAGAAGTCATAAATCTCTTATGAACGCATTCAAAAATATCTCGATAAACTAAAAGCTGAGATTGTTGTTGCAACAGGTTTAAGGGTATTGCACGCCTCAGAAATATTATAACTTCATGGTTCATTTCCTTTCTCTATTTCTTCAATGGTGTGAAAGATATAAGATTTTTACAGATCTGGAATATATGTCTATAACATTTTTCTTCTTTAATTCTTTGAATTAAAATAATTTTGAATGTTTTACAGAGTCAATCATATAAATGACCTTGCTGAACAAGTGCAAAAGGGAAAAGTTATTGCTGGAAATTACTAAAAATTATACTTATTTGCATAAATATTATGTTCAAATTGTGAAACTGGTGTTTTCATGTATGTATTTATTTCAAATAAACCTCATCCAGAGTCTCAATGCTGATTTGAAGAGGAGGTTTTAATGTAATTTGATTTAAATCAAGGTCTCTTTCAATTAATTCACCATTTCTGATTTTAAATCAATACTTTGTCAGCTTCGAGCATTTTCTTTGTTTGTAAATCCTGTAATTGTTTGTATTTTTTAATTCAAATAGGAGCTAACACTCAAATCAAGATTTGTATATTGTCTTATAGAATGCTTATAGAACCTGTGCTCTATTGTCTCGAAATCTTGCATCTAACACAGGTGAAAGTAAAACTGCACCAGGCTTTCAAGATGTCCTGCATGTACTCCATACTGAAGAGCTACATCCAGCATGAAGAATTACACCAGTATACCAGACACTGGGTTATAATAGATTATAACATTGATGACTTTCGTAGTTTGGCCAGACTTAGTGGATAGCCACAAGTCAAATTACCAGTGATTGCAGCACAGAAGATACCCAATGTGGATGAAGACCAAGAAGGCCCATGAAAATAAAGGGTAGATGATTTTGAAGGATATCCAGTAGTGCAAAGTTGTTTGGCACAGATGGAATTATGTGACTGCTGCTTGTGCAGTGTGGAGACAGATTGTTGGCGCCCCTCTTCCATCCTTGAGAAGAGGAAGACGACTGACAAAAATATCCAAATAACATTTATTGAATTCATAAGCTTTCAATTCAGCATATGTTATAGAAGACTTTCTATTTCATAGGAAAGAAAAGACTAGATCGCTGTAAGAGCAACAAAAAAAATAAACATAGTTTGCAGCATAAGTTAACTCCTAATCAGCCTTTCATTCAATATTCTAATTTGATTAGGATGAACAGGGTTGCTTTATTTCTGATGTCTTTTTAGAATACTGTACTGTTGTTATATTTAAATCTAGACTTAAGTAATTAGAAATGCAATTATCTATCTAAGTTTACAAATTCTAAGAAGCTTGCTGATGGAAATAGGGAAGTCCAGTGTGTAGTTTCACAGTATTCTTTACTTTAGCCTACATAAAACTTTTTAAAAAAAAATAAACATAGCATAAAAATTTATGACAACAAGACTAAATATTAAAAAACACAAAATACTTGAAAAATGAAATTGGCACTTTGGTCAACTCAATGGGATGTGCACTTTGGAATAACTGGTTTCTCTGTAACTCAATTGTCTATAAATCAGTTTTAGTCCGATTGGAGCAGAGCCAGAAAGGACCCATTTTACTCTTAGACTTGCAAGAATAATTGAAATACTGTTATATATACCAGTACTTAATTACAGCTAAGATTTTACATTAACTATCAGTAAAGTCAGAAAATTGACAGCAATTACAACTTGTATTTAAGTGGTCCTTTAACATAGTAAAATGTCCCAAGGTGCTTTACAGAAGTGATTATCCCACAAAATTTGACACTGAGTCACATACGAAGATAATAGGGCAGATGCTCAAAACTTTGATCAAAGTGGTAGGTTTTCATGAGTATCTTAAAGGAGGAAAGAGAGGTAGCGAGGCAGAGAGGTTCAGGAAGGGTATTCCAGGGCAGGGAGCCTTGTTGGCTAAAGGCACGGCTATCAATGGTGGAGCAGGTTGCTCAAGAGGCCAGAATAGGGAGTGTGAGCCTTCTAAAATTGGAGGAGATTAGAGGAAGGGAAGGACAAAGTTATGGAGAGATTTGAAAGCAAGGATGAGAATTTTAAAACTATGGCTTTGCTTAACTGAGAACGGATGTAGTTCAATGTGCACATAGATGCTGGATGAACAATATGTAGTGCGAGTTGATACACAAGTGACAGAAATTTGGATAGCCTAAGTTTACAGAGGGTAGAAAATGAGAGACTGGCCATGTGTGCATTTGTATAGTCAAGTCTATAGATGGCCTTAATGATGGATGAATACATGGTTGGCAGTTCATCTCAGGATCAGATATGACACTAAGGTTGTTAACAGTCTGGTTGAAGCTCACATTTGCTAAGCAGGATGAAGTCGGTGCAGGGTTGCAGTGAGGAGGGGTGGGGGTAGAACCAAAGACAAAAACAATGGCTCCATCTCCCCAATATTCATTTGAAGAAATTTCTGCTCACCCAATACTGGATGTAAGATGAGCAATGTGACAATTTAAAGACATTGGAAGAATCAAGAGAAGTAGTGGTGAGGTAAAGTTGGGTGTCATCAGCATACATGATGCTGTCATTTTGGATGATGTCGCTGAGGGGCGGCATGTAAATGAGAAATAGAAGCTAGCCAAGGATAGAACAAGTGAGCTTGGTATATAGGATTGGAATGAGAGAAACTAAAGGACAACAGCTAGTTTATGAAAAATTATCCTATGTGCAGATCTTTCCTCATGTAAAAAATGTATTAAAATGCGAAATAGGTATCACAGTGCGTTAGATATTCCTAGGTAAATTGGATGAAAGTCATTGAAGTCTTCTGGCTCTAACAATCCTATGTGAAGAGAGTTTGAATAGTCTCAATCCAGTGCATAAGTGAACAGAGGTGACAATGCAAAACTGCCTACAATTTGATACCAAGTTGGCAATCTCATTGAGGCCACACATATCTGGTATGGAAAATCTATATTACATTGTTGGGGTATGAAATACTTTTCAAAAGTTATGGATGAAGTAATTTTGGGGGACAAAATAGGGGAAGTTTTAATCTGCACCTAACAGTTGCATAAATGGTAGACATGATAGCAGAAGTAAAAACTTAAGGAGCATGCTCAATATGTAGCTAGATGTGAGAATGAGAACTCTGGAATGTCTTAAATAGTCTTTTCTTAACTTTAATTCCAGATTAGGTAAGATAAGAAAATGTAATTAATGAATATAGTGAGTGCCTAAAGCAAGAAGTCATTTCGTATCTAATATCCCTAAACATTACCAGAGCATTGTTCTTTCTAAAACCCAAAATGTTAATATTTTTTAAAGAACATGATTGATTCCCTTCCACTTGAAGATTGGCAGGACTTTTGTTCTGCAACAGTATGATTACAGTGTATTTACTTTTGTTACAGTGCTACATAGTAACCTTTGTATTAATTTGCACCACAGCAAAGTCTTGCTGTCTGGAATTAAATTATGGAACGTATTTACATAACATTGCAGTAGTACATGGATTTTTCTCTGCGCTGCAGGTATAATGCATTAATTTTGTTTGTGCTTCAGAGGTCAGTTGTTGCTTTACTGACTTTTGCTGTACATTTGCATTCAAAATATCTACAAGTTAAGCCTGCCCAGGTAACAGAGTCAGTTGTGTTGAGAATGATATGGCAATAGCCTTAACATGTGCATTTTGGCAGAGGGGATACACAGAGGCAATATATACTTAATATTACAGTTCTATAGAGCATGAAAGGACAGAAGGATCTGGGAATTCATGTGCATAGATCTTTGAAGGCGGCAGAACAAATTGCGAGTGTAGTTAACCAATGCACGGCTTGGACTTGATAATAGAGCCAGTGAATACAAAAACAGAAAAGTAATGCTAAACCTGTTTAAGCACTAATTAGGACACAAATAGAATATTGCAGCCAGTTCTGGTTAGCACACTTTAGGAAAGATATGAGGGTCCTTGAGAGGGTGCAGAGGAGATTTACCAAGATGGTTCCAGGGATGAGAGAATTTAGCGACAGGTTAGTTTGGAGAAGCTGAGGGTTGTTCTTCAGCTCTCCCCTCGAACACCCTTGCTTAAAGGGGGTGTACAGAATTATGGTAGGTTTAGATAAAGTAGACTAAGGACAACTGTTCCCATTAGCTGATAGTACAAGGTCAAGGGGACACAGATTTAAGGTTTTGTATGGAGATTTAGGGGGAATATGAGGAAGAATTTATTTACACAGTGCGTGATAATGACCTGGAATTTTCTGCCTGCGAGGGTGGTGGACGAGGAGACGATCATTAATATTAAAAGGAAATTGGGTAGATAGTTGAGGGAAATAAACTAGCAGGGCTACGCTGATGAAGTGGGGCAATGGGACTGACTGGACTGCTCTACAGAGAGCTTGCATGGAAATGATAGGCAAAATGGCTGCCTCCTTTGCTGCAATGGCTCTATGACTATTTTTCTTTCCCCTCCCTATCACCACCAACACCACCTAAAGCAGTAGATTAAGTATTTAGATCCTAGCAGAGATTTGAACAGTGAAGTATGATTTTGCCTTGCAATCCTTAAAAGCTGTAAAATTATGTCGTTAACTCATCAAGTTGATACATTTAATATTTGTGAGAAATGCCCAACTCAATCAGATGGGACATCTGATTCCGTTATAAGAAATCTAAATATCAGGAAAGGCTTTCCTAACCCTAATTTGGGATCAATGGCAGTTGCATAACCTCTAAAGATAAAGATTTTGACAATATTATTGCTTGTTAAAATACTAATCAAGAAACTAAAAATGGATTCAAATTTGACATGGTTGATTTTCAACAGATCCCAAGGTCAACTGTTGTAAGGTTAAATATCACTTGATTTTATTTGAACGCTGCTGCTTGTAGCTATTCCTAGCAGGAGATCTGCTGTCATGGTATGTCACGCTTGTCTGAAGTGCACCAGCATTATACATTCACTGTAGCTTGTCTGCAACCACTCTGTGACCTCCATCATCCAACTATCTACCAAATTCCTTTTGAAATCAATGATCATCTCCTCTTCTACCAACCCTCATAGGCAGCAAATTCCAGGTCATTATCACTCGCTACATAAATAAGTTCTTCCTTTTTGAATACAATGGGCCTAAACTTTCTCGGAGTGGCAGTTGGTGTTGGCTTGCTGCTCCATGCCTAGTTTCGTACCTGAATTTTTTCCCAGCCTATCTCACCTGGCCTTCCAACTCAGGCCAGAGCGAGATCCAGGCTTTGCAGCGCGTCCTGGGAGCCTAGCTTTGAAGTGCAGCTGAGTCGAAGGGAAGGAGGCTGCACCCCCTTTTCTATATCACTAGCTTCCGTAAACCAGATAAGTTGAAAGGCTCATTCACCACGGGGTGGAGGGGGGGTGAGGTGTATAGGTCTGGGTCTGTACAACAGTTGTCCAGAAATTAGGAGTAGTTTTAATCCTTCCAACTTTTTCTGGGTAACTATTAGTGTAACCCAGTCAAAACTATCTGAAGTTTGCGACTTAAATTGCACTTTTGGATGGTTCGTAATGCAGGACAATTGCCCAGGGGAAGTTTGCACTTCTGGGCAATTGCCATGCAAACCTTACCTGGGAACCCTCTGAAGGGGATTCCCCAGTGCATCTTTGGAGTACCTCCCCCCCCATACAACATTTGGGAGCTCGAAAGTTATGGCCCTATATTGAAGTAATTCTATTCGTTGCAATGAAAAACATGTTAAGATTGTTCATTCTCCTCCATCAGTGTGATTTGGCTGAGTGTCAAACTTTGACCAAAATTGGAGCCCCTCAACAATTAATGGTGCTTGTTCCAAGAAGATGATTTGCTTGAGTCCCACTTCATCAATCTGCTTCATTTGAAAAACATCTATGTGAAATGCAAGTGATGGAAGAACGTGAAGGACCAACAACAAGATTAATTCTCAGCCACCATCCTCAGATGGAACTGCCAGTCATTGCTTGAAACTTTTCAGCATTAATTTTGTTTATTCATTCATGGTTCTTGTGGCTTAATGTAAGCAGCCTCTCTGCAGCAGTCCAGAGAGTCATCGGAATTGGAGGCTCCATTCCTTGAAGAGGCGTCCTTGGGCATCAAAGGATGCCCCTATGTCCTTATGATCCAAACAGAGGGGATTCCTCTCCAATCTGAAGGGCCTACAGCCTTTGTTCCCCAAATTTTTTTTTAGGCTTCGAGGACACCTCCATGTTGATGCCCTCGATGCTTTGTGGAAAAAGGAGATGGTGGATTCTTTGAGATGGTTCCCAGAGCAAACTGTCAAAGTCATTTGGCAGAATGCCTCAATGAGAGAACTTTGAAACAAGCACCAAGACATAACTTGGCTGTTGGTGAGAACAGCCCTCCAATTGGATCTTTCCTGCTCACTCAGAGTTCTAGTCCCTCTGCACATTGCCCTGGAGGCGGCTGCAATGGGGAAGAGGCCATCGTCCACCTCCTTCTGCAAAGTGCCTTTGCAAAGCAAAGATGCTGTGGTTTTTGTTGAGATTCATCCCAAGCAGCTCCGTAATGAATGTCTCTGTACTATATATTGGCTGTTCCCTGGGCACACCAAGTTAAACGTCAACTGCTGCTGGAGGACCATCAATTCAACCTCTGCCTGAAACTTGTTGGTCCTCCGGTGCAAGGAACTGTCAACAACCAAGTGTTGCAGACCAGCACATTCCAAGCTGAAGAACTATGTGCTGAGGGACAGACTAAAGCTTGGTGCAGCTGCTGCAAAGGCACAATAGGGAAGGCCTTCCCTCCATAGTACACTGAGGAGGTGGAACCTGTGTAAAACCCCTCAAGCTGTACATTTTACATGTAATGAATGATGTGCATATTAACTAATTGTAGTGAATAACACAAAGTATTGAAAGAAACTGATTTGTTTTGCACTTTATGTACGGTCAACTTTGAACAGTCAAGTAATGTACTTCTATAAATTTTATGAGTTAAGTGTATTTTTGGAAATATATGGCTCTCTATCTAAATGCGCATAGCATTTTTAACAAAGTAATTGAGCTGATGGCCCACATTGAAGTAAATAAATATGATCTGATAGCAATTACGGAGATGTGGCTGCAGGATGACAAAGATTGAGTCCTGAATATTGAGGGGTACATGACATTCAAGAAGACTAGGACGCTAGGGTAAAGGTGGAGAAGTAGCACTGTTAATCAAAGAGGGCGTTGGTGCAATAGTTAGAGATGACCTTAGTTCAGGAAATCAGGATGTAGAATCGGTTTGGGTGGAGATGAGGAACAGTAAGTAGGGGAAAAAAGTCTTTAGTGGGAGTGGTCTACAGCCCCCTAACAGTAGCCACTGTAGGACAAAGTATTCAAGAGAAAAATATTGTGTGCTTGTGATAAAAGGACGCCATAATCATAGATGATTTTAATCTACACATAAACTGGAAAAATCAGATTGGCAGTAGTAGCCTGGATGAGGAGTTCTTAGAATGCTTTTGAGAGAGTTTCTTAGAGCAGCATGTTCTGGAACCAACCAGAGAGCAGGTTAATTTAGACTTGGTATTGTGTAATGTGACAGAATTAATTAATGACCTCAGAGCTACCCCTAGGTAGCAGCGAGCACAAAGATTGAATTTTATATCCAGTTTGAAAGGGAGAAGAGTGTGTCTAAGACCAGTATCTTAAACTTAAATAAGGGCAACTATATGGAGATGAGAAAAAAACAAAAACAGAATTACCTGGAAAAACTCAGCAGGTCTGGCAGCATCGGCGGAGAAGAAAAGAGTTGACGTTTCGAGTCCTCATGACCCTTCGACAGAACTTGAGTTCGAGTCCAGGAAAGAGCTGAAATATAAGCTGGTTTAAGGTGTGTGTGTGGGGGGCGGAGAGATAGAGAGACAGAGAGGTGGAGGGGGTTGGTGTGGTTGTAGCGACAAACAAGCAGTGATAGAAGCAGATCATCAAAAGATGTCAACAACAATAGTACAATAGAACACATAGGTGTTAAAGTTAAAGTTGGTGATATTATCTAAACGAATGTGCTAATTAAGAATGGATGGTAGGGCACTCAAGGTATAGCTCTAGTGGTTTTTTTTTTATTTTATATAATGGAAATAGGTGGGAAAAGGAAAATCTTTATAATTTATTGGGAAAAAAAAGAAGGGGGAAACAGAAAGGGGGTGGGGATGGGGGAGGGGACTCACGACCTAAAGTTGTTGAATTCAATATTCAGTCCGGAAGGCTGTAAAGTCCCTAGTCGGAAGATGAGGTGTTGTTCCTCCAGTTTGCGTTGGGCTTCACTGGAACAATGCAGCAAGCCAAGGACAGACATGTGGGCAAGAGAGCAGGGTGGAGTGTTAAAATGGCAAGCGACAGGGAGGTTTGGGTCATTCTTGCGGACAGACCGCAGGTGTTCTGCAAAGCGGTCGCCCAGTTTACGTTTGGTCTCTCCAATGTAGAGGAGACCACATTGGGAGCAACGAATGCAGTAGACTAAGTTGGGGGAAATGCAAGTGAAATGCTGCTTCACTTGAAAGGAGTGTTTGGGTCCTTGGACGGTGAGGAGAGAGGAAGTGAAGGGGCAGGTGTTGCATCTTTTGCGTGGGCAAGGGGTTGTGCCATAGGAGGGGGTTGAGGAGTAGGGGGTGATGGAGGAGTGGACCAGGGTGTCCCGGAGGGAGCGATCCCTACGGAATGCCGATAAGGGGGGTGAAGGGAAGATGTGTTTGGTAGTGGCATCATGCTGGAGTTGGCGGAAATGGCGGAGGATGATCCTTTGAATGCGGAGGCTGGTGGGGTGATAAGTGAGGACAAGGGGGACCCTATCATGTTTCTGGGAGGGAGGAGAAGGAGTGAGGGCGGATGCGCGGGAGATGGGCCGGACACGGTTGAGGGCCCTGTCAACGACCGTGGGTGGAAAACCTCGGTTAAGGAAGAAGGAGGACATGTCAGAGGAACTGTTTTTGAATGTAGCATCATCGGAACAGATGCGACGGAGGCGAAGGAACTGAGAGAATGGGATGGAGTCCTTACAGGAAGTGGGGTGTGAGGAGCTGTAGTCGAGATAGCTGTGGGTGTCGGTGGGTTTGTAATGGATATTGGTGGACAGTCTATCACCAGAGATTGAGACAGAGAGGTCAAGGAAGGGAAGGGAAATGTCAGAGATGGACCACGTGAAAATGATGGAGGGGTGGAGATTGGAAGCAAAATTAATAAATTTTTCCAAGTCCTGACGAGAGCATGAAGCAGCACCAAAGTAATCATCGATGTACCGGAGAAAGAGTTGTGGAAGGGGGCCGGAGTAGGACTGCAACAAGGAATGTTCCACATACCCCATAAAGAGACAGGCATAGCTGGGGCCCATGCGGGTACCCATAGCCACACCTTTTATTTGGAGGAAGTGAGAGGAGTTGAAGGAGAAATTGTTCAGCGTGAGAACAAGTTCAGCCAGACGGAGGAGAGTAGTGGTGGATGGGGATTGTTCGGGCCTCTGTTCGAGGAAGAAGCTAAGGGCCCTCAGACCATCCTGATGGGGGATGGAGGTGTAGAGGGATTGGACGTCCATGGTGAAGAGGAAGCGGTAGGGGCCAGGGAACTGGAAATTGTTGATGTGACGTAAGGTGTCAGAGGAATCACGGATGTAGGTGGGAAGGGACTGGACAAGGGGAGAGAGAAGGGAGTCAAGATAACGAGAAATGAGTTCTGTGGGGCAGGAGCAAGCTGAGACGATCGGTCTACCGGGGCAGTTCTGTTTGTGGATTTTGGGTAGGAGATAGAAGCGGGCCGTCCGAGGTTGGGCAACTATCAGGTTGGAAGCTGTGGGAGGGAGATCCCCAGAGGAGATGAGGTCAGTGACAGTCCTGGAAACAGTAGCTTGATGTTCAGTGGTGGGGTCATGGTCCAGGGAGAGGTAGGAGGAAGTGTCTGCGAGTTGACGCTCAGCCTCCGCGTGGTAGAGGTCAGTGCGCCAGACAACAACAGCACCACCCTTGTCAGCGGGTTTGATGACAATGTCAGGGTTGGACCTGAGAGAATGGAGTGCAGTAAGTTCAGAGAGAGACAGGTTAGAATGGGTGAGAGGAGCAGAGAAATTGAGACGACTAATGTCGCGCCGACAGTTCTCAATGAAAAGATCGAGAGAAGGTAAGAATCCAGAGGGAGGGGTCCAGGTGGAGGGAGAATATTGAAGATGGGTAAAAGGATCCGTTGAACTGGGAGAGGACTCCTGCCCAAAGAAGTGAGCCCGGAGACGAAGACGGCGGAAGAAGAGTTCAGTATCATGCCGAGCCCGAAATTCATTGAGGTGAGGGCGTAAGGGTATGAAACTAAGTCCTTTGCTGAGCACTGAACGTTCAGCATCGGAGAGGGGAAGGTCAGGGGGTATAGTGAATACACGGCTGGGGCTGGGATTGGAAGATGGGGTGGGGACGGAGGGACAGGCCGGGGTGGAGGGTCCTAGATGGGTGTTGGTGTCGATGAGTTGTTGGAGCTTGCGTTCCTTAGCACTTGAGAGAAACAGAAAAAGTTTCTTGTTGAGGCGTCGGATGAGCCGAAGAATAAAATGAAACTGGGGGCACGCGCAGCTTTGAAAAAGGGTACGGCGGTGCTGCTGGAGGGAGAGGTCGAGTGTGTTCATATGGCGGCGCATGGCACTGAGAGTGGATTTCAGAATGTGACGGGAACAGCAGTCCGAGAAACGTTTTATGTCCCGGAGATACCTGTAATCCTGGGTGGGTTCGAAACATGAGGGGTGGAATTTCAGTTGAAATCCATGTGGGGTAAGTCGGAGACGGAGACAGTCACTGAGAAAGGAGATATGGCTGTGAAAGCGGGTTTTAGTAAACACCTTGTCAAACACTAGGAGAGAAATGGAAAGCAATGAAGGTGAACAAGGCAACAGAGAAATCCGGAAATCTTGTCGCAGAGAGGAACAGAACTTCTTCAAGGAGGTAGGCATTTCTTGAAGAGCAGTGGCAGTCAATTAAACACAGAGATAAAAACAAAAAAACTGCGGATGCTGGAAATCCAAAATTTCCATTATATAAAATAAAAAAAAAAAACCACTAGAGCTATACCTTGAGTGCCCTACCATCCATTCTTAATTAGCACATTCGTTTAGATAATATCACCAACTTTAACTTTAACACCTATGTGTTCTATTGTACTATTGTTGTTGACATCTTTTGATGATCTGCTTCTATCACTGCTTGTTTGTCGCTACAACCACACCAACCCCCTCCACCTCTCTGTCTCTCTATCTCTCCGCCCCCCACACACACACCTTAAACCAGCTTATATTTCAGCTCTTTCCTGGACTCGAACTCAAGTTCTGTCGAAGGGTCATGAGGACTCGAAACGTCAACTCTTTTCTTCTCCGCCGATGCTGCCAGACCTGCTGAGTTTTTCCAGGTAATTCTGTTTTTGTTTTGGATTTCCAGCATCCGCAGTTTTTTTGTTTTTATCTATATGGAGATGAAAGCTGAGCTAGCTGAAGTAAACTGGGAAACTAGGCTAGAGGTTAGATTAATAGAGAAGCAGTGACAGACATTTAAGGGGATATTTCAGTGTATTCAGAATAAGTGCGTTCCTATTATAAAGAAAAATTCTAAAGGGAGGGCCCTCCATCTGTGGTTAACTAAAGAAGTTAAGGAAAGCATCAAACCAAAGGAAAAAGCATACAATTCAGCAAAGATAAGTGGCGGGACAGATGACTGGTCAGAATATAAAGAATGGCAGAAAATTACTGAAAGGTTAACCAGGAGAAAGAAATTAAGAGTATGAGAGGAAGCTAACTAGAAATGTAAAAATAGATAGCAAGAGTTTCTACAGGTATTTACAAAGGAAAAGAGTAAGTAAAGTGATTGTTGGTCCTCTAGAGAGTGACAGTGGGGAGTTAATAGTAGATAATAAGGAAATGGATACAAAACACATTCCAGTAATAGCTGCAAATCGGGAGGTGAAAGGGAGAGAGAAACTTGGTGGAATTGAAATCACTAGGGAAACGGTATTGAGCAAATTGATGGAGCTGCAGACTGGCAAGTCTCCGGGTCCCAATGGACTACATCCTAGGGTCTTAAAAGATGTGGCTTATGAGGTAGTCAATGCGCTGGTATTAATTTTCCAAAATTCACTAGATTCTGGAAAGGTTCCATCAGACTGGAAAGTAGTAAATATAACCCCTCTATTCAAAAAGGGAGGGAGGCAGAAAACCATAGGCCAATTAGCTTGATGTCTGTCGTGGGGAAGTTGTTAGAATTGATCATTAAGGAGGTTATAGCTGGGCACAGAAGAGCTCAAGGCAATTGGGAAGAATCGGCATGGTTTTGTGAAAGGAAAATCATGTTTAGCCAATTTATTGGACTTTTTTGAAGGAGTAACATGAACGGTGGATAAGGGAGAGCCTATAGATGTACTGTACTTGGATTTCCAGAAGGCATTTGATAAGATGCCATATCAAAGGTTATTATGGAAAATAAAAGTGCATGGTGTAGGGGGTAACATATTAGCATGGTTAGAAGATTGGCTGGCTGGCAGAAAGCAGAAAGTATGCATAAATGGGTCTTCATTGGATTGACAGGATGTGATGAGTGGAATCTCACTGGGGCCTCAACTTTTTACGATTTACATTAATGACTTGAATGTGGGGAGTGAAGACATGGTAGCTAAATTTGCAGGTGACACAAAGATAGGTAAGAAAGGACATGAGGTTGTAAATGGATATAGATAGGCTGAGTGAGTGGGCAAAGATCTGGCAAATGGAGTTTAATGTGGGAAAATGTGAAGTTGTTCACTTTGACAATGTGATACCCAGTAAAGGGTTAACCTAACAAGAACATGTCAGAAAACAGCTAGTACAGAGAGATGGGAATGACCAGGGACTGCCAATCACATTCCTGAATGATAATAAGCTTACTGGAAACAAGATGTGGTATTTGCTGTGATATTGTACTTTAATGACATCACAACAGAATTGATCACATTTGGAGCCGGGGGTGTCCTCACCATCAGGTGGGGCCCATTGTGTCCTGCTGTGAAAAACAACACAAGAGATGAGTTGATCAACCAGCAGGATGGGCCCAAGAGATGTGTTAATCAACAGTACAATACCACTGATAAGCTGAACTCCAGCGGCTGTGGTCATGCATGAAGAAAGAAGGATAAAAGGAAGACCGAAGGCCGAGCGAGGCAGGAGAATCCGGGACCATCATTCCAGATGCAGACCCAAAGTTGGACTTTGTGAGCAAGTACCCCGCCAGCAGGCTTAACCAACCTGAGGACAGACAGGTAATATCACTCACATA
This sequence comes from Carcharodon carcharias, assembly GCF_017639515.1. Lineage (NCBI taxonomy): Eukaryota > Metazoa > Chordata > Chondrichthyes > Lamniformes > Lamnidae > Carcharodon > Carcharodon carcharias. The sequence goes on from NC_054469.1 coordinate 60,191,424, forward strand.
AGAGAGTATTTGGTTAATGTAATGGGGGTATTTAGTGATTAAGCTACCTTGAGTAAAATAAAGCATTGTGATTATTTAATTGGAAACTTGTGTGTCCTGGTTGTTACTCAATACCACTGGCAAGCTTGGGTCCAAAGCAGGAAGAACAAAAAATCAAAGTAGTACTTAAATGGAGAACAGCTGTATAATTCTGAGGTGCAGAGATTTCTAGGTATTCTAGTACATGAGTCACATAAAGTTAGTGTGCAGGTACAGCAAGTAATTAAGAAGGCTAAAGGAATACTATCCTTTATTACAAGAGAGATTGAACATAAAGGTAAGAATGCTATGCTTCAGTTATACAGGGCATCGGTGAGACCACACCTTGAATACTGTGTGCAGTTTTGGTCTCCTTATTTAAGGGAGGATGTAAATGCATTGGAGGCGATTCAGAGGAGGTTTATTAGATTGATACCTGGAATGAGTGGGTTGTCTTATGAGGAAAGGCTGGACAAGACTGGGCTTGTGGCCACTGGAATTTAGAAAAGTGAGGGGTGATTTGATTAAAGTTACAAGATCCTGAACGGCCTTGACAATGTAGACGTCGAAAGGATGTTTCCTCTTGTGGGTGAGTCCAGAACTAGGGGGCACTGTTTCAAAATTAGGGGTCGCCTTTTTAGGACAGAGATTAGGAGATTTTTTTCTCAGAGTGTTGTGCGACTTTGGAACTCTCTGCCTCAGAAGATGATGGAGGCAGGGCCATTGAATATTTTTAAGGCAGAGGTAGATAGATTCTTGTTAGGCAAGGGAATCAAAGGTTATCGGGGTTAGATGGGAATGTGGAAATCGAAACACAAGAAGATCAACCATGAACTTATTGAATGGCGGAGCAAGCTTGAGGGGCCGAATGGTCTACTGTTCCTACTTCTTATGTTCTTATATTTTTCTCCTCCAGACATATTTAACATAATTGGCATTTTCTTTTCAAATTGTTTTTTTAATAATTTATCCCACAGAGTTTTATAAAGCATTTTTAAATGCTGCTTATTTTGCAACTTACATTATGCGTTAGTTGCAGAATTGCAAGTTGCAAGAGCAAAAAAAAATCATTAACACAAGCTGAAAAAGATTTGTTCAAATGTCAAAATATTAGACAACAATGGAGAAGCTCTGGAATTCAAACCAACGAAGAAACAACCCACTCTGCTTAGCTTTTCTGTACTATGTTGTCTTGTCAGTCAAAATTATGCAGATACAGAAGCAAAAGCCAAAACCATAAGTTCATACACAAAATAAATAGTAGTGAAGAAAAGAAAATGGTACATACTTTCCAGCATAGCTAGCCCTAGTAAAGCACAAATTCAGATGCTGCTAAAGGCCAGTAAAATAAAATACTGACCATAATAAAATCAGTTATTTTGAAATCTGTAATTACTTCTAAGAGGGTCAGTGTCAACATTTACCAAACAAAACCATCATTCAAATCACACATGTTGCAAGGAAGAAAATGGCATATATTCTAAATGCCTTCTGAGTGGAAGATGTTTAATCTATCAAACTAAAACCACAAAAACAAATTTCCCCCTCCTGTTAACCAGAAAAAAAGGAAAAAAGGCAACAGAATTTTTTTTTTGTCCTTACTTGTGATAGAAGTAAAATGAAATGCAAGGAAAATCCTAAAGCTTTCTCTGAAAGTGAAAAATAATGATCAGGATTTGGCACTTACTGGAATCTGTGCTCCTCACAAGTTAGCAGAACTGTTGACCTGTGAGCATTGAGTCTCGTATTTAGCATATGTAGACACAGGATGTTACTAAGCATCCACAGGTATGGCTAACCAACTTGCCTGATTCATCATCATATGATTTTATTACCTATAGCAAGGTGACGTAATAGAATGTGGAATTATCAAGTCCCAATGGAATTTGATGTACTTGTGTATGTTTGCAGTAAATTGAAAGCTATCACCCAAGTATGTTATGGGAAGGAACAGTTACTTTATGCATGTATTTGCTTGTATGCTTTGCAGTATAAAGACTTGACAGAGATGGTAAAAACTTATATTTTTAAACATGATGCTTTATGCTTAGTGCATCAAATTTTCAATGTTGAATAGGCACCTTTATCTACAATAGTAAGATTGTTTAAGTGGTTCTGCTTATAGTAATGAAATGATTTTAGATGCATAGAAAATGACAAAAACATAATTAGCATTAGTAGGCAGCATTTGTGCTGACAAAGTTGTGTCCTAATGTCTTCACTTAAAAGCATGCATTTATTCTATGTCTGCAATTTGCATTGGCACAGATTATTTGTGTTATCCATGGAGAAAACCCTGTAGGAGAGAAAAAGACAGATTAGTCTCTTCGCTGCAGAGCAGGGAATTAATAATTATCGCCACACCATGCTGTGTTTCTAGGGGCAGGTCATGCAATGTGCCATTAGTTGACTGGACTCTCTGATTATAACTGTCTAATGAAATTGACCTTCAGTAGTATTCCTCTCATAAGCCCCAGGTTAATAAACCTAAAGCAGCCAGCATACAGATAGGGAGTTCAAAGTATTTTATCTGTTAGCTGTAAACACAGTTGTGCCATTACCAGAGGTTGCTCATTACTCACTTTGAAAAATCACAATACTGGTATTTAAAAGAAGTCTCACTTGTTAATTTGCTTTATTCACCTTGCCCTATGTTCTAGCAGACAGAGGATCTAACTAATTATGTGGAAGAAATATAGTTGTTGCAGATAAGTTATGGGAATTGAAAAATAATACATATGCAAAATGTTTTTAATATTTTAGCTGATTCCTATCCAAGGTATAGAACATTTGGTTAAAATTACTCTTTAAAATATAGTGCAAGGTAACAATTTGTGTTTTTGCTATTTTATACAAATCAAGCTTTTAAGTAACAAGCTGCTTAACCTGTCATCTTTTGTAAGGAGTGTGATTCAATCTTTGCAATTTACTGCAATTAAATATTTTAAGAAGTGGACATTATTTGCGCTGTGGAAAAATACATTTCCTAAAAGTGAATAATCTGAAAGGAATAATATTGCTGTTATTTTACTGAGTTAAAAAAATTAAATTGTGGCATTACAATAAAACATGAAATATGTTTCGGTGCAGCTTTTGTGGGGGTGGGGAAGCCTTATTAAAAACATCACTTCTTACAACAGCATGTGTTTTATGGTCTTGAATAGGGGTTTTCTCGGCTCTGAAATTGTCTGCTCAGGTGAATCTCATCAATTTGATCAGTGCTTTTCTTATTCACAATAATGACCTCACTATGTCTGATGCTGGATGTGCAAGTCCCTTCTGCTGACCCTGTAAAATAAAACAGTGCATTGATTTTTCTTCAGTTTTTCAATAAAAGGTGACATTTCAAATTAAACCATACTTAAACGTTTTCTAAAAGAAGCTTGCACTTGGAATTTTTAATTGTCTGCCTTAGTCAGTAACAGTGAGAGGGAGCCATTAACAGTGAGAAACAGCGGGACCATTAACAGTGAGAGAGTGCGAGGAGGAGCAGTGGGGCCATTAACAGTGAGAAAGTGCGAGAAGCAGCAGGGGCATTAACAGTGAGAGAGTGTGAGTGGAGCAGTGGGGCCGTTAACAGCGAGAGAGTGAAAGAAGCAACTGGGCCATTAACAGTGAGAGAGCGAGAGGAGCAGCGGGGCCATTAACAGTGGGAGAGTGCGAGAAGCAGCGGGGCCGTTAACAGTGAGGGAGTGCGAGAGGAGCAGGGCCATTAACAACGAGACAGTGCAAGAAGAGTGAGGGCCCATTAAAGAGCAGAGAGAGGCGAGAGACCATTAAAGAGCACGGAGAGCAGCTGATTGGTGAGTAGGATTGGTGAGTATTTCTAGTCTTTAAAGTAAAAGTAAGGTCTTTAGTTTGTGTTTATGTCTCTAATTCTTTTTGTCTTAAAAATAGCTTGATAAGTATAAAATTGATACCTGTATAAAAAACTACTATAAAGTGTAAAGAGCAGGGATACTAGAGTAATTAATTAAGTAATTAAATAAAATATGATAGCGATGGTAGGACGGGTGATGTATTGCTGCTGCAACATGTGGGCACTGCTGGATGTCAAGGTGATCCAGAACAAACACATCTGTACCAAGTGTTTGCAGCCTGAAGAATTTCGGATCTGAGTTAAGGAGCTGGAGTCCGAGCTGCAGACATTGCACCACATCAGGGAGGGGGAAAGTTATCTGGACACTTTGCTCCAGGAGTTGGTCACACCCCTCAGATTAGATAATTCAAATTTGGTCTGTGATCAGGGTGTGACTGCAGGTGAATCAGGTTTGGGGAGACCCATGTGTAGCATTTGAGGATCCTCGGCCCCTGCAACTGTCCAACAGCTATGAGGTTCTTGCAGGCTGTGTGGACGAGAGTGGAGACTGCAGGGAGGATAAGCAAACTGACCATAACACCTTGGTACAGGGAGCCATTCAAGTGGGGGGAGTAATAGGAATGTAGTAGTGCTAGGGGACAGCATAGTTAGGGGGATAGATACTGTTCTCAGCAGCCACGAGTGTGAGTCCCGAAGGCTGTGTTGCCTGCCTGGTGCCACGGTTAAGGACATCTCCTCAGGGCTGGAGAGGAACTTGGAGTGGGAGGGGAGGGATCCAGTTGTCATTGTCCCTGTTGATGCCAAGGACATTGATAGGACTAGAAAGGAGGTTCTGCTGAAAGAATTTGAACAGTTAGGAGCTAAATTAAAAAGCTGAACCTCCAAGGTAATAATCTTGGGATTACTACCTAAGCCACGGGCAAATTGGCAAAGCATAAATAAAGTCAAGGAGTTAAACGTGTGGCTCAAAGATTCACGTGGGAGGTGTGGGTTTCAGTTCAGGGGGAAGTACTGGGGTAAAAGGGAGCTGTTCTGGTGGGATGGGCTTCATTTGAAATGTGCTGGGACTAATATCTTGGCGAATCGAATATCTAGGGCTGTAGAGAGGGCTTTAAACTAAGTAGTGGGGGGGAGGGGTGTTCTGGAGAGGGGATACATAGGCTAACAAAGTAAAAGGATATGGCAGCCTTGCAGGGCAGCTATTTAGGTAATGATACCCAGAGCATGACTGGTAGTCATCTTCCAAGAATCTTTAGATTCTGGAAAAGTCCCAGAGGATTGGAAAACTGCCAATGTAACGCGCTTATTCAAAAAGGAAGGAAGACAAAAAACTGGTAACTCTCGGCCAGTTAGCTTAACCTCTGTCATTGGGAAAATGTTAGAGTCTATTATAAAGGATGTAATAGCAGAGCATTTAGAAATGCATAATATAATCAAGCAGAGTCAACATGGCTTCATGAAGGGGAAATCATGCCTGTCAAATTTATTAGAATCCTTTCAGGAGGTAACAGGCAGGATAGATAAAAGGAATCCAGTAAATGTAATATATTTGAATTTCCAAATGGTGTTCAACAAGATACTGCACACGTGGTTACTTAATAAGATAAGAGCCCATGGTGTTGGGGTTAGTATATTACCATGGATAGAGGATTGGCTAACTAGTAGAAGATAGAGAGTTGGGGTAAGGGGGGCATTTTCAGGATGGTAACCTGTAACTAGTAGAATGCCACAAGGATCAGTGATGGGGCCACAATTATTTACAATATATATTAATGACTTAGATGAGGGAAGTGAATGTACTACCGCCAAGTTTGCGGATTATGCAAAAATAGATGGGAAGGCAAGTGATGAGTGATATGGACAGGTTAAGTGAGTGGGCAAAAACTTGGCAGGTCAAATATAATGTGGGAAATTGTGAGGTTATGTATTTTGGCAGGAAGAATAGAGGAGCTGAATATTATTTAAATGGAGAAAGACTCCAGAAAGCTACAGCATAGAGGGATTTGAGAGGCCTTGTGCATGAATCCCAAAAAGCTACCATACAAGTTCAGCAGGTAATAGGTAAGGCAATTGGAATGTTGGCCTTTATTTCAAAGGGAATGGAGTATAAAAATAAGGAGGTCTTACTAAAACTATACAAGACACTAGTTAGACCACACATAGAATACAGTGAATAATTTTGGTCCCCTTATCTAAGGAAAGATATACTGGCATTGGAGGCAGTCCAGAGAAGTTCACTAGGTTGATCCCGGGTATGGAGGGATTTTCTTATGGGCAAAGATTGAATAGGTTGGGCCAGTACTCATCTGAGTTTAGAAGAATGAGAGGTGACCTCATTGAAACATATAAGATTCTTAGGAGGCTTGACAGGGTAGATGCTGAGAGGTTGTTTCCCCTTGTGGAAGAGTCTAGGACCAGAGGGCACAATCTCAGAGTAAGGGGGTGCCCATTTAAAACAGATGAGATGGAATCTCTTCTCTCAGAGTGTAGTGAATCTGCGGAATTCCTCATGGCAGAGGGCTAAAGAGGCTGGGTCGTTAAGTATATTCAAGGATGAGACAGACAGATTTTTAATCAGTAAGGGAATCAAGGGTTATGGGGAAAAGGCAGGAAAGTGAAGATGAGGATTATCAGATCAGCCATGATCTCGTTGAATGGCAGAGCAGACTCGATGAGCCGAATGGCCTACTTCTGCTCCTAGGTCTTATGGTCATCTGAGAAACAATTTGTGTACGTCTCCTAGTTTGACCATAACTGTATCTAATGCATTAAACAGGCTAGGGAATATCCAGCTTATTCTGTGGGTGATGCAAAGTATGTATCTCAAATGGATAAACCCACAGACATGTATTAAGGGCTCCCTCAAACAGGAATATACAAATAATGGTAATTTTGAAAATGATTTCTGTGGGTTATTATGTTCGGCTAATGACCTTTTATTTAAAATGACATCAAAATAGAATCAATGACTTGTAGACAATATATAAAGATTTACTGCAGAAGAAGGACAAATTGTAAGAAATGGAAGAAAAACGAAGAGAAATGAGACAAGTTCTAATTTTAAATCAACTTGGGAGTCAAGCAATTGGGGCTAAAGTGGGCAGTAAATTGTCCTGATATCAGCAGTGAGAAGCCATGGAGAGTTTAATGCATAGGCCTCATTTGCATAGAATCAGTTTCTTGCTTGAAATTGCTGGAAGCAGCAGCTTGCCAACAGGTGAGGTAGCAGGCGACTGTCACTGGGGGATAAAGAAGCAGTCCCTGGCCCTCAGTTAAATCTTACGGAGGGGGCTTGCAATCTTTCTAAATGAGGCCTAAAAGATTTAAAAAGAAGTAAAATAAGTTACACATTGGGCCTGTCCTGGCCAGACTTCTCTGTCTACTAAGTTGGCCTGGTAGGAAAGCCACTCCGACGTATCATCACAGACCTTGCTTTAAAATAGCATGTCAGGGCCCAAGGATATCATAAGAGGTTGATCTGCCTGTTTAAAATAGGACCCCATTAATTTCTGGCAGGCATCCTTCCCATCTACTCAGAAGACTTGGTTAGCATTGGTAGCTGCAGCAGTGAGCAAGAGTTCAGTAGATGAGTCTCATAGATGATTTTAACCGCTCACTCACCCACTATCCACTGCATGAACAAGTTAAAATCGCCTAGACAAAATCAAATGAGGAGACATAAAGAGGGAGACAGCAATGCAGAGACAGGGAAGAGAGGGACCATATTTTCTGACTTACTGTGATATACAATGGCAGATTGACAGTTAAACATTAAAAAGTACCGCCAGCAGTGCCTTAAAACGATCCTCCAAATCCGATGGCAGGAAAGGCGCTCTAATAGCAGCATCCTCTCCCAAATCAGCTTGCCCAACATCAAGGTGCTAATCACTGCAAACCAGCTCCCCTGGGTGAGACAATGTCATTCTTTTGCTGGACACCAGAATCCTGAAGCAATTACCTTACTCTGAACTCTTTTTTTTTATATTCATTCATGGGATGTGGGCATCACTGGCCAGGCCAACATTTATTACTATCCCTAGTTCAGAGGGTATTTAGGAGTCAACCACATTGCTGTGGGTCTGGAGTCACATGTAGGCCAGACCAAGTAAGGATGGCAGATTTTGTCCCCGAAAGGACATTAGTGAACCAAATGGGGCAGGTTGTGGCAGGAGACTCCCAGGATGGCGGAAACACTTTAGGGATCTCCTTAAAGCAACCCTGAAGAGGTCAAATGTACCTGCCGACTCTAGAGAGACCCTGGCTTGTGACCGACAAAGGTGGAGAAGGCTCACACGGGAAGGCACTGAACACCAAGAAACTTCATTGGGAATGTGCATAGGCGAAGTCAAGTCATCAGAGGGAGCACTCAAACCTCCAAACAATCCATCTACCCAACCCTTCAAGCACCACCTGCCCCGCATGTGCCAGATACACATTGCACTTAGCAGCTATTTCAGAACCCATCATATCATAGTCCAAGCATCCTCAATCCCAAGGGACTGTCTAAGAAGAAGAGATATTAAAAATCTTGTCTACATGTTCTTCCTGTCAAATTTTTCTGTTATGAATTCCTGTTTTCACATTTACGATGGTAACTGTTGATGTAAGTTTGTATTGCTGTAATTACACTATATCAGGAAGGTATATCTTTTTTATTTATTCATGGGATATGAGCATCACTCTCTAAGCCAGCATTTATTGCCCATCCCTACTTGCCATTGAGAAGGTGGTGGTGAGCCACCTTCCTGAACCACTGCAGTCCATGTGGTATAGGTACACACAGTGCTGTTAGGAAGGGCGTTCTAGGATTTTGACCCAGCAGCAGTGAAGGAACAGTGATATAGTTCCAAAATAGGATGGCGTATGACTTGGAGGGGAACTTACAGGTAGTGGCTTTCCCATGCATCTTTTGCCCTAATCCTTCCAGGTGGTAGAGATTGCAGGTTTGGAAGGTGCTGTCTAAGGAGCCTTGGTGAGTTGTTGCAGAGCATCTTGCAGCTGGTACACACTGCTGCCACTGTGCATCGGTGGTGGAGGGAGTGACTGTTTAACGTGTTGGATGGGGTGCCAATCAATTGGGCTGCTTTGTCTTGGAAGGTGTCGAGCTTCTTGAGTGTTGTTGGAGCTGCACTCATGCAGGCAAGTGACGTTATTCCATCACACTCCTGACTTGTGCCTTGTAGATGGTGGACAGGTTTTGGGAAGTCAGAAGATGAGTTACTCATTGCAGGATTCCTAGCCTCTGACCTGCTCTTGTAGCCGCAGTATTTATATGGGGCTAGTCCAGTTCTGTTTCTGGTCAATGGTAACCCCGAGGATGTTGATGGTGAAGGATTTAGTGATGGTAATGCCATTGAATGTTAAGAAACAATGGTTAGATTCTCTCTTGTTGGAGATGGCCATTGCCTGGCACTTGTGTAACGTGTAGGTTACTTGCCACATACCAGCCGAAGCCTGAACGTTGTCCAGGTCTTTCTACAAATGGACACGGACTGCTTCTGTATCTGAGGAGTCTCAAATGGTTCTGAGTATTTTGCAATCATCAGCGATTATCCCCTATGATGGAGAGAAGGTCATTGATGAAGCAGCTGAAGATGGTTGGGCCCAGAACGCTACCCTGAGGAACTCCTGCAGTGATTTCATCAGATAAGATGATGATAAGATGACCTCCAACATCCACAACCATCTTTGTTTGTGTTTGGCATGTTTCCGCTATAACAAGTTTTGGTTTTGTGAAAGAGAAACCATGTTTAACCAACTCAATGGAGTTATTTGAGGAAGTAACATGTGCTGTGGATAAAGGGGAATTGGTGGATGTACTGTACTTAGATTTCCAGAAGACATCTGATAAAGTGCCACACCAAAGGTTATTGCGGAAAATCAAAGTTTATAATATAGTGGGTAACATATTGACATGGATAGAAGATTGGCTGGCTAACAGGAAGCAGAGAGTAGGCATGAATGGGTCTTTTTTAGGTTGGCAAGATGTAAAGAGTGGCATGTCACAAGGTGGGAAACTGAGGGGTGGCCCAAAGAAAGTTAAGTTGGTAACAGGAAGTAGTAGTGAGACCAGAAGGCGGGAGAGACAAAGCAGAGCATTGAGTATGTTTCGAATGCGGAATGATGTCAAAAGGACAAAGTTAAGGGCATTCTGCCTGAATGTGCGCAGCATTCACAATAAGGTAGATGATCTAAAGGCACAAATAGAGGTAAATGGGTATGATATAATTGCCATTACAGAAACATGGCTGCATGGTGACCAAGACTGGGAACTGAATATTCAAGGATATTGGACATTTAGGAAGGATAGACAAGAAGGGAAAGGAGGTGGAGTGGCACTGATCATAAGGAATGGGAACAGTGCATTAGTAAGGGAGGATCTCAGAAGAACAATGTGTGGAATCTGTTTAGGTGGAGCTAAGAAACAGCAAAGGGCAGCAGACTTTGGTGGGAGTTGTTTAGACCATAAGACATAGGAGCATAAATTAGGCCATTCGGCCCATCAAGTCTGCTCTGCCATTCAATCATGGCCGATAAGTTTCTCAACCCCATTCTCTCACCTTCTCCCCATAACCTTTGATCCCCATACCAATCAAGAACCTATCTATCTCGATCTTAAATACACTCAGTGACATGACCTCCACAGCCTTCTGTGGCCAATGGTTTATTAGCCACCAAACAGTAGTGGTAATGTGGCGCATGGTATTACTCAGGAGATGAGAGAAGCGTGTAGCATGGACAATACAGTAAGCATCGGGAGGTGATGGCATAGTGATATTGTCACTGGACTAGTAATCCAGAGACCCAGGGAAATACCCTGGGGTCCCAGGTTGGAATCCCACCACGGCAGATGGTGGAATTTGAATTCAATAAAAAAAAAATCTGGTATTAAAAGCCTTGTGATGGCCATGAAACCATTGCCGATTGTTGTAAAAACCCATCTGGTGCTTTAATGTCCTTTAGGGAAAGAAATCTGCCATCCTTACCTGGTCACTCCAGACCTTGAACAAGGGCAACTAAGGATGGGCAATAATGCTGGCCATGACTGACAAAGGAAAGGATTATAAAGATAATAAGTAGCAGTAAACATGAGGACTGAGAGGTTTTTAGAATACTGCAAAAGAAGACCAAGAAACTGGTAAAGTAAGGGAAAGTAGAATATGAATTTTGCTAGAATCTAGCAAAAACATAAAATGGACTGTAAGAGCTTGTACAGGTATGCAAAAGGAAGCATTTGGCTAAGACAAATGTTGGTCCATTACAAGCAGAGTCAGGAGAATTCATAATGTAGAATAGAAAAATGGCAGAGAAGCTAAATGAGTCTGTTTTTACTGAGGAAGATACAGGAAATCTCCCAGATTTTGAAATCCAAGGGAATAGGGAGAATGAGCAATTGAAGGAAATTAGTGTAAGTAAGAAAGTTGTATTGGAGAAATTAATGGAACTGAAAGTTGATAAGTCCCTGGGACCTGATGTTCTGCATCTGTGTTGAAAGAGGTTACTATAGAGATAGTGGATGCATTGGTGATCATTTTTCAAGATTCCGTTTTCCTGAAGATTGGAAGGTAGCAAATGTCACCCCACTATTTAAGAAGGGAGGGAGAGAGAAAATAGGGAACTACTGACCTCATCAGTAGTAGTGAAAATGCTAGAATCTATTACAAAGGATGTGATAATTCACTTAGTATCCACACTTGGATAATCATGATCTGCTTGGGCATAGTCAGCATGGATTTACAAAAGGAAAATCATGTTTGACGATCTTGTTGGAGTTTTTTGAGGATGTTACTAACAAAATTGATAAAGGAGAGTCCATGGATGATGTATACCTGGATTTTCAGAACGCTTTTGATAAAGTCCCCCACAGGAGGTTGATTAGCAACGTAAAAGCACATGGGATAGGAGGAAATATACTGGCATGGATTAAGGATTGATTAACAGGCAGAAAACAAAGAGTAGGAATAAATGAGTCATTCTTGCATTGGCAGGCCATGACTAGTGGGGTACCACAAGGATCAGTACTTGGGCTTTAGCTGTTCACAATATGTATCAATGATTTGGATATGGGGACCAAATATAATATTTCCAAGTTTGCGGATGATACAAAGCTAGGCGAAATGTGTGTTGTGAGGAAGATGTAAAGCGGCTACAGGAGGATTTGGACACACTTAGTGAGTGGGCAAGAACATGGCAGATGGGATATAAAGTGGAGAAAAGTGAGGTTATTCGCTTTGGTAGAAGGAACAGATGTTCAGAGTATTTCCGAAATGGTAAGAGATTAGAAAGTGTAGCTGTACAAAGGGACCTGGGGGTCCTTGTCCATACGTCATTGAAAGCTAACATGCAGGTGTGGCAGACAATTAGGAAGGCTAATGGAGTGTTAGCCTTTATCGCAAGAGAATTTGAGTACAGGAGTAACGAAGTCTTCAATTGTATAGAAACTTGGTTAGGCCGCACCTGGAATACTGTGTGCAGTTTTGATCCCCTTACCTCAGAAAGGATATTATTGCCATAGAGGGAGTGCAACGAAGGTTCACTAGACTTGTTTCGGGGATGGTGGGACTGTCTTATGAAGAGAGATTGGGGAAACTGGGCCTGAATTCTCTCAAGTTTCAAAGAATGAGAGGCGATCTCATTGAAACCTACAAAATACTTAAAGGGATAGACAGGGTAGATGCATGTTTCCCCTGGTTGGGGAGTCTAGAACCAGGGGACACAATTTCAAAATAAGGGAGAAGTCACTTAGGATCAAGATGAGGATAAATTTCTTTACTCAGAGGGTTGTGAGTCTTAGGAATTCTCTACCCCAAAGGGCCGTGGAAGCTCAGTCATTGAGTATGTTTAAGGTAGAGATTGATAGATTTCTGATTAACAGTAATGTAAAGGGTTATGGGGATAGTTTGGGTAAAAGGCATTGAAGTGTTCGATCGGGCACGATCATATTGAATGGTGGAGCAGGCTCGATGGGCTGAATAGCCTTCTCCTGTTCCTATGTTCCTATCAGTGCTGGGACCTCAATTATTTACACTTTATATAAATGATTTGGATGAAGGGATTGAGGGGATGGTTATCAAATTTGCTGATGACACAAAGATAGATAGGAAAGTAAGTTGTGAAGAGGACATAAGGAGGCTACAAATAGATGTAGATAGGTTAAGTGAGTGGGCAAAGATCTTGCAGATTGAGTTTAATGTGGGAAAATGTGAAATTGTCCATTTTGGCAGGAAGAACAAAAGAGAAGCATATTATCTAAATGGTGAGAGATTGCAGAGCTCTGAGGTGCAGAGGAATCTGGGTGTCTTAGTGCATGAATCACAAAAGGCTAGTCTGCAAGTACAGCAGGTAATTAGGAAAGCTAATAGAATGTTATCATTTATTGCATTTATTGAATATAAAAGTAGGGAGATTATGCTTCGGTTGTACAGAGCACTAATGAGGCCACATCTGGAGTACTGTGTACAGTATTGGTCACCATATTTAAGGAAGGATGTAAATGCATTTTGGATGCAGTTCAGAGAAGGTTTATGATACTAATACCTGGAATGGGCAGGCTGTCTTATGAGGAAACATTGGACAGACCAGGCTTGTATCTGCTGGAATTTAGAAAAGTAAGAGGTGACTTGTTTCAAACATTTAAGATCCTGAGGGGTCTTGACAGGGTGGATGTGGAGAGGATAGTTCCTCTTGTGGAAAAATCTAGAAGGAGGAGTCACTGTTCAAAAATAAGGGGTCACCCATTTAAAACAAATGAAGTGAAATTTTTTCACTCAGAGGGTCTTGAGTCTTTGAAAATCTCTTCCTGAAAAGGTGGTGGAAGCAGTGTCTCTGAATATTTTTAAGGCAGAGGTTGATAGATTCTTGGTAAGCAAGGATTGAAAGGTTATTGGCAGTAGGTGGGATGCAGATTTCTGGATAATATCAGTTCAGCCTTGATCTTATTAAATGGTGGAACAGGCTCGAGGGGCTGAATAGCCTACTCCAGCTTCTTGATCATATGTTTGTTTATAGGCAGTTTCAGTTTTGAATATGAACATCAGAAGTTATGATAGAAATATAAAACCTGATATAAAAACTGAAAATGCTGGAACTTCTCAGCAAGTAAGGGAGCATCTGTGGAGAGAGAGAAAAACAGAGTTAATGGGTTGAATTTCCCCAGCCGAGTTGGGGAACAGGGAAAAGTCCATTGATTGGAGTCAAGCTGGCTCCGTAATATGTTCCCGCTCCCGTGCACTTTTTCCAGAGGAGTATGGGAAGCTGACTCTTGTCTTATTGGGACAAGTCAGCTACTGTCAAACATGCTCAACTTAATAACCACCACATCCAATGGTCCAACTCTAAACTTCTCTCATCCGTCATACATCGGCATACAAAATGTATCAAGGATACTATGAAGATCTGCTACCAACACCACACCACCCCCAAAAAAGCAGCCTTCTCATCAGTGACATCTGGCTACCCTTCTTGGAGAAACACAATACCATCCATTCAACACAGTGACCAATAAGCAGCAAGAATGTTAACATGTTAATATTCTTGTTGCTGATTGGTCAATACATTAATGTTCTTGCTGCTGATTGGTTAGTACATGAACTGGCCTATTACCAACACAATAGTCTGACTAATCAGCAATAAGATCTCCCCCTTTTTCCCATCCTCCACTTTCACCTATTCCAGTCATTCCCCCACACGATGGGTAGTGTTTGCTGCCCAAAATGTTGAGGTATCAGTTCTTCCAAGGAACTCGTTTAACATTACAACTGCTTTTTTCAGAGAAAAATTTTACCTCGTGTAACTGTAAATTTATCTTCCTCAGAAGTGATGATATGAGGTCTTGTGGTGCAGTGGTGGCGCCCCTGCCTCTGAGTCAGAAGCCCTGGGTTCGAGTCCTATCCCAGGACTTGATAGCCAAGAAAGGTGCATTCATAACGTGGCCAAACAGGTTGATTATCAACCTGAAAATCCTTCCAACATCTGCCAATGACAGACCATAAGAGTAGGAGAGAATTCTGGTCAGCCATGTGCTGGAAAGAAAGTCGAAGCCTCTACCATCACTATCCATAGCTGCAGACTACAAGTTGCCGTAGCAACTCAGGCTTGCTGAGTGACCTATAACTAGCAAAATGGATGATGTTGCAAAGACAAAAAGGTAATGGGGCAAGTAAAGGAACAAAAGATGGATAGAGAGCTGCCATAAATGGGTAAATGGCAGAGAAAAATCATTCCCAGCTCTAGCTGTTCGATTAAATAGCCTGAGTCATGATCTGAAGCTACTAAAATCAGTGTCGCCAGAAGTCTGTAAAATGCCTAATTGAAAGTTGAAATTCTGTTTCTTGAGCTTCCATTAAGCTTCATGGGAGCAATGCAGGAGACTGAGGACAGAGAGACCAGAGTGGGACAGGAAATTAAAATGACAAGAGACTGGAAGCTCAGGGTCATATTTGTGGACTGAAAGAAAGTGTACTAAATTCAAAGAAGCGGAAGTAAAATCACTGTTTCACCTGGAAAGAATATTTAAGGCCCTGGGCAGCGTGAAGGGAGGAGGTGAAAGGCCAGGTATGGCATCCCCTATCATGACCATTGGTAACCAGGGTAAAAAAAATTGGTAATAAGTTTTCATTAAATTGTCAGTTACAGGATAGCAATGAAAAGTGGGACCCCTAACTAATTAACTTTTACCCTCCTCTATCCTAGAGGCCTGTTGTACTACTGCTGACCTGCTAACTTGACACGGGCTAGGAAATAAACTAGGTGTCTTCCTATCCATGTAACTCAGTTTGATGCCATATTATGCATTTAACTTCCTCTATAACTAATGGCAATCTGAATTAATTTTACCAATTCTGTGTAATTGCTGTGCATTTATTGTATGTACTTGCCTGTATATTAATAAAACCTGGCAAACAATTCTATCATTTGTATTGCATAATTCAAATGTATCTGCACTCATTAAGATTGTGTGGATATTGGTTGGTTTTGAAATGCATTATAGATTGTTATGCAATTACAGATTTTCATCTGATGAGAATTACAACATTTGAGTAACTCTTATAGCATCTGCGAACTGTATTCTAAGTCAGCTATGGCACACAGTTAAATGAACACGAGTTTAAATCAATATTACTGAAGCTTTGTGATTAGAAATTACTACAGTGATATCAAGACTTCATAACATTAAGGTATCCTTTATGGTGACATTAGCATTAGATGACCAGAAAAAGTTCACATTACAAAACAGGATAGGTTTATGTTGGAATAGTTCACTTCTGCCAGGTGAATGGCTGACGTAGTCATTCAAAAGTAGCATAGTCACCACTGAGTTTTAAACAAATCATCATCTAAGCAATGAATTCTGTTTATAGTTCATATGGTTCTTTAATCCTCTTTTCCTATGAGATATACATAACAGACGATGATGGTTCATCTCTTGTAACTCCTCTCTCATTACTGCCCAGTGTTTATTTTTCATTTGTGAAGCATCTTGGGATATTTCAGTACATTAAAGGTCCTACATCAATGTCAGTTATTATTGTTTGCATTTCCTATGATGACAGGCATGTTCCTTTGGTGCTACCATATATGGTGTCAATTTCCCAAAGACATGAAATTGGGAAGTTTTTAACGCTGATGTATAAACCTTCTAATCTCAAAGCAAACACATTTTTCTCTTTCCCACACCACACACCCCCCTCACCCCCACTCCCTTTTTGTTGTACAATGCTTATAAAATGCTTTGGTATTACAGAAGGATGACCCTGGTTAAGGCATTTTCATTTGCGTCTTTGTGGGGAAAGCAATCCTGAGTATTAAAATGGTTTCATACTTGAATTTGTTTTACTGGTTTAAAAACTTGCTTCCCTCCAGCTCTTTTCCTGATCACTGTCCCCATCATTGCATAATTTCTGAAGCTGCCCATTGAAGGAAAGAAATTCACTAAGAATTTGATTCGAGCATTTCCTGCTAGTCCACAGAAAGCAACAAGATATTTAATTTTTTTGCCCAAGCACTATTATTAAAACCATTGTGTAGTATGCTGGAATATTTCAGAGCTTTCTTAATTTTGGTCAGTCATTGGCCAGGTTCTCACATGAGGAAACTGTTTTAGTACTCAGGATTGCTTTCGCCACAAAGACGCAAATGAGAATGCCTTAACCAGAGTCATCCCTTTGAAGTATCAAAACACTTTATAAGCATTTACAAAAAAGGGGGTGGGAGTGTGCAGTGTGGGAAAGAGAAAAATGTGTTTGCTTTGAGATTAGAGGATTTATACATCGGCATTAAAAACTTCCCAATTTCACATCTTTGGGAGAGTCATAGATTGACACCATATATCGTAGCACCAAAGGAACATGCCTGCCTTTGTTCTCTTCAGGGATACTTTCAGGACATCCCTAAAGTATTTCCACCATCCTAGGAGTTTCTTGCCATGACAGGGTTCTGAGTAGAGCAGTTGCTTTGGGAGTATGGTGTCAAGTATGTGATCTGTATGTCCCACCCAGCAGAGCTGGCTTTGAGCCATTAGCTGGGCAAGTTGGCTTGGAAGAGGCTGCTGTTGGACTGCTTTTTTTTGCCACCAGATTTGGAGGATCTTGCGAAGGCATCACTGGTGGTACTTCTCCAGTGCTTTGACATACCTGCTGTAGGTTATCCAAGTCTCGGAAGCATATAGAAGCACAGGGATCTCTGCTGCCCAGTAAACCATAAACTTGGTCTCAGGTTTGAGAAGAATGACTGAGCTGGCACATTGGAGATGATGAATTTTGTCACCTATGTCTGACTTCATCAAGAGGGGCTCTCAAGATGTAAAATAGTCCAGGATCTCACCGAATAGCTAGATGGGAAGAATCAATATCAGAGTTAATGCTAAAAGGAAAATGATGGACCATGTAAGTGAGACGTTGTGTACCAGCTAAGAGTAGGATGTTCATTTACAAATTGTTTACTTCCCTTCTCCCAAGACAGGTAAATATTAAGTAGTTTGAAAGCTTCGGGGCTTTTAAATGTTAAAACAATTGTGAAAAAGATTAAATGTAACCTCTTATATAGGTCATTTTTGAAATAGTTAGCAACTTTCAGTTAAGTCAGAAACGTTGATGGAATCTGATTTTGCAAGGAATAAGATTTTTAAAGGTCTTTTGGAAAAGGAAGTTTAATGACAAACAGCTGCTATGGCTCATGATGTCCAGCTTTAAGGAAAAAAAAATCACTATTGATGTTCTGCCAAGAAAAAAACATTTTTTTCTGATAAATTTATTTTCCTCTTGAGGATTCCTAATGTGCACCAGAAAAATGAAACTTCTCACTGACATCACCATGGTTTAGCTGCAGCCTTCAGAGAAAACATCGTCGATGGAGAGGGATGCAGCCAATTTTGGGAGTAGACCATGACAGTCAGACAGAAAAAATGTGCCCTTGAGATTGTGGAAAAAAACAAATAGAGATAAAAAAAAAAGATTAAGACTGCTAGAAATCCGAAATTAAACCTCAAAATGTACAGGGCGGTTAAGAACTGAAAGAGAAGAATCATCAGAAAGCCACACCAAACCACCCTCTCTTCTGAAATAAGCCTAATAGCAGCATAATTACAGTTCGTTTCAAAAGGAACAGCCCATTGGGTATTTGGGAAAATTAAGTTAGGATTTTGCCACCTTGTAGGTTAAGAACCTGAAAATATTGAGAGCAATCTGCTTGGAGTTTGTAATCTTGTGTTCTGTATTTGATAGTGTAGGGGCAGCTACCACCTCTTACCTTTAACAGCAATAGCCCTAATTGTCCTCCATCTGCTGACATTCTTGGTCTTGCTGTCTTGACCTTAAATAGAACTCCCACATCTCCTCTGTTGCTCTAAGCTGTATCCAAAGCATGTGTTTTTCTTGTGAAAAACATTTCCTTTTGCATCAACAAGTTTTAAACTTTATATAAAGTTGAACTCTGTCAAATCCTGGACAGTTTACAAGTAAACATTTTGTATCTGATTAGAAATCGTATATTACCTAAGATGCCAACCTCTCTTTTTATTGCAACCCTTTTTTGTGTGTTCCATTGGTGGTACTTATGGTCAGAAACCTTCAAACTTTCTTCCTGTGTTCTTTTTAAACTCCAAGTGTGCATGTTGTTCCTTATACCCCTGTGCTTAATATGATGAAATTAGATGACTAAGCTTTGTGTTACCTACTATTTGCCTCCTCTTGTGGTTTTTAACGTTGGTGCCTGTAGTCGGGCTCTTGGCTTTGGCTTTAGTTTTTCAAAAAAAACTTAACTTCCTCTTTGCTTTAGCTAACTTAGCAGTGTAGAGCATACCTTCATTTAGTTGGCCATGACTGAAAAATATATAATCTATGTTTTACTTCTATCCACATCTGCCCTCTCAGCTTCCACTGGATCTTTTCTCATCCACCACCCCTGTCCCCCCACATCCCACCTCACCAAAAAAAAAGTCCTTGCTCAGATGTTTTTTTCATCAGATATATTCTTCTGCATACATCAACAAAGAGGAACCTTTTTCATTGGTCTATCATTGCTGTTAAAAATGTGGCATTGTACCCCTGATTCCTTGGTAGGTTCCCCTTTCTAATCCTTTCCTTAACACAACTTCCAGAGTTGCAAAGTTAAGACATTTGAAAAGAAAGCTAGTTTCCTTTTGCTTTTCATACACCATTTGTGGCAAAAGCTTTACAACTTCACAGCTTCATCTTTCAACCTTTTAATATAATTTTACTCACCCTCCAAATAAGAAAATAAGAACTAGGAGCAGGAGTAGGCAGTTCAGTCTCTTGAGCCTACCCCGCCATTCATTACGATCATGGCTGATCTCATTTCGGCTTCAACTCCAATTTCCCACCCCCTCCCCATAACCTTTCAACCCATTGCTAATTAAAAATCTGCCCTTCTCCTCCTTAAATTTATTCAGCGTCCTAGCATCCACTGCACTCTGAGGTAGTGAATTCTTCACATTCACAACCCTTTGAGAAAAGTAATTCCTCCTCATCTCTGATTTAAATCTACCACCCCTTAGCCTAAAAAACATGGCCTCTTGTTCTTGAATGCCCCAGAACAGGAAACATCCGCTCCATGTCTACTTTGTTTATCCCCTTTAGCATCTTATATACCTCAATTAGATCTCCTCTCATCCTTCTAAACTCTAGCGAGTATAGGCCTAAATTGTTCAATCTCTCCTCATAAGTCAAGCCCCTCATCTCTGGAATCAATCTAGTGAACCCCCTCCAGTGCAACTACATCCTTCCTCAAGTAAGGGAACCAAAACTGTGCACAGTACTCCAGGTGTGATCTCACCAATGCCTTGTACAGTTGCAACAACACTTGCTTATTTTTATACTCTATTTCTTTAGCAATAAATGCCAACATTCCATTTCCTTCCTTTATTACCTGCTATACCTGCATACTAGCTTTCAGCAATTCATGCACGAGGACACCCAGATCTCTGCACTAGAGCATTCTGAAGTTTCTCTGCATTTAAATAATAAATCACCATTTTATTCTTCTGACCAAAATGGATAATCTCACACTTATCAATGTTAAACTCCATCTGCCAAATTTTGGCCCATTCATCTAACCTGTCCATATCCATTTGTAAATTTCTCATTTCTTCATTGTAACTTACTTTCCCATCTATTTTGGTGTCATCTGCAAATTTAGCTGTAGTACCCTCTATCCCTGTATCCAAGTCATTAATATAGATTGTAAATAGTTGGGGCCCAAGGACCGAACCCTGTGGCACCCCACTAGTTACAGCTTTACATCCATTTATCCTGACTCTCTGCTTTCTGTTGGTTAGCCAATCCTTTATCCAAGCTAATATATTACCCCTAACTCCGTGTGATCTTATCTTGTGTATTAATCTTTTGTGCGGCACCTTATCAAAGGGCTTCTAGAAGTCCAGATATACTACATCTACAGACTACATCCACATTATCCACTTTGCTTGTCACATCTTCAAAGAACTCTAGCAAATTAGTCACACATGATTTACTCCTTCATAAAACCATGTTGACTCTGATGGATTGCATTTTGACTTTCCAAATGCCCCATTACTACTTCCTTAGTAATGGATTCCAACAATTTCCCAACGACAGATGTTAAACTAACTGGTCTATAGTTTCTCACTTTCTTCCTCCCCCACCCCTTTTTGAATAAGGTCATTATATTAGCATTTTTCCAATCCACAGGAACCTTTCCAGAATCCAGGGAGTTTTGGAATATTATAGCCAACGCATCCACTATCTCCGCTGCCACTTCCTTTAAGACCCTGGGATGAAGACCATCGGATCCTGGGGACCTGTCACCATTTAATCCCAGATCAAATTTAATCTTCAGATCATCATGCAGCACTCAGAATCACAAGACAATGTCCCTTTTAAGAGCTTCTGTCGTCTCAACAGATGGATCTGGTGATCTCCTGCTCATATATACTATTTGTATATCTTAACTTGGAACCTTGCTCAGTTATTTTTGCCTCCTGAGCCCTGTTGTTTCCCTTTACCAGAAAATGTTCTGCAGTTTCTCTTTCCTAGAAGTGGTTGTAATTTGCAGTCCATTTATTTTCAGCAGAAAATTGTTAGGTGTTTTGTCAATGGCTCTTGAAAAATTATGGAATTTATTTGACAATCTATAATATTTTTGAATAAGTGATATAAATACACTAAGATACAAACAAAAAAGCTATTTACATCACTACAAAATACAAGCATTATAAATGAAAACCTATACTACTGATGCATGATAAGTGCAAAGAAGAGAAAAGTACACATGTGAGATGTGCAGGAGAACATAATTACCACATTGAAAATCTTGCATTGCTTCTCAACTACTCTTGCTATCTTGACTGGCACGTGGCTTAAGACTTAATAGCTTAAGAAATGTTGTGCATCTCTGTTCAGTTCAAAACAATAAGAGGCTGCAGTCCCTGGGGTGGGACCTCAGTCCGCTGATTCTGCCTTAGAGGCAGGGGTGCTACCCAATGCACCACAAAACCACCTCTTATCTTTTGTAGTGACCCTTTTGGAAGTCCAAATACACTGCATCTACTGGTTCTGCTTTATCCACCCTGCTTGTTACATCCTCAAAGAACTCTAAACATGATTTCCCTTCCATAAAACCATGTTGACCTTGCCTGATTGTATTGCAATTTTCTAAATGTCTTGCCACTACTTCGTTAATAATGAATTCCAGCATTTTCCCAATGACAGATGATAGACTAACTGACTTACAGTTTCTTACTTCCTGATTCCCTCAAATAGGAGCATTACATTTGTCGTTTTCTAATCCACTGGGACTTTTCCAGAATCTAGGGAATTTTGGAAGATTAATATCCAATGAAGCCACTATCTCTGCAGCATCTTCTTTTAAGACAAAGGGATGCAGGCCACTATAGGACTTGTCAGTCTTTAGTCCCTTTAGTTTTCCTAGTACTTCTTCTCTGGTGATAGTGATTGCTTTAAGTTCCTCCCTCCCTTTGCCCCTTTGATTTTCTACTATTCTTGGCACGCTGTTGTGTCTTCTATGGTGAGGACAGATACAAAATACTTGTTCAAAATCTCTGCCGTTTCCTTGTTTCCCATTTTAATTCTCCAATCTCATCCTCTAAGTGACCACTGTTTTCTTTAGCTACTGTCTTCCTTTTTACATATATTTAGCATTAGTTTTATTATTGTTTCACATGTTAAGCAATTGCTAGATATTTTTTTCCACTTTTGCTCCTCTCTTCCAGTTCTCCCTGACCTGTCAACTTTGTTTTGTAATATTGGAGTCCTCACATGCCTATTATCAAATTGATTTTTTGCAACCTCTACTTGTTTAAACAGGTGCTTCTGTCTATTTAAGGACACAGGTGTCACAAACTGAACATATATGCTGACATTCTTTGGGAAGGGAAAGGAATATTTTGATTATAGGAGCTTTCTAATGGATAACATGTCACTGAATAACAAATTTCTAGGGGTTAAATATATATATATATATATATATATATATATAAAAATAATCTGTCTTACTTTGAATTTTGTTGTTACTTTTACTAAACTGCTCCTGATTTGTTGAAAATTGTTTAGCTTTGCATCACTGGTTTGTGGTTCAAAGACAGGCAGAAACAAGTGGTGTGTAGATTCAATGTAGCTAATATTGCTAGAATTATGGAGCTAAGAACAAAAATTGGAATTTTTTTTAAAAAGACACTTATACAGCAAAGTTTGGAGCAAATGGAGGAAATGTATTCATGTTAACTTTTGTTAACCTTTTTTTTGTAATTATCAGTTTGATGCTTGGAGTTATAACAGGTGAAAGAAAGTAGTAACTATGGTTACGTACCTGACAGTGCAACTATCTTTCGCACAAGATGTCCCAAACATCAGTGACTGCAAATCTGTTTTCGGTGACTTTGGTAGATAGAGGAATGTAATTTAAGAACCCTGGAAAGCTCCCCGCCCTTCAAGTAGCACCATTGGATCTTTAATATCTACCTGAACCAGCAGAGCAGGCATACAGGGTCTCGGTTTAAGATATTTATTTTTGTAAACGGTATCGTCGGTAATGCAACAGACCCGCAGTTTGGAGTGCTGGTCTACATTATGTACTCGAGCACTAGGATGAGACTTGAACCTCAGCTGCCTGACTTTGGTATAAGTGTTTTGCCAACTGTGCCAAGATGATACTTGGTAATACTACTTATTCTTTCCTTCTCCATTCTTTGCTTTATTTTTTAAAGCTTTCATTCCTTAATAGCTCGTAGCCAAAGAGGTGAATGGCTAGCCTTTTCCAGCTGCCACTCTCAGTCAACTGAGAGCTCACTGGATAAGAGCTCATAAGTACACTAGCACATTACCCAAAAGATTACAAGACATTCAATTCACCATCGAACACTCAGATCTGTAAGCTGTTTATTTTCCTTTCAGAATTCAGTGACACGGAGTGCTCCCTTTTCAAATGACTCGCAAGGTCGAAGTGGAGCTCGTTTTCACACCACGTATGACAGGAGATATGTGGTCAAAACTATATCCAGCGAAGATGTGGCTGAAATGCATAACATTTTGAAGAAATACCATCAGGTAATTCTTAGAAGTTAATCGGGTAATGTGTGAAAAAGTGAACACGCCCTTTTTGTTTTATTTTAATGGTAGAACAGTGCTGCTCCCTTGCACTGATGAAAATAATTATGAAAAATGAAATTTCCCAAGGCACTTCGCAGGAGAATTATGAAACAAAGTATGACACAAGTTACATGAGGAAATATTAGGTCACATATCCAGAAGCTTGGTAACAATGGTAGGTTTTAAGTGTCTTTAAAGAAGAAAATCAAGATGAAGAGGCGGAGTGGCGTAGCAAAGGAATTCCGGAGTTTGGGGCCCAGGCAACTGAAGGCACGGCCACCAATGATGGGGCAGTTATGATTGGGGATGCACAAGAGGCCGGAATCAGAGGGGCACAGATATCTCGGAAGGTTGTGGGGCTGGAGGAGATTATAGAGAAAGGGAGTGGCAGGGCCATGAAGGATTTGCATATGGGGATGAGAATTTTAAAATTAAGATGTTGTTTGACTGGGAGCCAATGTAGGTATTGAGCACAAGGATAGGGGAACAGGACTTGCTGCGACTTAGGAGATGGGCAGTAGAGTTTTGGATGACCTCAAGTTTACGGTGGGAAGAATGTGGGAGACTAACCAGACGTGTATTGAAATAGTGGAGTCTCAAGGATGACTGATGATAGTGGCCTCCGTTATCTCAAATTTTGCACAATGGCAAAGTTCTTAAAGTAGGAACTTTGTGATGTTTGTTTACCTTTTGCTACAGGAACGTTATTTGCCACAAAAGAGCAACGCATGGAAATTATGCTTAAAGCAAGTGTTGTTTGAGCTTCATGTGTCAACATTTTAGTTTTGAAGATCTTTTTAACAAAGGAATGCTCCTTGTTTTGAAAAGAACTTGTAAAGTTTTCAAAGACAGTTTAGTAACTATCTTCAGCTATTCTGTTTTGTGAGGAGTGTTTAACTTTACAGCACCATTATAATCAAGTTTCCAGTCTGTACCCAAGGACCATTGGTCCACCAATGCCTGTGTGAGGGTCCCTTTTCAAAATTGGACCACCTTGAAATATACAGAAGAGAAATAAAGTATAAACAACACTAAAACTAATATATTAATGCAAACCGAAAATAAAATCTCTCACAAGAAGCTGTATAAATTATTTTTGAATTGTGTTCAAATATAACTATTTGAAAGTGTTGCAGATCCATATATGTTAAATTATTAAAATATCATTATATTTTATATATGAAGGCAATACAACACTATTGTAATAGTATGATGTAATATTTTAATTTTCAATAACACTTGGTAGAAATTCCTCCAAAAATCATGCGGTGTCTTGAACAAAAGGCATACAACCATATAAACTGGTGGGAAACTTCAGTAAAATGTACAGATTTCTAATTGGTGGTCACTTTGGTTTGTCATACAAGAACTCATCATTGTAGAAATGGCATTTGACTAAGCAACTAATTAAATAACTTGAGAGGTTCATTCAGCCCTCATACACAACCTCCTCCTCCTTCAGGTACCATGTCCTAAGAGGGCGTTGGCCACATTGGATTTGTCTATGATTATGCTTGACAAAGGACTGTAGTGGCTTGCCATTGCCTTCTGCAGTATAGCTGACTAGGAAACTCCGGCTCTTATCGCTTGTCATCAGACTTTTGGAAAGATTTACAGGCTAATAATCAATCTGTGTGGCCATGTCATAAATGTGCCTTCCGTGGCCATCAAGGCCCAGAGTGGGGCTTGAACCCAGAGCTTCTGGCCCAGAGATAGGGACGCTACCATTGTGCCACAAGACCTCCATTCATCCACAGCACATTTCTACATCAACATATTTGACTGATGCAAATCAGTTTGAATTGGGGCCTGGTCTTTTTGGGGAATTTGACTGAAATTATAAATCAATGTAAAATATGTGTTTTTGAGTGTACATTTTTAATATTTTGAAGTATATTTTCAGAAATCATAAAACTATTAGAGGAACCAAGCCCTTTTATAGTGCCATAGACTTCAATGCAATAGCCTACTCATGTATGGATTACGTGCAGTTATTCAGAACTCACACTGCTGTTTTAAAGAGAAATATAGCCTTCATGCTACATAATTTTACAGTATGGATGCATATTTACTTTATTATGATATGTTTTCTGATTTTTAAACAGTTGTTGACAGAGTAAGGGGAGGATCATTTAGTCTTTTGTGAATACTTTGTGCGTGTGGAAGAGAGGAATTTTTATGCTGCAGTGCGAAAGACCTTTTTATTTCATTCATATCAACCCCTCCTAGGTCAAATATGACACAGTCAGACACAGAGTAGGTTTTTTAATGTTATGTTGCCTGTCTAGAAGAGTAGCTCAACTGCTCAAGTCTGAAGTTTTCTGTTTCAAACACACATTGCTTGTATACCCCGTGAATGAATAAATTATCAAAAATGTTTGTCCACTGGTTGCTTGGCAGGCACCTCCTAGCTATAACTGAACAGTCCAGCTTAATCAACTAAAAACAGCCCTGCTTTTCCTCACTTGTGGATGATGCTGAATGATCTCTCTTTTTTATTATTTTCTTTGCACATTAATCAGAGTCGGTGCATGACTCAAAACCATTCAAGTGCCTAGCTTAAATCCTGCCACAGAAGTGTGTGGGCAGCCATGTCAACTGCAAGGTGCAGCCTGCAGTATCCCATATTTTGGCATGGCAGTAAAAGGAAGTTCACAGATGTGCTAAGTAGAAGACAAGTAATTGGGTACTGTACTGTGTAGTGTTTTGGAATAGTGGGATAGACTCTGGACCAAGTGCTTGAAAATGGAATTAGAATAGATAAGTGCTTGATGGCCAGCATGGACATGATGGGCCAAATGGCCTGTTTCTGTGCTGCATAACTCAATGACAAGACATTGTTCATTGAAATTAGGAGCAGTTTAATGTTGTGTGCCCATTTCTAGAAGGAACTGGATTCAGATTGTTCAAATTATTTTAAGAAGAGGACCCTTCCAGCAGAGAGGGGAGATTTTGACCACTGGATTCAAATCTAGTCCCTAAGGTGTGAGAATAGTGTGCTAACCCATTGTATTGCTTGGTTTGACCATTATTTACCTTTTTTATAAGTTTAACCATTTGTACTTTTCTGGACAGCCATAGTCATCCATTATGGCAATCAAGTGTATAGACACCCCTGTTAAACCCCTGTCAGCCAGGTGGTGAAGTACAAGACCAGAAAGCTAGTCTTTACTCAGTTTTAGATTTATTCACAGAGGGAAACACTGCAAGTGTATTGCTCTGAACACTATTCCTCCACCAGTGTCATTAAGTGTCTCTTTATAATATACTTACACAGGGAGTTAAGCCATATATGTTTTGCCCCCAGACAGGTGCTTAGCATAGTGTCTAACTACGTGCTAGCCATTTGGTCAACTGAGCTAACCATCCCCTCTAAGTCTCTCTTTATATGTACTATAGGAATCATGCAATCAATACCCTCTACCTGTATATACTTAACTTTATTTCATATAATTAACAGCTTATGTTAAGGGGTTACTGGAGTAATGCAGGGGGGCTGCGTTTTTCCTATTTCTTTTTGATTGGTTAGACAAATCTAAATTATTTGCTCCATTTTTCATCTATTTTTGTTGCGCACTTTTATGAATATCTCGACCTAAGTTTGAACATTGTAGAACTCAATGTTTGTCTTTTTCTCTATTCTCCTCTTTGTGCTCCCTGCAGTACATTGTGGAATGTCATGGCAACACCCTTATTCCACAGTTCCTAGGAATGTATCGACTGACAGTGGATGGGGTTGAGACCTACATGATCGTCACAAGGAACGTCTTTGGCCATCGGCTCCCGGTTTACAGGAAGTATGATCTGAAGGTAATGAGGGTTCCAAATTTGGTTGTTCTAATTTTTTGCAATTAGTAAGTTAACAATGACTCTTCACCCTTGATTTTTTTTCTATCTTTTCAGTTTTTTTTTTCTGATTTCCTTTGCTTTTGGAAAAAAGGTTTCTATCTGGCACATGTTGATAGGATATGTAGGCTACAAAATTAAAATAACTCAAGTTTCCCACTTTAAAACATTTCAGCATGTTTCTTGAAAGTAATTTTCACAAGCCCTTTCAGTAACCATATTGATTCTTCAGCTTCCACTTCTTTGATTTTTAATTGCAACGTTGTTCTTTTTTCTTTATTCTCTGTACTGAAGACAGTTTCTTTCATTTTACTTCTACATTTCTTTACATCCCCACCCATTCCCTTTCATTTTTAGCCTACTTTTTTTCTCATCATTCATTTATTTATTTCCCAGCTTAATCTTTTTCCTATTTTCCTTTTCTATTCCATTAGCAACTGCTCCTACTAATTCAACAGAATTAGTGACTACCAATGTGCTTCTTCCAGCTAACAAACTGTAATTACTATAGGCAGAATTGATTGCATGTTCCAACCATTCTTCCCTCCCCCGTTTCCTTCCTTATCAAATGCACACTCACCAGCAATTGCCTCCTGCTCCTAATCATACAATTAAAACACTCCCACTTTCCACCCGAACAATCAGCATGGCTGACATTTATGCTGTAGCCATCCGTCTTAGACTAGTAGCATTAGGATGGCTTTCAGTCAGGCTATATCCCGTTTACACTGCCTGACTGGAACCCCAACTCTCCTGCTTGGGAGATAATTCTGTGCCCATATGATTAAATGCATGTGCATAGCTCCTGTCGCAGAGGTTTAAATTCTGAGTCTTTTCCAGGGGGTCCAGGAGAGCCCCTAACCATTCTCTAAACCAGGTTTGCCACTGCTCTGGAATTACAATCCATGTAGTGTTAAATTCCAAGTGAAACTGCCTCCTCCCAAGGTGTCTCATACTTTGCACTGAAGCCATGTTGAGCTTTGGCAATGAATTTCTGCTCAACTTTACTTTAAAAGTGGTAATGTTTCAACATAAACAGGTTTTAATTGACCTACAATTGAGCCCACGCAGTGCAGCCCAGTTTATATCAAGCTGAGAAAGAACACTACTCAAAAGATTTCTCAATAGTGAGAGGCAGGCATACAAAACAACTCACCTTCCACTCCTTCCAAATACAATAGAGATTAGAGGCCTTAGTCATTGTATGCAAGCCACAGTGGGTAATATATCAAGTTTCTTCTTCCTACTTTATAGTTGCAATCCTTTCCCTATATAACAAGTAAGTAGAAAGACATTAATTTTTATGCTTTAACTTCCGTGAGCAACACACAGATGCTGTACATAGATGAAAAATAATTAGACAGTTTCTGGTGTTTTCTACAAATTATTTTGCGATTTTGTGTTTAAAAGTTGGTGGTCCACTAATTAGCAATTAATTGAAGCATTTGTGTTTGTAGTAATTTCTGGACCATTGCCTTTTTTTGTTGAACAAAAATAAAACTGAAAATATACTGCTCTACCAGCCTCGACCAGCCAATGGAGAGTGCAACAGGCAAGACCCAAATTATACTGCTGGTTGTGATTCTTATGGGTGCTTCACAAGCCCACAGAGCTACACTGACCCAGGGACTATTCTGTGGTAGGAGAATACAGACAACACAGCTGTTTCTTCATGATAATATGAAGACTCAGTTCTAAATTTATTAGTTACCAGGAGATCCAGCAGACTTAAATGCTTCTAATGTAGAGAATTTCTTTTAAGGATGAACAGCTGGTAATGAGAATCCTGTTCGCCAAAAATGTGAAGTTAATGGAGAAAACATGTCAGTAGCTGGAATCATGCCTGATGCAAAGAAACTAGTGGTGGTCATGGGTGAATCATCACAGCCCAGGATGTCACTATAAGAGTGTGTTAGGAAATTGTTCTCAGTCTAACCATCTTCAACTTCATCAATCACCTTTCATTCATTATGAGATCAGCAATGCTGCCAATCCACAGTGCTCAGCTCCTTTCACAGGTTGATAATGAAGCAGCCCATGCCAGTCTACAGCAAGACCTGGGTGGCAACCAGGCTTTGACAGACAAGTAGTAGGTAATATTCAAGCCATATAAATGCCAATGTAATTAATGATCATTGCCAACAAGTGAGAACTCAGTCTTCTCCCTGTACTCCCCACCATCAATATCTCGGAGGTTACCATTGACCAGAAGCTGAAATGGACCAGCCAAATGAACAATATGACTAAAAGTAGAAGGTCAAAGTTGAATGCTTTGTGATTACCGGCTCATGTTTTGAATCCTCTCAAAAGTTCCTCCACCAGCTGCAAAGCTAAAGACAGGATTGTGACAGAACATTCATCACCTATGCGGATGGGTGCAACAGTAACAGCACTTGAAGCTGCACACTGCCTAGGAGAGAGGAAGCTAGAATGCTACTATCACTCATTATGCAGTATTGATATGTTGATGCAGCCTGTGCGTTCTATGTACGTTCTACAAGATTCATTGCACTTCAGTGGCTCCTCTACCATCATGACAACTAAGAGCAACAGTATTGTGGGAGAATCATCTCCAATTTCCCTTTCAAGTCACACCATCTTGACTTGGATCTAAATCATCATTCATTTATTGCTGTGTCAGTACCCTGGAATTTATCAGTTTACTTCACTGTAGGACCACCATCACCAGAAAGGGTACAGCAATTCAGGAAAGTCCATTGACAGCTTTTCAGGGCAGATGGTACAAGCAAGAACAAATAGTTTTTTTTAAAAATTCCCCATCCTTCCTCTGTATCTTTCTCTGCTCTTCGTTTTAATCTATGCAGGCACGGAGTGATTAATGTATGAATTGGGATTCCAAACAGAATAGTGGAGGGAAAAACTTTGGAATTATTTAAGAAACAATTGGATGCTACAGTTCCTTAATTCTTGTGACGATTTTCAGTCCATGACCCCTTGTTATAATTTCACCAAACTCTCACTAGTCACCATCTCAAAGCCTAACATAATTTTGAAGACAACTTATATAATTGTTTTATATAGTGCCTTAATGTAATGAAACATCCTAAGGTGCTTCACAGGAGCATTATAAAACAACACCGAGTCATAGAGGAAATATTGGGTCAGACGACCAAAAGCTTAGTCAGAAAGGTAGGTTTTAAGGGGATTCTTAAAGGAGGAAAGTGAGGTAGGGAGGTGAAGAGGTATAGGGAAGGAATTCTGGAGCTTTGATCCCAGGCAACCGAAGGCATGGCCACCAATAGCGGAGCAATTATGATTCAGAATGTACAAGAGGCCAGAATTAGAGGAGCAAAGATATCTCGAAGGATTATGGGTTTGGAGGACATTATAGAGCTAGAGAGGGCAAGGCCATGGATGGATTTGAAAACAAGGGTGAGAATTTTAAAATGAAAGCATTCCTTGACCTCGGCCAATAAAGGTGAGCAAGTGCAGCGGTGTTAGGAAATGAGTGATTCTACGAGTTAAGACACGGGTACCAGAGTTTTGGCTGACCTCACGTTTAAGGAGGTTAAAATATGGAAGACCAGCCTGGAGGGATTTAGAATAGTCAAGTTTAGAGGTAACAAAGGCGTAAATGAAGGTTTCAGCAGCTGATGAACTGAGACGGGGTGAAGTCCAGCGTTGTTAAGGCGGTGAAAGAAGGTGGTCTTAGTGATGTCACAAATATGAGGTTGAAAACTCATCACAGGATCAAATGTGACAAAATTATGAACAGACTGACTTAATCCCATTGCCAGGGAGAAGAATGGATGGTCATTAGGGAATGGAGTTTAGAGTGGGGACCGAAAACAATGGCTTCAGTCTTTCCAGTATTTAATTGGAAGATATTTCTGCTCATCCAGTACAGGATATCAGATAAGTAGTCTGATAATTTAGCAACAGTGGCGGAGTCAAGAGAGGTGGTGGTGAGGTAGAGCTGGGTGGCATCAGCATATGTGTGGAAACTAACACTGTGCCTTCAGATGATGTCATCAAGGGGCAGCATGTAGATGAGTGTCTCATCCTGTATTGGTCCACACCTTCACTTGGCTTTCACCTGTGCCTCCAAGTAGTCATTAACATGCAACAGCAGCCACATCTCACTAAACTGTTTTGACATGTGAGCCAAACCAGGTGAGGCAGCTGTCAGGTTTCCTACCCTTGGCGATCTAAGGATTTATTTACTCTGGCATGTGAAGACTGATTCTGGCAGACTGGATAGATAAGAGCAATCTAAGATCCAGTGGCCTTAAAGGGCGGTCAGCACCATGTTGTGGAACGTATAGATCTCGACAAGACATAGAAGACATCCTGGTCACCTACTGCATCTGCATGTATCTCCAGACATCTAAACTTATCTTGCCACTCAAGTCAGATATGACAAGACAAGAGAGTGAGACTGACAATGTGCAACTCACTCTCACTATAATCCAATTCATGCACAAGTCATGTTAAAGTGAAGCAAGCTGTACCATAAAACACTAGTGGATTTGTTAAAGATGTTGGTGTGTGCTTCTTTGTTATTGACAGCAACTTCTATGAATTAAAATCTTTATACTAAAATTGTATCAATTTACATATCCTATCTTCTATGTTGAGATGTATTAATGAAAATTATTTGCTTGTGGATGTAAAGATGCCCACAGCTTCTTCTCTCTGTGGTAAATTATCTTCTTAAACTCTTCTCCCCTGTCTTCTCCACCCTCATTTCCAATAACAATTGCTAGGAAGTCATGGATTTCTCTGTCACTAAGATTGAGACCATCTGATGATAAACTGTTTCTCCTGTTTTCCTCCTCCTACTAGTCCTCTGGGCCAAATATCTTCTAAGGTGCTCCCCTGCCCTGGGCCTTGCATCTTTCTCTAGTTATTCTCCTATCTCCCTTCATGCCTTCTCTATGCTCATCTTTTCCATGAGACCCATCTCCTGCTGTCTTGACCCTATTCACAATAAACTGTGCACCTGCCAACTTTCCTTTCTGGCTCCGTTGTTGGTGGTTCTCCTTCTTTAAGTACTGTCACCCCCAAACCCTTCTAAGTTCCTATTATCATATTTTTCATTAAAAAAAAAACCCTAGACCCCTTTCACATTGCAAATTAACACCTGATCTCCAACTTCCTTGCCTTTCCAAAGTCCTTGAATATGTTGTTGTCTCCCAAATCCATGCCCATCTTTCCCAGAACTCCATGTTTGAATCCCTCCAATCAGGTTTCTGTGCTGCTACAGGACTAAATCGGCTCTTATCAACATCGCAAATGATATCCTATGTGATAAAAATAACTATCCCTCCTTGTCCTTCTTGCACTATCTGCAGCTTTTGAAACAGTTGACTACACTATCTTCCTCACTGTCATCCAGCTGGGCAGAATTACAGTTACCTGGTTCCATTCTTATCTGTACAGCCATAGCCAGAGAATCACCTGAAATGGCTTTCCTTCACGCTCCCACACTGTAACCTCAGGTACCCCTCCAGCTTCTATTCTTGACCTGTCACATTTCTCAACCATTTGCTGCCCCTCAGCAATATTCCAATATGACTACAACACTAGCATTGACTCAGCAATGTGGAAAATTGCCCTGGTATGTCTTGTCTACAAAAAGCAGGACAAGCCCAATTCAGCCAATGACTGCACTCTGTCTACTCTCAATCATCAGCAACATGAAATAAGCTATCAAATGGCACTTACTGACCAATAACCTGATCGCCGATGCTTAGTTTGGGTTCTGCCAGGGCCACACAGCTCCAGACCTCGTTACAGCTTTCGTCCAAACCTGACAAAAGTGCTGAATTCCAGAAGTGAGGTGAAAATGACTGCCTGTGACATCAAGGCAGCATTCAACCGTGGCATCAAGGAGTCTAAACAAAATTAAAATCAATGGGAAAGAGTGGGAAGATTCTGCACCGGCTGGAATCGCACCTAGCACAAAGGAAGATGGTTGCGGTTGTTGGAGGCCAATCTTCCTAACACCAGGACCTCACTACAGGAGCTTCTTAGGGTAGTGTTCTAGGCCCAACCATCTTCAGCTGCTTCATCAATGGCCTTCCCTCCAACATAAGGATTAGGGGGGATGTGAGGAAAATCTTTTTTTACCCAGAGAGTGGTGACGGTCTGCAATGCAATGCCTGGGAGGGTGGTGGAGGCAGGTTGCCTCACATCCTTGAAAAAGTACCTGCATGAGCGCTTGGCACATCATAACATTCAAGGCTATGGGCCAAGTGCTGGTAAATGGGATTAGGTGGGTAGGTCAGGTGTTTCTCACATGTCAGTGTAGACATGATGAGCCAAAGGGCCTCTTCTGCACTGAGATTCTGATTCTGTGATAAGGCCTGAAGTGGGGATATTTACTGATGACTGCGCAGTGTTAGTACCAGTCATAACTCCTCAGTTACTGAAGCAGTTCATGCCCACGTGCAGCAAGACCTGGACAACAGTCAGGCTTGGACTGATAAATGGCAAGTAAGATTTGTGCGACACAAGTGCCAGGCAATCACCATCTCCAATAAAAGAGAAAATAACCATCTCCCCTTGACATTCAACTGCATTAACATTACTGAATCCCCCACTGTCAACATCCTGGCAGTGGGGAGACCACCATTGACTAGAAGCTTAACTGGACCAGTCATATAAATACTGTGTGCAGCTATATAATACTCTGGCTATAAGAGCAGATCAGAGACTGGGAATTCTGGAATGAGTAACTCACCTCGTGACAACTCCCCCCCACCTTCAAAGCCTGTCCAACATCTACAAGGCACAAGTCAGGAGTGTGATGGAATACTCCCTACTTGCCTGGATGAGTGCAGCTCCAACAACACTCAAGAAGCTCAAACCACCAAGGACAAAGCGGTCCGCTTGATCGGCAGCCTATTCACCAGCTTAAACATTCACTCCCTCCACCACTGGCACACAGTGACAGCAGTGTATAACACCTGCAAGATGCATTGCAGCAACTTGTGGAGGCTCCTTTGACAACACCTTCAAAACCTGCAATCCTGAGCATCTAGAACAAGGGCAGCTGATACGTGGGAAAACCATCACCTGCAAGTTCCCCTCCAAGTCACGCATCGTCCTGACTTAGTGCTATACAGCAGTTCCTTACTGCCGCTGGGTTAAAATCTTGGAACTCCCTCCCTAACAGCACTGTGGGTGTACCTACACCACATGGACTGCAGCGGTTCATGAAAGCTGCTTGCCACCACCTTCTCAAGAGCAATGAAAAATGGCCAATAAATGCCAACAGAGCGCACATCCCACAAATTGAATTTTAAATATCCGAATACATGTTGTTTTCCGTACGTAAACTGATGTCACACAGCTTTACCTCACCACTTCCACTCTTGACCCTCCACTGTCGCCACATTGTCACAATGCATATCCAGCATCCCGCACTGGATGAGCAGAAATGTTTTCCAAATTAATAATCGAAAAACCAAAGCCATTGTTTTCAGTCTCCTCCAGAACTTTTTTCTCTAGCCAGTGACTCAATCCTTCTCCCTGGCATCTGTCTAAGGCTGAACCAGACTGTTTACAACCTTGCTGTCATATTTGACCCCAAGAGAAACGTCTGACCGCATCTGCATCATTACCAAGACTGCCTGATCCACTTCCATGTTATTGTCTGAGTCCGTTCCCACCTCAGCTCATCTGCTGCTGAAATCCTCATCCATGCATTTGTTATCTCTAGACTTGACCATTCTGATATACTAGGTGTATGGTAGCAGAATGGTTATGTTACTGGATTAGTAGAGGCCAAGACTAATGATCTGGAGATATGAGTTCAAATCCCACCAGCAGGGAATTTTAAATTCAGTTAATTAAATAGAACTGGAATAATAAGCTAATATCAGTAATGGTGGCCAGGCTATAATAAAAACCCAGCTGTTTCAGCAATATCTTTAGGAAAGGAAATTTGCCATCTATCCCCATCCTGGCCTTCCTGTGACTCCAGACCCACAGCAATGTGGTTGGCTCTTAACTGCTCTTTAAAATCTTGCATTCAGAAAGACAGCTCACCACCACCACCATATTCAGAAGGGAAATTAGGGATGGGCAATAAATGCTGGCTATGTCAATGATATTCATATCCCA
Source organism: Carcharodon carcharias (assembly GCF_017639515.1). Lineage (NCBI taxonomy): Eukaryota > Metazoa > Chordata > Chondrichthyes > Lamniformes > Lamnidae > Carcharodon > Carcharodon carcharias. The sequence goes on from NC_054469.1 coordinate 60,227,298, forward strand.
TGAATGAATTTTTAAAAAATCATCCATCTGGGTCCCAAGTTCTACCCAATGTAAACTTTGAGGTCAACCAAAACTTTGCTGCCCATGTCAAAACTCATGCCAAGTCCCATTCACCCGTCACCCATGTGCTTGCTGACCTACATTGGCTCCTGATTAAGCAACACCTCAATGTTAAAATTCTTCTCCTTGTTTTCAAATCCCTTCATGGCCTCCCTATCCCTCTAATCACCTGCTATTCTCAGATATCTGCACTCCTCCAGTTCTGGACTTCTTGAGCAAGCGTAGTTTTAATTGCTTCGCCCTTGATGGCCTTGCCTTCAGCTGCCAAGGCACTGAGTTCTGGAATTCGCCCCCTGAACCCCTTTACCTCACTACCTCTCTTTACAATGCTTCTTTAAAACTATCTGTTTGACCAAGAGTTTGACCATCTGCCCAAATAGCTCTCTTTGTGGCTCAGTGTCAAATTTTGCTTGATTATAAGCCTGTGAAGCGCCTTGCGATATTTTACTATGTTAAAGGGCTATAATGCAAGTTGTAGGTTTTGGATGCATGATGTGATACCCAACTTCTGTTTCCTCATTTCAGGGTTCCACAGTGGCCAGAGAAGCTAGCGACAAAGAAAAGGTAAATTATTAATTATGTCAGTGATAAGTTATTGATAGCAGCACACACCATTAAGCTTTAAGCCAAGAAAAAAACAAAAATTTTACAATGTGCTGATTATTTTAATAATCTGACTAAAATAAGAATTTAATGAATTTAGTCTCCATTTCTTATTGTTTTTGTCATCACTTTCCAAACATACATGTATTTTGATAGAGTAACATTATCTTGTTCCAATGTAATCCCAATTAAAAAAACGCAAGATGAAATATTATTACAGTAAACCTATTACTGCTGTAAATCCTGTAGGAGATTGAAAACTGCAGTAAAGAAATGTTAACACTGCCTTGCGAAACAGCTGAGAAGGAATTGAATGATACGATTATTGGTAGCTGAGATCTATCAAAAATGAATGGCCTCATTTATTGTAATGGCTTCTTCCTGGTTTTTAAATATTTTCTGCTCTTACCAAACATACAGCCTTTCTTCTCTTTTACACATTTAATTAATTACTGTAATTCATGTACATGTTCTCTGTGGAGAAACTAAAAACTAGCAGGAAATTCATATTTTTCTTTCACTCCTTCCTCCAGCTAATTACTGAGATGTTTCTCTTATTTATTTATTGTTCGATAGTTTAGAGGATTTGAATTCGCTGAAAAGGCCACATGGTCTGACATGGGGTCTTCTCTGAATATAAGATTAATGGGACAGTTAATCATTGTAGAACCACTTCCCACTATACAGAAAAATAAATAATTTTACTAGTTCAATTGGAAAAGCATAACCCAGGAAATATTTTCTTAATCTAAGAGCGGAATTTTCTGTGCCCACTGGCATTCTGTGTGAGTGGACAATATGGCAGGAAGACCATAAATTGATCTCAACGACATCGTGAAACAAATTTGCAAGTGTCCGCTCCACCTGTCAATGGCGGGCCATGTTTCCCACTGCCGCACATCGGGAATTTCATTGTAATAAATCTGCATATCACTGTAAGCCCAGCTCGCCGGAATCAAACCCCCCTCCAATGCTGGAATCATCTGAGCACATTGATGACTGCATTTATAAGGTGTGCACCTGGCGAGCTGCACTTCGAGGGGAACTCGGAGGTAAGTGTACAGTAATGTTGTGCAGCACTCACGAGGAGGACCTCGAGGCTGAGGCGCTGAGCATTCAGGCGAGGGCCCAGGCAAGCGCATTTTCCCGGCTAGCTGTCAGGGAGGTGCCGGGGCAAGGGCTGCACTGTGGTTGAGGCGATTCGGTGGCGGGGAGCTGCACTGTGGTTGAGGCGATTCGGGTGGGGGGGTGAAGGGCTGCACTGCAGTTGAGGCGAGTTCGGCAGGGGGGCAAGGGCTGCAGTGCAGTTGATGGTAGTGCACAAGCACGTGGTAAGATGAGAGGAGGGAAGCGGCCACGCATTAGGGAAACCTTGTATAAAGTGACAATTCCTCTGCAGCTGAGACAGTTCAGTCGCAACCACATTGACATGCTTGGGGTTGGGCCTTTAACTTATTTACCGACTCAAGCAACGCAGAGGCCTGAAAGTGCCTACAAATGCTCTAGAGCTTTTCACCCCTCGGGCACAGACTGCAAACTAATGAGCATTTCAGTGGACTGCAGAACAATTGGATGACTGTGCACTTTGTACAATTTCTTTGTGAAAGTTGGCCATGGAGCAGTCACTGTTAGAGGCCCTCACAGCCCCTGGCAACGTCAGCATCCCAGTTTGGGCCAGTGTCCCCCATGGTTCAAGCTAACAGTGCAGCCTTGCAGTGCCTGGAGGCTGCCTGAGCTGAGAGCTCAGCATGCAGTCCAGTGATTGACTGCCACCAATCTGCCAGGTGGAGTGGGGCGGAGGAGGGCGGAGTTTCGGGCAACCATGCAGCGCACTAAATTCTGGCCATCCAAGTGGTGGCCAGCACTCTCCAGGATGCTTTAAGGGGCCCTCAGACTTAGTTAAGGGTGGTTCTTATTACACCAATGCTAACCCATGCATCCCTCTCTCTCTCTCTCTCTCTCTCTTTCATCCTGCGGGAAGAGTACATCAGGAGCATAGAACCTGGTGATCTAGCTGTATGCCTCATGGCTTGCAGAGAGCAGAGATGAAGGAGAAGAGAACGACTGAGGCACCGGGCTGGGTAGAGGGAGGAGCAGCACCCTCAGGAAAAGAGATGGTTGAACCACCTGCACACACCACTGAAGACCCACAGCCAGCAGGCGCTGGCCAGTGCTTAGCTAGACCCAGGGTCTATTGATGGGCTTGTCATTCCTGCAGATTACAGGGAACCAGTGTTGTCGAAGACTGTGCACGTCCAGGGGACTGGTCAATCACATCCACCACCTGCAAGATTTGGCATCAATAGGACATGGAGGGCATCCACTGTCAGTGGCTCCTTTCAGGGCACCACAGATGACCTCTGTGGGATATCACAAGCCTCCACCCACAAATGCACCATGAGGTCATGGACAACTTTGCAAAGGCGCACAACTTTGTGCATTTCATCTGGGATCAGGAAAGCCAGGTTGCAAGAGTGCTGGGATTTGCACAGATCTCAGGTTTCTCACAGGTGCAGGGTGCCATCAACTGCACTCATGTGGCACTTAAATCTCCAAGGCAACAAGCAGTCAACTATGTCAACCGCAAGGGCTTCCACTTGCTAAATGTTCAGCTGAAGTGCGAGCACCACAAGCACATCCTGCAGCTTTGCGCATGGTTCCCAGGGAGTGTCCATGACTCCTACATTCTCACTAGGTGTCAGAGAGGCAGCAGGATTGGCTCCTGGGGGACAAGGGCTACTTGCAGAGGATGCAGCTGATGACACCCATGCAGCGGCCTCAGACTGCAGCAGAGAAAAGGTATAACGAGGCTCATGCTGCAACTCGCACTTTGGTGGAGCAAACCATCGGGATGTTGAAAATGAGGTTCTGGAGCCCTGCAATATAGTCCACAGAGAGCACCATGTATCGTCGTTTTCTACTGCACTCATCACAACCTGGTGTTGCAATGGGGAGGGGAGCTGGCTGAGGAGGAGATGGAGGAGCTGCACATCTCCTCCGATGAGGGGGATGTTGATGGAGATGAGGGTGAGGAAGTCCTCGAAGGTAAGGATGATGGCGATGAGGTCAGCGCACTGGCCAGATGAGGCAGACACACTCGGGAGGCCCTAATAGCTGCTAGGTTTGTGGAGGATTATGATGACATGCAGTGAGGAGACATCATAGATCCTCATATTGCATCAGTGAACGTTTGACTCCTCAGGTCTGGCAGACCTGCTGAGTTTTTCCAGGTAATTCTGTTTTTGTTTTGGATTTCCAGCCTCCGCAGTTTTTTTGTTTTTATAACGTTTGACTCCTGTCTGGCTGATGGCAGCGCACATACCCTCTGTGATAAGGCTCCAGTCATAGAGACACAGTGGATGCCATTGTCCCTACATTCCAGGATGATGATGATGACATGCAGTGGGGACACTCCATAGATCCTCACATAAATGTCTGAGTCCTGTCTGTCTGATGGCAGCTCGCTCGTGCTCTGTGAGCAGTGTCATATCATGGAGACACAGTGGGGAAACTTTAACTTCTCCTGATCCTATGGCATCCTTTGTGAGTTGAACCCTTCAGGACAACAATGTCACTGGACACGGATGCTGATGAGATGAGGGGCCAACTGCACCTCAGACGTGCTGGGAGCACATAGAGAATGATGGAACTCTGTGCCACTGACCCAGGACATCCTGGCAGCAATGATAAGCCCCATCAAGGTACAGGCATGACTGATGTGTCCAGTGACTGTGAAGGTGCACCATCAGTGCACTGGGAAGGTTGCACAAAGCACAGGGAAAAGGCCCTGAACTGAGGCACCTTCCTTTATGTTGCGCAGGGACCAAGGTTTCACAACTGAGCGACATGAACACTGCTCATCAGAACAAGGAGCCATAGGCAAAGAGACATTCTTGGGGGCTTATTAACAAAGTGAATATTAGCTACAAATGATTAACACCTATGCCCAGGCTGTGCAAATAGCCAAGTGGTTATGGTACTGGGTTTGTAACCCCAAGATCAAGAGTTCAAATCTCACAATGGCAAACTATGAAACAATGTAACTTCATCTGAATAGGAACAGATGGAAACGTGTTTGTACTCAAAAGAGTTACATTTTCCTAACCCGGCTGCTACATCTTGGTGCTACCCTGACATCCACAGCGGAGGTGGAGGCAGCCTGCTGACTGCTACACACTGATTTTGAAAGGCATCCTCTGGAGGGCCAAGACCTGGAGGGCCCTGACTTGCTTTCGGGGTCCTGCTGTGTGGCAGTGGCACCCTCCTCAGTCTGTGGAGCTGGATTTGCTGGGGTCACAGGAAGAGGGGATTCGAATGGGCCAGACACTCTTGGAGTCACCTGGGATGTGCACTTGCTGATCCTCCTCCCTATGGGTACCTGAGGGCCCCTGACTGACTCCTTGAGGAGAAGAAGGGGAAGCTAGAGCTGGAACCTGGATCAAACTGCCCTGTACCCCTCTTGCATTGACACTGTTGGAGGCCAATTATGGTGTCAGCAATGGAGTTCAGCTTGCACAACAGTGCAGGACCGATGTCCTGGACAAAGGTCTCCATGGCAGCCGCCATCCAGCAAGTGTTGACCTTTGTGTGTTGACTTGCCGATGCTATCACCTCAGACTGAAGGCGGATGGACTCCTCCATTGTGCCTTGCAATCTGAGGAGTGCAGCAGACATCCCTTCCTGATGTTCCCGAACCTGCCTTTGCAGCTCCAGCAACTGAGATATGACCGAATCCAAAGGCTCGTCATCTGACTTGAACTCAGCAAGTTTCTGGTCACCAGCAGTCCTCCGATTGCCGGAAACCTGGGAAGTCCCTGCCTCCTCCTGCTATGGATCAGACAGACTGTGACCCCAAGGCTACTCTAAAGCTTGGTCCCACTGAGGTGTGTGGCTCTGCGCTGGTGGAGGGTGTGGGTGAGCGCTGTGACAGGTCTTCAATGAGAGTTTCCACAGACTCCTTTTCTGAGGTGTCCTCGAGGACTGGGTCGTGGACTTGCTTGGCTGATTCCTAGATGTGCCTGTGTAAGCAAGGAGTGCGTGGCTGTGGCCTTTGAAACAGGATACGTCACTCACAGGATGGTTGTTTGATGGATGTTGCACTGCTGGATCCTGACTTTGTTGAGCACTATCAAACTCGCCGTCAGCCCAGGAACGGTCCAGATCTTCACTGGCCAGCTGGATGGCTCTAATTTCAAAGTCTGTGAGGACCTTGATTTCAGGCCCAGCCCCACACACACCTCTCCCTCCAGAATCACTCGTTGGCCAACTGCTCCCTTTGCAGTGACAGAGGACAAGGTTGAGGGACTCACAGGCAGAGGGGACTCGGAGGGAGTGGACAGCCTCTGAGACTCCTGAGTGGATGACCCAGGGGTGTCCGGCTGCCCCTCCTTCCCTTGGGTGCCTGGGGTCCCCGGCCTGACAATTGATTGAGGGGAAGGAGCACCTCCAGGGACAGTCGAGGCGCCCCATGTTCCTCTCATGTTGCCACTGCAAGAACTCGCCCATGGCTTCCACAATGGAATGCAGGTGTGCACACCTCTCGGCATTCTGCTGGACCAGGATCTCCATGGCGCCTGCCATCCTCCCTATGGAGACCTTCATACACACACATGTGGACACCACTTCAGCAGAGAGCAGGCAGACGCACTCCTCTGACTCACGTGCCATCCTACTGAGGGCTTCCAACAGCTCTGCGTGATGTTCCCCCACCTTCTGCTGACTCTCCAGGATGAGTTGAAAGGCCAAATCCAGAGGCTCGTTATCTGGCTTGGATCTCACAGGTGCCTGATCCCCAGCAGTCCTCCAAGTGCAGGGGAGTTTGCACGAACCTGCCTCCTACTGCTGTGGACGTGTTGTGAACCAGACTGCGAACCCGAGTCTGCTCTAGCTCTAGGTCTCACTGAGGTGTGTGTCTCGGCACTGGTGGAGAGTGTGGGTAAGCACTGTGACAGGTCTTCCAGAGCTTATTTCCAGCTCTTCAATGGAGGACCTCTTGGCTGGAGGTGAGGACCTGGATGGAGCTGAGGGACTGGTTGGCTGAAGGTGTCAGTCCTTTGGCAGAGCTCCTGCAAACCAAAGTAGAGATGAATAGTGCATGGCAGCAGAGTGAAAAGCACTCACATTTGCATTGAGAGAGGGATGATGTAGTGTAGGATCCTCACGAGGATGTTTGCCGCCGACCTCACCGTCACCGCAGGCATGGCCCATGTCTTCGCCAGTCAGCATGATGGCACAGTCATTAAAGTGAGTGGGGGGCCTAATGTGGGCCACTGCACCCCCGGTCTGGGACCTCTCCCTGCTGATGTGAGCAGGCTTCTCCTGCATGGAAACAGATGGAGTGAATGTGAGCCGGACACATGGCGCTGCATGGAATGTTTGTGTGGTGTGCAGAGCCATGGACGGGATGAGGACTTGAGCTCGAGAGCATATGAGCCTGATGGAGATGTAGGGGTGGGTGTGAAAGTTAGTGGTGTTGTTCCTTGAGGTGTGAGATCCCTGTGGATGTGTGATGGGTTTGAGAGTGTGGGAGTTGAGAATGATGAGAAGAGTGAGTTACGTTGGCGGAACGGATGAGACCATTCATCCTGTAGTGGCACTGGGTGGCTGTCCTCTTTTGCAAGGCATTGGCGCTGATCTCTGCTGCCACTATCTCCCATGCTGGATTGATGATGCTGCTGCCCCTCCAGCTCCACCAGAGTGGTGTAGAGAACATCACAGCGGGCTTCCACGGTGTCCAAACGTTGCTGTAGGGACGTGTCACTAAACCTGGGGGCTGCAGTCTTATTTGCCTTTCGGGCCAATCTGCCTGTTGTGCAGCAGCAGTGGGCTGGAAGCACTGAAAGGTGTGCATGCGGCTGGACTTTAAATATGGTGCCTGGCGTGATGAAGTGGCGAGATGATGGCATGGCGGGTGAATGAGAGCCTAACCACAATGAAAATGGTGTGTTTCCCTGGAATGCATAATTAATGTGGGGGGTTTGGGACGATACAGTGTGAAAAGCCCCATTGTGGCTGGCGGGTAAAATGACATTTTACTCACCCGCTACCGCACTTAGAGCAAATCTGGGATGATTCCGCCCTCCACTTTATCTATGTCATTAATACAGCTTGTAAATAATTGAGGCCCTAGCACCGATCCCTATGGCACTCAACTAGTTGCAGTTTAGCAAATTGACCCATTTATCCCAACTCTCTGTTTCCTGTTAATTCTCTACACACGTTAATATATCTTCCCCAACGCCATGAGCTGTTATCTAGTGCAGAATAAAAAGCCTTTAGGAAATCAAAATAAACTGCATCCAATGTTTCCTCTTTATCCACTGTTTGTTACATCCTCAAAGATCTCTAAGCATGTCGAGCATGAATAGCAAATTAATTCAGGAATTTGCTTCAGTACAGAATATTTTCCTTTGCATCATACTATATTGATTGCTGCTTTGGAACATTTTTTAAAGGTAATTAATCCATAATTTTGTAGGTATATATTTGAAATAGATTTAAGATACAGGGGTATCATAATGGGGGGGCAGTGGAATTAGCTTTGGGTTGCTCTAGTAAGCAGACAGTACCGGCACAATTGAATGGCCTCATTCTGTGCTGTGAACCTTAGTGGCTGTTGTTCTTCAAACATTTCTGGCTTTGAGATATCATTGATTGAGGTTTCTGCAGAAAAATATAACTCAATATTGCCTGCTTAACTGGGAACCGATTTTAGATCAGCTAAGCAAAGTCTTCCTGAGCAATATTACCATAATATCAAGCTAGCATGTTAGGATTGTCTGTGCACTTAAGAAAAAGCATGTTTTGGATTGAGAATGAAGGTTGAAAGTAAGCGTGTTTTACTCATTTGATTTTCTTCTTTCGGTGAAAGGAAGGGAGTTTGTGCACCTATGGGCCAGGATTTTCCCCCCGGCGATTTGGAGGCGGGGCCCACCTGCCGAAGGGAAAACGATGGGGATGACGTTGGGAGGAATCCCTGACGTCATCCCGGTCCCGTTAAATTTTTAGGAAGGTGGGTGGACAGCGAAATCAGCTGTCTGCCTGCCAACCTGTCAATGGCCTCAATTGAGGCCATTGACAGGCTAATTAAGATAATTAAAGACCTGCCTGTCCAACCTTAAGGCTGGCGGGCAGGCCAGGAGCACCAGCGGGCTGCAGATTATTAATGAAACTTCATCCACTGGCGGGATGAAGTTTCATGTCCATTTTTTGAAAATTTAATAAATTTTGTGTGTTTATTATTAACATGTCCCATCTCGTGTGACATCGTCACATGAGGGACACATGTTAATAATTTTAATATTTATCTATTTTTAGAGTTTACTTACCTGTCACTAATCTCCCTGAGACAGGACTTTGCCTCAGGGAGCAGTGCGCACTTTGACAGATGGGGAAATCCACCCCCCCCCCCCCCCCAACAGAGAGAGCGCATAGCGCTTCCGGTTGGGCAGGCCGCTGGGCGGGCCTCAATTGGTGCACCCACTCAAAATGGCGGCGAGTCCCGTTTCGGTGGCAAGGGTTGGTGGGGCCCGCCTGCCATCCGAGGGCAAAATTCTGCCCATGGAGGCATACTTCTCAGGGGCAATTAGGCATGGGCAGTAACTGCTGGCCTAGCTATCAATGCCCTCATCCCTTGAAAGAATAAAAAATACACCAGCGTTGAGAAATGGAGCGTCAAATTAGAAATAAGTACTCCCAAGTCAAGTATAATCTGAACCATCTGCATTGTGGAGCTCTCTCTGATAAAATTGTCCCCTCATGGTCATTGTCAATTTTCTTCCAATTTGTGCTGGAATTTGAACTGTTTTGTCCTCTAGGGCAAGGAGCCACCATCCACTTAAACTTAGTCAAGCAGGATCCTTTCAGCCAAGGGAGAAAATAGATTCCATCCCACCAGCTTGTGCTAAATTAAAGGATTCCAGGTCCCAGAGCTGAAAGTACAATAGGTTAGCTCCCTATACCACTCAGCCCCTTTTCTTAGTAACAGCTTGTCTACATTTATTGCCCATAAGAACTAAAAATAAGTTCAGTAATTTATTAGAAAATATTTCTAGGATTTTGCCACCATTTCAACTCCTAAAATGGATTGGCAGTTTAGCTTAGTGGCAAAACAGCTCCTAATTTGGAGAGACAATTTAGTTTAATGTTTAAAAGAATTCAAACAAACTGCATCTTTAGCATTGCTGTAACTGACAGACACTTGTGCTTTCACTTAATAGTAAATTGTGTTTCCTGTTTACAGAAGGACATGTTTAGCTCCAAGGGTTACTTTTCTCAGAAGAAGTATTCCTTTGTGATGTATTTTTTCTCAGACAAGCTCCTACCTAGATATAGAAAAATAATGGGCCAGAATTTCCTGCAGCAGGACATCAAATGTCTGCCATTGGCTGGACTTGCCTCTGCACCCTTCAGCTCAAAGTTTTACCCACAAAGTTGCTAGAAGTGCAAGCTGATAATGACAGTGAGGGAGGCAGGGCATTGGGAACCAAGTGGACAGGATACCTAAGGGGGTATCTCCTGAGCCAATGAGATTTAAGGATTGGGAAATAAACACTGAGAAAGAGTATGTATTAAAGGGGGTGAATTCACTACCAAATAAAATACGGATAGAGAGGAAAAGAAACATTATATAGAGAGAGATAAAACATTGACTTTAGCATTTTTAAAATATCCCGAAAAATTCAAAACCTGAAGGAATGAGATGCCACACATGTAATAGTTAGGCTGATTGGCAGTCTTTCACTCTTATCATGTTGTTAAAAAATATTTGTGCTTGTAATGACCGGACTTGCTTTTCTGAGGCAAAGCGAATGGGCAAATCCAGCAAGTCTTTTCAAAGGGAAGGGAGGTTAAGGACAGGATGCCACTTTTGTGAATCTAACCAGGGCGCAGTGCAACTCTGACACAACTTTTGGATACTCACATTTAACTAAACATTTGCTCCTTGCCTAAATTTGCTGTATCATTTACGCATACATAATGGTGATAATTAGCTTTGCTTTTATTCTGACCGCAAATTCTTGCCGTTTAGTCATTACTTTACAAATTGTACCTTAACTATGGACGGATAGAGTAAGCTGCAAGTCAGCACAGCAGTACTTAATATTGAGTTGGAGTAAGTGGACTAGAGTTTTTTAAAAAGTGATATGTTTTATATGTCACTAATAGTAATAAATAATTACAGTAAGACATTTGCTATGAACTTAAAACTAATATCTTCATTGCGTATGTACATATAAACACAAACACAATAAGTACCATATATATTCCAGTCTCAGCAGCATGAGATTTTAACATGTAGGCAGCAGGTTTGATGGATCAGAAAAGCTCTTTATGGCCAGATTGGCATGTGACAATGCTGATACATAGGTTTGCAGTGACAAATCCAAAACAAATTGCGAGCAAGTAAACTTGCTCATCCCCATAATTTACTTGGCTTACAGCAGAATTGCACACATTTACTGGATACCCATTAATAGCTGCTTTTGCACACTAAGTGGCTGTGCATCCCCCCAAAAAAAAAGGTCCGACAACTTCTTTCTAAATAAATTAGAATTATGCAAATAAAAGTAATAGTTCATTTTTCTTATACCCACCTGTGAAAAATTACCGAAGGTAGGGAGGGTTGGGTTGCCAAATAGAAAAAAAATTGACCTGCCTCAGCTGTGCTATTATTTTCAAAATTTGAGAATAAACTTTCATGAACAGTGTTATCAATGTTCTGATATTCACCTATTTTTGGGAATAGTACTCATTTTTTAATAGGTCTTTAATTATTTGTAAATAGATACCCCTTGTTACGTTTCATTACTTCTTGGTGCTTTTGATATATCAAATGAATCATCAAAAGTTGAATTAAGAGTTTTCTTCAAGGCACAGTGATTTTGTCATTTGCCTACATTATGTTGATTAGATTTTGACATATTAATTAAACCTCCCTTTAAAATTGCATAACATTGGTTAGGAGATGCATCATATAATCTAAAATCCAAAACAAGGGATCAGGCACTGCAGGTTTGCATTACCGAATGTGCTTTGTAATTTATTTTAAAAGTAGATTTTTATATCTAAAAAGCTGGTGGCACAGCCGAATAAAATTGTTATTGAGGTTAACTGACATTAAAAGCATAATTGGCTTCGCACTCGGAAGCACGCTGATATTCAGTGTTAGAATAAAATATTACAGCAAATGCAGTGAAGTCTGTACGTAAGATACTGTTGCATTGCACTGTCTTTAATCTACCATTATTGAAATTTACAACTTGTCTGTAATTGCCAAAGCCACATCTCCTTACTTCAGCAATGATCTCCCAGCCAGGGAAATAGAATAGAAAATTGCAAACCAAATATATGTGACCCTGTGACCCTTTTTTAAAAATAGAATTTTAATTAATTTATTAATTTTTTTTTGATTGACTGGTAGTGCTGTAGGGATATTTTATGAATGTTATTTGTACAAGATGCTTACTTGTGATTTTGAAGTACCATATTCATTCTCGTTTGGCTTTTCTCATGTTACATGGATCGCCTCAATGCTGGCTGATAATATTTTGGATTTGGCAGGTGGTTTTACAGCCAGATGCCCTCCCTGCTACTCACCCTGCCCATTTATCTGGGCTGGGGACTGGCGTTGATGCACCCTCGCTAACCTGCAACCAGTGGTTGTTTTTTTTTTTGAAGCGCCTTATTAAGATTGTTTAATGCAGGCTTGTCCAGCCTTTTCGTGCAAGGGGCCACATTTCGATTTTTTTCTCACTCAAGGGGCTGATGAGCAAATTTCAGAAAGTTAAGGTTCGGCGCAACATTAAACATTAAACATGAATTTCAATGAACTATTGAGGTATAAAGAAGAGAAATAACCTGCTGAGCAAAATAAAGCGATGTCAAAGCAATAAATTGATAATTTAAAATATTGAGTAATTAATGAAGATCACCATTAGAGTGTGAGAGGGTCAAATCGAGCTTTTCTGTCTCACAGTCGGTTGCAGGATACGTATTCACTTGCCCTCACCCACACCCACTGTGTGAGTTGGGGTGAGGGTGAGGACGAACCCTGAGAATGGGAGTGAGCCAGATTCTCCCACATCCTCGCTCACACACACAAACACACACACACACACCCTCTCTCTCTCACACACACACACACACATGCGCACACCCTCTCACGCAGGCGCACATGCCCTCTCGCATGTGTACATGCACGCAGGCACACGCACACACCCTCTCGCTCACACACAGATACAGATCCTTGCTCGAGCACACACACCCGCATGCTCACTCGGGTACACACACTCTCTCGCTCACATGCACACTCGCTTGCACGCGCACACTCGCGCACATACACTTTTGCTTGCATACACTCTCATGTGCGCACACACTCACGTACATGCACACAGACACACACTCAATCGTGTGTGCACACACATGCTCTTGCTTGCGCACAAGCTTGCTCATGCACACCTGCTCACCTGGGTGTCCCCTTCCTGTGTGCGCATACACTCTCATGCACACATTCTTGCGCGCACACACTCTCATGCACACATTCTTGCGCGCGCACACGTACTCACTCTCGCACACGCACACACACTCGCACGCGCACACTCACACCAGCAGCCAGTCTCTTCTCCCCCCATCCCCCACCGCCAGTAGCCAGTCTCCTCTCTCCCTGCCCAGCCTGTTTTCATCCAGCCCCTCCCTTCTGCACGTTCCACACCCCCTCCAGCCCTCCCCTTGCCAGCTGACAGCCAATTTGACTCTCCCTCCCACTCTGAAAATCTGCCTCCCTCCCCAGCAGACTCACCACTGCAGTCACGCTATGTTTTCAGCCCTCAGGCTGAAGAAAGCCGCTCCTCCAATCAGAGACTTGTTCTCTCCCACATTTGCTGCTGATTGGCTCACTAGTGACCTTAGCAACAGAAAACAAGGCAGAGAAACGGTCTATGACTGGAGGAGCAGATCTTTGAAGAATCTTCAAATTCCCTTAGTCATTTTGAACACGGGATCCTCGGGCCAGATATAGAGGCCTGGCGGACTGGGTAGTGGCCCATGGGCCTCGTGTTGGACAAGCCTTCCAAACCCACGGCCATTACCAGTGAGAAGGACAAGGGCAGCAGATAGGTGGGAACACCACTACCTGAAAGTTCCCCTCCAAGTCACTCACATCTTGACTTGGAAATATATGTCGCTGTTCCTTCACTGTCAGTGGGTCAAAATCCTGGAACTCCCTCCTTAACCGCACTGTGGGTGTACCTACAACACATGGACTGCACCACAAGAAGGCAGCTCACCACCACCTTCTCAAGGGCAGTTAGGGATGGGCAATAATTGCTGGCCCAGCCAGCGAAGCCCACATCCTGTGAAAGAATAAAAAAGAAAAGCCTGGTTTAATGTGGTAATATTAGGCCTCTGCTACTCCATAAGGCAACAATTTATTTTCTAAACCAAAAATGCGAGTAGGATGTTGTTTAATGTTCTTGTTGAGTCAACAACTCCCCTTGCCCCACCTCTGCCACTTTAATATGTCTTAACAGTAGTCTTTTTTTAAAGGAATGTTAAAATGCATAATCTACAAGGATATCATTGATAATCAATTGTCACCATGCATGTGTGAAGGTCTAGTTGAATTATTTCCAGCATGGAGGATAGGGGGCTATCCATGAATTTTAACGATATGAACTTCCAGAAAACGCATGATGAAGGTCTGCATAAGAGATAATTCTGAAAAGTTAAACCACACAGAAATGCAGGTAGCCTTGTAACATGGGTTGGTAATTGAGGTGTGGTAAGATATATTGAATAGGGATAAAGAGAACATTCTCCTCTATTTCCTGTGATGTGGGAATCCAAAATTCAGATCAAGGAATAACCCTCAAATTAGAGCTAGTCTATTTAGGAGTGAAGTCAGGAAATATATTTTCGCACAAAAGACCTTTGATGGTCGGCCTATTAAAATTTAAAAGACTGAAATCGATATTTTTGTTAGATAAGGGTATCAAAGGATATGGAACAAAGGTGGGTAAATGGAGTTGTGACACAGATCAACCATGATCTGATTAAAAGATGGAACAAGCTGAATGGCCTTTTCCTGTGTTCCTAAATACATGTGAAATATTGAAATCTCTCTTATATACTGACCAATCCTTTTTCCATGGTCACCACCTCAGGTTTGTATAGTACTCCACAAATAGCTGTGAATTTTCAAAGTCAGAGAGGGGAAAATGTAAAAGAGCTAGTCAGAGAAGTAAGGAAGAGATCAAAGGCATTATTGAAGAGGTGGGTTTTCAGGAGCCTTTGTCTCTTTCTCTCCATTTCAAAGTGATTTTAGTAGGGAATTCAATAGGTTAAGTCGTAAAGATTGAAAGATCAGGCTCCGATGTTAAGAACAGAGAGGATGGGGGTTGAGCAGTGACCAGATGTCTGAGGAACTGAAGATACAGGCTGGGGTACATAAAGATAATTACCCATAAAGGAATTTCGTGATCACTACAAAGATCTTGAGCAAAGGGCTGGAAATGCAGAAATGCTGAAAGCAATCAATAGGTTAGGCATCATACTTGTGAAGAAAGAAACAGTTAAAAGTTTCAGGTTGATGACCTTCTGAGCAGGGTCTCTCCACAAATGCTGCCTGACTCGCTAATTGTTTCCAGCATTTTCTATTTTTTATTTTAACAGGCTGGATTTTACAGGGCACCATGCTTCCTCACCCCCCCCCCCCCCCCCAAACGCCTGCCCACCAAATAAAATGTCAGTCAGCAGCCTGCCCGCTAAAAAGCTGGCTGCTTTGCAGCCATTTTACACTCAGCGAGGCATTAATTGGCTTGGGGCAAGGCTTCTGCCCCCATCTAGGGAGGAAGTCCCGCCTTAAAGAGCTACCGACCAATCCAATTGGCTGGCAGCTCTGTTGACCCAGCAGTGCCAGGTTCGAATGGTGGCCACTGCTGGGACTAAAGCCAGTGCCCTGATAAAGAGGAGATAGGGAGGATGGACTGGAGGTAAATCCAAGATATTGGCGGGGCCTGGCTGACAGGCCCCAGTGGATGCTTGGTTTGACAGGCAAGGAGTACCTCCAGTGGGCACAGCGGACCCCCCCCCTCCCCCCAAAGGTTGTCCCTCCTATCTTGTACAACGCCAGCCCATAAAGTAAAAGCTGCTGAGCTGCCCACTTGGCATAGGCCTCCCTCTGCTGCGTGTAAGACAGCAGAGGGTGCAGGTTGAAGCCGTTAAGTGGATATTAATAGGCCCAGGGTGGGTGGGCCACCATTAATACCCCTTGTGAAATGGGATGGGAGCAGGCAGGAAGGCGGTGGGCAAGCCACGCATTGCATTTTATGAGCCTCCCCACTTTTACACTGGAAGGGGAGCGTAAAATCCAGCACATGGATCTTGAAGTTGACTAAATAGGGCATTGGGGTCCAAAGGATCTGAACAAGGATGGGAGCAGGACTGATGACTGTGTGGGACTTTAAGCAGGACGAGACTCAGGAGTTCTTGATTAGCAGAAGCTTACAAAGGATGGGCACAGAAAAATCAGTGTTGGGAAAATTTGAAAAATCAAAAGTAAAAAGTACCTGGATGAGTGCTTGACACGTCATAACATTCAAGGCTATGGGCCAAGTGCTGGTAAATGGGATTAGGTAGGTAGGTCAGGTGTTTCTCACGTGTTGATGCAGACTCGATGGGCCGAAGGGCCTCTTCTGCATTGTGTGATTCTGTGAAAACCTGTGGTTGCAGACACAGATAGGGCTTTGGGCAGCAGTAGAGGGAATGAGTTTGGGGCATAAGCAAATGAGATTCGAGGGTTTATTTTATTCTTTAATTGGATATGGGCGTCGCTGGTAAGGCAACATTTGTCACCTATCCCTGATTGCCCTTGAACTGAGTAGCATACAAGGTCATTTCAGGGGGCAGTTCAGAGTCAACCACTTTGCTGTCAATAAGGGGTCATATGTAGGCCAGACCAGGTAAGGACAGCAGATTTCCTTCCCTGAAGGGCAGATGAGTTTTTACAACAATTGCTGAAAGTTTCATGGGCCGGGATTTTCCAGTCCGACCACCCACCCCTGCTGCGGGATTTGAAATTCCAGCCCGAAGGCAATGGACCTTTGCCTCCGACAAATTTTCCCGCAACAATTTCGACCAAGGGTGGGACCAGAAAATCCCAGCCATGGTCACCATTATCGAAACTAGCTTTCAATTCCAGATTTTTTTTTCATGGAATTTAAATTCCATCAGCTGCATTCGCTTGGGTGTCTGAATTACTAGTCCAGTGACATTGGTAAAATGGAAGAGTGGAAGAGTGCATTCTTAGAAATGGGTTAGACACAGGATAGGAAGTTGAATAAAATGGTGAGATTGAGTTCCAATGAGTGCCGCCTCAGCATCCAGCAACACGTGGATTTCATCAAGAACCAAACAGGATAGCTTCAATTTTGTGTATATTGAGCAGTACTAAGTTATGACTCTGCGAATAGTGCCACATTTGTATATATCATGGTAGAGTTTCCACTTTGGATGCAGTATGCGATCCAGGTGCAAATTGTGCCCAAAGCCATGTTAGTTTTGCAAAATGTTTTTTAATCTCATGTTTCTTGCCTAACTTATTTGCATTTCGCCAAACACACGATCTGCCGTGAACCAGCGCAATCATTTGTGGGAGTAATTGTTTTAAAAATTCTTGCTTAAAAAAACTTCCTTTATTTTTAAGAATGATAACTTGAAACAGTTTTCTTAATACAGCTGAAAATGGGATTATTACAAAATTTTTTAATCAGTGTCTAGTCCACACCTGTGAGTAATCAATTTTCAAATAACTAAAAATGAATTTTAATAAAAGCAACACAAAACTTTAATAAATTAAATATTATATTCAAAATCTTTTAAAATATTCATATTCATGTCCTTATGCTCCCAAAAAGTTTAATTTTAACATCCCCCTCAATCAACAATTAATGGAAACTTCCAATGGTGATTAATTCAATTTGGGGGCATGGCCAGTTTTATAATCGAGGCTGGTGCCTAGTGTGAAACATTTTAAAATTGCAGAAAGGATCATGGATTCTCAAGTTGTGTTGGACGAAAATGTTCTGTGATTTATTTTGCACTGGTTTTGCTAATTTCAGATGAATTGCTTAAAAAAAAATGTGCAACTGCATCGAAACTCCGGGCTAATTTCTGTTAAGCAGATGCTTCTTTTGGTTGCCCTGCTGTTTCTAATTGAGATAATTTTGTTCTGAACTTGATGATATATTTATTTTTGTGTAGGATCACGTGAGGGGGAGAAAAGGCTCAAATATTTCATTTTCAAAATATTGAATTTTTTTGGCAATACTTCAACATAATAGATATCCACTCAAAAGAGAAACTGTATTACGTTGTGTATTTTTAGAATGTTGCATTTGCTCAAATGTTGATCTTTAGTTGTCAGTGATTGTTTTGCAACAGCTCAATTGCGCCACCTCTGGTTCATTCCCAACTTGCTTCTTAATTTGAGAAAGCATTTTGTGTTTCTGTTTGGAAAAACTCAGCAGGTCTGACAGCATCTGCGGAGAGGAACACAGTTAACGTTTCGAGTCCGTATGACTCTTCAACAGAACTAAGGAAAAATAGTAAAGAGGTGAAATCTATTTTTCCTTGGTTCTGTTGAAGAGTCATACGGACTCGAAATGTTAACTGTGTTCCTCTCTGCAGATGCTGTCAGACCTGCTGAGTTTTTCCAGGTATTTTTGTTTTTGTTTTGGATTTCCAGCATCCGCAGTTTTTTGCTTTTATCTTTGTGTTTCTATTTGTTTGAGTTATGCTTACTAATGTGAATTGGACATTATATTAATAAGAAATAGATTGGAGACTTTCATGATCTGCACTTTCCTCAGCTAAAGACTTTGCTAATGATTGTGTGGATTTTGTTGCAGGCCAAGGAGCTACCAACATACAAGGACAATGATTTTATAAACGATGGGCAAAAAATTTGCATTAATGAAGAAAACAAAAAGATGTTCCTTGAAAAACTCAAGAAGGATGTTGAGGTGAGGAAAAAAAATAAGGATTGTGTGATTTGATTGTTTCTGCTAATAATACACATGACCATACAGAAATGATGATCAGGAAAGACTAGCTGGTGCATCAAGTCTACCCCTGGAACATCTTGATTAGACACTACCTACTTCACAGTCCTGTAACTTCCAGGAAGAGAAAAAGAACAGGGCCCATCTGGGAAAAATAACTTCGGAAAATTCCTCTCCAGCTATGTCCGGCTTTGGAATAAGTCCAAATCACACATGCATTAACTGTTAGTCCATTTACCTTCTATATGAGGCAGTCTCAATCTCAGCTAAGAACCTGTCCAGCTCTCTCCTTGAAAGGGTCAGTACAAACCACATAAGCCAGCAACTTAGTCCAGAGGTTCGCTATATTCTGAAAGTGAAACCACCTAAGATCCATGTGCTTCCTACTTTTGTGGAGTTTAAATACATGTCTCCTGTTCCCTCCCAATATGCCAAACTGAAATAATCTATCAGCTGGCCCATTAGCTATTTTATATACTTCTGATAGATCACCCACAAGCCTACGCCATTCAAAAGTAAATAGATCCAGCTTCTTAAGCGTATCTGAGTAACTAAGGTTCTTTAAGCTAGGAATCATTCTTGAAGCTCTCCGCTGAAACTTTTCTGAGTCCACTATAGTACCCAACATGTGAGGAAGAAAATCTGGACAGAGTATTCCAGATGTAGTTTAACCGATGACACGAATAATGACAGGATGATTTCCTTTGATTTGCACCTGTTCAATTAATACAATCCATTTACTTTGGCTACAGCTTTTCTGCATTGGTCATGAACTTCTAGTGATCTGTGCATTATATAATCTGGATCCTTTTTCCAACTGCTTTCAATATTGGTTGCTGTAAATCATACATTTTGGCCTTACCTGCATGTATGTTGCTGCCTTTTTGCTATTGTGTGGACCATTCCCCTGGTGTATTTTTTTTTATTCATTCATGGGATGTGGGCTTCGCTGGCTGGGTCAACATTTATTGCCCATCCCTGGTTGCTCTTGAGAAGGTGGTGGTGAGCTGCCTTCTTGAACTGCTGCAGTCCATGTGGTGTAGGTATCTAACTCTTATTGCAGAAGATTGTACTTCTACAGTCTTAACCCTTCATTAATGTTTTGAACACTTACAGACCATACTCTAATGTCACTGTCTGTGACTATTTACCTTAAAAGTAAATATTTTTCTTGACATACCTCTGACACCCAGTGCGAGCAAAAATGGCTGCATTCATGGACAATTAAATTTCTCTATAATAATTTACACATTATCAATTCTGCTTATACACTAAAATATTGCCCATGCACAGTTGTGATAAGGTGATAAGACGCAATGTATTATGGAATAAGTTTATTGATTCCTGAGCGCCTCTCTTAGAATCATTATCTCAATTGCTTCCTTTCTGTATAGCATGGTACATATACTGTCTGCTATTTTGTTATTGTCCAAATGATTGTAATTAGCAGCTACATATAAACATGTTTGTGACCTGGGATTAGTTTGGATATAATTTTTGTTTTTTCACCACTCTGTCACCCCCTCCCTCCAGATTTAATTTTGAGTGATTGAAGATGTAACCATTGGTCTTATGGACAATGGATTAGATCCAACTTACTGATGAATTTAATGGAGCTCAAGTCATTCCACAAAACAAATTAATAGAAAGGTAAACTCCAAGGCTATAATTCAGGGATACAGAACCTGAGTCATGTTTGTAGAGGGTCAGGTGATGGTGGGGATGCTGTAATTTATATAATTACTATGTGCTAAATAGACTCAAATATACCAGCAGTATTGCAGCAGACCTCCTGAATGAAATACTTCTTGCAAATGAATGCATTAGAGTTAATTTTAATCTAACCCATCCATTGGAAGAATGTCAGGAATTGTAGGAATGCCAGTTTTATAATCTATCCACTAGTACATTCCATTAATTTCAATAAAATCAACATTTCCCCCTTTCAATAAAATCGATATTTCCCCAAAACCTGTCAGTTTCCCTCTGGTTGAAATTGCCCCATTGAATCATACAGATGAAAAGACTTGTTTCATTTTTCCGTTTTACTTTGTTATTTCTGCGTATCTGGGCAGGTTCCCTCCCGTTATTTGTTTTGTTTCTTTACATGATGTTGCTGACAGTTGCAAGGGCTTATCCTTTTTTATTAAAACAAATTAGCTTACTCATGGAACACTTCATAGAAACTTTGAAAAAATTACATTCTTCAAATTTCCTATTTATATAGTTTTTTAAAGGACCACCAGTACTCAAAAAGCTAGAGTATCTGGTACATAAGACTAAAAAAAAAATTGTCCTTGACAACTTTGTTTGCACTTCATGATCAATGCTTTCCATCGGAAAGTATGTAAATGTTATACCACCTCGTATATGATTCTATCTGTCCAATTCTTGTCATTTCTGGGTTTTGTTTGATTGAAACATTTGGATACCTCAATAATTGAGTCCATCATTGCATGGAAGTTTTTTGTTACATGGATTAGCTGGTATAATTTATTTAAGACAGTGCCAAATATATACTTCATTTATTTAAATTTTGTGTAACTTATCTCAGATATTTCATTTCAAGGGCAAGGCTACTATAATGTAATCCATATGGATGAAAGAGTTAGAAAGTTTATGACAACCAACCTTCTGCATTTACTTAAATTCATCCTGCATTATACCCATTTTTAAAATTGTCATTTAGCAGGTGGAAAATCGACATAACCTTCATAATAAAGAAAGTTTAATCTGTTCGACTGCATTTAGAGCCAGTTCTAATTCTCTCTTTCAATGAATTATAAGATAGCAAAGTGCAAATTAAATGTGTGGTGTGACATAGTTTTAATAATGAATATTGATCTGTGGCACTTGTGGGGTTTTAAATAAATGGCTGACTCATTGGAAATAACAAAATTCCAACACACATTAAAAATACAAATGAGTCATTTTGTGGCTTTGCATTTTTACAAAAGACGTTGGGCAGATGCAACTGCAGAACATAAGAAAAGTATGGAATGAGTAAAAAGGTCATTTAGCTATTGAAGCTCATTTTTCTACTATATTAACTACCTCATTAGGGCATTTCAAAATTATAGCTGTTTGATATACATCCACTAGATGCAACTTTCTCAGTAATCCAGCACTGAAGGAGCCATGATCATTAATCATTATCTCAGAATTATCATATGAGGTTCATCACATATTAAGAATGTAGAGCACACTATTAGTTTCCTCTCCAATGACATTTCTCTGCACAATATTAAAATCCTTCTTAAAATGAAAACCTTATTATAAATAATGGTAGTAATTTTCGTATTGTTAACCACCTACATTATGGTCTTAAATTGATTTAAACGAATCAATTAAAATACTATTTTTGAAATCATTTGTTGGGTATCTGTTATATTCTTCATGTGATGAGAATTGTATTCCTTTTACATATGCATAAATATTTTATGTACAAATATGTTTAGAAAGCTCAAAGTATATGTGTTACATCAAATTACATTGAGTCTACAGAACTGAAACAGGCTATTTGGCCCAATTTGTCTACGCAGGCATTTATGCTGTGCACAATTCTTCTCACACCTCTCTTCACCTAACCCTATTATATATCCTATTTCTATAATGGATATACTTTTATAACTCTGAATTATTTAATCTTGATTTTAGCATGCATGTACTTCCTGTCAATCTTTTTCTGTGTCTCACTGTCAACACTGTTATGAAACAGCACATCTTCTGGCTCATCATTAATAATGTCAATGGATGTGTTTGTGTGTGCATATGCATACATATTGGTCAATTTTCCATGGAATTGCAAGCAGGGAGTCATAATCAAGTATAGCTTTGAAGTGAAGCAGGCAGAGAGGGCAGATATAATTGAATCAGGGCATGCAGATGTGCTGGAGTTCCTATTTTAAAATCATACATGCAGTTCTTAATTTTATATCTCCATTAGAAATTTTATGTCCACATTTAAAATGGCAACTGCTTACCCAAACATGTCAAGCAATGATTATAGCCCAACCCTTCACTGTAAGAATTTATAATGAAAACGTTAACAGGAATGCATGCACATGTATGATTTTTATTATGAATAATAATGTAATATATGTGGTGTATATTCATAGGTTCTAGTATATGCTTCTTGTGAAAATGTAGGCATGCATTCCCTATATGATGCTTTTCAAATGCCCATCACACCTCAATGGTAGCATACTCCCTAATGCAAATTTCTCACAAGCTCAACCCACAATCTCATCTTCCCCAGCACCACATTTGAAGAAACAAGCATAGAAATTTGAGATCTTCAATAAAAGAAAACACCAGAGCCATTCAATTGATTGAGTTCAAACAGCTTTATCAATTAGACCTTTGTAGTTTTAAAGGGAGACACCGCAGTACTTAGAATAGCTAATATTAAGTTGTGTTTTACATGTTGCAATCTTCCTGTCTTTATAAATAGCACATCTGACTTTCTGTGGGTACGACAATGGAACCTTTGTACTTTCACCAAAGCTTTACTTATACATTTCCTTTCCATTGCACTTCAGATGCTCATCACACATCATCAAATGCAAATCTCTGTGCTGTACTCTTTTAAGTTTAACATAATTTTCTTTAAGAAGAGAAAATACCGAAGTCCATAATTAACACTGAGGAGCAATTAACCTTTGTATGAAACCATCCTCCCCTTCTGTTTTTTATCTATTCAATGAGAAATTGTAACCTTAAAAAAAATCAGATACCTACAATTTAGCAGAAGGATATTGTTTTTTACATTGCATAATTAGTCTTATTCTGGAACAAACCAGGCTGTTTTTTTGCTTATTCATTCTTAGGATATGGGTAGCTCTAATAAGATCAGCATGTATTGCCCACCACTAATTGCCAATGAGAAGATGGTGCATGTTTATACATTTGTAAATAGCGGAGGGTCTGACCACCATTTTCTAATCCTCCTTGGATATAGGAGTGATGCTAGAGGACTAGACAGTTGCAAATATAACAGCCCTTTTCTAAAAAGAGAAGGATAAACTAGATATAACTGTCCAGTAAGACTTTTATTGGTGGTGGATAAACTTTTAGAAATCTGGGACAAAATTAGATGGCACCTGGAAATACAAGAATTATTCAATGACAGCCAGCACAAATTTCTTAAAGGCAAATTCTGTTTGACAATTTGATTCAGTTCTTGAATGTAGTGATGGAGAAGGTTGATGAGAGTAGTGTGATTGATATTGTATTCATGAACTTTCAAAAGGAGCTTGATAGAGCTTCAGTGTGCAGATGATGCTTGCGTGTACACTCACTCAGAAACTGAGCTCCAGGTCACTGTCAAATCCTTCACCAAAGCTCGAGAAAATGGCCTTTCACTAAACACCCAGAAAACTAAGGTCCTCTTTCAACCAGCTCCCACAGCATATCACTTCCCTCCCATCGATTAAGATCAACAGCCAGGTTCTGGAAAGTGTGAACTCTTTTATGTACCTTATGCACCACCTCTTGATGAAGGCTGGCATAGATGACAAAATTCAGCCTTCAAAGTGCCAACTCAGCCTTCGGCCAAGTGAGGAAAAGAGTATTTGAGGACCAGGATCTCAAACCTAATACTAAGGCCATGCTTTACCGGACAGCAGTGATCCTGTGCTCCTATATGTTTTGGAGATTTGGACAGCCTACAGTAGGTACTCCAAAGCACTGGAGAAGTACCACCAGTGGTGTTTTCGCAAGATCCTCCAAATCCGGTGCCAAGAGAGGCAGCCCAACAGCAATGTCCTCTCCTGAGCCAAAATGCCCAATGTCAAGGTGCTACTCACTCAAAGTCAGTTCTGCTGGGTGGGACATATCATTCATATTCCTGACACCAGACTCCCAAAGCAACTGTTCTGCCATGACTGAGTTTAGAGTAAGAGACCCACTGGGGAACAGCAGAAATGCTTGAAAGATGTTGTCAAAGCACCCCTGAAGAGATCAAACATCCTTGATGACTCATGGGAGTTCCAAGAACATGACTGAACAAAATGGGGAAGGCTCCTTTGGGAAGGAACTGAACACATTGAAAGACTATGTTGGGAGCACACAGAGGCAGAGTCGGAGAGGACGCACAAACCTCCAAACACCTCATTTACCCAGCCCTTCAAGCACCACCTGCCTCGCATGCAGCAAAATCTGCAGATCACGCATTGGATTTAACAGTCACCTCAGAACCCATCAAACTGGAGTGGAAGCAAGTCACCCTTGACCATGAGGGACTGCCTAAGAAAAGTTAAAAATGCCACATAATAAACTTAGCAAAATTGATGCCCATGAGATTAAAGGGACAGCATGGATATGGAATTGGCTAAGAGACAGAAAGTGTGGTTGATTTTCATGCTGGCAGGAAGTGTACAGTGGTGTCTCCCAGAGATCAATATTTGGATCACAGCACTTGTTAATAATGACCTGGACTTGGGAGTGCAGGGCATAATTTCAAAGTTTGCAGATGACAAATTCTGAGGAGGATGATAGCAGACTTCAGGAGTACATTAACAGAGTGTTGAAATGGGCAGCACATGGCAAATGAAATTTAATGCAGAGAAGTGTGAAGTAATGTATTTTGGAAAGAAGAATGAGGAGAAGCAATATAAACTATGAGGCCATTTTAAAAAGGGATGCAGGAGACACCTGGAGGTTTGCGTACAGAAATCTGAAGGTGCCAGGACGAGTTGATAAGGGTGTTTTATAGGCTTTCTAAACAGAAGCATAGGGTACAGAAGCCAAGAAAGTTACACTTGACCTTTTATAAATCACAGGTTAGGCCTTAGCTGGAGTATTATGTTCAAAGTTCCTTAGACAGCAGTTTCCAAACCCATGACCATTGCCATCTAGAAAGACAAGGGCAGCAGATGCATGGGAACACCACCACTTGGAAGTTACCCACCAAGCCACTCACCATCCTGGGTTAGAAATATATCGCTGTTCCTTCACTGTCGCTGGGTCAAAATCCTGGAACTCCACCCAACCCCCATCCCCACCTCCAACAACAACACTGTGGGTTCACCTACACCACATGGACTGCGGCGGTTCAAGAATGCAATTAAGGATGGGCAATAAATGCCGGCCTAGCCAGCAACACCCACATCCCATGAGTAATTTTTTTTTTTAAATTCTGGATACCACTCTTCAGAAAGGATATCAAGACATTGAAGGTGTAGAGGAAATTTACTAGAATGATGACAGGGATGAGGAGACGAGAAACTAGAATTGTTCTCCTTAGCTGAGAGGTTAGGGAGATTTAATTGAAGCATTAAAAGTCATCAAGAATTTTGATAGAGTAAATAAAGAGAAACTGACCCCATTGGCTGAAGGGTCAGCAAATGGAGAATACAGCAATAAGATAATTGGTAAAAGAGCCAGAGGTGAGCTGAGAATTATTACTTTATGCAGCAATTTATTATGAACATACTAACTGAAAACGTAGTGGAAGATGATTCAGTTGTAACTTTCAAAAGGGAATTGGATGCATACTTAAGAGGGGAGAAATATGCAGGGCTTTAGGGAAGTGGGACTGATTGGTTAGCACTTTCAAAGAGTGTATACAGGCATAATCGGTTGAATGGCCTATTTCTGTGCTGAAAGCTTTGATCATCCTAATTGTAAATATCCTTATTTTAAAAGTTTAGCTCTTACTGCACTAACTACACTTACAACTTTAGTTTTAGATCATTGTAACTTTCTTTTTTGTGGGAGTCTGGACTGAAAGCATCAGGGTTGAGAATCAATTAAGAGGCTTAACCGTGCTCTCGGGTGTGTCAGAAGAAATTTGCAACACAAGTGTGTTACAGGCTCTAGATGCCAGCTGAGCGGTGCTCAAGATATTTGGAATGGACAGATATAGTTTGTCTGTCAGACTGCTTATTGATTAGACCTGTTTTTTCTTCTAATTAATTATTTTCTATTTCCTATTTCACCAATAATATTGTGCACTGCCCCATCAAAACAATTCCAGCCAATTGCATTGCAGGAAAAATAATTTCGCCCAAGGTTCTAACTGAGAAAGTTTTTTGATAACAGTCTTGCTTCAAGTATTACATATTTAGAAGTGTGATTATTGTAGGTTTTAAGGAATTAAAAAAACCCAACTTATCTGAATAAACTTGAAAAACCTGATGTAAAAGTCAGTGTTCAGTAAATTGTCAATACAATTTAAGGAACCTGCCCAGCACTCCAACCCCCTATGTTTCCTTCCAATGCTTGCCTGCACTTCAGTTACATCATACTGCTCTGCTTTCTACATCCTTCTGGATTGTTTTACCTCCATCTCAGTGCTTTGGCCTTCAAAAGTTATACCTCAAAAGTTTTACCAGATGCACTGCTTATGCCACCCCTACTCCATGAGCAAAGCTGAAGAAGATCCGTTTGCATAAATATATAATAAGCAACGTTTTTTTGTATCTTTATTTGGTAGGAAGTTAATGAACATTTAGCATAAGAAATAGGAGCAGGAGTAGATTATACGGCCTGTCGAGCCTGTTCCGACATTCAGTACGATCATGGCTAATCTTGGTCTTCAACACTTTCCCATCTGGTACCTATATCCCTTGATTCCCTCACAGACAAAAATCTTTCTATCTCAGCCTTAAATATACTCAACGATGGAGCATCCACAACCCTTTGGGGTAGAGAATTCCAAAGATTCACAATCCTTTGAGTGAAGAAATTTCCACTCATCTCAGTTCAAAATGATTAGCCCCTCATGCTGAGACTGGCATTGTGCTCTAGATTCCCCAGCTAGGAGAAACAACCCCTCAGTGTCTACCCTATCAAGCCCCTACAGAATCTTGTATGTTTTAATGAGATCACCTCTCATTCTTTTAATCTCCAGAGAATATAGATCCAATTTAATCAGTCTCTCATCACAGGACAACTGTCTCATCCCAGGGACCAATCTAGTGAACTTTGCTGTTCCACTTCCAATACAAGTATATCCTCCCTTCAGCATGGAGACTACACCTGCACACAGTACTCCAGGCGTGGCCTCACAAATTATCATTATCATTAGATGACTGATGTCTGTGACACTACTGTAGTTATCATGGTCTGAATTTACTTGCATTTATTTCAGTTCTGAAGAAGAATCATATTCAACTCAAAACGTTAGCTCTGTTTCTCTCTCCACAGATGCTGCCAGACCTGCTGAGTATTTCCAGCACTTTCTGATTTTATTTGTGAATTTAGTTTATACTAAAATAAGACTGAGAGCAGATTCCTGCCTCTCTCCTATGTTCTTCTCTTAAGATTGTAAATCATATTGGGCGCAGTTCTACATGCACCTGACACAATCCAGTGCTTTATCCAAATGGTCATTCCTCACAAACCTAGACATTAAGTGTTGAAAAGCTATTCACATTTGGGTAAGCCAGATCAGGTCCTCCCTGTTGCAAATTGCACCATGAGTTTCTAGCTAGGACCCCTCAAGAGTAGGAAGCTTGATTGATATTTTCCTCCCTCAAGCCCAGAGGATTCATACTAAATGCACTGCCTCTTTTCTCATGTGATAAATAAATAGTTTCTAATTCTTCAAGGTACATTCATATCATCTTCACAGTTTTGCTTCTAATTATGAGTACCGTTAATGTGATTTTCATTTCCTATAACCTTGCTTTAGTTCCTTGCTCAGCTGAAGATCATGGACTACAGTCTTCTGGTTGGTATTCATGATGTCGAGCGAGCTGAACAGGAAGAAATGGAATTTGAGGATGAAGAAGATGAAGGAGAAAGTGATGGGGCTGGAGCCCATACAACTGGATCGTGTGGAACGCCTCCGGATAGCCCCGGAAATGTACTGAACAGTTCAAGACCATTAGCACCTGGTGAATTTGACCCAACTATTGATGTGTACGCCATAAAAAGCCATGAAAGTAAGTAAATGTTTATATTTTGTACATGTAATATATATGAAATTATAAAGGATACAAGTTGTTTTCAGCGATTATAACAAAATAGTTGTTGGCATTAATGTGTTAATGCAATTTGCACAGAGATTAAGAGTTTGGGTGTCAATGTAATATAAACTAATTTAAATTAACCGTTATGTACTTGTCTGAAAAAAGCATTCAGCCATTTATATAAGAACAATTAAATGCAAATTCTATTTTGATAAATGTGTAACTCATTTTCCCCCAGACTGCACTTCTTCAGATTTTGATTTAACCAGATTATTAATTTCTAAAATAGGTCTATTTTATCATTTGCATATTAACACTAAAATCGCACATGCAGTGATTTTTTTTTTTCATTGATTCCTGTGAGATCGCCTGTGGTGCTGCTTATCGCTCATATAGAATCACAACATAGAATCTACAGTACAGAAAAGGGCCATTGACCCATCAGGTCTATGCCAGCTTTATTCCCTACAGGAGTCTCTACCCACCCTACCCCTGTATCCCCCATTCTATTCTCCCTTATGTCTGCATGAAGCCTCCCCTTAAATGCATCAATGCTATCTAATCCAACCAGCAAGTTCCACATTCTAGTAAATATTTTTTTCCTAAATTCATTACTTCATCTATTAATATTTTAGATTTGTGTCATCTTGTTCTGCACTCTCCACATCCACTTAATTAAGGCCTTATTAATTTTAAAGACCTCTATCTGCAATCCTTTATATATGGGTACTAGTCCCTCTGCTGCCTCCTCCTAGTGAGTATGTGTGTATAATTCATATGGACTGGGCATCTTGTCCTCAGGTTTGGCTCATACATCAAGTGTGTTTCGCATTTCCTTATTTTCTATTTTAACTGTTGTAATATTGCTTGGGACTTTTCCTTCTGCTGTCATTTCCTCTGTTAGCTGCTCCAGTGAAAACTGCGGCAAAGAACCTGTTCAGAATCCCTGATAGTTTTTCAGTATCATTTCCTAAGAGTTTAACTGATGCACTGCAGGAATTCACCAAGGCTCCTTAAACAACACCTTCCAAACCCACAACCACCACCATCTAGAAGGATAAGGGCAGTAGATAAATGGGAACACCACCACCTGGAACTTCCCTTCCAAGCCACTCACCTTCCTGACTTGGAAATGCATCACCGTTCCTTCACAGTTGCTGGCTCAGAATCCTGGAACTGCCCCCACCTCCCCCCTAACAGCACTGTGGGTGTACCTACACCACATGGACTGCAGTGGTTCAAAAAGGTAGCACACCACCACCTTCTCATGGAAAATTAGGGATGGGCAATATATGCTGGCCAGCCCACATCCCTTGAATGAATTTTTTAAAAATCTTGCTTTACCATAGGAACTTGGAGCAGGAGTAGGCCATTTGGCCCCTCAAGCGTGCTCCACCATTTAACTAGATCATGGCTGACCTACCTCAATGCCATCTTCCCGCACTATCCCCACATCCTTGATGTCATTGGTATCTAGAAATCTATCGACCTCTGCTTTTAACACACTCAATGACTGAGCCTCCACAGCGTCTGGGGTAGAGAATTCCAAAGATTCACCACGCCTTGAATGAAGAAATTCCTCCTCATCTCTATCCTAAAGGGCCTATCCCTTATTCTGAGACTGTGACCCCTGGTTCTAGACCCCCAAACCAGGAGAAACATCCTTACTGCATCTACCCTGTTGAGCCCTGTAAGAATTTTCTGTTTCAATGAGATCCCCTCTCATTCTTCTAAATTCTAGAGAATACAGGCCCAGTCTCCTCAGCCTTTCCTCACAGGACAATCCCGCCATCCCCGGGATTAGTCATAGGAACATAGGAGGGGAGTTGGCCATTCAGCCTGTCAAGCCTGCTCCGCCATTCAGTATGATCATGGTTGATCATCCACTTCAATGCCTTTTCCCCACACTATCCCCATATCCCTTTATATCATTGGTATTTAGAAATCTGTCAATCTCTACCTTAAGCATATTCAATGACTGAGCTTCTGCGGCCCTCCAAAGATTCACATCCCTCTGAGTAAAAAAAAAAATTCTCATCAGCTCAGTCCTAAGTGGCTTCCCCTTATTTTGAAATTGTGTCTCCTGGTTCTAGACTCCCCAACCAGGGGAAACATTTTACCTGCATCTACCCTGTCTATCCCTTTCAGTATTTTGTAGGTTTCAATGAGATCACGTCTCATTCTTTGAAACTCTGGAGAATACAGGCCCAGTTTCCCCAACCCCTCTTCATAGGACAGTCCTGCCATCCCAAGAACAAGTCCGGTGAACCTTCATTGCACTGCTTCTATGACAATAATGTCCTTCCTGAGGTTAGGAGACCAAAACTGCACACAGAGCTCCAGGTGCAGCTTAAGCAAGGTTCTATACAATTGAAGCTAAACTTTGCTACTCCTGTACTCAAATCCTCTTGCAATAAAGGCTAACATACCATTAGCCTTCCCTTTTGCTTAGTGCACCTACTTACTTTTCTTTTCATCTTATGCAATCCTTAACTTCCTTTATTAGCCGCAGTTAACTGACTTTGTTTTGGGTTTATTTGCCATGAAGGAATGTAAGCTGTAAACCATGTAAAAATTCTTCTGTATCATCATCATTTAATGTATTTTCCCAATCCACCTCAGCCAATTTACCCCTCATGCCCTCATAGTTTTCTTTGTTCAAATTTGACACCCTGGCTTCAGATTGAACTACCTCACTTTCAAACATAATGTAAAATTCTATC
Source organism: Carcharodon carcharias (assembly GCF_017639515.1). Taxonomy (NCBI): domain Eukaryota; kingdom Metazoa; phylum Chordata; class Chondrichthyes; order Lamniformes; family Lamnidae; genus Carcharodon; species Carcharodon carcharias. Next base: position 60,258,660 of record NC_054469.1, read on the forward strand.
ATATAATGGTCACTCATCCCTAAAGGTTCTTTTACAAGATTATTAAATAGCCCTTTTTCATTACATAATACTAGATCTAAAATAGCCTGTTCTCTAGTCAGATCGTCAACATACTGTTCTAGAAAACCAATCCTAACGCACTTCAGATACTCATCCTCCACAGCATTAGTGCTGATTAGGTTTACTCAGTCTATATGCAGATTGAAGTCACCCATGATTACGGTATTACCCCTGTTACGTGCTTCTTTAATCTCCTGATTAATACCATGCTCCACACTACCACTACTGTTTGTGACCTATAAACAACTCCTACCAATGTTTGCTGCCCCTTGCTGTTTCTTAGCTCCACACAAAAAGATTCCACATTTTATTCTTCGGATCCGAGATCCTCCCTTACTAATGTACTGATCACATTCCTTATTACCACCTTTTTCTTTATGCCTGTCCTTCCTAAATATAGAATGTCCTTGAATATTCACTTCCCAACCTTGGTCATCCTGCAGCCACATAATGGCAATTAGATCATACCTATTTATTCTATTTGTCCTTTTAAGTCATCTGACTGGTTGCAAATGCTGTGGGTGTAGTGCCCTTAACTTTGTCTTTTTGACATTATTTGCATTCTAACCTTAGTTGATGCTCGCCTTTGTTTCATCTGCCTTCTAATCACATTTTCTACTTCCTGTTACCAGCAATATTTGCTTCTAATTTGAGCTACCCCTCAGGTTCCCATCTCTCTGATGAATTAATTTAAACCCTCCCCAACAGCACTAGCAGATCTCCCTGCGAGAATATCAGTCCCGGCCCTGTTAAGGTGTAATCCGCCCAGCTCGTACAGATCCCACCTGCCCCAGAATTGGTCCCAATGCCTCAGAAATCTGATGCCCTCCCTCCTACACCAATTCTCCAGTCATGTGTTATTTTGATCCTATTTCTAATCCTGGAAAAACTCAGCAGGTCTAACAGCATCTGTGGAGAGAAAAACAATGATAACGTTTGAGTCCATATGACTCTCCTTCAGATGCTGTTAAACCTGCTGAGTTTTTTCAGGATTAGAAATAGGATCGAAATAACACATGGCTGGAGAACTGGTGTTCAGTGCTCTGAGGAAGAGTCATACAGACTCAAAACGTTAATTCTATTTTCCTCTCCACAGATGCTGTTAGACCTGCTGAGTTTTTCCAGCATTTTCTGTTTTTGTTTCAGATTTCCAGCATCCACAGTATTTGCTTTTACCTATTTCTAATCCACCTGTTTCTTTGCTCACTAGCAAGTGGCACTGGGAATAATCCTGAGATTACTACTCTTGAGGTCCTGCTTTTTAATTTCTTTCCTAAGTCCCTAAAATCTGCTTTCAGGACCTCATCAAGAAGCAAGATAGACTCAGGGGACTCCTTCACTACCTACCTCTGTTAGACTGCCTGGCAGTCACCCATTTCCTCTCTGCCTGTACATTACTAACCTGTGGTGTGACCACTTCCCTAAATGTGTTATCCACATAGTTCTCTGCCTCACAGATGCGCAACAGTGACTTCAGCTGCAAGTTCTGAAACCTGGAGCTCAAGCTTCTGCAGCTGGTGACACTTCCTGCTGATGTGTTCATCTAGGGCACATGGTATGTCTTCCCGCATACTGCAGGATGTACATTCCTCTCGGCCAAGCTGACCTGCCATTCTGTAACTCTAAAAAATATTTGTTACAATTAGAATAAGTAGAATAACTTACCAGTATCTCACCAATCAGCTTCTTCCCCATACCAAAGTAAGAGCCAACCACTGGAGGCTGAATGGATAGAAAAAGAAAGGAGCACCTGGTGGCTCTATCACTTTGCTGTTGATCAAGAGTAGACTGATAGGGTGGTAAGTGGCCAAGTTTGATTTGTCCTGCATTTTATTGTGGAAGGGACATACCTGGACAGTTTCCCACATTGCCGGGTAGATGCCAGTGTCGTGGCTGAACAGCTTAGCTAAGGATGCAACTAATTCTGGAACACAAACCTTCAATGCTATTGCCGGAATATTGTTAGGGTCCATAGCGTTTCTTGATATCACGTAGAATGTATTGAATTGGCTCTGCGATGCTGGGGATCTCAGGAGGAGGCCGAGATGGATCTTCCACTCAGTACTTCTGGCTGAAGGCAGTTGCAAATGCTTCAGCCTTATCTTTTGCACTGATGTGCTGGGTTCCTCCATCATTGAGGATGGGGATGTTTGTGAAGCCTCTTCCACCAGTGAGTTGTTTAATTGTCCACCACCATTCACGACTGGATGATGCAGGACGGCAGAGCTTTGATCTGACCTCCTTTTCTCCCCTTGCCTTGCTTTTTATTGGTTTAGTATTTTCTGCAGTCTTACTTATCATTTTTGCTAGGATCTTGGCCCTAGATGATTCTGATATAGACCGCAACAACTGGTCCAACTCCTCTTCCAAGCTGTTTCCCAACTGCTTTAACATATCCCTTATCCTGGACCCTTAATCACAACTCATGAAGAAACCCTCTAAATGTACCCCCAAGCTCTCAACTTTTGTCTTCTGTTACCCTCCTTGGATTGTGTCCTGCACTTTGGTGCCTTAACTAATATTTTGGCACCTTCACTGCAGCCTTTTTTTCTTACTCCACAGTTAATAAGTAGGTCATACCTGCTGGACATTGCCAAATTCTGCCGATGGTCAAACGTAGCCTGATGGGGTGGTAATTGGCTGGATTGTATTTGTCCTGCTTTTTGTGGACAAATGTCAGCGTTGTAGTTGTACTGGAACAGCTTGGCTAAGGGTGCAGCTAATTCTGGAGCAAAGGTCTTCAGCACTGCGGCTGGAATATTGTCAGGGCCCAAAGGCCTTTGCAGTATCCATTACCTTCAGTTGCTTCTTGATATCACGTGAAGTGAATCGAATTGACTGAAGACTGGCATCAGCCTGGGGACCTCAGAAGTGCACAAATGGATCATCCACTTGGCACTTGTGGCTGAAGATGGTTGCAAATGTTTCAGCCTTGTCTTTTGCATTGACATGCTAGGCTCCGTCATCTTGGAGGATGGGGATGTTATGGAGCCTCTTCCTCCGGTTAGTTGTTTAATTGACTACCATCATTCACGACCAAATGTGACTGGACAGATCTGATCTGTTGATTGTGGGATTGCTTAGCTCCATTGCATAAAAACAAAAAACTGTGGATGCTGGAAATCCAAAACAAAAACAGAATTACCTGGAAAAACTCAGCAGGTCTGGCAGCATCGGCGGAGAAGAAAAGAGTTGACGTTTCGAGTCCTCATGACCCTACGTCGGAACTGTCGAAGGGTCATGAGGACTCGAAACGTCAACTCTTTTCTTCTCCGCCGATGCTGCCAGACCTGCTGAGTTTTTCCAGGTAATTCTGTTTTTGTTTTAACTCCATTGCATGCTGCTTCCACTGACTTTAAAGGAGCTTGCTGTCATAATTGAGTGCACTTATAAACAAGTATCATCACCACCCTCTGTTGTGCCATTGTGACTTGATTGTTTGGATTTGACAGAAGGATTTCGATTGTGATTCTCAGGGTGATACTGTCATTCCTAAGAATCAGCATCTGTTCACTTTTGTCAGATGGCATGAGCATCAGATGCTTCCACATGAGCACAGTAAAGTTTCCTTTACCCCACAAAAGCAATGTTACTGAATCCTAATCTAAGATTCAGTGCATCACTGGACATTTTTACATTTCATGCATCAGTCTTTCACACGACATCAGCAAGATTTGAAATTCCAATATTAATCACTGCCAGATTTTGAGCAGTACTGAATAATGGAACAATATGGAAATGGGTTATGATTGCCTGAGTTCTCTGTGCTGACCCAATAGTTCTGGCTGAGAAGGAGGACTCTTGTCCCGTTCATCTGAATTGTGGTCAAACCCAGATCCTTGAAGCAAAACAATAATACACCAGCATAAAATATCCAATCTCCCTTCGTGATTTGAAATTGGCACATTATGAAGTATTTAATGGGGGTCCGCACGAATAGTGGAACAGTGCAGATGTGTGTACGTTCTACTACACTGGGCAACATGATGCAATTTCAGTTGCATTGGATACCTGGAATGGGAAAGAAGAAAGCACTTGCATTGATTCTGCACCTTTCACAACCTCAAGACATTCCAAAGCACTTTACATTTACTCATCAACAGGATAAAATGTTTAATTTTCCCATTCAGCAATTTTTTATAAAATGCCTTGAGTTGTAAAAATTCCATATAGATTTAGAAATAAGTTTGATAGTTTGCAGGGAATTTGACAAATTAGCTGCAAACCAACAAATTATAGACATGGTTCACCTTAAACTAAATACGTAAATAGATTAACCTGTTTTCACACATTTATGCCTTCAGTTACACAGCTCATCCTTGTTCTTATTCACCCTACAGCTGAAAAGATATACTATTAAATGGTGCACAAAAAATTCACAAGTTCTGTTTTGGATTTTATTGACCTGTTCAGACTTGCACCTTTCTCTGCCTTGAATTATGGTGCAGTAACACCATAACAGTTATAAGCAGCAACAGTGAAAGTATAAATGTTTATCAAGCCTAAAGTTTATAACAGGAAATAAACATGATGCATTGATAACCTTTCATTTCCTTTGAAACCTGCACATTGAGTGACTAAAATAAATTGTGCTAATTTCCTAAGAGTTTTCAATTTCATGTTTTTGTTTTATAAATGATAAACGTTCATTCTTCAAGGCAAAGATGACTATAATCATCATCTAGGGTGTTTAGTAGGGTTCCGGTGTGTACATTGGTGACTGCTTAGGTCGATCAGCGCCCCAGCAGGTTCTGCTGTAAATAGGACCGGATTGAGTTTTGGATGAGTCGATGACTTGGGATTTTGTCCTTTTGCGTTTTCTCCCTGCCCCTGATATAAAATAAATAATTAATTATAACGATATAATGATTTTTAATGGCTGGTTAAAGAATACTTCAAATATTTAAAATTCCACTGTTTGTGTAACCAACTCTTTTATTTCTTTGCATAGATACCTTGGGCTGGATTTAGTACTGGCTGCAAGGTCAAAAGCAAGGGGCAAACCCATCTCAGCAGTTGGGGTGGGTGGGATCCAAGGCCACTTAAGTGTCTCAATGGGACTCCATTGTGTGTGGGCCACCTACAACCATTCCAGCTGCTGAAAAGATGGCATGATGCCGCACCATCTTGCCAGCCTTCCCACCTCCCAGCCCGTCCCAAAGGGCTGGTAAAATCCAGCCTCATGTTCTGATGATCTTAAAAAGAGATGGAAAACCTGGGTAAGGGGGCATTGGTATTTGTGTAAAGTGCATCCTTGTGTATTTCTTGTTAATTTGAAAATATATCCTGTTTGTAGCAGACTGCTTTAATTTACTGATTTTTATTTCCACCCCTCTCCTTCTTTGGAGATCTACTATTTTGGATTTCCACTGACATCTGGAGCCATCCCAGTTATATGCCCCCAGATTAGCATCCAGTTCAAAGCCTGCAGTTTCTGTAGAATGTATGGAAATGTGAAATGGCAACTTTCTATAGGAAGAAAAATAGCTCAATAAATCAAAGTTCTTGCTTACAAGTTAGCTTTCACATTCTTCAATTTAAAAAATAAGATATATATTGGGAAGTAGCTTGTACTGAAAATGTACCGCTCGTTGTTTCTCCTTTTAGTACTTGAAAGACAACACCCACCACTACATGTCCCGTATATGTCAGTTAATGGTGATAATGATTTTAAAATTTTTTTCCACCTTTTTTAATAAATCCATTTGCACATTTTTAATAACATCCTATTCATAAATAGTGCTTTTATTTTATAGACTCCCTGCGGAAGGAGATTTACTTCCTGGGAATTATTGACATTCTAACACATTATGATGCAAAGAAGAAAGCTGCACATGCTGCCAAAACAGTCAAACATGGCGTAAGTAATTTCTACTTTCATATGTTTCCTCACATCTGTTTTGAGGCTTGAGAAAGTTGTTAATCTTTAGTGGGTGCATAAAATCAAGTTGAGTGCAGTTATGTAGCTGGAGTAATTCTAAGTGACTGTACTGGTTATTTAGTACTTTTGAGTGTCAGCTTGGCTCAGCTGGCAGTACTTTTGCCTCTTCAGGCTTGAGACTGTAGGTTCCATTCAGTACGAAAGCATATAAAATACTAAACTCCACTCTGTACTAAAGCATATAAAATACTAAACTCCATTCTGTACTAAAGCATATAAAATGCTAAACTCCACTCAGCACTAAAGCATATAAAATACTAAACTCCACTCTGTACTAAAGCATATAAAATACTAAACTCCACTCAGCACTAAAGCATATAAAATACTAAACTCCACTCTGTACTAAAGCATATAAAATACTAAATTCCACTCTGTACTAAAGCATATAATATACTAAACTCCACTCAGCACTAAAGCATATAAAATACTAAACTCCACTCTGTACTAAAGCATATAATATACTAAACTCCACTCAGCACTAAAGCATATAAAACACTAAACTCCACTCAGCACTAAAACTGACACTACAATGCCATTCTGAAAGAGTGCAGCACTGTCGAACGTTCCATCAATGAGGCAGTAAGCTGAGGCCCCATTTGCCTGTTTGACTGGGAGTAAAAGATCATGCTGTTTGAAGAAGAGCAGAGTGACCTGTTTTGCCTCCTGCCAATGTTCAATTTTGAAGCAACACCATGAAAACAGACTCCATTGTCATTTGTCAAACTTGCTGTTTCTGTGCCTGTTGTGTATCAGATCTGTCTACATACTAGTGACCACATTTCAAAAACTTTCTGCAACTGGTTACTCAATACCTGACCAGATTGCATTTGATACGGACACTAGATGGCTAAAATGGAAAATATTCCAGGAATCAATACTGACATTCCTGACCTTAATGAGAAAAGCATATTGGCATGGGCACAAGTGGGTTTCTTCCTTCCCTTAATTCATAATTAAATTAGACATCATTCACTGGTTACCATCTGACATGTCTCAATCCTGCAATTGGGTCCAGTCATCGGGAAGAACTGAACGGTTAATATTGACCCACCACATATTGCCCTTCTCTTGTGGACAATTGCCTAAGCTTTGCTTGAACCCTTTCTTTCAGCCTTCACAAGGAAATAAGCACTTTTATAAAAGATATTTATCTAAAGTTATACAGAATCCCATTTCAAATCGTTATGTGTTGAAGTCCTATGAATAGTGCGAAATGGAAAATGATGATAAATATATTTTTTGTGTTACAGTCTGGTGCCGAGATCTCCACCGTCAACCCAGAGCAGTACTCAAAGCGCTTTGTGGAATTTATCACCAGTATTTTGACATAGCTTAACATGGATCACACATGCAGGGAATGGGAGGGGTGACAAAAATGTGGGAATGACATGGGCTAAATGAAGTGGCATCTGCAATGTTCGTCTTGCTGAAAGCATTCCCTTCTTTACATCTTCTGAATAAGATGACTGACGGAAAATAGCTTTAACTGCTTCCTGAAACTGCCAGCACAGTACTCACAATTAAGGACTTTATTTTGTGGGAAGAATATAAAATCATCAGAGTGCACTGCTTTAGCAACACTCCAAGACTAGCTGTGATGGAACTTTATTGGAGGAGATACTTTCAATAATAGGAAGAAACTGCATGTTAATTGACATACAGCAATTACTGGTATCAAATTATAAACTGTGGATCGGTTTATCACTTGAACTGAAAGATGCAGAGCAGTATTTGTTTAACTTGCTAATGTTACACTTCCATTAAGCACACTGGCACTCCTCAAGATAGCTTCATGGTTTATTGCTTTTTTTGAAAGGGAGCCTTGACATAATAAAACTGGCAAAGTTCTGTAAATTTATGTTGTGATAAGTTAGTCTTAAATCCCCCACTGTAGGCAGCTTATATTATTTGTAGTTAAAAGTTAAAATTATTTCAAGGAGGAGAATGAACTAAGAAATCAAAATTTTCAGTCACATTCATTCACAGTAATTGGGTGCTTTGAAGCTCTGATAAATTAAATATGTTTTCACAGCACAGAAAAGGTCTGTATTAAGAATCAGGATCTGCCTTATGATTATTTAACATGGTTTTGGGCAACATTTTACTACTTATCCAACTTTTATTTGAAAAAATTGAGTAAGATTTGAAGACTCCTTGGTCACTTTTATACACAGCAGATCCCATTGTATTAGTAATGTGGAATACAGTATGAAAGGTAAAACTGCATTGGTAGCACTTCAGATCACCAATCATAAAACCTTGCGCAGATTCATTTAATAATTTCATTCATCTCAATGTAAAAACTTGTTTTTATTTTTAATTCCCACCGTTACTAGTGTTTACAAGAGAAGTGTCTGATGTGTCACATTGTGAGCAGCTTTTTCATAATAATATGGATTCAAATAAAGCGTCCTTCGAAAAAGTCTATGTCCACCATGGTATAAGTGGGTTCTGAAGGCTCTGACACCTAAATTAAATGTGGAATGCTTCAATTATTCATTATACCTTCCATATAGAGGAATAAATTAAGACTGTCTGAACACAACAGTAATATTTCAGAATTCACAGTTGCCTTTTTAGTTTCTGCAGCATTGTTTTTAGGTATTATGTAAATATGTAAGAAATGGTTGCCTGAAACTATGATCATCTTTGTTATTTTAAGCATGAATTGATCTTTTCTGTACAACTTCCACTATCTCTAATTATACAGATTATGCCTTGTTAAATAAAAACATGCTTAATATCTTCAAAGATTACACTGTGCAACAGGTGTGCCTTTTTCCTAAGTGTATCATTGAAATTGCTGTTAAGACTATATCCGTTTCATTGCTGTGCCCTCCCCAGACGTTTTGGAACTTAAGCAAGCAAAGGAGTGCCAGAATGCCTTTTCCTATTAAAAATGTGTCAATGCTGTTTGGACTGCAATTTTTTTAAATGCTTCACATTAGGTAGCAATTACCTAGATTGTACTAGGATTCTAGTGAGTATTAGCATCTTCAGTGGCCAAAGGCAATATCATCAATGTGTCTATGTAATAATTTAACATGGTTTTGTTACTCTTGGTATAGTGATGTTAACACTGTAATGTAAATGTACAGTTATATATTTTACGTATTTAAAAAAAAATAATTTTTTTCCATAATCATTGTGCCGGTCATTTTCATTTCAAGTTTTCTGTAAGATGCTGTAGTTTCCATTAATAATAGAACTACAAGAAACAAGCCCATGTGGGAAAAAGAGGTACGCGTACAAACAATATATTTGGGCAAAAATTCCCCCCTGTGGTTCATCTGTGTATTTTAAATGCTTCTGGCAGCTTAAAATATAATGCACAATGTTTTGTCTTTATTAGTCATTCATGTAAATAATTTTTTTTGTTTGTGAGGCAACTTCATAAAATATGTACTAGTGCTGCATTCTACACACTCCATACCTGAGCTTTGCTTTATGAAATAAAGCACCTTGTTGTCTCAAAACGTTTCTTGCATTAATGGTGTTATTTTCATACTGGTGGCGAGAATAACTGCAGTTCCCTATTCTTAACATTTACTGAACATTTTGGGAAAAATAGAACTGATGCCAAGAAGCCGTTAGAGCTGTTATCCAGTCACTACATAAATCGCCTTGCAGCAATTGAATGCCCCTTTGTCAATGTGTGGACGGAGAATGGTAGTAAAGCAAGTAATGGATGCCTTTCTTCCAGAATAGGTATCACCTCGACCATGCAATAGTCTTTGCAACTGATCTGGGTCCTTAGATATGTTGCCATTGAGGAAAAGAAAAATGAAGAGCATTCCAGCACTCTACATTGTTTGGGGGAATACCAAGATCCTTTTCCTCTACAAACAAATAATTATTATTCTTTCTTACCCTCCACATCTCTTAGGGATCACCCTATTTACCAACAGGGGGAGTTATCGTCCCTTTGTTTCTATAGGCTCCCTGAAGTGGTGTAAAAGTCACACTAATGAACCTATTCTCAAAGTTTTTTTTACACTCTTTCAATTACAGGGAACATCGTTCTTTTAGTAAAAAAAATTGTTTCTGATTTGTATTTAGTATCAATTAGAGTTAAATCGACTTCTATTTTGGACAAAAGGTCTGTAGTTCTATAGTGAAATATTTTATTTTCTGTTGAAAATTCTACTCTGATTAATGCACCCCAGTGCCCAGTAACACAATTTCCTCAGACACTATCAACATTCTGGAGTTACTCTTCAGCAGAGAGCAGTAATCCAAAATGTCTTTGGCTGCAATTCTACTCTCAGAAGTGAAGGAAGCTGATGAAGATGTCTAGCCTTGATGATTGATTTAGAATATATAAGCACATATTTTCTTCCACATAACAAACAGCCCCGTCTTGCAGAAAGGGATTCTTGCAATAATGTAAGAGTGATTCCGAAGCTGATAAGACAATTATGGTCATTTTTCACAGCTAAAGGACATACCAGCAAGCAGGATATTTATGTTCCTCTTAATTTAAACCTGAAAGCTTGTTTTCTGAAAGGTCACTACCAACAGAAACTGATGTAATGGAAAAGTAGCAAGGATGTGTGTTGCCTGCAGGAAGTGTGTGTGGACACAGTAAACCTGTCTCAACAAGCTGTCCCTTCTAGAAATCAGTAAATACCAAAAAGTTCTATTTAAGCGTCAGGCCTTTGCAATATATTATTAGATGCAATATAAAATTGTCATTTTGGTGAATAGTGATGCTTATTAACCATAGATATAATGTTGATGGTTCTATAATTTTATCCTTTATTAGAAATTTGTAATTTAAAATGCACATTTCCAGAAAAATACTCATTTCTGTCCACCATGTAACATGCATTATCTGATTTGCTTCAGCTATGATCAATAATAGTTGTTCTCCCAGTGCTAATTTTGTACTGCAATAGCTTTAATGTTAGAATACTAGAAGGATTTCTTTTATTCTAGTTAATTTGTAAAGTACTTTTTAAAGATTAATATAGATAGTGTCCCACCCCTCAGTGACTATTGTTCAGATACTGCCATAGTTCAAATCACATTTACAAGGAGCTATGTGCCCTGATAAATGTCACTGGCAAAAGAAAATTACCAAAAAGGGAAGCAACTCACCCCTCAACTTATATATATGTAGTATAACACAGTTCATAGTGTATCTTAAGGGCATATAACACATTTGTGGATGAAATATTAGTGTAAACAGTTTATAAATTGCAGTTATGATTTATGATGTTAACTTGACCCTTGATACATTTGACAGTTACATATTTCAGCCTATGTTATTTTAAAAATGCTTCTGCTAACACGTACTAGAAGCATTGTAATGCTAGCGTGACACACCACAGTGCGGAAAATGTCCCATTGCATCAGCACAGATACTGGGAGGTAAGGTTTCATCTGTGCATCATCTGGAACAAAACAGAACAAGAGTGATCTTCTCCCAGCGCTTGTACTGAAAGTCAAGGGATCACAATAATTGCCCAACTATTTTATCTCCCTTTCCCCTCTTCTGAAACACTCAATATTTGAATCTTCAAATTATCAATTAATACAAGATAGTTTTAGAGCCATGTCTGTAGAGAACACCAGAAGCTGCTCTCAAGTTAATATGGACTGCTCAGGACTTTATCTTATCTGTTATTCCTGTGGTATGATTCTAAACATCGTGGTTAGATTTTAGTGAAACACTGTGATGACAGAAATAACTTAGCTACTTTTTGCTGTTTGTGACCTGTTTTCCTAGAGCTAGAGGAATTTTACTGAGAAGGTTGTTGACTTTAGTTAGTCATTTCAATGCTGTAGAAGAGGTACAAACCTGAGTACAGAGATTAAAACAGGGAGTTTGGGAGAGATGGGCACAGATCTAGGAGACAACAACACATTCAAGAACCTTAGAGAGGAAAGGGAGCTGCAGATGGCATGATTGCAAACACGGGGGGGGTCTTTTCCCATACGTTTTAAATTGTTTTGTTTATCAAATATTTATCCATTTCCCTTTAAAAATTGATTATGGTTCAGTTTCTACCACCAATTCTGTTATGCTATTCCATGTATTCAATATTCTCTGGGTAAAAAAATTCTCCTGAGCTGTTCCTTTCACTTTTGATTATCCTAAGCTATGTCCTCTAGTTACCAACACACTAACCAGTGGAAGCAGTCTTTCAATATTTCCATAACAATATCCATTTAAACTTTGCTATCAGATCTCTATTTAAATTGTTCTAAGTCAGGCAAAACAATTCCAGTTTCTCCTCATATCTATACCCATACATCCCTTGCATAGTGAATCTCTTCTGAACTCTCTGCATGATCTTGACACGTTTCCTGAACCAGAATGCAGACTAAACAGCCAATTACTTTGAAGAATTCTCATATGCAGCACTCCAGGAAGTAATAAGCAGGTTTTCTTATTCACTTTTTAGATTTTTACAAAAAGTGAAATAGAGATAGTTGTAGATTCATAAACATAGAGCAGGAAGCTATCCAGCCCAATGGGTCCATGCAAACTGTAAAGCAATCAAGTGAATCTTATTCTCCAACACTAAACCTCATAACCTTCCAAGTTCAGCTAATTTTCTTCTGAAATTATTGATCATTTCCATTTGCACCATTCTCCTAGGTTCCAGGTCATCACCACTCACTGCATAAAAAAAGTTGTTCTTCTCATCTCCCTGTGTCTTTTGTCCAAAATCTTAAATCTGTGTCCCCAGGTCCTTGTATCATCAATTAATGGGGACAGCTTTCATTTGTCTACCTTATCTAAACCTGCCACAATCTTGCACACGTCCATCAAATTTTCTTTAACCTCCATTGCTCCAACAACATCAACTTAAATTTATATAACACCTTTCATAAAACGCCCCAAAGTGTTTCACAGAAGCATTACAGAACCAAGTATCACACTGAACCATGTAAGGAGATATGTCAGCTGACCAAAAGCTTGGTAAAGGAGGTAGGTTTTAAGGAGAGTCTTAAAGGATGACAGTGAGGTGGAGAGGTGTAGGGAGGGTATTCCAGAGCTTAGGGCCTAGGCAACTGAAGGCACAGCCACCAATGGCAGAGCAATCAAAATCAGGGTTGCTCAAGAGGCCAGAATTAGAGGAATGTAGATATCGTAGATTGTTGTGGCACTGGAGAGATTGTAGAGATAGGGAGGGGCAAGGCCATGGAATAATTAGAAAACAAGGATGAGAATTTAAAAATAGAGATATTGTGTGTGTGGAGGCCAATAAAGGGCAATGAATACAGAGGCGATGGGTGATGGTGCTTGGTGCAATTTGAGACACTGGTAACCGAGTTTTGGATGACCTCGGTAAAATATGGCAGACCAGACAGAAGTTCATTGGAAATTCACTGGAGGAGTTCCTCAGAATAGTGTCCTAGGCCCAACTGTCTTCAGCTGCTTCATCAATGAACTTCCTTCCATCATAAAGTCAGAAGTGGGGTTGTTCAGCACCATTCACGACTCAGGTACTGAAGCAGTCTATGTCCAACTGCGGCAAGACTTGGACAATATCCAGGCTTTGCCTGACAAGTGGCAAGCGATGACTATTTCCAACAAGAGAGAATCTAACCATTGCCCCTTGATATTCAATGGCATTATCATTGCTGAATCCCCCACTATCAACATCCTGGTGGTTACAATTGACCAGAAACGCAAATGATAAATACTGTGGCTACAAGAGCAGGTCAGAGGCTAGGAATCCTGCGGCAAGTAACTCACGTCATGACTCCCCTTAGGCTGTCCACTATCTACATGGCACAAGTCAGGAATGTGATGGAACACTCCCCACTTGTCTGGTTGAGTGCAGCTCCAACAACACTCAAGAAGCTTGACACCATCCAGGAAAAAGCAGCCCGCTTGATTGGTACCACATCCACTAACATTCACTCCCTGCACCACTGACAAACAGTAGCTGCAGTGTGTACCATCTACAAGATTTCATCCCAGTTGTTTCCGGAGGGAATTCACCAAGGCTCCTTCGACAGCACCTTCCAAACCCACGGCCGCTACCATCTAGAAGGACAAGGACAGCAGATACATGGGAACATCGCCACCTGGAAGTTCCACTCCAAGCCACTCACCATCCTGAGTTGGAAATATATTGCCATTCCTTCACTGTCGCTGGGTGAAAGTCCTGGAACTCCCTGCCTAACAGCACTGTGGATGTACCTATACCACAGGGACTGCAGAGGTTGAAGAAGGCAGCCCACCACCACCTTCTCCAGGGCAATTAGGGATGGGCAATAAATGCCAGCCTAGCCAGCAATGCTCACACCCCATAAATGAATTTTTTAAAATTCAAGCCTAGAGCTAATGAAAGCATGAATGAGGGCTTTGGATAAACTGAGACAGGGGTGGTCAGGTAATGTTACAGAAGTGGAAGTAGGTGGGCCAGAATTCTATGTTGAATGAGCGGGCACACGCCAGATTCATAATCACGTCAAATAGCGTGAGAAGATGCCGGGTGCATGTCCTGAAGTCATCCTGCTCGCAAACAGCATTACGGTCAGCGGGCACAAGCGAGAGTCAGAAGCATGCCTGCTGACAATTAAGTAGGCAATTAAGCCCATTAAGGAGGTAAGTAGTAGAGATTTTGCGTGGCCCATGGGCTTTTACAGTTGGCGCCAATCAGCCAAGTGACTTTCATGTTTTCGCACTAAGCTCCAGGACAGGATGAAATAAAATAAAAGAAGACGTCTGAAGGTTACATGTTATGAGTTCTGCTGTCAGTTGCTTAAATTTGCATTACAGAGAGAGCTCGCAGCATTTCTCCTGTGCAAGTTTCATGGGAACAATACTGCAGCTCCCCAAGGCAGCTCCACAGCATTGATCAGTCTTCAGGAGCTCGTTGGAAATGCCTGCCCACACCCTCACTTCTTACAGCACTTGCCCTCTTCCTGCCAAACCCCTCTCCACCTGCAGCGCTGTGCCTCTCTGAGCGCACGTTTCACACTGGCTGCCAGTTAATTGGCTAGCCAGCGTGAAATTGCATTCAGGCGGAAGCACATATCACAGCCGCTTCCAGATCTGCCAATCAAGCATGCCTGACGAGCACAAAATTCAGGCCTTAGTGGTCTTAGTGATGATAGTTGGTCAGAAGTTAATCTCAGTGTCAAATGTGACACTAAGATTGCAAACTGGTTTAATCTCAGACTATTGCCAAGAGTCTGTAACTAGAGAGTGGAGTTTGGAGTGGGGGCTGAAAACAATGGCTTCAGTCTTCACAAAATTTAACTGGAGGAAATTTCTGCTCGTTCAGAACTGGATGTTGGATAAGCAGTCTGATAATTAACAACATTGGAGAAGTTGAGAGGTGGTAGTGAAGTTGGCATTAATGTACATGTGAAAACTAATGCTTTGCTATTGGAGAACAACCCCAGCTTTTGCACCCTAACCTTGTGGCTAAAACCCCTTATCCCTGGAACCATCCTGGTAAATCTCCTCTGCACCGTTTCAAGAACCCTCACATCCTTCATAAAGTGTTCTGACTAGAATTGGACACAACCTTCTAGTTGTGGCCCAACCAGAGCTTAATAAATGTTCAGCATTACTTCCCTGCTTTTATGCCCTTCTATTTACACCTCTGTTTATGAAGCCCAAAATCCCATCTATGGAGCATAAGTGTCTGGTACCTATCGGGTTGATGTGGGACTGAGTACAGTACCAACCACACAGTGATGTAAGAAGGCACATGAAGCATACAGGGGGTCAGTGTGGTGTTGAGCATGGGTATGTACAGGCCTAAGCATGAAGACAGCTCCTAGCTTGTACTCTTTGATGTACATGTGTAAATAGTTCTAGTAGTTAATTAAAAATTTATAGTTAATCTACAGAAGACTACAGAGACTTCGTTAAGACATACTGATCTGTAACCGTACCCTCCCAACATGGTGTCAGCAAGGGGATTAAAACCCAGAACCTTGCTAAAATGCAGAGACAAACCAAAATGCTAGAAGACTGAGGAAAAATCCAAAAAACATTATGACCTGAAAAAAGCTTCAGAAGCAGAAGTGCAGAGGAAAATTTGCCAGGAGAAAGCTCCAAAGAAAGGCTTGGAAGCTGGAGGCTGAAATTTAAAATTCCTCACTGCAGCAGAAGACCTGGAAGCCCAGAGTGCAGGGGTGAGCTAATTCTTTTAAATTTCCAGGCTGTGGCAAGTCCTGAGATATCTTTAAAGTATTCCCGTGTCAGAAGTGCTGTTTGAAAGAAATCCGTTGCCAAAACCCAGTCCCCGAGTTGAAGCCTGAAAATGTGGTGTCCAAAAACCTTGTGAAAGAAACAAATGAGCTAAACATTTCAAAAACGTCACGATTGTCCAGCTCAGTAAAAAGAAACAAGCAGAAGCTCCAATTCCACTGACCTGACGGTTTAAAAAGTAAACCACTGAGCAAAAGAAGTCTGCAGGCAGCCATTGTTAAAAGACTTTTCCAAGAAGAATCACTATTGTGCTGAGCCTGCCATAACCGGCAAGCCTGGAAAGTCCCTTTGTCTCCAAGTGAATGGCAACACCATCTTGAAATTCAGAAAGCTCTTAAAGCTGCACATACACTTTTAGAAATTTTTAACAAGGATCACAGTTCCACACTTCCAGGCCAGTTGGGATTGATCCAAGGCCTGGACCAATCACAATATCAGGGTCTTTGGAGGAAAAGATTGTTAAGATACCATGTTGCTTCAGTTTTTATTTTGTTCATTCACGGGATGTGGGCTTCACCGGCTGGGCCAGCATTTATTGCCCATCCTTAATTGCCCTTGAGAAGGTGGTGGTGAGCTGCCTTCTTGAACCGCTGCAGTCCATGCGGTGTAGGTATACCCACTGTGCTGTTAGGAAGGAAGTTCCAGGATTTTGCCCCAGTGACAGTGAAGGAACGGCGATATATTTCCAAGTCAGGAGGGTGAGTGACTTGGAGGGGAACTTCCAGGTGGTGGTGTTCCCATCTATCTGCTGCCTTGTCCTTCTAGGTGGTGGCCATGGGTTTGGAAGGTGCTGTCTAAGGAGCCTTGGTGAATTCGTGCAGTGCATCTTGTAGATGGTACACACTGCTGCTACTGTGCGTCGGTGGTGGAGGGAGTGAATGTTTGTGTATGTGGTGCCAATCAAACAGACTGCTTTGTCCTGGATGGTGTCAAGCTTTTTCAATGATGTAGGAGCTGCACTCATCCAGGCAAGTGCAGAGTATTCCATCTCACTCCTGACTTGTGCCTTGTGGATGGTGGACAGGCTTTGGGGAGTCAGGAGGTGAGTTACGCATCACACAATTCCTAGCCTCTAATCTGCTCTTGTAGCCACAGTATTTATATGGCTAGTCCAGTTCAGTTTCTGGTCAATGGTAACTCCCAGGACGTTGATAGAGGGGGATTTAGTGATGGTAATGCCATTGAACATCAAGGGATGATGGTTGGATTCTCTCTTGTTGAAAATGGTCATTGCCTGACACTTGTGTGGCGCAAATGTTAATTGCCACTTGTCAGCCCAAGCCTGGATATTGTCCAGGTCTTGCTGCATTTGGACATGGACTGCTTCAGTATCTGAAGTGTCATGAATGGTGCTGAACATTGTGCAATCATCAGTGAACATCCCCACTTTTGACATTATGATGGAAAGAAGATCATTGATGAAGCAGCTGAAGATGGCTGGGCTGAGGACACTACCTTGAGGAACTCCTGCTGTAATGTCCTGGAGCTGAGATGACTGACCTCCAATCATCTTCCTTTGGGCTAGGCATGACTCCAACCAGCGGAGAGTTTTCCCCCTGATTCCCATTGACTCCAGTTTTGCTAGGGCTCCTTGATGCCACATTGGTCAAATGCTGCCTTGATGTCAAGGGCAGTCACTCTTACCTCACCTTGGGTGTTCAGCTCTTTTGTCCATGTTTGAACCAAGGCTGTAATGAGGTCAGGTGCTGAGTGGCCCTGGCGGAACCCAAACTGGGCATCAGTGAGTAGGTTATTGCTAAACAAGTGCCACTTGATAGTACTGTTGATGACCCCTTCCATTACTTTATGGATGATGGAGAGTAGACTGATGGGGTGGTAATTGGCTGGGTTGGATTTGTCCTGCTTTTTGTGTGCAGGAAATGCCTGGGCAATTTTCCACATAGCCAGGTAGATGCCAGTGTTGTAACTGTACTGGAACAGCTTGGCTAGGGACGCAGCAAGTTCTGGAGCATAAGTCTTCAGTACTATTGCCGGAATGTTGTCAGGGCCCATAGCCTTTGCAGTATCCAGTACCTTCAGCCGTTTCTTGATATCACGTGGAGTGAACTGAATTGGCTGAAGACTGGCATCTGATGCTGGGGACCTCCGGAGGAGGCCAAGATGGATCATCCACTCGACACTTCTGGCTGAAGATTGTTGTGAATGCTTCAGCCTTGTCTTTTGCACTGCAGTGCTGGACTCCTCCATCATTGAGGATGGGGATATTTGTGGAGCTACCTCCTTCGGTGAGCTGTTTAATTGTCCAGCACCATTTATGGCTGGATGTGGCAGGATTGCAAAGCTTAGATCTGATCCATTGGTTCTGGGGTTGCTTAGCCCAGTCTATCACTTGCTACTTACGCTATTTGGCACATAATTAGTCCTGTGTTTTCGCTTCACCAGGTTGGCGCCTCATTTTTAGGTATGCCTGGTGTGCCCCTGGCATTCCCTCCTGCACTCTTCATTGAACCAGGGTTGATCCCCTGGTTTGATGGTAATGGTAGAGTGGGGGATATGCCGAGCCATGAGGTTACAGATTGTTCGAGTACAGTTCTGCTGCTGCTGATGGCCCACAGCTCCTCATGGATGCCCAGTTTTGAGTTGCTAGATCTGTTCGAAATCTATCCCATTTAGCACTGTGGTAGTGCCACACAACACGATGGAGGGTATCCTCAATGTGAAGACGGGACTTCGTCTCCACAATGACTGTATGGTGGTCACTCCTACTGATACTTTTATGGACAGATGCATCTGCGGCAGGCAGGTCGGTGAGGATGAGGTCAAGTATGTTTTATCCCTCTTGTTGGTTCCCTCACCACCTGCCGCAGACCCAGTCTAGCAGCTATGTCATTTAGGACTTGGCCAGCTCGGTCAGTAGCGGTGCTACCAAGCCACTCTTGGTGATGGACATTGAAGTCCGCCACCCAGAGAACATTCTGCACCCTTGCCACCCTCAGTGCTTTCTCTAAGTGGTGATTAGCATGGAGGAACACTGATTCATCAGCTGAGGGAGGGTGGTACATGGTAATCAGCAGGAGGTTTCTATGCCCATGTTTGACCTGATGCCATGAGACTTCACAGCGTCCGGAGTTGATGTTGAGGACACCTAGGCCAACTCCATCCTGACTGTATACCATGTGCCGCCACCTCTGCTTGGTCTGTCCTGCCGGTGGGACAGGAATACCCGGGGATAGTGATGGTGGAGTATGGTACATTATCTGTAAGGTGTGATTCCATGAGGATGACTATGTCAGGCTGTTGCTTGACTAGTCTGTGAGATAGCTCTCCCAATTTTGACACTAGCCCCCAGATGTTAGTAAGGAGGACCTTGCAGGGTCGACAGGGCTGCAATTGCCGTTATCGTTTCCGGTGCCTATTTGATGTCAGGTGGTCCATCCGGTCTTTGTAGCAGTTTGTTACAACTGAGCGACTTGCTAGAACATTTCAGAGGGTATTGATGAGTCAACCACATTGCTGTGGGTCTGGAGTCACATGTAGGCCAGACCAGGTATAGATGACAGATTACCTTCCTTAAAGGACATTAGTAAACCAGATGGGTATTTACAACAATTGACAATGGTTTCATGGTCATCAATGGATTTTTAATTCCAGATTTTTTTGAATTCAAATTCCACCATCTGCCATGCTGGGATTCGAACCTGGTTCTCCAGAGCATCACCCTGGGTCTCTGGATTATTAGTCCAGTGACAATACTATGCCTTTGCCTCCCAGAAGAAGAGCAGGTGAACATGCTGCCAAACTCGATAGGCCTGATTGCAGATGATGTCATTGTAAGGCAGGTAATTAATGAATCATCCGCAAAATTCAAAGAGGTACTAAAACCATTCAACATTTATTTCAATCTAAGAAGCACTAAAATACTCCAACTGCCTGGAGAACCAGTTGATTCATTCATCAATGATCTGAACAGGGTGGCAGAAGGTTGTGAATACAGAAACTTAAAGTCTGAGCTCATCAGAGACAGAATAGTGGCTGGAGTATCAGACAATGAGCTCTCTGACCCTCTACAAGCAAAGATCTAACTCTGGAAGAGGCAATCCAGGTAGACAGTCAGAAATCCATTTGGAGTGCAGGACAATCTTAAGGGGAGAGAATAAAACATGGTGCGGAGGCCAACCCTCAGTCCAGCTTACCAGGCCACAAAGACACAGGGACAGTCTAAGTCAGGAAAAGCAATTCCCCAATCGGCCAGCAGAGCCACTATGCCAAAGCTGTGGAGCAAAATGCTCTCACAGGTGGGATCAATGTCCTGCAAATTGCTTCTTGGGTGAGCTGAAAGATCTTGCTTTATCATTTTGGAATGCGGACATTTCTTTCAATGGCTATCTGACACATTCTAATGTAGATAGAGGAGCCAGTGTGACAGTCCTGTTAGACAAAGAATCGTAACTGAATAACCTCTGGCTTCAAACAACTGACACATCACGTTACGGGCCTGGAGAAATCTGACTTCCAGTCACTGGTATGATCCTGGAACCACTGAGGTCTGGCGGAAAACAGATCTTCGAGCTCATGTATGTCATCTGTAACCAGCCTTCCGTTCTCCTGAGCCAGGATGTCTGCGTAGTCTTGGATCTCCTCAAGACAGCTGAGGATGTCAAGACAACCACTGTTAGCCAACCAGAACAGCTCGTTCCCAAGTACTCAAACAAAAATGAATATCCTGATTGGGACTTCAGCTCTGAACTATCTTCTCTCTTTGCAGAGCAGGTTTGTTACAGGTCTCAGAAAACCCTCAATGGTCAGACCAACCAACCACCAAGGACATAATCACGACACCTCCAGTGGAACAAGTGAATAAGAGTGATCAGCTGTCCGAGAAGCCTCTACCTGACTTGAAGGGGGGAAACCAGCTGTCCAAGAAGCCTCTACCTCCAGCCCCAATGACAGTACAGCAGGTTAACATTGCAACCACTGTGCATACACTGCAGCTCCCAGCTGGTAGGCCAAAGCCACAACAGATGCTGGAACCTGGTAGCAGCTGCCCATGGCCAACAATGAAAAGCAGAGGTGAGCGTACCACAAAACCTTATTCTCATCGCAGGAACATTCTTCCTCAGCCACAGAGGGCATCAAGATGACTCACAACAATGGAAAAAGTGAAAGAAGCAGCAAGGAGACTAACACAATGTTTATCCATCTTGCAAGAAATGCCTAAGCATAGAAACGGTTCCTAGCTTGTACCCTTTACTGTACATACATAAGTAGTTCTAGCAGCTAATAAAGACTTACAGTTAACCTACAGAAGACCATGAAGATTTCTTTAAGAAATACCGATCTGTAACTAACACCCTCCCAACAATAAGCCTTGCCAACTGCGCTCTCAGTATGTCCTGCCACCTTAAAGATCTATGCACATAATCCCTATGTCACTCTGCCCCTGCACACTCTTTAGAATGGTGCCATGAAGTATATATTGCTTCTTATGCCTTCTGTCAAACCACCTCACACTTATTTAGTATTTAGTTCTATCTGTCCTTTGTCTGCCCATTCTGTTAGCCTGTGTTGTGTTGCAGTTAACTGGTATCATCCTCACTGTTTGCCACACATCAAATTTGGTATCATAGGCAAATTTTGAAACTTCATTCCCTATTCCAATATCCAAGCACTGACCCTTGAGGAACACCACTGGCTACCATCCGTAAGACTGAAAAACAACCCTTAACCATGACCCACTGTTTTCTGTTCTTAAGCTAATTTTTTAAATCCAAGTTGACACTGACCCTCCTAACCCATAAGCCTCAATTTTATTAGCCAATCTTTTATGTGTTACTTTGTCACATGCTTTCACGAAAGCCATATGGGTAACATCCACCACATTTCCATCAAAAACCTTCTCTGCTACATCATCAAAAAATCAATTAAATTAGTCGAGCACAAATTCCTGCTGTATCTCCTTCATTAATTAAGTGCCTGTTCATTTTTTTTCCTTACCATTGTTTCTAAACCCTTCCCCACCACTGATTTTAAATTTACTCACCTGTAATTAC
Organism: Carcharodon carcharias; assembly: GCF_017639515.1. NCBI lineage: Eukaryota > Metazoa > Chordata > Chondrichthyes > Lamniformes > Lamnidae > Carcharodon > Carcharodon carcharias. The sequence goes on from NC_054469.1 coordinate 60,280,861, forward strand.
TAGGAACATCCTTACATCCTTTCTTGAACAAGGCTATTACATTTGCCACTTTCCAATTCTCTAGCATCACCCTTGTATCTTGGGAAGATTGGAAGATTATGGCAAACCCTTCCACTATCTCCGCCCCACTTCCCTTAACAATCTGGGATGCAAACCATCCAGACCGGGCAAGGTCAGTGGGGAGTATAAAAGAACACAGGCATCAGCGAGACCCAGCACAGAGCAAGACTAGTGGGGATCATAAAAGAGCAGAAACAGCAACAAGAGCCAGAACAGGGCAAGACCAGTGGGAGCATTAAAGTGCTAGCAGATGTGCGTTCGAGCAATAATCTTAGTGTAGGTAAGTGATTTGTTGGTGAGTATTTTTGATCTCCTCCCACTAAACTCTAAACTGAGAAATTAAAAGTTTCAATCTGGTGACTGTAATAGGAACAATCTACTTGATTGGCGCCCTATCCACCAACTTTAACATTGACTCCCTCCACCTCAAAAATGCAGAAGCAGCAGTGTGTACCATGTACAAGATGCACTGCAGCAACTCTCCAAGGCTCCTTCGACAGCACCTTCCAAACCTGCAACTTCTACCACCTAGAAGGACAAAGGTGGCAGACACATAGGAACACCACCACCTGCAAGTTCCTCTCCAAGCCACACACCATCCTGTTTTGGAACTGTATCACCATTACTTCATTGTCGCTGGGTTAAAATCCTGGAACTCCCTTTCTAACAGCACGGTGGGTGTTCCAAAACCACACGGACTGCAGCGGTTCACGAAGGTGGCTCATCACAACTTCTCGAGGGCAATTGGAGGTGGGCGATAAATGCTGGCCCACCCAGCAACACCCACATCCCGTGAAAGACTAAAAGAAATGAAGAACGTTATTAATACCAATTGTTGTCATTACCTCCACCTCTTCACAATGACCTCTTCTACTCTGCATATTAAACCTTATATTCTCTACAAATAATTTCACAAATATGTAAGAAATACTTGGATGTGCACACAATGTGCCATAATCTGCCTGGCTACAGGCCAAGAGCTGGAAAGTGGGGTTCAGCTGGATGGTTCCTTGTCGATTGGCAAGAATGTGATAGGCTGAATGGCCTCCTTCCCTGCTGTAAATTTTTATGATTCTAAGATCCTAATGAGTCCTGATGACATGAACAAGTTTGGAGTAGTTATTGAATCTGTTAATATGTGGGGGCTGAATGGATAGGTGAAGATGAGGACCCTAGATTTAATGACTATACTTCCAATGATATTAATTCAGTTTCCTGACATTGTCTTGATTGTATCTCATTTATTGTAACAGACAAGAGTTGAATCAGTACATGGTTCAGCTCTCATTTGCCAGTTTAAACAAAGCAATGTCAAAATTCCTGAATTAGGTGATATCCACCCTTGGGTCGTTTTCCAGAGGTCACTATTGTTGCAGCGGTGAAAGTGAACTAGCCCTTCATTGACAAACATTTCCACTGCAGACCTCTGGCTCCTGCTCATCTTAGTCCCTCCCACTTCTACCCTTCTTGCAACTGAAGAAATTTTCCGTTATTGACCTGAGCTCTGCCTTTTCTGGCTGAGCAGAGACAAAGAAAGTAAAAAAAGTTAAAAACTGAATATGCATTAATCACTTGTAGATGTCATGAAATGCTGCTGTATATTTGTTAATTGAGTCAGTTTTGTAAAATAACATTTAACATATGGTGTGCAGACAAGTGACCCTAATCCCTGCTTCAATTGTAGTAAGGGCAGGAGAAGGAAGGCAATATTTTTGACTGCCATGACATTTTCCTCTCTTCTACAGTGAAAGTACCTCCTTTGCCTCCTGTTAGAAAAAAAATGGACAGTTTTAATCAACAGGATTGTGAAACTGAAAGTAGACAGGCACTTTCGGAAACAACTGTGATATGAATGAATTATCAGTAACTCTCCCAAATCAGTTTCTTAAATGAGGTCATGGAAACACAATTAAATATTTAACTAAAGATGTTCAGTAAGTTCAACAGAAGCAGAGAACAAAAGCAAAAGTATGTCAGTGTTAATTCAACATTAGTTTGAACTTTGGAAAAATTGCTAATATTGAAATTCTCCTTTAACTATGAAATAAATTCTGGACATAGAATTAAACACACATTATGGTATTGGTCAACATTAAGGGCTTTCTGAAATAAGTCTAACAACTGAAAAAAGTCCATTATAAAATGACAAAATATCCAGCTGAAAAATATCTGTTGAAATTTTCAAAGTTCTTATGAATGACAAGGATCTTGTGTGTCAACGTACATTTGCCAAATTCACTTAAATCACGTTAAGAATAGTGCTCAAGTTACAAAGCTCTTCAGAGAACTTCAGTCACTTTGGTAGAAGACACACATTTCATTCTGGGGAGTTATCATTAAAGTAGCACACTTTGAATTCTGAAGTGAGGGATAATATTGTATCATCGCCTTCTCTAATTATCTACTTAGTGTGATAACATCTGTCCATGTCCTTTCACTGCAAATTGGAAAGGATTTCCTCCAGTTTCACTGTTCCTTATCAGAGCCTCAAGGTAATTTCACCATGTCATTCAGATTGTATTGTGCTCTTGTCTCACTGTCAAATTATTTTCAGAGTTTGGAATGCTGCTGTTATTTGGTTGTAACATAAGCATTGCTCATATCATTTATATCCATTCATACATAGGATAAAGTACCTCATAAAGAAAGTACACATTTCCTAGTATTTATTCATTTTTGTGAAGTCATACAACAGAATCACATGGAAAGTGATATGGATGACAAAATACAATAGACAGATCCAGGTTTAGATTTAGGAATAGGATGAACATTAAAAAATGAACACTGACCAATAATTCAAGTGGTTGAATTGAGTTCTTAAGTTCCACTAAGAAGGTTCAAGTTCCAGAGTCACTCAAAGCCTCCTTTTGAATCCAGTTTGTAATCCTTGCTGAAGGAGAAATGTATGATAAGCAATAAGCAAACGTGGAAATAAAAATTAACCATTAACTAGAAAACGCTCAGCAGGTCAAGTCTGTGGAATCCATGGATGTTGACCTGACCTGTTGTGTATTTCCAGCATTTTCTGTTTTTATTTCAGATTTCCAACATCCATAGTAATTTTCTTTTGCTTTAACCCTTAATGCATCTCAGTGGGATTCTGTACATTCTGGGTCAGCCAATTTCTGAGTTTGCAGCTGAGTGTGATATTTCCTGGAACAACTCCCCGTTGTTCCAGTATATCCAAGCTGTAAATGATTGTATTGTCTTCTGTGGGTTCTCTCATGACTGTAAAGTCCAATGTAGGATCAACGTGGACAGCCTCGCAACTGGCAGCTCATGTTATTTGTTGTTGGTGGTTGGGGGATCTTTTGCAGCTGCACGACCTCTGGCCTTCTTCCGGGCACACCAGATGTTGCGAACTTGCCTTAGATGATCTTCAAAATATACTGAACCAAATTTCAGTGCTTGCCTCCATGTGGACTGGTCATCTGCATTGTTTTCCCAAAACAGGTTGTCTGCTTTGCATAAGTTTGTAAGGCTCTTCTTTGAAAGCTTTCCTGTATCATTTGTGCTGACCACCTTAATGTTGTTCGCCCTGAGACAGTTCCCATAGAAGATCTGCTTGGGGATTCTGCAATCATCCCTGTGGGAGACATGGCCTACCCATCTAAGTTGAATTTTCTGGAGAGTGACCTCGCTGCTGTTGAGCCTAGCATGATGGAGGGCCTCATTGTTTGTGCTTTTGTCCTGCTATTTAATTTCAGAGTTCTAGAGCTTTGATGTGGTGCCTACAGCAGACCCAGGATTCGGTGCCACACAGCAGGGAGGTAAGGACAATGGGCTGGTAGAGTTTGATTTTATTGTTCAGCATGATGCCATGCTGCTTCCAGACATGGTCACGGAGTTCGCTGTGAGCTGAACTTGCTTTCTAGATGTGTGCACAGGATAACTTAATCAATAGAGGCATCCCTAACGATACATTTCTGGATCTTTTCCATTTCCAGACACTGAGTATGCTGGCAGCCTGCTAAATATTTAAAATATACACTTTAGAAACCATTTTATGCCTAGTTTCTTTTCTGGGTTCAGTATTTTAACTTATTTCATATTGCAGCTTGGATTCAGAAACTCAATGCAAAGAAGTTGCATTTGTAGATGATACCATACTAGGAACATTACTGAGATCAGGTTTAAGAATGAGTTGGATAAAATCTAGAAGTGGGCAAACAGCAGCAGATAAAATTTAACATAGATAGATGTGAATTGCTGCATATAGAAAGGCAAAAGGTCAGCAAATGTACTCCATAAATGGTGCTGCGACCTATTAAATATGATACTCAATATGCCCAAGCAATGCAGGGCAGCAATCAACATAATCAATAGATATTGAACTATATTGTTAAAGTGGTAGATTGTGGCCAGCATTTTATGGCCCCTCTCATCTGGTGGGATATTATGGTCCCACCGAACTGAATGGAGATTTAAATGACTTGCCACATCCGCCGGGGGGAGGCACACCGAGGCTGTAAAATCTCGGCCTATAAGTCAGAGGAGGCAATGAACAGATTGCATAGTAGCCTAGTCAGATTGTAACTTTAATACTACATCCAATTATCAAGAGAAACATTGAAGCTTTGGAGGCTAATCCCCATTGTTAAAGACCTGAGGTGTGAGAAATGACTGGATAAACTTGGGCCAGGATTTTCCTTGCAACTTCCTTGGACTGCCACTCTGTCATAAGGACAGTGGAGACTGTTCTGAGATGGTCCTTCTTATCCCTGGACTCTGGGGGCAGAATTGTCCCGTTGGCGTGCGGGGGCGGGCCCTGCATGCCGACGTGTAAAATGACGTGCAGTGACATCAGGCGAGCATCCCAACGTCACCGCGTACCATCGCGATATTTCGGTGGGTGGATGCGCGTTGATCTCTGATGCAGGCCCGCCGTTAATTAATGGGCCACTTAAGGCACCAATTGACGGTGATTTTTCGGGGCCCATGTGATCTTCAGGTCATGGGCGCAACAAGTAGGCAAGTAGGAGACATTTGTATAAACCTCATCCACGGGCAGGATAAGAGGCCTCAGTGGGGTCACAAATGTGCTAAGTTAGATATTTATTTTGGAAAGTTATTGATACTTGCCTGTGTGAGCAGAAATACTTCAAAACTCATACCAGCTGCTTGGACAGGACTCATTACCCTCAGGTCAGCACTCTGCAGTGAAGAGCCTTTTCTGGGCCTGCAGGTTTCAGGAAGCCTTCCCTTAGCCTGGGAATGGGAGTTGTGCTCTCCACTGGAGGCACCACCTCTGAGGAGGAAGGGAGGGCCAGAAGAGGGAAGAGGCCAGGAGTCCACATTCAGCCTGCAAGGGAGCCACCTTTGGGAGGAGAGGCGCTGGCACAAGGGGTGCAGGGCCAACAGGAAGTCCAAGGCAGAAGGGGCTGCAGAAGACACCACTATCCTGCATCCAGGGTTTACAGGCAGTGAAGCAGCTACCTCAATATGTCTGAGGTGCAGTGCCGAAGGAGGCTCCGCCTCTCAAGGGAGACAGTCAACTATATCTGTCAGATGATAGGCCCTGAGATCTCCGCTAACTGTGTGGGTGGACACCCCATGTCAGTGGCTCAAAAGGTCACAGCTGCCCTCAACCTCTATGCCTCTGGCTCCTTCCAGGGCTCAGTGGGTGATCAGCTGTCCACACTTGTATCAAGCAGGTGACAGACGCTCTGTTCAGCTGTGCATTGACCTTCATCCACTTCCATTGGGACCAGGCAAGCCAGATACAGCGAGCCAGAGGCTTTGCTGCCATTGCTGGCTTCCCCTGCATCCAGGGTGCAATCGACTGCACACGTGTGACCATCAAGGCGCCAGCAGGTGAGCCCTGTGCCTGCATCAACAGGAAGGGTTTCCACTCCATGAACGTGCAGATAGTGTGTGACCACAGGATGCAGATTCTACAAGTCTGTGCAAGGTACGCAGACAGCTCCCACAATGCCTACATCCTTAAACACTCCCAGATACCAGGACTCTTCAGTGCTCCAGCCTGGATGGCTGCTGGGTGACAAGGGCTATCCCCTCAGAAGGCGGCTCATGAAGCCTCTCCGTCATCCAAGAACAGAGGCCGAGCAGCGGTACAATAGGAGCCACACCTCCACAAGGGCTGTGGTGGAGAGAACCATTGGTCTTTTCAAAATGTGCTTCAAATACCTGGACCATTCAGGGGGTGCACTCCAGTACCCCCCAGATCGTGTGTTGCTGATAGTGGTAGCATGATGTGCTCTCCACAATCCTGTGCTGGAAAGAGGGGGACGCAGTGGACAATGAAGACGTCGACGCAGTGGCTGCGGCTGCACACGATGTGTCCAGCAGTGAGTCCGAGGATGAGCACGCACAGGGAAATGCTGAGGGGTTGGACGCTGACCCGGGCTTACTCCAGGGAGGCAGGGACACCTGGGAGGCTTTAATCCAACGAACTTTCAGCTAGAACACCACAGATGGACCTCTAACAAAAGTCTGTGCTACAGGCTCCATACTCGATACCTGAGTGCTAAATCTGCCTGGACAGGAACATTAACTAAGGGCCAAGTCAATAAAGCTCAATGTCAAACAACTCACTCATAACATCCATGGGTAACCATCCACCTGCAGAGGAAAAGGAACACCCTCAGCCATGGTCACATGTCTAAATTTAATGATATAACAAAATGATGTTAAGGAAACAAAATGACAAAGGTGTTAAACAGCACACCAAGCTAATCATGACCTCATTTGCGGGGCATCACCAAAAGTTGAGAAATCCGTGGTGTGCCTAAGGTGCCTTAAATTTACACTTTCAGGTGCCAAGTGTAGGTGCTGTCCCCTCGCTGGCACTGGCATTTGAGACAGCCTGTTGACTCTGCTGTCCTATTGGCCTTGATGACATTGGCGGCCGTCCTCTGGCCCGTGGAGCCTGTGCTGGCCCCACCTGGGATGGAGCTGCCAGTTCCACAGCTGGCATCTCCCCAGTCATTGCAACCTCATTGCCTGCAACAGTCAATGACAGTGGGGCAGAGGAGCTGATACCCTCATCCGGAGCAACCTGAGAGGTTCCCGCAGAGACGACAGGCAGCTGCTGCGCCGACATGGGAAACTTGGTGCCCAGACCATCTCCCACACTGGCATTGACCAGCTAAGGTCATTGCCGATGTGAGGCTTGCTGGTCCGAGCACATCCCGAGGAAGCCCTGATTGGTCTCTTGGAGGAGCCTCTCCACGAGAGTCACCAATCTCTCCAAGGAGGACACATGGCACTCAGACATGAGGCTCACTACATTGGCGATGGTCCACGTAGACTCCTCTAACACGGAGACCAAGCCAAGCATAGCCTCATGTATCTCCACCAGATCCTCCTGCACACTCTTCTGGACTTCCAGCATTTGCTGCCTCACGGACGACTCCAGAGACACATCATCAGGCACCGACTGAGCATGTGCCTGGTTCTGTGCAGTCCCCTGACTGCTGGCACCATGGGCACACTCTGTCACCGCCAGCTCCTCCAGCGACTGTGAAGTGCTCACACCGCTGTGCCCTGGGACATTAGCCGATGATCTAATTCCCACCGAGGTGCCAGTATCTGCACTGGTACCCGCCAGGCAGAGATGGTGTGACGCTGTTGAGTCCGTGACTTCAGGGCCCTCAGGTTGAGAGGGGGCCTCTGCTGCTCCTCCTGGCCCTGCTCCACTGATGCTGAAAGGAAGAACAAGGATGTTTGATTAGTTAACGTGGTGACAATGTCAATGTGCATCCCTGTCCCCTGGATCATTTTGCGCTCATCCTTCCGTAAGTCAATCCATATTGCAAACTTCAATCACTGAACATTCAGCAGTGCTATGGCTACTGGAACAGTGGTGACCTCAGTGCTGGGCAAACATACCTGCCCTTGACACCCCAGCCTCACCGACACCGGTGGACCTGGGCGCATGGCGCCTCTCCAGATCGAGGGCCTTCTGTTCGAACCTGGAAATGATGGGCTGGCCCTCCACCAGTCCTCAACCACTCGGCAACATTATGTACATTCTTCTCCTGAAAAGGAGAAAAGAGCATTGATTAGTGCAACTTGTACCTGGAATCTTGTACGCTGCCGTCCCACCCCAACCAGACTTAAACATTGCAGGTCTCCAGTGCCTCCTCACCCCACAGCTGCTGCACACTCGCATAAAGATGACAGGCCTGTCCTCCCCCCCTCCCCCACCCTTGGCCACATGCTGCCTACATCACATTTGGCACCACACGGTACAACCTTGCAAAGCGTGAAGCGCAAAAGGCAGCAGATGGATCAGTGCCCTGCCACCTGGAGGCTCCCCTCCCAGCATGTCAGCACCCTGACTTTGACAGGTCCTGGAGTTCCAGCACTGCGCCTAGGTGCAGCTCCTCCAGGTTGCCCCCAAAACAGTAATGTGGGTCTCAGTGTACTACATGCTGCGGGGGCAGAACCCATCTCATCACCACCATCTCAGGGTGATCTTGGCATGGCCAATATCTGCTGGCCCATCCAGTGAAGGACACAGGCCGTCAATGATTCAGTGTAGTAACTGGTCTCAGAGTTGAGGGGGGTGCGGCCAGGGGGGAAAGCCTAGCTGGTAAGTTCACTGGCCAATGGTAACATGGTACTCACCCTTCCTGAGCGCAAAAGGTCGTTGAAGCGCTTGCGACACTGGATTCAGGTGCACTGCACCACATCGTGGGAGCTCACCACCTCCACCATCTCCTCCCAGGCTCGTTTGGTCATGTTGCTGGGGGGGGGGGGGGGGGGGGGGGGGGGGGGGGGGGGGGCCTCCTCCTCCTCCTCCCATCCCTCGGAATGAGGACTTCCCGCCATGTTGCCAGTTCCTCGAGGAGGGCAGCAAGGCAATCGGCTGAAAAATGAGGGGCACAGTGGCCCCCTGCCCTACCCTCCTGCCTGGCCTAATCACCAGCAGCAGAGTGGGGAGCCCTTCTGCTGGCCATGTTTAACAGCCTTTGCAAGGCTGCAGGAGCACTTTTAAACAGGCCACCGGGTTGTCATTGGACCCGGTGGTCATAGCAGTCCCGCCGGTGCTGGCCCAGTCCCGCTGTCCTTGAGAGCCGTGTTTCACGCTGGGTGGGCCTTAATTGGCCCGCCCGCGTAAAATGGTGGGGTGGACCCAATTGCGGATGCCAATCAGGTCCGTGCCTGCCCTGTCCGCTCCTGCACGGCCCCTCCGACAGGCTGAAAATTCTGCCCTAGGTGTGGGATTTGGTTAGTAGATAGGCTGTAGTTATACTCTGGTAACTGCTTAACATTTGTTTATTAGTCCTACATCTAAAACAGGTTGCAGAGTAGTTATATTGCTCATAGGCATAGTGTTCCAACCTCTCTCTCTTGAGAGTCTAGCACATGACTGACTGATGTCAGTAGCACATCATTATCTATGTCATACACTAGCATATCCCATCTGTTAACCCTTTATACTACAGAGACCTCTTTCACTGCACCTCCAGCGAAAGTACAACGGCAAGACAGAAGTAGCCTTGAGGTGAAAATCCTGGAATCATTTAAAACAATGGGATGCTACAATTAGGTATTGGGATGGGATTTCAAGATATCTCTGGATGGATGAATTTAGATCAACAAATGGTCTTCCTTAGCCATAATCATTAAGTGATTTTGTTTCTTCTATATTCACAATTTCAACCCAGCTTCTCACTGACATAGAATAGATACAGCACAGAGCAGGCTATTCAGTCTGAATAATCTGTGCTGGTGTTCATTATTCACACAGACATCCTTCCATTTCATCTGCTTCACCCCAGGCTTTCAACATATATTCCCTTTTTTCTCATGAGGTTGTCTAGTTTCCTTTTGAAAGCATCTAAGCTGTTTGCCTCGACCGCTTCTTACGGAGCAAATGCCACCAATTTCTCTTTTTTTCACCTACTGGATTTGTAAGTAATTATTGTGTATTTCTGGCTCCCAGTTTTAGACCCTCCCACTAGTGGAAACATTGGGCAGGATTTTACCGGGGGCTTCAGGACCCTGACATTGGGACCAAACAGTGGTCCAGAGTCTGGATGCTAGTAGCAAGACCGGCTCAGCGATATTCCTGGAGGTTCCCTTGGAGGGTTCAAATTAAATATATTAATCAGAGGGGAGAAGGCAATAACCCGCTCCGAACGAAGGGGAAATCCTTCCTGATGGCTCACTGGGGTTGTAGTGGCAGCCTCTCCTGCACAGAACCCCCTCTTTCAGGGTTGGCCCCATGGACTGCTCCAGGGAGGCAGCCTCAGAGGAGCTGGTGGCCTGCGCAAGTGGTGGGGGGGGGGGGGTGGGGTGGGGGTGTTCCATCACTGGTAAAATGCTGGCAGGCCCTCTAAATTGCCCTTAACGGGGCCTTAATTATTTAAATTTCCTGCCTGATTCCATGGTGCAGGCAGCCGATCCATATTTCTGACGTGGGAAACTTCCTGTTCTGATTCGATTCCCCATTACTTTCCTGGATCCTCACCTCTAAGCCCGCCACTATGAGGCTCAGAAATTCTGCCCCATTTATGGGGAGATGGTGGCATAATGGTAATGTCATTGGATAAGTATTATCCAGGCTAATGCTCTGGATACATGGGTTCAAATTCCACCATGGAATTTAAATTCAATTAAGAAAATCTGGAATTAAAAAGCTGGTCTCAATAATGAAACCATTGTTGATTGTCACAAAAACCCATCTGGTTCACTAATGGGGAAGGAAATCTGCTGTCCTTACATGGTCTGGCCTACGTGTGACTCCAAACCCACAGCAATGTGGTTGACTCTTGACTGACCGCTGAAATGGCCCAGCAAGTCACTCAGTTCAAGGTCAATTAGTGATGGGAAATAAATGCTGGCTGAGCCAGTGACACCCACATCCCATGAACGAATAAAATAAAACCCACTAATAATTAAACACCTTCATGAGGTCTCTTAAGTTTCTCTTTCCTAAAGGAAAACAGAGTTCAATCTTTCTTGAGAGCTGCAATCTCTTGTGAATTTTTATTGCACTTCCTCCAATGCTTCTGTGTCCTTTGTATAATATGGAGACCAGGGGCAGAATTTTTCATATGGCGGGTGGGCTGGGTGGGAGCGGGTGGGGGTGGGCTTGGAGCTGCCCACGATCGGCTCCACGCTACCATTTTACGGGGTTGGGCCAATTAAGGCCCGCCCAGCATAATACGCTACTGGTCAGCGCTACCTGTGCGGGCGGGGGGACGAGGGAGAGTCGGGACCAGCATGTGCACGAAAGAACGCAACAATCTCCCTGAGGCACGGAGCTGTCTCCGGGAGATTGAATGGATATTGACTGTGTCACATAAGATGGGACATGTTTTTATTTTTATGAAAACTTTTTTATTTATTTAACAAAAGCATTAGGAAACCTCATCCTGCTCGTGGATGAAGTTTTCAAAAAAATGCAAAGGCTGCTTGGGCTTTTCGCCTGGCCCCCCAACCTTAAGGTTGGATGGGTAGTGTTACTAATTACATGAATTGCTTTCTTAATGGCCTTAATAGGCCTTGTGCATTATCTGCTTAATGTCCCAGATTAGAGTAACATTTTAGGTTGTATCTTTAAAATTTATATGGGTCTCCGCTTTGAACCTGTACCTAAATGGAGTTGGGCTTTCATGAACCATGTACAAATCTTGATAAGTGATAAGGAGTTTTTCCTTTGAAGTTAGGCTTAGCATCACTAGACGAGGGAAGGTGGCTGTGGAAATCAAAGTTTCCACGCCTGATTGCTACCAAGTGAGTTAAGTTCGAAAGCAAGTGTGGAAATGGGCTTGGTTACGATGCCTGCCACAGTTGAATATCCATGCTCAAAATGGAGGAAACTTACTTAGGTAAGGTGCGTCATTTTACGCGTTGGTGTGTCAAGCCCACCCCTGAGGACCAACTGAAAAATTTTGCCCTAGAACTGTGCACAGTACTCCATGGGAGGAATTTTACGCCAGTGGGATTTTACGGTCCCGCCACAGTGAATGGAGTTTTAAACGGCTCACTGCATTTTTTTTAATATTCATTCATGGGATTTGGGCTTCACTGGCTGGGCCAGCATTTATTGCCCATCTCTAGTTGCCCTTGAGAAGGTGGTGGTGAGCTGCCTTCTTGAAACACTGCAGTCCATGTGGTGTAGGTACACCCACAGTGCTGTTAGGAAGGGAGTTCCAGGATTTTGACCCAGCAACAGTGAAGGAACGGCGATATATTTCCAAGTCAGGATGGTGAGTGACTTGGTGGGGAACTTGCTGGGGGTGGTATTCCCATCTTTCTGCTGCCCTTGTCCTTCTAGATGGCAGTGGTTGTGGGTTTGGAAGGTGCTGTTGAAGGAGCCTTAGTGAATTCATGCAGTGCACCTTGTAGATGGTACACACTTCTGCTGCTGTGCTTCGGTGGTGGAGAGAGTGAAAGTTTGGGGATGTGGTGCCAATCAAGCGGGCTGCTTTGTCCTGGACAGTGTCAAGCTTCTTGAGTGTTGTTGGAGCTGCACTCATCCAGGCAAGTGGGGAGTATTCCATCACAGTCCTGACTCGTGCCTTGTAGATGGTGGACAGGCTTTGGGGAGTTAGGAGGTGAGTTACTTGTCGCACGATTCCTAGCCTCTGACCTGCTCTTGTGGCCACAGTATTTATATGAGTTCAGTTTCTGGTCAATGGTAACCCCCAGGATGTTGATAATGGGGATTCAGTGATGGTAATGCCATTGAACATCAATATTTTAACAGAAGTGATTCAGTAATTGAAAACTTGACCAAAGGCCACAGGTTCTTGGATCTGTACTTAAGATCATTCAGCCTTGTGCAGTGTTCAAAAGGGATGCAGTATCTTAAGAACGAAAATAAAATGACGCAGATGCTGAAAAGCTGAAACAAAAACAGAAAATACTGGATATACTCAGTCAGATATAAATGCTTCCTCAGAACTGAAAGTTATTATATATTGTTATGACCGATGCAGTTGGTAAAGCGGAGTTATTTAAAAATCCCAGAGGGAAACTTTAAACAACTGTCATAACCTATAATTTTAAGTGTTATGTTTGAAATGTGACTCTAAATTCAGGAATCAGACCATCAGTTCTTGAGGTTTTACACTGAACTAATTGAAACATTTTATTAATTTATAAATTACTACTATTATAATTTATAACAAATTCCCAAACTAATCTCCATTAAGGCAACAGCAACCCATAGACTTAACCAGACACCAGCAAAGCATTTTCACCTCATGAATTCAAAATGAAGTTCTTTTCACTGTGGAGCCAGTTGGGGGCTTACAGCTGCCTTTTGATCTTACATTGCCTCTGCCCTGCACACCCAAAAAACTGTTATACCTACCACCACTGATTGAATTCAAATTCTCATTGTCTCACCAGCCTCTTTGAACTTAGCCTATTAACAATGAAACCCCTTTCATAATACCAATTTTATTAGTAATATAAACATATTGCTTGGTAACTGCTAGAAGGGCATCAAGTTTTCATCCCAATTCTTGAATGCTCTATTCAAAAAAGTGCAAATGCACGCTATCTCCTTGTTTACATCTCAAAACTAGTGCATCAAAGCACCCAGACTAGCTGGTTTTAATCCAGTCAAGACATTCTCAGAGACTAAACCTCTATTTTAAAAGAAAAATATTTTCCAAAATATTATATACCTTAATAGCTTCATGACACTCGTGAATTTTCCTTATGAAAGAAAAGAGCAAGTAGAAGGATTTTAGGATATGAGGTGAAAGCAGGAGCCTGCAGTTCATTGTCACAACTATTGTCTTTGTATACTCCTAAGCTCTGACAATCAAAACAGAAATTAGCATCATCTTATGCTCCCATCTGGTGGTGAGATAAATCTCTCTCTCTCTTCTTTGCTATACATCAGCCTGAATCTTCCGGTCAGCAGCAATGCAGTGCACATTGCCACTGCATGCAAACATTTTCCCGACCCGACACTGCTGCACATTTCTCCTGGGATCTTCTGATCCTGGCCATCAAAGAAATACACAGCACGGCATCCCCGAGGCCCTGTGTTGGAGCGGTATAGATTTGGGGGAAGAAAGGGCTGGCGTCCTTTTTATAACACCAACTGCCATATTCTGGTAAGTAAAGGTCCAGCCTCTTAATGAATGTTAGTGGATGGATGAGTGGATGGAAGGGTAGATGGGTGAAGTGAATGGGTAGTTAGGCCGGGGTTATTCAGATGTTGGGGGACGTGGTCGAGGCAAGTTTGATCTGGTCAAGGGCATATTCAAGTCTAGTCAGGTGGTAGTTGGGCAGTGTATGTTGACTGGTTGGTGTGGAATTATCCAGACATTAGACCGGGTTTTAAACTGTCTAACATTTCCTGGATAACTATCTGTCCCAAGTCTCCGATTCTCACTCAGCTTCAGAGACATTTGCGCAGAGTCCCAGGAGCAGGGGAATTGTCCATCGCAAGTTTAAACCGCCCAGGCAATCCCCACATAGAAGCCCATTTGGAATTGGGATTTCCATTATTGTAGGGAAGGCACATCTTCTATCATACAACTTTCTTAGCAGAATGCATAGACTGAGGGCTGAACTTTTGCCATGGAGGCAGGAAACAAGAGCTGTGTTGGGAGGCTGCTAGTGGGGGTGGGGGTTGCACCTATAAAGTGTGGTCTTTTACTGTAACCCCACACAGGTAGACGGGTAGGGCCCATAAGCCTACAAGGAGTGCTGGTATCCCAATTTCTTAGTGGGAGCCCGCCTTCAGACAGTTGACTTGCCCCCCTGTGCATCAGGAAACTGGAAGTCTGGAAAATTCTATCCTAAACTTAATGAGCCTTCTGATGATGATGTGACTTGTGCATGAATGAGATCAATCTGCAATTTCACCGGCTAGCCAACCATATACTGAACAGTTTAAAAAAGACTTTTTAAAGATAAGAATAGACACTGACTAAAGATGGTTGCCACAAGTCACCTGACATCTAGTATGCCAGTGATCAGCTTCTGGAAGGTTCCAATGTGGACTTATGATTCAAATTTGTAATGTGAATTGAGTCAGAGCAAAGTGCTTAAAACTGTAAGGCCATATTCCAAGGTGGAGGTGAGAAACAAACAAAGAAAAAAACATTTTCCCTCAGAGGATTGTGGGTCTTCAGAACTTTCATCCTCACAAGGCAGTGGAAGCAGAGTTTTTGAATATTTTAAAGACAGAGCTAGATAGATTTTTGATTAACAAAGGGGTAAAAGGTTATCAGGAGTAGGCAGGAATGTGGGGTTGAGATTACATTCAGATCAGCCATGATCTTATTGAATGGCGGAGCAGGCTGAAGGGGCCAAGAGTCCTACTCCTGCTCCTAATTTGTATATTTGTATGTAAATCACCCTGAGGGGAGTATAAAGAGAGACACATTTCCCTTCATTCAAAGACTGATCGAAACTCATCACTGTCTATGGAATAGACATTATAATGCAAACTGTTGGATGTGGAAACAATGGCTGCCACAAACAGACCCAACCAAAACCCTGGAAATACACAATGGGTGAAATATTTCAGGGCAAAACTGCCAGCCACTGCAGAGAGATTACAAAAGAGTTTTCAGTAGAGGGAACAGACTGAAGGCTGGGCTCTATCTCACTTTTGGAACAAGTATATTTCCCACTTCCAATGCCAATGTTACTAGAAATCTATCAGGGAACCAAGATTCTATAATAATTGCAGTACGTTCTACATCTGACCACATCCAAAAATCCAGCTAATCCAAATCCGCTGCAATGTTTAAAAATCTGCACCTCAAGGACAATTAAAGGACACTTAACCATATATATTCCTTTAACTTTTATATTGAACTTTAACTTCCCTTATTTCTGATACCTGTGTGTGTGACATTACACTTTTATTATTTTTTCCCTCGGGGTTAGTGATTAATAAATTTGCTCTTTCCTTGACTCCAGAAAACGTGTTTGATTGGCCCCATGTTGCTCACAACTTAAATAGTTAAATGTATTTGGATTCAGAAAAGGCATGTCCTCATGAGAAAGAAACTTGAACCTTTGTTGTGACCAACTGAGGAGGCTGAATAGAGGGGAGCCAGTTCACTCCTTCTCACCTGGCTACAACAAAACTGGGGCCTCGTATCCGGAATTATTCCCACAGACTGATGAAAGAATTGGGGTGGGGAAAGGAAACAGTTCTTTCAAAAACAATTTAAAAACTGCACAATGCTTTCTTGGGTGTGTAATGCTAAACTACTAAAATGTTCGCATTCGATGTCAATGCTTTCCTAGAACAGGATAAGATAACTTGCGAGACTTTCAGGGCACTGCCCTTGGAAGAATTAAATGTTGTAGCTAGGTATTTAGAAGTAGAGGCCCACCTGAAAGACAGAAAAACATAAATTATAAAATGGGTGGCAAAACATCCAGAGGGGGATATTTAAGACACTGAAACAGATAAGATAGTAGTAGAGGAATTAAGAATAGAGCTGTGGAAATTAGAACTGGAATTTCAGGAAAAGTAAAAGGAGAGAGAGAGGTAGGAACAGGAGCAGGAGAAAGAATTCCAAAGAAGATGGCAAGAAAGGGAGATAAGACTGTGTGAACCGTGAAGGGAGGTAGAGACAGCCGAGGTAGGCTGGGGGATAGTACTCCCAAAAAGCCAGGGAGAGTCCAGAGAGGCTGAAAAGGCTGGAGAAGACAAGCAGGAATCTGGAGGAGTACAGGGAACAGAGGGAAGTTTGGATGTCCTCCAGAGGCCAATGGAACCCGTGAGGGTTGGAGTAACTAGGGAAGAGCTGCTGGACTTAAAAAGGCTGAAGCCAGGCCAGTCGAAGTAAAATCTGTCAGGGGAGAATCTGTGGGAGTTGAGGTGGCTGATGAAGAGCCACTTGAAGTTAAAAAGGCTGAAGCCAGGACAGTCGAAGTAAAATGGTTCGGGGAGAATCCGTGGGAGTTGCAGTAACTAAGGAACAGCCATTTGAATTTAAAAGGGCCAAAGCTAGGCCAGCAGCAGTTTAAAAAAAAAGTAAAAATAAAAATTGAGGAAGTTAAAAGAGATCCATGAAGAACCTGTAAAGGTTAAAAAGGATGAAGGAAGAGAGCCAGTGATCTGTTTAGCAGAAACCTTCATGGCAGATTTAAATGGGAGCCAGGGAAGTTCCCAAATAGACCAAGAAAGAGCCAGGATGATGCCCCACTCAGCTGAAGAGCCACGGCAGAGTACAACAGGAGCTGAACAGCCACTTGAGGGCAGAAGTGTTCCAGGGGACATGTAACAGGTTAGGGGAATACCCATTCCCAGAACAAAAGAGGAAGAGAGAACTTACCCCAAAGTAGGCAATACTTGTGGAGATCATAAAGGGAATAGCAGTGAAACTCATGCAGGGTTAACCATGGATAAGCATGATAAAACAGACCAAGTTTTAAAATTCATTAAAAGTGAAGTGCCGGATGCAAACTAGAATTCCTACAGGAGGCAAAAATCCAATTACAGCTCACTAACCTCCTCAAAATCAGACTTGCAAGAGTGCCTGGCCCTGAGCTAATAAATCCACAGGTTGTAGAGGGGTTAAAACCAATCGGACAGACCGGGCTAGCAATACAAAAAATGTGCATGTTAAAAGCCTCCATGCTAAATAGCATGAAACCAGGGCCAGTGAGAAGCACAGACTATCCCTACAGGTAACCAAGAGCAGCTTTGCTATTACCAGCAATCTGGGAGCTAACAGCCAGGTAAACCAACCAAATCCCCTAGATGATGCCTAAATCCAGAATTACAACAAGGAACAGGCACCAGGTTACTGACAAAATTATCTGTCATGCCTACCACCAAAAATAAAGCAACTTCAGAACCCTGATGCCAGCCAAATCTTTTCAAATGAAGACAGGTTTTGTTTGGAATCAACCACCCACAAAGGAAAAAGCAATGTAAGAACATGTTATACAGGGCCTAACACGGTTTAGTGTCATCTGGGCATAAAGACCATGGTAGATTATAGAATGGATGCAATTCAGTTTAACATGTGAATGGGTGTGTATGTGTTATTTTTAATTTTCTTAATATTTAGATGTCTATAATGAATCACTCATGAAAATTCACATTTCATTTCTTGTAATAGGGAGGTATCATGATTATAGTGCATGAGTTAGATCAAACTGAAATTTCATCGGCTGGCCAAACATTTACTGAACTATATAAAAAGGACTTTTTTAAGATAAGAATAGAGATACTGACTAAAGCTGGCTGCCACAATGAACCTGACTTCTAGTAATGCCATTGACAAGCTTCTGGAAGGCTCTGATGTAGAATTATAATTCAAATTTTGCAATTTGAACTGAGACTGCTTAAAAATCCAAGACCACATTCCAAGGTGGAGGTGAGAAACAAAATATCACCCTTAGTGGAGTGTGAAGAGAGAGAAGTTTCCTATCATTCAAAGACCCATCGAAACTCCTCACTGTCCAAGGAAGAGACATTAAAATGCAAAGTGCTGGATATTGAAACAATGACAGACCCACCCAAAGTCTTGGAACTACACAATAGGTGAAGTATTCCAGGGCAAGACTGCCAGTCATTGCAGAGATTGCAAGAACATTTTCAGTAGAGGAAACAGGCTGAAAGCTGCTCTCTCTCTCTTTCGGAGCAAATATATTACACAGTTTGGAAGTCAACATTTCTAGAAATCTACCAGCGAACTGAGATCTTGTAATAATTGCAACATCTTCATCTGACTGCATCCACAAAACCAGCTAACCCAAATCGGCCACAATGTTTGATAATCTATGCCTCAAGGACATTTAACCGTATATATTCCTTTAACTTTTTTTATTGAACTCTAAATTCCCTTATTTGTGATACCTGTGTATGTGTGTGTGTGTGTTTATGTGTGAGATGTTGCTAGTGGTTAATAAATGTTCTCTTTCTATGACTCAAGGAAGCCTTGTTTGATTGGCTCCTTATTGCTCACAGCTTAAATTGTTAAGTACATTTATGTTCGCAAAAGATATATCCTCTTGAAAAAGAAACTTAAACCTTGTGACCAATCGATGAAGTTGAATACAGGGGAACCAGTTCAGTCCTTCTCACCTGGTCATAACAGTCTAATTGCCTGCCCCGAACTGGCCACCACAAAATGACTGGTGCTAGGAAGGCCATCCTGGCAAATGACACACTGACCAACACCGATATTTTTGGGTCCCCCTACTACTGTCTCCATTCCCACCTGCAGGGGGCCCTGAAAATTCAGGCCAAGAGGTTTGCTTTGTGAAAAATCATTAACCCTTTCAGTGAATTTTTTCCCCTTTGTTCAGCATGCAACAGTAACAAACAGAATTGCAGGAGCTTTATAGAGTTAAAGAGTCATTATGACACGGAAGGAGGCCATTCGGACCTTTGAGTTAATGCTGTCTTGCTGTAGAGCAATCCAATTAGTCCCACTCACCTACTCTATTATTGTAGCTCTTTATTTCCCTCAAATACCATCCAATTTCTGTTTGGAATCATTCATTTTCTCTGCTTCTACCACCCTTGTATGCATCGAGTTCCAGATCATTACCACTCGCTGCAAAAAAAGTTCTTTCTTACAACCACACCTGCATTTCTTGCCCAAAGCTTTATATCTGTGTCCCCTAGTCCGAAAACCATCAGCAAATGGGAACGGCTTTTATTTGTCCACTTTTTCTAAACCTGTCATAACCTTGAATACCTCTAACAAATCTCCCCCCAGTCTCCTTTGCTCCAAGGAGAACAATCCCAACTACCTCAACCTTACCTTGTATCTAAAATCCCTCATCTCTGAAACTGTTCTGGTAAATTTCCTTTGTCTTCTCAAGGGCCCTTTCATCCTTCCTAAAGTATAACGACCAGATATGGACGCAATACACTAGTTGTGGTCTAACCAGAGCATTATACAGGTTCAGCATTGCTTTCCTGTTATGTCTAAAATGCATCACCTCACATTTCTCTGCATTAAGTTCCATCTGACTCTTGTCTGCCCATTTTTCTAGCCTATGTTCTGTTGCAGTCAATTGCTGTCATCCTCACTGCTTGCCACACTTCCAAGTTAGGTATCACTGGAAAATTTCCAAACTTAATTCTGTATTCCAATATCCAAGATATTTATAGATATAAAAAAGCAGTGGTCCTAGCACTGAGCCTTGGGAAACACCACACTCTACCGCCTGAAAAACAGCTACTTACCATGACTTGCTATTTTCTGTCCTTAAGGCAATTTTTTAATCCAAACTGACACTGACTCTCCCATTCCATAAACCTCAGTTTTTCTAACCGTCTTTTATGTGTTTTTTTGCCAAAGACCCCTGTTCTCATAACTCTAGCCCCCCAAGTTCACAAAGATCTCCCACCCCCACTCCTACAAGCCCCCCTGCTCTCCCAGTTCTGCTGCCCATTCTCACAGTTCTCCCCCCCTACTCTTACAGCTTCCACCCCTTCACTCTCACAGCTCTAATCCCCCGCCCTCATAGCTTTACCCACCCTTCACTCTTACAGCTCCGTCCGTCCTGCTCTCACACCTCTACTGCTCTCTGCTCTCACAGCTCTACCCCTTTCCACCCACACCGCGCCCTCACCCACTCTCATTCTGGGGTCATGGCAATTTTCAAGCTTCAAAATGTGGTCACAGTGGAAGAAGTTTGGAAAGCACTGCTTTATGGAGTGGTGCCATTGTTACTGTGATGTTGCAGAGAACACAACTATCAGGCAAGGAAATTGTTTAAAACAAAGGAAATATAAATTTAGAGAAGAAATATAAAACAGTCATTGTATTTTTAAGATCAAGTTTCTGAGTGGCACATTATTACTGGGATAATTTGAAATGAATAATTTATCTATGTGTTATGGTCCTTTCATTTAAATATGCTTTGGAACCCATCCTTCATGTTTTTCTTATAATAAGTGCCTAGCTAGTCACTTACAGAATTTCTTGGTTCGGAGGATCACTCCCACGGTGGGAGCAGGAGTATGAAAGCATTAACGTAAACAGGAATGAAATTCAGCATATATGCTTCCTAACTGGACAACTACAAAACGGCTGATAATACGGTGATAGGTTCTTCATAGCTTGCTGTTCTTGTTTGTGAGAGAAAATGATGAGATGATGATTTGATAATCATGCTCAGAAATGATGTTATAGTTAACTACCCAGAATTTCACCCAATTATGATAAACACAGTCACAATGGTCACCACAGAGTGCATTAGAATGTAATTTTTGTACTTTTTAAACAGATACTAAAATTTTGCCTCAAAGTATGTCACTGTGAGCAGTTTGTTTGTGTGTATTGCTCCCAGAAGCTCATAGCTCATATTAACCCTGCATTTCAAACTGTATTTAAGTCAACAGGTGTTAAGTGCATTTAGGCAGAGTTTCCACCATCTGTAAACCTTTAATTCTTTTCCTTTGTTCACTGACATTTGTGCCAAAAGTAATCCTTCATATTTGATTTATTAATAGCAGGCACTGCCACTATTATTTCAGTGTATCCAACAGCAGGAGCCAATCAATTGCTTATGAGAAGCACAGTTCAAAAATTTAAAAGCTAAACGACAGAATGTCTTACTTTGCTTTACATAGAGCTCTTATTTCCTGCCCACTTCCTGCAGCCTATATAGTGTGTGAATTGAGGGGAAATGAAAAATCACCAATGCCAGAAATAAAAAAACAGAAAATGGTGGAAATAGACAGCAGGTTAGTCAGTGTCTGCAAAAGAAAAGGCAGATTAATATATGTGCACGTTGATGTACTGTAGTCATTAATTCATTTATGTGTGTTCTGCAAAAGGCAGGTCCTTGGCTCATTATCTGCTGATGCAACATTAGGCAGATCCCAGGTTAATATATCTAAACTTATTACAAATGTCACAGCATTAAACAACATCTTTGTATTTTAACATTTTTGGCAGGGTGGCCTGGGAGAAAGGGGAGAAGACACTGAGAGGGGAAGGATATGGTAGGGTTCTTATGTTTCACTGTGAGACCTTAATCATTATTCTCACATTTGGAAATTTTATGAAAAGGCACATTTTTTAATTTAAAGCTTCCTGTCTGGAATTACCCCTTTCCAAAAGTACATTTTATCTGATCATTTCCTGCACCTTACACGCTTGTGGCAGCATAAAGTCTGGTAAATAGTCAAAAGGAAAAACTCCATGGGCCTCAATATTAACCCCTTCCTCCCCTTCATGATGGACAGATGAAGGTCAAGGGTGAGGTGAAGCATATTTATAAATAAAGATCTCAAAACGTGACCCAGCAACCTCTTAAATTCAACAGGACACGTGTCCAAAGGAGTTCTTAAAGAGGCAGGCACATAATTGTGATCATCAAAAACCAGAACAACACTGCACACACCCACCATTATGTTTAAAACATTTTAGTGACACATTGCCAGCACAGCCAGTATTTTCACCTTCTTTCCTACTGAGCAGCAAAAGAGCAATTTACAGCTGTCAAATTTCACCGTTCTCCTACATTTCTTACCTATAACAGCATTGGGGCCATCCAGTACACAAGTTCCCAATCTTCCTGTGGCATCACAATTTGGTCCTCTTCAGTTGTGAACTGTCCCTTACCTACATCCTTAAGATGCTATTAGCTGTGCTTACTAGTGTCAGTGAGATGCAGGTTGCTATGCAGCACTGTCTTCCCATGGACACTAGCTGTGCTGATAGGCTGCCCAATCATGCCCTTTTTTTTATTTGTCTAGAAAGTACATTAGTGAACCAGATGGGCTTTTTTTTGGCAACAGCTTCATGAGCATCATAAGACTTTTAATTCAAATTTCACCATCTGCCATGATTCAAACCTGGGTCCCCAGAGCATTATCCTGGGTCTCTGGAATACTAGCCCAGTGACAATACCATTATGCCACCACCTATGATGATAGCAATAGAACTAATATTGGAATGCTAGCTCCAAGATATACCATGAAGAAGAGAATGCTCTGTGAGATACTTTGGGCCATTTTCAGTCCTTCCCATCACCACTCATGCCAGTGGAAGAGAATCAGTGCTCTTTGGATACATAATTGCCTTGACCTAATTTGAACTCAGCCACTAAGTGCTTTGGGACATCCTAAGGGCTTGAAAGCTGCTGAACAAAAGCAAGTTCTCATTTTATTTCCATTTGAATGCAGCCATCACTTTAGATATAAAGTTGCTTGTATAGCCTGTTTGTACTATCATCACTCAAAAGTTTTCCAGACTAGATTTCAGTGGAATTCATTATTGCTTCTCTAAACTAAAATGATGAGATAATTGTAGTATAAGAATCTGGCACAGAAAGGGTTAAGGTGGGACTGGTTATAATACTGCCCACAGTATGATGTAAAGGAACAAATGACCCAAGTCTAGAGGGCGGTCTTGTATTGGACAGAGGCATGTGTGGAGGCAAGCATGGAGACAATTCCTAGCTTAGACCTTATACTGCATATATGTATACATTAACAAGTAGTTAATAACTACTTACAGTTAAACTATACAAGACTCAGAAGCTCTCCATGAGACCTACCAAACTCCACACAACATCTTACAACATGGTGGCAGCTATTGGAATAACCCAGAACCTCACAAGAACTGGAGGTGAAATGTAAAACCTGGAAGATTGAAAATGCAGCATTCTGACCTGATGAAAAACAGCAGAAGCAAAGGCACAAAAGAAGAATGCCAGGTAAAAACTCCAAAGCAGGATTGGAAGCAGAAGGCAGAAATAAAACTCCACACTGCAGCAGAAGACTCCATTGAATCTCCTGGAAGTCCAGTTTCAATACCCAAAGAGTGCAGAGTCAGAAGACCTAGCAGGAGTAAACTAAAAAAAATTAAGCTTTTGGCCAGAATAAGTTTTAAAAAGCTTTAAAGTCATCAGAAGTCAGAATTTCTGTTTAAAATGCATTGCAAACAGCCCAAGTACGGTGCTGACAGAGATGAGGGTGAGGTGGTCCTCGAAGGCAACAACGATGGTGATGAGGCCCTCTCACTGGCCAGATGAGGCAGGCACCCCCAGGAGGCCCTCATAGCTGCTGGACTTGTGGAGAATGATCACGACATGCAGTGAGGAGACACCATAAGATCCTCACATTGAACCTATGAATGTTTGACTCCAGTCTGGCTTATGGCAGGGCACTTACCCTCTGTGAGAATGCTCCTGTCGTGGAGACACAGTGAAGACCCTAATAGTTGCTTGATTGCGGGAGGATGATGATGACATGCAGTGAGGACACTCCACAGATCTTCACCTAGCCTCTGAGAATGTTTGACTCCTGTCTGGCCCAGGGCAGCTCATTTGCACTCTATGATCACGATCATATCATAGAGATGCAGCCATGAAATTTAAATGCACCTGATCCTTTGTCCGCCTTCAGCACCTGAGCCCTTCAGGAGCACAGCGTCACTGGTCACAGATGAAGATGAGATGGGAGCCTTAAAGTTGCTGAGAACACACAGACAGAATGACGGAACTCTGTGACACCTGCCCACTACATACTGGCAGCAATGACAAGCACCGTCGAGGTGCAGGCATCAGTAACGTGTCCAGGGACTGTGAGGCTGGACCATCACTTTGGTCTGAAGGCTGCTCAAAGCACAGGGAAGAGGCCCTGGATTGAAACACCTGCCTTTATCTTGTACAGAAAGTTTTCACATCTGCGTGACAAGAACACTGCTCATCAGAGCAAGGAGCCATAGGCAGAGAGACTTTCTTGGGAGTTTATTGACAATAGTGAACATTATGTACAAGTGACTAACACCCGTGCCCAGACTGTGCAACTACATCTTCTTAACCATCCAACCCTCTTGGTGCTCTCCCGACATCCACAGCAGAGGTAGAAACAGCCTGCTGACTGCTATGCCCTGTCTGTGATGACCTTGGCGGGCATCCTCAGAAGGGCTTAGATCTGGAGGCCCCTGACCTGCTTTCAGGGTCCTGCTGTGTGGCATCCTCCTTGACCTGTGGAGCTGGAGCTGCTGGGGTCACAGGAAGAGTGGATTTGGATTGGCTGTAAATTCCCGCTCCTTGGATGGATGCCGCTGGCGTGTGCACCTGCTGATCCTCCTTCCTATGGGTGCCCAAGGGCCCCTGCCTGACTCCTTGAGGAGAAAGGGTAGTTGGAGTGAGATCGAGCTGCCCCGCACCCCTCTTGCATACACACTGTTGGAGGCCAAACGACATCAGCAATGGAGTTAAGTCCGCGCTGCAGTGCAGGAGTGACATCCTGGATCAAGGTCTCTATGGCAGCTGCCATCTTACCAGTGTTGACCTCAGTGCGTTGGCTATCACCTCAGTGTGAAGCTGGACAGACTCCTCCATCATGCCTTGCAAGCTGAGGAGTGCAGCCGACATCCCTTCCTAATGTTACTGCACCTGTCATTGCAGCTCCGGCAACCGTGACATGACCAGTCTCGAGACTTGTCATCTGACCCGGACTCAGCAACTTTCTGGCCTCCAGCAGCCCTCTGAGTGCCGGACACCTGGGAAGCCCCTGTGTGATCCCAAGGCTACTCTAAAGCTAGGTCCCACCGAAGTGTGTGTCTCTGCGCTGATGGAGGGTGTGGGTGAGCACTGTGACGGGATTTCACGAAGGGTGCCTCCAGATTTCTCTTCAGACGTTTCTTTGGGGCCTGATGAGAGGCCCTGGGCTGTGGACTTGGTTGGTTGTTTGGCAGGCCTGCCTACAAAGCAAGGAGAGATAATTAGTGCATGGCAGTGGCCTGTAAAACAGGACACATCACTCACAGCATCTGATAGATGTTGCACTGCTGGATCCTCACTTAGTTGAGCACTGAAGGCCTCACCAACAGCACAGGAACAGTCCTGATCCTCGCCAGCTAGCTGGATGGCTCTGTTTTCAAAGTCCATGAGGACCTTGATTTCAGGCTTTCCTCCATTGGTAAGTGACCTCTTCCTCTTCTGTGTACCAGCTTGTCCTGCATGAATGGAGATGGAGGGAGTATCTGCAGGATGCCTGCCAGGCCAGATGATACCTTCCACAACTCTTTCTCCGGTACATCGATGATTACTTCGGTGCCGCTTCATGCTCTCGTCAGGACTTGGAAAAATTTATTAATTTTGCTTCCAATCTCCACCCCTCCATCATTTTCACGTGGTCCATCTCTGACACTTCCCTTCCCTTCCTTGACCTCTCTGTCTCAATCTCTGGTGATAGACTGTCCACCAATATCCATTACAAACCCACCGACTCCCACAGCTATCTCGACTACAGCTCCTCACACCCCGCTTCCTGTAAGGACTCCATCCCATTCTCTCAGTTCCTTCGCCTCCGTCGCATCTGTTCCGATGATGCTACATTCAAAAACAGTTCCTCTGACATGTCCTCCTTCTTCCTTAACCGAGGTTTTCCACCCACGGTCGTTGACAGGGCCCTCAACCGTGTCCGGCCCATCTCCCACGCATCCGACCTCACGCCTTCTCCTCCCTCCCAGAAACATGATAGGGTCCCCCTTGTCCTCACTTATCACCCCACCAGCCTCCGCATTCAAAGGATCATCCTCCGCCATTTCCGCCAACTCCAGCATGATGCCACCACCAAACACATCTTCCCTTCACCCCCCTTATCGGCATTCCGTAGGGATCGCTCCCTCCGGGACACCCTGGTCCACTCCTCCATCACCCCCTACTCCTCAACCCCCTCCTATGGCACAACCCCATGCCCACGCAAAAGATGCAACACCTGCCCCTTCACTTCCTCTCTCCTCACCGTCCAAGGACCCAAACACTCCTTTCAAGTGAAGCAGCATTTCACTTGCATTTCCCCCAACTTAGTCTACTGCATTCGTTGCTCCCAATGTGGTCTCCTCTACATTGGAGAGACCAAACGTAAACTGGGCGACCGCTTTGCAGAACACTTGAGGTCTGTCCGCAAGAATGACCCAAACCTCCCTGTCGCTTGCCATTTTAACACTCCACCCTGCTCTCTTGCCCACATGTCTGTCCTTGGCTTGCTGTATTGTTCCAGTGAAGCCCAACGCAAACTGGAGGAACAACACCTCATCTTCCGACTAGGGACTTTACAGCCTTCCGGACTGAATATTGAATTCAACAACTTTAGGTCGTGAGCTCCCTCCCCCATCCCCACCCCCTTTCTGTTTCCCCCTTCCTTTTTTTTTCCAATAAATTATAAAGATTTTCCTTTTCCCACCTATTTCCATTATATAATTAAAAAAAAACCCCACTAGAGCTATACCTTGAGTGCCCTACCATCCATTCTTAATTAGCACATTCGTTTAGATAATATCACCAACTATAACTTTAACACCTATGCGTTCTATTGTACTATTGTCGTTGACATCTTTTGATGATCTGCTTCTATCACTGCTTGTTTGTCCCTACAACAACACCCACCCCCTCCACCTCTCTGTCTCTCTATCTCTCCACCCCCCACACACACACCTTAAACCAGCTTATATTTCAGCTCTTTCCTGGACTCGAACTCAAGTTCTGTCGAAGGGTCATGAGGACTCGAAACGTCAATTCTTTTCTTCTCCGCCGATGCTGCCAGACCTGCTGAGTTTTTCCAGGTAATTCTGTTTTTGTTTTGGATTTCCAGCATCCGCAGTTTTTTTGTTTTTATCAGATGATAAGTATGCCTGGCATGTGTGAGTGGTGATTGGTCTCATGGACAGGATGAGGACAAGGAAGGCGTGTGTGAGAGAGTGAATGGTGATGTCCCTTGAACTGGCAGTGAGTGAGGGCTCTGTGGCTATTTGATGGGTTTGTGAGTGTGTGAGTTGAGAGTGATAAAAGAGTAATTTACCCTGGCAGAACAAAGGGTAAGATCATTCATCCTCTTATGGCACTGGGTAGCTGTCCTCTTTTGCAGGACGTTGGCGCTAACCACCACTGCCACCGTCTTCTATGCTGGATTATTGAGGTTGTTGCCCATACTGCGCCTTCACTATGTCCAAAAGGCTGCACTTTAAATATGGCACCTGACGTGATGAAGTAGCGAGGTAACAGCATGTCGGGTGAATGAGAGCCCACCTGCCATGGAAACAGCGTGTTTCCTGGGAATGCGTAATTAATGCGGCAGGTTTGGGACACCACAGTGTGAAAAGCCACCATTGCGGCTGGCAGGTAAAACAGTGTTCTACCCGCCCACTACCACACTTAATGCAAATCTGGGATGATTCCATCCAGAGACTTGAATGGGTGTAGAAGTAATGCGAATTTTTAAAAATTAATTTACGGGATGTGAGCTTCGCTAATTGCCCTTGAGAAGGTGGTGGTGAGCTGCCTTCTTGAACCGCTGCAATTCATATAGTGTAGATACACCCACAGTGCTGTTAGGAAGGGAGTTCCAGGATTTTGACCCAGTGACAGTGAAGGAATGGTGATAAATTTCCAAGTCAGGATGGTGAGTGACTTGGAGGGGAACTTGCAGGGGGCAGTGTTCCCATCTATCTGCTGCCCTTGTCCTTTTAGATAGTAGTGGTCGTGGGTTTGAAAGGTGCTGCCAAAGGAGCCTTGGTGAGTTTCTGCAGTGCACCTTCTATATGATACACACTGCTGCTACTGTGCGTCAGTGGTGGAGGGAGTGAATGTTTGTGAATGTGGTGCCAATCAAGCGGCTGCTTTATCCTGGATGGTGTCAAGCTTTTTGAGTGTTGTTGGAGCTGCACTCTTCCAGGCAAGTGGAGAGTATTCCATCACACTCTTGACTTGTGCCTTGTAGAATGTGGACAGGCTTTGGGGAGTCAGGAGTTGAGTTACTCGTCACACTATTCCTAGCCTCGGACCGGCTCTTGTGGTTACAGTATTTATATAGCTAGTCCAGTTCAGTTTCTGGTCAATGGTAACCCCCAGGATGTTGATAATGGGGGATTCCGTGATGGTAATGCCATTGAACATTAAGGGACGATGGTTAGATTCTCTCTTGTTGGAAATGTTCATTGCCTGGCACTTCTGTGGCATGAATGTTACTTGCCACTTATCAGCCCAAGCCTGGATATTGTCCAGATCTTGCTGCAATTGGATATGGACTGCTTCAGTATCTGAGGAGTCGCGAATGGTGCTGAACATTGTGCAATCATCAGCGAACATCCCCACTTCTGACCTTATGATGGGAGGAAGGTCGTTGATGAAGCAGCTGAAGATAGTTGGGCCCAGGACATTACCCTGAGGAATTCCTGCAGTGATGTCCTGGAACTGAGATGATTGACCGCCAACAACCACAACCATCTTCCTTTGTGCTAGATATGACTCCAACCAGCAGAGAGTTTTCCCCCTGATTCTCATTGACTCCGGTTTTGCTAGGGATCTTTGATGCCACACTTGGTCAAATGCTGCCTTGATGTCAAGGGTGGTCACTCTCACCTCACCTCAGGAGTTCAGCTCTTTTGTCCATGTTTGAACCAAGGTGTAACAAGGTCAGAAGCTGAGTGGCCCTGGCGGAATCCAAACTGAGCGTCAGTGAGCAGGTTATTGCTAAGCACGTGCTGTTTGATTGCATTGTTGATGGCTCCTTCCTTTACTTATGATGGAGCGTAGACTGATGGGGCAGTAATTGGCCGTGTTAGATTTGTCCTGTTTTTTGTGGACAAGACATACCTGGGAAATTTTCCACATTGCCAGGTAGATTTTGGATAAATTGGAATGCATTGTAAATATGCTGGATAAAGATTTGGGGGAGGTGTTGTATAAGGGTCTGGCATAGAAAGGGTAACGTGGGACTGGGTACAGTACAGCTCATAGTGTGATATAAAGGAACACAAGACCTGAGTCCAGAAGGCAGCCTTGTACTGGACAGAGATGTGTGTAGAGGCAAGCATGGAAATAGCTCCTAGCTTAGGCTTTATACTGTATATATAACTATAGTTACAAGTGGTTAATAAATACTTACTGTTAAACTATACAATACTCAGAACCTTTTCATGTGACCTGCCGAACTACATACATCTTACAACAACATTGTTTGTTTTGTATTATTTTATTGTTACTTTTCTTAACCCTTTTAACATCTAGAGCCATAAAATGGTTACAGCACAGAAGGAGGCCTTTCACCAAGTTGTCCCTCTGTAAGAGCTGCTCAGCTGGCCCCAATCTTGCCTACCCCTCCATCTTCTCTTCTTCGTGGAGATGCTTGCTTGTCCAGCACTGCCCACTACTCAATTCCGGTGCTGCTGTGACTGGAGCAAGGGCGGGACTTCCTCCCACAGAGACGCAGGTGTCTCACTCTCAGCCTGTTTAGCCTGCTGGCAGAGTCTTATTGCTGTGGAGCAGCCTTTTTCTTTGGACCCGTCAGCTACCGTCCAATTCTTCCAACAGGGTGGGGAGAGGGGCAATGTGAGCAATACAGCCCCCTGTGAAATTGCACCTATACATTCCCTCCATTATCACACCCAACTAATAGTTACATTCCTCTCTCATCTCTGCCACTCAGTTTTGAGCTTCAGTCATTCCTTCCTCTCCTTCACACTGAGCCTCTCAAGTCTCACAGTTCTTCCTCATCTCAGATAAGAGCAAAATATTGCAGGTGCTGGAAATCTGAAACAAAAGCAGAAAATATTGCAAAAACTCAGCAGGTCTCATCGCATCTGTGGAGAGAGAAACAGAGTTAATGCTTCGAGTCTGTATGACCCTTCTTCATCACATGTTCAAGGTATTGTCTTTCCGACTCGGTTTTACTTTGACCTGCCACTTTTTGGTTTCCTGTGAGCCTGGTGTCCAATTATTACAGGTTTTGGATTCGTTCTGGATGCCTCCAAAAAATGGCTTAATCAAACATTTATTTTTTTCTATTTTTGCCGAGACAACGATATTCCACCATTGTCCAAATTTGTCAAACATTCAAAACCAATGCGATAAATTTTTATACACCACTTAATTTTGTCAAAGAATTGAATAATCTTAAGATCGAAATGCTAATGTATGTAGTATTGTGTTATAAATATCACAGGGATAACCTCATACAGTGGCTTATAGAGAATTAAGCTTATCAAAGAAAATACTAAAATGATCCAGTTATAGTCTCGTCAGGCACTGGAATGTACAATGTAAATATCACACAGCCCATATATACAGTCATTTATATTCCTATAGTGATTTTCATGCTGATGAAGAACACTTTACAAGGGACAGAGGTACTCTGAGCAGGAAGTAAAAGACTTTAAGGAGAGTGGGAGTCTGGAAGCATTATCAAAGAGCTAAGCTTTTATGAGACTTTAGAAGGCAGGAAGAGAGATAGCAGGAAGTGTTATACACATATTTAAATAAACATTGAGCAGTGTGCTAAAATTGATGGAACTATTGGCTTAAATCCTAAAATCCAACAAGCGCAAGAGTGAGAAACTGGATAATTTCTGTTGAGACACAAACCCATGAGATGGGGGCTGAATGTTTTCTACGTTGTCGAAGTAATGATAGAGAGAATTGCAGTCACTTCTAAACTGTTCAAAATTCCATTTTATTCAGGTTATTGGCAAAAGTAATTAATAATAAAGGTTCCCCATGAACGTAATTTCAGCCAATGTGCACTGCAGTCACTGTTTATTATTGCTTGAGATGTAAGGGGAAGTTTCAACCGGCAGCAGCTTTGAGCGGATGAGGGGGCGGGGCAAAGGACAAGCCTGCTGAAGTCAACAATGTGAGACTGGGTCAATTTCATTTGCTAGGCCTCATTTCTATCTGATCGGCAGCCTGCCCGCCTGGTCACGTCGGGAAATATTTGCAGAGTGAGATTTCTGACAGGCCTCCCAGGACCTATATAAAATGTGAGCATACCTCTTAAAGAGGGGTTGAATTCACTCTTTTAAGTGTTATTGTGTGAAATGAGTCAAAACCTCTTGGAGGCCCAATAGTGAAAAGGTGAGGGCAAGGAATGACATTATCTTTCCAACTAGTGGGAAGCTTCCAAAGGCCAATGTCAGAAAGGTGACTTTGATATAGGTTACTGTGCTTGTCAGTTCAAAAAGCATCACTCCTGGATTCACTGCGAAAAAGCTTTAATGAACTGACCAGAATAGCAATGATGATTATGGGTCTTAATTGCTTTATCTCTCTATGTCGCCCTGATAACAGCCCAGGCACCAACTCACCCGCATCCCAGCCCCAGGGTCAAAAACAAGCTAGAGGTAACAGAGTACAGTAACAGTCAGAAATTGTACTTTTTTAATGTGTTCATGGGATGTGGGTATCACTAGCTAGACCAGCACTTGCTGCCTATCCCTAATTGCCCTTGAGAAGGTGGTGGTGAGCTGCCTTTTTGAACTGCTGCAGTCAATGTGGTATGGGTACACCCACAGTCCTTAAGGGGAGGGATTTCCAGGATTTTGACCCAGTGACAGTGAAGGAACGACGATATAGTTTCAAGTCAGGATGGTGTGTGACTTGGAGGGGAACTTGCAGGTGTTGGTGGTGCCATGCATCTGCTGCCCTTGTCCTTCTACAGACTACAGTTTAAGAGAATGCTAAAAAGTATAAAGCAATTAAACCAGAAGTTTGAAATAAGGATTATGTGCACCACTTCTTGATTTCAGCTGTTTTGGCCACATTTGGGCCAAGGCTATAATGATGTATCTGCAACAGTTAGATTGGTGAAGATGAGGTCAAGTAGTTTTTCCCCTCTTGCCATGAGGCATCATGGGGTCCAGAGTCAATGTTAAGGATTCCCAGCGTCAATCCCTCCTGACTGTGTCACCACCTCTGGTGGGTCTGTCCTGATGGTGAAACAGGGCAGGCCCAAGAATGGTGATGGAGCAGTCTGGGACATTCGCTCCAAGGTATGAATTGGTGAGTATTACTTTGTTAAGCTGTTGCTTGTCTTGCCCGTGCAACAGCTCTTCCAATTTTGGCACATCTCCAGTCAGGAGGACTTGAAAAGTCAACTGAATGGCTTGCTCGGCCATTCCAGACGGTGGTTAAGAGCCAACTACATCACCGTGAGTCTGGATTCACATGTATGTCACTGGGTGAGGGCGGTAGATTTTTTCCTCTAAAGGACATTAGCAGTCCTGATGGGTTTTTATGACAATCCGGTGGTTTCATGGTCACCATTACTGAGATTAGATTTTTATTCCAGATTTATTAATTAAATTTAATTTCCACCAGCTGCCATTTGAACTCACGTCTCCAAAGCATTAAGTCCAGACCTCTGGGTTACTCGCCCAGTAACATTGCCACTGTGCTACTGTTCCTACAATATTGAATGAATTTCAGGTACAAACTCAACTTGGATTGTATGACATAGTGGCCATTAGCGAGACATAGCTGCAAGACAGTCTGGACTGGGAACTAAGTATAGCAGGTTATAAAGTCTATAGGAAGATAGGGGAAATAGTAGGAGGACATTGTGGTCTAAGGATGAAATCACTTCAGTGATAACAGCAGATATCATGAGAGGTAAGCAGGCAGTAGAGACTTAATAAGTAGAATTGAAAAATAGAAGGATTCAAGACTTTAAGTGGGAGTTGTGGCAACAGCTGTGAAATATAGAATGTATAAATGTAGAGGTTAGACAAGCGTGTAGTAAAAAGCAGAGTGGTTTTAATGGGGAACTTCAACATTCTTATAAATAGGGTAAGTAGACTGGCACATGTCAGAAAGGTAGTGAACTTTTTTGAATATGTTCAGGAAAGTTTTATGCAGCAATATATCCTAGAATCAAAGGGGGTCATGCCATTTTAAATGGAGTGTTGAACCACATTTAGTTAAAAGCCTCATGGTGCATGATGTCATGATCACGGATCATAGCCCAAATTATTTATGGACGTATTGAACCTTTAAGTGAGATGTGTTTTTTTTTAAAAAGGACACACAAGCTGGCTGAGACTGTAAAGTAGCCACTTGCTGGAAAATTCCTATATGGATTGCACTTGACCAACTAGTCCAGAGAACAGAATGCCATGCCTGCCTACCTCTCATGATATCTATTGTTATCATTGAAGTGATTTCATCCTTAGACCATGATATCTGCTGTTATCATTGAAGTGATTTCATCCTTAGACTCACTTAAAGGTGTCAAAGCCTACTTCAGGCAGAGACACTTCAAAGGAAAAGATGCAATACAAAAACTGAACTGTAATCTCCTGTGGTTGTGAAGGTAATGAAGGCTGATTACGATCTGAGCAGAAGCCATCTCATGTGAGTTATATCCCAGACTGTGGATATGATGTGAGTTGAAAAAAAGCAGTTTCTGGGTGAAAGACATGCCTATTTTTTCCCATCCAGGAATACACAAGGAAAGGAGTTAAAAGCCAACTGCAACCCTGGTCTCTGTGTGCTAGTTTGGTGCCCCAGGTCTGGTGTGCTGTGAAGGTCACAACTGAAGATCATCAACTAGGCATCTCTGCACTTGCAGCAACAAAGTCTTTCTCTCTGATTGCTGGAAGCAAGTCACAAGTCAGAAAAGCCACAGTCAAAAAGGAAACAGGACAGATCCTTTCAGCTAACCTACAGAACCAAGAATCTCCAAACCAGCTGCTCAATTGCCAAAGCCAACTCTACCAGAATCACCCAACTTAACGGCTGCAATGTTTCATCATCTACTTCTCATGGACAAGCTGAAGACTGATGCGCATATCTTTTTAACTTTTATCTTTGGATTCATTTCTCATTTCTAATCTGTGTGTATATGTGTTATGTCTTTATTATTTTTTCTCCTGCTTTAGTAACTAATAAACTCACTCTTTCTTTAACTCAAGAAAACCTGGTTAAATTGGCTCTTTTTAAAACATAAATACAATTGGCTTGGGGAAAGGTATCCATGAGGGAAGGGATCCTTTCTAAATTAACTTTGTTGCGACCAACCAAAGGAGTTGAATAAAGAAGGGGAGCCAGTTCATCCCTCCTCACCCTGGAGCATAACAATTTGGGGTGCCTCATCTGGGATTATAACAAATGGGGAAACTTCGCCTGCGGACAATGAGCTAATATCGATCATAATATGATCGAGTTCAACAAAGTCTTTGAAAGTGAGAAACAAGTAACAGCAACTGAGACTCTAGATTTGGGTAAGGCTAACTTCAATGCAATGAGACAGATTATCCACAGTAAACTGGTCAAATCTGTTCATGGGTAAAACAACAGAAGATTAGTGGAAGATGTTCAAAAATAATTTAATGTGATACAAAACCAGCTATACCTTTAAACAGCAAGAACTCTACTTACCAAAAAGTAAAGCTTTACAGCCATAAAGAGGTAAAGTATCACATAGAACTGAAGGAAAAAGCACAGTATCCTTTTAAATGGGGGAGATAGAAAAAACAGAAAAGAGTGACAGAGTAGATAGTAAGAACCACAAAAGGAGTATAAAAAGAAATTGACCAACTATCGGGCGGAAGAGTATGGTCATGAACATTGTGTGCCTGGTGAAAACCGTTAATGGTGTTATTGTCAACATAAATAAGTTAATGATGACCATGCTGTATAATTACTTTGCGTTAGTATTTACAGAGGTGCAAGAGGTCAGCCTGCTGGATATCCCAAAGATACTAATATTGAATCAGGGGATGGGAACTCACCAAAAATTAATGTAAGCAAAATAATAGTAATCAAGGAACTAATGGCACTAAAGAGTGAAAAATCCCCTGAGTTTTAAAGGAAGTAAATTAGAACATTATAGATGCCCTAACTATAATGTTCCAAAGTTCTCTCGATTTAATTTGGAAAATTGTGCATACCATTCCACTATTTAAGAAAGGGAAAGAGAAAAAGCAGGAAATTATAGACCTGTTAGCACAACATCTATTGTCCAGAAATTATTAGTCGATAACTAAGGATAGTGACTGAATACATTGAAAATTTTCAACTAATCTGAGAGGTTCAGCATGGATCTGAAAAGGATAGGTCATGCCTGATGAATCTGATTAGTATTTTTTGAAGAGGTGACGAAATTAATGGATAGGGAATGGATATTATTTATATTGACTTCCAGAAGATATTTGATAAGGACCATCATAAAAGACTTCCCTAAAGTCTTGGAATTGATGGCAAGTTCTTGACCTGTTTAGGAAATTAGCTGAGTGGCAGGAGACAGACAGTGTAGATAATGGACAGGTACTCTAATTGGTGGATGTGACTAGTGGTGTCTCACAACAATCTGTGTTGGGACCTTAGCTATTCGCCATATTATAAACAACTTAGATGATGGGACAACGATACAAAGGTAGTATCTATGATAAGCAGTGTGGAAGGAAGCATAAAATTACAAAGAGATATTAAAAATGAAGTGAATGGGCAAAGCACTGGAAAATGGACTTCATTGTAAGTAAATGTAGGTCATCCGCTTTTGACCAAAAAAAAATAGTACTTTCTAAATGATGAAAAGCTAGAAATGGTAAAGACTCAAAGAGACTTGGGGGTGGGGGTGGTGGTGGGGAGTGGTCCATGTACATCAATCATTAACAGATCATGAACAGATACAGAAAATAATCAATAAGACTAATGGGTTGTTGGCTTTCATATCAAGAGGACTAGAAAACAAGTGGATAGAAGTCATACTTCAATGGTACACAGGCCTAGATAAACCCAAAGCAGGCTGTTTTGTCCTGGATGGTGTCAAACTTCTTGAGGGTTATGGGAGCTGCACTCATCCAAGCAAATGGGGAGTATTCCATCACACTCCTGACTTGTGCCTTGTAGATGTTGGACAGGCTTTGGGGAGTCAGGGGGTGAGTTACTCGCCACTGACCTGATCTTGTAGCCACGGTAATTATATGGCTAGTCTAGTTCTGTTTCTGGTCAATGGTAACGCCCAGGATGATAAGGGTGAGCGGTTCAGCAATGGTAATTCCATTGAATGTCAAGGAGAGATAGTTAGATTTTCACTTGTTGGAGATGGTAATTCCCTAGCACTTGTGTGGCATAGATGTTACTTGCCACTTATCAGCTCAAGTCTAAATGTTGTCCAGGTCTGTCTACATATGAACACGGACTGTTTCAGTGTCTGGGGAGTCATGAATGGTGCTGAACATTGTGTAATTATCAGCGAGCATCCCCAAATCTGATCTTATGGTGGAAGGAAGGCCATTAATGAAGCAGCTGAAGATGTTTGGGCCGAGGACACTACCCTGAGGAACTCTTGCAGTGATGTCCTGGAATTGAGGTGATTGGCTTCCAACGACCACAACCATTTTCCTTTGTGTTAGATATGTCTCCAACCAGTGGAGAATTTTCCCCTGATTCCCATTGACTCCAGTTTTTCTCATGCTCCTGGATGCCACACTCGGTCAAATGCTGTCTTGATGTCAAGGATAGTCACTCTTACGGCGTAGATGGTGGCGTAATAGTAACATCATTGGATGAGTAATCCAGAGGCCCAGACTAATGTTCTGGGGACACGGCAGCAGGTGGAATTTAAAATTCAATTAGTAAATCTGGAATATAAAGCTAGTCTTAGTAATGTTGACCATGAAACTATCATCGATTGCTGTAAAAACCCCTCTGGTTCACTAATGTCCTTAAGGAAGTTAATTTGCCAGCCTTGCCTGATCTGGCCAACCTTTGTCTACAGATCCACAGTCACGTGTTGACTCTTAACTGGTGTCTCAAATGGCTTAGCAAGCCACCCAGTTCATGGGCAATTAGGGATGGGCAACAAAGGCTGGCTTTGCCAGCACTGCTCACATTCCACAAAAGAATAAATGGAAAAACGAACTTCACCTCTTGAGTTCAGCTCTTGAGGTCAGGAGCTGAGTGCAACCCAAACTAACTGTCAGTGAGCAGGTTATTGTTGTGTAAGTGCTGCTTGATAGCACTGATATCAACCTTCCATCACTTTGCTGATTATTGGGAGCAGACTGATGGGGCAGTAATTGGCCTGGTTCGACTTACCCTTCTTTTCATGGACAAGGCATACCTGGGCAATTTTCCACATTGTGGGGTAGATGCCAGCGTAGTAGTTGCACTGGAACACCTTGGCTAAGTGCGCGGCAAGGTTTGGAGCACAAGTCTTCGGAACATTGTCAGGACCCATAGCCTTTGACAAGAGAGAAAAGAAAGAGCTGAGATGGAGACTGGGAACAATCTACACTGTCTCATATTCATGACACTAAATGACCTACAGCTATTAAAGGTCCAAGCCAATTTATGTGTACCCAAGGAATCTTCATAAATCCTGAGACAACATAAAGGGACCTGAGATTCAGCATAATATTTTTGCATTTTTCTCACCTATGCATCAAGGGATGGGTACTTCCGAGAGCAAAGGTCAGGTAAATCGATCCACACATGTCCATTGCTCCATAACATGTTTTCACTTCATTTTCCTCTTTATTCCCTCCCAGTTTCTGTACTCTAGACTTGGGCTGAGATTGTGCTGAGCACAGACAATTGCCTCAGAGCTAAACCAGAGCCAAGCTATTTGTTCTCTTCCCAACATGTGCTCTTTGCCTCCACTTAATGTTATGTGCGATGTACCAGCAACGATTGAAGCTCAAGCTAAAATATTGCCTGAGGCTGTACTTGGACTAGTTTAATCTGTACATTGATTAAATACTTTATATCCCTGCAGTTACATTATGTCAAGCAAAGTGAATGCCATAATTAGAAACCTTAAATTCTAATTACTGTGTTGTTTTTATGTTCCCAAAGATTTATTAAAAATGTTATGGCGTTTAGATTTATTTTTCAGCAACAGCAACAGTTGAGTACATTACGGTGCCTTTAATGCAGTGAATGCTTCAAATTCCTTCGCAGAGGAGAAACGGCATCAAGCATTGACAAGACCAAAAGCGAGGTCAAATAAGCAAACTTGAGAAGACTATTGAAAGTCAGAATAGTTAAGAAAGGTGAAGACTTTCGAAAGGGGCCTCTAGAGTAAGACCAAAGTTTCGCCAACAATGGCGGAATGGGAGGAGATGAAGTTATTTAAGAAGCTTTTGCCAAAAGATTGAGGGCCATCTGCTCGTTCAAAATGTCAGATGGGATGAGGCCATAGAGGGATTTGTAAATAAGAAGTCAGTGCAATGTGGGATGAGGAGTCAATGGTAATAAGCAAGTAGGACTTAGAGGACAATGTGGATCATAGCTTTGGGACTGGAGCAGAAAGAGCTTGGTGTTGGCAGTATATTTGTAGGAGATTATTACATGGCTGCAAATAATGGGGGCAGCATGTAAATAAAAGATAAGGAGGGAGCCAAGGACTTTGGGGTACACTCAAGGTGACATGAGTCGTTTCTTATAAACTATTATAACAAAATCAGAATACTGCAGATGCAGAAAATCTGAAATAAAGATAGAATATTCTGAAAATACTTAGTAGGTCAGGCAACACCAGTGGACTCAGAAATAGATTTAATGGTTCAGGTCAATGACTTCCATCAAAACTGGAAAATGTTAGAGACATGTTTTATGCAAGTAAAGGGGCTAAGAAAGTGGAGATGGAAGGAGAGAACAAAAGGGAAGGTGTGTGATAGAGTGGAAGCCAGCAGTGGTTAAATGGCATAAATAACAATAGTGCAAGGAAAGGGGTGGTATTAAGAGAAGAAATAAAATGTGGGTCTAGGGGAGATACAAATATGAACATATGAGCATATGAATTGGTTGGTGGGGGTGGGGGGGGGGTAGGCCATTCAGCCCCTCAAGCCTGCTCCGCCATTCAATAATATCATGGCTGATCTGATTGTGGCCTCAACTACACATCCCTGCCTACCCATGATAACCGTTGACTCCCTTGTTAGTCAAGAACCAGTTGTAAAAAAGCCTGGGTACTAGATTTTAGTGTAATCCAACCATTTTCATGTTAATTTCATGTTATATTCATTGCAATAAGATAAAAAGGCCAAAGTGCCATTTTGTGTCAACATTGAGATGAGAAGCCATTTTGATGTTGTTAACCTTTTTCAACAAACTAACCTAAACCAGTATTACAAAGCAATCACTAACTAGCAACTGATGATTTCATTAGAAGGAAGTACCTTAATTACTCTGGTAATTTAAGGAAAAGTAATTCATAATCAGTAGTTAATTAGAAGTCACTTTATGTTATTTCTGTATTTCTCCATTAGCCACCCATTTCAGGAAGAAGATGAATGCTCTTGGCCATTCCACCAGGATAAGTCAACCACCTCATCACTCTCAACTCACACACTCACAAACCCATCACACATCCACAGGGATCTCACACCTCAAGGGGCAACACCATCCTCTGAAACTTGCATCCTCATCCCGTCCATTGCTCCGCTCACCACACAAACATTCCATGCAGTGCCATGATTCCTGCTCACACTCTCTCCATCAGTTTTCATGCAGGTGAAGCTGGCTCACAACAGCAGGGAGAGGTCCCAGACCGGGGGGTGGAGTGGCCCACATTAGGCCCCTCACTTGCTTTGAGGAGTGTGCCATCGCGCTGCGTGGTGAGGACATGGGCCGTGCCTGCAGCGACAGTGAGGTCAGCGGCGAATACGCACATGAGGATCCTGCACTACATCATCCCTCCCTCAATGTAACTGTGAGTGCTGTCTCCTGCTTTTGACTCTGCTGCCATGCGCTAGTTATCTCTACTTTGGTTCACAGGGAGCTCTGCCAAGCGAGCAGTACCCTTGGCCAGCCAGTCCCTCAGCTCCGTCCACATCCTCATCTCCAGCCAGGAGGATACCTCCTCCATTGAAGAGCTGGAAATAAGCAGTCTGGAGGACCCATCACAGCGCTTACCCTCATCCTCCACCAATGCAGACACATACCTCAGTGGGAGCTAGATCTAGAGCAGGCTCGGGTTCACAATCTGGTGGTCACCACATGGACATGTGTCTGCAGCTGGAGGAGGCAGGTTCAGCCGAGCTCCCTGGTACTTGGAGGACTGTTGGGGAATAGGCATCTGTGAGATCCAAGTCAGATGATTAGCCTCTGGATTTGGCCTTCCAACTCATTGTGGAGAGTCAGCAGAAGGCAGGGGAACATCACGCAGAGCTTTTGGAAGTCTTCAACAGAGTGGCACATGAGTCAGAGGAGTGCGTCTGCCTGCTCTCAGATGAAGTGGTGCCCACATGTGCACATGGAGGTCTCCATGGGAAGGATGGTGGACATCATGGAGACATTGGCCCAGCAGAATGCAGAGATGCATGCAGACCTTCACGCCATCGCAGTAGCCATGGGTGAGTTCCTGCAGTGGCAACGCAAGGAAAATCTTGACGCCCCTCCAGGTGCTCCTTCCCTCAAGGAGTCAGACCAGGGCCCTTGTGCACCCAAAGGGAGGAGGAGTGGCAGCTGGACACTCCCTGGTCATCCACTCAGGAATCTCAGAAGCTGTCCACTCCCTCCTGTCCACTCACTCCTTTGCCTGTTACCCCCTCAACCTCGTCCTCTGTCACCACAGAGGGAACAGCTGGCCCACAGGAGGGCAGCCAAAGCAAGCCAGGGCCCTCAACACCTTGGCTCTCCAGAGGATGCACACCGAAGGCATCAGAGGCAACAGGGCTAACCATTGCACAGGCTGTCTCTACCCCTGCTGTGATGTGAGGGCACCAACTAGAAGAAGTGGTAGGCCTAGAAAATTTAAGAAATTCTGATCACAAGTGTTTGCGCGGGTGAACATATTTTGTCACTTTATAATATGAAAATATACTCACTTTCATTGAATAATGTGTAATGTTGTCTTTCAGCTTCATTTACAGGCTTTGCAAGTCCTCCCCCTGCATTTTCCCCCTGCCAGGCCCCACCCAGCAGTTCAGCTGCACACAGCCCAACCACAAGTGATTCTGGAGGGAGAAGTGTGTTTGCGGCAGGGCCTTTCGGAGCTTCGGGCATGCACACTCCCATGCAGGCAGATCCTTCATCCATCACCCTCATCTCACTGTCCCGAGCATTTTCAATGCTGCTGCTGGGGGGTCTCTTTCAGTTGTCCATCTGAATGACCTGCATCTCCGCCCACCCACTGATTGTATTCCCATGCTGCACCTTTGCCTGTCCAACATGAGGCTCCGCTCACTTTTGATTTGAAAACCATGGTTGTGGTGAAGTTTTTGATCAGCTCCCCCATCCTTACCCCTCCTCCAGGTGCCACTGCCTTTTCTCTTGTCACTGTGAGCCCCCCTGGCATCACCTTCCACCTCCCCACCATCACCTACCAACCCGAACCCTTGTCTTTCCAGATGTCCAGATGAATGTGCAGATTCCCTACCTTTCTGAAAATCCCACCTTCATCCACACTGACCTCCCAACCTCGTCCTTGCCACCCCCAGGGTCCGTGTCTGCCTCCGAGTCCCCACCACCCACCCTTGCCACTGCTTCTACCATTACCGATGCCCTGTCATCCTCCCACCCTCCCACCCTACCGTCCCTCTGCCCCTCTCACACTCACCATTCCCTCCTACCACACCCGCCCTCAGTCCATTCCCCAGGAGGCAGTCATTGACTCCATTCTCCCCTCCCTTGTACGTTCACCTGGAAATCCCCCAGATTAGTCCCTCCTCCACCCTTACTTTCTCTTCCACCCTTACTCCTTCCTCTGACCTGACAGTTTCCCCTCTCCAAACTCCCTCCTCCCACCGGATACCTTCCCCCCTCTGAACTCCGTCCTCCCCCCAGACACCTTCTCTTCTCCGAACTCCCTCCTTTACGCCTTCCTAACTACTTGCAACATTCTCCTCCGTTACACCCTCCTCTCCCCATACTCCCTCCTCCCTCTCGTACTCCTTCCTTCCCCCGAACATCATTCTTCCCCCTCTCAACCTCACCCTCCCAACGTCTTTGTTCCCCCCACCTCCCAACCTCTTCAGCCCCGACACATTTGTCCCACCCTCATATTTTCACACCCCACCCCCCCAGTACACCTTTGTCTCCCACTCACAGCTGGACTTTCCTCTCCTCACCCTTCACCGATCATTCACAGCAGCCCATGGCCAAGATTGTAATGTTCTGAAGTAGGCCTGAAGCATCAACGGAGACCTCCCACCTTCTGAGAGCTGCTTCACGGAAGGAGAGGGTGAACAGCCAGAATTCATAGTCCAGGAACCAATGACCTAGATAGGAAGGGGGATGTAGTCCTGCAATCAGAATTTAGGGAGCTAGGTAGAAAATTAGCAAGCAAGACCTCAAATATAGTAATCTTCGATTACTCCCAGTACCTTGAGCCAGTGAGTACAGAAATAGGGGGATAAGGCAGATGAATACGTGGCTGGAAAGATGGTGCAGGAGGGAGAGCTTTAGATTCCTGGGACACTGGGACTGGCTTTGGGGGAGATGGCACCTGTACAAGCCGGACGGGTTGCACCTGATCAGAGCTGGGACTGAGTTCCTTGCGGGGCGTTTTGCTAATGTTGTTTGGCGGGCTTTAAAGTAACTCATCAGGGATCTGGGAACCAAGAAAAAATATTAGTGAGGAATACCAGGGTGCACAAAATACTGGGAGGGGCAGATAGCACTAGTATAGAGAATAGTAAGTTAATAAGTGAATTCAGGGTGAGGGAGAAAGTAACAAAATCTAAATCAGGGTTACTATGCATGTGTGTGAATGCATGGAGCACAGTAAATAAGATCGGGGAGTTACAGGTTGAGATTGCCATGTGGAAATATGATGCTGTGGCGATAAGAGACCTGGCTCAAGGAAGGGCAGAACTGGGCATTAAATATTCCCGGGTACAGAAAAGATAGGAAAGGAGGGGTGATGGTATTGATTAAGGAGAGCATTGCAGTGCTGGGGAAAGGGAATGTCCCAGAGGGTTCAAGGACACAATCAATTTGGCTAGAGCTGAAGAAGGGTTCAATTACATTTCTCAGTGTAGTCTATAGACT
Source organism: Carcharodon carcharias (assembly GCF_017639515.1). NCBI lineage: Eukaryota > Metazoa > Chordata > Chondrichthyes > Lamniformes > Lamnidae > Carcharodon > Carcharodon carcharias. The sequence continues at coordinate 60,324,532 of NC_054469.1, forward strand.
GCCAACTGGTGAGAAGGACATAGAAGAACAAACCTGCAGGGAAATTACAGAGGGATGCAAGCATTATAGAGTAATTATAATGGGTGACTTTAATTCCCCAAATGTAGACTGGGACAGTGGTAGTGTAAAGGGTGGAGGGGGCTGAAAGTTCCTAGATTGTGTTCAGGAGAATTTTCTACAGCAGTATGTGTCCAATCCAACAAGAAAAGATGCACTGTTGGACCTGGTTCTTGGAAATGAGGTGGGCCAAGTAGGTCGGGTGTCAGTGGGGGAACATTTAGGAGACTGTGATCATTGTATTGTACGTTTTAGGATGCTGATAGAAAAGGATGATAGGAAATCCAGAGTAACAATAATTAACTGGATGAGAACTGACTTGAATGGGGCAAGAACAGAGCTGGGCCAGATAGACTGGGACAAAAGATTGGTGGGAAAACTGTAGCTAACTTCAAAAAAGAATTGGTTTGGGCACAGTCATGGTATTTTCCATGGAAAGGGAAAAGTGGGCAAACAAATCCAGAGCTCCCTGGATGAAAAAGGAGATAGAAATTAAGATAAAAAAGAAAAAGTGTGCTTATGACAGGTGACAGGTAGAAAATACAATTGAGAAACAGAAGGTTCAGAGGGGAGGTGAGAAAGCATATTAGAGAAGCAAAGAGGGATTATAGAAAAGACTGGCAGCCAACATAAAGGGGAATCCCAAAGTCTTCTATAGGCACATAATTGGTAAAAGGATGGTAAAAGGAGTAGGGTCAATTAGGGATCTAAAAGGGAATTTACACATGGATGAAGGAGCCATGACTGAAGTATTAAATGAATACTTTGCATCTGTCTTTACCAAGGAGGTAGATGCTACCCAGTGACAGATGAGGGTCATTAGAAGGGTTCAAAATTGATAAGGAGCAAGTATTGAATAGACCGTTGGTACTTAAAATTGACAAGGCACTGGGACTGGACAAGATACATCCAAGAATATTGAAGGGAGTGAAAGTGGAAATTGCAGGGGCACTGGCCATAATTTTTCAGTCTCCCCTAGACTCGGGGGAGGTGCCAGAGGGCTGGAGAATTGCAAACATTATGCCCTTGTTCAGAAAAGGTTGTAAGGATAAGCCCAACGATTACAGACAAGTCACTTTAACTTCAGTGGTGGGCAGGATTCTGGAAACAATTATTCGGGATAGAATTAGTAGTCACATGGAAAAATATGGTTGATAAGGAAGAACCAGTTTGGACTTCTAAAGAGAAATCATGTTTAACTAACTTGCTGGAGTTTTTTGAAGAGGGAACAGAAAACGTTGATGAGGGAAATGCTGTTGATGTGGTGTACATGGACTGTAAAAGGCATTTGATACAGTGCCACACAACAGACTTGTGAGAAAAATTATTGCTCTTGGAATAAAAGAGACAGTAACAACATGGATAGAAAATTGACTGAAAAATAGGAAGCAGAGAGTAATGGTCAATGGATATTTTTTGGGCTGGAGGAAGGTTTGTAGTGGAGTTCCCCAGCAGTCAGTATTGGGACCCTTGCTTTTCCTGATATATATTAATCTAGATGTGATGTGCAGGGGACAATTTCAAAGTTTGCGGATGATACAAAGCTTGGGACTGTTGTAAACTGTAAGGAGAACAGTGTAGAACTTCAAAAGGACATGGACAAGTTGATGGAGTGGGCAGATAGATGGCAGATGAAGTTCAATGTGTAGAAGTGTGAGGTGATGCATTTTGGTAGGAAGAACATGGACAGACAATATAAAATAAGGGGTGAAATTTTGAAGGGGGTGCAGGAGCAGAAAGACTTGGGTGTACATGTGCATAGATCATTGAAGGTGGCAGGACAGGCGGAGAGAGCAGTTAAATAAATCATATAGACTCCTGGGCTTTATTAATAGGGGCATAGCGTACAAGAGCAAGGAGGTTATGCTAAATTTATATAAGACACTCTTTAGACCTCAGCTGGAATATTGTTCTGGGTGCCACATTATAGGAAGGATGTGAACAAATTAGAGAGAATGCAGATGAGGTTTACAAGAATGATCCCAAGGATGAGAAACTTCAGTTACGAAGATATATTGGAGAGGTTGGGAATGTTCTCCTTGGAGAGAAAGCTAAGAGGAGGTTTAATAGAGATTTTCAAAATCTTGAGGGGGCTGGGCAGAGTAAATAGGGAGAAGCTGTTCCCGCTCATAAAAATATCAAGAATGAGAGGGGACAGATTTAAAGTGATTTGCAAAAGAAGCAAATGTGACGTGAGAAAAAACTTCTTCATACAACGAGTGTTTCGGGTCTGGAATGCACTGCCTGGAAGTATGGTAGAGGCAGGTTCAACTGAGGCATTCAAGAGGACATTAGATGATTATTGAATAGAAACAATGTGCAGGGGTATGGGAAAAAGGCAGGGCAATGGTACTAGGTCATAATGCTCATTTGGACAGCCGGTGCAGACACGATGGTCCAAATGGCCTCCTTCTATGCTGTTAAAATTCTGTGATTCTATGAGGTGTTGCAAATCCTGTGCCGTGGGAAGGAAGAAGTTGTTGGGGTGATTGAAGAGTGGACCAAGGTGTTGCAGAGGCAGCAGTTCCTTTGGAATCCTGAACGAGGAGGGGAGGGGTAGATGTGCTTGTTGGTGTCATCACACTGGAGATGGCAGAAATAATGGATGATGATCCCTTGGACATGGATGCTGATGGAGTGGAAGGCAAGGACAAGGGGAAACCTATCAGGTTTTGGGAGGGTGCGATTATAGGTGCAGAAAATGGGAGAGGCACAATCAAGGGCCCTGTTCACCATGGAGGAGGTGAATCCTTGGCTGAGGAAAAAGAAAGACATATCTGAAATGTTGGTATGGAAGATGGCATCATTAGAACAGATATGATAGAGATGGAGAATCAGTAAGAATGGAACAGGGTCCTTATAGGAAGCAGGATTGGAGGAAATGTAATAAAGATAGCTTATGGTAGATGCTGGTCTACAGCCTGTCCCCAGAAATGGAGATAGAGAAGTTGAGGAGTGGCAGGGAAGGTTTAAAATTGACCATGTTAAGTCGAGGGAGGGGTGGAAATTGGAAGCAAATTCTCCAGTTTGGGATGAAAGTTGGGGGGCAGCCTCAATATGGTTATCAATGGACTGGAAAAAGAAGTGAGGGAAGTGGCCTGAGTAGGACTAGAATAAAGACTATTCCACTATTCCATGAAAAGGCAGGCACGGCTAGGATCCAGACAGGTTCCCATAGCTGCACCCGAGAGGTTATTCAATGTAAGTGCATGATCAGCCAGGCAGAGGAAGATGGTGGTGGATGGGGACTGGTTGGGCTTCTGTTCAAGGAAGAAGCAGGAGCCTTCAGGCCATCCTGGTGACAGATAGAGGTACAGAGAGACTTGACATTCAATATTATTATAATATTGAAATAAATGTAAATTGACTTCCTGTGCAAATATTTTAATAAAAAATAAATTGTTCCATATACCCATGTACAATTTTATTTCGCGAGATCTCCATGGTGTAAAACATCTTATCACAACTTGAATAATGCAGTTTTGATCTAGTTAAATAATAGGAGGAAATGATGTTCCGGATACAATTGTGTATCACTAACCAGATTTCAGTTAGGAAAGTAAGTACAAAGAACGCACTGTTCACATAATTAGAATTAAAATAATGAATTGAGACATGTTTCTCTCATCTTTTAATCAAAACTCAGTTTTGAGTCACCTCCTGTAATACAGCCACGTGCCCTGAGATCATAATTTAATAACAATAAATTCCTTTTCACCCAAAATCGAACTGAGCTTTCTGTTCAACTGAGGGAACAAATATCATCTTTCCCTAAGGACATGACAACAGCTTCTTCAATCAAATCCTTCTCTGTCTGTTAACAATGAAAAGACCTGTCACACTGCAGATTCTCACCTCTGGCTATGCAGAATTTCTAAGTCAATATAAATCTTTCTAAGAACAGAAAGGTTGTAACATCAGCAAGGCAAAGTGAGATCAAATAGTATCCTCTTCCCATCAATGTTTTATAGTGTCAGTGGCACATACAAATTGCTAAAAAGCACACCAATAAATGTCATTTAACATGATACCATGTTAAATTATTTAGCACAAATTGAAACAGCTAGAGTAGCTGAACATGCATAGAATCCACTTATAGCTTTATAGTAATACTATATGCTGCTTATACTGGGGCAGAAATAGAATATCAAGAAAATGTAAATCCCACTTCCAGCTTACTTCCTGTTGCTCTGATTAAAACTGATACGCATTTAAATGTGTGTCCACATAAGAAATTAATCATTAACTAGGGAAAAGTAAATAAACTCTACTGTTGGTGCATTACACTGGTTTACCAGCAGCCTGTGTCAAGTATAGTGTAGATTCATGCCTGTTATTTTCCACATAGAGCATTTGGATCCCCAAGGGCTTTAGGATCAGGTGGCATGGAGCTTGGATACTGTCGCATAATAAGGGGGTGAAACTTAAAGGACAACTTACCCTTCCAAACCTCAAATTGACTCTAACAGAATATAAATTGATAGATGTCTAGTGGCAGCTCAGCTAACTTCCCTTTCAGCTGGAAATGATGTGTGACACAAGAAAAGGAGAATCACTTTTAAAAATTGACAGAAATAAAAAAGTTAGGATTGATGTATAATATATATTGTCTGGTTATGACATTTGGCAAAACAAAAATATCTTTCATGAAGGCAACTTAAATATGTAACACAAATCATGAAAGTAATTTTCATATAAATACTTACAGTTTACAGCATGATTAATTTTTATTATTCGTTAATGGAATGTGAGCACCCCCAGCAAAGGCTTTGAGAAAATGGTAGTGAGCTGCCTTCATGAACCACTGCAGTTCACCTGGTGCAGGTACACCCACAGTGCTGTTAGGGAGGGAGTTCCAGGATTTTGACCCAGCGACAGTGAAGGAACGGCGAAATAGTTCCAAGTCAGGATGGTGTATGACTTGGAGGGGTACCTCCAGGTACTGCTGCTCCTATGTGTCCGATGTCCTTGTCCTTGAGTGGTAGAGATCATGGGATTGAAAGGTTTTGTTAAATGAGCCCTGTTGATTTGTTGCAGTGCATCTTGGTAGATGGTACTTGCTGCTGCTACTGTGTGCCAATGGTGGGGGGAATGAATGTTTAAGATCTGGTGCTGATCAAGTCATTTTGTCCTAGAGAGTGTTGAATTCCTTGAGTGTTATTGGAGCTAAACTCATCAAGGTAAGTGGAGAGTATTCAATCACAATCCTGACTTGTGCTTTGTAGATGGTGGACAGGCTTTGGAGAGTCAGGAGATGAGTTACTTGCCGCAGAATTCCCAGCCTCTGACCTGCTATTGTAGTCACAGTTTTTACGTGTGGTTAGTCCAGTTCAGTTTCTGGTCAATGGTAACCCCCAGAATGTTGATAGTGGGGATTCAGCACATTTGTGTTGTTAAGCAGAAACTTGTATAACTAGAATGCTAATCAAATGCACAATTTTAAATAATTATAAACTGCAGTGTTTACAATAAACTTATAAAGGAAAATGAACAGGATCCAGGTCATCAACTATATCTTAATCCTGATAGAAGTTGGTTGCTAAGAAGTACAATGCTTGGATTTGTTTTTTTAAGTAAAATCTTCTATCCTCTCTGGACGAGACTTTCGCTTGGCTCATGGATGTTAACCCCTTGCAGTAGCGCATCCGAGATATCATTCTCCATGTATGAAGGTTGACAATGAATGTCAGCTGGCATTTGACAAGAACATGTTGAAGTAAAGTATAATCCTGTTCTTACTCGATGTCTATACATGCAAATTTTCTAACAGCAACCACTGAACAAGACATCTGGCAGCTTTATCAGCTTCCTTACCAAGTGACACTAAGGCCAATTATAAGACCTTTGAGATTACCTAAAGTCAACCAAGTACCCCATCTCACTCCACCCCCACATACCATAAGCTTAACTTGGTTTTAAATGTAGTAGATACTGTTGCACACCAGTCAGCGCATATTAACAGCTACTCAATAGATGGAAGCAGGATCAAGAAGTAATCAGTGCAATAACATCTTGTCCTCAGTGCATTTTAGTCACTCATACTCAGTATAAAATAAAATTTTATGATACAAACATGAGCATTTGGGGGACACTAGTCATTAAAAATGACTGAGCTTTTCAGCACTGAATGTTCAACAATATTTTAATGAACTACACTATTAAAACGTGAACAGGAAACTCCCTTATGCTTGGATTGGGGAAACATACATATTGTGTGGTTAAAAACCACAGAGTGAAAATCTGAAAAAGAAACTAAAAATACCGGTAAAAAGTAGATTGATCAAGATCTGAAAGAAAAGAAAAAGCTGTTTTAGATGTAATCTTTCATCATAAGTCATAACTCCTGGGCCAGAATCTTTGATTGGGCGGGCGGGCACATGCCTGACCTGAACACATGTGAAATTTCGCAAAATGGCGTCAGGCTTGCATCCCGACTTCATCGTGCATGTGAGCAATATTGAGGCCGGCAGGCATGCACGGGAGTCGGAGCCACGCCCACCAACAATTAAAGGGCCAATTAAGGCCATTAAAAACCCCATTGTCCATGATTTTACATTGCCTGTGCAATTTCGCACTCGTTGCACGGGCAGAACGGGTAGGAGGGCAGCCCATTTTTAATGAAACTTCATCCAAGGGCGGGATGAAATATAATGTAAACAATATCTGGTGACTGATGTTTTTTGGGTTCTGCTGTCAGGTGCTTGAATGTGTTGCATAGACACAGTTTGGTGCATTTTTTTCTTGCCATTTAATCTGTCCAGATCTGTAGCTCCCTGAGGCAGCTCCACAGTAGCTGACTACCTTCAGGGATCTCACTAGAGGGAGCCTACCCGCTCCCTCACTTTTGTCAGCGCCTGCCCTCTTCCCATCCCCCGTTAATTGGCCAGCCAGCATGAAATTGCATTTGGGGGCCGATCGCAGGAGGAATCGTATTTCGCACCCACTTCCGAGCTTACTGACTTGGCACGCACGCCAAGCGTGAAGTTCAGGCCGTGATCTGTTTTTAGTGATGCAACGTGTGATTTTTGATTTTCATTACATCATAGTGGGTGGTATAAGACAATAATGCACACAGCCGTAAATGTTCCAATCCATCAAAATAGAAAAATACAAGAATCAATTACGTATCAGTATTTACTCCCCACCTAGAGTAAATGTATTACAAAAAGAGATAAATTGAGATTTTAAAAATCCAATAATACAATCTACATTTAAATTACCAATTAAAGTCTCAATTTGAGATGGACAAATATTAATTAGAACATTACTAATATTAAGGCTAATGTGATCAAAGTCGATCATTTCAATTTTGTTACAAAATCTACCAATGTTTTTTTCCTTCTCTGACCCTTGGTTACACCTCATGTTTTTATTATTATTTATATAATTCTGTAATATGTAAGCTCAGCAGCAATTACTCTGGGAAATTAATTTATTCATTCTCCTCCATTAGAGTGCTTAATTTGGAGTTTGGTGAGTGAGGAAGTTCAGTGAAGAGGAGGGGAGGTGCTCCTTTCTCTTTCTACTTTCCTCAGCCTCCAGTAGCTGACTCTTACTTTGCTACAAGAGAAGAAGCTGATTGAATGTCATAGGAGCCCACAAAGCAGCAAAAAGAGAGAGAGAGACAGATGTTTACAGATGAAATTTAAAAGGGACGCCACTGGAGGCCCATAAGTTGATTGGTTGGTAAGTATAGGCTTTTCCAAACTCAGCATAGAGGAGACAATCGGTGAGTGTAAGGTGAGTTATTATATACCATACTGTAGTAAACACTTTATATAAAATTTAAGGTATGTCAGTGCAGCTTGGCCATGTGGAATGTGCAGGGTGTGGGAACTCATGCTGGCACAAAGCGCCCTCGATGACATCTGCAGGAAGTGTCACCAGCTGCAGAAACATGAGCTCCGGTTTGCAGAACTTGAGTGGCAGCTGGAGTCACTGTTGTGCATCCACAAGGCTGAAGATTACATGGATAGCACCTTTAGAGAGGTGGTTATACCACAGCTAACATGTATACACTCAGAGAGGGAATGGGTGACTGCCAGAGTATCTAAGAGAAAGAGGCAGGTAGTGCCCTGAGGCTATCTCTCTCTCTGACCATTTTTTCCATTTTGGATATTGCTGAACAAGATGGTTCCTCAGAGGATTTTAGCAAGAGCCTTGTGGCAGCACAGGTGGCCTAGCTGCACAGAAGAGGAGGAGGAAGAGTGGAGGTGCTATAGTGGTAGGGGATTCCATAGTTAGGGGAGCAGGCATTTCTGCAGCCTTAGACATGATTCCAGGATGGTATGTTGACTCCCTGGTATCAGGGTCAAGGATGTCACAAAGCGGCTGCAGGACACCTTTTTGGGGGAGGGTGAACAGCCAAAGGTTGTGGTCCACATTGGGACCAATAACTTATGTAGGAAAAGTGATGAGGTCCTGAAAGCAGATTTAAGGGGGTTACAAAGGGAATTAAAAAACATGACCTCAAAAGCAGTCACCTCAGGATTACTCACAGTGCCACATGCTAGTGAGCATAAGAATAAGAAGATTGAGCAGTTCAACATGTGGCTGCAGAAGTGGACTAGGAGGGAGGGCTTTAGTTTTTTGAGGCATTGGGGCCGGTTCTGGGGCAGGAAGGACCTGCACAAGAAGGATAGGTTACACCTTAAGAGGACTGGGACTAATGCCCTCACGGGGAGGTTTGCAAGTGCTTTTAGGGACGGTTTAAAGAGGAATGGCACCGGGGATCAGAACCTGAGGGAACCAGTGGAGAAGAAAAAGATCTGGCAGGGGAAGTAGAGAAGTATTACCTGATAAGGAGGATAAATCAAAGAGTAGTATCAAGGTAGATAGAATACTTGGAGAGTTTGATAGAATTAGAGTAGGCAACAGTAAGTCATCAGATGGGATCAGAGTAAGGGGGAGAGCAAAAAATCCTGAATTATGGTTAATATGCATGGATGTGAATGTATAGAGTGTGGTTAATAAGTTTGGTGAGCAACGGGTACAGGTTGACAAATGGAATTATGATGTTATAACAGGGACCTGGCTCAAAGAAGGTCAGGGCTGAGCGTTAAATATTCCTGGGCTCAAGGTGTTTAGGAGACACAGGAAAGGAAGAAAAGGGGTAGGAGGAGTGGCAGCTTTGATTAAAGATGGCATCACAGTACTGGAGTGAGAGGATGTTCCAGAGAGGTCAAGGACGGAATCTCAGAAATGAACAAGGTGCAATAACATTGATCGGTGTAATATATAGCAGTATATAGACACCAACTAGTGGAAAGGATGTAGAGAGACAAATTTGCAAAGAAATTACAGAGAGGTGCAAAAATTATAGCGTAATTATAATGGGGGACTTCATTTATCCAAATACAGACTGGGATAGGAATAGAGCAAAGGGACAAGAGGGGCGACAGTTCCGGGAATGTGTTCAAGATAATTTCCTGCAGCAGTAAGTTTCCGATCCAACGAGAGGGCAGGCACTGTTAAACCTGGCTCTGGGAATGAGTTGGCCCAAATGGATCAAATATCAGTGGGAGATCGTTAAGGGAACAGTGACCGTTGTATCATAAGGACATCAACATGGCCATGGAAAAGGGCAGGAAACAATCCAGAGCAGGGATAATTAATTGGGGGAAAGCCAACCTCGATGGGATGAGAATTCTTCCGAGTCGAGTGAGTTGGAATCAAATGTTGGCAGAAAGGACAGCGGCTGGAATTTTCCAGTCCCATTGGCGTCAGGTGTCATGGCCGGGGGCAGGGGGAGCAATATGGCAAGAAGGTCAAAAATCAGTTTCGTGCAGTCATAAAACTGGTTTGCAACCGTCCACTCCACCCATCAATGGCGGGCCATGTATCCTGCCACCCCATGTCAGGTACATCATTTTAATACATTTACATCTAATTATAAGCCCTGCTCACTGCAATCATCCTCCCACATCAAATTTACCCCTGAAGTTGGCGTGACTTCAGGACAGCGTGCTTCACAACTGTCTTTGAGAGGCGTGCAGGCAAGCTGAACTTCGAGGGGAACTCGGAGATGATGCACACAACCTTGCGCAGTGCTCATGGGAATCACCTGTAGGACATCAAAGAAGAGGCGCCACATATTCATGGGGGGGCACAGGCAAGTCGCTTTTTCTCGGCTGGCTTTCAGTGCGCTGCCGAGGCAAGGAGTCCAGTGTGGGTCAGGCTGGGAGGGCGTGGTGGTGGGCCAGGCAGCACTGGCTGAAGGAAATACTCAAGCGCATGCCCAGGTGGACAGGTGGGGGGGAGGGGGAGGTGTGGTGGGGGGACGGGGGGGGGCATGGGGGGGGGGGTGGAGTTGGTGGGGGGCGGGAAGCAGCCATGCGCTTGGAAAAGCTTGACAAAAGTGAGCATTCTTCCACAGCTGCAGCTCCATTGACACGCTTGGAGTCGGGCCTCTGAAGCTTTTCTGCCCACTCAAGCAATGCAAAAACATGAAAGTGCCACCAAATGCTCCAGAACTTTTCACCCCTTGGGCACAGCCTGCAAATTAATGTGTGTTTTAGGGGCAGCAGAGCAATTTGCCAATTGGGTAAGTTGTAGAATCCCCTTGCGAGAGGTGGCCATGGCGCAGTCACTGGTGGAGGTGCTCACAGCTTCTCGCAATGTCTTTATTAAGGTTTGGACCAGGATCCGTTATGGTTCAAGCTAACAGCGCAGCCTAGCAGTGCAGGTTGAATGCCTGTGCCTGAGCTGAGAGCACAGCATGCAGTCCATTGGTCAAAGCTGTCGCCAATCGGTCAAGTGGAGTGGGGTGGAGGTGGGTGGGGTTTCGGATAGCCAATGAGCGCACTATACACTGGCCATCCAAGTGGTGGTGAGCACTCTCCTGCATGCATTATGGGGCCTTCAGACTTAACCAAGAGAGAGGTTCTTGGTACACCCATGCTAATCCACGTGTCTCTCTCTTTGATCCTGCAGGAGGAGGACATCAGGATCACAGAGCCTGGTGATTTAGAGTTATGTCTCATGGCTTACAGGGAACAGAGAAGGAGAAGAAGAAGAGAGCATGGAGGCACCTGGCCCAGCAAAGGGAGGAGCACCTCCCTCAAGATGAAGGGGTGAGAGGGCCTGCTGCGCGCGCAGCTGAAGATCCGCAGTGAGCTGTCGTTCGTAGGTGCCTTGCTAGACCCAGGTCAATAAACAGCACCTGTAGGTGACTGAGAACCAGTGTCGCCGAAGGCTGCTCATGTCTGGGGAGCTCGTTGGTCGCATCTGCCATCTACTGCAGGACTTGGTGCCACGGGGACATGAAGGGAATCCACTGCCAGTGGCCGTGAAAGTGACCTCAATTTATATGCCAGTGGCTCCTTCCAGTACTCCATAGGTGATCTGTGTGGGATCTCACAAGCCTCTATGCACAAATATGTCCAGGAGGTCAAGGACGCCATCTTCATGAAGGCACAGAGCTTTGTGTATTTCGCCCAGGATCACGAAAGCCAGGAAGCAACAGTGCTAGGATTTGCACAGATCTCAGGTTTTCCACAGGTGCAGGGTGCCATTGACTGCACTCACGTGGCACTCAGATCTCCAATGTAACAATCAGCCAACTACATCAACCGCAAAGGCTTCCAGTCGCTGAATGTTCAGCTGGTGTGAAACCACCACAAACACATCCTTCAGGTCTGTGCACAATTCCCAGCAAGTATCCATGACTCCTACATCCTTAGCAGGTCTCAGATCTCTGACATCTTCCAGAGTCCAGAGAGTCAGGGTTAGCTCCTCGGGGACAAGGGCTACCCACAGAGGACATGGCTGATGATCTCCATGCGGTGGCCTCAGACGACGACAAGGCACATTTCGTGACCCGGACTTCAGTGGAGCAAACCATAAGCATTTTGAAAGTGAAGTTCTGATGCCTCAACAGATCCCATGGAGCTCTGCAATACAGTCCCCAGAGGGTATCGCATATCATTGTCATTTGCTGCGCACTCCACACCCTGGCGCTGCAAAGTGGAGAAGGCCTAGCTGAGGAGGAGATGGAGGAGCTGCACATGTCCTCCGTTGAGGAGGGCGTTGAAGGGGATGATGATGATGAGATCCTCGAAGGCGAGGATGCCGGCTATGAAGTCATCGCACTGGCCAGATGAGGCAGGCACACTCGGGAGGCCCTCAAAGGCACAAGATTCATGGGGGATGGTAAAACCATAGAACCATAGAAAAGATATGGTGCAGAAAGAGGCCATTCAGCTCATCATGTCTGGGCTAGAAAAAGATGAAAAAGAAACTGGCTCGTTTTAATCTGACTTTCCAACACCTGGTCCATAGCTTTGAAGATTACAACACTTCAGGTGCGGACCCAGGTATCTTTTAAATGAGTTGAGCATTTCAGCCTCAACCATCAATTTAGTTAGTGAATTACAAATGCCTATCATCCTCTGCATGAAAAAGTTTTCCCTCATGTCCCCTCTAATCCTTCTACCAATCACCTTAAATCTATGCCCCCTGGTAATTGACCCCTCAGCCAGCGGAAACAAGTCTTTACTGTCTGCCCTATCTAGGCCTCTCATAATGATGATGAGATGCATTAACGACAGTCCTGACATCGTCACATTGCACCTGTGAACGTTTGACTCCTGTGTGGCTGATGGCAGCGCACGTACCCTCAGTGCTCAGGCTCATGTCATGGGGCTCAACAGAGGCTCTGATAGTTACTAGATTCCAGGAGGATGATGATTACGTGCAGTGAGGACACTCCATAGATCTTCACATAGCCTCTCTGAATGTCTGATTCCTGTTTGTCCAAAGGCATTTTGCTTGCGCTCTGTGATCAGGATCATATCATGGAGATGCAGCCATGATGTTTTAAATGCATCTGATCCTTTGTCAGCCTGCAGCACCTGTCCACTTCAGGAGCACAGTGTCACCGGACACAGATGCTGCAGAGATGGCGGGGTTGGGAGGATGATGGGGCCCAGGCCCAAACCCACCTCAAAGGTGCTGAGAGCACACAGAGAGAATGACGGAACTCTGTGATGCCTGCCCACGACATTCTGGCAGCAATGACAAGCACCATCGAGGTGCAGGCATCACTGATGTGTCCAGGGAATGTGAAGCTGGAACATCACTTTTATCTGAAGGCTGCACAAAGCATAGGGAAGAGACCCTGGACTGAGACACCTGCCTTTATCTTGTGCAGAAAGGTTTCACATCTGTGTGACGTGAACACTGCTCATCAGAACAAGGAGCCATAGGCAAGGAGACGTTCTTGGGATTTTATTTACAATAGTGAACATTATGTACAATTGATTAGCACCCGTGCCCAGGCTGTGCGACTATGTCTTCTTAACTGCCCGGTGGGCACCGCAGGGTCTGGGGTGCTTTATCAACCCTCTTAATCACATTTTGATTTGATGTTTGTAAGTTTCCTTTAAACTTTGTCTTTGGTTTTGCGGCTAACCTAACTTAGGGGCTGTGTTTACTTTATCCCTCAGTTTGTTAATTTAGTTTACTTGTTTGACTCTGAAAAAGTTACATCTTCTTAACTTTCTTAACTCTGACGCTATGTCTTGGTGCTCCCTAGACATCCACACTGGAGGTGGAGACAGCCTGCTGGCTGCTACATCCTGTCTATAAATACCTTGATAGGCGTCCTCTGGAGGGCCAAGACCTGAAGGGCCCTGGCCTGCTTTCGGCGTCCTGCTGTCTGGCAGTGGCACCCTCTTCAGCCTGTGAGCTGGAGCTGCCTGGGTCACAGGAAGAGGGGGCTTGGATAGGCCGGACACTCCTAGAGTCACGTGGGTGGATGGCCCTGGGGTGTGCACCTGCTGATCTTCCTCCCTCTGGGTGCCCGAGGACCCCTGGCTGACTCCTTGAGGAGGAAGGGAAGCTGGAGTGAGATCAAGCTGTCCTGCACCTCTCTTGTGTACACACTGTTGGAGGCCAATTATGGCATCAGTGATGGATTGAGCTCACACAGCAGTGCAGGAGCAATATCCTGGTCCAAGGCCTCCATGGCAGCTGCTATCCCACCAGTGTTGATCTCAGTGCGTTGGCATGCCGGCGCTATCACCTCAGACTGAAGGCGGATGGACTCCTTCATCGTGCCTTGTAATCTGAGGAGTGCAGCGGACATCCCTTCCTGATATTCTCGAGCTTGTCTTTGCAGCTCCAGTAACTGAGGTATGATTGAGTCTAGAGGCCCCTCATCTGACTCGGTCTCAGCAGATTTCCGACCTCCAACAGTGCTCTGAGTGGTGGAAATCTGAGAAGTCCCTGCCATCACCTGCTTTGGATCAGACAGTGTGATGCACTTACCAGATTGTGAGCCCGAAGCTACTCCAGAACTAAGTCCCACCGAGGTGTGTGTCCCTGCGCTGGTGGAGGGTGTGGGGAGCGCTGTGATCGGTCTTCAATCAGGGTGTCATCAGATTCTTCTTCCAAGGTGTCTTCAGGCGAGGACCCCTTCGGCTGCTTCTCAGATGTGCCTGCGAAAGCAGAGAGAGATGATTAGTGCGTGGCAGGGGACTGCGGAACAGGGGAGCTGACTCACAGCATGGTTGTCTGATGGATGTTGCACTGCGGGATCCTTGCTTGGTTGAGCTTTGCCGACCTCACCATCAGCACAGGAACAGTCCAGTTCATCGCTGGTCAGCTGAGTGACTCTATTTTCAAAGTCTGTGAGGACCTCGATGTCAGGAATTCCTCCACCAGTCTGAGACCTTTTTGTTGTGTGCTAGCTTGTCCTGCATGAATGCAGATGAGAGAGCATAAGCAGGATGCCTGCCAAGCCAGATGATAAGGATCCTGGCATGTGTGGGTGGTGAGTGGTGCCACGGACAGAATGAGAACATGATCCACAGAGCAGATGGAGGTGTGTGTGGTGGGGATTGGTGATGTCCTTAGGGCTGGCAGTGAGAGAGATCTCTGTGGATATGTGATGGGTTTGTGATTGTGTGAGTTGAGAGTGATGAGAAGAGTGACTTACCCTGATGGAATGGAGGAGATTATTCATCCTCTTTCGGCACTGGGTGTCTGTCATCTTTTGCAGGGCATTGGCGCTGACCACCACTGCCACCACCTCCCATGCTGGATTGGTGATCTTGATTGCTGGTCTTTGCTCAGAGCTGAGTTAGAGGACAGCATGCAGTAGGCACCTGAGGGAGGCGTCACCTGAGGGACAGCATGTTTCCTCCCTTTGGCAGCCATGATTTTGCAGCAGCTTCTGATGTCTTAGAGAGTGCTCGCTCTGTGCAGGCGTGCGCTTTAAATATGGCACCAGGATTACTGAAGGCTTGAGGTGACAGCAGGGCGGGCGAATCAGAGGGAGCTGCAGGTGCAGAGTGGATCAAAGCTCCTCTGTCCTTTCAGGAGAAGACATCCCATAACAATATTGAGAGGTCATGGACTGGCGGAGGACCCCCACATCTCCTCATCCTCTCCTGGTACGAGGAGGAGGCCTTGGAGCTTGAGAGGCGCCATGCACCTTGGTCAACCAGCCGTGGTGAGGCTGGGGTGTCAGATGAAGGTAAGAGTGCAGTGCACTGAGGTGAGAGTTTCGGATGCTGCAAACAATATTGTGCAGTCTCATTATTGATGGGAGCCTCCAGACTGGATTCCCCATTGATCATTGAAAGACGATGGCACCATGATGCAGATCTCCATTGTCTCACCAGAGTGCCTTGCATGCACAGTGACGGTGCGCTGACTTAAACTAATGACATGTCCTTCTTCTCCCTTAGACCTGCCACCAAGCAGCCAATCACAGGACCTCCAGGGACTACCCCTGACACGGGAGGACCACCAGGCTCCAGATGCACCTGCGTTACTCCCGCTCTCTGAACCAGGCAGCAGCAGATACCAGCACCTTGGCAGGCATTAGTTCGGTGGCTAGTGTCTCAGTGTACATTGGTGAGGGCAATTCACATTGGCTTGAGGTGCTGGCAGAAGCAGAGAGTGTCCAGGGCACCAGCAGTTGGAGGACTGCTGGGGACCAGGATAATGCTCATTCAAAGGCTGATGATGAGCCTCTGGTGTCGGCCATTAGGCGGCAGATGCTGGATGTCCAGCAGGGTGGATGGGAGGATCTGGCAGAGATCCATGAGGGTATGCGTGCTCTGGTCTCTGTTGAGGAAGAGTCCATGTGGAGCATGAGCACTGCGGTGACCCTCATGGCCGAGCGCACTGTTCCCTCCATGGAGAGAGTGGCGACTCTCATGGAGAGGCTGCTTCTGGAACAGAATCAGGTGTTCTTGGTGTTGCACTCGGCCCTGCAAGCCCACACACAGGGCACTGAGCTCAGGTGATCAGTGTGCATGTGTGAGATGAATGAGGCACCCAGTATCCCAGCTATGTGCATGTCTATCAAAGGCGAGCAGGAAGGTCCACAGCAACCTCACATTGGCACACGAGCTGCTTGCCATCTCTGCGGGCTCCTCTCAGGGCACTCTGGATGCGGGCAGCAGCTCCTCCACCCCTCTGCCAGTGACCGTGGTATCTGATGAGGCTGTGATGACTGGGGAGATGCCAGCCATGGCACTGGCCGCTCCCTCCCAGGTGGAGCCAGCACAGGCTCCAATGGCCAGAGGGCGACCGCCAAGGTCATCAAGGCCAATAAGACAACAGAGTCAGCAGGCTGTCTCCAATGCCACTGCCAGCAAGGGGGGAGCACCTAGATGTAGCACCCATAAACATAAGTTTAAAGCACCTCAAGCACAAGAGGGACTGGTCACAGGTGATCTTTTGTTCTCCCATTTTTTAATCCTTTTTTTTAATGGTGTGACTTTCAACACCTGATATTGTTCTGTTCATAATCTGTGAGTGCCAACATTATATTACATTTGCTTTTGTGTTATTGGCATGAGTATGCTTCATTTGTTTTGTAGGTGCAGAGTACGCCAGTATGTAATGCTGGACGTGGGTGGCTCGAACCTTTATTGCTCAGGCAGTATGTGGACATTGGAGGCAAAGGATCTCATTTCTGAGATCTGGGATGGAGGCGGCAGCCCTGGCATGAGGTGGGAGCGGTTCTATGGCAGCCTAGCTGAAGGACCATAAGACCATTAGACCATAAGACATAGGAGCAGAAGAGGCCATTCGGCCCATCGAGTCTGCTCCGCCATTCAATGAAATCATGGCTGATATGATAATCCTCAACTCCACTTTCCTGCCTTCTCCCCATAACTCTGATTCCTTTACTGTTTAAAAATCTGTCATTCTCAGTCTTGAATATACTTTATGACCCAGCCTCTACAGTCCTCTGTGGTAAAGAATTCCACAGATTCACTACTCTCTGAGAGGAGAAATTCTGCCTCATCTCTGTTTTAAATGGGCACCCCCCTTACTTGGAGATTATGCCCTCTGGTCCTAGACTCTCCCACAATGGGAAACATCTCTCAGCATCTACCCTTTTAAGCCCCCTAAGAATCTTATATGTTTCAACAAGGTCACCTCTCATTCTTCTAAACTCCAATGAGTACAGGCCCAACCTACTCAACCTCCCTTCATAAGAAAATCCCTCCATATCCAGCATCAACCCAGTCAACCTCTCGGGACTGCCTCCAATGCCAGTATATCTTTCCTTAGATAAGGGAGCCAAAACTGTTCACAGTATTCTAGGTGTTGTCTAACTAGTGCCTTGTATAGTTTTAGCAAGATTTCCTTATTTTTATACTCCATTCCCTTTGAAATAAAGGCCAACGTTCCACTTGCTTTCCCAATTACCTATTGACCTTGTTTGTTAGCAACTCATCACTTGCCTTGCCATCGCTCTTGTATTTTATTCAATTTATTAATCAATTATTCTCGTATCCTCACTCTTTACACTTTATTATAATTATTTTTTTATACACACCAATATTTATCTTATACTTAACAAGTTATCTTTAAGAAAAAAAGACTAGAGGTCTAATCACAAACTAAAGACCTTACTTTTACTTTAAAGACTAGAAATACTCACCAATCCTACTCACCAATCAGCTGCTCTCCATGCCCTTTTCCCTCTCTTGCTCTTTGATGGTCTCATACACTCTCACTGTTAAAGGCCCCTTCCTCTCACACTCGCTCCCTGTAAATTACCACACTGCTTCTCTCACACTCTTTCACTGTAAATGGCCCTGCTGTTTCTCTCTCACCCTCTCGCTGTAAATGGCCCCGCTGTTTCTCTCATACTTGCTCCCTGTAAATGACCCCACTGTTTCTCTCTCACTCTCTCACTGTAAATGGCCATGCTGTTTCTCTCTCACCCTCTCGCTATAAATGACCCCAATGTTTCTCTCTCACTCTCTCACTGTAAATGGCCATGCTGCTTCTCTCACACTCTCTCACTCTAAATGATCCCACTGTTTCTCTCACTCTCTTGCTGTAAATGCCCACGCTGCTTCTCTCACACTCTCTCACTGTAAATGACCCCACTTTTTCTCTCACACTCTCTCACTGTAAATGACTATGCCATTTCTCTTACATTCTTTCACTGTATGTGACCCCACTGTTTCTCTCACACTTTCTCCCTGTAAGTAACCACACTGTTTCTCTTACACTCCCTTACTGTAAATGACTCCACGGTTTCTCTCACACTCTCTTGCTGTAAATGACCAGGCTGTTTCTCTCACACTCTCTCACTGTAATGATCACACTGTTTCTCTAAGAGCATTGGATAAAGGTGTCCCTGGTGTCCCTGCCTCCCTGGAGGTTACCGAGGTCTGGCTCCATGCCCTCAGTGTTCTCCTCACCATGCTGCTCTTCTGATTCACTACTGGACTCATCATCTGTGGCCTGTGCAGCTGTATCAAGATCCTCTTCCTCCAGTGGCGCCCCCCTTGCCAGCGCCAGATTGTGGAGAATGTAACATGCATCCGCTATCAGTGACACCTGCTCTGGGGAGGTATTGTAGTGCTCCCGCTGAATAGTCCAGCCATTGGAAGCAGATCTTGAGAAGATCTATGGTTCTCTCTACCACCACCCTTATGGAGGCCTGGCTCCTGTTGTATTGTTGCCCTGTCCCTGTTCTTGGGTGGGGGAGAGGCGTCATGAGCCACCTTCTGAGGGGATAGCCCTTGTCACCCAGAAGCCATCCATCCAGTCAGGCTGGAGCACTGAAGAGCCTCAGCACCTGGGACTGTCCGAGGATGTAAACCTGCACAGACTTGCAGAATATGCATCTCGTGATCACACACTATCTGCATGTTCATTGAGTGGAAGCCCTTCCTGTTGATGAAGGCACCGGGCTCATCTTCTGGTGCCTTGATGGCCACATGTGTACAGTCGATGGCACCCTGGATGTGGGAGAACTCAGCAATCACTGCAAAGCCTCTGACTCACTCAGCCTGGCTGGCCTCGACTGTACAGAAATGAAATAAAGTCAATTCCCGCCTGAACGGAGCTTCTGTCACCAGCTTAATGCAACTGGACAGCTGATGGGGAGCCTCCACAAAGATCCCCCACCAGAGGCATGAAAGTTAAGGGCCACCATGACCTTCAGAGCCATAGGCATGAGGTGTCCACCCACACAGCCGGAGCTGACCTCAGGTGTGATCATCTGACATGGAGGTCACGGTTCTCCTGGAGAGGCGAAGCCTCCTTCGGCATTGCATCTCGGACATATTGAGGTAGCTGCATCGCTGCCTGTAAACCCTGGCAGCAGGATAGTGGCGTCTTCTGTGGCCCCTTCTGCCTTGGGCTACGTGCTGGCCCTGCACCCCTTGTGCCTGCTCCTTTCCTCCCACAGGTCACTCCCCTGGAAGCTGCATTGGGACACTTGGCCTCCTCTCCCTTCTGCCCCTCTCTTCCTCTCAGAGGAGGTGCCTCCAGGAGAGAGCACAATCCCCATTACCAGGGTAAGGGAAGGCTGTCTGATACCTGGAAGGGCCTACACAGTCCGAATCTTCAGGGGGCCTTGAAGACTGCAATAAGTCCTGAAATGACGTGTGGAAATGCTAACAATAAAGCCCTGAACAGAGGTGAAGCTGCCAAGTACCAGTAAGCAACCAGCAGCAAACTATCTCCAAAACTCCTCACTACTCACAGTGGCAATGCTGCTGACCCTTTTTATCCCGCCCTTGGATGAGGTTTTGCAAATTGTGGGGTGTCCACCTGCCTGTTTTGCCTGTGCGACGAGCAAAAAATCGCATGGGCATTGTTAAATCGCCTTAACTGGCCTCTTAATTAGTAGCGGGTGCAGCTCTGACTCCTGCGCGTACTCGCTCACCGAATTAGTGCACGAGTGCGCGATGACGTTGGGACACTCGCCCAATGTCATTGCTCATCATTTTATGCTCATTCGAGTTGGGTTCGTGCCCACCTGACGAGCAGAAAATTCTGCGCCTGAGCTATATTAATGAGCTAGACTGTGGTGTTCAGGGTATGATTTCAAAATTTACAAATGATATGAAGATTGGAAACACTGTCAACTGTGATGAGCTTTAACCGTTGGTGGATTGGGCGGACAACTGGCAGAGAATGCAGAGATGTGTGAGGTGATTCATTTTGACGAGAAGAATATGGAAAGACAGTATAGAAATAAAGGGAGAAACTCTAAAGGAGGTGCAGGAACAGAGGGTCCTCGGTGTATATGTACATAAACCATTGAAGATGGCAGAGGGCATGTTGAGAGAGCAGTTAATAAAGCAGATAGCATATTAGGCTTTATTAATAGGGACATTAAGTACAAGAGTAAGGAAGCCATGTTGACCCTGTATAAGACACTAGTTAGGACTTATCTGGAGTACTGCTTCCAGTTCTGGGCACCACATTTGAGGAAGGATGTGAAGAGAGTGCAGAGGAGATTCACAAGAATGATTCCAGGGGTAAAGAACTGTAGCTATGAGGATAGATTAGAGAGGTTGAAACTCTTTTCCTTGGGGAAAAGAAAGTTGAGGGGAGACTTGAGAGAAGTATTAAAGATCCTGAGGGGTACGGACAGGGTAAATAGTGAGAAACTATTCCTATTCAAGAAAGCATCAAGAAGAAGAAAAACATAGATTCAAAATAATTGGCAAAAGGAGTAAAAGTGAGATGAGGATTTTTTTTTACCTAGAGGGTGGGTGGAGTCTGGAACAAACATCCTGAAAGGGTGTTGGAGGCAGGTTCGATTGAGATATTCAAAAGGGAATTGGAGTGCTGAAAAGAGAGAATGTGCAAGGTTACAGGGATAAGGCCAGGGAGCTGGACTAGGTTGAATGCTCTTTCAGTGAGCCGGTGCAGACTTGATGGGCCAAATGGCCTCCTCTTGCACTGTAAAGTTTCTGTGATTCCCAAGTTGAAACATATGTTAATCTCATGAACTAACTGACTTACATACATGTATGTTATGTTCCTTCTGTAGGGTCGCTTTGCTCAGCGAACATGGTTTCACACCCATCTACTGGTGAGTGAGTTGGTAAACAAGGTACTGCAGATACAGAGACCAATATAAGATGAAGCACATGCTGTTTATTAACACAAGTAACAGAGCAATAACACGTGTACTTCTCCAACCAGACCCTATTCTAAACTACTGATTAACATTGTAGCCAATGCTACACAGCTATTGGGTAATACAGTCACGTGGCCAATCTGCTCACATTCTCTTATAGGTGTATTGCACCTCAGATTACCACAATGTAGGAGCACCTATACACCCTGTGTCATGAAAAAGTGTGCATTCTGAAAATGTCTGTTGCTCATATGATCACTGATGACATTTATGAAACTTTGCTTTTGTGCATCTAGGATAGTTCTGAGCACTTCATTTCTGCAGCTTCCTGATACCAATAAGTACACTATACCTTTATGAATGCTATCCCACACCCATCTTTCTCTACTGCGTTTACATTGGCCTCTAGAGTAGTTTTGGTATAATTTGCAACAGCAAGCTGTACCATGTGAAAATCATTGAGATTACATTTCTATATATGTGAAGATATCAAAGCGCTCCATTAGGGTTCTTTGTTGCATGGAAAAATGCTAATACCATTTTGATGTGAAAGGCAATAAAAGGGGTAAGGTTTTAATGTCTCTGCAATAAGGTTATATGCGAAAGTAAGTTCAACATAGATTAAAATAGATAATACAAACCCTTCAATATGTATTAACAGTTGAGATAAAACTGATTGGATGTAAAAATAAGTCACCTAAGGTGCCCATCCAATGCCATATAACTCATGAGCACCATATACATAAATGGTAACTGATATCTGATGTTGAAGCTGTTTTTTATAATATTAAGTAATTTGAAAGCTTTTTGTTGGTTTATGTCACTTTTGAGTGTGCCTATCATTTGGGTGTAGCCTGATACATGGGTAATTGACATCCATGCCAAACTTAATCATGTGACAACTTCATACATTATTGTGTGATTTTAGTGCCAAAGTGTTGGTGGTGTCTCATGGGAAACATAACTCTGCAGTAATGAAAATGCTGCAAGGCTTATGATCGACTTTGGCTGGGTTGCATTAGAAAATACATGAGAGAAAATAAGGGGAAAACAAACGAGTCATCCAGCTCAGCCAGCTCTCCCATGCTTTGGGTTCACATGTAGATCATTTACAACTTCCCTTCTGTTTTGGCTCCAAATATATATCCTTGATATGCATTTGATATCAAATTACTTAATATGGCCAAATGAGAGTTAAAAGCAGTCTGCCAGATACCAGATTTATCCTAAATGTTCTCCAGATGTTTACAGGCTAAAAAGAAATTAAATAGGATGCCTTGATATTTCCAGACACCTGCACTATTGTACTTTAAAGATACAAGATCTACATTTTTGTAAATTTCCTTGATATTAAGACTAGGTTCCAGTTGTGAGCTGTAGAGAAGTAGCACTGAGTATAAATCCAGGACAGAAAGAGGGGAGCATATCCATGGCCTACTAATGCATGATGTGTGGGAAGGCATAAGTGTGGCATTCACAGCCTGCCTTAGAAAAACAAAAGATTTGAAACTACTTATTTCTTTAAATTTATAGCCTTCAAATGGCACATAATCATACATCTGTTTTTTATTTTATTGTTAAAACATTTTCTTGTTCTCAACTTCATGTGTGCTATATGTATCCTGTAAACAATTTCTCCTGTAAATCACATGACTGCTGTTCACATTCATTCAGCTGCTGCCTTTGTTGGAGAAAAAGGGGTCATATGGAGAAAGTGATGGCAACTGAGGCAATACCAAAGCTTCAATTCCTTGCTCTTGAAAATCAATATTGGACTTCATTTTAAAAATACTATTATTTAATTCATAAACTGAACACTCAGTACTGCATCAGAGAAAATGTTGCATAGGCAGAGGTATTATCATTTCAGAGACACATAGCTTTGATTTGTACGGGGGAATGAATCCAATAAAAATAAAAACAGAAAATGCTGGAAAAACTCAGCAGGTCTGGCAGCATCTGTGGAGAGAGAAACAGAGTTAATGTTCTGAGTCCCTATGACTCTTCTTCAGAGCTGAAGAGAGGTAGAAATGTGATGTGCTGTTGAAGAGGGAGGTGGGGGTGGAGCAGGTGAAGTAAAATAGAAGGTCAGGAATAGGTTGGAGGTCGGGAGAGATTGAATGACAAAGATGTCATGGACACATAAGAAAATAAGAAATAGAAACAGAAGTAGGCCATTCGGCCCCTCAAGCATGCTTTGCTATTCAATAAGATCATGGCTGATCTTCTTGTGTTTTGATTTCCACATTCTCATGTAACCCCGATAACCTTTGATTCCCTTGCCTAACACAAATCTATCTATCTCTGCCTTAAAAATATCCAATGACCCTGCCTTCACCACCTTCTGAGGCAGAGAATTCCAAAGTCGCACAACCCTCTGAGAGAAAAAAAATTCTCCTCATCTCTGTCCTAAAAGAGCGACCCCTAATTTTAAAACAGTGCCCCCGAGTTCTGCACTCACCCACAAGAGGAAACATTCTTTCAGCATCCACCTTATCAAGGCCGTTCAGGGTCTTGTATACTTCAATCAAATCACCCCTCACTCTTCTAAACTCCAGTGGAAACAAGTCCAGTCTGTCCAACCCTTCTCCATAAGACAACCCACTCATTCCAGATATCAATCTAGTAACCTCCTTTGAACCGCCTCCAATACATTTACATCCTTCCTTAAATAAGGAGACGAAAACTGCACACACTATTCGAGGTGCGGCCTCACCAATGCCCTGTGGAACTGAAGCATAACATCCTTACTTTTATGTTCAAACCCTCTCAAAATAAAGGATAGCATTCCACTAGCCTTCTTAATTATTTACTGTACCTGCATTTTTGTGACTCATGTACTAGAACACCTCAGGATTATGCAGCCGTTTTCCATTTTAGTAATACTCTGCTTTTTCGTTCTTCCTGTCAAAGTGAACAACTTCACATTTTACCACATTAAACTCCATTTGCCAGAGTTTTGCCCACTCACTGAATCTAATTATATCCATCTGCAACCTCCTCATGTCCTCTTCACAACATACTTTCCTACCTAACTTTTTGTCATCTGCAAATTTAGCTAATATGTCTTCACTCTCTTTGTCTAAGTCATTGATGTAAATCATAAAATGTTGAGGCCCCAGTACAGACCCCTGTGGGACTCCACTCGTCACATCCTGCCAATCAGAAAAAGACCCATTTATGCATACTCTCTGCTTTCTGCCAGCCAGCCAATCTTCTATCCAAGCTAATTTGTTACCCCCTGCACCATGCACTTTTATATTCCGTAATAATCTTTGGTGTGGCACCTTATGTGGCACTTTATCAATTACCACAAGACAAAGCAAGTGATAATGATAGTATAAAAATATGAAAGCAGGTTTAATGGTGGCATAAAGGTTTACCCTGCTGAAAGCAAAACATGAAAACAAGATACAAACTGGCACTTGTGGGGATGGGGAGGAGAGGGGAGGTGGAAGAAAAATCATAATGGAGGACAGAGTTCATGGTCTGAAGTTGTTGAACTCAATGTTAAGTCCAGAAGGCAGTAAAAAGCCTGATCTGAAGATGAGGTCTGTTCCTCTAGTTTGTATAGGGCTTCACTGGAACATTGCAGCAGACCAAGGCCAGACATGTGGGCATGAGAGCAGGATGGTGTGTTGAAATGGCAAGCGACAGGAAGATCTGAGTCATGCTTGCAGACTGAGCGAAGGTGTTCCACAAAATGGTCACCCAGTCTGCGTTTAGTCTCCCCAGTGTAGAGGTGACCACATAGTGACCAGCGAATGCAGTAGACTAAATCGAAAGAAATGCAAGTGAAGCACTGCTTCACGTGGAAGGAGTGTTTGGGACCTTGGATGGTGAGGAGGGAGGAAATAAAGGGGCAGGTGTTCCATCTCCTGTGATTGAATGGGAAGATGCTGTGGGAAAGGGATGAGGTGTTGGAGCTAATAGAGGAGTGGACCAGAGTGTCACGGAGGAAATGGTCCCTACGGAATGCTGAAAAGAAATAAAGCAGCCTTCCATCCCATGGCTGTCTATTTGTTGCGTTGCTGCCAATTTTGCTTACAGTCACTGAGATCCAAACAAAGACTTCATTGTGTAACATGTTTTGCTACTTTTAAAAAAATATATTGTATATTTGGGAGATGGGTGATGCTGTAAATCAAGAAATGGAAGGGAGGGAGGAATTTAAGAAAATTACAATCACCAGGGAAGTAGTATTAAGCAAATTGTTGGAGCTGCGGGCTGATAAATCCCCAGGTCTGGATGGACTTCACCATGATGTCTTTGAAGAAGTGGCTACTGAGGTAGTTGATGCACTAGTTTTAATTTTCCAAAATTCCCTAGATTCAGGATAGGTTCTGTTAGATTGGAAAGTAGCAAATGTAACTCCTTTATTCAAAAAGGGAGGCAGAAAGAAAACAGTAAAATACAGGCCAGTTAGCCTAACATCTGTCATAGGGAAAGTGTCAGAAGCTGTTATTAAAGATATTATAGAAGAGCACTTAGAAAAATTCAAGGCAATCAGGCAGAGTCAACATGGTTTTGTGAGAGGGAAATTATGTTTAACCAATTTATTGGAGTTCTTTGAAGGCTTTGTGGACAGCGAGGAAGGCTTTCAAAGCTTGCAGAGAGATCTGGACCAATTGGACAAATGGGCCAGAAAATGGCAGATGGAATTTAATGCGAAAAAGTGTGAGGTGTTACATTTTGGAAGGTCAAACCAAGGTAGGACATACACAGTAAATGGTAGGGCACTGAGGAGTGCAGAGGAACAAAGGGATCTGGGAGTTCAGATACATAATTCCCTGAAAGTGGGGTCACAGGTAGACAAGGTTGTAAAGAAAGCTTTTGGCATACCGGCCATCATAAGTCAGAGTATTGAATATAGGAGTTGGGATGTTATGGTGAGGTTTTATAGGACATTGGTGAGGCCAACTTTGGAGTGTGCACACAACTTTGTGTGCAGTTCTGGTCGCCTAACTATAGGAAGGATATCAGTAAGATTGAAAGAATGCAGAGAAGATTTACTAGGATGTTGCCGGGTCTTAAGGAGTTGAGTTACAGGGAAAGATTTAATAGGTTAGGATTTTATTCCTTAGTGCGTAGAAGAATGAGGGGAGATTTGATAGAAGTTTACAAAATTATGAGGGGTATAGACAGAATAAATGCGAGTAGGCTCTTTCCACTTGGATTAGGAGAAATAAACATGAGAGGACGTGGCTTTAGGGTGAAAGGGGAAAGGTTTAGGGGGAACATTAGGGGGAACTTCTTCACTCAGAGAGTGGCGAGAGTGTGGAACGAGCTATCATCTGAAGTGGTAAATGCGGGCTCACTCTTAAGTTTTAAGAATAAATTGGATAGATACATGGATGGGAGAGGTCTGGTGGGTTATGGACTAGGTGCAGGTCAATGGGACTAGCGGAATAATATTTCGGCACAGACTGGAAGGGCCGAATGGCCTGTTTTCTGTGCTGTAGTGTTCTATGGTTCTATGGAGTCACATATGCTATGGATAAAAGAGAACCGGTGGATGTACTGTACTTAGATATTCAGAAGGCATTTGATAAAGTGCCACATCAAAAGTTATTGCAGAAAATAAAATCTCTTGGTGCGGGGGTAACATATCAGCATGGAAAGAAGATTGGCTAGCTAACAGAAAGCAGAGAGTTGACATAAATGGGTATTTTTCTGGTTGGCAGGATGTGACGGGTGG
The DNA here is from genome assembly GCF_017639515.1 of Carcharodon carcharias. Lineage (NCBI taxonomy): Eukaryota > Metazoa > Chordata > Chondrichthyes > Lamniformes > Lamnidae > Carcharodon > Carcharodon carcharias. The sequence goes on from NC_054469.1 coordinate 60,351,648, forward strand.
TGTGCCACAGGGATCAATGCTGGGCCCTTAACATTTTACACTTTATATCAATAACTTGGATGAAGGGTCAGATGGGATGGTTGCTAAATTTGCTGACAACACAAAGCTAGGTAGGAAAGTAAATTGTGAAGAGGACATAAGGAGGCTACAAAGAGAAATAGATAGGTTAAGTGAGTGGGAAAAGATCTGGCAAATGGAGTATAATGTGGGAAAATGTGAAATTGTTCATTTTGGTAGGAAGAATAAAAAAGAAGCTTATTATCTAAATGGTGAGAGATTGCAGATCTCTGAGATTCAGAGGGATCTTGCTGTCCTAGTGCATGAATCACAAAAACCTAGTATGCAGGTACAGCAAGTAATTAGGAAAGTTAATAGAATGTTATCATTTATTATGAGGGGAATTGATTACAAAAGTAAAGAGGTTATGCTTCAGATGCACAGAGCATTGCTGAGACTACATCTGGAGTATTGTGCACAGTATTAGTCTCCTTATTTAAAGGAAGATGTAAGTGCGTTAGAAGCAGTTCAGGGAAGGCTTACTAGACTAATACCACGAATGGGTGGGTTGTCCTATGGGGAAAGGTTGGACAGGTTAGGCTTGTTTCCACTGGAAATTAGAAGAGTAAGGGGAGACTTAATCGAAATCTTTAAAATCCTGAGGGGTCTTGACAGGGTGGATGTGGAGAGGATGTTTCCTCTTGTGGGACAATCTAAAACTAGGAGTCACAATCTAAGAACAAGAGGTTACTCATTTAAGACAGAATTGAGGAGAATTTATTTCTCTCAAAGGGTTGTGAGTCCTTGGAACGCTGATCCTCAAAAGGCGGTGGAAACAGAGTATATTTTTAAGGCAGAGCTAGATAGATTCTTGATTAACAATGGCGTGAAAGGTTATCAGGGGTAGGCAGGAATGGTGGGATTGAAGTTACAGTCAGATTAACCATATCTTATTGAATGGCGGAGCAGGCTCGAAAGGCCGAATGGTCTTCTCCTGCTTCTAATTCATATGTTTGTATGGCAATGCCATATTTATTGTATATTCTTAGTTGCCCTGAGAATGTAGCAATGTGTGTAGCAAACAGGGAGTGGCATTGGAATTGGAAGAGGCATTCTCTTTTAAATAGCATTCATAAAGAATACAGATTTGATTTTATTTGACAGTGCCACAATTTTTTTAACCCTAAGTAAAACAAAGTAAGTGCTCCATGAATTTGAGGAGAATTTGCAGTTATTAATGTAGAAAGTGATAGGTGTTTATGACTTAAACATTTTGACCTCCAGGAACCTGCCTCTGGAAAATGTCTTTATTTTAAAACTCAACTGACTGGTACAATTTTGGTACCTATACTACACTTGCAAGGCACAGCCCTCTGCAAACACTTACAAAAAAATTATGTGCAGCCATCACAAATCCATAAGCGGCACATTTTCCAACAGTCAATTGTAGACAATGGTGTTAATTCCTGTCTGTTGAATGGGTCATTCAAATTGAATGTTAAGGCCACCTAATCACAATTTTCCATAATTATTACATTTTTGAAATTGTACAGATATGGGCTGAAGGCACAGTCATAGGGAAAAATATTTGTCGAAATACCTACACTGAAGTGAATAAAGTTTTTGCCTCAGAGATTGATTTCAGTAATGTGCAGTTGTGTACTCACATCACTGACCTCCATGGTTTGCCTCCAGTTTGCTGCCAATCACAAAGGCAGAACCTAGGGTGAAGAATGAGCATAAAAAGCATGCCTTACTAATGTTGATTTTGGTTGCAAGAAGTTAAATACCTTAACACAGATTAGCTTCTTTAACTCCTGTATATACATTATGCAATAACTGGAGAGCACAGAGGTTTTCAATACAAATAATTGTGAGGTATTACATTACAGACAAAAAGGATTACATAGATTTAGGAAATAAGAGCGTAATTTTCCCAGCCTCGGCGTTGTGGGCTTGGAGTGAGGGGCAGGGTAAATAGGGGGGAGCCGTGTCGATGCAGCTCCCAACCTTGGTTTCCCAGGGCCAGGCAGGGAGGCAGATTAGCTTCCTGATTAACAAAAGGGGGGCCGACAATTAGCATATTTGAGGACCCAATTATGGGTGATTTAGATGGCCCTCCATCATTCTGCTGCTGGGAGAGCAGATCCTGCCAGGTCCGGGTGTCCCCAGCTCCTTGGAGGGCAGCCTCAGTGTTGCACTGCAGGGGACCGTCAAGACTATGAGCTCTGTGCCCCAAAGATAGGTGACAGGCTATAAAGACATCTCCCCTGACCATAATGAGCCATGCAAAGGGCTTTACCCTCTGATTCGAGAGGCCAACTAATGTGCTGCTTCTAAGATTTTTGGCAAAATTTTCCACTGCCGCCAGCGACAGGAATCGTGGCGGATGGGAACACAAAATTGGGTGAGGCCAAAAGTTGGATATCTGCCAACAGGAAAGTAAGTTGGAATTTTCCCCTCGGGACTTTCATGATGGCCTAATGGCGGGTTGAAATCCCATTGATCCATTTTGGCAATCCTTTTTGCATGCATTAGCATGTCATGAATACTCATTAAAATTACAACTTGCCGGAATCGCATTCTCCGTCCTAATTTAGTGCTAGGTCAGCGGGTAAGCAGAGTGGTCTGATTTAAAACTGGATAAAAGTGGCATGCACTTGTCCATCTTCATTTCACTTGTGATTTTGAGGTGCATATAGGCAGCGTTCACCAACCATTCACTGCGCTGCTGTCATCTCTCGCCACTGCTCCAACTCCTGACCACTGGGAAAGCTGCTTTCCCCGGGGAGATCAGGGTGGAGTGAGTTACAGTATATCCAGAGACGTTGTTGTGGGCCACAGGCAGGGCAGCACTGTGCTGGTCAGACTATCGTGGGGCTCAGGCAGGGCTGCACTTTACAGAATCACAGAATCACAGTGCAGAAGAGGCCCTTCAGCCCATCGAGACCACAACGACACGTGAGAAACATCTGACCTATCTACCTAATCCCATTTACCAGCACTTGGCCCGTGGCCTTGAATGTTATGACATGCCAAGTGCTCATCCAGGTACTTTTTAAAGGATGTGAGGCAACCCGCCTCCACCACCCTCCCAGGCAGTGCATTCCAGACTGTCACCACCCTCTGGGTAAAAAAGTTTTTCTTCACATCCCCCCTAAACCTCCTGCTCCTCACCTTGAACTTATGCCCCCTTGTGACTGACCCTTCAACTAAGGGGAAAAGCTGCTCCCTATCCACCCCATCCATGCCCCTCATAATCTTGTACACCTCGATCAGGTCGCACCTCCATCTTCTCTACTCCAACGAAAACAACCCAAGTCTATCCAACCTCTCTTCTTAACTTAAATGTTTCATCCCAGGCAACATCCTGGTGAATCTCCTCTGCACCCTCTCCAGTGCAATCACATCCTTCTGTAAGGGGGAAGAAAGTAAATGAGAATTTATGGTAAGGGAGAATTCATTATAAGGGAATGAATTACTCAAATTAGAATCTACAGGCAGGCTAGTGCAAATCAGTAAATCAACAATTAAATCAGATGAACCTTATACACTTTCAAACTTTGTACACCCTCAGGGTTTGCAATCACCAGCAAGGTCCTGGGGGTTAGACTGGAGTTAGAGGATGGCAATAAAATAGACTAAGTGTGCTCTTCAACAGATAGGGGAAGGACAGATGGTTCCAGCTGCGAAAGGAAGGCAGGTCTCTGCCTGGGTGAAAGTAGGGTTACCTTTGTACCAGAGACCTGTCTGTTTAATGTAAACCTATATGTTGACAAGATCGGAATCTGGAGGATGTTCTTGTATGTGACCAATAATGTATAAATATGGTGAACGCTTGTAGTTTAGCAGAGTACTGTCTCAAGCTGCATTGAGATGGTGCCCTCCTTGCAATTGCTTGAATAAATGATCGTAACCTGTACCTGAGTCTCCTGTGGTCTGTTCATCAAAGATATCACAACATTTCCTATAATGTGGTGACCAGAACTGCACACAGTACTCCAGCTCTGGCCTCACCAAGGTTCTATACAACTCCAAAATGACCTCCCTACTTTGGTAACCTATGCCTCGATTGATAAAGGCAAGTGTCCCATATGCCTTTTTCACCACCCCAATAACATGCCCCTCCACCTTCAGAGATCTATGGGCACACATGCCAAGGTGCCTTTGTTCCTCAGAACTTCCTAGCGTCATGCCATTCATTGAATACTTCCTTGTCAAATTACTCCTTCCAAAGTGTATTTTCAGGGTTAAATTTAATCTGCCACTTATCTGCCCATTTGACCATCCCGTCTATATCTTCCTGTAGCCCAAGACACTCAACCTCACTGTTAATCACCCAGCCAATCTTTGTGTCATCTGCAAACTCACTAATCCTACCCCCCACATAGTCATCTATATCGTTTATATAAATGATGAATAATAGGAGACCCATCACAGATACCTGGTACGCCACTGGACACAGTCTTCCAGCCACTAATACAGCCTTCTGTCATCACCCTCTGTCTCCTACAACTAAGCCAACTTTGAATCCACCTTATCAAATTACCCTGTATCCCATGTGCATTTGCCTTCTTTATAAGTCTCCCATGTGGGACCTTGTCAAAGGCTTTAGCCCAAGAGACTGCTGTGGCACACAGACAGTGCTGCACTGTCCCTGGAGAGACTGTTGTGTGACACAGGCAGGGCTGCACTCTAGCCAGGCAGACTGTTGTGGAACACAGACAGGGTGGCACTGTACCCAGAAAGACTGTTGACAGACAGACTTGCACTCTATCCAGTGGAGATTGTTGTGCGACACAGGCAGGGCTGCACTGTACCCAGTGAGACTGTTGTGGGGAGCAGACAGGGTTGCACTGTACCTGGATTATCTGCTGTGGGGCACAGGCAAGGATGCATTCTACCCGGAGAGACTGTTGTGGGGCACAGGCAGGGCTGCACTGTACCCGGAAAGACTGCTGTGAGGCACAGGCAGGGCTACACTGTACCCAGGGAGACTATGTGGGACACTTACGAGGCTGTACTGTACTCAGAGAGACTGTTTGGGCACAGGCAGGGCTGCACACTACCTGGAGAGACTGGATCACAGACAGGGCAGCACTGTACCCAGAGAGACTGTTGCATGTCACAGGCAGGGCTGCACTGTACCCAGAGATCCCATGGAGGCAACTGGCTCGACTCAGGCTGTACCGAAGAAGACTCTCACATTTGGAGGTGAGCTAGAGAAAATGCCAAAGACACCTTCGGTTGCCAAGGAATGTGGTGGCTCACATTTGCACCATTCTTCAGAGGGGTTCTGACGTCGCCTGGACTAGGAGGCCATCCCTTTCCTGTGGCTGTAAAGATGACCACTGCACTCAATTTTTTGCAAGCAGCTCATTCCAGGGATCCACTGGGGATCTATGCAGCATAGCTCAATCCTCCATGTGTAAATGCATAAGGGACGTTACAGATGCCCTTTACAGCGAGGCGCATCATTATATCCAGGTCACAATGGGTGACATTAGCCAGGCCACTAGATTTCTGGGATTTGCAGCGATCTCTGGCTTCCCACAAGTGCAGGCTGCTATAGATTACATTCATGTGGCTTTAAGAACTCTCTAACAGCAGCTGCTGATCTTCATTAACAGGAAAGGTTTCCACCCCCTCAACGCGCAGCTGGTCTGCAGTCATCAGAAGCATATCATGCATGTTTGTGCCAGGTTCCCTGGAAGTTCTCACAACTCCTACATGCCAAGTAACTCCTAGGTGTCACAGATCTTTGAGGACTCATGACATTTACAGGGTTGACTGCTGGGAGATAAGGAATACTCACAGGAATCTTGGTTCATGGCACCCATGCGTCGTCCGCTAAGTGCCTCAGAGGAGAGATACAATGCGGTGAATTCTGTGACAAGGTCGATCATTGAACAGACCATTGGCATCCTGAAGATGTGCTTCTGATGTTTGGACCACTCAGGTGGGACTCTGCAGTACTCTCTACAGAGGGTGTCCCACACAGTCGTGGTCTGCTGTGCACTGCACAAGCTGATACTTCAAGGAGGAGATCACTTGCCAGAGGGAGATCTGGAGAAGGCAGATTTCTTCAGATGAGGGGGATTTGGATGGGACAGAACCTGAAGAGGGCCGGGATGGAAACTTTCCACCTGACGATGCCATTGCAATAGCATGATGTGCCCGTGACACGCTGATTGCCACTAGGTTCCAGGGGGAGTAAGGTCCACACAAGGTGACAAGTGCATGTTTCTCCTGTCCCCTAGAGACATAGAAGAGATCAGGAAGTCCTTTGCAAATGTCCACATCTCAAGCTGGCTCATCTTTCAGCCTGGGGCCAGCACCCTGCAGGGATCACAAAGGTGTTAGCATCAGAAAGGTCAGTGTCCAATGCTGCATGAGGGCCCTGTGTGATGGGAAAGGCATCACACCAGCACACAGCCTGAGTCAACTGCACATTGTGTAGTTTTTGTCACCAGCATGTAACACTTTCAGCAGCCATTTCTATTTTGACTTGGTTACAGTGAACATAATGCATCCAGAAAATGTGCTTTCACACCCACAAGGGACGCAGTTTAGTCCTGATGCCACAACATTAGATCTTACCCTCTAAGTTACAGGAGCCACTTATTCAATCATGTGACTTAAAGGAGCATTTCTCTACCTACATGCACTTTCAGGCTCTGGGTTAACACATCTTCCTTAGATGACACAAGGGGTGAGTGACTAACATGACTTTGCGAAACATAACATGATTCTGAGGGACACAAAGGCAGACCATTGAGGAGTGGGAGCTTAGCTCACTCTTGGAATAGGATGGCACATAGGATCAGGTGCAAGAGGCACTCACATCCTGAGGCATTGGGTCATAAGATCAAATTGTATTTACAAACATAAGGGGCCCGGCCTGCTAAGGGTCTCTTGCGTTGGGATAGGTGCACCTCCTTGGCCTGAGCAGCTGCAGCTGATGGGGTCACTGGCAGAGGGGATTGGGAACGGCTGGATACCCTTGTAGTTTCCTGTGTAGATGGCTCTGGTGTGTCCTACACCTTTTGTGATCCTGAGGGAAGCTGCCTGATTCCCTGAGGAAACCTGCCTGATTCCCTGAGGAGAGGGGGCACTGGAGGGAGGTCAAACTGCACTGTTCCCCTCTTGCCAAGTCATTGATGGATCCCACCTATGCGATGGAATGCAAGTCTGTGCGTAAATCCTGCAGAATCTACTGGATCGTGGTCACCATGGCAGCTGTTACCCTTCCCATGGAGACCCCAGTATGCTTGTATGTCAAAACCACAACATCAGAGAGAACGTCGGTAGATTCCTCCATCCTTCGTTCTAACCTGGTGACTGCCTCAGACAACTCTGCCTGATGTCCTGCTGCCTTTCTTTGCATCTCCAGCATGTGTGCAATGGCCGACTGCAGATGGTCATCATTTGACTCGGACTCACCAGGGACCTGATCTCCTGTGGTCCTCCGAGTGTCAGAGACCTGGCCTGTCACTGCTTCCAACTGCAGGGGAGAATTAGTTCCTGAATAGGCAAAATCCAACATTACATGTAATTCACTGCAAAGGCCATGATGTGTTTGACTAATGGAGAGTTAATCTGTACTGCTTTACTGGGGAAGGCTGATCTCGCTGTTGCCAAAAGAGCGATCCCTGTCCTCCCCTGTCAACCAGGCTGCCTCCTCAACTCCTGTGTTTCAGGGGTTCCCCCACTGGTCTGGGGTCTCTCCCTCTTGTTGTGGGCTAGCTTTGCTCGCATGAAAAGAGATGGAATGGAACGTGATGAGAAGGGGTGAAAGAGAATTTGGGAAGCATGCGTGGCTGCTGTGTGTACTGTGCCACCCCCGGTAAGAACAGAAGAAGTCAATTGTGCAGGGTGATAATGAGATATGGTGGTGATGTTAAAGTGTATGAGAGACATTTAGGGCCTTCTGCTGACGGTGCTTGTGATCCCTGTAGACTGTGACCCTTACAGTGTCAGATGCACTTGTGAGAGTGAGCCTAGAGTAGAAGGTAGGCTTACCCTGGCTGAGCGGATGAGATCATTCTTCCTCTGCCTGCACTGCTGTGTGTTTCTTTTCTGTGTGTCACAGGCACAGACCTCCCTGCTGACCTCCTCCCAGGCTGGCGAGGTCAGGTTGGTCACTCTCCATCCCACACTTCCATCCCTCAGGAACAGGACATCTTGGAGTTTGCGTACGGTCTGCAGTAGAGTTACCAGGGAGTTGTGGCTGACTCGAGGTGCACAGGGCTTGTTTCCCCTGGAGGACATTGCGTCTGACCACACCACACAACTGGCCTACAGAGAGTGAATTTGTGATTGGGCACAATTAAATATGTCACCAGGAACTTCGATCTGTGAGGTAACAGCAGGCAGACAAATCAGTGCATGCCCCACCTCGTGATTTGGCAACTAACTCGCCGATGCAAAATTTTCAAACAGAACATCAGGCAGGAGTTTCTGGGAGCAATTTGGGAGCAAAAATTCATCCCTAGGAAGAAGAAGTGTACTAAAGGGAGGACGAGGCAACCATGGCTGACAAGGGAAGTCAGGGATAGCATAAAAGCTAAAGAGAAAGCATACAATGTGGCGAAGAGCAGTGGGAAACCAGGGGATTGGGAAGCCTACAAAGACTAACAGAGGACAACTAAAAAAGAAATAAGGAGGGAGAAGATTAAATATGAGGGTAAACTAGCCAGTAATATAAAAGAAGATTGCAAGAATTTTTTTAGATTTATAAAGGGTAAGAGAGAGGCAAAAGTGGACATTGGGCCGCTGGAAAATGACGCTGGAGAAGTAATAATGGGGAACAAAGAAATGGCAGAGGAACTGAATAGGTACTTTGCATCAGTCTTCACGGAGGAAGACACGAGTAACATCCCCAAAATTCAAGTGAGTCGGGGGGCAGAGGTGAATATGGTGGCCATTACCAAGAAGAAGGTGCTAGGAAAACTGAAAGGTCTGAAGGTGGATAAATCACCTGGACCAGATGGATTACACCCCAGAGTTCTGAAGGAGATAGCTGAAGAGATAGTGGAGGTGTTAGTGGTGATCTTTCAGGAATCACTGGAGTCAGGGAGGGTCCCAGAGGACTGGAAAATCGCTAATGTAACCCCCCTGTTTAAGAAGGGACCGAGGCAAAAGAGGGGAAATTATAGGTTGATTAGCCTGACCTCAGTCGTTGGTAAGATTTTAGAGTCCATTATTAAGGATGAGATTCCAGAATACTTGGAAGTGCATGGTAAAATAGGGCAAAGTCAGCATGGTTTCATCAAGGGGAGGTCATGCCTGACAAATCTGTTAGAATTCTTTGAGGAGGTAACGAGCAGGTTAGACAAAGGAGAGCCAATGGATGTTTTCTACTTGGACTTCCAGAAGGCCTTTGACAAGGTGCTGCACAGGAGGCTGCTCAGTAAGATAAGATCCCATGGTGTTAGAGGCAAGGTACTAGCATGGATAGAAGATTGGCTGTCTGGTAGGAGGCAGAGTGGGGATAAGGGGGTCCTTGTCAGGATGGCGGCCGGTGTCTAGTGGAGTTCCTCAAGGGTCAGTGTTGGGACCACAACTTTTCACTTTATACATTAATGATCTAGATTAAGTAACTGAGGGCATTCTGGCTAAGTTTGCAGATGATACAAAGATAAGTGGAGGGACAGTTGGTATTGATGAGGCGGGGAGGCTGCAGAAGGATTTGGACAGGTTAGGAGAATGGGCAAAGAAATGGCAGATGGAATACAATGTGGGGAAGTGTGAGGTCATGCACTTTGGTAGGAAGAATAGAGGCATAGACTATTTTCTAAATGGGGAGAGAATTCAGAAATCTGGAGTGCAAAGGGACTTGGGAGTCCTAGTCCAGGATTCTCTTAAGGTTAACTTACAGGTAGAGTCGGTAGTTAGGAAGGCAAATGCAATGTTGCATTTATTTCGAGAGGACTAGAATATAAAAGCAGGGATGTGCTGCCGAGGCTTTATAAGGCTCTGGTCAGACCGCATTTAGAATATTGTGAGCAATTTTTGGCCCCATATCTCAGGAAGGATGTGCTGACCCTGGAGAGGGTCCAGAGGAGGTTCACGAGAACGATCCCAGGAATCAAAGGCTTAACATATGAGGAGCATTTGAGGACTCTGGGTCTATACTCGATGGAGTTTAGAAGGATGAGAGGGGATCTGATTGCAAGTTACAGAATACTGAAAGGCCTGGATAGAGTGGACTGGGGAAGATGTTTCCATTAGTAGGAGAGACTAGGATTCGAGGGCACAGCCTCAGAGTAAAGGGAAGACCTTTTAGAACAGAGATGAGGAGAAACTTCTTTAGCCAGAGGGTGGTGAATCTATGGAATTCATTGCCACAGAAGGCTGTGGAGGCCAGGTCATTGAGTGTATTTAAGACCGAGATAGGTTCTTGATTGGTAAGGGGATCAAAGGTTACGGGGAGAAGGTGGGAGAATGGGGTTGAGAAACTTATCAGCCACGATTGAATGGCGGAGCAGACTCAATAGGCCGAATGGCCTAATTTCTGCTCCTATGTCTTATGGTCTTATGGTCTTATGAGAACTCACCCACCATCGGGAAACTTGTCAACTGTCCCACCTACCACCACACTTAAGGCTGAATTTTGCACTTGATGGGCGGGCCGGCGGGCGTTCAGGCAGCCGATTGCCACCGCCGAAACAGGCCATGCCGCCATTTTGCACGGGCAGGCCAATTAAGGCCTGCCCAGCGGGTTTACGACTCCCATGTACATCAGGAAAATTAAATCGGCGGCAGGCGTGTTCAGACTGCCGGTTCCAATGGGGAACCAGCAGTCTGTATAAAGAGCGGCCAGACAGCCTCCTTTAGGCTGTTCACCCTGGCCAGTCATAGGGCAGCACAAGATTTGAGGGCAAAGGAGGAGGAGGGGGTCAGGCTGCAGGATAGGCCAGTGGGGGGCACTGTGCCCCTCGGTTCTCAGATGCTGTCTCGCTGTCCTCCTCCAAGAGGTGTCCAACCATCGGGAGATCTTGGCAGTGGTGGCAGGCATGGCAGGAGGTGGCGAAGGCTGTAAGCTCCCATGATGCTGTGCAGTGCAGAGAAATACAGTGCCGCAAACGCTTCAATGATTTGTTGCGCTCTGGAAGGGTGAGTACCATGTCAGCCTTGGCCATTTAACCCAGCAGGTAACCTTAGCCTTTGAGCACCATACACGCCCCCCACCCCCCACATGTGCAGAGTACATGAGCGATCAGCCCCAATAAGTGCTCTTCTCTGTTCTGCAGGCAAAAACTGAGAGCAATATGTGGGAGTGGCAGTGGACTGGTGGTGGGCACGCCATGCTGCAGCACCTCACCTCGTATGAAGATTAGGCCATGGAGCTGGGGAGGAGGCAGGCAGCCAGGTCGGCAGGTGTTGGCGAGGCTGGGGTGCAGCGGCCAGGTATTTGAGGGCCACAGTCCCATCTACTCTGTCTCCCCACCATCCAAAGCACTGATGGTTGCTGCAATCGTTAATGCAGCAACACTGCTCATTCACAGACTGATACAGTCAGACGTGTGAGTCATATACAAAGGTCCCTTGGCCCCTTGAGGATGTGTGTCTCTAGCACCTTCCGAAGTTGCCTTATCCCATATGTGACCACTATCTCCATGGCCTAACATGCCATGGCACCACTGCTGCACATCCAAAGGCTTATTGCATCTTAGGAGTGTTTGTATCACCGCTACCCTTCCAGCCAGTGTGTCCTACATTACTCTGTCCAAAGGTCCTCAGCACCTCACCTGTCAACCTCATTGCACTCAACTTAAATAAATGCCACTGCGTTAGTCATCCCTGCTCCAAGGGGAAATGTTGCCTTCTGTCCACCCATTCTATGCCCCTCATAACGGTTTTGAAGGCCAATAACGTGACCTATCAATCTCCACTGCAAATATCGCAAGTGTTTGCAATGTTTCCTCATCACTCCAACTCTCCAGGCCAGCATGCATTCAGGTCAGGAACCTCTGATGATGCCACCTTCAAAAACAGTTCCTCTGACATGTCCTCCTTCTTCCTTGACTGAGGTTTTCCACCCACGGTCGTTGACAGGGCCCTCAACCGTGTCCGGCCCATCTCCCGCGCATCCGCCCTCACGCCTTCTCCTCCCTCCCAGAAACATGATAGGGTCCCCCTTGTCCTCACTTATCACCTCACCAGCCTCCGCATTCAAAGGATCATCCTCCGCCATTTCCGCCAACTCCAGCATGATGCCACCACCAAACACATCTTCCCTTCATCCCCCCTATCGGCATTCCGTAGGGATCGCTCCCTCCGGGACACCCTGGTCCACTCCTCCATCACCCCCTACTCCTCAACCCCCTCCTATGGCACCACCCCATGCCCACGCAAAAGATGCAACACCTGCCCCTTCACTTCCTCTCTCCTCACCGTCCAAGGACCCAAACACTCCTTTCAAGTGAAGCAGCATTTCACTTGCATTTCCCCCAACTTAGTCTACTGCATTCGTTGCTCCCAATGTGGTCTCCTCTACATTGGAGAGACCAAACGTAAACTGGGCGACCGCTTTGCAGAACACCTGTGGTCTGTCCGCAAGAATGACCCAAACCTCCCTGTCGCTTGCCATTTTAACACTCCACCCTGCTCTCTTGCCCACACATCTGTCCTTGGCTTGCTGCATTGTTCCAGTGAAGCCCAACGCAAACTGGAGGAACAACACCTCATCTTCCGACTAGGCACTTTACAGCCTTCCGGACTGAATATTGAATTCAACAACTTTAGGTCATGAGCTCCCTCCCCCATCCCCACCCCCTTTCTGTTTCCCCCTTCCTTTTTTATCCAATAAATTACATAGATCTTTCTTTTCCCACCTATTTCCATTATTTTTAAATATCTTAAAATCTTTTATGCTCTCCCCACCCCCACTAGAGCTATACCTTGAGTGCCCTACCATCCATTCTTAATTAGCACATTCGTTTAGATAATATCACCAACTTTAACACCTATGTGTTCTTTTGTTCTATTGTTGTTGACATCTTTTGATGATCTGCTTCTATCACTGCTTGTTTGTCCCTACAACCACACCCCCCCTCCACTTCTCTCTCTCTCTCTCTCTCCGCCCCCCCACACACCTTAAACCAGCTTATATTTCAACTCTTTCTTGGACTCGAACTCAAGTTCTGTCGAAGGGTCATGAGGACTCGAAACGTCAACTCTTTTGTTCTCCGCCGATGCTGCCAGACCTGCTGAGTTTTTCCAGGTAATTCTGGTTTTGTTTGAAATGCCTTATGTTCCTGTTCTGCTACCTTAACGGGTCTGCCCAGCAAGATCCCTGTAATCGTTGTGACTTCCCACGGTGCTACCGTTACTCATGTATTCATGTACCTTGCTTGTCTTGCCCAAGTGTTTAACCGAACACTTATCCACATAATATTCCATGTGGCATTCCTTGGGCCACCTGACCAGCCTGTCTGTATGCGCGTGTAATGTTTGGTCATCCTCTTGACTATTTACCACCCCACCAATATTCGTCTCCTTAGGTTCTTGAAGGGTGAGCGACTTATGAACCTGGGGGGCAAAGGGATGTAAGGTGTTACTGACTGAACGCTAACTGATGCATGTCTTTGTTGTTAAATTCAGCATCACCACCGCATGGCCGCCACCAACACGTCCAGAGCCCTCCCTCCACACCTGAGGGCCAACACTTGCAACTTGCGTCACATCCTTTCAGCAAGCCAGGCACAAGCGCAGCGCAAAACACTTCGGTGAGGATTAGGACATCAGCTAGTGTTCCGGGGCACAGTGGAGAGGGCACTTCACAATCGCTGGAGGAGATGGCACGGACAGAGAATGCCGATGGTGCCAGCAGCCGGAGGACTGCAGGGGACCGGCACATGCTGAGTCCGGCAGTGATGATGTGCCTCTGGAGATGTCACCAATGCAGCAGCTGCAGGACAAGCCGCAGGGTGCACGGGAGCATCTGGCAGGGTTGCGTGAGGGTGTGCTTCAGTTGTCTCTGTGGTGGAGGAATCCAGGCAAAGTGTCAGTGATGTCATGAATCTCAGGACGGAGTTTCAGGCTTCCTCCATTGAGAGGTTGATGACTCTCATGGAGAGGGGCTTCCAACAGATTGATTAGCATCTGATGGGGTTACACTCAGTCCTGCAAGCCCTCACAGCGTGAATGGCCACAGGTGGTCATTGGCAATGTGGGAGATGTTCTGGGCACCAAGTGTCTGCGCTCGGTGCCCATCCATCTGCGGTGAGCAGGGAGGTCCAATGTGACCTCACGTCGGTGCAGCAGCTGCCTGTCGTCGCTGCGAGCTCCTCTCAGGGCGCTCCGGATGAGGACAGCAGCTCCTCCTCCCCTCTGCCAGTGAACATTACATCCATTGAGGATGCGACAACTGGGGAGGTGCCAGTTCTGGAACTGGTCACTCCCTCCCAGGCGGGGCCATCACAGGCTCTACAGGCTAGAGGACGCCCGCCAAGTCATCTAGGCCAATAGGACAGCAGAGTCAGCAGGCTGTCTCACAAGCCAGTTTGAGCGATGGGGGGGCGGCACCAAGATGTAGCACCCGCAAACGAAAGCATGAGGCACGTTAGGCACTCTACGGGTTTGTTACTGGTGATTTTGTGTTGGTCTTAGATGAGGCAATATATAATTATGTATGTCAGAGCAAAGTTTGTGTTTTATTTTGGTGGGAATAAAGTCCAATTTTCTGACTATGGCTGAGGGTGTTTCCTTTGTGCTGCATTTATATGTTTCACAGACATCTCATGAGTATTTGAGTGAACATTGATGTTTCTGTACTAAGCCCTTAGTTGCAGCTGATGAGGTCGAAGATGTAGCACCTGAGTGCCACGTGTGGAAGCGTCAGGCAATGCTGGTCCTGCTGATCCGTGTGTATGGAGCTAGCTGAAGGTTCGTTGGATTAAAGTGTCCCGGGTGTCCCTGACTCCTTGGTGTAATAGCAGGTCGGCGTGCTGCCCCTCATCATTGCCCTGTGCTTCCTCATCCTCTGAGCCACTGCTGGATTCATCACGTGCAGCATCATCCACTGCATCAAGGTCTTCATCGTCAACTGCATCCCCCCTTTCCAGCGCAAGATTGTGCAGAGCGCAGCAAGCTACCACTATTGCAGAGACACGATCTGGGGAGTACTGGAGTCCGCCTCCTGAGCGGTCCAGGCAACGGAAGCGCGTCTTGAGAAGACTGATGGCTCTTGTGGTGCCGTGGCTCCTATTGTAGTGCTGCTCAGCTTCTGTTCTTGGATGGCGGAGAGGTGTCATGAGCCACCTTCTGAGGGGATAGCCCTTGTCACCCACCTGCCAACCATCCAGCCGAGCCAGAGCACTGAAGACCCCCGGCACCTGGGAATGTCTGTGGATGTAGGCATCATGGGAGCTGCTTGGGTACCTTGCACAAACTTGCAGGATCAGCATCCTATGGTCACACACTATCTGTACATTCATGGAGCGCACCCTGCCGCTTGTCCTGCCTCTTCCTGCTGATGAAGGCTTCGGGCTTACCTGCTGGCGCCTTGATGGCCACATGTGTGCAGTCTATTGCAACTTGGACACAGGGGAACCCAGCAATGACTGCGAAGCCTCTGACTCGCTGTGCCTGACTTGCCTGGTCGCAGCAGAAATGGATGAAGGTCAATGCCTGTCTGAACAGAGCACCTGTAACCTGCTTGACACAAGTGTGTGCAGCTGATTGGGAGACACCACAAAGATCACCCACCGACCCCTGGAAGGAACCAGATGCATAGAAGTGGAGGGCAGCTGTGACCTTCAGCGCTGCTGACATGGGGTGTCCTTCCACACAGTTAGGGGAGATCTCAGGGCCAATCATCTGACAGATATAATTGACTGTCCCCCTTGAGCCTCCTTTGGCACTGCACCTCAGACATATTGAGGTAGCTGCTTCGCCGCCTGTATACCCTGGCAGCAGGATAGTGGTGTCTTCTGCGGCCCCTTCCGCCTTGCACAACCTCTTGGCCCTGCGCCCCTTGTGCCTGTGCCTGGCCTCCCAAAGGTGTCTCCCCTGGAGGCTGATTGTAAACTCCTAGCCTCCCCTTATCCTATCCCTCCCTTCCCCCTCAGAGGAGCTGCCTCCAGTGGAGATGTCAGAACCCATACCCCCAGGCTAAATGGAGGCCTCTGGAAGCTGCAGGCCTGATAAAGATTACTGTCTGCAGACTGCTGAGCTGAAGCTTCAAAGTACAGAGAAAGCTATTGGAAATTGATCTGAACTGCTAAAATCACACAGGCAAGTTTAAAACACTTTCTACATTAAATACTTCAGAAAAAACATTAACAGCCCCTCTGAGCCCACATATCCCGCCCGTGGATGAGGATTGTTAAAATATCAGTTACCCACTTGCCCACTGGGCCTGTGCATCGGGCCGAAGATCACACGGGCTCCTCCAAATCGGCTTCAAATGCCGAGTTAAGGGCCTTAACAAGACCTTTCATTAATAGCGGGCGCGCGTCGTGCTTCATAGCGCCCCCGCCCACCTAAATATTGTGATGCTACACGCTGATGTTGGGATGCTCGCACGACGTCAGCGCACGACATTTTAAGCGCTGACGTGCCACCCGCGCATCAGCCAGAAAATTCTGCTCTTAGTTTGCAAAACGGAAAATTCCGCCCTTTATTTTGAACTTACTCCTCCAAGGGCACCTCCATGTTGCGGTGCCACCTTGATTTCCTAACCGTCTCAGCAGGAAAGCTCAGCCCAAAGAATCTAACTGGGGTAGTGAAACAAAGAGGGCTGGATATATAATTACACAGGCCACTAGAAAGTGCAGCGCAGATCACCAAGGTCATAATGCAGATCACCAAGGTCATAACAAAAACCAAACACTAAGGTTTATTTCTCCAGGTACAGAATTGCAAAGTACAGAAATTATGTTAAATTTACATAAACCTTGGTTAGGCATCACTTGGAATATTTGTGCGGTTCTGGTCGCCATATAAAAAGGATATGGAGAACCTGAAGAGAGTGCAAAGATAATTGACAAAGTTGATGCCAGAAATATGGGGATCATACCTATCAGGAGAAGATGAACAGGCTGTTTTTCTTTTCTCTTGAAAAGAAGAGGCATAGGTGACCTAATAATTTAAAATTATGAACGGTTTTGGTAGAGTAGACACTGAGAGAAAGTTTCTACTTGTAAAGAAGAACAAAACTAGAGGCCATCAATATAAGATAGTCACTTAGAAGTCAAATAGGCAAATTCAGAAGAAACTCCTTTACCCAGAAAGTGGTGAGAATGTGGGACTGCTGTCACAGTGAGTATTTGAAGTGAGCGGTATAGATTCACTTAAGGGAAGGCTGGATAAACATACGATGGGGAAGGGAATATATGGTTTCATTGATAGAGTTAGATGAAGCATGTAAGGAGGCTCAAATGGAGTAAACACAGGCATGGACTGGTTTGGTGGAATTCTGTGTTGTATATTCTATGTAATTCTATGAAACACTTACATCCTATTCAGAAACATAAAAAATGGTTACTCTTTCATTTTAAATTAGTGCTGAATTAGTCATGAGTTGCAGGTGCATCTTTGAGTAAAAGGGTAAAAGTGGGCATTCAGTCTTGTAAGGTGTTGGTTCTGCAGGATCAAATGGAGAGGAGGATTCACATTAATTGATATTAGGAAAGCAGGAAACCATAACATAGTTTGTATAGTTATATTTTATAGAAGGGACACTATCGTACAATCATCGTCAGCTGTCCCCTGAGTCAAGGGTGGTGTCTGCTCAGGGGTTCGTGAGTTTCTGCCATGGGTCCTTATGTGACTGAGCAGGCCAATTATTGTGCAAATATGTGGTAATAAATAAAGGCAATTAGAAACATCAAATAAATTGTTTGTTCAAATAGCATTTGTTAAAGAAAATATCAACTATGATAGGTGTATAAGGCTTCGGTTTTGCAGTTGCCTGAGATCTGTAGCAGATCTGTACATAACTTAAACAACATGGCAGCATGAACAGAAACATTGGGCAGAATTTTCTGCCTGTCGGGTGGGTGGGCCCGACCCAATCTCCAGCGGGCGTGGAGCCAATCCCCTCTGGCGAAGCGGGCCCCTCCACCATTTTACATGAGTGGGCCAATTAAGGCCCGCCCAGCATGACGCCTGGTGGGAAGCGCTATGTGCTTCCTGTGCGGGTGTGGGGGGGGGGGGGGTGCGGGGTATTCCCTAAAAGCGAGAGTGCGCTCTTTCGCCCATCTGCATGAAAGAGCGCACATCTCCCTGAGGCTAAGTGCAGCCTCAGGGAGATCACTTAAACTTTGAAAAATATTAAAAATAGAAAAAAAAAATCCCTAACATGTCCCACTCATGTGACAATGTCACATAAGATGGGACATGTTCATAATTTACAGAAAAACTTTATTAAAATTTTTACAACCCTGCATGAAGCCTCATCCTGCAGGTGGATGAGGTTTCATGTGTTCTCTATTTGTCGCGGGGCTCGTGGCCTGCCCACCAACCTTAAGTTTGGATGGGCAGGTCCTTTAGTTGTTTAAATGATTCTGTCAATGGCCTCAACTGGCTGATTTTGCTGCACCCCCGCCTTCCTGAAAATTTAAATGGGGCGGGATGATGTCGGGGGTTCCGCCCAATGTCATCCCATGTCATTTTATGTGCCGGTAAGCGGGCCCCGCCCCCTGCTCACCAACAGCAAAATTCTGCCCATAATGGACAAACATGGCATTCTCAGCAAAAAGGGAAAGGAACACTTCACCTTCAGCATTGAATAGGTAACCACATGTCTTTCTGAAATCTGGCTGCTGGGACTAGGCAAAGCATATCACCATATCTGTACCTAATATTGGAAATGTAGCAAATGTGGTCCTAATCACCCTAACCAAGAACAATCACCTACCTGACCTGAGGCGGTTCACCAATTTAGACAATGAAGAGCAATTTTTACAGGCTTCTGACATTTTTCCGATGGCAGAGCTGCCCCCTGCCATGTGGGAGGCCATCAGAAGTAAAGAGGCAGCGTCTCTGCAGAGGTCAAAAGAGCCAGAGGCTCTATGGCCCAAGAAGGGGTTCATCACCACTGCTGGAGGGACCTCTGGTGACAACCACCTTGCTCGCCATTGGCAATGCGAAGGACAACTTGCGAGCCAAACAACAGAAGCAGCAGATGATAGACGGAGCTCAGGGATCCCACAACCAATGGTTCAGATCTAAGCTCTGCAGTCCTGCCACATCCAGTCATGGATGGTGGTAGACAATTGAATAACTCACTGGAGGAGGAGGCTCCA
The DNA here is from genome assembly GCF_017639515.1 of Carcharodon carcharias. Taxonomy (NCBI): domain Eukaryota; kingdom Metazoa; phylum Chordata; class Chondrichthyes; order Lamniformes; family Lamnidae; genus Carcharodon; species Carcharodon carcharias. The sequence continues at coordinate 60,370,901 of NC_054469.1, forward strand.
CAAATATCCCTGTCCTCATGATGGAGAGCCTAGCACATCAGTGCAAAAGACAAAGCTGAAGTATTTGCGACCATCTTCGGCCAAAAATGCTCATTGGATGTTCCATCTCAGCCTCCTTCCAAGATCCCCAGCACCACAGATGCCACGTCTTCAACCAATTCAATTCATTCCATGTGATGTCAAGAAATGGCTGAAGGCACTGGGTACTACAAAGGCAATGTTACAGCAATTGTCCTGAAGACTTCTGCTCCAGGACTTACCGCACCCCTGGCCAAGCTGTTCCAATACAGCTACAACATTGGCATCTACTCGGCAATGTGGAAAATTGCCCAGGTATGTCCTGAACATAAAAAGCAGGTCAAATCCAACCCGGCCAATTACTGCCCCATCAGTCCACTCACGATCATCAGTAAGATAAGGGAAAAGGTCACCAACGGTGCTATCAAGTGGCACTTACTCAGCAATAACTTGCGCACTGACACTTAGTTTGAGTTCTGCCAGGGCTACTCAGCTCCTGACCTCATTACGTCCTTGGTTCAAATAGGACCAAAGAGCTGAACTCCAGAGGTGAGGTGAGAGTGACTGTTCTTGACATCAAGGCAGCATTTGACCAAGTGTGACATCAAGGAACCCCAGAAAAACTGGAGTCAATGGGAATCAGGGGGAAAACTCTCCACTGGTTGGAGTCATACCTAGCACAATGGAAGATGGTTGTAGTGGTTTGAGGTCAATCATCTCAGTCCCAGAACATCACTGCAGGAATTTGTCAAGTTAGTTTCCTAGGCCCAACCATCTTCAGCTGCTTCATCAATGGCCAAACATCTCCTCCTTTATAAGGTCAGGAGCGGGGATGTTCACTGATGCTTGCACAATATTCAGCATCATTCGCGATTCCTCAGATAGCAAAGCAGTCCATGTCCATATGCAGCAAGACCTGGTCCACATTCAGACTTGGGCTGATCAGCGGCAAGAAACATTCACGCCACACAAGTGCCAGGCAATGGCAATCTCCAACAAAAGAGAATCTAATCATCAACCCTTTACATTCAATGGCAGTACCATTGCTGACTCTCCCACTATCAACAATCTGGGGGTTACCATTGACCAGAAACTGAACTGGGCTAGCCATATAAATACTGTGGCTATAAGAGCAAATCAGAGGCAGGGAATTCTGTGGCGAGTAACTCATCTCCTGATTCCCTACAGTCTTCCTACCATCTCAAGGCACAAGTCAGGAGTGTTGGAATACTCTCCACTTGCCTGGATGAGTGCAGCTTCAACAACACTCAAGGAGCTTCACACCATCCAGGACAAGGCAGCCTGCTTGATTGGCACCACATCCACAAACATTCACTCCTCCACCACCAGTGCAGAGTGGCACAGTGGCAGCAGTGTGTACCATCTACAAGATGCACTGCAGGAATTCACCAAGGCTTCTTAGACAGCACCTACCAAACCCACGACCACTGCCACCTAGAAGGACAAAACAGCAGATAAATGGGAACACCACCATCTGGAAGTTCCCCTCCAAGTCACTCATCATCCTGACTTGGAAATAAATCACTGTTCCTTCACTGTCACTGGGTCAAAGTCCTGGAACTCCCTTCCTAACAGCACAGTGGGTGTACCTACACCACATGGACTGCAGTGGTTCAAGAAGGCAGCTCACCACCACCTTCTCAAGGGCAACTAGGGATGGGCAATAAACGCTGGTCCAACCAGAGAAGCCCACACCCAGTGAATGAATTTTTAAAAAACCATCCTGCCATGAAAGCCTGAGACTCTCACATGTCAAAAGAGCAGATCCTCTGGCTTTTGATCCTGTGGTGGTGGTCTCACTTCTTTGGAGTTGCATTTCTATTGTCCATCTGCTCTGTTCTGTAGAGTGGCATGTGGCTGAGGAGAAGACTGCTAGTGTTGCTCCTGCTGCTGCTGGTGTTGCACCTGCTGCTGCTGGTATTGCTCCTGCTGATGTTGCTGGTATTGCTCCCGCTGCTGCTGCTGGTGTTGCTCCTGCTGCTGCTGCTGGTGTTGCTCCTGCTACTGCTGGTGTTGCTCCTGCTGCTGCTAGTGCTGCTCCTGCTGCTGCTGCTGGTGTTGCTCCTGCTGCTGCTGCTGGTGTTGCTCCTGCTGCTGCTGCTAGTGTTGCTCCTGCTGCTGCTGCTAGTGTTGCTCCTGCTGCTGCTAGTGTTGCTCCTGCTGCTGCTGCTAGTGTTGCTCCTGCAGCTGCTGGTGTTGCTCCTGCTGCTGCTAGTGTTGCTCCTGCAGCTGCTGGTGTTGCTCCTGCTGCTGCTGCTAGTGTTGCTCCTGCTGCTGCTAGTGTTGCTCCTGCTGCTGCTGCTAGTGTTGCTCCTGCTGCTGCTGCAGGTGTTGCTCCTGCTGCTGCTGGTGTTGATCCTGCTGCTGCTGCTAGTGTTGCTCCTGCTGCTGCTAGTGTTGCTCCTGCTGCTGCTGCTAGTGTTGCTCCTGCTGCTGCTAGTGTTGCTCCTGCTGCTGCTGCTAGTGTTGCTCCTGCTGCTGCTGCTCGTTTTGCTCCTGCTGCTGCTAGTGTTGCTCCTGCTGCTGGTGTTGCTCCTGCTGCTGCTGGTGTTGCTCCTGCTGCTGCTGCTGGTGTTGCTCCTGCTGCTGCTGCTAGTGTTGCTTCTGCTGCCACTGCTGATATTGCTCCTGCTGATGCTGCTGGTGTTGCTCCTGCTGCTGCTGCTAGTGTTGCTCCTGCTGCTGCTAGTGTTGCTCCTGCTGCTGCTGCTAGTGTTGCTCCTGCTGCTGCTGCAGGTGTTGCTCCTGCTGCTGCTGGTGTTGATCCTGCTGCTGCTGCTAGTGTTGCTCCTGCTGCTGCTAGTGTTGCTCCTGCTGCTGATGCTAGTGTTGCTCCTGCAGCTGCTAGTGTTGCTCCTGCTGCTGCTAGTGTTGCTCCTGCTGCTGCTGCTAGTGTTGCTCCTGCAGCTGCTGGTGTTGCTCCTGCTGCTGCTAGTGTTGTTCCTGCAGCTGCTACTGGTGTTGCTCCTGCAGCTGCTGGTGTTGCTCCTGCTGCTGCTGGTGTTGCTCCTGCTGCTGCTAGTGCTGCTCCTGCTGCTGCTGCTAGTGTTGCTCCTGCTGCTGCTGCTCGTTTTGCTCCTGCTGCTGCTAGTGTTGCTCCTGCTGCTGCTGCTGGTGTTGCTCCTGCAGCTGGTGGTGTTGCTCCTGCTGCTGCTAGTGTTGCTCCTGCTGCTGCTGCTGGTGTTGCTCCTGCTGCTGCTACTGCTGCTCCTGCTGCTGCTGCTAGTGCTGCTCCTGCTGCTGCTGCTGCTGGTGTTGCTCCTGCTGCTGCTGCTAGTGTTGCTCCTGCAGCTGCTGGTGTTGCTCCTGCTGCTGCTAGTGTTGCTCCTGCTGCTGCTGCTCGTGTTGCTCCTGCTGCTGCTAGTGTTGCTCCTGCTGCTGCTGCTGCTAGTGTTGCTCCTGCAGCTGCTGGTGTTGCTCCTGCTGCTGCTGCTAGTGTTGCTCCTGCTGCTGCTGCTAGTGTTGCTCCTGCTGCTGCTGCTCGTTTTGCTCCTGCTGCTGCTAGTGTTGCTCCTGCTGCTGCTGCTGGTGTTGCTCCTGCAGCTGGTGGTGTTGCTCCTGCTGCTGCTAGTGTTGCTCCTGCTGCTGCTGCTGGTGTTGCTCCTGCTGCTGCTACTGCTGCTCCTGCTGCTGCTGCTAGTGTTGCTCCTGCTGCTGCTGCTGCTGGTGTTGCTCCTGCTGCTGCTGCTGGTGTTCCTCCTGCTGCTGCTAGTGCTGCTCCTGCTGCTGCTGCTAGTGCTGCTCCTGCTGCTGCTGCTAGTGTTGCTCCTGCTGATGCTGCTGGTGTTGCTCCTGCTGCTGCTGCTGCTAGTGTTGCTCCTGCAGCTGCTGGTGTTGCTCCTGCTGCTGCTAGTGTTGCTCCTGCTGCTGCTGGTGTTGCTCCTGCTGCTGCTGCTAGTGTTGCTCCTGCTGCTGCTAGTGTTGCTCCTGCTGCTGATGCTAGTGTTGCTCCTGCAGCTGCTGGTGTTGCTCCTGCTGCTGCTAGTGTTGCTCCTGCTGCTGCTGCTAGTGTTGCTCCTGCAGCTGGTGGTGTTGCTCCTGCTGCTGCTGCTAGTGTTGCTCCTGCAGCTGGTGGTGTTGCTCCTGCTGCTGCTGCTAGTGTTGCTCCTGCTGCTGCTAGTGTTGCTCCTGCTGCTGCTGCTAGTGTTGCTCTTGCTGCTGCTGCTCGTATTGCTCCTGCTGCTGCTAGTGTTGCTCCTGCTGCTAGTGTTGCTCCTGCTGCTGCTGGTGTTGCTCCTGCTGCTGCTGCTGGTGTTGCTCCTGCTGCTGCTGCTAGTGTTGCTTCTGCTGCCACTGCTGGTATTGCTCCTGCTGATGCTGCTGGTGTTGCTCCTGCTGCTGCTGCTAGTGTTGCTCCTGCTGCTGCTGCTAGTGTTGCTCCTGCTGCTGCTAGTGTTGCTCCTGCTGCTGCTGCTAGTGTTGCTCCTGCTGCTGCTGCTGGTGTTGCTCCTGCTGCTGCTGGTGTTGATCCTGCTGCTGCTGCTAGTGTTGCTCCTGCTGCTGCTAGTGTTGCTCCTGCTGCTGATGCTAGTGTTGCTCCTGCAGCTGCTAGTGTTGCTCCTGCTGCTGCTAGTGTTGCTCCTGCTGCTGCTGCTAGTGTTGCTCCTGCAGCTGCTGGTGTTGCTCCTGCTGCTGCTAGTGTTGCTCCTGCAGCTGCTGCTGGTGTTGCTCCTGCTGCTGCTGGTGTTGCTCCTGCTGCTGCTAGTGTTGCTCCTGCTGCTGCTGCTGGTGTTGCTCCAGCTGCTGCTGCTGGTGTTGCTCCTGCTGCTGCTAGTGCTGCTCCTGCTGCTGCTGCTAGTGTTGCTCCTGCTGCTGCTGGTGTTGCTCCTGCTGCTGCTGCTGCTAGTGTTGCTCCTGCAGCTGCTGGTGTTGCTCCTGCTGCTGCTAGTGTTGCTCCTGCTGCTGCTGGTGTTGCTCCTGCAGCTGCTGGTGTTGCTCCTGCTGCTGCTGGTGTTGCTCCTGCTGCTGCTAATGTTGCTCCTTCTGCTGGTGTTGCTCCTGCTGCTGCTGGTGTTGCGCCTGCTGCTGGTGTTGCTCCTGCTGCTGGTGTTCCTCCTGCTGCTGCTAGTGTTGCTCCTGCTGCTTCTGCTCATGTTGCTCCTCCTGCTGCTGCTGGTGTTGCTCTTCCTGCTGCTGCTGGTGTTACTCCTCCTGTTGCTGGTGCTGCTCCTGCTGCTGGTGTTGCTCCTGCTGCTGGTGTTGCTCCTGCTGCTGGTGTTGTTCCTGCTGCTGGTGTTGGCTCCTGCTGCTGGTAGTGTTGCTCCTGCTGATGCTGGTAGTGTTGCTCCTGCTGCTGCTGGTGGTGTTGCTCCTGCTGCTGGTGTTGCTCCTGCTGCTGATGGTGTTGCTCCTGCTGCTGCTGGTGTTGCTGCTCCTTTTGTTTGTCATCAGAAGTGCAAGGTGCAGCTGCATATGTTGCTGCCATGCCATGTTGAAGGATGAGAGAAAGGAAGTGCAGCTCCAGGTGTGTGAAGTGCAAGACAGGTGAAGTGACTTCCAAGAAGTTGGCAATCACCTGGCAAGCAGTGAAAGCACTCTCTCTCTGAGTGCTATGAGCAGTAGTCTCTAACCTGGCCACAGGTGGAGCTCTTCAGTTTCACAGACTAAAGGCTTCCCAGCCTGTCACTTCCACTCTCCATGGGGCCCCTACCTAGTTGTACCTGACGAGCTGCTGACAGCTTGGGAGATAAGTGTGCAGGCTGTTAAAGCCTGAATAGGTGGTTAAAACAGCTTTAATTGCCTATTTGCCTGTGACATTTATTTACCCAACAGCTCCAAGGGGCTTGGTCCCCTGCCCGCCTGCAAACTGCCACCTGGGTGAAAATGACCCCTCGCCACTTTAGGGGATTTAACTGCCCACAGGTGCCAAAGCCACCTCTCTTTGCAGTTAATGTTCTGCCATATCAGTTTGAGATCAGAAGATAAGCAGCTTTAAGATGAGTTGTAAAGCCTTTAAGGCTAGAATTAGACAGGATCTCATCCTTGGCTAAAACCCTGGAAAAAGCTTGATGATCCACTCCACTGAACTTACATGTAATGTTGGGGAGTGTGTGCTGCAACCATAGATTTCTCAGAGCATTACTGTCATTTAGCATTAAGTACACAGTACTCCCTGAGCCCTTTTAAAAATCAGTTTCACACAAGATTGGATTCATGCTCATCCGCTAAATGCCCAAATCATTGTCGGTGGGAGGTCACAATAGCTTGGCTTTAGCATACTCAGGGGTAAAATTGGGATCAGACTCCTCTCGGTTGACCACCCACCCCACCTCCCAGTTTATATTGCTACTTTTGTAACAATGTACACCTAAAGGTTCTTTGTAACAATTTGAAAATGACAGAAATACCTGTTGTTTTTAAAGGCACCTTTTCCTTGCTAAAGGATATAATTTTAACTATTTGTACTCACAGTTTTTATAATTAATTCTCAGGATGCGGACATCACTGGCAAGGCCATCATTTATTTCTCATCTCTAGTTGCTCTTGAGAAGATGGTGGCCGCCCTTCTAACATGAGCTAGACATCAACATGATTTGGATTTACAAAAGGTAAAGTATATGAACATTTGCTTTAAATCATTACATCAGAAAAGTTGGAACCGGTTTTATCTTTTGAAGCCCCCAGCTATATGAACATGCAAGAGATTTTATTCTCGGACATAAGGCAAATGAACAACATTAACACTTCAGCTGGAACACAAGAACATAAGAAATAGGAGCAGGAGTAAACCATATGGCCCATCGAGCCTGCTCCACCATTCAATACAATCATGGCTAATCTTGGACTTCAACTCCATCTTCCCATCTGCCCCCATATCCCTTTATTCTCAGAGAGACAAAAATCTGTCTATCCAGCCTTAAACGTATTCAACAGTGCAGCATCCATAACCTTCTGGGGTTCCAAAGATTCACAACCCTTTGGGTGAAGTAATTTCTCCTCACCTCAGTCCTAAGTGATCAGTCGCTTACCCTGAGACTGTGCCCCCTTGTTTTAAATTCCCCAACCAGTGGAAATAATCTCTCAGCATCAATCCTATCAAGCCCCTTCAGAATTTTGTAGGTTTCAATGAGATCGCCTCTCATTCTTCTCAGCTGTACAGAATATAAGCCCAGTTTACTCAGCCTCTCATCGTAGGACAACCCCCTCATCCCAGGGACCAGTTTAGTGAACTTTTGCTGTACACTCTCCAATATAAGTATATAATTTCTTAAATGTGGAGACAAAAAATGCACGCATTATTTCAAACATGGTCTCACCAAAACTCTGTACAATTGTAGCAAGACTTCTGTATTTTTGTATTCCAACCCCCTTGCAATAAAAGCCTCCATGCCATTTGTCTTTCTAATTGCCTGCTGTACCTGCGTGCTAACTATCTGCGTTCCTTGCACAAGCACACCCAAGTCTCTTGAACATCAACGCTTACAAGTTTCACACCTTTGAAAAAATATTCTGCCTTTCTATTTTTACAACAAAACTGAATAACATTACAATTCCCTACATTATACTCAATCTGCTGCCTACTTGCTTAACCTGTCTATATCTCTTTGCAGCCTCTTTGTGTCCTCCCCATAGCTTACCTTCCCACCTAGCTTGGTATCATCAGCAACCTTTGATACATTACCCTCTGTCTCTGTACTTAAGCTATTAATACAGATTGTAAATAGCTGAGGTCCCAGCACTGATCCTTGTGGCAACCCACTATTCACTGTCTGCCATCTTGAAAAAGCCCCATTTTTAAAATTATTTCGTGGGATGTGGGCGTAGCTGGCTAGGCCAGCATTTTTATTGCCCATCCTTACTTACCTTTCAGAAGGTGGTGGTGAGCTGCATTCTGAAACCACTGCAGTCCATGAGGTGTAGACACACCCACAGTGCTTAAGGGGAGCGAGATCCAGGATTCTGATGCAGCGACCATGAAGGAACAGCAATTATAGTTCCAAATCGGGATAGTGTGTGTCTTGGAGGGGAACTTGCAGGTGGTGGTGTTCCCATGCAACTGTTGGCCTTGTCCTTCTAAGTGGTAAAGGTCACAACTTTGGAAAGTGCTCTCAAAGGAGCTTTGGTGAGTTTCTGCTGTGCCTGTTGTAGATGGTATGCACTGTTTCCACTGTACATTGGTGGTAGATGGAGTGGATATTGAAGGTGGTGGACGGGGTGGCAATAAAGCAGGCTGCTTTATCCCGGATGGCGTTGAGCTCCTTGAACGTTGTTGGAGCTGCACTCATCCAGGTAAGCGGAGAGTATTCCAACACTCTTGACTTGTGCTTTGTAGATGGTGCACATACTTTGGGGAGTCAGGAGGTGAGATACTCACTGCAGAATTCCCAGCTTGGACCTGCTCTTGTAGCCAGAGTATTTATATGACTGGTCAAGCTTGGTTTCTGGTCAATGATAACCCCAGGATGTTGATAGTGGGAGATTCAGCAATGATAATGCCATTGATTGTCAAGGGAAGATGGTTAGATTCTTATTGGGGATGGTCAGTGCCTGGCACTTGTGTGGTGCAAATGTGTGGCCAAGCCTGAAAGTGAATTATAACCACTCTCTGCTTTAAATTCATTAACCAAAATCTGTCCATGCTAAAATATTACCCCCAATTCTATGAGCCCTTACTTTGCCTATTAACCTCTTTATGAAGCACCTTTTCACATGTCTTTTGGAAATGCAGATATACTACATCTAGTGATTCCCCTTAATCCTACTAGTTACATCCTCAAAAAAGTCCAATAAGTTTGTCAAACTAGATTTCCCTTTAATAAAACCATGTTGACTTGTCCTAATCATACTATGCTTTTCTAGGTGCATTGTTAAAACTTCCTGAATAATAGATTCCAGCATTTTTCCAACAACTGATGTAAGGCTAACTGGCCTGTTTTCTCTCTCCCTTCTTTCTTGAAAAGCAGTTGGCATTTGCTAACTTCCAGTCCAACGGGACCACTCCTGAATCTAAAAGATTTTGGAAAATCATAGCTAGCACATCCACTATCTCTGCATTTTTCACCTTTAGAACCTTCGGGTGTATGCCAACAAATTGAGTGATTATTTCTCTGAAGTATGTAATCCTTCAGATTGGCAGAGGTGTGGGATCTTTCAATCACCTTACTTGGTGCAGATGAAGTGGGGGAAGCAATGTCATGGCTAATGCCTCCCCACTCCACCCCCATTCACATATATTAAATTGCAGTGCTAATTTGCTATTGCTTTTTCTTCTCCTCCAACATATACTTCTCTTCTAAAAAAAATCTTGCCCAATGGTGCAAATTATAGAGATTGATTAAAGATCTGTTGAAGAGCTGACATCTTTTGTTTATTAAAGTGGAGCTGTGACACCATCTCCATCTTTTCTACATATATTTAAATTAATTAGTGACAGAGACATGGATTATGAACTTGATCCACCTACACTTCTCTCCATAATTTATAGCCTTTCCAAATTCATTTCATGGTGGCTTAAGATTGTAACTGCTGTGTTTAAGTAATCATGGGCTATTATTTTATGAACAGCAATACTAAAATATTCCTACAAAGATCTGAATACAAATTCATGGAGTATAATTATTTCTGCAGGATGCTCTATATCACACTTTGAGTGTTATTATATTCTATTTAACGAGTGCCAACACACACTGATGCCAGTTTTGAAAAGACCTCATCCATTTTGAACCAGCAGATTTTCTTTTTAAAAGAATCATTAATGCTATTCTATTCAGCTATTTCAATGCAGATAATTTGCTGTTATGTTTCAGATTGATTGATTTCATTAAGTATCAAGATGTCCTCATGGCTGCAGAATGTGATTGCCCTGAGTCACACATCCTTCAATACCAGGGTATAGTGGGGAGAGGGCAGTTCTGCAAAGTTAACTCCCTCCACACAGATTCACCCCATAACCCCCTCCACACAGATACCCCCAAAACCCCCTCCAAATAGACCACCCCCCAAAACTGCGTTCATAAGGACCACCCCCCCAAAACCCCCTTCACAAAGATCGCCCACAAAACCCCCTCCACACAGAGCCCCCCTCCAAAACCCCTCCACACAGAGCCCCCCTCCAAAACCCCTCCACACAGAGCCCCCACCAAAACCCCCACCACATAGACCACTCCCCAAAACCCCCTCCACACAGATCCACCCCATAACCTCCTCCACAAAGATACCCCCAAAACCCCCTCCACATAGACCACCCCCCAAAACCGCATTCACAAGGACCACCCCCCCAAGACCCCCTTCACAAAGATCGCCCACAAAACCCCCTCCACACAGATCCACCCCATAACCCCCTCCACACAGATACCCCCAAAACCACCACCACATAGACCACTCCCCAAAACCCCCTCCACACAGATCCACCCCATAACCCTCTCCACCCAGGTAACCCCAAAACCCCCTCCACATAGAGCACCTCCCAAAACCGCGTTCACAAGGACCACCCCCCAAAACCCCCTTCACAAGGAACACCCTCATAACCTTCTCCACATAGACCCCCACAAAAACCCCTCCACCCAGACCACCCCCCAGAACCGCCTCCACAGAGACCACCCCCCCAAAACCCCCTTCACACTGACCACCCCCCAATACCCCCTTCATGAGGACCACCCCCAAACCCCCTCCTCCAGACAGACCAACCCCCCAAAACCCCCTCCATACAGACCAACCCCCCAAAACCCTCTCCAAACAGACCCCCAAAAACCCCTCCACACAGACCATCCCCCATAACCCCCTCCACACAGATCACCTTCTCAATAACCCCCTCCACACAGACACCCCCAACCTAGTTCCCCCACATCCCATTCTACACACTACCCACACCCCACCCCCATAACCTACTCTTCACAAACCATGTCGCCCTATAACCCTGCACTCCACACAGATTCCCCCTGAGACAGAGACGTAACCATCAGGCAAAGACTCAGACACTGAGTTAGCAAATAATACCAAAGTTAATTGAACATAAGCAAAATTAAACAACAGTACTTATTGATTAACTAAAGATTTATCAATTAACTAACAAAAAGACAACAAAATTGTTCTTAAGACAACCAAACCCTACAGACTCGAGCCCTGTGCAAACTTCCTCTGTTCCCATGGATATCAATTATCTCAACCCTTCACGCCAACAGATATTCACTTCTGCCTCCAAAGGAAACTGCACTATCCGGGATTCATGCTGACAGGAATTCCACCTCTGTCCCTGGGCCCAGTGCTACTCTCATGATCTCTGCGCCAACAGGAATCCCGCCTTTGTCCTTGATGCTCTAAATTGGTTTCCCTTCACTTGGTACACCCAACAAGATGGTTCCCGTAAACCTCTTTTATACCTTAAAGGTATTGTCGCCCCACCTTAGCCAATATATTGCTGGAAACAGCTAATTAGCCATTAATGACCTAAGGATTAATTTCACTGGTTCTGGCCAATTGTGGAAATTGCCTTTAATTTAAGACAATGCCTTCTTCAAGTTGTGTCCCTTATCTTTAAGATTACAGGCAGCCAATTGATCAAACTAAGGCTGAGTCAGTCAAGGCTAGTGTGTTGTTGATACGAGAGGGTCCCATGGAGTTCAGGCTTTCTTTTTCCTGGACTATGTGACAGCACTTTTAATTTTTACATAGGGGTATTAATGGAAAAATACAGAATTACAGAAATCTGATTTATTTGATTATTAATTACTTTTCCTTCAATTACGTTTTAATTGAGGTACTTCCTTCTAATATTCATTGCTAGTCGGTGACAACTCCATAACACTAGATTAGGTCAGCTTGCTGTAGATGGTTAGCAACATCAATGTGGCCTCTTTTCCTGTTCACAAGCAAGTACAAAATGGCCAAGATAAGCAAGCATACGAAATCCTACTAAAATAAAATCTAAAATCTAGGCCAGCTTACACCCATAACCCAATCCACACAAACCCCCAATAACCCCCTCAACACAGACCCCCCATAACCCCCTCCACACAGGCCCTCCCATAGCCCCCTCCACACAGGCCCCCCCTCCCTCCCGCCACCCCCCCCCCCCCCCCCCATAGCGCCCTCCACACAGACCTCCCATAACCACCTCCAGACAGACTCCCCCCATAATCACCTCCACATAGACCCCCCCCATAAGCCCAAACACACGGACCCCGCCATAAGCTCCCCAAAAGACTCCCCAGATCTAACCCCACCCCCCCCCCCCCCCCAACCAGTAACACTCCGCAGCTAGCGTGCACCCCAGGGGTCACTGTGCTCCCTGGGGACACTCAGCACCACTGGGGTCACTTCACACTTCTGGGACCACTCCGCAGATGGCCTGCATCCCACAGGCCACTCACACCCCGGGGGCCACTCAGTAGCCAGCATGTTGTCCGATCAAGGACTACAGAGAGGCTTTTGAGGCTGAAGGCCCATTGAAATGGCTGGCAGCTCTGGAGCCACAACAACAACCCCAGCAGGCAAGGTGGGCATGAAGAGACAGGTGTGGCAGCACCAAGGAAACCATAGAACCATAGAAAAGTTACAGCACAGAAGAAGGCCATTCAGTCCATCTTGTCCATGCCAGCCCAAGGACACCCAGGTGCCCTTTCTAATCCCACCTTCCTGCACCCGGGTCATAGCCCTGCAGCTTACAGCACTTAAGGTACAGATCCAGGTACTTTTTAAAAGAGTTTAGAGTTTCTGCCTCTACCACCAACTTGGGCAGCGAATTCCAGACACCCACTACCCTCTGCGTAAAAAAGTTCTTCCTTATGTCCCCCCTACACCTTCTGCCACTCATTTTGAATCTATGTCCCCTGGTTCTAGAATTCTCCACCAAGGGAAACAATTTTATCTTATCCACTCTATCTAGTCCCCTCAATTTTGTACACCTCAGTCGAGTCACCTCTCAGCCTTCTTTGTCCTAAGGAAAATAACCCCAACATATCCAATCTCTCCTTGCAGCTACACTTTTCTAACCCTGGCAACATTCGTGTAAACCTCCTCTGCACTCTCTCCAGAGCTATTACATCCTTCCTGTAATGTGGTGACCAGAACTGCACACAGTACTCCAGTTGTGGCCTCACCAGTGTTTTATACAATTTCAACATTATATCCTTACTTTTATATTCTATACCTCTGCCAATGAAGGACAGCATTCCATATGCCTTCTTTACAACCTTGTCTACTTGAACTGCTGCCTTCAGGGATCTGTGTGCTTGTAAGCCAAGGTCTCTCACTTCATCTACCCCTCTTAGTATATTCACATTCATTGTGTTATCCCTGTAACTGTCCCAGGGCACCTCAACATGGAGGAACCCTCTCTGGACTGCACTGAAGACTCCCAAAGCCAGTAGGGACTCGGGGATGGAGGGGAAATCAACTGTGAGAAGCATTTCTTTCACACGGCCCCATCATTGAGGCAATGAGCCTTCTGCTCCGAGGGCCTCCATCCTGCCACAAGTGCGCCTGTTTGCAATGAGCTGGGGGTCCATTCCACTGGTGGGAATGTTGCCAGGACACTGCAAATCGCTCCTCATTGGGGCTATAACTCCCTAACCTGATTCTATTCCCAGCCTGCTCCTGGGAAAGTTCCTAATGCATCAGGCCCCCATCCAACCACCACGCCCCAACCACCCCCCCCCACCCATCCATCACCCCCTATCCACCTCCCCACCCACCCCATCCATCCACCCCCCAGCCCCCGGGAGGTTGGGTGGGGGGGAATTAGCCGCCCGGTGACAAATGGGGCATTCCCCAAGTCGACAAGGACACGTACGCCGTCGGGCACGGAATTAACGGGATCCCGGAGTAAGCTGCTGGCCGGAGCCCACTCGGTCCCCGCTCACTGGATCGCACAGCAGCAGCTTTGTCCCCTTTGTTCAGAGGCGAAGCGAAACCAGCGCAGGGAGGGGGGCGGCTGATTGCAGCTGCCCGGGTGAAGTGATCGGTCTCATTTCACCGGGGCTCCCTCACTCCGAGAATCGCTTCACGGAGGCGGCGAAAAGGTTGGGGCGCGGTGGGGGTCCTCGGAAATCGTTTCAACACATCTTACTGCCTGGGCAGCTTTTTTAACGCAGAATCTGACACTACAGGCGTGCGCGATTCTTAAATAAATCTCCTGATCACAAATATCTTCCATATCCCTGTCTGTTGCCTTTGAATTTTTTTTTATATATTGAAAGCTCCACGAAATGGTCCCCCGAAACCACCACAGTTTCGATACCATCGGGGCGAGGCTGGTAATTTTAAGGCCTCTCGGCTGCACCTCAAGAAAGGTGCTGGTTCCGAGGGGTGTTCACAGCTGCAGCTTTTCTCGGTGTGTGAATATCTGCGCGGGATAAACAAAAACAGGCTGCAGCCTGATTTAACAGCCTCGCCGTTAGATGGGTGTGCTTACCATTCCCTTAATCATTCATTACTTCTCTAACATGCATGGGTCACCATTTATTGGAATTAATGTTCCTAATTATTACATTAAGACAAAAATACCAAATAATTTCTGAATTTAGTCCACAGGATCCTTTTCATTTGATGCAATTGGTACAAAACCAAAAATAGGTCCCAGCTTTCTTTGCCTCTTGTTGATAAGAGTGCACAATGAGATTTGAAATAATTTGGGCTGTTTCACCCAGTTATAAATGTGGATACAGGCTGTGTTGAACTGACACCGTTATTGCACATCAACAGTGAAATGTAAAGTGCATTCCCTGTGGACACAAGGGTCACTGGTCAGTGAGTTTGATGCAAATTATTTACAGCTCCAAACGATTTACAATCTCGAACTAAAGGATCAGAGATCCGACAATATTGGGACATATTATAATACAATATTATAATGTAGTGTCCGCTTTTGCTGTAATGTTAATTTGCTGTTTGGGATATTCCTGAATTTGAAAAAAAAAATAAATAAACGCAGCAATTTCTGGAATCTCACAAATGGTGGCGTTTCGGATTCCACCATGATGAACTGGGAGATTGCTCTAGATGTCGGTGGCAAATGATCACATGTTGGATGGTTTGCAGGGTACGCTGAACGGGTGCTGGATCATGCATCTGCTTCTGTAGAGGCGCTGGAGGTGATAGATGAGGGCGGCTGTGCCCACCCAAGAAAGTGTGAACAATGTGTTCTGTTTTAACGCCTTTTGGTGCATCGACTCACAGCTTCATAATCAACGCTATAAAACAGCGTGTGATCTATGGTGGCACCTGATCAGCATCCGAAGGAAATTTACCCAATTAAAAGGAGGCAAAGTAAAACAGAATTTGGCTGTCGAGCTCCATATGAAGCAAAGCACCAGCGCTTTGTTTAAGATTTAGGTAAAGGCTAAAATAAAAACTGCAAATAAAAATGTCACCGGCGGGATAAACAAAAGCCAGGTCGACAACCGTAACCAATTACAAACACGTGTAATGAAATATTAATTAAAAAGCTGGATGTATTAATATTTAAACATCACCGAGATAAATAAATGACCCCCAGTTTTCTGTGACGACTGGACCATAAAGCAAAGTGAATGTTTTTCTGGGTTGCTGTATTTTAAAATTTTCTTTCGGAGGTAACACGTAAGGTATCTTTTCGAAAAAAATAATGTACGGAAAGGCAGCTCAGGATCGAGGTGATCTTGTCCTAATTGTTCGCATCTTATTCAATTAACATCCCACCTTCAATCTTACATATCACGAGCTGACTGCTTTCTGTAGCAGACAGGACGTGGAATTAGACCTCAAGTAAAGATGCAGCACACTGAACATAGACGAGCGCGACACTAACTGGTCTGTGCTGTTCTAATGGGGCTGGGGCGGTTTGATGTCGGTGGGCGTGAGAGAAGAAAACCTAAACAGAAAACAATATAAACACTTGCAATAAAGATCTACTTTCAAAAGCTGTGATTTACTTCGTAAAGGTTCATGTCGTCTTCATACAACTGACATTATTGATTGTAATTTTTTTCAATGATTGGTGTCCCACAACTTTGCAATAATTTAATGTCGGTTGCCCCTTGCAAGCATTGTCATTTAGCTTAACACATTTCAAACAAGCTTGGGATTTATTTCCTGGTGTCTATTCACTTAAGTTTTTTAAGAAAACTTTGATGCAAAGTGATTCGTTCTTTTTTAGGATAAAGGGCTGAAAACGTGATTTTCTAACAAGATTTTGTATGCAATAGAAACTCTTTCTTTCTAACTGACAGTCGAATGACAGGAAATCCTTTGGTGCCCATGTTTGTTTACAACTTCACCTGTCCTGGGCTGTATCGTGGTGGAGCCAGGAACCGCAGGACCATGAAGTTCACAGTTTCAGCACCAATCTCTAGTGCATAATGTCCGACTTGCAAATGAACAGCTGCAGTTCTACACATTCAAGTTTTATTGTGTCAAATTAATTGATTAATTCATATGTTAGTTTTGTGACCGGTGGCTGAAAGGAGGAGGAGCAAAAGTAAATTAATTAATCATTAAATGTGCACCTATAAGAAATGTGTCCAAATCGTGCCCGCAAAGACAAAATTGGGAAAGTAAACTAAACAGACTCCAATAATAGTCAATTAAAATACTCTAAATACAAGCACTCAATTACTGTACACAATGATCGAAGGACGCCAAATTATAACTCTTGAGTCAACCAAGTAAAGGACGCCAAATTGTAGTTGCAGATACCGACCATAAGAAGATCCAATTAAGCCTCTAAAATAAGATGCCCAATAGAGAGATTGCAAACCTATCCATGGCATATAGAACTCGGAGCAAATCTTATTAGATTATAGAAACTTTTGATTACGGTGCGCACAGTGCAAAAAATCACATGCAAAACCACCGGAGAAACACATTCCACAAATTAATTACATTGATTATGTCATGAAAGTATGAATACATTACAATGACTATTCAGCTTGGGCGCCGTACAGTGAGCCGTACCTAAAAGCCTTATTTGAGGTGGTTTAACTGGGCAGATCACACCAAGCACGAAGCTGCGAATACTGATAGATTGACATTATCACGTAATCTTTTATGCAAAAAATGCAACATCTATCTGTCTACACATTTTAAGACGGCGATCTGATTTTCTTTGCTAAACAGGTGGGCCAATGCGTCTGTTCCCTAGACATTGGTTCTGAAATTACTCCATGGAATGCTAGGGAAATGTCTGAAATTCCTTCTTCTGCTATTTTAGCTGAGGTGCTAACCCGTTTTCCAAAAGGTTAACACCTCTGCTGAAAAAAAGTCGAAAGAGGAATTTCGAACCACAGGCGTAATTTCAAGACCACTGGGTATGTAGCATGTCTGCCACCTGTCCTGCAATGTGAGGCCAGGAACCGCCACCGACACCCCCACCCCCACCCAACTCAACATACAAAATAACCGCGATAAGGATGTAAATTGGGAATAAGTTGCACCTATTATTTTCACGTTAGCGTAGCATATACAGCGCATATACGATACACATATACACCCTACAGAAATCCAGCCCACGTAGTCTTTCTTGACTGCTCTGTACACTTGGTGGTTGATAAATTTGAAAGAGATAGTATTCACAATAATAAATCAGATATTTCCTATACACCCGCGGTGTATGGTTAAAGATTGGCTTACATTTAGCCGTTTAAAAATAACTGTTTCTGTAAATAGAAGCAAGGTGTTAATTCCAGACAGCAGTAGTAACAATGCCTCCTATTGATGCTACTCTGCCCTTGTTGCATAGGGATCTTTCAGCAGTTGATTACGAAAGCAACACTATCCAGGGGTAACGCTCATACCATGGGGGGAAAAATGGTCTATTTAACGAAGGATGGTTTCAATTTGAGTTGACAAAATATTCCTTAAACATAACAACCTCAGCTACCAAGTCACCAATACCGCCGCTTGTGTGATATTTTCTTTAATGACTTCTGGTAGCTGGTTTCACACTACATTTGTCAGTGACTCTTCAACCTTACTATTTATGCATAAAAAAGTTAACACGTTTTGTTGCTGCACCTTTCACGTGTAGAAAAAAATTGCACGTGACGGATAATGTAACCTAACGTACTGAAATATCCAAAATAGATTAATTAGGAAGAATGTTTTATATTATTTATATTCATAAGCCTTCAGAGTAATAACTTCCGCAAATATCTGCTTTTCTTTGACAGCCACTTTGTTCATTGACAAATTGAGCTGCACTAAGTAGGCATTGTGATTACATTTCCCAGTGCTTGTTGTGAAAATGAATTACATGTGACCGTCTGTTTTGGGTATTTTGTGCAGTCGCTCTCGGTGATATTTATTTCAGACTTTCCATGATGTAAACGGCACTGAACGGGATTGATAGTTTATTCTTCCTGTGTTGTCATCCTCATTACCCGGAAAGAGTTCGTTCACACTAAAGCATTACAACCCCTTTCACCACCTCCTCGACATTAACCCTAACTCCAGACTGTGGCTGAAAGTTTGAAAACTTAGAGCATGTCTTCACGAGAACGAATGATTTCGTTCAGTGGCAAATGACAACATTCAAAGCTATTCGTATACATTGTGTACTTTCCCCCTCATACAAGAAGCCCTAGATTTCCCACATTTTCGCCTCATCTTTATACAGACACTTGCTTATTTTTTGATGTTATATGGTTTCTATCGCTGTTAGTAAGGAACCATTTTCCATCTCCCATCTCTACCAGAGTGGTGTGTAAAGAGGCCAGCAGAGGGCGACCAAGACTTGTCTTTGCACGCTTTTGTATAGCCTTTCATTATGAAAAAAAGTTCAAAATAGCTCATTAAGTTATCAACAGTAACAGGGTTCGGTCAGCTATTTACCAGCTCATAATTATGTCGACCTGTTGGCTTTTAAGCTCCTTTTCTTTTAGGGAATCATGAAAATAAACTATACGTTCTGTAATCCCAGATATAGGAGCTATACTTTGATTAGCAAACAAGTCAATAATTTTGTCAAAACAAAAAAGCAAATTAAATAGTTGCTGATCTTAAATCAGAGACAGAAAATGGTGGGAACACTCAGCAGCATCCGTGAAGAAAGAAAGAGAGTTAACGCTACAGGTCTTGGGTCATAACTCATTCTGTGACTCTATGATTCAATAATTTTGCTTCTGAAGTTTGCGTTTATTTCAGTAAATAATTGTAAGGAAGAAGCTTTACAGCAATAAACGTGTTAACATAAACGACTGAAATAACTAGATTCATCGCCTTTTAGTGGCAGTTTCACTTTATGAGGAATTAAATTAGAGTATGAGTAAATTTCGTCGACTGTATTTTGTGGACTATTAAGGATGGAGCTGATGTTAGCAGACTCGTCAAAATTTCTGTTTTTATAAAAAGCTGAACGGACGAACCGGGAAATGACACGAGATTTCAAAATTAATAAAACTTGGCCGAAAAGCTAACCAACAACCACGATAGTTATCTAGTTGAAGCTAGGAAGCAAAATTAATGAATAACTTAATAACTACCAAACTGGTTGCTTTTAGGTACAGTATATTTGCTGTTCTTTTAAAATTTCCGCCTCCCTACGGAGTTGGTAACCATTACAACTTAGAAATAATTTACCTCAAGCAAAAAAAAATATATTTTTATAAACGCCGAAGACATTTCTTTTTCGACCCAAGTCAGTGTTGCTCACGCACTTGTGTGCTGACCGAAAATACCACACTTTGGGCCACTTTAGAATGGTTACCTTTAACTTCCCTCTAAGGGCGACACAAACAGGGTTGTGAATATCTTATCCCCTTTTATGATATTTCTCATCAAGCAAAGTTTTGTGAAATTGACACTTTCCGCTAACTTACTGTTATATACGGTTAAAGATGCTTGGAAACAGTTTGCTCAACAATTCAAACTTCCTACGTGGAGTTCTCAATCCAACGGGAGCAAACAAGGATGAGAATCGCCTAGTAAAATAATCGTGAACCATGGTATTAAAATCAGCGATGTAACTTCTCTTTGTAATAACTTGGATTCGAAGGGGCAAATAATTATTGCAGAGTTTATGAATTAATTGGTAAAAGCAAATGATGTTCTTATCTTTTAGAAGACGATGTACACGCCTGTTGGACCCCAGCCCTTCCTGGTATCACTTTAATGTAATTTACATTGTGGTTATTCGGTTTTAAAGTTCTGATCAAGAACTAACATTAACATTGTTGCTGGATTCACTAAAGAACTCTGGTGATGCAGAAAATCCTCTTCTCGTGTTGTTATTAAGTGGTTATTTGAGGACTCGAGCCTGAAACGTTTGGCATCATGGTATGGACCTTAAATTGCAGTTGCAGTACCAATATGGCACTGGGATTATCAAGAGGACCTGCTGGGAAACTGTAAAAGAACAATCAGTAAAATGTCAGTGAGAAACTCTGGTAGGCCTCTGGGGAAAAGCGGAAATATTAAACGGGGACCGTGGTGGGTGGGTGGGGGGCGGTGGTGGAATCTTGTGTTGCAGTGAAATATGTTACACATTGAGCAAGTAAAATATCAAAGGCTAAATTTCCCTTTCCATATCCTTTTTTATTGATAATCCAGTTATTAGTGGCGCTGCTCAGCTTACATTCCTCTTCGTTTGATGTGAGGAAGAGTGGAATTGTCATTTATTCATCATACCACCCCCACCCCCCTTTTAACCCATTGCATGCTCAATCGCGATATTCTGTGTGCATGGCAACGGTCTGAGTTTTATTTAAATAAGATTTGATAATATTTTTAGTATTTCTGTGCAGTGGCCTTGGGCTGCAGTGACTATATTAGGAAAACGTGAGATCGGAGGGTGGGTGTAGGTGAGATGGAGACTTTCAGTAAGTGAAACCTTGCCCAAGAAATAATGAGAAATTAGCACAAAGGAAATCCCACAAAATGATGCGTTGATGAGTTGTGTTTAATGTTTAATATTCACCTCTAATCTACCCCGCTGATGAGTTAAAACAGTTTGCATTGTTGTGGTGTTGTATTCTGTAACCCTTGTTCTCTTTAATTTCTCTTTCTGTAAAGAATGCTTTACAAAGACAAAATTGGGACAACGGGGTGGGTAGATGTTTTGACGATTTTGGACGAGGTAGCCAGCTAAACAAGGAGCATATTTTTCATGTCGAAAATACAGCGACGTATCACAGAGGGTCTGTAGACAACTTCAGGCTACAGTTGATGAGAATCTAGGTGCCCCGTTAGATTTGATGCTGTTCAGAAAATGTCTGATTTGCATTTAGATTTCACTACTTGAAACGTCAACGAGCGGTTCCTTCTTTCGCCCTCTTTATTTAACGGCGATTGCTTCCAGACGAAACATAAATACAGCAGTCAGATTTCAAGTGTCAGGCAATCCGGGAACCTGCTTACAGGAAACCACCTTTAGTCAGGGTTCACATTCTTCTGGGCTTTTCCGCGCTAGCTCTAGTCCGAGGAGCCTGTCAGTTCCAGTCAGCCGCCAACAACAGCAACATTAAGAACGGAGATCATGAAAACGAAAACGCATCGCCGCTGCCCTCGTATACCCTCTCAAATACCAACACCTCATTCAGTGACCTCAGAAGGGAGTCGTGGAGAGGGAGAAAGGAGACATTTTATTTGAGATAGATGATTGATTGGGTAGATTCGTGTTACAGCGATCAGCACTGAGGGGAGAGAGGGGGAGAAAGCTCACACAGTTTATTCCACACAAGGATGGCTTTGTTCGAAAGAGGAACCGAGCGAGTCTCCAGGTCCAATTTAACAGCGTGGCAGGCTGCAGACATACAGTAACCTGCACTGGGAACGAAACGGTTCGACTTCAGAGCACCTGACACACACACACACACACACACACACACTCCTTCCAACCTGCACATTTTCCGCGAATGAAGCTTGGTTTTTCTCTCGATTATTTTTTTAAAATCTGATCAAGCGCGGGAACTACATTTGATAGACCGGTTACGCCCGAGGTTACAGCAATTAACCAGAATCACAAGACTGTCGGTGCGATGCTCACGAATGTTTGATCATCCTGACCAGAGAAAATAAGAATTGCTGAACGGCTTGTCCATGAAGACACAAAGGGTTTAATCTCATGCCTGGTCGTTTTATTTAAAACTTTAAACATGAAGTAAATGGGGGATGAGAAAGGGAGGCATTAGCTTTGTCGGCCTATAAAGGCTTCATATGGAACAACACACCAAAGTACTCAAGCCGACATCTGCATAAAATTCCCTATGGCGCGCACCGCTTCTGCACGCATGTACTTAAATCCCATCGTCAACTTTTTATATCAATGAACTAAAGCCAATTGCACGAGTGCAAAGGTCTGGTTTCAACTTATATGCGGCCCCCAAAATAATAACTCGACTTTTAGCCCATGTAAGGTAATTCTGCTTGAAATTTCATACACTGTACTAAACTGGAATCACGTATTATGCAAAAACATAGCACTGCTCTCCAATTTGCTGCAAAACCCCAATGTTTTTGTCTTGCAGTCGGTTGCAGGTTTTTCTCTCCCGAGTCCAAATTGTCATAAAACGTTCAGATAACTACCATGATCAAAAGGTTGCACATTCCCTCTTTTACACTCAATGTGTAATAGTACAAGGAACGCGTCAAAGCGAAACTGAAATAACGCCTAACAGTTCATGAAATTGCACAATATCGTGGATTAGAATATGTGGAAGGTGATTCTTCCGAATTCGTAGTAAATACTGGGAAATAGAAATGTTGCTGCATGCCATCTCACAGTCAAAATGCCTCATTTGGCAACAGCTTGGTGTCCAGGTGTTAAAAGGAAAGGAATCGAAGTCAGTTACATCTAGCACATCAGTCAATGTCACTCTTCATCACTGTGCAAATTATAAGCGGACTTTCAGCAGGATGTCAGAAGTATATGAAGACCCAGTTTCACATTAACATTAATAATACATATCTGCAACATATCTGCAACAGGTTTCAACAGTGGGCGATACATCTGTACTAGCCTGAACTATATCATTTTTCGAAGTTATTAATTTTATTGGAGAAATAACATTAATGCTGAGAGTGTTCAGTGTACTCGACCTGACGAGCAATCATAGTGAATAATTAAATATAAAAATACAGAATTGGATATTAGTCATGTACCCATTTATAATGATTCCTGACAAACCTTTCATTTCAGATCCAAGTCACTACGTTTATTGCTGCCACAATGAATTTCAGAACGTCGAAAACAGGGGTTTAATTTTGCAAATCACAGAATATAAGAGTCCTTCTGTGGCCAGTGAAATCCGGCTTCACAACGCGTGGATGAAAATCCACAGCCCCGCCAACCATTTCCATTATTTAGAATTCCTTTCTGCAAATATACCCTTTTTTATCAGACGCGTGAAATATTGCAGCACCAACCGCCATAAAAACCGGATGGACTGAAATACAAATAGTACATTTCAAAATATGTTCGTAAGGGATACTTCTTGTATTTATTCAAATGATTACTCGATTTCAGATGAATTTGTTTTAAAGACGAGAAGAGTTATATAGGGCCGTAGGGCATAATTTACTATTTACTGTAAACTATCTTAGAAAATCATAGCGAAATTAATAGATACTTCAAGGTTTCAGTAGTGGGACGACCCAAGACTATGATTAGGTTGAAATAATATCCATAACGCTTCTCAAAGAGCTGGTTGGTAGTTTTCTACTCTTTCCAGCAATGCATCAGAGTATCCAGGAGAGTAATATCTGCAAAAATTAATAA
The DNA here is from genome assembly GCF_017639515.1 of Carcharodon carcharias. Taxonomy (NCBI): domain Eukaryota; kingdom Metazoa; phylum Chordata; class Chondrichthyes; order Lamniformes; family Lamnidae; genus Carcharodon; species Carcharodon carcharias. Next base: position 60,394,566 of record NC_054469.1, read on the forward strand.
ATATTTTTGGTTAGATATGATTCAAGATTAACCTATTGAAATATCATTGTTATACAATGAAGAATTGTTTCTCTTTCTCTGTAACATCATTCAGACCTACAAACCTCCAAAAACTTTATGTTCCTTCAATTCTGGCCTCTTGTGCACTTCCCACCCTCCCCGATTCCTTCACTTCCTCCTTCAGCGGCCATGCCTTCAGCTCTCTAGGCCAGAAGCTCTGGATTTCCTTCTTTAAACCATTCTGTTTTCCTCCTTTCAGGCACTCCTTAAAATCTATCTCTTTGACTAAGCTTTTGATTAGCTGCTCCAATGTCTCGTTATGTGGCTTAGCATCAAGCATCTGATAACAGTTCTGTGATGCACCATGGGATATTTCATTGCATTAAAGATGCTATAAATTTAAGTTGTTGATATTTCAAAAACATTTTACACAATAAAATTGTGGCACAGAGGAAAATGCGGTTCAAAATATTAGTTAATTACTTGTCCTGACAATATTTGTAACACTCACTAAAGTCCAGCAATTGACACCTGTTCATAACAATTCAGTTAGAAAAAGTTGGGGTAAAGCTTAATGATGGCAACAATATTACCACGATAGACTGTTTGGATCACTGTGCTAAGAAAATTTCTAGTTCCATCCACACAATGCCACAGTTGATGCTCAGGATATTATCTGTCTGTAAAACACAATGTAGTCCAGCGCAAATACATAATTTTAGGGAAATGCGGGATAGCTTTACTACCAGACTTTCAGCTGACACTGAAATGGTAAGAGGTTTAGTGGACTAGAGAGGAGATGTGAAAACAAATTTACTAAGTCAGGGCAGTATGTGAATTTCAACTACAAAACTAAGACGACGGAACAATTGGAAAATTGATCATATAACTAAATGCACAGAGCAGGTTAATTAAGCACAGCTGGAAGCAGATTGATGACATAGCACATTGAAATAATGTGCTGCAGAGCCATAGGACACAGTTTCCTGTTATTCGTTCTCTTCACAGTGAGCTCCCAATCTTAAATCTCTATGTGCTGGGTAGGAAAAGTGAGAGAGCAAGGGAAAAAATTCACCAAGTGCAGATCAGCTATGAAAAAATGAAATGTCGGAATAGGCCCATGGAGCTGAATGGCCAAGTCCTATTCCTAATATTCTTACCCTCCTAAATGGAAGTTTTGCTCTTGAGGGGTATCTATTGGTCTTGTATTGTACGAAGTGCTCCTTTGGATATCTCCCATTGTTTTTCTATGTGTTAACCTACTAACGGCTCAACCCATCTTAACATGTCTGGCGTATATCTCGTTACTTTCAATTCAGCCTTACTTGAGGTTAAAACCTTTGTTTGTGTGTGATCTTTCCCTTCTTTGAGCTCGAGATATAATTCAATCACGTTAAGCTCACTGTTTGCAAAACATTTCTTTACTGTCAGAGCATATATTGAACATATATTGTCACTCCTTCATTTCACTGTATCAAAATTGTAGAACTCCCTGCCTAACAAGACTCCAGACCCACAGCAATGTGGTTGACTCTTAACTGCCCTCGGAAATGGCCCAGCAAGCCACTCAGTTGTATCAAACCATTACAAAGTCTAAAAGGAATGGAATGGAAAAGATCACCCGGCATCAACCTAGGCACCGGAAACGACAACAGGAAACTCAGCCCTGTCAACCCTGCAAAGCCCTCCTTACGAACATCTGGGGGCTAGTGTGAAAATTGGGAGGGCTGTCTCACAGACTAGTCAAGCAACAGCCTGACATATTCATACTTACGGAATCATACCTTACAATGTCCCAGACACCACCATCACCATCCCTGGTATGTCCTGTCCCAACAGCAGGACAGACCAGTAGAGGTGGCGGCTCAGTGGTGCACAGTCAGGAGGGAGTTGCGCTGGGAGTCCTCAATATCAACTCCGGGCCCCATGAAGTCTCATGGCATCAAGTCAAACATGGACAAGGAAACCTCCTGCTGATTACCATGTACCGCCCTCCTTCAGCTGATGAATCAGTGCTCCTCCATGTTGAACACAAGCTAGAAGAAGCACTGAGGGTAGCAAGGGTGCAGAATGTACTGTGGGTGGGGGACTTTAATGTCTATCACCAAGAGTAGCTCAGTAGCTCTTCACCAACCTGCCTGCCTCAGATGTATCTGTCCATGACAGTATCGGTAGGAGTGACCACCGCACAGTCGCTGTGGAGACAAAGTCCCATCTCCACATTGAGGATACCCTCCATCGTACTGTGCGGTACTACCACCGTGCTAAATGGGATAGATTTCAAACAGACCTAGCAACTCAAAACTGGCCATCCATGAGGCACTGTGGGCCATCAGCAGCAGCAGAATTTTATTCCACCACTATCTGTAACCCCATGGCTTGGCATATCACCTGCTCTACCATTACCGCCAAGCCAGGGGATCAACCCTGGTGCAATGAAAAGTGTAGGAGGGCATGCCAGGAGCAGCATCAGGCAAACCTAAAAATGAGGTGTCAACCCAGAGAAACTACAGCACAGGACTGCTTGAATGCCAAACAGCATAAGCAGCAAGCGATAGACAGAGCTAAATGATTCCATAACCAATGGATCAGATCTAAGCTCTGTAGTTCTGCCAGCAGCGAATGGTGGTAAACGATTAAACAACCTACTGGAGAAGGAGGCTCCACAAATATGCCTATCCTTAATGATGGGGGAGCCCTGCACATCAGTGCAAAGATAAGGCTGAAGCATTCGCAACGATCTTCAGTCAGAAGTGCCAAGTGGATGATTCATCTCAGCATCCTGCAGAGGTCCAGAGCATTACAGATGCCAGTCTTCAGCCAATTCAATTCAATCCAAGTGATATCAAGAAACGGCTGAAGGCACTGGATGCTGCAAAGGCTATGGGCCCTGACAATACTCTGGCAATAGTACTGAAGACTTGTGCTCCAGAACTTGCCGCGCCCCTAGGCAAGTTGTTCCAGTACAGCTACAACACTGGCATTTACATAGCAATATGGAAAATTGCCCAGGTATGTCCTGTACACAAAAAGCAAGACAAATCCAACCTGGCCAATTACTGCTCTTTCAGTCTACTCTCGATCATCAGTAAAGTGATGGATGGGATCATCAACAGTACTATCAAGTGGCACTTGCTTGGCAATAACCTGCTCACTGATGCTCAGTTTGGCTTCTGCTAAGGCCATTCAGCTCCTGACCTCATTAGAGCCTTCGTTCAAACATGGACAAAAGAGCTGAACTCCTGAGGTGAGGTGAGAGTGACTGGCCCTTGACGTCAAGACAGCATTTGACTGAGTGTGGCATCAAGGAGCCCTAGCAAAACTGGAGTCAATGGGAATCAGGGAGAAAACTCTCCGTTGGTTGGAGTCATGCCTAGCACAAAGGAAGATGGTTGTGGTTGTTGGAGGTCAATCATCTGAGTTCCAGGACATCACTGCAGGAGTTCATCAGGGTAGTGTCTGAGACCCAACCATCTTTATCAATGACCTTCCTTCCATCATAAGGTCAGAAGTGGGGTTGTTCAGCACCATTCACGACTCCTCAGATACTGAAGCAGTCCATGTCCAAATGCAGCAAGTCTTGGACAATATCCAGGCTTGGGCTGACAAGTGGCAAGTAACATTTGCACCACACAAGTGTCAAGCAATGATCATCTCCAACAAGAGAGAATCCAACCCTGGGCCCTTGACATTCAATGAAATTACCATCGCTGAATTCCTCACTATCAACAGCCTGGGGGTTACCATTGACTAGAAACTGAACTGGACCAGCCATATAAATACTGTGGCTGCAAGAGTAGGGCAGAGGCTAGAAATCCTGTGGTGTGTAACTCACCTCCTGACTCCCCAAAGCCTGTCCACCATCTACAAGGCACAAGTCAGGAATGTGATGGAATACTCTCCACTTGCCTGGATGAGTGCAGCTCCAACAACATCCAAGAAGCTTGACACCATCCAGGACAAGGCAGTCAGCTTGATTGGCACCACATTCACAAACATTCACTCCCTCCATCCCTGATGCACAGGGGCAGCAGTGTGTACCATCTACAAGATGCACTGCAGGAACTCATCCAGCCTCCTTAGATAGCACATTCCAAATCCAAGACCACTAGCATCTAGAAGGACAAGGGCAGGAGACACATGGGAACACTACCACCTGGAAGTCACACCCCAACCCCTGCAAACCACTCACCATCCTGACTTGGAAATATATCACTCTTCCTCCAATGTCGCTGGGTCAAAATCCTGGAACTCCCTAACAGCACTGTGGGTGTTGTTAGTTAAGGATGAAATCAATGCAATAGTGGACTGTACTGGTGCAAGAAGGGAGCTCACCACCATCTTCCCAAGGGCAATTAGGGGATAGACAATAAATACTGGCCTAACCAGTGATGCCCACATCCCATAAATAAACTGAAAAAAGGACTATGAAGGCACTTTCATCAGAAGCAGTTCAGCAGTTCAAGAAGGGTAAGTCATGGCAGGGCAGCTCGACCAAGTGGAATGCTCCACCTGTGCAATGTAGGAAGTCAGGGGCACTTCCAGTGTCCAGGGAGACCATGTATACAGGAAATGTCTCCAGTTGCAGCTACTCGAATTCAGTGTTTCAGAGCTGGAGCTGCTTTTGGAGTCACTGTGGAGCATCCGCAAGGATGAGACCTTCATGGATAGCATGTGCAGTGAAGTGGTCACGCCAGAGGTAAAGAGGCAGAAAGGGAATGGGTGACCGCCATTAGAGTAAAAACACTGGGCAGGTAGTGCAGGAGTCCCCTGGGTCCATTTCCATCTCCAACAAATTTTCCGTTTTGGATACTGTTAGGGGAGATAGTTTCTTAGGGAAATGTAGCAAAAGCCAAGTCCGCAGCACCACGAGTGGCTCAGCTGCACAGAGTGGGGGGAAAATAGTGGGGGAGCAATAGTGATAGGGGATTCTATTGTAAGGGGAACAGATAGACGCTTCTGCGGCTGCAGATGTGACACCAGGATGGCATATTGCCTCCCTGGTGCCAGGGTCAAGGATGTCACTGAATGGCTGCAGGACATTCTGAAGGGGGAGTGTGAACAGCCAGAGGTTGTGGTCCATATCGGTACCAACGACATAGGTAAAAAGAGGGATGAGGTCCTGAAGGCAGAATATAGGGAGCTAGGAAATAAAAAGCCAAACCTCAAAGGAGGTAATCTCAGGACTTTTCCCAGTGTTAGTGAGATCAGGAATAGGAGAATAGACCAGATGAATGCGTGGCTGGAGAAATGGTGTTGGAGGGAGGGATTTAGATTCCTGAGGTATTGGAACTGATTCTGGGGAAGACGGGACCTGCACAAGCTGGATGGGTTGCACCCCAGCAGGGCTGGGGCCAATATTCTTGCAGGGTATTCGCTAGCACTGTGGGGGAGGGTTTAAACTAGATGGCACGGGGATGGGAACCTGAGCGGGTAGGCACAAGAGAGGGGAACAAAGATAGGAATGAAAGACAGAAACGTAGAAAGCAAAAGTGGAAGGCAGAGGAAATAAGGGCTAGCAGCAAATAGGGCCACAGTACAAAAAGAAATGTGTAAAAATGTTAAAAAGACAAATCTAAGCAATAAGGTAGACCAATTAATAGCAGAAATAGATGTAAATGGGTACGAAATGATTGTGATTTCAGAGACATGGCTGCAGGGTGACCAAGGCTGGGAACTGAATATCCAAGGGTACTCGATATTTAGAACAGACAGGCAAAAAGGAAAAGGAGGTGGTGGTGTTAGCTAAGGAAAGCAATGTGATAGTGAGAGAGGATATTGGCTCAGAAAATCTAGCTGCAGAATCAGTCTGGGTGGAGTTAAGAAGCAACAAAGGGCATAAAACGTTAGTGGGAGTGGTCTGTAGGCCTCCAAGCAGTAGTGATAAGGTAGGGGATGGCATTAATCAGGAAATTAGAGATGCATGTAACAAGGGTGCTACCGTAATCATGGGTGACTCTAATCTACATATAGACTGGGCAAATCAAATTAGCAATAATACTGTGGCAAATGAATTCCTGGAGTGTGTAGGAGATGGTTTTTTTAGATCAGTATGTCGAGATACTGAATAGGGAACGGGTTATCCTAGATTTGGTATTGTGCAATGAGAAGGGTTTAATTAATAATCTTGTTGTGCAGGGTCCTTTAGGGAACAATGACCATAACGTGATAGAATTCTTCATTAGGGCAGAAAGTGAAGTACTCTGATCTGAAACTAGGGTCCTAAATCTTAACAAAGGAAACTACAAAGGTATAATGCATGAGTTGGTGAAGATAGTTTGGGGAACCTCATTAAAAGGTGGATAGATAATGGCTAATATTTAAGGAATGAATATATGCATTGCAACAGTAATTCATTCCTTTCTAGCATAAAAACACAACAGGGAAAAGCGGCCCAACCATGGCTAACAAAAGAAATTAAGGATAGTATTAGATCCAAAGAGGGGTCATATAAAGTTAGTGGAAAAAGTAGCAAGCCTGAGGACTGGGAGCAGTTTAGAATTCAGCAAAGGAGGACCAAGAAATTGATTAAGAGGGGAAAAGTAGAGTATGAGAGTAAACTTGCAAGGAACATAAAAGCAGACTATAAAAGCTTCTGTAAGTACATAAAAAGAAAAAGATTAGTGGAGACAAATGTGGGTCCCTTACAGTCTGAAATGGGAGAATTTATAATAGAAAACAAAGGAATGGAAGAGCAATTAAACAACTGCTTTAGTTCTGTCTTCACAGAGGAAGACACAAATAACTTCCCAGAAATACGAGGAAACCAAGGGTCTAGTGAGAAGGCAGAATTGAAAGGAATTAGTATTACTAAAAATAGTGCTGGAGAAATTAATTGAAAGCTGATATATCCCCAGGGGCCTAACAATCTACATCCCAGTGTACTAAAGGAGGTGGCCATGGAAATAGTGGATGCGTTGGTTGTCATCTTCTAAAATTCTGTAGATTCTGGAACAGTCCCGGCAGATTGGAGGGTGCCAAATATAACCCCACTATTTAGAAAAGGAGGAAGGGAGAAAACAGCTAATTATAGACTGGTTAGCCTAACTTAGGAAGTAGGGAAAATGCTGGAGTTTATTATAAAGGCTGTGATAACAGGACACTTAGAAAATATCAACGGAATTAGACAAAGTCAACATCGATTTATGAAGGGGAAATGAAGTTTGACAAACCTACTGAGTTCTTTGAGGATGTAGCTAGGAGAATAGATAAGGGAGAAGCAGTGGATGTGGTGCATTTGGATTTTCAGAAAGTTTTTGAGGAAGTCCCACAAAAGAGGTTAATGTGTAAAATTAAAGCACATGGGATTGGGGTAACATATTGTCATGGATAGAGAATTGGTTAGCAGACAGGAAACAGAGAGTAGGAATAAATGTGTCTTTTTCAGAGTGGCAGGTGGTCACTAGTGGAGTATTGCAGCGATCAGTGCTTGGCCCCAGCTTTTCATAATATATACCAATGATTTGGATGAGGGAACCAAATGTAATATTTCCAAATTTGCTGACAACATGAAAATTGGTGGGAATGTGAGCAACGAGGAGGGTGTTAAGAGGCTTCAAGGTGACTTAGATTGAGTGAGTGGGCAAAAACATGCCAGATGCAGTACAATGTGGATAAGTGTGAAGTTATCCACTTTGGTAGAAAAAACAGAATGACAGAGTATTATTTAAACAGTGATATATTGGGAAATATTGATGTACAAAGGGACTTGGGTATCCTTGTACACCAATCACTGAAAGCAGGTATGCAGGTGCAGCAAGCAGTTAAGAAGGCAAGTGGTATGTTGGCCTTCATTGTGAGAGGACTTGAGTACAGGAGCAAGGATGTCTTACTGCAGCTGTACAAGTCATTGGTGAGATCATGTCTGGAGTAGTGTGTGCAGTTTTGATCTCCTTACCTAAGAAAGGATATACCTGCCATAGAGGGAGTACAGCGAAGGTTCACCAAACTGATTCCTGGTATGGCAGGACTGTTGTATGAGGAGAGATTGAGTTTAGAAGAATGAGAGGAGATCTCATTGAAACATATAAAATTCTGACAGGGATGGACAGACTGATGCAGGGATGATATTTCCTCTGCTGGGGGTCTAGAACAAGGGGTCACAGTCTCAGGATAAAGGGTAGACCATTTAGGACTGAGATGAGGAGAAACGTCTTCACTCAGAGGGCGGTGAACCTATGGAATTCTTAACCACAGAAGGCTTTGGAGGTCAAGTCACTGAATATATTTAAGAAGCAAACAGATAGATTTCTGGACTCTAAAGGCATCAAGGATTATGGGGAGAGTGCAGGAGCACAGCGTTGAGATAGATGCCCAGCCATGATCATATTAAATGGTGGAACAGGCTTGAAGGGCCAAATGACCTATTCCTGCTCTTATTTTCTCTGTTTCTAAGAAGGCGGCCTTCTCACCACGTCCTCAAGGACAATGAGGTATGTGCAATCAGTGTTGACTGTCCTAATGACATCCATATCCCCAAAATGAATAAACAAAAAGATTCAGGCTTATTATTTATTCCTAAATCTAGTATAGCCTGTTCTCTTGTTGGTTCACAATGCTGTATCAGAAAAGTGTCTTCCTCTCTATAAATTAATTGCCTTCACAATTTGAGCTGTTTTGCATCTTATAGTCTCTGAAAGTTAAAAACTCTCATAACTATTCTACCTTTGTGATATGTTTTACTGATCTCTGTACTCATACTTTGTAGTGCTATATCACTGCTGTCAGGAGGTCTGTAGTTAATTCCACCAGAGTCTTGCATCATTTGCTGTTTATTAATTCTATCCATCGTGCAATGCTGTTTTCTCACTCTGACTATTTTTAAATTCATTTATGGGATGTAGGCGTCGCTGGCTAGGCCAGCATTCATTGCCCATCCCTGGGCTAGGTTTTGGAAGGTCTATAAAGATGGGAAAGGTGTGAAGGTATGCAATTTCCTGCTGCAGGCTGGACTGTTGGTTTGCTAGCATATTCCTGCCTTGGAGCTATTTTCAGAGTCTGGTTGGAGGGAATGACAGCTACCAGCCTACAAGCAGCAGGTAGCGAATTATGCACCCTAAAGGGTCTCCTATTGGCCCTCTAGCCTCAGGAGCCTGCCACCTTACTAATTAGGTGGGGCTCCTGGAAGCAGCCACTTAATTGGCTGCCTCCTTGAAAGTTGCTTCCAGGGTCTTGTCACTGGCAGGTCTAGTTTCTCGACCCAGAATTCAGCCTAGTGTCATAATTGGGATACTGGAACAAAAATCCAGCTCGCTTTTCTTTCCCAGCTAAAAGGCAAATGTGTCTAATCTGATGAATGTCACTTGAAAACAATACCCAGTCAAGGCCAGGAACACAAACACAGTGGCCGGGATTTTCCAGCCCCATTGCGGGCAGGATCCACCGCAGGTGAGGTGGCGCCCCAGCCAGAAGTCCGCTGACTTTCAGCAGGACCGGAAGATTGCAGCGGAAGCGGATGTGGAAAATCCCACCCCCCCAGTGTCACCAATTACGCAGTTTCCAAGCAAAACCCAAAATATTGCAAACACTGGAAATCTGAGAGTCAGAGGGTGGAATTTTCCATGCCTGCTAGCATCGGGCGCATTCAGCAGTGTGAGCGGACAATATGGCGAGGAGGCCAATCATGAAACCAGGTTGCGACCGTCCACTCACCCCGTCAATGCAGGCCTCATTTCCTGCCATTAGACATCAGGGACCCCATTGTAATACATCTGCATATCATTATAAGGCCTGCTCTCCAGAATTATCCCCCTACACTGGATCGTCCACCCATGCACGTGTGAAAACATGCTGGTGCAGAACACGTCTTGACAAACGTGATGTGCAGAAGTTGGAACTTACCTCCAGGGCCTTGCTCACATTGCGGACTCCAAGAAGCAGAAGATGCTGGAGTGCAACAGCAACGGGACCCTGGAGGAATATCCATGGCATGCTGGATGGATCCTCATGGACATGGCTCCACCACGAAGCAGTTCACGGAAGGTGGAAAATCACCGTTGAGGGTCTGCTCACAATGGATGAAGGTCAAGGGGGTGGAGGGGAAGCTCCAGCTGTGTTTGGGAGAGTAAGATGTACCGGTGTGGGGGTGGGTGGGGAGTGGGGGGCAGGGGTGCGTGGGAGTGGAAGGTCTAGGGCCAACTTGGAAAGGACAAAGTGTCTGGAGAGGGGGGGAAGGTGAGGCTGGTGTCAGGGGGCTGAGGTTAGGAGGGGGGAATGAAAGTGTCAGGGGAGATGTTGAGGGGGAACAAAGCTGTAGGGGAGAGCTTGGGGGGAGGGACTACTGGTGGAGGAGGGGGCAACGGTGGGGAAGACAGTAACTGGGGAGGTAGGTGTAAAAGGGGTTGAAGGTGTAAGAGAAGGATTTTGGAGCAGGGAAGGTGTGCAGAGAGCGGAAGGAGTCTGGGGGAGGCAGGAGTGCTGAGGGAGATGGGAGTGTGGATAGGGGAGGGAATAAGGGCAGAGCAAGAAGTAAGGCTGGAGCAAGAAGTCAGGCTGGAGCAAGAAGTAAGGGTGTCAGGGAGGGGGAAGGAGTAAGGCTGGGGGGAGTACTATGGTGCCTGAAGGAATCAGGAAGTGAGAAGGGCTCAGGGGGGTGAGTCCCGTAAGAGGGGACAGTGCGGCGGGGGAAGAGTTCCAAGGGAGGAAGGAGTTCCAGGGAAGGAAGGAAGGAGTCCCGGGGGGAGTTCCAAGGGGGGAAGGAGTTCCAGGGAGGGAGAAGAGTTTCAAGGAGGAGAGGGGTTCCAAGGGAGGAAGGCGTTCCGGAGAGGAAGGAATCGCGGGGGAGGAGGGAGTCCCAAGGGGTGGTGAAGGAGTTCCAAGGTGGGAAGGAGTCTGGAGGGCGGGAAGGAGTCCAGAAGGGGTGGATGTCCAGATGGATGTGTAAGGGAGGGCTCTGATGAGTCCATGACTGCCTCCTGGGAAGCGAACTGATAGTGGGCATGGTACAAGGGAATGGTGAGAACGACCGAGGGCAGAGTGAGGTGGGAGGGTGAGGGTTCGATGGCTTTGGTAGAAGGAACAGTGAGAGTGGTTGGTGGCGAGTTGGAGGCAAGATACAGGTCCTGGGAGTGGGAAGGAGGAGGCCGGGGAGGTTAATGTGGATGGGAGCGGGATTTCTGGGAGGGAAGGGAACGTGCATATTCATTTGAGCATCCCTGAAAGAAAAGGGTTGTAGCTGTTAGATCACGTGGGCGAGGTGGAAGGTGATGCTGGGAAGCTGACAATGATTCGGGAAAGGAAATGGGTGATTGGAGGAGGGGAAAGGACGGAGGAGTGAAAGAAAAATTCTAGCGCTACCATGGTGGCTAAATCGAAAGTGAAATGAGAGTTGTGGTGGGCGAGATCAGGTGCTTCATGGGAGTGTGATTGGTGGGTGGGTGGAGATGCAGGTCAACTCAGATGGTCAACTGAAAGTGAACCCCAGCAGGCAGCACCGAAAATGCTCAGGACATTGAGATGAGTGTGATATGGGAGGGATCCATGTGCGTGGGAGAGTGCTTGCACAAGGCTCCGAAAGGCCCTGCCACACACACACACTTCCCCCTCAGTAATCACTCGTGGGCCAGCCGTGTGCAGCTGAACTGCTAGTCAGGGGGAATGCAGTGGGAGGACTCGCGAAGCCTGTCAACGAAGCTGAAAGACATCATTATACATTATTCAGTGAAAGAGAATATATTTCCAGATTGTAAAGTGATAAAATGCATTCCCCATGCAACCAACTGTGATCAGAATTTCTTAACTTTTGAATGCCTTAGACTTCTAGTTAGTGCACTGACATCATAGCAGGGTAGAGACAGCCTGTGCATGGTTGGCTCTGTTGCCTCTGATGCCTTCGGCGTGGGTCCTCTGGAGAACTGAGGCTTTGGGGGCCCTGGCTTGCTTTGGCTGTCCTCCTGTGGGCCAGCTGCACCCTCTGTGGTGACAGAGAATGAGGTTGAGTGGGTCACGGGCAGAGGGGATGTGGATGGAGAGGAAAGCCTCTAAGATTCCCAGGGTGTCCAGCTGCTACTCCTCCTCCCTTTGTGTGCCTGGGGGCCCCAGTCTGATTCCTTGAGGGGAAGGAGCATCTGGGGGTCATCGAGGTGCCCTGTTTACCTCTCGCATCGCCATTGCAGGAACTCACCTATGTCTTCCATGATGGAGTGCAGGTCTGCACGCATCTTCGTGTTCTGCTGGACCAGGGTCTCCATGGCGTCCGCTATCCTCCCCATGGAGATCTCCATAAACGCACATGTGGACACCACTTCATCAGAGAGCAGGCGGACGCACTCCTCTGATTTGCGTGCCACTCTATTGAGGGCTTCCAACAGCTCTGCGTGATGTTCCCCCTCACCTTCTACTGACTCTCCAGAATGAGCTGGAAGGCCAAAGCTAGAGGTTCATCTTCTGACTCAGACCTCACAGATGCCTCTACCCCAGCAGTCGTCCAAGTGCTGGGGAGCTCAGCTGAACTTGCCTCCTCCTGCTGCGGACACATGTCCATGCAATGACCACCAGATTGTGAACCCGAGCCTGCTCTACATCTAGGTCCCACTGAGGTCTGTGTCTCTGCACTGGTGGACGGTGTGGGTAAGGGCTGTGATGGGTCTTCCAGGCTACTAATTTCCAGCTCTCAATGGAGGAGGAGTTCTCTTGGCTGGAGATGAGGACGTGGATGGAGCTGAGAGACTGGCTGGCTGAGAGTGTCGGTCACTTGGCAGAGCTTCTTGTGAACCAAGGTAGAGGTAATTAGTGCAGCAGAGTCAAAAGCAGGAGAGAAAGAGAGCACTCATAATTGCATTGACAGAGGGATGATGTGGTGCAGGATCCTCATGAGGGTGTTCGCCACCAACCTCACTGTCATTATAGGCACGATCCACATCCTCACCAGTCAGCACAATGACACACTCTTCAAAATGAGTGAGGGACCTAATGCAGGCCACACTACCTCCAGTCTAGGACCTCTCCCTGCTGCTGTGAGCAGGCTTCTCCTGCATGAAAACAGATGGAGAGAGTGTGAGCAGGATACATGGCACTGCGTGGAATGTTTGTGTGATGGGCAGAGACATGGATGGGATGAGGCCGCAATCTCTAGAGGATATGAGTTTCAGGAAGATGTAAACATGTATGTGAGAGTTAGTGGTGTGGTCCTTTGAGATGTGAAATCCATGTCGATGTGTGATGGGTTTGTGAATGTGTGAGTTGAGAGTGATGAGAAGAGTGACTTACCCTGGCAGAATGGATGAGACCACATATCCTGTTGCAGCACTGGGTGGCTGTCCTCTTTTGCATGGCATTGGCACTGACCACTGCTGCCACCGCCTTCCATGCTGGATTGGTGATGCTGCTACCCGTCCTGTGAACAGAGCGGGGCAGGAGGATATCAAAAGGTGTTTGAGGGATGCATCATTAAACTGGGATGCTGCAGCCTATTTGCCTTTTGGGGCCATGTCTTCTTTCAGCAGTCATGGGTTGGAGGCACTGAGAGGTCTGCGCATGGATGCACTTCAAATGTGGTGCCCAGCGTGATGAGGCAGTGAGGTGATGGCGTAGTAGGTGAATGAGAGCCTGCCTACCACTGAAATGGCGTGTTTCCCAGGAATGCATAATTAATGCGGCAGGATTGGGATGATACGGCATGAGAAGCCACCATTGTCCTGCCTGCTACTGCACTTAGAAATCTGGGACAATTCTGCCCATAGTGTCATTATGGCACAGAAAGAGGCCATCAGCCCATTACGTCCATGCTGGTTCTCTGTAGAGCAGTCCAGTCAGTCCCAATTGCCAAAATCTATCCCCATAGCCCTGTAAGTTTATTTCCCTCAGCTGCCCATCCAATTTCCTTTTGAAATAATCCCTCGTCTCCTCTTCCAACACCCTGGTAGACAGTGAGCTTCAGGTCATTACCACTTGCTATGTAAAAACGTTATTTCTACATACTCCCAAAACCTTAAATGTCTTCCATCAGCTAATGGAAACCACTTTTCTTTGTTTACTTTATCTAAACTTGTCCTAATCTTGTACACCTCTATCAAATCTCTCCTCAATTTCCTTTGCTCCAAGGGAAACAATTGCAGCCTCTCCAAGCTAACCTTGTAACTAAAATCCCTCATTCCTGGAACCATTGTGGTAGATCTCCGCTTCACCTGCTCAAGGACCCTCCCATCTTTTCTGAAGTGTGGTGACCAAAGTGTGGACACAAAACTAGTTGAAGCTTAACCAGAGTCTTTTGCAGGTTCAACATAACTTCCCCACTTTTGTACTCAATGCCTCTCTTTAAGAAGATCCCATGTTTCGCTAACTGCTCTCTCTCAGTACATCCTGCCATCTTCAAAGGTCAGTACACAAAAACCCCAGGTTCCTCTGCTCCTGTACACTTTAGAACTGTGCCATTTAGCCTATATTGCCTCTTCCTATTTCTTCTGCCAAAATTGCATCACCTAACACTTTGTTTTAAATTCGATCTGCCACTTGTCTGTCCATTCTGTTAGCCTATATCCTGTTGCAGTCAATTGGTATTGTCCTCACTGTCAGTTGCACTGTCAGTATGGAACCATTGGCAAATTTTGAAATTTTACTTTGTATCTCAATATCCAAGTCATTTATATACGCACAAAAAAAGTAGCAGTCCTAGTACTGGCCCTTGGGGAACACCACTGTCTACAATCCTCCAGTCTGAAAAACAACCACTTACCATGACTTGCTGTTTTTGGCCTGAAGCCAAATTTTTATCCAAGTTGGCACTGACCCTCCTATTCATGAGCCTCAATTTTGCTAACCAACCTTTTATGTGGTACTTTGTCAAAGGCTTTCTTAAAATCCATATGGACAATATCCATTGTTTTCCTTTCATCAACGTTCTCTGCTACTTCATCAAAAAAAAATCAATTAGATTAGCCAAGCATGATCTGCATTTTACAAATTCACGCTGGCTCTCCTTAATTAACGTTTTTGAATTTATTCATTCATGGGATGTGGGCATAGCTAGCTAGGCCAGCATTTATTGCCCATCCCTAATTGCCCTTGAGAAGGTGGTGGTGTGCTGCCTTCTTGAACCACTGCAGTCCATGTGATGTAAGAACACCCACAGTGCTGTTAGGAAGGGAGTTCCAGGATTTTGACCCAACAACAGTGAAGAGATGGTGACTTAGTTCCCAGTCAGGATGGTGTGTGACTTGGAGGGACTTTGCAGGTGGTGGTGTTCTCATGTACTTAAACCTCTCCAAATGCCTGATGATTTTTTTCTAAAACCATATCTACCACCAATGTTAAACTGATTAACCTGTAATTGCTAGGAATGTCCCTATACCCTTTATTGAAATTCCCACATTTGAAATTCTCCAATCCTCTGGCACCTGCCTAGTATCCAGGGAAGATTGGAAGATTATAGCGGGCCCTGTCTTTAGCAACCTGGGATGCAAGTCATCAGGATCAGGTGACCTATCCACTCTAAACCAGCCTTTCAGTAAACTTTTCCCATCAATTTTCATCCCATCCATTACTTCTACAACCTCTGCTTCTATCCTCATTTTTCCAACATCCTCTTCCTTGGTAAACACTGATACAAAGTACTCATTAAGTATTGTAGCCTTGTCCTGCACCTCTAAGCATTCATCATTTGTCACTAATAGGCCTCACCCCACCTCTTACTACCTGTGTAATATTGACAAACCTATAGAAGATTTTTGGGTTCGCTTTTATGTTGACTGCCATTCTATTCTCATATTCTCTCTTTGCCTGTTGTATTTTCCTCTTCGCTATCCCTCTCAGCTTATTGTATTTGGCCTGGTTCTCACTTGAAGAATTAATCTGAGTGCATCATACACCCTCTTCTTTTGTTTCGTCATATTCACTATCTCCACTGTCATCCAAGGAGCCCTGACTTGTGTTCCCTTAGCTTTCCCCCAGGTGGAATGTATCTATCCTGCACCTGAAACAGCTTTCCCTTAAAGATTGTCCATTGTTCCGTTACAGTTTTTTCTGTCTATCCTTGGTTCCATTTTACCTGCGTAGATCCCCTCTCATCTCATTGAGGTTAGGCCTCTTCCAATTTAGAAGTTCTACATTAGATTGTTCCATTACTATTCTAAACCTTATACAATGATCACTCTTAGCCAAGTGTTGCTCCACAAACACTTGGTCCACATGGCCCATCTCATTCCCCAACACCAGATTCTCCTTCCTAGTTGTACCAAGGACATACTTTTCAAGGACGTTGTCCTGAACGTATTTCAGAAATTATTTCCCTGTCTACCCTTACTGGGACATTATTCGAATCAATATTTGTGTAATTAAAGTGCCCCAATGTCAGCACTCTATTGTTTGTGCACATATTTGTGATTTCCTTTTTGGTTTGCTCCTCTCTCTCTCTCTCTGAATATTTGGAGGCCCATAGATACCCCTATTAGTATGCTTCTTGCAATTCAACTCTAACAAAATGAATCTGAAACATAAATAGAAAAATAGCTAGCCATAAAGTATCTGCACAGGGAACAGAGTGTGTCCTTTTGGGTTCATAATTGGATACATACCCTTCTTCAGAACTTTAACCTTTTTGCTTTTAGCTGGCCCCATTCTTTCAATATGCTGATGATTATCTGATTGACACAGAAGTTATTGATAGGTCTTTTTTTGCAAATATTTTCCCCTATAAGGCATTCCTTTCCTTTCCCTGAAACTGTGCACCACTTCTGGCTGATGATGTGGACAGGCAAACAGGCCAAAGCAAACCTACAAATGCCAACAAGATTATTACTTCCCAAAGGTTACCTCAAAGTCACTCTCCTCCATTCAAAGGAGCACTCCAATCTTCCAACCATCTTCAACCAATTAACAATGGCATTCACTCCCTTTAATCTCCTCCAGCTCCTGCGCACCCTCTTCACTCCCCCCCAACCCCCAACTGATATTGACATACACCTCCTCCTACTTCAGTTCACACACCATTCTCCTCCTCCTTTCAGTTCATTGTGGAACGTTTCACTCCCCTCCCTTAGTTCATGCCAGTTCAGTTTTTAAAATTTACTCTTGTGGGAAACCCTGGCAAAACAGGATTTATGGCCTAATCTTTGACTTGAGGGCATTACGAGTCAACCATGCAATGTGAGATGGGAGTCACATATAAACCAGGCTTTGTAGGGGTAGCAGGTCCCTCCCTGAAGGGTATGGTAATTCAGTTGGATTTTTACAACAATCCTGCAGCTTTCATGGTAATTTTTAGTGTCACAAGTGATGAGATCAACTGAATTCAATTTCATAATTTGCCATTATGAGATATGTGCTCACGATCTCTGGATTCCCCGTCCGTAACCATTCCAGCATCTTTATTTTGCCCTCCCTCAGTTTATGCTGCTGATGTTGCTATGATTACATGCACAAAGTGTATTTCTCCTGAGCACGTGTAGTCAATTCAGAAAAGAGCCACCAATGTTGCTAATTATCAGCTAAACAAAAACTGAAAACAGAAAGAAGTTGAGGACTTCTAATAATCAGATTTGAAATTGACCAAAATAACCTTCTTGTTAAAAACAAAACTAATCCTGGCATCAATTAAGCAAATTTGAAAAGAGAAAGTTTAAGGAGAATGATATCCATTATACCTGACAATTTCTTCAGGGTAACAGCTGTTAATGCCATTAATGTATTCCTGCATAACTGAACCAGGTTCCGCTTTAATCTCTTGAATCTTCTTCAGTCCACCACTTGTGACAAAAAGACGGCGGGCTTTGGCATCATGTGGTAGTACCTATCAGAGAGAATGTAATTATAAAACCACAAGTATTCACCTGATTTGAATAGGGAAAAGGTTGTTCTTGTACCATAAGGGGTAGTAAGCATTCCATAGGTATACAAGACAAAGCTCTGCTCATTTATATTTTTCTTACGTTTTTCTAAACCAGCCAATCTCCTGTCACTTTTCATATAGCAAATGTTTAACAATAGGTGTTAGGAACATAGAAACATAGGGCAGGCTTTTTAACCCCTTAAGCCTGTTCCACCATTCATCGAGATCATGGCTAAACTGTGACCTAACTTTATATGGCCTTTGCCCGCATCCACGTCCCTTAATACTTCAGTTAACAAAATATCTATCAATCTCAGATTTTAAATTAACAATTGATTTAGCATCAATTGTCATTTGTGGAAGAGAATTAAACTGTCTACCATCCTACGTGAAAAAGTTATTCCTAATTGCACTCTTGTAACATCTGGCTCTAATTTTTAGACCAAGCCCCCTAGTTGTAAACTTCCCAACCAGAGGAAATAGTTTCTATCTACTCTATCTGTTCTCCTTAGTAGTTTGAAAACTTCAAGCAAATTGCCCCTTAATCTTCTAAATTCCAGGGAATATAATCATATTTTGTGTCATCTCTCTTTGTAACTTAATCCTTGGAGTCCAGGTGTCATTTTAATAAATCTATGCTGCACTCCCTCTAAGGCCAATATATTTTTCCTAAAGTGCGAATAATGACTTTGTGTGTTATCAAAGTATGACAATTTAAAGATGTGAAAGCATTGCAGGAAGTAAGTGCAACACTTCTAGAAAGTGCACACTACCTGTGACATTTTTAAAATATAAAAGATTAAAAATGGTAATTTTTTTTCACATTACAACAGAAACTTTGTGTTTTCTATTTAAAGAAAAAAATGATTTCTGACTTGATTTGGTGAAATGATTTTGTTACACTACAGCCTGCTAAAACCTATTTCCTTTCTATCTTTCTGATCTCATTAGGAGCCCTCCTGATTGCAGCTTTACATCTTCTTATCAGGTGTAGACTTTCGTTCTTGTATTCAGCAGTGCCTGAAGTCCTTGTGATTACAGATAAGGCCTTGGATATTTCTTTGGAAAACTGCCAAAGTATACCGAGAAGGGGTATTATCTCATATGCATCTGGAGAAAAAAATGGCACCCTGGAATTCCAGAAAATCCTGTCAAACAATGGTACAACTACTAATCCAATATAGATTTGTCAGTAATAGCTCGTGCATAGACATAAACAAGAAGGTGCTGGATCCCACTTCTGATTGCCTTAATGGAGTATATAATGCACTTAATGAGTACTGAATATTAATAATACAGGGACATGTATTTATGTAGTGAGGATACAAGAGGTATGTGTTCCTGCAATGCACATTGGACACAGCACAATCACATCTGGCTCTGCAGTAATCAACTCAGCCATTTTGTAAACATGGACTCATCCAACCTCCTGGGGTGACGTCACAAATATCTGGCTGATATTTTGTTCTCCTGGCTGTATAGGCTTGGCAGGGTAACTTTGGATTTCCGACATTGGAAAAAATTACTTTTATGCATTGGAGCCAAGACCCTGGATTAACCAGATTTTTGACAAATTTCTATAAGAAGTTGCTCCCTGAAATAGTTGTATCTCAATCTAAATCTGACAGCTCCAATTTTTCTTCTCAAGATTGATATTGTATCCTATGTACTGTCCTATGTTTTTTAAGTGACTGTAGGTTGTTAATGAAAATTATGGATATGGTTTTTTTTCATTCATAGGATGTGGTTGTTGCTGGCTGGGCCAGCATTTATTGCCCATCCCTAGTTGCCCTTGAGAAGGTGGTGGTAAGCTGCCTTCTTGAACTACTGCAGTCCATGTGGTGTAGGTACACCCTCCGTGCTGTTAGGAAGGGAGATCCAGGATTTTGACCCAGCGACAGCGAAGGAACAGCAGTATATTTCCAAGTCAGGATGGTGTGTGGCTTGGAGGGAAACTTCCAGGTGATGATGCACCCATCTATCTGCTGCCCTTGTCCATCTAGATGGTAGTGGTTGTGAGTTTGGAAGGTGTTGTCTAAGAAGCCTTGGTGAATTCCTGCAGTGCATCTTGTAGATGGTACACACTGCTGCCACTGTGGTGGACAGAGTGAATGTTTGTGGGTGGGGTGCCAATCAAGTGGGCTGCCTTGTCCTGGATGGTGTCAAGCTTCTTGAGTGTTGTGGGAGCTGCACTCATCCAGGCAAGTGGGGAGAATTCCATCACACTCCTGACTTGTGCTTTGTAGATGATGGACAGGCTTTGGGGAGTCA
Source organism: Carcharodon carcharias (assembly GCF_017639515.1). Classification (NCBI taxonomy): domain Eukaryota; kingdom Metazoa; phylum Chordata; class Chondrichthyes; order Lamniformes; family Lamnidae; genus Carcharodon; species Carcharodon carcharias. Next base: position 60,414,598 of record NC_054469.1, read on the forward strand.
GGAGGTGAGTTACTTGCCACAGGATTCCTAGGTTGTGACGTGTTTTTGTAGCCACAGTATTTATGTGGCTACTCTAGTTCAGTTTCTGGACAATGGTAACTCCCAGGATGTTGATTGTGGGGGATTCAGCGATGGTAATGTTATTGAATATCAAGGGGCAATGGTTAGATTCTCTCCTGTTGGAGACAGCCATCACTTGGCACTTGTGTGGTGCAAATGTTACTTGCCACTTGTCAGCCCAAGCCTGTATGCTGTCCAGGTCTTGCTGCATTTGGGCATGGGCTGCTTCAGTATCTGAGGAGTCGCAAATGGTGCTGAACGTTGTGCAATCATCAGCGAACATCCCCATTCTGACCTTATGGTGGAAGGAAGGTCATTGATGAAGCAGCTGAAGGTGGTCGGGCCTAGGACACTACCCTGAAGAACTCCTGCAGTGATGTCTTGGAAAGGAGATGATTGACCTCCAATAACTATACCATCTTCCTTTGTGCCAGGTGTGACTCCAACCAGCAGAGAGTTTTCCCCCTGATTTCAATTGACCCCAGTTTTGCAGGGGCTCCTTGATGCTCCACTTGGTCAAATGCTGCCTTGATGTCAAAGGCAGTTACTTTCGCCTCACCTCTGGAATTCAGCTCTTTTGTCCATGTTTGAACCAAAGCTGTAATAAGGTCAGGAGCAGAGTGGCCCTGCCGGAACTCAAACTGACCATCAGTGAGCAAGTTATTGCTAAGCAACTGCCGCTCGATAGCACTGCTAATGAGATCTTACATTACTTTACTGACGATCAAGAGTAGACTGATGGGGCAGTAATTGGCCGGGTTGGATTTGACCTGCTTTTTGCACACTGGACACACCTGGGCAATTTTCCACGTTGCCGGGTAGATGCCAGTGTGGGAGCTGTACTGGAACAACCTGGCTAGGGGTGCGGCAATTTCTGGAACACACATCTTCAGTAGTATTGCCGAAATATTGTCAGGGCCCATTGCCTTTGCAGTATCCAGTGCCTGCAGCAGTTTCTTGATATCACGTTGAGTGAATCCAATTGGCAGAAGACTGGCATCTGTGATGCTGGGGAATTCTGGAGGAGGCAGAGATGGTTTATCCACTTGGCATGCATAGCTGAAGATGGTTGCGAATGCTTCAGCCTTATCTTTTGCACTGATGTGCTGGGCTCCTCTATCATTGAGGATGGGGATATTTGTGGATCCTCTTCCTCCAGTGAGTTGTTTAACTGTCCACCAGCATTCACGACTGGACTTGGCAGGACTGCAGAGCTTAGATCTGATCCTTGGTCATGGAATCACTTAGATCTGTTTATCACCTGCTGCTTACGATGTTTAGCATGCAAGGAGTCCTGTGTTGTAGATTCACCAGGTTGACACCTCATTTTCAGGTATGCCTGGTGCTGCTCCTGGCATGGTCTCTTGCACTATTCACTGAACTAGGGTTGATACCCTGGCTTGGTGGTAATGATAGAGTGGGGGATGTGCCAGGCCATGAGGTTACAGGTTGTGGTTGAGTACAATTCAGTTGCTGCTGATGGCCCACAGTGCCTCATGGATGCCCGATCTTGAGTTGCTAAATCTGTTCGAAATCTATTCCATTTAGTACAGTGATAGTGCCACACAATACAATGGAGGGTATCCTCAATGTGTAATTAATATCCACATTGATATAACCCAAACAGATAGGCGGTGTCCATGGAAGGCACTTGGTTGAGATATACATCAATCAGTTAATAATGTTTCCCACTCAATCATTAACTAACTAAGCTTTAATGAAAAAAAGTCACTGAGTGGAATGGGTTTTCTTACAGGGGCTATGAGGCCAATGGGATTTTGCCATGGCTTCATCCTGTTAGTCTCACTCCTCTACTAGCATCCAAGACACCTGTTACAAAAGACGGGGTTATATCTTCTCAATAAAAAACTGTATGTCAGTTTCTCCCTTTTTAATTCCCCAGCTTCATGGTTATTCACACTGTACAGTAAGGCTGGAAAAGCTAAATTGCTCTTGAGCTTGACATGAATCAATGCATTCATTTATCCTTCCTGTACTGCTAGTCATAGACAAAATTTAACCTTTTGCACTTGACCACTGATAACCTTAAAGCTGATACTTTTGATTACTGGGTTGGTATGACCCTTCTAAATTTTATTTCTGAACATTGCAGCAATTATCGTTATTTTCAACTGCAAAGCATATTTAACAAATAATGCAATGTACTCAATTGGAATTCATTTCCACCTCTTCAAGTTTCAGAGGGAGGCTGGGTGCCCAACACATGAAGCTAGTGTTGCCTGCCAAACACAACTGAAGTGCAAAGGTGAGGACAAAGAAGAAAGACTTGATAGCAAATAATTTTTCTCCCTGTTAGATTCCACCAGCTGTGCCCAATAAAATACAAAACAATTAACAAACTGTCCTGATGCTGCTGGCTATAGGCTTTCAGGGGCTCTGCATGAACGGTTAAATTTTATCTCCATTTCCTTAAATGAAGTACAGGTTATAAAGTCTGCAAATTGGTACCTTAAGTTTTAAATTGCAACTTAACCACATGACCTAAGAATAAAAAGGTGTGATTGTTAAGTAGTATGTATAAAAAACAAAGCATATGTATGCGCCTAGGGTGAATCACAGTTGCTGCAGTACCATAGTGCTTCCTGGTTTGGGGCCAGCCAAAGGCCATCTCTAATAACAGAGTAAAGCCACCTCCCCTTAACATTCAGTGGCATTACCACAGTTAACCCCCACTAGCAATACTCTGCTGATAACCATTGATCAAAAACTTAACTGTGGCTACAATAGCAAGTCAGAGACTGCGTATTTTCACCTCCTTACTTAGCAAGCTTCTCAACCAACTTTAAGGCACAAGTATGAGTGTGGTGGAACATCCCACATTTACCTGGATTACTGCAGCTCCAGCAACACACAAGTAGTTCAACACCATTCTGGATTAAACAGCCAGCTTGATCGGCACTGCATCCAGTATCTTAAGTGTTCCTCCACTTCCTCCACCACCAGTGCACCATTGCTGTGTGTACCATCTACAGGTTGCACTGCAGCACATCAATGCAAAAGATAAGGCTGAAGCATTTGCTACAATCTTCAGCCAGGAGTACCGAGTAGATGTCCATCTCGGCCTGCTCCGGAGGTCCCCAACATCACAGTTGGCAGTCTTCAGCCAATTCGATTCACTCCATGTGATATCAAGAAACGGCTGAAGGCACTGGATAGTGCAAAGGCTGTGGATCCTCACAATATTCCGGCAATAGTACCAAACACTTGTGCTCCAGAACTTACCATGCCGCGAGCCAATCTTTCCAGTACAACTACAACACTGGCATCTACCTGGCTATGTGGAAAAATGCCCAGGTATGTTCATACACAAAAAGCAGGACAAATCCAACCCGGTTAATTAGGACCCCATCAGTCTACTCTCAATCATCAGTAAAGTAATGGAAGGGGTCATCAACAGTGCTATCAAGCAGCACTTGCTTAGCAATAACCTGCTCACTGACACCCAGTTTGGATTCCGCCAGGGCTACTCAGCTCCTGATCTCATTACAGCATTGGTTCAAACATGAACAAAAGAATTGAACTCCCGAGGTGAGGTGAGAGTAACTGCTCTTGACATCAAGGCTGCATTTGGACGAATGTGGCAACAAGGAGCCCTAGCAGAACTGGAGTCAATGAGAATCAGGAGGTAAACTCTCCGCTGGTTGGAGTCATACTTAGCACAAAGGAAGATGGTTGTAGTTGTTGGAGGTCAGTCATCTCAGCTCCAAGATATCACTGCAGGAGTTCCTCAGGGCAGAGTCCTAGGCCCAACCACCTTCAGCTGCTTTATCAATGACCTTCCACCTATCATAAGGTCAGAAGTGGGGATGTTCGTTGATGATTGCACAATGTTCAGCACCACTCGCGACTCCTCAGATACAGAAGCAGTCCACGTCCAAATGCAGCAATGCACCACCGATGCACACTGGCAGCAGTGTGTACCATCTACAAGATGCACTGCAGGAATTCATCAATGCTCCTTCGACAGCACCTTCCAAAAGCATGATCACTACCATCAAGAAGGACAAGGGCAACAGATAGATGGGAACACCACCGCCTGGAAGCTCCTCTCCAAGTTTCTCACCATCCTGATTTGGAAATACATCAGCTGTTCCTTCACAGTCACTGGTTCAAAATCTTGGAGCTCCCTTCCTAAAAGCACTGTATTTGTACCTGCACCACATGGCCTGCAGTGGTTGAAGAAGGCAGCTCACCAGCACCTTCTGAAGGGCAATTAGAGATGGGCAATAAATGCTGACCCAGCCAGCGACATCCCATGAATGAATTAAAAAAAATAACCCCATGCTGTATCTGTCTTCGGAGTGTTTGAATCTAGGATTGGGCAGACCAGTGGCAAGTAACGTTTGCACCAGTCAAGTGCCAGGCAATGACCATCTCCAACAAGAGAGAATCTAACCATTACCCCTTGAAGTTCAATGGCATTACCATTGCTGAATCCCCCGCTATCAACATCCTGGGGGTTACCATTGACCAGAAACTGATCTGGACTAGCCATATAAATACCGTGGCTATAAGAGCAAGTCACAGGCTAGGAATCCTGTGACGAGTAACTCACCTCCTGAATCCCCAAAGCCTGTCCATCATCTACAAGGCACAAGTCAGGAGTGTGATGGAATTCTCCCCACTTGCCTTGATGAGTGCAGCTCCTACAACACTCAAGAAGCTTGACACCATCCAGGACAAAGCAGCCCACTTGATTCGCACCACATCCACAAACATTCACTCCCTCCACCATCGACATACAATAGCAGTGGTGTGTACTATCTACAAGATGCACTGTAGGAATTCATCAAGGCTCCTTCAAAAGCACCTTCCAAACCAACAACCACTACCATCTAGACGCTCAAGGGCAGCAGATAGATGGGAACACCGCAACTGGAAGATCCCCTCCAAGTCATTCACCATCCTGACTTGGATGTATATCGCCATTCCTTCACTGTCGCTGGGTCAAAATTCTGGAACTCCCTTCCTAACAGCACTGTGGGTGTACCTAGACCACATGGACTACAGCGGTACACAAAGGCAGCTCACTACGACCTTCTCAAGGGCAACTAGGGATGGGCAATAAATGCTGGCCAAAGCCAGTGAAGCCCACATCCCGTGAATAAAAAAAAACTTACCAACACTTCTTCGACAGTACCTTTTAAACCTGCAATTTCTACTGCCTAGAAGAACAAGGTCAGCAGGCACATGGAAACACCACCACTTGCAAGTTCCCCTCCAAATTTTGCATAACCAAGGAGGTTATGCTGAATTTATATAAGACACTCGTTAGATCTCAGCTGGAGTATTGTGTACAGTTCTGGGCGCCACATTATAGGAAAAATATGAACACATTGGAGAGAATGCGGAAGAGGTTTACAAGAATGGTTCCAGGGATGAGAAACTTCAATTACAAAGATAGATTGGAGAGGTTGGGACTGTTCTCCTTTGAGACAAGAAGGCTAAGAGGAGATTTAATAGAGATGTTCAAAATCATGAGGGGGCTGGACAGAATAGATAGGGAGAAGCAGTTCCTGCTTAAAGGATCAAAAATGAAAGGGCACAGATTTGAAGTGATTTGCAAAAGAAGCAAATATGGCATGAGAAAATACCTTATCACACACTGGGGACGACTTTCCCCTCGTCGGGCGGGCGCGGTGGGTGGGCCCGGGAGCACCATGCAATGGTCCGCCACCTGCGATCGGGCCCCGACCGCAATTTCACACTGGCTGGCCAATTAATGGCCAGCCAGTGTGAATCACACGTCGAAACGCTCAGCGCTGCCTGGATGCCTGGATTGGGGGGGGAAGAGGGGGAGCGCAGAAGTCAGTGCATGCCCGCAGGTGCACTCAGTGAAAGCTCCCTGAAGGCACAAAGCTACCTCAGGGAGCTGAAGATTTTTAACATGAAAAATAAAGAATGGAAAAATAAGGGAAACATGTCCCCTCATGTGACTCTCACATGAACAGGGACATGTGAAAAATGAGTTTTAAAAGTTCTTTTTTAATCACCGGTCGAAACCTCATCCTGCCCGTGGATGAGGTTTCGCAAAAAATGCAAAAGCCGCTTGACCATTTCACCTACTCGCCAACCGATCGGTTGGATGGGCAGCAAAAAATTCCATTTAATTAATCGATTAAGAGCCTTAATAGGCCTTTTAATTGACAGTGGGTGCGCTGCCACCCCTCACGCGTGCCCGCCAAGTGAAATATCGCGAGAGTGCACAATGACATTGGGATGCTCGCCCGAAATCATCGTGCACTATTTCACTCCTGTTCGGGTCAGGCATCTGCCTGACGAGGGAAAAATTCTGCCCAATGAGTGGTTCGGGTCTGGAATGTACTGCCTAGAGATGTAGTGGAGGCAGATTTAATTGAGGCATTCAAGGAGGCATTAGATGATTATTTGAATAGAAACAATGTGCAGGGGTACGGGGAAAAGGCAGGGCAATGGCACTAGGTCAAAATGCTCATTTGGAGAGCTGCTGCAGACACGATGGCCTCCTTCTGTGCCATTAAAATCCTGTGATTCTGTGAAATTTCCCACCACTCTACTTGGAAATATCTCTAAGTCAAAATCCTGGAACTCCCTACATAACAACACTTTGGGTGTACCTACACCACCGACCGCAGTGGTTCATGAAATTGGCACGCCACAACCTTCTCAAGGGCAATTAGAGGTGGACAATAAATGTTGACCTAGCTAGCAATGTCCACAATGTAAACAAACAAAAAAAGAAATCTCAAGAGTGTTTTATAGGGCTATGAATGGTAAGTGGATAGTAAGAAGGGTGAGCGGGCTGGAGACAGGGGAGGTGGGTGAGCATGGAGATTGTCAGAACAGTGCAAAAGCATGTTTGAAGAGAAAGGCAGAGATGGAGGTGGCAAAGTGAAGATTCTGAGAAAGGGTGGTTCAACCGGTCAAGAGCTGAAGGAGCAGTTGCCAATGGTGGAGCAAAGGCAACCAACGCAGGAATAGAGGGCTGCAGGCAAATGTAGATTTGGAAAAAGTCAGGCTGAGAATCTTAAAACAATTCTCTAGAACACAGAAAGCCAATGGAACTTGATAAGGACAGAAATGATAGGGGCATTAGGATGAGTGAGAACAAGGCTCAAGGCACTCAAAGTGACTCATTTCTTAATGGTAGAAATAGGGAGGCTGGCAAGGAACACAGTGTAGCAGCCCAGCTGCTAGGTAATAGAGAAGTTTGGAGAGGAGACCTTGGAGAAGTTAAGATCATTGGACTGAGATGGAAAATGTTAGTGGTAAGTAGGTGGGTGGGAAGGTTCAAAGGAGAAGTGTTGGTGTTCATGAAAGAGGCAAGCATAGTAACGTTGAGAAGAACATGGGATGGACTGTACAGTATGGAAGGATGTGGGTGATCAAGAGCAAGGAGGAGACTGGAAGTGCATTATAGGAAACAGTAGATTGGAGGCCTTTAATTCTGGATACAATGGTCTGGATTTAATGCAACCCATAGTGGTGGGACCCATGGCAGCTGGGCCCATTTAATCGCAGGAGAAGCCCCGAGTTAGTCTCTCGGTGGTGGGAGAATCTCTCCCTAAGTCAGAGAAAGGAAGGGGCTGATGCAGGATACCCAGCCGCTGGCAGCAGGATGTCAATTAGGCTCATTAATGTGCTAATTGACACCCATTATCCCTGAAGCCACCGCAATTTAGTGATGCTTCAGGGATTAAATGAGGCTGCACGCCTTTCCCACACCCTCGGAAGGCTGCCTAGCAAACCCTGTCAAGTTTTCCAGTGGCCTCCAAGGGTGGGTACCTTGTTATCAGGCAATCTGTGCCCGAATGAATGATCTGGCATCGGTAAGCGAAGGGGCCGCTGAAAGCCACCCTCTGCCCTTGCCTCTGACCCCCCCTGCCCACTTCCCACAAACCCCCAGCCCATGATCCCCAACCCACCATCAGTCACCTTTGTCCTGGGGTCCCTTGTCGATCCTGGACCTCTGCGGGATGCATTGCCACCAGCTGCCATGGCTCCCACAGCCAGCCTCTGATTGGTCAGCAGCTCTGGTGGGCGTGACTTCTCCTGCCTGGGACCTCAATCGTGGGGAGGTCTGATAGTGGCCACTTACGTGCCTGAAGGGAACTTGATTCTGTTGGGCCTCCCTCATGGAACTGGCAGAGGTTCCCCAATGGTTCTCCGACCAATGGGCAAGACCACCATCAGCCCCACAAAATCCAACCCAATAAGTCTGTTTAAACCTTATGTTTGGCATCCTAGGGCATAGTAGAGGTTGGTCAAACAAGACAATTTATTGTGAAGAGGAAGAGTTGGATTTCCTCTTGCTCTTCAGAAGGATCTCAGAGTAATATTAGGAAAGTAAGTGGCGGTTAACCTTGAGGTGATTAAGGAATAATTGGAAATGGATTCTTGGGCAGATTACTTGCCATGTGCATTTGAGTTTATGGTCAAGAGATACACATAACATGAAGTTGCTATTGCACCAGGGAAGCAGTGGGATTCGGTTGCTGTGCTGCTTCTGGTGATAACAAGGACACCAGAAGAGGAAGGAAGGAAGTTGATGAGAAGATCAATAGAAATATCAACATCATCCAAGTGGAGTGAAAAGGTTGGGGGATATTTGAGTGTGATGGGGTTTATGTGAGAAAAGATAGCTTTTTAGAGATGGAAGGTAATGATAAGAGGGTTGGGAGAGAGAAGGAAATACATTAGGATAAGGGAGATAAGAAAGCATTGTCGCAAGGCTGTGCATGGTGACAAGATCGGGGTGTGGCCAAGAGTAAGTGGGGCAAGCAATGTGGAGGATAGGATTTAGAACGTTGGCTGTAACATGAATTTAAAAACTAATATGTTAATTTTAGTCCAATTTTCCCTTAAAACGCACAATAAATAATCTTTAATCTGCTTTAATCTATTATGTATAACAAAGTAAATGGACCAGATTTTCCGCCCCTGCCTGCCACCGGGATTGTCCGGTCCCACCGAAAGTCAATGCTGAACTTTTGGCTGGGCCGCCAAATCTCCTACGGCTGCACCCACCACAACGGGGCTGGAAAATCCTGGGTAAGAATTTTCCCCCTGTCGGGGTGGGGGTAAATGCAAGAGTGGGCACAGGCGGGCGCACCTCTGATCGGTGCCCCCAATTGGGGGTGCTGCCATTTTATGTGGGCGGGCATGTGCGTGAAAGAGCGCACTCATCTGCTTGAGGCTAAGTGCTGCCTCAGGGAGATCGGCGCCAAATTTAAAAATAGTGAAGGGGCAAAAATAAAATTTCCCTGACATGTCCCCTCATGTGACACTGTCACATGAGTTGGGACATGTCCATCACTTTAAAGCATACATTTATTAAAATTATAAAAACCCTCATGAAACCTCATCCCGCCCGTGGATGAGGTTTTATGCTTTTTCTGAAGCCCACCAGGGCTCCCAGCCTGTCCACCCAACCTTAAGGTTGGACAGGCAGGTCCAATAATTATCTCAATTACTTTTTAAATGGCCTCAATAGGCCGTTGACAGGTTGGCGGGTGCACAGCTGATTCGGCTGTGCCCCTGCCGACCTGAAAATTGAAATGACATGGGTTAATGTTGGGAGTTCCACCCGACATCATCCCGCGCCATCTTACGCATTGGCAAGCAGGCCCTGCCCCCCCCTACTCGCCGACCTAAAGATCCTGGTCCTAGCCAATGTCTGTAACATTATTATTGCTGCCCCTTCCCTGTAGGTGGCACTGTGGGGATTATGTTATAGAAAAACTTATATTTATACTGCACCTTTCACAACATCCCAAAGTGCTTTACAGTCAGCGATTTACTTTTGAAGTGTAGTCACTGTTGTAATGTAGGAAGCACAACAGCCAATTTGCACGCAGCAAGGTCTGACAAACAGCAATAAAATAAATGCCCAAATTGCCTGGTTTAGTTGCTAATTGAGGGATAAATGTTGGCTAGGATGCCAAAACATGCCTGCTTTTCTTCAAACAGTACCATTCAGACCTTAGATCAAAAAAGAATAATCTCAGGCCTCCACTTCTCCTTACAGGCCAGCATTTTGAAGATAAGCACCATCATTCTACCCAAATTTTTTTTAGCCTCTCTTCACTTCCTCCCCTTCAATTCTCCTTTTCCCCTTTCCCCTCCTGGACTGCTCCCCCTTTTTATATCATTTTTTTTTCTCTCTTTTTGTCATCACTTCTTTCCTCTGTCCTAGGCAGACAGATATTTGGTTTAAGGCTTCAGGTGAAAGACGGTGCCTTAAGTATTGAAGTGTCAGCCTAGATCATATGCTCAAGTCTCAGGAGTGGGCCTACAATCCGTAACTTTGTGACTTAGAGGCAAGAATGCTACTGCTGACATTCATGAAATGCAATGAAGTGCAACTAGCATAATGTGACAGTCATGTACTGGAACAACGTCATCATTTTCATTCACCACTTAATTGTAGCCCTGGGCAGAATTTCTCACTGAGTAGGCGAAATAGTGCGTGATGACGTCGGGTGAGCGTCCTGATATCGCGCACTCGCGCAATGTTGGCGGGTATGAGCGGGTGTCCAAGCCATGCCTGCCATTAATCATGAGGCCAGTTAAGGCCATTAAAAAGGTAATTAAGCTAGATTTTACGATACCCGTGCGATTTCGTGTTTGTCGCATGGGCAAAACTGGTAGGCGGGCAGCCAACAATTTGCAAAACCTCATCCAAGGGCGAGATAAAAAAGGGACAGCAGCATTGTCAGTGTGAGTAGTGGGAGGTTTTGGAGATAGTTTGCTGCTGCCTGCTTATTGGTACATGGCAGCTTCATCCCTATCCAAGGCTTCATTCGTAGCATTTCCAGGCTTCATTTCAGGACTCACTGATGTCTCCAAGGCCCCCAGATTCAGACCATATGGACCCTTCCAGGTATCAGGCAGCCTTCTGTGACCCTGGTAATGGGGATTATAGTATCTGCTGGTGGCACCTCCTCTGAGGAGGAAGAAGGTGGGAGAAGGGAGGGAGGCCAGGTGTTCCGATGCAGCTTCCAGGGGAGCGATCTGTGGGAGGGGAGGTACAGTCACAAAGGGGCGCAGGGCTAGCAGGTAGTCCAAGGCATTAGGGGCCGCAGAAGATGCCACTATCCTGCTGACAGGGTTTACAGGCAGGGATGCAGTTACCTCAATATGTCCAAGGTGCAATGCCGAAGGAGTCTCTACCTCTCCAGGGAGACAGTAACCTCCATTTGTCAGATGATTGGGCCTGAGATCACCTCCGACTGCATGGATGGACACCCCATGCCAGAGGCGCTGAACAGTGGCCCTCAACTTCTATGCATCTGGCTCATTGCAGGGGTCAGTGGGGGACCTGTGTGGAGTCTCCCAATCAGCTGTCCATAGTCTGTCAATCTAGTGACAGAAGCTCTGTTCAGGCAGGTATTGACTTTACTTCATTTCCATACGGACGAGGCCAACCAGGCTGAGCGAGCCAGAGGGTTTGCAGTGATTGCTAGGTTTCCCATGTCCAGGTTACCACCGACTCCACGCATATGGTCAGCAAGGCAACAGTGGGTGAGCTGGGTGCTGTCATCGATAGGAAGGGATTCCACTCCATGAAGGTGCGGATAGTGTGTTACCATAAGATGCATATTCTGCAAGTCTGTGCAAGGTGCCCTGGCAGCTCCCATGATGCTTACATCCTAAGACACTCCCAGGTACCGAGGCTCTTCAGTGCTCCAGCTTGACTGGGTGGTGGATGCTGGGTGACGAAGGCTATCCCTTGAAAAGGTGGCTTATGATGTCCCTCCGCCATCCAAGAACAGAGGCAGAGCAGCATTATAATAGGACCCATGGCTCCAGAAGGGTGGTGATAGAGAGAACCATAGGATTTCTGAAGATGCGCTTCCAATGCCTGGATCATTCAGGGGGGCCCTACAATACCCCCTAGAGCGGGCATCACTGATCGTGGTTGCATGCTGCGCTCTCCACAATCTGGCACTGGCAAGGGCGGACCCACTGGAGGAAGAGGATCTTGACGCAGCTGTACAGATCACAGAAGTCAAATCCAGTAGAGTTAGAGAATGCTGATGGCATGGGGGCCAGACCTCTGTAACCTCCAGGGTGGCAGGAACATCAGGGATGCCTTGATCCAATGCTCCTTCAGCTAGGCTGCCAAAGAACTGCACCCACCTCATGCCAGGGCTGCCGCCTCCATCTATGATGTCCGAAATGCCCCTGTCATGTGAACCCAAGGTCCACTCAGTGCCTGTGCAATAAAGTTTAGAGCCACCCATTACATACCGGCGTACCCTGCACCAAACATAAAAGGTGAAGCATACTCAGGCCATCACAACAAAAGCAAATTTAATGAGCAGAATTTTACGTCCCGCAGGCGGGCACGCGCCTGACCCAATCAGGCGTGAAATAGCATGCAATCAAGTCGAGCGAGCATCCCGACCTCATCACACACTCCTGCAATATTTCAGTCGGCGGGCATACATGTGGGTCGGCTTCACGCCCGCTGACAACTCGGCAGCATGTTAAGGCTATTAAAATATTAATTAAGAGAGATTTTTGCTGCCCGTCCAACCTTATGGCTGGCAGCAGGCGAATTAGCCAGCCGGCTTTTGCATACTTGAGGAAACCTCATCCACGGGCGGGATGAGGCTTCCGACATTAATGAAAAACAAAATGAAAATGTTTTGACATAATTTTTATTATGTATATGTTCACGTGAGTAACTCCTATGTGGGGAAATTTTTTAAAGAATTTCCAAATATTTATTTTTGATTTTAAAATTCTTCAGCTCCTTGAGACAGCTCTCTGCCTTCAGGGAGCTTTCATTGTGCGCTCCCCTGTGTCTGCACAGACTTCAGTGCTTACCCTCCTCCTGCCCCACCCCAGCAGCGCTGAGCCTTTAAGTGCACGCTTCATGCTATCTGGCTGTTAATTGGGTAGCCAACGTGAAGTAGCAGTGGTGGGGGGGGGGGGGGGGGGGGGGCTAATCACACGCAGCGGACCATTTCCCGGCCTGCGCCTGCCAATAACCCGGAAATTCTGCCCAATGTTATTATCACATTGACATGGCCAATACTGGTGTTGATGTCCACACCAGTAGACATATAAACCAAACATAACTGAACAGAAGGTCACCTGTGACCAGTCCCTCTTGTGCTGATGGTGCCTTTAACTTATGTTTGCGAACGCTGTGTCTTCGTGACGGCCCCCTCGCTGGCACTGGCATTGGAGGCAGCCTGCTGACTCTGCTATTTTGATGGCCTTGATGACCTTGGTGGTTGTTCTCTGGCTGGTGGAGCCTGTGCTGGCCCCGCCTGGGAGGGAGAGGCCAGTGCTATGGCTGGCTTCACCCCAGTCATTGCAGCCTCGTCAAATGCCACAATCACTGGCAAAGGGGCGGAGGAGCCGCTGCCGTCATCCAGGGTGCCCTGAGAGGAGTCCACAGAGATGACAAGCAGCTCATGCACCAGTGTGAGGTCGCTCTGGACCTCCCTGCTCACCACTGATGGATGGGCACCTAGCTAGGATACTGGGTGCCTCATCCACTCCCACACTGGAACTGACCACCTGAGATCATTGCCTGTGTGAGGGCTTGCAAGTCCGAGCGCAACCCCAGGAACCCCTCATTCTGTCCCTAGAGCTGCGTCTCTATGAGAGTCGCCACTCTCTCAATGGAGGAGGCTTTGTGCTTGGCCATGAGGGTCAACACAGTGATAAAAGCAAAAAACTGCAGATGTTGGAAATCTAAAACAAAAATAAAAATACCTGGAAAAACTCAGCAGGTCTGGCAGCATATGCGGAGAGGAACACAGTTAACGTTTCGAGTCCGTATGACTCTTCAACAGAACCAACACAGTGCTCATGATCTGCATGGACTCCGCCACAATGGAGACCATGGCACGCAAACCCTCAAGGATCTCCACCAGATCCTCCTGCACATCCTGCTGGACATCCAACATCTGCCGCCTAGTGGACAACTCCAGGAGCCCATCATCAGCCTTTGACCCAACATTGTCCTGGTCCCAGCAGTCCTCAGACTGCCGACGCCCTGGGTACTCCCTGCCTCCGCCTGCACCTCAAGTGAGTGTGAAGTGCCCTCACCAATGTGCACCAGCATCCTAGCTGCCCGTCTAATGCCCACCAAGGTGCTGGTATCTGCGCTGGTGCCTGGTTCAGAGACGCAGGTGCAAATGAAGCCCTCTGGTCCTCCGGTGTCAGGGGTGGCCCTCCAGCGTCCAGAGAGCAAATGCTGGTGAGTCTAAGGGAAAAGAAGGGCATGTCGTTAGTTTAAGTTATCACACTGTCTCTATGCATGTCAGGCGCCCTGGTGAGACGATGGAGATCTGCATCATGATGATTTCATCTTTCAATGATCAATGGGGGCTCCAGGTTTGAGGCTCCCATCAATAAAGAAACTATACTAGAATGGTTGCACCAACCGAAACTCTCATCTCTGTGCACTGCGCTCTTACCTTCATCTGGCACCCCCACTGCTCCATGCCCGGTTGCCACTCTCTCAAACCAGGCTCTTGAGCTCGAGGGCGTCCCGTTTGAATCTGGTGAGCAGCAGCAGGTTGGGCCGGCCTTCGCCTGCATGTGACCTCACTGATTGGTTATGGCTTGTTCTCTCCTAAAACGACAGAGAAGCATTGATTCATCCACTCTCTACCTGCAGCGCCATTACAGCCTGGCCAACCCCAGCTGAGGAGCACCTTGCAGGGCACATCCTAGTCGCGGCCCTTGAGCCGCAAGGCACTCAGTCCAAGCAGCCAGGACTCACCCCCTTGGCCAGCTCCAGCGTCATTGACAGTTGGCACTCAGACTCTAACACCCCTGAGGTCCACGGGGGGTTGGCCACAGCTCAACACTTCTGCATGCTGATCCATGCCAACATGGTACTCACCCTTCCAGAGTGCAGCAGGTCATTGAACCTCTTGCGGCACTGCACCCATGTGCGCCACATCACATCATGGCTGCGAACCTGCACCGAAACTTCCTTCCATACTGTCTTTTGTGAGATGTGGTGGCCTCCTCCTCTCATCTCTGGGGATAAGGGTGTCCCTCTTGGCAGCCACCTCCTCCAGCAGGACCGCTAGGCACTCATCCGAAAGGCAGAGGGCCGAGTGCCCAAACCACCTGCCTCCCACCTGGTATCTCCAGCCACACTCGACTCTATCATGTTAGGTAACGAGAGACAGAAGAGGTGTTCTTCCGCAGCAGCCTTCAAGGGGCTGCCTGTGCTGTTTTTAAACCGGCTGCCGGGTTGCCATTGGACCGAGCGGCTGAAAAGCCCCTGCCCCCAACCAGCCCTTCCCACCAGTGGGGAGCCACGTTTCATGCTGGGCGGGCCTTAATTGGACCACCAGCCTGAAAGCGTAGGCAGGGGGCCCATTTCCTGGCCGATCCCAGGCCCACTGACCTGAAAATTCTGCCCTCTATGTTGCTCCAATTATCATTTTGTACTATGAAGGACCATTACACTTAAAAAGATTGTTCTTGTTAGATTGCTGGAACTCTAAGTGACTCAGCTTTGAAAACTTCCTTTCCAAAATAATTTCCTTTCTGCTGATGTGGATTCTTGGTTCCCTAACAGAACTCGAAGTCTGACCAGCGGCAGCAGCCTAGACAACGCCATTTACCGTCAGTGGGGGGAGTGGAAGAACTCAGAAAAATGTATTGGTTGCTGAATGAAGCACATAATAATAGTTGCAGATCATCAGCAACGTGATAGGCCCAGTGAAAAGGAATATAATGCAATGTTCATCATCCAGCCATATCCATGACAACCTAATTAATTCCATTCTCCTACTCATACAGCTTGAAATTTTACAACCCTGAGCAAAAATAAACAAATCATAGATAAACCTGCCCCCCTCCACTGATTATTAGAGCTGGCACATGTGGTAAAGAAACCCCTCTCCCTCACTGAGCGGTAAAAATGACAGTGAAACCCTCCCCAAACCCATTTTGAGCAGGGTTTCTCTGTCCTGGCCCCTTGCTGAGCGGCATCTAGGCCCCTCTACATCAGCCCATAGACCAACTCACTAGGTTACAATCAAAATCAACACCCTCTGCCCACCAACCACCACCAAAGTGGAGCATCTTGACCTTAATCCCCTATCAGCTTGATGGCCCACTGGCACATGGTGGAATGTTCAGCCCTTGGATCAAAAAGCACAATCTCAGGCCTCCACTTGCTTCTTACTGACCAGCACTTTGAAGATCGGTACCAGCATTCTAGCCATTTTTTTAGCCTCTTCTCACTTTCTCCCTTTCAATTCTCCTTTTTCCTTTTCCCCCTTTTTATCCCAATTTTTCCTCTCTATTTATCATCACTTCTCTTCTCACACTCTTCCCTGTCCTTTTCCACATCATCTTTCTCTCCATCCTCATGTCCCAGTCCTCTTTTATCCCTGCCTCCTCTCAGCTGCCGCATCCCCATCTCCCTTCCCCCTTTTTCTCTGCTATGCTCCAATTATCCCTCTGCCCTCTCACTGCTTCACCTGAATAATGGCCTTGGTTTTGGCTCTCTGCAAGCAAAGCCATGGTAAATCAACTAGTAATCAGCTAAAAATCTTATGGGCAGGATTTTTAGTTCGGCAGGCAACCACGGTAGGTGGGTCTGGGAGTCCCGCCCTTGCATGAGGTTTCCTCAAAATGGAAAGGCTGCCTGGCCAATTCACCCACCTGCCAACCGTAATGTTGGATGGGCAATGAAAAGTCTCCATCGATTATAATGTTAATAGCCTTAAAAGGCTCTTAATTGTCAGCAGGCGCGCTGCCGACTCTCATGTGTGCCCGCCGACCAAAATATTGCATGAGTTGACATCAGGATGTCATCATGCGCTATTTCACATTCGAGCAGGTCGGGCGCGTGCCCGCACATCGAGTGAACAATTCTGTCTTATGTTTACATGCATTTGCTGTCAACTTGTCCCACTATAAGTTCCTATCCCAAATTTATAATGGAAACTGTCTCTGTCAGTTTGTCACGTTGTAATTGCACCCTCTGTCAATGGAGGTGGTGTGGGGATTACAGTTCTCTCAGGGAGTCCAAATTGCTGCATTTTGTAGTCCAGAGCTATGGATAGTGATGGTAGAGGCACCAACTTTCTTTCCACCACATGGCTGACCAGGAATCTCTGCTGCTCTTACTGACTGCCATTGGCGTGTGGTGGAAGGATTTGTAGGCTGATACTCACCTGCTTGGCCAATTTATGAATGCACCAGTACTGCTGGTAGGAGGATGTAATTATAACAACAAATTTACAAAAGCAGTTTCTATTATAAATGTGGACATAGGAATTTATAATGGAAATATAAAAGTGAGGACAGTATGTATGAATTTAAAATAGGCTGAATTATATCTGACTGACCTACTGCAATTATCACTGCCTTCTAGCCCCACTTCACTCAAAGATTACACTCTCTGAGGCACAAGGTTATGGATTCAAGCCCCATTCCAGACACTTAAGTAAAGTAATTCAGGCTGACGCTTCAGTTCAGTAGCAAGGGAGTAAGCATTGTTGGAGGTGCCATCTTTCGAATGAGATATTAAACTGAGGCCTCATCTGCCCTCTCACAGAATCACACAGTGCAGAAGAGGCCCTTCGGCCCATTGAGTCTGCACCGACATGTGAGAAACACCTGACCTACCTACCTAATCCCATTTACCATCACTTGGCCCATAGCCTTGAATGTTATGACGTGCCAAGTGCTCATCCAGGTACTTTTTAAAGGATGTGAGGCAACCCGCCTCCACCAGCCACCACTCTCCCAGGCAGCACATTCCAGGCCATCACTACCCTCTGGATAAAAGTTTTTCCTCACATCTCCCCTAAACCTCCTGCCCCTCACCTTGAACTTGTGTCCCCTCGTGACTGTCCCTTCAACTAAGGGAAACAACTGCTCCCTATCCACCCTGTCCATGCCCCTCATAATCTTGTACAACTCGATCAGGTCGCCCCTCAGTCTTCTCTGCTCCAACGAAAAAAAACCCAAGTTTATCAATCCTCTCTTCATAACTTAAATGTTTCATCGCAGGCAACATCCTGGTGAATCGCCTTTGCACCCCATCCAATGCAATCACATCCTTCCTATAATGTGGCGACCAGAATTGCACACAATACTCCAGCTGTGGCCTCACCAAGGTTCTAAACAACTCCAACATGACCTCCCTACTTTTGTATTCTATGCCTCGATTGATAAAGGCAAATGTCCCATATGCCTTTTTCACCACCTCACTAACATGCTCCTCCGCCGTCAGAAATCTATGGACATACATGCCAAGGTCCCTTTGTTTCTCAGAACCTTCTAGTGTCATGCCGTTCATTGAATACTTCCTTGTCAAATTAATCCTTCCGAAGTGTACCACCTCACACTTTTCAGGGTTAAATTCCATCTGCCACTTATCTGCCCATTTGACCATCCCGTCTATATCTTCCTGTAGCCCAAGACACTCAACCTCACTGTTAACCACCAGCCAATCTTTGTGTCATCAAATAAACTAAAAATATCCTAAGCCACCATTCAAAGAAAAGCAGTAAAGTTCTCCACAGTGGCCTGCCTAGTACCTTCCCTCAACTAACACCACTAAAATCAATTATCTGGTAACTATCTCATTGCTGTTGTGGAACTTTGTTATGCGTAAATTGGCTTCCGCATTTCACTACATTACAACAGTGATTACACTTCAAAAATACTTCACTGGCTGTAAAGCACTTTGGGACATCCTGAGGTTGTGAATGACACAGTATAAATGCACCGTCTTATTCATTTTTGTTTTAGTGTGCAACGCCATGGGCAATCAATTAATCACCACAGAAAATACAACTGAATCTTTTGCAATGTGTCTGCCTTATAATTTATCATATAAGTTAATGACGAACACAACTTCTATAAGCTTCTAGTAAATGCAACATTTGATTCAAATTAATGGGTAAACTGACTTGTGATACAAATGCAGTTCTTACCTTACTATACTGTCCAACAACATGTTTAAGGACATTGGAAGGAGCATCATGTAGCAGTGGATCTAGAGCTGGCAGATATGTGCATTTCTGCAGGATGTTTTTCAGGGCCTTTTTAGCCTGTTGAAGTGGAAAGCCATAGTGAAATTGTAAAGCATCTGCTGAAAACAATGCTTGGAATTTGCAACACATCATGTCCTACATTCCTGGGATCGAAACATCAGACTGCCTCAGTGTTTGCAGTTGGCTCAGTTAGAGATCTCTGAAATGAGACACTACTTGTATGGCTAGACATGGAAGGCAATGATTTTAACTATAGAATTAATCCAAGCTGCAAACACTAACAAACTGAAAATATAGGATGTTTGAATTGGTGTAAATGTAATTTAAAATCACAATATTAAAGAAAATATGATATGGAGGTTTAGTACAAAAAAGGGTAAACCAAGCAATTAAGAAATCATGTTCCAATAAAGTTGTTCTGAGGAAGGAATTTCAGGCTAACCCCTATATTTTGATAGTAATTTTATTCTTATGATTGTTAAATGGATTAGAAACATTTTTTTTCTTAGACATATATGGGTATCACAGCTTCAGATGTAGCAATAAACTGATTTAGCTTTCCATTTGTGAGCAGCTGGGAAGTATATGCTTTCATAACAACACCAATCTGTGGAAACAGGAATTGTTGGACAAGCAGTAGGAAGTAGGCCTACAATTAATTTAATTGGGCAGTTCAAGTTTTCATATACTATAGATAATGTGACAGAATTTAACAAAAGCTAAAACGAAAGGAGGGCAAACCAACAATATCAAAACATCAAAAAACCTATTTCTATATTATATCTCCAGAGTTTCTCAGTGCTCTAACAGGGGCGTTCTTTGAACTATTTACAGCTTTGGTTAAGTTATGGATAACCAACACGGCATGGCAATCTCTCATTATATATCACCATATGAATGAATGCTAGTTCCTGGCATGGCAGGATTGTCCTATGAGGAGAATGAGTACAGAAATAAGAGGATAAGGCAGATGAATGTGTGGCTGGAAAGATGGTGCAGGAGGGAGGGCTTCAGATTCCTAGGGCACTGGGACTGGCTCTGGGGAAGATGCCATCTGTACAAGGCAGACAGGTTGCACCTGAACAGAGTCGGGACTGAGTTCCTTGCTAGTGCTGTTCGGAGGGCTTTAAACTAACTCGGCTGGGGTGTGGGAACCAGAAGAGAATATTAGAGAGGAATACCAGGGTGCACAAAATACTGGGAGAGACAGATAGTACTAGTATAGAGAATAGTAAGTTAATAGGTGGGGTTGGAGTAAGGAAGAAAGTCATGAAGTCTAAATCAATTACTGTGCATGTATGTGAATACATAGGGTATAGTATATAAGGTTGGGGAGTTACAAGTGCAGATTGCCATTTGAAAATATGACGTTGTTGGCCAGAGACCTAGCTCAAGGAAGGGCAGGACTTGGTGTCAAACATTCCTTGGTACAAATTGTTCAGGAAAGATAGGAAAGGAAGAAAAGGAGGAGGGGTGGCAGTATGGTTAAGGAGAACATTGCAGTGCTGGAGAAAGAGGATGTCCCAGAGGGTTCAAGGACAGAATCAATTTGGCTAGAGCTAAGGAACAAAAAGGGTGCAATTACATTGCTCAGTATAGTCTATAGACCACCAACTAGTGAGAAAGATGTAGAGGAACAAATCTGCAGGAAAATTACAGAGAGATGTAGCCATTATGAAGTAGCTATAATGGGGGACTTTAATTGCACAAATGTAGATTGGGACAGTGGTAGTGTGAAGGGCGGAAAGGGGCAAGAGTTCCTAAATTGTGTTCAGGAGAATTTTCTACAGCAGTGTGTGTCCAGTCCAACAAGAAAGGATGCACTGTTGGACCTGGTTCTTGGAAATGAGGTAGGCCAAGTAGATCAAGTGTCAGTGGGGGAACATTTAGGAGACAGTGATCATTTCATCACAAGGTTTAGGATGATGATAGAAAAGGATAATGTGCAATTCAGAGTAAGAATAATTAATTGGAGGAGAGCTGACTTTAATGAGGCAAGGACGGAGCTGGGCTGGATAGACTGGAACCAAAGGTTGGCAGGAAAAAATGTAGCTGAACGACGGGCTACTTTCAAAGAAGAAATGGTTTGGCACAGTTAAGGTATATTCCCTCAAAAGGGAAAGGTAGGGCAAAAAAATCCAGAATTCCCTGGGTGAAAAAGGAGATAAAAATTAAGATAAAGAAGAAAAGGTGTGCTTATGATAGGTGTCATGGAGAAAATACCATTGAGAATCAAGCAGAATATGGAATGTTCAGAGGGGAAGTGATAAAGCAAATAAGAGAAGCAAAGAGGGTTTATGAGAAAAGACTGAAAGCCAACATAAAGGGGAATCCCAAAATCTTCTATCGGCACACAAATAGTAAGAGGGTGGTAAAAGGAGAAGTAAGGCCCATTAGAGACCAAAAGGGGGATTTACACATGGAGACAGGGGCCTTGGCTGGGGTGTTAAATGAATACTTTGCATCTGTCTTTACCAAGGAATGACTACTGAGGCTACAGTAACAGAGGAGGAAATTTTGTCATTTGAAGGGTTCAAAATCGATAAGGAGGAAGTATTGGATAAACTGTCGATACTCAAAGTTGACAATCCACTGGGATCAGATGAGATGCATCCAAGGATATTGAAGGAAGTAGGAGGGGAAATTGCAGGGGCACTGGCTATAATCTTTCAGTCTTCCCTAGACTCAGGGGAAGGTGCCAGAGTATAGGAGAATTGCAAACATTACGTTCTTGTTCAAAAAAGGTTGTAAGTATAAGCCATGCAATTACAGACCAATCAGTTTAATTTCAGTGGTGGGGAAGCTTCTTGAAACAATTATTTGGGATAGAATTAATAGTCACATGGAAAAATGTGGGTTGATTAGGAAGAGCCAGCATGGATTTCTAAAGGGCAAATTGTGTTTAACTAACTTGCTGGAGTTTTTTTGAAGAGGTAACAGAGAGGGTTGATGAGGGTAATGCTGAAGATGTGGTGTACATCAATACAATGCCACACAACAGACTCGTGAGAAAAGCTATAGCTCATGGAATAAAAGGGACAGTAGAACGTGGATACAAAATTGGCTGAGTAATAGAAATAGAGGGTAATGGTCAATGAATTTTTTTCGGGCTGGAGGAAGGTTTGTAGTAGAGTTCCCCAGGGGTCAGAATTGGGACCCTTGCTTTTCCTGACATATATAAAATATCTAGATCTTGGTGTACAGGGGACAATTTCAAGGTTTGCGGATGAGAAAAGACTGAAAGCCAAAATAAAGAGGAATCCCAAAATCTTCTATTGGCACACAAATAGTAAGAGGGTGGTAAAAGGAAGAGTAGGGCCCATTAGGGACCAAAAGGGGGATTTACACATGGAGACAGGGGCCAGGAGGGACCAAAGGGGGATTTATACATGGAGACAGGGCCATGGCGACGGAGATTGAGGGGCGACTTGATAGAAGTTTACAAAATTATGAGTGGCATGGACAGAGTAGATAGTCAGAAGCTTTTTCCCAGGGTGGAAGAGTCAATTACTAGGAGACATAGATTTAAGGTGAGAGGAGAAAACTATAGAGGAGATGTGTGGGGCAAGTTTTTTACGCAGAGGGTAGTGAATGTCTGGAATTCGCTGCCAGAGGAGGTGGTGGAAGCAGGTACAATAGTGTTGTTTAAGAAGCAGCTTGACAAATACATGAATAGGATGGGAATAGAGGGATATGGACTCCGGAAGTCTTAGTTGACGGGCAACATGACTGGCACAGGCTTGGAGGGCTGAAGGGCCTGTTCCTGTGCTGTACTTTTCTTTGTCCTTTGTTCTAGATATGAAACTTGCAACCATTGTAAACTGTGAGGAGGACAGTATAGAACATCAAAAGGACATAGACAAGTTGGTGGAATGGGCAGATAGGTGGGAAATGAAGTTCAATGCGGAGAAGTGTGAAGTGATGCACTTCTTTTAGGAAGAACATGGAGAGACAATATAAAATAAGGGATACAATTCTTAAGGGGTTGTAGGAGCAGAGGGACCTGGGTGTATATGTACATAGATCATTGAAGGCGGCAGGACAGATGGAGAGAACAGTTAATAAAGCATACAGTATCCTGGGCTTTATTACTAGGGCATAGAGTACAAGAGCAGGGGGGTTATGCTGAGTTTATATAAGACACTAGTTAGACCTCAGCTGGAGTATTGTGTACAGTTTTGGGCACCACACTATAGGAAGGATGTGAACGCATTGGAGAGTGTGCAGAAGAGGTTTACGAATGGTTTCAGGGATGAGATACTTCAGTTATGAAGATAGGCTGGAGAAGTTGGGACTGTTCTCCTTGGAGAGGAGAAGGCTAAGAGGAGATTTGAAGAGGTGTTCAAAATCATGAGGGGGCTGAATAGAGTTGAATGGGAGAAACTGTTCCCACTCATAAAAGGATCAAGAACGAGAGGGCACAGACTTAAAGTGATCTGCAAAACTTTTTCACACAGCAAGTGTTTCGAGTCTGGAATGCACTGCTTGGAAGTATGGTGGAGACAAGTTCAATTGAGACATTCAGGAGGACATTAGATGATTATTTGAATAGAAACAATTTGCAAGGGTACGGGGAAAAGGCAGGAGAATGGCACTAAGTCATAAGGCTTATTCGGACAGCTGGTGCAGACACGATGGGCTGAATGGCCTCCTTCTGTGCTGTAACATTCTGTAATTCTGAGAGATTGAAGAGACTTAGGCCTGTGTTCTTTAGAGTTAGCAGAATGAGAGGTGACCTCATTGTGACATAAACAATTCTAATAGGGCTTGACAGGGTAGATCAAGGAAGGATATTTCCTCTGGCTGGGGTATCTAGAACCAGGGGACATAGTCCCAGGATAAGGAGTAGGCCATTTAGGAGCGAGATAAGGAAGAATTTCTTCACTTACAGGGCAGTGAATCTTTAGAATTCTCTAACACAGGGGCCCGTGGAGGCTCAATCATTGAGTATGTTGAAAACAGAGATGGATAGATTTCTAGTTATTAAAGGTATCAAGGGATATGGGGATAGTGCAGGAAAATGGCATTGAGGTAGATCAGCCATGATCTAAATGCATGGCAAAGCAGGTTTGGAGGACTGAATAGCTTACTCCTGCTCCTATTTCCTATGTTCCAATGAAGAAGTACATGAAGTAAAATAATTTTGACTTCATCACAGGTCACCAAAAACATTTTGCATAATTTCAGGACTCACACAGCTCATAAATTTGTTCCAAATTAAAAAATATAAGATGCAATGCAGTCACTGCACCTATACAATGACACCACATATAAACCTAGAAATTACAGTCAGCAATGCTTTCATACAAATCATTGGGTTAACATTCTTTCTCCATTATTTTTAGATGCGTTGATCCATTTAAAATAAGCACCAAACATTTGTCAATAACATTGCTCACAGCAATTCCTAAGCTATTGTTACATAATTACAATGTGGGACCATAAAACGGCCGGTTGAAATTTTGTGATAGCTGAGATTTAATCCTTTTCTCCATTAAAGGTACGCCCTTAAACTATCATTCATCCTGTTAATTTTTATATAATAGCAAATCATTATGAAGAAACCAACTAGCAATCTTCATGCATCCAGCTTATGCACTACCTAACGAACATAGATTTTACTACTTCAGAAACTAAACTGGTTATAGTGCTCTTTGCAGAAGTGGTTTGCAACGGTGTGAAGTTCATGAGTTTTCAAATTCTGGTGTAAAGGCACAAGCTATATAATAATCCTTACATGTGTAAATGAGACGACATTTTTCAACAGGCTGCAAAGCTGTTTTACTTTTACCCCAAAAGTCAACCCACCAAATAAAAGAGAATTCACTCAGTAGAAAGCTTTATTGTTGGGCAAACAGTTATACTGGAACACCATAGGCAATTTTATCTTTTCAAGTAACTATATGAGCTTTCCTCATCAGGAGCCTCAATGCAGTGCAGTGTATGTTGACAGAACCTCTATAGAATCTTAGAAATTTTACATCACAGAAGGAGGCCACCGGCCCATCACTGACCAAAAAGCCAGCCTAATCCTACTTTCCAGTTCATGGTTCATAGCCTTGTAGGTTATGGCATTTCAAGCACATATTCAAGTAGTTTTTAAATGCTATGAGCATTCCTTGAGTGTTCTTTCAATCAGTGAGTTCCAGATTCCCAACCACTCTATGGGTGAAAACATTTTGCCTCAGCTACCCTCTAATTCTTCAGCCTATTACTTTAAATCTATGCAATTTGATCTCTGGTCCTTCCTACCCACTCCATCTAAGACCCTCATGATTTTTTACACCTCAATTAAATCTCACCTCCGCCTCCTCCATTCCAAAGAAAACAACCCTAGCCTATCTGATCTTACCTCTTTACTAAAATTTTCCAGTTGCTAAACAATAAAATCTACACTTGTGAGCTTTTGATCCTATGCAAGCCATATTCTTGAGTAGCATTGGCTGTGAATGTGCCAAGTGGGTTATTAACACAGATATATAACCGGTAGTTAAAAATCCTATTTTGAAAATTTGGCTCTATTAGTTTTCATGAAGAGGAATCCAGATCAGAATGCCATCCAAAGTGTATAACAATAAATGGAACTCAAAAAGGAATAGGAAAACAAAGAAGCAGGATCACAGCTTCCAGATGAGCTTGACACCAAACAAATTATAATAGGGGAATATTGTTGTCTTATGCCTACATTTTCTGAACAAGTAAGTGTCCATTCCTTAGTGCCAGGATGAGTAAGGAATTTGCATGTGTGGTAGTGCTGCCTTGTCACATTACAGCTGGGGGGTCACTGTACCTTTAGTGGAAAATTTGGTGGTGTTGCTTTGTTGGAGTAGAGTTTCGAAAGAAGGGGGCCAAGTTAGAGATGTGGCTATAACACTATGGGCAGAATTTAAGAGGTGGCAGGAGCGGGGTTTCCCACACAGTCACCTGACGAGTCAAATGCTCCAAGGAGTGTAATTAGCTGGAGGTGAGACTTCCACCCTTCAAAGAGCTGCTGACCAATCTAATTGGCAGACAGCTCATAGTCCCAGTAACACTATTTGGAGCGTGGCCGCTGCTGAGGCTACAAGCAGTCCTGCAGCCAGGATGGAGGTATGTGTGGGGGGGGTCTCATGGCAGGGATGGGAGGGGAGGCCAGGGTGGCGGGGGGGACAGAAGGGTGTTCTTGATGGAGAGGCCATGGGAGAGGGAGCATTCAGGGTGGGGGCCAGTGAAGATGGCACACTTCCTACTCGAGGCCCAAACAGGGTGACCTGCCAGGCACCACTCCCCTCCCCATCCCCCAAGTAGCCATTAATTAGCCTTATAAGGGCCTAAATTGGGATAAGAATAGGGTGCTCTAGCCCTTGCCCTCCTCCCATAAAACTGAGGGCAGGTCAGGGGTGGGCAGGAAGGCAGCAGGAAGGCCATGCAAGGAATTTTATGACTTCACTGCTTGCAAACCCACCAATGGGGGCCCATAAAATTATGCCCTTTAGCTTTGACTCTCTGACTAGTGCTCCCATCTAAGGAGGTTTGGCTCTGAGAATATACCCTTGTTGAACTCGTGCAAATGTCTATCAGACAGAAAATCAATGAGTATCCGAGATTCAAAGCCTGGAAATTACTGTTGGCAATATAAACAAATACCGACATATTCATATGATAATCCTCTGTTTGTATTTTAATAGGAGCACTATTTTAAAATGTTTCTGTTAAAGAATGAACAGGAAGGTGTCATATGAATATGTAAAATATCTGTTTGCTAAGATCAGTAAAATTATTTTCCAGGCTTTAAATTGTCCTAATTGTGAACTAATTTTTTGAGCCCTCTTCATCATGTCATTCACAACTGTTCTTTTATTGAAATCTTTCAGTTTCCTTTTATAGAAAGCATCTAATCTCTCATCCAGCATGTAAACTAATTTGCGGAACCAGAGAGATTATCCCACTTTGTGTGTTGTCTATACATCCCTTTTAAAAATTAAAATGTAAATTAGTTCCTAAGAATTAATTTATAAACTGTAAAAAATTAAGAACAGCGGAAAATTTTGCACTGACTTGCTACCATCACTTTCTTTTAATTAGCTTATAAAGTCATTTACAAGAATGAGAAATGGGAAAAGTAACATTGTGCAGGTACCTTTTTATTGTAATGAACTATTGCCTGTGCAGCCCTATAAAGTGAATGCAGTTTCTTTAAAGAATCTGCACTTCTAGTTTGATGTGCATTCATTGGTCGTCAAATGCACAAAAGCTGTCTGGACAATCATGTAGCTGCCCTTTCATCCTGCCAGCATGAAGACATTTAGAAAAATCAACTAATGGCAGTACTAGTAGTCAATTGATTTTTAGCCATAAATCAATGGATTTTTCTGCTGCTCTGAATTTAAGAGTCGAAAGGCACCTGTAGTATACTTTAAATAAATGCAAGAGGAAGCTGCAACATACCCAATTTAAATATTTTCAGGTGGTATACCCTCTAATGACTAATTTAAAGTGACTAACCATAGTATAATCCATACTAGATACTCTAAATACAGAACATTATGTTCTAGTAAAACTTATCCTGCAAGTAAGACACTGTCAAAAACATATTTTATAACTGCTGTAACTCCTTCTTCTATTACCACATGAATACTTACAAAATGAAGGTTGTCAACAGGAAACATATTGAGCTCTCACTGGATACAATATTTACACAGCCAACAGACTCCAGCGAATACCACAATAAGTGCATAAATAACAGCATTTCAACATTATTGGGATTGGTTCGATATCATGTTCATGTACAAAATATGGCTTCTGTTTACATCAGCATAAACACAAAACATTTTTCAATACATATTCAATTTTTAAAAATCAACTGTTAAATAAATAAAGTAACAGAGTTACTAATGGGGTTATTTGCATGTGGTACTTAATACAGTAGAGAACAATGCAGAAGGCATACATGTCTGTGATAAAGGTTAACTATCAGGATAAACAATGCAGCTTCTGCTTTAAAAAAGCATCATTTCTCTTGTCATCTGATTTTCCGCAACTGCCAGAAATCCCAAGAATTCTCAGTAAATGATATTTACAACAGAGAACAGCTGGCTTGCATTTGTTAACCAGGTTATGTCTAGGGATTAGAATTTCTGTAATTAACCACCCGAGCTTCACTCTCATGGTTTATGACATCATCTGAAGCTCTCCATTGTGACACATTTCAAGCTAGCTATTATCCCCTAGGTAAACATTATTGACAGGACTTCAGGATTAATTCCTGTTACCATAGGTAATTCAGCATTAATACACACTTTAAAATCAATTTACTATAAGAGTACCAATGTAAAGAACTCTCTAAATACTTAATTTTCTTTCCACTTTCCATTATAGAAACATTTTAAATAATGTACTATCTTTAAGAATCACCATATAAAATTGTAAAAGATAATTTCTTCTTATCTGAATTGCAAGCTTTTCTAATCTTTAGATAGGATATAAAAAAGGAAAGAAAATCATCTCAGATGTTTAATAGTTGGCACTCTGGTTGCAAATGGGATCAAATATGACAGGCGTGATGTATGTTTTACCTTAATCTGAAGGTCTTCAGAGCTTCCAGTCTGCATGTAGAGTGCAAGGAGCTTTGGCAGAACATTTGCCACAGCAACAGCACGTGCATGCTCTGGAGTGTGTCTTCCTATCTGCCCCAGGGCCCAAGCAGACGCTGCCTTAATGTGGTCTTCTGGTTCTTCTGACAGGCAGATAGCCAACTGAGGCACCCCCTGTTGTGTTGATCAGAAGCACACAGTCTTAGTCAGAGACACTACATGTGATAGGCTTACATTAATAAGCAATTTTAAGAAAAAACAGTTCTTATTTCTATCCTACACATCTTCCTGATGGCTGAAAGAGCAGTTCAGCACACAGCTGCTCAGTGTATTAGAGCTGGCATTTTTTTAGTTTGACAGGATGTCAAGGATAGTAAAAACCCTCAGCCTGAAGCACCGTTTCTTATATCACCACTACTGTATCATCCTACTGTGGAAAATACTTAGCAAATGAAAAGTAATATACATTAAGGGAAGTCACAGTGCATAAAACTTGAAACAATTAAATGACATGTCTAAACATTTATTTTGTTCGGTTATGAATAAAGGAATCAATTATTTTTCTTAAATGTTGTTTACATAACTAAAACCAGGTCAAAAACAGGTTTGTGTCTGAGATTAAAATAAAAGAACTATTTTAGTAATATTATTTTAATATTAATTTTAGAAATAATTTTAGAATAGAAAAATTATATTTTAGTAAAAAGATTCTGCTGAGGAAAGGTAATTGGGATATGAATGCATGGGGCTTCTCACTAGTTCTTTGTCTAACATTACATTGTGACCTTTCTATTTTGGCAGTCCTGAAAGACTAAAATGCCAAACTGATCAAAATAACTACTGAAAGAAAAATGCTAAATTATTTTGTTTTAGTTTTAAATTAGAACATTATTAAATCAAATTTAATTATGATTCACCAAAACAATGTTGTAAAATTTATGGCATGTTGATACAAGAATTTTAATTTTAATTGCTGATGTAACTAGCTCATCCTGAATTTAAATTGTCCTCAAAACATTTTAAAACCCTTTAAAATTGTCTGAATATCCAACTGCACAGCTAAACATTTCTAATTTAAAACCACAATTGACTTCAATCACTGAACAAGATACAAAGCCTAACAGTAATATTTAACTCAAGAGTTTAACTCTATTTCACTTTGTGCTAAAATAATTAATGGCAAGTTAAAGATCCATGTATACACACATTCCAACTTTGTTTATTACTGTGGAGACATACAATAATAGTTCCATCTGCTTGATAAAATGATAAGATTACTTCTTTAGCAGTTTCTCAACTTTCCACAAAAATAATTCTTAATGTTTTAAGTACAACATTTCCATAATTCTATAAATTTTATAGGATTCAAACTTCAACTTGTGTGTCTAACCATAACTCATTTTGGCACCTCAGATATTACTGCATTGCAACGCTAGCCATGACATGTCTAACAGACCAAGTTCAAGGAGCCAAGCAAGTTTTATTACTACTTCACTTATCTACAGAACACAGTGCAGCAACTATTCTTGAAATTATATGTATAAAAATAAAACAAAAATTTTTCTGTTGGATTGTCACCTTTGTAGAATGTCAATAATATGAAAATCCAAACTCATTTATTGTGATTGGAAATAAAAGGGTTGCCTGGCACAAGACGTTGCCTGTCATTGTTTGAATTTGTTTTGTTAGTTCTGAGCTGAATCCTAATGATTAACAGAAGTGTATTTTTGATTAAATAGAAATGAGTCTTGCAATTTCACCCTGTTTAAAACATGAACCAATTTTAAATTAACATTAACAATGTTGTGAAGGACTCCAGTCTGAAAAAAAATGATCCTTGTAACTAACAGAGTGCCTGCATGTTGGGTATGACAAAAATAATTATCGGTAAACCAAATTTATTTTACTAACAGAGAGCTACTTTCCACAGTGAATTTTCAAATTGGCTTTTCACTTCTGGAGCCTTGTCCAAATCCAACTCAGATTGATGGGATGAATGTCTCCTTACTCTGACAGCTGTAAAGATCCTAAGTGAAATCACACTTTTTAGTGGGTGCTGATCTACATCACAAAACAACAGCCTCACTCAGAGAGGCCCTAAGGATGTCTGGTATAGTACAGGGAAAGATTCACACTGATGCAAAAGGGAGTGTTCTCCTGAGGGTCAAGGATTAAAATACATTGGAAGGAAGTGTAAAAGGTTGTACTAACCACTTGGTCATTCTTTACCTTGTGGTGCTTAATGCTGACAGTGGAGCCTATTTTGCTGATTAGCATTATTTTAGTGCTGGTGTTAACTCATTTGTTTGAATAGAATTAATGCCAGCAGTACAATTACATTAGTTAAAAACTCAAGGCCGATGTGTCAAAGGTGGAAGAAGTTTAATTTTTCAGCACTGACATCACCTAGTCAAGCACAAAACAGCACCAAGAATAAAATCAATAATTAAAAAATATTTTATTAAGATGTTATTGCAGGTTACTTTATTAAAATGTTATTTCATTAAGTAGTAGGTATGTTTGCACCATGATACAGTAAACTTTTGATCTTGGCTGGGCTATCAATAGGAACTGGATGAATTGAGATAAGATACTAAAATAGGGTGGAGAGAGGGAGAGAGAAAGCGAGAGAAATAAAACCTTTCTAATAGTGAAGACATTACTCTAACAGAATAGCAAGTATTTATGTGAATGCTGCACCTGAATCTGGTAATGGGAGCTGCATTTATAGTCAGGTGAGGCAATAATCCTGGTTGGGGGTGGGGGTGGGGTGGGGGGGAGGTGGTGGGAGACAGGGGTATAATTGAGTATTACATCACAACACTCCAGCTAGAAGCCCTGAAGACGACTGTATCAGATTTTACTCACAGCACAAATTACCATAATTTAAGTATTTAAATTAAAAGTCATAATCAAGATTTACTTTGACACATTCTGCATTAAAATGAAAACAAAAAGCTCCTTCTTACTGAAATAGAAAGAAATGAAATAATGAGTAATGTAGAATTTACATCTGCAACCTCAATTCTTCTGGGAGTACTAACCAACAAATCAATATACCACTGCAGTCCAATATGCTTTGCAGCTAGATTAATTTATTGTCCTTTTTCTAGGGCCTCATTGTAATGGTAA
The DNA here is from genome assembly GCF_017639515.1 of Carcharodon carcharias. Classification (NCBI taxonomy): domain Eukaryota; kingdom Metazoa; phylum Chordata; class Chondrichthyes; order Lamniformes; family Lamnidae; genus Carcharodon; species Carcharodon carcharias. The sequence goes on from NC_054469.1 coordinate 60,446,363, forward strand.
TACACAGATAATGAACAAGGCTCTAACCTTGGAGACAATCACTGCCATTGCCAGGTTCTCCGAGTGAGCAGCCACATAACCAAGCATCATAATACCAGGCAGCCTGACATTACTTTTAGATTCACCGATATAATCAATGACAGCAGCCACACCTCCTGTATTAACAATAAGCTGAGACAGCTAGAGGAGGGGGAAAAAAACAAGGTGGTTAATCAGATTCTATCAATAAGATAGCAAAATATCATCCCAAATTAAAATAATTGGTTTTGTCTATTAGTGTACATACATTCTTGTTAAAAGAATATTGCATAGTTTCTATTAGTCTATTGACATACTAAAAGAAAAAATCCTGCTGTTTTTCTCTGATGTGAAGTAAGACATACACCTCCTTATTGGTATCTGAGCAGATGAAATGTTGCTAACAGCTAAATAAGTTATCCACTAGTGCAATCTAACCTGGATCACCAATGACTGAAGTAAAGTTAGGTGGGCATTTAATTATTTATTATCTTTTATCAACTTTCTTGATTCTAAAACTAAAATTTATTAATACATTGCTATAATTAAGCTAATTGCTTCAATTTTGTACTGCACATCTCAGATCACTACTATCATTCATGGAATATGAGAACATTTGATGTCACTTGAGGAATATATAAATTTATAACAACCTTGATATAATTAGGCAACCAAGTAGCCCTTCAGTGAATAAAAGGTAATATTTAAAATCAGTCTTTTTCATTCAAATGCCTACTATTTTTATACCATATCAAATAGTTTTCCAGTTCTGTTGTGACATTTTCAGATTATCCATAATTTCATATTACTTTCAGTTTGTTTTAAGGTTATATGTTTTTGAAAAATTGAGGGAGCCAGTGAGGTGTTTGTCAGTAAAATAGAGTCAACAGATATTTTGGACAGCAAAATAATGGAAAAAGAATCAGAGGGACTTACAGACTGGGTCATAAAAAGTATTTGGGAGCAAGCCTAATAGTTTTCATCTGTAGCTGCAAAGGGTGGCTTTCATTTTGATTAATGGTGTATTTCAGAAAATTGATCTTGCCTTTCCCTATTTGATACTAACAATGAGAAACTTGGCACAAAATCAACATACTGGCGAAAGGTCATCGACCTGAAACACTGGCCAGGATTTTCTATGCCCGCCAGCATCGGGCGTATTCAGTGATGTGAGCGGACAATATGACACAATTGGTTTCATGATGAATTGAAACCAGTTTGCGATCATCCGCTCAGCCACAGATGGTGGGCCGCGTTCTCTGCCATCAGGCGTCAGAACTTCATTATAGCACAGCAGCATATTGTTACTATGCCCGGCCACTGGAATCATTCCCCCCCGCCCTCACACTGGATTGTCTGCTCACGTTGGTGGGAAAGCACGCCACTGTAGAACATGTTTTGACAACGGTGATGTGCAGGTCGGGACTTACCCATCAGGGCTTTGCTCACATCACAGATGTTCAAGGAGCAGAAGATGCTGGAGCCCGACAACAATGGCACACTGGAGGAATGTCCATGGCATGCTGGGTTGATTCTCATAGACATGGCTCTGCTGTGAAGCAGTGCCTGGAAGTTAGATAGTCACCATTGATGCTCACAACGGGTGATGGTCGAGGGGATGGGAGAGGAAGAGGTGTCAGGGTAAATGAAGATGTCAGGATGGGGTGAGGTTGGGAAGGGGGGGAATGAAGGTGTTGGGGGGAAGGTTGTTGGGGGAGGAAGGGGTAACGGTGGAGAAGACCACAACTGGGGAGGTAGGTGTAAGGAGGTGGAAGGTACAGGAGAAGGGGTGTGGAGAGGGTAGGGTATCCAGGTGAAGGAAGGGGTGCAGAGGTGGGGGGTAGGGGTGCAAAGTGGGGAAGGGGTTCCAGGGATTAAGGGTTGTGGAGTAGGGGGTATGAGGTGAATATGCACAGGTGGGGTTGGATAGGTCCATGTCTGCCTCCTGGGGAGCGAACTGAGGATGGGCGTGGTATGAAGGGTGAGAATGACCAAGGGCAGACTGAGGCGGCAGGAAGGGAGGGTGAGGATTTGACGGTAGTGATAGAAGGGATGATGGGGGTGGTTGGTGGGGACTCGGAGGCAGTCACGGACCCTGAGGGTAGGAAGGAGGAGGTCGGGAGGTGAATGTGGATGGGGATGGGATTTTCAGGAAGGAAGGGAACATGCATGTTCACCTGGACATCCCCAAAGGAAAAGTGTTGTGGCTAGTAGGTAACAGAGGGGAGATGGAAGGTGATGTCGGTGGCGGGGGGGTCAACCATGATGGGGGGGGAGGAAATGGGTTATCAGGGAAAGGGTAAAAGATGGGGGAGCGCACAATGCAGTGAAACCAGACCATGCTGAATCGAAAGTGAAATGAGAGTCGTGTTGTGCGAGATCAGATTCTGCATGGGAAGGTGATCAGTGGGTGGGCAGAGATGCAGGTCAGCTCAGATGGACAATTGAAAGCAAACCCCAGCAGGCTACATTCAAAATGCTCAGGACAATGAGATGAGTGTAAAGCATGAAGGATCCGTGTGCATGGGTGAGTGCTTGCATGAGGCTCTGAAAGGCCCTGCCACACACATTTTCCCTCCAGAATCACTTGTGGGCTGGCTGCTCCCTCTTCAGTGATGGGTCTTCCGGGCTGCTGATTTCCACCTCTGCATTGGAGGAGGAGTCCTCTTGGCTGCAGATGAAGACGTCGATGGAGCTGAGGGACTGGCTGGCTGAGGGTGTTCATCCCTTGGCAGGGCTCCCTGTGAAACAAAATAGAGATAATTAGTGCATGGCAACAAAGTCAGATGCAGGAGAGAGCCCATTCACAGTTACGTTGAGGGAGGAATAATGAGGTGCAGGATCCTCAGATGGGTGTTTGCAGCCAGCCTTACCGTCGTCACAGGCATCCTCACCAGTCAGCACGATGACATGCTCCTCAAAGTGACTGAGGGGCCTAATGTGGGCCACTCCACCCCGGTCTGGGACCTCTCCCTGCTAATGTGAGCAGGCTTCTCCTGCATGTAAACTGATGGAGAGAGTGTGAGCCGGACACATGGCACTGCATGGAATGTTTGTGTGGTGAGCAGCACCATGGACAGGAATGAGGATGTGAGCTCGAGAGGGTATGAGCCTGATGGAGATGTAGGACTGTGGGTGACAGTTAGTGGTGTTGTCCCTTGAGGTGTGAGATCCCTGTGGATGTGTGATGGGTTTGTGAGTATGTGAGTTGAGAGTGTTGGGAAGAATGAGTTACCCTGGGTGAGACCATTCATCCTGTAGTGGCACTGGGTGGCTGTCCTCTTTTGCAGGACATTGGTGCTGACCACCACCTCCCAAGTCTGGCTGGTAATGCCGCTGCCCATCCTGCAGCTAGAACGGGGATAGAGGACATCGCGGCGGGACTCCAGGGCATCCAAAAGGTGTTCCAGTGAAGCGTCGCTAAACCTGGGGCTGCAGTCTTCTTACCTTTCATGGACATATTCCCTGCAGTAGTCATGGTCTGGAAGCACTGAGTTGTGTGCACGCAGCTGGACTTTAAATATGGTGCCCAGCATGATGATGCGGCGGGCGGGCAAATGAGAGCCTGCCCACCATCAAAATGGCGTGTTTCCCAAGAATGCATAAATACTGTGGCAGGATTGAGACGATACCCGCCATCACAGCCGGAGGGTAAAATGTCATTTTACCCTCCCACTACCGCACTTAGTACAAATCTGGGGTGATTCCGCATTCACTATTTTTCTCTCCACAGACGCTGCTTCACCTGGGGGGTACTTCCAATATTATTTGTTTCTATTAAAAAGATAAAATTTGCATTTGCTACACCATAAATCAACCTGTGATAATAACAGTACAACAAAGACATCTAGATACAGTGTCATGCAAAATTTAAAAAAAACACTGATCACCTGTCAGCACCATCACCAAGGCTTCTTCCTCTCAGTGACTGTAACTTAGGTAAAATCTCAGTTACACGCACAACCGGTTTCGCTTGAACTTTTGCCAAAATTATGGCAGGGGGTGGAAGATTCCCTGAGGAAATTCCCAGCATATATAATTCATTAAATATTAGTAGTAATTGTTTCACAGTCAGTGAGGTCAGCAGGTTGGGGTTATTCTTCATGATGTTACAAGTCAAATGCTGCTTCAGTGTTCAAGTATGAGTGAAAACTTTAATAGTGTCATAACAAAACAAATCTAGCTTGTAGTAAACTAACATATGGTGACCCTGAGCATGTTCCATAAAGATCTCCTTATTTTGTGGTTGAATCTTAATACAATTATTTTACTGTACTCTAGGCTTCATATTTTTCTCAACAATCTGGAAAAATATTGTTATTTTCAGGATGGCAATCTGTAACTGGTGGAGTGCCACAGGGATCAGTGCTGGGGCCACAATTATTTACAATATATATATTAATGACTTGGATGAGGGAAATGAATGTACTATCGCCAAGTTTGCAGATGACACAAAAATGATTGGGAAGGCAAATGCGAGGATGACACAAAGAGTCTACAGAGGGATATAGATAGGTTAAATGAGTGGGCAAAAACATGGCAGATGGAATATAATGTGGGAAAGTTTGAGGTTATGCACTTTGGTAGGAAGAACAGAGGAGTTGAATAATACTTAGATGGAGAAAGACTGAAGAAAGCCGCAGCACAGAGGGATTTGGGTGTCCTCGTGCCAGAATCCCAAGAAGCTGGCATACAAGTTCAGCAGATAATAGGTAAGGCAAATGGAATGTTGGCCTTTATTTCAAAGGGAATGGAATATAAAAATAGGGAAGTCTTGTGAAAACTATACAAGGCACTAGTTAGACCACACCTAGAATACTGTGAACAGTTTTAGACCCCTTAATCTAAGGAAAAGATATAATGGCATTGGAGTCAGTCCACAAAAGATTCACTAGGTTGATCCCAGGTATAAACGGATATTTTTATGAGGAGAGGTTGAGTAGGTTGGGCCTGTACTCATTGGAGGTGACCTTATTGAAACATATAAGATTCTTAGAGGGCTTGACAGGGTAGATGCTGAGGGAGAGTCTAGGACCAGAGGGCATAATCTCAGAGTAAGGGGGTGCCCATTTAAAACAGAGATGAGCAGGAATTTCTTCTATCAGAATGTAGTCAATCCGTGGAATTCTTTACCGCAGTGGGCCGTAGAGGCTGGGTTGTTAAGTATATTCAAGACTGAGATAGACAGATTTTTAATCAGTAAGAGAATCTAGGGTAAAACAAAAATAAAAATACCTGGAAAAACTCAGCCGGTCTGGCAGCATCTGCGGAGAGGAACACAGTTAATGTTTCGAGTCTGTATGACTCTTCAACAGAACTTGCTTTTATCTTAGAGAATCCAGGGTTATGGGGAAAAAGCAGGAAAGTGGAGTTCAGGATTATCAGATCAGCCATGAGCTCATTGAATGGCGGAGCAGACTCGATGGGCCGAATGGTCTACTTCTGCTCCTATGTCTAATGGTCTTATTCAGGAAAAAATACAATGAGATAAGCTGTTCAGTTATAACATAGGGTGATTCAAGTCACACCAGTGCATAAACCACTACCATTCACTGGCATTATCCAAAACTAACAAGTCGTAAAAATGCAGATCTGACCTATTATAAAGTGATTTATATTCCTCTAATGTACATTGTTGAGCTGAAGCTTGGAAGTGAAAGTGGTAAATGACAATTTCTGGGAATGTAAAAATTGCTTATTAATATTTCTAATCAAAATTGTATAACGAAAATTACCATCAATAATTTTAATACTCAGTTGTAAGAATCTCACAATTTAAAAGGTTATTGTTTTGTCTAACTTTACGAGCAATAATAAGTAAAATAAATGATTGGACAGGATTTGACTATGACAAGTCAATTTCTACAGCATGTTCGCCTCAATTCTAACAACAAACTTAAGATGACTGTGAAATAGTAAGTAAATTATATTTATATCAATTTGGAAGACTACAGGTAGTTTTGCCTCACAAAGTATTGGCAGACTGTGCATTTAAACTGTTAAGCTATGATCTACTTTAGAAACATAGGATGGAATCTTGCCCTTGTTGGGTGGGCTCGGTGGGGCGGTTGGGAAGCCGACTGCTGCACACAATCGAGGGCAGAAGGCAATTTCACACTAGTAGGCCAATAAAAGCCCACCCATCGTGAAATGCGAGTGGCAGCGCTTAGCGCTGCCTGTGCGAGCAGGGGAGGAGAGCGAGCGCGAACTTCAGGCCTGCACGCAAGTGTGTGCTTCATAATCTCCCTGAAGTATAGAGCTGCCTCAGGGAGATGAAGCATTTAAAAAAAATAATAATGGGGAAATAAATAACACAATAAAATATGTCAGGGCATGTTATTAATTAAATTTAAAATTTTCTATTTTATTTTTATTTGCTTTAGGAAACCTCATCCCACCCATGAGATGAGGCTTCCTAAAAAGTGCAAAGGTCGCTTGGCCTTTTGGTCTGCCCGCCAACCGTAAGGTTGGACGAGCAGCAAAAAATTTAACTTAATTGATAATGTAACTCCTTAACAGGCCTTTTAATTGTTGGCGGGCACACTGCCAACTCTGGCATGCGCCTGCCAAAAGAAATAGCACACAACTGCATGTTGATGTCGGGATGCTTGCCTGACATCAACGTGCGTCATTTTACACTCGAGCGGGTCAGGCATGCGACCGCCCACCGAGCTAAAAATTTTGCCCATAGGACGGAATTGAATGCCCTATCCCAAGGTGAGTTTGGTGGTGTTGGGGATTTAATGGGCAAGAGGATGGTGGATGGGGACCCTGCCACCTTTCTGCCTCTGTCCCCATTGAGTCCAGGGCAGGAATGCTCTTCCCACCCTGTCGCTAATTGAGGTCCTTAAGTCGGCAATTTATGCCCACTTAAAAGCCTCATTCCACTGCCGCTAGGATTAACCCAGTGGCAAGCAGGGCAGTCACCACACAGGAAGCCTGAAAAGGGTTTGTTTGCGGGCTCCCAGGGAGGCCCCTCATTCAAAGGCACTCAGCGGCTGATGAAGTGACCTGGCATTGGGAAAGGGTAGCCTGCTGACAGCTGACCACCCTCCCATCCCTCCTCAATGACCCACATCGTGCAACCCTTGGGGTCCTTGATCTCGGGAAGGCCTGCCGCTATTCACTTATGGACACTTAATTCAGCGGGTCTTCCCAAAAGGAGGGGACATGGGGCTTTTGCCAGCTCTCCAGCTGACAGGCAAGACCTCCTGTTGCCTTTGTTAAATGCCGCACATATAACCATAGAAAGGTTTATGGCACAGAAGGAGGTGGTTTGGTCCATCATGTTTGTGGCGGCTGAAAGAGAGTTATCTAGTTCAATCCCACCTTCCAGCTCTTGGTAAGTGACCCTGTAGGTTGCAATACCGCAAGTGCAGCTCCAAATGTTTTTTAAACATGATGTGGTTTTCTGCCTCTACAGTGCCACCCTTTCAGGCAGTGAGCTCCAGACCCATGCCACCCTCTGGATGAAAAACATCACTCCTCAACTCCCCTCTACTCCTTCCACCAATTACTTTAAATCTGTGCCCCTGAGTTAGTGATGCCTCTGCTAATAGAAATAAGTCTTTCCTTTCCACTTTATACAGGATCCTCATAATTTTATAAACCTCAATTAAATCTCCCCTCAGCCTCTTCTGTTCCAAACAAAACAAGCCAGATCAATCCAATATTTCCTCATAGCTAAAATTCTCCATTCTTGGCAACAACCTCATAAATCTCTTTGGTACCTTCTGTAGTGTGATCACATTCTTCCTGTAATGTGGTGAGGAGAAATGTATGTAGCTTCAGCCTAAGTAGTGTTTTATCCAGTTCTAGAACAACCTCCATGTTCTTCTATTATAGGCCTCAGACAATAAAAGAAAGTATCCGTTCTTGACCACTTTATCTACCTGTCCTGCTACCATCACAGATCCGTGTACACACATTCCATGGTTCCACTATTCCTTCATGTTTTTCATTATCCTAACATTTATTGTGTATTCTCTTGCCTTGTTTTCCCTCCTCAAATGCATTATCTCCCCTTCCAGCTTCCCATTTTCATTCCCTAAAACTAAGTCCAGAGCTGCCCTTCTCCTATTGGGCTTGCTACGTACTGGCTAAAAAAAGTGGATACACTTTAAAATTCTGTACCCTCCATACCCTTTTTGCATTGAACTTATCGCAGTGAACATTAAAATTCCCTGCTATTCCCTTTTGTTTCTTCACTTTTCAGCAATTTGACTACATGCTTGAGCTTCTATCTTCCTCTGACCATGTCTATAGTATGTTACCAGCAGTGTAACTCCTTAGCTCATCTGCCTTGTTCACTAGAATCCTAACATTGAAGCATACACCACTAATCACTGAACAACTCCTTTGTTGTTTATTTTCTAGCTTTTGTTTCCTCAACTTTCCATATTAGCTTACTAATTTTCTGCCTTCTATTGCCAGTTTTCTCTTCCTTCTGAATCTATGTTCAGGTTTATGGTGGAATGAGTCCATCCAATCTGAATTGTACAGGGTATATTATTGAAAACATCTTGAGTGTTGGTTTCAAGTATGGTAATTGATCCAGAGGAGCCAATTGTATTACTGGTCCATGGAAAGCAAAGAGGTGAGAGAATCACAACAAATGTTTGTGCCTGCTTAGTGGCTTTGCAGTCACCATTGCTACAACACTGTCATCTACCCGGCCATGTGGAAAATTGTCCAGGTATGTCCTGTCCATAAAAAGTACAACAAATCCAACTTGGCCAATTACCACCCCAGCAGTCCCCTCTCGTTCATCAGCGAAGTGATGGAAAGGGTCATCGATAATGCTATCAAGTGGCACTTGCTCAGCAATAACCTGCTCACTGAGGCTCAGTTTGGGTTTCACTAGGGCCATTCAGCTCCTGACCTCATTACAGCCTTGGTCCAAACGTGGACAAAAGAGCTGAACTCCAGAGATGAGGTGAGAGTGACTGGCTTTGACATTAAGGCAATATTTGACAGAGCGTGGCATCGAGGGGTCCTAGAAAAACTGAAGTCAGTGGGAATCAGAGAGAAATCTCTCCAGCACTTTGATCATGCCTAGTACAAAGGAAGATGGTTGTGGATGTTGGAGGTCAAATATCTTAGTCCCAGAACTATGCAGCAAGAGTTTGTCAGGGTACTGTCCTCGGCTCAATCATCTTAGCTGCTTCATCAATGACTTTCCTTCCATCATAAGGTCAGAAGTGGGGACGTTCACTGATGATTTCACAACGTTCAGCACAATTTGTGACTACTCAGATACTGAAGCAGTCCATGTCCATAGGAGGCAAGACCTGGACAATATTCAGGCTTGGGCTGATAAGTGGCAAGTAACATTTGCGCCACACAAGTGCCTGGCAATGACCATCTACAACAAGAGAGATCTAACCATCTCTCCTTGACATTCAATGGCATTACAATCACTGAATCCCCCACTATAAACATTCTTGGGATTACCATTGACCAGAAACTGATCTCAACATAGGTCATAGGGCAAATAAGATTTGAGAAATTAATGCTTGGCTCAAAGACCAGTGTGGTAGAAGTGGGTTCCAGTTCCTGGGGCACTGGCATCACTAGCTGGGAAAGTGGGGGCTGTACTGTTGAGACAGTCTACACCTGAACTATGCTGGGACTAGAGTGTTCTAGTGAACCACATAAATAGGGAAGTAGAGAGGATTTTAAACCAAATAGTGGGAGGAAGGGATCAAATTAGGGAAGATGTGGCAAATCAAAGAGTAGAGACAAGGCAAGAGAGAAGGGTACTATTATGAGAAATGATAACTAGGCCATGACAGGAAGACATAGGGAGTACAAATCTAAGGGTAAATCAGCAGATAAGGATAGAGGTTACAAAAATAATAAAAAGATGAAACTAAACTAAAAGAATGACTCTTTTTCTGAACGCCTGTAGCATTCAAAACAAAACAGATGAGCTGATAGCGCAAATAGACCTGATGGCCATTACAGAGATATGGCTGCAGGATGACGTAGATTGGGATCTGAATACTGAAGGGTACACAACATTTAGGAAGGACAGGAGGTAGGAAAAGATGGAGGGATGGCTCTGTTAATTAATGATGGTATGAGCACAAGAGGAATCACCTAAGTTCAGAAAACCAGGGTGTGGAAGCGGTTTGGGTAGAGATGAGAAATAATAAAAGCAAGAAGTTACTTGTGGGAGTGGTGTACAGGCCTCCAAACAATACCCACACAATAAGACAGAATGTAAAGGAAGAAATAAGAGGAGCTTGTCAGAAATGTGGGGTGATAAACATGGAGGATTTTAATCTACATATAGATTGGAAAAATCAGATGGGCAAAGGTAGCTTGGATGACGAGTTCCTAGAATATTTTCAGGATAGTTTCTTAGAACAGCACGTTCTAGAGCCAACCAGAGAGCAGGCTATATATTTTTTAAATTCATTCACGGGATGTGGGCTTTGCTGGCTAGGCCAGAATTTATTGCCGTTCCCTAATTGCCATTGAGAAGATGGTGGTTAGCTCTTTTCTTGAACTGCTACAGTCCATGTGGTGTAGGTACACCCATGGTGCAGTTAGGGAGGGAGTTGCAGGATTTTGACCGAGCAACAGTGAAGGAACGGTGATATATTACCAAGTCAGGATAGTTTGTGGCTTAGAGGGGAACTTCCAGGTGGTAGCGTTTCCATGCAAATACTGCCCTTGTCCTTCTAGATGGTAGTGGTCATGGGTTTGGAAGGTACTGTTGAAGGAGGCTTGGTGAGTTCCTGCAGTCTATCTTGTAGATGCTACACGCTGCTACTGTGTGTTGATGGTGGAGGGAGTGAATGTTTGTGGATGTGTTGCCAATCAAGTGGGCTGCTTTGTCCTGGATGGTGTTGGGTTTTTGAGTGTTATTGGAGCTGCATTCATCCGGGCAAGTGGAGAGTACTCCATCACACGCCTGACTTGTGCCTTGTAGATGTTGGAGAGGCTTTGGGGGTGAGGGAGTGAGTTAATTGCCACAGGATTCCCAGCCCTTGACCTATTCTTGTAGCCACAGTATTTATATGGCTAGTCCAGCTCAGTTTCTGATCAATGGTAACCCATAGGATGATGATAGTGGGGGATTCAGTGATGGTTATGCCATTGATTGTCAAGGGGCGATAGTTAGACTCTCTTGTTGGAGATAGTCATTGCCTGGCACTTGCATGGCACAAATGTTACTCGTCCTCCCAACCCTGGATATTGTCGGGGACTTGCTGCATTTTGACATGGACTGCTACAGTATCTGAGGAGTTATGAATGGTGTTGAACATTATGCAATCATCAGCGAACATCCCCAATTCTGGCCTTATGATGGAAGGAAGATCATTGATGAAGCAGCTGAAGATGGTTGGGCCTAGAACACTACCCTGAGGAACTCCTTCAGTGATGTCCTGGAACGGAAACAACTGATCTCCAACAACCACAACAATCTTCCTTTATGCTAAGTGTGTTTCCAACCAACAGAGACTTTTCTGATTCCAATTAACTCCAATTTTGCTAGGGCTCCTTGATGCCACACTCGGTCAAATGCTGCCTTGATGTCAAGGGCAGTCACTCTCACCTCACCTCTGCAGCTCAGCTCTTCTATCCATGTTGGAACCAAGGTTGTAATGAGGTCAGGATCTGAGTGATCCTGGCAGAACTCAAACTGAACTTCAGTGAGCAGGTGATTTCTAAGCAAGTACTACTCGATAGCACTATTGACGATCCCTTCCATCACTTTATCAATGATCAAAAGTAGGTTGATGGGGCGGTAATTAGCCGGATTGGACATGTCCTGCTTTTTGTGAATGGGACATACCTGCGCAATTTTCCACGTTGTCGGGTAGATGCCAGTGTTGTAGCTGTACTGGAACAGCTTGGCTAGGGGCGTGACAAGTTCTGGAGCACAAGTCTTCAGTACTATTGCTGGAATACTGTCAGGGCCCATAGATTTGTAGTATCCAGTGCCTTCAGCCGTTTCGTGATAATCACGTGGAGTGGGTCAAATTGGCTGACGACTGGCACCTGTGATGCTGGGGACCTCGGGAGGAGGCCAAGATGGATCATCTGCTCGGCGCTTCTGGCTGAAGACTGTTGCAAATGCTTCAGCCCAATCTTTTGCACTGATGTGCTGGGCTCCCCCATCATTGAGGATGGGATATTTGTAGAGCCTCCTCCTCCAGTGAGTTGTTTAATTGTCCACCACCATTCAACACTGGATGGGGCAAGACTGCAGAGCTTAGATCTGATCTGTTCATTGTGGAATGGCTTAGTTCTGTCCATCACTTGCTGCTTATGCAGTCTGGCATGCAAGTAGTCCTGAGCTTTAGCTTCGCCAGTTGACACCTCATTTTAGATATGCTTGATGCTGCTCCTGGCATGCCCTCCTGCACTCTTCATTGAACCAGGGTTGATCCCTTGGCCTAATGGTAATGGTAGAGTGGGAGATATGCCGGTCCATAAATTTACAGGTTGTGGTTAAGTACAATGCTGCTGCTGCTGATGGCCCACAGCACCTCATGGATGCCCAGCCTTGAGTTGCAGATTTGTTCGAAATCTATCCCAGTTAACATGGTGATAGTGCCACACAACATGATGGTGGGTATCCTCAATGTGAAGGCAGGACTTTGTCTCCACAAGGACTGAGTGGTGGTCACTCCTACCAATGCTGTCATGGACAGATGCATCTGCGGCAGGCATATAGGTAAGGATGAGGTCAAGTATGTTTTTCCCTCTTGTTGGTTCCTTCACCACCTGCCGCAGACCCAGTCTAGCAGATATGTCCTTTAGTCCTTGGCCAGCCCGGTCAGTAGTGGTGCTACCGAGCCACTCTTGGTGATGGACATTGAAGTCCCCCACACAGAGTACATTCTGTGCCCTTGCCACCCTCAGTGCTTCTTCTAAGTGGTGTTCAAAATGGAGGAGTACTGACTCATCAGGTAAGGAGGGACACTATTGTGCAGCGAGGTAGGGCTAATTAATGACCTCATAGCGAAGGCACCCCTAGGTAGCAGTGATCATAATATGATTGAATTTTACATTCAGTTTGAGGGAGAGGAGTGGGTCCAAGAGTATTATTTTAAACTTAAATAAGGGAAATTTTGAGGGCATGAAAGCAGAGCTAGTGAAAGTGAACTGGCAAATTAGGACAAGGGATCGGTTAAAAGAGATGCAGTGGCAGTCATTTAAAGGGGTATTTCAGAATACACGAAGAGATACATTCCAACAAGAAATAAAAATTCCAAGGGGGAGATCCATCATCTGTGGTTTACTAAAAAAGTTAAAGATCGTATCAAAATGAAAGAAAAAGCATATAATTGTGCAAAAATGGGTGACAGGTCAGAAGATTGGACAGAAGTTAAAAAAAAAACAGCAAAGCTGGCTGAAATATTAATAATGAGGGAAAAATTAGAGTAAGAGAGAAAGCTAGCTAGAAATATAAATACAGATAGTAAGAGTTTCTATAGATACTTAAAAAAGAAGAGCTAACAAATTGAGCGTTGGTCCTATAGAAAGTGAGTCTGGGGAATGAATAATGGGAAATAACAAGATGGCAGATGAATTGAACAGGTATTTTGCATTGGTCTTCACTATAAAGGATACATGACATCACAGAAATAGCTGTAAAAGAGGAATTGGAAGGGAGGAAGTATCTCAAGAAAATTATAATTACCAGGTAAAAGGTACTATGCAAATTGTTGGAGCTGTGGGCTGACAAGTCCACAGGTCCTGATGGATTTCATCTTAGGGTCTTAAAAGAAGTGGCTAGTGAGACAGTTGATGCGTTGGTTTTAATTTTCCAAAATTCAATAGGAATTTTCAGGGAAGGTTCCATTGGATTAGAAAATAGTGAATGTAACTCCTTTATTCAAAAGGGGAGGGAGACAGAAAGCTGGAAACTACAGCCCAGTTAGTTTAACATAATGTCACAGCAAAAATGTTAGAAGCTAATATTAAAGACATAGCAGAGCACTTAGATAAATATAAGGTAATCAGGCAGAATTAACATGGTTTTGTGAGAGGGAAGTCATGTTCAACCAATTTATTGGAGTTCTTTGAAGAAGTAACATGTGCTTTGGATAAAGGGGGACCGATGGATGTACTGTACTTAGATTTCCAGAAGGCATATGAAAATAAAAGCTCATGGTGCAGGGGGTAACATATTGGCATGGATAGAAGATTGGTTAGCTAACAAGAGACAGAGAGAAGGCATAAATGGGTCATTTTCTGGTTGGCAAGATGTAACAAGTGATGTGCCACAGGGATCAGTGCTGGGGCCTCAAATTTTTACAATTTATATAAGTGACTTGGATGAAGGGAGTGAAGCTTTGGTTGCTAAATTTGCTGTTAATACAAAGGTAGGTAGGAAATTAAGTTGTGAAGAGGACATAAGGAGGCTACAAAGGGATATAGATAGGTTAAGTGAGTGGGCAAAGATCTGGCAACTGGAGTATTAGGTGGGAAAATGTGAAATTGCCCATTTTGGCATGAAGAATAAAAAAGAAGCTTATTATCTAAATGGTGAGAGATTGCAGAGCTCTGAGATGCAGAGGGATCTGGGTGTCCTAGTGCATGAATAGCAAAAGGTTAGTATGAAGGTACAGCAAGTAATTAGGAAAGCAATAAACATTTATTGCAAGGGGAACTGTCTACAAAAATAGAGAGGTTATGCTTCAGTTATATATGGTATTGGTGAGACCACATCTGGAGCACTGTGTACAGTATTGGTCTCCTTATTTGAGGAAGGATGTAAATGCATTGCAAGCAGTTCAGAGAAGGTTTACTAGACTAATGCCAGGAATGGGTGGGTTGTCTTATGAGGAAAGATTGGGCAAGCTAGACTCGTATCCACTGGAGCTTAGAAGAGTAAGAGGTGGCTTGATTGAAACACATAGGACAGGAATTTCCCCCCTGTCAGGGACAAAGTTGAATTGCCCCTCCGATCGGCACCCTGGATCGGGGGCACGGCACCATTTTATGTGGGCGGGCCAATTAAGGCCCGCCCAGCGCAACATCCACATAGAAGCACTATGCGCTCCCTGTGCGGGTGGGGATGATTCCCTAAATCAAGAGTGCGCTGTTTCGCACATGCGCACGAAAGAGCGCACTCACCTCCCTGAGGCTAAGTGCTGCCTCAGGGAGATAGGCTGCTCTGAGACAAAAATTAAAAATATAGAAAAAAAAATTCCTGACATATCCCGTCGTGTGATACTGTCACATGAGTTGGGACATGTCCATAATTTTTACAAAAGCTTTAATAAAATTTTTTAAAACCAACATAAAACCTCATTCAGCCCTTAAGGTTGGACGGGCAGATCCATTAATTAGCTAAATAACTCTGTCAATGGCCTCAATTAACCACTGACAGGTCGGCGGGTGCACAGCTGAATTTGCTGTGCCCCCACCTACCAGAAAATTTAAATGAGGCGCGGTGACATCGGAAGTTCTGCCCAACGTCACCGCGCATCATTTTACAATGGCCCCGGCCCCCCCACTCGCCAACGGGAAAATCCTGCCCTTAACAATCTGAGGGGTCCTGACAGGGTGGATGCGGAAAGGATGTTTCCTCTTGTAGAACTATGGGTCACTGTTTAAAAATAAGGGGTCACCCATTAAAGACAGAGATAAGGTGAAATTTTTTCCCTCAGAGGTTAGTGCGTCTTTGGAATTCTCTTCCTCAAAAGGCAGTGGAAGCAGAGTTTTTGAATATTTTTAAGGCAGAGCTAGATAGATTCTTGATAAGGAAGGGGGTGAAAGGTTATCAGGGGTAAGTGGAAACGTGGAGTTGAGATTGCAAACGGATCAGCCATGATCTTATTGAATGGCAGATCAGACTCGAGGGGCCGAATGGCCTACTCCTGCTCCTAATTCATATATTTGTATGTTCGACCAGTCATATAAATGCTGTGGTTACAACAAAAGGCCAGAGGCTAGGAATTCTGTAGTAACTCACCTCCTGACTCTTCAAATCTTGTCGATCATCTCAAGGCACAAGTCACAAGTGTGATGGACTACTCTCCACCAACCTGGATGAGTGCAACTCCAACAAAACTCAAGAAGCTCGACACCATCCAGAGCAATGCAGCTTGCTTGACTGGTACCCCATGCACCACCTTCAACATTTACTCTCTCCACCATGAATGCACAGTGGCAGAACTGTATACAATCTGCAAGGTGCACTGCAGCAATTCGCCAAGGCTCCTTCGACAGCATCTTCCATGACCTTTACCACCTAGAAGGACACAGACACCTGCAAGTTCTCCTCTAAGTCACACTCCATCCTGACTTGGGACTATATCGCTGTTCCTTCACTGTCACTGGACCAAAATCCTCGAAAGCCTTTCCAAACAGCACTGCAATGGTTAAAGAGGCAGCTCACCACCACCTTCACAAGACTAATTAGGGATGGGCAATAAATGCTGGCCTAGCCAGCAAAGCCATGTGAATAAATATTTTCAAAATTCTATTCTCAGTCAACTCTGTACACATTTCCACTTTTATGCCAGCCCTGGCACAGCCTCTGCTCCTTGGCTACTGGATTCTTTGTCCCAATCTCTTGCCAATCCCTGAGTGCTCCTGATTTCCTCACTTTCGAGCTCACACCTCCTGTTGTCTCCTGGGCTTAGAGTTGAGCTTCCCCAATCTCCAAGATGCAGTTCCCCAAACTGGGGCAATCCCCTTTTCTGCTCTCCAAACCAGATCCTTGCTCCCCATCACAGAAGATGAACTAGTAAATTATGAATAAAGATCACTCATTACAAAAATTATGAAAATGTGTTTTACATAATTTAGGTTTCTTCTCTAAAAACAGGTGCTCATATTGTGCACCTTAGAAATGAATAAATTAAACTATTATCAACTGAGTATTGCTGAAAAGAGACATTTTGTCAAAGCAGATCGTATCAAACAGTATGCCACTTCCGCTATTCACCACAGGTAATGTACAGACCATACCCAACCAGCCTATGCTTGCAAAACTCAAAACACAGTGTCCAATGTTAGATGTGATTCTGTGATTGGACAACATTTGCTAAATAATCCTCAGTGTGCTAAGATTTATGCTGACAACCATTAAAAATTGTCAGTCTGGCTCGCAGTGTGGCACATTTGTGTGCACTGGAAGCTACAGATATTAATACACAGGGCCCCGTTCTTTGCAGACAGAAGAACATGTACACACATAGCTAAACAAAATACGTGATAGCCATTCGCTGGTTCATTCCTCAGGGCAATGCTTTGGCCAATCAGAGTCAAGATGCTTGGTTTAAATTTCAAACAATGCTTGGCAGTTAACTGTCAGTCATCATTAACTGGTGCATTCTCCATGGCAACCAATCAAAGTCCACTTGCCAACCAGTCAGCACTCTCTTCTCATTCAGTGTAAAGTTGTTGCTTCCCCTGAAATTGGTATTGTTGTGATTGTCCTGATGAGTACAAGACAAAAGGCTTTGACAAAATGTCTTTTTTCAGCAATACTCAAGTTCTATACTACCAAATGACTGTTATTATTAACTTTTACAGAGGTATAAGTTTTCAAGTTTTGGTGTAAAGAACATTTAAAATAATGCAAGCCACCACTAGGCTCTGTCTGTCCTGCACCGATGACAATCTTTCGGCTACTTTGCTGCACTCTTAAACTCAAATGCATTCACCTCAGGAGTATGCTTGGCAATTTCCCGAATTAGTGTTGCAACATTTTTTTTCACAAATTCATCTGGGTCCTTCAGGCATGTTAAAACAGCAGGGAAAATTTCTGCTTCTACAACCATTTCTGCCAGGTCCACGGAATGCTTTGCAATCTGACCAAGAGCTGAAAACACTTGACGCTATAGAAGACAGAAAAATAGCACAAAAGTTCAAATTTATGTTTAGAGCTGCTAAGCTAAAATAATTAAATATGCAAGGAAGGATTAACCATAGGCTACTTTAAACTAATTTTTAAAAAATGGAATAATTGCAGCATTAATAAGCTATTATATATACATTATATTTTGTACCAAAAGGTAATCAGTCATATCTGATTAATCAAAATAGAACCCCATTAATGGATTTATGGTTAAACTATTTTATTTTAGCTCCCAAAAAATATACTAATATCGAATTTATTTTTTTCAACCAAACTTCCATATATGTGTTGTATCCAACATTGGATTAATGTATTTGCTTGCACAATTAGAACAATGGTATAATGTGTGCAGTACAAATGCTTACCTTTAGTTTAGCATCAGGATTCAGGATCATCTGAGCTAGATGAGCAATGGACCCTGCATCCACTACAGTTTGAGCCAACTCTGGGGATTGTTTTGCAATATCACTCAGTGCAGAAGCTGCAATCCTTTTCAATGGCACCTCTGGCTCCTGGATACAAAGAACCAGAAGAGGAACAGCTCCTGCATCCACTACTGCCTGTGACAATTCTGTGGGTCCAAGAAAAATAATTAAGTGGGTATGGATAGATGACCCTTGAGCCAGCCATTTTTCACCCTGACAGATACAGCATGAATAAAAAGGGGCACATCCCCACCTCTACTGCATCTGCATTTCAAATCAGCCTGCCTAGCTTCATACAGCATGTGGACTGATCCATAGCTAAAAGGACACAGGTCAAAGGATAGGCCCCATTTACATGTGGCATGTTTTAGGCAGATTGGGTTGAAACGGTTTGTTATTCTGTTAGAAAAGAGACAAACAGACCTCAGCTGTTTAAATTATGACCTTTCTGAATCTTCAATAGGCACATGTTTTACACATGGAATACAGCAAACAGAAGTGGCAAAATTAATTGCACTGTAATTTAATACTATTTAAGCTTTTGAAAGATAACATAATACTTAAAGAAATCCTTTTTGCTAACAGGATTAAATTGTATTTCAGTTGTTTTTACAACCAAAACACCTTCCAGAATTATATTAGTTACTCTGGCAAAAAACGAACAAGCAGGACTAGTGCAACACTACATTTATGATTTTCTTTGTGTGGGCAATATTTCTAGTAGTTTTCGTTTTCACTCTTCAGTCTTTAAATCCAAAGAATTCACTTCTCTATTGTTGCATCCTTCCTCCTGCAACTTCAATTGTTCCTTTCTTATTACCCTACTACATGTTAAAAATGAATTGGCTTATACACACTAAAATTATTAATACAAAGCCATGATATCCAGCAATTGCTACTGCTGCAAACGTGAGGCCACACAAACAGCTGCTCCGATTTTATGTAGCATTACAATTATATTGTTTTAAATATATTACAAAAGACTGAGGTTTACTAAAATAAATTACATTTTTATTTCACTCCACCTCATGGAGGCAAGTTTTCCATCTATATTTAACATGCAGATCACGCAAAAGGGCAAAGGCTATTTTTGGAATGATTCTGTATGCGGCAATGGGAGTTGGTGTCAAGCACCATAGTCAAAGCAAGATTTTTTAAAGGGTTTGGCACCTTATATTTCTTTTCAGAAATCTAATTTTGCAGAATAAAAGGAAAAACAAAATTTTCTAACATTCCTGGACATATAGACTTGAAAGATTTACACTACCATATCACATTCAATTCAAAACCTGCTCGGCAATCATATTTCATCTCCTTAGTGTTCACATAAAAACAATAAGCTATACTGATAAAAAAATCCCTCTGAATCTCAATTGAAAGGTTTTTGATAAAGAAATCTACAAAAATTATTCAAAATAGAGACACAATCTCCACTTTAAATTGAAATCTACTTGTGCCTGATTTGCTAAAAGAAATGAAAAAGAATTCCTTCAGATGTCTGGATACAATAATACAAATAATTGCCTTGAGGGAATCAGTTGACAACTAGGAAATGCAAACACTATGTTGGTTTAGCTAGTGTCCTTTCCAGAAAGTTTCGGCAGCACCAGGACAAGGATTTATTTAAAAATCATTTTTGTCTCCCTTTTTATTTTTTCTTCATTTGGTCCATTGCTTATTGATTAGAATTAGCAGCATGTTACACTGTGAGAATAAGAAATGTTACCGCTCTGTATCGCAAGACTATCTTAAATGCTTCAGGAGTTTTATAGGTTGTTAATCACAATCACATTGCCAAAGTGAAGACATATCTAACACAAGAAGCTTTACTCGAGTTAATGGAAAATGGACACAAAAAGAGTTAACACCCCATCTGCATCCTATAAGTATATAAAAAGAAACAGAGTAGATAAAGTAAATATTCGTCTCTTAGAGGATGAGACTGCAGTGGTTCAAGAACATGGCTCACCACCACCTTCTCAAGGGCAATTAGGGGTGGGCAACAAATGCTGACTTTGCCAGCGATGTCCACATTCCATGAAAGAATAGTAGCTATAGCATCTTGATAGCCAGCACTCCTAGTCTTCTACAACTACTACAGGATGTTGATGCTCCTCTCAGCAGAAGTTGTCAATCTCTGGGCCTCCAATATATAAGGTCTTTTACTAAGATAAAGTTGTGCAGAGTACTCCATTCAACTACTTGATTCTTGAGAAGTAGGACTATATTTTTGGACACTTCTAAGTTAATCAAACATCTGAATGTCTGCTGCAATGGCTTCACTTCCAGTCTGCACAGTTATCTCTGGAGTCCCCTAATGATCTATCCTTCGACCCCTGTTATTTCTCTAAGCCAGCTGACCCTTGGTGACATCATCTGAAAACAACATCAGGGGCAGAATTTTACATTCAGTGTATGTGGGCGGGCACGACACGCTGGAACGTAAAATGACATGCGATGCACGCCCAATGTCATCGCGCTGTCTCGCGATATTTTGTTTGGCGGGCGTGCACCAGAGTTGGCTGCGCGCCTGCCGGTAATTCAAAGGCCCATTAAGACCAGTAACATACTAATTAACTCCAAATTTATGCTGCCCATCCAACCTAACGGTTGGTGGACAGGCCAAAAAGCCAAGCAGCCTTTACATTTTTTTAGGAAACCTCATCCACGAGCGGGATGAGGTTTCCTAAAGCTAATACTGTTTATGTAAGAACTTAATTTTGAAAATAAAAACACGTCCCATCTCATGTGACACAGTCAAATGAGGGGACATGTTTCATTAGGTTTTTAATGTTTTGAATAATTTCTTTAAAAAGTGCTTCAATCTCCTTGACACAGCTCTGTGCCTCAGCAAGATTGAAGCGCTCTTTCGCGTGCATGCGCGAAAGAGGCTGGACCCGACTCTCCCTCCTACCCCCGCCCACACAGGTCGCTACCACACCCGATCCACGCTGGGCGGGCCTTAATTGGCCTGCCCGGTGAAATCACGGTGCCGAGCCGATCGGCTCCGCGACTGCCCCCGCCCACTACTGCCGAGCCCACCCGACCAATGTAAAATCCTGGCCCAGATTGCACAAGTATGACCCCCATATCCTTTTTATTGGCAAGATCGTCTATTTTTTACCTTCATAACATCACCCTTCTCCACTCCACCCTCAAGTCTATCTTCTGCTGAAACCCTCATACATGCTTTTGTTAACTCCAGGCTCAATTATTTCAATGCTCTCCTGGCCATCTGCCATCATCCATCCTCCATAGACTTGAATTCAACCAAAATTCTGCAACCTGCATCCTAATTTGCAACAAGTCTTATTCTTCCATCACGCCTTCGATGCTGATCTAGATTGGGTCCTTGTCCATCAATGCCTTGATTTTAAATTTCTCCTCCTTGTGTTCAAATCCCTCCATGACATCCGGCCTCCCCCATATCTGTAACCTCTCCCAGCTCTGCAACACTCCAAGAACTCTATGTTTCTCCAGTTCTGCCATCTTGTTTATACTCCACTTTCTTTGCCCCAACATTGGTAGCCATATCTAGCTATCTAGGCCCTAGGTCTGGCATTTCCTCTCTAAGTCTCTCCACCTCTCCATCTTCCTTTGAGACTCTCCTCAAAAACCTATCTCCTTGACTTGAATCTTTGGCTCAGTGTCAATGTTTTGCCTGATTACGCCTCTGCGAAGTTCCTTGGGCCTTTTTTTAATCAAAGGTGTTATATATAAATGCACGTTGTTGTATTCAGCACATGAATGGTATGCTCAGCGATGACTCTGGTAAATGAATAGACCTTGTTTGTAGTGGTGCTCAGCTGGAAATGTGCACAGGTATCATCAGCCATGGCCATTGAAAATAGCCTTAATCTCTCAGGAACCATTCAGTGACTTGCCTGGATTAAAGATGAAGTTCCTTAAAATGAGGACATCATGCCAGCTCACAAGTAATCAAGCAATCATTTGCATGGTTATGTGCTATTGGTTGAAAATGTGCTTCACACTGAGCATAGAATGCTTACCTGTTGACATAGTGGAAAATGACCATCAAATCAATGCAAACTAGGAGGTGAATTTGCTTGCTCTAGAAGTGGTGACCTTAACAGCCAATGGCCTTGTTGTGCTCACTGTTGAGGTGGGCTGTAAATTCATTGGTACCATTTGGCATAATTCAGTGACAACATTTTTTGGAAAATGAAGCCTCCAAAGGCACTGGTTCAGCTAAATGAAGGTGGAAATGCCTCTTTATGCATTCTCTGATGTGGGGGTATTAATAGTTGTGCCAAGTGCAACCTTATCAACCTGGTATCCATCCCTTGCTCCTTCTCTTCTTTCACATTACTAAGAAGAGAAATCCTAATGGGAAAGTAATTTTCCCTTGTCTGAAAGTGACATGTGCGGAAGTTGGAAGCCACATCAAATTACATAATAGAGTTGACTAAGTAACTGGTAACAGAAAATAAAAAGAAATAACTGAGAGAAAAGCTTTTAACCACACCTAGAACCTTAGAAATTTAGAATACAGAATGAATTCCACTGTCCTACTTTCTTCAAATAATCCTTTATCTACCCCTGCTTCAAATGTTAAATTCAAATATCCAAAAAGGTGCAATTGTTTCTATTTTTTTTGTGATGTGAGCATTGCCAGAAAGGTCAGCATACATTGTCCATCCCATGCCCTTGAGAAGATGGTAGTGAGCTGCCTTCTTGAACCACTGCAGTCTATCTGGTATAGGTACATTCACAGAGCTGTTTAGAAGAGAGTTACAGGATTTTGGCCCAGTGACAGTGAAGGAAAGGTGATATAGTTTAAAATCAGTATGGCATATGGCTTGGAAGGTAACTTCCACTGTGTGTGCAGCCTTTGTTCTTCTAGGTGGTAGGGTTCAAGTGCCTTCGAAGAAGGCTTGGCATTGCATCCTGTGGTTAGTACACAGTGCTGCCACTGTGTGCCAGTTGAGGAGGGACTGAAGGTTTAAGGTAATGAATGGAGTGCCAGTCAAGCAGGCTGCTTTGTCCTAGATGGTGTTGAGTTTCTTGGAGTGTTGTTGCAGCTGCACCCATCCTGACAAGTGGAGAGTATTCTATCACACGCCTGACTTGTGCCTAATAGATGGTGGACACACTTCTGAGGAGTCAGGAGGTGAGTTACTCGCCGCAGAATTCCCAGCCTCTGCCTTGCTCTTGTAGCCAAAGTATTTAAATGAGTTCCAAAGAAGTGTCTTTTTGGACTTGGAGTGTTCACTGTTTCTCTCTGCACAGGTGCTACCAAATGTGCTAAGCATTTACAGCACTTTCTGTTTTTAATTCAGATCTCCAGAATCTGCAGCATTTTGCTTTTATTTTAGTGTTTAATTCCCTATCAATTCTCTTCCTGGAAGGTCTACCTTGAAGAAGGTCTGCTCTTCTTCTCACAGGATTTCCATTTGCCTCTTTCACCTTGTTCACCTTCATTGTTTTCTATTTCCCTCCTGGTGTTTGACAAGATGTTACCAAAACTCAGAACAACTGCTACATCTCCTTTCTCAGTGAGTGTCTTTGACTCTGACGTATCCCACGTGGAGTCCAACTGAAGTTCCAGCTTTCATGTTTCGAATCGAACCAGGATTACAGGTATCTCCAAGACATACAATATTCCTCTATTCCCATATAACTGTTCTCACCGTATCCTTGATCCACACTCAGTGCCATGCGCCACCATATGTACACAATCGACCTCTCTATTCAGCATCGCGGACTTACTATATCTCAGAGCTGTCCTGGTCCCCAGTTCCGTAGAAGAGTCATATTGGACTGTAAATGTTAATTCTGTTTCTCTCTTCACATTTGCTGCTTGACCTGCTGAGTTTTTCCAGCACTTTCTGTTTTTATTTAAATGGCTAGTGGAGTTTAGTTTCTGGTCAATGGTAACATCCAGGATGTTGCTGGTGGGGGATTCAGTGATGATATAAATACCAATTAAAGTGGGGGGAGCAAAAGGAATTTAGTATTAGGGGACACTATAGTTAGGGGGATAGACACTGTTCTCTGAGAGTGTGAGTCCCGAAGATCTGTGTTGCCTGCCTGGTGTCAGGTTTAAGGACACTTCCTCGGGACGAGAGAGGAACTTAAAAAGGGAGGGGGAGGATCCAATTGTCTTGGTCAACCTGGGTACTGATGACATAGGTAAGACTAAGAAAGAGGTTCTGCTGAGGGACAAAGAGCAACTATATGCTAAATTAAAAAGCAGAACCATAAAGGTAATAACCTTTGGCATTTTACCCCAGCCACAGGCAAATTGGCATAGGGTAAATAAGATTGGAGAGTTGAATGTGTGGCTCAAAGAATAATGTGGGAAAAGTGTGTTTTAATTCTTGAGGCACAGGCACCAGTACTGGGGAAAGAAGGAGCTATATCATTGGGACGGACTTCACTTGAACCATGCTCGGACTAGTGCCTAGTATAACTAGGGCTGTAGAACAGGAGGGGGAGATTTAGAAAGTTATCAACAAAGGACAAGGAAATAGAACAGGGTAGTGATGCAGGGAATAAGAGCCAGAATGTGACAGGAAGGCCAGAGTGTACAATAATAAGAATGCACAGGCAAATAGGGTCAGAGTAGGTAAAGATAAAAAAAACAGAATTCAAGACTTTTTATATGAGTGCACACAGCATTTGCAACAAAGTGGATGAATTGATGACACAAATTGAATCAAATAGGTCTAAGATAGCTATTACAACGACGTGGTTGCAAAGGTGACCAAGGCTAGAAACTGAATACTTGTAGGTATTGGACATTCCAGAAAGATAAGAAGTAAGGAAAGTGAGGTGGGGTGGCTCCGTTAAATAAAGGTAAGTACAATAGTGAGAAATGATCTAGGCTCAGAAGATCAAGATTGGGTAGAAATAAGAAATAGCAAGGGAAAGAAGTCACTAGTGGGTGTAGTTTATAGGCCACCTATCAGTATCTACAATGTAGGATGCAGTATAAATCAAGAAATAATGGTGGCTTGAAAGAATGGGATGTGGAAGTCGCTGGCTAGGCCAGCATTTATTGCACACTCCTAATTATCCTTGAGAAGGTGGTGGTAAGCTGCCTTCTAGAACTGCTATAGTCCATCTGGTGTAGGTACACCCACAGTGGCGATAGGAAGGGAGTTCCAGGATTTTGACTCAGCGGCAGTGAAGGAACGGTGACATATTTCCAAGTCAGAATGGTGAGTTACTTGGAGGGGAACTTCCGGGTGGTGGTGCTCTCATCTATCTGCTGCCCTTGTCCTTCTAGATGGTAGTGGTCATGGCTTTGGAAGGCGCTGCTGAAGGAGCCTTGGTGAATCCCTGAAGAGCACCTTGTAGATGGTACACACTGCTGCTACTGTGCATCTGTGGTGGAGGGAGTGAATGTTTGTGGATGTGGTGCCAGTCAAGTGGCCTGCTTTGTCCTGGATGGTGTCAAGCTTCTTGAGTGTTGTGGGAGCTGCACTCATCCAGTTAAGTGGGGAGTATTCCATCACACTCCTGACTTGTGCCTTGTAGATGGTGGACAGGCTTTGGGGAGTCAGGAGGTGAGTTATTCGCCATAGGATTCCTAGTCTCTGACCTGCTTTTGTAGCCACAGTGTTTATATAGTTAGTCCAGTTCAGTTTCTGGTCAATGGTAACCTCCAGGATGTTGATTGTGGGGGATTCAGTAATGGTAATGCCATTGAACATTAAGAGGTGATGGATGCATTCTCTCTTGTTGGAGATGATCATTGCCTGACACTTGTGTGGTGCAAATGTTACTTGCCACTTGTCAGCCCAAGCCTGGATATTGTCCATGTCTTGCTGCATTTGGACGTGGACTGCTTCAGTATCAGAGGAGTCGTGAATGTTGCTGAACATTGTGCAATCAGCGAACATCCTTACTTCTGACCTTACAGTGGAAGGAAGGTCATTGATGAAGCAGCTGGGCCTAGGACACTACCCTGGGGAACTCTTGCGGTGATGTCCTGGAGCTAAGGTCACTGACCTCCAACAAGGCACAACCATCTTCCTTTGTGCTAGGTATGACTCCAACCAGCAGGGAGTTTTCTCCATGATTCCCATTGACTCAAGTTATGCTAGGGCTCCTTGATGCCACACTCTGTCAAATGCGGCCTTGATGTCAAGGGCAGTCACTCTCACCTCACCTTGGGACTTCAGCTCTTTTGTCCATGTTTGAACCAATGCTGTAATGAGGTCAGGTACAATCCAAACTGGGTGGAACCCAAACTGGGCGTCAATGAGCAGGTTATTGCTAAGCAAGTGCCACTTGATAACACTGTTGATGACCCCTTCCATTACTTTTGATAACTGATGATGGAGAGTAGACTGATGGGGCAGTAATTGGATGGGTTGGATTTGTCCTGCTTTTTGTGTAAAGGACATAACTGGGCATAGCTGGGTAGATGCCAGTGTTGTAAATGTACTGTAACAGCTTGTCTAGAGGCACGGCAAGTTCTGGAGCATAAGTCTTCAGTACTATTACTGAAATATTGTCAGGGTCCATAGCCTTTGCAGTATCCAGTGCCTTCGTCCATTTCTTGATATCACATGGAATTAATCGAATTGGCTGAAGATTGGCATCTGTGATGCTGGGGACCTCTGGAGGAGGCCGAGATGGGTCATTCACTCGGCACTTTTGGCTGAAGATTGTAGCCAATGCTTCAGCCTTATCTTTTGCATGAATGTTCTGGGCTCCCCCATCATTGATATTTGTGGATCCTCCTCCTCCAGTGAGTTAATCCATGACTGGATGTGGCAGAACTGCAGAGCTTAGATCTGATCCGTTGGTTTTGGGATCACATAGCTCTGTCTATCACTTGCTGCTTATGCTGTTTGGCAAGCAAGTCATCCTGTGTTATAGCTTCACCAGGTGGACACCTCAATTTTAAGTATGCCTGGTGCTATTCCTAGCATGCCCTTCTGCATTCTTCATTGAAACAGGGTTGATCCCCTGGCTTGGTGGTAATGGTAGAGTGGGGTATATGCAGGGCCATGAGGTTACAGATTGTGTTCAAGTATAATTCTGCTGCTGCCGATGGCCCACAGTGCCTCATGTGTGCCGAGTCTTGAGTTGCTAGATCTGTTCGAAATCTATCCCATTTAGCACTGTGGTAATACCACACAACACGATGGAGAGTATCCTTAATGTGAAGGCGGGACTTTACCTCCACAATGACTGTGCAGCGGTCACTCCTACCGATACTATCATCAACAGATGCATCTGCAGCAGGCAGGTTGGTGAGGATGAGGTCAAGTATGTTTTTCCCTCTTGTTGGTTCCCTCACCTGAGGGATCTGAGTGTCCTGGTACATGGATCAGGAAAAGTTAGTATGCAGTTAATGTAAATGATTAGGAAGGCAAATGGAATGTTGCTGCTTATTGTAAAGGGAATTGAATATAAAGTAGGAAAGTTTTGCTACAATTGTACAGGGTGTTGGTGAGACCACATCTGTAGTACTGTGTAGAGTGTTGGTCTCCTTACTTAAGATAATACATATTTGCATTAGAAGCAGTTCAGAGAAGCTTCAATCGACTGATTTGTGGGATGAAGGGCTATCTTTTAAGGAAAGGTGGACAGGTTGGGCCTGTATCTATTGGAGTTTATAAGTTTGAGAGGTGATCTAATTGAAAATGTAGGATCCTGAAGGACTTGACAGGGTGGATGCTGAGAGGATGTTGTCCTTTATGAGGCAAGAACCATAGGATACAGTTTAAAAATAAGGGGTCTCCCATTTATGACGGAGATGAAGAGAATTTTTTCTCTCAGAGGGTCATTAATCCATAGAATTCTCTTGCCTAGAGAGTAGTGCAGGCAGGGTCATTGAAGATTTTTAAGGTTGAGTTAGATAGATTATTGATTGACAAAGGAGTCAAAGGATATAAGGAGTAGACAGGAAAGTAGAGCTGAGGCCACAATCTGTTCAGCTATGATCTATTCAAATGGCAGAGTGGGCTTGAGGGGCCAAATGGCTTACTCCTGTTCCTAATTTGAATGTTCGTATGTCCTAGGGAATCTGTGTTGTACATTTACAATGCATTTTAAAATTTGTTCTTAGGATGTGAGTGGTACTGGTACTGGTCAAATTTAGTGCCTGGAAAAGGTGCTGGTGTGTCTTCCAGTGGATTTGGCATACCACAATGGTGTTAAATAGGGAAGTCTAGGATATTGGCCTGCCAACAAGGAAGAAAATTTAATAATAATAAAAACAAAAAATGCTGGAAATGCTTAACAGGTCAGACAGCATCTGTGGACAGAAACAGAGTTAATGACCTGAAACATTAACCCTGTTTCTTCTCACAGATGCTGCCTGGCCTGCTAAATATTTCGATCATTTCTTTTGTTTTTATTTCAGATTTCCAGCATCTGCAGTATTTTACTTTTGTGTTGAAGAAACATCAATACATGTCCAAGTCAGGAAGGTTTATGATTTGGAGGGGTACTTGGAGCTGATGGTCTCATGACAGTGCTGATCTTCTTGTAGTAGTTACGAGTGGGGAATGATAGGAGGCGAGGGATAGGGAGGGGTGACAAAAGAGGGGTGTCAAAGTAACTTAGGTGCATTGCTGCACTGCGTATTGTGGATAACACATAGTGACACCCCTGTTCATAGATGACAGAATGAATGAATGTTTGAGTCCAATGGCAAGGACCCCAATCAAGCATAAGGCTATGTATTGGTTGGTGTCGAACTTCATGAGTGTTGGTGCAGCTGCACTCAATTAAGCAAATGGTGGATATTCAATCATATTTTAGACTTGAGATGGTAGATAGGTGTTGAGGAGTCAGAATGTGAGCCACTCAGCACAAAATACGCAGCCTCTGCCTCGCTCCTGCCTTTTTTAAAGTGAGTAGCCAAAATTGCAGAACTAAATTACCTCTCCTTTTCCCAACAATCCATCTTTTCCTCAGCCACAGAAGGATACACAATGTGACTTTGCTTCCACCGCACCATCCTTTAATCTCTCATGATAAAATTGCCAATTACTGTCAATCTGCTTTGATTGAGTAATTTTATACTGTGGCCACACAGATTAAGAACTGGAGCAAAATTGCTCATGTTGATTTAATTCAAGACTTTTACTACTAGCAGGCAGAAGGGATTTTCGTTTCATCAATTTAGGCTACATTCAAACCCAAGTCTTAGAAGTGAAACCACAATATGCTAACCTCAATATGTATTCACTCCCTAAAATTAATTTAATATGAGCACACTAGATGAAAAGTCATCGACCTGAAACGTTAACTCTCTTAGCTCTGTTTCTCTCTCTGCAGATACTCCCAGACCTGCTATGTTATTTCCAGCATTTTCTGTTTTTCTCAGACTTCCAGCATTTGAAGGTTTTGCTTTGGTATTAAGGATGATTTAATATTAGTTTCCCAAAGCCTAAGGTTATTTTGAAAGTACTAAACACTGTCATAATATTTTCAGGAGGACTAACTTGAAGATGAATCCAAAACCAAGATCTATTCACTAACCCAAGGTTTCTCAACAATCCTGTAATTTTAGCTGATGAACACAATAGAGGTGATTCTGCAAACCTGCACTTCCAGTGGAAAGCAGTGCTGATAAGGAGAGTAGGTTGGAGAATTCGGGCAACTATCTTGTAATTTTAAGAGAGCAGTATTGCAGAATCACCACAGTAACTCCAAGTCAGATCTTCAAATGGTTTAAAAACCACTTACTATTTAACCATGAAACGTTCGCACATCTCTAAAATTTTCAGAAAAAGGTGATATTGAAATGAATCATACATTTTTTGTACCAGTTTGACTTTTTTTTAAAAATGATGTGCTGCCAGCTATTCTTTAATCAAAACATTAAAATCCTAATTTAGTTTAGCATTTGGTTTGCAAAAATACACCTTTTATAAAGATATTAAACATCCCTCTTAAATATTGACTTTGATACCAAGCATAAAGTGTCCAGTTTCTATGAAAAGGATAGACATTTCATTGGAATGAAAGGATTTATAATAACTTGCAAGATGATTGGGCTGGATATTAAAGAGAAAGGAGTAAACAAAAAAAAAGGACTTTACAATAGTTGCAGTTACAACATACTTTATAATAAAAACACAGAGCTTCTGTTTATTCAGTAGGTTAATGGTTGATGATGTTTTATTCAGAGCTGGAAGAACTCCACTGGCAAACTAGCCTGGAGCAAAGTACTTTCCATTTCTGGCAAGCTAAGAAAACAAATCAATCCGACTGCTTATGAGTAACGTTGATGTGTTCATTCCTCCATCTTCAGCCCTTCATTGCTTCTCTGGTTTCATGTTGCATCAGATATTGTGTGGCTTTTTGTTACTCTTCATTACTGTACTGACTACTCTGTAACCAAGGTGTATTATTTATCTTAAAATTTGCTTTCTCTGGTTAAATTAGAATAGGTTCTTGCAATTAAAAATGTAAATAAGTACAACATTATTCCAAGGTCTGATTTATTTTGTTTTTAAAATATATTAAAACAGAATTCCAAACTGGTTACATTTTTTAAAAAATTGTTACACTTGGCCACAATTCTAAATGGTCAGTTCTAGTAAATCTACCATCAGATCGAAAACAGACTTTTTAAAATCAGCTCCCTGTAATTTTTTTGACAACCTCAGCAGACCCCCTTAAGGGGAAGTTATTTTAACAGTTAACTGGTTTATATTAATGACATGCTCAATCTGAATGCACCAAAATGAATCAGCTCAACATACACTAATCTTATTTGATTCCAGAAGGAATAACATTCCACTTACTTTTAAGAGTTTTGAGTTAGTAATCCTTGGAGCATTTGGTATAACAATGATTATTCTTCCTCCATTTTATTTTCAATGATCTTGGTTGAATTTTGCTCCAATTTTCTCAAGCAAGAAAGTATATTTGTTCATAAATGTCACAGGTTACATGGAGAAATTGTATCTTATCAATGAGAACAGCTGAATGTTTAAGATTGAATAATTATACTTAACAAATCCAATACAATCCCTCAATCACACTCATTAAAAACAGGCCCATTCTTCAAGCAACTCAGGCATAATAGTTTATCTCACCTGAACTCTATTTTTGAAGTCTGGCTAACAGCGCAGTGGTAAATTGTTGACATTCTTTCAGAATATCAGAGTATAAAAATAGTTAGAAACACAAAGTAAAAAAGGTTGTTCTTTACAGACTGCAAACTAGACCTCCGCAACACATATAAGCAAGAGATAAATCTCTGGTCTTCCCCTGAACTAAAGAACAGACATATCCAGTGAGCTACCTCAACACAAAAGCAAAATACTGCAGATGCTGGAAATCTGAAATAAAAACAGAAAATGCTGGAAATGTTCAGGAGATCTGGCAGTACCTGTGAATAGAGAGAGACAGAGTTAATGGCCAGGATTTTCTGGTCCCACCCATCGGAGAAATTGTCATGGGTGGAACCGAAAATTTGACGGACCAGCAAAAGGTCCGTTGACTTCGGGCTGGAACTTCCGGTCCCACAGTGGGTAGGGCTGGAAAATCCCACCCATTGTTTCAAGTCTGACTTTTAATCAGAACTGGGAAAAGTTAGAAATGAAATAGGTGATCATGTAATAGTGAAAATGGCTGGAAGATGGAATCTACTTGGATCTTTGATCTGAGAGAAATCAATTTAAAATAGGAGCTTAATTTATAGTCCTATAACAATCTTCGCCAATTCAAAATAGTCTCTACGTAACCATTGGTCTATCTGTTTTTAACAGAACAGGCTATTTTAAAAATCAGTGGTAGCTGTTCTAAAATAAATTTTCCTGAATGTGTTTTACACTGTCTCTTGGGATATAAGTTTTTATAAAGAATACACCACAGAATGTTTTATTCAAAAGTAATGGTAAAGTTGCAAAAAAGGAAACTATTGACATTCCCAAATAATGTTGCTTTGAACAGCTATTTTAAAAAGGTCAAAACTGTCCAATTGACTAATTGACCCAATGGGAATATTTTAGGAGATTCTGATGACCTAGAATTTCATCAGAAGCCAACAAATGCTCGTAGAATAGGCTTTTAATGGGCCAATAAAGTGGACTCCTGTTAAGTATAGAACTAAAATTTCATTTTTTGAAACAAACTAGTCTGTACACCTACATTTGTTTTCTATATTGCAGTATACAAATTTTTGAAAAAGAAGCCTTAACATAAGTAGTCTTAAGATATGACAGGGTTAATATACAATTAAAAGACGGGTTAGAATTTCTCAAACTGCTCAAATAAAGATATTTGCAGAGATATACAATTGTGGGTAAATGAATACATTGATATTTGTAACAGTGGGAAAGGAGGAATAAGACTGCAAAACTATACATTTGAAAAGATAGATCATTAAAAAATAGTAGACGTATATTGAACACACTGA
The DNA here is from genome assembly GCF_017639515.1 of Carcharodon carcharias. Taxonomy (NCBI): domain Eukaryota; kingdom Metazoa; phylum Chordata; class Chondrichthyes; order Lamniformes; family Lamnidae; genus Carcharodon; species Carcharodon carcharias. Next base: position 60,478,998 of record NC_054469.1, read on the forward strand.
ATGTATGTGGTCTTGACACATATAGTTTATAACACATCTTGATGAAAGTTGTTGATTATGCATCCCTTTACTATCAATGAGAAAAGCAATAAATAACATAAGTCAGAGAAAAGGTGTGTAACCATCTTTTCAATTTGAAGATAAGTGGAACCAAAAAGGAAACATGAAAGCAAGTTGAAAGTTAGGATATTAAAACTTTCAAAAGTGGATAAACACTACAAAAGTGGATGGAGTAGCCAGCATAATCAAAATCACTTAAAGAGATTAAAAGAACAATCAGACCAAATGTCCAATTAAGGCATTAAGTATCATTTTTAATTGTCTTTTTATAGTCTAATTCAGCCCAAACTAGAAAGGATTATTTGACCTAATATAAAGCCTTCCTGCCTCGCTGAATTTTCAGCCACTTTTAATGAGTTAGCTGGGAATTTTATAGGAGCCAGGCTTTTTAAAAATGCTAGCATTACTTGATTTACAAACTTTTCAAGTACATGATAAAAGCAAATTCTGATGGACCAAACAGATGGCAAACATAGCTCAAATACAACACAGTTAATTATTTACAATGATACATCTGCTGATCAATCAGAAAGATTGGTCATCACAGAGGAAAGCTTAGAATTTACTTGAAAGCAAAACGTACCATTCTACTAAAAATAAAGGAAACCATTTTGCTTTGCCTAAAGGTTTAAATTTTAACATTGCAGTAATACATGCAGTAGAGATGAAATATTATCACATTTTTTCAAACTTCACTACATCTATCCCTTCCACTATTTTTAATGCAAGCTGCTTTTCTAAGAATGCGCAGCAAAAAATAAAATAATGGAGACGTAGTTAATTCTTTAGAAGACCCAAGGAAACTACAAATGGTTATTGATAAGAATGGGGGAATAGGCTAAAAAGTGGCAAATGGAATTTAGTGTCTTAGGAGCACAAGTTCACACAATTGGCAATACCTCAAGTTGAGGTAAAATCTAAGTTTTAATATAGAATTCTTGGTTTTATCTCAGGATGTACAGAATGTAAAAGTCAAGAGATAATGATGAGTCTATATAAAACTTCAAGATCTTGAGCAGGATTTTCCAGCCCCACCTGTTGCTGGGATTGTCCGGTCCCACCTAAAGTCAATGAGTTTTTTGGCTGGAATGCCAAATCTCCCATGGCAGATCCCGCCATGAATGGGCTGGAAAATCCCGGCCCTTGATTAGAGTAAGGTGTCCAGTATACGGTTTCACACAACAAGAAGACGCTTAAAGCTTCAGAAAAGGTACAATGCAAGTTCACTACGGTGCTGCTTAGTATGAAGAGATGCAGGCACAAATAAACACTGGAAAAATTGCTAATTTTTCATTAGAACAATGGAAATTCACAGAATAATGTACGAGAAATGTTTAAAATTATGTAAACGATATGACAGGATAGAAAGAGGCAGACTTTTTCAGTAGTTGAGAGGTCATGAATGAGGACAATAGATATAAGATTAAAGAGATTTATATCAGGGAGTAGGAGAAACATCTTCAGACAAAGAATTATCAAGCTGAGGAAATCAATTCAAGGATGAGTGGTTGAAAGCAGACACTATGGGCTGAATTTAATGACTACGGCAATGGCCCCGTCCACAGACCAGAAAGCTGATGGCAACGCCATCATAGCCGAATCTAGAAGCCCTGATGAAAGTAAATGCCTGTCAGGTACTCTGCTACCTGCTATCAGGGTTCCTGTGCCTTTAAAGGTAAAATCTCTGCCTCGAAGAGGTGGCAGCCAATCAGAGGTCTGACACCTCTTTGGTTCCAGCAGTGCCACTGGGAATGATGCACACTGTGAAGGGCAGGGGTGGCTCTTCTAGCAGGGGTCACCCTTGCTTCTGAGGGCCCTCCAGGGGGCACAGGGTGCCCAGTCAGGGCTCCCTTCACAATCACTACTGAGCCTACAGGGAGGCTGGAATTTAATTCCGCCCCCATTCCCACCACCCAAGGACAGGCTGGGAGATAAGGGAAGGCATCAGGTTGGAAGGCATGAGATGGAGAGCCTGTCACCTTTCCAACTCCTGCAATTAAGGGCTGGGGAAGGTTTGCCTTCCTGTCAGGGTCTCATCCCCTGCCTAGGTAGGGGGGCAGTGCCAACTCCATGTAGGCTGACTGCAGAAAGAGCCCCCCTATCCTCCACAACTCCCCAACATCCCCCAAGACATGTCTGTCTGGCTCCAGCAAACGTGCCCCACTCACCTGCTTCTTGGGCCTCCTGGTGGCGCTCTTGGGACTGAAGGAGGCAGGATATTAGCCTTTAAAAGTTTGAGAACCCTGACAGCAGGCACAATTTCATTGAGGCTCCGAGAAATGGTTGCGGCAAGGTTGTCAGTGGTGGACAAAGCCACCATTGCAGCCATTAAATTCTGGCACAGGACATTCTGCCACTGGTGGAGTACCATCAATTGGCCACTTAAGGGCCTCAATTGGCCTAGGCACAGTAAGGCCGACCTAGACTTTTCCACCCTGACTTAGGTGGGGGAAGTCGGGAAGTTGAGAAGCTCTTGACCCCACACCTTCCCACCTGATTATACAGGCACCTCCTCATCCCCCAGCCTGTTCCCGGAGAGGGTGGACATTAAATTCCATCCTAAGTCAGCATTCAAGATTAGATTGACTGGATGGATGAAGGAAAAGGGGTTGAAGTGATACAGTAGCAGAGAGGATAAATGCAAATAGAGCTTTTGTTCACCTGCTAGATAAATGTCAACACAGACTGGTTATGGCAAATAGCTTGTTTCCATGCTCTAGCTTCTATGTACTTTGTTAATCTGAACTTCATCACGAAGCAAAGGTCAATTTTCAGTGAGGAGAGGGAAGATTTCATTTGTTTCTTTTTATATTCATTTACGAGTGGGCATCGTTGGATAGGCAAACAGAGTGTAGCTGAGCTAACTGAATGAAGACTTGGGGCAGGATTTTCCCTACGTCAGGCAGGCACGGCAGATGAGTCTGGGAGCGGCCGCAAAACCAATCGCTGCCTGCGATCAGGCCCTGACATCGATTTCACTCTGCCTGGCCAATTACAGCCAGCGTGAAACGCGCATTGCAGCGCTCAGCATTGCTGGGATGGGGGCAGGAAGAGGGCAAGCACGAAAGTTCAAGCATGCGCGAAAGTGCATGCAATGAAAGCTCCCTGAGGCACAGAGCTGCCTCAGGGAGCTGAAGATTTAAAAAATCAGAAATAAAACATTGTAAAAATGTTAAAATGTTAAAAACATGTCCCCTCGCGTGACTCTGTCACATGAGCAGGAACATGTTATAAATGAAATTTTAATTTTTTTTATTTAATTTTTAATTGCTGTTGGAAACCTCAACTTGTCTGTGAATGAAGATTCCTAAAAAATCCAAAGGTCGCTTGGCCTTTTCGCCTGCCTGCCAACCATAAGGTTGGACAGGCAGTGGAAATTTTCATTCAGCTTTAACTTTAATGGCCTTAGTAGGGAGTGGGGGGTGGGGGGGCTATCTTTCTCATCCCATAGGAATTGGTTCTTGCTCTGCTACAGGGAAAGGAGCTAGCTGTTTGGTGATAATCTGGTAAGTGGGTAAGTTCTATTATATCCCTAAGATTTAAAATGGTACACAAATTGGTGGTAAGTTAATAAAATATATAAGGAAGTAACAGAAATAAGTGATTAATATAATTAAGTAATTATCTAAAGCACATTAAGGATGGGAGGACGGGTGATGTGTCAAGGCTACAGCACATGGGAGCTCCTGGATAATGTTGTGATCCAGGACAAACACATCTGCAGTAAGTGCTTGCGGCTTGAGCGACTTTGGCTCAGAGTCATTGAGCTGGAGGCTGAGCTGCAGACTCTGCGACACATCAGGGAAGGAAAAGTTACCAGGATGGTTTATACCAAGAGGCAGTCATACCACTTAGGATAGGGTGTAACTGCTAGTGAGGAAGGTGAGAGGACCCAGAGGGCAGGAGTGCAGTCATGGGATCCCTGCAATAGCTATTAAAGAAACATGGCTGCAGGGTGACATAGATTGGGACCTGAATATTGAAGGGTAAGTGATATTTAGGAAGGACATGAAGTTAGGAAAAGGCGGAGGAGTGGCTCTGTTAATTAATGATGGTATTAGCACAATAGAGAGAGACGATCTAAGTTCAGGAAACCAGACTTGGAAGCAGTTTGGGTTGAGATAAGAAATGATAAAGGCAAGAAGTCACTTGTGGGAGTGGTATACAGGCCCCCAAATTGTAACCACATGGTAGGGCAGAGTATAAAAGAAAAGATAATGGGAGCTTGTGAGAAAGGTACAGCACTAATCATGGGGGATTTTAATCTACATACAGACTGGAAAACTCAGATAGGCAGAGATAGTGTGGATGAGGATTTCACGGAATGTTTTCAGGATTGTTTCTGAGAACAGCACGTTCTGGAGCTAACCAGACAGCAGGCTATACTAGACCTGGGATTGAGCAACTACATAGGATTAATTAATAACCTCATAATGGAGGCACCCGTAGGTAGCAGCAATCATAATGGGAAAACTTTTCCCCCCAGTGGGGGGGAAATGCAGGAGCGGGAGCAGGCAGGCGTGCCTCCGATCGATGCCCTCAATCGGGGGGTGCGCTGCCATTTTACGTGGGCGGGCCAATTAAGGCATGTCCAGCATGACGTCCGCCAGGAAGCACTATGCACTCCCTGTGTGGGCGGGGTGGGGGAGGTTTCCTCAGCCGGAAGTGCGCTCTTTCATGCAAGCGCGTGAAAGAGCGCACAGATCTCCCTGAGGCTAAGTACTCCCTCAGGGAGAACACCTTGGAATTAAAACTTTTAAGATAAATGTTTAAAAAATTTCCCTGATATGTCCCCTCACATGATACTGTCACATGAGTTAGGACATGTCCATCACTTCAACAGAAACCTTTGTTAAATATTTAAAAACCCTCATGAAACCTCATCCCGCCCGTGGATGTGGTTCCATGCTTTTTCTTAAGCACGCCAGGGCGCTCGGCCTGCCCACAAACCCTAAAGTTGGACAGGCAGCCCTGTCAATTACCTAAATTGGTTTATTAATGGCCTCAATAGGTCGTTGACAGATTGGCGGGCGCACAGCTGACTGTACCCCCGCCCACCTGAAAATGGAAATGATGTGGGGTGAGGTCGGGAGGTCCGTCCAACGTCATCCCACGTCATTTTACGTGTCGGACCAGAAGATCCTTCCCAATATGTTTGAATTTTACATTCATTTTGAGGGAGAAACAAGTACGTCCAAGGCTAGTATTTTAAACTTAAATAAGGGAAATTATGAGGGCATGAAAGCAGAGCTAGCTAAAGTGAATTGGCAAAAGAGGTTATGGAATAGGTCAATAGAGATGCAGTGGCAGACAATTAAAAGGATATTTCAGAATACACAGAATATATACATTCCAATGAGAAAGAAAAATTCCAAGGGGAGGGCCCACCATCTCTGGTTAACTAAAAAAGTTTAAGACAGTATCTTTAAAGACAGCAAAGAAAAAGCATGTAATTATGCAAAGACAGGTGGCAGGTCAGAAGATTGGAAAGAATATAAAGAACAGCAAAGAATAACAAAAGGTTAACAGGCAGAATTTTACGTCCCGCAGACGGGTACGCGCAAAAGTCGGAACACGGCCAACGACAATTAAGAGGCAATTAAGCCAATTAACGGTGCAATTGTCTCTGATTTTTTGTGGCCCATCCAACCATATGATTGGGGGAACAGGCGAATTGGCCAGGTGGCCTTTACATTTTTCATCAAACCTCATCCAAGGGTGGGATGAAATCTTTGTTATGAAATAAAATTAAAATAAATATCTGTGGACAGCATTTTTATGAGTTATGCTTTCAGGTGCTTGATCGTAATGCATGGACATATTTTTGGCAGATTTTTAAACCTTTATTTAATTATTTGAAGGTCTGCAGCTCCCTGATGCAGCTGTCTGCCTTCAGGGTGCTCTCTCGTAGCGCTCACCTGCTCCCGCAGTGATGTCATCGCCCACCCTCTTCCTACCCCCACCCAAGCATCACTGAGATTTTCAGCGCGTGTTTCATGCTGGCTGGCCATCAATTGGCCAGCCAGAATGAAATCGTGGTCGGGGGCCGATTGCGGTCGGGGGCCCATTTCCCAACCGCCCCCGGGCCTGCTGATCACACAAGCCCACCAAGGGTAAAATTCAGGCTAATAAGGAAGGGAAAATTATAGAGTGAAAGAAAACTAGCTAGTATTATAAAGATGGTGAGTAAGAGTTTCTATAGATACTTAAATAAGAAAACAGTTAACTAAGGGAGCATTGGTCCTATAGAAAGTGCGTCTGGGGAACTGATAATGGAAAGTAGAGAGATGGCGGATAAATTAAACAGGTATTTTGCTTTGGTCTTCACTATTGAGGACACAAGCAACATCTCAGAAATAGTTGTAAATCAGGAAATATAAGGGAGGGAGGAACTTGGGAAAATTACAATCACTAGGGAAATGGTATAGAGCAAATTGTTAGGGCTGCAGGCTGACAGATCTCCAGATCCGGATGGATTCCACCCTGATGTCTTGAAAGAAGTGGCTAGTGAGATAGTTGATGCACTGGTTTCAATTTTCCAAAATTCCCTAGATTCGAGGAAGGTTCCATTAGATTGGAAAATAGTAAATGTAGTTCCTTTATTCAAAAAGAGAGGGAGACAGAAAGCAGGAAACTACAGGCCAGTTAACCTAACATCTGTCAAAGGGAAAATGTTAGAAGCTATTATTAAAGATATTAGAGCACGGTACTTAGAAAAATTTAAGCCAATCAGGCAGAGTCAACATGGTTTTGTGTAAGGGAAATCATGTTTAACCAATTTATTATAGTTCTTTGAAGGAGTCTTATGTGCTGTGGATAAAGGGGAACCAGTCGATATACTGTACTTAGATTTCCAGAAAACATTTGATAAAGTGCCTCATCAAAGGTTATTGCAGATATCGGTGGTGGAGGGAGTAAATGCTTGTGGATGGGGTGCCAATCAAATTGGCTGAATTCTCCTGGATGGTATGAAGCTTCTGGAGTGTTGTGGGAGCTGCACTCATCCAGGCAAGTGGAGGGTATCCCATCACACTCCTGACTTGTGCCTTGTAGATGGTGAACAGGCTTTGAAGAGTTGTGGGGCTGGAGAAGATCATAGATATAAGAAGGGGCAAGGCCACGGAGGAGTGTAAAAACAAGGATAAGAAGTTCAAATCAAGACGTTGCTTGACTGGGAACCAATGTAAGTCAGCAAGCACAGAGGTGATAGGGGAAAAGGGACTTGCTGTGAGTTAAGACTCAGACAGTAGGGTTTTGGATGACGTCAAGCTAATGGGGGGTAAAATATGGGAGAGCAGTTAGGACTGCTTTGGAATAGTCAAGTCTACGGGTAACAAAGGTATGGACGAGGTTTCAGCGACAGATGAATTGAGATGGTCAATGTCAAGTGATGTTATGGAGGTGAAGATAGGCAGTGAGGTACCAGTGTAAGTGAAACTTACAGAGGAGCATGGTAAATCAAGTAGCAATTTCCTGATTTCTGTATTAAACTGTGCCTGTTTTTAACTTTGCATGTGCAGGCACTGGAATTGGCTGCCTGAATTACTCCTTAGCTATGGTGAGCACTGATAACTTCACTGTTACTCTGTCCTGTAGCACCACCAATGACTGAGCTGGCTGTGTCCTGAAAGACATATCTGCCAGAATAAGCCTGCAACAGGCGGCGAATGATTCAGTTAGAGGTTCAACTATTACCTGTCATAGATGCATCTGTCCATGACAGTATTGGTTGGAGTGATCACCTCAGAGTCCTTGCAGAAACGAAGTTCCATTTTCACACTGAGGACACCCTCCATTTTGTTGTGTGGCACGATCACAGTGTAAAATGGGATAGATAAAAAATAGATCTAGAAGCTCAAAACTGGCTATCTAAGAAGCACTGTGGTCATCAGTAATAGCAGAAGCATATTCAACCACAATCTGTAAACTCATGGCCCAGCATATTCCTCAATCCACCGTTATTATCAAGCCAAAAAGCAAGTTCAATGGAAAGTGTTGGAAAGCATGCAGCACCAGGCATACCTTATGCTGATGTCAATGTGGTAAAGCTAAACCACAGGACTACATGCATGCTAGAAACAGAGCCAAGCAATCCCATAACCAACAAGTCAGTTCAAAGTTCTGGAATTCTGCCACATCCAGTCATGAATAGTGGTGGGCAATCAAACAACTAATCAGAGGAGGAATCTGCACAAACGTCTCAATCCTCAATGATGGGGGAGTCCATCATAACATTATAAAAGGCAAAGTGAAGCATTTGCAAACATTTTCAACCAGCTTGCTAAGTGGTGATCCATCTCGGTCTCCTCCTGAGGTCCTCAGCATCACAGCTGCCCGTCTTCAGCCAATTCAATTCACTCTACATGGTATCAAGAAACACATGGACTGCAGCGGTTGAAAAAGGTGCTCATCACACCTTCTCAAGGGTAGTTAGGGATGGGGCAATAAATGCTGGCCTAGCCAGTGATGCTCACATCCTGTGAAAGAATAAATGAAAAAGAACAACCAAATGTATTGGATATGACATTGGCCCTGACAACATCCCAGTTGTGGTACTGAAGACTTGTGGTCCAGAATTGGCCAGACCAAACAGTTCCAGTCCAGCTACAACACTGGCACCTACCCAGCAATGTGAAAATGAGGACATTGAGGTGGGTCTCCACTACATCCAGTAGGTGCTCAAGAGAGGCATTTCTAAATCTGGGGGCAACATGTTTCCTCCGTTTGACAGCGTAGCAGCTTCCCCCTTGCATGTGTTAGCTGTGTGCAGGGGCGGCCTTTAAATATGGCGCCCCATTTACTGAAGACCTGAGGTGATGGTGGGGCGGGTGAATGAGAGGCCGCCCTGCCAGCGACTGGTGTGTTTTCCAGGAATGCATAATGAAATAAGGTGGGAATGGGGCGATACCGCGCAAAAAGCCGCCATTGTGGCCGGCAGGTATAATGTCCTTTTTCCCACTCACTACCCCCTAGTGCAAATCTGGGACAATTATACCCTATGTCCCCTGGTTCTAGACCCCACCTCTGCTGTGGATGTTGGGGAGCACCAAGATGTAGCGTCAGGGTTAGGAAGGTTAAGAAGGTTTGTTGCACAGCCTGGGCCTGGGTGTTAATCACTTGTACACAATGTTCACTTTCTTAATAATCTCCCAAGAATGTCTCCTTGCCTATGGCTCCTTGTTCTGTTTGTGTCACTCAGAGTTGAAACATTGCTCCCTGCACAAGATAAAGGCAGGTGTCTCAGTCCAGGGTCTCTTCCCCATGCTTTATGCAATTTTACCAGCACACTGAGCCGGTGCCTTTACAGTCACTGGACACAGCAGTCATGCCTGCACCTCGATGCTGCTATCATTGCTGCCAGAATGTCCTGGGCTGGTGGCATAGAGTTCCATCATTCTCTCTGCAGCCTCTCTGTAAGCTCTCAGCACAATGGTGCCCCATCTCATCAGCATCTGTGTCCAGTGACAGTGTGGTCCTCAAGGGTTCAGCTCATGAAGGATACCCTAGGATAAGGAGAAGTTAAAAGTTTCCCCGCTTCATCTGGGATGTGTTAAGGGGCCTTCAGACTTAACCAAGCGAAGTTCTTAATACACCCAAGCTTACCTATGTATCTCTTTCTTTCATCCTGTAGGAGGAGTACATCAGGAACTTGGAACCTGGTGACCTAGCTGTAGGCCTCATGGCTCACAGAGAGTGAAGACAAAGGAGAAGAGAGTGTTGGAGGCAGCTTGCTGGATAGAGCTCCTGATCCTATGGCATCAGAGTTCACAGAGCACGGGTGAGCTGCCATCAGCCAGACAGGACTCAGACATTTAGATAATCTATGTGAGGATCTATGGTATTTCCTCACTGCATGTCGTCATCATCGTCCATGAATCTAGCAGCCAAGAGGGCTCCCGAGTGCACCTGCCTCGTCTGACCAGTGCGATGGCCTCATCGCCGTCATCCTCACCTTTGAGGACCTCCTCACCCCCATCCTTGTTGGCGTCCACCTCAACAGAGGAGATCTGCAGCTCCTCCATTTCCTCCACAGCCAGCTCCTCTCCTCCTTGGAGCACCAGGTTGTGAAAGGTACAGCAGGTGACGATGATCCCCGACACCCTCTGTGGACTATATTGCAGGGCTTCGCCAGACCAGTCCAGGCACCGGAACCTCATTTTCAACATTCTGATGGTTTGCTCCACTAATGTGCGAGTTGCAGTATAAGCCTTGGTGTACCTTCTCTCTGCTGCACTCTGAGTCCGCCACACAGGCATCATCTGCCATATGCTCTGCGAGTAGCCTTTGTTCCTGAGGAGCCAAGCCTGCATTCTCTGTGGACCCTGGAAGATGTCGGAGATCTGAGACCTACTAAGAATGTAAGAGTCATGGACCCTTCCTAGAAACTGCGCAGACCTGTAAGATGTGTTTGTGGTGGTCGCACACCAATTGAGCATTCAGCGAGTGGAAGCCCTTGCGGGTGACATAGTTGACCACTTGTTGCCATGGAGATATGAACGCCACATGAGTGCAGTTGATGGCACCCTGCACCTGTAGGAAACCTGAGATCTGAGCAAATCCCAGCGCTCCTGCTTCCTGGCTTTCCTGGGTGAAATGCACAAAGTTGTGTGCCTTCAAGAATATGGCGTCCATGACCTACTGGATGCATTTTGTGTCAAGACTTACAATATCCCACAGAGGTCACCTGTGGGGGCCCTTAAAGAAGCCAGCAACGTAAAAATTGAGTGTCACAGTCACTTTCATGGTCATTGGTAGTGGATGCCCTCCATGTCCCTGTGCCATCAAATCCTGCAGCAGGTGGCAGATGTGACCAACCAGTTCTCTGGACATGTGCAGTCTTCAGCAACACTGGTTTTCGGTCATCTGCAGGAATGGCAAGCGCTGTCTGTAGACCCTGGGTCTAGCTAGACGCCGACCAGTGACAGTTCACTGTGGCTCTACAGTGGCGTGCGCAGGAGTCCCAGTCGCCCCTTTTTCCAGGGGGTGCTGCACCTCCCTCTATCCAGCCAGCTGCCTCCAACACTCCGTTGACCAATTGTTCTGCAGTCCACTAAAACACTCATTAGTTTGCAGTCTGTGCCTAAGGGGAGAAAAGCACTTGGTGACACTTTCAGGCCTCCGCGTTGCTTGAGTGGGCAAATAAGCTAGAGGATCGACTCCAAGCAAGTCAATGTGGCTGCAGCTGAATTGTCTCAGCTGCGGGGGAACAGTCACCTTATACAAAGTTTCCCTAATGCGTGACCACTTCCCACCTGCCACATCTGCTTGTGCACAACCATCAGACTGAGCTGCCTTTCTCCCCCCAACCTCACCTCAGGCCTAGTGCCACCCTTGCAACCTCCAACTCGCCTCATAGCGTGCTGCCTTACCCCCTCAACTCGCCTCAACTGCGATGCAGAACTTGCACTGGCACTGCCGGGAAAAAGCAACTTGCCTGTGCCCTCACCTGAATGAGTAGCATTCTCTCCCAGGCCAACCTATCTGGCATCAAGACATTAATTACTCAAAATCAGCTCTATGGGGACAGACATGTCGTTTGTGTGCCTAACACCAGACTCCCGAAGCAATTACTTTACTCGGAGCTTGGTCGTGGCAGGAGACACCCAGGACGACAATAGAAACGCTTTCGGGATATCCTCAAAAGCATCCCTAAAGAGGTCAAATTTCCTCACTAACTCATGGGAGATCCTGGCTTGTAGCTGAGCAAAATGGAGAAGGTTCATTCAGGAGGGCATCAAGCACATTGAGGCACTTTGCTGGGAGCATGCAGAGGCATTGGACGAATCGCACAAACCTCCATTTAGCCCATCTACCCAACCCTTCACATGTGGCAGTCTACAGATCACACATTAGACTTATCAGCCATTTCAGAGCTCATGGAACAAGACTGGAAGCAAGTCATTCTCAATCCCGAAGGACTGCCTAAGAGAAGAAAGAAGAAGGGGAAATACAAGTAGATGCTGCAGACTCAGGCAGGTTAGCGGATTTTACCAAATAGTATTATAGAGAATGAGTGGATGTGATAGAAAAAGCTGAGAAAGAATCTTAAGTTTGGTAAGATTGATAACAGAATTTCAGTTATAATACAATTAAATTTCATTTTCCTCATGTTTACCAAATGTAATAGTTTAACTGGTCCTCAACCTCCAAGATCAGTTTGCGGAAGTGCACAGCCAACTTTGACATTACTGTTTCTTGCTGTGTCTAATTTTTAGCAAACTTCTGAATAAATTATTTCACTAAATTAAACCTATTTTTGTTAACAGCTAGGATATCTGACCACTGTACTAATTTCATGTATTCTTCTCTTCTGTATTTGAACATTTTTTAACAGTCAAGGAAATAAAAGTGTCCAAAATTGGGGGTTTACAGCTCTGCCATTGGAAGTACAGTGAGATGGAACTTCTGTGCACAACTTGGAAATGCTCCTGACCTTATCTAAAATCCTGGGAATTGGGTCTTTCTAAAATTTGAGAAAACTGCCCTGGCGTAGTGTCTAAAAGCCGGACTGGTCTTCTGACTTTCTGCTGGAGGCAATCAGAGGCCTTTATCAAATTAACATTCAAATAAAGAAAATTCTTTATTCCCCATAAGGAAATCAAGATTTCCATTCAGAAAATAATTTAATACCTCTGAGAATAATCACCTTTTCTCCTCACCTTCTTTGGGACTTTTGATGGACACAGAACTGACCCAAGAATGCTTGATGTTAACAGGTGAGGGATTTCACTGGTTGAAGACAGCCAAGCTAACAAAATTCCTGGCATAATTGAGGAACAGTCAAAAACTTCTCTCACTGCTGTACAGATGCTGGGGCACAGGTGGAAGCCTACTTCCATTCCTTGCAGCCATAAGTCCTGACTTACACACTACCCCAACCAGGAATTTCAGATCCAAAATTTCAAAAATGCAATTCTACATGAACAGCAATCTGTGCAACGAAACGTATCACTAATATGCAGCATGTGCCCTACCCATAATTGACCCTCCTGATTTTGATAAATAGAGGCAAAACTAATGGATGAAACCATATCCTTAAGGACAGTAACTCAGTGTAAAAAAGTTAAAATATCTGAGAGTTGTTTCCCAAAGCGTAATTCTTTAGTTACAGAATATATGAGAACATTTCTATTATGCAGTTTGAATGGAAGTTTTTTTCTTACAAGATTATACTATACAATTCCTTGAATGTTAGTGTGGGACTCCTCAGTTCTACTTTATAACTATTTCAATATTCTTCATTAGACGCACACAATCTATTATATTCCTGTTTGCATCTCGAACCCTGCAGATTTAAAGATAATAAAGTTACTTCTGATATAATAATAGCTAAAACATGCAATCCCTGTTAATTTTTGATGGGGAGGCGGTTTAGGATATAGTTGACAAGAGTGCAGGAGAAGGAGAAATGAACAGTCAAAGATATGATAAACCTTTTGTCCCAGGAAGAAAGGAGGTCCAGCCACCCCACCAAGGTGAAAAATATTGCATGTAGTGTGTTTGTTCATGGGAGTTGCTTTCATTCTCTAAGCAACAGTCATTTGGGAGGGGAAGACATTTAAAAATGAATTTCAAGACAAAATTAAGAACATTTCAAGTAGTTTACAACAAATGGTAAAACACAGGCAATTTTTCTTTATTTAAACTATTTTCAAATCTTTGAAGCAAAATACTAAGATACTGTAAAATAATTTACAAATGAGCCAATATTGTTTTATGGTGTGTCTGTAGTTACACAATTTCAGTTCCTGGACATCACTGCAGGAGTTCCTCAGGGTGGTGTCCTAGGCCCAATCATCTTCAGCTGTTTCATCAATGACCTTCCTTCCATTATAAAGTCAGAAGCGGGAATGTTCACTGATGATTGCACAACGTTCAGCACCATTCGCAACTCCTCAGATACTGAAGCAGTCCTTGTTCAAATGCAGCAAGACCTGGACAATATCCAGGCTTGGGCTGACAACTGGCAAGTAACATTCATGCCACGCAAGTGTCAGACAATGACCATTTCCAAGAAAAAAAGAATCTAACCATTGCCCCTTGATACTCAGGGACATTACCATTGCTGAATGCCCATTGTCAACATCCATTGACCAGAAACTGAACTGAACTAGCCATATAAATACAGTGGCTACAAGTGCAGGTCAGAGCAGGTCAGAGGCTAGGAATCCAGTGGCAAGCAACTCACCTCCTGACTCCACAAAACCTGTCCAACATTTACAAGGCACAAGTCAGGAGTGTGGTGGAAGACTCTCCACTTGCCTGGATAAGTACAGCTCCAACACTCAAGAAACTTGACACCATCCTGAACAATGCAGCCCACTTGTTGGCACCCCCTCCACAAACATTCATTCCCTCTGCCACCGATGCACAGTGGCAGCAGTACGTACCATATACAAAATGCACTACAGGAACTCACCAACCCTCCTTAGGCAGCACCTTCAAAACTCACAACCACTAACATCTAGAAGGACAAGAGCAGCAGACATATGAAAACACCACCACCTGGAAGTTCCCCCCTAAGCCACTCACCATCCTGACTTGGGACTATATCACCATTCCTTCACTGTCACTGGGTCAAAATCCTGGAACTCCCTCCCTAACAGCACTGTGGGTATATCTGCACCATATGGGCTGCAGCAATTCAAACAGTTCACCTTCTCAAGGGAAATTAGGAATAGGCAATAAATGCTGGCCTAGTCAGCAATGTGCACATCCCATAAATGAATTAAAAAAGGCAGCTCACCATCTTCTCAAGGGCAATTAGAGGTAATAAATGCTGGCCTAGCCAGTGAGGCTCACATCCCATGAAAGCATAAAAAAACAAAAATCCAAAAAGCACAAACAGGATAAACACACTGTACTGGCCTATTTCTAATGACCACAACAAAAGCACACCAGCACAAGTTTCTCCACTGCTTCTCAGAATCATCATTAATCTTACTCTAGAGCGAACGCTACTTTCAGTACCTGCCACATAACATTTTCTTGACAAAACAGTCAAACACTTGTAAAAATTTTGTTTGACCTTGACAAAGAATGCAATTCAAAGGCCTCAGTCTAAAATGCCACTGGAAGATCTCCAGTATCCAGCCTCACTCCAGACATCCAGAGATCTTCCCTCCACAAATAGCAGTACTACACTGAATCACTAGTAATTTAAAGATGGATGACAAATCGGGTTGAATTTTCATTCTAAAGCAGAGGTTTGGAAGCCAGCATGCCAGTCTGCTTGCATATTGCTGTCTCTGGTCTATTTTCAGAGATGTGACTTCAAGGAGTTACAGCTGCCCACCCTTCAGTGGCAGGTAGCCAATTAAAGTAACAATTGAGGGCACTCTTCACATGCTGGACCCCCAATGAGCCCACAGATGACATGGTGGCCATCACCCCCAGCAGGCCAGTGGTGTTGTGAGTGCGTGTGTGAATGTGTGTGGTGGTGGTGGGGGGTGGGGGGTTTCAGGGGCATATCCTGCAAAGTAGCCCAGCAAAGATTCACTTGGCTGCAAGGGCCAAAATTGCGGGCTATCCTGTGCAGGGGCTCTTCCCCCACAATGATGGTCTGGCAGCTGTGGCTACAGTATATTTCGATCCATTTACCAAGTCTCCCACCTACAGCTATAGATCCAACCTCTCCCAGTGAGGCTGCTGGCCGCCTAGAGCCTGGGGTACACCCATTGGCCATCCAAGCTGCAAAGTCCACCCACCATTCTTAATTAGATGGGGCTCCAAGAAGCGGCTTCTTAATTGGTTTACTCCTCAAAAATCTCCTCCAGGTTCCGGGCAGTCCCAGGTTCCCAACCGGGAATTCAGCCCAGGATTGAGGTTGAGACTCTGGAATTAAAATGCAGCCAATTATATGACATATTGGTCTTCAAGGCACCTTAGTGGAGTATTGTGTTGTTGCTTTAAAATGCTGTTCTACATTGCAGAGCGGCATGACCACATGTCTCCACATGGCAAAATTTTGATCTTAGTGGGATTAATCTGGAGGAACCAAAGAACATTTCAGCACTTCCCCATAATGGCAATGAAGAAATAGAAACAAAATCAGTCAGAAAGCCAACTTGCTTACTTTTTACTGACTGACATGGCAGAGAACTGGTCTGGGAATGACATTTAGACCAAAGTTAAAAGGACATGGAGAGTATATGTTTCTAAAAATGATTGCATTAAAATGAAAATAAGCATTTTTTTATTGTGTTGTTCCCCCTTCTGTCTCCTCAGCTACTATAAAAGAAAAAATCCAAGGCACTATTTGTAGGGGAACAGAGATTTTTCCCAGTATCTTAGCTAACATTCCTCCTTCAATCAAAAAGAAACACATAAATCTGTCATTCATCTCCTTACTGTCTGCAATTGGTTGTTATATTGCCTACATGATAGAAGCACTTCAAAAGAAATTCATTCATTTGAGAAACATTTTGAGACAAAATGCAATATAATTGTAAGTTTATTGTTTCTTAACACATGTGTAATTTCACCAAACCTAGATCTATGTTCACAAACTTTTCTACATATTCTGCTCAGTAGCTATAGTTTCCTCTACACAACCAATTAGTTGAGGCAGACAGAAAACTTGCAAATAACTAGAATTGCAATTTTGATTACTGGCTATAGAAGAACAAAACTGCAATTTGTTAAATTTGACAAGTATGACACAACCTGGATTTTTTTTTCATTTAAGAATGTAAATATGCTGGTACAGCTTTAAAAATTTGTAGTTGATTACTATTATTTTAGAAAGCTTCAACTCTAATAAAGTAATTTCCTCCTGAGACTAATGTTTTGCATATCCAAATTGGTTTTCTAGAGCAAAGGTACAAAAACAAACATTGAGAGGCCAAAAGCTTGACCTTAAGAGAGGAAAGCAATCTCATCAAAAATAACTTAAGGTTTAAATTCATTGCTAATCGGACAAGGCTACAGTAGAAGTGGAACATGCAGAAGTGGAAAGTCTCAAACACTTTCCTTGGATCAATGTACACCTTGGCTTTGAAGTTTTGCAATATCCATGACATAGCTGAATACAGCAAATAATAATCTGAATGTAGCAATAAGGATTTAAATATTGGAAATTTGAACTAAAAACAATGTAGGACAATTTCTATTCATCCAGCCTGTTCTCCAAATGGTACCACATACGAATTTATAAAATCTCATAACTCAGAGCATAACATTTTGTGCTACAGAACAGAAATAGGTGCTCAATTCTTGATAAAAGTGTTTCTTATTCAGTTATGGGTTGTGGGCATTGCTGGCTAGGCCGGCATTTATTGAGCCCAAGATGAGTTTCCGATCACATGCTGTTGTCATCACTAAAACCATCAAATTCCACCTTAGTAATATTGTCCAACTCTGTTCCTACCTCGGTTCATCTTCTGCTGACTCCCTCATCATGCCTTTGTTACCTCTAGACTTGAGAATCCACTCAGAATGCACTCCAGTCTCCCTTCATCCATTCTCCATAAATGTTAACTTAACCAAAATTCTATTGCCTGTATCATAAATCACACCATGTCCCAGTGCTGTTAGTTACAGTGTTCCAGGATTTTGACCCAGTGACGATGAAGGAACGGTGAAATAGTTGCAAGCCAGGATTGTGTGTAACTTGGAGGGGATCTTTCATGTGGTCGTGTAACCACGTGCTTTCTGCCTTGTCTTTCTATGTGATAGAGGTTTGGGAGGAGTTGTTGAAGAAACCAGGGAAAGTTGTTGCAGTACATCTGCAGCCATGGTACACCAGTGAGGGAGGGAGTGAAAGTTCAAGCTGTTAGATGGAATGTCATTCCAGCACGGTATTTTGTCCTGGGTTTATTGATGTTGTTGAGACTGCATTCAAGCAGGCAGGTAGAGAGTTTTTCATAACACTACTGATTTTGATGGTGCAGGAGGGTGCCACTAAACTTCACAGGCGCCTCATTAATATATCTAAATTGGGATCTTATAAGATATATTGAAATGGAATTTTAACTTGCTCACGTGTTAGGCCTCATTAATATATCTAAATTGGGATCTTATAAGATATATTGAAATGGAATTTTAACTTGCTCACGTGTTAGGGTGCCTGCCATGGTCACCCGCCAATGAATCTATCAGGGACCATCGAGGCCCATTAAGGTAAATTGCAAAAACTTTCTTTACTGGAGTGTTCTTCTGCAGGCAGTGGAGGCACCGCTTCTCCAAGCCCCTCTCTGCTCCCCAGTCAAGAAGCTCTTGGAATATCCATTCCCAGACTTGCTGGCAGTCTCATTCTAAGGCTGGAGGCTGGCCTCCAGATTACCTGATGTTCATCCTCCTCTGCCAGCCAGCTGGCACCTTTTGCCAGAAATGGGTTTCAGCAACTAAATGCTGACAGGCTTCCAACTCACAAGATCGCCATCACTCCCACCTCAAATTAAATTGGCCTTGAAAGTCATCTAGTTACCACAGATCATGTTCACAGAGTTCTGGGGATTATCATTTCAATATAGTCATTGAGCCTGAACAAGTGGATTGAGTGAAAATTTATACATATTGTTATGACCAGGAGAGGAGTCATCAAATGGCTTTCCTTTTTTTGATCATAACAGGGTTTTTTAAATTAAAAGAATGTACTTGCCAATTCTCTAAGTATTTAACTGTTCGTGCGCTGTGATCATAAAATAACCAATTGGACAGATTTTTGAGTTTAACAAAGAAAGAGATTTGTTTTATTGTACTTACACCAATCTGGGTAAAATAATAAAATATGCACCCATACACACACCCAGAGAGCCCACGCATGCACAAATACAGATTACAGAGGAAGGATATGTTGATCAAATTATAGTCCATGGGCTGGATTTTACATGCCCTGCTGGACGGACGTGTTTTCAGAGGGGGCCATGTAAAATAGGTTAGGTGGCTAGCCCACCACCTTCCTCCCCATCCCCTAGCTAACCCCAATAATATGCTAGGTGGGTGGGCGCCGAAATTGGCAGTCTGCCTGCCATATGTAAATAAATAACTAAGGGTCATTTAGGCTGGTTACTGAGACTATTGACCTGAATAATACACTGTCCACACCATAACATGGTTGGAGTGGCACACCATTTTTAAAGGCCAGCATGAACAAGGTTGAGAAGGAAGTGGGACATCTCATTCAGGGGGTGCCCTGCATGCATCTGGGGCACCGCCCCCCCAAGATGTCATTCCTCATTTCCTTTCACGGTGCCTGCCTGACAGAACATGGCCCCCAAACCCCTCTCCTCCCTCCCTCCCTGGGTTCTGGGATCCCTCCCCGCCCTAGAACCATGGGACTTACTTTCTCAGGCAATTATGTTCCTCCTCGGCCTTCTTCCTGAAATTCTGGCAGTGCCTACTACTCGATTGGCTAGCAGCTCCCTACCCTCCTGTAAAATCCAGCCACAATAGTATAAGGGATATATAGTTAGTGGCACAGTGACTCAGCTGGTCAGACACTCCTTCAGTGATCCTAATGTTTTGATTTAAAGCTGCAGTCGCTTACTTTGGTTGTCCCTCTGGAGGCAGTGGTGTTGAGCAGAATTTCTATTTTAAAGGGTCTCTCTGCACAGTGGGTATGCCTCTCGTTGGTCTTGATCAGCAAACAGTGCTCAAAGCTTACCAGGCAGGGTTTAGGGAGAGAGAAAGGTTCAACAGCTTTAGCTGCTTGTCCTCAGTTCATCAGCATCTCAGCATCAACTCTCTGAAAAATTGTAAGTTTTTAAACACACACAAAAGGGCTTTGCTGGTCACGTGACTGGCTCTCTCCACTGTCAGATTGGGGAATCCAAATAAGGCTATTGTTCATATATTCCAAAAGGTAGCTTGATTAGCTCATGTCTGCAAAATTACCTTAGCCATTGTCTCATGGCCCAAGTAATTAGATTTAATGTCCCGTCCCCAACAGTTGAATCTCAAGTGCTTGTCTTAATGCCTTGTTAATGGCACCGGAGATAGGGTCTTTCACATTCCTCAGGGGTATTGTCTCTGGTGGGGTCTTTCCAGACCCAACATCTTCATTCCAATGAAGTGGAATGGGGATGCAGAGTGATGCAAATTGGGGCAGCCATTATTTTTGGCTGTAATTTCTAGTCATCCTTTTCAGCTGTTATTTTAAAAAGTCTGTTCCTAAATGCTCAAGTCCAAGTTTCCATCCAGGGGATTAAAAATCACAATTTGAAATGAGAACATCTTCGTAACAATGTAAACATGCAGAAATTAGACTTCTTGCAGGCCAGGGGATTTTTTTTTGTATTGTGTAACTCAGAATGAAGGACATATAAAACACGGTAGATCACGACTGTGTCCACCTACAATTTACATCAGCATGTCTCTGAATCATTATCTGCCTGAAACCTATATTGATATAGGTCTAGTTAAGAACAGCATTTATTCAACATCCAGATTTCTTGTGATTTGTATTGTCAAATGGAGGTCAGATTTGAGCTGACTTTGAGCCCAGCTAGTCATAAAAAGGGCATATGTACTTCAAATATATGGTCAGATTATCAGAAATGTAGGTTAAAGGCAGGATTAACAGGAGCAGCTTTGTCCCTTTGTTAATAGGCAAAAGTAACAATAGACATGGTTTAAAACATTGACTTAGAAATATATCCCTGTTCCTTCACTGTCACTGGGTAAAAATCCTGGAACTCCCTTCCTAACAACACTGTGGGTGTACCCACACTACATGGACTGCAGCTCACCAACACCCTCTCAAGGGCAACTAGGGATGGGCAATAAATGCTGGCCCAGCCAGCGAAGCCCACAGCCCATGAATGAATTTTTAAAAAGACAAAACTTTTAGGACACATTCTTCATACCCAACCTGCAACATTTCAGAAGATCATTTTGTTTACAGCAGTAATGTGCTGCCAAGCTGGCTTCCCTTTCTCGTGTTTTACCATGGAAACTGAACATAGCCATTCACAAGAATTAACTGCTTTAAAATGTGAAAGCCAGTATACAGCCAGGTCTAAGTGTTTCTCACCTGCATTATGGCGTGCAACATATCCCAGTGCCCAAGTTGCTGCTTCCTTCACTCCGGGATCAAATTCCTCCAGGCAGATCACTAATGCATCCAATGCCCCACAATCCACCACCGCTTGGGCTAGTTGAGGAGAGTGTTTAGCCACGGCTCTCAACACAAAGGCTGCAGCTTTCTTGTAGAAACGCTTCATAAAAATAAAAGTATTTGGTAACAAGTTTATCCAAATATAGCTTTGTGATGCTGAATATTAGATGCTTTCTAATGGTTCTGAATTTTTTTTAAATTCTTTCATGGCATGGTGGCATCACTGGCAAGGCCAACTTTTGTTGCCCATCCTTTGAACTGAGTGGTTTGCCATTTCAGAAGGCAGTTAAGAGTCACATGAAGGCCAGACCACTGCTGAACCAGATGGGATTTTACGACAATTGATGATGGTTTCATGGTCACCATTACTGAGATTAGCTTTCAATTCCAGATTTTATTTCCAGATTCCAGCTGCTATGTTGGGATTTGAACTCATTAGCCTAGGCCTCTGGATTACTAATCTAGTGACATTATCACTACGCTACATTCTCCCCTGTGCACCATGATAACACAAGGGTTGAATGTATTTTGCGTGTACATGGCTTTTTTAATGTCTAAAAAGATCATTTTTAAAAATTTACATCATTCTTTAAAAGGGCCATTTATGTCCTTATAAAATGCCATGCCTGTTATTTTACCAAGTTTGTACATGGGCATACACTGGCACAACTATTGATGTAATTACGTCATAAGCATCCATCATTTCCACTTTGTTAAAGATTTAAAGGTGAACATGACCAAATGAAAATTACATTGCAAAATTTTGCCTTGGAGCTGATAGATTATCTGCTGTTGCAGAGGGATTGTGAGTCTGCCAATGTGGTAGCTCTGAAGAAAAGTTTTAAAAGCAGACTAATCATGACTGTTCTTTTCATTAAATTTGGTTTCCTTATATAATGCAACACAAACACCATTGTATGAAAAGATGAAGTAACTGGAGCTTTCAAGATGTGACCAGAAACAACAATGAGCAGCAGCAAAATGTGAATCACCATATTCATTACCTGGAAGTTAAACTGAATAAACCTTGTAGCACCTACTTATAAATAATCAGTGGATTTTAATATACACTGATATATCATTTCCCTTTTGAGAAAAGTAATACAATTTTAATTTTAAAATATGCACCTGACATCAACAAGTGAAAAATTATTACTATTTTTGAAATGTATAAAGATGGCAATTTAATAAGCTTTTTCTCTTAAACAGGTTTGAAATAATGTGTCATCACTGTAATCATCAACTTTAAAGTCAGGAAGGTAGTTTTGCCCAAGGGACAAACAGATTGCTTGCATGTGCAGCTAAACTCTACATGAACTGGCTAATTAGCTTCCTTCACTTGCCCTCAGTCACTAAAGTATGATAGGCCTTTTGTGACCCCGCGCTAATCTGCTGGTGCCCTCAATGATCCCAGCTAACCACTGTCTCACAGCTGCCTGACAAACTAAAAGCCAATGTGCAAAGCCTACTCAGCGCAGGCAATTTATGCTGTTTTTTTAAATGGGAACCCTTCAGGAGCAGAAAAAAATATTGAAGACTAGCTCACAGTTGGAATACAAATCACCATGGCATATGCAATTACATTTATTTTAATATATGCTTTCACTCTTCTGAGTAATGAGAAACTGTAGAACTCTACCTTTATGATTATGCCAATATTATCTCTTTTTTGATCTCAGTATAAAGAAAATATGAGGTCTTACATTTTGTTCCGCCAATGAATACACGAGCTGCGGAAGAATGTCTCCCTTAACAACAGCCTCAGCCAGATCATCATTGTAATTAGCTAGACGTCCCAGTGCCAAAGCTGCTGTCTGCTGAATGTTTGGAACCACATCCAGCAAGAGGGGCCTCAAAAGAGACATTACACCTATAAGAGAGGGAGAAAAATGGATGATTATATATTTTAGTTTTATTCTGCAATTCTGTGATTTCTTAGAAAGCAGTTGTTTTTCAATTGTGCTTGTTCATCAACCTTTTTATGAAGTGTTTTCTGCTTGATAGCAGATAATGTGAAAAACATTTTTTAAGAGACAAAAATATTGTAAGAAATAACAAAAATATAAACAAAATGACAACAACCATTGTCAACAGACATTTAGTTGTCCATTTTACTTTGAAAAATAGAACGAGTGTTGTAATCTTCCCAGAGAGGTACCTTATGCCACACACTGACAACAGCAGCAAACTTTCATAATCACAAAAACGAATAAGCAAAATACTGAAAGCATCAACATAATTTATACATTATTTATTTTTAAGTTAATCGGATCCTCATAGAATGCCATAAAACTTCCTCCTTCACAGAATCTTTACAGTCCAGCAGAAGGCCATTCAGCTCATCGAGTCTGCATTAGTCTGCTGAAAGAGCACTCTACCAGTCCCCTGTCTTATCCCTGTAACCTTGCACATTCTTTCTTTTCAGATAGCAATCCAATTCCCTTTTGAGTATCTCGAAAGAACCTGCCTTCACCACCCTTTCAGGAAGTTTGTTCCAGACTCCAGCCACCCTCTGGGTGAATATATTTTTCCTCACATCACCTCTATTCCTTTTGCACATTATTTTGAATCTGTGCCCTCTAGTTCTTGATGTACTCTTGCGTGGGAACAGTTACTCACTATTTACCCTGTCCATACCCCTCAGGATCTTGAATACTTCTATCAAGTCTCCTCTCAGCCTTCTTTTCTCCAGGGAAAACAGACCCATCCTCACTAATCTATCCACATAGCTACAGTTCTTTATCCCTGGAATAATTCTTGTGAATCTCCTCTGTACTCTCTCCAATGCCTTCACTCCTTCCTCAAGTATGGTGCTCAGAACTGGACGCAGTACTCCAGGTGAGGTCTAACTAGTGTCTGATACAAGTTTAACATGACCTCCTTACTCTTGTACTCAATGCCCCTATTAATAAAACCTAGAACACCATGTGCTTTATTTAATGCTCTCTCAACATGCCCTGCCACCTACAATGACTTATGTACATATAGACCAAGGTCCCTTTGTTCCTAGACTTCCTTTAAAGATTTTCCCTTTATTTTATACTGTCTCTCCACATTCTTCCTGCCAAAATGAATCACCTCACACTTCTCTGAATTGAACTTTATCTGCCATTTGTCTGCTCAATCAACATGTCTATGTCTTTTTGAAGTTCAATACTATCCTCCCACAGTTGACAATGCTTCCAATCTTCGTATCATCCACAAATTTTGAAATCATGCCCTGCACACCACAGTCTAGGTCATTAATATATATGAAGAAGAGCAAAGGTCCCAATACTGACCCCTGGGGAACTCCACTACAGACCTTCCTCCAATCTGAAAAGCTACCATTTATCACTACTTTCTGTTTCCTGCCACTCAGCCAATTTCTCATCCAATTGCCTGCTTTCCCTTTTATTCCATGAGTTAGAATTTTAGTCACAAGTCTACTGTGTGGCACTGTATCAAATGCCTTTTGAAAATCCATATACACCACATTGCTAGCATTGCCCTTATCAACCATCGCTGTTACCTCCTCAAAAAACTCCAGCAAGTTAGTTAAACATGATTTTTCCTCAATGAATTCATGGTGGCTTTCCTTAATTATCTGCACCTGTCTAAGTGACTATTGATTTTGTCCCAAACTATATTTTCCAGAAGTTTCCCTGCCACTTAAGTCAAATTGACTGGTCTGTAGTTGCCGGCATTATCCTTGCACTCCTTTTTGAACAAGGGTGTAACATTCACAATTCTCCAGTCCTCCAGCACTACCCCTGTGTCTAATGAAGACTGGAAGATTATTGCCAGTGTCTCTGAAATTTCCACCCTCGCCTCCCTCAGTATTCTCGGATGCATCTCATCCGGTCCTTGTACCTTATTAATTTTAAATAAAAATAGTCTTTCTAATACCTCCTCCTTCTCAATTGTAAATTCCTCAACTGTACCAGTTACCTCCTCTCTCAACTCGGCCAGGGTAGCATTCTCTTCCTTTATAAAGACAGCTGCAAAGTACTCGTTTAATACTCATGCAGCTTACATAATATCACACTGGCATTGAAATTCATATACCACATTACTCATTTTTGTGATAAGCAGAAGGTCTTTTTGGCCTGATGGCACCATTAGTGGCGAATACCACTCATGTTGCTACTGCATAGTACCAGCATGAAACAACTAGCTTCACCTGTTGCTTCACTTAAGGAAGCCATAGATATTTGCGCTGCAGCACTATATCATGATGTTCTAGACCCGCCACCATTACATGAATCAGTATTCATTGTAGGCCATACATCTCATACACTGGCAGATCGTATAAAACAGCATGTCCCAGTGCTGTTCACAACAGACAAGGTACAGACCGTACCCAACCAGCCTGCAAAACATAAAACACAATGTCTAACATTAGATGTGATTCCATGAATGGACAACATTTTGCTAAATAATCCTCAGTGTGCTTAGAATTACACTGACAACCAATTTAAGATTGTCAATCGGACTCAGTGTGGTGCATTTGCATGTATTGGAGGCTACATATATTAATACACAGGGCCCTGTTCTTTGCAGACAGAAAGAACATGTATGCACATTGCATTTGTTTCAGCTAAACAAAATAAGTGATAGCCATTCACTGACCCATTCCTCAGAGCAATGCTTGACCAATCAGGGTCAAGTTGGCTGGTTTAAATTTCAAACAATGCTTGGCAGTTAACAGTCACCATCACTGGTACATTCTCCATGGCAACGCCTCTACCAATCAGCGTCCACATGCCCAGCAATCAGTGCTTTCTTCTCATACATTATAAATTGTTGTTTTCCCCTTATATTGGTATTCTTGCTAAGTGTCCTGATGAGTGCAAGACGAAAAGCTGCCACATGTCTTTTTTTTGAGCAATACCCAAGTTCTGTACTACCAAATGGCTAACATAGCTGTAGAGCTAATAAGTCTATTTATTTGCAGAATTTGGTACATTTTGGCCTTTAGAAAATTGGATGAGTCTTTATTAACTGGAAAATAATTATAAAAATATATATAACTATAAAAGATGTTTAATAATAATATTTACAACATGACACAAGAGACTACATTTCAAAAGTACTTAATTGGCTGTAAAACTCTTTGGGGAGTCCTGAGGTTATGAACAGCACCATGTCAGACTTCACTTCATCTCATTGGCATATTTGTGCATAATAATAAGGCTTAAATTATCAAATTGCACTGTACATAAGCTTAGTGATGAAAAGTCTTAACTTGCATGTATTATTGGGATGAATTGTGAATTTTGGGCTATGTTGTTAAGAAAGTCTTAAATTTGGCATCCCTTTAAGTGTCAAATACCGAAATATAGCTTCAAGAAAGAACATGTGGCGTGAATTGAACTTATAGCTAGGACACATTTGGACTTCAGCAAGCCCAGCTTAACAGTAAATAGAAGCTAAAGCTACAAATTGTATTGGCTAGAAGGACGGTCTGAGGACAGGATCTCTAGTTAAGGGGTACAAATTAAGGTTAGATTGTTGCGGGGAATATAGGAGTGCTTTTGCCATTGGTCAAGAGTTGCAAATATTGGGGTTAGAAGTTGTTAGCTGTGTTGATTCAGCTGTACACACTTGGGCTAAATGTTTCAAAGCTACCTGCAAAAATTCTATAGGGGTGCAGCACTGAGGTCTTTGAACTTGCCAAGGGTTAGCATTTGACACAGGACATTTGCTGGAGAACGTTTATTAGGGGAGACAGTTAGGAGCAGGACACTTGCTAGGAAGTTAGCATTTGGTAAGACATTGCCAGTCGATGGGTATTTGTCACAGGGCTGAGGGGTTGCCCTAAGAAACCAGTATTAGACTTAGTTAGTGACTAAAGAAATTGTCACAGTTTGATGGGTTGTCATAAGAACCCAGTATTAGGGATCAGTGGATCCAGTATCGACAGGATTGCCAAGGCTGAAGTAATTGTCTTAAGAGTGAGTGTGTAAGAGAGAGAGAGAACATTCAGCAGGCAGCTGTGAAATGTGTAGCTTCAGCAATTGAGGTAGACTCTGAAGTCATGGATTGAAAAAGGATCCACTAGAGCTGAAGTCCTAAAACTGCAGAGGAATTGTACGTATGTTAGAGTTAAGTTGGCTAATCTAAAATCTCGAAGGATATCATGAGTCAAGAGACCAGATTCAAGGGACCTTGAAGAGAAGGCCCCAGGTGTCCTGAGATCCACAGGAAAGACAGAACTTGAGCACCATGCCATGCCTTGACTGATGAAATGCTAAATATCAATCTTTATTGGCCAAAAAACCTTAATAGTTTGCATTCTAAATTAGTTTTTGTCCTTTTTGTCAATAATCTATTCCTCAACAAGAATTTTCTTACTCTGGGGTTTAGTATAGGGTCCAAATCCCTGCAGTTTGTGGTAACTGCAGCAGGACAGGGGAAAAAGGAACAGTCAAGGAATAAAAAGAACAGCTTTTTCCAAGTTTTCAGGCCTTGAGTGGTTGCCTGATCACCAGCCTTCTCTAAGGGCCCAGACAAGGAAAGCAGGAGTTCAAACAATTTTGGTGCAATAGTAATTTGGAAGCTTAAGGCACTTGTGTCTCTTGGAGCCAGAATTCGTTAAGATGTACGTATTTAGGAGCTATAGTGATTGTAATGGGAACAGTGACTGCGGATATCTTTTGAGTTAGAAGAATTAGCTGAGTGGATTCAGAGGGAGTCTAGGATTTAATAATGGAACGCTTAAGGGGGGTAAAGTACCCTTAGAGGAAACGATAAAGTTCATTCAGGAAAAGATGGACCAAGGGAAAATTAGACCAGACAAGGCATACGCAGCTCTTTATTGTTCAGAAAGGGATAGAGCGCAAAGTAGAAGTGGAAGAGGAGAATGAAAAGTTATAAAAGCAGATACAGAATTTAGAAAGGAACATAGCACAATCATTAGTGGTGTTATAGCAACAGAACATGAAACAGGAAACATTATGCAGAGTTGCGGGACATAAAGCAATCATTGAAGCAGTGTCAGAAGGAAGAAAACAAGTCTCAGACAGAAACTGGGGGAAGCATACAGGGCACTCTGGGAATTGATTAAGCAGTCTCACAGGGTGACAGATCATAGCCCATGTAAAGCAGAGGTTAAGCAGCTTTCAGCTGTAAATACTAGGTCCCAGGATTCAGTTAATAAGACAGGTGATTTGGAAGATTAAAAAGATAGCGGAGATGGTATGGAGATAGTTCTGCTCCTTCAATGCTTTGGCTCCAGTAGCAGTACTACAGACACAGTGTCAGATGAATCCTCACGGAAGAATAGTGGAGAATAGGATGACTCCAAACAATTTGACATCTAATGAATTAGAGGCTTATGTTCAGGAACTAGGGACTATTCAGTCAGGGCCTTATCCGATGACATTGTATA
The DNA here is from genome assembly GCF_017639515.1 of Carcharodon carcharias. Lineage (NCBI taxonomy): Eukaryota > Metazoa > Chordata > Chondrichthyes > Lamniformes > Lamnidae > Carcharodon > Carcharodon carcharias. Next base: position 60,507,488 of record NC_054469.1, read on the forward strand.
TTCAGTATAAGTATTTCAGGTTGGGACACAAAGAGAGGAAGACGACTGTAAGAAAATAATTCTTGCAGCTTGCAATTCAGGATTTAAGATGGGATTTCATTCTGGTATATACCAAAGAACAGCAAATTAAGTACTAGATGCAGTTCTTAGGGGGTAAGGTGTTGAGAAAATGGATATTAATGAAAAGATGAGGTTTTGTAAGCAGGGACCAGAGGAGCATCCGGGAGCATTTAACCTATGGTTATACGGGCTCTCAGTCTTATCGCATGGACAGTCTCCTCTCACACTGGCAAAAGGATTTGACCAGGCTCCTTTCAAGAGCACTTTTCTTAAGCAGATCAGACCAAAGTTATGGGCAGTGTTAGGCTGCACAAGTTACAGATCAGTTTAAAGCTCTGCAATCTTGCTACGTCCAGTCATGGTGGACAATTAAACAACTTACAGGAGAAAGAGGAGGCTCCATGAACATTCCCATCCTCAATGATGCAGCAAATGAGAGCAAATGACAAGGCTGAACCCTTTGCAACCAGCTTCAGCCAGAGAGTGTAGAGGGGTTAAGCAGACAAGAATGGAGAGATTACCAAGTAAGTGAATGATGCACTTTGGTCTCCTCCTTAGATCCCCAGCAACACAGATACCAAGCTTTTCTTGATATAAAGAAACAGCTGAGCGCACTGGCTACAGTAAACAGAATGTGCTCCGACAACACCCTGGCTGCATTACTAAAGACTTTTGCTCCAGCCTTAAGTTTGTCCCTAGAAAAGCTGATCCAGTGAAGCTACAACATTGATATCTGTCTGACAATGTGAAAAATTGCCCAAAATGGAGGACAAATCCAATCGGCCAATTACCACCCCATCCGTCTACTCTCAGCTACCAGTGCTGGAAGGTGTCATTGACAGTGCTATCACACAGCACTTACGCAACAATAATGTGCTCACTGATACTTAGTTTGAGTTCTGCAAGAACTGCTCCGGGCTCCAGACCTCATTACTTCCATGGTCTAAAATTGAACAGAAGAACAGAATTCCAGAGGTGAGGTGAGAGTGACTGCCTTTGATCTCAAGCCACCAACACTGGCTGAGTGTTGCATCAAAAGCCCAAGCAAAATTGAAGTCAATGGGAATCAGAGGAAAACTCTCAATTGGCTGACATCATATCTAGTACAAAGGAAGCTGGTTGTGATGATCGGATGCCAATTATCCCATCTGCAGGACATCCCTGTTGGAGCTCCTCAGGGAAGTGACCTAGCACCAACCATCTTCAGCTGTTTCATCAATGGCCTTCCCTCCTTAATAAAGTCAGAAGCAAGGATGTTCACTGATGATTGGACAGTGTTCTGTTACATTTGCAACTTCTTAGATAATGAAGCTGTTCATGCCCGCATGAAGCAAGGCCTGACAGTATTCAGCTGTGTCACACAAATGCCAGGCAATAACACAGAATCATAGAAAATTATAGCATGGAGGAGGCCATTCTGCCCAATTATGCCCCTGCTGGCCAACTAGCAGCCATCCAGCTAAATCCAATTTTCCAGCTTTTGATCCATAGCATTATTGGTTGTGGGATCATTTAGCTCTGCCTATGGTATGCTTTTTCTGCTCTTTAGGGTGCATGTATTGTTGTGTTGCAGCTTCACCAGGCTGGTAGTTCATTTTTAGATATGCTTGGTGCTGCTCGTAGCATGTTGTCCTGCACACTCTCCTACCCTTCTCATATTGATCCCCTGGCTTGATGGTAATGGTAGAGTGAGGGATACGCTGGGTCATGAGGTTACAGATTGTGATTGAATACAATTCTGCCATTGGCTCCTCAAGACTGCCCAGTTTTGATTTGCTAGATCTGCTCTCAATCTATCCCATTTAACATGGTGGCAGTTCCATACAACATATTGGAGATTGTCCTCAATGTGATAACAGGACTTCAGCTCCACAAGGGCTATGCTATGGTCACTCCAAGAATACAGTCATGGACAAATCATCTGTAATGGGTAGATCCAAGAGGACGAAGCCAAAAAGGTTTCACTTTTGTGTTGATTCTCTCACCAGTTAGCATAAGTCCATTCTTACAACTATGCCCTTCAGGATTCAACCAGCTCAGTCAGTGGTAATGCTCCCAAGCCATTCTTGGTCATGGACATTAAGATCTCTCACTACATTCTGTGCAGCATGTGGGGTTTGATCTATATTACGGGCAGCGAAGTTATGGCTTGAAAATACATGCAACTCAGTACCTTTTTGTGTTCACACTTGTTTTTTTTACTCTGTCTTGTTTGAATTTCAAAAGGTTGAAGGGGGCTAAATTTTAGCAAAGTAGCCTTTTTTGTGAATAAATTCTGAATTTGAACACTAAGGTCTGTTAACATTAGCTACTTGAGCTAAAGGCAAATTAAGGGGAAATATTGACTTAAACTTTATATGTGATCCAAAAAGCTCTATGTTATTATGGACCTAGGTGAATCAAGAAGACAAAAAGCTTGCACAATCTTGGTCTCCCTAAGGGAAGTGCTTATAATTATAACCATATGAAAAATTGGCATAATTTTTTTGAATAGCAGCTTATTTCAAAAATAGAATATCTTCACAAAAATCATTTTGAGATATCGTTAAATATTTTCAAGTTGCAAATTAAATACATCAGGGTTTTCACTCAGAATCAACAATTATTTTACATTTCAAATGCGTTATGATCTCCATTTTCTTCTGTGCACATATTTTCAATTACAGACAAGGAACAGGCACTGTGACATGTGCTAATGGATAGTGAAGTGAAACTTCAATGAATTCCGTTCCTGATCACTTAAAGACAGCAGTGTTGGCTTTCCTCTGCTTTGCATCTAGGGTGTGCTTATTTCCTAGACTCAAAGGAGAGTTAAAATGTGCAGAGATCTTCTGTGATATTGAGTTTCTACTCCCTTTGCAACATGTGGTTACTTGCAGAGGTTTGACAGAGCAAACATTGAAATTATAGAGGGATGAGGAAGGAATGATGACACATTCCTCTCTCCTTATTTCTATTTGGCAGAGGTGAATAGGCTTTACTGTTTGTGCCCTTCAGGTCACAAGATCTGAGAAGGACCAGGCAACAAGTACGTGGAGACACTAAAGGTAAGCATTGAGGTGCAGTGCTCACAATTTTGGGGGCTGGGCTCTTCCTGCTGCTGTTCTTAAACAGTGATAAACTCTTTGACAACAGGTGTTTCTGCTCTGGAAGAACATCAGACCAGTGCAAATGACCTGCATCTTGAAAAACAGATGGGTTCAGGTCACTTGCACCTGTTAAGCAGGGGAGTGGGGGTGAAGGAGTTTGAGGGAGGGGAAGGAAAACTGTCCCCTATTTCTCTGCTGAATATTGCCTAATGTTGTAGCTGAGGTCACCAGTATTGAGGACTCAAGTCCTGTGTCACACAGGTGTTAAACAGCTACAGCTAAACAGGTGTGTCCATCTTGCCCCTAAAGTATGCCTTCCCCACAAACCTCAGATGACTGTAACAAAACTGCACTAACGTGATATTATCAGTTTTGTAGAAACCATCCCTGGTAGTGTCCCTCAGGGGAAATGAAAGTTTATGCTAAATTTTAGGCAGTTTTACGTGTTGACTTCCACTATTGCTGAGGTTGTTATTGATGTACATATGGAAGCTGGGTCTAAACTTATAGATAGTGCTTCCAAATATAAAAAATGAAAAATAGAAGAACAATGATGTTGTTTTGGGGAACACTGAAGATAACTGTGCCGAACTGGAAGGTTAATATTTTTTCTTTCAAGTTGGGTTGGGGATATAATATGAGAACAATCAACTCTCCATGTCAAGATCCAAATAAATTCAGTATCTTGATTGATAATTAAAATCCAATATTCCCTGGACAGCAGGTTTGGCAATCCTGTCTAGAATTGGGTTCTCCAAATTATTCTGGAACATCTCGTGGTTTGACTCTGAAGTAGTGCCATGTTTACGACACTTGGTACTTTAAAAATAAAACAACAACATGGCAAATGGGCAATTTACATTGACCCAAGATGGCCACCAAGGGTCAGGGGACCTTCTGTGATTTCTGCACAAAGGATTAACTCATATCTGAACATGCTTCTGGAAAGTTCTAAAAATGTTAATGACACTGGGTGGAGCTTATTTAATGAATAGTGTTATGATCCCAGCTGAAGTTATCCCTCAACAAGCCTGATCCCAGATTGGAACCCAGCTTGATAGATCCTAACTGTTAATTTGTTTGTTCAGATATGTGGAGAGGGGCTACTGAACAGAGTCACTGGGGTCAGCTAATGAACTTTTAACAAAAGCATAAAACATTTATTAAACCAAAGAAGATTAAATATATTACATTATTCCTTCACCCACAACTATACCTTTACAGATATATACAAATTTGTAAGAATAACACATGTTACAAAAGCTATCTTATTCTAATGTCCATTGTAAGTGCACAGTCCATGTAAACCAATAGGCACCCTGTGGTCAGACACACCACATTCTGAAACCAAGTGACAGATGCCACCTCAAACAGATGTTATGGATCTCTTCTCAACTCCCCCCAGATGCTTGTCACATCGTGAGCCAACCAGTCTCACTGCACTTTGTCTTTCACAGGAGGATTTCCAATCTCCACTCTCCAAGGCCTCATCTTGGAATCTTCTCTCAAACCAACACTTGCTCTTGGATGCCTTCCACAAGGGTTCACATCCAGGGTTTCAAACTCTCCTTCTGACGTTCCTCTCCCCAGGGTCACCACATGCATTCAAGCTGCCTTCCATGCATTTTCTCTTACCAACTCAGCCAACAACAGTACCACTGCTTCACATGACCATAGCAAAGAGTTACAGACCTTCAGTCCTCTCATTGGACCTTCTCACTTCTTGCAAGTTGTTCTCATTTTAAATCTGCTTTCTGCAGTTTTTGTCTCTTTAAATCTAAAGCTTGGAGCCATTCTCTCTGCCCCTCACTCTTAACTTCACTTAACAGGACCTTTTCCAGGTTCCTGTCCTTCCTTTGACTTGAAGGCCTACTTGGGACTTTCCCCTGTGTCTGTCGCACTCATTTGGCCTTGGGACCGTTTGGTTCTTCCGGGAAGTCGGCAGCTCCCTCTCCCAGTGTCCAGTCTCTCTGGAGTCCTGGCTTCAAGTTGAACTTAAAACTGCTGTTTCTTTAGTTTTTCTGGGCAGAATTTTGCTGTCGGTGAGCCGGGGGTGGGGCCCACTTGCCGATGCATAAAATGACGCGGGATGACATCAGGCAACCCCTGACGTCATCCCGGCCCATTTAAATTTTCAGGAAGGCGGGCCCACAGCAAAATCAGTCAATTGAGGCCATTGACAGGATCAGTTATACATTTAAAGGACCTGCCCATCCAACCTTGAGGTTGGCGGGCAGGCCAGGAGCCCCAGTAGAAAATAGAAAAAACATGAAACCTCATCCACCAGCGGGATGAGGTTTCATGTAGGGTTTTAAAAAGTTTAATAAACTTATTATGTAAATTATGAACATTGTCAAATGAGGGGGACATGTTAGGGAATTTTTTTTTCTATTTTTCATATTTTTAAAAGTGTAAGTGATCTCCCTGAGGCAGCACTTAGCCTCAGGAAGATGTGTGCTCTTTCATGCGCATGCGTGAAAGAGCGCACTCTCACTTTTGGGGAATACCCCCCCCCCCAACCACCACCACTCGCACAGTAAGTGCAAAGCGCTTCCTGCCGAACGTCATGCTGGATGGGCCTTAATTGGCCTGCCCACTTAAAATGGCGGCAGGGCCCACTTCTCCAGCGGGGATCAGCTCCCCACCCGCCAGAGATTGGGTCGGGCCCGCCCACCCAACAGGCAGAAAATTCTGCCCTCTGTGTGTGTCTGTAGGAGGGACCTGCCTCTCTGGACACCTGTTGTTAGGCAACAGCACTGTTCTTCTACTCTTGTTTGTTTAACTTAGCTTACAGTTGTAAAACTCTCATTAGAAATGCAATCACCTTTTAAAGTGACACCAAAACTCAATTTGACCTTTCTTAACACACAATTACAAAAACACAAATCAAACTTAAACATTAAAGCTAAAATTCATTCCTAATACCCACAAATACAAATATAACTTAAACTATCTCTATTTCCTAACAATAGAAATTCACAATGTGAAACCACTTGCCCTCCCAGGCACAGACACCAGTTTATCACAAGCAGGTGTGAACAATCACCATTAAAACCCTATTGTGTAGCAATGGCTTCTAACTTCAAGCCAGTTATGTGGACAATGGAGGTATTGTTCATAGGGGTCATATAACCAAAATCAGTCTCAGATCACAAAGTATTTTACTCCCAGAACCAGAGAGGGGCAGAGGAGTCTACAAAGCAACAGGACATGAGAGACCATCCTCCAACAAGAAAAACAGAACCCTGCCTCACAGCCAGTCAACCCAGGCATTGAGAGAGGGGCTAATTTGTTTTCACCTGCAAAGCTTCACTCTACAAACTTTGCCATGATTTCATCTGGAGACCCAGAGGCTTCCAACCTCATTCATCTAAAGAAGTATGAGAATCCATCCAGGCTTGTTACACTTGCATTTTTAAAGGACTGAAATTTGGACATGTGATTTCCTTCTTGTATTTTCTTTTGCTAATAACTTAAATGCACGCTTTGACTCTATTTACTACGAGAGGAATCGAACATAAATGTAAGGGTGTTATACAGGGCATTGGTGAGGGTATTGTATGCAGTTTTGGTCTCCTTATTTAAAGAAGGATGTAAATGCATTGGTGGTGGATCAGAGGAGGTTGACTAGATTGATACCTGGAATGAGCAGGTTATCTTATGAGGAAAGTAAGACAGACAAGGCTTGTTTCCAGTGGAGTTTAGAAGAGGTGAGGGGTGACATGATTGAAGTATATAAGATCCTGAATGATATTGACAAGGTGGATGTGGAAAGGATGTTTCCTCTGGTGGGTGAGTCCAGAACTAGGGGGCATTATTTTAAAATTAGGGGTGAGGAGAATTGTTTTCTGAGGGTTGTGCGACTTTGGAACTCTGTCTCCAAATGGGGTCATTTAAGGCAGAGGTAGGTTGATTTCCTTGCCTGACAAGAATCTAAGGTTATCGGGGGTAGATGGGAATGTGGAATTCGAAACACAAACAGATCCACCATGATCTTATTGAATGGTGGAGCAGGTTCGAGGGGCTGAATGGCCTACTTCTGCTCCTATTTCTTATGTTTGTATATTCACAGAATCCATCCTTACTTGCATGTACATCTGTGTGCATGAGAGAGTGAATGTGTTTGTTGCATTTACATTTTGGGGTAGTGTGTGAATAAACATTATCCTTTATTTTGATTTAAACTTACCCAAAAGCCTACTTTGTGTTTACTACTGAATATTACAACATAGAGGGACACTCCCTCTAAAACACATCTTGTTGAGGACAACTGAGAGGTGAGAAGGGGAAAAGTTATCCCACCACTTCTCCTCAATTGTAACAACAATGAGTTAGCTATATTTGTAGAGTTATCTAGGAGTATATAGTCTGGATATGAGGTTCATTCAAGTGTACTCTGCCCAAAGGCAGATACTTTCTTTTTCTTTCATTGGATATGGGCATTGCTGGCTAGACCAGCATTTATTGCCCATCCCTAATTGCCCTTGAGAAACTGGTGAGCTGTCTTCTTGAATTGCTGCAGTCCATGTGGTGTGGGTACACCCACAGTGCTGTTAGGGAGGGAATTCCAGAATTTTGACCCAGCAACAGTGGAGCAACGGTGATATATTTCCAAGTCAGGATCGTGTGTGGCTTGAAGGTGAACTTGCTCCCATGCATCTGCTGCCCTTGTCCTAGGAGGTAGAGATAGCGGGTTTGGAAGGTGCTGTCAAAGAGGCCTTTGTGAGTTGCTGCAGTGCATCTTGTAGACTGCTGCCATACAGCATCGGTAGTGAAGAGAGTGGATGTTTGAAGTGGTGGATAGGGTGACAATCAAGTGGGCTGCTTTGTCCTGGATGGTGTTGAACTTCTTGAGCGTTGCTGGAGCTGCGCTCATCCAGGCAAGTGGAGAGTATTCCATCACACTCCTGATTTGTGCCTTGCCAAGGAGCCTTGGCAACTGTCCAACAAGTTTGAAGTTTTTTCAGCTTGTTTGGGTGAGAGTAAGGGCTGCAAGATGGATGAACTAACTGGCCATGGCACCGTGGCACAGGAAGCCATTCAAGTGGGGGAGTTACAAGGAATGTAGTGGTAGTAGGGGACAGCATAGTCAGAGGGGATTGGCACTGTTCTCTGCAGCAAAGAGCATGAATCCAGATAGCTGCCCAGTGCCAGGGTTTGGGACATCTGCTCAGGACTGGAGAGGAACTTGCTGTGGGAGGGGGAGGAACCAGTTGTCGTGCTCCATGTTGGTACCAACAACATAGGCAGGACAAAGAAGAAGGTTCTGCATAGTCAGTATGTGGAGCTTGGCACCAAATTAAGATGCAGAACCTCAAAGGTCATAATCTCTGCATTATTACCTGAGGCACAAGCAAAATTGACATAGGACAAAGCAGATTAGGGAGATGGATGCGAGGCTCAAAGCCTGGTGTGGGAGAAGTGGGTTCTGGTTCATGGGGCACTGGTACCAATACTGGGCACAGCAAAATTGACATAGGACAAATCAGATTAGGGAGATGGATGCGAGGCTCAAAGCCTGGTGTGGGAGAAGTGGGTTCTGGTTCATGGGGCACTGGTACCAATACTGGGCAAAGTGGGATATGTACCATTGAGACAGTCAACACCTGATGGGACCAGTGTTCTGGCGAGTTGCTTAATAGGGAAGTAGAGATGGTTTTAAACCAAGTAATGGGGGCAAGGGTACAAATTTGGGAAGATGTGGTCAATCAAAGAGTAGAGACAAGGCAAAAGAGAAAGGTATTATTACAGGAAATGAAAAACAAGCCATGACAGGAAGGGATAGAGAGTACAAATCTAATGGTAAATCAACAGATAAGAATAAAGGTTACAAAAATAATAAAAGGATAAAACTAAAGGCTATGTATCTGAATGCACGAAACATTCAAAACAAAACAGATGAACTGAGAGTGCACATAGAAATAAATAAGAACGATTTGATAGTCATTACAGAAACATGGCTGCAGGAAGACAATTGGGACAATGGGTATAGGACTTTTAGGAAGGACAGGAAGCGAGGAAAAGGTGGAGGGGTGGCTCTGTTGATTAATGGTGGTATTAGCACACTAGAGAGGGATGGCCTGAGTTGAGGAAACTAGGATGTGGAAATGGTTTGGGTAGAGATGAGAAATGGTAAAGGCAAGAAGTCACTTGTGGGAGATATGTACAGGCCCCCTAATAGTAACCACATGGTAGGATGGAGCATAAAGGAAGAAATAATGGGAGTTTGTCAGAAAGGCATGGCGATAATCACGGGAGATATTCATCTACGTGTAGACTGGAAAAGTCAGATGGGCAAAGGTAGCCTAGATGAAGAGTTCATAGAATGTTTCCAGGATAGTTCTTTAGAATGGCACGCTCTGGAGCCAACTGAGAGCAGGCTATACCGGACTTGGTATTGTGTAATGAGATTGGATTAATTAATTTCATTGTAAAGGTGCCCCTAGGTGGCAGTGACCATAATATGAGTGAATTTTACATTCAGTTTGAAGGAGAGAACAATGGGTCCAAGACTATGTTAAACTTACATAAGGCCAATTATGAGGGCATGAAAGCAGAGCTAGCTAAAGTGAATTAAAGGATAGGTCGATAGAGATGCAGTGGCAAACATTTAAGGGGATATTTCAGAATACACAGAATATACATTCCAACGAGTAAGAAAAAGTCCAAGGGGTGGACGCACCATCCATGGTTAACTAGAAAGGCTAAAGATAGTATCAAACTTAAAGAGAAAGTACATCATTGTGCAAAGATAGGTGGTAGGTCAGAAGACTGGACGGAATATAAGGAACAGCAAAGGATGACTAAAAGTTTAATAAGGGCAGAAAAATTAGAGTATGAGAGAAAGCTAGCCAGAAATATAAAAATAGGTAGGAGTTTCTATAAATATTTTAAAAAGAAACAAGTTAACAAAGCGAGCGTTGGTCCTGTAAAAAGCGAGCCTGGAGTATTAATAATGGAAAACAACAAAATGTCAGGTAAATTGAAGAGGTATTTTGCATCAGTATTCACTATAGAGGATGCAAGTAACATCCCAGAAGCAGCCATAAATCAGGAAATGGAAGGGATGGAGGAACTCAGGAAAATTACAATCACCAGAGAAGTGGTACTGAGTAAATTGTGGACCTGCAAGCTGACAAGTGCCTGAGTCCTGATGGACTTCATTCTAGGGTCTGAAAAGAAGTGACTAGTGAGATAGTTGACGCATTTGTTTTAATTTTCCGAAACTCCCTAGATTCAGGGAAGGTACGTTAGATTGGAAGGTAGCAAATGTAACTCCATTATTCAAAGAGGGAGGGAGACAGAAAGTGGGAAATTACAGGCCAGTTAGCTTAACATGTCATAGGGAAATTGTTAGAAGCTATTATTAAAGAAGTTATAGCAGGACACTCGGATAAGTCCAAGGTAATCAGGCAGAGTCAACATGATTTTGTGGAAGGAAAATCATGTTTAACCAACTTAATGGAGTTCTTTGAGGAAGTAACGTGTTGTGGATAAAGGGGAACCGGTGGATGTACTGTACTTAGATTTCCAGAAGGCATTTGATAAGGTGCCACATTAAAGGTTACTGTGGAAAATAAAAGCTCATGGTGCAGGGGGATAACATATTGGCATGGATAGCAGATTGGCTGGCTAACAGGAAGCAGGGAGTAGGCATAAATGGGTCTTTTTCAGGTTGGCAAGATTTAATGAGTGGTGTGCCACAGAGATCAGTGCTGGGACCTCAACAGTTTACAATTTATATAAATGTCTTAGATGAAGGGATGGATGGGATGGTTGCCAAATTTGCTGATGACACAAAGATAGGCTGCAAAGAAGACACAAGGAAGCCACAAAAAGATATAAGTAGATTAAGTGAGTGGGCAAAGATCTGGCAAATGGAGTATAATGTGGGAAAATGTGAAATTATCCATTTTGGCAGGAATAAAAAAAAGAGAAGCATATTATCTAAATGGTGAGAGATTTTGTAGAGCTCTGGGATTCAGAGGGATCTGGGTGTCTTACTGCATGAATCGCAAAAGGCTAGTAGGACGGTACAGCAAATAATTAGGAAAGCAAATAGAATGTAATCATTTATTGCGAGGAGAATTGAATACAAAAGTAGGGAAGTTACACTTCTGTTATACAGAGCATTAGTGAGACCACATCTGGAGTGCTGTGTATAGTATTGGTCACCTTATTTAAGGAAGGATGTAAACACATTAGAAACAGTTCAGAGAAGGTTTACCAGACGAATACTTGGAATGGGTGGGTTGTTTTATGAGGGAAGGTGGGACAGGCTAGATTTGTATCCTCTGGAGTTTAGAAAGTGAGAGGCAACTTGATTGAAATATATAAGATCCTGAGGGGTCTTGACAGGGTGGATGTGGAGAGGATGCTTCCTCTTGTGGGAGAATCTAGAACTAGGGGTCACTGTTTAAAAATACGGGGTCGCCCATTTAAAATGGAGATGAGGCGATATTTTTCCCCTCAGAGGGTTGTGAGTCTTTGGAACTCTCTTCCTGAAAAGGCGGTGGAAGCAGAGTCTTTGAATATTTTTAAGGGAGAGGTGGATAGATTCATGGTAAGCAAGAGCATGATAGGTTATCAGGGTAGGCAAAATGCAGATTTGAGGTTACTTTCAGATCAGCCATGATCTTATTAAATGGCAGAGCAGGCTTGAGGGGCTGAATGGCCTACTCTTGCTCCTCGATCATATGTACATATGTAAGTAGGATCCGCGCAGCAATAGGTGAATAAACCCCAGAAAGCCCAGGAAACAGCAAGATTCTCAAAGTGATAATGTGACATTGAAAATTCAGAGGCTGAAAATGATCACAATGAACAGTCTGAAGAAAATGACTGGACAAGAAGCTTTAGCCTAATTATGAGTGTATTAGTTGTGGATTTGTTACTTTTTTATTCGTTCACGCGATGTGGGCACTGCTGGCTAGGCCAGCATTTATTGCCCATCCTCAATTGACTTTGAGAAGGTGGTGGTGAGCTGCCTTCTTGTACCACTGTAGGCAATGTGATGTAGGTACATCCACAGCGCTGTTAGTTCCAGGATTTTGACCCAGCCACAGTGAAGGAATGGTGACATAGTTCCAAGTCAGGATGGTATGCGGCTTGGAAGGGAACTTGCAGATGGTGGTGTTCCAAAGCATCTGCTGCCCCTGTCCTTCTAGGTGGTAGAGAGCACCGGTTTGGAAGGTGCTGTCAAAGGAGCCTTGGCAAGTCACTGCAGTGCATCTTGTAGATTGTACACACTAATGCCACAATGTGTTGGTGTATCAGTACTGATAAAGTGGCTTACTCCAGCTATTTTGCATGTGCTAGGTAGTGATTATACCTTGAAATTGTGTTGAACAAATTGGCTTAAATGTTATCTAGATTCACTCAGTGGTGCGGATCGACCTGAGGCTAAGAAGCATGAAAGTTCTACTTGTTTTAGAGTCAGGAATGAGGACCACATCAAGGTCACTAAAAGAGTGGTGATTCCATACAAAATAGCTGGAGTATTAGTACTGATGTAGCTTCTAATGATACCTTGCACAAAAAAGGCAGAAATGCAATTGGACATAGAGCATAATAAAGCAATTGTTTTTGGAAAATCAGTGGATCTGCAGCTTACCAAATCAAGGCATCAAATCCCCTTAACAAAACATGATTTTTCTAATCAGAGTGTTAAAAAATTGTTAATGGCAGGTGATCAAAGTGGAAAGAAAAAGCAAACTGTCTTAAAGTTGCAGAGACAATTTGCTCACCATTCTTGTCAAAGATTTCAAAAATTGCTAAAAGGATGCAGGTGTGGTTCATGAGGAGTATACAAGACTCATCAGAGGTTCGCACAAAATGAATTGGAAGACACTATGTCCTATTGCAAGCCATCCATTGGCATGTGACTTTGAGGTAGTTGCTATGGATCTAAAGGTATGGGACAAAGACAGAAATATTTTCATTTTATACTTCATAAACACAGCAACCAGATTTAGTTTTTCTACAGTAATATATGGCAAAGACAAGAGGGTGATTGTAGATAAATTCATGGAGAAATGGATAGGAACCAGACATGGGGCACCGGCTAAGTTTCTAAATGATAATGGAGGAGAATTTGCTAATGACAAGTTTAGAAACGTGTGAAAACATGAACATTATGGTCATGAATACCACAGCTGAAAGTCCTTTCAGCAATGAACCCTATGAAAGGAATTATGCAGTGAAAGATGAAATGCTGCATAAAATCATAGCAGGTCAACCAAACTGCAAGTAGACAACTATATTGACATGGCAGGTCATGCAAAGAATTTGCTTCAGATGCCTGGAGGGTATAGGCCCTATCAATTGGTGTATGTGAGGAATCCCAAATTATTTTCTGTGCTGGGCAATAGTCCCTCTGCCTAGAGGGGACTACTATTAGTTCCATTTTTTCCTGCACACTTGAATATGCAGGGACGCTGAGGTCTTGGAGAAAACTCTAAGGCACCATATAGGAATTTAATTCTGGGGATATGGTGTATTACAAAAGAAAGGGCCATAAGGAATGGAAAAGTTCTGGCAAGGTAATAGGGTGCGATAGCAAGACAGTGGTTATCCAAAATGGTAATCAAATTAATATGATTGATTCCTCCTTTAATTGGGATTATTAAAAACTCTCAGAATCTGAGCAGCTACTGAAGATGATGAGGCACTTTCTACCTCACACACTCATGTGTTTTGCAATATCGGTCCTGAGGAACAGAATGGTGGTAGATTCAGTGATCATGAGGCACAAACCAGGACTATCGCACGCAAAGGCCAATTGCCTAAAGTGGGTTCTTGGATGACATATGTGCCAGAAGGGTCCACTGAATGGATGGATGCGATTACTGAGGGAAATGTAGGAAAAACTACAAGCAAGTTTAAATATGGGTTAAATGTTCAAGGAGATGGCCAAGAAATTAGATTGATAGATTGACAGAATGGAATTTTAAAAAATGGGGAATAAGAAAGCGCAGCGCGAATTCTAATAGTGGGTCTCAGAGTATCTCTTGAGGTAGAAAACAATCACATCCCGGACAAAGAGTATCTGACCACACGAGAGAGAGAGAGAGAGAGAGAGATCTTACAGTAGTAGTCCCAAAAGATATCAAAGTGTACATAGAGGTTGCAGCTTGAATAAATTACACTAGTACTTCCCAAACATTTTCTCACTGTGACCGCATTTTGAAGCTTGAAATCTGCCATAACCCCAGAGTGGGGGAGTTGAGGATAGAGTTGTGAGGCAGCAGAGTTGTAAGAACTTAAAGGGGGGTGGGGGGTGGAGGGGTGAAGTTGTGAGAGCAGTGGGAGGCTGGAGAACAGACAGTGATGTTTTGTTTCTCACCTACCGTTTTGCAGGCTCTGTTGGAGGCAGCGATCAGGCCTCAGAGCTAACTTCATTGGGCCACATCTACTGGTTCAAGGAAAGGGAAAAAATTGTGCATGCGCGTATCAAGGGGCCTCAGAGCCGACCCCATGATTATCCCATCTAAGTCTCAGCTTCACTGTCACTATTGCTTCCATGGAGGAGAGGGAGCTCACGATGCCAACTGCTCAACCCACAACCCCATTGGGGATTTCGACCCAGAGTTTGGGAACCCCTGAACTACAATGAGAGGAGGTCTACAGAGCAACCTTGAGATAGGACTAGAAGCAGAAGTACTCATGACCATGAAGTTTTAGTAGGTGCCAATAAACTAGAAGATCAACCACACAAGCAAAAGGATAGTTGGAAGGAATTTGTAGTTTATTCTGAAGCACCAAATAGGGAACAGCCAGCCTTGTCATAGATGGATTTGTACGGAAAAGGGCCTTGCCGATGGGATTTATAAGATTAAGGGTTTTGATGGGCAACTGGGTGATATGGTGGAAAAAGTAATCCTGAAAGTCTTTTTAGCTCTTTTAGTTGCATATTTGTGGAAATGTTGATCAATTGACATAAAAGCCACATTTCTGCAGAGTGAAGGGTTTAAAAAAATGTGTTTAGGCCTGAATGATACCTCGGGATGCGAGGTGGATTTGTCTGATCCCATTGGCATCAGGCTTCATGGCAGGTGAGGTGAACATTATGGCGAGAAGGCCAAAAATCAGTTTCACTCATTTCAATGGCAGGCCGCAATTGGCACTGCCGCATATTGGGAAACTAATTTCGATACTTTGGCTTCATTATAAGTCCTGCTTGCTGGAATAATCCCCCCGTGTCACATCTACCTCCCACATCGGCGTGACTTCATAACGTTGTGCTTCATGACTGCCTTTAAAAGTCATGAGCCTGGTGACCTGAACTTCGTGTGGAACTCAGAGGTGAGTGCACGCAACCTTGCGCAGTGCTTGCAAGCATTGCCCTTTAGAGACCAAGGAAGAGGCACCGCACATTGGCAGGGTAACAGGCAAGTCGCTTTTTCCTGGCTGGCCTTCAGTGCGGTGCCAGGGGAAGGGTTACAGTGCGGGTCAGGCCAGGAAAGGGGGTGGGGTGCAAGGCAGCACAGGCTGAAGGAAGTACACAAGCACATGCTGGTGGGGTGAGGCAAGGCAGCACAGACTGAAGGGAGTACACAAGCACATGACGGTGGGGTGGCGGGGAGGGGAATGAGGGAAGTGGCCTCTCACTTGGAAAAGCTTGCCAAAAGTGAGCACTCTTCTGCAGCATTCTTCCACAGCTGAGCCATTCAGCTGCAGCACCATTGACATGCTTGGAGTCAAGCCTCTGAAGTTTTACTGCCTGCTCAAGCAATACAAAAGCATGAAAGTGCCACCAAATCTTCCAGAACTTTTCAGCCCTTGGGCGCAGATTGCAAATATATGTGCATTTTAGGAGGCAGCAGAGCAATTGGCTGAATGAGCAAGTTGTACAATCCCCTTGCGAAATGTGGCCATGGTGCCGTCACTGGTGGAGGCACTCACAGCCCCTTGCAATGTCTTTATTAAGGTTTGGACCAGTCTCCATTATGGCTTAAGCTAACAACACAGCCTTTCAGTGTGGTTAGGAGAACGCCTACACCTGATTTGAGAGCACAGCATGTAGTCCAGTGGCTGAAGTTGCCATCAATCTGTCAGGTGGAGTGGGGTGGAGGTGGCTGGGGTTTCAGACAGCCAGCACAACACACTGGCCATCCAAGTGTGGGCCAGCAGTGTACTGCATGCGTGAAAGAGCCTTCAGGCTTGACCAAGAGATGTTCTTAGGGCACCTATGCTAACCCATGTGTCACTCTCTTTGATGCTACAGGAGGAGAACATCAGGATCATGGAGCCTGGTGATTTAATGGTATGCCTCGTGGCTTACAGTGAGCAGAGAAGGAGAAGGGACGGCAGAGGTGCCTGGCTCAGCAAAAGGAGGGGCACTTCCCTCAAGATGAAGGGGCAGCAGAGCCTGCTGCGCAGACAGCTGAAGATCCACGGTGAGCTGCCATTTGTAGGTGCTTCACTAGACCCAGGGTCTATAGTCGGCTCTTGTCATTCCTGCAGATGACTGAGAACCGGTGTTGCCGAAGGCTGCGTGTATCTAGGGAACTGATCAGTTACATATGCCACCTGCTGCAGGATTTAGCGCCACGGGGACATGGAGGGCATCCAGTGCCAGTGGCCATGTGATTATGGTGTTCAGTTTTTATATCAGTGGCTCCTTCCAGGGCTCCACAAGTGAGCTGTGCAGGATCTCACAGGTCTCCATGCAAACGGGAGATCATGGACGCCATCTTCGACAAGGCACAGATCTTTGTGCATTTCGCTTGGGATCAGAAAAGCCAGGAAGCAAGAGTGCTGGGATTTGCGCAGATCTCTGGTATTTCACAGGTGCAGGATGCCATCGACTGCACTCATGTGGCGCTTAGATCTCTGTAGCAACGAGCAGTCAACTACATTAACCGCAAACACTCCCACACCATCTGAGCATTGAGCAAGTGCGACCACCACAATTGCATCCTACAGGTTTGCACAAAATTCCCAAGGACTGTCCATGACTCCTATATCTTTAGCAAGTCTCAGATCCCTGACATCTTCCAGGATCCAGAGAGGCTGCAGGGTTGGCTCCTCAGGGACAAGGGCTACCTACAGGTGATGTGGCTGCTGATGCCCATGCAGCGGCCTCAGGCTGCAGTAGAGCCACGGTATAATGAGGCTCATGCCGCGACCCAGACCTTGGTGGAGCAAATGATAGGCATTCTGAAAATGAGGTTCTGGTGCCTCAACAGGTCCAGAGCAGCACTGTAATACAGTCCACCGAGGGTGTCGCACATCATTGTCATTTGCTGCATGCTCCATAACATAGCACTACAACAGGCAGAGGACCTGGTTGCGGAGGAGATGGAAGACCTGCATGTCCCCTCCGATGAGGAGGACGTTGAAGGGGATTCTTGGAAGTTTATTTACAATAGTGAACATTATGTATAAGTGATTAACACCCATGCCCAGGCTGTGCAACTACATCCTAACCTTGGCCTTCCATGCTCGGTGGGCACCGCGGGGACTGGGGTGCTTTATCGACCCCTTTAATCACATTTTGATTTAAAGTTTGTAAGTTTCCTTTAAACTTTGTTCTTGGTTTTACAGCTGACCTAAATTAGGGGCTGTGCCTGATTTATCCCAATTTTGTTTAGTTTTATTGGTTTTAACTCAAAAGAGTTACATCCTAACCTTGGCCTTCCGTGCTCGGTGGGCACCGCGGGGACTGGGGTGCTTTATCGACCCCTTTAATCACATTTTGATTTAAAGTTTGTAAGTTTCCTTTAAACTTTGTTCTTGGTTTTACAGCTGACCTGAATTAGGGGCTGTGCCTGATTTATCCCAATTTTGTTAATTTGGTTTAATTGGTTTTACTCAATAAGAGTTACATCCTAACCTTCCTTAATCACATTTTGGTTTAAAGTTTGTAAGTTTCCTTTAAACTTTGTTCTTAGTTCTACAGCTGACCTGAATTAGGGGCTGTGCCTGATTTATGCCAATTTTGTTAATTTGGTTTAATTGGTTTTAACTCGAAAGAGTTACATCCTAACCTTCCTTAATTACATTTTGGTTTAAAGTTTGTAAGTTTCCTTTAAAATTTGTCCTTAGTTTTACAGCTGACCTGAATTAGGGGCTGTGCTTGATTTGTCCTTCATTTTGTTAATTTAGTTTAATTGTTTCAACTCTAAAAGAGTTACATCCTAACCTTCCTAACCCTGCCGCGATGTCTTGGTGCTTCTCCAATATCCACAGCAGAGGTGGAGGCAGCTTGCTAACCACCACACCCTGTCTGTGATGACCTTGGTGGGACCTCTTGAGGACCACAACCTGGAGGGCCCCAGCCTGCTTTCGGAGTCCTTCTGTGGGCCAGCTGCACATTCCTCAGCCTGTTGAGCTGGAGTTGTGGGGGTCACAGGAAGAGGGGATTTGGGTCAGCCGGACATTCCCGGAGTCATCTGGGTGGATGGCCCCGGGATGTCGGGCTGCTGCTCCTTCTCCCTATGGGTGCCTGACGGCAGTCTGGCTGAATCCTTGAGAAGGGGAAGCTGGAGTGAGATTAAGCTGCCCCGCACCCCTCTTGCATGACACAGTTGGAGGCCATCTCTGGCGTCAACAATGGGGTTCAGCCCGTGCAGCAATGCAGGACTGATGTTCTGGACCAAGGTCTCCATGGCGGCTGCCATCCTACCAGTATTGACTTCAGTGCATTGGCATGTCAGCTCTATCACCTCAGACTCCTCCATTCTGTCTTGCATTCTGAGAAGTGCAGCTAACATCCTTTTCTGATGTTCCTGAGCTTGCCCTTGCAGCTCCAGCAACTGAGGTATGACCGAGTCCAAAGGCTCATCATCTGACTCGGACTCAGCAGATTTCTGGTCTCCAGCAGTCCTCCAAGTGCCAGAAGCCAAGAAAGCCCTTGTCTCTGCCTGCTGTGGATCAGACAGTGTGATGTGCCCACCAGATTATGACCCCAAGGCTACTCTAGAAGTAGGTCCCACCGAGGTGTGTGTCTCTGTGCTGGTGGAGGGCATGGGTGAGTGCTGTGACAGGTCTTCGATTAGGGTGTCATCAGATTTTTTTTGTCTGAGGTGTCTTTAAGGCTTGAGTTAAGGACCTGGTTCATGGACCCCCTCAGTTGCTTCCCAGAAATGCCTAGGAAAACAAGGAGAGATAATTAAAGCATGGCAGTGGACTGACTCTCAGCATGATTATCTGATGGATGTTGCACTGCTGGGTCCTCACTTGATTGAGCTCTGCCGACCTCACCATCAGCACAGGAACGGTCCAGATAATCGCCGGCCAGCTGGATGCCTCTATTTTCAAAGTCTGTGAGGATCTTGATGTGAGGCATTCCTCCATCAGTCTGCGGTCTCTCCCTTTTGTTGTGTGCCAGCTTGTCCTGCATGATTCTGAGACTTGGGTCCTGAATCTTAACAAAGGAAACTACGATGATATGAGACACGAGTTAGCTATGATGGATTGGGAAACGTTTCTTAAAAGGATGATGGTGGATAGGCAATGGCAAACATTCAAAGAGCGCATGTGTGAATTGCAACAATTGTTTATTCCTGTTTGGTGCAAAAGTAAAACAGGAAAGGTGGCTAAACCATGGCTTACAAGGGAAATTAGAGATAGTATTAGATCCAAGGAAGAGGCATACAAATTGTCCAGAAAAAACAACAAACCTGAGGATTGGGAGCAGTTTAAAATTTCAGCAAAGGGGGACCAATGGATTGACTAAGAAGGGGAAAATAGAGTACAAGAGTAAGCTTGCAGGGAACATAAAAACTGACTGTAAAAGTTTCTATAGGTATGTGAAGAGAAAAAGATTGGTGAAGACAAATGTAGGTCCCTTACAGTCAAAGAGGGGAATTTATAATGGGGAACAAATAAATGGCTGATCAACTAAATACATACTTTGGTTCTGTCTTCACAAAGGAGGACACAAATAACATACCAGAAATGTTGGGAACATAGGGTTTAGTGAGAGGGAGGAACTGAAAGAAATCAGTATTAGTAGGGTAATGGTGTTGGGGAAATTGATGGGATTGAAGGCCGATAAATCCCTGGGGCCTAATAATCTACACCCCAGAGTACTAAAGGAAGTGGCCCTAGAAACAGTGGATGCATTGGTGGTCATCCTGCGAGATTCTATAGACTCTGAAACAGTTCCTACAGATTGGAGGGTAGCTAATGTAACCCCACAATTTAAAAAGGGAGGCAGAGAGAAAACAGGGAATTATAGACCTGTCAGCCTGATGTCAGTAGTGGGGAAAATCCTAGAGTCCTTTATAAAAGATATAATAGCTGAGTACGTGGAAAGCAGTGGCAGAATTGGACAGAGTCAGCATGGATTTATGAAAGAGAAATCATGCTTGACAAATCTACTGGAATTTTTCAAGGATGTAACTGGTAGAGTTGATGACGGGGAGCCAGTGGATGTGGTTTATTTGGACTTTCAGAAGGCTTTCAACAAAGTCCAACATAAGAGATTAGCATGTAAAATTAAAGCGCATGGGATTGGGGGTAGTGTATTGAGATGGATAGAAAACTGGTTGGCAGACAGGAAACAAAGAGTAGGAATAAACGGGTCGTTTACCGAATGGCAGGCAGTGACTAGTGGGGTACCGCAGGGATCGGTGCTGGGACCTCAGTTATTCACAATATATATTAATGATTTAGATCAGGGAATTAAATATAATATCCCCAAATTTGCAGATGATACAAAGCTGGGTGGGAGGGTGAGCTGTGAGGAGGATGCAGAGATGCTTCAGTATGATTTGGACAAGCTGAGTGAGTGGGCAAGTACATGGCAGATGCAGTATAATGTGGATAAATGTGAGGTTATCCATTTTGGTAGCAAAAAGAGGAAGGCAGATTATTATCTGAATGGCTATAAATTGAGAGACGGTAATGTGCAGCAAGACCTGGGTGTCCTTGTACACGAGTCACTGAAGGTAAGCATGCAGGTGCAGCAGGTGGTAAAGAAGACAAATGGTATGTTGGCCTTCACAGCCAGAGGGTTTGAGTACAGGAACAGGGATGTCTTGCTGTAATTGTACAGGGCCTTGGTGAGACCACACCTGGAATATTGTGTGCAGTTTTGGTCTCGTTATCTGATAAAGGATGCTCTTTTTATAGAGGGGGTGCAGGGAAGGTTTATCCGTCTGATTCCTGGGATGGTGGGACTGACATATGAGGAGAGATTGAGTCGATAAGGATTATATTCGCTGGAGTTCAGAAGAATGAGGGGGGATCTCAGAAACCTATAAAATTCTAACAGGATTAGATAGGGTAGATGCAGGAAGGATGTTCCTGCTGGTGGGGGAGTCCAGAACCAGGGGTCACAGTCTGAGGATATGGAGTAGAGAATTTAGGACTGAGATGAGGAGAAATTTCTTCACCCAGAGAGTGGTGAGCCTGTGGAATTCGTTACCACAGAAGTAATTGAGACCAAAATATTGTATGTTTTCAAGAAGGAGTTAGATATAGCTTTTGGGGCGAAAGGAATCAAAGGGTATGGGGAGAAAGCGGGAGCAGGCTATTGAGTTGGATGATCAGCCATGATCATAATGAATGGTGGAGCGGCTCGAAGGGCCGAATGGCCTACTCCTATTTTCTAAGTTTCTATGAAGACTGATGGAGACAGTGTAAGCAGGATGCCTGCCAGGCCAAATGAGAAGGATGCCTGGCATGTGTGGGTGATGAGTGGTGTCAAGGACGGATTGAGGACACGATCCACAGGGCATATGAAGGTGTGCATAAGAGAGTGAATGGTGATGTCCCTTGAACTGGTATTGGGTGACATCCCTGAGGATGTGCGATGGGTTTGAGTGTGATGGAATGAGTAACTTACCCTGGCAGAACGAAGGAGATCATTCATCCCCCTTTGGCACTGGGCGCTGTCCTCTTTTGCAAGGTATTGGCGCTGACTACCGCTGCCACCGCCTCCCATGCTGGCCTGGTGACCTTGCTTGCTGGCTTTCGCCTAGAGCGGAGATAGAGGACTTCACGGCGTGTCTCCACTGCGGCCAGTTGGTGCCAAGGGCAGCATTGCTAAATTTTGGGGGCAACATGTTTCCTCCCTTTGACAGCCATGACTTTCCAGCAGCTATGACTTCCTGGTAGCTTTTGATCCCTTAGGGGGTGCCAGGTCTGTGCAGGGGCACTCTTTAAATAGGGCTCCCAGATTTTTGAAGGCCTGAGATGACGGAGAGGTGGGCAAATCAGAGACCACCCCACCAGTGATCTCGAGTGTTTCTCGTGAATGCGCTATTAATGAGGCAGGACGTGTCCGGAATGGGACATTATGGCGTGAAAACCTGCCATGGCGGCCGGCTGGTAAAATGGCTTTTTTCACACCCGCTACTGCACAATGCAAATCTGGGATGATTCCGCTCATGGTATTTTTCAGTGAGATCCTTTTTGCTGAAAGTAGGTTGTATTCACCTAAAAGCGGACCCCGCAATGTTTTATAGATATCAAAAAGGGAAACTTTGAGCATATTCACAATTTCTTAAGGGGTGCCACAGTGGAACTTGAGAAATATATTATGAATAATATTCAAGTGGAATTTAGATTGGAAGTCAGGCTTCAGGAGCTTTTAAATATATTGGTTTAGATATTAAGCAGAATAGATTTTTGGAATAACTTTGAATCAGCTATTCTATTTGGAGAGTGTTACTCCTATCTTATTCAATCGTGCTAGATCATCATAGGAAGATGATGTCACATCTAAAAATGAAACTGATTCGTTGTGAATCGTGACTGGTCAGTTGAATTCCACCCAAACAAAGCAGGTTGCTGGTTTTGATGTAATGGAACTAAGCTCTGCAGTGAAGAACCATAAAGGTGAGGATGTTTTAAGGGCAAATAAAACACTTTAATAATTGTAAATGGAGAAATGTGTATTTAAGTTTCCATCCTTGGGTGACCCAAAGAACATGAAATTAGTTATTTTTAGTGATGCTTCTCATGCCAATCTTGCTGAAAGATATTTGAATGCAGCTGGTTTCAAAATATTTTTGATGGGTGAAAATAGGAAATGTTGCCCGTTAGTCTGGGAAGTTAACAAAATAATGTATTGTTAAAAGTACTTTCACTGTGGAAACATTGGATCAAGGTAACAGCGGATATAGGATTCTATTTGTCAATTTTTTTTATTGTTTCACAGGACGTGGGCATTGCTGGCAAGACCAGCATTTTCACTGCCCATTCCTAATTGCCCTTGAAGGTTGTGGTGAGCCACCTCCTTGAACTGCTGCAGTCCATGTGCTGTAGGTACACCCACAATGCTGTTAGGGAGAGAGTTCCAGGATTTTGACCCGTGCCAGTGAAGGAATGGCAATATAGTTCCAAGTCAGTGTGGCTTGGTGGGGTACTTGCAGGTGGTGGTGTTCCCATGCATCCGTTGTCCTTCTAGGTGGTAGAGGTTGCGGGTTTGGAAGGTGCTGTCGAACGAGCCTCAGTGAGTTGCTGCAGTACATTTTGTAAATGGTGTACGTTGCTGCCACTGTGCGTCGATGGGGAAGGGAGTCGATGTTTAAGGTGGTGGATGGGATGCCAAACAAGTGAGCTGCGTCGTCCTGGATGCTGTTAAACTTCTTGAGTGCTGTTAGAGCTGCACTCATCCAGGCAAGTGGAGATTATTCCATCACACTCCGGACTTGTGCCTTGTAGATGGCAGGCAGGCTTTGGGGAGTCAGGAGGTGAGTTACTTGCCACAGGATTCCTAGCCTCTGACCTGCTCTTGTAGCCACAGTATTTATATGGTTATGCCAGTTCAGTTTCTGGTCAATGGTAACCCCCAGAACATTGGTGGGGGATTCAGTGAGGGTAAATGTCCAGTGGAGATGGTTGGATTCTCTTTTGTTTGAGATGGTCATTGCCTGACACTGGTCATTGCGAATGTTACTTGCCACTTATCAGCCCAAGCCTGAATGTTGTGCAGGTCTTGCTGCATATGTGTGTGGACTGTTTCAGTATGAGGAGTTGTGAATGGTGCTGAACATGATGTAATCATCAGCGGACATTCCCATTTCTGACCTTAGGATGGACGGAAGGTCATTGATGAAGCAGCTGAAGATGGTTAGGCCTAAGAAATACCCTAAGGAACTCCTGCAGTGATGTCGTGGGGTTGAGATGATTGATCTTCAACAACCACAGCCATGTTCCTTTGTGCTAGGTTTGACTGTAACCAGTGGAGAGTTTATCCCCCTGATTCCAGTTTTGCTAGGCCTCCTTGATGCCAAACTAGGTCAAATGCTGCTTTGATGTCAAGGGCAGTCACTCTCACCTCTCCTCTGGAGTTCAGGTTGTTGTCCATGTTTGGACCAAGGTTGTAATGATGTCAGGAGCTGAGTGGCCCTGGCAGAACCCAAACTGAACATCAGTGAGCAAGTTATTGCTGAGTAGGTGCTGCTTGATAACACTGTCAACAGCTCATTCCATCACTTTGCTGATGATCAAGAGTAGACTGATGGAGTGGTAAATGGCCAGGTTGGATCTGTTCTGCTTTTTATGGGCAGGAGATATCTGGGCAGTTTTCTATTGCTGGGTAGATGCCAGTGTTGCAGCTCTGCTGGAAACAGCTTGGCTAAGGGAGCAGCTAGTTCTGGAACACTTCTTCAGTACTATTACTGGAATGTTCTCAGGACCGATTGCCTTTGCAGTATTTGGTGCCCCCAGCCATTTCTTGATATCATGTGGAGTGATCGAATTGGCTGAATATTGGCATATGTGATGCTGCAGACCTCGGGAGGCCAAGATGGATCAACCACTCTGCACTTCTGGCTGAAGATTGTTGCAAATGCTTCAGCCTTGTGTTTGCATTGATGTGCTGGGCTCCCTCATCATTTAGGATGGGGATATTGTGGATCCGCCTCCTCCAGTTCATTGTCCACCACCATTCATGACTGGATGTGGTGGGACTGCAGAGCTTAAATCTGATCCGTTAGTTGTGGGAAATTCTATACAACAGGTGTACCAAACATAATTGGCCTATCGAATGTTATATAGATAAGCATTCCTTGTGGAATAATGTACACTTTACAAGTGTAGGTGAAAAAAGATTAAGGATTGATCTTGTGTGTAACAAATGTTAGCCAACAAGGAAATCTCCAAGATTAAAGGAGTTGAAGCACGTCATCATCTGATTGCTTCACGAAAAGAAGTGCTTGCAACAAAAGATTACTGGGGCGGGGTGTGGGGGGGGGGTGTCCTTGAAGGGGATCACCATGTAATGCATAATAGAGAATATGGAAAATCATTTTTTAAATTTGTTTTGAAATATTGTTTGTGAATATTAATTTTTGTTATAAATAGAAAATATGTATGTGTTAATCATATAAATTTTAAGGTTCAGTTTGTACAGGTGTGGGGGGGACACTCATTGGATAATTACTTGTGCACAGGAAAAGACATTTATTGACACTGGTGATGGATTGTAGAGTTGGAACTATACATCTGTAATGTTTCACTTTGTAAGTAAATCTAAAACTAAGTACAGATTGACTTCTGGTCTCCCCCTTCACCAGCTAGCCATCAGACATTTAACACACATGGTGAAAATTATACAAACCATAGATTAAGCTACAATAAGGACTTAGCCTGTATTCTATCCCTCCACCACCCTGAATTCCCATGCCCAGAGGTGATGGTACAAGGCTTCTGTATGTCACCCTGACTACACCTATGTCTACATTCTAATTTCCTGTTGATCATTAGAGTGGGGACCTGATGGGATCCCGCCACAGTGGAGGAGCAAATTATTGTGTTGCTGCAGCAGGGCACCTGCAAACAGAAGAACCCCACCAGAACAAGGACCCATTTAAAGGGGTCAGAAGAGCCCAAAATAAATGCTTTGTTTTTTTTTAAAGCCTAAATAAGGTAGGATTTTAGGATATGGGGAGTGGGAAGAGTGCCCATTACTGGACCCAATTCCTCTAAAAGGGCATGGTCCTCATGATCCTTTGGAATGATGGTAAAAGATAGGAAACAGTGTTGATCGGCCCCACCTTCTCAGTCATTTTTACGTACAAGGCATAATGGGGTGCCTTTTCCTGTTTGTGGAGAGAAGAGGGGAACATTCAGCTTGGGACAAGTATGCGATGGTAGGCCTCTCCTATCAATTTTCTTTCATTATGTTACCCGATTACATGAGGTATAACAGCTAAGTGTGAAATGTGTTAAAGTGGAAAAAAAACTATAGAGGCAATTGTTTACAAAATTACAATAGAGTAGCAATGAGAGAATGAGAAAAGTGACAGTTGTACAGAAAGAGAGGGAACGCAGGAGACAAAGAAGGCACAAAAAAGAAAAACAGAAACAGTAAGAGAGACATAATTTATCCATGAGTAATGCCACAGGAAATCAACATTTTGTATAATGTTATCTTTGCTATTATAATCGTATGATATATTCCTCATTCACTAGGCAAAACACTTCAGGAGATATGTTTTATCACTAATATACCACAGTATGTATTGTGAATCGATTGGTACTTCCACACTGAGTTCCTGATCTCAACCGTATTGTTTTAGGGAGATGCAGAACTGATCACAGCAGCCCGAGTATTGAACTCAAACTACTCCTGTGTATCTCCCAGCAGCTGGCTTTGAACAACATTACTGAGGTTTGGGAACAGTTCACTTGGCAATTTCCTTTGTAGCAGTAATTAGATTCATGAGAGAAACTGGGGAAATAAAAAATATAATGCCTGTAAACTCTGGGAGGAGAACAAATTTGTTCATGTAGCTACGCAGGCTTACTTTAATTCCCCAGGGGCAGGTAGTACTACGGGCCACTACCTGCATGGTGCTCTTCACTGATAATAATTAAGAACATTGCATGGGCTACGTAGGTTGCAACCTGCAGCACTGCTTGACCCGGTGAATGGGCATATGCCTGAGTCTCTTGCCCTGAATCTCTACATAAAATGTTAAAGCCAAAATTCTGCTGCTACTCGTTACATTTAACTTATTAATCTATGGTGCAACATAAGTTTTCTAATAACTCAAATCTGCTTTTAATCCATGTTACTAAATAAATGACTGAGAATAAGAAAACTGTAGACATGTTTTGTCACTGGTCTATCACATTGTAAGGAAACTATCTTTTTTACTTCTGTTGGACTATTGTAAAGAACAAGTCTTTTTATTTCTGTTGGACTGTGGACTAAAATTACAATGGCTGCAGTTTGAAAGACATGTCCACTGGAACAGGATGAGAGATATATATACAATGTTGCAGTCCTGAAACAGTATGCCATGAAAGGCAGGATGGTGCCGGAAAGGAGTCCTGGACCAAGGGAATTGCCTGGCAGCAGCTGGCTCCTGACCAGGTTTTGTGTGAGAACAGGGTAGCTGAATAGCTCCTAGCCTGAAAGAAAGAAGACCTAAAACCTCTTTCTCCTGTGTGTGGAAGATTCCAGTAATTCCACAATAATAGCTAGCTGACTTTTCATCTCATATTTCTATAACCTGGTCTCGGTCTCTGAAAACCCCTGTCAAGAGGCAAAGGGGAAAATCAATGTTAGAGACATTGAAATGCAAGTGCTCAAACAGTGAACTAAAAGCTGAAAGTGCTGGAAGGCCACCTCATGTCATCAACAAAGAACTGAAAGGAATTTGGAAGACATTGATCAAAATCAACCCATCGAGTCTTATACTCCGGAATTGGTGCTATTGAGCTGTTTTATCTCACCCTTAAAATCCATGTTTGTGTGTCTTACGTGGTCTTGTATGTGTCTGTATAGGGATTTAAGGGGTAGAGTTTAGGTTATAGAGTTAGAAATTAGCAGTTCATATTTCTTTCTTTTGCCACTGGTTAACGACAGTTTGTTCAATAAACAGTTTATTTACTTATTAAGTTTACAAACCTGGTGCTCATATTTTGTTAACCTAACTTAAATAGTTAGGTAGAATTGGGGCAATCTGGTAGTTTGGTCAAACTTTTCACGTTTGTCACGGCTCAGGGAACAGTGGAGCTTGATATTACCATGCACTATCCCCAGTGAGTCATGACAAACATTAATACCTTTAATTAACTCCGATTAAAGAGGAACTACCACAAAATGCTATCACTGATGAGGATTTCTTCCTTATCTTAGGGAACCTTTCCTAAAGTTTTGTTTTATGCAACATTGTTGGCTGAGACACAATCTCTTATATTACAGGTTAACCATCACCTGGAAAACCAGAATTGTTGAAGCATGGATTAGGTGCTCAAAAGGTGCTGGATTTATTCCATTGGGTCTGAGAAAAGATGTGTTTGCAATTTTGTAAGACATTTAGTTTAGTGATGGTGTTCAGTAACTGGCTGCACCTTCTTGTTATGCCATTCAAAAAATCAAAAAGAAACAAAAAGGAGAAACTTCTAGGATCGGTGGCAAAAAGGCGCAATTTTGACAATGCATCCAATGCAGTGGGTCGGAATAACTTTCAGGTTTGGGCCTCATTAATATCTTGTTGATTAGCTGCAGCGTTCAATTAATGCACCGTTTTCTTGAGAGGAAACTTGGCTGGCTATGCCACGTACCCAGCCAACAAGTTAAAACTTGTTGGAGGAGAAGGGGTGTAAGTGGTGGTGCAGGACTGAAAATGTGCTGGTAGCAAGTTGGAAATTTGTTTTGTGGGGTTGAGAGGAATACTCCTGCCCATCCATTCTCTCTTCTGCACTTTTGTTTCTCATGTTCATTTCCCACTTCTCTGTCACTCTCACCTCACAGTTTTTATCTTTTTTCCCTCACCTTCCTTCTCCTTTTACTTTCACTTTCTCATTTTCTCCATTTTTACTTTCCGCTTTTTGTTTCTTCAAATCTTTTCTTCTTCTTTTACTTCCCACTTCATTGCCATTACCAGTTTGGGAAGCATCGCGGGACAATGAGGAAGCCAGATCAGTCCCCCAATCAGTCAGGGAAAGGAAGTTCAAAGAAACATTAGGAGCTTAAAAAAATAGTGGGTATTGGGATTCAAAAAATTGCATGCAGTCACCACCCTGCTAGTTGAATTTTAGGGAAAAAAAATAGTAAAAATAATCAACATCACAATACAGCAGGGCTGAGTCAAAATTCATGGAAATCATGACTTGCTAAGATCACATACACGTGATCTCGTGATAGCTAGGCTTCTCCCTTTTTGTTTCATACATCATTTTAGTGAATCATTGCTCGTAACTAGTGACAAATACAAAGGTTAGAGATTGCAAGTGGCAATAACTGAGTGGGAAGCCTTTTCATCCATAAGAGAACAAACATTTTGGCTGTTCTTTAAGACCCTATAGCAGTCTCACAATCTTACAAAATAAATCCCCCAACTGGTCTTAAATTGCATATTCAGCTTAGGCATTATCAATGAGAGTACTGGGGACTTTATTTGGTGGCCAAATCCTCCACTATTCATCCTTCAGAGGTGAGAAAAATGCGTACTCCATCTTAGGACACTGAGAAAGGGAGCAAGATAGAGCAGAACACTGCTGTGACTATCCTCCAGCCAGTCAGAAAAACACCATTTGTAACAATGATGTACAATGTTTACCACACTGTCCAAGTTCTATCTTCAGTTCAATAGGCAATAGAAGCCAAATTCAGCACCACCTCATGTTACCATCTATATAAATAACTGATCCCATTATTTTTTAAAAGCTTGAATAATGTGGCTAAAGATCTGGCACAGGGAATATTTCAATTCTAATACATTCTCTATTCAACATACTACCAATGGTTTCATGGGCATTTCTGCCATAGCAAAAACCAATGTGTTCCCCAACAATCTGAGTGACATTTTCACCAACTGCCCACACTCATTGCTGGTATTCAAGCAAGTAAATAACAATGCTGTCAGCAGAGCTTTGAAATGAGCCTTAAGGAGGAAAGAAGCATCTTATTTGAAAAGAGGCAAAACTAAGAGAAGGAAGTGTCAGCAGGAACAGAGCAAAGGCCAGGGTTCAGTGCATATCCCAGTCTCTGATGAATTTTACTGATTTGACACAGTTTGGAAAAAAAGCTAAAACAAGCGGATGTTGGTTGTAGATGCAGCGATGCACCAGCTACAGTGTAGGATGTTTAAAATTTTAAAAATCATGGGCGGGAAATTGAGAAGCTGGCTCCTGCAAAGTGTTGATCGGGACTGTTCAACTGTTTGGTCTGGTGCTGTACTAGTGAACGGAATGTAAAAGGTTTATATTATCACCACACAAAGACAACAAGCACAAATTTAGCTTCTGAGATGGTGCTACAGAAGCTTTAAAAATGGTGCTTGAGCAGGTATCCCCTGTGTGTGCTGGATGCAACTGATTCCGTATTATCCTAATGTTGCAAATCCCTACTGACTGATTTGATGCCAGACTTCATAATTTGGACTATGCAGGTCCAGTGAACGAATTTACAAAGGTCAAGAGCTGAACTGAAAGATGGCCCATGCACCAGTGCTATTTAAATGGGCGGACAACCAATTAGCAAATAGGATGACCTTGGAAACCTTCTAATACTGGAAAATGCCAGAAGAATCACAGCATCATAAAATTTACAATACATAAAGAGGCCATTCAGTCCACTGTGTCCACACCGGCCCTCAAGTAGCCACCCAGCCTAATCCCACTTCCCTACAAGAACCCCTCAACAAAGGGGAACAGGACCTTCCTATCCACTTTATTTAGACCCTCTGAATTTTATACACCTGGCCTTCTTTGTTCCGATGAAAACAACCTTAGCCTTTCCAATATTTTCTGAAAACTAAAATGCGCCAGTCCAGGGAGCATCCTCATAAATCTCCTCTGTACCCTCTTTAGTGCAATCACATCTTTCCAATAGTGCAATGCCAGACCGTATTCCAGTTGTGGCCGAATTAGTGTCTTATACAGTTCTAGCATAACCTCCTAGGCTCTTATATTCTATGCCTCAAGTAATAAAGTGGGTATCCCATATGCCTTCTTGATCACCCTAACTACCTGTCCAGTCAACTTCAAAGGTCTGTGGTCCCTCTGTTCTTCTACACTTCTCAGTGTCTTACCATTCATTGTGTATTCCCTTGCCTTCCCCAAATCATTACCTCACACTTCTCCAGATTGAACTCTATTTGCCACTGTTTCGTCCATTGATACCTTCCTGCAATTTATAGCTTCCATCTTCATTATCAACCACATGGCAAATTTTTAATTATCTGCAAACTTCTTAATCATATCCCTACATTAAGGTCTGAATCACTGATATATCCCACAAAAAGCAAGGGACCTTTTTTTATTCTTTCAAGGGATGTGAGCATTGCTGACAAATCCAGCTTTGGCTGCTCATCCCTAATTTCCCTTGAGAAGGTGGTGGTGAGCCACCTTTTTCAACTGCTGCAGTCCATCCAACATGTACAAACACAGTGCTGTGAGGAAGAAAGTTGAAGATTTTGAACGAGCGACAATGAAGGAACGGCGTCGATATATTTCCAAGCCTGAATAGTGTGGCTTGGAGGGAACTTGCAAGTGGTAATGTTCCCATTGGTCTGCTGCCTTTGGCCTTCTAGATGATAGTGGTTGCGGATTTGGAAGGTGTTCTTGAAGGGGCCTTGGTGAGTTGCTGGAATGCACCTTGCATAAGGTACACACTGCTGCCACTGTGCATCAGAGAACGTTTAAGATAGTGTGCCGATCAAGCTGACTGCTTTGTCCTGGGTTGAGCCAAACTGAGAGGTGATCTTATTGAAACACAAGATCCTGATGGGACTTGATAAGGTGGGAGAGACTAGAACTTGCGGACATCGTTTAAAAATAAGAGGTCCCATTTTTAAGACAGAGGTGAGGAAAAATGGTTTCTCTCAGAGCTTTGTTAATCTGTGTACTTCTCTTCCACAGAAAGCAATGGAGGCTGGGTCATTGAATTTATTCGAGGCTAAGTTAGGTAGATTTTTGATAGAAAAGGGAGTTAAGTGTTATGGGGGCAGACAAGAAGGCGGAGTTGAGACCACAATCAGATCAGCCGTGAACTTATTGAATGGCGGAACAGGCTCGAAGAGCCAAATGGCCTACTCCTGCTCCTATGTCCTATGTCCCGGAGTGTTGTTGGAGCTGTACTCATCCAGGCAAGCGAAGAGTATTCCATCATAATCCTGACTTCTGCATTATAGATGATGGACAGGCTTTGGGGGGTCAGGGTGTGAGTTACTTGCTGCAGAATTCCCAACTTCTGAACTGTTTTAATAGCCACAGTACTAATATGGCTACTCCACTTACGTTTCTGGTCAATAGTATATGATGTTGATGCTGAGCGGTTCAGAGATGGTAATCCCATTGAATGTCAAGGGGAAATGGTTAGATTCTCTCTTGGAGATAGTCATTGCCTGGCACTTGTATGGCACAAATATTACTTGTCACTTAACAGCTCAAGCCTGAATGTTGTGCAGGTCTTGCTGCATATAGACACGGACTATTTCAGTGTCTGACAAATCCCAAATGTAACTGAACACTGTGCAATTATAACTTCATAGCGGCTTGCTAGGCCATTTCAGAGGGCATTTTAAGAGTCAACCCCACTGCTGTGGGTCTGGAGTCACAGGTAAGGATGACAGACAGACCAGATGGATTTACAACAATCGACAATGGTTTCATGGTCATCATTGGACTTTTAATTCCAGATTTTTATTGAATTTAATTTCCACCGATTCGAACCTGGGTTCCCAGAGCATTATCCTGGGTCGCTGGATTACAAGTCCAGTGACAATACTACTATGCCATTGCCTCCCCATAAACTTGAGGATAAGCCAAAAAGAGAAGCCAAACAAAATGACTGGACAGTTGGCAACTGTTTGGAATTTATTCTGAGGTAACAGATAAGGGGCTTTGTCACATAAGTGGACATGTACCGAAAACGTCCTTTCAGATGGGACTTTTAAGGTTAAAGCAAGGTTAGGAGCTAGAGATTTTGAAGAGCGACTGGGTGATACAGATGTTAGAGTGGATTTTCCCATAGCTGGAAAAGTAACCTTGAAAATCTTTTTAGCTCTTTTGGCCACATATTAATTTGCGTGTAGATCAATTGACATATAAGCCACATTTCACCAGGGCAATACTTTTCAGACAAAAGTTTTCTGAAACCCAAAGAGGCAACAGATATAGAAGAAAAACTGGAAACTAAGCAAATGTGTCTATAGCCTGAATGATGCTTCCAGGATGTGATATTGTTTTTTGAAATCTGTTTTTCTGAAACTAGGTTGTCTTCAACCAAACTAGATCCCGCAATGTTTTATTGGTATATCAGACATCTTCATGATGCATGTTAATAATTTCTTAGGGGGTAGTACTACAAAATTTGAGAAATGTGTTATTCATAAAATGAGAGGAAATTTAAAATTGAGAGCCAAGCTTGCATGACTAATAAATATATTGGTTTAGGCATTGAGTAGGTAGGTTTTGAATATCTTTAATTCAACAATCCTATTTAGAGAGTATTTCTCCCATCCAGGCTAATTGATTTAGGCCCTCACAGAAGAATGATCTTATATCTAAAGAAGAGACAGAGCAATTACAAAGTTTGGGTGGTCAGTTGAACTTGTTGGGCACTCTGACTGGACCAGATGCTAGCTTTGATGTGTGGGAGTTAAGCATTGTAATGAAACACCCGAAAGTCAATAATGTTTTGAGGGCAAATAAAATATTTTTAAAAATTATATCTGGAGAAATGTATACTTAAATTCTCTTCTTTAGGTTACCAAAGCAACATGAAACCAGTCATTTTTAGCAATGCTTCACATGCTTATCTTCCTGATGGGTATTGTAGTGCAACTGGTTACCCGTGGAATTTTGAGATGCCCCCCCCCACTCCAACAAACTCACCAGCGGGGATTGTAAAAATTCTGCCCCTTGAGATAGTGTTCTTTCCACATCCAATTATTTACCAAGATTTCTTTCTTCACTGCAAAATATCCCCTTTCTCTGGACATGCTGCTGCTGAAAACCTAATCTACGCCTTATCAATGCAAAGCTCAGCTTTTGCAATGCTTCCCTTACTAGCCTCTAATTTCCACAAACTATGATACATTCAGAATGCCACTACCCTACTTTCACTTACACAAAGTCCCACATTCCTATTATCCTTGTCCAACTTCATTACTCCCCATTTTCCATCAAATTGGTTTTAATGTCCTGATCCTCACCTCCAAATCTCTTCATAGCCTTATATGTCAGTGTTCAGCCATGATCCTGTTGGCCCACCCCAGCTCCTATGTATTATGTTCTTTAATCACATCTCCCATATACATTGTCCTCTCCGTTAACTGTTTACCACTCGCTACCTATTTCCTCCACCTCACCTTTGGCCCTTGCTCTTAACAAGCATCCTATTAATATCATGTGATTATGAAAGCATTAAATCATATAATTTTCTCCAAACCCAGTGATTGAAAATAGGCTATTTGTCAAAGAAAATGTGGTACTTGTATAAAAAAAACATCTAGTCAGCATCTCTTCAGATGAAAAACAAATACAATCAGCAAACACAAAAAAAACTCAAAATTAGCTTCAAACAAACACCAAATCCCTGAGAGACATAACATTAATTTATAATGTATGTGTCTTAGTTGGTGGAAAGTTAACGAAAGAAGAATCTTTTGAATATATCCTTGAAGATAAATATGGTCACTATTAATAATATGCAAACCATTATAGAAGACGGACAGGCACAGAGCAGTTGATTTAGTAATTAGTACTCATTGATGCTTTCGCACAATGTTAAAAGACACGTCCTGACTGTGAATGCAAATAAGGTAAATAAATTTTCTTTGTTGCTGGTAATACAGTGACTCAAAGTCTGGAAAATAATACATCACTCATTTTGTAGCTCAATCAAATAATTAATCATCAGTCATCAAAAATATATTGCAATTATTTTAAGCTAATACAGCTCAATTTTATTAATAAGTTCCAAGTTACATAATTAATCTTGTTGACCAATGACTATTAAGTCAGATAACAAGAAAATTGATTCAATAAAATGTTTTTATACATTGAAATGTCCAGTATATCAATCTATAATGAATTATATTTGTTATATAGCATGCCACCATCCATTGAAAGTGCCTATTTAAAGCTCCTCTTCTGGAAAATCTTATATCTATTCCTATAAAACACAAAAAATGCTTTCAGGAAAAAATCATATGCCATTCTGTCCTCAGTACCTGGAACTTCTAAAGTCCAAAATAAAGGTTCAAACAAAACGTTTTAAAAATTCAAGGAATAGAAACTTCACAGTAATGTGATTGCTTTTTCTTTGAATTGTTTTTTGTGTCTTTTATTGCCTTCATTAAAGTTATTGCTAGAATGCCTCTGCTTCTCCTAAAAGTCTAGGCTTGGAATTCATCTTGACCATTTTTTACCACAGCTTTGACATTGTTAGCTAAATTCAGTTTGTAGAGTCTAAGCATATGTAATGTGCTCACTTTTCCAGGATGCATCAGTACTATTCAGTCACTGATCTGCTGTAATATTTTTTCTTCACTTCTATAAGTAGTTGTTTATGGACTAGAAATTGGTTTACCAGCCTTTTCATGTGCTGGGACTATGATTTGCGGCACACTGAAGCAGATTTTGATGGAGGTGGAGACCATGAAAATTTGGTGCTCTCATTTCATTAACATGATTGTAGCGTGGGGCATGAATGGAAGTGCAGGTGATGTGACCTTGGACCATAGACATTTACCTCACTCCAATCCTCCACTTTTGCTTTTTTGCTTTCAGATACCCAACAGCTGCTACCTGAACAGCTTCAGCACACCAAAGTTAAAGAGGAAGAGCAACCCCATAGCAGTGATGAGGCAGCAGCTTTACTTGATCTGACACTCATAGCCATCAGCTCAGACACTGGCACTGTGCGAACTTTAGAGGCTAGATAAGCCAGGCTCAAGGTGTGATCAGTCACTGGGCATGATTGGGGGGCAGTCAGATCAGGGAAAATGGGTGGTTCACGTGCCAGCTCCCTAAAGGGTGAGGTCACAGATGAATTCTGCTACAGGGGCTCAAATGAGGATTTCAATGGGGTAGCCTGCATGAAAACATTGAATACAATGCAAACAGAGATGCTTAAAGTATTGGCAGGCCTGTCAGAGAGCATCCAGTCAAGCATAGAGTAGTTCAGCTCCAGGTACTGTGCAGAGCTTGGAGCCCACGCTTTTTCTATCATGGAAGTAGTGACCAACCACATGGCAGCAATGGTGACTGACCCACATTGGAGCATCTGATGGCCACTATCTTAGATTCCACTGCACCACAGGTAGAAGCCATCAGCGTCTCAGTGCTGTAGTGGAAGCTCAGATAGAGGTCATGAGTATCATGCTTGCTGCCATGCAAGTTCAGGCTACTGCCTTGCAGTCTCAGACTGTTGCCACTATGGGTATGGTTCAAGGGGGCATGCAGGCTTTCAAGGTATTCTAGTGATCTGTCCTCCAGCAGATTACGAGGATTGCTGAGGTGCCAACTAAAGGGAGTGGCAGTGGCTAGGGCAGCATGGAGCACAAACCTATTATCCTCTGTCAGGATGACTGCGTTTGTGCTGTCATCATTGTCACTCTGCCGGTGCCCTTACTGTTGCCTTTCAATCAGCCAAATGAGATTGCTGCCATCCACACCAAGGTGGTGCTGTCCAAAGCCGGGCCCACGTGGCTCAGAGCTGTTCAAGGGCATCCTACAAGGCCATCCACTGTCTCCACTCATGAAAGTCAGTAGCCTTCCACCAGCCATGCTGCAGCCACTTTTGAAAAAATGGGTGAACTAACAGAGATCTTTAAAATTATGAAAGGTTTTGATACAGTGGGTACAATGAGAATATTTCCTCTTGTGGGGAAGAACGTAATTAGAGGCCATCAATATAAGATAGTCATCAAGAAATCCAATTGGGATTCAGATTCTTATCACCCAAAGAGTGATAAGAATGTGGAACTCGTTACCACAAGGAGTCGTTAAAGCAAACAGCATAGGTACATTTGATGGGAAGCTAGTCAAGCATTTGAAGAAGGGAATGTGTAGTTACAATGGTAGATTTAAATGAGGAAAGATGGCAAGAGGCTCGAGTTGGAGTGGATACACCAGCATGGACTGGATGGGTTGAATCAGCTGTTTCTGTGCCATATATATCCTATGCATATCCATTGGGGTAGCACAGCACTGGAGCATTATAGGAACATAGTAACAAAGGAAACAGGAGCAGGAGTAGGCCATTTGGCCCCTCAAGCCTGCTCCAGCTTTCAACTAGATCATAGCTATTCTTTTACCTCAACACCATTTTCCTGCACTATGTCCATATTCCTTGATATCTTTAATATCTAGAAACCTAACAAACTCTGACTTGAATGTGCTCAACAACTGAACCTCCACAGCCCTCTGAAGTAGAGAATGCCAAAGATTCACCGTGCTCTGAATGATGAAACTCGTCCTCATCTCAGTCCTAAAGCCCCTGGTTCTAGACGCCCTACCCTCCCTGCCCCCAGTCAAGGGAAACATTCTTCCAGCATCTACTCTTTCGAGCACTGTAAGAATTCTGTATGTTTCAAAGAGATCAGGTCTCATCCTTCTAAACTCTAAAGAATATCGGCCCAGTCTCCTCAATCTCTCCTCATAGGACAATCCCACCATGCCAGAGATCAGTCTGGTGAACCTTTGTTACACTCCCTCTATGGCAACCATATCCTTCCTTAGGTAGGGAGAACAAAA
Organism: Carcharodon carcharias; assembly: GCF_017639515.1. Taxonomy (NCBI): domain Eukaryota; kingdom Metazoa; phylum Chordata; class Chondrichthyes; order Lamniformes; family Lamnidae; genus Carcharodon; species Carcharodon carcharias. The sequence continues at coordinate 60,545,257 of NC_054469.1, forward strand.
CTATAAACAGTACTCAAGGTGGGCCTCAACAAGGCTCTATACATTTGCAACAAGACTTCTTCACTCCTGTACTCAAATCCTCTTGCAATAAAGGCTAAAATATTATTTCCCTTCCTAATTGCTTGCTGCACCTGCATTATAGTTTTCTTTGTTTTTATTTGTTCACAAGACATGGGCTTCACTGGCTGAGCCAGCATTTATTGCCCATCCCTAGTTGCCCTAGAGAAGGTGGTGGTGAGCTGCCTTCTTGAACTGCTGCAGTCCATGTACTGTAGGTACACACACACTGCTGTTAGGAAGGGAGCTCCAGGATTTTGACCCAACAACAGTGAAGGAATGGTTATACATTTCCAAGTCAGGATGGTGAGTGACTTGGATGGGAACTTCCAGGTGGTGGTGTTCACATTTATCTGCTGCCCTTGTCCTTCTGGATGGTAGTGGTTGTGGGTTTGGAAGGTGATGTTGAAGGAGCCTTAGTGAATTCCTGCAGTGCATCTTGTAGATGGCACACACTGCTGCTACTGTGTGTCAGTGATGGAGGGAGTGAATGTTTGTAGATGTGGTGCCAATCAAGCGGGCTGCTTTGTCCTGGATGGTACCAACCTTCTTGAGTGTTGTTGGAGCTGCACTCATCGAGGCAAGTGAAGACTATTCCATTAAACTCCTGACTTATGCCCAGTAGATGGTGGACAGGCTTTGGGGAGTCAGGAGGTAATTTACTCATTGCACGATTCCTTGCCTCTGACCTGCTCTTGTAGCCACAGTATCTATATGGCTAGTCCAGTTCAGTTTCTGGTCAATGGTAACCCCCAGTGATAGTGGGGGATTCAGCAATGGTAATGCCATTGAACATCAAGGGGCAATGGTTGGATTCTCGCTTGTTGGAGATGGTCATTGCCTGGCACTTGTGTGGCGTGAGTATTACTTGCCACTTGTCAGCCCAAGCCTAGATATTGTCCAGGTCAATGACTTATGTACAAGGACATCCAGGTTCCTTGGACATCAACATCTCCAATCTCTCATCATTTAAGAAATACATTGCATTTCTGTTTTTTCTACCAAACTGGATAACTTCACATTTATCCACATTATCTTACATTTGCCATGTTCTCAGCCACTCACTTAGCCTTTGAAGCCTCTTTGCACCCTCCTCACAATTTGCATTCCCACATAGTTTTGTGTCATCAGTAAACTTGGAAATATTACATTTGGTCCCCAGATCATTTATAAGATTGTGAAAAGCTGGGGCCCAAGTATTACCCCAATCCCATGTGTTCTAATTTTTCTTACTACCCTCCTGTGTGGGACTTTATCCAAAGCCTTCTGAAAATCCAACTACATGCTACATCCCCTTATCTATTCTGCTAGTCAGGCTAACGGGTTTATCAAACATGATTTCCCTTTCATAAATCCAAGTTGACTTTGTCCAATCCTACATTATTTTCTAAGTGTCCAGTTATCACATCCTTTAAAACAGATTCTAGCATTTTCCCAACTATTGATGTCAGGCTAACAGGTCTGTAGTTCCCTGTTTTCTCTCTACCTTCTTTCTTAAAGAGCAGAGTTACATTAGCAACCTTCGAATCTGCAGGAACCATTCCAGAATCTATAAAATTTTGGAAGTTGAACACCAATGCATCCATTATCTTTACAGCCACCTCTTTCAAAACTCTAGGATGTAGATCCTCAGGTCCAGGGGATTTATCAACTTTCAGTCCCATTAATTTTCCCAGTACTACTTTTTTACTAATTTCTTTCAGTTCCACATCCTCACTAGTCCCTTGGTTATCTAGTATTCCTGGCAGGTTTTGTTTTTAATTACCTCCTTGAAGACAGACACAAAGGCCTGGATTTTCACCGAGTCAGGATGACTTGGGAGCCCTTTAAGAATGGCAGACAGGTCCCGATTCTGGAATTCCCCACCCCATCCCAGAGCTCTCTGATTTTTGGGAATGCCTTTTAAGGGGTTGGGCTGGTTCCTGTCAAAAGTCCGCACCAAGCACTCACAACCTGACCAGCACCACTGCAGAGATAGGACTGTCCTACTCCTCCACAATTTTCACGGAGTCGGACCAGGTTTTTAAGGAGTCATATGTCACGGCCTCTCAAAGGAGTTGTGAACCTTGGTCTGCATCAGTGGACCTGATAAAAGGTAAGTTTGAAATGTCCTCCTCATGCCCCTCATGTCAAGTAAGCCTTCCATATTCCCCTTATCGTCACTCATGCCCCCATGTCAAGCTATGGTACTACCATGCCCATTGGCCTACTATACACTGCCTAGAACCAATGAACCTGATAGTCACAATAGGATCGGTGAACAAAGCTTTAAGAAAAAATAATCATTCATAACTTTCTACTATGTTAAAAAAAATCATTTCACTCAGAAGGCAATAAAATTGTCAATCATCCAGACCCTTTAAAGTATCAATAAGAAAAACCACAAACCCTTGAAATCACTTAAACTTGTGAAAACAGACATTGTGAAATTGACAGCAGATATCAGAGAGCCTGAGCTGTCAATCAAGCAATGTTTTCTCTGGGCAGCAGGTGTTTCAACAAGCATAATGGATGCCTGGGCTCTCAGCCAAGCATATATAATGAGACCCGATTCAGGCTACCCAAATAGAGGATGAAAATTCAGGCTAAAGTACTTGTTTTCTTTCTCTGCTATTTCATTATTCCCCATTATAAATTTTTCTGAAACAGAAAATGCTGCAAAAACTCAGCAGGTCTAGCAGCGTCTGTGGAGAGAGAAACAGAGTTAACGTTTTGAGTTCAATATGACTCTTATTCAGAACTAAAGAGAAATAGAAATGTGATGAAACTTATACTGTTTAAGGGGGGGTGGTGCAGGTCAAGCTGGACAGAAGGCCAGCGATAGGTTGGGAACAAGGAGAGATTGAAAAAGATGTCATGAACAAAAGGACAAAGGGAGTGGTAATGGTAGTGGTAAGGGCTAAAAAAAGGTGCTGATAGTGGCAATAAGGTAAGAAAGCAGAATGTGATAATAGCAGAGCAAGGCTAAGCATTGTATGAAAGAACAACATGGAACAATAACAGATGGCCCTTTTGGGGGTGGAGTGGGGTGGGGGAGGGGGCAGTTGTCGGGGGAAAAAATGATAGAAAGTAGGATAAAGGGGGGATAAAAAAGGAGATAAAACAATGAATAAATTAGTAAAAATAAAAATAAGTGGATAAAAAATAAAAATGAACGTAGGAAAAAGGGGATTAAAAATGGGGTAGGAAAGAGGAGAGAGTTCATGGACTTAACTTGTTGAACTCAATGTTAAGTCCAGAAGGCTGTCAAGTGCCGAATCGGAAGGTGAGGTGCTGTTCCTCCAGTATGCGTTGGACTTTACTGGAACTGATATGACAGTAGGGAATGGTGGGCCAACATTGGGATGGGGCAGTTGTTTCACTGGAAGCATAGCCTCACAATTCACCTCCAATTACTCACCCTTCCTCCTCTTGCTCTTTCTGCACCTGCTCTTCCTCCAACAACTCCCAAGGTAACTTCCAGATCCTTAAAAGTAACAACTTTTCCTTCATAATGGCTAGGTTGTGGAGGACACAGCACACCAGCACAAACTTGCAGACCTTCATTGGCTAGTACTGCAGTGATCCACCTGAGCAATCAAGGCATTGGAAACATTGTGGCAACTAGCACCGCCCAACTTTGGAAATCTGGCATCATAACAACCATTTAGGCTGTGTGACATCAGGATAATGCTGCCTCACATGCTTCTGGCACACCCTCGGGATGCCTGCACAAGCACCATTTTGAGCAGGCTTTACCATGCGGGCAAGACAGAAGCCATCGGCATCACTGTGTGCCCCCAGGCCTCCGTAGCACCACCTCCAGCAGAGCTACACAACTGAACTTGGCACGCAATACTCACCGCTGGAAACAGAGGCCTTGATTTTAAATATGCCCCCTGCAATGACAGATGTGAGATGATTGGGAAGATGATTAAAATAACCGCTTCAAGCAACCCGCCCTCACCCAACTCCATTCCCAGCTACCATAATATTTACAGAAGATTAAGACCCTGGACAAGGCTTATGATAAAAGCAGTCAAGGCCTATTTAACAAGCAAAAATCACAGCCCAATAATATCATTGGAGCCATAACCTATTTTTACCCTCACCACAGGAAGAGTTCCATGTTGTCTACTGTCCAGCAATAGCAACAGAGTAGGAGAAGCTAACTAAACAATCAAGGCCGAGATAAGCATGCCTATTTTGAAGTTTCATGTGGGCCAGGAAGAACAGAAGTGCTTCCCCCAGATCTCACAAGGAAGTTTTCAGCCTCCCCAGCACTGATCGCAGCCCCAATTCATTCAAGTTCCCCCACCCTGTCACAATTACAGCCCCAGTCATTCTGGCTCCCCCTTTCCTGATCACAGCCTGAGCCTTCACCCCCTTTCCGTTTCCCTCTAGTTGCCAGCCAGGCAGGCAATCTGGTTGGCAGTTTGGTGAGAATCTGTAGTGATTTATTCAAATAAGGCCCTGCCAAACCACTTCCTTGGCCCTAAGTTCTTCACATGCTACCATGCTCCTTGACAGCCATCCATCTCCCCAGTAATATCGGGGCCAGAGTGTTGTGCACATGCCTGCATGCACACAAGAAGGAGAGGTTCAAAAACTGAATATTACGTACCTGTTTTAGGTTTTAATTTGTGCAGCGTGAACTTCCGGAAGCATATAAAACTGAGAGAGAATCAGACAGTTCACCACGTATGCCGAAACCAAGTTTATTGCTTTGATAGTTCTGTAAAGCCTGAGGGTTAACCTGGGATCTTGTACATCTATATATCTTAAGTACACTGGACAGTGTTAACTGAACCATTGAAGGAATCAATAAACTGGCTTCACTATCACTTACCTATATGCAGCTTCCAAGTGATTGGGAAAGTTACAGGGTTAGAAAGAAAGTCTCCAATGATTGAAATTCCAGAGTGCTATTTTTACAGCACCAACTAAAAGTTACTTGTGAAACTATCTTAAATTGGCTAACAATTTCATTAAAATACCACACAGTGAAATATTACACAAGGCACTGCATTAAAAAATAGTATTCAGTGGAATTTTAAAAGTAGTTTAAAAGCAAAAGCAATGACGTGTACATAAGCAGTTATGAAAAAAGTTTTCATTGAAACAAGTGATTATCCACTTCACCGACACAGGAAAAAAGGCGGCAATGTTCCTTTTGCATTCAATGAACCTCTGTGTATATTTCAACTCTTTCTTGGACTTGAACGCAAGTTCTGTCGAAGGGTCATGAGGACTCGAAACGTCAACTCTTTTCTTCTCCGCCGATGCTGCCAGACCTGCTGAGTTTTTCCAGGTAATTCTGTTTTTGTTTTGTTCTCTGTTTATAGTGATCACCTTAGAGAAAAGCCCCACAAGAAACAACACTGCCTCACTTATAGTACAAATCTGCCACCAATTTAAGTTATCTCTGCAGTCCATATGTATTGTGAATAAACTATTATTTCAGTTCTATATTAATTTAGCTGCCTCCAATTGGCATAGAAACTCCTCCAAGCCACTTCCAAATTGTTTAATTAGCACTCACTCATTACTTAAATAACAAAAACTGTCATACCACGTGTATCATAAAAAATCAATCCAAGGTACAATGAGGTAATAAGGAAAAAAGTACAAATGCCAATTCAAAAGAGGTAACCAAAAGCTTCATCAGAGATGAATAACAAAATAACTCAAAAAGAATCTTTGTTAATTAGTAAGACTTGGCTGATTTTTTTAGAAGTAGCCAACAGTGTGAATCAAGCTTTAAAAAGACAAGCTTAAGCAGACATAAGAAAAATCAGAAATGGATGAAAATACTAAGCATCATTTATAAATGGAGACAGCCGTGGCTCAGTGGTAGCACTCGCACCTCCAAGTCAATAGATTGTGGGCCAAGTCCTGCTCGGAAGACTTGAGCACAAAATCCAAGCTGACACTCCAACTCCAGCGCAGAACTGAGGGAATACTGCACTGTTGGAGCTGCAATGTTTCATATCAGATGTTAAACCAAGGCCCTGCCTGCTCTCTAAGATGGATGCAAAAGATCCCATGCTGCTATTTCAAAGGAGAACAGGGGAGTTATTCACAGTGTCCTGACCAATATTTATCCCTCAGTGAAGACCACAGAAACAGGTTATCTGGTTATCTGGTCATTATCACATTTGCTGGCAAAGACACACCGTGTACAAATAAGTTTCCTACACTATAATAGTAATATACTTTAAGGCCAGAATTTTGAGGTCATCGGGCGGGTGTAGCGGGCAGGCCCGAGGATGGCAGGGAACAGCCCACTGCCCATGATCGGGCCCCGAGCACAATTTCACGCTGGCAGGCCAATTAAAGCCTCCCCAGTGCGAAACACAGCTCCAAACTGGCCAAGCAGGGGCAGGGGCCTGTCAGCTGCCGGGTCCAAAGGCGACCTGATGGTCGGTTTAAAAGCAGCCCAGGCAGCCCCTGGAAGGCTTCCACAGAAGGACATCCCCTGTACTTTTAAAATGGATTCGAGTGCGGTTGGACACGGTAGGGGGGAGGGCAGGTCGGGTGGGCACTCGGACCCCTGCTTTTCTGATGAGTGCCTTGCCGTCCTCCTGGAGGAGATGGCAGCCAGGAGGGACATCCTTGTCCCTAGGGATGGGAGGAGGAGGCCACCGCACCTCACCAAAAGGGCATGGGAGGAGGTTGCAGCAATGGTGAGCAGCCACGATGTGGAACTGCACACACACTGCTGGAAGCGCTTCAATGACCTGCTGTGCTCAGGAAGGGTGAGTCCCTTGTTGGCATAGGTCAGGGTGCAGAAGTGTTAAGGTGTTAAGGTGTGTCACCCCATGGACCTCAGGGGTGCTAGAGTCTGAGTGCCCTCTGTCAATGACGCCAGAGCTGGACAAGGGAGTGAGCCCTGGCTGTTTGGCCTGAGTGCCTTGCGGCTTGAGGGCTATGACTTGGATGTGCCCTGCCAGGTACTCCTCAGCTGGTGTTGGTCAGGCTGCAATGGAGCTGCAGGTACAGAGTGAACTAATCAATGCTTCTCTGTTGTTTCAGGAGAAGACGGTCCACGGCAATATTGAAAGGTCGTGGACCGGCGGAGACCCCACTAGTCTCCTAATCCTATCCAGATACGAGCAAGATGGCCGCGCACCCCGTGCAACCAGGCATGGAGAAGTGGGGCTTCCAGATGAAGGTAGGAATGCAGTGCACAGAGGTGAGACTTTTGGTTTGTCCAACCATTCTAGTGTAGTCTCTTCATTGATGTGCGCCTTGAAACTGGAGTCCCCATTGATCATTGGAAGACAAGGGCACCGTGATGCAGATCTCCATGGTCTCACCGGGGTGCCTAGCATGCACAGTGACAGTGTGTTCAATGTGTTGACTTTAACTACTGACATGTCCTTGCTCTCCCTTTCAAGTTCACCAGCAAGCATTCACTCTGTGGACCCCAAAGGGCCACCCCTGACACCAGATGGCCACCAATCTTCTGTTACATCTGAGTCACACCGGTCTTTAAAGCAGGCACCAGCACAGATACCAGCACCTCGGTGGGCTTTAGATTGGCAGCAAGTGTCTCGGTGCACATTGGTGTGGGTACTTCACACTCGCTTGAGGTGCAGGCGGAGGCAGAGACCATAAGACCATAAGACATAGGAACAGAAATTAGGCCATTCAGCCCATTGAGTATGCTCCACCATTCAATCATGGCTGATAAGTTTCTCAACCCCATTCTCCCGCCTTCTCCCCGTAACCTTTGATCCTCTTACCAATCAAGAACATATCTTTCTCGGTCTTAAATACAATCAATGACCTGGCCTCCACAGCCTTCTGTGGCAATGAAGTCCATAGATTCACCACTCTCTGGCTAAAGAAGTTTCTCCTCATCTCTGTTCTAAAAGGTCTTCCCTTTACTCTGAGGCTGTGCCCTCGGATCCTAGTCTCTCCTACTAATGGAAACATCTTCCCCACGTCCACTCTATCCAGGCCTTTTACAGTATTCTGTAAGTTTCAATCAGATCCCCCCTCATCCTTCTAAACTCCATCGAGTATAGACCCAGAGTTCTCAAACATTCCTCATATGTTTAGCCTTTCATTCCTGGGATCATTCTCGTGAACATCCTCTGGACCCTCTCCAGGGCCAGCACATCCTTCCTGAGATACGGGGCCCAAAATTGCTCACAATATTCTAAATGTGGTCTGACCAGAGCCTTATAAAGCCTCAGCAGCACATCCCTGCTTTTATATTCTAGTCTTCTCAAAATAAATGCCAACATTGCATTTGCCTTCCTAACTACCATGTCAACCTGCAAGTTAACCTTAAGAGAATCCTGCACTAGGACTCCCAAGTCCCTTTGCACTCCAGATTTCTGAATTCTCTCCCCATTTAGAAAATAGTCTATGCCTCTATTCTTCCTACCGAAGTGCATGACCTCACACTTCCCCACATTGTTTTCCGTCTGCCACTTTTTTGCCCATTCTCCTAACCTGTCCAAATCCTTCTGTGGCCTCCCTGCCTCCTCAATACAACCTGTCCCTCCACCTATCTTTGTATCATCTGCTGGGTGACAAGGGCTATCCTTTGAAAAGGTGGCTCATGATGCCTCTTATGAGAGAGTGCCCAGGGCGCCAGCAGTCGGAGGACTGCTGCGGACCAGGACGCTGCTCAATCGAAGGCTGATGATGAGCCTCTGGAGTCGTCCATTAGACGTCCAGCGAGGTGTGCGGGAGGATCTGGCGGCGATCCATGAGGATATGCGTGCCATGGTCTCCGTGATGGAGGAGTCCATGCAGGGCATCAGCACTGCATTGATCATCATGGCCAAGTGCACTGGCTCCTCCATTGCAAGAGTGATGATTCTCAGAGAGGCAGCTCCAGGAACAGAATCAGGGGTTCCTGCGGTTGCATTCGGACCTGCAAGCCCTCACACAGGCATGGCCTCAGGTGATCAGTGTCAGTGTGGGAAATGGTTGAGGCACCTAGTATCCCAGCTAGGTGCCCATCCATCAATGGTGAGCAGGGAGGTCCAGAGCGACCTCATGTTGGCACACGAGCAGCCTGTCATCTCTGCGGGCTCCTCTCAGGGCACTCTGGATGACTGCAGCAGCTCCTCCGCCCCTCTGCTAGGGACCATGGCAGCTGATGAGGCTGTGGTGACTGGCTGCTCCTCCCAGGTGGAGCCAGCACAGGCTAAACTGGCCAGAGGACAACCGCCAAGCTCATCAAGGCCCAGACCACAGCACAGTCAGCAGGCTGTCTCCAATGTCCAGTGCTAGCGAGGGGGAGCACCAAGACATAGCACTCGCAAACATAAGTTAAAGGTACCATGAGCACAAGAGGGACAAGTCACAGATGATTTTATGTTCATTTATGTTGACTTTATGTATACTGGTCTGGGGTTGAAGACCAGAAACATTTATGTAAATATAATTGAACTGTCAGAATGAGATAAATTATATATTTATCGTCAAGGCCTGAGTATGCTTCACCTTTTTATTTCATTGGTGTGGGGAACGCCAGTATGTAATGCTGGACATAGGTGACTCTGAACTTTATTGCACAGGCACTGAGTGTTCTTTGTGTTCAAATTAAGGGGTCCTTTCAGACATCCGGGATGGAGGCAGCAGCCCTGGCATGTGGTTGAAGCTGATCTTTGGTAGCCTAGCTGAAGGAACGTTGGATCAAGGCTTCTTTGGTGTCCCTACTTCCCTGCAGGTTACTGAGGTCTGGCTCCACGCTCTCAGCATTCTCCTCACCATGCTCATCTGTGGACTCACTACTGGATTCATCACCTGTGGCCTGTGCAGCAGCATCAAGATCCTCTTCCTCCAGTGGTCCCCCCTTGCCAGTGCCAGATTGTGGAGAGTGCAACATGCAGCCACTATCAATGACACCAGCCCTGGGGGGTATTGTGGTGCTCCCCCTAAATGGTCCAGGCATCGGATGCACGTCTTCAGAAGACCTATGGTCCTCTCTACTATCACTCTTGTGGAGACATGACTCTTATTGTAATGCTTCCCTGCCTCTGTTCTTGGTCAGCAGAGAGACGTCATGAGCCACCTTTTTAAAGGATAGCCCTTGTCACCCAGCAGCCATCCATCTAGTCAGGCTGGAGCACTGAAGAGCCTCAGCACCTGGGAGCATCTGAGGATGTAAGTGTCATGGGAGTTATACCTTGCACAGACTTGCAGAATCTGCATCCTGTGGTCACAAACTATCTGCACATTCATGGAGCCAAATCCCTCCCTATTGGCGAAGGCACCGGGCTGACCCACTGGCGCTTTGATAGCTACATGTGTGCAGTGAATTGCATCCTGGATGGCTGGAGGGGGGGGGGGGGGTGGGGGGTTGCGGCGGCGGCAGTGGCAACCCAGTGAACGCTGCAAAGTCTCTGGCTCAGTCAGTCTGGCTGGCCTTGTCCATACAGTAACAAGTAAAGGTCAGGACCCGCCTGAACAGAGCTTCTGTCACTTGCTTGACGCAGCTGTGGATAGCTGATTGGGAGACTCCACACAGATTCCCAACTGACCCCTGGAAAGTGCCAGAGGCATAGAAGTTGAGGGCCACTGTGACCTTCAGAGCCACAGGCATGGGGTTTCCACCCACACAGCCGGAGCTGATCTCAGGCCCAATCACCTAACAAATAGCGGTGATGGTCTCCCTTGAGATGGAGCCTCCTTCAGCATTGCACCTCAGACATATTGAGGTAGCTGCATCGCTGCTTGTAAACCCTGGCAGCAGGATAGTGGCGTCTCCTGCGGTCCCTTCCGCATTGGACTTCCTGCTGGCCCTGCACCCCTTGTGCCTGCGCTTCTCTTCCCACAGGTCCCTCCCCTGGAAGCATTGGGACACCTGGCCTCCTCTATGTTCTGCCCCTCTCTTTCTCCTCAGTGGAGGTGCCCACAGTGGAGACCACAATCCCAATTAGCAGGGTAATAGAAGGCTGCCTGATAACTGGAAGGGTCCACATGCTCTCCAGGGGCCTTGCAGACACCAGTAAGTCCTGAAATGAAGCCTGGAAATGCTAAGAATGAAGCCCCGAACAGAGATGAGGCTGCAAAGTACCAATAAGCAACCAGCAACAAACTATCTCCAAAACTTCTCACTACTCACACTGACAATGCTGCTGCCTTTTTATTTGAAAATATTGGCTGGCCACCTGCCCGTGCCATGAGCGTGAAATCGCATAGGCAAGAAAAAGTCGTCCTCAGTTGGATTGTTAAGGGCCTTAAGCGGCCTGTTAATTAATGATGGGCGTGGCTCCGGCACCCGCGCAAGCTGCTGATCAAAATATCGTGTGAGTGCGCAATGACATTGGGACGCTCACCTGATGTCATCACATGCAATTTTATGCCCGATTGGGTCGGGCATGCGCCCACCTGCGGGACGCAAATTCTTCCCTAAAAGTAGTTCATTGGCTATAAAGCACTTTGGGATTGGTCAGGTGGCTAGTGTGTGGTTCAGAATAACAGCAACACTGTGGGTTGGTTCTTGTTCTGACTGAGGTAGACTTGGGACCTGCATCCTTGCCCTAGATCACGAAAAGTGCTATATAAATGCACCACTTTCTTCTAAAAACCATGAAGAAAAACCATAAAGATTGGAGTAAATATATGAAGAATACAGTTAAGAAATACATTTTTAAAATATTTAACATCCAAATTAATTAATTAAATAGAATAGAGATGGCTGGGCAGGTGACGCTTTGCAGCTGTAGTATGTGGGAGCTGGTGGACACCGGTGCAATCCATGGTGACCACATCTGCAGCAAGTGTTGTCTGCTCAAGGAACTTCAGCTCAGAGTTGATGAGCTGGAGTACAAGCTGCAGCACATCAGGGAGGGGGAGAGTTACCTGAACACTGTGTTTCAGGAGACAGTCACATCCCTTAGATTAATTACATCAAATATGGACCGTGGTCAGGGTCAGGAGGGGGTGACTGCAAGTGAGGCTGTCTTTAGATCCACAATTTAGCTTTTAAGAAGCCTCAGCCAGTGCTCTTGTCCAATAGGTATGAGGTTCTTGCTCTGGGTGTGGATGAGGGCACAGACTGCAGGAAGGATGGGTGAACTGACCACAGCGTTGTGGTATAGTGTGCCATTCAAGTGGTAGGAGAAAAGAGAAATGTAGTAGTAATAGAGGATAGCATAGTTAGGGGAATAGATACTGTTCTCTGCAGCAAAGACAGAGATTCCCGAAGGCTGTGTTGCCTATCTGGTGCCAAGGTAGAGGTGCCTTACTGTAGGACAAAGTATAAGTCAGGAAATAATGGAGGCATGTAAGAAGGGCGCTACAAATGTCATGGGTGATTTTAATGTGCATATTGGCTGGACAAATCAGAGGTATGAAGAAAGAAATGTCTAAAGCGGGCTGGGAAAATAGACTAAAGGCAAGGTCAGTGGATGAGCAGTGGCAGACAATTAAGCAAATGTTTCATAATGCTGAGCAAAAATTTATCCCGTTCAAAATGAAGGGCTAGATGAGAAGGTGGTGAACAAGGGTAGTCAAGGACAATATCCAATCAAAAACTAAGGCATACAAAGTGGAGAAAACTATTGGTAAGCCAGAGGCTTGGGAATTTTGGGAATTTTTTAGGAACCAGCAGCGGATGACTGAAAAGCTAATAAAGAGAGAGAAAATTGATTATGAAACTAAACTGGCAAGAAATATAAAAACAAACAACAAGAGCTTCTACGGGTATACAAAAAGAAAGAGAATGGCTAAAGTGAGCATGGGACCCTTGGAGGATGCAACTGAAGAATTGATAACAGGGAACAGGGAAATGGCAGATAATTTAAATCAATGTTTTGCATCCATCTTCATGGTGGAAGACACTATAAACATTCCAAAAATATCAGATAAGCAAGGAGCTAATGGGAGGAAAGATCTTGTAACAATCTCTATCACGAGGGACAAAGTATTGGACAAACTAATGGGACTAAAGGCAGACAGGTCGCCAGGACCTGATGGCCTGCATCCAAGGGTTTTAAAGGAAGTGGCTGCAGAGATAGTGGAGGCTTTGGTCGAAATATTCCAGAACTCACTGGGAGTCCCAGCGGATTGGAAAACCGCTAATGTGACGCCCCTGTTCAAGAAGGGATGGAGACAAAAAGCAGGAAGCTCTAGGCCAGCCAGCCTAACATCTGTCGTTGGGAAAATGCTATAATCCATTATTAGGGAAGAAACAGCAGGATATTTAGAAAAGCTTAACACAATCAAACAGAGTCAACATGGTTTTGTGAAAGGGAAATTGTGTTTGACAAATTTGCTAGAGTTCTTTGATGATATAACAAGCTGAGTTGATAAAGGGGAACCAGTAGATGTAGTGTATTTGGATTTCCAGGAGGTATTCGAGAAGGTGCCACACAAAAGGTTATTGCAGAAGATAGGAGCTCACGGTATTGGGGGTAATGTATTAGCATGGATTGGTTAACAAACAGAAGATGAGAGATGGGATTAATGGGTCTTTTATAGGTTGGAAAGACGTAACTAGTGGACTGCCACAAAGATCAGTTCTAGGGCCTCAATTATTTACTATCTATATTAATGACTTGGAGGAGGGGGCAGAGTGTAATGTATCCATATTTGCTGATGATACAAAAATAGGTGGGAGGGCATGTTGTGATGAGGACATAAGGAATCTGAAAAGGGATATAGATAGGTTGAGTGAGTGGGCAAAAACTTGTCAGATGGAGTTTAATGTAGTAAAGTGTGAGGTCATGCACTTTGGTAGGAAGAATCAAAAGGCAGACTATTATTTAAATGGAGAGAGATTCCAAAAAAAGTACAGCACAGAGGGATCTGAGTGTTCTTGTGCATGAAACACCAAAGGTTAACATGCAGGTGCAGCAAGTAATTAAGAATGCAAATTTAATTTTGGCTTGTATTGCTAGGGGGTTGCAGTTTAAAAATAGGGAAGTCTTGTCACAACTATGCAGGGTGTTGGTGAGGCCGCACCTGGAGTACTGTGTACAGTTTTGGTCCCCAAATTTAAGAAAGGAAATACTGGTATTGGATGCAGTTCAAAAGACTTTCACTAGACTGATTCCTGGGATGAAGGTGTTGACTTATCAAGAACAGCTAAACAGGCTAGGCCTTTGTTCATTAGAGTTTAGAAGAATGAGGGGTGATCTTATTGAAACATACAAGATTCTGAGGGGGCCTGACAGGGTAGACATTGAGATGTTTCCACTAGTGGGGGAATCTCAAACTAGGGGACATACTTACAGAATAAGGAGACGCTCATTTAAAACTGAGATGCAAAGGAATTTCTCCTCTCAGAGGGTAGTGAATGTCTGGAATTCTCAACCACAGAGAGCTGTGGAAGCTAAATCACTGAGGGTATTTAAAGAGGAGGTAGATAGATTTTTGAAATATCAGGGAGTTGAGAGCTATGAGGAGCTGGCACAAAAGAGGACTTGAGGCCTGGGGCAAGTCAGCCATGATCTTATTGAATGGCGGGGCAGGCTTGAGGGGCTGAATGGCCTGCTCCTGCTTCTATTTCTTATGTTCTTATGTATGTTCTTATATAAAGTACAGTGTAGAGAACCTACACCTACCTCACCTTTCTTGGTTCATCCACTGTTGCCAAATCATCAGACTGCTTTTGCTACATCCTGTACTGGATGAGCAGAAACTTTCTCCAATTAAATATTGGGAAATCTGAGGCCATTGTCTTCCATCTGTACTCCAAACTCCATTCCCTAGCTACCATCTCCATCCCTCCCCCTAGCAACTGTCTCAGACTAAACCATATTCGACTTTGATACCAGCTACTGACCACCTATCTTCACCAAACATCTATTTACACCACTATAGCATAGCCAGACTCCACCACCACATTAGCTCACCTCCTGCTGAGACCCACATTCATGCCTTTGATATTCTAGACATGGCTATCCCAACACACTCCTGGCTGACCTCCCATACTCTATCCTCCATGAAATCATTCAAAACTCTGTTGATCGTGCCCTTACTCGCACCAACTTCCATTCATCTATCACACCTGTGCTCACTGACCTACATTTGCTCCTGGTCAAGCAGCGTATTGATTTTAAAATGTTTGTCCTTGTTTTCAAATCCCTCCACAGTCTTGTCCCTCCCCATCTCTTTATTCTCCTCTAGCCCTACAACCCTCTGAGATATCTGTGCTCATTTAATTCAGCCTTATTGAGCATCCCTGATTGTAATTGCTCCACCAGAGGCAACTGTGACTTTAGCTGCCTAGGCCTTAAGCTCCAGAATCCCCTTCCCACACCTCTCTGATTCTCTATCTCTTCTTTTAAGATGCTGCTCTTTGATCAAGTTTGGCCACCTACTCTCAGATTCCCTTACGTAGCTTGGTGTCTAATTTTGCTTTATAACACTCCTATCAAGAGCCTTTGGATGTTTTATTGCACTAAAGGTGCTGTATCAATATAAACAGGGGGCCAGTTAGCACAGTTAGTCAGATGGCTAGCGTGTGATTCAGAATAAAGGCAACAGCGTGGGTTTGATTCCTTTTCTGGCTGAGGTAGACTCAGGACCTGCCTTCTTGCCCTGCTCCTGAGAGTGGAAGGCAATGATAAACCACTACTGACAAAAATTGCCAAGAAATTAGCTCAAAATGAAGCATCAGCAGACAACAGGCCAAGGACCTGCCTTCGGGCAAAGCATATGTACCATATAAATAATAGTGGCTGTTGTGTAACACAAAAGTTACTAAATTTGCAAATTATAATGGGTGCTTGTCCAGCCAAGATTAGTGCCAACAACAAATCATTACAGCAGAGGCACTTTTCACTGTTACACACATGACACATATGTATGTCTGCATCATGCACACAATCGCCACAAAACCAAGCATGCAAAACAATAAGCTGGAGCAGCTATACAATCAAACTACAGGCAGCACAAAGAACTAAAGGGTATTCTTACCTTAACCTCAATGTACTGTATTATCTGCACCTGGCTGTGGTCTTACTAGATGTGTCAGGCCTCTCCTGCTCTGCCACCTTAAATTGTTAAGCCTTAGTTCCCTTAGTTTAGAAATGCAGGTAAGCAATACGTGTCATTGTTTCTTTCCTAGACTTAAGTTACTAGCCAACTACCCTGAGGTAGGAGCCTACCACTGTTTTAGTAAAGGTCATGGAGGTCACACACTTGCCCTCCAGCAATCTATGACATCAATTTTGGATTTGGGTGACCAAAATACAATTTGGCAAGCCTCCATTACTGAGTAGCCTAACTTACTACATAAGGCATGAGCACCTTCCTTCTTGGAGGTTGCCTGTCCTGCTCAAACATTGATGTTTGTGGCCATTGTAGATTCCCCTACCACCACGTCCCACAACTCCTGCCATCATGCTGCAATTGGGGACCCAATTGTGTCTGCAGTGAGATGGGGAACCTGATTGGGTCGCTGACCCCAATTGAGATCATGGGCCTCCCAGGACCCTCTACAAGTATTAATAGATATATTAGGAAGTGTAATAATTACTGTTACATTGTTTACATTATTAAAAAAGAGATATCATTATTAATATGGCAATCATCTTTGTTAAAACCGATTGTTAGTTAAACAGGTGATGGGCATTAATGATCCCATCTAAATAGATTAAAAAGGTACAGTTGGAACACTTTGTGTGGAAGCTACTAGGGAGTTAGTAGCACTGAACTGAGTTAGTAGCACTAAATCAGCTTTAACCAAGATACCAGCCTGGATTAATTCTTCTACCACAACCTCTTATTGTGAATAACATGGAAGCAGAGGATGAACTTTAAGCATTGCTGATTGATTGCTGTATATGAAGCTTTCTGTCTCAGCCCTCTGAGGGAAGTGTACTGTTGCTAACAATTTAAGTTGTGGAATGGTGGAAGGACGGTTCCAAATCGCAAGCTTTGACTATCTACCAATTTTTTTTCTGACTCTGAACCTTATCAGCAATGGAAGGCTGAAATTGAAACGTGGACACAGGTTACTGCTATACCCTGGAAGAAGCAAGGTGTGGCTTTGGTGTTATCATTACTAGCCAAAAGTAAGATAAGGAGTAAAGTATTTTCAGAGTGGAAAGTGGGTGATTTAGATCATGAAGAGGGATTAAACCATCTGATACAATTTTTGGATAAGTTCTACAAAAAGGATGAGTTACTGGAAGTGTATGAAGCTAGGACGATCTTTAATAGGTTTAGGGAATCAGATGATCAGTCCATGGAAGAACATATCATGCATTTTGACAAATGGCACAGGAGACCACAGCAATTTGAACTTGAAATTCCAGAATCTGTAATTGGCATTTAAATTACTGGGCTGTGCTCACATTTCCCATGTTGATAGTCTTTTAGTACTAATGGGGGTTCAGTTCCAGGGGAAAGAATCTCTCTTAGATCAAATGGCTGCTGGCCTAAAAAAATTTCTGGGGAAACAGTGGTTCCCTGCCACTTTTTTAGCAAATGCAAACAACTACGCTGTGAAACAAAGGATAGAGGATACAATGGTGATTGAATTTGTCAGTCGACCAAATATTAGACGAAGATTCCAATACAAAGATGGAGTTAATGACAAGAGGTCTGAAAATGGTCGTAACTCTAGCCAATTTGAGGGTCAGGACAAAAAGTGTGTCTGGGATGGTGACCGTAGACGTTTAAACCCAAAAAATGCATGGGGAATGGTTAATTGGTGTTTGTGGTGTGATTCCCAGTACCATTATGCAAGAACTGCCCACAGCGAAGGAATTGTGTTTTTAAAGTGACCCACAAGACAGATCCATCTGAAATTGAAAATGATGATGGTGACTACCATGATGGAATGGTACTGATCATTGAGAGTTTGAATCGGTGATGAGTATCTTGATGGTAGATTCCTTCAACTGTGCAGTTCTGGACAGTGGTTGCATTTCTACGGTGTGCGGCATGGACTGGCTTGACTGCTATCTGGAGTCTCTCGATGCAGCAGACCGGTGGAAGGTCAAGGAGTATGAAAGCTCTACTTGCTTCAGGTTCGGAGCTGACAATACACTAACATCCTCCAAACAGGCGCTCCTCCCTTGTAAGATAGCAGGGATCAATCTGTTTATCAGTACTGATGTGGTTTCTAGTGAGATACTACTACTGTTGAGTCGATCTGCGATGAGGAAAGCTCAGATGACGCTAGATATGAAGAATGATAGAGCCGACATGTTTGCGAAAAATGTGGATCTCCATTTTACTCGGTCAGGCCATTACTGCTTGCCATGAAGGAAGCCAGGGATTTCTCATCAAAAAGTTCATGAAGTTTTGTTAACTGCTGAGAATGAGAACTTGGTGGACAAAAATATCATTTGGAAATTACATAGACAGTTTGCACGTCTGGCGCCACAGAAACTGAAGACTCTGCTTCGAGATGTGGGAGTGGTCGATAAAGGACATGGAGATCGTATTGAACAAATCACTGCTCAATGTGAAATTTGCCTTAAGTATCGCAAGACACCACCGCGACCCATTATGAGCTTGCCACTAGCCAGGGAGTTTAATGATGCAGTGGTAATGGACTTGAAAGTTTGGGACAAGGATTGGGATATTTATTTACTACACTTCATAGATATGGCACAGTCTATCCACTGTGATATATAGTAAAGACAAAAGGACCATTGTCAATAAGGTCATGGAGAAATGGGTAGGAACAGGATTAGGAACACCAATGAAGTTCCTCACAGATAATAGTGGGGAATTCGCCAATGAGGAATTTCGAGGTATGTGCGAAAATTTAAACATCATAATTATGCACACTGCAGCTGAGAGCCTGTTTAGTAATGGTCTTTTTGAAAGAAACCATGCAGTAATAGATGACACGTTACATAATACATTAGCTGATCAACTGAGTTGTAAACTGCAAATGCCGCTAGCATGGGCAGTGCACACAAAGAACTCTCTGCAAATGGTTGGGAGGATACAGTCTGTATCAGTTGGTGTACAGGAGAAATCCAAAGTTACCTTTGGTGTTGTCAGATGCTCCCCCTGCTCTAGAAAGGACTAGCATTAGCTCCACTTTTTCTGCTCATCTGAACACTTTGCATGCAGGCAGAAAAGCTTTCATTAAAGCTGAGGTTTTGGAGAAAATTTGGCGGGCCCTACAGCACCGCATAAGACCATCAGGAATACAGTTTAGACAAGGAGACATGGTATATTCTAAAAGAGAAGGCCAGAAAGAGTGGAAAGGACCTGGTAAGGTTATAGGGAGTGATGGGAAAGTAGTAATTGTGCAACACGGTAATCAAACTGTTAGGGTACATTCTTCACAGTTAATTGGTACTAACTATACCTTTACAGGTTCTGAACAGGACATAGAACACGAGGAGGCACCATGCACTTCACATACACTGGGTAGTTATGAGGAGTAGAAGACAGCAGATACAAGGTTGACTGAATATGAACAAAGTAATACTGAGGTACAGGACAACACTATTCATCCAAAAGGGCAATTACCCAAAGTAGGAGCAAAGGTAACATACATGCCAGAAAGGACCAGTGTGTGAAGGGATGCCAGCATCATAGGGAGAACAGGCAAGGCCACTGGTAAATATAAACATTTGCTAAATGTGCAGGATGAAGGATAAGACCTATCGATTGGCAAACCAATGTAAAGATGTGGAAACCCAGAAAGCGCAGTAAGAGTTCTGACAGTGGACCAGAAAGTTTTCGTGACCCGAGAAAAAGATCACAGACTTGCAAACAGAGTTCTGTTCGTGTGGGAGGACGATCATGTAGTAGCAGTCCAGAAAGGGAGAGGAATGTGAGTAGAGGCCATAGCTTAACAAGGGGAGAAGTTTCAAAGGGAAGTTTTTTTGAAACCACCCAAAGAAGCCAGGGATGTAGAAAGAAAGCTATGGAAATTGAATAAGTGTGCTTATGGGTTGAATGATGCATCAAAAGTATGGTATTTTTCCTTGAGGTCTGTCTTGTTGAAAATAGGTTGCATTCAGTTAAAGGCAGACCCCGCGATGTTTGACTGGTACCATAAGGAGAAACTAGCTAGGATCTTTATCATGCATGTTGATGATTTCCTGTGGGGAGGATCTGTAGAATTTGAACAATGGGTAATTGAGAAGATAAAGAAGGAATTCTAAGTCAGAAGTCAGGCTTCGGGGGCCTTTAAATACATAGGTTTAGACACTAAGCAGAGCAAATTAGGAGTGACATTGAATCAACAATCTTATCTGGAAAATGTTAATTATATCCCAATAACTCGTGGTAGATCCTCACAAAAAGAGGATCCTGTTACCAAGGAAGAAATGAAACAGTTGAGAAGTTTGATTGGGCAGTTGAACTGGTTGTGCACTCAGACTAGGCCTGACGCTAGTTATGATGTCTTGAAGCTGAGTACCATGATGAAGCATGCTATAGTTGAGCAAGTTCTGAGAGCAAATAAAACACTTAAAAAAATTAAATTCTGAGAGATGTGTGCTCAAGTTTCCAGCCTTGGGTGATCCAGAAGATATGAGGCTGGTCATTTTTAGTGATGCTTCACATGCCAATCTTCCAGATGGGTACTCTAGCACAGCAGAGTTCATCATATTCTTGGTGGGAAAGAACGATAAATGTTGCCTACTGGCTTGGGAGGCCAAGAAAATAAAAAGGATAGTGAAAAACAGCTTAGCTGCTGAAAAGTTAGCCTTAGTAGAGGCATTAGACATGGGGGTTTTCTTGTCCAATATATTGACAGAAATATTACATAAGGGGCAATGTGGGAAAAGTTTGCCCATAGAATGTTATGTTGATAACGTTCATTCCACGAAAAGTGTCACAGAAGAAAAGACTACGAATAGACCCAGCCAGCATAAAGGAGATGTTGGAAAAAAAAGAGATCTCTAAGATAAAATGGGTTGACACAAATCGCCAACTATCAGACTATTTTACAAAAAGAAGTGCCTGCTCTAAAAAATTATTAAATGTGTTGGAAGAGGGTTGTCTTATAATGATGCAATGAAAAAATTGTTTTATAATTGTGTGTATATAGATGTGGTAAAAGAAATTTGGGAATTATAGATGTGGAAATACATGACATTATTTCCTTCTGTTTGTTTTTAAAAAGTGTTCCAAGTTTTTTTTAGTTTTAATTTAAAAAGGAAAGAGGGAAATCTGTTAATATGCCAATCATCTTGTTAAAACATCTAGTTAAACAGGTGATGGCATTAATGTTCCACCTAAATAGAGTTAAAAAGGTACAGCTGGAACACTTTGTGTGGAAGCAATGAGGAAGTTAATAGCACTGAGGAGTTGTGGAAATAAACCAGCTTTAAACAAGAGATCAGCCTTCTTCCACCACAACCCCTTATTGTGAGTAACAATCATTGTCGTACAACTACAATATATTTTGAAGTATCCTATTTCTCAGTTTTAAAAAAACCCTGTTGTAAAACACCTCACTTTTTCTCATGCAACATTGTACAGTATAGGAAAAACTTTAAAATAATTTGCATAGCAAGGCACAATTATGACAATGGCAGTAATATCACACAAGTCCTTCTTAGCACATGAAAGCTGACAGAATTTATTTTCAAACAACAAATTTTCTACAAACATTTATATTGTGCTCATGGATTTTAAAATCAACCTTACACAATCAGTTTGAGCAAAATGTTACTTAAAAGAAAAAAAATTGATCTTGCAGGTGAGACAGCAATTGTAAGTTGCTAGGTTACGGAAACCACAGCAGATGATTTGGAAACTGCACAGTCCCTTTGTTGTGGATTCAGACAGGTTTCAGTGATTGGAGACCTGCTTCTTATATCAATAACAGATGTTCCTGAAAAGCCAAGATTAACATTGTGATTTATATTATAACTTTTGTTGTCACTCTAAGAATTTAAAATATAAGACAAAAATTAAACAAGTTGTCAAGCATTCACAAAAAGGTTTTTTATTCACATAGTAGGCAAGAAGGAAAAATTCCATCATAGCTGTCTGTGAAATATATGTTATTAATCTGCTCTACAGATATCATGCCTTCTTTCTATCATACAGTCAGAAATGGGGATGTTTGCTTATGATTTCAGTGTTCAGTACCATTTGCAACTCCTCACATACTGAAAGAATCTGTGCCACATGCAGCAAGGCCTGGGCAACATTCAGGCTTGGGCTGATGAGTGGCAAGTAACATTCACACCACACAAATGCTAGGCAATAACCATCTCCAACAAAAATGAATTAAACCATCTCCTCTTGACATTCAACAACATTACTATTTTTGAATCCCCCATCATCAAAATCCTAGGGGTTACCATTGACCAGAAACTTAACTGGACCATTCATACACATACTGTGGCTACAAGCGCAGGTCAGAGCTATTAGTTCTGCAGCAAGTAACTCATCTCCTGACTCCCCAAAATCTGTCCACCATCTACGAGGCACAAGTCAGGATTTTGATGGAATGCTCTCCACTTGCCTGGATGAGTTAGCCCCAACAACACTCAGGAAACTAGAAACCATCCAGGACAAAGCAGTTGCTTGATTAGCACCCCATCCACCACCTTAAACAGTTGATACCTTCACCACCAGCACACAGTGGCAGTAGTGTGTACCATCCACAAGATGCACTGCAGAAACTCCTTCGACAGCTTCCAAACCTGCAACCTCTATCCTCTAGAAGGATAAAGGCAACACATACATGAGAACTACCACCTGCAAGCTCCCCTCCAAGCCACATACCATCCTTACTTGGATCTATATTGCCATTCCTTCATTGTCACTGAATCAAAAACCTGGAACTCCTTTCCTAACAGCACTGTGGATATAACCACACCACATGGACTGCAGCAGTTCAAGAAAGCAGCTCGCCATCTTCTCAAGGGTACTTAGGGTGGGCAATAAATGCTGGCCTTGCCAGCAATGTTCACATCCCATGAACAAACGCAAAAAAAAATTGATCAGCTACTATACAGTTTTACACATATTGTGATGGTACTGCCTCCAACTGTGGTTCACATTCTCCTCAGCAATGCCTTTGTAACAATCCACCTTCTTCACCATTATTAAAAAATCATGATATAAAATAGGATTACATAGGTCATTCGGGTCAACCAGTCCATGCCATGCTCAATTCAAACCTCCCACCTTTCCTCATCTAAATCTACCATCATAATCCCTGTTCCCTTCTCTCTCATATGCTTGTCTAGCTTTCCCTTAAATGCATCTATACTATTTACTTTAACAACTCCATGTGGTAGTGAGTGCCACATTCTCATTATTCTTTGGGCAAAGAAGTTTCTTGTGAATTCCCTATTGGATTTCTTAGTGATGATCTCTAGTTCTGCTCTTCCTCAGAAAGGAAGTAGTTCACTCTGAGGTTGTGCATTTTTGAAATTGCCTACAGCAGAGGGTTGTGGGTGCTCCATCATTGGATAAATTTAAGGCTGAGATGGGGTCTTGGGTAATCAAGAGATAGAGGAAGTGGGCGGGAAAGTGGAGTTGAGGCATAAGATCAGCCATGATTTTACTGAATGATGAAGCAGGTTTGAGGGGCCATATGGTCTACTCCAGGTTCAATTTGTAAATTAACTACAACACAAGTCCAATTTTTCGCAAGAGATTCCAGACAGCAATGAGAAGCAGAAACATTGGCTGGCCAATTGCACTCTGAAGTGAGATCTACCAATTTAGCAAAGTTCAAGAATAAAACCTAAGGGCAGAATTTTCCATTCTGGAGATTAAGTGCAGTGGCAAGTAGGAAAGTTGGCATGATTCCCGCTGGGCAGCAGGGTGGATTTTCGTACCGGATCTTCTGCTTTTCAGCTCATTAATTATGTATCATCGAAGAACTCATCAAATCTCAAGGTGGTGTGGGCAGTGATTTGTCTGACCCGCCGTTACCTCATGGGGTTGAAAGTTCTGGTGCCATATTTATACGGCACCCGCATTCCCATTCACTCCCTACAGGCCAACTGTTGCTGTGACAAGTGAAGCAATGGCCCAAAAAAGAAACAAACACTCTACACCACAGTTCAGCTAGGCCTCCCTGGGGAATCTCATACAGGAAAGGTGGGAGGTCCTCTCTTAGAGGGACGGAAGCAAGAGGTCCACACACCCGACCATGCTGGTCTGGGAGGAGGCCAACAGGGAGGTCAGTACCTGTGGCCACCAAAAAAGGACTGCCCTGCAGTGCAGGAAAGGGATGAATGATCTGATGTGCACCGCAAGGGTAAGTGAACCTCCTCTCCACTCCAAACTCTCACTCTCATAAGACCATCAGGCAGTCTAAGAGGTAGAGTCCACAAGGATGTGACACAAAACCAGTAGATGGGATATTAGCACTGCAGGTCTGCCAGCCACTTTAAGATCCCGATCTCATGTTAGATCCTGCACAGAGTCGTCATCCCTTACTGGGGAAGGCTCAGCACAGGCATGCATGCTTCTGAATTTCTCTTTCATCCATAGTGCTCACAGTCAATCCATCCGTCTTTATCCAGGATAAGTTCACCCATAATCGGTGGGAGAGATTGAAGACCAGAGGGAGGACCCCGGAGTTCAGGAAACTCTCCTCTTGCGAGGAGCAGGCCGCAGAGCTGACTGGAAAGAAAAGGGGTCATTCCTGTGTGGAAGACGAGATCGGCCTCCTCCAGTGAGGATGCATTCAACTAAAGGCGGCTCACTGTGTGGGATTGACTGAGTCTTCATGGAACTGGGGGGGCAAGATGGGAGATAATTGGGGTGTGGCGGAGGGGGTGGGGGCGGCTGCAGATTTGGTACCCTTGAATGAAGGCAGGGCTTTGTATCATATCAACTAGTTGTACAATACCCGAGACTTGGGGAGGCATAAAAGTGAAATATATTTACAACCGTGAAGATTATAAACAGTGAACGGACACACGTGCTATTGTTATTCATTCAAAATTTCTTAATTTTTCTTAGCCTGCCGCTATGTTTAGGTGCAGCCCCGACATCTACAGCAGAGGTGGAGGCAGTCTGTTGACTGCTATGCCCTGTTGTCTGAGATGACTTTGGCGGGTGTCCTCTGAAGGCCTGAGGCCTGGAGGGCCCTGGCCTGCTAAGGATCTCCTACTCTGGGGCAGGTGCACCCTCCTCAGCATGACCTGGAGTTGATGGGGTCACAGGGTGAGGGGATTTGAAGCGGCAGAACATCCTCAGACTCCTGGGTGGGTGGTCCCGACTGTCTGGCTGGCGCTCCTTCTCCCTTTGGGTGCCTGAGGCCCTACATGCGGACAATTACCATGAGTGACCTATAGTATATGAGCCTGCCTAGTCAATCACTAATTATCCCTTTTCTCAATTCCAGCCACCAGCAAGAAAAGGTGGAGGAAGACCTCCAGCAAGCACCTCAGCCCCAGCCCCAGCCCCCAGACCACCTCAGATGAAGATGCTGAAAAACCATCCAATGTAAACTTGTGATTGTGTTCACCTGCATCCTCCACCAGCGCAGATACACACACCTCCATGGGTCCTAGTTCTAGAGTGTACTCGAGTTCACAATCCTTCATGGATACACATCCAAAGCAGGTGCAAGCAGTGACAGCCAAGGTCTCTGACATTTGGCTGGATCAGGCCCCTGCAGAGTCTGAGTCTGATGATAAGCCTCTGCAATCGCCTCCAAGAGAAATGTTGGAGATGCAGAGGCAGGCTGGTTAACATGAAACAGGGTTGTCAGAGGCTGTCAACAGACTGGAATGAAGGATGGAGGAGTCCATCCACCTTCTGTTTGATGTCATGGCTCTGGCTTGCGAGCACACTGAAATCTCCATGGAAAGGGTGGTGGCCACCTTGGAGACCCAGGACAAGCAGGATGCACAGTTTCTACTGGAGTTGTATTCAGGTCTGCACTCCTTTGCTCTAGCCATGAGTGCATTCCAGCAGTGGCTAGGCGAGAGAGTTTGCCCCAGAGTAGGAGATCCCTCCAGGTGCCCCCTTCTCCTCAAGGAGTCAGGGAGGGGCCCTCAGATCCTAAAGGAGAAGGAGCACCAGTGAGACACCCCAGGGCCATCCATCCAGGAGTCTCCAAGGGTGTTCTGTCACTTCAAATCCCCTCTCCCTGTGACCCCACATCAATTCCAGGTCAGGCCAAAGCGGATGCACCTGCCCCAGAGCAGGAGAACCTTATAAGGCTGGGGGCCTCCAAAATCATCTCAGACAACAGGGCATAGTAGTCGGCAGGCTGCCTTCACCTCTGCTGAGATATTGGGGCTGCACCTAAATGTAGCCGTAGGGCAAGAAAAATTAAGAAATTTTGAATGAATAATGGTGGCATGTGAGTTCATTCACTGTATATAATCTGCACTATTGTAAATATATTTCGCTTTTATCCCTCTCCAAGTCTCGGGTATTGAGCGGCTAATTGATGTGATACAAGGTCCCGCATTCATTCAGTAGTAGCAAATCTACCCTCCAACCGCCCCAAATATCTCCCATCTTGTCCCTGAGTTCCATGAAGACTCATTCAATCTCATCATGGTGAATCACCTTTAGTACATGAACAAATGCACTTCCTATATGAAAATGATGCCTGGACAATACATATGTAACCCTTGCACCTGAGGCGCACATTATGTGACCTCATGAGAATTGTTCATGGAAGGTAAGTGATGTCTTATAACTGATGTTATAAGTATTTATCGTGACCCACATTGGAGTTTTTCATCTAAGGGCACTTTGCAATGGCCTTTATTTTATGATTGTGAGGTTTTGGTATGAATTCTCGCCTCCACCTTTACTACTCTCTCACTTCTGTGAATAGTCTTATAGCTCTTGCCCCAGGGCATTCTTGCACTATTCCGCTCTGTTCCTTGACTCCCGCTCCCCCAATTCCTACCTCTGTCTTCCCCCTTTCATCCTGTGTTCCATCATCCACCCCCAATCCTGCCTCTATCTTCCCCCTTCCCTCCCATCCCACTTAGTGCTGCCTCCATCTGTCTTCCTTTTTCCCTCCTGCATTTTACCAACAACCCCCCCCAGTCCTGTCTCCATCTTCCCCCTGTTCTCCAGTGGTCTACAACGCCCCCTACCGTCCTGCCTCCGGCTTCTTCCTTCCCTCCTATGTTCCACCACCCTCACCAGTACTGCCTCTATCTTCCCACTTCCCTCCCATCCCCCCCACCCCCAACGCCCTCGGAGTCCCACCTCCGTCTTCCCTCCCATATTCCACCAACTCTCCAGTCCTGCCTGTGTCTTTCCCCTCCCCACTGGTATTGCCTCCCGTACCCAGCCTTGCCGCAGCTTCTAATACAAGCACCTGAAATCTCACAGCAACGCTCTTAAAGGAAAGCAAAAGCAGCGTCGAAGTACCTCAAAGTCAATAAACGAAGCTCGCCGGGTACATGTCACTTATATACAGTTGAGAAAAGACAGTGTTCTAATTATCCGCTGGTGGGGCACAATTTGGAGGGAAAATGTGATTCTGGCAAGTTTGCCTTCAAATCAGCACTCATGAGATGCAAACAAATGCAAGTGTGGTTCATGGCATAGATCAGCCGGAAACTCGTCCCGCCCTTAACTCACCATCAAAGTTCGGAGAACAAAATTCCAAACTAATTTCCCACCACTAGGAAACTGACTTTTTCCGTCATGTCAAATTTTGTGCCCCCAGCTGCCACAATTCCCGCTGCTGGCAGGGGTGGAAAATTCAGCCTAAGTGTGTGATCTGTATGACATAGAGTTACAGTGAGCAATATCTTTAACCCACATGGTCATCAGGAGAGCTCTTAAACTTTTAATTGGGAGGAGGGGTTAATGCAATCTTTCATAGATCACCAATGTCAAACAGTTGTACATTCTACAGAAAATCACACCATTTGGGATGTATTTTCCTCTGTTTGCTAGTGTTAACAAAAAAAATCAATACAAGTCTAAAACAGATACCCCTCTAGCTGTAGACTTTTGTAGGTTATAGTAATGTAGTGGCAATAGCACTTGACCAGCAACTCAGGTCATAAGTTCAAATCTCACCATGCATGCTTGAAATTGAAGTTGTGGGCTAACACTAGTAAAAATGACAATGGAAGCTGCTGGGTTGTCATACTAATTCACTGATGTCAATTTACTACCACTACCTGAACTGGTTGACTTTTACTGTCTTCTGAAGTAGCCTAGCAACCTACTGCAATGTGAAAACAATCAGGGTAATGAGGGTAAATTAGTATTAGCCCCACATGCAGCGAACAACTTCTTTTAAAATAAACAACTCTTGAACAGGCTTATCATTCTCAGAAGGTTCCAATGTTCTGTGTTTTAATATCAATTCCTACAGTCTATGTAATAGTTGCTACCTCTTACTTTTGTGACCAATCATTTTCTGCACTGACTGTTACTTAGCGCCAAATGTGAAATCCACCAATGTACCTTTAACCTATTTACCTGAAGAATAAAAATCCTTTAATACCCTAACTTCTCAGCTAAGTATTCATCTCTCTC
This sequence comes from Carcharodon carcharias, assembly GCF_017639515.1. Lineage (NCBI taxonomy): Eukaryota > Metazoa > Chordata > Chondrichthyes > Lamniformes > Lamnidae > Carcharodon > Carcharodon carcharias. The sequence goes on from NC_054469.1 coordinate 60,573,643, forward strand.
TCTCTCTCTTCCTCTCTTAAAAACACCATTGATTATGCATTAATGGCCCTCTTGAAACACATTCTGCGAAGAAGCTCCGCTTGAATTCACTTATAACTGGTTTAGCTCAAACTGAAATTATTCCACTTGTTCTGGAATTTCCTCACCAAGATCATTCCCTCCATAGCTTGTCCATTTCTTTCACAATTTGAAAAACTTTCATCAAATCACCTCTTTTTCTCAAGGAAATACAAACCAAGATTACCCATTCTCTCATCAAGTTCAGGTTCTTCAATTCAGATATCATCTTGGTGAATTGCCACAAAATGTTTGTGAAAACCATTAAATGCTTTCTAAGATGAATACTAAAAACTGAACACAATATCCCTAAATCAGAACAAGCCAGATGCTCTTTAACTGAATTATCACTTTCTTGCTTTTACATTTTATACCTCTTGTGGTGCGGTTCAGCAAAGCAGTAGTGTTTTGCATTTGCCCAATCAGCTCAGTGATCATCTCTCACTCTCCACCACCCATTAATGTGAATACATGTGCAGAGCTGTGACTCCTAGTGAAGAAACACTTAACTAGATAATTACTGCTGCCAATATTAAGTGACTGCTTGACATATTCACATGGCATTCCTCTGTTGTTCTTTTAGTAAAGACATGATGGAGCAGGATTTTCCTGCAGGCATCTGAATCTCGCTGTCAGGCTCAAGTTCCAGTCAGAAACTACACCATGTGAGAAACAGTCACTCAACGGCCAGGATTTTACAGCCCTGCCGCAACATGCCTCCCCCCTGCGGATACAGCGAGCCATTTAAATCTCCATTTGGTTCAGTGGTACCATAATATCCCGCAGAGCAGGAGGGACCATAATATCCTGGCCCATGTGATTTTCCCCAGAGCAGCCAATTAACGGCCAGACAGCAGGCTTGCTGGCTAATTCAGGATTATGGACAGGCTTTTAAACCTGGAGGGCCAATAAAAGGCCTTCCAGCTTAAAAGCAGCAGCAGGATGCCACAGTAGGTAAGTGTGGGAGAGGGTTCTTCAAAATGGAAGACTTCCAACTTCTTCCAATTTAGAACTAAAAAATGGCTTTTGCAGTTGATCCACTACTGTAGGATGGGTGCTGGGGGTGCCAGGTGAACTCCTCTACAGGATAGCCTCCAGCTGTTGCTGCACCCACAGAGGCAGGAAATGCCACTAAGCCTGACTGGAGCATTGGTCCTCTCTGGTCTTCCACCAGGAGGCCACGTACAGGCAATTAAACTGACTCCTGCTGCATCCCAGAACCTGAAGGCAGATTGGGAAATCCCAATCGATCTCTATTAATGGATCAGTAGCCTGGCCGTGCCCCTCCATCCCACCAATGGGAGAATAGCCCAGTAGGCAGGATGGAGCCGGAGAACTGGCACGCAGACCGGCAACATGAAATTCCATGATTGCCCACCTCCATTCCAGGCTCCAGTTGGGGTTAAAAATTCAATCCATAAACTCTTTTGCAATAAAGCTAAAGCCTCTTTAAAAATAATAAAAGCTTGCAATATGAATGCATAAAACATTTTTCCACAACATCTCCAAAAGCAATTTCTCACCTTAAGATGTTATGAGAATAGGCATTCCAACCCATTAAAGTTAGAGACTTTGGTTTTTATATAATCCAAAACTTATACCCAAATATAGTTGCGAGAAATAGTTATAAAATCAAAGGAGTAAACAAAATTTATAAAAAAGGTCTGTCAGTACTCCTCCCCTCTGCTTACAAGTTAGTTTCTGAGGGGCAGTTAATAAGAAGATGCGTTAACTGGTGGAACAGATTTGGGCCAATTAACTCTACAAATCAAGCCTCATGCCCATTTTACCCTGGACTACCTAGTAAGTGTCCATCACAGGACATGCACAGAAAATAATTTTGAAGTCTAGGTACAAGAAAAAAAGTTCATCAAGGAAACATCTAACAAGAAGCACACACAATAGTTTTAGAATAATATATAATGACCTGGATTTTGCAATCAGCAGCAAAGCAATGCCGCTCAGCACAGACCTTAAATAAAACTGCCCACAAAGATCCAGCAAGTTCTTTAGCATGGGCTCCCCCTTTCCAGATATCTGTTTGAATCTGGCGCCAAGTCAAGAGGATCACCAGGCATCCAAACAATAATGATGTCATCAAGCAGAATTGGCAGCCAATCATGTTCAAGTATTCTCACAGCCAGCAAACCAAGGAGTAAAAACCACTGAACCTCTTCACCTTTGATTTTTAAAAATTACAAATAGCAGAATATATGGTTCACATGGAATTTAGGTGTAAGCTAAAATATCATAAAGAAGCTTTAAAAAAGTATTATTCTAAGAAGTATGTGCAATTTCTTATCATACTGTATAAATTTGACATTCGATAGTCTTAAAATTACTCTTTCAGGGCCAGTGATGCTGTTTAGCAGTAATTATGAACTCAGTACACCATTAAAAGTCCCACTTATACCTCATTCAACAAATGTGTAACTTTTTCAAGAGTTTCTATAGTGAGACTAAGGACCCGATTTTAATTCTATGCAAGTGAGTTGGTTTTGAGAGAATTAAAATTTCGCTCTAAGAGCAAAGAGTGGAAGTTCTTGTCAGTTCAATAACTTCCCTTTGACTGCAGTCTGAGTGGAACTTTAAAAGTGCACACGCTGGAGAAGCATAGAATCGCTGACAGCAACCCCTAGATTTCCGCATTGAACTGCACATGTCCAGACTCCAGAGCTTGCTCAGTTGCAGAGAAGTAATGATGGCAAAAACTGGTAGTTTCACTATCCTTACTGCAGCAAATTGTGAACCATTGAGATTCATTTTAACAGGGTGGAACCAAGGACTACAGTAACAAGGACAGCCATCTCGTAAGTTTGGCCCTGGTTGTTGTGAAGAACACAAAGGCAAGGAAAACTAGTACAATTGACAGTTCAGACCTCTACAGACTAATGTATGCTTGAATCAGGTCAGGCTTAATTCCAATCAAAATTTTCAATTGGAGGTTCTAGGAGATCCAGGAGGCAACCATGCCTGTAGGAGAGAGTTTTACTAGCAGAAACCATGTCGCAGCTTCACACTTTGCTCTAAACAGATTTTAGAACATCAACAACATCATCTCCTGTGCTCCGACAAAAGCACGAGCAGCAACTCCTATGCTTATGACAATCCAGTCACATCTCTTTTAGCTATTAGAATCAAGCCCAGTGTTCTGCCAAGCTTTGACTTTAAGAATGTAAAACCATAAGTCCTTTTATTGTGCTTGTTTATTATTTTCCTCGTCAGTTTTTTTTCCCACTACCCTCCTCTCTCAAGGGTACTGCCTCCTTTGCTGGGCCATTATATATGAACGTTGGATACCATATTTGGAAGCATCACCAATTCAGAGTTCAACATCTCCCAAAGGCACTTCTTATCTAAACATTTGCCCAGAAAATTAAAGAGAGGTTGCTGGCAACAAAGTTGAAAGTACACATTTGAGGCACCATTTTGCAGATTAAAAGTTTTAACTAAGAGATGGAAAAGGAACTTTGATTGACCATTTGCTATTTTTGTGACTTTCCCCATATTCAATTGTGGCTAATGATGATGTGAGCCCCCACTGATGATACAATGAGCTTATTCAGAGAGTAGCTTAAACATAAAGGCAAAAGAAGGTCCTCAGGTTTGATATAAAAGCAAAAAATAATGGAAATGCTCAGCAGGTTAGGCAGTGCTTGTGGAGAGAAACAGAGCTAGCATTTCAGGTCAATGACCTTTCACCAGAACTGAAGAAAGATGGCAGGGGAGATTAAAGAATAAATGATTTCATGATGCAATAGGCAAAGAGAGTGGGAGTGGGTATAGCAAAGAAACAAAAGTTGAGTCCAAATGAGACATAAAAGGCTACATAGCAACCATCTGAGTGTAACATGAAGGAGTAAAGAAAGAAACAAGACAAGACCAACCCAGCAAAACAAAAAAAGGGGAGATAAAGAACAACACATAAAACAAGATAAAGGCAGAGGTTATGATCTAAAATTGTTGAACTTGATGTTCAGTCTAGAAGGCTGCAGAGTGCCGAGTCGGAAGATAAGGTGCCAGTCCTCGAGCTTCTGTTAAGCCTCAGTGGACACTGTAGCAGCCCATGGGCCGAAAGGTCAGCATGGGAGCAAGGGGAGAATTTAATGACAAGCAACCGGAAGCTCAGGGTCATGCTTTCAGACAGAATAGAGGCATTCCACAAATCGGTCCCCCAGTGTGCATTTGGTCTCTCCACTGTAGAGGAGACCACATCGTGAACAGTGAACACAGTATACTAAATTGAAAGAAGTACAAGTAAATTGCTGTTTCACTTGGAAGGGGTGTTTGGGGATTTGGATGGTAGGAAAGGAAGAGATGAACGGACAGGTGTGACATCTCCTGCGCTTGCATGGAAAGGTGCTGAAGGGAAGGGAGGGTATGTTAGGGGTGACTGAGGATTGAGCTCGGCACAACACTGTGCTCTTCTTCCATCACCTCCACCTCTGTACCCACTTCTTAAACCCGGAGTCTTTCTCCCACTTAATGAGAACCCTTCACCATTCTCCTTCCACCTGGACCCCTCCCTCTGGCCTTTTACTCTCTATATTTTTTATTGAAAATTGCCAGCGTGACATCAACCATCTTAATTTCTCAACTCATCTCACTCACCATTAACCAATCTCACTCTGAACTTGTTGCACTCCATTCCCTTTGGTTCAACCCTATCATCATCATCAAACTCTCTGACAAGGGCGGTGCTGTTGTTACCTGACATACTGACCTCTACCTTGCATAGGGTGAACTCTCTGACCATATCGGTGCTGCCTCCTGCTCTCACCATGAACTGGAAAACTTCATTGACTTTGTTTCCAATTTCAACACTTCCTTCGCCTTCACCTGGTCCTCTTCCCTTCCTTTTCTCGACTTCTTGGTCTCCATTTCTGGAGAAAGCCTATCTACTAATATTCGCTACAAAACCCATGGACTCCCACGGTCACCTCGACCACACTTCCTCACACCATGCCTCCTGCAAGTACTCCGTTTCATTCTCACAGTTTCTCTGTCTCAGTCACATCTGTTCTAATGATGCAACCTTCCACACCAATGCTTCCGATATGTCTTCCTTTTCCCTCAATCAAAGAATCGCACCCAGTGTGCCCTCCACCATGTTTGATCCATTTTATGCTCTTCAGCTCTCACCCCTTCCCCCTCTCCCAGAATGATGATCGGGTCCCTCTTGTGACATTCCATCCCACCAGCCTTTGTATTCAACAAATCATCCTCCAAGATTTCTGCCAGTCTCAGCATGATGTCACCACCAAACACATTTAATCCAGATAAGTGTGAGGTGATGCACTTGGGCAAAACAAACAAGGCACAGGAATACACGATGAATGGTAGGACCCTGGGAAGTAACAAGGATCAGAGAGACCTTGGTGTGCATGTCCCTTAAGGTAGCGGGACAGGTAGATAAGGTGGTTAAGGCGGCATATGGGATACTTGCCTTTAATAGCCGAGGCATAGAATATAAGAGCAGGGAGGTTATGCTGGAACTGTATAAAACGCTAGCTAGGCCACAGCTAGAGTATTGCGTGCAGTTCTGGAATCCACATTATAGAATAGATGTGATTGCACTAGAGAGTGCAGAGGAGATTTACCAGGATGTTACCTGGGCTGGAGAGCTTTAGTTATGAGGAGAGATTGGATAGACTGGGGTTATTTTCCCTGGAGCAGAGAAGATTGATGGGGGACATGAATGATGATTATGAGGGGCATCGATAGAGTAGACAGGAAGGAACTTTTCCCCTTGGTGGAGGGATCAATAACCAGGGGGCATAGATTTAAGGTAAGGAGCAGGAGGTTTAGACGGGATGTGAGGAAGAATTTTTTCACCCAGAGGTTAGTGGGAATCTGGAACTCACTGCTTGAAAGGGTGGTAGAGGCAGATACTCTCATAGCATTTAATAAGTATTTGTGTCACATGAGATGGGACATGTTTTTATTTTTCAGAAAAACTTTTTATTTAATTCGTAAAAGCTTTAGGAAACCTCATTCTGCTTATGGATGAGGTTTCCTAAAAAACATAAAGGCCGCTTGGCCTTTTCGCCTGCCCGCCAACTGTAAGATTGGACGGGCAGCATAAACTTGACATTAATTACTTTGCAATGGCCTTAATAGGCCTATCAATTATTGACAGTGTGCACACACCCGTCGAATGAAACATTGAGAGACAGCGCGATGGTGGCAGGACACACACCTGATGTCATTGAGCTTCTTTTTACGTGCCGGCATGTCAGGCCCACCCTCACACACCGACTGCAAAAACCTGGCCGCTATTTTAGAAGGGATAAGGAATATCAAATGTTTGAAAGAAAACCGTGAAAAAAAGAATAAGGGTGAATATTTCAAAAAAATGAAGTCTCCAACAAGAGAGAATCTAACCTTCATCCCTTGACTTTCAATGGCATTACCATCCCTGAATCCCCCACTATCAACATCATGGGGGTGACCATTGATTAGAAGTTTAACGGGGCTAGCCATATAAATACTGTGGCTACAAGGGTAGGTCAGATGCTAAGAATCCTGCGGCAAGTAACTCATCTCCTGATTCCTCAAAGCCTGCCTACCATCTACACGGCACAAGACAGGAGTGTGATGGAATGCTGTCCACTTGCCTGGATGAGTGCAGCTCCAACAACACTCAAGAAGCTTGACACCAAACAGGACAAAGCAGCCCGCTTGTTTGGCACCACATCCACAAACATTCACTCCCTCACCACTGACGCATAGTGGCAGCAGTTTGTATCATCTACAAGATGCACTGCAGGAACTCACCAAGGCTTCTTAAGCAGCACCTTCCAAACACACGACTGTGACTATCTAGAAAGAAAAGGGCAGAAGATACATGGGAACGCCACCAACTGGAAGTTCCCCTCCAAGCCACTCACTATCCTGACTTGGAAATATATTGCTGTTCCTTTACAGTCGCTGGGTCAAAATCCTGGTACTCCCTCCCTAACAGCACAGCGGGTGCATCTACGCTACAATGGATTGCAGCAGTTCAAGAAGGAAGCTTACCACCACCTTCTCAAGGGCAATTAGGGATGGGCAATAAATGCTGGCCTAACTAGGACGCCCACATTCCATGAGTTAATAAGAAAAATGAACTGAGTGGTATATGCATGGGCAAAATATTCAAACAAAATTGAAGCTACAAACATTAATAAATATGGAGGGTCACAATATTGTAGCAATAACATAACTTTCTACTCTTGCATTGAACCTATGTTAAAGATTAGCACCCCAGACTGGATAAACATCAAGTTCAGTGAAATGAAAAGGCCTCTGGCCAAATTAACTAGGCAAAATGGTTAGCAAATAGGTCAATAGAACAGCAGTGGGAAAACTTCAAATATGTGATAGATAAAATTCATGGCTGGTGAAAGAAGTTCAATTGTGGACGATAAAGGTATTATAGCAATATTAAATATTTTGCTTTTTTTTTTACACACACAATGGTGGAGGTTAGAAATAGGTAAACAAAGAAGGTGGAACAATTGATAGAGCTAACTGCAGAAATGAAATTAATTTATTAAAAAAGTAGCATAGCTCAAGCTGGGCCCTGATGATATATACTCTAGGTTGATGAAAGGTATCAGGGAGGAGATAGCAGAGGAAGTGGCTACAATTGCTTGATTCATCCTAAATATACAAATTGTGTAGTTCAGCTGGAGAGTAATCAGTGCATTATTTGATCAAGGGAAAAAAATGATAAACCAGGTTATTAAAGAGCAGTTAGGCTCTAACAACAGTTTTGAGCAAATGCTTATGCAGTAAGCCATCAGTAATGAACAAATGGTGCTTGCCATTCATTACACTTACAGCTGCCCACAGACTTTGTGGGCTTTTGTGTGCCAACTTAGAGCAATTAGAGATCTATTGCAGCATGGGGTTCTGGACCCTGTATGAACAGGGCTAGCAACAGCATGTCTCCTCAACCAATCAGACTGAAGAATCTTCACTGACCCATGCTGAGTAAACCAGGAAGAATATTCATAACAGCACTGCAGGTGTACCTACACCACATGGACTGCAGCGGTTCAAGAAGGCGGCTCACCACCACCTTCTCAAGGGCAACTAGGGATGGGCAATAAATGCTGGCACAGCCAGTGAAGCCCACATCCTGTGAATGAATATTAAAAAAATACTCAGAAAAGAAGATAAGAAGAGGGAAAGAAAAATGGGTTTAAGTGAGATAGAGAAAAGAGACAAAAAAAAACTTTTTTAAAAAGCCTATGGAGTAAAAGGGACAGTAGCAGCATGCCTAAGGAATTGGCTGACAGGAAACAAAGAATAATGGTGAATAATTGTTTTCAACTGGAGGAAAGTATATAGTAGAGTTCTTCAGGGGTCAGTATTAAGGCCTCTGCTTTTCTTAATATACTAATGGTATTCTTTGGTATTCAGAGCACAATTTCAAAATTAGCAGATGACACAAAACTTGGAAGTATGGTGAACTTTGAGGAGGAAATTGATAAACTGCAAAATGACATAAATAGGTTGGTGGAATGGACGGACAAGTGGCAGATGCAATTTAATGAAGAAAAGAGTGAAGTGATTCATTTTGGTAGGATGGACAAGGAGAGGCAATATAAGGTTAAGAGTACAATTCTAAAAGGGGTGCAGGAACATATATGTGCACAAATCATTGAAGGTGGCAGGGCAGGTTAACAAATTGGTTAATAAAGCATACAGAATCCGAGCTTTATTAATCGGGGCATGGATTAGAAGTTATGATAAACCTATATAAAACACTGGTTTGATTATTAAACACTGTTCTGGGCTTTAGGAAGGGTGTGAAGGCATCAGGTAAAGTACAGGAAAGATTCACACAAATGATTCCAGGGATGAAGAGCTTCAGTGAATTGTAAATGTTGGGCTATTCTCCTTGGAGAAGGGCAAATTAACAGAAAATTTGAAGAGGTGTTCAAAATCATGAGGGGGCCATACAGAGTAGATAGGGGGAAATTGTTTGCATTTGTGGAAGGATCAAGAACCAGAAGAAACTGATTTAAGGTAATTAGCAAAAGAAACAAGGGCAATGTTAGGGCAATGTAAAATGTTTTTACATTTTTACACAACAAGTGGTTAGGATCCGAAATGCACTGCCTGAAAGTGTGGTGGAGGAAGATTCAATTGTAACTTGCAAAAGGGAAAAAGTTTGTAGAGTTACATGGAAATGTGGGGGAATGGGACTAGGTGAGTTTCACAGGCCGAATGACCTCCTTCTGTGCTCTAACCATTCTCAGATTCTACGATTCAGTTTTAAAAATCTCCAATAATAACTAAAAGCTGACGGAATGATACTCAATACTTGTAAAAATAGATTTTCAGTGCTAGAGACATTGATTAGCAGTAATTAAAGTTACCAAACCATAAGAAATTCACTTATACTTAAGTGAAATGTGGTACAAGCCCACTTATTTCTAGCATTTAACGCATAAGTATTTTCAACAGTTTCACGGTCTTTATGTGCTTCAATGCCAAATCTCTCAACAAGTTAACAGTGCAGCAAAGCTTGAGAGCAGCAAAGCAAATTGAACTTCCTGATTCCTGTGTTTAACTGCACCTGTGAAGTTCCCACTGCTTCACCATTATTTTTGGGCCTTTGGCTGGGATTTTCTGGCCCCACCATGGCGGAACCTGCCACAGGGGATGCAATGGGCCAGCCAAAAGTCCATTGACTTTCAGCGGGACAGGAAGATCCCAACAGGCAGGTCTGGAAAATCCCAGCCTTAGAATCTGTACTTTGAGATTAAGCTAGAAAATATTTGTTAAAGGCAAGTTGTGTTTAATAAAATTGCTAGAATTTGAAATAATAACAGTTTGCTTTTACAGGAATTAGGCCGGTTGGCCAAGTTAAGGAAATGCAATAAATGTAATGCACATAGATTTTCAGAACTCACTGATGAGGTATCTCACAAGAGACTCATTAGGAAAATACAGGCATAAGGCTTAAGAGAAAATATAGCAGTAATGATAGATGGTTGGTTGAGGAACAGAAAACAAAGAATTAAAGTAAAAGATGAATGAATGGAAATGCTGTATCCCAGAGGTATGTTCTGAATTCACTTTTAGTCTCAGCATATGTAAAGGTACATATTTAAACTTGGGTACAGAGTGCACTCTCTCAAATTTGGTCCCACTGATAAAAGAATGAAGAGTTCTTTGAAAAGCTTTAAGAAGACATACATCAGTTTTCAGAGTGGTCAAATACAACTTAAAACAGAGGAGTGTGAAGTAACATTGTTTGAGAAAAAACAGGAATAGGATTATGCATCTATTGGAAAGACTTTGAAAGGTGTGCATGAACAGACCAAGCAACTGAAACATATAATTTGCAGGAAGTAGTGTTTTTTATGTATCCGATTTCCATTTGTTTTATTATAATGTTTCAATTATTTCAGACAACCACTAATTATGAATTCTCCCTTATTACCAAACTCCCTTTCATTGAGTTAGTGTATCTAGGATACCAGACACTTGATACAATATGGTGTTGTGATATAATGGGAAAAAAAAGACACCAATCAGTGAGAGGGGCGAAATGGCAAACTACACCCTATTTTTAGAAAACTAGCAATTGATTGGAAGCAGGCATCTTTTTAGATTGAAATAACCTCTATGTTTGTTAACCTGACCAAGGCCTTTGTCAGTCAGCTGTGAGGGCCTATGGGAGGTAATGAAGAAATTTGGCTGTCCTGAGAATTCATCGTAATAGTTCAACAGTTCCATGGTGGCATGCTTCGGCATGTCCTGGATGATAGTGAGTCCTCTGATTCATTCCCAGTCACTAATGGAGTCAACCAGGGCTGCATGCTAGCACCAATCCTCTTCAGCATGTTTTTCTCTGCAATGCTCTCAGATGCCTTCCATGAAGGTGATCCTGGCATCGAAATCAGATATCGCATGGACCTGAAGCTGCTCAATTTCAGACCACTCCAGACAAATACCAGGGTCTCCAAGATCATACTTCATGATTTCATTTGCCAATGTACATTAGCTGCCAGTTGAAAGCTGGACGTGCAACATAGCACGGATTTGTTCTCAAATGCACCTGACAACTTCAGCCTTATAATTAGCATGAAGAAAGCCTGCTCCAGGAAAGCCCTAACTTGAGCCTAAAGTTCTTGTCCATGACGAGAACCTGTCAGTAGTGGATAAGTTCACTTATCTCGGTGGCACATTCTCTGAAGCTGTCTATATCAATGGTGCAAAAATTCCCAAAGCAAATGTAGACTTCGGCAGACTTCAAACATCAATCAGGAAATTAAGAAGAGCAAGCCTGCCTACAAAACTGAAAGTTAATGAAGCAATAGACCTGCCCACTCTGTTTTATATGTGAAACTTGAATTGGATACCAGCGCCATGCCAAGACTCAATCACTTTCACTTGAGCTGACTTGAAAGCTCATGATGATCAGATGGCAGGACAAAATGCCAGACACTGAGGTGCTTACTCAAGCTGGCATGTCAAGTATCCACACCATATTGAGACAGTCACAGCTGAGTTGGACATAGAGCCAGAATGCCTGAAACTTACTTACCAAAGTGAATCTTCTATAGAGAGCTGTGAGTCTGGGGTGCGCTCTCAAGGTGATCAAAGGAAGCACTACAAGCATACTCTGATATCGACCTCGAGTCATGGGAGAAGCTTGCCGAGGATCACTGCACCTGGCACAACCAAAGAAAAGAACAGTGTGCCTCCTTTGAAAGCAAGTGCATATTAGAGGCAGAGAGAAAAAAAAATCCAAGGAGAGGAAATCCCAAGCCAGCAGTTCATTCAAAACTCAATTGGCTCCGGTATCCTGTTCTATTTTCACCAGAACCTTCTAGGTGAAGATCAGCTTTGGCCGTCACCTACATATCCACTGCAACCCTACCAAATACTCCAGATAATGAACATGGTCATTTTTGCCTTGAAAGACAAACAACATATACATTTACAAGCTTAGTCATTTGGTCATTATCTACCTCAACCAAAACAAAAACAGAATTACCTGGAAAAACTCAGCAGGTCTGGCAGCATCGGCGGAGAAGAAAAGAGTTGACGTTTCGAGTCCTCATGACCCTTCGACAGAACTTGCGTTCGAGTCCAAGAAAGAGTTGAAATATAAGCTGGTTTAAGGTGTGTGTGTGGGGGGCGGAGAGATAGAGAGACAAAGAGGTGGTGGGGGGGTGGTGTGGTTGTAGGGACAAACAAGCAGTGATAGAAGCAGATCATCAAAAGATGTCAACGACAATAGTACAATAGAACACATAGGTGTTAAAATTAAAGTTGGTGATATTATCTAAACAAATGTGCTAATTAAGAATGGATGGTAGGGCACTCAAGGTATAGCTCTAGTGGGTTTTTTTTTTAATTATATAATGGAAATAGGTGGGAAAAGGAAAATCTTTATAACTTATTGGAAAAAAAAGGGAAGGGGGAAACAGAAAGGGGTGGGGATGGGGGAGGGAGCTTACGACCTAAAGTTGTTGAATTCAATATTCAGTCCGGAAGGCTGTAAAGTCGCTAGTTGGAAGATGAGGTGCTGTTCCTCCAGTTTGCTTTGGGCTTCACTGGAACAATGCAGCAAGCCAAGGCCAGACATGTGGGCAAGAGAGCAGGGTGGAGTGTTGAAATGGCAAGCGACAGGGAGGTTTGGGTCATTCTTGCGGACAGACCGCAGGTGTTCTGCAAAGCGGTCGCCCAGTTTACGTTTGGTCTCTCCAATGTAGAGGAGACCACATTGGGAGTAACGAATGCAGTAGAATAAGTTGGGGGAAATGCAAGTGAAATGCTGCTTCACTTGAAAGGAGTGTTTGGGTCCTTGGACGGTGAGGAGAGAGGAAGTGAAGGGGCAGGTGTTGCATCTTTTGCGTGGGCATGGGGTGGTGCCATAGGAGGGGGTTGAGGAGTAGGGGGTGATGGAGGAGTGGACCAGGGTGTCCCGGAGGGAGCGATCCCGACGGAATGCCGATAGGGGGGGTGAAGGGAAGATGTGTTTGGTGGTGGCATCATGCTGGAGTTGGCGGAAATGGCGGAGGATGATCCTTTGAATGCGGAGGCTGGTGGGGTGATAAGTGAGGACAAGGGGGACCCTATCATGTTTCTGGGAGGGAGGAGAAGGCGTGAGGGCGGATGCGCGGGAGATGGGCCGGACACGGTTGAGGGCCCTGTCAACGACCGTGGGTGGAAAACCTCGGTCAAGGAAGAAGAAGGACATGTCAGAGGAACTGTTTTTGAATGTAGCATCATCGGAACAGATGCGACGGAGGCGAAGGAACTGAGTCCTTACAATAAGCGGGGTGTGAGGAGCTGTAGTCGAGATAGCTGTGGGAGTCGGTGGGTTTGTAATGGATATTGGTGGACAGTCTATCACCAGAGATTGAGACAGAGAGGTCAAGGAAGGGAAGGGAAGTGTCAGAGATGGACCACGTGAAAATGATGGAGGGGTGGAGATTGGAAGCAAAATTAATAAATTTTTCCAAGTCCTGACGAGAGCATGAAGCGGCACCGAAGTAATCATCGATGTACCGGAGAAAGAGTTGTGGAAGGGGGCCGGAGCAGGACTGCAAAAAGGAATGTTCCACATACCCCATAAAGAGACAGGCATAGCTGGGGCCCATGCGGGTACCCATAGCCACATCTTTTATTTGGAGGAAGTGAGAGGAGTTGAAGGAGAAATTGTTCAGTGTGAGAACAAGTTCAGCCAGACGGAGGAGAGTAGTGGTGGATGGGGATTGTTCGGGCCTCTGTTCGAGGAAGAAGCTAAGGGCCCTCAGACCATCCTGGTGGGGGATGGAGGTGTAGAGGGATTGGACGTCCATGGTGAAGTGGAAGCGGTTGGGGCCAGGGAACTGGAAATTGTTGATGTGACGTAAGGTGTCAGAGGAATCACGGATGTAGGTGGGAAGGGACTGGACAAGGGGAGAGAGAAGGGAGTCAAGATAACGAGAAATGAGTTCTGTGGGGCAGGAGCAAACTGAGACGATCGGTCTACCGGGGCAGTTCTGTTTGTGGATTTTGGGTAGGAGATAGAAGCGGGCCGTCCGAGGTTGGGCGACTATCAGGTTGGAAGCTGTGGGAGGGAGATCCCCAGAGGAGATGAGGTCACTGACTGTCCTGGAAACAATGGCTTGATGTTCAGTGGTGGGGTCATGGTCCAGGGAGAGGTAGGAGGAAGTGTCTGCGAGTTGACGCTCAGCCTCCGCGAGGTAGAGGTCAGTGCGCCAGACAACAACAGCACCACCCTTGTCAGCGGGTTTGATGACAATGTCAGGGTTGGACCTGAGAGAATGGACTGCAGTAATTTCAGAGAGAGACAGGTTAGAATGGGTGAGAGGAGCAGAGAAATTGAGACGACTAATGTCGCGCCGACAGTTCTCAATGAAAAGATCAAGAGAAGGTAAGACACTTCCCTTCCCTTCCTTGACCTCTCTGTCTCAATCTCTGGTGATAGACTGTCCACCAATATCCATTACAAACCCACCGACTCCCACAGCTATCTCGACTACAGCTCCTCACACCCCGCTTCCTGTAAGGACTCCATCCCATTCTCTCAGTTCCTTCGCCTCCGTCGCATCTGTTCCGATGATGCTACATTCAAAAACAGTTCCTCTGACATGTCCTCCTTTTTCCTTAACCGAGGTTTTCCACCCACGGTCGTTGACAGGGCCCTCAACCGTGTCCGGCCCATCTCCCGCACATCCGCCCTCACGCCTTCTCCTCCCTCCCAGAAACATGATAGGGTCCCCCTTGTCCTCACTTATCACCCCACCAGCCTCCGCATTCAAAAGATCATCCTCCGCCATTTCCGCCAACTCCAGCATGATGCCACCACCAAACACATCTTCCCTTCATCCCCCCTATCGGCATTCCGTCGGGATCGCTCCCTCCGGGACACCCTGGTCCACTCCTCCATCACCCCCTACTCCTCAACCCCCTCCTATGGCACCACCCCATGCCCACGCAAAAGATGCAACACCTGCCACTTCACTTCCTCTCTCCTCACCGTCCAAGGACCCAAACACTCCTTTCAAGTGAAGCAGCATTTCACTTGCATTTCCCCCAACTTAGTCTACTGCATTCGTTACTCCCAATGTGGTCTCCTCTACATTGGAGAAACCAAACGTAAACTGGGCGACCGCTTTGCAGAACACCTGCGGTCTGTCCGCAAGAATGACCCAAACCTCCCTGTCGCTTGCCATTTCAACACTCCACCCTGCTCTCTTGCCCACATGTCTGTCCTTGGCTTGCTGCATTGTTCCAGTGAAGCCCAACGCAAACTGGAGGAACAGCACCTCATCTTCCGACTAGGGACTTTACAGCCTTCCGGACTGAATACTGAATTCAACAACTTTAGGTCGTAAGCTCCCTCCCCCATCCCCACCCCTTTCTGTTTCCCCCTTCCCTTTTTTTTTCCAATAAATTATAAAGATTTTCCTTTTCCCACCTATTTCCATTATATAATTAAAAAAAAAACCCCACTACAGCTATACCTTGAGTGCCCTAATTAATTCTTAATTAGCACATTCGTTTAGATAATATCACCAACTTTAATTTTAACACCTATGTGTTCTATTGTACTATTGTCGTTGACATCTTTTAATGATTTGCTTCTATCACTGCTTGTTTGTCCCTACAACCACACCACCCCCCCCACCACCTCTTTGTCTCTCTATCTCTCCGCCCCCCCACACACACACCTTAAACCAGCTTATATTTCAACTCTTTCTTGGACTCGAACGCAAGTTCTGTCGAAGGGTCATGAGGACTTGAAACGTCAACTCTTTTCTTCTCCGCCGATGCTGCCAGACCTGCTGAGTTTTTCCAGGTAATTCTGTTTTTGTTTTGGATTTATCTCTGTGTTTAATTGACTGCCACTGCTCTTCAAGAAATGCCTACCTCCTTGAAGAAGTTCTGTTCCTCTCTGCGACAAGATTTCCGTATCTCTCTGTTGTCTTGCTCACCTTCCTTGCTTTCCATTTCCCTCCTAGTGTTTGACAAGGTGTTTACTAAAACCCGCTTTCACAGCCATATCTCCTTTCTCAGTGACTGTCTCCGTCTCCGACTTACCCCACGTGGATTTCAACTGAAATTCCACCCCTCATGTTTCGAACCCACCCAGGATTACAGGTATCTCCGGGACATAAAACGTTTCTCGGACTGCTGTTCCCGTCACATTCTGAAATCCACACTCAGTGCCATGCGCCGCCATATGAACACACTCGACCTCTCCCTCCAGCAGCACCGCCGTACCCTTTTTCAAAGCTGCGCGTGCCCCCAGTTTCATTTTATCCTTCGGCTCATCCGACGCCTCAACAAGAAACTTTTTCTCTTTCTCTCAAGTGCTAAGGAACGCAAGCTGCAACAACTCATCGACACCAACACCCATCTAGGACCCTCCACCCCTGCCTGTTCCTCCGTCCCCACCCTTTCTTCCAATCCCAACCCCAGCCGTGTATTCACTATACCCCCTGACCTTCCCCTCTCCGATGCTGAACGTTCAGTGCTCAGCAAAGGACTTAGTTTCATACCCTTATGCCCTCACCTCAATGAATTTCGGGCTCGGCATGATACTGAACTCTTGTTCCGCCGTCTTCGTCTCCGGGCTCACTTCTTTGGGCAGGAGTCCTCTCCCAGTTCAACGGATCCTTTTACCCATCTCCAATATTCTCCCTCCACCTGGACCCCTCCCTCTGGATTCTTACCTTCTCTCGATCTTTTCATTGAGAACTGTCGGCGCGACATTAGTCGTCTCAATTTCTCTGCTCCTCTCACCCATTCTAACCTGTCTCTCTCTGAAATTACTGCAGTCCATTCTCTCAGGTCCAACCCTGACATTGTCATCAAACCCGCTGACAAGGGTGGTGCTGTTGTTGTCTGGCGCACTGACCTCTACCTCGCGGAGGCTGAGCGTCAACTCGCAGACACTTCCTCCTACCTCTCCCTGGACCATGACCCCACCACTGAACATCAAGCCATTGTTTCCAGGACTGTCAGTGACCTCATCTCCTCTGGGGATCTCCCTCCCACAGCTTCCAACCTGATAGTCGCCCAACCTCGGACGGCCCGCTTCTATCTCCTACCCAAAATCCACAAACAGAACTGCCCCGGTAGACCGATCGTCTCAGCTTGCTCCTGCCCCACAGAACTCATTTCTCGTTATCTTGACTCCCTTCTCTCTCCCCTTGTCCAGTCCCTTCCCACCTACATCCGTGATTCCTCTGACACCTTACGTCACATCAACAATTTCCAGTTCCCTGGCCCCAACTGCTTCCTCTTCACCATGGACGTCCAATCCCTCTACACCTCCATCCCCCACCAGGATGGTCTGAGGGCCCTTAGCTTCTTCCTCGAACAGAGGCCCGAACAATCCCCATCCACCACTACTCTCCTCCGTCTGGCTGAACTTGTTCTCACACTGAACAATTTCTCCTTCAACTCCTCTCACTTCCTCCAAATAAAAGGTGTGGCTATGGGTACCCACATGGGCCCCAGCTATGCCTGTCTCTTTATGGGGTATGTGGAACATTCCTTGTTGCAGTCCTACTCCGGCCCCCTTCCACAACTCTTTCTCCGGTACATCGATGATTACTTCGGTGCCGCTTCATGCTCTCGTCAGGACTTGGAAAAATTTATTAATTTTGCTTCCAATCTCCACCCCTCCATCATTTTCACGTGGTCCATCTCTGACACTTCCCTTCCCTTCCTTGACCTCTCTGTCTCAATCTCTGGTGATAGACTGTCCACCAATATCCATTACAAACCCACCGACTCCCACAGCTATCTCGACTACAGCTCCTCACACCCTGCTTCCTGTAAGGACTCCATCCCATTCTCTCAGTTCCTTCGCCTCCGTCGCATCTGTTCCGATGATGCTACATTCAAAAACAGTTCCTCTGACATGTCCTCCTTCTTCCTTGACCGAGGTTTTCCACCCACGGTCGTTGACAGGGCCCTCAACCGTGTCCGGCCCATCTCCCGCGCATCCGCCCTCACGCCTTCTCCTCCCTCCCAGAAACATGATAGGGTCCCCCTTGTCCTCACTTATCACCCCACCAGCCTCCGCATTCAAAGGATCATCCTCCGCCATTTCCGCCAACTCCAGCATGATGCCACCACCAAACACATCTTCCCTTCACCCCCCCTATCGGCATTCCGTAGGGATCGCTCCCTCCGGGACACCCTGGTCCACTCCTCCATCACCCCCTACTCCTCAACCCCCTCCTATGGCACCACCCCATGCCCACGCAAAAGATGCAACACCTGCCCCTTCACTTCCTCTCTCCTCACCGTCCAAGGACCCAAACACTCCTTTCAAGTGAAGCAGCATTTCACTTGCATTTCCCCCAACTTAGTCTACTGCATTCGTTACTCCCAATGTGGTCTCCTCTACATTGGAGAGACCAAACGTAAACTGGGCGACCGCTTTGCAGAACACCTGCGGTCTGTCCGCAAGAATGACCCAAACCTCCCTGTCGCTTGCCATTTCAACACTCCACCCTGCTCTTTTGCCCACATGTCTGTCCTTGGCTTGCTGCATTGTTCCAGTGAAGCCCAACGCAAACTGGAGGAACAGCACCTCATCTTCCGACTAGGGACTTTACAGCCTTCCGGACTGAATATTGAATTCAACAACTTTAGGTCGTAAGCTCCCTCCCCCATCCCCACCCCTTTCTGTTTCCCCCTTCCCTTTTTTTTCCAATAAATTATAAAGATTTTCCTTTTCCCACCTATTTCCATTATATAATTAAAAAAAAAAACCCACTACAGCTATACCTTGAGTGCCCTACTTAATTAGCACATTCGTTTAGATAATATCACCAACTTTAATTTTAACACCTATGTGTTCTATTGTACTATTGTCGTTGACATCTTTTGATGATCTGCTTCTATCACTGCTTGTTTGTCCCTACAACCACACCACCCCCCCCACCACCTCTTTGTCTCTCTATCTCTCCGCCCCCCACACACACACCTTAAACCAGCTTATATTTCAACTCTTTCTTGGACTCGAACGCAAGTTCTGTCGAAGGGTCATGAGGACTCGAAACGTCAACTCTTTTCTTCTCCGCCGATGCTGCCAGACCTGCTGAGTTTTTCCAGGTAATTCTGTTTTTGTTTTGGATTTCCAGCATCCGCAGTTTTTTTGTTTTTATCTACCTCAACCAGTTCATCTAACTCTACGTGACATTTAAATTTTACAATTGTACATCATTCCTGCTGAAGTTACACAAGTAGATGTGCTTTCACAAATGATGATTCTTAGATATAATCAGACAGTGCTTTTTCTGATACTGACCACTCTTCTCCTCATTTCCCAACCCAAATCTAGATAAATGCTTTCAATCTTGACAAAATGAAGGATCATGTCAAGTTCACAAGAAATAAA
Source organism: Carcharodon carcharias (assembly GCF_017639515.1). Classification (NCBI taxonomy): domain Eukaryota; kingdom Metazoa; phylum Chordata; class Chondrichthyes; order Lamniformes; family Lamnidae; genus Carcharodon; species Carcharodon carcharias. The sequence goes on from NC_054469.1 coordinate 60,593,081, forward strand.
GGTTAAAAATGATACCAAATTAGGAGGAAAGCAAACAACAGAAAACAACTTATCAAGCATAGATGGACATAGATAGGGTGGGATGCTGGGCTAAAGAGAGGTTACCATTTAAATATGAACAAAAACAAGCAGATTAGGAAAACATCATAAAGAATGACAATTTAAACCAAATTCTATTAATCAACAGAGCAAAACACAATACAGGAACAGTATTTTAGGGTAATGGAGCAATCAAGCCATCAATACTACTTGAAGCAAACAGGATCTTGGGTTGTGGAGCCAAAGCAATAGAGTACAAAACTCAGGAAGTGATTCTAAAATTGCACAAATCACTGATCCAGTCCAACTGGGAAGTATTGTATATACGTCTAATCACTATTGTAAGACATCTAGGCATTGAAACCAAGGCTCAATGATCTTTCACATAGTCCCAGATCATACAAGAGGCCATGGTCTCAGAATTAGAAGGCAGAGGACAAAAAACTGTTTAGATTTAACTAATGTATGCAATTAACTTACAAAGTTGGTAATAGGGTGGAGGGGGATGGGAGGCTGGTGTTTGTACCATCAACTTCAAGAGAGAGTTCAGGAACTGTCTACAGAAAAAATTGACAGAGAACAATGACAGATATGGAATCTGATACTGCAGAGACACAGGGACTGGTCAGGTAGATCACAATTTAGCCCTTCTTAGTCATGTGCACTTCTGTATATTCCATATAAGCCCTCTCCGATACTCATAAAATCTACTTCTTAGACTTTAGTCACTTGTCAGAATATTACCATCTTTGACATGCTGTCAATTTTTGTCTAATTACATTCCTATGAAGTATCTTGGAATGTTTTACTATGTTAAAGGCATTATATAAGCACTAAAAGCACTATCAAATTATGTGATTCCATCCAAGTCCAGTTCATCAAGCTAGATAATTAATAACTGGGAAATGTCTATAGATATTGACCCCTGGATTTCAGTAAAGCACACTTGACTAGGTACAGCTTTGTAGTTTTTTTCATTACTTTTCCCAAATACTTTCTCAGCACAGAAATTCATAACTAGTGTACAAATTTGAACCAAAACGTTGCAAAACGAAACATGCTTAGATATGTAATACTTTCTTATATTAATGCTACAGCTTGTATGGCGTCAAATGGTAAACAAACATGCTGCTGAAATTGATGGTTAATTTCTTAAAACTGTACATTATGAATATTTCTGCAAAAATCAGCAGCAAACATTTTTTTCACAACGCAAAACATCTGTACTTACCACTGAATGCCGGAGAACAATCTTGGCTTACCTGCATTCTGTAGAGTTTCAATATTTTGTGGTCTTGTTGCAAGTTCTGCAATTGTTTGTACAAATTGTGCTCTAGCCTTCTGGTACTGCTCAAAAACTGTGGGGAGAGGTGATGATTTGGAAATAAAAGTAAACAAATTTGTGAAACACATGAACTCTGATTCAACAACAGAGTCCTAAAAAAAAGCACACAATATTAACTTTGGTTCAATAGTAGCACTCTTGCCTTTGAGTCTTAAGGTTGTGGGTTTAAGTCTAACTCCAGAGACCTGAACACAAACTCTAAGCTGATATTCCTGTACAGTAACTGGAGTACAATACAGGGGAGGTGAAAAAGCATACTAGAGAAGCGAAGAGGGATTATGAGAAAAGACTGGCAGCCAACATAAAGGGGAATCCCAAAGTATTCTATAGGCATATAAATAGTAAAAGGGTGGTAGGGCCGATTAGGAACCTAAAAAGGAATTTACAAATGGACGAAGGGGCCATGGCTGAGGTAGTAAATGAATACTTTGCATCTGTCTTTACCAAGGAGGCAGATGCTACCCAGGCCATGGTGATAGACAAGGAAACTCTGTCACCAGAAGGGTTCAAAATTGATAAGTAGGAAGTGTTGGATAGGCTGTCGGTACCTAAAGTTGACAAGGGACCAGAACCAGATGAGATGCATCCAAGGATATTGAAGGATGTTGAGAGTAGAAATTGCAGAGGCACTGCCATAATCTTTCAGTCTTCCCTAGACTCAGGAGTGATGCAGAGGGCTGGAGAATTGCAAACATTATGCCCTTGTTCAAAAAAGGTTGTAAGGATAAGCCCAGCAATTACAGCCAATCAATTTAACTTCAGTGGTGGGCAAGATTCTAGAAACAAGTATTTGGGATAGAATTAGCAGTCACATGGAAAAATATGGGTTGATAAGGAAAAGCCAGCATTGATTTCTAAAGAGGAAATTGGGACCCTTGCTTTTCCTGATATATATTAGTGATCTAGAACTTCGTGTGCAAGGGACAATTTCAAAGTTTGCAGATGATACAAAGCCTGAGAGTGTTGTGAACTGCGAGAAGGATGGAGTGGAACTTCAAGAGGACACATTTGGTGGAGTGGGCAGATAGGTGGCAGATGAAGTTCAATGTGGAGAAGTGTGAGGTGATGCATTTTGGTAGAAAGAACATGGACAAACATGTTAAAATAAGGGGTGAAATTTTGGAGGGGTTGCAGGAGCAGAAAGACCTGGATGTTTATGTGCATAGATCATTGAAGGTGGTAGGACTGATAGAGAGAGCAATTAATAAAGCATATAGTATCCTGGGGTTTATTAATAGGGGCATAGAGTACAATAGCAGGGAGGTTATGCTGAATTTATATAAGACCCTCGTTAGATCTCAGCTGGACTATTGTGTACAGTTCTGGGCACAATATCATAGGAAGGATGTGAATACACTGGACAGAGCGGTTCCAGGGATGAGAATCTTCAGATATGAGAATAGATTGGAGAAGTTGGGACTGTTTTCCTTGGAGAGGAGAAGGTTGAGAGGAGACTTGATAAAAGTTTTCAAATCATGAGGGGGGTGGACAGAGGAACAGAGGGAGAACAGATGAACAGAGGGAGAAGCTACTCCCGCTCATAAAAGGATCAAGAACGAGGGGGGATAGATTTAAAGTGATTTGCAAAAGAAGCAAATGTGACGTGAGAAAAAACTTTTTCACACAAGTGGTTCGGGTCTGGAATTCATTGCCTGGAAGTGTGGTGGAGGATGGTTCAATCAAAGCATTCAAGAGGACATTAGATTTTTATTTGAATAGAAACAAGGTGCAGGGTACAAGGAAAAGACAGGGTAATGGCACTAGGTCACAATGCTCATTGGAGAGCCTGTACAGACACGATGGGCCGAATGGCCTCTTCTGTGCCAATAAGATTCTGTGATGCTGAGTGCTGCATTGGCGAAGGTGCTGTCTTTCATATGAGCTGTTAAAACTGAAGTCCTGCCTTCCCACTCAGGGGGCTATAAAAGATGCCATGACACTTTTTATTTTATTCATTTATGGGATGTGGGTGTTTCTGGCTAGGCCAGAATTTATTGCTCATCCCTAATTGCCCTTAAGGTGGTAGTGAGCTGCCTTCTTAAACCATTGCAGTCCCTGTGGTGTAGGTACACCCACAGTGCTGTTAGGGAGGGAGATCCAGGATTTTGACCCAGCGACAGTGAAGGAATGGCGATATATTTCCAAGTGAGGATGGTGAGTGGCTTGGAGAGGAACTTCCAGGTGGTGGTGTTCCCATGTATCTGCTGCCCTTGTCCTTTTAGATGGGTTTGGAAGGTGCTGCCTAAGGAACATTGGTAAGTTCCTGCTATGCATCTTGTAGATGGTACACACTGCTGCCACTTTTCACCGGTGGTGCAGGGAGTGAATGTTTGTGGAAGGGGCACTGATCAGGCGGCTGCATTGTCCTGGATAGTATAAAGCTTCTTGAGTGTTGTTGGACCTGCACTCAAACAGCCAAGCAGACAGTATTCCAACACACTCCTGACTTGTGCCTTGTAGATAGTGGACAGGCTTCGATGAGTCAGGAGGTGAGTTACTTGCCGCAGGATTCCTAGCCTCTGACCTGCTCTTGTAACCATGGCTCGTCCAGTTCAGTTTCTGTTCAATGGTAACCCCCAGGAGGTTGAACTGCTTAAAGAACTGGGAAATTCCTCAGCTAATATTTACTCCTCAAACAATATCACAAAAACAGGTGTATCTGCTCATTTTCACTTTGGTGTCTGCGAGATATTGCTGTCCAGTTTCCTACATCACAACAATAGTTATAATTATATATAAAATTAATTGACTATAAAGCGCTTTGGGACGTCTTGCGGTGATGAAAGGTGATATATAAGTGCAAGCCTTTATTTTAAATAATCGCTGCTTAATTGTAACCAGATTAAATAAGTAACTTTACATCCTTCCCTTAGCAATAAAGGACAATAGCTTCCACATTATTCATTTCTAAAAGTAGTCTTCAAAACAAGTCAATAATGCTTATAATATTTAAAATATTACCTTGTAAAGCTAATCTTTGAGTCATGGTGCCCGTACTCTATGTAGATATATAGTGGATGAGGTATATTCTATAAACACACACGCGTCTGCTGCGCTCTATCCAGTGTCCAAGACAACCAGTGAATTGTGCTGTGCCGCGGTTACCACGGCGACGAACCGGAAGGGGATATTGGCCAATCCTTGGTAGAGGTCGCCACTTTGTGATTGTGAGCTGAAGCGCGTGAGCGAACCCAGTTCCAGAGTCTCCTCTTTCATTATTATTGTTATTACTTTGTTCGCAAGTGTTCTGAGTGTGAGTTTGCGACTTGAAGCTCTCAAGCGATTTTTCCCCCCACTCTGTTTTGTTTTGTTACTGACCTTGATTGACAAGCACTCCGTGTAGCAGCAGCAACCAAGCCTGAGCTTTGTTATAGTATTGTGCTCTCGGCCTGTGTTACCGATTCTACCGTGCAATGCCACATTTTCAGAAGAAGAACTAATTGGCTGTGCAGTTTTCTACAGTACAATATTACGTTTTCAACTGAACATGTACTAGGCATGCAGATCATTGTACAATCTGTTAAACATAATCTCTTGGGACGAAAAGCATTTATATTAAGAACACAAAATAAAACACGAATTAAGTGTGGTAATATATTCATGTCTTGAAAGGTTAAAGCGGAAATGGTTGAAGTGGCAGCAAATGCAAACGGGAGCATTTTACGATCGTTCTAAAGATAAACGCCTTTGCTTACCATAAAGTGGTTTGCAACTGGTTTTTGACTTTTGATTGCACAACATGTCGAGAAATCGATATAATACAGCAAATGATTTATGACTGGCGGCGCTATCCAGATACAATGTTTTGCAGTGTCCTTTTATATGTTTGTTCATGTAGGAGTGAACAAGGTGAAAACTAAGAAAAATAAAATCACAGAATTGTTACAGAGTAGAAGGAGGCCATTCAGCCCATCCTGTCTACACCGGCGCTCCAAATGAGCAATTCACATAGTCCCATTTACTCCCTTCTCCCCTTAACCCTGAATTCTTCCTTTTCAGATAAGAGTCTAATTCCCTTCTAAATGCTTGATTGAACCTGCTTCCACCAAACTCTCAGGCAGTGCATTCCAGACCACAACCACTACCTGTGTGAAAAAGTTTTTCCTCATGTCACTTGTGCTTTTATCAATTACTATAAATCTCTGCTTCCTGGTTCTTGATCGTTTCACTGGTGGGAACAGTTTCTCCCTATCTACTCTGTCCAGACCCCTCTTGATTTTGAATACCCCTGTCAAATATCCTCTCAGCCTTCTTTTCTCCAAGGAAATCAGTCCTAACTTTTCCAATCTATGGTCATATTTGAAGTTCCTCATCCCTGGAACTATTCTGGTGAACGATCATAACCATATTTGCAGAGCAAAATGTATGTATGCAACTGTATCGGTGAAAGGATAGTTCACCAAGACCAATCCGTGGTTCCACTGCTTGCAAGTCTATATTCTAAAATATAATTTTCTCAGTTTAAAAAAGGACTACCAGCTATCGAGAAAAGCAAAAACTGAAATTATAAATTTTCCATCTAACGCCTGAGTTTAGGTTAGTCACATTGATACGTAAAAATATTCAGAATATGTACAACCTGTTTACATTTACTTCATTTCAACCCATTTTTAATGATTGTGTGTTTTATAAAAATATACAAAAAGCTTATTTGGATGTATCTTCATATCCAGCTTGCCTTGCTATTCAGATGTCTGTTTTCCGCTTTCATTAACATGTGTCTTATGTCTTCTGATTCGACTGCATCCAGTCACATTTTAGAAGCATTTATATTTGCAGCTAAAGGTCGCCTCCATTATCACTATTTCAAAAAAGGAAAGGTTTCCCGAGATTCAAATGATTCTTTATTAAATGTATTGTTCAACTCCTTAGTATACTCATCCCTACGTGGTCCACTTCAATCTTCGTAATAGCATTTTCTTAGAAAAAAATTGAACGGATACTTAAGCTAAATTACACTATAAATTATTTTAAGCTACATATTTAACGCTTCCAAACCGTGTAGATTTTCTGCAATGCTCGGGGCGGCACCTGAATGTAAAACAAGTGTTAGTATCGCTCTCTAACGCTATATTTGGCTCAGATACTGATGACGCAGGCGCAAATGAAGCGTGCACGATAGGCATTTGCAGCTTCGTGAAGAGCGATTAAACTGTTTCGTTCCTTTTTGCCGATTTATGTACCAATTGTCAAGTTTTGCCAAACAGACCAAAGTAAATTAATGATGCAAAAATACTTGAACAAGAACTTACCTTTAAAATGTGAGAGTCACCGTACGATAAACTAGTGTGAGTAACCATGTTTCCAAAGTGCAGTGTGGGGAAAGTGAAACTGTAAAACCAGTTTACTAATTCTGGCCGCTCTAGATCTGACTTAATCCGTTACTGGGGTAATTACGCATCGATCGACACTTCAAGGCCCGCCTCTGTCATTTAGACGTCACAGACTTGGAGCTGCTGAAATGCTAGGCTGTCAATCAGTAGCTTTTGTCGTAATGAAATGGCTGTTTAAGGAGGTCCGATGTAATTTATGGAATAGGTATGGTACATACTGTAAATATCTCAATGTAATTATTATTTGCGCGTTATTAAATATTATTTAACAGTAACAACAAACTTCCGAATATATTAAGAGATTACGATTTACTTGATTATTAGAATAAAAACCTACTTATGCTAGTTGCAAGGCAAAATCGGTTAGCAATTTCGAGATTGGTCTATTTTTGAAAATCGAACTGAGGTGATTGCATTGACCAAGCGCCAGTGATGTTTAACATTCACATTGAAACTGTTTTGGACTTTCTCAAGGGCATTTAAGCAGCTCATTTGTCATGACGTTACTATATCCCGTTGAACAGTGTTAAGAATGAAGCTTAGACATTGGCGAGTTGTGATATGTTTGGGGTTGCTGAGTGCTTAATTGTAATTTTTCACGTAGTCGGTCATATGTTGTTGCACAGTAATGAGCCAGCCTCAATATCAAGAAGGTTTTGCCAGCTTCATGTATTACAATTGTTGACTAACGACCACCAAGTCTTGTAAACGCTGGAGGAACCGTGGCGATAGTCTGTTTAATGATTACCTAATTTTACAGGTCTGAATAGGGAGGAGGGGATTAGCCATAGCAACTAGCACATAACTTCATCATTTTATGCAAACAACTGAATTGGCATCATAACCTACTGAGGAATGTAAAACTTAAACACATGGGCTCTCCTTAGCCAAATTATTTCAACACAAACCAGTTCCATGTCTCTACTGGAATTGATTATCCTGGGATAAAACTCATAAAATATTTGTCTGCTGTTGGTTTTCTCCTGAAAAAACAGTTTGGATAATATTGTATTTGTGAACAGTTTTCTCACCAAGGGAAATATCATTGTGGTCTAATTATGTCAGTATCCACTTTTTTTTAAAAAGCATCTTAAATGATGCCTTTGGAATTATTCAAAACTTGTACATACTTCTCACTCAGCATCAAATAAATGCAAAACGGTAAATATTCGATATGTAAACAACACGCAATCTGGAACATAACAACAACCAGACGAGTTCACTATTTGTAGATAATGAAAATACTGTGATAATGCTGCGGCAGTAAGCATGATGTCTTTGTTTTTCCACTAGTTTGTATAAAAGGTCGCATGGTACGTACGGCGTTGTTGCTGCTGCGTGGACGTTTGCAGATCGATGGATTAAAGTCAAAACCACCCCACGCGGAAAATGAAAAGATAACATCGAAGGAGTAATTTCCGTAACGAAACCCTATTTTGTCATCATTAAACATATTTTGCATTCGGCACATCAGGTTAACTGGCATAGAACTACTATTTTATAAAAAGATTCGCCTCGTAATGCCAAACCAACCTGCTCGAGGTGAGATTGTAATGATATTACTGTGGTGACTCCGGCTTCTGCTAGCACCGGGGGTAGAAACAAGGCAATGAATTTGCGCATGTGCAGGCATTTGCCCTGCATGTTATGAACTTATTAATGAAATTTATCAAATAACATTATCAGTATGTCTTCTTTATTACTTTATGTGTTCAAATACCCCAGAGTGTTTTTTTCTCTTATATTTGTATTTTAAACTTGTTTCTAAGAATAATTATATGGGAAAATATCCACAAAGTACAGAACAGATATGGTGTTGGAGAAATAGAGGCTGGGGAGAGAACGAACTGCATGTGGTTTCTCTGTTCTCTACACCATTTTTTAGATTTTAAAAAAATTATTTTTAGCTTCAAAGAAATGAATCAACTTACTGAAGCACAACTGCACCGTCTTTCAACTGAAAGGTTAAACTGAGGCCCCGTCTGTCCTCTCATGTAGAACTAAAAATCCCATGGCAATATTTGGAAGAGCAGGAGAGTTATCCCTCTATCCTGGCCAATATTTATCTCTCAATCAACATCATAGACATCACCTGGTTATTATCACATTGCTGTTTGTGGGAAAATTGCTGTGCGTACATTTCCTGCCGCATTCCCTATATTGCAACAGTGACTACACTTCAAAAAAGTAGTTCATTGGCTGTAAAACGTATTGCTACGTTCTGAGGTCGTGAAAGGCGCTATATAAATGCAAGTCCTTATTTTGTTGTAAAAACAGTACAAACCTTGCTTATTGCCCCTTTGGGGCACGAATTGCACCATCTGGTAAATCCACTGGCCTTCAAAATCATAAAATTTGACTGTGTTATATTGACGGCTATTAGCGCTACGATTCAAGGTTCGCAGAAACTACGAACTTTATCGTTTAGGTAAACAGAAAATGATACAGAATTGATACACACCTTGTTGCATACTATTCAAAACAGCATAATCATCAACTACACTTACAGCCTTCGTTTAGGTCATAACTGAAAACGAATTCGGTTCCAGGCCTGTCACTTGCAAGAAGAAATTGATGCTGTCTCAAACAGAATACGGATTTTTGATTTGTCGTTCCGCTTGATGCACAAAGAAACGTGTTATAACTATAAACCTGTACTTAGTGAGTAATAAGCTGCAGTAGAAATTATGAAACAAGGGAAGGTGACATAACCAGAAGTGTCATAGCATGGTGTTTATTAAAGCAACGTGCTTTTACAACTGTGCGTTAATACACAGAGCCATTCGAACTGGTTGTTAGTCGTTCGTTCGGTTCTTTCTCAAGTTGACATTTTTACAGAAATAACGTTTTGAGAAGGAGTGGTCCTTTTACATTTCAGAAATATTAGCACCAATGCCGTACGTAAAAACGTAATTACATATCACGGTCATATCAGATGGCCCATTGACGCCCTCAGGAGTAAGGAAACTAATAATGTCAGACCAATGAATAACAATGTTTGCTACCACATGTCAAATTATTGTATGCAAAATATTGTCTATTATGTCAGGTTTTTCCCCTTCTGAGCCTCATCGACTGACTCCTCCCACGCACAGTTCAGCAGCCGGATATAGTTACAGATTACAATAGTTATGTTGACGTGCAGTTGAGAAATCAAATTACAAATGAAATGAAGTGCATATCTTTGAAGAACCAATCTCACGTGAAGTAAAAGTGACGTTTTTATGGCAACGTCTTTCTGTGCACGTTCTTACGTATTTTTGGAGCGCCTCTCTTTTTCTAAGCTGTACGCTAGTTTTCACGTTTGCTTTTTGCCACTAACATATGAGTACTGTATTCGACCTTTCCTCCATGATATCAATCACCCACTTCAATTGAAATGCCAATGCGCAAAGCGGGGTTCTACTAGTAAAGTCATTATGAAGTGTTCATGAAGCTGGTAGTTTTACTGAATCAATGGTCAGAGTCCATTGCGGGCTGGCGTGGGGGCGGGGAGGTCAGACAAGGATACGTTGAGAAAATGTTTCTCCCACAGGGGTGAGGCGGAGTGAGAAACATCAATGTTGAGGAAATATGAGAAACATAACAGATAATTGTCACAACGATACCTAGTATAGGCCTTATTGGAATCGGTGCATTCATGTTTATTTTTAAACAAGCAGGGGTTGCTCGTAATGCGGAAATAATCTTGAACTTCTAATCTACTTCTGAAAGGCAAAACTAACTTCTGCCTTAGTATGAACTAGGAATGTTTATTGAATTGCAATGGGACATGAGGGTTTATGAATTCAACTTTCATCGTATCGTATATTCAAGAAGGTACCGTTTATCAGAAAAAAAATCAAGTTATAGCAAAAGCGCGCCCAATAAGTTCCAAACTGTAACTAGTTAAGAGGCAAGAGGGACTTTATGGAATGAAAATGAGAGAATCGCTGTTTTTCTCTTTATTGTTCATCTTGTCTTTATAGAAGCCTGCTTCGAGGCAACGTAGACAACATTACGATTTAATTAGGCAATTTAATTTCGTATCTTGTGATCTTGCGTGTATCGACCGGCCCTTTGGGTTGTAATTTCCTATTGCATATCAAAAGCTGATTTAGCAAGTTAACCGCCCACCAAGCAGCGGCAGCTGTGATTATCTTGAATTCTTCCAATCCAAAATGATGCATGTTAAAATCCTCAAGACCAACAGTAATTGGTGAAATGTTTCGATATTTCACTCCCCAACCCCATTGCTACAACGGGTTGATCAGATTAAGTCACTAATCACGTGATGCATCTTTTTAGGGGAATACGGACTGTGATAATGAAGAAGCACCCCTCTCGTTTTTTGGCGTTGTGAGCAGTTAAGTAGCTCGACTTTAATAAGTAGTTCATCCTTGACTGGCTTCCATTGGCTTAGGCAATGATATAATGTCACTGGGCTGTAGCTTCACTACTTCGAAAGAACCATGGTAGTCGTATTTACATATGTTTCCAATCTATTCTGGCGGCAACGCTGAACGGGAACATGTGGTGTTTTATTCGTTTATTGCATATTTTAAATTTCCGTGACTTTTTTTTCTATTCGCCATTGAGACAAGATGATCTGGAGATAAAATATCAACGTGACTCCGTAGCTCCAGCTCCTGGGTCGAGAAGGTTATAGGTTCAACCTATCGTCAGAGGTGCCAACTTTCAGGTGGGATATCAAACCAGGGTCCATTGTGTGATATAGTTTCCACGGTATTGTTTAAGGACAACTTGAGTTCACCTGGTAATGAGTAACTTGGAAATGAATACAAACACTGGAAACCCGAAATGAAAACAGAATGCAGGTCAGCATGCATAAAAAGAAAGCTGATGCTGAACGACTTGCTGCTTATTTCCAGAACTTTTAATTTTTATTTATGAAGTCTTGCACCATTGTGGTAGCTATTCTTAGCTCCGTCACCACCTGTTGTTTTTGCATTGTTTTCAGTGGGGCCTTGTTGTATTTCCGACGGCTGCCACATTTGCTTACATAACAAGTCACTGTACTTCTACTACATAAACGGTAATAACTACAACCCAACTGGTATCTGTTGGTAATTTCGATTGGGTGTGAGACCACATGATCAGATCGTCTCACATTAGCCTTCTCCCCAAATGGAATAACTGCCGCCCGTGCAAAGTAGAAATGAGGCTGGAGCTGCAGTCCAAGAATTACAAAAATGTAGATTTTGATCGGGGTTTTCATTATGTTTGTCACTCTCTGTTTAAGGGTGCATGTCAAGGGTAAGGAGAACCGATCCCTGCGGATGGGATGAGAGCTGCGAGAGTCAGTTGCTCTCATATTTTGCTCCTTGAGGAGGGAGTCCTGGCTCCAATTATTTCCACCGGAGCGCAAATGAGCCAATACTTTTATGGGATCATCTATTCAAAGAGAGTGCAGTAGCTGTTGGAAAATGCAGCCTGCAAATCGAGTTACATTGCGGTCACAACTCACGCTGACTGCCAGGAGTAAGCAGCCATGAAGTGGAGTTCTATTCTCTAGTGGCTGCCTTTTTAATATCAAAGCAGCCAGGGACAGTGTGCCCTTTGCATAAGATGCAAATAACCGCCATATGTATAAATACCTAGAGATCCAACTCATAATTACCTCGGAACTTCTTGAATCTGACCTCACACAGGATTGATGTCCTACCACTTTAGTTGTGGAACTGAAGCCCTGGGAGAATTCACCAAGGCTCCTTCCACAGCACCTTCCAAACCCACGACGATCTAGAAAGACAAGGACAGCAGATAGATGGGAACACCACCACCTGGAAGTTCCCCTCCAAGCCACTCACCACCCTGACTTGGAAATATATCGCCCTTCCTTCACTGTCGCTGGGTCAAACCCCTTTCTAACAGCACTGTGTGTGTACCTACACCACATGGACTGCAGCATTTCAAGAAGGCAGCTCACCACCGCCTTCTCAAGGGCAACTAGGGATAGGCAATAAATGCTGGCCCAGCCAGTGAAGCCCACATCCCGTCAATGAATAAAAAAATTCCAGCAAGCAGGAGGGATCTCAAACATCTTGGTTTTAGCGCATGGGTCAGTCAAATTGGATCTATGTTAGTGCCATTTTGAGGCACATACCCATGTAAAAATGGGTGTATAACTGCAACATGTGCTTCTGGCATCAGAGAAAAAATCGTTTTCTATTGTTAAGATTTCACTGGCGGTCGAAGACAATTTATAGATGAAAGCGAACATCTCCTTCAATCAGTTAATGTACGGGAATCATTCCTTAAGCATTTCCATGTAATAACTTTAAGCAATATTTGTTGATGTGTGTTCCTGATGTCTTTCATATTTCAAAAACGATGGACTCCAGACTGCGTGGTAACGTAATTAAAAATGTAAATCTTGACCAGATTCTTCAATACTTTTCTCCCATCTGTTTAAGGATGTACGTCACGGGGGAGCGGGAGTGGGGGAACGAGCGTGGTGAGAGCGGACACCAAAGCAGAATTTCTCTACTCTTTTCCCCCTTGTGGAACAGCACCTTCTGGCTCCCCATTATGCCTATCCTAGTGCAAATCAGCCACGAGTTTTATTTATGATCTATTTAAAGATAGTGGCACTATGCGAATGCAATATTGGTCGCTAATTCTGCTAGCTTCCATATTCTGCTAAAGACTTCTACTAAATCTTGAGAGTGCTCTGCCATTTATCTCAACTCGAACGTTAAAACAGAAGCTATAACCACATCCAAGGTTTAGGAGATTTGCCTTGTGAAGATAGGCTCACAAATGACTACTCTTATTTGCACTGAATGAAACAATTTCATTGTCTTAAAGGAATGGTGAAAAGAATTCTGGTTTTAAGATTCTCCAGTAAAAGCCTAAATATGTTAATTAAATATTTTATTTCCAATTCTAAACTGTTCCTTTTCTCTCTCTCTCTCTCTTCCCCCTCCCCCATAACCTGACTGAAAGGACGAGAAGCCATCTGCCATTGCTTTACTGGCGAGCCGCCGGAAAAAAATGCAATGGGAGAATAATCACCGCACCATGCACCACCTCTCTTAAGCTGGCACCGTGTAATGTCCTGTGTTGGGAATATTCCTCCAGTTGACATGAAATCGTTGACATGAATTTATGTTTAACCCACATGATGGACTTTTGTTTTAATGAAATAATGACACAATCACAGAATTATTACTGTGTAGAAGGAGGCCATTCGGCCCATCGTGTCTGCACCATAAATACAAGGTTTCATTCTGCACTCAATGCAACCACAGGACACTTGTGAATAAACCTAGACTGTCCGAGATCCTTGAAAACACACCATTCCAGCCACCGTTCACTGTGTTGCTACGGAAAAGAAATAGCTCAAGTTTGATCAGTTTCTGTGGTTTTTTAATCAATGCCGTTTTTTTCCAATAATTTGTATTTATAATGTATGTATTGTTTAGAGCCACATAAGAAAGGATACTTCCTCAAAATGTCTCTTTTACTCCTGCCCCACCTTTACACATACGGTCTTGTACAGTCACAGTCATTAAAAGCCGGAACCAATGCAAGTCTATATGTTTCCCCCAACGTCATATTTTTCAGAATGGTTCTGTCCTTAAAACGTAACTTTTACCGGCTAGTGTATCTCAGCGACCTATTTCTTCACAAAATGCTGCCTTTGTGGCAGATTCAAAACTGTGATTGACACACGATGATGGAAGGCGTCAGTGCCAATCTGTTAATATTGTGCATGTAAAACACTGACGTCGCCCACAAAAGTCAGGATTTTGGTATTTGTACAAATAGTGCGCTAATGAAGTAGAAAAAGGAAGGCAAATCAATATTGCTGATGAAGGATAACATCTGACGCATTAACATGCCTGTTCACTGCGGGTGCTGATTGGCCTTCAAAGTGTTTCCAATATTTTCTGCTTTTTATTTCATATGCAGTTTTTTATTTTGATTTTTATCAGTATTTCTGTTTATACGTTTAGGCAAAGAGTCACCGGTCTTTCAGACAGCGCAGGGTACGGATAGCAAGACGAAGTCAGCTGTACCAGCCCTATCATTCAGAAGCATCCCTGACATAAGTAAAGTGATAATAGGGAGAATTCTGGAAGGGTACGGCTTTCTCGGCTGCAGCTTACGTGGTGATACGTCTTCAGGCGTTAAACCTGATACAAATCCTGCAAGTGAAACTTGATCTTTCTGACAGGGCCCCAAACGTAAAATCTCGCAAAGGCTTAAAAGGCTGTTTCTTGAATGCTGACTTTGCATCGAATGCTGAAGCACTACAACAAAGCTACCGATACGCTGCGGGTAGCAGAGAGTGAAAGGGTATCAGCCACAGATACTCACAACTAGCGCCTTTAATCAAGCCTTTAAATTATATGACTACTTCGTATGTATAAATCTTTCTTGACATTCCACATAACGATAATAGTAAACTTGACAATTTGTTGCCTCACATGCCAAAACCAGAAGCAAAGTCAAAGGCTAAAAATGGAATCAAGTATTGCCAAAAGTGAAATCTTTACGAGAACTGTCAGGAACGTCCCAAATTTAGCTGCGAAGAATTTATATGAATGACCTACTATTACATTACTTTTAAATATGGCAACAAGAAAAGCATTTGCTGTGGACATTGTGTATTGTCAAAATAATGTATTTTCCCACGTTTTAATTTATAAACAAAGCCTGTGATAAATCCCACGGCTCGTGTGGCTTATACAAACTGGTCACCGTCTGAAGTTTACAGCGGGTTCAAGCTACTCTTCTGAACAAAAATAAACGAACAAGGCAAACTGCCTGTCATCCAGAGAGGTCTGTTAACTTTCCTTAAAGAGACCGCACCTAATTGGTCGACTATGTTACTGTTTTTCAAAGGAAATACATTACAATATTCAGACAATTTTTATTGTGCTATTTTGCATGCCAAGATAACTTTTTTACAACTGTGTAGAAAAATGAAACCGTGAAAACATTTCGTAGAATTCGTGTTTTAAACATATAAATATACCATGTAAGTTCTGTTCTATTTGAAAATATTAGCATAACTTTATATTTGATGTATATGATAGTATAAGAGGAATTCATTGTATATGCCCAAAAAGTACGCTCAGCTGTGTCTTCCTCCATAAGCTAGTCTTTGGTTTCATGTTATGTCTTTCTGAAGTGTAAAAGCTGGACTTATAAAAGAGTGATGTTATATTTAATAAGTTATATTTTCAAAATCATTGCAGTTGAATGTATTTTTCCAAAGGCCGCATCTGTGGTATCAGTTATCCACGATTTCTGTTCATTGTTTTCTTAACACACATCTCTGTGAACAATTTTCCACAAGGGACAATGAAGAGTGGTCTGTTTATATATTCGGCATAGATTCCAATATGTACTCACTTTTCGAAACTTCAATTTTTAGAAATTGACAAAAACACGACGACTCGCAAGAAATATTTGTGAAATTAAGTATTAGATTTTATCCTTTCACATGATGTGGGCGTCTTTGGCTAGGCCAGCATTTGTTGCCGATCCCTAATTGTCCTTGCGAAATTGGTGGTGAGCCGCCTTCTTGAACTGCTGCAGTCCTTCCAGTGTAGGTACACCCATGGTGTTGTTAGAAAGTATTGCAGTGGTATGTGACTATGAGCTTTATTTTGCTTGTTTGTTGACATGTTTGAATTGAATTCTTGTTAAAACAATGTCGTGTACAAACAAAAGGTTTATTACATATCGTTCATCATAACATGCAATTATCTGTAGTTGCAGCTTTACACTTTTTCCATCTTTATGTTTTAAGCGCATATAAGAACAGAATTCCCCATGTTAGATCATAATTGCTGAATCAAGCAATCACATTATTAAGTGATTAATATCCATTTAGTGAACCCCTGCCTTATACATAAAATAAAAATTTGCTATGACACATCACGTCAACGAACTTGCTCATGAGTTGACTTTTCAAAATTTTTTCCAGCTGGAAAGCCAATACTGCATTTAAGCTTTAAAAAAGTATGGTTGCATATAGTTTTAAGGAACGTCAAGAAGCAGTGTATATTTCCAGCATATAATACATGGATTCATCACAATTATAGGAGAGCTTTTTTTTCAAAACACGATGTTCTCTGTTTTTCATATTACAAAGTGACAGCAAGTACAAAATAGTGAGATACACATCTGTGAAGTTTGGCATCATTTAATGACAAATTCAGTAACGACCACAGTAAGACACACTAATGAGAATAATGTTTTATCGGACGATATAACGGCATGTCAGTGATTTTTAAAATCTGGTACATGTTATTTGAATTTACGAGTTTTGCTCCTATTCGTTTTCTTAATAATCTAATGTAAACACTGAAGCGACATCAAAACTCACATATACAAAAGCATAAGGCACGTGTAAACTTTTTTTTAAACCTAAAAGCTAATTAAAAGTGTCCTGGTGTTCCAACTGAAATGCGGATAACTTTGAAGTGCGCATTTCACCCATATTCCTAGATAAAAAAAGTAAAACAGACTGAGCTGTGGACTTCATTCTCATTCCGTTTAACTTTATCAAAGTATTACCCCCACACATGTAGAAAATCTTAATGTTACAATCTGTAGAGAAACTACCAACACTTCGAAAATTCTTCCGGAGTACAATATTGCATATTCTTTCTAAAGTATAAATCAGGCTTTCACCATATCTGTCACCTTCGCTTGGTTCACTCGGTAACAGAAAATAGAAAACAGGTTCTCTGGAAATTGAATGAAAATGTTTGAAAGTAAGAACGAGTTCAAATGCAGCTGCGTTTGGTGGATATCAAATCTAGTATGCTCTATTAATAAACAATAATCTATTTACTACACAACAATGGAAGGTCATATACCTGAAAGGTTAATTCTATTTCTCTCTCCACGGATACTTTCAGACCTGCTGAGTATTTCCAGCATTTCCTGTATTATTTCGGATTTCCAGCATCCGCAGCATTTTGCTCCTTTATTGCGACCAATATGTCATTTAATGTTAATTTATATTTTCTCCATGCGTACGCAAATGACGAATGAGCATTAGTTATTCTGTAGTTAGTAGAATTGAACTTCTAAATGAATAATAAGGTATCTAGAATAAGAGTTTTAAAATAATTTGTAAGAGTATTAAAAAAAACAATTACCTCTACCAGGTTAAAAAAAAGCACCAAAGTAGGATAATCTGCAAATTGAGTTTAGACATGGAATTTAAAATCATCTAATATGTACTTTAAACAACTGTGATGTTAAACACAACATTGCTCCGCTCTCAGCCTATATATCAGTGTTTGCTAAGGGTTCACAGTGTTAAACTTGTAAGCATTTAATCTAGTGATTTAGAAAGGAATTTTTAACCATTGCCAATAGAAGCTGAAGTTTGGGAATTTTCAACTTGTGAATAATGATTTGAATTCTGCCTTTCAGTTGTTCACATCTCGAACGTTCTACCTAATAAACATGATTTCGAACACGGTTCAGAGAACGGTGAACTTGAGAGTGCAATTACATCAATATAACGTTCGTGCGAATCAATTTTGGCTTTGCAGACACTGCAGTTACCACATGGAATCAAATTCAATTTGCACTACCTGACATTGGACACTTTGGAATCAGCCCGGCATTAGCACCGCAGGATTAGAATCATGGAATAATTTTAGCATACATGAGGCCATTCGTCCCGTCCTGTCCATGCCGGTTCTCCACGAGAGCAACTCTTAGCTGATCACACTTTCCCGCCTTTTTCCCATAGCCCTTCACATTTTTTCTCTTCAGATAATTATCCAGTTGCTTTTGAAGGACTCGATGTTAGCACGGAGCCAAGCCAAAACAACAAACAGCGGCATTAAACTTTGTAAATATACACCAAAAAGAATTTTGTCATCTTTCATGGTTCCATTAAGTTTCTAAAATTGCAGTGTTGAGATTAACGATGACAAGAAATCCAAAACTGTTTGCTAAACGCTTTTTGGGTTTGCTAATAATAAAAATGTTTGGATCTTTACATTGGCTTCAATGTCTTTCATGGCTACATTGAAATTCAGGAGGGAAGGACGAGATGCGTCGTTTTTCGCAGCAGAATTTTAACATGTGCACACAGGCCATAGCATCACAGATCATCAATAAACGTTTACGTTTTTATAATATGCATGCGATTTCTTTTGGAGATTAATTGAGAGCGCGCCGGGGTTTGCTGCTGACTGCGGTAACTAACGCTACATGCCGGGCATATGCTCAAGTTGTTCTGAGGTTTGACCATTGCACTTTGTGGTGGAAGCACGGAGGCGCGCAGGCGTGTTGCAGCCTTTCCCAACAGGGCTTCAGCGTGCGAGCGCCCGCCAAAAGAGTCACGTGGTTTGTGAGCAGCCGCTCTGCGGGCTGTAAGAAACTGCCTTCCTTTGTCATTCAATGGGGAGCAGGGAAAGAGAAACATGTGGGTAGAACATTAGCCAGCCTGCCTGAAACATTAGGTGAACAATCCAGCCAGTGTATAACATATGAAGATAATACAAACACCATTTGAAAAGTCCATAGAACATCTTATAAGATGCGGCTGATGATCATCATATGATTTAAACCCCTGAGAACGACAGTTAAAGAGTAAATTTTAATATTCTTTCCAACACCAAGTACTCACTGCTCTCTGTAGGTGCGATTTAAAACCAAATCCTTTCTGTCTACGCTATTTAATGTCAAACCCTAGTACCAAAAGCCAAGGCTAGAAAATAAAATGAAGCTTTTTTCCTGAAAAAAAATGTTCTGAGACATGGCACGTTACCAATAACCGTTCACTTAGCTCTTGTACAAGTTGCAAAAAGAAACTGGTTGTTTGTGAGAAAAGGAAATCCGCTCGTTGAGCAAAGAGCTAAAAAAGATCATGCAGTAGACACGAACGTTACCCACCACTGACAAACAGGAAGCAGTTATCTGATTAAAACATTTACTTAGAATTTTGATGTAAGGTAATCAGGTGTCACTGTGACGTTAACAAAACATAACTGTTATTATTATATTTTCAATATACAAATGAATCCCCCATAAAAAACTTAATATTTATAATAAAAGGAACACTTCCTGATCTCTATGCATTAAGGTAGAAACGTAGTTTACATTAGATTTTCAAATGTAGGAACACCAGCTTGCATTACGTCAAAATAAATGAGTTTGTTATCTAAAAGATTACTCGGCGTGCACTGCCGCGTTTGCGAACCCTGCATTGTCATGTTTTTTTTGCACGAAGAGCATCTGCACTGAACTTAGATTATAACGTTTTCA
The DNA here is from genome assembly GCF_017639515.1 of Carcharodon carcharias. NCBI lineage: Eukaryota > Metazoa > Chordata > Chondrichthyes > Lamniformes > Lamnidae > Carcharodon > Carcharodon carcharias. The sequence goes on from NC_054469.1 coordinate 60,613,052, forward strand.
TGTATTTACATCTAATTTACAAAGGTGTAGCATAAGGCCATGGATTGCTTTCAGGGCACCAAGGTTACGTTTCAGCCAACGCATTGATAGTGGATGTTTTTGTATTGTTACCATGAGACACGAACATATTGGACCCTTAAATACCTGCACAAGCTGCTCCTTTTTGTAGGCCAGGAAATAATACATAGAAATAGATCTATCTTTTTCAAAGCAACTATAATGACTATGCATCAGTTAAAACATCTACGAGACACACAAAAAATAGTACAGGCCAGTAATGTATTTCGAGTGGATGCCGATACGTACCGTATTCGTCGTTTAGAAGTGTGACGAAAAGACCAGAAATAGAGTATTTGCTTAATTCAGTCGAATTGTCTATTTTGATTAAATTGGAACATGGGAGGCAATGCCTTCACCTCTCCGCCTACAACTCACATCAAGTGTAGAGTGTTGACAAATTCGTCCGATTGCTCTCCCTCTCCCCAACACCCTCCCTTCCTCTCCCCCTTTGCCCATAAAGTTATATGAGAATGAGTCCAGTGTGTCCCATGGTGAATTCACAACGCAACATTCACTCAATTATCTAAAAAGACCAAAAGATGGTATGATAATGTCACACATGTAAAGCGGTGGGTGAGATTATTCTGTGAATTAAAGATTAAGGTGCTTAGATTTTTCCAAATGGAACGATCTGATCTACTCAGTGTTTTGAATGGATCTTGGAAGCAAGGGGAGCTCCAGTTCTGGTGTTAGCAACTTTCATGGACTCCTCTCAGAATAATCAGCCGTTTAAACACACTAATAGGGAGATTTTTTTTTACCCTTGTCGATGCAAGCCTAAAAGGCTTGTGCTGGCTTGATGCCCATGGGCCTTTCACAATTTGTTCGTGCTCACCATTAGAAAAGAACTGTTGATACATTACAAGCATCTTAATTAGCTGCTCCCGTGTTTTGGTTTGCTTTACCTAGGTCTTTTGTTGGTAATTGTTATCTTACCTTCCACTCAAAGGGGTGTATTTCCTTCGTGTATAAAGTTAAATGAAATGTGATAATTTAAGGAAGACGAATAAGTAAAGCTTTTTATTTCACTCTATTCACAGTAAAATATGTCATCCCCCAACAACCGCATTAAATTGTATACCACAAAAAGTTTTCTTGTCTATGTGAAAGCCAGTGGGTTGTGATTGCATTTAGTAGAGATTTGTTGCTCAGGAAGAAATGTTTTTTGTCCCTTCTGCAAGTGAAATTGATTTTGAAAAATGCTACATGCTTATTCAATAAAATACTGCAAAGAAAGTTATTTACAGTAGTAAATCAAAGCAAATGTTATATAATCCTGTTAAAATAATCAACGTACTAAATCAACAATATTTACTGCTATTGAATTCATACTAATATAAAAAGACAACATGATACTGGTTTATTCATATGATTGCCCCATTACATTTATTTCCAGCTGTTTTCAATTGTAGATGCCAGAGTAACGAAAATAATTTATATTACCAGTGATTATGGAGATGTGATTGGGTGTTACTCAGCGTTCTCTGGTGTTTACTTTAAGATGTGAAAACGTAGGAAAATCGATAAAGATGATCTTAGAGACTTTTTTTTAGAACATTTTCTTTGCCTATTTGTGCTGTATTTATTGGTGGCAAAACCACAAGCTTTGTCCAAAAATTAGAAAAATATAGAGCAGATATAATTGCTCTCATTTACTTTATTTGCAACATCAACTGAACTACATTTGGCTCAGTAGCTTCACGTGGAAGTAGTAATATAATAGGATCTCATTTAAAATATTTCATCTTTTTATAGGATGAGTCGAAAAAGGAAACAGTTAGGCTACAGAAACTTTTGATTGGGTTTGTTTGAAGTTAAAATGGTTCAACTGTGTTTCCAAGTTTCAACAGAAAGCAGATATGTGTCGCTTTTTAGGTTTCGAAAGCTAATTAAAGATCTATTTCCAGTTCTATTGTGTTGCAATAGCCTGTTTGGGAGAGTTAATGATAAAGTGAGAGTATTTTCTCAAACAGGGATACATATATGGAATAATTCACTTAACAGGATAATAGAGGAAAAATAGGATTCGCTGCGCTGCTGCTTGGTCCCGAAGTGTATTTCATGTCTGATAGAACCCAAGCTCTGACGTCTTTCTTTAGGTGATCTCTCATTTTTTAGCTTTCGACCTGACTCGAGAGTTAAACTACCACTTTTATTGACTCGCATCTAAAATTGAGGGTACTAGATGAATGAGATCACATTGCCGCATAGCATTGTCTCCTCCCTAATTCCCCATCTTGTAACATTGTCCCATCAAAACCCCTTAACATTTTTATGAAATTCCGTGCCGTTGCTTACCTTTTGAAAAACCATTACATCCATAGTAACTTACTGCGGAACGTAATTCTAAGGAGTGAAATGTTTAGTATTAAATCTTCGCTAACTTGCACAGTGAAGATGATTTGATTTCATCAGCAATTATGAAAACCATTCACTAAATGCAAAGTATTTTCATCGACATTGTATTTGACGAGCTGTGTCGAAATTATAACACTGCAGATTATTATTCCTACTGAAATGCATCAGCAAACTCTAACCATTCTTCCCCAAGCAATAGCATATTCGGGACAAACAGGAAACATAAAGTAAGAGCTAATGCAAAATCATTGATTTTAATCGACCTCACATGAAAATTAAAGCACTACTTGCATTGTGCTTTCCCAGTTTAGGGCGCAAAGAGCTGTTGTTTACTTGCTAATTTGTGTACAATATCACTGACAGTAGAACAATGCCAAAATACAGACAAGAGTTCTGTCTCGTGTTTTCCTACAAACAAAATTTAACCATCATAGAGGAGAAATTCTTATCAGGCCCCTGTAGAGGAGGAGTTTGGACCGACCACGATAAAACAAGTCTAACTTAGACAATCATTGTTCACGTGTAGATAGGCATAAGTAGATAAACGGATGATAATGTATCGTAGGCAATCTTATCCCTTTAAGGCATCACTTAAAACAACATGACCTCTTTAATACCCAGTACCAGCAAAGATTAAAACTCCAGGATCCTTTGGAATCTATCTTCTTATACTTTGCATTTACCAATTGATATTTCATCCCCAAGAACGTAATTAGGAGTCAACCCTTTGCAGCGTTAAATGTGAACCTACGAACATGCCCCAAGAAGTGAATAAGAAAGCAAATGCTGCAGCCTTCATTTCCCCAGCATACATTAGATTGTATTACTGTAATACACACCCCTTCAATGATTCAAGTTTAGGTCTATCATAACAGAAACAAATATAGAAGAGATTTTGCAAGAAAATAATACAAACGTGGGCCTGATTTGTTGAATGACATTGAGCCTGGTAACGTTTGATAATTCTATAGTAGAAAGCAACTCTTCTATAGTCATATGTAACCATTCTGATTGAAGCTGACTTTTTAAATTATCTGAAGCTTATTTCATATGACCCTAGTGTTAATTACAAGTGTTGTCAGTTGAGTGTCTGAAATTTAATTTTTATGTGCTACGGATCAAAACATTGAGAGCAATGTTCTTAAACTATTCTGTTTAAGGTGGTCAACCACCACCTTTTAATAAAAGTAACTTCGCTGTTTGCAAATTCAAACATCTTCATCTGCTATTCTCTTAACGTCATTTACCAATACTAAGTTCACTGACATGGATTGAACAGACAATATCAGACTCAATGTTAACCAAGATTCAATCCATGGCAGTATCAATGGGAAAAGCCCACTGAAAGTAATTTAACAATATCATGTAAAGTATATTTAAAGATTTAAATATTACAATTTAACAAGAGATCCCTGGCATGGCTCATTTAAAAAGTTTGCTAATAACAATTTGGACTATCAAATTTAAGTGAAAACAATGAACTGAACATTTCAAGTAAAACATTTATATATAGCATATACACATTATTTGGCTGTGGTAATATACAGGGGCAGAATTTCTCAAAAATAATTATTTGAATTCATAGGGGTAGTAATTGCCTAATATATAGTTTATATCTATGTTTCATACTGATTATATTGGATGTTTGGCTTCTATCCATAGATACTACACCTTTGAATTTTCTTAACCATTTCTGAGATCTAGAAACGTAACTGGTCAATGAAATCACAATGTATTGTAAATATTGTTGTTCTACAGGCAATTCAAATACTTCATACCCACATTAGGTCTAAAATGATGAATCATTAAAACAATTTTATTTCGGGGTTGATCAATTCAGTATTTTCTTGTAGTATGTGTACTAATGCTGCAGGAAAACATTTAACAACTATAGATGCCAACATCTACTGTCAATCAGTTTTCACAGTGGAATGGCTAAAAAGAATACATGTTTTTAATTTTCATTTATCTTAAATTCCTTTTCAATTGGTGTCATTTGTAAAATCACTAGCCTTTTATATTTCATCTGTACAGCCAATATCACAATGCCTACGACTGGCAAATTAAAAGTATGTTGATATACAGATATAGTAAACTTCAATTCAATTAAACACAGTTGTACAAAATATCTTCCAACGTTTACATCTTTACAATAACTTCCTGCCCAGATTTCCTTCCTTCATTTTTCATTCTGTGAATATCATCTCCAGCGCAATCATTGAGTCATTAAATCCAATGCTGTTAGGTGTAAATATCCTCAAACCTTTGTAATACACGTTTCAGTGATGTAGATCCTTTGCTAATTTGTATTCCCAAAAACTGGAAAATTATCTTGAGGAGCAAAAGATGTTGTCAAAACTATTTGTAGTATAGCCACATATTGTTTCTTGCTTTGAACAAAAATGTACAAGTCACTACAAAATAGTGATGTTAAGGATGCTCGCATTGCAAAGCATTCTCTATATCTATATATTATCACATGGTATGAACAGGTCTTCGAATAAATGTGTTGTACCGTCTATTTTGTGAATACTGTCAGCCTGATGATGCTGATGAGCCATTCACAGAAGATTTGCGCACTCTGGTGTTGCTGAATGGGATCTGATGGTTGGTATTGACACTGGAGGAACCATTCATAGTAGTGGATATATGAGGAAAGTGTGGATGTGGAGACTGCCCTGGAGTACAGGGACTGGGCAGTGAGGATGATGTGGATGGTGCAGCAGCTGGGCTGTTAGCCTTATCACTCCCAGAGTCACTTTCTACCTCTCCACTGGTATTATTTAATCCATCTTGTTGATGACCGATCTTAATTCTTTTGCATGTTGGCCGGACTCGATATTTCAGAGGAAGTGGTCCATTCTGAAATAAAATGTAAGATACTTGGGTAAGAATTGAAGGTCCAAGATTAAATTTTCCAGGACCATTAGAATAGGTAAACTGGGCTTACCCTCCTCCATGCGTAAATGTAGGCAATATCCATAAGAGTGTAATAATCTTTCAATGGTTCATCTTCATACATAACATCAATCTAAAGTGAAAAGAATAAAAACATACAGCAGGATTTACCCAACTACTTTCTTTGATCATTATAAAATATAACACGCCACTTGGAAATGTAGACCTCATTGTAGTTTTATATAAATAACAATGTACCACTGTAAAGAATGAAACAAAATACATACACATTCACATTACACTATGAGTTATATTTATTGTTTTATTAACTCATGGTAAGTCACAGCAACATATGATTGATTTCCACAAAATTAAATAACCATGAATAGACTTTGAAGCTAGGCAAGAAAATTTATAACCTGTCTTTCAGTCATGAATGATTTATTTGTCAGGACTGACGAGGTGATAAACAAAAAAAATTGCCAGCTTGCTAATAACAACTCTTACAATCTCTCATTGTCCCCTTCTAATTGTTTTTGTTACATCTCATCCTTGGAGGTTGGTTGAAGCTCTTCCCTACATCAATGATTAGATCCTTCTCAATACAACTGATGTGTTTAATTTTATATTTATTAAATTTTGCTTGGTGTGATAAACTAGGTGAGTTTAAAATGTTCTGGATGGCTAAATGAATCACTTTGGAAACATCTCCAGCATCTTGAAGTAACTTAGTTATTAAAATAAAAATAGATTTAGCTATCATTTTAAATCCCATTTCACAATACCATTTGTGCTATAGAAATACAATAGACTACATTTAAATTATATGCATATAATTGCATTTATACAGGGGTCTCCAAATCTCTTTGTGTACAATATTTAAATTGCCACCTTAAGATTTCAGAGCTGCATTGCAACAAGAGAAATAAACAAATACATTGTTAAATTCTCCACCTCCAAATGAAACCAGAAATTATCTGTGGGGAAGTAAAATCTTTCAAGATTACTTTTAATATTGGAATATAACAGTTTTCTTCTCTGATAGAACCCCATTTATACTTTATTAGAAATCATATTTCATCTATAATTTTAATAAAGTGTAGCTCAGTGTACCTGAAATGCTTGAGGGATGTCCATTTTACTTCTCAGGAATTTTCTTAAATGCATCACAGTCATGGCTGCTGGGCATCGCAAATATCTCTTGTCATTCATCTAGAGAGGAAGAAAATAAAAAATTAAGATATGGTGGCATTGCAATTGTTGATAAAGTAAAAATCTCAGTACTTTAAGTATTAGTAGCAGCTTTCTCTATATAAATATATCCAAATTAAAATTAAATAGAAAAATGTTTTAGCATCTTTAATGTATTAATCTTTGCTTGTTTAACCCCATTTAAAATTAAGTATGTTTGGCAAAACAAATACATGTAAACATCACCTCATCTTTTGTCTTTTCTTTTTCTGAAATTCCTTTTCGTTCAGTCCTGTTATACAAGACAGTCTCCGTTTAGTAATAAGAAAAAATGCTAAATCCCAAATAGTTTGTGAGACAGTATACTTTGTATGGTTGCTGTACTTACTTATTTTGTTCATAGAATTCTATTGACAAACTAATGATTTCATCATCTGTTATAATCCTCTTTTCTTCTTCTGTAACTTCACCCCTGTCTTCATTAGAGCCATTTGCAGCTATAGAATTTTGAATATTAGGAAACAGTGATTTCAGAATATTTTCATGCCAAAATGCTTTAATACAAATTTGGAAAAGAAATCCTCAACAAATATAATATAAAGATTTGGACTACAAGATATCAAAAGAAAGCTACATTGGATCAGTAGCTCATGTTCATCTTTTACGCTTTCAGCATGCCAGTTTAGGTTTAATTTAAGATGGCTCAAACTGTTCCAAGAACATAAATTACATTGGTGTTAACTGAAAGATTAATTTTGGTGTGAACTTTATAGGAACAACAGCATAACATTATCCTGATATGTACCAATTCAGCAGAAAAAGTAAAAATGTAAAACAAGTGTGGGTCTATGCAAAATAGTCTCATCACAACTATAAATCTATTTTTAATTAGACTAGACATAAGTTTAAAAAACAGTTACAGCAACAACTGCATTCTGGAGTTTTCAAACCTAAAAACCATTTACAAAATATATCCCCAAAAAAAATTAAGGTGCAACAAATGCACCACATGGACATAAATATTGAAAGAAACCTTTAAAAAGTATCACTACTCCCTTGTGAAAAAAACTTTTTAAAATATAATGACTCAATAATATGCTGATATTATGTTTATGAGGGAAGGATAAAATCAATTAATTTTATCAGCACACACTTACCATCAGCAGAAGGATGAGCAGCATAGAAGTCCCTTCTACGTTTCATTTCATCTTTAAAGACAAAAGCCCATTAGTCATCTGATTAATAGAAAGAGGAATTCAATTCAAATGTAAATTTGTTTTATAAAAACATTGCTACACTTACCTTTGAAAAGGCCAGGAACTAATTTATATACAATATCTTGTAATGTTTTATCTGACCTAAAGAAAGGATTTGAACATGACAGTCACATTTTACAAAACTGCAGAAAGATTTAATTCCACTTATTTATTCCACATGGCATTATCAATATGACTTCCATCTCCATATGCAATAGTGGAATAATGTCTGTAAATGACAAAGAATTCCAATAACTGTTCAATTTTTTAAGAATCACAGCATTCCAAAAACACAAAATACTTCTCACTTTTGGTCCTTTATTTGTGCAGCCATTTGTTAGATTAGAGAAATACACCTAAGCAGAGTTATGAAGTCTGTAAACATCATAGAAACTATCACTTTGGTGAAAATATTCACTTTATAGGAATTTATAATAAGCATTATTCAGCTGATTAATAATTACATAAGCAATGAATTAACAGCAACAAATAAACCTGAATTTTTAATTTTCTTTTCTGGGGATGTGTTAATTGGTAAACTGTGGAAGAACTAATTGTATTTCTAGCACAGATCAGGAAGATATTGAGCCTTGTATCATGTTTACTCATTTATACATAGTATCTGACCCATAAAAGTTTTGAATATATCAGATATATTTTACTATCACTCTTGCAATATTTTCTAGCATGCAGTAGAGTATTAGTCATACTAAATTTAATAAATTGAGTTTCTTTATTTGTGTTTAAACTTTGTAAGAACTGGCAGAGTAATGTTTGTGGCACTGTTCCATGCTTACTTTGGACAGTAATTGGAGATTTTTTCATAAAATATTTCAAATTAGTAAACTTGGTTGATTGAATTTACTGCAAGGTTTGTTAATTTGCTTAGTTAACGATCAAATGTTAGTTTAACTGCCAATTAACATAAAAAGGCCTAAATTTCCGATTTCAATTCACTCAGCAGAAACATCCATTTATTGTATCTTCTGGTAGAAGTGACTGTAAAGTATTTCTAAAATAGCACTGACTATCACCCAACATTACATGATCTCAGTTCTTGGAGCTACTGCCATCAAAGTTTTACGTATAACCTAACTGTGTGTATTTCTTTCAAAACAGAATGTGAAACACTAGATTCTTCATTCAATTATTGTCAACCACTTTCAAATGAGATGTTTGATATCAATAAAATTACCATTTTCTTAGATTCCAGTTTACAATATATTCATAGTAATCATAGTATGATAATGCGGTAATAAAGCACATCCATTATCTTAAAGCGGTGCTGCATGACAGTTCGTGTCATACCAAAATATGTTACGTGAAATTGTCTCACTAACCAAGGTACCATTATAAGTACACATCATGTGTATGTGTGTCAGTCTAACACGTATGTCAGTTCCATGTAGTAGTTCAGTCACACTCCCCAAAGAGACACGGCTAATGGTGTATTCAAATATTATGATCACCATAAGTACACAGATACATACCTAATGTTAAGAAGGGGCCTAGTTTTGTGAACTTGCACGTCGCAAATAGGACAGTACTTGCTCGTTTCCAAGTAACGGACGATGCAGGTCTTACAAACTGTGAATAAAAGCAGGAATCGCGTGTGGTTATAAATACACCGGTTGTAATGCTTGATCTGGTTACATGAAACGTTCTGTAACGCCTTTGTTGATGTACGTTAGAGTGTTTTCTTTAATACTAACATAAGTAAGCGGCCTGCTGGTCTGCAGCATGCCAATTTACTTACATGAATGTAGACACTCAATGATGGTTGTTGCATCTATGAAATATCCTCCACACAACACACACATCAAATGAGGATTCAGTTCTGTTATTTTGATCCGTGTTGTTCGGTGCATTTTCTGACTAAAATGGCCGCGTTCTGAAAGCTGAGCAGAAATATAACCCAGGTAAAAGGAATAGTTTTTCCTATTGTGGAATTCCATTCCATATTAAGTTCACTGGTTTGGCTTACTGTAATTGGTCCACATTATAAATTGGATACAATCATTAATCTAAACAACTGTTAGTATCCACAATGACAAGATACAAAATGGATACATTATTTTCTAAAGACACAATGATCAACAAATTATAATTTATGAAACATTCTTTTTTTACATAAAATGTTCGCAATGTATCAGGTTATCAACGTTTTGGCATTTCTCTTCCTTCAGTTGACTTAATCTTAATTGGCAAAATAGTAAAGCAAACCCGTTTTGTAAAAACAATTGATACCCCCAAAGCTAAGAATTGTATTTACTGAAACACTGACAAGCTGACCTACGGGAGCTATGAGTTGTAAAATCCGTATTGCATGTGCCAGATCACACCCAATTAATGCAAAGTGGCTAATCCATTAAAAAGCACACTGAATCATTTTCGTAATCAAACAGATTTTAAGATTATCTTATACAGACCACCTTTCCCCTGACCTCCACGGTGTTAATTAAAAAAAACCCACAGACCACAACATGAAGGTTTATGACAATGAATTTTGAATAGTACTCCTGATCGTTTTGTTGGCTTTGTTTCCTTCATGTTTAAGCATAACAAAACCGCCTTTTCTAGACTTTACGCTCAGATACAAACCGGCTATACCAAAACACATTTCTTTCCGCGAAACCCACATGCCTTTGGGCTCATATTTGTGCCGTTTCAAGACACGTCGCAATCGATGAAAATTTGTAATAAGACAAAGCGACTATTTATTGGGCAGAACACTGTTGCATTACAAGGACAATCGCATCTGGATTTGCAATCACACGTTTTATGCTTTGACATTAAACCGACGATTCTTTCGCCCCGCGTAAAGCGAAACAGGAAGAATTGTGTTCTACAAAGCCATTTCCGGCAATTAGATGTTCGTTGGAAATATTTTAATGAACATCGGGGTGCTGTACTAGTAACGCGATGCATACACCAAAGCTGACCCGTTACAAATTTAATAAATAAAATAATGTTCGTGCCCGACACGAGGACCATTCTTAAAAGACCGAGAAGGCAAATTGACGTCTGCTGGTGCCCATACTCGGCAATTCTTACAGTTACTATAGCAACTTGGGTTACACTTGGCATTTCGCCAGAGGACCGAAAATAGAGCGAGCTACTGCGGGGGACCCACGGCGGTCATGTGGAAATATCGCAAATTTAAAACCTTCAACCTGCAATCACGATCGGAGGACGATCCGAGCAATCTGAACATGCAAATCTCACCGCCATTTCAAATGAGCCCTAACACAGCGCACATCATCGTTTTTTTGGCTCTCCTTGAGATAGACTCCACGTCGACACTAGCTTTAAGTAGTGGCTTTTGTGATCACACGATTTTCTTCTGCAAACGCCTGTCTCCTTCCCAGGGCGACTAATAGGTGGCTGCGGTTCCACAACAGAGGATCACTTTGATAGAGCACGCCTATTGATTAATAATTAATTAATAAGTGATCAGGAAACAGGAATTTATAAAGATTCAATATTTCACTGAACTTTAGTACTTTGTTGCCCGTTTAAAATGTAAAAAGGAAACAGTTTGCTTTTCTTAAGAAACCAGCAAGAAAACTGACAACATGCAAATAACTATGTGACGCACAGGATTCAGAAGACGCAGAGCCAGGGCAAATAAATACCAGGCACTGCCGACCAGATGAAAAAAGTGACTATTCGTCGCACTTATTTACAATATATGTACCGTTAAAATAAATGTATTTGTTACAGTTCGTGTACATTTGGTTTAAGAAAGCAAATTTTACCCACAGCGCCGACGCGCGACGTTTCGAAGTAATCAAACTACATCAGGTCATAAACAATCAGCATTTCTGTAGTTTTTTTTAATATTTCAATTGGCGTTGGGACACAAACAAACGATGTACAGATTTCAATGAAGTTTCAGTCATTACCCCTTCAGGCAGTCTAACACAACAAGCAGAACTCACTAGAAGTTCTCCGTTTATTTACTCGAGACCAGCCGCTTTGCACGGATGTCCTGCCCCCCACTCTTGCCCAGGAGCTCACAAACGCGCCCCTGTTTCCTCATTTAGTTGGAAGTTAGAGAAATTGCGGCATGTTCATCAATTTGTAGTTCACACGCGTGCTTTTAAGCGGCTCTCGCTATCGAGTACCGCAGATGCATTCCGCGGGAGAGAGGAAATAAAGGAAAATAAAAACAAACCACGTGTTTCAAAACGCTCCACTCTCCCCATCAGACTCGTGATCGGCCCCTTCCCATCAGAGCGAGATTAACAGAACGGGGGAGGATTCAAGTGATCAATAGATTAATTACTCCATCTGTGAAACATTCATGACGGGCAGACAACTCAACCTTGGTATATATAACCATGTAAACACACGTGTTTTATTTCACAGACCCCATGGGCTTCCGTTTATGCTGGGTAATTCATTTCAGCTGTGAAACTTCATGTCTCCCTGATTATTTTTAAGCCCGATGCTTTTTTATTATCAGCAGGGTGAACAATTAGCTCTCATAACATCATAATCAACCATCCCAAAGCAACAAAGAAATCCACTTTAAAGAAAAAAAAAGTACATATGGATCTTCAAGATATTGTAAAAGAGAATCCATATTTCAAAAATGAATAAAATATTCTAGGAGATCCAGCAATAATTCTAAGAAAAGCACGGTCTACTGCAATACTTCAACTGTGGTGTCCTGCATGTATCATTGCAAAGAAATTCAAAGTCAGGCCCGATCAAAACATCACCACCACTATCGACATACATATAAACAACGTTTTTGAAAGCTACATTAAATCTGTACTATAGCTCAGAACATAATATTAGCTAAGTAACTAAAACTAATATATGGCATGGCTGAAATCAAAGGCGCGGGTCAAAGGGGTACTGTAAGTTGGATTGTTTCATTTCCTTTTAATAACCATTCTGATTTTGGAGCAATCATACTATTAGAAGAGAAACAAATTTATTTGGCTGCCTATGGCTCTCAGCTGTTCCCAGTGCCTGTTCTCAGTTATTTCGCTTAAATACATCACAGCAGAGGTCATTCTGTAATTCTAACATCCTATATGACGGAGGGGACACGTCTAGAAATGCGTATTTTGTGTGTGAGTGTATGTCCTCTCAACACAATGTCTGTTGTCCTTGTCAGTTGCTGCTTTCCTGGATTAAGCCAAAAAAGGTTTTGTGACCAAGGCCATCTTGGCCCCTTACTCAACTTACATTCGGTATCCACACAATTAAAACATAAACAGATTGTATAGCAGCTCTTCACCAACCCACCCCCACCCGCCCTCCCAACCCCCCTCACCCACTACTACCGCCACCATCACCATCAACAAGGCAACACAGGACTGGGACAGTAAACGACGCCAACACGTTCTCGGAATCCACTCTAATAAATCTAACTGGGCAAAAAAGGGGAGGAAAAAAACACTTGCTCACTCCCACTCATACTCGGCAAACCTCGTGTTCTGCCCGGAAAATCATTGCTGTCAATCTGACACAACAGTCCCGGTTACCAATAACAGAAACAAAAATGTCCACAAACAAGCATGAAAAAATATCTCAACATCTTGATAGTTGATTATGACAAAGATTTACAGGCTTCTTGTTTGTTTATTTACTCCTGACACCACAAGCACTGTACAAGGATCCGAGGGGCACCGCCACCAACCGCCATGTTTACCGTCAAAACCCAAAGAAGTACTCTTAAGAAGTTAAGTTCAGAAAACACACCACATTCGATTTATCACCCAAACAGTCACACGAGCACATACCTTATCCTGTATGGATCTTAACTCTATAAAATCGTTCCTCTCGGTTCCCCGTTTGGTGTCAAAATTTACATTTGTATCTGAGCTGACTAATAGCACTTCGGTGATACGGCAGCCAATTTCCAGCATGGTCAATTTTCAAAGAGATCTAAATAAAAATCCGTGACAGCTCGCACCTCCCAACTTGCGATAATCGAAAGTATAAATATTATTCCCTCGATACAAACGAGCAGAAAGGTCGCAGACTCAAAGGCGGCGGAGAATCGAACAAAAATTTTGCAAATGAAGTGCGTAACGAAACTGAGTGGAAATAAGGACGGCGACGAGCCGCTGAGTCGCTGTCAGCCTTAAGAGCGAGAAAAGAGAGAGAGAGAGAGCGAGAGAGAGAGAGAGAGAGAAAAGAGAGAGGGAGAGAGAGAGAGGCAACACCGGGTGCATTTCAAACAGCGAAATCGGCCTCAAGTGGCGGCCAGAATGTACCTGGGAGATCTTTTCCAGACAGTGCAGCCTTGGTGAGACCATGCCCGGGGCACGGCGACTCCCGGCTAAAGCCTGCACCCCGCGGAAAACAATGAAAGTTGTAGATCAGGGGAAAAAAATGAATCGCAGCCAAGCGGCCATCTTGCATGAACTGCAGACGCTGTCAATTGCAATCGCAGAGGCTGCAGCTTAGAGAGAGAGAGAGAGAGGAGAGAGAGAGAGAGAGAGAGAAAATAACATTCGTTAAACACTGGCCCTTCAACCCTCACACCGACCCTGGCAGGAGCCGATCTGCACCCATGCAATATTTGTTCAGCCGATTCTACCTGGTTCCGAGGCGGCGAGGCGGCTGGGCTATTCCCGGTTGTAGAAGTTGAAAAAAAACACCCCCGAAGCCCAGTGATGGGTGCCGTGAAACTGACACCGTCCCCAAAATGGCTCGAGTTCGACCGCCCCGCTCCGTCACGTGGTCTCATTCCTTAAGGGTGGCCTGGGAATTAGAGTCGGTGTAATCAGAGCCGACCCCCCCCCCCCCAACCCCACCGCCTTCTCTCACCGCACCGCCCCCCCCCCCCCCTCCACCACCCAACTACCCCTTAAAAAAAACCAAATAATGCACCCTTTACCAGCCTCACACATCAGCTCCAGCTCCATTCCACCAATATCAAACGCTTTAAAAAAAATCTACACATGTCGCCGGATAAAATAAAAGTCTCGTGGTTTCGAAACAAAAAAGAGCTTATTGTATACTAAAATATGACGGCAAACTTTTATTTCAGATTCTTGTTCCACAATGGAGAATACATCTTAGACAAGAGATCAAATGAAAGCCTCTCTATAAATCTGTATCAATGGAATATCATCTTGCGGTTAGATAGCTGTAGGATGATGCATTAAAACTTCATTTGGTAGCAGCTGAGGATTGGGGGGTGAGACGACCCTCTTTTGATTCAAATTTCCATTTGAAATATTTGTTGTACTGTTTACAGCGTCATGATTTTTTTCCAGCACAGATAAACTATAGTCACCGAAACGTAGACGAGTTCCTACAAAACTGGCTCACTTCACACAGCCCGTCTCTCCCGCACTGTTATGCCGCAGAGGCTCCGGTAAAGTTTACTTCCTTGCATTTTAAAAAAAGAAATTGGAAAACAGGAACAAATGCAAAGGCGCTTCGGCTGAAGTGGGGGGAACCCCAAGGTTAGACGTAGCAGCTTTGGCTATCTGCAACTGAACGGACTAACATACATTTTTGTAAAATAGCTTTATTAAAAGTTTAAGAAAACATTGACGAGAGGAGCAAGGGGTGCGGGGAAGAAAGCCTACTTTGCTCTTCCAAACGCACTTTATAAGCTGCTTTCGTATTTACCATTGGCGTTTCCCAATTTTCAGCAAGTTTTGTAATTAAATGCCGCTGTTATCACGAACACAGAAGACAATAGCCGCCGAACGACTTCCAAGGCGTGAATATATACTACATGGTTATCTACATTACAGAATTGGATCGAGTTTATAAACTTCCCCCCTCACCTCCCTAAACTGGTAGCTGTAGACGTAAGGAACATTAGAGATTCTTCAAAATGTTTTTATTCGAACAGGGCAGACGTTTGAAAGCGATTTCATTTGTCATAAGTCAAAATATTGATATGAGTATGACGTAGCCAGGAGATTTCAAACAAGCATGAAATGATATCAAAAAGTGCGAAATAAGATAACTCAGACGGTAGGAAGTATATCTTTATTATGGAAAAATCGTATATACACAGTCAAACGCGACACACCTGATACACAAGCATTGTATTCAAGTATATGACAGCATTTCATACATGCGCCAAATGCAACGTTTGAACTATTTATGGATTCTCTATTGTTCACGTCTTTTGCATAGAATGTGGAAGCACGCAGGTTGTGGCGGATTCCTTTTATACCACCACAGCCTCGAGTTTAATCACGGTCCCCGAGCTTCATCAATTACATCTGACTCGCCTTCTCCATGCTTTTGGCTGCATCCTTCAACTTCCCCAAAAGATCCTGCAATAGAAAAACATTTTAAAAATTGCACACACGAGTCAAAAATGTATTCCAATGACGGGGGAAAAGGGGGAGTTATTTAATAGAAATTCATTTTAAATCTTTTTCCAAGATTACAGCCCCCGCAGTAAGTGTAACTTTTAAGCAAATAATTTAAATATCTGTTACTCATACAGTACATTTCCCCCGTTAAAACAAACAATTCAAAGTCGATTCTACAACACCAGGATGCTATTCTTTAAAAAAAACTTCATAAAGTAACACTACCAAGATTTAGAAATTCGTATTTTGCCAAACTTTTCACTGAGCAGATGGCTTATTCCAGCAACAAAATCTTACGTTTAAAGGCGCAAATTTCGCGTTGCTTTGTAAATTTAGAACTGAAGAGAGGGTTGCTTTGTTAAATACCTCACCAGGAAAGATGCCGAGCACAGTGTCTCTCAAAAACAAAGTGTTTTGTAAATTGTGAACTACTGAACTTTACAGAATAAAATGTGACAAATGGCATTAGTAATAACATTGATCCTTGTAAAGACAAATGGTCATTTACATTAAAAAGTTTCCGTAGAATAAAATCAGAAATAGTTTCACCTTGGTCCCTAAGAATACAATAAAAGCCAGAGCAAGGTACTACACACAGGAGTTTTTGTCCCTAAAATTATAATTAAAACAATTACTTGTATATAAATTTATTAGAGCTGATATGCACATGAGATGCTATTTAAATTAAACGCTTCAAAATAGTTGCAAAATGAGTGGCGTCAATGGTGAAGGGTTAATCTTTCCATGGAAAAAAAACAGCAAATAATGAAGTCTGGGTTTTCCCCCAAATCTATTGCCGGTTAAGTATCTGCAAAAATCGGTGCACAAGGAGGAATGAGAAAAATCTTCTCAATGCCTTGTGGAAATTTGGTGGCTCCTAAAATCAATGTGGTTGAAAATTTACACCAGAGGTTGCGTTTTTATGAATGAGACACGCAAATAGAAATTGATTTTTGGTCAATATGTAACTTGTTTTTGAGGTGATCCCACAATGTACATTGTTTCCTAATAATCCTTGTCATTGAAATTGCGTTGCAAAAGCAGAGAATGATTCAATGGCATCAGTTCAATTAACCACAAGCCTACTGTCTTACAATTGGGCCGAAAACGCACAAGCATTAGTAAGATAACTTCAATCTTGACATCCGGGAGAGAAAGCGCCAGCATTTTATGAAGGAGACGAAGTTTTACCAGAATACCTGCAATTGCTCCATTGTACAACTGAAAGTAACATCCTGAGCTGGCCGGGACTCACCATTCTGTAAAAGGTTAAAACAATATTAAACCGTATTAAATAAGCAACTCAAACCCAAAACGCAATATCTGCTCGTTTTAAGCCTTACCTCAACATTTAAGGTTAACAAATATGCCGGTTGATTGACTTTGTGAAGATGGTTATTCTGGAATACAGATATAAAAATTGGTTTAGCCCGGAAGTATACAATACCAAAATAATGTGTGCCCGACTATTCTGAAATACAAAGTATGAAAAGATTAAACTTTGCTATTTTACCCTAATGTGGTACTCCAGGCGCCAAGAAGCATCAATGATATGAGAATGAAACCTTCCTATGCTGCAAGATATTTAACAGGAATAAAAATTAACGCATTACACAAAAAAATCCCATACTCATAAA
Organism: Carcharodon carcharias; assembly: GCF_017639515.1. Lineage (NCBI taxonomy): Eukaryota > Metazoa > Chordata > Chondrichthyes > Lamniformes > Lamnidae > Carcharodon > Carcharodon carcharias. The sequence continues at coordinate 60,630,761 of NC_054469.1, forward strand.
CACAATTTCTATTATTGCATTTTCCAAATGAGTCAGATCCCACCCTCCTAAAATCAGTAATTTAACAGAGATCCATTCAAAGAATCATTTGGGTTTAAACTACCCAAAACTCAATTTCAACCATGTTTGTTGCGTTGTTGTGGGTATACTGTTGTTCGCTGTGAATCTTTCCGCGTATAAACTCGAAGCGAGCGGGTGAAAATAAAAGTTCCACTTCAATGGAAGTAGGATGGTGAACTGATCGTTAGAAGCCGAATTCGCTATATATTTACCCTTTAGTTTGTAAACACGAGTCTCAAGAAAACTACGCTTTTCTAATAAATGTATGGCTCACATGAACTAAATGTGTGAACACGGAGAGGTTAATTAGCAAAGATGCAAGTGATGATTTGTTAAAATAATTGGACAGTTTTAGATTTCTACCCCTCCCTTTCCTTCAATTTTCGAAATGTTATTAGTACATGCTGCCGAGATGCTTGACGAAAACAGGTCTTCCATCTCCCTTCTAGATTATAATGGGAGGGGGTATTCAAAATCCACCCCAGAGCCGCAGTTATGGATTGGGGTGGCGTTAAAATAATTAAATACAAAGTAATAAAATTTATGATTTAGAGGCAACGTGTACAGTTTTAAGTGAATGACATATATACTACTGTTTTTGGTTCAGTTGACCATAGTCTAAAAATAGTTTCAGCATTTCAAGTATGTTGCGAACCCTTACCAAGCTACAACGCTACTCATACTAGAAATTTGCGTATTTTCTAGGTATAAAATTGAGTGCCTTTATGATGGACAAATGATAACTCAAATTGTTTATAAACATTTCAATATATAGATACCGCATCCAAGATGCAACACCCCCCCCCCCATAACCTCCATCAATTCCACACATATGCAGTTACATAGCACCAGACAAACTATGTATATGCAATTAATACTTACCTTCCTAGTAAGGTTTTCACTTTATCTTTGTTCTTCTAAATACAGAATCAAAAGGAAACATAGGAGCTTAGTATATATCAGAGTTAATGTTAGCTTTGGTTACTACATTTTCAGTGAACTTATACAATGTAGGTGCTTACTTCAGTATTTTACTTGTACAAACGTGCTCTGATAAATTCATAAGGAATTACAAGATCACAACCTTACCACAATGCCTTAATAAAAATCAGTGATCTATATTGTCAGCTGTACACTAGATTAATTTTCTTTTCATGGAAAACTCCTATACTGCAGTACTCCCACTAACTTTACAAATACAGTATGGTATGTTGAGGGACAGCAAACCTGGTATGCTGCGCAAAATATGTCTATTCTCTCTCCTCCAAATCTACAGTCTTCAAGTAACGTGCTGGAATTGAAGAACATCAGTCACAAAATGCCTCCACATCCGAAAACAATTAAAAACTAAATACACAATATTCATAAATCTTGGACAGGTAACCTTATAGTCGATTTGTCGGCGTTTTGTTTTCCTGCCTCCAATACACAGGTTGCGATGGCTACATGGCATTGTTTCAGCAAAGTCAAGTCCAAATTTCCCAGCTCTGGATGGTCTGCACAACAATGGTAGATAATGATTTTCAATTTAATTTCCACATAAAACTTTCCACCTATTAGAGGCCTGCGTTTGGCCCAATGCGCACATGACACTTAATAATAAAGAAGTTGTTTTGTCTGCTACTTTAAAAACAAAAACAAAAATGACCGTTTGCTCCCAGAAAAATTAAGTCCAACATTTTATTATTTATACCGAATTATTTGGATACATTGTGCCTTCAACCATAACGACCACACTATATAGTCACTTAGAGGCAGTGTTGCGTCTGCTTTTACTCACGCAGAATATTTTGGGACCTTAAATATTTGATAAACAACTCATAAAACAGAATACACTTTCAGCCGGCAACCCTGGCGCATTAGGCCCCAGGATATTCGCCCACAACAATGAACAATATGCAGACTCAATATGCATTTCGCGCCGTCAAGTCGACAGCTCGAGAACAAGGAATCGGTCAACAGAGGCACGTTTAGCAAATAACATACTGTTGCAAATGATATTTACAACTGGATTCGGGAGCATTGCGACGCAGAGCCGTTTGTAAAGGAACAAATCGACCGTGTCCTTCCTGTATTAAATCAGTATAAAGAACCAGCAGCCGCCCTCCACAAATAGCTCGAAAATACGCGCTCACCAAATACTGCTCCGTCTGTTTGTGGGTTTACGAGGCTCTCGAAAGCCGCTTCCACTAAAATGTGGAATGTTTTGTTGGAGAAGTGGCTGGGATCGGCCAGCAATTGCAACCCTTTCAGAGCATACTCTGGCAGCTCCATTGTACTGGACTGACCTTCGACACAGAGCCACGTGATCAAGCTCAGCTGATCCACGCGGATGTGACAGTGTTAGCAATGAACAGGGACAGCAGAACATCAGCAAGCGAACAGCCTGCTCACCGCGAAATTGCTTTCACTTAGTAGCCATTCCTACAGAAATTTAACCATAAATGGTATACAAAGTGCAGAAGTATAGTAGTTTATGCAATAATGTGAAAACCTTCTTGCAAGCTATTTCCGCAAAGCGTTGCACAAATTAAAACCAGTACATCGTTACTGTCTCCTCTCACAGGACATTTAAACCAGAGTTTAAAAAGCAAAGATGCTACAAAAAGATAAAATGCCAATTTTGTTGTTAATTGAAACAACAAAACATTTAAAAGCAGATCTTCAGTGAGTAGAGCATTTACTACTATTGGCGAGGATCAATTTGGTGCTTATCAATGTAACTTCTAAGCATAAATGGTATGCAATGGTAAATGCACTCGTATATTTACTACAGCAGCTGGAGAGAGCACAATGCAATAAGTGATTATGCCTGGTTAAGTAGTTATCGTACTAAAATTCGCCTAAATTCGCTTAACAGAATCTTTATCTTTTCATTCTCCTGAATACAAATAACCATTTATCAGGTGCTTTGGTGCAATTAATTAGGTACTTCTAACAATACATCAATGTCAGCTAGCTATCCAATATAAGTACCAGCAAGAAACTGAGAGGGCTGGGTTAGGTGTAATAGGCCAATCATTTAGTTATATTGTGCGTTTTGTTTCTGTTCAATGTGGTTTTTCCCTGCATAGCACCAACAGAAAACAATATTATAACTCTGTAGAGCTCGCATTGAGTCATCGTTTATTTAATGGTGTTCATCAGCTGCAGTGTAACCACAGCCAGAACATGTTAACTTCTGTTGAAAACATATGTTTGATGTCATTGATTAAGGACAGCTGTGATAGTTCTAAAGTTGAATTATCTAGTAACATTCAATATCTAAGCTCAATGTAGGTGTTTGTGGTATCATCTAGGAAAAATGGATTACCTTCAACATGAGAGGGAAAGTGGAAAGCAAGTTTATTGTAGCACCCCTCAAATATGTTACTTAAAATGCTCTGAAATAGTAACTGATGAAATGAAACCACCTCCAAATCAGTTTATATTGTATTTCATATTTGTGTTATTTTGCATTTGTCCAATCAGAGGTATATGGCTGAGATAATTATCGTTTCTCTCATTTCTTTGTACTTTCTGGCAGTAGTAAACACTATGAAATGAGTTAAAGGCTTGATTAAGCATAGGCAAAACCATTTTTTTCTCTGCAATAAGACTCTCTTAATCCCAACTGGAAATGAGTACATCTATTATGCTTGTAAAGATGCTGGTATGCTCCTAATGTGATATTTTCATCTTCCACATTACCATCTATCTCAGTGACACTGTTTCACTAATACTGAATAATGGATGGGACTGCTTTTAAGTTCCAGAATTGTGTACAATAGCTGAGTTGCAATTTTCTGTAGAATGTTTTAACATAAAAGAATAGAGAAGCCATTTTTATCCCACTGATCTGGTTGAGTTTAAATCCAGTCCTGAAATGAAAGAAAATGCTCTTTCTAACCCGTTATACAATTTAGACACTGGTGAATGATTTTGTGATTGTAATTAGTTCAAAACTGATTGTCAAACAATCATGATAATATTTGATAACTTTAAAGCTTTGAGACCAAATCTGGTTCAGCACTTTTGTGTGTGTAGATTTTGATAGTGACTAAGGTCAGTTTGTATTTGTGTTCCTTTTTTTATACTGCATTTTTTAATATCTTTTGTTTGTTTGTTGTTGGTCTTTTGATCTGATTCAGATTGATGGAGGTGAAAATTTTTCTTTATTAGCTATAAGGATCCTAAGTGAACAAATGATGGAGCCACAGCTAAAACTGTCCACAATTTAGCAAAACTTAACATTAAATTGACAATACAACCCTGACAGTCCATAAGGATAGCAGGTTGGGGGAAAAAGAGTTATTTTGCAGTAGGAGTTGTTTATTTAACTTTAAGGTGGTACTTTGTTGAAACAAAGTAGAGGAGTTTCATGACTTATTTACACCAAATGAAATGAATGCAATGTTGGGTGCACTAAAATGACAATGTGAATGGGTAATCACGTACATACTAAATGCTCATATTGATGCTGGTTAAAAGAAACCAGGTCTCCATTCATGTGTACTCAAATATGTGCATAGAGTTTCACTCAACAGCATCTGACCACTGGTGAAATTTCCATTCACACAGAAAAACTGACAGTGGTACTCAGCTCTTTTTTATTATTAGAAAGCTACAGCTTAAAATTAAAAATGTTAATTTCACATTAACTTCTGTTATGCTTCAGCAGATGCAGTGTTGCCATTGCAAGATGAATTTTTCAGTGCATAGGATTGTATACAGATGCCAAACATACAATATAATTAAGACTATGTTCTGCACTGGGCCTGTGCTTTGCTTGATCCGAAAGTACCCTCATTGGATGACAAAATGGAAAATAATTCCATTCCCAAGCATTGACTTCCCAATCCCCAATAAACCACAGTTCAGCAAAAATGATAGATATTAAACTGGATTACACAAGGTAAAATTAAATATGAATCAGTAGGACTGATGTAAATTTGTATATATGATGTAAAAAGATCATTAGACTACAATGCAAAGCTTTGGGAAAGAATTTGCAAGAGATACAAGCTGTCTTTAGTGCATATACAATTTGAAAAGCAAACTCTGCTGCACTTCAATAGTACCTTTGCTGATATATGTAGCAATTATTTTGTACTGTATGGTAATGCTATAATGGACAACTTCATACCATTTAACTTTATCTGGGAATATCAAGCAGTGGTTAAGTGCCTCCATAGAGCAAGTGAAGAAAAGAATCAACAGCACACCAAAAGTAGACATTAGGAAACATGGCTCATATTATATGACATCTGATTTTTTTCCCCTCCTCCCTTTAGGGGAGCATTCAAACACAAGATAAAGTTAAACACTTTTGTGCACATTGCAAACTTGCCAAGCTTAACTGAAAATGTTACTTGACATAAGGAATTCAATTAAAACACAAAGAGGGGCTATCTAGATAACATTGTGTTAAAGGCACCTGGTGCACCCTTCCGTAGATCAAATGTTCCATGGGGCAGAGAAATAGCTGCTATGATTGGCTTCAATTTCCCAGCTTTGAGCCGAGGAGGGAGAAAGCATCCAGGCCCCTGATTTTGACTGCCAGCCAGTGACTCTTGCTGCAAAGTGCAACTTTGGAAATGTTGGACAAGGAAAGAGATTGAATCAAGCTCTACTGTGATGCCCATTTAATGGCTGCCAACACCATTCATCAATATATGCTCAATGATGAGCATAGCTTTGTGAAAAGGAAATAATGTTTGACTAATTTAGTAGAGCTTTTTGAGGAAATAACAAGCAGGATAGATAATTGGGAACCCATAGATGTGGTGCCTTTGGATTTCCAAAAGGCATTTGATAAGTTGCCACATAAAGGTTACTACACAAGATAAGAGCTCACAGTGTTGTGGGTAACATATTAGCATGGATAGAGGATTGGTTGGCTAACAGTAAGCAGAGTCAGGACAAATGGATTGTTATTGAGTTGGCAAATGTAACTGGTAGAGTGCCACAGAGATCAGTGCTGGGGCCTCAATTATTTACAATCTATATTAATGACTTGGATGAAGGGACTGAGTAGCTAACTTTGCTGATGACACCAAGATAGGTAGGAAGACAAGAGGATACAAAGAGTTTGCAAAGGGATATAGATAGGTTATGTGAATGGGCAAACATTGGACAGGTGGAGTATAATGTAAAATATGAGCTTTTCCACTTTGGCGGGAAGAATGGAAAAGCAGAATATTATTTAAATGGAAAGAGACTGCAAATATCTGTGGTAAAGAGGGTATCTGGCTGCCCTGGCATACAAATCACAAGCTATCATACAGGTACAGCAAGTGGAGAATTATTGGAGAATATGGAATGTTGGCTCTTATTGAAAGGGGAATGGAACATGAAAGTAGGGAAGTGCTGCTGCAGCCATACAGGGCCTTAGTGAGGCTGCATCTGCAGTACTGTGTAAAGTTTTGGTCTCCTTACTTGAGAAGGGAGATAATTAAATTGGAAGCAGTTCAGAGAAGGTTCACTTGGGTGATTCCTGGGATGAAGGGATTGTTTTATGCAGAAAGGTTGAATGGGTTAGGCTTATACTCATTGGAATTTAGAAGAATGAGAGGTGATCTTATTGAAGCATATGAAATTTTGAGGGGACTTGACAGGGTGGATACTGAGAGAATGTTTCCCATTGTTGGGGAATCTAGAACTAGTGGGGGCACAGTTTAAAAATAAGAGTTCTCCCATTTAAGAGGGGGGTGAGGAGGGATGTTTTGTCTCAGATTTAGACTTTGGAATTCCCTTCCCAGATATCAGTGGAGGCCGGGTCATTGAATATATTCAAGGCTGAGTTAGACAAATTTTTGATCAACAAGGGAGTTGAGGGTTATGGGAGGGGGTGGGGGCTGGCAGGCAGGAATGTGGAGTTAAGGCCACAATCAGATCAGCCATGATCTGTTTAAATGGTGAAGCAAGTTTGATGGGTTGAAATGGTTACTCCTACTCCAATTTCTTATATTCAGATTTTATGATCTGATGAAGAAAGAAGAACTACTGGAAGTTTTCAGGACCTTGTGATAATGTACCACAGTATGAGTCCTTTCTGGAAGAGGAGAAAACAATTGTATTGATACATTTAACATCAGAAAATGTTCCAAGGTGCTTCACTGGAACATAATCAGACAAAAATTGACTGAGAGCCAAAGAAGGAGATATTCAAAGGGGTGACTAAATCTTGGTCAAAGAGGGAGTTTTTAAAATAACAGTGGAGAGATTTAGGTTGGGAATTTTGAAGCTTAGGGCCTAGACTGTTGGAGGCATGGCCTAGTGGGACAAAGGGATTGGGAAATGAATAATTGCCAGAGTTGGAGAAATGCAGAGTTCTTGGATGGTTGTAGGGCTGGAGGAAGTTTAAAACAAGGAAAAATAAGAAACATGGAAAAATACCTTGCTTCACCATTCAATCATCTGATTCCATAATATTGCAGTTCTTATTTTGGTGCAGTATATTTTGCTGCTTGTGCACTTTAAACTGGATTTTAAATCTTTTGTTTTAGCAAAAAGCCAACTGTTCCTTCAGATTTTCAGTGATGTTAAAAAAGAAACCTGACAAGAGCTCTTTCACTGGCTCAGCAAGTTCATGTCTCAAGCAGCTGAGCCATAATTTCCCTAAAGGGTTCCCAGTTTTGATTGCTACTCTGTGCTTAGATTGTTGATTTCAGATAGTTTAGAGGTAGGAATCTACCTATGGAAGGGCAAGGTCAGGCCCATATGCAATGGATGCTGTAGTTGAATTGCTAATCAACTCTCAAAGCAACTCCCACTTGACCAAGGTATGAAATAGTTACAGATGATTGTGGAACTGTATCCTAATGAAAAATAGTTAATACTTTTAAGTGAAGAAAATCCCCAGTAAAAAGAAATGGTGAGCAGAGCTCATAATGATTTATGAAGGTGATATCACTTGACACTGTCAGCTTCATAAGAAAATGTAAGAAATAGGAACAGTAGACTGTTTGACCCTTCAAGCCTGTTCTACTATTCAATAAGATCATGGCTAATCTCCAACTACAACCACTTTCTCGCATTATTTCCCCTATCCCTTCATCTCCTTAGTATCTAAAAATCTATTGATCTTTGTCTTAAATACACAAAATTGAACATATGCAGCCCTCTGTGCTGGAGAATTCCAAAGACCCACCCTGTATCTCTTACCCAAAACCTAAAATCTGTATCACCTATTCCTTGTACCACCAGCTAAATGGAACAGCTTCTAATAAGACAAGAAATAATCATAAGAAACAGTAAGAGTAGGCCATTTGGCCTATTGAGACTTCTCTGCCATTCAATAAGATTATGGCTGATCTGATTGTGATCTCAACTCCATTTAGCTGCCGCTATCCCAGAACCCTTGACTCCCTTGTAGATCACCAGTCTGTCTAATTCAGCCTTGGATATGTTCAATGACTCAGCCTCCATTGCTCTCTGGTGTAGAGAATTCCAAAGATTAATAACCCTCTGAGAGAATAAATCCCTCCTCATCTCTGTCTTAAATGGGAGACAGCTTATTCTGAAACTGGATCTAAATTCCCCCATGAGGGGAAACATTATCCCAGCACCTACCCTGTTAAGCCCCTTAAGAATTTTATATGTTTGAATGAGATCACCTCTTATTCTTCTAAACTGTAGGAAATAAAAGCATGGTCTATTCAATCTCTCCTCATAGGACCATCCCCTCATCCCAGGAATCAGTATAGTGAACATTTGACCAACCCCCTCCACTTGTCTCTCTCTCCCCCCACCCAAACCAGCACCACCCTCCCACACACACACACCTTAAACCAACTTATATTTCACCCCTTTCTTGGACTCACTCAAGTTCTGTCTAAGGGTCATGAGGACTCGAAACGTCAACTCTTTTCTTCTCCGCCGATGCTGCCAGACCTGCTGAGTTTTTCCAAGTAATTCTGTTTTTGTTGTAGTGAACATTTGTTGTACTTCCTTTCAGGCAAGTCTATCCTTTGTTAGATAAGGAGATCAAAATTGCATAAAGTACTGCAGGTGTTGTTTCAGCAAGACCCTAAGTAATTTCAGTAAGACTTCTTTACACTTACACTCCAATTCCTTTGTGATAAAGGCTAACATACATTTGCTTTCCTCAGTCTTTGCTCTTATCTGCATGTTAACTTGCTGGAGCTTGTGTGCAAGGACACCCAGGTGCCTCTCAATAGTTATATTTCCTGGTCTCTCATGTTTTAGAAATATTCTGCTTTTCCATTTTTCCTATCAAAGAGGATAACTTTACACCTTTCCACATTATATTCCATCTGCCACATTCTTGCCCACATGTCTATATCCTTTTGCAGCCTCTTCATTTCTTCCTTACAGCTTACCTTCCCACCTAACTTTGTCATCATCAGCAAACTTGGATACATTGCACTCAGTCCCCTCATCAAAGGAGTTGATATAGATTGTAACTAGTTGAGACTGAAACACTGATCCTTGCAATACTCCATTGGTTACAGCCTGTCAATTGAATGCTTTTTGAAAATTGTAATGCACTACATTATCTGATTCCCCTTTATCTACTCTGCTAGTTACAACATCAAAAAACTAATTTGTCAAAACGGATTTGTCAAACACTATTTCCCTTTCACAAATCCATGTTGACTCTGCCCAATCGTGTTCTGATTTTCTAAGTGCTTTGTTACCACATCCCCAATAATAGATTGTAGCACTTTCGCTACAACAATAGGTTCCAGCATGTTCCCTATTAGAACAAAAATAAAAATAAAAATACCTGGGAAAATTCAGCAGGTCTGGCAGCATCTGCGGAGAGGAACACAGTTAGTGTTTTGAGTCCATATGACTCTTCAACAGAACCTACTAGTTCCCTATTAAAGTTTGATATCACTCTCAGTAGGCTCAGAACTCAAATTGCTACCTACAGGATAACAGCACTATATAAAAAAACTATAAACAAACAAATATTTGAAAATTAATTACAGTGCTTTATCTATTAATGTATCTCAGGAAAAGTAGTAAACGGTTCGATTGATCGATTTGCTTTTAAAGCTCAGTAAATGTGTTTATATTAAACATATATACTTTTCTTCAAAAAGTATGTTGGTAACCTTCTACTTTATCTGTAGATGTCATTGTGGCAAAGTTGATAAACATCACAAAGTCTTCCTGGTAAGCTGCCCTTGTGAACTGCCTGATAACCCTCCACACACCTGTGGTTTTAAACTGACACTCCTACTACATCACTTATTGTTAATTGGCCCCTGCTTATAGTTTATGAGTGTAAATCAAACTTTTGAGAGAAATGTCCTTGGTACCAAAAGCCTCTATCTTTACTCTGGCTGATTCACAATACAACAGAGCAGGAAAAATTGCAAGGCACATCTTTAAAAAATACATAATTACTTTTTAAAAGTACACACATTTCAAGGCCTCTCAATGCACATGGATAACTACATAAAACATTCACACCAGTATATTGATTATGGCTAGCTTCCCTATCTGTTTTTAATATCTTGTATTCATGTATCAATATATTTTATAATTTCTTCACAATATTTTAACATGTTGGGAATAAACACAATGGTGGTGAATTGTTAATATTATCAGGCTAATTATCCCCAGCTGAATTTGCTAAGAGTTATGCCTTTTAGCCTCACTAACCTGAGATAATTGATCTGAAAACTCTTTAATGTTTTGACATTATGTTTTGCACCATATAAGACATACTACTTTATTTTCTAACTCTATTCAGCATATGTTAAGACCAACAAATCCTGATATAAATTAACTGCATTTAAAAAAAAAAAAATTTAAAAAAATTTGAACATGACAACATTATGAAAAATTGTTTGAAGTAGACAATTCCACAGCTAAATGGGCAGTACTAGACCTTTGTGTGTGTGTTTTCATTTTTCTTTCAGTATATCATCTCCATAAGATGGGTAATTCTCAGGAAATTTGATGGTTCCATTATCTACTATCTTAATGATAATAAAATAAAAGTGAAACAAAACAAAGGTCATTAAGTATACCCTGCAATGAAAATATTTATCACAGATCAACAAAATGAAGTGTGAAAGCTTGATAGTTACATTCAATGAAACCTGTAAAGAGACCAAAGGCATCCTATCAATTATTTATTTTCACTCAACAGTTTGCATGATAGTCCTCATAATAGTTCTGTTATAGTTTGGGTCAAATTTAGCTCAGCCTTACTGATTGTAATTGAATAATAGCCATAAGCTGTTTTTACGTGATCAGTGGAGAAATAGTTCTGATCCCTCTGATGTGAATTATGTTCTGCTGCAAATTACAGTGCACTTGTACACAACAATCCAGGAATTGCCAATTGCAACTGAAAATGTCACAGGGGAAACCAACTCTTGAGTAAGTGAAGGTGATTTTTTTTCTTTAAAATTATCATTAAAAAAAATGATAGTTTAATACACTTCCCTTTTAATGCAACTAAAAAAACTATTATAAATGATACAGCTTTAGAAATAAATTTAATAGGTTTTGACTAACATCTAATGATGAGAAGACAATGAAGCTCAGATGTGCTCGTACATTCTGGAGCAAATAGTTTGATTCTGCCACATCTTGTACAATCGAAATTCAAATGAGAAGCATCCAGTGAACATCTTAGCATAGCCTATAAGACAACAGCCAATTCAATATTATTGCTAAGTCACAATAGCATATCACCGTCATGAAAATAGTTATTGATCAGAGTTTAAACAACACTTGTCCCTAAACAATTCATGCATCACAGTGTCAGATTACAGCCACTGTTCCATTGGGAGGATTCAGGAGGAGGTAAATCAAGTGTGAATTTGATTCAGACTATTTAGATGAATTTCATTTGATTACTTGATTTGTACTGAAGCATAAAGTATATTGGACACGTTTTGAACAGTTGTAAACTTGACATTAAATTGAACTTGTACTTCCCATGTTGGAGGTTTTTAAGCTTAGGCTCTGTTGGGCTCTCATTACATTTGTGACTTGCTTTCTTTTTAATCTGAGTCATAAAATATTTCTGGTTCATATTTTGAACTGGAAACCACCTGGTGAGTAAATCCAAAAACATTGGTTCTACAGATGCAAGGTAAATTACACATAATACACAGTGACAGCAAACCTTAAATCATCCATGCTGTACCTAAACCAATATTGTCAATTATATGATTAAAAAATAAAAATAATTTCTGGAGTTTAACATAATTTAAATTAAAATAAATCTATCCCAAAAAGTAGATGTCTATTATTGTGGGGTTCCTTTGATAAATTAGATGGGAAAACTGAAGACCACTTTCTCTTCAGATATGGTAATTATCTGTAATGAGCATTGCTCAACAGCAGGTCAGTTGTTTCTGTCAGCAGCTTTTCTAACAACGAATGCTGACTGGTAGAAACCTTCCATTCATACTTCAAAAGCCTTGGTTTCAACCAAACATATTCCTTGACTCATCTGAGCAAAAATACTGGAGATCCAGTAATTATATTCAAAACTAGTTAATATCCCTCTTGTGGAATGTGGAAAAAAAAATCACTGGTCAATTTTTAAACATGTCAGATTCAGTTTACTTTGCTGTTATTTTGTTACTTTTTGATAATATCTTGCAGAATATATTGGCCTAAACTTCAAAATTCATCCTTTGGAAATAAGAGATTATTTAAAACAAAGATTAAGCAAGTATAACTTTAAGAGACAATATTAAGCTATATACTACGAAACATTTTATGGTATACTGGGTATCCTTCAAATAATATAACTGTTACTGAAACTTAAAAATATTAAATACAAAATGCAGCTCTATATTTAATGTGCAATTTGATATGATGTAAAATAATATATAGTGAATTTCTCTTATGTATTGTTAACCAAGAAGTGAAAGGTTGGGGTTGAAAATGGAAGTTAGTAAGGTATAGTTTAACTCAATAATATTGCTGCATGGTGTTTCCATTTCTTTCCATGTTCTACTAAATCATACAACTCATCAAATCAGCTTGCTTTAATGTCTGGCTTGCAAATTATCATAAATACCAACAATCATGATTGCATAAATTGAACATAATAGTAATCAGTTACATATTTGTGGATTCAACATAAAAAAACAATGTGAACTATATGATACTGGAAAAAATGCAGTATGCGTTGAACTATTATTTTATATTTTAGTGTAAGTACTAAGGAAACAAGATAAGTTTAAATTAGCCAGAAGAGTCTAGAAAATCTTCTCCCTGGCTTGAACAGAAAGCCATACAACTTCTGAAATGTATAACCTATGACAATTGTTAGTCTTAAATGTAACTTGTAGTCCCAAATCTGTTCAACACAAAATGTGTTGAGTTCTGCTTGGCATGACAGTGGATTATGTAACTGAATTAGGGGGAAGAAAAGTTCATGTTGTGTGTCAGATATGGAGCAAATGTAGCTTTATAATTTTTCATTCTCTCAAACGTTATAAGCCTCAGTTAAGCCAATTAATAGGAGTGGTATGTGTGTGGGTTACAGAATGTTATTTTAATTAAACAATTACAAATTTTATGGAATATGTGGTGACATTTTCCCACATTAAAATGATTAAGTTACTTTTACAAAACAGATTAGTTCAAGTGAATCTTCTTTTCACTACTGAGAGTTGCTAACATAAAAATAACAGCATTAACATTTACAGATTGTTAATTAAATTAACAATTGTTCAATTAATGTTATCCTATAAAGACAACAGGAATTTGTATTAAAATGTTTAGTGTTGACCACTTTAAATTTATCATGTTTATATTACAGTTGTTTAAAAAGCTATTTATTTTCTTTAGCCAAATGTAGACCAAAATATCAAATAGGAAAATGATTGTGCAATTGAATGAGAATGTGGAACAAGTTTTAAAGCAATAAAATTGTTTTCCATTGAATCCTGTCCACATAAAATGGATTTCCTAATGGATGCATTGAATCAGTGCTGTTAGTTTCCTGCACTGTGTAATTGAAATATTATCTGCGGTGTCTATCTTTACTAGTACTTCTCGCTATACGTCTGCCTAAATTATCCATGTGTTTGCTTGCTTGTTTATTCATGCCTATGCTTTTATGATGAAACTATGTGCATACAAATGCTTAATGCACAAAAATGGTCATTATGCTTTTTGTAAGTATGGCCTCTAGACATTGACATGTGAGAAGTTTGTATCAACCACATGTGGTTAATTCAAATTGCATTCTATGCTGTATGAATGCAGACTAGCTGCAATTCAATTGATTTGCATTGATTCTGATGGTTGGACAAGCCTCCCAGATCCTTAGACACATCTAAGGACTATTGTTGTGAAGAGTAAATAGTAATTCTATAAGCCAATAGAGAAATGGTATAAAGGTTTCAGGCAGAAAGACGGTGTCTGCATATTGAGTTTCAATGGCTTTAAATCAACCTTCTCAATATAACTGCTATGGTACAATGTATTGAAATTAATGTAATATGATAATTTTATAACTTTAGATAAAATGTTTAACTTCATTCATTTAATCCCACCTATAGTAACAATAAATTCATTTTTTCAAATGAATCCTAACAACTTTTCAGTGTTTGTTTCTTAGAAGACAGTAAAGAAATACTTTTTGATCCATAAGTCAATGTTACCTTTACAGAACTATAATATTGGTAGCATTTCAAAATAGATATAAAACTCTAGCCTCCTAAATGTCATCTGTGTTGATACAATACTAGTTTTCACTTTACAGATTATTATTTGTTTTTGGATATATATAAAATGCATTCAATCAGCAGTTTTTGATTATTCTTTAATGAACAATCTTTCTATCTTAGTTTAAGAATGCTGGTTTGTGCTATAGAGTTGCCATCTGGCCTGTAACTCAAATAAGGCAATAAAGAGGAAATTAAATGTATTGCTGAGATATCACGCTGTAGATTCAATCCACCAATGATGTAAAGAGTTGATACATATGGCGTTCATGCATTATTGACTCATAACAAGATTATTTTTGAATGAGGTGGGGGTGATTATACTTGCTTCCTATTGTTACTATTGGTCAAAGTGATCAATATAAAGCAACGCTATTGAATGAGTCGTCACAGTTAGAATGATAATCTACCTCTATACACAACATGCAAGCTATAGATTTAATGCAGAATCACAAAATCTTTCATCTTATAATAATGAAAATGCTACAAGTGCAATATACAGTTGACTGAAATGTGACATTTTATTTTTCATCGCAATTTTTCAGGATGATTTCTGTTTATCTTTGTTGGTTACTGCTGAAACCATAAATAGTAATCCAGAGCACAACTTGCAAATGTTTTAACACTATTTTGTCATGCAACATCAACATTGCTTACATTTCAAACTGAATCTTTAATAACTGGGGTTCATTAATGTTCAGATGTTGTAGATGGTCATTTTAATTCTATTTTAATGGATATGAAAATTTAATTGACATTCCTGTTCCTTATTGACATACATGGTAAAATAAAAAGTGTCATTTTTTGCAAATCTTTTTTGATATTTATACAATAATTAACTGAGGTACATATTGTAAATAGTTCTTGCAATTTACCAAAACAATATTTATGATCACAAGAGAACCCTGTTTTTGGAATAATCAATTCCATATAACTAACAGTTTTCCTCATCAACTCTAGGAATGAAAAAAAATGTATCGGTATCAAGCTAATTATCACACGTAAATATTGCATTTTAAAAGCTTTTTATGGCTGCTTCTTTAGATAATTTAAAACTTATGGTTGAAGTAAAACACGCACATTGATGGTATTTAAAGTCTGCCGTTTTTGGAAAGAGGATTTGAAGTCAAAAGAAATGAACAGAAGCGTCCGCGTTGTATGAAGGCCTTCCTAATACTAATTAACAGAGCGAGAAAAAATACAGACAGCAAAGCCAAACGATTATCTTTCCCACCCACTACTGGGCATTTCTCCTTCCAGTAAGTATACCTTCTTTGTTAACCATAGCCAGATTTAACTTTAAAATTATTGTACTTTTACCATGAACGATTTGTCAAAGGTAAGACTGCAAGTGTCTTTACAGTGCTTGTTTGATAGACTATTCGTCTGATGCAGAAACTTTGATCCATTTTAGTACCATCCCCATAAAGACTGAAATTCATCACGTTGGAGCATGCAAAATGGCAATTACATTGATAACGTCGCTGCATGTAATTCGGACTTTTTTCCAGCGCGATCTTTAAGAAATTGCAAAATCGATCAGCAAGTCGTTTTATTTAAATTAGTGAATTTAACGTTCCTAAAATTTTGCTAAGCAGCAATTGGTTGCAAATCCATCAACGCATGATCACTTTGCAATTTACCAATGCAATTTCAGAATTTCAATAATTAATTTGACTTAATTAAAATATTTTATTTTGCACCGGGCATAACCAATCAACCAATGGGGATATCTGGATTCCCGAAGGAATTCTGCCGAGCTTGCCAATGATCGATGATAAAGAGAGGTTACAGCCCCCCTTCAAGGTAGAGGAAAATCGAGGACGGGCGAGCGTGAATCGAGCCGAGCTCCCCTCGCGCACGACTGATTCCTCCCTGGGAACCATTCGGTCAGCAGGTGACGCTCTTCACCTTTTGGGCTCCCAAAAGATCAAAACGGAAGGAGGCCAATGTTTCTAATGATCCTAATGAAAAACAACCTGGTGTTTCCGATCTCTCCGAACCCCAGCCCCCGGCCTTTTGTTGCAAAGGCGGCTCTAGTCCTAATTTCTGCAAACCTTGACCCCGTTAACTTAAATGAGCCGATGTGACAAGAGCCACCCCCTCCCCTCCCCTTCCCCCCCCAAAAAAATCAACAACACCTTCCAGAAAAATCAGTCCCTATCCAGATGCGATAGCAAACAACTGGCTGGAAACCCGCTCCTGATCAGGGCGAATCCTCGCCTTGTTGCCTCTTGTATTATTTTCTCCGCGCAAATATCAAAAGAGACAAGTGACTGGAGAGGAGAGTTTTAGTACATTTCAAATGTGCTTTGTAATGGGGTTAATTAAAATGTTCATAGAATGGATTACAGAAAACAGATTGGCGGCAGTGTTTGTGCACCCTATTACCTTCTCCAATGGGATTCCTTTTTACAAGCCTGTCTCTGTGGCGCAATCGGTTAGCGCGTTCGGCTGTTAACCGAAAGGTTGGTGGTTCGAGCCCACCCAGGGACGCTCTTTTTCTACTATGTTAAACCTCTATTAATTTTATATATCGCCATCGCCCCTACATTTTGTACACTGTTAGGAAAAATAACTAAAGGGCGTAGGATTGAGTACGTAACAATGTTTCTACGCTTCTGTTGGCTGAACGCATCTTTAGCCAACAGCTAATATGAAGCACCCATGAACTTCACATCAAGAAATAAGGCTTATTAGATCATAAATCGGAGTAGGCCATTCGGCCCGTCGAGCCTGCTCCACCATTCACGAGCCTATCAGAAATAGTATCAGCAGGTAATATATGAGGATTTGTTTGCACATTTTGAAAATAGCGTTCCTGCAAAAAGAGCAACTACAAAATTTAAGAACCTCGATAAAATCCACCGTGTATGACTATTACTCAGTTGTGGTCTCACAAGGTCTCAACATTCACGTTATGTTCGCTGCGAAGATAAAAAAAATGTCCGCCCAGTAGCATGTTATACATAACAAAACTCAGGCTATTATTCAACCAAAGGGTTTGTTGTTGTAGAAAGGAACATAAAATTGTGCAGTGCCAAGCTGAGTCTCTGGATTCGGTTTTCCGGCGGAGGCTTCGTAATTCAGTAAATATTGCAGGAAGAGGCAGAGTTTTGCACTTGCTCTTCAATTAGAAACACGATGATATCTGAAAGAATTATAGAATAATATTTTCTTCAAGACCAATAGAAACGTTTCAATTTTAGTATGATGCCAACACAACACAAAGTAAGTTAAAGTAAAAATAACTCTTCAAGAATTTATACCTAAATACTCGAGAGATATGCTTTCAGACCTTTTGACTATATAACTGTTATTTGCAAAATTATCTATTTTAGACATTTAATTTATTCTAAGTTTTGAGACAGACGTCAACGATACTAAACATTGTAACAAAAATACAGATATATCAAAATATTGTGTGTGTGAAAAGAACTAATTGCAACTACTGAGAACGGTGTATTGCGCCATTAGCAGGGTATTTAATTTATTCTGTTCAATCCTTCGCTTGGTGTATCCTGGCAAAATACAAAATAACTTGACATATACCTTAACTCTTTAAGTTTTCAACAAATAGAAGACCTGCCGTCTAAATGTTGCATAAACAACTATCGATCATGTTACCTACTCTCTCCTGTCTCATTGTCTATAGTCAAAGACTCACATCTAACAATAACGCGGAATGCAAATGATTTTAAATACATATTCTGACAGACATTATACAATAAAAGGCTGATCATCAAGCACACGTACTTAGCTTTGTTATGCTTCCTTGCTGTTATTGTTGGTTCATTTTTGTTTCTAGTTAAATCTGATTGCACATTTTACAAGCCTTTTTTCTACAATTTTAAAGTCCCAATACACACGCTAACCAAAACATCAGCAAAATGGACTTAATCTATTTCAGCACGAATGCATCCCACTAGTACGGGTGCATTCCAGCTTATTATTTAACTATTGTACTTTACTGGCTGCAAAGCGTTGTGGAATGTTTTGAGATCGTGAAAGATGCTATATAAATGCAAGTCTTTTTATTGCCCTGCAATTTTTTTTGCCAAATTTAATGGAACTTTCAGTTTAACCACTAAGCCATCTTTTCCCACAAAATTAAAATTGGAAAATAATACAAAGAGAATTGCTAATTGAAAGTAACAGTAAGGAGCAACCCAGAAATGGATTATGCACCCATTAATTTAGAACCAGTAGAAAGAAAAACACTTAATTTGTAAAGTGATTGTACTTTTGTGCATTAATTGGCAAAATACATTGTTGTTTATTTTAATCGTTACTTGGGCATAATGTAACCTATGCATTTACAGGAACAATTAAGTAGAAATGTGTAAAACGGACTTACATTTATATGACGCCTTTCACGACCACCGGACGTCAAATGCTTTCGAAGCGTGGACACTTGTAATGTGGGAAATGTAATGATACAATTCCTCAAAAAATACTTTAATGAATTCAGTCCAACTTTACACAACAGTCTTCGACAATTACATTGAACACTTATTTATGGGAAAAGCATTTCAAGCTCTGGACGTTAATATCCTTTAATAACTTGGATTTTACAGAGAGGAGAGCCAATGCAATACCGGATTGGGGGGCAAGGGGCACACAGCATAATATTTGCTACACTTTAAGCGGTCAGCCCGATTTAACCAAGTTCTCGTCTTTCAATCAGAACAAGAAACCGGCATGCAACCCTATCAGAAAGTGTGCTGAATTTCGAAAATAGACCAACCCTTCCAAATATTTTTTCTCCACCTGTAATTTATCTTAACAACTTTGTGATATTACGTACTAAATCCCAGATTAGAAGAGGACAATATTGCACGAAAGGAAATATACAGAACCATGCTTTTCAAAAATGCATTGGTTATAGAGGGGATATTTTTCTGGTCCACTAAACCTCAATCAAAAATAATGAAGTTGTATATGAACTACATTTACCTTGACTAACAAGTCACTCTTGTTGTAGAATCTCGTATACTTGTAAATATATAAAATAAAAAGTCATCTTGAGTTATTCTACTGAGGGAGAGTAACGGAAAATTGTAAAATATTTAGGTTACTAGTAAAATGCAGCAATATCTGGCTGAATTTAAAACATTTCAAGAAGAATAAAGATGCTTTTTGTATTCCATTTGCGATGTCAACTAAGTCACCGTGCCAAAAAACAGCTACTGGAATCCCTTAATGATACAAAATTTGTTTATTAATTCCAGTGTAGATACCTGAGCCCTTAAGTGTGAAGGAGGAATTCACCCAATGGAAATTAAACCTTCACAAATATAACCGCTATGAAATAAGTCGATCCTTCTCAGCAGCTAATGTCGGTAGATTTTGATTATTATTTTCCGATTTGGAGAGCGTTAAAATGTCATAAATTATATTTGGACATGTCCATGAAACGTTTCTTCATATTTATGACAGTCGAACAAGATCAGCAATAAGAAACAACTATATCCACAAAGTTGTCGATCTATTGAAGATAATGTAACATTAGGGTAAATAAAAATAAATGGGAAGAAGAAAAATATCAGTCATTCAAGAGAAACATAACCACTCTCAAGAACCTAAATATCATGGTTTTTGACGTAAAGTTTCTTGAAGAATAGCTTCTCTATTTACCTTGTCTTTGGGCTGGTTTATGTTGTTTAGTCTTACAGCCCTTTTCAAAGGTTCCAAAGTTTGTGGCAAAATATCGGTTAGTTTTTAAGTTTTCCACGTTTAACTCTTCTAACAACAGAAATTCGACTGTACTTTTACAATTATTTACCACCTCAAGATGGGTGATGGGTTCGATTATCATTTGGTCTCCGCTGAAGTCCAATGCAACAGAGACAACGCATTGGAAAGACATCATTAACAATTGTATTCGCATTTAAGTATCGCGTGTCTTTTTAATCGATGCCTATTTCTGGCGAACAGTAAAAACTTGGATACTTCAATATGCACTACCTTGCTATCTTTTGGTACATTACTAATTAAAATTAAATGGAAAATGTTCTCCGGAAAAATGCAATGTCGAATGACTGTGACTGATTTTATGCTCTAATTGAACTGGGGTCTGATAAAGGGTCACACGCCAAACGTTAACCTGTTTTTTCTCTTTGTGAAGGTCCTGCTGTGCATGTCCAATATTTCCTGTTCTTTTTAAGTGCAAAACTTCCAGCACTTGCAGACCTTTTATCTTTGTTCCAAGTCATTTCGCGTTTAGCTGCCATTAAGGACTACACAGTTAGTACATCGAAACTCTACTAGTTAAATCGTAGTTAAATTCTACATATTCTGTGACAACTTTCAAACCGCGATTAGCAGAATATTCGTGGGGGAGGGGCGGGTGATATTGAGATAAAACTCAAGACATTACATTTAGAAAGTTTGAAGTCGAGGCTGGGTTTTTGTTTACTCAATAGGTGTGTGCGACCATTTTCAATTACTTTTCTTCAGTTTCTGAACAAAGAAACACAATGACATATTTTAGTTGCAGATAGATGACTATAAATCATGGACCCTTCGCTCATATTCTAACATATTTCTTAAATCTTCATTTTGACAATTAAATACCACAGATTATTGTTGTCATCTTGATATTATTTGCTAATTGAATATTAATTGAATAATAATCTGAGCAGCTCAATAAATACAAAATTAGTTTTTAAAAACCTGATGGAATGTTTACAGGAGTTTGAGGAATATTCAAATGAATAAAAGCAACAATTAAAAAAAAGTCACCTTTGCATTTTTCAGAATTTCTAGATAATGACCCTATGTTTAGGCTTCCTAACTGGTCGATTCATTTTAAATGTTTTTTCTAGTGAAGTTATCTTTTCGATCGGATGCTTAATGAGTACGGTCCACTCCTTGCGTTCCCAACTTTTACCTGTAGGTTCACTTTGGACTGCCTTGATTCAGGATGACAACTGCATCCAGGGAGCGACTACAAACTATTGCTCAATTGGGAAAAAGAAACCGAGTTTTATACATACATTCTTTATATATAGAAGTGAAAGGGTGCGATTTATATATTGAAGAAAGCTGCTCTTTCGCTGAAAACAGCCATCCGGAAAAGTCAATTAATCTCAATCCACATATAAATACAAGGACTATGTGCGTTCATGTGTTTCAGCGATAGGGGAGAAACACGCATACATACACAGTCTGTACATGAATCACCCCACCTTGTCTATGTCTATCCATCTATCATCAGTTTAAACTGCTTTGCAGTGTATAAAAAGTTCATTTTAACAGAGACCTACAGTATAACAAGAAGTGTATCACGCCACGGACGGCAAACAGAATCAGTGAAATGCAGCATGGTTCAACATGCCATACTTTTCACCTCCCAGACAGCATTTCCGGTAATTAACTCCCCTGCGACTTGGCATTCCAGTTGCATATTTTAACATTCTGATAGGGGAGGATGTGATTTGCCGAGCACTCCTATTCAGTATTGAAGGGGCCGTGGACTATTGATTACAGAGCAGTCACATTGTTTAGCATTTTTGGGGTTAAGGCAACGAAACTATCTGGAACTCGTGGACAATTGGTACACCGAACAAAAACGTTTTCATCCCTTATATCTTTAAGCATTTCATTATTTGAGAAGAGCATACAAACACTCAGATTTACATCATTTAGAACGCACAAACTGAGAAACTAAAACAGATATTTACTAAATAAACTAGAAATAACCTGTCTGACAATTATTTATTTTCAAATTGTGAACATAATTATACAGCAAGGGATACTTTGAGAGATCAGATAATTTGTGAGACCCTATTTTACTGAGCATACAAAATTACGAGTCAGGCACATTACTGAGATTTATTGGCAGCAACTGTTTGGCACATTAGATCACAGTATCACACACGTTATACCTCCAGGCTGCATTATTTTACGCTGAGCAGTTCTATATTAAAAGCATAATTTATAGCAAGAACGTTCCTATTTCAGGCGATAAAATTAGCAAAGGACAAGGAACTGTCGTTTTATATAGCGCCTCTCAGGTCCTGGAGACCCCAATGCGCATCACAGTCAATAAATTGAACATTCGAAAGTAAACATAATTATTGACGGCAAATTCAGTGGAAATGAAATGTGATGATCCTGAAAAATTGTAACTCGAGCTTTTTTGGCCGTCTTGTTTAATGCGTTGTCCAATACAAATTCTATATATGCAACTTGCACAAATGTTGCACGAACCATACTATTTCACAGCTAAAGGATATGCAACATTCTAGTATTTTTTTTCCTCAAAACTGAAAGAATGTAATTATCGAGTAGAATAAGAAGGTTTTTCCAATGTATTAATGTCGAGCGTATTTTAAGTAATCCTTCACATTTGTTACATATATGTATCTCCACATGAGCTATGACAGAAGTTTGCATTTTCTGTCCACTGCAGTTTTCTCCCTAACAATTTCGAGTCGCCGATTTTCATTATATTCCTTTCTTTATGGTGTTCATTCTTTTGAAGTGCCCATCTGAAAGAGAAGAGGAAATCAAAACAGCTTTTTGGAATGTAAGATGAGGGACTTCACAGGTCTGCTCTTCAATTCTCTGCATTACTATTTACATTTTCGTATTTGTGTATATTTGATCATTATCAAAACTATAATCTTCTGTGGTTTTCAAACTGATGTAGTCTGATATCTATCACACATAGCCTAAGATGCAGCCTCTTTATATAAATGTTGCTGTTTTCTGTTCGCAAACATTACCGATCAGACAAGTTTGCAGTTGTACGGTACCATGAAATTTACTAGGGCTCCTTGGTATCACCTTTACTACTGTTATATCATTATATGTAATTGCTCTCTAAATTATTTTGTGTTTTATTGCACTAAGTTCCTATTGCTGCAAATAGCATTACACTCCTTTTTGTCAACACTTCTTTTTACCTATGATTATTGCACAGAGATATTGCACAAAGTAGCATTCAGATGATCTTATGGCAGTTTGTGTAAATCCCAGAGTTTCAGTCCATATTGTATCTGTTATTACATTTGACATACAAGATGCAATGAAAGCATTCCATTTTATTTCAGCGACTGAATTTCTATTCCGTTAATTTCCAATCTCTTTTATATCTATCACCATTATTGCAGCAGCATCCTGCATCTATGTCATGGATGTCTAAAAGACAATTTAATTCTGACCCATATGCTGCTTTGTAGATTAGTAGTTAGGATCAAGAAGGCATTCATGTGATCCCACTGACAGTCAGCCTTATCTCTGGTAAATGACATATCTGAGAGCTGCTTAAATTGAGCAGATACTACTATGTGTTCTAGGCTTATATAGCTACAATGATTTGGTTACTTGTTTTCATATTTGAACTATTCTTACATTTAAAAATATATACGTATGAATAGGCTAAGCATAAAATGTGCATCACATTGCTTATAATTGTAACCCTTGAGCAATTTCTGATAGGATTTGAATTGATGAATGTGAAAGCAGTTTAAGATATATTTTAAAATCTCAATAGTATAATGACAGTAAATTGTATATGTTACATTTGTTCTTTCTTTCACAGCTTCTATGTTAAATATAATCTTTTATAACAAGAATGAAAAAGTATTTAAAACAGTCAACATGAAAAAGTAAACTTGTTTTGTATAACTGAGTTTTACCATCAACACTTATTTTAAAAATAGAAGTCATAAAAATTTACAACTAACTCAAACATGCTTTTTATATCTTTCTACATAGGCCTTTAAACGGTGTTGATTACATTAACAGGAGAAACTCTTGGAGGAATCTGATGTATGAAAGAACTGAATTAATCAGCAGCTGTTGTTTTAATGTTGCATGTTGATTCACGTTAATTCCTTCAAGCAGTAGTCCATCACTGATGTCATCAGCATCCATGGATTAAACAAAAATGTTACTGTCGTGTCCATAGACTTTACTAGTACTACGTCACAGCAGCAAAAATAAATATGACACCATGAGTACCTGAAAAATACAACCCACTGATGTCAAATTGAATTACACCATGAACATTTAATTGCGCTGGACAGCTATCAAAACATTCCAGATGTTGTAAAAATCTGTGAAGTCTTCTTCAAGTCATAAATCTCTCTCAACAGAAAAAAGCCATAAAAAGCTTCTAACAACTGATGGCTGCAGCCAACTGATGGATACAGGGTAACTTGATAAGGTGGATTCAAAATTGGCTTAGTTGTAGGAGACAGAGGGTGATGACAGAAGGATGCTTTAGTGACTGGAAGCCAGTGTCCAGTGGTGTACCATAGGGATCCATGCTGGGTCCCCTATTATTTGTAATTTATATAAACGACATAGATGACTCTGTGAGGGGTAGGATTAGTAAGTTTGTGGATGACACAAAGATTGGCCGGGTGAGGTTGAGCGTCTTGGGCTACAGGAAGATATAGACGGGATTATCAAATGGGCAGAGAGGGCAGATGGAATTTAACCCTGAAAACTGTGAGGTGATACACTTTGGAAGGAGTCCCATTCTAGGATTTGATGGCCATGGAAGGTGTTTTTGTGGAGTGGCCAAACAGGTTGATTATCAACCTGTGAAACCTTCCAACATGCCTGATGGCAGATGGTAAGAACGGGACACTCTCCTGGTCAGCCAGAACCCACAGAACACAATGACAAACCACTGCAGCACCTTGCCAAACATAAAATAATGCACCGTCCATGCTTGACAATGCTCTCTTGGGCATGGTACCTGAAGAGAGAGAGACTTGGTAATGGCCAGTTCCTAAGAATTAACTTAAAAAGAGTTATCATGAATAAACCTTTGTGCAAGGTAATGATTGCTATTGACTTTAATTTTACTAGGGCTCCTTGGTGTCACGCACAATCAACTGCTGCCTTGATTTCAAGAACAATCACTCCCGACTCACCTCTGGAATCCTGGACTTAATGTTTGGACCATAACTGGAGCCAAATGGGCCTGGGGGAATCTAAACTGAACATTGTGGAGTCAGTTATTGTTGAGTAAATGCCACTTGATAGCACTGTTTATAATTCCTTCCCTCACTCTGCTGAAGATTGAGAGTGAACTGATAGGGCAATAATTGTTTGGGCTCTGGAGCACTGGTCTTCATCACTACAGCTGAAATACTGTCAGAGCCCATAGGCTTTGTTGTGTCCAACAGTGCCATTTCTTGATGTTATGTGGATTGAAATGAACTGGCTGAGGTCTAGCCTCTGTGGAACATTATGGATCTCAGGAGAAGGCCGAGAAGAATCATTCACACAGAACCACTGGTTGAAGGCTCTTCCAAGGGCTTCAGCCAGTTCTTTTGCACTCATATGCTGAGCTCTATAATCACTGTGGATGGAGATATTCACAGAGCCTCCACCATCTTAATTGTCTACCATCATTTGCAACATAATGTGGCAACACTGCAGAGCTTTCATCTAATCTATTGATTCTGTCCATAGGTGCTGCTTCCACAGTTAAGTTCCACATGTAATCCTGTGTTGTAGCATCACCAGGTTAGCACAGATGCTGGTCCCAACATCATCTTCTACACTCTTCATTGAACTTGGGTTGGTTATGTGGTTTGATGATGATAGACAAATGCCATAAGATTGTTCTAATTCTGCCATGTCCAGCACAATGCCAACACCAGCCACCACCCTCCCCTCCACTTTCAGCATTCCAAAGGGACTGTTCTGTCTGTGATTCCCTGGTCCACCCCTCAATCACTGCCAACACCTGCCCCCTTCCCAGAGCACCTTTCTATGCAAACACAGGGCCTGTTCTATTACACCCCCCATCTCACTGTCCAAGGCCCGAAACACTTCCAGGTTCCAGGTGAAGCAGCAATCTATGTGTACTTCTTTCAATTTAGTCAATTGTATTCACTACTCTAAATGTGGTCTCCTCTACACTGGGGAGACCAAACACAGATTGGGTGACTGCTTTGTGGAGCACCTTCATTCAGTCTGCAAGCATAACCCCGAACTTTCTGTAGCCTGTCATTTTAATTCTCCACCTTGCTCTTATGCTGACACCTTTGTCCATGGCTTGCTGCACTGTTCCAGTGAAGCTTAACAAGCTTTAGGAACAGCACCTCATCTTTCAATTAGGCACTTCACAGCCTTCCGGACTTAACACCTTGTTCAACAATTTCCAACATAAACTCTGTCCCCACATTTTGTTTATTTTTCTTTGCATGTTTTATTTATCCCTCCTATTTTTGCTTTCAGACAGCAGCGCACCTGCTTTAGGCACACCTTTTGTTTCTTTATTTCTTTTCTTGCCTCATCACCTTTCCCTTTGGGCCTATAAGACCAAATCTTCTGTTATTCAAACGCTCCTGTCTTCCACCTTATCACAGATCTTGCTTTGTCCTTGTCCCACCACTCCTTGCTCAAAACCTATTACATCTCTAACTCTTCCCAATTCTTCTGAAAGATCACTGACCTGAAACTTTAGCTTCTTTTCTCTCTCCACAGATGCTGCCTGACTTGCTGAGTATTTCCAGCATTTTCTGTTTTTATTTCAGATTTCCAGCATCCACAGTATTCTGCTTTTCAGCAACAGATTGTGTTGGATACAGTTCTGCTATTGGCCCACAATGCCTTATTTTCCAGTTTTGAGTTGTGAGATCTGTTCCTCACTCATGCCATTTAGCAACATGGTAGTGCCTCAGATTATGATGGAGAGTATCCTCAGTGCAAAGACAGGACTTCACCTTCACAAGGACTGTGCAGTGGTGACTCCTACAATTGTCATACCCTGTCATGGACAGAGAAACCTATGACGGTTGAGGGCAAAGTTAAATAGATTACTCCCACTGTTGATGTAAATAGGCAGTAAGCCATACCCCACCATTTCCGGGGCATTACCACCATTCTTCCATCTGACAAGGACCTCAAAAATCTCCGTCTGTATATTATGTATTTAATTGCATCTCTTTTGAAAGTTCTATTATTCTCCAGCAGCAAACTCTTTATTTTGAATGTTGTTTCTCAAATAGACTGGGTACACATGGTAAGCTAGATCAGGCTGAATTTTAAAATAGATTTTAAATTGCCACATCATTGGAAGTGAAAAACCCCAGTATCCCGCTCCACATAAATGAGCCTCACACAAAAACACACATTACCATTGTTATTGTGAAGAAAATGCTAAACCATTACAATCTCACATTTTATTCTTTACATCAGCAATTCTCAAACTTTAGGCCATGACCCCAATCGGGGTCACAGACACAGCAAATGGGGTCACAAATTCTTCCTCCTCCAAGACTGCACCCCACACTGTCAACAAGGCCCAGGCAGCGTCCGGCCCTGCCCTTACCCTGCTTGTCCCTCAGTCTCTATCGCTGGGCCATTGGGCTCCTGCTTGTGGCTGCTTAAAATGGGGAGCTTGGCTGAAACCCCAGTGACCAGTAACTGTCACAAGTTATGTTCTATGCCCATTCAGAAGCACACCACTTTCCTCATAAAGCCTGGCCCAGGCCATGAATCCAACTGCAATTGTTCCTCTCTGAGCTGTGGCCTCTTTGAGCCACTGGCATCTAGAGACAGGTTGATTTTCGTGTTAAAATGGGTCATATTGGAAAATAGTTTGGGAAGAGCTGCTTTACATACAATGTAACTTTGTAATTCTGTAATGTTTACTTTATGTTTTAGTGCT
Organism: Carcharodon carcharias; assembly: GCF_017639515.1. Taxonomy (NCBI): domain Eukaryota; kingdom Metazoa; phylum Chordata; class Chondrichthyes; order Lamniformes; family Lamnidae; genus Carcharodon; species Carcharodon carcharias. The sequence goes on from NC_054469.1 coordinate 60,659,126, forward strand.
GTTGTTAAGTCTTCCAGCTTCCTACCCTGCAATGATGGAAGGGAAGATTTTGTTTGCAGGCAATTTTGATCTTGAGAATGTCAGCACAGTCAGGTTTCCAGAGCTGATCATTGAAGAAACAGTTGTCAAGACCTGTACAGTACCACTGAATTATTACATTAATAAATTTCCAGATAAACAGCAGCAACTAACCTGAGGTAGTCTTACTCAACTTTGCTCCAGACTTAGGATGGACTCAGACTGCAAATCTGGTAACAAAAACAGAATTACCTGGAAAAACTCAGCAGGTCTGGCAGCATCGGCAGAGAAGAAAAGAGTTGATGTTTCGAGTCCTCATGACCCTTCAACAGAACTGAGTGATACGGAAATCTTGTCGCAGAGAGGAACAAAACTTCTTCAAGGTAGGCATTCCTTGAAGAGGAGTGGCAGTCAATTAAACAAAGAGATAAAAACAAAAAACTGCGGATGCTGGAAATCCAAAACAAAAACAGAATTACCTGGAAATTGGCTCTTAGCACTTATAATCTTGGTAGAGGCAAATTACTCTTTTTTTTAAAAGAAAAAATCTGAAATCCCAGTTATTTACTAAAAGAAAAAAGCCACAAGATTCTATGGGGGTTTAAAACAGAACAATTTTTACTATGCAAGAGTAAAACAAAGCAAACACTAAATATTATCCTAGCTAACCACCTATACTCTAACACTCAGAATCAACATAAGTTAAACATAAATTAGCAGGCAAATTTCAGTCAATTAAGAACCATAAATTATGAATTAAATGGCAGATAAAACTAAGGCAGAGCTTATGGCCTGAATTTTTCCCTCATTAGGCCCATGCAATTGGCGGGAGCACTCAGGGAACTGGCTCCTGACCACAATTTCATGCTGGTTGGCCAATTAATGGCCAGCCAGCATGAAACGCAGGCTGAAAAGCTCAGCACTGCCGGGTTGGGGGCAGGAAGAAAGTAGGCGACAATGACATCATGGGCATGGGTGGGCACTTCAAGTGAGCTCCCTGAAGGCAGACAGCTGCCTCAGGGAGCTCTAGACCTGCAAATAATAAAATAAAGCACAAAAAAGCTGCAAAAAATCTATACATGCAGCACAATCAAGCATCTGAAAGATTACCTCAGAAAAATGCTTCCCCCAGATATTCCTTTTTATTTTATTTCTTAACGGAGATTTCATCCCGCCCTTGGATGAGGTTTCATCAAAAATGTAAAGGCTACCTGGCTGATTAGCGTGTCCGACAACCGTATGGTTGGACGGGATATGAAAAATCATGTTCAATTGCGCCGTTAATGGGCTTAATTGCCCACTTAATTGTCAGCCGCTGCGCTTCTGACTGTTGTGCCCGCCCACTGAGTGAAATATCATGCAAGTGTGCGATGACGTTGGAACGCTCACCCAGCGTCATCTTGCATGATTTTATGCCTGATCGGGTCAGGCACACGCCCACCTGTGGAATGTAAAATTTATGAATTGGTTCAGCAGTCTACAGTGTTTTTTTCCTTCATTTTTTTTCATGGGATGTGGGTATTGCTGGCAAGGCAAGGATGTTTTGCCCATCCCTAATTGCAGAGTGCAGATAAGAGTCAACCACACTGCTGTGGGTCTGGAGTCATATGTAGGCCAGAACAGGTGAGGACAGCAGATTTTTTTCCTTAAAGGGCATTAGTGAGCCCGATGGGTTTTTACAACAATCAATGATAGTTATCTTGGTAAAAATTACTGAGACTAGTTTTATATTCCAGATCTATTAATTGAATTTGAATTCCACAGCTGTCATGATGGGATTTGAATCCATGTCCCCAGGGCATATAAATAGCCTGGCCCTTGAGATTACTAGTCCAGTGACATAACCACTGTGTCACCACCACCATGATCAACCTCGGTCATAAAGTCCTTCAAAACTCTGACTTCCTTACAAATAATTTCAGCTCTTCTCCTTCTAGGTGCTAGCCTGATCCCAGCTGAGAGCAGAATGCAACCAACCCACAGGCATGGTCTTCATCAAAAATGGCACAACCTCCACAACTCAGTCTGAATGGCGCAGATCCCCCAGCGTTATCCTCAAGGAACAGAAACAGCTACAGCAATGTATTCTCAGCTTCTGGATCTGGCTGTAGCACAAAGTCAAACTCAACAGAGCACTACTGGACAGAGTATTTGCTTAACTCAGGGAATGTGGTGAGTGAGGGAATTTTAAGAATTAACATCTTTCTAAAATCTAGTCAAGTTTGCATTTAGCATTTAACTTAACTTTAAGATTAAATTGTAGTTTCTTTCAGTCCTAATCATTGGCTCTGCCTGATTGCATTGAGATTATCTAAGTGCTCTGCTATAACCTCCTTAATATAAATTCCAGCATTTCCCTACAACAGATGTTAAGCTAACTGACCTGTAGTTTCCTGCTTTCTCTCTCCCTCCTTTCTTGAATAAAGGAGTTATATTCACTCTTTTCCAATCTGATGGGACCTTTCCAGAATCTAGTGATGTTTGGAAAATTAAAACCAATGCATCCAATATCTCAGCAGCCACTTTTATTTAAGACCGTGGGATGAAGTCCATCAGAACTTGGGGACTTGTCAGCTTTTTGTTCTAATATTTTTCTCAGTACCCTATCCCTGGTGATTGTAATTGTTTAAAGTCCCTCCCTCCCTTTCAACTCTTGATTCACAATTATTCCTGGGATCAGTGCTGGGCCTCGACTATTTACAATCTTTATTAATGACTTGAATGAAGGAACTAAATGTATTCAAGTCACATTTGCTGATATTTCAAAGATAGGTAGGAAAGTTGCAAGGAGAATATAGTGTCAGCAAAGGGATATAGACAGGTTAAGAGAGTGGGCAAAAATTTGGCAAATGGAATATACTGTGAGAAAATGTGAAGGTTGCCCACTTTGGTGAGAAGAATAGAAAAGTTAAAGTGGAATATTATTTAAATGGAGAGAGACTGCAGAATGCTGTGGTACAGAGGGATCTGGATGTCATTGTAGATTAATCATCAAAAAAATCACATATAGTTTCAGCAAATGAACATCAGCCTTTATTGCTAGGGGGATGGAGTATAAAAGTAGGAAAGTATTGCTACAACTGTACACTGCATTGCTGAGACCTCACTTAGAGTACTGCATACAATTTTGGTCCACTTACACTGGAGGCAGTTCAGCGAAGATTCACTAGGTTGATTTCTGGGATGAAGGGGTTGTCTTATGAGAAAAGGTTGAGCAGGTTAAGCCTGTACTCATTGGAGTTTAGAAGAATGAGAGCTGATCTTATTGAAACATATAAGATTTTGAGGGGACTTGATACAGTAGATGTTGAGACAATGTTTTCCCTCGTGGGATAGTCTAGAACTAGGGGGCACAGTTTCAAAATAAGGGGTTTTGCACTGAAGATGGAGATGAAGAAGAATTTCTTTTCTTAGAGAGTTGATAATCTTTGTCACTCTCTTCCATAGACAGCAGTGGAGGCTGAGTTATTGAATATAATCAAGGCTTTGTAATACAAATTTTAGGTCTACAAGGGAGTCAAGGATTATAGGGGCTTTCAGGAAAATGGAGTTAAGGCCACAATTAGTTCAGCTATAATCATATTGATTGGCAGAGCAGGCTTGAGGGGGAAAATGGCCTACTCCTGCTCCGATTTCTTATGTTCTTTTCTTCTTATGTTTCTGGGATGTGGATTGAACCCAAAGCCTTCTGACCTAGAGATGAAAGTGCACCCACTCATGGCTGGCAGTAAGACTATTATAGTTGGCATAAGTGCCCCAGTGTTATTCAAGTCTAAGTCAGCTACTTCCTACACCTGCTACCTACTCAGTTACACTGGCTGGAAGGTAAACATGTTTGGACAAGGCATGATTCACCTCCCTGCCATAGTTGACATTGATTGGCTCATGTTTGGGAAATGAAAATTCTTGGTCCTTCTAATGCAATCTAAATGTAATTCAAGCAGAAGTTAAGCTGTGGGGGAAATACTGGGGCAGGAACCCAACACCTGTAGTTCCTGCATCACTAGCTCCCAGAGTGATATAAGGGTGGGAGCAGTATACCTGGTTAGTCCTAACGTACAAGCCCACTGAGCGCCACACTTGGAAGCCACCTGGAATGTCCAGGCTGAAATGTGGCCTAAGTATCCAAGTAAAATAGTAAGCAGCTCTATGGTTGTTGTTTAAATGTGATCCCCTTGCAAAGGGGGTTGGGGGAGGACTTCTACATTCTTTTTGGGAGTTGGCCAAACGCCTCTCCCCCCTCCAGATGTAGTGCCAGTCATCTGATTTCTCTGCAAGTTGAGCCAATGGGGTCTCAAAATGTGCCCCTGATGATATTGGTGCCTACCATCAGTGTGAAAAATATGAAGCCTCTGTTCTCACCCTGACAAATTTTCTGTGGTCAGCAGCTGAGGTTCCCAGTGAGTGTGGTTCCCACTGTAATTTGATGGTGAAGATAATGGCCGGGATTTTAATGTTTAGATGAGCTGGAAGTGGGGAGGCCCGATAATGCGTGGGAAACTTGTAGGTATGTGAAGTGGATCTGTCAGAGGCTTTTTAACACACCACTGTATTAATATATGATTTCTCAGTTTTCTGACCAATTAACATCAGTGGGCATGATGACAATCCACATGATGCAATTTCAACTCCACTTTTTAAAAGGACATCCCAAACAGGCAAGGAGAAAAAAGTGTTGCTATGGAAGCTAGAACGTCAAAGGTTGTACTCTGCTTCAAAGGTGCCTTCTTGGGCGTGCTTCTGGGGGTTATGAGTGCCCAGACGGATACACTGTTCCTTAACAAAGTAGGAAGAAGACAGTTGTAGACAATAAGAAGGTGCGGTTGGAGATGGCACAAGAGGTCAGCAGCCTAGGTTCAATGCATGGAGTGGTTCAATTACATAAGCAGAGCAGGAAAGTGCATGTTTGGGATGTTTCAGGCCCCCCACTATCAGTAGCAATGGCACATGCACCTGCATCTTTATGTGTGTATTGCCTCAAACCCCTCCACTCTGCCTTCTCAAGCCCACTCCAGCACATCACTCTTCATACCAACTCACCTTGAAAATGCACCCATCTCTGTCTGTCTATATACTTCTCATCCCCATCTGTCAATCCCCACAGACGCTCACCCTCATCCTTACACCATGTCATGCCTTCCATATCACAGTCATCCTCAACAAATGCTTGATCTCCAGCCAACACATATCTAACGGGTGCAGAGGATGAGTGGAGATCAGTAGAGTCTCAGCATGACTAACCATCAGAGATGGTGCGATGAAGGCCTCTGTGTTAAATTCTAGCAGAATTGAATATCAGGCAGCCATATGGAATGCAACGTCCATTCATATTTACTTGATTTCAATGGCAAGTCAACTATGATGATGTGCATGATGATAACTTCAAATAGTCTTACATATAAAGTACTCATTCAACTCTTTTATCTCACTCAAGGCCTTCAGGAGTCTCGCAGGAGGCAGTCCGGGTCACCAACAATGAAATCAATTCCTTAGAGGAGGTCACTCCCTCTGAGGGGGCACTGTCACAGGGCTTATGCAGACCATGCACCAGCTCAGATACTCATAGTTGAGTGGGACCAACAAGAGAAATAGTTGAGTTTTCGCCTGGTGACCCACACAACACAAGTGAGCAACAGCAGTTAGTGGAAACAAAGCGTGCACTGGAGACTCCTTGTTGAAGGGCACAGGATGCTCCAAACTCTATTCAGCAGGATGCAGATGCTGAATTTCAGGGCTATCAAAGAACAGCTACTTCTGGAGCAGCAGCAGAGAATGTGCAATTTACTGACATGCTTTGCAACTACACTTTGCATGCTTACAAAAAGATTGGAGGAGTTTGTTTCAGGCATGAGTGGCAAGATGTCATAGGCCTTTGAGATGTCCATAAGCAGTGTGGCTCTGGGTCATCAAGTGCAACAATCACAGGAGTGCATGCAGACCTTCACCATTGGCTTGCACACTATGAATACCACCTTAAACAGGATGAATGATATCTGAGCTTTGGCCATTCATCACTCCACTGCATCATCTGCTAAGAAAGCATTCTCCAGAACATTTTTAGCAAGGAAGTGTAGCTGGACCATGAGAGAGATTAAGCTGAAAGGGGACATAGAAGTGGGGACTTGACTGAAAGTGATTCCATTTCTCACTCTTTTCTTCCTGCTCTCAGTCAGCATCCCACATGCAGCCTCGTATTCTGATGGCCAAATCTGTCCCTGCACAGGTGCAGGTGGGGTAATCTTTACTGGGGCCCCCAAGGGATCTAAAACACAAGGACATCAGCCAGGAGCATCTGAGCAGTCAGATTATTGGTCTCACCAGCCTGCCTCTACCTCTGCTGAAACCACATCGAAATGCTAGGAAAAGGAAGAGTAAAGATTTCTAGCTGAACAAGGATGTACACGTGGGTGTGTTGCACACTGTTTGCATCTTAACCTTCTGTTTTATTTGTGAGACACAAATATTTTTTTGCACCTCGTTCCTATTTTGCCCATTCCTGATTGCAGGCTGGTAAATGGAATTTTTAGTTATTAGATCAAGAAAGGGACAAGATGAATTGATGCTGAACAATGGGGCACAGTAAAAGGGAGGCTTGGTTGTTTGCAGGACTATTTTGTGTTAAATGCCATTAGTGGGTGAGGGCGGACAAGAAGTGACCACCTAAAGTGGTTCCTTCATGTGGTGGTTAGTTGGGTGCAATGGTGGAACTTAAGCAAATCCTTCAATAATGAAGGCATCTTGGGTAGCAGTGTTTGCTGCTGGTGGTCATTGTTCATACCACTTTTTGCCTCCTCACCTTCCTCCTCTCATCATCTTCCTCCTCCTCCAAACCTTCCAAAGAGACTCTGTGCTTGACACCGTGATCCTCCTGCTAGTCCAAACCCTGCTGCAAGACAATGTTGTGCAGAGCACAGCACACTGTAAATATTCTGGAGGCCCTGGATGGTGTGCATTGAAGGGCATGTCCAGACCTGTCCAGGCACCTGAAGCTCATATTTAAGATGTCAATGGTTTGTTCAATGTCACATCTGGTGGCATTCATTGTATTACTTCTAGGCCTCATTCCTTGGAATTATATTAGGTGCCATCAGCCATATTTTAATTGGGAAAGCCTGGTCTCTGAGTAGTTAGCCAATATTTCTGCTTCAAGGAGCGAAAAGATTAGGGAATGTGGACTGCCACAGAATGCTAGCATCATGGCAACTGCCTGGAAATCTCTTGCACATCTTCATAAAGATCTTTTTTGTAGTTTTGCGTTAGCTGCAGGTTGATGGAGTGGAAGCCCTTACAATTGACAAACACCCCTGGGTGATCCATGGGTGCCTTAATTGCCATGCACATGCCATCAATGCACCAGCCAGGGCCACAACCCTAACCAGCCATTCATTCTAACTGGCGTCATCACAGGTCACCTGTCTTATGTATTTGTGTGCCACTGACCGCAAGACCCTGCAAATGTCTCCAGCAGAGCCCTGGAAGAAGTAGAGGTGGTGCTTTTGTCAGCCACTGGTAACTTGTGGCCACCTGGTCCAGTTGACAGCAGGTCCTGGTTTTAGCAGACTGCAAATTATTGCCACCATCTGATGCGATAACCCTGAACCTCATGGGATATTAGTTTTCCGACATGTCGAGAAAAGATTCTCCTTTGCCTGTTGACTCTGTGTGCCAGATATGCCTCCTGCAAACCTCAGCTGTCTGCCAATCCCTTTTCTCCTGTGGAGCTGCAGGTCTGTGAGCAGCAGGCCAGTGCTGTCGCAGGTCCTGCTTTTGCTGATCGTCATCGTGGTGCTCATCTGAGGTTCAAGGTAACACAGAGTAAGCTGCAGCCAAGCTGATATATTTTAGATCAGAGCTCTAAAGTGCAGACCAGTTAGCACAGGGAACCGAGGGATGAGCCCAGCCAGTTTAAAAAGGAACAGGAGTGAGGGAGAATTCCCCAGTCAGTGCCATGAGAGGAGTTGTCCAACAAAAATACCAGAGGATTCTTGGAATTCTGAAAGAACGATGTCAACACTGACATCACAGCAAATTACGCAAGTGGCATTCTGAGGGTGAATAAATCATATTCTTAAACAGATATGACAGGGCTGCCTCCTCCATCCCAGATGTCTGAAATGACCCTTTCATTTGAACACAAAGTCCACTCAGTGCCTATGCAATAAAGTTTAGAGCCACTCATGTCCAGCATTAGCATTAGATACTGATGTACCCCGCACCAAAAAAATAAAAAGGTGAAGCATACTCAGGCCATTACGACAAAAACAAAATGATCTCATTTTGACAATCCAAACAAACTAACATAACCTTCTCTGGTCTTCATTCCCAGACCAGTAAACATAAACAAAACATGACACAACAGGTGATCACCCATGACCAGTCCCTCTTGTGCTCATGGTGCCTTAAATTTATATTCGCGAGTGCTACATCTTGGTGACCCCCCCACTTCACTAGCAGTGGCATTGGAGACAGCCTGCTGACTCTGCTGTCTTGTTGGCTTTGATGACCTTGGCAGTTGTACTCTGGCCAGTGGAGCCCGTGCTGGCCCCACCTGGGAGGGAGTGGTCAGTGCCACGGCTGGCATCTCCCTAGTCATCACAGCCTCATCAGATGTCACTGGCAGAGGGGTGGAGGAGCTGCTGCCGTCATCCAGAGTGCCCTGAAAGGAGCCCGCAGAGACGACAAGCAGCTCGTGTGCCAACGTGAGGTCACTCTGGACCTCCTTGCTTGCCATTGATGGATGGGCACCTAGCTGGGATACTGGGTGCCTCATCCATCTCCCACTGACTACCTAAGGTCAGTGCCTGTGTGAGAGCTTGCAGGTCCAAGCATAATCCCAAGAACCCCTGATTCTGTCCCTGGAGCTGCCTGTCCATGAGAGTCGCCTCTCAACGGAGGAGGCAGTGTGCTCGGTCATGAGAGTCAACACAGGGCTTATGCTCCACATTGACTCCTCCTCAACAGACACCATGGCATGCATACCCTCATGGATCTCCACCAGATCCTCCTGCACATCTCGCATCCAGCATCTGCTGCTTAATGGACGACTCCAGAGGCTCACCATGTGCCTTCAACTCAGCATCGTCCTGGTCTCAAGCAATCCTCTGACTGCCAACGTCCTGGGCACACTCATCCTCCAACTGTTCCTCAAGTGAGTGTGAAGTGCCCTCACCGCTGTTCTCCGACATTCTAGCCAAAGATCTAACACCCACCAAGGTGCTGGAGTTGGCACTGGTGCCTGGTTCAGAGAGCGATTGTGACACAGGTGCAGATGAAGCCTGGTGGTCCTCTGGCGTCAGGGCTGGCTCTTCAGGATCCTGCGATTGAGTGCGTGCTGGCGAATCTTTGGGAGAACAACAACATGTCATTAGTTTAAGACTGTCACTGTGCATGCCATCATGGTGCTGTCGTCTTTCAATGATCAATGGAGACTCCAGTTTTGAGGCTCCCATCAGTGATGAATTGACACAAGAATGTTTTCACCATTCAAAACTCTCACCTCTGTGCACTGCACTCTTACCTTCTTCTGACACTCCAGCCTCTCCACGGCCAGTTGACCAAGGTGTATGGCGCCTCTCCAGCTCCAAGGCATCTTGCTCGAATCTTGTTAGGATTAGGAGGTTTGGGGGGGTCTCCGCCTGTGTGTGACCTTTTAATGTTGAAATGGGTAATTTTCTCCTGAAAGGACAGAGGAGCATTGATTCATCCACTCTCTACCTGCAGCGCCATTAAAGCCTGGCCAAACCCAGCTGAGAAACAATTGCAGGGCACATCTGAGCCATGGCCCTCGAGCCGCAAGGCACTCCATCCAAGCAGGCAGGGTTCACCCCCTTGGCCAGCTCCAGCTTCATTGACAGTTGACATTCAGATTCTAACACCCCTGAGTGCCACGGGGGGATAGCCAGACCTTAACACTTCTATACACTGCTCCGTGCCAACACAGTACTCATCCTTCCTGAGCGTAGCAAGGCATTAAATTTCTTGTGGCACTGCACCCATGTGTGCTGCAAAACATCATGGCTACTGACCTGGGCTGCCACCTCCTCCCAAGCTCTTTTTGTCAGGTGCGGTGTTCTCCTCCTTCCATCTCTGGGGACAAGGGTGTCCCTCCAGGAGGACCACGAGGCACTTGTCCAAAAACCAGAGGGGCCGAGTGCCCACCCATCCAGCCCTCCCACCTGGCATCTTCAGCCACATTTGAGGCGATAGCTTTGGTCTTCAGAATGCTGCAAATATGTTCTTCCCTGGCAGCCTTCAAGGAACTGCCCGTGCCGTTTTAAACCACCTGCCAGGTGGCCATTGAACCCGGTGGCTGACATGCCCCCACCCCGGCTCGGCCCTTCCCAACTATTGGGAAGACGCGTTTCACGCTGGGTGGGCCTTAATTGGCCAGCCAGCATGAAATTATGGTCACGGCTCATTTACCGACTAGTTGCGGTCTCGCCGATCATGCGTGCCTGCCAAGGGTAAAATTCAGGACATAGAGAAGCAAATTTGCAAGGACATTACAGAGAGCTGAAAAATCTATAAAGTTGCAATAATGGGAGACTTTAATTATCCTAATATATCAGGGATAGTAATAGTGAAAAGGGCAGAGAGGAGGAGAGTTTCTGACATGCATTCAGGAAAATTTTGTTGCTTGGTATGTTGTCAGTCCAATGAATATCTGGTTCAGGGAATAGTGATCAGGGCATCATAGGTTCGGGTTATTTATAGTGAAGGAGAGGGAGCAATGTAGTGTTAAGATACTTAATTGGAGGATTGGATTTCATTGGGATGAGAATGGATCTGTTCTGGGTGCATTGGAATCTAAGATTGGCAAGCAAAAATGGTAAAGGAACAATCGGCTGTCTTTAAAGTGGAAATGGGTCAGGTAAAGTTAAGGTGCATTCCCATGATGGGGAAAAATCGGCTCCATAAATGATGAAAGAAATAGAGTAAGATGAAGCAGATGTCAGATTGATAATACAAATGAAAACCAATGTGAACATGGAAAGTGAAGAGGGGAAATGAAAAAGGAAATAAGAGAGGCAAGGAGGAACGTGGGAAGAGACAGGCAGCTAACATAAAAAGGAATCCAAAAGACTTCTGTAGGCATATAAACAGTAAAATGCTAATAAGAAGAGGAGTGGGCCAACTAGGGACTACAAAAGGAACATAAGTATGGAGGCAGAGGGCATGGCTGAGATACTAAATGAGTACTTTGCATCTATATTTACCAAAGAAGAAGATATCACCAAAGTCACAGTAAAGGAGGAGGGAATTTGAGAAAATAGACGGCTAACAACTGATAAAGAGGAGACATTAGAAGTGTTAGTGGCCAGAACTAGAGTGCATTTATCTTGGAGGGTTGTGGGGCTGGAGAAAATTACAGAGATGGGGGGGGGGGGGGCGGCGCGCGCGGAGGCCATGGAGGGATTTGAAAACAGTGATGAGAATTTAGAAATGAAGACATTTCTTCACTAGGAGCCAATGTTGCTCAGCAAATTCAAGGGTGATAGGGTAACAGGACTTGTTGCAAGTTAAGACAAAGGCAGCAGAACTTTGCATTACCTCAAGTTTACAGAGGGTAGAACATGGGAGACCAGCCAGGAGTGCATTGCAATCGTTACTTCTAGTGGTAGCAAAGGCATGAATGAGGGTTTCAGCAGCAGATGACCTGAGACAGAGTCAAAGTCGAGCAATGTTACGGAGGTGAAAACAAGTGGTTTTGGTGATGGCATGAGTATGAGGTCTCTTCACTGGATCAAATGTGACACAAAAGTTGCCAACTGACTGGCTTAATTTTAGATTGTTGACTGTGAGAGGGATGGAGTCAGTAGCTAGGGAGCAGAGTTTTAAGTGGGGATTGAAAAGAATAGCTTTAGTTTTCCAAGTATTTAATTGGAGGAAATTTCTGCTCATCCAGTACTGGACAAACAGTCTGATAATTTAGCAACTGTGGAGAAGTCCAGAGAGGACGTGGTGAGGTCGAGCTGGTGCCAGCAGTGTACATGTGAAAGCAAATACTGTGTCTTTGGATGATGTCACTGCGTGTCATCATGTAGATAGGTCTTTGCGGGACACCAGAGGTAATAGTGCGGGAGCGGGAAGATAAGCCATTGCAAGTGATTCTGGCTATGATTAGATAGAAATGGAATGGAACCACAAGAGAGCAGTTGGAGGACAATGGGGAGACATTGGAGGAGGATGGTGTGGTCAATTGTGCCAAATATTGCAGAGAAGATGAGGAGTAGAAGGAAGGATATTTACCTTTGTCACAGTCACTAAGGTGTCATTTGTGACTTTGGTACAGTATCATAGCCGGGGAGGAAACCTAATTTGAAGGATTCAAACATGGAGTTCTGGGAGGTGGGAACAGAATTTTGAAGTAGCAATATGTTCAAGGACTTTGGAGAGGAAAGGGAGGTAGGAGATGGGATGGCAGTTTGCAAGGACAGTGGGTTCAAGGGTTGTTTTTTTGGATGAATGATGACAGGTCTAAAAGAGAGGAGGGACAACATCTGAAGAGGTAATTGGCAAAAGAAGCAATGACAACATGAGGAAATCTTTTCTTACACAGCGATCAGGATCTGGAATGCACTGCCTAAGAGTGTGGTGGAGGCAGGTTCAATTATGGCATTTGAAAGAGATTTGGATCATTATGTGAAAAGGAAAGATTTGCAGTGCTGTAGGGAAAAGGCAGGGGAGTAGCACTAGGTGAGTTGCTATTGCAGAGGGCTGGCACAGACATTATGGGCTGATTGGCCTCCTTCTGTGCTGTAACCATTGTATGATTCTACAAACAATTTACAACATCGACTAACGTGGGGGCCAGGAGGGGAAGTTGGATAATCAACAGTTAGTTGGGAATAGGATTGATTGAGTGGTAAGGGGGTCTCATGGAAAGAGGGCATGAGGGGAGATAGGAAAGAAACTAGAGAAAGATGCAAGTTTGGGGAAGAGCATGAAAGGAAGTTTGGCCAGGTGGAAGGGAGCGGCATGGCAGAGTCAGTGATTTGATTGTCTGGACCTTGGAGATCCTCGTCTTGTTGTAGGTAAGGGTGGAGGGGAATAGAGGAGAAGGGGTTAAGAAGATGGTTTGCAGTAGAGTACCAAAGCTGGGGTTTATCTTTACATTCCAGGATGAGCAAAGGAATAGTGAGCAGTTTTAGTAGATGAGAGAAGGACCCAATAGTGTTTTATATAGTTCAGCCAGATCTGGCAGTAGATGGGTAATGAAATTGTCCACCATATCCTTTCAAGGCTGTATCCCTTGGACTTAAGGAAGCGGAGATGAGGGTCACACAGGGGAATGGCCAGGGTGAGTTTGAGTAATGTTTTTATTGGGGACATCCAAGGTGAAGGTGAATGTGCGGTTCAACAAATCAGTAGCTGCAGAAATGTTGTGGCGAATGGAGGGCCAAAGGCTAGACGGTTGGGATTTTGAAAGTGCAGTTGTAAGTGAACTGGGGGATAGATTTTTTTCCAGGGACAGATACAGAAGGAAGTAGGGTTTGGGGTGTGGAGGGGGGATGTGGGTGGTGAGTTATACAAGGAAGTGATCAGAGATGGCCGAATTGGTAATTAATACAAAGGGACTAGCAAGACCATGTAAGAAGGTAAGGTCAAGGGGGTGGCCATGAATATGGGATAGGGAGTTTACAGACAGGAAGAGATTTAAGGAGGATTAAAGGACAGTGAACTCAGAGGAGGGAGAACATGATGAGTTGAGATGGAGGATGCAATCACCGAGGATGAAAAATTATTTGCTGCAGAGGCTGAGGGCGGGTACCTGAGGGTGGAGAAGTGAAAGGAAGCATGACAATAGAAAAAAGCCTAGGATGAGTAATGGGAAAAAATGATAAAACCAAATAGTAGCAGTGCAAATAAATTGATGGGTTTGGGTTCAGAGCAGCAGCCAAAATGCGCATATGAATGAATGCAGGAAGAGGTGACCAGGCATGTAGATAGGATAGTGCAGTTGATGTAGTTTATATGGATTTCAGCAAAGCCTTTGACAAGGTCCGACATGAGAGACTTATAAAGAAGGCAAAGGCACATGGGATACAGGGTAATTTGATAAGGTGGATTCAAAATTGGCTTAGTTGTAGGAGACAGAGGGTAATGACAGAAGGCTGCTTTAGTGACTGGAAGCCAGTGTCCAGTGGCGTACCACAGGGATCTGTGCTGGGTCCCCTATTAGTCATCATTTATATAAACAACATAAATACTATGTGGGGGGTAGGATTAGTAAGTTTGCAGATGACACAAAGATTGGCCGGATGGTTAACAGTGAGGTTGAGTGCCTTGCGCTACAGGAAGGTATAGACGGGATGGTCAAATGGACAGATAAGTGGCAGATGGAATTTAACCCTAAAAAGTGTGAGGTGATACACTTTGGAAGGAGTAATTTGACAAGGAAGTATTCAGTGAACGGCATGACACTCAGAAGTTCTGAGGAACAAAGAGACCTTGGTGTGTGTGCCCATAGATCTCTGAAGGCGGAGGGGCATGTTAGTGGGGTGGTGAAAAAGGCATATGGGACACTTGCCTTTATCAATCAAGGCATAGATTACAAAAGTAGGGAGGTCATGTTGGAGCTGTATAGAACCTTAGTGAGGCCACAGCTGGACTATTGTGTGCAGTTCTGATCACCACATTATAGGAAGGATATGATCGCGCTGGAGGGGGTGCAGAGGAGATTCACCAGGATGTTGCCTAGGATAAACATTTAAGTTATGAAGAGATGTTGGATAGACTTGGGTTGTTTTCATTGGAGCAGAGAAGACTGAGGGGGCAACCTGACTGAGGTATACAAGATTATGAGGGGCATGGACAGGGTGGATAGGGAGCAGCTGTTCCCCTTAGTTGAAGGGTCAGTCACAAAAGGGCATAAGTTCAAGGTGAGGGGCAGGAGGTCTAGGGGAGATGTGAGGAAAAACCTTTTTACCTAGAGGGTGGTGATGGTCTGGAATGCGTTGCCTGGGAGGGTGGTGGAGGCAGGTTGCCTCACATCCTTTAAAAAGTACCTGGATGAGCACTTGGCACATCGTAACATTCTAGGCTATGGGCCAAGTGCTGGTAAATGGGATTAGGTAGGTAGGTCAGGTGTTTCTCACGTGTTGGTGCAGACTCGATGGGCTGAAGGGCCTCTTCTGCACTGTGAGATTCTGTGATTCTGTGTGAATAGGAAGGAGTTCAGAGTTAAAGTTATAGGTCCTGTCGTGGACAAATGATGGTAGAGTGGAATCAGCATGAAGCATCAACAGGTTCTTGACTGAGATTGGAGAATGTCCAGAAGCTGTTTGAGGGTAGAGTCTCGGTGGATGCATTGATGAAGGTAAATCATGTTTAACTAACTTGATTAAGTTTTTTGGTGGGATAACAGAGAGGGTTGGTGAGGATTATGTGGTTGATGTGATGCACCTGGACTTCCATAAGATGTTTGATTAAGTTACACATAATAGGCTTGTTAGCAAGGTTGAAGCCCATGAAATATAAGGGACAGTGGCAGCATGAATACAAAGTTGACTGAGACACAGGAAACAGAGAGTAGTGGCGATCAACTATTTTTAAGACTGGAGGAAGGTACACAATGGGGCTCCCAGTGGTCGGTACTAGGACCACTACTTTTCTTAATATATATTAATGGCCTAGATTTGGTTGCACAGGCCACAGCTACAAAATTTTCAAGCATTGTGAATTGTGGCTTCGAAAGGACATAGGCTGGTGGAATAGGTGGACATGTGGCAGATGAAATTCAATGCACAGAAGTGTGAGGTGATTTATTTTGCTGGGAATAATAAGGGAAAGCAATATAATCTAAAAGGTACAATTCTAAAGGGGGTGCAGGAGCAGAGGGACCTGGGGATAAGTGGGCACAGATCGTTGAAAGTGGCAGGGCAGGATGAAAAATGGTTAAAAAAGGCATATGGATTCCTTGGTTTTATAAATAGAGGCATGGAATACAAAGGCAAGGAAGTTATAATAAACCAATATAAAACACTGATTGGGCCTCAATGGGTGTATTGAGTCCTGGTGTATTGGGTCCAACTTGGTCCAGGGCACCACACTTTAGGAAGGATGTGAAGGCTTAAGAGAGGATGAAGAAAAGGTTTCCAAGAATGGTTCCAGGGAGGTGACACTTCAATTAAAAGTTTAAATTGGACAAGGTGGGAGGGTTGTTCTCCTTAAAAAGCAACAATTTCAGAGAATATTTGATTGAGGTATTGAAAATCATGAGGGGTCTAGACAGAGTAGAGAGAGAGAAACTGTTCCCATTGACAGAAGGGTTCAGAACCAGGGGGCACTGATTTAAGGTGATTGGTAAAAAAAAAAACAACAGCAACATGAGGAAAAACATCTTCATGCAGCAAGTGCTTAAGATTTGGAATGCATTATCTGAGAGTGTGGAATTCAACTGTGGCTCTCAAAAGGGAATTCACTAAGCACCTGAAGAGAAAAATTGCTGGGTAATGGGGAAAGGGTTGGAACTAGGTGAGTTACTCTTGAAGAGAGCTGAATGACCTCATACTGCGCTGTAACCATTCGATGATTTTATCAGACTTCCAAACTTTAGAAGCATAGATGAGACCTCCAAACTCTGTAATGTAACCTCTCAGCACAAGTACTGGGAACACAACCTATCACATATGCAGGTAGGAAAGCAGTATTGTGAACAAATTCCAGTATGTGTGGAGTTCTACATAAATGGAAGTTGTTTTTTCTTTCCATAATCCAGATTATTCACCAAAACTGTTCTCCACATCTGGCATACTCGACCTAAAATTTAATTGATGGCATATTTTCCAATCTTTATTGCCCTCAATTGCAATTGTGTTCTTGCCTTGCTTTCACTGGAGAGCTCCAGGAAGTCCGGGAAACAATTAAATTGGAAAATCTATGCCTATATCACTCTAAATTGAGCGATAACATATTGAAATTGATACCGCAACTCTCCTGAGGGTGTTGCTCGCATGCAGCCTAATGCGCTGTACTGAATTGTGGGAATCAGCAGGTTGGATTTGGTGGTCTGACACAATTGTATTTTCACAGGATTTCATCCTCCCACCAGCACCCAATCCCATGTTGAAATTGCTTCTCCCATTTCTTGGGCCCATTCCACAAGCATAAGTGGTAGAGTGGGTGATGCTGACCTTTGCTCCTGATTCTACTGAAGCTGGCCTTGCCAGTAACCTTTGCACCCCACGATCAAATTTTTAAAAATCTGAGTTAAGGCAAAGGTCAGCTTATCTTGATATCATCAGTGGACATTCCAAGCTTGTTTAAGTGCATCTTGGGTTTCTGCTGGGAACTGTGGGTGGAGATGCAGAGTCACATGGCTAGCTTGGAGCGCCACAGGTCTGGCTGCTCCATAACTGCCACCTCTACAGCTGATTAACTCCCTTTATAATACATATCAAGAGAAAATGCTGGCTGCATTTCCAGGGTCTTGTCACCTCTTCTATTGCTGATGTGAGGGGCTATGTTTGCAGTGGATGGACTCAGCATATCAGGGTCCTGCCTGATTTAGCTTCCCATATATTGTACTCCCAGCAAATTTACATGAGGAATTTGCCTGAAGCATCAATTAAATTTTAGGTCGAGTATGCCAGATGTGGAGAACAGTTTTGGTGAATAATCTGGATTATGGAAAGAAAAAACAACTTCCATTTATGTAGAACTCCACACATACTGGAATTTGTTCACAATAAGAGAGAAGGTGGCACTTTGAACATCAACCATGAGGAATGGGGAGAGGAATGTAGAAGCTGGTTGGTAAACTAAAGGCTTAGACAAAGAGTATGGTTTTGAGGAGATTTTTGAAATGAAGGAAGAAGATGTCAATGCAGAAGGATCTTGGTGGGGGATTCCAGAAGGCAGAAGTATAGCGGCTGAATAGCATAGTGGCATGTATAATGACTTCAATTGCCATGATAACCATCATGTGGTCCCTGACACCATTAAATCACTTGTTTGACCTGGGAGTACCACTATGTTATGAGATAAAAATATGACTGATGGTTCTCCACATTTGATATAATTTGTTCCAGCAGAAGTGGGAAGGCATAGAATGGTAAGTCTGAGCATGTTCCACTGGGTGATTGGAAACACTGGAAAGCCAATTATCTGGGTCCACTATTCCATACCAAGTAGACAAGTGCAGATTATGATTGACTTAACCAAGAGGATTCCCATCTGTTTTCTCAGTCAGGATGATCTGTGGTTCAGACTGAAAAGAAAAAATGCAGAAAATAGGGCAGTTAAAAAAGGGGAGATCTAATAGTAAAACATGCAACTGGCGTAGTTAACTATCTTCTGTTTAGTGTGGTGAAGCCTAACCTGAAATCTTTTGACATTCTAGAGGTATGCAGTCATATAGTGTTCTGTAAAGATTAGTAAAATCTGTTGAGCCAGGATACTGGAAAAGAGCATTTAAAAGGTAAAACTAGCATCCTAGAATGTTCCTTTCACTGATTGTCTCCAAGTAGATAAGACGTGTCACAAGCAGACCCTGGCTGAGTTCTTAATGAACCAGAGGAAAACAGATTTAGCCTTGGAATATTATAATTTGCTTCTGGATAAAATTACTCTATTGTATTAGAGGGATCCGGGTTTGAAGCCTGCCATGGCAGATAGTGCAATTTGAAGTCAATAAAAGTCTGAAGAAGAAACTCTAAATAAAAGTCAAAGAAACGATTGTCGATTGTTGTAAAAACCCATCTGGTTCACCCTTTAGGGAAGGAAATCTGCTGCCCTCACTTGGTCTGGCCTACAGTGACTCCAGACCCACAGCAATGTTAATGCCTTCTGCCCTCAAACTGCTACAAAGCCTTCACGTTGAGGATACCTTCCATCATGGCACTATCACTGTACAAAATGGGATAGCTTTCAAAGAGATCTAGCAACTGAAGACCTCCATGAAGTGCTGTGGGCCATCAGCAGCAGCTGATTTGTGATCAAACACAATCTGTAACCTCATATCTCCCACTCAACCATTACTATCAAGCCAGGGGATCAAACCCAGCTCAAATGAAGAATGCAGGAGGGCACACCAGGAGCAGCATCAGGCCTACCTAAAAATGAGATGTCAACCTGGTGATGCTACAACACAGGACTACTTGTGCACCAAACAGCATAAGTAGCAAGTGATAGATAGAGCTAAGCAATCCACAACCAGCCACAGCCAGTTGTGAATGGTGGAGGACGATTAAACAACTCATGGGAGGATGAGGCCCCACAAATATCCCCATCTTCAGTGATGGAGGAGCCCAGTGCATCAATGCAAAAGATAAGGCTGAAGCATTTGCTACAATCTTCAGCCAGATGGAAGATCCATCTCAGCCTCCTCCAGAGATCCCCAGCATCACAAATGCCAGTCTTCAGCTAATTAAATTCACTCTATGTCATATCAAGAAATGGCTGAAGGCACTGGATGCTACAAAGGCTATGGGCCCTGACAATATTCTGGCAATAGTATGAAGACTTATGCTCCAGAACTTGCCACGCCCCCAACCAAGCTATTCCAGGACAGCTACAACACTGGTATCTACCCGGCAATGTGAAAATTGCCCAGGTATGTCCGGTATACAAAAAGGAGGACAAATCCAAACCAGCCAATTCCCACCACGCAATCCCCCCGCCCTTCTCCATCAGTCTACTCTCGATCATTAGTAAAGTAATAGAAGGGGTCATCAATGGTGCTATCAAGCGGCATTTGCTTAGCAATAACCTGCTCACTGACGTCCAGTTTGGGTTCTGCCAGGCCAGCTTAGCTCCTGACCTCATTACAGCTTTGGTTCAAACATGGACAAAAGAGATGAACTCTGGGAGGTGAGGTGAGAATGACTGCTCTTGACATCAAGGCGGCATTTGACAGAGTGTGGCATCAAGAAGCCCTAGCAAAATTGGAGCCAATGGGGATTGGGGGAAAACTCTCCACTGGTCAGAATCATACCTCACACAAAGATGATTGTGGTTGTTGCAAGTCAGTCGTCTCAGTTCCAGAACATCATTGCAGGAGGTCCTCAGGGTAATGTCCAGGCCCAACCATCTTCAGCTGCTTCATCAATGATCTTCCTTCCATCATAAGGTCAGAAGTGCAGATTTTTGCTGATGATTGCACAATGTTCAACACCATACGTGACTCCTCAGATACTAAAGCAGTCCATGTCCAAATGCAGCAAGACCTGGACAATAGCCTGGCTTGGGCTGACAAGTGGCAAGGAAATGATCATCTCCAACAAGAGAGAATCTAACAATTCCCTCTTGACATTCAATGACATTACCATCACTGAATCCCCCACTATCAACATCCTGGGGTTTACCATTGACTAGAAACTAAATTGGGCTAGCCATATAAATACAATGGCTACAAGGGCAGGTCAGAGGCTAGAATCGTCTGACAAATAACTCACCTCCTGACTCTCCAAAACCTGTCCACCATCTACAAAGCACAAGTCAGGAGTGTGATGGAATACTCCCCACTTGCCTGGATGAGTGCAGTTCCCACAACACTCAAGAAGCTTGACATCGTCCAGGACAAAGCAGCCCACTTGATTGGCACCATATTCACAAATGTTCACTCCCTCCACCACCAATGGACAGTAGCAGCAATGTGTACTATTATGACACAGCCGATCGTAAATGCTGAGTTGTTCAAATCTCAGGGGGAAACTTGAAACAACTGTCATAACCTATTTTTGCAATTTGTATGTTTCAAGATGTAGACTTATTATTCAGTAGTAATAAGACCACTGAATCGCGAGTCTTTTTATAAAACTAAATTAAACATTTATTAATACAAGAAAGATTGTAAGCACATACATATGTCTACAATATTATGACTATAATAACTACAAAAATCCCCTAATTAATCTGAATCTCGGTTAAACCCCCGGTAAGACAACAGTAAAACACAGATTTAAACAGACCACTGGCAAAGCATACCCTGGACAATCACATTCAATATGAGTTTTTTTCTGCTCTGGGACCTTGCAGACATACCTGGGGCTTTCAGGCTGGAGGCTTTAGATCTTAGAATCCTCCTCTTTTTACCAACAGCCTTCTCTTCCTTTAAACATATTTTCCTCTTTGAATGCAAATTCTTATTGTCACTAGGTTTTTTTAAAAAACTTTAAATCTTCTAACAATAAAATCCTTTTTATACCCACTTTACTAGTAAGCATTGAAAAAAATAAACACGTTGTTTCTCAGCTTCACCTGTTTAGGTCTAATATTTCACCCGCTCTTTTGTATGGTTTACTTAAAAATAAAAATTGCTCCCTTTACACCTTACCTTCTATTTCCCTATGTTTATCTAATTACCATTTCAAATCTACATCAATACATACATCAAAAACCTCTAGACCAGCTGACTTTAATCCAATTAAGACATGCACACATACAAGCACATAAACACAGACACCACTAAACTCTATTTTAAAATAATTTCTAATACATTACTGACATTATTATATCTTCTTGACAGTACCACCTACAAGATGCATTGTAGGAATTCACCAAGGCACCTTCCAAACCTATGACCACTAACATCTTGAAGGCCAAGGGCAGCAGATACATGGGAACACAGCCACCTGGAAGTTCTCCTCCAAGCCACTCACCATCCTAACTTGGAAATATATCGCCGTTCCTGGGTCAAAATCCTGGAAATCCCTTCCTAACGACACTGTGAGTGTACCTACACCACATGGACTGCAGAGGTTCAAGAAGGCAGCTCACCACCACCTTCTCAAGGGCAACTAGGGATGGGCAATAAATGCTAGCTCAGCCAATGAAACCCACATCCTGTGAATAAATGAAAGAAAAATATCAGTACCAACAACATAGGTAAAAAAAAAAGAGGGATGAGGTCCTGAAAGCAGAATATAGGGAGCTAGGAAATAAATTTAAAAAGCAGGACATCAAAGATAGTAATTTCAGGATTACTCACAGTGCCACGTGCTAGCAAGATCAGGATTAGGAGGCTAGACACTAGAATGCGTGGCTGGAGAGATGGTGTAGGAGGGATTTAGATTCCTGAGGCATTGGGACCAATTCTGGAGAAGATGGGACCTGAACAAGCTGGATGGGTTGCACCCCAGCAGGACTGGGAGCAATATCCTCGTAGGGGTATTTGCTAGTAGCAATGGGGAGGGTGTAAACTTGACTGGCAGGGAGATGGGAACCTGGGCAGGGAGACAAAAGAAAAGGAAACAAAGATAGGAATGAAAAACAGAAAAGTAGAAAGCAAAAGTGGAAGGCAGAGGAAACAAGGACTAGTAGCAAATAGGGCCATAGTACAAAAAAATGTGTAAATATGTTAAAAAGACAAGTCTAAAGGCATTGTATCTGAATGCTTGGAGAATTCTCAATATGGTAGACAAATTAACAGCATAAATAGATGTAAATGGGTATGATATGATTGCGATCACGGAGACATGGCCGCAGAGTGACCAAGGCTGGGAACTGAATGTCCAAGGGTACTCAATATTTAGGAAGGACAGGCAAAAAGGAAAAGGAGATGAGGTGGTGTCATTGGTTAAGGATGAACTCAGTGCAATAGTGAGAGAGGATATTGGCTTAGAAAATCTAGATGTAGAATCAGTCTGGGTGGAACTAAGAAGCAACATGGGGCAGAAAACATTAGTGGGAGTTGTCTATCAGCCTCCAAACAGTAGTGGTAAGATAGGGGATGGCATTAATTTAAACATTAAACAAATATTAGTGATGTATGTAAGAAGGGTGCTACAGTAATCTTGGGTGACTTTAATCTACATATAGACTGGGCAATCCAATTTAGCAATGATACTGTGGCAAATGAATTCCTGGAGTGTGTACAACATGGTTTTTTAGACCAGTATGTGAATAAACTGACTAGGGAACAGGCTATCCTAGGTTTGGTATTGTGCAATGAGAAGGGGTTAATTAATAATCTTGTTGCATTGGGACCCTTAGGGAATAGTGATCATAATATGATAGAATTCTTCATTAGGATGGAAAGTGAAGTAGTCTGATCTGAAACTAGGGTTCTAAATCTAAGCAAAAGAAACAATGAAGGTGTGAGGGGAGCTTCACTAAAAGGTGGATAGGCAATGGCTAATATATAAGGAACAAATGAATGCATTGCAAGAGTTATACATTCCTTTCTGGCTCAAAAACATAACAGGAAAAGCTGCCCAACCATGGCTAACAAAATAAATTAAGGATGGTAGTAGATCCAAAGAGCAGCTTTATAAAGTTGCTAGAAAAGCCTGAGGATTGGAGCAGTTTAGAATTCAGCAAAGGATGACCAAGAGATTGATTCAGGGGGTTTAAATAGAGTATGAGTGTTGAAAGGAACATAAAAGTGGACTGTAAAAGCTTCTATAAGTATGTAAAATGAAAAAGATTAATGAATATAAAATGTAGGTCCCTTATAGTCTGAAATGGGAGAATATATAATAGAGAACAAGGAAATGGCAGAGCAAGTAAATAACTACTTTAGTTTTGTCTTCATGGAGGAAGACAAAAATGGCTTCCCAGAAATGCTGGGGAACTAAATGTCTAGTGAGAAGGAGGAATTGAAGGAAATTAGTGTTACTAAAAAATAGTGCTGGAGAAATTAATGGGACTGAAAGCCAATAAATCCCCAAGGCCTGATAATCTAAATCCCAGGATACTCAAGGAGGTGGCCCATGGTAATAATGGGTGCCTTGGTTGTCTTCTTCCAAGGAGGGTGGCAAATGTAACCCCACTATTTAAAAAAGGAGGGAGGGAAAAAACAGAATTACAGGCCGGTTAGCCTAACATCAGTAGTAGGGAAAATGCTAGAATCTATTATGAAAGATGTGATAATAGGACACTTAGAAAATATCAGTGGGATTGTACAAAGTCAACAAGGATTTATGAACAGGAAATCACAGTTGACAAACTTACTGGATTTTTTTGAGAATATAACTAGCAGAATAGATAAGGGAGAAGCAGTGGATGTGGTGTATTTGGATTTTCAGAAAGCTTTTGATAAAGTCCCACATAAGAGGTTAGTGTGTAAAATTAAAGCACATGGGACTAGGGGTAATACATTGGCATGGATTGAGAATTGGTTAGCAGACAGGAAACCATAGAACCATAGAAAAGTTATAGCACAGAAGGAGGCCATTTGGCTCATCTTGTCCATGCCAGCCCAAGGACACCCTGGTGCCCTTTCTAATCCTACCTTCCTGCACCTGGCCCATAAACTGCAGTTTACAGCACTTAAGGTGCAGATCCAGGTACTTTTTAAAAGAGTTTAAAGTTTCTGCCTCTACCACCAACTTGGGCAGTGAATTCCAGACACCCACCACCCTCTGCGTAAAAAAGTTCTTCCTATGTCCCCCCTACACCTTCTGCCACTTATCTTGAATCTATGTCCCCTGGTTCTAGAATGCTCCATCAAGGCAAACAATTTTATCCTGTCCACTCTATCTATTCCCCTCATAATTTTGTACACCTCACTCAAGTCACCTCTCAGCCTTCTTTGTTCTAAGGAAAATAACCCCAACCTATCCAGTCTCTCCTCATTGCTACACTTTTCTAACCCTGGCAACATTCTTGTAAACCTCCTCTGCACTCTCTCCAGAGCTATTACATCCTTCCTGTAATGTGGCGGCCAGAACTGCACACAAAAGTCCAGTTGTGGCCTCACCAGTGTTTTATACAAATAGAGAATAGGAATAAATGGCTCTTTTTCGGAGTGGCAGGTGGTGACAATATATATCAAAGATTTGGATGAGGGAACCAAATGTAATATTTCCTAGTTTGCTGATGCATGAAACTTGATTGGAACTTGAGTAGTGAGGAGGATGTTACGAGGCTTTAAGGCAATTTAGACAGGTTGCGTGAATGGGCAAATACATGGCAGAAGCAGTATAACGTGGATAAGTGTGAAGTTATCCATTTTGGTAGGAAAAACTGAATGGCAGAATATTATTTAAATGGTGATAGATTAGGAAATATTGATGTACATAGGGAGCTGGATGTTCTTGTACACCAATCACTTAAAGTAAACATGCAGGTGCAGCTATCAGTTAAGAAGGCAAATGGTATGTTGGCCTTCATTGTGAGAGGATTTGAGTACAGGAGCAAGGATGTCTTACTGCAGCTGTACAGGGCTTTGTTGAGAACACACCTGGAATGTTGTGTGCAGTTTTGGTCACCTTGCCTAAGAAAGGATATAAAGGGAATGTAGTGAAGGTTCACCAGACTAATTCCTGGGATGGCAGGATTGTTGTATGAGGGGAGATTGGGCTGACTAGGCTTATATTCACTGCAGTTTAGGAGAATGAGAGGGGATCTCATTGAAATGTATAAAAATCTGACAGGGATAGACAGATTGGATGCAGGGATGATGTTTCCTCTGGCTGGGGGATCTAGGACAAGGGGTCACAGTCTCAGGATACAGGAAAGGCCATTTAGGACTGAGATAAGGAGAAACATCTTCTGTCAGACGGTGGTGAACCTGTGGAATTCTTTAACACAGAAGGTTGTGGAGGCCATCACTGAATATATTTAAAAGGGAAATAGATTTCTGGACTGTAAAGGCATCAAGGGGTATGGGGAGAGAGCGGGAGTATGGCCTTGAGATGGGGGATCAGTCATGATCCTATTGAATGGCAGAGCAGGTTTGAAGGGCTGAATGACCAACATCTGCTCCTATTCTCTGTGGCAAGGATTTTATGGCCCCCCCATAGCATGACTCCCCCTGATGGATATTGTGAGCCATTTAAATCTCCATTCAGTTCAACGGGACCATAATATCCCATTGGGCAGGAAGGGCTGTAATATCATGGCCCATGTTCCTATGTAACATATGCTGTGAATAAAGGGGAACCGGTGGATGTACTGTATTTAGATTTCTAGAAGGCATTTGATAAGATGCCACATCAAAAGTTATTGTGCAAAATAAAAGCTCATGGTGTAGGGTATAACATACTGGCATGGATAGAAGATTGGCTAGCTAACAGGAAACAGAGGATAGACATAAATGGGTCTTTTTCTGGTTGGCAGGATGTAATGGGTGGTGTGCCACAGGGATCAGTGCTGGAGCCTCAACATTTTACAATTTATATAAATGACTTGGATGAAGGGACTGAAGGGATAGTTGCTAAATTTGCTGATGACACAAAGATAGGTAGGCTAGTAAGATGTGAAGAGGACATAAGGAGGCCACAGAGGGATATAGATAGGTTAAGTGTGTGGGCAAAGACCTGGCAAATGGAGTATAATGTGGGAAAATGTATAATTGTCCATTTTGGCAGGAAAAATAAGAAAAGATACATAGTATCCAAATGGCAAGAGATTGCAGAGCTCTGAGATGCAGAGGGATCTAGCGGTCCTAGTGCATGAATTGCAAAAGGCTAGTATGTAGGTACAGCAAGTAATTAGGAAAGCTAATAGAATGTTATAATTTATTGCGAGGGGAAGTGAATACAAAAGTAGGGAGGTTATGCTTCAGTTATACAAGGCATTGGTGAGACCACATCTGGAGTATTGTGTACAGTATTCTACACCATATTTCAGGAAGGATGTAAATGCGTTGGAAGCAGCTCAGAGAAAGTTCACTAAACTAATACCTGGACTGAGCAGGTTGTCTTATGAGGAAAGGTTGGACTGGCTAGGCTTGTTTAGAAGAGTAAGAGGCAACTTGATTGAAACATAAGATCCTGAGGGGTCTTGACAGGGTGAATGTGAACAGGATGTTTCCTCTTGTGGCAAAATCTAGTACTCGGGTCCACCGTTTAAAAATAAGAAGCCACCCATTTACAGAGATGAGGAGAAATATTTGAGCTGTGAGTCTTTGGAACTCTTTTTCTCAAAAGGCAGTGGAAGCAGTCTTTGAATATTTTTAAGACAGAGGTAGATAGATTCTTGATAAGCAAGAGGGTGATAGGTTATAGGCGGGAATGTGGAGTTGAGGTTATAATCAGATCAGCCATGATCTCATTGAATGGAGGAGCAGTATCGAAGGGCCGAGTGGCCTACTCCTGCTCCTAATTCATATGCTCATATGTTCATAGCTGTGCCATCAGGTGGAGATGCTGAGCAGATTTTGTGCTTTTTCTCAAAAGAAAGGAAAGAAAATAATCCGCTCTTGCATCTTCAATAACATTGAATAGTGTACACTCTGGGTGTGCCCATACCACATGGCCTGCACCGGTTCAAGAAGGCGGCTCACCATCACCTTTCCAAGGGCTCTCTTAGGGATGAGCCGTAAATGTTGGCCTTGGCAGCAATGCTCACATTTCACAAATGAATAGAAAATACATTTACATTACATTTTACTGAGCTTTAAACGTAGCTTTAGTTTGGCAAAAAAGTAGTTAATAATTGTGAAACAGTCATAGCATAGTAATCCTGTTGAAAGAGTCAAGCTGACATATCTTCTGGAAGGTTTATTACTGAAGTACCCAGTTATCTGATGAGATTCAGTGATAAGGTTCCTTAATAATCATAGTTAGCAGTAAACTCTGCTGACTCATACAAAAAGCATGTTAAATAGATTTTGGTTTGTATGAGGTGTTAGTATATGGTAAGGCTTTGTTTGCAAAGAGACCTCAAATCCAAGTCTATGGACAGAATTTTATGGCTGACGTAAGGGTGTCAGCATGTCAGAGCCCGCATGTCAGCATTTAAAATGTCGCACGCTGACATTGCGCAAGCGTCTCGACGTCAGCGTGTGGCATCACGATATTTAGGTGGGCGGGCCCTATACAGCGGGCCGTGTGCCCGCCATTAATTAAAGGCCTTGTTAAGGCCCTTAACTTGGCAATTGAAGTCAATTTTGAGGAGCCCGTGCGATCTTTGCCTTGACGCACAGGCCCAACGGGCAGGCGGGTAACTGATATTTTAACAAACCTCATCCACGGGTGGGATATGTGGGCTTAGAGGGGTTGTTAATGTTTTTTTCTGAAGTAGTTGCCTGTGTGATTTTAGCAGTTCAGATCGATTTCCAATAGCTTTTTCTGTACTTTGAAGCTTCAGCTCAGCAGTCTGCAGACAGTAAGCTTTATCAGGCCTGCAGCTTCCAGAGGCCTCCATTTAGCCTGGGTATGGGTTCTGACATCTCCACTGGAGGCAGCTTCTCTGAGGAGGAAGGGAGGGATAGAATAAGGAGGAGGCCAGGAGTGGACAATCAGCCTCTAGGGGAGCCACCTTTGGGAGGCCAGGCACAAGCACAAGGAGTGCAGGGACAAGAGGTTGTCCAAAGTGGAAGGCGCCGCAGATGGCGCCACTATCCTGCTGCCAAGGTATACAGATGGTGAAGCAGCTACCTCAATATGACTGAGGTGCAGTGCCGAAAGAGGCTCCGACTGTCCAGGGAGACAGTCAACTATATCTGTCAGGTGATTGGCCCTGAGATCTTCCCTAATTCTGTGGGTGGACACCCCATGCCAGTGGCTCTGAAGGTCACAGTTGTCCTTAACTTCTATGCATCTGGACCCTTCCAGGGCCCGATGGGTGATCTTTGTGGTGTCTCCCAATCACTTGTCCACACTTGTGTCAAGCAGTTTACAGATGCTCAGTTCAAACGCGTATTGACCTTCATCCACTTCCGCTGCGACCAGGCAAGTCAAGCACAGCGAGCCAGAGGCTTTGCGGCCATTGCTGGCTTCCCCTGCATCCAGGGTGCAATAGACTGCACACATGGCCATCAAGGCGCCAGCAAGTGAGCCCGGTGCCTTCATCAACAGAAAGGGCTTCCACTCCATGAATGTGCAGATAGTGTGTGATCACAGGATGCTGATTCTACAAGTCTGTGCAAGGTACCCAGGCAGCTCCCATGACGCCTACATCCTCAGACACTCCCAGGTGCCGGGGCTCTTCAGTGCTCCGGCTCGGCTGGATGGTTGGCTGGTGGGTGACAAGGGCTATCCCCTCAGAAGGTGGCTCGTGACACCTCTCCGCCATCCAAGAACAGAAGCTGAGCAGCACTACAATAGGAGCCACAGCACCACAAGGGCTGTGGTGGAGAGAGCCATCGGTCTTCTCAAAATGCACTTCCGTTGCCTGGACCACTCAGGGGGCGGACTCCTGTACCCCCCAGATCGTGTCTCTGCGATAGTGGTAGCTTGCTGCGCTCTGCACAATCTTGCGCTGGAAAGGGGGGATGCAGTTGACAATGAAGACCTTGACGCAGTGGATGAGGCTGCACGTGATGAATCCAGCAGTGGCTCAGAGGATGAGGAAGCACAGGGCAATGATGAGGGGCAGCACGCCGACCTGCTATTACACCAAGGAGGCAGGGACACTCGGGACACTTTAATCCAACGAACCTTCAGCTAGCTCCACACACATGGATGAGCAGGACCAGCATTGTCTGGCGCTTCCACACGTGGCACTCAGATGCTACATCTTCCACTTTATCAGCTCAAACATATAAATGCAGCACAAAGGAAACACCCTCAGCCTTGGTCAGAAAACTGGACTTTATTCCCACCGAAATAAAGCACAAACGTCGCTCAGATGTACATAATGATATATTCCCTAATCTAGGCCAATACAAAATCACCAGTGACAAACCCAGGAAGTGCCTAATTTGCCTATGCTTACATTTGCGGGTGCTACGTCTAGGTGTCACGCCATCACTTGGAGTGGCTTGTGAGACAGCCTGCTGACTCTGCTGTCCTATTGGCCTAGATGAACTTGGCGGGCGTCCTCTGGCCCGTGGAGCCTGTGCTGGTCCCACCTGGGACGGAGTGGCCAGTTCCAGTACTGGCACCTCCCCAGTTGTCGCAGCCTCAACAGATGCAACGGTCACTGGCAGAGGGGCGGAGGAGCTGCTGCTCTCATCCGGAACGCCCTGAGAGGAGCTTGCAGCGACGACATGAGGTCATATTGGACCTCCCTGCTCACCGCAGATGGATGGGCACCCAGCTGCGACACTTGGTGCCCAGAACATGTCCCACATTGCGAATGACCACCTGTGGCCATTCATGCTGTGAGGGCTTGCAGGTCAGAGCCTAACCCAATCAGAAGATTCTCAATCTGACTGAAGCCCCTCTCTATGAGAGTATCCAATCTCTCAATGGAGGAAGCCTGAAGCTCTGTCCTGAGATTCATGCCATCATAGACACTTTGCCTGGATTCCTCCACCATAGAGACCAACTGAAGTACACCCTCATGCAACCCTGCCAGATGCACTTGCGAATCCTGCCGCTTGTCCTGCAGCTGCTGCATTGGTGACATCTCCAGAGGCACATCATCACTGCCCGACTCAGCATGTGCCTAGTCCCCTGCAGTCCTCCGGCTGCTGGCACCATTGGCATTCTGTCCGTGCCCTCTCCACTGTGCCCCGGTACACTAGCTGATGTCATAATCCCCACTGAAGTGTTTGTCACTGCGCTTGTGCCTGGCTCGTTGAAAGGATGTGACGCAAGTTGCAAGTGTTGGCCCTCAGGTGTGGAGGGGAGGCTCTGGATGTGCTGGTGGTGGCCATGCGGTGGTGATGCTGAAATTAACAACAAAGACATGCATCAGTTAGCGTTCAGTCAGTAACAACTTACATCCCTTTTCACCCCAGACTCACAAGTCGCTCACCCTTCAAGAACTTAAGGAGACGAACATTGGTGGGGTGGTAAATATTCAAGAGGAGGCTCAAACATTACACACGCATACAGACAGGCTGGTCAGATGGCCTAAGGAATGTCACATGGAATGTTATGTGGATAAGTGTTCAGTTAAGCACTTGGGCAAGACAAGCAAGGTACGGGAATACATGAGTAATGGTAGGACTGTGGGAAGTTACAACGATTACAGGGACCTTGCTGGGCAGACCCGTTAAGGTAGCAGAACAGGAACATAAGGCATTTAACAAGGTCGAAGCCAGACTTGCCTTTATTAGCCGAGGAATAGAATGTAGGAAAGGGAGGTCATGTTGCAAGTGCAGAAAACACTGTCGAGGCCATTTCTACACTTCTGCATTCGGTTGTGACCTGCGCTTCATGGGAGGGGTGGTAATGGAGTGGGAAGAGTGCAGAGGTTCCTGACCTGGATGCATGCTGGCCTGGAGAGTCAGAGCTATGAGGAAACATTGCATACACTTGCGACATTTGCCATGGAGCACAGGAGATTGACAGGTCACATTATTGACCTTCATACCGTTATGAGGGGCATAGAATGGGTGGACAGAAGGCAACATTTCCCCTTGGTGCAGGGATGACTAACGTAGTGGCATTTATTTAAGCTGAGTGCCATGAGGTTGACAGGTGAGGTGCTGAGGACGTTTTGGACAGAGTAATGTAGGACACACTGGCTGAAAGGGTGGTGGAGGTACAAACCCTCCTAAGATGCAATGGCTTTGGATGTACAGCAGTTATGCCATGGCATGTTAGGCCATAGGGATAGTGGTCAGAAATGGGATAAGGCGACCTTGGAAGGTGCTAGAGACGCGCATTCTCAAGGGGCCGAGGGACCTTTGTGTATGACCCACACGACTGACTGTATCAGTCTGTGAATGAGCAGTGTTGCTGCATTAATGATTGCAGCAACCATCAGTGCTTTGGATGGTGGGGAGACAGAGTAGATGGGACTGTGGGCCTCAAATACCTGGCCGCTGCACCCCAGCCTCGCCAACACCCGCCGACCTGGCTGCCTGTCTCCTCCCCAGCTCCATGGCCTGCTCCTCATAAGCAGTGAGGTGCTGCAGCACGGCGTGCCCACCACTAGTCTGCTGATGCTTCCGGATATTGCTCTCAGTTTTTGCCTGCAGAACATAGAAGAGCATTTATTGGGGCAGATCGCTCATGTACTTTGTACGCGCACGCCACACCCCAACCACAGTGGCCCATCTGAGGCCTCCAGTGGCTCCTGTCCACACTACTGGTGATCAGTCCCCAGAAGATAGTACTGCTACTCCGAACCCCCTCCCCCAATGGCCACCTTGGACTCATTCGGCATCCATCTCTTTGAATAATACATGGGCCTCAGCGCCTATGGCAAGGAGGCGCAATTAGGTGTGGCGCCAAGGCCAGCAGATGGCTCTTGGCCACGACACCTTGAGGCTCCCCTTCCAGCATCAATAAAACATGTGTTGGAATTCTGAGTATGTGTCTAGCTGCCTCCCCTGCAGGTTGCCCCCAGACAACTCAAATGCGACAACACCAGCATATGCTGCGGGGAGAACCCATCTTCTCTTCAACCACTAAGGCTGATGTAAGCAAGGTCACCCAGCATGCGCCAAGTGCCCAATGCAGTAATGACACTGGGACACTGGGGGAGGGGGGAGGTTGGGGTGGGGGGCGGTGCTCAAAGGCTAAGGCTACCTGCTGGGTAAAATTGCCAAGGCTGACATGGTACTCACCCTTCCAGAGCGCAACAAATCATTGAAGCGTTTGCGGCACTGTGTTCCTGTGCGTTGCACAGCATCATGAGAGCTAACAGCCTCTACCATCTCCTGCCATGCCTGCCTGGTCACGTGGGAGGCCCTGCTCCTCCCATCCTCTGGAAACAAGACCCCCCGATGGTTGGACACCTCTTCGAGGAGGACAGTAAGGCAGGCATTGGAGAACTGAGGGGCACAGTGGCCCCCCTGCTGGCCTATCCTGCCCCCCTCCTCCTCCTCTGCCCGCAAAATGGCAGCCCGTTTCGGTGGCAGGGATTGGTTCCCTGCCCGCTCGACAAACTCAAAATTCAGCCCAAAAATGCAACGGCATACCAAGCTAAGATCTAACTGTAGGTCGGGTATCATAGCTTAGTACTAAAATAGAGGGCTTGTCTGGTAATAGCAATACAAATAAAACTTTTACAATCTGTTGGCTGTTTCAAACTTCCTGCTATTAATTTCAATAATTAGGAGCAATGCCCAGTTTTGGCTTATGTATTGTAAGGAGAAGAGCAACGACAACAGTATTAATAATCTTCTGGTAGTGGCAGATTGGTTGAAACAGATCTCTAGTCTGTTGTGTGGGGATTTGCATCATGAAATGTTAAATGAAAGAAGTAAAACAGATGAAAAGTTAAAACAAAAGAATGGGAGGTAGATTGGAGTATTTTGCCTTCCTACTTTACCACCAATACTAACTATTCCACCTTATACAAACACTTATGCCTTGCTTGGTGTCAGTTTCCCTTGCAGCATTTTCGGTTATTTCACTATATTGAAACTGCTATGTAAGTACAAATTGTTCAATAATTTTAATGTATACAAAAAAGGTCACTTTAGCAAACACCCAGATTAGGATTATCATTCAATATAGATTGAAGCAGAAAGGCTGACTCCAATGGTGGGTACTGGGAAAGTGCAAGGACAATATAGAGAATAAAGTCCAGTTGAAATTACCAGACCTATACCCGC
Source organism: Carcharodon carcharias (assembly GCF_017639515.1). NCBI lineage: Eukaryota > Metazoa > Chordata > Chondrichthyes > Lamniformes > Lamnidae > Carcharodon > Carcharodon carcharias. The sequence goes on from NC_054469.1 coordinate 60,692,433, forward strand.
TTCCCAAAGAGCCACAAATAGAAAATGCCCTCGACCATCATCACATCCTTTTTGTGGTTAGAGGGATTATTAAAATGGTGCTGCTGAAATGCCATAATGGCCCGCAACAGGAACCTAAACTTTATCAATCAGAGGACTAGGATTTTTGCAAGCCTTTTAAAGATGTAATTAAGATGCGATTTATTAAGAGTCACACCCTTTAATGACTTTATGGGAGGAATTTTACAGCCCCTTTGCGGCAGAGGTGGGGCCATAAAGTGCGGCAAGTCATTCAAAAGTCCATTGACTTCGGCGGGACTGCAAAATCCCACTGATGTAAAATTCCGCCCATGAATCAGGTGCAGAGAGAGGCTTCCACCACTTGTCTAAATTATTTCATTAGGGCAAATGAATTATACTACAGAATTTGCGTTAATATAAAGTCAAAACTATTTCATATTGAGACAGGCTGACTAGTCTAACTGTGTTCATTTCTCCTTAGCACGAAGACAATTTTAATATTAGGAACATTTTCCGATAATAAAGACACAATATAAATGCAAAATATTATTATTGTGAAATATAACATTGAGTAAATACTAAATTAGAAAGCAGTGCATACCACAAATTGCATTAAATTGGCACAAGAAATAAATTTCATGTAAATATATGTTTTTTTTAATACAGTAAACAAATGAGGCTGTGTTACTTAAAATATATCTATATGCGAACACCTTTTTATATTTCTCAGAAAAATGCATTACTTTGAAATGGAATGATTTCTTAAATAGGCAAACAGTAATTGGATAAACAACCAGTTAATCTGTTTTGGTGATGTTGGTCAATGTAAAAACATTGGCCAGAACAAGTCCCTGCTCTTCTTCACAATGTAATCCCTTATGTCCATCCAAATTACGCTGGAATTTCAGCCAAGTTTCACATGCTTAAGCCTTAAAGTGGGCTTGAACCTAGAATTTTCTAATGCAGAGGCAAGAGCAACCAAACCACCTAATTAGTGCTTTGTTAACAATGAACAAAATTTACTTTGAACCAAGAAACAAGGTTTCATGGCAATTTTAGTGCTGCATGGTGCATTACTGAGTAACACATTCTAAAGTTAGGTGGGAACCAATGATCATGGAACTTCCAGAAATTATTAGTAAATAAATAGTATTGGAGAAATTAATAGAACTAAAAGTCAACAAATCCCTTGGGCCTGAAGGCCTGTATCTGAGGATTTTAAAAGGGTTAGCTATGGAGATTGTCAATGCATTAGTTTTGATCTTCCAAAATTCTCTTTATTCTGGATCAGTCCCCATGGACTGAAAAATAGCAAACATAACCCCACTATTCAAGAAAGGAGAGGGAGAAAAGGGGGATCTATAGGCCAGTATGCCAGACATCTTTATTAGAGAAAGTGCTAGAGTGTATTATTAGAGGCGTGGTAGCAAGGCACTTAGAAAATCAAAATGGGTTTATGAAAAGAAAATTGTGCTTCACAAACCTGTTCTGTGCAGTTGTAACTAGCAGGGTTAATAAAAGGGAACAAGAGGATGTAATATTAGAATTTTCAAAAAGCATTCAAATAAGGTGGCACACAAAATATTATTACACTAAATTTGGGTTCATGGGTTTGGGGGTAGTAAGGATTGAGGATTTGTGAACATACAAAAAGCAGAGGTCATTTTGGTGTTGGAAGGCTGTAACTAGTGGAGTACTGCATGATTCAATGCTTGGGCCTCAACTATTTACAATCTACATCAAAGACCTAGATGAGGGCACCAAGTGCTATCCATGTTTTCTGATGATACAGTTAGTTGGGAAAATAAGTTGTGAGGACAATGCAAAGAGGCTGTATAGTGATAAAAACAGGTTGAGTGAGTGGAGAAGCGTATGGACAATGTAACATAATGAGGAGCAGTGTGAAGTCCTCTGCTTTGGTAAGAAAAATGGAAAGTAGAACATTTTTTTAAAAAAACTGGGGAATATTTGCATTCAGAGGGACCTAGGTGACCATATACATATATGATGCCCAGAAAGTTAACATACAGCTACAGAAAATCAATTAGGAAGGCAAATGGCATGTTAGCCTTTATTAAAAAGAGACTGGAGTGTAAGAGTAAATAAATCTTACTACAATTATATAGGGTCTTGGTGAGACCACATCTGGAGTACCATGTACATTTTTTTGTTTCCGGGCTGAAGGTAGGATATATCAGATTTGCCTTAGTGATAGTGCACTGAAGGTTCACTAGACTGATTCTTGGGACAAGAGGATTGTTCTGTGAGATTGAGTAAACTAGGCCGATATTTCCTAGAATTCAGAAGAATGAGAGGCGATCTAATCGTAACAAATAGCTGAGTCCAGTAAATGTTTAATATTTTAAGGGCTGAGAAGGAAATAACTCTTCTTCAAACCATGAAAAAACTGCCCTGTTGGTAAAGGCCCAGCTAGTTGAACAGACTGACATTTTAACTTGAGAATAATGCTGCAACGGCGTTGAGTGCAAGGAGTATGAGGCAGATCCCCCTGTCTCACTATTGCACCTTGGAGTCAGATCACGATCAAACTCCTGGTCACTTCAGTTAGTCTGTTACTTTTCCAACCATCATTGTGAAATAGAAACTAGTTTACAGTGACATAAAGTGTCCTTTCAGCCTAAACTATAATGAGAACCTTTGAAACTTGTTATCCTTGCAGAGATGCTAAGACCCCCCAATCCTCTCATAAAGTGGACAATGGATTTGACCAGAGACACAGAAATTGCTCATTAATCTGCAATTGCCTCATTAATGGGCCACATCACATGATCCAAACTTCTGGCCTTTGGAACACTTCTAATATTACATTTTGAGACTCATAAGTCAGTCTGCTGATGTACCTCCAACCTGCAAGATTCAAAAGCAGGACTCCAGGTTGACAAAACAATCTGTAACAAGTCTTAGCCCCCTGAAGCCTGTTTCACTGAAAGCCTCTGATCATCATTGCCAAGCAGAACAAGTCTATATACAGCAACCTTATCTCACTGAATCGCCATCTGTTTAAAAAAAAACTCCATGCTGCTGAATTCAAGGTTCCTAGGTGAACTTGTAAGAAGGAACCCCTCTGGACTTTGACAATCAGATGAACATATATCAATTTCTGTGGTTCTTTTACTGTTGTAAAACTCCTCTTTTTTATCCCCCTTACTGTATATTTGTGTGTGTGAGAAGTTGCGATTATCCCCCCACCAGATTCGAATGTGTTAATAAAATAACCTTCTGATTTAATCACAAAAAATAGTTTGCTGTGAGTAACTTTAAAAATTGGACCTCACAAACTGAAGGTTTGGGAAAATATGCCACTGCCCATTTTTAAAATAATTAAAAAATACCTCTGCTTATGGACAGACGGCGAGAGGCTAAAGGAGTTCAGTTTGCCTTTCTCTCTTGTCCGTAACACTGGAAATACTCAGTAAGTCTGACAGCACAGAGATAGAAACAGAATTAACATTTCAAGTCAATGACCTTTCATCAGAAGGTTTCATCGGAGGGTTCTGATGAAAGACCATTCACTGAAATGTTCGCTCTGTTTCTCTCTCCATAGATGCTGCCAAGCTAGCAGGGTATTTCCAGCATTTCCTGTTTTTATTTCAGATTTCCAGTATCCACAGTATTTTGCTTTTGCATGGGAGAATTCCCATGCTCCATTTCAAGAAATGCCATGAGATCTATTATTTCCATCCAAGCAGGCAGAAGTGATCTGGGTTTACATTGCATCCAATAGCATATACCTCTGACAATACAGCACTCTATCAGTAATGCATTGAAGTGCCAGCCTAGACTGTATACTTAAATCTTGAATGCACAACCATCTGCAACAGACACAGGAGTGAAACCGCTGAGCCAACTGACACCATAGCAATTTGAAGAAAAAGAGAACTACCCATTACCAGCTGTACGTCAATCTGATACAGGAAACTGCTTGATTATCACATCTGGCCACTTCATTTATAGACCTATGCACATCTTCCTCCTTCCCACCACAAATATGCCCTCATCTACAGATGGTTTACCAAGTATATCAACTCACACAGTTACTATTCATGCTGCCTCATCATACTCACTTGCAAACCTTGCCAAAACCTATGTTGCAAACACAACAACGTTACTGTTACCATAATCTTTTACAGATTCTGTAGAGACCAGAGTTCCGGGTGTCAGGGAGATCATAGATTGGGCAGATTAATTATCGGAGGGGTGGCGTTAGAAGGAACAGCAGAAAAATTTGCTCTGCCAGGTTTTCACTTCATCTAAGATCCAGGACAAGTTGCAGTTAAGGGATGTAAGCAACACTTCTGCTTGTGCCCTCCATATGCAGAGCCTGATTTAGGGACATGTATGGGAACATTAGCAAATAGCCCCAGGCTTTCGACCTAATTTGCCACCGATAAGCCAAGTGGATCCTACACCAGCTCAGAGATGTATTCCTTCTACTGGGCCAGAGGGATTGAGTAGTTCAAATGATCAGTGATAGCTATCTTCAGGGGCATTTTAAAAAAATGCTCTTATCACTTAGGGTCAACAGGGGCCTCAGGCCCCAACATCAAACTGGCATAGTGCCACAATTTGAATTTCTGGTTGGAAGTTGGGCAGGTGTCTCTGTTATGCCTGTACAGACCTGCTCCAACCATGAACAGTTTGGCATGTGGGTCTATGTAATTAGTTGTTGTTAGATTGCCCCCAGTGAGCCAGAGAAGTGCGAACTCTAGCATTGGGAGCTCTTGCTTCTGGATCTGCTTCCTTAACAATATCTGACTTGTAAAGGGTAGGCAGAGGCTTTTAAAAATTCTTTCACAGGATGTGGGTGTCATTGGCTAGGCCAAAATATTTTTATTGCCCATCCCTATTACCTTTGAGAAGGTGGAGGTGAGCTGCCTTCTTGAACTGCTGCAGCCCATGTGGTGTAGGTACACTCATGGTGCTTTTAGGAGGGAGTTCCAGGATTTTGGCCCAATGACAGTGAAAGAAGGTTGGGCCGAGGACACTACTCTGAGGAACTCCAGCAGTGATATCCAGGGACTGGGATGATTGACCTCCAACAACCACAACCATCTTCCTTTGTGCTAGGTATGACTCCAGTGGAGAGATTTCCCCCTGATGACCATTGACTCCAGTTTTGCTAGGGCTCCTTGATGCCATACTCGGTCATATGCTGCGTTGATGTCAAAAGAAATCACTTTAACCTCACCTCGGGAGTTCATCTTTTTTGTCCATGTTTGAACCAAGGCTGTAATGAGGTCAGGAGCTGAGTGATGCTGGCGGAATCCAAACTGGGCGTCAGTGAGCAGGTTATTTCTGAGTAAGTGCCGCTTGATACCACTGTTGGCGACCCTTCTATCACTTTGCTGATGATCGACAGTAGACCGATGGGGCAGTATTTTTCCTGCTCTTTGTGTACAGGATAAACCAAGCCAATTTTCCACATTATCAGGTAGATGCCGGTGTTGTAGTTGTATTGAAACAGCTTGGCTAATGGTACAGCTAGTTCTGGAGCAAAAATCTTCAGGTCTATTGCCAGAACATTGTCAGAGTCCATAGCCTTTGCAGTATTCAGTGTCTTCAACTGTTTCTTGATATCACGTGGGATGAATTAAATTGGCTGAAGACTGGCATCTGGGATGCTGGGGACCTCAGGAAGAAGCCGAGATGTATCATCCACTTGGCATTTCTGGCTGCAGATTGTTGCAAATGCTTTAGTCTTATCTTTTGTATTGATGTGCTGGGCTACCCCATCATTCAGGAAGGGCGTATTTGTACAGCCTCCTCCTCCAGCGAGTTGCTTAATTATCCATCACCATTAAAAATTGGATGTGGCAGAACTGCAGAGCTTAGATCTGATCTATTGGCTGTGGGATCACTTAGCTATCTATCCCATGCTGCTTTTGCAGTTTGGCATGTAAGTAGTCCTGTGATGAAGCTTCACCAGGTTGACCCAATTTTTAAGTTATGCCTGGTGCTGCTCCTGACATCCCCTTCTGCATTCTTCATTGAACCCGGGTTGAACTCCCAACTTGATGGTAATGGTAGAGTGGAGGATATGCTGGGCTATGACGTTACAGATTGTGGTTGAGTACAATTCTGCTGCTGCTGATGGGCCATAGCATCTTATGGATGCCCAGTTTTGAGTTGCTAGATCTGTTTGAAATCTATTCCATTTAGCATGATGATAGTTGCCACACAACACTACTTACTACATAAGTCCAAGGAATGCCAGAAACTTGATGCAACTGGCTCTCTCCTGTTTCCTGATTGGTTTTGCTGGATTAGAACCCCCATACATTTTCTGGGATATTAAAATCTGAGATCCAGAAATTTGTTGGCAGCATGCCTGTTTTGCAGGTGTAACACTGGCATCTAGGCATCTGTGCTGGTGTGTCACCTGCTATATTGAACACTTAGGCATCCATTGTACACTTGTGTCCTAAGCTTCCAGGGCTTCCTGAGTGAAGCTCACCCATGGATGCCTCACCAAACCCTCCCTTCCTTCACTAATATACCAACAATCCCACTGTACTTATCACTACCATCCTTACTGTGACTATCTGATTGTCTACTCTCAGTCCAGCCTTATGGATCTTATCTTCATTTCACATTAAGACACAGGACTTAGGAGCAGAAGTAGGCTTTTCGGCCCTTTGATCCTGCTCCACCAATCAATAAGATCATGGCTGATCTGGTTGTGGTCTCAATTCCACTTTCCTGTCTGCACCCCATAACCCTTGACTCACTTGTCTATCAAAAATTGCCTTGAATAAATTGAATGACCCGGCCTCCATTGCTTTCTGGGGTACAGAATTCCACATACTAATGACCCTCTGAGAGAAAAAAAATCTCTCCTCAGCTCAGTCTTAAAAGGGAGATGTATTCTTAAACTGTGTCCCCTAGTTCTGGTCTCGCCCGAAAAGGGAAACATCCTCAGTATCCACCCTGTCAAGTTCCCTCAGTTTCTTATGTTTCAATGAGATCACCTCTTAGTTTTCTGAACTCCAATGATATAGGCCCAATCTGTTCAACCTTTCATCCTGTGATAAACCCTTAATCCCAGGAAGGAGTCGAAAGAACCTTCTCTGAACTGCTTCTGATGCAATTATATTTTTTATCAAATAAGCAGACCAAAACTGTACACAGTATTCCAGATGTGGTCTCACCAATGCCTTGCACAGTTGCAATAAAACTTCCCTACTTTATGTTCCATTCCTTTTGCAATTAATGCCAACATTCAATTTGCTTTCCTAATCACTTGGCATACCTACATACCAACTTTTCATGACGCATATACCAGGATGCCCAGATCCCTCTGTACCACCGAGTTCTGCAATTCTCTCCATTTAAATAGTATACTTCTTTTTTAGTCTTCCTGCCAAAGTGGATAAGTTCACATTTTCCCACATTATACTCCAGCTGCCAATTTTTTTACCTACTCACTTAAGCTGTCTATATACTTTTGCAGACTCTCTACCTCCCCTTGAGAAATTAATTTCCTACTTACCTTGGTGTCATTGGTAAATTTAGCTACCATACATTCAGTCCCTTCATCTAAATCATTGATGTAGATTGTAAGTAGTTGAGGGCCCAGCATTGATCCTTGTGTCACTCCGCTTCTTACAGCTTGCCAACACGTAAAAGACCCATTTATCTCTACTTTATGCTTCCTGTGAACTAACCAATCCTTCACCTATGTTACTATATTACCCCTGACACTATGTGCTCTTATCTTGTCTTGATGTGGCCCTTTATCAAAGGACTTTTGAAATCTAAGTACACCACATCTACAGGTTCCCCTTTATCCACCTTGCTTGTTATTTGCTCAAAAAACTCTAATAAATTAATTAAACATGATTTCCCTTTCACAAAGCCATGCTGATTCTGGCTGATTAAATTATGATTTTCTAAGTAACCTCCTATAACCTCCTTAATAATGGATTCTTTCAATTTCCTTATGACAGATGTTAGGCTAACTGGCCCATAGTTTCTCACTTTGTGTCTCCCTCCTTTCTTGAATAAAGGTGTTACATTAGCTATTTTCCAATCCACCGCGATCCTTCCAGAATCTAAGGAATTTTGGAAGATTATAACCAATGCATCTCCTATCTCTGCAGCCACTTCTTTTAAGACTTAAGGTTGCAGGGCATCTGATCCTGGGAACTTGTCAGCTTTAGGTATAATAGTTTTCCCAGCACCTTTTCCCTAGTGTTGGTGGTTGTTTTAAGTTCCTTCCTCTCGTTCACCCTTTGTTTTTCAAGTATCTTTTGTAAATTTTTGTAAGTCTTCTACAGTGAAGACAGACATGAAATACCTGTTCCATGCCTCTGCCATTTCCTTGTTTTGCATTATCAATTCCTCAGACTCACTCTCCAGAGGGTTACTCTTTTCCTATTTAAATATTTATAGAAATTATTAGTATCTGTTTTTATATTACTAGATAGCTTTCTCTCATACTCAACTTTCTCCCTTTATTTTTTTTTTAGTTATTCTTTGATTTTCTCAAAATTTGACCAATCTTCTGACCCACCACTAACCTTTGCAGATTTGTGCAGCGTTTCTTTCTATTTAGCACTCTCCTTAATTTGTTTATTCAGCTATGGATGAAGCAACCTTCTCAAAAAGTCTTTCTTTCTTACTGGGATAAATCTTTGCTGAGAGTTATTAAATATATCCTTAAAAGTATGTAACTGCATCTCTATTATCCTACCTTTAACCTAGTTTCCAAGTTCACTTTAGCTAGCTCTGTTTTCATGACCTTATAATTACCTTTATTCAGGTTTAAGCATTAGCTTTACACCTACACTTCACCCCTTCAAACTGAAAATGAAATTCTATCAGATTATGATCATTGACACCCAGAGGTTCCTTTAATCTGAGGCTATTGATTAATCCTGTCTCATTGCTCATTACCAGGTTTAGAATAGCCTGCTCCCTCTAGAATTTATTGCTCTAAGAAATTGTCCCACATACACTCTATGAACTCATTTTTCAAACGACCTTTGCCAATCTGATTTATCCAATCTATATGTAGATTAAAGTCACCCATGATTATTGCAGTACCTTTCCTACATGCCCCATTTACTTCTTCGTGTATACTCTGCCACACAGTGTGACTACTTGTTTGGTATACAGAACTTGAGCATCGCTGAAAAAGGATGCAAGTCAAAGCTTTTTGCCTTGCACTCATAAGGACATTCACAAGAATGCCAAATGTAAAGGGAACAACAATTTATACTTCATGAGAAGAGAGTGCTGATTGGTTGGCAAGTTAACTCTGATTGATGGAGGCATTGCGATGGAAAATCCACCAGTTAACTGATGACTGGTAGTTAACTGCCAAACTTTGTTTAAATTCAAACCAGGCAGGTTGACACTGATTAGTCAAGGCATTGCCCTGGGAAATAAATCAGAGAATGGCTGTCACCTATTTTGTTCAGTTGAGGCAGGTGGCCAGAGGGGTGTCAAGGACAGTGGGGGTTCTGGTCAGTGGAAGGGTAGTCAGTGGGTGTGTTGGGTGGTTAGTTGAGGGGTGGTCAGTGGGGGGTTGGAAGGTTAGTTGGATAGTCAGTGGGGAGGTCGGGGGATCAGGTGGTTGGGGAAGGGGGTCAGGTGTTGGGGCATCAGGTGGTCAGTGGGAGGGAGCTGTCAATGGTGGTGGGTCAGGTGGTCAGTGGATGGAGGTGTTGCGTGGTCAATGGGGGGGTCGGATGGTCAGTCATGGGGTGGTCAGTGGTGGGGTGGTCATTAGGGAGGTTTGGATGGTCAATAGAGGGATGGGGGTGTTGGGTGGTCAATGGGGGGGTCAGATGGTCAGTCATGGGGTGGTCAGTGGTGGGTTGGTCATTGGGGAGGTTTGGATGGTCAATAGAGGGATGGGGGTGTTGGGTGGTCAATGGGGGGGATCGGATGGTCCGTCATGGGGTGGTCAGTGGTGGTATGGTCATTGGGGAGGTTTGGATGGTCAACAGAGGGGTGGGGATCAGGTGGTCAGTGGTGTGTCAGGTGGTCAGTAGGGAGGATTGGGTGGTCAGTCAGGGATTGGTCAACAGGGGGTGTGGTCAGTGGGGGGTTTGGGTGGTCAGTGGGTGTTGGAGGTCAGGTGGTCAGTGAGAGGGAGTGGGTAGTCAATGGAGGGGTCATCAGTGGGGGTGTTGGGTGGTCAATGGGGGTGGTCAGTGGTGGGGTGGTGAGTGAGGGGGTGGTTAGTATGGCGGTCAGTGGCAGGTGGGAGTTTGGTGGTCAGTGGATTGGGAGTTGGGTGGACAGTAAAGAGTCTGGTCAGTGGGAGGGTGGTCATTGGAGGGTGTGGTCAGTGGGGGGGGTGGGTGGTCAGTGAGGGTGCGGGGGTTATGTGGTCAGTGGGGTGGTTTGGGTGGTCAGTGGGAGTTGGTAATCAGGTGGTCAGTAGGGGTGGTTGGCTGGTCAGTGGGGGGTCAGGTGGTCAGTGGGGTTGTGGGGGTTGGGCGGTCAGTGGGGGGGGTCGGGTAGTCAGTGGGGGGAGGTGGGCATCACTGGCTAGACCAGCGTTTAATTTCCATCTCGAATTGCCATTGAGAAGGTGGTGGTGAGCTGCCTTCTTGATCTGTGGTCCATGTGGTGTAGGTACACCCTTAGGGTTGTTAAGGAGGGAGTTTCAGGATTTTCACCCAGCAACAGTGAAGGAGCAATGTGTATCCAAGTCAGGATGGTGAGTGAATTGGAGAGGAACTTCCAGGTGGTGGCATTCCCATGTATCTGCTGCCCTTGCCCTTCTAGATGGTAGTGGTTGTGGGTTTGGAAGGTGCTGCATAAGGAGCCTTGGTGAGTTTCTACAGTGCATCTTGTAGGTGGTACAAACTGCTGCCACCATTAGTCAGTGGTGGAGGGAGTGAATGTTTGTGGATTGGGTGCCAATCAAGCAGGCTGCTTTGACTTGGATGGTGTCAAGCTTCTTGAGTTTGGCGGGAGCTGCACTCATCCAGGCAAGTAGACAGTATTCCGTCACAGTCCTGACTTGTGCCTTGTAGATGGTGGATAGACTTTAGGGAGCCAGGAAGTGAGTTACTCACCACAGGATTCCAAGCCTCTGACCTGCTCTTGTAGCCACAGTATTTATATGGCTAGACCAGTTCAGTTTCTGGTCAATGGTAATCTCTAGGATGTTGATAGTGCGGGAATTCAGTGATGGTAATGCCATAGAATGTCAAGGGGAGATGGTTAGATTCTCTCTTGCTGGAGATGGCCATTGCCTGTCACTTATGTGGTGCGAATGTTACTTGCCACTGGTCAGCCCAAGACTGGATATTGTCCAGGTCTTGCTGCATTTGAACATGGATTGATTCAGTATCCGAGGTGTCATGAGTAATGCTGAACATTGTGCAATCATCAGCAAACATTCCCACTTCTGACCTTATGATGAATAGAAGGTCATTGATGAAGCAGCTGAAGATGGTTGGGCCAAGGACACTACCCTGAGGAACTCTGCAGTGATGTCCTGGAACTGAGATGATTGGCCTCCAACAACCACAACCATTTTCCTTTGTACTAGGTATGACTCCAACCAGCGGAGAGATTTCCCCCTGATTCCCATTGACTCCAATTTTGCTAGGGCTCCTTGATGCCACACTCGGTCAAATGCTGCCTTGATGTCAAGGGCAGTCACTCTCACCTCACCTCTGGAGCTCAGCTCTTTTGTCCATGTTTGAATCAAGGCTATAATGAGGTCAGGAGCTGAGTGGCCCTGGTGGAACCCAAACTGAGCATTCGTGAGCAGGTTATAAGCAAGTGTCGCTTGATAGCACTATTGATGACCTCTTGCATCACTTTCCTGATGATGGAGAGAAGACTGATGGGGTGGTAATCAGCCAGATTAGAATTGTCTTTTTTTTTGTGTATAGAACATACCTGGGCAATTTTTCACATTTCTGGGTAAATGCCTGTGTTGTAGCTGTACTGGAACAACTTGGCTAGGGGTGCGACAAGTTCTGGAGCACAAGTCTTCAGTACCATTGCTGGAATATTGTCAGGGCCCATAGCCTTTGCAGTATTCAGTGCCTTCAGTCGTTTCTTGATATCACGTGGAGTGAATCAAATCGGGTGTAGACTGGCATCTGTGATGCTGGGGACCACTGGAGGAGGCCAAGATGGATTATCCACTCAGCAGTTCGGTCTGAAGATCCTTGCATGTGCCTGATATTTTGCACATTAAAGGGACTATATAATACAAGTTGTTGTTGTATACTATAGCATCTTGGCATGGGCCAAGGCAGCCTAGTTCAGGTGTGGGTCAGGCCAGGGTCTTCAATGGCATTGGAAACCTGGAATCCCTGTCTGGACGTTTTGCAGTTATTTTGGCCTCTGACAATGTTTCCTGCTACCTTCAGTTAGAGTGCCCCCCTTACCCTTTAAAAGATGCTTGCCTTTACATGGTATCAGAGATACCTGATTTCTATCTTACCTCACAGCACAACCATTGAATAGAATAAAATCAACATACTACAGATGCTGGAGATCTGAAATAAAAAAACAGAATGTGCTGGAAAAACTCAGCAGGTCTGGCAGCATCTGTGGAGAGAGAAGCTGCAGCACTATTTTCAGGAATGCTTGAATTTCTAGACTGCTATGTCTTGTCATCTGTAAACATTTCTAATGGACATCTGTGTTAGTTATGTCCACATCTAAGGTGGAATCTGGTGATACCCGCATTGTCATGTTTTTAACAAGGTTTTCCTATTATCATCAGTGACACTGCAGTTCAATACCCAGGCCACCAGGTGTCTCTGTTGAGCAGCACCTTTCTTTCTGAAGTTCCATTTTACCAGCTCATGTTGAAAGAAGAAAAGACTTGCATTTATTTAGCATCTTTCACAACCTCAGGATGTTCCAAAGCCTTCTACAGATAACCAAGTCCTTTTGAAGTGTAATCACTAACACAGCTAGGTCCTACAAACAGTAAGGTGACAGTGACCTGACAATGAATCTGTTTTTGTGATGTTGATGGATGGATAAATATTGGCCAGAACACCTCTGCTCTTCTCTGAAATGTTATCATGGGATCTTTTACATCCACCTGACAGAGCGGAGGTGGGAAGGATGGTCCTTGGTTTAACACCTCAACAAAAGGACAGCACCCTTGACAATGTAGCACTCCTTCAGTACTGGATTGTGACCAATAATATGGGGAGTGATTCTAAATGTCTTACCATTGCATCAAGCTTGATTGCTAAAATGTTGTTACTCAGCATTACTGTGTATGCATAAATTATATTAGGGCTAATTTTATATGATTCTAGTCTACCAATCTTAGTTCACCCCCTCCAATAGTCAAGAATTCAACGTTGAGATCAACAATTTTCCATTGTAACTTCTGTCCACATTTTGTTTTGTCTTTCATTGCTGGTTTAGTTTCTTCTCCCATTTCTCTCTTGTTTCCTTTATTTTGCTTTCAGGTGGCAGCTATTTAGGATCCTGCCATTCACACCTCCTCTGGACACATTTTTTGTTTCTTTACTTGTCCCAATACCACTTCCTTTGGGGTTGCACATGAAATCTTTTGTCATTTAATCTCTTCTGACCTCCACCCTATCACAGACTTTCCCTTTTGTTCTTCACTGGCCTTTGAGAAGCTAGCAACATGGAAAACTCTTGGGCTTGGAAGTCCTCAGTCCCGGGCCCAGTTGCCCCTGTGTCACTGGCCTTGATTGGGACAGGCCTTTATATCCTACATTAGGGAACTCCCATGTTAGGATGGAACCTAACTTATCTGGATTTTGGACTTATTGGTGGTGCCCTCACTGCTCTAGTCCCACCATAGTTGTTGGGAGTGCACAAAAAGGGCTGTGAATGTTCGACCCCCTTAAGGCATTGACAATTAGAGAAAATTGGTGAAGGAAAAGATTTGGAAGGCGACATGTCCAGACGCAGGCAGACTGATTGGTTTCACGAACTGGATTGATACTGAATGCTGAGAGACACATTATGCCACTGGGATTGAGCAAGACAATTTACCATAGCTTTGTATCTATCTATGTAACCTCCTATAACCCTACAACCTTCTCCATGATCTCTGTACTCCCTCCCTTTCTGGCCTTTTGCACATCTCCCATTTTAATCAGTCCACCAATGTTGGTCGTGTTTTCATTTGCATAGCCTTTAAACTCTGCAATTCCTTCCCTGAACCTTTCTGCCTCTCTCTCCTCTTTTAGATGCCCCTTAAAACCTACTTTGTTGATCAAGCTATCAGTTATCATATCTAGTTTCTCTTACAGAGGTTTGGTGGCAAATTTGTTTGTTAACACTCCTGTGAAATGCCTTGGGAATTTTACTCCATTAAAGGGTTATATATATGCATGTTATTGTTTGAAGGATGGCATGGGACATTAGTAATGCTTGATAGCAAATTTAAAAATAAGCATTTTGGCAAAGGATTCTTTTTCTCTACTCTGAAAAGGTGTGAAATTCAAAACTGCCCTCCTCTTTAAATCAGCTTTCTACTTTCCAGAAGGTACTTTTTGCTTCACTGTTTACATTCATTACAACAGTAATGCACAGGTAAAAACATTGTTCTAATTTCTGTTGTTGTGTTTTGCTCTGTTCTGCAGAATACAAATGCTGATTGCTGACATAGGGATATTTGTGGCAAAATGATATCTTGCAAATTGTGTCAAAAGGTTAAGTTGAAGGAACAAGTGAATGGAAAAAAATTAAATTTCTCCTAATTTATTTCAGTTTTTTGCTCTGCTCAGGCATACAACTAAATTACAACTGAAGCTTGATATGTTTTTGTGCAGTCCCTAAACAGAACCCTCTACACAGAAGTAAAAAAATTAATCTACTGTACTCAATTAAGGCAGAGATTATATTGCCCAAATAGCACCTATCTTGCAAGGATTGCATTGCTTTATTAAACAGCATTTTTTCTTTCTGTATCAGCTCCATTCACCTGGTATCTATGACTAGGTCTGTGAATCACCACAGGATAGCAACATCCAACAGGTAATAACATTATTAGCAATAGTTGTACCAGTTTATCGTGACTTCTGTTATTTCTAGAGGAAGCCTCAGGAGACAACACAGTATCTCTGAATTCTCTTCATATTAAGTTGGTGAATTGTTGCCAGGACCTCATATCCAGAAGGGAGTGATGTTGGAACCTGTCCAAAAATCATGTTACAGGAAGCCTTATTCATCACAAAGGCATGCTTCATTATGACCCCGAAATTGCTTGGGGACACAAACCATGATTGTGTGTGTCAATGCCTTCCAGCTTTGCTCCTGCTGGAGTATGTGGGGCCAATAGGAGGGCAATTAATTTGTGTCATCCCACTGAGCAACATCTAGCCCACACAGGCTGGAAACCTTTGCATTTGCTGCTGTTTGGGGCAAGTGTGCCCAACCCCCTCTTCTGGAATTTTTCGATCTACCACAGACATAATCCCTGGAAATTACAAGAAAGGACTGGGATCCAACAAATCTGAATGTTGGCCTATTACCCAGACTTACTGCTGCATACCTGCTGGAATCATGTTGTGAGTGTCTCAGAGCATCTGAGAATTATTGGGGCTTGTATCTCAAAAACTCATTCACAAGAAAAGAAAACAAATAATTTTGGTGGCTACTTCGAACACCTCCACCTCACCAGCACCCCACCACCACACAGCCCACCAATAAAATATTTCATACAAAAATAAATATAAAACTGCAAAAATATCTCATAAAGCTTACATTTCCTATCAATTAACTTTTCCAAAACTTTTCCCCATGCTGGCCATGCCTCTGTTAGGAGGCTAAGGGTTGTCTTTTCTCTATTGCTGTAGATTGGTGTCTTTAGCTAGGCTTTGGATTACAATATTTTCAGGCCTTTACACGTGTCCCAAAAAAATGTGTATGTGTAGCTATTGTAAAGTTGCCATTTTTATGACTTGCAAAAGATTCAACAATGTGATCTGAGATGCAACTGGAAGTGGTGTGGTGTGGTACTAGCGCCTCTCTAATCGATCTTGCATGTATTTCTGGGGTGTCATTTGAATAATGTACTCAAGCTTCTCGTTTGGAAAATGCATGGCTTGGGAACTTTCCCATGGGTGAATATGAAATTGCATTCAGAATCTGAAGTCTTGCAGCAATTTAAGGTGTCAAGCTTGGTCAATTTGAAACATAGCAACATTGTTCAAAAAAAATCATTGCTTGTAAGGAGTGCAGGAAGCCACAAAGAATCCTGCTTCCTCAGATGAAGTAATAGAACATTTTGTAAAGGAAATGAGGCAGAGCTGAGTGCAACAGACTCCCAGGAAGAGCAAGGAAGAGGTATGTACTAGTACTAATTTCATGAGTAACATGCTGTATATTTGGAAGCAATTTAGTATAAAGAGCCATGTTAACAATGGATAATAGGATCTTCAACTTCTTCCCCAAAGCTCCAAACATGGTTATGTAGACAGAAAATGTATTCAATAACAGCATAACTCAGCAATAGCATTCCACCTATTCTCTCTCTCTCTCAGACTTTCTTTCTACAGAACCTTCTGAGCTTTCCCTTTATTACCCAATTTCTCCTTCCCCTTCCCCACTGCTGACACAAGCCACAATTTTAGATAGCCCTTAGGCTCAATAGGGTAGAAAGTACAAGAAGACAAAACACTAACTTCCATTAATATGCTATACTGAGCAAATAAGGCATAATACAATATTGTCCCCAGACTTCCACAAACCGGCTACTGCAATTACCTTAAATCAGGAAGAAATGCAGTGGAAGGCTGGAAAAATTAGACTGTAGTCAGATATGCCGGCTCCCAACCTCTACCTCAAGTTTCTGTGATGGCTTATTTCAGGTGCAAGCTCCGCCTACCTGCTATTCAAAGTCTGATGGGGGCTGGACTGGAGATGAGTGGAACCAGGATTTCCTACCAGCCAGCGTGCCGGCTTGGTTCCCAGCCTCTGGAATTTTCTAGTTGACAGGAGCCCTCCCCCTTCTGGATCCAAAACACAGCCATTAAGGAGGAGGTGTCCTCTCAGCCGCACACCATTTGGTTCGGGGGGAGCAGAGTGTGCACCACTCCAGTGGGCTTTTTAACATCCTACCCATGCAGCCATCACACTGTCTTGGCCACAGCTGCAGCTGCAGACCGCCCTGTGGGTGGGGGTGGGGGCTGCCCTCCACAAGGAGGGTCTGATCATTGTGTCATAGTCATAGAGGTCTACAGCACAGAAAAAGGCCCTTTGGCCCATTAGTATGGACCTCTGTATTTTTATATTTTTAACTTATTTTTAATAAGTCTTTGGGGAGAGAGCCTCAAGATGAAGGCATCCACACTCTCTCCATTGCCTGGTTCCACTCATCTCCGGTCCCGCCCCCATCAGGCTTTGAATAACTGAACAAATACCCACCCACTCACCACGTGCCCCCACCAGATGGCCAGCTGCCCACCCAGCCATGTTAGGAATCACACAAATATTCACCTGAACCATCAGACCTGCCTGTCACACTGCACCAACCACCCACTTAACAATCACCAACACAACTTGTACTGACGGAGAGGCTTTAATAAGCATCAGAACAGTGAGGGGGGGGTGTGGATTATATCAGAGTGAGGGGGGGGTGTGGATTATATCAGAGTGAGGGTGGATTATATAAAAATATAAAAGTACATACATCGGTTGCACCTACCTTGGACTGTGCAATTGCCAAAGTGTCATATCTGGAGGGCCTTCTAGAGGGAGCCTGCCCACTGTCCTTAATTGCATGGCTCATGTACCCTCTGGCCATTAATCAGCCTGGGGCTGAAAAATCACGTCAAAGGTCAACTTCCTTTCCAGTGCCTCCAGGGTTTCCCAATGTCCTGACCCCAGTAGGAAAATTCAGCAAGGACATCCGAGCCTTGCAGTCCATGTCTTAGTTTGCACCAAAACCCATTCACCGATCACCTCTGTGCTCGCTGACCTACATTGTGCTCTGATAAGCAATGTCTTGATTGTAAAATTCTCATCCTTGTTTCCAAATCCCTCCATGACCAAACCCCTCCCTAACCCTGTAATCTCCTCCATCCTCTCAACCCTCTGATGTATCTATGCTCATCTAATTCTGGCCTCTTTTAATTACTCAGCCATCGGTGGTTGTGGCTTCAGCTATCTGGGCCGTAAGCTCTGGAATACCCATCCTAAACCTCTCCATCTTCTACCTCAGTTTGTTTCTTCATGACATTTCTTAAGCCACCTCTTTGACCCAACTTTTGGTCATCTGCCCAAATATCTCCAGATATAGCTCAGTGGAATATTTTGTTTTATAATGCTCCCGTGAAGCATGTTGGGATATTGTATTACATTAAGGTGCTATATAAATTCAAGCTCTTGTTGTAGTCCTAGGATGAAACAAGATTGCACCTAAAACTAATGGTAATTAGACACTAAAGTGATGTAATTCCGCCTACCTTGTCAATTTCCTGCCCTGGCATTTGTTATAGTTTATGTGCTAATGGCGATTCTCCTGCACACAGCAGTGTCCCATAAATGAATGCAAGGGCTTTAATTCCATCAATATTCAGTTTGTGCATGGCCATTTACTGCCAGATAATGCAGGTAAATGCCAGATTCCCAAGCAGCAAACATGATGCATTCATTTTATCACCTTCTACCTTGCCACTATTATTTGCAGATATCCAGTAAGTCAAAAGTTGAGGCTTAGAAAACCAAAGATATGTCCTCCTGTCTGGACATCTACAACATCCCTGAGCAACCATGGAGCACAGATGCAAGAAGATGCATACTCCACTTGATTTCTCGTGTTGCCCATGGATGGGGCTGGCAGTGTGTTGTCTTACACTGCCTTCTACTGAAGGGAGCGGTGCAAAGTGCACAGTGTAGCATAATGGATATCATGGAAAGGTGAAAGGGTGCATAAGTTAAAAAAGGAACAATTCACCATAGTAATAGTTCGCACAGTGTGAAAATAACAGCTCTCATTACAACACTCTGTTCTGTCCCTTCTGGTGACTCTGCATAATTTTGGAATCTGTCACTGTCAATTTTGCAATTTTCCAAGTTCATTGCTCCACCACATTGCTGTCTCAATGGCCATCTCAGGGTAGGATAAGGCATCTCCTGAGCTGCACTTGCTTCAGCAAGACTTCATAGTCTCCTCATCAAAGCAACTTCTAGCTCTTCTTAGACTGGTGCTGCCTGAGATGTCTTCAGCTACACATCTTTTTGCACCCTCGGTGAACAAAGTAATATCACTTTAAACTGGTGCAAGCCTTGAAAGGTGAAGATGCATTCAAATCATGTGTTTTCTAAATGTGCACTGAATTATGATGCATGGAAGTGTTTATATATCAATCCCATTTCTGACCACTAGATAGCTCTATACAACTTCTACATATCTACCTTTCAGGAAACTGTTGTGCTGCTTTTCATTCTCCGCCTGTACTGGGAGCAGTCATTGTCCCCAAGGTATGCTGCTTCAATGCATCTCTGTACCCAATTTTGCTGTGTCATGTCATTAGGATGGGTCAGGGACATCTCTGCGATAAACCCACCTGAACAAGGCCTTGTGCCAAGAATGTAGAGGTGAAAACATGAGCACAGCTGCAGGTTGGAGAAGCTTGCAGCTACAGTCCTAGCTGTTGGCCTCAGGATATTCCAGTTGCTCCTGCAGCAGCCAGAAAGCCTGAAGATCTGCCGGGACATTCAAAAAGTCCAATCCCATAGCTGTTGTTCTTTTCTGGTTGCTGCTGAGCTCAATTCAGGCCCTCCAATCTGATGAGGTTCCTGACACAAGTCCCGCCACCAGCCTTTTGGAGTCCTTGTGTATTTGACCACTTGGACACAAATGGAGGATATTGAGAAGAGCAGAACAGGAGTCCCCTCCCATTTCTGTTCTCTAACAATGCTAGGCCTGCACCTATTTCAGGTGGAGGTGGAGATACTGACATAGGCCCAAATCCACCCATTAGAAATTGTCACCATCTTTTCTTCCCTCTAGTATCTGGTGATAGCATCAAGGGAAATTGGTCTTTCTAAATTCAAATAAACTATATGTTGCTCTATATTATGAAACTACACAATAGTCTAGTTTTTACAATCAGAATATGAGTCTAATTGATCAGGTGACTTTTGCTTTTGGTTTGATATCTCCATTCCTGTTCAGCTTTTCCTAATCTCAGGTTTAATTTATTGTTGTAATATGTTAATTTCTTTCATCAGCTATTTTTACACTAATTCTAACTTTCCTTATGTTTGAGAAAATTTCTTCTGATTATGACAACAGCTGATCACCAATCATTATAGCACAAGGGAGTCAATGTCCAGTGGAAGCTGGGTAGGTCGTGGGTTATAAAGGTTAAATACCAGTCAGAAATTCCTCTTTTCCCCCTGTAATATTGTTATATTATTTGACAAGAGTTAGGAACTATATTGTTATGAGCATGTATACATAAGTATCTCAGATACCACGTCACTCACTACTGTATTACAGCCTGTGTACTGAACTAACAATGTATCTTTCTGCAGCACATGGTGAGATCTGAGAAATGCATAAGATGTCAGCTCCTGTATTTGTGTAAAATAGTCTGATTATTTTGAACTTCTGGGAGCCACAACACATAACTGCTGCCAGGTCTAGAGGTTATTAGCTATGAGGAGAGGTTGGAGAAACTCGGATTGTTCTCACTAGAGCAACGGAGATTGAGGGGCAACTTGACAGAAGTTTACAAAATTATGAGTGGCATGGACAGAGTAGATAGTCAGAAGCTTATTCCCAGGGTGGAAGAGTGAATTACTAGGGGACATAGATTTAAGTTAAGAGGAGAAAACTGTAGAGGAGATGTGCGGGGCATGTTTTTTACGCAGAGGGTAGTAAGTGTCTGGAATTCGTTGCCAGAGGAGGTGGTGGAAGCAGGTATGATAGTGGTGTTTAAAAGGCAGCTTGACAAATACATGAATAGGATGGGAATAAAGGGATATGGACCCAGGAAGTGCAAAATTTTTAGTTGATGGGCAATATGATCGGCGCAGGCTTGGAAGACCGAAGGGCCTGTTCCTGTGCTGTACTTTTCTTTGTTTTTTGTTCTTTCTTTGTTCTTTGTTCTATAACCTGGTGGCAGCAGGTGTTTGTGAGTAAAACCCAAGCATTGTAAATGAAATAAATACTAAATTAGATTAAGAAAAATCAACCCGAATTAGTGCCAGAGAGAGAAAAATGGAGTGAATTATGTGAAAAGCAAATGGCTGTCTCTGCAGTGATGAACACACAACTCCAGCTCAGGATGAACTGGGAGGCAGATGATGTTGTAGAAACATTTGAGAAGTTTAGGCAAAGTTGCAGATTGCCATTCAGTAGTTTTCTAAAAGTTACTAGTGAGGAGGAAAGGGTCAGCTACTTTCTTTTGCGCACAGGAGAGAAAGGTTTAGATACTTTCAATAGATGGGAGATGAATGAGGATAATAGTAAAAACCCAGACAAATTTCTTCAAAAATTCAGCACCCATTTCCAGTCAAAGTAAAACCATTGGATCCACCAAATCAATTTCAGAGCTTGAGACTGGAACCACATGAGCCTGCTGACAATTTCTTAATGAGATTGAGAAATGCAGCCAGCATGTGTAAGTTCAAGGAAATGGATGAAAGGCTGGTAGATCAGCTCATTTGGGGCTGTGCATATCCTGATGTACAAAAATCTATGATTAGACAGGACAAGCTCGCAATATTGCAGGCTGTTGAGATTGCTAGAGCACATGAAGCCGCGAGTAGACAGGTGAAGACGCTGACTATTCAAACGGCTAGTCTTCAGTTAAGTCAAGAGAAAGGCAGCAGGGTTGATGCAATGAAACAGCAACAACAGAATGCACATCAAATAGAGAGAAAGATGTGCAACAGCCGTGGACATCAACGTGAGTTCATAGACAGAAGGAAATACTCCGCATATGGATGAAACTGCAGAGCTTGTGAAAAGTCCAATCACTGGGAAAACATGTGCAGAACAAAGAAAGAAGATGGTAAACGAGTTACCAGAGGCAGAGCAACAGAGTGAATGAGAAAAAAAATAAACCAAAACATTCATACCCTGGAAGATGACAGTAAATTTAAGGACGCAGCAGACATGACATGTCTGGATGTGACAGTCTCCAGAGAAAAGAAACCATTCAGATCATGAATAAAGCCATGAGAAATAAGCCCGCAGCCATACATCTAAAGCTGAAGCTTGATACCAGAGAACAGAGTAACATTAACCTATTCAGAGTGTATCAGCCGGTCTTTCCTAAAAATATGAAAGAAAATGGTTACCCAAAGAAAGATACTCTGAAACTGAGAAACGTCATGCTGATGGCATACAGAGGAATTGAGATTCGACAGCTAAGAATCGACACCAAATCAGAGGGTCACACAAAAGAAGAGACGTTAACTGCATGTTCTACATCACTGAAGCAGATCATCCTGCTATCCTGGGATTGAGCAGTTGTGAAGAACTGCAGCTGATCTCAGTAAACCAAGAGATGAAGGAGGTGTCACTGAGGGTGGAAGGTCATACACCCATTGAAAAGCACCCTCTGATCAGAAGCAAAAAATTTCTGGTCCAAAAATACTCAGAATGTTTTGATGAGATGGTTTAATGCTTTGAAGATATAAATAACATCACTACCAATCTAGCGAGGCATCATCCTCCACGTAAAGCACCATAAGAGCTAAAATGAAAGCTTGAAGGAGAGCTCGAAGTGATGGAAGAAAAGAAAATGATTGCCAGAGTCACAGAGACTATAGATTGGGTAAATTCCATCAATGTGCGAGATAATATGTAAAGCCAAAATAATGGGTTGCAGTCACATATTGAAATTCTCAAGGCTAATATTGAAAGACACAAACATTTCTTGCCAGAAAAGAAAAACGAGCTAATTCGTAAAGTTCAGGCAGCTAAAGAAGTTTCAGGAACTTACAACACTCCAAGACAAAAAGTTAGAACGAGAGAATAAAGTCGCTGCACTGGAAATTCTGAAGGCTGAGCAGGGCAGTATCCAAGGCTTTGTTAATAGGGGCATAGAGTACAAGAACAAGGAAGTTATGCTGAACTTATATAGGACACTCGTTAGACCACAGCTGGAATATTGTGTATAGTTCTGGGCACCACATTATAGGAAGGATGTGAAAACATTGGAGAGAATGCAGAAGAGGTTTACAGGAATGGTTTCAGGGATGAGAAGCTTCAGCTACAAGGTTAGATTGGAAAGGTTGGGAGAGAAGAAAGCTAAGAGGAGATTTGATAGAGATATTCAAAATCAAGAGGGAGATGGACAGAGTGGATAGGGAGAAGCTGTTCCCGCTTGTAAAAGGATCAAGAATGAGAGGACACAGACTTAAAATGATTTGCAAAAGAAGCAAGTATGATGTGAGAAAAAACTTTTTCACACAACGAGTGGTTTGGGTCTGGAATGCACTGCCTGGAAGTGTGGTGGAGGCAGGCTCAATCGAGTCATTCAAGAGGACATTAGATGATTATTTGAATAGAAGCAATGTGCAACGGTACAGGGAAAAGGCAGGGCAATGGCACTAGGTCATAATGTTCATTTGGAGAACCGGTGCAGACATGATGGCCTGAATGGCCTCCTTCTGTGCCATTAAGATTCTGTGAGTCTGTGACAGAATGTGGCATTCTGAAAAGGAACATATGCAAGTGAAACTGCAAGCTGTACAATTAGCAGGGGAGACATCCAAGAGGGAGATCACCTCAGTTCAAAACTTCAACAGCCTCTGCTTCAAATAGAAGAACTTGGAAAAAAAAGAATGACAGTACTGAGTTCAGATAGCAAATTAGTGCACTGCAGATGCAACTTAACAATATCACTACTGGAGACCAATAACAAACAGTGAGAAATGCTGGAGCATTTAAAAGAGGAAATATAAAAAGCAAGTACCAAATAGAGTGGACACAGCAGGAAGCTGAAAGACTGGTGGAAGACAGACACATAGAGTGGAATTGTCCCAGATTTGTACTGTGTGGTAGCGGGCAGGAAAAAGGACATTTTACCCACTGGCCGCAATGGCGGGTTTTTGCGCTGCATCGTCCCATTTCTGACATATCCCACCTCATTAATCATGCATTCCCGAGAAACGCAGCAGATTACTGGCGGGGCGGCATCTGATTTAACGGCCCTTGCTGTCACCTGAGGCCTTCACTAATCTAGGTGCAATATTTAAAGAGCACAGAGCTGGCACTCTCTAAGGGAACAGAAGTTGCTGCAAAATCATGGCTGCCAAAGGGAAGAAACATGTTGCCCCCAAATTTAGTGATGCCTCCCTCAAGCCCTACTGGGTGCAGTGGAGGCCCACTGTGAAGTCCTTCACCCCCACCCTGGGTGAAGACTAGCAAGCAAGGTGACAAATCCAGCATGGGAAGTAGTGGCAGTGGTAGTATGCACCAATGCCCTGCAAAAGAAGACAGCCACCCAGTGCCGAAAGAGGATGAATGATCTCCTCCGTTTCACCAGGGTAAGTCACTCTCCTTATCATCCTCAACTCACACACTCACAAACCCATCACACATCCACAGGGATCTCACTCACTGCCAGTTCAAGGAACATCACGATTCACTTTCCCACACATACCTTCATCTGCCCTGTGGATCATGTCCTCATCCCATCTATGGTACCTCTCAGCACTCACACATGCCAGGATTCTTATCACCTGGCCTGGCAAGCATCCTGCTAACACTCTCTCCATCAGTATTCATGCAAGACCAGCAAGCACACACTAAGAAGGAGAGGCCCCAGACCAGTGGAGGAATGCCTGACATCAAGGTCCTCACAGACTTTGAAAATAGAGTCATCCAGCTGACCAGTGACAATCTGGACCATCCCTGTGCTGACGGTGAGGTCAGCAGTGCTCAACCAAGTGAGGATCCAGCTGTGCAACATCCATCAGACAATCATGCTGTGAGTCAGTTCCCCTGTTCCAGACTGCTGCCGTGCACTAATTATCACTCCTTCTTTCGCAGGCACATCTGGGAATTGTCCAAAGGGGTCCACCAGCCAGGTCCTCGACTCAAGCCCCGAAAACACCCCGGAAGAAGAGTTTGATGATACTCTCAATGAAACCTGTCACAGCACCCACCCACACCCTCCACCAGTGCAGAGACACATCTCTCGGTGTGAGCTAGCTCTGGAGTAGCCTTGGGGTCACAATCTGGTGGGCACATTGCACTGCTGGTCCACAGCAGGCAGTGGCAAGGACTTCCCAGGTTTCCTACAAGTGCTAGAGACTAGAAATCTGCTGAGTCTGAGTCAGATGAGGAGTCTCTGGACTCAGTCGTACCTCAGTTGCTGGAGCTGCAAAGGAAAGCTCAGGAACATCAGCAAGGGATGTCTGCTGCACTCCCCAGATTGCAAGGCACAATGGAGGAGTGTGTCCGCCTTCAATCTGAAGTGATAGCGCCAGCATGCCAACGCACCAAGGTCAACACTGGTAGGACGGCGGCCGCCATGGAGACCTTGGTCCAGGACATTGGTCCTGCACTGCTGGGTGGGCTGAAGTCCAGCGTTGATGTCATAGTTGGCCTCCAACAGTATCAACGCAAGAGGGGTGTGGGCCAGCTCGATCTAACTCCAGCTTCCCTTTCTCCTCAAAGAAACAGCCAGGGGCCATCGGGGATCCATAGGGTGCAGGATCAGCAGTGCACACCCTAGGGCCATCCACCCGGGTGACTCCTGGAATGTCCGGCCCATACGAATCCCATCTTCCTGTGACTCCAGGAGCTCCAGCTCCACAGGCTGAGGAAGGTGCCACTGCCACACAGAAGGGCCCTGAAGCAAGCTGGGGTCCTTCAGGTCTTGGCCTTCCAGAGGACACCAACCAAGGTCATCACAGGCAGTGCGTAGCAGTCAGGAGGCTGCATCCACCTCCGCTGTGGATGTCAGGGGAGCATCAAGACGTAGCAGCAGGGTTAGGAAGGTTAAAAAGATGTAGTTGCACAGCCTGGGCAAGGGTGTTATTCACTTGTACATACTGTTCACTATTGTACATAAGCTCCCAAGAATGCCTCCTTGCCTTTGGCTCCTTGTTGTGATGACCAGTGTTTATGTCACTCAGATGTGAAATCTTGGTTCCTGCACAAGATAAAGGCTGCTGTCTCAGTCCAAGGCCTCTTCCCTGTGCAATGTGTAACCTTCAGGACAAAGTGATGGTCCAGCTTCACACTCACTGGACACATTAGTGATGTCTACATCTCGATGGTGCTTGCTATTGCTGTCAGAATGTAGTGGGCAGGCGTCGCAGAGTTCCGTCATTCTCTCTGTGCTCTCAGCACCTTTGAGCTGGGCCTGGCCCCCCCCAATCTCTTCAGCATCTGTGAGCGGTGATGCTGTGCTCCTGAAGGGGTCAAGTGCTGCAGGCTGACAAAGGATCAGGTACATTTAAAATTTCATGGCTGTGTTTCCATGATATGATCCTGAACACAGAATGCAAGTAAGCTGTCCTCAGCCAGACAGGAGTCAGACATTCACAGAGGATACATGAAGATCTATAGTGTCCTCACTGCACGTCGTCATCATCCTCCTGGAATCTAGCGACTATTAGGGCCTCCACTGCATCTCCATAACATGAGCCTGAGCACTGAGGGTATGTGCGCTGCCATCAGTCACACAGGAGTCAAATGTTCGCAGCTGCAAGGTGAGGATGTCAGGATTGTCCTCACTGCATCTCATCATCATCCTCCATGAATCTTGTGGCTGAGTGCACCTGCCTCGTCTGGCCAGTGTGATGGCCTCATAGCTGGCATCCTGGCCTATGAGGACCTCATCATCAGTATCCCCTTTGATGCCCTCCTCATTGGAGGATAGGTGCAGCTCCTCCATCTCCTCAGTCAGGTCCTCCCCACTTTGAAGCGCCAGGTTGTGGGTGCAGCAGGCAATGGTGATGATGACCGCGCCCTCTGGGGATGGTATTGCAATGCTTCACCGGACCTGCCAAGGCACCGGAACCTCATTTTCAATATGGTCATCAATTGCTCCACCAAAGTCGTACCGTCGCTCTGCTGCAGTCTGAGGCCACCGCATGGGTGTCATCATCCACATCCTCTGTGGGTAGTCCTTGTCCCTGAGGAGCCAACCCTGCAGCCTCCCTAGACCCTGGAAGATGTCAGGGATCTGTGACCTGCTAAGGATGTAGGAGTCATACATGGTCACTGGGAATCATGTGCAGACCTATAGGATGTGTTTGTGGTGGTCGCACACCAGCTGAACATTTGGCGAGTGGAAGCCCTTGCAGTTGACTTAGTTGGCCGCTCGTTGTCACGGAGATCGAATTGTCACGTGAGTGCAGTCAATGGCGCCCTGCACCTGTGGGAAACCTGAGATCTGCGCAACTCCCTGCGCTCTTTCATCCTGGCTTTCCTGATCCCTGGCAAAATGCACAAAGTTCTGTGCCTCCACGAAGAAGGCGTCCGTGACCTCCTGGGCACATTTGTGGCTGGAGGCTTGTGAGATCCCACACAGGCCATCTATGGAAGAAGCCACTGGTGTAAAAATTGAACACCGTGGTCACTTTCACGGCCACTGGCAGTGGATGCCCTCCATGTCCTGTGGCGCCAAATCCTGCAGCAGGTGGGATATGTGACTGACCAGCTCCCTAGACATGAGCAGCCTTCGGCGACATTGGTTCTCAGTCATCTGCAGGAATGACAAATGGCATCTATAGACCCTGGGTCTAACGAGGCCCTACCAGCGATGGCTGGCCGTGGACCTTCAGCTGTGTGCGCAGCAGGCCCTGCCGCCCATTCTTCTCGAGGGAGGTGCTCCTCCCTTTGCTGAGACAGGCGCCTCCGCCGGTTTCTTCTTCTTCTTCTCTGGTCTCTGTAAGCCATGAGGCAGACCGCTAAATCACCAGGCTCCATGATCCTGATGTTTTCCTCCTACAGGATCAAAGAGAGAGACACATGTGTTAGCATGTACTAAAAACCTCTCTTGGTTAAGTCTGAATGTCCCTTCATGCATGTGGGAAAGTGCTGGCTACCACTTGGATGGCCAGTGTGTAGTATGCTCATTGGCTGTGTGAAACCCCACCCATCTCCACCCCACTCCATTTGACCGATTGGCAACAACCTCGTTCATTGGACTGCATGATGTGCTCTACGCACAGGCACAGACACAGCCATTCTCCTAACCCCCACTGCAAGGCTGCATTGTTAGCTTGAACTATAATGGATACTGGTCCAAACCTTAATAAAGACATTGCAAAGGGCTGTGAGCACCTCCACCAGGGATGGCGCCATGGCCACCTATCGCAAGGGGATTTTATAACTTTCCCAGTCAGCCAATTGTTCTGCTGCCCCCTAAAACACACATTAGTTTCCAGTCTGTGCCCAAGGGGTGAAAAGTTCTGGAGCATTTGCTGGCACTTTCATGCATTTGAGTTGCTTGTTTGGGCTGAATAGCTTTAGAGTCCCGACTCTAAGCGTGTCAATGGAGCTTGCAGCCGAATGGTCTCAGCTGTGGAAGTATGCTCACTTTTGACAAGCTTTTCCACGTGGGTGGCCGCTTCCTTCACACCCTGCCCCAACGTGCTTGAGCATTTCCTTCAGTCTGTCTGTGCTGCCCTGCCCCAGACCACCACCCACCCCTACCCCCGGTCTGACCAGTACTGGAGCCCTTGCCCCTGAACCGTGCTGAAAGCCAGCCAGGAAAAAGCGACATGCGTGTGCCCCCCACGAATGCACGGCACCTCTTCCTTGATGTCCTATGGGCAATGCAAGCTCTGCACAAGGTGATGTGCACTCACCTCTGAGTTCCCCTCAAAGTTCAGATCTCCTGGTGCACACCTTTTAAAGGCAGTTGTGAAGCACGCCATTTTGAAGTCACGCTGTCCTGGCCGGTACACTTGACGTGGGGTTGGGGGGGGGTGGTGGTTGATTCCAGCAAGTAGGAATTATAATTAGATGCGAATGTGTTAAAATGACGTTCCTGACATGTGGCAGTGGGAAAGGTAGCCTGCCAGTGACGGGTGGAGCAGACTATCGCAAACTGGTTCCACGGCGACGTAAAACCGATTTTTGGCCTCTGCCATGATGCCCAATGATAATGGGGCTGGAAAATTCTGGTCATGGTGCGGCTGGAACAGAGAATTGAGCTGCAAAATTGAGGAGCAGTACTGCCGGGCCAAAGATTGACTGCAGCATCCTGCTTTAGCTTTGAAGAAGTACAACATTTTAATACCTAAGCAATACCATGAATAATGTTTTTGTGAAAAGGAAACAAGCTATAAAGGACTCTTAAAATGTTCAGTTTATTATAAAAGTTGATTGATAATCTACTTTATTTAGACATAAATATTAAATATTAAAAGCATTAATTGTTGAAACAATTATATTGATATATGGAGGCACTATTTCTTTTAAAGAAAGAAGGATGTTATATTGTCCAGTCATGAATGGTGATGGACAATTAAAAATCTCACTGGAGGAAGAGGTTCCACAAATATCCCCATCCTCAATGACAGAGGAGCCCAGCAGCTCAATGTAAAAGATAAGGCTGAAGTATTCACCAGAATCTTCAGCCAGAAGTGTTGAATAGATGGTCTATCAGCCTCCTCTGGAGGTCTCCAGCATCACAGATGCCAGTCTTTAGCCAATTCCATTCACTCTACATGATATCAAGAAATGGCTGAAGGCACTGGATACTGCAAAGGCTATGGGCCCTGACAATATTCCAGCAATAGTAAAGAAGACTTGTGCTCCAGAACTTGCTGCTCCCCGAGCCAAGCTGTTCCAGTACAGCTATAACACTGGCATGTTGGAAAATTGCCCAGGTATGTCCTGTACACAAAAAGCAGTACAAATGCAACCCGACCAATTAATGCCCCATCAGTCTACTCTCAATTATTAGTAAAGTGATGGAAGAGGTCATCAACAGTGCTATGAAGCGGCACTTGCTTAGCAATAACTTAATCTGCTCACTGATGCTCAGTTTGGGTTCTGGCAGGGCCACTCAGCTCCTGATCTCATTACAGCCTTGGTTCAAACATGGATAAAAGAGCTGAACTCCAGAGGTGAGGTGCGAGTGACTGCCCTTGACATCAAGGCAACATTTGACCCAGTGTAGCATCAAGGAGCCCTAGCAAAATTGGAGCCAGTGGGAATCAGGGGGAAAACTCTCCGTTGGTTGGAGTCATACCTAGCACAAAGGAAGATGGTTGTGGTTGTTGGAGGTCAATTATCTCAGTTACAGGACCTCACTTCAGAAGTTTCTCAGGGTAGTGTCCTAGGCACAACCATCTTCAGCTGATTCATCAATGACCTTCCTTCCCTCATTGGAGGTGTTGGCAGGCTTATAGGTGGACAAATCTCCAGGTCTGGTGATTTGTGTCACAGACTGCTGAGGAAGTCAAGGGAGGAGATCGCAGGGGCTTTGACCCAAACCTTTAATTCCTCTCTGGCCGTGGGGGAGGTGCCAGAGGACTGGAGAACACCTAATATGGTTCCGCTATTTAAGGGTTGTAGAGATAAGCCAGGGAACTACAGACCAGTGAGTCTCACATCAGTGGCAGGGAAGCTATTGGAGAAAATTCTGAAGGAGAGAATCTATCTCCATTTGGAGAGGCAAGGTTTGATCAGGGATAGTCAGCATGGCTTTGTCAGAGGGAGGTCATGCCTAACAAGTTTGATTGAATTTTTTGAGGAGGTGACCAGATGTGTAGATGAGGGTAGTGCAGTTGATGTAGCTTATATGGATTTCAGCAAAGCCTTTGATAAGGTCCGACATGGGAGACTTATAAAGAAGACAAATGCACATGGGATACAGGGTAATTTGATAAAGTGGATTCAAAATTGGCTTAGTTGTAGGAGACAGAGGGTGATGACAGAAGGCTGCTTTAGTGACTGGAAGTCAGCGTCCAGTGGCGTACCACAGGGATCTGTGCTGGGTCCCCTATTGTTCGTCATTTATATAAACGACATAGATGACTATGTGGGGGGTAGGATTAGCAAGTTTGCAGATGACACAAAGATTGGCCAGATGGTTAACAGTGAAGTTGAGTATCTTGGGCTACAGGAAGATATAGACGGGATGGTCAAATGGGCAGATAAGTGGCAGATGGAATTTAACCCTGAAAAGTGTGAGGTGATACATTTTGGAAGGAGTAATTTGACAAGGAAGTATTCAATGAATGGCATGACACTAGGAAGTTCTGCGGAACAAAGGGACCTTGGCGTGTGTGTCCATAGATCTCTGAAGGTGGAGGGGCATGTTAATGGGGTGGTGAAAAAGGCAAATGGGACACTTACCTTTATCAATCGAGGCATAGATTACTAAAGTAGGGAAGTCATGTTAGAGTTGTATAGAACCTTGGTGAGGCCACAGGTGGAGTACTGTGTGTAGTTCTGGTCACCACATTATAGGAAGGATGTGATTGCATGGAGGGGGTGCAGAGGAGATTCACCAGGATGTTGCCTGGGATAAAACATTTAAGTTATGAAGAGATGTTGGATAGACTTGGGTTGTTTTCATTGGAGTAGAGAAGACTGAGAGGCGACCTGATACAAGATGATGAGGGGCATGGACAGGGTGAATTGGGAGCAGCTGTTCCCCTTAGTTGAAGGGTCAGTCACGAGGGGACACAAGTTCAAGTTGAGGGGCAGGAGGTTTAGGGGGGATGTGAGGAAAAATCTTTTATCCAGAGGGTGGTGATGGTCTGGAATGCGCTGCCTGGGAGGGTGGTGGAGGTGGGTTGCCTTACATCCTTTAAAAAGTACCTGGATGAGCACTTAGCACATCATAACATTCAAGGCTATGGGCCAAGTACTGTTAAATGGGACTAGGTAGGTGGGTCAGGTGTTTCTCATGTGTTGGTGCAGACTTAATGGGTCGAAGGGCCTCTTCTGCACTGCGTGATTCTGTGATTCCATGATAAGGTCAGAAGTGTGGATGTTCAATGTTGATTGCACAATGTTCAGCACCATTCTCGACTTCTCAGATACTGAAGCAGTCCATGTCCAAATGTAACAAGACCTAGACAATATTCAGTCTTGGGCTGCTAAGTGGCAAGTAAAATTCATGTCACACAAGTGTCAGGCAAAGACCATCTCCAACAAGAGAGAATCTAACCAGCTATTCACAATATATATTAATGAGTTAGATGAGGGTACTAAATGTAATATCTCCAAATTTGCAGATGACACAAAGCTGGGTGGGAGGGTGAGCTGTGAGGAGGATGCAAAGATGCTTCAGTGTGATTTGGACAAGCTGAGTGAATGGGAAAATGCATGGCAGATGCAGTATAATGTGGATAAACGTGAGCAAAAACATGAAGGCAGATTATTACCTGAATGGCTATAAATTGAGAGAGGGGAATGTGCAATGAGACCTGGGTGTCCTCGTTACCAGTTGCTGAAGGTAAGCATGCAAGTGCAGCAGGCGGTAACGAAGGCAAATGGTTTGTTGGCCTTCATAGCGAGAGGATTCGAGTACAGTCTTGCTACAATTATACAGGGCCTTGGTGAGACCACACCTGGAATATTGTGCGCAGTTTTGGTCTCCTTATCTGAGGAAGGAGGTACTTGCTATAGAGGGAGTGCAGCGAAGGTTTACCAGACTGATTTATGGGATGGCGGGACTGATATATGAGGAGAGATTGAGTCGGTTAGGATTATATTCGCTGGAGTTCAGAAGAATGAGGGGGGAATCTCATAGAAACCTATAAAATTCTAACAGGACTAGACAGGGTAGATGCAGGAAGGATGTTCCCGATGGTGGGGGAGTCCAGAATCGGGGGTCACAATCTGAGGATACAGGGTAGACCATTTAGGGCTGAGATGAGGAGAAATTTCTTCACCCAGAGAGTGGTGAGCCTGTGGATTTCTCTACCACAGAAAGTAGTTGAGGCCAAAACATTGTATGTTTTCAAGAAGGAGTTAGATATAGCTCTTGGGGTGAAAGGGATCTAAGGATATGGGGAGAAAATAGGAACAAGCTATTGAGTTGGATGATCAATCATGATCATAATGAATGGCGGAGCAGAGTTGAAGGGCTGAATGGCCTACCTCTGCTCCTATTTTCTACGTTTCTAGTAACCATTGGCCCTTGACACTTAATGGTGTTACCATCGCTGAATCCCCCACTATCAAATCCTGGGGGGGGGGTTACCATTGACCAGAAACTCAATTGAACTAGTCATATAATTACTGTGGCTACAAGAGTGAGTCAGAAGCTAGGAATCCTGCGGCAAGCAATTGGGATCCGGCGGCAAGCAATTCATCTCCTGACTCCCCAGAGCCTGTACACCATCTACAAGGCACAAGTCAGGACTGTGATGGAATACTCTCCACTTGCCTGGATGAGTGCAGCTCCACAACACTCAAGAAGCTCGACTCCATCCAGGACAAAACAGCCTGCTTGATTGGCACCCCCTCCACAAATGCGTTGGAGATATTTCAGAGGAGGTTCTTAGATCGATACCTGAAATGAGTGGGTTGTCTTATGAGGAAAGGTTAGACAGACTGGGCTTGTTTCCACTGGAGCTTAGAAGAGTGAGGAGTGACTGATGGAAGTATATAAGATCTTGAACAGTATTGATAAAGTGGACATGGAAAGGATGTTTCCTCTTGTGGGTGAATCCAGAACTAGGTGACTGTTTTAAAACTAGGGATTGCCCTTTTAGGACAGAGAAGAGGAGAATTTTTTTTCTCTCAGTGTTGTGCCACTTTGGAACTCCCTGCCTCCAAAGGCAGTGGAGGTGGGGGTCATTGAATATTTTTAAGGCAGAGGTAGACAGATTCTTGTTAGGCAGGGAAATCAAAGGCTGTTGGAGGTAGGTGGAAATGTGAAATTTGAAACACAAACAGATCAGCGTGAACTTATTGAACAGCGGAGCAGGCTGAAGGAGCCAAATGGCCTACTTCTGCTCCTATTTCATATGTATGTATAATGGAGAGCTGAATCAAATAAGGGCAGGACTGGGTACTAAATATTCCTGTATAGAAGTTGTTCAGGAAAGATGAGTAGGAAAAGAAAGGAGGAAGAGTGGCAGTATTGCAATAAAGGCCAACACACTGATTGCCTTCCTAATTGCTTGCTGTACCTGCATGGTAACTATCTGCGTTTCTTATAGTATTACACCCAAGTTCCTCTGAACATCAACATTTACAAGTTTCACGCCTTTCAAAAAATATTCTGCTTTTCTATCCTATTTAACCAAAGTGAATAACCTCACATTTTCCCACATTATATTCCATCTCCCAGCTTGCTACCCATTTATTTAACCAGTCTATATCTCTTTGCAGCCTCAAAGCTTACATTTCCACTTATCTTTGTAACATCAGCAAACTTAGATAAATTACTCTCTGTCTCTTTGTCCAAGTAACTAATATAGATTGTAAATAGCTGAGGCCACAGCACTGATCCTTTCGGCACTCCAATAGTCACAGCCAGCCAATTTGAAAATGCCCCATTTACCCTTACTCTGTTTATTTTCAGTTAGCCAATCCTCTATCCATGCTAACATATTCCCTCTAACTCCATGAACTGTTATCTTGTATGTTAACCTCTTGCGTGGAACCTTATTGAATGCCTTTTGGAAACCCAAGGATGCTACATCTAGTGGTTTCCCTTTATCTACCCTACATGTTACATCCTCAAAAAATTCTAATTAATTTGGCAAACATGATTTTCCTTTTGTATAACCATGTTGATTATGTCTGATCATTCTATGATTTTCTAAGTGTATTGTTAAGACTTTCTTCATAATGAATTCCAGCATTTTCCCAATGACTGATGTTAGATTAACTGGCTTGTAGTTCCTTGTTTTCTCACTCTCTTGAATACAGCTAACTTCCAATCTGCTGGGAACATTCTAGAATCTAGGGAACTTTGGAAAATCATAACCTACACGTCCACTGTCTCTGCAGCCAACTCTTTTAGAACCCTAGGATGTGGACCATCAGGTCCTGGGGATTTGTCAGATTTCAGTCTCTTAAGAGTCTCCAAGATAGTTTCTCTGCTGATGTTAATTACCTTAATTTCCTAACTCTTATTAGCCCCTGGTTACCTTTTATTTCTGATATGTGATTTGCATCTTCTACATGGTGATAGTCGCAAAATATGTCTTCAATGCCTCTGCCTCTGGGGAACCAAAGTTACTTTAGCAACTCTCATCCTTTTTATATACTTGTAAAAGCTCTTACAATCTATTTTTATATTGCTAGCTACTTTGCTCTCATATATTCTATTTCTTCCATTTTTTACCAACTTTTTGATGACGCTTTGCTGGTTTCTAAAATATTCCTAATCCTTAGGCTTACGGCCATTCTACAGAAGGCTTCCGAAGTGTGTTCAAGAGAATTTTCTAAATCAGTATGTTTCCAGTTCAAAGAGAAAGGAGGCATTGCTGGATCTGGTTCTGGGGAATGAAATGGGACAAATGGATCAATTGTCAGTAAGGGAATATATGGGGGCAGTGATCAGAGTGTCATAAGGTTTAAGTTAACTATAAAAAAGAACAAGGACCAATTCAGAGTAAAAGTAATTAATTGGAAGAGTGTTAATTTCAATCGAGTGAAAATGGATCTGGCTCAAACAAATTGGAGGACACCCGGTGCGGAAGGAGGTCGGGAAGGAGGAGGACCTCCTCGTGAACCTGCTCTTGGGCCTGGCCAAGTTGGCCATTAACAGGTCCAGGCAGCGGGCGATCGACGGGGGAGTCCTGCCCGATTGTTTGTCCCTCTTCCGCGGCTACGTTCGCAGCCGGGTGTCTTTGGAGAGGGAGCACGCGGTGTCTGCCGGCACTCTCGAGGCCTTCCGTGCCCGGTGGGCACCGCGGAGACTGGGGTGCTTTATTGACCCCCTTAATCACATTTTGGTTTAAAGTTGTAAGTTTCCTTTAAATTTTGTTTTTAGTTTTACTGCTGACCTGAATTAGGGTCTGTGCTTGATTTGTCCTTCATTTTGTTGATTTAGTTTGATTGGTTTAACCTAAAAGATTTCAAAAGATTTCAAACAAATTGGAATCAAAGATTGGCAGGCAAAACTGTAATTGAAAAATGGGCTGCCTTTAGAGAGGAGATAGTTTGGGTGTAGTCAAGGTACATTCCCATGAGGTAGAAATATAGGACAAACAAAGCTTAGGATGATTAAGGATCAAAAGGGGAATTTACGCATGGAGGTAGCATGCATAACTGAGGTACTAAATGAGTACTTTGCATCTGTCTTTACCAAAGAAGAAGATGCTGCCCAAGACATGATGAAGGGGAGGTAATTGAGATACTGGATGGACTAAAAATTGATAAAGAGCAAATGTTAGAAAGGCTGGCTGTACTTAAAGTTGATAAGTGACCAGGACTGGATGTGATGTATCAAGGATACTGAGGGAAGTAAGAGTAGAAATTAGAGAGGTACTGGCCATAATCTTCCAAACCTCCTTAGATAAAGGGGTGATGCTAGAGGACTGGAGAATTGTAAATATTGCTCCCTTGTTCAAAAAAAGGTGCCAGGATAAGTCCAGCAACTACAGACCAGTCAGTTTAACTTCAGTGCTGGGAAAGCTTTTAAAAAGAATGATCTGGACAAAATTAATAGTCATATTTTTTCCAATAAATTATATAGATTTTTCTTTTTCCTTCCTATTTCCATTATTTTTAAATATTTTTAAATCTTATATGCTCCCCCCACCCCCACTAGAGCTGTACCTTGAATGCCCTACCATCCATTCTTAATTAGCACATTCGTTTAGATAATATCACCAACTTTGACACCTATGTGTTCTTTTGTTGTGCCGTCTGTGACATCTTTTGATGATCCGCTTCTATCACTGCTTTTGACTACAACCACACCACCCCCCTCCACTTGTCTCCCCCCCACCCCCACCACCCCCACCACCCCCCCCCACCACCACCTTAAACTAGCTTATATTTCAACCCTTCCTGGGATTCACCTAGTTCTGTCGAAGGGTCATGAGGACTCGAAACGTCAACTCTTTTCTTCTCCGCCGATGCTGCCAGACCTGCTGAGTTTTTCCAGGTAGTTCTGTTTTTGTTTAAAATTAATAGTCACTTGGACAAATTCAGTTTAATCAAGGAAAGCCAATGCAAGTTTGTTAAAGGTTAAATTGTATTTAATTAACTTGAGTCTTTTGTTGAGATAACTGAAAGGGTTGATGAGGGTAATGTGGTTGATGTGGAGTACATGGACTTCAAAAAGGTGTTCAATAAGGTAACAGGATTGTCAGTAAAGTTGAAGCACGTGGAATAAAAAGTTCAGTTGCAACATGGATACGAAGTTGGCTGAGTGACAGGAAACAGAGACTACTTGAGAACATTTGCTTTTTGGAATGGATGATGGTATACAGTGGGATTCCCCCAGGGTAGGTATTAGGACCACTGCTTTTCTTGATCTGTATAATGACCTAGACGTTAATGTGCTGGACACGACTTCAGAATTTGCAGACAACACAAAACTTGGAAGTATTGTGAACTGTAAGGAAGATAGTGGTAGCCTTCAAGAAGGGCTTGTGGAATGGGAGGACAAGATAAATGTGGAATGATAAATTTGGGTAGGAAGAATGGGGAAAGGCAATATAGAATAAAGGATATCATTCCAAATGGGGTTCAGGAGGAGAGGGACCTGTGAGTATATGTGCATAAATCAGTGAAGGTGGGTGGGCATGTGAGAATGCATTTAATAAGGCATTTGGTAATTTTGGGATCCTGGGATTTATAGAGTACAAAAGCAATGAAGTAATAGTAATTTTTTATAAAACACTCAAAACATTCAACCTCAACTGGAGCATTGGGCGGTATTTAATGTAGGTGACAATGGTCTCGCTCACTGGCTGGTGAGATGTCAGGAGCCCTGAGTTACCTCTTTTCAGGAAGGCCCACCATATTAAGGGTTATTGGGCAGAGCGGTGGGCAATCCCCAGGATCATGAACCCCAGGAGTGGAAGTCCTGAACCCCATTTAGAATTATATCCTATATTCTATCTTGCCCTTCCTCATTCTTCCTATCAAAATGTATCAGTGACTGCCAGCACTACATCCACCCGAGGTCCAGGATCACAAATGGACCCAGTACAGGTGAATGATGATGGAGGGGTGGTGGTGAGGAAAGGGTTGTGGGAGCTGGAGGGGGGGATCAGCAGCAAGAGCAGCGGGTTGGTTCTCAGCAACCCCACCCTCCGATGCTGAGTCTCTCGATCTGGCACTGAGTGCTTTTGAACGAGGCATACTCCCAGAAGCCCGTAAGCAACCTGATCAGGGTTCACCTTTCAGGCTTCCTGCATGGCAAGTCGCACGCTTACCACTGGGTGAATACCAGTGGCAGTGGAATGAGGCCCTTAATTGCCAAATCTCTTCCTACCACAGGCTTAATTGGAGCAGAGGCAGGAAGGCGGCAGACTCCTCCGCCGGCCCTCCTGTCTGATTAAATGCTCCCTACCACCAAACTCGCCATGTGGGATGGCATTAGTTTCTGCCCATTGTGTCAAATTCTGGACACCAAATTTTAGGAAGGATGCAAAGGCATGGGACTGGAGCAAAAAAGTTTTACGAGAATGGTTCCAGGGATGAGGGGCTTCAGTTAAGAGGATAGATTGGAGCAGATGGGGTTGAAAAAGTTGAGAGGAGATTTGATGGAGGTGTTCAAAATCATGAGGGGTCTGGACAGAGTGGATAGGGGAAAACTATTCCCATTGGTGAAAAGGTTTAAAAGCAGAGGACATAGATTTAAAGTGAGTAGGCTGATGGCTGGAGTATATTTATTCTGTTTTTTGTGGACAGGACATACCTGGACAATTTTCCACATTGCTGGGTAGATATCAAAGTTGTAGCTGTACTGGAACAGCTTGGCTGGGGCTGCAATGAGTTCTGCAGCACAAGTATTACTGCTAGGATGTTGTCAGAGCCCAAAGCCTTTGTGGTATCCAGTGCCTTCAGCGGTTTCTCGGTATTTTGATATCTGTCTGGGGCCTCAGGAGGGGGCCAAGATGGATTATCCACTCAGCATTTCTGGCTGAAGGTGTTCGCAAATGCTTCAGCCTTGTCCTTTGCACTGATGTGCTATGCTCCCCCATCATTGAGGAAGGGGGTATTTGTGCAGCTTCCTCCTCTGGTTTGTGGTTTAATTGTCACCACCATTCATGGCTGCAGAGCTTTGCTCTGATCCATTGGATGTGGGATTGCTTACTGAGCGAGTGCTGCACTGTCAAAAGTTGCATCTTTCAGGCATGATATTAAGCTGAGGCACTATTTTGAAGATTCACAAAGATAAACAGGTTATCTGGTCATTATCTCTCACTTTGCTGTTTGTGTGCAATTTCGCCCTGCGTTTTCCCCATTACAACAGCCAAAAGTACTTAATTCTGGTGTAAAGCGCTTTGGGACGTCCTATGGCCGTGAAAGGCGCTATTTAAATGCAAGTTTTTTTTCAAACTCTTGGAGTTGAGTTTGGTTAGATGTGTGTGTGGCCCCTTTAAGAAGTGGGTGAGTGAGCCACGTCCCCAGGCCGGTGCCAGGGAGTCGGGTAGGCTGAGAAATGCCGTCTCCCTTCTTGCCGGCGCTCTGGGTTCTGCTGTTAATGTGTGTACCCCACTCCCTGGGCTGGGACACGGCCGAGATGGAGCTTTTCGACCTGGTGGAGGAAGTGCAGGAGAACTTTTACCGGTTCCTCGGCGTGGAGCAGGTGAGAGAGGGGTGAACAGGCCCGCCTCCGGCCGCGGGCTTTAGTCTCTGCCGCTGTTGGAGCCGCTGCGTTGTTGGTCCGGTTTGAGTGATGGTGCTGAGGCAGCTCCAGGCTGCGGCGGCCTGGGCCCGGGCCGTTGCTTTCTGATGAGGCGGGGCGGGGGGGTTGAATTTGTGAGTGGAGCCGGTGAGAAAGGGCCTCGGTCTCCGTGTCCACCCCCTTCCCCCTCGACAAGCCGCTTTTCTCAGGTCTGAGGATTTGTTTAAAACAGTCCTGATCCCTATCTCCTTCACCTCCTTGGAATCTGTTTAAAAGTACAAACTCTTTTTTTAAAAAAAAATGTGACTTAAACTGATTGTCAGATGGTGAAAGATCATCTGCTGCTTTCCAATATCTCTAAGTGAGGGGTAATTTCTTGTGAAGTAGCTGCTTTGCATCTCGTTTCCATATCAACTGAAGCACTTCCAGACGGTAGAACCGTTGCTACCGTGCGCGAGTGTGCGAGGGCCGTTAATGTGTTACCTAGTGTGTTTTTCAAAAAAGTCCAAGGACTATCAAACTGCAATATTTGAAAATTAATTTTAGGTCTTGTAATTGTCCTTTTTGACATACAGGTGCTATGTGTTCTTGTTGTCTTTTGGTTCCCAGATGTTGTTAATAAGCACACTTTAAGTTTGTAAAGATCAGGAACACTTTTTATGTTTAATTTTGCCATGCTGTCTGATTTCAAAAGGAAAACCAGATCGGACTGGTTAGTACACATCATTCGGAAGTGCAGCTGTGAAAAATGGCTCCTTGGAACACTTGCACTTACACCCTAGTTCCTAGCTGTTTACAGATAGTATAGCATCCCTCTTTCTTTAAAACATAATGCCCCTATCAATGTAACTGTTCCAGTCGTTAACTTTTACAAACTAAAGATCTACTTTTGGAAATAAACTGAATTCCTTCTCTGGATATTTTATAGCATGTATTCTTTCCTAAAATATTAATTGTGGTAAGATGTTGTGCCTCCATCTTGTAGATTTGGCATTCATTGTTCTTAGTGGTCAGTTGGCCTATTGCACAGGCGATGTTATTTGTGTTGTCGTGTTGTAGGAGTTGTGCTCGCTGTTGCTAATGTTGTGTCATTTTTTAGTGATAATGTTGTCTTCCTGGATATTGATTTTACCGGTGTTGTTACTGGTCTTCTGTTTTTCCAGCTGTGGTGCAGGTCAAATATGGACTCCATTTCTCCTCATTCACTTACTGGTTTGGGTCTCGATCATGTATGACCTTGGTGTCTTGGCATCAGCAACCACTTTTGCTGGGCTCCAGGTTTTCATAATTGGATCCTGTATATGTACACTTTCAACAGTTCAGATTGGGTTTTAGCATATTTGTAGAAGTGCTGACCTCTTTTCTGAGTTGTTGTCTCACTTCCTCCTGGTCACTTGGGGGGATGTGTTTTGCTTGGCAGAGTATATTTTCTTCCATCCAGCAACTCTGCAGGTGGTTTCATGTAGTCATGTAAGTCTTGAGAGGTGTGGATTGGAGTGACAGCAAGGCAAGGCTTGGGGCTGCCTTTGTCTCTCAGCATTTTGCAAGGGTTCTTTTGACCATCTGGATGTGTCTTTCTGGAAACCCGTATCCTCGAGGGTAATATTGTGCTGAGGTAATGATGTTGAACCCAAACTCTTCAGTGAATTCCTTAGCTTCCCTGGATGTGAACTGAGTGTCATTGTCACATATTAATCTTTAAGGAATTCCTTGCTCAGCAAACAAAACTCATACTGCTGAGATGAATGTTCTGGCTCTCAAGTCTTTCATCACTCAGAGATAAGAGGAAACTTGATTGTGTGTGAATAAATAGGCTCCCGCTGTATGCCATGGTCTGGTTGGTACTTCAGTAGCTATCATCTCTTCCTGCTATGTGTTTCTGTATTTCTGGCATATGTTGCATGTAGACACCATATTTTCAATGTTTTTGTATATGTCTATCAAGTACACAGCTGATCTAGCTCTGAGCTTACACTTCCCCATTCCCATGTGGCCTTCGTGTATCTTTTGGAAAAATTCTTCCTGCGTTGATTTGGTTATAATTATTCTGGATCTGGCTTCAAGGGAGATGTTGTCTCTTACAGGCCAGTACTGCAGTATTGCTGGCTGTGTTTGCTGTATCTTATCAGGCCAACTCTTCATCACTTGCAGAGAAAGCATTTGTAACTCCTCATGTTTGCTGGTCTCATCTCTAATTTGACTCTGTTTCTGTGGGTGCTACAATCACTGGGTGATGGATCTTTATACCTGGATCTTCCGTCTTGTGTTTCTCCTGTGGTGACAATTGAGGGTATCTGCCAGTACTATTTCTCTTCCTGGTTTGTATTTCAGTGCGAAATCCTAACTCTGAAGCCATAAAAGTAACCTCTGTGGTCTTGCTGGAGCCCTGACAATATTCCGGCAATAGTAAAGAAGACTTGTGCTCCAGAACTTGCTATGCCCCTAGCCAGTACAGTTGCAACACTAGTATTGACCCAGCAATGTGGCGAATTGCCCAGGTATGTCCTGTACACAAAAAGTAGGACAAATCTAACCCGGGTAATTACCACCCCATCAGTCTACTATCGATCTTCAGTAAAGTAATGGAATGGGGCCATCAGCAGTGCTATCAAATAGCACTTGCTTAGCAATACCCTATTCAATGAAGCCCAGTTTGGGTTCCGACAGGGCCACTCAGTTCCTGACCTCATTACAGCCTTGGTTCAAACATGGACAAAAGAGATGAACTCCAAAGGTGAGGTGCGAGTGACTGACCTTGACATCAAGGCAGCATTTGACTGAGTGTGGCATCAAGGAGCCCTAGCAAAATTGGAGTCAATGGGTATCAAGGGGAAAACTCTCCGCTGGTTGGAGTCATACCTAGCACAAAGGAAAGTGGTTGTTGGAGGTCAATCATCTCAGTTCCAGGACCTCACTGCAGGAGTTCCTCAGGGTAGTGTCCTTGGCTCAATCATCTTTGGCTGCTTCATCAATTACCTTCCTTCCATCATAAGGTTGGAAGTGGGGATGTCGCCAGATAATTATGCAATGTTCACCATTCTCGATGACTCAGATACTGAAGTAGTCCATGTTCAAATGCAGCAAGACCTGGACAATGTCCAGGCTTGGGCTGACAAGTGGCAAGTAATTTTCGCACCACACAAGTGCCAGGCAAAGACCATCTTCAACAAGAGAGAATCTAACCATTGCCCCGTGACATTCAATGGTATTCCCATCACTGAATACCCCACTATCTTCACCTTAGGGGTTACCATTGACCAGCAGCTGAACTGGACTCGCCATATAAATATTGTGGCTGGCACTTACTACACAAAATAAGTGACAGCCATTTGCTGACTCATTGGTCAAGGCATTGCCTAGTTTAAATTTCAAACAATGCTTGGCAGTTAACTGTCAGTCACTATTACTGGTGCATTTTCCATGTCAACGCCTCTACCGATCAGTACACTCTTCACACTTAGGTTGTTTTCCCCTTATATTCATATTCTTGTGAAGTATCCTGATGAGTTCAGGACAAAAAGCTTTGACGTATCTCTTTTTTCAGCAATACTCAAGTTCCGTACTACCAAATTATTATATTTATATGGACTGGGATGGTGTAGTGTAAAGGGCAGAGAGAGACAAGAATTTTTAGTGTGTTCAGAATTTTCTGCAGCAGTATGTTTCCAGTCCGACATGAAAGTAGGCATTGCTAGACCTGATCCTTGGGAATGAGGTGGGTCAAATGGATATAATCAGCAGAGGAGCATTTTGGGGACAATGATCATTGTATCAAAAGATTTAGGTTGTCTATGGGAAAGGACAAGTAACAATCCAGAGTAAGAATAATTAACTGGGGGAAGCCAACTTTAGTGGGGTAAGAATGGATCTGACTTTAAGGACAAAACTGTAACTGATAAAACTGTGACAATGGGCTGCCTACAAAGGAGAGAGCGAGCACAGTCAAGGTATATTCCCATGAAGGGGAAAGGTAGGGCAAACAAACCCAGAGCTCCCTGGGTGAGAAAAGTGGCTGAGGTTAATTGAGAACCAGACTGAATATAGAAGGCTCAGAAGGGAATTGAAATAGCAAGTAACGGAAGAAAAAAGAGAATATAAGAGGAGACTGGCAGCTTACATAAAAAGGAATCCAAAATCTCTTATAGGCATATAGATAGTAAAAGGGTGGCATCGATTATGGACCAAAAAGTCAAATTATGCATGGAGGCAGGGGCCACAGCTGAGGTACTAAATGATTACTTTGCACATGTCTTTAACAAGGGAGAAGATACAGCTCAGATCACGGTGAAGGAGGTGGTAGTTCAGACATGTGAAGGGTTTAAAGTTGATGAGGGGGTATTGTTTAGGCTGTCTGTACTTAGTTGATAAGGCATTTGGACAGGATGTGATGCATCCAAGGATACTGAGGGAAGTGAAAATTGAATTAGACAAAGGGGTGGTACCAGGAGACAGTATTGCAGATGTTACACAAGTGTTCAAAAAAGGATGTAAAATAAGCCCTGCAAATATAGGGCAGTCAGCTTAACCTCGGTGGTTTAATAAATGATAATTCAGGATAAAGATATTAAACATTTGGGCAAATGCAAATTAATTAAAGGAAGCCAGCACTGGTTTCTTATGGGTAAATCGTGTTTATCTAACTTGCTTGAGTTCTATTTTGAGATAACAGGGTTTATGAGGGTAATGCTGTTGATCTAAAAGGCATTTGATAAAGTGTCACACAACAGACTTGTGAGCAAAGTGTTTGTGGAATAAAAGGGTTAGTAGCAACATGGATACAAAGTTGGCTGAGTGACAGGAAACAGAGTAGTAGTTAATGGATGTTTTCCAGACTGAAGGAAGTTTATAAAAGAATTCTCCAGGGATCAGCGTTTGGATCTCTGCTCTTCCTGATATATATTAATGACCTAGACCTTGG
Organism: Carcharodon carcharias; assembly: GCF_017639515.1. NCBI lineage: Eukaryota > Metazoa > Chordata > Chondrichthyes > Lamniformes > Lamnidae > Carcharodon > Carcharodon carcharias. The sequence goes on from NC_054469.1 coordinate 60,737,010, forward strand.
TGTACAGGCCACAATTTCAAAATTTGTGGACGATATGAAACTTGAGAGTATTGTGAACTGTAAGAAGGATAGGTTGGTGGAATGGGTGGACATATGGCAGATGAAATTTAATGCAGACCAGTGTGAAGTGATTCAACTTGGTAGGAAGACCATGGAGGGACAATGTAAAATAACGGGTATAATTCTAAAGGGGGTGCGGGAGCAGAGGGACTTGGGTGTGTATGTGCATAAATCACTGAAGGTGGCAGGAGAGGTTGAGAGAGTACTTAATAAAGAATACCGTATCCTGGACTTTATCAATGGGGGCATGAGTACAAAAGTAAGGTAGTTATGTGTACTAAGTATAAAACACTAGTCCAGCCTCAGATGGAGTATAGTGTCCAGTTCTAAGCACAGGATTTTAGGAAGGGTGTGAAGGCATTAAGAAAGGTTGCAGAAAAGGTTCACGAGAATGGTTCCAGGGATGAGGAACTTCAGTTATGCAGATTGATTGGAGAAGTTGACACTCTTTTCCTTGGAGAAGAGAAGATTGAGAGGAGATTTGACAGAGGTATTCAAAATCATGAGGGGTTTGGACAGAGTAGGTGGTGAGAAACTTTTCCCATTGTTGGAAAAATCGAGATCAAGAGGGCACAGATTTAAGGTAATTGGCAAAAGAAGCAATGGCGAATGAAGGAAAACATAGGATCTGGAGTGCACTGCCTGAGAGTGTGGTGGAGGCAGTTTCAATTGGGGCATTCAAGAGGGAATTGGATTATTATCTGAAAAGGATGAACATGTAGGGCTGAACAGAGAAGATGGAGGAATGACACTAGGTGAATAGTTCCTTCAGAGAGCCAGCACAGGCATGATGGGCTCCTTCTGTGCTGTAATCATTCTGTGAATTCACTCCTGAATCATATTCAGTATTTTTCTTGCAGCTTTTACATTTTAATTTTAAATGTCACCATGACAACGCAATGTTTTTCTTAGGACAATCAAACATTAAGAGCACCAAAGCATGCATCATGTTACTCAAAAATATAAAAGCTAACCTTAGTTTTCCTTCCCTTTGTGCTTTTGTTTTAAAGATTTTACATTTTATATTCCAGTGCGGGTGGAATGATCTAGCTTGTAGGCTAGAGTTTGAATTTAGAGTGACAACTGCAGAATTGATATAGATTGAAGTGATGCAATGTTGTACTTGTTTGTAAAGTATACCAATGATTTGTGTTTTTTATGGTCTTAACACTATCAAAAGGCGTCTGATATAAATTCTGAGAAATAATCATTGTTACAGCACATGGCACACCTTCCATTGCATCGTCAGCCCCCATATGGCAATTTGATTTAATTTTGATAAGTTTCCTTTAACATTTTGTCCTTTTGTTACAGTGTGCCTTTTAAGGGGCTATTTTCTTGTTAATTATTTTATTGTTCTATTAAGAGTGACATAGCTTCCATGTAGCCGCTGTGGTATTATTGCCATATGAGCCAGCAACAGAGTTATAATGCCAGCTTTGCTGCATCTATTGGTCAGCTGAAATGAAAATGTGCTTGCATGTTGTTACACCCACAAAGTTATGAAGAAGATGGACACTACTTCTAAAAAGCAGAATATAAAAGGACAATTTACTCTGACACAAGATGGAGTCTGGGGGGTGTGGGGTGGCATCAGGTGACCTTTTTGTGTTTTCTGTACAGACTCAGGGACTGACAAACACAAGACATGCCTCTGGGAAGTCAGTTAAAATGCAAACAACCTTCTCAAGCGCTGATGACTGCCCCTCTCCATTTCAGTTAAAGAGGCTCAGAGTAACAATAACTGGTAGACTTGGAGGCCTCATGGGAGATAGAAATGCAAATAAAGATATTCAGAGGTTATTCATAACTGGAATGTTAATAGGGATATCAAACATTCCTCAATATGTGACAATTGCTTAGCCCATCAAACTATTTGTGTGGACAGTAGGAACACAGATACTGTGGTCATGTGACAGAGAAATGGCAAGAAACATCCTATTAACTGAGATCTTGGCAGATCAGGGCAGTCGATCTGGGATACAGAGACCCCAGGGGAAGGAGATCTCAGCCCAGAAAAGGAAGAACCTTGTCTGGATAAAAACAAAAAAAACTGCGGATGCTGGAAATCCAAAACAAAAACAGAATTACCTGGAAAAACTCAGCAGGTCTGGCAGCATCGGCGGAGAAGAAAAGAGTTGATGTTTCGAGTCCTCATGACCCTTCGACAGAACTTGCGTTCGAGTCCAAGAAAGAGTTGAAATATAAGCTGGTTTAAGGTGTGTGTGTGGGGGGCGGAGAGATAGAGAGACAAAGAGGTGGAGGGGGGGGGGGTGGGGGGGTGTGATTGTAGGGACAAACAAGCAGTGATAGAAGCAGATCATCAAAAGATGTCAACGACAATAGTACAATAGAACACATAGGTGTTAAAATTAAAGTTGGTGATATTATCTAAACAAATGTGCTAATTAAGAATGGATGGTAGGGCACTCAAGGTATAGCTCTAGTGGGTTTTTTTTTATATAATGGAAATAGGTGGGAAAAGGAAAATCTTTATAATTTATTGGGAAAAAAAAGGGGAAGGGGGAAACAGAAAGGGGGTGGGGATGGGGGAGGGAGCTTACGACCTAAAGTTGTTGAATTCAATATTCAGTCCGGAAGGCTGTAAAGTCCCTAGTCGGAAGATGAGGTGTTGTTCCTCCAGTTTGCGTTGGGCTTCACTGGAACAATGCAGCAAGCCAAGGACTGACGTGGGCAAGAGAGCAGGGTGGAGTGTTGAAATGGCAAGCGACAGGGAGGTTTGGGTCATTCTTGCGGACAGACCGCAGGTGTTCTGCAAAGCGGTCGCCCAGTTTACGTTTGGTCTCTCCAATGTAGAGGAGACCACATTGGGAGCAACGGATGCAGTAGACTAAGTTGGGGGAAATGCAAGTGAAATGCTGCTTCACTTGAAAGGAGTGTTTGGGTCCTTGGACGGTGAGGAGAGAGGAAGTGAAGGGGCAGGTATTGCATTTTTTGCGTGGGCATGGCGTGGTGCCATAGGAGGGGGTTGAGGAGTAGGGGGTGATGGAGGAGTGGACCAGGGTGTCCCGGAGGGAGCGATCCCTACGGAATGCCGATAAGGGGGGTGAAGGGAAGATGTGTTTGGTGGTGGCATCATGCTGGAGTTGGCGGAAATGGCGGAGGATGATCCTTTGAATGCGGAGGCTGGTGGGGTGATAAGTGAGGACAAGGGGGACCCTATCATGTTTCTGGGAGGGAGGAGAAGGCGTGAGGGCGGATGCGCGGGAGATGGGCCGGACACGGTTGAGGGCCCTGTCAACGACGGTGGGTGGAAAACCTCGGTTAAGGAAGAAGGAGGGCATGTCAGAGGAACTGCTTTTGAATGTAGCATCATTGGAACAGATGCGATGGAGGCGAAGGAACTGAGAGAATGGGATGGAGTCCTTACAGGAAGCAGGGTGTGAGGAGCTGTAGTCAAGATAGCTGTGGGAGTCGGTGGGTTTGTAATGGATATTGGTGGACAGTCTATCACCAGAGATTGAGACAGAGAGGTCAAGGAAGGGAAGGGAAGTGTCAGAGATGGACCACGTGAAAATGATGGAGGGGTGGAGATTGGAAGCAAAATTAATAAATTTTTCCAAGTCCTGATGAGAGCATGAAGTGGCACCGAGTAATCATCGATGTACCGGAGAAAGAGTTGTGGAAGGGGGCCGGAGTAGGACTGCAACAAGGAATGTTCCACATACCCCATAAAGAGACAGGCATAGCTGGGGCCCATGCGGGTATCCATAGCCACACCTTTTATTTGGAGGAAGTGAGAGGAGTTGAAGGAGAAATTGTTCAGTGTGAGAACAAGTTCAGCCAGACGGAGGAGAGTAGTGGTGGATGGGGATTGTTCGGGCCTCTGTTCGAGGAAGAAGCTAAGGGCCCTCAGACCATCCTGGTGGGGGATGGAGGTGTAGAGGGATTGGACGTCCATGGTGAAGAGGAAGCAGTTGGGGCCAGGGAACTGGAAATTGTTGATGTGACGTAAGGTGTCAGAGGAATCACGGATGTAGGTGGGAAGGGACTGGACAAGGGGAGAGAGAAGGGAGTCAAGATAACGAGAAATGAGTTCTGTGGGGCAGGAGCAAGCTGAGACGATCGGTCTACCGGGGCAGTTCTGTTTGTGGATTTTGGGTAGGAGATAGAAGCGGGCCGTCCGAGGTTGGGCGACTATCGGGTTGGAAGCTGTGGGAGGGAGGTCAGTGACAGTCCTGGAAACAATGGCTTGATGTTCAGTGGTGGGGTCATGGTCCAGGGAGAGGTAGGAGGAAGTGTCTGCGAGTTGACGCTCAGCCTCCGCGAGGTAGAGGTCAGTGCGCCAGACAACAACAGTACCACCCTTGTCAGCGGGTTTGATGACAATGTCAGGGTTGGACCTGAGAGAATGGAGTGCAGTAATTTCAGAGAGAGACAGGTTAGAATGGGTGAGAGGAGCAGAGAAATTGAGACGACTAATGTCGCGCCGACAGTTCTCAATGAAAAGATCGAGAGAAGGTAAGAATCCAGAGGGAGGGGTCCAGGTGGAGGGAGAATATTGGAGATGGGTAAAAGGATCCGTTGAACTGGGAGAGGACTCCTGCCCAAAGAAGTGAGCCCGGAGACGAAGACGGCGGAACAAGAGTTCAGTATCATGCCGAGCCCGAAATTCATTGAGGTGAGGGCGTAAGGGTGTGAAACTAAGTCCTTTGCTGAGCACTGAACGTTCAGCATCGGAGAGGGGAAGGTCAGGGGGTATAGTGAATACACGGCTGGGGTTGGGATTGGAAGAAAGGGTGGGGACGGAGGAACAGGCAGGGGTGGGGGGTCCTAGATGGGTGTTGGTGTTGAGTTGTTGCAGCTTGCGTTCCTTAGCACTTGAGAGAAAGACAAAAGGTTTCTTGTTGAGGCGTCGGATGAGCCGAAGGATAAAATGAAACTGGGGGCAAGCGCAGCTTTGAAAAAGGGTACGGCGGTGCTGCTGGAGGGAGAGGTCGAGTGTGTTCATATGGCGGCGCATGGCACTGAGTGTGGATTTCAGAATGTGACGGGAACAGCAGTCCGAGAAACGTTTTATGTCCCGGAGATACCTGTAATCCTGGGTGGGTTCGAAACATGAGGGGTGGAATTTCAGTTGAAATCCACGTGGGGTAAGTCGGAGACGGAGACAGTCACTGAGAAAGGAGATATGGCTGTGAAAGCGGGTTTTAGTAAACACCTTGTCAAACACTAGGAGGGAAATGGAAAGCAAAGAAGGTGAGCAAGACAACAGAGAGATACGGAAATCTTGTCGCAGAGAGGAACAGAACTTCTTCAAGGAGGTAGGCATTTCTTGAAGAGCAGTGGCAGTCAATTAAACACAGGATGTTCACCACAGGCAGAGAAGTGGGGCTTTTCTTTGATCTTTGGATTATAATTTCACGACAGGGGCTTGACTACAACTTCGACTGGAGAAAAACTAGAAACCTGCTATTTCATGGAGTAAACCGCTATTGAGTTTATTGCTAGAAACTTCCAACTCTATTGTGTTCAGTGAATCAGAGAGGACCCTCAAGCCTGCAATGTTTCCAACAACATTTCGAGAGCAGATAGGACACTTTCAGACATCTAAGTACATGCTACATTTTTTGTTGTCATCTTTTCTTGTGTGTATTGTCTTGTGTGACTGCGTGGATACTGTTGTGAAAAATAAACGTTTATTCTTTTAAACCTATGAGACCCTGTTCTGTGTCTGTTCTTGGAACACTTCTCTAAAATACATCTAGCTGTGGTCAGTTGAGAGGTGGAAAAGGGGGGAAATTATCCCACATCTCTCCTCTGTCTGTAACAGTGTTAAACCCATGCTTGCTGTCAGTTAAATACTTGTTACGTTTTTAAGATTCTGTTCCAATCTGTGTCAGAGCCAAAAAAAACCTTTGCATCACCCTAACTTCCTGTGGCTCCTTTTCTTTAACCTGTTAGCATTAGCATTGTTGTGTAGACCAGAAGGTCTGAAGTTTCAATTCTAGTCTGTGCTGTATGGTACAGGAGGAGTTGGAAAATATAGCTGATCTCCAAGTCCTTGGACTAGGGAGGGGAAAATCTCTTAAGGTTCACACTTGACATTGCTCTTCAGAGACTTCTGCTAAAAGTGTGCTGTATGTATATAAGGCAAGGATGGAATTGGACACCCACATGGAAATATACCTTGACTACACTTGCTGTCTTGGTTCACGTATGAAGCTTGGGTGGGATACTGGAGAACTGCCAGAACCCCAGTGAGTGCAGGGATTGTTGAAAGATAAAATCGGCAAAAAAAACTTTGTTATACTGTGGGTGAAGGAATACCCTTGTGCTTCAGTTTTCAGTTAACTCATACAATGAAAAGAAATCTCTCAAGTCTTTAATGCTGATATTCTTTGGGAGCCAGTGATCTTCTACAAAGGAATTAATGTAGCTATTGCTTTAATTTTAAAAACTGCTCTGGCTCTTGTGGTGGAACAATTTTTTGAATTATTGGTATTCCTTATGAAATGGAAGTCCAGTTTAGTTGCTTAATGGTTTGCAACCTCTGCTTACTGGTGATTATACGATGGTCCATTAAACTTCTCTGTAGTGGGCCAATACCTTGATGAAAGTCATTTTTATAATGAGAAACATTTAGAGATGATCTTCCCTTGTCCTGAAAATAATTCTATTTTTGATATAGTGAAGCTCCCCTTATCATGGTATCTTGACATGGTAAATAATCTTTCATTTATAAAAAGAAACTATTGTTCCATTGTGCTTGTAAAATGATTTGAATCTACACGATCCTAGAATTTAGTAGTTTTATTTTATAATGCTAACAATTTTTCTTGTGGAGTAAAATTGTTTCAATTATTGTTACGGTGTAAATTTGAGTACTGTGATATCAAGTGGTCTAATGTTTACTAATACTTGATGCACAAGCGAATTGTTTCAACATTGACCTGGGGCACAGAAGTGTTGCACCTTCTAGGGCAAATTTACTAATTAGAATAAAACTGTCAGTCTCTCAAGCGAATTGAATGGTTGTGAGGAAATTATCCTTTAGCTCTGCAGCAGTTTCCAAAACAGTTGCAGTTTCTTCCACCAATTGACTTAACTAAATATACTTGACACTAATATTTTCCAGTTTTTTTAAGTGAGAATTTTGGCATTTTTTTTTGTTTCGTTAGCACTGGTGCATTGTCTAAGGACCATAAATGTAAGATGGTCACAAATAAATCCAATCAGGAATTCAAGAGAAACAATTTCACTCAGTGGTGAGAATGTGGGACGCCCTACTATTTGAGGCAAATAAATGCATTCAAGGTGAAGCTGCATAAGTAAGTGTGGAAAGAAGGAATAGGAGGATAAGTGGGAGCAGGCTTGTGTAGACCAAAAAAACTCAGCATTGTCCTGTTGGGCTGAATGGCCTGTTTTTGTGCTATAAAGTTCTGAGTCTTTTCAGTATTTTTCAAAACTTTTTTTTTTGCTATGGCACAGTTTGCCTTGGTGTACTCCTGTAAAGAGGAACTTTTGATGAAATACGCACTAATACGAGCATCAAGACTACTTGGCTTTTATGCCCCTGTGGTCGAATAACCCACCATCACTCAGCCTAGGTATAGATGAAAAGTGACACCTTGAATTAGGTATTGGATGGCTGGCAGCTATCATGGAATCTAACTGGCAACTCTGAACTGTATTCAGAAATTTCATCACCATGGCCTCTCACCTTCAACCGCTGCACCTCACATCGTTGGTCTTTTGATGCTTCCAAGTGGCAACTAAGCAAAGGTGGCTATGATGCCCAAAACCCTTTCCACTCCAGAAACTGCTCTGTGCTTTGAACCAGAAATGAAAATCCTGGAAGTACTCTGCAGTCAATCAGTTTGTCTTGTGGAGACAAAAATAGTTAATATTTCTGGTTGTTGGCCTTTCACGGAACTGAGAAAAGTTAGCGATGTCATACAACAGCATGTGTTTACATAGCTCCTTTAACTTGATGAAACATCCCAAAATGCTTCTCGAGCATTATAAAACAATGTATGACGCTGAGCCACATGAGTTATTCGGCCAGATGACCAGAAGCTTGGCTGAAGAGGTAGGTTTTAAGTTTCTTAAAAGAGGAAAGAGAGGTGTAGGCTTGTTATTACATAGCTTGGGGCACAGGCAATTGAAGGCATGGTCACCAATGGTGGAGAAATTAAACAGAAGGATGCATTAGAGGCCAGAATTAGAGAAGCAGTTATCTGGAAGTGTTGTAGAGCTGGAGTACATTACAGAGATGGGGAGGAACGAGACCATGGAGGGATTTGAAATGAGGGTGAGAATTTTAAAATCAAACTCAGGGCACCAGGTCAAGCAATGTAGATCAGCAAGTACAAAAGCGATGGGACTTGGTGCGAGTTATGAAACGGGCAGCAGAATTTTGGATGACAAGTTTATGGAGGGTAGAATGTGGAAGATCAGCCAGGAGTGCAATAGAGTAGTCGAGTCTAGAGGTAACGATAGCATGAATGAGGATTTCAGCAACTGATGAACTGATACAGGTGAAGTCAGATGATGTTACAGAGATGGAAATGGCACATCTTAATGATGGTACAGACATGAGGTCAAGCTCATTTCGGGATTGAATGATACACTAATTATGAAAAGACTGGCTTAATCTCAGACTGTTTCAGGGAGAGGAATAGAGCTCAGAGCAGGGACCGAAAACAATGGTTTCAGTCTTCCTAATGCCTAACATGCCTAACTGGAAGAAATGGGTTTTAAGCAAATACAGAGACGAGGAAGGGCTGTGGTGGGTGGGGCTGGTGGTGGAGAGAAGGGAGGAAATAATACAATGGAGGGCCTGTGATAGGGATGGTGAGAGATATTACGGAAGGGATGGTGGTTCAAGGCAAAAGGTAATGAGACAAGCTTAGAAGCAAAAGATGGGTCTTTAGAAAATGTAAATTGAAATAATAGAATCATCACAAACAATGGCACCTGGAAAAATGGGGGCAGAGGTCCTTATCTGAGATTATTAAATCCGGGGAAGTGCCTCATCAAATGGTGAAATGCTGTTCCTTCAACTTCAGTTGAATTTCATTAGAATAGTGTAGGAGACCAAAGATAGAGGTAAGAGTAGGAATGGGATGGAGAATTAAAATTGTAGGTGACTGCTACACTACTCCAATGAAGCTCTCCTAATTGCTCAAAATGATCAACTTTCCCATGCGTTGTAATTACTTTATTAATGTAAATGGTGTAAAACTATTTCTGCTTGCTGGGTAAATTTATATCAATTCCATGATTGCAAAGCTTGTAAAGTATATAGGCAGCAAGTACACGGATATATGGCACAGAAACAAGCCATTCAACCCAATCAGTCCATGCTGGCATTTTTACTCCATGCGAGCCCCTGCCCCACCATCTTTCCTCATCTAACTCTTATCAGCATAACCCTTTATACCCTTCTCCCTCAAATATGCTTAACTATCTCCCCTTAAATGCACCTGCACTGTTCACTTCAACCACTCACTGTGGTAGTGAGTTCCACATTCCCACTCTCTCTGGGTAAGGAATTTGATTTTCTGAATTCCCTGTTTGGTTTCTTGGTGACTATCTAGTAATGATGGTGTATGTGTATGTCAAAGGTTGGGGGAAGGCAGGAAAGCCACAGTTGGATTAACCATGATCTTATTGAATGGCAGAGCAGGCTTGAGGGACCAAATGGCCTATTCCTGGTCCTATTTCTTATGTTTTTCCTCACAAGTGCAAATGTTGGATGGGGCTTTCTGGCCCCAACATTGGCGGGCATTGTCGCAGGTAGAATGGGAAAATTTGGAGAACCGAACGGCTCTTCAAATTTTCCTGTCCTGCGTGTGTCAATGCCTGCTGGCGTCGGGGCTGGAAAATCCTGCCCAATATCTCGGTTTACTGTATCGAAACCATTGTCAAAACTTGTCATAATTTTAAAGATTTTTATTAGGTCACACATCAGCCTAGGGAGAGAGGCAGACAGAAGAAAAGAGCGAGATAGCCTATTCATCCTCTTATAGGTATACCTCCAAGTTTCTGGCATCATCCATGTAAATTTGTTTTGGACTCTTTCCAATGCTTCTCTCTTTTATATAACACGACGACCAGAATTGTACACAGTACTCTTGTGTGACTTGACTAAGGTTTGATCCAAGTTTAGCATAACATTTTTATCTTTCAATTCTATCCGCCCCCAGAAATGGACCCTAGTGCTTTGTTTGCTTTTTTTTTTGTGGCCTTGTTAACTTATTTGTGTATTTTTACATCTAGATTTTTTTTTTTGCCCCTCTACCCCATTTAAATTATTTCCTCAGTAATATCGAATCTTCTTATTTTCCTTGCCAAAATGTAATACCTCATTTATCTATGTTGAAATTCATTTGTCAATTGTATGACCATTCTGCAAGTTTGTTAATATAGTCTTTTAATTTGTTGCGGTTCTCCCCAGTATTGGCTATCTCTCTTGGCGGCGCTGCCCCCCCCCACCACCACCCCCACCCCCTCCCCCTCCCCTGCACTTGACATCAGTATCCTTGAATTGAGGGGAAAATTAGCAAGAATTTTCTTTTCCCTGTTACTATCCATTGATCCTCCTGCTGGAAAGTGTCTGTGCATTTACGTCAGATGTAGGGAGCATTGGGCTCATCTGTGATTTACAGTTTGGTCCTACAGGTCACATCTAAAGGCAGATTTAACAGTGTAAATGTGGAAACCAGATGTTAGACGCTGGACATGCCAAATCCAAATTGAAAGAGCAATATTAAAACAGTTATTTTTCCAACAAGTTGTGGAGCTAAAAAATCTAAATCAAATTACTGAATTTTCTTTTAGTATGGAGCATATTTGATGCAGCAACTGAGGCATTGTATAAAATTGATCCAGAGTAGACCAAATTGTTCAATTTAGATACTGGAGAATAACAAACTGCCACTGAGGTGTGACTTAATTATTTATTTTGACTAAGTAACTGTGCAGGTAGTTGTTTGAAATTTGGAACCTTGTATACCATGTGTAAATGACAAATAAATGCTTTTGGGTTTTAGTTTCAACCCCATCTTTTTTAGTGATTGACCATTTCTCACTTCTTAGTGATCTGTTGATCTTTGCTCATCCTTATGATTTGTTAAGAGACAATATGACAAACACTCATTGAAAAGCAGAATACTGCGGCTGCTGGAAATCTGAAACAAAAACAGAAAACAGAAACATTTCCAACATTTTCTATTTTTATGATAAATCCTCATTTTGCAAGTAAACTTTATGCTCATAACGGCCTGCCAAATCTCTCAATATTTGAGCAGAAATGTGTATGTTGAATAAGGCAAAAAAGAGATTGCACTCAGGTAGCACCATGGATTGAAATGAGTACAAAAACAAGGTAAAGGAAGTTAAGCTGGTCTGCAGAGCTGGAATGGAAAATGAGGTCAGGGTATGTTGTGATGTTTAATTGTATTCTGTGATTTCTTTTAAATCATCAAATAGTTCTGTTTGAATATAATTTTATTGCTCAACACTAATTGTGAACTATAGGAATCATTAAAACTGGTAATTCTAATAAAACAAAAGCCTTTTAGAAACAACCTTGAAAAAGGAACTAATTATCATTGAAATAAATTAAAAAGGAACCTTGAGAGACATGAACAAAGAAGTATGGAACACTTGTGAATGTCTGAGTTTGTGTCCCATTGTCGAAACTGATAATTGGAACCTTTATGTATGCTCCTAAGAAAAAGTGGATAACATTGTCTAGGTTGGGAGAATTTTATAATAAACAATTGGGGTATAAATAGAGCTTTGCAGCGAAGCTCTGAACCTTCTGAAAGAAGAAGCAACATCAAAAGATTGTGCCCTAGCCTGAAGGGAGAGACCACCAGAGAGAGGAGAAAGAACGCTGCTGATTATACCAGTGGTGTTGTGAAATTCTGTTTGTTAACCAGTGAAACATATGTACCTATCAAATAATTTGTAATTGAAAAATGAAAAGGTAAAGAGAAATCTTGGGAAGATATGAACAAGGCCATTCAGTCTCCTTTTAGTCAATTGTCATTCAGTTAGATATTGGTTGACCTTTACCTCAACTCCATTTACCTGTCTTTGTTCAATATCCCTTAATGTCCTTACTCAACAGAAATCTATCAATAGAAATCTATCAATTTCAGCCAATTGAAATGTCATTTAGCACAGTACTCATAGCTTTTTGAAGTACTGAGTTCCAGATTTCAATCAAGAACATAAAAAATGGAAAGATGAATAATCCAAACAGCCCTCGAGCTCGCTGTGCCAATCAGTATGATCATTCCCCAAAGCCCTTGATACCCTGAAAAAACGAAAAATCTGTCCACCTCAGCCTTAAATATAATCAATGATGGCATATCCATAACCCCCTTGGGTAGAGAATTTGGAAGATTCACAGCCTTTCCTTTGAGTGCAGGAATTCCTCATCTCAGCTCAAAATGATTGGTCCCTTATCCTGAGACTATGCTCCTGTGTCTTAGATTCCCCAGTGAAGGGAAACAACCTCTGTCTACCTTACCAAGCCCTTTTATAATCTTCAATGTTTCAATGAGATCACCTCTCATTTCTCTAAACTCCAGAGAACGTAGGCCCAATTTACTCAGCTTCTTATCATAGGACAACCCTGCCATCCCAGGAAGCTTTCTAGTAAACCTTTTGCTCTACTGCCTCCAATGCAAGTATATTCTTCTTTAAATATGGGGAACAAAAGTGTGCATAGCACTCTAGATGTGATCTCATCCAAAACCCTGCACAATTATAGAAAGATCATTATTATACTCCAATCCCCCTGCAATAAAGGCCAACATGCAATTTGTCTTCCTAATTACTTGCTGCACTCGCATGCCAACTTTGTGTTCCTTGTACATGTGTACTCAAGTCCCTCTGAAAATTGACGTTTATAAGTTTCATGCTTTTTCTGTTCTTACTGTTCTTACTAATCAAATGAATAACCTCACACATTACACTCCATCTGCTACTTTGTTACTCAATCTGTCTTTGCAGCCTCTTTGTGATCTCCTTGCAGCTTCCAATCCCACCTAGCTTTGTATCGTCAACAACCTCGGAAAATGCTGGAATCCATTGCTAAGGTAGTAGTAGCAGGACATTTAAAAAATCATAATATAATTGGCAGGTTCAACATGGGAAATCATGTTTGACACATTTAATGCAACAAGCAGGCTGGATATAAGAAAACCAGTGGGTGTAGAGTTTTTAAATTAACAAAAGGCATTCAGTAAGGTGGCATATAAAGGTTACTACACGAGATAAGATTTCATGGTATTGGGGGTAATATATTAGCATGTACAGAGGATTGGCTAACTAACAAGAAACAGAATGTTGGAATAAATAGATGATTTGCAGGTTGGCAAACTGTAACTAGAGGGATACCACAGGGATCAGTGCTGAGGCCTCAACTATTTTCAATCTATATTAATGATTTGGATGAAGGGGCTGAGTGTATTGTAGCCAAATTTAGGTAACACAATTACATACCAGGAATAGAGGGTAACTTTAGGGCTAGTAAGAGTGAGAAAATTAAAGTAATTAGTAGCAGAGAAAAGTATTGGAGAAACTCTGACTAAAATCTAACAAATCCCCAGAACCTGATGGGCTATATCCTAAGATTCTAATAGTGATAGCTACAGAGATAGTGGATGTGCTGGCTATTATTTTCGAAAATTCCCTAGTTTCTGTAATGGTCCCAGCAATTTGAAAGTTAGAAAATCCAACACTGCTATTCAAGAAAGAATGGAGTGAGAAAACAGGACCACAGGCCAATTAGCCTGGCACCCATCATCAGGAAAGTGCTGAAATCTATTATTAAAGTCTAAACAATACACTTAGAAAGCACAGTATGATTAGTACAATTCAACATGGTTTTATGAAAGGGAAATCCAATTTGACAAATTTATTGGAGATCTTTGAGTATGTAACTAGTAGGGTAGATAAAGGGGGACAAGTAGGTGTAGTATACTTGGATTTCCAAAAGGCATTCAATAAGGTGTCACATGAAAGGTTAATTCGCAAGATAGGAGCTCATGGTGTAGGGGGTAATACAGACGATTAGTAATGGACAAGAAGTGGAGATTTTGAGAATTTTCAAATTGGCAGGCTGTGACTCGTGGAGCGCCATAAGGAGCTGGGGCCTCAGCTATTTCAATCAACCAATCAATATCAATCAATGAACTTTTATTGTCTAAACAGAAATTCGCTGTGGGCACAACTACATAACCAAAATAAAAAAGAGAATTACATCAGCAATACCATAACTCATGTCACTGCTGTGCATCACAGCTGAAAAATAAAGGGAGGGGAAAATAGAGAAAGAGCCTTGGGTTTTCATGTTCCCTCTACATCACAGATACAGCCAATGGATATGAATATGGCTCTGTCCTCCAAAATGTCTCCTGTATCAGATGTTGGTGTATTGGGAATGGAGATGAGGCAAAATGCAGAGTTTTGGGAAGCTCTCCAATCCCAGTCAACATGGTCCATTGGCAGTCTGTTGCCCAACCTTAATTTTACTATTCTTCTGCCCTGGAAAGCTCCAGACTGAGGACACTACCTGGTTTCGCTGGCTCATCCCACCTTTGGACTTGAGATATTCCAGCCCCAAAACCCCCTGTTGAGAGGTAACCTCTCTCTGAGGTAACCCAGTCTCTAGTGTGGTACCAACTGAAGAGCTGATCCATAGAATCAGGGGGTGGTGGTAGATGATCAATGCAATGGACATCCCCCAGATAGAGCTGATATAGCCACACTGAACCAGGCCGCTCCTGCATGACTAATCTGAGTTCTATGGAGGCTTTATCTCCCTGCCCATGTGGAACCTTCTCTCAAACATCTGTCACCTTTTAAAAATGTTGCAAAAATAAAATTACAATTTATACTAATGACTTGGATGAAGAGACGGAGAGTATAAGTTTGCTGACAACACAAAGCTAGGTGAAAATGCCAGCTGTGAGCAGGACACAGGCTGCAAAGAGGTGAAGGTTAAGCGAGCGGACAACAAGGCGGTAGATGGAGAATAATATGGGGAAGTTTAAGGTTATTTACTTTGGTCGTAAGAATAGAAAAGCAAAATATTTTTTAAAAGATGTGAAACTTGTAAATGTTGGTATTCAGAGAGACTTGGGTTGACTTGTACAAGAAGCAGAAAAAGTTAGCATGCAGGTGCGGCGAGCAGTTAGGAAAGCAATTGGCATGTTGGCCTTTATTGCTTGGGGATTAGAAACTAGGAGCAGGAGTAGGCCATTCGGCCCTTTGAGCCTGCTCCGCCGTTCATTATGATCATAGCTGATCATCCAACTCAAAAGCTTGTTCCTATTTTCTCCCCATATCCTTAGATCCCTTTCACCCCAAGAGCTATATCTAACTCCTTCTTGAAAGCATACAATGATTAGGTCTCAACTACTTTCTGTGGTAATGAATTCCACAGGCTCACCACTCTAGGGGTGAAGAAATTTCTCCTCATCTCAGTCCTAAATGGCCTACCCCATATCCTCAGACTGTGACCTCTGGTTCTGGACTCCCCCACCATCGGGAACACCCTTCCTGCATCTACCCTGTCTAGTCCTGTTAGAATTTATAGGTTTCCTATGAGATCCCCCCTCATTCTTCTGAACTCCAGCGACTATAATCCTAATCGACTCAATCTCTCCTCATATGTCAGTCCTGCCATCCCATGAATCAGTCTGGTAAACCTTCGCTGCACTCCCTCTATAGCAAGTACATCCTTCCTCAGATAAGGACATCAAAACTGCGCACAATATTCCAGGTGTGGTCTCACCAAGGCCCTGTACAATTGCAGAGATTAGAGTGCAAGAATATAGAAGTCTAGTTATAACTGTGGCAAGTTTTTGGTCTCCATATTTGAGGAAGGATATTGGAGGCAGTACAGTGAAGGTTCACACGATTTGTCCCTGGGATGAGAGGGTTGCCCTATGATAAGAGGCTGAGTAAACTGAAGTGTATTCTCTGGAGTTTAGAAGAATGAGGTGATCTCGTTGAAACATTCAACATTCTGAAGGGGCCTGACAGGGTGGGTACTGAGACACTGTTTCCCCTGGCTGGGGAATTTGAAATATGGGGGCACCGTCTCAGGATAAGGGGCCGATCATTTAGGACTGAGGGTGAGGAGAAATTTCTTCACCCAAAGAGTTGTGAATCTTTGGAATTCTCTAACCCAGAGGGTTGTGGATCCTCCATCATTGAATATATTTAAGGTTGAAATAGACACATTTTTGGTCTGGCAGGGAATTAAGGGATATGGGGAGTGAGTGTGAAAATAGAGTTGAATCCCAATCAGCCATGATCTTGTTGAATGATACAGCAGGCTTGATGGGCCATATGGTCTTCACCTGCTACTATTTCTTATGTTCTTAAGTGAGTGGGCAAAAATTTGACAGAATATAATAGAAATGAGAGGTTGTCCACTTTTGTAGGAAGAATAGAAAAGCAAAATATTATTCAAATGGACAGAGATTACAGAATGTTGTGGTACAGAGGGATCTCAGTGTCCTCATACATGAATGTCAAAAGGTTGGTATGTAGGTAAAACAAGTAATTAGGAAGGCAAATTGAATGTTGGCTTTGTTGCCAGTGGGATGGTGTTTAAAAGTAGGGCAGTCTTGCTCCTGCTGCACAGGGTGTTGGTGAGACTAAACCTGGAGTACTGCAAACAGTTTGGAGTCCTTATTTAAGGAAGTATATACTTGTGTTGAAGACAGTTCAGAGACTGGGTTGATTCACAGAATCACAAATTTGCTACAGCGCAGAAGGAGCCCATTCGGTCTGTTGTGTCTGCACCAGCTCTCCAATTGAACAGTTCACTTAGTTCCATTCTCCTGCCTTCTCCCTGTACCTCTGCACATTCTTCCTTTTTAGATAACAGCCTAATTCCCTTTTTAATGCTTTGATTGAACCTGCCTCCACTACACTCTCAGGCAATGCATTCCTGACCCCAACCACTTGCTGCATGAAAACGTTTTTTCCTCATGTGACTTTTGCTCCTTTTGCCAATTACTTTAAATCTGTGCCTTCTCATTCTCGATCCTTTCATGAGTGGGAACAGTTTCTCTCTATCTAGTCTATCCAGACCCCTCAGGAATTTGAATAACTATCAAATCTCCTCTCAGCCTTATCCTCTGTCTTTTCTCCAGGAAAAACAGCCCCAACTTCTCCAATCTAACTACGCAACTGAAGTTCTTCATATCTGGAACCATTTTGCACCCTCTCTAATGCCTTCACTAAGTGCGGAGCCCAGAACTAAATGCAATACTGCAGCTGAGGCAGAACTAGTGTCTTATACAAGTTCAACATAACTTCCTTGCTCTTGTACTCTATGCCTCTATTAATAAAGCCGAGGATACTGTATGCTTTATTAACTACTCTCTCAACCTGCCCCGCCACCTACAATTACTTATGCAGATATCAGCCCAGATCCCTCTGCTCCTGCACCCCTTTAGAGTTGTATCCTTTATTTCATTTTGTCACTTTATTCTTCCTACCAAAATGAATCACTTCACATTTCATCGCATTGAATTTCATCTGCAACTTGTCCACCTATACCAACAACCTGTCTATGTCCCTTTTGAAGTTCTACACTATTCTCCTCTCAGTTCACAATGCTACAAAGTTTTGTATCATCTGCACGTTTTGAAATTGTGCCTTGTACACCTATGTCTAGGTCATTAGTATATATATTGGGGAAAGCAAAGGTCCTAACACTGACCCCTGGGGAACTTCATTGCAAACCTTCATCCAGCTTGAACAACATCCATTAACCACTACTGTTTCCTGTTACTCAGCTAACTTTTGTATCCATGTTGCTACTATCCCTTTTATTCCATAAGCTGTAAATTTGCTCACAGGCCTATTCTGTGGCACTGTATCAAATACCTTTTGGAAGTCCATGTACACCACATCAACAGCATTGCCCCCATCAACTCTCTCTATTACCTCTTCAAAAAGCTCCAGAAAGTTAATTAAACACTGTCTTTACTCTTATCATATCCATGCTGTCTTTCTTAATTAACTCCCATTTGTCTATGTGACTAATAATTTTGTCTGGAATTATGGTTTCTAGAAGCTTCCCGCCACCGAAGTTAAATTGACTCGTCTGAAGTTGTTGGGATTATCTTTACACCTTTATTTTTTCTGAAAAGGGTGTAATGTTTGCAATTCTTCATTCCTCTGGCACCATCCCTGAGTCCAAGGAAGACTGGAAAATTATGGCCAGTGCCTCTGCAATTTCCACACTCACTCCCCTTGGTATCCTTGGATGCATCTCTTCTGGTCCCAGCACCTTATCAATTTTAACAGGTAGCCTGTCCAATACCACCACCTTTTCAATTTTAAACCTTTTCTAGTGTATTAATTACCCCCTCTTTCACTGTGGCCTAGGTTGCATCTTCTTCCTTGGGCCCTCCTCATCCCTTTATCACCTCTTTACTATTTATATGCCCATAGAATACTTTGGGATTCCCTTTTTATGTTGGCTGCCACTTTCTCTTCATTCTCACTCTTTTTGTTTCTCTTATTTGCTTTTTCACTTCCCCTCAAACCTTCTATATTCAGCCTGGTTCTCCATTGAATTATCCACTTGACGTTTATCATAAGCATATTTTTTCTCCTTCATCTTAATCTTTATCTCTTTTGTCATCCAGGGAGCTCTGGATATCTTTATCGTACCTTTCCCTTTCGAGACAATATAACTTGACTGTGCCCGAATTATCCCTCTTTTGAAGGTTGTTCAGCTGTCATTTTTCCTGCCAACCTCTGAATCCAATTTATTTGTCCCTGACCCTTTCTTACCCAATTGAAGTTTGGCCCAGTTTATTACTCTTAATCTAAATTGTTTTCTGTCCTTTTTCATAGCCCACCTAAAATTTATGATACAATGATTACTGTCCTCCTAAATGTTATCCAATTAATATTTGAACCACTCGGCCCACCTAATTCCTAAGAATCAGGTCCAGCAGTGCCTTCCCTCTTGTTGGACTGGAAACAGAATCACAGAATTTTCAAGGCACAGAAGGAGGCCATCCTGCCCATCGTGCCTGCACCAGCTTTCCAAATGAGCATTATGACCTTGTGCCATTGCCCCGCCTTTTCCCCGTATCCCTGCATGTTGTTTCTGTTCAAATAATCATTTAATACCCTCTTGATTGCCTTGATTGAACCTGCATCAACCACACTTCCAGACCTGAAAGATTGATTGCGTGAAAAAGTTTTTCTCATGTTATATTTGTTTCTTTTGCCAATCACTTTTAATCTGTGCCCTCTTGTTCTTGACCCTTTTACAAGCAAAACGCACCTCTGTAGAAAATTCTCCTGAATTCACTCTAGGAATTCTTGTCCCTACCTGCCCTTTACACTAATTATCTGAATATAGTTTGGGATAGTATAAAATCCCCCATTATAACTATTTTATAATTCTTGCACCTCCCTGTAATTTCCTTGTAAATTTGTTCCTCCACATCCTTCCCACTAGCTTGGTGACCTATAGTTATGCCAAGCAATGTAATTGCACCTTCTTTGTTGTTCCTTGGCTCTGCCAAAATAGACTGTCCTTGACTCCTCTGGGATATTCTCTCTCCTCAGCACTGTAATACTCTGTAATGGCACAGTGGATGATAAATGCCGAGCTGCTCAAATCCCAGTGGGAAACTTGAAACAGCTGCCACAGCTGTTTTGTGATTTGTGTTTTATTTTGAGATTCCTGCCTTGAATTCAGTAGTAATAAGTCCACTGAGTCTTAGAGGTATTTTACAAAACTAAATTAAACATTTATTAATAGAGGAAAATATTTTAAGCACATAGGTCTACAAATTACCGCTATAACAACTCCTAAAGCCCCTAATTAATCTGACTCCCAGTTACACCTCCGTTAAGACACCAGCAAAGCAAATGTCAACAGACCCAGGCAAAGCAAACAATACTCTGGACAGTGATATTCACAGTGAGTTTTCTTAGCTTCGGTTCCTGTAGACAGCAACTTGATGCATAGTGGCTGGAGGCTTTTCACACTTGTTAAATCTTAGGATTCCTTCCCCCTTACACATAACCTCATCTCCTTTATACATGTTTCTCCTTTTTTAAGGTAAATTAGACATATTGTTCCAATATGTCTATACAACTTTACTTTTTCCATAATAATATAAATCTTTCATAGTATTCATATTATCAGTAACCTTTGGGAAAAATAAACACACTGTTTGGCTTAGCCTCTTATGGCAAGGTGTAACATCCCATCATCTTTTTCAAATTCAAACTACTCTGGTTTATCTAAAAATGCAAATGTTCCTCATGTTCTAAAACTTCAACCATGTTTACATATTTAGCATTTCAAATCTAGTTTCCCTTTTTTTGATAACTCAAAAGCTCCAGATCATTTGACTTCAATTCAGTTAAACCCCCACACACACATACACCAAGAGAAACTTATTCAAACCCCACTTTTACAATAAATCACAATATTATGAAAATTATTATACTTTCATGATACCCCCTCCTTACTGGAAAATGAACCGTCATGATTTAAGATGATGGCTTCATTTTCTTAACTCATCTTACATTACCTCCTGTATTTATCTATATACTTACACTATTACATAACCAGATGCATGCATTAACATAATATATACAAATCCTTCGTATCAACAGAAATCTTTCCATTCCAGGGTCCTGGTTTTAAATGTCCAATTTTCCCTTTCAGCTTCAAACTCTTGATAATGCATCTGCAATTAGATTTTGTCGTCCAGCCACATGTATAATCCGTAGGTTCAATGGTTGCAGTAATAAACTCCATCTGAATAGCCTTGCACTGCTGTCTCAAAATTTGTCTAGAAACTTTAAAGGATTGTGGTCTGTATAAACAATTGTTTCTGACGAATTGTTTGCAACGTAAGCCTCAAAATGTTGCAATGGTAACATTAGACCCAGATCGTTGAATATCTTCTCTGTTGTACATTCAGCTTCCGTGAAAAATACCCTATCGGTTTGTCAATTCCAATGTCACCTTCTCAATTCCAGTGTCGTTTTCTTGTAACAATATGGCCCCAATGCCTATATCGCTTGCGTCGATGGCCAACTTAAATTGCTTGGCATAATTGGGTACTGCCAAAACTGGTGGCATAGGCAATACAGTTTTCAAACTGTCAAATATCTTCTGAAGCTTCTGTGATCATTGAAATTTCCTGTTTTTTATAAGTTCAGTCAATGGAGCAACCACACTGCTAAAATTTGGCACAAATTTGCGGTAAAATCCACTCATCCCTGTTTTGTTGTCAGCATGGGGAAATCCATGAGAGCTTTGGCTTTCACTTCTCTCGGAACCACTGTACCATGTCCAGTGGTATGGCCTAGATATGTAACTTGTGCTTTTGCAAATTCACCTTAGGCCAAGTTCATTACCAAATTAGGTCGTTGTAATCAACAAAACAGTTCTTCCAGATGTTGTAAATGCTTCTCCCATGTTTGACTGAAAACTGTCAAGTCGTCGATCTACACAACACAATTGCTCAGTCCTTCAATTACTTTGTTTGTCAGCCTTTGAAATGTTGCAGATGCATTTTTCATACTAAATGGCATGACTTTAAACTGATATAGTCCATCTGGGGTCACAAAAACCAATATCTCTTTTGCTCTCTCCGATAACAGTACTTGCCAATATTCTCTCAGCAAGTCAATCTTTGTGGTAAATTTCGATTGCCCATTTTCTCAATGTAAAAACAATAACAATAGGGTAATTACATTAGGTGATTTCAACTTTCCCAACATTTAATTGGGATAGACAGTGTTAAGGGCTTGGATGGAGTGGATTTCTTGAAATGTGTACAGGAGAACTTTTTTAGGTCAATATGTAGAGGGTCCAACAAGGGATGGCGCAGTGCTGGATCTAATTCTGGGGAATGAAGCCAGATAGGTGGCTGAGGTGGTAGTGGGTGAGCATTTTAGAGATAGTGACCACAACATGGTACATTTTTAAGTTTGTTATGGACAAAGAAATAAACAAGTTGCAAAAAAATGTCTTGGATTGGGGGAGAACAGATTTTAGTAAAACAAGGCAGGATCTCGCCAAGGTAGACTGGGAACAGCTACTTGTGGGGAAGTCTACAGAGGAGCAGTGGGGGGCGTTCAAAAAGGAAATGGGGAGGGTACAGGCTCAACATGTTCCCTCTAGGGTGATAGCAAGAAGTAACAAGCCCAGAGAACCATGGATGACCAGAGATATTCAGGTTACGATGAGAAGGAAAAGAGAGGCTTTTAGCAGGTACAAAGGAAACAAATTAGTGGAGGCACTAGTGGAGTACAGAAAGTGCAGGGTAGCGCTTAAAGCAATTAGGAGAGCAAAGAGGGGATATGAGAAAGCTCTGGCTGGTAAAAGTAGGGAAAATCCCAAGATATTCTATAAGTATATCAATGGGAAGAGGATAACCAGGGAAAGAGTAGGGCCCATAAGGGACCAAGGGGGTAATCCATGGGTGGAGCCAGAGGACATCAGTAGAGTGTTGAACAAGTACTTCACATCCGTCTTTACCTAAGAGAATGAGGATGAAGGTATGGAACTCTGGGAGAGAGACTGAGAGGTTCTTGAGCAAATTGATATAGGGAGTGACAAGGTATTGGAGATGTGGGCAGACTTAAAAGTGGACAAATCTCCAGGTCCAGATGATTTGTGTCCTAGACTGCTGAGGGAGGCAAGGGAGGAGATCGCAAGGGCTCTGAACCAAATTTTTGATTCCTCTCTGGCCACGGGGGAGGTGCCAGAGGACTGGAGAACAGCTAATGTGGTTCCGCTATTTAAAAAGTGTTGTAGAAATAAGCCAGGGAAGTACAGGCCAGTGAGTCTCGTGTCAGTGGTAGGGAAACTATTGGAGAAAATTCTGAAGGAGAGAATCTATCTCCACCTGGAGAGGCAAGGTTTGATCACCTATCGTCAGCATGGCTTTGTCAGAGGGAGGTCATGCCTAACAAATTAGATTGAATTTTTTGAGGAAGTGACCAGGTGTGTAGATGAGGGTAGTGCAATTGATGTAGTTTATATGGATTTCAGCAAAGCCTTTGACAAGGTCCGACCTGGGAGAATTATAAAGAAGGCAATTGCTCATAGTATACAGGGTAATTTGATAAAGTGGATTCAAAATTGGCTTAGTTGTAGGAGACAGAGGGTGTTGACAGAAGGCTGCTTCAGTGACTGGAAGCCAGTGTCCAGTGGTGTACCACAGGGATCTGTGTTGGGTCCCCTAATATTTGTCATTTGTATAAATGACATAGATGATTATGTTGGGGGTAGGATTAGTAAGTTTGCAGATGACACAAAGATTGGCCGGGTGGTTAACAGTGAGGTTGAGTGTCTTGGGCTACAGGAGGATATAGACAGGATGGTCAAATAGACACATAAGTGGCAGATGGAATTTAACCCTGAAAAGTGTGAGTTGATACACTTTGGAAGGAGTAATTTGACAAGGAAGTATTCAATGAATGGCATGACACTAGGAAGTTCTGAGGAACAAAGGGACCTTGGCGTGTGTGTCCATAGATCTCTGAAGGTGGAGGGGCATGTTAGTGGGGTGGTGAAAAAGGCAAATGGGACACTTGCCTTTATCAATCAGGGCATAGATTATAAAAGTAGGGAGATCATGTTAGAGTTGTATAGGACCTTGGTGAGGCCACAGCTGGAGTACTGTATGTAGTTCTGGTCACCACATTATAGGAAGGATGTGATTGTACTGGAGGGAGTGCAGAGGAGATTCACCAGGATCTTGCCTGGGATGGAACATTTAAGTTATGAAGAGATGTTGGATAGACTCGGGTTGTTTTCATTGGAGCAGAGAAGACTGAGGGGCAACCTGATTGAGGTGTACAAGATTATGAGGGGCATAGACAGGGTGGATAGGGAGCAGCTGTTCCCCTAAGTTGAAGACATAAGACATAGGAGCAGAAATTAGGCCATTCGGCCCATCGAGTCTGCTCCACCATTCAATCATGACTGATAAGTTTCTCAACCCCATTCTCCCGCCTTCTCCTTGTAACCTTAGGTTCTTTATTGGTAAGGGAATCAATCTATCTCGGTCTAATACACTCAGTGACCTGGCCTCCAAAGCCTTCTGTGGCAATGAATTCCATAGATTCACCACTCTCTGGCTAAAGAAGTTTCTCCTCATCTCTGTTCTAAAAGTCTTCCCTTTACTCTGAGGCTGTGCCTTCGGGTCCTAGTCTCTCCTACTAATGGAAACATTTTCCCCATGTCCACTCTATCCAGGCCTTTCAGTATTCTGTAAGTTTCAATCAGATCCCCCCCCATCCTTCTAAACTCCATCGAGTATAGACCCAGAGTCCTCAAACGTTCCTCACATGTTAAGCCTTTCATTCCTGGGATCATTCTCGTGAACCTCCTCTGGACCCTCTCCAGGGCCAACACGTCCTTCCTGAGATACGGGGCCCAAAATTGCTCATAATATTCTAAATGTGATTTGACCAGAGCCTTATAAAGCCTCAGCAGCACATCCCTGTTTTTATATTCTAGTCCTTAGAAATAAATGCCAACATTGCATTTGCCTTTCTAACTACCGACTCAACGTGCAAGTTAACCTTAAGAGAATCCTGGACTCGGACTCCCAAGTCCTTTTGCACTCCAGATTTCTGAATTCTCTCCCCATTTAGAAAATAGTCTATGCCTTTATTTTTCCTACCAAAGTGCATGACCTCACACTTCCCCACGTTATACTCCATCTGCCACTTCTTTGCTCATTCTCTTAACCTATCCAAATCCTTCTGCAGCCTCCCCGCCTCTTCAATACTTATCTTTGTATCATCTGCAAACTTAGCCAGGATGCCCTCAGTTCCTTCATCTAGATCATTAATGTATAAAGTGAAAAGTTGTGGTCCCAACACTGACCCCTGCGGAACTCCACTGGTCACCGGACCCCATCCTGAGAAGGACCCCCTTATCCCCACTCTCTGCCTCCTGCCAGACAGCCAATCTTCTATCCATGCTAATACCTTGCCTCTAACACCATGGGCTCTTATCTTACTGAGCAGCCTGAATACTGAGTACTGAAGGGTCATCACCACGGGACATAAGTTCGATGTGAGGGGCAGGAGGTTTCGGGGCGATGTGAGGAAAACCTTTTTACCCAGAGGGTGGTGACGGTCCGGAATGCACTGCCTGGGGGGGTGGTGGAAGTGAGTTGCCTCACATTCTTTAAAAAGTACCTGGATGAGCACTTGGCTCGTCATAACATTCAAGGCTATGGGCCAAGTGCTGGTAAATGGGATTAGGTAGGTAGGTCAGGTGGTTTTCACGTGTTGGTGCGGACTCAGTGGGCCGAAGGGCCTCTTCTGCACTGTGAGATTCTTTGAATCTTCAACTGTGGTATAGGATATGAATCTGCTTTTGTCACCGCGTTCACCTTTCAGTAGTCCACACTCGGTCTTTGTGTTCCATCCAGTTTCGGTACCAGCACAATAGGTGAACTCCAGTCACTACAACTAGACTCTATCATTTTGATGCATGAATTTTTTTCTGTACTTGTGATTACTTTGCTGGATTTAACCTACAAGGATGTTGCTTTATCGAAGGTGAGACTCCTATACACACATCATGCATAGCAAACTTTGTCCTCCCCACCTTATTCCCACAAATATCTTTGTGTGACTGCAATAGCTTCTCCAAATCATTTTGATGCTTGTCTGGTAGGCAACTCAATATTATGTTTAAATTTTCAAGTACCCCTTCATTATCCAATTTGATTAGAGGAAAAAACAATTTCAGAATCCTTCAATTCTTACTTTCTCTTTATTTACTAACATTAATAACTCCTTTTGGTCCTGTTCCCTGTTAAAGCATTTTTAAGTATATTTACATGACACACCCTCTGCTTCTATCTGGAGTATTTATTAAAAAATGTACTTCACTCAGTTTCTTTTCAATCCTGTAAGACCCATTAAACCCTGCCTTTAATGAGTCACCCAGTACTGGTAAACAGAACTAGCACCTTCTCTCCAGCAACAAAACTACGAGCTGTAGCTTTCCTATCTGCCTTCACTTTCATCACTTGCTGTGATATCTTTACATGTTCACTAACCAACTGACATGCTCTGTCCAATCTTTTTCTGACATTTGATGCATAATCCAGGATAGTAGCTTCTGAATTTTGACCCACCAATTTCTCATGAATCAATTTCAGTGGTCCCCTTACCTCATGACCATAAACTAATTCGAAAGGACTAAAATCAGTTGATGCATTCGGTGTATCCCTAATAGCAAATAACAAGAATGGAATTCTCCATCCCAGTCCTGTGGATTGTCCTGACTATACGCCCTCAGCATAGTTTTTACAGTTTGATGCCATCTTTCCAAAACTCTTTGTGACTTAGGATGGTAAGCTGTTGACTTAAACAGTTTTATCTCCAAACTGTGCATTACTTCCTTAAACAGCAGTGACATGAAATTCGACCCCTGATCTGATTGTATTTCTTTAGGTAAACCATATCTTGTAAAACAATTTAGTCAACTCTTCCACAATTTTCTTTGTTGTAATATTTCTCAAAGTTCTTCAGGAAACCTTGTAGACACATCCATTATTGTCAGTAATTACTGATTTCCACTTTTAGCCTTAGGGAGGGGTCCTACACAATTAATCATGACCCTGGTAAAAGGTTCTTCAAATGCTGGAATTGGAATTAAAGGTGCCGCCTTAATCACTGTGTGTGGTTTGCCTATTCCCTGACATGTGTGATGTGTTCTACAGAATTTGGCTACATCTCTATATGCAATCCAGGCCAATAAAAATGTTTTTTTTTTTGCCTGTGTCTTTCTAATTCATAAATGCCCCTCCATTGGAACTTCATGAGCAATTCTCAGGATCTAATTTCTATATCCAAATGGTATAACAATCTGATGCACTTCCCCCCAGCTTTCATTTGCTGAAACATGATGTGGCTGCCATTTTCTCATCAAAACATTACCCTTAAGGTAATAGCATTCTGGAATATGTTCTACCTCTGTTTCTGAGTAAGCTATCTGATATAACTGTCTTTTTCTATAACTCTGTCAACTGCCTTGAGCTAAACGTTTCAGCTTCATTATCCTCTATTCTTTCTTCCTGAATAATCTTATCAAAAACAGTGTCAGCTAATTGGACTTCCACACCTCCTCCCTGCCTTTTAACTTCCTGTTCTTGTGAGCCTGTGATCTTGTTATCTCACAATCTGGAAACAATCCAGGATGCTCTATCTGCAACAGTTCTGTTGAAAGCGCCTCTACAGACGGCTCAACTACCATTGGCATCACCCACATCTGTGACCCAGCTCTGTCGTTACCTAAAATAAATTGAACCCCTGCAATGGACAATTTTTCCAGTACTTCAACAATCACCTCACCTGTTCTCCACTTATCTTCCACAGTGGCATAGGTTTAGCAGCCCTATATGTTATCATCTGCAATACTCCCTCTAAACAACTAATATCATTATCCCACAACATCAAGGATTGACTAGCCCCTGTTTCTCTTAAAATTGAACATCTTTACCTACTTCGCATACAAAATCTTTAAACATTTCTGCAACCTGCTCCTTAGCACTCCTTTGAACATATTCCATTTCTTTACCTATCACTGATTCTTCCTGTTTTAGCTGTGTACAAACCACTGCATTTTCCTGTGCCTGAACCTCCGAATCCACAGCACTTTTACTTCCAGACCTTTTCTGCACCCCAATAATCCCAACAGATTTTCCTTGAAATGTCCATCATACTGACTTTGTGTATCCAATGAATATGACAATGAAACCACCTCAATTTTTGAGTGTCACTTCTACCTTTAGCACCTTCCCTTTAATTCTGAAAAAAAGTTCCAGGAAATTTCCACCTACTCCTCTTCCCTGACTACCGACCTGCTTTCACCTTCCCACTTTCTGTCCTCCTCTGATTTAAAAGGGTGACGAGAAAAACGTTTAGCTCTATGAATTAACTTATAGCCGTCAGCTATCTCTGCTGCTCATCTCACTGTTTCAATCCTCTGTTCCACATGCTGAAGGAATTGAATCTTTAAGTTCTTCCAAAAGAATTACTTCTCCAAGAGGTGCATATGCCATCTCTATCTTTAGTGCCCATATCCACCTGTCAAAATTACTTTGTTTTACTCTCTCAAATTCAAAAGAAGTTTGCCTAGGCTGTTTTCTCTTATTGCTAAATCTCGTCTAATATGCTTCAGGAACCAACTCATATGCATTCAAAATAGCCTTTTTTAACCACACCATAGTTCACTGGCGTTTTTTTTGGACAGTGAAGCATAAACTTCGTGTGCTGTACCCACCAACCTGGATTGTAACAACAATGTCCACTTTTCCTGTGGCCATTTTGTCTGTTTAGCTATCTTAAATGAAATAAAAAATGCTTCAACATCTCTTCAAACTTTGGAAGAGCTTGTAAAATTTAAACATCTCCCCATTGGGTTCTAGGTTAAGTCCTTCTGCACCTTCTGGTGCTTTTTTTAATTGCCAGCATTTTGAGCTGGAATTCCTTTTCTCTTTCCCCTTTTCTAACCTTGCCATTTCTAATTCCCTTTTCGTTTTTTTTTCTCTCGTCTGCCTGTTCCCTTTGGACTGCACTTTCTTTTCTTCTGCTGCTTTTAGTTCCAATTTTTTCATTTGCAACTAAATTTGAACCCATTCCATTGACCCACCCCTTGGAGAACTCGGTATCTTGGGATTTCCTTCTAATTTCAAATGCTGTGCTACACTTTCAATAATGTCTTATTTCCTTAACCCTGCAAATAATCCTAATAATTTAGCTGCCAATTCCATTAACATAGCTTTATTTACCTTTTGTAAACTAACCAAAGTAATAACTTCCATCTCCCAGCCAAGTCTTAGCAATTGCCAAAGCCATATTGCAGCCCCACCACTTTGAATTCAGGAGTTGGTGTGAGGTTTTTTTTTAAGTGCTTCTCTTTCTCGTAACTTTATGATTTATCAATCCTAAACCAATCAAGGAATTTCAAATGTATCCCACAAAGAGCTCCAATTTTGTTATGGTACATTGGATGGTAAGTGCCAAGCTGCTCAAATCCCAGAGGGAAACTTGAAACAGCTGCCACAACTGTTTTGCAATTTGTATTTTATTTTGAGATGTGTGCCTGGAATTCAGTAGTAATAATTCACTGGATCTTAGAGGTATTTTACAAAACTAAATTAACCTTTAATTAAGAAAAGATTTTAAGCACGTACATAGGTCTACAAATTACTACTATAACAACTCCTAAATCCCCTAATTAATCTGACTCTTCATTACATCTCCATTAAGGCAACAGCAAAGCAAATAAATTTCAACAAACCCAGGCAAAACAACCAATACTCTGGACTGTGATATTCACAGCGAGTTTTCCTGTGTACGGCAACTTGATGCATAGCGGCTGGAGGCTTTTCACACTCGTTGAATCTTGGAATGCCTTCTCCCTTACACATAACCTCATCTCCTTTATACATGTTTCTCCCTTTTTTAATGTAAATTCCATTGTTCCAATATGTCTTTGCAACTTTACTTTTCTCGTAATATAAATCTTTCATAGTACTCATATTATCAGTAACCTTTGGGAAAAATAAACACACTGTTACACTTAACCTTAATAGGCTAAGCCAAACATCTTATTATCTCTTTAAAATTCAAACTACTCTGGTTTATCTTAAATGCAAATGTTCCTCACACCTCACATTCTAAAACTTCAATCATGTTTACATATTTAGCATTTCAAACCTAGTTTCCCTTTTGATAATTCAAAAGCTCCAGATAAATCACAATAACATTACGAAAATTATTATATTTTCATGACATGCTCCTTAATACCACTACGGCTCCCCCGTTTTCTTCATTTCCTATTTTTACCTTGTACCCAATAATATTCAACACCCAGTCATGCCTTTCTTTAAGCCAGATCTCTGTTATTGCCACAACATCATATTTCCACATGTCAATCTGTCTGTAACTCACCAATCTTATTAACCACACTCCATGCATTCACATACATGTACATTAATCCTGATTTTAGACTGAGTTAGTTTTAGGTCCTCCTCAATAGCACTAGCAATTAGCCCCACAAACAACTCAGTTCCAGCTCTATTTGGGTGTAATGCATCCAGCCTTTACAGGTCCTGTCTTCCCCCAGAGTTGGTCCCAATGTCCCAAGAATTGAAAGCCCCCCTCCTGCACCACCTTTCCAGCCATGCATACATCTGCTTCATCCTTCTAGCTTTATACTCACTTGTGCATGGTACTGGGACTAATCCTGAGTTACTACTTTTGGAGTCCTGTTTGCTAATTTCCCACCTAAGCTCCCTAAATTCTGATTGAAGGACCATATCCCTCTTTCTGCCTATGTTGATTGGACCAATGTGGTACAACTGCAGGTTGTTCATCCTATCCCCTCAGGTGCTCTGCAGCCGTTTAGTGATTTCCTTGACCCTGGCGCGAGGGAGGTAACATACCATCCTGGATTCATGTTTCTGGCTGCAGAAATTCCTTTTCTGTTCCCCTAACTATTGAATCATCTATTACTATTGCTCTTCCAGTCTTCCTGTATACCCCTGTCCAGCTGAGTCACCTGTGATGTCATGGACTTGGCTTTGACTGCACTCCCCAGATGAACTATCACTCTCATCAGTAATCAGAACAGAATACTGGTTGTGGAGTGGGGTGTGCTCAGGGGTCTCCACTGGCTGCCTGTTTGTACTTGCCTGTCTGGTGGTCACTCATTTTCTCTCTCTCTCTCTTTCCTGTGTATTCTTAAAGTTGCAGGGTGACCACATTGATAAACGTGCTATCCACATAGCTCTCAACTTAGTGGATGTACCACAGTGATGCCAGCTGCTGCTTAAGTTCAAAAACTGGGGCTCAAGCTGATGCAGCTGATGTCACTTCCTGTACAAATAGTTATCCAGGACACTGGAAGCTTCCTGGAGTTCCCACATATTACAAGATGTGCTCTCCAGAGTTTGGAGTAGCCCTGTCATTTCTTTATCTGTTAGTTAATCTTGCTACTGCTAATAAACCTTACTACTGCTAATAAACCTTTGACAATACTAATAAACCTTACTAATACTGATAAACCCTACTGTACTTAATGCACCTCACTTTCCAAAAAAGAGACTCACCAGTTTATTTTCTCGTTTGGATAAGATAAATAGGAAATACTCACCATCCATCATCTATCTGCTTCCCTGTGATGTCACATCTCCGTTTTTTTTTTCTCTTTCCTTTGGGTTTTGAACCCACAGACTGGCTCCTGGTGGTGGTGGATAGCTCCACTTTGGTCTCGCTGTTTCCTACCACTCACCATTTGGAGACTTCATTTGCTCGTGCTCTCTGCTGTTTGAAGCCCTGGTCTGCTCTTGCCATTTCCTGCCCTTCACCAAGTCTAACTTTGGAAAAAGGAAAGTCTGCAGCAGTGCTCACCAGCCAATCAGCTCAAAGCTTTCCAGTGATGTCATAGTTTCATTTCATTTGTGATGCTGACCTACTTCATGCTGTTCCTGGTCCTTTTGCAGTATGCTGATCTGCTTCACTCTCCTCCTGGTTCTTGCATAGTGATGCTGACCTGCTTTGCTCTCCTCCCGGTCCTTTCGCAGTGATGCTGACTTGCTTGGTGCTCCTTCTGGCCCTTTCACAGTGATACTGACCTGATTCACATTCCTCCCAGCCCTGGGATTAAGGAGAGGTTGAGCAGCTTGGAGTTTAGAAGAATGAGAGATGATATTGAAACATTTAAGAACTTGATGGGGCAGATGCTGAGAGGATGTTCCCCCTCCTTGGGAATCTAGAACTAGGGGGTGCAGTTTCAGAATAAGGCATCTCCCTTTTAAGAGGGCGATGAGGAGCAATTTCTAATGAGCGTTGTTAATCTTTGGAATTTTGTACCCCAGAGAGCAGTGGAGGCCATGTCGTTAAATAACTTCAAAGCTGAGTGAGGCAGATTTTTGGTCTACAAGACCATTGAGGATTAAAGGGGCAGCCAGGAAAGTGGAGCTGAGGTTGGACCAGCCATGATCTTATTGAATGTTGCAGGGGTGGGGGGCTGAATGGTCAACTCCTACTGCTATTCCTTACTTTTTTATAAAAAGCTTTTCCCATTAACTGATGGCATAAGGACTAGGGGACACATAGATTTTAGGTTAGAGATTCAAGGGGGTTGTATGGTAATGACTTGGAACCTGCTGCCTACAAGGGTGGTGGAAGCGGATACTATTGATAATTTCGAAAGGAAATTGGATGGGCACTTGAGGGAAATAAACTTGCAGGGCTACAGATATAAAGCGGGGGAGTAGGACTGAGTGTATTGCTCTGTGGAGAATCAGCCTGGACTCTGGGCTGAATGGCCTCCTTCTGTGCCATTATGACCCTCTTTGTCTAAATTATTATTATAGATGGTCAATAGCTGAGGCCTCAGCACTGATCCTTGCAGGACTTCACTAGTTATAGTCTGCCAACTTAAAAATGCCCTGTTTATCCTTAGTACTGATAAATATTATCACCTATATGGCATAAACATCTCCTTCATTATCACAAAATAATGCATCTCTAACTCATTAGGTTGCTCCTATTCCCTCTGTAATTTTTATTGTCCAAAATAATGGTTAAAACCGAATCATCAAAAAGCTATATTTAAAAATAAAATGTTCTCTGGAGGTGGGTGAGGCAGATAAGAAAGCTTTATAGCCTGTGCCAACTTGGCTTGTGAAGACGGTGGTGATTGTGAGGGCTGTCCTTTCAGTGCTGCAATCCATGTGTTGATGGTTTTCTCAAAAGCTTTAAAGGGTAGGGAGTTCTAGGGCATGGAACCAGCCATTAATTTATGCCCAAGCCAAGATAGTGTGACTTTGGAGGAGGTGTTGATGTTCACATTTTGATACGTCTCTTGCCCTTTTCCTCAGGGTAGTGTCCTCGGCCCAGCCAACATCAGCTGCTTCATCAATCACCTTACTTCCATCGTATGGCCAGAAATGGGGATGTTCGCTGATAATTGCACATTGTTCAGCACCAATTCGTGACTCTTCAGATACTGAAGCAGTCCATGTCCAAATGCAGCAAGACCTGGACAATATCCAGGCTTGGGCTGACAAGTAGCAAATAACATTCATGCTACACAAGTGCTAGGCTCTGACTCCAACAAGAAATAATCTAACCATTTTACCATAACGTTCAATGGCATTACCATCACTGGATCCCCCACTATCAACATCCTGGGGGTTAACATTGACCAGGAACTAAACTGGACTAGCCATATAAATACTGTAGCTACAAGAGTAGGTCAGATGCTAGGAATTCTCCCATGAGTAAGTCACCTGCTCCCCAAAGCCTGTCCACCATCTATAAGGCACAAGTCAGGCGTGTGATGGAATACTCCTCACTTGCCTGGATGAGTGCAGCTCCAACAACACAAGAAACTTGACACCGCCCACGACAAATCAGCCCACTTGATTGGTACCCTATGCACAAACATTAACTCCCTCCACCGATGCACAATAGCAGCAATGTATATCATCTAGAAGATGCACCGTAGGTATTGACCAAGGCTCGTTAGGCAGCACCTTCCAAACCCACAACCACTACTATCTAGAAGGACAAAGGCAGCAGATAGATGGGAACACCACCACCTGGAGGTTCCCCTCCAAGTCACTCACCATCCTGACTTAGAAATATATAGCCATTCCTTCACTGTTGCTGGGTCAAAATCCTGGAATTTCCTTCCTAACAGCACTGTGGCTGTACCTACATCACATGGACTGCAGTGTTTCAAGAAGGCAGCTCACCACCATCTTCTCAAGGGCAACAAGGGATGGCCAATAAATGCCCAGCCAGTGAAGTCCACATTCCATGAATGAATAAAAAAAGTTAGAGGCCACAGACTAAGTACAAACAGTATTTACTGTTGAAGTAACCTTTGTGAGTTGCCACACTGCACCCTGATGATGGTGCATATGAAGGGAATTTGAGTCTAGTAGCAGATGTGTTAATCAAGCAAATTGTTCTGTGCTGGTTAGTGTTGACCTTCAGTATTGTTGTTGCTGTACCCATCCAGGTGAGAGGTGAATGTTCCATTACACTGTCTTGAAACTTGAGCAGGAGGGGTTTTGATGCACCAGGATGCATCAGCAAACGGACATGCTCAACTTTAGGACAGGGGGAAGCAAGGCCATTGTAGCAGCTAAAGATGGTAGCCCTGGGCGAACTTCCACAATGAACTCCTGTTGTGATTGGCCTCTAACAACCACAACCATCTTTTGTATTTGGCATGACTTCAGCCACTGACAGATTTTCATTTCTGGATCACCAAATTTTGCTGGGCATTCTTGATGCCATAACTAGTTAAATGCTGCCTTGATGTTGAGATCAATTACACTTGTTTGGCATTCAACTCTTGTGTCCATGTCTGTTTGCCTCAGCTCTAAACCTCATTACAGCCCCTGTCCAAACATGGAGCAAAGAGCTGAACTCGATGTGAGGTGCGAGTGACTGCCCTTGACATCAAGGCAACATTTGACCCAGTGTGACATCAAGGAGCCATAGCAAAATTGAAGACAATGAGTCCGGGGCTTTGGGTAGCTCTTCACCAGTTGGAGTTATACCCAGTGCAAAGAAAGACGGTAGAGGGAGGCCACTCATCACCGACCCAGGATATCACTGCAGGAGCTCCTCAGTGCAGACTTTGCCACATGCAGGGTTCGTGGTGCTTGAAGGGTTGGGTAAATGGGTTGTTTGGAGGTTTGTGTGCTCCTTCTGAGCATCGACTTTGCCGCTGCACAAATGCAGTGATGTGTCTCAATGGGTAACCTTTTTCCATTTTGGTCTGTCACAAGCCAGGGACTCCTATGAGTCGGCCGGGGAATTTGACCTCTTCAAGGATGCATTAAATACATCCATAAAGTGTTTCTGCTGCCCTCCTGGTGTGAGTCTCCTGCTGCAACCAAGTTCTGAGTAGAGCAGTTGCTGCAGGAGTCTGGTGTTGGGCATATGAACTACATGTTTCACCCAGCCAAGCTGGTTTTAAGTGATTAGTGCCTCGATGGTGGGCAAGTTAGCTTGGAAGTGCATGCTGGACCACCTTTCTTGCCACCAGACTTGAAGGATCTTGCAAAGGACCAGCCATATAAATACTATGACAACAAGAGCAGGCCAGATGCTGGAATTCTGTGGTGAGTAGCTCACCGCCTGCACCCTCAAAGTCTGTGGTGGAAGTGGACTGAGGTGGATCAGGTCCACTCGGAAGGCAGGTCTTAAGAGGAGAGTATTTGTAGAGGGAAACTCAAACCAAACATCACATTAAGATCTGAGAGAATTGTTTGATCTATCAGGACCTGGATGATATCAGCCTTGAGTGTGGAAGGAGAAAGATTTGTCTGAGGGGAGAGAAAGATTTCCACTGACAGTGTGACTCCGCACCAAGGCCCAGACTCAAATGCAGACACACACCTGAGTGAGTGTGTTCCTGTCCACTGACTGCGAGAAGAGCTTTAGTCAGTTCGACGGCCTGAAAAAACCGTTGCACCATTAACAGTGGGAAGAAACTAACCCGTGGTGTGTCCTAAAAGCCACTCAGTTCAAGGGCAAAACCTCTTACAATCAGAGTCCACTTGCCAACCAATCAGCACTATCTTCTCATACAGTGCAAATTGTTGTTCCCTTTATAATTTGGTATTTTTATGAATTCTGTCCTGATGGGTGCAAGGCAAAAAGCTTTGTCAGCATTTCTCTCTTTTTCAGCAATACTCAAGTTCTGTGCTACCAAATGACTACATGACAACTTATTACTGCAACACTTAGAAATACATACTAAAAAATGACAAAAAGAAAAATCATAGATCTATAGCCAAATTTGTTCATGCAGTGCCTATTCATAATTCGCATGTATTTTTAAAAAATGCTTTGAAAAGTGAATAAAATTGCACTGCTTTTGCATAAATGTAATGATAAATTGTTGACATTTCCTTGAATTTTTGTGCAAGTGAAGATGGGAGCATGTCCATCCTGAATATAAAGGGGATCTTTGCTCTGGGTGTCTGGTGCTTATATCAAGTCTTTGGTAAAATATGGCTAGTATGAAGAATTAATTGTTTGTTCCTATATCACTGATACAAAGGAAGTTGGTTAAAGGAATTAATGATCATTGACATTGTTATGATCCCAGCTGAGGTTAGCCCTGACAAGCCTGATCCCAGCGTAGAACCCAGCTTGATAGATCCTAACTTTTGTTTTTGTTTAGATACGTGGAGAGTAGCTACTGAACAAAGTCATGGGAGTCAGCTGATGAACTTTTAACAAAAGAATAAAACACTTATTCAACAAGATAAGATGAACTTTGTTACAATACTCCTTCACTTACAACTATACCTTTACAGATATATACAGATTTGTAAGAATAATACAAGTTACAAATGCTATCTTATACTTTAATGTACACAGTCCAAGTACCAATAGGCACCCTGTGGTCAGACACACCATTCTCTGAAACTAAGTGACAGATGCCACCTCAACCAGATGCTATGGATCTCTCCTCAACTCCCCCCATGCGCTTGTATCACCATGAGACAACCGGTCTCACTGCACTCCGTCTTTCACACGAGAGTTTCCAATCTTCATTCTCTAAGAACTCACTTTTGGAATCGTCTCCCAATTTGACGCTTTCTCTCCGATGCCTTCTGCAAGGGTTCACCTCTCTAGGGTTTTGAGCTTTCCTTCTGATGTTCCTCTCCCTGGGTCACCATATGCATTCAAGTTGTCTTCCATTCTCACCGACTCAGCCGTCAACAGTACCAGTGCTTCACATGCCCATAACAAAGAGTTACAGACCTTCAGTTGTATCTTTGGCTCCTCTTGCAAGCTGTTCTCGCCGTAAATCTGCTTTCTGCAGCTTTTGTCTCTTTAAATCTGAAGCTTGGAGCCTTTCTCCCTGCACCTTGCTCTTAACTTCACTTAACAGGACCTTTTCCAGGTTCCTGTTCTTACTTTGACTAGAAAGTCTGCTTGGGACTTTCCCCTGTTCGCTCCCCTGGATTTTTGGGGTTTTTCTTTAGCTTGGGACTGGCTCTCTGTCCCTCTTACCCCAGTCTCTCAGGCAGCTACTTTCAAACAACTTGGGCTTGGAGCTGGCTATCTGCCTCTTCTAGGCTGCTTCTCTGGCAGCTATCTACAAAACAGGCTGAATTCCAACAGCTTCCAAAACAAACTGCTGTTTCTAGCTTTTTTGTGTATGTCTGTGAGAGGGACCTGCCTCTCTGGACCGATGTTGCTAGGCAAAAGCCCAAATCTTCCACCCTTGTTTGCTTACCTTGGCTGCAACAGTCATAAAAGCCGTATTAGAAATACAAGCACCTTTTTAAAGTGAAACTGAAACTCAAGTTGGTTGATCGATCTTAACGCGCGCTCGCACACAGAAATACAAATTAAACTTAAACCTTAAAGCTAAAGCTCATTCCTAACACTCACAAATACAAATATAAGTTACATAAACTGTCTCTATTACCTAATAACCTGATGACCACCACATCCTTTTCATCGACTGTCCTCTTGTCTAGCTCAGTGGAGTTGTCCTCATTTGGTTTCACTTAGCTACCCATTCCTCGCTATCCATTCCTGGCCAGCCAATCTCCAGCAATGGCTTCACTTACTGTGATCTCTGAAGACCTGATACTAGATGCCACATGTATGCAGACATTGAGCTAGCTGTACATCTCCACCTTTATTGACACCTTCTCTGCCTTTGCCTTGTCAGCCTGCTTGTCTGTCATCCAGTTCTTTTATAAGGTGCAATTTCCTTTAGCTAATCATTAGGAAGACTGAAGCTGTTGTCTTGGTCCCCAGCACAACAGTATTCTTCTTTTTTTTGCAGGGCCATTTTTTAAACACCCCCTTCCTTAGCTTTGAAACATATAAGATTCTGAGGGGGCTTAGCAGGGTAGATGCCAAGAGGATGTTTCCCCTCATGAGGAAATGTAGAACTAGGGGGGACAGTTTAAAAAAAATAAAGGATCTTCCATTTAAGATGGAGATGAGGAGGAATTTCTTCTCACCAGGGTTGTTAATCTTTGGATTTCTGTTCCCCAGAGAAAAGTGGAGGTTGGGTCATTGAATATATTCAATACTGAGTTAGACAGATTTTTGATGTATATGGGAGTTAAGGATTATGGTGGGGAGCCGGCAGGAAAGTGGAGTGACGGCCACAATCCAATCAGCCATGATTTTATTGAATGGCAGAGCAGGCTCGAGAGGCCTAATAGCCTACATCTGCTACTACCTATGATCTTATAGCTGCTTCAAATGGAGCCAGACTATTCACAACCTTGATGTCATATTTGATTCTGAACTGAGCTTCTGACACTGCACGCCCTTGCATCACCAACATTGCCCACCTCCACCTTTAGCCTCGCATGTCTCCTATCATGCCATAGCCCATTTTCTAATAAAATTCTAGTCCATGCTTTGTTGCCTCCAGACTCAGTTCTTGCAATGCTTGCAAGCCTGGCTGCCCAAGTCCCACTTGTCATAAACTTGAGCTTATTCAAAACTCTGCCTTTATCCTAACCCGCAGGAAGCCCTACTCATGCTGCACTTGATGGCTCGCACTGGCTCCCAGCTGATCGACACCTCCATTTTATGATTCCAATTTTTCAAATTCTTTCATAGCCCCTATTTCTGAAACTTCCTTGGACCACTGTTCCCTCTAAGCTGTCTAGCAATCTGAACGTTCCTGCTCAGGCTCTGAAGCAACTTTGGGCTACTGTGCAGCCATGTAAAGAAATTTAAAGGGTCTCCAGACGTGAACAAATCACCACACACTCTATAAAAAAAAAAATTTGGAGGAAACATTGCCTGCAGCCCTACAACCCTCCAGAAGCTCTGTCCCTCCAACTTCATATGCACTCCCATTCCTTTTACACCACAGTTGATATTATTACCTTCAATGGCCATTGCCTCCATAAACAGCTTCTTGTCTCATCCTTAAGACTCTCCTTTAAACTTACCGCTGATCAAGCTTTTCTGTACCCCTCCTATTGTCTTCTTTGGCTTGGTGTCAGTTTGTTGGCCGGTTACTCTTCTGTGAAATACCTTGAGATATTTTCTTATGTAATTGCAAGTTTTTGTATTTTAAAAAAAAATGTCATTGTATTTTTTATACCATTTGCTCGGTGATTCTGAGCTTGGTGACAAAACTTGAATTTACTGACTGCCCTTAAACTTATTGGTTGTGTCACGGATACTATAAAGGGTGTTTCCCCAAAGTTGCCTGTGAACAATGTATTTGTATGTGTGTGTGTTGTATTTGTATGTGTGTGTGTTTTCTTACCCATAGAGTGAGAAATTCAATTTAAAATAACCCAGCAGCAAAGCCTTTTTACTTAAAGAAGGGGTTAGTTTATTTCACTCCATTTGTTCTTACTAGATAAAAGTTTTTTTTTTATTCATTCATGGGATGTGGGCTTCGCTGGCTGGACCAACTTTTATTGCCCATCCCTAATTGTCCTTGAGTAGGTGGTGGTGAGCTGCCTTCTTGAACTGCTGGAGTTCATGTGGTGCAGGTACATCCACAGTGTTATTAGGAAGGGAGTTCTGGGATGTTGACCAGGTGACAGTGAAGGAACGGTGATATTTTTCCAAGTCAGGATGGTGAGTGGCTTGGAGGGGAATTTCCAAGTGGTTGTGTTCCCATCTAGGCTGGTGCATGACTTGAAGGTTTTATGATTGTTCAGATGTAATGTGGAAAGTTCGATGGCTCCTGCTTGACATTCAGTAATTGTAAAAAACAAAAAAACTGCGGATGCTGGAAATCCAAAACAAAAACAGAATTACCTGGAAAAACTCAGCAGGTCTGGCAGCATCGGCGGAGAAGAAAAGAGTTGACGTTTCGAGTCCTCATGACCCTTCGACAGAACTAGTGTAGTTCTGTCGAAGGGTCATGAGGACTCGAAACGTCAACTCTTTTCTTCTCCGCCGATGCTGCCAGACCTGCTGAGTTTTTCCAGGTAATTCTGTTTTTGTTTCAGTAATTGTAAGTTTGCTTTGACATTGCACTGGCTCGTCTCCATTCCCTGTTTCCTTTCTGAGCATTTTGATTCACAATTTTTGTGGTGTGGTTTCACTTGTGATTGCCTCAAGGTTCCTTTTACCCGCTTGGTACTTTGTGCAAGTAATAATTGCTGTTTGAGCCTTGAGGTGAGTACCTAAACCTGTCCTCACCTAGCACCTGCCTACTGTACATTCAGTAGAGGTTGCTGTATAATCAGGAGCTTTTATTTCCCATCTTCCCTACCTCCAGGTGCACTGCCTTATTTTAGATCAGTTAACTTGACACTGACCAATTCTTGGATCTGGCTGGTTTCTATGGTTCAGAGGTGGAGATTTTACTTTTGAGTTATTGGGATTCTTACTGTTTTCTATGATCCAGCTAACACAAGCTTTCAAGATTAATTATATTTGCTCTATTTTTATTTTTATTCTTTTCCTTTACTTCTCCTCCTTTGCTCTGCTAAACAGTTTGACTGTTGGGCTATAGTTTTATTTGACAGTTACTCCTTTACACCTTGTTTCAGTTGCTATTATTCACGCTTGTGCCTTGGCAGTTAGTGTTGGCAGTCAATTTGACTCTGGTATCATCACAGCTGAGGCTAATCCTGTTCTTGCCCAATGCATACAAATGAGCATTTCCAATAGGGTAGATGAGCACCAAGGAGCACTAGCCCTAGTCCAGAAGTGTGCTTTTTTTTAAAAATTAGTGTGCAAACATTTTCTTTAATACAGAATACTGGGAGGTGATTTAAAAGTCACTGACTCAGCATGGAGTGTTCTATGGGTGCTAACTGTTCTCCAGTACAATTTCCATGCATCCTTTATTTGTGTTTGAAGCTAGATGGTGAACGCTGGAAGGCTAAAATTGACAATCCTAAATGGTATTACAGTTGACCTTGGACTGTCCTTTCCAGATATTAAGGCACACTGACTATACAGCAGGAGCAACTGAATAATGTTAGGAAAGATCTTGCCAATTGTTGTGTCTTACTGCTATCCCAGCTTAGTTTCAGTTCATTTGGCGTGGCCCAAAGATTAGATCTGGCTTGTACCTAGCTTGTGTACTTCACCGCTGCACTAGATGGTGTACTGAATCAGTGAGAGAAGTTGAAGTATCAAACTTGAAGTCTCATTGTTTAAACTAGATCCAGAAGTCTACCTTTGCCATCACAGAGACATCCAGACCTGGAAACCTTCAGTTTCCATTTCAACTAAGTTGCCTTTAGGGCACCACAACTTTTATTTCATCAATCCAACTAGGTTTCCTGTTGGAAAGTATGTCGGTGTGCACATTGATAACAGCAAGAATAGGTAAGGCTGTGATGGTCTCATGATGGAATTGCTTGCTGACACAACATCTGGATTTTCACATGAGGAATAACCCATTTGTCAGTGGCAATTAATGGTTGCTGCAATCTATTAACAACATGAGTGACTGTATTCTGGGCAGGAGGATAGAAATAGGCAAAAAAAAATTCTCTAATTGACCTAGGTAGGGAAGTCTTGCTGGAACTGTACTGGGCATTGGTGAGGCCACACCTAGAGTACTGTGCACTGTTTTGATCTTCTGATTTAAGGAGGAACATACCTGGATTGGAAACAGTTCAGAGAAGATCCAGTGAGTTGAGTCCTGGAATTAAGGTGCTGTCTTGGAACCATGGAAAAATTACAGTGCACAAAGAGGCCATTTAGCTCACTGTCTGCGCTGGCCAAAAAAGGAAAATAGCTGCTCATTTTATTCCCACTTTCCAGCACCTGGTCCGTAGCCTTGCGGGTTACAACACTTCAGGTGCAGATCCAGGTCTTCTGAGGAAAGGTTTAGAAAGTGGGGCCTATACATTGGAATTTAGAAGAATGAAAGATGATCTTACTGAAACATAAGATTCTGAGGGAGTTTGACAGGGTGGATGCTGAGAGGATGTTTACTTTGTCAGGGAATCTATAACTAGGGAGCACAGTTTCAGAATAAGGGGTCTCTCATTTATGATGTAGATGAGGAGGAATTTCTTCTTTTAGATGGTGATTAGTCTTTGGAATTCTCTTTGCCAGAG
The DNA here is from genome assembly GCF_017639515.1 of Carcharodon carcharias. Classification (NCBI taxonomy): domain Eukaryota; kingdom Metazoa; phylum Chordata; class Chondrichthyes; order Lamniformes; family Lamnidae; genus Carcharodon; species Carcharodon carcharias. The sequence goes on from NC_054469.1 coordinate 60,779,171, forward strand.
AGCAGTGGAGACTGGATCATTGAAAATATTCAAGGTTGAGTTGTTAAAGTTTTTGATTGACAAGGGAGTCTAGGGTTACGGGGGACAGGCAGGAAAGTGGAGTTGAGGCCTTTAGCAAATCAGTCATGTTTTTGAGTGGTGGAGCAGACTCGAGGGACTGAATGGCCTACTCCTCTTATTTCTTATGTTCTTACGCAGCCTTTGGTGAGCCTTCCTCTTTTTAGTTTAGTTTAGTTATCACACAAAAGGATTCTAGACTAATTTCATTGTTTCAGCCATCCTTTGGAATTCCTGGTAGATACAGCTTTTAAAGACTTTGTGATGCTTTAGTTCTACACAAGTGTGTTTGTATTTTGCCTTTTAACATAGAAAAATATCCCAAGGCATTTGAAAGAGGCCCAAAAAATGACTGATGTTGGGCCAAATAATGGAACATTAGCTTGGTCAGTGTGTTTCCAGAAAACTCTTAACAGTTGGGGGGAAACAGGTTTGAAATAGGATTCCAGAACATCAGGGCATAAGTGGCTGAGGTCCATGCCCTTGCCATGTTAATGTAGATACTGCAGTTTGCAAACTTTCCCCTCGCCCTAGTCTTTCTCTCTTTGGTCCAACATCTGTTTTTACTTAGTCCCTTTGAAGTGTCTTGAGATATTTTTCTACATTAAAGCTACTACACTCATACAAGATTTTGTTGCAATTCTAGAATTCTTCACTTCAGCATCACTGTTCTTTAGATCTTGCATTAGGTAGGCTGTGAGTGGTTGACAAGAATGTTGGCTTTACTCAGGGTATGTGGATGAAGAAATTAGCAGCCAGCTATATGAATTGTTGTGGGGGCAGGGGAGGGGTTGCTGAATCTCTGGGATGTGGTGGGGGTCGGTGGTTTATTCTCTATTACAAAATAGCAGTTACCAAATTGATCTTGTATCTTGGAGATTAAGATGATCAAATTACTCCAAAGGTGTATTCGATTCCTACTTCTATTTGCATGCCTACATAAAATACTTTTAACTGGTGCATAATAGTAGTTTGTGAATCATCTCTCCAGCACTTTGGTCATCCTCTCTTTCTGAAATAATCTTGGGATTCACAACCTACAAGCTGTTTATGGAAAAGCAAACTGCATAATAAGTATATGCCATTTGCTTAACCTGATTTGACTTTGAGTGGTGTGGGCCCTGTTTATGCCCTAACGTTTTTTTGAGGAATCTGATTTACCTAGAGATTGTAGATATCTGTTCTATAGTTGCGAAATTTTCTGCCCGGATTCAGGAAAACTCTGAAGAAGGCATTTCAAATATTCATTTAATTGCAGACTTGGTCATGTTTGACATCTAGAAAGCATTTCTGCAACCAGAAGTAGTTCATCAGTTCTACGTAGTCAAGGGTGGGCTATATGTTACCTAGGTCATTTAGTCCTTCATTTAAGTGTCCTCATGCCCTCTTTGAAACAATCTGGTGTCTTAGAGAATGTTATTTAAAAGTGAGGTAAGTCAAATGAGTTAATTGCATTTGATTCACCTCACCTATGACCCCAAGGTGACTTGCATTTCGAAAGATTTTAATCTCAAACTAGCCAAAGGAAAAGATCATAGTCAATGCCCGTATTCACCTTAATGTAGAAAGATTCTCCGCTAGGTACACTATATGGTCCAGTTATATATGCTGGTGCCATCTAATCATTGCCCATACAATTAATTTTTTGCACTAGGTAAGAACAAGTCATAACTTCCATGCCATGGACACTGTGCTGGAGAGGCAAGGGCTGCCGTTTCTGACATTGGTAGCAATTGGCAGCCCATGCTGTCTCTGTTCTACTGGCCTCCATCTTACTCAGGCTTTCAAGCTTTTGTATGTGGCCATGCCAGCTTCTTGGCTTCACTGCCTCAACCTGACCTTTCAGCAACAGCTTGCAGCAGTTTTCACAAAGAGCATGTTTACTCGTCTAATCCAAAAATTTTGTAAAATCCCCAAATCTCAGCACTGTCATGTGAAATCACAGGGGAGGTATGATTTTATCGTGAAATTGCGTCTGAACTTACAAGAGTTGTTATGTCTACATTTTAGTGACCAATCATATGAAATTAAAGAGATAGGAGAAGGCTCAAAAAATCAGTTTTAGGATGTTGACCTCATTGGCAAGGCAACATTTATTGCCTCTCCTTTGTTGCCTTGGTGGTGGTCCTTATTCTTCCATTGCAGAAAATGGCTTTCAGGTTCTCAAGTAACATGCCATTAAAAATGAAGAAAAATCTGTAAATAAAGGAATGTTTTGAAACTAATTGCATTGAATATACAGCACACAAGCAGACCATTAGGCCGAAATAATCTGTGATGGTGTTTTATACTCCACGTGTCACCATTTTACCTCATCTCAGATCTTTTTAATCCTTTTTCTCATGTGCGCTCCTCTGGCTTTTATTTTGAAAGCATCTAAACTATTTGCCTCAACCACTTCCTGTGGTAGCAAGTTCCACATTTGAACCACTCTCTAAGTAAAATAATTTCTCCTTATTACTAATAATTCTAATAGAAAAATATCTTGTTTTCAATTATCCCACAAGTGAAACTTTCCCTTCACATATACCCTGTCCAACCCATTCATAATTTTAAAGACCGCTATCAGGTCACCTCTAAGTCCTCTCTTTTCTAAACAAAAAGTCCCAACCTGTTCAGTCTTTTCCAAGAGCTGTAATCTCTCTGTCCTGGTACCATCCTTATAAATTATTATTCCACTTCCTCCAGTGCTTCTGTGTCCTTTTTAATAAATTATCAAAACCAGAACTGTGTATAAGTGTGGCCTGACTCGGTTTGTTTTTCTCTTAGGGTGTAGGTGATGTTTCTGTTTTTCCTACCAATGTACATCACCTCACATTTATCTGTTAAAATTCATTTGCTTAACTGCTCAGTCTCCCCAAGTTTTCTAATGTTGTCTTGTATTATGCTGCAGTCTTGAAGTTATTTATACTGCCCCTCCAAAAAAAATCGATATCATCTGCAAAATTTTGATAGTGAGTTACTTGTTCCTAAAGCCAAATCATTAATTAATGTAAGTTATGAACACTGTGCAGTTATCTGTTTGTTCTCTGTCTCCACATGCCCTAAATTTGCCATGAGTCTACCATGTAGTACCATGAAGAAGTAATGGTGTCTTGCAAGAAATGTACTGCAATAATTGTGGGTGACTTTTTAATCTTCTGTAGATTGGACAAATCAAATCGGCAAAGGTAGCCTGGAGGATGAGTTGATAGAGTGTATATGGGGCAGTTTCTTAAAACAATATATTCTGGAACCTTCTGGGAACCATGCTATTTTAGACCTAGCAGTGAGACAGGATTAATTAGTGATCTCATAGTAAAGGATCCTCTAGGCAAGCGTGATCATAACATGATAGGATTTCACATTCCGTTTGAGAGTGAGAAGTGTGGGTCCATAACTGTTGTCTTAAGGCTGAATTAGATTGACAAGTGAGTCAAAAGGTATAGGGTTTGGAATAAAAGTGTAGTTGAGGCTGCAATCAGATCAGCCAATATCTTTTGAATGGCGGAGCAGGCTTGAGGGACCGAATGGTCTACTCCTGCTCCTAATTTGTTAACCTTAAATAAAGGCAGTTATAAAGTTATGAAGGCAGAGTTGGCTAAAGTCGAATGGGTAATAAATGACAAACATTTACAGCGATATTTCCTAACTCCCGCACTGGAACGCATCTTTGTTGAAAAACTGTACTGGATGGATGCACCATTTGTAGCTAACTAAGGAAGCTATGGGTGATATCAAATTGAAGGAAAATGCTGTGAAGATTAGTGGTAGGCCAGAAGATTGGGAAAGTTTTAGAAATCTGCAAAGGATGACAAAAAAATCTGAGTATGAGAGTTAACTAATAATAAATATAAAACCACAGTAAAAGCTCCTGCAAATATATAAAAAGGAAAAGAGTAGCTAAAGTGAACATTGGTCCCTTGGAGGGTGAAACCCGGGAATTAATAATGAGAAATGAGGAAATGGCAGAGGCTTTGAATGAGTATTTTGTATCTGTCTCCTCAGTAAAAGACATAAAAAGCATCCCAAGAATAGTAGAAAATCAAGAGGCAGAAGAGACAGTGGAACTTAAAACAACCACTTTCACCAAAGAAGAAGTAATGGGAATACTATTGGGACTTGGCTTACAAGTTCCCTGGACCTGATGGTGTGCATGCTCAGGTCTTAAAAGTGGCTGCAGAGTTAGTGGATGCATTGATTGTAATCTTCCAAAATTTCCTATATTCTGGAAAGGACGCAGCGGATTGGAAAACTGCAAATGTAGCACTACTATTCAAGAAAGATGGGAGAAAAACCAGGAAATTATAGGCTAGTTAACTTAACACCTGGCATTGGGAAAATTCTAGAACCTACTCTTTAAAAAGGTAGTAGCCGGACATTTAGAAAATCATAATACAATCAGGCAGAGTGAACATGGTTTTGTGAAAGGGAAATTGTGTTTTACAAATTTATTAGAGTTCTTTGAGGATGTAACAAGCAGGGTGACTAAAGGGGAACCAGTAGATATAGTGTATTTGGTTTGGCAAAAGGCATTTGATAAGGTACCACATAAAAGGTTATTACAGAAGATAAGAGCTTATGGTGTTGCGGGTGATATATTAGCATAGATAGAGGACTGGCTAGCCTACAAGAAGCAGAGAGTCAGATAAATGGGCCATTTTCAGGACGGCAAACTGTAATTGATGGTATACCACAGGGATCAGTGCTGGGGCCTCAACTATTTACAATCTATGTTAATGACTTGGTTGAAGGGACTGACCAAAGTGTAGCCAGATTTGCTGACGATACAAAGATAGGTAGGAAAAGCCAAGCTGTGAGGAGGATACAAAGAGTTTGCGAAGGGGTATAGATAGGTTAAGTGAGCGGATAAAAATTTGCAGATGGAGTATAATGTGGGAAAATGTGAGGTTGTCCACCTTGGCAGGAAGAATAGAAAAACAGAATATTATTTAAATAGAGACTGCAGAATGCTAGAGTACAGAGGGACCTGGGTGCCCTTGTACATGATTCACAAAAAAAAAACAGCATGCAGGTGCAGCAAGTAATTAGGAAGGCAAATGGAATGTTGGCCTTTATTGCAACGGAATGGAGTATAAAGTAGGGAAGTCTTGCTACAACTGTACAGGGTATTGGTGCGACCGCACCTAGAATACTGTGTAGGGTTTTGACCACCTTACTTAAGGAGGGATATACTTGCATTGGAAGCAGTTCAGAGAAGGTTCATTATGCTGATTCCTGGGATGAAAGGGTTGTCTTATGAGACAACCTTACAAGACAAGGTTGTCTGTGTGGTAACTGTTCTCTGCTGAGCTCTCAGTAAGATTGCTTTTGTTCTCGGTGCCGCTACATTGAGGAGGAGAAAATCAGGTTAGAATTCACTGTTCAAAAATCTCCCTTTATGTAGAATAGGAAGCATCACATTGGGCATCTATGGTAAAATTATTTAATCATTATTGTGGTTTATATGTGTGTGGTCAAGGGCTACTTGGGCAAGTTGTTGTTGGACAAGGTAACACAGGGTGCCCAATACCTGTACCTTGTAGGTGATGAAGCCTGCAGAAGAGAGAATTGCAAAGGAAACCAAACATGCTGGAAATATAAATGGAAGATAGATTACTGTTTTGTGGATGTCTATATTTGATAGATATACATCTTGTCTGTGTTTCAGATGCTGATTGAACTGCTTCAAAAGCACATTTTATTATTCTTTCTCATTTCCTAATATCATGGAGAGCTTGAATATTACATCAATGTTTGCATTTTACAGTCAGATTATCATTTAACATTGCATCAAAAAAAGTTATGGTTACTTGTGGGATGCAGAAACTATTGACTATGTGAATTGTACAATTGGGAATATTTATCCATAGTGTAGGGATCTTTTAAAAATTCATTGGGATGTAGCATTGTTGGCAGGCTCAGCATTTATTGCCCACCCCTAATTGATTGCAACTTATTTGTTTTAGGTTGGTTAATTTCAGTTTTGCAAGCTGAATTTACAGGCGCAGTGCAACTTCTGTTCCTTGACAGCTTGAATCTGTAGCAGCATGCCGTGAATCTTTTTGTTGTAAACAACTGAAACCGAGTGATCCTATGTCCCATTTGATTGACCTTTTATTTTAGACCAGAACTAGTTTCTGATCCCTATTGGCATTAATTCTTCAAATTTTGTCATTTTTATGTTCCATGTGCTCACATAGGGGAGGGATAAAAAGTAGAAGCTTTTTTTTATTTCCAAAGCAATTTGGTACACAAGCAAAAAGCTCAGTAATACCAAGGGGAAGAGCTTCAGTTGTGACATCTTGACTAACCACTTGATGGCAGTGCTGCGGAGCTTGCCATTTGTGATGTGTTAACTAAAGGATACTGTTGATTTAATTATGAATTGAGAAGGAGCTGTATCTTAAGGTTTTAAAGGTTCAATTAATGAATTGCTTACATTTGACATTCCTATTTAATACTGTTGAAGTCCACGCTTAATACTAAATGGGTGTGATAAGAGTACTACATAGTTTTCAGAACAGAACTTAATTTGAAAAATTAGCTTTCCTTCTCTTTCTTTTTCTCTCTCTCTTGCCTGGCTAGGTGCTTGAATTTAAATTTATAGTTTCATCCAGATGTTTCACACTCCTTTGGAGTTTATGGAGAAAATGTTGTGAAAATCAAGCGTAAGTTTCTGATGTAATTTTGTTTGCTGGAAGTAGAAAAAAGTTGAAGTGATTGAGAAATTGCACATCTTTACAACACAAATATTCTCTAACAAAAAATTGCTGGAAAAACTCAGCAGGTTTGACAGCATCTGTGGAGAGAAAGACAGAGTTAACATTTTGGGTGTATGACTTTTCTTCAGAATTATGAAGTGGACTCGAAACGTTAACTCTGTCCACAGATACTGTCAGACCTGCTGAGTTTTTCCAGCAATTTTTGTTTTTGTTTCAGATTTCTAGCATTCGCAGTATTTTGCTTTTATATAAATATTCTCTAACTTTGTTTCTATACACTTGAAAAAATCTCTGTCATTACAAGTTACTGAAAATGCTAGTCATAGCTGGAATGGCTTAGAAACCTGCTGTGCAAAATTCAGATAGCAGTACAAATCGTAAAATATATTTCTAAAGTTTTACTTTATCATATTCTTTGGAAATTTTACCAAAACTGAAGAAATTAGACTAATCAAAGCAGGTGCATCTTTGTGATAGTAGAAACCATTCAAATAGCTAAGCAAACCTTGAAGTTAGCAGTAGGTGGGGAATTCCCCCTTTTCACATTTGTGTTGGTCAGTTTCTGCAATTTCTTTTTACCTTGCACAGTTGCCTATGAGTGTTATCACGGTTGCCCTCTTAGTTTGGCATTTGTATTGAGAGAACTATTTCAGGAAGTGTTATGTTATGCTTAGCACTGCTGTGGAAATTGCTCAGACAGTTTCTCCAGCTGCTGAATGGAATTGGGAGTTGAGCTTATGTAAGTTTCCACGTGTGCAATTTTAAAGTCACTGTTTGTGATCGTCATCTTGGGGGAAAACAGCAAAATGGTTGTAAATGTTGACCTTAAAATTACATGCATAGAATATGTGGCAGCTCTTCAGCAGCTCAGACTGCTACCAGCCATGTTTTTCTGAGAGGTTATTAAAGACATAGCTACAGAACACCAAATTTTAGATTTGTGTAACATCTCCAATGCATTTATTTTGGAAATTTGAAACTCCTTGTTTTGCTTACTTGTCTCCGTGCATCTAATTTCAGTTTGTCCAGCTTCTTATGTATTAGGGATTTAAAAATACAGACACCTGGCTCTTGGGAAGAACAAGACTAATTTGTGGGTCAAAGAAGTTGACAGCCTGTGAGACCTGAATGTGCTCAGATACTTTTTCAAAATCTGTCTTTCAGTTCTGCAATTTTAACCATACAAAGATGACTTCTGATTTCTCAACTTAACTTAATAAAGGAGAGCAAAAAATTTAAAAATTAGATGTCACTCTGCTACATACAGGAAAAAGTAGTAATTCAGATTTGAAAGCACTTGAGTGTACGTAAATTGTTTCCTTCAATTATGTGCCATCCAATTTATCACAGCTTCAGTTTTTTATCGTAATTTAGAACATAATGCATTTAAGAAAAGGCAAAGATGATAGTGCTTGTGTATATAGTGTAACTTGAGGTTGCCTTGATTGATATTTTAAAACTGAATTTCTACAATTGTACAAATGTAGTTGTAGATCAATTAACAACTGGTTAATGGTGCATAGTTCAGTGGCTTACAGCAAGACAGGCATTAAAATTGAGTACGTGCTACTTTAGGGGGTGAAGGAGGTATTTTTTAACTTTACTGTACAATAGTAAGGGAAAGGAATTCTTCATTCAGTAATGGTAGGTAAGCTATCTGTAAGATGGTGGATCCTAAGGTAGTTGGTTGTAAATCCCCAGCAATTAATTGTGGAAGTAATCTATGTTCCAAAGATTTAGCTAAGTTTAGCTGTCCCAGTGAAAAGGGAAGAACCATTGCCCCCTCCCCAAAAAAAGTGTTGAAGCTGGTGCACTGCTTCTGCAGCTTGTTTTTTTTCGAAGGATTTACTGCATCAGCTTATCTGATGCTCTCCAATACAATCACACTTCTCGGAATTCCTCAGTCCACCAAACAGAATATCTGTCTGAAGCATATGCACAGAGGTTCAATTGAATTATCTAACTTTGTAACTCTTCTAAGCGCAAATCCTCCTGAATCTCCTTTTGTGTTGGTTGTACAGCAGCTCAACACTGCACTGATTTCTGCCCATACATATGCCCTTGCTCGATAGAGGTTAAAAGTAACTACTCTCAATTAACCAAGATAATCTCCTAAAATAAAACTGTTGCATCTCTTTGTTCTGCCCAGCATTAATGCTCTGGTTTGTCTACTATTACATCTTTAGTTTTGAAAATCTAAAGTGGTAAGGGAGAGTTGTGTTCAAAATTATTCTCTTGCTACCACTTTAAATGGTTATTGTGGATAAGCAATGTGTTTGCATATGATATCTTTGAAAACATTTTTTATTTAGTAAAGATGAATTGTTAATTAAAATCTGGAGGGTGGGGAGGAATCTACATGGCATCTGCAGAATTGGTTCATTCATCGGTGTAGTTTACACTTAAAATAGCTCACATTAAGGAAACGTAACTTGGCCAGTATTTTAACAACAAATTAACTAACAATTAAAGCCACTATGTGCTGCGCTCTAGGATATAACTTTTATTCCAAAGACACCGATCCCTCATTTGCTGTTTTGCCACTTGTCAAGTTTTGGAGCGTAAGTTGTATTTCATACTCTTCTTTATGCAATCCCTAATACTTTCAGTGCTTCCCTGTTAAAAATGCCCCTGCTTTTGGATCGCTAAGTGAAAAGTCTCTAAATGTGACTTCAGTTGAAATGAAATGAGCTCTATAGTGGTCTTATCTTTTTTTTGTCCCCCGACTTTATTACAATTATCATGGCTCATGACTCTTGTGATGCAGAGAAGAAAATATACAATTATCACGGGCTTGAATGCTGATACTATATGTTAGTACAGTGTGTTATTGTGGCAAATAAAAGTCCTTTGTACTGATATTCTACACATTATAGTGAATTATTTGAGGCTTTCTGTTTAATTAATTAACATGGTTCTGCATAAACCATAGCAATGTGCTTGTGAAGCTAAATACATGGGAAACGTAAGAAAAACGTGCTGGTAGCACTCCTGATAATATTGTTCTTTGCTCTGCTAACCTTGTTTCAGAATTTTTTCCAAGGTCAGGCATAGATTATATTTAATGCAAATCCAGCTTGTGAGGGAGCATGCATTTCACACATTTTTATGATTCTGCCATCAGTTACTTTTTTCTTTTTAAAAAAAAAAGGCTGTCTATACAACAAAAAATACTGTCCTAATTACAATTGGTTTTGACCTTCATAATCAATGATGCTTTGTAACTGGAAGACGAGGACTGAAAGGTGCATAATATTTTTTGAGAATAGATAAGGCACTGTAGGAAAACTCTTCACAGTCGACATACATTTGATTTAGAGTGTACAATATTGCTTTTTAAAAGAGGAATCTTACTAATGGTTCCCTTTTTTCATTGAAGCTTTTTAAGTAATTTTTTTGATGGCATCAATTGGTTATTTCTGCTGGATTTTTTTGATTGTTGGAAAGCAGTAAATATTTTTGTGTAAATGGTGAGTGCTGATGACTTCATTGAGAGATCTGGCCACAAAAGAGTTACCGAGGCTGAAATAGCAAACAAACTAAATTGACATCTGTAGAGATGGTCATTTACCCAGTGTACTACAGTAATTCTTTCAGTTCATCCACATTTGTGAATTTAGCTTCTTTGTACTTTGTAACACCATACTGCTCCATGATAGTTCCCATGGTGACATTAAGTCTTGCATTTTTAAAACATGGGTTAAAAGTGGCAATTTTTGTTTAATCATTTGATTTAGTTTAAAAGAGGAATTGATGTAATTTTGCATTTAACACTGGATTCAGAGAAGATGATGTGAATACAATGGCACAGAAATTATGTTGTGGAATACAAGCAGATGAGCACTTAGCCAACTGGCCATCTTAAATTCCCATCTCAATTGTTGAAGGTGTTAATCTGCCAATGTTTTCACTAAAATAATGGAGAAACAAATGTTAGAGATGATCGTCATATATTTGTTCACTGGTATTCCATGATGTAAAATTCAGGGCTGATAGATTGAAAACAGTTTCAGAAGTATATTCAAATATCCTAAGTTCAGTCTTTAACTGTCCTGAATTAAGCTGAGCTTAGTCAGAGCAATGAGTTGGAGGAGGGGGGTGTGGGGGGGGGAGGGGTTGGTGGAAAGAGAAAACAATAAAATTACCTTGCTTTCAATTGGTACCTAATGGCCCTGCTGAACATGTGCAAATGTGGTTGTTGGGTGAGGCTAGAACTGGCTTGGCTGTGATGTTATCTGTGGTTGAACAATTCTTTGTCTAAGTGGGTATCAAAGGGTGTTGTATTTTGGATCCCTACTTCAGTGTAAGCAACCACAGGAGTGGCGGAAAGAACATTTTTAAAAATGATTTATTCAGACATGAATGGAGTAAAACTTGTGCACTTGCTGGTATCATCCGATTGATGCCCAGTTATTGATGTTTTAATTAAAAGTGCCAAACTTAACTGACCCAACCCAACTGTGAATGTGGTAAATCTATGTAAATTGTTCAACATGTGATCAAAAGAATCTTTTTCGAACAGGGAAGGTAAAAAGAAGTGTTGTGGTCAATGTGAACGAAAGCAATGAATTGTTTCAATCAGTGCTGTTTTTTTTAATGAAGTAGTCTAATTTCCTGATGCACTTATGAGAATGTAATAAATAATTATACCACAGCCTAGAGCTTTTAATTGAAGGTCCAATATTTCTGAAACTGAGTGGGTTTTTTTTCAACTGGCATTATCCGAATTACAATTTATAAACAATACTTTGAGATTTCAATTTTTGCAAGTACTAAAATTTTAATTGTCCAAAATGTGAAATCGATCACTATCGTAACACCTGAGAATTAAGCAAACGTGATTAGAAGTTTCTGAGAAAATATGTAAGCTAGTTCACAATATTATGTTTGCTGCTTTTGCCTTTTTTTCTCTTCTGGGATGATGAGCATGCTCCTTCGTCTCTTCAGTACTGCCCTTTTCTGTCTGTTAAGATTTACACAAGGATTGATGTAGCATATGGGGGGGGTGGCGGGAGGGGTGATGGTGGTGGGGGGGGGTGCAGGGGCGCGGGTGGGGTGGTTTTTGGGGGGGGTGGGTGTGGTGCGGGAAATGCCTGACCCAATTCGGCATCATCTTCTGTAATTATGGACCAATGACTTAGCACTTTGTGAACCAACTGCACACGTCCAGTTTACAATCATTTTTTTTGTAGCTCTAAAAATAGTATTACAAAAATTGTTCAAAGTTAAACCCCTGAAAAAAGGGCAAGGCAGTTTATAGTTTTAAATAATAACCCTTTGTTCAGGTTTCTGATGAAATGTATCAGTCTCAATATGCTTTCAGTTGCTGTTAGACCTTTTTAGTATTTTTCCATTTTATTTTAGATTCCAACATTTGCAGTTTTTTTAACTCCTATGTTTACAAAATCTAATCACTGCAGTTTTTAGAACTCATTTTTTATCAAAAAATGTGCTAAATTTGCATTCTTTATTTTTTTGCACAACTAAATTAGCTACTTTGTAGTAACTTGATGAGTAGCAGTATTAGAATGTTCATTTTATTTGTACGTGAGCTATATGGCACTCAAAAAGAGCAATTGTGTTTAGGGTCATTGTGATTGGTGTTGACATACATGAACAGTTTTAATATAACTAGAAAATTTACAGATGACAACATTGTCATGCTGCAGGCTTATAGTTAAAGAATCTAATAAGCATGATATTCTATAGAGTAATGTATACAAATGATCATTTTCCTAGTACACTTTAGGTTAGAGAGCACAGAACACTGTGGCCTAGATGGATGAACGCTTTGAATTTTTATGCAGTCATTTTGTAATACTAACAACATTGACAATTTTCTGAAACAAGATGTGCACAGGTTACATCATTAGCTATTAAAATAGAAGTTATAGGGAATATGTCTGCTATATCATTGGAGAATTCCAACAATTTGCTATACGTGAACTGAAAGGGTGAAAAGGGACTGTAGGTATTTTTTATTCTTTTCTTTCAGAATTTTATTTTTTGCTTTAAGTTTGAAATGATTGAGAAGGTTTTATATGCTATAGCATACATAACCAGCTTTGTTCAAAATTTTGTTTATAGCAAACATTCATTTTAAAACTTAAGTTGTGGCTTTAATATCCTAGCTGTTTCAGATACTACAAACAATTCAGTGCTGCTAGTCACATTTTTTAGAGGTCCTTTCTTGTACTGTTCCTTTTTTTTGGCATAAATTATCACAAAGCATGCTGGAAGCAGAAGTGTTGAACCTGAGGGCTAAATGCTCAGATATCACTTGTCAGACTATTATGTGTTAATGTCACTCTGTTATTCCAGGAGCCAAATTTTGAATTAAACTGAAGCAATTTGCAATATTGAAGTAAATTTATATTTCAGAATTCTTGAATGAGCCAGTGCTATTTTTCTCTACCAGAGCGATGTCTGCTATGGATGACATTTAAACATGGATTTGAAAATGTATTAGGACAATGTTGCAGAAAAATAAGTGCTGCATCATGCTTAATATTAGAAAGTTGAAGATTTACACAAGCTTCTATGTTTTTCCATTTCCGCCTTTTTGAGAAATGGTTTAGCGTTTTTAATAAAGGTGAAATTTCATTAATTTATAAATTGCATTTCGCAATCTGTTTATAGAAACCCTTTGAGGGAAAAATAACTTCCACCTTTACATAGGTAGGGTTAAGCGTTATCAAAGTTCTGTAAACCTTGAACTGTATTGAGAAATATATATGCTATGCAAATATATTAAACAGATATGCTGTGCAGTTCTGTTTGCAATTAAGTAATGCAGCAAGACTAATTAGCTGAAACTCTGATTTGTCATTTTCCTATTTTAAGGTTCAAAGCTGAACATTTTGTGCAATAACTTGTATTGATTTTGGAATCGCAAAATTGCTTGTTTGATTTTGTTTTGTGTTGTACAGATGTGTCAAATCTCGTAATTACTGCTTGTTTAAAAACTACAGCGTTTGCAGCGGTCTCACGCATGTAGATTGAAATCTCTCTTTGTCTGAAGAGGATCGAGCACTGCTAGAAATATTAACGGTTGTGTGCAGTATTTTTTTTTTAAAAAAAGGATCCATGCAGCAATATACAGAGGTTGAATAAGCAAAGACTTGGTCTCTGAGCAAGCAGGTGCCTCTGTTGTTGAGCAGTATCATGTTATTAACAGGCTGTGTTCCCCTCCCTATTCCTTCACTGTTGAACAAAGTCCTTATCCAGAAGGTTTTAGAGAAAGTATACTGACTTTTTTGTGTTGCAGTAGTTCAGAGAATCGAAAAAGAATAAGAAGTCAGAACCAATGACTGTTTAGTCATGTGCAGCTGAATGCATAGCGTGGCTGTTGCTCAAATTACATTGCCTGAGGAGCCGTACTGGGTCCGCTGTCTTCCTCGATCATAACACTATGCTAAGAGCCTTATATATTTCTGACAAAGTCGACTTTGTATTTTTGCAGGATGCTTCATCCGCAGACATCAGGAAAGCCTATCGGAAAATGTCTTTGATCTTGCACCCGGATAAGAACAAAGATGAAAATGCAGAAATTCAATTTAGACAAGTAAGGGCAGCCTTTATTTTTTTTTGCACTTTCCTTATATTTGTATTTTTGTTTAAATATTTTGTATTTTGATTTTTTGTGTTTAGTTGGTGGCTATCTATGAAGTTCTGAAAGATGAAGAAAAAAGACAGAGGTATGATGTTTAATGAAACCCATTAGAATGTACGTTCTTCTTGGAGTTGGCTATCCATAATATTGAATTAATTGAACGATAGAAGGCATAGTAACTTGCTTTTAGAGAGTTTGCTCAGAAACAATAGTTATTGTTTGTTTTTGTTCATTGGTTAAATACATTCTTAAAATTTGTGTGCCAGTGATAAAACTGCAGGTTGTGATTTGTGGTGAATGCCGAAGCTACTCTTTTTGTTATTTACCTGTCAGTTTTTGTGCATGAATACTACTTTAGTATAAAATTAGGTTTTGATATTTTTATAATTAAGCTGTTGTTATACACGTGATGCTTAGTTCGCATGTAGGTGGGTGTGTGTGTTGAAAAATTTCTGAACTCTATGTTTCTCCACTTCCACTGCCTCCCTGCCACTGGCAGTATAAATCTGTCTTATTCTGGCGTTTCATGGCAAGTTACTGCATTTATGATCTGCTACATTGAATTGAAAACTGGTAAGACTTTTCCCAAAACAATTTGGCAAATATATTATTATTTTATATTGACTTAGTGCTGAATATTTATTTACATTAGTTCCTGGATGAAAATTGTAGTATTTGGACAATCTTGACGGACAAATGTCAATACATAATATATATAATAGGCAATCCTGGTTTAGAGGATTTTTAAGCCACCTCAGGAGAAATGCGAATAACAGTTTCTGACCTTTGTTTAAAATATTACATTTTTAAAAATCTACAAATATATGCTTGTGAGGCAAAGTTTTGTGGATGCATGTTTGCTTACTGAAATCCAACGTTAACCCATTTTATACTATGCTTTTTAAGAAGAGGATGAATGTACTACTTTAATCATCACTCAATTATGCAGATTATATTTATATTTTAATCTGTACTTTCAATATAACTTTTTTTAAACTAGAATTTTTTGGGGCATAAACAATCTTTATCTTAAAGTAAGTGTAGTCACAAATTTCCATTAATCTTTACTTAAAATTCATTTTTGCTCACAGTACTTTGTCACTGCATTTTTGTTTAATTGTGTGGTTAAATTAAAAAATTAAGCATCATCAATTAACCATAGTTTTTTTTTAAATTGACAGTGCAATATGTATTAGAGCCTAAGGGGAGAACCTGCAGCTACTGGAAATCATGTTATCTGCTGAGTATTTCCAGCATTTTGTTTTTATTCAGTAAAATAAACTAATGGATTCCTGAAACACAATCTTTAGGAATGAAGAGTAACTGGCACTAAAAGAAGTGAATTCAAGAAAGGAAGCCACATGTAGCTGATCTAAGCCATTTAAAAATGAAGCACAACTGTACTAAAATAACTGTATAATCTTTTCACTTGTAAATTGTAGGAATTTTACACGCATAGAGGACTAGTGAGTGGACATTTTAGTGTGTGCGTCTACGATATGTGTCGGAAGATATACTGTTTGACCAAAGTATGATACTTACAGGGAATGCATGCTGTATGCAAGACTGCTAGGATATAGTAGATTGAAATGTGATGTCATTTGTTTAAGGCTTTTTTACTCCCTCATCACTGCCCCCCCCACCATCCCACGCACTCCACCACCGCCCTGTTTTTCTGTGGGGCAGCAATTAGCTGCATTTCCCAGATAGACATAGTTGAGCTCAGGACATTTCCATGCAGTGAACCAAATTGGCCAACATTTCAGCGCGCAATTTCCTTGTCATTAAATAATTTTATTGAAATCAACTTCAATTTTACGGTTTGCTTATTACCCAGAAGCTTCAAGGATAATTGTATATAAATTTACAGGCATACATATGGAAAAGAATGATGGGAAAAGACCATCTGTCCCATCAAAGCCACCCCATTCAGAATTGGGCAGCCTTTTAAACCATGGGTGCCACCCCTACATCTTGCATTCATGCAGTCTCCTGGTACAGGGGAAAAGATCCAAGGTCAATTTAGGAAAAAACTCATAGAAATTCCTCTCTGATTCCGAAATGCAAGCAAATCCCCAGGAGACCACAGTAACCTCATGAGTTTTGCTAATCCCAGCTGCCCTTATTATAGCATGAATTGTTCTCTCTCAGGAGCTTGTCCAGCTCCCTTTTTGAGGGTCTGTAGGGATTCCATACTTAGTGCATGCTGAGGTAATCTGTCACAGAAGCCGATGACTCTCTCTGAAAAGAAATGCTTCTTGTCATTTAACCACGATGTATTTTATACTTGCGCTCCCTACTTTTCCCATCCTTATCTAGCCCAAATAACCTGCCTATCAGGACAGAATCTGTTCCCATCATCATTGTATTGCAACAACAATGGCTGGCGTTCATATTGAGTTTCTGGTGTAGAAAAACATTTGTGAATTTTGTTCCGTAAATAAATGTAAATTTTTCTGTGTGAGTGAACCTGAAATCTGAAGGTTTTTCAAAGTCTACTTTACACTCAGAAAAATTTAACTTAAGTTTCAATAAATCCTCTCCTAAAAGAACAAATGTGTTGTGCATAGTCATAATTGCTCTTAGCTAGAATTTATGCTTGGGATTATTTTAATATAAAAAGTGGTAGTATTCTTGGTAACTTTAAATATTGCACAATTCTGATATTTAGAATTAACAGAATTCAAAATGGCAGTTTTGCCTTTTTGTATTAAGAACACAAAAACAGGAAAAAAAACTGATCAGAATAAAATATGCCAGAAAGAGCTTGTACTTGAGGCAAGAATTGTATTCCATCACCAGGAGGCAGTATTCAATACAAATTTGACAGCAATAGCAATGGGTTATGAAGTGAAATTGAGTAGTCATTTTGTGAAACATGTGTTTTTAATATGTATTTTAATGAAATGTTTAATGTTTTTCACTTTAGCCCATACTATACATATCTACGCTGTTAGTCGAAAAAAATCTCTCTACCCTTGACCCTAAGTATATGCTGCAAAATCTGTGCTGCAGTATGCTTTCTCTTTTAATCGTGCCATGGCACTTTACAATATTTTATATGTAGTACAGACCTTTCCACTTGAGGAGAGGCAGATTTTGTTGGAGCATGGCATCTCGTATCACACTCCACTAGATTTGCTCGTGCATGTTTAAGTTTAATATTTTTACACAAAGTTGCTGGAAGTGCAAACCGAACTGATGGCACAGCAAGAGCAACTGGGTATCTCAGGTCTTGGCACACAACTGAGCATACAGGGTAGTTCTTTAACCAATAAGATTTGAAGTTTGAGAAATAAACTGAGAGCTAAAGTAGGTGGATTCAATGTCAAGTCAGGTACAGAAAGAAAAAGAGGGAAAAAAAATGTAAAATCTGACATTTTTAAAATCTAAAACAGTTGACAACCGGAAGGAATAAAACTCCTCCACATTTATTATTGTTCACTTTCTGGCCAAGAGAAGTTGACTGACAGTCACTAATAATTTTCACATTGTTTAAAGGATACTTGCACTGTTAATTACTAGAGTTGGCTCTCAGTGGAGAGATTAATGTGCTGGTGGAGCAGCTTCATGAAATTCATGGGGCGGTTGAGCACAAGATAGCATATCCGTCATTCATGGGGTATCTCTTCCTTGCTACAGCTTGCTGGCCAATTTGCGCATTTGTTCAGATGTCATTATATTTTAAGCAAAATTTTGCCCATAGTGTTTATGCTAAATCAATAGGATAATAAAATAGTCTGATACATTTTTATTGGATCAAGTGCAGAATATTCCATCACATTCTTAACACTCTTGACCTGTGACTTGTTGATGATGGAAAAGATCATGATAAAATATTCAGCCTCTGACCTTTTTGTAGTTGCTGTATTTATCAAGGGCGGGGGGTGTGGTTATTTTTTTTCTCCACTTGGAGATGGCACTAGCATGAGGCAGCTGTTATTTGCCACTTATCAGGCCAAGTTTGGCTATTGTCCTGATTTTGCTGCATGCAGGCATGGACTGTTTCAGTATCTGAAGAGTTGTAGCTGGAACTTAAAACCGTGCAGTCATTCCCAAACATCCTCTGACCTTATGTTGAAGGAAAGATCATTAATGAAGCAGCTGAAGATGGTTGGGCCAAGGATACTATCCTGAGAAGCCCTGCAATGATGTTCTGGGGCTGAGATGATTGATCTCCAACAACCACAACCATTTTCTTTTGTGCTGTGTACGACTGCAGTTGGGGCAGAATTCCCATTGACTTCAGTTTTGCTTGGGCTCCTTGATGCCACCCAGATACTGCCTTATAATGATGGCAATCACTCACTTCACCTCTGGGATTTTATTCTTTCGTCCATGTTATAATGATATCTGTGATCTAGTGGTCCCTGGCAGAACCCAAGCTTAACATTAGTGAACAAGTTATCGGTGAGTTAAGTGCTGTTTGATATAATGGTTAACAACCCCATCAATCACTTTGAGAATAGCTTGGTTTTTAGTAGGGGTGGTAATTAGTTGGGTTGGATTTGCCCTTTTTTTGTGGACAGGACGAGCCAGGGCAATTTTCCCCTTTGTTGGGTAGATGCCAGTGCTGTAGCTATTCTCGTATACCTTGGCTAGGAGCACAAGTCTTCAGTACTACTGCTAGCGCATTGTCATGGCTTAAATCTTTTGCTGTACAGTCACTCATCCATTTCTTGATATTACTTGGAGTGACTTGAATTGGCTGAAGTTGAGCTTTTGTGATGTTAGGGACTTCAGCACTCTGGTTGAAGATGGTTGTAAAATGCTTTAGCTTTGTCTTTTTCCCTCGGACACTGGGCTGTGCCATCATTGAGGATGGGGGTAATGTTCATGGAATCATCTCCTCCTGTTATTTAGTTGTCCGCTATCATTCGCAAGCTGATGTGGCAGAAATGCAGAACTTAGATCTGATGCATTGGTTGTGGAAATCTTTAGCTTTGTCGATAGCATGCTGCTTTCTCTGTTAAGCATGTATGTAGCCCTGTGCTGTAGCTCCACTAAGTTGGCATCTCCAATTTAGGTATGCCTTGTGCTGATTGGCGTGCTTTTCATTGAACCAAGTTTGGTCCAAATGAGAAATATGCAGAGCTTTGAGGTTTCAGGTTGTTGGAATACAATTCTGATGCTGATGGCTCACAGCACCTCATGGATGTTCAGTTCTGAGCTACTAGATCTGTTCCATATGTGTATCCTGTTTAGCATGATGGCAGTGCCACATAACATGATAGAGGGTGTCCTCAAAATGACATTGGAACTTTGTCTCCAAAGGATAGTTTTTGTCCCTGGGATAAGAAGGCTGTCCTATGATGAAAGGCTGATTAAATTTGGCTTTTATTCTCTGGGGTTTAGAAGAATGAGAGGCAATCTCGTTGAAACCTACAAGATTCTGAAGGGACTTGATAGGGTGGGCACTGAAAGATTGTTTCTGCTGGTCAGGGAATCTAAAACTTGGGGGCACAGTCTCTGGATAAGGGGCTGATCATTTAAGGCTAAGAGGAGGAGAAATTACTTCACTCAAAGGGCTGTGAATCTTTGGAGTTCTCTACCCCAGTGGGTGCTCCATTGTTGAATACATTTATGGCTGGGATGGACAGATTTTTGGTGCCTCACAGAACTAAGGGATGTGGGAAGTGGGCAGGAAAGTAGAATTGAAGCCCAAGATCAGCCATGATCATATTGAATGGCGGAGCAGGCTTGATGGGCCATGTAACCTACTCCTCTTATTTTTTGTGTTCTTTTGTGATGGTTGTTCCTACCAATACTGTCATGGACAGATACATCTGCGACAGGTTGTTTGGTAAGGTTGAGGCCAAATAGGTAATAGGTTTTTCCTCACATTGGTTCTCTCCAGGTCCATGCTGGCAGCTATGTCCTTCAGTGCTCAGTCAGCAGTGGTGCTACTGAGCCACTCTTGGTGATGGGCATTGAAGTCCCCTACCCAGAGCATGTATTGTGACTTTGCTGTATTTAGCTCTTCCTCCAAGTGGCGTTCAACATGGAGAAGCACTGATTCTTCAGCTGAGGAAGGGTGGTAGTTGGTAATCAGTAGGAAGTTTCCTTGCCCATACTTGAGCTGGTGCTATGAGACTTCATGGATTCTGGACTCGAGGCTGCTACTTCCAGATTGTACACCTCTGTGCTGCCACCATTTTTGGGTCTATCCTGCTGGTGGAACAGGATATATCCAGGAATAGTGATAGAAGTTGGAACTTGGGTTAAAGTGTATGGTGCTGTGAGTATTACAGTATCAGGCTTGACTAGTCTGTGGGACAGTTCTCCCAGTTTTGGTACAAGTTCCCAGATGTTGGTGAGGAGGAACTTGCAGGCGACAAGGTGGGTGTACCTTTGCCATGACCAAATCCCATGCCTAGGTCGAAGCCGTGTGGTCTGTCAGGTTTTTTTCCCCAAGACTATACTTGATTTCTAAAATTTGTGAAAGTACATTTCATAACAGTTCAAATTTGACATTACTTGAAGTGTAAAACAGATCAATTTCTTTCAATACAGAATGTGGCACTCTGAGGTGCCTTATTATACTTAGAATTGTGGATTATATTTACAATTTGTACATTAACATTTTATGTCAAATATTCTCTGATGCATACTGCACAAGGGGTTTGATGTGGGTTCCAGACCCTCAGTATATTATGGCAGGAGGGCTTTAGGAGGTGAGCTTTTGCAGACTGCTCCAAGCTTTAGTGTGTCCCTCAATATATAATCTTGCACCTTGGAATGTGCCAGTCTGCAACACTGTTGTTGACAGCTCTTTGCACTGGAAGGTCAACCAGTTTTAGGCGGACCAAAGAATGTTTTTCACTGAGTTGATAGTCCTCCAGCAGCAGTTGATGTACCATCTTGGTGTGCGTCCCTTTGAACAGCTCACAGAGCATTCAATCCTGTTTTATGGAGCGGTTCAGGCTGAACCTCGACAAAAATAACTGCATCTCTCTTCAGACCTGCTTTGCAAATGAACATTTCAGAAGGAGGTGGCGATGGTCTCTTCCACACTGCAGCAGCCTCGAGGACAGTGTGAGGAGGCGGTGAGCCTCCAGGCTTTGAGGAAGGATCTATTGGGGAGGACCTTTCTCACCATAAGACATAGGAGCAGGAGTCTGCTCCGCCATTCAATCATGGCTGATAAGTTTCTCAAACCCATTCTCCCGCCTTCTCCCCGTAACCTTTGATCCCCTTACCAATCAAGAACCTATCTATCTCGGTCTTAAATACACTCAATGACCTGGCCTCCACAGCCTTCTGTGGCAATGAATTCCATAGATTCACCACTCTCTGGCTAAAGAAGTTTCTCCTCATCTCTGTTCTAAAAGGTCTTCCCTTTACTCTGAGACTGTGCCCTCGGGTCCTAGTCTCTCCTACTAATGGAAACATCTTCCCCATGTCCACTCTATCCAGGCCTTTCAGTATTCTGTAAGTTTCAATCAGATCCCCCCTCATCCTTCTAAACTCCCTCGAGTATAGACCCAGAGTCCTCAAACATTCCTCATATGTTAAGCCTTTCATTCCCGGGATCGTTCTAATGAACCTCCTCTGGACCCTCTCCAGGGCCAGCACATCCTTCCTGAGATACGGGGCCCAAAATTGCTCACAATATTCTAAATGTGATCTGACCAGAGCCTTATAAAGCCTCAGCAGCACATCCCTGTTTTTATATTCTAGTCCTCTTGAAATAAATGCCAACATTGCATTTGCCTTCCTAACTACCGACTCAACGTGCAAGTTAACCTTAAGAGAATCCTGGATTAGGACTCCCAAGTCCCTTTGCATTCCAGATTTCTGAATTCTCTCCCCATTTAGAAAATAGTCTATGCCTCTATTCTTCTGACCAAAGCGCATGACCTCACAATTGCCCACGTTGTATTCCTTCTGCCACTTCTTTGCCCATTCTCCTAACCTGTCCAAATCCTTCTGCAGCCTCCCCGCCTCCTCAATACTACCTGTCCCTATCTTTGTATCATCTGCAAACTTAGCCAGGATGCCCTCAGTTCCTTCATCTAGATCATTAATGTATAAAGTGAAAAGTTGTGGTCCCAACACTGACCCCTGCGGACCTCCACTAGTCACCGGCCACCATTCTGAGAAGGACCCCCTTATCCCCACTCTCTGCCTCCTGCCAGACAGCCAATCTTCTATCCATGCAAGTACCTTGCTTCTAACACCATGGGCTCTTATCTTACTGAGCAGCCTCCTGTGCGGCACCTTGTCAAAGGCCTTTTGGAAGTCAAGTAGATAACATCCATTGGCTCTCCTTTGTCTAACCTACTCGTTACCTCCTCAAAGAATTTTAACAGATTTGTCAGGCATGACCTCCCCTTGATGAAACCATGCTGACTTTGCCCTATTTTACTATGCACTTCCAAGTATTCTGAAATCTCATCCTTAATAATGGACTCTAAAATCTTACCAACGACCGAGGTCAGGCTAATCGGCCTGTAATTTCCCGTCTTTTGCCTCACTCCCTTCTTAAACATGAGGGTTACATTAGTGATTTTCCAGTCCTCTGGGACCCTCCCTGACTTGAGTGATTCCTGAAAGATCACCACTAATGCCTCCACTATCTCTTCAGCTATCTCCTTCAGAACTCTGGGGTGTAATCCATCTGGTCCAGGTGATTTATCCACCTTCAGACCTTTCAGTTTTCCTAGCATCTTCTCCTTGGTAATGGCCACCATACTCACCTCTGCCTCCCCGACTCTCTTGAACTTTGGGGATGTTACTCGTGTCTTCCACCATGAAGACTGACGCAAAGTACCTATTCAGTTCCTCCGCCATTTCTTTGTTCCCCACTACTACTTCTCCAGCGTCATTTTCCAGCTGCCCAATGTCCACTTTTGCCCCTATCTTACTTTATATATCTAAAAAAAAAACCTCTTGCAATCTTCTTTTGTATTACTGGCTAGTTTACCTTCATATTTAATCTTCTCCCTCCTTATTTCTTTTTTAGTTGTCCTCTGGTCTTTGTAGGCTTCCCAATCCCCTGGTTTCCCACTGCTCTTCGCCGCATTGTATGCTTTCTCTTTAGCTTTTATGCTGTCCCCGACTACCCTTGTCAGCCATGGTTGCCTCGTCCTCCCTTTAGTATGCTTCTTCTTCCTAGGGATGAATTTTTGCTGTGTCTCCCAAATTACTCTCAGAAACTCCTGCCATTGCTGTTCCACTGTCTTTCCTGCTAGTCAATTCTGGCCAGCTCCTCTCTCATGCCTCTGTAGTCGCCTTTGTTCAACTGTAATACCGTTACATCTGATTCGAGCTCTTTCGTCTCAAATTGCAGGGTAATTTCTATCATTTTATGGTCACTTCCTCCTCAGGGTTCCTTCACCTTAAGCTCCCTTATCAAATCTGCCTCATTATACATCACTAAATCTAGAATTGCCTGTTCCCTAGTGGGCTCCACCACAAGCTGCTCCAAAAAGCCATCTCGTAGACATACCACAAATTCCTTTTCTTGGGATCTACTACCAAACTGATTTTCCCAGTCTACCTGCATATTGAAATTCCCCATGATCACTGTAACCTTGCCTTTCTTACACACCTTTTCTATCTCCTGGTGTATCTTGTGCCCCACATCCTGACTACTGTTTGGAAGCCTGTACATAACTCCCATTATGGTTTTTTACCTTTGCGGTTCCTCAACTCTACCCACACAGATTCTACATCATCAGCCAAGCTTTATCTTGGTACTTGTTTGAAAGTTCTGGCAATGAGGCATTCTGCCAAATGACTTTGACAGTCTGCTCAGGAAACCATCAGACGGAATCCACCGTCATCTTTTCCCACAGGGCACCGACCAATGCCTGATGGACTTGTGGTGAAAAATGTTTTCTTGGAAAATATTTTCCAGGAAATGTAGGTGGCACCGAATGGTTTAACTGAATGGAACGTTCTGCGGCAACATGGCTAGGCCTGTCCTTCACAACACTGGCGACAGAGCCTCAGTACGTAGTGACACTTGGTGCTTGCATACCTTGTGCAAGCTTGATGTAGCCGCACACCAATGTGGCCATCAGGATGAGGGTGACCCCTTTTTATCTAGAGGTTTGTATGTCATATTACTGTGGAGAGGGTTCATTTTTGACTAAAGCAGATGGTTTGAGTAACCACCACAGCACAGGATTAGGGTGTGGGCCAGACTGCCACCATGCAGAGCAACACCGATAGCACCTTGCACCTGATCATTTGGTTGCAATAGATAGGGCATCGCTCCCACATTCCCAATTTCTGTTTCACCATGGCTATAAACTCCCTCCAGTTTTTGGTACACTCACTGGCTCCTCAGAACAATATCCCCAACACCATCAGCAGCCTGACCTGACAGTGAAGGGGTCAGAGGATTGATTCGCCCAATTCCCAAAGAACATGGTCACAATTTGTTTTGGCTCCGGAAGCCGGTTTGAATTGGTTTTATTTATTTTTTATGTATTTAATTAATTTATTTCCATATAATTCACACACAGTATAAATGATCGTGATCACAGCATTTATGACAATTGCAAGATTAAAATACATCAAATGGATTGTTATATTTTATAGGAGCAGGGGGTATAAGCATTTGTTTGAAGGTTGACTGCCCTCAAGGAAGAGAAAGGAAGAGAGAAAGAGAGATACATGAGTCATGGTGTATCGATGGGAAAGAAAACCAGAAAGCTGAATCCTCATCTTATACATTAAGATGATTACAGTTAATTATGAATTTAGCTGTTTACACTGGCAGATTGCTGTTTCAAGAAAGAGAGCAAAAAGGACGAGTATTAAGAGCAGTAATTGAGATTACCTTAGAGCATAAAAATAAAGTGAATGATATAGAAGACCAATGGACAGATATTTACTACTATATTATCACAAAGAATATCTATCTAGGAGAAATTTTTCATTTTTGATTTCAACAAAAGTTTTGTCAGGCTGTTTCATGTTTCCAGGAGTATTAAATTCCACACATCTGGGCCAGTGTGTCTTATTGATTTATGCACTGAAGCAGTTTTTGGATTGACCAGATGCACATTACAGGAATTTCTGGTAGGGTAATAGTGAATAGCAGAATTCAATTGAAATATTTTGTTGAATGAAGATTGCAATTTTTTCTTATTAATTCATGGGATATGCACGCAGAGATGGTGGATGAATTGGTTATAATCTTGCAAAATTCCCTAAACCTGGAAAGTTCCCAGTGGATTGGAAAACCGCAGATGTAAACCGCTGTTCAAGAAAGGAGGGATACAGAAACCCAGGAAACAATAGGCTAATTAAGCCTACTGTCTGTCATTGGAAAATGAGAATCCATTATCAAAGACATGAAATTTAGAAAATCATAAACTTCTAACTTCCACTTCAGTTCGACAGCAATTAGGAGAGCAAAGAGGGGATATGAGAAAGCTCTGGCTGGTAAAAGTAGGGAAAATCCCAAGATATTTTATATCAATGGGAAGAGGATTACCAGGGAAAGAGTAGAGCCCATTAGGGATCAAGGGGGCAATCTATGGGTGGAGCCAGAGGACATCGCTAGAATGTTGAACGAATATTTCACATTCGTCTTCACCTAAGAGAATGAGGATGAACGTATCGAACTCGGGGAAAGAGACTGCAAGGTTCTTAAGTAAATGGATATTGGGAGCGACAAGGTATTGGAGGTGTTGGCAGGCTTAAAGGTGGACAAATCTCCAGGTCCAGATGATTTGTGTCCTAGACTGCTGAGGGAGGCAAGGGAGGAGATCTCAAGGGCTCTGACCCAAATTTTTGATTCCTCTCTGGCCACAGGGGAGGTGCTAGAGGACTGGAGAACAGCTAATGTGGTTCTACTATTTAAGAAGGGTTGTAGAGATAAGCCAGGGAACTGCAGGCCAGTGAGTTTTCTGTCAGTGGTAGAGAAGCTATTGAAGAAACTTCTGAAGGAGAGAATCTATCTCCACTGGAGATGCAAGGTTTGATCAGGGATAGTCAGCATTGCTTTGTCAGTGGGAAGTCATGCCTAACAAATTTGATTGAATTTTTTGAGGAGGTGACCAGGTGTGTAGATGAGGGTAGTGCAGTTGATGTAGTTTATATGGATTTCAGCAAAGCCTTTGACAAGGTCCCACACGGGAGAATTATGAAGAAGGCAAATGCACATGAGATACAGGGTAATTTGATAAAGTGGATTCAAAATTGGCTTAGTTGTAGGAGACAGAGGGTGTTGACAGAAGGCTGCTTTAGTGACTGGAAGCCAGTGTCCAGTGGTGTACCACAGGGATCTGTGTTGGGTCCCCTAATATTTGTCATTTATATAAACGACATAGATGACTATGTTGGGGGTAGGATTGGTAAGTTTGCAGATGACACAAAGATTGGCCGGGTGGTTAACAGTGAGGTTGAGTGTCCTGGGCTATAGGAGGATATGGATGGAATGGTCAAATGGGCAGATAAGTGGCACATGGAATTTAACCCTGAAAAGTGTGAGGTGATATACTTTGGAAGAAGTAATTTGACAAGGAAATACTCAATGAATGGCATGACACTAGGAAGTTCTGCGGACCAAAGACCTTGGCATGTGTGTCCTTAGATCTCTGAAGGCGGAGGGCATATTAGTGGGGTGGTGAAAAAGGCAAATGGGACACTTGCCTTTATCAATTGAGGCATAGTTACAAAAGTAGGGAGGTCATGTTGGAGTTGAATAGAACCTTGGTGAGGTCACAGCTGGAGTACTGTGTGCAGTTCTGGTCACCACATTATAGGAAGGATGTGATTGCACTGGAGGGGATGCAGAGGAGATTCACCAGGATGTTGCCTGGGGTGAAACACTTAAGTTATGAAGAGAGGTTGAATAGACTTGGATTGTTTTCGTTGGAGCAGAGAAGACTGAGGGGTGACCTGATCAAGGTGTACAAGGTTATGAGGGACATGGACAGGGTGAATAGGGAGCAGCTGTTCCCCTTAGTTGAAGGGTCAGTCACAAGGGGACATAAGTTCAAGGTGAGGGGCAGGAGGTTTAGGGGGCATGTGAGGAAAAACATTTTTACCCAGAGGGTGGTGACGGTCTGGAATGCACTTCCTGGAAGGATGGTGGAGGTGGGTTGCCTCACATCCTTTTAAAAAGTACCTGGATGAGCACTTAGCACGTCGTAACATTCAAGGCTATGGGCCAAGTGCTGGTAAATGGGATTAGGTAGGTAGGTCAGTTGTTTCTCACAAATCGGTGCAGACTCGATAGGCCGAAGGGCCTCTTCTGCACTGAGAGATTCTGTGAGGTGGCTGCTACATCCATTGCTTGATATGCAGACTCTGCCACATGTGCGGTAGGTGGATGCTTGAAGGTATAGGAGATGAGCTGTTTGTGTGCTCCCTCCAAAACCTCGGCTTTACCCCTGCACATTCCTGCCAAAGTGTCTTACGTGGTTGGTGCCTCCCTGAATGAGCCTTCTCCATTTTGGTTGGTCACAAGCCCTTAGCCGATGGGTGTTTTTGACCTCTTGAGGTTGCCTTGGGCTGCCCTATGAAATTTGTCACCATCATCTGCGTACTCCATGATTACATGCAAGCCGTGATCGTCAACAATGAAATCACCGCAAACCCTATCTCAGTGAAATCTGTGGTCAAACAAGGCTGAGTCATTGCACCAACTTCAAAGAAATTCAGACAGGCTGAGTGTGTGGGGAAATACATGGCAGATGCAGTACAATGTGGATAAGTATGAAGTTATCCATATTCGGTAGGGAAAACAGAATGGCAGAATATTACTTAAATGGTGATTGATTGTACATCAACATTTCCCAAAGGGACCTGAGTGTCCTTGTACAGCAATTACTGAAAGCAAGCACGCAGTTGCAGCAAGTGGTTAAGAAGGCATGTTGGCCTTCACTGCGAGAGGACATGAGCACAGGAGCGAGGATGTCTTACTGCCTTGGTGAGACCTCACCTGGAGTAGTGTATGCAATTTTAGCTCCTTATCTAAGAAAGGATATACTTGCCATACAGCGAGTGCAGAGAAAGTTCACCAGGCTGATTCCTGGGATGGTAGGATTGCCGTTTGAGGAGAGATTGGGTTGACTAGGCCTGTATTCACTGGCGTTTAGAAGAATGAGAGGGGATCTCATTGAAACGTATAAAGTTCTGACAGGGCTGGACAGACTGGATGTGGGGGTGATATTTCCTCTGGTTGGGGATCTTGAACAAGGGGTCATAATCTCAGGGTACGAGGATACTATTTAGAACTGAGATGAAGAGAAACTTCTTCACTCGGAAAGCGGTGAACCTGTGGAATTCTCTACCACAGAAGACTGTGGAAGCCAAGTCACTGAATATATTTAAGAAGGAAATAGATTTCTGGACTCTATAGGTGTCAAGGGATTTGGGAAGAGAGCAGGAGTATGGTGTTGAGATAGAGGATCAGCCACAATTATATTGAATGGCGGAGCAGGCTGGAAGGGATGAATGATTTACTCCTCCTATTTTGTGTGTCTGTGCTGGTCAGGCCAGCATTTATTGCCCATCCCTAATTTCCCTTGAGAAGGTGGTAGTGAGCTGCCTTCTTGAACTGCTGCAGCCCTTGTGGTTTAGGTACACCCACAAAATTCCAGGATTTGATCCAGCTTCAATGAAGGAACGGCGATATAATTCCAAATCAGGATGGTGTGTGGCTTGGAGGGGAACTTCCAGGTGATGGTGTTCCCATGTATCTGCTACCCTAGCCCTTCCAGATGCTAGTGGTTGTGGGTATGGAAGGTGCTGCCTAAGAAGCCTCGATGTGTTCCTGCAGTGCATCTTGTAGATGGTACACACACTGCAGCCACTGTGCATCGGCGGTGGAGGAAGCGAATATTTGTGGGTGGGGTGCCAATCAAGTGGGCTGCTTTGTCTTGGATGGTGTCAAGCTTCATGAGTGTTGTTGGAACTGCACTCATCTAGGCAAGTGGACAGTATTCTATCAAATCCTGACTTGGGCCTTGGAGATGCTGGACAGGCTCTAGGGAGTCAGGAGGTGAGTTACTTGCCGCAGGATTCCTAGCCTCTGACCTGCTCTTGTAGCCACAGTATTTATATGGCTAGCCCAGTTTGGTTTCTGGTCAGTGGTAATCTCCAGGATGTTGACAGTGGGGGATTCAGCAGCGGTAATGCCATTGAATGTCAAGGGGGCAATGGTTAGATTCTCGTGTTGGAGATGGTCATTGCCTGGCACTTGTGTAGCACATATGTTATTTGCCACTTGTCAGCCGGAGCCTGGATATTACCTTGGTTTTGCTGCATTTGGACATGGAGTGCATCATATTTGAGGAGTCGCGAATGGTACTGAATATTGTGCAATCATCAGCGAACATCCCCACTTCTGACCTTAAGATGGATAGGAGGTCATTGATGAAGCAGCTGAAGATGGTTGGACCTAGGACACTACCCTGAAGAACTCCTGCAATTAAGTCCTGGAGCTGAGATGATTGACCTCCAACAACCACAACCATCTTCATTTGTGCTAGGTATGACTCCAATCAGCCGAGAGCTTTCCCCCTGATTTCCATTGACCCCAGTTTTGCTAGGGCTCCTTGATGTCATACTCTGTCAAATGTTCCCTTGATGTCAAGAACAGTCACTCTCACCTCACCTCACCTCGGGAGTTCAGCTCTTTTGTCCATCTTTGAACCAAGGCTGTATTGAGGCCAGGAGCTGAGTGTCCCAGGCAGAACCCAAACTGGACGTCAGTGAGCAGGTTATTGCTAAGCAAGTGCCGCTTGATAGCACTGTTGATGACCCTTTCTCATTACTTTACTGATGATGGAGAGTAGACTGATGGGGTGGTAATTGGCTAGGTTGGATTTGTCCTGTTTTTTTCTGTACAGGACATAACTGGGCAATTTTCCAAATAGGTGGGTAGATGCCAGTGTTGTAGCTGTATTGGAACAGCTTGGCAAGGAACACGACAAACTCTGGAGCACAAGTCTTCAGTTCTATTGCTGGAATATTGTCAGGGCCCATAGTCTTTGCAGTATCCAGTGCCTTCAGCTGTTTCTTGATATCATGTGGAGTGAATTGCATTGGTTGAAGCCTGGCATCTACGATGCTGGAGACCTCTGGAAGATAGTCCACTCGGCACTCCTGGCTGCAGGTTGTTGCAAATGGTTCAGCCTCATCTTTTGCATTGATGAAATCGAAACATTTTTTACAAAATGTATATCTTGTCTCAAAGGATCCTGATGGCCTTTGAAAGGTTGTCCAGAGTTAGCAGTTTGCCCACACTCTTCCATTACTGATGTCTAATATCTCCATGATGGAGGACATATGGGCTTCACGTTGTACAACCTGGAATGAAAGGATTTGCTGACCCTTGGTATGCATTACCGCGCTGTCCACTTCCATCAGGCTGCTGGTTACACTTCTCCTCTTTGGATGAGCAAGAGCAAGGGCAAGAAAAGCTACAACAGCAAAAGAAGTAGCAATTCTGAGGAGTTAGAGGAGAAGAACTCCCAGCTGTCAAACACTGGGAGCAGTGAAGGGCCCAGCACATCCCATCCCCAAAGCACCAAGTGCGCACCCCAGCTCTGGGAATCGGAGCAGCAACAATTTCAAGAGGAACAGAGTGGACAGACAGTGCAAACAGAGGAGAGCCCAAATCTCCCTGCTTGGATGACCACCATGCACACTACCACCACCCTGCTCTCCAACACCACCTCTGCCAACCACCCCCACCCCCCGACTTCCCTGGGTCTCACCTGGATGGAATAAGTATATTGAGGAGGACCAGGGCCAATTTTCACAACTGTGAAACAGGTTTGTCCCTGCATATCCACAGCATTCAAAAACAAAGGGCTGGGATTATAACAGACAATTAGATTGGCAAATGACCACAGTTTTGATGGGTCCACAGATTGCCAAGCATGTTAATGGAGGCGTTCAAGTTCAGTATGCGATGTGTTTCGACTGTGCTTCCCCCTTTAGCTGATGGGTGTATACTACGTGCTTTTGTGGAGTCAGGGCATTTCCCTCCACCTCCCCACCCGTCCATGTCGTCTCTTTTCTCTCTCTCTCTCTCTCTTCTCTCCACCCCCCCCCCCAAAAGTTTGAAAGCCTTGGAGGATTAAGAACCGCTTGATGTTCACCTTGGTTGCCTCCCGCCGGTTTATGGGGGAGATAGAGGTTTCACGAATCTCCAATCTTTGTAATCTCTTGATTTCCTTTTTGCTCTGGGGTCAGCAGTTTCACATTTAGCTTCATTGTCCCCTTGCCAACCCTATGATCATCTTGGAGGTGGCAGTTTGCCATTTGGAGGTAGTGGTCAGAAAAGAACACCAGCTTGACATTTGTGCATTTGACCATGAATGCTTGGGATACAGACAGGCAGGTGAGCCTGGAATGGACAGACTAATCTGGCTTCAACCAGGTGTATCTACACGGTGCTTCATCTGCAGGGTTGCTGAAGACGTTGTGTAGTTTGTCATCTTTTACCGTTTCCATCAGGAGTATGGATGTGATGTCTAGTTTACTGTCTGCTGTGCCAGATCATCGACCCGCATTGGTGATGCAGTTGAAATTACCACCAAGAATGAGCGGCCTGGATGTCCAGCAGCAGTGGGTACTGCTGGAAGACACTGTACCGGGCTGTTATTGATTAACTGGAGTGGGGTGTTTTTTGTAAATACAACTACAAGGAGGAGACCATCTATCACCTCCTTAACTTCAGAGATGGTGAAGCTGCTTCCCCACAACAGAATACCTGGGCAGGAACAAGGGGAATCATTTTCTTCTCACCGGACCGATGACCTGTGGGACTACCATTGCAACTATTGCCTGTAGGTGCTGAGATGCAGTATTCTGCACTCCTGCAGAAACTGCAGGTCAACTTTGACCTTGACAAGGTACCCCACGCGTGAAACACATCGCATAATAGACTCAATGCTGAGCACCTTATGGAGACAATCTTTTAGACACACTGAAACCTACTAGCCCAGTTGTCTGTTATAGTCACAGCCCTTGGGTATGTTTCTCCATATCCAAACTTCACAAATTATTTCATTGTTGTTGGTTGAGAAAACTACCCTGGTCTGCCTCTCTAGGGTTGTTCTGAGGCAGTGTTTTGGGCAGGTTTTGTAGAGGTGGCCTGCCCCACTAAACAAGTTGCAGCACTTGCTCTGCTTACGGTCCTTTGTGTAGTAGCTTTCCTGTTTCCAGTTCTTGTACATGACTGAGCTGCAGTTGGCCGTCACATGAACAAATTTGATGCAGATATGACAAACTCTGGGCTGCACTGTTAAACAAGCAGCTCTGATTTCCCTTGCTAACAAAGCTGGAGGGAGGGAGGATGGTTCCCCTGTCCACCTTCAGGATAACCTTGACCTGTTTTCTCATCCAAACCCTGAACAGGCCCTTGACTCCAGTGCTATTCCCAGCCATCTCGATGTACTTGACAAGGAAAGTGAGCATATCCACAGGAATATGGGGGTTGCAGAGATGGATGGTCACAATGTGGTTCCATTGCGATAGCAGTTTGAACAGCGACACTACCATGAGGGTCGACAGTGGCACCAGGTTGCCCTGTTCCTTGAATGTCTTCAGGAATTTCACACAACCAATGGTATTGTTAAGGGTCTTGTTGAAGCCTCCTGCACTGGGGAAGCTCTGTAGGTTGTAGATGTCCGCAGCTTCAAATCCTGAGCATTCAAAAAGGACTTGCTGAACAAAATGGTGCAGTCTGTGAGTGCATCTCCTCCACTATTTTTCACAGCTACCCTAATGGTGTTACGCATCTCTGGCTTGGGGCTCAGGTGTTGGTTGTAGCCATCACTTGAAGTTTTCACAGGCCAGGCACCAAGGCCCAAGTCACCATGGGAGACCTGTCAGATTTTATTCCTATTACAGTTTCTATAGTGGTTTGGCATAACTGAGTGGGTTTCGAGGCTATTTGAGAGCATTTAAGAGTTAACCACAGTACAGTGGGTTTGGTGTTAGATAGGCCAGACCAGGTAAGGATGGTGCAGATTTCCTTCCCTAATGAACTGGATGGGGGCAGGAGGTTTAAAGGGGATGTGAGGAAGAATTATTTCACCCAGAGGGTGGTAGGAATCAGGCACTCACTGCCTGAAAGGGTGGTAGAGGCAGAAGAAGTATTTGGATGTGCAATTGTGAAGAAGTATTTGGATGTGCCATGGCACACAAGGCTATGGGCCTAGTGCTGGAAAATGGGATTGGAATAGTTAGGTACTTGTTTGACTGGCAAATTCGATGGGCTGAAGGGCCTTTTTCTGTGCTGTGGACCTCTATGACTCAATGGACCTACGACTGTTAATTAGTTTACTGGTCACCATTACTGTGACTGACTTATTATTCCAAGTTTATTTAATTAATTAACTTGAGTTAAATTCCCGGGCTGTCTAATGTGTTTTGACCTCCTATTTCTGGATCATTAATCCAGGCCTCAAGATTACTAGTCTGGGAGCATAACCGCTATTCCACTGTACCCAGAAATCATGTGATGTGCCAATATTTTCAGTAGTGTTTTAAAGTCAACATATTTGTTAGAGCTGCTTATGTAAACATTTATAATGAGAATCTGTATAT
Organism: Carcharodon carcharias; assembly: GCF_017639515.1. Lineage (NCBI taxonomy): Eukaryota > Metazoa > Chordata > Chondrichthyes > Lamniformes > Lamnidae > Carcharodon > Carcharodon carcharias. Next base: position 60,813,074 of record NC_054469.1, read on the forward strand.
AATTTTTTTATTTATTCATTCATGGAATGTGGGCATTGCTGGCTAGGCCAGCATTTATTGCCCATCCCTAATTGCTCTCGAGAAGATGATGGTGAGCTACAACCTTGACTTGCTATAGTGCATGTGATGTGATGCATGGCACAGTGCTGTTATGAAGGGGGTTTCAGGATTTTGATCCAATGACAGTGAAAGAATAGCAATATAGTTCCAAGTCAGGATGGTATGTGGCTTGGAGGGGCACTTGCTGGTGGTGGTGTTCCCATGTATCTGCTGCCCTTGTCTTTCTAGGGGGTAGAGGTTGCAGGTTTGGAAGATGCTGTCGAAAGAGCCTTGGCGAGTTGCTGCAATGCATTTTGTAGATGGTGTGCATTGCTGGCATTGTGTATTGGTGGTGGAAGGAATGGATGTTTAAGATGATGAATGGGGTGCCAATCAAGTAGGCTGCTTTGTTCTGGATGGTATTGAGTTTCTTGAGTGTTGTTGATGCTGCACTCATCCAGGCAAGTGGAGACTATTCCATCACACCTGAACTGTGGCTTGTAGATGGCTGACAAGCTTTGGGGAGTCAGGAGGTTAGTTACTTGCCGCAGAATTCCTAGCCTCTAACCAACGTTTGTAGCCACAGTGTGCATATGGCTGGTACAGTTTAGTTTTTGGTCAGTGGTAACTCCCAGGATGTTGATAGTGGGGGAATTCATCAATGGTAATACTATTGAGTGTTATGGGGAGATGAGTAGATTCTTCTCTCTTGTTGGAGATAGTCATTGCCTGGCACTTGTGTGACATGAATATCACTTGCCACTTGTCAGCCCAAGCCTGAATGTTGTCCAGGTCTTGGTGCATTTGGACATTGACAGCTTCAGTACCTGAGGAGTCGCAAATGGTACTGAACATTGTGCAATTATCAGCGAAAACCCCCACTTCTGACCTTTATGATGGAGGAAAGTTCATTGATGAAGCAGCTGAAGATATTTGGGCCTTGGACACTATCCTGAGGAACTTTAGCAATGTCCTGGGACTGAGATGACTGAGCTTCAACGACTGCACCATCTTCTTTTGTGCTAGATATGACTCCAACCAATGGAGAGTTTTCCCCTCGATTCCCATTGACTTGAGTTTTGCTAGGGTTCATTTATGTCACACTTGATGCTAAGGGCAGTCACTCTGGCAGTCCATGGCATACAAGGTTATGGGCCTAGTGCTGGAAAATGGGATTAGAATAGTTAGGTACTTGCCTGACCGGCGCAGACTCGATGGGCTGAAGAGCCTTTTTCTGTGCTGTAGACTTCTATGACTCTCACCTCAGCCCTGGGATTTGCCTCTTTTGTCCATGTTTAGACCAAGGCTTTGAGGTCAGAAGCTGAGTAGCCCTGGTGGAATCCAAACTGAGCATTAGTGAGCAGGCTATTGTTGAGCGAGTGCCACTTGATAGTACAGTCGATGATCTCTTCCATTACTTTGCTGTGATCCAGTGTAGACTGATGGGGTGGTAATTGGCTGGGTTGGATTTGTCCTGCTTTTTGTGGACAAGACATACTCCGGCAAGTTTCCACATTGTCGGGCAGATGCAGTGTTTTAGCTGTACTTGTACATGTTGGCTAGGGATGCAGATAGTTCTGGTGCTCAAGTCTTCAATGTTTTTGCCAGAATGTTGTCAGGGCCCATAGCCTTTGCAGTACCCAGTGTCTTCAGCTATTTCTTGATACCATGTGGAGCAAATTGAATTGTCTGAAGAAAGACTGGTATCCTTGATGCTGGGGAACTGAGGAGGAGGCCCAGATGAATCATCCACTTGGTATTTCTTGCAGATGCTTCAGCCTTGCCTTTTGCACTAATGTAGTGGGTTTCCCCCATCATTGAGGATGGAGGTATTTGTGGAATCCTCTCCTCCCATTAATTGTTTATTTGTCCACCATCATTCATGACTGGATTTGGCAAGACTGCAGAGCTTAGATCTGGTCTGTTGTTGGATCTCTCAGACAACATTTGATGGACAGAACTATAACATGCTGCTTCTGTTGTTTGGCATGCAAGTATTCCTGTGTTGGAACTTCACCAGGTTGGCACGTCATTTTTAGCTAAGCCAAGTGCAGCTCCTGGCATGCCGTCCTGCACTCTTCCTTGAACCAGGGTTGTTCCCCCGGCTTGATGGTAATGGTAGAGTAGGGGACATGCCGGTCCATGAGGTTACAGATTGTGGTTGAATGCAATTCTGCTGCTCCTGATGGTCCACAGCGCCTCATGCATGCCCAGTTTTGAACCATTACACTGTGACACTTGGAGCCAATTAAATTTGCAGTTTTTTGGGAAGAAATTTTCTGCCATTTTCTTCCTGTCTGAAATTTCCAATGTCCAAAATAATGTTTTGCAATGAAATAATTATTACATCGTGTCTAAAGCACAGAAACAGACCTTTTGGCCCTGTTGTACTTGAGAATGAAGTAATCCTTTCATATTAAAAACTTGGAAACTGTGGAAAAACTTTTTGTTTGGGTAAACCTTATGTTTATGGAATTTTTTATTTAATAAAGACTGTGTACATCTCAAGCTTAATTAATTTCCTAATATGCATGCCTATTGTGAGCTGGGTGGATAGAAGCAGAAAATCTTACCTTCCTGCCTTAAAAGTATTTAGGCTAAAAATGAGAACTTGTTGTGGACAGGGAAAGCGGTATTGGCTACTTGAAAGTACAAAGGGATCTGTGGTTGGATGAAGTCGGGGGCTGACTGGCTGATGGTTAAGACTGAATTTTCTGAAGAGTCCTAATTCTGCTGAGCTGTCTGCTACAAGAATCTGCTGCCTGATATACTGCCAAATTATGCACACATTGTTCTGAAAAACAAGGCCCTTTTTACCCTATCCATCCCTTCCTCAGGCACTTCCAAATCTTAAGACAGGTTTCTCATTGTTAAACTGCTAGACTGTATACCAAGTTTTCTTTGATCCCAGGACCACGTCATAGTGCAAAATGCTGGAGCAACTCGTCTTCCCTGCACATCAAATCCTCGCCCTCCTAGTGACGCTACATTGCAAGATCTGTCCCAGGGTTGCTAAAACCATCCTTCCCAATGTTCCTGGCACTATCTTGCCTGGTACTTCTAGAAGGTCAAGAAGAACTCGACCGTTCCTGGGATGAAGGGTTTATCTTATGAAGAAAGGTTGAACAGGCTAGGGCAGGCCCATACCCGTTGGAATTTAGAAGAATGCGAGGTGATCTTATTGAAACATACAGGATCTTGAGGGGACTGGATCGGTTGGATACCAGGAAGATATGGGGGAAACTGAAACTCGGGGACGTAGTTTACGAATAAGAAGTCTCCTTTTTAAGACAGGTGAGGCAAATGTTTTTCACTGAGTCTTTAGAGTGTGAAATTCTGTGCCCCAGAAGGTAGTGGAAGCTGGGTCTTTAAATTTATTCAAGGCTGACTTTTTGTTTTAGACAAGGGAGTCAAGGGTTATGGGGTGCAGACAGGTAAGTGGAGATGAGCCATGATCAGTCATGATCTTATTGAATGGAAGGGCTGAATGGCCTACACCTAAGTTCTATATTCTCTCTGTTTCTGAATCCATGGTGACCCTCTCAAAATAATGTCCAATAGCCCATTACAATATGGCCCAGAATAAAAGCAAAACACTGCGGATGCTGGAAATCTGAAACAAAAACAGAAAATGCTGGAAAAACTCAGGTCTAACAGTATCTGTGGAGGGAAAAAAACTAGTTAACGTTTTGAGCCCTTATCACTGTTCTTCAGAGCTGGTGAAGAAGAGTCTGCTCTGAAGAAGAGTCATAAGGACTCGAAACGTTAGCTCTTTTTCCTCTCCACAGATGCTGTTAGACCTGCTGAGTTTTTCCAGTATTTTCTGTTTTTGTTACAGTATGGCCCATTCCCAGTGTTGCTAAATCATAAGATTACCTCTTCCCTGCCACCAACTCAAATTTTTTTTTTCATTCATTCACAGGATGTGGGCTTCGCTGGCTGGGGCAGCATTTATTGCCCATCCCTAGTTGCCCTTGAGAAGGTGTTGGTGAGTTGCCTTCTTGAACCGCTGCAGCCCATATGTGTAGGTACATCCTCAGCACTATTAGGAAGGAGGTTCCAGGGTTTTGACCTAGTGATGGTGAAGGAATGGTGAAATATTTCCAAGTCAGGATGGTGAGTTACTTGGAGGGGAACCACCAGTTGGTGGTGTTCTCATGTGTCTGCTGCCCTTATCCTTCCAGGTGGTAGTGGTCGTGAGTTTGGAAGGTGCTGTTAAAAGAGCCTTGGTAAATTCCTGCAGTGCACCTTATAGATAGCACACACTGCTGCTACTGTGCGTCGGTGGTTGAGGATGTGAGTGGATGTCGTGCCAATCAAGCGGGTTGCTTTGTCCTGGATGGTGTCCAGCTTCTTGAGTGTTGTGGGAGCTGCACTTATCCAGGCAAGTGGGGAGTATTCCATCACACTTCTGATAGGCTTTGGGGCGTCAGGAGGTGAGTAACTCATCGCACGATTCCTAGCCTCTGACCTACTCTTGTAGCCACAGTATTTATATGGCTAGTCCAGCTCAGTTTCTGGTCAATGGTAACTCCCAGGATGTTGATTGTGGGGGATTCAGTGATGGTAATGCCATTGAACATCAAGGGGCGATGGTTGGATTCTCTCTTGTTGGAGATGGTCATTACCTGGCACTTGTGTGGCATGAATGTTACTTGCCACTTGTCAGCCTAAGCCTGGATATTGTCCAGGTCTTCCTGCATTTGGACATGGACTGCTTCAGTATCTGAGGAGTCGCGAATGGTGCTGAAGATTGTGCAATCGTCAGCGAACATCCCCACTTCTGACCTTATGATGGAAGGAAGGCCATTGATGAAGCAGCTGAAGATGTTTGGGCCTAGGACACTACCCTGAGAACTCCTGCAATGATGTCCTGGATCTAAGATGACTGACCTCCAACAACCACAACCATCTTCATTTGTGCTAGGTATGACTCCAACCAGCAGAGAGTTCCCCCCTGATTCCCATTGACTCCAGTTTTGCTAGGGCTCCTTGATCCCACACTCTGTCAAATGCGGCCTTCATGTCAAGAGCAGTCACTCTCATTGCACCACCTCTGGAGTTCAGCTCTTCTGTCCATGTTTGAACCAGGGCTGTAATGAGGTCAGGAGCTAAGTGTCCCTGGCGGAACCCAAACTGGGCATCAGGGAGCAGGTTATTGCTAAGCAAGTGCCGCTTGATAGCATTGTTAATGACCCCTTCCATTACTTTATTGATGATGGAGAGTAGACTGATGGGGCGGTAATTGGCCGGGTTGGATTTATCCTGCTTTTTGTGTACAGGACATACCTGGGCAATTTTCCACATAGCTGGATGGATGCCAGTGTTGTAGCTGTACTGGAACAGCTTGTCTAGGGTGCGGCAAGTTCTGGAGCATGAGTCTTCAGTACTACTGCCGGGGCCCATAACCTTTGCAGTATCCTGTGTCTTCAGCTGCTTCTTGATATCATGTGGAATGAATCGAATTGGCTGAAGACTGGTACCTGTGATGCTGGGTACCTCCAGAGGAGGCTGAGATGGATCATCCACTTGGCACTTCTGGCTGAAGATTGTAGCGAATGCTTCAGCCTTATCTTTTGCACTACTGTTCTGGGCTCCTCCATCATTGAGGATGGGGATATTTGTTGAGCTGCCTCCTCCAGTGAGTTGTTTAATTGTCCACCACTGTTCAGGACTGGCTGTGGCAGGGCTGCAGATCTTGGATCTGATCCGTTAGCTGTGGGATTGATTAGCCTGGTCTATCACTTGCTGCTTATGCTGTTTGGCACGCAAGTAGTCCTGTGTTATAGCTTCACTAGGCTGACTCCTCATTTTTAGATATGCCTGGTGCTGCTCCTGCACTCTTCATTGAACCAGAATCGATCCCCTGGCTTGATGGTAATGGTAGAGTGGGGTATATGCCAGGCCACGAGGTTACAGATTGTGTTTGAGTACAATTCTGCTGCTGCTGATGACCCACAGCGCCTCATGGATGCCTAGTCTTGAGTTGCTAGATCTGTTCGAAATCTATCCCATTTAGCATGGTGGTAGTGCCACACAACACGATGGAGGGCATCCTCAGTGTGAAGGCGGGATTTCATCTCTACAATGGCTGTGCGGTGGTCGCTCCTACCGATACTGTCATGGACATTTGCATCTGCAGCAGGCAGATTGGTGAGGATGAGGTCAAGTATGTTTTTTCCTCCTTGATGGTTTCCTCACCACCTGCCACAGGCCGAATCTAGCAGTTATTTAGTCATTTAGGACTCGGACAGCTTGGTCAGTAGTGGTTCTGCCAAGCCAACTTGGTGATGGACATTGAAGTCCCCCAACTAGATTACATTCTGTGCCCTTGTCACCCTCAGTGCTTCCTCCAAGTGGTGTTCAGCATGGAGGAGCACTGATTCATCAGCTGAGAGAGGGCAGTACATGATAATCAGCAGGAGGTTTCCTTGCCCGTATTTGACCTGATGCCATGAGACTGCATGGGTCCAGAATTGATGTTGAGGACTCCCAGTGCAACTCCCTCCCAACTGTATACCATTGTGCCGCCACCTCTGCTGGGCCTTTCCTGCCAGTGGGACAGGACATACCTTGCAGATAATGTCCCAAACACCACCATCACCATTCCTGGGTATGATTCTGTGAGTATGACTATGTTACGCTGCTGCACTAGCCCCCAGATATTAGTAAGGAGGACTTTGCAGGGTTGACAGGACTGAGATTGCCGTTGTTGTTTCCGGTGCCTAGGTCGATTGGGTGGTCTGTCCGGTTTCATTCCTTTTTTGTGGTTTTGTAATGGCTTGTTACAACTGAGTGCCCTGCTAGGCCGTTTTCGAGTCAACCACATTGCTGTGGCTCTGGAGTCACATGTGGGCCAGACCAGGTAAGGATGACAGATTTCCTTCCTTAAAGGACTAATGTTGTAAAACCAGATGGGTCATCATTAGACCTTTTTAATTACAGATTTTTATTGAATTTAAATTCCACCATCTGCTGTGGCGGGATTTGAACCCAGATCCCCCGAGTATAACCCTGGGTCTCTGGATTACAAGTCCAGTGACAGTACCACTTTGCCATTACCTCCCCTCGTCAACCTTAAGCACTGACACAGTTTATCCAACACTTGCTCCTTATCACTTTTGAACCCTTTTAGTGACAGATTTCCTCCTCTGTCACCGTGGCCTTGGTAGCATCTGTTTCCTTGGTAAAGGCAAATGCAAAGTATTCATTTAACAGCTCAGCCATGCCCCCTGCCTCCATATGTAACTCCCCTTTTTGGTCCTGAATTGGCCCTAGTCTTTTTTCCATCCTCTTACTATTTATGCGCAAAAAGAAGACTTTGGGATTCCCCTTTTTTTGGCTGCCAGTCTTTTCTCATGGTCCCTTTTTGCTCCTCTTACTGATTTTTCAACTCCCCTCTGAACCTTCTGTATTCCGCTTGGTTCTCAGTTGTATTTACTACCTGACACCTGTTATACACACACTTTATCTTAATCTCCTTTTTCATCCAGGGAGCTCTGGATTTGTTTGTTCTACCCTTCCCTTTTGAGGAAATATACCTTGACTCGGCCTGAACCATTTCTTCTTTGAAGGTAGCCCATTGTTCAGCTGCAGATTTTCCTTCCAACCTTTGGTTCCAGTCTAATCGGCTCAGCTCCATTCTTGCCCCAATAAAATTGGCTCTCCCCCAGTTAATTATTCTTACTCCGGATTGCCCATTGTCCTTTTCTACCGTTATCCTAAACCTTATAATGCAATGATCACAGTCTCCTAAATGCTCCCCCATTGACACTTGATTTACTTGGCCCACCTCATTTCCAAGAACCAGGTCTAACGGTGCATCCTTTCTTGTTGGACTGGACACACTGCTGTAGAAAATTCTCTTGAATACAATTTAGGAATTCTTGCCCCTCTCCGCCCTTTACACTATCATTGTCCCAGTTTACATTCGGGTAATTAAAATCCCCCATTATAACTACTTTATAATGTTTGCTGATCTCTGTAATTTCCCTGCAGATTTGTTCCTCTACATCCTTCCCACTAGTTGGCAGTCTATAGACTATACCGAGCAATGTGATTGCATCCTTTTTGTTCCTTAGCTCTGGCCAAATTGTTTCTGTCCTTGAACCCTCTGAGACATCCTCTTTCTCCAGCACTGCAATGCTCTCCCTAACCAATTCTGACACTCCTCTTCCTTTTCTATCTTTTCTGAACACCTTGTACCCAGTAATATTTAACACCCAGCCCCATCCTTCCTTGTGCCAGGTCTTTGCTATCGCCACAACATCATGTTTCCACATGGCAATCTGTGCCTGTAACTCCCCAATCTTATTTGCCATGCTCAGTGCATTCACACACATGCACAGTAACCCTGATTTTGACTTCATAACTTTCTTCCTTATTCTGACTGGACTATTAACTTACTATTCTCTATACTAGTTCTATGTCTCTCCCAGTATTTTGTGCTGCCTGGTGCGACTGTCTAATACCCCCTCCTTGTTCCCACGCCCCTATTGAGTTAGTTTAAAGCCCTCCCAATAGCACTACCAAAATGCCCCGCAAGGAACTCAGCCCTGGCTTTGTTCAGGTGCAACCCATCTGGCTTGTACAGTTGCCATCTTCTCCAGAGCCAATCCCAGTGTCCCAGGAATCTAAAGCCCTCCCTCCTGCAACATCTTTCCAGCCAGGCATTCATCTGACTTATCCTCCTATTTCTCTACTCACTTGCACGTGGCACTAGGAATAATCCAGAGATTACTATAATTGAGGTCCTGCTTGCTAATTTTCGACCAAGCTTCCTAAATTCTGATCGGAGGACCACATTCTCCTTCCTGCCTAAGTCACTGGTAACAGTGTGGACCACAACCTCTGGCTGATCACCCTCCCCCAGAAGAATGCCCTGTAGCCGCTCAGTGGCATCCTTGACCCTGGCACCAGGGAGGCAGCATACCATCCTGAAGTCATGTCTACGTCTGCCAAAATGCCTGTCTGTTCCTCTAACTAATGAATCCCCTATCATTATTGCTGTTCCACTACTCTTCTTCCTCCCCTCCTGTACAGCCGAGCTGCTCATGGTGCCAAAACTCTGGTTCTGACTGCGCTTCTGAGGAGCCAACACCTTCACCAGTATCCAAAACGGAAAAGCAATTTGCGAGTGGGATCCCAGTGTACTCCTGCATTACCTGCCTCGTTCTCTTGGATTGTCTGGCAGTTACCCATTCCCTTCCTGCCTGCAGGCGCCTAGCCTGCGATGTGGTCCATCTCACTGAATGTGCTATCAACGTAGCTCTCAGCCTCGCAGATGCACCATAGTGACTCCAGCTGCTGCTCCAGCTCCAAAACCCAGAGCTCAAGTTTCTGCAGCTGGCAGCACTTCCTGCACATGTGGTCATCTAGGACACCGGCAGTGTCCATGACTTCCCACATATTGCAGGACACACGTTACACGCGACTGAGCTGCTCTGGCATGTCTTTACTTGCCTTATGTTAACTTTAATGTACTTTGGTTTACTTATTACTTTGTTTTATCGATGCTGATTTAAATTTACCCCACTATTCCAAGTGTTTCTTATTTAAATCCAGCTAGCTACTTCTTTAAAGATAATATGGTTTTCTAATTTACAGCTATTTAAAGACATTCCTTAACAGCAGTTTCTCATCAACCAATGAACTTACAGTTTTCCTGTGATGTCACTCTTTGTTTTGTTTCTTCAAACCCAGTGTTCTAGAGCTGATGCTGAAGCAGCTGCCGCAGTGCATTCTCTAACCAGATTTCCTTTCTGCCTCCCTCCTGGTTAAATGTCAGCCCCGAGCCCCGCTCTCTCTTTATATCCTTGCTGTCCCCAGTGCATTCTCCAACCAAGTTCGTTCTCTGCCTCTCTCCCGGGTAAGAAGCAACTTGATTGAAATGTAAAAGATCCTGAGAAGTCTTGACAGGGTAGCTGTGGAAAGGATGTTTCCTCTTGTGGGAGAATCTAGAACTAGGGGGTCACTGTTTAAAAATAAGGGGTCGCCCACTTAGGACACAGATGAGGTGAAATTTTTTTGTGAGGGTAGTGAGTCTTAGAACTTTCTCCCTCAAAAGGTGTTAGAAGCACAGTTTTTGAATATTTTTAAGGCAGACCTGGCTTCTTGATAAGTAAGGGGTGAAAGGTTATCGGGCCAGGTGGGAATGCGGAGTTGAGGTTACAATTGGGTCAGACATGATCTTATTGAATGGTGGAGCAGGCTTGAGTGGCCCAATGGCTTACTCCTGCTCCTAATTTGAAAGTATATTAATTTAAATACCAAAAGTCTAATAATTTATCCTTACATAGGCTGTGTTTTGTGCGGTAGGAAGTCTTCATGTTTTAACCACTACAAATCCAAACTTAAAATTCCTTTGTTTGTGCTAATACTTCCTCATCTGGTGTGGCCTTGGATTTTTGTTTTGTTTTGTCAATGAAATAGCTGAAATTCCGTAAGCAATTTTTAAAAATACCTGTATGTATTTAAACATTTGAACGGAATTTTTTCTTTGAAGCTTTAGCAAGTGCACTGCATATCTAGATTTTGATGAAAGAATTTCTGGAAATGTCTGTTGCAATTTTTGAGAGATGAATTTTCAATGTTTCATTTAGCAGAGAATGGCTTGAGCAAAAGGTGGGAAAATACATTTAACCTTAGGTTAAAGCAAACTTTTGGAAGTTGAAACAAAAATAGAAAATGCTGGAAAAACTCAGCCGGTGTAACAGCATCTGTGGAGAGAAAGACAGAGTTCATGTTTTGAGTCTGTATGACTCTGTATGTATTAATTGTCTTTCTCTCCATAGATGCTGAGCTTTTCCAACATCTTCTGTTTTTGCTTTTAATCTTACTAGCTTCAGGCAAGACCGCCTACATACACTGTCTCTGTCACCAATGCACAGTGGCAGCAGTGTGTACTTTCTACAAGATGCACTGCAGCAATTCACCAAAGCTCCTTGGACAGCATCTTCCAAACCTGGGACCTCTACCACCTCAAAGGACAAGGGGAGCAGATGCATGGGAAAACCACCACCTGCAATTTTCCCTCCAAACCACACACCACCCTTACTTAGAACTATATCGCTGTTCCTTCATTGCTGCTGGGTCAAAACCCTGGAACTCCCTTCCTAACAGCACTGTGGGTATACCTACACCACACTCCCTGCAGGGGTTCAAGAAGGCAGCTCACCACCAACCTCTCAAGGGCAATTAGGATGGGCAATAAAAATGCTGGCCTAGCCAGACGCCCACATTCCATGAAAGAATTTTTTAAAAAAAGGTACAAAATCATTTCATGGCCATTTATTGGCACAGTTAAAGCTTGATCTAAGTAAGTATAAAGACGCTTGTAGGAAGAAGGGTTTTTATCTTCGATGTATGAATTCACCGTATTGCAAATAACTTTGAAGCTGTGATTTGTCTAAGGTGTCTGCTTTTAAAGTGTGATTTATATATTTTAGAATAAGGAATGTATTTAGATCCTGTAAAGCCTGCTTTTATATTCATTTTATTGAACATACGGTTATTTGATTCTTTTTAACAGTGGTCAGCCTTGGTAAAGCTGGCCAAATTTACTTTGGGAATTCATAAGATGATGAGAAATAGGAGCAGGAGAAGGCTGTTTGGCCCCTCAAGCTTGCTCTGCCATTATAGTTTATAATATCAGATTATAGCTGATCTGATTGTGAATGTAACTTCATTTCCTGTCTGCGCCCATAACCCTTTATTCTTTTGTAGATCAAAAATCTGTCTAAATCAGCCTTGAATATATTCAATAACACAGCCTCCCCTGCTCTCGGTTGAAGAAAATTCCAAAGATTAATTACACTTTCAGAAAAGAAATCCTTCCTCTTCTCTGTCTTAAATGGGAGACCCCTTACTTTTAAACTGTTCCTCTAGTTCTAGATTCCCCACAAGGGGAAGCATGCTCTCAGCATCCATCCTGTCAAGGCCCTCAGAATCTTACATGTTTCAATAAGATCATCTCCCATTCTTCTAAACTCCAGTGAACACAGGTCCAACCAGCTCGATCCATCCTCATGTGACAGGAATTACCTAATGAACCTTCTCTGAACTGCCTCCCAATGAAACTTTAACTAAGGAGTCCAATATGCTAGATGCAGTCTCACTAATGACCTGTTGTATCAAGACTTCCTACTTTTATACTCCAACCCCTTTACAGTAAAGGCTAACATTGCATTTGCCTACCTGATTACTTGCTGTACCTGCATGCCGACTTTAACTTATACAAGGACGCCCAGATTCTTCTGTGCCAGATCCCTCTGCTTTGAGAACTGTCGGCTCCTAGTGCCTCACTAAAATCAATATAAATGTAGCTTTAGGTAGCGTTAGCACTTGTTGTGGCTTTTTATTTGACTTGCCTGCAATAAGTTTTGATGGCTCTATAGAAATAAATATGGTATGTATTAAATACAAGCAAGCATTCTTGAAAGCTAAGGCTTGCGTTTCACAGTTTGTTTCACTTTTCTTGTAACCTGCAGCCTTCTAATTGAAGGTTCGCAGTAAAATTAATTATACTGTAGTTTGTCTATTTAATATTGTAAAGTAACCTGACTTGGGTGCTGCTTTCAGATAAGTGTAGTTTCAGATCTGTGTATAGCAATCTGTGACAGGTGAAGTTTTTCTTTGCTAATATTTAACTAGAAGCCATTGGAGAGTATCACTTCTTATACATTTAAGTTAAAGCTTTACCCTTCTGGTTATATAATGATATTTGCTTAATTCTCCTGTTTTAGATTAAGTTTTATATTTTATTGAAGTGAATTGCGCAGTAAAATCTGTTGAATTTGTAATTCATCATGAAATTCTGTTCAAGTGAAGCAGTTCAGGATTCGTGGCAAAACTTTTTATTTCAATTTCAGATTTTAAACCCCTAACCACATGACCATATTTAATGTTTAACGGGTATAATAGTTTGAGTATTAATTTTGTTTTAGTATTTGGTGCTTTTGCAGCGTATCATGTTGTAGAATTGTGTAAAATTTGTACAACTGTGGTTTAAATTTTATTTAATTGTACTCCACAGATGCAACAGCTCTTTAAATGAAAGCCAGTTGCATTTGGAAAAATATTTAAACAAAAATAACAATCACCACTTTTATAACCCTGGTTTGACAGTTGTATGGAAGGCAACTTTACTTGAAAAGCTCAGTTTGAACAATGTTGATAGAAAAATCAATTTAACATTGATCTACAGTTATTATCCTCTTTGGCTTCAGTGCAGATCAGAACCCATTCTCCATACAATTTTTTTTAAAGTTTTCTGCTACATATGTGCAACCACTGTGATCAAAACTTCAGGGTTAAAATATATGAATAACCTGTATAGGCTGCATCCCTCCAGCTGTGTATTGTTCTCTTTAATATCTCAAATACAGTATTATAAAAATGTGAAATGCAACATTTTGTCTCCTATTTCAGAACGGATGATGTATTTCCAATCCTGCTTCTGAGTGTCTTTGCATTTATGTTTTGGAGTAGGAGTTTGTCTGAGCTTATGTTCAGACCCAGAATTGGTGCTGTGCTGCTAGAAAGCACAAGTAATGGGGGACTCCTGTTATTGTAGAATAACGGGGTGCCAATGCTCTTAGCAGAAACAAAAATACCTGGAAAAACTCAGCAGGTCTGGCAGCATCTGTGGAGAGGAGCACAGTTAATGTTTCGAGTCCGAATGACCCTTCAACAGAACAGTTCTGTTGAAGGGTCATTCGGACACAAAACGTTAACTGTGCTCCTCTCCGCAGATGCTGCCAGACCTGCTGAGTTTTTCCAGGTATTTTTGTTTTTGTTTTGGATTTCCAGCATTCATAGTTTTTTGCTTTTATCTTAATGCTCTTAGCAGTATTGATTATCAGCTCTACTAAAGAGGGGTTGGAGAAATTGGGTATCCCTGATGCTATATTAAGGCAGCTTGCATCTCTCAAAGTTGGGATTCACTGGCTACGGTCAACTTGCTTTCCATCCAGCTTTCATAATTGGCAGACAGAGAAGTAGGAAGTCCCCCACCCCTTAGAATTTAGGTGTTGAGTTGGAGGTATTGTTGGAGGAGATAGATGTGTGGAGAGGACATTAATGAGATCTTTCTGGCGCCAGATAGGAAGGTAAACAGCAGGACTGAGGTGACAGAGCAGATGATCTGTAGTAAGAAACTGACTGACCTGACCAGGCTTGCTAAGGGAAGACTCCCAATTCAAATCTCTCATTACACTCTGCAATGTTTGGTTTAAACTCAATAATTATAAAATTTAGGAGCTTTACCTGCAGTCACAATCCTTCCCTTCTCCAGCACCACCACTGCTGTAATCACCGCCATGCTCTTTGCTCTACCTCCTTTTGCTTCTAATGCTGCACACTGCACATGCTATTTCTCTTATCTCCTCACTTCTTTGCCACCCTTCACAAAGAAAACCATTATTCTACCTTGACATGAGCATCCCACTTAGCACCATTAGCACTCTCCCTTTTTCCTTACAGCATTAACTCTGTAATAGATCAGGTGAGGACAGGACAGGATGAAGGAGATTCTCCATTTGTATCTTTCAAGCACAAACTGGTATTCGAAAGTAAAGTACAGTACTGCAGATGGCGGAAATCTGAAATTGAAAACAGCAAATGCTGAATAGATACTGCCTGACCGACTGAGTGTTTTCAGCATTTTCTGTTTTCATTACAAACCTGTATTATCAGCTACCTGTTCATGGGTGGTGAACCCTGTTCTGTTCTAAAGATACCTGGTTTGTAATGGGGAGACTGCACAGGAACATGTGTGCAGTTAATTGTGCCTACACCTGAAGAAACATAGCCAGTGTAGTGAAACAATGCAGCTACAGCCAAAAGTCAGCTGTTCAATTCTCCAAAACTTAGCTAAAATCCCCAAAAGATTATTTAGAGACTTTTCTTCCTGAGTGTTCTGCATGTTTTGCTGGCTGGGATTAGTATTGAGTTAGTAGACACCCCCCAGACTCTACTCTCCCGAAAGGATACTAATTCAAGTGCAGGACCCCTAATGGTAGCTGGTACAGGATGCCACAAATTTGCTAGGCTTAATGTCTGAGTATGAATAAATGGCAAAATGCTATTTAGCCTAGAACAAAGCAAAGTAAAATTGAAGGAAAAATTTGGGGTTAAAAGTGAAGTATTAATTTCAAAAATTTCCTCCCGCTATCCATATGCAGTATGTAGATGATAGTTTAAATTGTTTTCAGTTCTGGACCAACATAAGTACTAATTATGCAGGAGACAAAGATGGATTTGCTGTATTATAAGATGCTATGCAATAGAATGTCTTTCCATCTTTTTATTTGGCCTCATTGTTTTGTGTTCTTTAATATAACACTTTGCAGTTGGAGCAATGCACTTGATCTTGGTTTTCCCTTTTACATTACGTATATACAAACATACAAATTAGGGGCAGGAGTAGGCTGTTCAAGTTTGCTCTGCCATTTAGTAAGATCATGGCTGATCTGATTATTGCCTCAACTCCACTTTGCTGGCTACCTTCTATACCCTTTGATTCCCTTGTCAATCAAGAATCTATCAAACTTGGCCTTCTGAATATTCAATGACCCTGCCTTCACTGCTCTCTGGAGAAGAGAATTCCACAGACCAATGACCCCTTGAGAGAAAAAAATTCTACTAATCTTTTTCTTAAATGGGAGACCCCTTATTTTTAAACTTTGTCGTCTAGTTCTAGTCTTTTTCTCATGAGAGGAAACATCCTCTCAGCATCTATTCTGTCAGGTCCCCTCAGGATCTTACATGTTTCATTAAGACCACCTCTCATCCTTCGAAATTCCAATGAAAGCAGGCCAACGTTCCTCATACAATAACCCCCTCATCCCAGGAATCAGTCAAGTGAACCATCTCTGAACTACTTCTAATGTTATTATACCCTTTCTGAATTAAGGAGACCAAAACTGAACACAGATGTGGTCTCACCAATGCCTTGTATGATGCTAGAAAAACATTCCTATTTTTATATACCATTTCTCTAGCAATAACCGACAATAATCAGTTGCCGTACCTGCATGCTAACTTTTTGTGATTCATGTACTAGGACATCCAGATCCCTCTGTGCCAAAGAGTTCTGCAGTCTCTCTTGTGATGAACACTTTAATTACAGAAAATGATTCACCTTCAAGGACTAAGAACATTCTGGAAGAATTTGTGTTTTAAAAGACACTGTTCCTTAAAAGGCTAATGCAAGAACTCTGTTTTTCTCGGAAGAGACATCCATTTACATGAAAAGGCAATAAGCAGTTGTAAAGAAGCTGAAAACTTCTTGACCCTGATGGACTGTGTACAAAAGGGGTCACATGGTAGTTTATGGCTCTGGAAAGGTGGGTGGGGAAACATTGCCTGGAACTGTTTAACAGTTGATTTTTGGTTTGCTTTGAGAAGAAGGAGGACCAACTGCTTGTGAAGGAAGTCAGCAGCCTTTTTGCAGTCCACAGGCGGAAGTGAATATAAGCTGCTTCTAAATCGTTCTACGTGTTCGAATTGAGTACCTGTTCCTTGAGTCTGCCTGAAAAGCAGTGTAAGAGTCATCAATTGTTTCACAGATCAGTGTTGAGAGACCAACTGCATAACCCAGACACCATTCTAAGGACTCCATCATCTTTCCTTTTCATCTTTCCTTTTCCCTTGAATGATTGACTTTTAACCTTTTGGCAGGGTTCCTATATTTTTGTTTTTTTTGTTGTGTGTGACTTAGGGTATCTCAAGAGTAATTGGTATACTTTCATATTTCACACTATGTTAATAAGCTTTGCCTTTCTAGTTGACAAGACTGCTATTTAAAATAAACTAATAAATTTTTTGCTTATTGAAAGAAGTAATTTTTTTATTCTGGGCAACAGTAGCAAAGGTAAGCAATTGGCCATTTTGGTGAGTGAATCAAACTTTTAGACTAATGGCATGACCTGTGGAATAGTGGGGCTAGTCTAACTGCACACTCCTCCCTTCCGGGTCATAACACTCTCCATTTAAATGCTATACTGTTTTTCTGTTCCTCTTGCCAAAGGGGATAAGTTCACATTTTCCCACATTAAACTCCATGTTGCAATTTTTTGCCCACTCACTTAATCTAAACCTCTTTTGTAAACTTTTTAATTCCTCCTTGCAATTTACTTACCTATCTATCTTTGTGTTATCCACAAATTTAGCAACATTTGGTCCCTTCATCCAAGTCGCTGGAACAGAAGAAAAGACCACGGCCCACTGAGCCTGCGCCGCTATTCAATACAATCATGGCTGATCTTGGGCTTCAAATACATTTCCCGCCTGCTCCCCATATCCCTTAATTCCCTGAGAGCCCAAAAATCTGTCGATCCCAGCCTTAAATATTGTCAACGGTGAAACATCCACAATCCTCTGGGGTAGAAAATTCCAAAGATTCACAACCCTTTTGAGTGAAGTAATTTCTCTTCATCTCAGTTCTAAATGATGGCCCCATAATCTGAGACTGTGCCCCTGTGTTTTAGATTCCATGACCAGCGGAAACAATTTCTCAGTGTCTGTCAAACCCCTTCAGCATTTTGTAGGTGTCAGTGAGGTCACCTCTCATTCTTAACTCTAGAGAATATAAGCTAATTTACTCAGTCTCATCAGTCTCATCATAGGACAACCTGCTCACCCCAGGGCCCAATTTAGTGAACCTTTTGCTGTACTGCCTCCAATGCCAGTATATCCTTTCTTAAATGTGGAGACCAAAACTGCACATAGTATTCCAGATGCAGTCTCACCAAATTCCTGTACAACTGTAGCAAAACTTCTTTTATTCTTGTACTGCAATGCCCTTGCAGTAAAGGCCAACATGCCATTGCCCCTCTGAATTGCTTGCTGCACCTGCATGCTTACTTTGAGTTCCTTGTACAGACACACCCAAGTCTCTTTGAGCATCGACATTTACAAATTTCTCACCTTTTAAGAAAATATTCAGCTTTTTTATTCTTATAACCAAAGTGAATAACTTCATACTTCCTTATATTATAATTCATCTTGCCCACTGTCTATATCTCTTTGCAGCCTCTCTGTCTTCCCCACAGCTTTCCTTTCCACTTAGCTTGGCACCATCAGCAATCTTAGGTACGTTAATCTCTGTTTCTTCCTCTAAATTAGAAATGTAGATTGTAAATAGCTGAGGTCGCAGCACTGATCCCTGCTGCACTCCACTATGCCTGCCAACTTGAAGAAGCCCCATTTATGCCCACTCTTTTTTTTTATCCATTAACCAATCCCTTATACATGCCAATACATTACCCCAACTCCATGAGCCCTTATCTTGCCTATTAACCTTCTGTGCAGCACCTTATCAAACGCCTTTTGGAAATCCAGGTACAGGACATCTGCTGGTTCCTCTTTACCTATGCTACTTGTTACATCCTCAAAATACTTCTAATAAATTTGTCAAGCAGAATTTCCTTTCAGTGTGATATTTCGCTCGGTGGGCACATGTGGCAGTCGGAAGCGTGCCCGCTGACAATTAAGTGGGCAATTAAGCCCGTCAACGATACAATCAACAGTGATTTAAAGTGGCCCATCCGCATTTATGGTTGGCGGGAAGGCCGTTCTCCCAGGCGGCATTCATGTTTTTACTCAAGCCTCAATCCAGCAAAGGATGAAATCTCTGTGGGGAAATAAAATAGCAAGAGATATCTGCGTACTGGTTTTTTGAGGTATGCTTTCAGGTGGCGCATTTTGCAGCATTTTTGTCTTATCTTTTAGCCTGCTGAGGTCTGCAGCTTCCTGGGGCAGCTGTCTTCCTTCAGGGAGCTCTCTCAAAGCTCGCCACTCTTGGTTACATTGGCACCCGCCCTCTTCCCGTCCCCCCCACCCCAGCAGCGCTGAGCATTTCAGCACACATTTCACGCTGGCTGGCTAGCTGAATTGAATAGAATTGGCCAGCCAGTGGGAAATCGCGGTCGGGGGCCAATCGTGGCCAGTGGCCCATTTCCCATCTGCTCCCAGGCTCACTGACTGCGCATGTCCAATGACTGAAAAATTCAGGCCCATGTTGACTTGTTCTAATCATACTATGCTTTTCTAAGTGCATTGTTAAGACTTCCTGAATAATAGAGTCCAGTATTTTCCCAACAACTGATGCTGGGCTAAGTGGCCTGTAGTTAACTGTTTTCTCCCACACTGCTTTTCACAGAAGGAGGGAAACATTTGCCAACTTCCAATTTTGTGGGACTATTCCCAAACCTAAGGAAGTTTGGAAAATCATAGCTCGCACATCCACTATTTCTGCAGCTATCTCCTTTAGAACCCTTGGGTGTAGACCATCAAGTCCCAAGGATTTGTCAGACTTTAGTCCTATAAGTTTATCCAATACTTTATCTCAACTGATACTAATTTCCCTTAATTCCTCACTTTTTTTAACCCCTAGGTTATTGTCTATTTCTGGTATGGAACTTGTGTTTTCTACTGTGAAGACAGACACAAAATATTTATTCAATGCCTCCAACATTTCCTCATTTCCCATAATAAGTTCTCCTGTCTCTGCTTTTAAGGGACCAACTTTAGCTACTCACTTCCTTTTTATATACATATAAAAGATTTTACGATCTGTTATATTTCTCGCTAGTTTACTCCTGTATTCTATTTTTTTCCCCTTTTCATCATCTAATTGGTGGTCCATTGCTGGTTTCTAAAACATTCCCAATCCTCAGACTTGCTGCTCCTTTTTGCATAATTGTAAGCCTCTTCTTTTAATCTAATACTATTCTTTACTTCCTGGGTGAGCCACAGTTGGGTCCTTCTTGCTGAGATTTTGTTTTTCAATGGAATGTATTTTTGTTGAGCACTTTGGATTGTTTATTTAAATGTTTCCCACTGTTCATTCACCTCCGTACCTTTTAGTCTATTTACACAATTAACCATAGCCAGTTCTCCACTCATACCTATGTAATTGGCTTTTTTTAAGATTTTTGTTTGTGATTTGAATAGGTCACTTTCAAATTTAACATGGAATTGAATGGTATTATGATCACTATTTCCCAATGCATCTTTTATTATGACATTACTAATTAACCCTGCTTCATTACACAATATTAGATCTAAGATAGCTTTATCCCTAATCAGTTCCACGACAAACTGCTCCAAGAAATTGTCATGAAAACATTCTACAAACTCACCTTCTAGATCATTCTTCCCAATTTGATTGTCCCAGTCTGTATGAAGATTAAAGTACCCTAAAGTTATTACATTTCCTTTGTTACAATGCCCAATAATTTCTTGTTTAATGGTCTGCCTAACTGTATAACTGCTATTGGGGGCCTTTAAATTACTTCCTCCAGTGTTTTCTGACTTTTGCTATTCCTAATTTCCAACCATACTGATTTTACTACATGATCTTTAGAGGCCAGATCCTTTCTCGCTAATGTACTTATGTCATCCTTTACTATCAGGGTTACTCCACTTCCTTTGTCATTCTGTTTCTATTTCCCTTAAATATTGTATACCCTGGAATATTTATTTCCCAATCTTGATCACCTTGTAACCATGTTTCTGAAATGGTGATTAGATGTAAATCATTTGCCTCTTTTTTTTTTCATTCATGGGATGTGGGCGTTACTGACTAGGCTAGCATTTATTGCCTATCCATATTGCCCTTAAGAAGGTTGTGGTGTGTCACTGCCTTCAACTGCTGCAGTCCATATGTTGTAGGAACACCCAGATTGCTGTTAGAAAGGGGTTTCTGGGTTTTTGACCAGCAGCAGTGAAGGAGCAGCGATAAAGTTCCAAGTCAGGATAGGTTGTGACTTGGGAACTTGAAAGTGGTGGTGTTCCCATGCATCTGCTGCTCTTGTCTTTCGAGGTGGTAGAGGTCGTGGGTTTCAAAGGTGCTGTCTAAGGAGCCTTGTTGAGCTGCAGTGCATCTTGTAGGTGGTACACAGTGCTGCCACTGTGCATCAGTGGTGAAGGGAGTGAATGTTCAAGGTGGTGCATGGTCTGCCAATCAAGTGGGCTGTTTTTCCTGGATGATGTCTAGCTTCTTGAGTGTTGTTGGAGCCGCACTCATCTAGGTAAGTGGGCAGTATTCTATCACACCCCTGACTTGTGCCTTGTGGATGGTGAACAGGCTTTGGGGAGCCAGGAAGCGAGTTACTCTCCACAGAATTTCCAGCCTCTGACCTCTTTTAGCTACAGTATTTATATGGCTGGTCCAGTTCAGATTCTGGTCAATGGTAACCCCAAGGATGCTGATGGCAGGGGATTCAGCAAAGGTACTACGATTGGATGTCATGGGGCAATGGTTAGATTCTCTCTTGTTGGAGATGGTCATTGCCTGGCACCTGTGTGGTGCGTATGTTACTTGCCACTTAGCAGCCCAAACCTGATTATTATCCAGATCTTGCTGTATATGTACTGCTTCAGTATCTGAGGAATCATGAATGGTGCTGAACATTGTGCAATCATCAGCGAACATCCCCACTCCTGACCTTATAATGGAAGGAAGGTCATTGATGTAACAGCTGAAGATGGTTGGGCTGAGAACTCTACCCTACAGCACCTGCAGCAATGTCCCAAGACTGAGATGATTGACCTCCAAGAGCCATCATTCTTTGTGCTAGGTATGACTCTAGGCACTAGTTAATCTATCGTATCTGAATGCACAAACCATCTGTAGTAAAAAAAAAAAAGTAAAGGTTTTTATTTCTATTCCCTACAATGACCTTATTCGCTGATGTACATCTTTTGTTAAAAAAATAAAAACAAAAAAACTGCGGATGCTGGAAATCCAAAACAAAAACAAAAACAGAATTACCTGGAAAAACTCAGCAGGTCTGGCAGCATCGGCGGAGAAGAAAAGAGTTGACGTTTCGAGTCCTCATGACCCTTCGACAGAACTTGAGTTCGAGTCCAAGAAAGAGTTGAAATATAAGCTGGTTTCAGGTGTGTGTGGGGGGCGGAGAGAGAGAGAGAGAGAGAGGTGGAGGGGGGCGGTGTGGTTGTAGGGACAAACAAGCAGTGATAGAAGCAGATCATCAAAAGATGTCAACAACAATAGTACAAAAGAACACATAGGTGTTAAAGTTAAAGCTGGTGATATTATCTAAACGAATGTGCTAATTAAGAATGGATGGTAGGGCACTCAAGGTATAGCTCTAGTGGGGGGGGGTTTTTAAAAAAAATAATGGAAATAGGTGGGAAAAGGAAAATCTTTATAATTTATTGGAAAAAAAAAGGAAGGGGGAAACAGAAAGGGGTGGGGATGGGGGAGGGAGCTCACGACCTAAAGTTGTTGAATTCAATATTCAGTCCAGAAGGCTGTAAGGTGCCTAGTCGGAAGATGAGGTGTTGTTCCTCCAGTTTGCGTTGGGCTTCACTGGAACAATCCTCACTTCCTCCAAATAAAAGGTGTGGCTATGGGTACCCGCATGGGCCCCAGCTATGCCTGTCTCTTTATGGGGTATGTGGAACATTCCTCGTTCCAGCCCTACTCCGGCCCCCTTCCACAACTCTTTCTCCGGTACATCGATGATTACTTCGGTGCCGCTTCATGCTCTCGTCGGGACTTGGAAAAATTTATTAATTTTGCTTCCAATCTCCACCCCTCCATCATTTTCACGTGGTCCATCTCTGACACTTCCCTTCCCTTCCTTGACCTCTCTGTCTCAATCTCTGGTGATAGACTGTCCACCAATATCCATTACAAACGCACCGACTCCCACAGCTATCTCGACTACAGCTCCTCACACCCCGCTTCCTGTAAGGACTCCATCCCATTCTCTCAGTTCCTTCGCCTCCGTCGCATCTGTTCCGATGATGCTGCCTTCAAAAACAGTTCCTCTGACATGTCCTCCTTCTTCCTTAACCGAGGTTTTCCACCCACGGTCGTTGACAGGGCCCTCAACCGTGTCCGGCCCATCTCCCGCACATCCGCCCTCACACCTTCTCCTCCCTCCCAGAAACATGATAGGGTCCCCCTTGTCCTCACTTATCACCCCACCAGCCTCCGCATTCAAAAGATCATCCTCCGCCATTTCCGCCAACTCCAGCATAATGCCACCACCAACACATCTTCCCTTCATCCCCCCGTAGGGATCGCTCCCTCCGGGACACCCTGGTCCACTCCTCCATCACCCCCTACTCCTCAACCCCCTCCTATGGCACCACCCCATGCCCACGCAAAAGATGCAACGCCTGCCCCTTCACTTCCTCTCTCCTCACCGTCCAAGGACCCAAACACTCCTTTCAAGTGAAGCAGCATTTCACTTGCATTTCCCCCAACTTAGTCTACTGCATTCGTTGCTCCCAATGTGGTCTCCTCTACATTGGAGAGACCAACCGTAAACTGGGCGACCGCTTTGCAGAACACCTGCGGTCTGTCCGCAAGAATGACTCAAACTTCCCTGTCGCTTGCCATTTTAACACTCCACCCTGCTCTCTTGCCCACATGTCTGTCCTTGGCTTGCTGCATTGTTCCAGTGAAGCCCAACGCAAACTGGAGGAACAACACCTCATCTTCCGACTAGGGACTTTACAGCCTTCCGGACTGAATATTGAATTCAACAACTTTAGGTCGTGAGCTCCCTCCCCCATCCCCACCCCCTTTCTGTTTCCCCCTTCCTTTTTTTTCCAACAAATTATAAAGATTTTCCTTTTCCCACCTATTTCCATTATTTAAAAAAAAACCCCCCCACTAGAGCTATACCTTGAGTGCCCTACCATCCATTCTTAATTAGCACATTCGTTTAGATAATATCACCAACTTTAACTTTAGCACCTATGTGTTCTTTTGTACTATTGTTGTTGACATCTTTTGATGATCTGCTTCTATCACTGCTTGTTTGTCCCTACAACCACACCCCCCCCCCCCCCACCCCCCACCTCTCTCTCTCTCCGCCCCCCCCCACACACACCTTAAACCAGCTTATATTTCAACTCTTTCTTGGACTCGAACTCAAGTTCTGTCGATGTGTCATGAGGACTCGAAACGTCAACTCTTCTCCGCCGATGCTGCCAGACCTGCTGAGTTTTTCCAGGTAATTCTGTTTTTGTTTTTGTACATCTTTTGTTAAGCTCTTTGTCCTTTCCTGTCCCGCTCTGCCTGTCTTTACCCACATCACTAAACTGTTTGGATGCCTCGACCTTTCTCTTTGGATTTCCAAATCTACCTTCACTCGAACCAAAGTTATTTATAAAAAGTGTAAATAGTTGAGACCCCAGCAGTTATCCTTGTGGCACTCCACTGGTTACAGCCTGCCAACCTGGAAATGGCCCATTTATCCCTACTATCTGCTTCTTGTTATCCAGTAAACCTCTATCCATGATAATATGTTACCCCCTACACCATGAGCTCTTATTTTGCATAGTAACTTCTAATGTGGCATCTTATCAAGTGCTTTTTGGAAATCCAGGTACACCATATCTGCAGGGTCCACTTGTTATGAAATCCATTTTTTCTGTGTCCTGGTGTGCTAAGTTAGCAGTAGGTAGAGATTGTAACAGTTAAGGTGCAAGATGTTCCACCTGCTTGTTGCATTTGTTCCTGCCTCATAACAAGGACAGGACCCTCTTAGAGTGTTTTGATAGGTCACCACATCCGTTCAAAGATCACTGAACAGTCAGTTTGAGTCAGTCAGTCAGCCAGCATAATGGACAAAGACAGGGTACAGAAACAGGTTAAGTTAAGAAAAAAAGAAAGGAGCAGAGAATTAGGCTCCAAATTAGAGGAAGAGCTGCGGGGAGTAGATTTTAATTAAAGTGGGCAGTTGGGGCAAAGGTACCCCTTTGGAGTAGTGGTGTTCTGCTTGGTGTGGCCAAAGAGCTGAAATTGTGCTTATGAGTTAGTGTTCAAGTGTACTTGGAAATCCAGGGGGATGAAATCTCAGAAGGTAAGAATTAAACTCTGCAAGGTTGGCTGTCATTGAAGCCATCCAAGTTGGAGTGACGTTTGGTGAGAATTCCAAAGTGAGATCTTCGAAGGTGAATATTGGAAACCGTTGTGAGAAATACTGAGTTTCAGTGAGATTGGTTGACTCAGCGTGACTAACGTCTAGGTGGGCTGTTAAGAAATCCATGGAATTCATTTTAATCGCGTCTGTCATGTATTGTGTCATGTGGTGTGCTCTACCACAGTGGGCTTGTTAATTCACATGTACCTCATACTTATTCTGAAAGTTGGAGTATAATATAAATATTGTAAATTGTTTTATCTTTTTGACCTGGTATAGTAAAGTTTATTTTTGTTTGTTCAAAACCCATGGAATCTTTTGGAATTCTTCACTGAGTTAAGTGGCTTGAATCTCAAACTTTATTGGTCCCTAACTGCATCTCATCAACAACCATGGGGCCTGGTCAAGGATCGTAACACACTTTATCTATGTTACTTGTTACTTCCTCAAAGAACTTTAATAAATTAGTCGAACATGACTCCCTTTTCACAAAACCATGCTGACTCTGCCTAATTGCATTAAGATTCTCTAAGTGCCCTGCAATAACTTCCTTAGCAATAGATTTTAGCATTTTCTCTATGATAGATAGTAGGCTAACTGGCCTGTAATCACTGCTTTCTGTCTCCTTCCTTTCTTGAACAGAGGCACGACATTTGCCATTTTCCAATCTGATGGGAACTTTCCAGAACCATGGGAATTTTGGAAAAATAAAACCAATGAACCTCCTATCTCCTCGGACACTTAGTATAAAGTCCATCAGGTCCTGGTGACTCTGTCAACCTTCAGTTCCGATAGTTTCCTCAATATCCTTGCCCTGGTGATTGTAATTGCTGTAAGCTTCCCCACCAGCACCACCCAAACCTCCATGCCCCCTCCACCTGCCCTTCATCTCTTTATTTACAAGTATTTCTGGGATGGTATTTCTATCTTCTACAGTGAGGACAGACACAAGATATCTCTGAAACGCTTCCTCAATTTCCTTATTTTGCATTATTAATTTCCCACTTCTGTACAGGACCCACTCTCACTTTAGCTTTTGTTCTGAAAATATTAAGATAGTCGAGAGGATATTTTCTTTTAGTGCATCAACCCACTTTTTAAAAGGTTTTTTCCTACAAATTAAATGTTGGATTTTTAAAAATGTAGTGTTTTGTAGTGAAAATACTTATTTAACTATTAAAACCTGTTCAATCCTTAGCCAAATTTTCCCTCCACTTTGGGGACTTGGCTCCTTGCTGGTTATGATTGCACAAACGTCAATTGCCTTCTTAATACCCAGGCCACTTGGTCATACTTGATGTGCAAGGATATGGGGAAAGTGCAGGGGAGTGTACCTAACTGGATTGTTCTCCGAAAGAGCTGGAGCAGACTGGATGGGCTAATGTTCACCCCCCTGTGCTATACTATTCTCAGTTCTATTCTTTGATCCTATTCCAGGTCAGTACTGTCAGCCAGTGTTGGCAGGCATAGGGCTAAGCCTGGTCCTACTTCATTTGATGTGCACATGCAATCCCTGTCGAAAGCGCATGCTAGATAATGATCGGCATTGAGAACCCTGGCTAACTTTCCATTCCTAACTCTGCGGCACTGCTGACAAATTTAGCACATCTGCCACCTTGGCGAGATCAACCAACTAAATAATTGAGGCTGGCACACTCCAAAGGAAGAAATAATATTTTCTTTTACACAACCTCAGAATGCCCTAAAGTGTTTTACAGCCAAAGAATTACTTTTGAAGTGCTATCACTGTAGTTGCATGAGAAATCAACAGTCAATTTTTACAAAGCGAGGTCCCAAAAACGGCAATGAGATAATGACTAGAATTTTCTTTAATGACCTTGGTTAAGAGAGAAATATTGGCCTGTACATTGCTGACTCTTTTTTGACTAATGTCATGGTACATTTTAATGTGCTGCAGATAGGCCTCATTTTAATGTCGCATTCAAAATATTTCTAGTCACAATGGCTCAGATACATTTTGAATAATATTGCTGAGCCATTGGGGAGCCTTGTTTTTGTTATTGTAAAGTAGTAGTAAAAGCTCTATTTAAAAAATGTGTTCACTGAATACAGATGGCAATGCTTATAAAAATGCTTATTCTTGGAAACCTTTAGATTACTTAATGATGTGAAGCCAAAAATGCATTTTAAATGTGGACTGCACATGTCCCAATCTTACTGCATTTTGGGTACACTCCAACATGGGTAAAACCTTATTTTGTGATTTCATTTTCAAAATGTTATCAACACCTTTAGAACTGCTTTTGGATTATGTAATTGATTTCTGATGCAGCTTGTTCTGCTTACCAACGGTGACAACATTGATTGCTGTCAATTATTTCTTGACTGTGTGCCTGGCTGGAATCACCTCCCAGATTCTACTTGAACAGCTAATTTTACAGTAATTATACTTGGACATTTTGTAGTGGTGCACAGCATAGCTAATTTAATACTAATTCTACACATCCTACAAAATACCCAAGGATAATCAGAAACTGCTGGAAATGTAGTAAGCGAAAAGATGGTCTTAGTGTATCTTTGAACCCTGGTACATCATTTGTAATTTTACTTGGGAGTGGGCAGTCTTCCATTATGTTAAAAGGACCACAGTTGCAGAAGCTGTTTATTTGGGGGTGGGAGAGAAGGGGGATGGGGAGGGAAGGAAATTAAATATTGGCATGTAAACCCCTTTTTGGCATGCTTATTTTCCCATATTTTTGCAGAAATATTTTTGTATAATTCAGGTTGCTGGTTTAACTATTTAGCAAATGTGCTGTACTTTACTGCACTTGAAAGGCCATGAGAGCTCTCTTCTGTTTTATATATTGTTTGCTTCCCTTTTGTTTAAACTGCCAAATTAGTTTCATAAGTGCCACTTGATAAAGTTGCTCAGACTGAAACTTTATTTCATAGAATTAAAAAAAGTCATGAAATAGGATAACTGGATCTTTTGTTTAGCTACAATTTTTATTTTGTTCCCTCTTCTCCACCCCCCTTCCCACCCAAAAACAAAGAAACCAATGTTTCAACCAGCACATAGAGAATCCAGCATAACAGAGTCTAAGAATGACAGTTTGGCTGAAAAAGGCTCAATGCTGACTGTAAAACTGGCCCAGCTTTCATAGCATGCGTAGAAGTTACAACCTGAAAATAAGGTTATTTGGCATAATTGATACAATTTAGCATTAACTCTTCACTTGTGCAAATAGTCATATATGAATACACTATTCCAGTCATGCATCATTCCTTTTTCTTTTATCCACCTGTCAAATTTAATCTTGAATGTTGACATAGTTGCTTTCTCAACTACTGCCCTTGAAGTGTATTCCGTAGCTGCACAATTCTCTGCAGAGAAGTTTCTGTTCCTTCCTATTCTAAATCTCTTCCATTTAATCTTGTATCTGTGGCCCCTTATTCTAGATGTCTCAACTATTTAAGACACTCTATGGTTTTCTACTGTGTCCCATCCTTTCAAAATTTCAAACACTAATATTGCATCATCCATAATTAGTGTTGTTCCAATATAAAAAAAACTCAAAGTCATCTTTGCATTTGTATTCTGTTGAACCAGGCAGCAACCAAGTGAACATCTAAAGTTGCTGAGGAAGCCATACCATTGTATCAAGAAGAAGACCCAGTGCCATTAGGGAAGGAATCCTCCTATCCTTATTTGACTGTATGTGTCCAGTATGTGACTCCAAATCCGTGGCAAAATGACTGACTGACTCTGAAATGGCTGAGCTGGCTACTCGGGTTTTATTTATATTGCAATTTTTGTGACAGTTTGATGCAACTAATGGGCTATCAAACTAGGCACTAGATTTGAACATTGAGGGCCCACCCAACTCAGTTGACCCTGCAAAGTCCTATCCCCGAACATCTGGGGACTTGTGCCAAAATTGGGCAAGCTGTCCACAGAACAGTTGAGCGACAGCCTGATTCTGTGAGTATGACTATCGGTCAATGCCCCAGACCTATCTATATTCAACCCATTGCTATGAATGGTGGCAGCACAGATGTGTACAGTCAGGTGGGTGGGGAAAGGGAATGGTCCTGTGAGTCCTCAACATTGACTCTGGACCCTATGAGCTTTCATGACATTAGGTCAAACATAAGCAAGGAAGCTTCCTGCTGATTACTACCTATTGTCCTTCCTTTGCTGATGAATCAGTACTTTTCCAGGTGAGCACCACTTGAAAGAAGTACCAATAGTAGCAGGGGCCCAGAATGTACTTTGGGTGGGAGATTTCAATGTCCATCACTAAGAGTGGCTAGGTAGCAGCACTTCTTAGCAAACTGGCAGAGACCTAAAGGGCATAGCTACCAGACTGGCCCTGTGGCAGGTGGTTAGAGAACCAACACGAGGGAAAAACCTACTTTACCTCAACCATGTATCTATCTGTCACAGATGGATCTGTCTATGACTGCATTGGTAGAACTGACAATAGCAGTCATTGTGGAGATGAAATCCCATCTTCACACTGAAGACCTTGTCCATTGTGTTGTGCTGCACTACCAAGCGCTAAATGGGATTGATTCAGAAGAAATCTAACAGTTTGAAACTAGGTATTTTTGAGGCTCAGTGGACCATCAGCAGCAGCAGAATTGTATTCCAGTGCAATCTGTAACCTCATGCCTTGCATATTTCTTACTCCACATTTACTGTGAAGCCTAGGGACCAACCCAGGTTTCAATGAGAAATGTAGGAGAGCGTGCCAGGAGGACGCACCAGGTGTACCTGAAAATGAGATGTCCAATTTGGTGAAGTTGTAACATAGAATATGTATACTAAACAGCATAAGCAGAATGCTATAGACACAAGCTAGGCAATTCCCAAAGCTAATGGATCTGATTAAAGCTTGGCAGCCCTGCCAATCCACTCGTGAATGGTGGTAGATAATTAAACAACTAATGGGAGGAGGTGGCTCCATGAACATCCCATCCTCTGATGGCAAAGCCCAGCATGTGGATGCAAAATACAAGGCTAATGAGTTTGCGGAAGCGTTGAGTGAATGATTCATATCTGCCTTTTCCTAAGATCCCATTATTACACGTGCCAGTAATAGCCAATTCAGTTCACTCCACATGATATGAGCTAATTGGATGCAGCAAAGGTTCTGAGCCCCAACAAGTCGTAGAGCCAGTTCTATAACCCAGAACTAGCCATGCTGTTCCAGTAAAGTTGCAACACTGGCATCTACTGGACAGTATGGAAAATTGCCCAATTTACAACAGGACAATCCAATACAGACAATTGCTGTTTCCCCTTCATCAACCTACTCTCATTTGTCAGCAAAGTGATGGAAGGCGTCATCCACAGTGCTATCAAGTGGCAGTTTCTCACCATCAACTGCTTACCAGTGCTCTGTTTGGGTTCTGCCAGGGCCACATGGCTCCAGACTTCTTTACAGCCTTGGTTCAAACATGGGCAAGAGAGCTGAATTTCAGAGGTGAGGTGGCATCAAGGCAACTTTTGACCAAGTGTGGCAACAAGAAGTCCTAGTAAAATTGAAGTTAAGTGGAAATCGGGGAAAAAAAATTCTACTGGATGTAGCCATATATAGCACTAGCCATATATAACACAAGTCAGTGGCTCTCCTTCTAAGAAAATAATAGAAGTGAGGATTATCACAAGACCAGGACAACATCCAGACTTGCTTTGATGAGTGGCAAGTACCATTTATGCCATACATGCTCGATAATGACCATCACCAACAAAACCTGGTTGGGAAATCTAGAACTAGGGATCATAATCTCAATAGGGGATCAGACACTTGGGGTCAAGATGAGGAATAATTTCTTCACTAAAAAGGTTGCAGATCTTTAGAATTGTCTACCCCAAAGGACTGTGGATGTTCAGTGGTATTGATTAACAGATTTTTGGATATTGATGGCATTAAGGGATATGGTGATAGGTTGGGAAGGTGGAAGGTGATATGCATAAGAATATAAGAAATAGGAACAGGAGTAGGCTGATTTTCTACCTAAACTCCACCTTCCCAACCTATCACCAGTGCTATTAGGTAGCAAGTTCCAGGATTTTGACCAGCAATGATGAATGAACATTGATGTATTTCCAAGTCAGGGTAGTACGTGACTTGGAGGTAATCATGTTCTCATGTGCCTCTTGCCTTGGTTCCTTCAGGTAGTAGAGGTTGAAAATTTGGGAAGCACTGTTGAAGAAACTTAGGCAAGTTACAGCAGTGCATCTTGTGCACACACTGTGTAGCTACATTGCACTAGTGTTGAATGTTTGGTTGGTGGGTGGGTGCGAACCAAGCAGGCTGCTTTGTCTTGGATGATGTCGAACTGCACTTCACCTGTCTGGAGGAGGTCAGCACCAACAACAGTTAAAGAGTATTCTATTACACGCCTGACCTATGCCTTGTACATGGTGGAAAGACTTCAGGAGATAAATCACTTGCCACAGAATACTAAACCTCTGACCTGCTCTTGTAGCAACAGTATGTGGCTGATCTAGTTAATTTTTTGATCAATGGCGATCTCTCCCCCACACCCACACCCCCACCCCCAGGATATTGATTGTGAAGGATTCGACAATGGTAATGCCATCGCCTACACCACATGCATTGCAGTGGTTCAAGAAGGTGGTTCACCAACATGTTCTTGAGGACAATTAGAAATGGGCAATAAATGTTGACCTTGCCCACTAATTGAGGGTAATTGTTTCACTTCTATTGGGCTGAGATCAACTTTATTAAGATTACCTAGAAATGAATCCTGGAAGCTCTGAGGCCCAGCTACTCAATGGATAGAATTATTGAGCTTTTGGCAGAACTTCAAGATACTGTTTTTGCTCATGAGTAAGAGAAGGCTTTCAGAGCTCATGGTCTGAGATTGGGACATGCTGAAATATTATTTACAAAAGCTGGAATTTTCAGTCAGTAAAATTGGAAAAAAAGGAAGACTTGTATTTATATAGTGCCCCTGATAGCAAACATCCCAAAACACTTTATAGTCAATGAAGTACTTAATTTTGAAGTGTAGTCACTGTTGATAGAAACACAGCAACCAATTTGATCACAGCAAGCTCCAACAAACAGAAATGTAATAATGACCAGGTAATATAGTTTTCTGAAGTTGACAGGAATAAATATTGGCCAGGACATGGAGCAAAACTTCTGTGTTCCACTTCAAAATAGTGCCATGGGATCTTTAATGTCCATCTGAGAGAGGGCCTCAGTCTGATCTGAAAGATGGCACCTCTGGCTTTGCAGCACTCCCTCAGTACTGGAGTGTCAGCCTTGATTTTTGTGCTGAAGTCCTGGAGTGGGACTTAAACACACAATCTTCTGACTTGGAGACAAGAGTGCTACCAGCTGAACCATTTCTTTTGGTTCCCCATTGCACCTAACTCCAGATAGCACAGATCCCATTAACCTTCACCAGAAAAGGTAGCACGTAACTTCAGTATCCTACTTAACCTGGAACTTGACTTTTCTATCGACTTTGTGTTCATTGCCAGGGCCACATTTTTCTACTTCTGGGACATTGCCAATGATGCCGTTCTGCTCAATTGTTGCCAAAACCCTAATCCCGTTTTCATTAGCTCCAAGAGTGATTTCTCTAATACCTTTTTTTTGTAGACTCTCCTACTTTGCTGTTAACAAAGTTCATATTTGAACCCTCTTGTGAAGTCATGTACATGCTATTTCTTGCCCTTGTCAAGCTCCTTTGGCTTCCTGTTCTCCATTTTATCAATTTCCATTGAGTAGTCCTTCAAAATACTGCGTGTCCCTGTTCTATTTTACCTGAGTTACCACCTCCAGCTTTATGTCCCTGCCTCAATCCTTCATTCACCTTGGAACATTTTTCTTGTTCCTCCTCAGCTGGAATATTGTGTCCAGTTCTGGGCATCGCACTTTAGGAAGGATGCAAAGGCATTAAGAGAATGGTACCAGGAATGAGGATCTTCAGTTGGTTAGATTATAGAATTTGGGACTCTATTCCTTGGAGAAGAGAAGGTTGAGAGGAGATTTGATAGAGGTATTCAAAATCGTGAGGTTTCTGGTCAGAGTGAATGGGAAGAAACTATTTCTATTGGCGGAAAGATCAAGAACAAGAGGGCACAGATTTAAGGTAATCAGCAAAAGAAGTATGGCGACATGAGGAAAAGGTTTTTTGCACAGCAAATGGTTAGGCTCTGGAATGCACTGCCTGAGAGTATGGTGGAGGCAGGGTCATTTGAGGCATTCAAGAGGGAATTGGATTATTATCTGCAAAGGAAGAATGTGCAGGGTTACAGGGAAAAGATAGAGGAGCCAGCACAGATATTATGGGCTAAATGGCCTCTTTCTATGCTGTAACCATTCTGTTATTCTACTGCTGTTGGTCATTCACTCAGCATCTTCCTCTTTGGAGCCATTTTTCTACCTTTTTATTCATTTTTCAGAACCTTCTTAAAGTTGTTGATAATGCTTTTCTACACCTGCATATTTCCTATTTTCTACTCCACAATTTCCACCCCCTCTTGTAAAAACTCCAGGACATTTTTTTCTACCTGAGTGGTGAGGTAAGAATATTTGCAGAATTCCGACATAGTGAATGTAATGTGACATTCCATTTTCTCTTGCACACAAGTAGACCAGTGCAAGCCATTCATTCTGAGAAACTGAGCCCTAGTATATTGTGTAATCCACAGTCAAGCTCTTCGTACATGCTTATCTGTCTTGAATATCTCTGCATTTGCTAATTCTCCTGGACAGTGAGAGATTGTTTTCTTAAACTGGTCCATATATGATAAACTGTAGGAATTTATATGGTGCTTGTAAAAGCTTAGACAGCGGACAAGGCTGTCCATCAGGTTTTCTGTTGGTGCATTTGCAAGCATTATTTCAATATTTTTGATTTAAAAGCGTAGTGTTATGAACATATGAATCTTCTATTTTCTAACACATTTTACATTATATTTGCAGATATTGAAAGAATAAGTTACACTTCACATTAACTTTATGCAATGCATTATTATTTTAATGTGACAAACTGAGTAAGTAAATCAAATATAAGTTTTCACTTTGCCAGTTTTTGGAAACTGCTGTTAAATTTCTCACCACGCTTAAAATTTTGATGCCATAATTATTAATGCAATTAAGAGATGCAGCTTCAAATTTCAATTTTATAGTTGGAAAATTTGTAAATTAAATGGCAGTAAATGTCAAGTATGGTGTTTAACAGAAAATAGAGATTTTTTTCAAGAAAATTGAGGTTTTAAAAGCTACAATAAATATACCTGATAGATTTGGAATTTTGCTTTCATATCCAGCAGAAGAAATGTTCATTTGAAAAGTATCTACACAAATATTTTGAGTGCAAATGTGGTTTTTCAGTATAATCCTACCATGTAATTTTCTATCATTTTCAAATTCCATTCTGTTAAAACCCATCAGTGATGTGCTGAATGTCTGGTCTAGTAATTGGGTATTGTAGCTGATAAATTAGGTAAATTATCTGCCACTTACCTCTACTAATGCACTTTTTAAAATGTGATATATTGTGATTTTCAAATATGTCAGAACTCAAAATTTGAAAAAACAATCATTGGAAAGACTTAGTAAAGGGGTTCCAATGTGACACTAACATTTTTTAGTTAGCCATACCAACCAGCTACAGCTTAGTGGCTATTATTGACTACAAATAAGTAAATTTGACTGTTTGGAAGGTTGTGAAGTTATATTTCTGCCATTCTGTGGTATTATATGTACTCTATCCCTTTTGGAAAATAAATAGTACACTGTTGAGATACTAAAGGGGTAGAATCATAGAATGGTTACAGCACAGAAGGTGGCCATTTGGCTTTTCATATCTGTGCTGGCCCTCTGAAGGAACAATTCACCTAGTGCAATTCCTCTGCTTGTGGCCCCACAAATTTTTCCTTTTCAGATAATGATCCAATTCCCTTTTGAATGCCTTGATTGAACCTGCCTCCACCACACGCTCAGGCATTCCGGATCCCAATCACTCACTGTGGAAAAAGTTTTTCCGCGTGTCGGCATTACTTCTTTTACCAATTATTTTAAATCTGTGTCCTCTGGCTCTTGATTCTTCCACCAATGGGAACAGTCTCTTCCTACCTACTCTGTTCAGACCCTCATGATTTTGAATACCTCTATAAAATCTCCCCTCAGCCTGCTTTCCGCTATCTAATCTTTCTATGTAACTGATGTTCCTCATCCCTGGAACCATTCTCGTGAATCTTGTGCACCCTCTCCAATGCCATGACGTCTTTCCTACAGTGTGGTGCCCTGAACTGGGCGCTATACTCAGTTGAGGCCGAACCAGTGTTTTACACAGGTTTAGCACAACATCCTTGGTTTTGTGCACTATGCCCCTATTGATAAAGCCCTGGACGCCATTCGCTTTATTAACCACTCTGTCAACTAGTCTTGCCACCTTTAATCATTTATACACGTATACACCCAGGTCCCTTTGCTCCTGCACCCCCTTTAAATTATACCCTTTATTTTCTGTAATATAAAAACAAAATACTGTGGATGCTGGAAATCTGACATAAAAACTAAGTGCTGGAAATACTCAGGTTTGGCAGCATCTGTGGAGAGAGAAACAGTTAACGTTTTGAGTTGGATATGACTTTTCAAAACTGAAGGTAGAAATGTGGTGCATTTTATGCTGTTGAAAGGAGAAAGAACAAAAGGAGAAGTCTGGGATAGGATACAGGGTAGAGCAGATTAAATGACAACGATGTCATGGAACAAAAGGTGAAGAGTAGTAATGGTTATAGCAAAGAAATAAAGCATTTGTCCAGAGTGAGTGCAAATGGCAGAATAATTGCAGAATAATGAGCAGCTCTCATAGGAAGGATGTGATTGCACTGGAGGGGGTGCAGAGGAGATTCACCAGGATGTTGCCTGGGATGAAATATTTAAGTTATGAAGAGAGGTTGGATAGCCTTGGATTGTTTTCATTGGAGCAGAGAAGACTGAGGGGCGACCTGATCGAGATGTACAAGATTATGAGAGGCATGGACAGGGTGAATAGGGAGCAGCTGTTCCCCTTAGTTGAAGGGTCAGTCACAAGGGGACATAAGTTCAAGGTGAGGGGCAGGAGGTTTAGGGGGGATGTGAGGAAAAATTTTTTTACCCAGAGGGTGGTGACTGTCTGGAATGCTCTGCCTGGAAAAGTGATGGAGGCGGGTTGCCTCACATCCTTTAAAAAGTACCTGGAACCATATTTGCGAATCTTTTCTACGCTCTCTAATGCCTTCATATCTTTCCTAAAGCCCATATTTGGATAATTGAATTCTCCATTGTAGCTTCTCTATAATTCTTGAACTGCACTGTAATTTCGTTGCATATTTGTACCTCTACATCTTTCTCACTAGCTGGTGGGCTATAGACTAAACTGCAAAATGTAATTGCATCTTTTTGTTCCTTAAGCAAGTCCAATAAATTCTGCCCTTGACCCTTCCTGGGATATCACCCCTCTGTGGTGCTGCAATGTTCATAGGACTTGGGAGCAGGAATGGGCTATTTGGCCCTTTTAAGCCTCCTTAAAAGGACATGATCATGGCAGACAGATCTGATGTGGTCTCAACTCCTTTCCTGTTTGCCCCCCATAACCCTTGAGTCACTTGTCAGTCAAAAATCTGTCTAACTTCACCTTGAATAAATTCAATAACCCAACCTCCACTGCTTTCTGAAGAAGAGAATTCCACACGCTAACAATCCTCAGAGAAAAAAGTCTCCTTATCTTAGTCTTAAAAGGGAAACTTCTTATTTTAAAACTGTTTCTCCTAGTTTTAGACTTCACCCACAAAAGGAAACATCCCCCCTCCCCCCCTCCCTTACTTGCCTAGCTGCCTTGGTGTTATCGGCAAGTTTAGCTACCACATATTTGGTCTCCTCATCAAGTCATTGATATAGATCATAAATAGTTGAGGCTCCAACACTGACCCTTGTGGCACTCCATGAGTTACAAATTGACAACCTGAAAATTACCCATTCAATATTGCCACCCATCCTTCTTTCCTTCCTTTCATGTCTTTCTAACACTTTTTATCCAGGATATTTAATAACCAGGTCCCTCTTTGAGCCAGGCCTCTGTTTGCCAAAGCATATTTCCATCTGCGTCTGCAACTCACCGATTTTATATACCATACTCCTCGCATTCACAGTCATGCACTGTAACTAATTTAAACTTTAGTACTTTTCCTCTTACAATGAACTTCCTAATACCTTATTATTTCCTATTCTAGTACTATCTGTCTCTCCCAATACTCTAGGCACCTTGGTATCCTTCTCTAGTACTACCTCCTGGTTCCCACACCTCTGCCAAGTTAGCTTCAACCATACCCAATGGCACTAGTAATGTACCCTCCAAGGAAATTGGTCCCGGTTCTGTTTAGGCACAACCGGTTCGGCATGTACAGGTCCCATTTCCCTCAGAACTGGTTCCAATGTTCCCAGAACCTAAAGTCTGCTTCCTGCACCATCACTTCAGCCATGCATTCATCTGCGCTATCCTCCCATTTTTATACTAACTTGTGTACGGAGTAATCTGGAGATTATACTTGAGGTCTTGCTTGTAAATTTGCTAGCTTGTTCCCTAAATTCTGACTTCAGGTACAAATCCCACTTTCATATTGGTACCAACAATATAGAACCACAACCACTGGCGTTCACCCTCCACCCTCCAGGTACTCTGGAACCATTCAGTGACATCCTTGACCCTGGCACCAGGGAGGCAACATAGCATCCTGGATTCATTTTGGCTGCATAAAGACCAGTCTGTTCTCCTAACTATCAAATCTCCCATCACTGTTGCTATCCCAGTTTACTTCGTGCCCCCCTTTTTAGCGGAGTACTTTGTATCTATCTTTATTAGAGGAGGGATCCTGACCACATCACAACATAGGAGGAAATAGCCTACCAATTGAACATGTTAAATAAAGAGGCAGCACTTAAAAGCTTGGCAGTGTTCACAAAAGAAACGTTATCCAGTCCGAATGGGATGCATCTTCTGTTGAGGGAAGTAAAAGTGGAGTTTGCAGAGTATCTGCCACAATTTTTCAGTCCTCCATGGGTATGTGAATCTTGCCAAAAAACTGAGGATTACAAATAAATCCCTGTTCAAAATAAAAAGGAGAGGGATAAGCCTGGCAAATATAGGCCAATCAGCCCACTGTTGATTCAGAAACTGAGGCTTTAATCTGGAACAAAATTCTTGGCACTTGGGGAAAAATATGGGTTAATAAATGAAAGCCAGCACAGATTTGTTAAAGGTAAATTGTATTTGATTAACATGAGACTGATTCTGCCGATGTACAAAGCTGTGGGTAATGAAGTATATTGCAATGCATTGGTACATCTGTGCTGGTATTAAAATAGCAGATACTCAGACTCATCTCGAGTGATGTCATTGAAAATCTGGCCGGGGTAATAACTACCTTAAATATTTCAGAATTGGATTGTTGTAAAAAAGCGCACTTTAGGGTATCTGTTTATTATAAGACAATAAGATGTAGGAGCAGAGAGTGTGAGAGGAGGACCCTGGGACAGGCAGTCAGCAACACCTAGAAAAGAATACGCGAGGAGGACCCTGGGACAGGCAGTCAGCAGCACCTAGAGGATCTAGTCTATCTAGAGGATCGAGTCTATACTCAAGTAGGAGTGAGGTTAAAATAAAAGCAAGGTTCCATATTCTATTTAGTAAAGATATTCCTGGGGAGCTCAGTCCCATGATTTGCACATCCTGCACTATGTGGGGAATCCTAGATCCTCCTGGCAGTCCATGTGTGCAGGAGGTGCCTCCGACTGGAGCAACTTGAGCTCTGGCTTTGGAGCTTGAGCAGCAGCTGGGGCCAAATGGTGCATTCATGAGGCTGAGAGGTTCATGGATAGCATGTTTCAGGACAAGGTCATCCCGCAGTTTAAGGATGTGCAAACAGAGAGGGAATGGGTGACTGCCAGACAGAAGTAGTGGATCAGGTAGGTAGTGAGGGAATCCCTGAATGCATCTAGCTCACAAACTGTTTTTTAGCCTTGGAAAATTGTGAGAGTGATGGTTTCTCTGTGGAGGCCGACTAGA
Source organism: Carcharodon carcharias (assembly GCF_017639515.1). NCBI lineage: Eukaryota > Metazoa > Chordata > Chondrichthyes > Lamniformes > Lamnidae > Carcharodon > Carcharodon carcharias. The sequence goes on from NC_054469.1 coordinate 60,852,088, forward strand.
GCCAGGGCCATGGCACTGTGGGTTGTCCAGCTGCTTGGGGGGATGAAAAAGTATGGAAGGGCAGCAGTGGTAGGAGATTCATTAGTGAGGGGAGTAGGTAGGCACTTTTGCGGCTGTAGACATGAATCCAGGATGGTATGTTGTCTCCCGGGTGCCAGAGTCAAGGATGTCACGGAATGGCTGCAGGTCATTCTGAAGGGGGAGGATGAACAGCCAGAGGTCACGGTTCATGTTAGGACCAATGACTAAGGAAGAAAGAGAAATAAGGTACTGCAAGCAGACTTTAGAGAGTTAGGTAGGAAATTGAAAAGCAGGACTTCAAAGGTAATAATCTCCGGATTACTCTTGGTGCCATGCAGGATTGAGCATAGGAACAGAAGGATAGAGCAGATGAATGTGTGGCTGGAGTGATGGTGTAGGACGGAGGGCTTTAGATCCTTGGGGCTTTGGGACTGTTTCTGGGGGATGTGGGACCTGTACAAGTTTTATAGGTTACATCTGAACAGGGATGGGACCAACATCCTCGCGGGGAGGTTTGCTAATGTTGTTGGGGCGGGGATGGGTCCTGGAAAAGTAGTTCAGAGGGGAGAAAAGCTGGGATGGAATTAAAGTTAAATCGCTAGTAAGTGAGTCTGGAAGGCAGAGGCAATATAGGCTAGATAAGAAAGAAGAGAGTTTAGCAAGGCTAAATGGAATAAATTTTAATGCAAGCAGCCTGAGGAATAAGACAGACGAGCTGAGGGCACAGGCACGTGGGAGTATGATATCATAACTGTGACCGAGACATGGCTAAAAGGGCTGGATTGGCAGCTCAACGTTCCTGGTTATAAGGTATTCAGTGAAATAGAGAGGGGGATAGAAGAGGAGGGGGAGTTGCAATATTGATCAAGGAAACAATTATAGGGGAGAGGAGTGATGATATCTTGGAAGGATCATCAAATGAGGCCATATGGGTAGAAGTAAAAAAACACAAAAGGAGCAAATGCGCTGTTGGGTGTGTACTATAGGCCCCCAAACAGTCAGGGAGAGATAGAGGATCAAATATGTAATTAAATTTCAGAGAAGTGTAAGAATGATGAGGCAGTAATAATAGGGGATTTTAACTACCTAGATATTAACTGGGATAGTTTTCAGTGTGCAAGGTAGGGAGGGAGCAAAATTCTTAAGTTGCGAACTTTTTTAGCCAGAAAGCCCAACAAGGAAGCGGGCAGTTCTGGACCCAACATTCGGAAGTGAGCCCGAGCAGGGGAGCATTTTGGAGATAGTGACCATAACTCGGTTAGATTTAGGATAGTTATGGAAAAGGATAAGATTAGGCCGGGAGTATAAGTTCTAAACTGGGGAAAGGCTAATTTTACTAAGATGAGATACAATGTGGCCCAAATGGACTGGGAGCAGCTACTTGCAGGTAAAATTGTGTCAAGAGCAGTGGGAGGCATTCAAGGAGGTAATAGTGAGAATACAGGGAAAACATGTTCCGTAAAGACAAAGGGGGGCCAAGTCAGGAGAACCCTGGATGTCAAGGGACATAAAAGGATTAAGAAAAAAGGAGAAGCTTAAGGTAGATACCGAGGGCTCAATACGGCAGAATCCTTAGAGGAGTAAAACAAGCGGAGGGGAACTTAAAAAGGAAATTAGGAAAGCTAAAAGAGTGCATGAGAAAGCATTGGTGGGTAAAATAAAGGAAAACCCAATGGAGTTTTAAAATTATATAAAGATAATAACCAGGGAAAGAGTAGGGCCTATTAGGGACCATAGAGGTAATGTGTGTGTGGCCCTGGAAGATGTAGGCACAGTCCTCAATGAATTCTTTGCATTGGTCTTCACAATGGAAAGGACGATGCAGGTATAGACATCTGGGTGAAGGATTATGAAATATTAGAGGAAATTAACAGAGAGAGTGGGTTTAGCAGCCTTAAAAGTGGATAAATCTGCAGGCCCAAATGAGACGTATCCCAGGCTATTGAGGGAGGCAAGGGAAGAGATATCGGGCCCTGACAGTAATTTTCAAATCCTCTCTGGCCACAGGTGAGGTGCTAGAAGACTGCTAACATTGTCCCATTATTAAAAAAGGGAGGAAGGGATAGACCAGGAAATTACAGGCTAGTCAGTCTAACCTCGGTGGTGGGGAGGTTACTAGAAAGAATTCTGATGAACAGAATATATCTACACGTGGAGAGACATTGATTAATCAGGGATAGTCAGCATGGATTTGTTAAGGAAAGGTCATGTTTGACAAATTTGATCAATTTTTTTGAGGAGATAATCAGGAGTATTGATGAGGGTAATGCATTTGATATGGTCAACATGGACTTTAGCAAGGCTTTTGATAAGGTCCCTCATGGCAGACTGGTCAAGAAAGTATGAGCCCATGGGATCGAGGGCAAAGTGGCACATGGGATTCAAAATTGGCTGAGAGGCAGGAAGCGGAGAGTGATGGTAGAGGGATGTTTCTGTGACTGGGATTCCACAGGGCTCGGTGCAGGGGCCCTTGCTGTTTGTGGTATAGATAAATGATTTGGACTGAAATGTAGGGGATATGATCAAGAAGTTTGCAAGTGACCTGAAAATTGGTAGGGTGGTAAATAGTGAGGAGGATATTCGTAAACTGCAGGAGGATATCAATGGACTGGTCAGGTGGGCAGAGATGTGGTAAATGGGATTCAACCCAGAAAAGTGAGAGATAATGCACTTGGGGAGGGCCAACAAGGCAAGGGATTACACTATGAATGGTAGGACCCTGGAACGTACTGAAGATCAGAGGGACCTTGGTGTGCATATTCACAGACCCCTGAAGCTAGTAGGGCAGGTAGGTAAGGTGGCTAAGAAGGCATACAAGGTACTTGCCTTTATTAGCTGAGGCATAGAATACAAGAGCAGGAATAATGCTGGAACCGTAAAATGCTGGTTAGGCCACAACTGGAGTACTGTGTGCAGATCTGGTCACCACATTATGGGAAGGATGTGATTGCACAGGAGAGGGTGCAGAGGAAATTTACCAGGATGCAGCTGAGGCTGGATGGTCTGAGCTATAAGGATAGGCTGGCATTGTTTTCCTTGAAGCAGCAAAGGTTGAGAGGGGACCTGATAAAGGTGTATACGATTATGAGGGGCATAGTTAGGGTGGATAGGAAGGCACTTTTTCCATTAGCAGAGGGGTCAATAACCAGGGGGCATTGAGTTAAGACAAGAGGTAGAAGGCTAAGCATGGAGTTGAGAAACTTTTTCACCCAGATGGTGGTGGGAGTCTGGAACTCACTGCCTGAGAGGGTTGTTGAGTCAGAAACTCTTGTAACATTTAAGAAGTATTTAGATATTCACTTGCGTTGCCATAGCCTCCAGGGCTATGGGCCAAGCGCTGGAAAGTGGGATTAGTGTAGTCAGATCTTTGTTGACCGGCACGGATACAATGGGCCGAATGGCCCTTTGTGTGCTGTAAATGCCTGAGAGAATTAGGCCATTTTGGCCCATTGAGTGTACTCTGCCATTCAGTGAGATGCTTTGCCATTCCATGAGACTTAAAAGATGGCTAGATGATTTTTGCCCAGATATTTGGTAGTGCTGCTTTTCATCTAGCCACTAGGAGGTGCCTAGGCATGGCCATGAGTTCCAAACTCATTTTAACAATAGTTATCCTCATGAACCTGGGAAGTACCTGGGAAGGGGAAGTACTCAGTGACCGTGGAGCAGCACATTCACCACCATGCTGCTGTTTAAGTTAAAACTATCTATATTTTGCTTGTGCAACAGCATATCCAGCAATCAGAGGCATCTCCATTTTGTTTTTCCTTTCAATGTAATGCTTGTCTTCTGAGAGTTATGGGGCTTTTTTCAACTTGTGGATTAAATGAGTTGAGTATATTTTGCATGAAATTGACATGATTTTCTTTTGTAAATGGCAATTGGTAAAACTCACCTTGAATACAGCTATTAACATGCTTAGAAATAATACAATGGTGTAACTAAACTGTTAGTGCCACAGGCCTATTATTTGTTGGATCAAAGACAACCTACAGAGCAGTTTCTGAAATTTTCTTTATTCTTGGATGAAATCCCTACCCACAGACGTAGTGCATGGAGTGTAAGTTTTTAGTTTGTGCCAAAACTTGAGTATTAAGCAATTGACATAAATTACAAAACATTCTTGAAAGGAGAATATTTTTTAATCCACGATTCTCTGCAACAGCCTTTCAGATATTTAGATTGTACCTATTTTTTTTTCTTGTTTGCAGATATGATGAAGTTTTGGAAAATGGCCTGCCGGATTGGCGACAGCCTGTTTTCTACTACCGGAGAGTGAGAAAGATGAGTAATGTGGAACTTTCACTGCTGCTTTTCATTATCCTGACTGTGGGGCATTATGCTGTGGTTTGGTCAATTTACTTTGAGAAACAACTGGTAAGTTTATGTGGATATAGGATAGAGCATGCTGTTTTGAGGAAAAATGTTGTTTAACTTATAATAATATTCTAAAAAAAATAAATCTACATTTGTAAACCGTCACCCTACCATGGATAGTGTCTTATTGTTAAAAGTCCATACAACAAGTTTAAATGCGTGTATTAATATACATGGCAGAATGTTGTAGTAGATGAATATTCTGATTTACAAACTTCTTTCTGGTATTGCACATTTTGTTGAACTTTGAATTTTAGCAGGAATATGTGTGTGTACGTGTTTGTTTTCTATGCCATGGACTGATCAATTGAATTGATTTGAACTGATGGAGAAGAATAATTTGTAAAATGGGGACTGAAACCCACTGAAATCTGTCACTGAACACCTGCAGGGCATCCTGAAGGGGGAGGGTGATAAGGCAGAGGTCATGGTACATGTTGGTACTAATAACATAGGTAGAAAGAGGGATGAGGTCTTGCATCAAGAATTTAGGGAGTTAGGCAGTAGACTAAAAAACAAGACCCCTCAGGTTGTAATCTCTGGATTAATCCCAGTGCCATGTGCTAGCGAGCTCAGAAATAGGAGAATAGCGCAGATGAGACGTATCCCAGGCTGTTGAGGGAGGCAAGGGAAGAGATATTGGGCCCTGGCAGTAATTTTCAAATCCTCTCTGGCCACAGGTGAGGTGCTAGAGGACTGCTAACGTTGTCCCATTATTAAAAAAGGGAGGAAGGGATAGACCAGGAAATTACAGGCTAGTCAGTCTAACCTCGGTGGTGGTGAGGTTACTAGAAAGAATTCTGATGAACAGAATATATCTACACATGGAGAGACATTGATTAATCAGGGATAGTCAGCATGGATTTGTTAAGGGAAGGTCATGTTTGACAAATTTGATCAATTTTTTTGAGGAGATAATCAGGAGTATTGATAAGGCAGAGGTCATGGTACATGTTGGTACCAATGACATAGGTAGAAAGAGGGATGAGGTCTTGCATCAAGAATTTAGGGAGTTAGGCAGTGGACTAAAAAAGAAGACCTCTCAGGTAATAATCTTTGGATTACTCCCAGTGCCATGTGCTAGCGAGCTCAGAAATAGGAGAATAGCGCAGATGAATATGTGGCTTAAGGGCTAGTGCAGGATGGAGGGCTTTAGATTCCTGGATCACTGGGACTGTTTTTGGGAAAGGCGGGACTTGTACAAGCGGAACGGTCTACATCAGAATCAGAACGGGACTAGCATCCTTGCAGGCGGGTTTGCTAGTGCTGTTGGGAGGAGTTTAAACTAATTCAGCGGGGGAAGGGACACAGAATGTTAGCAGAACAGGGATACATCATAATATAGTTAAACAATCAAGTCAGGGGGAGTACAGCTGCATTAAGTCTCGAGGGAGTAAGGCAAGGCTGGATGGCCTCTACTTTAATGCCAGGAGTATTACAGGTAAAACGGATGAGTTAAAGGTGAGGATTGACACGTGGAATTGTGATATAGTAGCCATCACTGAGATGTGGTTGAGGGAGGGGCAGGATTGGCAGCTCAACATTCCATGATATAGCATCTTCAGGTCAGACAGGGGGGGGAGTAAAAGAGGAGGAGGCATTGCATTATTAGTTAAGGAGTCAGTTACTGCAGTAAAGAGAGATGATATCTTGGAGGGGGCATTGAATGAAGCTTTGTGGGTAGAGCTTAGGAATAAAAAAGTGGCAGCCACATTGTTAGGTGTTTATTATAGACCCTCAGATAGTCAGCGGGAAATTGAGGAGCAATATGTGCACAATTTGCGGAGGTGTGTAAAAACAATAACAACAGGGTAATTATATTAGGTGATTTCAACTTTCCCAACATTAATTGGCTTGGATGGAGTAGATTTCTTGAAATGTGTACAGGAGAACTTTTTAGGTCAATATGTAGAGGGTCCAACAAGGGACGGCGTAGTGCTGGACCTAATTCATTCTAGGGAATGAAGCCGGACAGATGGCTGAGGTGGTGGGGGAGCATTTTAGTGATAGCGATCACAGCATGGTACAATTTAAGCTTGTTATGGACAAAGAAATCGACAAGTTGCAAAAAAATGTTTTGGACTGGGGGAGGGTGGATTTTAGTAAAATAAGGCAGGATCTGGCCAAGGTAGATTGGAACAGCTACTTGTGGGGAAATCTACAGAGGAGCAGTGGGGTCGTTCAAAAAGGAAATGGGGAGGGTACAGGCTCAACATGTTCCCTCTAGGGTGATTTGAAGGAGTAACAAACCCAGAGAACCATGGATGACCAGAGATATTCAGGTTACGATGAGAAGGAAAAGAGAAGCTTTTAGCAGGTACAAGGGAAGCAAATCAGCGGAGGTATTAGTGGAGTACAGAAAGTGCAGGGTGGAGCTTAAGAAAGCAATTAGAAGAGCAAAGAAGGGATATGAGAAAGCTCTGGCTGGTAAAAGTAGGAAAAATCTCAAGATATTCTATAAGTATATCAATGGGAAGAGGATAACCAGGGAAAGAGTAGGGCCCATAAGGGACCCAGAGGGCAATCTATGGGTGGAGCCAGAGGACATCGGTAGAGTGTTGAACGAATACTTCACATCCATCTTCACCCAAGAGAATGAGGATGAAAGGTATGGAATTCTAGGAGAGAGACTGCGAGGTTCTTGAGCAAATGGATATTGGGAGTGACAAGGTATTGGAGGTGTTGGCAGGCTTAAAAGTGGACAAATCTCTAGGTCCCGATGATTTGTGTCCCAGACTGCTGAGGGAGGCAAAGGAGGAAATCACATGGGCTCTGACCCAAATTTTTGATTCCTCTCTGGCCACGGGGGAGGTGCCAGAGGACTGGAGAACAGCTAATGTGGTTCTGCTATTTAAGAAGGGTTGTAGAGATAAGCCAGGGAATGACAGGCCAGTGAGTCTCGCGTCAGTGGTAGGGAAACTATTGGAGAAAATTCTGAAGGACAGAATCTATCTCCACTTGGAGAGGCAAGCTTTGATCATGGATAGTCAGCATGGCTTTGTCAGAGGGAGGTCATGCCTAACAAATTAGATTGAATTTTTTGAGGAAGTGACCAGGTGTGTGGATGAGGGTAGTGCAGTTGATGTAGTTTGTATGGATTTCAGCAAAGCCAAGGTCCTACATGGGAGACTTATAAAGAAAGCAAATTCACATGGGATACAGGGTAATTTGATAAGGTGGATTCAAAATTGGCTTAGTTGTAGGAGACAGAAGGTGATGACTGAAGGCTGCTTTAGTGACTGGAAGCCAGTGATCAGTGGCATACCACAGGGATCTGTGCTGGATCCCCTAGTATTTGTCATTTATATAAACGACATAGATGACTATGTGAGGGGTAGGATTGGTAAGTTTGCGGATGACATAAAGATTGGCTGGGTGGTTAACAGCGAGGTTGAGTGCCTTGGGCTAAAGGAAGATATAGACGGGATGGTCAAATGGGCAGATAAGTGGCAGATGGAATTTAACCCTGAAAAGTGTGAGGCAATACACTTTGGAAGGAGTAGTTTGACAAGGAAGCATTCAATGAATGGCATGACACTAGGAAGTTCTGAGGAACAAAGGGGCCTTGGCGTGTGTGTCCATAGATCTCTGAAGGCAGAGGGGCATGTTAGTGGGGTGGTGAAAAAGGCAAATGGGACACTTGCCTTTATCAATCGAGGCATAGATTACAAAAGCAGGAAGGTCATGTTGGAGTTGTATAGAACCTTGGTGAGGCCACAGCTGGAGTACGGTGTGCAGTTCTGGTTGCCACATTATAGGAAGGATGTGATTCCACTGGAGGGGGTGCAGAGGAGATTCACCAGGATGTTGCCTGGGATGAAATATTTAAGTTATGAAGAGTGGTTGAATAGACTTGGGTTGTTTTTGTTGGAGCAGAGAAGACTGAGGGGGTGACCTGATTGAGATGTACAAGATTATGAGGGGTATAGACAGGCTGGATAGGGAGCAGCTGTTCCCTTTAGTTGAAGGGTCAGTCACAAGGGGGCATAAGTTCAAGGTGAGGGGCAGGACATTTAGGGGGGATGTGAGGAAAAATTTTTTTACCCAGAGGATGGTGACAGTCTGAAATGCACTGCCTGGGAGGGTGGTGGAGGTGTGGTGCCTCGCATCCTTTAAAAAGTACCTGAATAAGCACTTGGCCCATAGCCTTGAATGTTATGACATGCCAAGTGCTGGTAAATGGGATTAGGTAAGTAGGTCAGGTGTTTTTCATGTGTTGGTGCAGACTCAATGGGCCGAACGGTCTCTTCTGCATTCTGTGATTCTGTGAAAACGATTCAGCTTAAAATAAAGTATTACAAAATGGTGTGGTTTTGGAAAGGGACCAAGGATTTTCATCTGATTCAATCGTTAGCATTTTACACTGTGTGTACTGACCCAGGCAGCTGTTTCTCTGCTGTGAGGCTATGTTTTTGGTGAAAAGATGGCCAGGGACTGCCTGCTGATTTCTGTTTAGCGACCCAAGCTAGGATTGTGTTGGAATGCTGGGTGAAAATGGGATTAAGTTTGATGTATAAGTGTTTTAGTCCCTGCTGTAGCCTGCAGATAAGTGGTACCAGACTTGCAGATGGTAACTTGTGTGAGTTATTTGTCAGGGTGCTGACACCGGCTGAGTTGAAACTTAGTGTGATGATGATTATCATTTGCTAGTACATCCTTTGTAATGGACTCATTCTGAATCTGAAATGTACAAAAATGCTGTGTAAAGTTATCTTACATGACATGACAGGGAAGTACTGAACAAGTGCAATATGGTTTTGTTTAAATGCCTTTCATATTATTCACTCTTGGGCTGTGGGCATCGCTGGCAAGGCCAGCATTTATTGTCAATCCATAATTGGCCTTGAGAAGGTGGTGATAAGCTACAGTCCATGCGATATAAGTACCCCACAGAGCTGTAAGGGAGGGAGTTTAGTGTTCTGACCCAGCAACAGTGAAGGAATGCTGAGGTTCCAAGTCAGGATGGTGTGTGATTTGGAGGGGAACTTGCAGATGGCGGTGGTCTCATTGGTTCGCTATCCTTGTCCCTCTAGGTGGCAGAGGTTGTGGGTTTACAAGGTGCTATCAAAAGAGCCTTAGTGTGTTGCTGCAGTGCATCTTGGAGACGCTATGTGTAGTATAATGGAATATGTTAGACTTAAGTCCCATAAAGCGTTAACTGGAATGGCCTATAATGTCATAGAAGGAAGTGACATAGACTCTTTAAGATCACTTGAGTATAGGAGAAATGAACATGGAAGGAAGCTAGTCTCAGAGAGTGTTCTCAGCTGTAAAATATGTTACAATAAAGTTAGGAGTGTTTGCGGCTAACAGTCTTTGGAAGTAATCGAGACTAGTCCAACTCAACAACACAATGCTTATATGGGGGTAAGTGATAAAAGGATGACACTAGAAAAATCTCTACCTCTACTGGAGCGCTTTGAGAAAGTTGCAGGCTGAAGCGTGGCCAAAGTGGTACAAGAGATTCGCTCGACTTTGCACTGCATTGGGTCCCGCTGCGAAGCCAGACTGTGAGCAGGTCTGTGCACTTTTGTATGCAATGGGTGACTGTATGGGTGACATTTTAGTTAGCCTGGAGATCGATAAGGGTAAAGCCACGTATGCCAAAGTCAGTGGGTGCACCGGGAACATATTTCAATCTCCACAGGAACACCATAATGGAATGCGAAAAGTTCAATAAACGTATCCAGAGACACTGGGAAAGCATCGACCCATTAATGATTTGTTCTAATTAGCAGAAGACTGTGAGTACAATAATATGGAAGTGGAGCATATTCACGATAGAACAGTTGTTACAATTTATATAAATGACTTGGATGAAGGGACCGAAGGAATGGTTGCTAAATTTGCTGATGACAAAAAGATAGGTAGGAAAGTAAATAGTAAAGAGGACATAAGACTGCAAAGGGACATAGGTTAAGTGAGTGGGCAAAGATCGGGCAAATGGAATATAATGTGGGTGAATGTGAAATTGTCTATTTTGGCAGGAAGAATAAAAAAAGCTTATTCTCCAAATGGTGAGAGATTGCAGAGCTCTGAGATTGAGGGATCTGGGTGTTGTAGTGCATGAATCACAAAAGGCTAGTATGCAGGTATGACAATTAATTAGGAAAGCTAATAGATTGTTATTGTTTATTGTGAGGGGAATTGATTACAGGAGGAGGGATGTTATGCTTTAGTTGCATAGGGCACTGGTGAGACCACATCTGGAATATTGTGTACAGTACTAGTTTCCTTATTTAAGGAAGGATGTAAATGCATTAGAAGCAATTCTGAGAAGGTTTATGAGACTAATACCAGGAATGGGTGTGTTGTCTTCGGAGGAAAGGTTGGACAGGTTAGGCTTGTATCCACTGGAGTTTAGAAGAATAAGAGGTGACTTGATTGAAACCCTTAAGATCCTGAAGGGTCTTGGCATGGTGGATGTGGAGAGGACGTTTCCTTTTGAGGGAGAATCTAGAACTAGGGATTACTCATTTAAGACCGAGATGAGGAGAAATTTTTTCTGTGGTTTGAGAGTCTTTGGAACTCTTCCTCAAAAGATGGTGGAAGCTGAGTCTATGAATATTTTTAAGGCAGAGATGGATAGATTCTTAATTAGCAAGGGGGTGAAAGGTTATAGGGGGGAGGCAGGAATGTGGGGTTGAAGTTACAATCAGATCAGCCATGATCTTGTTGAATGGTGGAGCAGGCAAAGTTGCCGACTCCTGCTCTAATTCGTACGTTTGTATTTATGACGCATCATCAGATAATTTGCAATCTCAGGAAGCCCTGATGCTGGTGAAAACAATTCAGTTAAGTAGGCAAGTCAAGATCAAGAGGCAGAACTGATCAGTAGTCAGAGGAGAGACAGACTGGATGCAAAGTATCAGATACAGTGAAATTCATCATACGTATAAAAGGGAAAATAGAGAGAAGGAAAAATGTGTGGCATGAAAAGCAATTAATGGTGGCAGCCCAGACTAGCTGTTTCTGGTCCAGAAGAGAAAGGTACAGAGAAAGAAGCATTCAGAGAAAGAAGAGAAAGAGACAGGAATTGACCTGCCAAAGATGGGCAAAGCAATTTGTGCAAAAGGGTGTTTTTAGGCAGTAGAGCACTCAAAGAAAAAGAAACAGAGTGGGAAATTCACAAGTCATTGAGATACCCTGCTTAGGAGAGATTAAAGTATTAAGTGGAATCTAATGGAGTGCAGAGATCCTGGTAGAAGGTCACAGGTGTTATGGCATGGCTGATGGTAAATGTTGAGCTGCCCAAATCCCAGATGGAAATTTGAAACAGTTGCCAAAACGATTTTTGTAATTTGTATAGTATGAGGAAAGGTTCTAAAGTCAGGAAATGATGTTCTTGACTTCTTGTGATGATTTTATATCAGAATAAATGTCTATTAAAAGAAAATAGAGGAAAGAACAACTACATTTAAACACAAGAGCAGCTTCACACAGTAAACATTACTTTAAAACAGATCTTAACTACCCTCAGAGCTAACCTTCCCCTTTTCTGATCAGCACCTATCCTTATAGATTTCCAAAATCTATAGAATTCCTGGTAATTTTTACCAAACAGTGCCTTTTTGCCTTGGGATGTCCTCTGAGCCTGACAGCAACTGGGTCTTCAGGTCTGGCCTTGTTCACGCTGTCTTCTTAGAGTTCTCCCCAGCTATCTTGCTGTATTCTGGGAGATCTGACCAGCAACCCCACCTAGGCATCAGTATTTCCTTAAATGCATTCTTTCCCTTTGTTCTCTCTCTGGTCTCAACTAGTGTCTTCAGAAATGCTTTCTTCCCAGAATTGATTAAACTTGTTTCATAACCCTAACTCTTAGACTTGTAAAAACAAACTTACCCTATCTTTACCTTACTTGCGCCTTTTTTACAACCTGCATATATCCCCCTTTGAACGATAACAACGCGATTCAAAAACCCTCCTGTTACTGCTTTGTGTAAAACTCTGATTGAAGTTCCTCATGGTTCATTAACATATCAACACCACTTCTTACTGTTGGCTTTAAATCCTTGCAGTCACTCTGGCTTTTAATCAATTATCGTATTTATACCCCCAACAGCCTGCCTTCCAGTACATAAGAAATATGACAGGGTTATTAACAAAGAAAAAGTACAATTTCTTGTTTTCTTGACACAGGGCATGTTTTAAATTAGATGTTGGAGCAGAAGTTTCAGTTCTTTAAGATGCTGAATCATGGTTAAACAAGAGAGTTCTTCAACCATTCTACAAAAAGCTACATGGACCAGGAGGAACAGAGTTGAAGGTTCTGGGAGAATTAACAGCTATTTTAAAGCACAGAGAGAAAGTAATTACTGAAGTACTGTACGTAATTCAGGATCAGAGTTGATCACTTTTAAGGAGAAAGGCATGTGTGGAATTGAATCTAATTAGCAGAATAGAAGAAATAACAAATGAAGGTCAATCAGGAGAGCTCAGAGCAGAATTTCGAAAGTTGTTTACAGGATTGGGAAAGCTAAAAACAGCATATTATTTAACAATAAGCTCAGAAGCGAAACCAATATACTTATATACACCCAGAAAGGTTCCACTTTACTTCCAAAGCTAAAGAAAGAGATCAACTCAGTGGTAAGACAAGGAGTCATTTCACCTGTGAAAGAGCAAACTAGTTGCTGCTGAGGGTGATACCAGTCCCGAAGCCAACGGTTCCATAAGAATGTGTGTTGATCTTGCACAGCTGAATAAAGCTGTGAAAAGAGAAGTCCATCCAAAGGTATCAATAATGAGAGCTTAGCAAAATTAGGGAGGAGCTCAATATTCTCTAAATTAGATGCTAACAGCGGATTCTGGTAAATATCCACTAGAAGAGGAGTTTCAGCTTCTCAACTTTCATAACATTATTTGGAAGATTCTGTTTTAACAGATTACCCTTTGGAATAATGTTAGAACCAGAGAGTTTTCAAAGAACAATGTCAATTTTTTTAGAGGGCTTACACTGTGTTGTTTGCCACATGGATGACATGTTGATATATGGGTCCACTCAAGCTGAGTATTTCATGAGATTGAGAGCAGTCCTGAGAAGACTACAAGAGGCAATATTGACAGTCCACAGTAAGTGCGAGTTTTTACAGCCAACAATCAAGTTAGTTGGTTACATAGTGAGTGCATCAGGAAAAAAGGTTGATCCACTGAAGACCAGAGTCATAAGAGTTCCTAGCTCCAAGGAACATCACAAGAGTTACAAACATTCATGGGCATGGTGGATCAAGTGGCAAAATCTCTTTTTTAAAAAAAAATTAACAGAACCTTTAACTTAACAGTACTTTTTAAGATACAAAGAGATGCTAAATGCAGACCAGTCTAATCCGCATCATGGTCATTAATCGATGCAGAGAAGAGATACCATTTTAATGGAAAAGGAAGCATTAGCGGCCATGCGGGCATGCGAGAAATTTGCTGACTACATCTTAGGTCTTTACATTATGATAGAAACAGACCATGAACTTTCAGTTACACTGTTAATTCTAAAGAGCTTACAGCAATGTGATCAAGGGTTCACAGGTTTAAATTAAGATTGATGAGGTATGATACTCATGATACATCTTCAAGGTAAACAACAGAGCACAGCAGTTCCATGATCACACCTTGAAAAAGTGAATCCAGAAAAATGCAATATTGAATTTGTGGAAGAAGTAATGGAGTTTGCTTTAATGACAACCCATATGTTAACCGCAACTACACAAAGTTTGAGTGAACTCAAAGAGGCTGAAAATTCAGATGAGCAATGTAAGCAGATCAGAATTTGATTGGACGTTGGCCAACATATATACCACATAATGCTATCTCGAGACCATATTTCAAGCAGCGAGCACACCTAACAGTGATGGATACTGGTATATGATGATAGAATAGTAATCCCAAGGGCATTGATACTTGAGATCTTACAACCCCTACATCAAGGCCATTTGGGCTCACCAAGTGCAGAGCCAGAACTTCATATTTGGTTTGGTGGCCAGGTGTCTCAACGTCATTGGAAGAAATTATACCCAGATGTATCACATGTACAATTCACAGACAGGAATCAAAAGAACTACTATCATCATTTTCTTTTCCTACAAGGCCATGGGAATGCCTAGGAATAGATTTATTTGATCATTAAGGGAAAATGTTCATGATAGTAGTAGATTACTACTTTAATGTATTGAAATGAAACAGTTATATGATCACACATCAGAAGCAGTGATAACGCCGTCGAAAGAAATTTTCGTCATTCCTGATGTCAGATAACGGCATGCAATTTGTGAACATAAGAGTTTCAAGAATTTACAGAATTGTTTGGATTTGCTCGCCAAGGTCAGGCTAATGGAAAAGCTAGAGTGGCGTCAGAACTTCAAAGGCATCACTGAAAAGATTGAGGATTTTCGACCAGTACTCTTAAGTTATAGATCTTCACTCTTCAGAAAGGATAGGCTCCATGCAAAGAAGGTCGTGGACACTGATCTCTACGCTTCCACAAGCATTGACACTGACTTAGCGAAAGTACAAGAAAGTAAACTTACCAAAATAAACAGATGAAAAGCTATGATAGTCATCACAGAGAAAGAACCTTATCAGATCCTCAACAGGAAGAATAGGTTTGGATCAGAGATCAATCAAGATTTCAAGAAACAGTGGAGAAATCGCCACACCCAAGATCTTCCATTGTCCAGACGGAACAGGGCACAGTAAGAAGAAACAGAATAGCTTTGATTGCAGTTGTACAACAGAGTGAAAAACAGACCAGAGAGGTGTCTCTGAACTCATCAGAAATGAAAGATGATGCTGAAGCAGATGATCCTGAAACATCTATTAGTTCAAATTTTGTTCAATAACATTCAGAGAACCAGTTGGGTCAAAATCCTAGAACTCCCTCTCTAACAGCACTGTGGGTGTACCTATAGCGCAAGCACTGCAGTGGTCATGAAGGCAACTTGTCACCACCTTCTCAAGGGCAATTAGGAACAGGCAATAATTGCTGGCCTAGCCAGTGATGCACACATCCCATGAATGAATAAAAAAAACAGCAGAATGAGAATGCCTTATGCCCTACAAATGTAAGGAGAACAATGTACAGTAGAAAGTGAAGACACCTCACGATTTATTGGCAAGAGAAGGTGAGAATCTCAGAAAACCAGAGAATGGAGAAGGATGAGTGACCATAGAGATGGAAAGACAAACTGCATTTACCTAAGAGAGCAAAAGAGGCTACATTTCCTATGATACTTTAATACAAAAATGTTCAAAATTGTCTAGGAGTTTCCAGGAACATCAGCAAACGTTGCAGTCTGAACAGAGACTTGTTGGGAGGCGTGGGGGGAGATGGATATGTTACACTGAGTCCCATAAAGGGTTAACTGTAATAGTCTGTGATGTCATAGAAGGAAGTGACATTCTTATAGTCTGAGAGTGTCTAGGAGAAAGTAGCACGGAAAGAAGCTAGTGTGAGGGAGTGTTCTCATACCTGCAATTATTGCAACATATTTACAGTTAATAGCCTTCTGGAGCTATTGAAACTACTGCAACCCAAAACTATTATGACATAGCCAATGGTAAATGCTGAGCTGTTCAAATCCCTGAGCGAAACTTGAGACAACTGTCATAACCCATTTTACAATTTTTATGTTTCGAGATGCAGGCTTTGAATTCAGTTGTAATAAGGCCACCGAATCTCGAGGCTTTTATAAAACTAAATTAAATATTTATTAACATAAAGATTGTTGGCACATACATATGTCTACAAAATTACTACTATAGTAACTACAAAAATCACCTAATTAATCTGATCCCTAGTTACACCTCCGTTTAGGCAACAGTTAAAAAACACATTTAAACAGACACCTGGCAAAGCACACTCTGGACAGTTGAATTCAAAATGAGTTTCTTTCAGCTCTGGGTCCTTGCAGACAGTGGCTTGAGGCTTACAGGCTAGAGGATTTAGATTTTAGAATTCCTCTCCTCTTCTCTTCCTTTGTCCATATTTACCTCTTTGAATGCAAATTTTCATTGTGTCACTATGTCTTTTGAACTTTATCTCCTAATAATAAGACCCTTTCATAATATCCACTTTATTAGTTAGCCCTTGGGAAAAATAAACACACTTTCTCAGCTTCATCTGATTAGGTGTAATATTTCACTCCCTCTCTTTGAATCCAAGCTACACTAGTTTGTTTAAAGAAAAAATGCAAATTGCCCCCTTGTTTACCTAATTAACATTTCAAACCTATTACTCTTCTATACATCAAAGCCTCTAGTCTCACTGCCTTTAATCCAATTAAGACACACACATACAAACACACACACACCACTAAACTTTATTATAAAATTATTTCCAATAACATTATAAACATTATATCTTCTTGACATCCCCCTCCTTAACGAAAAATGAACCATCATAATTTTAAAAGATGGCTTAGTTTTTATTAACCCAGCTTACACTATCTCCTATGCTTATCTATATACTTTACCCAATGCATGCATTTACATAATATATATACAAATCCTTGGTATCAGCAGAAATCATTCCAGCTCAGTGTCCAATTTTCCCTTTAAGCTTCAAACTCTTGATAAAGCATCTACAATCACATTCTCTCGTCCAGTGACATGTGTAATCTGTAGATTACATGGTTGCAGTAATAAACTCCTGAATAGCCTTGCACTTTTGTCTCCAAATTTGTCCAGAAACCTTAAAGGATTGTGGTCTGTATAAACAATTGTTTCTGCTGAATTGTTTGCCACATTTCAAAATGCTGCAATGCTAACACCAAACCCAACGTCTCCTTTTCAATTGTTGAATATCTTCTCTGTTTGCATTCAACTTGCGTGAAAAATACCCTATCAGTTTTTCAATTCTAGTGTCATCTTCTTGTAACAGAATGGCCCCAATGCTTATATCGCTTGCGTCAATGGTCAGCTTAAATTTCTTGGCGTGATTGGGTACTGCCAAAACTGGTGTCGTAGTTAATATAGTTTTCAAACTGTCAAATGCCTTCTGACACTCCAGTGCTCATTGAAACTTCTTGTTCTTTTTCAATAATTCAGTCCGTGGAACAACCACACTGCTAAAATTTGGTATGAATTTCCGGTAAAACCCACTCATGCCCAGAAATCTCAAAACTTCTTGTTTTGTTATAGGCACTGGGAAATTCACGATAGCCTTGACTTTCATATCTCTCGGAGCCACCTTACCCTGTCCAATGGTATGGCATAGATGCGTAACTTGTTCTTTTGAAAATTCACTTTTAGCCAAGCTGATCACCAAATTATTTCTTGTAATCGAGTAAACAATTCTTCCAGATGTTGTAAATGCTCCTCCCACATCTGACTGAAAACTATTAAGTCATCAATATAAACAGCATAATTGCTTATACCTGCAATTACTTTGTCAGTCTTTGAAATGTTGCAGGTGCATTTTTCATACCAAATGGCATGACTTTAAACTAATATAGTCCGTTTGGCTTCACAAAAGCCGATATCTCCTTTGTTTTCTCCAATAACAGTACTTGCTAATATCCTTTTAGCAAGTCAATCTTTGTGATATGTCTACTTCGTGATTGTCCCACTTTCTCAATACAATCCTCCAGCCATGGCATAGGATATGAATCTGCTTTTGTCACCACATTCGCCTTTCGATAGTTTTTGTGTTCTCTCCGGTTTTGGTACCAGCACAATAGGCAAATTCCAGTTACTGCAACTAGCCTCAATATCATTTTGAAGCTGAAGTCAATTTCTTTTTGTACTTGTGATTACTTTGCTGGGTTTAATCTATAAGGATGTTGCCTTAATGAAGATGAAACTTCTACACACACATCCTGTATAGCTAAATCTGTCTTCCCCAACTTAATCCCACAAATAGGTTTGTGTGACTGCAATAGCTTTTCCAAATCACTTTGACACTTGTTTGGAAGGTAACTCAATATTTCATTTAAGATTTCAAGTATCCCCTCATTATTCAATTTGATTAGAGGAAAATCAATTTGAGTCCTCCACTTCTACCTCTTCCTCATCTTTTTTTGTTCCTTTTCCCTACTTATGTGACACAGCCTTTGCTTCTTTCTTCTATCAGGAGTATTTATTAAATAATTTACTTCACTCAATTTCTTTTCAATCTTGTAAGGCCCACTAAACCTTGCCTTTAATGAGTCACCCAGTACTGGTAACAGAAGTAGCACTTTCTCTCCAGCAACAAAATTCTGTGTTGTAGCCTTCCTGTCTGCTTTCATTTTTATCACTTGCTGTGATATCTTTAAATGTTCCCTAGCCAACTCACATGCTCTGTCTAATCTCTCTTTAAAGTTTGATACGTAATCTAGGAGAGTAGTTTGTGAATTTTGACCCACCAAATTCTCATGAGTTAATTTCAGTGGTCTCCTAACCTCATGACCATAAAGTAGTTCAAAAGGGCTAAAACCAGTTGATGCATTAGGAGTGTCTCTTATAGAAAATAACAAGAATAGAATTCCCCATCCCAATCCTGTGGATAATCCTGACGGTACGCTTTCATCATGGTTTTTAAAGTTTGATGCCATCTTTCCAAAGCCCCTTGTGACTCTGGACCGTAAGCTGTTGACTTAAACGGTTTTATTCCCAAACTGTTCGTTACTTCCTTAAGCAGCTGTGGCATGAAATTTAACACAAAAACAGAAAATGCTGGAAAAGCTCAGCAGGTCTAGCAGCATCTGTGGAGAGAGAAACAGAGATAATGTTTCGAGTCCGTATTACCCTGCTTCAGAGCAATTTGAAATTTGACCCCTGATCTGATTTTATTTCTTTAGGTAAACTGTATCTTGTAAACAAAATTTAGTTAACTCTTCCACAATCATCTTTGTTGTAATGTTTCTTAAAGGTTTCGCTTCAGAAAAGCTGGTAGACACATCCATTATTGTCAGTAAGTACTGATTTCCACTTTTAGTCTTAGGGAGGGGTCCTACACAATCAATCATGACCCGAGTAAAATGCTCTTCAAGTGCTGGTATTAAAGGTGCCGGCTTAATCACTGCTTATGCTTGTACTACATCTTCCCCTAAGCGTCTGATTCTCCCTATTCTACTATATGTCTCCCCTAAGTCTCTGACATCAGTTTCTTTTTTTTTTAGAGAGACAATTGCTGTGGCAGTTTCACTAGTCTACCCAATTGGGTCCTTTTGCTCCTTTGGAGCAGATTGGGAATTTGAGTCCTGTGTGTGTGGTGCCTCGAGCTCTGCTAGGCCGCAGGAGAATTTGTAGATGACTCAGGTTCACCAATCTGGTTGTCGACTGGATCTTTCGATGAACACAGCATCTTTGATAGAGTGCTGCTTTGACTGTGTAGGTGGTTGCTTCTATGTGACAATTAGCGCACATTTGTTCTGTCTCACTGGACCATTACCTTTTTGAATAAGGTAGGACCATGGTTTGTTCAACCACTTGTTCATAGCGAACTTGGTCTTGGATCCAAACTGGCTTTCCAGGTGAGAGGCCTGGTAAGCTGTGTGCTTTGTATCATTTGTCATAGTTCCACATTTGGCTGGAATGATATTCATCCTCTTTCTTCCTCACCTTGTCCAAGTCATTAGCTTGTACTCGCAGCATTAGCATGTGTAAGAGAGTAGGAAGTTGAGCTCTCAGTTTTCTTCCCATGAGGATTTCACATGGTGCTAAACCATTTTGTAATGGAGTTGAACAATAGCTCAAAACTGCATTCTATTTCAGCAGTGCTTTCACTGTACGAACTCTTTCAGTTTCACCGTTGGCTTGAGGGTATCTTGATGAGCTGGTAGTATGGACAAATCTATACGATGTTGTGAACTCTATAAAGTATTCATTGGCAAACTGCAGTCCATTGTTCGAGATTACAAGGTCTGGGATTCAGGGCAAACACGTCTGCAGTAAGTGTTTGTGGCTTGAGGAGCTTCAGCTCAGAGTTATTGAGCTGGAGTAGGAGCTGCAGACACTGCCACACATCAGGCAGAGGAAAGTTGCCTGGATGCTTTGTACCAAGAGGCAGTCAGACATCTTAGGATAGGGTCTTCTGATTTGGTGAGTGATCAGACAGGAGAGTGCAAGTGAGGCAGGTAAGGGGACCCAGAGGACAGGAGTGCAGGGGCCTCGGCCTTTCTTTTGTGCAACTGGTTTGAGGTTCTTTCAGCTTGTTTGGTTGAGAGTGGAGGCTGCTGGATGAAGGTGACACAAATCCATTCAAGTGGGGGGAGCAAACAGGAATGTAGTGGTAGTAGAGGACAGTATAGTGAGGGGGAATTGACACTGTTCTCTGAAGCAAAAAGCAAGAGTCCAGATGACTGTGTTGCCTGCCTGGTGCCAGGGGTTAGGACATCTGCTCAGGGCTGGAGAGGAACTTGCAGTGGGAGGGTGGGGGGATGCTGTCGTCGTGGTCCATGTAGGTACCAGCGATACAGGTAAAACTAAGAAAGAGGTTTTGCATAATCAGTATGAGGAGTAATAATCTCTAGATTGTTACCTGAGCCACATGCAAATTGGCATAGGGCAAATAAGATTAGAGAAATGAATACGTGGCTTAAAAACTGGTGTGGGAGAAGTGGGTTCCTGATCGTTGGGCACTGGCACCAGAAATGGAGAAAGGGAACCTGTATGCTGGGGCCGCATAAATAGGGGTGTAGAGACGGTTTTAAACTAAACAGTGGGGTAAGGGATCAAATTTGTAAAGATGTGGTAAGTCAGTGAGTAGAGATTAAGCAAGGGAGAAAGGTATTAATGTGGGAAATGAAACCAGACCGTGATAGGAAGGAGGAGGAGGTCCTACAAAGAGAGTTTAGGGAGTTAGGTGCTAAGTTGAAGGACCGGATCTCCAGGGTTACGATCTCAGGAGTGCTACCCGTGCCACGTGCTAGTGAGGCTAGAAATAGGAGGATAATGCAGCTAAATATGTGGCTAAGGAGATGGTGCAGGAGGGAGGGCTTCATGTTTCTTGACAATTGGGCTCTGTTCCAGGGAAGGTGGGACCTGTTCCAACGGGACGGTTTGCACCTGAACCGGAGGGGGACTAACATCCTTGCGGGTAGGTTTGCTAGTGCTGCTCCGGGGCGTTTAAACTAGATTTGCAGGGGGAGGGGAACCAGAGTGTTAGAGCAGATAGTGAGGTGGAGGAGGATAAAGGTCAAGCGAGGAATGCATGTATAGACAGAAATCAAGGGTCTGTACGTGTTAGAAATGTTCTCAGGTGCATCTATTTCAATGCAAGGAGTATTGTCGGAAAGGCAGATGAGCTTAGGGCGTGTGTTGGCACGTGGCATTATGACATTATTGCTATTAGTGAGACTTGGTTGCAGGTGGGGCAGGACTAGCAGCTCAATGTTCCAGGGTTCCGTTGGTTCAGACTTGATAGAGGGGAGGGATGAAAGGGGGAGGAGTGGCATTACTAGTCAGGGAAAATATCGCAGCTGTGCGTAAGCAGGACAGCCTGGAGGGCTCGTCTACAGAGGCCATATGGGTGGAGCTGAGGAATGGGAAAGGTGTGATCACACTAATAGGGTTGTATTATAGACCGCCCAATAGTCAGAGAGAATTAGAGGAGCAAATCTGTAGAGAGATAGCAGACTGATTCCCATTCTGTAAAAGGGCTGGATGGCTTGGAGTTTGTCAAATGTGTTCAGGAAAGTTTTCTAAATCAATATATAGAGGTACCAACGAGAGAGGATGCAATACTTGATCTCCTATTAGGGAACCAGACAGGTCAGGTGACAGAAGTATGTGTAGGCGAACATTTTGGGTCCAGTGACCACAATGTCATTAGTTTTAAGCTAATTATGGATTAGGATAGGTCTGGTCCTCGAGTTGAGATTCTAAATTGGAGAAAGGGCAATTTTGTGGAAATGAGAAAGGATCTAGAAAGAGTGGATAGGCATAAGTTGTTTTCTGGCAAGGATGTGTTCAGTAAGTGGAAGGCATTTAAAGGCGAGATTTTGAGAGTGCAGAGTTTGCATGTTCCTGTCAGGATTAAAGGCAAAGTTAACAAGCATAGGGAACCTTGGTTTTCAAGGTATTTTGGCGATCTGGTTAAGAAGAAGAGGAAGGTGCATAGCAGGTATAGGCAACAAGGAGCAAATGAGGTACTTGTAGAGTATAGAAAATGTAAGAAAATACTAAAAAAGGAAATCAGGAAGGCAAAAAGAAGACATGAGGTTGCTTTGGCAGATAATGTGAAGGTAAACCTGAAGGGTTTCTACAAGTATATTAAGAGTAAAAGGATAGTAAGGGACACAATTGGCCCCCTTGAAGATCAGAGTGGTTGTCTATGTGTGGAGCCTCACCAGATGGGGGAGATCTTAAACAGTTTTTTTGCATCGGTATTTATTCAGCAAACTGGCATATGTATAAGGAATGAAGGGAAACAAGCAGGAGTTTCATGGAACATATAGAGATTAAAGAGGAGGAGGTGCTTGCTGCCTTACAGCGAATAAAGGTCGATAAATCCCCTGGGCCTGATAGGATATTCCCTCGGACCTTGAGGGAGACTAGTGAAGAAATTGCAGGGGCCCTGGCAGAAATATTTAAAATGTCCTTAGCCACGAGTGAGGTGCCGGAGGATTGGAGGGTAGCTCATGTTGTTTCGTTGCTTAAAAAAGGCTCCAAAAGTAAACCAGGTAAATACAGGCCAGTGAGCCTGACGTCAGTAATCGGTAACTTATTGGAAGGTGTTCTGAGAGATCGGATATATAATTATTTGGACAGCCAAGGACTGATTAAGGATAGTCAGCATGGCTTTGTGCGTGGTAGGTCGTGTTTAACGAACCTTGTAGAGATTTCAAGGAGGTTACCAAGAAAGTAGATGAAGAAAAGGCTGTGGATGTTGTCTACATGGACTTTAGTAAGGCCTTTGACCAGGTCCCACATGGGAGGTTAGTTCAGAAGGTTCAGACTCTTGGTATCCCTGGAGAGGTTGTAAACTGGATTCGAAATTGGCTGTGTGGGAGAAGACAGAGTGGTAGTGGATGATTGCTTTTCAGACTGGAGGTCTGTGACTAGTGGTGTGCCTCAGGAATCTGTGCTGGGACCATTGTTGTTTGTTGTCTATAATCAATGATTTGGATGATAATGTGGTGAATTGGATCAGTAAGCTTGCTGATGACACTAAGATTGGAGGCGTTGTGGACAGCAAGGAAGGCTTTCAAAACTTGCAGAGAGATCTGGACTAACTGGAGAAATGGGCCCGAAAATGGCAGATGGAATTTGATGCGGAAAAGTACGAGGTGTTACATTTTGGAAGGCCAAACCAAGGTAGGACATACACAGTAAATGGTAGGGCACTGAGGAGTGCGGAGGAACAAAGGGATCTGGGAGTTCAGATACATAGTTCCCTGAAAGTGGCGTCACAGGTAGACAAGGTTGTAAAGAAAGCTTTTGGCATACTGGCCTTCATAAATCAAAGTATTGAGTATAGGAGTTGGGATTTTATGGTGAGGGTGTATAAGACATTGGTGAGGCCAACTTTGGAGTATTGTGTGCAGTTCTGGTTGCCGAACTACAGGAAGGATATCAGTAAGATTGAGAGAGTGCAGAGAAGATTTACTAGGATGTTGCCGGGTCTTAAGGAGTTGAGTTACAGGGAAAGATTAAACAAGTTAGGACTTTATTCCTTGGAGCGTAGAAGAATGAGGGGAGATATGATAGAAGTTTACAAAATTATGAGGGTTTAGACAGAGTAAATGTGAGTAGGCTCTTTCCACTTAGAATCGGAGAAATAAACATGAGAGGACATGGCTTTAGGGTGAAAGGGGAAAGGTTTAGGGGGAACATTAGGGGGAACTTCTTCACTCAGAGTGGTGAGAATGTGGAACGAGCTGCCATCTGACGTGGTAAATGTGGGCTCACTCTTAATTTTTAAGAATAAATTAGATAATACATGGATGGGAGAGGTCTGGAGGGTTATGGACTAGGTGCAGGTCAATGGGACTAGCGGAATAATATTTTGGCACAAACTAGAAGGGCTGAATAGCCTGTTTTCTATGCTGTAGTGTTCTATGGTTCTACGGTTCCAGGAAGGGATAGAGAGTATGTCAGCAGGTAGGGCTAGAGGTTAGAAAAATAATCAAAGGATTAAACTAAGGGCTCTGTATCTGAATGCACGTAGCATTCGAAACAAAACAGCACATGTAGAAATAAATAAATACAATCTGAAAGCCATTACAGAGACATGGCTGCAGGATGACATAGATTGGGACCTGAATATTGAAGGGTATGTGACATTTAGGAAGGACAGGAAGCTAGGAAAAGTTGGAGAGGTAGCTCTGTTAATTAATGATGGTATTAATACAGAGGGATGACTTAACTTCAGGAAACCAGGATGTAGAAATAGTTTGGGTAGAGATGAGAAACGATAAAGGCAAGAAGTCACTTGTGGGAATGGTGTACACAGTAACCATATGGTAGGGCAGAGCACAAAGGAAGAAATATTGGGAGTCTGTGAGAAAGGTATGGCGATAATCATGGGAGATTTTAATCTACATATAGACTGGATAAATTAGCTGGGCAAAGCTAGGTTAGATGAAGAGTTCTTGTTTTGGAGACAGTCTTTTTGAACAGCACATTCTGGAGCCAACCGGAGAACAGGCTTTTCTGGTTTTGTCCATGAGACAGGATTAATTAATGACTTCATGGTGAAGGCACCCCTAAGTAGCAGTGATCATAATATGATTGAATTTTACATTCAATATGAGGGAGAGAAGGACCCCCCCTCCCCAAAAACCCACCAAGACTAGTTTTTTAAAATTAAGTAAGTGCAATTATGAGGGCATGAAAGCAGAACTAGCTAAAGTGAACTGCCAAATGAGGTTAAGGAATAGGTCAGTAGAGATGTCATGGCAGACATTTAAGGGGATATTTCAGAATAGATATATTCCAGTGAGTGAAAAATTCCAAGGGGTGGAACCACCATCCGCCGTTAACTAAAAAAGTTGAAGATAGTATCAAACTTAAAAAAAAAAACACATAATTGCACAAAGAGATGAGTGGCAGACCAGAAGACTGGACAGAATATAAAGAACAGGAAAGAGAGACTAAAAGATTAATAAAGAGGGAAAAATGAGGGTATGAGAGAAAGCGAGCTAGAAATAAAAAAGACAGATACTAAGAGTTTCTATAGGTATTTAAAAAAGAGAAGAGTTAATAAAGTGAGCATTGGTCCTGTAGAAAGTGAGTCTGGGGAATCAATGGAAAATAAGGAGATGAGCGATGAAGTGAACACGTATTTTGCATCGATCTTCCCTGTAGAAGATACCAGTAACATCCCAGAAATAACTGTAAATCAGGAATTGGAAGGGAAAGAGGAACTCAGGAAAATTATAATCACCGGGGACGTGATACTAAGCAAATTGTTGGAGCTGCGGGCTGACAAATTCCCCAGGTCCTGTTGGACTTTATCGTAGGTTCTTAAATGAAATGGCTAGTCAGATAGTTGATGCATTGGTTTTAATTTTCCAAAATCCTTTAGATTCAGGGAAAGCTCCATTAGATTGGAAAATTGTGAATGTAACTCCTTTTATTTAAAAAGGGAGGGACACAGAAAGCCGGAAACTACAGGCCAGTTAGCTTAACATCTGTCAAAGGGAAAAATGTTAGAAGTTATTATTAAAGATGTTATAGCAGAGCACTTAGAAAAATTCAAGGCAATCGGGCAGAGTCAACATGGTTTTCTTAAAGGGAAATCATGTTTAACCAATTTATTGGAGTTCTTTGAAGAAGTAACATGCTGTGGATAAACAGGAACCAGTGGATGCACTGTATTTAGATTTCCAGAAGGTGTTTGATAAGGTGCCACAACAAAGGTTATTGTGGAAAATAAAAGCACGTGGTGTAGGGGGTAACATATTGGCATGGATAGAAGATTGGCTAGCTAATGGAAATGGATAATTTTCCTGTTGGCAATATGTAATGAGTGGTGTGCCATGGGGATCAATGCTGGAGCCTCAACTTTTTACAATTTATATAAATGACTTGGATGAAGGGACTGAAGGTAAGGTTGCTAAATTTGCTGATGATACAAAGATAGATAAGAAAGTAAGTTGTGAAAAGGGCATAAGGGGACTACAAAAGGATATAGATAGGCTAAAGTGAGTGGGCAAAGATCTGGCAAATGAAGTATAATGTGGGAAAATGAAATTGTCCATTTTGGTAGGAAGAATAAAAAGAAGCATATTGTATAAATGGTGAGAGATTGCTGAGCTCTGAGAGGCACAGGGATCTGGGCATCCTGGTGCATGAATCGCAAAAGTATGCAGGTACAGCAAGTAATTAGGAAAGCTAATAGAATGTTATTATTTATTGTGAGGGGAATCGAATACGAAAGTAAGGAGGCTATGCTTTAGTTCTACAAGGCACCAGTGAGACCATATCTGGAGTATTGTGTACAGTATGGGGCTCCTATTTAAAGAAAGATGTAAATGCATTAGAAGCAGTTCAGAGAAGGTTTACTAGGTTAATGCCTGGAATGAGTGGGTTGTTTTGTGAGAAAAGGTTGGGCAGTCTGGGCTTGTATCTGCTGGAATCTAGAAGAGCAAGAGGCCACTTGATTGAAACATATAAGATCCCTGAGGGGTCTTGACAGGGTGGATGTGGGGAGGATGTTTCTCCTTGTGGGATAATCTAGAACTCGGGGTCACTCATTTAAGACAGAGATGAGAAATTATTTTTTCTGAAGGTCATGAGTCTTTGGAACTCTCTTCTCCAAAAGGGGATGGAATAATTTGAATATTTTAAGGCAGAGGTAGATAGATTCTTGATAAGCAAGGGGCTGAAAGGTTATTGTGGAGTAGGTGCGAATGTAGAGTTGAGGTTAAGATCAGCCGTGATCTTAGTGAATGGTGGAGCAGGCTCGAGGAGCCGAGTGGCCTATTCCTGCTAATTTGTATGATCAGTGATGGCCTCAATGGTCCTTTTGGTGATGAATAGCTCAAGTAATAAAATTTGATATCATCTTTTCCAATGACTTTGAGAGACATGGCCACCAAACAATATCTTGCTTTGGTTCGACTTGGGCTTGCTTTTGTGATGACCAAATATCCTAGGTGCCATGCCGTTGAGTCACAGAACTCTTGGAATGACCAATCTCTCATCATAGATGAGTAAATCATCAACTTCACTGAGGGTATCCTCTCTGCTCGTAGTACTGTCTGAGCATGGGATTGTGTGACACATGTGCTGGCCATTCTTTGATGTAGTACTCTCTGATCTGAGCACATTCTTCATGAGATTTGTGTGCGTTTCTGATTTCATTCAGTCGCTAATTTGTTGCTGGTAGAGTTGTTATGGTTGTTGTTATGTTTCTACCTCTTCAAGAAGGACTACATTACTTTGTTCAGGCCTTGCCACTGGGTTACGGGGCAAAGTATCTGCTGTGGTTTGCTGCTTTCCTGGAGCATACCCTGTCTTTGCATCAAACCTCCTCATCCTCAATCTAAATTGTTTTACTTGTGTTGGCACTTTTGCTAATTCCTTAGAATTTAAGTGTCACTAAGGGTTTGTGGTCTGCCTCTATCTTGAAATAGAGACCAAGAACATAATTTGCAAACTTTTCACAAGCCCACGTAGCAGCTACTGCTTCTTGCTCTATCACTGTATATCAGTCTGTCAGTAAACAGGATGTGTAGTAAACTGGCTACACTTTCCATTTGTCTGTCCATTTGAAAGAGTACAGCTCCCAATCCTATAGAAGATGCATCTGCAGCAATGATTGTGGGTAGTTCTGGGTTAGAGTTAGGTCAAATATCAGATGATATTAGCATTTCAGACTTTCTCAAAAGGCCTCTGTTATGCTTTCTCCCAGCACCATGTATTATCTTGTCATAACAGCTGATGTGGTGGATACTTGACGACAACTAAGTTGGGCAGGAACTTTCCGATTATAGTTTATCCTACTCCTGAATCTCTGGAGTTCAGTCACATTCTGAGGAGCTGGAAATTCTTTGATTGCTCTTGCTTTCTATCGATCATCTCTGACATCGGATGCGTCCACAACATACCCAAGGAGCTTGACAGCTGCAAGAATTTGCATTTGCCATCGAGTGTAAATCCTGCTTCCTGCAGGCATTGTACCATAGCTCGCACTCTAATGTCATGTTCTGTTTAAGTGAATCCATGGGTCAGAACATCATCCATATGACATACGACTCCATCCAGTCCTTCTAGGATACTTGACATTGTTCTGTGGAAGATTTCTGGTGCTAATGAGATGCTGAAGCATCTGTTGAAACAAAACCTCCCAAAAGAGCAATTTAGATTCTTCATTGAGGGGTAGTTGCCAAAAACCACGATTGCATCTAGCTTTGTGAAGGTTGAACTCTTTTCCAATTT
Organism: Carcharodon carcharias; assembly: GCF_017639515.1. Classification (NCBI taxonomy): domain Eukaryota; kingdom Metazoa; phylum Chordata; class Chondrichthyes; order Lamniformes; family Lamnidae; genus Carcharodon; species Carcharodon carcharias. Next base: position 60,880,786 of record NC_054469.1, read on the forward strand.
TGCTAAGTTGTCATCCACAGATGACATAGGATGATAGTCACATTCAACTGCTTTGTTCAGCTGGGTAAGATTTACGCAAATTCTGATAGATCCTTTGGGTTTTGATATTGGAACTATCCCCAAGCACCAGCTTGTTGATTCTGTCACAGGTTAAATAACCCCTTGCTTCAACATAAAGTCAGTTTCCTCCTTAACCTTTGGCAACAGTGGATGGATGAGGAATTTTTATTCATGTAAATAGACATACTGGTATTGTTTCAGGATATAGAGTGATGTGGTATGCTGGCTTCAGCTTCCCTAGTCCTGTGAAAATTCAGGTCTGAAGTTTTTGGTCTGATTATCTTGGCTTTTCAGTTCCTCTACTCTGCAAATCAAATGTAAGTTGGTACAGGCTTTCCTGCTTAAGAGTGAACAGCTCTGATTCAGTATCACATAAATGGTTTCAGTGATTTTTCGCTCACTATATTGAAGGGATTCAGTTGTCCTATGACCTTCAGTTCTCCTGACTCGTGTAGTTTTTCCAGGATGGCTGAAGAGAACTTTTCTCCAACCACGGTTCAGCATCAGAAAGAACCAACACTGCTGCACGTGTCTAACTTAGTGTGTCTTGTTTCCCTCTTCCAGATATCAACAGACCAGTAGCTTCTGCTTGGTTCCGAGATCTCTCCAAGGAAAGGCATCTCAATTTCATTGATATCTTCTATTTCATGGATCTTGCCACCTTTTGAAGGCTTCTCCTTTTTGCTTATTCTGTACAAGCTTCTTGCTGTAACATACAGTCTGAAAGTGACCCTTCTTTCTGCAAAAATGGCATTTGGTCTGTTTGGCGGGACGATTTTTGCACCTGTGTTTTTATCTGCCACACCGATTACGGTTAGCTAGGGTAGTTGATGGATGCTGTTCCTACCTCCCCTGCTTTTGTATGGCCATCTCTCTGTTTACAAATTTGACATATAGTCCACATTCCTCCAAGTCAGTCATTTTTGGGATATGGTTCTCCCTCATCCTGAATCACCAATCAATTTTGTTTCCTGACCTCAGCTGTCTATTGAGTTGAATTGCCTTTAAGGTTAAGTCATCTCTTGACTACAAGTGATCAGACAATGCTTCATCTGAAACTACTACAACAATTCTGACCCTGATTAGTTCATCTTTTAAGCTGCAATATTCACAATTCTCTGCCAGCCTAAACGGATCATTGATAAATTTATCATGCCTTGTCGTTGGATGTGCTTGTCAAATTTAACCTACTTGACAATGGTATTCTTTCGCAGATTGAAGTAGGCATCAAATGCTTTTGTTATTTCATAGTATGTGGCTTTTTCCTCGTCAGTGCCTAAGATACTATCTGCACAGCCACCCATCACGTATAATATACTTCCCTGTTCACTGCTTGGCTTTGCAGCAAGGCCCGATGTAGTGTGATATCTGGCAAATCTGTGGGATCACTTCTGCTTGGCTGAGACCTGCGGTGAGTTGGAAGCTTTCTGGTAACGGCAAAGATTTTTCCTTGCTCTTTCTTGACTCTCCCTTGTTCTTTCACTCACTGCCATCACATAATATTCTTGGCCTCTTGTGCTAACACCAAATATTTAAAGTCTGCTGAGGTAAGGAAAACATTAACTTTATTGGAACATCTCTTACTGCAGGGTTCATTGCCATGAGGTGTACATGAGAGAGCTAAATCATGTGACATTGCATCATTTCCTATACCCCTTTTACCACAGACACCTTGCATCACTTAGTTGGCCGGATTGGATTTGCTATGCTTTTTTCTGGGTAGGACATACCTGGGCAAATTTTCATGGTGTCGGGTAGATGCCAGTGTTGTGACTGTACTGGAACAGCTTGTCGAAAGGGGTGGTGAGTCCTGGAGCCCAAGTCTTCAGTACTACAACTGGGTTGCTGTCAGGGCCCATAATGTTTTCTGTATCCAGTGCCATGCACCATTTCTTGATAGTGCAGTGTGAATTGAATTCTCTGAAGACTGGCATCCATGATCGTGGGGACCTCGGGTGGAGGCTGCGATGGATCATCATTTGACACTTCTTGTTGAAGATGATTGCAAATGTTTCAGCCTTGTTTTTTGTACTGACAAAAGGCATGGCTCCCCCATTGTTGAGGATGGGGATAGTTTTGGAGCCTCCTCAGGTTAGCTGTTTAATTGTCCACCACCATTCGTGACTGGATGTGGTAGGACTGTGGAGCTTTGATCTGATTTGTCGGTTGAGGGATCGCTTAACTCTTTCCATAATGTTATGCTTCTGCTGTTTAGCATGCATATGGCCCTTGTTGCAGCTTCTCCAGGCTGGTACCCCATTTTTAGGTATACCTGATGCTGCTCTTGGCATGCTTACCCACCTTTCTCATTGAACCAGGGTTGCTCCCCTGGCTTGATGATAATGGTAGAGTGGGGGATATGCTAGATCATGAGATTACAATCCTGCTGCTGCTGATGGCCCACTGTACTTCATGGACGCCAAGTTCTGAGTATGAGATCTGTTCTGAATCTTTCCATGTAGCACGGTCGCAGCGTCACCCAACGTCATAGAGACTGTCCTCTGTGTGAAGATGGACTTTGTCTCTAGAACTGTGTGGTGATCACTCCCACCAATGCTTCATGGATATATATATCTGCGACATTTAGATTGGTGAGGATAAGGTCAAGTAGGTTTTTTCCTCTGTTGATTCCTTTGCCACCTTCCACAATGTATATTCTGTGTCCTGGTTACCCTCACTGCTTCTTTCAATGCTTGTTCAACATGGAGGAGTACTGATTCACCAGCTGAGGGGAGAGAGATGTGATAAGTGATAATCAGTATGAGGCTTCAATGCCCATGTTTGACTGATGGAATGAGACTTCACGGGGTCCAGTGTCAATGTTGAGGACTCCCAGAGTCTCTCCCTCCTGATTGTATACTGCTGTGTTGCCCCTTTCTGATGGGTCTGCTCTGATGGTGGGACAGAATGTAACTAGGAATGGTGATCGAGGAGTCAGGGATATTGTGTGTAAGGTATGATTAGGTGAGTATGACAATGTTTGGCTGTTGTTCGACTGGTCTGTGGGACAGTTCTCCCAGCTTTGTCGCAAATCCTCAGATGTTGTTACGGAGAATCTTGCATGGTTAACTGGGCAGAGTATACCTTGGTCATTTCCGCAACTTACTTTGATGCTGGGCGATCCGTCCAGTTTTATTCTTCTTTAATTTTCCTCTAGCAATTTGATACAACTAATTGGCTTGCTAGACCACTTCAGAGGTCAATTAAAAGTCAGCCACATTGCTGTGGAACTGAGTCACATTTAGGCCAGACTGGGTAAGGATGGCAGATTTTCTCCCTGAAGGCCATTAGTGAGCCACATGGGTTTTTACAACAATCGGTAGTTTCATGATACTAGCGTTTTGTTCCAGATTTATTAAATAATTTAATTTAAATTACTCCAGCTACTGTGGCATTTGAACTCATGTCTCTGGGCTATTAGTCTCAGACTATGGGCTATTAGTCTCAGCCTATGGATTACTAGTCCAGCAACATTACCACACTATATTACTGTCACCCATGCAATTTTGGCTAAGTGCAGATGTGATTTCCATATGGTACCGATGTACAGCCCCATTGTGCATCACTACTTCAACTTAAACAATAACATGTTAGTATGATTGACTCAAACTTACATTTGTCAGCCATGGCTCAGTCATTAGTACTATCATCTCAGAGTCAGAGTTGTAGGTTCCAGTTTCAGTCAAGACTTGAGGTACAAAAATCAAAGCTGACACTCCATGCCGTACTGAGGAGGTGCTGCACTGTTAGAGGTGCCATCTTTCAAACGAGCTGTCAAACTGAGGCTCCATATGTCTTCCCCCAGGTGGACATAAGATCCCATGGCATTATTTTGAGGAAGAGTGGGGAGCTCTTCCTGGTGTCTTGTCCAATATTTATCCCTCAATCAGCATCATGCAGGGAGAAAAGACAGATTTTCTGGTCATTATCACATTGCTGTTTGTGTGAGTTTGCTGTGTGCAAATTAACTGCTGGATCTTTTACATAACAACAGTGAGTACACTTCAAAAGTAATTCATTGACTGTAAAGTTTTTTGGCATATCCTGTGGTCGTGAATGCAAATGCAAGTCTTAATTCATTTCTGAATTAAGAATCCAAATCATAAATTCAGATGTATAACTGAATTGGTTACTGTAAGGTAAAGTTCAATGAATTGTTCATGTTTCACGTGAAATGTCTTGTCTGATTTTTGTGCTTTGTTCGTCACCTCTGTGAATCAGAAATTTTACTACACAGTTAAGGATAGTCAAACAAAAGCTATGTTTGTTAGTATTTCCTTAGGAGTAGAAAGATAGTAAGTTTAAAGGCTACAACTTAAATATATCTTTTTATTTTTCCATTTGGCTTGGGATTCCTGCATCATCAGGATGGCTGTAGCCATTTCTCAACTTCCACCTTCAGTGAGATTCTAAAAAATACTAACTGCTGCAAGGTGTAACATAATTCTGTTGTAAACCCCTGTTCTTGTTTGCATGCTATGTTGTCTTATCACTACAAAGTGTTTGAGTGCTGTTGTTTCGGAAATCTTTCAATCTAACTAATTAGATGGAAGAAACCTAACTTAATTATTGTGAAAGGAAGTATTTTTTTAAATGCTTTACAAAGTCCATAACTTTGACTAAAATTTCCAATTTCCTCGGCTTGACTGGTTCCTTAAGCCCTATTGCACTTAAATACTAATGTATTGTTCATGTTTCATGTGAAATGTCTTGCCTCAAATGATTTTAGTGCTTTGTTCGTTGCCTCTGTGAATCAGAAATTTTACTACGCAGTTAAGGATAGTCAAACAAAAGCTAAGTTTGTTAGTATGTCCTTAGAAGTAGAAAGATAGTAAATGCTGGCAGTTGTTTTATTATAGCAATAAACCGAAGCTAGCAAAATAAAAGCCGTTCAGGCTTTTTTTATGAGTAAAAATTATTATGAGTAAAAATTAGTTGTAAACATTGCAATTTTGCTTCTCTGATTATACTAATCATTCTCTAATTCTCCTCTTGGATTTTTGAGTTTTTTTAAAATTAATGAAATGTGAGCATCGCTAGCAAAGCCAGCATTTATTGCCCAACCCTAATTGTCCATGAGAAGGTGCTGGTGAGCTGCCACCTTGAACTGCTGTAGCTCATGTGTTGTAGAGGACCTACAGTGCTGTTAGGAAGGGCATTTTGACCCAGTGACAGTGAAGGAATGGCAATATAATTCCAGGTCAGAGTTGTGTGTGGCTTAGGTGGGAACTTGTAGGTCGTGGTGTTCCCAGGCGTCTGCTGCCCTTGTCCTTCTAAGGTGATATTTGGATGGTGCTGTTGTAGAAGCATTGGCGAGTTGCTACATTTAAAGTTTACTGCAATTTAAGGTTGTTCCTGTTTCTTCTAGCCATTGTGTATTTTCAAAATAACTTGGGAAGCTTTTACTTATCCGTTTTCTTCTAACTTCTGACTCCTCCTCTGTGTGTGGCAGAAAGTACCAGAAATTTGGGCTTTCATTGAGAACTGGCTTTGGATGCTAGGCAAAGCCCAAATATTAGAAATCGAGCTGCTGGAGTCATGGGCATGAGGAGAGCTGCTTTTTGAATGCTAAAACGTACCATGAGGAAACCGTTCTGTTGATTTGAGTGCACATCCCAGTGATTCTTGAAGCCTGATTACACCGTTCTGGTGCACTGTAAGAGTTAAATTATTCATTGCTTGAAATGGCTAGTAATGTAGCTACACAAATAAATAGAGCCATCTTTTGGATGATAACTTTTTTGCTTCTCAGTACCAAAATTATTTCTCATAATTTCAAATACCAAACTATATAAGTAATAATTTATCTATTTTCCAAAACTATAAGCAGAAAGTTTTAAGCATTTTTATTTTAAATAATTATGTAGTTCTATTTGGAAACCCATCTCCCACTATTCTAAAAATTGTCTAATGGCATTGGAACATTACACATGCCGAATGACTTAATAATTTGTGTAGGAGTATTTAGAATTGGTTAGTTCATGAATGTAGATCCAAACCTGATTTAATTAGTAACGGAACAGTTTCAATTAAGCTGTTTTTAATTGTGGTAACTATTTTTGATGCTTGCTCTTGGATCAATTTTAACTGAAAGATTTTGAATAGTCAGCCAAAGTGCATCCCCTGGAGTATTTATCTGTCATTCTGTGGATTTTTATTTTCTCATCTTGCCCAAAACGGATATTAATCACCTACCCAGCTACAAAATTACAACTTTTTATAGAGCACTGCAAATGTGATTTAGCCTTTGTCTACTGTTCTGCTAAATCTAGTGAGTCCTGAAACTGCGTAGTGTTAATGGTGGTGGTGGGGGTAGGGCAGGGAGGGGACCTGGGAGAGAGAGAGAGAGAGTTGAATGATTTCAACTTCTAGAAGACATTGATTGGTATGAAAATGTGCACAACTGACAGAGCTGGTCTTCAGTCACTTATATTTAAGAAGCTGAATTTGATACCATGGCAACAGATTATATTGTTGGATGATTTTGTTCAGCACAAAACCTTTCATAAGTCTGTGTAGGGAAACTGACATTTTTTATTCAGATAATTGTAGCAGCCTGCACAAAAATCATTTGGCAGTCACCCTGTAACCGTTTCTTTTTTCCTTTCAGGATGACCTCCTTAGCAGAAAGAAGAGAGAGAAAAAGAAAAAAACAAGTGGTAAGACTATGGATGAAGGAAAAGCTGGTGTTCCTGAGAAAAATGAAAGGTAAGACTGCAAAATACATGATATTGTTTAGAAGTAAAGCTTCTTGAATGCTCATAACTGTTGTCTCTTAAGTTAACTATTATTGCCAATATTAGTTGTCTATAACTGAAGGAAAACTAATATTAAATGCCTTCATTTTAAAGTTCTATGTTAATCGTTTCAGGTGTTATTTCAGGAGTTGGGGATGTTTTAGTTTCGGTATGAAGGTATAATTTTTGATCTTGATAAATTGGTAAGAGGACAGACAAAAGTCATCAGGATAGTGTCACTATCATCTAATCTTTTTTCGTGTTATGACTGATTTCTTGTTTCTGTACTCTCCATGTTGCTGGCCCTCCTCCACTTCCACATCAGATATTCTCTGTTTCCATTTGCCATGTCTACTGTCCTCTAGTTTATGACCCACTGATCCTCCTGCAAGGATGCCTTGTTTTCTGAAAGAGTTCTTTTTGGTTTGTTAGTAAAAACTTCAATAATTTAAACCGCTTAACAATATAAATCCATGTATGGAAACTCTTCTTTCTCCAAACTCCCCCACATGAATAAATTCCTTGCTAATTTAGATTAACTGGCAAGAGATTTCAAGAGTTGTTGAGCAGAAAAGTGAAATGAGTAAAGAATGCACGTATCAAAATAAATTGATGTAATAAAGATCTTAATAAAGATTACAAAACCAGAGATAAACAAAGCCTTAAAAGCAGAACTAAAAACAGAAAATACAGGAAAAACTCAGCAGGCTTGGCAGCATCTGTGGGGAGAGAAACAGAGTTAACGTTTTGAGTCCGTATGACTCCTCTTCAGAGCTAAAGAGAAGTAGAATGTGATGGATATTATACTAATTAATTTGGGGGGCGAGGGGGGTGCGAGCAGGTAGCAATGAAGGTGAGCAAGTTGAAAGAGAGAAATGGAAATCCTGCCGGAGAGAAGAGCAGTACTGCCAGTTCTCTTCCAGGAATGCCTACCTTGAAGTACCGTTCTTCTCTCCAACAGGATTTCCGTTTGTCTCCTTCACCCTGTTCTCTTTCGTTGCCACCTGCTCCACCCTCTCTTAAACAGTAGAATATCCATCACGTTTCTACTTCTCTTTAGCTCTGAAGTCTTACGGACACAAAATGTTAACTCTGTTTCTCTCTCCACAGATATGCCAGACCTGTTAAGTTTTTCCAGTATTTTCTGTTTTTATTTCGGATTTAAAGCATCCACGGTATTTTTCTTTTATCTTAGTGTTTAATTCACTGCCACTTTTTTTCCAGGAATGCCTACCTTGAAGAAGTACTGCTCCTCTTCTCTCTGTCAGGATTTCCATTTGTCTCTTTTACCCTATTCACCTTAAAAGCAGAACATTGGACTCTGCTCACACTAATTTTCTCCTTTGTCTGTCCGAGGGCAACAAATCTAGTCTTCTTTAATAACTATGTTATTCCATTTATTTTAACGATTATCACTGGCAATAAAAGTTTCACCACTTAGAAAATCCAGACCAATGCTTCTCTTCATCCTGCAGGGTAACATAAATTGTTATACATGTACAGGTAGAATTACTATACATATACAGGTAGAATTACTACTACTTTTGGCAGATGAGTGCTTATGGTGTTCGTCTAACATTTCTTGTGGCTATTTTGACAGGCAACAAAGGATCAAAATAGTAAAATCAATGTCAGAGGGACATATGCACATTGCTGGTATGAGTTCTTTAGTTTGTTTAGAATTAAAATGCAAAACAATTTGCTGTAGAAGTATTGTACCCCCCTGCTGCCACTCAGTGCAAGCAAACCCAGTTCCCTCACAATGCATTCAAAATACTTATATAACATCAACAGCTGTGGCATTAATGCAGAAAATAAATATGGACAGAGCCAATAAAGGCAATATTAGGAGAGATAACCAAAAGTTTGAATAGAGAGGTGATTTAAAGAGGCTGATAAGAGGAGATGGAGGTTGAGACAGATTTAGGAACCTAATTCTAGAACATGGGGTCTCATTGGCTGAAGACATAATTGCTAGTGATGAGGCGACAGAGATGGGAGGAAGGAAAGAAGGATGCACAGAAGGCCACAGTCACAGGAATAGAGTTTTGAGGGATTTCACAGGAACATGAGTGGGCAATTCAGCCCGCTGTTCGATGACTCATTTGGACCTTGGCTGATCTATGCCTTAACTTCATTTACCCATGTATGCTTCATTCCCCTCTCTAACAAGTTTAATGTTAATCTGATATATTGTTATTGCTTCATGAAGTTTTCAATAGTAATCCCATTAAAATTGACAAAAATATCTAGCAAGTGGTATAATGGCAGTATTTTCTGATGAGTGTTATAATTAAAGGGTTCTGTGGATAATTGAAAATAGATAGGTGTATAGGTGTTGTAAATGGCTTGTTCATTTGAGCTGAATTTTGAGAACCTTTTTTGTTCTCTTTTCCCAATTTTATATTTTTACCTAATTCGATTGTTCAGTGTTCTTCATAACATGGAAAGGCTGAAGAGCTGGTACCCTATGCTCACCAATTTTGCTTTATTATTCAACTCTAAGAGAAAGTGCAAGAGTTTCCCCCAACTTTTTTTGTTCTTTCACTACAATTTTGTGTTCCCTGAAAAGCTTAGCTTAAGTTGGATTAATATGATATTGTAGTGCTGAATCCTGACCTACCTTTCATTGAAACATTGCCCTCACGTGAATGCGCTATGCCAAAGTTGAGCTATGGATATTTTTTATAACAGCAACTGGGAGCTGAATCGATACACAATTCAGCTTGCAGGTGCTAATGTAAATGATGCAATTACACAAAAGCAAACAGAGATAAAACCTACCTTTTTGGTAGTTATCCAAGTGTCTTTGACATTGATTTCTTGGCCCTATAAATTGTGGCAGTGAAAGTGAAAAATTGGCCAGCTGCACATATGGCAATTAAAGTAATTTTTGAAACCCTTAAAATCATAGTGGACATTTTGCACAGTGGTACCAGCACTTTAAAAAAAAACAGGTTACTAAATGCTGTGTTTACAGTTGTCATATGCATACTTTTTTTAATTAAAAAAGAAAGGTGGCTCTTGGCCACCAGCGATCACTTGCTTTAGAAAGGGAAAAAGATTTCATCATTTCAAAAAACCCTACAACAATTAGGGTATTGCCAAGAAAGCCCTAGGCCCTTCACAAGGAGTTTCTAAACATAATGAGTTCAAGTATTCTACTGTTTGCAAACTTAAGCATAAGAAATCTAGTTTAGAAATCTGGGATGGTTGGTTGATGGGGTGTTGGTGTGGGGTGGCAGCAGGTGGCAAATTTTTTTATTCATTCATGGGATATGAGTATTGCTGGCTAGACCACAATTTATTACCCATTCCTAATTGCCCTTGAGAAGGTGGCGGTGAGCTATCTTCTTGAACTGCTGCAGTCTGTGGTGTAGGTACACACACAGTGCTGTTAGGAAGGGAATTCCAGGATCTTGACCCAGCAACAGTGAAGGAATGGCGATATGTTTGCAAGTCAGGATGGTGAGTAGCTTGGAGGGGAACTTCCAGGTGGTGGTGTAGCCATGTGTCTGTTGCCCTTGTCCTTCTCGATGGTAGAGGTCGTGGGCTTGGAGAGTTGCTGTATTGCATTTTGTAGATGGTACACACTGCATCGGTGGTGGAAGGAATAAATGTTTGTGGACGGTGTACCAATAAAGCAGGCTGCTTTGTCCTGGATGGTGTCAAGCTTCTTGAGTGTTGTTGGAGCTGCACTTATACAGGCAAATGGAGATCATTCCATCACACTCCTGACTTGTGCGTTATAGATGGTGGGCAGCCTTTGGGGAGTAAGGAGGTAAGTTACTCACCACAGAATTCCTAGCCTCTGATCTGCTCTTGTAGCCACAGTATTTATATGGCTAGTCCAGTTCAGTTTCTGGTTAATGGTAACCCCCAGGATGTTGATAGTGGGGGATTCAATGATGGTAATGTCAAGGGAGCGACAGTTAGATTCTCTCTTGTTGGAGATGGTCTTACCTGGCAATTGTGTGACGCAAATGTTACTTGCCACTTGTCAGCCCAAGTCTGGATATTGTCCAGGCCTTCCTGCATTTGGACATGAACTACTTCAGTATCTGAGGAGTCGCGAATGGTGTTGAACATTGCGCAATCATCTGCAAGCATCCCTCCTTCTGACTTTATGATGGGAGGAAACTCATTGGTGAAGCAGCTGAAGATGGTTAGACCGAGGGCATTACTCTGAGGAACTCCTGTAGTGATGTCCTGGAACTGAGATTTATTGCCCATCCCTAATTGCCCTTGAGGTGGTGAGCTGGCGCCTTGAACTGCTGCAGTGTAGGGAGTGAGTTCCAGGATTTTCATCCAGCAACAGTGATGGAATGGTGATACATTTTCAAGTCAGGATGGTTAGTGGCTTGGAGGGGAACCTCCAGGTGGTGGTGGTATTCCCGTGTGTGCTGCCCTTGCCCTTTAGATGGTATTGGTCATGCGCTTGGAAGGTGCTGTCACACTGCAACTATTTTCCTTTGTGCTAGGTATGACTCCAACCAATGGAGAATTTTCCCGCTGATTCCCATTGACCCCAGTTTTGCTAGGGCTCCTTGATGCCATACCTGGTCAAATGCTGCCTTGATGTCAAGGGCAGCCACTCTCACCTCACCACCACCTGCAGTGTTTTGATTTCTCATGTCAATCTTCTCTATATATCTGCAAGTGCTGGGATTCCATCAACACTCCTCCAACTAAGTCACAATTAAGGCTAATGCTAATGTGAGATAGTTGGGGGTTGGCAGAGTATTCATTCACATTGTGGTATTTCTAGCAGGATATTGCTTCGTGGGCTCTTGTTTATTTTTTCCCTAGCCACTTTCTTTGGCCAGTTATAGTGCACATATTGACACTCCAGCTGAGATCAGTTAACTTGAGCACAGACCAGACTTGACTTCTGCTTACGTTTTGTTTGAGTTTCAGGATCACAGAAAGTATAACTACTGTGTGGCATATCTTTTACAATGGTTGGATATTTACTTACTATGTGAATAGCAAACACAGTGGTTTATGGTCATAAACTATTATATCAAATATAGCTTTTTTTCAAAATCTCAGCAGTTAACTTGGTGACCTCCCCAGTGATTTCATGAATTTTTGCAGGATTTTGATGCCAAGCTTATGCTCAGTTAGATGAATTCAGTTTTTGGTGATAGGGCTGCTACATTTGACTGCAGGATACCGCAAAGTTTATGGGCCCTGACAGCATCTCAGCAATAGTACTGAAAACTGAACTCCATAATAAGCTGTGCACCTAGCCAAGCTGTTCCAATACAGCATCCTGCACTGGCATCTACCTGACAATATGGAAAATTGCCCAGGTACGTCATGTCCACAAAAAGCAGGGCAAATCCAATCCAGCCAATTACTGCCCCATCAGTCTATTCTCGATCACCAGCAAAGTGATGGTGGATGTGGAAAGGATGTTTCCTCTTAAGGGACAATCTTGAGCTAGAGGGTGCCCTTTTAAGATGGAGATGAGGAGAAACTTTTCCCAAAGGTTGTGAGTCTTTGGAACTCTCTTCCTCAAAAGGCATTGGAAGCAGAGTCTTTGAATATTTTTAAGGCAGAGAGGGATTCATGATAAGCAAGGGGGTGAAAGGTTATCAGGGGAAGGTAGGAATGTGGGGTTGAGGTTGCAATCAGATCAGCCATGATCTTATTGAATGGCGGAGAAGGCTCAAGGGGTTGGGTGGCCTACTACTCCTGATTCGTATGTTTGCATCTTTGTATGATGGGAGGTGTTGTCAAATGCTATCAATGGGTACTTGCACAGCAATAACATGCTCATCAATGTCAATTTGGGTTCCACCAGGGCCACTCGGCTCCTGACTTCATTAAAGCCTTGGTCCAGACATGGTCGAAAAAGTTGAACTTGCGATGAGGTGAGAATGATTGCCCTTGACATCAAGGCAGCATTTGACTGAGTGTGGCATCAAGGAGCCCTAGCAAAACTGGGGTCAATGGGAATCAGGAGGAAAGTTCTCTACTGGGTGGAGTCATACCTAGCACAAAGGAAGATGGTTGTAGTTGCTGGAGGCCAATCTATCTCAATCCCAGGACATCACTACGCAGGGGTTCCTCCGTGTAGTGCCTTAGGCCAACCATCTTCAGCTGCTTCATCAATGATCTTCTCTCCATCATAAAGTCAGAAGTTTGCTGATTGCACAGTTTTCACCATTCACAATCCTCAGATACTGAAGCGGTCCCTGTCCATATGCAGCAAGACCTGGACAATATCCAGGCTTGGGCTGACAAGTGGCAAGTAACATTTACGCCACATAAGTGCCAGGCAATAACAGTCTGCAGCAAGAGAGGATCCAACCATCTCCCTATGACATTCAATGGTATTACCGTCACTGAATCCCCCACCATCAACATCCTGGGTGTTACCATTGACCAGAAACTGAACTGGCCCAGCTCATATAAATATTGTGGCTACAAGAGCTGGTCAGAGGCTGGGGATTCTGCAGCGAGTAACACATCACCTGAATCCCCAAGGCCTGTCCATCATCTACAAGCACAAGGAATACTCTCCATTTGACTGGATGAAAGTGGCTCCAACAATACAAAAGATGCTCAACACCATTCAAGAACAAAACAGCCCACCTGATTGGAACCCTATCCACCAATTTAAATGTTCACTCCCTCCCCCACTGACACACAGTGGCTGCGGTGTGTGCCATAAACAAGATGTACTATAGCAACTCACCAAGGCTCCTTCAATAGCACCTTCCAAACCTGCAATCTCTACCCCCTAGAAGGACAAGGGCAGCAGATGTGTTGGACACGGTCACCTGAAAGGTCCCCTCCAAGCCACGCACCATCCTAACTTGGAAATACTTCACCGTTCCTTAACTGTCACTGGAACAAAATCCTGGGACTTCCTCCTAATAGCACTGTGAGTGTACCGGCACCACAGAGACTGCAGTGGTTCAAGAAGGTAGCTCACCACCACCTTTTCAAAGTCAATTAGCGATGGGAAATAAATATGCCTTGCTAGCGATGTTCTCGTCCCATGAAAGAATTTTAAAAATCATCAGGTTCAGGAGGGGTAAATCAGTCTGAGTCCTCTCCGGATTCCTCTTTTGAAGTCCGTGTATTTGCATGTGGGCTGAGGTCAGCATCAGGCTCTCTATAATACTCCCTGTAGTTGTACAGTCTGTCAACACTTATTATCAAGGGTCACATGTGAATAATTGCCATTTGTGCCTACAGAATGGTACCCCAAAAAGATTTTAATGCCCGAATGAAAAGAGGCAGGAAATTGATGATGACAAGAATGATTGACTGCAAATATAGAATTACAGGAAGTGGTATTGGTTTACAATCCAGTACTATTTCTTATGGAACCTAATTTGTTTTTGTAAAAGTAAAGCCCTCTTTCCCTCAACTTACCTACGCACATAGCAATTCTCAAAATAGCCAGTTAGTAAAGAAAACAAATAAAAGTAGTTATAGATAGTAAAATGGAAAACTTGTACAGTCCATTTTATACTGTGTGCTGACGTTTAGTTCAGTTTATCTATCATTCATACTGTCAGGAGTCAGACCCACAGAGGTCTCAGAAGAAAGGTTGCCCACTTGAATTTTTCCATAATAGTGAGGAGGTAGAGCCACTAACATCTTTTTGGTTTTTTTTAAATTAAAACTATGTAGGATTTCTTTTGATTTCTTAAGAAAAAGCCTTTTAAATTGGAAGAGCAGCATCAAGTCCTCAGCAACTGAAAAAGCCAGGTTATGGGAAGTTTGAAAGGAATTTTAAATACGAGTACGGCATCAGTTTGGGTGATATGGTTCATACTTGAATTATATACAGCAATTAGATTTTTTAAGTGATTCCCAATCGTGGTTCAGGACCCAAAATCTATATAAGGATTTAAGGTTCTGTGTAAGGATCTCTCTAACTCAAGTATGTACCTCAAACAAAAGCTTGCTTTGTGAGAGAAAATGAGAGCAAGAAACTGTTGAAGTGTTTTTACATACTTGGTTTCTGAGATGCTGCAACTACTCTCAATGTCTCTCCCAGCCCGGCACCCACCAGCTCTTGCTCATGTTCTCTCCCCCTCTTCCCTCCCTCCACCCTACCACCCCCACCCTCTAGATAGCAGAGGAATGTGCTTGAGGCACTCTTTCTTTTCCTGTGGAGAAATAGCAGGCTTTCTACTTGGTGTCAGTTCTGGTGGTCTTTTTGAGGTCAGGAACTTTTCAATGATTCCAGCTTGTATCTGATCTATTAGGTGAGAAGGCAGTACGCCAGACTAACAGGCCAAGAGGTTGCCTCCTGAAATAGAAACATGGGACCATAAGTTTGAGTTGCATTGAAATTTCGCTTGAGGTACTTGCTTTGAATGGGGTAATCTGTATTTTGTTTTATTGTGCTTATCCTGCAGATCTGTTGTAAAACCTCACTGGCAGGACCTGTTGCCGTGCAAGATAGGAATCTGGTTTTATTTCTTTCTGAAGTCATTACCACAGTGCTATCAGGTAAGAGGAGAAGAAAAGTACAAAGCTATTTATCTTCGAAGTTCATTTGGTTGAAAGAAACATTGCTATCCTCATACAAAGCACAGTTCTTGAAACAGCATGTTCCAAAAATTCAATTTTCACAGCTGTAGCATCAAATCCCAACAAAATTAACTCTGCATTAAATGTGATTATCTGTTGTAGTAATTTTATGATATTCTATTAAACAATATCCTGTATTGTTTTAATATTCATTCCTGGGATGTGAGCATTGGTGGCAAGGCCAACATTTATTACCCATCCCTTGAGAAAGTGGTGTAAGCTGCTGCCTTGAACTGCTTATTGGTGTCGGTGCACCCACAGTGATGTTAGTGAGGGAGTTCTAGGACTTTGACTAATAAACCTTTAAGGAGCAGTGAAATGTTTCCAAGTGAGGACGGTATGTGACATGGGGCAGGGAGAAGATGTGAGGGGAGGGGTGGTGGGAATTTTGCAGGTTTCCATTGCATCTGTTGCCCTCATCCTTCTAGCTATAAAGGTGGAAGTTTCAGGTTTGGAAGGTGCTGTAGAAGGAGCCTGGGTGAGTTGCTGCAGTGCATACATGGTGGCACACTGTGCGTCGGTGGTGGAGAGAGTGAATGTTTAAGTTGGTAATGGGGTGCCAGTCAAGTGGACTACCTTGTCCTGGATGGGTTTGAGCTTCTTGAATGTTGTTGGAGCTGCACTCATCCAGGCAAGTGGAGAGTATTCCATCACATTCCTGGCTTGTGCCTTGTAGATGGTGGATAGGCTTGGGTGAGTCAGGAGATGAATTACTTGCTGCAGAATTCCCAGCCTCTGGCCTGCTTTCATAGTCATAATATCTATATGGCTGGACCAGTTCATTTGTGGTCAATGGTAACTCCTGGGATGTTAATGGGGCATCCAGGGATTGTACCGTCAAGGGGAGATGGTTGGATTTTCTGTTGGAAATCGTCTTGCCTGACACTTGTGTGGTGTGAATGTTATTTGTCATTTAAGCCTGAATGTTGTCCAGGTCTTGCTGCATGAGGGCAGGGCCCACTTCAGTATCTGAGGAGTTGCGAATAGTGCTGAACATTGTGCAATCATCAGCGAACATCCCCACTTTTGACCTTATGAAGGAGAGGAGGTCAGTGATGAAGTAGCTGAAGACGGCTGGGCCTCGAACAGTACCCTAAGGAACTCCTACGTTGATATCATGGGGCTGAGATGATTGTCTTCCAACAACCACACCATCTTCCTTTGTTAAAAGCAAAATACTGCAGATGCTGGAAATCTGAAAGAAAAACAAAATGCTGGAAAAACTCAGCAGGTCTAACAGCATCTGTGGAGAGAGAAACAGAGTTAACATTTTGAGTTCGTATGATCCTTCTTCAGAGCTCCAATTCTGGCATCTTGTGCATTCCTAATTTCTATCAACCCATCATTGTCAGCCATGCCTTCAGCTGTCTAGGCCTTATCTCTGATATTCCCTCTTTAAATCTCTCCACTCCTCTAGCACACTCTTGAAAATATGCCGTTTTGGTCACCTGTCTCAATATCTTATGTGTCTAGCTCACAACATTTCTGGTAATGCTTCTGTGAAGAGGTACTTTGGTGTGTTTTACTATGTTAAAGGCATTATCTAAATGCAAGTTGTTGTTGGTGCATATCTGCAAACTATTTTATTGTTTAGTGCAGTGCAACATGCTCATCCATGTGTACTCTCCCATAAGAATCGTGTTTCCAACTGCCATTTTGTTCAAGCTTTTAGTCACACCTAATATCTTCTTTGATATAGTGTCAAATTTTGTTTGTTTGTGTAAACTTGCAAGGAACAAAAAAGCAGACTGTAAATGTTTCTCTAAGTTTGTAAAAAGGAAGAGATTAGTGAAGGCAAATGTAGGTCCCTTACTGTCTGAAACAGGAGAATCTATAATAGAAAACAAAGAAATGGCAGAGCAATTAAACAACTGCTACTGTTCTGTTTTCACGGAGGACGACGCAAATAATTTCCCAGAAACAATTGGGAACCAAGGGCCTAAAGAGTGGAAGGAATTGAAGGAAATGAGTATTACTAAAGTAATAGTGCTGGAGAAATTAATGAAACTGAAAGTCGATAAATCCCCAGGGCCCGATAATCTATATCCCTGAGTACTAAAGGAGGTGGCCATGGAAATAGTGGATGCGTTGGTTGTCATCTTCCAAAATCCTGTAGATTCTGGAACAGTCCCGGCAGATTGGAGGGTGGCAAATGTAACCCCACTATTTAAAAAAGGAAGGAGGGAGAAAACGGAATTACAGACCAGTTAGCCTCACCTACAGTAGTAGGGAAAATGCTCGAGTCTATTATAAAGGATGTGATAACAGGACATTTGGAAAATATCAACAGGATTGGACAAAGTCAACATGGATTAATAAAAGGGAAATCATGTCTCACAAACCTACTGGAGTTCTTTGAGGACATAACTAGTAGAATAAGGGAGAAGCAGTGGATGTGACGTATTTGGATTTTCAGAAAGCTTTTGACAGTGTCCCACATAAGATGTTAGTGTGTAAAATTAAAGCACATGGGATTGGGGGTAATGGCGTGGATTGAGAATTGGTTAGCAAACAGGAAACAGAGTAGGAATAAATGGGTCTTTTTCAGAGTGGCAGGTAGTGGGGTACCGCAGGTATCAGTGCTTGGGCCCCAGCTATTCACAATATATATCAATGATTTGGAAGAGGGAATCAAATGTAATATTTCCAAGTTTGCTGATTTCACGAAACTTGGTGGGAATGTGAGCAATGCGGAGGATATTAAGGGGCTTTAAGGTAATTTAGACAGGTTGAGTGAGTGAGCAAATACATGGCAGATGCAGTATACCATGGATAAGTGTGAAGTTATCCACTTGGTAGGAAGAACAGAATGATGGAATTTTATTTAAGTGGTGATAGATTTGGAAATGTTGATGTATAAAGGGACCTGGGTGTCCTTCTACACTAATTTCTGAGACATTTGTTGAAACAGGTTTATGAGCAGCCTTTGTGCATTGTGTGCCAGATTACTATCTGTGAAGATATTTTATAAAATACGAATTTACTGAAAGCAAGCATTTAAGAAGGCAAATGGCATGTTGGCTTTCATTGCGAGAGGACTTGAGTACGGGAACAAGGATGTCTTACTGCAGCTGTACAGAGCCTTAGTGAGACCACACTTGGAGTAGTGTGTGCAGTTTTGGTCTCCTTATCTAGGGATATACTTGCCATAGAGGGAGTGCAGCGAAGGTTCACCAGACTGATTCTTGGGATGGCAAATTGTCGTAATGAGGAGAATGGGCTGACTAGGCCTGTATTCACTGGAGTTCAGAAGAATGAGAGGAGATCTCATTGAAACATATAAAATTCTGACAGGTATGGACAGACTGGATGCAGGAATGATGTTTCCTCTGGTTGGGGGGGGGTGTAGAACAAGGGGTCAGGATATGGGGTAGACCATTTAGGACTGAGATGAGGAGAAATATCTTCACTCGGAGGTTGGTGAACCTATGGAATACAGAAGGCTGTGGAGGCAAAGTCACTGAATATATTTAAGAAGGAAATAGATTTCTGGACTCTAAAAGCATCAAGGGTTATGGGGAGAGAGCAGGGGTATGGCATTGAGATAAAGGATCAGCCATGATCATATTGAGTGATGGAGCAGGCTCGAGGGGCCGAATGATCTACTACTACTATTTTCTATGTTTCCTATGAAGTGCTTTGGAACTTTTCTTACATTAACAGCAAGATATAAATGCAAGTTGTTTTAAATTGTATCATGAATCATTGTGCAAACTAACAATTCATATGGAAAATGCTGTTCTTCTGCTCATGCAGTGGGTTAGTAAATAGCTAAGCATGCCATTAAATGTCAGGTTTGATTGCTGATCTGTACTGAGCTCTGGGCTCATATTTTTAACCTAGGACAGCTAGATTTTTCACTGGTAATATTTCTAAATAGTTTCGGGTTTTTGTTAACATATTGCATTGCATTCTTCATTATGAATTTTACTGTATCTGGTACTGCCACCTGCCCTGTCTTGTGATATGAAGCTAGTTTTACGTTGGCCTTCAAAGGATGTTTTTGACATCTGTTCTGACACGCAGATCTTACACACCTAGCGGCAACCTGATGTGAGCTTAGTGAATACACTGAGCCTGTCATTGAGGAGATCTCATTTTTTTTTTAAAATGGCACTGACAGATGGTC
The DNA here is from genome assembly GCF_017639515.1 of Carcharodon carcharias. Lineage (NCBI taxonomy): Eukaryota > Metazoa > Chordata > Chondrichthyes > Lamniformes > Lamnidae > Carcharodon > Carcharodon carcharias. The sequence continues at coordinate 60,900,274 of NC_054469.1, forward strand.
TTGATTAATTCAGCAAGTTGCTTCCAGGTGCAGGAGATTTGTATGTCAGGATCTACAGCAAAATGACCAATAAGAAGTAGTAGCTTGCAGCTACTTGTTTTTTTTAAATATGGCTCTTTAGTTCCTGCCCAACTACAGTATGCATCATTCTTTGGCCAAGTGGATGTATCAGCAGAAACCTAATTAGTTTCTGCCAACATCAAGTAACCAAAGCACTGTTGGAACTGTACAGCTAAAACAGTAGAATACAAGTCAGAAGAACTCATGATCAAATTTAGTGCTGTAGTCAGAGTGCACTTTGGAAAACCAAAGAATTGAGAACTGTAGCTTCCTGTCAGAAGTTTAAAATTTAAGGATTAAGAGGTTTAGGCTTTTCAGTCTTCAAAGGACATTTTTAACGGATGATATTACAAAGGTATATAAGATGGTTATTTGTATAAATAAGTTAAATCAATAAAATTGCTTTAAACTAAGCCAAAGGGACTTAGATTCAAACTAATGAAAGGTAAATTTAGAACTAACATTAGGAAATTATTCTTCACATACAATGATTAATACATTTTATAAACTCCCAGGAAACCTTAGGTTCTTTTTCTTAAATGGATGTGTAATGAGGGCTCCTTGGGATCTTAATTGAATGGATGAACTAATATGGGCTTTTGCCTTTCTCACCTACATTTATCCTTCTTGCTATAGCAGCTGGAGATGCATTCAACCAACACATACACCTTGGTGTGTTCTCCTCCTGGCCATCCAGACCTCCAGTTTGTGTTTATATTTGAGTTTAGGGGCATTGTTAGATCGTTCATTATTTATCATGGGTCTATTTAGAAATTAATATACATTATGCTGTAGAGTTGCCACAGTCCATTTGTGTAGTCACTTTCTCAAAGAAGTTGAAAGGGTTTTACTGAGGTAGGATTTTTTCCTTTTGAAGCTGTGTTGCCATTTATTGTTGTACAGATGGTTCTCAGGATCAATCCTTGTTAATTGATTCCATTATTTTACATGGAAGTGATGTAAGGCCTGTGGATCTGGAGTTGCTTTTTTTTATCACTTTTGAATATAGACATCATATTAGCCTGTATCTAATCTCTGGTGTCTAGTGATTTGCTAATAATGATTGCCAGCACCTCATAAAAATCTCTCTTCTAGATACAATCTGTCCCAGATATTATTTTGAATCCTTTTAACCAATCTGTGATCTCTAACTTATTGGCATCAGAATCATGAATTTACATGCTTACTGTAGAAAAATATCCTAAGGTGTTTCATGGAGGAAGAAAGAAATGGATTCTGAGCTTTGATGGGAGATTTAAAAGTTGACTGAAAATGTGGCCAAAGGCATTTCAAGGGAACTTTTAAAGGCTGGTTAATAAGTAACAAAATGGAGAGGTTTCTGGTGGCAGTTCCAGAGGGTAGAGCCAAGATGGCTGAGGGATCTGTCAGTGCTACGACCGGGATGGGAGGAGTGCGTGAATTATCAAGCCCCACTACTCTGTAGGCCATACCGTTAATTTAAAAGTTTAATTTCCTCACCAAAATAGCCAATTGTGGACCTATACCTCTAGTACCCAGCAGAAAGAGACTCTGACCAGGGTTATTTCAAAAACTCAATGATAATTTATTTTAAAACAAAACTTCTTTTAACAAGTTGCAAGTATTGGTTAACACACAACTGTAACCAGCAAGTATAACTATCTACCTCTTCCGAAAGAATTCTCTCAGCGTGCGCACACGCAAAGGACAAACAGATAGAGTCTCTCTGCAGAGATGGGCTTTGGAGGATCGGTGTTATAAAATAAAGGATAAAGTCTGCAGGGTCTTGACACTGTCGACCTGGAGTGCTCTTGTGTGGATACAGGCCCCTGGTCCCGGTGGATGCCTGGACGTTCTCACCACTGGCCTCAGCTTTGCAGGTTCAAATGCAGACTGGTTACACTCAGATGAGGGTTCTATGGCTACTGGCTGGTGGCCACAAACAATTTTAGGCAAGGCAGAAAGAGGGCCTTTCCTCAGCTTGTTCTCTAACTACTGCCTTCAAAACTAGCAGGTTCACAAGTTTTTTTCCTCTGCCATGTGATTGCCATTTTGTCTCCCAGCTTTTCATTAATTAAAGTGCTTTTCAGTTCAACAAACAACTCCTTCTCAAGTACCATATACGTCAGGTGATTTCTTGAAGTGGCCTGCTTGTTTACAGTTCCAAGATGAACTTATGATCTTAAAAAAAACTCAGGTTAGCATCCACATGTCCAGATCATGCCAAATCCTTCCATTTTATAAAAGAAAACTTCAGTCTTGAGAGAGATGATTCTAACAGCAATCAAAGGACTGGGATGTACAAAGGCTAGAAAGTAGCAGCCCAGCCTTTTCAATTGGAGGAAATTTCGACTTATGCATAACAGTCTGACGATACAAAGATTTCAATGGAATGTGGGAAATAGTGGAGAACAGGAGCTGGATCTCAGCACTTTCCATATGTCTGTTGAGTCATTCTGTGAAGGGTTACGTATACATGAGAAAGACTTCAGTCAGAAGATGGATCTGTGCAGAACTACAAACGTGGCTTTGGGGCAGCAGGAGAAGCCATTGCCAGGCTCACAGGATGGAAGCAGGTGAAGGATGGTACCGCTGACTATGTGGAACATTGTAGATAGATCAAAATTGTCAGGAAGGATTAATATTGTAATTGTTGTCACATTATATAACTGACCTTGACTTGCAGTCTCACTGCCAGAATCAGGGTGGAAATCAGACTAAGGGAATTATGGTAGTGGAAGTTTGAGAGGCAACCCTCCAAACCACACACCATTCTGACTTGGAACTATATCACCTCCCTTCACTGCTGTTGGATCAAAATCCTAGAATTGCCTTCCTAACAGCTCTGTCAGTATACTTGCACCAGATGGATTGCTGTGGTTCAAGAAGACAGCTCACCATTGTCTTTTCATGAGCAATTAAGGATGGGCAACAAATGCTGGCCTTGCCAGAGATGCCCACATCCCATGAAAGAATTTTTTAAAAATGTGCATTTATGGACCTTGGAGATTGAAGGTTGGAAATAATGGCATTTGGTGTGTCAGACTGGTCAATGGTGGGCTTCTTTTAAGCATCCCTTTTGAAAGGGAGAGGGACAGTCCAGAATAATTGTCAGCAAGCAAGGATGACACAATGTAGTATGTCAGCAACTGAATTGGCAAAAGATTGAAGGAGCAGGAGGTGAGCCAGTACAGTACACTGGAGGAGATGGAACAAAAGTTGCAGAACGCGTGATGGTTGGGGCTGAGGTGAGAGAGGCTGGTGGTTGACCAAGACATCAAAGGACGATAAGTTCGTGGCTGAGGCAGATGACCTCAATTGTAGAGTTGAGAAATTCGTAACCACCTCCTACTTGACTAAATACATCTGTAACTTTGCCGAGATGCAATATGATGGATTTTTGATTTGTATATCAGAACAAATCTGGCAGATTTGTCAACATTTTCTCCTTTTCTTAAAAAAAAATGCATGACTTTCCCTATTTGAAGACCAAGTAGTGAAATGCTCTACAGCTTCTTCCAAGTAACCAGTTACTAGATGTGAGGAATTGCCAATTTAACATAAGCATGTATAGTTATGCCCAGTTTCATCTTGGCATCTCCCTCTAATGACATGGGGAAAATTAAAATTTTGTCTATTAGGAAATTAGAGACAGTTGTGTTCAACCACTCATTGCTATGGTGGCAGTGGGCTAGGAGATCTCCGGTCTGCACACTTAGCTGTTCTAAATTGGATGATTTTTATTCACTTCACATCCCTTGGACTCTCAAAGGGAAAAATATCCAGCCTGAATTCCTGCTCCAAAGTGCTATTTAGGTGGCCCTAATGGAAAGAACATAGATATGAAAGACAGGTTTAGCCTTGACTGTAATGCCCATTTCCCTGTTTGAGTGCCTCCTAATACCTCCTGGTTCCTGCACATGAAAAATGGCAACTTGGGCAAGGTAGTGGAGGTACACATTTCCCATGAGTTAGCACTTCAGGGAGGAAGGAAGAAAATTGTTGTGGAGGGAGAATTTTTAAAAATGAAGTGTATTCTATTGAACTGTGTAACCTTTGCCTATATAATGGTAATACACTTTAAAAATAATTCCTTGGTTGTGAGTCGCTATATGAATGCTAATTCTACTTTGTTTCACTATATGCTTTAAAACTACTGTTTTGAGGCATCACAAGAAAGCAGTTTTATGCAGTACTCCTTATGTGGTATGAAGGAATTTGTTTTATAGTTTTGTGCTATATGTTTTATGCTATAGGTATAGCGAGAAGTTCATTGCTGCTCCCTATTTATCACAATACAGGAATGGTACACCAGGAACAGTCTATCTTAAAATGACTGCTGAGGTTGCCTGTAACCAAAAGACTTCAATTGCAAAATTAATTGATGGGTGAGGGGTGCGGTGACATCACTAACTGTGCAGATATTTCAGCTGGAGTATTGCGGACAATTCTGGGCATTACACTTCAGGAAAGATGTTCTTAGGACCGTGAGGGTTAAGAGGTTTTCAAGATAGGTTTTGATAGAATAGATAGAGAAAACTGTTCTTGAACCAGAGGTCATCAATTCTAAATCATTGGTAAAAGATGCAGAGTTGAGAATTTTTTTCACTGAATTGACAGGACCTGGAAGTTTGCCTGAAAAGATGATGGAACATAATTCTATAAACTATTTTAAAAGGGAGTTGGGAAGATACTTGAGGGTGTAGAACTTAAGGTACAGGCAAAAGGTGAGGATGTGGAGTTAAGCATAGCCAGCACAGGTACGATGAACCAAATAGCATTCTTCTGTGCTGTAAGCTTCTATGATACATTTCAGATTATGGGATAGTTCAATAGACTATATTTCCCCTTCAACTTAAGTTAACGAAATAACATTGAATTACAAATTTTAAAAATAAGCAGAATCTTGAAAGTCTGACTTTTTATAGTTTAAACAAGTTCTGACGGTCACAATGATCCTGTGTAGTTTTTGCAATGGCAATAGCTTGCAGCAAATCTAGGATAACTTGTGTGTCTGGAATAATGCTGATAGATTGCGCCACATCAGGTGTCTGAAACCGGTGTTTCTAATGGGAACATTTGAGCAACAAAAAATTGTTAAATTTATTTGTGTTCAGCCCTCCTCTTTTTCTCTGGGTCCCCAATATTTTCTTCCCTTCTCAAACTCCTGCCTCAATTGCAGCCCAATGCTCATTGTGTACAAAGTTACAATTACAAACATGTCCAGCTGCTTTGTATGCTTAAACATCATTATTTAAAAACTGTGGAGATGAATAAAGTTGTTTAACCAAGTCTTTCTTGGGTACTTGAACAATTTTACTCACTCTGATAGAACTTCAAATAGACCAATATTATAAACAAGTGTTTGAGATTAGAGTGAGCTACCTAATTTCCAGCACATTTTTTTATTTAAGCAAGGAAAATTATTTACAATGCGTGGTGCATCAAGGACTATGCACGTTTCCAAACATTTAAAAAGTAAATTTAACCATAGTTCAATGTTAACAGAAGTCCATCTTATACTCAATTCACCAATGTTTGTTTATTTTAGTAACATTCAATCTGTTTTATGAAGCATAACATAAATTTGTAATATCCAAAGATTGAAAGCCTGTATCTTTTGAAAGTTCTGAGACATACATAATCAGAATTTAAACACCCTAATTAAGAATTACATAATAAAAAAGAATTAAAAGGGAATCCTGTTGGCTAAATTCTTAAAAATAGAGTACAAGTACAGCCCAAGGACATTACATTAGTCTGAAGAAACATCAGTCACCCATTTCTTTGTTGCCTTAAAATGATTACATTCGTTATGTACGCTACCCAGTAATTGTTCTCTAGGCCTTCCTATTCCAGACCTTTTCGTTTGTATCTAACAATTATGTTTTGGTTCTATAGTTACTAAAGACTATCCAAATTGAAGCAATTCTTTTGCTAATATACAATAATTATACCAATTATCCAGCATGCACAGTGAACATTTTCACATTGTTCATCAAACTGCATGCTTATTCGTATTAGAGCAGTTCTTATAAAAGTACATTTTAGCTTTTATCCCCATGCAAGCATTTGCTAAGTTTTAATATTGGAAAATAAAACTGATTAATGTTTATATAGTAGTAAACAATACCTCTTACCAAATAAAAGCCACAGCTTTCACTGAAAATATTCCTACCTTTTTATAGACTGGGAAGCTCTCTGGCTCAATCCCTAGTTTTCCTATTAAGTAAAATAGGCTTGCAGTGAGGAATTTTTTAAGGTTGGAATTGGTTTCCAATTGGCGGGTGAGATGGAGACAAGTGAGGGGGTGCGGGTTGGTGATAGACTAATTGGAAATCCGGCTCCCGATTTCCATCCAGTGACTCCTTTGGGCTGTGTGTGTTTGTCTATATCTGATTAGGGCAATTTCATGGTTGCATATGATGCACCTCTAGTTGCATAGCTTGGTGTATTTATACTCTATCAAATTTACTTACTTTAACTTTAAGAAATTCGAAATGGTGGAATTTTTAGTACCTTAGTATAACAAGACAGAGAGAGCTGCTCCTTCTCAGCATTACTTTAGTTGTTAAAAATGCATCACCTCATCTCTCAACTCAAAAATTACTGAAATAAAGCTTTGAGATAGATGAGTATGTATGGAAGCTTAATTAGCTGTTTTGTAATTTACAGTATATGGCCCCCTTTGCATAACCAACCCCCCCAAAACAAAAAACAAAAAGTATGTGGGCTGTGAAATTAGGATACATAAGGCCACTAGTGCTGGCACCAAGTTAACCTGAAACCACAAAAATGTCTACCAGGATGCTTCTGGTGTATTCTGCACAACATGCCCTGTCTGACAACACTACGGTAGGTGTGCTGTGCATATGTTGAAAACATACAGAGTGGGTGGATCATGATGTGAAACAGCTTATAAGAGAGAGTGAGAAGGGAAGAGGGCTCTACCCACCAAGGATCTTTAGGGAACACTTCTCTCTCTATCCTGGCCAGGAGCAGTGGGTGAAGTGCTGGTGTTTCGAGGACCAGATGACAAAACAGTGCTACCTTCTAAAACCTAACCTGTAATCACAGATGGGTGAGGATGGCATTGCCACTGGCCATCAGGTCGTCATCATAAATTTTTATGTCAACAGATTCACCCAGGTGGGAGCAGGCAATATTAACAATACCTTATAGTGCACCACCCGTCACTGCAACAAGGTATTAGCGGTCTGGATATAGGAGAGGGGATTTTATTATGTTCTCATTGACCAGAGAGAAGTAGGAGGAAAGCACACAGGTTAGCGGGATTCCCAGTGCAGCAGGATGCAGTTGACTGTGCGTGGCTCTATGGGCCCTATGTGTTAATGGGCAGATGTTTTGTAGCCACAAGAGCTCCAATTCTATTAATACTCAGTTGGTATGCAAGCATTTCCAAAAGACACTTTCAGTGAATACCCCCTGTTACTTTGGGAGCAGGTATGAAGCATTCATCCTGCTACAGACAGCTGTATGTGCCACCATAAAGAATCAGGGCCTGGATGCTGGTGGTGAGGGATACCTGGCTAATGGCACCTCTGCAGCCCAACAGTGTATCTTTAATAATCATACAGCAACTAGGAATGTCAGAGCAAACCATTGGTGTCCTGAAGTAAGGTTCCACTGCCTGGACTGCTCTGGGGAAGCCCTCCAGTGCTCACCAGTGCACATCTCAAATCAAAGTTTGTGGTGGTCTTCTGCATCTTCCACAACTTGGCTAGCATCAGAGCACACACCTTGCCACCAGGCCTTTGGAAGTCATCTCAGGAAGAGGAGCAGAATGTTGGTTACCTCCCAAGCCTGGATTTGACGGACACACGGAGACTAGGATGCTTAAATAGAGAATTTTAATGCCCACAACAGAGCAAATGTGTTCCCTGTAACACACCAGACAGCCAATGCTTTTCTTTCGATTAAACCAATTAAACTAAAATTATGAAAACCGAGGGACAAAACAAGATGCAGCCCCTTAAAGGGAGACCACCAGTGGTGGCTGACTCTTCCTTGAATACAATTGAGTATAATTAACAAATCAACACCCAGCACCTGTTCACCTTATTACATTCGATTACTGGGTATTTAACATTCATTTAACAGAACCTATTAGATCCTAACATTCTCCTGTTTTCTTTAAATTGATATGCGTAAAAAAATTCATACAAAACGAAAATACATTTTATGTTATGCTTTTGAAATAATACTCTTTGAAATAAGCCAAATTCCCCTTTCCCTTTATAAAAAACCAAAAAATTAATAAGGGTACAACATGAAAATTTCCACGTTGTCACAATCCATTATAATACAAGGCATCCATCTTTGAGGATATGTAACAATTTCTTTGAACAAGTACTTTGTGTGAAACAATCATAACTGGTGACTTGCGTCAGCCTAACTAATTTTGGAAATTTCCTTCCTTTCCAACATCTCTTTTTATACTCACGAGATCAATCCTCAACCTCTTTTCCATGACACTGTTAGATGAATGGACATTGTCCCAGAGTGTATGATTATCTATGCAGCATTCTGTGGACACATTTTTCCTCAGTTGCCCCTTGTATAAGGAGTTCCTTTAAAATGTTCGATAAATACATAGCCATACCTGTCACCTCTACCAATGCTAGTGACTCTGTAGCCAAAGTGCTTTTAACGACGCTCCTTATCTTTTGTGATTCCCAAGCTAATGGGCAACATTTATCGTTTCTTCCCATTAAAAATATAATGAAATTACCTGGAAAAACTCAGCAGGTCTGGCAGCATCGGCGGAGAAGAAAAGAGTCGACGTTTCGAGTCCTCATGACCCTTCGACAGAACTTGAGTTCGAGTCCCCCCCGAGACTAAGTCCCTAAACCCACCCAACCCCCCCTGAGACTAAGTCCCTAAACTCACCACCCTCCCGACCCACCCCGAGAAAAAGTCCCTAAACCCATCCACCCCCCCACCTCACCCCGAGACAAATTCCCTAAACCCACGCCCCCCACCCCACCCCGAGACAAAGCCCCTAAACCCACCCCACCCCCCGAGATTAAGTCCCTAAACCACCCCCATCTCCCCCCGCCTGGACTCGAACTCAAGTTCTGTCGAAGGGTCATGAGGACTCGAAACGTCGACTCTTTTCTTCTCCGCCGATGCTGCCAGACCTGCTGAGTTTTTCCAGGTAATTCTGTTTTTGTTTTGGATTTCCAGCATCCGCAGTTTTTTTGTTTTTATAAAAATATAATGAATCCTGCTCTACTCTAATAACCATCAGGAAGGTTAGCGTGTGAAGTGTCACTAAAAATAACTAATTTTATCCTTTCCAGGTCTGGAAATCTGATCATACGTTCCTCTGAATTTAATTTTTTCAATGTCTTATTTGCTTTTAGCACTTCCCAACAGTAACATATTTCAGCATGGCGTTCAATTGTAATACATCATTGCATGCATCCGGTCTAGTTTGTGTGCGTAACCAGTTTAAGTGTCCAATTAAGCTTCTTAACTGATCTGCTTCTACCTTAGTTGTAGAGTAGTCTTTTTGAGAGGATCTGGCCCGATTTATTGGAATTCTATTAACATTCTCTAGGTAAGACTGCTGTGTCAAGGTTATTCCCAATTTAGTCTGCCTAATATCCAACCCTGTGTATTTAAAAGCTGCTGAAACCCAACTTCCAATTTTGAATTCCTTTTATAATTTTGCCTATTATAAATTTCTCAAATGTTGCAGACCCCCCACCCCAAAGGAAATCTATGTGCAATAGGAAAATGTCTGCTAGTTTTCCTTCATCGTACCCATAAAACATTGCTGGGTCTATTTTTAGCTGAACACGACCAGCTTTTAATAGAATGGACCTAACTGAAAAATACCATACTCTGGATGCATCATTAAGCCCATAAACACACTTATTTAGCCTTCATAATTTCCTCTCTATGCTTCCAGCTTCTTTTGGAAGTTTTCAAAAAGTACTTCCGTTTGAAATTGCTCCCCTTCCTTGCAAAAAGGCTGTCTTGATGTCAATGGATTGACATTCCCATGAGTATATTGCTCGAAGTGTGAGGAAAATCCTCAAACTTACTTTTCCTGCTGTTGGGGAGTCTGCTCTAATTTCCTGGTTTCCCAGCTGTTCCTTGAATCCCTGAACTACCAGTCTGGCCTTAGCTTTGTGTGTCCCATCGGGCAGTACTTTCTCCGTACATATCCATCAATGAGACAACATTGGTTGTCCTTTGTCTGGCACCTCTATGTAAATGCCAAACTCTCTTCAATTCTCAAGTTCTTTTCGTTTTTCTTCCTTTACTAATTTACCATCTAACTTGTTAGTATCCACTAGAGCTTCTCTATCATAAGGGCTCCTACTTCTTTTGTTACTCCTCATCTGTTCTGTGGTCTTTGCTGTAGTTAAACTATGTCACCTACTAGATCTCCTGTCCATCTCTGGACTGCTAGTACTTGACCTGTCCCTCCTGGACTAGACGTCCTTGCACAAGTTCTTGAACTTTTCCTTGGGTTGTGATCACCTTTAGGCTCCCTGTCTGAACTTGCACTAGGTTTCCTGGCTTTCCACATTTTCTCATCCTTCTGCCAATCCATATTCTGCCCCTTGTCTTGTGCATTCAGTCAGTATTTCCCTGTGGCCTTTCTTGCCCTTCCCACTATGGTGGCTTCTCTTCACTCATTAGCCCCTTCTGGCATATATGCCACACTAGTTCCAACTTTTGGTAGTTGACCTTTGTGACAAATTGCCCTATCCTGATCTTCGCTATCACTTGGTCTACTCTCAGTTGGCATGTTACCTATCATAATCTGTTGTTCGTACAGGTCCTGCATACATGTGTGCAAGGTGCATCTTCAGTTTCCATCATTCGTTCAGTTCTGTCAATTTGTAATCAGTGCCAGTAAGTCATGTGGAATGTACTCTAACAGTTTGGTTACCTTGTTGCAAGACCATTGTTTTGCCATCAGTGCCATAACTTTTCCTGGGCCTCTCCATTCTTTTTGCTGTTCTCTTTTATAATATGCCATATCCCTAGGCTGAAAATGCATTTCTGACTGCCTGATTCGATACCCCAAAGTTCTCTTGATTTTTTTTGAAACTCCCACCTTAATAAATGCTTTCCTCCTGCATGCATTGCATTCAAATGTTCTGCAAAAATGGAACTAATGGTAAACCCCTCCGAAGCTGCGGAATGGTCCCACATTATTGAAGGTATCGTCAGATTCCTGCCATAAGCTAATTGATAGGGGCTGTAGTCCCCAACCTTTTTGAAGTTTTTTTTTGCATGCACTGCCCACGCTAAAGCAGTTGACAATTTACAATTTGGCTGATCTTTCGGAGCATTTAGTCAATTGTGGCGTGATTTCTCTCGCATAACCCATTACTAAACGGGATTTCTGCTGCTGTAAGGATTGCTACAATATTCAAATTTTTGCTCAAACTCCTGAATTCCTCAATGGCAAGTTCTCCTCCATTGTCTGTTAAGAATTTAGCTGGTGCTCCTATCCTTGTTCCTATCCAACTTTCCATTATTTTACTGATAATTACTTTTTTTGTATTTGCTAAAAATTACCTTTGACAAAAGATCTACAAAATATAGAAGAAAATGATTTCTTTTATCCCATACTTTGAAGCTCATCGCTATGGTTTCATTAAAGTCTCTTGCCAGCGGAAGACTTGCTACTGGTCGTATGGTGTTCTCCTGTACGTTTTACAAATATGACATTTTTACGCATATCCTTGACAAATCTAGTATATTCCTCATCTAGTACCCCGCATCCTTTAACAGAATCTTCAACTAGGGTGAGAGGGATGTGCAAATTGTCAACTTAGTTTTGTAATAATTTGCTGCTGCTTCCTTAAATCCTTATCCCCAGCTGCCATTATACCTCTTTAACATTCTGTCTGGAGATGATAGGCCTTAAAGGAATACAATAATGTCTCGACTGTGAATTGCAAATCTACAGATTTTCCAAAGATAGTGGCTTTATCATGCTCCATATCTAACTTAATTTGGGCCTTCTTCATTGAAGGCTTACTTAACAGTAAATGTATTTCACTTGATACCTTAGTACTGCTATTTTACACGGAATAACTACTCTTTTCAGTGATTTCAACCTATTACTATTGCCGAATCTGAAACCAGTAGAACTGTCATATTCTTTGACTTGACTCTGGTCTTCCTTACCTTAAGAATCCATGTAATAATTTAGCCACTCTACTCCACATACTGTGGATATACACCCACTATCCAGAACTGCGCAATTGAATGAATCTGCGACTAGGATACACATTACTGGACTGAAGTTTTTCATAACTAATATGATTCCTTCTGATTGCTTGGTATCGTCCTCCTCGCTTTCCATGCCTTTGATGTCATGTGTTGTCTCAAAAACTCTGCCTTTCATTTCCAGGCAATTCAACACATAGTGATACTTAGATCCACATCTGAAGCACTTGCTGACCACCCCTTGGTTATTTCTGGGGTTCATCCTCTATCCATTATTGCCCAATTTCCGCAGCCTGTTATATCTCCCAACAGGGTTTCTGTCCTCATACCCATTGTTTATAATTCTTCTGTTGTACAGACTATATTCGAATGGTTGCAAAATGTGCTAGCATTGTATCTTCCATCTTTGGTGTCACTACCAAAGAGCCCACTTCTGCCATAAAAATGGCCAAAAATGAATGCTTTCCCAAATTTTTTTTTTTAAGGCGTTGGATACTTGACCCGTAAGCGTTTCTCTCTCTTTGAAGAGAAGTCCAGTTAAAACCAAGAGCCTATCCATGTTGATATCCTAGCATAGTCCAATAATTTAAAGGCAAGTACTGATTTAGGAATTTCCATGTGAAATCACTGTAATCTCATATAGCTGGTTAAACTCCATGCTGTATTCTTCTATGAACGAATCATCCATTTTTCTAAATTGTCAAAGACCAATCAAGCTTCAGGGATATAAGTTATCTTTCATATAAATTTTATCCATGAATTTTGAAGTTGTCCAAACCACCATCATTGTTTAGGTCCTGAGTGTCTAGTTCTGAGAACACTTTGCTGCAGATCTTGCTCCTGGCAGGAAGTAAGAGTGCCAGCGCTATCCCTTGTTTGCTTTTCAGCAGAGATGTAACCCATGTCCATGGCTGGACCTCATTCTTCCATTGACCATGTGGTTCAGTTTCTCAAAACCGGTGGAAAATCATATCCTGCCACCTTACACCTGGTTTCAGTCACCTTTCTTCAAAGAAGAAATTACAGCCTTCCCTCAAAAAAAAAATTAACTGCAATTCTAACCTTCTGCCTGGAAGTAAATCTCCATCTCCAATCCTCACTTTCAGGCAAGTATCCTCTGCTACCAATGCTGGTTAACCCTGAAGTGTACACAGAGACTAGGATCCTTATGTAGAGAATTTTATTGCCTACTACAGAGAAAACATCTTCCCTCTGACACACCAGACAGCCAGTGCTGGCTGTATTTTCCTTATATACAATTGAGTGTGATTAACAAATCAACACCCAGCACCTGTTCACCTTATTACCTTCAAGTACTGGGTATTTAACATTCATTAAACACAACCTATTAGATGCTAACACAGGAGGCATCAGGGACCCCTTCACTCCAGACAGGCTGTCTGAGAGTGGATATACAGACTCCACTTTGCCTACGGCCATACTAGTCTGAAAACGCCCAATCTCGTCTGATCTCGGAAGCTAAGCAGACTCAGGCCTGGTTAGTATTTGGATGGGAGACCGCCTGGGAATACCAGGTGCAGTAGGAGGCCTAAATAGCCAAGTGGTTATGGTTCTGGGTTTGTAACCCCAAGATCGAGAGTTCAAATCTTAGCTTGGCCTCAATAGCCAAGTGGTTATGGTACTGGGTTTGTAACCCCAAGATCAAGAGTTCAAATCTCACAATGGCAAACAATGTAACTTCATCTGAAACAGATGGAAATGTGTTTTTACCGAGGTCGAGTTCTGGTCATAAACCAGCTGATCGCCGCCATGTTGTGGTATCGGCTGGTCACTTTGACCCCTCCCCCGGACTTTGTCACAAGAATCCAGAGATTGTTAGTCGACTTCTTCTGGGACAAAAGATTGCACTGGGTCGCTGCCGAGGTTCTGAGTCTCCCGCTTAGGGAGGGTGGTCAGGCGCTAGTGTGCCTACGCACACAGGTGGCGACTTTCCGCCTTCAGACCCTGCAGCGATACCTCTACGTCGAGCCTCCTCCTAGATGGTGTGCCCTGATGACGTATTTCCTCCGTCAGGTGCACGGCCTGAATTATGACGTGCAGCTCCTGTTTATAGAACAGCTGGGCCTCGGTGGCTCCTTGCAGGCGTTGCCCGTAATTTACCAGGACCTGATCAAAGTCTGGAAAGTGGTCGCCTCGCGACGCAGCTCTCCCCCGTCAGGAGTAGCGGCTATCGTCAGAGAGCCGCTGCTCAGGAATCCGCCCCTCCGTCCTTTTCAGTGGTTGGCGGAGAGGAGGGCTGTGGCCGCAGGGGTGAGCAGAATCGGGGACGTGCTGGGTGGCGGAGGACTGGGCTGGATGCTCCCGCAGGAGTTGGCGCGACGCGCGTCTCTGAGTGTCCAGGTCGCAGCCGATGCCATCCAAGACCTGAGAACGGTCGTGCTCGGACCCGACGTTATTTTGGGTCTTGAGGCGGCCCAGGTGCGCGGTGGTCTTCCGTCTGAGCGTTCCCCTGTTCGGACGGAATTCCACATTGGCCCCAAGCCCCGAACCCTCCCTCGGGTGCTGGTGCCCCGCAATATGAGCCGCCTCGGGGACATGCCCTCTGTGCCTTTTGGCACGGCAAAGAGGAGTTTTTTGTACGGACTGCTGCTGCACACCTTCCATTTTCTCGCCCTTGTCCGTCGACCGGACACGCCCTGGCGTGCCTTGTTGTCGTCCGGCGGCGGAGGCCCCCGATGGGAGGCCCTCTACGGAGGTGTCCTCCCCCTTTCTATCGGAGACCTGGGTTGGAGGGTGTTGCATGCAGCAGTCCCTTATAATAAGAGGATGCATTGGTTCGCGGACTCTCAGGACACGTGCCCTTTTTGCGGTCTTGTGGAGTCCGTGGACCATGTATACATAGGGTGTTGTAGGCTGCACTCCCTTTTTAGTTATTTGAAAAACCTCTTATTGATGTTTTGTTTGCACTTCAGCCCCACGCTCCTGATCTATGGGCACCCGGTGCGGAAGGGGGTCGGGAAGGAGGAGGACCTCCTCGTGAACCTGCTCCTGGGCCTGGCCAAGTTGGCCATTAACAGGTCCAGGCAGCGGGCGATCGACGGGGGAGTCCCGCCCGATTGTTTGTCCCTCTTCCGCGGCTACGTTCGCTGCCGGATGTCCCTGGAGAAGGAGCACGCGGTGTCTGCTGGCACTCTCGAGGCCTTCCGTGCTCGGTGGGCACCGCGGGGACTGGGGTGTTTTGTTGACCCCTTTAATCACATTTTGATTTAAAGTTTGTAAGTTTCCTTTAAAACTTTGTTCTTGGTTTTACAGCTGACCTGAATTAGGGGCTGTGCCTGATTTTTCCCAATTTTGTTGATTTGGTTTTCATTTAAAAGATTATCAAGAGTTCAAATCTCACAATGGCAAACTATGAAACAATGTAACTTCATCTGAAACAGATGGAAACAGGTTTACTCAAAAAAAAAAGAGTATCAAGAGTTCAAATCTCACAATGGCAAACTATGAAACAATGTAACTTCATCTGAAACAGATGGAAACAGGTTTACTCAAAAGAGTATCAAGAGTTCATTTTCTTAACGATCTCGTGGAGATAATTGTGGATTCAGTTGGTTTCCTGATACTGAGGAGAGAAGGTGTGTGGTGTTGGTGTTCCTGCTCCTCAGTGTTTCAACTGTTTCTGCTGCTGCCTTTGGGGTTGTTGCTTCTGCTGTGTGCTGCTGCTGCTTCTGCTGCTGCTCCTCCAGTGCTGCTGCTGCTGCCTTGCCCCTGTGGTGCCAAAGGAGAGAGAGGGAGAGAAGAGAACAGTTGCTGCTGTTGCTACAGGACAGGAAGGCCAGGAGGCCAGGACTGAGTTGAAAAACAACATCCTAGGTGGGTGTCTGAACTGTGTATTTTTGTTTAAGGTGGGGGCAATTAAGGACTGTGTTTTGTAGGGGGAGGCAAGAAGACTGCCAGAGGAGTTGGGGAAGGAAGAGAGGGAGGGTGTGTGTGTGTGCTGAAACCATCTTTCTGCCACCCCTCCCCCCAACCCAGCCCTTTTCCCAGTAAGGCCAGCAATATCTGGTGAAGACATCGCCTCCCCCTGCCTGAAGAACATCAGGCCCCCACCCACCGTCCATCCACCATCGAGGACACCCACCTGGACATTTACCTCTTTCCCTCCTGTGCCTCCCTGTCTTTTACTCCTCTCCCTCCTCTCCTCTCCTGCCTAAAAGAGGGGAGGTTGTTTCTACCTCTCTCCCCCACCCCCTTTCCTCAAACAAAATGGCCAATCCTTCCCAGGGTGGGCGTGGCTCTGGCCCTAAGGCCAATTCACCATCGCCTGTGGCCAGGCCCTCGAGGGCTAATGTGGAGGCGGTTTTGTCACCGGTGGCAGGGCCTCAAAAAAAGAAAACCTATGCGGGGGTGGTTGCTTCTGCGGCTCCAGCTGCTCCTGCTGCCCTGTCACCATTCCGCCTCCTCACCAGGGCCCTTGGGGTAAAGAGCTATGCTCACCCTGAAATGACAATAGAGGCCTGCGTAAAGGCTATGGCTGGGGTCGTCGGCCCCTCAGCCATTGTCGCGGCCTCTAAAATGTATGGGAAGGCCATATTCTTCTTGAGGTCCGAGCGGGCGGTGCACCTCGCCCTGCAAAAAGGACTCACTGTGGGCGGGACTTTTCTGGCGGTGGACCCCCTTGAGGCCACCGCCCAGAGAATTATTATTTCGAACGTCCCGCCTATTCTATCCAGTGAGCTCCTCCTCCCCCACCTTAATAAATTGGGTGAGGTCAGGTCGGGGGTTGCACCAATCCCGCTCGGCCGCAAAGACTCGGCCCTCCGCCATGTGTACTCCTTCCGGCACCAGGTATTTGTCCGCTTGGCCCGGGAGGAGTGCCTGGAGGGGGCCTTCATTATCAATTTTGAGGGGACCGCCTATCGGGTCTTCTGGACCGTGGAGGGCGTGCGGTGCCATGCTTGTAAGGAGGTGGGGCACGTGAGGAAGAACTGCCCCACCTCCAAGGCCACGAGCCCCACCCAAGCGGCCACGGCTGGCACCGCCCCTCCTCCCGCTGCCACCACTCCATCTCCCTCCCCGCAAGGGGAAGCGACGCCGGCAGCCACTGCCATCTCGGCTGCCGGTGAGGCGGGGGGAGAGCCCCCGCGCCGTAAGAAGGCGCGGAGGAAGATCCGCAACCTGGAGGCGGCCCCTGAAATGCCCCAAAACCCCCAAACACCTGCAAGCACCGGCTCGGGGGAAAAGACATCATCCGGCCCCGGCGTCGTGTCCGCGTGTGCTCCCGGGCCCGTGGGTGCTAAGGCGCCGAGTGCTGGGCCCGGCGTCGTCCCTGCGCGTGCTCCCGGGGCCGGCGGGGAAAAGACGCGGGACCCCGAGCTGGGGAATCTAACACCCAAAACCCAGAGGGTGGAGTGTCCGGGAGGGCTGGACAAGGAGGAGGGGGCCTCGGAAATGGAGGTCTCCCTAGCCCCCAGCCTGACCCGGAAGAGACGTCACGCTTCGGAGGAGGGGGTGGGTGATGCCCAAGCTGAAGAAGTTGGGTGTGTCCCTTCCCCCGATGAAGAGGTGGTGGCTTTTCCACCAAGTAAAATCTCGCCCTGTCCTCTGGGGGAACTCAAAACCCCTGCACCGACTCCCACCACTGTTACCCCCGTCAACCTGCTGCAGTCCCCTGAACAGGGCCCCTCGGGGGTCACTGAAGGCACCTCCCTTGAGGTGGTGCCCGACTCAGTAACCCTCGATACCCCCGAGGTACCTTCTGGCTCGTCGGGGTACTGTAGCTTTCAAAATTTAAAAAATGTTAACGGGTCATTGGGTGGCGGCGAAAAGGAAGGCCTTCCCGCTCCCTCCCAAACCTTAGCACCGGGCGTCCTAGTTTTGGGTCAGGAGCTTGTCCTGAGCTCCCCGGACGACCCGGTGCCGGGAGGAGAGCGGGCATCAGAACTGCCGCTGCCCTCTGACCCAAAACGTTTAGAGGAGACCAGAGAGGACCCCTCTGGCCTTGATCCTGGGGGTGGGATCGAGGTACAGGTGGGGCCAGCTGGCAGCTCCGAATCAGCCCCCGTACTCAATGCGGGGGAGGGGTCGGAAGCTGGAGGTGACGACCTGGAGGAGGACGGGGTGTCCGTGGTGAGCGCTGGAGATTACGCTGAGTCGCTCTCAAGCGAGGCGGTGGATCCCCTGGTGCCCTCCACTGACTCCCCCCTCATCCCCCCAAGGGAACTCCGGGACTTTTTGGCGAGTCATCGCGATCGCCGAGACAGGGTTCAGTTGGCCCCTTGGACCGGTGGCATTCTTTTCCGCTGGTGTTCTGGTCCACTCGCGAGGCTCTCAAGTCTCCTGAGTTGGATAGGAACGCGCGGCGGAGGGTCCAAACGTTTCTCGCTGGGCTCCTGAAGGAGAGGAAGGACTAAAAAGTCCTCTTCTTCTTTTTAATGACTTAAGGTGAAGGTTTGATGTACCTTTGACAATGAAGACGACTATAGCCAGCCTCAACATCTGCGGCAGCAGGGCCGCACAGCGCAGGTTCCAGAACTTCTCGGTCCTCAGGGACGGGAAGTATGCGTTGTGCTTCCTGCAAGAAACCCATACCGTTCCGGGAGACGAAGCCACGTGGCTCCTGGAGTGGCGAGGTGGGGTCTACATGAGTCACCTAGCCTCCAATTCTGGCGGGGTGGCTATCTTGTTGGCCCCGCATTTTCAGCCGGAGATCTTGGGGGTCAAGGAGCCGGTGCCAGGCCGGTTGCTGCACCTGACTGTGCGTCTGGGGGGGGCGGTGCTTCACTTTGTGAATGTGTACGCTCCCCTGGGCACGCAGCAGCAAGCGAGCTTCTTTGAAGAAGTGTCCAGTCATCTCGGCTCCATCGATGCTGGCGAGTGCATCGTCCTTGGGGGGGATTTCAATTGCACCCTCGGGGTCCGGGACCGTCACGGTACCCCGCACTGCACGCGAGGTGTGAGTAAGTTGCGGGACCTGGTCAGGTCCTTCGACTTAGTGGACGTCTGGCGAAATCTCCATCCTGACTCCAGCGTGTTCACCTTTGTGTCACCTGGAGTCGGAGCGTCCAGACTCGACCGCCTTTACGTTTCGAAGGCGTACGTGTCCTGCGTTCCGGCTGCTTCTATACAGCAGGTTCCGTGCACGGACCACCGTCTGGTGTGGGCGGAGCTCACTTCGTTCTGCGCTCGGACGGGGTCCGCGTACTGGCATTTTAATACCTGTTGTTGGAAGACCAGCGGTTCCTGGACTCGTTCCGTCGCTTCTGGGCCGGCTGGAGAAGGAAGCGGGGAGGCTTCCCCTCCTTGAGGCTATGGTGGGACGTGGGCAAGACTCACGTCCGAGTTTTCTGTCAAGAGTACGCGAAGGGGTCGACAAAGAGACGCAAATCCAGGGTCGAGGAGTTGGAGAAGGAGGTGCTCGACCTGGAGGCACGTCTCCATCAGCCCGATGCGGACCCGGCCCTGCGGTCGGTGAACGATGAGAAGAAGGGCGCGCTGCGGGACCTGCAATTGGTCGGGTCTCGGGGCGCGTTCGTGAGGTTGCGGATCTGTTTCCTTAAGGAGATGGACCGTGGCTCTCCCTTCTTCTACTCACTGGAAAAAAGGCACGGGGTCCGTAAGCAGCTCTTTACGCTGCTGGCCGACGACGGATCCCTTGTCTCGGATCCGGAGGGCATCAGGGCCATTGCCCGAGATTACTACACTGCCCTGTTCTCTCCGGATCCGTCCAGTGAGGAGGCTTGCAGAGTTTTGTGGGAGGACCTGCCGCAGGTCGGCCCGGAGTGCGCCGGAGAGCTCGACTCCCCTATAAGTCTGGGGGAGCTGACCGGCGCACTTGATGGTCTTTCTAGGGGCAAAACCCCAGGACTAGACGGGCTGACTGTGGAGTTCTTCAGGGCGTTCTGGGAAGTCTTGGGGAGCGACTTCGCAGGGGTCCTGGGGGAGAGCATTTCCACCGGGGAGATGCCCCTTTCGTGGCTCAGGGCCGTGATTGCCCTGCTGCCGAAGAAGGGGGATCTCCGCCTTCTTAAAAACTGGCGCCCGGTCTCCCTCCTCAGCACGGACTACAAAATCTTCGCCCGAGCCATGTCTTCTCGGCTCGGCACTGTGCTGGACCACAGGATCCAACCTGACCAGTCCTACACCGTCCCGGACCGAACCATTTTTGATAACATCCATCTGGTCCGGGACATCATCCACCATTCCCAGAGGGCTGGTCTGTCGAGCGCCTTCCTGTCTCTCGATCAGGAGAAGGCGTTCGACAGGGTGGATCACGAATACTTATCGGAACTCTGCGAGCTTTCGCGTTCGGGACGCATTTTGTCGCCCGGATCCGACTTCTGTACACCGCCACGGAGTGTCTAGTGAAGGTTAACGGGTCCCTGACGGCGCCCCTTCACTTTGGGAGAGGGGTACGTCAGGGCTGCCCCCTGTCTGGCCAGTTGTATTCTATTTGCGTGGAGCCTTTCCTGCGCCTCTTGCGGAGGAGGTTGTCGGGATTGGTTCTGCGCGGGCCGGCCATCGGGGTGGTCCTTTCGGCTTACGCCGATGACGTGCTCCTTATGTTTAGTGACCCGGCTGACCTGCGGAGGATGCACGAGTGCCAGGAGGTCTACTCTGCCATTTCTTGTGCCAGGATCAACTGGGGTAAATGTTCTGGACTCCTGGTCGGTCAGTGGCAGATGGATCCCCTACCCGAGGAGCTCAGGCCTTTCACCTGGAGCAGGACCAGCCTCCTCCACCTGGGGGTCCATCTCTGCCCCGCTGAGGAATCCTGGCCGGCAAACTGGCAGGAACTGGAGACGAAAGTCACCGCTCGCCTGCGGCGCTGGACAGGACTGTTCCGAGTGCTATCTTACCGAGGTCGAGTTCTGGTCATAAACCAGCTGATCGCCGCCATGTTGTGGTATCGACTGGTCAGTTTGACCCCTTCCCCGGACTTTGTCACAAGAATCCAGAGATTGTTAGTCGACTTCTTCTGGGACAAAAGATTGCACTGGGTCGCTGCCGAGCTTCTGAGTCTCCCGCTTAGGGAGGGTGGTCAGGCGCTAGTGTGCCAACGCACACAGGTGGCGACTTTCCGCCTTCAGACCCTGCAGCGATACATCTACGTCGAGCCTCCTCCTAGATGGTGTGCCCTGATGACGTATTTCTTCCGTCAAGTGCACGGCCTGAATTATGACGTGCAGCTCCTGTTTATAGAACAGCTGGGCCTCGGTGGCTCCTTGCAGGCGTTGCCCGTCTTTTACCAGGACCTGATCAAAGTCTGGAAAGTGGTCGCCTCGCGACGCAGCTCTCCCCCGTCAGGATTAGCGGCTATCGTCAGAGAGCCGCTGCTCAGGAATCCGCCCCTCCGTCCTTTTCAGTGGTTGGCGGAGGAGGGCTATGGCCGCAGGGGTGACCAGGATTGGGGACGTGCTGGGTGGCGGAGGACTGGGCTGGATGCTCCCGCAGGAGTTGGCGCGACGCGCGTCTGTGAGTGTCCAGGTCGCAGCCGATGCCATCCAAGACCTGAGAACAGTCGTGCTCAGACCCGATGTTATTTTGGGTCTTGAGGTGGCCCAGGTGCGCGGTGGTCTTCCGTCTGAACGTTCCCCTGTTCGGACGGAATTCCACTTTGGCCCCAAGCCCCGAACCCTCCCTCGGGTGCTGGTGCCCCGCAATATGAGCCGCCTCGGGGACATGCCCTCCGTGCCTTTTGGCACGGCAAAGAGGGGCTTTTTGTACGGACTGCTGCTGCACACCTTCCATTTTCTCGCTCTTGTCCGTCGACCGGACACACCCTGGTGTGCCTTGTTGCCATCCGGCGGCGGAGGCCCCCGATGGGAGGCCCTCTACGGAGGTGTCCTCCCCCTTTCTATCGGGGACCTGGGTTGGAGGGTGTTGCATGCAGCAGTCCCTTATAATAAGAGGATGCATTGGTTCACGGACTCTCAGGACACGTGCCCTTTTTGCGGTCTTGTGGAGTCCGTGGACCATGTATACATAGGGTGTTGTAGGCTGCACTCCCTTTTTAGTTATTTGAAAAACCTTTTATTGATGTTTTGTTTGCACTTCAGCCCCACGCTCCTGATCTATGGGCACCCGGTGCGGAAGGGGGTCGGGAAGGAGGAGGACCTCCTCGTGAACCTGCTCCTGGGCCTGGCCAAGTTGGCCATTAACAGGTCCAGGCAGCGGGCGATCGACGGGGGAGTCCCGCCCGATTGTTTGTCCCTCTTCCGCGGCTACGTTCGCTGCCGGATGTCCCTGGAGAAGGAGCACGCGGTGTCTGCTGGCACTCTCGAGGCCTTCCGTGCTCGGTGGGCACCGCGGGGACTGGGGTGTTTTGTTGACCCCTTCAATCACATTTTGATTTAAAGTTTGTAAGTTTCCTTTAAACTTTGTTCTTGGTTTTACAGCTGGCCTGAATTAGGGGCTGTGCCTGATTTATCCCAATTTTGTTGATTTGGTTTTCATTTAAAAGATTATCAAGAGTTCAAATTTAAAAGATTTTAAAAGATTATCAAGAGTTCAAATCTCACAATGGCAAACTATGAATCAATGTAACTTCATCTGAATAGGAACAGATGGAAACGTGTTTGTACTTGAAAGAGTTACAGACTCCACTTCCCCTGAGGTTTTTTTTTCATTCATGGCCAACATTTATTGCCCATCCCTAGTTTCCCTTGAGAATGTGGTGGTGAGCTGCCTTCTTGAACTGCTGCAGTCCATCTGGTGTAGGTACACCCACAGTGCTGTTAGGAAGGGAGTTCCAGAAATTTGACCCAGCGACAGAGAAGGAATGGCGATATATTTCCAAGTCAGGATGGTGAGTGACTTGGAGGGGATCTTTCAGATGGCGGTGTTCCCATGTGTCTGCTACCCTTGTCCTTCTAGATGGTAGTGGCTGTGGGTTTGGAAGGTGCTGTAGAAGGAGCCTTCGAGAATTCCTGCAGTTTATCTTGTAGGTGGTACACACTGCTGCTACTGTGCGTCGATGGTGGAGAGAGTGAATGATTGCGGATGTGGTGCCAATCAAGGGCTGCTTTGTCCTGGATGGTGTCAAGCTTCTTGAGTGTTGTGGGAGTTGCACTCATCCAGGCAAGTGGGGAGTATTCCTGACTTGTGCCTTGTAGATGGTGGACAGGCTTTGAGATGTCAAGAGGTGAGTTACTTGTTGCTGAACTGTTCTTGTAGCCACAGTATTTATATGGCTAGTCCAGCTCAGTTTCTGGTTGATGGTAACCCGCAGGCTGTTTATAGTGGGGGATTCAGTGATGGTAATGCCATTGAACATCAAGGGGTGATGGCTGGATTCTCTCTTGTCATTGCCTGACACTTGACTGGAGCGAATGTTACTTGCCACTTGTCAGCCCAAACCTGGATATTGTCCAGGTCTTGCTGCATTTGGACATGGACTACTTCAGCATCTGAGGAGTCACAAATGGTGCTGAAGATTGTGCAACCATCAGCGAATATCCCCACTTCTGACTTATGATGGAAGGAAGGTCATTGACCAAGTAGCTGAAGATGTTTGGGCCGAGGACGCTACTCTGAGGAACTCCTGCAGTGATGTCCTGGAGCTGAGGTGACTCTCTCCAACAACCACAGCCATCTTCCTTTGTGCTAGGTATGACTCCAACCAGCGTGGTGCATTTTCCCCCTAATTCCCAGTTACTCCAGTTTTGCTAGGACTCCTTCATACCACACTCAATCAAATGTTACCTTGATGTCAAGGGCAGTCACTCTCACCTCACCTCTGGAGTTCAGCTCTTTTGTCCATGTTTGAACCAAGGCTCTAATGAGGTCGGGAGCTGAGTGGCCCTGGCGGAACCCAAACAGGGCGTCAGTGAGCAGGTTATTGCTAAGCAAGTGCCGCTTGATAACACTGTTGATGACCCCTGCCATTATTTTACTGATGATCGTGAGTAGACTGATGGGGTGGTAATTGGCTGGATTGGATTTGTCCTGCTTTTTGTGTACAGGACACACCTGGGCACTTTTCCATATAGCTGGGTAGATGCCAGTGTTGTAGCTGTATTGGAACAGCTTGGCTAGAGGCGCGGCAATTTCTGGAGCACAAGTCTTCAATACTATTGCCGGAATATTGTCAGGGCCCATAGCCTTTGCACTATTCAGTGCCTTCAGCCATTTCTTGATATCATGTGGAGTGAATCAAATTGGCTGAAGGCTGGCATCTGTGACGCGGGGGACCTCTGGAGGAGGCTGAGATGGATCATCCACTCCGCACTTCTGGCTGAAGATTGTTGCGAATGCTTCAGCCTTGTCTTTTGCACTAATGTGCTGGGCTCCTCCGTCATTGAGGATGGGGATATTTGTGAAGCCGTCTCCACCAGTGAGTTGTCTAATTGTCCACCACCATTCACGGCTGGATGTGACAGGACTGTGGAGCTTAGATCTGATTCGTTGATTGTGGGAGTGCTTAGCTCTGACTATCATTTGCTGCTTATGCTGTTTGGCATGCAAGTAGTCCTGTGTTATAGCTTTACCAGGTTGACATTTCATTTTTAGGTATGCCTGGTGGGCTCCTGGCATGCCCTCGTGCGCTCTTCATTGAACCAGAGTTGATCCTCTGGCTTGATGGTAATTGTAGAGTGAGGGATATGCTATGTCATAAGGTTGCAGATTGCGTTTGAGTACAATTCTGCTGCTGCTGATGGCCCACAGCTCCTCATGGATGCCTAGTCATGAGTTGCTAGATCTGTTTGAAATTTATCCCATTTAGCACGGTGGTAGTGCCACATAACATGATGGAGGGTAACTTCAGTGTGAAGGTGGGACTTTGTTTCCACAATGACTATGCAGTGGTCACTCCTACCGATACTGTCATGGACAGATGCATCTGTGGTAGGCAGGTTGGTGAGGATGAGGTCAAGTATGTTTATCCCTCTTGTTGGTTCCCTTACCACCTGGACCCAGTCTAGCAACAATGTAATTTAGGACTTGGCCAGCTCAGTCAGTAGTGGTGCTACCAAGCCACTCCTGGCGATGGATATTGAAGTCCCCCACCCAGAGTATATTCTGTGCCCTTGCCACCCTCAATGCTTCCTCCGAGTGGTGTTCAACATAGAGGAGTACTGATTCATCAGTTGAGGGGGGATGGTATGTGGTAATCAGCAGGAGATTTCCTTGCCCAGGTTTGACCTGATGCCATGAGACCTGGGGTCCGGAGTCGAGGTTGAGGACTCCCAGGGCAACTCCCTCCCAAATGTATATCACTGTGCTGCCACCTCTGCTGGGTATGACCTGCTGGTGGGACAAGATAGACCCAGAGATGGTGATGGTGGTGTCTGGGACATTATCTGTAAGGTGTGATTCTGTGAGAATGACTATATCAGGCTGTTACTTGACTAGTCTGTGAGATAGCTTTTCCAATTTTGGCACTAGCCCCCAGATGTTAGTAAGGAAGACTTTGCAGAGTCGACTGGACTGCGATTGCCGTTGTCGTTCCGGTGTCTAGGGCATTGTCAGGCAGTACCTCCGGTTTCATTCCTTTTTTTGTGATTTTGTAGTGGCTTGTTACAACTGAGTGGCTTGCTAGGCCATTTCAGAGGGCACTTAAGAGTCAACCACGTTGTTCTAGGTCTGGAGTCACATGTAGACCAGACCAGGTAAGGACGACACATTTCCTTCCCTAAAGAAGAGTCGTGAAGCAGATGGGTTTTTACAACAATCGACAATGGTTTCATGGTCATCATTAGACTTTTAATTCCAGATTTTTATTGAATTCAAATTCCACCATCTGCCATGGCGGGATTCCAACCCGGGTCCCCAGAGCATTACCCTGGATCCCTGGATTACTAGTCCAGCGACAATAGCACTACACCGTCGCCTCCCCTGAGGTGTCACCTGAGACATCATTCACACATCTGGATGCTCCACAAGTTTCAACCTTTCAATCCATCTGCTACCTACCATCAAAATATCTGCTTGGCCAAAATTCTGATATAAATGCCACCAACAAAAAATAAATTCTATAAGAACTTCATCAGACATTTCCAAGAATGCATAAAAACCGAATTGTTCATCACTATGCGTCCCTTTAATGTCTGTCTTGCAGGTACCGCCACTTGACCTAGTGTTCCTATGTAGTGCACCCCAGTGGCTGCAGCGTGGCTGAAAAGTTAGAGCCGAACTCCTTCATGCTAGTTGACAGTAGCAGTAGACTGCTTGACAGGCCTGCCTATGCACCAAGCATTGCAATGGGCATGCCCATCAAGGTTCTCCTGTATGCCGCCCCATTGAAGTTCACACCCAAGTCCTCTGCAGCAAACCTGTCTGCACCCTCATCCTCTGGCGAGTGAGCACACAAACTATTCTTTTCCCTTGGTCAGTCTGCAACCCACCCATGCCCAGTGACTCACCATCTTGCAGACCCCCATTCTATACTACCCTCTGAAGTTTGATCAGTGCCAGTATCTGAGCTAGTGGTTGCAATTGTCAGACCAAGTGATGGTGCTTCTTCATGAATGGTCTGGTGTAACTCTCACCCTTCATGGTGAAGCTGCATTGATTGGCCAGGTCTTTGGCCAGACCCCTAGTGGGAGATTCGGTTAGGGACCAATGACATTTTGAGATTCAAGACACTTACTAAGTGAATAAAGCCACGATATTCCATGGGTTTTGAGCAAACAAAAATAAACTTTACAATACAAGTTCCAGAACGGTAAAACAATTTACATTATCTATCTTATGCTTACCCTGAATGAGTATAAGTTACATGTGAATTAACAGGTGAAGTCTGGTCGAACACACCCCACTACGCATAACCAAAACAGATTCCATGGATTTCTCAACAATCCACCCAGATGTTTGTCACATTGTGAGCCAACCAATCTCACTGAAATTTCTTCTTTCTCAGGAGGGTTTCCAATCTCCACATCTGAAGATCTCGCCTTGGATTCTCTCCAGAAGTCGCTCCCACTCAGACGACTTCAACCATGACCCTCTTGAAGGGTTTCAGTCTCGCCTTCCGAGATTCCTTTCCCCTGGATCTCCGAGCATACTTAAGCTTCACCTTTCAAGCATAATTTCAGATCTTCGGCTGTGCCAAGCGAAAGACCACAGCTCCAAAGGGGGTGCCTTTGCCCTAACGGCCCGCAGCAGGGAGTCACCAACCTTCAACCTTCTCGATCTTCAGAGCTTCTCTCATGCTCACTTTGCTTAAAATCTGCTCCCTGCAGCTCTTTCTATAATTTGGAGCCTATTTCTCTGCTCCTTTCTCTTAGCTTAACATGACCTATTTCTGCCCCAGGCTTTGTACCTTACCTGGGACGACTTTTGGGGACCTTTCCCTGCCCCCATCCCGTGTCCTCCCTGGAACACTTACTGGATAATGGCCCTCTGCATCAGGTCATCTGTCCTGCATTTTCATGCCGTTCTTTTTCTCCTGTGCAATTGCACAGGCCGGTCCTCGGCCTGAAGAGTTTATAATAACAGAACTGCGCATGTGTGGCCAGCTCCCGGCAGGTGCATGCACAGGAGACCCAAGGTTCATTGGGAACTGGAGTTCCTGACCTCCGAAAGTAAGTGTAGGTTTCTTGACAGCCAGATGACACTTCTTGGGTATCTGGAAACAGAAATGCCGAAGGGGAGAGTTGGGGTGAGGGGAGGTGGGTGGAAAGGAAGAGCTCCATAGTCGCACCATCTGCAGCTTGTACATAATGCTAAGGTCGCAGGATAAGGGTGAGGTTTGAGAAGGTCCATAAGGCAGGAATATACTGTCATTTGAATGTATGTGGCAACAGACTTAGTTGCAGCCCAGCCCATGATGCAGACCACCATGACTTCCAGAGAGCTCAGGAGATTCAGGCATGCCTGTTTCCTGCTGCTTCTATGTTGCTACTGTGCATCTTGCCCTGCAAGAAAGAGGGGAAAATACCAGTGAGTGTGTTGTAATGTATTTGGGTGATGCCTGCCATTGCTGGAAATATGTGGAAGCAGCAATAGGTGGGCGAGATGCTGACAGCATTGGTACATGTTTGAGGGTGAGGTGGCATATCTGAATGACTATCCGAGTCCTGCTTGCTGCTGGATGAGTGATGGAGTCATAGTGCATTGGGCAGAGTGAGAGATTACAAACATACAAATTAGGAGCAGGAGTAGGCCCTTCGAGCCTGCTCCACCATTCATTGAGATCATGACTGATCTGATTGTAATCTCAGCTCCACATCCCCTTGCTTATCAAGAATTTATCTGCTTCTGCTTTAAAAATATTCAAAGACTCTGCTTCCACTGCCTTTTGAGGAAGAGTGTTCCAAAGACACAACACTCTTGAGAGAAAAAAACTCCCCTTGTCTCTGTTCTAAATAGGTGATCCCTTATTTTTTCACAGTGGCCCCGAGAGGAAACGTCCTCTCCGCATCAACCCTGTCAAGACACCTCAGGATTTTATATGTTTTAATCAAGTCACCTATTACTCTCCTAAACTCCAGTGGATACAAACACAGCCTGTCCCACCTTTCCTCATAAGACATCCCACCCAATCCAGGTATTAGTTTAGTAAACCTTCTCTGAACTGCTTCGAATACATTCACATCCATCCTTAAATAAGGAGACCAATACTGTACACAGTACTCCAGACGTGGTCTCACCAATGCCCTGAGAATTGAAGCATAACCTCCCTACTTGTGTATTCAATTTCCTTCATAATAAATGATGTCATTATGAAGGATCATAGAATGTTATGTTGTACCTGCATATTAGCCTTTTGCAATCCCTCTGCACCTCAGAGCTGTGCAATCTCTCACCATTTAGATAATATGTCTCTTTATTTTATTTTTCCTGCCAAAATGGACAATTTCACACTTTCCAACATTATAATCCAGTTGCCTGGTCTTTGCCCAGTCGCTTAACTTATCTATATCCCTTTCTGGCCTCCTTGTGTGCTCTTCACATCTTACTATCCTGTCTATCTTTGTGTCATCAGTAAATTTAGCAACCATACCTTCAGTCCCTTCATCTAAGTCATTTATATAAATTGTAAAAAGTTGAGGCCCTAGCACTGATCCCTGTGGCACACCACTTGTTACATCTTGCCAACCAGAAAAAGACCCATTTATGCCTACTCTCTGCTTCCTGTTAGCTAGCCAATCTTTAATCCATGCCAATACATTACCCCCTACACCATGTGCTTTTATTTTTCGCAATAACCTTTGATGTGCACCTTGTCAAATGCCTTCTGGAAATCTAAACACAGTACATCCACCAGTTCCCCTTTATCCACAGCATATGTTACTCCTCCAAAGAACTCCTATACATTGGTTAAACGTGATTCCCCTTTCATAAAACCTTGTTGACTCTGCCTCTGATTACTCTGCATTTTTCCAAGTGCGCTGCTATAGCTTCTTTAAAAATAGCTTCTAACATTTTCCCTATGACAGATATTAGACTAACTGGCCTGTAGTTTCCAGCATTCTGTCTCTTTTTTTTGAATAATGGAGTTACATTCGCTGTTTTCCAATCTAATGGAACCTTGCCCGAATCTAGCATTAGCTATCTGACTAGCCACTTCCTTTAGGACCCTATCTTGAAGTCTATCATGTCCCAGGAACTTGTCAGCCCGCAGCTCTAACAATTTTCTCAGTACCACTTCCCTGGTGATAGTAATTTTCCCCGAGTTCCTCCTTCCCTTCCATTTCCTGATTTACAGCTATTTCTAGGATGTTACTTGTGTGTTCTGTAGTGAAAACCAATGCAAAATACCTGTTCAATTCATCTGCCATCTTCATATTTTTCATTAGTAATTCTCCAGTCTCACTTTCTATAGGACAAACACTCACTTTGTTAACTCTTTTCATTTTTGGATATCTATTGGAGCTCTTACTATCTGTCTTTATTTTTCTAGCTAGTTTTCTCCCGTAGTCTAATTTTTCTTTCCTTATCAATCTTTTGGTCATTCCTTGCTTTTTTTTATATTCTGTCCAGTTTTCTGACTTGCCACCTATCTTTGTGCAATTATGGCCAGGATTTTCAGCTCGGCATGCAGGTACGCCTGACACATCCAAGCATGAAACAGCGCGGGATATTTCGTTTGGCAGGCGTGTGCGACAGTCGGCAGCATGCCCACCGACAATTAAGATGCCTATTAAGGCCCTTAAATAGCTAATTAAGTAGAGTTTTTCGCTGCCCGTCCAACCTCATGGTTGGCGGGGCGAATAGGCCAGGCGGCCTTTGTATTTTTTACGACACTTCATCCACAGGTGGGATGAGGTTTCCAACAGTGAATAAAAAAAAAAAAAAAATTTTTTGAACTCATTTTTCACATGTCCTTCATCATGTGGCTGGGTCACATGTGGCGACATATTTATACTATTTTTGAAATCTTTAATTTTCGCTTCAAAATTCTTCAGCTCCCTGAGGCAGCTTTGTGCCTTCAGAGATCTCTTCCGCACATTTGCAAACTTCAGCACTTGGGCTCTCAGTGCGCGTTTCATGCTGGCTGGCCGTTAATTGGCCAGGCATCGTGAAATTGCGGTTGGGGCCCGATCGCGGGTGGCAGACCATTTCCCGGCCGCTCCTGGGTCTACCCGCCGGGCCCACCCAACGAGGGGAAAATCCTGCCCCATTTGCTTTTTCTTTAGGTTTTTTTTATTCATTCATGGGATTTGGGTGTTGCTGGCTAGACCAACATTTATTGCCCATTCCTAAATTGCCCTTCAGAAGGTGGTAGTAAGCTGCCTTCTTGAACTGCACAGTACACCTACAGTGCTGTTATTGGGGGGAGTTCCAAGATTTTTACCCAGTGACAGTGAAGGAACAGTGATGTATTTCCAAATCAGGATGGTGAGTGGCTTGAAGGGGAACTTGGGTGGTGATGTTCCCATGTGTCTGCTGCCATTGTCCTTCTAGATGGTAGGGGTTTTGGGTTTGGAAGGTGCCTAAGGAGCCTTGATGAATTTCTGCAGTGCATATTGTAGATGGTATACACTACTGCCATTATGCGCCTATGATGGAGGAAGTGAATGTTTATGGATGGGGTGCCAATCAAGCAGGCTGCTTTGTCCTGGATGATGTCAAGCATCTTGAGTTTAGTTGGAGCTTCACATAGCCAGGCAAGTGGAGAGTATTCCATCACTTGTGCCTTGTAGATGGTGGACAGGCTTTGGGGAGTCAGGAGGTGAGTTATTTGCCACAGGATTCCTAACCTCTGGCCTGCTCTTGTAGCCATGGTATTTATATGGCTAGTCCAGTTTAGTTTCTGGTCAATAGTAACCCTCGGGATGTTGTTAGTGGTGGCTTTAGTGAAGGTAATGCCATTGAATGTCAAGGGGCAATAGTTAGATTCTCTGTTGTGCCAGGCAATGACAATTTCCAACTTGTGTGGCACAGATGTTACTTGCCACTTGTCAGCCCAAGCCAGAATATTGTCCAGGTCTTGTTGCATTTGGACATGGACTGCTTCAGTATCTGAGGAGTCATGAATGGCGCTGAACATTGTGCAATCATTAGCGAACATCCTCACTTCTGATTTTATGATGGAAGGAAGGCCATTGATGAAGCAGCTGAAGGTGGTTGGGCCTAGGGTGCTAGCCTGAAGAACTTCTGCAGTGACGTCCTGGAACTGAGATGATTGACTCCCAACCACCTTCCTTTGCGGAGGTATGATTCCAACCAGTGGAGAGTTTGCCCCTTGATTCCCATTGACTCCAGTTTTACTAGGGTGCCTTGATGCCACACACTCTCAAATGCTTCCTTGATGTCAAGGGCAGTCACTCTCACCTCACCTCTGGAGTTCAGCTCTCTTGTCCATACCTGAACCAATGTTGTAATGGGTTCAGGACCTGAGTGGCCCTGACGGAACCCAAATTGAGCATTAATGAGCAGGTTATTGCTAAGCAGTGCTGCTTGGTAGCACTGTTGATTACCTCTTCATCACTTTACTGATGATAGAGAGTAAACTGATGGGGTGGTTGTTGGCCAGGGTGGATTTGTCCTGCTTTCTGTTGTCATGAAGCTAACATTTTTAAATTATATTATTGCAGCTTATTATAAAGTAGGTTTATGAGTGTCAATGTGGATGGATCTGTCTGTATGATTTAATTGAATTAGAGCCAGATAGACTACTAGTTTGAAATTATCAAAATAAGTTAGGGGTAAAAGGCATTTGAAATGCTAATGAGTAAACATGGATGAGGGCTTAGCATACAGGGTATGAAGGAAATTTGCATTTTTAGATATGTGAAGGGGTTGTTTAGGTTTCAAAGGGATAAGATGTTTACAACTAGCAAGGTGAAGCAGTGTTTATTTTTTCCAAAAGTGTTGACCATATTGGCAACATGAAAGATTTTTATATTATGGGAAAAGTGAATTTCCAAGGACATATATAGAACATATTGGAATTTACACATTAAAGAGAGAGAACCATATCAAGAGAATGGAAGGCTATATTGTGGGACCATGTAAGATCTAAGAGGACTGTGTAATACAGCCTTGGGGAAGCCTCCAGCACTTTTGAAGAAGTTTCCTGTGTTCAGTAACCAAAGGTGGAGGAAAGCCTTTGAATTCCACTGTCGAGTGGATGCTGTGGTAAACTTAGCTGGCTTGCTATTTAAATTTAAAATCTATTTTGGACTGTTGTCTTAAAGCGGGTGTGTAGTTGGGAATCAGGTTAATTGGGAATTTTGGGATTTGTTATAGTATTAAGTAACTAATCTTTATATGTGCTTAAAATCTATTCTTTTGTTAATAAGTGTTTTAATTTAGTTTTTAAAACCTTTGAAGGTGTCAGTGGACTCATTACTTTTGAATTCAGTGCATAAACCTTCTCGTAATAAATAGAAATTGCAAAACCTTTGTGAAATCCCTAATGGATTTGGTCAGCCTGGCACACATAACCTGCTTCGTCATAACAATTTGTACAGGACACACTTGGCAATTTTCCACATAGCCAGGTAGCTGCCAGAGTTGTAGCTGTACTGAAACAGCTTGGCTAGGGATGTGGCAAGTTTTGCAGCATATGTCTTCAGTACTATTGCTGAAATGTTGTCAGGGCCCATAACCTTTGCAGTATCCAGTGCCTTCAACTGTTTCTTGATATCATGTGGAGTGAATCAAGTTGGCTGAAGACTGGCATCTGTGATGCTGGGGACCTTCAGAGGGGGCCGAGATGGATCATCCACTTAGCACTTCTGGCTAAAGATTCTTGCAAATACTTCAGCCTTATCTTTGCACTGATGTGCTGAGCTGCCCCATCATTGAACATATTTGTGGAGCCTCCTTCTCCAGTAAGTTGTTTAATTGTCCACCACCGTTCACGACTGGACGTGGCAGGACTGCAGAGCTTAGATCTGATCTGTTTGTTGTGGAATGGCTTAGCTCTGTCTATCACTTGCTGCTTATGCTGTCTGGCATGCAAGTAGTCCTGTGTTGTAGCTTCATCAGGTTTACATATCATTTTTAGGTGTTCCTGGCGTGCTATCCTGCACTCTTCGTTGAATCAGGGTTGACCTCATGGCTTGGTGATCATAGTAGATTGGGGAATATGCCAGACCATGAAGTTACAGATTGTGACTGAGTACAATTCTGCTGCTGATGGCCCACAGCGCCTGATGGATGCCCAGTTTTGAGTTGCGAGAGCTGTTCTTATTCAGCACAGTTGCAGTGCTGCACAACATTATGGAGTGTATCCTCAGTTTGAGGATGGGACTTCACCTCCACAAGGACTGTGTGGTGGACAGATGCATCTCTGGCAGACAGGTTGATGAGGATTAGGTCAACTACGTTTTCCCCTCTTGTTGGTCCCCTCACCACTTGCTGCAGACCCAGTCTCGCAGCTATATCCTTTAGGGCTCAGCCAGTAGTGGTGCTACCGTTACTATATTTAATTTTTCTATTTAACCTTTGATGATGGGTCCTCTCTTGGAATTTTTCTTTCTCATTGGAATGCATCTATTCTACGTATTCTGAACTATCTCCTTAAATGACCCCTACGGCATCTCTATTGACCTATCCTTTAACCCAGTTCACTTTAGCTAGCTATGCTTTCATGCCCTCATAATTGCCCTTCTTTAAGTTTAAAATACTAGCCTTGGACTCCCTCGAGCTGAATGTAAAATTCAGTCAGGTAGGAGGCGGTATTTGAAGATGCATTCACTGACCTTGACCATCTGTGTGAGGTGATTGAACCTCCTCTGGTGCTGCAGCTAGGTCCTCGCAGGCAGTTTACATAAGTTAACCTCTGTGGCCACCTGCTCCTATTTCCTTCTCGCCGTGCCTTAAGGGCCTCCTGGCCCCCTGCGGGGAAAAACAATGTCCCCTCCTTTCCCCTACTTATGCCTTCAGTGCCTCATCCAAAAGCCTGGAAGCCCTCTTTCTTGCCTGTCCTTCATTTGCTGTGCATTTCCTTCCAGCGACAGTTGCAGCAGCTTCTGTCGCATGAGTGTGGTTCTCTTTTAAGATGTTCAGGTTCCCTTTAAGAGATTCAGCCTCCAGTTGTGCACTGTGCTAGTCGCTCATGCAATTGGGCCCCTTGCTAAACAGGCGTTCAGTCATGGTCCATTTCATGCTTTGCTGTGAGTTGATGACATTTGGATAAGCACGCTGCCCCAAACATACTCAACTATGGGGTAATCACACCTCACAAGCCCTGCAACTGATATTGGGTCTAACTTTATCCTGCCCTGTAGTCTAGATATCACTGATTTACATGTGGTTTGCTTTTTCACTAATAGTTATTTGTAATTTCTTTTTAGAATAAGAAGTTGTACTAGACTCTGCATAAGTTTAAGACACTACCCCACTCTTAACTAATGATTGCATTAAAATTTACTTGTGCATGTCTGTTTTCTTTGGTATGCAGTTCCTTTAAATTTTTTTGCATGGCTGTGCATATGTTTTTCATGGCAGAACCAGATCTGCAAGATCCCTTTCAGGTTGTTGCACGACAAAGCTGCTTAGCAGCAGCATTGCTCTGGACCAGCAAGATCAGCTGTTCTAACATCTGATTGTGTTGGTAGGAACTTGGGCTGTCTGTGCTCTCTTAAGAACCAACTTTGCAGTTGAAGTGCTGGTATTTCTTTGAAATAAGAGTCAGGTTGCGTTCCATTTGAGTGCAGAGTTGGATCTGTTTGGCTCAGCCCAACAGCAGAATCAGGTTATGAATATTGGTTTATTATGTTTCAGTCAAATTTTGTATGCATAATTATTACTATTATTGTTACTAAGAATGTTGCTGATCAATCATCACAGAGAACAGCTTTCCATTTTTCACTCTCCAGGTACAGTAATAATTTGCATAGTGTGCAGTACTTGCAGAAACAATAGTTGGAAATCGGCAACTAATTTTGAAATGAGGTGGTCACCTTTGGAGCATGCCAATAGTGGCATTGCACATATGCAGGTTTAGAACTTCACTGTTTGCACAAAGGAATGTTTTCACTTGATTCACTAAAATGGTTTCTTTTACGTTAACTTTTCTGTTATCTATTTTCCTTACGTTGATTTTTATTCACAGTAATAAAATTGAGAGCTATTCCTTAATTTGTAATCACAACATTGAATTGGAAAAAACCTTGTGGGAATTGTGCATATGTTTTTATGTAAATACAAGAAATTGTTTATGGAGCTGAAGGGTTTACATTTTGTTCTTTAAAAAAACCTGCCGAAAGCGTTAGCCTTTGCTGATAATGACATCATTACGAAATTTGTGGTCCTAATCAGCTACCGTAGACTGCCATTCATTTTGTTTTTATGCATGTAGATATTATAATTGGTTGTGTTGGGAAAATTTATATCCTTAAAAATATGACAGCTCATAATTGTGCACTGATTTGAATTACTTTGTTTAAATTTATTTCCATGTTTCTAACTATGTGCATGTTTTGTTGCAGGATGTTATGGATTTTTATCTGGAATGGAAAGAAATGAAAGTGAAGGAAAAAGAAGAAGCAGAAACTCAGGCTCAGTTTGAAGCTGTGCAGAGTAAGAAACATCTGTGGTGTGTAAATAGTGTGTTGTTTTTGTCACTGGAGTGAGACTAGTTAACAGATAATGAACAGCTATCATAAAATACTTTACCCTTCTTCTCAACAGAATTGTATATTACCATAGTCCATAGGCTGAGTGATGACATTCATCTATTACATATTGTCATCAAGAGTCACTAGCAAAATATTTCAGGAGGCTCATTACAATGTCTGAGAGACAAAAGCTTACTGTATAAAGCTATACATTATAGCAAGCTCAGCTTTAGACTTGTATAAAATTGTCTCTGCATGGTTTGCTAAATAGAACAAAGACGACTTAGCATTTTCCAACACCCCTTTCTTCAATATTCATTCTGAAACCATCTTCAAAATTAAAATTTTGGGTAACTCCACAGCATTTTGAATAATCCAGTGTTGTGTTTCGAGAATCATGTCTTCTCATTAACATGTTTGAAAATCATAGCCTTAAAGTTTTGAGCATGTTAGAATCTGAATATTGTCAACCTGTTAATATAAGAGAATGTTAAAATGTTTGTTCGAGTCTGTAAAATGGGACCTGAGTATTTCCTTTCTCCGGGTTAACTGAGATGTTAAAAGCCATTTTATTTCAAGCAGCATAACGTTGTGAATGCTGTTGTAAGAAGAATTAGGGTCAGCAACCATTTATCTGAAATAGGCGTACTTACCATTGTGCCTTGTTTTTGAAGTAACTTTAGTGTATATCAGTTCTTGTTCTGAATTGCTATTAGTTAATGTACTGTATAGCATTGGAATTAATGGGATCAGCTTTCTGAATGTATTCATCTGAACAGGAAAATTTCATGAACTGTTTGGATTACCAGCATCTCCACAGTAAACAGTAAGCTAATGGTTGTGTCTCAAGAATAAGAAATTATGATTGCTTTAATGCTGATTATCCCAAACAAAAACCACACATGGAAAAAAAGATTTGCTAACATGTCCATGATGTCCTAAACTGCACAGAAGGATGTTGTGTATCTCATAGCTGTTGGTTGTGTTCTTAATATGGTAAATCATAGTTTGGAAGCACAGTTAATGATAACATTAACATCTTTTTGAGAGGGTAAATGCAAATCATGCAGATTGGCATGGAGCTATTTTATTCTGGCTGTTTTTCATGACCTAATTGCTAATCTGCCTGCATGTCTATCTGCTTTACAACGGAGATTGTGCAGTGTCCTCTAGGGACAGAAGTGGTATGGTAGTGGGGAATTCGATGCAATTTGCAAATTGAGAGAATGCAACATGGGGTCTCATTAAAGCAATGTGTTGCAGCAGAAGACAAGAGGTGTGAATAGATAATCTGCTGAAGCTAAATATTACCCTACTGGGTGCATCTTTGCACAGACATAGTGAGCTATGATGTTATGTCTGCACCTTTCTGAGATTTGTTGGCAGTTTTCCATTTCTTTGTTGTGAGCAAATTTAAAAACAAGAAAAGCCTCTTTCCTTTACAACAATTCACAGCTTGCTTAATATCATTATAGCATTTGAAATAATTGATGTTGTCTTTTATTTCTAATTTACATTTATGAATCACTGAAGGTAACAATTACCTAATGGTATTGTTTTACACCCATTTAGATATGTATTGTAGGTGTTAACAGATTTGTCAGTTTTTAAAAATGCAAAAAGATTTTTTATTGATCTTTCAACAGTTTAAGCTGAAAAGACATTTTGTACCTTGCAGAAGAAAAAAGGCCCAAGGTAAAGAAACCAAAATCTGAGTTTCCAGTGTACACGGCCCCTACCTCTGGAAGTATCGCATATGTACCATTACACGAAGAAGCTTCAACTATTGAGGACATTGAGGAGCAGGTGACTGACTGGCTGGAAGACAGGCCAAGAGGGTCAAGAAAGGTAAGTCACAGAAACAAATATATTAAAAATGTAGTACTTTTAATAACGTTACTTTTATGACATACCAAGGCACAGCAAAAGTGGAATGTGCTGTAGAGAAGTATCTTGTTTTAAAAGTAATGTATGTTGAGGAAATTTAGCGCAATCTCATAGTTAGCTGCAATAAAAATGCTGCAGCCCAATGAGCTCGCTGCGGTATTATGATTTTTCACCCGTAATTTATCAAGACATTTTAATTCTTATTTAAACAGAATTTGTCATACTTATGATTTTGTCACTAATGTATAATCATAGCCTTAAAGGTGATCTGAATACTGTCAGCCTGCAAATATAAGAGAATGTTAAAATGTTTGTTCGAGTCTGTAAAATGGGATCTGAGTATTTCTATTTTCCGGGTTAACTGAGATGTTAAAAGTTGTTTTATTTCAAGCAGCATCACTTTGTGAATGCTACTGTAAGAAGCATTACAGTCAGCAGCCATTTATCTAAAATAGGTGTACTTACCAACATGCTTTGTTTTTGAAATAACTTAGCATAAAAGCAATATACATTTGTAATTTACTGATAAACCATAATAAAAATGAATTGCGCAAAAAGTGAATCTACAAGTATTCAAAGTGTGTAGTTAGAGATTAAAGATATTTATTTGTGAGAACCCAAACATGATTGTATAGTATTTTGTCATTTAAGGATATATTCATGCACCATTTTTAATTTTGGGGCAATTGTATGCTAAAGACATTGTACAAATGCGGCTAATATCAGGATTGAATCCCTATGCAAACCCAAAAGTCGAACCCAATTGCTGACTGCAGCATGAATGTGCTCCCCTGGGATTTAGATCTCAAAAGGTCTAAGTTGAGAAGCAGTAGGGAATAGAAAATTTTAATTTTACCTCAAAATTAATTCTGAATTAGTTGTAGAAACTGGTGATACTGTTAGACATTTTAACCTAACTGCACATGTCATAATATTCTGATATCATGTATGCCAGTATGGATTGTCCTTTCAAACCTGAAACAAACTCCAGAGCACTTCACCAAGAATTCAATTCCTGATATATGGATGCAGGTTAAACATTTCATTGATACATTTTAATTGAACTTTGTTATTCTGATGAATGTTATATTGCTTGGTGGGTTTGAATATGTTTTTTTAATGAAAGGCTTCAAAGCAAAAACTACTTTGTTAACTTTGCTTGGTACCCATTTAGTATTTAAAATTTGCTACTTGGCAGCTGTTTTCATTGGCTTGTCAGATAAATGCTAATTTGCCATGCTGTCATTTGCTAAGATTTGCAGAATAAATTTTGGAAAAATATATGCTAGGGGTGTATTACATGGATTTAGTTATCACTTGCCACCATTTGTAATCCTGGCTAGAGCAAAAAAGGTAGCATATAAAAAAGAAGCTGTAGAGCACATATTAACGAAAGCTGAACCTTCTTCCATTCAGTTTGTTTGAAGTTTAATGAAACTGGAAGTAAAGGGTAACTGCTTTTGTTGGTATGTCTTGGTATGATAAGAGCATAAATATGTGGATGGACTTGAACACCAAGCCCTCTTTCTACCTCTTCTACCCACCACCACCAGAGTTACTTTTTTATTTTGTTTGGCAGTAGGACCTGGATTAAGCTACTCAGCTCAAACCTTTTTCGTGTCCTTAGACCAACAGCTGAGTTTGAAGAACGCAGAATTTATATCACAGGAAATTATTGCGTGCAGTAAAAAGGAATCAAATCCTGATTTGTGTCACAGGTCAGATCTCTAGAGAGCATTAAAAATGTTTTGCAAAGTGTTGGTAAATATTTTGGATCAGATTTGGACTCAATTTACATAAAACGCATTCATCCTGAGTGTAGCAAATGTTAGTGTGCACTACATAGCTCAAAAACATGATTAACAGAATCAAAAAACTGTAAATGTTGGAAGTATAAAGAAAAACATTAACATCATAAAGGACACTGTGCCCTGTAAGGGAGGGGAGATAAAGAATGAAATGATAAAGAATGATATGTTTCATACTTTGGAAGTATCACTTTGAAACTGCTGCTTTAGTGCTACAATGGTGTCGAATCCCTTTTGACCAACTTAGACACTTTGAAGAGTTTCTTTGGAAGCATTTTTCAATAAAATGTGTTTGCTTATGCCTGAAATTTATGTACAGATTTTAATTTGAAAATACAGCAGTTTGTATAACATGCCAGGAGCACTTGCAGGGAATAATAGATTATGTAGAAACCACATGATTTTGAATTATTCACCAAGTATATGCTGTAAATGAAATCATAATTGTTACTCAAGTAATAATTGCTGTTTGATGTGTGGCCTTTATTGTCTAGTGAGTCTGCATGTAAATCGTTAAGGAACATTCAAAAGAATAATAATTCAAATGTTTCTAGTTCTTGTTTTTAGAAATCTGAAAATTTTACTTTTACAAATATTACTTGGTCCCCTTCATATAGAAGGAAGTTATTACTATATTTTGAACCTGAATTCTTCACAACCGAATAAGATTTAATTTGTGTTAACGAATTTCTAGTTTCATTTAAATTCATATGAAGTGCTTTTCTCCATTGCACATCCTTCACACAATGTTGGTTAATAGCCTAGAATAATAGCTTCTGAGGAAATCACTTACTAAGCATGCACATGAAAATGTTATCATGATACAGATAATAGGTGCTGTACATTGTATCTTGCTGCTGTGTTGTATAAAGCCCATCATCTGCAATTCTGATGTCAGAATCCTCATTGCCAGAAGTTCAGAACAGGTCTCATTC
Organism: Carcharodon carcharias; assembly: GCF_017639515.1. Taxonomy (NCBI): domain Eukaryota; kingdom Metazoa; phylum Chordata; class Chondrichthyes; order Lamniformes; family Lamnidae; genus Carcharodon; species Carcharodon carcharias. Next base: position 60,941,083 of record NC_054469.1, read on the forward strand.
TCTTGGGTAGTTTAGATAGGGATATCAAAATTAATCTAACCTGTCTGGGGTTCCAGTTCTTTTTAAGTTTCTATTTTTAGGTTTCTCAGAGGCTAAGCTGTTTGGCACTGGGTGATGAAACTGCAAGAAATAACAGTCTCTTTCAAGACAAATTTACAAAAGAAAGAAAAGGTATCTTTCTAGACAAACTAGAAACAGCTGCAAGTAATAAATGTATCTGGTAACACCAGCTACCAATCTAATTTGGCTTGATGGCCATATAGAGAATAAATAAAATGGACAAAAGCAAACAAAACCATTAGCCTATGAGGAGGTAAAACACAAAGTGAAAGCACAGTAAGTGCACCTCGGCTCTCTGTACTCTATGCCTTTTGGCATTGACCCCTGAAAAACATTATCAGCATCAAAGCAAATTAGTTGCCTCCATGGTTTAGTAGTTCCGTAGAAACAGTTACGAAAAGTGTAATGTACTGTGTGATTATGTGACTTTTCATTCACAATTATGAGACAGTAATACAAAATGCTTATCATCAAAATATTTTACAGTGCTATGCTAAATTTGTTTCACAAAATCAACCTATGATTTCTATATAATTCAAAATAAGATAGACAAGTGTAGTAACCCCAAGAAATCCAACCACAAGAAGTATGACATTTTTGAGCAAGAGGCAACATTGGTATAGAGAAAACATTACCATTGATCTTGCTGAGGATTTGACAACTGAGTCAATCCCATGGACAATTTTATTTTCCTTGATGCAAACTTTTTTTTGACATAAATTAAAAAGGTCAGCACTGACAGTGTATAATACTTATGAAAAGCAATAGGAAGAACCAGTGCTGCATTCTGTGTAAATTAAGGGCAGATGACATTTGATCCTTCTCAGGAGGTAACTTTGTAACACGTGGCTCCCTTCAGACAAATAGCCTTCAGATCAGAGGATCTGGCATTACCCAGGACAGTACTACTAAGTGATTGCATGAATAGTCAAATCAAAAGGGAAACATCTCCTAAAGCAAGATTAGTGGGGGCCTTCCAAGCTATCCTGAAATTAATCCAACTTTGCACAAATGCAAAGTTAGGTAGGAAAGTAAGTGAAGGGGATGCAAATAGGATGCAGAGAAATATAGGTGGGTTGGGTGAGTGAACAAGAACATGGCAGATGGAATGCAGTGTAGAAAATGTGCAAGGGAAAACAACACATCACATCACCAATCTATATTTCTTGAATTATCAGTGACTTGGAACCAATGTGATCTTCCATATGTGGTGATTATGTAGGAACGTAGAACTTGCTAGACAAAAAAATCTAAAGTCATTTTAACTTAAATTACCATCCTGGTACTCATATGCTACAGCAATAATGAAATTTTTGGTTAATTATTGAAATTTAGTCTCTATCATTTAATCTACAACAGCCCCAGACATGAGGCAAGTAAAGTCTCCACTACTGGAAAGCCTTGAAAACCACAGGTCGAAACTTACCTGTTCCTCCCCAGTATGCAATTTTTTTTTTAAATTGTTCATGGGATGTGGGCTTATTGTCTACCCCTAATTGCCCTTGAGTAGGTGGGGTTGAGCTAGCATTTAGAATTGCTGCAGTCAATGTCAAGGTACACCCCAATGTCAAGGTCCATGGCGGAACCCAAACTGGGCATTAGTGAGCAGGTTATTGATGGCACTGTTGATGACCCCTTCCATTAATTTACTGATGATGGAGAGTAGATTGATGGGGCGGTAACTGGCCAGGTTGGATTTGTCCTTTTTGTGTACAGTACATAGATGGGCAATTTTCCACATAGCCAGGTAGATGCCAGTGTTGTAGCTGTACTGGAACAGCTTGGCTAGGGGCAAGTTCTGGAGCTCAAGTCTCCAGTACTATTGCCAGAATATTGTCAGGTCCCGTAGCCTTTGCAGTATCCAGTGCCTTCAGCCGTTTCTTGATATCACATGGAGTGAGTCGAATTGGCTGAAGACTGGCATCTGTGATGCTGGGGACCTCTGGAGGAGGCCGAGATGGATCATCCACTCGGCACTTCTGGCTGAAGATTGTAGCAAATGCTTCAGCCTTATCTTTTGCACTAATGTGCTAGGCCCCCCCACCAATGAGGATGTGGATATTTGTCGAGCCTCCTCCTCCAGTGAGTTGTTTAATTATCCACCATCATTCACGACTGGCTGTGGCAGGACTGCAGAGTTTTAGGCCTGATCCGTTGGTTGTGGGATCGCTTAGCCATGTCTATCACTTGATGCTTATGCTATTTGGCATGCAAGTAGTCCAGTGTTGTAACCTCACCAGGTTGGCACCTCTTTTTTTTAGGTATGCCCGGTGCTGCTCTTGGCATGCCCTCCTGTACTCTTAATTGAACCAGGAACAATCCCCTTGCTTGATAGTGATGGTAGAGTGTGTAGATATGCCAGGCCATGGGGTTACAGATTGTGGCTGAGTGCTGACATCCCACAGCACTTCATGGATGCCCAGTCTTGAGTTGCTAGATCTGTTCAAAATTTATCCCATTTAGTATGGTGGTAGTGCCACACAACATGACGGAGGGTATCCTCAACGTGAAGGTGGGACTTCGTCTCCCCAATGACTATGCCGTGGTCACTCCCATCGACACTGTCATGGACAGATAGTTGCATCTGCGGCAGGCAGGTTGGTGAGGATGTGGTCAAGTATGTTTTTCCCTCTTGTTGGTTCCTTCACCACCTGGCGCAGACCTAGTCTAGCAGCTGTGTCATTTAGGACTCGGTCAGTGGTGCTGCTACCGAGCCACTCTTGGTGCTTGACACTGAAGTCCTCCAACTAGAGTAGATTCGGTGCCCTTGTCACCCTCAGTGCTTCCTCCAAGTGGTGTTCAACTTGGAGGAACACTGATTCACCAGGGGAGGGAGGGCAGTATGTGGTAATCAGCAGGAGGTTTCCTTGCCCATGTTTGACCTGGCACCATGAGACTTCATGGGGTCTGGAGTCGATGTTGAGGACTCCTAGGGCAACTCCTTCCCGACTGTATGTCACTGTGCCACCACCTTTGCTGGGTCTGTCTTGCCAGTGGAACAGGACGTACCCAAGGATGGTGATAGTGGTGTCTGGGACATAATCTGTAAGATATGATTCCACGAGGATGAGTATGTCAGGCTGTTGCTTGACTGGTCTGTGAGACAGTTCTCTCAATTTTGGCACCAGCTCCCAGATGTTAGTAGGGAGGACTTTGCAGGGTTGACGGGGCTGAGAGTGCCGTTGTTGTTTCCGGAACCTAGGCTAATGCTGGGTGGTTCCTCCTGGTTTCATTCCTTTTTTGCGCCTTTGTAGCGGTTTGATGCAACTGAATGGCTTGCTAGAGGTGTTTAAGAGTCAACCACATTGCTGTGCATCTGGAGTCACACGTAGGCCAGATTTCTTCCCCTAAAGGATATTCGTGAACCAGATGGGTTTTCACAACCATCATCATTCGCCTTTTAATTCTAGATTTTTATTCAATTCAAATTCCACCATCTGCCTTGGCGGGATTTGAACCTGGGTCCCCAGAGCATTACCCTGGGTCTCTGGATTACTAGTCCAGCAACAATACCTCTACAGCTTCGCATCCCTTTACAGATTGTGGTGGAGCAAAATTTTGCTGATGGCCCAGAGTGCTCATAGATCCCTGACTTGGAGCTGCTAGATCTGTTTTAAATATGTCCCATTTAGAATAGAATGCATTGGAGGATCTCCTCATTGTTAAGTTGGGCCTTTTCCTCCGCAAGGACTGTGGGGTGGTGACTTCTCCCAGTGCAGCCAAGGACAGATGCACCTGCTGCAAGTAGATTGAGATTGATATCAAGTAAGTTTATGCCTCATTGGTGTTCTCACCATTTGCTGCAGGACTGGTTTGGCAGAATTTTAGCCTGCTTGGTCAGTAGTAATGAGACAGAGCGACTCTTGGTGATGGACATTGAGGCCCTCCAAAGGGGGAGATGGTGACATGGTGGTAATGTCACTGGACCAGTGGTCCAGAGGCATAGGCTAATGCTCTGGGGACATGGGTTCAAATCCCACCCTGGCAGCCAGTGGAATTTAAATTCACCTAATAAAATCTGGAATTGAAGACTAGGCTGGAATTTTCTCCTTCCGCCAGTGGTGGGGTTTGTGGCAGGTGGGGTCGGAAAATGTGATGGAGGAGTAAAAATCTGTTTCCCGACGGTAAGAAATGACAACGGGAATTTGTGGGTCCCAACTGTCCTAGCCAGATAATGGCATCTTCAAGCTGCCCTCTACTCCAACCCCACCCAGCTCACAATGCCAGCGCCTTCAGTGTGGCTAGGCCAGAAACCTGCAGTTGCTTCCCTACTAGCAGACCACATGGACTGCAGTGGGATAAGGTTCATTTAATGTATTCATGCATTCCCTGCACTGCAGCGTGCTTCTCCTCTGCACCCTTTTGCCACTGATCACCCGGATGACCTCCTCCCAGCTGCTGTGGTGAGTTAGGAGGGCATCCCCACCAACACCCCCCCCCCCCCCCCCGAAAAGTCTCCAAGGAGACATCACTGAACTGTGGGATCATGCTGTATTCTGGAGGCCATTTAGATGTCCTGAGGCCCTGGTGCGCTGAATTACTGGCTGTCTGGGTGCCTTTTAAATATGATGCCTGGACATGATGGCGGGGCACGTGACTTCCTGCTCACGCTTCCATGGGATGCAACGTAATCCTCCTGGCTGCATAATTAATAAGATGAGCAGCGCACGATTCGATGTGCTTACCCACCACAAATCACTTCAACTTCCCGCTCTCACCAACGGACTTAGGCACAGAGTGGAAAGCTCCACCCCACATCTCAGCAATAGTGACTATGAAACTATCATTAATTGTCATAAAAATCCATCTGGTTCACTAATGTCCTTTAGCAGAGGAAATCTGCTGTCCTTATCCACTCTGGCTTATATATTACTCCAGAGCAGAGCAATGTGCTTAACTTTTAAGTGCGCCCTACAATGGCCTAGCAAGCCACTCAGTTCAAGGGCAACTCGAGATGAGTAATAAATGCCTAAGCCAGTGACACCTACATCCCAGGAAAGAATCAATTTTAAAAGATGATGCACAACATGGGGAAGAATACTGTTTCATCACTTGAGGGAGGCAATAAGTGGTAATCAGGAGATTTCTTTGCCATGCTTGACCTAATGCCATGAGGTTTCTTCAGGGCTGGAGTCAATGTAGAGTTTTCCCAGGACCTCTCCCTCCCGATTGACTATGCTCCCACCTCTGGTTTGGTGATGAAGTAGTCTGGGCTGTTGGCTGTAAGATGAGTATGAGTATATCAGGCTGTTGCTTGACTCGCCTGTGGGACAACTCTCCCAATTTTGGCACAAGTCCCAAGAATGTTAGTGAGGTGGACTGAGTCAGCTGGACAGTGTGTGCCTAGGTACGTTGGTTTTACTTTTCAACTTTTCCGTAGCTGTGTCTACAACTGAGTGGCTTGCTGGGTCATTTCAGAGGACATGTAAGAGTCAGTCAAATTAGATCTGGAGTCACATGTAGGTTGAACTGGGTAAGGGTGGCAAATTTCCTTCCTTATTGGACATTAGTGAACCAGATGAATTTTTATGACAATCCGATAATGGTCACTGTTACTGAGACTATCTTTTTATTCCAGCTTTATTTAACTCCATGCTGTAATTATTTTGCGATTCTAGTTGAATTTAAATTCCTCCATCTGCTGTGGTGGGATTGAAACTCACATCTCCAGAGTATTAGAACATATCTCTGGATTACCAGTGCAGTAACATTGTCACTATGCTACCATTTTTGGGATGCAGTATGAGTAATTTGAAACATAGCATATGGTCATTTTTATGTCTCTAATAAATGATACAAAAACTACTATGTTATGTTTCAAATTATTCATTCTGTATCTCAAAATAATAGAGTCTGCTTTATAGATTTAATACTCACTCTTTGAAATATTTTTCCGCACATTACTTTTGAATTCATCTCCTTTCAATTGCAAAATGTGTTCTCTGGCTCTACTGAAAGGTGAAGCAGCATGTCATGAACTACATTATGTAGTTCCTTTTGGAATCTTGAAAACACCATTCATACCACCTCTGAACCTTTTCCAACGGAGAACATGCCTAATTTTCATAATCACTTATCCTAATCCAATCACTCATCTTAATCATTTCCTCACTCGTTCTGGTTCCTCTCACCTGTATCCTTCCAATAGCTTTAAAATCCCTCTTTGTACTGTAGTGACCAGCACTGTGTACTGTATCCTTGGTGTAGTTGGAGCAGTAATTTATTAAATGGTACGATTACCTCACTATTTTGACTTAATATTGACATTTTTAATACGTCCCACCATCTGATTTGCTGTACTCCCTTCCATGGAGCAGTGTTGCAATTGCCTCAGTCTGTCATTCTGGACTCTTGGATCTCTCATTTTCCATATACATTATGGTTTAAATAGAAAGAAAATAGTTTCTACCTGATTTTTTTTGTCCCCATGTGAAGCACTTTATATTTCTCTACATTTAAATTTCAAAATTCAATTCCCCAAGTATATTCAAATCCTCCTGCAGCTTATCTTGTTTAGTTTGATGTTTACCATCTTCACTGAATTTGTGGATATTACAAAGTTAGCTATTGTGTTTGTGACTCCTATCTGCAGATCATTTATGAAGGTATCAAACAAAAGATGTCCCTAAACTTGCCCTAATAGTAAAATTCTCTCCAGGTTGATGACAATCCTTTTACACTACCCTTTGCATTCTATTTCTCTAACTGTTAGGATCCCCATGGAAGACCAGTAACTTGAAAGACAATTCTTCAACAATCTCTGCCTTCCTAGCTCCTGATTTCAAGTCAACCCACTAATTTCTCTGCTGCAGCCTTCAAATTATCTTTTGTTAACTGTTCTAAGGTACTAAGAGACAAATCTGTTCTCTCCAAAAGGGCCTGAGTATTGGTGCCCATAATAATGATTCCCCAATGAATGCGAAAACAAACGTGAAATCTTGTTTGCTTACATTTTGGAAAATTCCAATGAACCCGTTTTGCAGCCTAATGGGAATGAGATCCCAGATGAGCCCCCAGTTTTGCTATGATTACTGGAGACCATAAGAACCAAACTTCTCTAACGACCCCAACGGAAAAACCTGATGGACAAGATTTCATTTTTGAAAACTTTTAATTGTAACAATCTAACCAAAATCATCATACATTAAAGGTAACGTGAAGGCAAATTGTATTCCGTAGAACCTACAAATTATGCTTTGAACATCCGAACAGCAAAAGTAAATCTCTCCGATTTCTCACTTAACACCCTGGTACATGGCATGTTTGACTCTATTTTAAAAAAAATACCCAGCTTCTCTGTCTGGACTTTCGCACAGCTCTTCAGAGCCTCTATATTGTCCTGACCTCTGCTAAAAATGGAACTTCTAAACCTGTTCTGATGTTTGTTTTCCCCCCAATCAGCTTCTGTTTTCCCAGCAACCTAAGGTCATTGCCCAGATCATGGCTCTGTCCTTTATGTGGTTGCTGTTACCGTAGCAACTTGAGGTCAAAAACCTGAAGTCACAGCTATTCCCAGGAACTGAAGTCTTGGTTTCTCTTTCAGTTAGGGACTGTCACAAAAAAATATCCAGGCTTTGAAACCATTCAATCACATAACCCAGTATATGTTGTGAAATATTTCCACTTACTACTACTTTCTTTGGTTTTAGCATCATCCTCAATGGAGGAAATATATCAAAATCCATACTAAAATCCAGGTACACCATATCTGCCACGAGGTTCCTTTTGTCACACATCAAATAAATTCATGAATTCAGATAGTCAAACCCTTCACTTCATGAACCCATATTGGCTATTGCTAGTAGAAGTTTTGTTGGGTTTTAAAGTCAGTGACAAGATTTCATCCATTTGAAGTTGGCAATGAGAATGATGAGCGTAGGATAAATTTCTTGATACAGTTGTGTCATTGCAGCAGAGAATATTACGTCTTTTAAGATGCCTTTGTTACTTCTGGGGTAACTACTATTCCATTGCACTCCTGGCTGGTCTCCCATATTCCACACTTTGTAAACTTGAGGTCACCCAAAACTCTGCCTGGGTCTTAACTCACACCATGTTCCATTCACGTATCAGTCCTGTGCTCGCTGACTTAAATTGGCTTTTATTCGTTAAGCAACAGCTTTATTTTAAAATTCTCATCCTTTCTTTTCAAACCCCTCCATGGCACCATCCCTCCCTATCTCTGTAATTTCCTCCATCCTTACAATCCTCCGTGACATCTGCCCTCATTTAATTCTTATCCCTTGAGCATCCACAATTTTAACTGCTCCATCATTGGTGGCTATGCCTTTGGTTGCCTAGGCCCCAAACTCTGGAATTCCCTCCCTAAACTTGTCCACCTCTCTATCTCGCTCTCCACCCTTAAGACACTCTTTAAAGCCTACCTCTTTGACCAAGATTCATGAGGACTCGAAACGTCAACTCTTTTCTTCTCCGCCGATGCTGCCAGACCTGCTGAGTTTTTCCAGGTAATTCTGTTTTTGTTTTTGACATATGACTTTATATGTCTCAGTGTCACATTTTACATTGCTCCTGTGAAGGGCCGTAAGGTGTTTTATTTTGGTAAAGATTCTATATAAGTTTAAGTTGTTTTTGAGAAGAGTAAATAAATATTTGAAGTAGGAAAAGATATAGTGCTAGGTTAGAGAGCAGGGCACTGGGTTTATTTTGTATTACTTTAATGCAACTTTAACATTATGGTCAAATGACCTCCCTTTTGAAACAAGTCTGTTATGATTCTGTAGTGTAGAGGTGATAAATATGAAGCTTGTCTAGGGCTGCAATTTACTGTGGTTTTCAGAAGAATTTTCCTGCCTGCGTCGCTATGTAGCAGAGATTTGAAATGGCATATTCAAATCCAATTTGTAATAGGTACCTGTTAACAGAGAGTGCCCATCTACATGGGAACTGAGCTGAGGACAAAAGGCAATATATAAGTTCACCTGTCACAATTAATTGGAACTAAAAAAAAATTATATTTATGCTCTTGCTAAAACATCTCAAAGCACCACATACAATGAATTATTTTGAAGAACATTGGCTCTGGATGCACACAATCACAGCAGACATTCAGGCTTCACGCAAAGTATAAATTTATCCATGTTTGATACAAAATGTTTTTTAAATTTAATTTTCTTTTGAACGGTGAGAAGCTGGAAAATGTTTGCAGATAGAGGGACCTGGATGTCCTTGTACGTGTATCACAGAAAATGAATATGTGGGCACAGAAATCAGAAGATAATTAATAAGATAAATGATAAATGTTAGCTTTTGCTACAATGGGATTGGAGTATAAGAGTGAAGATGTTTTACAACAATCATACGGGGCATTAATGTGGCCACACTTACAGTACTGTATACTGCTTCGGTCTCCTTATCCAAGGAAGGACATATTTTCCCTAGAGGGGCTGTAACAGACGTTCCTGGGATGAAAGGAGGACAACTGCCACAACTGTTTTGCAATTTGTATAAATTCCGAGGTGCATGCCTTGAATTTAGTAGTAATAAGACCATTGAGCTCTTATAGGTTTCTTACAAGACTAAATTAAACCTTTATTAATAGAAGAAATTATTTTAAGTATACACGTAGATCTACAAATTACTACTATGATAATTTCTAAATCCCCTAGTTAATCTAACTCCCAGTTACTCTTTCATTAAGGCAACAGTAAGACACACAGATTTTACAATACCCAGGCAAAGAAACACGATACCCTGAATAATCCAGTTCAAAGTGAATTTTCTTAACTTCAATTCTTTGTCGACAGCAGCTTGAGGGTAGATGCTAGAGGTATTTTCACACTTGTTTTAGATCATAGAATGCCTTCCCTTGCACACAGCCTTCCTTCCTTTGTCCATATTTTTCCCTTTGAATGCAAATTCCCATTGTTTCACTATATTTTTGGACTTTACCTTTCTGATAGTAAAAATCTCTCATAGTACCAATTTTACCAGTAATCTTTGGGAAAAATAAACACACTGTTTCTTAACTTTTCCTGGCTAGGCATAATATTTCACCCCCTCTCTTTGAATTCAAGCTAGTATGATTTGTTTAAAAATACAAATATTCCCTTTACTTCTTACATTCGTAAAATTCTCCCATGTTTACCTACTTAATATTTCAAACCTATCTTATCTTCCAATACATCAAAGCCTTCAGATTAGCTGCCTTTAATTCAATTAAGACACACACGCACACGTACAGATCCAAGTTCGGGTTTCTAATTTCTGCTGCCAGGTACTACGGTGTAAATATTTAGACCAATATTGAACAATAAATAGCTTTATAATGTAGAAAAGATTTGCAATCCTTTCCCAGCATTGAAATATCTCTGCCTTGTGCATCACCACGAACTTAAGGAGAGTGGAAATCTTCAAGAATGCGCCATTGAAATAAGCAAGGAATTCAAACTTTTGTAAAAGTAAAACACTGTGGATGCTGGAAATCTGAAATAAAAACAGAAAATACTGGAAAAACTCAGGTCTGGCAGCATCTGTGGAGAGAGAGAAACAGAGTTAACATTTTGAGTCCATTTGACTCTTCAGAGCTAAAGAGAAGTAGTGATGTGATGGGTTTTATACTGTTTAAGAGGTGGTGGAGCAAAATAGAAGGTCAGGGATAGGTGGGAACTCAGGAGAGATCGAAAAAAGGAGTGTTAATGATAGTGCTAAAGATTAAAGAAGGTGCTGATAGTGATAAAATGGTAAGATAGCAGAATGTGTTAATAGCAGAACAAGGGTCAGCGCTCTGTGAAAGCACAACCACAAGAAAAAGCATGCAAAAAAGAAAATGATTAATAAATAAAATTTTAAAAGTTTAAACTTTTGCGCTTGCAAAGTGTTCCTTGGTGACTCATGTATTTGTTTGCTTCAGTTGGTAGCACTGTTGCCCATGAATTAGAAGCTCATGGGTTCAATTCCCACTCCCAAAACAATACCCACCCTTGACATCCCCAGACTACTGCAGCTCTCTTCAAGCACCCTTTCCCTTTAAAGGTCTTGAATGTATTGTTGCTTCCCAAAGTGTGTGTGTGTGTGTGTGTGTGTGTGTGTGTGTGTGTGTGTGTGTGTGTGTGTGTGTGTGTGTGTGTGTGTGTGTGTGTGTGTGTGTGTGTGTGTGTGTGTGTGTGTGTGTGTGTGTGTGTGTGTGTGTGTGTGTGGGGGGGGGGGGGGGGGGGGGGGGGGGGGGGGGGTGCATGCGACTTTAAACCTTAAAGGTAACAACATTTTTTATGTGGACAAAGACAGAAATAATTTCATCATGCATTTTGTAGACCTGGCAATCATATTCAGTCTTTTTACAATAATATTTAGTGACGATAAAAGGGCTATTTAAAAAAAAAAATCTGGAGAAATGGTAGGGATTTGGGGCACCAGCGAAGTTTCTGACTGGTACTGGAAGGGAATTTGCCAATGACAAGTTTGGAGACATGTGAAAACATGAACATCATGGTGATGAATAGCACTTAGCAATCGCTTTGTCTGTTCTAGTGTCATTTTTCTGTGATGACCTGGTACAATTAACCTGGATGAGAGTAACTCTGTCTAAATAGAATAAATTGAATTAGTTATTCCAGATTAATACCTAAATAAATATTTTCAAGGCCCCACAACCTGAGTCCCAATTTTAAATTCTGCTCTAATCTTAATTCCTCATTCTGTAGTACCATTCCATAAGAAATCATCCCTGTTTTAAAATTCTCATCACATGATCAAACCCCTCTGGCTTTTCCCCTCCCTATCAACGTAACCTCTTCTAGTGCCATAACCCTTTGCAATTGTTGCACTTGTCCAACTCTGGCATTTTGTGAATTTCTGCACCCTTTACTCCACCCTTGATGGTTGTGACTTCAGGTGTGTCAGCCAGTGCTTCAGTCTTTTTTCCCGATGTGACCCCGTTTTCCAAAGCCTCAGACTTCGTATGACCCCAGAGTGAAAATTGGGGGTTTAGAGGATAGTTAAGGGAGTGTGGTGGAGAAAGGCGGGGTTGAATACTTTAAGTACTTGCCTGTGAAGCAGGAATGGCATTGAGATTTCTTCAGCAAAGTGGGGTGGGGTATTTATAACTGCTGTGTTTTTCCTGGAAAAAGCAACGATCCAACTTATTGCATGCAGGCTGTGGTTGCAGCAGCAATTAGGCCTCAGAACAGATGAGTAAGCCATGCCCACCGAAAGAAAAAAAATTGAACATTTAGAGGGGCCTCACAGCCGTGAAAGCCTACTCCGAGCTCCACGGCCATCATTGCTGCCTCAGATTTCATGAACCCAAAATCTCGTCCCACAATCCTACTGGGGGTTCTGACCCACAGTTTGGGAACCCCTGGTCTAGGCCTTAAGATCTGGAACTCCTTCCCTAAACTTCTGCACCTGTCTACCTCTCTCTCCGCCTTTAAGATGCTACTTAAAACTTAACTCTTTGGCCAAGCTATTGGCCTCCTGGCTTAATGTTTCCCTTTGGTTCTGTCAGTTTTTGTCTGATTATGCTTTTATGAAGCTCCTTGGGACATTTTACTACCTTAAAGGTGCTATATAAACACAAGTTTTCTCTCACATTGTAGGCTGGCCTGCCAGTGCAGTAGCAAGAGTGTCTTGTGTTTTTGGAAATGCCACCTTTTTAACTAAAGAGTTAAGACCACATCTTTTCATTTATTTGAATCAAGGTGAGGTGGTCCTCCTAGTGTTCAAGCCAATATTTCTCTCCTGACCAATACTACAAAAAAGTCTGGTCATTCACCTATCTGCTGTTTTGGGATAATGCTGTGCAAAATGGTTGTCATACGAAGTAAAAACAGAAGTAGGCCATTTGGCTCCTTGAGCCTGCTCCGCCATCAATAAGATCATGATTTGTGTTTCAATTTCCACATTCCCGCCTACCCCCGATAACCTTTGATTCCCTTGCCTAACAAGAATCTATCCACCTCTGCTTTAAAGATATTCAATGACCCTGCCTTGACTGCATTCTGAGGCCAAATTCCAAAGTCGCACAACTCTCAGAAAATATATTTCTCCTCCTGTGTCCTAAAAGGGCAATCCCTAATTTTAATATAGTGCCCCCTAGTTCTGGACTCACCCACAGGAGGAAACATTCTTTCCACGTACACCTTGTCGAGAGGGTTCAGGATACTCCAATCAAATCCACCTTCACTCTTCTAAACTCCAGTGGAAACAAGCCCAGTCTGTCCAACCTTTCCTCATAAGACAAACCACGCATTCCAGGTATCAATCTAGTAAACCTCCTCTGAACCGCCTCCAATATCCTTCCTTAAATGAGGAGACCAAAATTGTCATGTTCAGCTACAAATCAACAGTGACAGTGTTTAATGTGAATTGCTATAGGTTTTAAGATACATGATGTGGTAAACAAGTAGAGCTTTTGTTCTCACTTTTTCATTACAAACAAGAAAATAAGCATGAATTTGATCTGTATACTTTGATTTAAAGTATGTTCCCATTATTTTTATTTGTCACAGAAGGTCTTTCGATGTTGAGCTGGGCTATACAACTCATGCTTGGCCTACACCTACATCCTGATCAGTCCACTAAGATCAGCTAGCACAGTGATGAAACTCCATTTATAGTTCCCTCCTCTTGTTGGGAGCTGACTAGCTTATGTTCAGCACCTCCCTGAAGTGAAATGGCTGAGATTGGAAACTCAGAGGTGTAAATGCATTCCTTAACTCTGTGCGACTGCATTCCACTGTGCTACTACATTGCCCAATGCAGATATTTTTAAAAAATTTTCAGGTATATCAAAAAATAAGTAATAGCATTTAATGTCAGTCCGTAATTTTTTGATAAACTGTTTAACTATCTGTATTTTGCAAAACAAAGAAAAGCCAGTGAAATGCTGTATTTACAGGTAATACAGTAAATGTATTAAATTTATCTGCAGTTGTAGCTCAGAAGGTTTAATTTCCTTCAGCGCATTATGTTCAAATGCAACTCTTTTTGAAAAAAGAATTGTTTCTGCTTTGCTTAAATGAATTGGGTACTTCCAGGTTTATTCACTGTTAGGATTTAGTGATGGGAACCAGCAGGCTAAGTTTGTTTTGTGTAGAGTGGTGTCTAGTGCTGAGAATCAAACTGCCTATTTATCTTGACACAGGAATTTCATTTGCTCTAAGACAAGTGATATAAGCAGAATCTGAGGGTGGCATCCTTGTCTTACTGAAAGGATAGCTTGTGAACTTTTTACAGTAAAAGAATGTCCACTTTTATAGGGCTTTGTTCGGTAATCGCTTTGCTTACAACCTGTCACATTGATGTGTTTCTTTCATGGTTTTGCTAAGAAGTGAAATAGAAATATATGAACATTTGCAGTTTAACTATAAGAAACAAATTTAATCTTTTAAGTTGTTGCAAAGCTTTTTGTTCCTCTGAATTTTCCTGATCTCTCTTGAAAGAAATGTCTGCTGATCAAGAAAAATTATGCCGTCACTCAACAGGATCTTGCCCAAATGCACATTATTCATATGTGAACCTCAATGTTGTTGGCAGGCTATTCAACCAAGCGGGTATTAGAGCCAAGTCTGAACTTGTCCTCCATACTTGATATCCCCAAATGAACATTTCCAAATTGATCAATGGATAATAATTAGGAGCAGAAACCATGCCTCCCCCCCTCAAACCCAGGAAAGCCAAAACTGATTTTAGCACCTCGCCTACCTGAGATCAGCTATCTTATCACAGGATTGCACCTGGAACTTTTTTCTCCCCTGCTCTCTTCTGTGTAATATGTTACTGGGGCTCAAAAAAGAGAAGTACTACTTGAGTGATGTATCTCGAGGTGATCAGATGTGGGACTGCACCTTAGCCGAGCACTACTGTTAGGAAATGAGAGAAAATTGATGGGAAAAGAAAAAGCTACAACTATTTTTTTCAAAAATTACCTGTTTTGAAGGCGGCAGTGGCAGAAACAGTTGTTTTGGTTACTTAGCATTTTTAAATAACTGCAGTATAAGGGTCAACCAGAATAACAATTAATTACTTCATAAAATATAAAAGTTATGTATAAAAAAAATTCTAAGATTGATTGATTTAACTTCATAGTCATTGCAAAATGTAACTGGAAACTTTTGAGGCTTTTTTTAATAATGTAGTAATAAATTTACTGCTGAACTTCAGGAAGTGGGTAACATGGTCTTGTTGGAGACTGTTTCCTTAGACATTTTTGTTTCGTTAACTAATACAGGACAGCATATTTTGTGTTGCTTCCACATTGTACAACATCACATGCTCATAAACACATGGAATCCTTCAACTTAAGTAGTAAGACCATGTTGGTGTTTAGTAGGAGATGACAGCAGACTTACAAATATTACCTACTTTTGCTCTCCAGTGCCATTCCCTATGTTGTGGATAGTACAATCATCAATCCAACCATACTTTACCTATTCATTTTTCATATAAATCCTGACTGAACACAAGATGAATGCCTGGACCTGTGCAATATGTGCACTAACACAAACTGTTGAGTAGGCCAAACAAAAACCTTAGAAGCACTTCCAAATCTTGCTTATCTGTAAAAGACTCGAGTTCAGATGAGAAGGTGCTTTTAGTCTTGTTACCATCACTTTTATCCTCACACTAAGAAATAATATTTACACTGTTGTAGAGGATATGCTTCCTGTGTCATAAAAAGTCTGAGTCAATAAGCTATGGCAGTTTTACTTCTAAAATTTATTTCCAAGCACACAACTGCCTGACCTGGAAATTGCTACAATCTGGGGGCTTTAAACAATTGTACATGAAGTTTTTTGTCAGCTGTTTTCAGCTGTTTTGTGTTTGAAGGTCTATGTTATCAAATAGAAGTTATCTTCTATTTAGTTCCAATATATGTTACTGTATCCACAGGCACTTGAGCGAGACTGTACTCAAGAATAACTGGCCTTTTACATAAAAAAGAAAGTTCGCTTAGATTGCATGGTTCCTGTTGGGCCATTCTTTGATCTTGAGGCTCCTTTTGGGTATCCGAGTGCTTGCACTTGTGCTCCTTCATGTTGTTACTGTAAATTACCTCTGGCACCTAAAATGCTGCTGCTTTGTTCATAATTAACAGGTATCTGGAGTCTCAAGAGGAAGGACACCCTTAAGCTGTCAGACTAATGTTAAAAAATCTAACCTATCCTGCCACTTACAAGCATCTGACAAACACAAACCAGCTGCAAAACTTGCTACTTCAGTATTTAAGTGCCAGTATTTTTTCCACACATGCCAGTGAGGCAAATCATTAATAATCTTGGTAAAACTCGAGGTAGCTTTTGGGGCAGTGCTAAGTTTCCAGAAAAAATGGTTTTGGTTGCTACTGAGGGTAGGATTACGTGGTAGCAGTAATATTCCCGTTGATACCACAACAGGAAATTCTCATCAGATGTGGACTTGCAGCTGCCTTGCAGTTGCATCCAAAAATATGAATGAACAAATCTGCACTTGACGTGAAGCAAAACGTTGTTCCCTTTGCATCCTGGACATCTGTCTATTTGAGGGGGCAGGGGAGCAGAAAATACTGGAAACGCTCAGGTCAGGCAACATCTGTGGATACTTCAGAAAAGTTAATGTTTAAGCCATGGACCCTTTGTCATAATTGGAAGATACTACAGAAGAGCAGCATTTAAAAAGGAACAGAACAATGGAGAGGGTGAAAGAAATGAGCGCAGAAGGAAGAAAAAGGATGCTTTGTAAAATGAAAGACCATTAAATGCCCAAAGTATAACACACTGGGCGGAATTTAATGTAATTAATGCGGGTTCAGCCCACCGATTGGAGAACTGTTAGGCACACAACTGGCCAGCGTCGGGCCTTCCTGAGGATTCAGGACCCTGGAGGTGGGTATCAAGCCCGCTGAGAGCTGCCGGCCAGTCAGATGCCAGTAGCTGTCCATTACAGATGGCTGCTGTCAGTAATGCAAAAAGAGAGAGGAGGCCAGGATCACTGAGGGACCCAGGCCACAGGTGGAAATGGGGGTCTCGGAAGAGGGGAGTGCAGGGGGTTGGCTTTCAGCAGCCACTCCTGTACCCAATACTAGGTCCCTTAATTGGACACTAAATGCATTTAAAAGAGGGACCCGTCCTAGAAGGCTGCAGGCAAACCTGACTGAGTTTGCTGGATGGCCATCTGGAGGCATGGGAAAACCCTGCCACTATCATGTAGTCCCACCACTAAGTTCTGGTGGGCTCAGGGATAATTGGTTTCAATTGGCTTAATAAAGAGTCTATTTGGCAACTTGCCACGAATGGCTAAGTTTCCCCCATGGGCCTGTTCCCATCTCCAACTTAATTGTGGGAGGTTTTCCTGCTGACAGAAGACTGACATGTGGTCTCCCGTGATTAAGTGGGCACAGCTGCTGTGTTTCCCGCCATGATAGGCTGAATTGAATCCATCCCAGTATGTGAACATTAAAGAAATGAGGATTAACTGAAGGAAAGGGACACCTTGGTTCACTCTTTTGTCACCCCTATCAGCTGCTCTCCTTCCTCTTGCATCTTACAAATGCAGGAAATACAACAGCTGCCCATTCATTACCTCTCTCAATTTCATTCACTCTAACCTCTGCTTTATTGCCCTCCACCAGGGTTTCCAGCTCTACAAGATTTGAAGGTTAATCTGAGCAGCCCAGGAGAAAGATCAAAGGGTTTTTAAAAAAAAATGTTTTTCCTCCATGGGTCTCTTCCCCCACTCCCGTCCCCTACCCAGTACTTCTCCTAACCCCTTCTCCCAGGCCCAACCCGACCCCAAAGGCCTGAACCAACCTGACCCGTTCCCCCTCCTGTGTCCCATTGCCCAACCTGCAACTGACCCCCCCCAAATCCTATGTACTTACCTTGTCAAAGACCTTTAAACCTGGCTGGACCTTTAAACTTACCTGGTGTACAGCAACTAGTGTTGTAAAAAAAAAAGGTGGGGGGGGCATGACTTACTTGGACTCTACAGCCCTTGACACTGGGCCCCGGGGAAGCACTGCACTGTCCAGATCCCACCCAGCTTGAGTCGGAAGATTGGGCGAGAGAGGACCGGCTGGACTTTCAGCTAAGAACTTTTGAGCAGAGTGGCAATCCAACTCAGTTGCCTCTCCATCAGAAGTTATGGTCCAAGTTTTACGCAAGCGCAGAATCAGAAAAAGGATGAGGGGAAGAAAAGGACACTATGAAACGACTTTTCTGATAGAAGGCAGGAAAGATTAAATGACAAAAGGGATGATGATATAAGGCAAAAAAGGGTGGTAAAGGAACAAGTAAAGAAACAAAAGATGGGTTTAGAGGAGGTGGAAATGAGAATAGCAGAATCATTATCTACTGCTGCCATCCAAAAAAATTGGGGGCAGAGGTTATGATGTGAAATTGTTGAACTTGTCTGGAAGGCTGTAAATTGCCTAATTGGAAGATGAGATGGTGTTCCCCAAGCTTCTATTGAATTTTATTAGCAAGGTATAGGAGACAGGGTTCAGAGTGGAGCAGAAATTTGAAATGGTAGGGACCAGAAGTTTAGGGTGAAGCTTGTGGTCTGAACAGAGATGTTCAGCAATGCAGCTTGCTCAGTTTGCATTTGGCCTCCCCAGTGTAGAGGAGACTGTGTTATGAGCAGTGAATACACATACCAAATTAAAAGAAGTACAAGTTGCTGTTGTACTTGGAAGTAGTTTTTGGGGCATGGGACAGAATTATATAATGGTTACAGCACAACAGACAGAGACCATTCAGCCTGTTGTGTCTATGCTGAAAGAGCAATTATTTTCACTCCTCTGCCTTTCCCAAGTCACCGTGCAATTTCTTTTCCCTTCAGGTGCTTATCCAATTGAGTTTGAGAGCCCTGTTGTATCTGCTTCCACCAAACTCTCAGGCAGTGCAGTGCATAAAAAGGTTTGCAGTTAGGTCGCTATTGGTTCTTTTGGCAATTATCTTACATCAGTTTCCTCTGGTGTTTGATGCTTTCATCAATGAGAACAGTTTCTCTCTATCAACTCTGTCAAACCCCTTCATGACTTTTGAACACTTGTATTAAATATCCTCTCAACATTCTCTCTCTAAGGAGAACAAGCCCAGTTTCTCTATCTATTCACATAATTGAGTCCCTCATCCCTAGAACCATCCTTTTTTAAGCTTTTCTGCACACTCTCTAAAGACCTCACATCCTTACGTCTGGGCACTATGATACTCCATTTGAGGCCAAACCAATGTATAATAAAGGTTCATCACATGAACATATGAACTAGGAGCAGGAATAGACCACTCAGCCCTTCAAGCCTGCTCCGCCATTCAATAAGATCATGGCTGATCTGATTGTAACCTCCTGCCGACCCCCCATAACGTTTCGCCCCCTTCTTAATCAAGAATCTATCTAGCTGTACCTTAAAAATAGTCAAGGACCCCACTTCCACTGCCTTTTGAGGAAGAGAGTTCCAAAAACTCTCAACCCTCAGAGAAAAAAATTCTCTTAATCTCTGTCTTAAATGAGTGACCCCTTATTTTTAAACCGTGGTCCCTAGTTCTAGATTCTCCCACAAGAGGAAACAGCCTCTCCACATCCAATCTGTCGAGACTCTTCAGGATCGTAATGGTTTCGATCAAGTTTACCTCTTACTCTTCTAAACTCCAGTGGATACAAGCCTAATCTGTCCAACCTTTCCTCATAAGACAACCCACCCATTCCTGGTATTAGCCTAGTAACCTTCTCTGAACTGCTTCCAACGCATTTAAATCTTTCCTTAAATAAGGAGATCAACAATGTACACAGTACTCCAGATAAGGTCTCACCAGTGCACTGTACAACTGAAGCATAACCTCTCTTGCTTCGAGCAGCATTCGCGATCATCAGCGCCAGGCTTCACATGCAGTACCACATCACTTTTATGGGGGCTCATGGACAGGTCTCTATCCATCAGATCAGCTGTAAGGTGGCGGTGGATTTTCAATGGCTGCAGGGCTAGGTCTTGCTTGGGGAAGAGGGAGAAGAGGCCTCAGGTGAGAGACGATGCTGCAGGGTGAGAGCTGCACTGGGGAAGAAGGGTATCCCTGGGTGTGTGTATGGGCACATGTTGATCTGTGCAAGTGGCCTCAAGATGGTGAGGGCTGAGGAGGCAGTCTCCAGAGGAGATGAGACCAGATGGAGATGTGAAGGCATGTGTGAGAGACTAAGTGCTGAGAGCTCTGGGACATCCCTTCTCTGTTTTTGTTCCAAAATCATGAGTGTTGCTTTCACTTCACTCAAAATTTAATGGTAAACACCAAATTCAGAAAATTTTGGCTACAGCATCATGCTTAATATTTAGTAATGATCAAGTTACTGAATTAATAATCACCCTTCTCCAATTCCCCTCGCAATAATCAATAACATTCTATTAGATTTCCTAATTCCTGCATACTAAATGAGTGATCCCTTATTTTTAAACCGTGATCCCTAGTTCCAGATTCTCCCACAAGAGAAAGTTAAGTGAATTACTTTTGTGATTCATGCGATAAGACAACCAGATTGTTCTGAATCTCAGAGCTCTGCACTCACACCATTTAGATAATATGCTTCTTTTTTATTCTTTATGTCAAAATGAGCAATTTCACATTTGCCCACATTATATTCCATTTGCTAGGTTTTTTTCCCATTTACTTAATTTATCTATGTCACTTTGTAGCCTCCTTATGTCCTCTTCACAACTTACTTTCCTACCTATCTTTGTGTTGTCAGCAAATTTAGCAACCATCCCATCTGACCCTTCATCCAAGTCAGGTGATCCCTTTGGGACACTGCTCGTTACATCCTGCAAACCATAAAAAGACCCATCAATAGCTAGCTAAAAGGAAACAGGGTAGCCAATCTTCTATTATGCCAATATGTTACCCCCTACACCATGAGCTTTTATTTTCTGCAATAACCCTTGATGTGGCACCTTATCAAATGCCTTCTGGAAAGCTAAGTACAGTATATCCAGCTTTCATGCCCTAGTATTCTGTGGCTCTATTTATAAAAGTCCAGAATTCTGCATGTCTTTTTGACTTCTTTCTCAATCTACCCCCTCACCTTCAATATTTGTGCACTAATACCCTGAGATTTTTGTGTTCCTCCATCTATTTTAGAATTGCGTCCTTTATTTTAGATCATCTCTTGTCATTCTTCCTACCAAATTGTACCATTTTGCACACCCCTGCGTTAAATTTCATCTACCATGTGCTCGCTCATTCCACCAGCCTATTTCATATCCTCTTGATGTCTATCACTATCCTACCACCCAATACTTTCAAGTTTGGTGTCATCTGCAAATTTTGTAACCTGTACACGGAGCCTAGGTCAATAATATAATGGCTTGTAACTTATGGGTTCCAGGGCAATGTATTTGGGGGGGGTACCCCAAAGATGCACTGGGGAATCCACCCCCCCCCACTGCCCCCAGAAGTTCCCAGGTAAGGATTGCATGGCAATTACCTGGGAAGTTCAGACATCTGAGGGCAATTGTCCTGCACTAGGAACCATCTGATAATGTGATTTAGATTGCAATAGTTACCCAGAAAAATTTGGAATTAAAGCCACTTATAGCTTTTGTATGACTAGAGCACTGACCCTCCCCTCAACCCTCCAGTAGCCTCCCAACCCCTCTCCTCACCTCCCACAGGACACCCCGAATCCCCCCCCCCAACACATCCCAGCCAGCTGACTAACCCCCCCCACCCCACCAGCCCCCTGACTGCACTCCCCACCCCACCCCCAAAATATCCCTGCAATCCGGCCCACTTACTTTATAAACTTAATTTCTCACTGGCTTCTCAGTGGCTGGAACTTTAATCATACCTGCTTTACGGCAGCTAGTGCTGTTTTTATATTTAAAAAAGGGGGGCATGTCCTCCTTCCCTCCAACGATGCACCACTGGACAGAAGGCAGTGGGAACCTGCTGCGTCACACAGATCTCACCTGACCTGAGTCAGAAGGATGGCCGAGGTAGGAACGGCTGGATTTCCAGGTAAGTAACTGAGTGGCAATCTGACTCGATTGTCTCTCCATGGGAAGTTACGGCCCGGTATATATAACTGCTCTCTATTTACTGTCGCTCAGCCAACTTCATTTCCATGCTGCTATTATTGCTTTTATTCCATGGGCCTCAACTTTGCTAGCAAGTCAGTTATATGACAATTTATGTAGCCCTTTGGAAATCCATGTGTACCGTATCAAATGCATCAACTATCTCTACCTCATCAAAAAACTTGATTGATTGAGTTAAACATGATTTGCATTTACTAAATCTGTGCTAGCTTTCTTTAATTAGTTTGCACTTGTACAAGTGACTGTTGATTTTGTCCTGAAATATCATCTCTGAAAGCTTTCCCACCACTGAGGTTAAATTTACTGGCATGTAGTTCCTATGTTTCTCCTTGCATCCTTTTTTGAACTAGGGTGTGTAACTTTTGCAATTCTTCAATTGTCTGGCATCACCTCTGTATCTAAGGAAGATTAAAAGATTATGGGCGGAAATGCCCCAATTTGCACTGTGTGGGGTAGTGGGCAGGAAAAAGAACGTTTTACCCGCTGGCTTTTCATGCCATATTGTCCCAATCCAGCTTCGTTAATCATGTATCCTCGGAAACACACCATTTCGCTGGCTGGCGGCCTCTGATTCACCCGCCACACCATCACCTTGTCTTTTCCTCACGCCAGGTGCCATATTTAAAGTGTACCCATGCGCACACCTGTCAGTGCTTCCAGCCCAGAACGGGTGCACAGAAGACATGGCCCTAAAAGGCAAGAATACTACAGCCCCCCGATTCAGTGATGCATCCCTGGGACGCCTTTTGGACGCAAGGGAGGCCCGCTATTGATGTCCTCTACCCCCGCTCTGGCTGCAGGAGGGGCAGCAACATCACCACTCCAGCTTGGGAGGCAGTGGCACTGGGAGTCAGTGCCAAGGCTGTGCAAAAGAAGACAGCTACCCAGTACCACAAGAGGATGAATGATCTCCTTCGTTCCATCAAGGTAAGTCAATCTTCTCATCATTCTCAACTCCTACTCTCTCAAGCCCTTCACACATCCGCAGGGATCTCACTCACTACTGGTTCAAGGGACATCACCATTCACTCTCATTGTTCCCATCCCATCCATGGCACCAGGCACCACCCACACATGCCAGGCATACTTATTATCTGGCCTGGCAGGCATACTGCTTACACTCTCACCATCTGTATTTAAGTAGGATAAGCAGGCACATAACAAAAGGGAGAGGTTGCAGACTGGTGGAGGAATACCTGAAATCAAGGTCCTCACGGACTTTGAAAATAGAGTCATCCAGCTGGCTGGCGAGGATCTGGACTGTTCCTGTGCTGAGGTGAGGTTGGCGGTGCTCAATCAAGTGAGGATCCAGCAGTGCAGGATCCATCAGGCAACCATGCGGAGAGTGATGTGTCATGTTTCACAGGCCACTGCTCTAATTATCTCTCCTTGCTTTTGCAGGCACATCTGGGAAACAGCCGAGGGAGTTCACAACCCAGGTCCTCGACTCTAGTCCTGAAGACACCTTGGGAGAGGAATCTGCTGAAACCTTCATTGAAGACCCATCACAGCACTCACCCACATCCTCCACCGGTGCAGAGACACGCACATTAGTGGGACCAAGCTTTAGAGTGGCCTCGGGGTAACAATCTGGTGAGCGCATCACACTGTCGAGGCAGGGACTTTCCAGAATTCTGGCACTCCAACTTCTGGAGTTCAGAAATCTGGTGCATCCGAGTCAAATGATGAGCCTCTGGACTTGGTCATACCTCAGTTGCTGGAGCTGCAAAGGCAAGCTCAGGAACATCAGGAAGGGATGCCTGCTACACGTTTGAGATTGCAAGGCACAATGAAGGGATCCATCTATCTTTAGGCAGAGTTGATAGCGCTGGCATGCCAACACACCAAGGTCAACACTGATAGGATGGCAGCCACCATGGAGACCTTGGTCCATGACATCGCTCCTGCACCGCTGCGCTGGCTGAACTCCATCGCTGATGTCATAGTTGGCCCCAACAGTTTCAATTTGAGAGAGGTGCGGGAGAGCTTGATCTTACTTCAGCTTCCCCTTGTCCTCAAGGCATCAGCCAGGAGCCCTCAGGCACCCGTAGGGAAGACCATCAGATTCACACCACGTGGCCATCCACCCAGGTGATTCTGGGAGGGTCCGGTCCATCTGAATCCCCTCTTGCTGTGACCCCAGGAGCTCCAGCTCCACAGGCTGAGGAGGGTGCCACTGCCACACAGCAGGACCCCGAAAGCAGGCCGTGGCCTTCCAAGTCTCGGTCCTCCAGAGGACGCCCGCCAAGGTCATCACAGACAGGCCATAGCAGTAAGCAGGCTGTCCCCTCCTCTGCTGTCAGGGAAGCACCAAGATGTAGCAGCAGGGTTAAGAAGATGTAACTCTTTTTGTTACAAACCAAATGAACTAAATTAACCAAATCAGGGACAAAGTAAAAGGCAGCCCCTTTAAGGGATACTGCAAAAGAAAAACAAATCACAAAGGAAACTTACAACATCAAATCAAAATATGGTTAGAGGGCCCTATAAAGCCCTCCAGTGTCCGTAGTGCCCACCGAGCATGGAAGGCCTCGATGGTGCCATTGAGCTGTCCATGCTCCCTCTCCAGGGACACCCAGCCACAAACATAGCCACGAAGTTAAGATGTGGTTGCACAGCCTGGGCACGGGTGTTAATCACTGTACGTAATCACTTTGCTAATAACCTTCCAAGAATGTCTCCTTGTTCTGAAGAGCAGTGTTTGTGTCACTCTGATGTGTAACCTTGGTCCCTGCACAACATAAAGGCAGGTGTCTCAGTCCAGGGCCTTTTCCCTGTGCTTTATGCAACTTTCCTACCGCACTGATGATGTGCCTTCACTGTCACTGGTAACATTAGTCATGCTTGCACCTCGATGGGACTTATCATCGCTGCCAGAATGTCCTGGGTCAGTGGCACAGAGTTCCGTCATTCTCCCTGTGTGCTCCCAGCACCTTTGAGGTGTGGCTGACCCCCATCTCATCAGCATCCATGTCTGGTGACATTGTTGTCCTGAAGGGTTCAGATCAAGAAGGATGCCATAGGATCAGGAGAAGTTAAAGTTTCTCCGCTGCACCTCCATGATATGACCCTGTTCACAGAGTGCAAGTAAGCTGCCATCAGCCAGCCAGGAGTCAGACATTCACATAAGCTATATGAGGGTCTATGGAGTGTCCTCACTGCATGTCGTCATTGTCCGCCTGGAATATAGGGACTATGGGCATCCACTGCGTCTCCATGGCAGAAGCCTCATCACAGAGGGTATGTGCGCTGCCATCAGCCAGACAGGAGTCAAATGTTCACAGTTGCAATATGAGGACCTGCAGTGTCTCTTCACTGCATCTTTTGCTACGAATCTAGCAGCTAATGAGGGCCTCCCAAGTGCGCCTCTCTCGCTTGGCAAGTGTGATGGCCTCATCGCCATCACCCTCGCCTTTGAGGACCTCATCACCCTCATCCCCGTTGATGTCCTCATCATTGGAGGAGACGTACAGCTCTGCCATATTCTCCTCAGCCAGTTCCTCTCTCTCTTGCAGCGCCAGGTTGTTAAGGGTGCAGCAAGTGACGACGTTGCATGACATTTCTGTGTCCTGTATTGCAGGGCTCCACCAGACCGGTCCAGGCACCGGAACCTCATTTTCAACATTCCGATGGTTTGCTCCACCAAGGTGTGAGTTCCAGCATGAGCCTCATACTTTCTCTCTGATGCGCTCTGAGGCTGCCACACAGGTGTCATCAGCCATGTCCTCTGCGGGTAGCCCTTGTTCCCAGGAAGGCAATCCTGCAGCCTCACTGGACCCTGGAAGACATCAGGGATCCGAGAACTACTGAGAATGTAAGAGTCATGGACACTCCCTGGGAACCGTGCACAGACCTATAGGATGCATTTATGGTAGTTGCTCGAGTGGAAGCCCTTGTGGTTGTTGTAGTTGACCGCTTGTTGCCATGGAGATCTGAACGCCACGTGAGTGCAGTTGATGGCACCCTGCACCTGTGGGAAAGCTGAGATCTGGGCAAATCCCAGTGCTCCTACATCCTGGCTTTTCTGATCGCGCATGAAGTGCACAAAGTTGTGTGCTTTTTGCAAAGATGGCTTCCGTGACCTCATGGATGGCATTTATGTGTGGCGGCTTGCAATATCCCGCAGAGGTCACCTTTGGAGCCCTGAAAGGAGCCACTGACGTAAAAATTGAGTGCTGTGGTCACTTTCACAGCCACTGGCAGTGCTTGCCCTCCATGTCCCATGTGCCAAATCCTTCAGCAGGTGGCAGATGTGACCAGCCAGTTCCCTGGACATGCGCAGTGTTTGGTGACGCTGGCTCTCAATCATCTGCAGGAATGATAAGCACCAACTATAGACCCTGGGCCCAGCTAGGCAGTGACCAGCGATGGCTTGCTGTGGTTCTTCAGTGGCATCTGCGGGAGCCCCAGTGGCCAATTTTTCCTGAGGGTGCTGCTCCTTCCTGTGCCCAGCCAGGCATCTCCGCCGCTGTCTTCTCCTTTATCTCCGCTCTTTGTAAGCCATGAGGCATGCAACTAAGTCACCAGGCTCCTTATTTCCCTCAGCATCCTCAAATGCATCCTATCCAGCCCTGGTGACTTATCAGCTTTTAAATACAGCTAGCCTTTCTAATACCTCCCCTTTATCAATTTTTAGCCTATCAAATACCTCAACTATCTCCTCTTTCACTGTGACTTCGGCAGAATCTTCTTTCTTGGTAAAGGCAGGTGCAAAGTACCTACTTAGTACCTCAGTCGTGCCTTGTGTTTCCATGTCTCCATGTGTTTTTAAAAATTTTATTCACTCCATGGGATGTGGGCATTGCTGGCTAGGCCGGCATTTAATGCTCATCCCTAATTGCCCTTGAGAAGGTGGTGGTGAACTGCCTTCTTGAATTGCTGCAGTCCATGTGGTGTAGGTACACCCACAATGCTGTTAGGACGGGAGTTCCAGGAATTTGACCCAGCAACAATGAAGGAATGACAATATATTTCCAAGTCAGGATGTTGAGTGACTTGGAGGGGAACTTCCAGGTGGTGGTGTTCCCATGTGTCTCCTGTCCTTGTCCTTCTAGATGGTAGCAGTTGTGGGTTTGGAAGGTGCTGCCCAAGGACCCTTGCTGAGTTCCTGCAGTGTATCATGTAGATGGTACACACTGCTGCTACTATGAGTTGGTGGTGGAGGAAGTGAATGTTTGTGGATGGGGTGCTAATCAAACGGGCTGCTTTGTCCCAGATGATGTCAAGCTTCTTGAGTGTTGTTGGAGCAGCTCTCATCCAGGCAAGTGTAGAGAATTCTGTAACACTCCTGACTTGTGTCTTTTAGATGGTGGATAGGCTTTGGGAAGTCAGGAGGTGAGTTACTCGCTGCAGGATTCCTAGCCTTGGCCTACTCTTGTAGCCACAGTATTTATATGGCTCATCCAGTTCAGTTTCTGGTCAATTGTAACCTCCAGGATATGCCACCATAAGATCTCTTTCTCTGCTCTTTTTCCTCCTCTCACCACCCTTTTACTATTTATATGCTTTTATATTTGCTGCCAGTTTCTTCTCATATACTCTCTTTGTCTCTAATTTCCTTTTTCACTTTCCATCTGAACTTTCTATGTTTAGCTGGTCCTCGCTTGTATTATTAACCTGAGGTCTGTTATGTGCCCTTTTTTCTCCTTCATTATACTCGCTGTTTGTCACCAGGGAGCTCTGGCTTTGCTTGTCACATCTTTCCCCTTTGTGGGAATGTATCTCGAATGTATCTTAACTATCTCCTTGTTTAAGGCAGCGCATTGTTTGTTACAGTTTTGCCTGCTAATCAATTATTCCAGTTTATGCGGAATAGATCCGTTCTCACCTCGTTGAAATTGGTCCTCCTCCACTCTTTACTTTTACATTTTACTTTAAATGCCTCCTTGCCCCTTTCTATGGCTAACCTAAACTTTTGATACTATGTTCGCTGTCCCTAAAAGTTCACGGACTGCAATTGATCCACTTCATTCCCCAGAATGAGATCTAGCAATACCTCCTTTTTCGTTGAGCTGGGAAACATACTGATCAAGAAAATTCTCATGAACGCACTTCAGAAACTCTTCCCCTTCCCTGCCCTTTACACCATTACTATTCCAATTTTTATTAGGATAATTAAAGCACCCCCCCCCCCCCCCAAACCCACCCACTGTATCATTATTGGATAATTTCTTCACCTTCCTGTAATTTCCCTGTAAATTTTCTTCTCTGTATCTTTTCCTCTAGAATATGCCCAGTAGTGTAACAGTATCACCATTGTTTCTTAACTCTAACCAAATAACGTTTGGCTGGGATTTTCTGGCTCTGTCGTGATGGGACCCGCTGCGGGAAATTCGGTGGCCTAGCCAAAAATCCATTGCCTTTCAACAGGACCAGAAAATCCCACCCTTTGCCCTTGACCCTTTGTTCTCTCTCCCCCACATTCTCCTTAATCATTCGTCATCCCTCCTCCTCCCCTGAATATCTTGTGTCTAAGAATATTTAGCGCCCAGTTATACCCTTATTTGAACCAGGCCTCCGTTATTGCCACAACATCACATGTGCCTTCAGCTCACCAACCCTATTTACCATGCTTAATGCATTCACAGAACATGCACTGTAAAACTAATTTAGACCTTATTGCATTATCTCTTAGCCTGAACAAACCTAGTGCCTTAATGGTTCCTACTGTAATGTTTTCTGCTTCTTGCAATCCTTTGTGCCCCTTTTAGAGAATAGCCAACTGTTCCACATAAGCACTTTACAGGCTACTCTGTTTTCCTGTTTATTGATGTCCTGCACTGCGCTCCCCCTGCCCCAGACCGTTCTGTTCCTTTTTAAGTGCTATTCAGCTGTAATATTTTTCACATCTTTATAGATCCACATCTAGTGTTTCCACAAATGCTGCCTGACCTGAGTGTTGCCAGCATTTTGCTTTTTTTTTGTTGATATCCAGCATCAGTATTTTGCTGTATCCTCTGCATAACTTTCTTTTAATTTCAGAGGATTAGAGTAGATTGCATCATACTGATGGGATCATACTTTTCCTTGCAATGATCTCCTTGACAATGCCTTACTTGGTCAATACTTTTCAGTATTAGCTGTGGATGGGTGATAATATCAAACTGTATAATGCCCTTTGAACCAGACACATCAATTCTACCACCTTCATATATAAATTGGGTAATTTAATGTAGTGAGTTGTGTGAATAATCTTCATAGATTTTGCTATAATAGAACAAGTAGAATTTAAAATGGGGATTGAACTAGAATTTAGATTGTCGTAAATGTTGTATATTTGATATACCACCTTGAATGAAAAAGCTAATTGCTGTCACAAAAGCAAAATACTGTGGATACTGGAAATCTGAAAATATAAACAGAAAATGTTGGAAATGGTCAGCAAATCTGCCAGCATCTGTGGAGAGAGAAAGAGTTAATGTTTTAGGTTGATGACTTTTCGGAACCTGATGGAATCAGAACTAATGCATCTGGTTCAAAGGGCATGTGGAGTGTTCTGTCATTACCTTTTCACAGTTTTCCCCAGTTCTGATAAAAGGTTACTACCTGAAAGATTAATTCTGTTTCTCTCTCTCTCTCCATAGATGTTGCCAGACCTGCTGAAGATTTCCATTTTTTTGCTGTTGTCATTTCAGGAATTAGCTTCATTTATTTTTTTTTAATTCATTCATGGGATGTGGGCTTTGCTGGCTGTGCCAGCATTTATTGCCTATCCCTGGTTGCCCTTGAGAAGGTGCTGGTGAGCTGCGTCCTTGAAATGCTGCAGTTCATGTGGTGTAAATACACCCACAATGCTGTTAAGAGGGAGTTCCAGGATTTTGTCCCAGTGACAGTGAAGGAACGGCAATATATTTCCAAGTCAGGATGGTGAGTGACTTGGAGGGGAACTCCCAGGTGGTGGTGTTCCCACCTATCTGCTGCCCTTGTCCTTCTAGATGGTAGTGGTCGTGGGTTTGGAAGGTGCTGTCGAAGGAGCCTTGGTGAATTCCTGCATGCATCTGCTGCTGCTGTGTGTTGGTGGTGGAGGGAGTGAATGATTGTGGATGTAGTGTCAATCAAGCAGGCTGCTTTGTCCTTTGTATTAAAGGTAATTCCTGTACCTATTGGCAATCCTTACCGTATTTTCCCTTTCTCTGTCTCTATTTTGTAGAGCTTTTTTGGACATTATTTAAATAAGCATTTGCTTGCTTTTGATCCCCATTCAGCTGTTCTGATTCATTTGTCACTCCAGGAGCAGGGGCAGTTCGCTATTTGTTGCATTTTCCCCACATCACCATCACCATTCTTGTTGCATTTTCCAACTGAGTATGGACCTGTTTATTCTGCGGTTTAGAAATACTTTCAATATTCAAAGTTCCTCCACTTTAAATGTTGTCCTCTGTGTATACCACAACCATTAGTATATATTCCCTAATGTTTTGATTGCTGTATTTAGGAATCAATACTTGAATAGTTCATGATCTTGAATTTTCCCTGTGTTTTGAAGTGGGAAAGCCTTATGGTAGATTGATAGTTTTATCTGTGGCAAACCTAATTAAAGGTTTTTCTTATGTGCAGTGTTTTATTTTTCATTTTAACTGAGGCACATATTTGAATGAAGTGACCATAATATTTGGACTACTTGTATTTGGCATCCAAAAGTATCTTTTTCTAGCCTGCTTCTTAATGTGAGTCCTTGTATTTTGTGTATACCTGTGGGCTCATCTGGTACTGAGATTTCACCACCTGCCTCATTCCACCTTGGGCCTGGCATCTGTGGCACTTTGAAGTATGAGTAACCTTGTTTCCAAATGGCAAATAACATGTTGTTTGTTTTACTTAATAACCCTGCTATGGATTACCTGACTTTCTTCCTACTTTTTAAATATTATTGCTCAGGCTACAGGAGTGTGCCTTGTCTGTTTGTAAGGGATTGTACTATTGTAACAACAGCCTTGAATTAACCTAATTGATTGGTTCTTAAATTTACAATTAGTTTTTATGGCCTCAAAAGCTTTTAAAGATTGAGTAATAAAATATGGAAGTAATGCAGTTAGCTTTGCTGTTTCTCAGTAATACAGCAGTGGAAGATTTAGGAAGCATGATTAATATTGGGGACACGCTTATAAATAACACAATTAAATGTGTGAACTTGTATCCTGCAGGCATCTTTTCTATTCTACATTACTATGGCTGATCCATTTGTTGTTGCTGTGCTGGTCTTTGTCTTCTTGAGAGGCATAATTCAAGATGAAACACAGTCAGAACTAGCTTGACCAGTTTGGTATTGCATTACAAAAAAGCTGAATGCTTATTGTGTCTTTTGCTCACTTAATAATTATTTTCTTGGTAAATTTTTAAATCAATTTGCTTACACCTGTAAAAGTCATCCCACATATAATGCATGTTTATGCATAATGCATATAGTGTAAATGTTGGTTTAGAACTTATCAATTTTTTAAAGATGCTCAACATTTGGGCAACATTTGAAACTTTGAAGAAAAATTTAGACGGGCCAGAGCAAATGAAGAAAATGTTCTATTGTAACAAGACAAATTATGCCATTGAAGGAGGACGTACACTGAGATGATTTTTTAAATTTCTAATTTCTTTTCATGAAAGATACCAACCTACTCAAAAGCATGATTTTGAAGAGTAATCTTGAAAACTTCTCTACATAGAACCGTTTGGAAACAATTTAGAGCAATAATCAAATTGAATGCATCTAGCTGATTGTGAAATTTAATCCCTAATTTTTAAATCCAATGCTAATAAACATTGAACTGGCCAAATATATCTATTTAACATGATCGCTACAATCTAATGTGAATTGGCTAATTGTAAAATATGTAATGGTTTGTTGAGAAAGGAACTGCACTAAGAATATTACAGCCTACATATGTGGGGTTGTTTTGCGTGGGGGTTGGAGTGGGGTTCAGCTGCACAGAATGTTGTGTGCTCACAAACTTAAGTTGAAATAGAATTTCTGTTTAGTTTCCTGGTTTGGGTGGAAAAACAGCTCTTAAGCACTGAATCCTTCAGTCAGGATAAAATAATAGGAAGGAGCAACTGTAAAAAGAAAATAAAGCAAAGCAAGTTAGTTTTTTTTTGATTATGCCTCTGTAAATTACTTTTTGGGACATTTTTCTAGATTAAAGGGTTATATAAAAGTCAAGTCGTTACTTTATATTTAAAAAAAAAACTCGTTCAAGAAGCCAAAGCAGGTTGGACAAATCCTGCAATTGTACTGTTTTAAACAAAAAGAAAGACTTGCATTTATATAGCATATTTCATGATCAGGGTCATCACAAAGCACTTTACAGCAAATGAATCCCTTTTTGAATTGTACTCATGGTTATAATGCAGGAAGTATGGCAACCAGTTTGCACACAGCTAGCTTCCACAAACATCAATGTGATAATAAACAGATGTTCATCGATGTCACAGGTTACGTTCCCACTTAACTTGTGATGTTCATTGAGAGATCATTATTGGCTAGGGATAATTTCCTGCTTATCTTCAAAATAATGCCATGTGATTTTTTTTTACATCCACCTGAGAGAACACTGGTTTAATTTCTCATCCGAAAGATGGCACCAGTGACAGTGCAGCGCTTCCTCATACTGCACTGGAGTGTCGGCTTTGATTTGTGTGTTCAAGTCCTCGAGTGGGAATTGAACATCAACTTTCTATCCCATTTCAATCCCTCCCCCCACCCCCCCCCCCCATTAGGGCTATCTGTCACTTGCTCATCCTGCTTTCTACCTTAATGTCATCATTAGCACATTCCTCAGCTAATATCACCACCATCAACACCCCTTTGTCTTTTTGTCTATGACATATTTGGCAATCTCTTCTTTGCCTCCACGTATCACTGGCCCTCTATCCAGCTCTACTTGTCCCATCCCCCTCAACCAGTTTATATTTCACCTCATTTCTATATTTCTTAGTTCTGGTGAAGAGTCATGTGGATTCGAAACATTAACTATGTTCCTCTCCGTAGATGCTGTCAGACCTGCTGAGTTTTTCTACTATTTTTGTTTTTACTACCAAATGAGGTATGGCTGACAAATGATGTAGTATCTGTTTTTAAGAGCATAAATGACTTGGCAACTGCAGTTATAAACCTTTTTTGTTACATTTTTGAATGAAGGAAGAAAATATCTAAACACAGTAGCCACTTTTGTACTGGTACATATTTAGTTTGGATTTCAGGAGACTGGACTTTGATTTCCTTATCCTGGCATATGTCTAGAGTTGTTGTAGTTCACAGATGATAGTTTCCTGAAATTGGAGCTAAAACTTTCCTTTTGGATTTCTATCCCTCCAGGATTGGTTTGGCAACTCCAGGAATCTTGTGGACAATGCAGCGAGCAACTCATGAGAAAAATCATATCAGAATTAAAAGATTGTGACTTTATTTTCATCAAACTTCTGTTGAGAACATAAGAAATAGAAGCAGCAGTAGACTATTTGACCCCTTGAGTCTGCTCCACCATTCTATACAATCATGGCTGATCTCTGCCTCAACTTCACATTTCTGTCTTGTACCCATATCTCATAATCCCCTGAGATCTCAGTCTTGAATATGCTCAATGATGGAGTGTCCACAACCCTCTGGGATAGACAATTCCAAAGATTCACAGCCCTCTGGGAGAAGAAATTTCTCCTCTTTTCAGTCCTAAATGATCAACCCATTTATCCTGTGTTCTAGATTTTCCAGCCAGGGGAAGCAGCCTTTTGATGTGTATCTTGTCAAGCTGCTTCAGAATCTTGTATGTTTCAATGAAATCATTTCTCATTCTTCCAAAATCCAGAGACCATAGGCTCAATTTACTCAGCCTTTCATTATAAGACAATCCTCTCATCCCAGTGAACTTTTGTTAGACCGCCTCCAATGCAAGTATAACCCTCCTCAAATATGGAGACTGAAACTGCACAAATTACTCCAGGTGTGCTCTCACCAAATCCCTTTATGATTGTAGCAATGCTTCCTTATTCTTACACTCTAATCCTCTTACAATAAAAGCCACCATACAGTTTCCCTTTTGAATTGCTTATTGTATCTGCATGCTAACTTAGTGTTTCTTGTACAAGTACATCCAAGTCTCTCTGAACATCAACATTTAAAAGTTTCATGTCTTTTATAAAAATATTCTGCTTTTCTATTCTTAATTCCAAAGTGAGTGAACTCCCACATTATACTTCATTTGCCACCTTATTGCCTACTCAGTTGACCTGCTATATCTCCTTGCAGTGTCTTCATGTCCTCACAGCTTATATTCCCACTTATATTTGTACTGTCTGCAAACATAGCCTCCGTCTCTTTGTCTAAGTCATTAATATAGATTGTAAATAGCTAAAACCGAAAAACATCCCATTTATTCCCATTCTTTGTTTCCTGTCCATTAACAAGTTCTTTATTCATCCTTGTACGTTACTTCCAACTCCATGAGCCCCTACCTTTTGTGTGAACCCTTTGTGTGGTGCCTTTTGGAAATCCAAGTAAACTACATCTACTGGTTCCCCTTTATCTACCCTACCTGTTACATCCTCAAAAATCTCTATTAATTTGTCTAACATTATTTTCTTTTCATAAAACCATGTTGACTTTGTCTGATCATACTAATATTTTCTGAGTGCATTGTTAATGCTTCCTTAATAGATTCAAGCATTTTCCTATTCACTGTCTCTTTCTCTCTGTCTCCCTCCTTTCTTGAATAGTGGAGTTACATTTGCTGACTTCCAATCCACTTGGACTGTTCTAGAATCTGGGGATTTTTGGAAAACCATAACAAGTGCATCCACTATCTATGGAGATATCTCTTGGACTTCAGACCCTGGGAATTAGTCAGCTTTTAGGCCATTAAGCTTTTTCCAATACTTTCTCTCTGCTGATAATTAATTATCTTGAGTCCCTCATTCTTATTAGTCCTTTGATTACTCTCTCTTTCTGTTTTGTAATTTGTCTTCAACTGTGAAGACAGACTTGAGGTTTGTTCAATGTCTCTGCCCCACATTCCTCATGATAATTTCTCCAGTTTCTGCTTCTAACGGACTGACATATACTTCAGCTACACTCCTTATTATATACTTACAAAAGCTCTTACAATCAGTTCTTATGTTCCTGGCTAGTTTACTTGGACATTGTATTCTTTCCTTTTTCATCAACATCTTGGTCAGCCTTTGCATGTTTTTAAAACACTACCAGTCCTCAGGTTTGCAACATTATAAGCCCTTTCTTTTAATCTAATACTAATGCTGGTAAGGCATGGATGGATCTTTCTTGCTGTGTTTTTTTTTAATGAATGTATTTTGTTGAACATTTTTAATTGTTTCTTTAAATGTTTCTCACTGTTTATTTGCTGACATATCTTTTATTCTATTTACTCAGTCAGCCTTAGCCAGCTCTCTCCTCATACTTACGTAATTGGCTTTTAGTTTAAGATTCTTGTTTGGGATTGGAGTATGTCACTTTCAAACTTAACGTGGGATTCAATTTGATTATGACTATCTTTTCCCCAGAGGATTTTTTTCTATGAGATTACTAATTAAATCTGCTTCATTGCTAGATCTAAAATAGATTTATCTCTACCACAGATTGCTTTCAGGACTGTTTCCAAAATCATTCTACAGTCTCATCTTCCAGACTATCTTGATTGGTCTAGCCTATATGAAGATTAAAGTCCCCCATGATTATTTCATTGCCTTTATTGCAAAATCCAACTGGTTCTTGCTTAAGCTATGTCTAAAGGTATAAGTACTGCTACGAGGTTGATAACCTATTCCCACCAATGTTTTCTGACCTTTGTTATTCCTAATCTCCACCAGTATTGATTCTGTTTCTTGTCTTCTGAGCCAAGATTCTTTCTCACTAGTATCGTTATATCATCCTTTATTATCAGGGCTATGCCTTCTTTTCCATTCTGCCTGTCTTTTTGAAATTTTGTGGACTCTGGAATTTTTTTTCCCAACCATTTATTTATTACCTTATAACCATATCTCTGTAACGACAATTAGATCTAAATCATTTTTCTTTATTTGTGCTATTGGCTCATCTAAGAACCTTTATTTACTACTATTCTTTGCATAGACCTTATTTACTGATGCAATATTACTAAAATTGCTACACTGCTCTACCTCAGCTTTTCTCTTTAGATTTCTAAATCTCTGTTCACCTGACCCCTCCTTCTTTCTTAAGCCCCTCCCTCCCCCCCACCTTTTAGTTTTAAGCTCTGTCCACAGCCCTAGCTTTATAATTCATCATCCCAACGGAACAGCTCCTCCTTTTCCCAGTACAGGTGCCAATGCCTCATAAATCTCTTCCTCCCACAGCACTCTTTGAGCCATGTGTTTAGTTCCATTTTTTTTGACTCTATGCCATTTGGTGCAAGGCTCAGGTAACAATGCAGAGGCTATCACCTTTCAGGTTCTATATTTTAATTTAAACCCTAACTCCTCAAACCCTCTCAGCAGAACATCATTCCTAGTTCTACCTATGTCGTTGATTCTAACGTGGACCATGACAACTGGATTCTCCCCCTTCCACTCGAGTTCATCTCCAGCTGAGAGGAGATGTCTCTAACTGGATAGGCAACACAAACTTTGGAGCTCCCCGACATGGCTGCAGAGAACAGTTTCTATTACTGCCTCCTATCACTACCACATTCCCTTTCACTCCTCCCATATGAATTGTTTCCTGCACTGTGGTGTTATGATCACTTTGCACATTCACCCTGTAGTCCTTGTTGTCATCCACTCAGGTAGCAATTACCTCATATAGATAAAAACAAAAAAACTGCGGATGCTGGAAATCCAAAACAAAAACAGAATTACCTGGAAAAACTCAGCAGGTCTGGCAGCATCGGCGGAGAAGAAAAGAGTTGACGTTTCGAGTCCTCATGACCCTTCGACAGAACTTGCGTTCGAGTCCAAGAAAGAGTTGAAATATAAGCTGGTTTAAGGTGTGTGTGGGGGGGGTGGAGAGATAGAGAGAGAGAGAAGTGGAGGGGGTTGGTGTGGTTGTAGGAACAAACAAGCAGTGATAGAAGCAGATCATCAAAAGATGTCAACGACAATAGTACAATAGAACACATAGGTGTTAAAGTTAAAGTTGGTGATATTATCTAAACGAATGTGCTAATTAAGAATGGATGGTAGGGCACTCAAGGTATAGCTCTAGTGGGTTTTTTTTATATTTTTTTTATATATATATAATGGAAATAGGTGGGAAAAGGAAAATCTTTATAATTTATTGAAAACAAAAAGGGAAGGGGGAAACAGAAAGGGGGTGGGGATGGGGGAGGGAGCTTACGACCTAAAGTTGTTGAATTCAATATTCAGTCCAGAAGGCTGTAAAGTCCCTAGTCGGAAGATGAGGTGTTGTTCCTCCAGTTTGCGTTGGGCTTCACTGGAACAATGCAGCAAGCCAAGGACAGACATGTGGGCAAGAGAGCAGGGTGGAGTGTTGAAATGGCAAGCGACAGGGAGGTTTGGGTCATTCTTGCGGACAGACCGCAGGTGTTCTGCAAAGCGGTCGCCCAGTTTACGTTTGGTCTCTCCAATGTAGAGGAGACCACATTGGGAGCAACGGATGCAGTAGACTAAGTTGGGGGAAATGCAAGTGAAATGCTGCTTCACTTGAAAGGAGTGTTTGGGTCCTTGGATGGTGAGGAGAGAGGAAGTGAAGGGGCAGGTGTTGCATTTTTTGCGTGGGCATGGGGTGGTGCCATAGGAGGGGGTTGAGGAGTAGGGGGTGATGGAGGAGTGGACCAGGGTGTCCCGGAGGGAGCGATCCCTACGGAATGCCGATAAGGGGGGTGAAGGGAAGATGTGTTTGGTGGTGGCATCATGCTGGAGTTGGCGGAAATGGCGGAGGATGATCCTTTGAATGCGGAGGCTGGTGGGGTGATAAGTGAGGACAAGGGGGACCCTATCATGTTTCTGGGAGGGAGGAGAAGGCGTGAGGGCGGATGCGCGGGAGATGGGCCGGACACGGTTGAGGGCCCTGTCAACGACCGTGGGCGGAAAACCTCGGTTAAGGAAGAAGGAGGACATGTCAGAGGAACTGTTTTTGAATGTAGCATCATCGGAACAGATGCGACGGAGGCGAAGGAATTGAGAGAATGGGATGGAGTCCTTACAGGAAGCAGGGTGTGAGGAGCTGTAGTCGAGATAGCTGTGGGAGTCGGTGGGTTTGTAATGGATATTGGTGGACAGTCTATCACCAGAGATTGAGACAGAGAGGTCAAGGAAGGGAAGGGAAGTGTCAGAGATGGACCACGTGAAAATGATGGAGGGGTGGAGATTGGAAGCAAAATTAATAAATTTTTCCAAGTCCTGACGAGAGCATGAAGCGGCACCGAAGTAATCATCGATGTACCGGAGAAAGAGTTGTGGAAGGGGGCCGGAGTAGGACTGCAACAAGGAATGTTCCACATACCCCATAAAGAGACAGGCATAGCTGGGGCCCATGCGGGTACCCATAGCCACACCTTTTATTTGGAGGAAGTGAGAGGAGTTGAAGGAGAAATTGTTCAGTGTGAGAACAAGTTCAGCCAGACGGAGGAGAGTAGTGGTGGATGGGGATTGTTCGGGCCTCTGTTCGAGGAAGAAGCTAAGGGCCCTCAGACCATCCTGGTGGGGGATGGAGGTGTAGAGGGATTGGACGTCCATGGTGAAGAGTAAGCGGTTGGGGCCAGGGAACTGGAAATTGTTGATGTGACGTAAGGTGTCAGAGGAATCACGGATGTAGGTGGGAAGGGACTGGACAAGGGGAGAGAGAAGGGAGTCAAGATAACGAGAAATGAGTTCTGTGGGGCAGGAGCAAGCTGAGACGATCGGTCTACCGGGGCAGTTCTGTTTGTGGATTTTGGGTAGGAGATAGACTTCTTTGGGCAGGAGTCCTCTCCCAGTTCAACGGATCCTTTTACCCATCTCCAATATTCTCCCTCCACCTGGACCCCTCCCTCTGGATTCTTACCTTCTCTCGATCTTTTCATTGAGAACTGTCGGCGCGACATTAGTCGTCTCAATTTCTCTGCTCCTCTCACCCATTCTAACCTGTCTCTCTCTGAACTTACTGCACTCCATTCTCTCAGGTCCAACCCTGACATTGTCATCAAACCCGCTGACAAGGGTGGTGCTGTTGTTGTCTGGCGCACTGACCTCTACCTCGCGGAGGCTGAGCGTCAACTCGCAGACACTTCCTCCTACCTCTCCCTGGACCATGACCCCACCACTGAACATCAAGCCATTGTTTCCAGGACTGTCACTGACCTCATCTCCTCTGGGGATCTCCCTCCCACAGCTTCCAACCTGATAGTCGCCCAACCTCGGACGGCCCGCTTCTATCTCCTACCCAAAATCCACAAACAGAACTGCCCCGGTAGACCGATCGTCTCAGCTTGCTCCTGCCCCACAGAACTCATTTCTCGTTATCTTGACTCCCTTCTCTCTCCCCTTGTCCAGTCCCTTCCCACCTACATCCGTGATTCCTCTGACACCTTACGTCACATCAACAATTTCCAGTTCCCTGGCCCCAACCGCTTACTCTTCACCATGGACGTCCAATCCCTCTACACCTCCATCCCCCACCAGGATGGTCTGAGGGCCCTTAGCTTCTTCCTCGAACAGAGGCCCGAACAATCCCCATCCACCACTACTCTCCTCCGTCTGGCTGAACTTGTTCTCACACTGAACAATTTCTCCTTCAACTCCTCTCACTTCCTCCAAATAAAAGGTGTGGCTATGGGTACCCGCATGGGCCCCAGCTATGCCTGTCTCTTTATGGGGTATGTGGAACATTCCTTGTTGCAGTCCTACTCCGGCCCCCTTCCACAACTCTTTCTCCGGTACATCGATGATTACTTCGGTGCCGCTTCATGCTCTCGTCAGGACTTGGAAAAATTTATTAATTTTGCTTCCAATCTCCACCCCTCCATCATTTTCACGTGGTCCATCTCTGACACTTCCCTTCCCTTCCTTGACCTCTCTGTCTCAATCTCTGGTGATAGACTGTCCACCAATATCCATTACAAACCCACCGACTCCCACAGCTATCTCGACTACAGCTCCTCACACCCTGCTTCCTGTAAGGACTCCATCCCATTCTCTCAATTCCTTCGCCTCCGTCGCATCTGTTCCGATGATGCTACATTCAAAAACAGTTCCTCTGACATGTCCTCCTTCTTCCTTAACCGAGGTTTTCCGCCCACGGTCGTTGACAGGGCCCTCAACCGTGTCCGGCCCATCTCCCGCGCATCCGCCCTCACGCCTTCTCCTCCCTCCCAGAAACATGATAGGGTCCCCCTTGTCCTCACTTATCACCCCACCAGCCTCCGCATTCAAAGGATCATCCTCCGCCATTTCCGCCAACTCCAGCATGATGCCACCACCAAACACATCTTCCCTTCACCCCCCTTATCGGCAGTCCGTAGGGATCGCTCCCTCCGGGACACCCTGGTCCACTCCTCCATCACCCCCTACTCCTCAACCCCCTCCTATGGCACCACCCCATGCCCACGCAAAAAATGCAACACCTGCCCCTTCACTTCCTCTCTCCTCACCATCCAAGGACCCAAACACTCCTTTCAAGTGAAGCAGCATTTCACTTGCATTTCCCCCAACTTAGTCTACTGCATCCGTTGCTCCCAATGTGGTCTCCTCTACATTGGAGAGACCAAACGTAAACTGGGCGACCGCTTTGCAGAACACCTGCGGTCTGTCCGCAAGAATGACCCAAACCTCCCTGTCGCTTGCCATTTCAACACTCCACCCTGCTCTCTTGCCCACATGTCTGTCCTTGGCTTGCTGCATTGTTCCAGTGAAGCCCAACGCAAACTGGAGGAACAACACCTCATCTTCCGACTAGGGACTTTACAGCCTTCTGGACTGAATATTGAATTCAACAACTTTAGGTCGTAAGCTCCCTCCCCCATCCCCACCCCCTTTCTGTTTCCCCCTTCCCTTTTTGTTTTCCAATAAATTATAAAGATTTTCCTTTTCCCACCTATTTCCATTATATATATATATATATAAAAAAAACCCACTAGAGCTATACCTTGAGTGCCCTACCATCCATTCTTAATTAGCACATTCGTTTAGATAATATCACCAACTTTAATTTTAACACCTGTGTTCTATTGTACTATTGTCGTTGACATCTTTTGATGATCTGCTTCTATCACTGCTTGTTTGTCCCTACACCCACACACCCCCACCCCCCCTCCACCTCTTTGTCTCTCTATCTCTCCGCCCCCCACACACACACCTTAAACCAGCTTATATTTCAACTCTTTCTTGGACTCGAACGCAAGTTCTGTCGAAGGGTCATGAGGACTCGAAACGTCAACTCTTTTCTTCTCCACCGATGCTGCCAGACCTGCTGAGTTTTTCCAGGTAATTACCTCATATATGTTGGTCAAAGTTGAGGGCTGAGACTCTTCCATCACTCCACACTGGATACCCATATCTACCTGTCTCTCAGATACATCCTCCTGTCCCTGACAGTTAACCAACTCTAAAGTTCTAAATCTAAGGGGTATGACTGCCTCCCAGAACAAAGTGTCCAGATAACTCCCCTGCAATGCATGCAATGCGGACTCCAGCTCAACAACTCTGAGCTGAAGTTGCTCAAGCTGCTGACATTTAGCACATAACAGATTTGGCTGTCTGGTATTGGGATGTTTTCCACAAACCCTCAGTGTTGCAGTCACATCATACCACCTGCCCTGGTTTATTGGTTACAAAAATATTGCAGATGGGAGGAAACTCCTTTATGACTTGAGTGGGGCAGTGGAGGTGAACGGTAATGTGATGAAATCTCCAAGAATATGTCCAACCAGAATTGGCATATTGTATTAAATAATATATCAAAGCTGTTTTCGAGGGCAGCTGCATTTATATTCACTGACTAGGGAAAACCAAGCTCCAGATAATGGTTAAACATGTCTCTTATCTCAATACTCGGCTTCTTCTGTCTCATTGGAAATAGTTCCCTTGAATTTTCATCCGTTTCCACCCTCTCGCATTCCCCTTGAAGCAGCTGACTCATGCTGAATTAAAGTTTCATGAGTGTTGTTAACTCTTTAGTATTACCCTGAAAGGGGCTATTCTCTTGTATGAGCTGGGACTCTGTAAGCCAGAGCCACCTCATTCTTATGACACTGACATATATCTCCACCATAATTTCTGTTCCACCATTCTTGTTGTGTTGCCTGACTGCTCTATCTCACACAGCCACCATGGATGAGCCAGAACCTCACCAGTTAAACATTGGCCAGGCTGAAGCTATTGTGTCTGGCTCCTACAAGAAACTGTACATCAGATCCCAAATTCATCCATTTTCACATTGCATGAGCTGAACATTGATTTGTTGGCTCAGAGCCGAGCTTCAAGCTCCACATCCAGTCTGTGACCAAGACTTATCAATTTCCAAGTCTGTTGGATTGTTCACTTCCTGCATTTCCCTTATCCTTGCTTTAATATTCATACAAGCCCTTTTCACTTTGAAAATCATTCTCCATTGATGGTCTTGAAGGCTCCAAAGCGATATCCAAAAAAATCTTTAACTTAGTCCCAATTTCGTCTAGCCTTGCATCCTATCCTATACTAATTCCTGCTCACCTGTGCTCCTGTCTTTGCTGATCTCTGCAGGCTTCTTGTCATCCAATGCATGGATTTCAGATCCTCATTTAAGTTTACTGCTGGCGCCTTGTTCTGCATAACCTCTTCCAGGCTTGCTTCCCAACTTTCACCCTCTTTCTCTGGCCTGCTGTAAGTCCCTGTTCCTGCATTACCCCTTTGGTAGAAGAACCTTCAACTGTCACATTCCTGCAATCCAGAATTCTCTGTCTAACTCATTGCCTATTTCTGTTCACCTTCAAGATTCTCTTCAAAAACTAACTCGCAACCACACCGTTGACCAAGTCTTCTAACACCTCTTTGAATTCTTGCTTGATGTCTCAATGAAGACCTCGGGATGCTTTACAAATTATAGGCTGCTATATATGCACATGTATAAGTCCTAGTTCATTAACAGGGAGGACATTACAGTGAAAACTATTCTGTCCTCTAACCCCAACATCTGCGAAAGGACACTTTCCAACAGGAAATCACTGAATAGTGATCAAGAACATAATTCTTATCTTGAGATTTTTTTTCTTTCCACGCCCTGGCCCTTTTCAGATCCACAACCGCAATGGCCAGTAGTAGCACCCTCAGTTAATATGTGCTAATGCAGGACAGACCAAGGAATCATTAGAGATTTGAAGAATTATAGACAGCCAGAATTATTTTTAAATTTGAAGTTTAAGAATCAACTCGCGCTATCTTGGCCAATGTGCAGTCCTCACAATGTGATGTCAGCTTTTCCAGGTGGATTTGCTACAAATGTCAAACATTTTCTATTTCTAAGAAATTGTGAGCATTGTAACCACGTTTTGCATTAATGTAGAGCAAGGTTTCGTGCCACATTCATGCAAGTTGAGCAGCATGTCTGGGTCAAATACTACATTGGGTTTGAAATTATTTAATACTGCTCAATTTTTGTGAATACCCTATTTGTATCAAAAATATGCTGAGGGTCAAAAATTATTTTGTTGCACTTGTGCTTGCAGATTAGTTTACACCGTATCACTGCTTTCTATTTTATTTTATATGCATTTTTAAATTAACTTTGAAAACTAAAATGTTAAACCAAATTAAAACTAAATGTGCAGTTCTCACTGCCAAATATTGTAAATAAAAGACCATTAATATTTTTATTTGTTTACACTATTATCTTCAATTAATATAATTTAGGGACATAGGAGCAGAGAAGTAAGCTATTTAATCATTAAATTATATCAGGGATGATGTGCATCCTGACTCCATTTACCAGTCTTGGTTCCATATCTCTTGATACATTTGCCTATCACTCTTGTTTTTGAAATTTTTAATTGACCTATCCTCAATAGCATTTTAGGGATAAGGATTCCAGATTTCCAAGGCCCTTCATGTGAAGAAATAGTTCCTGACATCACCCCTGAACAGCCTAACAATTTTAAGGTTATACCCCTTGTTCTGGACACTCCAACAAGTGGAAATAGTTTTTCTGAAATCCACTCTATCACTCCTTTAATCATCTTAAACA
Source organism: Carcharodon carcharias (assembly GCF_017639515.1). NCBI lineage: Eukaryota > Metazoa > Chordata > Chondrichthyes > Lamniformes > Lamnidae > Carcharodon > Carcharodon carcharias. Next base: position 60,985,275 of record NC_054469.1, read on the forward strand.
CCCTTATTAAAGTGCCTTGATCTTCCAAACTGAAAGAATATGAGCTCAATCTATACCACCTTTCCTTGTAATCTAACCCTAGAGTAAGTCTGATGAATCTGTGCTGCATCCACTCCAAGGACTCTATACCCTTCCAGAGATGTGGTGACCTGATCTAAGCATCGTCCTTCAGAAGATGTCTAACAGAGCTTAATATAACTAATATAATTTTCAACCCTTGGTATTCCAGTTACCTTGAGATGAAAACTAACATTCCACTAGACTTTTTAAATTAATTTTGTACCACTCATTTTTAGGGATTTCTGTATGTTGGTACGATCCCAGCTGAGGTTATCCCGGGACAAGCCTGATTCCAGAGTGGAACCCAGCTTGATATATCCTAACTTTTATTTGTTTAGATACGTGGAGAGTAGCGACTGAACAGAGGTACAGGAGTCAGTTGAAGAACTTTTAACAAAGGAATAAAATATTTATTCAACAAGAAATTATGAACTATATTACAATGTTCCTTCACCCACAATTATACCTTTACATTTGTATACAGATTTGTAAGGATAACAAGCTACAAAAACTATCTTATACTCTAACATCCACAGTAAGTACGCAGTTCATGTAAACCTATGGCACTCTATGGTCAAACACACCACACTCTGAAACCAAGTGACAGATGTCACCTCAAACAGATACAATGGATCTCTCCTCAACTCCCCCCTGACACTTATCACACCGTGAGCCAACTGGTCTCACTGCATTCCGTCCTTCGCTCAAGGGTTTCCAATCTCTACTCTCCAAGACCTCACCTTGGAATCGTCTCCCAAATCGACACATTCTCTCAGTTACCTTCCGCAAGGGTTCACCTCCAGGCTTTCAAACTCTCCTTCTGATGCTCCTCTTCCATGGGTCACCACATGCATTCAAGCTGTCTTCCACACACACTGTCTCCCTGACTCAGCCGTCAACAGTATACCACTGCTTCACATGCCCATAGCAAAGAGTTACAGACCTTCAGTTGTCTCTTTGGACCTTCTTGCCTCTTGCAAGCTGTCCTTTGTTTAAATCTGCTTTCTGCAGCTTTTGTCTCTTTACATCTGAAGCTTGGGACCTTTCTCACTGCCCCTCACTCTTACCTTGATTAACAGGACCTTTTCCCAGGTTCCTGTCCTTCCATTGACTAGAAGGTCTTCTTTGGATTTTCCCCTCTTCCACTCCCCTGGATTTTTTGGGGGGGGGGTTTTTTAGCTTTGGACTGGCTCTCTGTCCTCTTTGCTCCAGTGTCTCCTGGCAGCAACTTTCAGAACCAACTGCACTCAAACAGCTTCCAAAACAACTCTGAAGAAGATTCATATGGACTTGAAACTTTCTGTCCACAGATGCTGTTAACTTTGTCTTTCTCTCCACAGATGCTGGTAGACCTGCTGAGTTTTTTCAGCAGTTTATGTTTTTGTTTCAGATTTCCAGCATCCGCAGTATTTTGCTTTTTTTCCAAAACAACTGCTGTTTTTCTTCTTTGTGTGTGTCTGTGGGAGGGACCTGTCTTTCTGGGGCAGCTGTTGCTGTGCAACATTCTAATCCTTCTACCCTTGCACTTTACTTTATAGGAGTTGTAAAACTCCTCATTAGAAATGCAAGCATATTTTTAAAGTGAAACTAAAACTCCATTTGATCTTTCTTAACACACATACAGAAATACAAATCAAACTTAAACTTTAAAGCTAAAACTCATTCCTAACACCCAGAAATACCAATATAACTTACATAAACTATCTTGATTTCCTAACAAGGTAAGCTTAAATCTCTTCATTCTTCCATAGTTCCTACTTTCATGTTATTTAAAAAATGCTCTGATCTATCTTGAATTATTAGTAAATGACATCCTACTTTCCCACACTGAACTCCACCTCCAATAGTTTTGCTCATCAATATCCCTTTGCACCTTCCTGTTCCCATCTGCACTACTTACTGGGACAATCAATTTAGTCCCAGTTTACTTGAATTTCTGAGCTGAAGTACTAAAGAGGACAAAGTTGTTTCTGATTTAGAGTGCCTTGTGTCCAGAAAGCACTGAGAAATGTGATCTTTGTGAGATATGCTACAAACAGTGCTGAGGATATTTTAGATATTTTCTTTTGGGAAAGCTCTGTAAATTTTATTGATATTTCTAGAATGCATTATAGTGGAAACATTCAGGATTCATTAAAGGGAAATTCCCTTTGTGGTATATTCCTTCATTAAAGACATACATATGTAAAATGGAAAATGCATGTATATGCCAAGGTGCTGAAGCACATCACATCATTAAATCTTAATTCAAGATTTGGATGTCCCAGTTTGATGGAATGCTGTCACCAAAGGTGGCTGTCACAAAAGAGAGTACGATAGATAAAACAAACTGATAAAAATGCTAACGCTGTCATACATGAATTTAGCTCCTGGGTACAAAACTGATACTCCAATGAATAATAGATCAAAGCCATCAAACTTGACAGGAGTTGGCAAACAGTGTAAAGCCATTTTCTTTCACTTTAAATGTTGATGTTCTAAAGATAAGCCTGTATTCTAGAGAGGCAGTGGATATAATGCGCCATAAACCAAATAAACCTAAATGAATAATTTTCCTATTTATTTTGAACTGTCAACCAAGCTTTTGTTTTAAATGTGTATCTTGCTGTGCATGTTTGAGGATTGGCTTCTTAAAAAAAAGTCAAGAAAATGGACTGGTATATGTGCATTAATATATGTATGATGGAGTACTTATTTTAGCCATGCTTCTGGATTTTCATTATTGGACTATGCCTTGTTCCAAAATGATCAAAACTCTGCTAAAATTTCAAATCATGTGTCTGTCTTATTGCACAATATATATCATGGCAGTTAATTAAATCACTCATGCAAGCATTGCTCAGCAAGTGCGATGTTTCATAGTATTTAGCTGTATTAATATCATTTTAGGCCACTTAAACCAGTGTTAAAATACTCTGGTTCAATTTGAACTGTGAACTTGTTCAGAAATGTATTTGGTTCTTGCAAACCCAATAGAAAAAAAACTATAGGATATATTTTCAATAGTTTAAAAAGGAGCTCTGCCCATTTAATTTTATTCATAAACATTGTTAAGTAAAATGACCAGTGCTGTGCAAAAATTATGTTTCTCTGGAAGCTTTGTTGATTTTAAAATAGATTTTATTAAAATATAAAACTGATATTCCCTCACATCTATTTGAACACCTTTGTGACATTTATCATCACGTATGGACTAAGTTGTTACTGTAATTAATATTTAAAATGTGTACTTGTCTTGGCATTCTGAAGCATTTATTGGCATTTTTAATTATGTGAAGGTAGTTTGTTTTCTTAAATGTTCTCACCTATTTCTTCACTTTCCGTTGAAGTTATTAACTCCTTGCTGTGTCCTGATTCTGTAGCCACCAAGCTCCTCTCGTTATCGTGACCATTTGGCCATTATTCATGTGGTGAGCTTCATGACTATGGCTCCTTATGCTGTTTTGCAATAGGAAGATCACAGCCAATTCAATCCATTGAATCTCCACACATTCACTTCCAATAGGATGGTTGGATAGCAAGCAGGAGCTATGCACTTTATTGTTTTTCTCCCTTTCCTCCCTAACCCAGGATTTGCAGCATTCTTACAGCTATCAGGTAACACCAGCTAGTTTAGTGTGGAATGGTAATTAAATTTGAAACCTTCTTGGTTTGTACAACTCAGCTACTCACTGAACTGAATTTTCTTTTAAGGCTAATATTGTTTGCTATTTTGCTTTTTAAGTTTCCTAATTAGATTTGGAAAATGTAAGTTCCATGGGTTTGATTCACGCCACAAAAGATCTCCCAGATACAGTTACTTTAGCTTTTTATTCCAGTTCAGAGCCCCAGTCAAAGATAGTTCTTTGCCTACAAATGTATTTGTGATATCCCTGAGTTGTGAATTAATTAAATATAATTACTTTTCTGTTGCAGTTGTCAAAATAAATATATAACTAACAAATTGCCCTGCAGGTACTGATATCTCTCAATGTTGGGCAATCTCTTAATTCGATTAGTTAGGTTTTTTGGATATTTGTCATTTGCCATTTTGTGGAATTTACCAGGTTAAGATTAATTATCAAATATATCAATATTGATAAGTATTTAGTCAGAGAAGTGGCCATTCACAGACATAAACCTGTCCCTCATTTTAAAATTGATTTTTTTCTGACTGGTTATTTGGATTACATTTTTAAAGAGGCATGCAGAAAAAAGAGAAAGATATCAGTAGTAATTAGAAGAAGATACATGGCCTTGCATACTGCATGCTTGAGGTGTTACCTTTTGCACTATGCCAACATCAAACATATAGTATGTAATGCTATTGATTTCTCTCTTTGGCGTGAATAGTGAGATCATTTGGCCTAATGTTATCCACCAGCTTCAGCATAGCTACATTGCTGCACAGTTGAAAGCACAAATCTTGTCGGCTTTAAATTTCTAACACTAAAAATGTCATTGGCAATTGGATGCTGATGAACAGAGCATTGTTTATTTTTTTAAGTGCATCGAAGGCAAAGCTTGATCTGATTTGAGAGTAACTAAATGCAACTGTAGTTGCTAGGGTGTTACTAGTTCAAAAGTATCTGTAAACCTCATCAATTTGCCAAATGCTTATGTTGATAGTTTGGAATTGGCTCTTGCATGAGTTAGCCTGTATTACACTGTATAGCATTCAGTGTCTAAAATCTATAGGTTTATCTAAACAAACTGTTTGTGTAATGCACCTCCTATAAACTTAATTTAACAACCACAAGTACTTGCTCAAGGCATTTTTTGGTTTTCTAGTTAATAGAAGGAAGACCGAAGTGTATTTTTCATCCCTAAATTATGTGAAAGGTCTGAAGATGTCATGTGTTAACCAGCTTGAAACAGATGCTATTTTTTGTTGACCTATTTGAACAATAATTAATTCTTGTGAGTAAAATGAAACAACATTTAAACATGAAATTTGGGTTCTCCATGTATAAACACACAATTATATTGACAGGAGTTGATGACTGGCAGCTTTTGCTGAACAAGCAATGTATAAAACAAAAACAAAAATTGCTTTAAAAACTCAGCAGATCTGATAGCATCTGTGGAGAGAAGGACAGAGTTACACGTTTCGAGTCTGTATCACTCTTCTTCAGAAGTAGAAATGTGGTGAAATATATACCATTAAAGGGGGTGGGACAGGTGAAGCTGGATAGAAGGCCAGCAATAGGTGAAGGCAAAGGAGAGATTGCAAAAGATGTCATAAACAGAAGGTCAAAGAGATGTTGATGGTGGTGATGCTGGCTAAAGGAGATGCTAATGACGACATTAAGAGTAGAAAGCAGGATGAGCAAGAGACAGATGGCCCTAGTGGGGGTGGGGTGGGCAGGACGGACAGTATGGGGCAAAAAAAATCAAAATAGGCTAAAAGGCATGGATAAAACAATGAATGGAAATAAATTTTTAAAATAATAATAGAAATAGGTGCAGAAAAAATATATATATAAAAATATATTGAAAAAAAGGGGAGATCAAAAATTGGTGAGGATGGACGAGAGAGTACATGATCTGAAGTTGTTGAACTCAATGTTAAGTCCTGTAAAGTGCCTAATTGGAAGATGAGGTGTTGTTCCTCCAGTTTGTGTTGGGCTTCACTGGAACATTGCGGCAGGCCAAGAACAGACATGTGGGCATGAGAGCAGGGTGGTGTGTTGAAATGGCAAGTGACAGGAAAGTCTGGGACATGCTAGCGGACAGACCGAAGGAGTTCCGCAAAGTGGTCACCCAGTCTGTGTTTGGTCTTTCCAATGTAGAGGAGACCGCATTGGGAGCAGTGAATGCAGTAGACCAAATTGAGGGAAGTGCAAGTGAAATGCTGCTTCACTTGAAAGGATTGTTTGGGCCCTTGGATGGTGAGGAAGGGGGAAGTAAAGGGGCAAGTGTTGCACCTTATGTGATTGCATGGGAAGGTGCCGTGGGAGCGGGTTGAGCTGTAGGGGGTGATGGAGGAGTGGACCAGGGTGTCCCAGAGAGAACGGTCTCTATGAAATGCAGACGGGGGCGGGGTGGGTGGGGGCTGGTGGTTGAGTGAAGGGAAGATGTGCTTGGTGGTGGAATAATGCTGGAGTTGGCGGAAATGGAGAATGATCCTTTGAATACAGAGGCTGGTGGGGTGACAAGTGAGGACAAGGGTGACCCTAACTGGGAGGGAGAGGAAGGTGTGAGGGCAGAGGCGTGGGAGATGGGTCGGACATGGTTGAGGGCCCTGTCAACCACCTTGGTTGGGAAACCTCGGTTAAGGAAGAAGGAAGACATGTCAGAAGCACTGTTTTGGAAAGTGGCATGTTGGAACAGATGTGACGGAAGCGAAGGAATTGACAGAATGGGATGTGAGGAGCTGTAGCCGAGGTAGCTGTGGGAGTTGGTGGGCTTGTAATGAATATTGGTGGACAATCTATCACCAGAAATTGATTCAGGGAGGTCAAGAAAGGGAAGGGAAGCATCGGTGATGGGCCATGTGAAAGTAATGGAGGGGCGGAAATTGGAAGCAAAATTAATACATTTTTCCAGGTCCAGGCGAGAGCATGAAGTGGCACCGAGACTATCATCGATGTACTGGAGAAAGATGTGGGAGGGAGCCTGAGTAGGACTGGAACAAGGAATGTTCCACCTACCCCATAAAGAGACAGGCATAACTGGGGCTCATGCGGGTACCCATTGCCATACCTTTTATTTGGAGAAAGTAAGATAAGTTTAAGGAGAAATTGTGGCTGTCCGAGGTTGGGAGACTATCAGGTTGGAAGCTGTGGAGGGAAGATCTTCAGAGGAGATGAGGTCAGTAATAGCCCTGGAAACAATGGCTTGGTGTTCAGTGGTGGGGTCATGGTCCAGGGGGAGGTAGGAGGAAGTGTCTGCGAGTTGGGGCTCAGCCTCTGTGAGGTAGAGGTCAGTACACCAGACAACAACAGCACCACCCTTGTCAGCAGGTTTGATTACAAAGTCAGGGTTGGACCTGAGAAAACAGAGTACGGCAAGTTCAGAAGGAGACAGGTTAGAGTGGGTGAGAGGAGCAGAGAAATTGAGATGGCTGATGGCACGCGGACAGTTCTCAATGAAAAGATCGAGAGCAGGTAAGAGGCCAGAGGGAGGGAGCCAAATGGAAGGAGAATACTGGAGGTGGGTGAAAGGATCCGTTGAACGGGGGGAGGACTCCTGCCCAAAGAAGTGAGCACGGAGGCGAAGGCGGCAGAAGAAGAGTTCAGCATCGTGCCGAGCCTGGAATTCATTGAAATTAGGGCGTAAAGGTATGAAACTGAACGTTCAGCATCAGAGATGGGAGGGTCAGGGGATATGATGAATATACGACCAGGGCTGGGATTAGAAGACGGGATGGGGTCAGAGGGACAGGGAGGGGTGGAAGGTTCTGGATGGGCGTTGGTGTCAATGGGTTGTTGGAGCTTGTGTTCCTTTTGCAATCTCTCCTTTGCCTCCACCTATTACTGGCTGCCTATCCAGCTTCACCTGTCCCACCCTCTTTAACAGTATGTATTTCACCACATTTCTACTTCTCTTTAGTTCTGAAGGAGTCATATGGACTCGAAACATTAACTCTATCTTTCTCTCCACAGATGTTGTCAGACCTCCTGAGTTTCTCCAGCAATTTTTGTTTCTGCTTCAGATTTCCGGCATCCGCAGTATTTTGCTTTTATCTAAGCAATGTGTGAAGCTTCTTGGAGAGTTTCACTATTAATTGACATGTGGATACAAGTTCTTATAAAGATGGCCAACTTAAACAGAAGATCAGACACCATGGGATTTTTTATTCTTAAGGTTTCTACATAAGGTTTTTGAAAATATTAAGTCTCATGATCTCAAGAATGCTGATGGAGTAATACTTTATCTTAAATCACTAGGAAAAATTCTCAGGTTTTTCTTTAAAAGAAAAACAGAAAAATTGGATGATTGGTTGAATGATAAACAGCACAGAAATGGTGGCATAGTCGTCTAGTAATCCATAGGCCCAGGCTAATGCTCTGGGGACACGAGTTCGAATGGCAGCTGGTGGAATTTTAATTTGATTAATACAATCTGGAATTGAATACTAGTCTCAGTCATGGTTACCATGAAACTTATCATCAATTGTCGTAAAAATGTCCTTTAGGGAAGGAACTTTTCCATCCTTATCTGGTCTGGCCTATGTATGACTCCGATCCACAGCAATGCAGTTGACTCTTAACTGTCCCCTAAAATGGCCTAGCAAGCCACTCTGTTCAAGGGCAATTAAGGATGGGTAACAAATGCTGACCTTGTCAATGGTGCCCACATCCCATGAAAGAATAAATTTTAAAAAAGCAATCAGTAATGTTTGGAAAAAAATGTTGTAACTTACATACTATATACAGACCTATAAAGTGAATACTGTTCCCTACATCATTCATTTTTAAATTATTTTAAATTTTGTAACTTTACATGCATTGTTAATATATGCACATTACTGACGATAGTTATTACCCTTGTATTTTGGGTCTGATTGGCTGGAACTTGGAGCTGAGCACCATAATTATACAAACAATGCACTATTGAGACTGATGTGCTAAAAATAAGTCTTTAAAACAGTCTGAGTGTCAAGGAATGGTTTTGTACATGGGTTGTTTCTAAAATATGGAGAAGTTCTGTTATGGAGCATTGCAACATTTTGGCATTTTTAAAGAAAAAATTGTTTGTGATAGCAACATAAACACATTTATAGGCCATTCACTTAGATCACGGCTGATCTGTACCGTGACTCCACCTACCTGCCTTTATTCTTCTTAATACCCTTATGTCACAAAAAAAACTATCGATTTCAGTCCAGATATTTTCCAATCGGTCTAACCTCAACAACTTTTTGGGTGGGAAGAATTTCCAATTTCCTTACCCTTTGTATGAAGAAATGCTTCCAGACATCACCTCTGAACAGAGTAGCTCTAATTTTAAGGTTGTATCCCTGTGTTCAGGCCTCTTCCAGTGGAGGAACCATTTTCTACTTATCCTATCAAATCCTTTAATCATCTTAAACACCTCACTTATATCATCCCTTTAATCTTCTATATTTTTTGTACCAGCTTTCTAGCTTTTTCTGATTTCAACTTGGGCCCCTAAATCCTTCTGCTTATCTACATTTCCTCACTTCTTGTCATTTAGAAGTACTCTTTGCTATCTTGGGTCCAACTGAACAACCTCACACTTTATTGCAATGAGCTCCATCTAGCATTATTTTGATCATTTGCTTAATCTAACCATGTCCCTCTGCAACTTCCTGCTCCCATCTACAGTATTTACTATGCTGTCATTAAACTTAAAACATAGTTGGAAGAACATTATTTTCTAAACCATTGTTTGAAGAACGGGATGATTTTTTTCCCACGCCAGGGCAAACCTTTAGTTTAGTCACCAATATTTTTCAGCCCATTTGTACACTGAAGCCATATGAACCTTGCAATATAAATGCAATCAAAAAACCCTTGACACAATGTGTGTGCTAGTTGTTGTTTTGGATCATGCATTTGCTGTAACGTTCCACGACTATAAGTCAAGTATTTATATTTAAATGACCAACTAGCATTTTACCTTTAGATTATAACTAGTGATCATTAGTAATCCACTACAAACATCAATACAAATTGATTTACAGCATATATTATTAAGCAAAGCAGTCATAAATATGATTTGTATAATAGTAAAAACAGAAAATGCTGCAATACTCACCAGGTCAAGCTGCATATGTGGAGAATTAAACAGGGTTAACATTTCAGGTTGATGAATAGATAAATAGGAAAGGCCATTGACCAGAAATGTTAAACAAAAACAGAAACAGAAATACCTGGAAAAACTCAGCAGATCTGGCAGCATCTGTGGAGAGGTGCACAGTTGATGTTTCGAGTCCTCATGACCCTTCAACAGAACTAAGTAAAAATAGGAAAGGGGTGAAATATGAGCTGGTTTAAGGGGGTGAGGGTGTTGTTGGGACAAGAAGCCAGTAATAGGTGGAGATAACCAAAAGATGTCACAGACAAAAGGACAAAGAGGTGTTGAAGGTGGTGATATTATCTAAAGGAATGTGCTAATTAAGGGTAGAAAGCAGGACAGACAAGTTACCGATAGCTCTAGTGGGGGTGGAGTGGGGTGAAGGAATACTAAAATGGCTAAAAGGTAGAGATAAAACAATGGGTGGAAATACATTTAAAAATAACAGAAATAGGCGGGAAAAGAAAAATCTATATAACTTATTGGAAAAGACAAAAAGGAAGGGGAAGAAACGGAAAGGGGGTGGGGATGGAGGAGAGAGTTCATGATCTAAAATTGTTAAACTCAATATTCAGTCTGGAAGGCTGTAAAGTGCCTAGTCGGAAGCTGAGGTGCTGTTCCTCCAGTTTGCGTTAAGCTTCACTGGAACAATGTAGCAAGCCAAGGACAGACATGTGGGCATGAGAGCAGGGTGGAGTGTTGAAATGGCAGCGAATTGTTAACCCTGTTTTTCTCTCTCCGTAGATGCTGTTGTGTATTTCCAGCACTTTTCGTTTTTATTTCAAATTTCAAGCATCCGCAGTATTTTGCCTTTGTGTTAATTTGATTTGTATCCTCAGTTTCATCAATGAATGATATCCTTTTGTACTGCCCTAAATTTTCCCTCTTGAAACCCTCGTCTTTAATCTTTTGTTAGTGGTGGCCTTGGCACAGTTGTCACAATCTTGTTCTGAGTCAGATGGCCATGAATTCAAGTCTCTCCAGGTCTTCAGATAATCTAGCCTCACACTTCAGTGCAGTTCTGAGAGTGCACTGCATTGTTGGAGGTGCCAAGTTTCGGATGGAACATGAAATTCCATCTGCCCCCTCAGGTGGATGGAAAAGTTAAAATCAGGATATTTGAAAGAAGAGCAGCAGAGTTTATCTGGTGTCCTGGCAAATATTTATGCCCCAGTTAACAGCACCAAAAACAGATTAATTGTGCACAAATGAATCATCAATTTGGTTGCTTTATTTACATATCAAACCACAGTGATCACATTTCAAATGTAATCTCTTGGCTGAAAAGCACTTTGAGATATCCTGAAAATGTGAAAGGTGCTATGCAAAAGCATTATTTACTCATTTATTTTTCAATCTCTCTTACTCTCCTGAAGACCTTAATTCTTGCCAGAGTTCCATAGCATCCGTAGCCCTCCAGCACCTGCTGAAGTGGCTATGAGAGGCTGTACAGTGAGTAGAGGTGAGGGAGAATTACAGCAGAACTGAATCCCATCATTTGTACAACAGATTGCTGGCCTGTGATCAGGAGCAATGGCTGATTTTTCTTTTAACTTTCAGAATCCAGGAACAACAGTAATTGTTGAACCAGTACATTCACTTCAGCTTGAGTGTAGTGAAAATAGAGACAGATGTCAGTATGGTACTGGATCCAATTGGTATAGTTCCAACTTGTGTAGAGAGAATTGGGATTAGTAATCATCCTGCAATATGATGCACTTTTTCAAATAATCCTGTTGTTGAAATTACTGGCAACCTCCTGCAAAAAGCTAGGGGTGGGCACTCTCTATATTTTGAGAACCTACCTAATAATTTGTGCTTATCTAGATGGATATGTACAGTAGATCTGGGGTTTACAGCTGCAACAAATGTTTTTATGATCAATTTTTCTGTTATCCTTTATTATTCGTATTTTTGTCTCAAATCAGTTTTTTAAGGCCCATTGGGACCCCCTGCAACTGCAGACTTTATAGACTGAGTTCTTGATTTTATTAAGTAAAATTAATCCTTTGAGTACCAAATTTAATTTAAAATTTACAATATATAAACTTTCACTTGCCTGAGAGTTTTAAAAGCCAAATCCTCCAGTAAAATTTTTAAAAAGGAGACAACAGAAAATATTTGGTGTTGGCTGAGAAACCAGTACAAAGATCCAGTTTAAGATGGTTTGTGATCATTCTCTAAAATTAAAAACATTAACAATATACATGGTTTATTGCAAATAGATTAAATTAGTAAAATGTTATTTTTCAAATAGTGTAAGCAATATCTTAATGTCTGGTACAAAATGTTTCAAACAGAGCTGGGATAACAGACCGCTGCAGCACATAAAGCAAAACCATGCTGCTTTTATGAATTGGTGTTTTATTTTAAATTGCCTAAATGCAATAAGTAATGCCTTTTAATATGGTGAGGCATTTGTAGTGAATGTAAATCTAGTCTCCATCAGTGCAGAGATTGTATTCTGGAAACATTTAATTGGGTTTAGGTCACATATCTGAGCAGGCTACTGTCGTATTAGAATGCAAACGTAGTAATAACAGCTGTCTCCTCGCCATGTGGCATCTGCCATTACTTTGATGTACTGCAGGGATGGATTTTTGGGTCTTGGTTCCAAAAAAAATTGGGAGAAGCATGCTTTTGCTTCCATTTGACTAATAGCAAAGCTTGGTTCAGTGTTAAACCAGGGAGAATCTGCTCATGCAATTAACACCTTGAAAACTTATTTAACTCCTGATTTTAAGGAGTTTGTGCTGCAGTATTCATTCATTCTGTCTGGAGACACAGTTGGCTGTTTCTGTGGAATTTTTAATTAATCACTTAGAATGGATTGCAGCCATTATGGCTCAGCGGCACATTGTGCCTGTCCTTAGTTAACTTGTTACTTGGTAGTTGTGATTTTAAAGAACCCTCTCAGTATGTCACAACAATCTGGTTGCATTTTAGCTAGCTTAAATATTGATTTATTTTGGAGAGGGGGAGGAGACAATGAATCTGTTCCTTTCTCCTAGGATGAGAAAAAATGCTGGACCTTCTTTACAGGAATGAAAGAAATTTGCTAAAATTCCAGTTAAATTGCATTGTTGTGATCCATTCCTAGAATGTGATGCAAGTATGAAGTGTTGATTTTACAAAGCTAATTGAATGATGGTGCTAGCACTAATTTAGGTTTTAATTTAATTTAAGGCATTCAACATCTATTTTGATGAAATGCAGATATAGTTTGCACTGATGAAAGACCTGTGTAACTTGACCCTATTCAAATTCTGTTTGATATATTAACTATTAATTCTGAAATGCCACTCTCAAGTTGGAATCTTTTAATTAGCTATAATATAAAAGTAATGGCCTGCTTGCCAATAGGCAATTTTCTCCCATTTATTAATGTTGTTGACACTATGGCAATTGTAAAATTTAGTGAAATGTTGTACATCTGTTTGAAATGAGAATTAAGAAAACTGCTAATTAACATTGGTTTTGTGGTAGTATACTTTGCTTTGAATATATAAGAGATCATGAAGCATACCTTATTTTGGTTGACATTGTAATAGTAGGACACTGCATACAAGAATGCTAGCACGGATTGTAGAAATGACGATATCTATTCATTTATAATTGCTGAACATTGCAAAACTTGTTTCTATTTTAGTAGCAGTCAAAAAAACACTGATCTGAAAATTGTTTCAATCACTTTATTGCTGCAACAACCTGAGAAAAACCAACTGATCAATTTATGTTGGATTTTAATTAACATCCTTTGAAAGTGCTTCAACTAAGAATTAATGTACTGAAATCTTTCATTGCAGCAGAAACTTTTAAATTTGATGTTTGTTTAAAACCATTGATAATGACTAACTTAAAATTCAGCTGTTATAAACATGCCTGCTTTGAAATCCTGCTCCACTCTGGCCCCATTTTGCATTGAGCACATATGCTTGGGAGTGTAATTTGATACTGTGTGATATGACCTGAGTTTGGGGCAAAGGTGCAGTGCAAACATTAGAGATAGAATTCAGTTCATATCAATACAATCCAAATATAATCTGAGCAGCGGTACAAACCCAGTAAGGGTTATCCTGAGAAAAGCAAAATTGCAGTATTTAATGTAATGGAATTAATACAAGAGTTTTAAAGGAATTGTAGCTGTTATTTAAAATATCAATTAACAGCTGTAGAATGACTTAAACCTTGGAGAAAAACCCTCAGGTCAAAATTTTGTTTAAATGTGATTGTCGCAGTCTTTTATGCAGCTTTAGGAGCTGCATAACTTATGCAGCAATACTTCAATTCTTTACCAAATCTTCAAAATTAGGAAAGATTATCAATGTGTTTACAGTTCATCTTGGACCTAATTTGTGAACTGATAAAAACTGTAATTGAACTTGGTCTTATTCTGTAAAATAGTGGCTCATCAGCTTTTTGCTTCTAATATGATTTCTCTTGTAGTCTGGCCTCCTCAATTTAAAAATAATGAATTGTGGATGGTTTTGTAATGTGGGGTTCATGATTCTAACATAACTTTAGAATATTTTTGTAATTGTATCCAGGAGGCTTTTCAGAACCTTGCCCTCCCTCAATTCACATTTACTGTGTTTACCAATTTTACAGTAATTTTTTGAAGTGATTAAGAATTGCTCCTCAATTATATTGACTCAGACTTTTGTTCTTGTTACTTGCCCTCAAACTGAATTAAGTTATATTTTAAAAAATGCTTTAATTCTTAGTGTAATTTAGGGTGCAATCATAGATGTTCTGAAAAAACTAAATTATTACAATTTCTTTTAGGAGGAAACAGGCTTTCGGAAGAAGTGAAAGAGCCAAAATGTGAGCCAAAACATTGATCACATTTTGGCAATTGTTTACTGGCTTTAAGTGGCAGGTCATATTTATGCCCACTTATCTGCTTCAGGGATCATTCTTGATAGCAGCAGTACAGAATCCACTGAATAACATAGTTTGCTTTGCAAATTAATGCAAATGTCGAGAAACCCTTTACAGGGCAGTGTGCTTTGATTATGACTGAAGTTGCCATTTGGACATGGTGAAAGGAGCATGTTTGAACCATTGATTAGGGGCAGCAGTGAAAAAGTCAGGAAGGCCCCGTTAAGCTTGCAGTGCAGCAGGCGGATGTCAGTGTAGTTTGAGCACAGTGGGAGAATGACAGGGAGGATTAGTGTCAGCAAGAGGCTTTGCGGTAGCTGTGGAGATGGTCCCTAGGGTCACTCACCTCTGTGACTGCACTCTGCACTGACGGCTTAGTAATACAAACCCCATGATGCATGGTTGTTCATTACTAGGGTCAGAGATTATTATATATAAAGTATTTATATCTTCAGGGATTAATTTTTTAACATTCTATTGATGTCTCATGATGGATTCTTTTTTTTAAAAAAACTCTGCACATGATTTACCAAGCTTAAGTATGTTTTGTATGATATTCATTGTGAAGATAGTATGTTTGCATTGGCCTTTTTTGCAAATAAAGCCATTGTTTAGAAACAGCTCCTGTTTCTGCCATTTTTTTGATGAATTTAATTCATTTTATATAACATTTTCCGCCTGTTATTTTGGACATTATTACAGGCACCTGAGTGGGCAGAAGAGGACCTCCGCCAGCTGACAAGAAGTATGGTTAAGTTCCCTGGGGGCACCCCAGGTCGATGGGAAAAGATTGCTCACGAATTGGGTCGATCAGTGGCAGATGTGAGTCACTTGGATTTGCATTGTATATTGAGTGACAAAACTGAACAAGACAGGCAGTGTAAGGGCAGCATACATAGGGTTAGACACTGTCTGAAAAAAAACTGCAATTCTTTTAGGACCTGGAAGTGAACCATTAACTAACTAAGCAAGAAGCAGATGTGGAGGAGTTCCAATCACTGAATCAACAGCTGTAATTGATCAGTTGTACAAGGATTCTAGTACTTGGCGGTTAGGGCTACCGTAATATGATCACAGGAAGACAATACCACAGTGCAAAACTATGCAGAGCCCCTTTTGAGTTGTGAAAGGATATTTTTTACATCGGTTTAGGAAGGCAGTTTATATTTTCAAAGCATCCAGACAGAATACTATAATAACAGATCGATCTACAAGATTCAACAGATGTTTTTGATTGTGAATTTTTAAAAATTATTTTGTTTGAAAACAAAGCATCATTGCCTACTGGTGAAACCATAAATTATAAATTCCATTTGTTAAGCAGAGAATGCATAAAAATGTAATGATCAGAATTATTTTTTATATGTTACTACTTTTTGAACTTTTTAAGAAAAGTTCTCAAAACAAAAGGTTCAAAATGATCGTGTTTGTTATTACAGAAGCTGGCCCCTTCAGTGCATTAAGTTGAATTAAACGAGCATACTTGAAAGCTGGCAAATCAAGAATTACAGACTTCTGTATTCTTGATCATTCCACACATCTAGTACTGAAAACTTTGTTGCTGTCCCTGAATGTGAGGATCCTCCCTTGGGGCCTCCTTGGTTTCTTTTAAATAAAACTTGTATTTAATTGCTCAATCAATATTTCCATATTCCTGAATATAGATTATAAACTTTAAAGATGATAGGTTTCATGTAAAAGTAAAAATTGCTACTCTTCAAATTTTCCACATATGCTACTTCGTAGGTTATTGGTGAGTCAGTAGCCTTTGCATAATCTTTGAAATTTGTAATCTGTAATTGTGAATGAGGCATTTGGATTGCGAAAAAGGGGTTGTTTTGATCATTGAGGATCCTATTGTTAAGCAGCTGCTCATAAATATTTGTCAATTTACTTTAATTATCATGTTTTAAATTAAACAAAAGTAATTCATTACTAACAGAAATATTCATTTCTAAGCAACTTTGTTCTAATTATAAAATATAAACATTATAAAAGTGAATGCACCTCCTGCACTATTACATTCAGTTGGATAATATTCTAAGGAGGGGACTTGCACACTGTAGCACGCAGTGTTCTTGCTCATTTTGCTGGTTCACTTTTGAAAGATGCTACTTATTCTTTGCTGAGTTCCTTATCTATTGAATTGTATTTCTTTGTGTTCAAATAATGTAATTTAAACCAATGAGCTGGAACTATCACACAGACTTTTGTATGACTGAATTGCTAGACACAATATAGGTGGATGAATTATCTCCATTCCTGGTTTTGGCTTTAAAAGTAACGATTGGGAGAGTACTAAATAATGCTTTATATTTTTCTAGAACATATTCTTTGCAGTCTTAAAAGCATGTTGTAAGGAACACATTTTAAAAATATTTTGTCCTCTCCTCTCCTTAAAGCATTGAATTTTTGCTGGGTCATGATTCCAGGGACATTGATCACCAAAGTATCTTGACCAGCTGAAGGCATGGCGGAGCGATTAAAATTGGGCATGCTTAAGAGGCCAGAATTGGATGAGGCCGGTATCCCGGAGGCTTGTTATGCAGGACACGATTATAGAGATAGGGAGGGGTGAGGCCATGAAGGGATTTGTAAACCAGGATGAAAATTTTAAAATCAATATGTTGCTTGACCAGGAGCTGATGTAGGTCAGTGACCTCAAGTAGCAGGTGAATTATTATAAGAAATAGGAGCAGGAGTAGGCCATTTGCCTCATCGAGCCTCCTTTCAATAAGATCATGCCTAATCTGATTGTGACCTTAACTCCATTTTCCCGCTAGCCCCCCACAGCCTTTGACTCCCTTGTCGATCAAAAATCTGTCTAACTCAGCCTTGAATATATACAATGACTCAGCCTCCACTGCTCTCTGTGGAAAAGAGTTCCAAAGACTAACGACTCTGAGGGAAGAAATGCTCCTCATCTCCGTCTTAAATGGGAGATCTCTTATTTTGAAACTGTGTCCCTAGTTCTAGATTCTCCCACGAGGTGAAACATTCTTTCAGCATCTACTCTGTAATCCCCCTCAGAATTTTATGGTTCAATGAGATCACGTCTTATCCTTCTAAACTCCAATGAGTATAAGTCCAACCTGTTCAACCTTTCATAGGACAACCTCTTCATACCAGAAATCAGACTAGTTAACCTTCTGTAAACTGCTTCCAATACAAGTATATTCCTACGCTTGGCCTAAATAGCCAAGTGGTTATGGTACTGGGTTTGTAACCCCAAGATCAAGAGTTCAAATCTCACAATGGCAAACTATGAAACAATGTAACTTCATCTGAAACAGATGGAAATGGGTTTGTACTCGAAAGAGTTACAAGTATATTCCTCAAGTAACGAGACCGAAACTATACACAATTCTCCAGGTGTGGTCTTACCAATTTCCTGTCCAATTGTAGCAAGACTTCCCTACTTTTATACTTCACGCCCCCTTGCAAAAAAAGCCAAAAGCGTGCTAACTTTTTGTGATTAATGTACCAGGACAGCAAGGTCTCTTTGTCCCGCAGCATTCTGTAGCTTCTCTCCTTTGAAATAATGTTCTGCTTTTCTATTCTTCCTGCCAAAGTGGACAAACTCACATTTTGCCAGATTATATTCCATCTGCCAAATTTTTGCCTGCTCACTTAACCTGTCTATATCCCTTTGTACACTCTTCATATACCCATGACAATTTGCTTCCCTACCTATATTTGTGTCATGGAATCTGGTGTTTTGGATGACTTCAAGTTTACACAGGGTAGCATGGGGGACCAGCTAGGAGTGCATTGGAATAGACAAGTCTAGAGGTAATGAATGAAAGAGGGTTTCAGCTGCAGATAAGCTGAGTCAGAGGCAAAGTTGAGCAATGTTATGGAGGTGGAAATAGGTAGTCTAGGTTTTAGTGTGGATGTATACACAAAATGAGGTCAAGTATAACATCAAGGCTGCCAATAGTTTGGTTTAGTGTCAGATTGTAGCCAGGGAGAGGGATGGAGTTGGTAGCTAGGGAACGGAGTTTGTAGTGAAGGCTGTGACTTGGCTTACCAATATTTGGTGGAGATGATTTTCTTTCGCTCCCATCCTGAAACCAAGGACACTGGGACTTGTGAAGTATTGTAAGTGTCACCTCGTCTTGGATCATTTAACTCATCAGCGGGGGAGGATTGAACAGTAAATGTTCTAGGTCTGTAAAGTTTAGCTACTTACTGGATAAGCTTGATAGAATTTTTTTTTATCATTTACCCTTTCACGGGATGTTGATGTCACTGACTAGGTCAGCATTTATTGCCCTTGAGAAGGTGGTGGTGAGCCGTGTTCTTGAACTGCTGCAATCCATGTGGTGTAGGTGCACTCACGTTGTTAGGAAGGGAGTTCCAGGATTTTGACTCAGTGACAGTGAAGAAGTGGCAATATAATTCCAAGCCAGGATGATGTGAGCCTTGGAGTGGAACTTGCTGGTGGTGGTGTTTCCAATCATCTGCCGTTGTCCTTGGTGGTAGAGGTTGCGAGTTTAGAAGGTGCTGGTGAAAGAGCTTTGGTGAGTTCCTGCAGTGCATCTTGTAGATGGTACACACTGTGTGCTGGTGGTGGATGGGGTGCCAGTCAAGTGGGCTGCCTTATCCTGGATGGTGTTGAGGTTCTTGAGTGGTGTTGGAACTGCACTCATCTAGGCAAGTGGAGAGTATTCCATCACACTCCTGACTTATGCCGTCTATATGTTGAACAGGCTTTGGGGAGTCAGGAGGTGAGTTACTCACCACAGAATTCCCAGCCTCTGACCTGCTCTTGTAGTCACCGTATTTATATAGTTGATCCAGTTCAGTTTCTGATCAATGGTAACCCCCAGGATTTTGACAGTGGAGGATTCAACGTTGGCAGTGACATTGAATGTCAAGGGGGGATGGTCATTTGCTGTGTTATGATCCCAGCTGATGTTACCAATGGACATGCCTGATCCCAGAGTTGAATCCAGCTTGATAGATCCTAACTTTTAATTTGTTCGCTTAGATACGTGGAGAGTGCTACTAAACAGAGTCACTGGAGTCAGCTGATGAACTTTTAACAAAAGAATAAAACATTCATTTAGCAAGAAAAGATGAACTATCTTACAATTCTCCTTCACCCACAGCTATACCTTTACAGATATATACAGATTTGTAAGGATAACACAAGTTACAAAAGCTATCTTATACTCCAATATTCACAGTAAGTACACAGTCCACATAAATGTGGTCAGACACACCACACTCTGAAATCAAGTGACAGATGTCACTCAACAGATGCTATGGATCTCTCATCAACTCCCCCCTCCCCAGATGCTTGTAACACCATGAGCCAACCAGTCTGACTGAACTCCGTCTTTCACACGAGGTTTTCCAATCTCCATTCTCTAAGAACTCACCTTGAAATCTTCTCCCAAACTGACTCATTCTCCCAGATGATGTTCAGTTGTCAACAGTACACCACTACTTCATATGCCCATTGCAAATAGTTATCGACCTTCAGTTGTCTCTTTGGACCTTCTGGCTTCTCACAAGCCTTTATCACTTTAAGCTTGAAGCTTGGAGCCTTTCTCTGCTCCCCACTCTTAACTCCACTTAACAGGACCTTTTCCAGGTTCCTGCCCTTCCTTTGACTTGAAGGTATTCTTTGGACTTTCTCCTCTTCCACTCCCCTGGATTTGGGGACTTTCTTCTTTAGCTTGGGACTAGCTTATGTCCCTTTTGCTCTAATCTCTCTGGCAGCTACTTTCAACCAACTTTAGCTTGGAACTGGCTATCTTCCCCTTCTAGGTTGTTTCTTCCTCACATCTGTCTTCAAAACTGAACTCAAAATTGCTGTTTTTTTTTAGTTTTACTGTGTGGGTGGGACCTGCTCCTCTGGACCCCTGTTGCTAGGCAACAGCACAGTTTTTTTCTACTCTTGTGTTTGCTTTACTTTTCTTTAGAAGTCGTAAAACTTATTAGAAATGCAGGCACCTTTTAAAGTGAAAGTAAAACTCAACTTGACCTTTTAACACACAAGTAGAGAAATACAAATCAAACTTAAACTTCAAAGCTAAAACTAACACCCACAAATACAAATGTAAGTTACATAAACTATATCTCTTTCCTAACACCTGTCATTCTGTGGCAAATGTTACTTGCTAATAGTCAACCCATTGTCCACATCTTGCTGCATACGGACACAGATGGCTTCAGTATCTGAGTGCCGCGAATGGTGCTGAACATTGTGCAATCATCAGCGAACATCCTGACTTCTGTCCTTACGATGAAGGGAGGGTCACTGATGAAGCAGGTGAAGTTGGTTGGGTCTAGGACATTTTGGATCTACTTTTGTTATGAATATTATTAATGTAGTGGGACGCTGAATGAATTAAATAAGTTAAATAATGAAAATTATAGTATTTTTCTAAAACTGTGAAGCCTACAAGCCTGACTCACATTTGTTTTCTTCAGGAGTCAAAGTGGATGAGCTGTCCTTCACCAATGTTCTTTACTTCCATTTCTATAATATTGTCGTCTTGCCTCTGTCTCAGCCCATCTGCTGCTGAAACCCTCAGCTGGGCATTTGTTACTCCCAGGCTGGAGTAGGCTCCCATCTTCCAGCCACTGTAAAATTCACCATAATTAACACTCTCCTACTGTATCCTAATGTGCACCAAGTCCCATTCATTCTGTGTTTTGCTAATTGGCTGTGGGGCTCCAACAAGCTCTTAAGCTTAACAAGCTTAAAGCTCTTAACGATGTATTCATATCCCTTCATTGCTTTGTCCCTCCCTATTCCTTAATGTGCTATAACCTTACAACCCTCTGAGAACTCTGCATTCCTCCAATTGCCTTATCTTGTCTATCCCACTTTTCTTTACTTTAAAATTGGCAGCCATGCAATTGTCTATCTGGGCCTTAAGCTCTGGAATTCCATCCTTAAAAAACATTTGCCTATCTACCTCTCTCTCTTCTCTTTAAGGTGCCCCTTCAAACCCATCTCTTCTATGAAGTGCCTTGGTTTTACTACATTAAAGGCACAGTACAATATAAATACAATAAGAACAGAAAATGCCAGAGTGCTGTTTTTATTTCAGACCTCCATTTCGCTTTTGGAGTATAAATGCAAGTTGTTGAGGGGTCAAAACTAATTTTGCAGGCAAGACCAAGTGAGGTTTTGGGGGGGTGGTGGGTTGGTGGTGGGTGTGGTTGGTGGACAGTCGAAATAGATTTAGTAGTAGTGATTGGGCTATGCCAACCATTGGTTTTTGGCACCTAAAGTTTGTTGGAAGAAGGAAAAACTAAGTGGGGTAAAGAACACCACAATTTTGAATGTTGATTGTAGTAGATTTGATAAAATGGAGAGAGGCCACAAAGTTAAAATCATAAGAAAGACTTGATGCTGGAAGTTAATTGCTGCTTTTCTCCACTGCTAAGCAACTGGATAATTGAAATTACGCTCAGATTATTATCTACTTCACATTTACATATTCTACTGTTGAAAAGACAGTATTTGCTGCTTTAGATATGCAAAAGTACCTCCTGGAAGAAAAAAAAATGCCCATTTTAATTGAGCCGCCCATCTGTTCTCTTAACAACACATTACATTTATCTGGCACGTTTAATGAAATAAAAATGTCCCAAAGCGCTTTATTAAAAAGTAATGCATATAGATGCAGAGCTAGAAAAGAAGTTTAAGGGAGGTTTTTTCCAGGTTGAGGGAGAGAGGTTCAAAGAAGGTTTAGGGAGGGAGTGCCAACTGGTTTGAGATAACTGAAGGCTGTGCCATCACTGGTGGGTTGAAGAGTCAGTGGACATCTTTGAGATAGGACACAGAACTGGAGCAGATTGCAGCGATAGGATGGAGCAGGTGTGTGAAGGGATTTACAGATGAGGACATGACTTTTTGAATTAAGTGTGTTGGAGGATGTGGTATGGTATAAGGTCAGGAAGATGGGGGTGATGGACAAGGACGATTTAGTGTTATACAGGGTATGGCAGTAGAGTTTTGTGTGTGAAAGATGGGAAGCCATCAAAGTTTGTGTTGAGTAGTCAGCTCTGGAAATGACAACGGCATATTTAAGGATTTTAAAGGTGGAAGAGCTGAATTGGGTGGAAGGCAAAGCTCTTGATGGATGGGATGTGGGGTTTAGTGTTCAGCTAAGGGTCAAACAGGTTCCAAAGATCAAAACACTTAACTTGCCCAGTCCATTTGTAGTCAGTCGTAAAATATTTGTACTAGCTTTATTTATATGGCTGTTTAAATACCAGCAATATTTTTAATTTGTAACATACACCTTTACAAGTGTTTATTCTTTGTTGAATCCAAACTGATTGTGACGAGATTAACAACCAAAGTGTTGACCAGCTTTTCAGTATAAACTGTTGACAAAGAATTAGTTTCAGACATGAAGTAAAAACTGTCAGAAATATAATGATTCATTTATTGGTGACATGTGGTAATCATTTGATTGTTTTCATCAGCTTTTCACTTGAACCACTTTGTTTATTCCAATCAGAGCTCCTAGTTGCTGACCTGGTTACCTGTACCAGTGTTTTCTTTGTGCTTTCTCACATCTGTTCTTTCCGACTCATTTTCCAAGCTGTGTTTGTCACTCCAGGCTTAGTTCTCATTCGTGTCCCACTATTGCTTATACTGTGGTGTGTGACAAACATCTGACCTGTTATTCTTCAGGAAAAATACATGAATTTAACTGTCTGCCAGGCTGACCAGACTGTAATATGATTATTAACTACCAGAGTGCTAAATTAAAGGCAGGGAAAGCTTGAATGACTTATTTCTAAAGTAATATCATTCATTCAACTCTGAACATGTAAACTGATTCCCTTTCCCTCTGCGGTCACTAATCTCTTGTATTCAGACTTTGATAGCAAGCTGATAGGGGATTTACTGTCTATATGCATAAGAGATTCAGGTAGGAAACAAAACAACAGACAGGTGGGTTGATGCTAGAAGACCTTTTTAATTAGTGTGGAGCCTGACAGCATGTGGCAAAAGGACTGAAGTTAGATAAGCTGTCCCAAGTGTCTTTAAGAAGATGGGGAAACAATGAATGGGCTTTGTACCAAACAGGTTGGAAAACACTGATTCATGTTGCTTTTATATGGATGCAAAAAGAAATCAAAGAAAAATTTACTATCTAGAATTTTATCATGTAATAGCTGCACCATAATCAATGAATCTTGGGTGATTGACAAGACAAAAAAATTGCAGTCAAGCTACGGATTGCAGTATTACTGGTATTTAATGGAAATTCCATCTATTCATTGAAGAAATCACTGTAACAAGCAAAGTTGACCAGTAAATGTTTTTCAGACACTTTTATGTTAGTCACTCTGTAATGAAATTTGGACGATGTCAGATTTTTTTTTAAAGATACAGTGACTAAGTAGGCTAGTAGCAGTGTTGGATTGCAGAAAAAGAGAGTGCATTCATAAATGTCATCATGCAGTTTTGCAGAAAGGGGTCTCATTCAAAATTAATCTTGAGTACAGTGTCTTTTGAGATTTGAAAAGGTTGCTTGACTGTTGGATAGATTTTTTTGTAAATTTTGAATGCATGTTATACATTGGGAGGGATTTGTGTTTTAAACGGTTTGTAGTCTGAAGTTTTTTTAAACTTAAATGGCCCTGCATAAATTGCTGTTTGTAATATAAGGGGTTAACATGGTGTCCCAATACATGCAAGATTGGATCCAGGCACCAGTTGACCTTGAACACAAGACGTTGCTAAGAGACTTCCTGTTATCTACTGAAGGGAGTCGGAGCCGAAACCGCATGGGAACAATGTCCAGTACTAAACAATGTGTTGGACGAGTGCCCAACGCGGACTCAGTGAACTCGGCAAGTAGCGCATATATAAGCCTGGAAAGTCCCCAGTTCGGGGAGTCTGCTCCGGGTTGCATTAATCGCTGAGCGTGGGTCACAGGCAGCATCTCCACAGAACTGACGGCTCCCAGTTCCAGTAATCCGTGGAGTAAGTATATAGTCAATTATGCCAGACCCGTTGTGAGTATTGGATCTGGCTTCTATCCTATGTAAGCTAGGTAGGAAACAAGCAAAATAAAATAATATTATCCTAGCAAGCTAGTCTCCTGTTCTTTGTTTCCGCATCAAACTACCCGCCTGCGAACCTGATCCTCATAATTTCTTAAAACATTTTGGCGTAGTCGGCAGGATCAATCGCAATTGAGGAGGGATTTTGATGCGAAACAATGTTTGGGAAAAGGAATAAGAAACCAGAAGGGCAGGCCGAGGCGGTTGCGGTCCCAGGATGGCAAGGGCCGTGGCATAGTGTAGCGGCCTGTTTGCGGAAGGGTGGGGGGCGACCGGAAAACTGGGAGGCCGAAGGCGTAGGAACCACCCCAGGGTCGCTGCTGTCCACCCTTGAGAAAATCCCGGTCCCCTCAAGGAACCCCTTGCCAGGGATCCAGAGGCGGATGTGGGCTTGTGCGGCGGCTTGTAAGCAGCAGTCTGACAGGCGTCAGAAGTTGGAGGCTGAAATAGCAACCCTTAAGCATGAGCAGGGGCTCAGTAGCGGGGATGCCTCCGTGTTAAGACAAGAAATTATAAAACTAAAGGCAGAAATAGCAGCACTAACGGAATTAGCGGGGCGGGCGATCACACATTTGTCGTCTAGTAAGCGGAAGAGTGAGCGAAAGCGCCCGCGCTCCGTGAACCCCACTCAAATAAGGGCGTTTGTGGCACAGCTAAATAATGGGGACGGCTGGGATATTGACCACTGGGACGGGAATATATGGGGGGACTCGGACGATCAGTACGAAGACGAACTGCCGCCCCAGGTGCGAGCGAACCCGGTCGTCCGAAGAAAACAGGTTCAGAGACGGCCTCCTGTTAGGTTTGAAGTTTTGCTAGATGATGAGGGACATCCCCAACGAAATGAGCGGGGAGAACCCATCCATCATGAGATTCCCCAGTTGCAGCCTCCTCCGGAATTCTCTGAGTTGACGGAGGATTTTACTACGGAAGAAGTGTTATATATCACCCAAAAGACCCGCCGCAATCCTGGGGAGCCCATTGAATTGTGGTTGGTGAGGCTTCTGGAAGAAGGAGGACAGCAAGTCCAAGTAGATTTTCAGGATGCGCCCAAATTCGGGGGATTGGCCAAAGATGCGGCAATAGACCTGGCATATAGACGGCAGGCTAAAGATATGATAGGGGAGAGGGGTACAGGGACTCTGTTCGGGATGTACGCCCGAGCAGTGGCCGAACAATACCTGTTCCCGTCTGATTGGCCCCCCCTGGAGGGGACGTGGACTACGATTAAGGAAGGAATACAAAGATTGACCCGGTTATGTGTACGAGATGCCTTGCTGTTAGGAGTCTTGGATGAGGTGGAAAATGTCGACGTGAGCAAGCAAGCTAGGGATCATTTGGTAAAAACGGCTCCCCCACATTATAAGCCGTTGCTACTTACCATAATGTTGAGTGGCAAAGGAGAGACGCTAGGGGAGGCTCGGAGTATGATGCGGGAGATGGGAGGACTGGGAGATTGGGGAACGCAGGGCCGGGGTGATAATGGGACTAGGGAGGGACGTCGCTCGGAAACTCGAGGGGACTCTAGATCCAACCCCAATCAAGGAGCTAACCCCGGGCCCTCCCGCCGAGCCCTATGGCAGGCGTTGATGCAAGCACAAGTCCCGGTTGCGGATGTCGATGGGAGACCCACGAGGGAACTGCAGGAAATGTGTAAACGAAAGGGACTTAAAGTATCCAGGGTAGAAACTGAGGCCCGCGAACCACGGGTGACGGCAGAGGAGTTGGTAGAGTTATTAATACAGAAATGCCAGTTTAGGGAGGCAGGAAACGTCGCGTCGGGTGGAGGGAAAACCCCCACCCGACCACAGTGGGAGTCCTCCGAGGAGGAGGAAGGAGAGGTGACAACCCCTTACAGGGAATGTTGCAAGGTAGATCGGCGCACTCGCAATGCGAATAAGAAGGGGAAAAATAAGAGAGGAAGGGGTGCTAAGCGCCTGTACCCGGCGTTGTCAGAAGAGGACGAATGGGAGGACCAATAGGGATCGGGCCAAGCCCCGAAGATTTGCCCACAAATGAGCCAATGGTCAGCCGACGACATTAGACCGCATGTGGCAGTGACCATTTACTGGCGCAAATCTGTTCAGACGGTTATGGCTCTAGTGGACACAGGGGCGGAGGCCACCCTAATCCATGGAACTCCCCATAAGTTTAAAGGGACCCCAGTCACTTTAGTGGGATTGGGAGGAAATTTGATAGAGGGAAAAATGGTGCAATTGCCCCTGAGAATAGGGGCAATGCCGATTAGGACCCACTCTGTAATTATAACGCCGGTCCGTGAGTGGATCCTAGGAATGGACGTGCTGGCAGGGCTAACTCTATACCTGCGACACGGTAAATTTGAATTTGGAACCTTGATACACTGCCGTACGGTGTTGGTGGGAAAGGTGAAAATGGATCCCTTCCCCATCCCAATAGCCGAAAAAGTGATTAGCCTACGACAGTACAGAATTCCCGGCGGACACAAAGAGATCTCCGCCACCATTAAGGACTATTTAGAAGCGGGGGTGTTGAAAACGTGTACAACGGCCTGGAATAACCCGTTGTGGCCGGTCCATAAGGCTGATGGATCCTGGCGAATGACGGTGGATTATCGGCAGTTGAACCGCCATACCCCTGCCCTGACGGCGGCGGTGCCTGACGCCGTTACCATTATAGGACGAATACAACATCACCCCGGTACTTGGTACGGAGTGATTGATCTAGCCAATGCCTTCTTTACTATCCCAATTCCCGAGGATAGACAGGAACAGTTCGCCTTCACGTGGGAAGGTAGACAGTTCACGTTCACACGGTTGCCTCAAGGCTATCTGCATAGCCCCACCATATGTCATAGGATAGTGGCGGAACATTTGGCAAGGTTCGAAGTGCCGGACCATGTAATGATTTCCCACTATATTGACGATATAATGATACAAGGTAGTGGGCAGGCCCAGATACAAACACTGTTGGACGCATTAGTCCAACACATGAAGGGGTATGGATGGGAAATCAACCCGGCAAAGATACAAGGGCCTTCCCAGACCGTGAAGTTCCTGGGGATAATTTGGAATAAAGGGGAACGAGAAGTTACCGGGAAGGCCAGGGATAAGATTCAGGCCTTTGCAGTTCCTCACACGCAAAAGGACGTACAGCAATTTATCGGACTATTTGGCTTTTGGAGGCAACATATACCACATTTGGGACAGATACTGAGGCCATTATACCAAATTACCAGGAAGAAGGCAGAGTTTGAATGGACTAATAACCATCAACTCGCCTTCGAGATGGCCAAACAAGCGATACAGCAAGCAGTATCTTTGGGAAAAATACAGTCAGGACCGGTCGAATTGCAGGTTTCGGCACAGGGAGACTATGCAAATTGGAGTCTATGGCAAAAACAAGGACGCGTAAGAAAGCCGTTGGGGTTCTGGTCTCGGAAACTACCCCCGGCGGGGGGGAGGTACACCCCCTTTGAGAAACAACTGTTGTCCTGCTACTGGAGCTTGGTGGAAACCGAGGCCCTGACAGCGGGACACGAAGTGATTATGAGAACGGCCATACCCATTCTCCCGTGGGTAATGAGTGATCCCACTACACATAGGATAGGGACGGCCCAAGCAGAAGGGGGTGTCAGTCTTACATGAGCAAGTGGCGGAGGCCCCCGAGGGAGGGGAAGTGAGGTTTGAGGTGATTGAATAAAAGGTACGACGAGCTGACGTCGGAAGAGCAAGCCACCGCTTGGTTTGTGGACGGCTCGGCACAATGGAAGTCAGGACGGCGTAGGTGGAAGGCCGCTGCGTATAATCCCAAGCAAGGGATCACCTTGGAAGAATTGGGAGAGGGGAAGAGTAGTCAGTGGGCCGAGCTCAAGGCGGTGCATATGGTAATTATGCAGGCCGGAATTATTGGGGTACATCTATTTTCCGACTCCTGGTCAGTAGTTAATGGAATGACTCAGTGGATGCCTACATGGCAGACCAATCAGTGGATGATCCAAAGTCGGGAAGTATGGGGTAAGCCGCTGTGGGAGGAAATTTGGGAGAAAGCTCAACATTTGAGGATATTCATCACACATGTAGATGCCCATACGTCCCGAAACGACGCCGAGGCCCTTCACAACCGATATGTGGACGGCATAGTTCGAGCCATGGTAGTACAAAGGGACACCTCGGTGGATCTAGCCAGATGGGCACACCAACAGGCTGGGCATTGGGGGGTACAAGGGACTCTACAATGGGCCCGGGATCGGGGCATAGACCTACTAGTAGATGATGTAAAAACTGCAGTGAATCAGTGTGAGCAATGCCAACACCAAAGACAGGGAGTGCCTCAGCATATGATGGGACACATTCACCGAGGAGAAAGCCCCGGCCAAAGCTGGCAGATGGACTTCGTGGGCCCATTGCCCACGTCCCAGGGATGTAGGCACATTTGCACAGCAGTGGACACCATGTCCGGGGTCCTGGTGACCCATCCTTGTCGCCATAATAATCAGCAGGCAACCCTGCGATGTTTAGATATGATAGAACAATTCTATGGGATGCCTATGCAGGTCCAGAGCGACAACGGTTCGCACTTTACAGGAGGGCGGATAAAGCAATGGTGCAACGATAACCATGTCGAATGGATATACCATGTGCCGTATCATCCGCAAGCAGCGGGACTGATTGAACGAATGAATGGGATCTTGAAGTCCTCCCTCCGGAAGGCGGGGGGGGCAAATGATTTGACAAATTGGAAAAAGAACCTCATCCGGGTGGTGAAACAAATTAACAATCGCCCATTGGGGAATGGGGTTACACCCTTAAATAGGATGATAAAGGTATGTGACACGCCCGAGGCGCGTCCCATTAAAATGTGGAAATTCGATGCAGAAGCGGAACTGCCAGTCCGAGCCACCCCGGCATCGGCGGGACTTGATTTGCGGGCCTTGACCACCCGAACGTTGGTGCCCCAAGTTCCCACGGCGGTTAAAACCGGCTTGGGATTAGTTTGCCCTTCCGGGACTTACGGACACATTCTCCCACGATCTGGGTTATCACTGAAAGGGATCGATGTTATGGGTGGAGTTATTGACGCAGACTATCAGGGAGAGATTGGGGTTATCCTAGTCAACATCACCACCGAGCCCTACGTAGTTAATAAGGGGGATAAGATCGCCCAACTGGTAATTAAACCCTGTGACATGTCCGCTGTGGAGGAGACGGGGGCCCCTACAAAAATAACCGAGCGGGGAACCGGGGGTTTCGGATCAACTGATGTAAAAGGGGCTAAAGTCTGGGTACGTCAGCCAAATGGCCCTCCAAAACCGGCAGAAATAATCGCCCAAGGGAAGGATAGTCTGGTGACAATAATGTATCCAGGGGACTCAGCCTGGCATAATGTGCCGGCAAACCAATGCTACCTCCGAGAAACATGAGCCCACGTCTTCTCGTCACCATAGATCCGGATCATGGCATGGTGGTGGGCCCTGAACGTGCTATGGACTGTTGGAATCCTGGGTCGGAGTATGTCAAGACCCGGGTCGAAAGTAAAGCACGAGGCCGGCGCTCTGGGGCAGATCGTCAGCTGGGAAACCAGTGACCAAGAGCGAAGGCAGGACAATTTTACATGCCCCTCCGGGCAACAATGTGACATTATGACTATCACCAGCAATTGCACGTTATATCAGTGCAAAGGCATTTTTGAAGACGCAAACACCACAGTGGCCCCGGGCTGTGTACTGACTATTCACACCTGGGTGAATATGTGTTCCCAAGGACAATGTCATGAGGGTGGTATTGAATGGACTACTATTATCACCAACCAAGAAATGAAGATTACCAATGGGACGCCAATTACTGGCAGAGGCCCAATGGACTGGTTGATCAGGAAAGAGTCTCGTATCCCGAAACATCAACCGCCTTCGACGACATCGTTATTTGACGTTAGAATATGTGTCGGTGACAGCACTAACTGTGGGGTATGCGATGTTGTAACAACTGTACCAAAGGTACACCACACGCACCTGGCCCCTATAGCGTCGACTTGTCAGACCATGGCCAGCACCGCCGCACAAACCAATGTACATTGGCAAGTCCGACTGCCAGTCATACCCGAATGTAACCCTAAACGGCGACGACGGGCGTGGTACGATACCTTGTTAGGAGGGGCAGGGACAGTAATGGGGATATCCAATGCCATAGACTCTGAAGTGACCCGTGCTAAATTATCCAGTACGGGGCAAGCAACTGCACAAGGCCTGTACACTATTGGCCGATGGATGCCGTCGGCCATGATGACGCAGGAAGAGACTGCACGAATTTTGCTGCATTCCTTAAAATGGGAATTGGACGTGTGGGATTCGACTCAACGGCTGTTCCAAAATTTTACTGTACAGATGAACTGGACAATTTGCGGTATCCAAATGCTGCATGCACATTTGCAAAAAGAACGATTTTTACGAATAGTCACTTCGCCTAATGTTCAGGCCTGGCGAGGGGTGTGGAACGTATCTGAGAAATTATGGATGAACACCTATCCGGACAAAACATGGTGTAATGCAACGCTGTGTAAAGGACATTTTGTAACCTTGAATGTAACTGATTTTGTGACGGTGTGCCGATATTACGTATTGCCGGTCATTACATCTGATGGATATTACTTTCTCAAAACAAAAGGGAATTGGTTCAGTCCGGACACCAATCTTACCTATGACTTGTCCGCGTGTGAGCAGGCGGATCAAGGAAAGGCCTGTCTGTTGATGGATCGATATCGAGACCCGTGCCTTACAGAAGACACGGCTTTGTGTGAATGGATGATTGAGGCACCCCGAGATATGATGTGGCAGATTGGTCCCCATACGCTCTGTGTGGCCACTAGTCATGCCCATGCCTTACTCCCGACGACCCCTTTTTCAGGTTGCCTTACTGGCATCTATCGATGGCGGTGGCAGAACCATACTTACCTATTGACCAATTACAGCGGAACGCAACACCTCACCACTATGCAGTGGCAGGTATGGCTGCACCCTTGGAGTATCTCGCTAGAGCGTTTTAAACAGGCCCTCGATCGCTCGGAAGAGCTAAAGCAGATATTGCGACAACATCAAATCAATGTTACCCGGGTGACTGTGTCCACCTTTATACATGGCCAAAAGGTAGTACACGCTGCTCATGTAGTAGAGGTGGAATCCGCCCATCACTGGTGGGATCTGTTCAATGGGCTGTCAACTACGGCACGACGTTCCCTATTTCCTCCGTTGTTCATTTTAATCGGAGTTTTAGTGATTCTGACCTGTTGTAATATACTGACCTGTACGTATGTTTGCCGTGTGCGGCAGCAACTGGAACAAAACATGTACATGTTATAACAATGTATTGCTTATTATTATGTATTTGTATAATCGTTACATGTATTGGGCCAATCAGTGGAATGTAATATAAGGGGTTAACATGGTGTCCCAATACATGCAAGATTGGATCCAGGCACCAGTTGACCTTGAACACAAGACGTTGCTAAGAGACTTCCTGTTATCTACTGAAGGGAGTCGGAGCCGAAACCGCATGGGAACAATGTCCAGTACTAAACAATGTGTTGGACGAGTGCCCAACGCGGACTCAGTGAACTCGGCAAGTAGCGCATATATAAGCCTGGAAAGTCCCCAGTTCGGGGAGTCTGCTCCGGGTTGCATTAATCGCTGAGCGTGGGTCACAGGCAGCATCTCCACAGAACTGACGGCTCCCAGTTCCAGTAATCCGTGGAGTAAGTATATAGTCAATTATGCCAGACCCGTTGTGAGTATTGGATCTGGCTTCTATCCTATGTAAGCTAGGTAGGAAACAAGCAAAATAAAATAATATTATCCTAGCAAGCTAGTCTCCTGTTCTTTGTTTCCGCATCAAACTACCCGCCTGCGAACCTGATCCTCATAATTTCTTAAAACACTGTTGAAGTTGTTAGATTTGAAAACTTGGTAAAGTAAGGGCATTGGTATTTTAAACCCATTGTAGCACGTGAGGTTAATGTGGCGTTTGATGTAGCAAATGGCAAAATAGCTTGATAAAGTAGCGAAGGTATAATGTTATTCAGTCTAATGAATGTATAATTTCTAGCACCATAATTATTGATATGTGATTTAAAATCACCAGATCTTGCTTATTTTAAGGTCCATGAAACTACTTTTAAGTAAAAAAAAAAATGGTATCATCTCTGTAAAACGTTCATTGTAAATATTGTGTTAGCTGTGGCTCAATGGTAGCACTCGCTGGCCCCTGAGTCAGAAGGTTGTGGGTCCTGGCCCGCTGCAGAGACTTGAGCACAAAATGTAGATCAATACTCCACGGCAGTATTGAGGGAGTGGTGCACTATTGGAAATTCTGGGCTGGATTTTTATGGAGTCAAGGCGACTACTTGAAGGTTTGAAAATGACGGACGGGATCAGATTCCTGGATTCCCAACCCGATTCCTAGAGTTTCCGATTTTCAGCAGGGTCTTTGAAGGGTGCAGATTAGTTCAGGTCATGAGCCTGCACCCTGTATTCCTAACCTGGCTGACTCCATTGGGGGAATAGGCATGTCCTAGTCATCCATAATTTTCATGGAATCGGGCCAGCTTTTCAAACAGTCGTTGTTCGTGGAACCTCAAAAGTGTCATGAAGCATAGTCTGCATGAGGGAACTTGTTGAAAGGTAAGTTCAAAAAGTTGTCTTCCTGCTCCTCATGCCAAGGTGTGCCCCTGACCAACTCCAATGGCCTCCCGTGTCTAGCTATTGCACTTCTCTGCCCATTTATCCATTATTCACTGTATAGAACCAGTGAACCTTATAGTGACAATAGGATGTGTAAAAAAAAAAAAGTTTTTTTAAAAAGTCATCCATTGATAACTTTCCACTTTCTGAAAAATGATCTTTTTATCACAGGCCAGTAAAAGTGTCAATCATCCAGACCCTTTAAAGTATCAGTAACAGAAACAACAAGCACTTGAAACCTCTGTCTTGTGCAAATAACCATTATGCAATTGACAGCATAGATTAAATAGTCAGAATTGTCAATCAAACAATGTTTTCCCTGGGGCTCAGGTGTTTCAGCATTCTAATGGATTTGTGGGCTCTCAGCCAAGCCTCATTACGCATTCTTGGCTGAGAGGCCTTTTAAACAGCTTGTCTCTACACCCGGCAGCCCATGTAGCTGCCACTGAACTCTTCCCTGAGTCGGCTGGCTTTACCTGCCCCTCTTTCTCCCCCAATGGAATGAAACTCCTGTCCTTCCTGGCACTTTCTCCTGAGGTGGCCAGGCGAAGCTGGGAATTTTCCTGACACCCACTTCCCACCTCAAGGATGAAAATCCAGCCCACTGTCCTTCAAATGAGATGTTACACCAAGTCCGTGCTCTTATATTTTCCCTCTCCCTGCTCCTTTCTCCCTTTCTCTACCACTCTTTACTGTCTTCTCCTACTCATCCTTTGTCTTGCCTTCCCTCTCTTGCCTCACCATCTTGTCCACAAGACCCACATCCTCTATCATCTTTCCACTAAACTGCTTTTGAACCGACTTTTCTTCCTGGTGTCAATGTTTGCTGGTGTTGTAAATAGTTCTCTCTCTTCAGTTACTGTCCCTCTTTCTTTCAAATCTTCAGTCATCACCCCTTTCGTCAAAAAACAATCCCTGATCTCTTTGTCCTTGCAAACTACCGTCCCATTTCTCATCTGCCTTTCCTGTCAAGTCCATGAACATGTTGTCATCTCCATGTCCACTTTCCCAGAACTCCATGATTGTTTCCCTTCAATCTGTTTTCCGCAGTGCCACAAAACTGAGATGGCTCTTAACCAAACTGCCAATGTGACTGTGACAAAGATAAACTATCTCTCCTAATCCTTCTTGATGTGACTTTGACCTTTGACACAATTGATCACACCATCTTCCTCCAATGCTACTTCCAACATTTTCCAGCTGGGTGGGACAGCACTCAATGGTCCCATCCTTATTTATCTTATTGTAGGCAGTGAATAATCTACCAAGGTTTTTTTCTAAAGTCGACTGTCCCATCACAACCCCCCTCCATATTTCTCATTGGTATGTTTATCTTGCAACAACACCTGAAAACACAGCGCCAGTTTCCATATGTACTGACAATACCCAGCTCTAAATCACCACCCATCTCTCTCAGCCACCTGTGAGAATTGATATTTTTCTAAGATTTTGGGGAATATTCTATTATTCTGTAAAGAAGGGGGTGTGTGTGTGTGTGTGTGTGTGTGAGAGAGAGAAATTTAATTAAGCCGGGCAAGAGGTTGATAGGAGTCAGACTGTCTGGGTGTTTGGAAACATGAAAAGATTAAAGGTGTTAAGTTTGAGGTACAAGTAAATAGGTTAGATTTAACATTGCCATTTTTAGATAACACTCAATGACATCTACAGCATGAAGGAGGCCATTCGGCCCATTGTGTCTGTATCAGTCAGCAAAGATCTGACTACACTAACCCCATTTTCCAGCTCTTAGCCATAAGCCATAAGACATAGGAGCAGAAATTAGGCCATTTGGCCCATCGAGTCTGCTCCGCCATTCAATCATGGCTGATAAGTTTCTAAGCCCCATTATCCTGCCTTCTCCCCGTAACCTTTGATCCCTTTACCAATCAAGAATCTATCTATCTCGGTCTTAAATACACTCAATGACCTGGCCTCCACAGCCTTCTATGGCAATGAATTCCATAGATTCACCACTCTCTGGCTAAAGAAGTTTCTCCTCATCTCTGTTCTAAAAGGTCTTTCCTTTACTCTGAGGCTGTGCTCTCGGGTCCTAGTCTCTCCTACTAATGGAAACATCTCCCCCACGTCCACTCTATCCAGGCCTTTCAGTATTCTGTAACTTTCAATCAGATCCCCGCTCATCCTTCTAAACTCCATCGAGTATAGACCCAGAGTCCTCAAATTTTCCTTGTTAAGCCTTTTGTTCCTGGGATCATTCTTGTGAACCTCCTCTGGACCCTCTCCAGGGCCAGCACATCCTTCCTGAGATACGGGGCCCAAAATTGCTCACAATATTCTAAATGTGGTCTGACCAGAGCCTTATAAAGCCTCAGCAGCACATCCCTGCTTTTATATTCTAGTCCTCTCGAAATAAATGCCAACATTGCATTTGCCTTCCTAACTACCACGTCAACCTACAAGTTAACCTTAAGAGAATCCTAGACTAGGACTCCCAAGTCCCTTTGCACTCCAGATTTCTGAATTCTCTCCCCATTTAGAAAATAATCTATGCCTCTATTCTTCCTACCAAAGTGCATGACCTCACATTTCCCCACGTTGTATTCCATCTGCCACTTCTTTGCCCATTCTCCTAATCTGTCCAAATCCTTCTGCAGCCTCCCAGCCTCCTTAATACTACCTGTCCCTCCACCTATCTTTGTATCATCTGCAAACATAGCCAGGATGCCCCCAGTTCCTTCATCTAGATCATTAATGTGAAAAGTTGTGGTCCCAACACTGACCCCTATGGAACTCCACTAGTCACCGGCCACCATCCTGAGAAGGACCCCCTTATCTCCACTCTCTGCCTCCTGCAAGACAGCCAATCTTCTATCCATGCTAGTACCTTGCTTCTAACACCATGGGCTCTTATCTTACTGAGCAGCCTCCTGTGCGGCACCTTGTCAAAGGCCTTCTGGAAGTCCAAGTAGATAACATCCATTGGCTCTCCTTTGTCTAACCTACTCGTTACCTCCTCAAAGAATTTTAACAGATTTGTCAGGCACGACCTCCCCTTGATGAAACCATGCTGACTTTGCCCTATTTTACCATGCACTTCCAAGTGTTCTGAAATCTCATCCTTAATAATGGACTCTAAAATCTTACCAACGACTGAGGTCAGGCTAATCGGCCTGTAATTTCCCGTCTTTTGCCTCACTCCCTTCTTAAACGGGGGTTACATTAGCGATTTTCCAGCCCTCTGGGACCCTCCCTGACTCGAGAGATTCCTGAAAGATCACCACTAATGCCTCCACTATCTCTTCAACTATCTCCTTCAGAACTCTGGGGTGTAATCCATCTGGTCCAGGTGATTTATCCACCTTCAGACCTTTTCCTAGCACCTTCTCCTTGGTAATGGCCACCATACTCACCTCTGCCCCCCAACCCTCTTGAACTTTGGGGATGTTACTCGTGTCTTCCACCGTGAAGACTGACGCAAAGTACCTATTCAGTTCCTCTGCCATTTCTTTGTTCCCCACTACTACTTTTCCAGCGTCATTTTCCAGCGGCCCAATGTCCACTTTTGCCTCTCTTGGCAACACATGCGAATATCTAAATACTACTTGAATGTTACAAGAGTTTCTGACTCAACCATCCTTTCAGGCAGTGAGTTCCAGATTCCCACCACCCTCTGGGATAAAAAATTTCTCCTCAACTCCCCTCTTAGCCTTCTACCTCTTGTCTTAAATCTATGCCCCCTGGTTATTGACCCCTTACTAATGGAAAAAATGCCTTAGTACCCACCCTATCTATGCCCCTTATAATCTTATGCACCTTTATTAAGACCCCTCTCAACCTTCATTGCTCCAAAGAAAACAACCCCAACCAACAACCCCAATCTATCCAATCTTTCCTCATAGTTCAGACCCTCCAGTCCAGGTAGCATCCTGGTGAATCTCCTCTGCACCCTCTCCAGTGCAATTACATCCTCCCTATAATGTGGTGACATGAACTGCACACACTACTCCAGTTGTGGCCTAACCAGCATTTTATACAGTTCCAGCATAACCTCCCTGCTCTTGTATTCTATGCCTCGGCTAATAAAGGCAAGTATCCCATATGCCTTCTTAACCACCTTATCTACCTGCTTTGCTACCTTCAGGGATCTATGGATATGCACACCAAGGTCCCTCCTACGGATATGCACACCAAGGTCCCTCTAATCTTCAGTACGTTCCAGGGTCCTACCATTTATAGTGTAATCCCTTGCCTTGTTAGCCCTTCCCAAGTGCATTACCTCACACTTTGCTGGTTTGAATTCCATTTGCCACGTCTCTGCCCACCTGACCAGTCCATTGATATCCTCCTGCAGTTTACGGCTATCCTCCTTACTATTTACCACCCTACCAATTTTCATGTCATCTGCGAACTTCTTGATCATACTCCCTTAGTCCAAATCATTTAAGTACACTACAAACAGCAAGGGCCCCAGCACTGAGGCCTGTGGAACCCCACTGGAAACAGACTTCCAGTCACAGAAACATCTCTCTACTATCACTCTCCGCTTCCTGCCTCTCAGCCAATTTTGGATCCAATGTGCCACTTTGCCTTGGATCCCATGGGCTCTTACTTTCTTGACCATCTGCCATGAGGGACCTTATCAAAAGCCTTGCTAAAGTCTATGTGGACCACATCAATTGCATTACTCTCATCAATACTCTTGGTTACTTCTTCAAAAAAATTGATCAAATTTGTCAAACATGACCTTCCCTTAACAAATGCATACCGACTATCCCTGATTAATCCGTGTCTCTCCAAGTGCAGATATATTTTGTCCCTCAGAATTCTTTCTAGTAACTTCCTCACCAGGTTAGACTGACTGGCCTGAAGGTTCCTGGTCTATCCCTTCCTCCCTTTTTTAATAATGGGACAATGTTAGCAGTCCTCTGGCACCTCACCTATGGCTAGAGAGGATTTGAAAATTACTGCCAGGGCCCCTGATATCTCCTCCCTTACCTCCCTCAACAGCTTGAGATACATTGCATCCGGGCCTGCAGATTTATCCACTTTTAAGGCCGCCAAACCCGCTAGTACCTCCTCTCTCTCTATGTCAATTTCCTCTAATATTTCACATTCCTCCATCCTGATTTCTATATCTGCTTTGTCCTTTTCCATTGTGAAGACCGACGCAAATTATTCATTGAGGACTGCACCCATTGAGGACTGCACCCGCGCCTTCCGGGTCCACACACACGTTACCTCTATGGCCCCTAACTGGCCCAACTCTTTCCCTAGTTATTTGCTTGCTCTTTATATATTTAAAAACCCCTTTGGGTTTTCCTTCATTCTACCCACCAATGCTTTCTCATGCATTCTCTTAGCTTTCCTAATTTCCTTTTAAAGTTCCCCTCTACATTTTTTATACTCCTCTAAGGACTCTGCTATATTGAGCCCTCGGTTCTCTTTTTTTTCTTAGTCCTAACCTTTGTGCCCCTTGAAATCCAGGGTTCCCTGGACTTGTCTTTACAGTAGCATATTTGTCCTGTACTCTATTTCCTCCTCGAATGCCTCCCACTGCTCTAACACAGTTTTATCTGCAAGTAGCTGCTCCCAGTCCACTTGGGCCAAATCATATCTCATCTTAATAAAATTAGCCTTTCCCCAGTTTAGAACTTTTATTCCTGGTTTTATTCCAACTTTATCCTTTTCCATAACTATTCTGAACCTAACTGAGTTATGGTTACTATCTCCAAAATGCTCCCCTACTGATACGCCTTCCACCTGCCCAGGCTCATTTCTGAATATTAGGTCCAGAACTGCCCCCTCCCTTGTTGGGCTTTCTACGTATTGGCTAAAAAAAGTTCTCCTGGATGCAATTTAGGAATTTTGCTCCCCCCTACCTTGTACACTAAAACTATCCCAATTAATACTTGTGTAGTTAAAATCCCCTACTATTATTGCCCTATTATTCTTACATTTATCTGAAATTTGATTACATATTTGATCCTCTATCTCTCCCTGACTGTTTGGGGGCCTATAGTATACACCCAACAGCGTGTTTGGCCCTTTTGTGTTTTTTACTTGTACTCATATGGTTTCATTTGATGATCCTTCCAAGATATCATCCCTCCTCACTGCTATAATTGATTCCTTGATTCATATTGCAACACACTGCCCTCTTCTATCCCGCTCTCTATCTCGTCTGAATACCCTATAACCAGGAATGTTGAGCTGCCAATCCTGCCCTTCTTTTAGCCAAGTCTCGGTCATAGGCATGTAGGAGTATGATGATATGGTGGATAATGGGAATCCTGTAGATGTAGTATATCTGGACTTCCAGAAGGCCTTTGATAAGGTGCCACGCAAAAGATTAATACCCAAGATAAGATCACATGGAGTTAGGGGTAATATATTAGCTTGGATAGAGGATTGGCTAACCAAGAGAAAGCAGAGACTCGGGATAAATGGGTCTTTTTCTGGATGGCAAGCTGTAAATAGTGGGGTGCCACAAGGTTCGGTCCTTGGGCCCCAACTATTTACAATCTGTATTAATGACTTGGATTCAGGGATAGAAGGTACTATAGCTAAATTTGCAGATGACACCAAAATAGGTGGGAAGGTAAGTTAGAATGAAGAAATAAGAAATTTACAAATGTATATGGACAGGTTAGGTGAATGGGCCAAAATTTGGCAGATGGAGTTTAACGTGGATAAGTGTGAGGTTATCCATTTTGGTCGGAAGAATGAAAAGGCGACTTATTATTTAAATGGAGAGAAACTTCAGAATGCTTCAGTGCAGAGGGATCTCTGTGTCCTCGTGCATGAATCGCTGAAAGCTAGTATGCAGGTACAGCAGGTAATAAGGAAGGCAACTGGAATTTTGACATTTATTGCTAAAGGAATAGAGTATAAAATGGGGAAGTGTTGTTGCAACTGTACAAAGCATTGGTGAGACTACATCTGGAGTACTGTGTACAGTTTTGGTTCAGAGGAGATTCACTAGTTTGATTCCAGAGACGCGGGACTTGTCTTATGAGGAGAGAGAGCGCAGTTTAGGCCTATACTCGCTAGAGTTTAGAAGGATGAGAGGAGGTCTAATTGAGGTATATAAGATGCTAAAGGGGATAGACAAAGTAGACGTGGAGTGGATGTTTCCCCTTCTGGGGCATTCTAGAACGAGAGGCCATAGTTTTAGGCCAAGGGGTGGTAGATTTAAATCAGAGATGAGGAGGAATTACTTTTCTCAAAGGGTCGTGAATCTGTGGAATTCACTACCTCAGAGTGCAGTGAATGATGGAACGCTGAATAAATTTAAGGAGGGGATTGACAGGTTTTTAATTAGTAATAAGTTGAAAGGTAATGGGGAGAGGGCGGGAAATTGGAGTTGAGGCCGAAATGAGATCAGCCATGATCATAATGAATGGCGGGGCAGGAATTCCTACTCCTGCTCCTAGTTCTTATAGCTATCTGTGTTCTCAGCTCGTCTGTCTTATTCCTCACGTTCCTTGCATCAAAATGTATTCCTTTTAGCCTTACTAAACTCACTACTTTCTTATCTAGCCTATATTTCCTCTGCCTTCCAGACTCACTTCTAATTCCATATCAGCTTCTCTCCCCTCTCTGAACTACTTTTCAAGATCCCATCCCCTTGCCACTTCAGTTTAAATCTGCCCCAACAGCATTGGCAAACCTCCCTGCGAGGATTTGGTCCCATTCATGTTCAGATGTAACCCATCCAACTTGGACAGGCCCCACGTCCCCCAGAAATGGTCCCAATGCCCCAGGAATCTAAAGCCCTCCCTCCTGCACCATCTCTCTAGCCATGCATTCATCTGCTCTATCCTCTTGTTCCTATGCACACTACTCCGTGGCACTGGGAGTAATCCAGAGATTACTACCTTTTGAAGTCCTGCTTTTCAATTTCCTACCTAATGCCCTAAAGTCTGCTTGCAGCACCTCATTTCTCTTTCTTCCTATGGCACTGGTCCCAAGATGGACCATGACCTCTGGCTGTTCACCCTCCCCCTTCAGAAGGTCCTGCAGCCGTTCTGTAACATCCTTGACCCTGGCACCCGGGAGGCAACTTACCATTCCTGGAGTCACGTCTATGGCCACAGAAGTGCCTGTCTACTCCCCTCACTAATGAATTTCCTACCACTATT
The DNA here is from genome assembly GCF_017639515.1 of Carcharodon carcharias. Lineage (NCBI taxonomy): Eukaryota > Metazoa > Chordata > Chondrichthyes > Lamniformes > Lamnidae > Carcharodon > Carcharodon carcharias. The sequence goes on from NC_054469.1 coordinate 61,026,822, forward strand.
GCCCTTCCACACAACTTCTTCCTGCCCTGAGCAGCTGGACCACCCACAGTGCCATCGTCATGGTTCTGGTTGCCCTCCACAGAGGAACCATTACTGTCACCGTTTTCCAAGGCTGAGAAACAGTTTGTGAGCAAGATGCACTCAGGGGATTCCCTCACTACTTGCCTGGTCCCCTTCATCTGTCTGGCAGTCACCCATTCCCTCTCTGCTTGCACTTCCTTAAGATTCGGGGTGACCACGTCTTGAAATGTGCTATCTACAAACCTCTCATCCTCGTGAATGCACCGTAGTGCCCCCAGCGGCCACTCAAGCTCCAAACCCGGAGCTCGAGTTGCTCCGGTCAGAGGCTCCACCTGCAAATGTGATCATCCAGACCGTCAGGAGCGTCTAGGATTCCCATATAGTGTAGGATGTGCAAATCATGGGACTGAGCTCCCCAGACATATATTAACTAAATGTAATATGGACCCTTTCTATTATTTTACCCTTACTCCTACTTGAGTATAGACTAGATGCTTTAGATTGACTTGATCCTCTAGGTTCTGCTGACTGCCTGTCCCAGGGTCGTCATCCTAGCATTCTCCTCTAGATGCTGCTGACTGCCTGAACCAGGATCCTCCTCTCACACTCTCCTCTGGGAAGCTGTGAGGTTGTTGAATTTCAAAGGAGAGTCAGACGTAACAAGGAAAATGTTTGCATCTTGCTGGAGTGCATAGGTAAATAGTAGTGGGGATATTATAGTTTTATTGACCCAATAGCAAAGACAAGATGGAAACATGAAAGATCTTATACTTGGAAGGGCTTGAGTTCAAAGGGGTGTGGGAACAATTGGACTAAGATGAAAGGAAAAAAGGTATATTAGCATTACTGTGGATAGCTGTTGAGATGGAGAGAACTAGAGATAGCTATTGAGTTGGATAGCTGTCGAGCCGTTAAGCTGGAGATGGCTGGAGCTGTTTGAGCTGTTGAGAAGACTTAGGCTGCGACAAGCAATTGGATTCCAAAGTGAATTCCATCACAAATTGGAAGAGGGTACAGGTCATGAGGTACATCTTGATTGAAGCTACAGCAGTCTGCCTTGTGTGATATTACTGGATTCCATGTATAAATATCAGGAGTGTTGCCTGGAAAGTGTTTCCTTGTGGATTTGACCAAGTCAAGAGTTTTGGGGGAATGTTTTGTAAGACTAACCTTAATTGTGTAACTGTAAGTTTGTGCTTTAGTTTTTGTTAATAAAACTTTTCTGGGTTTTAAAAATTAAAATTAAGTGTTACTGGACCTCTTACTGCTGAAATTGGTACGTCATCGTCTTGTTATTAGAATACAAGAAAAAAAGTTGTGGCTCGTTCTGCGATTTGGTTTGTGCAGCAAGAAACATCAGCTGTAGTCATAACAAATTTGGGGGCTCTTTGTGGGAATTATTAAAATTCCTTGATTGGGTTGAAATTTTTGAATCCAAGGGATATAAGTACGAGAAGACTGCTGAGCTCAGGAGTTTTGTGTTGAGGGTTTTTAAAGTGGTTAGGCTGCAAAGCCATTAGCAATGGCTACGACTTTTCTGGGAGTGGAAAGTGTATTTGAAATTTCTGACTAAAGCTCAGTTGAAAGAATTAGCGGAGAAATTGCAGATGGAGATAAAAGTGGAATTTTGTAAGGCTGATGTGGTTAAAATACTTACCCAGCATTTAAAGTTGGAGAAAGGGAAACCTGAAACTAGTGTGTCACAGCTGTAGGTAGTAAGACTTAAAATGCAAATGAAGAAGCTTGAACTTGAACAAGCAATGGGATTGAAAAGAATTGAATTGTAAGAAAGAGAAATTTAAAAACTTAGAAAGAAAAGAGAAGGAAAAAGAAAGGGTAGATTAAATGAACTAGAAATAAAAAAAAATGCTTCAAAGGGAAAGAGAGGAGCAGGAAAAGGAAAAGAAAAAATGACAAGGGATAGAACTGCGAAGGCTTGAACTTGGACTTCAGTGACAGAAGTTAGCAATTGAGGAAAGAGGGAGGGAAAGAGATAGAGTGGTTCAGAGAGAACATGAAGCCAGATGATATGAGTTGTTTAAAATGAAACTTAGAACAAAGGAAGAAAGGAGAGATAAGACTTTTGAAATGTAAGAGAGGTAATGATTATGGAAGAATTTAGACCTAGTATTCCAGTAAACGTTAAGACATATTGAGATGAGAGACAAAGCAAAAAAATCAGGGGAGCTGCTGTTTTAGCTGATATGTATGACATTTCACACAAACAGTTAAGTGTAGGAAAAGGGTCATATGGTAATCAGCAGGGAAGAAGCAGCGAGTGTGCCATGTAAATATGCTGAAAAAATACTGTGACAGAGAGAATAGACAGGAGGTGGTACTGATAGTTGTAAGTAAAGAAATGGAGTTGGGAATTAAAGATTCTGAAATTGATCTTCCTCTGATTAAATTGGACAATGAGGGAGTGCTTAAAAATCTATATGTAATATTGGATTACCTTCCATAAAAGTGTCGGAGTGGTTTAAAAGAGCTACTGCAGTCACACAAAGTGGTTTGTGGACATAAACTGGGGAAAACAAATTTAGCTGTACTTGATGTTGATGTGAGGAATTTGGAATCAATAAGGCAACACCCATATAGATTTAATCCAATAAAATTAGCTCAAGTGCAGAAAGAAATTGAATTCATGCTTCAAAATGACATCATAGAGCCCAGTCACAGTAACTGGTGTTCACCCGTTGCAATGGTGCCAAAACCGGATGGATCATGGAGACTATGTATTGATTACAGAAAAGTGAATGCAGTAACAAAAGCAAATTCATATCCTATTCCACGATTAGAGGATTGTATTGAGAAAATGGGGCAGTCAACATTTATCACAAAAATTGACTTACTGTGAGGATATTGGCAAGTACCCTTATTGCAAAGGGCAAAAGAGATATCAGCTTTTGTGATGTCGGATGGTCTATAACAATGCAAATTAATACCTTTTGATATGAAAAATGCACCAGCACCATATAGAGACTAACAAACAAACTGACTGAGGGATTGCACAGTTGTGCTGTTTATATTGATGACGTAATAGTATTCAGTCAAACATGGGAGGAACATTTACAACACTTAAAGGAACTGATCAACTACAGGAAGCCAATTTGGTTGTGTATTTGGCTAAAAGTGAATTTGCAAAAGCACAAGTTACATATTTAGGCCACACTGTTGGACACAGTCAAGTGGTCCCACAATCGCTTTTACTTTTTCATCTTGTGGAATTTCTAATGCCTATAACGAAATGGGAAGTTTTGACATTTCTAGGCATGAGTGGATTTTATCAGAAATTCATGCCAATCTTCAGCAGTGTAGTTGCTCTACTGACTGAAATACTAAAAAAGACCAGAAAATTCCAATGGACACAGGAGTGTCAGGATGCATTTGACAGCTTGCAAGCTGTCCTTACAGCTACACCTGTTCTATCAGCACCTGATTATACAAAGCAGTTTAAGTTGGCTATTGATGCTAGTGATATCGGTATTGGAGCCGTATTGCTACAAGAAGATGGACAAGGAATTGAGAAGCCGTTGCAGCATTTTGAAGAGTATGTTGCAAATAATTCTTCAGAGACAGTTATAAATACTGACCACAATTCTTTGAAGTTTCTGGATAAGTTTCGGAACAAAAACGCAAGACTGTTTTGGTGGAGTTTATTATTGCAACAGTACAATTTGCATGAGTCTAGACAAGAAAATTTGATTTCAGATGCGTTATCAAGAGTTTAAAATTCAAATGAATTTGGATATTGGCAAATTGAGAATGGACTAGAATGAACTATATTTTTTTACAAAAGGCTTGTGCATATATTTTCATGGTTAATGCATGTATACTGTGGTGTAATTGATTAGATTGTATAGTTGAATGTAGTAAGCAATAAGAAATGGGTTGAAAAATGAAACCATCTTTTTGGAATTATGGTTCATTTTTTTTGTTCAGGAGGGTGAGAATGGATTTTTAAAAACTATTTTGTGGAATATTGTGTATTTTGTAAAGATGTGTGTGTGTGTGTGTGTGTGTGGGTGTGTATGATTTAATTAAGATGGACAAGAGGTTGAAAGGAGTCAGGCTCTCTGGGCATTTGGAAACATGGAAAGGTTAAAGGTTTGAGGTACAAATAAATAGGTTAAATCCAACATTTGCATTTTTAGATAAGCTGGGGAGGTTGTTAAATTTCAAAGGAGAGTCATACGTAACAAGGAAAATGTTTGCATCTTGCTGGAGTCCATGTGGGGATATTATAGTTTTATTGACCCAAAAGTAAAGGCAAGATGGAAACATGAAAGATCTTTTACTTGGATGGGTTTGAGTTCAAAGGGATGTGAGGATAATGGGACTAGATGAAAGGGATAGAAGGTATATTAGAGCTACTGTGGATAGCTGTTGAGGTAAAGAGAACTAGGGATATTATTGGGCTGTATGGCAATCAAGCCATTAGCTGGAGATGTTTGAGCTGTTGAGAAGTCTTGGGCTGCAACAAGCAGTTGAATTCCAAAGTGAATTCCACCGCAAAGTGGAAGAGGGTACAGGTCATGAGGTACACCTTGATTGAAGCTACAGTAGTCTGCCTTGTGTGATATTACTGGATTCCATATGTAAATCAAAAACAGAATTACCTGGAAAAACTCAGCAGGTCTGGCAGCATCAGCGGAGAAGAAAAGAGTTGACGTTTCGAGTCCTCATGACCCTTCAACAGAACTAGTGAAGGGTCATGAGGACTCGAAACGTCAACTCTTTTCTTCTCCACCGGTGCTGCCAGACCTGCTGAGTTTTTCCAGGTAATTCTGTTTTTGTTTTGGATTTCCAGCATCCGCAGTTTTTTGTTTTTATCCATATGTAAATATCATTCCCAAGACTGCTTATTTTCACCTGCATAACGTCCTCCCTCCCTCGGCTTGTCCGCTGCTGAAATACTCATCTATGCCTTTGTTACCCCTAGACTTGACTATTTGAAGAGTAATGTATCGTCTGTATCTGACTTTTGCATGTTAGAAAGGATACAGAGAAGGATTGTTAGGACGTTACCAGGCATGACTGACTTCAGTTATGAGGGAGAGGTTGGGAAAGTTTGGATGTTCTGCTTGGAACAGAGAAGGTTAAGATGTGATTCAAGAGGTTTTCAAGATGATGAGATGTTTTGATACAGTAGATAGTGGAAAAACTAGCTTTTTGGTGAGTGGGTCACTAGCAGGAAGCCTTGGATTTAAAATCATTGAAAAAGATCCAAAGGGGAAATAAGTAGATTTTTCATTGAGAGAATTGTCAGGGCCTGGAATGCTCTATTTGAAAATGTGGTAAAAGCTGACTTCATAAATAATTTCCAAAAGGGAATTGTACAGGGGATGAAGAATGTATAGGTGACAGATAAGAAGCAGGGATATGGAATCAAGCATAACTGCTCTTTTAAAAACCCAGCACTGGCATGATGGGCTGAATGGCCTCCTTTGATACTGTAATTTTCTTTGATTCTATGGGCAGGCTTTTCGAGTCAGCAGGGAGCCGCAACCTGCAAGCCCGGGAGCAGCCGGGGAATGAATAGACGGCCACAATCGTCCCCCGACTGCGATTTCATGCTGGCTGACCAATTAACGGCCAGCCGGCATGAAAGGCACGGTGAAAGGCTCAGCGCTGCCGGGGTGGGAGCAGGAGGAGGGCGAGTGCTGAAGTCCGTGTGGGTGCGGGGGGCTTGGAATGAAAACTCCCTGAAGGCAGAGGAGCTGAAGAATTTAAATTCAATAAACACCGATTAAAAAATCCAGATAAAATGCCCACTCATCGGAATGAGTCACCTTAACATATGGATGCTGAAATTTGTGTCCAAATGTTTTTATCTTTTTTTAAGTTAATCTCAGAAGCCTCATCCTGTCCTTGGATGAGGTTTCCTGAAAAATGCAAAGGCCACCTGGTCGATTCACTCACTGCCAACCATAACGTTGGACGGGCAGTGAAAAATCCCACTTATTTGCACCGTTAATGGGCTTAATAGCCCTCTTAATTGTCAGCAAGCACACTCCTGACTCTCTCATACACCAGCCGACCAAAATATCATGAGTACATGATGATGTCAAGTCGCTCTCCTGACGTCATCACATGCTATTTTACACTCAAGCAGGTCGGGTGTGCGCCCGCATGCTGAGTGAAAGATTGCTCTATGTTTCTGGTATACATTGACTTGAAGTATTTTTTCATAACACCAGTATCCCTTCAGGAGTGGAAGGATTTTTAGCCTATATGTTAGCTGTACACAGTTACCGCAGATGATCAGCACTTTGGATGCTAGATTTGTCTGCCCACATTCATGACAAAACTTAAATTTCTTTCATCGCTGCATTTCCCACTAATAGCTTGGCCTCAGCAGTCTGTGGAATCATTTGAAGTGACAGCAAGATATGATATAAGCTACTGGGGGGGTTGGTGGGAAGAAAGGTGATGGGGCAGCTAGATGGAGTGAAGTGAAAAACAGGATTGACAAGAGTTTTGGACAAGCTAGAGTTCATAGAAAAAGGAAGAAAGGAGTACAACAAGGAGATACTTAAATAAAAGCAAAAAGCTGCGGATGCTGGAAATCTATAACAAAAACAAAAATACCTGGAAACACTCAGCAGGTCTGACAGCATCTGTGGAGAGGGATACAGTTAACGTTTCGAGTCCGAATGACTCTTCATCAGAATTAAGGAAAAATAGAAAGAGGTGAAATATAAGATGGTTTGGGGTGGGGGGGTTGGTGGGACAGATAGAGCTGGACAGAGGGCCAGTGATAGGTGGAGATTGCCAAAAGATGTCATAGACAAAAAGACAAAGAGGTGTTGATGGTGGTGATATTAGCTAAGAAATGTGCTAATGGGGACATTAAGGGTGGAAAGCAAGACGAGCAAGGAACAGATAGCCCTAGTGGGGGTGAGGTGCGGGGGGTCGGGGGTGGGGGGGATCGAAATAGGCTAAAAGGTAGAGATAAAACACTCTGGTCCACTCCTCCATCACCCCCTACACCTCAACCCCCTCCCACGGCACCTTCCCATGCAACTGCAGAGGGTGCAACACCTGCCCCTTTACTTCCCCACTCCTCACTGTCCAAGGGCCCAAACGCTCCTTTCAAGTGAAGCAGCATTTCACTTGCATTTCTCTCAATTTAATATACTGCATTCGCTGCACCCAATGCGGTTTCCTCTACATTGGAGAGGCCAAACGCAGACTGGGTGACCGCTTTGCAGAACACCTTCAGTCTGTCCGCAAGCATGACCCAGACCTCCCTGTCACATGCCATTTCAACACACCACCCTCTCATGCCCACATGTCTGTCCTTGGCCTGCTGCAATTTTCCAGTAAAGCTCAACGCAAACTGGAGAAACCTCATCTTCCGACTAGGCACTTTACAGCCTTCCGGACTGAATATTGAGTTCAACAACTTTAGATCATGAACTCTCTCCTACATCCACACCCCCTTTCCGATTCTCTCTCTCCCCCCCCCCCGCCTTTTCCAATAATTTATATATATTTTTCTTTTCCCACCTATTTCCATTATTTTTAAATGTTTTTCCATCCATCGTTTTATCTCTACCTTTTAGCCTATTTCGATCCTCCCCACCCCACTCCACTAGGGCTATCTGTACCTTGTTCGTCCTGCTTTCTACCCTTAATGTCCCGATTAGCACATTTCTTAGCTAATATCACCACCATCAACACTTCCTGGTGCTTTTGTCTGACATCTTTTGGCTATCTCCACCTATTACTGGCCCTCTATCCAGCTCTACTTGTCTCTTTCCCACCCGCCCCCCCCCCCCCCCCCCCCCCCCCCCCAAAACCAGCTTATATTTCACCTCTTTTCTATTTTTCCTTAGTTCTGATGAAGAGTCATTTGGACTCGAAACGTTAACTGTATCCCTCTCTGCAGATGCTGACAGACCTGCTGAGTTTTTCCAGGTGTTTTTGTTTTTGTTGAAGGAGATACTTAAACTTAAGATATTTTGAACTGGCAGCAACCTGCAGTAGGGTTTAATTAATGGAAGGGCGCACTCTGGACTTGGCTAATTCAGTGTACTCCTGGCTGGTCTCGTACAGATTACCTTCTGTAAATTTGAGGTCATCCAAAGATCTGCTACCCTTGTCTTAACTCGCACCATGTCCTGTTCCCCTATCAGTCCTGTGCTCACTGACCTACATTGGCTTGCGGTCAAGCAATGATTTGATTTTAAAATTCGCACCCTTGTTTTCAAGTTCCTCCAAGGCCTCGCTCCTCCCCTCCCTATCTCTGTAATTTCCTCCAGCCCCACAAACCCTCTGCGATACCTGCGCTGCTCCTCTATTCTGACTTCTGCGCATCCCCAATTTTAATTGCTGCACTATTGATGGCCTTGTCATCAATTCCCTAGGCTCCAACTTCTGCTTTATAATGCTTCTGTGAAACACCTTGGGACATTTTACTATGTTAAAGGTGCTATATAAATACAAGGTTTTGTTGTTGTTGAGGTGGAAGTAAGTGGTCTAGCTGATGGACGGGATGTTTGTTTTGAAGTTAAGTCCCTTCAGAAAGGGTGCCGCAGGCAAATAGCTCACAAAGGTGAGGGCATACGTGAACAAATGGTGTAATTTCAGCATAAGTGGAATCTAGCATCTCTGTGACCTGGGTCTGATGAGGTCTCGTGACTGTGAACTTGGGTGTGGTTATTGGATGTGGCAGATTGATGGTGTAGTTGACAAATAAAATTCACAAATGAAAACATAAAATACAATTAAAATTGAAGTGGATTTACAGCTTTTTTTGTAAGTTTCAGAAACTTGTGACTTCAAATGGCTGAGTTCTGTACTATAGCTAGTAACGTTATCCATCAAAGTCACGCTTCTTATGGGTAGAGCCATAGAGCGAAGTCGAACAGTTTAGAAGATCCCAAACAAAAACCGAATTACCTGGAAAAACTCAGCAGGTCTGGCAGCATCGGCGGAGAAGAAAAGAGTTGACGTTTCGAGTCCTCATGACCCTCTGTCGAAGGGTCATGAGGACTCGAAACGTCAACTCTTTTCTTCTCCGCCGATGCTGCCAGACCTGCTGAGTTTTTCCAGGTAATTCTGTTTTTGTTTTGGATTTCCAGCATCCGCAGTTTTTTTGTTTTTAGAAGATCCCAAGTTTGCTTACCAGTTGATGCTGATTTCACCCAGGAAAAGAATAGTAGTGTTACAGTTGGCCTCTCTGACAAATGGAGGGGGGAATTAATTCATAGTTTCCACTTCTGATTGCTATCATGTGACTCCTTCTAGAAAGTCAAGTGAGTGCATGTGTATATGTGCATCAGTCCAGCTCAGCTGTTTTGCTCCCTATCACTGAGCTTTGCCAGTGCTCATTGTCATAGCTTCACAAAGTGTTCCCAGTTAGACAATGTACTGGAGAACACTAAGCACCAGTGTAATCGATCAGTTTCTTCAGAAAACAAGGGGGAGGAAAATTGATAATATGTGTTTTTATTTGTATAGAATACATTTTTTTAATGTGGGATTGAACTGAATATTTGGTAAGAAGTAAACAATTGTATATTTTTTCTTCTAATATAGGTTACAACAAAAGCTAAACAAGTCAAGGATTTTGTTTCAAGCACACCAGGTATGGGTATTCTTCATTTAAGCTTTCTCAACATAATGGGAATAATGCCCAGTTTGATTTGGGCCTGAGGACTATGTGACAATATCCATAAAAATGTCGCATGATGTTGCAGATAGGCAGTGCCAGACATGGTTTCCTGCCTCCACATTGGATAAAACTCTAAGGCTTGTGCCATATAACCAGTCTATTTGTCTGTTGCAAAAAAGATTGTGTTCTCTGTTGTTTGTATAGCACCTGTTATTGAAGAATTAGGAATAATTGGGAACATAGGTAAAGGAGTAGCACAGTCTGGCCCTTGAACTTGTCATTCTATAGGTCATGGCTGATCAACACCTCAACTGCATTTACCCGACTTTTGGTCCATGGCCCTCAATAGCCTTACCCAATAAAGGCCTGTCATTCTCAGACCTGAAAATTTCAGTTGATTCAGCATCATGACATTTTGGAAGATAGAGTTCTGGATTTCCACTAACTCTTGTTTGGAAAATTACATACTGCATAGTATAAAGCATAGTATGGCCTACTCTTATTTCTTATGTTCTTAAACGGACCATTCAGAAGCCAACCATTCCATGCTGATGTTTCTGTTCCATTTGATCCTCCTCCCACCTTTCCTACTCTAATGCTATTAGCATGTCCCTCTACTTCCTTCTGCCACATCTTCTCTAGATTCACCTTAAATGCATTTATATTATTCCCCACAACTACTCCCTGGGTTAGTGACTTCCACTCTTTGGTGAAGAAGTTTCTTCTGAATTCCCTATTTGATTTCTTGGTGACTACCTTATATTGATGGGCTGTAGTTTTGCTCCATCCCACAAGTGGAAGTACTCTCTCGGTGTCCACTTTTAAAAACATTTCATAATTTTAATGACCTCCTGCTTCCTGTTTTAACTCCTGAATGACTTGGCTCAAGATTATGTCCCCTTGTTTTGGATTCTCTCAGCAAACAAAACAGCTGCTTTGTATTTATTCTTATCTAATCATTATCATTTCAAAAGTGTTTTAAACTCAAGTGAATACAACTCAGGTTTAAGCAATTACCTGGAAAAACTCAGCAGGTCTGGCAGCGTCGGTGAAGAAGAAAAGAGTTGATGTTTCGAGTCCTCGTGACCCTTCAACAGAACTAGTTCTGTTGAAGGGTCATGTGGCCGAGAAACGTCAACTCTTTTCTTCTCCGCTGATGCTGCCAGACCTGCTGAGTTTTTCCAGGTAATTCTGTTTTTGTTTTGGATTTCCAGCATCCGCAGTTTTTTGTTTTTATCTCAGGTTTATGCAACCCCACTCAATAATTTAACCCTTTAAGACCTGGTATAATTTTGGTGGATCTGTGCTGTACCTTCTCCAAGGCCAAAACTATCCGCCCTGAGAACTCCAAATGGGGTGTGCCCAAGCCTCTGTACAACTGAAGCATAACTTCTTTCCCTTTGTATGCCAGCCCTCTTGAGGTAAAGGTTAGTACTCCATTAACCTTTTTGATTACTCGTTGTATCTGTGCACTAGCTTTGTGGTTTCTGTACCAGGTTACACAAATCTCTTTTTGCTTCTCCACAGTTTCTAGTTTCTTCTCATTAAGAAACTCTTCAGATTTTCTCTTTCTTGGATCCAAAGTGCATGACTTTGCATTTGCTCATGTAGAGCTTTATCTTCTACAGTTTTGCCCATTCACTCAATCTGTCTATGTCCCTTTCTAACTTAGGCAGCACAGTAAATTGACTTGATGGCTGTGCCATCTTGCAAACTTGGAGATACAATTATCTACTTCTTCAAACCAGTCATTGATTTATATGGTAAAAAGCTGAGGCCGCAATATGCGTTTAGGGATATGTTAGCGTAATGGTTGTTACTGGACCAGTAATACAGAGACCTGGATGAATGATCTGGAGATGCGGGTTCAAATCCTGCCAAGGCAGCTGGGCAAGTTAAATTAAGTCAATTAAATAAATCTGCAATAAAATCTAGTATCAGTAATGGTGACTATGAAACCATTGGATTGTCACCTAATCCTATCTGATTCTCTAATGTCTTTTGGGGAAGGAAATCTGCTGCTCTTGCCTGTCAGGCCCACAGTAATGTGGTCGACTCTTAACTGACCTCAGAAATGGCCTTGCAATCCACTCGGTTGTACCAACTCACTACAAAAAACTATAAGAAGATAATCAGATGGGCCACCCAGCACGGACCAGATTTGGACACAACAAAGGCACACACAACACTGTCAACCCTACGAAGTTGCCCTCACTAGCATCTGGGGACCTGTGCAAAAATTGAGAGAGCTGGCCCTCAGACCACTCAATCCTGACATCATCATACTCACCAAATCATGCCTTTAAGTCTCAGGATATCCCTGGATATGTCCAGTCACACTGCCAGGGCAGATGCACCATAGAGGATAAGACAGTAATATGCAGTCAGGAGAAAGTAGCCCTGGGAGTCCTCAACCATTACTCTGTGAATTTTAATAGTATCAGGTCAAATGCAGATAAGGAAACCTCCTGCTGATTCCCAGTGCTGCCCTCCCTCGGGTGATGAATGTTGTACTCTTCCATGCTGAGCAACACTTGGAAGAATCACTGAGTAGCAAGAGCACAAACTGTACTCTGGGTGGCTTTAATGTCCATCACTAAGAGTGGATCCATAATACTACTATTGACTGAGTTGGCCAAGTCCTGAAGGATACAGATGCCAGGCTGACATTACGGCAGGTGGTCAGGGAATCAACATGAGGGAAACGCCTATTTGGTCTTGTCCTGACCAATCTACCTGTCACAGATACATTTTGTCCATGTCAGTATTGGTAGAAGTAATCACCACGCAATGTTTGTGGATACAAAGTCTTGTCTTTATCCCCCCTTCACCTTCACCATGTGTGGCACTACCCATTGTGCCAAATAGGATAGGTTCAGAACAGATATAGCAGCTCAGAATTGGCATCTATGAAGTGCTGTGGACCATCAGCAGCAACAGTATGGTTACAGAGATCATAGTGCAATCTGTAACCCCATGGCCTCGCATGTCCCCCACTGTGCAGTTGCCATTAAGCCTGAGGAACCACGCTGGTTCAATGAAGTGTGTAGGAGGGCACGGCAGGAAGATCACCAGGTAGTCGCATCATGGGACTACATTCATGATAAACAATGGAAGCTGCATGCTGTAGACAGAGCCAAGTGATCCCACAACCAGCAAATTTTGTCAAAGCTCTTCAGACTTGCCATGTCGAATGGTGGACAATTGAACAACTAACGGGAGGAGCAGCTCCATAAGCATCTCCATTCTCAATAACAGTGGAAGCAAACATGAGTGCAAAAGACGAGTCTGAAGCCTCGGATGTTAGTGGATGTTACTTGTCACTTAAATACCAAGCAATAACCACCAAATAAGAGAGTCTGTGGACCTCCCCATGACATTCAATGGCATTACCATTGTCGAGTCCTTATCATCAACATCCTGGGGTTGACCATTAACGAGAAACTTAATTGGACTGGCCACATAACTAATGTAGCTACAAGAGCAGGTTGGAGGCTGGTTATTTTGCAGCAAATTCCTCTTCCCCTGACTTCCCAAAACAATTGATAAGCTGGACACTTTTCAGGGCAAAGCAGCCCATTTGATTTGGCACCTCATTGATCATCTTAAACATTCACTCCATGCACCATCGGTGCACCATGGCTTCAGTGTGTGTTATTAATGAGATGCTCTACAGCATCTCACCAAGGCTCCTTCAAAAGCACTTCCAAGATCCAGAGCCTCTACTACTTGAAAGAAAAAGGAGGGTAGGCACATAGGAACACATTCACCTCCAAGTTTCACACCATCCTGGCTTGGAACTATGTCACTGTTCCTTCACTGCTTGGTCAAAATTCTGGAAGCCCCTCCCTAGCAGCACTGGGAATGCACAGGTTCAAGAGAGCTTCTCATTGCAATCTCCTTGAGGGCCTTATCAACAAATGCCACACCCCATTAATTAATTTTTTAAAAATCCCCTGGCTACTTCGGTTGTTACATTCAATCAATCAGAGTATATTCCCTTTAATCTCTACTCTGTCTCCTCCCTCCCAGCTAAGCATCAACAAAGTTACCTTAAATTCCTTGCACTTTTAATTTTGCTTATATCTCGTTCAGAACCTTATCAGATGGCTTTGAGAGCTCCATGTAGACAGCCTGCACAGAAACTCCTGTTGATGACCACTCAAAAAGTTCAGCTAGATTGGTCAGATATAATCTACCCTTCGCAGATGCATGTGAAACTCACTTTATCCTGTCATTGATTTCATTAATTTCCCCTTATTGATTTCATTAACTTCCCCCAGTTTACATGAAACTAACAGGTCTGAATACAGATGCTTTTCACTTGCCATTTTGGGATTTTAAACATGACCTCTGGGTTGATAGTCCAATACCATAACCATTACACTAACCTGACTTAAGGTCATTTCTGATATGTGTGCACACACCATGGACTCCACTTAAGAGAGTTGAGGACAAAAATTATAATTGGCTGACAGTGCAGTGTTGAATATTGTAAAGAAAGAGACATGTCGAAGCTTTTCCTCTTGCACTCATCAGGACACTTTGTAATAATACAAATATAAGGGGAAAAACAACAATTTATACTATTGTGCGAAGAGACTGCTGATTAGTTGGCAAATGGACTCTGGTAGAGGTGTTGCCATGGAGAGTGCACCAGTGATAGTGATTGACAGTTAACTGCCAAGCATTGTTTGAAATTTAAACCAGGCAGCTTGACTTTGGTCAAGGCATTGTCTAGGGAATGAGTCAGCAAATGGCTGTGAGATGTTTTGTTTCATTGAAACAATTTGTGTACATGTTCCTTCTGTCTGCAAAGAACAGGGCCCTGTGTATTAATATATGTAGCTTCCAGTACATGCTAATGTGCAACACTGCGAGCCCCACTGACAATCTAAGCCTCTTTTTCAATGATGAAATGCCCATGTTTACCCTGAAATCTTGCTTTGTGACCTTCAATGATAGTTATAGTACAGGACTAGCAAGCACAAATACCTTGAGTTCAAATGCTACTACATCAAGTTGTGAACTTGAATTCAGAACAAATGGTAATTTTTGAGATAATACCAAAACGACCATGGAGGTGTTGGGTTGTCATAAAATCCTAACTTGTTTATTGATTTCCATCTTCAGTAAGGGGGCTTGTACCCTACCATGTGTGACTTACCTGAAACTCCAGTTCCATATTGTGATTGAGTTTTAATGCCCTCAAAGCATTTAAGGATGGTCAGTAAATACCACCTCACTAGTGTCACTTATATTTTGTTTTTAAAAAGCTGAAGGTGGAGGTAAAAACCTTCATTTAAAAAAAAATTTAAAAAGCAATTTTCTAATCTCTCTTGTCCTCTTCCTCTATTCTTCTCCTGAAGGTGCTACTCTGATACAGTTCTCCATGAAAACCATGCACTACTCCAAGATCATCCTGGGGATCAAAGATATCTCCAACATTTTCCCCAATTACCAATTGTCCCCTTCAGTGTTTTTCTCCCGATCTCTCTACTCTCAATTCAACAAGAAGGGACTTCCTTTCTACTAAGATTGGGGCCCTCAGTTCAGCCTCCTTGCATGCCTGCCATGGACATTCTCCATGTCCAATAAAGCAACCCTTGCCTTTGCAATGGTCCTGATACTCGGGATGAAATTTTACCTCACCTCCTACTAAAGTCGATGGACTTTTGAATGGCTCCTCGCAATTTCCAGCCCCATCCTGGCTGCGACAGGGCTGTAAAATTCTTCCCTCAGTGCTTTCTCTTGTTTCTTTCCTATCTCCCTTAGTGCCGTCTTTGAGCTCATCTTGTCCTTCTACCCCTTTGACATCCAACTTCCTTTCGTAGCCATCATGCTAGCTGACATTGTAAATGATTCCCTACTCATCTGGTATTATTTCTCCACCTTTTAAAATTCCCTTCATCATCCCGTCTTTAAATAAGCCTGGTCTCTTTGTCCTCGCAAATTGTCCTATCTCTACAGTTCTTGAACAAGTTGTCGGCTCCCAAATCTGTGTCCTTCTTTCCTGCAACTCCATAGTGAATCTCTCTAATCAGGTTTTTGCCTTTCCCACAGCACGGAAATGGATCTACTTAAAGTCACAAATTGCATCTTCTATGACTCTGACTGTAGTGCACTTTGCCTCCTCGGCCTGTCTGCAGCCATTGACAGGGTTGAACACACCATACTCCTGCAGCTCCTTTTCTACTTTGTCTAGCTCAATGGTATTGCCCTTGTTATAGTCCAGTGTTTGTTGTGCAATTATAGGCAAAGAACCTTGAACACGCTTCTCTTCCCGCAGCTATTGTTACCTCTGGAATGCTGAAGGATTTATCCTTGGCCCCCCCCTCTTATCTTCTTGCTGCTCTTTTGTGAAATAATTGAAAGATAATAGTCAACATCCACTGGCAAACTGACAGCACCCAGCTCTATTGATGTTTCCACTGAACCTGTGTTGTCAGACTCGGATGCACCCCATTTTTCTCCAGTTTGGGAAGATCAAAGCTATTTGTTTAGACCACTGCCATGAATTCTGGAGCCTTGCTACACCAGTCTATCGATTTAGCTGATGTCTCTGGTTGAACCAGATTGTTCGCAACCTCGGCATCCTGTATGACCCTGACCTGAGCTTCTGATCTCATCCATTTGAGCACTAACACTTCTGCCTTTGCAAAATCACCTGACTTCTCCCCTGCCTCAACCCCATCTATTGCTGAAACCCTTATAGACGTGTTTGTCATGTCCAGACTTGACTACTCCGAAGCTCTCCTGGCTGGCCGCTTATCCAAAAATTTAATGGCATGATGGCAATGATCATTTGTATGCAAAGGTTTCAGTCCTTTCAAAGTGGGAAGGACATACATTATGGTAGGTAATCTTGTATTCAGCTGCACAAGCATATATAAATAGATAGATTTGTTCACAAAAATATTCTGTTGTAAACCAAAATTGTGGTAAACATTGAACAATATGTGCAACATTAACCCAATTTTTTTTAAAATCAGGAACGGTAAAACTATTGGATCTGAAATCAGTAACCCAGACTGTAAAGAGCGCTAAACGTGAAACAGTTCTTCCTGACCACATAATTACTAAAAGAGATGAGGAGGTTGAAGGAGAACATGAGTTTGAAAATGGGGATGATCAAGATAACTACACAGAGGCATTGTCCACAGAAACCAGGCCACGGAAACGGAAAACTGCAAAAACATCAGAGAGAACTCTTATGATTCAAGAAGAAATTGAGCAGAAACAAAAAGGAAGACGCCAGAGGGACTTTGATAACGCAGAACTGGATGATGATAGTGATGAAGAGAAGAAAAGGAAAGGGAAGGTTCGACCTTCAGAAGAAATTGCTGAACTGTGGAACCAAAATCAACAAAAATTGCTTGAATTAGCCTTACAACAGTATCCAAAGGGGACTCCGGAACGCTGGGAAAAAATAGCAAAATGTGTACCAGGAAAAACAAAGGTAATGTTTCTCTATTAATAGAAAACTTTGATCCCTCACACTAATAAAGCTGGCTCACAATCTGTGTCACTGTACAGTTATGGCCAGTATTGGTTGTTTATATCACCTAATAACTTGAAATGTATCAGAAGTTTTGGTACTGAATTTAATACTGTATGATCTCATCCACATGTAAAATGCTCCTCAAAAAAAAAGCATAAATTGTCATCCAAATTGAAAAATTATGGACCTATCTCAAGATTTTTCATCCTTTAGAATAGAGTATGTGGATTAAAGTGTGGCACATGGAATGGAACTTCAAAGATTTGTCAGCCCATTGTGCTAAAGTAACTCCCTCCATCGTGCTAGTTATTGGAAATGCCTAGCAAAAGGAAGGCACCATAAGTGGAGAGGGAAAAACGCTTAAAGGTTTTTACCAGCATGCCTTTGCATGCCTTATGGTGACTAGCTGATGAAAACAGTGACAGGTGCCTGGGATGCATGGGACACATGGTGAAATCGGCAAGCAACAAAAGTTGGAGTGGGGGTAAAGGAAGGTATGCATGTAATTCATTTTATATATAAAATAAACCATAAGTGCTGGGGGAAAAAATACTCTGGACACCCAATGCCCATTGTCAAGCTTGGCCACGTTATCAAATGCAGGTTGTACTTTCCCCACTACTTCCCTTGCAATAGTGTGATTTTGAATCCTGTTTTAGCGCAACCTAATCTGTCATTATGAATTATCCCTATCACCTATTATTCTTAGAGCCTGAGTAATTCTCTCCATTTGGGGGTTTGTGAATAATTTGCATTGTGGTCTTATGTACTTGTGGCCCTGTCTGCACAAAGGCATACTTCTCTGGGAATTACAGGAGAACATACCCGTCTCGAGGCTTTTTCTCTAGAATGCTGGATGGAGTCTGGAATTCTGTCCCTACATTTGTATGGATCCTAGTGCACTATTTTGGTACCCTCTGCTTTCCTTCTGGAGCTCCAAGAAGATCTTTAGGTGTCCAAAGTTTTCACATAAAGTCATAGAAGTTTATGGCACAGAAAGAGGCCGTTCAGTTGTGCTGCCTGAGAAAGAGCTATCCAGCCTAAACTCACTTTCCAGCTCTTGGAAGTGCATATCCATGTATTTTGTTTAAATTCAGTGAAAGTTTCTGCCTTTACCACCTTTCAGGTAGTGAGTTCCAGACCCTCATTGTCTGGGTGAAAAATGGTTTCTATTCCACTCCCCACTAATCCTTGTACTAGTTACTTGAAAATCTCTGCCCCCTGGCTAATGACCACGTCTAAGAAAGCTCCTTCCTATCCACTCTATCCAGACCCTTCAAAATTTTATACACTTCAATTAAATCTCCCCTCAACCTCCTCTGTTCCAAAGAAAGGAACTGCAATCTTTCCTCATAGCTAAAATGCAACTCATGCCTGGCAACTTCTTTGTAAATCTCCTCTGTACCCTCTCTACTGCAATTACATTCTTCCTTTATTGCAGTTATCAGAATTGTATGTGGTACTCTAGCTTTGGGCTAACTAGTAATTCATACAGCTCCAGCATAACCCGCCTGCTCCAACATTTTATGCCTCGGTTAATAAAGGCAAATATACCATGTGCCTTCTTGAGCCATCTTATCTACCTCTCTTGGTGACTTGAGGGCGGTGTGGGTGAGCACTCCAAGCTCTCGCTGTTCCTTGACCCTTTTCAATAATCTGCATTTCTTGAGTACTCCATTGTTTGCCCCTCTCCAAGTGCGTAATCTCACATTTTTCCATTTGCCACTTATCTGACTACCTGATTAGTCCATTAATAGTTTTCTGCAGTCTATATCTTTATTCGTCACAATCAACTACACAGTTAATATTTGTATCATAGAATAGAATCATAGGGTACAGCACTAAAGGAGGCATTTGGCCCATCGTGTCCATGCCAGCTCTCTGCAAGAGAAAAATACTCCCACTCCCTAGCCCTTTCCCAGTAACCCTGCAAATTTTCTCTTCGGATGCTTATCCAATTCCCTTTTGAAAACCACGATTGAACCTATTTCCACCACACCGCTATGCAGCACATTCCAGATCCTAACCACTTGCTGTATAAAAAAGGTTTTTCTTCATGTTGCCATTGGTCCTTTTGGCATTTACCTTATATTAGTATCCTCTTGACCCTTCCACCAATGGGAGCAGTTTCTCCCTATCTACTCTATCTAGACCCCTCATGATTTGGAGCACTTCTATCAAATCTCCCCTCTCAATCTTCTCTTTAAGGAAAACAACCCCAGCTTCTCCAATCTATAACTGAAGTCCAATCCCTAATTGTAACTGATGTTCATCATCTCTGAATCCATTCTTGTAAATCTTTTCTGCACCCTCTGGACCGTTTTCACATCCCTCCTAATGTGCGGTGCCCAGAAATAGACACGCTTCTCCTGTTAAGGTTGAACCAGTGTATAACTTCCTTGCTTTTGCAATCTATGCCTCTATTTGTAAAACCCAGGATCCTGTACACCTTTTTAACTGCCTTCATGACCTGCCTTGCTTTTTCCAAAGAACTGTGTACATGTACCCCCAGGTGTCTCTGTTCCCATTACCCCCTTTAGCATTCTACCCTTTATTTTGTATTGCCCTCTCCTCAATCTTCCTACCAAATTGCATTCCTCTGCATTAAATTTCATCAGTCATGTGCCTACCCATTTAAGCAGCCTGTCTGTGTCATTTTGAAATCTCTCATTATCCTCCTCACTGTTCGCAATACTTCCAAGTTTTGTCTCACTTTCAAATGTTGAAATTGTGCCATTAGTATATATGGATCATTATATAGTAATACATCAAGAAAAGCAATGATCCTAATATCAATCCCTGCAGAACCCCACTATAAACTTTCCTCCAGTCCAAAAAGCATCTGTTCACCAGTACTCATTGTTTACTATCACAGTCAATTTCATGTCCATGCTGCCACTCTTACTTTTATTCCATGGGCCTCAGCATTGCTGACAAGCCTCTCATGTGGCACTTTATCAAACACCTCTTAGAAGTCCATGTGCACCACATCAACTGCATTATCATCAACCATTTCTGTTGCCTCATCAGAAAAACCAAATCATGTTAGTTAAACATGATTTGCCTTTTAATGAATCTGTTTTTCCAATTCTTGTCCAAGTCAGTGTTAATTTTATTCTGGATTATCACTCCCATAAACTTTCCCATCATTGTGACAGACTTAGAGTTGCTGGGTTTATGCTTGGGTGCTTTTTTTGAACAAGTTTGTAGCATTTTCCATTCTCCAGTCCTCTGGCACCAACCACTACAAGATTGGAAGATTATGGTCAGTACCTCCGCAATTTCCATCTTAACTTCCCTTAGTATACTCAGATGCATCCCATCTGCTCCTGGTGACTTATCAACTTCAATTTCAGCTAGCTTCTCCAATGCCTCCTCTTCATCAATTTTTAGCCCATCCAATATCTCAATCTCCTCTTTCACTGTGACTTTGACAGCATTTTCTTCCTTGGTAAAGATGGATGCAAAGTACTTATTTTAGTACCTCAACCATATCCTCTACCTTCATGCCTAGATTATTTTTATGGCCCTTAATTGACCCAGCCTTCTGTTCATACTTTTTTACTATTTATATGCCTATACAAGACTTTTGGATTCTATATTATGTTAGCTCCCAGCCCCTTCTCTACTTTCCATTTGCCTCTTTGACTTCCATTTTCAGATCCCCTCTGAACTTTCTATATTCAGCTGGTTATCACTTGTATTATAAACTTGACATCTGTCATACACACACTTTTTCTGCTTCATCCTTTTTAATGTCACTTCTGCACTTTCTATACTCCTCTTAGCTTTCTGCAGTATTGAGTACTTGGTATCCTACATTTTGCTTTGCTTGTTTTGAACATTCCTTCACTCAGGGGGCTCTAGGTTTTGGAGACCCACCCTGTCCTTAGTGAGTTCAGAGCAGATAAGTTTTCCCAATCATCTCCTTGAGTGCCTCTAACTGCTCTGACACAGATTACTCTCAAGTAGCTGTTTCAAGTCCAATTTTGCTAAATCATATCTTGACTTAGTAAAATTAGCATTTCCTCAATTGAGAACTTTTACCCCTTCACCCTTTTCCACATCTACCCTAAATCTAACTGAATTATGATCACTCACCACCAAAATGCTCTCTCACTGCCACCTGCCCCACTTTTGTACCTAAAACTAAGTCCAGAACTGACCCTTTTATTGGGCTAGCTACATACTTGCTGAAGATAAATGCCTGAATGCATTTTAAGAATATTTTAGCCTTGATACCTTTTATGCCAATTCTTTCCCAATTAAGGTAGTTGAAATCCTCAACTATTACTGCTGTATTATTTTTGCATTTCTCAGAAATGTGCCTGCACATTTGCTTTTCTATCCCTCTCTGAGTATTTGGGGATCTATAGTATATTCCTAACAGCCTGATGGCCACTTTTTTTCTTTGTTCTTCAGTTCAGCCCATATGATCTCATTTGATGATCCTTCTGGCTTTCATCCCTTCTCAGTTTTAATTGTTTTGTTTTAACAATATTGCTACCCCCCACCTCTCCTTTTTTATTCATCTCTCCATCCTGTCTGAAAGCCCCATAAGCAGGACTGCAAGCTTCCCTTTAGATATTATTAAAATATAGCTTGTATTATACTTATGTGAATCTGTGCCCTCAGGTTATACATCAGTACTAGGAGTCTTGAATATATACACTATTGAGCAGTGCCAAAGTCCTTTGTTGTCTGTTTTCCAGCATTTGTTTCCTCTGCCTTCCACGTCCACTTACTAATTTTCTGCCTTCAATTTTGCTTCTCTCTCTTCTGAATCTATGCTCAGGTTCTTAGCTCCCTGTTTAAACCCTCCCCTACGGCACTAACAAATCTCTGCACAACAAAATTGGCCCCGGCCTCATTGCATTGTAATCCACTAGGCTTGCACTGGTCCTGCCTCCCCTAAAATAAGAATCTAAATCTCTCCCTGCTGCGCTGTCTCACCTGTCAGGCATTCACCTGCTCTATCCTCCTATTTTTGCACTCAAACTAGTAATTGGCAGCAAAGGTAATCCAGAAATTACTATCTTTGAAGCCCTGCTTATTGGGTAATTTTTCTAGCTCCTTAAAATCTTCCAGCATTACCTCATTCCTTTTCCTACCTATGTCATTGGTACCAATATCACAATCTCTGGCTATTCAGTCTCTACCCTCGGAATATAAACATATGAACATACAAGTTTGGAGTGGAAGGCCACTCGGCCCTTCATGCCTGTTCTGCCATTCAATAAGATCATGGCTGATATTATTTTAACCTCAACTTCACATTCCTGCCTATCCCTGATAGTCTTTCACCCACAAGAATTTATCTGCCTCTGCCTTAAAGATATTCAAGGATTCTGCCTCAACCACCTTTTGAGGAAGAAACATAGAAAAATAGAAGCTGGAGTAGATCATTCGGCCTTTCGAGGCTGCTCCGCTATTCAATATGATCATGGCAGATCCTCTATCTCAACGCCATATTCCCGCTCTCTCCCCATACCCTTTGATGTCTTTAGAGTCTGGAAATCTATCTATTTCCTTCTTAAATATAATCAGTGACTTGGCCTCTGAAGCCCTCTGTGGCAGAGAACTCTACAGGTCCACCACCCTCAGAGTGAAGAAGTTTCCCCACATCTCATCCCTAAATGGCCTACCCCAAGATTGAGATTGTGACCCCTTGATCTAGAGTCCCCCAGCCAGAGGAAACATCACCCCTGTCCGGCCCTGTCAGGATTTTACACTTTTCAATGAGATCCCCTCTCATTGTTCTAAACTCCAGTGAACACAAGCCTGGTCGGCCCAATTCCCCCTCATTCAACAATCCTGCCATCCCAGGAATCAGTCTGGTGAACCTTCTCTGCACTCCCTCTATGGCAAGTATATCCTTTCTTAGGTAAGGAGACCAAATACTGCGCACAATGCTCCAGGTGTGGTCTCACCAAGGCCCTGAACAGCTGCAGCAAGATATCATTGCTCCTGTACTCCAGTCCTCTCGCAATGAAAGCCAACATGTCATTTGCCTTCTTAACTGCTTGTTGCACCTGCATGCTTGCTTTCAGTGATTGGTGTACAAGGACACCCAGAACCCTTTGTACATCAACATTTCCCAATCTATCACCTTTTAAGTAATACTCTGCCACTCTGTTTTCCCTACTGAAATGGATAACTTCACAATTACCCATGTTATACTGCATAAGGACATAACATAAGAACTAGGAGCAGGAGTAGGCAATTCAGCCCCTTGAGCCTGCCCTGCCATTCATTACAATCATGGCTGATCTCATTTTGGCCTTAGTTCCAATTTCCCACTCTCTCCCCATAACCTTTCAACCCATCACTAAATAAAATTTGTCTATCTCCTCAAATCTATTTAGCATCCCAGCATCCACTGCACTCTGAAGTAGTGAATTCCACAGATTCACAACCCTTTGAGAAAAGTAATTCCTCCTTACCTCTGATTTAAATCTACCACCCCTTAGCCTAAAACGATGGCCTCTCGTTCTAGGATGCCCCACAAGGGGAAACATCCACTCCATGTCTACTTTGTCTATCCCCTTTAGCATCTTATATACCTCAATCAGATCTCCCCTCATCCTTCTAAACTCTAGCGAGTATAGGCCTAAACTGCTTAATCTCTCCTCATAAGACAAGCCCCGCATCTCTGGAATAAATCTAGTGAACCTCCTCTGAACCACCTTCAATGCAACTACATCCTTCCTCAAGTAAGGGGACCAAAACTGTGCACAGCTCTCCAGGTGCGAACTCACCAATGCCTTGTACAGTTGCAACAAAACTTCCCTATTTTTATACTCTATCCCTTTAGCAATAAATGCCAAAATTCCATTTGCCTTCCTTATTACCTGCTGTGCATCTGCCATGTATTTCCCCATTCACTCAACCTGTCTAAATCACCTTGCAGTTGGTGCAATGACACAGCCTTGTTTGACCCAGGATTTCACTGAGATAGGGTTTGCGGTGATTCCATTGTAGATGATCACGGCTTGCATGTAATCATGGAGTACGCAGAGGATGGTGACAAATTTCATAGAGCAACCCCAAGGCATCCTCAAGAGTCAAATACACCCATAACGGGAAACTCTGGCTCGTGACCAACCAATGGAGAAGGCTCATTTGGGAAGGCACCAAACCCCTTAGACACTTTGTTGGGAATGTGCAGGGGAAAAGTTGAGGTATCGGAGGGAGCACACAAACAGCTCATCTCTTATCCCATCAAGCACACCTGCTCCAAATGCTGCAGAATCTGCATACCATGCATTGAACTTATCAGCCATCTCAGAACCCAGCGAACCAGAGTGGAAGCTAGAAGATTATGATTTTCTAAATATGCCACTATCTCTTTAATAATGGAATCTCGGATTTTCCTATGACAGACATTAGGCGAATTAACCTATTGTTTCCAGGTATGTGTCTTCCTCCTTTCTTGAAGAGTGGTGTTATATTTGTGGTTTTCCAATCCATTGGGACCTTTCCAGAAATCAGGAATTTTGCAAGATTATGACCAATTCATCCACCATCGCTGCAGCCACTTTCTTTAAGGTCCTAGGAAGCAGGCCATCAGGTTCAGGGGACTTGTCAGCCTTAAGTGCCATTAATGCCCTTAGTATTCCCATTACTTTTTTTCCCTAGCGATAGCAATTGCTTTAAGTTCCTCCCTTCCTTTTGCCTCTCGATTTTCTACTATTCTTTAGGTGTTTTTTGTGCCTTCTGTTGTGAAGACAGATACAAAATACTTATTCAAAGTCTCTGC
Source organism: Carcharodon carcharias (assembly GCF_017639515.1). Classification (NCBI taxonomy): domain Eukaryota; kingdom Metazoa; phylum Chordata; class Chondrichthyes; order Lamniformes; family Lamnidae; genus Carcharodon; species Carcharodon carcharias. The sequence goes on from NC_054469.1 coordinate 61,051,725, forward strand.
CATTTTCTCACTTCTCATTAATTCCCCAGTCTCATCCTCGAAGGGACGAATGCTGACTTTAGATACTCTTTTTGTAGAAGCTTTTACTGTCTATTTTTATATATCTTGCTAGTTTTCTATCATATTCAAATTTCTCCATCCTTATATTTTTAGTTATACTTTGCTGGTTTCTAAAATTTTCGCAATCTTCTGGCCTAACACTAATCTTCACAGCATTGTAAGCCTTTTCCTTCAACGTGATACAACCCTTAACTTCCTTTGCTAGCCACAGATGGTGTATCTTTCTGGTAGAGTCTTGCTTGTTCAATGGAATATATCCTTGTTGGGAGTTATGAAGTATTTCCTTAAGTGCCTGCCACTGCTTCTCTACTGTCTTATTTCAACCTACTTACCGAGTCCACTTTAGCCAACTCTGTCCTCATAAACTTAAATAAAGGCAATTACATAATCACGGATAACTTTAATCTTCACATTGTTTGGGCAAGTCAAATTGGCAAAAGTAGCCCGGAGGATGAGTTCATAGAATGTAATTACAAGAGTAAAACATTAGTTATGGGCCCACATTCCTCACAGTCAAACTTCAGTAAGACACCCTTGCTCCTGTACTCAAGTCCTTTAGCAATGAAGGCCAACATGCCATTTCCCTTCTTAATTGCTTGCTGCACCTGCATGCTTGCTTTCAGTGATTGGTGTACAAGGACACCCAGGTCCCTTTGTAAATCAACATTTCCCAATTTGTCACCATTTTAAATAATACTCTGCTGTTTTTCCTACCAAATTGGATAACTTCACACTTATCCATGTTATACTGCATCTACCATGTATTTGCCCACTCAATAAACTTGTCTAAATCACCTTAAGGCCTCCTAACACCCTACTCACCATTCACATTCCCACCTCGTTTTGTGTCGTCAGCAAACTTGGAAATATTACATTTGATTCCCTCATCCAAATCGTTGATACGTATTGTGAATAGCTGGGGCCCAAGCACTGATCCCTCCAGTACCCGACTAGTCACTGCCTGCCATTTTGAAAAAGACCCATTTATTCCTACTCTGTTTCCTGTCTGCTAACTAATTCTCACTCCATGCCAATATATTATCCCCAATCCCATGTGCTTTACTTTTGCACACTAACCCCTTATGTGGGACTTTATCAAAAGCTTTCTGAAAATCCAAATACACCAAATCCACTGCTTCTCCCTTATCGATTCTGCTAGTTACATCCTCAAAAAAAACTCCAATAGGTTGTCAGACATGATTTCCCTTTTATGAATCCATATTGACTTTGTCTAATCCTGTTGATATTTTCTTAATATCACATCCTTTATCATAGATTCTAGCATTTTCCGTACAACTGATGTTAGGCTAACCAGTCTGTAATTCACTTTAATCCCTCCCTCCTTTTTTAAATAGTGGAGTTCCATTTGCCATCGTCCAATCTGCTGGGACTGTGCCAGACTCTACAGAATTTTGGAAGATGATGACCAACGCATCCGCTATTTCCATGGCCACCTCCTTTAGTACCCTGGGATGTAGATTGTCATGTCCTGGGGATTTATCGGCTTTCAGTCCCATTCGTTTCTCTCTTTTTTTTAATAATACTAATTCCCTTCAATTCTTCCTTCTCACTAGACCTTTGGTTCGCTAGTATTTCTGGGAAGTTATTTGTGTCTTCCTCTTTGAAGACAGAACTAAAGTAGTTGTTTAACTGCTTTGCCATTTCCTTGTTCTCTATTATAAATTATCCTGTTTGGAACTGTAAGGGACCTACATTTGTCTTCACTCATTTTTTTCTTCTTGCATACTTATAATAGAAGCTTTTACAGTCCTCTTTTATGTTCCTTGCAAGTTTACTCTCATACTCTATTTTTCCCCCCTTTGTCAACCCTTTGGTCCTCCTTTGCTGAATTCTAAACTGCTCCCAATCCTCAGGCTTGCTACTTTTTCTAGCAACTTTTATATGACTCCTCTTTGGATCTAAAACTATCCTTAGTTTCTTTTGTTAGCTATGGTTAGGCCATTTTTCCTGTTTTGTTTTTGTGCCAGAAAGGACTGTATAACCGTTGCAATGCATACATTCATTCCTTAAATGTTAGCCACTACTTATCCACCGTCATGCCTTTTAATGAAGATCCCCAATCTATCTTAGCCAACTCAAGCCTCATACTTTCGTAGTTTCCTTTGTTTAGATTTAGAACTCTAGTTTCTGATTGGACTATTTCACTTTCCAACCTAAGGAAGGATTCTATCATGTTATGATCACTCAACCCTCTGAGAGAAAAAGTTTTTCTTCATCCCTGTCCTAAATGGGTGACCCCTTATTGATAAATAGTGACCCCAAGTTCTAGATTCTCCCACAAGAGGAAACATCCTTTCCGCATCCACCCTGTCAAGTCCCCTCAGGATCTTTTAAGTTTCTATCAAGTCGCGCCTCACTGTTCTAAACTGCAGCAAACACAAGCCAAGCCTGCCTAGCCTTTTCTCATAAGACAACCACGCATTCCAGGTATGAATCTAGTATACCTTCTCTGAACTGCTTCTAATGCATTACATCTTTCCTTAAATAAGGAGACCAATACTGTACACAGTACTGCAGGTCTCTCAAATGCCCTGTATAACTGAAGCATAACCTCCCTACACTTGTATTCAATTCCCATTGCAATAAATGGTAACCTTCTATTAGCTTTCCTAATTACTTGCTGCACCTGCATACTAACCTTTTGTGATTTATGCACTAAGACATTCGGATCCCTTTGCATCTTAGAGCTCTGCAGTCTCTCACCATTTAGATAAAACGGCTCTTTTTTATTCATCCTGCCAAAAAGGACAACCTCACATTTTCCCACATTATATTCCATTTGCAAAATCTGTGCCCACTCACCTAACCTATCCATATCCTTTTGTAGCCTCCTTATATCCTCTTCACAACTTACTTTTCTACCTGCCTTTGTGCCATCAGCAAATTTAGCAACCATACCATCAGTCCTTTCATCAAAATCATTTATATAAATTATAAAGAGTTGAGGCCCCAGCACTGATTTCTGTGGCACACCAGTCGTGACGAGTGGTGTGCCACTCGTGACATCCTTCCAACCAGAAAATGAGCCATTTATGCCTACTCTTTGTTTCCTGTTAGCTAGCCAATCTTCTATCCATGTCAATATGTTACTCCCACACCATGACTTTTATTTTCCGTAATAACCTTTGATGAGGCACTTCTCATCAACAAATGCCTTCTGAAAATCTAAATGTAGTACATCCACCAGTTCCCCTTTATCCACAGCACACGTGACTTCTTCAAAGAACTCCAATAAATTGGTTAAACATAATTTCCCTTTCACAAAACCATGTTGACTCTGCCTGATTAACTTGAATTTATCGAAGTGCCCTGTTATAATGTCTTTAATAATTCTTCCAACATTTCTAATATTTTCTCTAACTGCCCTATAGTTTTCTGCTTTCTGTCTCCCTCCATTTTTGAATAAAGGAGTTACATTCAATATTTTCTGATCTAATGGAACCTTCCCTGAATCTAGTGTAAATTTTGGAAAATTGAAATGAACGCATTGACTATCTCACAAGCACTTCTTTCAAAACTCTAACTTGAAATGCATCAGGACCTTCTATGATCTGCTTCTGGAATGAGGAGGTTAACTTATGAGGAAAGGTTGGACAGCCTGGGCCTGTATCCATTGGAGTTTAGAAGAATGAGAGGTGATCTTATTGAAACATGTAAAATCCTAAGGGAACTTGACAGGATGCTGAGATGTTTCCCCTTGTGAGAGAGATCAGAACTAGGGGACACAGTTTTAAAATAAGGAATCTCCCATTTAAGACAGATGAGGAGAAATTTTTTCTTATGGTCATGTGTCTGTGAAGCTCTGTTTCTTAAAGAGGGGTAGAGGCAAGATCATTAAATATTTTTAAGGCAGAGATAGATAGATCCTTGATTATCAAGAGTATCGGAGGTAGGCAGGATAGTGGTGTTGAGGCCACAATCAGATCAGCCATGGTGATGTTGACTGGCAGAGCAGCTCAAGGGGTTGAATGGCCCTGCTATTGCCACTAGTCTATATGTATCCTTGACCGTGGCAGGAGGGAGGAAACACACCATTCTGGAATGCTATCTGCTGCCGTGGAAACCCCTAACTATTGTGTTGCTTGTTGCTATTGCTTTTCTGACATTCCTCCTGTCTGCCCTATACAGCTGAGCCACCCATGATGCCAAGGACTTGGTTTTGACTGTATTCCCCAGAGGGACCATTGCCTCTCATTAGTACTCAGAATTGAGCAATGTGAATTCGGGGTTCCCTCGAGCTATCTGCCTGGCGGTCACCTTTTTTTTATTCATTCATGGGATGTGGCCAGCATTTATTGCCCATCAATAGTTGCCCTTGAGAAGGTGATGTTGAGCTGCCTTTTTGAACCACTGTAGTCCATGTGGTGTAGGTATACCCACAGTGCTGTTGGAGAGTTCCAGGATTTTCACCCAGCGACAGTGAAGTAACGACGATATATTTCCAAGTCAGGATGGTGAGCGACTTGGAAGGGGACCTCCAGGTGGTGGTGTTCCCATCTATCTGCTGCCCTTGTCCTTCTAAATGGTAGTGGTTGTGGGTTTGGAAGGTGCTGTCGAAGAAGCCTTGGTGAATTCCTGCAGTGCATCTTGTAGCTGGTACACACTGTGGCTACTGTGCATTGCCGGTGGAGGGAGTGAACCTATTCCCTCTCTGTGTGGACACTCTTAAGCTGTGGGGTAACCACCTCTTGAAATGTGCCTGCTGTGTTGCTCTCAGCCATGTGGATGCACTGTAATGATACCAGCTGCTGTTCAAGCTCGGAAACCTGGAACTTGAGTTCCTCCAGCTGTTATAACTTTCTGAACATGTAGTTGTCCAGGACATGAGAAGCACCCTGGATTGCACACATGGCACAGACTGCATTCAACAGGACTGAGGGGCCCTCCCATACCTCTCTTTATTAGACTGCAATCTAAACTTACCAGAAATAACTTAAGACTTGTTCTGAATTTGAATAGCTGAATTTTCACATTTGTGTCAAGAAAACCATGCCACTGTTAAAGGAAGACTTCTCTGCATTGGACATTCAGGTTGCAGGAGACTTGTCCAAGGGATGTTGCTTCACTGCTTGCTTTGTTGACAGTTTCCCTCAGCAATTGCAGGCATGGTTGCTGCAGATCTTCACCCATTAAATTGGGTGCAGGACTAATTTACAGGGCTCCATATACTGGTTTCCTGTAAGTGCATTTACTCAAATGCTTATAAAATTGTGACCAGATATTCATTCACAAAGAAAGTCATTTGCTGGTATTTTATTGCAATTATTTGAATGTTTCTAAAAATATTATCCTCATTGTGACCTCCATTGTACTTTCTGTTTTATAGCAAAAGTAATATTAGAAATTGAAAAACTTCCTCATTTACAGGTCCTTAAACATGCTGTGCGTAATGTGCATGTGTGATGATTAATGCGTTAATACTTTAATTTTCATACTTAAGGAAGAGAAATATATGGCCAGGATTCAGCATGCCCCTTAGGCCCTGATTTGTTTATGCCAATTTTATGTTTAGATGCATTCTAATGGCATTCACAGGATACTTAAGTATAACTTGACACTGGCGGAATGGGTGGATTTTCGGGTCCAACTTCTGAGTGGTGGTCACAGAGGAGGTTCCAAGCCTTCATGCCCAGTCCAATAGAAAGACTAGTTATTTCAACCTCCAGACCATCACCTTCCTTGTCCCTACCTCCCCACTCATAAAATCCCCATCAAAGTCTTTGTCAATTTTAGGCTCAAATTGATTTACTGCTTCATAAGAAAAGTTTGAAGATAGAAAAGGCTATTTGCCCATTGAACGCCATTCCTATGGTGCTTCATCTTTTTGGTGCCTCAGCTTTTATCCATTTTGAATAGCCTGTGCCTTTAACTTTATCTTGCCTAGTAGATTATTATAGACAGATTTTTAATACTTTTGAAATAATTTGCATGCTTTTTAACTGCTACTTTTCACTAATTGAAATCCGTTCTCTGGTGCTACCTTCCTATGTTCCTAGTCCCAAAGATAAGTAAAGGAATAGAAAAGATTACGCAATTGATTTGCCTGACCTAAGCTTAGAACTTGTAATTACAACAACATTAACATTTATATAGTGTTATGGCACAGCAGATGGTAAATGCTGAGCTGCTCAAATGCCAGAGGGACACTTGAAACAGCTGCCACAACTGTTTTGCAATTTGTATTTTTATTTGCGTGCCTTCAATTCAGTAGTAATAAGACCACTGAGTCTGAGATTTATTTAATAAAACTAAATTAAACATTTATTAATAAAAGAAATGATTTTAAGTCCATACATAGGTCTACAAATTACTACTATAATAACACCTAAATCCCCTCATTAATCTAGCTCCCAGTTACACCTCCGTTAAGGCAACAGTAAAACAACATAGATTTCAACAGGCCCAGGCAAAGAACGCAATACCCTGGACGGTGATATTTAAAATTAATTCTTAGCTTCGGTTCCTGGAGACAGCAGCTTGGTACATAGAGCCTGGGGGCTTTTCACACTTGTTGGATCTTGGAATGCCTTCTTCCTTACACATAACCTCATCTCCTTTATACATGTTTCTCCCTTTTTAATGTACATTCCATTGTCCCAATACGTCTTTGTAAATTTACTTTTTCCATAATATAAATCTTTCATAGCACTCATTATCAGTAATCTTTGGGAAAAATAAACGCACTGTTTAGCTCAGCCTCTGTTGGCTAGGTGTAACATCCCATATCTCTTTGAAATTCATGACTCTGATTTATCTAAAAGTGCAAATGTTCTTCACACCTCACATTCTAAAACTTCAGCCATATTTACGTATTTAGCATTTCAAACCTTGTCTGATACATCAAAGCATCCAGACCAGCTGCCTCCAATTCAATGAAATCCCATACACACTTATACACAGAAACTAATCCAAATCCCACTATTAACCTACCTTTATAACAAACACAATAATATTATGAAAATTATTATATTTTCATGACAATAATGCCTTTAATGTCCCAAAGGTGCTTCATAGGAGCATTATCAAACAAAATTTGACACTGAGCCACATGAGATATTAGGGCAGAAGACCAAAAGCTTGGCCAAAGAGGTAGGTTTTAAGGAGTGTCTTTAAAGATGGGAACAAAGATGGAAGGAAATTCCAGAGCTTATGACCTGGGCAGCTGAATGTACAGACACCAGTGATGTAGCAATTGAAGTCTGGAATGATCAAGAGGCCAGAATTGAAAGAACACAGATAACTTGGAGGTTGTAGGACTGGAGGAGGTTATGGAGATGGGGAAGGAGTAAGGCCATCGAGGGATTTGAAAATGAGGATGAGAATTTTAGAATCGAGGTGTGGCTCAACTTGGAGCCAACATTGGTAAGTGAGCACAAGGGTTGTGGGTGAATGGGATTTGCTAAGAGTTAGTAGAAGAGCAGCAGAGTTTTGGATGAGCTCTAGTTTATGGACACTGAAAGATGGGGAGGAGCCAGGAGTGTGTAAGAATAGTCAAGTCCAGAGGTAGCAAAGGTATGGCTGAGGACTTCAGCAGCTGAGTTACTTACTGTCTGAAGCCACCTGGGCTCCATCCTTGGAATTCCCTTTTTAGACCCTCATTAAAATGTGTTCTTTGACCAAGCCTTTGGCGCCCTTTCCATTTTCATCCTTTGGTTCTCAATAACCATTTTTTTCTTCTTTGCGAATTCCCTGGCAGCATTTTGCTATGTTGTGAGGTAACTTATAGCCACAGCTTGTCAATGAAACACTAGCAGTCAGTCTTATTGTCAATTTTTTTTATTGTCTGCAGGAAGAATGCATAATCAGATACAAACTATTGGCTGAACTGGTTATGAAGAGGAAACAAGCCAAAAGCTGACTGAAAATGATACCTGAAGGACTGGTCTCCCTCCAAAAGCAGTAATGCGCCATGGACAAATATATTGTATAAACTTGGAGCCTAGTTGCTTATAACTTACCTCAGCTTTCTTTTTGCCAACGTCATGTGCCTTAATAAAAAATATCAATGTGCCACCATCTCTTCCAGAATAATCAGATAATTCAATATTAAAATTCAATTTGTTCATTAAATGCCTTGCACATCTAGATAGTTTTAAATTTATTTGTAAGAAGCTGATATTCTGTACCCCAGTTCCATACTTGTCTCTGTATTGGTTATAAATTTGTATTCTTTTCCTTTGCAAATTGTTGATAGAGTTTGGATTCTAGCAGTTTTAATTGAATAGTTATTTATAACATACCAACACAGAACAGGATGTTTTGAGACTATGTAAAATTCAATTACAAATTAAGATCTTAATTAAGGAGATTAATTTGAATCAACTTTTTTTTGTTCTTGCTTCTTTTTCATCCCCATGTCTCCTGAACCATGTTGTATCATCCTCTTCTGTTCCAAGGGTGATAGCAGCTCTTCAGTACCTTGTCTATACAACCATTCTTCATACATAAACTTAACCTGAGGATTAATGTTAATTGTAGCTGGGTCACACCCAGACCTGTCCTTGGTCAGAATGCATATGTGTACTTCCAGCGTGAGCTTCTGCATAGTGAGCAGGATCGGAATCCTGGCTGACTCCTGTCCCTAGCTCAAAGATACTGAGACGTGGCTAGGATCTGCTGATACTATGTAAATGGGTAATCTGACTAGGAACCTTCCCATTTAGGATGGCTCAGTACCACACCATATGTTGTTCCTAGCTACTAAACCTTTGCACAGTCCTCTGCAGATTGATTTCTTAAAGAATGCTTAAATCAATCAGTTTTAAATTTTGAGGTTGAAATGTTGTGCCAAGGAGTTCTGTAAAGTGCACTGTCTTTGCTTATTTTCTGCAATCTGTCCATTTAGTAAGTTAATGTATGGTAAAGTTAGCATTTACTGTAAACAAAGTGAAGCTTTGTTTCTGCAAGTTACATGTGTTGCTGGAACATCACAGTGTAGAAACTTTCATGGTATTTTTCCTAAAGTCAAACATTTGTCGAATTGGCAAATGTGATGCATCTATGGTTATAATTAAGTATGCTCAAATTTTGGTTTATGCAGAAGTCTTTTACTGATATTTATATTGATTGAAAAAAATCATGGCTTCATGTAGTCACACATTTGTATTGGGAAATCTACATGGAACAAGCTAATCTCAATTGAGTTATGATGATTTAAGATTCCAAAACATTTACTTATTCCAGCATAAGACAGAAGTGTGCTTCAGCCAGTAGTTTCCCTTTTGAGTAACGGATTTTTTTTCTACATACTATAATGTACAGCGCATCTAGTTCCCAGAGAATTCAGTTTTAACATTTCCATCTGTTGTACACAGTGAAAACTGTTTTCAAAGCTGTTAATGCTTAACATGCTTTTATCACCAGATATGTACTGGTACGAACCTGGTATAATTTTCAAGTGTCTGGTGTAAACCTCCTGGATTAAATAATACTGGTACAAAACCTCATCCCTTTAGACTGTTTCCGTATTGATTCTCAGTGTCTCAGTCATATTAAGATCTGCTGCCATATTCTGAACTCATTGCATGAAGCTGTTGATTTGTGAAACTGTCATTATACTGGATGTACTCACCAGGGTGGTTGCAAGTGTAATTAGGAATTTTTAAAACATAGTGTGATTTGTTCTGGGGAAACCATATGATATGCATGCATAAGAAACATTTGCAGACAGGCAGTGTGGCCTTCAACTCCCATGCCTTTTTAAAACCTTGGGACCTGTGGTATAATGTTTGGTTTTCCGGCAGGTACAAGTTGGGTTTTGTGGTAGATAAGAAAAGTTTCAGAGTTCATCTAGTTCACTTATGCTATCCTGTATGGCTAATCGTAGCAATCCTTTTTTAATCAATTGACACATAACAGATAAATGAAGCAAGGGAACCCCAGTGGGAAAAATTTTGAGTCCAAAGTCATCTGTTCTTCCCAAGCATCCTACACTTACATGTCATGTCTTGTGATTTGCTTCCCACATCAGATAGAACGAATGTGTCCTTGACAACCTGAAGGAAGCAATAGAAGAGTTAATCTGACATATTAATTCCCTGAAACTATGGGGCGGGTAAGAAATTAGCTCAGGCCAAGTTACAAACCAGGGAACAGGGAAAATGGTCGGGTGTACAGATAGAATAAGAATAAACAGGAGGAGCTTACTCCTTTTTAGGACCAGATCCTTGGTGTCTCATTAAAAAGGTTGTTTGACTCACATTTAGCTGAGGTGTATAGTGTAATGCCAGATGTTCCATCACTTCACAAATTTATCCTCAAGGTAAGGAATCCTGAAGCAATTCAAGAAAATTTCCAGTTTGGAGATGTCCAGAGATAAAATTGTTGAAGTTACAGCACTTGAAGGCAACTGTTTGGCTGTTCATTATTTGGTGGCATTGCTAGTTCTTCATCTGGAGCTGTCTACTCTAATCCCATTTCCCTTCCCTTTTCTGGGTTTCAGTTTATATTCTCCCTTTTCAGATTCCTATCCAATCCCCTTTCCAGTGACAATATAGCCATGAAAGCCACTTGTGATAAAGCGCTCCATGTTCTAATCATGGAATCATTTATTACAGAAGGAGGTCATTTGGCTCATGGTTTCTGTTTCAGCTCTTTGAAAGAGTTACCCTTGTCTAACTTTCCTCTTCATTCTTTTAGTAGGTATCCTATGTTTAGGCCCCTTAATTCATTACCCACTGAAAACTATTTGGTCATCGCCTTAAAATTCTACACAATTTTGAAAACTTATATTAAACCACTCCTGTTCCTGGGGAAAAGTCCAATTTTCTTCATAACTATAATCTAAGTAAAAACAAATGTACGGAAGCAATAACTCTTTCTATTAGTGGTTATTAATTTGCCTTGCTGCTGAAGTATTAGGAATTAAGTTTGCAATTGCTACGCTGAACTATGACAGTAATAGTTTTGCACTATTTAGGGAAGCTATCTCATTGATATGAAAGTGTTGCTTTGAGGGTGAAGAGTGTGCCAATGCTCAGGGCAGGCAAGAAAAAGTTGCACTGTGTTGCTTGGCAAGCTCTCCTGAGGATGTGGAACTTGTTGCATCAAGGTTCTGCAGTTCTAAAAAGGAGTTGCCAGTTGGCACCAGTACAACCTCCCTCCAGGTGGCACAGTAATATTCTGGTTGATTTGGAGGCACCCTCACCAGGGACAATTTATGGTAAATGTTAGAAAGAGCTTCTTTATATAAAGAGCTATCAAAGACATGCATGAGCTATACAATTGCAAATTTATCTATCACATTTCACTGGAACGTCTTAAAGCACATGTGAAAATACGTAGAGTGACTGTTGTTATGTACATACTCAGTTTGGTTCTCCAGATAGGGAATGGCCTTCAGAGCAGTAGAGGCAAAACCTTAGTTTCATTTTAAGATATGTAATTAGGAAACTGAAAAAGTGCACATTCCTTTGAGCTGCTCCTTCGCTAGAAATGTATTATTTAAATACTGTGTTTTAAAGCATTGTGTATTCATGCAAGTTAAACATAGGGGCTGAGACAAAGGGTAGTTAAGCTAATGAATCAGTATGAATGTATCCTTATAGATCTTTTTTAAAAAGCAAAGCATTTTGTTAACTTATGCACCATACCTATTGCAAAGTCATTAATATCACTGGCACTTAATGGTGGGAAGTTTTTGAAAAGTATGCTGCAAAGGCAGTCATTTTTAAAAATAAGCTGCAAGAGATTGAGATCAGAAATGCTGGAAGAATAGTCTTCACATCACAGAAGGAGAACATTCGGCCTCATCACGGTAGGAGGCCATTCAGCTCAGCAAAAACCATTCCCTGCTCTATCCGCATAGCCCTGTAATTTAATTCAAGTGCCCAAGCAACTTTCATTTTGAAATCATTCATTTCTGCTTTCACCATCTTTGCTGAGCTCCAAGTCATCTTGCTTAAATTAATTAAGAAAACACTGAGGAAATATGTGTTTTATAATGTACCATCACAAAATAAGTGGATATTTGGATCAACAGAGTTGGTCAATGCAGAGGCACTCGTGATAATCTTCCTGTCTTCCTTAGTCAGGAGAGGTGCCAGAGAACTAGAGAATTGTGCATGTTACACCCTTGTTCAAAAATGGGATGCAAGGATAAAGCTGGCAACAATAGCTTGACTTCTATGATAGGGAAATTTCTGGAAATTATAGTAAGGGATAAAATCAATAATCACTTAGACAAATGCAGGATAATTAAGGAAAGCCAGCATGGATTCATCAAGGGAAAACCATGTTTAACTAATTTGCTAGAGTTTTTTTCAGGGGGTAACAGAGAAGGTTGATAAAGGAAACATTGTTTATGTGGTGTACATGAATTTTCAAAAGACATCTTATACAGTGCCATACAACAGACTTATGAACAAAATTCTAGGTTGTGGAATAAAAGGAAAAGTAGGTACTTGGATAAGAAACTGGCTGAGTAAGTGTGTCGTAATAAATGGTTGTTTTTCAGATTGGAGGAAGGTTTGTAGTGGAGTTCCTCAGGGGTCAGTGTTGGGACTCTTGCTCTTCCTGACATATATTAATGACATAGACTATGGTGTTCAGGACACAATTTCAAAATTTGAAGATTGGAAACGTCAACTGTGATGAGGATAGCCTTGAACTTCAAAAGGATATAAATATGTTGGTGGATTGGGCAGACAAGTGGCAGATGAAGTTCAATGCAAGAGAAGTGTGAGGTGATTCATTTTGGCAGGAAGAATATGGTGAGACAGTATAAAATAAAGGGAGAAACTCTAAAGGAGGTGCAGGAACAGAGGGACTTTGGTGGATATGTACATAAGTCATTGAAGATGGCAGTTCATGTTGAGAGAGCAGTTAATAAAGCATCTTAGGCTTTATTATATGAACATACGAGATAGGAACTGCAGTCGACCATTCGGTCCCTTGAGCCTGCTCCACCATTCAATAAGATCATGGCTGATCTGTTTGTGTTTCGAATTCCACATTCCCATTTACCCCTGATAGCCTTTGATTCCTTTGCCCAACAAGAATCTACCTACTTCTGCTTTAAAAATATTCAGATGACCCCACTTCCACCACCTTCTGAGGCAGAGTGTTCCAAGGATGCACAATCTTCGGAGATAAAGATTCTGCTCACCTCTGTCCTAAAAGGGCAACCCCTAATTTTAAAACACTGCCCCCAGTTCTGGATTCACCCACAAAAGGAAACATCCTTTTGATGTCCACCTTGTTGAGACTGTTCAGGATCTTGTATACTACAATCAAGCCACCCCTTAAACTCCAGTGGAAACAAGCCCAGTCTGTTGAACCTTTCCTCATAAGAAAACCCACTCATTCCAGGTATCAATCTAGTAAACCTCCTCTGAACTGCCTCCAACATATTTACATTCTTCCTTAAATAAGGAGACCAAAACTGCACACTATTTGAGATGGGGCCTCACCAATGCCATGTATAACCGAAGTATAACATCCTTTTATGTTCAATTAATCTCATAATAAAAGGATAGCATTCCATTAGCCTTCTTGATTACATGCCGTAGCTGCAGTAGCAGTAAAAGTATAACATTTTGTGGCTCATGCATGAGAACACCCAGATCCTTCTGTATGTCTGAATACTGCAGTCATTTTCTGTTTAGGTAATACTCTGCTTTATTATAACTCCTGCCAAAGAGAGCAACTTCATATATTCCATCTGCCAGATTTTTGCCCACTCACTCAAACTATCTCTATCAATCTGTAAACTCTTCCTTAACAACTTACTTTTCTACCTATCGTTCTGTCATCTGCAAATTTAGCTACCATGCCTTCATTCCCCTCATTTAAGTCATTGATGTAAGTTGTAAAAAGTTGAGACCCCGGCACAGACCCTTGTGGGACTCCACTCGTCACATCCTGCCAGTCGGACAAAGACCCATTTATGCGTATCCTCTGCTTTCTGCCAGCCAATCAATCTTCTATCCATGCTAATATGTTACCCTCTACACCATGAGCTTTTATTTTCTGCAATAACCTTTGATGTGGCACTTTATCAAATGCTTTCTGGAAATCCAAGTAGAACATGTCTACAGGCTCCCCTCTATTTACAGGACATTTTACTCCTTCAAAGAACTCTGATAAGTTGGTTAAACAGGATTTCCCTTTGATAAAACTGTCGCCTCTTCCCGACTACCCTGTGTTCTTCTAAGTGCCCAGCTAAAACCTCTTTAATAATCGATTCTAACACCTCCCATATGACAGACAAGGTAACTGGCCTATAGTTTCCTGTTTTCTACCTCCCTCCCTTCTTGAATAGAGGAGTTATATTTGCTACTTTCCAGTCTGAAAGAACCTTTCCAGAATCTAGGGAATTTTGAAAAACTAGTCTCAACGCATCTACTACCTCATCAGCCATCTCTTTTAAGACCCTAGGATGATGTCTAGCTGGACTCGGCGAGTTGTCAACCCACAGATCCATCTGTTTGCTCAGTACTGTTTACCTAGTGATTGTAATTTCACCAAGTTGCTCTTTCCCCTCCACCTCCCAGTTTACAGCTGTTACTGGAATGTTTTATTAATAGGGGCATTGAGTACAAAAGTAAGGAGATCATATTGAACTCATATAAGACAATAGTTAGGCCTCATCTGAAGTATTGCATCCAGTTCTGGGTACCATACCTGAGAAAAGATGTGAAGGCACTGGAGTGAGTACAGAGGCAATTCACATGATTCCAGGGATGAAGAACTATTGCTATGAGGGTAGCTTGGAGAGGTTGGGACTGTTTTCCTTGGAGAAAAGAAGGTTGAGAGGAGACTTGATTAGGTATTCATGACCCTGAAGGGTATGAACAGGGTAAATAGAGAAACTGTTCCTAACTCGAGACCATCAAGAACTAGAGGGCACATCCAAAAAAATTGGCAAAAGGAGAAAAAATAATGCGTGGAAAATATTTTTCACCCAGAGGGTGGCTGGAGTCTGGAACTTCCTGAGAGGGTGGTGGAGACAGGTTTGATCAAGATATTCCAAAAGGAATTGGATTGCTATCTGCAAAAAAAATCTGCAAGGTTATGGGGATCAGGTAGGGGAGTGGGACTAGATAAAATGCTCTTTAAGACAGCCAGTGCAGACTTGATGTGCTGAATGGCTTCCTTACGCATTGTTAAGATTGTGATTTTGTGGTAGCTTTTGTCACGAGGCTATGCTCCATTATTTTTGAAAATATGATTTTTCAACTTTCAACTGACTGGAAATTTTGCCATTTAAAATTAGATAGAATACACTACTTAAAAATGCAAGGCTGCCTTCCAAGGTGAAGATGAAAATCAAACGAACCTTGGAGGAGTGTGAAGAGAGAGATTTCCTATAATTCAGAGACCCAGCAAAACTTATAAGGAAAAGAGATTAAAATACAAAGAACTGGTTACTGAAACAATGGCTGCCACAGACAGATGCATGCAAACTCTATTGGAAATACACAATGGGTGGAATATGTCAAGGCCAGGCTGCAGCCACCGCAGAGAGATTGCAAGAAAGTTCTCAGCTGAGGAAACAGGCTGAAAGCTGGACTCTCTCTTGGAACAAGTGTATTTCCCAGATCAGAAGCCAACTTTACTAGAAATCTGCCAGCAAACTGACTTCTTGTAATAATTGCCAGATCTTCTACATCTGACTGCACCATAAAATCAGCTAATCCAAATTGGCAGCAACCTTTAAAAATCTACACCTCAAGGACAATCAAACCATATATTCTTACCTTTTATTTTATTGGAATCTAGCTCCCCTTATTTCTGATACCTTTGTGTATGTGTGATATTGCATTTTTTTTCCCTTGGGTTTAGTGCTGAATAAGTTTGTTCTTTCTTTGATTAACTTGTTTGGCTCCTTATTGATCACGACTTAGTTAAATTTATTTAGATTTGGTGATGACATAGCCTTGTAAAAAAGAAACTTAAAACCTTTGATGTGACCAACCGAGGAGGTTGAATAGAGGGGAGTCAGTTCAACCCTTCAAACCTGGTCATAACATTATCATTCTGTACTTTTTAAAAATCTTTTGTAGGATGTGGGTGTTGCTAGCTAGGCCAGCATTTGTTGTGCATCCCTAATTTCCCTTGAGATGTTGTTGAGCTGTCACTTTGAACCACTACAGTCCATGTGTAGGAACACCCTCAGTGCAGTTAGGAAAGGAGTTCCAGGATTTTGATGCAGCGACTGAAAAGAATCAGCGATATATTTCCAAGTCAGGACGGTGTGTGGCTTGCAGGGGAACTTGCAGGTGTTGGTATTCCTGTGCATCTGCTGCCCTTGTCCTAGGTGATGGAGGTTGTGGGTTTGGAAGATGTTGTTGAAGGAGGCTTGATGGTATATGAAACACAATGCCTACATTGTGTGTCAATGATGGATTGGGTACCAATCATGCTTTGTCCTGAATGGTGTTGAGCTTTTAGTGTTGTTGGAGCTGCACTCATCTGCACAGGTGGAGAGTTTTTGATCATGTTCCTGACTTGGACCTTCTAGATGGTGGACAGGCTTTGGGGGATCAGAAGGGGAGTTAACTTAGAATTCCAAGCCACTGACTATGTAGCTGGGGTGTTTAAACTCTGAAGAAGTCATACACACTCGAAATGTTAACGCTGTCTTTCTCTCCACAGATGCCGTTAGACCTGCTGACTTTTTCCAGCATTTTCTGTTTTTATTTGTGACTAGTCCAGTTTAGTTTCTGGTCAATGGTAACCCCCAGGATGTTGATACTGGTGGATTCAGTGATGATATGCCATTGAATATAACAGGAAGATAGTTGGATTCTCTCTCTTATTGGAGATGTTGGAAATGGTCATTGTGTGGCACAAATGTTTGTCACATCTGTCCAAGCCTGAACGTTGTCCAAGTCTTGCTGCGTATGGACACAGACTGCTTCAGTATGAGGAGTTGCGAATGGTGCTGAACGTTGTGCAATCATCAGTGAACATGCCCACTTATGACCTTATGATGGAGGGAACGTCATTGATGAAGCAACTGAAGATGGTTGGGCCTAGGACACTATCCTGAGGAACTCCTATGGTTGATGTCCAGGAACTAGATGACTGACCTTCACCAGTGGCCTTTTCCCTTTTGATTCCCATTGATTTCAGTTTTGTTCAGGCTCCTTGATGGGCTCTGTCAAATGCTGCTTTGATGTTAAGGGCAGTCACTGTCACCTCACAGCTGGAATTGAGTTTTGTCTATGAACAATTGGATCAAGGCTTTAATGAGGTCAGGAGCTGATTGGCTCTGGAGGAACCTAAATTGAGCATCAGTGAGCAGGTTATTGCTGCTTTATAGCACTGTCAATGTCACTTTCCATTACTTTGCTGATGGTCAGTTGTGGGGTTGCTTAGCTCTGTCTATTGCATGCTGCTTCCACTGTTTGGCATGCATTGTGATGTTCATCTTACTTATGAAATACTGCTTATTGATTTCCATCAAGTCCCATTTGTAAAGATCCACCTTACGTCTGTCCACCTTTGGAGACATTGACAAAGCATGTATGCGAAAGCCATATCCAGCTGATTAGTTTCTGCATGATGCTATTGTGCATATATATTTTGGGTATTGTGTGTTAACACCTGTAGTAAAGATGCTTAGACTGCTTGTTGAAGCAACATATACCACTGCCTTGAGAAGGTATCACAACTCTCCTGAATTTGTAATGAGTGTTCAGACTTGGGTGTAGCACACATTCCATCCCTTTCTCATCTCAAACCACGATTTTGAGGTCATTTCTTCAGCCTTATTTCAGTGCTGCAGCTTTTCTTGTGCCTCCACCCATGTTGCCAAGCATTAGATCCTTCCATTGCTGCCAGTTTCCTCAAACTACAATACTTCAGCTTCCCTCACTCCCGCATTGCCCCAGTCTATCTTCATTGCAATGTCAAATCATCTATTGT
Source organism: Carcharodon carcharias (assembly GCF_017639515.1). Taxonomy (NCBI): domain Eukaryota; kingdom Metazoa; phylum Chordata; class Chondrichthyes; order Lamniformes; family Lamnidae; genus Carcharodon; species Carcharodon carcharias. The sequence continues at coordinate 61,069,677 of NC_054469.1, forward strand.
TTTCACAAACCCATTTCATGTCTGCCAACCCGTTTCTGTTGACTACCCCTGCCGCACCAGGTCACAGACATTGGTCCAACCTGCAGATGGTACCTCCCATCTCTAATGTATTACATGCTGCACATGACTGGGTTTAACAAAGATACAAAGTTTGTCAATAAAAGGAACATCTATGAGCTGCACGCCTGCCTTTAATTCCTCTACCCTTGTAAACTACCACCCTATCTCCAATCTTTGTTTCTCGCTCACATACTGGAACATAGTCCTTCCGGCTAGGTGAAGTCTAGGTGGAACACACTAATTAGATTTTTGTCCCTGCCACACCACTAACCAAAGTCACAAATTGCATCCACATTGAGGAGAAAGGGAAACTGCACCATGATCAATTTCATTTCTATTTGTCATATAACTAGAGCATCTTCAATAATGGCTTCTCTTCCCAGCTCTGAAAGTCCAGTAAAGAGCACTAATTCGTACCCTTTACTTCCACATCTACTTCATTAAGGGAAGGGAATGCAGTAGGCAGTTTGGCCAGGAGACTCAGGAGAACTGAAGTGGCAGGCATCTTGTTTGTGCTTCCTGGAGTGGGGCTTCAAAGCATGATCTTCTGGCTCAAGCGGAGTGTTACTTTTATCACTAAAGGTTAAGCAATGTAGTTGGGGGCATGCCTGACTTATGTAACTGACTATGGTGCATAGAACTAAATGGTTTAATAAACTAGAACAGTTGAATCTGGATTGCAGCAGAAAGTTCAAAAAAACATATCCAAAACATCAATGTGGCTTCAGTATTATACTGAAATGTTTTTAATACCAATATAGCAGATAAATAGCATCAAGGTTCTGGTTCAAGTGAATAATGTTAATCACTTTCACTTCCTAATGAGAACAGAAATTGGTATTAAATTTGAAGTTTTATAAGTGACAATGCACCAACTAGGTACTAGGATTTTATTTCTGTCCATCTCACTCAAGGAAACAACTCAATGTTGCTTAAAAAGATGCATTTTTCTTTAGTGTGTGCAGGCCTTTATTAAGTGAATACATTTTGTTCAAAGAATATTTGGGGTTGCAGGTAATTAAACTCTATCATGATAGGAATTGACATGGCATATAACCTGATAGGATGTACAAATAGATTCTAACATCCAATTCCAAGGATATTGAATTCTATAAAGCAGGTTAAGAGACTTGAAGAAAAACATGGAATTGTAAATAAAATCCATAGGTCTCCAACCTGTTAAAGCCATAGCGTTAGGATGACATGCATGCTAAACTGTAGCAGCAGCATGTGATACAGAATCTGACAACCACTGCATCAAAGCTCTGCAGTCCTGCCACATCCAATCGTGAATGGGGGACAATTCAACTAACCAGAAGAGGAGGCTCCAAAGATATCTCAATTCTCATTGACACGTCACCCTGCACATCAGTGCAATAGATAAGGCAATGGCAGCCATCTAGTTCTTCACCTCAGGTCCCCAGCATCATAAATGCCAGTCTTCTGCCAACTCACTTCATGTGATTTCAAAGGCAGTTAGGGATGGGCACCAAATGCTTGGCTTGCTAGCAACACCCACATCCTGTGAAAGAATAACATAGCACCTTCCGAAGCCCTGACCCTACCACACACAAAGGCAGCAGAGGCATGGGAACACCACTATTTGCAAGTTCCTCTCCAAATCATACAGCACCCCAATTTAAAAAAATTACTTGCATTTATACAGTGCTTTCCATGACCACAATGTTTCAAGGCACTTCATAGCCAACGAACTGCTTTAGTGTAGTCACCGTTGTAGGACTTGGGACTATATTGCCATTCTGTCACTGTTGCTGGATCAAAACCCTGTGACTCCCTTCCTAACAGCACTGTTGGTCTACACCACAAGGACTGCAGTTTTTCTAACGGTTGGCTCACCACCACCTTCCCAAGGGCAATTAAGGGTTGGCAAATTCTGGCCTTGCTAGTGCTGCTTACAACCCATGAATGAACAAAAATGTTATTTTAGGGAAAAGAGAGTTAGTTGTTTTTAAGATGAAAAAATAGCAGTGTGACAGGTGAATTGAAGTGAACACGAGCTAAAACACAAACTTAACACACCTTGAACAGTGAATTAAAACTTTCAAATTTAAGTTAAACTCACATTACTAAACCATTTGTTACTTGAGAAAAGATTGGAAGTGTAATTCAGGTCTTCAAAATGGTGAAAACAGAGATAACGTACCAAATTAACTTTTAAGATGGTGCTAGGGCGGACTGCATTGGTGCTGATCGGGAAAAGAGACTCGTGGGCCAGCAACTTGCTTTAATGATGTACTCTTTTTAAAGAAAGATGTACTGACTCAACTCAGTAAGGGCTGCTATCAAGCATGTGCTTCATTTAAAACTGGTAAGTCCCTTTCTGTGGTCAACATCATCAGCTTCAGCAGTGCAGGGCTGAGATATGAGTTAATGCATTTCATTCATTGCCAGTAATTTACTGGTTTTGGTTATAATGGATGCCCTTGAGCAAAATTCCCTTACGGTTGGTTGGCATAGTGGGTTTGAACTGAAAACCCAGAGTAAATTTTGCGAGCTGCGAATGTTGAACTTGGATGAGAGGCACCTGAAGTCACAAACACAGCCATAAGCAAATCTAAGAACCAATTTAAAAAATTTTTATTAAGACATCTAGTCTTCAACAAATCTTTGCAAAAAGGTTAGCAAAGACCAATTTGGTATTGTGAATCTGAAACAGAAGATAAGCCTGCATGGAAAACAGAAGCTGGTTGCTAAGGGTGTAAAGCAAGAATATTTTCCAGTTAGGGAACTTGAGCGCTGGGAGGAGGAATGCCCTATATAATGACATCTAGGATAGTTGTACAGAATGAAGTACATGGCATGTGGAAGAAAAAAGTGATAGGCCATGTCTCTCTTTTTCCATGCTTTCTTAAATCATTGACTTGTATTTTGATACTGATAGCATCCTGCAGTCACTGAGATGTGATGTGCAAAATAATGAACATCTTCCTTTAAAAAAACTTAAGAATTTAATTTTCTTTTATATGCAGAGAATTAACTTTGCGATAACTTAATTTTTCATGTGCAATAGGGCAGCTGAAAAGCTGAACATACAAAAACTGTTAAAACATCAGTAGAATTTCTTTGGAATTCAAAAACCACTTGGAAAATATTTATACAACAGCACTATTATTTAAACAACAAATAAATAAAATGGCAGCTAATTTTACTGTAGGCCATGGAAGGCAGTAAAGAAATCATTAACATCAGATATATTTTCTGTGACTACTAAATTGTATTCACTGTTTTAGTCCCACAATCATTAGCAAATAGTAATGCCCATGAGTATTAACAATCATTGCTGAGACAGTTTTATATATCATTCTTTAATACATTTGATATTTTACAACTAAGTAAAATAAACACTACAGCAAATATCTTCAAAATCTGTACAAAGTTTGTTACAGAACAACCAGTGGGTTGAAAGTAAGAATCTAAAATGAACCACACTGAGCTTTCTTTGTAAATATCTACAAAATCCAGTTGGTTTTAATGTTTTCTAAAATTCCCCTGTATGTATAAAAATAAATTAATAAAACAATACTCTTCCAGTCAACTGCACAACTGCTAGTTAGAAATATCACAAACCAAAATATTGAGGTTTTATATTTCAATTTTTCTCCACAATTACTGAAATTCACCAAAGCATATTTACAGATGAGAGATACAAACTGCAACATTCAACCTTGAGACTTAACTTCAAACACTCTTGCAGTTGGGTATGTAGAGGGGGTTGGTCTACAGACTGTTCAAACTGGTTTGGCCATGAAAAGAGCTGGGAATTCCTTCTGAGAAGGAAGATGATGTACTATTGAAAATTCCTGCTGCTGTGACAGGAATTCTGATCGAGTGCATACTCAGCTATCCAGAGCTATTTCACAATGGACCTAGCAACAGGCACTTGGTTAGGCTGACAGCCAACGCATCCCTCAAAGGAACCTTCCCTGGTGGCAGGCTAATCCATTTCTTCCACTCTATAGATTGATCTGGTCCCCCAGTGGCCAAAAAAATCTTAGATGCCTTTTGCACCACAACTGAGTAGCTATGCTAGCAGTGGTCCTGGAAGCATACCACATTCACAGCAAAGGAACAGGACACAACAAAAAATGCATGCAATGTAAAACTCAGGTGATGCAAATCCCAAGCCATGCCTGTCACATCTGCAGAACCAGGAACAATTCCTTTGTCGCTTTTTTTTGCAATGCAATTTGCATTTGTCATTTAAAAGATAAATTTTATTTTAAAAATCATAATTTTACTGCCATCAAAATAGTTCAAGACAAGCACAAAACTGAATGATTCAAGTTTTACCAATGAAGTTGAAAACAAGTTCATTTTTCAGATTCCTCGATGCCCAATGTCACTCAAGTGAGCTAACATATTAGTGCAATCAAGCTGCAAGACTCGTAAACCAAATGTGATGATATAGGAACATCTTGTGAAAGTTATTTGGGGTATACGTTCATATATGGAGGCTATCAGTGTATTTGCTACTCTCCTTTAGCTCTTTCTACTACACATCGAGTAAGATTCATCCACTCTGCAGCTGGCTGAACTGCTGTATCAACTGGACAGACACATTCTGGAATTTAAAAATCCTGTGTCAACTTTTTTCCTGTGTGACAGGGCTACTACCTTTGTCACTGAGCCTCTGGAGAGAAAGGAAAACGTACAGTATTAACATTTTTTCACAACTATAATTAATATAAAATAAATCATCCCAGCTTCCTAAATTCCATCACCTTTTTCAAATAATTTATTTCAAAATATTTAGTTTAAAATGTAGTTACTGCATTGCAAAAATATTTTCTATGTTAACAAAAACAAAATTAAAAAAGTTCATACCATGCAAACCAAATACAGTAGACTTGGGTATGTACCTATGTTTTAAGCAAGCCTAATTAAAAAGTTAAATTTCTGTGTTTAACTTTAACAGCTTTGAAATACAATTCAATAATAGGTACAAAAGCAACAGAATAAAACATAATCTAGCATGAACTACCAGTGTAAAATATATTGTTTCAGACTGTGACACTTACTGCAACTTTTGGTGTGGACGTTTCACTATGAATGGATATGAAAGGATTGGATGGGGCTGAGTGAAGTGGTTGCGTCTGGGCGCTTGCCAGCAGATTATTCATAGGGATCTGTGTTGTTCCAGTGATTTGCAGCTGCTGTAGCTCATGTTGATGTTGGTGGTGGTGTTGTTGCTGCATTATCTGATAAAACAGAGCTTGATGCTGTTCCTAGTTTTAGTGACCAGACATGTAAAATGTGATTTTCACATTAATTGGCAGCACAAACTACAAATCTGCAATAAGCACTTCAATTATAAGTACATAGATCAAGAATAATCAAGAGAGAGATATGAAAATGATACTCTTAACAGAGTCAGTAAAGGCAGATTACCAGGAAACATGCTCCGCAGCCCACCAGAAGTCAGTGAGCTGTAGATTGAACATCCTTTAACTCCTCTATCCTCTCTAACTACTATCCTAGCTCTAAACTCTAACTAAATTCCATATTCACCAAGACTACCTCTACCTCCACAATATAGTCTTCCCTTACTTCACCTCCAACATCACTAAAACTTGCCTTGGAATGTTCTAATGTCTCTTAAGCTGTCTCCAGCAAACTGGCAGTATCAATTACTGATCTTTATTGACTCTCTGACAACAATGCACCCAAATCTTCATTGGCATTTCAAAATCACTCCAAGATTACTGCCCACTACAAAGTTGTAAACTGCTCCAATCTAGTGGACTTCAATTCTCCAATCTAGTGGACTTCAATTCTCCAATCTAGTGGACTTCAATTCTCCAATCTAGTGGACTTCAATTCTCCAATCTAGTGGACTTCAATTCTCCAATCTAGTGGACTTCAATTCTCCAATCTAGTGGACTTCAATTCTCCAATCTAGTGGACTTCAATTCTCCAATCTAGTGGACTTCAATTCTCCAATCTAGTGGACTTCAATTCTCCAATCTAGTGGACTTCAATTCTCCAATCTAGTGGACTTCAATTCTCCAATCTAGTGGACTTCAATTCTCCAATCTAGTGGACTTCAATTCTCCAATCTAGTGGACTTCAATTCTCCAATCTAGTGGACTTCAATTCTCCAATCTAGTGGACTTCAATTCTCCAATCTAGTGGACTTCAATTCTCCAATCTAGTGGACTTCAATTCTCCAATCTAGTGGACTTCAATTCTCCAATCTAGTGGACTTCAATTCTCCAATCTAGTGGACTTCAATTCTCCAATCTAGTGGACTTCAATTCTCCAATCTAGTGGACTTCAATTCTCCAATCTAGTGGACTTCAATTCTCCAATCTAGTGGACTTCAATTCTCCAATCTAGTGGACTTCAATTCTCCAATCTAGTGGACTTCAATTCTCCAATCTAGTGGACTTCAATTCTCCAATCTAGTGGACTTCAATTCTCCAATCTAGTGGACTTCAATTCTCCAATCTAGTGGACTTCAATTCTCCAATCTAGTGGACTTCAATTCTCCAATCTAGTGGACTTCAATTCTCCAATCTAGTGGACTTCAATTCTCCAATCTAGTGGACTTCAATTCTCCAATCTAGTGGACTTCAATTCTCCAATCTAGTGGACTTCAATTCTCCAATCTAGTGGACTTCAATTCTCCAATCTAGTGGACTTCAATTCTCCAATCTAGTGGACTTCAATTCTCCAATCTAGTGGACTTCAATTCTCCAATCTAGTGGACTTCAATTCTCCAATCTAGTGGACTTCAATTCTCCAATCTAGTGGACTTCAATTCTCCAATCTAGTGGACTTCAATTCTCCAATCTAGTGGACTTCAATTCTCCAATCTAGTGGACTTCAATTCTCCAATCTAGTGGACTTCAATTCTCCAATCTAGTGGACTTCAATTCTCCAATCTAGTGGACTTCAATTCTCCAATCTAGTGGACTTCAATTCTCCAATCTAGTGGACTTCAATTCTCCAATCTAGTGGACTTCAATTCTCCAATCTAGTGGACTTCAATTCTCCAATCTAGTGGACTTCAATTCTCCAATCTAGTGGACTTCAATTCTCCAATCTAGTGGACTTCAATTCTCCAATCTAGTGGACTTCAATTCTCCAATCTAGTGGACTTCAATTCTCCAATCTAGTGGACTTCAATTCTCCAATCTAGTGGACTTCAATTCTCCAATCTAGTGGACTTCAATTCTCCAATCTAGTGGACTTCAATTCTCCAATCTAGTGGACTTCAATTCTCCAATCTAGTGGACTTCAATTCTCCAATCTAGTGGACTTCAATTCTCCAATCTAGTGGACTTCAATTCTCCAATCTAGTGGACTTCAATTCTCCAATCTAGTGGACTTCAATTCTCCAATCTAGTGGACTTCAATTCTCCAATCTAGTGGACTTCAATTCTCCAATCTAGTGGACTTCAATTCTCCAATCTAGTGGACTTCAATTCTCCAATCTAGTGGACTTCAATTCTCCAATCTAGTGGACTTCAATTCTCCAATCTAGTGGACTTCAATTCTCCAATCTAGTGGACTTCAATTCTCCAATCTAGTGGACTTCAATTCTCCAATCTAGTGGACTTCAATTCTCCAATCTAGTGGACTTCAATTCTCCAATCTAGTGGACTTCAATTCTCCAATCTAGTGGACTTCAATTCTCCAATCTAGTGGACTTCAATTCTCCAGCTCTGGCCTGCTATGCAATGCCAAATCCTTCAATTCTGCTAGTGGTGGCCAAGCCTTGAGCTGTTTTGGCTGTCTCCTTCAAGGTCTTCTCAAAGTCTGCTTTTTGAAAATGTATAGTGATTTCTTCTATGTCTCAGTGACAATTACTCCACTAGTGCCCTTCAGAATGTTTTCTACATTTAAGAAACTATATAAATGCAAACTATTGTTGTTGTATAGCAATCACCATTAAATTTGACATACAATGCATTTACATTGCACATATGGGTAGCTACAGTAATAAAAAGCAGAAGAACTCAGCAGGTCTGACACTATCTGTGGAGAGAGAAACAGAGTTAACGTTGCATCCATATGACTCCTCTTTAGAGCTAAAGATGAAATTTATACTGTTTAAGGGGGGTGGAGCAGGTGAAGCTGGATAGAAGGCTAGCAATAGATGGAGGCTAAGGAGAGATTGACAAAGATGTCATGGACACAAGACAAAGACAATGGTAGTGGTATGGGCTAAAGAAGGTGCTGATAGTGGCATAAAGGTAAGAAAGCAGAACGAGAGTCAGCAGTCTGTGAAAGAACAACATGGACCAAGTGACAGATGGCCCTTTTGGGGGTGGGGTGGGGTTGGGTGGAGGGGGCAGTGGTTGAGAAAAAAGGATAGAAAAGGGGATTAAGAAAAGGAATAAAAAAGGAGATAAAACAATGCATAAACAAATAAAAATAATAAGTAAATAAAAAGTAAAAATAAATTTTAAAAAGGGGTGAAGATAGAGGAGAGAGTTCATGGTCTAAAGTTGTTGAACTCAAGGTTAAGTCTGGAAGGCTGTAAAGTGCCTAATCAGAAGATGAAGTGCTGTTCCTCCAGTTTGCGTTGGGTTTCACTAGAACATTGCAGCAGGCCAAGAACAGCATGTGGGCATGAGGGCAGGATGGTGTGTTGAAATGGCAAGCGACAGGAAGGTGCAGGTCATGCTTGCGGACAGACTGAAGGTGTTCCACAAAGCTATCCCCAGTCTGCGTTTGGCCTCCCCAATGGGAGCAGTGAATGCAGTAGACCAAATTATAGGTGGTGCAAGTGAAGGAGAGTTTGGACCTTTGGACAGTGAGGAGGGAGGAGGTAAAGGGGCGGGTGTTGCACTGTCTGCAATTGCATGGGAAGGTGCTATGGGAAGTGTTGGGGGTGATGGAGGAGTGGACCAAGGTGTCTCAGAAATAGGGAATGCTGGCGGGGGGATGAGGGGAAGATGTGTTTGGTGTCGGCATCATGCTGGAGTTGGCAGGGATGGTCCTTTGAATGCAGAGGCTGGTGGGGTGAAAAGTGAGGACAAGGGGGACCCTATCATGGTTCTTGGGGGAGGGGGGTGGTGGAAGGGCAGAGGCATGGGAGATGGATCAGACATAATTGAGGACCCTGTCAACCAGTGGGTGGGAAATCTTGGTTAAGGAAGACATGTCAGAAGCATCATTTTGGAAGGTGGCATCATCTGAACAGATGCAACGCAGGCAAAGGAACTGCGAGAATGGGATGGAGTCCTTACAGGAAGTAGGGTGTGAGGAGCTGTAGTTGAGGTAGCTATGGGACTCTGTGGGCTTGTAATATTGGTGCAAGTCTATCACTAGAAATGGAGACAGAGGTGTCAAGGAAAGGAAGGGAATGAGATAAACGGAGATGCACCATGTGAAAGTGAGAGGGGTGGAAATTGGAAGCAAAATTAATAAATTTTTCTAGGTCCAGATGAGAGCATGAAGTGGCACCAATACAGTCATCAATGTACCAAAAAAAATTGCCGGGGCGGGGGGGGGGGGTGTGTCTGAGTAGGACTGGGATTGTTCGGGCCTCTGTTCAAGGAAGAAATGGGTAGCTACAGTGTCTGGTTGAGCCACAGGTGTTACACTGTCTGGATGGAATTCTGGAGACGGAGAGGAAGGGGGAGAAGCCATAAATAAGGAATGCTCACATGATGAGGAAGAGAAATGATGGGGAAACAAGGGAAACAATGGAGTCAGATGTCTATATCTACAATAAGTGCCATACTTTCTTCCTCCTCATTATGCACAAGTATACAGAAGTGACAGTGCAAGTTATTTGACCCATATTCTCAAGCAATCTCAAAACAGCAGTGAAGGGTTCAGCTTAAGTTACTAATGTTTAGTGAATATATGGTTCTAGGTTGTTGCCTTGCCTTGATAATAATACATTCCTTGCTGTCAAAGGGACTATCATGAGGCATACTCCATTACTTGATGTGATAACTTTTGTTTTGTACTGTTTACCTATAGTTTAATTTCTGATTTAAAAGTCCAGATTTTAAAATAATCTTTTGTCCTATTTAAATTAAGTCTAATCTCTCATACGTCAATTCAGCAATGTAATTTCTTAAAACAAGCAAAGCCAGTTTTGGTCAAATTAAATGAAGATTGAGAACTCCCCATTATGTGCAGAACAATGGGATGAATCTATCACCAAGGTACAAGAGCGCAATCATCCTTCCATTTCAAAGGGGTGGGAAGGACTTTAGCCATGACCTGACAAACATGCAGCTAGCAGCAATGTTTGGGTTTGGTACAGTCACAATCTTTGCACTTTTCATAAGGTGGATGGGAACCTACGGAGCCATGTTTTTAAAGAATCAAACTGCAATTAAAAAGTATTCTTCCAGGTCTTATGATACTCAAAAAAAATTTTTCTGTCTTGCTGTTAATACCTTTCCTTGGCCAATTCAATGCAGGTCCATGAAATACATTTTAAAAGTTATCTAAAATTCTCAAAAAGCATGAGCATCAATAAAATGTTGGGCAAAAATAATTTTTAAATAATTACCACGTATGGTTGTATTACATTTTCAACTTGGTTTCATTATATATTCAGATTATACTTGAAAGCTATGCAGTTTACTTAAAATAGAAAAGTTATAAATATATTGGTATGGTAGTCAACAAGCTATCAAAAGGTTTCTTATTCATTCATTTTGTATGCCATAAAAGGATATCTTACTGGAGTAAGCTGCTGGGATGGCAACAATTGTTGAAGTGGCTGTTGCTGTTGGTGAAATAACAGTTGTCTCTGCTCAGAGAGTAAACTCAATCCTGGCACACTACAAAACAAAAATATTTTGCAAAAAAATAAAGTATACAAATCACACTTTTAAAAAATAAGCCTACCAAGTGACACATTTTTATTAGGGATTGATTCACTAATTTCAACATTTGGATACAATAGAATATTCTTGATTCCAAGCTTTTTTTTTTGCAAAGGGAGGATAGTTATGCAGGTTCTCTTTGGCAACATAACCTCTTTATAACATTGTCTTCTCCCACTAGTTGGATTATACTGGCTGCTGTAAAATTTCATTTGGTCTCTCACTAAGGGGTCTTGAGACTTGTATGTTCAAATATAAACAATTTATTGTTAATCCATAACTACGTACATGTCCCAGGTACTGCCATGCATAGGTGCTGCCTCCATGGTGACTCCTTCCAGATTCTATCATGTGATTCTATACATCATACCGTGGGCTGTACTATTCTCCAGTCCCACATTAACCCTTGAATTGTCAAACGCCTTTATATTACAATGGTACTTTGCTACCATATACAACCCTGGCCAGTTTTAATTTATCTCCACTTGCTTATCTCCACAATGACTTCTTACATTTTCCTGATGACTCAGTAAATCAAGACATCATACTGATGTGGAACTGTGCCAAAAAGATTTCTGATTTGATTCAGCTTTATACTAAGTTAATTGATATCAAAGAGGGCTTTGATATTCAGAGGGGGAGTTAAAATCTTAGGATAGATATCAAAGTCCAGATTTGAGAGAGCAAGAAACTGGCAGAGTGGGTTGCTAATGCTTTGTTGCTGTGCACACAGCACAATAACAACAGCGTCCTCCAATGCTACACTGCTATTTGTGATAAAATGGCAATGCGATTGCAACTGGGAATTTGAAGTCGAGTGAGTAAATTATTTAGAGTCAGTTTTGGCTGAGTCCTGACATACATTGGTGGAGTGGTCATAATCCTACCATCCACCCCAACTGGCTGTCTAAGTCAATGTTTCAGAGAAAGGGAAAAAGAGAAAGCACAATCTAACAATGGCTGCTGGAAAATACACAACTCAAATTAGGTTACAGGATTGGGTATGATCCCAACCATAGTCAAAACCTGTACAACATTTTTAAAAATTCCAATTCTTGGGATATGGGCGTCACTGGGTAGGCCAGAGTATATTGCCTATCCCTAATTACCCTTGAGAAGGTGGTGGTGAGCTGCCTTTTTAAACTGCTGCAATCGATGCGGTGTAGGTACACCCACAGTGCTGTTAGGAAGGGAGTTCCAGGATTTTGACCCAGCAACAGTGAAGGAATGGTGATATATTTCCAAGTGAGGATGGTGAGCGGCTTGGAGGGGAACTTTCGGGTGGCAGTATTCCATGTGTCTGCTGCCCTTGTCCTTCTAGATGGTAGTGGTCATGGAGTTGGAAGGTGCTGTCTAAGGACCTTTGGTGAGTTCCTGCAGTGCATTTTGTGGATGGTACACACTGCTGCCACTGTGCGTTGGTGGTGGAGGGAATGAATGTTTGTAGATGTGGTGCCAATCAAGCGGGCTGCTTTATCCTTGATGATGTCAAGCTTCTCGAATGTTGTTGGAGCTGCACGTATCCACGCAAGTGGAAAGTATTCCACAATTCTGCCTTATGCCTTGTAGATGGTAGACAGACTTTGGGGAGTCAGGAAGTGAGTTACTCACCACAGGATTCCTAGTCTCTGACCTGTTCTTGTAGCCAAGATATTTATATGGCTAGTCCACTTCAGTTTCTGGTCAATGGTAACCCCCCGGATGTTAGTAATGGGGGATTCAGCGATGGTAATGCTGGGTGAATGGGACTTTGCTGGACAGAATGCAAGTGGCTGAAAATGGTGAGGGTTGTGAGGTTGGCTGAAAGAGGAGGAATGTAAGTGGAAAAGATAATGGAAACAGAGAGGCTTGATATGCATTCATATTTTATGATAATGTTTTATCTTCAGGTATTGTGCAGACAGTGCGTCATATAACTTCTAAATCTTGAGTATGTCACTGAGCTAAGCCACTGCGTCAAAGCATATGAGTTGATGGACAAAACGGGTGATAAGAGCCAAGGATAATAGGTAAAATACATTTTGCCCCACCTAACTTAAAAGGCAGGCCAAACAGGAGACCAATGGAAGCATTTTTTTTAAAGAAGCTCTGTGCTGAAATAGCTTAATTAAATATCTTACTTGTTCTAGATTGTTGCTAGATTCTTGACATAGTTTTGTATCAGCCTTTGTCCATTTATAAAATTCTACATTAGATTGGTAATTAGACTGTGTAATGGCACAATCTTCCCACTGGATGGAAATTTGGAGAAAACTTCTGAGCTTCTGCTCTCAACTCTGACACCAACTGGTTCACTTCCATGATAATTTACCTCTTTGATTTATATTAAACATCACGTTAAAGTTCTAAAATTTGTTCTGACAGCTGACCTTCTGTGGTACAACACATAAGGTGTCAAGACCAAATGTAAACTTAAGGTGAAACAGGGTTAAAGGGCAGGAGATACACAGACATCATATTCAGTCCTATTTTAAACTTACATTGTTATTTATAATGCTTCAATTTTATCTTAATTATTTACAGTTAAATAAAACAAAGCAATTTGGGAAGCAGAGAACTAAGAGTTGATTGGGTCATGGGAGTTTCTCTGTAGGCTGAGGAGTTGGGAACATAAATCTGAAGCACAGTTGAAAAATAAGTACAGCGTGCAAGTTTGACAGCTGCTTCAGTGATTGCTTGTTGCCAGATCAACTACTCCTCTCAACCCTCTTTTAATAATCTAACTACTGCATCTCCGTTCTCTCTGACCTGATGTCTCGAGCTACAACTGCCCACCTCAACAACTGATGCTCCACTTGAGACTTCAGACTGGCTCATCTGCACCCCAAACCCCCAGTGTTTTGTGTAATGCTGGCTTTCAGCAGTCCAGCTGTTCTGGACTAGTGCTGCTACTTATTCCCTCATCCTTTGCCCCGCTTCCATCTAGCTACAAGTAGAGAACTACTTTAAGAAAATTTTAGAAACTTAACTAGATCTTAACATAGATGTTAAATTGAATTACAATTAGAATACAAAAACATATACATAACGACTGGACTGCACTACTCTATCAACATCTACAAAAATGAATCAAAGTGCATAGGAGATAAAACTGAACACATTATGATTTAAGTAAACTGCCAAAAAATATTGTTCTTTGGAACAGGAACAAGCCATTTAGCCCCTGGAGAACATCCTGCCTTTCAATGAGATCGAGGCTGAACATAACTTCATAATTAGCCCCATATCACTTAATACTTTTGGTTAACAATCAATCCATCCCAGGTTTAAAATTAACAATTGATATAGTATCAATCACCATCTGCAGAAGAGAGTTCTAAACTTCTACCAACCCTTACATGTAGAAATATTTCCTTATTTTATTTCTAACAGGTCTGGCTCTAATTTGTAGACGATGCCATAAAGTCCTGGACTCCCCAGCTGATGGAAACTAATGAAAATTTCTACCTATCCTATCTGTTAACATTAATATCTTGAAAATTTCAATCAAACCATCTTGTAACCTTATAAATTGCAGGGAGTACAATCTTAGTTTTTGTAATCACTTCTCAAAATTTAACCTTTTAATTTCAGGTATAATTCTGCTAAATCTGCACTGCCCTCCTTCTTAAGGTGCCGTTCAGTAGAACTTCTTTGGCCACAATATTGTCAGTCCAACTTCGAAGGAGGCATCGCTGTATCTGGCGCTAGGGAGTAAGGTGGGCCAAGTGTCTCTTGGACAAGACTTGGGTAACAGTGATCACCTTATCTTAAGGTCTAGATTAATACTGGAGAAGAGCGAGCAATAATCTAAAGTAGAGCATCTAAATTAGAAGAGGAGGGCTAACTTCAATGGGATGAGAGGTGACCTAGCCAAGGTAAAATGGAACCGAAGACTATAGGAAAAACTATAAAGGAACAATGGATGCTCCTTCAGGAGATGTTTCAAGTTCAGGGTCAGTCCATTCCAACAAGGGATAAAGGTAAGGGCACAAAAGCCAGGGTTGCTTTGATGATGAGGGAGATAGAGGCTATGATGAAAGAAAAAAAATAGATTAATGATGCATGCAAGGTGAATTCTTCAAGCAAGAACCAAGCCAAGTATAATCGGTTAAAAGGGAAAGTGTAGAGGAAAAATAAGACTGACAAGACAGAATATGAGAACACAATGTCAGTCAACATAAAAAGGAACCAAAAATTTCTTCTACCGCATGCAAATAGTTTAAGCAGGTAATAAGAGGCAGAATGATGTCTTTAAAGGACAAAGAGGCTGGTACATGTTTAGAGGGGCAGGGTATGGCTAGAATACTTAATGACTACATTTTTAAAAAAAAAATTTTTTTTTTTTTTTTACGAACATGGAGCAGGAGCAAGCCATTCAGCCCTTCAAGCCTGCTCTGTTATTCTATAAAATCATGCCTGATTGAATTGTAGCCTCTTGCCTACCCCGATAACCTTTCACCCCCTTGTTAACCAAGAATCTTTCTAGCTCCGCTTTAAAAATATTCAAATGCCCAGCTTCCATTGCCTTTTGAGGAAGTGAGTTCCAAAAACTCACAACCCTCAGAAAAAAATTGTTCTCACCTCTGTCTTAAATAGGTGATCCCTTATTTTTAGACTGTGACCCCTATTTCTAGATTCGCCCACAAGAGGAAACATCCTCTCAACATCCACCCTATCAAGACCCCTCAGGGTCTTAAAGGTTTCGATCAAGTCACCTCTTACTCTTCTAAACTAGTGGATACAAGCTCAACCTGCCCAACGTTTCTTCATAAGGCAACCCGCCCATTCCAGGTGTTAGTCTAGTAAATCTTCTCTGAACTGCTTCCAGCACATTTACATATTTTCTTAAATAAGGAGACCAATACTGTACACAATACTCCAGATTTGGTCTCACCAGTGTCCTTTGCAACTGAAGCATAACTTCCCTACATTTGTGTTCAATTCCCCTCGCAATAAACAATAACATTATATTAGTTTTCCTAATTACTTGCTGTCTTCTCTGGTCTTCTGTGATTCATGCACCAGGACGCCCATATCGCTGTCAATCTCAGAGCTCTGCAATCTCTCACCATTTAGATAATATGCTTTTTATTCTTCCTGCCAAAATGGACAATTTCACATTTTCCCACCTTAAACTCCATTTTCCAGGTCTTTGCCCACACACTTAACCTATGTCACTTTGTAGCCTCTTTATGTCCTCTTCATAAATTACTTTCCTACCCATCTTTGTCACTGGCAAATTTAGCAACTATACCATCTGTCCCTTCATCCAAATCATTTATTATTTCAAGGGATGAGAGAGTCGCTGGCAGGGCCAATATTTGTTGCCAATCTGTATTTGCCCTCAAGGAGGTGATGGTGAGCCGTAACCTTTAACTGCTGCAGTCCATCTGGTGCAGGCTGTTAGGAAATGAGTTCCAGGATTTTGACCCAGCGACAGTGAAGGAACGGTGGAATGGTGATTTAGTTCCAATCAGGATGGTGTGTGGCTTGGAGGGGAACTTGCAGGTGGTGGTATTACCATGCATTTGCTGCCCTTGTCCTTCTAGGTGTTAGAGGTTGAGGATTTGGAAAGTGCTGGCGAAGGGGGCTTAGCAAGTTTCTACAGTGCACCATGTTTATTGTACACATTGCTGCTACTGTGCATTGGTGGGGGAAGGAAAGGATGTTTAAGGTGGTGGATAGAATGCTGATCAAGGGTCTATTTTGTCTCATATGGTTCAAGCTTCGAGTGTTCTTGGAGCTGCATTCATCCAGGCAAGCGTAGAATATTCCATCGCACTCCTGACTTGTGCCTTGTAGGATTTGGGGAGTCATGATGTGAGTTAATCGCCACAGAATTCCCAGTCTCTAACTTGCTCTTGTAGCCACAGTATTTATAAGGCTGGTCCAGTTAACTTCTGATCAATGATAACTCCCCAAGATGTTGATAGTGGAGGATTCAAAGATGAAACTGCCATTGAATGTCACGGGAAGATGTGGCACGATTGTAACTTGGCCTCTTCCTGAAGTCCACAGGATCACAATGCCAGTCTTCAGCCAATTTGATTCATTCCAAGTGATATCAAGAAACAGCTAAAGGCATAAATACAAAAAAGGCCACGGGCCCTGACAACATTCCAGCTGTAGTACTGAAGACCTGTGCTCCAGAGCTAGTCACACCCCTAGACTGGCATTGTGATCCTGCGGACTTCAGGAAGAGGCTAAGATGGATTATTCACGGCATTTATGGCTGAAGATGGCTGCAAATGCTTCAGCCTTGTCTTTTGCACTAATGCGCTGGTCTCCCCATTTGTCGAACTTCCTCCTCTTTAGTTGTTTAATTGTCCACCACCATCACGGTGTGGCAGGACTGCAGTGCTTTGATCTGAACCACTGGTTGTGGGATCACTTAGCTGTCTATTGCATGCTCCCTACGTTGTTTAGCATACATGTAGTTCTGTATTGTAGATTCATTGTTGACACCTTATGTCAACTTTAGATGCTCCTGGCATGCTCTCCCACACTTCTCATTGAACCAAGGTCGATTCCCTGGCTTGATGGTAATGGTAGAGAGAGGGATATGTTGATCGTGCTTGAATACAATTCTGCTGCTGCTGATGGCTCGCAGTGCCTCGTGGATGTCTAGTCTTAAGCTGCTAGATCTATTCTGAATTGATTCCATTTAGCATGGGGGTAATGCCACACAACACGACGGTGGGAATCCTCAGTGTGAAGATGGGACTTCATCTCCACAAGGACAGTATGGTAGTCACTCTCATCACTCATGGACAGGTGTATCTGTGACAAGGCGGATTGTTGAGGACAAGGTCAAATAGGTTGTGCCTCTTGTTGGTTCCTTCAGCACCTGCCACAGGCCCTACGCCTTCAGTGCGCAGTCAGCAGTGGTGCTACCTAGCCACTCTTGGTAATGGTTATTGAAGGCCCCTATCCAGAGAACATTCTGTGCTCTTGCCATTATCAGTGTTCCTTGCAAGTGGTGATCAACATGGAGGAGCACTGATTCATCAGCTGAGGGAGAATGGTAGATGGTAATCTGCAGGGTTGACTGGGCAAGATGTGTTTTTGCTGTTTCGGGTGCTTAAGTTGTTGCTGAGTGGTCTGTCTGGTTTTATGCTTCTTTGACTTTTGTGTAGCAGTTTTGATACTACAGGGGCTGGTCAGGCCATTTCAGAAGGGCAGTTAAGAGACATCACTGTGGGCCTGTAATCACAAGTGATTCAATAGTTGAATGGTTTCATAGGCACCATTACTGAGATTAGCTTTTAATCCCTGATTTATTAATTAAATTCCAACAGCTGTGGTGGTGGGATTTGAACCTGTAGACTATGACCATTAGCCTGGGCCTCTGGATTACTTGTCCAGTGACATTAACACTATGCCACCATCCTGCTACTTTGCATTGGTATTTACTAAGGAAGAAGATGCTAACAAATTATCCGTAGAAGCGAAGTTGGTGGGTGTAATGGAAGGGCTGAAAACTGCTAAGAAGGATATACTAGAAAGGCTGGCTATGCTTAGACTGAGCAAGTCACCTGATCCTGTTTGACTGGATCTCTGGTTGTTAAGGGAAGTGGGAATGAAGATCATGGAAGGGCTTACCATAATCTTCCAAACTTCCTTGGATATTGGAAAGTAGCAAATGTTTATTCAATAAAGCATGTAAGGCCATTCCTAGTAACTACAAGCCGGTCAATTTAACATCAGTGGCAGGTAAGGTTTTAGGAACAGTAATCAAGATTAACAAAATTGAGACTCATGAAATAGGAAGGTCAGTGTCAACTTGGATAAAAAACTGTTTCAGGGGCAGAAAACAGGGAGTCATGGTAAAACTTGTTTTTCAGACTGGAGGTTAGTAGACAGCGGTGTTCCCCAAGGGTCAGTATTAGGAACACTGCTTCTTTTGATACAAATAACTTGGAAATAGAGTGAAATTTCAAAATTTGCCAATGATACTAAACCTGGAGATGTGACAGACAGTGACAATGTTATCAACGGTCTGCAACAGGCCACAGAAAGGCTAGCAGAATGAATGGACAAGTGGCAGATGGAATTTAAGACAGAGAAGTAAGCATGAAGTGATGTATTTTGGTAGAAGGGAAAAGGGGAGGCAAGATAGACTTAAATGTGTGCAGTTTGAGGGGCCTGGACTTTGATGTGCATAGATCTTTGAAGGTGGCAGGACAAATTGAGAGAGTGGTTAGCAAAGCATATGGGATCTTGGGCTTCATAGAGATATTAAGTCATGCTGAACCAATATAAAGCTCTAGTTAGGCTGCAACTAGAGTACTGCATCCAGTTTTGCTCACATTTTAGGAAGGATTTGAGGGTCCTTGAAAGGGCGGAGAGGAGATTTACCAGAATGGTTCCAGGCATGAGGCATTTTAACTACAAGATTAAGCTGGAGAAGCCGGTCTGTTCTCCTTGGAGCAAAGAAGGAGGGAAGATTTAATAGAGATGTACAAGATTATGACCCAGGATTACACAAGGTAGTCAAAGTAAAGCTGCTCCCAATAGCTGGTGGTACAACAACTAGGCAATACAGATTTAAGGTTATGGGCAAAAGATCAGGAGGAAGAGGGGTTTGAAGAAGAACTTTTTTATGCAGCCAGAACAGCCTGGAACTCGCTGCCTATGAGAATGTTGGAAGTGAAGGCAATCAACGATGGGCACTTGAGAGAAATAAATTTGCAGGGCTATGGGGATAGAGTGGGGAAACGGGACTGACTGGCTTGCTCTACAGAGCCAGCATGGATGGGAGGGGCCAAATGGCCTCCTTATATGCCATTATAACTTTTTCCTTTGCAGTCAATAAGATGGTTACAAAAAGAAATCTGAACATATGATGCTAACATAAAATGAGCATCCTTTTATCCTTGAACTATTCTAAGTGTGAACAAAGACACCAAACAGCAAGGTCCCAACTTTTATAAGACAAATGTAATAACATTTTCAAACTGCCAGCAACTGTCATAAGATCAAACATGCAGGAATACATCTAATCATACTTGGCAATCCTCCTGCCATCACTCATCAGCTAGCCTGTTCAGCACTGGCATTGCTCCCTGCTCCTGTTAGCCTCCAGCCTACTGCCCATTGTTGCAGGTAACCGCCCTGCTTGCTGCCCCAGTGTGCCTTCCCACCTCCTCAAGTTGCTGCTGCCTGCCAGCTTACAAAATAAAAAAGATTTCTGTTGTCAAAATTATCTGCCCCTCCTTTCTCTATTTTCCCCCATGCCCACTAAGCCTCCTTCTTCCGATTCTGTTATGGCCAGTATCAGATCATTCTCATTTAGATTGGGTTCAGATACCTTCTGCACTTTAAGTAATTTGCCTAACAGACTGTAATTAAACTTGTGCATTGGCACTGGAAATCACCTAATGTATATATACACAGAGCTTTAACCTTTCCTACTTCCAGAAAGAAACTTCAGTCTTTTATTCTCTAACATGTCCTTATTGATAATTGTTTGGTTCAGTTCTTATTTTACAAAAGCACCATTGTTTTTCTAAATAAAAAATTGAAAAGACCAGTATGTCAGCTGTTTCACTGGCAACATTAGAATCATAAAAAGACTGACCAGATGAAACTCAGTGCTGGTTTTACTGGCCAAAAGCAAGTTTTCAAAATGCTGGTAGAAGTGTTTTAAAGGTCTTACCTATGGCTTAAATTGGTAGATAATGGAACAGTTACATTAGGTGGCACAGCTGCATGCGATAGCGGATTTGGGTTTTGTGATATTGACACGGGGGTCTGTATAACTCCATTCAAAGTACCCACAAATCCATTGATTGCCAGCTGGTTTCCTGGTAAAGTTCCCATTAACCCACCTACTGAAGACATTGTGGGAATGGTGGAGGCCATTGTTTGCATACCACTAGCTAGTGCTCCTGACATACAGTTAACCTGATGAATTCCTGATCCTTGCAGAGCTGGGCTCTGTCCAGTTGAAGGTGGACTGGCAAGAGAAGAACTGCTAGTACTATGTCCACTGGAAGTTCGTTCCTAAAATGAGAACATTCAACTTCAATAAGCAGCATCTTTAAAAAGAAACATAATGCAACAAGTAACTCAATAACTTGCATTTATAAAGCTTCTATAACAAGTAAGCAAAGTGTCTCACAAAACACAAACATTGTAAATTAGTAAAGATGACAAAAAAAAATTGACAAAGGATGGGTTAAGGGGAAAATTCCAAAGTAGGAAATAGCTAAAGGCCCTTCCACCAATTACGCACTGGAGGCAGCAGAATGTTGCACAGAAGACTTGAGTTCAAGAACAGAAAGCAGTGGACTAGAAGGGAGGAGAGTAAAGAGGTGAGACAGGGTGAGGTCAGAGAAAGATTTGTAAAGGGGATGAAGATTTTGAATTCAGTGCATTGTGGGACTTAAAGCCAAAGGTTCTTTTTTAGTATGGGGTGATTAGTGAGTGAGACAGAATTCAGTTGATAAATTTTTGGACAAGTTGCACGTTTTGTTGGATGGAGCTTGGAAGAACGGTGGTACAGGAGTAGAGTCTGGAAGCACAAAAGCAAGTATAATAATTTTAGCACGAGTGAGGTTAAAGATGATGACACCAATATGGAAGTAAATGATTAGAATGTGGAGAATGAAGCTCAGAGCTTGCTGAAACAGGGCCCTAAGTTTATACAACGTCTAATTTAGCCTGACCAAACAGCCAAGCCAGATAAAATGGCCTTGGTCACAGCATTAGCAGCTCACCAGACTACTCTTGATATTGTAAGGCAGGTGAGAAGTGGACAGAGGGGATTTGAACAGGGAATTTTGAGAAAGGTGAATGGAGTTGTGTGTGGGAACAAAAGACTCAAGGTCTTCACATAAGGAGGGGAGATCAGATCTAGGACATTAATTGTTGGGGATGGGTACAGGGTGGGTTTTTTGAGAAGGCAGCGGTGGCAGTTTTAAAGGAGAGAAGCAGTGCCTATAGAAAAGGAGCCAGTAGTATCTGCAAGCATTGGCAGACAGTAAAATAGCTGAACCGTCTGGAGCTGGATGGAGATTGGGATTCAATACAGTAGGAGGTAGGTTGGAGAAAATGAGCCTGGAATCAAAGGAATGCTAGAATAATATGGGGATAAAGAGGACCTACCTTTGAACCGGGCAAGTCCATAAGAACATTGAACTTGGTACTATAAATGATGCAGGAGGTGTGTAAGGGGCACAGAAAAGGGGAGTTTGGCACTTCTTATTCTCCAGTATCAAAAGGGGGATTTTTGGCTGTAGAGCAGGAGATGGTCAAGAAAAATGTAGCAGTGCGTGATTAGATCAGCTATGCAGTAGGTTAGCTCGAAGCTCTTCAGATTTCAGGATGTTCCCTGGGGGATGGGAGGCTGGGAGAGAATTGGGGATAAAACATCAAAGGCAGAAGACCTAAGCAGGGCACTTGAAACAGAGATCATGGCGGGTAAGGGTTGGTGGAAAATGAATAGGAGTGTGAGACTAGCTGTGTGGGGCTAGTTGGAGTGGAGGAGATGATCCTTCCACCATAGAGCTTGAAGAAAAGGGCAATTGGCCTGGAGGTAGGCAGGTGATGGTGAGGCAACAAAGACAAGAAAATGATCATAAATTGCCTAGTAGTGATTGAGACGTTGCAGTTAGCCTGTCCAGTATACTGAAAATGACAAATAATTATCTCAAATACAAAATAAAAGTAATAAATAAGAAACACCTGGATTTGCATTGGAAGTGTGCTTTCAGGCAGAAAACTGTTGCTCAAATGTGGACCTTTACTGCTGTGCAAGGAAGTTGCGTTGTGGACTATAAGAGAACACATTTTAATTGAAAACAGTATCAGTTTTGTCAGGTTAATTTTAGCATCACTTGTACAAGCACATGAAACAGAATGTCACTTACCAGTCTGTACTGTGAATGGGTGTATTTGAGTTGTTGGACTGGTATTTGAACTCATGACAGGAAAAGGTACTGAAAGCTGAGCATTTAGTAGCTGGAGGCGCTCTTTCTTAGCTGTCAAATTCTTAATTTGCTCCTCCAGTTGCCGATTTTCAACTTGAAGTTGATGCAGTGATTTCAACATTCCCATAACTACTCAAACAAAAAATTAAATAGTATTAATAAGTGAAAGGCAAATTAATCGCACCAATAATACAAACCTCAAGCAACAGATCATTTAAAAAAATCAATTAAAAAAAATCAAAGAAATGGAAAGTACTACATGTTAGTGAATGGAAGCATATCATAACTGGTAAGATCCCTAATAAGTGGAGAAAAAGACAGGAAAGGGTGCAGCAAAATATAATTTTAAAGTTGGGTGTCCAGGTATAAATGAAAGATAATTTCTGGTTTTTTGCAAAGGAGCAGTGAGTATAAAAGCAGTGATGTTGAATTTGTCTACCGGCTGTTTTGTATGCTGTTCTGGACACCTTGTTTCGGAAGGATATCAGAGGCAGGGGAAGGGTACAATGAGGATACATCAGGATTATACAAGGATTTTAAAAAAAAGCAAGTTTGTAGGAAATTAAAAAGTAAAATCAAAAGACAACTGGAGAAAAAAATGAAGTGAAACCTCTATTTTAGGTGACAGAATGAATAATCCTATCCTATAGTCATAGAGAAAGGCTTCTTGAAAATTAGGGCTCTTTTAGCTGAAACAGGTTTGTTGGGGGATCTAACAGATGTTTTTAAGGTTCTGGAATGTTTAGAGAGGGTAAATAATTGTAGATTGCTTCCATTAATTGGTGAATTGGTAACAAAGGGATGTAGACTTAAAGTTATCTCAAGAGTGAAAAAGGAATAAAGTTAGAAAAAATATTTCCACACTTTATTCTCACAGGTTTATTCTAACATTAAATGCATAATAAATGCATATTGAAGTAGAAACTCTAGCATCTTTTAAAACAGAACTGGGTGTATATTTGAAAAGGAAGAATAGAAAAAGGATATGAGAAAAAAAAAACAGGTAATTGGATTATACTGGACAGCTCCATTTGAAAATCTAGCACTAGCCTGATGGAAAAAATGCTTTGTGTGGACTGTAGTTTGATTCTGTACAGTAACTGTGGGCTTACTTTAAATCCATTGATAGGGATAATTCATTCTATTACCTAAAATGGAAGTTTCACTTAAGTTCCTTCTTCAAAAATGTTAATTTCTAGGTATTAGGTTTTTTTCGATTTTACTTTAATTTCCTGCAAACTTATTAGTTTTTAAAAAAAATCAAATCCAGGTCAAAATAAGGGGGAGAGGAAATGGACTTTACATTTACTAGGTAAAACTGAAAATTTGTGCACTTTATTTTAATGGTTATCTAGCTACTGAATTGTATGCCTTTTTTAAGGTTCAAATAAAAGCAGATCACAATCTGACAAGATTTACAAATGGTTCCAAGCCTTTAAATTACAAAAGGTGGCAAGCCATCAACTTTCAGGTGAAAAATCAGTCAACTTGATCAGGAATTTAGGATTGATAAAATTTGGTAAAAACATTAGTTTCTTCTGCTACCTTGGCAAGTTCATCCAGTGAATAGTAGTGCCATGCAGGTCACAGGTCTATGCTAAGCTACTGAATCTCAGCTAGGAATTGGTTAGAAACTGAAATGAACAATCAGCCCCCATTCAAGGTCTTGATCATTACAGTAACATCTGCTGGTAATGTAACTAAATCAACATTGTGAAAGAGCAAGACTAGACTCAGAAATGATAGCCCTCACTGTCAAATATTCAGCTAGCAATCATGGTTAAGGTTTACATTTGAACGTGGTTCTAGAGGGTGACTGGTAACAGTGGAACTGTACCTCTTAAAAAGGGGTCAATTATAGAATTATAGAATAATACCATAAGCACAGCCATTTGGGTCATCTAGTATGTGCCAGCTTTTGAAGAGCAATCTAATTAGTTCCACTTCCCAGCTCTTTTCCCATTATCACTAATTTTTCTCCTTCAAATATTTACCCAACTCCCTTTTGAAAGTTACTATCGAATCTGTTTCCACTATCCTATCAGACAATGCACTCCAAATCCTAACCACTTGTTGGGTAAAAAAGTTCTTCCTCATGCCCCCTGTTCCCTTGCCGATTACCTTAAATCTGTGTCCTCTGATTATCGACTCTTCAGCCACTGAAAATAGTTTTTATTTATTTATTCTTCATAATTTTATGCACCCCAACCAAATCTACTCCTAGCCTTCTCTGCTCTAAGGAGAACCACCTGAGTTTCTCCAGTCTATG
This sequence comes from Carcharodon carcharias, assembly GCF_017639515.1. Classification (NCBI taxonomy): domain Eukaryota; kingdom Metazoa; phylum Chordata; class Chondrichthyes; order Lamniformes; family Lamnidae; genus Carcharodon; species Carcharodon carcharias. The sequence continues at coordinate 61,094,741 of NC_054469.1, forward strand.
TAATCCCTCATCCTTGGAGCTATTCTGATAAATGCCTTCTGTGCCCTCTGCACAGCATTCACATCAGTTTGGATCTTGTGGAGGTCACAGAAGTCTCAGCCGCTGGCTGGAGCGGGAAGGACTGCCATATTAAGTGCCACTCAGGCACTTCACAGGCCAGCGGCGAGCCATTACTGGGAACAAGGACCCTGAGAGCAGAAGTCTTGCCAACTGAGAATTGACAGCCAATCAGAGGCCACCAGCTCTATTGAACAACAATGCCACTGGGGAGGCGGTGGCTGCAGCCGGCACAATATCCACTTCGAGGCCTAGTATCTGGAGGGGCCCAGCCAGACTGGCGAATGATGGTGAGAGGGTGTTTGCAGGGCGGTCTTTTTCAGGGTGGGGGGGGTGGGTCACGGGGGTTGGGGGGCTTATAAAGGAGGGGAAGTTAGGGGGGGGTCAGCAGGAAGGGCAGGTAGGTGGCACTCAGCGTGCCCCCTTCCCAATGCCAGGTCCCTTGATCAGACACTGTCCTTGAGCGAGGGACCCCCACTGTATGCTGGCAAGCAACCCCGCACAAGTTTGCTTGTTGTGTTCTCCAATGGCTAGACCCTGCCTGCTGCTAGGCTAATACCAGCGTTAGGGCCTCAGTTGGTTTGGGGAGATGGGAAATTGGCTGGGTCTCTACCCTCCATTCTCCTGCCCGATTAAATGCCCCATCCCTATCACCAAAATCACCACAGGGAGGGCATTAACTACTGCCCTGTGTGTCATTCAGGGAGGTGGCAGATGTATTCCGTAAAGAAAATCCAGTATTAAGTAAAAGATTGGCATCTAATTTCCAACACCATCAAATGATGTCAGAATAAACTAACATGGTAACAGAGAATGGTTGCCTAAGGATGAAGGTTGGAAACTAAGAATTTTTTTCCACGCAGAAGATTGTAACCTGAGTTACTTTTGCAAAGAATAGCTTGGCTGAAAGTAAGTGTAAATTGTCAGGGTATGATTGCCTTCTGAATCCGAACCTTATGACTAGTGGAAAAATGGATATGTGGACGTGCGTTACATCCTTATGAAGAGGAAACTAAGTATGGCCTTGGCATTGTTGCTTCTTAACAAAAATAAAATCAAAAGCCAAGTATTTTGTGAGCTGCATGCCTGTCAGTTGGATGCTGATAAAGGTTTGGAGCTTCTATTAAGCTTCATGGAATTTACAAGAAAGATGGTCTATTAGATGCCTATGGAGTATAATCAGACTTTGATTGATTTCAAAAGTAGGACAGTCATTCCATGAGGAATATATCATGGGCTTTAACAGACTGTATAAAAGATTGCAGAAATTGAATGTAGAGATTCCTTAATCAGTGCTTGCTTTTAAATTGGTAGATTATGCTAAGGTGTCGCACATGGATAATTTCCCGGCCTTAACTGGCTCTTGGTTCTCAGAAAAAGACACCCTTTGGATCAAATGTCTGCTATTTTAAAAAAGCTCCTGGGGAAGCCATTTCCAGCAGCCTTGATGGTGCAAATGGGACATTCTGCAGTATTACAAAGGATGGATGACTCAATGATTGCAGCATCTCTAGATAGTTCGGCAGGTGACAGTACCAGTGGAGTTACAAACAGAAGGAATGAGGATGAAGGTACTTTTAGCAGATCTGGTAGATGACAGGATGAGTAGCAGCAATAAAAGAGGAATGAAACCCAGGAATGCCCAAGGAACAGTTCAGATATGACTCAAAATATTATGCGATGTACAGCAAAGTTTTCAGTGCAATACCTGACACACAAAATTCAGACGTTCAAGGTGATGATAATGATCAGTCTAAGGGAGTTGTACTAGTCATAAGAAGCTATAGTCTGTTAAATAGTGTATTAGTCGCAGATTCATTAACTGTGCCATATGTTATGATCCTTGGGCAGACTCCCAAGTTGTTAGTAAGATTCGGTTAGGGACCAAAAATGGTATGCTTAAAGTAGACAAACTTTGAGATTCAAGGCACTTGCTCAGTGAGTAAAGCCACAAGATTCCACAGGTTTTGAACAAATAAAAATAAACATTACTATACAAGTCAGAAAAGTAAAACAATTTACATCTATTTTATACTCTAACATTCAGGTTTAATATGAGGTACACATGAATTAACAAGCAAACTGTGGCTGAACACACCTCAGTGCACAAATCAACACCACATGCAACCAAAATAGGGATTTTGGATTCCTCAGCAATCCACCCAGACATCAGTACCACTGTGAAGCAACCAATCTCACTGAGACTATGTGCCCCACAAGGCATTCCAGTCTTCACCTTTGAAGGTCTCACTCGGAATTCTCTTCACAAGTCACTCCAACTTGGACGGCATTAACGACAGCGCACCTCGCCAGGTTTCAATCTCATCTCCTGAGATTTCGTTCCCCTGGATTCTTGAGTATGCACTCGGGAACTAACTCAAACATAATTTCAGTTTTTTGGCCGTGCTGAGAACGCTACTGCTCTAAAGGGGTACCCCGCATGGAGTCACCAACCTTCGGCTACCTTCTTGGATTTCAGGGTTTTTTCCTGAGCTCTCTTCAATTACCAGGGCTTCTCCTGAGCCCTCCTCAATTACCAGAGCTTCTCCTGAGCCCTCTTCGCTTAAAGTCTGCTACCAACAACCTTTTACCAAATGAAAGCCTTTCTCTGCCCCGCTCTTTTTCACTGAACTGGGACCTTTTCCTGTCCCTAGCTCCTCTCTGAGACTCTTCTTTTGGGATCTCTCACTGTTCCCTCGCCCTCTGGGATCTCTCCCTGTCCCATGCCTGGGATCTTACTGGCAGTGTCGTGCTGCTCCTGATCCATGTTTTCACGCATTTTTCTTCACTGCACAGGCACTCTGGGCCCAAAGAATATAAGAATTGAAAAAATGTGCATGTGCAGCCAGTTCCCGGACTGCGCATGTGCGAAAGCTCCTAGGTCCGTCGGGAGTTGAAGCTCCTGACCTCTGCTCTCAACAAGTGTAGTTTTCATAACACACGATCAATAGTGGTTTCACCTCGACAGTATATGGAACAGATTGGTTAAAATGTTATTTAGATTAACTCAGTAGTAAAGATCAAAGAAAGGTGTGAGTATGAAAGTTCTACTTGTTGCAGGTTCAGGGTTGACAGCACATTGAGGTCACTGAAAAGTGGTGGTTCTTTGTAAAATAGCTGCAGCATGCCACTTGAGTGGTACAATACACCCAGTTATACCCAGTCTCTAGTGAGATATCCTTGCTGCTGAGCAAATTTTTCATGAAAAAAGCCCAAATAAAACTGGACATGGAACATGATCAAGCAATTGGTTTTGGAAAGTCAGTAGATCTGTAGTTTACCCAATCAGGGCATTACTGCATACCCTTAACAAAATCTGACATGTTGAACCAATGACCTTCCTTCCATCATAAGGTCAGAAGTGGGGAGGTTAGCTGATGATTGCACAATGTTAAGCACCATTCGCGACTCCTCATATACTGAAGCAGTCCATGTCCAAATGCAGAAAAACCTGGACGATATCCAGGTTTGGGCTGACAAGTGGCAAGTAACATTTGCACCACACAAGTGTCAGGCAATGACCATCTCCAACAAGAGAAAATCTAACCATCGCCCCCTAATGTTCAATGGCATTACCATCACTGAATTCCCTATTATCAACATCCTGGGGGTTAGCATTGACCAGAAACTGAAGTGGGCTAGCCATATAAATGCTGTGGCTACAAGAGCAGGTCAGAGGCTAGGAATCCTGCGACGAGTAACTCAGCTCCTGACTCCCCAAAGCCTGTCCGCCATCTACAAGGCACAAGTCAGTGTGATGGAATACTCCCCACTTGCCTGGATGAGTGCAGCTCCCACAACACTCAAGAAGCTTGACACTGTCCAGGACAAAGCAGCCCGCTTGATTGGCACCATGTCCATATTCCCTCCCTCCACCACCGACGCACAGTTGCAGCAGTGTGTACCATCTACAAGATGCACTGCAGGAATTCACCAAGGCTCCTTCAACAGCACCTTCCAATCTCACGACCGCTACCATCTAGAAGGACAAGGGCAGCCGATAGCTGGGCATACCGCCAACTGAAAATTCCACTCCAAGTCACTCACCATCCTGACTTGGAAGCATATTGACGTTCCTTCACTGTCGCTGGGTCAAAATCCTGGAACTCCCTTTTTAACAGCACTGTGGGTGTACCTACACCACATGGACTGTAGCGGTTCAAGGCGGCAGCTTACCACCGCCTTCTCAAGGGCAACTAGGGATGGGCAATAAATGCTGGTCCAGCCAGTGAAGCCCACTTCCCATGAATGAATAAAAAACAAATAATCAGAACGTCAATGGCATCAGGTGATAAGAATTTGAGAGAAGAAATGCAAATTGTCTTAAAGTTATCCAACCTACCCTCCTTGACACAGATTAAAAAGTACTTCCAATTGATGCAGGTATGGTTGATCATGAAGATACAAAGCTCATCAAAGAGATTAATGAAAAATGTGACATATGTAAATAGTATTGGAGGACGCTGCCATTGATACAGGGCTTAAAGAATGCCATGGATTTAAAGGATGGGACAAAAACAGAAATATTTTCATTTTGCATTCTGTGAACATGAAAATCAGATTCAGTCTTTCTACAGTAATACGTGGTAAGAAGAAAAGGATGATTGTAGATAACGTCATGGAAAAATGAATAGGGACCGGACTGGGAGCACTGGCTAAATTTCTGACTGACAACAGAAGTGTTGGGGATGGTGAGGAAATTTCTAAGGACGAGTTTAGAGTCATGTGCAAAAATATGAACATTGCAGTCATGAACACCGCAGCAGAAAGCCCTTTCAGCAATGGACTTTGTGAAAGGAATCATGCAGTGATCAATGACATGCTCCATAAGGTCTGAGGCAATCAATCAGCTGCAAATTAACAATTGACTTGGCATGGGCAGTCTATGCAAAGAATTCGCTTGAAATGGTTTAGGGCTATAGTCCTATCAACTGTTAAATGTGAGGGATCTCAAATTACCCTCTGTGCTGTGTGACTGTCCACCGGTCCTAGAAGGGATTACGATTACTTCCAAAGTCAGAGAGCTCCAAGCCATCGCATAAGACTGCCCAAGATAAACTTTAATTCTGGGGATTTAGTACACTATAAAAGAGAGGCTCATCAAGAGTGGAAAGGTCTGTGTGAAATGATAGGGTGTGATGGGAAGACAGTGGTTTTCCAACATAGTAGTCAAACTAATAAGGTCCATTCATTTCGGTCAATTGGGAATGGTTACAAATTTTCAGAATCTGAGTAATTAATAGTTGGCGATAAGGCACCCTGTACCTCACATTCTCAAATGTTTGACAGTTATGACCAAAGAATTTGGTAGCTTGGGGCTAGATGGCAATAGGTAGAATTAGGCTGAAGTACAGGACAGGGCTATCGTATCCAAAGGACAACTGCCTAGAGTTGGTAGTTGGAAGGAATTTAGTGTCTACCCTGAAGTGCCAGGTGCAGAAGTGAGAGTAGCCGAAGACAAAAGGATCTAAAAATTAGTGGCTGAAGGCAAAAAGGTCTGAACATTTTCTGTGGCAAGGAATCAAGTAATTATAGCACTTTTTATGATCTATAGTGAAATGCAAATGCTTCTAAGCCATTTCAAATGAGTGGAATTATTAGCCTTAAAGCAGATAAAAACATTAGTTTTCCCTTTCTTTACCTTCTATTACCATCAAGACTGTGGACCAATGCACTTGTGTAAAATTACCAAAATGACCTCAATATTCCAACATTCAATGCAGTTAGTGCATGTCATACAGAATGAAGTCCATACTAAAAACATAACATGATCTTGCTGGATTATGTACATGTAAAGCAAAGCAGTGCTTTGCAAACTATTTTCCAATGTGGCCCCATTTTAACTCACCACCACTTTCTCAATCGCAATAAGGGATGGACAACAAAGGTTGGCAAAGCCCACATGCCATGAACAAATATATAAGAAATAACTCTTGAAAATTAACGTGACTCCAGATGCCAGCAAAAACAAAACAGCATTAAAGCAGCATAGTAACATTTGGTGTGTTATTATAAGATTGTGTATTATGGATTAACATATAATAATACATCATATAAATATGAAAATCTGTGTTTTTAAAGTACTTTGTGAAAATGTTCTTGTTTTATGTACTCTCGTAAGTTTCAGCCAAGCTCTACATATTCCATGATGATAGAAGATCCACCATGCACGGACACATCATAATCAATTCGTCTCCACCTACAATACACTCACCCATGTTCTCCTTCACATCCCCATTCAATCACACCTCCCTCCCATCCCCACTCACATCCTCCCCTGCACCCAGCCTCCCCCCCACTCACTCATTCCTTCCCTCCCACCCACCCCCTCCTCCACCCTCCCAGGTTTCTCCACCTTGCCGGATGGGGGTGAGCTGGGTTGGAAAAGCCGCAATAATGATTGATAAGAGATAAAAAGGAAACATTTTATAAATTAGACTTAAATCCTAAACCTGTATAAAACATCGACTGATGTGGGAGAGAAACGGCTGTCAGGGCCCAAACCCCAGGGTTTGGCACCACTCTCTCACACCCCCTTCCCCTCCCACTCCCTCCTTGATCCCACTCCTCCCCCCTCACCCACATAGCTGGCCCCGCACACTTACTACCTACCTGGATCCCAAACCTCTGCCCCGCATCTCCTGTCTCACTCCCTACCTTGGCCCCAGGCTCCACTCCCCCCGCCCCCCCAACAACACCACCACCACAGCCCTGCTCCCTTCTGTCTCTGGATCCCAGCCCCAAGGTCTCAGCCCCACTTCACTCCCCTGTCCAGTGACAGCCACTCCCACTGTGGAGGCTGCACCGGAAAATGGACTAGCACAGGAAAACCCTCTGCAGACTGCACATGAGAGCAGCAGCTATTGGGGGTATGGCCTCTGCATCCCCCAGTCACAGAAAGCGAGTCAGATTGGCAGCGATTTAAAGAGAGAGGGGCTGAGTGACAGCTCCCGCAGGCCAGACGAAGGGTGGGAAAAAGTTAAAAGGGCAAAATTCCATGATCCAAAAGTTGGGCTTCCACTAAATGGTGGAAAGTTCACACCTAAGGAGAAAGCCAACGGCTAGCCCTATCACATAGATGGGTAGGTATGGAAAGAAGTCCTCCCAGATGGGCCTTATAAAGCTAAAGTAAGACTAGTGGCTTGAGTTTTCGAAGAAAGACTTGGAGATCAAGATGTTAGAAGGGACTCCTCCATGGGAAAAGTAATCCTGAAGTTCTCTTAGCTCTGTAGGGAATATAGGTTAATTGATATAAAAGCCTCACTTTTGCAGGGAGTAACATTTCAGAAATAAGTCTTTTTGAAACAGCCTAAAGACGCAAGAGATGTGGAAGGGAAGCTGTGGAAATTAAACAAATACGTTTATGGACTGAATGATGCATCGAGGGTATGGTATTTGTTGTTAGGTCTGTCATTCTGTACTCATATGAAAGCTGATCCAGCAATGCTCTATTGATACCACAAAGGGAAACTCTCAGGTATCCTTATGATGCATGTCAATGATTTTCTATGGCAAGGCTCTGTGGAATTTGAGCAATTTGTTCTAAGATAAAAGGGGAATTTAAGATTGGAAGTGAGGCTTCAGGGGCCTTTAACTCTATGGGCTTAGATGTTAAGCAGAATAGGTTTGGTAGTAACCTTGAATTAACAATCATATCTAGGAAGCATTGCTTCTATCCTAATAAATCATGTGAGGTTGCCACAGAAAAACTATGTTTGGACAACTGAACTGGCTATGCAGCAAGACAAGGTTAGGTGCCAGTTTTGACATATTGGAACTAAGTATCATGATGAAACACAATACGATTGAGAGTGCTTTAAGGGCAGATAAAACTCAAAATTAAATGCTGAGAAATGGGTAGTTTCCAGCCTTTGAGGGGTCTGAAGGATATGAACTTAGTCCTTTTTAGTGACACTTCTCATGCAAATCTTCTGGGTGGGTTTTCAAGTGCAGCTAGTTTTATAATATTCTTGGTGGGTGAAAATGGGAAATGTTGTCCCTTATCTGGGAGGCTAAGAAAATAAAAAGGGTAGTTAAAAGTAATTTAGCTGTGGAAACACTGGCTCCTGTAAAAGCAATCGATATGGAGTTTTACTAATCAAATATTTCATGAAAAATTCTATACAAGGGGCATTGAGAGTAGTTTACCCATTGAATGTTATGCAGATAATCATTCTCTACAGGGTAATGTACATTCGACAAAAAGTATGACTGAAAAAAGTTTAACATTGACCTTGCTAGTGGGAAAGAGAGGTTAGAAAGAAATCTCCAAGACAAAAATGGTTGGATGCAATTCACCAATTGTTGGATTGCTTTATAAAATGAATTCTTGCATGAAGAGACTATTGGAGGTCCTAGAAAAGGGATGTCTTTTATTATAATGTGGTGTACAGAGTATGGAAAATTGTTTTTCTTCTCTTTCTCTTTGATGTGTTTTGAAATACTGTTTTGTGTGTTATAAAGTTTTGATTTAAAGATAGAGGGGAATCTGTTCATGGTATGTTGATTGATGTTATTAAGGGTTAAGGATTCAAAGATGAAGGGTATTGATTGATTAAGTACCTTGAACACATATAGAGAGAGACTTCTGGGACACGGGATGTGGGTTAGGATGCAGGCATATGTAATGTTGCATTCTAGTATTAAGTAAAAGATTGCTGTCTGGTTTCCTACTTCATCATCTGGATTCACAATGAATTAACACAATGCCTTGACTTCACCTCTGCGTGTTCCCAACAAAGTCTCCCTATGTGTTTGATGACTTCCCATTCTGGTCAGTCACAGGCGAGGGACTCTCAAGAGTTCATTTGGATGCTTGACCTTTTCAGGGATGCTTTGAGGATAACCCTAAAATGTTTCTACAGTCTTGTGAGTCTCCTGCTGCGAACGAGTTCTGAGTAGAGTAGTTCTGTTGAAGGGTCATGAGGACTCGAAACATCAACTCGTTTCTTCTCCGCCGATGCTGCCAGACCTGCTGAGTTTTTCCAGGTAATTCTGTTTTTGTTTTAGTTGTTTCAGAAGTTGGTGTCGGGCATACAAATGTCCTGCATAATGGAGCTGGTTTTGAGTGATTAGCACCTTGATACTAGGCATGTTGGCTTGGGAGAGGACGGGGCCGTTGGACCACTTTTCTTGCTACCGGATTTGGCGGATCTTGTGACCTTCCTCGCTGTGATACTGCACCTAACCTCCAGCAATCTATCCAAAGGCCTGGAGATAATTTACATAACAGATGGGAAACTAGTCAACCTATACCACTTTCAATCCAAATCCAAAAATCACACCAACTTCAGTCATTGAACTCCAGTATGCAGATGATGCTTGGGTGTGTGCTCACTCAGAAACTGAGCTCCAGATCACTGTTGATTCATTCTACAAAGCATACGAAAAAATGGAGCTTTCACTAAACACCTGGAAAACTAAGGTCCTCTTCCAACCAGCTCCCACATTGATTAAGATTGATAGTGAGATCCTGGAAAACGTGGACCATTTTCCATATCTTGGGAACGACTTCTTGACGAAGGCAGACATAGACGACGAAACTCAACGTCACCTTCAATGTGCCAGCTCAGCCTTTGGCCGACTGAGGTAAAGAGTATTTGAGGACCAGGATCTCAAACCTGAGACAAAGGTCATGGTTTATAGAATAGCAGTGATCTTCACTCCTATATGCTGGGAATCTTGGACAACCCACAGCAGGCACATCAAAGCACTGGAGAAGTACCACCAGCAATGCCTTCACAAGATATAAAAACTAGTAGGCTTGTAAATATCATAGAATTTCCTTCCCTCATGCTTATAGGTGCATGTTATTGGTTAACTCCTTAGTTTATCAAAGCAGAAACAATGGACATTAAACAGAACTTTAAAATAATTAACTAAACACAATTTTTTCTAGCAGAAATCAGTGAAAGGGAAAGATAATTTACAAATAAAGCATGAAAATGACTTTACTGAAGATGACAATCTAACCTTCTTCCTCATTCAGCTAACATACACTTGTCAATGGGCACTACAAAACCAACACCCAAAGATGAAATGGCGTAACTCATATTATGATGCAGTAAAACCCAATGAAACAAATGATAATTTTATGTAGCAATGTAGACACTGCAGTAGTGTGAATTACTTCTAAAGCAGCTTTGTAAATTTATTTCGGGTGACTTGATATTTGCTCAACACGTGGTTTAGTTTATCACTTGGTTCTCTTCCAGATAATTGGAAACAAAAAACACGCACAACACCCATTTGTCATGATGCTTGTTCTATAAAAATGATTACGTAGAAATTTAAAGCACAGAAACGGGTCATTCAGGCCAACAGGTTTGTGTTTATGCTCCATACCACCTTCTCCCACCTTATTCCATCAACATTTCCTACAAGTTCTTTCTCCCTTATGTACTTACCTTGTTTGCCCAACCATGCTATTTTGAACCACATAAGCATCAGGCAATGATCATCTCCAACAAGAGCGAATCTAACCATCAACCCAGTGATTACCATCACTGAATCCCTCACTATCAACAGTCTGGGGGGTTACCATTTACCAAAAACTGAACTGGACCAGCCATATAAATACTGTAGCTACAAGAGCAGGTCAGGGGCTAGGAATTGTGTGACGAGTACTCACCTCCTGACTCCCCAAAGCCTGTCCGCCATCTACAAGGCACAAGTCAGGAGTGTGACGGAACACTCCCCACTTGTCTGGATGAGTGCAGCTCCAACAATGCTCAAGCAGCTTGACACCATCCAGAACAATGCACCCCACCTGATTGGCACCACGTCCACAAACATTCATTCCCTCCACCACTGACGCATAGTAGCAGCAGTTTGGACCATTTAAAAGATGCACTGCAGGAACTCACCAAGGCTCCTTCAACACCACCTTCCAAACCTATGACCACTACTGTGTAGAAGGGTAAGGGCAGCAGAGAGATGGGAACACCACCACCTGGAAGTTCCCCTCCAAGTCACTCACCAGCCTGACTTGGAAATATATAACAAAAACAGAATTACCTGGAAAAACTCAGCAGGTCTGGCAGCATCGGCGGAGAAGAAAAGAGTTACGTTTCGAGTCCTCATTTCCAGCATCTGCAGTTTTTTGTTTTTATCTCTGTGTTGGAAATATATTGCCGTTCCTTTACTGTCGCTAGGTCAAAATCTTGGAACTCCCTTCCTAACAGCACTGTGGACGTACCTACAACACACGGACTGCAGCGGTTCAAGGCAGCAGCTCAAGACCACCTTCTCAAGAGCAATTAGGGACGGGCAATAAATGCTGGCCCAGCCAGCGAAGCCCACGTCCCGTGAATGAATAAAAAAAAACATTCACCTCACTACTCCATGAGGTAGCAAGGTCCATTCTCACCACTCTCTGGGTAAAGAAGTTTCTCCTGAATTTCACATTAGGTTTATTAGTGCCTATCTTATACTGATGTCTGATGGAATGTTTCAACTACCTGAAACGTTAACTCCTTGGGCTGATAAGTGGCAAGTAACATTCATTGCACACACGTGCCCGACAATGACCATCTTCAACAGAAAAGAATCTAATCATCCCCCCATGACATTCAACAACATTACCAACAATGCACCCTCAAATCAGTACCCTGGGGGGTTGCTGTTAACCAGAAACTTAACTGGACCAGCTATTTAAATACTGTGATTACAAGAGTAGGTCAGTGGCTGGAAATTCTACAACCAGTAATCACCTCCTGACACCCCAAACCTGTCTACCATCTACAGCACACAACTCAGGAATCTGACAGGATGCTCTCCTCTTGCCTGGATGAGTTCCGGTCCAACAATATTCAAATAGTTCAACATCATCCAAGGAAAAGCAGCTTGTTTGGTTGCCACCCCATCCACCACCTTAAACATCAAATTCCTCCATCATTGGTGCACAGTTTCAGCAATGTGTACCGTCTACAAGACACACTGCAGCAAGGCACCAAGGTTTTTTTGGCAGCAGCTTCTAAATCTGCGACCTCTACCGCCGAGAAGAACGAGGGCAACAAATGCATGGGAACACAAGCACCTGCAAGTTTCCCTCTAAGTCAGGCCATCCTGAGTTGGAACTATATCGTTGTTGTCACTGGATCAAAATCCTGGAACTCCCTCCCTCATAGCTGTGGGTGTACTTAACCACATTGATTGCAGCAGTTCAAGAAGGCAGCTCACCACCATTTTCTCAAAGGCGATGAGCAACGCTCACATCCCAAGGACAAATTTTTAAAATCTCTGGAAACCAATAATATGTTACCTGTGACATCAGGGAATATTGATGCTTGGCGTTTTGACAAACTCTGAGGCACAACAAGAGTTAAAGAACTGCCATTTGAACTACCCACGAGGCCTGAAGAGAAAGTGGTGTGTGGTAGATACCCTTGAAGAATGGTACCCACAACTATGTGACTTATTCAATTATTTAAATTTAGGTGTATAGATAAAATTATGCACCTGTTGGATAATTATGAAAACAGCAGCAATGCACTAAGAATAAACAATATCTTTGACAGTAAGGAAAGAACCATGCAGAAATTCAAAATAGGCACCTTAATGCAATGTGAAATCATGGATGCATTGAAAAGTGACGGAGCACGCAAGCCTCTTGTAAATACATACCTTCTCCAGGACTGCCCTGTTCCAAAAGAAACTGCTGCCCTTCATTCCAGTGTCTTTCCAATAACTGTTCTATGCTTGATGCAACTGGTGGCAGATTCTCCAAGACACTGTTACTTGACTGATCATAACGAATTTGTAAGCCACTTGCAGGAGATCTGTTTGAAAGGTTAGGATTTCCAAATTTAAAAACACAACAAAATTAGTCTGTGTAATTCTTAAGGAATCTATTTTTTCAAAACAAAGGACCCCCTACTAGTCTTCCAAAGCTGTCAAGTTTAATGCCAGCTCCTTGAGGTGGAGACAATCAAACAAGTCTATCCTGCTACAAATTAACAGTTTCAGGTGGTCATTCCACGTGACTTGGGAATATTGTCACAGGACCAAGATATTCTGTTTTAAGAAAAAACAATCTTGAAGTAATATCCCTCTTTGGTTAGCTATTTGTTGTTATTAAACAATAAAAAATTAATTAATACTATATACTTAAATAAAAATTCTCATCTAAAATAAAAGGGCAGATTGGTCAATAACACAACGAGCTTTTGGTTTAGTGGCATGCTGCACAAAAAGACTTGTGGGTTGAAAGTATCTCAATCAGCAGAGCTATTAGCAGACCGAAGAGACTGAAATTCTGCAGAAGGTGGGAATGAAAAATTAGACTAGTCATCCTGCATCATTGCCAGATCCCTCTTATCAACTAGTTAAAAAAGAAACATTTGCAAAGGTCTGTGAGCAGGTGATATGTTCTCAATTCTTAAAAAGGGCAAATCAAAGAGCCTGTACAAAATAAGATCTAGTGGGAAGAATGATTTTAAAAATTCAAAGAGTAGATTAGATTGTATAAGAACATAAGAAATAGGAGGAGTAGACCATACGGCCCTTCAAGCCTGTTATGCCATTCAATACAATCATGGCTGATCTACTGTTTCAACTCAGCTTTCTTGCCTGCTCCCCATATCCCTCGATTCCCTGAGAGTCCAAAATTCTGCCTATCTCAGCCTTAAAAATATTCAATGATAAAGCATTCCTAATCTCTGGGGTAATTCCAAAGATTCACAACCCTTTGAGTGAAGAAGATTCTCATTTCAGTTCCATCCTGTCCCATTTCCTCTTATCCTGAGACTGTGCCCCCTTGGTCTAGATTCCCTAGTCAGGGGGAGCAACACCCCTTGTCAAGCCCCATCAGAATCTTGTATGTTTCAATGAGATCACTTTCTGTTCTTCTGAATTCCAGAAAATATAGACCCAATTTACTAAGCCTATCATAGGACAATCCTCTCATCCAAGGAACCAAAGTGGTGAGCCTTCGCTGTATTGACTCTAATGCAAGTATAGAATTAGAATTAATTAGAGTTTCACTCATTCTTGGAAAGAAGTTCAAATTCCACAGTAGCAGGATGGTCACTGGCAAGGTGAATTCTCCCGCATTTTTGTGAATAAGACATATCTAGATTCCACAATTTTAGGTAGATGTTAGCTGTTCAAGCTTTACAAGAACAACGTGACTGGGCTCTAGGGGTGCAGGTAGTTCTGGACGTACGTAGGTATTTTGCATTGCCATTGTTGAAGACAGGGTGTTTGTGAGGCCTCATCATTCTCCTTCAAAGTATCTTAATTGCCCAGCACCATTCACAACTGGATGTGGCAGGGCTGCAGAGTTTTGATCTGATCCATTGACTGGGAGATCATTTTTTACCTATGATTAATCCTAAATTCACTGTAGCACATTACCGCTAATTCCAAAAGATTGAATCTTTTAGAGAAGTCTCCAATACCTGATCAAAAGCTTTCTGGAAAGTCCAGATAGACAGTGCCTAATGGGTTACACTCATCCACTAACCTGGTGACTTCTAGAAATTTAAATGAATGCAACACAACCTTTTTAAAGCAAGTCATATGGCCTTCTCTGTCTAAGTGGTCATATACTGCATCCCTAATGATTCCCTTGAGCATCTTACCCATTACTATCAAGTTAATGGGCCTATAGTTACTCTGTTCTACCTTACAATGATGATTAAGGACCAGTAGCCACAGTATTTTACTTTTTGTATCCATCATAAGAAGATGACCCACAATAACTATTTGATATAATGAAGGCTGTGCAGTGGACTAATATCCAAAGATTAAACTGCCATACAAACACACATATGTGATAGATTTCTACGACATGCAGGTAAATCCATACAAATGTTTTGGGTTCCACTTGAATTTGCAACTGAATCTTAGTAAACTTGTCCAGTATTAGGAAGATTAAACAGGCTCCTAATAAGGATAGGTCCTCTGTTGAGCACTAGGTTTTCTAATTGATCAAGAATCCCAAACAATCTTCTGCTATTAAAAAAAATCTGCAGAACCACATCTTCTACTGTATCATACTTTCAAAGTAGACTATAGAACAGAGTAACTATAAGCCCATTAACTTGATAGTAATGGGTAAGATGCTCAAGGGAATCATTAGGGATGCAGCAAGCAGATCCCACAAACAGCAAAAAAAATGAATGACCAATTAATCTATTTTTGGGTGGAATTGGTTGAAGTGACATTAGTTGAAGTTGGTCAAAAAATGCCATAGAATGTTTTACAGCCAGGTGAAAGACAGCATCACTTGACATTGCAGCATTCCAAGTACTGCACTGAAGTGTCAGCCTAGGTTGTATGCTCAGGTTCTGGGTGGAGCTGAGTGCACAATCTTCATTCAGAAATGAGAGTGCATCATTAAGCCAAGATGATATGTCTCCTATTTGATATCCAATAATCACCTGCTGCAATTATGCATTTTCTTCTTGCCCCTGACTCCCTCTACTCCCCTGATAGCCAAATAGATTGCCAATGCTTGCTGAACATTCCAACACACCTAAAAAAGCACCTAGGTGAGGGATTGGAGCACTATTAGCATCGTAGTCCAGCACAAGTTACTGCCTTAATCACAAAATGAAGATGAAATGGCGTGAAAATGAAGGAAAATGTGATTAAAAATGTGAAATATTTTTATTGCCTAAAGTTTGCAATGCACGTGGTTTACCGTGGTGAAAGACTTCCTCTTGGTGAACTGCTCCTCCCAGGAAGATTGCGGTTATTGTCCAATTCGTGATCTGAAAAAGAAACAAAACTAGTTAACAAAATTGTTCAGGTAGTGAGCATGCACCAATTTTTATAGTGAGATTTAGTACAGATTATTTTCATAGGACTATCTTCACTCTAAGTTATACTTCACAAACTTCTGCTGTGCATTAGGCCAGTCATTAGTGGGAAGGCGAGAAGTGGAAAAGGGTAAACAAGAGGTTAAGAACATTTTAAAAAACAATTAATCTCTTTCCCATACTATATACAAATCATTGTCTTGTATGCTGAAAACCATAGAATAAGATGTACAATGTGCATCTAAGTTCTCAATTGTAGCTACTGGTTAGTCACAACAGGGGTGGCAATAAAAACAAGTCAGCTCCCTCCCCAACGTGGCAGCAATCCTCAAACCACTGGTTGGTTGGATCAAGAGTTAATCAGCTACAAAATGTATGTGAAATTGAAGGAAAAGGAGAAAAGGAAATTTAGAACATAAGCTTAGGTAAAATGCCAGGTCTGTGCATCTCTGAGTGACTCGTTCGAGGTTGCATTAAGCTTTTCACTTGTGGGCAACAAATGTGCAAGTCTCGAAGATCAGAGAAGAACGGTAGAATAAAAACTTAGTCAAAGGAGGAACAAGGTTTATTTCTATTTTTTTTAAAGAAAGGGTAACAAAATAACCAAAGTAGGTAAACATCTTTCAACCTCATAGCTCATACCCTCTAGCCCTTCAATGCCTTTTAATTTACACCCAAAACTGCTTTTAAGATTTGTCACCCGAACTGCATATCGTCTGCAGCCGAGATTAAAGCAATAATGCTTCACAAAGAAATTAAAACTATGCTAAGTGGCTATCAAAGTTAGACTTTTAAACTTGCGGTCATGGTCATTGCTAAAAGATGTCAAAACTAACTCATTGTCTTCAACCGAATCGTAATGGGACAGAAATTTTGAAAAATTACACAAGTAAAAAGTGTGAAATGGAGAGAGAAAGCATCAACAGGCTAATTATGTGCTTGGCATATTCTTGCTCTATCCTTGCAAAGATGGAGTAAGATACATTTATGAAACGGAGAGAAAAATTGTGAATTTTGCTTGTCCATCATTCTAGTCACAGCTCAAAAGTAAATTTGCTAGGTGTGCTGTTGCCAAATTGGACAAATAGGAACATTTTTAAATTCCACTACTGCAATGGCAAAACAGGACAAGAGAATTTTTTTCCTGCCCTGCATCTCAGAGGACCTAGAAGACATAAATCAGTAGATACTAACCCAGGCAGCACTTCTACCTAAGCATGATGGATGAGCAGCACGAAACAGCTCAGGCTCACCCAGGAGTCTTATCACAATTATGATACCTAGTCTAAAATTATCTTCAGGGTTACAGGACAGCAACCCAGAGGTTGAAAGTTCAAATTCAAATTGGGAAACTGAACTGCATAAATGTAGGAATCTGTGGGCTAGAAACAGAAAATGAACAGTAAAATCATGGAGTCACCAATCAATTGTCCAGGCCACCTTTTATGTCATGTCCAACAAGTGACCTTTTTTTAAAATAGAGGTTCATACAGGAACATGCCCATGTCCCCAGATTATTCACTGGGGGCACAATATACAATGGATCTTTGTTCCAAATAAACCATTGCTATCCTTCCTCATTAGTGCTCTGTTTCCAGCTCAATGTTCATGATATCTTTTCCCAGAGTTTTTGCGTATCTGTGTTAGTGACTGCTTGGTACTGTGGTGAGTGTTGCTCTTCAGTTTCTGCAGGAAGGTGACAGGGTACGTCCTTGGTCTGTGAATAGAGTAGATAATATATTACGAGTAAATAAACACGATCAGGCATCAGACTATTATTGTACACTTTTTATTTGTCTGACCTCAATTAATGTATGGGACATTATCATGCTACATATTATGCAAATCATGGAATATAATCCAAATGGCAAGGTACATACCAGAAGTCCAATGCTGTCCCCCAAGTGCCACTAACCCCACGCTCTTCAAGCTCTCCCTGTTGAAGAGCTTCATCATATGGAACTGCAATGTATGGTCTCGCAGTCTACTGCCTGTTCCACCCTGAACTCTCCAATTATATAACAATCTTTCCTGCAAACATAAGAGGAGTGGAGATCAAGACAGCCCAAACTGGCCATGGGATTTGTTCCCCATAATATGTTTTCCCCATACCATGTACAATTATTCGTACATCTTACTTCCTCAATTCTGAATGTTGTTTTGCCCTAATAAGGCTTTTCTTTGTTTACATATTTTGTACAAATTTCTCTTCTGCACATATAACCAACATGAAATAAGGTCACACAAACAGGAAGTGACAACAACCAGATAGCCTGGATATATTGATGTTGATTGAGTGATAAATATTGGCCAGGACACAGGGAAAAACTTCCCTGTTCTTCTGCAAAATAGTGTCATAGAATCTTTAATATTCACCTGAGGGAGGCAGATGAGGTCTCATTTCAACATCTCATTTGATAGATGGCACCTCTAACAGAACAGCAGTCACTCAGATGGCATTTCAATGCTTTACAATATTCATGCCTTACTTTGTGACCTTAATAAGTTGCGTAACTCTCATTTTTGTTGAGGTCCTTCAGATCATTGACACCAAGTAAATCATCACTGTGGAATGTTCCATGCACACCTCTTTTGTTGTTTTGAGGCATATTTCACCTTAGAAATCTCGATAATACAGTTCACAAGAAGTTGGAAATGCATTGTGCCTGTGTCACGACTCACTGGGGATAGTGCGCTGCAATTTCAAGCCCCACTGCTCCCTGAGTTGCGACAAATGTGAAAAAGTTTGATCAAGCCAAATTTAGGGTAACAGAATACGAGCACCAGGTTTGCAAACTTAAGTAAATAACTGTTTATTGAACAAACTGTCGTTAACCAGTGGCAAAAGAAAGATATATGAACTGCTAATTTCTAACTCTATACCTAAACTCTACACTTTTTTAAAACCCTACACACACACACACACACACACGCACAAAAACATACATAGGATACACAAAAGCATGGATTTTAAGCGCGGGATAAAACAGCTCAACAGCACCAATTCTGGAGCACACGATTTGATGGGTTGATTTTGATCGATGTCTCCCAAATTCCTTTCAATTCTTTGTTAATCATACAAGATGGTCTTCCAACACTTCCAGTCTTTAGTTCACTGGTTGAGCACTTGCCTTTCAAGGTCTCTAACGGTGATTTTCCCCTGTGCCTCTTGACAGAGGCTTTCAGAGAGAGCGAGCAGGTTATAGAGGTATGAGGAGAAATTACTAGCTAGCTATTATTGTAGAATTACTGGAATCTTACACATGTAGGAAGGGGGGGTGGGTTTAGGTCTTTTTCCTTTCAAGCTATTCTGCTGCACTGCTCTCACAAATCCTGGTCACCTGGTCAGGAGGCAATTAAAATGTTGTTGACAGGCAGTTCCCCATTAGACCAGGCTCCTCCTCAGCACCAACCTGTCTTTCATGGCACACACTGTTCCAAGACAGCAATATTGTATATCCCTTACACTGCTCCAGTAGACATGTCCTTCAAACTGCAGCCATTGTAATTTTACTCCAGAATCCAACAGACATGTTCTTTACATTTGAAAGTAAATTTTTGTGGTCTCCACTCTCAATTACAGTAGTCCATTTCACAGCTGGATTAATGAAGCTGGGGCAACTGTGCACTTATTGCAAAAAAGATATTATTCATTAACTAAAATTTCTCATCAGATTTGTAACAAAGTAATTTGATTCATAAAATAATTATATAGATTGTATTACATCAGGCTCACATCAGGTTTATTTAAATAAATAGAGTAAGAGATGTTCATCTACTGACAGTTTATTGATGACAGAAAGACACAATTTAAGGATGATGCGAGCAATTGAGATTAGTTAGGTAATTTTCCCATTTTGGTATTGTGTACTTCATTGGCAAATTATAGAAAGCCATGGCAATTTTTAGGAATTAATGTGACACTTGACGTTTAAAAGTTGTAACCTCTTACTTTCAATAGCTATACCATCAACAAAATGCCTGTTCCAAGGGAGTTCAAAATCTCAAATTCCACTTGAGAAGGTTCCTTTTGATAAACAGCAAGATTACAGTTTTCAAGACAGAGATCAGAAAATTGATCTTCAAACTGTTGCGGAGCTAAAGGATAGCTATGGGCATGCATCGTGTCTCAACTTGGAAAATTTACCAATGCACCTTCTACATTAACCAACTGTTGAGCTGAGGTACTCATTTTGTAGCTCGAACACAAATAGTCAATATGCAGTATATCGTGGCATAGGAATCAGAGTCAAGGCCAAGAGTGCATTCGGGAAATAATGCATAGGTGGAATTACCAAATATATTATAATGTCTAACAGCATGGAGACATCTATAAAGAATAAATGTGGAATTCCACCACAGTATCAGCTAATTATTTTCTTTAGGTTTACGGAATCTCCAGCCCATAGAACTGTGAAAACCTGGTGCATTCTAGCTTAGGAAATTAGCAAAAGTTGACAAACCATGAATAGCTTTACAAACACTGGCATCAGAAACAGACAATTTAGGCAAAGCGCAGCTGGTAACAGAAATAAAAACAGAAAACCCTAGAAAAACTCAACCGGTAACAGGTTTGCCATAAGTTCATTTTATTCTCAGCCTTCACCCATCACTTTTACTGCAGAGAGAGAAATCCAAAGTAAACATGAGGGGCATAATTAGGGTAGACAGGAAAGAACTTTTCCTCTTGGTGAAGGGATCTATAACCAGGGGCATAGGTTTAAGGTAAAGGATAGGAGGGTATGTGAGGAAGAATTTTTTCACCCAGAGGGTGGTGGGAATCTGGAACTCACTGCCTGAAAGGGTGGTAGAGGCAGAAACCCTCATAACATTTAAGAAGTATTTGGGTGTGCGCTTGCGATGCCATGGCATACAAGGCTATGGGCCTAGCGCTGAAAAATGGGATTAGAATAGTTAGGTACTTGTTTGACCAGCGCAGACTTGATGGGCCGAAGGGCCTTTTTCTGTGCTGTAGACCTCTACAACTCCAGATTCACTGCAATGTGGTTGGCTCTTAAATGCCCTCTAAAATGGCCTAGCAAGCCACGCAGTTGTACCAAACCACTACAAAGTCAATAAGAATAGAAAGGATGGAGCACCCAGCATTGATCTAGGCAGTGGATCGATAATGGAAAACACAGACCTGTCGACGGTACAAAGTCGTCCTTACTAATATCTAGGGGCTTGAACCAAAATTGGGAGAAAAGTCTCTCAGACTAGTCAAGCAACAGCCTGAGTCATGCTCACGGAATCATACCTAATGTATAATGTCCCGCCAGCAGGACAGACCCAACAGAGGTGATGATACAGTGGTATAAAATCGGAAGGGATTTGCCCTGGGAGCCCGTAACCTCGACTCTGGTCTCACAGCATCAGGTCAAACATGGGCAAGGAAACCTCCTGCTGATTACCAGTTACCATCCCCCTCAGTTGATGCATCAGTACTCTTCCATGCTGAACACCACTCGGAGGCAGCACGGAGGGGGCAAGAGTGTAGAATGGGACTTCAATGCCAATCACCAATAATGGCTTGGTGGCACCACTACAGGCCGAGCTGGCCGAGACCTAAAGGATGTAGCTATTAGTTGGATCTGTGGCAGCTGGTGAGGGACCCAACAAGAAAAAATCTATTTGGTCTTGTCCTCACCAATCTGCCTAGTGCAGATGCATCTGTCCATAACAGAATCGGTAGGAGTGACCACTGCACAGTCCTGTGTTCACATTGAAGATACCCTCCATCACGTTGTGTGGCATTACCACCGTGCTAAAGGGGATATATTTTGAATAGACCTAGCAACTCAAGACTGGGCAACCATGAGGCGCTGTGAGCAATCATCAGCAGCAGAATTATACTCAACCACAATCTGTAACTTCGTGGCTCAGCATATCCCACAAACTACCATCACCACCGATCTAAGGGATCAACCCAAGTTCAATGAAAAGTGCAGGAGGGCATCCCAGAAGCAGCATCACTCATACCTAAAAATGACGTGTCAGCCTGGTGAAGTTACAACACAGGAATACTTGCATACCAAACAGCATAGGCAGCAAGCAATGGACAGAGCTAAGCAATTCCACAATCAATGGATCAGATCGAAGCTCTGCAGTCCTGCCACATCAAGTCGTGAATGGTGGAGGACAATTAAACAACTCACTGGAGGAGCCTGCTCCACAAATATCCCTATCCTCAATGATGGGGGAGCTCAGAGCATCAGTGCAAAAGATAAGGCTGAAGCATTCAAAATAGTCTTCAGCCAGAAGTGCCAAGTGGATGATCCATCTCGGTTTCCTCCGAAGGTGTCCAGCATCAGATACCAGTCTTCAGCCAATTTGATTCAGGTGATATCAAGAAAGGGCTGAAAGCACTGGATACTGAAAATATTTCAGCAATAGTAGTGAAGACTTGTGCTCCAGAACTTGCCATACCCCTAGCAAGCCGTTCAAGTCCAGCTACAACACTCGCATTTACCCAGCAAGGCGGAAAAATTGCGCAGATATGCCCTGTGCACAAAAAGCAGGGCAAATCCAACCCGGCCAATTACAGCCCGATCAGTCTACTCTTGATCATCAGTAAAGTGATGGAAGGGGCCATCAACAGTGCTATGATGGGGCACTTGCTTAGCAATAACCTGCTCACCGATGTTAGTTTTGATTCCGCCAGAGCCACTCAGCTCCTGATCTCATTACAGTTTTGGTTCAAACATGGACAAAAGAGCTGAACTCCCAAGGTGAGGTGAGAATGACTGCCCTTGACATCAAGACCAAGTCTGGCATCAAGGACCCCTAGCAAAACTGGAATCAATGGGAATCAGGGGAGAAACCCACCACTGGTTGGAATCATACCTAGCACAAAGGAAGGTGGTTGTGGTTGTTGGAAGGTCAATCATCTCAGCTCCAGGACACCACTGCAGGAGTTCCCAAGGGTTGGGTCCTTGGACCCATATCTTCAGCTGCTTCATCAATAACCTTCCTTCCATCATAAGGTCAGAAATGGGGATGTTTGCTGATGACTGCACAATGTTCGGAACCATTCGCAACTCCTCAGGTACTGAAGCTCTCTATATCCAAATGCAGCAAGACCTGGACAATATCCAGGACAAGTGGCAAGTAAAATTCATGCTACACAAGTGCCAGGCAATGATCATCTCCAACAAAACAAAAATAACCATCGCCCCAAGACCTTTGATGGCATTACCATCAATGAATCTCCCACTATCAACATCCTCGGGGGGGTGGTGGTTACCATTGACTAGAAACTAAACTGGACTAGCCATATCAATACTGTGGTTACAAGAGTAGGTCAAAGGCTAGGAATCCTGCAGCGAGTAACTCACTTCCTGACTCCCCAAAGCCTGTCCGCCATTTACAAGGCACAGGTCAGGAGTGTGATGGAATACACTCCATTTGCCTGGATGAGTGAAGCTCCAATAACACTCAAGAAGCTTGACACCTTCCAGGACAAAACAGCCTGCTTTATTGGATCTCCATCCTCAAACATTCATTCCCTCCACCACTGACACATAATACCATCCAAAAGATGCACTACAGCAATTCACCAAGGCTTCTTAGACAATCCCATGATAATAGGTGATTGCAGTAGTGGACTCCAGCATTAGATGCTCCGCGGTACTCTGCACTAGATAGGCGGTCACTTGGGGATTCAAGGGACTTGGGGATTGAAGGTCAGATAGCACATGTTGGAACCTGTCTCGATAGAATTCAGTTACTGCAGATATCCGTTTATGTTAAGAAAATGTGTTATCAATAAAGTTAACTCAGCTAAAATGGCGACGGCCTGTGTGCATCATTGAAACAAAAATCAAGACATGGTGTCAGAATTAACCTAAATGCAACAATGGAGGTTCTAAAAGCATCGGATGACCTCAGTTTGGAAGGCAATCTCGCCAAAAACTGGATGTGGTTCCAGCAGCAATTCAAGCTGTAACTCACAGCAATGGGCAGTGATAAAAAAAAGATCCTCAGGTACAGTCTTCCGCCTTTCTTCATATAGCAGGGGAAGCAGCTCTAGAAGTCTATAACACATTCTTGTTTGAAAGTGATGAGAAACAAAATGACTTGAAAGAAATAATGGAAAAATTTGAAGCCTACTGCAGCCTGAAGGAAAACATCACATATGAAAGATACAGATTTTTTTTTTTTTACATGCACACAAGGCAGTGACAACCTTGATCAGTATGTAACTAAGCTGAGAAAATGAGCTAAATCGTGTGAATTTGGAGAGCTTGAAGAGTCACTCATCCAAGAATAATTTGCGGAATCGCAACTGACACTCTGAGAGAATGGCTTCTGAGAGCTGACCTCAAGCTGGAGAAAGCAATAACTATCTGCAAAGCAGCTGAAACAATGAAATGCTAGATTAAGCAGATGACAGAAGATGATAAGTCGCACGCAGTCAAGCAATTAGATGCAGTTAAACAGAAACAGCCCAAGGAAAGATCAAATAGACAGTCTGAATGTAAAAAGAACAAAACTGCCATTAAAACATTTAAATGCAGCCAATGCAGAACAGGCACTTACCACGTAGTTGTCCAGCCTGCACACAGCAGTGTAGGAACCGTGATAAACTAAATCACTTCGCTAAGATTTGTAAAATGAAGAAAGCGCACATGATTGACAGAGACACAAACCCAACTTTTCGTTGGCGCAGTAACAACAGATTCCAAACAAGACGAATGGAAGGTTGATTTAAAAATTGGTGAATGATGGTGAGTTTCAAACTTGACACAGGTGCACAAGCAAACGTCATTCCCATAAGCCTGTACCATAAGATAAGCAAAGAAAAACAGCTAACTCAAACAAAAGTGAAGTTGCCTACTTTTTTATGCAAAAAATTGCAGTAGAAGGCCAGTGCACACTTAAAGTGAACAACAAAAAAACAGTCTCGAGCACTTCCATTCATAGTGGTGAAAACTGATGCAAAACCCATTCTTGGAATAAAAGCTTTTGAAAATCTGAAGCTAATCAAGAGGATAACGACTGTCACCATTGATGACATCCTGAGGGAGTATAAAGACGTATTCAAGAGTGTTGGTTGTCTAAAAGGAGAACACATCTTCAAAATTGACGAAACTGTGACACCCCAAATACACCAGCTCAGGAAGACACCAGTAATGCTGAGAACAACTGAAAGCAGAGTTGGGACAGAACAAAGAAACTTCACATCATCAAGAAAATTGAAGGACCGACAAAACAATCCAATTGTAACTGTAGACAGATCAGGTGGGAATCTGCGAGTCTGTCTGGATCCCAGCGACCTAAACCAGGCAGTACAAAGAAAGCATTACCAGCTGCCCATGGTAAAAGAGGTCACATAAGTTAGCTGATGCTAAACGTTATTCAGTCTCGAATGAGAGTTCAGGCTTCTGACAGTCAAGCTGGATGATCTGTACCTTCAACACACCATATGGGCGATACTGGTTTTTACACTTTTTGGTATTAATTCATCCCTGGAGGTGTTCCACAGAACAGTGAAGTAGCTGTTTGAAGGGTTGAAGGTGTATCGACAATGTGCTGGTCTGGGGAGCCTCATGAGAAGAATACGAACATAGACTGAGGCATGTGCTGGCCAGGGCTAGAGAAAGGAACCTCAAGTTGAAAGAGGAAAAGTGCAACATAAGTCTTCATGAAATCAAGTACTTGGGACATGTGCTAACAAGTGAGGGGCTGAAACCGGACCTGAATTAAACTGAAGCAGTCGTGAACATGCCACCCCTAGAATGCAAGAAAGACTTGGAGAAGTTTTTTGGAATGGTGACCTATCTTTGGACATTCATTCCTAACATGTCAGGCCTGATAGCACCTCTCAGAAAACTTCTACAAAATGATGTGGAATGGCACAGGGAACAAAGTCACCAGGAAGTTTTAATCAGTCTGAAGGGAATACTGACCCAGGCATCAGTGTTAAAGTATTACGATATCAGCCAGTCAAGGTCTCAGTAGATGCTTCAAAGACTGGCCTAAGAGCTGTCCTCTTGCAAAATGAGGCACCAGTGGTATACGCTTCAAAGGCAATGAATGAAACACAGCAGTAGTATGCTCAAATAGAGAAAGCCATGCTAGCAATTGTATTTGGCCTAGAACACTTCCACCAGTTTGTCTATGGCAAAGACGTGGAGATAGAGTCTGTTCAAAAGCCTTTGGAAGCTATACTTAAAAAGCCCCTGAACTGTGCACCACCAAGAATCCAAAGATTACTAATGCATCTGCAGAAGTACCAGGTCAGAGTTAAATACAAACTGGACAAAGCAATGTACGTCGCAGACACTCTGTCACGTGCATACCTACCCATCACAGAGGAAGAGGATAAAGAAATGGAAGAGGATAAAGAAATGGAAGTACAAGTTCACATGCTGACAAAGAACTTACCTGTGGCTGTAATCAAACTGGATGAGATCATGGAAGCAACCAATAATAACTCCAACCTAAGAAAACTGCAGCAGATTGTGCAAACTAGCTGGCCTACACAGGAGAAGAGGCCCTTCTGCTGTACAAGAGTACTGGAACTTTAGTGAGGAACTTCATGTAGCAGAAGGAATAGTTTTCAGGGGAGAAAAGATTATAATTCCTCAAACACTGAGGAAAGAAATGTTGCAGCGCATACATGAAAGCCACCTCGGCATAGAAATATGCAGAAGAGCTTGAGATGTAATATATTGGCCTGGAATGGGAACACAAATTAGGGAAATGGTGAATGTGTGCAATGTGCCAAAAGTGCAGTAAGCTGAGACAAAAAAAAACTTTAACCACACCGTGTTCCAGAGAGGCCCTGACAGAAAATTGGAGTGGACTTGTTCACATTTGACAACAGTGAGTACCTTCTAACAATAGGTTATTACTCGAAGTTTATTTGAGTCTATGCTGCTGAGAAATGATAGCAAGAGCGACACTAATAAATCATTTAAAATCAATTTTTGCTCTCCACAGAAGACCTGAAGTGCTCATCTCAGATAATGGTCCACAATTCTCAGGCACTGAGTTTTGCAAATTTGCACAGGACAAGGAGTTTTGCCACACTATGTCAAGTCCCAAATATCCACCACAAATGCTGTACAGACCTTAAAGCACCTGTTGAAGAAGGCAAAGGCGGACTGAAGAGACCCTTAACTGGCTCTGCTGGATTTCAGGAACAGTCTATTAGAGGGTATTGGATCATCTCCAGCACAGCTCCCAATGGGGAGAAGATTAAGAACTAGGCTTCCAACTGCACCCAACTGTTATTTCCACAGCCAGTGAGCTGCAATGTGCAGGACCAGCTCAAACTGAGACAGCAGAAGCAGAAACAGTACTTTGATCGAGGTGCCCAACCTGAACATGGGAGAGACAGTGAGGATTCAGCATGAAGGGATCTGGAATCCTATTGTCACAGGAATCACAAAAGAACCATGGTCTTACATAGTGCAGACGCCAAATGGACTACAGAGAAACCGGAAATTCTTATGGAAACCTAATGAAACACAACCGTGCTCTGAACCAGAAAGTGTAGCTGAAGATCAAAAACCAGAATGCACTAGTAAAGCAACAGATAACCAATCAAAACCTGAGAGTCCTGAAAATTATCCTAGGGGTGATAGTGACACAGAGCTGGAGAAGGCCCCTTGTCTTTCAAAATCACCTGTCACCATTCAGAACATCCAGTGGAAGAATTGTAAAAAAAAAACCCCAGAGATACAGGGTTGAGTAAAAGACAAAACAGACTTGTCAAAACAGAGTGAGAAAGAATAGATAAGATTTTGCGCACTTGAGTTGTATAAAACTTTTTTTTTTAAAGAAAAAAAGGAAATGTCATGAGTGGTTGATTGTGCTAGTGGACTCCAGTATTAGATATTATGTGGTACTCTGTACTAGATAGAGGGTAACCTGACCTGGGGATTGAAGGTCAGATAGCACATGCTGGAATCTGTCTTGATAGAATTCATTTACTGCAGATGTGTATTTATGTTCAGAAAATGTGTTACCAATAAAGTTAGCTCAGCTACAATGTCGATGGCCTGTGTGCATCATTGAAACAAAAAACAAGACACACAGCACCATCCAACCCACGACTGCTACCATCCAGAAGGACAAGGGCAACAGACACATGGGAACACTGCCACTTGGAAGTTCCCCTCCAAGCCACTCACCATCCTGACTTGGAACTATATCGCTGTGCCTTCATTGTCACTGAGTCAAAATCCTGGAACTCCCTTCTTGACAGCACTTTGAGTGTACCTACACCATATGGACAGCAGCAGTTCAAGAAGGTAGCGCACCACCACTTTCTCAAGGGCAACTAGGGATGGGCAATAAATGCTGGCCCTGCCAGTGATGCCCACATCCCATGAATGTATTTTAAAAATGATAGATAGTGGTGTTTCCCAAGGGCAAGACCACTGTCACACAACTTGGATGTGGGAATAGAGAGTCTGGAATAAATTTTCAACAATATGCCAACGTTAGCATACTTGGAAGTGCGGCAAACAGTGAGGATAATTCCAATGAACTGAAACAGGACATACATAGGGTGGACAAGAATAGGTAAACAATTAGCAGATGGAGAGGCAGTGCCATAGTGGTAATGTCACTGGACTAGCAATCCAGATGCCCAGGCTAATACTCTGGAGACATTAGGTTGTAATCCCACCGTGGCAGCTGGTGGAAATTGAATTCAGTTAATAAATCTGGAATTAAAAAGCTAGTCCTAGTAATGATGACCATGAAACCACTGTCGACCATAAAACCACTGTCGAGGTTATGCTGAACCTTAAAAAAAAACTATGACTAGGCATCAACTATAGTATTGCATCCAGTTCTGGTCACCACACTTTAGGGAGGCTGTAAGGTTCCTTAAGTGCTTGTCAAGGAGTTTTACCAGAGTGGGTTTTAGTGACAAAGTTAGTTTGGAGAAGTTGGAGTTGTTGGCTGGAGAAAATAAGGTTGAGGGGAGATTTGATATCGGTGGTCAAGATTATGCCAGGTTTAGATAAAGTAGACAAAGATAAGCTGCTCATACTAGCTGATCTAACAAGGACCAGGGGATACAGATTTAAGGTTATGCACAAGAGATACAGGGAAGTGGGGTGTGGGGAGGGGTGTGTAAGAGGTGAGAAGAACATTTTCTCGCAGCAAGTGATAATGATCTGGAACTTACTGACTACAAGGGTAGCAGAAATGAGGGTAATCGATGATTTCAAAGGGAAATTGGATGAGCGCTTGAGAGGGTAATTAACTCGCCGTGCTATGGGGATAGAATGGAGCTGATTGGATTGCGCTACAGAGAACCGGCGTTACCCGGGTGGTCAAAATGCCCTTCTTTGCTGTCATAATGACTCTATTACTCTGTCATGCTCAAAACGGAGGTGTTAATTTTTAAGCTCTTCACACCTGCATTAAAAAAGCAGGAAAACAACATGTGGATATGTTGAGTGTTCATCTATTATTACTACCAATATTAATTTCTACATACACTGCTTTGTTTATAAGATTTATTTTATTTATTTTTATTTTTTGACACTCCCCCAGTTTTATCTGCAGTTACCAGCTTCTCCAATACTGACAGGGCAAATTCTTTATCCAGTTACTGCATTCTAACAAAAGGACCTCATCTTCAACATGTAAGCAAGCATAAATAATTTTCAAAGTTACCTAACATAACCAGGCACCGCAACTTACCCAAAAGACAGGCTAAGAGTCACCATTACATTTCATTGTAGTTAATGCTTAAGTATAGAAATCTCAGTGCATTCTTTCTTAATGAAGTAAAACTTATCACCATTCCAATCCTGAATTCTGTATTTGCAATGACAGATTGCTTAAATAACACCATTTAATACATTTCAAATCAGGGAACATCCTCATATTTACTCAAAAAATCTAATGCAAGCAGTCTTTAAGAAAATAAATTATCTAAGTTAACAAGACAACATTCCTAAACATCTACCCCTCAGTATACACACCCGCCACAACCAAAACATGCAACATATTAAACGTCTTGTATGTAACAGACACATATCGTGTAAGTATCACATTGACTGGCTGAAATGCTTTCCCCATCACTCATACTATTATAAAACGTATCCCTCAATTTAATAAGCAATACAATGAGAGAACAGCTAAAAAGAAAAATATTTGGAGATAAACACAAAGGTGCAGCTGTACTTGTAGCCATTAATCGAACTGCTCAAACTTTTCTGCTTATGTGCAAACAACAAATGCTGCTGACAAGAGTAAATTCCTTCCTTGAGCTAGATTCAATTGGCCACAATTGTGTCCTTCAATCAATCTGATTCATTCTGATAGGCTTCAGACTCACCTTCCAACTGATTAGACCAATCATTACTGAAAGCCCACAACATCAACTCAAAAAGTTGATTTTTCTAGTTAAATACTAAAAGTGACACACAGCTTGAAAAGTTTACTGCTGCCTTAAAATGCTTACAGCTGGTTTATATGTTGTTCACCTGAATGCCTTTAAGCTTCTATGGATAAAGTTAAACAATTGGTTGCGAAAGAGTAAGTGCCAGAAAATGCTACGGACCAAATTTATATGGGAACATGAAAAAAACACCAAATGCACAAGGGCTGTTGAGGTCATCTGATTTTCACTTTATCCTGTGGTATTTAATACATTCTGAATGTTGCCCTTGATTCCATGACTGGATGTGGCAGCAGAGAATGAACTCAAGGGTAACCCAAAAGTCTAAGACATTCTTGCAAAAAATTGAACTCCGCTGTGAGCATCAGATCTGGTATTTAATAAAACATGGTTCCTCATTTCGTCAACTTCAAAGTACTAATATACAAAAATAGCATAGTAACCCAGTCACTGGCACTTTGAACCACCTCCATCAAGGTAGTATTTTTCCAGTACTGCATCAGTCATCATAGACTATTTGCTCTAGCTTTTGCAGTGGGGCTTGAAACTGTGACCTTCTGATGCAGTGAGTGTGCTGCCATGGAGCCAAGGTCAACAATGAATGATACAAAACTTTATCTATGCATTACGAACATTTAAAACTACTCCTAGAAGAAACGCATGATCGGTTCCCCTTTTTCCTCCACTACATTTGCACTCCCTCACATAAAGGGAAGCACTATGGCACTGACTCAATGGATATAAAATAGAAGCTTCTTCTTTTCAAAACCCAGCTAATTATCCCATTGTTTAGATTTCTGAAAGTTAATGCCCCTCTACATTAATTATTGTAGGTACAAAGAACAAGACTGAAACCACCCAGTGTAATGATCCTAGACCAGGCCCTCAAGTTTTTAGTAAGATCTGGTTAGAGGCCAATAATTTTTTGTTGAAAGTAGACAAAGCCTGAGATTCAAGACACTTGCTAAGTGAATAAAGCCACAAGACTCCACAGGTTTTAAACATACAAAAATAAACCTTACTATACAAGGTCAAAAAGATAAAACAATTTATTTTATCTTAGTCTAACACTCAGGGTTAATACGAGGTACCTTTCTTACCTGCGAGCTGACCAGAGGCAGTTGGAAGTACCATAAATACACCCTGGGGATCAGAGTGTGGCCTTTCCTACCTGGGAGCTGACCAGAGGCAGTCGGGAGCGCCTTAACTACAGCCTGGGGATCGGAGAATGGCCTTTCCTACCTGGGAGCTGACCAGAAGCAGTTAGGAGCACCATAAATACAGCCTGGGGGTCAGAGCACAGCCTTTCTTATCTGGGAGCTTACCAGAGGCAGTCAGGAGTCGGGAGCACTATAAATACAGCCCAGGATTTGGAGCGCAGCCTTTCCCACCTCAGAGCTGACTAGAGGTGGTCGAGAGTCAGGAGCACCATTTCAGCTGCTGAAGTGACTCGGTGAGAAAAAATAACTGTGACATCACAGGAATTAGTAAGTTGATTGGTCAGTAAGTGCTTGGTGTAAGAGACAGTGTGTTAATAGCCAGCCTTGGACACCAGAGTTAAGGCAAATCTATAAATTAAAAGAACTGAAAATTTAAAATAAAATATAAACTAAAATAATACAATAAATACCTAAAACACCTACCTGTGTAATTAAGAAATATACAACTTTTAGTTGTAGGTGGGACTAGCATTTAATAAGCACAGTAAATTGTAGTATACATAGGAATTATTAACTTAATTAAAAAAGAAATTAAATTAACTAAATGTCATTGGCAGGACAGGTATTATGTTGTAGCTGTGGATTGTAGAAGCTTTTGGACGTCAAGGAAATCCAGAACAAACACATCTGCAGAAAGCATAAGCAGCTAGAGGAATTCTGGATCAGGATTATTTATCTGAAAGCTGAAGTACAAACACGGTGTAACATAAGGGAGGGAGAGCTCTTACTAGTTGCCTGCCCACCTATTTTTGTATCATCCGCAAACTTGGTGATAATACATTCACTTCCCTCATCCAAGTCATTAATATATATTGTAAATAATTGCAGCCCCAGCACTGATCCTTATGGTACTCCACTAGTTAGAGGGTGCCATCCTGAAAAATGCACCCCTTATCCCAACTCTATCGTCTATTACTTAGCCAATCCTCTATCTATGGTAATATAAGTACCCCCAACACCATGGGCTCGTATCTTATTAAGTAACCTTATGTGCGGCTATGCTGACTCTGCTTGATTATATTATGCATTCCTGAATGCTCTGCTATTACATCCTTTATAATAGACTAACATTTTCTCAATGACGGATGTTAAACTAACTGGTCTATGGTTACCTGTTTTATGTTTCCCTCCCTTTTCGACTAAGGGTGTTACATTGGCAGTTTTCCAATCCTCTGGGACTTATCCAGAATCTAAGGACCCTTGGAGGATTATTACCAGTGCATCCACTATCTCTGTAGCTACTTCCTTTAATATCCTAGGATGCAACCCATCAGGTCCAAGGGACTTATCGGCCTTTAGCCCCATTAGTTTCCCTAGTACTTTTTCTCTAGTGATAGGTATTGTATTTATTTCCGCATCCATCACCCCCCCCTCCATTTTGCTCCTTGATTATTTAGTATTTTTGGAATGCATTTAGTATCTTTTACTGTGATGACTGATGCAAAGTATTTACTCAACTCCTCTACCATTTCCTGGTTCCCCATTATTATTTCCCCAGCCTCATTCTCTAAGGGGCCTCTGTTCACTTTGGCCTCTCTCTTCCTTTTTATATATTTAAAGAAGCTCTTACTGTCTGTTTTTATATTACTTGATAGTTTACCCTCAAAAGTTTATTTTTTCCCCCTATTCTTTTTTGGTCATCTTTTGTTGGTTTCTAAAACTTCCCAATCCTCTGGCTTACCACTAATGTTTGCCACATTATGTATCTTTTCTTTCAATTTGATACTACCCTTAACTTCCTTGGTTAGCCATGGTTGGGTTTATCCACTTCCTAGAATCCTTCTTCCTCACTGGGATATATCTTTGTTGAGAGTCAGGAGCTATTTTCTTAAACGCCATTGTTCATCAACTGTCTTTGCTGCTAAACTCCTTTCCCAGTCCACTCCAACCAACTCTGCTCTCATTCCTTCGTAATTACCCTTATTTAAGTTTAGCATAGTTGTTTCCAACCCAAGCTTTTCACTCTTGAATGCTAAATTCTACCAAGTTATGGTCACTGTTTCTGAGGAGATCTTTTACCCTGAGCTCATTTATTATGTTACCAGGATCATTACACATTACCAGATCCAAAATAGCCTGATCCCTGGTTGGATCCACAACATATTGTTCTAGGAAATTGTCTCGAATACACTGTGAATTCTTGCTCGTGGCTACCTCTGCAATTTGATTTTCCCAATGTACATGAAGATTAAAGTAATCTCCGATTAATGTGCTGCCTTTTTTGCATGCCCTCATTATCTCCTGATTTATTCTCTGTCCTACCATATAGCTACTGTTAGGAGGTCTATAGACTACTCCCACCAATGTCTTCTTCCCCTTGTTATTTCATACTTCCATCCATATGATCCAAGGTCATTTCTTGCTATTGTACTTATTCCATCTCATATTAACAAAGCTACCCCACCACCCTTTCCTTCCTGCCTGTCCTTTCGAAAAGTCACTTACCCCTGAATATTTAGTTCCCAGCTTTGATCTCTCTGTAACCAACCCTCCGTAATGGCTATAAGATCATACCCATTAACCTCCAATTTTGCCATTAATTCATTTATTTTGCTCTGAAGACTATATGCATTTTAGTAAAGAGCCATTAATTTTGTCTTATTACCATTCCTTTTACCCCTTTCACCCTATTTGCTGCTGTTTAGTGGGGTAAAAACAAAAAATGCTGGAAAAACTCAGGTTTGGCAGCATCTGTGGAGCGAGAAACAAGAGTTAACGTTTCGCGCATGTTCTGAAGAAGTCATACAGACTCGAAACGTCCAAAAAAGGAGTTGAGGCCTGGGGCATATCAGCCACGATCTTATTGAATGGTGGGGCAGGCTTGGGGAGCCAAATGGCCTACTCCTGCTCCTATTTCTTATGTTTTTATGTAATTGTTCAGGCCGAATTGGAAGGCTGGTGCCACGGCAGTTGGAAAACCCTCCCAGTTGACAACTGGGATGCTCTGATCACTTGAACAGATCCAATAACTTGCATAGAGATTGAGCCCACAGCCAGTGTCAATGATTAACACCACCTCCCCATTCTCTTTGTCTTTTGTGAGAGCCCAATGCCAACTTGGAAACCAAGGTTTCACTTAGAAAATTACCTCTTAAATAATCAAACATCAATGTACTTGGAGTTGTTGCTCATTTAAGGAAGACCCATCCATGGCATGTCTCTCTTATTTAAGGACATTTTTAGTGAATTGACAAGTTTGTGCAGTGCAGAAAAAGGGAGAACATGTGGCAGTCAACACATGACGTCTTGAGGCAATGGAAAACCTAGAGTGAGGACCAACAGTTCAACATTATTTGTAAAGCAGATTTTTGTTGCAAGATAGCTTTTTCCAAGCTTCAGTATTCTACAACACAAAAGTTTAAAAAATTGCACTGACGACGAAATAATTAGAAAGATTGAAGTAAATAATGGAAAGAAATCCTGCTGGAAACTTGTAGCACAATGAAAAAAAGGTCAATTTCAAAATAGCAAATCCACCAATTTGGTCCATCAAACAAGAGCAAAATCAATTCTACAGCCACATGGGCATGACAAAAACCCTTTCCAGTGGTCAAATGATCACCTCATCCTGCAAGTAATTTGATGTGCAGGTTAGGTCAATTATATTCACCCTATCAGCCAATACTGGGCAAGGAAATTTGGGTGGGACCAACAGATGGTGACTACTGAGTTCCATTGGAATCTAATGCACCATATCCTGGCTCTTTGAGAAGCCTAGGGGTTACCTCAGCTGTTGCTCTGTCCCTGGACTTGAGTTTATGGACTCCCTGGACTTACTTCTGTGCCCGTGGTCCCTACCACAGTAGAGGTCAGGCATGTTGTCCTCCAAGACGGCCTTCAGTTTTTGATGTGCTCCTGCTACTGAAGTTAATGTAGAATAAGCAGGAACTGAAATAAAAAAAGAAAATGCTGGAAATGCACAACAGTGACTTAAAAAGGGATTCTACAGACATGTGCTTTGGTTTTTATCAAGTAACACTGAAAACTGCCTCAAAAGATTTGGTGCAAAATCAAGCAAAAACATCAGTAACTACATGAAATTAAGGGAGGAGATTAGAAGCAAAGGCATTTTGCTTAATATGGCATTTCCCCATTCGCAATAAAAGTGTCAATACAGGAAAAATAAGGGAAATCTCAAGAAGCAGTTGCATTCTGACTTGTTAGGGTTTTTTACAATTCTTTTGCATTACAGTGGGGTAAATTTACATTTTAAGCCCACTACACTGGCAGTCATTTGTGCTGTGCACTGACTAACCAACTACTGTCTTTAGAAAAGGGTCTGTTTACTACTAAAGAACCCAATTTGGCCCCTTAAAGGGGTTTCCCTTACGTTATTGAGTCATGTGACCTCCTGACCTCTCTTCAAGCCAAAAGCATGACTGATTCATTCTTGTTAAATTGCTTAGCCCTCCCCCAGGAGGTCGTGGGTGGGAGGAGAGAAAGAGAAAGTATGGCTTCCTTCAGATGTCACTGATTCGCGAGGAAAAATGAAGCAACCACTCCATCCCTCTTTAAAAGTTACAGGATAATGTACTATTAGTAACAATGATTTAGACAAATACCAGCAAAATTAATAAAGGGAAGCTAAAACTGAAAGGGACACATTTTTTACTTTTCAAACAAAATGTTCTCTAGTAGGTTATGATCTTTGACATAGAAAGTAATCTAATACAGTTGCATGAACAATAAAAGGGAGGCTCAGCCCATTCATGACAAAATATAGTGGTGTGTTCTTATTCACTGCACAAAACTAAGAGAATTGAACACATCAATCACTTCAGCCACAGGAGACATTGCAACATTCCAGTATACCAATAACTTTAGTCAAACATTTACACTACAAGCACTGAAAAATGAGCTTTAATACTTAGTAAGAACAGCATTAACATTTTCCTTCCGACATCTAAATTGTTTTGTCTGAAATAGTACAGTGAAGATATCATAAGATACTTCAGTAACCAACTTCCTGGAAAAATTATAAAAAGAAATGGACTATTTCTCATAGGATGGAAGCTGCAAGCAACTAGCAATTTTCTTTCTAAAATTTTTTTCAGTAGTTAAAGCCAAGTCAAAAATTCTTTCTTTGATGTGAGAATATCTGTGTGAATCAGCTAAAGCAATTTAAAGAATAAGGACAGCAAAAAACACGATGAGTGTCGAACTGAATATTCTTCATTTCTCGTGTAATCCTTGCTACTTAGACACTACAGCATTATGATGTTAAAAACTGCAGCACATATTAATGTCTGATCATCGCTCTATGACTTCAATATTTTGTGTGGGGAAGAAAGGACTTTGCCACAAACATTTTCTACAAAAACAGGAGGCAAAGTAAATAAATGGCTTCCCTCCAAAAGGAATTCTTCAGGTAGGCAGGTAAAACACATGCCCTCCCATTTTCCCTTCCTCCTCTGGTCTAACAATGAAAGAAGATAATTGTTTTCTCATTAATAACCAAAATTGAAATGAAAGTGTAATGTGATTGCAGTATCATTGTTGCTCCCTGACGGACATTACTGGCTGGGGCTTAGAACCAATTCTAGGTATTTCATTTGCTGGATTGTGAAATGCTTTGTACTTTTTGTTTAATGCTAAAGGTACAAGACTGGAAATTACTTTATAATTCATCTGACCAGTCCCAAAAAGGAACTGCGCTCAATCACATAATCCTTTAAATATCTATCCAATTTTCCCTCAAAATTTCCCACACACTTTGTCTTCATTGCCTAACTGACTG
Source organism: Carcharodon carcharias (assembly GCF_017639515.1). NCBI lineage: Eukaryota > Metazoa > Chordata > Chondrichthyes > Lamniformes > Lamnidae > Carcharodon > Carcharodon carcharias. The sequence continues at coordinate 61,131,890 of NC_054469.1, forward strand.
GTCTGACATACACATTTACTATGCTCTGCATAAAGCAGTTGAAATCTAAACTGTCCATCCCTCTTCAAAGCTTGAGCTTTGGTTCCAGCATTTGCAGCAATCTTAAACATAATGCCAATGTTTAATTATAAAAACAGAAAATGCTGGAAATACTCAGCAGATCTGGCAGCACCAATAGAGAAATAAACAGTTAACATTTCAGGTGGATGAATGTTCTGATGAATGTCATCAGCTTGAACTGTTAAATTGATTAGATTAAATTTATTAGCATTGTTTGAGGGTTTAACAAGCAGCATGGATAAAAGGGAAACAGTAGATGGTCGATATGTGCATTTCCAAAAGACATTTGATAAGGTACCACACACAAGATAAGAGCTCATTATGCTGGGGTGATATTTTAGCAGGGATAGAGGATTGGGCAACTAACAGGAAACAGAATCAAAATAAATGGGTCATTTTCAGTTGGCAAACTGTAACTAGTGAAGTGCTGCAGGTGCTGGGGTCTCAACTATTTATGATCTATATTAATGACTTGGATGAAGAGACAGTGTATTGCAGACAAATTTGCTGATGTTACAAACATAGCTAGAAAAGCAAGTTGTGAGGAGGATACAAAGAGTCAGCAAAGGGATATTAATAAGTGGAGTGAGTGAGCAAAAATTTGGCAGATGGATATAATGTGGGGAAACGTGAGGGTGCCACTTTGTTAGAAGAACAGAAAAGCAGAATATCACCATAGATGTCAGTGTATAAGTCAGCCTTTGAAGCCTCGAAAAATCCCCCCAAAAACTGGAGTCGACTTATACGCAAAATATAAAAGTGAACTGCCAACATGGATGTGGGTGGTTGCCATTTTGAAATGTCATCAGCATCTTACGCAAATAGTGGACATTTCTTAAACTCCCACACATCTGCACAACACAGCCATATCACCTGCTTGATCCCTTGCACCCAACTCAAGTACTGTAAGTAAAACATGCATTTGTGGGATGAAAAATTGAGGCTGATTACTAATGTGAGTATAACATGTCGTGATTAAAAAGTGTGGTAAACATATGCCGAGTATATGCAAAAGCATGATTTTTGTGGCTGGAAAAACGGGGTCATCTTATATGCCGCAATTTACGGTATCAAAATGGAGAGAAATTGCAGAATGCTGTGATACAGAGGGATCTGGGTGACTTTGTTCATGAACTGTAAAAAGTTAGCATGCAAGTGTAACAAGAAATTAGAAAGGCAAGTGGAATGCTTGCCTATATTGCAAGGGGAATGGAGTGTAAGAGTCTTGCTACAGATATGTTGAGCAGGTTAGACCTACAATCATTGGAGTTTAGAAGAATGAGAGGTGATCTTATTGAAACATATAAAGATTCCGAAGGCAGTGACAGGATAGATGCTGAGGGGATTCTTCCCCTCGTGGGGAAGCTAGAACTCAGGGGCACAGTTTAAAAATAAGGGGTCTCCCATTTATGACTGACATAAGGGGGAATTTCTTCTCAGAGGATCGCTAGTCTTTGGAATTTTCCTCCTCAGAGACCAGTGAAGGCTGGATTATTGAATATATTCAAGGCTGAGTTAGAGAGACTTTTGATCTACAAGGGAGTCAAGGGTTATGGGGGGGTGGGGGGCTGTGGCAGGCAGGTAGGAAATTGCAGTTAAGGCCACAATCAGATCAGCCATGATCTTACGAAATTACGAGCAGGGTCAAATGGCTGAATGGCCTGCTCTTATCCACTTATAATAGCACTTTTACATTCCTTAGCCTTTAGGCTTCTGTAGCTGTCAATCTGATCAACCACTCTCTTATCTCCACCTTTGACACACTTGTTCCCAATAAAAACATCACTCGGTTCCTTCCCGGTTGTTCCTTCTGGCACAACCCCCATCTTCATGCTCTCAAGGTTACGGGACGGAGACTTGAGGCTATTTGGCATATACCTGGTTTGGCCATGAATTATAAGATCTGATTTGATCATTTCAATTGCTATTGGGACTCATCTCTCTGCTAAAAACAACCACGTGTTCCAGGATCATCTTGGAAGGCAAAAAGGACAACAACCTCTTTTCTCCTTAAGCTCCTCTCCTGTGGTCCCTCAGTCCTCTGGTCAAAAACAAGTATGAGTTGTTCATGGGCTTCTTTGTTATAAGTTTGAGACCATTCGTTCAGTTTCTTATGCAGCTTCCCCTGGCATCCCAATTGAAGTCTACCACCTTGCACTAGGCCTGCAATTGTCTTTAGGTCTTTATTTAACATCCTTCCTTTCTGCTTCATGCCCTTTCCAAATTCACCTGGTTCATGGCAACCATCTTTGCTCTGTGGACCCCGCTGTCACCAAACTTCTGACCACCCAATTTCCCTTCTCAGCTCCCATGTAAATATTTTGCTCTCCTCAGGTACTGTCCTTTTCCCTTTCTAAGCCACTACCAAACACCAAGATCTACCTTTAATCTTGTAAGTCTTGCAAATTGCTTCCCCATCACTAACCTCTAACGCCTTCTTCTTCCAAATCTGGGCCCATTCTTCTTCCCTCAACGCCAATCTGCTTTGTGCCTTGTCACAGCACTATAATGGTTGTAATCAAGTGACATCCTCTTTTGTCTTTCACCGTGGTGCATCTTCACTCTTCCATCATCAATGCACACTGACATGATGAACCACACCATCCTCTTCTGATACCTTGTGTCTCTGTTCCCCAGCTCAGTGGAACTGCCCTTGCTTGGCTCCACTCTGACATACCCAATCATAGTCAGAACAACTCTAGCAATTACTTTTCTTCCCCTTGCCGCAGCGTTACCTCTGGCATTCACTAAAAATCCATCCTTCAACTCCATCCACATGTTGCTCTTAGCAACATCATTCACAGGTAGGGGTTAGCTTTCACATGTATTCTTATGACATCCAGCTTCACTGCCTCAAATGCTAACAAACTGCTTGTCCGTTAAGTCACAATTTAGTCCAGTTAAACATTGGTAAGACCGAAGCCACTGTCTTCACCACAAACTCTGTACCCTTCCCACCAACTCTATTCCTCTCTCCATCACTGTCTCAGGTTGAACAGGATTGCCTGAAATTTGCCTGAGATTCTGAAAAGATAATTCATACAAACTGGTAAAGGCTGGCCATTCGAAGTCTAGTATATTTTTTAAAATTTCTGTAGTATTCAATTAATCAGTAAGCAATTTCTGGTGAAAAACTAGTTGGCAATAGCATTTCTTTTAATTAAAAATCCCAGAAACTATTTGCCGCATTTATCTTTCCTGTCCCTTTCAACTCTGTTCAAACTTACCTGCTTGATTGGTCTCAGACTGTGCAATAAGAGCTGCCATTGCTGAGTTGGGATTTAGTCGATTTCCAAACATGTGAGATGGTGCAAGATTAAAAGAAGATCCAGGAAGTGCACTTGCCTATGAAGGAAGTGATACAGCATAATTAGAAACTCACATAAAAGAAAGGTTTTGAGAGAAAATCACCTCTAATGGGCAAATCTAAAGCTGTCACTTCAGTAAAATTGTAAAGAGCTGCATCACACAATGGTGGGAAAAAAGGTTTGTACCTACTCTTCTTTATATAGTATGTTTCTAGTTTCAATTATGTTTTTGTGAAGACCAACAGTGTTTCTGTATAGCAGCAAAAAAAATACCATCAGGCCAATTGCCCAAACCATTCTTCCACACCACCAGAGAGATACAAATTAATCTATGTTGTTCGACATTTTTTTTAGGATAAACTTTTTCCCTTCCTCTCCTACTGGTTAGAATATGATTCCATAGCTACTGGCTGCCCTCTAGCTGTTAGATTCATGCACTAATTAGTGAGTGGTAGAAGACTATTCCACCACATAGCGAAGTCCAATTCTGTTCAGGCATGTGTATGATACTTTTCAGCAGCTAACTATCAGGAGTGAAAATTCTGGCTGATTTTCTCCTCCCTACCCTACCCCAAGTGCTGTCTCAACTGAGACCAATTAAATCACCATGGAGCAAGAATGAAAACCAGATTCTTGATTGCTTGGTGCTACAGTGGGTGGTGCCTTTACCCACTAGCTCATCAAGCAGCTTATTTCACAATTTTCAAGCTAGAAATAAAGTTAATATGAATTAAAAATATCCTAAAATATTCACTTTAACAAAATTGATGAATGCCTTGCCCAGAGGTCCTCATCATTTGGCCTTGTCAGCTGTATTTTTTAATTATTGCAATGCTTATTCAATTCGAGAAGAATGTATATGGTGAGTGAACTTGGCTATGTGCATTCTTACTTTGCAGATTACTAGGCATTATGCAACTGACAGGCATGTTGCCTGCAACAATACATCTTATTAACTGCTGGGTGTAACTGCTCCATTCTTTGCATTACAAAACTTTTACCCCAATAAGTCTAAACCCTACAACAAGTGAGCCAGTCCCCTTTGCCTATAATATAAAACGAAGAGCATGACTAAATTGTAATTTGCTTGCCTGCTGTGCTGGATTAGCTAGGTTTTCTTCCACCAGATTCCAGCACTTGACGGTACAAGAATATTTGGGAAAAAATTGCTTTTATAGTTTAAATTGTATAGTTAACAATTTTTCTGTATAAATGAGTGCAAAAATTGTATTGTTATAGGGGGGAAAACATGTTGAAGTAGGTTGCAGTAAACTGCAGAGATTGAGAGTGCAAAATAGAAAAATCTTGTGTATTCATAATTATACATTTTGTTCCAGGTCCATTTTAAACTGAATTAGATAAGAGTACAATTTGCAGTAACATACTACCTTGGAAATGGTGCAGAGGAGATTTATCAGCATGGTACCAGGCAGGAGGGACTTCAGTTATGTGGAGAGACAAGAGGAACTGGGTTTGTTGTCCTTTCAGCAGAGAAGTTATGGGTGACCTAATGGAGATGTTCAAAATTGTGAGGGGTTTTAATAAAGTAGGTAGGGAGACACTGCTCCTGCTGGAAGGTCAGTAAGCAGAGAACACAAACTGAAGATAATTGACAAAAAAATCCAATGGGGAAATTGTAAAAACTCAAGTGTTTAAAAAAAATCTCAATCTGAAATGCACTACTTGAAAAGGTGGTGGAAGTAGTTTTGTTAACTTTCAAAAGGAAAATTGGTTAGACCCTTGAAAAGGATAAATTTGCAGAGCTATTTAGAAAAGAGGGGGAAGGGGGACTAATTGGATCACTTTTAAAGTGCCGACACAAACAAGATGAGTTGAATGCCCTCCTTCCTTGCTGCATGATTCTATGACATCCTGTGAAATAACATCCCAAAATTTCTCTTCCATAGTATACATCTATAATACAGGAGAAAAACCAGAGGCTGAAAAAATACTAATTGCAAATAATTCCACCTAGTGACAAGAGCAACAACAACTTATATTTATATAGCACCTTTAAAGTAATGAAACATCCAAGGCACTTCACAGGAGCATTGTAAAACAAAGTATGATGCTGAGCCACGGAAGGAGGTATTAGGCCAGATGGCCAAAAGCATAGACATTTTAAGAAGTGTCTTAAAGGAGGAAAGTGAGACAGATAGGTGGAGAGGTGTAGCGAGGGTACTCCAGAGCTAAGGCAATGGTGGAACAATTAGGATTGGGAATTTACAAGAGGCCAGAGTCAAGACAGCAAAGATATCTCAGAGAGTTGAGGGGCTGGAAGAGATCAGATAGATAGGGAGAGACAAGGCCATGGAGGGATTTGAAAACAAGGATGAGGATTTTAAAAGGAAGAAGTTGCTGGACTGGGAGCCAATGGAAATCAGGAAGCACAGGGGTCTTTGAGGAACAGGATTTGCTGCAAATTAAGACATGGGCAACAGAGTTGTGGATGACCTCAAGTTAATGGAGAGTAGAATGTGGGAGACCGGCCAGGAGTGTGTGGGAATAGTCAAGTCTGGAAGTAAAGAAGGCATGGATGAGGGTTTCAGCAGCAGATGAGCTAAGGAGTGAAGTCAAGCTATGTTACAAAGGTGGAAATAGATGGTCTTTGAGATAGTATGAATGTGATGTCAGAAGTTCACCTCAAAATCAAATGTGACACCAAACCTGCAAACAGACTAGCTTAATCTCAGACTTCTACCAGGGAGTGGGATGGACTCTGTAGCTTGAGAACAGAACTTGGAGTGGGGAATGAAATCATTGGTTCAGTCTTTCTAATATTTAATTGGAGGAAATTTCTGCTCATCCAGTACTGGAATTTGGAGAAGCAGTCTGATAATTTAGCAACAGTGGAGGAGTTGAGAGGTGGTGGTGAGAAAGAGCTGGCTATCGTCAGTGTACATGTGAATATTAACGCTGTGCTTTTGGATGATGTCACCAAGAGGCAGCATTTGGATGGGAAAGAGGAAGGGACCAAGGATTGATCCTTGGGGGATACAGGAGGTGATGGTGCAATAACAGGAAGAGAACCAACTGCAAGATATTCTCTGGCTACAATTATATGGATAGGAATGGAAACACATGAGAGCAGTCCCACCCAGCTGGACACAGTGGAGAGGTATTGGAGGAGGATGGTGTGGTCAATTATGTCAAAGGCTGCAGACAAGTCTAGAAGGATGTGGAGGGACACAGTCAGTCACATAGGATATCATTTGTGACGTTGATAAGGACTGCTTCAGCACTGTGGCAGGGGCAGAAACCTGATTGGAGGGATTCAAACATGGAGTTCTGGGAAAGATGGGAACGAATTTGGGAGGAAACAACACGATCAAGGACTTGAGAACAACAAGGAGATTGGAGACGGGACCATAGTTTGCAAGGCCAGAGAGGTCAAGTATTGGTTTGCTGAGGAGAGGATTGATGACAGCAGATTTACAGGAGACAGGGACAACAGCTAAAGAAAGAGAATTGTTTAAAATAATGTCTAACATGGGGGCCAGGAAGGGAAGTTGGGTGATCAGCAGTTAAATGCAATTAATTCTATAGCCTCAATATTAACTCGTGTTGCATTTACGGTGGATGTGGTGCATGGCAAGCAGAAAACCATCTACAGAGAGTTGAGTATGCTTATCAAACCATTTCAACTGTCAGACCTCATTTGAATTGTTCCGAGCTGACTCCTGATGGAAGCTGGTAGAAACAATATCAAAGCCGGGTGTGGGAATTTGCACCAGGAATGCAAGGGAACAGTCCAAGACATAAGGTTAGTGCTACGAGGCAGTTCTAAACAGATGCGGTACTCCAAGGTAGAGTAAATGCCAAGGCTGGGGAAGCCCTCTGATCAGAGTTTTTAAAAATAAATATTTACCTTGGCCTCTTCAAGCCACTTTGCTACCTCCTACCATGTAACAGCTTTGGCACCCTGCAGGTCTCCCAATTTCTGTAGTTAAAATCATATTGCAAATGGCTGTGTTACATACTGCTTCCTGCCTGGATTGGCAACCCTCCTGCACCTGAATTCTGCCTGGCTAGATTGCTGTGGGCTGCTGGAATGTAGTCCCTCCCACCCTATCACCACAACTAAAAATCTTAGTTTGACCAATTTCACATGGGCATCTTAACACAAAGGTCATGATGCATAGAAAGTATTATTATTTGCTGAAAATAAGTTAAAAATTAGATTGCTCATTGGATAAATCACTGGACATAAGGTACTAAGCTATAGGGACCAGGAAAATCCCAGGCTTAATATTGTGATGTGCTAATCTAGTTGATCTCATGCAAGATAGCAGTAAATGCTAACACCCAATTGTTTCTGTGCTAAGAGGAAAAAAATGTGCGATACCTGCTCCAACTATCATTGAAAAACTGGTAGAAAATGCACATAAGCAGATCAACAAGGGTGGATCAGGAATGGCTATCTTGGTGTGATATCCCACGTTTGAAATAATTTGTGGACACCCACTGTCTTGTCTCTCAGAATGATCACCTAGGTGAAGTACCAATGCTGCCTGAGTTCAACTTCAGGGTAGGAGGGGAGAAAATGTCAAGTGTCAAACTAACTGTTGAAAAACCGTTCAAAACTGTTTCAAGAATTTATAGCTACATCCAATATGCAAATTTATTGAGCTTTAACTTTCCTACAGCATAAAACTTGAACTTGTTATAAAAATAAGAAAATTAATTTTAGTGGAATTACCTAAGGGTGTGGTCCTAACATTTTTCTAAACATTTCAATCAATAACATTCCTAAGAAAACTGAAATGTCACCTTATTAAATCACTGGGAAAGTGTGCAATAGTGGTTTCCTGTTTTCATGCATACCCCATGCGTGCAGCCTGGTCACAAATACTGGGACTTTAGCAGCATGATGACCGTGTGGTAATCCTACTAATTATTTAATCTTATTAAACCATTTATGAAATAAGGTCAGGTAGATAACAGATGTCTCACAAATGCTAGGGTCTTCCACATCACAGGCTGTCTGCAGAGGTCAGAAGGTCCTACTTCCAACTCTAGTTCAGCTACTAAAACCGACACTTCCTTTGCTATGCTGAATCATTAACAAATCGAAATCATTCCATTACTTCCTTTTCTGATGAAGTTGGATGTTGAAGCAAAAAGGCATCACAAGTATGTGTTTTTCACAATGTAGGACTAAATGATAAATCACAGCTCCACCATGACCCCATCCAAGTAACTGTAATTTTGGCAGCCAGCCAACAATACTAGTAGTCAGCTCTTCCAAAGTTTGCATTCATTCATGTTGCAAACCACAATTCTGAAGGCCTCTACTGGGACTTAAGCCAAACAAGCAAAAATGAACCCTTACATACATCAAGCAGCTATTGCTGGCCAAATTCTTGCATAATCCAGTTCAGTGAAAAAAATGCTTTTCCTTGCATGCATTTGCCTAGGCTCTAAAGTTACTTGTATTAAGTGGTTAATATAAAGTGAGACTGTGATATTAAAGTGTGACTAGAGGACAGACATATTACAAAAAGTACTACTAGAAACAGAGGGGTCAGAGAAATCACTATTAATATTATTACAACATAATAGGCTTTGAAAATTTCTATAAACCTCTGAATGAGAACATACATTTGATGAAACCTAAATTTAAAAAGAATCAACACTACAAACACTCCAAGTCTCAAGTCATTACTTTTTTTTAAAAAAGTCACAAAAATGTAAACTAATCAACTGGTAACACAATACCCCTCCTAAATTTTCACATATTTTTAGTAATTAAAGGTGGTATTTATTTTGTTAGATCTGCCAGTATTCTCTTCTTAGCTTTTGCTGTTAAGTTTATAAGCTTATTTCGTTCCTATAAAGAGGATGATAGGTTATCGGGGGTAGGAGGGATGCAGATTTGTGATTGCTATCAAATCAGCCATGATCTTATTAAATAGCAGAGCAGGCTCGAGGGACTGAATGGCTTACTCCTGCTCCTTGTTTGTATATATAATTTATTAGTACTTTTATTTGCTTTACATCCATTTATCTATCAGTCATTTCCCTACTTTTCCCTTCTTTCTCAAATTCTTTTTTGCTTGATCTATTTAGCAGTATGAAGTTTTTGGGCAGGACTTTCATTCCCAGGACCCAATCTTGTCATCAGGATGAAATGCATGTTGGGAACTCACAAATGCAGGACCCAGAGAGAGAGTTTGGCAGGAACCCTGTCCAATTAAGGATGGCGGATGCATGCCTGAATCTGGAAGGCCTATAGTAGGCCATTCAGCACTGGAGGACCTTCAAAATGGAGGCGCCCTCTGAAGACTTTTTATTTTTAAAAACAAAAAACGGCCGCAGTTGCCAGACTGTCAACATAAGGGGGCAAACAGAAGCATTGCTGGTTACCCCGGCCTCCACCATCCATTAGCCAGACTTGGCCTCAAGATGAGGTCTGCCTGCTGGAGTCAGAAAAGTGCCCTCAATCAGCCCTGTAATTGGCTACTCATCACTGGCAGATGGGTGGCCATCACACCACACCCCCTTTCCTAACCCCAAAGCAGCATTTTCTAAATAGACAAGAGGCAGCAACTAACCAGCAGACCGGCATTGCCAGCAGGTAGTGTGGAATTGCCATCATTTTTGCCACTGAACCTCCATGAAAATCCAGCCCCTTCATCACCTTACTTTACAGGCTCTATATTACTTCTATTCTATTCACTGCTCACCTGGAATAATAATTTGATGTCTTCCAGAGGATGCAAACAATAGCAGTGAGGAAATGCTATTGCACATTAACAGATTATGGATAGCCAAAAAAGAAGTACCACTTAGTAAATCTTTTAGGAGCAATGGTGTTATAGTATAATTGACAACCAAAGGGTTCTATTACAGTAGAAGTTGAAAATACAATGTACATAGAAGGTTCACTGGAGAGAAAGTTTCTTTTTGTAAGATCTGAAACTTGCAACATGACCTTCATGCAAAAGATGTTGGTCCTGGATTACAAAAGCAAATTGGAAATTGGTAATTCTGTTTGTTACATCAAATCTACACACGTGGATTTTACTGGATTCTCTACCTACAAGCAGAAGACTCCAGGCTTCTCTCACAAACGTGTTTGTAAGCAAAAAATACTACATATATAAAGTTGGGAGTATGTTCAATAATTGGTCACTTACTGGCTAAAATGAAGATAAGGGAGAAATACTTGGAGCCAACTTCATCTGACAAAAAACATATTAGCAACAACAACCAGTTGGCATATTTTGTTCAAGTAACTTGTAAGTAGAAGAACGCTGTTTCTTGGCATTAATTTGTATGCAAATCTGTATTTCTTTCCAAATATGCACAGAATGCAAAATTGTTCAAAATGATCAAATCAAACATTTTTTTAAAACATGGAATTGACCAGGACATATTTAAGAGTATTGTTTATTTAGTAAATATAATAATTGTATTAACAAAATTATCATGTAATTTCTTCACCTGGATTAGAATTAGACAAATGTAAATCAGGCAAGAGACATTTCATTTACAGATCTTTGTAATGCAAATAATAATGCAAATAATTTGGCAAAAAGATTTAATGAGCCAATGTCCCTTTCTTCAATTCCCATACACATTTGAAATTTAAGCTTTTACACTAAAAATATTACAAGGTTTATTTTCTGAAGCAACGGTTTTCAAGAAATTCCAGGTAGGCATTAAATGGTCTGCTAATACTTCTCTCAATCAGCAGAGGCAGGGTACATAAATCTTATTACATTCAGCAAGAGAATTTTGGTGGGCTCTCGTCATGAGCTAAACATACGGAAAAGTTAGCCAGTCTCCAGTAACAAGTTAACTAAGCTCAAAAGAGTGGACATCAAAAGAACTGAAAGAATGCTTATTGAGCTGGTCAACATCATTTGATTAAAAGGCTGGATCTGAATTTTTAAGAACCCATCTTAGAACCAAATTTTATATTCAGCAGTTTGCCCATTTCAACTTAAGTCTGTAATTTATAAATACAATCTCTGGGACTTTCACATGTTGAAGCCTTATGTAAACTAGAGGATTCCTGATGACACCACAAATTCTGCAGTGGTCCTGGGAGAAAGCATTAATGGAGTTGCTCAGATCATTGGAGATGTTTGTAAAGGTTACTGTTATTTTTCTTCAAAAGAATTTTAAAAGTGTACTAAAATTGGACTGTCTAAATCTCAATTGTATGAATTATACCAGTCACTCAAGATGCATCAAAAGCATTAAAAAAATCTAATTCTTATGAATACATATCCCTGCAGCTCTTAAGCCATTCTGGTTAAAAAAAATTGTGAGTCATTGCTTGACAACACACCAACAGAAGTTAGCATCTCTTTATTTTACTGGTTTAATTGAAAATACATTTTTTTTAAAACCCAGAATGTCATACATAGCAGGTCTATCAGCAAAGGAATGTTCTGATGAGTGTTAACACCCAAAATGTTAACTCATCTTTTCACTTTCAATGTTGACAAACTTGCTACATACTTTGAGAACACTATCTTTTTTGGTTTATATTTCCAGAAGTTTACTTTTATTTATACACTAAAATATAATAGTATATTCACAAGTTCCAGATGTTTGGGACATATAAATATATAGAGTACCAAATGCAATGATTCTTTTGGGAGTGCTATCAAGAAAAATAAATGCATCAACAGAAAGCTAATAAGCTGATAGTCAATGCAAAAAAAAGTAATAGAAACAATTTTTCTCTTAGCCAATGTCCCATACAAGTTATGCACTAAACAGGGTCTCCTGATAACCAGCCCAATTTCTTACTGAGCTCCCCACCAGCAGGGTTTTAATACCCAGCGTGTGATGAGAGATGAAACCAAGTGTGAACAACTTTAAGGTCCCATGAGTAGGGCTGACTGTTGAAGCTGTCAGGTTCAATTGCATCATTCGACATTATTCAATGCCCCAAACTGCTCCCTAATTGTTAGGGGCTTAACATATTCAGTGCCATTGTTTAGCCTAATGCAGAAATGCCCACAGAAGGACTTATATAAAGAAGGGGGAGGGTTTAGATTTTGGTAAACCATGACTGAATTTTCTTTCATTCATAGAGTGACACAAGGAAGGGCTGAACAACCAGATGCAATATGTAGCATTTTACACCCTCCTTGAATCATAGTTCATCAATACCCCAACTCAACTAAAACACAACTGCTTAGAATCAATGTGCAATGTTTAAACCTACAATTCCTTTTAAATGCGGAAAAGTTACAAAGATACTTTAGCATTGTAGAAGGATCAGAGTATTTTAACAAGCAAATATAATCACACCAGGGGTTTAATAGTACAACAGATGATGCAAACAACAAATGAACCATTTCAGTTCAGCTCAAAAATAAACTGGTAAATCAAGCTTTGAATTCATCCAGCTAAAATGATATGACCCTGTATATTAGAAAGAGATAAAGGTACTAATGCTGGGTTGGTTACCAACTGGATTTGCGTTTTTGATGATCATTATACTCTTACTGTCAATTTCCCAAAGATTGGAGTGAAAAGCCACATGTGTAGGCCTTTTGAAATTCACCCAAATGATCGTACTTCTTATGTGAACCAAGACAACAAGTGTTGGCGGCTATTTAATCATGATGGTGGTGCATTATGGCAAAGCTTGATACCATATTCATGGGTACGCCTTTTATTCGGAGTCACTGAATTGTGATCAGGAGCAAGAACATTAGCTTGTGTTTTCTTTTCCCAGTTTAGATTAATTGTATAACCCTCACTATCATCCAGGCTGAGATCAGCTAATTCAGCACAATCCAGAAACCAAACCTGGGACAATCTTCAGTACTTTACATGCTTTACAACATTTTTGTGTATATACAGGATGACACCAGACTGAGCAAAACTAAAGATAAGAAAGGCAAATCAGAAAGTAGTGAGTGATCAGCACTAAATTAACTGCCTGGAGATTGTAGGGCAGGACAAAAAACTGAAAGAGGTAAGGACTTCCACAGCGCTGAGGAACAATGAGTTAGATTAAGAGACTGAATGGGAAATGCTCATAGATATTTAGCTTACAAACTTACATACTCACACAAGATGTAAAAAAGGGTGCAGCAATAGATGGAGCTCCTTAGATAAGGAGACAATATTTAGGGATAAAAGAAAATGGACTATAGAAAATATTGAGTGGAGGCAAAAAAAGGATTAGAAAGTCTAGCAGAGTATGAACAAAGAAAAATAGTGAATGACATAAACACATTCAAAAAGTAAAGGACAAGGTCAAATAGTGGTCAACAAGAAAATCTTATGAAGTGTATGAATATTTTGCCTCTGTAATCACAGAAGACTGTGGTAGCAGGGATGAAACAAGAGAAAATGATGAAAATAGGAAAGATAACTATAGATAAGGAAATAGTAAGGGAAAAAAATGTAGAACTCAAACAGAAAAAGCACCAGGCTTTGATAACATGCATTCTGAATTCAAGTAAGTTAACTAGACAGCCAGCATAGATTTATAAATGATTTGTCAGACAAATTTAACTGAGTTAATACCAGAAATAATGGATGTATGCATATGAGAGATGCAGGGAATGTATGTACATGGGTTTTCAAAAGGGATTTCATAAGATGTTACATTTTGGGAGCAAGAATATAGAAGAGAAAGTATACACTAAACAATAAAACTTTTAAATGAATAAAGAAGCACTGGGTCATAGAAACTTAGAAATGCAAATATTTAAAAGCAGGAAACATACCTACAGAATGTAGCAAATAAAAGTTGCAATCTACTACTCTTATTTTGAGGCTGCTTAATTCAAATTAAGGAATTTATTTTAAAAAAACTTTGCACTTATTAAAATTCTTTCATGGGATGTGGGCATTGTTGACAAGGCCATCATTTGTTTCCCATCCTAATTGCCCTTGAACTAAGTGGCTTGCTAGGCCATTTCAGTGGATAGTTAAGAGTCAACTACATGTGGATCTGGAGTCACATGTAGGCCAGGCCAGGTAAGGACGGCAGATTTTCTTCCGTAAGGGACATTAGTGAAGCAGATGGGTTCTTACAACAATCGATGACAGTTTCATGGTCACCATTACTGAGACTAGTTTTCAATTCCAGATTTTATTAATTGAATTTAAATTCCACCAGCTGCCATGGTGGGTTTTGAACTCATGTCCCCCGAGCATTAGCCTGGGTCTTTAGATTGTTAGTCCAAGGATAGATTCCCTGTTGCCATTTGATTTATGTTAATTCAAACTATCAAAGAACCCCAATTTATTTATGCAAAACCAGTAAATCTATGCAAAATCATTTGTTGGACAACAGTTACAATATCATGTCCAGTTTTAGGAACGTATCAAGTGTTGGACAGGTTGTGCAAGAGCTCCACTAAGATGATTCATTATGAGTGACTTTAGTTACGAGGAAAGTTGAGAGAAAGGGCGCTTTTCATTGGAACACAGAAGGTTAAGGAAAATTTGATAGTGATGTTTAAAATTATGAATGGTTTTCCTAAAAGGCAAAAGCTATTCCACTGGTCAGCAAATTGATAATGAAAGTACAGAAAGTTAGGCATGGAGCATCCTAACAAACAGCGGGAGAAGAAAATTACAGCTTGTGTTTATATCATGCCTTCAATGTGGTAAACTGTCCCACTGGACAGTACATTGCAGTGTAATGAAACAAAAATTGACACAGAGTCAAAGGAAAAGAGGTTACGACAAGTGACTAAAAGCTTGGACAAAGAGGTAGGCTTTAAGAATTGATTTAAAAAGGGAGGTGGCAATGCAGAGAGATTTAGCAAGGAAATTCCAGTGAATCCAGGCAGCTGAAGTTATGGAGCCAATGGTGGGACTTGGTGTAAGTTAGGATACGGGCAGCAGAGTTTTCAATGTGCCGAACTTTATGGAGGGTAGATGAGGAGAGGTTGGTCAGGAGAGAACTGAAACAGTGAAAACTGGAGGTAACAAAAGCATGGATGGGAGTTTCAGCAGCAGATGGGTTAACATAGGGTCAGAAACAGGTGATATTAAGGAGGTAGAAATAAATAATTTTAGTAAAGGAGAAGATATGGGGTCATAAACTCAGCTCCAGGTTCAGCCTGAGGTGGCCAGTCGGTGATGGTTCTTAATAGGGAAATGGTTAAGTATATCAAAAGTGAAAAATTAAAGGTTTAATGGTTGGTTCTTTTAAGTAGTGGCAAGTATGAGATGAGTTGAACAGCCTCATTCGATGCTGTAAAATTTTATGATGCATTGATGACTCTTGATTTCAGTACATGGTTCCAAGATCAGGTCAGAGGCAGGGGATTCTTCAGCAACTAACTCACCTCCCAACTCCCCAAAGCTTGTCCACTACCTATCAGGCAAAAGTCAGGAACATGATAGGCTACTTTCCACTTGCCTGAATGAATACAGCTCCAACAACACTTAAGAAGCTCAATGCCATCCAGGATAAAGCTGCCCACCTGATTGGCACACCTACCACCACCTTAAACATTCACTCCCTCCACCACACACACAGTGGCAGCAGTGTGCACTATCCATAAATTGCACTGCAGCAACTGCCCAAGGCTCTTTTACCAGCAGATTCCAAACCAGCAACCTCTACCACCTAGAAATGGAAGGGCAGCAGATACATTGGATCACCAGCTGCAAGTTCCCCTCCAAGCCACACACCATCCTGACTTAGAACTATATCGCCATTCCTTCACTGTTGCTAGGTCATAATCCTGGAACTTCAATCCTAACAGCACTGTGAATGTATCCACACCATATGGACTGCAGCGGTTTAAGGCGGCAGCTCATCACCACCTTCTCAAGAGCAATTAGGAATGGGCAATAAATGCTGGCCTAGCCAGCAACACCCACATCCCAAGAAAAAATAAATTAAAAGAAACAGAGAATGAAGAGAAAAACACATCTAGGACTTGCAGAACTTTAAGAATCAAGGCAGGAAAGTTGATGAGATCACTGGCAATAGAAGGCAGAAGTAAGAACAGTCTGCAAAGAAGAGAGGCTGGGAGCTAGAACTGAAATATCACATCAGATGAACACTATTCTAATATCCAACTAATAGTGTGAGGTATTAAAAGAACATAACAGATATGACAGCATTATTTAAAATTTGTTTTGACTTTGCAGAGAGTTGTTCAGGGAAAAGAAACGTTTGGGACAAAAAAAAAGAGCAAGGTTTTGGAAGTTACTTTTACAAATGGATGGGATGTGAAAGTTCCATTTGAGGTCAGAAGCAATAATGAGGCCAGAAGTATCTATGAAGGAACAACTGAGGGTTGATTCATTAAAATCTGCAAAGGGATACAGGTAGGTTAACTGAACATGAAAGATTTGGCAAATTGAGTATAATGTGGAAAACTTAAACTTGTCCACTTTGTCAGGGAGAATAAAGAAGCAGTATACAATTTAAATGGAGAGAGATTGCCATACTTGATGGTACAAAAGGAGCTAGGTGTCCTAGTACATGAATCACAAAAAGTTAGTACGCAGGTACAGCAAGTGATTAGGAAAGCAAACGGAATGTTGGTGTTTACTGCAAGGAATATAACATGGAATATAAAAGTAGGGAAGTTTTATTGCAGCTGAACAGAGCATTGATGAGACATGTGGAGTACTGTGTACAATTTTGATCTCATTTGAAAAAGGATACAATTGCATTAGAAGCAGTTCAGAGAAGGTTAATTCAAATCATTCCTAGCATGAATGGCTTAGCTTATGAAGAAAGGTTGAACAGGCTGGGCCTATACCTATTGGAATTAGAAGAATGAGATGTGATCTTATTGAAACACGTAAGATCCTGAGGGGATTTGACAGAGTAGATATGGAAGGGGAGAATGTTTCCCTTTGTGAGGGAGACTAGAACTAGGGGGACACAGTTTAAGAACAAGAGGTCCTCCTTTATAGACAGAGATGAGGAAAAACACTTTTTCTCATAGGGTCATTAGTATGTGGAATTCTCTTCCGCAGGAAACAGTGGAGGCTGGCTCACTGAATTTATTCAAGGCTTAGTTAGGTAGATTTTTGATGGACAAGAGCATCAAGGGTTATGGGGAGGGCAAACAGGAAAGTGGAGCCAAGACTACAGCCAGATCAACCATGGTGGAGCAAGCTCGAAGGGCCAAGTGGCCTACTCCTGTTCCTAAGCCCTATGTTCCTAGTCCTATGTAAAGAAAAGAGGCAGTTGTTGTTGCAAGGAAAAAGCCTGCATTTCTCATTTTTCACACTCAGGATGTCCAAAGTGATTCATAAGAAATGTATTGCTTTTGATATATGTACTCACTGCTGTTAAGTAGGCAAACTTGGGATACAATTTACACACTTTGAGGTTCCATAAATAGCAAATTAAATAAATGACTCATTAATTGAGGAATAAATATTGATGATGACACCAGACTTCTTTGAATTGTGTCACGGGGCTTTTTGTACCTACCTGAACAGGCAGATGGAGTCTCCGTTTGCTGTAGCATCCGAATGACAGCACAGCCAACGATGAAAATACTATGTTGAAGTTGTGGAAAAATTAGATTTTCTTTGCCCCAGGAAGAGGATTGATACACTGAATGAGCTCCATTGGGAATATTGGACATTTTCCTAGAAGTAACTTCAAACTGATCAACGGGAACAATCAGAAGAGAGCACTGGTCTTTGCTACTGCTGTAGAACCGTGAGGAACAGCTTCACATTCAGAAACATTTTTTCAAAAACAGACTTAACTTTTGGTGGCAGCCTCCAGCTGGTTTTACCAATATGATGGATGGCATACTTTGAGCATGGAATGTCTGTCACCTGTCATATTGGGTGTTCTGGCACCTGTTTTACACCATTATCTGGACTTCTCACTCCCAGTACTGGGTAGTTAAATGGTAAATGACCATTGGCATTGATAAATGTGAGGAGATGCATGTTCACCGCAAAAACATCAACTAAACTGTACAAAAGGAGAAGTTGAATGAGACAGACGAGCAAAGGGACCTAGGGATACAGGTGAATAAATCATTAAAAGCAATTTCACTGGTCAGCAAAGAAATTTATAATGCCAACAAAGCACTTGAATATATTTCTAGGAGTACAGAATTCAAAAGTAATGAAGTTATGCTGAACTCATATAAGATCCTGGTCAGGCTGCACTTAAGTACTGTGCGCACTTCTGGTCTCCATACTACAAAAAGGACATATAAGCACTGGAGAAAGTGCAGAAAAGATTTACAAGAACAGCCCTAGAAGATTACAGCTATTGGGAAAGCTTGAACAGGTTAGGGCTTTTTTCTTTGGAGAAGAGAAGGCTTAGTTACAAGTGACCCAATAGAGGTCAGAAAAGTATGAATAGGTTCAACATGATAAACATGGAGAGAATGTTTCCTTTGTGGGAGAACTAGGAGCGATAAATAAATACAAGATATACTAATAAAGTTAATAGGGAAATGAGGAGAGATTCTTGACTCAGAGTGGTTGGAATGTGGAACTCGCTGCCACAGGAGAGAAATAGCTTAAATGCTTTCAAAATAAAAACTAGATGAATATGAGAAAAAAAAGTATTTACTGAAAAGCTAAGAGATAAATGGAATGAGAGGAGACTTGTGTGAAGTATAGGCATCAGCACAGGTTAATAGGGCTTAATGGCCTTTTTTCCTTCATATGCAATGTAATCCACAGTACCCACTCTTTGAATTGCTCTGAATGTTCATATTAATACCCTTTGCCTACAGACCAATAATTCCCTCCACAATTACTCATACTCCAAATTAACTGCTGCTGCCCCGTACTGCTTATGTTCATTTTCCAATAGCCCCAAATGCTACCTAAACTATTCACTACCACTTCACTAAGTTGCACTCTTTCATCTACCCTTCCCTTTATTTATTAAGCATCTTGCATAAATTGCATATTTTCTGCAAGTGCCAAATGTAAGTATATCAAAATCCATCAAGAGCAAACAAGAGATATGCATACATGCATAAACTATGTATACACATTCAAATTGTGAAAAAAATTTAAAAATTGAATTTCACATACTTTTTTTGTGTTAAGTGCTAAATATTTGTAATGTGAATTATGATTTAATCTTCACTTACACCACAAAAAACTACCAATGTAATGGGAATCCTAAAGGCAAATTACAATACTGACCACAGAAAATTACCCATTATGTCACTAGGTGGCAGTGTATTATCTTTACCCATTAAATTATCAAAATGCTTTCTGAAAATATTCTTTGATGATTGTTTTTCTCAGTAATTGAAATTTCCTCAGTACAAAATATTATTTTAAACAAAATAAAGAATGCAAAAAAACTAACTGATTAAGCATGATTAAATTTACAAAATTAATTGATCTTTAATGCCTTAATTGAAGGTTTCACATGCGAACAAACAAGAGACAGCCATTCGGCCCCTCAAGCCTGCTCTGCATTCAATAAGATCATAGCTGATCTGATTGTGGCCTCAACTCCGCTTTACTTCCTGCCAACAATGCTCAAATCCTTTGTCAATCAAGAATCATCTAACTCAGCCTTAAAAATATTAAATGACCGTCTCCATTGCTCTCTAGGGAAAGTAGTTCCGCAGGCTCATGACCCTCCAAGAAAAAAATTATCCTTATCTCCATCTTAAATGGGAGACCCCTTATTTTTAAATTGTATCCCTAGTTCTAGTCTCTCCCACAAGGGAAACAGCCTTCCAGCATCCACTCTGTCAAGTGTCCTCATAACCTTAGATGTTTCAATAAGATCGCCTCTCATTCTTCTAAACTCCAGTGGATATGGACACAACCTATCCAAGCTTTCCTCATTAGATAACTCCCTCATCCCAGGAATCAGTCAAGTGAAACTTTTTTGAACCGCTTCTAATGTAATTATGCCCGTTCTTGAACAAGGCGACCAAAACCATATACAGTAGTCTAAATGTGGTCTCACCAATATACAACTATAGCAAAAACACAACTATTGCAATAAACAAACAACATTCCAGTTGCCTTCCTAATCATTTGCGTACCTGACCTTTTGTGATTCATGTACCAGGCCACTCAGATCTCTGTACCTCAAGAGTTCTGCAATCTCTCCCCATTTAAATAATATGCTGCTTTTCTATTCTTCCTGACAAAGTGGACAAATTCACATTTTTCCATATTATACTCCATCTGCCAAACTTTTGCCAACTCACTTAACCTTTCTATAACCTTTTGCAGACTCCTTATGTCCTCTTCACAACTTACTTTTCTACCTATCTTTGTTTCATCAGCAAATTTAGCAACCATACATCAGTCCCTTCATTGAAGTCATTAATATAGATTGTAAATAGTTGAGGCCCCAACACTGATCTCTGTGGATCCCCAGTCATTACATAGTGCCAACCCAAAAATGACCCATTTATGCCTACTCTTCTTCCTGTTGGCTAACAATCCTCTATCCATGCTAATATGTTACTCCCCTACACCATTAGCTCTTATTTTATGTAGTAACCTTTGATGTGGTACCTCGTCAAATGCTTTCTGGAAATCTATGTACAGGACACCGCATCCACAGGTTCACCTTTATCCATGTTGCTTGTACTTCCTCAAAGAGCTCGAATAAATTAGTCAAACACGGTTTCCCTTTCACAAAACGATGATGACTCTGCCTGAATGCATTGAGATTTCTAAGTGCCCTCCTTAATAATCAATTCTGCCATTTTCCCTATGACAGATGTTAAGCGAACTGTCTTGTAATTTCCTGCTTTCCGTCTCCCTTCTATCCTGAATAGAGGAGTTTCAATCACTGCTTGAAGCTTTTCCCAAAAGTCCTAGTTTGGATTGGATATTTTTGTTCAGAATTATGACCATGCAGAAAGCTGAGCCTGAAGTCTGAGCATGTGCAGTATATCTAATTTCTCAGAATTTATGAATAGTATTTAGTTAGCCAAACTGAAATATTTTCTTACCACTTTTAACAGTTTCTGGTCAGTTGTTTTTCAGCATTATTGAAGTAAATCAAGAGCCAGGTTTCAAGACCTTTACTCCAGTAAAGTTTCTGTTAGTATTTCCCTTAACACACGAGTGTGTGTTTGTATGTTTCTGAATGTGAGTGAGAGATATGGAGAAAAATAACTAACTTTACTGGTCACAAGTCTATTCATTTTTATTTTTGTTCTATAAACTTCAGGAATTAGATCAAACAGGAGGTCCTCATTCTAATGAGTTTATTTTTATGCTACCCATCCTCCCACTGATCCAACGTCATCTCTGCATTTAACATCCCCCTTCCCCTCTGCTCTCTTCTCCTCTTATTTCTCTTCCATTTTTATCTCCTTCCACTCATGTTTCTCCATATCCCCTCGCATTTTCCTCTGACCTCACCTATTCCTTCTTCCTCGCTGCCTTTTTCTTCTCCCTGTCCCTTAACCTGAGCTCAATCTTTCCTCCACAACCATTATTTATGTTTTTCCATTCTCCTTCCTACTGCTTCCTTTCCCGCTTTTGCGCCCTACGTACCTATATGCTCTCAGCTCCTTTGCAACCCCAAACACCTCATCAGGGAGACACTGATGTAGTGGTAATACGTAGTGATAATGTCACGGACTAGTAATCCAGAGGCTCAGGCTAATACTTTGGGACACGGGTTCAAATCCCACCGTGTCAACTGATGGGATTCAAATTCAATGAATAAATCGGGAATTGAAAGCTAGCCTCAGTAATGGTACCATGAAGCTATCAATTGTCGTTAAAAACCCATCTGATTTACCAATGTCCTTTAGGGAAGAAAATCTGCTGTCCTTACCTGGTCTGGCCTACATGTGACTTTGGACCCACAAAAATGTGGTTTACTCTTAACTGCCCTTTGAAATGGCCTAGCAAGTCACTCAGGCAATTAAGGATGGGCAACAAATGCAGGCCTTGCCAGCTATGCCTACATCACATGGAAGAAGGAAAAAACAATCCTAATCTTGCTCTCCTATGTACCTTAACACCTACCTAAATGTTTATGCCACAGTACTCCCTACTCCAGTCTGGTGACTATTGCCAAATAGTTTCTCAACACTAAACTGTGAAACTGGCTGTTTGCTTTTTAAAATTGTATATCAAAATGAATATATATATACTTGTTACCTTGGTAAAGAGCTGGCCACGAAGATTCAATATAGTATTTTCATGACCACACGCAAAGCACTTTACATCCAAAGAAGTACATTAGAAGTTTAATCATTGTTGTAGGAAATGTGGTAGCCAATTTCCCATCCTCCTAAGGTTCTCTTGCCTGTTTTTTAAGTAGGAGTTCCTCGGGGTAGTGTCCTGAGCTCAACCATCTTCAGCTGCTTCATCAACGACCTTCCTTCCATCATAAGGTCAGAAGTGTTCACTGATGATTGCACAATCTTCAGCACCATTTGCAACTCCTCAGATACTGAAGCAGCCCGTGTCTAAATGCAGCAAGACCTGGACAATATCCAGGCTTGGGCTGACAAATGGCAAGTAACATTCGCACCACACAAGTGTCACGCAATGATCATCTACAACAGGAAAGAATCCAACCATCATCCCTTGACGTTCAATGGCATTATCATCACTGAATCCCCCATTATCAACATCCTGGGGATTACCATTGACCAAAAACTGAACTTGGCTAGCCGTATAAATACTGTGGCTACAAGAGCAGGTCACAGACTAGGAATCCTGCGACGAATAACTCACCTCCTGACTCCCCAAAGCCTGTCCATTATCTATAAGGCACAAATCAGGAATTTGATGGAATGCTCCCCACATGCCTGGATGAGTGCAGCTCCCACAACTCAAGAAACTTGACACCATCCAGAACAAGGCAGCTCAAA
Organism: Carcharodon carcharias; assembly: GCF_017639515.1. NCBI lineage: Eukaryota > Metazoa > Chordata > Chondrichthyes > Lamniformes > Lamnidae > Carcharodon > Carcharodon carcharias. Next base: position 61,155,024 of record NC_054469.1, read on the forward strand.
AACAGAATTACCTGGAAAAACTCAGCAGGTCTGGCAGCATCGGCGGAGAAGAAAAGAGTTGATGTTTCGAGCTCACTTGATTGGCACCACATCCACAAACATTCACTCTCTGTCACTGATGCACAGTAGCAGCATTGTGTACCATCTACAAGATACACTGCAGGAATTCACCAAGTACACAGCGCCTTCCAAACCCAAGGCCACTACCACCTAGAAGGACAAGGGCAACAGATAGATGGGAACACCACCAGCTGGAAATTCCACTCCAAGCCACTTGGAAATATATCGCCGTCCCTTCACTGCTGCTGGGTCAAAATCCTGGAACTCCCTTCCTAACAGCACTGTGGGTGTACCTACATCACATGGACTGCAGCGTTCAAGAAAGCAGCTCGCCACCACCTTCTCAAGCGCAACTAGGGATGGGCAATAAATGCTGGCCCAGCCAGTAAAGCCCATATCCCATGAATAACTGAAAAAAAAAGGCAAGAGAAGCTTAGGAGGATGGGAAATTGGCTGCCACATTTCCTACAACAGTGATTAAACTTCTAATGTACTTCATTGGATTTAAAGTGCTTTGGGTTTGTCTGTGGTCATGCAAATAACAATTATATAAACAAAATCTTTTTCTTCCATCCTTCCTTCCAACGTGCATCACTTCACATACCTGTATTAAATTTCATCTGTCATATGTTTGTTTGCTTCACCAGTCTGTCTATGTTCTCTTAAAATCAAGTCATCTGCAAACTGCAGTTCTGCCCTATATACCCAAAAGTTTAGGTTATTAATACACATCACAAGAGCTGTGGTCCGAATAGCGACCCCTGGGAATCGTCACTGTATACGAGTGGAATAGATTATGAGTTCAATGTGAGCAATTTAAGAACTAAACAGTAAACTGACTGTAAACTGACCAACAGTAGCCAGCAGGGCTTTCAGTGATGAAGACTTGTTTTGCGAATGGGATCAGGAGTCCATCAACATGTGGCAAAAAGTAGATGCTATGCCCATTGTGAAGCAGATGCACCAGCAATAAGACATGAGCAGGGAAGGGAAGGAGGAATAAAAACAGGAGAGTAAAAACTAAAAGTTAGCTAAATGGAAGAATAGGCAGCATCAACGATCAGGAGCAATGGGTCTCAACAATACAGTTCAAAGGCACAGCAGCACTGTCTATATCAGAAGGATCGTTAAAAGTAAAACATAGATATTACCCCCCCTCTCCCCTCACAGGCCTTATGGCTTCTGGCACACGAAGTGCAATAAACACGGCTGGTAAGACTGAAAGACATTCTATAGCATTGCACAGGCCAAATCGAAAGATATTGGCTCAGATTTTGAGGTCAGCAGCAGATCAAGGCGTTTACTACGACCTCGAAGAAAACCTCGCTTTGATATCTAGCGATATCTGAGGGACAAACTTTAACTTTCTTGATGTGCAACTGATTGTCGCATAACTTAGTGGGGGCTCCCAATATGGAGCTTCAATGATAGCAAGTAATCTAAACAGCCAATTATGATTAAATAATTCTAACAGACATGCAATCAGGAAGTGGAAAGCACTAAAATCAATGGAAATATATAACACCACAATTTTATTTTTTCAGGGCTAGATCTGTTGTACAGCAGTAGTTATTATGCAGGTTGCCATGAAAAACCCAGTGGTAGCTGGTAAACAAGGTGTAGCTTTCTATAGGTTTTCTAACAGCAATATGAGGGCATCATCATATCAACGGTTTCCACTGATTGCTTCTTCTGTGTCGAGGGAAGGGGGAGTATTCCTTGTATTTAGTATGTAGTCTATAGTGGCACAGTGAATGAGACATCAAAACTTCATGATTTCTGTGTTGTTCTGTCCACGTACTAAATCCTTAAATTGTGGTCAGTTTCAGAGGAGTATGGATAAGGAACGCAAAAGTTCACCAAAAATACCGGCTAAATCTGGGCCAATCTGTCTTATAACAATGAGTGTTAACCACATGATACAGTGTTATCAGGCCTTCTGGCTAGCAATGGCCAAAGCAAATTCTGTTCTTATAGCATGGTGTTCTGGAAATTTTAAATAAATATTTTAATGGTTAAATGCTGCAGCTTTTTAAGCAAAACCGTAAATATTTTTCAATTCCTTTAACCAAATATTTGATTTTTTTCAGCTGAGGATACACAAAGATGCATCAGGTTACTGTAGGCACCTGTTGTTAGCTATAGAGGGGGACAAAATTTAGAGGCAATGGGAAGTGATCCTGGTCTTCAGTAGCACTGGAGGTGTGGTCTTTAGATTTGGTAACAGGAGACTGAAGGGTGATGTCCAAAGTTTGAGTAAAGGAACAGAGGTGCTGAGAATTCACAGAATAATGTCAATTGAGGGCGGTGGGCTCCTGTGGTTTCCCTCTCTGCAGGAGAGGGAACCTGGAGTTTGAGAGAACTGAGAAAAGTGTAATGTGTAGTTTGGCTCACTGGTGAATTCTTGGAGTCCATCAGCAATAGCAAAAAATTACCTGGAAAAACTCAGCAGGTCTGGCAGCATCGGCGGAGAAGAAAAGAGTTGACAGCATCTTCCGATGCTGCCAGACCTGCTGAGTTTTTCCAGGTAATTCTGTTTTTGTTTTGGATTTCCAGCATCCGCAGTTTTTTTGTTTTTAGCAATAGCAAAGCTCTGACAACAATGGCTGGGGGGAGGGGACGTAAGGCTGGCAACCCTGGTTTGAATGTTTTTAATAGATCTCTGCAGATATTGTTTTCTAATTGATTCTTGGAAAATTACCATTTTCCTGAAACAAATACACACATTACACTCTGTATCCCTGTTTTCCTAGAGTAGCAAACAGATAAATGGTTGCTTAAATAAAATTCAGCCAGCGATTCGAACAACTCGCAGTGAATAGGAGGGGGAGGTATGTGTAAGCAACAACCACGTCAATTCAAGAATCTTCCCATTATAAACAATTCCAGAGATTGCCTCAGAAAATATTTTCTAGCGATGGATCCAAAAATACTTTGTTTTGAATAAAAAAATAGAGAACAAAATGGTTAACACTGTTATCAGGTTAATGTGCACACATCTACCTACACAGCTTTGCTATTTGTCCACATCAAATCATATGCAAGCAGTAATTAAATGTAAACTATGTAACAGGAGGTCTCTCAATGTGTCTCAGTCTGGCATGCTTTCTGAGGTTTGAAAAAAAGTTAATAGCTTTACTTAAAATTTTAAGCAAAAAACATATTTAAATTAGTTATCTGGTTGGTATTGAAAATCATCCAGGTCTATGAACACTGTAGTATGACCAACAGAAGAAAGATATGTGGGACAAGGAGAAAGATGACACAAGGAATGATGGGCCCGATTCCAGATTGCTATGACTTGTGACAATCTGGGTTAGCTGGCTGCATGGAATCAAAAAGGCCAATTGATCAGAAGCTGGCAGGCTTCCTGATCAAGGACACCAAGAGCCTCTCAAATGGAACAGTGAAGGATTATGCTGATGCACTGAAAGACTCTATCTATGTTGCCGCTCATGGATTGAAAGGCTGAGGAGATGTCTGACCCTATAGTCATGTTGACAGCTGTCTGAACTCCTGTTCCAGCTGTCACCCTCAAGGCCCAGATCTAGTTGGGGGTCGCCCACTATGCCAGCCTAAGTGCCTTAAGTAGATGATCAGCAGCCTCACATCTCCATGAGAGAGGGAACTGTCTCAGAGAAGCTCAAGAAAAGGTAAACGAGTACAAAGGTAAGGCATTAAGGAACTGCATTACAGTGATATCAATTCAATAAAGAGATGGAAAAAGTTCTAAAATTCACAATTTGAAGTGGAGGTTATATTTGTTCTGCACTGATGTTGATCTTCAAATTCCTAGTTAGGCGAGAGGCAGTGCAATCAAATAGGGTGTTAGAGGATATTCAGAAGATGGTTAGGAGGAATGGGACAGATATTGAAACTGTTGATGTGCTGAGTGGAAAACTTGCTTATGAGAATCTCTCCTCAATAACTTGCCATACAATTCTGGCAACTGACATCACTGCTCTACCTCATCATCTTCCTCCTGGTCCTGTGTATCTTCCTTTTGCAAAGCTTGGCCCCTCTGATTAGCACGGGTGTGGAGCATATAGCCAACTGCTACAAATCTGGAAATTAGCTTGAGGCCATACTGCAGGTCCAAGCATCAGATCTTTGTTTATAGTCATTTATGGTTTGCTCAATAACAGCTCTGATTTATGTGTGGCTCTCACTGTGTCATAAGTCTGTGTCCATTTCAGGAATCCTGGTGGGAGTCATGAGCCACATGTACAGGAAATTCTCCTCATCTCCAAGGAGGCAGCCTGATACCCGTTGGTCTGGTTTGAACACAGGGGGTTTTGAAGACTGACACAAAACTAAAGCATCATGGCGACTTCAGCCTTGATACCTGTTGGTCTGGTTTGAACACAGGGGGGATTGAAGACTGACACAAAACTAAAGCATCATGGTGACTTCAGCCTGAACTGGGAAAGTGATAAATTGCTGTCTCCTTGTGAAGAAAGCATCTTGTCACCTGCTTGATGAGCAGTAAACTGTTGCTGATGCCACCTGCTGCTGCCTGGAATGAGCCTGTGGAATAGAGATTGGGAGTCACCGTTACCTTCACAGCTGAGGCAATTTTGTGCATGCTACGGCGTTTGGCACCAGTTCCTTCTGCAACAGCTGATATAGGTCAGTGAGTTCCTGTTTGCTGAAGCACAGCCTCTTCACAGACAATGGCTATATCAAGTTGAGGTAAGGCATCCTGTTCTGAAATATCTACTTGCTGTAAATGCCTCCTTGGCCCTTGCTTCCTTCAACATCTTACTTGGCCCTCCAAAGGTTTGTGCTGCTGTCGCCATTGCTGTAGCAGCCTCAATAGTAATCTCACTATCATCTGCAGGGGATGAAGTCAAACAGTACAACAGCAGCCAAGTCAGCTCTACTCTCAAATACTGCCAAAACACAGCCAAAAAAGGGGGAGTTGGGAATCCCTTGAAATGATACTGCTTCACCCAAATTCCCCAATGCTTCAGCTATGCTTTTCTTGATGAAATAAGAATTAGTAAATGAAACATTTCCAAGTGCTAATATCCAAAGGGGGCCCTAGTTCAAACACAGGGGCCCTATTTACAGATTTGAATAAACCAGCATTCATAATCAGCTTATGCCTTAATAAGAGCTTGCACCTCCAATGTAGCAAAATTCCCCATGGCACTTCATCAATCAAAATTTAACAAAGTTAAGCAATAGAACAGCAGTAACTTTGTGAAGAGTTCCAACACAAGGGATCTCACCACAAAATTCGTTTATGAAACACCAGTATCATGCTGAAAAACTTGGCAAAATGTAAAATAATTTATACCACACAAAATCAAAATTCAGTACATAGACAGCTTGCCTTGCCTTTTTAGTGCATGTAGTAAATTCTAACAGCTTGGACCAAAAATATTGATCATGTCATAAAATGTAAAATCTAAATATACTGCCGTTCAGATTTAATTTTCATGTATTTTTTTCATCACAGCTCTGATCTAGATCAGAGATTTGATCATTACCTCAACACGAACGAGCTGTTAAGATGAGAAGGTACATGGGAAAGATGCAGTAAAAATTGCGTTATATTTTGTCAATATTAGAAAATTAGGTTTACCTTACTTTATGCTGTTACATTATCTTCCTCCATTACAACAGTGACTACAGTCGAAAATAACTTTTTTTTAAGTTTGGTGCCCATCCTTAATTGCCCTTGAGAAGAGGTGGTGGTGCAGGTCCATGTGGTGTAGGTACACCCCCAGAGTACTGTTCGGGAGTTACAGGATTTTGACCCAGCGACAGTGAAAGAATGGCGATATATTTCCAAGTCAGGTTGGTGAGTGGCTTGGAAGGGAATTTCCAGTTGGTGGTGTTCCCACACATCTGCTACCCTTGTCCTTCTAGATGGTAGCAGTCCTGAGTTTAAAAGGTGCTTTCTAAAGAACCTTGGTGAGTTCCTACAGTGCATCTTGTAGATGGTACAAACTACTGCCACTGTGCATTGGTGGTGGAGGGACTGAATGTTTGTGATTGGGGTACCAATCAAGCAGGCTGCTTTGTCTTAGATGGTGTCAAGCTTCTTGAGTGTTGTTGGAGCTGCACTCAGCCAGGTAATTGGAGAGTATTCCATCACACTCCTGACTTGTGCCTTGTAGACGGTGAAAGGTTTTGGGGAGTCAGGAGGCAAGTTACTCACTGCAGGATTCCTTGTCTACGACCTGCTCTTGTAGCCACAGTATTTCTAAGGCTAGCCCAGTTCAGTTTTTGATTAATGTTTGTTGGCTGTAAAGCGCTGGTGGTTGTAAAAGGTGCTGTACAAATGCAAGTTTTTCTTTCGCATCTCCAAGAAAAGAATGAACTTGCATCTGAATAGCCCCTTTCACAACCTCAGGATGCTCCAAAGTGCTTTACAGCCGATTAAGCAATTTTGAAGTGCAGTCACTATTGTAATGCAGGGAAATGTTGCAGCCAGCTTTCATATAGCAAAATGCCATAAACAGCAATGATATCCATTCCCACTGTTTTAACTCACTGCTTTCGCCTGTACAGATAATATAAGTTCATTCTTGTTCTTGTAGACAGGGTAATGCTATTCTGTAAGGCTGACAGAAAGGTTGGTGAAAGTAATGAATAGGTGAAGAAGTAATTTTGTGGAAGTAAAATAAAAGGGGCACTTGGGCCACAGGTGCTTGTAAATCCATCTTTAGCGTAACAGTACTAGCCATGTGACTATATGTTTTAATTACAAAAACATGTTGACACTTTATAATGTAGTCTTATACTGGAGTTTTCCTCTCATGTAATGCTCTCCTATTAACAGTTCAGTTCATATTTCAGTTAACAATCAAATCACTGATTTAGATTAGGACTGTGGTGGAGAAGCATACTCATGAAAATTAAATCTGAAGGACAGTATTTTTATACTTCAACTTTTATGGCGTGATCAATACTTTTGATCCAAGTTATCATTTTTGTCCAGCTTTTGCAGCTACTGTATCACTTGATCCCACTTGCTTCTTTCCAGACTCCTTGTATCAAGTTCTTTCATATGGCACCTTTTATCAATTTTAACATTTAGTTTTTGCCTGTTGCATTTCATGTAACACAGTTAACACCACATTTAAAACTCTGCTGACATTTAATTTCAAGGGCTCCTTTACCTTACCAATTATAGCTCAATTTATCAACAATCCTGGCAGCAGATACTCAACAGTCTTTTACTCTAAGGTTAGTGATGTTGTTTTGGGATAAGTAGAGTCAATAATTAGTCTGGAAGTATTTGGACAAATATATCAAAATTTATGTGAGGTAGTCACCCTTTCTTGGAGTAGACAGCCAGATTCATTCCTAGGTTATTTTATGGAGCATCTTGTCGGAGAACAGACCAAGGTTTATCTTCTAAATGAAATTTTAAATGATGGAATTAAAACACCAGAAAGTAATTAAATTAGTTAACCCTTTCAGCAGGTATCCTCAGCAGCTTCCCAAATCAACAAACTCATAAGATCTGCCCAAAGCAGAGCTCTGTAGATTTGTATATTATTAAAACAAAGATATAAATGGAATATGCTGAATTAATTTACTGGAATTTTAATAAGCTGCATTTTAGTCTGAGGTTAAAGTTATTGCGTCACTGTGGAGTGCTTAATTTTACAATGATTAATTCTACATTAAATTATGAACAGACTGAAAACAATACTTAATTTTAGAAAAAAATTGTCTATGAACATGTGCTCTCCAACACAAACAAAAATGAAACTAGAATACATGCAAAAACCTGACCATGCATCTGACAGCATGCCATCCATACTCAACACCATCAGCATTGTCTCTGGTTGCTAAATTGAAGTACTGCTACACTCAGTTCAATGAAGAGGTCAATGTGTTTCAGTTGCCTGGAGACTGATGGTTGCTACAGCAGCGCATGATAAGCCATGTTAAAACCAGCTTCAGTTCATAGCCACAATACGTTTTTACTACAAGTTTAAGAGGGATGTAGAAACTCAAACTGCCTGAAACTGCTTTTGTTAGGTAGCTTCATTCTACCTGAAGCAATATCTTTCGTAAAATAGAATAAGCGTGCATTCTAATGAGAAGAAAAATTAGATTAAAATTCAAACAACTATGCTTCTTTTGTTCTTTCAATCAAGTCACATGCTCTAAAAGAATTTTCCCTGCAGCTATAAATTCCTTTCATTCCCAGAAGAAAAGCATTGCCGGGAAGTATGAGAGACATTTTTTTTTGCTTCCACCTTTTGAGTGCCCCATTTTGACAGCTACACTAGAAGACAATATGCTGCATCATTTTTAGTGTATCATTGAAAAGCCCCTTTCCCCAGCTGCATTTAAATTGATTATTTGATGAGAAAATAGTACACCATATAACCTTAATTCAATGGTATGTATCAAAAATTAAGGATAAGGCATAGTTGTACATTTGTTAATTCAAAACTGTAGATGAGAAGTCCATATGGAACAACTTCAAAGAGCTAAAGAGGGATTACAAAACAAAGTCATAGTTCTACCCTGATCATCTCAAAATTAAGTCATGATGTCAAAAGACTGCTTAATCAGTTTTCCAACCCAATTGAAAAAGCAATGCTTCAAAAGCATGAAGATGTTCACAAATGTATTCATCTGCTTTAAAATGGAAAAAAATGCAAACAGAGTTTAGGTTAAAAATTTTGTATTTCTGATTGTGATGCTAAGCATAGCCTACTCTAAACTTTGGTGCTGATGACTCATACTGTCAGCTTACATGGAAACAGATTACATGGAGCTTATCCTTCATGCAGAACCATTCCACATGTTCATATACGAGCTACTTCTAAGCAAAAGTTCCATGTTTGTATTATAGTGTACTATTTAAATACTTTCTAATTGAATGTAATATGCCCTTTATCCAGCTACCTAAATATTTATAACTTCAGAAAAATTATACATGGCCCATGCGAACAACGACTGTATATTGCAGCGTTTCTTTTCTTTATTCTTTCATGGGGTGTGGGTGTAACTGGCAAAGCCAGCATTTGCTGACCATCTCTAACCACCCTTGAACTGAACATTTCAGAGGACAGGTAGGAGTCAACCAGGTTTCTGTGGATCTGGAGTCATATGTAGGCCAGACCAGGATAAAGACAGCAAATTTCCTGTGAACCAGATGGGTTTTTACAACAATTAATGATAGTTCCATAGTCACCATTTCAAAGACTAGCTTTATATTCCAGATTCATTAATTGAATTTAAATTCCACTAGCTGCCACGGTGGGTTTTGAAGCAATGTTCCCAAAGCATTAGCCCATGTCTCTGGGTTACTAGTTCAGTGAAATAACTACGATGCCACGATCTCCCCCTATAATGAGTTGAGCTGGCATACAAGATTACCCCATTTTTCTGGCGCCAAAAATCATACATTTGCATGTACTCAGCATATAAATTATCTCCACACACCCCCATCCATTCAGCTACAAAATGCCTTAGTCGTCAATTTTTCACCCCAGAAATGCTGTTTTACTTATCTATAAGTTGGCACATGGGATCAAGCAGGTGATGTGGGCTGTGCTGCGAAAAAGATGTGTGGGAGTTTAAGACACGCCCACACAGAGCAGACTGCAAATGACATGGCAAGTGACGAACAGAAATGGGTCCTCCAGCAAAAAGAATGAAGTAGAAGTTGTTGTCAAGCTAAAAGTCATAACATCGTAACTTGTCAAGTAACTGTGCTGCAGCAAGAGAATTCGGCATTAGTGAGAAACCAGTGCAAGAAGAGAACAAGAAGTCCAAGCCCAAGACATTCAGAACAAGAACCAGCAATTGGCCTGATCTTGAGAAACATGTATTTGAATAGTTCCTCAAAAATCATTGGAATGGTTATATTGTCACCAGAAATGCATCATGTACATACACACTTAAATGGGCCAAATCAAGCCCCGAGTGCAGCAAAGATTTCCGACCAACAGCTAGTTGTAGGTGTAGCTGCTTTATGGAATGTAACAGTCTAGAAGGCCAATAATTTCTGGATTATTTCCTGAGCCACATGCAAATTGACATAGGACAAATAAGGTGAGGGAGGTGAATGCGTGGCTCAAAGGCTGGTGTGGGAGAAGTGGGTTCCAGTTCATAGGGCACTGGCACCAGTACTGGGGAAAGTGGGGGCTGTACCATTGGAATGGTCTACACCTGAACCATGCTGAGGCTGGTGTTCTAGCAAGCCACATAACTAGGAAAGTTGAGAGCTTTAAACTAAAATAGGGGAAAGGGATCAAATTTGGGAAGATGTGGTAAACCAAAGAGCAGAGACAAGAGGAGGAAATAATAAGGAAAATGACAAACAGACCAGGACAGGAAGGGACAGACAGCAGAAATCTAAGAGAAAATCAGCAGATAAGGCTAGATGTTGCAAAAATAATGAGCACAAAACTAAAGGTTCTATATCTGAATGCACATAGCATTCAAAACAAATAGATGGACTGATAGCGCAAATAGAGATAAATAAGTACGATTTTAAAGCCATTACAGACACGGCTACAGGGTGACATAGATTGGGACCTGAATATTGAAGGAGTATGTGACATTTAGGAAGGACAGGAAGCTAGGAAAAGGTGGAGGGGTGGCTCTGTTAATTAATGATGGTATTAGCACAATAGAGAGAGCCGATGCAAGTTCAGGAAACCAGGATGTAGAAGCAGTTAAGATGAGTAATGATAAAGGCAAGTAGTCACTTGTGGGAGAGGGGTACAGGTCCCCTAATTGTAACTACATAGTAGGATAGAGTATAAAGGAAGAGATAATGAGAGCTCATCAGAATGGGACAGCGATAATCATGAGGGATTTTAATCTACATATGGGCTGGAAAAATAAGGTGGGCAAAGGTAGCATAGATGAGGAGTTCATAGAATGTTTTCAGGATATTTTCTTAGAACAACACGTTCTTGAGCCAACCAGGGAGCAGGCTATACTAGACCTGGTATTGTGCAACGAGACAGAATTAATTAATGACCACATAGTGAAGGCAATCCTAAGTAACAGCGATCATAATATGATTGAATTTTACATTCAGTTTGAGAGACAGAGGAGTGGGTCCAGGACTAGCATTCTAAGCTTAAATAAGGGCAATTATGAGGGCATGAAAGCAGAGCTAGCTAACCTGAACAGGCAAATGAGGTTAAGGGATAGATCAATAGAGATGCAGCGGTAGGCATTTAAAGGGACATTTCAGAATACACAGAATTCTAACGAGAAAGAAAAATTCCAAGGGGAGCACCCCCCATCTGTGGTTAACGAAAAAAGTTAAAAATAGTGTCAAGCTTATAGAAAAAGCATATAATTGCACAAGGTGGCAGGTCAGAAGATTGGACAGAACATGAAGAAGAACAAAGGATGACAAAAAGATAAGGAAGGAAAAATTAGGGTACAAGAGAAAGCAAGCTAGAAATATAAGGACCGATAGTAAGAGTTTCTATAGATAATTAAATAAAAGAGTTAACAAAGTGAGCACTGGTCCAAAAGAAAGTGAGCTTGGAGAATTAATAATGGAAACTAAGGAGATAGCAGATGAATTGAACAGGTATTTTGCACCAGTCTTCATGATAGAGGATATAAGTAACATCCCAGAGATAGCTATAAATCAGGAAATGGGAGGGAGGAACTCAGAAAAATTATAATCACCAGGGAAGTGGTACTTAGCAAATTGTTGAAACTGCAGGCTGACAAATCCCTGGGTCCTGTTGGACTTCATCCTAAGGTCTCAAAAGTGGCTAGTGAGATTGTTGATGGGTTGGTTTTAATTTTCCAAAACTCCCTAGATTTGAGGCAGGTTCAATTAGATTGGAAAACAACAAATGTAACTCCTTTATTCGAAAAGGGAGGCAGACAGAAAGCAGGAAACTACAGGCCAGTTAGCTTAACGTCTGTCATATTTAAAATGTTGGAAGCTATTACTAAAGATGTTATGGCAAGTCACAGAAAAATTCAAGGCAATCAGGCAGAGTTAACATGGCTTTGTGAAAGGGAAATCATGTTTAACCAATTTATTGGAGTTCTTTGAAGAAGTAACAAGTACTGTAGATAAAGGGGAACCGGTGAATGTACCGTACTTAGATTTCCAGAAGGCATTTGATTAAGTGCCACAACAAAGGTTATCGCGGAAAAGAAAATCTCATGGCGTACGGGGTAACATGGATAGAAGATTGGCTAGCTAACAGGAAGTGGAGAGTAGACATAAAAGGGTCTTTTTCTGGTTGGCAGGATGTAATGAGTGGTGTGCCACAGGGATCAGTGCTGGGGCCTCAACATTTTACAATTTATATGATGCAAGGGACTGAAGGTATGGTTGTCCAAGTTACTGATGACAGAGAGATAGATCAGAAAGTAAGTTGTGAAGAGAACATAAGGAGGCTACAAAGGGATATGGTTAGGTTAAGTGAGTGGGCAAGGATCTTGCAAATGGCGTATAAAGTGGGCAGATGTGAAATTGTAAATTTTGGCAGGAAAAATAAAAAAGAAGCATGTTATCTAGATTAGGTGAGGGCAACCTTTTCACCTGGGGACCACATTACAAAATTTTTCACTCAAGGGGCCAATGAGCAAATTTTGGCCGGATAATAACAATAAGCATGAATTACAAAATAAAACTGAGGCATGAAAAAAAACTTGCTGAGCAAAAAAAAAGGGTAATAATAGGATGTGTGTGTGTGTGTGTGTGTGTGTGTGTGTGTGTGTGTGTGTGTGTGTGTGTGTGTGTGTGTGTCTCTCGTGTGCCCAGTCACAGGGTGCTCGCTCACTCACCCTTCCCCAAGGTAAGAGCGGATGAGAGTGCAAGCTAGTGTATGGGGATGAGAACCCTGATACTGGGGTGAGACAGACTTATGGACACACACTGCGCCTGCGCAAAACCCGCCCTCGCACTCACCAGCGCTCACCTCTCGACACCGCCCCACCTCGCGCGCTCCCCCTCTCGACACCGCCCCACCTCGCGCGCTCCCCCTCTCGACACCGCCCCACCTCGCGCGCTCCCCCTCTCGACACCGCCCCACCTCGCGCGCTCCCCCTCTCGACACCGCCCCACCTCGCGCGCTCCCCCTCTCGACACCGCCCCACCTCGCGCGCTCCCCCTCTCGACACCGCCCCACCTCGCGCGCTCCCCCTCTCGACACCGCCCCACCTCGCGCGCTCCCCCTCTCGACACCGCCCCACCTCGCGCGCTCCCCCTCTCGACACCGCCCCACCTCGCGCGCTCCCCCTCTCGACACCGCCCCACCTCGCGCGCTCCCCCTCTCGACACCGCCCCACCTCGCGCGCTCCCTCTCGACACCGCCCCACCTCGCGCGCTCCCTCTCGACACCGCCCCACCTCGCGCGCTCCCTCTCGACACCGCCCCACCTCGCGCGCTCCCTCTCGACACCGCCCCACCTCGCGCGCTCACTCTCGACACCGCCCCACCTCGCGCTCTCACTCTCGACACCGCCCCACCTCGCGCGCTCACTCTCGACACCGCCCCACCTCGCGCGCTCACTCTCGACACCGCCCCACCTCGCGCGCTCACTCTCGACACCGCCCCACCTCGCGCGCTCACTCTCGACACCGCCCCACCTCGCGCGCTCACTCTCAACACACCCCACCTCGCGCACCCACTCTCAACACACCCCACCTCGCGCACCCACTCTCAACACACCCCACCTCGCGCACCCACTCTCAACACACCACCCTCTCACTCTCTCTCCCAGTCTCCAGTCTTTCACTTTCTCAGAAACCATTAGGCAGTGCTCCTGCGACCTCTTGTTCCGCTTTAGCCCGCATGGCTCACCCAAAGTTGCCCAGAGCCCGCTCCAAACCGTCTGAACCCCGCTCTGGAGCACCTCTGCTCCCTTGCGAGTGGTCCCCAGTACCTCCACTTCCTTGTCGGCGCTCCCCGAACTCACCGCCACTGGTGTTCGCTGCTCCTCCAATTGCAGATTGTTTCTCTCCCACATTTGCTGCATTAGTGAGCCTATCAGCATCAAACGCAGGAGAGAAACACCCTGTGACTGGAGGAGCAGCTCCACGCAGAATCTTCCATTCAAACTTAAATGTTTGACCAGCATTTTGAAAACTAGCTCCAGGGCCCATTAGGGTGCTTCGCGGGCCCCATTTGGCCCGTGGGCTGTATGCTAGACAAGCCTGATCTAAATGATGAGAGATTGCAGAGCTCTGAGATGAAGACGGAGCTGGGTGCCCTAGTGCATGAATCAAAAAAGTTAGTCTGCAAGCACAGCAAGCAATTAGTGGCGACTTAACTGAAACATATAAGATCCTCAGAGGTCTTGACAGGGTGGATATGGAGAGGATGTTTCCTCTTGTGGGGGAATCTAGAATTAGGGATCACTGTTTAAAAATAAGGGGTTACCCATTTAAGACAGAGATAAAGAGTAAGGAGAATTTTTTTCTCTCAAAGGGTCGTGAGTCTTTGGAACTCCCTTCCTCAAAAGGCAGTGGAAGCAGGGTCTTTGAATATTTTTAAGACAGAGGTAGATAGATTCTTGATAAACAAGGGCTGAAAGGTGGGTAGGCAGGAGGTTACAATCAGATCAGTCATGATCTTATTGAATGGTGCAGCAGGCTCAAGGGACTCAGTGGCCTAGTCCTGCCCCTAATTTGTAAGTTTGTATGTAAGGCCAAAGCTACCAAGAGATCTCAATGCCAAAATGACCAGTTTCCAGTGGTTCGTCATGAGACAATGGCAAAAACATGAATAACCATTAAGTCACATCAGCAACATGGATGAAGAACCCATGAATTTCCACATGCCCAGCAACCAAACTATGGAGTGGAAAGGTTCGAATACAGTTCTAGTGAAAGCAACAGGACATGAGAAGACAAAATTTGTGGTGGTACTAGCCTACATGGTCGATGCAACAAAATTAAAGCCCATGGTAATTTTCAAACTTAAAACCATACTGAACATCAAGTTCCCTGCTGGAGTTTTTCTGCAACAACATGACAACAATTGGATGGATGAGGATGGAGTGAAGTTATGGGTTGATAATGTATGGGATGAGTGTCCTGGTGGACAATACAGCTCTTTAGTGTTGGACATGTTCAAGAGGTGCCTTGGAAGAAATACTGCAAGTCCTCACTTAAAGTCATGGTTGCATTTCTGAAAATGGCAATTTTAAGTGAAACAACAGTGTGAATCATGGGTTTCCATAGGAATCAGTATTAAAGGCGGAGTTAGGTTCCTTTGGTTTTTCTGGGCAAGAAATGTCCAATGTGCAAGTTGAAATACTGTGCCACACATGTGCAGCACTGTGCATTCCAAGCTGGAATAACTTGCAAAATAGAAAGATCAGTGAATATAACAAAAATATCTCATTTTTAAACTGGATAACACAAAATCACCCAAACAAGCCCCGAGTATCACAGCTTCTGTGATTCATCCATAGCACTCGTCAAACTCAGCTCAACTTGTTGCTTGCCTCTCGCCCTCCTTTCCCTCTGCCTCTCTTTTCCTCCCTTCCCGCTCGCTCTCTCTCTCTCTTTTCCTCCCTTCCCGCTCGCTCTCTCTCTCTCTCTTTTCCTCCCTTCCCGCTCGCTCTCTCTCTCTCTCTTTTCCTCCCTTCCCGCTCGCTCTCTCTCTCTTTTCCTCCCTTCCCGCTCGCTCTCTCTCTCTCTCTTTTCCTCCCGTCCCGCTCGGCTCTCTCTCTCTCTCTTTTCCTCCCGTCCCGCGCGGCTCTCTCTCTTTTGCTCCCGTCCCGCTCGGCTCTCTCTCTCTTTTGCTCCCGTCCCGCTCGGCTCTCTCTCTCTTTTGCTCCCGTCCCGCTCGGCTCTCTCTCTCTTTTTCTCCCGTCCCGCTCGACACTCTCTCTCTTTTTCTCCCGTCCCGCTCGACTCACTCTCTTTTTTCCTTCCCTCTTTCCCCTTGCCCGCTCACGCTCTCTTTCCTCTTGCCCACCTCTCCCTTTTTGCCCTGTCCCGCATGCTCGCTCAGCCCCCATCGCGCATGCTCTCGCTCCTCCCTCGCCCACTCCCTCTCCCCTTTCCCACTCTCCCTCTCCCCTTTCCCACTCTCCCTCTCCCCTTTCCCACTCTCCCTCCCCTTTCTCGCTTCCCACTCTGTCTCTCTCTTCCTCATCAGTTGTTATATCTGCATACTAGCTTTTAGTGATGTACCACCAAACCCAGATATCGCTTTACCTCAGAGATCATCTCGCCAATAACATGCTGCTCTCTATTCTTCAGGCAAAAGTGGACAAGTTCACAACCTATCTACATCTGCTTTCAGACTCATGTCCTCTTAAAACCTATTTTCCTACTCATCTTTATGTCATGAGCAAATTTAGCAACCATACATTCAGTCCTATCATCCAAGTCATTGGCATAAATTGTAAATAGTTGAGGCCCCAGCATTGTTGCCTGTGGCACTCCACTTGTCACATCTTGCCAAACTAAACGTGATCCATTAATGCCTACTCTCTGTTTCCTGTAATTCCTATGTTTTTTTTCATTCATTCACCACTAGCTCGACCATCATTTGTTGCCCATTCCTTACTGCCCTTGATAGAAGGTGGTGGTGAGCTGCCTTTTTGAACCGATGCAGTCGATGTAGTTAAAGTACACCCACAGTGCTGTTAGGGAGGGAGTTTCAGGATTTTGACCCAACGACACTGAAGGAACAGCGATATATTTCCAAGTCAGGATGGTGAGAGGTTTGGAGATGTTCCCATGTGTCTGCTGTCCTTGTCCTTCTAGATGGTAGTGGTCATGGGTCAGGAAGGTGCTGTCAAAGGAGCCCTGGTGAGTTCCTGAAGTGCATCTTGGAGGTGGTACACACTGCTGCCTGTGTGTGTCAGTGGTGGAGGAAGTGAATGTTTGTGGATGGGCTGCCAATCAAGAGGGCTGCTTTGTCCTGGTTAGTGTCAAGCTTCTTGCGTGTTGTTGGAACTGCACTTATCCAGGCAAGTGGCGAGCATTCCATCACACTCCTGACTTGTGCCTTGTAGATGGTGGACAGGCTTTGGGGAGTCAGGAGGTGAGTTACTCGCCACACGATTCCTAGCCTCTGACCTGCTTTAGTAGCCACAGTATTTATCTGGCTAGTCCAGCTCAGTTTCTGGTCAATGGTAACCCCAAGGATATTGATAGTGGGGGATTCAGTGGTGGTAATGCCATTGAATGTCAAGGGGTGATGGTTAGATTCACTGTTGTTGGAAATGGTCATTGCCTGGCACTTGCATGGCGAATGTTCCTTGCCACTTGTCAGCCCAAGCCAGGATATTGTCCAGGTCTTGCTGCAATTGGACATGGACTGCTTCAGTATTTGAGGAGTCGCAAATGGTGCTGAACATTGCGCAATCATCAGCAAACTTCCCCAATTCTGATGGAAGTAAGGTCATTGATGAAGCAGCTGAAGACAGTTGGGCCTCAGGCATTACCCTGAACTCCTGAAGTGAAGTTCTGGAACTGAGATGATTGACCTCCAACCATCCTCCTCTGTGCTAGGTATGGCTCCAACCAGTGGGGAGATCCCCCCTCTCTCCCCTCTTTCCCCACTTCCCCGCACCCCCCCCAGTCCGCCAACCCCATCCGCCCCCCAAATTCCCATTGAATCCAGTTGTGCTAGGGCTCCTTGATGCCACACTCGATCAAATGCTGCCTTGATGTTAAAGGCAGTTACTCTCACCTCACCTCTGGAGTTTAAGCTCTTTTGTCAATGTTTGAACCAAGGCTGTTATGAGGTCAGGACTGGAGTGACCCTGCCAGAATCCAAACTGACTGTCAGTGAGGTTATTGCTAAGCAAGTGCCGCTTGATAGCACTGTTGGTGACCCCATCCATCACTTTGCCGATTGAAAATAGACTGATGGGGCGGTAATAGGCTGGGTTGGATTTGTCCTGCTTTTTGTGTGCAGGGCATATCTGGACAATTTTCCACATTGCTAGGCGAATGCCAGAGTTGTAGCCAAACTGGAACATCTCAGCTAGGGACACAGCAAGCTCTGGAGCACAAATCTTCAGTACTATTGCTGGAATATTGTCAGGGCCCTTAGCCTTTGCAGTATCCAGTGCCTTCAGCCTTTTCTTGATATCACGTGGCTGAAGATTAGCATCTGTGATGCTGGGGATGTCCAGAGAAGTCCGAGATCAATCATCCACTCGGCACCTCTGGCTGAATATTGTTGCAAATGCTTCAGCCTTATCTTTTGCACTGGTCTGCTGCGCTCCCCCATCTTTGAGGATGGGGATATTTGTGAAGCCTTCTCCTCCAGTGAGTTGTTTAATTGTCCAACACCATTCATGGCTTGATGTGGCAGGACTGCAGGGCTTAGATCTGATCTGTTGGTTGTGGAATCACTTAGCTCTGTCTATCACTTGCTGCCTATGCTGTTTTGCATGCAAGTAGTCCTATGTTATAGCTTCACCAGGTTGACACCTCATCTTCGGGTATACCTGGTTCTGCTCCTTTCATGCCCTTCTGCACTCTTCATTGAACCAGGGTTGATCCCCTGGCTTGGTAGGCTGAGGGATATGCCAGGCCATGAGGTTACGGATTGTGGTCGAGTACAATTCTGCTGCTGCTGATGACCCACAGCGCCTCATGGCTGCCCAGTCTCGAGTTGCTAGATCTATTTGAAATCTCTCCCATTTAGCATGGTGGTAATGTCACACAACGCAATGGTGGGTATCCTCAATGTGAAGACAGGGCTTCATCTCCACAAGGACTCTGTTGTGGTCACTCCTACAATACTGTCATTTACAGATGCATCTGTGGCAGGCAGGTTGGTGAGGATGAGGCAAATTATGTTTTTCCTTCTTGTTGGTTCCCTCACCACCTGCCACAGATTTAGTCTAGCAACTAATGTCCTTTAGAACTCAGCCAGCTCAGTCTGCAGTGGTGCTACTAAACCATTCTTGGTGATGGACATTGAAGTCCCCACCCAGAGTACATTCTGTGCCTCTGCCATCCTTAGTGCTTCCACCAAGTGGTGTTCGACATAGAGGAGTACTGATTCATCAGCTAGTAGTGGAGGTGGGGTGGGGGGAGGTGGTGGGGGATGCAGTACATGGTAGCCAGCAAGATGTTTCCTTGGCCATGTTTGAGCTAGTGACTTGAGGCTTCATGGAACCAGAGTCAAAGAGTTGAGGTTGCCCAGGACCAGTCCCTCCCAATACCATAGCGCTGTTATGCCACCTCTGTTGGGTCTGTCCTGCCAGTGGGACAGGACATACCCAGGGATGTTGATGGTGGTGTCTGGAATATTGTCTGTAAGGTATGATTCCCTGAGTATGACTATGTCAAGCTGTTGCTTGACTAGCCTGTGAGACAGCTCTCTCAATTTTGGCACAAGCCAAGTGATGTTTGTAGGGCGGACTTTGCAAGGTCATTTCCGGTGCCTAGGTCAATGCCGGGTGGTCTGCCTGGTCTAATTCCTTATTGACTTTCTAGCAGTTTGATACAACTGAATGGCTTTTAAGAGTCAACCACATTGCTGTGGATCTGGAGTCACATGTAGGCCAGACCACAGAAGGACATTAGTGAATCTGACGAGTTTTTACAACAATTGACAATGGTTTCATAAGACTTTTACTTCCAGGCTTTTATTTTTATTGATTTCAAATTCCACCATCTGCCGTGAGGGGATTTGGACCCAGGTCCCCTGTGACTCTGGATTACGGATCAGTGACAATACCAATATCCCACCACCTCCCCTTTCTTCCTGTATGCCCCATCCGACAGTGTGGTTACTTTTAGGGGCCTATAAACCACTCCCATAATTTACTTCTTACCTTTACTAGTTGCATAGCTAGCAAAATGAATCTACATCTTGATCTCCATTTCTAAGGTCATCTCTCTCCACTGTACCAATATCATCCTTAATTAACAGAGCCATATTTTCCTAGTTTCTGGGTTGGAGAGAAACTTGCAATGGAAGACGAAAGATCCAGTGGTCTGTTCTACCCTTGAATATTCAGGTCCCAGTCTCAGTCATCCTGCAGCCACGTCCCTCTAATAGATCATACAAATTTATTTCAATTCTGCTGACAATTCATCTGTTCTGTTACAAATGCTACGTGCATTCAGATACAGAGCCTTCAATTCTGTCTTTTTACCAGTTTTGTAACCTCTAGGCTTATCTGCTGGTGCAATCTGTCCCTTCCTGCCACGCTCTGATCATAATTTCCCTTATTCCTACCTCAATCTCTTGCCTCGTCTTTTCTATATAATTTATCAAAGCTTCCCAAACTTAACCCCTCACCCTGATGTTTATTTTAAAGCTCTCTACTGCCCTAGTAATATGACTCTCCAGAACACTCATCCCTGCAAGGTTCAGGTAAAGACCGTCCCACCCATACAGCTCCCACTTTCCCCAGCACTGATGGCAGTGTCCCATGAATTGAAACCCATTTCTTCCACACCAATCTTCGAGCCACACATTTAACACTCTAATCTGATTCACCCTACGCCAATTTGCTCGTGGCACAGGTAGTAATCCAGAGATTATTACCTTTGAGGTTCTGCTTTTTTTTAGCCCCTAGCTGTTCATACTCCCGCAGCTGAACATCTTTCTTAGTTCTAGCTACGTCGTTGGTGCCTACGTGGGTCACGAGCACTGGATCTTACCCCTTCCACTGTAAGCGCGCAGAGCGGATGTCCCAAACCCTGGTACCAGGCAGGCAACACAGCCACCTGGACTCCTGCTCCCAGCTACAGAGAACTGCGTCTGCCCCCCTGACTTTACTGTCCCCAACCACCACACATTCTAGTAATTCCTGCCACTTGAATGGCTTCCTGTGCCACAGTGTCATGGTCAGTTTACTCAACCACCTTGCAGCCCAGGCTGCAAAAAACTCAAACCTGTTGGACAATTGCGAAGGTTGAGGCTCCTCCACTTCTACCTTCTGGGACCCCATACCTCCCTCACTTGCAGTCACACCCTCCTGTCCCTGACCACTGAACAAATCAGAAGACCCTATCCTAAGGAGTCTGACTGCCTCCTGGTACAAAGTGTCCATGTAACTTTCTCCCTCCCTGAAGCAACGCAGTGTCTGCAGCTTGGTCTTGAACTCAATGATTCTGAGCCAAAGCTCCACAAGTCACGGATACTTAATCAGACGGATTTGCCCTGGAATACATCGATATTAAGCAGCGCCCACATTCTGCAGTTGCACACATCACCTGCCCTGCCATCTTTATTGTGTTAATTTATTTATTTTTCTTAATTAATTTATAATCAATAAACTTTGTCACTCCCAATATCCTTTACTACTGTTGCTAGTAAACCTAACTACAACTAATCAAACCATATAAATACTAATAAATCACAGTTTTGAAGATAAGTGAGCAAAATATTCACCAACCAATCACTTAGCTGTTTTCCTGTAATGTCATGCTTTGATTTCTCTCAGAACGTGCCCGCTTTGCTCTGGAGCAACAGACTGGGCTGGACTGGATAGCTTTTCTAGCTGATTACTGTCTCTGGGTCCTCTTTTCACCCGCTCTCTTAAATTCCACCAGCTGCCATGGTGGAATTTGAACCCAGAGCATTAGCCTGGGCCTCTGGATTATTAATCCAATAACATTACAACTAAATGTGGCTGCTGCTCCTGTCAGTGAGCCGCTGCGGCTCTGCACTTGGATCTGCACTGCTAGGGAAGAGTGAATTGCCTTCCCGGGGATAGGAACTTGGACCCCAGTGGCTCAGAACCCTGTGGGCTGAGGTTCGCAGCCTCTTCCATCACAGGGCACTTGAGTAGCGCCTGATCAAAGTAAGCCAAGCCAGGAGCAGCGCAAAAGGACGAGGGCAGGATATGGTTGAGATCATGGCCAGCTAGAATCTCCCATGCTACTGCTCCAGCTCCTGTAATTACAGGTTCCCTCTCTCCTGCCACTGCTACTTCATCGATCATGGATTCTATCTTTGGAGAAGCAAGAGTGAGGAGGGAGGAAACCCATTATCAGAGGAACGCTCACTGTTTCTCCAATCACAGCACTGTCAGTCAGTTCCCGCTCTCACTGACTGACAGCACAATTGCGATTTTTTTGGATCCTCACACCTTGGACTAGCCCTGAAGGTTGGAACATATTTAAAAATATTGGATTTCTAAAAAGCTAACATTGGAAATCCACCAAACGGCAGAAATTTCTCAGCCCTGCATCAGAGTACAGCCCATAATCAAGTGGAATATGACTAGCCAGAAATAAAATTTTAACACTGAAGAAAAATATAGTATCAAACACGTAGAGGATTATGCTGAAGGGAAGTAGTGGTGGCACACACATTTAATATCCCTCACATTACAATCCCTAACTACCTGACAAACAAGAGAATTACCACTGATTGCCATTAGAAGATTCATAGCCATAAAAGGATATGTACTTCACCTCGTACTTATCTCAAAGCAGCTTTGCTAAGTTGGTTCATGAGGCTAGAACAGCGAACTTTTCTGGCTACCCTACTTTGCTGAATGAGGCTAATAATCTTGAAGAATTTGGAATGGACTCACTTTCTATATTATGGATCAACTGCTTCAGAAACCACACCAAAGACATTGACAACTGGGTGAGTGAACAAAGCTTTGAAATTTTATCTCAGAAGCCCAATGATACCATACATATAGGCTAAATTGTGTTTTGTTTCCTGCAAATTGGATGTTATCTTTCATCAATAAAACTTGCAAAGCAGAGAATTACTATCATAGGATTTGCTAGCATGACTGGGGGAGAAAAGAGAGATGCTGGTGTTATTCAGCCTGTAACCTACAGACAAATAGGCATGAATAAATAAGATATTTTAAAAAGAGGTTTGGCTACATCACAGTGCAAAAAGTCACCTTGATTCTTTATATCTGGGGATTATATACACCTCACTTGCACTAAGAGGAAAAAGTGACTACAAGTCTCTTGCTGTAATTTGAAGTAACATTTAAGTCCTATCTAGTACAACGAGGATAAGCAAAGAATATTAGAGGGAAAGAGAAGAGTTGACCAAAGAGGAGGGGAAGATTAAGTCCCAACATAGCGAAAGGGCACAGAAATATGACTGAGTGAGATAGAAGCTCAAGTCTGTTCTATATATGAGAAAATTCCTAGAAGCTAATGAATAATTATAACATATGCATTTCTGCACTATCTAAATGTGGGAGGTTATCAGATCCCTATTCTAAGGAGGCTAGCAATTACACACATTATGGTTTCTAGCAAAGCAGCAGTTCTGGATGTCTCCTGGAACCCCAATGGGAATCCTTTTATTAAGTAATTCAATGAGACTTGCAAATATTTATTACTTAACTATTACTCAAGAGCTATGTGTTAAAAAGCCAAATCTGTGTCTGAATCTCATTTGGACTTATGCATTCCAACAGACAGAAGAAACATTTTTACTACCAAACATGATCATATGGTGTGATTTGGGTTTCGAAGCAACAGTGTGCTACAGTGTTCAAGGTGTTGGTCATTTATTAGCAAAGGTAACCTAGGATAGCAGTAGCATAGCATGACAGCAGTAGTAGTTTTAGCCATGAAAAGGTATCAGGAAGGGGCCTGTAAAGCAAAGGCTGCTGGGACACTTGACATATGTTAGCTTAGACAAGGGACACAGCAAAAGCTAGCCCAGACTAGCCTGAAGCAGATGTGAACCTAGCGATTATTGATAGATAGCTATCAGTCACTAGAATGCTAAGTAAAACAAGACAGTTGGTGAAAGATTGTAGCAGCGATTACAGGTAACAAGGTGTCAGTCACTGGAATGCTAAGATACACAGCAAAATAGGACAGTTGATCTGAAACACTTTGCACCTATTGTGATAGGCTTACAGTCTATGTGGCCAAGAAAACATCCTCAGTCACGAAAGGACAAGGACTAAATGTATAAAAGACAATGTAGTAACTCAGAGGGCAGTGTACTGACTTAGATTGGATTGACTAAGACAGGATCTCCCTGCGTTCGGTCGAATAAGATCAAAAACTACCCCAAAGCCTCCGAGTTATTTCAATTTCACTGTAACACAGTGTACAAAATAATAGGCATAAACAGTATTTGTCATACACATTTTCATTGAATGTTCTGCAAGGAATTCACATGATACATTCATTGTAGAGAAGTTGAAAGCAGAATCCATTGCCCAACTGCTTTTTGTAAATTAACCACGAAAGTAATCACAAGCATAAATCTACAATCTATTTCTTTTTAATAGCTTGATGACAATCTCCAGAAACAGGGGATTTCTTGTGAACCAAAACATGAATCATAATTTTCTGCCATTTATGGGTTACATTTAACAATAAACCCAGGTTGAAGTAAGCTACTTAGTAAGAAGCATGTAATATTCCAAACATACTCTGACACCACAGTGTGAAAGAAACAAGGTTAAGCCACTGCATACAGGCTAAAATTACTGTTCAAGTTAATTTGCAGATAAAATATGCAAGAGCAAATAAGATAGAGCAATTTTGTTCAGAATAATCATGACACAAACTTGGAAGTATTGTAAACTGAGACGGTGATAGTGTTGAAATTCAAAAGGATGCGCGAATGTGTGGCCGAGTGATAGATGCAATTTGCAGAGAAGTGTTGTGATTCATATTGGTAGGAAGAACAGGGAGAGACAATATAAAGGGTGACATAAGGAAAAACTTGTTTATGCAGCAAGTGGTTAGGATCTGGAATGCACTGTCTGAGAGTGTGATGGAGGCAGTTTCAATCATGGCTTTCAAAGCAGATTTGGATCATTATCTGAAGAGGAACAATTTGCAGGGCTACGCGGAAAAGACAGGAGTGGAATGAGGTGAATTGACATTCCAGGGCCTGAAATTTTGCACTTGTTAGATACACTTGATTGGCGGGCCCTGAAGTGGCCGTGATTTCCACTTCCGCCCGCGATCAGACTCCAATGTGATTTCACGCTGTCTGGCCAATTAAAGGCCAGTCAGCATGAAACGCATCAGGACACTGGCGGTACACTGGTGGCAGGGGCGAGAGCATGGCGGACGCCAGGTCTGATGTGGACCTGACGGGGCATTTAAAAACAGCAGAGAAAGCTCCCTGAAGGCTGCCAGGAGGTTTTGAGGAGCCCCAGGGAGCTCCCGGAGAGACTTTTGAAATTTGCTGGAGTTGTGGCCTCAACACCCTATGGACAAGGTGGAACAGCAATGCCAGTGGGCATTTTGCCCCCCAGTTCTCAGACATGTGCCTGTGCTCTCTAGTGGAGGCAGTGAATGCTAGAAGGGACATTCTGATGCCACCAGATTGCAAGAGGAGGCCACCACATCAGATAAAGGCCTGGTAATAGATGGCAGCCCAGGTCCTGAATCCAGTGCCAGAAATGGTTTGATAAACTTGGCAAGGGTGACTACCAAGTTGGCATGATACTGTGTGGAAATGTCATGGAGGGTGACCATCCTTCATGGTGCTCAAGGGTGTAAGAATCAGAGTGACCTGTGCTGGCCAAGACTGGGAGATGTGGCCGCTAGCCTTTGGGGCATAGATGGGTGGAATGCGCAAATTTGATGAGCACCTTAACCTGGTCCTGTGGGAGGTGAGGGATGGGGGCATGTGTGAGACTGATATGGTGTTGAAGATGAAGGGTGAACTAATGAATGCACTTTGCTCCAAACAGGAGAAGAGAAGCCATAATGCTGTAGAGCGCACACGAGCAGGTGGTGGGGTGGCCAGCCTTCTCATACTGACTAAATTTGAGATGGGCGTCCTCGAGCTAGATTGCCAGAGAGGAACAAGGTCCTCAGGTCTCAGAGAGGTAAGTGTGTCGGAGGAAGCTAAGAGTCCAGTTGCAGAGACTGGTGGAAAGTGGAAACAATGTAGGCTCGTCTCATGTCAAATGAGGATTTCCAAGCAAGGGTCCCCAGTAATCCAGCAATCACGAAGCCACCATGATGCAGTTGTCCATAGTCTCACCAACGTGCCTAGCATGTACATTGATTACGTGATGACTAATAATACTGACATATTGTCTTCCTCCCTTAGACAAGCCATGTTCCAGAGGCTGCTGGGACCCCAAGGACCCTCCTTTGACATCCGAAGGGCCACAGCAGACAGATCCACCAACGTCACACCCTCTTTCATTACCAGGCATCAGCACAGATACAAGCACGTCATTGGACATTAGCTCATCGGCTCAGTTGGCAGTGCACTGTGTGGAGGGCATGAGGAGCTGACGGAGGCAAAGAATGTCCAGGGCACCAGCTGTCGGAAGACTGCTGGAGATCAGGGCAGTGCTGAGTCTGAGGCAGATTATGAGCCTCCAGAGTTGTTCGTTAGGCAGCAGATACTGGATGTCCCAGGAGTCTGTGTGCCATGGTCTCTATCATGGAGGGGACATGGGCAGCTTGAGTACTGCGTTGACCCTGAGCACCAAGTGCAAAGCCTCCTCCACTGAGAGAGTGACGACTCTCATGGAGAGGCAGCTCCAGGAACAGAATCAGGGCTTCCTGGGATCATGGCTCAGACCTGCAAGCCCACACACTGGCAGTGACCTCAGAAGGTCACTGCTAGCGTGAGAGATGAATAAGGTGCTTAGTCTCTCTGCTAGGAGCCTGTCCATCACAGTAACAGGGAGGACCAGGCATACCTCACACTGGCAGACCAGCTTCTTGTCATCTCTCTGGGCTCCTCTCACGGCGCTCTGGACGTGGGCGGCAGCTCCTGCACCCCTCTGCCAGTGACAATGGCATCTCGCCAAGAGGGCTGAGGAGTGCCCGGCCATGTCACCAGTCGCACCCTCCCAGGTGATACCTGCTCAAGCCTCGCCGGCCAGATGACGACCACTAAGGTCATCAGGGCCGACACAACAGCAGAGTCAGCAATCTGCTTCAGATGCTGCTGCCAGCAAAGGGGTGGGGGTGGGGGGGCATCAAGATGCAGCATTCGCAAGTGTCATTTTAAAGCACCGTGAGCACAGGATAGGGTTTTCACGGGTGATATTTTTTCATTTCATCAGTGTTATGTATTGTTTTTGTGTGACACAGTAAAGTTATGTCCCTTTTTTGCAATGTTGGAAAAGATATAAATCTAGATTTTGTTTCAATGCTCTTGAGTGTCCTTATTGTCTTCCATCAGTGCCTTATGAGAGATGGCAAGGGCAGCAAACTTTATTACAGAAGTTGTAAAGCAACACTGGAGTCATGGGATTACCTCGTCAGAAATATGTGGTAAGGAGGTGGTGCCCTTGCCATGAGATTGAAGCCATGCCTTGGCTCCCTGGCTGAAGGTGTGTAGAATCAAAAACAAAAACAGAATTACCTGGAAAAACTCAGCAGGTCTGGCAGCTTCGGCAGAGAAGAAAAGGACATTTCGAGTCCTCATGACCCTTCAACAGAACTAGGTGAATCCAAGGAGTGGGGTAAAATATAAGCTGGTTTAAGGTGGGGTGGGGGGGTGGTTGTAGAGACAAGCAAGCAGTGATAGGAGCAGATAATCAAAAGATGTCACAGACAAAAGAACACAGAGGTGTTGAAGTTGGTGAAATTATCTAAATGAATGTGCTAATTAAGAATGGATGGTAGGGCACTCAAGGTACAGCTCTAGTGGGGGTGGGGGGGTATAAAAGACTTAAAAATAATGGAAATAGGTGTGAAAAGAAAAATCTATATAAATTATTGGAAAAAAAACAAAAGGAAGGGGGAAGAAACAGAAAGGGGGTGGGGATGGGGGAGGGAGCTCAAGACCTAAAGTTGTTGAATTCAATATTCAGTCCGGAAGGCTGTAAAGTGCCTCGTCGGAAGATGAGGTGCTGTTCCTCCGGTTTGCATTGGGAATCAAGGCCACCCTGAAAGTTCCTCAAGTCTGCCTACATGTCCTCGCCCTCTGCCTGCCTGGGCTCCTAATTAGGACCATCAGTAGAATCGTTCTCTGAGGCTTGTGGAGCTGCCTCGCTATCCTCATCTTGATTATATAATTGACCTTCAGTTCCTCATTCTTATCAGCCACTTGGTTACCAACTGTTTCTGGTATGTAATTTGAGTTATCTAATGCGAAGAGTCAGAAAATGTCTGTTCAACAGCTCTGCCATTTTCTCATTCCCATAATTTCTTCTGTCTGTTTCTCTAAGAGACCAAAGTTTACCTTAGCTATTCTGCCCCTTTTTTTATATACTTGTAGTTCTTACAAACTGTTTCTATATTCTTGGCTAATTTACTCTCAATTTTATCGCTTAGCATCTACAGTTCGATCATCCTTTGTTGGCTTCTGAACCTCTCTCAATCTGCAGGTTTACTACTATTCTTTGCAACATTATCAAAGAATTATGGAATGGTTATGGCACAGGAGGAAATCTTTTGGCCCATTATGCCTGTGCTGGCCACGCCCCTTGCCTTTTCCCTCTGGCCCTGCAAATTTTTCCTCTACAGATAATAACCCAATTCCCTTCCGTAAGCTATGATTGAACCTGCCTCCACCATACTCTCAGGCAGTGCATAACGGATCCCAGCTACTCGCTGCGTAAAAGCTTTTTCTTCATGTTGCCATTGTTTCTTTTACCACACCTTAAATTGGTCTCCTCTGGCTCTCAATTCTTCCAACAATGGGAACAATGTCTCCCTATCTATTTTGTCCAGATACCGCATGATTTTGAATACCTCTATCAAGTCTCCTATCAACCTTCTCTTCAAGGATAACAGTCCCAACTTCTCCAGTCTTTCTCCATAATTGGTGTTCCTCATCCCTGGAACCATTCTCGTGAATTTTTATTGCACTCTTTATAATACCTTCACATCCTTCCTAAAGTGTGGTATCCAGAACTGGACAAAATGCTCCAGTTGAGACTGAATCAGTATTTACAGACTTGAGTACTGCTGGAAAAAAGACATGTCAAAGCTTTTCATCTTGGACTCATCAGGGCACTTCGCAAGAATACCAATGTAAGGGGGAAAACAACAATTTATACTGTATGTGAAAAGTGCTGATTGGTTGGCAAGTGGACTCTGATTGGTATAGGCATTACCTTGGAGAATGCGCCAGTGATGGTGACTGACAGTTAACTGCCAACCAATGTTTGGCAGTTAAGTGTCAGTCACCATCACTGGTGCATTCTTCATGACAATGCCTCTGCCAATCAGAGTCCACTTGCCAACCAATCAGCAATTTTCACATAGAGTATAAATTGTTGTTTTCCCCCTTATATTGGTATTCTTGCAAAATGTCCAGATGAGTGTAAGATGAAAAGCTTGGATTGTCTTTTCTTTCAAGCAAAAAACTTACTTGCTTTTGTACTCTATGCCACTATTCATAAAGTCCAGGATGTTGTATTTTTTATTAACTGCTCTCTCAACCTTCCTTCCACCAATGATTTATGTACATATACATAAGGCCCCTCTGCTCCTGCAACTGCTTTAGAATTGTAGCATTATTTTACATTGCTTCTCTGTGTTCATTAATAGCCTCTCCTTTTAACCAAATACTATCCTTAACTTCCCTAAGTCACAAATGGATATTTCTCATTGAGTTTTTGTTTTTTCAAGTACTTCTGTTGAAGCAAGTGGTTCTTCTAGGATTGATGCAAATTAGGCACAGAGTGTATTTCTGGCTTAGACTGGGCTTTCTACTCGACGCTCATTGGGAGGCAGGGTACCTGAAATAACTGCAGGATTTAAAACACTGCAGTTGCCATTTAATGGAGATTTGTCCATCCATAATAAGGAAATCATAGACAAGAAATAATTGCTGCAAATAAATGGCTAGTGAGTGATGCAGCTGTAGAGTTGCTCTTTGATGAAGGAGGCTAAAAGAGACACTGAAAGCTGACTGGGAGAGATAGCAGGTGCTCAAAATTCAGGACATTTTGAAGGTGAGAAAGATGTTATCCAATTCCAGCTATCTACCAAGATAAGGTTCCCATGGACTTTCCTATACCGAGTAAATGAGCAAAGTAAGAATACCATAAAATGATACTTTATCTTTGACTGAGACTGCATGTAAAAGCAGAAAGCTTTACATCACTTTCTAATTTCAACTTGCCAAACTGCAAGGCAGGCTTCCTAGTTTCAGTTTTAACTTGCAACTAAGTGCTGAATTTACTTCTGTGAATATGTATCCAAGCTTTCAACAAAATATAGCTGCGTAATGTACGTTTCTTAATTCTCACACTCTGCCTTGCAGGACGGGCACTTAGATGTCATCCAACATCCAACATCTCAGTACTAATTTTCTGTTTGCAAGACAAAGTAGCATTTAATAGTAAAGGAAAAAACACTTGGGAAATGCACACAGAATACTTCTGCCCAAAGGTTCCACTAACGAGGCTACTGTCACATTCCTGGAGAATGAGATAAGACAAAAACTGGATAAAGCTGGCCAATACCTTTAAGGTTAGGATTAGTACACTCTTTCCTGATCATTCTATCCCTAACATCTGTAACCCCACCCCCCCCAAGTTACTCATTTACGCACAGTGGATACACTCAAATAGAACACCATGACAAATACCACCAGTTAGGTACTCCTTGAAGGAGTATTTGTAGTGTTTGAATATATTTTGAATTTCCGTTTCTATGCACATCCCAAGAACTTGCCAAATCTTCCTTTACCACTGACAGTGGCAGCACCTGAAGCACTCAAAATCACTCACGCCACACATCTTAAGCTTCAGCAAAAGAATTTCACTTTAGGGTATAAAAACAGATTGCCTCAGGAGGCTGCAGCAGACTGCTGAAACGACCATCTACCTTCACCACATAGCCCTCAGCCAGGTTCCTCAGCGACCAGTTTTTAAAGAGCTTGACTTGCCTCCTTCTGGTGAGATCAAGAAAGCCATTAAGCAGATGAACTCACGCAAGGCTTCAGGAAAAGATGAACTCCCTGTGGAAATTTTCAAAGCGGTGGGCCCTGATACGATAAAGGTCTTCCTGATATCCTCTTGTGCATTTGGAATGAATAAAAGATGCCAAATGACTTACGCGATGTCACAATTGTTGGTCTCTACAAAAACAAAGGCAGCAAAGCAGAGTGTGGAACTACAGAGGTATCTCACTCCTGTCCATAGCAGGAAAGATCTTTGCTAGCATCATCCTGAACAGATTTATCATTAGGGCAAAAGCAGGTCGTAGCACAGTGGATATGATGTCCGCAAGGCAAATCCAAAAAAAATATCTTGAGCAAAACATGGCCTTTTACTTAATTTTCGTTGACCTCGCAAGGGCCTTTGACGCAATGAACAGGGAGGTCCTCTAGATAATCCTGGAACTGCATGGTTGCCCAAAAAACATTGTCAAGCTAATACAGCTGGTCCACAACAGAATGACGGGTCAGGTCCTTTTAAATGGCGAATCATCAGCTCCCTTTAAGATCGTGAATGCAGTGAAGTAGAGCTGCATTCTAGCAGCAGTCCTCTTAAACTTATTTTTTTACCTATGTTAAGGTTCTCAAAGAGGGAGTGTACCTCCAATATCATCTTGACAGCTCACTCTTTGACTTACGTCACCTCAGTACAAAAACCAAATCTTCTGAGAAACTCATCCAGGAAGTCTTTTCGCCGATGTTGTGCCTTAATGGCTCACAAAACAAGATTTGCAGTTTATGGTTGACAGATTTTCAGAGGCTTCAAAGCTGTTTGGATCATCAGCCTTAGAAAGACTGAGGTTCTATACCAGCCCTTGCCAAATTTCAGCATTATTCAATCAGACATCTCCATTTATGATACAGAGCTGAAGAATGTTGATAGCTTCAAATAGAGTTCTAAATTGGGGGAAGGCTGATTTTAATAAGATCAGAGTGTACTGGGAGCAGCTACTTTTAGGTAAATCTGCGTCAGAGCAGTGGGACTCATTCAAGAAGGAAATAGGGAGAGTACAGGGCCAACATATTCCAGTAAAGATAAAGGGTGGGACCAACAAATCTAGGGAACCCTGGATGTCGAGGGATATACTGGATTGGATAAAGAGAAAAAGGGAGGCTTATGGCAGATACCAAGGGCTCAAAGCAGCGGAAGCCCTAGAGGAGGATAGAATGTGTAAGGGGGAACTTGAAAAGGAAATTAGGAGAGCAAAAAGGGGGCATGAACAAACATTGGCAGGTAAAATAAAGGAAAATCCAAAGTTATTTTACAAGTACATTAAGAGTAAGAGGATAACTAGGGAAAGAGTAGGGCCCATTAAGGACCATAGTGGTAATTTGTGTGTGGAGCTGGAAAACGCAGGTAGGGTTCTAAATGAAAACTTTGTGTTGGTGTTCACAAGTGAGAGGGATGATGTGGGTATGGAAATCAGGCAGTAGCACTGAGATATATTTTAAGAAATTGGCATAGAAAGGGAGTAGGTTCTAAGTGGTCTGGCAGGCTTAAAAGTAGATAAATCTCCAGGCCCAGAGGAAATGTATCCCAGGCTGCTAAGTGAGGCAAGGGAGGAGATAGCAGGGGCGCTGGCAATAATTTTCAATATCTCTCTGGCCACAGGAGATGTGCCAGAGGACTGGAGGACTGCCAATGTGGTGCTGTTATTCAAGAAGGGAGGAAGGGATAAACCAGGAAACTACAAGCCAGTCAGTCTAACCTCAGTAGTGGAGAAACTAATGGAAGCAATTCTAAAGGACAGAATGAATCTACACTTGGAGGGGCAGGGATTAATCAAGGACAATAAGCATGGTTTTGTTAAGTGGAGGCCATGTCTGACCAATTTGATTGAATTTTTTTAAGAGATGACCAGATGTGTAGATGAGGGCAATGCATTTGATGTAGTCTACTTGGACTTCTGCAAGGCTTTTGAAAAGGTCCCACATGGGAGACGGGAAGTAAGAGCTCATTGGATTAAAGGCAGTTTGGCAAATTGGACCCAGAATCAGCTGTGTGGTAGGAAGCAGGGGGTGATGGTTGAGGGGTGTTTTTGTGACTGTATGCCTGTGTCCAGTGGGGTTCCAAAGGAATCGGTGTAGGGTCCCTTGCTGTTTGTGATATAAATAAATGATTTAGACTTGAATGTAGGCGGGTTGATCAGTAAGTTCGCAGATGACACAAAAATTGGTGGGGTGGTAAATAGTGAGGAGGATAGCCTTAGATTACAGGAGCATACAGATGGGCTGGTCAGTGGCAAATGGAATTTAATCTGGATAAGTGAGGGGTGATGCACTTGGGCAGGACAAACAAGGCACAGGAATGTACAATGAATGGAAGGACCCTGGGAAGCACAGAGGGTCAGGGAAACCTTGGTGTGTATGTCCACTGGTCCCTTAAGGTAGCGGGACAGGTAGATAAGATAGTTAAGAAGGCATATAGGATACTTGCCTTTGTTAGCTGAGGCATAGAATATAAGAGCAGGGAGGTTATGCTGGAACTGTATAAGACGCTGGTTAGGCCACAGCTAGAGTATTGCGTGCAGTTCTGGAATCCTCATTAGAGGAAGGATGTGATTGCAATAGAGAGTGCAGAGGGGATTTACCAGGATGTTGCCTGGACTGGAGAGTTTTAGTTATGAAGACAGACTGGGGTTATTTTCCTTGGAGCAGAGGAAATTGAAGGGGGACATGATTGAGGTGTATAAAATTATGAGGGGCATAGATAGGGTAGACGGGAAAGAACTTTTCCCCTTGGTGGAGGGATCAATAACCAGGGGGCATAGATTTAAGGTAAAGGAAGTTTAGAGGGGATATGAAGAAGAATTTTTTCACCCAGAGGGTGGTGGGAATCTGGATCACTGCCTGTAAGGGTGGTAGAAGCAGAAACCCTCATAACATTTAAGAAGTATTTGGATGTGCACTTGCGATGCCATGGCATACAAGGCTGAGCCCAGTGCTGGAAAATGGGATTAGAATAGTTAGGTACTTGTTTGACCGGCGCAGACGCGATGGGCTGAAGGGCCTTTTTCTGTGCTGTAGATCTCTATGACTCCACCTTGGAACCATTACCTTCAATGACGGTTTGCTTGATAATGAGATATCAGCTAGGGTCAGCAAGGCGAGCCAGGCACTCGGAAGACAACACAGCAGAGTAGTAAATCACCACAGCATCAGACTGTCCACGAAGATCAAGATGTACAATGCTCCTGTCATTACTTCCCTCCTCTATGGCTGAGAGCCCTGGACTTTATATCGCAAACACATAAGGCAGCTGGAACAATTTCACATGCGTACTCTTCGTTCCATCCTCGGCATCTGCTGGCAAGACCAGGTCACAAACCTCGAAATCCTAGACCAACTCAGACAACAAATATTGAGGCAAAGCTCCTGAGAGCACTGGGCAGGACATGTAATTAGAATGAAGGACCATTGTATTCCGAGACAACTGCTGTATGAAGAGCTAACGTTTGGCAAAAGAACTCAAGGTCAAACTCAAGCAAGCGCTACAAAGACATGCTTAAGGGAAATCTGAAGTGGTGCGGCAACAAGCCTAATGGGAGTGGGGAGAATCAGCGCAAGAAGGAACTTGCTGGAAAGCTCTGATCCATAGAGCTTCTGTCACTTTTGAAAAGGATCGACGTCAACATTGTATTGCTGCCAATGAACAGCGTCATAGAAAATAATCTGTCCATGTCACAAAATATGAGTTCCAATGCCCCAACTGTTTCTGACTCTGTGCATCCAGACTGGGACTACATAACCATCTCAGGTATTCATAGTTGGTAAGTCTGCAAATCCATCTTCGTACTTGAAGAATAAATATCATCATCATCATAACAGACTACAGGCCACATATGCTAGTTCAAGGGGCTCCTTCGACAAAAAACCCATTCACAGAGGTCCGTCGCATTGTGGGAGTATGTCCCGTGAATTATTACATTGCTGCCATCGAGGCCCTTGCTCTTGAACAACTGAAGAAAAATTATGCAGTAGCTCACAATCTTACTAATTCCCAGAAATCGATTTCCAGGCAGGCCATGGATATTTGTAGATGGTACTCTGCAACATGAAAGTATACACTATGTAGGGGCGATTGCACAGAAGTAGGAATTGAATACAGTCGTAGAGTCATTGTGGCCCAGAAGGAGGCCATTTGGGCCAATGAGTCCATACTGCTCTCTGGGGAGCGTTACAATTAGTCTCATTTCCCTGCTTTATCTCTGTAGCCTTGCAAGTTTATTTCCTTCAAGTGCACATCCAATTTCCTTTTGAAATCATTTGTCACCTCCGCTTTCACCACCCTCAGAGGCGTGTTCCAGGTGATTACCATTCACTGCATACCTCACATCCACCCTGCATCTTCTGCTCAAAATCTTAAACCTGTGTCCACTAGGTTCTGTACCATCAGATGATGGGAATAGCTTTTCTTTGTCTACCTTATCTAAGCCTAACATAATCTTGTACACCTCTAACAAATATCTCCTCAATTTCCTCTGCTCAAAGGAGAACAAACCCAGCTTCTCCAACATAACATTGCAGCTAAAATTCCTAATCCCCGAAACCTTCTGGTAAATTTCTTCTGAACTCTCTCAGGGATCCCCACATTCTTGTAAGGTTTGGTGACCAGAACTGGAAGCAATACTCTCGTTGTGGCCTAACCAGTACATAATACAAGTTCAACATAAGTTGCCATCTTTTGTACTCAATGCTTCTGTTTATGAAGCCCAAGGTCCTATTATTTTTGCTAACTACTCTTTCAATATGTCCTGTCCCCTTCAAAAAGCTAGGTAGAAGAACCCCCGGGTCCCTTTCTCCTTGTACCCTTTAGAACTGTGCCAAGTAGTCTATATTGCCTCCCACTAGCCCTTCTGCCAAAATGCATCACCTCACACTTCTCTGTATTATCCTGTTGCAGTCAATTACTGTTATTCTCACTTATCTGCCAAACCCCCAAGTTTAGTAGCATCATCAAATTTAGAAATTTTACTCGGTATCCCAATATTCAAGTTATTTATATATAATAATCACAACTGGCTGTGAAAGCGGGTTTTAGTAAACACCTTGTCAAAAACATCAGGAGAGAAATGGAAAGCATTGAAGGTGAACAAGGCAAAAGAGAGATACGGAAATCTTGTCGCAGAGAGGAACAAAACTTCTTCAAGGTAGGCATTTCTTGAAGAGGAGGGGCAGTCAATTAAACAAAGAGATAAAAACAAAAACCTGCGGATGCTGGAAATCCAAAACAAAAACAGAATTACCTGGAAAAACTCAGCAGGTCTGGCAGCATCAGTGCAGAAGAAAAGAGTTGACGTTTCGAGTCCTCATGACCCTTCAACAGAACTGGGTGAATCCAAGGAGAGGGGTGAAATATAAGCTGGTTTAAGATGGGGAAGGTGGGAAGTGGAGGGGGTGGTGTGGATGTAGGGACAAGCAAGCAGTGATAGGGGCAGATAACCAAAAGATGTCACAGACAAAAGAACAAAAGAACACAGGTGTTGAAGTTGGTGAAATTATCTAAACGAATGTGCTAATTAAGAATGGATGGTAGGGCACTCAAGGTACAGCTCTAGTAGGCGTGGGGTGCCAAAAGATTTAAAAATAATGGAAATAGGTGAGAAAAAAAATCTATATAAATTATTGGAAAAAACAAAAGGAAGGGGGAAGAAACAAAGGGGGTGGGGATGGAGGAGGGAGTTCAAGATCTAAAGTTGTTGAATTCAATATTCAGTCCGGAAGGCTGTAAAGTGCCTAGTCGGAAGATGAGGTGCTGTTCCTCCAGTCTGCGTTGGGCTTCACTGGAACAATGCAGCAAGCCAAGGACAGACATGTGGGCAAGAGAGCATGGTGGAGTGTTAAAATGGCAAGCGACAGGGAGGTTTGGGTCATTCTTGCGGACAGACCGCAGGTGTTCTGTAAAGCGGTCGCCTAGTTTACGTTTGGTCTCTCCAATGTAGAGGAGACCGCATTGGGAGCAACGAATACAGTAGACTAAGTTGGGGGAAATGCAAGTGAAATGCTGCTGCACTTGAAAGGAGTGTTTGGGCCCTTGGACGGTGAGGAGAGAGGAAGTGAAGGGGCAGGTGTTGCATCTTTTGCCTGGGCATGGGGATGTGCCATAGGTGGGGGTTGAGGAGTAGGGGATGATGGAGGAGTGGACCAGGGTGTCCCAGAGGGAACAATCACTACGGAATGCCGCCAGGGGAGGGGGGTGGGGGTGTGTGTGTGTGTGTGTGTGTGTGTGTGTGTGTGCGCGAAGGGAAGATGTGTTTCGTGGTGGCATCATGCTGGAGTTGGCGGAAACGGCGGAGGATGATCCTTTGAATGCGGAGGCGAGGCTGGTGGGATGATAAGTGAGGACAAGGGGGACCCTATCATGATTCTGGGAGGGAGGGGAAAGCGTGAGGGCGGATGCGCGGGAGATGGGCTGGACACGATTGAGGGCCCTGTCAACAATCATGGGTGGAAAACCTCGGTTAAAGAAGGAGGACATGTCAGAGGAACTGTTTTTGAAGGTAGCATCATCAGAACTGATGCAACGGAGGTGAAGGAACTGAGAGAATGGGATGGAGTCCTTACAGGAAGTTGGGTGTGAGGAGCTGTAGTCGAGGTAGCTGAGAGAGTCGGTAGGCTTGTAATGGATATTGGTGGACAGTTTATCACCAGAGATTGAGACAGAGAGGTCAAAGAAGGGAAGTGTCAGAGATGGACCACGTGAAAATGATGGAGGGGTGGAGATTGAAAGCAAAATTAATACATTTTTCCAAGTCCCAACGAGAGCATGAAGCAACACCAAAGTAATCATCAATGTACCGGAGAAAAAGTTGTGGAAGGGGGCCGGAGTAGGACTGGAACAAGGAATGTTCCACATACCCCATAAAGAGACAGGCATAGCTGGGGCCCATGCGGGTACCCATAGCCACATCTCTTATTTGGAGGAAGTGAGAGGAGTTGAAGGAGAAATTTTTCAGTGTGAGAACAAGTTCAGCCAGATGGAGGAGAGTAGTGATGGATGGGGATTGTTCGGGCCTCTGTTCCAGGAAGAAGCTAAGGGCCCTCAGACCATCCTGGTGGGGGATGGTGGTGTAGAGGGATTGGACGTCCATGGTGAAGAGGAAGCGGTTGGGGCCAGGGAACTGGAACTTGTTGATGTGACGTAAGGTGTCAGAGGAATCACGGATGTAGGTGGGAAGGGACTGGACAAGGGGAGAGAGAAGGGAGTCAAGATAACGAGAAATGAGTTCCGTGGGGCAGAAGCAAGCTGACACGATCGGTCTACCAGGACAGTTGTGTTTGTGGATTTTGGGTAGGAGGTAGAAGTGGGCCGACCGAGGTTGGGCAACTATCAGGTTGGAAGCTGTGGGAGGAAGATCTCCAGAGGAGATGAGGTCAGTGACAGTCCTGGAAACAATGGCTTGATGTTCAGTGATGGGGTCATGGTCCAGGGAGAGGTAGGAGGAAGTGTCTGCGAGTTGACGCTCAGCCTCCGCAAAGTAGAGGTCAGTGCGCCAGACAACAACAGCACCACCCTTGTCAGCGGGTTTGATGACAATGTTGGGGTTGGACCTGAGAGAACGGAGTGCAGTAAGTTCAGAGAGAGACAGATTAGAATGGGTGAGAGGACCAGAGAAATTGAGACGACTAGTGTCGCGCCGATAGTTCTCAATGAAAAGATCAAGAGAAGGTAAGAATCGAGAGGGAGGGGTCCAGGTGTAGGGAGAATATTGGAGGTGGGTAAAAGGATCCGTTGAACGGGGAGAGGACTCCTGCCCAAAGAAGTGAGCTCGGAGATGAAGCCGGTGGAAGAAGAGTTCAGCATCGTGCCGAGACCGAAATTCATTGAGATGAGGGTGTAAGGGTATGAAACTAAGTCCTTTGCTGAGCACTGAACGTTCAGCGTCGGAGAGGGGAAGGTCAGGGGGTAAAGTGAATACATGGCTGGGGCTGGGATTGGAAGATGGGGTGGGGACAGCGGGACAGGCAGGGGTGGAGGGTCCTAGATGGGTGTTGGTGTCGATGAGTTGTTGGAGCTGGCGTTCCTTAGCACTTGAGAGAAAGAGAAAAAGCTTCTTGTTGAGGTGTCGGATGAGACGAAGAATAAAAAGAAACTGGGGGCACGCACAGCTTTGAAAAAGGGTACGGCGGTGCTGCTGGAGGGAGAGGTCGAGTGTGTTCATATGGCGGCGCATGGCACTGAGTGTGGATCTCAGAATGTGACGGGAACAGCAGTCCGAGAAACGTTTTAGGTCCCGGAGATACCCGTAATCCTGGGAGGGGTTAAAAACAAGAGGGGTGGAATTTCAGTTGAAATCCACGTGGGCTAAGTCGGAGACGGAGACAGTCACTGAGAAAGGAGATATGGCTGTGAAAGCGGGTTTTAGTAAACACCTTGTCAAAAACACCAGGAGAGAAATGGAAAGCATTGAAGGTGAACAAGGCAAAAGAGAGATACGGAAAACTTGTCGCAGAGAGAAACAAAACTTCTTCAAGGTAGGCATTTCTTGAAGAGGAGGGCAGTCAATTAAACAAAGAGATAAAAACAAAAACCTGCGGATGCTGGAAATCCAAAACAAAAACAGAATTACCTGGAAAAACTCAGCAGGTCTGGCAGCATCAGTGGAGAAGAAAAGAGTTGACGTTTCGAGTCCTCATGACCCTTCAACAGAACTAGGTGAATCCAAGGAAGGGGTGAAATATAAGCTGGTTTAAGGTTGGGGGGCGGGGGTTGGGTGGGGGGAGAGAAGTGGAGGGGGGCGGTGTGGTTGTAGGGACGAGCAAGCAGTGATAGGAGCAGATAATCAAAAGATGTCACAGACAAAACAACACAGAGGTGTTGAAGTTGGTGATATTATCTAAACGAATGTGCTAATTAAGAATGGATGGTAGGGCACTCAAGGTACAGCTCTAGTGGGAGTGCGGGGGGCCTAAAAGATTTAAAAATAATGGAAATAGGTGGGAAAAGAAAAATCTATATAAATTATTGGAAAAAACAAAAGGAATGGGGAAGAAACAGAAAGGGAGTGGGGATGGAGGAGGGAGTTCAAGATCTAAAGTTGTTGAATTCAATATTCAGTCCGGAAGGCTGTAAAGTGCCTAGTCGGAAGATGAGGTGCTGTTCCT
Source organism: Carcharodon carcharias (assembly GCF_017639515.1). Taxonomy (NCBI): domain Eukaryota; kingdom Metazoa; phylum Chordata; class Chondrichthyes; order Lamniformes; family Lamnidae; genus Carcharodon; species Carcharodon carcharias. Next base: position 61,194,922 of record NC_054469.1, read on the forward strand.
CCAGTCTGCGTTGGGCTTCACTGGAACAATGCAGCAAGCCAAGGACAGACATGTGGGCAAGAGAGCAGGGTGGAGTGTTAAAATGGCAAGCGACAGGGAGGTTTGGGACATTCTTGCGGACAGACCGCAGGTGTTCTGTAAAGCGGTCGCCCAGTTTACGTTTGGTCTCTCCAATGTAGAGGAGACTGCATTGGGAGCAACGAATGCAGTAGACTAAGTTGGGGGAAATGCAAGTGAAATGCTGCTTCACTTGAAAGGAGTGTTTGGGCCCTTGGACGGTGAGGAGAAAGGAAGTGAAGGGGCAGGCATTGCATCTTTTGTGTGGGCATGGGGAGGTGCCATAGGTGGAGGTTGAGGAGTAGGGGGTGATGGAGGAGTGGACCAGGATGTTCCGGAGGGAACGATCCCTACGGAATGCCGCCGGGGGGCGTGAAGGGAAGATGTGTTTTGTGGTGGCATCATGCTGGAGTTAGCGGAAATGGCGGAGGATGATCCTTTGAATGTGGAGGCTGGTGGGGTGATAAGTGAGGACAAGGGGGACCCTATCATGTTTCTGGGAGGGAGGGGAAGGTGTGAGGGCGCATGCGCGGGAGATGGGCTGGACACGGTTGTGGCCCCTGTCAACGACCGTGGGTGGAAAACCTTGGTTAAGGAAGAAGGAGGACATGTCAGAGGAACTGTTTTTGAAGGTAGCATCATCAGAACAGATGCGACGGAGGTGAAGGAACTGAGAGAATGGGATGGAGTCCTTACAGGAAGCAGGGTGTGAGGAGCTGTAGTCTAGGTAGCTGTGAGAGTTGGTTGGCTTGTAATGGATTTTGGTGGACAGTTTATCACCAGAGATTGAGACAGAGAGGTCAAGGAAGGGAAGGGAAGTGTCAGAGATGGACCACGTAAAAATGATGGAGGGGTGGAGATTGGAAACAAAATTAATAAATTTTTCCAAGTCCTGACGAGAGCATGAAGCAGCACCGAAGTAATCATCGACGTACTGGAGAAAGAGTTGCGGAAGGGGGCCGGAGTAGGACTGGAAGGAGGAATGTTCCACATACCCAATAAAGATACAGGCATAGCTGGGGCTCATGCGGGTACCCATAGCCACACCTTTTATTTGGAGGAAATGAGAGGAGTTGAAGTTCACGTGATACTTTGACAAACACTTTCCTAAAGTCCATATAGACAACATTCCATTACTTTCCCTTCAATAACCTTTTCTATTACTTCTTCAAAAAATTCAATTAGATTAGTCAAGCACGATTTTCCTTTTACAAATCTGTGTTGGCTACCCATAATATGAGATGGTTCAGGTTGTCTTGCAAAGAAGATGCACAGGAGTTCAAGGCACACCCACACAGAGCATGGCAAGAGATGCAAAAATGGATCCTTCAGCAAAAAGAATGAAATACGAAGCGACTTTCAAGGCAATAATCTTAATATTTGCTAACTCATCAAATGACTGTACTGTAGTGAGGGAATTTGGTGTTGGTGAAAAACTGGCATAAGAATAGAAGAAAGAATCCAAGATGCAAGATCCAAGATGAAGGGAATGCCCAAGACTAAATGCACATTCAGAACAGGGACCAGCCACTGTCCTGATCTTGACAAGAATGCATCGGAATGGGTCCTTGAAAATCGTCGGAGGGTTACATCGTCAGCAGAAATGCAACGCATATGTACACAATAAAGTAGGCTAAATCAAAATCTGAATCCAGCAAAGATTTCAGACTAACAGCTAGTTTGCGTAGCTGCTTTATGGAACAAAATAGTCTCATGTTGTCACAGAAGACCAGGTTTGTTCAGAGGCTACAATGAGACCTCAATGCCAAAATTACCAATTCCCAGCTGATCATCAGAGAGTTACAAAGACACGAGTATCCTTTATGTCACCTCAGCAACATGGATGAAATTTTCATATTCCCAGCAGCCAAACTGCAGAGTGGAAAGGTTCAAAAACAGTTCTAGTAAGAACAACAGGATAAGAGAAGACAGGATTCACTGTGGTGCTAGCCTGCATGGCAGACGGAACAAAATTAAAAGTGTATGGCAATTTTCAAATGTAAAAACATCAAGTTGCCTGCAGGAGATTTTGTGCATTGTCATGACAACAGTTGGATAGATGAGGAAGGAGTGGAGTTATGGGACAAGTGTGGGACATGTTGAGGTCCCATATAACCGATGAGGTCAGGAAGTGCCTGGGAAAAAAATAACACCTACATTGCACTTATACCAGAGAGTCTAAATCTAACGTCCATAGTTCAATCGTTGGATGCATGCCTCAAAAGCCATTTAATGATAATGTTCGCACTGAATGGACTAGGTGGATGGAAGAAAACCTTCACAAAGAGTGGAAATATGCGTGCAGCCCCACGTGATGTTTTGTGTGCTTTCATTATCAAATCATGGGATGCTATTCGTGCACAAAGTGGCATCAGACATTCAAAAAATGCAGAATATCCAATTCAATAGTCGGAGAGGAAGATAATTTATTGTGAAGGGTTAATTCTTAAAGTGAAAGAACCAAATCTGTTCAATTGACTCAATGAATTCAATGAAATCTTTGCATCGGATGCCAAAGACATTTGGCAATTTTAAAATGCTTTGATTGTGTTTAAAGGAATCTTTGGACAATTAATTAATTCACTAAACCGTGCCATGTTAATGTGAATTTTCAGTGTCATGTTCTGTTTTCACATTTCAGAATAGCAACTACCCACACCGGCAGTTCACATATTATACCAGTGTATAACCTGACCCTGATTTTAGAAGAATTTTTGGAGCCCTCAAAGGTCAACTTATATGCCATGATCTATGGTAGTACTTTATCAACTGGTCCAAATGCAATGGGTTGAATGGCTTCCTCCTATTCGTAAATTTTCTCCTCCTATTCATAAATTTTTTATGTTTTTAAAACAGCATATTCAACCCACAGTGAGCAGCAGAGCTGCATTCAAAAACTCTTGCATATCTTTACTGTTAATTGTTAAATATTAACTTTGTGTTTATCATTTGTTTACTTATTATGACTGGCCTTGTAAAATAAAGTTTTAAAGGAAAATAATAATATTTTAGTTTCAACGTGGGTAAGTAGCTTAGTCACAGAGAGGTTCCCATGTTAGATTTCCACTCGTATTGCTAATCTGACCCAGGCAGTGATTGAGGAACTAAAATTAGGCGCAGAGAGATGAGCAGAAAGAAAATCGCCTAGACACAATGTCCATGATCAGTATTCCCTGCTGGAATTATGAGAGAGAGAGCAGCATCTGGCTAGGCTGTGATGACCCTGCAGTCAAACAGCTTGTTGGTAATAGTCTAGGCTAAATTACGAAGAATTGGCATATAGTTAAAGCATCAGAGGCATCAGGTGCCCACTGAACTGTACCACAACCAGCAGACAAGCTTTGAAGGGAAGAAACAAATGGCACAAGAGAGAAAAAAAATCTTATTTGAATAAAGAAAACAAAAAAGATGTTTTTCTCTTTGGTCATGCTGGGGTCTTTTAATTATTACAAACACTAAACAATCTCTTACCTGGGTTGTAGAAACCATAGTTGCAACAGAAACAGTGGCCAAAGGTGATGTGCTCATCTGTGAATGGGTTGTACTTTGTGGAGGTAAAATAGAACTGGAAAGTGGAGTACTGCAGCTTGAGCCTGGTAGTGTATTCTGCAGTGAAACTGGTACATCACTACTTGTGTAAACACCTGAAAAGAAAAATGGGTTGTGCAAATCTCAGATTAAAAATTCACATTATTCATTTTCTGAAACTTTCCATTCATCTAAGGACAACAATCTTCCATATATTTATTAATATAAATCCTGTGCCATTAATCAGTCATCCAGGGCATGAACCAGTGTTTCTGATTAGTTTTACCACTCTTACGCTGCAGCCTAAACTCAATCTATCATTGTATCACGGCAAATTTACTGAAACAACTGATCACAGAGCTTGGCGAGGTAACGATATTACACTCTTTCCCGATACTGAAAGACACAGGTTTAATCAACATAATATTTGTAACTAGCAGAGGCTGCAAAACACTTGCTGTCTAAAACTTCAGAATTTGGTAGTTATTCCTTCATCCAAAACTTGAACAGGTTCAAAACTTCTCACTCTGGGAAAAGCTACATAAAAGGTGCCCATAGGAAAAAACACGGAGGAATATAAATACAAATTCTGCCAAGTTTGTTTGTGTGATTTTATTGTCATAGAATATGAAAGTCTAATGGGAATCATTTTCTCCCGAGATTAAAAGGTAGGTTTACATCTGATGGGCTCAACATTATTCAAGGAATGAAGACTATATTCCCTTGAAATCTGCCCGTTATAACTTCAGCATCTATCATCAAAAAAAAAACAGCTTTCTAACCACCAATCTTGTTCCATGATAAAGTCCTTGCTTAGAATTAAAGTTTTGTAGTAACATTATAACAGCTGATTCTTCGAGTTTAAGATTGTGAGGTGCAATGCTCACTGGAGTTAGATTGTGTGGAAACTCTAGACCTTTATCATATTCTTCATCTATAGAATTAACACTGATGCATTCTATTCATTCACCTGACAACTTTTCTAAAATGTTTTCATTCAAATCCAGTGAACCATCATTTTTAACCACAAAGAATAGCTTTCAAATAATGTTATATCAAATGATTGTCCCTGTCATTTTGCCACACTTAGCCGATTCCACCATCTCATCCATCCCTCCCCTGAGATCCCTATCCCACGCCAATCCATTCCTCTCATGCCATCCCTGACCCTCACATCAATCCCAATCTATCCTTCACGGAAGCAATTTGTCCAGTATGGGTGAATTGGCTGTCGGGCTTCCCTTACTGTTCCCCCCACCAACAATCTTTGGCTGCTGCACATGTGTCAAGCGCTCCAGTCCTTCACACACCCAACTTGCCTCCATATGTTTCAGACACTGCTCACCAAATAAACCCACCAATAGTTGTGCTCCTTAAGTTGGTCAATCAAAACAGTCTGGGCAGGCAAACTAAGCATTGTTGCTATAGATACTATCACATTGCAAAACTTGTTTAAAGTGTGATTAACTGTACTCTTCCCTAAAGTCTGCGGGCTGACAAGAGCCCGGGTCCTGATGGACTTCATCCTAGGGTCTTAAAAGAAGTGTCTAATGAGATAGTTGATGCATTGGTTTTAATTTTCCAAAATTCCCTTGATTTGGGGAAGGTCCCATTGGATTGGAAGATAGCAAATATAAATCCATTATTCAAAAAGGGAGGGAGACAGAAAGCAGGAAACTACAGGCCAATTAGCTTAACATCCATCATCGGGAAAAAATTAGAAGCTATTATTAAAGTAGTTATAACAGGGCACTTGGATAAGCTCAAGGTCATCAGGCAGAATCAACATAGTTTTGTGAAAGGGATATCGTATTTAACCAACTTGTTGGAGTTCTTTGAGGAAGTAACATGTGTTGTGGATACAGAGGGACCAGTGGATGTACAGTGCTTAGATTTCTAGAAGGGATCTGATAAAGTGCCACATCAAAGGTTATTGCAGAAAATAAAAGCTTATGGTGTGGGGGTAACACGTTGACATGGATAGAAGATTGGCTGACTAGCAGGAAGCAGAGAGTAGGCATAAATGGGTCTTCTTCAGGTTGGCAAGAAGTAGTAAGTGGTGTGTCACAGGGATCAGTGCTGGAACCTCAACTGTTTACAATTTACATTAATGTAAGTTGTGAAGAGGAGATAAGGAGGCTACAAACAGATAGAGATAGGTTAAGTGAGTTGGCTAAGGTCTAGCAGATGGAGTTTAATGTGGGGAAATGTGAAACTGTCCATTTTGGCAGGAAGAATAAAAGAGAAGCATATTATCTAAATGGCGAGACATTACAGAGCTCTGAGGTGCAGAGGGATTTGGGCTGTCCTAGTGCATGAATCACAAAAGGCTAGTATGTAAGTACAGCAAGTAATTAGGAAAGATTATAGAATGTTATTGTTTATTGCGAGGGGAATTAAATACAAAAATACGGAGGTTATACTTCAGTTGTACAGGGCACTAGGGAGACCACAATTGGCGTACTATATACAGTATTGGTCATCTTATTTAAGGAAGGATGTAAATGCATCGGAAGCAGTGCAGAGAAGATTTACCAGGCTAATACATGGGTTGTCTTATGAGGAAAGGTTGGACAGGCTAGGCTTGTATCTGCTGGAGTTTAGAAAAGTAAGTGGCAACTTGATTGAAACATGTAAGATCCTGAGGGCTCTTGACAGGCTGGATGTGGAGAGGATGTTTCCTCTTGTGGAAGAATCTAGAACTAGGAGTCACTGTTTAAAAGTAAGAGGTAATCCATTTAAAACAGAGACGAGGAGACCTCTCTGTCGCTTGCAATTTCAACACACACCCTGCTCTCATGCCCACATGTCTGTCCTTCGCCTGCTGCAATGTTCCAGTGAAGCTCAACGCAAACTGGAGGAACAGCACCTCATCTTCCGACTAGGCACTTTACAGCCTTCCGGACTTAATACTGAGTTCAACAATTTCAGATCATGAACTCTCTCCTCCATCCCCACCCCCTTTTTCCAATAATCTATAATTTTTGACAAAATATATTTTTCTTTTCCTACCTATTTTCAAATTTATTTTGATCTATTGTTTTATCTCCACGTTTTAGCTCATTTTGATCCCTTCCCCGCACTCCACCCCCACTAGGGACGGTCCTGCTTGATACCCTTAATGTCCCCATTAGCACATTTCTTAGATAGTGTCACCACTGTAAACACCCCTTTATCCTTTTGTCTATGACATCTTTGGCAATCTCTTCTTTGCCTCCACCTATCACTGGCCCCCTATCCAGCTCTACCTGTCCCACCCTCCCCCACCAGCTTATATTTCACCTAATTTCTCTATTTCCTTAGTTCTGAAGAAGTCATATGGACTCGAAACATCAACTGTATTCCTCTCCGCAGATGCTGTCAGACCTGCCGAGTTTTTCCAGGTATTTTTGTTTTTGTGCCATACAACATGATGGGGGATATCTTCAAAGTGATGAAGGGACTTTGTCTCCACATTGAATGTTGGTGGTCACTCCTACTGATATTGTTATGGGCAGATGCATCTGCAGCAGGCAGGCTGGTGAGGAGGAGGTCAGATATGTTTTTCCCCTCTTGTTGGTTCCTTCACTACCTGCCACAGACCCAGTCCAGTAGCTAAGTCCTTTAAGACTCGGCCAGCTCGGTCTGTGGTGGTGCTACTGAGCCACTCTTGATGATGGGCATTGAAGTTCCCATCCAGGGTATATTCTGCGCCCTTGCCACCCTCTGTGCTTCCTCCAAGTGGTGTCAACATGGAGGAGTACTGCTGATTCACCAGCTGCAGAAGGGGGGGTGGAAGGGCAGTATGTGGTAATCAGCAGGAGGTTTCCATGCTTGATCTGATGCCCGGAGACTTCATGGAAGCCAGAGGCGATGTTCCGTATTCCCACAGCAACTCCCTCCCGACTGTATATCAATGTGACGCCTCCTCTGCTGGGTCTGTCCTGCCGGTGGGACAGGACATACGCAGGGATGATGGTGTCTGGGGCTTCTAAGGTATGTAAGGTAACTGTAAGGTATGATTCCGTAAGTATGGCTATGTCAGGCTGTTGCTTGTGAGGCAGCTCTCAAAATTTTGGCACTAGCCCAGAGGTGCTCGTAAGGAGGGCTTTGCATGGTCAACAGGGCTGGGTGGTTTTATTCCTTTTTATGGACTTCGTAGTGATTTGATACAACTGCCATTTCAGAGGGCATTACTCTGGATCTGGAGTCACACGTAGGCCAGACCAGGTGAAGATGGCAGATTTCCTTCCCTTTAAGAAATTAGTGAACCAGATGGGTTTTTACGGCAATGGTTATCATTTGACTTTTAATTATTTATTGAATTCAAATTCCACCGTGGGATTCCCAGAGCATTACCCTGGGTCTCTGGATTACCAGGCGAGAGACAATGCCACTACTTCCAGCTACTACTCTCTGATTATATCCTCATCAGTTAATACTTCTCTACTTCCCACTGCCAGTTCCTCTCTTCTCCATTCTAAACTTCCCCTGAGGTTCCTACCCCCCTGCCAATCTAGTTTAACTGTCCCCAAAAGCACTATCAAACTTCCCCACAAGGACATTAGTCCCAATCCTGTTAAGGTGTAACCTGTCCTTCTTGTACAGGCCCCACCTGCCCCAGAACTGGTCCCAATGCCTCAGAAATCTAAAGCCTTCCCTCCCACTCCATTTCTCCAGCAATTTGTTGAACTGCTGAATCATCCTATTCTTATGCTCAGTAGCACATGGCACTGGCAGCAATCCTGAAATTGAAGTCCTGTTTTTAATTCCCTTCCTAACTCCTTAAAATCAGCTTTCAGGATCTCATCCCTTTTCCCACTTATGCCATAGGTCACAATGTGGACCACGACCTCTGGCTGTTCATCCTCCCCCAAAAGAATGTCCTGCAGCCGCTCTGCGACATCCTTGACCCGGGCACCAGGGGGACAACGTGCCATCTTGGAGTCATGTCTATGGCTGCAGAAACACCTGCATGCTCCCCAACTTTGGAATCCTCTACCACTATAGCACTTCCACTCTTCCTCCTCCTCTCCTGTGCAGCTGAAACACCCATGGTGCCACGAACTTGGCTGTTGCTACAGTCCTCTGAGGAACCATCTTGCTCAACAGTATCCAAAATGGAAAAGTGGTCGAGAGCAAGTCAGGCTCAGGGAATTCCTGCAGTACTTACCTGCTTCTCTTAGATACTCTGGTGGTCACCCATTCACTCTCTACCTGTGCACTACTTAGCTCCAATGTGAACACCTCTCTAAACTTGCTATCCACATAATCCTCAGTCTTGTGGATGCACCACAGTGACTCTAGCTGCTGGTGACACTTACTGCAGGTGCCTGCATGACTTCCCACATCCCGCAAGTTGCACATTCCACGTGCCTGAGCTGCACTGACATATCTTAAGCTTTAAAATCTGGCTGATCTGGTTGTGGTCTCAACTCCATTTTGCCATCTGCCCCCCTTAACTCTCAACTCCCTTGTCTATCAAAAATCTGTCCAACCCTGCCTTGAATAAATTCAACAACCACGCCACTACTGCTGTCTGGGGAATAGAATTCCACATACGAACGACCATTTGAGAGAAAATTCTCATCTCCCTCTTAAACGACCTCCCTCTTATTCTTAAACTATGTCCCACGGTAGTAGTCTCTCTAAAATTGAAACATCCTCCCGGTATCTACTCTATCAAATCCCGTCAGGATTTTATATGGTTCAATAAGATCACCTCTTATTCTTAATTCCAATTCGTATTGGAAATTTATGATTAAATGAGTAAATGAGTATAGGCCCAGCCAGTTCCAGCTTTCTTAATAAGATAAGCCCATCATCCCAGCAATGAGTGGAATGACCCTTCTCCGAACTGCTTCTAATGCAATTATATTTTTTTTCAAATAAGGAGACCAGAATTGTACACAGTATTCCAGATGTGTCTCACCAAGGCATTGTTTGTGGGTTCAAGTCGCACTCGGGTCGCACTTAAGCAGAAATTGTAGGCTCACACCTCAGTGCAGTATTGAGGAAATGCTGCACTGTTGGAGTTGCCATCTTTTGGAGGAGTCGTTAAACCAAGGCCCTGTACAGCTGCATCAAAATTTCTGAACTTTCATATTCCATTCCCCTTGCAATAAATGCCAACATTCCATTTGCTGTTCTAGGAATTCTATTTATTGCTGAAACTGCAACGGGTTCATCACTGATTTGCATTTTCCACTTCTTGAATCTCATTCTTCAAGATTCAATCTTCAATGACTGACAGACTCAGCAACACGGGTCACAATTTTCAATGTCAGCATCAAAGTGTCTCAAATATTCAAACCAAATATTGGTAAGGATGCCAGGGATAACTTCTCTTCTTCAAAACAGTATCATGGGAACTTTTACATCTACCTGAAAGGGCAGACGGGCTCTTAGTTTAATGTCCACTGAAAAAAGACGGCAACTCCAATAGTGCAGCAATTCCTCAATAATTTGTTAACATTAATTCACAGGATGTGGGCTTCGCTGGCTGGGCCAGCATTTATTGCCTATCCCTAGTCATCCCCTGAGGAGGTGATGGTGAGCTGCCTTCTTGAACCGCTGCAGTCAATGTGGTGTATGTACACCCATAGTGCTGTTAGGAAGGGGGTTCCAGGATTTTGACTCAGCAACAGCGAAGGAACAGCAAAATATTTCCAAGTCAGGATGTATCTGTACTGAGGTGTCAGCCTACAATTTCTGTTCAAGTCCATGGAGAGTGAATTGAACCCACAATGACTCAGAGGCAATATAAGCTAACTGGCTCAATTTTAAAGGGGATGCAGGAACAGAGGTGTACAGAAGTCTATGAAAGTGGCAGGACAAGTAGATAAGACAGTTAGTAAGGCATATGGGATCCTTGTCTTAATAGGTGGAGGCATTAAGTGTAAAAGCAATTAATTTATGCTAAACCTTTTTACATCACTGATTAGAGAGAGGAAATACTTGAAGGGTTGAAATCCTTGAAAGTTGATAAGTCACCAGGGCCAGATGGATTGTTTCCAAGGCTGCTGAAAGAAGTCAGGGAGAAGATAGCAGATGCCCTGAGGATGATTTTCCAATCTTCACTAGATACAGGGGAGATACTGGAGAAATGCAAACGTAGTTCCATTGTTTAAAAAGGGATCAAAGGAAATGCCAAATAATTTTGGCCAGTTAGTCTTACATCGGTGGTGAGCAAATTAGTAGAATCAATCCTGAAGGATAGGATTAACGGTCATGTGGAAAGACATGGACTAGTCAGGGATGGTCAGCATGGATTTGTTAAAGGAAGGTCTTGCCTCACAAATTTGATTGAATTCTTTGAGGAAGTGACTAGAAGGGTGGATGAAGGTAGTGCAGTGGATGTTGTGTACATGGATTTTAGCAAGGCATTTGATAAAGTCCCACGTGGCAGATTGGTCAGGAAAGTAAAAGCCCATGTGATTCAGGGTCACGTGGCAAAATGGATAAAAGGTTGGCTTTGCAACAGGAAACAAAAGGTAATGGTCGATGGATGCCCTTGCAAATGGAAAATTGTCTGAAGTGGTGTTCCACAGGGCTCAATGTTGGGACCCTTGATGTTTGTGTCATACATTAACGATTTGCACGTGAACGTGGGGGGGCACGATTAGGAAATTTGCAGATGACACAAAGAATGGCCGAGTAGTGGATAGTGTAGAGGATAGCCATAATCTCCAAAATGATATAGATGGGTTGGTGGAGTGGGCGGTAAAGTGGCGGATGGATTTTAATATAGAGAAGTGTGAGGTCAAACAGTTACAGGGATTACACAATAAATAGGAATATACTAAGAGGGGTAGATGAAGTGAGAGATCTTGGCATATAAGCACACAGGTCCCTGAAGGCAGCAGTTCAAGTAGACAAGGTGGTAAAGAAGGCATGTGGAATGCTCTCCTTCACTGGCAGAGGTATAGAATATAAAAGTAAGGATATAATGTTGGAATTGTATAAAACACTGGTGAGGCCACAACTGGAGTATTGTGTGCAGTTCTGGTCACCACGTTACAGGAAGGACATAATAGCTCTGGAAAGAGTGCAGAGGAGGCTTACAAGAATGTTGCCAGGGTTAGGAAAGTGTAGCTACAAGGAGAGATTGGATAGGTTGGGGTTATTTTCTTAGAACAAAGGCTGAGAGGTGACTTGATTGAGGTGTACAAAATTATGAGGGGTATAGATAAAGTGGACAGGATGGTTTCCCTTGGTGGAGAATTCTAGAACCAGGGGACGTAGATTCAAGCTAAGTGGCAGAAGGTGCAAGGGGGACATGAGGAAGTGGGTAGTGGGTGTCTGGAATTCATTGCCCAAGTTGGTAGTAGAGGCAGAAACTCTAAACTCTTTTAAAAAATGCCTGGGTCTGCACCTTAAGTGCTATAAGCAGCAGGGCTATGGGCCGGGTGCAGAAAGGGCACCTGGGTGTCCTCGGGCTGGCATGGACAAGATGGGCTGAATTGCCCCCTTCTTGTTCTGTAACTTTTCTATGGCTCTATGGTTAGACATCAGCCAGAGTATTATCACCTGAGCACCATACTTGTGGAAGGATTTGTCACGGCATTAGAGAGGATGTAGAGGAGAGTTACTAGGAAGGTATCAGGAATGAGGGGCTTCGGTTATAAACAGAGATATGAAAAGCTGAGGACAGTTCTCCTGAGAGCAGAGAAGATTAAGGGAGAGATAGAGGGGTGTACAAAATCATGAATTGTTTTGATAGAGTAAATAAGGAGAAACTATTTCCACTGACAAGATCAGTAACCAGAGGATACAGATTTAAGCTAATTGACAAACGAGTCAGAGGCAAGAGGATGTATTATGACATGGAATGCGCTGCCTGAAAGAATGATGTAAGCAGTTTCAGTGGTAATTTTCAAAAGGGAATTGGATAAATATTTGAAGGGGGAAAATTTGAATGGCTATGGAAAAAGGTCAGGGGAATAGGAGTTTTTCCATTAGTTTTCAGACGCTACATTTATTTACCATCTAATACGTCATACATGTTATAAAGTCTTACCTGCTTTTGTTTAAAAACAAAAACAGAAAAATACATGTTACAAAATGTTGGATCTCCTTTCAAATATTATATACTCAATTTTACAAAGTCAAATTCCAAAGTAAATTTGACTCTGTGAACACTGATTTGCTTATTTTGAAGACACAGGAAATTCATCCTCAAATTATTAAGATCCATGGTAATTGTTATCAAAAAGGATTAAAAGGCCAGCTTCCTTTTACTTTGTTTCATTTATGCCTCAGTCTCATTAAGTTAAAGAAGGAAACAATGCTTTCCTGCACTGCATAAATACAAGATTAGTGGCTGCTGACCCAGAAAATGAATTAAATTTGATGATTCATGAATTCTTTCTTACATCTAATTAGTTCAAGATTCCTGAAGCATGCAAAATCATTGCATTTAAATATTCCCTCTGCTTAACTCAAAGGATATAAATTAAGCAGTAAAGGAGTTAATAAGGATATCAAAACTTGTACTGGTTAATTACTTTGCCAACACTATTTGAAAGGATTTATTGAGAAAGGCAACAAAATAGCAATTTGCAACATTCAACCAGTTGTAAAAACTCAACGGATTCACTCATATCTTCTAGGGAAACCTGTTGTTCTTGCTGGCCGATATGTGGCTCCAGTCCCACACTAACTTCCCTCCGAAGTAGGCTAGCAAGCTGCTACCAATAAGAACAAAACATGATGGGCTACTCCATAAGCATCAAATCAGGATGCAATCAAGGCATCGCCCATTCAGTCCTGTCAAGTTCTCCTCCCTAACACCTGGGATTGTACCAAGGTTGGGAGAGCAGCCTCAGACAAGTCAAGCAACAACCTAATGCAGTCATAGTAAACAGAATCATACCTATGTCCCAGGCTCCATCATCACATCATGGGGATGTTTTACCCCACCAGCATGACAGACAGGTAATTCTGTATTGACTTTTTATTATTGTATCAAACATTTGAGATGCTGCTTTTAATATCTTGCGAACCTGAACTCCCAATCTTTCTGCCCTTTCATATCACCTAGCTATTCCTCAAAGTACATGAATTACCTTTTATAATCAAAATTTGCAATCCCACATTTACATGTATTAAACTCCATCTACACCTGTCTTTTCCATGCTCACCATTTTTTCAATATTTCATCGTAACAAAACTCTGAAGGGTCATATGGACTTGAAACGTTAACTGTTCCTCTCCACAGATGCTGCTAGACCTGCCGAGTTTTTCCAGCATTTTCTGTTTTTGTTTCAGATTTCCAGCATCTGCAGTGTTATGTTTATATATTACATTCCCTCATAATACCTTTGATTCTCGGAATTATTTACATCTAGTCCTCCAAAGTAATTGAGGTGTAAATAAGCAGTCCCAGAATCGAATCCTCTGCAACATTGCAGTCCACTTCTAACAAAACTGAGAAGTTCCCAAAAGCGTTAGCAAGTGATTGAAAAAGAGGGAGTCAGGGAGAGAAAAAAAGGAGGGGGAAGGAAAAAGTAGAAGTAAGGAAAAAGTGGAGGGAGAAAAAAAGGAGGGGAGAAAGAGAGATTTAGTTATGTAAATATTCATATTGTAATAAATGTTTTGGTACATAAACCTACCCATACACCCACCTGAACCAGCTGGAGATGAGCTGACACTTAGACTCTGTAAACTTCCATTCCTGAGCAGAGATGGAGATTTCTGCAGATTTGCACTTGCCACACTTCCTGCAGCAGATGTAACAGATGATGATGGTGATGCAGAAGAGAGAGACAGCTGGGAAATGCTATCCTTATTTTTACTTCCTTTTGGTCTGCCAGGTCCATGCTTGTACTTTTTATTTCCTTTTCGTTTTTTTCCTTTTACTATCTCTTCCTCCATGACTGAAGTTTGAGCTCTTTTATACCCTGGTACAGTACTTGATGTCACAGTAGTAACATCAGAGATGTCATAATCTCCACAAACACTCTTTGAGTGTTCAATGTTTATTGTTTGAGGAGGTCCAGATGATGTCAGTGGGAGGCCCAGCACAAGACTAGCATTGATCAAAGTCCTTTCTTGGTCAAGAGTTTCTCCCTTAGTTGTCTCTCTGGTTGAGGACTGTTGTGAATGACTGTAACCATCAGTTCTTGTATCCGGTTCAGTGAAAGTTTGAAACTCTTGTGGTGATTGGACTGAACTGCTAGATGATTTTACACTGGTTGGGGTTCCTAGTAGACTGCCTGCAACAAACATATTAGTTAACTGATAAAGTTACATGAGTAAGGTGAGTGCAAAAATCAAATTTGATTTCTTCATCATTCTATAAATGAAAAGTTTAAAATACAAATGTCATAATGAGCTCTACCAATTTAAATAGAAGACGAATGGCAATAATTCACTATTTCCATTTTTTTAAAAGATCTGTTTAAAACCCTCATGCTTTCTCTAGAAAATAAATTTCAGTTTCACACAAAAGAATTTTCACTTCACATTTACAGTATTTTTACGACATGATAAAAAGTACACACTTCAAAAACAGTATTGCTTGGACAAGCCTTATTAGTGGTTGAACCAGCAGCCAGAAAAATAAAGAATCCTTTGCTTACCAATTCAGTAGATGAATTAAGGAATAGTAGATGCATTTTAATTGCTCAAGTATTCCAATAACATTTAAAAAATCCTGTGTTGTGCTCAGCTATCTGCACCAAATATTTAGCCCATTCGCTGATTGATTAATCCAAGCTGTTAAATGTCAGCCCACTTTGTGTGACCAAGATTGCCTTGTTGCACATTAATTCAACCAGGTCAAAATAATATTTACTCACTTGAGGAAGCTAATAATATATCAGGTCATAGAATCAGTTTTAGACAAATGAAGAACTAATTTAGAATTGTGTGGATCAGTGAAAAAGTGAGAAGGTAGAAGAGTCAGAAGAAATGCAGGTAGAACATTAACAGTTTTAAAATGGGGTCAAACAACTCTTTGGACATTTCCAACTGTTGTATCTACTACAGGTACATGGAACAAAGAAATAAATAAATTTGCATTTTGATAGCATGTTATCATGTCTCAGCACAAAACAAAGCTTTATCAATTGAAGGGCAGTGTCATTTTTGTGTGGGCAACAAGTCATAGACAATTTACAAACAGCAAAGTTAAACAAACAACAACAAATCAACAAATAGCTAATCAATTTTGGCAGAGTGTTCAAATAGTGTCAAATAATGAACCATTTCCAGCTAGCTAACCAAGTACCTATAATTTCAGTTTAACTTCTTACCTGAACAACAATACCTCTGACAATGCAGCACTATTTCAATTATTGCATTAAAATGCGAACCTAAGCTATGTGGTCAAGTCCATGGCTTTAACCTATAACGTTCTAACTCAAGATTGCTATTAATTGAGCTATGAAGTAGTTGAGTGAATGGGCACTGTAACAAATCAAAACAACAATGCTGGGGGAGCAAATGAAATCAGAGTTTCCAATATATTCTCCAATTAAGCCCAGCAAAATCCTACAATCCCATCCAGTAAAAAGAAATTTCGCTTTGTAATTATAACCCAGTAATTCTAACACAAAATGGAAGTATTGATCTCATGAATACCAAATTGTCACATTTCAGGATATTTGCTTTTTTTTTTAAAACATAGACTTACATTTAAAACATGCAAAAGCAACAAATCCCCAGTTGCAGGCTAAAGGTTTGTACGGAAGTTAGACAAGCCAATATGTGCAATATGGTCAAAGAGTTTTCTTCAAATGAAGACAGCAAGAGTCAATTGCTTCATCCCAAGTGATTAAGCCCAGATGACCCCTATTCGTTTTAAGAACAAGAGATAATGATTTTGAGATGCACACCCTAAGGAGTGAAAGAGGTAGCCAGTTTTATCACTTGCCAATCACCACCCCTTTTTTCCTATGGTATAAATTAATATGATCATTTGAAATTTGGCATTCTCATGTTTGTCCTGATGAGTGCCAGGTGAAAAGCTGTGGCAACATGTCTCTCTTTTCAGTGATATTCAAAAGCAAGGAAGTTATGCTAAATATTTAGAAATGATTGGTTAGGCCCCAGCTGCACCGCAGTGTTCCATTCCTGGCACCTTACTTTAGGAAAGATATCAAAGCCTTAAGGGGGTACACTGGAGATAAACTAGCATGCTACTAGGGATGCAGACTTTTAGTTACATTCTAGCCAGACTAGAGAAGCTGGGATCGTTCTTTTTGGTACAGAGGTGGTTTAATAAAGGTACCGTATTCAAAATTATGGAGGGCTCTGAAAGATTAAAACAACAGCAACTGTTCCCAGTGGCAGAAGGGTCGACAACCAGGAGATACAGATTTAAGGTACTTGGCAAAAGAATAAGAACATAAGAAATAGGAGGAGTAGACCATACAGCCCATCGAGCTTGCTCTGCCATTCAATATGATCATTGCTGATCTTGAGTTTCACCTCTACTTACCTGCCCGTTACCCTTGTCCCTTGATTTCCTGAGAGATTAAAAATCTGTCTATCTCAGTCTTAAATATATTCAACGATGGAGCATTCACAACCCTCTTGGGTATAGTATTACAAAGATTCACAACTCTGAGTGAAAGAACTTTGCCTCATCTCAGTATTAAATGATTGTCTCTTTATCCTGAGACTTTGCCCCCATTTTCCAGATTCCCCTGCCTGGGCAAAAAACAAATCTCTGAATATCTACCCTGTCAAGCCCCTTCAGGATCAGAGGCAAGGTGAGGAGAAATATTTTAAGCAGCATGCTGCGATCTGGATGCACGCCTGAAAGCGTAGTGGAAGCAGATTTAATTGTAACTTTCAAAAGAGAATTGGATAAATGCTTGAAAAGAAAAAAAATTGCTGGATTGGGGCTAAAGGGCAGTGGAATCGGATGAATTTTACAGAGCACAGACATGAGGGGCCAAATGGTCTACTCCCGTGCTGCACAATTCTGTGATAATCATTGAACAAAGCTTTCAGATTTACATTCAGATTGTTCTTCAAATTATTTTCGAAAAGAATTAAGCAGACGATGCTTTAAACATATGATCATATTTCCAGAAAATGCTGGAAATATTAAGTAGGTCAGGCAGCAACTGTGGAAAGAGAAACAGAGTTAACATTTCAGGTCAATAAACTTTCATCATAGTCCTGAAATTATGAATAGTCCATGGTCATCAACCTGAAATGTTAACTCTTTTTCTCTCTCCACAGATACTGCCTGACCTGAATATCTCCAGCATTTTCTCTTTCTATTTCAGATTTCATGTATTTGTAGTATTTTGCTTGCAGAATCATATTTCTCTTGCAGAATCATATTTCTAGCTGGGTTGACTAAATACTACCAATATGTCATGGGAAATTGTGTATAATGCAGGAAATGTCTCCATCTGACTTCATAGTAGTCTGGACAACGTTATAGAAAATAGAAAAAGTGTAATTTGGTCATACAGAAATTGAGTACTGCTTAAAAAAAAACCATGCTGTCAAAGGTTTTTTATCTTGCACTCATCGGGGCAGTTCACAAAGGGGACAACAATTTATACTGCATGAGAAGAAAATGTGGATTGGTTGGTATGTGAACTCTGATTGGTTGAGGCATTGCCATGGAGAATGCACCAGGGAACTGCCAAACTTTTGATTGTAAGAATTATACTGAAAACCAATTTAAGATCATCAGTCAGGCTCGCAGTGTGGCTCATTTACGCATGCTAGAAACTACATATATTCACATACAGGGCCCCGTCCTTTGCAGACAAAAAGAACATGTCCACACATTGCACCTTTTTCAACTAAACAAAAACTTTGGGGACAGCCATTCCTTGGTTCATTCACCATGGTAATGCCTTGACCAGAGTTGACCTGCCTGGTTTCAATTTGAACAAAAACCCTGTCAGTTAACTGTTCCCTGGTGCATTCTCCATGGTAACATCTCAACCAATCAATCAGCACTCTCTTCTCAGGTAATATAAATTGTTGTTCCCTTTGCTATTGAATCTTGCAAACCGTCTCGATGAGTCCAAGACGAAAAGCTTTGACTGGATGTGTCTTTTTTTCGGCAAAATAGAAAAACATTTAGAAACTGAAGTATAATAAAGAATAGTCTGCACAGATTTCAAAAGGGTAGGCCATGTTTAACCAATTTAATTAAGTAACAAAAAGAGTAGACAAGGATAACATACTTGATGTAATATACTTGGATTTTCTATAGATGACTCACAACAAAGGTCAGAGCACGTCGAGTCAGGGGACAAGGAGCAGAATGGGTAGCAAACTGGCTACAAAACAGAAACAGAAAGTAACAATTGAAAGTAGTTACTTAGAGGTGAGATTGTTCCACCAGGATTGGTGCTGGAACCTCTGTTGCTTACCACATACATAAATGATTTGGACTCAGGAATCTGAAATACAAATCAAAGTTTGTAGATGTCACCAAACGGGGTGGTTTAGTTAATGCTGGGGAAGGCTGCAGCAAAATATAAAAGGATATTAATAAATTTGAAGAACAGCTGTGTAAATTGCAAATGAATTTTATTGCAGATCAGTGCAAGGTGGTAAATTTTGATAGGATGAATGAGGAGATCACCTATTACCTCAAAAATAAGCATCTAACTAGTGTAGAAGAGCAAAAGGATATTAGGGCACAGATTCAGAAATCATTATTAGGAGTAAGACAAGTAAAAAAAAGACGTAAAAAATGCACTTAGGTTCATTTCTGGAGAAACAGAATTGAAAATCTGAGAAGGTTATATCACACTAAAACAAAAATACTTGGAAAAACTCAGCAGATCTGACAGCATCTGCGGAGAGGAACACAGTTAACGTTTTGAGTCCATATGACTCTTCAACAGAACTAAGGAAAAATAGAAGAGGTGAAATATAAGCTGGTTTAGGGGGTGGGGGGGGGGGGGGGGGGGGGGGGGGGGGGCGTGGACGGACAGGGAGAGCTGGATAGAGGGCCAGTGATAGGTGGAGATAACCAAAAGATTTCATTGACAAAAGGACAAAGAGGTGTTGAAGCTGGTGATATTATCTAAGGAATGTGATAATAAAGGTACAGATAGCCCTAGTGGGGGTGGCGTGGGGGGAAGGGATCGAAGGCTAAAAGGGAGAGATAAAACAATGGATGGAAATAGGTGGGAAAGGAAAAATAATTATACAAATAATTGGAAAAAAGCGGGATCGCAAAGGGGTGGGGATGGAGGAGCGAGTTCATGATCTAAAATTGTAAAATCCTCCCTTTTCCCAATAATTTATATAGATTATTTTTTTTCCCACTATTTCCATTATTTTTAAATGTATTTCCATCTATTGTTTTATCTCTGCCTTTTAGCCTATTTCGATTCCTTCGCCCCACCGCACCCCCACTAGGGCTATCTGTACCTTTATTATCACATTTCTTAGATAATATCACCTGCTTCAACACCTCTTTGTCCTTTGGTCTATGATGTCTTTTGGTTATCTCCACCTATCACTGGCCCTCTATCCAGCTCTACCTGTCCCACTCCCCCTTAAACCAGCTTATATTTCACCTCTTTTCTATTTTCCTTAGTTCTGTTGAAGAGTCATACGGACTCGAAACGTTAACTGTGTTCCTCTCCGCAGATGCTGTCAGACCTGCTGAGTTTTCCAGGTATTTTTGTTTTTGTTTTGGATTTTCAGCATCCACAGTTTTTTGCTTTTATCTTAAGGTTATACCATACTTGCATACACTTCTCAGTTCTGGCCACCATTTTACAAAAAGGATATAAAGGCACAAATAACTAAAAATTGGAAAATGTAGTCAAAACGGCTGACGTAGTGTTGGCTTTCATCTTAGGGGAGTGAAATATAAAAGAGTGATACAGTGTGCTTTCATTCAACCCCAAGTGACACATTCAGGCTGTGAAATTCGATGAACTTTCAAAATGAGCACTCTGGTTGCAATTCGTGGCTAACCTGCTCCCATAGCTTCTAATGCAGACAGCACACTAATTTCATTCTGCCTGCCTTCAACTAAACAATTCTAACCTGCAGCTAGTGCTAAGTGCATTGCTGAGTGGCTGCATGCCTGAACAGGGGCAGAAAATCATGAGAAGCTTGCATGAGTCAAAGATAGCATGCACCAATTAAAACCAGCCTGCATCTCTTAAAGGAGATATATCTTTTGCATAGAACGGATGTTGGAAGTGTTTCAGAAAGTGATTTTATATGAGAAAGACACAATAATTCCACAACGTGGCAGACACAGACTCCAAATATTTTCCAATGCTGCCCTGGAGGGCTTGCTGCAAAAGATGTCATCTATCCATAGGGAGTCCGACCAAGTTTCAAAGGCAATGGGTAAGACAGCCTTGGCATCAATGCTAAGAGTCCAGACCTGGGGAACTGGGTACTGCCCTAAAAGAAATTTACGAGTGGTCAAGGTCAGTGAACATATCTTTAAATATCATACCCTACTAAATGCACCTGTAGCCTCACACTGCTCAATGCGTCACACGCCCATCACCCACCCAGAAGCAATCTCCATCTCTATCACAACTTCAATCTAGCATCCACAGCTACAAGCCACCCTTACACACTTAGAACTACTGAAAGCCTCATATTCACATCTCACAGTTTCCCCACACTGCCAATTATTAAGCTATGACAGCCACATCACCCAAACACATTTTTGCACACTCACTGAAACACTTACCTCTCTCTTACAGGCTACGGTAATGAATAATTAGAGGCAATGGCACTGAACCAACAGAGGCAGGCATGGTTGCATCTCCTGACCCCAATGGAGGAGACAGTGCTCATCAACACTGGAGCAACCATGATTGGAATAGCAGCCAGCAGTGGGGCTGAAACCATCAAGATGGGGAACAGTGGCATAGTAGGACAGTGGCGGAATGGTAATGTCACTGGGCTAGTAATCTAGAGGCCCAGGCTAATGCTGGCAGCTGGTGTATTGTAAATTCAAATAATTAACAAAAAAAATCTGGAATTGGAAGCTATTCGCAGTAATGGTGACCATGAAATTATTGGATTGTCTTAAATCCATCTGGTTCACCAACATCCTTTAAGGAAGGAAGTGTGGCATTGTTACCTGGTCCGGCTTATATGTGACTCCAGACCCACAGCAATGTGGCTGACTCTTAAGTGCCCACTGAAATGGCCAAGCAAACAACTCCATTGCACCAAACAGCTACAAAAAAGTCGAAAAGGAATAAAACTGGATGGACCACCCTTGGCCCCAGAAACAACAATGGCACACCCTGCCCAATTGACCCCCACTAACCTAGGGGCTTGTCCCAAAATTGGAAGAGCTATCCCACAGACTAGGCAAACAACAACCTGACAGTGTCCTACTCACCAAATCATACCTTACGACCGATGTCCTAGATTCCTCCATCACCATTCCTGGATATGTCCTCTCCCACTGGCAGCCCAGACCACTAGAGGTGGTAGTACTTTGGTATACAGTCAGGACAGAGCAGCCCAGGGGGTCCTCAACATCGACTCCTGGCCACAACAAGTCTTAAGACATCAGGTCAAATATGGGCAATGAAACCTCCTGAAGATTATCACCTATTGCCATCCCTCAGCTCATGAATCAGTATTGTATGATCAACACCTACTTGACCTCGGCCTCACCAATCTACCTGTCAAAGATGCATCAGTCCGTGACTGTATTAGTGGGAGTGACTGCCACACACCCTTTGGAGACAAAGTCATGTTTTCACAGAGGATGCCGCCCATCGTGTTGTATCACTATCACCGTGTTAACTGGTGTAGATTCAGAACAGATCTAGCAGCTCAAAACTGGGCCATCAGCAGAAGCAAAATTGTATTTGACCACAATCTGTAACCTCATGGCCCAACATACCTTCACTCTACCATTACTATCAATCTAGGGGATCAACTCTGATTCACTAGGAATAGGAGAACATGCCAGGAGCATACCAGACACACCAAAAAATGAGGTACCAACCTGAAGAAGCTACAATGCAGGATTGCATGCATACCAAACAGCAGAAGCAGCATGCGATAGACAGAACTAAGCAATCCCACAACTAATGGGTCAGATCAAAGTTGTGCAGCACTGCCAATTGTGAAGGGTGGTAGACAATTAAATAACTAACAGGAGGCAACAGCCACACAAATATCCCCATCTTCAATGACGGGGGACCTATTACGTCAGTGCAAAAGGCAAGGCTGGAGCATTTGCCTTCATAATCTTCAGCCAGAAGTGCCAAGTGGATGAACCACCCAAGGTTCCCTACATCACAGATGCCATCCTTCAGTCATATTAATTCAATCTAAATATCATCTAGAAATAGCTGAAGGCATTGGATAGAACAAAGGCTATGGGCCCTGGCAACATCCAGGCTGTAACTCTAAAGACTTGTGCTCCAGAACTAGCTAAGCCCCTAACCAAGCTGTTCTAGTAAAGCTATACCCCTAGTATCTACCTGACAAATGTGGAAAATTGTCCAGGTATGTCATGTCCTGAAAAAGGGCAAATCCAACCAGGTCAATTACCATCCCATTAATCTATTCTTGATCATCACTGAAGTGATGGAAGGTGCCACTGACAGTGCTATCAAGCAGCACTTACACAGCAATAACCTTATCACTGATCCTCAGTTTGGGTTCCACCAGGGTCACTACTGACCTCACTGCAGCCTTGGTCCAAACATGGACACACAAGAACTGTCTTCAAGTGGTGAGGTGAGAGTGATAGCCCTGATATCAAGGCAACATTTGACTGAGTGTGTCATCAAGAAGGCCTTGCTAAAATGAACCCAACAGGGATCAGGAAAAACCTCTCCTTGTTTCATTTTGTATGTAGCACAAAGGAACACAATTGTGGTTGTTGGAGGTCAATTATCTCAGCCTCAGGGCATCATTGCCGGAGTTCCTCAGGTTTGTATTTCAA
This sequence comes from Carcharodon carcharias, assembly GCF_017639515.1. Taxonomy (NCBI): domain Eukaryota; kingdom Metazoa; phylum Chordata; class Chondrichthyes; order Lamniformes; family Lamnidae; genus Carcharodon; species Carcharodon carcharias. Next base: position 61,218,374 of record NC_054469.1, read on the forward strand.
TCTCAACCATCTTCAGCTACTTCATCAATGACTTTCCTTCCATCCTAAGGTCAGAAGTGGGGATGCTTGCTGATGATTGCACAATGTTCAGCACCATTCGCAAATTCTCAGGTGCTGAAGTAGTCTGCATCCATATTCAGTAAAACCTGGACAACACTCAAGCTTGGGTTGATAAGTAGTAAGTAACATTCGCATCATTCAAATGGGGGCAATGACCAACTCCAACAGGACACAATCTAACCATATCCCCATGACATTCAATGGCATTGCCATCACTGAATTCCCTCCACCAACACCTTGGAGGTTTCCATTGACCAGAAACTTTATTGGACCAGCTATGTAAATACTTTGGCCATAAGAGCAATCAGAGACTGGGATTTCTGCAGTGAGTAAGTCACTTCATGATTTCCCAAAGCCTGTCCACCATCTACAAGGCACAAGTCAGGGGCGTGATGGACTGCTCTCCATTTACTGGATTAGTGCTTCTCCGACAGCACTCAAGAAATTCAACACCATCCAGGACAAAGCAGCCCACTTGGTCAGCATCCCTTTCACCACCTTTAAACATTCACATGCTCCACCACTGGTGCACGATAGCAGCAGCATGTAATATCTACAACATATACTGCAGCCACTTGCCAAGGTTCCTTCAACAGCACATTTGAAAGACATGATCCCTACCATCTAGAAGGATAGGGTCAGCAGATAGGAACACCACCACCAAGTTCCTCTATAAGCCACATATTGCCATTTCTTTATCATCATTGGGCCAAAAACCTGGAACTCCCTTCCATCAGCACTGTGGGTGTACTTACACCAAATGGACTGCAGTGGTTCAAGAAAGTGGCTCGCTGCCATTTCATCAAGGGCAATTCGGATGGGCAACAAATGCTGGCCTTGCCGGCAATGTTCACATCCCATGAAAGAATATTAAAAAAAACAAAAATTCTCATACCCAATTCTCCTTTTCACATCCTGCTTACCTTTCATCCCAGAATTTCTTCTAAATTACAAGCCACAAACGATGTAAGCATACATCTCTTGCTTTCCCCACCACCCCTTACCACAAACTTTCTTTCAGATGGCCAAGAACTGCAACCTGTCTAAGAAATGGTGAAAAAGCAAGAGTTACAAGGGAAGGAAAATGGTGAAGAAGTAGGAATACTGTCACTCACTTTCACAGTCACAGCCACCAGCTCAAATACTGACATCGGGCATAATTTAGAGGATAGCTTAGAGGCAGGGAATGCATGTGGTGAGACACTGGGCACAAGGGTTTGCAGCCAGGGCAGGAGCAAGGGTAGCACAGGTGCGAGCTCGCCAGACGGCTTGGGTCACACGAGTACTCACTTATACGGAGGACTCAGATGAGGACTTAAATGGGATAGCCTATACAGAAACAATAATAGGTAAACATAATAAAATACTTGATTTTTAGAGCAGGGTTGGCAGAATCGCTGTTGTCACTATCAAGAAGCATGGCAGTGTCCAGCACCAATCTGGCACAGGGCTTTGTGCAGAGCTTGCAGCCCGTATTTTCCAGCCTGGAAGTGGTGGCCAACTCCATTAGCACACTTGCAGGCCCAATCGCAATGCAGCAGACGAAGGACTACAAAGAATATAAAGGCAGATTTACAATGCATGTATGCAAACATACAAAGTGTGATGAATAACATTGTTTAGCTACAAGCCCAAATACCTTACCTGTATGGGAATTTGATGTAGTGGCAATAATGGAAATGCAGCTCAAATATGGTCAGGATATTCAAAAGGTATAAAATGTTCAGAAAAGTTAGGGAAGGAAAAAAGGGAGGATGGGTAGCAATACTTATTATTGTAAGTTGGAAAGAGGGGGTGTCCTTATGAGAATAGGTTGAGAGGGGAAGTGAAGAGGAAAATAAGACTAGCAAAAAGGGAAAATAAGAACAGAATGCCAGTCAACATAAAAGAGAATACAAAACTCTTATAACTGCATGTCAATAGTATGTGGGTAGTAAGATGTGGAGTGGGACCTAATAGGGATAAACAAAATGATACACAATTCGAGGCGCAGGGCAAGGCTAGAATGCTTAATGAGCACTTTGCGTCAGTGTTTACTATGCAAGAGGATGTTGACAAAATATTGGTGGGTGGTGATGTTAGAGATAATGGTTGGGATAAAAATTGAGAGGCAGGAGGTACTGAAAAGGCTGGCTATGCTAAGAGCAGATAAGTCACCTGGACCAAATGGCATAAAAGCAGGGGTTACGACTGCAGAAGGGTACGATTTTCCCCAGATAGGGGAGATGCCAGAGGATTGGAAAGTGGCATCTTTCTTCAAGGGTGTAAGGACATTGTTCAAAACTACAGGCCAGTTCAGGGGGGTGGGAGGAGGACGCACTTGGAGAGGTTTAACTTAATTAAGGAGAGCCAGCAAGGATTTGTAAAAAGTAGATCATACTTGACTAAACAAACAGAGAAGGTTGAGGAAGGGAATACAATGGATGGATGTTGTGTACATATATTTTAAGAAGTGTTTGGCAATGTACCACAGAGACAGCTGGTTGACAAAATTGAAGCTAATGGAATAGGAGGGTCAGTGTCACCTTGGGTAAAATAATTGACTTAAGAAAAGAAAACACAGTTGTGGTAAATGGTTATTTTTCAGGTTGGAGGATGGTAGGCAATGGTGCTCCCCAAGGGTAAGCACTAGGCTCAATACTATTTTTGATATCGAAATACACAATAAAATTTCAAAATTTTCTGATAATACCAAAGTTGGAAGAGTGGAAAACAGTGAGGATGATACAGTAAGTCCCCATTTTAAATCGTTCTGCTTTAACATCTTGCAGTTAATGGGGACGGTATTTGCGTTTAGTTTCAGGAGTTTTGTTTTAACATTGTTTCCCACCAGGCCTGAAATATGGTCACATGACCTAACCTGCACCATTTTGGAGCGGCCTCTCCCAATCCTTAGCCCTCCCTCTCGCCGACACCCCTCTGGCTCACTGACCCTCCTTCTCCAGCAGAGGGTCTGCGAGTCAGAGAGGCAACAAGTCGGTTGGTCGGCAAGCGGGACAGATGGCAAGTTAGAGTGTTAGCAAGTGGGAGCTAAACAGAAAGAATTAGTATTTTTCTTTTGTATTTTAAAATCTATTTTATTTTTAAAGTTACTCCATTTACGAATATAGGAATGGAGGAATATTTAGCAATCTAAAGTATTTCAACTTATAGGGTATAATGTTTCAATTTTTTCCCCCTACATGAAAGTTTCCACAGAACCTAGCTGCAGCTTTTACATTGGTTGTAAATGGAAAATCTGATTCGCTTAACATTGTTTAACTTAAAGTTGCATTCTTCAGCTGCACAAGTACAACATCAAGCGAGGACTTACTGTACTCATGATATTGCAACAGAATGGGTAAAGTGGCAGCTGGAATTTAATACAAGGGATAATAAGGTGATGCATTTTGGAGAAGGGATAAGGAGAGACAATATAAACTCAATGGCACAGTTCTAAAGTATACAAGGAGAGTGTGACCTGGGGATGCTTACACATAGATTTTGAAGGTGGCAGGATCTATTGAGAGGATGGTTAACAAAATGAATGGTATCTTGGGCTGCATAAATAGGGGCATTGAGTACAAAAGCAGATAAGTTTTGTTAAACCATTAAAAAGCTCTGGTTAGGCCACAACTGCACTATTGCTTCCAGTTCTAGTCACTACACTTTAGGAAGGATGTGAGGGTTCTTGAAAGGCTGCAAAGGAGATTTATCAGAATGATTCCAGGGATGGGGGATTTTAGCTACAAGGTTTGTTTGGAGAAGCTGGGGTTGTTCTCCTTGGAGCAAAGGAGATTATGGGGAGATTTGATAGAAGTGTGCAAGGTTATGACAGGTTTGTAAAAGGTCGACAAGGAAAAACTATTCCCATTGGTTGATGATACAGGGACTAGGGGCTCAAGAGATAGATGGAGAATATGAGGAAGAACGTTTTTATGTAGTGAGTGGTAATAACCTGGAACTCGTTGCCCACTAGAATGGCGGAAACAGAGAAAATCAATGATTTCAAAGGGAAATTGGATGGGCACTTGAAGGAACTTAATTTGCAGGGCTACAAGAATAGAGCAGGGAAATCAGGGGAATGGGACTGACTGGATTGCTCCACAGAGAGCTGGTTTGGACTTGATGGGCCGAACGGTCTCCTCCTTTGCCATAAATGACTAAGACTCTAGTTCAACTTCCATTGCAGCACAAGCAGAAGCTACTCAATCCAAGGGTGCTGCAGTTATGCTCAGCCTGTTGCCACACAAGTTTAGCCAGATGCCATCAGAGCTGCAGATACCATCATCAAAGGGGCTTGCAGGGTGTCACAGCAGTCCAACACTCAGATCGTTGAGGTACTGCCCCATGGGATCTCCAGTGATACTGGTGGAGCACAAATCTGCTGCCCTATCAGTATAATAGTGTTTGGCCTCCCACCACTGACACTCCGTTCATGCCCTTGCTTTGCCAATCTTCCAGTCGGCCCAAAATATGCCATCCATGTCGAGGTGCTGTAGTCTGAAGCTAGGCCATTTAGGGCCAGATCTGATCTGCAAAGCCATCTGCAGTCTCCCCCACTAAACCTTAGCAGCCTTCCACAACCATGCTGCCATCATTGGGATAGCACTGCTAAGAGCATTAGGAGAGGTAGAGGCATACAGAAGACAGGCAAGAGTAATTAGTTGATGGTTGTTTGCAATATGGCACAATTTGACGTATAAATTTGGTTTGGAATGTTTATTTTGTTATCACCTTTATTCCTGCATTATGGCCAACAGATGCTCTGTCAGTCACTAACAAAGGGAAGATAATATATAGGTCTGTCATTGAATTGGGATTTGAGATTACGTTTACTGATATCACAGTGCAATGAGTTAAATAACCCAGCCAGAAAAGGACTTTGTTGTTTGCTGTTGCCTTTCTCCTCAGCTGGTTTCCATTCAGTTGGTAGTAAGGGTTATTGTGCAGCAGACCATTATGAATCTTGACAGGCACATTCCCAGATACTGTAGGACACCTCCAGAACAGTCCAGGCAGCTAACCATTGTTTAACATCCCAATGGTTTTCTCTATCACATTTCATGTAGCAGCGTGGCTCTCGTCATATGCACATGCATGAATGTTTTTTAAAATTCATTTGTGGGACGTGATTGTCACTGGCAAGGACACCACTTCATGCCATCCCAAATTGCCCTTGAGAAGGCAGTGGTGAGCCGCTTTCTTGAACTGCCACAGTCCAAGTAATGTGCGGCACCCACAGTGCTGTTAGGCAGGAGACAGAATTGCACACTAAAGTCATGAATCATGCCATTAAATGATAGCCCTTGATGCTCAGAAGCTACCCTTAAATTTGTCATGGTACGGATGGCACAGCAGCAAAATAAAGGCACCCCATGATTGCTGCCAGGGTACAGAGTAGTGTACCTCATGATTCATTGCGTATGATTGCATACCACCATGGAACTCCTTTCATTTCTGGCACATCTCAGAATTGACATGGTGAATTGCGCACACTCAATGGCACCCTGCACCATGGAGGAGCTTGCAATCCACATACCTCTCTCTTGCAAGGGTGAATGATATGTATTCTTGGAATACAGAGCCTTAGTGACATCCCTTACACAACAGTCAATGACAAACTGGGAGATGTGCTTTGGTCTGTAAGAAGGCTGTGCAAAAAAGTTCACTATCACAGTCACCTTCACAGCAACTGGCATTGTAGTCCTCACCCCTCAGGCTATATTTGTGGCTGCAGGAGTTAGAAGATTTCAGCAAGGGCGTTCTTAGTGAAGTGGAGATCTCTGAATACCATTTCTCACTGAAATTCAGGAGAATTACTCCCCGAATACCCTAGATGAATGTGGCCTCCCCACAAGAGTCCTTCTCCCCTCCCCTTCCAGCAGTTTCTCCTGCTGTGTCGCCTCTGCACATTCTCTTTGTCACGCTGTAAGCAAAGGTGGATGCATATTATTGCATCTTGACTGGGAGCAAGTAGCTTGTGAAGAATCCTTAAGTTGGAATAGAGTCCCACAGCATGTACCACACAATTCCCAATAGACTTTAGCTACTTTAAACAACTCTGAAAATCACAAAACACTACTACAATCACAGCAAGAGCCAGTAGAAATCAATCACAACTAACCTTAAAGCAGTTGATGATCCTTTTAAATAGAGCTGGTGGGGGTTCCTGCCTGCTGCTGAACACATGTTGAGCTGTGCAAGATTAAGACAGGGCGAGCCAGAACATTAAGCTCCAAAATGGCAGTGCTGGTGTCAAATAAGCATTATATGCAGATTGATGTCACAATTTGCCTCCGCTCCATACTTCAGATGGATGCTATCTGCCTTCATTAAAATGGTGACAGGCAGGGCTCGCACCAGAAACATGCCCGTGCACTGAGACACCATTTTGAAGGAAAAAAGGCACTCTTGGTTCCAGAAAAACAGATACTAAGTAGCTGAATTTCACAACCTTGAATCTTTTAGCATCATAAACTGCACAGCTGATTTGACTATCAGTATAATTGCACAAGAGAAACTATAAGAAGTTTTCCTTTGCCATCTGTTTTTCCTAGCCTCCTTTGTTATTACAGCTGGTCCAAAGAACTATAGTCTGCTTGCAGCTTTCGGACCATAAACAAAAAGACTGTCACCAGCGAAGGACTTTGTTTTCCAAAGTTGCCAATGATCAGTCAGAAGGAGAAGTGTAAAGATCACGTATCAAAATGCACAATATTTTACTCAGCACAGCAAAGGAGAAGCGGCACGGGTAGCAAGGAAGAGGAGCAGGGATGAGTTAGAGAGAGAGAGAGAAAAGAGACAGAGGGAGGAAGAGAAAAAAGTGTCAAGAGAGAGATTTGCATTTCAAAAAAAATCATACAAAGAATACTCTCTTGTCTAAGTACCAGTTTCACAATAAATTGTCTTTTAGCCATACTTTCCTCTTAATGAATATTGGTAAAACTAACACTGTTGTTTTCAGGTTCCATCAAGAACTCTATTCTCCTTCCTGATTATTCACTCAGAGTGAATCCTATTGATGGAACTTGAGAGTTTTATATATAAAATACTAACCATCATCAGTGTCACCTTCTAAACACCTGTCTCCACTCCTATATTAACCCCATTGCTGCTGAAACTCAACCACATTTGGTGCCCTATTCAGTTGCAGCACTCTCACCTCTTGAGCCCACTTGAGAGTTCAGTACAAAATTTTGGCTGACAATCCACTGCAGAATTGAGTGCTGCACTGTCAGAGATGGCATCTCCCAAATAAGACATTAAACCAAGGTCTTCTCTGTACTCTCAGATGAAATGTAAATGATCGGTCTCATGGCACTATTTTGCCAAAGAGTAGGGAAGTTTGTCTTCATATCCTAACTAGCATTTATTCTGTAATCACTGAAAAAGCAGATTATCTAGTCATTAACATGTTGCTTTCTCTGGGACCTTGCTGTGCATAAATTAGCTACCACATTTCTCACATTACAACATATTGCATGTCAGCCTCCTTCCATCTACAAAAAAAACGACAGACATACAGTTAACAGTAGCCAGTGCAGACTCGATAGGCTGAATGGCCTCCTTCTGCACTGTAAAGATTTTGTGAATCAATTTCCGATGGGGTGTCTTCACATGGTGCACCTTTGATAATGGCTGAACAATCTGTAACAGGGAGCTTCTACCACAAATGCTTCACATGAAACTTCCAAGTGTCGTTGTGGGTTGTTGTTTTCAGTGCTGGCGGCTGTCACAGACATGGGGTAACAGAATTTGCTAACTACTTCCAGTGCGGTGTTATTTATTGTGATCAGGGGCAGCGATGAAACTCCTTATCCCATGATCACGGCTTTCTAGGCATTTTTGTCAGGGAGAACAGGTTACAGGCATGGGAGAGACAGTCTGAGAATCTTTGTAGCTGAGTTTCCTTTGGCCCGACTATCGCAGCATCATCAATTTAGAAGAGTTCTCTGAGCAGAACACAACGTATTTTCAACTTCACTTTCAATCTCGACAGGTTGTAGAGCTGTCACATGACCTAGATTCCACATCACTTTAAAACAGAGATTATACTTTAAATGTACCTTCTCAGCCATAAAAAACTTGGGAAATCCCAAATTTGTGAAAAGAAGTTTATAAATGCATTTTTTAAATTATTTGCCATCCCCCAACCTCCTCAAATTCTAACCTGTCTAAAACTACACAAACCTGTCCCATTCACTCCTCACCAGGTCTTGCGCTTTCCTCTTCAGTTGCTTGTAGGAGTCTCCCATTTTCAATTTCAAGTTTTCTAACATCATCATTCTTTCTCCCTCTTGGTCTACATCCCTCTAATCTTTCTTTAATCACCTCCTTCAGCAATTTCTCATGCCTTAGAATATGGTTAATCCAACTTTGTTGCCTTTTCTCAATGATATTCACGAACAAATTTTCCTCCTCCACCATACTGAGAACTTCTTGGCTCATTTTCTCTCCGACTGACCCATTCCATCCTTCCCCTGAACCACATTTCACAGCTTTCTCAACTTTGGATGTCTGCTTTCTGCAGACATCCCCATAAACCAAGACACTCCAAATCACAATCTTAATGGTGATTATTTTCTTACGATCTCTACTCATTCCTATGCTGAGCGATTCTTGATGTTTAGAGAATGCATTCTTTACCATTGCTATTCCAGCACTGATTTATTTATGGCACTAACCATTCTCTAATAAAATGCTTCCCAGCTACTTAAATCATGCTACCTGCTCCAGCTTTCGAACATTTATCTTGACCTCTGCTTCCCCACCGTTATTTTTTTCAATCTTCATAACTTTTGCCTTTTTTACATGAATTATCACTTAATTAGCTTTCATCATTTCATTCATTCTATCAATTCGTACCTGTAGATCTTCTGCTAGCCTCTAGTGACTTGTTGTCTGCAAATCTCATTACCTTTACCAATTGACCTCCTATTTTGATACCTTTTTGTACTTCATCTAGTGTTTCCTTTATGGCTTCCCCATAGATGTTCCTCCAATACTCTGCAGTGCCCCCCCCCCCCCCCCACAAAAATCTCACTTGCCTGGTCAGTCTCTCTCTCGCCTCTTAGCTCATTGTTTAGTTTTCTATACATTTACCTTCATTGATGTTTTTGCTCTTACACTCTTCTCTTGACCATTTTCTTCAGCATTTCTTCTGAGACTCATGGCTTTCTAACTGTTTTCCCTTTAATTATACCAGTGTTTTTTTTTTAGCAATTTCTAAGATGGTGCTTTCCAATCTAGCTCATGAGCCTTGACAAGTGCTTTCTGAATCGTTGTTAACCTCTTTTTTTTTCCATTTCACAAAATTGCCCACCCTCAGAGCCCTGCATCTTTGCTCTATCCCAATTACAATCTTGATTTTCTTCCGCTGATTTTTTACTTGCACGTGAATTCTTTATACCGTGTCTATGTCTCTGCTCAACAAGGTTGTAATCAATTATCAACGAAGCTGATTCGTGGGAGGTCACATACAACCAGGCCGTGCAGACCCTGGTGAAGGCGGCCAGCAGGGAGATGACCCTGAAGGCTGACCTGGCTGCTTGGCTTGACAAGGGCCCCGCACACAAGGTTATGAGTCACGGCCAGCAGTGGCAATAGTAAATTTTCAATGGCGTTTATGGAAGTGCTAGGTCCTCAAAAGTAGAACAGCTGCCCCCAAGTGGAGGATCCTTTGGGAAGAAGACATATGTTTCCTTTAAGCAAACATGAGGAAGGCACAAGAAATCACCTCATGCATTCTTTCCCCTAATTATATTGCCCATAGCTTACATAACTCAAAGGTACATGACTAATCACAAACAGGACCAAAAAAATGCTTGGTGTCATATCCGATACGGCAGGGAGTGAGGCCTCCTAAATCGTCAGCATGCAAAACCCTTACTGAAAAACTTGGTGAGAATAGGAACTTTCAGTGTCAGGATATGAAAAGGGGGAAGCTGGAAAACATCAAGAGAAATGGGAAGATACAGCCTGAAGATTGCCTGACAGAAGATGGTTGGAGAAATTGTGGTGATTCCGAAAGTGACGATATAGGATTGATTTACACAGGTGGCAAATAGAGCCAATGGGGCCTTGTTATAATGAAATAGCCAAGTATGTGACAAGAATTGAACAACACAGTAACACACTGCTGAAGCTGGTGCTCCATGCTGATCCAGTGCATGTTTTTATTAGAGCAGTATACTTGACAGAGCACCAGAAAGCAAGTAGAGACAGAGTACCAGAAATTGGAAGAACTAATAGAAAAGGAAAAGGGATCAGCTTCTTGGCCTGTATTCCCTAGACTTTAGAATGAGAGCTCAGATTATTGAAATATATAAAATTCTAAAGCCTTTACAGGATGGATGCTGAGAGGATGTTTCTCCTGACAGGCAAGTCTATAACTATGGGGGTCACAGTCTCGGAATAAGGGGATGGCCATTTAGGATTTATTCGAAGAGACATTTTTTTCAAAGGGCTGCAGATCTTTGGAATTCTCTACCCCAGAGAATTGTGGATGCTCAGTCCTTAAATATATTCAAGGCAGAGATCAATAACATTTTTGAATAGTAAGGAAATCAAGAGAATATGCGGATACTGTGGGAAGATACAGGGAAAAAATTGGCCATAATCTCATTGAACGGGGGAGGTGGTTTGAAGGTCAAATATCCTGTTACAATCTTAGTAAAGACCCGTAACGTTTTTTGGAAATACGAAAACCCAAGAATTTACTAAAAGAATGAAGACACAAGTTTCACTGTTCAAAACAAAAAAATCTTATTACATAGAAATCTAGGAACACAAATACTAATAACTACACTCTATTTTAAATAGTCAGTTACGTTAAAGATATTAAAAGTACAATTAACATAGTTACTTATACTTCAAACCAAACATTCTAACTCAACTTTCTTTCTACATCCATTTGACTTACACCCACAAAAACACAAGTCAGGTACTTTTGCTAAATTTGAAGATTAACCACTTGAACCGATTTGTATAAGGGTTGAGATTTCTTGGGCCTTCTGCTTACCTCAGGCAAGACTGGCCCTTCAAATCTCCTCCAACCATCCCATAAATGTAGACTTCCTGTTCGACACAGGGATTTCCAGCATCTTAAGTGTAGGCACCTATGATCAGAACTCTCCTGGTTCTCGTATTCTTTAACCCTGGAGTCTTGTACCTAAAACTCTCACCCTCTCTCTCGCTTTTCAACTTGGCTATCCCTAGAAGTTCAACTGGTTGTTAAGAGTCCTTCAGTTAACAAGAGTTTCAAACTCTTCTAGTCAGTACATGGAAATTCAGCTGAATTCTGCTTGAAAGAGATGTTTCCTGCAGCAAGCTCATTCTAAGCTAAAATCCTGATCGAGACCAGAGTCATACCCACAAACGACTCATCACTAATTAAATTCTTGTTAACCCTTTTTCTGTTTCTCTCTCAGGCAACTTGGTCACATGATCAATTACAGGATGCCAGGTGCTTTACCAGAAATCACCTTCTAGAGAAATCTAGTTCTAAAAGGGACCATCACCCCAAAATAAAATGTAGGTTTGCTCCCCAAAAGCGCATGGGCATCACAATTTGATCACAGCAGATTCAGCACTTACTGAAGGAAACAATACCAAGAGAAACAACATTCCTCACATCAGCAATTTTTCAAGCAATGCCTCATGAATGGTAGTTTAGCTCAATCAGTACTGCTATCCCTGAATCAGAATGTTGTATTGTGAAGCTCCACTACAAATTTGAGCTCAAGATTTCCACTCCAGAACAGTACAGGATGTTGTATTATTGCAAGTGCTGTCTTTGGATGAGATGTTAAACCAAAGCCCCATCTGCCTGCATCAAGTGGATATGAAAGATCCCATGGCACAATTTGACAAATAGGGAGCTGTTCTGGTGTTTAGCCCAATAACTCTCCCTCAACTAACAACAGTAAACAAAAAAAAAATTGGGCGTTTATTTGGTACTTGTGGTACCTGGCTATGCACAACCTGGTTACTGTGTTCACCTACATAAAATCAGTGATTGCTTTTCAAAAATAATCCTCTTTTTCCCCCAAATGGTTTGGGAAGCCTTGAGGAAATAATAAAGCACAAGATAAATAAACACAAATTCTTAGATTGTCAGAATGAGGAAAGAATACAAATTATAGGTACACTGATGCTGCAGTTAACACTCATCATGAACATTGAGAAACTATTTCAGTAAGAGCAAATATGTGTAAGTATATTATATATGCCCTCGTGACTAAGTTAAGCCACACTTGGAAAATTGCGTGCACTTCTGGTCGCCACATTACCAGAAGGATATGGAGGTGTTGAAGAGGGTGCAGAGGAGGTTTACCAGGATGCTGCCTGGTCTGGAAGTTATTAGCTATGAGGAGAGGTTGGAGAAACTCGGATTGTTCTCACTAGAGCGATGGAGATTGAGGGGCAACTTGATAGAAGTTTACAAAATTATGAGTGGCGTGGACAGAGTAGATAGTCAGAAGCTTTTCTCCAGGGTGGAAGAGTCAATTACTAGGGGACATAGATTTAAGATGAGAGGAGAAAACTATACAGGAAATGTGCAGGGCAAGTTTTTTTACGCAGAGGGTAGTGAGTGTCTGGAATTCGCTGCCAGAGGAGGTGGTGGAAGCAGGTACGATAATCATGTTTAAAAGGCAGCTTGACAAATACATGAATAGGATGGGAATAGAGGGATACGGACCCCAGAGGTGCAAAATGTTTCAGTTTGACGGGCAATATGATCGGCGTAGGCTCGGAGCGCCGAAGGGCCTGTTCCTGCGCTGTACTTTTCTTTGTTCTTTAAATACCACCAGAGCTAATAAAGGACAACGCTGAGATGCAAGGCGTGTCAAAAATGTTCTTACTTAGCAAGGAACTCTGGTTCTAAGAGAAAACCGTGCACGGCTCTTAATTTAAAGTTGCAACTGAAATGATTTAATGGTATATATTCTAATACCGATGGCACAGTTTGTTGTGGTATTCACAGGATAATTCATTTTACTGCAAAAAACTTAATTATCAGCACTTTGGATTGCACTTTGATACACATCGCCATTCAACCATCTCTCTCCTCTCACTATTTATAAATTAATACTTGAACACTATTCTCATACCATCTTTAAATTAACTTCACACCAAACATGACAGTATGTTAAAAAAAAATCACGAAGTAGTACTCTCATTAAACTCCCTTGCTTAGCCAGCTAAGAACCCCCAGAAGATTATCAAACATGCCAAACTAACATGGGGCCAAGAAATATGCCTCCATTATGCCACTGGAGCCAGCATGATTGAAGTCAAAGGCTCACCATTTAGGGTGTGCAGCGCTTCCAGTGTGGTCCGTGCAAAACCCCACGCTAGGAACGGTGCATGCACAACCACGCGTCAGTGCGCTAGAAGCTTCCCAATTGACCAGACTGTGACATCAAACAACCATTCAGGCTGAATTGATGCATTACTTCCAAACTTGAATCGTGCTTTCTACTCAACGCTTTCACTTATCAGTCACCAGAGAACATGTGTTTAGCTGCAAGAGGGAACACTGACTAGCATTATTATGGAGTCATTTTGGCGCAGTAAGCAGCAGTTTGGCCTGTATCCCCCAGTCCTTGTAACATCAATTAATGGGATCTTTATCTACCTTATGTAAACCTGTCATAATCTTGTACACTCCAAAATCTCCCCTTTGCTCCAAAAGAAACAATTGCCGCTTCTCCAAGCTAACTTTACGCTAAAGTTCCTCATCTCTGGAATCATTCTAGTGAATCTCCACTGCACCCTCTTAGACATTCGCAGCCTTCCTAAAGTGTGATGGCCAGAACTAGATGCAATACTCTAGTTGTAGCCTAGGAAGATTTAGAAATGCTTTAGAAAAGTTCAGTAGAAGTTCCCTGCTTTGGTACTCAGTGGTCCTGGTACTGTATCTTGGGGAATACCACTGTCCACCAATCTCCAGTCTGAAAAACAACCATTTAACGCAGCTCAACATTTTCTATCCTTAAGCCATTTCTTTTTTTACAAGTTGCCATTGGCCCTCTTATTCCACGAGCCACAATTGTATTTGCCTTCTACGTTGTACTTAACCAAATACTTTTTTAAAATCCGCACAGCTAACATCCATTGCATTCCCTTTATCAACCTTTTCTATTAATTTATCAAAAAATTCCATTTGATTTGTCAAGCAAGTCGGCTTTACAAATCATGCTGGCTATCCTTAATTAAATCAAACCTCTCCAACTGACTTGAAGATTTTCCCCGATTATTGTTTCTAAGTTTTACCCACCACTGGATGTTAAACTCATCGATATAGCTACTAGGAATGTCCTTACACCCTTAAGTAAGTGTGTCATTTTTGCCATGCCAATCCTTTGGCATCTCCTCCATTTCTAGGGTAGACTGGACGATCATGGCTAGTCCTTCTGCTATCTCCAATCTCACTTCCTTGAGCAATCTGAAATGCAAGCCATCCAGACCAGGTGACTTAGAAACATAGAAAATAGGAGTAGTAGGTCATTCAGCCCTTCGAGCCTGCTCCGCCATTAAATACGATCATGGCTGATCCTCTATTCCAACATCATATACCTGCTCTCTCCCCATACCCCTTGATGCCTTTAGAGTCTAGAGATCTATTTCCTTTTTAAATATATACAGTAACTTGGCCTCCACAGCCCTCTGTGGTATAGAGTTCCACAGGTTCACCACCCTTTGAGTGAAAAAGTTTCTTCTCATCTCACTCCTAAATGGCCTACCCTGTATCATGAGATTGTGACCCCTTGTTCGAGAACCACACCCGTCCCCAGCCAGAGGAAACATCACCCCTGCATCCAGTCAATACAGCCCTGTCAGAATTTTATACATTTTAATGAGATCCTCTGTCATTCTTCTAAACTCCAGTGAATGCAGGCCTAGTCAGCCCAACCTCTCCTTTAATGGCAATCCTGCCATCCCAGGAATCAGTTGATGAACCTTCACTGCACTCCTCTATGGCAAGTATATCCTTTCTTAGGTAAGGCGAAAACTGCACACAATACTCCAGGTTTGGTCTCACCAAGGCCTTGTATAGCTGCAGTAAGACATCCTTGCTCTTATACTCAAGTAAGTCCTCTTGCAATGAATGCCAACATACCACTTACCTTCTTAATTGCTTGCTGCACCTGCATGCTTGCTTTCAGTGACTAGTGTACAAGTACACCAAGGTCCCTTTGTATATCAATATTTCCCAATCTATCACTATTTAATTAAACTCTGCCAATCTGTTTTTCCTACCAAAATGGATAACTTTACATTTATCCACATTATACCGCATCTGCCATGTATTTGCCCACTCACTCAACTTGTCTAAACCGCCTTGAAGCCTCTTTACTCAACACTCACATTCCTAGTTTTGTGTCATCAGCAAACTTGGAAATGTTACTTTTGGTTCCCTCATCCAAATCATTGATATATATTGTGAATAGCTGGGGCCCAAGCACTAATCCCTGTGGAACCCCACTAGTCACCCACCACCTGCCATTCTGAAAAAGACCCATTTATTCCTACTCTGTTTCCTGTCTGCTAACCAATTCTCAATCCATGCCTATATATTAATCTCAATCCCATTTGCTTTAATTTTGAACACTAGCCTCTTATGTAGGGCTTTATGAAAAGCTTTTTTGAAAATCCAAGCACACCACATCCACTGCTTCTTCATCTATATTGCTAGTTACATCCTCAAAGAACTCCAGCAGGTTTGTCAAACATGGTTTCCCTTTCATAAATCCATGTTAACTTTGTCTAATCCTGCTGATATTTCTAAGCGTCCTGTTATTACATTTTGTTCATAATTAACTAGCATCTTCCCTACCACTGATGTTAGGCTAACCAGTCTGTAATTCTGGTTTTTTTCCCTCCCTCTGTTTTTAAATAGTGGGGTTACATTTGCCACCCTCCAATATGCTGGGACTATTCCAGAATCTTCAGAATTTTGGAAGGTGACAACCAACACATCTGCTACTTTCATGGCCTCGTCCTTTAGTACCCTGGGATGTAGATGATCAGGCCCTGGGGATTTATCAGCTTTCATCCCATTCATTTCTCCAGCACTGTTTTTGTTAGCAATACTATTTTCCTTCAATTCCTCCTTCTCACTAGGCCCTCGATTCCCTAGTATTTCTAAGAAGTTATGTGTCTTTCCACATGAAGACAGAGCTAAAGTAGTTGTTTAATTGATCTGCCATTTCCTTGTTCTCCATTATAAATTCTCCCATTTTGGACTTTAAGGGATCTACACTCTTCTCCACCTTCACCAATCTTTTTCTTCTTACATACTTATAACAGAAGCTTTCACAGTCCTCTTTTATGTTCCTTACAAATTTACTCTCATACTGCATTTTCCCCTCTTAATCAATCTCTTGCTCCTCCTTTGCTGAATTCTAAACTGCTCCCAAACTTCAGGCTTGCTAACAACTTTTTCTGGCAACTTTATATGATTCATCTTTGGATCTAATACTATCCTTAAATTCTTTTGTTAGCCATGGTTGGGTCACTTTTCCTGTTGTGTTTTTGCACCAGAAAGGAATATATAACTTTTGCAATGCACACATTTGTTCCTTAAATATTAGCCATTGCCTATCCACCGTCATGCCTTTGAATGAAGTTCCTCAATCTATCTTAGCCAACTCACGCCTCATACCTTTGTTGTTTCCTTTGTTTAGACATGGGACCCTAGCGTGTCTAATGCGCATGCCTATCAACATTCTCTTGTATACTGCCCCAAAGTTCTAATCCGAGTCTCCTGTAACAGAACTCGTCTGCAACCTCACTTCTCCAATGACCTGACACACACACACTATCTTTTTCCATGGTTTGGCCTCAGCCCATTCGTATCTGATGAATGGGCAGGTTCAGGATCTACACCAACTTTTAAGGAACATGCAGCACCAATATCTGAGGTGGTGGCTACTAGCATCAGATCAAGCAACAGGGTATCTTCATCAGTGATGTAGTATTGTTCTCTCTTTCACCTGGAGATGGGCAGTTGGCAGTTTCAATAGCAGAAAATCAGCAGAAGGTTGGAATGAGGGATGGGGATGTTTTGGAAAGCAAGAGGTCCATAGTCACACCATCAGCAGTTTGCATATTATGCCATTTTTTTCTTTATTCTTTCATGGAATGTGGGCGTTGCCAGCATTTGTTGTCCATTCCTAATTGCCCTTGACAGCAGTCAAAAGTCAACCATCTAGGAGTTACATATAGGCCAGATCAGTTAAGGACAGCAGATTGCCTTCTTTAAAGGACATTAGTGAACCAGATAGGTTTTTGCAACCATGTTAGTGGCAATGGTCGCAGATTTATTAATTCAATTCAAATTCCATCAGCTGCCATGATGGGATTTGAACCCACGTCACCAGAACATTAGCCTCCTGTTACTGTCAAGGAACACGGAGGAGTCCAGCTCCAACGTGGCAGACGGTTTTGTGCAGAGCTTCGCCGTTCCACGGGTTCTACTGCATCTTCCTGTTGCATTGCAGACTTGGACAGATCAACTGCAGTACCACAAACTTATTCTAGATTGTGTGGACAGGTTGCCAAATTCTCTGGGGATCCCTCCCTGAGAGATTGCAGCTGTGCTCTCTGCCAAATCCAGCAACTTGCCATGAGGTCTTCAAAAACACTCCACAGTACTTAAACAAACTTTGAAATAGCAGAAGTTAGCCTAAACCACCTTGCCTACAAGTTGGATGACTGGATGCTTAATATTCAAGGATACAAAGTACTCAGAAAACATAGGGGGAAAAAAACGATGGAGGGTGGTGGGTGGAGTGACAGCACTGGACCTCTGGGTTACTCCTTCAGTGACATTACCATAACACCACTATCACCCCTCAAAGGCCATATGATGAATGTGAGGTGCAACTTGAAAAGGGGCACAGAACCAGGACGTATCTCAACATTTTAAGTGATGCCGGACTCTGTCACTGCCGGCACAAAACAGCATCGATGAACAGGCCCTGCCACTTGACCTGATGTTCACAGCCACGAGCTCAGACATTGGCACTGCCCATTTCTTAATGGCTTGTAGAGGGCTGGGATCTGCACATGGTAAGTCACCGAACGAGAGTCCTCCACAGAACTCAGGAGATGCAAATGCCCTTGTCCCCCACTGGTTCTGCATTCCTTCTGGCAATTATGGGTCACCCTGCTCTGCAAGAAAGGGAAGAGTGTCATTCATTGTGCTATACTATGTTTGGGTCTTGTGCCACAGCTGAATAGCTGGAGTTACATGGAAGCAGTGAGAGTTCGATGTGAATTTAGCATCAATGTGACGGTGAAATGAAGTGCCTGTATGTTAGGCTCGAGTTCTGTGCTAGGGACTGCTGATAGGTGAATAACGGGGATGTGGTGCTTTGAGCAGCGTGAGAGTTGGTGGTGCTGTGGATAGGAGATAACTTTTGAAGGTGGATTCGCTGATCATCATGTGATCAGTGACGTTAGGTCATTGAACTTCTGGTAGGATTTCTGCTAATTCCTCGGAGCCACAACTACAACATCGACAGGCCTGGCCACCTGCTCTCATTTCCTTCAGAGGGTGTTCCTTGAGGATCTCCTCTATCCTCCACTCCATCCCCTCCTGTCACTTCCACCACTAAAGCCTCCAGCGCTGTATTCGTTAATCTAGGTATCCTCCCTCTTCCCTGCTGCTCCATTTGTGCAGTGCCTACTTGCAGTCAGTGTCAGTACAAGCAGTCAGCAGTACCTCCCTTCAAATGAGTGAATCTTCCCTTTACGAGGCGCAGACTGCCTTGAAAAGGAGCAAGCTGGTTGCACCAAACGACTGCCTACCGGTTCCTTGGAGCAGTGCAGGCTCCGCTCAGGCCAATGCCAAAACAGTACAGATTCTAAAGCAACAGGCAGAATGAAAATTTTGGATTGAAACTTAATGGTTTAGAAGTTTACTGTTCTGTGAAAATTCAAGTACTCAAATGTCTATCCTTTCATTTTCAAGATATACTTTATGGTTCTAAAAAGTTTCATCATAAGTGTACAACTAGTACATTATATGCTGGTCAGAAATCTGTGAATTCTCAGCCCTTGCCTATGTAGTTTTTTCCGTCTCTTTATAACCGACTCTCCCCCTTCATCCCCTATCACCCCACCCTTCCACGCGTGCTATCCAAAACCAAACATAATTAGCTGCTGTAATTCCCAAGGTTGTTTGAAGTTCACTTGCTTGCTCCAATTTGCTTTACACAGACTCATGAAGCTGTTTTTGAATTTGCTTAATTGGCAGTCAGTTAAACAAACATCAAGTGATGGTTACAGCAGCTCCATATTTCAGGGCCTTGAAAAATTTGTTAAGAACACAATCAGTGTTGTCAATATTATTTACAAAAAAACTGCATCCAAACCATTATAACTCTAATGCTTTGACAACATGATTCTTGTGCGATTTTAACTGATCTCACATTGCTCCAAACAATCATCTGTGACATGCCTGTAACCAACCAGTATTTCAATTTTGTGTTCTATAACTCAATTTTCACAATAGGTGCATCCCAAGTTTAGAATCACGAAAACTATATTACAGCTGTAATACATTTTTCACAGATCATGGGGGCATATGAAATTAGTAGTTTACACTCATTATGGTTTTTTTAAACTCTAATGACAAGTGCAAAAATCATGTCCTTTTGTATTGTCAGACATTTACAGTTCAAGCTGTAAGGCCCTAATTATGATAATTCAAATTACTGGATAAACTTGAATTAAATAAAAAGCATAGCAAAATGCAAATATAATTCTAAATTTATTTTAAATTATTAGATAATTTGAATTTGCAATGAATTGAGAAAACTGTTTAGTCACGTAAGCTTTATGGTTAGTTTCAAATATTTGTACCAATTCACAATTATTTCACTCAAGATGTACAACATTGTTTCCAAACTGTTTCAAATGCATGGTGACCAATCCTAAATCAACAGTTTTCACTTTTTTCTAGCGAAATACAATTGCTCAGTGTGATCAGTTAGTCAATAGTCGAAAGCTCCCAAATTTTTATACACCTTCACTTTAGGCTTTCAAATATACATTAACTAACCAATGTGAACAAAAAAATTGCAAATTGCCTATTTGTTATAAAAAAGACAAGATCTCTGAGTTAATCTAAGCATACCTTGTGGAAAAGGACTCGGCGATGCTGTTGTAACAGATGGACAAGCTGAATTCTTCGCAGTGGCTGGTTTCCTTCCCCTCTGACTGGAGCCATGTCCTCCAGATTTCTTCCCTTTCGCCTCCAATCCTTTAATCTCAGCATTTTCATTCCCGCTTGAAGGGTGAGTAGATACCTCTTGGAAATTTGCATTTGTAAATCGAGCAGTGGTTTCTTCCAACCTCTTCAAGGAGCCTGATATAAATCCACTGCTAGTACTTGTATAAGTCTAAACAATTATAATTAGGAAAAGAAAGTACAGAGCTTAAAAATATGCCATTAACTAATAAGAAAGCTAGTGCTAAAAGAGAACCACCATCAATAGTTCAATACCCCATGATATTGCATGTAAAACAACCATGAAAACAATCAATACAATTATCTCAGATACAAGCAACTCATTTACACCAATTGTAGGAACTGTTAGCAGTTAGGATTTTAAAGCTACGGTATAAAATACCACTGATACTTGCTTACTATAGATCCAATACAAAATTTATATTTGAATATTCAAATCCTTCTAACTTATTTGTGTTGCACCTAATTAAATAAATGTTCCTAAAGATTTTAAAACTGCTTTTCTGTATTTACAAAATTTGTATGCTTACTTGTTATAATGATTGTCACTGCAATTGGAAATACATCCGAATTGTCCAGTTAGATTTTAAATTTGAAATCTGTTTTAGCACATATTTGTGGAGGATCTCTCAAATAATGATGGTGCATTTTAGTTTCTCATCCCTCATTGGTGCTTGAAATGGGTTTTGTTCTTTCAATTATACACTTAGTACCAGGTGAAGATTTCAATTCCAGAACTGAACTTTGATACCCTAGTTATTTGTGGGGTTGGCTTTTATGTGGGGCAAAATTCCAGCAGTGAAGGGAGGAGGCCCTTATGTGACCATTAATTGGCCACTTAATGGCCTCAATTGGCCCATGGGCAGCTGAACCTGATGACAACTCTCCGCCGCTGGTAAAATTGCAGCAGGGTTAGAACAGGTGGTTAGGCACTGGGAAAAGCAGCTATGGCATGGCGCCCAATTTTACAGTTCCACCTTACCCCCGGCCCACCTGCCACCACGGTTCATAAAATCCAGCCTGTGAAGTCTACTTAAAATCTAATGAAGTCACCTGAGCTAGCGCAAGGTACCTCTCTGTGCCCATGGAACTGAACCCTACCTTCAGAGAGGGGCAGACAAGAAAAAGTGTGCATGTCTACAAATTAGACCAAATGTCCACCTAGAGTTACTTTTATTCTTTGGTTTATAAAAGCAAGGAAGATAAAATATCTAACTTATTACTCTGGAACATTCAGAGGATCAAGTTCATGCCAAACAGCTCAATTTATTTGAAGGTTTAAAATTCTGATGACAAAATATTTTCAAATTTCATCAGAAAAAAGTGAGACACAGCAGCAATATCAGGTTTATATTTGGGATTTTATTTCAAAAACCCAATACACTCATTTACTTGCATTTTAAAATGAATTACCACTTACCTTTTCAGTTGTCACAGTGAGAGATGGAACTGTAGATGACAAATCCAAAGACTTTTTGATTTTTTGTTGCCTGTATTTGTCTCTGTCTTTCTGTTTCTGCAGGCAAGAATTTGTGGAAAAACTATGATCAATCTTGAAACATTCTATTGTGAAACACACTTTACTTTGGAAGTATGAAATCCAAAAATTAACAAAGTATCCTATCCCATATCAAATTGCATTGTTCAAGCCCTCATCCTTACTAAATTACTTTGGTTTCCTATCCCCCAACACCTCATTAGAATTCTTGTATTTCAACCTTCCCTTTGGCTCACCACTGGATGTCAATACTATCAGCCACCTAAAACCTGCTCTCAGGAATTTTCTTTTTAAAAGACTTTGCCCCTTTACCTTTTCTCATTTAAGACTCTCCGCAAAGCCCAACTGTTCACTTTTGGCTCAGGATTTATTATTTCTTTTGCTTTTGTGATGTGCTGGGGTATTTTCAGTGTTAAAGGCATAATATAAATGCAAGTTGTTGTTAAGCAAAATTAATGGCCTCTCATTCACTCCAGAACAAGATAAACCAAACTGCTAGCAATGTAAACAAAACATTAGTAAGTCAAAATATGTTGCCCTGTCACAAGACAGTGTGGCAGTAAATGAATCACCACCTTGGGCATTATGACTTTTAATGAAAATGTAATTCCAATATAAGGGTGTTTAAAAAGGCTACATGAAAGTAAACTAAAAACACAATGGCCCAGAACTTGAATGGAATGGCAACCACCATCAGATTGCCACTCCGCTCCTTTTACTTACACTGAAATGGAGCTGCACATTTCTCATCTGGACTTTCAACCTGGGCCTGGTGAGAAATGTGCAGCGAGGCAGCACTGGAGTCCTTTATGTGCAGGGAGCAGCATCAGGAAAGTGAAGCCATGCCCCCTTTTACAATGCTAGTTGCCATCGAGTGGGTGGGCTTAAAGGTGCCAGCCACTTTGACAGGAGAGAAGGTAACTGGATAGGATGGGTGGGATGAGGGCTTGGTGGGTGGGGGGTGGGGGGGGGGGGGGGGGGGGGGGGGGTGGGGGGGGGGGGTGGCTGTTCACGGAGTCAGTACCATAGTTATCCAGGAGTTCGAAGCAGTTTCAATCCTTCTAACTTTTCCTGGGCAACTCTTCTGCTAAGAGTCGGAATCACCTGAAGTCTCTGATTTAAAATCAGAGTTTCAGAGGGTTCCAGGTGCAGGGTAATTCCCCAACATAAGTTTAAATTTCTGAGCTATTCCTGTGCAGTACTTGCTTGGGGACTTCTCGGGGGGCAGGGGGTCCCCTAGTGCATCTTCTGGGGTGCCTCCGGGGTATGATCCCCAGGGAACGGAAGTTCTGGGCCATTAATAAGCAATAAACTTAAATTCCTGCACAATTACTTCCAACTCATGAAGCAGACTGAAGGGTGCAACAGATCCACATGCAAGTTTATTTCAAAATGCATTTTTGTCTACACTTAATATTTGCAGGTAAATAAGTAAAGCTAATATAAATTCAACGCAAATTGATAAAATTTGAAAATAATATTAAACTCACAACCTCAGGGAATCCATAAGTACTTTATAATCCAGGGATGGCCAAACTTTATGAACCTTACAGGCATATGTGATGATCTCCAGACTTTGATAGCCGCAAGACATGAATGATCTTTAGACACATTTTCATTACCACTGCACATAGTTCCCTCACTCCCCACTCACTCAGGAGCTCCCTCCCCATTTGGTGACCTCCTACTCCACCCTGCCTGCTACCTGGATTTCTCCATCTTGCCCAGATGTGGGAGAGTCGAAGTGGAAAGAAGCAGCTGTAAGGGCCTGATCTCCAGAACCCGATTCTCAGCCTACCCACCCAGACCCACTCTTGCCTGCCACCCCCACCCCCCCCCCCCCCCCCCCCACCCCGCTTTATCTGTAAAGCCACTTCTGTAAAAGAGCCACATGCAGTTTTGGCCACCCCTGCTGTAATCAATGAAGCATAGTTACTGCTCTAAGTAGGAAATGGGGCAGCCACTTTACACATAGCATGCTGCCACAAACAGCAATAATGGCCAAAATTTTTAGTGGTATTGGTTGAGTCGTAAATATTGTCCGGGGATAACTCTCCTCCTAAAACATAGCCACTGATGTAGGTAAGCCAGTGTATTGATGCCGGTCACCAGCCTGAATTAAAGGAGAGGGCTAGCAGCAAGAAGGGCATCTGGCTGCAAAATCCAAAATGATGCTCGATACGAAGGAATGATCAACCAGCATTGTAGCAACCCCTGTAACATGGGAAAAGCCAAACATGAAAGGACAGGGTAACTCCACTACTCATCCTTGAAATAGAGCCATAGGGTCTTTTACATCCATCCGAGAGGGCAGGCAGAGCCTAGGTTTGACATTGCATCCAAGGGAAGGTATTTCAACCATGCAATATTCCCTCAACCTAGAGTACAGCCTAGATTTTGTGCTGAAGTTTCTGGAATGGAACTTGAACCCACAAACTTTTGACTCAGAGACCAGGATACTAGCAACTAGGCCATAGCTGTCATCAGTGATAGCAAAAGCAGCCTAGAAAGCTAAACAATATGCGAGTGGGATGAACAATAATTGAAGAGATTTAATTCAGACAAAATGTCAAGTTCCAATACATTTAACTTTAAACATGTCCTATCAATGCTGAGCAGCAATTCCCGGAGCTAATTGAATCTTGTAGTCCAAAACAGGATTCTATACATAGCCAGAACAGCAGAGGTCATGGTTGAAGTAGAACTCAAGAACCAGTTCTGGCTACAAAGGAATAAAGATGCAATTCAAACATTGGACATAGTAGAGAAGAACCAAGAGGCCTAATCCTAATCGGTCTGATTCAAGACTGCAAAGACTTTATTTTACTCTACAAGATGAAAAACTAAACAGTGAGACAAGGGGACACAGATCAAAACTAAAAAAAAACTTTAAACCCAACGTAAGAAGCTTCTTTTTCAAAGAGAACGGTCAGCATTTTGCATCAACTTCTAGGCAGAATCGTGGAAATGAAAATCTGGGGATAATTTAACAGAAATCTTGTTATAATGTGGGCAATTATAGGGCTATCATTGGTATATCAATTAAATATGAATGGCCTTCCTCATCTGTAAGCATTCTAATTCTAAGAATCTTATGAAGTAAGCTGAATGGTAAAATAGTTAAGTTAAAACCGCAGTCTGGAAAGGTTCCTGCAGACTTGAAAGCAGCAAATGTAACCCCACTATTTAAGGACGAAAGGAGGAAGAAAACAGAATGACAGACCTTTTAGTTTGACGTCAGTAGTAGGTAAAATGTTAGAATCTTTTATATAGTATGTGATAACTGAACACTTAGAAAAAAATGATGTGATTGGGCAGCGCCAACGTGGATTTATGAAAGGGAAATCATGTTTGACAAACCTATTGGGAGTTTTTTCTGAGGATGTTACCTGTAGCATAGATAAAGGAGAACCAGTGGCTGTGGGGTATTTGGATTTTCAGAAGGCTTTTGGTAAGGTCCCACACAGGAGGTTAGTAAATAAAATTAGAGCATATGAGATAGGGAGTAATATACTGGGATAAAACAAAAAACTGCGGATGCTGGAAATCCAAAACAAAACAAAAACAAAACAAAAAACTAGTTCTGTTGAAGGGTCATGAGGACTCGAAACGTCAACTCTTTTCTTCTCCGTCAATGCTGCCAGACCCGCTGAGTTTTTCCAAGTAATATACTGGTCCGGATTGAGAATTGGTTAACAGAAAGTAGGAATAAACAGGTAATTTTCAGGATGGCAGTTACTAGTGGAGTACTGCAAGAATCAGTGCTGGGGCCACAACTGTTCACAACTTATATAAATGATTTGGATGTAAGGGCCAAACGTAATAGTTCCAAATTTGTTGATAACACAATACTAGATGGGAATCTAAATTGTGAGGAGGACGGAAGGAGGCTTCGAGGGGACTTCGGCATGCTAGATGAGTGGGCAAGATCATGGCAGATGCAATATCATAAGAAATAGTAGACCATTTGGTTCCTCAAGCCTGCCCCCCTATTCAATAAGATCATGGCTGATCTGCCCCAGGCCTCAATTCCTCTTTCATGCCAACTCCTCTAGTCCTCAACTCCCCGATATTTCAAAAATCTATCTACTTCCTCTTTAAACGCATTCAGTGATCTAACCTCCACAACTGTCTGGGGTAGAGAATTCCAGACATTCACTAACCTCAGAGAAGAAATGAAAGAAAAAGATAAGAAATCAAGCTGCTCCGTTGGTTGTCAAAGACCTTTAAACTCGGCTGGACTGTTAAACTCAACTGGCTTACGGCACCTAGTACCATAAAAAAAGGGGTTGTGCCTTACTTACCTGTGATTGAGCTGCCCTTGACTGTAGGCCTTGGGAGCACAATGCACTACATAGATTACTCCCGGCCTGAGTCGGAAGTCAAACAAGATAGGATTGCCCGGATGTCCAGTTAAGTGATTTTGAGCAGAGAGGCAATCTAACTCAATTGCCACTTCACCAGAAGTTACGGCCTATAGTATTCAGATGAAACTACCTTTCGGGAACACTCGACCTATATTACAATGTGAGCAAATGCAGGGCTATTCTGAAATGAAGAAACCTCTCATCCAGCACTAAATGGCCAAAGCCTTCCTCTGAGACTCTGGCCCCCTAGTTAAAGATTCCCCAGCAAGAGAGTTTTCCCCGAGATACACCTGACACAAACATATTTCAATTACTCAAAAAGAGAGACATGTTTATTTTTTCAACAATACTCAACTTCTGTACTACCAAACAAATATTTGTTAGATTAACTCTCATTCTTCTAAATTCTAGGGAATACAGGCCTAGTCTACTAAATCTCTCCTCATGGGGCAATTCCCTATGATTCCCGTGTTGTATTCTCACTAGGGCAAGCATATCCTTCCTTAGATAAGGAGACCAAAGCTCTACACAGTACTCCAGGTGCAGTCTTAATCAAGGCCATATATAATCATACCAAGACATCTTTACTTTTACATGCTAATCCCATTAATAAATATGAACATAAAAACAAAAAAACTGCGGATGCTGGAAATCCAAAACAAAAACAGAATTACCTGGAAAAACTCAGCAGGTCTGGCAGCATCGGCGGAGAAGAAAAGAGTTGACGTTTCGAGTCCTCATGACCCTTCGACAGAACTTGCGTTCGAGTCCAAGAAAGAGTTGAAATATAAGCTGGTTTAAGGTGTGTGTGTGGGGGGCGGAGAGATAGAGAGACAAAGAGGTGGAGGGGGGGTGGGGGTGTGTGGTTGTAGGGACAAACAAGCAGTGATAGAAGCAGATCATCAAAAGATGTCAACGACAATAGTACAATAGAACACATAGGTGTTAAAATTAAAGCTGGTGATATTATCTAAACGAATGTGCTAATTAAGAATGGATGGTAGGGCACTCAAGGTATAGCTCTAGTGGGTTTTTTTTATATATAATGGAAATAGGTGGGAAAAGGAAAATCTTTATAATTTATTGGAAAAAAAAAGGGAAGGGGGAAACAGAAAGGGGGTGGGGATGGGGGAGGGAGCTTACGACCTAAAATTGTTGAATTCAATATTCAGTCCGGAAGGCTGTAAAGTCCCTCGTCGGAAGATGAGGTGTTGTTCCTCCAGTTTGCGTTGGGCTTCACTGGAACAATGCAGCAAGCCAAGGACAGACATGTGGGCAAGAGAGCAGGGTGGAGTGTTGAAATGGCAAGCGACAGGGAGGTTTGGGTCATTCTTGCGGACAGACCGCAGGTGTTCTGCAAAGCGGTCGCCCAGTTTACGTTTGGTCTCTCCAATGTAGAGGAGACCACATTGGGAGCAACGGATGCAGTAGACTAAGTTGGGGGAAATGCAAGTGAAATGCTGCTTCACTTGAAAGGAGTGTTTGGGTCCTTGGACGGTGAGGAGAGAGGAAGTGAAGGGGCAGGTGTTGCATTTTTTGCGTGGGCATGGGGTGGTGCCATAGGAGGGGGTTGAGGAGTAGGGGGTGATGGAGGAGTGGACCAGGGTGTCCCGGAGGGAGCGATCCCTACGGAATGCCGATAAGGGGGGTGAAGGGAAGATGTGTTTGGTGGTGGCATCATGCTGGAGTTGGCGGAAATGGCGGAGGATGATCCTTTGAATGCGGAGGCTGGTGGGGTGATAAGTGAGGACAAGGGGGACCCTATCATGTTTCTGGGAGGGAGGAGAAGGCGTGAGGGCGGATGCGCGGGAGATGGGCCTGTATGAACAGACCATTTTCCTTCCGAATTGCCTGTCATACTGCATGTTAACTTTCTGTGATTGGTGAACGTGGACAAGGAAAACAGGAATTATACATGCTCCATGAATGAGGTTCATTGAGGAGTTGCACACCGCTGGAATTCTCCACCCCCAGAGCACCGTGGGTGCTAACTGTTGAGTATATTCAAGGCAGGGATTTTTGACAATTAATGGATTTGGGGATTTGCACTAAGGTGGAGTTGAGGTACATCAGCTGTGACCTTATTGAATGGTGGAACAGGCTCGAAAAGCTAAATGGTCTACGCTTTCTCCTGTTCATAGTTAGTTTAATAAATTCAGTCGAGGTGGTACACAATGCTTCAAAGCAAATAAGATATAGGGAAGCACTTTCTGTTTAAAGAACTTTTAATGCTAGAAAAATGTACTTGCTAGTTAACTCAACTTTCCCAGTCCTATTCTGAAGGCACTTGAGGCTACCTCCTCAAGTAGACGACTCAACTAATGTCAATTATAGAGTAGTTTCATCACAAATGGTGAAAGATGTGACTTCAGAGAAACCAGAATGCTATTTGAGAGCCAGATGAGCCTGGGAGCCACATTATACACTACAAAATTTGTTTTCCCGGGTTGCAGAATCACTTCCCAAGATTATGTGGCTCCTTAGCAAAGCAGCATTGTGTAAGTGGAGTCACCAGAGACCTAGCAGAGAGGGAAAACAACGAAGTGTTTCCAGGTTGATGTTAAAATTTAAAGTATTAAAATTTCTGAAGCATAATTCTCTTAGCAAAAGGAGCAATGCTTTGAAGAGAATTCATTCCTCTGCTAAATGTCTCAAGGACAGAACTGTTAAGAACTATTGTAGCAAAAAAGAACAGTCACAGTTGAAACAATAGTAAGAGTTCAGCACACTAATGTTTGCTTCAAATTTTAGTTGTTCCCTTCCATTTAAAGAAGATTCACAATACATTTCTTATTGCAATCTTGTCCTGATAATTTTATGATCTGTATTAAAAAATTTGAATTATCCAATAATTTAAATTAAACATAAGTAACACAGAAAAGTGGAAATTGCATGTTCAAAAAAAATCAAATTATGTGGCTTTGAATGAAAGCCAAACTCTAATTTTTAACCCATTATCCAAACTATAGTAAGTAACAAGGTCAAAGGATAGCAAGAGTTTACAAAATGCCAGCAAACACTTTGGCACTTGGCTTCATCTTGAGCTAAGAAATTATTGATGTGGTTAATAACCCTTGCCTGATACAAACTCCTACCATTTCTTATTGCCTAAATGATATTACATTAAAGAGTTATGACATTGCCAACTGCCCACTAAATACTAATTGTGAAAACCAACATCTCGTGCTCACAGCTCAGGCAATTAAGAAAACACAAGTACATGTTATGATTAAAAAGAGGCTTGTTTCCAATTAACCTTTTTGATTTATAATATATTATCTTTCAAGCATCTGGAAGCCATTTACGCTGCAGCAAAACTCTCCTCATATAGCATATACAAAGGCAGATTAATACCAAAGTACAACAAAATCTGATTTTAAAAATTAAATTTAATCCTAATGTTACTGAAGTTTCCTAACTTTTCCTGTTCAATCCACAATGTAAAAGATATATCAATCAAAACAAGGTATATGCTATAACAATGGCCATTGTATCACCTAGTCATACAACAGTACAGCACAGAAGGAGTCCGAGTCCAAGTCTGCACAAACTTTGAAAGTGCAGTTGAGTTCAACTAACCTATAATTGTTCCTCCAAGTTTTATCACGTTTCCTCCTAAGGCACTCCTGGCTCGTCTCCTATTGTCCACAAGCTTGAACTTAGTCAAATTTCTGCCTCTTGTATCCTCATTTCAAGATCTGTTTACTCATCGACCTACTTTGACCTACACTGGCTTAACACCCCAATCTTAGTATGCTCATCCATAGCCTTGCTCCTCTCTGATCCCTACATTCTCCTCCAGCCCCACAACCTTCAGAGATATCTGCGCTCTTCCAATTCTAGCCTATTGCACATCCTTGATTTTAGTCCCTCCACCATTGGTGGCCATGCCTTCAGCTGCAGAGGCTAGAAGATCTGGAATTATATCCCTAAACCCCTCTAATCTCCTTCCTCTAAGATGCTCCATAAAATGTATCTCTTTGACCAAATTTTGGTTATCTGCCCAAGTATCTCCTTACATCTCCTTAAATTTTGTTTGATAACGCTCCTCTGAATTGTCTTAGATGTTTGTTACATGAAAGGCACTATATAAGTACAAGTTGCTGTATCTACCACCTGTCAGGTAATGCATTCCAAATCCCAACCTCTCACTGTAATGTAAGTTTTTTTTCTCAAGTCACCTTTGGTTCTTTATTAATAACCTTAAATCTGTGGCCTCTCTTTATCAAACATTTAACTATTGGAAACAGTTTCTCTTTTATTTACTCCATCCAAAAGGTCCATAAAATCTCCTCTCAGACTCCCAAACTTCTCCAGTCTATCCATAAATAACTCCTTATCCCTGGAACTATTCTAGTAAATCTCCTCCCTCTCCAAACTTTTCACTCTCCTCCGAAAATGCAGTGCCAAATTGAATTTAACACTCCAGCTAATGGTTTATTTAGGTTTAGCATGGTGAAATCCCTCCAATCAGGTTGCCAGCCCAGCCACAGTACTGAAACAGCCCTTGTTAAAGTCAAGAACAATGTTCTTTGTAACTGACCATGATAAACTACCCCCTTCACAACCTGTCCACAGCTTTCAACACAGTTAACCACACCATTTGCCTACGACAGGCCCCCTCTGTCATCCAGCTGGGTGGAACCACCATAGTCAGAAATCGCCTGCAATGGCT
Source organism: Carcharodon carcharias (assembly GCF_017639515.1). NCBI lineage: Eukaryota > Metazoa > Chordata > Chondrichthyes > Lamniformes > Lamnidae > Carcharodon > Carcharodon carcharias. The sequence goes on from NC_054469.1 coordinate 61,249,219, forward strand.
TCACTTTCAACTCTCACTCTGTTACCTCTGGAATTTCCCCAATGATCTCTCATTGGCTCCCTTCTATTTGGCATTTACAGGACATCCCTTGGTTGTATCTTCAAAAGAAAACATCAGGTTCCACATGTATGACAACATTCAACTCTATCTCATCACCACCTCCTAGGACCTCTCATATATTTTTGATTTGTCACATTGCTTGTCCACTATTGGATGAGCAGAAATTTCTTCCAACTAAATATTGGGAAGAGTCCAGTCGTTGTTTTGGTCCCCACCACAAGCTCTCTCCTTGTCTATCCTTGGAAATTGCTGTAACCTAAATAAAAGCTTTTACAACCTGCGTTGTTTGACCCCAATTGAGTTTCCAACGATATTTCTGCACCAAGAATGCCTGATTCCACCTCAATAACATCGCTCGACTACAACCCAGCTTCAGCTCATCTGCTGCTGATACACCTTCACTCATGCCTTTGTTGCATCTAGACTTAAGTATTCCAATCCTCTCATCTGCCACGAAACATAAACTTGTGTTCATCCAAAATTCTGCTGACCCATCTATTTTTACTCCAAATCTCAGGAACAGATCATACTTATGCTTCACTGCTTCCCCTTCAAACAGTACATCAATTTTAATCCTCATCCTTTTTTTCAGTTCTCTCCATGGTCTGACTGTCCCCATCTGTATAGCCTCCTTCAGCAACAAGTGCCTTTGAGACTTCTACACTCCTCCAATTCTGGCCTCCTGTGCATCCCTGATTTTGACCTCTCCACCATTGGTGACCATGCTTGCAGCTATCTTTGCCCTAAGTTGTGGAAATCTTGCCTAAATCTTTCTGCCTCTCCACTTTTAAGGTGCTGCTAAAAACCTACGCTTTTGATCGTCTTTCCTTATTTCTTCTTCTACTGCTCCGTATCAAAAAAACTGTCATAGAGACATAGACATAGAGGTCTACTGCACAGAAAAAGGCCCTTCGGCGCATCGGGTCTACGCCGGTCAAACAAGTACTTAACTATTCTAATCCCATTTTCCAGCACTAGGCCCATAGCCATGTCTTTACTGATGAACTCTTAAGAGCCTCCGGACATTTTACTACCTTAAATGCCCTATATAAAAGAAAATTATTGTTATAGCATAACTTCTTTACTTTTGTATACTGTATTTCTGTTCTTATATGTTTCATTAATTGCTTTGTTAACCTGCCCTGCTACCTTCAAAGAATTGTGCACAAATATCCACAGATATCTCTGCTCTTGCACTCTATTTAAATTGTTCCATTTAGCAGGTATTGTCTCTCCTCATTGTTCCTACTAAAACATCACCTCACATTTTTCTGTGTTGAATTTCATCTGCCACATGTCCGCCCATTCCACCAGCTCATGTCCTCATGAAGTATATTACTAGCTTCCTCAGTGTTGACTACGCTTCCAAATTTCATGAGATATGTAAATTTCAGAACCGTGCCCTAACATATAATGTATATCAAAACATTAATGTTTATCAAAACAACAATCATCCTTATACTAAGCTTTAGGGAAGACCACTCCCTCCAATCTGAAACCCGGCCATTCACCACAACCCTCTGTTTTCTATCCATTCACCAATTTTGTAAACCATGTTATCCTTTTATGTCATAGGCTTCAATTTTGCTAGTAAGTCTAATAAATGTGGTACTTGATAAAATGCTTTTTGGAAGTCCATATACACAACATGAACTGGACTGACCCCATACTCCCACTCTGTTACTTCGTTCAAAAACTCAATCGTTAGAAAACAGTTTGCCATTCACAAATCTATGCTGGCTCTTCTTTATTAGCCCACATTTGTCAAAGTGGCTGTTAATTTTCTCCAGGATCATTGTTTCATATTATTTCTTAAGCGATATCAACATCCATTGGGAAAGAAGTGGCTTTACTATCGTTCAAAAAAGCAAGCTGCGCAAGTAATGAATACTCACTAATTCATGGATACACAGAGAAATCTGTATCTCAAATACCTTCTTTTCTATTTTGGTCTAACTAACTTCATGATATTTTTCAGAACAAAACTTCTTGCTTACAAAACATGCACTTCACAATACTTCCTCCACAGATGTTTCACATTTAGTCAATCTAATCAAGTAAAAAAAAGACTTGCATTTACAAAGTGCCTTTCACAGCCTCAGGACATTCCAAAATGCTTTATAGCCAATGATCTGCGTTTGAAGTGTAGCCACTGTTGTATTATAGGAAATGGGGCAGCCAATTTGCACAAAAGCTCCCACAAACAGAAATGTGATAATGATCAGATCATTTGTGCTTTTTTAAAGTGACTTTGACTAGGGCATAAACATTTAGATAAACACTGACACCTGGGATAACTCTACTGTTCTTCTTCAATCCTGTGCAATGGAATGTTTTACATCCACCTGAAAGAGCAGACTCAGTTCAATGTCTCAACCAAAAGACAATACGGTCCAGCACTCCCTTAGTATTAAACTAAAGTGTAGCCTAGATTTTGGGCTCAAGCCTCTGGATCTGGCCTGCTACCAGCCATGGATGACACTATAGTAGAATATCACTTGTGGCAGAATATTTAGAAAATAAGTGATATGGGTGCCTTTTTGGTGCAAACAGCTATCTGGCAATTTATAAATATTTCCTTTACTTTCTACCAATTCAGAGTTAAAACATTCTTACTATATTATTACTAGTGGCATGTTCAAGGCCAAAATGGTATTACAAAGAAAAAATAAACAATTTAGAATGAAATTGTCTTTCAGGTCTTTACTTTCAATTATAACAGTATATTACATAATTAGAATTTTTTAATATTCTTTCATATAAACAGATTTTTTTTTCCATTAGTTGTCAAACTTTTTTACTTTAGTGCCATCAACAAATTTCAATATTGTGCTTCCTATGTCATATCCAAACCATCTGCATATATCAAAAACAAAAGTGTACTAAGTGCCAACAACTGGAAAAAGCTACTTTCAACGATGCTCCAATTTAAGCAACACTCATTTACCCTTAATGTTAGTGCCCATCAACCACTTGATTTCCACACTGCAACACTTCTCTTCTACCATATTGTGTAATGTTTCTTAAATTCCTTTCCAGGTATCTTACAAAACAGTCTGAAATTCCATTCACAGAGCAACTACAATATTCCCTTTATGTATCCAGTCAGTCACTTCTTCAAAAAAGACTCCAATCTGTCAAACATGACAGGCTGTCATCAATAAGCTCGTGCATTTCTACATGTTCAAAACGTTATCCTAAATTATGGATTTTAAGAGTTCTCCCACAACTGACTTTATAATAATTAGCCTACAGCAGTGTTATTCAATATATCAGTCAATAGGCCATTTTGGAATCCAAATGAAGCCAAGTGCCCTAATGATTATTAGTAAATAAAATAATGGATACTAGGCACTATCCATTGGCCCATAATCTCATTTGACTGGTGTATCCATATGTACATTAACCTTTCAGTGCATTTGTTGGTAAAATGAAAAGATGAAAAGTGTGCAAATGTTCTTTTGATTATTGTGAGCAATTAAATTCATTGGTGATTGAATAATGGTAGCTGTTTATTGAGTAAAGATATACATCTAAAGTACATGCATCTGTATCATCTATAATGCAAGGTCTTTCAACTAGAATTAGTGGATGTGGCTAACAGTGTACTCCAAACCACAGCTTGGGCGAGTCAGCAATTTCTAAGGACATGGTATCTGAGAGATGAGCAAAATATCATTGTGCACCTTCACCCACAACTGTGCATGCACACCCGATATTGGAAAATGTAGGTGCAGACATTGCAGCCAGCTGTTCTCTATCATCCTATTGCTTCCACAGGGGAGTTGGGGAGACACGACGAGGGTGTGTGGGGTGGCCAGAGGGCGACCGCGGCCAAGGGGGCCGGGGGGAAAGAGAGATGAGCGTAGGCCATATTTGGGGGTATCCGGATGATATAATTATTTTCATAAAACAATTGGAATATATTGTAGAGTAATAGTGGGGGGCAGGGTGTGCGTGCGTGCACATGTGACTTAATTTAAGTAGGTAAACATGGAGGGAGTTTTAGAATGTAAGGTATAAAGAGAACATTTGCAGTTTTAAATAAACCAAACTAGCTTGAATTCGAAAGAGGGGGGTGAAATATTTCACCCAGCCAGGAGAAGGTAAATATTTATTTTTCCCAAAGGTTATTGGTAAAATTGGTGCTAGGATAGACTTTTTTTTATTGTAAGAGAGGTAAAGTCCAAAGACATAGTGGAACAAGGGGAATTTGCATTCAAAGGGGAAAATATAAAGGAGAGAAGGCTGTGTAAGGGCAGGCATTCTAAGATTTAACAAGTGTGAAAAACCTCCAGCATCTAAGCCTCAAGCTGCTGTCTACAAGGAATCCAAGCTGAGGAAACTCACTTTGAATTTGACTGTCCAGGGCATGTGCCTTGCCTGGGTCCGTTTCAATCTGTGTGTTTTACTGTTGCCTTAATGAAAGTGTAACTGGGGATTAGATTAACTGGGGGATTTAGAAATTATCATAGTAATTTGTACATTTATATATGTACGTCAATCATTTCTTCTATTAATAAAGATTTCATTTAGTTTTGTGAGAAACCTATAAGACTTGGTGGTCTTATTACTATCAAATTCAAAGTCTGCATCTCGAAATACACACATATTGAAAATAGCTGTGGCAGCTGCTTCAAGTTTCCCTCTGGGATTTGAGCAGCTCAGCATTTACTATCAGCTGTGCCATAGCAAAGTTGGGGGCTCTTTGTGAGATATATTTGACATCCCTTGATTGGTTTGGAGTTGGTAAGTCTTGAGGTTACCAGTACAAGAAACACTTTGAATTCAGGAGTTGGTGTGAGGTTTTTTCCTTAAGTGGTGAGGCTGCAATATGGCTTTGGCAGTTACTAAAACTCATCTGGGAGTTGAAGTTACAACGTCGGATGGTTTACAAAAGGTAACTTAAGTTAATGGAATTGGTGGAAAAGTTACAACTGGGAATACCTGCAGGGGGTAAGGAAAGCAGAGATAATTGAAGGTATAGCACTGCATTTAAAGTTGGAAGTGATACTTGACACTAGTGAGTCACAGCTGGAGGTAGCGAGACTTCGGTTAGAAATGAAGAAACTTGAATTTGAACAAGTGATAGAAATTTAAAAACTTGAGTTAGGGACAGCAGAAAAAGAAAGGACTGAGAAAGAAAAATAAAAGGAAAGAGAAGGGGCATTTCAAAGGGAGCAACCAGAAAGGCAGGAGGAAGAAAGGAAGCTGGAACTGGAATTCCAAGCAAGAGAGAAGGATAAAGAAAGAGAGGCAAGGGAAAGAGAGAAGGAACGAAACAGGGGATACCAGCTTAAAAAGCTTGAAGTTAAAAAAAGAGATCTCAGATTCTGAGGAAAGCTCTGATGATGAAAAGACCTTCAACCCAAAACCCACTGGGGTGGGGGGGATGTTTAAATTTGTACAAGCTCTTCCAAAGTTTGAGGAAAGAGATGTTGAAGCATTGTTTATTTTATTTGAAAAGATGGTTAAACAGGTGAAATGGCCACAGGAAACTGGACATTGCTGTTATATTGCAGGTTGGTGGATAGAGCACATAAGGTTTATGCTTCGCTGTCAGAAGAAATGTCAGTGAACTATGATTTGGTTAAAAAAAAAAAGGCTATTTTGAGTGCATGTGAGTTGGTTTCAGAGACATACAGGCAGAAATTTAAGAATATGAGAAAACAGCCTGGGCATATCTATACTGCGTTTGAAAGAGTAAAAACAAAGTAATTATGACCGATAGATACAGGCATTAAAGATAGTGATGACATATGCAGCTCTTGGAGAAGTAGTTCTTTTGGAAGAACTTAAAAGATTCAATTCCTTCGGCAGTGAGAACTCATATGGAGGAACAGAAGGTTCAAATGGTGAGACAAGCAGCAGAGGCAGCTGATGATTGAGAGTTAGTTCACAGAGCTAAACCTTCTTCTCATCACCCCTTTAAATCAGAAAAAATAGAAAGTGGGAAGGTGAAAGGAAGGTGGGTTGTCAGGGGAAAGGACGAGTAGCTGAAAATTTGCAGGAAGGGTTTTTTCTCAGAATAAAAAGAAAGGTGCTGAGGGTGAAACTCAAAGATTTTGGTGTTTTTTCCCTTGTAATAAAGTTGGACACACAAAGTCAGTCTGTTGGAAATTACAGGGAAAATGTGTTGGAATTCTAGGGGTACAGAAAAGCTCTAGAAAAGTACTGCGGGTTCTGAGGTTTGGGCACAGGAAAAATCAATGGTTTGTATACAGATAAAACAGAAATAATCAGTGATAGGTATACAAATGGGAATGTGTACACACCAAGAGAATTCTGAGGAGCAGGTTGCAGAAATGTTTAAAGGTTTTCTTTATGAAGGGCAAGTCTTTCAACGTGTAAAGGGTGGAGTATGTAAAGATGTTAAAATTTTAAGAGACACAAGGGCTAGTCAATCCTTAATATTGTGGAATAGTGACATTTGTAGTTCAGAGGGTATATTGCAGGAATAGGGTTGAAGTGGGGGTTCATGGAGATGTTAAACCGATTCCATTGTGGAAGGTAAATTTAAAGACTACGTGGAAAGCAGGTGAGGTGATTGTTGAAGTAGTGGAAAAATTATATATTGCAGGGGTTCAATATATTTTGGGTAAGGATATAGCTGGGTCACAAATGTGGGTGATGCTTATGGTAATTGAGCAGCCTGTAGAAGTGTTTTCAACAAAAGTGTTGCAGAGAGAGCATCCTGGATTGTTTCCAGATTGAGAGATAAAAAGATCACAGCCTCGTAGGTTGAAACAAGAAGAACAGGAAGTTCAAAGGCAGAGAGAGGTGTGGAAGCCCAATTAACTGGCACTGTGTTTGATAAGACTGCTTAGGAAGAAAGACAGGAAGACAATGCAGCTGAGGTGTTTCATTCAAGACATTTAATGGAATTACATAAAAAGGATTCACAAATAAGAGTTATATCAGACAGCTTACTCAGAGAGGCAAAATGTATTCCAGAATGTTATTAATGAGAAAATGGAGCCTTATCATGCTTCCGCAAATGAAAGCTAGAGGGAGGTGCATTTTATTCAAATACCATTTGGATACAGAAATGAGATTCTGAGGATAACTCATGAAATTCCAATGGGGGACATTTAGGAATTAGAAAGACACAGGTGAAAATTAAAAAGCATTTTTTTCGGCCTGGATTGCATAGGGATGTAGTCAAATCTGTAGAACATGAGACACATCAAGTGATAGAGAAACCACAAGCCCCGATTAAGCCGACACCTTTAATTCCAATTCCAGCATTTGAAGAACTTTTTACTAGGGTCACGATTGATTGTGTCGAACCCTTCCCTGAGACTAAAAGTGGGAATCAGTACTTACTGACAATAATGGATAGTCTGCCAGGTTTCCTGAAGCAATACCTTTGAGAAATAGTACAACAAAGAAAATTGTGGAAGAATTAACTAAATTTTTTACAAGATATGGTTTACCTAAAGAAATGCTATCAGATCAGGGTTCAAATTTCATGTTACAGCTGTTTCAGGAAGTTATGAACAGTTTGGGAATAAAACAATTGAAGTCAACAGCATACCATCCTGAGTCACAAGGGTCTTCATAAAGATGGCAACAAACTTTAAAAACTATGATGAGGGCGTATAGATAAGATTATCCACAGGATTGGGGTGGGGGAATTCCATTTTTGTTATTTGCTATTAGAGATGCTCCTAATGGATCAACTGGTTTTAATCCTTTTGAATTAGTTTATGGTCATGAGGTAAAGGGGCCACTGAAATTTATTCATGAGAAATTCAGAAACTACTCTCCTGGATTATGTATCAAATATCAGAGAAAGATTGGGCAGAGCATGTGAGTTGGTTAGGGAAACTTTGTAAGATATCACAGCAAGTGATAGAAGTGAAGGCAGACAAGAAAGCTACAGCTCAGTTTTGTTGCTGGGGAGAAAGTACTAACTGTTACCGGTACTGGGTGACACGTTAAAGTAATGTTTTTAATAAATACTCCAGAAAGAAGCAGAGGGTGTGACATGTAAATATGTGTAAAAAGTACTTTGACAGGGAGGATGAACAAAAAGAGGTATTGGTGGTGGTAGATAATGAGAAAGTAGAAATGCAGGATTCTGAAATTGATTTTCCTCTAATCAAATTGGACAATGAGGGGTTGCTTGAAAATATAAATGTAATATTGAGTTACCTTCCAAACAAGTGTCAAAGTGATTTGGGGAAGCTATTGCGGTCACAAAAATCTATTTGTGGAAATATGCAGAGAAGGATAAACTTCATCTTCAGTAAGGCAATGTCCTTATAGATTAAATCTGGCAAAGTTATCACAAATACAGAAAGAAATCGAATTCATGCTTCAAAATTATATCATTGAGTCTAGCTGCAGCAACTGGAGTTCGCATATTGTGCTGGTACCGAAACCGGATGGAATACCAAGACTGTGCAGACTATCAAAAGGTAAATGTAGTGACAAAAGCGGATTCATTTCCTATACCATGGTTGGAAGATTGTATTGAGAAAGTGGGACAATCAAAATTTATCACAAAAATGACTCGCTAAGAGGATATTGGCAAGTACCATTATTGGAACGAGTAAAGAAAATGTCAGCTTTTGTGACACCAAATGGACTATATCAGTTTAACATTATGCCGTGTGGCATGACAAAATGCACCTGCAACATTTCAAAAACTGATAAACAAAGTAACTGCAGGTCTGGGCAATTGTGCTGTGTATATTGACGACTTGAAGGTTTTTAGTCAGACATGGGAGGAGCACTTACAACATCTGGAAGAATTATTTACTTGATTACAAGAAGCTAATTTGGTGATGCACTTGGCTAAAAGTGAATTTGTAAAAGCTCAAGTTAGGTATCTAGGCCATACCATTGGACATGGTAAGGTGGCGCCAAGAGATGTGAAAGTCAAGACTACCATGGATTTCCCAGTGCCTACAACAAATGGGAAATTTTGAGATTTCTGGGCATGAATGGATTTTGTCGGAAATTTGTACCAAATTTTAACAGTGGTAGCTCCATTGACTGAATTATTAAAAAACAAGAAGTTTCAACACACACAGGAGCGTCAGAAGGTATTTCACAGTTTGAAAACTGTATTAACTACGATACCAGTTTTGGCAGTACCCAATTACACCAAACAAATTAAGTTGGCTGTTGACACAAGCGACATAGGCATTGGGGTCATATTGTTACAAGATGACGACACTGGAATTGAAAAACCGATAGGGTTTTTTTCACGGAAGTTGAATGTACAACAGAGAAGATATTCAACAATCGAAAAGGAGACTTAGGGTTTGGTATGAGCGTAGCAGCATTTTGAGATTTATGTTGGAAACAATTCGTCAGAAATAATCGTTTATACAGGCCACAATTCTTTAAAGTTTCTAGACAAATTTCAAGACAGAAGTGCAAGGCTATTAATCTAACACAGCTGATGGTAGAGGCTGAGTTATGCAAATCCCAGAGGGAAACCTGAAACAACTGTCATAATCGAATTTTGCGATTTGTATGTTTTGAGATGCAGCCTTTGAATTCAGTAGTAATAAGTCTCAAGAAGTTTTTTTATATAAAACTAAATTAAACATTTAACACAAAAAATTGTAAGCACCTACACATGTCTACAAAATTACTACTATAACTGCAGCAAAAATCCCCTAATTAATCTGACTCTCAGTTACACGCCCGTTAAGGCAACAGTAAAACTCAGATTTTAAAAGACCCCAAGCAAAGCACATTTGACCTTGAGTTCAAAATGAGGTCCCTTGAAGACACAGATGCAGGCGTACAAGCCGATTAGATCTTAAATGCTTCTGCCTTACACAGACAAGCTCCTTTTTGTTTATACCAAGCTTTTCTTTTGAATATAAATTTCCCATTGTATTACTAAGTTTTTAATTTTACCTCTTCGAACAATAACAACCTTTTATTCCACTAATTTTATTAGTAAGCTGAAAAAAATAAACACATAGCTAGGAGATGCCAAGCAAGGTACAAGATTTGACCCATTCTTTTGAATACTTTATTTAAAAAAGTTAATTGCCTCCTTGACACCCATGTTTCTAAACATCCCCATGTTCATCTAATTACCATTTTAAACCTACTTCTTTCTATACATCAAAGCAACCAGACCAACTGGCTTCAATCTAAGTAAGACACACACACTCACACAAACACACACCCACACCAGTGAACTCTATTTAAGAAATAATAATTTCCAATAGCATTATCCTGAATAGGATACTATTCAGGTGGAACCATTTAATCTACAGATTATACATGTGGCGGGACAAGAAAATCTGATTGCAGATGTGTTGTCAAGTGTTTGAAGCTTAAAGGGAAAATTGGACATTTAAAAGCTGGACACTGGACCTGAATGATTATTGTTGATACCAAGGGTCTTTTATACCTCCTATACTTATTACACTGTTACATTACCAGATGCATGCATTAACAGAATACTTAGCCTCCACTCACTCATCTCCTCCCTCCCTGCCCTCAAGCCTCCAGACTCATTCATTCCCCCCAGCCACTCATTCCCTCCCTCCCCATTCATACCTAGCCAGGAGAAGGCACCAGCTAAGGAGTCACAACCAATCACTGACAAGGACAGTGACAATGACACGGAGCTGAGTCTGGGCAAGGTGGAGAAATCCAGGTTTGTGGAGGGTGGGGACAGGGGGGAGATGTGGGAGGTGAATGAGGAGGGAAGGAGTGACTAGGGTGCTGAATGGGGAGGGAGGGAATGAGTGGCTGGGGGGAATGAATGAGTCTGGAGGCTTGAGGGCAGGGAGGGAGGAGATGAGTGAGTGGAGGCTAAGTGGGGAGGGAGAGAGTGGATGAATGAGTGCAGGGTTGAGTGTTGAGGGAGGGAATGAGTGAATGGAGGCTAAGTGGGGAGGGAGAGAGTGGATGAATGAGTGCAGGGTTGAGTGTTGAGGGAGGGATTGAGTGAATGGAGGCTAAGTGGGGAGGGAGAGAGTGGATGAATGAGTGCAGGGTTGAGTGTTGAGGGAGGGAATGAGTGAATGGAGGCTAAGTGGGGAGGGACGTTGCTAATATTATATTGTTAAGGTACAGGTGAAGGGCATTGTTTAATTAAATACTTTGGCCACATATAAATAGGGGACAGCTGGGACACTGGGTCTGAGAGGAGAGCTTTGAGACTGAACAAAAAGTCAATAAACTTTCTCAATAACGGAAAGTTTGCTGCCTGGTTTTGACTTCACCAATTGGGTTGGATTCTATCAACATTGGTAGCTGAGTATGGTTGACCTCAAGGTGAAGATTGGAAACTATGACAAAAATAAAAATACCTGGAAAAACTCAGCAGGTCTGACAGCATCTGCGGAGAGGAACACAGTTAACGTTTCGAGTCCGTATGACTCTTCAACAGAACTAAGGAAAAATAGAAAAGAGGTGAAATATAAGCTGGTTTAAGGAGGGGTGGGATATTTAGAGCTGGATAGGGGGCCAGTGATAGGTGGAGATAGCCAAAAGTTGTCATAGACAAAAGGACAAAAGTGTTGAAGGTGGTGATATTATCTAAGGAATATGCTAATACGTGACATTAAGGGTAGAAAGCAGGATGAGCAAGGTGCAGATAGCCCTAGTGAAGGTGGGGTTGGGGGGAGGATCGAAATAGGCTAAAAGGTAGAGATAAAACAATGGATGGAAATACATTTAAAAATAATGGAAATAGGTGGGAAAAGAAAAATCTATATAAATTATTGGGAAAAGGGGGTGGGGATGGAGGAGAGAGTTCATGATCTAAAATTGTTGAACTCAATATTCAGTCAGGAAGGCTGTAAAGTGCTTAGTCAGAAGATGAGGTGTTGTTCCTCCAGTTTGCGTTGAGCTTGACTGGAACATTGCAGCATGCCAAGGATGGACATGTGGGCATGAGAGCAGGGTGGTATATTGAAATGGCAAGCGATGGGGAGGTCTGGGTCATGCTTGTGGACAGACCGACTTTGTTCCACAAAGCGGTCACCCAGTCTGTGTTTAGTCTCTCCAATGTAGAGGAAACCGCATTGGGAGCAGCGAATGCAGTAGACTAAGTTGCGGGAAGTGCAAGTGAAATGCTGCTTCACCTGAAAGGAGTGTTTGGGTCCTTGGACACTGAGGAGAGGGGAAGTAAAGGGGCAGGTGTTGCACCTTCTGCGGTTGCATGAGAAGGTGCCATGGGAGGGAGATGAGGTGTAGGGGGTGATGGAGGAGTGGACCAGGGTGTCCCGGAGGGGACGATCCATGCAGAATGCCGCTGGGGGGGGTGAAGGGAAGATGTGTTTGGTGGTGGCATCATGCTGGAGTTGGCGGAAATGGCGGAGGATGATCCTTTGAATGCAGAGGCTGGTGGGACGAAAAGTGAGGACAAGGGGGACCCTATCATGGCTCTGGGAGGGAGAGGAAGGTGTGAAAGCGGATGCGCGGGAGATGAGCCGGACACGGTTGAGGGCCCTGTCAATCATCGTGGGTGGAAAACCTTGGTTAAGGAAGGAAGACATGTCAGAGGAACAGTTTTTGAAAGTGGCATCATCAGAACATCGCAGGTTTAATCGTACAGCTCTTGTAAAAGAGTTGACATAGACACAATAGGTTCAATGGCTTTCTTCCGTGCTGTATCATTCTAATTCTATGTGGTCCAACCAGCAACCCATATAATCAGACTGAGGACACCCTTCATCTAATTTATTCGGCCATCCTATATAGCACTACCATCATGCTAAAAGGGATAGATTCCAAACAGATCTTGCAGCTAAAATCTGGACATCCATGAGACTGTGGGCAATCAGCAGCAGCAGAATTATTTTCCACCACCATCTGTAACTTCCTGGCCCAGCATATTGCTCACCACCAAACCTGCTGGTAGGTATACCTGAAAATAAACCGTCAACCTGGTGAAGCTACAATGCAAGGCTCTACCTATGCTAAATCATAGAACGTGACAGAACAGGAGGCCATTCAGAACTCTCACCTGTGCCAACTCTGAAGAAACAGCTGTCCAACTTAGTCCCACATGAGCTTTTACCCCAAAAACCTGCAAATCAGTCATCTTCAAGTATATGTCCAATACTTTTAAGCTTCCCACAGGATCAGGTTCCACCATTCAGGTAATGTGCGCCAAATCTTGACAACTTTCTGTGTGAAGAAATTTTTCTTTATTTCCACTCTAGGGGGAGGCAGTGGCATAGTGGTCATGTCACGAGGCTAATAATCCAGAGGCCCAGGCTGATGCTCTGGGGACATAGGTTGAAATACCACGATGACAGCTGGTGGAATTTAAATTCAATGAATAAACCTGGAACTATAAGCTAGTTTCAGTGTTCGTGACCATGAAACCATTCACAAGGGAAGGAAATCTGCCGTCAGGAAATTACCTGGTCTGGCCTACATGTGACTCCAGACCCACGTGCACTGTGAAATGGTCTAGCAAGCCAGTCAGTTGTATCCAACTGCTTCGTAGTCTAAAAGAAATTAAACCAGACAAACCACCCAGCATCAACCTATGCACCGGAAATGACAACAACAAACCCAACCCTATCGATTCTGCAAAGTCCTCCTTACTAACATCTGGGGAGCTTGTGCCAAAATTGGGAGAGCAGTCCCACAGGCTAGTCAAACTACAGTCTGACATAGTCATACTCATGGACTCATAAGTTATAGACAATGTCCCAGACGCCATCAGCATCAAAGGCGGCGGCGTGGTCGTATACAGTTGGGAGGGAGTTGTCCAGGGAGTCCTGAACATTGACTCTAGGCTCCATGAAGTCTCATGGTATCCAGTCAAAAATGGGCAAGGAAATCTCCTGATAACCAACTGTTCCCCCTCAGCTGATGAATCAGTTCTCCTCCATCTGGAACACTAATTGGAGGAAGTACTAAGGATGGCAGAGGCACAGAAGTCCATCACTAGGAGTAATGGAGTGTAGCACCACTACTGAAAGATGGCAGAATCCTGAAGGATTAGATGCTAGGCTGGATGTGCAGCAGGTGGTGAGGGCACCAACAAGAGGGAAAAACCTACTTGACCCCACCTTCACCAATCTACTGTCAGAGATGCATCTGTCCATTACAGTATCGTAGGAGTGGTCACCACACAATCCTTGAGGAAACTAAGTCCCATCTTCACATTGAGGCTACCCTCTATCATTCTGTGTAGCACTACCACCATGCTAGATGGGATAAGATTTCAAACAGATCCAGCAACTCAAAGTGAGCATCCAAGAAACGCTGTGGGCCATCAGCAACAGCAGAATTGTATTCAAACACAATCTGTAATCTCCTGGATCAGCATATCACCAGCTCTAGCATTACCATCAAGCTGGGGGATCAAACTTAGATCAAACAAAGAGTGCAGGAGGGCATGCTAGGAGCAGCACCAGGCGTAACTAAAAATATCAACTTGGTGAAGCTACAAAACAGGACTTCTTGCAGAATGTGATCGACAAAGCTAAACAATCCAACAACCAACAGATCAGACCTAGGGCTGCCACATCCAGTCATGAATGTTGGTGGATAATTAAACTAACAGGAGAAGGCAGCTCCACAAATACCCCCACAATCAATGATGGGAGAGTCCAGAGCATTAGTGGGAGAGTCCAGAGCATCAGTGCAGAAGACCAGGCTAAAGCATTTGCAAGTACCTTCAGCCAGAAGTGCTGGAAGGATGATCCATCTCAGCGTCCTCCGGAGGTCCCCAGCATTGCAGGTGCCAGTCTTCAGCTAACTCAATTTACTCCACGTGATATCAAAAAATCGGTTGAAGGCACTGGATACTGCAAAGGCTATGGGCCCTGACAACATTCAGGCAATAGTACTGAAGGCATGTGCTCCAGAACTAGCCACACCCTTAGCCAAACTGTTACAATAAATTGTACCCAGCAATGTGGAAAATTCCCCAGTTATGTCCTGTTCATAAAAAGCAGGAAAAATCTAACCCGGCCAATTACTGCTCCATCAGTCTACTCACCATCAGCAAAATGAAGCAAGGTGTCGTTGACTGCTATCCAGCAGCACTTACTCAGGAATAAGCTGCTCGTCCCTCTCATTCTTAGAGATCCTTCTTAAAACCTACCTCATTGAACAAGCTTTTGGTCAACTGTCCTAATGTCTCCTTCTTTCAATCTGCATCAGTTTTTGTTCGATTATGCTCCTATAAAGTGTCCCAAGATGTTTTACTACATTAAAGGTGTCATATAAATGCAAGCTGCTGTTATCAACCCAACAATGTGAAAGTGCTTTATGTTGCAGGGCTGCAAACTGAAACAGACAAGTTGCCAAATGCAAGCTTGCACATGGCTGTTTTTAATTCAGAATCGCAACGTGAACAGAAGATACAAATAAGCCAGCTTGTGTTAAGCCACCTTGCTGGCCTCTACAGACAGGTTCTGCCAACAGTAGCTAGAAAACATGACTATCTTCTCCAACATTTGTTTTGGCATCAGAAGGATGCTGGCTCCTGAAGCACACACACACACAAATCTATAGACATAATTTAGACCCATCTGAGATGACTAAAGCTTTACCATTAGTTCACTGTGTAGCCACAATCAGGGTAGCACTGCAAGGTAACTGCAGCAAAGTCAAATATTCTAACTGCAACACAAAAATGTATACAAGCCTAGTAAGTGGAACAAAGCATTCAAATATGAAAGTTTAAATTACACTAGATTTACTGCCTGCTGAAGATGTAGTTTTAGGCTATGAACAGGAGAGTAAACTCCACTCATCCTGAACAGCAAACAAGACAAACCAGAGTCCACTTTTAACCCCATCAGACTACAATAATTCAGGCCTCCTGGTTTTCAATATAGCCTAACAGTCTCACCCCCAGTAGCAAATCAGAAAATTCCTTTTAGATCATAGCTTTCAGGCCAATTCTGAACGAGCTCTTCTTTTCAAACAAACAAAATAATCACTACATCCTAAAGATGTAATACCACAGGGAACTCATCCAATATTGTGGTAAGAACAGTCGTACTTCTCACATGGTTTTACCAAACACTGAGTCACGTGGAAAGACAATGCATCAATAATCAACTGCCCCTTATCCACCATATTCTGTGACTAATCCAGAAGTTAAGATGCATTTTAGCTCGTTAATGTTTTTATATGAAAATCACTCTATCCATTGACAGAATACATGATTGAAATATTTGAATCTAATATGGTGCCTTCTCATTTGGTTATCAGCAAACTTCAGTGTTATTCTTTTTGCCCATGTCAAATATTATTTATCCAAATAAAGAACAATGGTGGTCCCAGCATAGATCTTTAGGAAGCACCACTAGCGAAATCTTGCCAACAGCAAGATTTGAGTGACTGGATATTTTAGGATTAAGTTTTCTAATTTTAGCACAAGATTCTTGCAGCATGCAAGAAGTTTTGTAAACATTGTAAACGTAGTACACACCTGGAAAAATATCAACAGCTCAGTCACCAGAGTTTACCTTAATAGTCATTCAGAATTGCATTAGTGATACCAGACCCATTGCACGCAATTATGCAAATTTTAATTGATTTTCCAAAATAAAGTCTGGAATCTCTACCTCAAACCTAGTCACAGAACTTTGCAGCTATTTTTGGAACCATTTATCCTCAAGAAGTCACCATGATAAGAGTTAATTCAGACCAGTTTAAAGGACACTGGAACAAGAGGAAGTCTCAAAATCAAAAACTCACTTTAAAAATCATGCCAAATAGTGTTTCATTAAACATCTTAGCCTAACATCAGTGGTGGGGAAAATGCTAGAGGATATTATAAAGGATATGATAACAGGACACTTAGAAAATATCAACAGGATGAGACAAAGTCAACACAGATTTATGAAAGGGAATTCATGTTTGACAAACCTACTGGAGTTTTATGAAGACATAACTAGAAGAATTGATATAGACCCAGTAGATGTGGTGTACTTGGATTTTCAGAAAGCTTTTGATAAAGACCCACGTAAAAGGTTAGAGTGTAAAATTAAAGCACATGAGATTGGTGGTGATATATTGGAATGGATTAAGAATTGGTTAGCAGACAGGAGACAGAGTAGCAATAAATGGGTCTTTTTCAGAATGGCAGGCGGTGGCTAGTGGGGTACCGCAGGGCTCAGGCCCTAACTATTCACAATATATATCAATGATTTGGAGAGGGAACCAAATGTAATATTTCCAAGTTTGCTGATGACACAAAACTAGGTGGGAATGTGAGTGTTGAGGAGGATGTTAAGAGGCTTCAAGGCAATTTAGGCAAGTTGAGTGAGTGGGCAAATACATGGCAGATGTAGTATAATGTGGATAAATGTGAAGTTATCCATTTTGGTAGGAAAAACAGAATGGCAGAGTATTCCCTAAAAAGTGATAGATTGAGAAATATTGATATACAAAAGGGACCTGGGTACCCTTGCACACCAATCACTGAAAGCAAGCATGTCGGTGCAGCAAACAGTTAAGAACGCAAATGGTATGTTGACCTTCATTGCAAGAGGACTTAAGCACAGGAGCAAGGATGTCTTACTGCAGCTATACAGAGCCTTGGTGAGACCACACCTGGAGTAGTGTGCGCAGTTTTGGTCTCCCTCACCTAAGAAAGGATACACTTGCCATAGAGGGAGTGCAGTGAAAGTTCACCAGACGGATTCCTGGGATGGCAGGAGTGTTGCAAGAGGAGAGATTGGGTCAATTAGGCCTGTATTCACTGGAGTTTAGAAGAATGAGAATGGATTTCATTGAAACATATAAAATTCTGATAGGGATGGACAGACTGGATACAGGGATGATATTTCCTCTGGCTGGAGTGTGTCGAACAACGGGTCACAATCTCATGATATGGGGTAGGCCATTTAGGGCTGAGGTGAGAAGAAACTGCTTCACTTGGAGGGTGGTGAACCTATGGAATTCTCCACCACAGAGGGCTGTGGAGGACGTCACTGAATATATTTAAGGAGGAAATAGATTGATTCCTGGACTCTAAAGGCATCAAGGGGTATGGGGAGAGAGCAGGAGTATGGCGTTGAGATAGAGGATCAGCCATGACCATATTAAATGGCAGAGCAAGCTTGAAGGGCCGAATGACCTACTCCTGCTTCTATTTTGTATGTTTCTATTTTTACATCCCATGAATGTGCTATTGTGAACCTTTAGCATTGTCAGGTCACGAACCAAAATTCTCCTGAGCAAGAATGAGTGAACTTCCATTTATCTAGCATTTTTCATGTCTTCGGAATGTCCCAAAGCACTTCACAGCCAATGAATTATTTTTGAAGTGTAGTCACTATTTTGAAGCGTAGTTACTGAAATGCATCAGCCAATTTGCAGAAAAAAAGTCTCACAAACAAAAGCAAAATGCTGTGACTGCTGGAAACCCCAAATAAAACACACTGGAAAATACAGTAGAGAACTCAGAATTGATGAAAGATCATCAACCTGAAACGTTAACTCTGTTTCTCTCTCTCTGCTGCCTGACACATTGAATGTTTTCAAGGATTTCTGTAACACTCAATCTGTTTTTACAGGTGTTAATTGATACATGTTGGCCAAGAAAAGGGAAGAACTCCCCAGCTCTACTTCAAATAGAACCATGAAATATTTAATATCCACCTGAACAGGAAGACAGGTCTCATCGAAAAGACGGCACCTCAAAAATGAGTACCCCTTCAGAAATGTACGATAGTGGATTGTGCGCTCAAGTACTCAAAAAGGCTTGAACCCACAACTTTCCTAAAGGTGAGAGTGTAATTGAACCAAGCTACCACTCTCAAAGCATAAATCATTAAAGTTAAGCAAGATACCCAAGGCTGAGTTACAGGCACTCCGAAAAAGAATGGACTGCATGCTCAACTTCAATATAAAAAGCTACATATACCAAAAATAGTTAAAGGATAGAGCGCTTAATAAGTAATCAGAACTGAATGTTAAGTTACCAGCAAAAGATAGCACCACCGTTGTTAACTAAATGCAATTCAACTTCAACTTAAAAACAGAGCACATTTCAGACATCAATTTCAGGATCTATAAATAATATTGCACATAAATCCTTTAATTACCTCATTAGAAAGTTCTCAAGCTGCATGGTCCCAAATCAGTTTAATGGGTGGAAGACTAAGCCTAGAATTGTATGAAACCTGAACCTGCAAAATAAACATCTGCACAGCAAGCCCCAGCAAATATCCAAAAAATTCATGACTCCCACATTCATGTTTTCTCTCTCCCCTCAGGTACTGTCCACTCCCCTTCAAAAATGCCCTCAACACCCCTCTCCTCAAAAAGCCAAAACTCCAACCCTCCATCCTTGCAAACAATTGCCCATCTCCAATCTTCCTTTCCTCTCAGAAGTCTTAGAATACATTGTCACTTCCCAAATCCATACCCATCTTTTCTGGAACTCCATGACACAGGTTACCATCTCTGCTGCCATACCAAAACTGCTCTCATGAAAGTCACAAATAACATCCATATGTGATTATAACAAAATAAATTACTCCTCTTTGTGCTTCTCGAACTATCTGCATCTTTTGACACAGTTGACCACCACATCATCGTCCTCCAACATCTCCGTACCATCATCCAGCTGAGTAGGACTGCATTCACCTGGTTCCATTCCTATTGACTCAGTCATAGACAGAGTATCGCCTGCAATGACTTCTCTTCTACTCCAATGCCATTACCTCTGATGTACTTCAAGGATCTAGCCTTGGCTTCCTCATATTTCTCATCTACAAGCTGACCCTCATCACATCATCTGAAAAGAGTGTCCGTTTCCACATGTCTACTGACGACACCCAGTTCTATCTCACCATCACGTCTCTTGAATTCCCCAGTCTCTAAATTGTCAGACGGCTTGTGTGACATTTAGTACTGGACAAGCAGAAATTTTCTCCGATTAAATATTGGGAAGGCCCAAGCCAACGTGTTCGGTCTCTGACACAAACTCAGTTCCCTACCCACCAACTACATCCATCTCCCAGGTAACTCTGTTTTGAGTCTGAAAGAGACGAATACTAAGAGCGTATATTTCTACCACCAACTCCAGCTCTGTCTCAACTCATCTGATGCTCAAGCCCTCATGCCTTTGTAATCTCTAGATCTGACTATTCCAGTGCACACTTGCCTCCCACATTCTACTTTCCATAAACCAGAGGTCATGCAAAACACTGTTACCTCTACCCTAATTCACACCAAGTCCTGTTTACCCATCACCCATGTTCACTGCCCCACACTGGCTCCCAGTTAAGCAACTCCTCAATTTTGAAATTTTCATCCTTGGTTTCAAATCTCTCCATGGCCTTGCCCCTCTCTTTGTGTAGTCTCCTCCAGCTCTATGCCCTTTCCCTCACACCCCCCCCACACCCTCTGAGAAATCTGCATTCCTTCAATTCTGCCCTCTTGTATAACCAAAATTTTAATTGTTCCACTATAGGTGGCCATGCCTTCAGCTGTCAAGGACCGAAGCTCTGGATTTCCGTAACTAAACCAGTCCAGCTCTCTTCCCTCATTTAAGATGCTCCTTAAAACCTACCTCTTTTGGCTTTTGGTTATCTGTCCCAATAACTCCATATAAAGGCTCGGTGTCAAACTTTGTTTGGTAATGCTCCTGCGAAGTGTCTTAGCACTATCTTAAATGTGCTATATAAATACAAGTTATTGCTTTTTCAGTTGGAGGATGGCAGAGACAACTCAGCAAGTAATTCATCTCCTGACTTTCCACAACCTTTGCATTATCTACAAGGCTTGAATCAAGAGTGAGCTGGAATACTCTCCATTCGCTTGGATGAGAGTAGCTCCAACAACATAGGAAACTCAACTTCCTACAGGACAAAGCAGCCTGTTTGACTGGCACCCCATCCACCATCTTAAGCATTCAGTTCCTGCACCATGGCTATAGTGTACCATTTACAAGATACACTGCAGCAACTTGTCCAGGTTTCTTCAACAGTGCCTTCCAAACAAGCAACATTTACCTAACAGCACTGTAGCATACGTTCACAAAATGGAGTACAGTGGCTCAAGAAAAAAGCTCACCACCACGTTCTCGAGGGCAATTAGGTATGGGCATTAAATGCTGCCTTACTAGTGGTGCCTATATCCCATGAACAAATAAAAAATATCCCTGTTCCTCTTTAAACAGTGCCAAAAAGCCTTTCTGTCCACCTAAGTAAACATGTGTCTTTGTTAAATATTCATTTGAAAGATCATTGTTGCAGTGATGCAGCAGTCACTCAGTACTGCGCTGAAGTATTAGCCTAGATCATAATATCAAACCCGTTGTACAATCTAAACGCACAATCTACTGATTCAGAGGAAAGGCTGCTGCAATCTGTGGCAAGTGTACTGACAGTCTGGCCAAGCTGACACATTAAGGATAGATCCTGCATTTGTGTCAGTGGAAAACCTTAATTTAGGAGACAGTCATTAAATAATTTGATAACTGATTGCTAAAGTCAGCTTATCTAACATTTTGATCCAACAGCAATCTGCAGATCAGTGTTTCTGCAAATCAGACTTGTGCTTTTGGTTAGCGACCAAGGCTAACATAGATATTATTATCTAGATAACTAAGCTTTTGCAGCTATCCACTATTGGAATGCAACATTGAAGGATCAGGAATCCAGAATTGGCAGGCTCAGGATATCCAATTTCATTATTGACTTACAGTTCAAACCTTTAACTGTTCGCTTCATTGAGAGGTTTCTCAGTAACCATGAAGTTGAAAATTATTTTGGAAATTTAAAAGATATTCCTAGCATGTAGACAGGCACCCACAAATAGCCATTCTGATTCTCATTCAGTCAGTCTGTTGGGTTGCATGAGAGCTTCCAGACAAGGACATAAGAAGTCTTTAACAGCAATTTCTTCCATGGCCAAATGACCCGTTAATACTCCATGTCTAGATTCTTACATAAAGAACAGCCATTTAGGCAGTGTACTAGAGGGGCACTAATGAGAGCAGAGAAAAAGGGAGGAAAGAGGAGAGAGACAGGTTCCAGGAGTATAAACCATACATTTCTACAGCATGAAAGACTTGAATTTAGATAGTTCTTTTCAAGACCACTGGACATCTCAAAATACTGTCCAGACAATGAAGCACTTTTGAAGTGTAACATTGTAAACAGGAAACGCGGCAGTTAATTTGAGCACAACAAATTCACCTAAGGAGCAATATGAAAATAATCAGGTAATGAGTGTCTTTGCGATCTTGATTGAGGAATAAATATAACTCTGCTGCTCTTCTTCGAATGAGTGTCGGGGGATTTTTACATCCACCCAAGGTGATGGGGCCTCTGTTTGACATCTCATTCGAAAGATGACAGTCCAGCATCTTTCAATGCTGCACTGGAGTGTGTGTGTAGATTTTATTGCTCAAGCCTTGGAGTGGGAGTTGAACTGGGAACCTTGTGACTTAGAGGGGAGAGCGCTACCAACTGAACCATGGTTGACACTGTTTAAATGGATACACATACAATAGTTCTAACTGCTGCTTACCTGCAAAACTATGCAAGAAATTAACAATTTTTGTATCCCAAATTATTTTCCAATATCATAGAAACATATAGCCTGTCAAATCTGTGCCAGGTCTTTCAAACAGACATCCAATTAGTCCTACTCTTTCCCATACCCCTACAAATTTCTCCTTTTCAAGTATATATCCAATTCCACTTTGAAAGGCACTCCTGAATCTGCTTCCACCTCCTCTTCTTGAAAAGCATTTCATATCGTAACATTGATGTGCAAGAATTAATTTCCTCCATAGATTTTCCTTGCCAATTATCTTAAATCTGTCTCTTCTGGTTCCTTACCCTCCTTCCAGTGGAAACGGTGTCTCCCTATATACCCTACCAAACCCAGCATAATTTTGAACATCTCTATTAAATCATCCATTATGTTCTCTGCTTTAAAGAGGACCTCAGCTTCTCTAGTCTCCCCACGTAATTGGAATCCCATCCTAGTAAATCTCTGCTGCACCTTTTCCAAGACAGTATTTAATTCGCCTTGACCTTGAACGAAGAGTATAATTATAAATACATATGATTTTCCTGTCATTCGCTCCAATTCCTATCATTCGCTCCACACTGTTAGAACCATATCTGTAAGAACTATATTTTATTTTTAAATTTGGAAGGACATTGCATTATTTGGACACAAGATTTTTTTTAAAAAATGGTCACAACTTCATCTTGGACTGGAGCAACATGCCTTTTCCAAGAAATCACATGACATTAGCTAAGTGACAAGCATAACAATTGTGGAGGAGAACTATTTATCTATTTAAACTGCCATCACTTTAATTGATGGTAAAAAAACGTTTTAAAGGCAAAGTCCTGGTGATTTATTGGAAATCACCTGCTTTATGTTTTGAACTTGTTATTTTGAACTCAGTTGGGAATGAAGTGAGAAAGGGAAAAGCTGCCCAGCCCACACACACCTTGCCTTGCTTGAAATCATATGGCTATCAGCATCCAGCCAGGAATCCTCATCTCAGGGGAAATCGTCTGTATTTGGAAACCCAAGAGGCTGGGACAAGGAGGATTGTCTGGCTCTATTTTTATCCACACCGAAGCTCCGTTGATGAGAACCTCCAGGCATCCACAGGGACCAGCGACCAGTCCTCAGATAAGGAAACACTAAAACAGCAGCATCAAAGCCCTGCAAACTTTATCCATTTTACAAAGCTTTTTTTTCAACTGCAGGGGCCCGATTTGTTTGTCGTGTGTGTGTGTGTGTGTGTGTCAGGTTACCAATTTTCTGATAATCAGTTATTGCAACCTGTTTTAAAAAGTTTCATTTTATAATAAATCATTAATTTTGAATTTATTGAAAGAAGCCTAGTTAAAGTCTCTTTTTTTCTGGGTCTAACAGTAGCGAAGGTAAATAATTGGCCATTTTGGTAAGTGAATTAAACATTTACATTAATGGTATGACCTGTGGAGTAATGGGGCTAGATAAACTGCACACTCTTCCCATCCCGGTCATAACAACACTGATTATTGCACCCTATTTTAGCAGTATGTTGTTCCCCTATAACAATATAATTTTTGTACCCACTGCAAAATGAAACCCCATTAACTCTACATTTTAAATTAAACTATAACCACAAATTCTGTGTCCTAACTCCACTTGTCCATTTTAGCTCCATAACCCTTGATATGCTTGCCAAACAAAACCTGCTAAAAAAAGGTTATGGACTGAAGTCCCATTCCAAAGATTTGAGCACAAGACTGATACTCCAATGCATTCCTGAAGAAGTACTGCATTGTCAGAGATGTCATCTTTCAGAAAGACCTTAAACCAAAGCCCTGTGTGCTGTCAGGTGGATGTAAAAGAACCTTTGGCACTTTTACGAAGGAGAGGGGGAAGTTATGCCAGGTACCCTGGACAATATATCTCCCTCAATCAATATCACAAAAACAGATCATCTTTGTCATTACCTGGCCAGAAGTACCAAGAAGCTCTGTGCACAAATTGCCTGCCATGTTTCCTACACTATAATAGAGGTTGCATTTCAAAAAAGGGTTTCATTGGTTTCAAAGCATTTTGAGATGTCCTATGATTGTGAAATGCACCATACAAATGCAAGTCTTTTTTCACCCATGTCAAGAGGATGCCTATTGAGTCCTAAGCAGCACAGGAGGCCGCCATTTGGCCCATCAAGTCCATGCCAGCTCTGTGTAGAGCAATCCAGTCAGTCCCACTCCCCTGCTCAATCCCAATAGTTCTGCAGGTTTATTTCTTTCAAGCACCCATCCAACTTCTTTTTCAAATCATTGACTGTTTCACTTCTACCACCCTCGTAGCAACAAATTCCAGATCATTATCACTCATAGAAACATAGAAAATAGGAGAAGGCCATTCGGCCCTCCGCACCTGCTCCGCCATTCATTATGATCAAGACTGATCATCCAACTCAATAGTCTGCTCTCACTTTCTCCCCATACCCTTTGATCCCGTTCACCCCAAGAGCTATATCTAACTCCTTCTTGAAAACATACAATGTTTTGGCCTCAACTGCTTCCTGCGGTAGCGAATTCCACAGGCTCACCACTCTCTGGGTGAAGAAATTTCTCCTCATCTCAGTCCTAAATGGTCTACCCTGTATCCTCAGCCTGTGACCCCTGGTTCTGGACTTCCCCACCATCGGGAACATCCTTCCTACATCTACCCAGTCTAGTCCTGTTAGAACTTTATAGGTTTCTATGAGATCCCCCCCCTCATTCTTCTGAACTCCAGCATATATAATCCTAACTGACTCAATCTCTCCTCATATGTCAGTCCTGCCATCCCAGGAATCAATCGGGGAAACCTTCACTGCACTCCATCTATAGTAAGAGCATCCTTCCTCAGATAAGGAGACCAAAACTGCACACAATATTCCAGGTGTGGTCTCACCTAGGCCCTGTTTTAACTGCAGCAAGACATCCCTGTTCCTGTACTTGAATCCTCTCGCTATGAAGGCCAACATACCATTTGCTCGTGTCCATGATTAATTAAACTGGGGGAAGATTAGTAAAGACTGTTTATCTGTGGAAACTGAGAGATGAAAGCTAAAAGTGCTAGATGCATACATTTATAATGAAAGCTATGGTGAAGTTGGACTTTCATTTTAAAACCAAAATTTGTTTTAGGTGATAGGTAGGGACTTGACTTTTTGGCTTTTAAATTTGAAAGGGGAGTTTATAAGTGACAAGAAACTTTTGCAACTTAAAGGTTTCATAAGTAAACAAGGGAAGGTTATTCATTTTTATTTGACCCAAAAGTGGAGGCAATAGGAAAACATGAAAGATTATTGTATCTTGGAAAAATTGTTCATAGAGATGCTTAGGAGAATGGAATCCAAGATGAAAGGGAAAAAGGATATTTAAGGAAACATGTTAGCTGAGTTGTGTGGCTATGTGCATGAGACTTCCTGAGACCAGATCTGTGCTGGGAGGTATGAAAGTTGTGAATTTGAAGCAGCCATCGAGGTTTCAAGCCAGAGAAGTCTTTGTTTTCAGAAAACAGTCTTTTTCTGAAACTTTCTTTTGGATTTCCACAGCAGAGTAGAAGAGACTGAGAAGTCATGTGGTATATGTTTTACTAAAGTGACAGCAGTTTTTGCCTTGGGTAATATTACTGGATTTATATAGTCAAAATCTATAAGGAAGGTGATGCCAAGTAGTTTACTTATGCATTCTGACCAAGTATTTTTTTTGTGGGGGGATGTTTTGTAAAACTGTTTTAACTGTGTAACTTTAATCTTGCGTGCTTAAGTTTTATTTTCTTCTTGTTAACAGGTCTTTCAATTGTAAAATCCTAAAAGTGTTACCAGGATTCTATGTTTCTGGAATCAATAGCTTTTCCCTCATCTTCAAAAAAAAAGGTTATGATCAGCAGGACAAGTCTCCCCTCTGGGATTTAATTTGCTCAGCAAATAATATCGACTGTGGTTATAACAGTCATCCAAGCCCTTTCTTGGTTCCCCTACATTTCGTCTTTGTTAGAATGTACCTAGCTTGTACCTGAAGCATTCCTCCTTAAAAATCCATTACAGTTTTTCCTTCAGTCTTTGTTTTACCCTGGCCAGATCCCTTCTCATCACACTGAAATTAGTCGTCTTCCAATCTAGACATTCTAATTTATATCATAGATAAAAACAAAAAAACTGCGGATGCTGGAAATCCAAAACAAAAACCAAAACAGAATTACCTGGAAAAACTCAGCAGGTCTGGCAGCATCGGCGGAGAAAAGAGTTGACGTTTCGAGTCGTCATGACCCTTCAATATCATTCCTTGCTTTTCCCCATGACTCATCTGATCACTGAAACCAAAGCATTTCCTCCAAAGACACTTGCTCCACCTCATTTTAGATCACCAGATCTGACAATGCCTTCTTTCTAGTTGGGCTAAGAACATAGTGACCAACAAAGTTCTCCTGAACACATTTCAGAAATTCCTCCTGCTTTTTACCCTTTACTCTAACATATCCCAATCAATATTTGAGTAATTCAAGTCCCCAAATATCACCACTCTCTAGTTCTTGCACATCTCTGATTTCCCTGCAGATTTGCTCCTCTATTGTGCTCTACTTGGAGACCAAAGAATACCTCCAGTAGTGTGACCATACTCTTTTTTGCTTCTCAACTTTAATCAAATGGATTCTGTCCTTGCCTCATTAAGGACATCGCATCTTTCCAAAACTGCCCTCCCTAATCAGTACTGCCATCCCCACTTCCATTTTGCCCTTCTCTATCTTTTTTGAACACTTTACAACCTTGTACATTAAGCATGCCATCTTCACCATTTTTAAGCCATGTCTCCAGTATTGCCACATCATCATATTCCCACACTGCATTTTGTGCTTGTGGCTTACCAACCTTATTCAATACACTTTGTGTTACATATATGCATTGTAATCCTGTATTTGCATTCTCCATAGTCTTTTTTAGCCCATAACCGTCTAATATGGAACATTTGCTGGTGCCCACTCCCCTGGCAATTTAGTTTAAACCAACCACACTTGTGAGCCTCCCCATGAGGACATTGCAGCTTGTTCCATTTGAATAGGTGCTTCATGCCTCTGAACTGGTCACAACACCCCAAGGTCTGAAGCCCTCCCTCCTATACCAGGCCTCTAGGCATGCATTGATCCTCCCCTTTCTTCTCATGCTCGCGCATGGCATTGGGAGTAATCCCGAGATTACTACTTGCGAAGGCCTGCTCTTTAACTTCCTCCCTAGTTCTTGAAAACCTGACCTTTGGACCTCAATACCTGCCCTTTGTTGTTGGTACCAAAATTTACCACAACTTATGGCTTACTCCCTTCCCCCTGCAGAATATTCCACACACCCTCCGTGATGTCCTTTATCCTGGCACCAGGGAGGCAACAAACATTTGGGACTCATGAGGATGGTTACAGGAAAGCCTGTCTACCCCCTGGCTCCAGAATCTCCGATGACTGTATTTCTACTTTTTTCCTGTTCCCTCCTATGCAGTGCTTTGCCCACTGGTGCCATAGCCTGGACTACACTCCATCTGGGCAGTGTCACTCCCAGCAGTTTCCAATACTGAGTCCCTTTTTGAGAGCGGCACACACCCTCAAAGGCTCCTGCACTTCCTGTCCCTTTCTATTCTTCCGATAGCCACCCATCTACTATCCTGAACTGTCACTGCCTGAGGGGTGGCCAGCTCCCAGAACGTATGATCCAGGAACCTCTCATCCTCCCGAATGCTCCACGGTGACTCCAGCTGCCCTTGAAGCTCAAATTCTGAGCTTGAGCTGAAGCATCCGGAATCACTTACTACACACATGGCTCCCCCAAGACATCCTCCTCCTCCTTAGACAGTCCCTCGGGATCAAGGATGACCTGCTTCCAACTCCAGTTTGATGGGTTGCAATATAGCTATGTCCAATCTGAAGACTCTGCCATATGCGAGGCAGATGGTGCTTAGAGGGTTGGGTAGGAGGCTGTTTGGAGGTTTGTGCAATCTCTCAAGACACCTCAACTCTGTTACCACATATTCTTGAAAGTCTCTCAATGTGTTTGGTGCCTTCCCGAATGATCCTTCCCCATTTGGGTTAGTAACATGCCAGTCGCTCCCATGAGTCAGCAGGGTGTTCAACCTCTTCAGGGATGCTTTGAGGACAAGACGAAAGCATTTCTGCTGACCTCCAAGGAGTTTCCTGCTGCGATTGAGTTCCAAGCAGAGCAGTTCCTTTGGGAGTCTGTTGTCAGGTGTACAAGCAACATGTCCTGCCCAGCAGAGCTGGTTTTGCGTGATTAGCTCCTCGATGTTGGGCAAGTTGGCTTGGGAGAGGACACTCCTGTTAGACCACCTTTCTTGCGAAGGCACCACTTACTATACTTCTCCAATGCTTTTGAGAAGCCTATTGTAGGTCATCCAAATCTCTGAAACATACAGGAGCTGGGGGAAGCACTGCTGTCCGGCAAAGCATGTCCTTAGTCTCAGTTTTGAGATCCTGGCCCTCAAATACTTTTTTTCCTCAGTCAGCCAAAGGCTGAGATAGTATTTGAAATTGTGAATTTTGTCATTTATATCTACCTTTGTCAAGGGGAGGCTCCCAAGAAAAGGAAAATAGTCTACAATTTCCAGGAACTTGCGATTGATTTTAATCAATAGGTGGGCGAGCAGAGTGTTTTGCTGTGGGAGTGCTTGGAAGAGGACCTTAGTTTTCCAAGTGTTTAGTGAAAGGCCCATTTTCTCATATGCTTCAGAGAATGATCTGGAGCTCAGTTTCTCAGTAAACACACACGCGCGCAAAGGTACTGCCCTTAATTTTCCAATCTTCCTTAGATACTTGGGTGATGCTAGAGGACTGATGGCTGAGTTTGTGCTGCGCATATGGACTTCTAAAAGGCATTTGATAAGTGCCACATAATTGGCTGGTCAGTAAAGTTGAAACTCATAGAAGGAAAGCAACAAAGGTAGCATAGATACAAAGTTGGCTGAGTGCCAGGATGCAGTCATTTTTCCGACTGAATGGGGTTCCTCAGGGATCAATACTAGGGCCACTGTTTTTCTTGAAATATATCAATGACCTAGGCTAGGGTGTAGAAAGGACTATTTCAAAATTCGCAGATGACAAAATTTGGAGGTACTGTGAATTTTGAGGAGGATAGCGATAGATTTCATGACAAGCTGATGGAATAGGAAGATTAAATTTATTGCAGAGAAGTTTGAAGTGATACATTTTAGGAGGGAGTGTTGTATTCCAGAAAGCCAGCTGAAGGATTGAGCTAGAGTCAACATTTTACATTTATTTACAGAGTTACACATTACAAACATACAACTCCAAGCTGAACAACCATAGGAATCTCTACTGAGTTTGGACTGACAATCATCAGGAAGACCAAGGTTATGGGTCAGGACATAGGGACTCTGCCTTCCATCAACATTGAAAACCTCACTCCGGAGGTCATCGACAGCTTCACATACTTTGGATCAACAATCACCTGCAACCTGCCCCTTGATGCCAAGATCAGCACCAGGATTGCCAGAACAGGCTGGTGCCATGTCACATTTGAGAAAGCAAGTGTGAACCAACAGTAAACTAACAAACTACAAAGCTCTGCACATACTAGGCTTGTATTCTCAGCACACTCCTTTCCAGTAGCGAAGCATGGACAACTTATGCAAGCCAAGAACAGCTTCTACCACGGCTGCCTGAGATGACTATTGGGGAATGCCTGGCAGGAGAGACTGCCAAATACAGAAATGCACCAGCATCCAGGGATCCCCAGCATGTTAGCTCTCGAGTCAGAAGCAACTCTGTTGACTGGCTCGTATGGATGATGACTGTATTCCCAAAGAAATGCTCCATGGCAAGCTTGCTACTGGCACAAAACCAACAAGTCACCAACATCTGCGTAACAAGGATGTCTGTAAACGAGATCTCAAGTTGACTGGGATGGCAGTCGATACATGGGAAATTCTTGCTGCTTACAGGCAAGCAGTCAGGAAGGGGGTGGAAAAAGCAGAGGACAAAAGAAACGGTCAGATGCAGAAAAAAAGCCTCAAAGAAGGAAAAAATACATCAGTTGAACTCAGCATAACGCTATTCACTTGCAGAAGGGATTGCCATTCATGAGTCAGCATCTACAGCTACAACAGATGATGTTCAATCCAGAACTAACATACACCCCAAGCACAGTCCATAATCGCCCAAGATGGATGGATGCCTGCTACTACTTTAATTAAAGGGGGCTCAAGTGAATGCCCAGTTAATGCCCATCACCAGTTTTAAACAAAACTAATATACAATTAGCAGGAAAAACAGGGGAATGTAAAGTAAAGGGCTCAGAGGTGTTGGGACAGGGACGCCTGAGAGTATGTATTTGTGAACAACTTGAAGGTAGAAGGGCAAGCTGAGAAAGTAGTTGAAAAGTCACAGCATTCAACTTCAATGGGATAAGAGTGGATCTGGGTCAAATATTGACAAGAAAAACAATAGCTGAACAATGGACAATCTTCAAAGACGACATAGTTCAGTCATAGTCAAGGTATTTCCTTGAAAGGGAAAGGTAGGGCCAACAAATCCAGAGCTCCCCGGATGACAAAAAAAGAGATAGAAATTAAGATCAAGAAGAAGAAGTGTGCTACAACAGATGTCAGGTAGCACCAAGCTGAATACAGAAGATTTAGAAGGGAGGTGTAAAAGCAAATAAGAGATGCAAAGAGGGAGTATGAAAAAGAGACTGGCAGCCAACATAAAAGGGAATCCCAAAGGCTTCTATAGCAAAACAATGCTAGGAGGAGTGGGGCCAATTAGGGTCCAAAAAAGGATTTACAGATGGAGGCAGGGAGCAGAGCTGAGGTATTAAATTAGTACTTTGCATCTGTCTTTACCAAGGGAGATGTTGCTACTCAGGTTATGGTGAAAGAGGTAATTCAAACACTAAATGGGGTTAAAATTGATAAGGAGATGGTATTGGATATGCCGTCTGTAAAATTGATAAGGAACCAGGACCGGATGAGATGCACCCAAGGATACTGTGAGAAGTGAGAAGGGAAATTGCAGAGGCACTGGCCATAATTTTTCAGGTCTTTTAGACTCTGGGATGATGCCAGAGGGCTGGACAATTGCAAACATTACACCTTGGTTCAAAAAAGGCTGTAGAAGATAAGCTTAGTAGCAACAGGCCAGTCAGTTTGACTTCAGTGGTTGGGAAACTTCTCGAACAATAATTCAGGACAAAATTAATAGGCACATGGACAAATGAGGGTTAATTAAAGAAAGCCAGCCTGGATTTCCTAAGGGAAAATTGTGCTTAACTAACTTGGAGTTTTTTTTAAAAATTAGGTAATAGAGAGTGCTGATGACGGCAATGCTGTTGATGTGGTTGGTGTACACAGACTTCAAAATGTTATTTGATACAATACGCATGACAGACTCAAGAGCAATGTTATAAGCTCATGGAAGGAAAGGAACAGAAGCAGCATGAATATGGAATTTGTTGAGTGACAGGAAACAAGAGCAGTGGTTAATGGATGTTGTTTTCATTGGATGAAGGTTTGTAGTGGAGTTCCCCAGATGTCAGTGTTGAGATCCTTGTTTTTTCCTGATACATATTACTGACCTAGACCATGGAAGTATTATGAACCGTGAGGAGGATAATGTAGGACTTCAAAAGGATATAAACAAATTGGTGGAATTTGCAAACAGGTGACAGATGAACTTCAATGTGAAGTGATTCATTTTGGAAGAAAGAACATGGAGACACAGTAAAAAATAAAAGGATGTAACTCTAAAGGGGGTGCAGGAGCAGAGGGACCTTGGTGTATATGTGCATAAGTCATTGAAGGTGGCAGGACAGGTTGAGAGCACGGTTAATAAAGCACACAATATCCTGGGCTTTATCAATAGGGCCACAGAATAAAACAGCAAGGAAGTTATGTTGAACTTATATAAGACACTAGATTAGCCTCAGCTGGAGTAACTGCAGCCAGTTCTGGGCACCACAATTTAGGAAGAATGTGAAGGCATTGGAGAGAGTACAGAGATTCAGGAGGACGATTCCAAGAATGGGGGACTTCAGTTATGAAGATAGGTTGAACAAGTTAGGCCCGTTTTCCTTGGAGAAAAGAAGGCAGAGAGAAGATTTGATAGAGGTATTCAAAATCATGATGGGTTTGGATAGAGTAGATAGGGAGAAACTGCTCCTATTCATGAAAGGATCGAGAATGAGAGGGCACAGATTTAAAGTAATCAGTAAAGGAAGCAAAAGCGACATTAGGAGAAATATTTTTGTCGTAGAGAGTGGTTAAGGTCTGGAATGCACTGCCTGAGTGTGTGGCGGAGACAGGCTCAACCAAAGCATTCAAGAGGAAATTAGACTGTTAACTGAAAAGGAAGAATGTACAAGGTTATGGAGAGAAGAACAGAGAATGGCACAAAGTGAATTGCTCATTCAGAGAGCCGGTGCAGACATGATGGGCTGGAGGGCCTCCTTCTACACTTAGAAATTCTGTGATTCTGTGATCCTGGGCTTCCTAAATAGAGAGCTAGAGTACAAAAGCAAGAAAATTATGATGAACCTTTATAAAATATTGGTTCGGCCTCAATTGGCGTGTTGTGTCTAATTCCCAAAGTGCACTTTAGGAAGGATGTGAAGGTCTTAGATAGGGTGCAGGAAAGATTTACGAGAACGGTTCCAGGGATGACAGACAACAGTCACGTGGATAGATTGGAGAAGCTGGGGTTTTCTCCTTAAAGGGAAAGTTGAGAGGAGATATGGTGGAGGTGGTCAGAATCATGAGGGGTCTAAATGAGTAGAAAGAGAGGAACTGTTCCCATTTGCAGAAAGATTAAGATCTCGAGGTCACCAATTTAAGGCGATTGGCCAAGAACCATGGTGAACAAGAGGAAAAACTATTTTATGCAGCAAGTGGTTAGGGCCTGAAATGCACTGCCTAAGAGTCTGGCAGAGGAAAATTCAAATCAGGGCATTCAAAAGGGAATTGGATAAGCACCTAAAGTGAAAAAAATTTTGCAGGGGTATGGGGAAAGGACATTGGAGTGGGACCAGCTGTTCTTGCAGAGTTTCAGCACAGGCACAGCAGGCCAAAAGGCCTCCTTGTGCTTCTATGATTCGATAATATTAAAATCTAATAATTTCCTCCTAAATTTTTTTAGCTTTTCTCATATCTCTGGAACTTTATTCGCACCCTCTACAGTGAATATGGATGCAAAGTGTTTAGCAAGTCTGCCATTTTATGACTTTCAATTACAATTGGCTGAAACTTAGCAACAAAGTTATGATGTCAACAGCTGTGCACTATTGTCAATGTGTAAATCTGCCAGCAAATTAAGGGGATTAAGAGATGCACCAATAATTCCAAATCTTCAGAATTTAGAAATCAATTTACGCTATTCTGCAGTTTGTTACACACAGTCTCTCCTCCTCAGCCTTCGTTATCTTTAAGAACTTGCTGGTTTCGCACATTAATTACCAATTAAACTCACCACAGAAAGTTAAGTCTAATGAATAATATTCAGTGCCCTTTTAACAATGTTAATTTTAATCACAACTTTTAACAATTTAGCGTCTCAATCCTTCAGATAGTGAATTGTTCAAAATTTTACAAAGGCCAAATTTTAAATTTTTATCCTTACTTTTTCTCTCCTCTCCCTCTCAATCCAATCTTTCTTTTCCTCTTTCTGTATCCAATTTGACTCCAACTCACCTCCCCATCCCACCTCAGTCACTCTTCTCTTTATTTCTCAATCCTTAAATCTCATTAGGTAAAGAAATACATTATCCTCCTTGTCGTTCACTAAGATTCCAAATACCCTGCTGCTCTCACCACGCCGTTACTAGCTCGCACTTCCAGCCAGCTTGGACTGAAAAATGCTTTAAGCTGAAGGGGGCAGGATAAAGTATAATAGTACACCGTGAGATACTCCTGCATGTTCCAGCCCATTATCACATGTCTGTCTTTAATGGGCCACCTTATTCCTCTTAATTGTAAAAACCTTTAGTGGTGTCCTTGATATCCCTCACACAGTGCTTCTTGTATCCCCTTTTAGCAGTTATTATTTAATTTGGATAAATAACTGTCATGCATATAACATTTTATGAATGCGCACTTGGATCCTTACAACTGCTCTTAAATTGACTTTTCTTCCACAATAAAACCTTTAAATCACTTTAAAAGCCTTCTGTTGAAAAAGTTTTAGTTCAAAGAAAAACTGACTACAGTGTACTAAACACAAATTTCTTTACAGATCATTCAACATACTTTTTTCTCCTTTTTGAGGAGTGAACCCGATTTGTCCTGAGAATGCGATGAGGAATCGCTCAAACCTTGATCACATGCACTAGATGAATACTTGCCTCTCTTCTAAAAGAAAACATTATTTTAAAAAAGCTTTAACTTTAAGCTATAGATAAATAAATTTATTAGGGTAGAAGGTCAATTTCAAGACAGCCAAACAATTCATAGAATGATACCAACATCAAATAAAATGGTATCAAAAAAGAAAACTTTGCTTATAATTTAACACAATATATAGAGTCAATTGCTTTATTTAATGCATCACACCCCACCTGTTTTGTTGAAGACTGTTAGAAGGGAGGAAAAAAAATCAAACTTATTCAAGATGCTGAAATAGATTTTTTTTGAAAAAACATGCTTGATTTCTATATTACTTACAATCCAGTCTGCTAATCATGAAATTACTGCTCTTTTCAAAAGATATGGCTTAACATGTTTGGCATTCCACATCTTCCAATGACTTTAGCAGTTAAGATTATATTTCAGTGCCATAGGAACCTAGGGCCTAGAAATTAGATCACACCTAAAAATGAGTATACAGGGGGTCAGGGACTACCTATGCCAATTACTATCAATGTAAACAACACACAATGCTGTCTGATGACCACAAAGATTTGCTTGTGCAGCCAGTTATTCATTGGCTGCAGGCCTATCAGGGGGGATCAAAATCTGGAGTCCAGAAAATTACTTGAAGCAGTTGGAACCTCTTAAAGGGGAGATGCATTCTGGCTACAAAGACTCTGGAGCACATTCAAGAAATAGCTGAAGGTGACATCAAGTATCCAGGTTCTTTGATGCAAGCAATGGCAAAGAGGAAGGGCATTCTTCATCGCTACAATGCAGGAAATTATCTCCATGATTTAATTTCCAAAAAGGAATTGGGTATACTTGAAAATGAAACATTTTCAGGGCAATGGGCAAACAGAAGTAGAGCTTTTTCTTATTCATTTGCGGGACATGGGCATCGCTGGCTAGGCCAGCATTTATTGCCGATCCTTAATTGCCCTTGAGGGTGGTGGGTGAGCTGCCTTCTTGAAACACTGCAGTCCATGTGGTGTAAGTAGACCCATAATGCTGTTAGGGAGTTCCAGGATTATGACACAACGTTAGTGAAGGAACTGCGATATATTTCCAAGTTAGGACGGTGATTGGCTTGGAGGGGAACTTCCAGGTGGTGGTGTTCCCATGTGTCTGCTGCCCTTGTCCTTCTAGATGGTAGTGGTCATGGATTTAGAAGGTACTGCCTATGGAGGCTGGAAGCAGAGCATCTTGTAGATGGTATACGCTGCTGCTGCTGCTATTTGTTAGTGGCGGAGAGAGTGAATGTTTGTGGAATGCGTGCTAATCAAGCGGACTGCTTTGTCCTAGGCGGTGTCAAGCTTCTTGAGTATTGCTGGAGCTGCACTCATCCAAGCAAGTGGAGAGTATTCTATCACATTCCTGACTTGTGTCCTGTAGACGGAGGACAGGTTTTGGGGAGTCAAATGGCGAGTTACTCACCACTGGATTCCTAGCCTCTGACCTGCTCTTGTGGCCACAGCATTTATATGGCTAGTCCAGTTCAGTTTCTGGTCAATAGTAAACTCCCGGATGTTGATAGTGGGAGATTCAGCGATGGCAATGCCATTGAATGTCAAGGGGTGATGATTAGATTCTCTCTTGTTGGAGATGGTCATTGCCTGGCACTTGTGTGGCACGAATGTTACTTGCCACTTGTCAGGCCAAGCCTGCATATTATCCAGGTCTTGCTGCAGATGGACATGGACTGCTTCAGTATCTGAGGATTCACGAATGTTTGCTCAGCATTGTTCAATCATCAGCGAACATACCCATTTTTGACTTTGTGAAGGAAGGAAGGTCATTGATGAAGCAGCTGAAGATGGTTGAGCCAAGGACGCTACCCTGAGGAACTCCTGCAGTGATGCCCTGGAGCTGAGATGACTGACCAACAACTTCAGCCATCTTCTTTGGACTAGGTATGCCTCCAACCAGCAGAGAGTTTTCCCCCAATTCCCATTAAATCCAGGTTTGCTACGGCTCCTTGATGTCACACTCGGTCAAATACGGCCTTGATGTCATGGGCAGTCACTCTCACCTCACCTGGGGAGTTCAGCTCTTTTGTCCATTTTTGAACCAAGGCTGTAATGAGATCAGAAGCTGACTGATCCTGGCAGAACCCAAACTGAGTGAGGTGACTGCTAAGCAAGTGTTGTTTGATAGCACTACTGATGACTCCCACCATCACTTTACTGATGATAGAATGCAGACTGATGGGACAGTAACTGGCCAGATTGGATTTGTCCTTTTTGAGTACAGGACGTACCTGGGCAATTTTCCTCCTTGCCAGGTAGATGCCAGTGTTGCAGCTGTACTGTGACGGCTTGATTAGGGCATAGCAAGTTCTGGAGCACAAGTCTTCAGTACTATTGCCAGAATATCGTAAAGGCCCCTAGCCTTTGCAGTATCCAGTGCCTTCAGCGCGGAGTGAATTGAATTGCTGAAGGGCTGGGGACTTCCAGAGGAGGCAGAGATGGATCATCCACTAGGTGCTTCTGGCTGAAGATTGTTGTGAATGCTTCATCCTCATCTTTTGCACCGATGTGCTGGGCTCCCCCATTATTGAGGCTAGGGATATTTGTGGAGCCTCCTCCTCTGGTTAGTCGTTTAGCTGTCCACGACCATTCACAACTGGATGTGACAGGACTGCAGAGCTTGGATCTGATCCGTTGGTTATGGAATAGCTTAGCTCTATCACCTGCTGCTTATGCTATTTGGCACCCAAGTAATTCTGTATTATTGCTTCACCAGGTGGGCACCTCATTTTTAAGATATGCTTGGTGCTGCTCCTGGCATGTCCTCCTGCACTCTTCATTGAATCAGAGTTGATACCCTGGCTTGGTGGGAATGGTAGAGTGAGCGATGTGCCAGGCAGGCCATGAGATTAGGTTGCTCTGCAAGAAGAGTCCTACTCTAAAGAAGAGTCATACAGACTTGAAACGCTAATGTTTCTCTCTCCACAGCTGCTGCCAGACCTGCTGAGTTTTCCAGCGTTTTCTGTTTTTGTTTGATTTCCAGCATCCGCAATATTTTGCTTTTATCTTGGGTTACAGATTGAGGTTGAATATAATTCTGTTACTGCTGATGGCCCACAGAGCTTCTTGGCTACCCTGTCTAGAGCTGCTAGATCTGCTCAAAATCTATCCCATTTAGCATGGTGGTGGTGTCATACAACACAATGGAGGGTACCCTCAAGGTGAAGACAGGTCTTCATCTCCACAAGGACTGTCAGGGGGTCCCTCCTCCCGATACTGCCATGGGTATATGCATCTGCAGCAGGCAGGTTGGTGAGGATGAG
This sequence comes from Carcharodon carcharias, assembly GCF_017639515.1. Classification (NCBI taxonomy): domain Eukaryota; kingdom Metazoa; phylum Chordata; class Chondrichthyes; order Lamniformes; family Lamnidae; genus Carcharodon; species Carcharodon carcharias. Next base: position 61,287,370 of record NC_054469.1, read on the forward strand.
GTCAAGTATCCTTTTCTCTCTTGTTGGTACCCTCATTATGCGCAGGCCAGTCTAGCAGCTATGTCCTTGAGGACTCAGCCAGTTCAGTCTGCGGTGGTGCTACCAAGCCACTCTTGATGATGGACATTGAAATCCCCCACCCAGAGTACATTCTGCGCCTTTGCTACCCTCAGTGCTTCCTCCAAGTGGTGTCCAATATGGAAGAGTACTAATTTTTCGGCTGCAGGAGCAAGGAGCAGGGGGCAGTATGTAGCAATCAGCAGAAAGTTTCCTTTCCCAGGTTTAGCCTGATGCCATAACACTTCACGGGGGGCAGAGTCGATGTTGAGGACTCCCAGGGCAACACCCTCTCAACTGTACCCCACTGTGCTGCCATCTCTGCTGGGTCTGTCCTGCCAGTGGAACAGGACTTGCCCAGGAATGGTGATGGTGGTGTCTGGGACATTATCTGTAAGGTATGATTCCGTGAGTATGACTATGTCAGGCTGTTGCTTGACTAGTACGTGAGACAGTTCTCCCAATTTTGGCACAAGCCCCCAGATGTTAGTAAGGAGGACTTTGCAGGATCGACAGGCCTGAGTGTGCCGTTGTCGTTTCTGATGCCTAGGTCGATGACGGGTAGTCTGTCCAGTTTCACTTCTTTTATTGACTTTTAGCGGTTTGATACAACTGGGTGGCTTGCTTGGCCATTTCAGAGCACGTTTAAGAGTAAAGCACATTACTGTGCATCTGGAGTCACATGCAGACCAGTTGGGGATGGCAGATTCCCTTCCCTAAAGGACATTAGAACAATATGGCTTTTTTTTTTTACAACAATTGACAATGGTTTCATGGTCATCATTAGACTTTTACAGACTTATATTCAATTTAAATCCCACCACCTACCATGGGAACCCAGGTCCACAGAACATTCGCCTGGATCTCTGGATTACCAGTCCAGTGACAATATGACTACACCACTGCCTCTTCAAAGATCCAGCTTCAATTGGTTGACTAGACTTCCTTGTGCTGTATAATTTTGTGATCTATGGAACAACCAATCTGAATGACCAGTCAAGTGAGAGCTAGTCAGGTAAACAGACTGGAAAAATATTTTATCACAGTTGTACCGCTTACCGTCTGACTAATTACAGCAGCCACAACACTGTCTTCCACCACTACCTTGTCCTGTCGTACAATCAACTGAAGTAAACGTCACAGACCTACTTATGCTTGTGCTCATACACTCACTACCACTTATACAATCCTCAGTATTCAGAACTCACATCTCACACAGAACATCAGCCACTCGAGCATGGCAGCCACTTCCTCCAAGCACAACACAACATTTCATTCTTCCTTGCGGGAGAAGGTCATGCAGCACAAGGCAATAAGGTACCACAGCAGGAGGAAGGGCCTTGCTTTCTATTGTCTGACTACTCCCTATCTAACATACAGACATGATAGCACAAAAAGCTGCAGGTGTTCTAACACCTGCTCCCAACTCTCACTCATACCACAAGCTAACCTATTTCTTTCATTTCAGCTGCTGAGAATTTTGACACCCCTCACCCAATAGAAGATGAGCAATGCAATGCTCTTGAAGCTGCACCTTCACTTGATCTGACACCTGCAAGCACCAGCTTAGATATTGACACCACATGGACTTTAAAAGCTATGCTAAAAGACAGATCAGCAGAAGTGCACTGGGGCTAAGGCATAGCGATTGTTACAACAGGAGCCAGCTCACTCGAGTACAAAATCACATTGGCCCCACATAATGGGGATGCCATGCCGACTTCTGGTTCCCAATTAGCTACTTTAGAGGACTCAAACATATACTTAGAAATGCTAGGTGCACTAAACGTCCTGCCAGAGAGCTTGCATATATCTATGCTTTGCAGCACTATGTCTATCTCCAAGTTGTCCTTTTGCACAGAGCATGAGGACCTTGCTATCTAATTCCTCATTGGAACCCAACTGTTGGAGGGTGTTGGTTACAGGTTGGTAATCTGAAGAAGTCTTCATAGTCATACACAGATTAACTGTAAGTCTTTATTGACTCTTAGAACTATTTACAAATATACAGTCTCCATGCCTGCTGGTACACACGACTCTATCCAATACTCAACTGACCTTGGGTGCGGGTCATGTGCTCTCACATCACTCTGTGGGCGGTACTGTACTCATCCCATATTAATCTAGACCCTTATACTACACTCCCCCCTCCTTCAAGTCTTTTTTCTTAATTCATTCACGGGATGTGGGCATTGCTGGCTGGGCCAGCATTTATTTGCCCATCCCTAGTTGCCCTTGGGAAGGTGGTAAGCTGCCTCCTTGAACCACTGCAGTCCCTGTGGTGTAGGTATACCCACAGTATTATTAGGAAGGAAGTTCCAGGGTTTTGACCCAGGAACAGTGAAGGAACGGCAATATATTTCCAAGTCAGAATGGTGAGTAACTTGGAGGGGAAATTCCAGGTGGTTGTGTTCCCATCTGTCTGCTGCCCTTGTCCTTCCAGATGGTAGTGGTTGTAGGTTTGGAAGGTGCTGTTGAAGGCGCCTTGGTGAATTCTTGAAGTGCATCTTGTACACACTGCTGTTACTGTGCATTGGTGGTGGAGAGAGTGAATGTTTGTGGATGTGATGCCAATTTTAAGTGATTATAATTTGCCTTATGTCTTACATTGTCATTACTACCATGCATTTACATTGTCATTACTACCATGCATTTACATTGTCATTACTACCATGCATTTACATTGTCATTACTACCATGCATTTACATTGTCATTACTACCAGGCATCTACATTGTCATTACTACATTATCACTACTCTATCTTCCCCCCTTCAAGTCCCTGAATTCAAAGGTTCATGCATTCAGGAGGCCTTATAGCCCTTCCATAACTTACTGGCACCACTGTCGGAGGAGTGGTAGGCTTTGTTGCTACTAGTTCTTCCTGTAGGTTTGGAGGGTGCTCTGGCATCTGGGTATGTTACTCGATATCTCTCTAATGAACAGTGGGGATGGGTAGTCTTGGAATGGGGAGCAGGCTCCTCCTGTTTCTCCTGACTGTGCCCTCTGTGGTGCCAACCATGGAGGTGCATGGTTGGTCCTCATCCTTTCTAATGACGGTACCTTCTTTCTCAAGGTCTTTAATCCAGGCCTTGACACCTTTTTGTAATTACGGCAAGTGTCTGGTGAGGTACTTTCTGTATTAGGCAGAAGCTTGCTTCTGCCTGGGAGACTGCTCCCTTGCTTGGATGTCGTTGCAATCCTTGGTGACCAAATTTTTATGAGTTTCTTCGGCAGGATTGGAAGCTGCGTACTGAGTTTCCTGTTCAACAGGAGTTCAGATGGGGACAGGCCACATTGTTAAGGGGTGAACCTGTACACAAGCAATGCTGTGGGAAGTCCTCGTTCTTTTTTTTTTAGGAAAGCTCAGCCTCTCCGTTTGACTGCAGGTATCTCAGGGAGCTGATGCGGTGGTAGAAGCAAGATGTGGCAGTGAAGTATGCAAAGTACTCATTTGAAAATCGTGAGCTGTTCTCAGACATGATCTCATCTGGGATGCCATGGCTTGCGAACTTCTCTTTTAGTGCCTTAATCACTGCCAATGTGGCAGTCGTATATAGTTACTTTGCCTCAACCCATCTGGAGAAGTAGTCCGCCACTATAAGGAATGAAGGAAGGAATGATTTGCTGATGGAGACGAACAGGTCAATGCCCAGCCTCTCCCATGGCCTGGTAGCCACCAGACAGCTGACTGGGTTTGTGCTCTACAGTTGGCAATGCCCAAGTGCCCTGGTTTTTTTTTAAAAGGATCTCTGGCCTCAAGAACGCTAGGATGACCAGCTGCTCATGCTAGACCAGAAAGTCATCTCTAATCATAAAGGAGCTTTTTTTTGGTTGGGCCCAGGTTTTCATGGCCCCTCCATTTGGTCTTTGAGCTTTGAGGCCATCCTTGGCAATATCTGGAGATGCCGCACACTCTTCATCGTGCATTTGTTCCTGGCGGATTTGTTGGAGTTCACTTGCAGTCACTGACGAGTGTTTCTTTGCCAATTGGGACAGCGTTTTCAGTTCTTTAATGAAATTTACATCTTGTTTTGTCGGCAGGCCCACTGTGGCCTTTGAAGGTGTGTCTCCTATTGTCTAGTTTTTACCTTGAACATGCACCATGTAGGCATATCTCATGAGGCGTGGGTGAAACTTCTAGGCTCTGGAATTCAGCTTCAATGGCTGCTGTTCATCCAATAAGCAGGCTAGTAGCTTGTGGTCCATTTTGATAATAACCTTGAGGCTGATGATATAGTTTGAAAACTTCTCATGCCCACGTGACTGTGTGAACTACCTTTTCTATGATGGCGTATCTCATCTCCGTGTCCTACAGCCCTCTGTTTGCGTAATACACAAGCTAGCAACTTCCATCCAGTTGCTCCTAGAATAGGACCGCTCCCTGACCTGTGGATGAAGCATCTGCTGCTATGGTCGTGGGCAGGGCTGGGTCACAGTGGGCCAGAATATCTGTGGGGGAGCAGCATCGCCTTGACGTGAGTGAAAGCTTGCTCTTGATGTGAGTCCCAGCACCATGCTTGGTCTTTCTTAAGTAGATGACTCGAGGGTTCTTCGATTTGTGCCAAATTCAGTAAAAATTTCACCATCCCCAAGAATTGCTAGAGATCTGGAATTGAGGATGGGGTTGGGAACTTGTTTTTTTTGTGGGTCTGCCATGATGCCTTTATTGCTGATGATGTGGTCCTTGAATTGAACTGATGCTATGGAAAACTCAAACAAAAAGAAAAAATACTGGAAAAACTCAGCTGGTCTGACAGCGTCTGTGGAAAGACAGAGTCAACATTTTGAGTCCGTATGACTCCTCTTCAGAGTGGAGGGTCTATGGAAAACTCGCTCGTCATTCAGCTTCAGCCCTGCTTCCTGTAAGTGGTCTTAGAGCGCTGAGAGTCTCTTGTCATGTTCATCCACCATTGCACCACAAGCCAATACATTGTACATTGCCCATGTGGCAACTGACCCCCTGAAGGCACTGCAAAATGGCTGACATCATATGTTGCAATATTTCTGGCACTGAAGTGATTCAAAATGGCAGGTGGTTAAAGCAGAATCTGCCGAAGTGGGTAATAAATGTTATCAGCAGCCTAGGCTCTTCGACAAAAGGGAGCTGCCAAAAGTCTCTGTTTGCACCTAGTTTTGAAAATACCATGCTCTTCAAGAGTTTGGTGAGGATTTCATCCACAGAGACATGGGATGTGCTTCTCTGGCTAAGGCTTTATTGAGCTGTGTCAGGTAAACGATGATATGGATAGAACAGTTCAGTTTTGGGACAGGGACCAGCCCGGAACACCATGCAGTTGGTTGTGTGACTGGAGAAATGACTGCCATGTTTGTGATCTTGTCCAGCTGCTGCTGCACCTACTTCATGAGTGTGTGTGGAATCTTACATGGTGTGAGTAGGCACACCGGGTTAGCATCCTCTGTTATCCAGCATGAGTTTTCCAGTCACCCCAGTCTGTACTCACATTTGTACTTACAGTCAGGCCCTTGCTGGCTGACCTTATCAATCTTCTGTAACAGGTTAAGTTCAACACAGGCTTTGCAGCTTAGTAATGAACAATCCTGGTTATGGATCGCAAAGAGTCTCATGGATTGTTTTATTCTTGTATCTGTGTCACCTGCAGGTGCCTTTCACCAGCACCTTTAAGCCTCCCGCCTTGTATAGGGGTATTGTGGGCAGCATCAGCCACTGTGTCACTAGCCATGGTTTTCTGTCTGACAGGACTGTTCCACTGGCTCCTATGTTTAATTTAAAAATTGTTAAATGGCCATTTACTGAAAAGTCCGCGTTCCTAAATGAAAAACCAAGGTTTTTGACCTTACCCAAGAAGCACGGCTGTCTCTCTTCCAGGATTGCAGTCTCAACTTCATAGATAGCCTTTGGGCCTTCTGTGCATTTCAGTGTTTTTGCCCTGCACAGTTTTCTATAGTACCCAATCCTGTTGCACCGAAAGCATTAGGCTGAAATTGCAGGTCACTGATCTTGTCTGTGGGGCACTTTACTCCACAGCACTGGCATGGTCACTCTAATGGCCATATTGGATGTTGCTTTTCCTGGCCTGGAGTGTCCATGTGGTTTTGCTACTTAATGAGCTGAACTGTGGGTTGGCCTCTGCACCATGGTTTATTTTCTCCCTTTAAAATGGTTCTGTGCTGATCACGGAGTTCTGGCTGTCTAACTACCTGGTTTGCCTTTACCAGGGTTACCATTTTGCTTTGCTTGCATGAAGTCAGAGAGTGCGTCGTCTGCTACCAGCGTCACCACATTCGCAATCTTCTGCCATCCTGTACAGGTCAATGATAAATGAATCGACAGGCTCTCCTGGTTGCTGGACTTGCTTGTTAAATTTAGCTCGAGGATTTTACTGCTTCTTAGATTAAAATAAATTCCAAAAGATTTTAGCATTTTTTTCAAATGTAGCAAATGATTCATCAATTCCCTGTCTTGCAATAATGTTGCCCGCAATCGGGCTACCAATTAAAGCAGTGTTTTAATCTGCTCTGCTGCTGACTTTTTGTCTGAACAATGCTGTACCTGAGCAATCTTTTCCTCTGAAGTCCCCAATTATGTGATTGCTCTGGACCTTGGATTAATCCAAATTGATCTGTAAGTGTGGGATTCTGATCAATACTCAAATTTTTTAAAGTGTGGGTTCTACTTTAGGAGTTTTCTCAATTTCAAGATCGGGTCACCATTCACTTAGAGACAAATGGATTTCCTGCGCGCGCCAGTTTTGGCAGGCTCTGTTACAATGGCGATCGCCGTCAGCTTGAAAGTTTCTCAACAATGGCTGTCTTGCTCAAAGTTTATGCTTGAAGTCACAAATTGCTCAAATCATACCTTTTGCTCGCCTTTAGCTGCATTTAAAAGTACCACAATATTCAATTAATAATGAAATTTTTCGGAGCAAGCTCGGATGCCAAATATTAAGATGCTGACTCGGATTTTAGCAATGACTTTTTTCAACCTGCATTTCTGATTCTGAAATTGTTAAATATTTCTCAGGACTTGCTGTAGCCTGGAATTTTAAAAAAATTAGCTCACCCTTACTAGGTCTGCTGACTCCAGTGCTCTGGAGATTTGTGGGTCTTCTGCTGCAGTAAATAATTTTAAATTTCTGCCTTCAGCTTCCAAGCTTTTCTTGAAACATTTTCTTGGCCATTTTTCCTTTGTGACTGTGCTTCTGGAGTTTCTTTGCAGGTCAGATGGCTTTGCCGAATTTTTTTCTCAGTCTTCCAGCATTTTAGTTTTTCTCTGCATTATCCTCAAGGTTTTGGGCATTTTCCACAAGCTGCCACCATGTTGTAGGGTGTTCGTTACAGTTTGGTAGGTCTAAAGAAGTCTTTGTAGTCATATGTAGTGGTACAACCGCAGTCCATGTTATTCAATGAGCAAGCCAAATCCCAGAGGAAAACCTGTCTTACTGGTCATAACTTATTTTTCTGTATTTTGAAAATGAGGGGAAAACTACTGATCCCAGAAGCACAGAATTCCAGTAATGCTTTTAGGGTTTTAAAGTTAAAAGATTTATTAACAAGAAGGAAAAAACGAGTAAAATTACACAGTTGAAACAATCTTACAAAACATTCCCCAAAATACCCACTTAGTCAGAACACACAAGTAAACTGCTTGGCAACAGCTCCCTCATGATTTTTAACCGTAAGAATCCAATATTATTACCCAAGGCAAAAACTGCCGCTACTTTAATAAAGTATACCACACGACTTCTCACTCTCTTCCACTCCACTGTTGAAATCTGAAGGAAGTTCAGAAACAGACTGCTTTCTGAAAAGAAAGACTTTTCTGGCTTGAAACTGGATAGCTGCTTCAAATTCAAAACTTTTCTCAACACAAAGCTGGTCTCAGGACATCTCCACAAACACAGCCACCTCAACTCAACATCTCCTTTAAATAACTATTTTCCCCCTTTCATCCTAGACTCCATTGTCCTAAGCACATCTTTGAACCCAACTTTTCCAAAATACAAAAATCCTTCACATCTTCCTATTATCTCCACTTTTGAGTCCAACAAAATTTAATAACCTTCCCTTGCTTACTTATGAAACCTCTAAGTTGTAAAAGTCCCTTAAACTCCCATTGGAATTTAGCAACTGAAAAGTCAAGTCCTTACCTATCACCTAATGCAAATTTTAAAAGCCAACTTACTTACTTGTAACTCCAACTTCACCATAAACTCTCATTACAAATACATGCATCTAGAATACTTACCTTTCATCTCTCAGTTCCCACAGATGAGCTGTCTTTACTAACCTTCCCCCAGTTTAATTACACACACTTCTTCGCAGAATATCACCATATTCCCAAAGATATTAAAGAAGATAACAGGCATCTTCACAGTAGGTTAACTGTAAGTCTTTATTGACTCTTAAGAATGATTTCCAAATATACAATAAAGAGTACAAGCTAGGAGATGTTTCCATGCCAGCTTTTACACACGGCTCTGTCCAACACTTAACTGACCCTGGGTGTGGATCATGTGCTTCCTTACATCACTGCGTGGGTGGCTCTGTACTCAGTCCCACATTAACCCTCTATGTTTAGACACTTATACAACATCAACATAATGAAACATCTTATGACAGCTTCAACAGAAGCATAAGCTGCTGCCATGGAAGCTCTTCAGGCTATGGCAGCTCACAGTTCTGGCATTAAAGCTCAGATGGCTGTCGTCTTGGCTTTAGATTCACTGCTGAAAAGGATTTCCAGACCATGATATCACCTCTGAACCCTCTTCTCCAGCAGAGCCCAAAGGGTGCCGAAATGCCACTACAGGAGAATGGCCTTGGCTTCATAGAAGAGACATCCCATGCTTTTCTCAAGATGACAACATTCTTGTTCCCCACTTTTGCCCTTTGTGGCTCCAGCCGTGGCTTAGTGGCAGAATTCTTGCCTCTGCGTCAGATGGTTATAGGTTTAAATCCTAATCCAAAAGCTTGAGCATATAATCTAAGCTGACACACCAGCGCAATTCGGAGGGAGTGCTACATTGTTGGAGGTGCTGCCTTTCAGATGAGACATTAAACAGAGTGAATCTAAAAGATCCCAAGACACTATTTTGAAGAGCACCTGAGTTCCAATATTTAGCCATCAACTTACATCATTAAATAAAGAAAAGTAACTAGTCATTATTTCATTGCCATTTGTGGATGCCTGCTATGCACAAATTGTTTATCATATTTCCTACATTACATCAAAAGACTATTTCATTGGTTGCAAAGTTCTTTGGGACATCCTGACGTCATACAAGTTGCTGTACAAATGTAAGGTCATTTGTTCTTTCATCAACTAGCTGGCCTGGACTGATGCAATCTATGCTGAGGTGCTGCAGATAGCAGCTGAGCCATTTAGGCCCAAGGCTGCTCAAAATTGGCCTCCAAGGCCATCTAAAGTTTCCTCAATGTGAGCTCAGCAGCCTTCAACTTTCAAAGCTGTAACCACTTGCAGAAGCATCAAGTTAGGAAAACAAACACACAAGATAGGCACTTCTTGCTTGCAAAAGGGTGGTTAATTTTTTTTGCCAATGCTGTTTGATAAATTTGTGCGTTTTTATTGATTTGGAGTTTGCACTTGTCTTTACAATGCAGCAAGGCAATCCATAAATTTGGAGTTAAGGAAGACAATCAGATTGCAGATCTAAGAAAAACTATAACAATTGTTGGTGAATTGGGAGTGGGAGGTCTAATAATAGGTGAAGTGCTCCTCAATTAACTTATATCTGAGTTTCGGTACATAGACACTCTAATGGCAGCTGCCTCACCACCCACTCCTTGCTTTTCATTTTCGATAATCCCAGCATTTCAGTCTTCAAGTGTTGATCTCATTCAGCTTAACCTTAGCCTGTCATCATTTCTTCAAGGGAAGGAATGGCAGTGCAGCCTTAAGTTTACCCGGCCATTTTTTAGCAAACAAGAACAGGAAATTAAACCACATCAGCACCAATTTGGAACTGGCTTTTTAAAAAAATTAGGATATTTGAACCAACGGGCATGAAGACCCGCTCATCAGAGCTATCTAAATACTTACAGTACTTACAGGTTTGTTACTAGTTTACCATTTAATTGACATTACATACTTTGATTTTCAAAAAGGCATTTGTTATGATACTAGAATAATAATCCAGAGACAAAAGTTAAATACTGCAGGATGCTGGAAATCTAAAATTAAAAAAAAATGCTGGAAACACTCAACAGGTCCGGCAGCATGTGTGGAGACAGAAACAGAGTTAACGTTTCGATTCCGTATGGCTCTTTAGTTCTGAAGAGGAGTTACACGGACTCGAAACATTAACTGTTTCTCTCTCCACAGATGCTGCCAGACCTGCTGAGTTTTTCCAGCATTTTCTGTTTTCATTTTATATTATTTATAATAATCCAGAGACCTGGACTAATAATCCAGATGGCTCATGTTCAAATCTAACCATGGTAATTTGACAAGTTCAATTCAGTTAAGAAAATATGGCATCAGTAAAGGTGACCAGGAAGCTGTCAAACTGTTATAACAACGAAACTGGATTACTGATGTCCAGTGAAGAAAACCTCACCAACATATCTGACTCATAATTATCCTTTGAAGCAGCCTAGCAAGCCACTCACATCTAAAGCAATAAGTCCCAGCCTCAATAGCGACACTCAGTCCAAGAGTGAATTTTTTAAAAAACATGATAAGGCAGAGCCCAATGGAACCAGTGGCACATTTTGGGTTAACAAGCATATCATTCTCGTTGACATAAGGTTATTATTAACAGTAGCAGTTCCGCATGCTAATCAGCACAAAATGAGGAATTTTTTTCAAGCCCTGAAAATAGTGTATAGCCCTCCCTCACATAGTTACTCACCTGTTCTCAGCACTGACTGGGAATCTCTCCTAATAAACACGATAGGTACCAAAGTGTGCTGGGCTGAGAAATTTACGGTATGCTTAACTGCCCATCCACCGTAAATGAGGTCGCTATAGAAAAGCTCCCAGACTGGCCCTAGTATGAAAATCTAGACAGCAAAGCTGTGTGGAGGTTGACAAAGCCATCAGTTATCTACACTCAAGGAAAGCTCCAGGTTCAGACAGGATCTCAAGATAAATTTACAAATCTGGGGAGCCTTGCAAATCTGGGGCGCCCCAGCTAGCCATCAAACTTACACAATTATGTCACACAATGCGGGACTAATGAACCATTCCCGAGGAGTTGAAGAATACCACAACTGTTCACATGTACAAAGGAAAGGGACAAAAACTGTGACAACCACAGAGAAATCTCGCTGCTTGTGATAGCTGGTAAGATTCTAATAAAAATCCTACTCAACAGACTGGTAAACCACATAGCAAAATGTGTGCTGCCAGAAAGTCAAAGTGGGTTCAGAAAAGCCAGATGCACCTGCAACATCATCTTCCACCTTCAGCAAATACAACAGAAATGCCAGGAAAACAGATGGGACTCTACTGTGCTTTTATTCACCTGAGGAAGGCCTTCGACACAGTAAACAGAGAGGCCTTGTGGAACGTCTTAGCCAAACTTGGGTGCCCTGATAAAGTTGTAAACCTGACATAAAGGTCACACGATGGAATGATGGCCATGGTGAATACAATGACCCCTTTGGGGTAACAAGTGGTGTGATGCAGGGATGTGACACAGCCCTTATGTTCTTCTACATATTCTTTGCTTCCATCCTTTCTTGGGCATTTGATGGAAACGTTGATGGAATATACATTCAATTCAGAACAAATGGCAATCTCGAGATAACTGAAATCCTCAACTAAGGTATCAGGGATGATGGAAATTGTTGTTTGCCAACGATTGCATCCTCATGTCACACTCCGAGCAAGGCCTTCAATAGACCATGCGCTGCTTTTCACAAGTGCCCAATGACTATGGGCTCTGCCTGTACCCCACCTACTATAACTAACAATGACACAATCCTGAAGGCTGTAGATAACTTCTACCTATCTTGAAAGCACTATCTCTAGAAATGGCTGCATTGACAGCGAGACAGCAAATAGAATTGCCAGAGCAAGCTCGACATTTGTCCATTTATGCAAGACACTGTGGAGGAAACAAGGTATCAAACTTACAACAAAACTTGCTGTGTACAAAGCCATGGCACTCCCTATCCTCCTATAGGCCGTACCTAACCTCCTATATGCCTGTGAGGCATGGACTACCGACTCTAGACGTAAGCAATTGGATAGGTTCCACAAGAGACGCATTCAGAACATCACAGACATAAATAGGAGGACAAAGTGCTGAGCATTGAAGTATTTCAAAGAAGTGCCTGGAATTGAAGTACTCATCAGAGATCAGCTTAGATGGAGTGGACATGTAGCATGTATGGCTGATGATAAAATTCAGATGGTCATGTATTCACAACTTAAACATGGACAACATGTGTGAGATAGGCCAAGTTGAAATTTCAAGGACTCTTTGAAGGAGGACCTGAGGAATGTGGCATGTACACCACAGACTGGGAGAAAAACCACACAAAGGAGAACTACCTGGGGAGCAATCTCAAGTAGTGGCATTGTTTCCTTCGAACAGCAAAGAATCCAAGCTAGTTCTGTTGAAGGGTCATGAAGACTCGAAACGTCAACTCTTTTCTTCTCCGCCGATGCTGCCAGACCTGCTGAGTTTTTCCAGGTAATTCTGTTTTTGTAAAGAATACAAGCAGCTAAGGACAAAAGGCAAGCTAGAAAGACAGGCAGTCTCAACGAAATCAGACAATTTATCTTTGCCCAGACTTTGGTTAGCAACCGGGCTCCACAGCCACTTTAAGAACACACAATAGATGACTCTACACATACAAGAGATGGCCTTCTTCGATAATAAACGGAAACAGAAAACAATGTCTGCATGGGGAATGGTTACTGGTGGAGTCCCTTAGGGATCAGTGTTGGAACCTTTGCTCTTCACCATCTTTAGGAAAAATCTGGATGAAGGCACAAGAGAAATTGTGTTTATAAATGCAGAAGTCAGGATCTTCATGCATGATAACGCCAACAACCACATCAAACAACAACCAGCCAGAAGAGGACTGGATGAAAACCCAACTCTGGAGGAAACTGTGACCGCCATCAACCAAATGAAGAGCAACAAAGCCCCTGGAATCAATGGAATTCCACCCGAAGTCCTGAATTTATGGTAGCCTTGCCCTATATGCCAAGCTCAATGAGCTATTCATGGCCTGCTGGGAACTGGGCAGGGTTTCACGGGATCTTCGCGATGCCATTATCATCACCTTATACAAAAACTAGAAAGAAAAGTCAGACTGCTCCAAATACTGTGGGATCACCATCCTTTCTAGTGCTGGGAAGATCCTGGCTAGAATACTTCTGAACAGGCTTGTGCTTACCATTACAGAAGAAAATCTCACAGACAGCCAGTGCAACTCCAGAGCAAATAGAAACAAGACAGACATGGTATTTGCATTCAGGCAAATACAAGAAAAGTGTTGTGAGCATAACAAAGGCCTGTACAACACTTTTGTAGATGTCACCAAGGCATTCAACAGTGTGAGCAGAGATGGGCTCTGGAAAATCCTTGGAAAAACTTGGATTCCCACCAAAGTTCCTGGCCATGGTGTAGCAACTTCATGTAAATCAGTACAGACAAGTCAAGCACAACAGAGGCCTCCCGAGTCCATTCTGTATCTCTAATGGCGAGGCAGGGATGTGTGCCCCTTTACTTCCCCCCTCCTCACCGTCCAAGGGCCCAAACACTTCTTTCAAGTGAAGCAGCATTTCACTTGCACTTCCCTCAATTTAGTCTACGGCATTCGCTGCTCCCAATGCGGTTTCCTCTACACTGGAAAGACCAAACGCAGACTTGGTGACCGCTTTGCAGAACAGCAGCAGTCTGTCCACAAGTATGACCCAGACCTCCCTGCTACTTGCCATTTCAACACATCTCCCTGCTCTCATGCCCACATGTCGGTCCTCGGCTTGCTGCAATGTTTCCAGTGAAACTCAATGCAAACTGGAGGAACAGCACCTCATCTTCCAACTAGGCACTTTACAGCCTTTCGGACTGAATATTCAGTTCAACAACTTTAGATCATGAACTCTCTCCTCCATCCCCAGCCCCTTTTCCCATAATTTATATATATTTTTCTTTTCCCACCAATTTCCATTATTTTTAAATGTATTTCCATCCATTGTTTTATCTCTACCTTTTAGCCTATTTCAATCCCTTCCCTCCAACCCACCCCCCACTAGGGCTATCTGTAACTGGCTCATTCTGCTTTCTACTCTTAATCTCGCCATTAGCACATTTCTTAGCTAATATCACCACTGTCAACACCTCTTTGTCCTTCTGTCTATGACATCTTTTCGCAATCTCCACCTATCACTGGCCCTCTATCCAGCTCTACCTGTCCTCTCTCCCCCCCCACCTTAAACCAGCTTATATTTCACCTCTTTTCTATTTTTCCTTAGTTCTGGTGAAGAGTCATACGGACTCGAAACGTTAACTGTATTCCTCTCCGCAGATGCTGTCAGGTCTGCTGAGCGTTTCCAGGTATTTTTGTTTTTGTTTCGGATTTCCAGCATCCGCAGTTTTTTGCTTTTATCCCACATCTTCTTCAGCATGATACTGCAGCAGGCAATAGAAGACCTAGGGGAGGGAGCTTACATGTGCTTCCATACTGATGGAGGTCTCTTCAACCTTAGGCATCTTCAGGCTCATATAAAGACATAAGGAAAGCTCATTGTGAACTTATTTTCACTGATGACTACGCTCTCCTGGCCCACAGTCAATCGGATCTGCAACATATAACATGACATTTCTCCGAGATGGCACAACTCTTCGGACTAAAAATCAGTTTAAAGAAAACTGTAGTTCTGCACCCCAAGATGATTATAGACCATCAAGCATTGTCATCAAGAGAACTGAGCTGAATGCCAAAAAGCATCTTCCCTAAGTGGGGAACATCATCTCTTTTGATGCCGCCATAGACAAGGAAGTGGACAATAGGCTTTCAAAAGCTAGCAGTGCATTCGATAGACTTTGCAAACAACTATGGAGCAACCGTAGCCTCAGAGCACAAACCAAACTCTAAAGTGCATAAAGCCATAGTCCTCAATACCCTCCTGTATGGCTCCGAGTCATAGGTCCCGCATCGGCGTCATGTACAAATGCTAGAGAGCTTCCATACGCACTGCCTCCGTAGCATCCTCAAGATTCACTGGCAGGACCACATCACAAACATAAAGTCCTGGAAACAGCTAACATCTTCAGCATCGAGACCATCCTTCTGCGAAGCAAACTGCGTTGGGCGGATCACATTGCCCGGACGGATGACAACCAGCTGCCCTAGATGGTATGGAAATCTGACAATTGACAAACGGAACAGAGGAGTCCCATGCAAAGCTTTCAAGGACACCCAGAAAAAGTCCCCCACTGTGTGCCACATGGATCATCTTCAGTGGGAAGCACAGGTCCTAGATCATGATGCCTAGAGACAATATATTGGGAGAGCTAGACATTTAAGATCAAGCAAAACACCAGCATGGAAGAAAAGAGGAGGAGAAAGATAGATCAAATTGCCCCCAGCAGTGACTGCACCTTACTTGCACCTGCTGTGGGAGAATCTGTCAGTCATGTTTAGGCCTGACTAGCCACCAGTGGACCTGCGATCACTGAGCATAAACCTTCCTAAAATCTTCGCCTGTGAAGAAACGTAGAGAGAGAGATAAAAAAACATAGATTACAGGCAGAGCTAGACACAATAAGGAATTGGGTTGTGTTTCTGCCAGATCTGATAACAGTTGAACGTAATGTTATGCACAAGGGTCAGACTAATGCCATTCTAAACAAACTTAAGCCACTCAAGTAGGCTTAGTTTGATATATTCACTAAAGGTGCATTGACATTAGTGTTATGAGATAGAGATATATAAAATAGTTAAAAATTGTGCTCTTACTATAGAATGGTTAGAAATTACACACATACATTACACAACATTATGGCTGTTAAATGTTAGGCGCTGCTTTTTTTCTCCAAAGGACAAGCAGATTAATCAAATAAACGCTAGCTTGTGCAGCTACTCTCTAAACATCTTCAAAAAAAAAAAAATAAATAATTTAGGCCCATTCCTGGCTGTGGCGAAGATAGTGTTTTATAAAAGATCGGTAAAATACTACGTAATATAAACATGGTCAATGAGGATTCCTAAACTGGTTTAATTGCCTAAGAGAGTCTAAATGGAATTTGATAGAAACTCCTCCACTAATTTGTCTTAGTATTCCTTCCTCCCTTGGGACAGTGCATGGCTGCTTGTGGACACAAGGGGCAGGGAGTTTAGGTCACTGGAGGGAGCGAGTTCAGGGACAGGTTGTCATTTGCTTAAATGCACCCCCTGGGGCAGCGTGCCTGTTTACAGATGCAATGCCAGCACGCTCAAATTTCAGAATGTGTTGATGGAAGCTGAAGGAGGCAACCTACCCGATCTTCTTTAGTGGCCATTTAAGGCCATTAAGGAGTTTGTTGTCAGCTCACTTGAGACAAATTAGAAGTATCTTTTCATGGATTGTGTTTCTTGCACCATCAGAACCAAGACATAGAGGTAGTGGTGGTGACACAACATGCAATGGCTCAACGGAGGCAAAAGGCAACACTGAGCCAAGAAGACTGTGAAATGGCCCTCAGTGCTGACAGCAGAAATGATGCAGAGTTATTAGGAACAGCAAATTGCCAAGATACACCGAGAAACAGGATTCAATACAGACTGAAATGAAAACAAAGCCCTGGTAACACACCAGCAAGTCTATTATCATCTGTAATAAGGGTAGGCTAATATTTAAACTGCAGACTCTTTTTACAGCCCTCCTTGTCTCTTCTTCTTTGGCTTAGTGTTTATTTTCCCTCGCGCCTCTGTTTAGATGGTTTTTCTACAGTAAAGGCACTATATAAATGGTAGCTTTTGTAACAGTTAGAATTGACAACATCTGCATCCAAGATGTTAATTTGTCCTTTCCCTTTGGGCAAGTTTATGGGCAAACTGCTTATTTATAGTATGGAGGCTCTCCCTGCCCTCTGCTCAAGCTATGATTCCATTTTGTGGACCAACAGCAGCCTCAGAAAAGGTTACCACTCAACCACTTCTGGCTTGATCCCACCTTGTTCCGGTATTCACTGCTGCTAACTGGATGGTAAACAACTTTTCGCCAATTAGGCACTCTGCATATCAAAACTGTGGTGTATGCGCGTTTCCACGTCAATGCGGAGGGTCGGGGCTCTGGAGCTGGGGGTTCCGTCCAAGGAATTAAAATCCCATCTAGGGTGTCTAACGCTGATGCTTCAGGCATCACAAATGTGTGGGATAAGCCAAATGGACCAGAAGACCTTGTTTTGTCCATTATTTTCATACGTGTACACCATGCAAGGCTGCACACTCAAAGATGCCAAGTAGCAGAAGCACCTGGATGTTACAATACATAGACTCAACTAGTCTACTGAAAAGCCTTCATCAAAATAGATACTTCCAGTTTGAAAGCAAAATCTGTTTTTGACATTCAAGCATAGAGGGGTGATATTTTATAACATCACCCCTTTCCCCATATAATTCTTTGTAAAGAACAATGCATTTTCATTTTATTATTGGACTATTTTACTTTTTGTTCAATGTTTTAAACACAAATAAAACATGCTAAGACAGGCTGTAAACAAAGGCAATTCATGCTAACATTTTTATTTGAAGGCTTGGTTTAAAATTCACCATGTAATTTTTTTAAATCTTCCATTTATGTAGCACCTTTAATGTAGTGAATGTCCCAATATACATCACAGGATCGTTATCAAACAAATTCTGACACCGAGCCACATAAGGAGGTTTTAAGACAGATGATCAAAAGTTTGGTCAGAGATAGGTTTAAAGGAGGGGAAAGGGTTGGAGAGATGGAAAGGTTTAGGAAGGGACTTGCAGAGGTTAGTGCCCTGGCAGCTGAAGGCACGTCACCAATTGTGGAAAATCAGGGATGCTCAAGAGTCCAGATATCTTGGAGAGTTGTAGGGCTGGAGAACACTACAGAGATAAGTGGGGGTGGGGGCTGAGAGGCCATGAAGGGGTTTGAAAACAAGGATGAGAATTTTAAAATTGGGCCAGTGCTTAACCGGAAGCCGATATAGGTAAGGGTGCATAGGAGTGATGGGTGAACAGGAGTTGGTGAGAGTTAGGACACAGACAGTATAATTTTAGACGACCTCAAGTTTGCTGATGGTTGATTGTAGCAGGCTGGCAAGGAGTGCATTAAATAGTTAAGACTAGGGGTAACAAAGGCATGAACGTATATCTAAATGTATATATAAAATGCCTGCTGATAGTTAATATAATCTATATAGGAAAATAGTACTAATTATAAATTGTATTGGATTCAGTCATGCCATATATCCTTTTTACACTCATTTCTTATCTCCAGTCAGTGAAGTGGATCAACACCTGATTTTTAAACTAGTAAAACTCACTAGTTTTAACACTCTCTCATTACAAATTAAGTGTTCAAGATTTTTTTTATCAATTATTTGTTAACCACCTTCAGGCTAACAGGCAGTCCACATCCCTTTTACACAACATATATACAAAATACCCTGTATTAGCAGAAGTGAAATGGTGACTCAGAATAGCAAGCAAGGTTATATGGTAGAACACATCCCCCTGCTTGTTTGCAGAAACTCAATTCAATCACGAAGAGTTGTTACTTTGATTTCTTTTTTTTTACGAAATTCTTGCCATTACCTATGAAAAATTCATCGAACTTACCAATTTGCCAAAATGGTATTTACAATAGCCACAGTATTTAACGTTATCAGCTTCCGAACCTTCTTCTTCACACAGAAGTCCTGCCAGCTGTGCACTGAACAAAAAACAATAAAGATTATCAAAGTAATACCACCAAAGATACTGAATTGCATGATGTAAAATCTGCTGAGCAGGTTGCACCTCTGATTGAAATTACTTCTTCCTTCTTTCCTCCCCTCCTCAATAGTTCCTTAGCAAATAAAGTGCTACTTTAAATGCTATCCTAGCTTCTTCTCTTGTAATAACTCAAAAAACTCACTAAGGTTACTTAGGCAGCATCTTCCAAACCCATAACTGCTACCATCTAGAAGGACAATGGTAGTAGATGGATGGGAAACCACCATCTGGAAGTTCCCCTCCAAGCCACTCATGATCCTGACTCAGAAATATATCACCTTTCCTTCACTGTCACTGGGTGAAAATCCTGGAACTCCCTTTCTAACAACACTGTGGGTGTACCTACACCACAAGGACTGCAGCGGTTCAAGAAGGCAGCTCACCATCATCTTCTCAAGGGCAATTAGGGATAGGCAAGAAATGCTGGCCTAGCCAGTGACTTCCACATTCCATAAAAGAATTTTTAAAAATTCAATTTTCCACTATCTTATTGCTTCTAATAAAACTTCATCAGTTTGGATTTGAAGAGAACTATATCACTACATAGTGGGAGATGGTGGCATAGTGGTAATGTCACTGGACTAGCAGACCAAGGCCCAGGCTAATATTTTGGGGACTTGTGTTCAAATTCCACAACGACAGCTGGTGGAACTTAAATTCAATTAATGAGTCTGGAATATAAAGCTGGTCTCAGTAATGGTGACCATGACAACTATAATCGATTTTCTAGTTCACTAATCAAGGAAATCTGCCATCCTTAACCAGGCTGGCTTCATATGACTCCAGATCCACAACAATCCACCCTTAACTACCCTTCGGAATGGCCAAGCAAGCCACTTAGTTCAAACACAATTAGGGGCGGGCAATACAAGCCCATCACCCATGACACCCACATCCCACAAAAGAATATAAAAGAAACTACTGGCTTAGTGAATGAGGACAACACTTTTTATAGGACTGTGTCATAGGGTTTGGAAGGTATCAAGTTTGATCTATGGTCTGTACTGAATTGGGAGTCAAAGGGTTAGAAAGGATAAGGATGGTGAAGAGAGTCAAGATGCTCTTCACCCACAAAAAGTTCCAAATGGTCAGCACTCAAATAGCCTCTCCTAATCAAACTCCTACTACCCAGTTTCACATTCCAATCCCTGTTTAGAACTGTGGGCAGAAGTGTGAAGGCAGGTTCTTGGCGCCTCTAAATCAGACAGCTCCGGGCTGATAGAGTTCATCAGTCTTAATTGGCACCCTAACTAGAAAAAGTTAACTCTGATTTCAAAACCCCCAACAATGGGTTAACTAGCAAGGTATACGTTGGCTGATGCTGCAGAAGATCAAAAATAGTGCCAACGGACTGGACACCGATGTCAGCCTGCTCGGCAGCTCATCTAGGAGTAGTACACCTTCAAAATCACCTGCATCCTTTCAGCTGCTACAATTGTGTCACAAATTGCGCCAGTGTAGAATACACCTTGGATGAAGGAGTGAGAGCCGCTCTACACAACCCCCACCCACTTAAATATACTCAACATGCAAGTTGCTCAGCAAGTTATCAACCAAAACATCAGACATACCAAGCCCCCTGGCAGGGGGAAGTGACGACAGGGATAGGTAGAAGATGCTACTGGCAGTCTTCACTCACAACGCTGCACGCATTCAGCCTCAGGATGATACTTGCTCTCCACAGCGTGGGGTATATGTGGAGTTCATATCCTCCTGAAGCAACAGAGCAGACCTTTACGGGTACAGTGCTGCTCTCTAAACACAGACTGCTCTCCCTGCACCTGCCAGGTTACCACTCCTGGCTGGCCATCCATTTACAGCTGTCAAAATGTAAAGAACAAGGCTACTAATCATAAGCTTGGTTCATGGAATATCAAAATGCTTCTAGACGACAATACAAGACCAGTGCACAGAACAGCCCTCGAAGCCAGAAGGCTGGGCAGGTACAACATCGACATAGCTGCCCCAAGCGAAATTAGGCTCGATGAGGAGTCTCCACTCGAGGAGGCTGGTGCAGGCTAGACATTCTATCAGACTGGCAAGGCCAAGGGCCAGCCTCAACAGTCAGGTGTGGGCTTTGCCATTCGATCAGAACTAGTACACAAAATTAACACATTTCCTATGGGGATTAGCAATCAACTCACGTTTCTTCAATTAAGTCTTGCCAGTACCAGCATACAACACTTATTAGCACCTATGCTCCAACAATGACACATACAGATGAGGTCAAAAATGCATTCTATGATGGCCTCTGCAAAATAATTAGAGAACAACCCTCACTAGGGAAAAAACACTATTCTTGGCGATCTCAATGCCTGAGTGGGCAGAGACTGTAGGAGTACCAGGACACCAAGGTACTGGCAGAGCAAACTCCAATGGCCAGCTCATTCTCTAAGTGCAGCGGGTTTGACCTAACCATCAGAAACACAGTCTTCCAGCAAGCAAACAAATGAACAACAGCATGGATGCACTCCAGATTCAAACACTGGCACATGCTGCTCTACGTTGTTGTAGGACAGAGATATCTCAAGGACGTGTACTCTACCTGCTCCCTTAGAGATGCAGAATGCTGGTCTGACCTCTGATTTATCGTAAGTATTGTGTCTTTCAAGATAAAATTGAAGGCGCTTGAGTACAGAGTGAAGCCACAGAGGAAGTTTGATGCAACTGTTTTTAAAGGCTTCGCCAAGAGACAAGAACACAAGCTAGTCACAGGAATTACTGATAGCCTGGAGGACAATGCTGCTGAAGATTCATGGAAAAAGTTAAAGAATATGAGTTACAGCACAGCATCCGAGTTCCTAGGATTTGTTAAACAGAAGCACCGAGACTGGCTCGACAACAATGGCCAAGACACAGGCAAGCTTCTAGGCCAAGTGCAGAGATCACAGATCTTACATATCTGACAAGAAATCAGCAGCAAGGAATGGCAAATACCATCGTGCAAAACACACACTGCAGCCCAAACGAAGGGAAAGGAAGAATCAATGGTGGGAAAACAAGGCTGGTGAGCTTCAAACAGTTGCTGATAAAAACAACCTGAAAGCTCTCTAAAGTCTGCAATCAGTCAATGGCCCCAAAACCAACAGTGTGACACCCATAGGAAAAGAGTATCTAAAGCTAGTGTTGATCCTCTAGAGAGGGAGTCTGGGGAATCAATAATGGAAAATAAGGAAATGGCAGAGGCATTGAACAAGTATTTTGTGTCTGTCTTCATTGTAAAAGACTTGGAAAACCTTCCAAAAACACTTGAAATCGAGGTGAAAGAGAGGCGGGACCCTAAAACAATCCCCATCAACAGGGAAAAGGTGCTGGGAAAACTATTAGATTCAAACACTGACAAGTCCCAGGACCAGATGGCCTGCATCCTAAGGTCTTAAAAGAAGTGGCTGCAGAGGTGGCAGAGGCATTGGTTATATTCTTCCAAAATTCCCAAGATTCTGGAAGGGTCCCAGCTGATTAGAAAACAACAAATGTAATACCTTTATTCAAAAAAGGAGGGAGACAGAAAACTGGAAACTATAGGCCTGTTAGCCTAACATTCGTCATAAGGAAATTGTTAGAATCCATTATTAAGGAGGTTGTTGCAAGATACTTAGAAAATCATAATGGGATCAGGCAACATGGTTTTGCAAAAGAAAAATCATGTTTAATTTATTGAAGTATTGCTAAAAAGAAGCGAGGCTTTTGAAGATTTTTGTCTTGCACTCATCAGGACAGGTTCGCAAGAATAACAAATCTCAGAACAACAATTTATACTGCATGAGAAGAGGGTGTTGATTGGTTGGTAAGAGAACTCGAATTGGTAGAGGCGTTGCCATGGAGAATGTGCCAGGGAACACTTAACTGCCAAGCTTTTGTTTAAATTCAAACCAGGCAGGTCAACTCTGAATAGTCAAGGCATTGCCATGGGGAATGAACTAGCAATATTCAAGTTCTGTGCTACCAAGCAACTAATTCATCAGAGTTCTTTGAAGAAGTAACAAGTAAGGTAGATAAAAGGCAACCTGTACGTGTGGTGTACTTGGATTTCCAGAAGGCATCTGACAAGGTGCCACATCAAAGGTTACTACACAAAATAAGAACACATGGTGTAGGGAATAAAGGATTGGTTGGCTAACAGGAAGCAGAAAGTAGGGATAACTTGGTCTTTTTCAGATTGGCAAGCTGTAACTAATGGAATGCCACAGGAATCAGTGCTGGAGCTTCAACTATTTACAATCTACATCAACGGCTTGGATGAAGGGACCAAATATATGTTAGCTAAATTTGCCAATGACACCAAGAAAGGGAGGAAAGTAAGCTGTCAAGAGGAGGCAAAGAGTCCACAAAAGGGGTACAGATAGGTTATGTGGGCGGGCAAAACGTTGGCAGATCGAGTATAATGGGAGAAAATGTGAACTTGTCACTTTAGCAGGAAGAATGGAAAAGCAGCATACTATTTAAATGGAGAGAGAAATTGTAAAACTCGGTGATACAGGGGGATGTGTGTGTCCTGGTCCATGAATCGCAAAAAGTTATTAAGCAGGTACAGCAAATGATTAGGAAGGCAAATCAAATTTCGGCCTTTATTACAAGGGGAAGTAGGGAAGTTTTACTGCAGCCGCACAGGGCCTTGAGACCACATCTAGAGTACTGTGCACAGTTTTGGTCTCTTGTCATTTGAAAAAGGATATAACTGCATTAAAAGCAGTTCAGAGAAGGTTCAATGTAACTCATTCTTAGGATGAAGGGCTTTATCTTATGAAAAAAGGTTGAACAGATGGGCCTATACCCATTGGTGTTTAGATGAATAACAGGTGATTTTATTGAAACATAAGATCCTGAGGAGATAGATAAAATGGAAACCGGGAGGATGTTCTCTCTTGTCGGGGAGACTAGAACTAGGCTACACAGTTTAAGAATAAGAAGCCTTTTAAGATGGAGATGGGGAGAACTTTTTTCTCAAAGGGTCGTTAGTTCTGTGGAATTTTCCTCCCCAGAAAACAGTGGAGGCTGGGTCATTGAATTTTTTCAACGCTGAGTTAGATAGACTTTTGATAGACAAGGGAAGCAAGAGTTATGGGGGCAGACAGGAAGGTGGAGTTGTGAACACAACCAGATCAGCCATGACCGTATCAAATGGAGCAGGCTCGAAAAATGGCCTACTCCTGCTCCAAAAGTCCTGTGTTCTATCCTCTCAGCAGATGACAAATCAGCTCCCAATAATAGGCATGAGATTTTCTCTTGTTGGGAAGAGCATTTCAGCAATCTCCTAAACCAACAATCCATAGTTTACAATGATAGCATTGAGTCACGTCCACAGCACCTCACTCTAGAAGAGGTTGATCCTTCTCATCATGAAAGCCATAAAGCAGCTTTCAATGGACAAGTTGCCAGGAGCTAATGGCATCCCACCTGAAGTATTCAAGTACGGAGGGACTCAAATGGTCAGGAAACTCCCTAGTCTCTTCTGCCTAACACTTCATCCGCAAGACTATAAGACTATAACTCATCTCTACAAACGGAAAGGGAACAAGTCCATCTATGACAACCATTTCTTTCAACAGCAAGCAAAATTCTTCCAAGGGTTATTCTTAATTGGATTGTCGCTCACCTCACTGACCCTGTGTACCCAGAATCACAGTGTAGTTTCTGTGCAGGACGGGGAACAGCAGACATGATATTTGCAGCACATCAAATTCAGGAAAAGTGCCATGAACAGAATGAGGACCTCTGTATGCTGTTCATTGATCTGACCAAGGCTTTTGACACAGTAAACTGGGAAGGCCTGTGGAAGGTTCTGTATAAATATTGCTGCCCTGAAAAGATGATCTGTGTCATTTTCTCATTTCACAATGGCATGATGGTCAGCGTGATGCAAGGTAATATGTCATTGGGTACCTTTCCTGTTACCAACACCATCAAGCAAGGTTGTATATTGGCTCCATCTCCATTTTCCATATACTTCTCCACCATGCTCCAATTCATACTCAAAAGGTCCTGAGACAGAAGTACACGTTCAATTCAGGGCAGACAACAACTTCAACTTGTTAAGGCTCAAGGCTTGCACAAAGGTAAGTTGACAGCTACTGAGGAAATTCATTCGCAGATGACTGCACTTTAATTCCATATACTCCAGAGGACATTCAGCTGCTTGCTATTGGCTTTGCCCTCGCCTGAGAATACCTTGGCCTGATGATAAGTCTGAAGAGGACAGTGACCTTGTATCAACCCACGCTTGGCCATGTATCCTAGACCCCACAGTCAGTAATAACAACACACCTCTCCATTCAGTACCAAAGTTTTGCTATCTTGGGAGTATTTTCTCCAATAACACGATTCAGGATGATGAAATCAGCCATCACCTGGCAAAAGCAAGCTCAGCATTTGGCAGGCTCACTCGAGGCTTTGGAAAGAGCTTGGAGTTTGGCGCAGAGCTAAGATCACAACATATTGTTCTAGAAAACTGTCCTGAATGCACCCTGAATTCTTGCTCGTGGCTACCTCTGCCAATTTGATTTTCCCAACCTACATGAAGATTAAAGACACCCATGATTAATGTACTGCCTTTTTTAACATGCCCTCATTGTCTCCTGATTTATTCTCTGTCCTACAGTATAGCTACTGTTAGGGGGCCAATAGACTACGCCCATCAGTGTCTTCCTCCCCTTGTTATTTCTTACCTCCACCCATATGGATTCGACATCTTTCAATCCAAGGTCATTTCCCAAAATCTCCAACACCGCAGTCTTTACAAAGTGCTGCATACCTGGCATTGAGAGCATGCTCATCAGAGCTCAGCTTCATGGAGCTGGTCATGTGCGATTCTCACATAACAAAAGGTAGTACTCTACAGTCAGCTGAGCATGAGAACCCTCACCACAGGATGTCCCAAACTTAGACATACAGACAATCTGAAAGGCAACCTCAGAACTTGCAAGCTGGATCCTAATACATTGGGTCTATCCAAGGCTTTTTTCCCCAAATGGAGAAGTAACTGTCATCCAGCAATTTCGATATTTGAAGAGAACAGAGTCAAGTGGCTTCAGGAAAACAAACGTAGCTCAAAGCCAATGCCTCCATTCATCCCTCCAACACTGACTTCATATACAGTTTTTGCAACCAGTTATGCAAACCGAGACTTGGCCTAACATTACACAAGATGACATTAACCTAGGCTGTAAACCGTTTTTTTTTTTGCTGAACACTCATTCTTCAAATCATTGGGAGAATCCATTAATTATCCTGAATTAATTTGTCTCAGCCAGAGTAGGTCAGTTGCCATGACGGGCCTCAGTCTAGGGATAATAGCAGGTGGAAAGCATTAACTGAAAGTTAGATTTGAGAGGATTTATAAATCAGCATAGTGCTGAAATTCTTCATACTGGCTGCACATCTGGCCAAGGCTCAAACCCATACTTCGCAGCTGTCTAATGACAAATTAGTGACTAGCCTCCTTTGGGGTAAAGGGAGAAAAGAGATCGTGGTAAAGCAGGTTCCTTTGGAATGTAAGTGACTCCAATATGCAAAGCCTGATATGCAGACTTGTGAATCAAATACCTGAGCCAGACCATAACATAAAAGCAAAAAACTGCAGATGCTGGAAATCCAAAACAAAAACAAAAATACCTGGAAAAACTCAGCAGTTCTAGCAGCATCTGCGGAGAGGAACACAGTTAACATTTCGAGTCCGGATGACCCTTCAACAGAACTAAGTTAAAATAGAACAGAGGTGAAAGATTTGAAGAATGAGTGTTCAGCAAAAAAAAAAACGGTTTACAGCCTAGGTTAATGTCATCTTGTGTAATGTTAGGCCAAGTCTCGGTTTGCATAACTGGTTGCAAAAACTGTATATGAAGTCACTGTTGGGTGGGGGGTGCGGATGGACATGTACAGCAGGATAGAGGGCCAGTGACCCGAGCCAGACTGGCCTGCAGTATTTCAAAGCACCACTGACTTAACAATGACCTAGTTCATGAATAGGAGCTTGTGGTTTAGACTTATCACCAAGGTCTGGGATACTTCCTCGTCAGCTCTAGTTAGTTAGTCCACGTTAGTTCAGGCTGAACAAGCAGCATGAAGCTCAATTCTAGTAGCTGTACAGTTTCTGGATGATTAAACTTCATTAGTACTGTGGTGCTCAACTGATGGCCCTAAATTGCAGCTCTGCTGATGTGCACCTATGTTGTCTAAATTGAGGTTAGTGGATATGCCTCAAGAGGAACAGTGTGCATTACCATTTCACAAGTCACTTAGCGAAGTGGTTTTCATGTATAAACATGGACAATAGGCATCAGAATATTTCATAATAGGGGCATCACAAGTCAATCCTAATTCTATGTTCAATGATATTAACAGACATGACTTTGCAACAAGGAACAGAAGTTGGCAATGAGAAACTAGAACATAACCAATTAGTTCCCTCCCACCCATGCACACAGAGATCAACCACAGCACACCAACCACTGGGCGAGATGAAATCAGCTAACAACAAAGATCTGGTATCAAACTTAGGACCCTACTGATCTAAATGGCCCAGTACCACATGATAGTGTATTGATATGTTGAAGAGATCTGCATTCCTGTTCAACAACCCCTGAAGAAAATATATGAAAGTCAATTGAATATGGCATTAAGCTTGTGTATTATGCATCATGCCCACAAACACCCACCCCAGCACCTTATTGAATGCTGACATGTATCTACAAGGCTGGTATGTGAATAAGCCATTTGTGCGAGGTACTGAAGGGAATCTGGGCTCGTGGGTCCTGCTCAGCAAGGTATCAACACCTTGCGAAGATATGGGGAGGAGGCAATGTTAAATAATTCTCCAACTGGCTCAGTTGGTAAGGTTACTGTGTTCCTGGGCCACATCATCACTAAATCCCATGCTCAATTTCCAGTTAACTGCTCATTAAAAGTAGTGGAGATGCTGCAAATGGCCACAAAACCGCTAAGCTAGAATAGGACAAAGATCATCCAGGTTTCCCAACTGTAATTGTTATCCAGTAACTATTGCTAAAAGAACACGTTTGGACTTCGGGTAAGAGCAGGATCAAGTTTGATTATGATGCATCCAGGTTTATGGTCAGTGTCTACACAATAACAAAAGCCATTTGGGCAAGTTTCCAGAGGATGTCCAGTACCTGCTGAACCATACTGTAGGAAATGTGAACCTTTTTATACTCTTTGTACCTTCTATACTTTATTAATACTTTGTGTGTTAAGAATTCCTTTTTATTTGCATTTTGAATGAGTTCCTGGTAGGTGAAGAGTTGATTTTATATGTGTGAGGAAAAGGCTTGCGTTAATTAGAGCCTCTGGCTGCTAGAGGTAAAAGGAATGAAGAAATTCGGACAGATTTCAAGAAGACATAGGGAGAGAAAAGAACAGGAGTCACGAGCCATCTGTAGCCACTAGAGTCAATGGGAAGGAAGAACCATTTGAACTAGGATACTGATTGCTTTGTTTTGTTAAGTATAACTTCTGTTGCTTAATAAATTGTTCTGATAGAGGCGCTTGACATCAAGTGCCTCCTTGTCCAAAATTTGTCATCTAGTCTTTGAAATATTAACTTCGGCATACACCAGGTGGGCTTGAACGCCTGTTTCTATTGTAGATTTGATATAATTCTTTTCCCAACATTGCTTCCAAAATTTCTCATTTCCTCTCCTGAAGCTACCATATCATACAGGGGAACTGTTTCGCATATGAGCAGACAACCCAGATGGCATTATCTATATGCAAGTCGAGGCAAGATTGTCAACTGATATTTCGATTGTGAAGAACATCACTGCTTAACTCAAATATTTTGCTGGTGGCATGTAATGATACCAAATATTACATATGAACCGTTGCAACATGCCTCTTCTTGCTAGTTCATAAGTGCCAAGGTGTGTAAAAGCACCAGTGTGAGATCAGCAAACTTAACATAGTACTGGAGATCATCCTGATTTATATTGCTGAGTATAGCATTCTACATAGGCAGGCGTCCTTATCTCCGTTTTTCACAAAGAAAATATAATACTAACCAAGTCACATGAAAAGCCTGTCGACATCCATGCTTATTACAAGTCATACAAGCACCGGTTGCTGCTTTGCTTTCACGGCCTTGTTCCTCACAAATGTAGCAAGTCTGGAGGGAAAAATGAACAAAACCTAATTTTTAAATCAGCAATTCTTAATAACAGATCCTATTTCACATACATTATGATTTTACAATCAAGTCAAAAAGATCACGGGGCCATAAAGAATGTAATACATTTACCAGTATTATAGAACTTCCTTACAGTGCACACTTCTGTTACTGCAATTTTTAATCACTCTTTCTTTCAGCATTTATCACTATAACCGGAATGTCAACATTTCCAATTCGACTTTGGGAATACAACTGTCAGTGTTAGTTTCCTTGTGGAACAAATCTCAGCTGTATTTTGGCACACAAGTACACAGACACTATGTCACATACACAACTGTGTCTCTATGTAAATATACTTGCATATGTATATGTGCGCATAAATTTTTTTTATTCATTCATGGGACGTGGACGTTGCTGACTAGGCCAGCATTTATTGCCCATCCCTAATTGTCCTCGAGAAGGTGGTGGTGTGCTGCCTTCTTGAACAGTGCAGTCCATGTAGTGCAGGTGCACTCACAGATTTTGATCCAGCGACAGTGAAGGAACAGCGATATATTTCCAAGTGGGGATGGTGTGACACTAGGATAGGAACTTCCAGGTGGTGATGTTCCCATGTGTCTGCTGCCCTTGTTATCCTAGATGGTAGTTGTCAAGTGCTGTCCTTCCAAAGTCAAGACCACTATCTTCAACTATCCACATGACATACCACAGTATAGTCCTCTGGTTGTATTGCTATTCATATGCATATCTCTCATGTTAAATACATGGCGGCTGAATTCTGCCTTAAGGTGCAAGTCAGTTGCACCCATCAGAATTTGAAGCACAAATAGCATATAATTCTGCAAACTAAATTTCAATATTTATTTACACCTCCAAGTGTGAACTCAGATACAGCTGAGGATGGTGTGTTAAGGAAAATAACTACACACGTTAAAGTTAAAGGGAGAGGAATAATTAAACACAAGTTCACAATTAATTGAAAACTTAGTGAATTTTTGCCCGAACACCTTAAAAGTAATCTTGAACCATTTGCCAGCCTTTGTCAGGGCTGAAGCAACATGGGGTTAAGGGGTAGGCTAATACAATAGGAAGAGGAACCTGTGGATGTAGGCTGGAGACAAGTTGCAGAGCAGCAAAACAACTTGGTCTATTTAATAGCTGATTTCCAAGTGCTGTTATGAGCAACATCTGCACCATTCCACAGGATCTGTAGGTTTGAAAATATCACCAATTTTCAGGCTACAGCTAACATGTTACTGCATATGCAAGCCCTCAACTAGAGAAATCACAGGTGTGCTTAACAGTAAATGCAATAGCTCTTCATATGTCTCCCTTTCAACCCAGATCCTGAGAAAACAAGTCTTGGTGGTGATTGAGATGCTATTCCCAGGCCTTACAATAGTTGGTGACAAATTGACAGGTACATTTAACAGCAGGCAACGCTGGGTTCTGATCACCTTGGCATACTATGTTAACTACAGTGTGCAGTTATTGGAATTCTTTGGAGGACCACCTTCCAGGAGAATGGCTACTCCTGCATTCATAGCTCAATGATACCAACAAGACTTTATGAGAACATCCTTTAAGAAGGGAAAACTCCACTAATATAACTTGTTACTGTATTTGAGTCACCATTTATCTAGCAACTTATACGTGACACCTGAAACTACAATAAAACAGACATAAAGATCTTACATTCATCAAAAGCCTTTCAAGTACATAGGACATTTCCAGTCATTTCATAGCTAACAACTTGCTTTGAAGTGCAATGTTATGTAGGCGAACAGCAGCTGGTTTGCACACACCAAGGTCCCTTAAATAGCAATTAAATAAATGGCCAGTTAATCTGCTTTGGTGCCGTTGGTTGAGGGATAAATATTGGCTAGGACATCTGAAGAACCCCTCGACTCCTTTTTGATTAGTACCATGAGATCCTTTACATCCATCTCAACAAGCAAATGGGATCTCAGTTTAACATCTTATGCAAAATGCAGTAACAGTGACAACTTAACACTACCCTATTATTGCATTCAGATGTCAGTCTAGATTATGTGCTTGAGCCGTAGGGTGAGAATTGAACCTATAATAGGTTCAGAAAATCATAATATGATTAAACATATGGATTTAAAAGATGGAATTTGTTTTTGACAGAGCTTTTCAAGGATGTAACTGATAGGATGAATAAAGGGGAAACCAGGAGATGTAGTATATTTGGATTTTCAAAAAAAAATTCAATAAGGTGCCACATAAGAGGTTATTACACAAAATTAAGACTAACGGAATTTGGGAGCAAAGGACAGAAAATAGAGAGTATGAACAAACGAGACATTTTTGGGCAGGCAGGCTGTAAGCAACGGGGTATCGCAAGATATTTTAATAATTTAGCTAGAGTGTAACTAATGCAGGTTTGCTGGCAATGTAAGTTAAGCAGCAAAAAAAATCAGTAAGAAGGACTCAAAGAGGCTGCAGAAGTATATAGGCAGGCTGGGTGAGTGGTCAAGACCATGGCACATGGCATAAAAATAGAAGGTATATATTTTTTGAAAGTTGAGACACACTAGGAAATGTTACATTCAGAGGGACCTGGGTATCCTGGTACATGAATCACAAAACTACCATGCAGGCAAAGCAAGTAATTAGGAAGGAAAATGGATTATTAACTTTCGCTGCAAATAAATTGGAGTACAAAAGTAAAGAAGTCTTACTACAATTGTACAGGGAATGGAGAGGCCATACCTGGAATACTGTGTGCAATTTTGATCACCTTAGCCAGGGAAGAGCATACTTGGCGTTAGAGGAAGTGCACTGAAGGTTCACTAGGCTGGTTCCTGGAATCAGGGGAATGTCCTTTGAGAAAAGATTGAGTAGGCTAAGCCTATATTCCCTGGAGTTTGGAAGAATGAGGGGTGATCAAATTGACAGGGTAGCTAGCTGCTGGCTGGTAATCACAGAATCACAGTGCAGAAAAGGCCCTTCAGCCCATCGAGTCTGCACCAACACGTGATAAACACCTGACCTACCAACCTAATCCCATTTACCAACATTTGGCCCATAGCCTTGAATGTTATGACGTGCCAAGTGCTCATCCAGGTATTTTTTAAAGGATGTGAGGCAACCCGGCTCCACCACCCTCCCAGGCAGTGCATTCTGGACCGTCACCACCCTCTAAGTAAAAAGGTTTTTCCTCACATCCCCACTAAACCTCCTGCCCCTCACCTTGAACTTATGTCCCCTTGTGACTGACCCTTCAACTAAGGGGAGCAGCTGCTCCCTATACACCCTGTCCATACCCCTCAATCTTGTACATCTCGAACAGGACGCCCCCTCAGTCTTCTCTGCTCCAATGAAAACAACCTAAGTCTATTCAACCTCTCTTCATAACTTAAAAGTTTCATCCCAGGCAACATCCTGGTGAATATCCTCTGCACCCCCTCCAGTGAAATCATTTCCTTCCTATAATATAGCAACAAGAACTGCACACAGTATTCCAGCTGTGGCCTCACCAAGGTTCTATACAACTCCAGCATGACCTCCCTACTTTTGTAACTATGCCTCAATTCATAAAGGCAAGTGTCCCATATGCCTTTTTCACCACCCCACTAACATGTCCCTCCGCCTTCAGAGATCTATGCACACACACGCCAATGTCCTTTTGTTCCTCAGAACTTCCTAATGTCATGCCATTCATTGAATACTTCCTTGTCAAATTACTCCTTCCAAAGTGTATCACCTCACACTTTTCAGGGTTAAATTCCATCTGCCACTTATCTGCCCATTTGACCATCCCATCTATGTCTTCCTGTAACCCAAGACACTCAACCTCACTGTTAACCACCCAGCCAATCTTTGTGTCACCTGCAAACTTACTAATCCTACCCTCCACATAGTCATCTATGTCGTTTATAAAAATGACAAATAATAGGGGACCCAGCACAGATCCACTGGACACTGGCTTCCAGTCTCTAAAGCAGCCTTCTGTCATCACTCTGTCTCCTACAACTAAGCCAATTTTGAATCCACCTTATCAAATTACCCTGTATCTCACGTGCATTTGCTGCCTTTATAAGTCTCCCATGTGGGACTTTGTCAAAGGCTTTGCTGAAATCCATATAAACTACATTAACTACACTACCCTCATCTACATACCTGGTTCACCTCCTCAAACAGTTCAATCAAATTTGTTAAGCATGACCTCCCTCTGACAAAGCCATGCTGACTATCCCTGATCAAACCTTGCCTCTCCAAGTGGAAATAGATTCCCTCCTTCAGAATTTTCTCCAACAGTTTCCCTACCACTAACGTGAGACTCACGGGCCTATAGTTTCCTGGCTTACCTCTACAACCCTTCTTAAACAGCAGAACCACATTAGCTGTTCTCCAGTCCTCTGGCACCTCCCCCGTAGCCAGAGAGGAATTAAAAATTTGGGTCAGAGCTCCCGCGATCTCCTCCCTTGCCTCCCTCAGCAGTCTGGGACACAAATCATCCGGACCTGGAGATTTGTCCACTTTTAAGCCTGCCAATATCTCCAATACCTTGTCACTCCCAATATCAATTTGCTCAAGAACCTTGCAGTCTCTCTCCCCGAATTCCATACCTTCATTCTCATTCTCTTGGGTGAAGACGGATTCAACACTCTACCGATATCCTCTGGCTCCACCCATAGATTGCCTCCTGGGTCCCTAATGGGTCCTACTCTTTCCCTGGTTATCCTCTTCCCATTGATATCCTTATAGATTGGGATTCTCTCTACTTTTACCAGCCAGAGCTTTCTCATATGCCCTCTTTGCTCTCCTAATTGCTTTCACAAGGACCCTGCACTTTCTGTACTCCACTAATGCCTCCGTTGATTTGCTCCCCTTGTACCTGCTAAAAGCCTCTCTTTTCTTTCTCATCTTATCCTGAATATCTCTGGTCATCCATGGTTCTTTGGGCTTGTTGCTCCTTCCTATCACCCTAGAGGGAACATGTTGAGCCTGTACCCTCATTAACGCCCCCCGCTGCTCCTCTGTAGATTTCCCCACAAGTAGCTGTTCCCAGACTACCTTGGCCAGATTCTGCCTTATTTTACTAAAATCCACTCTCCTCCCAATCCAAAACATTTTTTTTTGCAATTTGTCTATTGCTTTGTCCATAACAAGCTTAAATTGTACCATGTAATCTAGAGCACTGGTGAGAAATTTCTTCACTCAAAGAGTTGTGAATCTTAGGAACTTTCTATCCCAGAGAGATCTGGATGCTCAGTCGTTAAGTATATTCAAGACAAGTGTCAGCCGTGGCTCAGCTGATAGCACTCTCCCCGCTTAGTCAGAAGTTGTATGTTCAAGTCCCACTCCAAGGCTTGGATACAAAAATCTAGGCTGACACTACATGTGTAGAACTGAGGCAGTGTTGCACGGTTCAAGGTGCCACCTTTCAGATGAGACGTTAAGCCAAGGCACCGTGGATGTAAAAGATGCCATAATACTGTTTCGATTAAGAGTAGGGGAGTTATCCCTAATATCCTGACCAATATTTATCCCTCAATAGGAGCCACAAAAACAGATTAGTTACTATTGCTGTTTGTGGGAACTTGCTGTATGCAGATTGGCTGCTGCATTTACGACATTACAACAGTGACTACGTTTCAAAAATGCTTAATTGACAAGAAAGCACTTTGGGACATCCTGAGGTCATGTGTTGATGCTTTTACGTTCTTATAATCTTCTGCCTGCAAGGCGAGTGTTTTATTACTGATCCAACATTACACTTTGATCTAAAAATCTTTTTGTGCTGGCCTGCTGGCACTAACTTTTTTTCTTTCAAGGAATGTGGGCGTCACTGGCTAGGCCAGCACTTATTGCCCATCCCTCACTGCCCTTGAGAAGGTGGTGATGAGCTGCCTTCTTGAACCACTGCAGTCCATGTGGCAAAGATATACGCACAATTCTGTTCAGAAGCCAGTTTCAGGATATTGACCCAGCGACAGTGTAGAAGGACCAACGATAAAGTTCCAAGTCAAGATGATGTGTGGCTTGGAGGGAAACTTGCAGGTGGTGGTCTTCTCATGCATCTGCTGTCCTTATCCTTCTGGGTGGTAGAGGTCGTGGGTTTGGAAGGGGCTGTCGAAGAAACCTTGGTGATGTGCTGCAGTGTATCTTGTAGATGGTACACACTGTGCCTTGGTAGTGGAGGGAGTGAATGTTGAAGGTGGTGGACGGGCTGCCAGTCAACCGGATGGCTTTGGCCTGGATGGCATCAAGCTTGAGTGTTGTTGGAGCTGCACTCATCAGGCAAGTGGAGAGTATTCCATCACGTTCCTGACTTGTGCCTTGTAGATGGTTGACAGGCTTTAGAGAGTCAGGAGGCGAACTACCCACTGCAGAACTCCCAGCCTCTGACCTGCTCTTGTAGTTACAGTATTTATATGGCTGATCCAGTTCAGTTTCTGATCAATTGTAACCCCCAAGATGTAGATAGTGGGGGTAAGGCACTGAATGTCAAGAGGATCCGGTTAGATTCTCTCTTGCTGGAGGTGGTCATTGCCTGACAATTGCATGGCACGAATGTAACTTGCCACAAGGAATGATCCCTACACCAAAACTGGTAGGCCAGAGGCACACTCGATATTGGGTTTCAGGCGGCAGATATCAATCACCAGAGAGTTGAGAACAGTTTTCACGCCCTCTTCTCTTGGCTTCACATTTCAAGTAACTTTTAAGAAATTTACCTTTATTGCAGCAGCCTCCAGTGGTGAGCCCACATGTATATTATCTTTCCCTTGATGCAAATATAAGCTCATGAGGGCTAGGCCCCCTTATTGGCAAATACAATGGGTCCAAACTCTGTTTTAGATGCGGTCCCTATATTTTTTTTCATTATTCATTCATGGGGTGTGGACGTCACTGACAAGGCCAGCAATTTTTGCCCATCCCTAATTGAATTGAGTGGCTTGCTTGGTCATTTCAAAGCACAGTTAAGAATCAAGCACACTGTTGTAGATCTGGAGTCACATGTAGGCCAGACCAAATAAGGTTGGCAAATTTCCTTCCCAAAAGGACATTGGTGAATCACATGGGTCATTATAACAATTGATGATAGTTTCACAGTCACCATTACTGAGACTAGCTTTCAAATTCCAGATTTTATTAATTCAATTTAAAATCCACTAGCTGCCATAGACCTTTGGATTGCCAGTTCGATGACATTACCACTACCCCACCACAGGTGCCTCTACCAATATGGCAGGCAGCACACTTTCAGCAGATGCACTGTATAAACCACTTCCTAGGCCATGGTACTTTCAAATTTTGTAGTAGTTCAACTTTTATACATTTTGTGAAGTACTTCACAAGCTTTTTTTTTTATTTGTTTCTGCAAAAGAACTGAAGAATCCAGCAGAAAAAAAATTAATTTCTGTAAAGACTACTATTGCTCAAGTTTGGTGAGAGTTCAGTTAATTTAACTTGAAGGTTTTAGTACCACCAAATATAGTGCCGAGATATTTGATAAAGCTGAAGGATAAACATTAGATTCATAATTTCATCAGTTTTAAATTTTATGACCCCAACTTGCACTCAAAATAC
This sequence comes from Carcharodon carcharias, assembly GCF_017639515.1. Classification (NCBI taxonomy): domain Eukaryota; kingdom Metazoa; phylum Chordata; class Chondrichthyes; order Lamniformes; family Lamnidae; genus Carcharodon; species Carcharodon carcharias. Next base: position 61,324,026 of record NC_054469.1, read on the forward strand.
ACTGCCTATTTGATTTATAGGTAAGGACTGTTTCTGAAAGGAACATTAGTATTTTTATCAAAACACTGTATCCTGTATCTGTAATCAGCAAGAGAAAAGGAGCCAACATATTTAAAACTGTGTTAGGAAAACAGATGGTTAAAATAGGCAGCAGTAACGGTTCAGACCATTGCATGTCCACAAACCTTAATTTCTGTTGCCTGCTTTTCTGTCAAAATTTACTGTTATAAATTGCTACGGAAATACTTCCCATTTAAATCTTACTGTGATAACTGTTACAATGTAGTGAAGGCTCTGATGACAAGTGACATTGAAGAGAGTTTAAAAATTTGTATTCTTCAACTAACCATGGGTAGCCTATTAATATCTAAGTCTTGCAAGTGTCAGTCGCACCTTATAACAGTTCCTCAATAAACTTTGTTGATTTATCTTGAGTCATAGAGCAACAAAGTAGGACTGAAGAAATAGGGAAATACAATTCAAAAGTGAGGGAAGTGACTATAAAAGGACATCGAGCAACAACTAAGGACTTACCAAACAACTAATTCTGAATGACCAATTCAGAGGATATAGTAATAAGAGAAAAAAAATTGAACCAATTAAATCGCTCAAAGCACTACAAGAACACTTTATCCATAATTATTTTCCAGAGTAGCGGAAATTTTCGGTGTCCAATATGCAGTTTCAAATAAAATTTAAAAAACAAAACGACATATTTCATAACATAACTAAACATGCTAACTGAATTGTATTTGCGTCTTTTAATAATTTCATTAAAGCCCTGACTTCGAATAGATATTATTTCTTTGGTACCAATCATTTCTATACATTTTAAAACACATGTAGTTGGCTGTACGTCGCCAGGCATTTTGCTACTGCATAGTAGCAGCACGAATTTTTGATATACCTTGCCCTTCCAAGGTACTTTTGAGGGCTGAAAGTGACTGCTTTAGGCCCGTTATATGAGTTTGTGCGCAATGCAGCATGAAATGATCTGATCACGACAGCCATATCCCACAGGGTGTCTTTGATGCATCCTGTTTCAGCATCAAGCTTGCATGGTGAGAAAATGGCTTGGGCCCTATTTACGAGGTTGCCAATTAGATCAATCTTATAGCACGTGGAACTGTAAGAATCCCAACGCATGTACTGACCAGTAAAAGTAGGCTTGTAGTATATCATGGTAGAGAGCCCCCTGACAGATTTCTCAACTGGTACGTTAAGGAAAGGGAGTTCATTTGACTGCTCCATTTCAAAGGTGAATTTGAGTGCAGGATAGACGTAGCATCCACAAAAATGATGTCCCTTTACACTGTATCTTATCTATGATCGGTTCTGCAGAGCACAAATTGGCCAAACGGTTGGGTGAGTTGTTACAACCGGTTTTGAACAAGTTTTCCAGATACATGGTGAAGGATTCCTTCACTTTTGCGAAGACCATACAGGACTTGCATATTGGTAGTAATGCCCTGCCCATGTGCTAATCTGACATTGCCATCCTATTCACCAATGTTCCACTTAAGGAAGCCATAGATATTTGCGGTGCAGCACTACATCATGGTGAACTACACCTGCCACCATAGCATGAATCAGTATTCACTGAGATTATGAGCTCGACAACTCGAGCAGTTCAGTTCAGTTTTAATGACACCATATATGCCCAAATAGATGGCGGTGCCATGGGATCCACTCTAGGTCCAGTTCTCGCAAACACCTTTGTTGGGTTCCATGAGAAACTTGTCTTCAATGGCAAGACACCAAACCTCCTACCACATCCATAATTCCAATATGTGGATGATATTTTTGCTATATTTAAACCGTAGCAGCATGTTGTAATTTCCTTGCATGTCTTAATGGACCCCATCCTACACTCAAGTTCACCATTGAAATGGTGCAATCAAATGAACTCCCCTTCCTTAACGTACTAGTTGAGAAATGTGCCACAGTCTACCATAAAGCTGCATTCACTGGTCAATACATGCTTTGGGATTCTTACAGCTCCAAGCGCTATAAGATTGACCTTATTGACAACCTCAAATAGGACCCAAGCCATTTGCTCACCATGAAAGCTTGCTGCTGAAATAGGGCGCATCAAAGGCCTACTGCAGGATAATGGCTACCCTGATCAGGTCATTTCGTGCTGTATATTGTGCAAACTCATGAACGGGCATAAGGCCATCACTTTCAGCTCTGAAAAGTGCCCAGTCTACCTCAAGTTTACCCTGGAAAGGCAATGTATCTCAAAAATTCATGCTACTACTATGCAGAAGCAACATGAGTGGTATTCACCAACAAAGTAATGGAAGGGGTTGTCAACAGTATTATCGAGCGGCACTTGCATAGCAATAACCTACTCACTGATGCCCAGTTTGAGTTCTGCTAGGGCCACTCAGCTCCTGACCTCATTACAAACTTGGTTCCAACATGGACAAAAGAGCTGAACTCCCCAGGTGAGGTGAGAGTGACTGCCCTTGACATAAGGGCAGCATTCGACGGAGTGTGACATCAAGGAGCCCTAGGAAAACTGGAGTCCATGGGAATCAGGGGGAAAACTCTCCGCTGGTTGGAGTCATACCTAGCAAAAAGGAAGATGGTTGGGGTTGTTGCAGGTCAATCATTTCAGCTCCAGGACATCACTGCAGGAGTTCCTCAGGGTAGTATCCTAGGCCCAACCATCTTCAGCTGCTTCATCAATGATCTTCCTTCCATCATAAGGCCAGAAGTGGGGATGTTCACTGACGATGGCACAATGTTCAGCACCATTCGTGACTACTCAGATACTGAAGCAATACATGTGCAAATTCAGCAACACCTGGACAATATCCAGGCTTGAGTTGACAAGTAGCAAATAACATTCGCGCCACAAAAGTGTCAGGCAACGACCATCTCCAACAAGAGAGAATCCAACCATCGCCCCTCGATATTCAATGGCATTACCATCACTGAATCCCCCACTATCAATATCCTGGGGTCACCATTGACCAGAAACTGAACTGGACTAGCCATATAAATACTGTGGCTACAAGAGCAGGTCACAGGGTGGAATAGTGCGATGAGTAACCCACTTCCTGACTCCCCAAAGCCTATCCACTATCTACAAGGCACAAGTCAGGAGTGTGATGGAATACTCCCTACTTGCCTTGATGAATGCAGCTCCCACAACACTCGAAGCTTGACACCATCCAGGACAAAGCAGCCCGCTTGATTGGCACCACATCCACAAACATTCACTCCCTCCACCACCGATACACAGTAGCAGCAGTGTGTACTATCTACAAGATGCACTGCGGGAATTCACCAAGGTTCCTTCGACAGCACCTTCCAAATCCACAACCACTACCATCTAGAAGGACAAGGGCAGCAGATAGATGGGAATGCCACCACCTAGGACTTCCCATCCAAGTCACTCACCACCCTGACTTGGAAATATATCGCCATTACTTCACTGTCACTGGGTCAAAATCCTGGAGCTCCCTTCCTAACAGCAATATGAGAGTACCCACATCACGTGGACTGCAGCAGTTCAAGAAAGCAGCTAACCACCGCCTTCTCAAGGGCAACCAGGGATGGGATATAAATGCTGGCCCAGCCAGCAAAGCCTGCATCTCATGAATGAATAAAAAAAAATTCACCACCAACTGGATGCTGCTGTCAAGCCAAAAAGATATTTTGCCTGTCAAACAAATGAGTAATGTGGTATATGAATTTCAGTGCCAGTGTGATGCTATGTATGTGGGCCGTATGTCCCAAAGGCTGGCAGATCATATCAAACAGCATGTCTCTTCAGCTGTCCACACAGGCAAGGTACAGATCGTACCCAACCAGCCCATGCTTGTAAAACTCAAAAGAGTGTCCAACATTAGATGTGATTCCACGATTGAACAGTATTTGCTAAATAATCCTGAGTGCGCTAAAAATTATGCTGACAATCAATTTAAGGTTGTCAGTCAGGCTTGCAGTGTGACGCATTTGCGTGTACTGGAAGCTACATATATTAATAGACAGGATTCTGTTCTTTTCAGACAGAAAGAACATGTACACACATTGCGCCTGTTTCAGTTAAACAAAATAAGTGACAGCCATTCGCAGGTTCATTGCTCAGGGCAATACTTTGATCAGAGTCAAGCTGCCTGGTTTAAAATTTCAGACAATACTTGGCAGTTAACTGTCAATCACCATTAACTGGTGCATTCTCCATGGCAACGCCTCTACCAGAGTCAACTTTCCAACCAATCAGCCTCTCTTCTCATACAGTATAAAGTTGTTGCTTCCCCAGATATTGATATTCTTGCAATTGTCCTGATGAGTGCAAGACGAAAAGCTTCGACAAAATGCCTTTTATAGTTAATTTACTTTTTCCAAGATTACAAAGCAAACTGGAGACTGAATTCTCAAGCTTAATTTCAGGTAACTCTCTCATTAAAGAAAATTACCTGCTGCTTCTTTGCTATTACGAAATGAATTTTTCATCTCAGCCACACTGTGTCTGCTTATCAGCACCTGTAAGTTGGTTTGTCAACATTTAGAAAAGCAGAATAAGGCTGTTTATCATGAATGCATTTTCCTTTCCCAGTGCAGAAGTCCAATAATATTTAATGTAGTTTTTAACAACTGATTTAAGCCTGGAAGGAAGATAACTATTCTCAACTGATTACTGTCCATGTCAATCACAGAAAGATATCTCGTTGTGCATTTTGGCTTGGAATTCAGTTAAAATTATTTTCTTCAAAGAAAAATAATGGACTTAATGTATTCTAACATCAAACACAAAAACCATAGATAGGCTGACATTCAAATGTTTTATAAAGTAATTATGTTTATACATATATAAAAGCCATCTAAATCAGAAACTGCATCCTGTGCTCAATACAGGAGGGAGAGAGGTAATGGAGTGTGCGAGAACACAGGTTGTAAGAGTAAGACACAAAAACAGAAGCAAATGTAATTTAAGTAGCACCATTGACATTGTAACATGCCCCCAGGTGCTTGACAAGACAGTTGTATTACAGAATCTGACACCAAAGTACATTACAAATTACTAAAAGAACCCAATTCTTAGACCAAGTTGAGGAGTCTCTTAAAGGACAGGAGAAAATGAAAGGGGCAGAGAGATGTAGGGAAATTTCACAACTTAGGGAACCGGCAGCTGAAGGCAAGGCAACCAATGGTGCAGTGATTAAAATTCTAACACTTGAGAGGCCAGAATTAGAGCAGTGGAGATACCTGAGAGCTTGTGGGGCTGATTGTGACTACACATGGGGAACGTCGAGTCAATAGAGGGATTTAAAAACAAGGACGGGAATTTAAAAATCAAGGCATGCTTAAACAGAAGCCAAGATAGGCCGGAGGACAAAGGGAAATTGTGAACTGGACTCGTGAGAGAGAGCTCGAGAGAATGCGCCAAGAGGTGGGGCCAGAAGGAGAGTGAAAGGGTGGGGCCAGAAGGAGGGGGAAGGAGTGGAGACGGGAGGAGTGAGTAGAGGAGAGTTGATAGGAGGTGCGGGAATGAGAGGTAAAATGGAAATGAAGGAGTGCAAATGCAGGATTAAGCATGTTAAAAGAGGAGGAGGAGTGGGGGGAGGGGGGGGGGGGGAATAGTTCTAGGGATAAGAGATTTAAGTTACGAGAACAACCCCAGCTTCTACAGTCTTTCTCCTTAGCAAAGAGGTTGGAGATTTTTTTTTTAAAAAGAGGTGTTTAGAATCATAAAAGGTATTCAAAAAGAATTGTTCTCGAGAAACTTTTTCAATTTAAATATCAATTTAAACAGGTTGATAAAAAGGGCTAACAGCGTCCTAAGGAAGAGCATTTTACACACAATGATTATGATCTGGAATGTGTTGCCTGAGAGTGTGATGGAGGTAGATTGAATCAAAAGTGAACTGTATAAGAACCTGAAGTTTAAAGATGGGCAGAGATACAGGTAAAGGGCAGGATGTCAGACTCGCTACATTGCTCCTGCAGAGGCTCAATGATCCAAATGGTCTCCATCAGTATCATAATCATTCTAAGAATCATAATGGATTGGACCAATAGGACAGGAAATGAAAGGCGAAGAGAGAGATGTAAGAAAACACTGAAACCCACAGGGAGATGGAAAGGAAAACATATTTCTCTGTTATTTTGAAACAAATAATATTCTCTATTGTGAAATGATTTATCTAGTCCTTTAAAATAAAACCTTTTGTTTTCCTGTTCACCATCATGCCCCGCCCCCAACTCCACAAAGAGGCAGCCTGTCCACAAGTCTAATATCACCATTTTAGGGTAGGGTAAGTGAAAATTTCTGTCATTCCCCATCTTGACATGCTTTCCGGTACTTTAAACTGTGTCATTTAATCCAAAAGTCTTATATCTGACAGAACTTAAATGCATAAAATTTTTGCATTCCCAAGAATCCCATTTTCCTCTTCTCCAACGAGTAAAGTTCCGGAGCGCGCAATCTCTAACTCAGCTCTACAATTTTAGGAATCAGTCATATAGCTTTCCTCTGAACCCAATAACGAATTCAGAAGAAACTTTGTTACCCAGAGCATGGTTAGACTGTGGAACTTGAAACCACAAGTAGTAATTGAGGCGAATAACATGGATGTATTCAAGTGAAGGCTAGGTAAGTACATGAGGGAGCAAGGAACAGAACGATATACTGTTAAGACGTGAAGAAGTCGGGTGGAGGACACTGATATGGAGTTAAAAACGCCTGGACAGAATAATTGAGCTAAATGGTCTGTTGCCGAGTTATGCTTTATTTTATTCCAGATACAACCACACTAAAATGATACACAACTTCGACATCGCACTGTCTCAGAATAAGTCATACTCAGTTTAATAACCCATTTAATAATATTTTATTTGCTTTCATCACCACCCTGAACACTGAAGCCAACTGTTACCCACCAAAACCCCGAGGTCTCTTTCTGCTCTGTTAGCTCAAGCATATACCATTTACCATTTAATGTTAATGTCCCCTCTCTGATGTTGCAGCTTTAGTTATCATGTTGGACTTCATCTGTGACCTTTCTACCTACTAAACTGGTGTATCCAAATCTCTTTGGATTATTGTACTTTGGCCAATGCATTCATTTGGCGTAATCAACAAACACTGATATCTTATAAGTTATTACATCTTCTGATTCATTCACAAAAATTACCATAACAATAACTAATTTCAACCTCTGACTTCGTTGGCAACCAGTTTTGACTCTGGCATGTCTCTATCTTCCTCAGCTTTTGCTCACTACCTTTAACTCATACTTCAATGCAGCCTAATGTTTTGCTATCCATGCCATGGTGAATCAATTCTCAGCTTCCAAAGTTATTAGTTTGTGGCACAGTTTCAAATGACTTCCTGAAATCCAAGCAAAACAACAAAAACAGCTTGTATTTACGTAGCGCCTTCAATGTAATAAAAAATCTTAAGACGCTTCACAGGAGCGCTATAAAACAAAATTTGACGCAGAGCCACAAAAGTCACCCTTATCTCTCAGATATGCAACCTCATCAAAGCAAATCAGTAAATTTGTCAGAAAGTAAATCAGTAAATTTGTCAGATACTATCTGCCTATCTGATCAGACCCTGTAATTCAGCTGATGTTAACTAAAGCCAATTGACTGTTTTTTGGAGTGAAAAAAAGGTGCATGAAAATTCAAGAAGCTAAATCGAAGAGGGGCTACAGGAACAAGTATCAGAATGCTCACATGGATGGTCAAACACTGGTTTCAGAGTGATTAGTGGAAGTGCCCTGTGAAACATATATAATATCCATATGTCGTGGGGGTATTTATTTTCACCTTCAGTAGTTCAGGGATATGCTATTTCCCCAGAGTCAATCAAAACATATTTACTCTGCTGTCTCTGAGGGGATCACAAACTTTTTTCCAAATCCTGTTGGTGGCAAAGCAAACTCATGCCCACTTCTACATCCCTGCTGACCATGAGCATCAAAATGGGAACTCTGCCAATATATCTATTTCTATAGAGTACATTTTTGTTTTTCACACTTGCAAATTTCTGTGCTTGCTCAAACTTCACAATCACAACCTTTTATTTATTCGTTCACGGGACCTGGGCATTGCTGACAAGGCTAGCATTTACTGCCCTTTCCTAATTGCCCTCGAGGTGGTGTTGGTGGCCTCTTCTTGAACTGCTACAGTCCATGTAGTGTAGGTACCTCCACAGTGCTGTTAGGAAGGGAGTTTCAGAATTTTGACCCAGCGACAGAGAAGGAGCAACGATATAGTTTCAAGTCAGGCTTGGAGGGGAACTTGTAGGTGGTGGTGTTCCCATGTGGCTGCTGCCCTAGTCATTCTGGGTGGTAGAGATTGCAGGTTTATACAGTGCTGTCAAAGAAGCCTTGCTGAATTGCTGCAGTACATCTTGTAGATTGAACACGCTGCCACCTCTGATGGATTGGTGAGTTACAGGCACAGATTGGCACGTGGAAGCATGATGCCCTGGCGATAAGAAACCTGGCTCAAAGGGCAGGATCGGGTGTTAATTATTTTTTTTATTAATTCATGGGACAGGGCTTCACTGGCTGGGCCAGCATTTATCACCCATTTATTTCTTCAACTTAGCCAATTCCTTGATACAAGGTGTTCAGGAAAGATAGGAAAGGAAGAAAAGTGGGAGGGATGGTGGTATTTATTAAGGAAAGCATTGGTATGCTGGAGAAAGAGGACATTGCAGAGAGGTCAAGGGCAGAATCTATTTAGCTAGAGTTAAGGAACAAAAAAAGGTGCAATTACATCACTCATTCTAGTCCACAGTTCACCAACTAGTGGGAAGAATGTAGAGGACAAGAAAATTACAGAGAGGAGCAAAATTATAGAGTGGTTATAATGGGGGGCTTTAGTTATCCCAGTATAGACTGGGCTAATAGTGTAAAGGGCAGAGGGAGACAAGAGTTCCCAGGGTGTGTTCAGGAAAATTTTCCACAGCAATATGTGGCCAGTCTAACAAGAAAGAAGGCACTACTAGACCTGGGAAGAGTGAATCCAGCACCAGTATGAGAACATTTGGGAGACAATGATCATTGTGTCATTGGTTCAAGTTGACTCCAGAAAAGAACAAAGAAAAATCCAGAGTAATAACGGGGAGGGGTGAGAGTGGAAGCTAACTTCAATGGACTAACAACAGATCTGAGCCAAATGAATTGGAGTCAAATGTTGACAGGAAAAATGGTAACTGAACAACAATGGGCTACCTTCAAAGAAGTGATAGCGTGGGCAGAGTGAAGGTATATTCCCCCGAAAGAGAATGTTTTTTTTAAAAATTCATTTATGGGATGGGGACGCCGCTGGCTAGGCCAGCATTTATTTCCCATCCGTAATTGCCTTTGACAAGCTGGTGGTGAGCTGTCTTCTTGAAGCGCTGCAGTCCATTTGGTGCAGGTACACCAACAGTGCTGTTAGTGAGGAGGTTCCAGGGTTTTGATTCAAGATAGTGAAGGAACGGCAATATATTTCCAAGTTAGGATCATGAATGGCTTGGAGGGGATCTTCCAGGTTGTGGTGCTCCAATGAATCTGCTGCCCTTGTACTTCTAGATGGTAGCAGTTGTGGGTTTGAAAGGTGCTGTCTAAAGGGCCTTGTTGAGTTCCTGCAGTGCATCTTGCAGATAATACACACAGCTGCCATTGTGCATCGGTAGCGGAGGGAGTGAATGTTTGTGGATGGGCTGCCAATCGAACAGGCTGCTTTGACCTGGGTGGTGTCAAGCTTCTTGAGTGTTGTTGGAGCTATCAGGCAAGTGGAGAGTGTTCCTTCACACTCCTGACTTCTGCCTTGTAGATGGTGGACAGGCTTTGAGGGATCAGGAGGCGAGTCACTCTCCCAGGATTCCTAGCTTTTGACCTGCTCTTGTAGCCACAGTATTTATATGGCTAATCCAGTTCAGTTTCTAGTCAATGGTAACCCCCATGTTGATAGTCGGGTGTTCAGCAATGGTAATGCCATTGAATGTCAATGGGAGATGGTTAGAGAAAACTGGATAACAAAAAGAGAGATAAATTAAGATAAAGAAGAAAAGCTGTGCCTAAAACAGATATAAGGTAGAAAATAAATTTGAGAACCTGGCTGAATATAGGTTCAGAGGGGATGTGGAAAAACAAATTAAAGAAGCGAAGAGGGAGTATGAAGAGACAGGCAGCTAACATAAAAGGGAATTCCAAACTCTTCCAAAAGCATATAATTAGTGAAAGGGTGGTAAGAGGAGGGGTAGGGCCAATTAGGGGCAAAAAAGGGATTTACAGATGGAGGCAGGGAGCATAACTGAGGTAAAGTAATACTTTGTCTCTGTCTTTAGCAAGGAAGGAAGGAAGGAGGAGGCAATTCAGACAGTAGAAAGATTTAAAATTGATAAGGAGGTGGATAGCCTATCTGCACTAAACTTGATAAGGCACCAGGATCGGATGAGATGCATCCAAGGATACTGAGGGAAGTGAGAATGGAAATTGCAGAGGCACTAGCCATATATTTTAGTCTTCTTTGGACTCTGTCAGAGGATTGGAGAATTACGAATGTTACACCTTTGTTCAAAAGAAGGGTGTAAAGATAAGCCCAGCAAGTACAGGACAGTCAGCTTAACTTCAGTTGTGGGGCAACGTCTAGAAACAATAATTTGGGACAAAATTAATTGTCATGTGGACAAACACATGTTAATTAAGGGAAGCCAGTATGGATTTCTTGAGGGGAAATCGTGTTTAACTAACTTGGAGTATTTTTTGAGGAGGTAACAAAAAAGGTTGATGAGGGTAATGCTGTTGATATGGTATACATGGACTTCCAAAAAACACTTGGTACAGTGCCACACAACAGACTTTTGAGCAAAGTTATAGCTCATAGAATAAAAGGGACAGTAGGAGCATGGATATGAAATTGGGTGAATGGCAGAAGCCAGGGAGTGGTGATTAACGGATGTATTGCAGGCTGGAGGAAGGTTTGTAGTGGAGCTCCCCAACAGTCAGTGTTTGAACCCTTGCTTTGTCTGATATATATTAATCACCTATTCTTGGTGTACAGGGCACAATTTCAAAATTTGCAGATGATACAAAACTTGGCAGGCGTTGCAAACTATGAGAAGGATAGTGTGGAACTTCAGGAACATAGGCAATTGGTGGAATGACAAAGGTGGCAGATAAAGTTCTTTGCAGAGAAATGCAAGGTGATTCATCTTCGTAACGAGAACATGGAAAAGCATAATAAAAGGGCACAATTCTAAAAGGGGGTGCAGCAGCACATGGACCTGGGTGTAAATGTGCATTATTCACTGGCAGGACAGGTTGAGACTACTGTTAGTAAAGTATCTAAGGCTCTATTAATAGGAGCGTGGTATATAAGAGCATGGAGATTATGTTGAACTTGCATAAAACACTAGTTCAGCCTCAGTTGGGGTATTGTATTCATAGAAACATAGAAGCTAGGAGGAGTAGGCCATTCAGCCCTTCAAGCCTACTCCACCATTCAGTATGATCATGGCTGATCATCCAACTCAATAGCCTGCTTTCTCCCCATACCCTTTGATCCCTTTCACCCCAAGAGCTATATCTAATTCCTTCTTGAAAACATACAATGTTTTGGTCTCAACTACTTTCTCTGGTAATGAATTCCACAGGCTCACCACTGGGTGAAGAAATTTCTCCTCAACTCAGTCCTAATGGTCTACCCCATATCCTCAGACTGTGACCCCTGATTCTGGACTCTCCCACCATCAGGAACATCCTTCCTGCATCGATCCAGTCTAGTTCTGTTAGAATTTTATAGGTTTCTATAAGACCCCCCCTCATTCTTCTGAACTCCAGCGAATATAATCCTAATCGACTCAATCTCTCCTCATATGTCAGTCCCGCCATTCCAGGAATCAGTCGGGTAAACCTTCAAAGCACTTCCTCTACAGCAAGTACATCCTTCCTCAGATAACTGCACACAATATTCCAGGTGTGGTCTTACCAAGACCCTACAGAATTACAGCAAGACATCCCTGTTCCTGTACTCAAACCCTCTGGCTTTGAAGGCCAACATACCATTTGCCTTCTTTACCGCCTGCTGCACCTGCATGCTTACCTTCAGCGACTGGTGTACAAGGACACTCAGGTCTCGTTGCACATTCCCCTCTCTCAATTTATAGCCATTCAAATAATAATGACTTCCTGTTTTTGCTACCAAAATGGATAATCTCACATTTATCCACATTATACTGCATCTGCCATGCATTTGCCCACTCACTCGGCTTGTCCAAATCACACTGAAGCATCTCTGCATCCTCTTCACAGCTCACCCTCCCACCCAGCTTTGTGTCATCTGCAAATTTGGAGATATTACATTTAATTCCCTGATCTAAATCATTAATATATATTGTGAATAACTGGAGTCCCAGCTACGATCCCTGCGGTATCCCACTAATCACTGCCTGCCATTTGGAAAAAGACCCGTTTATTCCTACTCTTTGTTTCCTGTCTGACAACCAGTTTTCTATCCATCTCAATACACTACCCCCAATCCCATGCGCTTTAATTTTACACGCCAATCTCTTTTGTTGGACTTTGTCAAAAGCCTTCTGAAAGTCCAAATAAACCACATTCACTCTACTAGTTACATCCTCGAAAAATTCCAGTGGATTTGTCAAGCATGATTTCCCTTTCTTAAATCCATGCTGACTCTGTCCAATTTGGCCACTGTTTTCCAAGTGCTCAGCTATTAAATCTTTTATAATGGACTCTAGAACTTTCCCCACTACCGACTTCAGGCTGACAGGTCTATAATCCTCTGTTTTCTCTCTGCCTCCCTTTTTAAAATAGTGGGGTTACATTAGCTACCCTCCAATCTGTAGGAACTCTTCCAGAGTCTACAGAATCTCGGAAGATGACCACCAATGCATCCACTATTTCTAGGGCCACTTCCGTAAGTACTCTGGGATGCAGATTATCAGCCCCGAGGATTTATCGGCCTTCAATCCCAACAATTTCCCCAACATCATTTCCCTACTAATACTGATTTCTTTCCGTTCCTCCCTCTCACTAAATCCTGTGTTCCCCAACATTTCTGGTAAGTTATTCATGTCCTCCTTTGTGAAGACAGAACCAAAGTATGTATTTAGTTGGTCAGCCATTTCTTTGTTCCCCATTATATATTCCCCTGTTTCTGGCTATAAGGGACCTACATTTGTCTTCACCAATCTTTTTCTCTTCACATACCTATAGAAACTTTTACAGTCAGTTTTTATGTTCCCTGCAAGCTTACTCTCGTACTCTTATTTTCCCTTTCTTAATTAATCCCTTAGTCCTCCTTTGCTGAATTCTAAAGTGCTCCCAATCCTCAGGTCTATTTTTTCTGGCCAATTTGTATTCCTCTTCCTTGCATCTAATCCTATCTCTAATTTCTCTTGTAAGCCATGGTTTGGCCACCTTTTCTGTTTTACTTTTGCGCCAGACAGGAATAAATAATTATGAAAAATAAAAACAAAAAACCGCGGATGCTGGAAATCCAAAACAAAAACAGAATTACCTGGAAAAACTCAGGTCTGGCAGCATCGGCAGAGAAGAATTGACATTTCAAGTCCTCATGACCTCATTAGTTCTGCTGAAGGGTCATGAGGACTCGAAACGTCAACTCTTTTTTTCTCCGCCGATGCTGCCAGACCTGCTGAGTTTTTCCAGGTAATTCTGTTTGTGTTTAGGAATAAACAATTGTTGCAGTTCACCCATGCGCTCTTTGAATGTTTGCCATTACCTATCCATCATCATCGCTTCAAGTAATGTTTCCCAATCCATCATAGCCAACTCGTGCCTCATAACATCGTAGTTTCCTCTATTTAGATTCAGGACCCAAGTCTCAGAATCAACTTCATCACTCTCCATCTTGATGAAGAATTCTATCACATTATGGTTGCTCATCCCCAAGGGGCCTCGCACAACTAGATTGCCAATTATTCCTTTCTCATTACACAATACCCAGTCAAGGATGGCCTGTTCTCTCATTGGTTCCTCAATGTATTGGTCCAGAAAAACATTCCATATACACTCCAGGAATTCCTCCTCTATGGTATTTTTACTAATTTGATTTGCCCTATCTATATGCATATTAAAGTCACCCGTAATTACAGATGTTCCTTTATTGCATGCATCTCTAATTTCCTATTTAATGCCATTCCCATCATCACCACTACAGTTTGGAGGTCCATAAACAACCCCCATTAAAGTTTTCTGCCCCTTAGTGTTTCTCAGCTCTACCCATACAGATTCCACATTGTCGGAGCTAATATCTTGGCTCACTATTGCGTTAATTTCCTTTTTAACCAGCAATGCAACTCCACCACCCTTTCCTTTTTGTCTGTCCTTCCTAAATACCGAATACCCCTGGATGTTCAGTTCCATCCCTGGTCACCCTACAGCCATGTCTCCGTAATCCTGACTGTATCATACCTGTTTACATCTATTTGCGCGGTTAATTCATCCACTTTATTGCGAATGCTCCTCGCGTTAAGGCTCAAAACCTTAAAGCCTTAAGGCTTGTCTTTTTAACATTACTTGTCCCGTTCCCACAATTTTCTTGGCCTTAATTTCTCTATCACTTTTCTTATTTCGCTTTCTGTCTTTCGTTCTTGTCTTTGATTCCCTTTCCTCAGACTCTTTGCATAGGTTCCCATCCCCCTGCCATTTTAGTTTAAACCCTCCCCAACCACTCTAGCAAATGTTTCCCCTAAGACATCAGTCCCGGTCCTGCCAAGGTGTAACCCGTCCAGTTTGTACCGGTCGCACCTCCCCCAGAACCGGTCCCAATGCCCCACGAATCTGAAATCCTCCCCTTCACACCATCTCTTCAGCCACATATTCATCCGATATATCCTGCTATTTCTACCCTGACTGGCATGTGGCACTGGTAATAATCCTGAGATCACTACCTTTGAGGTCCTACTTTTCAACTTACGTCCTAACTCCCTATATTCTGTTTTTAGGACCTCATCCCTTTTTTTTTACCTATGTTGTTTGTACCAATGTGTACACGACCACTGGCTACTCACCCTCCCCCTTCAGAATGTCCTCTAGCCGCTCTGAGACGTCCTTGACCCGAGCACCAGGGAGGTAACAGACCATCCTGGAGTCTCGTTTGTGGCCACAGAAACGCCTATCTATTCGCCTTACAATTGAATCCTCTATAACTATTGCATTTCCACACTTTTTACTCCTCCCTTGTGCAGCAGAGCCAACCACGGTGCAACAAATTTAGCTGTTGCTGCTTTCTCCTGCGAGGCCATTTCCACCCCCCCCAACAGTATCCAAAGCGGTATATCTGTTTTGCAGGGGAATAGCCACAGGACATTCCTGCACTGCCTGCCTAGTCCTCTTGCTTTGCCTGGTGGTCACCCATTCCCTTCCTGCCTCTGGACTCTTAGCCTGTGGTGTGACCACTTCTCTATACATGCCATCCACGGTACTCTCCACCTCGCGGATGCTCCACATTGTCCAAAGCTGCCGTTCCAGCTCCAAACCCAGACTTCCAGGAGCTGCAGCTGGAGACATTTCCTACACACATGCTGGCCCCGAACGCTGGAAATGTGCCCAGCTTCCCACGTAGAGCAGGAGGAGCACACCACGGCTTTGAGCTTTTCTGCCATGACTTACCCTTTTAAATTAAATTAAGCCTTTTGGAAGATACTTAATATCAATTACCTCTGGGCCTCCTTCCCTGCTCCTCGCTGTTACAGAATAAAGCCCCTACAAACGATGAACCACAAAATAAGACCTTAAAAACTATAAACAATAAAAGTAGTAAATGCTTACCCAGCCGTACTCACGGTACTCAAAGGATCACCTTGTTCCCTCCTCACCGGCTCCTCTCCCGGCTCCTCTCCAACTCCCGGCTCCTCTCCAACTCCCGGCTCCTCTCCAACTCCCGGCTCCTCTCCAACTCCCGGCTCCTCTCCAACTCCCGGCTCCTCTCCAACTCCCGGCTCCTCTCCAACTCCCGGCTCCTCTCCAACTCCCGGCTCCTCTCCAACTCCCGGCTCCTCTCCAACTCCCGGCTCCTCTCCAACTCCCGGCTCCTCTCCAACTCCCGGCTCCTCTCCAACTCCCGGCTCCTCTCCAACTCCCGGCTCCTCTCCAACTCCCGGCTCCTCTCCAACTCCCGGCTCCTCTCCAACTCCCGGCTCCTCTCCAACTCCCGGCTCCTCTCCAACTCCCGGCTC
Source organism: Carcharodon carcharias (assembly GCF_017639515.1). Taxonomy (NCBI): domain Eukaryota; kingdom Metazoa; phylum Chordata; class Chondrichthyes; order Lamniformes; family Lamnidae; genus Carcharodon; species Carcharodon carcharias. The sequence continues at coordinate 61,340,212 of NC_054469.1, forward strand.
CTCTCCAACTCCCGGCTCCTCTCCAACTCCCGGCTCCTCTCCAACTCCCGGCTCCTCTCCAACTCCCGGCTCCTCTCCAACTCCCGGCTCCTCTCCAACTCCCGGCTCCTCTCCAACTCCCGGCTCCTCTCCAACTCCCGGCTCCTCTCCAACTCCCGGCTCCTCTCCAACTCCCGGCTCCTCTCCAACTCCCGGCTCCTCTCCAACTCCCGGCTCCTCTCCAACTCCCGGCTCCTCTCCAACTCCCGGCTCCTCTCCAACTCCCGGCTCCTCTCCAACTCCCGGCTCCTCTCCAACTCCCGGCTCCTCTCCAACTCCCGGCTCCTCTCCAACTCCCGGCTCCTCTCCAACTCCCGGCTCCTCTCCAACTCCCGGCTCCTCTCCAACTCCCGGCTCCTCTCCAACTCCCGGCTCCTCTCCAACTCCCGGCTCCTCTCCAACTCCCGGCTCCTCTCCAACTCCCGGCTCCTCTCCAACTCCCGGCTCCTCTTCCTGCTCCCCATCTCTTGGCTCCTCTCGCGCTCCTCTTCAACTCCCAGCTCCTGTAGGTGCTGCTGACTGCCTGTCCCAGAGTCTTCCTCTCACTCTCTCCTCTAGGTGCTGCTGACTGCCTGTCCCAGAGTTCTCCCCTCGCTCTCTCCTCTAGGTGCTGCTGACTGTCTGTCCCAGAATCCTCCTCTCGCACTCTCCTCAGTTCTGGGAGCCACACTTTAGGAAGGACATTAAGGCATTGGAGAGAGTGCAGAAGAGATTCATAATAACAGTTCCAGGGATAAGGGATTTCAGTTTTCAAGACAGCCTGGAGAGGTTAGTACTGTTTTGCTTGGAAAAGGGAAGGCTGAAAGGAGATTGAATAAAGGTACTCTTGCTCCAATTGGTGTTCAACATGGAGGAGTACTATTTCTTAAGCTGATGGAGGGCAGTAGGGGGTAATCCACAGGAGGTTTCCTTGCCCATGCTTGCCATGATGCCATGAGAGTTCATGGAGTCCAGAGTCAATGTTGAGGACTCCCAGGGCAATTCCCTGCCTACTGCATTCCACTGTGCCACCACCTCTGCTGGGTCTGTCCTGTCAGTGGGACAAGACATTCCCAGGGAAGGTGGTGTCTGGGACAATATCTGTAAGGCTTGATTCTTTGAGTATGACTACGTCAGGTTGTTGCTTGATTAGTCTGAAGGACAGCTCCTTAAATTTTGGCACAAGACCACAGATGATAGTGAGGAGAACTTTCCAGAGTCGACAGGGCCGTGTTTAACATTCTTGTTTCTGGTGCCTAGGTCGATGTTGGGCGGTCCACCTTTGTAGTGGTTCAATACAACTGAGTGGTTTGCAAGGCTATTTCCGGGGGCATTTAAGAGTCAACCACATTGCTGGGTCTGGAGTCAAACGTAGACCAGACCAGATAAGGACGGCAGGTTTCCTTCCCTAAAGGAAATTAGTGAACCAGTGGGTTTTTTTCAACAATAAACAATGGTTTTATGGTCACTATTATTGACACTAGCTTTTAATTCCAGATTTTATTAATTTAAATTCTACCAGCTGCTGTGGTGAGGTTTGAACCAGCATCCCGAGATCATTAGCCTGAGCCTCTAGATTACTAGTCAGTGACATTACCACTACGCAACCTGAAAGTACAACTGAATATACTAAACAACAAAAATCCACATTTTTTTTTAAATTTCCAGTCAAAAATCAACAGCATGCACAAAAGTGAGGTGTAGAAGGGCAAGTAACTAAACAACTCCAAAGAGTTTCCAAAAGCTACTTCAGATGGCACGTTGCTTTCTCCACAAAGGTGAGGACTTAAAGTTTCCACGATAACAGACCTAACAAAATTACAAAACATGATAAGGATTAAACATATTTATAGAGATTTATTTTCTGAATTCAAAATGCCTCCAACAATGATTTCTATCTTAGGTCTATGCCAAGTTCAGGAGCCCCAGTCTTCAGTTCATAGGATCTTAGAGTCATCATTCTCACTGTTGGTTTATAGTCCAAAACAGCAACCTATTAGACCACACCCAGTAACAAGATTAATAGCCAGTAATTTATTTTGGGTGCTGTAGGTTGAAGGTTAAATATTACCAATGACACCAGAAATCTATGCTTTTTTCAAAATGTGTCGTGGAATCTTTTATAAATCGACCCTAGTAGACAGACTTGACCACAGCTCAACATCTCATCTGAAAGATGGCAACCACAATAATGCAGCATTCCCTCAATACAGAATGTCAGCCTAGATCATGTGCTCAAATCCTGGAATGAGCCTTCTAGCTGACAAAATGTTACCATTGAGTCAAACTGATAATGTACAGAATGGAAAATAATTCTCAGTTTTCAAATTTACTTGGCTGCAGATGAAACCATTGTGCATTTCATACTAGTACATAAGCAATTTCCTTTTAGTTTATTAAAGAATTTTTACTCATAAGGAGATACATTGATAGTCATTGTAACAGACTTCGAGCCTTTGAAGATTTTTGTTTAAATTGCACTGAGGTCATTAAAAAAAAAATGATTTAAGGCAGAAGCACAAAAGAACAGAAGAGCTTGCAAAGAATTGATGACTTTTCTTTGCATCACCTCAAATTTGCTTTCAAATCCACCACCATAATAGCTGGATAGGGTGAGTAAGGTTTTCTTTTGATAGTGGGCTTCCGTTGGTTCACAAATGGTGGCTCTTCTCTGTCCTCCTCTCACTGGTAAGAGTGGTACAAGTTTCGAGCTTGGTACTCTAGCTCTGATTGATAGAAGACTGCCCTAACCTAAGTCCAGTTAAGTTTCCTATTATTTCCTTATTTAGTTTCCATTACACAGTTGCTTAAGTAATTGTTGCTTTACGTTTCTATTATCAACGGACAACAGTAACCAGTAAATTTGCTTTATTATGTTATCTCAACCTAACTTGTCACACAAAAGTATTCCTGACCAGAAGTAGAAATCCTACCAGTCCACTGACCACCCACACACTTGAGAGCCCAGACACAGACAAGTGGAACAAGTCATGAGGCAAGGCAACCAAAGTTTCACAATAACCAGATGCATTTCTGAAGGGGAAAGGATGAATTGATGGTGTGGATGGAGATTAGCCAAAAGAGATGAGAACTTATTGAACTAAGTGTCTTTTCCTTATTCCTATAATTTATGTTATTTACTTTAAGCAAAACATTATCTATTAAAAAAAAAGTAAATTTAGATTCACTTAATAAAATAAACCTTACTCCATCACAAAAAACAGAGTGCCAATACTTATATACCATGAATGTGACTCACCATCCTGTCCAAGGTGGAGTGGAGCAATTTTAAAGAACTAAATATAAGCAAATGCCCTATTCCTACTGCAATCTTGGCCTCCAATTAATAAATTGCAAAACAAGAGGAGCGTGAAACTTCAGAAACCAAGAAAGGGTTTTCACAATTCTTACATTCTGCACGAAATAAAAGTATATTGTTACAAACATCTCAATGGGTTGGATTTTGCAGTCGGAAGCACTCACCACTGACTTTCAAGAATGTTGCCCGCAAAGATCGAACAATCTCTGTAGTCTCTCAATGACAATTTAAACCTGATGGCAAGGGAATCTCCAGGCAACAGCAACAATAATATCAGCCAGCAGGACAAGCAGCCAATCACATTGAAGTATTCTCAGAAAGCAAACCAAGAAGTTAAAAGCACTTTATATTTCACCTTTAATATCAATTTTCAGATAGTGTAATAAATGATGATTAACTTGCGCCTAAATTCAAAAAATCAATATAGACAATTATTTTTAAAATTAAAAGTGTGGTTTAAAAATCATAATGGAGAAATATGACATCCCACAAACATAAAATCAACTTTTCAAAGACAGCGAGGGTGTTTAGAAGTAGTTATAAAGTCAGCATACTGTTAAAAATACAATTACCCAAGACTGACAAGGCCTCCTGAACCTGATGGTCTGCATCCTAGCATCTTAAAGGAAGTGACTGCAGAGATAGTAGATGCATTGGTTACAACCTTCCAAAATTCCCTGGATATTCAAAGTCCCAGTGGATTGGAAAACTGCAAACATAACATTACCATTCAAGGATGGATGGAGACAGAAAGCAGTATACTATAAGCCAGTTATTCTAACATCTGTCATTGGGAAAACGCTAAAATTTATTATTAAGGAGGTTGTAGAAGGACATTTGGAAAATCATTAATCAGTACAGTCAACATGGTTTAGTGAAAATCCTTGACAAATTTATTAGAGCTCTTTGAGGATGTACAAGCAGGGTGGAATAAGGGGAACCAGTAAATTTAGTGTCTTTGGATTTCCAAAAAGCATTCAATAAGGTGCCACATAAAAGGTTACTACACAAAATAAGACTGGATCAAGGGACTGATTGCATTGTAGCCAAATCTGATGATACAAAGATAGGTAGGAAAGCACTTTGTGAGGAGGATAAAGAGTTTGCAAATGAATACAGATAGGTTAAGTCGATGGGCAATAATTTGGCAGATGGAATATAATATGGGAAAATGTGAGGATGTTCATTTTGGCAGAAAGAATAGAAAATCAGAACATTCATTAAATGGAGAGAGACTGCAGGATGCTGCAACACGGAGGGGTCTGGAGTCCTTGTACATGAATCACAAAAAAGTTAGCATGCAGGCACAGCAAGTAATTAGGAAGGCAAATGAAATGTTGGCCTTTATTGCAAAGGGAGTGGAGTATAAAAGTAGGAAAGTCTTGCTACAATTGTACAGCGTATTGGTGAAACTGTACCTGGAGTACTGTGTACAGTTTTGTTCTCCATACTTGAGATATATTTGCACTGGACACAGTTCAGAGAAGGTTCACTAAGTTGATTCCTGGAACGAAGGGGTGGTCTTATCAGGAAAGGTTGAACAGGTTGGGCCTATACTCATTGGAGTTCAGAAGAATGAGAGATGATCTTATTGAAACATAGAAGATTCTTAGAGGGCTTGACAGGGTAGACGCTGAGAGGATGTTTCCTCTAGAACTAGGGGGCACAGTTTAAAAATAAGGGATCTTCCAGTTAAGTTGAAGATGAAGGAATTTCTTCTCTCAGAAGGTTGTTAGTCCATGGACTTCTCTTCCAAAGCGAGCAGTGGAGGCTGGGTCAATGAATATATTTAGGCTGAGTTAGACAGATTTTTGATCAACAAGGGAGTCAAGGGGGGCAAGCAAGAAAGTGCATTTAAGGTCACAATTAGATCACCCATGATCTTATTGAATGACGGAGCAGGCCCAATAACCTATCCCTATTTCTTATGATCTGATGATGATCTTTCCATTAATTGTAATCTGGATGTGCCCAAATCCCTGACAGCAACTTTTGGATTTCCATGTTATTCTGCAAACATGCAGAATCTCAAAGCTGCTTCAAGTTTCCCTGGAGTACTGAAGGCATATGTTGACAGTTTCATATCATTACCACCTCAAAGTCCAGGTCATTGGGCTCATTGTACACCATTGTCCATTGTGCCTGACACAAGTCCAAAGTCTGCAGCAACTTGCATGCATCAAGGCAACAGCTATCTATCTAGGAATAAGGTCACTGCAATCATTCTAGGAAACTTGTTTTATTTGTGTACAACAAAAATAGCAGTATAAGACTAAAAGATATAGTGAAATATTCAGAAACTTAATGGTGTTTTGAGCATGGTCAGGTCAATAATTCTAATTCGAAAACCTATAATTCAGGCAAAACTTAAGTACATCTGCTCTGTGTATGCATGTGTGGGTGTGGGTGGGTGTGGGGTGGAGGGCTGGAGAGATGCTGGAAAACAAAACTAAACTGACATTCCATAATAGTCCATAGTCCACCAAAATGTCTAGCAAATTGTGAGGAGTTACATTTTCAGAAGAATGTTTTGAATCATTAAAATGTGACACGTTATTTATGTAAAGAATGATATGTCATTTGAATTACCCAATTTACTTCCAATGTTGCAATAAGACAGTTAACTGTGAAAGTTAGAAGACATTTAAGGACAAGCTACAGGTTTCCTAAAAGTCAATGTTTTAGAATTAACAAAAATTTAGGAATCATGAATATATTCCACTTTTCAGTCTGCATTTCAGATTTCCCTCAGCTGAGAAATAGGTCCACAAGCTAGCTTCTTTGCTGCTATTCAAGAACAACAGGGCTGTAAATGGTACATTTTCAGCCACAGAAAAAGACTCTTTAAAAAAAAGTATTAATTTTATCCAGGTTAAAATTTTGAAATATGTCCTCTTTTCAAAATCTATTTGAAGAAATGCCACCTGGCTTCTAGAGTAATTAGTCATAGTCCATGCCTCTATCAACTACCACAGCCAGTACAGGGATTGAACCAACATCATTGGTGTCATTCTACACCTCACACTAGTCATCTGGCCAACTGAGCCAAACGACCACTACACCTGGCTTTTATTGCTCAGGTTTTTTGCAAATATAGTTGTGGGAAGTTTAGGCTAACAGACAGTAAACTGTAGTACACCCTGTGAACAAATCTTGCTGCCCATAATTAAAAAGAACTGAACTATGCAGCCTGTCATTCCAGAATTGTGGTGATATTCATCAGGTTTGGCAGGGAGGCAACTACTTCCTGGAATTTGTTGGGCACATTTCTAGACGGAGTCTTACTGCTGCATTCCAGGGCTAGCTGTAATTTCTTTACTCATAGAATGTTAGCAGCAGTCTCGATGTTTGCAATGGTGTTCCTTTCCACAGGTTACCAAGTTTAAGCACTGATTGCTTCCCATATTCTTTATTATTTATTATTTATTTTTCAATCAAATATCTAATTCATAAAACTCTGGAAATACTCAGTAAGTCAAGCAGCATCTGTGGAGAGAGAAAAAAAAGTTAACATTGATGACCTTACATCAGAACGTGTGTGTGTGTGTGTGTGTGTGTGTGTGTGTGTGTGTGTGTGTGTATGTATATATGTGTGTGTATTCATTCAAAAGAAAAAGCCAGAAAATCTGTTTCTGTCCTATTTATTGAAGGATAAATGCTGGATACCAAAAAAACTCTCCTGCTCGTCTTCAAATAACGTCATGGAATTTTTTAATATCCACCTGAAAAGCAGGCAGGCCTCAATTTCACATTCCTTTTGAAGGTTGGGACAGCCCCTCTAACAGTGCAGTTATTCCTCAGGAACGCAATGAACCAACAGCCTAGATTATGTGTTGAAGCCTCTGGATTGGGGCTTGAACCCACAACCTTTTAACTTAAGAGACAAGAGTGCTACTGCTGAGACAAGGTGAATAAATTGGTAGCCAGTTAATCAATGCCAATTATGATTATTACCCTTAATGCATCCTTTATGCTTCATTAATATCTTCCTTGTCCATTCACTTGTGATTTGTTTTTTTTATTAGTATGAATTTGATCAGATGGAAGCAACATAAATTTGCAGATTGAAAAACTGCGATGTTTTCACTGACATACGAAACACGTGCTCACGGCATTATCCACTCGTTCTCCTGTGGCATTGGTCACTAAGTTAATTAATGTGCTGTTTTAAAAGTATCTGAGTTAAACTGAATACCACACAATGCATTATTCCACAATGGTGGGGTCTTATAGTTTTAAGGCAACAAAGTCAAACTGTTAAGTGACCACAATGTCATGTTGCTCAGATAAATATCCAAATTTTCATCAACAAACAACACAGACACACACAACCACATGCGCACACACGTTCTGATGTAAGGTCATCAACTCTAACATTTTTTCTCTCTCCACAGATGCTGCTTGACCTGCTGAGTATTTCCAGAGTTTTATGCAATTGATAGCTAAACAGTAAATATCTTCAAGCCTGTTTACTTATAAATTAGACTGAAACTATAATGAGGCAACATTTCTACCATATATGATAATACATTGTACAGCATAACAAACCTGTCTTTATGGAACAGTCCCTTAGGGAACAACACCACCTGAGTAATATATTAAAAACAGAACTTCATTTTCAGATTGCGCCAAAAAACTTATTTGGTATCTCTAACAAGATGTACAATAAAACACAATTTTTAACAATTTTAACATTATATCTACGAGTTCAGTCAAATGTAAAATGCAAGGAACAGAAGAGTCGGGCCTTAAGTCATCAAACTTAAACATGAACAAGATTTTCCTAGCACTTGAAAAAAACAATCCCTCCTGTAACTCACACATGAAAGTGCAAGAGCACTTGTCGTTAGTTGCTTCCTGTCATTATTTAACACTCTAGAATCACACTAGCAGGGGGTATTCAATACATCACAAACAAAAATGCCAAAAAATCCCTGCAGCCTCAGGCACCACTTACAACACAATCACAGAATTCACAGTACATTAGCAAGCCATTCAGCAACACTAGTGGTTATGCTCCACAGAAGCTTCTTCCCACTCTATTTACTTATCCCATCCTATCAATGTATAATAATTTTCCCAGATATGAGCTCATGCCTAACTCAGTTGGATAGCTAGCATGTGGCGTAGAATTACACCAATAGCCTGGGTTCAATCCCCATACCAGCTGTGGTATCTCATGGAGGCATGCCTCCTTACCATGCCTTATGCTTCATTCTGAGTGGTGCCCCACAAACCATATAAGCTCTTGTCTGTCTCTCTCAATCCCTCTTGCTAACAGAAAGGGATGCCTATGGTTTCTCATGATTTATGGCTAATTACCATATTAGAGCCAAACATGTTTACACAAAAAATGGGGTTCCCTGGGTCTGGGTTGAATGGGAGGGAAGGCTCCTTGAATGCCAGGTGTATTGGTATGCTTTGTTACCTCAGGTTTCTTTAAATACTCACTAATGTGATCTCAAAGTATGGATTTTGAGGGTTTGTTCACAACTGACATTGGACTAACTGAATTATTTTTATTGAAAAATATACTCTGTTACATCTTAAGCAGTGGTGTTAACCTCCAATTTCCTGAGACACTGGCTCCATTTTAACCCTGCTCACACAGTGGAAGCAAGGATAGCAGTTAAAATGGACACATTTACATAGCCCCTCTGATCTCACTGCCTTCTCAAAGATTGCAATATTAACCTGCTCAAACACCGGTCAAAAGACAGTGGATTCCTTCTCTGTATCACTAGGGTCTGGCTGCAAATTTAATTCCAGATCTTTGCTGGGAAGCCAGCATTACTTACAATGGCTGTTGCTTAATACAAGGCTACATAATTCGTTGAAAACTGTCAGGTTAAATTATTCTTTACTGAATAGAAATCAACCATAGCTTTAGAGCCTAATGCATGGTTAAGGGAACCTTACAACAGGCTTTTGAAGTCAACAGTAATAATAACGGCTAGAGTCACTGATTTACTATCCCAAAATACCAACACAATCCCTGACATACATTAGCACCATAAAGGAAGACAGCAAACATAAACCTGCTATTTATGAAAGGAAAAGAGAAAAGGGGAAGTATAAACCTGCTAACCTCATATTTTATGAGGAAAAATTCTAGAATCCATTTTAGAAACATGACTACAAGGCACTTAGAAAACCATAATATGATTAAACAGTGGCAGAGATTTATGAAAAGTAAATCATTTTAGACAAATTTGTTAAAAGTTTTCTTGAGGATGTGACAGATAAGGTGGATAAAGGGGGAATCAGTGTGTATGGATTTTCAAAAGACATTCAGGTGCCCCACAAGAGGTTATTATACAAAATTAGATCTCATGGGGTTGGGGTAATATATTCACATAGATTGAGAATTGTTTAACAGACAGAAAATAGACAGTAGAAATAAACATAACACTTTCAGATTGGCAAGCTATAACTAAACAAGGTGCCACAAGGATCAATTCTTGGACCTCAGCTATTTACAATCTATATTGATAACTTAGATGAGGCGACTGAGTGCTAAGTGTCCAAGTTTGGAGACAATACAAAGTTAGCTGGAAAGTAAGTGGTGAGGAGATGCAAAGGTAAGCTGAACAAGAATGCGGTATATAGAATAGTATGTGGCGAATTGTGAAGTTATCCACTTTGATAGGAAAAAAATATATATTTTGAATGAGATACTGGGAAATATTTGAATTCAGAAGGGCGAGGTGCCCTTGTGCATGGTCACAAAGTTAACATACAGGTAAAAAAGCAATTAGGAAGGTAAATGGTATGTTCATTTTTGTTACAAAGGGACTGGACTCTAAATGTAAAGAATTCTTACTACAATCATACAGGGCATTGGTGAGGCCATACCTGGAGGATTGTGTGTAGTTAGAAAGGACAAACCTGCCCTAGGAAAAGTGTGACAAAGGCTTGCTAAGCTGTTCCTGGGATGAGGGGGCTGTCAAGTGAGGAGAGATCAATTAGACTAGGCCCATATTCCCTAGACTTTAGAAAATTGAGACACAATTGAACGTAAACATCTAAAAAATTTTAGGGTGTGACAGGGTAAATGCTGAGAAAATGTTTCCCCTGGGTGGGGAATCTAGAATCCAAAATCACACTCTCAGAATAAGGGGTTTGCCTTTTCAAACTGGCATAAGGAGAAGGGTTCACTCAAAGGGCTGTGTGTCCTTTTGAAATTCTCTACCCTGGAGAGCTGTGGACACTCAATCATTTTTTAAAATTTCTTTCATTTATGGGTGGGCTGGCATGGACAAGATGGGCCGAATGGCCTCCTTCTGTGCTGTAACTTTTCTATAGTTCTATGGATGTAGGTGTCGCAGGCTAGGTCAGCATTTATTGCCCATCCCTAATTGCCCTTGTTCAGAGGGCATTGAAAAGTCAACCATATTACTGTGGGTCTGGAGTCACAGACCAGACCAGGTGAGGACGGCAGATTTTCTTCCCTAAAGGGCGTTCGTGAATCAGATGGGCTTTTATGACAATCGACAATGGTTTCATGGTCATCAAACTTTTAATTCCAGATTTTTTTATTGAATTCAAATTTCATCATCTGCCGTGGTGGGATTCGAACCTGGGTCCCCAGAGCATTACCCTGGGTCGCTGGAATGCCAGTCCAGTGACAATACCGCTATAATCACACCACCACTAGCTCCCCTAAACCCCCATGTACACTCATATTGTGTACATTCAGAACAGAAATTAGTAGATTTTTGGGAATTAAGGGATAGCGCTGGACAGTGGAGTTGAGGTTGATCAGCCACAATCTTGTTGAATGTTGGGGCAGACTTGAAGTATCAAATGACCGATATACATATTTCATTCTCTCAGTTCCTCCGCCTCCATCGCATCTGTTCTGATGATGCCACTAGCAAAAACAGTTCCTCTAAAATGTCTTCCTTCTTCCTTAACCGAGGTTTTCCAACCACGGTGGTTGACAGGGCCCTCAACCGTGTCCGGCCCATCTCCCCCGCATCCACCCTCACACCTTACTCTTCCTCCCAGAACCATGATAGGGTCCCCCTTGTCCTCACATCACCCCACCAGCCTTTGCGTTCAAAAGATCATCCTCCACCATTTCTGCCAACTGAAGCATGATGCCACCAGCAAACACATATACTCCTCACCCCCCCCACACCTGCGGCATTTCGCAGGGATCGTTCCCTCCGGGACACCCTGGTCCACTCCTCCATCACCCCCTACACCTCAAACCCCTCCCACGGCACCTTCCCACGCAACCGCAGAACGTGCAACACCTGCCCCTTTACTTTCCCCCCTTCTCACCGTCCAAGGGCCCAAACACTCCTTTCAAGTGAAGCAGTATTTCACTTGCACTTCCCTCAATTTAGTCTACAGCATTCGCTGCTCCCAATGCGGTTTCCTCTATATTGGAGAGACCAAACGCAGACTGGGTGACTGCTTTGGGGAGCACTTTTGGTCTGTCTGCAAGCATGACCCAGACCTCCCCATCGCTTGCCATTTCAATACACCACCCTGCTCTCATGCCCACATATCCATCCTTGGCATGCTGCAATGTTCCAGTCAAGCTCAACGCAAACTGGAGAAACAGCACCTCATCTTCCGACTAGGCACTTTACAGCCTTCCGGACTTAATATTGAGTTCAACAACTTTAGATCATGAACTCTCTCCTCCATCCACACCCCCTTTCTCCAATAATTTATATATATTTTTCTTTTCCCACCTATTTCCATTATTTTTAAATGTATTTCCAACCATTGTTTTATCTCTACCTTTTAGTCTATTTCCCACCACCAGCCCCCCACCCCCACCAGGGCTATCTGTCCCCTGCTCGTCCTGTTTTCTGCCCTTGATGTCCCCATTAGCACATTTCTTAGCTAATATCGCCACCATCAACACCTCTTTGTCCTTTTGTCTATGACATCTTTTGGCAATCTCCACCTATCAATGGCCCTCTATCCAGCTCCTCCTATCCCACCCTCCCCACCTTTCAACCAGCTTATATTTCACCTCTTTTCTAATTTTCCTTAGTTCTGATGAAGAGTCATTTGGACTCAAAACTTTAACTGTATCCCTCTCCGCAGATGCTGTCAGACCTGCTGAGTTTTTCCAGGTATTTATGTTTTTGTTACTTATTTTCTTATGTCCTATAGAGTTAGTATATTACTTTCTGTGCAACAAAATTCCAATAATTTCTCCAAATGGGTTCTACATTTTTCCTCATCTAGATGCTGCTTTGCCTCCAAGCTTAATTTAGAACTTTGAATCAATGTCCTGCTTCATCATTCTCCCATTTGTATCCCAGTGTCATGTAACCGTTGAGGACAATTTTAAATCTTGTGACAACACACATAAAATCGTTCGGCAGTTAAGATTTTGTCCATCCATATAACTTTTTTTTTGTAAATATGCAGTAACACATGAATTTTTAGAGAAAGTTCAAAAGTCCATTAGACACAAACATTAGACACAAAAGCCAGTAATTTTTAATTGATTGACCACAACAATCAACTTTCACACTATATTCCTCGATTCCCCTCTCTCACTTTTATATTCGATGTATGACTTGTCAAATCAGCTAAGTTCCCATTTCCAATGGCATCCAACATAGCCATCAAAGGTGACTTCAAAATATTCTGCATCTTACAACAAACCAACAATCTCATAATAGCTGAGTAAAAGCACTGCACAGTATTGTTTCAAGTCAGGCAACAGAAGATGCCAGGTTCAATTCTCAGTCAGTATTGAATTAGCAGATCCCAAACCAGGCTTGAGTTTGTGTATTACAGGTGGCTTCAGCAACCTTGAAGGGGTGGTAACAGAATTAGAATACTATGCCATTGTAAGCCACGGAAACTCATATTTGTAACCTCAATTCCTTTCCCCCCATTTCTTCTTCGACTTTAATATTCTTACTTCCAAGAATCTGCATCCTTTTTAAGCGCCAGTGAATTATGCCATTATGGCCTTCTGAGGAAATGCAATCAACATTGTCATGCCCCTTTTCATGAATGACTGTGTTTCAGATCTGTTTTTAACCAGCTTTGTCTGAATTTCAATATAAAATCCTTCATTTTAGATGTCCCGCATCTACCTGCTCAACTTTTTTCATTATTTTAGTAACCTCAGTTAGATCACCCTTCAACTTATTCATCTACTGGGAATACAACAAATTTAACCATTTTCTTTAAGTATTGACTTTTCACCAATAATATTATCCTTCCAAAGCCAAGACCTACAAACAAGGATCAGCCAGCATTCCCTTAGCTGCTGTAGAACTTCCTCACTTTCATGTTCTATGTACAAGTCTTCTCAAATCAGCTAGGTTTTCTACTCCTAGTGCCTTGCTGCAATGTAGATGAGAAGAATAGATTTGCAATCGACTGTAATCCTTCCATAATCCAGAAACTTGTCAACATTGTCTGGGTTCACATATCAAGAATAATCAGTTGGACGAAGGCTGCAGTTGGGTTTGATGGATTTGGCACCCACCAACCCCATCTGCAGCAAGAGTCAGTGCCTTGAGAAAAGGGCAGAAAACTGAACAGAGATAAAAATAACTAGCTAAGAACATCTTATTTAGATTCAATTAGTTATTTAATTGGTGACAGATAATTGTTTTGCTGCACATATCTATTGCTAGGTTTTGATTTCATGTCTGTACCTTTTGATAACATAGGTAGGATCCTGATATCATACACCAATATCAGGATCAATGCACAATTTAAAAAATAATTCGGGGCCAAACATCTAGGTCAAGTTAACGCAAAATCCATTAATAGCAAAAGGGAACACCACAACCTGCAAGCTCCCTTTCAAGCCAGACACCATCCTGACTTGGAAATATATATTACCATTCCTTCACCGTGGCTGGGTCAAAATCCTGGAATTCCCTTCCTAACAGCACTGAATATACCTACACCACATGAACTTCATCAGTTCAAGGCAGCTTACCATCACCTTCTCAAGGGCAATTAGGAATGGGCAACAAATGCTGGTCTAGCTAGTGATGTCTGCATTGTGAAGGAATAAAAAAGGCAGGTTTTCATTATTTTTGGTTACTTCTGCTACTGAAAATGCACTGGACACCAAACAGAGTGGCAAGACTCTCTCCCAGAAGCATGTAATAGTACCATCAAGATGAGCTACTGCTCAGAAATCAGGGAATGGAGGAAAATCTTACATATCTAAAAAAATGCAAGTCATACTAAACATTTTTGAACAGCCAGAGCAAAGTCAGTCATTGGCCAAAAACTGGGAGAAGATTGTCCATTCTCTCTGCCACTGTATAGCAAGTGGGCCTTGAAATCCTACAAAAGAGAGAAAATTTTAAAAAAGCCTTCCCTAACTCTACTGATGCAACTCTGTGGTTAGTTGGTATTTGAAATTGTAAACGAACATGGGATAAAAACAGAAAATGCTGGAAATATTCAATAGGTCAGTCAGCTTCTGTGGAGAGAGAAAAAGAGTTAACATTTTCAGGCCAATGATCTTCCAATGGATCTGGGACCTTTTGATGAAGATCTCTCTCAACAGCAGACCAAGCTATGATTTTGTTTTGAAACTGGAACTGCTACAGCTTACATGATTGAAACAGACAGAAAAACATTGCACATTGGCAATTCAATTTCCAAGTATGAATAACAGATTTGAAATGTTGGTGTTTGTGAATGTTGTGAATAAGAACACCCAATATTTTAATAACTGAAACTTCTTAAAAGACAGGCTGTAAATTAAACCTATTACAGCAAATCAACCATTTTGCAACAAAATAAAATGCTTGCTGTCATGATCATTTAATCACTTAATAGTAGTTAATAGGCCTTCTAGAGTGCCTACATGATACATTTAATTCAGTAATAATTTTGCTAGGAAGCTCAAAGCATACAATGATGCAGACAGAATTTGGTAGTGCACAGTTAAACATTGAACTACAAGAATTTTAAGGAACAGGAAAAGGCCAAAAAGGTCAACCTTGTCCTTTTTATTTGATTTCAACTCCAAAGAGACTTTTCAGTATATCCCTTTCTCTCTTTGGAAATCTATCTTAGGACCTCTTAAATCTCTTTATATTCTCAACTTCAAAGGCCTGCCTTGTAACTTATTCCACAAAGTCTATTATCCACCTTCAGGAAACTTCTGCTCAACTTCCTTCTTAATTTCCAAAATTTAAACAGTGTCCCTGGTATTTGAGCCATTGACTAGGATAAGCAATCTGTCTGCATCAGTTCAACCCAACCATTCACCATAGTGAAAACTTTAGTTAGGCCAACTCGATGTGTGAGCATTCCTAAAGAAAAACTTATATTTCTTCATTGTTAAAGCAATGAAATCCCTTGTTAACACAATAAATACAACGGATTAAGTGCCTTTTCCACTGTGGCCAAGAATTACTCAATAAACCCAATACACATCTTTCCCAATCAGCATTTTTATGATTATTCAATTTTAACAGATATTCCTTTCTTTTTGTTTCTTGCTACAAAATAATATATACTTATGCACACTAAGTCACATATAGCCTAATTATTTAAAAAATACAAACTTTCTGAATCTCATTAATTGATTCTCCTTATCTGCTGCCTATTATACACTTCATTCATCCAAGTTATTTGTACATAGAAAAGACAGCAAGGTCACAAGACTGGACTCTGTACCTCTTCCTGACTTGAAGCATTTTCATTTGTGCAAAATCTGTATTACTTTTTTAAAAAAATATGCAGTACCATATTTTAATACTCAGTTAAGGACTCTCTATTTTCACAATTAGTAATGAATGCAAACTTTGTTACATCTGTGAGATTCAAAAGATTATGATGTTTTGGGGCTGTCTTTAAATTTAGGGTAAAGGGTGTCAAATGACCTGTTCTGAAGTCTGCTGGAGAGTAAGCCTAGGTGGTTTGATTGTTAGCGACCAAAGGAACGCTTAGATTATTTTACTGGGAAGAAGGTACAAAGTACTTACGCAATGAAAGCAGTCTCCAAGTTTACAAGGGTAGGCTCAATCTCCCAAAGTCCCATAAAGACGTTGAAGGCATTTAATCATAAACAGTTTTTTGCAAACTATCTATTTACTTCTGACATGAAAGAGAGTTGGGATCAAGAATAGCTAATCTGCATTTCTACCTGGATGCAATGTATTTCACGTTGCTATGTGGAAGAGGGCAGGAAGCCATTTTTGAGATCAAGTTACAGGTTTCCCTGAAAATCAGTGAATATTACAGACAGTAAGCAGTTTTGTGTGATCAGCAGGGAGAGAAGAGGCTGCTTGGCTTTGCGAACCACCACAGCCGAATATGGGGAAAGACAGTCCATTGCAGTCATCTAAGGGTTCCAATAGATTCATTCTGGCTTCGCCTAAAGGGATGAATCATCAGGGCAGCCATTACTGCTGGTAGTGAATTTAAGAAACTCTCTGAAACTAAGGAAGAGTCTGAATTCTGTCACTCATGTTACTATTAGATGAAAAAGGGAAATGCAAATCCACTGGGAAGCAACAATCCACTGGGAAGCAACTGTGGACTGATTACTTAAAGGACTACTATTCTGTGGAGAGTAACGTGTGTGATGTTTGTAAAAGGGGAACACTCCTTTCCATTGTTTATAGTATAAGATGCCTACAAAACGTGTTTTAGTCGCTTGTTACACAAAAAGTTTCAAAACAAGAAATCTTGGCAAGTCATTCTTTTGCACGTAACAGGAAGTTTGAATTTCTTTCTAAAAAAGAGATCAGTCTCTACGGATCTCATAGCAACCTTATAATAGCTATGTGAAAATCCAAGCGTATTATGTAGCAATCACATTACAAAAGTATACTGAATTCAACAAGGTCAATATTACAACATTAATAAGACATATATACAAAGAGGATTCAATATTTTCAGTGCACTTTTAGCTCAATTTTAGGAAGTCCTGTTCTTAATTAAAACTAGATGGTAGGCTGGAAACTAATGCAGGTCAGAGAACACAGGGGTGATGGGTGATTGTCCCTGTTGCTGGTTAGGAATCTTTTCTTAATTTATTCAAACATGGGATGTGGGCAGCACTAGCAAGGTCAGAATTAATTGCCCATTTGTAATAGCCCTTAAGGTAGTTGTGAGCTGCCTTCTTGAACCGCTGCAGTCCACGTGGTTTAGGAACAGTTGGAGGTGGTGGCATAATGGTATTGTCACTGGGCTAGTATTCCAGAGACCCAGGGTAGTCCTCTGGGGACTCGGGCTCGAATCCCACGGCAGATGGTGAAATTTGAATCCAACAAAAATCTGGAATTAAAAGTCTGATTGTCAACTGTCATAAAAGCCCATCTGGTTCACTAATGTCCTTTAGAGAAGGAAATCTGCTGTCCTTACCTGGTCTGGCCTACATACGACTCCAGACCCACAGAAATGTGGCTGACTCTTAAAATGCCCCCTAAACAGGGATGGGCAATAAATGCTGGCTTAGCCAGCAACGCCCACATCCCATGAACAAATATTTTAAAAAAACAGCCACAGTCCTGTTAGATTTTGAACCAGCGACAGTGAAGGAACGGCGATAAGCCAGGATGGTGTGTTCCCATGTTTCTGCTGCACTTATCCTTTGGAAGGTGTTACTGAAGGATCCTTGGTGAGTTGCTGCAGTGCATCTTGTAGATGGTACACACTGCTGCCACTATGGTGGAAGGAGTGGATGGGCTGCCAATCAAGCGGGCTGCTTTGTCCTGGACGGTATTGAGCTCAAGTGATGTCAGAGCTGCACTCATCGAGGAAAGCATGGAGAGTATTCCATCACACTCCTGACTTGTGCCTTGTACATGGTGGAGAGACTTTGGAGGGACAGAGGGTGAGTAACTCTCCGCACAATTTTTGACACAAGCCTTTGACCTGTTCTTGTAGCCATAGTATTTATTTGGCTGGTCCAGTTCAGTTCCTGGTCAATGGCAACACCAGAATGTTGATAGTGGGGGATTCAGCGATGGTAATGCCATTAAGTATCAAAGAGCAATGGTTACATTCTCTCTTGCTCAAGATGGTCATTTCCTGGCACTTGTGTTACTTGCCACTCGTCAGCCCAAGCCTGGATATTGTCCAGGTCCTGCTGCAAATGAACACAACTCCTTCAGTATGTGAGTAGTCATGAATGGTGCTGAATATTGCACAATCATCGGCGTCAAAGGTCAACTCTGACCTTATGATGGAGGGAAGGTCATTACTGAAGCAGCAGCCAAGATGATTGAGACTAGGATACTACATAACTCCTACAGCGATGTCCCAAAACTGAGATGATTGACCTCCAACAACCATCTTCTTTAACAAATCCAAGTCAACTTTCCTTAATTAATATATATTTGTCCAAGTAACCATTTATTTTGCCCCAAATTATCAACTCTACAAGCTTCCCCACCAATGAGGTTGGTGCTGGCTTTATTTTTAAACCTGTTTTTGAACAAAGGGGTAACATTTTCAGTTCTCCACTGGCACCATCCAGAAGTCTAAGGAAGATTAGAAAATGATGGCCAGTGCCTCGACAATTTTTAATCTCACTTCCCCCCAGTACCCTTGGCTGCAGCTCAGTCCTGGTGCCTCCTCTACTTTAAGCACAGTCAGGCTATCCAATACCATCTCCTTGTCAATTTTAAACTCTTCTTTTAAACTCTGATAGATAAATGGATGGGAGAGGTCTGGCGGGTTATGGACTAGGTGCAGGTCAATGGGACTAGCGGAATAATATTTCAGCACAGACTAGAAGGGCTGAATGGCCCGTTTTCTGTGCTGTAGTGTTCTATGGTTCTATAGTCTGAACTACCCCCTTTCACCATGAACTGCACAGCATCGTCTTCCTTGGTAAAGGCACATGCAAAGTATTTATTCAATACCTCAGTATGCCTTCTTCCTTCATGCATAAATCCCCTTTCTGGTCCCTAATCAGCCCTATCCCTCCTCTGACCACCTTTTTAACATTTAAATATCAAGAGAAGACTTTTGGATTCCTTTTTACATTAGCTGCCAGTCTCTTCTCATATCTTCCCTTTGCTTCTCTTATTTGCTTTTTCAATTCCTCTCTCAATGTTCTATATTTGGACTGGTTCTCAATTGTATTATCCACCTGACACCTGTCACAAGTATACTTTTTCTACTTCATCTTAATCTCTATCTCTTTCATCATCCAGGGAGCTCTGAATTCATTTGTCCTACCTTTCGCTTGCGACTGTGCTCAAACTCTCTCTTCTTTAAAGGCAGGGCATTGTTGAGTTACAGTTTTGCCTGCTAATCCTAGGCTAGATCCATTCTTAACCCATTGAAGTTGGCTATCCCCCAATTATTCTTTCTTATTCTTTTCTATTGTTATTTCAAATTTCCAATATCTGCAAATTGAGGTTACATTTGGAATTTTTCTTTGTCATCTGGATGTCTGGCATTTAGAAATGTCTTTCCAAATCAAGCCGAGAAATTTTCACCCACTCAAGGGTTTTGTTTTTCTCAATATGGCGTATTTGCAGTCTCCCTGTAGGACAACATGTATCTCATGCAAATACAGAAAACCTCGGCTCAAGTTGACAGAGCGAAGGGCTAGGAACACCCAAGTGCTCTGAAATTTAAACACAACTCACAGTACTGACCACCAATAAGCTTCCTACTGATGTTTAGTTACAACTACACTATCCATTGGTGCACGTTTGCAGAATTATCTGGAGGCAAATAGGAATAATACCAGGCCACAATGACACATATACTCCTCTAAGTTACATGAATATGCCAGACATGTTGGTCAATCAACAGTGCTTTGGACTAGAGAAGGCTTGTCTGAATCAGGTATTACATAAGCAAATTTACCATAGAGAATTGATTTGATTACAGAGTTCTGTTTCAACTCAAGACAATAATAGAGTTGACTTTCCTCTCCCTTCCTCCTGCTCAGGCATATTTGGCCTATTCTAAGCCTCAATTACGTCCCAGGGAATCACCTTCTTTCCTCTACCTCCCAAAAGCAAAGCAAAATTGGGTTAGTTGTGGCACATGTTAAGGTGTATCTTGCAAAGTGGAATTTGAAATCCCACATTTGTAAATTCCACCCTATTGTACTTCAGCCAGAACAGAAGAATAATCAAACATGTAGTTTTTAAGTCATGATTCACAGGTCTTGATCTGTGGCCAATTTACCTTTTCCGATAGCCGTAGAAGGTACATATTGCATTTACTATAGAATGTGTGTTGCAAGAAGTTGAATAGCAGTGTACTAGTAGCATACAGCCTGGCATACCACGAGAGAGAAAGACTTTTAAATAAAATAAATCAGATTTTTTTAAAATAGTTGTTCAAGAATACGCAAGAAAAATTAATATTTTTTAAAAAAAGTGCAGCCACTTGGGCGAGACCAATGTAGTCTCTAAGCTGTGCAAGTGCATGCCCATGCAGCAACCCAGAACACAATGCAGTGCAACAGGCTGTGCACAAAGAAAAATTGTGGAGGGAACATTGGGTGAGACAGAGAGCTTCAGCAAACTGTGGAATATACCCTTGCAACAGTCACTGTTTTCAGAAAAAAGGAAAAATTTGAAAATAAAATTTGAGGATTCTCACTAAGATAAAAGCAAAATACTGCGGGTTGCTGGAAATCTGAAACAAAAATAAAAATAGCCGGAAAAACTCAGCAGGTCTGACAGCATCTACGGAGAGAAATACAGTTAACGGTTTGAGTCTGTATGACTCTTCATCAGAACTGAGGAAATATAGATTTGAGGTGAAATATAAGCTGGTTGAGGGGGGGTGGGACAAGTAGAGCTGGATAGACGGCCAGTCATGGTGGAGGCAATGAAGGGGTTGCCAAAGATGTCATAGACAAAGGACAAAGGGGGCTGACGGTGGTGGTATTAGCTAAGGCATGTGCTAATGCTGAATTAAGAGTAGAAAGCAGGATAAGCAAGTGACAGATAGCCCTAGTGGGGGTGGGGTGGGGGGAAGGGATCGAAATAGGCTAAAAGGTGGAGATGAAACAATGGATGGAAATACATTTACAAATAATGGAAATGGGTGGGAAAAGAAAAACATATTTAGAAAGTTAAATTATTGGAAAAAGGGGGATCGGAAAGAGGATGAGGATGGAGGACAGAGTTCATGATCTAAAGTTGTTGAACCCAATATTAAGTCCGGCAGGCTGTAAACTGCCTAGTTGGAAGATGAGGTGCTGTTCCTCCAGTTTGCGTTGAGCTTCACTGGAACATTGCAGCAAGGATGGACATGTGGGCACGAGAGCAGGGTGGTTTATTGAAATGGCAAGTGACAGGGAGGTCTGGGTCATGCTTGCAGACAGACCAAAGGTGTTCCGCAAAACGGTCACCCAGTCTGCGTTTGGTCTCGCCAATGTAGAGACCGCCGCATTGGGAGCACCGAATGCAGTAGGCTAAATTGAGGGAAGTACAAGTGAAGTGCTGCTTCACTTGAAAGGAATGTTTGGACCCTTGGACATTGAGGAGGGGGGTTAGTAAAGGGGCAGGTGCTGCAACTTCTGCGGTTGCATGGGAAGGTGCCATGGGAGGGGGTTGAGGTGTAGGGGGTGATGGAGGAGTGGACCAGGGTGTCCCGGAGGGAAAGATCCCTGCGGAATGCCGCCAGGGGGTGAAGAGAAGATGTGTTTGGTGGTGGCATCATGCTGGAGTTGGCAGAAATGACAGAGGATGATCCTTTGAATGTGGAGGCTGGTGGGGTGATAAGTGAGGACAAGGGGGACCCTATCATGGTTCTGGGAAGGGGAGGGAGGTGTGAGGGCGAATGCGCGGGAGATGGGCATCTGTCAACCACCGTGGGTGGAGAACCTCGGTTAAGGAAGAAGGAAGACATGTCAGAGGAACTGTTTTGGAAAGTGGCATCATCAGAACCGATGCAACAGAGGCGAAGGAACTGAGAGAATGGGATGGAGTCCTTACAAGAAGCGGGATGTGAGGAGCTTTAGTCGAGGTAGCTGTGGGAGTCGATAGGCTTGTAATGAATATTGGTGGACAGTCTATCACCGGAAATTGAGACAGAGAGGTCAAGGAAGGGAAGGGAAGTGTCAGTGATGGACCATGTGAAAATGATGGAGGGGTGGAAATTGGAAACAAAATTAATAAATTTTTCCACGTCCAGACGAGAGCATGAAGCAGCACCAAAGCAGTCATTGATGTACCAGAGAAAGAGTTGTGGGAGGGGGTCTGAGTAGGACTGGAACAACAAATGTTCCACATACCCCATAAAGAGACAGGCATAACTGGGGCCCATGCGGGTACCCATGACCACACCTTTTATTTGGAGGAAGTGAGACGAGTTTAAGAATAAATTGTTCAGTGAGAAAACAAGTTTAATCTCCAGCTTTTATCCTATTTCGATCCCTTTCCCCCACCCCCACTCATCCTGCTTTCTATCCTTAATGTTCCCATTAGCACATTCCTTAGCTATTATCACCACCGTCAACGTCCCTTTGTCTATGACATCTTTGGCAATCTCTTCTTTGCCTCCACCTATCACTGGCCCTCTATCCAACTCAACCTGTCCCACCACCTCAACCAGCTTATATTTCGCCTCAAATCTATATTTCCTCAGTTCTGATGAAGAGTCATATAGACTCGAAACGTTAACTGTATTTCTCTCCGCAGATGCTGTCAGACCTGCTGAGTTTTTCCAGCTATTTTTATTTTTGCTTGAGGTTTCTCGGGCTAATTTGAAATACATTTGAATATCTCTACAACTTAATTTGAGCTGTAACATATACTGTTCTGTAATGTACTTCAGTAATTTTTGCTCTTCATAACTAATTGATTTCAATTTTAATGCTGGACATTTGTTGGAAGTGACCAATTAAAAACAGCCATCAGTTCTTAGTGACAGACAAAAACTTCTAACCACTTTCAAGAGCAAACCAATCCAGATTAAAAACATTCTCCCTTCTTTTGTGAAAATAGAAATGTAAAGAACACTTGCTCACAAACACTCATATTGTAAAATTAGCTCACATCTGGGTTTTCTCCAGGTAAAATACATGAGCAAAATGTAGTCTGGCTGGTAATTTGAGTCTGCTAACTTCTGTTTCTTACACTGCACAACATGGAAAGAGATATTTGAGAATGGCTAGAATAAGTGCCTCAAGATTTCCTCTACCCGTGCAGAAAGCCACTTAGCAACTTAAAAGGCCCGATTTCAAATCGAAATTTCAAATGGTGAAGATACCTACTGGGCCACTGGAACTAACATTTCTGTTACAATCAACAGGAAGCCCACTTGTAATGAGTTAGAACAAGTAATGCCATATCCTGGTACAGCATTAAATTATATGAAAATTAGATGTTCCTACAGATTACACAACGGAAGTATAACATTACTTCTTCAAATTGCTGAGCTAGCAAGCTAGCCAAAATCTAATCCAACTAGTAGCAAGAAGATTAATCATAGGTATTTCAAAGGCTCAAGCCTGAAACAATTGAGTTGGAAGTGTATATTTGAATGCTTACACTACAAACTACCTGAAAATTAGCATAATTTTGTTTTGGGTTTAATAATTTAATTACCTTGTTGAAGCGTTCATGGGGAACATACTGTAGCACAATGGGTTCCATTGTAGTGACATTTGCAAACTGCACCTCTGGAATATAAAGTGCACAAACCACATGGGCCCAACCTGTACATAAATTAAAACAAAAAAAAATTATAAACTACAGAAAGTCACACACAGTTTAGATTTTGTCTGTTAAGTACAAAAACAAAACCTTTCCAATTAAATTCAGTTTACAAGAAAAAATATTCCTTGAATCAGTCTGTGAGTAATTAAAGAAAACACAGTGTTACATTCATATCAAATTGACCAAAGTTATCTCGGCACTGAGCTTGAAAATCCTAATAATGTGCCGAATGTGTTGACTGAAAAGCTTGGCATGTGTCAGTTCCTTGGCTTGTGGGGTTTCCAAACCAATAGTTTAAAAGTATGACACATTAAACACACTGTGCTGTTATGTGGCTCTCTGCCAGACACACGTGGGAAACACTGGTGAAAGACCAAGAAAGAACCTTGTAGCTCAGCATTCCTGACAATCATCCAGATGGTTCAAATTTCTAACACCATCCCCCTCCTACAATGTTAACTGCCAGGCATAAACAAATCTAGCCTAGAGTGACCCACTATATAGTGATCACTTTGATCACAACTCTTCAAATCCTTAAAGAACTGTAACTAATAATTTTATCTGAAAATTCAAATATTACAACCTTTCTCCAGTAGCTCTGTCTGCAACATATAATATATACATCTTCCCATAGCCTATATTTTGCTTTCAAAATAATGGGCTTTATTTTCAGTTAACTTTCATGTTCTTGTACTATAAATATGCCAGTACAACATCCTAAAATACACACACAAACATATACACACACACACACAATCAAATAGTTAGTAATGCAATTTAAATCTCAATTATTTCTTCTCCAACAAGAAAAACAAAAATGCTAAATATATTACTGAACTGAGGCAAAATGGTAAAAATGCTTAAGACTATTTTTGGTTCGGGTAAAATGATTGAAAGCTTAGTAATGCAGTGTAAATACACCTCTAAAGGTCAAGATAGTGCAGAGATCCAATGTATTGAAACAAGCTAAACTGCATCTGATGAGCAACCCAATTTCAAAAATTCTCATCACTTGGTTTACAGTTACAGCGTCATTCATAGCAGCCAGATTTTATGTGCACTTATAGATAGATATATACCTCAGCCTTTACAAAACTCCACATTACTTAGTTTTTTTTTATTCATTCATTACTTTACATAAAATATACAGCAAAATGTAACCCTTTACACGTCATACAAATTAATGTTAGAAAGCAAGATGTTTACAGCCTGGGATTAAATGCTCACAATTACTGTGTATCTCAGTTGGAGCTCAGCTGCCAAAACGGCATTGCATAACTGTCACAAACAACCCACCAAAACAGAAGTACAAATTTCTTGTCAACTGGCACCACTGAGCTGTCAACTCTCAAACTAAGGTCAAAATTCAATTTTAAAAAAACCTCCTCGGCTTCCCCAAATTAACTCAGTAGTTAAATATATTGCCTAATGTGGAACCAAGCCATTTGAACCAGGAAGATCCAAGAGATCATTCCAGATTTGTCATTTTCTCTGATGTCAACTAGGTGGCGCATTAAATTGACCTCCATCCCCTGGGATGGGATGGGAAAACGTGTCAGTCAGGATTATCATCAAATGAATCATTCTACAAATCTATGTATGTGGATGTCACAGAAGACAAAATCACTGTTAGCGATTCCCCAATAGCCACTGTACAAAATGACGAACTACTTGGGTTACTTGCAATTAATGCCAATGGAATTATAACGCAGCATGGTGGAACAGGGTGAGAAAAATTCTTCATCTCAGCGCCCTACTAATGAATCTGTAGCTAAATACATTGCTTACCTATGGCACTGTGCTTTACAGACCAGGAAGATCATATACATAGTCCCTGGACAATGCTGAGATAGCATATCTCTGCTAGAACAGCAGGATTGCCTCAAGTTTCTGGCTAATGGAGTTTGCCGAAAAGGTCGTGGGGGTGGGGTGGGGTGGGTGGAAATGAGCCAACAACCCCATTCCCTAATGCCAGTGAGATGGGAGATGATTATGTTCACTACAGTGTTCCTGCAGTCCATTAGCAAAATCCAAGCTTGCACATGAAAAACAGGGAGTGAAAAAAAGAGGGTTACTCAGCTCCTGTAGAATCACAGCCTTACAGGAGTAAAGAAGTACGATAAAAAAACGATTTATATTTTGCACAAAAAGAATTCAACTATGTTCTTGTTTTAAGGGGGCAGGTCCAACAAAGGAAAATAGAAACAGACAAAATTATCCGTGCCTATTTTCAAGTAAACCATCAATTTCAAGGCAATTATTATTACAAAGCCAAAATCTATGGATTACCCACATGCACTGGTGATAATTAACAATGACAGAATAAAGCAAAGCTTGAGCAATTTATCAGTATGACCAACCGAACCTCAAGGTCAATGTTAACTGATAGCTTTTTTAAAAGAAAAGCAATTTTATTTCTGGCATTTTTCAACATTTATGCTATCACCAATTCATCACAAGCATAAAGTCTTTATTCCCAAGTATTAATACAGTACCTTGTAATATGATATTTTAAAAAGTATATTACGCTCATGAGGGTTAAGAATTGACTCATTTAGTCGCTGGAGACTGTCATTTATGATCTTGCCTAAACAACAATGGCTGGACCATTTGTGGAACATGTGGGACAATAGTGAGGGAGGATCTTAGCTCCAAAGAGCAGAAGTAGAGTCACTACGAGTGGAAGGGGAAGGAAACATGAGTGGTAACATTTTATAGTTCTTCTTCCAGGAGCTATACAGCATATTAAGCAAGAAATAAGAGGTGTTTGCAACAAAGATTATGCAAGAAGCATGGGAGACTTTAATCTTCATATATTCAAGTTGGCAAAAGTAGTTCAGAGAACAATTGCATGAAATTTTTTAGACACTTTCCGAGAACAACACATCTTGGACCAACCAAGGAAAAGACTATTTTAGAGCTTGTATGGCATTATTACAGGGCAAATTAGTAATCTCATACAAGGGATTCTGTAGAAAGAGTGATCACGAGATGGAATGTAAACACAATATAAAATTCTAAGAATGACATACTTCAATCCGACACTAGAGTAATAAACTTAAAATAAAGCTAATTACATATTTAAGAGGGATGAGTTGGCTAAGGTAGATTGGGAATCTATTTTGGTGAATAAGCAATGACAAACATTAAACAAATATTTCAGAATTCTCAATGAAGATACATTCCATCAAGAAATAAAAGCTACACAGGAAAAATGATTCAGTAGCTGACTGAAGAAATTTAAGAATAGTATTCGATTTAAATAATCAAATGGTGCCAAACCATAAATCTGAGGATTGGGACATAAAAGATCAGCCAAAAAATTATAAAGAGGAAGGAAATAGAATAAACTAGCAAAAAATTTGAAAACACATCACAAGAGCTTCTAGCAGAATGTAAAAGGGAAGAGAGTAGCAAAAGTAAATGTGGGTCTCTTGGAGACCAAGACAAAGAAATTATCAGGAATGAGGAAATGGCAGAGACTTTAAACAAAGATTGTGTGTCAGTCTTCACTGTAGAAAACTCAAAAAATACCAGAAATAGTGGGGAACCAAAGGTCAAATGAGAATGAAGAGCTTTAAGTTATTAGTTTTTTTAAAAATGGCACTAAAGAAATTAATGGGACTAAAAAGCCGATTTAATCCCCAGGACCTGCCACCTACATTCCAGAGTTCCAAAAGAGTGGCAGCAGGGATAATGGACGCAGTGGTTGTGATCTTCCAAAATTCCCAAGATTCTGGAATGATTCCAGTGGATTCAAAGGTGGCAAAAGTTACACTGCTATTCAAGAAAAAAGGGAGTATGGAGGAAGTAAATAGGCCAGTTATCCTGAATCAGTCATCAGGAAAATGCTGGAATCCATTATTAAGGTGCAGGACACTTAGAAAATTATAATATGACACGGCAAAATCAACATGGTTTTATCAATGGGAAACTGACAACTTTAGAGCTTTCTGAGGACGTAACAGGCAGGACAGATTAAAAATTATTACTTCAGAACTCGACTTGCCAAAAAAGACAGGCAGTCATGGGACAACTATAGAGGCAAGAGACATAAAACAAAAAGAAAAAACATCCAAAAATGCAAAAAAAAAACAGATCTTCACAATGGTGAAAAGTATAAAGAGCAAAGGGTGACAAAACAGATATCAAAAGCATGGAAAGCCGCTTTTAAGATATAGCAAATCAATACAAATTACAAATTTTCCAAATATAATTTTAATAAAAAAAAGAGGGTGCCCCCTAGAAAACTGATAATGGTGACACTATCAATGAAAATAAGGAAATGGCATAGATGGTGAATTACTATACATCAGGACTTAGAGCAGGTAAAGAAATCAGTATAAACCAGTTGTTCGAGTTTATAATTAAAGATATGATTGAGCACCTTGAAAACTTTCAGCTGATCAGAGAGACACAAAATCTTCACAATGCAGAAGGAGGCCATATGGCCCATCGAGTCTGCATTGTCTCTCTGAAAAAGCGTTCTTCTTGTCCAACTCCTCTGCCCATCCCCATGGCCTCAGCTTCTGACCTCATTACAGCCTTGGTTCAAACATAAACAAAAGAGCCGAACTCCAGAGGTGAAGTGAGAGTGACTGCCCTTTACATCAAGGCAGCATTTGACCAAGTTGGCATCAAAGAGCCCTATCAAAGCTTGAGTCAATGGGAATCAGGGGGAACTCTCTCTGCTGGTTAGAGTCATACCTAGCACAAAGGAAGATGGTTGTGGTTGTTGGAGATCAATCTCTGTTCCAGGACATCACTGCAGGAGTTCCTCAGGGTAATGCCCTAGGCCCAACCATCTTCAGCTGCTCATCAATAACCTTAACGTCAGAAGTGGGGTTGCACAATGTTCAGCACCATTCGCAACTCCTCAGATACTGAAGCAGTCCACGTCCAAATGTAGCAAGGGTTGGGCAATATTCAGGCTTGGGCTGACATGTGGTAAGTAATATTCACGCCACATAAGTGCCAGGCAATGACCATCTCCAACAAGAGGGAATCTAATTATCACCCTTGACATTCAATGCCATTGCCATCACTGAATCCCCCACGATCAACATCCTGGGGTTACCACTGACCAGAAACTGAACTGGGCTAGACCATATAAATGCTGTGGCTACAAGAGCAGGTCAGAGGCTAGGAATCCTGCAGCAAGTAACTCACCTCCTGACTCCCCAAATCCTGACCACCATCTGCAAGGCACAAGTCAGGAGTGTGAGGAATACTCTCCACTGAATGAGTGCAGCTCCAACAACACTCAAGAAGCTTGAGAGCATCCAGGACACCATCCACTTGATTGGCACCTCTTCCACAAAACATTCACTCTCTCCACCCCTAATGAACAGTGACAGCAGTGGCTATGATCTACAAGAGGCACTGCAGGAGCTCGCAAAGGCTCCTTCCGCAGCACCTTCCAAACCCACGATCGCTACCATCTAGAAGGTCAAGGGCAGCAGATACATGGGAACATCACCACCTGGAAGTTTCCCTCCAAGCCACTCACCATCCTGACTTAGAAATACATCACCATTCCTTCACTGTCACTGGGTCAAAATCCTGGAACTCCATCCCTAACAGCACTGTGGGTCTACCTACACAAGAGGGACTGCAGCAGTTCAAGACAGCTCACCACCACCTTCTCAAGGGTATTTAGGGATGGGCTGGGGAGGCAGTGACATAGTGGTATTGCCACTGACTAGTATTCCAGAGACCCAGAGTAATGCCACAGCAGATGGTGAAATTTAAATTCAGTAAAAATCTGGAATTAAAAGTCTAATGATGGCCACAAAACCATTGCCAATTGTTCTAAAAGCCCATGTGGTTCACTAACGTCCTTTAGGGAAGAAAATCTGCTGTCCTTACCTGGTCTGGCCTACATGTGACTCCAGACCCACAGCAATGCCCTCTGAACAAGGGAAATTAGGGATGGGCAATAAATGCTGGCCTAGCCAGCGATGCCCACATCCCATGGACGAATGTAAAAAAAAAAATGCTGGCCTAGCCAGCAATTTTTAAAAAGCTTGCACATTATTTTCAGATAGCAATCCAGTTCCCTTTTGAATACCTTGATCAAACATGCCTCCACCACCCTCTCAGGAAGTTTGTTCCAGACTCCAACCACCCACTGGGTGAAAAAAATTTTCCTCTTTACTTTTACTTTGCCAATTATTTTGAATTTGTGTCCTCTATTTCTTGACATTCTCTTGAATGAGAACAGTTGCTCATTATTTACCCTGTCCATACCCCTCAGGATCTAGAATGCCTCTATCAAGTCTCCTCTCAGCCTTCTTTTCTCCAAGGAAAACAGTGCCAACCTCTCAAATCTATCCTCAAAGCAACAGTTCTTTATCCCTGGAATCATTCTTGTACCTTCACATCAATCCTCAAGTACCTTCCACGTAATTGCTTATGGTGAATCAGAGGATATACTATTTTGTAACTAGGATGTAAGTCCAATGTCGGGACCACTGATATCTGATGACTGAACAAGTTGAATTTTGTTTTCATTGGACAGTATTGTATTACTGGTACCAGTGTTTTGGATAACTAGTTATAAAATTCTATCCATTTTGCTGTAAGTACCATTAATCAGTCACCTTGGCCAGAATATTTCCGTCGGTGAGTTGGGGGGGGCGGGGCCCGCTCACCAATGCAAAAATGACATGGGATGACGTCGGGAGGAACTCCCGATGTCATCCCGGTCCATTTAAATATTAAGGAAGGCGGGTGGACAGCGAAATCAGCTGTCCACCCGCCGACCTGTCAATGGCCAATTGAGGCCATTGACAAGATAATAAGCTCATTAAATGTCTTGCCCTTCCAACCTTAAGGCTGGTGAGCTGGCCAGAAGCTCCAGCGGGGAATAGAAAAAACATGAAGCCACATACACTGGTGGGATGAGGTTTCATGTCCATTTTAAAAATGTTTAATAAACTTTATGTCCTTTTTATTAACATGTCCCATCTCGTGTGACATTGTCACATGAGGGGGACATGTTAATATATTTTTTATTTGTCTATTCTTGATGTTTAAAAAACTTTCAGTGATCTCCCTGAGACAGCACTTAGTATGCGTAAAAGATCACATTTTAACAGTTGGGGAATCCCCCCCAGCACAGGAAGCGCATAGTGCTTCCTGTCAGGTGGCCCACCCACTTAAAATGGCAGCAAGACCCACTTCAGCAGCAGGGATCGGCTGCCCGCCCGCCCACCAAGGACAAAATTCTGCCCCTTGATTATTGTTATATATTTGTTTACCTGTGCAGTCAATTTTTAATTTCTAAAATGTTTAGGGACAGGTCTTCCTGGGTGTAATGAACTGCTTGGGAACAGCTCATACAGAAAAACTGGGTAAGGAGAAACACTTGTAGTAGGGGAATCTAGCTGATTAATTCAAATGATGGAATAATGGACCAGGTGATCCAACAGCCCTAGGTATAAGAACAAAAAGTCCATCCATTTAAGTCAGGATGCAAAGCAAATTGAAGGTTTGTCGTAATTCTAGGGCTGGAAATTCAGTTTGGGA
Source organism: Carcharodon carcharias (assembly GCF_017639515.1). Classification (NCBI taxonomy): domain Eukaryota; kingdom Metazoa; phylum Chordata; class Chondrichthyes; order Lamniformes; family Lamnidae; genus Carcharodon; species Carcharodon carcharias. The sequence goes on from NC_054469.1 coordinate 61,371,691, forward strand.
CTGGAGAAAGAGGAGTAGAGAAAAGCAAGGGCTAATGGGCAGGAGTTGGTTCATCAGCAGCATTAGGTACAGAATGTTGGATTAAGACAGCATGTTGGGCAAGAAGATTGTTGCCGAGCAGTACGAGGGAATGGCAGACTTGAGGTCTGGGTCTTGGAGGGTTTATAATAGGTAGAGTATGCCTGGCGAACCTGGCTGAATATTTTGAACAGCTGACTAAAACAGTGGACAGGTGAATGCCAATGGATATTCTTTATATGGACTTCCTGAAGGCCTCTGATAAAAGTCTCTCTTAAGACTGTTAGCTATTGAGGTTCATGGAACTGAAGGCAAATTATCAATTTGGTTAAGAAATTAGCTGAGCGGCAGGAGACATAATGGACAGGTACTCCAACTGACAGGATATAACCAGTGGTTCCACAAGGATCTGTGCTGGAGCCACAACAATTTACCATATTTATTAACTTATATGATGGGATAGAAAGCCACATATCCAAATCCACTAATATCATCAAGATACGCAGCATTGTAAGCAATGTTAATGGAAGCCTAAAGTAACAAAGAGATTCCAGGTTAAGTGAACGAGCAAAACTTGCAAATGGATTGCAATGTAGGCAAAAATCTGCTTAGAAAAGTGTATTTTCTAAATGGCGAAAAGCTAAAAACCGTGGAGCGCCAGATCATAGACCACAAAAATATCATGATCAGGTAGTGTATATAATCAAAAGGGCTAATGAAATGCTAGCCTTTATATCTAGAGGACTAGAATACAAAGGGAATAAAGTCATGCATCAGCTATACAAAGGTTAAAGTGACACCTTGAATACCCCCTGAGCAGTTCTATGCACCACAGGAGAAATATATTGGTCTTGGAGGGAGTGCAGTGCAGATTTACCAGAAAGATACTTGGACATTAAGTTATGAGGAGCGAGTATACAAACTAAGATAGTAATGCCTAGAATGTAGATGAGGGTGTTTAGATCAAAGGTTTCAGGATATCAAGGGGATCAGATAGGATACAGAGAAACTACTTCTGCTGGTTGGGGAGTCTAGGGCTAAGAGGCACAGTCTAAAAATTAGAACCAAACCTTTCAGGTGTGAAATTAGGAATAACTTCTAGACTAGCAGGAGTTTGGAACCTTTTCCACAAACAGCGATTGATGCTAAATCATTAATTATAAATCTGATTGATAGGTTTTCATTAGAAATAGGTTGTTGGTACTGGAAGGTACAAGTAATAAGGCAAACTTTAAAAAGAGATGATTAAGAAAGATTACAAGTAAAAATTAAATTAAAAACTGAAGAAGAGGGTAACAGAACAAAAACTACTTACTTATTTTGTGTTTAATTGTACTTTGGTATTTCATATAGTGGCTTTTGGATTAAAGCTTTCTAAGATTGTTGATAATGCCTGTGGAGAAGGGAACTAAGTTTCAACAAACTACAGGTGCTTTGGCACTAAGGACAGAACCGTCCCAGATTTGCACTAAGTGCGGTAGCGGGCGGGTAAAACAATGTTTTATCCGCCAGCCGTGATGGTGGGTTTTCAAGCCGTATCATCTCAAACTTGCCATGTTATTTATTCATTCCTAGGAAACACGCCATTACCATGGCAGGCAGGCTCTCATTCGCCTGCCCGCCATCACCTCGCCACTTCATCACACCAGGCACCATATTTAAAGTTGAGCCGCAGGCACACATCGCAGTGCTTCCAGCCCACCAGTACTGCAGGGAAGATGTCCACCATTGGCAAAAAGACTGCAGCCCCCAGGTTTAATGACACGTCACTGGAGTGCCATTTGGATGCCATAGAGACCCGCCATATGTCCTCTACCCCCACTCTGGTCGCAGGGCAAGCAGCAGCATCACTAATCCAGCATGGCAGGAGGCGGTAGTGCCAAGGCTGCACAGAAGAGTTTGGCCATCCAATGCAGATGGAGGATAAATGATCTATGGCAGGCTATGGTAACCATCTCCTCACTCTAAACTCTCACACTCAAGCCCATCACACATTCACTGGCATCTCACTCAATGCCAGCTCAAGGGACATCACCACCCATTCTCACACACATGCCCATCTGGCCTCATCTCCTTTGGAGACTGCTCCCTCAGCCCTCTCCATCTTAAAGCCACTTGCACAGATCAACATGTGCTCCCACGCAGACTCTGGGATATCCTCCTTCCCAGTACAGCTCTTGAACTGCAGTCTCTTCACTTGCCTGAGGCCATTGAAAACGACTCACATACGGCTGATCTGGTAGCTAGGGGTCTGACCGTGAGCCCCCTAAAAGTGACGTGGTGCTGTCCATGAAGCCTGGCGCTGATGACTGCGAAGGCTGACCGAAGCATGGTAAGCAAACAAATCTTGAAGTCCCAAGCGAAGTGCAACCCACCAGGTGCACGTCGCATATGTGCCATTGTGAAACACGTCGGCATGTTTTCCCATCGACGTGGACAGACGACCAAGCGGGAGTAGGGGAATGAGTCCGGCAGGCTGGCCTTATAATGATATGTTGATGTATCACATTGAGGTTCCTGACGTCCGAAGGCAGGAAATGCAGCCCACCATTGGCAGGCGGAGCAGGTGATTGCAAATTGGTCGATTTTTGGCCTTCTCGCTATATTGTCCGCTCATGACGCCAAACACGCCCGACACCGGTGGGCATGGAAAATCCCGGCCTGAGAGTCATTCAGCTCACAGTCACATAAGAGAGTACCATCCACAGAGTCAGATTCATTTACAGCACAGAAGGAGGCCATTCAACCCATTGAGTCCACACCGGCTCCTGTCTGAAAAACAATCTGCCATGACTTGCTGCTTTCTTTAAGTCAAATTTTTTATCTAATTGCACACTGGTCCTCCTATTCCATAAGTCTCAATGCTGTTAACCAGCCTTTAGTGTGATACCTTGTCAAACACTTGCTTAAAATACATATAGACAACATCCACAGTATTCCCTTCATCAATCTTCTCTTGTTACTTCATCAAAAAAAATTGATTAGATTGGTCAAGCAGGATCTGCCTTTTACAAGTCCGTGCTGGCTCTCCTCAAATAACTCAAACCTCTCCAAGTGCCTGTTGACTTTTTCCCTGATTGAGGATTCCAAAGCCTTACTCACCACTGATGTTAGACTGACTGGCCTGTAGTTGCTAGGGCTGTCCTTGCATCCTTCCTTGAATAGGGGTGTCATATTTGCCACTCTCCAATTCTCTGGCACCTCCCCCACATCTGGAGAAGCTTGAAAAATTAAGGCAAGACCTTTCACTATCCCAACCCTCACTTCCTTTCGCAATCCAGGGTGCAAGCCATCCGGACCAGGTAACTTACCTACTCCAAGCATAGCCAGCCTTTCCAATACCATCACCCTTTTAATTTTCACACTATCCACTGCCTCCAATATCTCAGCTTCTACTGATAGTTTGTCAGATTCCTCTTCCTTAGTAAACGCCAATCCAAAGAAATCACTAAGTATTATAGCCTTGTCCTGTGCCTCAAAGCATTTATCACCCTCTTGGTCCCTAATAGGTTCCACTCCACCTCACTTACCCTTTTATGTTGACTGCCATTCTATTCTCATATTCTCTCTTTGCCAGTCTTATGTTCCTCTTCATCTCCCTTCTCAAGCTATTATGTCTGGTTTTCACTTGAAAAGCTCACCTGACAAGCATCATACACGCTCCTTTCTTTTTTCATCATAATTGTCATCTCCTTTGTCATCCAACAAGCCCTGATTTTGGCTCCGAAAAGGGTGAAATGTAAAGGAGTGAACCTGAAGCATCTCTTCCTTAAATATCACCCATTGTTCCAGCTCAGTTTTTCTCGTCATCCTCTGGTTCCATTTTACCCTTCTCATCACGCTGAAATTAGCCCTTTACCAATGGTTGCATTAGCAAGGTCCCTTTGATTAGGTCCCACAAAGGAGGTTAGTTAACAAAATTAGCGCACATGGAATAGGGATTAATATACTGGCACAGATTGAGCATTGATTAGAGGACAGAAAACAGAGAGTAGGAATAAACAGGTCATTCTCCTGGAACTCCCTAACAGCACTGTGGGTGTACCTACACCACATGGACTACAGCAGTTTGAGAAGGCAGCTCACCACCACCTTCTCAAGGGCAACTAGGGATGGGCAATAAATGCTGGCCCAGCCAGCGAAGCCCACATCCCGTGAATGAATTTTAAAAAATAAAAATTCTTAGGTTGACTGGCTGTGACTGGTGTGGTGCAGCAAGCAGCAGTGCTTGGGCCCCAGCTATTCACAATCTATATCAATGATCTGGATGTGATGACCAAATGTATCATTTCCAAGTTTGCTGATGACACAAAACTTGGTGTGAGTGTGAGTTGTGAGGAGGATGCAAAGAGTCTTCAAGGGAATTTGAACAGGCTTAGTGAGTGGGCAAGAACATGACCAAATGGAATATAAAGTGGAAAAATGTGAAGTTATCTACTTTGGTAGGAAAAATAGAAATGCAGAGTATTTCTTAAATGGTGCGAGATTGGAAAGTGTTGATGTCCAAAGGGACTGGGTGTCCTTGTTCACAAGTTACTGAAAGCTAACATGCAGGTGCAACAAGCAATTAGAAAGGCAAATGGTGTGTTGGCCTTTATTGCAAGAGGATTTGAGTTCAGAACTAAAGATGTCTTGCTTCAATTCTATAGAACCTGGGTTAGTCCGCATCTGGAGGATTGTATGCAGTTTTGATTCCCTTACCTAAGGAAAGATACACTTGCCATAGATGGAGTGCAGAAGAGGTTCACCAGACTAATTTCTGGCACGGTGGGACTGTCCTATGAGGAGAGATTTAGGAGACTGGCCTGTATTCTCTAGAGTTGAGGAATGAGGAGTGATCTCACAAACCTACAAAATTCTTAAAAGGGCTAAACGGGGTAGATGCAGGAAGAGTGGGTCGAGAACCAGGAGAAACAGACTCAGAATAAGAGACAAGCCATTTAGGATAGAATTGAGGAGGGATTTCTCCACTCGGAGGGTGGTGAATCTTTGGAATTCTCTACCCCAGAGCGCTGTGGAAGCTCAGTCATCGAGTATGTTCAAGACTGAGATCGATAGTTTTCTAGATGCTAATGGTGTGAAGGGATATAAGGATAGCGCGGGAAAATGGAAGTTAGGTAGATGATCGGCCATGACCTAGTTGAACGGTGGAGCAGGATCAAGGGGATGAATGGCCTACTCCTATGTTCCTACAGTAAAACTAGTTCCCTTTTCCCTACAGCAGAATCTTAGAACATGCAACTGAGTTTACAAATCTATTGCCTTTTAAGGATACTCATTTTAACAATGTAAATTCAGAAAGCAGTGTATAGACTTCACTCTCCCACGATCTGAACTAAAGGCACCTCACCTCAACTGTTTAGCTTTGAAATAAAGTTGCTTATCAAAATGTATACAAATATACAATATTATTGTAATTTTCATTTGCAATACTTGGAACAGATACACAATATTAATGCAACATCACCAAATTAAATTCATGAAAGGAAATTATATTCCTTATAAACTGTAATCTCACATTTAAAAGTAGGACGCACTGGGTAGCATTAAAATAAAGTTTCATAGAGGTCAATGTTCTTTATTGAAGATTTCAATAAAGACCAAGTCCCAGAAAAGCTCAGATGCTGCAACTCAACAAATGAATATTCAAGAACTAAATGTGAACAGTTGTGATTTTAATCCACTTGAATTAAGTTGTCTAGACTTCTAAAACAGTCTGCTCAATAGGCCAGCTGGCACCTCAAAACCTACAATTTAAGACAGGGAAGACTTTAAAAAGCATAATGGACTTTAAGTGTAGAGCAGCAAAACTAATAAATCTGGAGCTACATGCTGCAGTTTAAAATATTAAATGCAAGCACAAACACACAAAAGTACATGACAAATGGAAATTCACCTGACAAAAAGCCACTGGGAACTGAAAGAATCAAACAGTTCCGGAACTTCACAAGAAAAAAAAGAGTATTAAGTCTAGCACAACTGTGGTTTATTCCTATAAGCATCTACACCTCTTTATTTTGACATAACACTCACTTAAAAATAATTAGCTGCATGAGCACGAGATCATGATAAGTGATGCAATATAAATGCAAGTATTTATCTTGCTCATTTATATCTCGTAATACATACTTAAAATTAGAGACAAATATCAAGGCAAATTAAATAAAGGTCTTAAGTTTTCCATTCTAATTTCTTTCTACTCTTATAGCTTTTAACACCAATATAAAACCCACCCCTTCTGAAGCCATCAACACCTTGCTGAAAGATATCAAACCCTGCAATCCCTTGCCATTTTACATGTATGATTCTAGGCAGCAAGAGCCAGCAAGCTATATTGCACCTAAGCCGAATGCATTGTAACTTCTCCAGTGTGAAAATCTATTGTTCAAGAACACCAGTTGTCCAGAAATCCTAAAAGCAAACCCAAGCAACTCATGCACTTGCCACTCAAGTTTTCAAGCTGCAACAAATCAAGACGCATGGGTTCAGTAAAGATAATGAACTTTTAACTCCTCCTTACTGTGGGTCACAGTATTTTTGGAAGTACAGTTCTGGAGCAAGCAGAGCAGATATCAAGCACAATATTAAAATGTTAAAAATAAACTCCAAAGTTGTTTTCATATAATGCAAGGTTTATGATCCACAGTAGTTGGTCACCCTAGCTGCTTTTGCTGTTGATGATCAGCCACTATCTCCTACACCCCTTTTAACTAATGGTGAACTAAAACAGTGCACGGAATCATCTGATCCCTCGAAGCCATCGGAATCATTTCAGTACAGTATTTTGGGAGTGGAAAGATGAAAGATACAGTATTTGAATAAGTAGGACAATTTTTATCACAAAAACAGAATTACCTGGAAAAGCTCAGCAGGTCTGGCAGCATCGGCGGAGAAGAAAAGAGTTGACGTTTCAAGTCCTCATGACCCTTCAACAGAACTGATTTCCAGCATCCGCAGTTTTTTGTTTTTAGGACAATTTTTATTACAGCTTTGTAAGGTTTTATCACTGCTTTATGTTTCAGGTAAATATGTATATCTACAGTGCTTTCCGGTTCACACACTTGTGGTTAGTCATTCCAGTAATTCTATAATCCAGAAAATTCCAAAATCTAGAAATGACTTGGTCCCAAGCATTCTAGACTGGAGGGATTATAATTATTGTCTTTATTGAATGTCTTTATACTAAGACTTCTAGCAAAGGTCACTGGATACTGATCAGGAACAGAAAGCCAAGATTATTTCCCTTTCTAACTTCTTGAAGCCAAATAACAGCCCTAATTGTGAACAAACAAGTACAGACTTGAAATCAAACTAACGTTAGAGCCATCCACAGATGTTTGCATCAGCTATTCATCACATTAACCATCTGAACCATCCAGGACAGATGGAAGTCCAAAGACAAGGATCCTAAAAACCTTGACAACTAAGTGTCAGAGAGATCAGAGAAGCTATCGTGGGTGGAGAGAGACTCATTTGGCACAAAGCATCTCAAGGCTATGAACTCTGGTAATGTGTGACGTGTTGGATAAGACTTCATGCAATTGTCAAACACCTAGTGCATGTGGAGTTGAAATAGTGACTAGGGAAATTTGTTTGTACATCAGAAAAATAAGTGCCCAGTGATAATACTAAAACTACCTTCATATTATTCTATATTAGCAGGTGCCTGGAAGGCAAATCTTGCACAGCTGATCGCAAGTCAATGTAAATCCTTAGGGACTCACTCAGACTAAAAGACCAACTGAAGAAAGATCTTGCCAATGACAAGTCCTAACAGTACCAGCAGTTTTACATAGGCTTATAGCTGATTCCACAGTTTGTGCTTTACAAACCTCACACAACTCTACAGGTCTTTTTTAGTTCAATCTCTAACAAAATACATTGATCAAAAAAAATCTTACAAATAATTAATGCATTGAAAAAAAATCTAGTAAAATTTATGTTACACTAATTCTCAGTTGCATCCAGATTTAAGTGGCTTAAATGGCCAAGAGAATTAGCATTGTGTGCTAAAAGCAAACATTCCTGAAACCACCATGTAGTAATGAACATTCCTTGCACTTTAATTCAGTTTATTCTTTATAGTACTGTAAAGCAAGCAGGAACAATATTCCATTAACATCTTTGAAACTGTCTATAAAAGAAAAATTGGCTACAAAAACAATAGTACCACAAGGATTAGGTTTATCAACATAAGTCATGCCTGGTAACGCACCGTGACTTATTTGAAATCACCATCCACTTGGACTTTTAAATGGAGTTGGGTAACTTTAAACTTTAGAAACCTTGCAGATGTCTGTAAGAGCTCCAGTTTCAGGAGGTATAAATCACATTGTGTCAAATGTTACAACTAGGATGAGAGGAATGTGCAATTTCCCTAGCCCCACTACTCCATAGATCGCATCATAAGTGTAAATGTTTAATTCACTCATCAAAATGGCCAAATGTTTACTTTTGCTATTGTCAGAACCAGAATATCAGAGACTTTAACCAGGTTTCTTTCAATAAACTCAGCATGATTGATTTATTACCTAGTGAAACTTCTTTTTACAAAATAAGGTATAAGAAATAGGAGCACAAGTAAGCCATTTGGCCCCTCAAGCCTGCCCCGCCATTTTACAAGATTATTGATCTATCCCAGGCCTCAACTCCTCTTTCATGCCAGCTCCTCATAGCCCTCAACTCCCTGATATTTCAAAAATCTATCTATCTCCCCTTTAAATACTTTCAGTGATCTAGCCTCCACAACTCGCTGGGGTAGAGAATTCCAGACATTCACTACCCTCAGAGAATGAAATTCCTTTGCATCTCAGTTTTAAATGAGTGTCCCCTTATTCTGTAACTATGTTCCCTAATTCGAGATTCTCCCACTAGTGGAAACATCTTCTCAACATCTACCCTGTCAGGCCCCCTCAGAATCTTATACATTTCAATAAGGTCACCACTCATTCTTCTAAGCTCCAATGAAGAACGGCCTAACCTGTTTAGCCGTTCTTGATAAGTCAACACCTTCATCCCAGGAATCAGCCTAGTGAATCTCTTTTGAACTGCCTCCAATGCCAATATATCCTCTCTTAAATACGGGGGCCCAAACTCCAGTACTCCAGGTGCAGCCTCACCACTACCCTGTACAGTTGTTACAAGACTTTCCTATTTTTAAACTCCAATCCCCTAGTAATAGAGGCCAAAATTCAATTTGCCTTCTTAATTACTTGCTGCATCTACATGCTAACTTTGTGTTTCATGCACAAGAACATCCAGGGCCCTCGTTGCTGCACTTTTTTGGAGTCTCTCTCCAATTAAATAATAGTCTGCCTTTTGATTTTTCCTACCCAAGTGCATGACCTCACACTTTCCTACATTAAACTCCATCTGCTAAGTTTTTGCCCACTCACTCAATCTATCTATATCCCCTTGCAGATTCCTTATGTCCTCATCACAACATGCCCTCTTCACCTATTTTTGTATCATCAGCAAATTTGGATACATTACACTCTGCCCCCTCCTCCAAGTCATTACTATAGATAGTAAATAATTGAGGGCCTAGGACTGATTCTTGTGGCATTCCACTAGTTACATCTTTCCAACCTGAAAAAAACCCATTAATCCAGTCTCTGTCTCCTGTGTGTTAACCAATCCTCAATCCATTCCCCCAGTACCGTGGGCTCCTATTTTGTACAATAACCTTTTATGTGGCACATTATTGAATGCCTTCTGGAAATCCAAATATAATACATCTACCAGTTCCCCTATATCAACTCTGCTTGTTCTATCCTCAAAGAACTCTAGCAAATTTAACAAACATGATTTCCCGTTCACAAAACCATGTTGACTCCACTTGATTGCATAAAGCTTTTCTAAATTCCCTATTTCTTCTTTAATAATGGACTCTATCATTTTCACAACTACAGATGTTAGGCTGACTGGCCTATAATTTGCTGCTTTTTGTCTCCCTCCCTTCTTGAACAGGGGTATCTGCTGGGACCCTCCAGAATATAGTGACTTCTGGAATATTTTGACCAATGCCTCCACTATCTCTGCAGCCACTTCCTTTAAAACCAGTTGGAAAAAACTAGTTAACATACAACTTGTAGTCTGGCAGTGTAACTATCTACCCCTTTTAAATCCACGCACACACACACACACACACACACACACCCACACACACACACACCCCCCCCCCACACACACACACCCACACACACCCCCACCCCCACACACACACCCCCACCCCCACACACACACCCCCACCCCCACACACACACCCCCACCCCCACACACACACCCCCACCCCCACACACACACACGGATAAAACAAATAGGGTCTCTGCAGAGGTAGGCCAATCAGAAAACTTTATGAAAAAGGATGAAGTTCAAGCAGTTTTGACGCTGTCTATCCGGTGTTCCTTTGTGCAGAGATTGATCACTGATTACAGTAGTTATCTGGATGCTCTTTCCAAACGAGCTTCGGTGTGGAGGAGAATAGAGCCAGATCAATCCTTGGGATCTGTCTCATCTCAGCTTTTCAGGTTTCCAAATGCAGATGAGTTATATTGAGTTGAAGGTTCCTGGCTGGATACCAATAACTACACTATACTTCAGGCAAGGCAGGGAGAGAACAAGTTAGGGCAGCCTTCCTTCTTGGCTTATTCCCCAAAACGGAGTCCAAAAAAAGAACTCAAATCATAAGCTAATTTCAGTCAGTTGATTTCCAGAAAATTCAGGGCCTCTGCCTTTTAAAAAAGTTTTTTTTCTCCAGCAATTAAAGTAATTATGGCTCAAATAAGCAAATAGCTCTCATCTTCTCTAGTGCCTTGCTGGGCATTTAGCTGAAGTAATGTAATTTCTTGGAAAATGCAGACTGCTCACAGCTCAAGGTGAACTTATATCCCTTTTGAAAAACACTCCAGGTCAGTTCCTAAGAAAATGTCCTGATTCCAATGTCCTTCCGTTTTTTTTTAAACACAGTTCTTGAAAATATGGATTCTTGACACAAAGAAGGATTATGAGCCAAAAGAGAACCACCAAACCATCTTCCATACGTTTATCTTGTTATACCCAATAAGAACAAGACAATCGTTGCCCTGTTTAATGAGCTACACAACAAAGTAGGCAGTGCAAATACAAAGCAATATGCTGTGGACACTAACAATATGCCATTGCATATTGCTCCCATTAAATGCAACTGCAGTGCATGTTCAAATCCAAGGCAAAAAAAATTATTTCAAAAATCCACTTTACACACATCGTATCCATGACCACATCACATTGGCATTCAGCACCTTAATTAATATGGTACTGTAATTCTAAGACTAAGACAGTTGTCTTAGAGTTGGTCTATTTGCTCTCCTGACTCAGTAAGTTTACTTAACAGATAAGCTCACTGAGCAAACCCAAAGAGTCACCACCTGCCAGAAAGAAACAAGGGAAAAGGAAAAAGAAATGATTACCTCCACCCCCCTCCACTGACAGGATCCTGGGTTTTATAAATAGAGTACAAAAGCAAGGAAGTTTTGGTGAACCTTTATAAAATATTTGTTCAGCCTCAACTGGAGCATTAAGTCCAACTCTGGGCATTACATGTCTTAGAGTGTGAAGACATTGGAAAGGGAGCAAAACAGATTTATGAGATTGATTGCAGGATGAGGGACGTCAGTACATGGACAGATTGGAAAAGCTGGAGGTGTTCTCCCTGGAGAAGAGAAGGTTGAGTTTTGATTGGAGGTGTTTAAAATCATGAGGGGTCTGGACAGAGTAGATATGGAGAAACTGCGCCCATTGACAGAAGGGTCAGGAACCAGAGGGCACAGATTGAAAGTGAATGGCAAAAGAACAAAGGGCAACATAAGGAAAAACTTTTTTTTAAAAGAAACACAGCAAGTGGTTAGGACCTGGAACGGACAACCTGAGTGTGGCGGAGCCAGATCCAATCAATGCATTCAAAAGTAAATTGGATAATCATCTACACAGAAAAAAACTGCAGGGTCACAGGGAAAAGATAAGGAGTGGGATTAACCGAATTGCTAGTGCAAACAGCCAGCACTGACATGATGGGCTGAACGGTTACAGCACGAAGGAGATCAATCTAGGATTCTCTCATCAAGGAATCATCCTGTGCTAAGGCACAGACCAACAGACATCAGCAGCTCTCCACTAACTCACATAGGGAGTTATTTTTCAAAAGCGTGTCTAGATAATGCCATCGAACTATTTGACTATGAAAGCACCACAATCTTGATCCAGTCTTCACCTTATGCCCACACACGTGGAATTCACAACAGGTAAATTCACAGGATAATCATCCAACAAAACATGTTAGTTTGATTTTTTTCTTGCACAGAACAGCTGCTGCAGAAATTCCCATCAGTTAGCCTCAGTCAGGAATCAAACCAGAACCTTTGTTAAACCATGCACAGCATTTACTCACTAAGGTAGAAACAATCCCCCATTTCTTTCAACTAGATCCCCAGTAATAATATTCTATTTGATTAAACTATGTACAGTACTATTTATGACTTGCATTAAAAAAAGCAGTTCAATGCTCTCATTAAAAATAGATCTTGTTTCTAGGATGCTTATTTTTAAAAACAATCAAGCATACAGAAATGTGCAATTTACTATATAACACATTTATATTAAAACTCTCCTGATAAAACAACAAGTAAATTATTGTAGATTACAATTATTCTTCAGGTGCAAAATGAAAATCAAACATGTTAACAAAAGCAAAATATTCAACCAGAAAAGGCTGGATCTTAAATTTAGATGTGTTAAATCCCATTACAAATAACAATATCCACTTGGTAGTACAGAACTTGAGTATTGCTGTAAAAGAGAGACTTGTTTTGCTGAAACTTTTCATCTTGCACTCATCAAAACAATACGCAATACCAAATATAATGGGAACAACAATGATTGGTTCACATGTGGACTCGGATTGGTAGAGACATTGCCATGGAGAATGCACCAGTTGATGGTGACTGACAGTTAACTGCCAAGCAGTGTTTGAAAATTTAAACCAGGCAGCTTAACTCTGATTAGTCAAGGCATTGCCCCAAGGAATGAACCAGTGAATGGCTGTTACTTACTTTATTTAGCTAAAACAGGCACAATGTGTGTACATGTTCTTTCTGTCTGCAAAGAACAGGGTCCTGTGTATTAATATATGTAACCTCTAGTACACGCAAATGTGCCACACTGGGAGCCCAACTGAGACTCAAATTGGTTGTCAGCGTAATTCTTAGCACACTAAGGATTATTTAGCAAATGCTATCCAATCACGGAATCACATCTAACGTTGGACACCGTGTTTCGAGTTTTGCAACCACAGGCTGTACCTTGCCCATTGTAAAAAGCGGAAGGGACATGCTGTCTGCTATAATCCACTAGTTTTTGGAACGTACAGTGTACATACTTAGCGTCACACTGGCACTGAAATTCATATACCACGTTACTCATTTGTGTGATAGGCAGGACATTTTTTTGGCTTGCGACAACACCCTGTTAGTGGTGAATACCACTCATATTGCTACAGCACAGCTGCAGCATGAAACAGCTAGCTTCACCTGTTGCTCAAATTTTTGAGATAACTTTCCCGTTCAGGGCAACCTAAAGTAGACTGGGCAATTTTTGGAGCCGAAAGTGATGGCCTTAGGCCTGTTCACGAATTTGCGCGATATACAGTGCATAATGATCTGATTAGGGTAGCCATTATCTCACAAGATGCACCCTATCAAGCTTGAATGATGAGCAAATGGTTTAGGCTGTATCTACGGGGTTGCCAATAAGGCCAAGCTTATAGCGCGTGAAACTATAAGAATCTCAATGCGTATATTGACCAGTGAAGGTAGGCTTGCAGTAGACCCTGGTAGAGAACCCCTGGTAGATTTCTCAATTAGTACGTCAAGGAAAGAGCATTTTACTGCTCTATTTCAAAGGTAAATTCGAGTGGAAGGTACAGCCTATTAAGATATGCAAGAAAATTATTACATGCAGCTGCAGATTTAAGTATAAGCTTCGACAAAAGTCTCAATTTTTCAGCAATACTAAAGTAGGCTATTTCAGAAGTTACGCAGATAAATAATTTCACCGTTCAATTTCACATGCAAAGGACCGAACAAAGGACATGTTGCTATCCCTCAAGCAAATATACATGTAAACCGCATTGTAATGAAATCAGCATACATAGAAACACAAATAGAAATCAATTCACATACAATCAGCCACTAGATGGAGTCCACTTTTCAAAAGGTATACTTAATATTTGCTTTTCAAAGTGTAAAAAACGATTCCTGCTGTGTGGACAAATAAATCATATTAAAAACAGACCTATGATTCACTTTTTCGTATCACTTTTATGAGTTATTAGACCCAATGTCACTCTGTTTTCTATAAATAAGTACAAAACACGAAAGCAGCAAATGCTATCCAAACGCTATCCTTGCATATATCCAACCACCAATCTCTTCAAAGTGAATATGATCTTAATAGCATATCAAGCATTCCAACAAATATTCCCATTCCGAATTACCGTAAATCTTTACAAAAACGATTACTACCAAGATTCGCGCTAACAACTTTTACTTATTAATCAATTGCAAAATCAAACTAAGCTAAAAACACTTAGGTAACAAAACAGACTAAATACCTTTTTTATATTTTCTTGCTAAAGTAGCATCTGACCCCAACTAAAAAGTTATGCCTTCTAACAAAGCAGCGCTTTATCCCTGTTCATTAACATGGCCACATGCAGTAAATATTCACACAATTATCACTAAACACGCCTTTTGTACCATGCACAAATATAAGATCGTCGTTAACATAAGACAGCTTAGCTTGTTAAAATGTGAAGCAACTTACCTCCGTTGTCGGTCCTCTTGAGAGCGCCATCCTTATGAGGGCAAAGTTCACATTTCTTGGAAAAAGAAAGGTATAAAAGTAAACAAGTACTCTATACCACATGTAAACTACTGGCGCTCGCTGCCAAGCTGTACTGTCGCTAGAATTAATCACAATCAATTAAGTCACCTAGTATCTGTCATTTATTGAAATCGGTTTCGAGTCAAACGCCCAACCTCGTATACTTCAATAACACCCCACTCTATATGCATAGCGTCGTAAATTAGCATGCTCCACTTATTTTACCCCCAACCGCGCTGAAAATGTCACTTGTTCTAGCCTTTCTACTCTGAACAAATAACAATGTTGTGCATTGGTGTTGTGGAGCATACGCAAATACCTCTAGCAGAGTAGCACAACTTAACTAAAATTGTCATTATTTTGCTATTTAATAACATTTGCTAATATACCAATGCCAGAATTATATGCATTTACCACCCCCCACATACACATAAACAACATACATGCGGAGCAGTTTGTGTGAAGACGCAAACAAGCATTCACACTCCTACAACTTATGGGCAATAGAAACTCAACCAGCTAAAAATACACAAAAAATCGCTTCTATGTTTCAACCTACGGCTGAAAATTTGAAGTGCTTGTTTTACTCATTAAATACTAAAATAGAACCAGCGCAAGTGAACCTCCACCCAGAAAACGTACTGAGAAGACGATCCTTTGGTTTTGAAAAACAACTCCCTCTTGTAGCTCTGCTAAATGAATGTCGTTGAGGCGCTGCCCTACATACTGCAAATAGCAGCACTTTACACAACCTTCCGCATATTTTATTTTCGTCACTTTGGGAGGCCGCTGATCATGTAGTGAACGCACGCAATGATGACGGTTCTGTGCTCTCAACGTGATTGCTCCACCAATCGACACTAGGCAACTTAAAAAAAATCCACATTCTCTGCAAAACCGGCACGTGAGCCATAATAAGGCGGGGGGAGGGAAGAGAAGAAATCACATCCAGCCATCTCAACAGCTTTGTTATGCCAGTGATCATCATTTTATCCTTGTGTTTTACAATATGTGGCACAAGTTTTGAACCCTTGACTGCATAACTTTTCAGTCGACATTACATAGCTACACAAAATTGAAGCACAATTTTTTTAAATATAAAAAAGCCAACAATCGCTGTCAAGACCAATAAAATATAAAGTACTGTACTTTGCATTTTCTTGGACTGAACATTTCCGTTCACCCGATTTCCACAAACTGTTATGAAGGAAATAATTGCAAAAATTCATTTTGAAACTACAAAGATCACAATATCAGGTTATCTTGTCATTGCTGGAGTTCGTCAGCAGCAGTTTGGAGCTGCAGTTAAACTGGAGATAACACTCTTATAGGGCCAAAGGCGTACCAGAAAGTCGTGGACTCACCACTCGAGCGGCTCTCTCCTGCGATTCACATTTTCTGCAAAACCACGGTCCAGTGGGTACTTGCACAATGCCATAACATGCTGCAATAGTAAGGAGGGGAAAAACAATCGATTTCCAACATCCCCACTACTTAGGCAACACTAAAAACAGTAAATAGTAATCAAGTGGCAGATTAAAATACAGTTTCTTCTTAAAGTATTTGCGTATCGTTAGTAGTTAAAAAAAATTGCAAGCACATATACACACAAGTGACACATGGACACGTCCTTATACAGTGAACATTGCATATGTAGTGCATATATACTATATATTTTTGTGCATTCACGAGGACAAG
The DNA here is from genome assembly GCF_017639515.1 of Carcharodon carcharias. Taxonomy (NCBI): domain Eukaryota; kingdom Metazoa; phylum Chordata; class Chondrichthyes; order Lamniformes; family Lamnidae; genus Carcharodon; species Carcharodon carcharias. The sequence continues at coordinate 61,388,326 of NC_054469.1, forward strand.
ACTGTCTATCATAAAATTATTCCATTTGTCATACAATCCTACACATATTAGCCTTACTTCCTGTTTCATTTTTAAACTAGAAATCTCGTACATCAATTTGTTTTACACAAAACCCTCAGTGTCAAATTTTGTCAGCTTGTAATGAGCCACTCAATTTACACAAAATACTTGAGAAAAACTGATTTATGAAAGTGCTTTCTAAATAAAATTTACTTACCAGAGTAAAGTTTCAAAGAACATTTTTAAAAATACATATCCAAAATAACATTATACTTATCAATTATTTTTATTTTATATTGCTGAAAAAGAGACATTTTTGTCAAAGCTTTTCATCTTTCACTCATCAGGACATTTCCCAAGAATACAAATCCAAGCGAGACAAATTTACACTGTATGAGAAGAGATGTGCAAAGCAAAAAGCTTCAACGAAAATGTCTCTTTTTTCAGCAATACTCAAGTTCTGTGCTACAAAACTGCTTATTTTTCTTTATTGCCGACAACATAGATTGAGTTAGTTTAAGTTCAGACTAGCAAACCTGCCATGTACATTGTGCACTATTTCACAAAATGCATTTAAGTTAGCCAAAGATGCAATGTTTATCCACTGGTATCTAACAATCTATTTGGGTTTTTTTAATTATTTGAAGATAAAAGACAAATTACAAACATATTATTCAAAAAAAATCTATATTTATCATCTATATTTTAGTTTAAAACAGAGTACAAGAGGGAAAATAGCACATTTATTCATTATACTCCTGTTGTAGGTTTAATTCATATTAAAATTATATACACTGCAGACTTCTCAATGTACTAGAAGAAAGACTTTGCAAAAAAAATCCAAGTCAATTAAAATGTCCAAAGTCATACAGTTGAATTTTGAAATTGCATAGCCTATTATTACTTTTGTTTTGATCATTAGAAAATATGAATGGTTTAATTACCAACACTTATGAGAGAGAAACAATGTTGCCTTCCCTTAGCTTAATAATTCAAGTTTTTATTACATGCATTTTATTATCAGGTCACTTGCACTTGCTGATAGTTAGAAAATATATTTTTTTCTAATTATTGACCTCTGTTTATGAGAAACAGATAGTAACATTTCCGAAAACCGAATGACAGAAGACAAAGATGTTACATGGTCTAAGTTATACCAGTGCTGCCAAATTTGAGACTCCCCAAGTCCCATGAGGCACATATCCTCCTCTACTGGATGACAGTGACAGGAAAAGCAGTAAGCCAAACCACAAATTCTACTATCATACACAGATGCACCCTCACACATATAATACACAAACAGCTCCACACAATATATTTACACACACAGAAAAATACGTACCTTTCATTTGCATGCTTAAACATCAGCACATGTGGATTTATACACACACAAACACGCACATCCAGACTAATAATTATATGTGTATATACACATACATTTATGCATACACAGGCAGGCATAAAATATACATGTAAATATATGAATGCATCTATGTAAAGATAGCAACAATTTGTTTATGCGCATGCTTATATAGATGTACACATATACATACACAAATAGGCACTCATATACATATATACTCAATCAAGTGCACAAACAGGTCTGCAAATAGGTACATGCACATGCATACATTTGCACATATTTACATGTGCATGCATGTGTAAATAATCCACATACACAAATCTGTATACAGGTTTATATAGACATTTATGCACATATATGCACATGCATATACATATGCGCAACATACATAAATATAAACATGCACACCTTCATTTAGCAGTCCATAGACACAAACATACCTGCACACACATATGTACATATGCATAAGTGTATATGCATATACACATACAGAACTTCACATACAATTGCACACATATAGGTATATGAACCTAGTTATACAAATATATTATATATGGATATATATATTCTACATATAAACATACACAAACACATGGAAGCAGATATTACATATATACATGGGCAGAAATACAAGTGCAGATGCAAACAGGTACACGTGCAGACAGATATATGTGCAAACAGGCATGCATACGGATTGTACACAGCTACGTATGTTCATATTTACACATACACACATACAACTTGCATTTATATAACGCCTATAGTAAATGTCAAAGTAAAATCCAAGCCATTTTACAGAAGTGTTAAAAAAACATGCACGATGGTACAAATAAAAACATGAATATAGACACAAATGCTTTATATACATGTACATGCAGTACATATATAAACCAATATACATGCAAATATTCACAGGTTAATGTACACGTGCAAATTTTGCAACAGAAACACAAAACACACAATATGCATGTGCAAATACACAGACACACATGCGTACATACGGACAAGTCACTAAGTATGCCTCTATGCACGTATGTGAATGTGCAGATTTATGTATATATACACACACGTGTCTGTATGAATCCATGTATCTGTGGACAAGTATGTCTACATGTGTATGTGCACATACCATATATTCATATAGGTGTCTGACAGATACATGTATATGTTTATACTTATTCAAACACAGGCATAAACATACATATACAGACATGTGCACATACTGCACATATTTATAAGTAAATACATATATAGATGTATAAATGTGTATATGTACAGACATGATATACACTGTGTAATTACATATATAGGTGCATGTGTATAAACATGTATACATACACATGCACTTGGAAACAATGCAGAAATATGTGCATTCACACATTTCATTTACATACACACATATAAACATACACACATAGCTACATGCTTTATGCACATACATGTACCCACACATACATCCATGTAGTGTTGGCACATAAATAATATGTTTTTATATACAGGTGTACATGCACATGAAGATGCATGTGTCAACACACATGCATGCAGATTTAAGCAGACCAACACTTATAGACACAGAACATGAAGGTACACGCACATCATACACGCAGATTAAACACCGATACCAATACAACGTAGACACAAGTACACATACACATGCAGACACACATACCTAGCTAGAGATGCATATAGATGCACTACATATACACACTAAGACATATATACAAAAAGTACCTGGATCTGCACCTTAATTGCTGTAAGCTGCAGGGCTATGGGCCGGGTGCAAGAAGGTGGGATTAGAAAGGGCACCTGGGTGTCCTCGGGCTGGCATGGACAACATGGGCCAAATGGCCTCCTTCTGTGCTGTAACTTTTCTATGGTTCTATGCGCAGAAATTTGGAATATAGAACCGGACTATGCCATTTAACCTCTCAAGCCTGTTCCGCCATTCAATTAGACGCATATATATGTATATATATATATACACACACACACACACACGCACCTGCACGAGCATAGCCACATGTAGGCATATGCAGACATTCATTTACACACATGCAGAGACATATAATCCACCAATTACTAACTCTATTGCATCATTCCGATTAAATGGAGGAAACTATAAAGTCACGACATGGAATCTAGAAAGTTAAGCATCACCTCTAATCAAACGGGGCGCTTTATATTAAGAGCACATGACAAAACATTGATCCTCCACTGTAAACAATTCTTATTAAAGCAAAGACGACATCGCATGAACATTCTGAAGGTTTTTTTTTGTGAATAGACCTCAGACCTTCCCAAGCCTAAAACTGATGCGGAGTTGAAGGAGAAAGTCAGGACAGGGCCGAGGCCCGGTGCCGAGGCCTCCACGCCCAGGCTGGAGTGTTTCCTTGCACTGCAGTTTCTGCTTTAATATATATATTTTTTTTATTTTTACCTTGATGAACGGCAACATTACAACCGTGTCCGTCACAGTAAACGAGGGGGTTTTCAGCCCAGCCTCTCTCGTCTGAGCAAACGCAACAGCCGCCAATCATCTCCTTCATATTTGAAAAGTCAGCCGGAAGTCCACTTGAAACCATCTACGAGTAGAAGAGAAAAGAGAGGAAAAAGATAGGGGAGAAAAATAGAAAAGGGAGGGGGAGAAGAATCTTGTTTTTAAATTCACGTCCCACATTGCTGCAGACCCATATTGACGCGGGGAGGTTGTATGCGTGCGTGTGTGGTTGGGGGGGAGGGGAAGCACTCACAACCGCCGGAGCTCAGGTTTGGCCGACAGCTCGAGCAGGCGCACTGGCGACCCACGAAGGTAGAACGAAGCGGGGGGAGGGGCATGCGCGAGAATATTCACGCGCAACCGAAATTGTTAACGGAAACTGCGCGAGCCTCCAGCACTCAGTGAGTGTGTGTGTGTGTGTTTGTTTAGTGCGCGGGGAGGGGGAGGAAATAGATTTCTTATGATTGACAGCTCGTCGGCCAATAGGCTGCTCCCGTTTAGAAGCCCAATCAGCCCATTCCAGGACACTCCGGGTCTTTTTTTAAAAAAAATGAAATGGGGATTTCAGCTTCCGGTTGTGCTGCTTTCTTTAAAAAAAATCCTTTCCTCCTCCTCCTCGTGCGCGCATTGATGGACTAAATGGGCATTGTGGGTATATAAATGAGCCAAAGCTGGAACGAGCGAAGGTTAAAGGTGACTCACTCAACCTATCCTTACCCACGTGAATCAGACTAAGTAGTTGCAGATCCCAACATTTGAGTTGCAGAGCGCAGCAGAGGGGGGGATCTGGAAAGTTACAAATAGTTTAATTTTACTTTGTTTTTTTTACATATATATATGTATATAGGATCTGCTCCAGCTTTTGAACTTTAAATATCCCGGGGAATACAGCACAAAGAGTATATTTTAAAAAATCATTTTTTGAGGTAATCACCCTGTTCACGGTAGGTTCGTTAAATCTGCAAAAGGCGCGCTGCAAGCTAGAGTTAAAATATAGTATTATTTACCAGGTTTATAATGAGAGCCAAAATACAGAGCTATCAAACTAATTGGCTTTTTAAAAGATTGATTATGCCTTAGATTCAAACGCTTTAAATAAAGGGACGATAATATTAAAAATGGAAAGAACCGCCGACACTGGAATTTCTCAATGCATTGCGTTAGACACTGCTGATTGCAAACATCTTGTTATAAAAAACTTCACTGAAAATTCTACTTCTTTCCCGGTATTTTTCGGAGATCTTTGCATTAAAAAGGTTTAATCAACTGTTTTGCGATAATCCTACTTCCATGTCACCAGTTAAAAAATATTGAGACTTACATTGGACGAAATGTTGTGAATTACTTTTTAAAAATAATCTGTATAAAGTCAGAAAAATACATGAACACCGGAATTTGCAAACCTGGTAATCCTTTATATATGTTTGGTTTGTCGCCATAAGAGCTCTTTGATTCCTGAAAATATTGCTTATGATATGTACACTTAGAGATTAAAAGGGAATACCGCGTCGCTTTAAGACGTTGAATTCGCGAAAACCAACATATTTCTGCGGGAAACCCCAGACCTGCTTTGTCCGCGCTTGGACATTTTGTGTTTCCAACTTTATTTTCATTGAAAACATCCAAAATGAAATTTATCTTCAACCTAGATATTTGCTATTTAAAACATTTTACGCCGCTATGGATTAGAAATGTACAAGTGATTTTCGAGATCGAGAATGAATTCCCTTTGTTTCTGCCTTGCTGCCCACGAACCCAACAACGGCATGTTTGGAAATGGCTTACCTTCTGTGTTTTAAGATCGACAAAAGTGTTTCCATGCATATTAGATCACAGGAGCTCTTCAGCGATCGTTATAAATATAGCAATCGGTGTTTAATGCACTATATATTTTCCTAATCTTCTTGTTTCTTTAAGGACTGCCTTGCCGAGCACGTTGTTGCAGTAAGTAGACCCCCGCCTTCTGAATCGGTTACGTTACGACCCTCTAGTCCATCCTAATTCTGCTGCTGCCAGTCGAATTGAATGCCGAACTTTCAAAGGAAGTGGCCTACAACTCCAGTAACAGCCCAGAAAAAAATAAATATTTTCCTCAAAATGTACTTTTTCTTATGCATCTTTGAGCACTGCAGTTATTTAAATTTGATTGAAGTCAATGCGTTTTAAGCCTAGTAAGGAAAAATAAATCGCAAAGACTCTGTCCCCAAGTCCCAATAATACTGTTGCAAAATGTTTTCCTTGTTTTGAAAGAAATCGTCTTGTTTCTGTTTCTTATAAGGCACAATCAACAGACTGCATTCAAAAACCTCTGCAAAGTTTTAATTCTGCATGGAATTGTGAATCCAAACAGGAAAAAGTAAATTCTACTTCCGAGTAGATATTCAGTGAAACTATGGAAATGGTTCGCTCTGCTTTATCACAATGTACTAAAACTGGAAATCATTTCATTTTTTCATCAGATGTATTGTATCAGTATAAGCACATACCAGGTTTAGAAAGAAGGTTGAAATTGGTTTAGTCAGAAGCAACGCTCTTTGTTTTTATATGGTGCTAATCGTTAGTTATTGCATAGCCACAAAGTAATTGTACTCCAAATTTCGAGTTCTAAAAATCCAATAATGCGTGAATTTTATAACCTGATTAGGATTTTAAAGGATACTTATCACAAACTAAGTGATTAGAATACAACTAATAATAATATAATTTCAGCCTTTATACTTGTCGGTTAGCGTAGCAAAATTGCATAAACCAGTGTCTTGAAAGTACTTTTTTTTATTTTCAGCTCAAGGTATTGTTAGCTAACAGCTATCTGAGTCTATTGAGGTACTTGTTGTGTCCCCTAACTTGATTGGTAAATGCAGGTTTCTGAAGAAACATTTCAGTTTTTAAATAGACAACACAGGGAAGGTCATCCCTCAACAAATTATGATACTACTTAGGACATTACCACTTTTGCCATCTGACTGGAGTTAACCATTTCTTACATCATTTAAGCGATTTATACTACTTTCAGAATTAGATGCAAGCTGAAATCACAGAACTTGCGTGGGTAGATTTTTTTGATGATGATCACTTGGTTCACCAGAAAACTCTGAATTCCTATTTTATTTCTCTTAGTACCTATTACTGGAATATTGATACTTGTGAGAGAGGAATATAGTCCTCCATAGCTGCTTTTTCTTGCTTAACCATTATCAGTAAGAAAGGGCGTCCTTTCTTTTTAGCAGAATGCACACTCTTATGGTCTGTCGAGAACAAAGCCTCCCCAGCCCCCCTTTTGCATGTTCAATGCTTTGCAAATTTAGAAAGGCTGCATTGAGTTCGGGATAGGTCAGGGGGCAGGAGAGGGGTAGAAAGGTCAACACATTTTGATTATGGGTCAGTAGACAATTGGCATACAGTCTATATGCAAGTAAAATAGAACAAATTCCTGATGGAAATCCATCCTGGACGATTCAAGTCGCAGTTAACATTTATTTTTCAACTAACCAAAATTTTTTTTTTGCTTGCTTTCATCTAAAAAGAAAAAAAACCTATTCAGCTTGTGATGAATTTGCAGAAAAACCAAACAATATGTAAATATTCTGCACAACTGATACATTTATAAAGTGTCACTTTTTGCGATGCTTAAAATTTATCACAGAAGTGATGCTCGTTGTTTTTGTAACACTATGCCATTCAGGCAAATACAATTACAATACTTTATAAGTAAACAGGATTGGTGAAAACTTAGCTGTCTCTTGAACAAATATACAATATTAATCCGCATTTGGTGCCATACAGTTCAAATAGTTCTCCTGTACTAAATCTCAACCGTCCTTTTTATCTATCCTATATTAAAATGTACCTTACTATTAATTGTAGATTAACAGATCGTTCTGATGTGATTATTGGTTTGCTACATGTCGGGACTTTTGACTAGAGATATAAAAGTCTCATTAATTCGATAAATTGTGTCATTAAAACGTCTGCTTTTCCATCTTATCGATATGTTATATATTGTGACTGCACAATCTTGTAAACTGTTTTATATGCTAAATATCATACTTTCTAAAGTACATGTTTTAACGGTGCAACTGATTGCGTGGTTGTAAAAGTTTATTTCGACGAATAAAAGGTTTTTTGATCAACGAGGGAAGCAAGAAATAATTCTGCAAATGTGTGAGTGTTGTCTCTTTCTGATAGCGGTGAATAAAAATAGACTGGGGCCTCTGACTTAAAAAGACATGAACCATCGCACAATATGAAGTTAAACAGGCCACTAGGCTTTTATTTATTTAGGGGTAAATTGATAAATAAGATTTGTTGACGATTGAGATCGAAGCTGTTGATATACAAATTCATCCAAACACAGATGACAGTTGGGGTTTAAAACAAGCACATTAAGTTCTACTGTCCTTTGTGATTTAAAAATATGTTCGTAATGTAATTTAAATATAGCAACCGTATTTATCTAATTTTTTTAAAACTACAACATGATATTTTGTGAGTGAAAATCACATTTGATTATTTACCCTACTACTGGAGTATCCATCTCGTTTGACAGTTTTATTTCTGCAACTAATTTTTGTTTCCTATTTATCCCGACGTACAGAAAATATCTTGCAGTAAATGTGGATTCTTTTGTATTTACTGAATGTTCAAATATAGCAAATTAGTGCCTCAAACTTGTTTTTATGTTATTGCTCCAAATTATATTTATTCACACAATAAGTTTAATGTATCAAATGGGGATCGTATGTATCTGCGGGAATCACCTGCTATTGTAATTAGAACAATCATTGTTGTCCTATGAAGGATGTTGCTGTCGCTGGGATCAAATCATTTACAATGGTCTTATATTTGATTAAAATGACAGGCAGCCACCTTGCTGTGCTATCTCGCTGTTATCAATTCAGACATTCAGACGTGTAGTCGTTGGATAAAAATACATATAAAACCCCTGCGTGCAGTTGTATGAATACATTGGTGTATTTTCCCTGGTATTTGAATCAAGGATTTTACACCTATACTTCTATCATGTATCTTGGTAGCTAGTGACCAAAAACAGCTCGCCATGATAATCCATCCGGAGGCAACCTGTCCGTGTACTTATGGAAGGGCCTCGAAAAGCTTCTCTTCTGATTCAACCCCTTGTTCCTAAACAGCTTGGGATATACGGCGTTTAGTGATGTGCAAGAGCGACCTGTCATTTTCTGTCAAATATTGATGGTGAAAAAAAACTGATGGCAGAATTAAACAGCAAAAAATGGTTGTATAAAATGCAAGTAATGACAGTAATTGTTCGGTAATTTTGTGAATTATACGCCAAAATTATTAAATATGCCTTAGTTGTTCTCATTTTAGCATATACAGGAGTTCCCCAAATGCCTTGCGTGCCCCAAATGGACGGCCATTACATGTTTTGCCCTTATGGTCCCCATAATCCAGTTTTATACATTACATCAGCTGCATAAATTTAAAGTGATTTGATGATTATTCCATTGTACTGTCTGTGTAGAATATTAAATAATGGCAAGAGCCATATGTGCGTAGAATTTGTCTCTGTTGTCTGTTGAGTTTTTTTTTACAGCACATTGTGCAAATCGTAATCCAAAATTCCTTTAATAACAATCAATATATCTTTATGGAGATGAAGGCCGGGTTGTAAAGATGACCTATACGTGGGTGAAGCGCAACTATTGTGACTGAGTCTCTGTTTTGACACATTTTATGATACTGTGAACCTAAGAATTCATACAAACCAAGAACCGTTTAAGCGGAAGGCTAATAAAGAAGCATTAAAGATCTGCTTGTCGTCAGCAATAACTGCAATGATGCGTTGTCTAGTGCATTGACCATTAAATGAAGTTTGATTGTAGAAATAACTGGCTCCCTTTCATCGCTTCAGTAACCCATCGCCCCTCTGCAGTTCAGTACTGTTGCGCCGCAAATAACGCCTCTGTTCCGCCTAATATGCACTGGGTCACACTAATTTTCAGGCTTTCTCTCGGATTGCTCATAAGTTTGTGCGTAGACCTTTTCTGGCGATCTATGTATGTATCATGTTCGGTTTTACACTTGTAAGAATAGTGCTTGGCTATTGTACAAAACGTTTCTTATATACCTAGTCAAAGCGCTCAACTGCCGTACAAGATTTTTACACGCTGCCTGTAATTGACTCCCTTTATGCTCAACTGCCCGGTCAGAAGAGCTTCACGAAGATTAAATTATTAAGATATTCAATCACTGATCCGCGCTGCTTTTTCTCCACCGCAGTAAAATCTAAAGTTTAACGTTGTTGCGGACGTCTTCATGGCAGTTTCCAGATACCTGCTTCTCCAATAGCGAGGTGGCCATTGTGAAAACGGATTTCTATGAAAGGCACAAAATACGTGTGATCCATTTAGCCTGTTTTCATCCAGTAGAGGAGAGAAACTTTGACTCTAATTTACTATATATGTTTAATTTCATGAGACATACAGTGTATGATATCCATGTTTATGATCCATGCTGTAGATGTTATGCTAATCTGCTGTGTGAACTGCGAGGAAGTTCACTAGTCTTACAGTGAGGGACTGTTGCAATACCATATTTATCACATGGAGATCTTTGTATGCGTGTGGGTGGGAGGATTGCACGCTAGCATTTAAAACTATATTTTTTAAGGAACAATTTTCCTTTTTCGGAATCGTAAGGCAAATTTAAAATTAGTATTTTAAAATATGTAAATATTTCGCAATGCCTCTTGATTACTGCAATCCGAAAGTTCCAGTTAATACGTGGTTCTCTGTTAATGGCTTCATTCTATGGGCTCAGTTGTACGTTTTGAAGAATGGGAAAATAAGCCTTGCGTTTAGCTGGTTGTAGACGCTCGTCCAACATTAATGTCGTACGCTGAAGCAAGGTTCCCAATTCATTCTGCAAATAACAGTTAAATAGGGAAATATTAAATGCATGATTATGTACTTTTGGAATTCTGTTCTATCCTGGATATATTGTGAGCGTTTATCCCCTTCACATTGTTAAACACGTGTTGATAAACCAGTAAGACAATATATAAGAAATAAAATTCAATTTGTCTAAGAACGCGCAATTTTGAGCCGCCTTTAGTGCAAACTCTAGGCTGAATCTGGAAAGGTGATTTTTCCCCTAAGGATAAAATATGTCTTATATTAAAACTGCAAAATATTATTAATATCTTTCTTATGAAATATGATTAGAACTTTTGACTTAAAGGAATGAATGCCCCCGGAAGCCTATGGGAGACTCTCTTTCTTCAAATAAATACAGTATCCATATAATATGTGTATCAACATTTTGAATCGAAAACACTGGTTGACCTAAACAATGTAGAAAGTCAAGTATAAAACTATTAAGTGCAGGCTTTTATATACATTTATATCTACAACGTCGGAAGGCATAAGAAATAAATGCATAAAATAACCCAGGTAGCTTGCGGCTGCTGAAGCGCTTTTTTGGATGATGTTTTGTCTTGGCGGGGGGAGGGGGTCGGTCGTGGGGCGGGGGGGGGGGGGGGGGTGGGAGGTTGTTGGGGAGGTGGTGTGTATATTAAAGATTTGCATACTAACTGTATTTACTTCAGCAAGAGGGTGGGAGTATAAGGCTATGCTAATTAGTGGGGGATTTTTGGAAGGGGGTGGAATATCAATTTTTATTGCATCACCTGTCAGTGACATCCAATCAGAGCTGGCTTTAGGGGAATTAATTGATGAAGGTGTCTCCCGACGAACTCACTTCACTCTGTCATCTTATTTGTGGGAGAAGCAGCGGCGGGAATAGCAGCTGCATTTTTTCTCTCTCTCTTTTCATTCTCTCTTATACAATACAGTATATCCATGAGTATTTGGAAAAATTAAAGATTGCAGGTATAGAAATGCGCATAACTTGAAAATTAAGCTTCAGATAAAGAACACGCGATGCTGATATTTTAATATATATATTATTATACCATGTGTTATGTATTAAATATCTCCCAAAGTTTTTTTTTACTCAGCTGTATCAGAAACAATAATCATATGTGTTTTTAAACAGGATGCCATGAGGAATGTCGAATTCCGCAGTCGATGTTTTTTTCCAGCGAATGTGGGACATAATTTAGGTGGCGAAATGGGAGACTTGGAGTCGGGTTATGAAGAAGTGGATGGCGTGAGACTTGGTTATCTTATAATTAAGGGGAAACAAATGTTTGCGCTTTCCCAAGTATTCACTAATCTGCTGAAAAATATACCCAGGACAACCGTACACAAAAGGATGGACCATCTAAACGTGAAGAAACATCACTGCGATTTGGAAGAATTAAGAAAACTCAAGGCCATAAATTCTATTGCTTTTCATGCAGCTAAATGCACTCTAATTTCTCGGGAAGACGTGGAAGCCCTGTACACTTCGTGCAAAACTGAACGAGTTCTTAAGACCAAGAGGAGAAAAATAAACAGGACATTGTTATCAACTGAACTCAACCAGGAGAAAACCCCCACTGATCGCTACGCGAGTTTTTTGAAAGAGAACAAAGTTTGGTTGAGTTTGAATGGAAAACCCCAGCCTTTGGCTGGAATGAGCAGGGCTTTGCAAGGAGACGGCAGCTCGCTACCGGCCTCCAATCTACCTCAATTCTACAGCAAATTTACCAGCCACAGTTACACTGAAATGATCCGATCACATTGCAAAATCCCCCAAAACTACGAAACTGCTGAAATATCAAGCAACTGTGTAGCACTTCACACAAATCACTCCTTATTTCGGAGCATGATTTGCAGACATCCCGTGCTTTACCAATCCGCCATCGCCTATTACCCTAAGTCTCCAAACGCTACCGGTTTGACGTATTACTTCAGGCGCAAAAGTTCGTGTGAAATCACTCAAAAACATTTGGGGAGTTCAAGCACCGCCAAGCGGGTCTTGCTGGCGGCAGCTACTCCCAAATCTTGCAAAGTTAAAGGAGGGTATCAGTGCTTGAATAAATTTCATGTTGCCAGCGGACTGCATTGTAACCAGGGGCCCTTGCAAGAAAGCTGCAGCAGCGATTCAGAGTCGAGCTCCTTCTCTGATCGCGCAGACAACGACTCGGACTTTGGGTCAAGTTTGTCGAGTTCCAGCAACTCAGCTTCTTCGGACGAGGAGGAGGAGGAGGACTCGGTGTCCGAATCCTCCGACGTAACCTCGGCCAGTGACGAAGACAGCTCGTCCGAATCTGATTCTAGCTCCGTTTCCAGCCAAGTTTCGGTTCAAAGCATACGGTTCAGGCGCACCAGTTTCTCGAGCATCTGCAGCAAGCCTCTCGTCCTAACGCAGCCGAGTTTCCACTACCAGTTCCAAGCCAAAAGCAATAATGTCGTATATGAAACAGCCAGTAGCGATCTCCTCGAAGGGCGAACTTCCCATTGTAATTTAAAGTCCGCGACCATTGTTAAGAGAAACGAGCAGAACTGGACTATTAAGGCACATAACGTATGCTGCTCAACTGGCTATGGAAGTTGCTTTGCCGAGATAAATAATGATAGGATATCTGAGCTTGCATTCCCACATTCCGAGATTTCACATTATCTAAAGAGGACTGAATCGACAATTAACTGCGCTAAAGAAGGGGGCCCTGCACCTAACCCGAAGGGAAACACCGAGTTTCCACAACAAAGAACATTAACAGAGTCAAAGAAATGCCTTGGAGCATCTATATCACAGTGTGCAGAAGAAAAAAATGTGACAATAGTTTCCGAGCCTGCAGACAACGATTCTCCATTAGTAGTAAATACAGAAAGAGAATCGAAAATCGGCAATTTCGTCGCACTATCCTCAGCTTTCCAGAGTTTAAACACGGACAGCAGTCAGGGCCCCGGCGTCCGCATCCAGAGTGACGATGCAGACATGGGGAAAACGATTATGCACAATATTACAGTAAAACTGGAAAAAAATAGCTGTGAGGAAGAGTACGGATATGTGACTCAACAGCCCAGAAAGAAACTCAAGTATGCGTGCAATGTATCGAAGCGAGCAGTGACCACTTTAAGGGAAAATAAAATACGAGACTGTTTTTCGACTAAAGCAGCAGAAAGCCATTCGTGCACTGAAAGGGCCACCACTTCCCAAAACGCATGCAGACGGAGCGAAGACCTTCAACGCACTTTAAACATTCCAGTATTAGAGGACTGCGAGTTTCGAAACGGTGCAAGAATAAGAAGGAATTACAGGACTTTAGTGTTGGGGAAACAGCACACTTTGCAAAACTCGTCAGTCAAAACAATTGTGAAATCAGAGAATCCGCGTCTTACAGGTAAAACAGATGTGCATGAAGGAACACTAGAAGAATTTGCTGGTACAAATAAACGTAAACGAGTAGCCAATGGTGTAGCATCCACGGTGAAAAGGCCATTTAATTTCATGGCAAATTTTCCCTCTCCACCGTCACTAATTATTGGCAACGATGGGGATTTGTGCCCTGCTTATTCACTGAACTCTACTAAGGATCCCGAAGCACCTCAGAAGGCCCATCCCGTGTGGAAATGGCAGATGGGTGGTGCTGTAATACCTCTCCCGCCTAGCCATAAATTCAGACGATTTAACTTATGAAAGAGATATTTTGGATAAGGAAACTTCTGCTTGTGCAAATTTATATTAAAAAATTACTTTCGTGTTTTCTTTGTCATGAGCCATGACCGGATATTAAGTCTCGACATACAGCAAATTTTCATATTGGAATATTGTTTTAAAGACCTTAAACCTTTCGTGTGGATTATTCTTTTGATTGACCAAACACTGCTATCTACTGACCGAGGCATTCCACCGTACACTTTCTGAATTACTAATGTCACTTTGAGGTTGTTTTACAGTTGTTTTCGAGCAATTTAAATAAAAAAAATCAATGTTCAATTTATAAGTCAGTACCTCCACAAGGTTACTGCACACTGTACGTCAGAAGTCGACATAGTGAAATGTTAGAAATGAGTCATTAAATTTATGCACTACAGTTTTAAATCGCAAATGACTTGATGATTTGCCTGAGTGATTGATTACGCTGTATTGAATCCGTGGCAAAGTATGAATGTGTGTTTAACTTAAAAAAGGAAAAAAATGTACTTTCATCTGAGTCAATATGGCCGTCATTCTATATAAAATAAGCCTTTATCTTGAAAAAGTCCATATCATTGTTGTTTAGATAGATAAGCGCAAGCAGGTTACTGATTTCAAAGCTTTGTTGTCTTTAGTTCTTAAACGTAAAATAATTGCTTTAAATGCTCACCATTGGAACTCTAAGAATAGCTACAAAATTAATCCTAGTTACAGTGCTAATGTTTCATAAGTGTTTTCATCTGACCTAACTTTATACAGACTTGCACACAAGTAACTAAGATAAAAAGCAAAAAAAAAAACACTGAAATAGGAATGCATACAAAGCAGAATCAGTCAAAGGTCAGCGATTTTTAATTTTGGTGACCGTTAGATTTTAACATTTAATTTGAAGACAATGAAGAAATGATACAGGCACGTGGTCCAACATGCAATTTACAGCTTTCAGGCCTTTCAGAAACTAAACTAATTCTGCATGTGATGCAGATATTAAAGATTCACCTAACATACCAGGAATTCTGCAAATGACAATCATTCCACCATATCTACATTTACACGAAAAAATAGAAGCTCGAAAATGCAAACTGCATTGCAAAGAATTGGATGAGATATTTTATTTACTGTAGTCAGGGGGCTTACTCCAGAAAATCTAGAGTGTTTGCACTGTTAATATTATATAATTTAGCCTTGCATTGAAAAGAATCATAAATGATGCAGATGTAGCTTGATCACGTGTTTCTTTTTCTAGAATCTAATATGTTATTATTTACACAATGCTTGAAGTGCAAGGGGTAAAGTCACTTGGCATTTTAATTTAAGAATTACAATTACATGGATTGGCAAACAGTTTGCTAATTAAATATTTTGCACACAATGAGGGCGTTTTAGTTCTCTGAGATATGCAAGATAAGCGTGGTTGTTTAAAATAAAGATGTTGTAAACTTTGTAAAACTGAATCAAAGGGAAATACAAGGAAATTAATGATTTAGAAAACATGTTGCATTCGTGCGTTGCACACATGCAAGAGTCTAGCTCTCTGGAAAGTGGTAATGAGAAAACACGTTGGTGTTGGTAAATTTACTTTTCAGGATGCATAACCAGGTTTGGCAATATAAGAGAATTACAAAGAGTCCAACCACGTGAATAGCAGAAACATAAAATGCAAGTTCTCTTTTGTTGTCACTATCTTCTGTACATCTTTTTATGTACTCTCATGGCTTACATTCAAATATTTATAGAATTGTTACATAAATGATGAAGCAGAACGTCCAGAATAAAAGTACACTAGTAACTAACGGTGCTGTTAGCAGTGTCAGTAGATACCACTTTGAATCCCCCTATCACCACAGACTAGTCCCTTGTTATATCTCCCAAGGTCACTCGATATTCGAACCAGACAGTGGGTAATTTCAGCTTTCAATACTGTCCTCTATGCTTCTCATACTCCATTAATGTACATGTTTTTAGAAACGTTTTACAATAATGGGTAAAGCAGAAGCTTCTACTTTACCTTATTGTAATCCACAGCAATCTTATTCCTAATCCATGTACATAAAAAGGTGAAAATTTCAACCAGCAAAAACGCATGACACATTGCTTATTTAAGTTAATGTGCTGCTAACTGTAGAGCACTTTGCCATCGTTGACATATGTGACTTATTAGCAGTCTATATTGCAATGATTTATCCTAAGAGTCTTGGTTTTAAAAAGGGTGTTCTCATTGGTGAAGCACTGATTAAAAACCATTTGAAATACTGTAAAATTAACGATGGGAAAACCATCCTACGAATGTTACTTCCAGCAAAACAACTTCATTTTGTGTTGTTTTCCATAAAGACTGAATAATTATTCATCAGGTAGCCATAATTTAATGAAAGCAGGTATCTCTATGTGTGTAAAGAGTTATTCAGAAGGTCAAACAATGGTTTAAGCATATTCATATAGGTGATGTAGTTGAATGCATTTTGGTGTTGAAACAACAACAGTCTTGTATGAACACTGAATTCACACAGTTGTATTGAGTGATCTCGATTTCTTTTTAAAAATGTTAAAATCATTGTTGCTGTGCTCTTCTACGTTATAAAAGTTTTTTTTTCATGTAGTTCTGCTAACGCGTTTTTGGTCTGTTTTAACATGTTGTATCTTTGTATTAGCTCTTTTTAACTTTGAGGCGGCCTGAAATTAATGCAGTAAAGACTGGTAAATTTTTGCATGAGGCTCTCACAATAGGGGTTTAGTGGACTGACAGTTTCAAAACAAGGCTGCTTGCCTCTCCAGATGCTTGGGTTTCTCCTCACACCATCCTTCGTATTTAATTCTCCGCTGCGCATACCTTAGTTTGCAATGTAAAGATTGCAACAGCTGTGTTTGCAAACAAAGGCCATTTTCAGGGTCAGTGCCACTTATTTTATACTTACTAAAACTGGTATGATCTGCGAAACTGCAAATGCCTATGTTCCACTGCAAATATAATGAATGGGCTACATTGTTTAGCTGGTTGGTTGAAGGGATTATACGTTAACGTAAAGGTTTGTCTTTCTCAAAATTATTTAAATATATATATATATACATAATTATATGTATATGTATATAAATCTGGGTTCAAATAATTATGATAATTATCCTAAACAAGCTGTTGAAATGAACAAAATAACAGTAGTAGATATCTTATATCCTGTAGGAAATGCTTAAAATTTCCGCCATATTGCTCCACTGATCTCAAGGTCTTTGTTGTTATTCAGTTAGAACTAGTGTTTACTGAATTTGTGACTACCTCATTAGTTTAGGCGGAACAGATCTTCCTTTTAGTGTGATTTATAACATACGCTCCTCTGACATTTTTCTCCACAATATTAAGCAGCAGCATGCTGAGGAATAAACTGGAATTAAACTCCATTAAAGATGGCGAATGTGTGTGTGGTTAGCAATTTGCCCTCTCTTTCCTGCAGTTCACATGTTAATTTCGCTGTTAAGCAGGGTTGTCCAGTTTTCTTTGTGTTGTTGGCTTGCTGTTCCAAAAGCACCCCCAAAATAAAGCAAATTAAGTTAAATCACAGCAATCTAAGTATCACATTCCTCCTGATCGGAGTTAATGAAATTTGACAGTTAGTAACGCCGATTAAAAAAAACTTTACATCTTAACGTTTCAAATCCACATTTTTAATCGTCAAATGGGTTTCTAAAGTCATGGTTAGGTATTGTAGTTAAATTAAAAGCTTTATTGGAAGTCTGAATAAGATTAACTTTATCATAAAAAGCATTTAAAACATTTCGATCTGTTAAAATATTTTTTCTAGCAATGAAACATTTTGATTTAATGTGTATAGCATCGGAATGTTGTGGATGGAGTTTGGTTAAAAATACGAGATGGGTACAGCTAGAATGCGTGTGCATCCCCTGAAACCCAGTTTACTTACAAAGCGTGTGAAATTACGCACTGCTCTCCTAAAGACTGGATAATTTATCGTAAATAGTTAGCTCTTTGTAAACGACTTTATTATGTTGTTTCTTGTTAATTGTTGAGAATCCCTATTGTTAGATGTGAATAGGTTTATGGGCTAACCTGGTCATTGCTGCAATCAAGAGACAGTAAATGCTTGCGGTGGCGTGCCTTAAAACACAGGAATCTAAAATGCAATCTGGGCGACCTGTTCACAAAAAATATTAGGTGCACTGATTCGCTGGGCTGTCACGCTTAGTGAGCACAACACTCATATTTGCATTGAAAACAACAAAAATGCACAGTTGCAAGAGCCTGTTAAAATGACGGAACGAGCATTATAATCTTTGTAAATTACCAATTTTACACAAATCAATTTGTAAACTGGCTTTTTATTTTAAGTGACTCTACATTTGTGACATCACGTCCCTTCTTCAGAGTAGAATGGGCCCGTCTTGGATTTCAAGTTAGAAGGCAAGAGATAACGCTACAAGCTCACGCATTCTGCCCAGAGAGAAAAAAAATCGACAGAATCAAATGATTGAATACAGATTGCTGCTAATCTTAATAGATGATGTCGTAATTAGATTCTGGTATTGTGTGAAGTTTCTGTTTGTTCATGAAATATGGAAAATTCGTGTTGTGCAGACGACCTACTAAACACACTGTTTACGGATTCAGAAACAATCCATCAAAGAACATTTGTGAGCATTTCACAATCAATCAGGAAAGTCGTCGTACTATCAAATTATCGATTTTATTGGAATCTCATGGTTTAATCTTTAACACCGTTCCTTTATTGTCTTAGTTTTGAGAGGCGGTGGAGCATCAAGTATTCACAGCTTAAATTTATAGTGTTTTTAAAACTCCAATTTTGAGAACAAACAGGCTAGTTTCATTAATCTGCGATTGGTATTCCCAGAGACAGCAAAGGACCCAGCAGGGGAACAGACGCTAGTGACACGTGGGGTCGGGATATTTTCCAAAAGTGGAGGCGTGTTAATTCTTTACTTTGAGCGGCCCTTTACCCGCACTCTTGTGCTGCAGTCACGCTTTGCCTTTGAATGTTTTTTAAAATAATGTAATATAGGTGCACGTACTATGAAACATTCAAATGTGCTAATGATTAAACTACGAGACTGCAATAAAATAAATCATTTGTTAGTATTACTGTGTTTTATAATACACGCACACAAACAAGATTTATGCTTTTAACTGTAGGTGATTGAGACTCTGCTACAAGAGGAAACCGGGACAAAGTGAATCTGTATGTCAGGAAAAGTTGGAATGCTCCTTCCTATTGTAAATATATAATAAACTCTATACAACATGAAACGTATTTATAGGAACCATCAGTTGATTAGACAGACTCACAATTAATGTATAATATGCAGTTCATGACTTTGGCAAAACTATTACAGCCTTTTGTTGAAAGAAGGCAATTGTTTCTGTAAAAAGGTGCAGGTCATAATGAAACATCCGTTTTAGGCGTGAGAAAAATATTGGAGTTTGTCGTAAAGTGTTCCGTGTTCTGTTTAAGCACCCGGCATACATTCCCCCTTGCTTCTGTACCAGCTTGTTGTCTTTACTCGTGGAAACTTTTTTAACTGTAAACGGATGCATGCTGACTTGCTTGTTGCAACTAAAGGGATAAACCAAGCTTCAATAAAAGGTAAACGGAACCGTTCAGAAAATCTGTTTAGGCCGGATCTTTAAATATGCCCTTTAACGATCTGTTCGATCTTATCGGTGCCAGTTTTCGGTAACAGTCGATAGAAAGTTTGAATGATTGGTATCCTACTCGGAGAGGAAACCAGGTCTGGTGGAAATTTCCAAGATTTTCTTGTTTACGTTAAATTGATTGTAGAATTGGAACTTTTTTTCTTTCTGTAATTAGTTGTGAGTTTACATCCCATAAAACTATGTGATTTAGTCCGATGAAAACATCGAAGAGACGTTCATCTTCCCCTATAATTGTTATTTTTTCCACAATAACTTACACGCGCTTTATCTGCTGTCAAATCTGTATTGTGTGTTTATTCTATTACATCTCGGTTACAAGTAGCATAGCGGTTCTTGATCATGCCTTTAGAGAAATAGGCTCTAATACATAAAAATGTAATTTCTGACATTTAACAGTATGTATATCTGCATATATGAAATAATTAAGAATTATATAGTTAATATAGGTAATTTATTTTCGAGCTACCCGCTAAACTTAAAGTAAAAACCACAAAACAGCAGAGATCAATTGCCATGAATATTTAAAATCCCATCAAAATAAAAGGTAGGTTATATATGTCTAAAATAAAGGATATATTACATTTTAAGATTCTCAAAAACTAATTAAATTGTAGTAATAAAACATTAGCTGCTTCTTAAGCTATGAAAACAAGAAAAGGCTATCAAGAGGGACGGTGGGCGGGGGGGGGGGGGGGGGGGGTGGGTGGGGGGGGGGGGGGAGGGGTGGTATAATCACAGCAGAGAGAACACAAGAAAGACCTTCCAATGAATTGGCAAGTTATCGGCAGAATCCAAAGAGATTCTGGATAAAAAGAATATAACTACAGTTTCTTTGTGATTATTTTATATTCCTATATGGGGCTTCCCCAATTGAACATTAATTGCATTGTATCAATGTTGTCTATAAGTAAAATTGTATCAGCTGTCGTCTTTTTTCCTTAAACTTTGGGATTTGACATTTTGTTTCACAATGTTCTGACTTGTGGGACTTTAGTAATGCGCCAAAATCGAACAATTTTTTTTGTATTTCATAGCAACAATATTACCTTCCATCAAGTACTTAACATCATTATATATTGAAATGAAGACCTAGCTGGAAATTTGGAAGTACAAATTAAGTTTCACTTCAAAATATGTTGCTATCAATCATAAGACTCGGCTTTGTAGTCGCTGGTTACCAGTTTCTGCCCAATAACATGGTTATAGTATCCAATGAAAATTGAGGCGATTAAACTGTTCTGCACTAAGGAAAATAAGATTTTATGCACCTATCATTTGTGTTAGATGTGGCAGGGATCATAATCTCGTTTACGACTGATGCTCACAGTTTGTGAGCGGCCCAAAGGCTAGAACTGCATGTTCGCCTATATCTCTTTTGTATTGCAAAAAAAAGGGGATTTAAATATCATACACAACTATAGATCTAAGAGACACCATCAGCTCTCTCCGAAACTCAGCGGTTAGAACAAACAAGCTGGATCTACATCAGTGGTTTTCTCTTTGTTCTGACTCCACACCGAACAGCTGCTTTGGCCAACTCTGCATTTCCACTTCATGTTCGGCGTTCAAGTACTAACCATTGATCCAATTTTATTCTTAGATAGAACCAGACAATGAGTATAATGTGTTTTTAATAGTCTCAACCAGTGAAAAAAATAAACTGCATTTCCCTCTTTTTAGGGTAATGAAAAAGCAAGCAGGTTGGTTTCGAGTAAGCTCTGTGCATGGTGTATACCCTGTGCCCCGATAAAACATAACAAAAAAAGGCTGGCATGAGAATAAGACATCCAGCCCACAGAGTCCACTCCTTTCCAAATATCGTGTGTAATTTACCCTGTCATAGACTCTCCTAGAAATATTAATATCCTGAACAGGATAAATAACCACAGGTAAAACCTTTGAGAGAGAAGACAGAGACGACATATAGCCCTGACCACCCAGCCCTACCCGCTAGTCGTAATTGTGATATCTTGCATTAAGGAACGACGTGAGCTCAAACTCAACGTACTTCAAAGCACACAAATATGCACATAAATGTACTGGAATTTATTCAACTGAACTTATTGCGAGTACTCATGATAAAACGTGTTGAAAATCATTGTGTTGGGCTGTCCACTATTTTAAATACATTCCTGGGAAATATATTTTTGTGAAGAAGTTATGTTTCCTGAACTATTTTGTAACACTTGCCAATTCGAAGAGTACGATCATTTGACGACAATCCACTTTCATTTATCAGATGCAAGGCAATGGCATTACACCAAAGCTTCTCAAACTATCTTTGCAGATTCCCTCTGGAGTTTGAAGTTTGGAGAAATGGAAAGGTTAACCTTTGTTTGGAGGCAACCCCAACAAATGGGATTAGGAAAATAGCAATAAAATTTCCTGTTTTGCATACATAGAGATTTGTGACAAAGAAGCGTATTCAAATTGGAGGTTAAAGCCGAAAATTAAATTGGAATGACCTTTCTCTGTAACCTGCTATAGTTAATGTCAATTAATATAATTGCAGAGCAAGGCGTGGAACTTTAGCCATTTTTTTCTTTTCTACTAAATATTCATAATTCAACCTCGGCATTAAAATTGATGTAATCCTGTCGCAGAATAAATGCTCCAAACCAACATTGTAAACACCTATTTTTAGCACTGGGAAGTGCAAACAAGGGGGAGCAGCAATACCTGTAATCATAGTCACTATCTAGGGTGAATGACAGAACTCCACAATGAATGAAAGAAAAGGGCACTTAAGGTTCAGTGGCTTGTGTGATGAACTTTTGTAAACTCGAAATAAACCCGAACTGTGAGGTACGCTAAAATGTGCTGTCGTGTTGACCAGAAGCCAACATTCCTTCGGCTTCAGTGTTAATGTTCACAATGTGATTAAACGTGGACAATCCCTTTAAGTTGTTCTGTATTTTGTACATTGATCTATCTACAGGAAAGATAAACACTTCTGGCATCTACGTGTTCTGACTGTCAGATTTTGCTTACAAATAAGAAGATGAACCTGCTATCCTAATATAGAACGATATACATATACTGTATGTCCCTAAAGTGTTCCGCGCTGTCTTTAAAGCAGACATGTAACTGCGTGTACAATTAATTCATGCAGTAGATATTCTGCAAGAAGACACCTCACCTAAGTAGTGATATTGGAAAACTTCGAATTCCTTCGATTATCTTAATACACAAGCCTTTCTAGGAAATAATACTTTAAAAATGGTTTTCAGTCAGCGTAGTTCAATTATGAACAGTATTTACTTTTCAGCAATCTTTACAAAATTCAGAAACAGGCACAAGCTATTCCACAAGGGCGTATAGCATACTTCAGAATTCTCTAAATAACCATTGTTATCAGGCATCTTTAACAACTTATTTAAAGGACAAAATCCAAAGAAGGCGAGTATGTTTGGACTTGTAGCTTTATCTTCTTTGACTGAATTATTTTGGAAATCCAATAAACCTCCTGAGAAGGCAGGAGCTAGAAAGCATATGACAAGAATTCTATCCCAGATAATCAAAGAATGATAAGAATGAGCAGAGTACACATAACAGCTGTTCTACCAGAAGGAAACTTCATTTAGATGTTCAAATCTTTTTGCTACACTCAGATAGAAGACGACCTCTTAAAAAGCCATGTATTAGTCCTAAAGATTGGATAACAGAATCAACGCCTATATTTATTTGGAGAAACTTTTGTATATTCATCCAGTTTGTAAAGCCTAATTACCGATGTCCACCAGAAAATGCCCGTCCTTATTGTTCCATATAGTCGATAAATAATGAAATCACACATCTTTCCTACATATTAGAACTTACAAACGCTGCTTTCTTTATATTTGTAACCTTTAAAGAAAACGGAATTAAATATCTGATATAAGGCAGTGTCTCGCATTGCTTTAATGAGATGTACCATACTGCTTCTATTGGGTTTTCCGTCTGCATTCATTGTCCTTTCCAGTGGCTGGATTTAAATAAACCCAGGGTAGTCTAAAAACGTGCTGAGTAAACACGGTTCTGTTTGTAAAGCGTCAGGCAACATCTCTGGCTGAAAGATTGGGACTTTTTTCTCTCTTGGATTTAACAAAATAATGACCTACATTACGAATGAGTGATCAGACGGCCATTTCATTGTAAGTTAATATAAGAGGAAAAGCAGTGACGTTGGACACAAACAATGGCATTCTGAATCAGCCCCTTTGATTGACGTTTAGGCTGCCCGACCTCGGGGAATAGGTTTCATTACGGAGAAGCACACGCGAACATTAGGTAGGATTATTATTTTAGGCCAGCTTTACAGCCCCTAATTTTATTCCAATATTACACATGCCGAAAAGCTATAAAAAAAACCTGACGGGTCGCGCAGTGAGAAAAACAAGATGAAATGCACGGATTTGGACACACGTTCCTGCCAAATACATTCAGTTACGTGCGTTCGAACGGTAAAGTAGGACGTGATTTTTATTTATAAAATTGTTACTTGTGCAATCCTAATGCCACCTTCAATTCACAGCGTGAGTAGACAGTTAAAACGGTTGCGAGTAGCCCGTATTTTATGTGACTTAATAAAACAGACGGATGTTTAACTTTCCCTTGATTTACAGTCGAAAGATGCAATCAGGTTTTCTGAAACTTATTTTTAGAAAGGCATTTTGGGAATGTACGTTTCCAAAAGTCACAGTAAATTCCGTCACCTGGATCAGTGAGAGTCAGAGATCATTGGGATTCGCTACTCAACATGAAATCACGGAGTCACCAACTGTGAGTCATCTAAAAATTTTAAAAGTAACACACAATTCACCAAAGCGCCATTTTTTGGGTTTTTTTTTACTGCCAAACTCTTCTTCTTAAATAGTGGATAGTTCAAGGCAGAGCAACAACGATGGAGTCGATGCTGAAATCTCCGATTTTTAACAGGTATCGCTGTGATTCGGCTGGGGTTTATAAGCTGGAAATAAACGAAGCTCCTTTGGTCACGTTAAAAACTTCACGAATCGGAGAACCGGCAGCGTGAACAGAAGAGGGGTGGCGGGGGGTGGGTGCCACACAGAACGTTCCCATCCCAACTTTATTTGGAAGCTTTGCTGGGATACTTGCACTAACTGCATATATTTTGTTTTAGAGTTAAATCGCTGGAGATCAGAAATCTCCGCATGACCTGCATTTGGGTTGACATGTAAACACGTTTCGACACATGTCTAACTTCGCTTTTCGAAACGGTTTCAAAAATAAAAGTGGTTTTGGACGGTGGTTCTTGCCTATTATCTGTGGATCCACCGCCCCCGCCCCCCCCCCCCCCCACCCCCCAACAACTACCACTATCCCCCCGGCCCCTTTTTGTTTTGCTGTATTATATTGCTCTAAATCGCAGAACCGGTTAAATAAGCAGACGTCTTTTCGCGAGAGCAAACCTGCAGCACCCCGCTCCGGAGAGTAGGGGAACTGTCGAGAGGCGCCTGGAGGAACACGAGCGACAATTTAACCCTTTCCAGCCTTGCACATTTGCTAAGCGATCAATTTCTGTGCGTCTTCTGTTGACTAATAAACAGCTAAGTTTAAAATCCGCAATATCAAATTTACACTAATGATACTTGTTTTGTTTTGATGTAATGAATAAAAGCATAGAACCGAGGACTTCATATATGCCAATTTGATGTATTAATAATAGCCACATTATTAACCATGTTGACACGGTCTTTAAAAACGTTTACAGCCCGCAGCATAATTTTTTCTAAGTTTCCATTCCAAACGTCGTACAAGTGTCGAGTCGTTTTGAAACTGAAATGAAGCATTAATCTAAGATTATAATCAACGTCGAGGTGTGATTAAAATCTAAAGAAAATTACTCAAAACCTGTCTTATCGGGAATGACGGAAAGCAGATTGCGATTTAGAGCTGGATCCCGTTTTCGGAAGGAAGCCCCACTTACTTTACAGGCTGACGGCATCTCCCTCAGAAACTTTAATATAACGGATAAATATCTTCTTCCAAAATCAATAGCCGGCACTTTCGGCTGATAATTTTAGCCAATTTAACAGCTGCAGGAATTGTAGAGTTGCAGCGAAGTGTAACACCGATATATAATTATGATTCCTCTATAGGAAGTTCTGTTTTATATTAAAAAAAAGGATGTACAGCTGTTTCAGCTGCTGTTAAAATTAGCAGAGTCCCTTAGCGGTAGGATCAGCGGGCATTGTAACCTTTAAGGATTGGAGTTAACGTCGCATAATGCAACTCTACATGGTAGTCCTCTCCACACTTCTAATATTTGAACCTCATGAAAGCACTGTTCATACTTTATAAGTTTCTAATCCAATTATGAACCCGGGGTCAAAATTAGGACTTCTGCATTCTAAATTTGTTTCTTAAATCAATACAATTTTATTACCGGTTTTAACTGCAGAACTGGATTTGTAACTGCCAATTGCATTTTCTCCAATGAAAATTTAAAAAAACTTATAGGTCGATCTTGCAAGCAGATTGGAAAGGAATTCAATATAAAACGCAGCCGATGGATTAATTTAGCTCACGGAAGGCGGTCGCTGCCATTCAAAACATGTTGAAATTTAACATGTTGAAATTCGTCATCCTTTCTCTTAAATGGCAACGAATCCGAAACAAGGACCCACGTGTCGTCTAAAAAATATATGGGACCATAGAGGTTTCGCGCACAAAGGGAGGCCACCCTGCCTGCGTCGGCCCTTTGCTAGAACAATATTCATTAATTAAAAAGTGTATTACTTGTGGTCAACAATACTGTCCATATAAATATGGAACACGGCATTCAAACAAGGAACCAAGCTCTCAACTTCACGCAGACAGGGAGAAAATATGTTAAATTCGCAATTCGAATGAATTCCGGCGGGCGTGTTAAATGCGTGTTAAGTGTATTTAGCGTTGATATCACGACCTGCACTTATTTCAGTTATCGTTTAATGCAAAGTATCACGTTTTATTTCTATAACCTCAGACTGTTCTCACTAGATAGTAAAGGGAAGTGCAATGTTTGTCTCTTTTTATGTGTAGTTCCACAAAATAGACAGCGGTAGACTTACCGGTGAGCACATTTGCCAGAATGATGAACGCTGGAATACCAAAAAGGACCAAACTGCACTTTTGATGTCGAGATGTGCTAACGCAGTGATAGAAATCAAAGCAGGTGCAATAATTTGTTAACAATTTTAAATGTTAAAAAATACCTTGAATAAAAATTATACTCGCAAATCAGCTGGGATAAACTTTCTGGTGCTTGCTGTGTGCTAACAACATCATTGGGAGACTTTCGTCCTTGGTGATCCTAACAAAATTTAGAAATGTCAACCATAGGAATTCTTCCCGCCATGTTCATGATTTCACGAACACACAGTGATTAGGAAAAATCCTCCCCTAAGTGGCTAAATCCTTTTCATGCACATGAAACATCAAAATACGTGTTTTTGTGAAGATCAACAAACACAGGCGTTGGACAAAAAAAGTTCAGGCAATGCACCAGAAATCAGTCAGCATCTGTAGCCAGAAAAGAAAGGCTCTGACTTTGTGGGTGTCTTCGTCATTCAGAAATGAAATAAGCTGCCCTTTGTCTTTATGGGTGCTGACTGACCTGCTGTTATGCACATCCAGCATCTTTTTTCTATTAGCAGCAATGAAGAGCCAGCAGCCAACCATTATGCACGAAGGATCCTTTAATCTTTCTCAACTTAAAACTAAAACATTATAATTATAATAATTATAAGATTATTGCTGAAAGGAGAGACATGTTGCTAAAGCTGTTTCACTTGCACTCATCAGGACAAATGCACGAATGCCAAATTTCATACCACCACAACAATTTATACTTGAGGAGAAAAGGGTGCTGATTGGTTGGCAAGTTGACTTGGACTGGCCAAGGCGTTGCCATGGAGAGTGCAATGGGGAACTATAGGCTCACCAAGCTCCAGGGCAATTCAAAAAAGGAATACAATAAGGAAAATTATATGATCAATTGTTACTTTTAAAACTGAGACAGATAGGTTTTTGTTAGACAAAGACATCAGAGGACTTGGGGCAAATATAGAATTATTTCACACATCAGCCATTATCTCAGCAGATGGTGGAACAGGCTCAAATGGCTTGCTCATTATCCAATGTTCCTAATATTAACTTTTCACACTTTGATTAATGTTGTAGAATACTGTGCCAGTTCCTATTTAATGACCTAAGACTTAAGGTGTAAGGAAAAGCCAGCCTTTTGCTAATGTTTGTCAATTAATATATGCTGGGATAGGAATCCTTAGAGCAGCACAGAACACAGCTAAATAATTTGCTAGTGCTTTCTCCCCCTCATGTTTTCCAATTACAGCAAAGAAATGTGCAAAGATTATCAGAGTTAAATAATTTATTTGGAAAACTTTCAGCCAGTTAGATGGTACTTCGCAGTTTACAGGTGAGCCCCTCAAGGTACAATCGTAGAATCTTAGAACACCAGAGCATGCATCAGAATTCAACTCATCAAATCCATGTCAGTAGTTTTTTCACACAAGTAATTTAGCATAATCCCACTCTCCTGTTCACTACTCATTTCCTTTAATAGTACTTCTTTGGAAGCAACTATTCTTTCATTTAAAATAAATTCTGAATTCTGCTTCAACAATAGTTTCTGGTAAAATTTTACTTTCTGAACACTGTGTAATGAAATTAATTTATTAACCTTTAATTTTGTTGATGATGATTTTAAGTTTGTGACCCCTTGTTATTATATCACCAACCAGTGAAAAAAATGTAATTATTGATCTTCTCATAACCTTCATAATCTTGAAGGTTTTTTACATTCCTGCTTATTACTTCCAAAGCACATTGCATCATTTTGTTTACTTTGAAGTACATCTCCTATCTTTAGCTAGTATAATTCTTTCTTTCTGTAATTTACCATACCTCCAATTTGGTGTCAACAGCAAATTTCAACATTTAATTTTTAAATCTAGACCATTTATGTATGTTACAAATAACAATGGGCTCAACAAAAACATCTGTGCAACATCACTTACCATGTCTTTCCAGTCCATGATAAGCCTCCTTACTCCTACACTTTGCTTCCTACCCATCAAAAATCTCTCCATATGACTGTATTCCTCTTAATTACCCTCTGTTTGTACTTTACCAAATACTTTTTGAAAATCCATATAAATCACTGTACCTCAATTCCTTTATCTCTCCTGCCAGTTTTGTTTAAACAATTCAAAAAAAGCTGGTCAATCTTGATCTACCCTTTAGGAATCCATGCTAGGAATCCATCCCTGATTAAGTCATGTTTTTTGAAGTCTTAGCAATTTTATCCTGTGCTATAAACACCAGCAGTTATCCAACACCTCAAATGAAACTAACTGGTCTATAACTTCCCAACTTAACTATGTTTATTTTCCTTGAAGAAGATTTCCTCATTTGCCGTTCTCCAGTCCTCCAGCAATATTTTGTTACAATCCCTGTAGAGGCTGATAACTTTTAAAAAGATATTTGAATTTCCAGTGACTGACTGGAAGGATGACATGACAAGATTTCAAGTTTTAAGGTTTCTAAAAATAAAAGCAACATTGCCTAAACACTATTAAGTACGCAACTTATACTCCAAATTATGGAAAAGCTCCGCATTTAACTTAGAAAATGACCAAAACTCCTCTTCCATTGTTATACTTTATGCCTGAAGCAAACACCTCATTCTCCAGGAATCAGCCCAAGCTATCCTCAGCTCCCGATGGCTTGTATACTTCTCCCTTTTCCAGCTGGATAATTTCTAATCCCTGAGCTGACTTTCATGGTGGGGATTACCTTGGAGGTTCCTCCCTCTAGTCAAAGTTAGGCAAATCTTCCAACCTTGTTTAAGTCCTCACAAACTTGGTCTGTTCAATCTGAGTGCAAGCTTCCACCTACTTTCTGCATGGCGTACAATAGAGATTGGCTGCCTCTATCCCTCTGTTCTCTCCCTCTTTCTCTCCCACAGATTCTTGTGGACTGACACCTCTGTGAGGCTCAGGGATAATCTTAGGAAAAATCTGCAACCCAATCCTACAATTGCTTCTTACAGACTATTCCTTCCTAACATGCATTCCCATGGCAACATGAATCACACGGGCCTGGTATTGAGGTAGCAATGCTAATTAGCTATCTTCTAAACCCTCAACTCTCCTACCTTGGAATTAAGCAGAGAGTAAAAGTATAAAATTTTATAAAACTTGACATTCCTAACATCTCCCTCTGAGACTTGTAGACTAAAAGTCTATCCACCGTCAGTACAACTGCTCTGGTCATTAATCATAGGTATAAACATCTTACACCTTCTTCCCAGTAAATCACTGTCCCCATAACAACCAAGCCACCCATGCTAGCTGTCAAGCAATATTCGGAACAGGCCACACGACCCCCTTCACTACTCCATTTTACCTT
Organism: Carcharodon carcharias; assembly: GCF_017639515.1. Classification (NCBI taxonomy): domain Eukaryota; kingdom Metazoa; phylum Chordata; class Chondrichthyes; order Lamniformes; family Lamnidae; genus Carcharodon; species Carcharodon carcharias. Next base: position 61,418,848 of record NC_054469.1, read on the forward strand.
AAATTAAACAGGCAGTCCCAAATGTAGCAACTTATGGGGTAGGATTTTCGGGTCGTTGGGCGGGCGCGGTGGGTGGGCCCAGGAGCAGCAGGAAATGGGCTGCCACCTGCGATCAGCCCCTGACTGCGATTTTACGCTGGCTGGCCAATGGCTCAGCGCTGCTGGGGTGGGGGCAAGTGCTGAAGTTAGCGCAGGCATGAGAGATAATGCAATGAAAGCTCCCTGAAGGCAGAGAGCTGCCTCAGGGAGCTGAAGAGTTTTAAAAACAAAAATAAAGATAACGAAATGCAGAAAAGGACTCACTCACCTGAACATATAGATAATAGAAATTCTGTCAAAGCATTTAAAAAAATTTAATTATGGAAACCTTATTTCACCCTTGGATGAAGTTTCCTGAAAAATGCAAAGGCCGTCTGGCTGATTTGCCTGCCAACCGTAAAGTTGGACAGCAGCGAAAAATTGCTGTTACTTAATACTTTAATGGCCTTAATAAGCATCTCAAGTGTTGGTGGGTGCACTGTTGACTCTCATGCATGCCCGTTGACTGAAATATCGTGTGGTGCATGATGGCGTTGGGACACTTGCCTGATGTCATGCGTGCTATTTTATGCCTGATCGGGTTGGGCGCGCGGCGGCCCATGGGATGTAAAATTCTGCTCATGAGCTTTATATTTATAACAATTTTCCTTTTGAGAGAACACTGGAATGTGATAGTTGGAGTCTCTGCTATTTTGTCACTCGTTTCACTCAGAATCTCTGGGTGTGAAACTACCCGGTATCATTTCTCTTTGAATAATGACCTCCAGCAACACTTTAATACCTACATCCAGTGGATCTGCAATCTGAATATCCATCTTCTCTGTGAAAACAGAAGAAAAACACTAATTTAGTTATCTGTCATTTCCACTCTACATTAGAAGCCTGATTCCTTCAACTGTCAGTGGTTCCAACCTACCTTGGGTTTATTTGATTGATATGCATGTAGAAAAGGTTACATTAATTGTTTTTAGTGATTTTTTCTAATTTTCTTTGATACACCTTAATTTTTCTGACCTCCCTTTTATAGATTTCTGATATGCTCACTAAGGTAAAAATTCTTAAAGAGCGCATCTGTAAACGGCATATTATTAAGAATAGAGTACCATCTAACAGTACGTATCTATCAAAATGATATCTTGATTGAATCCCCAAACTAAGCAAAGTGGCAGGATAGAAGGTATCCAGGGAAGCTAGTTTTATTGAACAAAAGAAAGCAAACAAATCTCCATCATAGAAATATGTAGACTGAAGAAAAATTGTCTACCCCATTGCTGTGCAAATTACAACCTCCATTTATTTTGTATTGAGCAAGGTTTTGCTCTCCTTTCTGAGTAAATGTTCTGTTGCCATCCCAACTCTTCACAGCTAAGCATGCTTTGTACACACCAAGCAAGTTTCTGGCTTCTGTCCCCCTTCCACTGAGCAAGTTTTGACTCCCATTTCATGGTAGATAAGGGTTGGAGAACAGCTGGTCCAAGCAAGCAGCAATTATGCTGGACACTGGAACCCTGAGTAAACAGTGGAATTGCCAACATTTGATTAAAAAGAGCATTAAAGGAAACCCTAAATCATGCACTGGATTCCAACACCTCCCCTCTGACCTAAAGTCCCCAACCGAGCAGAAAATATGAACCCCACCCTGCTGCGCAGCAACTATAGCCTGCGTAATTTGCAGACCTGTGGATTGCACTCAAATAATCCTGAAATTTCTTGAGGGCCTCTTCTTCATCTCCTACTTCCTGGAAATCCCTTTTTCCAGGATTTGAATCTTGCAGATCTCTAGGGTTCCTGTGGGCTTTGATGGTAGAATAGTTCTGGGCTGTCTCTAGTGTCCGATTTGTACAGATGTGATTCTGTGCTGGTAGCCACTAAACTATAGGGAAATGGAAGCTTCCAGCAAAACCTGCATTGTTGCCATCACTTGAACGTAGCAAGGTATGGTTGTACTTATGAAGAAGACCAACTCTCATGTGGACAGATGAAAATGTTTCCATTTATTGAGGCAGAGATCTGGCATTGGGGTTTACTGTATGATTTGCCTTCCCCGTGCATACTTGGAAATAGGCAGCGGAAAATCCAAGTCTGTGTGTACACTTTGCTACCCCTATGCAGCCCACAAACACTAACAACTTTGACACCACTGCCCTGGTTTATTTTTGGTTTTACATGCAATGAGCAAAAGTTGATCAGCAGCTTAAAAAAGTGACACAACCCTATAAAACCTGACAATTGAAGATTGAGCCAGGGTTATTTAGTGTGAAAATATCCATTTAAGCTGCAGGTTACACAACATTCATTTGCCTGCTCTTGAGAAAAAAAAGACCTTCTTCAATTATGCATAAAATAATGGAATAGATTATCAGGAACAAACGTGAGAATCATATGTAAAATGCCAATTCAACAAACAATGGGCAACATAGATTCTGACCAACTTGCTTACCTTCTTTGAGGAAGTAACAACCTAAGTGGAACACGGAAAGCTCTAAGATGTGATTGATGTACATTTACTTTAAAAGGCTTTTGATAACATTTGACACAAACAAATATTTGTTTAATGAAGAAAATGATGCAGATGCTGTAAATCTGAAATAAAAACAAAAAGATGCTGGAAATTCTCAGCAGGTCAGGCTCCATTTGCAGAGAGAGAGAGAGAGAGAGTTAACTTTTCAGGTTGATGACCTGAAGATGAAAGGTCATCGACCTGAAACATTAACTTTGCTTCTCTCTCCACAGACGCTACCCGACCAGATGAGTATTTTCAGCATTTTCTGATTTTATTACAACCATTTGTTAATATTCGCATTGGGGTTTAGGGTAAACCCTTAGACTAGATAACAACAGGTTGAAAGGTAGGAAACATTTGATGCTCATTGGAGAAGTTATGCCAGAATAGTTGGGGGCCAATACTTAATGGGGTTTCTTATGGCTTGGTGTTGGGACCACTGCTGTTTCTAATTTACATAAGTTACCTGGGGCAGAATTTTGCCCTTGGCGTGCGGGATCGGCGGGAGCAGTCATGAAGCCAACAGCACACTGTGATTTCATGCTGGCAGGCCAATTAAGACCCGTCCAGTGTGATACACGAGCAGCAGTGCTCAGCGCTATCTATGTGGGAGGGGGGAGGAGGGCGAGCAGGCCTAGCGCGAACTTCGCGCTTGTGCGCGAGAGAGCACTAAATAATCTCCCTGAGGCATGAAGAGATATTTTTAAAAATAATAAAGAGCAGAAAAATATAATAAAACATGTCCCCTCATGTGACTCTGTCATATGAGCAGGGACATGTTTTCAATTAAAAAATAAAGTTCTTATTTTATTTGTATTTGCTTTTGGAAACCTCATCCCACTCGTGGATGAGGTTTCCAAAAAATGCAAAGGCCACTTGGCCTTTTTGCATGCCCGCCACCCATTAGGTTGAATGAGCAGTGAAAAATTAATGTCAGTTGATAACTTAATGGCTTTAATAGGCCTTTTAATTGCCGGCGGGAACACTGCCAGCTCTGGTGAGTGTCCGCCAACTGAATGTGACTGTGCATTGATATCAGCACTCTTGGCCGACGTCATCACACTCGGTCAGGTTGAGTGCATGCCCACCCGGTGAGTGAAAATTTCTGGCCCTGGATTCAGAAACTCAATGCAGAGTAGTCAAAATTGCTCATGATGCCGAATTAGGAGAGGAGTGGAATCAGAAGAATCAGTAGAAGAATTATAAGATAAGTTGGACAAAATATGTATGTGAGTAGAACAAAGGCAGATGTAGTTTGAATACAAGTGCAAAGATTTATACATAGGGAGGGAAAATAGATGACAGGAACTCTATGAAGCATGTTAAAACAGCTAAGGATTCAGTTTGAAAGGAATGTCTTAGAAGACTTGATGTCCAATATGTCCTAATAATGCAGAGTAGCAATCAACAAAGCCACTAGGATGATGACCTTTATAGCCAAAACAAAAGGATATAAATCAGAGGAAATATTATTCAAACTTAATAGCAGTTTTGGTCACCAAAGAAATCAGAGAAATATTCAATTGTTGGAGGGAAAACAAAAAAGAGCCCTGTACTCATTCTCAGTGTCAGGGGTCTGAGTTATGAGTAAAGAATTCAAGAGATTTTGGATTTTCAGAATGGAAAGGAGGCACATTAGAGGTGATCATAAAAATGCATATACAATTGTTATGGATATAAAATAGAAAAAGCTAATCTTGAGTATTATTTAAGTTAAACAGTAGCAACAGAACTGGGGACACAGGTTTAACTTTGTAAAGGGTAACTTTAGGACTGATATTTGAAGGATGATTAAGGTGTGGATAGACTTCCATAGAGAATAGTGGATTGGAAGTAGATTCTACAAGGCGGGATGTTAGGATCTCACTGGATGAATGAATTAAGATGTGCTGAATAGCTTTCCCCATCCATAGTTATCTTAAAATGATGTGAAGAATAAATACATTTGTTGCAGGCACAAAATTAGTAATGTATCTCTATTGGGAGTGGAAGGGGCAGTCCTAGATGTATTCTTCCAGAAAATTTTGAATTTTTACATTAAATTATGTATTTTGTTGAATTTTTAAAAACTTTTATGTCATAATATATTCCTAATCTAAAAAAGGAATAACAAAGTGACAAATGTACCAAGATTTTCCTCAATTTGTCCCCCATTTTTGGGTAGATTTCTGTTACCTGGTGAAGGGAAATCAGTTGGCAACTCATTACGCCAAATCCTTCCTCCTAATAACCCAATAAAAACTTTCTTCTTTGAATGCAAATGAAAATTGGGAAAAATGTATAATGGACGAGTGGTGCAATATCATTTGTTATACAATATTGCCCATGTCAAAAATTACCCCAAATTAATGTGAGGGTCAACATACATTTGGCATCTCCCTGTTCCCTCCCAACCTGCCATTGTTTCCTCCTGCTCCCATCCTTGTAACTGCCATCTTTGGAGGCTCTCTGCATCTCTTCCTCCACTTTTACAAACTTATTGTATTCACAAATCTCATCTAATGATTATTCAATCCCCTTCTCAATGAATTCCTGATCATACAAATTCTCTTTTTTGTCAGATCCTTGTTTAAATTGTCAAGTTTCTTCACCTCAATAGCAATATTTCTTGTAAGAGGCCATGTGGTGCAGTCGATGGCATCCCTACCTCTGAGCAGGAAGCCCCGGGTTCGCATCTCATCCCAGGACTTGATGGCCATGGAAGATGCGTTGTGGCATGGCCAAGCAAGTTGATTATCAACCTGTAAATGCTCTGATTATGCCTATGGTAGGTGGTAAGAGCAGGACAATTCCCTGGTTGGCCAGAACCATGCTGTAGCTGCAGCACAATGGCCTCCCCATGTTATAAGATTCCACATGCAAGTTCTTACCATGGACTCTGTGGCAAGTGTCGTCCTCACTTTGAGCGATTGCTGGAGAGAGAGAGAGGCCTCCCCCTTGCCAAAAATGCAGTTATCACCCCTTTTCAAAACACATCCTTGGCTTTTCAGTCCTCATCAATTGCAGCCCCATCTCCAGCCTCCCCTTCCTGACCAAGAAAAATGGGACTGGAGAGAATGGTGACAATGGTGGGCAAAGGAAGAGAGAAATTTGGGGCCATGTCTTATATCCTGTGTGAGCATATTGACATTCTATCTGACTGCAACCGTAGTGAAAGAAGATTTCATTCCCAAACATAGAAACATAGAAAATAGGAGCAGTAGTAGGTCATTCGGCCCTTCGAGCTTGCCATTCAATATGAACATGGCTGATCCTCTGTCTCAACTCCATACTCCCGCTCTCTCCCCATAACCCTTGATGCCTTTAGGGTCCAGAAAACTATCTATTTCCTCCTTAAATATATTCAGTGACTTGGCCTCCATAGCCTTCTGCAGTAAAGAATTCCATAGGTTCACCACCCTCTGGGTGAAGAGGTTTCTCCTCATCCTAAATAGCTTACCCTGTATCCTGAGACTGTGACCCCTTGTTCTAGACTTCTGGAAAAATACACTGAATGGTAGGCAATGGAGAGATTGAGGAAGATGAGCAATGTATCACAGAGGATACTGGTATAATTAAACAGTGTATGATGTGATCATGAGTTAGGCAACATGAACAATACAGACAAACACTGATAGAAGTAATTATCCACTGTTTATTTTTACATGAACTGGATTCAAGAACATCAAGCTTTTATTAGTGGCATACAAAAGAAAAGACAGAAAAGGAATAATTCGCTTTCAGAATTTGTTTTCAGAATTTCTTTTCCCCTTGTTCTTTTGTCCTGTGCTTTGACAGCTTCACTCAGGAAAGAGGATTAAGAATATAAGGGAAGATAGTGTATGAATGCCATTGGAACCTGAAGTTGGAATTGCTCCATTTAACTTACTCCCTAATGACACTTTCACATTTTATTGTTTGTCTTTTTCTCTGGCTTCTTGCACAACAAACTAACTATGGAGGGCTCACATTCTGAGCTTCCTGAGAAGCTGAGCACCTGTTTACCTTCAGTTCTTTTCCAGTTCCATTCTTTTTCAACCAGCCTTTGTACTTTGTGGACCAGTTCTTTGGATCTGCTGATAGTCTACTATTCCACTGAGAAAATTTATAATGATTCTGAAATCCATGACATAAGGCATGCTTAAATGGCAAATTTAATTGGTATAATTAAAAAGTGTGTGATGTGATCATGAGTTAGGCAACATGGACAATACAGACAAGCACTGATAGAAGTAATTATCCACTGTTTATCTTTGTGTGAACTGGATTCAAGGAACCAAGCTTTTATTAGAGGCATACAAAAAAGATGAAACAGCAATTATTGTAATGGTTTCTACTGTAGATGGACACAAAGTACATTTAGCTTGTGACGATAGTGGTAAGAGTGTTCCCAGTTTTCTTTTTTGCCAGTATGAATGTATGGGCAGCTGCAGCTTAGCAAAGATCCATACTTCATCCAATGAAGAGCTAAATTTGACTCCAAAGTATCATTTGAGTACCTTTGTTTCAGGCCATCTGGCCTGCATGGCTCAGCGACACACTACTTACCAACCTGAACCACTAGTTCTAAAAGAAATAAAAGGATTATGGAAGAAGAAATGTCAACTGAAAATAGTCTGCTGGATGCTAAATGCAGTACAAGATTCTTGTAATTGAGTAAAAACCTAAGAGATAGAGAATAGAATATATTCCTTAAGTATATAGGAAAGGTGGAATAGAGAAAGAAAAGGAAAAGTGGAAAAGAAACCTGCACTTAAATGTGTTGCAATCCCTTTCTCTTAAAAAGGGGTCAGAGACATTTTGTTACAAGAATCTAAGGCTCAGGTTGCAGTGCCTGGAGCTGCGAATCTTGAAACACCTTAAAGTCGCCGGGGACATATAGATGATTGTACCACTCGGCTCTCATTAGTGAAAGGACATATTCCCAGCATGGAAATCGATCATGTCCCCATCAGAAAATGTAGGGAAATGCCTTCCTTATTATCTTCAGTTTTGGAAATTGTATTTATATGGATGTGAATATGTTTTGGATAGATGTAGGATCCTTCTCAGGAACACCAGTATGCTGGACCTTAATCCCATGCATTCCAGAGCTCACTGACAGTAACAGTGACACTAGACTTGCATGTATTCATTGGAGGGAGTGAGAGGCCTTATCTCAATTACTGATGCTGTAAATCGGTGGTAGAAATGGGTGTCAAATGGTCCCTTTCCTGAACCATCTACCTGTGCATTGTATTAAATAGCTGGAGAAAAACAGTTTTCTTATGGGAATAATAAATCAAAATTAATTGACCATGATATGAACATTTATGATACCAGTATGGGGATATCTTTAAAAGGGTTACTATAATATTTCTGGACTCCCTTTAGAGTAATGCATTCTAATTAAACCAAAATGCATACTTGTGCAGCACTGCTGCAACTTTGTGTAATATTTCCATTGTGCAACATAATCATGTGAATATATTCAAAATATGCAAGCATAGAGAATTTTAGGAAACTCAACTCTGCCATTGCCCCTCAAAAGGTGATTACTGATTGTTTTAGTTAAATGCATATGTCGGATGGATAGTTGCAAATACTAATTAGCTCTAACTTAAGAGTCTGAAAACATGCTAATCTGAAACATTGCAGGACTACAAGAGGTTGGGAAAAATTGTTTTCCAGGATGTTCAACAGGGAAATAAGTACAAAAAGGGGCCATTTCAGACAGATTAGTGCATTTGTTTGAAAAGTTGCTTTTGATTATGCACACTCTTTCAATTTTAGTTGATTTTTAGCTCACACAGTTGAAATTTTTTTTAAACTATTGCAATTTAGGGACTGGAAATTCTAAGAGCTGCTGAGGGTTAAAATGTAGTGGGGCCCGAGTAATTTGAGGTGCAACCCAGGTTTGTTGGATATCTAAAACAAAAATAAAAATACCTGGAAGAACTCAGCAGGTCTGACAGCATCTGCGGAGAGGAACACAGTTAACGTTTTGAGTCCGTATGACTCTTCAACAGAACTAAGTTGGGGGGGGTGCGTGTTTGTGGGGTGGGGAGGTTGCAGGGTGGGACAAGTGGAGCTGGATAGAGGGCCAGTGATAGGTGGAGATAGCCAAAAGATGTTATAGACAAAAGGACAAAGAGGTATTGAAGGTGGTGATATTATCTAAGGAATGTGCTAATAGGTGACATTAAGGGTAGAAAGCAGGACGAGCAAGATACAGATAGCCCTAGTGGGGGTGGGTGGGGGGAAGGGATCGAAATAAGCTAAAAGGTAGAGATAAAACAATGGATGGAAGTACATTTAAAAATAATGGAAATAGGTGGGAAAAGAAAAATTGATATAAATTATTGGAAAAAGGGGGGATCGGAAAGGGGCTGGGGATGGAGGAGAGAGTTCATGATCTAAAATTGTTGAACTCAATATTCAGTTTGGAAGGCTGTAAAGTGCCTGGTTGGAAGATGAGATGCTGTTCCCCCAGTTGGATATCTACCCTGGGAATGCCCATGAGGTGATGATGGCAGATTCTTCACAGGCGAAGATCATGGAAAGGCTTGGCTCTGTGTAAGTTAGCATGATCATCGGTGACTGAAGAGGCCAGTTCTTGATCTGCAAGCTCTTCAGCAGTTGGGGCACAGGAAGTCCTGGTTTGGAGGAGCTCTGGCATAAGCAGACTCCTTCCTTTCTTTGTCCAAACCTTTCTTCAGCAGCCTTGCTTCTTGCTTCTTTTGAACTTGTAGGTTTCCTGGCTGCCATACACCAGCTGCCTCTTTCAACAGCCTCCTGCTCCCATACCTCTTGATCAGTGCCATCCAGAGAAAGCTGTGTTTTGCTGACCTTTGAATCATTTGCAAGGTACACCTTGTGGTGTTCCATTGTTCTGTGTTTGATTATGTGACTCTGTTTAATATTAATCCTTACTGTACTTGATTAGTTAAGCCTGGATGTGGAAAAGTAAACAAACTCTAGGGGCAGGATTTTTCAGTTGGCACACAGGGGCGGGCATGACATGCTGATGCATAAAATGATGCACGATGATGTCAGGCGTGCGTCCCGATGTCATTGCACTATCTCACGCTATTTCGTTCAGCGGGTGTGCGCTGGAGTTGGCTGCGCACCCTCTGATATGTAAACGGCCTATTAGGGCCATTAAAGAAGTGACTAAGGTAATTGTTAACACTGTCCATCCAACCTTAAGGTTGGTGGGCAGGCAAAAAAGCCAAACAGCCTTTGTATTTTTTAGGAAACCTGATCCACGAGCGGAATGGGGTTTCTTAAAGCTTTAATTAATTAATTAAATAAAAAAATGTTCCTAAATATAAAAACATGTCCCATCTCATGTGACACAGTCACATGAGGGGACATGTTTAAATAAATTTTTAAACCATTTATTCATTTATTACGATAGCGATTCAATCTTCCTGAGGCAGTTCCGTGCCTCAGGGAGATTGAATTGCTCTTTCATGTGCGTGCACAAGAGAGGGCTGGCCCAGACTCTCTTTCCTCCCCCCCGCCCGCACAGGTAGCACTGAGCGCCACGACTCACGTCTTGCGCTGGTTGTGCCTTAATTGGCATGCCCATGTAAAATGGTGGTGCGGAGCCAATCGGCTCCACGAGCACCCCCGCCCGCTTCTGCTGAGCCTGCCTGCTGCCTGGTTGCTGGAAGATAGAGCTGCAAGTATGGAGCTGACATTTAAAAGTTGTGAATGAAACCTGTTACACGCATAGAAATTGCTAAGTCAACTCTGCATAGCCCCAAGATATAAAAGATACAACAAAGTGTGGCAAGGGTAATGGAGGAAAGTTTAAATTTGCCAGCTGCAGCACCGTTCCTTTCTTCACCAGGAGATCCATGCATGCCATGGGATCGATGAATTTTGGGATTCAAGACCTACTTGCTCACTATGGAGATGGACAGTCTGGATGTAGCATAAACCTACAAGAAGGCAATGCTCCTATAATGTCTTGGAGCAAAAGACCAGCAAGTATTTGAGAAGCTCACAGAAAAGGGCATGTATATATTTGGTATGGTGGTGAGTGCTCTGGAAAATAATTTGGGCCAAAGAAATGTGTGATGGTCAGATGATTTACATTCTGACAGAGATTCCAGCAAAATGGTGAGTCCATAAAACAAAATATGGAAATGTTGCGGCAATTGGTTTCTACGTGTTAATTTGACATGCTAACCGACAAACTAATGCATGACCAATTAATTGAAAAGACTTCAATTCCAAAAATTAGGGAATGTACCCCCGTGGAGGATGATTATTTAACTTTGGAAAGAGCCATGACCTTGGCAGTCCAAATCGAATCTGCATGGTTAGATTCAAGGATGTTGCACAGAAATGGGAAGGTGGTGGCATTGTGGTAGTGTGCTCTTGTGCTCCAGGACTTGTGCACCCCTAGCTAAGCTGTTCCAGTATAGCTACAACATTGGCATCTGCCTGGCAATGTGGAAAACTGCCTTGATATGTCCTGTCCACAAAAAGCAGGACAAATCCAACCTGGCCAATTATTGCCCCATCAATCTACTCTCCATTATCAGTAAAGTGATGGAAGGGGTCATCAACAGTGCTATCAAGGGGCACTTAGAGTCATACAGTCCAATGAGTCATAGAGGTCTACAGCACAGAAAAAGGCCCTTTGGCCCATCGAGTCTGCGCCGGTCAAACAAATACCTAAATATTCTAATCCCATTTTCCAGCACCTGGCCCATAACCTTGTATGCCATGGCATCATAAGTGCACATCCAAATATTTCTTAAATGTTTTGAGGGTTTCTGCCTTTAAACCCTTTTCAGGCAGTAAGTTCCAGATTCCCACCACTCTCTGGGTGAAAACATTTTTCCTCACACCCCTTCTAAACCTCCTGCCCCTTACCTTAAATCTATGCCCTCTGGTTATTGATCCCTCCACCAAGGGGACAAGTTCCTTCCCGTCTACCCTATCTATGCCCCTCATTATTTTATACACTTCAATCATGTGTCCCCCTCAATCTCCTCTGCTCCTAGGAAAATAACCCAGTCTATCCAATCTCTCCTCGACTAAGACTCTCCAGCCCAGGCAACATCCTGGTAAATCTCTTCTGCGCTCTCTCTAGTGCAATTACATCCTTCCTACAATGCGGATTCCAGAACTGCGTGCAATACTCGAGCTGTGGCTTAACCAGCATTTTATAAGTTGCACCATTACCTCCCTGCTCTTAAATTCTATGCCTCGGCTAATAAAGGCAAGTATCCCATATGCCGCCTTAACCACTTTATCTACCTGTCCTGCTACCATAAGGGACTGGTGGACATGCACACCAAGGTCCCTCTGATCCTTGGTAGATCCCAGAGTCCTACCATTCATTGTGTATTCCTGGCCTTTTTGTCCTGCCCGAGTGCATCACCTCACACTTATCTGGATTAAATTCCATTTGCCACTGATCAGCCCATCTGACCAGCCCATCTATATCCTCCTGTAATTTAAGGCTATCCTCCTCACTATTTACCACTCCACCAATTTTCGTGTCATTCGTGAACTTACTGATCAACCCTCCTACATTCAAGTCTAAATCGTTTATATATACCACAAATAGCAAGAGACCCAACACCGATCCCTGTGGAACCCCACTGGACACAGGCATCCAGTCACAAAAATAATCCTCGGCCATCACCCTCTGCTTCCTGCCACTCAGCCAACTCTGGATCCAATTTGCCAAATTGTCTTGGATCCCATGGGCTCTTACATTCGTTATCAGTCTCCCATGTGGGACCTTATCAAAAGCCTTGCTGAAGACCAAGTAGACTATGTTAAAAGCATTGCCCTCATCTACACACCTGGTCACCTCTTCAGTAAATTCAATCAAATTGGTCAGATATAACCTCCTCTGGACAAAACCATGTTGACTGTCCTTGATTAATTCCTGCCTCTCCAAGTGTAGATTAACTCTGTCCCTCAGAATTGCTTCCAATAGTTTCCCACCACTGAGGTTAGACTGACTGGTCTGTAGTTCCCTGGTTTATCTCTTCCTCCCTTCTTGAATAACAATACCACATTGGCTGTCCTCCAGTTCTCTGGCACCTCTCCTGTGCCAGTGATGTATTGAAAATCATTGCCAACACCCCTGCTATCTCCTCCCTTGCCTCATTCAACAGCCTGGGATACATTTCATCCAGGCCTGGAGACTTATCTACTTTTAAGCCTGCCAGACCACTTAGAACCTCCTCCCTTTCTATGCTAATTTCTTTAATTACATCACAGTCCTTCTGCCTGATTTCCATACCCACATCATCTCTCTCAGTTGTGAACACTGACACAAGGTATTCATTTAGAACCCTACCTACGTCTTCCGGCTCCACACACAAATTACCACTATGGTCCTTAATGGGCCCCACTCTTTCCCTAGTTATCCTCTTACTCTTAATGTACTTATAAAATAACTTTGGATTTTCCTTTATTTTACTTGCTAATGTTTTTTCATGCCCCCTTTTTGCTCTCCTAATTTCCTTTCTAAGTTCCCACTCCCTACACATTCTATACTCCTCTAGGGCTTCCGCTGTTTTGAGCCCTCGGTATCTGCCATAAACCTCGCTTTTTCTCTTTATCCAATCCCGTATATCCCTCAACATCCAGATTTCCCTGGATTTGTTGATCCCACCCTTTGTTCTTACTGGAATATGTTGGCCCTGTACTCTCCCTATTTCCTTCTTGAATGAGTCCCACTGCTCTGATGCAGATTTACCTAAAAGTAGCTGCTCCCAGTCCACTGTGGCCGAATCGTATTAAAATCGCCCTTCCCCCTTCTGGCCCAGCCCATCCTTATCTTTTTCCATAACAACCTTGAATCTAAAGGAGTCATGATCACTATCTGCAAAATGCCCCCCCACTGATACCTCTACCACTTGCTTGGCTTCATTCTCTAAAATTAAGTCCAGGACCGCCCCTCTCTTGTAGGACCTTCTATGTACTGGCTTATAAAGCTCTCCTGGATGCATTTTAAGAATTCTACTCCATCTAAACCTATCACAATATGACCAACCCAGTTAATGTTGGGGAAGTTGAAATCCCCCACTATTACTACCCTATTATTTTTACACTTCTCTGAAATTTGACTACATATCTGCTCTTCTATTTTCTCTCTGACTGCTTGGGGCCCTATAGTACACTCCCAGCAATGTGATTGCTCCTTTTTTGCTTTTAAGTTCTACCCATATGGCTTAATTTGAGGAGCCTTCTAAGATGTCATTCCTTCTTACTGCTGTAATTGATTCCTTGATCAATATTGCGTTACCTCTCCTCTTTTATCTCCTTCCCTGTCTCGCCTGAAGACCCTATATCCTGGAATATTGAGCTGTCAATCCTGCCCCTCTCAACTATGTCTCTGTGACAGCAATGACATCGTACTTCCATGTGTCAATTTGTGCCCTCAACTCATCTGCCTTATTTGTCAGACTCCTTGCATTAAAATAAATAGCATCCAACCTTGCCAAACTCCCATGTGCCTTAACTGACCTATAATTTCTATGCCTCCCAGACTCATTCGCTCTCTCTTCTAATTTTGGCTGTGCATCTCCCCCTGCTGAACCTCCTCTCAGGATCCCATCCCCCTGCCAAATTAGTTTAAACCTTCCCCATCTGCACTAGCAAACTTCCCTGCAAGGATGTTGGTCCCATTCTGATTCTGGTGCAACCCGTCCACCTTGTACAGGTCCCACCACCCCCAGAAATGGTCCCAATGTCCCAGAAATCTAAAGCCCTCCCTGCAGCACTATCTCCAGCTACTATCTGGACTAACCTCCTATTTCTATACTCACTAGTGCATGACAACGGAAGTAATCTAGAGATTACTACCTTTGAGGTCCTGTTTTTTAATCTGCTTCCTAGCTCGCTAAGTTCTGCTTGCAGGACCTCATCCCTCTCTCTACCTGTGTCTTTGGTACCAATATGTACCACGACCTCTGTCTGTTTGCCCTCCCCCTTTAGAACGTCCTGCAGCTGTTCAGTGACATCCTTGACCCTGGCACCAGGGAGGCAACATACCATCCTGGAGTCATGTCTACAGCTGCATAAATGCCTGTCTGTTCCCCTTACATCGAGTCTCCTACCACTATTGCTCTTCCCCTCTTTTCCCTCCCTCCCCTGTGCAGCTGAGCCACTCACAGTGCCGTGAGCATAACTGCGTTCCCCAGAGGAATCATCACTCTCACCGTTTTCCAACACAGAAAAACGGTACTCGAGCGAGATGCACTGTGGTGATTTCCTGACTACCTGCCTGACACCGTTTTTCTGACTGATGGTCACCCATTCCCTCTCTGTCTGCACTTCCCTATGCTGTGGGGTGACCACGTCTAAAAACGTGCTATCCACAAAACTCTCAGCCTTGCGGATGCACCTCAGCGCCTCCAGCTGCCGCTCAAGCTCCGAAACTCGGAGTTCAAGTAGCTGCAGCTGGTGGCACTTCCTGCACACGTGGTCAGTCAGAGGGCAAGGAGCATCTAGGACTTGCCACTTGTTGCAGGTGGTACATAACACGGGGCTGAGCTGCCCTGCCGTGCCTCTAGTTAAAAGAAAACCCTTACTTTAAAATGAATACAGTAAAAAAAGTTAATTATTTATGTACTTTAAATAAAAACTAGAGCTCTTACCTTTCTTTAGCTTAATCTATTTTAAATGGAGAAAAAAACTGGAGAAAAACACCTACTTACTTAGCAGTAACCTGCTCACTGATGCTCAGTTTGGGTTCTGCCAGGGACACTCAGCTCCTGACCTCATTATACCCTCAGTTCAAATATGGTCAGAAGACTCGAACACCAGAGGTGAGGTGAAAGTGCCTTGACATTAAGGCAGCATTTGACCAAGTGTGGCATCAAGGAGCCCTGGTAAAACTGGGGTCAATGGAAATTAGGGGGAAAACTCTCTGATGGTTAGAAGTCATACCTAGCACAAAGGAAGATGGTTGTGGCTATTGAAGGTCAATCATCTCCATTCCAGGACATCAGTGCAGGAATTTCTTAAGGTAGTGTCCTATGCCCAACCATCTTCAGCTGCTTCATCAATGAACTCCCTTCCATCATAAGGACAGAGGTAGGGATGTTTGCTGATGATTGCACAATGTTCAGCACCATTCAGGGCTCCTCAGGTACTGAAGCAGTCCATGTCTAAATGCAGCAAGGCCTGGACAATATCCAGGCTTGGGCTGACAAATGGTAGGTAACATTTGCACCACACAAGTGCCAGGCAATGACCATCTCCAAAAAGAGAGAATCTAACCATCGCCCTTTGACATTCAATGGCAATATCATTGCTGAACCCCCACTGTCAAAATCTTGGGGGTTACCATTGACTGAACTGGACAAGCCATATAAATACTGTGGCTAAAGTGCAGGTCAGAGGCTGAGAATCCTGTGGCGGTGACTAACTCACTTCCTGACTCCCCAAAGCCTGTCCACCATCTACAAGACACAAGTCAGGAGTGTGATGGAATACTCTCCACTTGCCCGGGTGAGTGCAGCTGCAATAACACTCAAAGCTTGACACCATCCAGGACAAAGTAGCCCACTTGATTGGCACCACATCCACAAACATTCACTCCCTCCACCACCGACGGACAGTGGCAGCGGTGTATACCATCTACAAAATGCACTGTAGAAACTTACCAAGGATCCTTAGACAACATATTCCAAACCCATGATCACTACCACCTAGAAGGACAAGGGCAGCAGACACATGGGGACACCACCATTCCCCTTCAAGCCACTCACCATCCTGACTTGGAAATATATCGCTGTTCCTTCACTGTCACCGGGTCAAAATCCTGGAACTCCCTCCCAAACAGTGCTTTGGGTGTATCTACACCACATGGACTGCAGCGATCCAAGAAGGCAGCTCACCACCAGCTTCCCAAGGGCAATTAGGGATGAGCAATAAATGATGGCATAGCCAGTGATGCCCACATCCCATGAATGAATAAAAAAAAATCTCACGAAGGAGAAGGTGAGTCAAAAGTTATCAACCGGTGAAGCTAGAAGTTTCACGCTGCAACTATACAGTAGCAGGAAAATTGGTATTTTCCAGTAACAGCCCGTGCTTGTGAATCTCAAAACATAGTGTCCAACATTAGATGTGATTCCATGATTGGACAACACTTACTGAACAATCACAACTGTGTTAAGAATTATACTAACAACCCATTTAGGTTTGCAGTGTGGCTCATCTACGCATGCTAGAAGCTACATATGTTCACACACAGGGCCCTGTCCTTTGCAAACAAAAAGAACACGTCGAAGCGTTGTGCCTTTTTCAACTGAACAAAACATTGGGGGACAGCCATTTCCTAGTTCATTCTCCATGGCAATGCCTTGACCAATCAGAGTCCAATGCCTGGTTTGAATTTAATCAAAATCTTCACAGTTGACTGTTCCCTGGTGCACGCTCCAAGGCAATCCTCTATCAATATGAATCCACCTGGCAGCCAATCAGCAACTTCTCTTCATGCAGTATAAATTATTGTGCCCTTTGAGATTTTGTATTCTTGCGAAGCTGTCCTGACGAGTGCAAGACAAAAGCTTCAACAGCACGTCTCTTTTTTCAACAACACTCAAATTCTGTACTACCAAGCAACTATTTATATTTCTTCTGGAGAAGCAGCTGGTGGTGAGCTGCCTTCTTGAACTGCTGCAGTCCATGTGCTGTAGATATACCCAAAGCGCTGTTTGGGAGGAAGTTCCAGGATGTTAGTTGTGCCACACAATCATTGGCTGTGTTTTAGGTGGAATCTCCTTCTGCCTCAAGCACTCCTGCACTATGTATTGTTGATGGCATTTTTTAAATTCAGAATTCAGAAAATAGCTCCTTTTCCATGCAATATTTTCTCTCGATGTTCTACCTCTCACCAAGCAAGTAATGTCAGAATTCATAAAGACAAAAATTTTAATGATATATGACCTTTCATGACCCTGTGACATCCCAACATCTCTCACAAATAATGAAGAATTGTTTTGTAATGTTGTCACTGTTTCAATTTTGGGAAACATGGCAGCCAATTTTCACAAACAGTAATCAAATAAATGACTAGATAATCTATTTTTGGTGGCATTAATTGATGGAGAAATGCTGGTTATAACATTGGGAGAACTCCCCGGCTCTTCTTTAAATAGTGCTATGGAATCTAAGGAAGATGGGGCCTTAACTTAACGTTTCATCTCAGTACTTCATTGAAGTGAAAACCTAGGTTTGTTCAACCGTGAGGATTAGGGCTTGAATCCTCATATTACCTCTGAGCCAAGACAATAGACAAAATTGACAGTTCTGATGAAAGGCCATTGACCTGAAACATTAATTCTGTATCTCTCTCCACAGATGCTACCTGATCTGCTGAGTATATCCAGCATTTTCTGTTTTTAGTTCTGATTTCCAGCATTTGCAGTATTTTGCTTTTGTGACAATGAATTATGATGGTTAACTAAAATATGATGATACTAGTACCAGAAAATGATTAACAATGAACGCTGAAACATTCTTCAATATTGGAGAAAAGAAATTTTACAGGTCCCGAAGCACATTGTGTGGAATTTTACAGCCCCATTGCAGTGGGGGTGGGGCTGTAAAAGGCAGCGAGCTGTTCAAAAACACATTGACTTTGGCGGTACCCTAGGATCCTGCCAGCGTAAAATTCCGCCCACAGGGTGCAAATTTCTTCTGTCTGTTAAATCTAGTGTACACAATGATTGTGCATTCATTTTATGCTTTAGCATTAACAGGACAAGTACTATTGTGGGTATACTCTTCAAATTTCTCCCAAGTGTAAATAGCATAATTCATTTTTAGCATAGTTGCATCATTTAGCACACAGACAAAACATTAACATTTATTTTGCTTCTTAACTCCTTCTTAAGCAGCAGTTAATGGGAAATGTGTAAATTTAGTCTGCAGTTACTTCTTTCGCACATCTCATTAAATTTACAGAATTGAAACTGACGTAAAAGCACCTAAGGGAGCCTACAGAGGTGAGGAGTGAGCAGTGTATGAGATAACTTATGGATACTGTCAAAAAAACCCTTTAGGTGATTACAGCAGCATTGGTCTAGCATGAAATTTTAATTGTTAACACTTTGGATGAGGAGAGCAGGAACAGCAGGATTTCCTAACTTAGGAGATTCAACAGCACTGTATTAATTTTCAGGACTCTCTGCCATGCAAGGCAGCATGAGCACTGCAGTCTTATCAACTTCTTGGGCAGAATTTTCAGGTTGGCAGATGGGTACGATTTGGCGGGTTTGGGGCTGGCCGGGGAACGGACCACCAACAGCCGAACGGCCCCTGACCGCGATTTCACGCTTTCTGGTCAATTAGCAGCCAGCCAACGTGAAACTCGTGCTGAAATGCTCAGTGCTTCTGGGTTGGGGATGGGAGGAGGGCGTGTGCTGATGTAAGCAAGGGCGAGTGCGGAATGAAAGCTCCCATAAGGCAGAGAGCTGCCGCAGGGAGCTGAAGACTTCAAAAGTATTAAATAAAGATTTTAAAATCAGAACAAGAATGTCCAAGCATCACAGTCACCTGAACATACACATTATTAAAATTTTATCCATAGATTTTTATTTGTTTTATTTAATAATGGAAACCTCATCCCGCCCTTGGATGAGGTTTCATGAAAAATGCAAAGGGTTGCCTGGCTGATTCGCCTGTCCGCCAACTGTGAGGTTGGACAGACAATGAAAAATCGGGGACAATTACAACATTAATGGTCTTAATTGCCCTCTTAATTGTCGGCAGGCGAGCTTCCAACTTTTGCGCGTGCTCGCTGACTGAAATATCTTTTCCGCTTGAGCAGGTTGGCCATGCGTCCACACGCCGACCTGAAAATTAGGCTCCTTAAATAGTTCCATGGATTTTGTCACCATTACTCTGCATGGAAGTCCAATGCCCAATCTAAATCTTGACCATGAACGTTTGAATGAGAGAGATTTGGGTTGGAGAGAGAATAGAAACTTGTATGCTCAGTGAACTGAAGGCAATTAACTTTGTGTTTGGTAAGTAAATGTTTGTTCCATATGGTGGTTAAAACGGCTTCTGCCCTAAAATCCTTATTTATAAAAGATGACATAAGAGGTTACGTGACTATGGCAAGCCACAGTGCACAAAGGCAACAGTGAACAAAGGCACTTTTCCAAACGTCCCCACCCCCCTTTTCATAAAAAGAGAAAACAAGATTTCACGCAATATCATTTGCAGTTGCAGGTTACAGATACGTGGTTTACAAAGAAAACCATCACTCATGAACAAAAAACTGTTTGTTCATTCTAGTCTGTCCCACTTTAATCTGCCCCTACACAAGCATTGCACACAACAGCCAGAATTTCCCAGCCCCTCATGCCGGCAGGATTTTTCGGTCCAGCCAATGTGAACGGAGATTTCAAAGGCTCGCCGGCCCTGCTGTGGGGGAGCCCGCTGCAGGGTGGGGGGTTTGGAAACTTCCTGCCATCATTTTTGAAGTATCCTGGTCTCCTAATGGTACACATGTGGGTTGTTGTTAGATGTTCACCTGGTGCCTGCTGCTTCTTGAGGTGATGTTGCCTTTCCGGGGAATATCAATGCTGTGGCAAGTGTTGCTGCTGCGCTAATTGTTGCTGCTGATCCTTGCATTTGTTGGCAAACAGTTAACCTCTGGGACTCATGATCGTTCAGTTCCATGTTCAGTTGGTGAAATGGAATCTTCCTCATCAGCTGTCTGCTGTGAAGGAGCAGCTTCTCCAGTTGCATATCCCATGTCTATGGTCATGATGATCCATCTGGTCATTCATTATGAGGTCAATCATCTCAGCTCCAGGATATCACTGCAGGAGTTCCTCAGGATAGTGTGCTAGGCCCAACCATCTTCAGCTGCTTCATCAATGACCTTCCTTCCGTCATAAGGTCAGAAGTGGGGATGTTCGCTGATGATTGCACAATGTTCAGCACCATTTGCAACTCCTCAGATACTGAAGCAGTCCATGTCCAAATGACCTGGATAATATCCAGGTTTGGGCTGACAAGTGGCAAGTAACATTCGCACCACACAAGTGTCAGGCAATGAAAATCTCCAACAAGAGAGAATCCAACCATCGCCCCTTGATGTTCAATGGCATTACCATCACTGAATTCCCCACTATCAACATCCTGGGCGTTAGCATTGACCAGAAACTGACTAGACCTGTGGCTATAAGAGCAGGTTGGAGGCCAGGAATTGTGCCTGACTCCCCAAAGCTTGTCCACCATCTACAAGGCACAAGTCAGGATTGCGATGGAATACTCCGCACTTGCCTCTCACTGAACACTCAAGAAACTTGACACCGTTCAAGACAAAGCAGCCCGCTTGATTGGCACATATCCACCAACATTCACTCCTTCCACCACCGCCGCACAGTAGCAGCAGTGTGCACCAGCTACAAGATGCACTGCAGAAATTCACCAAGGCTCCTGAGGCAGCACCTTCCAAGCTCATGACCACTACCATCTAGAAGGGCAAGGGCAGCAGATAGATGGGAACACCACCATCTGGAAGTTCCCCTCCAAGCCATTCACCACCCTGAACTGGAAATATATCACTGTTCCTTCACTGTTGCTGGGTCAAAATCCTGGAACTCCCTCCCTAACAGCACTGTGGGTGTACGTACAGCACATGGCCTGCAGCGGTTCAGGAAATCAGCTCATCACCACCTTCGCAACATCAGCTAGGAATGGGCAACAGAAGCCCACATCCCGTGAATGAATAAAAAAAACTGCTCTACACAGGTACAAAGTTGCCTACTTTTGTTGAGTGTGTTAAATGTTTGTTTGCACTCTGACAGGCTCTCCAACTCTCATCTCTGGCAATGAGTTGGCAGTTTTTTCAGAGTGAACTTTGGTTTTCTATCATTTCACTTTGATTTTGTCACTCACTCCTCTTATTATTCTGGCTTCAACAGTTTTTAGCTGGAAGAGGCGTTTGGTGCAGCACGATATTAGTCGCTGGACTGGATTACTTTTCATGCTGTGTTTCTCCACTCTAGGATTGCCTTGTACGCATCTGTGCTGGATCTACTCAATTTTTTGATGATCCCTTTGCCAGTTACAACTGCTGCTTCAGCCTTCCCATTTGACTGGGCATTGTGTAGAGATGATATGTAGTACTGAATTTCCTAATCATTCATGAAGCGCCTGAATTCTTCACTGATGAACTGAAGGCTATTGTTACTCATAACAATGTCAGGAACGCCATGACAACTGAAGTGTGCTCTCAGGCTTTCTACAATCTCATTGATAGTTATTGATGTCAGCTGGTCGAACTCCCAGTAGTCCAAATCAACTGTGATGAAACAGTACCTGCTCCTATAGAGTTGAAAGGGGTTTTGAGACTGAATTGGCAATTTTGCCAGTCTCTAATGGTAGAATTATGAGATTGCCACAGAGTGAAATGTGAACAAATAAGAGTAGCAACTCTGTTACCAGTGCCGGGAAAAGAATGCGACAAGATCTCACTGAGGGGCAGAAAAGCATGAGATTTTGGAGGCCCACCTTGAGCCTGTTACTAGTGTTATTTATAAATGCTATGTGTTTAACATCAGAGTTCAGGAAGAGGGGGGAGATTTTTTTAAAATTCATTCATGGGACATGGACATTGCTGGCTACTTGTCCATTTTCTTTAAGAGTCAATCACATTGCTGGAGGTCTGTAGTCACATGTAGGCCAGCAGATTTCCTTCCCTGAAGGACATTAGTGAACCAGATGAGTTTTTATGACAATCAGAAATGGTTTTGTGGTCATCATCAGTCTTTTAATTCCAGCTTTACCCAGGGTCTACTGGAATACTAGTCCAGTGACAATACCACTATGCCACTTATTCATTCAAAGGATGTGACTTTACTGGCTAGGCCTGCATTTATTGCTCATCTCTAATTGCCCTTGAGAAGGTGATGGTGAGCTGCCTTCTTGAACAGCTGCAGTCTATGTGGTGTAGGTACACATACAGTGCTGTTTGGGTGGGAGTTCTAGGATTTTGATCCAGGAGTTTGAGGGTTTTGACCCAATTGAATCAGGCCATCCCTTGATGATGGTTTTCCACAGTTTCTATAGTGTAGAATCTTTAGTCATTTCTTCTTGCAGCTCCTGGTATTTGTGTTGCGCAAAATGTACCAGATCAAGTTGGAGAACATCTACAAGTTTGATATCACTGAAGTCAACTTGTAGATCTAAGGATATATCTCCTGTTTGCACTGGGTTAGTCAATCTGCTAACTGTATCCAATGTGATCATCAAGTTACTTGGCTTGTACCTAATCTCACAGTCATAACCACAAACCTTTATCAAGATGCTCTGCAATCTTGACAGTGCACTGGTCAATTGTTATTGTTAAGTCATCTCCAGTGGCTTGTGGTTGGTCTCTTTCACAAATCTTTTGCGAAATAGATAGGTTTGAAAATGCATGATTCCGAACGTGAAAGCTAATGTTTCCTGCCTGACAAATCATCCTGAATGATTTGTGTCCCAGACAGCGGAGGGAGGCAAAGGAGGAGATCGCAGGGGCTCTGACCCAAAATTTTAATTCCTCTCTGGCCACGGGGGAGGTGCCAGAGGACTGAAAAACAGCTAATGTGGTTCCGCTATTTAAGAAGGATTGTAGAGATAAGCCAGGGAACTACAGGCCAGTGAGTCTCACGTCAGTGGTAGGGAAACTATTGGAGAAAATTCTGAAGGAGAGAATCTATCTCCACTCGGAGAGGCAAGGTTTGATCAGGGATAGTCAGCATGGATTTGTCAGAGGGAGGTCATGCCTAACAAATTTGATTGAATTTTTTGAGGAGGTGACCAGGTGTGTAGATGAGGGTAGTGTAGTTGATGTAGTCTATATGGATTTCAGCAAAGCCTTTGACAAGGTCCCACATGGGAGACTTATAAAGAAAGCAAATGCACATGGGATACAGGGTAATTTGATGAGGTGGATTCAAAATTGGCTTAGTTGTAGGAGGTAGAGGGTGATGACCGAAGGATGCTTTAGTGACTGGAAGCCAGTGTTTGTGGCGTATCACAGGTATCTGTGCTGGGTCCCCTATTATTCGTCATTTATATAAACGACATAGATGACTATGTGGGGGGTAGGATTAGTAAGTTTGCAGATGACATAAAGATTGGCCGGGTGGTTAACAGTGAGGTTAAGTGTCTTGGGCTGCAAGAAGATATAGATGGGATGGTCAAATGGGCAGGTAAGTGGCAGATGGAATTTAACCCTGAAAAGTGTGAGGTGATACACTTTGGAAGGAGTAATTTTACAAGGGAATATTCAGTGAATGGCATGACACTAGGAAGTTCTAAGGAACAAAGGGATATTGGCATGTGTGTCCATAGATCTCTGAAGGCGGAGGGGCATGTTAGTGGGGTGGTGAAAAAGGCATATGGGATACTTGCCTTTATCAATCGAAGCATAGGTTACAAAGTAGGGAGGTATAGAACCTTGGTGAGGCCACAGCTGGAGTACTGTGTGCAGTTCTGGTCGCCACATTATAGGAAGGAAGTGATTTCACTGGAAGAGTTGCAGAGGAGATTCACCAGGATGTTGCCTGGGATGAAACATTTAATTTATGAAAAGAGGTTGGATAGACTTGGGTTGTTTTTGTTGGAGCAGAGAAGACTGAGGGGTGACCTGATCGAGGTGTACAAGATTATGAGGGGGCATGGACAGGGTGGATAGGGAGCAGCTGTTCCCCTTAGTTGAAGGGTCAGTCACGAAGGGACATAAGTTCAAGGTGAAAGGCAGGAGTTTTAAGGGGGATGTGAGGAAAAGCTTTTTTACAGAGGGTGGTGACGGTTTCGAATGCACTGCCTGGGAGGGTGGCGGAGGCGGGTTGCCTCACATCCTTTAAAAAGCACCTGGATGAGCACTTGGCATGTCATAACATTCAAGGCTATGGGCCAAGTACTGGTAAATGGGATTAGGTTGGTAGGTCAGGTGTTTTTCATGTGTCAGTGGAGACTTGATGGGCTGAAGGGCCTCTTCTGCACTGTGTGATTCTGTGATTCTGTTAGATTGCATTACGGATAGTGATTTTGAAGCAAATGCAATCGGTTTGCCTCTTTGTAGTATGCATGCTCCCAGACCTTTCTGTGTCTGCCTAGAACCCCCATGCTGATGCTTCTGATCATGACTGTTTCAGTGCTTCAGAGGTATTTGTAGTCTTCATGCAACAGGAAAGACGTATTCTTTCTCAACGAGTGATGGAAATTTTTGAGCTTTAATGCAGGCAAGTTTCTTTCTTTCTTGCATCTTAGGCAGGGTAAACACGCTACGCTGTGAGTGCTGAGTAGCTAATTAGTTAACTGGTTGAATCTGGTTTCTCGAGCCCCACTTCAGTTGGCTATAAATTCAGGATCTTTAATGCAGCCAAGGCAAATGAGTGCAGCTGAGGAAAGTGAATGCAAACCTGAGTGTTTGGTGAGTGGGGAAGTTCAGGGAAGGAGGGAAGGAGGTATTCGTTTCCTTTGTTTTTTCTACCTTTTTCACCCTGTCGGAATTGGAATTTACTCTACTGCAGGGAGAGGAGATAGCTGTTTGGTGAATATCCAGTAAGTGTTTAAGGTCTATTCTATTCCTAAGGTTTAAAAGAATATACAAATAGGTGCTAAAGTTAATAAAATATAGAAAGCAACATGAATAAGTGAATAATATAATGAAGTAATTAGTTAAAATACATTAAGGAAGGCAGGACAGGTGATGTGTCAAGGCTGCAGCATGTGGGAACTCCTGGATGCCAGTGTGATCCAGTGCAAACATGTCTGCAGTAAGTGTTTGCAGCTCGAGAAACTTCGGCTCAGAGGCATTGAGCTGGAGGCTGATCTGCAGACTTTGCAACACATCAGGGAGTGGAAAGTTACCAAGAGGCAGTCACACCACTTAGGACAGGGTCTTTTGATTTGGTCAGTGGTCAGGGACAGGAGGGTGTGACTGTGAGTGAGGCAGGAAAGAGGATCCAGAGGGCAGGAGTGCAGGAGTCTGAGCCTCGGCAATTGTCCAATAGGTTTGAGGTTCTCTCAGCTTGTTTGGATAAGAGTGGGGGCTGCAGGGTAGGTAAGCAAACTGACCATGGCACTGTGGTACAGGAAGCCATTCAAGTTGGGGGAGAAAAAAGGGCAAAAAGGAATGTAGTGATAGTAGGGAACAGTATAGTGAGTGGGATTGACACTGTTCTCTGCAGCAAAGAGCGAGTGTCCAGACGTCTGTGTTGCCTGCCTGGTGCCAGAGTTTGGGACATCTGCTCAGGGCTGGAGAGGATCTTGCAGTGGAAGGGGGAATATCCAGTTGTCATGGTCCATGTAGGTACCAAAGACATAGGTAAAACAAAGGAAGAGGTTCTGCATAGGGAGTATGAGGAGCTAGGTACTAAATTGAAAAGCAGAACCTCAAAAGTTATAACCTCTGGATTATTACCTGAGCCATGTGCAAACTGGTACAGGGTACATTAAGTTAGAGAGATGAACACATGGCTCAAAGACTGGTGTGGGAGAAATGGATTCCAGTTTGTGGGGCACTGGCACCAGTACTGGAGAAAATGTAGGCTGTACCATTGGGATGGTGTACACCTGAACAGTGCTGGGACCAGTGTCCCTGTGAATCATATAACTAGGGAAGTAGAGAGTGTTTTAAACTAAATAGTGGGGCAAGGGATCAAATATGGAAAGATGTGGTATATCAAAGATCAGAGACAAGATAAGAGAGGAAATCGTAATAAGGGAAATGAGGGTTGGAGGATGGTAAGAAGGGAGAGAAAAAAACCTAAGAATCTAACTCAGATGTTACAAAGATAACAAAAAGATAAAACTAAAGGCTCTGTGTCTGAATGCGCATAGCATTTTCAACAAAGTAAATAAATTCATAGTGCACATTGAAGTAAATAAATATGACCTGATAGCCATTATGGAGACTTGGCTGCAGGCTGACAAGGATTGGGTCATGAATATTGAAGGGTATATGACATTGAAGAAAAATAGGGAATGAGATAAAGGTGGAGGGGAAGCACTGTTAATCAAGAATGGCATTTGGACAATAGTTAAAGATGATCTTGGTTCAGGAGATCAGGATGAAGATTGGCTTGGGTAGAGATGAGGAAAAGTAGGGGAAAGAAGTCACTAGTGGGAATGGTCTACAGGCCCCCTAACAGTAACCACAATGTAGGATAAGGTGCACAAGGAGAAATATTGGGTGCTTGCGAGAAAGGAACGGCAATAACCATGGGTAACTTTAATCTACATATAAACTGGAAAATATCAGATTGGCAATGGTAACCTGGATGAGAAATTCATAGAATGCTTTCAAGATAGGTTCTTAGAGCAGCACGTTCTGGAACCAACCAGAGAGCAGGTTATAATAGACATGATTTTGTGTAGTGTAGTGTGACTGGATTAATTAATGACCTCAGGGTAAAGGCACCCCTAGGTAGCAGAGACCATAATATGATTGAATTTTACATCCAGTTTGAAAGGGAGAAGAGTGGGTCCAAGACTAGTACTTTAAACTTAAATAAGGGCAACTATGTGGGCATTAAAGCTGAGCTAGCTAAAGTGAACTGGTATTTAAAAAAGAAAAGAGTAAGTAAAGTGAGCGTTGGTCCTCTAGAGAGTGACAACGGGGAGTTAATAGATAAAAAGGAAATGTCGGATGAAATGACCAAATATTTTGCTCCTCTCTTCACTATAGAGGATGCAATAAACATTCCAGTAATAGCTGTAAATCAAGAGGTGGAAGGGAGATATGGACTTGGTGAAATTATAATTGTTAAAATAACCCATCTATTCAAGAAGGGAGGGAGGCAGAAAACAGGAAACTATAGGCCAGTTAGTTTGACATCTGTTGGGGGGAATGGTATTAGAATCAATCATTAAAGAGGTTATAGCTGGGCATTTAGAAAAACTCAGGGCAATCGAGGAGCGTCAGCATGGTTTTGTGAAAGGGAAATCATGTTTAATGTATTTTGAAGGAGTAGCATATGCTGTGGTTAAAGGGGAGCCTGTAGACATACAGTACTTGGATTTCCGGAAGGCATTTGATAAGGTGTCACATCAAAGTTTACTGCGGTAAATAAAAGCTCAAGGTGTAGGAGGTGATGTATTAGCATGAATAGAAGATTGGCTGGTTGGCAGAAAACAGAGGGCGGAATCGCCCCAGATTTGCATTAAGTGCAGTCGCGGCTGGGAAAAAAAGTTTAATCTCTGGCTGCAATGGCAGCCTTTCATGCCGTATCAATCCAGTCTGCCTCATTAATATTGCATTCCTGGAAATCATGCCATTCACCTGCCAAGCTGCCTGCCTTCAGGGAGCTCTCTCGTGGCGCTCACCTGCTCCTGCAGTGGCGTAGTCACCCACCCTCTTCCTGCCCCCACCCCAGCAGCGCCGAGCTGTTAATTGGCTGGCCAGTATGCAATTGCACTTGGGGGGCTGATTGTGGTCAGGGGTATGTTTCCCGGCCGCTCCTGGGCTCGCCAATCACACATGCCCGATGACCTAAAAATTCAGGCCATTGTGTCACTTCATACTCTGAAAATATATTCACTTTCACTGAATTATAGAAACATTGAAACATAGAAACTAGGAGCAGGAGTAGGCCATTCAGCCCTTTGAGCCTGCTCTGCCATTCATTATGATCATGGCCGATCATCCAACTCAAATGTCTGTTCCCGCTTTCTCTCCATGTCCTTTGATCCCTTTCGCCCCAAGAGCTATATCTAACTTCTTCTTGAAAACATACAATGTTTTGGCCTCAACTACTTTCTGTGGTAACGAATTCCACAGGCTCACCACCCTCTGGGTGAAGAAATTTCTCCTCATCTCAGTCCTAAATGGTCTACCCCATATCCTCAGACTGTGACCCCCCCCCCGCCCCACCATTGGTAACTTCCTTCCTGCATCTACCCTGTCTAGTCCTTTTAGAATTTTATAGGTTTCTATGAGATCTGCCCTTATTCTCCTGAATTCCAGCGAATATAATCCTAACCGGCTCAATCTCTCCTCATATGTCAGTCCCACCATCCCAAGAATCAGTTGGGTAAACCTTCGCTGCACTCCCTCCATAGCAAGAACATCCTTCCTCAGATAAGGAGACCAAAACTGCACACAATATTCCAGGTGTGGACACACCAAGGCCCCGTACAATTGCAGCAAGACATCCCTGTTCCTGTACTCGAATCCTTTGGCTATGAAGGCCAACATATCGTTTGCCTTCTTTACTGCCTGCTGCACCTGCATGTTTACCTTCAGCAACTGGTGTACAAGAACACCCAGGTCTTGTTGCACATTCTCCTCCCTCAATTTATAGCCATTCAGATAATAATCTGCCTTCCTGTTGCTGCTACCAAAGTGGATAACCTCACATTTATCCACATTATACTGCATCTGCCATGCATTTGCCCATTCACTCAGCTTGTCCAAATCACACTGAAGCCGCTCTGCATCCTCCTCACAGCTCACCTTCCCACCCAGCTTTGTGTCATCTGCAAATTTAGAGATATTACATTTAGTTCCCTCACCTTAATCATGAACATATATTGTGAATAACTGGGGTCCCAGCAACAATCCCTACGGTACCCCACTAGTCACTGTCTGCCATTTGGAAAAAGACCCGTTTATTCCTACTCTTTGTTTCTTATCTGCCAGCCAGTTTTCTATCCATCTCAATACGCTACCCCCAATCCCATGTGCTTTAATTTTACACGCCAACCTCTTAAGTAGAACTTTGTCAAAAGCCTTCTGAAAGTCCAAATAAACCACATCCACTGGCTCCCCCTCATCAACTCTACCAGTTACATCCTCAAAAAAGTCCAGTAGATTTATCAAGCATGATTTCCCTTTCATAAGTCCATGCTGACTCTGTCCAATTCTGCCACTGTTTTCCATGTGCTCAGCTGTTAAATCCTTTATAATGGACTCCAGAATTTTCCCCACTACTGACGTCAGGCTGACTGGTCTATAATTCCCTGTTTTCTCTCTACCTCCCCTTTTAAATAGTGGAGCTACCTTCCAATCTATAGCAACTGTTCCAGAATCTATAGAATCTTGGAAGATGACCATCAATACACCACTATTTCTAGGGCCATTTCCTTAAGTACTCTGGGATGTAGATTATCAGGCCCTGGGTATTTATTGGCTTTCAATCCCATCAATTTCCCTAACACCATTTCCCTACTCATACTGATTTCTTTCAGTTCTTCCCTCTCACTAAACCCTGTGCTCCCTAACATTCCTGGTATGTTATTTGTGTCCTCCTTTGTGAAGAGAAAACCAATGTATATATTTAGTTGGTCAGCCGTTTCTTTGTTCCCCATTATAAATTGCCCTGTTTCTGACTGTAAGGGACCTACATTTGGCTTCACCAATCTTTTTCTCTTCAAATACCTTTTTACAGTCAGTTTTTATGTTCCCCATAAGCTTACTCTCATACTCTATTTTCCCCTTCTTATTCAATCACTTGGTCCTCCTTTGCTGAATTCTAAACTGTTCCCAATCCTCAGGTCTATTGTTTTTTCTGGCCAATTTGTATTCCTCTTCCTTGCATCTTTACTATCTCTAATTTCCCTTGTTAGCCATAGTTTGGCCATCTTTCCTGTTTTACTTTTGCGCCAGACAGGAATAAACAATTGTTGTAGTTCGCCTATGAGCTCTTTGAATATTTGCCATTGCTTACCCACCGTTATCCCTTTAAGTAATGTCTCCTAATCCACCATAGCCAACTCGCACCTCATACCATCGTAGTTTCCTTTATTAAGATTCAGGGCCCTAGTCTCAGAATCAACTATGTTACTCTCCATCTTGATGAAGAATTCTATCATATTATGATCGCTCATCCCCAAGGGACCTCGCACAACTAGATTGCCAATTATTCCTTTCTCGTTACACAATATCCAGTCTAGGATGGCCTGTTCTCTAGTTGATTCCTCAACGTATTGGTCCAGAAAAACACCCCGTATACACTCCAGGAATTCCTCCTCTACAGTATTGTTACTAATTTGATTTGCCCAATCTATATGCATATTAAAGTCACCCATAATTACAGATGTTCCTTTATTGCATGCATCTCTAATTTCCTGTTTAATGCCATTCCCATCATCACCACTACAGTTTGGGGATCTATATACAACCCCCACTAATGTTTTTTTAACCTTAGTGTTTCTCAGATGTACCCATACAGATTCCACAACGTCGGAGCTAATATATTTCCTCACTATTGAGTTAATTTCCTCTTTAACCAGTAAAGGAACTCCACTGCCTTTTCTTTTTTTTCTGTCCTTCCTAAATACTGAATAGCCCTGGATGTTCAGTTCCCATCCCTTGTCACCCTGCAGCCATGTCTCCTCAATCCCGACTATATCATACCTGTTTATATTTATTTGTGCGGTTAATTCATCCACTTTAGTGTGAATGCTCCTCACGTTAAGGTACAAAGCCTTAAGGATTGTCTTTTTAACATTACTTGCCCTGTTCCCATTATTTTTCACTGAGGCCCTGTTTGATTCTTGCCCTGATTTCTCTGCATATCACTTTTCTTATTCCCCTTTCTGTCTTTGTTCTTGTCCTTGATTCCCCTTCCTCTGATTCTTTGCATAGATTCCCATCCACCTGCCATTTTTGTTTAAACCCTCCCCAACCACTCTAGCAAATATTCCCCCTAGGACATTGGTCCATTATATGCAATGGTGTCTTTCAGCTTCATTTACTGGCTTCGCAAGTCATCCCGCAGCATCCATCCCCCCCACTAGCAACTCAGCTGCATGTAGCTGGCTCACGAATGATTCTGCAGGGAGAATTGTGTGTGTGTGGGGAAGGGCCTTTAGTAGCCTCATGCAAGCCCTCTCCCTCGCACTCAGATCCTTCCTCCATCACACTCATCTCAATGTCCTAAGCATTTTCAATGCTGCCCACTGGGGTTCACTTTCAGTCATCCATCTGAGCTGACCTGCATCTTCACCCATCCACTGATCACACTCCCATGCAGCACCTGTCCCTATCCACCACGCGTCTCCTTTCACTTTTGGATTCGCAAGCATGGCGTGTTTAACATTCTTCTTCAGGTCCTCCGTCCTTTCCCCTCCTCCAGTCACTCATGTCCTATCCCTGTCACTGTTGACTCCACCTTCCACCTTCCCACAGTCACCTACCAGCCACAACCCTTCACTACCACGTGCACCCTTATTTCGCTCCCCAGGAAGCAGTTATTAACTCCAATGATACCTCCCTTGCATCTTCACCTGGACATCCCCCCTCTGGACTCCTCCCCCACCGGAACTTCTTGCTGCCCCCCACCCCCCCCAACCAATTTCCTTCCCCCCACTTTCTCCTCCTCTCTGCCTGACTCCTTCTTCTATCCCTACTTCTTGCTCCATCCTTACTCCTTCCTTCACCATTACTTCCCCCTCTAACCTTACTTCTTCCTCCAGCCTTACTCCTTTCTCCTTCCTGACTCCTTCCTCTCACCCAGACTCCTTCCTCCCCCGAACTCCTTCCTTCCCCCAGACTCCTTCCTTCCCCCAGACTCCTTTCTCCCCTGAACTCCTTCCTCCCCACTGGACTCATTCCTCCCCCCAGACTCCTTCTCCTCCTGGACTCCTTCCTCCCCTTGGACTCCTACCTCCTCCCGGACTCCTTCCCCTCTCCAGACCTCTTCTCCAGACTCCTTCCTCCCCCTCCCCTGGACTCCTTCCTCTCCCAAACTCTTTCCTTCCTCCTGGACTCCTTCCTCCCCTTGGACTCCTTCCTCCCCCAGACTCCTTTTCCCTCTCCGGCCTCCTTCCTCCACCTGGTCTCCTTCCTCCCCCCAGACTTCTTCCCTTCACTGGGCTCCTTTCCCTCACTGGGCCCCTTCCTCCCTCTGGATTCCTTTTTCGCCTGGACTCCTTCCCCTTGCCGGATTCCTTCCTTCCTCCAGGCACCTTCCTCCCTGGGACTCATTTTCTTCTCCGGACTCCTTCCTCCACCTGGACTCTTTCCCTTATACCTTGCTCCCCCTTTACACCTACCTCTCAGTTGTCCCTGTTCTCCCGGTTAGCCCTCCTACCCCTGCGCTCCCTCCCCCTAATGCCAACCCCCAACACTTTTGTTTCTCCTCCTCCAAACCTCACCTCCTTGAAACTTTTGTCCCACCCAAATGTCACCTCCCCCAACATACTTTCCTCTCCCATCCCCACGTACATCTCCCTCTCCCACTTACAGCTGGACCTTCCTCTCCACCCCCTCGACAATCATCCATAACCGACCTTGGCCAAGATGCTTAAGTCCCATAGCAGACCCTGAAAGGTGATTTTCCACCTGCTGTGAGCTGCTTCGTGGCGGAGCCATGTCCATGAGAATCCACCCAGCATGCCTAGACATCCCTCCAGGCTCCTGTTGCTGTTGGGCTCCTCAGAATCCACGCTGTGAGCAAGGCCCTGACGGTAAGTCCAGACTTCTGCGTTTCACACTTGTCATGATGTTTTCTGCACCGACGTGTTTTCCCGCCAATGTTGATGGTAAATCTGACTTGGGGGGATTATCCTGGCGAGCTGGGCTTATAGAGATATGCAGATGTATTACAATGAAGTTCCCAAAGTCTGACGATGTTATGAAACCGATTTTTGGCCTTCCTGCCATATTGTCCGCTCATGCCCACCATGATGCCCGATGCCAATGGGCATGGAAAATTCCACCCAGGGAGTATGCATAAATGGGTCTTTGTCTGATTGGCAGAATGTGCTGAGTGAAAACCTGCAGGGGCCTGTGCTGGGGCCTCAACTTTTTACAATTTACATCAATGACTTAGATGAGGGGAATGAAGGCATGGTAGCTAAATTTGTAGCGACACAAAGATAGGTAGGAAAATATGTTGTGAAGTAGACACAAGAAGTTTGCAGACAGATATGGATAGGTTGAGCGAGTGGGCAAAAATCTGGCAGATGGAGCATAAGGTGGGAAAATGCAAAGCTGTTCACTTTGGCAGGAAGAATAAAAAAGCAAAGTATTACCTAAATGGAGAATAGTTGCAGAATTCCAAGGTACAGAGGGATTTTGGTGTTCTCATGCATGAGTCATGAAAAGTTAGTATGCAGGTACAACAAGTAATTAAGAAAGTCAATGGAATGCTATCTTTTATTATGGGAGGAATTGAACATAAAAGTAAGGATGTTATGCTTCAGTTATAGAGGGCTTGGTGAGGCCACATCTCGAATAATGCGAGCAGTTTTGGTCTCCTTATTTAAGGATGGATGTAAATACATTGGAGGCGGCTCAGAGGAGGTTTACTAGATTGATACCTGGAATAAGCAGGTTGTCTTCTGAGGATAGGTTGGACAGGCTGGGCTTGTTTCCACTGGAGTTTAGAAGAGTGAGGGGTGATTTGATTGAAGTAAATAAGTTCCTGAACGGCCTTGACAAAATGGACGTGGAAAGGATGTTTCCTCTTGTGGGTGAGTCCAGAAGTAGGGGTTGCCCTGTTAGGACAGAGATGAAGAGAATTTCTCTGTCTCAGAAGGCAGTGGAAGTGGGGTTATTGAATATTTTTAAGGCAGAGGTAGATAGATTCTTGTTAGACAAGGGAATCAAAGGTCATCAGGGTTAGATGGGAGTGTAGAACTCAAAATGCAAACAGATCAGCCAAGATCTTATTGAATGGTAGAGCAGGCTCAATGGGCTGAATGGCTTACTACTGCTCCTATTTCACATGTTTGTTTGTAAACTGGGAATGTATGGAGTCAAGAAATTAAAGATACCTTGACCTTGACATCTTCAAAGTTCATCCTTATCTTGAGGAGTTGGAATGGCCTTAATTTCCTCTATTTTACTTACATCAGGATATATGCCAGCACTGGAATAAATAGAATCAAAGGAATTGATCTGCTGCATGTTGATGTTGCATTTCAGGCTGTTGAACACCAACCCTTCATTATGTACTGCTGGCATCAATAACTGAAAACTGTGGTAATGTTCTTACTTTGTTCTTCTCACAACAGCTATATCATCTGCTATACAGCTGCATCCTGGCACAGTGCATGTAATGTGGTCCATGTGAGCTTGAAAGAGATCCTGGTTAACAAATAGCCCAAAAGGAAGTCATTGATAAAGCATTGTCTGAATAGGGCAAAAATTGTAGTAAGCTCTTGGGACTTTCTGCAAGGTGTACAGACCAGTAACCATGCTTGGCATCAAGCTTCAAGGAGAATTTTGCACCTGCAAATCTTAGACTTAATTCTTCTAATGTGGGTATTTTGTAGGGAGAATGTTTCAAAGTTGTGTTTAACCGTCATGGATTGAAGCATACCTTCAATGATCCATCCTTCTTCATGACACATGTGATTGAGCTTCACCAATCTGTGTTCTCTTTTACTCTGCTAACGACTCTGTCTTTCTCCATATTGTCAAGCTTGACCTTCAATTTGTCTTGTATGTGGATGCTGCACTTACTGGTGCATCA
The DNA here is from genome assembly GCF_017639515.1 of Carcharodon carcharias. NCBI lineage: Eukaryota > Metazoa > Chordata > Chondrichthyes > Lamniformes > Lamnidae > Carcharodon > Carcharodon carcharias. The sequence goes on from NC_054469.1 coordinate 61,453,780, forward strand.
ATTGATGGGCTTGCATTCTACTGCAAGTGTAATGTTGCAGCTCCCTTGAAATTGTCAATTTTGTTGAAACATTCTGGATATTTCAATGTTAGGTCATGAACTGAGATGATAGGAGTAGTTCTTGAGGTGGATCTGCCTTGTGATGTCTGACTGATTCATGGATTGTTACTAGTGTGTGGTCACAACATGGCAGTACACCTGCAATCGCTGGACCTTTAGTTTCCATGGTGTATAACATCTGTGACATCCAGGAGGATCGATTATACTTGCACTCCAGGACCATGGACCCTGCACACAGAATTGGTGAACAGTTGTACGCTTAAAGTTTCACAATAATAGGTTTTGCTGTGGCCTTCCATGTCTTCCTTCGCACATGTCTTTTAGGATTCACAGAGACAGTGTGTTGGTGTCAATCTTTGTCAATAATGAATAGTTACCAACTTTATTAAGACAGATAATTTGAATCTTGGAAAACACTTCAGACAGTGTGATGGCATCTCTGTTTTCCACGAGATTGACATTGTGAAACATATGTTCTCAGCTCTTCATCTCATCATGTATACTATCGTCATTTTCTAGTTTGTCAGTCATCTCGTGTGTTTCTGACGGGATGACAGATGGTCATTCTAACTGCTTGAAGTTATGCATTGTGTATGGTCTGCTTGGATCAGTGCATGGCTGTTTGTAGCTGCATCAGCCTTTGCTCTAGTGCACTGCCACTGCCAATGCCTCTTTCTGCCACATGCTTTACAGAATTAATGAAAAGCTGGGCATTTCCTTGGTGCATGCTTAAGTCCACATCTTTCACATGTCTTGCTAGGTTTGGGTATCCTGGTGAGTGTGTCAACAATTGGAGTTGTACTTAGGACCTGTAAACTTTGCTGACCTGCTGAGAGAGCTTTATACTTACATCCATCCTTGAGTAGCTCTCTGATGCTATATGTTTTGGCTTGTCTGGCACATCAAGCTGAGAGAGTGCATAGATCCAAAGGACTTCAATAAAGCTTTTAAGAGAGCTCACTACTCCTTGCCAACCATTGAAGAAATTTTGCCACAACTTTCCAAAGCAAAGATCTTTACTAAAATCCTTATTTACAAAAGATGACATCAGAAGTCACATGCCTATGGCAAGCAGCAGTGCACAAAGGCATTTCTCCAAAAGTATGTTCATCTGGGCATCATAATCACCAACATTCTTGATCTGCTTTATTGGTCACTCTATCACAGAAGCCTAAGGATTCATCCATGGATCTGGACTCTCTTTTGCTACTTGTAAAAACTTAGGTGGTTAGACACTGATATTGGACTATTTTGCTGTTGGCAACTGATCTTTGTCTTTGTCCAACAGGAAATATGCAAAATGCTGACCCTCACGGCATTTTCATGGTTACCAATTAGCTGAAATCTGGATCAGCAACAAATGATGTGTAAGGTGTGATTAATGACCAGATTGTAACTCTTTCGAGTACAAACACGTTTCCATCTGTTCCTATTCAGATGAAGTAACATTGTTTCATAGTTTGCTATTGTGAAATTTGAACTCTTGATCTTGGGGTTACAAGCCCAGTACCATAACCACTTGGCTATTTAGGCCAAGCCCATGACCAGCGTGTAGTTGCAGCGGCAGTGTCATGCAACCATATTCTTTAAGACCATATCTGAGCAAACATACTTTTTGAGAGATTGAAGGCTTGGGTTGTGAGATCCATGCATTTTCTTCAAAAGCTGTTGTAAACTGGAAAATCCACCAGACTTCAGGTATCTCTTTGGATGGTCTTGCAGAGCAGTTTCTTCACTGTCCTTTGCTCTACCTGTGTGACTGGAATATGCCAGATTTGGAGGTATATAAGTAGTATACATTCTCTTGGCAGGACTGCTTGCTGCTTCCTTATTGAAGTTCACTGATCATATGGCATTGGCATGGGACCCAGAAAGGAACAGCAATTGACTCTACAGTTTTTAAAAGCTTGATATTTCCTTTGCTTTGCAATCGCATAGTTCAATGACACGGGGAAATCTCATCACTGGCCAGTTAAATTCTTCATAAAAGGGGCAGTTCTTAAGTGGCTTGGGGTAAGATGCTGGCCTTGAGACAGACGGTGACTGCGAAGTCAGAATGGTTGACCGTGTTGAAAGTGATTGGGTCAAAGTGTTCAACTACAAGAGGGAATTTTCAAAACCTGGTACCAGCTTTGTGAGACTGCAACAGGATGAATTAGATGCTAAATGATTTCTTGTTTCATTACCTGCAGTGATAAACTTCAGCGAAAGCCTGCTATTAACATTTATCGCCCCAGCTGGTCCGATTAATGTAATTTCAAAGTCAAGGGGAGCTGCTGGGCAAAAGTAGAAGGTCTTCAGATTTGGAATCAGTTGCATTGCAATATTGCGTGGCCAATCTGGTGAGGATTAGCGCTGATACTTCCAGGATTTGTCAGCACAGGTGAGTCGGGGCTGCCGTCCTGACCCTGTTAAGACCTTCACCCATTTTTCTGGATTGGGGCTTGTTAAAAACATTTGGTGGGTTCCTGATAGGATTTATCACACACAGAGGTGTGGTGTTTTTACAATCCTATCTCCTTTATTTTGGAGCTTTGAGATCAGATGTATCCCCCGATTAATTTCCCTCAACTTCAGCCAGAGGAAGCCAGTCCAGTGAATCTAAGTTGCTGCTTAGCCAAAGAAGGAAAATCACCCAGGAGTTTTACCTTCCTCCCAATAGTCTAAATTTCAATAATCTTTTAGCTAGATTGTAATATTCCTGAATATTATAAGGGTTCAGGTTAGCTCCCCAGTAAATGGTCCTCCATCATTAAGGGAACAGGAGTTGGGTTCACTGAATGTTTGATCCAGAAGTTTTGGTGAGACAATTTAGGTCTTAAGAATAAACACAAATTTATTACATTAAGAAAGCATGAGTATAATTCGCAAAGCTAACTAAATTCCGAAAAAAATATGTAACTAGTTCTTATTTCTATATGAGAATCCAGCAATAACTTTACTTGGTTACAAATGTAAAAATTCTATGAGTAAGTAAGTAAATATACAAGTCAGCCAGTTAGTTAGGATATAAGTCAGCACATAAGTGAGTAAGGACAACCATCAAATATTAAAGTAACATTACCTTAATCCCTGAGTGAGATTCGTTAGGTGCAGAACAGGTCTGAAGTCAATATAATGGGTCTGTCTAACAAATCAGAAGATTCAAGTTTGGATTGAGATATTTATAATGAATTTTGGGGTTGTATAATAAAGAATATTGTGGAAGATGATCATTTGATCAAATCATTGGCCACCCCTAATCCTATATTTGGTGAAAGGACCACCTATTATAATAAGTGTCCGTTCAATTTCGAAGAAATGTTATTTTGTATTTATTCCTGAAACTGTACCTGATGTACAGTCATGTTGGTCGATTTTGCTTAGTCAAGTTTACTTATTGGAGCTAGTATTGTGGCTTATGTGCTAGTGTCTTAGCAAGGACTATAGAATGCCATTTTTTTAGGTGTGCATATTTCTTAGCAGTAACTTCACATTATTGCGAAGGGAGTTGACCTTGCTGTGCTTGCAGGCTAGTTTTGACCCCTGTTAAAATATGCTTTACTGTGAGTTTACTCAAAGTAATCTTTAAACTAATATTCCTGTATTAATGCCATATTATTTGACCTTTTTCCTTCACAGAGGGAGCCCACCTCCGCTGGCCAGGGAGAAACAAGCTCTTCAATGCCAGAACATAGGAATAGAGGAGCAGGAGTAGGCCATTTGGCCCTTCGAGCCTGAACCACCTTTCAATAAGATCAGGGCTGATCTGGTTATGGTCTCAGCTCCACTTTCCTGTCTGCCCTCCATAACCCTTGACTCCCTTGCCTAAAGGAAAATGAAGAACCACCAGTAAAGGTGAAGGGGTCAGAAACACTTTGATGATCAGCATTGAAAATTTTATTAAGGCCTCAGAGTAAGCCAAGGACGATATTAGATAAATAAATAGAGATGACAGGAAAGAGGGCTTGGCACTACCACCAAGTTCTTTTGCTTCAATAGAACCATCAGCGAGCAGACTTCTAAACATTTTACTTTGTTAATTGTAAGTAAGACATAATACTTCCAAAAATATATTCTACACATTATCGGGTTAACATTAAACCTCACCCTACCATCTCTTCCCTGTCTGTAACATTTTTGGAAATCTCCTTGTGAGCCAGAAGGAACAGGAGTGTGCCCCCTGGCACCTCAAGAAAGTCTTCCACTGATCTTCTTGCTGCCAACAACACCTCCTCTACTACTAAACCCTGGTCAGCAATTGCCTGACACCTCCCTCCACTGATCTTAAGCCACCTGCCCCATGATTGGCTGACTCCCCGCCCTCCAGACCCTGACCTTGGCCTGCCCTGAGATTAGCTGACATCTTCTCTGGCTCCCACCCTGAGATTTCCATTTCCCCCTCCCTGTCTGACTACTGTGCTCCCTCCCTGCTTCCCTGTTAATTTCGGGGCCAATGAGTCGGGAGATAGAAAGTTTGGGAAGGAAACAGTAAAATTGTTCGGGGTATATAGTACTTGCTGTTTACCTGAAGATGGTTCAAATACTTGTCAGTTATCTGCATACCAGATGAAAAGGCATTGGCCTGAAAGGTTAACTCTGTTTCTTTCCCCGCAGGTGCTGCCAGACCTGCTGAGTATTTCCAGCATTTTCTGTTTTTATTCCAGCTAGTCACGATTCTCCTTGGGGAGTGGGGTCTCTTTGTGGTCAAGGTGACTCCAAGATGGCAGGGCCTTGGAACCTTGACAATGCTCTGTAGGAGATCTGGTAATCTGATACCGGAGTCATATATGCCTGCAGAGCTCCAGGCGTTGTTGGTAATCGACCAGCCAGTCTGACATATTAATAGAACCTGGAGGGGTTTACCTGTCACTAAGATCTGGGTTTCTTCTCACTCACTTCTATTTAATCCTGCAAATCAATGCTGTAATTGATAGCGTGGATCTAGCTGGACAAGAAATGAGATGCTTACCGGCAATATGCTTGATGTGAATTTACACTTTCCCCCCATAGGGCTTTCTTCCGTAAACTGTGTAGCTTTAGCTAGGTAAGCTTAGCTGTACTTCTGCACATACATGAGTTTCCTAAATATTTGTTCCTTCCAAAATGCAGCTAAGTTATTTGGATCTAAATATGGGGGATGACTAACTACAATTAAGACAAAGCATATATTCCAAGTCAGGCAAACATAACTTCTACACTGTAGATTTTCTAATAGTTTTGTTTATGGACACATAAGGATGTTAATGGGTTTCCATTTTTGTCAGATACCTGGATGACTAAAGAATGGCTGGATGTCATATCAGAGATGAGGGGCTGGATCTAGATTCTGATTTTGGGCTGATTGGGTTAGTCAGAAGTGGGAAATTTAACCATTCTACCGATTTCCAGTTTCTTTGGAATTTTCTGCAGGCAGCAATGATAAAGTTTTAAAAGGTAAATTTTCACCATATTTGGGCAGATGTATTCAAATAAACTGTTAATGATGATAATTGTTATTTGCATATTTCTTATTGTTAATGCCTTAGCAACCCTATAAGACCATAGACCATAAGACATAGGAGCAGAAATTAGGCCATTTGGCCCATCATATGGCCATAATTGCATTCTCAGTGGCAATGCCCAGGTGAGGTGGGACTTCCCGTGACACTGCTCGAACCTGGGATGGGGTTCATCATCCTTGGATTAACATCCATCAAGAGAATGGCCGTTACGTAGCTGCAAAATCCCAGCCAGGCATTTAAAGTGGCAGAAGCTTCCCAACTAGCACGCTGATGAACTTAAGCCAAGGCTGTAGCCCACACAAGGGGCGGTGGATCTGAGAGTGAAGAGACCACTCCAAGGCTGTCCATGGTGGGATCTCTGCCATTAATGCTGCGTGCTCATGGCAAAATTGGGAAGCAGTAGTATTATGACCAGGCAGGAAGGAAATCATCTGGGGATCTGAGCCATTTCCATATGGGATTGCATTCCTTTCCATTTTTCTCTCTTTGTCCTGACCGCTCTCACTGACTTGTTCTTCCATTCTATGGGAGCCCAGAGACTGACTGAACAGCACATAATTATCAGTCCTAAATTAAAAGCCTGTTCCTTAAACCAGTAGCTCAGAGATCTTTGAGGAAGAGAACTGAGGAAGAACGAAGGGGCTGTGGGTAGATCGGGAGCATTAACTAATGTAGATGCATGATGTGATTTTTGGCATAGCACACCACATTACAGTCATTTGTTGTCTTTTTCAATTGCACTGATTGGCCTGATCCAGAGGAGTATGAGTTTGAAATGTAAGCATTCAATGATTCCCAGTACCCTAGGGAAATCAGCAGTGTGACAGCTTGTTGTTGTATTTGTTTTTGCTGCAGGGTTTTAAGGAAGCAGATGTGACTCTCTGCTCTCTTACCCCCGATACAGCTGTGGCTTGGTGGATATGTGCTGAAGTGACTGATACTTACGTAATTAGCAAATGAAGTTTGGATGATAACAATGGTGTAGATGTAAGTGTTGTGGTTACTTATAACGCTACAGGCAATGCCTTGGTAACTCCAGACTCAGTAATAAATCCTGGGACTCATATCCATCGATCCTTATCTGCTGATTTTGAATCACATGACACACTGCTGCTCTGAGAAAACCACATTGTTGCTTGAGGACCTATGAACCATTTCTGGGGCTTGGGGCTTAAAACCAGCTGTGAAAGTCCAGAACTTTATTGGGAGCTGGTGGCTCAAAAACAGGTTTTGTACAACATAAAAACAGCTGTATACCATAAAAATAGATGTTTGTTTTATTCTTTACAAAGTGTAAATTTATTAGCCTACTATACAAAGTGGGAACTTAATTGACAACTGCAGTTGTCTGATGAAGCAAACAAATCCAAAATGTCATAAATTGTCTTTTCTATTTACAGGTGCTGACTGACCTATTGTGTTTTTTCAGCATTTTCTGTTATTATTTAATCTGCTTTTATTGTCTTTTACTAGGTAAGAAAGGCTTGACAGTATAGACACTGGGATGTTGTTTCCCTTGACTGGGGAATCTAGAACATGGCAGGGGGTGGAGTGACGAGTGGTGGTGGGGGGTGGGGCGGGGGGGGGGGTGGTACAGTCTAAGATAAAGCGCAGATCTTTTAGGATTGAGAACAAGAAAAATTCTCCACTCAAAGGAGCAAAAAAGGAGCAATGGGAATCAGGGGGAAAACTCTCCACTGCTTGGAGTCATACCGAGCACAAAGGAAGATGGTTGTGATTGTTGGAGGTCGATCATCTCAGTTCCAGGACATCACTGCAGGAGTTTCTCAGGATAGTGTCCTAGGCCCAACCATCTTCAGCTGCTTCATCGATGACCTTCCCTCCATCACAAGGTCAGAAGTGGGGATGTTCGCTGATGATTGCACAATGTTCAGCACCATTTGCAACTCCTCAGATATTGAAGCAGTCCATGTCCAAATGCAGCAAGACCTGGACAATATCCAGGCTTGGGCTGACAAGTAGCAAATAACATTCGCACCACACAAGTGCAAGGCAATGACCATCTCCAACATGAGAGAATCTAACCATTGTCCCTTGACATTCAATGGCATTACCATCGCTGAATCCCCCACTATCAACATCCTGGGAGTTGCCATTGATCAGAGACTGAACTGGACCAGCCAAATAAATGATGTGCTACAATAGCGGGTCAGAGGCTAGGAATCCTATGGCACCTGACTCACCTCTGACTCCTCAAAGCCCATCCACCATCCACAAGGCACAAGTCAGGAGTGTGATTGAATACTCTCCACTTGCCTGGATGAGTGTAGCTCCAATAACACTCAAGAAGCTTGACATGATCCAGGACAAAGCAGCCTGTTTGATTGACGCTGCATCCACAAACATTCAATCCCTCCACCACCGACGCACAGTAGCAGCATTGTGTAACACCTACAAGATGCACTGTAGAAACTCACCAAGGCTCCTTAGACAGCACCTTCCAAACGCGTGACCACTACCATCTAGAAGGACAAGGACAGCAGGCACATGGGAACACCACCACCTAGAAGTTCCCCTCCAAACCACTTACCATCCTGACTTGGAAATATAACGCCGTTCCTTCATTGTCGCTGGGTCAAAATCCTGGATGCCCTCCCCAACAGCACTGTGGGTGTACCTACACCACATGGACTGCAGCAGTTCAGGAAGGCAGCTCACCACCATCTTCTCAAGGGCAATTAGGGCTGGACAATAAATGCTGGCCTAGCCAGTGGCATCTACATCTCATGAATGAATTTTTAAAATAAGGTTGCGATTCTTTGGATTATTTGCTTCAGGGGGTATTGGATGCTGCATTGTTGAACATATTCAAGGCTCAGAAAGACATATTTTTGGTCTTTCATGGAATTAAGGGACATGGAGAGCAGACATGAAAGTGAAGTTGAAACTAAAGATCAGACATAATTGTATTGAATACAATTATTCACTTTACAGCCTTCTGGACTGAATATTGAGTTCACAACTTCAGATCATGAACTCTCTCCTCCATCCCCATTCCCTTTCCGATAGCCCTTTTTCTAATAATTTATAATTTTAAAAAAATATGTTTTTCTTTTCCCACCTATTTCCATTATTTTTAAATGTATTTCCATCCATTGTTTTATCTCTACCTTTTAGCCCATTTCGATCCCTTCCCCCCACCCCACCCCCACTAGGGCTATCTGCCACTTGTTTGTCCTGCTTTCTATCCTTAATGTCACCATTAGCACATTCCTTAGCTAATATCACCATCATCAACACCCCTTTGTCCTTTTGTCTATGACATCTTTGGCAATCTCTTCATTGCCTCCACATATCACTGCCCCTCTATCCAGTTCTACCTGTCCCATCCCCCTCGACCAGCTTATATTTTGCATCATTTCTATATTTCCTTCGTTCTGATGAAGAATCATATGGACTTGAAATGTTAACTGTGTTCCTCTCCGCAGATGCTGTCAGACCTACTGAGTTTTTCCAGCTATTTTTGTTTTTGTTTCTGCACAGAAGAGGTTCGCTATCCAGTGCAAAGAGAGGATGAATGATCTCATCCGTGCCACCAGGGTAAGGCAATCATCTCATCATTCTAAGCTCACACACTCACAAGGCCATCATACATTCATTGGCATCTCACGGACTGCCAGCTAAGGGACATCACCACTCAATCTCTCACATACACCCTCAAATCTCCATCTGGCCTCATCTCCTCTGGAGACTGCCTCCTCAGCCCTCACCCTCTTGAGGCCACTTGCACAGATCAACATGTGTCCCCACACAGAGCCTGGGATACTTGCTTCCCCAGTATAGCCCTTATCCTGCAGCCCTGAGGCCACTTCTCCCCTTTCCCCAAGCAAGCCCTAGGCCTGCAGCTGTTGAAAAGCCACCCCTGCCTTACGGCTGGCCTGGTCAGTAGAGACCTGCCCGTGACCCTCCCTAAAATTGATGTGTTGCCTGCGAAACCTGGTGCTGATGACTGCGAGTGCTGCCCGAAGCAAGGTGGGCAAACAAGCCCCAAAGTCCTGAGCAAAATGCAGTTCGCCAGGTGCACGTCGCTCATATTCACTTGTGAAATGCATGCTGACGTGCCTGGATGATGGTGTGAAACTGATTTTTAGCCTTCCCACCATATTGTCCACACACGCCGCCATGACGCCCGACACCAGTGGGCACTGGCAATTCCGCCCAATAGCTTGCCAAGCATATACTTAGACCATATTTGACTTGAAACATTAACTCTGTTTTCCTCTGGATAGGTGCTGCCAGACCTGCGGAATATTTCCAGCATTTTCTGTTTTTATTTGATTTCGAGCATCCACAGTATTTTGCTTTTATTTTAACCAACACTCAGACCACTTTACCCAATATGAAAACTCATTCCCTAATTTTATTAGAGGCTTTTTAACAATAACAAAAGGAGAAGGAATTTGCTTCCTCTATCTTAAATCTGTCTCGTATCCAACACACTCGGGTAAGTTAACATTATAATGTCAAGCTTATGTAATGAAAATGCATTTTCGCCGAACTCAACCTGTGAGGTATTTAATGGGCAGGAGTTTTCATATGGTTGGCGGGTAGGTGAAAAGGCCAAGCAGCCTTTACACTTTTCAGGAAACCTCATCCATGGACGGGATGAGGTTTCCAACAGCTATTAAAAATAAAATATTAATTTTAACATTTCATTAAGAACATGCCCCTGCTTGAGGGGAGGGGGTGGCATAGTAGTATTGTCACTAGGCTAGTATTTCAGAGACCCTGGGTAAGGCTTTGGGGACCCAGGTTCAAATCCCACAACAGCAGATGGTGGAACTTGAATTTAATAAAAATCTGGAAGTAAAAGTCTAATGACAACTATGAAACCATTGTCAATTGTTGTAAAAACCCATCTGGCTCATTAATGTCCTTTAGGGAAGGAAATCTGCCATCCTTATCTGGTCTAGCCTACATGTGACATGGCAACGTGGTTGACTCCTAAATGCAATTAGTGTTGGGCAATAAATGTTGGCCTAGCCTGTGATGCCCACATCCCATGGACGAATAAAAAAATCATGTGACAGAGTCACATGAGGAGATGTGTTTTTTAACAATTTAACATTGTTTATTTTGAATTCTTAAACTTTTCATCTCCCTGAGGCAGCTCTGTGCTTCAGGGAGCTTTTCCAGCAAAGTTGTACGCTTGCCCTCCTCCCCCCTGCATAGGCAGCGCTGAGTGCTGCCATGTGCCTTTCACACTGGGCGGGCCTTAATTGGCCCACCCGCGTGAAATCATGGTCGGGCCCGAATGCGGGCTGCGGTCGGCTTCCTGACTGCTCCCGCCTGCCCTGCCAAGCCCACCCGATGAGGGAAAAACCCTGGCCAATGACTGTTGGAGGACAAAGGACTGGAGTGTGTTCTCTGAACCTTGTACTTCTGGTTTTTAGTCATAAAACATAAAACTAAGAATAACTTAAGATTTGGAATGCAGAACTTATCATATTTTTATGATCTACATAATTTATATCCTAACCTCTGCTTCTTCAGTTCTCTGCCTGAAGGCAGGTTTGACCCATGGTGCCATGATCTCTGCCACAGATAGGAGGCAGGTGCCAAATCCATCCCAGCCAGAACAGGGGCTGGACCTGTGCTGTGGGCACCAAGCTCATCCACAACGGATGTCCAACCAACTGAACCAACCGGCACCTCAAGGAATCCCAAGTTGCTGTGGCTTCATGCACCTTTACATGCATTTTGTAATCTGCAGCTATGAATAGTGATTGCAGAGGCTCCAATTTTCTTTCCATCACATGGCCGACCAGGAATCTCTCCTGTTCCTACCATCTGCCAGTGACATATGTTGGAAGGTTTGCAGATTGATATTCAGCCTATTTGGCCGCATTATCAATGCATCTTCATTGACTATCAAATCCTTGAGGGGAAATTTTCCAGCCCCATTGCGGCGGCAGTGGGGCCGGAAATTTCAAAGGGCCATTGACTTTGGTGGGATAGGCCGGAAAACTCAGGCCCTGGAGTGGGACTTGAACCTGGAGCTTCCTGCTCAGAGGGAGCACCAGAAGACCTCCTATTCTAACATGCCTTACATGTAATATAAAACATTCAAAACACTGGAGGTAGTATGGAGAAAATTTATTAGCTTGATCCCCAGTGTCAGGGGCTTGAGCTAAGATTGGAAATGGGTGGTAGTGGGTCAGCCGTCTGTTTTACATCATGCTGCTTTTTCTTTTCATCGAGATCCCTTGCTTTTATTTAGCCTGCAGATGCTCACTGTCAAAGCTCACTTATAAATAATGGCCAATAGCTGGAGGTACCAGAAGGTGGCTTCGAAACAAAGGTCCACTATCTGCTTCTGCATGTTGGCAAGGGATGGGCAAGAGAGGCCAAAAGACTGGGAGGAGATCCATATCTTCTGATTACTTTTAAGGCTGGAATAAAGTGATCCTGAGTTAAATGTGCATTTTCATTTAAATATTGCAATGCATGCTGATGTAAGGATATTAAATGCAAACATTATTTCACAATTCAGTTGTGGTGAATGCACTGTTTGCTCAATTCACCCGTATGAAAAAGCTAGTGAAGGTCAAATTAATTCAGATCAGAAAGGAAGTGACTCTTTAAAGGGGAACTAACTGTATTTTCTCATTATAATTTTTCAAGATATTTAATTGTGGGACCTTGATCTCTCCCTGCTATCTCTCCCCAAATTGAGTGGAAAATCAATAAAAATAACGACAAAATAGCAAAATTGTGGCCTTTTGCCCTCTCACTATCCAGACCTTGATTTTTCTTTTCCTGCCTCTGCTGAAGAAGCCACCAGTCATCCTACCCTGGCCAGTATATATAAGGGAAGTGGGGCCCAGCAAGCAGTCCATTTCTCTGCCTTCTTCTGATGATTCATACGATGAGGTCAGAGCCTCTTTATGCACTTTTGGGGAACAATCCTCCCTCATTAGGCCTCAGTTCCTTACATTTTTAAGCCTTGGTCCTAGTCAAAGTATAACAACTGTCTTTTTCTTTCATAGTCCTTGGGTTCTTCTGCTCCTTTAACTTTGGGTTCCCTCTTCCTTGGGTGCTGCAGCAGCAATCCTGCTCCAGGAGGCCAATGGTGGGCTCTAGCTTGTTGGTGCCGTCCTCGTTGCATATTTAACAACACTTAATATTGGTTTGGGATCAAGGTGGGGTCAAAGTAGCAGGTGGATGTTCTGCTTAAATATTCTTGAAGCAAGTTTTAGGATGACTGCACAGTGTCTTACAATTCAGCACAACAATTCAGTCAAGCTTATGATAGTTTGCTGCGCACTGCACAGCATCTGTCCATTTTATAGCATATGTATCGTTGGTTGAGCAAGAAAGACTGGCCGATTCAGATACTGTATTGTCCCGAAAGATAGCAGCCTGTTGCAGCCATGTTTCTGCTGCTGGTCCGTGCCTCAGTGTGTCTGGACGTTTGTGTGAGCAGACATCCAACCACCAATGAGGGCAATGAAGCCCACCAAAATGAAGCCAAGTAAGGCAAGATCAAGTCCTGCATTACAGCATTCAAAATAAATTCCCAAAGTGTGTGAAAGGCCTAAAGAATTTGGAGGTCTGATGCAGGTGCTTCTGAAATTGGATGTGCTCCTTTGTTGATGACATTTCAGATCAGTGGTCATGCATAGCAGTACAGGCTAACTGTAGTGGATCCTCCACATTTGCTACCATGTTTTTCAGGGTTTTTGGTAGTAAAATGACAGCAAAATATATTGATGCTGATATGTCCTCCTTCATTTAAATTCAGGCTCGGTGAGGTCCATAGTCTAACACCCTGAGGTGAGACTAACTAACGTCTCAGCAAACAGTTTCTTGTTTTGCCATGTCACATGGTATTTAAATATCTGTCTACGTTCCTCAGGCTTGATGTATCTTTAAGTGATTGCTGTGGATAGAGTATGGCTCAGGATGCATTGTGATGCTGGGTTTGTTGCCACCTGGATGCTGGTTCTTGGAGTTACCTACAGAAACAGATGAGCAGATTTATGTTAGAATCTTGAGGACACTTCTTTCAAACAATGTTCACATAACTAGAAGGTGTGTAATGATCATGTGCTGGAATGTATATTAGTAAATGAATGGATAAAGAATACTGGATGTTTACTGCCATCAACTTAAGCCTGGTTTCCAGATTCATCCTGGCTCATTCTCAATGTTCTTCATGCTCAGTATGGGGCTGTTCAAAGGTACATATAGCTTTCATCGGTCGTGTCCACTTAGAATCATAGAATGATATGCACAGAAGGAGGCTATTCAGCCCATTGTGCCTCTGCCAGCTTTTTGAAAGTATCTTTTCCTTCAACAGAGCGGTAGTGTTGAGGTAAGTTTGAAGAGCATTCACAATAACATTCTAGTGTCCACCCTGTGTTGCAGCTTGTGGGTGAATTTCCAAATGCAAATATAACAACAGCTCCAGTTTGAAATGGCAGTGGTAAAGAGCTGTGGTAGAGAATGCATGTCAAGCTTGCTCAGGGCTGTTTTCTGAGGGGTTAGCATAAATACTTAGCTATGGTGTAAACTTTATGGCCTACATACTTTGCCCATGATATTAGGAAAGACTGCATACCCTTAATTTGGCAGACTTCCTGAGACTATTAAACTTTATTTCATCTGCTGCTTTGTCCTTTGGGCATTGGGCACATCTTTAACTCATTAGGCCAGATCTTTCCAAACTGAGTGCACACTTCTCCTGAGGGGAGATTACAATGGAGACCCCCTTTTCCTGCCCTTCGTGCAGAAGTACCTTCATTTGGGGTATCAGTGATTTGCAACATTTTGCAGATGTCTCATAAGTGCCATTGTTTGCAGCAAAACAAGTAATACACACTCTGTTTAATCAGCAGTCGTAGCCTTTAAGAATTGCAAAAGTGCACAATTTCCTGACCTGACTGCAGGCCATGAGCTCCTGCTGACAGGCCCAATCTGGGCAGGGAGTTTCCTTTTAGTAAATATGTCAACTTGGGAAATCATGTGAGATTGACCCTTCCATGGTTTCACTAAGGGTGGTTTCACTTGCTGTGCTCCAGTCCCAATATTTCAACACTGGGACATATCAAATATAACTGTACAAAATTAATCCAAGGGAATTCAAGAGTGCAGAAAATTGGTAAAGATTTTTTTAAAGATTGCTTATCAAGCTATCCAATGAGACAAAAGGGCTCGATTTTCCACCATGGCAGGATTGCCCGACTTTAGGATCTGTGACCCTGCTTTGACCCTGTTGCATTTCCTGGGTCAGCTTAGCTTTAATACTAAGTAAGGGCTCCAAGCACTATTTGCATCCTCTATTGGAGGTTCACCTCTGCAGGGGAGGAAGGAAATCCAATGCAGATGCAGCAGCTTGTAAGGCAGGCCAGACAGTGTTTGAATGAGCAGAAAGTTGTTATACGCTCTATTTTGTTCTTAAAGGAGAAATAGTCCACAGTCAAAGAATGAACTGCCACTGGTGGTGGACCTGGAATCCTCAGGTCTCACTCCTTTCAAGGAAAACACACCAGAGCTCATGGGCAAGCATCTGAGGAAGCAGGGAAGTGGGTAGGGGATGGGGAGGCGGGGGGTTGGGAGATGAGGAGAAGTACCAACTGCTAGTTGGCCATGAAGCTCCTTCAGTTCCTGTTGCTCAAATGCGAACTCAATATGTTCTAAATGTTTAAGTTCACATCTTGTTCTGAAAGTGTTACGACTAATGAACACCTCATTTATCTATTTAATCCCTCAGGTTTTTTTGCCCTCTTTGGAGTACTGCAGTGATAAGCTAATGACAAGAGCCAAGAGGATAGTTTCTCTACATCTGGGCCATCCAATGCCAGGCGCTAATGATAATCTTCCAGTCTTCCTTAGACACAGGAGAGGTGCCAGAGGACTGGAGAATTGTACATGTTACACCCTTGTTCAAAAAGGAGTGCAAGGATAAAGCTGGCAACAACAGGCCAGTCAGTTTGACCTCAGTGGTGGGGAAACTTCTGGGAACTATAGTATGGGATAAAATCAATAATCACTTAGACAAGTGCGGGATAATTAAGGAAAAATCAGGTTTAACTAACTTGCTGGATTGTTTTGAGGAAGTAACAGAGAAGGTTGACAAGGGAACCACTGTTGATATGGAGTGTATGGATTTTCAAAAGACATTTGATGCAGTGACACACGACAGACTTCTGAGCAAAGTTCTAGCTCATGGAGTAAAAGGGAAAATAGGCACTTGGATAAGAAATTGGCTGAGTGACTGGAAACAGAGATTAGTGATAAATGATTGTTTTTCAGATTGGAGGAAGGTTTGTAATGGAGTTCCTCAGGGATCAGCGTTGGGACCCTAAACCTTCCTGATATATTAATGACCTAGACTGTGGTGTGCAGGGCATGATTTAAAAATTTGCAGATGATATGAAGATTGGAAATGTTGTCAACTCTGATGGGGATAGCTTTGAACTTCAAAAGGACATAGGCATGTTGATAGATTGGGCAGACAAGTGGCAGATGAAGTTCAATGCAGAGAAGTGTGAGATGATTCGTTTTGGCAAGTAAGATATGGTAAGACAAAGGGAAAGCCTCTAAAGGAGCTGCAGAAGCAGAGGGATCTCGGTGTATACATACATAGGCCATTGAAGATGGCAGCGTAGTTGAGAGAGCACTTAATAAAGCATCTTAGGGCTTATTAAGAGGGGCATTGAGCACAAGAGTAAGGAGGTCATGTTGAAATTGTATAAGACACTAGTTAGGCCTCTTCTAGAGTACTGCATTCAGTTCTGGGTGCCATACTTGAGGAAGGAAATGAAGGCATTGGACTGAGTACAGAAGAGATTCACAAGAATGATTCCTGGGATGAAGAACTGTAGCTATGAGGATAGATTGTAGAGGTTGGGACTGTTTTCCTTGGAGAAAAGAAGGCTGAGAGGAGACGTGATAGAGATTTTAAAGATTCTGAGGGGTATGGACAGGGTAAATAGTGAGTAACAGTTCCCACTCAAGAGAACATCAAGTACTAGAGGGCGCTGATTCAAAATAATTGGGAAAAGGCGTAAATGTGATGTGAGGAAAAAGTTTTTCACCCAGAGGGCAGCTGGAGTCTGGAAACAAACTTCATGAAAGGGTGGTGGAGGCAGGTTCGATCAAGGTATTCAAAAGGGAATTGGAGTGCTACCTGAAAAGAGAGATTGTGCAAGGTTAGAGAGATAAGGCAGGGGAGTGGCACTAGGTAGAATGCTCTTTCAGAAAGCCAGTGCAGACTCGATGGGCCATATGGCCTCCTTCTGCACAGTAAAGATACTGTGATACCCATACCACCGCCCCCCCACCCCCCATTTATGTCTGCTGGCATTGATTCTCTTGCTGCTAAAAAGCAGCCAAAAGACACTCACTTGGAGAAGTACCTGTAGTAATGAGACAATGGAAAGTGTGCATAGTAGCACGCTGAGCTGAAATGAGCAAGGGAAGCTGGTGTTGAAAGGTGAAGGGGCAGTTACTCCTGGCCTTTGGCTGAGGAGGCATCAGCCCTCAGCCCTGATTACTTAGGACCTAATCCCCAGTGGTCTAGTATTTATAAGAAGGAAGCAATGGTAACTATCCTGAGCTGCTCCCACACAAACAGTTGGCCTTATAGTAGCTTGGACTTCCTTCTTCTTTAACTGATTTACTTGTTGAACACCCCCTGTCTTCACTGAGGTCTTCAGTGGGTCTTTGTTTTAGATTCTTGGAGTACCTCGACCCTCTGATGTCACTTGTTGGATCTTTTGGTGCTACAATGGTGTTAGTTTCTTCCTTTGCACTTGAAAGCTCCCTCCTGCTAGGAGACCATTGTGCATTCTTAATGAGTCCTAATCCAAGAAAATGGGTATAAATTCAGTGCATAAGGTGACACATGTAGAAGTCCTGCCCTTTTGAAACTCTGCCCTAATGAACAGAACTTTTCCCTAAATATTCTGCATAGTTACTACTTCCAAAGGGCAGATATAGATGATATGACCACCTAAAAAGAGTTAATCAGTGCAAAATTCACACTTTGATATAAATAAAATGAAGGTGCTAGGTTGACCAAAGTAAACAAATCCTCAGGGTAGGTGGTACTTATCTTTGAATGCTGAGAATACTGGAACAAAATTTATGAGGATTTGACCATAAAAAATGGCACACCTGCTCCTACAAAATCCACATTAGTGGTAGTGGGGGTTAAAAATTTCCTGTTCTCACAGTGTCACAAAGTTGTGGAAAGCAATTACAGGTCCATGCAGTCAGAAGGGCAAAAAAAAAAAGCAGGTCCCAGTTGTAGAAACTTCAAGTGAAACTCTCCACCCTCTTCAGGGTCTGAAACACTTCACTTTTGCCCAACTTAGTTGCTGCTGACAATAGCTGCTCCTTGTTAATTATCATTTTAAGTTAAACCTCAAGTGATTTGTGAGCGTAAAAGCAGGAAACTCAGAGCTTGTGCACCACTGACCCTCATTATCATATATTTAAATGGTCTAATTTGGACTTGACTGGCCAAAAATGCAAGGGAGTTGAATGGGTATAATGTGAATCATTGGTATATCAGAGAAAAAAAGAGAAATGGAATATTGAAGCACCTACCAAGGCTGTAACAGTTTGGGAGTCTGAACCAATCTGATCCTCTTTATCAAACTGGTCATTGTCACTAAAAACCTCTTTAGGTGTTCCATGTAAGGAAAAGCTAGCTTTTACGCAATTTATTGTTATTTTGCTGGTGGTGTTCTGTAATGTGTGTATCTCTGGGTAAGTGGAGTAGTAGTCGGTAACTACCAATGAAGCAATACTTATGCTGCCACCTAAAAAATTGGCATAAGCTTTCACTGCAGTGTTGACTGAGGATTCAGTGGTTTTACCTATTGGTTTAGTTGACCTACTTTAAGTGGAACAAGCAATTTGCTATCAGATAAGTAACATCCTGTTGCATTCTGGGCCAATTCATGAGCTTCTATGCTCAATAAAAAAAATATTTGCGCCATTTCCCTCATGAATTTTCTTCAGCTTTTTAAAGTAAATTCTTTGGCATTATGTTTGTATTCCTTGTGTATATTGTTCCAACTATACATTTCAGCATGTGTCTGTCTCCCCAAAGCCTGTCCACCATCTACAGGCAGAAGTTAGGAGTGTGCTGGAATACTGTCCACTTGCCTCGGTGAGCGCAGCTCCAACAACACTCAAGAATCTCAACACCATCCAGGAGAAAGCAACCCACTTGATTGGTACCCCATCCAAAAACATTCATTCCCCCACCATCAACAAACGTTGGCAGTGTGTACCATCTATAAGATGCACTGCAGCAACTCACCAAGGCTCCTTAGGCATCACCTTTCAAGCCCTCGACCGCTAACATCTAGAGACACATGGGAACACCTCTGAGCCACTCACCATTCTGACTTGGAACTATATTGCTGCTCATTCACTGTCACTGGGTCAAAATTCTAGAACATCTTCTAATAGCATTGTGGATTTACCTAAACCACATGGACTGCAGTGGTTCAAGAAGGCAGCTCATCAAGGCAATTAGGGTTGGGCAACAAATGCTGGCCTAACCAGTGATGCCCAAACCCATGAATGAATTAAAAAAAGCATGTTTGTCTGTATAACATTCTTGTTTTACTCATTGTCATACCATTAATATAATTTAACTGAAAGATTTCCAAGCTTTCCTTCCTTTCTTTCTCCATGATGCACTTCAACTTACAGCCAGATACTAATAGCTATGTTAAGATAACCTTAAATATCCTCAACAGCTTCTTCATTGGACTTTAAAAATCCTGCTCCATTGTTCTTTACAATAAATCAGTAGCCTATATATTACATTTACCTGGTCCAGTGCATGTGATATCTTAAAATCATATATCTGTAGCCATTCTTTGCACTTGCAAAAGAAAATCTTGCAAAGATTTTGTCAATATAGTAATAAGCAGTGCATGGTGCCTTTCAATACAAACAATTTGACAATGCCATTCTGATTGAACTTTACAAGCAAATGGAGCACTTACGAGCTCTTCTGAATCTGTGCACATCTTACTTCCAGGCGCTGCAAACACAATGCAGCGATGCTGTCCATAACATATTTGTGATTTTTTGATCTTTCAAGATCATAGAACTTCAGGAAAAGTTACTGCATCAGCAATGCCGTTGTTTTTCTCCATTTTGCATTTCCAGCTCCATTTATTAGTACTTTCAAAGTCTTTCAGGAGGCAAAATTTGTTTCCATAGCACCATTGGTTTGATTTCTGGTACGCTTTGTGCCGAAGGCCATTTTGGTGAGAGTGTAATGTGGGCATTATGAGCAAGAACCAGATGTATGCAGAGTAGATGGATCAGTCAGTGTCCAACACTGTCATTCTGGACCATGTCACTCCAGTTAAAGTAATTTCATAAACGTGAACAGCTGAACATATGGTCAGCAGCTGGAAGAATTCCTTGCCAAGGCAATTTGAGACTAGGAGGAGTGTGCAACAGGTCAAGATCACTGTGGAGAAGATTGGGAAGAGTGTGCAGCAGGTCAGGATCACTGAAGCAGACTGGGAGGATTGTGAAGCAGGTCAGGAACACTGTGAAACAGACTGGGAGGAGTGTGAAGCAGATCAGGATCACTATGAAGCAGACCGGGAGGAGTGAGCAACAGGTGAGAATCACTGTGAAGTAGACTGGAAAGAGCGAGCAGCAGGCCAGGATTACTGTGAAGCAGACTAGAAGGAGCGTGCAACAGGTTAGGATCACTGTGAAGCAGACTGGAAGGAGCGTGCAATAGGTTAGGATCACTGTGAAGCAGACTGGAAGAAGCGTGCAACAGGTTAGGATCACTGTGAAGGAGACCGGGAGGATTGTGAAGCAGGTCAGGGTCACTGTGAAGAAGACCAAGAGGAGTGAGCAACAGGTCAGGATCACTGTGAAGCAGACTGGAAGGAGCATGCAACAGGTTAAGATCACTGTGAAGCAGACAGGGAGGAGTGTGCAGCAGGTGTATATGTACATAAATCATTGAAGGTAGCAGGACAGGTTGAGAGAACAGCTAATAAAGTGCATGGCATCCTGAGCTTCAATAATTGGGGCTTAGAGTAAAAAAGCGTGGAAGTTGTCATTAGCAAATTGATAAAAGGGGTCATCGACAATGCTATCAAGCAACACTTTCTCAGCCATAACCTACGCACTGACACTCAATTTGGGTTCTTCCAGGGCCACTCAGCTCCTGACCTCAGTACAGCCTTGGTCCAAGCATGGACAAAAGAGCTGAAATCCAAAGGTGAGGTGAGAGTGACTGCCCTTGACATCAAGGCAACAATTTACTGAGTGTGACATCAAGGACCCCTAACAAAATTGGAGTCAATGTGGAAAGCACTCCTAGCACAAAGGAAGATGGATGTGATTGTTGGAGGTCAATCATCTCAGTCCCAGGGCATCACTGCAGGAGTCCCTCAGAGTAGTGTCCTAGACCCAACCATCATCAGCTGCTTCATCAATGGCCTTCCCTCCATTATAAGGTCAGAAGTGGAGATGTTCATTGATGGTTGCTCAATTCAGCACCATTCATGACTCCACAGATACTGAAGCAGCCTGTGACATATATACCTTGACCTCAACAACATTCAGGCTTAGGCTGATAAATGGCAAGTAACGTTTATGCCACACAAGGGCCGGGCAATGACCATCTCCAACAAGAGAGAATCTAACCATCTCCACTTGACATTCAATGGCATTACCATCACTAATCCCCCTGCTGTCAGTTTTCTGGGGGGCTTACTATTGACCAGAAACTGAACTGGACCAGCCGTATAAACACAATGGCTACAAAAGCAGCTCAGAGGCTGGGAACTCTGTGGCGGGTAACTCACCTCCTGACTCTCCAAAGCCTGCCACCATCTACAAGGCACAAGTCAGGGGTGTGATGAAATACTCTCCACTTGCCTAAATGAGTGCAGCTCCCACAACACTCAAGAAGCCTGACACCAGGACAAAGCAGCCCACTTGATTGGCACCACCTCCAACACCTTAAATATTCACTCCATCCAGCACTGACACACAGTGTGTGTAGGGTCTACAAGATGCATTGTAGCAATGCATGAAGGCTCCTTCGGCATCTTCCAAATCTGTGACCTCTAACACCTAGAAGGACAAGGGCAGCAGATGCATGGGAACACCACCACCTGCAAGTTCCCCTCCAAGCCACACACCATCCTGACTTGGGAATATATCCCCCTTCCTTCACTGTTGCTGGGTCAAAATCCCGGAACTCTTAACAGCACTGTGGATGTACTTACACCAAATGATAGCAGCAGTTTAAGAAGGTGGCTCACCATCACCTTTCCAAGGGCAATTAGGGATGGGCAATAAATGCTGGCCTAGCCAGTGGCTCTCAAATCCCATGAAAGAATTTTAAAAAAGTTATGTTAAAGCTGTATGAAACGATTCCACCTCAACTGGAGTATTGCATCCAGTGCTGGACACCACACTTTAGAGAAGGATATGAAAACATTAGAGAGGGTGCAGAAAATACTCACAAGAATGATTGGAAAAGTTGGGATTATTCACCTTGGAGAAGAGAAGTTTGAAAGAAGGTTTGATAGAAGTATTAAAATCCTGAGGTGTTTCAATAGAACAGATATGGTAAAACTGTTCTCATTGGTGGAAGGATCGAGAACCAGAGAGCACAGATTTAGGGTAATTAGCAAAAGAAGCAATGGCAACATGAGGAAAAACTTTTTCACGCGGAGTATGGTTAGGATCTGGAATGCACGACCTGAGAGTATAGTGGAGGCAGTGTCAACTGGGACTTTCAAAAGGGAATCTGAAAAGTAAAAGTTTGCAGGGCTACAGGGAAAAGGCAGTGGAGTGGCACTAGGTGAATTGCTCCTTCAGAAGGCCAGCACAGACTTGATGGGTTGAATGGCCTTCTTCTGTGCTGTAACCATTCAGTGATCCTGACCTGTTGCTCACTCCTCTCGGTCTTCTTCACAGTGATCCTGATCTGCTTCACACTCCTCTCGGTCTTCTTCACAGTGATCCTGGCCTGCTGCTTGGTCTTCCCAGTGAATGGTTTAATGATTTTAAAGGATCACCAACAATTTAAAGGTTAATTGCTGATTACTTTCTATTGGCTCTTTTTGAGTTTGTCAAATTGCTTGGTGTTTTGAGGAGTTAGTTACAGCTCGTGAAGTTCGTGATTCTGTACACGCGGAATTGTTGGTTGTGTGAAAGGGCCTCTGGCACACCACTTGTTTCCAGTCATGGGTGTCATAGATGTAATTCCCCTTGGGCTATGGTATGAGAGGGAGATGATGCAGAGGCAGAAAATAAAAAGGCAAACTGTTCCCAAAAGGAGGGGGAACAGGAGAAAAACTCTCAACAGAAACTATTAACCACCTAGGCCTTTTGGGGGCAATTTTCTTACCTCCACCTAGGAACAATGTGTAGATCATATGCGATTCATGAAGGAGGTGTTTACAGAACTCCGCCACCTCTTGAAAATAGGCCTGCTATCACAGAGCAGGGCAGGGTCAGCATTGCTATAGGCAGTGGCCCTGGATTGATAGGGATAGGGTTTTCCTTTTTCCTGTTATTTAATTCCTCTTTTGCCACTTTCAGCCCTGCCAGAGCCAGAATTCATCTCATCTTCAATTAGAAGATAGCAGGAAGTTTGTTTGCTGCCTGCATTACTTTGAATGGGCATGGGTTAATCATACATTGCACTCACTGTGGCCATTTTCAGGGACTATCCAATTTTGTACCAAGAGCATCGTATGAATTTGGAAATTGACCAGATCTGGGAATCTCTGAATGTTTTTCCTTCCCTCTGGATATAGCAAATGTTCAATAGCTCAGATTTTCTTTTCCTCTGGTGTAATTCCTGCTGTCAGGTGTGGCTCAGTGGCTGCACTCTGACATTTGAGTATTAAAACTGTGAGTTCAAGCCCCACTCCAGAAATCTGAGCATATAAACCAAGCTGACGCTCCAATGCAGTACTGAGGGGATGCTGGACTGTCAGAAGTGTTGCCTTTCAGATGAAATATGAAGCTGAGGCCCCATCTATCTTCTCAAGTTGATATAAAAGATCCCATAGTACTATTCAAAGAAGATCAGGGAAGTTCTTCTGGCATTCTGGTGAACACTTTTCCTTCAACCAAAATTCCTGGAAACATGTTATTTAATTATTTATCTCATTGCTGTTTATGAGACCTAGCTGTGTGCAAATTAACTGTCAATGTTTCTCCAAGTTGTGAGTGATTACACTTGAAAATTATTTAATTCGCTGTAATGTGTTTTGAGACATCCTGAGATTGTGAAAGGAACTACATACTTGCAAGGTCAATGCTTTCAGTAGCAATGATTTCAGCCAACAAATATCAGCTCAGTGACTCCAAAAACACATCTGTCTTTATTAAGTGTTGAGTCAACTCTTCTAGCAGCTTTGAATACTTCTAAAGATGCCATTTTGCAAATTTGCACAAATGCCAGACTATTCAGTCATCTATCAATATGCTGTCACCATTAATATGCTCAGGTATTATTATATCAATGGATTTGTTAAATATTTCTTAGACACTTCCAGAGTAGAAACAGTGCCAAAGGGAAGTCACAAGTACACGTAATGCCCATCAGCAGTACTAACTGTGGATCACTGAGAACTGATACACTTCTGGCTCAAAGAAGGGCAGGGCTGGATACAAGGTGTTCAGGAAAGATAGGAAAGGATGAAAAGGGGGAGGGATGGCAGTACTGATTAAGGAGAGGATTGCAGTGCTGGAGGAAGAGGATGTCTCAGATGGGTCAAGGATGAAATCTATTTGGCTAGAGCTAAGGAACAAAAAAGGTGCAATTACATTGCTTGGTGTGGTCCATAGGCTGCCAAATAGTGGGAAGGATGTAGACGAACAAATTTGCAAGGACATTACAGAGAAGTGCAAAAATTATAGGGTATTTAAAATGGGGTACTTTAATTATCTGAATATAGACTGGAATAATAGCAATGTAAAGGGCAGTGAGGGACAAGATGAAAATTTTCTACAGCAGTATTTTCCAGTCCACTAAAAAATGAGGCACTTGGTTCTTGGGAATGAGGTTGGCCACATGGATGTAGTGTCAGCAGGAGAACACTTAGGGCATGGTAATCATTGTATCATAAGTTTTAGGCTGGCTATGAAAAAAGACAGAATAGTTGGGGAAAGCCAACTTCAATGGGATAAGAATGGACCTGGACCAAATAAAGTGTAGTCAAATGTTGGCAAGGAATATGGTAGCTGAGCAATGGCCTACCTTCAAAGAGGAGGTATTTCGGGCACAGTTAAGGTAGGCTCCTTTAAAGGGAAAGGTAGGCCAAAGAAAGCCAAAGCTCCCTAGATAACAAAGGAGATAGAAGTGAACATAAAGTAGAAAACATGTACTTATGACAGATGTCAGTAGAAAATACAGTTGAGAACCAGGATGAATATAGAAGGTTCAGAGGGGAGGTGAAAAAGAAGATAAGTGAAGCAAAGAGCGGGTATGAAAAGAGACTGGCAGCCAACATAAAAGGGAATCTCAAAATAATAAATGGATGTTTAAAAAAGGGGAGTGGGACCAATTAGGGACCAAAAGGGGATTTACACATGAAGGCAGGGGCATGCTGAATGATTACAAACATACAAAATAGGAGCAGAAGTAAGCCATTTGGCCCCTCGAGCTGTTCCACCATTCAATAAGATCATGGCTGATCTGTTTGTGTTTCAAGTTTTACATTCCCATCTACCCTCGGTAATGTTTGATCCCTTGCCTAACAAGAACCTTTCTACCTCTGCTTTAAAAATATTCAGTGACCCCGCTTCCACTGCCTTCTGAGACAGAGAGTTCCAAAGTCGCAGAACCCTCTGAGAAAAAATTTCTCCTCTAATTTTAAAACAATGCCCTCTAGTTCTGGACTCACACACAAGAGGAAACATCCTATCCATGTCCACCTTGTCAAGACCATTCAGGGTCTTACATACTTCAATGAAGTCACCCTCACTTTTATAAACTCCAGTGACTACAAGCCCAGCCTCTCCAAGCTATCCCCAGAAGACAACCCACTCATTCCAGGTATCAGTCTAGTAAACCTCCTGCCTTGGGTCCTCCCTGGAGTATTTTTCTTTATAGTAAGAATATACCTATTCTGAGCATTCTGAAAAGTCCCCTTAAAAGTCTGCTACTGCCTCTCTATTGATCTATCGCCTAGCCTGGTAGCCCAGTTAACTTCAGCTAGCTCAGCTTTAATGCTCACATAGTTGCCCTTATTTAAGTTTAAAATACTAGTCTTAGACTCACTCTTCTCTCTTTCAAACTGGATGTAAAATTCAATCATATTGTAGTCTCTACTACCAAAGTGTGCCTTTACCCTGAGGTCATTAATTAATGCTGTCACATTATACAATACCAAGTCTAATATAACTTGCTCTCTGGTTGATTCAAGAATGTGCTGCTCTAAGAAACTATCTTGAAAGCATTCTATGAACTCTTCATCCAGGCTGCTACTGCCAATCTGATTTTTTCAGTTTTTAATGTAGATTCAAGTCACCCATGATTATTGCCATCCCTTTATCGCAAGCACCCAATGTTTATTCTTGTATATTTTGTCCTAAATTGTGGTTACTGTTAGGTGGCCTGTAGGCCACTCCCAGTAGTGACTTCTTTCCCCTACTATTCCTCATTTCCACCCAAACTGATTCTACATCATGATCTCCTGAACCAAGGTGGTTGCACAAATGCCAAACTTGATTAACAGTGCAACCCCTCCACCTTTACCTAGCTTCCTATTCTTCTTGAAGGTCATGCACCCCTCAATATTCAGGACCCAATCCTTGTCATCCTGCAGCCACATCTTCGTAATGGCTATCAGATTATATTTATTTACTTCAATGTGTGCTATCAGTTAATTTACTTTGTTATGAATACTGCATGCATAACAAAGTAAATTAATTGATAGCGCACATTGCTTCCTGCCATTCTCCGACCCCCATTTCCCATTTACTTTTCTCCTCTCTTACCTTGTCTCTACTCTTTGATATAGCACATCTTTGCACATTTGATCCCTTGCCCCCACTCTTTGGTTTAAAACCCTCCCTACTTCCCTAGTTTTGCGGATTGGAAGACGATTGGTCCCAACATGGTTCAGGTGAAGACTATCCCTACAGTACAGCCCCTACTTTCCCCAGTATTGGTGCCAGTGCCCCACGAACTGGAATCCACTTCTCCCACACCAGTCTTTGAGACATGTGTTCATCTCTCTAATTTTATGTACTCTATGCCAATTTGCACATGGCCCAGTTAATAATCCAGAGGTTATAACCTTTGAGGTTCTGTGTTTCAATTTATCACCTAGCTCCTCATACTTTCTATGCAGAACGTCTTTCCTGGTTCTACTTGTGTCATTGGTGCCTACATAGACCATGACAACTGGATCTACCCCTCCCAATGCAAGATCCTCTCCAGTCCTGAGCAGATGTCCCAAACCCTGGAGCCATGCAGGCAACACTGCTGTCTG
Source organism: Carcharodon carcharias (assembly GCF_017639515.1). Classification (NCBI taxonomy): domain Eukaryota; kingdom Metazoa; phylum Chordata; class Chondrichthyes; order Lamniformes; family Lamnidae; genus Carcharodon; species Carcharodon carcharias. The sequence goes on from NC_054469.1 coordinate 61,480,817, forward strand.
GAATCACGCTATTTGCTGCAGAGAACAGTGTTAGTCCCACTCATGGTACTACACCACTACAGTCCTTTTTGCTCCCCTCCACTTGAATGTCTTCCTGTACCACAGTGCCATGGTAAGTTTGCTCATCCACCCTGCAGCCCTTGCTCTTATCCAAACAAGCTGAGAGAACCTCAAACCTACTGGACAATTGCAGAGGCTGAACTCCTGCACTCCTGCCTTCTGGGTCCCCTTACTTGCCTCACTTATAGTCACATCCTTCTGTGCCTGACCACTAGCCAAATCAGAAGACCCTATCCTAAGTGGTGTGACTGCCTCCTGGTACAAAGCATGCATGTAACTTTCCCCCTCCCTATGTGTCGCAGAGTCTGCAGCTCAGTCTCCAGCTCAATGACTCTGAGTCGAAGTTCCTCAAGCCACAAACACTTACTGCAGACGTGTTGGCCCTGGATAACAATGTAACCCAGGAGCTCCCACTAGCTCCAACATTGACACATCACCTGTCCTCCCTTCCTTAATGTGTTTTGAATAATTATTTAATTATATTTTTCACTTATTTATGTTGCTTATTTATATATTTTGTTAACTACCACCAATTTGTATGCTATTTTAAACATTAGTAATAGAATAGACCTTAGCCACTCACCGGATACTCACCAAACAGCCAGCTCCTTCCCTTTTAGTAGAGCAAAAACCAATTCCTACGGAGTGGGAAAGATAGAAAAAGGAAACAAACACCACCTTCCCTGACATCCGTGAACTCCCCATCTCACTAAACTCCAAATCTGTCCTCAGTTTCCTCAGCTGTACTTGTTTACCTTAGCTGCACTAAAGAGGCTTGTATTTACAGCCAACTGAATGGGGCTAGAGTAACCATATTCAACCAGTTAGCTAATTAACCAGTCAGCTCTCACATCTGTGAGTGAGACTACCCTATCTAAACTGCTAATTACAGACTAGATTTGCTTTTACAAGCAAAGCTGAAGAACAAAATTAAAATGTTAAACTCCCCTTCTCACCAAACACGAAGGGCAGAATTTTTCGCTGAGCAGGCGGGAGTGTGCCCGACCGACTCAAGTGTAAAATAGTGCACGTTAACAACGGGTGAGCATCTTGATGCCATTGCGCACTCACATGATATTTTGGCCAGCGGGGGTGTGCGTATGTGAATTGGAGCTGTGCCCGCCATCAATTATGAGGCTAGTTAAGACCATTAAAAAGGCAATTAATAAGACCATAAGATGTATGAGCAGAAGTAGACCATTCGGCCCACCAAGTCCACTCTGCCATCCAATGAGATTATGGCTGACCTGATAATCCTCAACTCCACTTTCCTGCCTTTTCCCCATAACCCTTGATTTCCTTACTGATTAAAAATCTGTCTATCTCAGCCTTGAATATAATTAACGACCCAACCGCTACAGCACTCTTTGGTAAAGAATACAATAGGTTCACTACCCTCTGAGAGAAGAAATTCCTCCTCATCTCTGTCTTAAATGGGCAACCCCTTACTCTAAGATTATGCCCTTTGGTCCTAAACTCTCTCACAAGGGGAAACAACCTCTCAGCATCTACCCTGTCAAGCCCCCTAAGAATCTTATATGTTTCAATAATGTTGCCTCTCATTCTTCTAAACTCTAATGGGTACAGACCCAACCTACTGATCCTCATAAGAAAATCCCTCCATACCTGGGATCAACCTAGTGAACCTTATCTAGACTGCCTCCAATGCCAATATATCTTCCCTTAGATAAGGGGACCAAAACTTTTCACAGTATTCTAGGGCTGAATTTTCAGTTTGTCAGGCGGGCAGGGCTGACTCAATCATGGGCAGGCATGGACCCGATCGTCGTTGGCGATTGGGGCCACTGCACCATTTTGCACGGGCAGGCCCATTAAGGCCCACCCAGCGTGATGTCCGCACAGAAGCGTTATGCACTCCCTGTGCGGGCAGGGGGAATCCCTAAAATTGAGGATGCGCTCTTTCGCACATGCGCACGAAAGAGCACATTCATCTCCCTGAAGCTAAGTGCAGCCTCAGGGAGATCGCCTCTACTTTTAAAAATAGAGAAAAAAAAATTCGCCAAAGGTAAAATCCTGCCCTAGGTGTTATCTAACTAGCACCTTGTATAGTTTTAGTAAGACATCCCTATTTTGGTACTCCATTCCCTTTGAAATAAAGGCCAACATTCCATTTTGCCTTCCCTATTACCTGCTAAACTTGTAGGTTACCTTTCTCGGATTCATGTACAAGGACTTTCAAATCTTCCTGTGCTACAGCCTTCTGTAATCTTTCTCACTTTAAACAATATTCAGCTCCTTTATCCTTCCTTCCAAAGTGCATAACCTTACATTTTCCCACATTATATTCCATATGTCAAGTTTTTGCCCACTCACTTACCCTGCCTATACCCCTCTGTAGACTCTTTGTGTCATCCTCATCACTTGGCTTCCCATCTATTTTGCTGTCCTCCACAAGCTTGGCAATAGTACATTCAATTCCCTCATCCAAACCATTCATATATATTATAAATAATTGTGGCTCCAGCACTGATCCATGTGGCACTCCATTAGTTATATCTTGCTAGCCTGAAAATGCACCCCCCCCCCCTTCCCACTTATCCCAGCTCTCTGGAAATTCAAATATATTACATCTACTACTTCCCTGTTATCTATCCTGCTTGTTACAAATTTATTAGAATTCTTTAAAGAGGTCAGGCATGATTTCCCCTTTGTGAAGCCACGCTGACTCTGCTTGATTATATTATGCATTTCTAAATGCTCTGCCATTACATCCTTTATAATAGACTCAAATATTTTCCCAATGATGGATGTTAAGTTAACTGGCCTATAGTTACCTGTTTTCTGCCTCCCTCCCTTTTTGAATAAGGGTGTTACATTGGCAGTTTTCCAATCCTTTGGGAGTTTTCCAGAACCTATGGATTCTTGGAGGATTACTACCAGTACATCCACTATCTCTGTAGATACTTCCTTTAGTATCCTAGGACGCAACCCATCAGGTCCAGGGGACTAATAGGCCTTTAGCCCCATTAGTTTCCCTAATACTTTTTCTCTAGTGATTGTTATTGTATTTCCTCCCCGACTTTTGAACCTTGATTATTTCGTATTTTTGGAATGCTATTAGTGTTTCCTACAGTGAATACTGAAGCAAAGTATTTACTCAACTCCTTTGCCAATTCCTGGTTCCCCATTATTATTTCCCCAGCCTTATTCTTTAAGGGGCCTCTGTTCACTTTGGCCACTCTCTTCCTTTTTCTATATTTAAAGAAGCTCTCACTGTCCGTTTTTATATTACTTGCTGGTTTAACTGCAAAGTTTATTTTCTCCCTCTTTATTTTTTTAGTTATCTTTTGTTGATTTTCAAAACTTTCTCATTCCTCTGGCTTACCTGTAACCTTTGCCAACTTGTATGCTTTTTCTTTCCATTTAATACTATCCTTAACTTCCTTGGGCTGTATTTTAGGTTGCTTGTGTGATTTTGCACTTGTCGCTCGGGCAAATGGGCAGGCGTGCAGCCGACAATTTGCTAAACCTCATCCAAAGGCGGCAAGTGTGAGTAGTGAAAAGTTTTGGAGATAGTTTGCTGCTGGTTGCTTATTGGCACTTGGCAGTTTCATTTCTATTCGTGGCTCCGTTCTTGGCATTTCCAGGCTTCATTTCAGGTCTTATTGGTGTCTCCAAGGCCCCCAGAGGATTCAGACTGTGTGGACTCTTCCAAGTATCAGACAGCCTTCTGTTACCCTGATATTTGGGATTGCGGTCTCCACTGGTGACTCCCCTTCTGAGGAGGAAGAGAGGGGCAAAAGGGAGAGGAGGCCAGGTGTCCCAATGCAGCTTCCAGATTAGGGACCTGTGGGAGGAGAGGCGCAGGCACAAGGGGTGCAGGGCCAGCAGGAGGTCCAAGGCTGAAGGGGCCGCTAACGATGCAACTATCCTGCTGCCAGGGTTTACAGGCAGCGATGCAGCTACCTCAATATGTCTGAGGTGCATGCTGGAGGAGGCTCCATCTCTCAAGGGAGACAGTAACCTCAATTTGACAGATGATTGGACCTGAAATCAGCTCCAACTGTGTCAGTGGGCAGCCCATGCCAGTGGCTCTGAAGGTCACAGCGGACCTCAACTTCTATACCTCTGCTCTTTCCAGGGGTCAGTGGGGGATCTGTGTGGAGTTTCCCAATCAGCTGTCCACAGTTGTGTGAAGCTGGTGACAGAAACTCTGTTCAGGCAGGCACTGACCTTTATTCTTTCCTGTGCGGATGAGGCCAGCCAGGCTGAACGAGCCAGAGGCTTTGCAGCGATTGCTGGGTTCCCCCAAGCTCAGGGTGGCATCAACTGCATTCATGTGGCCACCAAGGTACCAGCGGGTCAGCCAGATGGGCTTTGTCAACAGGAAGGGATCCCACTCCATCAACATGCAGATAGTGTGTGACCACAGGACGCAGATTCTGCAAGTCTCTGCAAGGTACCCTGGCAGCTCCCATGATACTTACATCTTCAGACACTCCCAGGTGTCCAGGCTCTTCAGTGCTCCAGCCCAACTGGATGGATGTCTGCTGGGTGACACGGGCTATTCATTGAAAAGGTGGCTCATGACGCCTCTCCGTCACCCAAGAACAGACGCAGAGCAGCACTACAATAGGAGTCATGCATACATAAGGATGGTGGTAGAGAGGACCATAGGCCTTCTCAAGAGGTGCAGGACCATAGTCCTTCTTAAGATGTGCTTCCGATGCCTGGACTGTTCAGGGGGTGCACTACAACACCCTCCAGAGCGGGTGTCACTGATAGTGGTTGCATGCTGCGCTCTCTACAATCTGGCACGGGCAAGGGGAGACGCACTGGAGAAAGAAGATCTTGACGCAGCTGCACGGACCATAGACAATGAATCCAGCAGTGAGTCAGAAGAGGACCCCAGTAAGAAGAACACTGAGGGCGTGGAGCCAGACCTCGGTAACCGCCAGGGAGGCAGAGACACCAGGGACGCCTTGATCCAATGTTCCTTCAGCTAGGCTACCAAAAATCTACTTCCACCTCGTGCCAGGGCTGCCCCTTCTATCCCAGATGTCTGAAATGACCCTTTCATTTGCACCCAAAGTCCACTCATTGCCTGTGCAATAAAGTATCAAGCCACTCACGTCCAACATTACATACTGGCGTACCCTGCACCAGAAAGAAAAAAGGTGAAGTGTACTCAGGCCATCAGAGCAAAAGCAAATTTAATGTTATTGTTGCATTGAATGCATAATGACATTACCATTGCTGGTTGATGTCCACACCAGCAGACAAAAAAACCAAACGTAAATGAATAGAAAATCACCGTGAACTGTCCACCTTGAGCTCATGATGCCTTTAACTTACGTTTCCGGGTGCTACATCTTGGTGCCCCCCCTCTCGCTGGCAGCAGCATTGGAGACAGCCTGCTGGCTCTGCTGTCTTGTTGGCCTTGATGAATTTGGCAGTTATCCTCTGGCCAGTGGAGTCTGTGCTGGCCCCGCCTGGGAGGGAGCGACCAGTGCCACAGCTGGCAACTCCCCAGTCATTGCAGCCTCTTCAGGTGCAACGGTCACTGGCGGAAGCGTGGAGGAGCTGCTGCTGTCATCCAGATTGCCCTGAGAGGAGCCCGCAGAGTTGACAGGCAGCCCGTGTGCCAACGTGAGGTCACTCTGGACCTCCCTGCTCGCCATTGATGGACAGGTACATAGCTGGGATACTGGGTGCCTCATCCATCTCCCATACTGGCACTGACAACCTGAGTTCATTGTCTGTGTGAGGATTTGCAGGTCTGAGCGCAACCCCAGGAACCCCTGATTCTGTCCTTGGAACTGCCCCTCTATGAGAGTTGCCACTCTCTCAAAGGAGGAGGCATTGTTCTCGACCATGAGGGTCAACGCAGTGCTGATGCTCCGCACGGACTCCTCTACAACGGAGACCATGGCACGCAGACCCTCATGGATCTCCACCAGATCTTCCCACACATTCAACTGGATATCCAGCATCTGCTGCCTAATGGACGACTCCAGAATCTCATCTTTAGCCTTTGACTGAGCATTGTCCTGGCCCCAGCAGTCCTCCAACTGCTAGCGCCCCGGGCGCTCTCTGCATCCGCCTGCACCTCAAGTGAGTGTGATGTGCCCTCACCAATGTGCACCAACATTCTAGCTGCAGATCTAATGCCCATCAAGGTCCTGGAATCTGTGCTGCTGCCTGGTTCAGAGAACGGGTGCATTTATAATGAGTGTTATGACTCTTGAAGGGGAGTAAAACAAACTCAAGAGTAGAAAAACACTGTGTTGTTGCCTAGCAATAGGGTCCAGAGAGGGAGGCCCACCCAGTGATCCTCTGGCATCAGGGATGTCCCTTCAGGGTCCAGAGAGCGAGTGCATGCCAGCGAATCTAAGGAAGAACAAGGACATGTCATTAGTTAAAGTCATCACACTGTCACTGTGCCTGCCAGGCACCCTGGTGAGACAATGGAGATCTACATCATGGTGCCATCATCTTTCAATGATCAATGGGGAATTCAGGTTTGAGGCTCCCATCAATGAACAGACGACACTAGAATGATTGCACAATCTGAAACTCTCACCTCTGTGCACTGCATTCTTACCTTTGTCTGGCACTCTTCCCTCCAGGCCTGGTTGCACGGGGACCATGCCGGTTCTCCAGCTCAAGGGCATCCTGATTGAACATGGTGAACAGCAGCAGGTTGGCTGGGCCTCTGCCTGTACCTGGCCAACCCCAGCTAAGGAACACCTTGGAGGGCACATCTGAGTCGTGGCTCTCCAAGCAGCCGGGGCTCACCCTCTTGGCCAGCTCGGGCATCATTGACAGTTGGCACTCAGACTCCAGCACCCCTGAGGTCCACAGGGGTCGGGGGTGGGGGGGGGGGGGGTGGCAGCTGCACCTTAACACTTCTGCATACTGATCCATGCCAACATGGTGCTTGTCCTTCCTGAGTGCAGCAGGTCATTGAACCTCTTCTGGCATTGCACCCATGTGTGCTGCACCATGTCATGGCTGCTAATCAGTGTTGCCACCTCCTCCCATGCCCTCTTCATGAGATGCGGTGGCCTCCTCTTCACATCCCTGGGGACAAGGGTGTCCCTCCTGGCAGCCACCTCCTCCTGGAGAACCATGAGGCACTCATCCGAAAAGTGGGGAGCCAAGTGCCCACACCTGACCTGCACTCCCGCCTGCCATCTCCAACCACACTCGACTCCATCACTTTGTTAACACAGAGCAAATGTTCTCCCATGGTAGCCTTCCAGGGGTTGGCCTGGGCCATTTTTTAACTGGCTGCTGGGTTGCCATTGGACTCAGTGGCTGACAGGCCCCTGCCCCCACTCGGCCCTTCCCGACCAGTGCAGAGCCGCGTTTCACTCTGGGCGGGCCTTAATTGGCCCACCAGTGTGAAATCGGGGTTGGGGGCCAATCGCAGGTGGTGGCCCGTTTCCCAGGCCCGCCTTCAAAATTCTGCCTCAAGTCTGTTGCCCAAATGAACACTTCACATCTGTCTTTACCAAGGAAGAAGATGCTGCCCAGGCCATGGTGAAAGAGGAGGTAGCTCAGACACCAGAAGGGTTTAAATTTGATAAGGAGGAGGTATTGGATGGACTGTCTGTACTTAAAGTGGATCAGGCACCAGAACCAGATGAGATGCAACCAAGGATACTGAGGGAAGTGAGAGTACAAGGCTTTGATATCTCCTGTGTTTCTGTTCTGTGTTAGGAAATAGAAATAGTTTCAGTAAGTCATATGTGTATTTAGGTGCATTAGGAATAAAGTATATCTTTAAGTTCAATTTATATTCTTTTCCTTCTGTGTGTTAAAAGGTGAAACCTGGGATCCAGTTTCATTTTTGAATGGAGACAGCAGGTTTAAAGTCTGTTTGTATACCTGCATTTATAATGAGTGTTATGACTCTTGAAGGGGAGTAAAACAAACTCAAGAGTAGAAAAATACTGTTGTTGCCTAGCAATAGGGTCCAGAGAGGGAGGCCCACCCATACTTATTCAGACAGAGACACCGAAAGCAGTTTGAGGTTACTTGGTCATTATGCTATAAGTTAAAGGGACCAGTTTAAATCTCTCTCTAGCTGACATACTAGCAGAGGGAATTAAGTCTAAGAACCTGAGATGACTTGCTCTAGAGTAACAGTGAATGTCAAGTGAATTCTGGATCTCAAGGGCGATACCAAGCTGTCAGCAGTCTACTGGGAGAGGGATCTGCAGAGAGAGTAGATTTCCCAAAAGAACCGAAAGGTCACAAGGCCAAGGAATGGAACAGCAAAGGTCCCAAGAGGACAGTTAAGTCAAAGGAAAAGGACAGGAACCTGGAAAAGTGCCTTTTAAGTGAAGCTAAGAGTGAGGAGCCAGAAGGTCCAAGGAGACAGCTGATGATCTGTAACTCTTTACTATGGGCATGTGAAGCAGTGGTGTACTGTTGGCACGGCTGAGCATTTGAGAGAGAGTGTGTGGAAGGAAGTTTGATTGCACATGTGATTCAGGGGAGGAACATCAGAAAGAGATTTCGAAACCCTGGAGGAGACCCCTGAGGAAGGCATCTGAAAGAAAGTGTCAGCGTAGGAGAAGATTCAAAAGTGGGTTCTTGAAGAGTGGAGATTGGAAACCCTCATGTGAAAGATGGAGTTCAGTGAGACTGGTTGGCTCACAGTGTGACAAGCACCTGGGGGGAGCTGAGGAGAGATTCAACACTCCACCCGCTCTCATGCCCACGTCTGTCCTTGGCCTACTGCAATGTTCCAGTGAAGCTCAACGCAAACTGGAGGAACAGCCCCTCATCTTCCGACTAGGCGCTTTACAGCCTTCCGGATTTAACATTGAGTTCAACAACTTCAGATCATGAGCTCTCTCCTCCATCCCCACCCACTTTCCGACCCCCCTTTTTCCAATAATTTTTATTTTTTAACTATATTTTTCTTTTCCCACCTATTTTTAAATTTATTTTGATCTATCATTTTATCTCTACCTTTTAGCCCATTTCGATCCCTTCCCCCCACCCCACCCCCACTAGGGCTATCTGCCACTTGTTTGTCCTGCTTTCTACCCTTAATGTCACCATTATTCCTTAGATAATATCACCGTCGTCAACACCCTTTTGTCCTTTTGTCTATGACATTTTTGGCAATCTCTTCTTTGTTTCCACCTATCACTGCCCCTCTATCCAGCTCTACCTGTCCCACCCCCCTCAACCAGCTTATATTTCACCATATTTTTATATTTCTTTAGTTCTGATGAAGAGTCATACAGACTCGAAAGGTTAACTGTGTTCCTCTCCGCAGATGCTGTCAGACCTGCTGAGTTTTTCCAGCTATTTTTATTTTTGTTTCAGATTTCCAACATCCACAGTATTTTGCTTTTATCCATAGCATCTGTTTGGAGTGGCATCAGTCACTTGGTTTCAGAGTGTGGTGTGTCTGACCACAGGCCACTTATTGGTTTACATGGACTGTGCACTTACTGTGAACATTGGAGTATAAGATAGCTTTTGTAACTTGTGTTACCCTTACAAATCTGTACATATCTGTAAAGGTATAGTTGTGGGTGAAGGAGTATTATAATATAGTTCATGTTTTCTTGTCTAATAAATGTTTTATTCTTTTGTTAGAAGTTCATCAGCTGACTCCTGTGACTCTGTTCAGTAGCCACTCTCCACATATCTAAACAAAAAATAAAAGTTAGGAACTATCAAGCTGGGATCCACCTTGGGATTTGGCTTGTTCAGTAGTAACATCATCTGAGATCATAACATATGCTGTAAGGCATTCTTACTATCTCTTGTATTTCTGTTTGCAAGTAAAATGTAATCAGTTATGGTGTGGACCATCATGTGGAGTTCACCGAGCAGTAGGGACATGATGTGCTGAGGATGAAGGGAGAAGAACTCTGACTGAAGACATCATCGCTGGGGCTCATATTGGACTTTTAAAAATAAAGACAGTTTAACTGAACAGGGACAAACATACACACACACAGACATGTCAGGACATGCCATCAAAGTGATGAACCAGACTAATTGCATCCAGACACTCTGTCCACAACAACTCTCATAGACAATGTCCTCTCTGGATATGTGTAAGTAGCTTTCTTCCTGTCTTATCAAGATACAGATATTGGAAACCCCCTGACCGAGACCAGGAAATGACCACAAGCAGATGGTCTTGCACAGCCATGATGGGATTGATAAGGCACTGAAACCCAAACGGATGACCTGATTCGAGGTAGTACCTTATATGTCAAGGGACTAGGGTCAGAAAGGGGTATAAAGCCACAGCCCACAAGCCCAATGTTGCTGCAGTCAGGGAAGTGTGACTTGACCAGTCATGGGAAGTCTTGTGGGAGAATTTGTTCCGCGAATTGACCACTCGGAAATGAGCTCCTATACGCAGGACTTACTAAGCAACTGGTGTTGCAAGAATATACAATTGCTTAGTGGGTTAATAAAGGTTTTCCACATAAAGTGGAAATTGTATCCAAAGTTTGTTTTATGTTATTGATACCTAGTATAGAGTCTGGACCTTAGAGTGAGATCCCCTGTTTGAGAGTTTGAGTGAGAGTAGAAATTGCAGAGGTACTGGTCATAACCTTTCAATCTTCCTTAGATTCAGGGGTGGTGTCAGAGAACTGGAGAATTGTAAATGTTATACCCTTGTTCAAAAGAGGGTGTAAAGATAAGCCCAGCAACTACAGGCCAATTTAAATTCAGTGGTGGGGACACTTCAAGAAACAACAATCCAGAACAAAATTAATAGTCTTGTGAACAAATGCGGGTTAATTACAGAAAATCAGCATGAATTTCTTAAGGGAAAATTGTGTTTAGCTAACTTGCTGGAGTATTTTGAAGAGATAATAGAGAAGACTGATGATGGCAATGCTGTTGATTTGGTGATTTGCTTGATGTGTTGATGTGGGCTTCCAAAAAGCTTTTAAAACAGTGCCACACAACAAATTTGTGAACAAAGTTATAGCTCAGGGAATAAAAGGGGCAGTATCAACATGGATGTGAAATTGACTGCGTGACAGTAAACAGAGAGTAGTGGTTAATAAATGTTTTTTGGGCTGGAGGAAGGTTTGTAGTCGAGTTCCCCAGGGGTCAGTGTTGGAGCCCTTGCTCTTCCTGCTATATATTAATGATCTAGCCCTTGGCGTACAGGGGAGAATTTGAAAGTTTGTTGTTGATACGAAACTTGGAAGCATTATGAACAGTGAGGAGGATAGTGTTGAACTTCAAAAGGACATGGACAAGTCGGTGGAATGGGCGGACAGGTGGCAGGTGATGTTAAATGCTGGGAAATGTGAAGTGATTCATTTTGGTAGGAAGAACATGGAGAGACAATAAAAAATTAAGGGCACAATTCTAAAGGCAGTGCAGGAGCAGAGGGACCTGGGTGTATATGTGCATAAGTCACTGAACGTGGCAGGATGGGTTGAGAGAGCAGTTAATAAAGCATTTGGTACCCTAGGCTTTATTAATAGGGTCATAGAGTCCAAGAGCAGAGAGGTAATGTTAAATTTGTATAGGACATTAGTTTGGCCTCAGCTAGAGTATTGTGTCCATTTCTCGGTGCCACACTTTAGGGAAGGCGTGAAGGCACTGGAAAGAGTGCAGAAAGATTCATGAGAATGCTTTCTGGGACAAGGAGCTTCTGTTATGAAGTTAGATTGGACAAGTTAGGACTGTTTTCCTTGGAGAAAAGAAGGCTGAGAGGAGATTTGATAGAGGTGTTCAAAATCATGAGGGGTCTGGACAGAGCAGATAGGGAGAAACTATTCCTACTTGTGAAAGGATCTAGAACACAAGGGCACAGATTTAAAATGATTGGTAAAAGAATCAAAGGCAACATGAGGAAAAACTTTTTCACAGTGTGTAGTTAGAGTGTGGTGGATGCAGGGTCAATTGAAACATTCAAAAGGAAATTAGACAGTGATCTAAACCAGGAAGAATGTGCAGGATTACGGGAGAAGGTGAGTGAATGGCACTAAATGAATTGCTCATTTGGAGACCCAATAGACCAAATGGCCTCCTCGTGCGCAGTAAGATTTCTGTGATTTCTGGGATTTCTGTGACTTCAAAATCCATCACCTTATTTAAAACCATAGAGAACTAATTAGCTTCCCACTACTTGTCCATCTATGAGCATTCTACTTATTAAGATATTACCTTGCAAAAGTTATCTGAAGATGAATCAGAAGTGTATATATCCCGAGTTCACGTTAATTAACCAGGCTAGCTGATCAACCATCAAGAGCATCTTGACATGCACCAGGCTTGCCTGCCACAGGTAGGGGATCGGAAGCTGCTGTGAAGTCATGGCTGCCAAAGGGAGGAAACATACTACCCCCAAATTTAGCAATGTCTCCCTCGGGCGTGTACTGGACGCATTGGAGGCCTGCTGTGAAGTCTCCTACGCCCACCCTGGGTGAAGAACAGCAAGTAAGTGGCAAATTCAGCATGACAGGTAGTGGAAATTGTGGTCAGCCATTAACTGACCTGATTCCTGTGCATGTCTAGGAACATGGTAGCTCACATCTGCCACTTACTGCAGGGCTTGGCGCCAAGGGGACATGGAGGGCATCCTCTGCCAGTGGTTGTGAAAGTGACCGTGATGCTCAATTTCTATGCTGGTGGCCCCTTTCAGGGCTCCACAGGTGATCTCTGTGGGATTTCACAATCCGCCACCCACAAATGCACCCATGAGGTCACGCATGCCACCTTCTCCATGGCACACAACTTTGTGCATTTCGCCCGGGACCGGAACAGTCAGGATGCAAGGGCCATTGGATTCACCCTGATCTTGAGTTTCCCACAGCTACAGGGTGTGATTGACTGCACTCATGTGGTGCTCAGGTCTCCATTGCTACACTCAGTGGACTTCATCATCCGCAAGGGCTTCCACTCACTGAACGTGCAGCTGGTATGCAACCACCAGAAATGCATCCTGCAGGTGTGCGCACTGTTTCCAGGGAGTGTGCATGACACTGACATCCTGAGTTGCTTGCAGATCTCTGCAGTCTTCTAGGTTCCACAGAGGCTGCAGGGTTGTCTCCTTGGGGGCAAGGGCAGAGGACATGGCTGATGACATCAGTGTAGCAGCCTCAGACTGCAGCAGAGCGACGGTATAATGAGGCTCATGCAGCAGCTCGCAATTTGGTGGAGCAGACCATCGGAATGCTGAAGATGTGGTTCCGGTGCCTGAACCAGTCTGTTGGAACCCTGCAATGCAGTCCGCAGAGGGTGGCACACATCGTTATGGCCTGCTACGCCCTGTACAACCTGGCACTCCAACAGGGAGATGAGCTGGCTGAGGAAGATAGAGGAGCTGGAGGTCTCCTCAGCTGAGGAGGATGCCGACGGGGATGCGGGTGAGGTGGTCCTCAGTGGTGACGATGACGGGGATGAGTCTCTCGCGATGGCTAGACGAGGCAGGTGCTCTCAGGAGTCAGATTTATGGAGGAACCATGACGGCATGCAGTGAGGTGTCCCCATAAATCCCCACATCAAAGTTGTGAACGTTTGACTCCAGTCTGGCTTATGGCACATATATGATACTTTATCATCCAGGGGAAGTACCATAGACACAAACAGTTAACACTCACAAACAACATGTGTAACTTTCAAAAACATGTTTGTACTGAAGAGGTTCTTATAAAGGTTTGGGAATATGTAGCCCAGAAACAGCCCAATGCTAAGGCTTATCTCAGCTGGTAGTTGCTGAGAGGGTTATACCTGTTGGAGTGTTTAGGCGCAGGTCAACTTTGGGTTTTCAGCATGGCAATCCTTTAAATTGAAGCCTCCAAAAATGCCCTCAGGCAAATGGAGGTCTGAAAACCTCTGTCTCTACATTCTGGTGAGGTGGATAATGACTAGTGAGTATAGCTTAACCTGCCTGGCCTTACTCTGTTGATCTTTCAATCTTTTTCTTAAAAAAACACAAGGGGTTTCCATGGTAACACTTATTATGCTATTGTTATAGTGATGGCTGCAAAATGGCCATGCCTAAACAATGGCTCTAAAAGCATCAGACAATCCAAGTAGCAAAACAGGATAAAAAGTAATCAAGTGCTGCAATAGCTTATCACAACCTTCTCAAGGGCAATTAGAGATGGGCAATAAATGCTAGCCTAGGCAGGGACACCCACACACCCACATCCTGTAAATGAATAAAAAAGAGCATAGCAATGTTCTTTTTAATTTTTTACATAGCTTCTTAAAGCTATTTGACAGCTACTTTACATGACCTGACGCATGGAACAGCATAAGGCAAGAATGAATGCTGGATTATTCGAGGCTATGAAGTCATTGACTTCATTTGCAAAGATCTTCCGATGAACTAGTGGGCCCTTTTCCCTTTAAACTTACTATAGGGAAATCGGATGTGGCACTAAAGGGACAATATGGCTCTCCACCCCCATTTCTGATCAGTGTGAATCAGGTGAAATGGGTCAGAAATTTAACTCTTATGGTATTCTTAAGTTAGATTGCTTTTAAGGTATTGAAAAATCCAGCACTAAGTGAAGAAGAAATGAAAACACCACGACATGCTATAGTTGGGAATAATTTTCTCTGCATCAGCACTCAGGAGGTCACTGTTAGCTTGGTAACTCCATGTTGCAGACTTACTTATTTCTGCAGCCTGGATCTTACCAATTATTGCTTAACTGAAACATTGGTATTTAAAATAAATGTCTCAAAATGTCCATTCTCAAATTGACATATAATTACAACGAATGCCCATATGTACCAATGAGCCTCATATAGACAGATTCATCTGAAGGATGGAATCATTTGCTGTCTTTTTGCTGTAATGGACAAAGTCCGTTTCTGTATTTCAGTCATGAATTCAGCTAGTTTACTCAGAGATTTACTTTCACAAGTCAATCTCCCACAGCACTCCTCCTGGGGAGTCAAAACCATGGGCAGTGTTTATGCCAAATGAGTTACAGGGCAAGGGGGGAATTGGAAAATAATGAGGAAGCAGGTGTGAAGAAAGGTAAGAATGAAGGGAAGGGATTAGGGAAGAGAGATCAGGTGGGATGGGGAGAGGGGTTGCATGTGATCAGAAATAGAGATGCCACAAAGGGAAACTCAGGTTAGAGGAGGATGGGAGGGGTGTCAAGGTTGGAAAAGGCTGCCTTTGGAAGGTGGAAGAATCTAGCCAGTGGGAAGTGGGTGTACCCAGGAAGGGAAGTCCAAACAGATGATGCTGAGGCAGAGAAAAGTCAGCCAATGGAACAGGGTGATACTGAGGGCTGGAAATTTAAGGTTAGTGGAGATCAAGGCATAGGGAAGTTAAGCAGCCAGGGAAGTGTGTGTGGAGGAAGGGAAAAACCAGCCAGCCAAAGGAAGTGTTGAAGAACAGGAAATCCAACTAGGTGGGGGTGGGAGTATGGGGGTGTTTAAGGCATTGGGGATTCACCATTACACATTTATTATTCACAAAAATTCTTGTCATATATTCATTATTCACCAGGAACCATTGTGACACAATCATTACTAATTACCATGATGATATACCCAGAAATCATCTATTATAACTAGGTTGCTGAACAGTTTAGGTAAATTTTAAAAATCTTCTATTTTTAAAAAGGGATGCGTAAAACTGTTCCGATGTTGGTGCATGCATGAACGAGTGACAGGGTTGCTGGGAGTTATTTTTTAGTGCAGACTTCTGTGATGCTATGAAAGCATTTACCTTGCTACTTAAAGATAATTACATTTCTGCAGTGTCTCAAAGTGTCTCAATAATAGCATTTTAGGTCTGCTGCCATAGAGCAGAATGGTGGGGGTTGAGGCAGATGCTGAGAGTTTGAGTGAAATGTTGGGAGGACGTGTGCATAGAAATCACACCCTGCAGGAAATTTATATTCCACTGAATGCTCCCTTTGTATTTGATTTAGAAGAATTATAGGTGGGTATACAAATGAAAAATGCATTAGTTTTATGGCTTTATTCTGTAGCCCACAATTGCAATCATAGCTACAATCAGCAGTGTTACAACCTACAAGCAATTGTATTCCACAAAGAGACTAAACTTGTTACTAAGACCTGAGAAGGCAAAGTGGTGCCGTTTTGGTTTGTATGGTGCTTCCCAAGGAATTTTCAGCAGAATTATTTTCAAACGACCAAGATTGGCAAGTGGTCATCCCAAAGGGCCAAGCTGATGGTTGCCAAAGAACTAACCAGTTCTGTAATACAGGAAATGATCTTAGCTACCAGTGTTTGTCACCAGCATTTTTTGAGGAAATTGTTTTTGTGAATATGATTCGTGCTGAGGAACAGATCTTAAATGTTCATAGGGCAGAGTTTTTTGCCTGTCAGGTGGGTGGGCCCAACCCAATCTCTGGCGGTGGGGTGGGGGAGACGATCCCTGCTGGAGAAGCGGGCTCTGCCGCCATTTTATGTGGGCGGGCCAATTAAGGCCCACCCAGTGTGACATCTGGTGGGATGCGCTCCCTGTGCGGGTGGTGGGGCAGATTCCCCAAAAGCAAGAGTGTGCTCTTTCGCGCATGCGCACGAAAGAGCACACATCTCCCTGAGGCTAAGTGCTGCCTCAGGGAGATCACTGACACTTTTAAAAATATTAAAAATTGAAAAAAAAGAATTCCTAACATGTCCCCCTCATGTGACAATGTTACATGAGATGGGACATATTCATAATTTACATTAAAAGTTTATTAAACTTTTTAAAACCCTACATGAAACCTCATCCCACTGGTGGATGAGGTTTCATGTTTTTTCTATTGCCCGCCGGGGCTCCTGGCCTGCCCGCCAACCTTAAGGTTGGACGGGCAGGTCCTTTAATTGTATAATTGATCCTGTCAATGGCCTCATTTGGCTGTGCTCCCGCCTTCCTGAAAATTTAAATGGGCCAGGATGACATCGGGGGTTCCTCCTGATGTCATCCCGCATCATTTTACACATCGGTGTGCGGGCCCCACCCCCTGCTCGCCGACGGCAAAATTCTGCCCATAGTGTTTATAGTAGTGATAAGCGATTTTGCTTTCAATTAATATCTTTTATTGCAACCAAATTAGGGGTAGTAGCCAGAAATTTCATATGGAGGTATGCTCTGAAACTTGTAAACAAGTGTTTCTAAAAGTTGGAAATAAGTTTGGTAGCCATCTATAGCATCATTCCAAAGCTCGGACCTTATGCATTAAGCTCGGACCTGAATCCATTAAACTAATCTAGCAAATGTAATGTGTACTTCTTCCTTTATCCAATCATCTGTAAAAATGTTCACCAACACGTAGAAAAATTTTGAAAAGAAGAAACATAAGACCAAGACAAGTAAGGAATCTTTTATCTTCCATAGGAATGTTGTTAAAAGGCAGAATGGTTCCTGCATTTCTCGATACTGGAATGTTCCTTTTATTTTATACCACTTAACTGGGTCTTTTAACAGAACATGGCTGGAATTTTCCCTATTCTTAGGCAAAGCAAAATGCCACTTTACTTTGTTCAACTTCTGCAGATAATGGAATCATGTAAACATGAAGAATTTGTCAACACAACCTGAAACATATAAATCTGGTTGTATAGGAGCTTGGTAGATGCAGTGGGTCAGCACAATCTTCTTTCATCTCTGTGACAGGCATTTGAATCCAGCTCACACTAATGGGCTGAGAAAGTCTCCTCCCCTCTCTCTCTGGCAGACAGGGTCAAGTTGCATGATTTCAAGCAGTTTCAAACCAGTGTCTAGCGAAAGTGAGTTCACAGCTAAAATTGACCACAATTTGTCGTAATTCGTTGCTAATTAGCACTTTCATGTAGAGACCACAATAGCAGCTAAGTGGGAGTTGAAAATTCAAGCAAGGCAATAGGAGCATGTACTTTTGGGGAGTTGTGAGAAGATAAGGCACATGAGAGAGAGTAGCCATGAAGGTACTATGGTCAGCTTTGCACTCTACTATACGTAACTACATGCATAATTCTTACCTTGGTGGGGCAAATCAGCATGCCTTTAATTTACCAGCCCTGAGGATCTTGTCAGCAGAGGGGGAAGATATTTCCTCATCCTTTATTTTTTCACAACTGTAGGACTCTTGGCTTGGCTCCCTGTCACCCTAGCAGCTTCTCTCCTTCTCTTGGAGCTATTCACTACTCATCCAGCTGTCCAGCTGCTGCTCTCCACTCTCGTGGCCCACCCAGAGCTTCTTGGTCTCTGTAGCACTCTTGGGGCTTTCTTCAGCTCTTTCCTGAGCTCTCCCAGGGCAGTTCACTGCTCTCTAGTGTCTCTTGATTGTTCCTCCCTCTCTCTCTGGGGTTACTTGCTGTTCTCTCTTCTCTCCTCAGGGTGACTGCTAGTCTCCAAGATCTGCCTATAGGCTGCTCAACACTGTCTCAACTATCACTCGACTGCCTGTCACTCTCTTAATTCTCTCACGACAATATTCAATTGCTTGGCACTCCAAAGGCTGCCTCACTCCTCCATCTATACTTTTAAACAAAGGTCAGGTTATTTATAAAGAAACAGACATTCAACATTTGTTACATTCTTTAAGTTACCAATTTGTCATCTAAGGCTCAAGTCCCTCCTTACCATTTGGGAATTTTCTTAAATATAACAGTCTGGAAATTTTTGGGGCTCTGTTCTGCTGGACCAGGAAGAGAAACAGTGGGCAGAACTCTTCCTTCGTTGAGCGGATGTGCGTCCGACCTGAATGGGAATAAAATAGTGTGCGAGTATGTCGGGCCAGTGGCCTGATGCCATTGTGCAGTCTCGTGATATTTCGCTAGGCGGGTGCACGCGAGAGGTGGCAGCACGCCCACTGACAATTAAGAGGCCTATTAAGGCCCTTAAGCAATTAATTAAATTGAATTTTTCGCTGCCTGGTCAACCATTTGGTTGGCAGGTGAGCGAATAGGCCAAGCGGCCTTTTCATTTTGCGAAACCTCATCCACGGGCGGGTTGAGATTTCAATCAGTGATTTAAAAAATCCTTTTAAAACTCATTTTTAACATGTTCCTGCTCAGTCACATGAGGGGCATGTTTTCCTTATTTTTCAACTCTTCATTTGTAATGTTAAAAATCTTCAGCTCCCTGAGATGTGCCTTCAGGGAGCTTTCACTGAGCACACCCCTGCGCATATGCACACTTCAGCACTTGCACTCCTCCTGCCCCCATGCAGGCAGCACTGAGGCTCTGGGCGCGCCATTAATTGGCCAGCCAGCATGAAATTGCAGTCGGAGCCCGATCGCGGGCGACGGTTGGGTTTGCGGCTGCTCCCGGGCCCACCTGTCGCACCCATCCAATGAGGTAAAAACCCTGCCCAGTGTCATCAGCGTATCCTCATTTTAACTTGTTGCCATGTAGCCTTTCCCTATAGTGCTAGCCTGGACCTATTGTTCATGCTTCAATGTTAATGAGTATGCAGAAGAACAGATTGAAGACTAAAGGCAAGGAGAAGTGTGGAAGAAGAAGCTGAGGAAGGAACCAGTGATGAGAAGAAGCCTTGCAGCTTACAGCATCCTCTGTCACTTAATCTCACCCTGGCAAGCTGCAGCACAAATACATTTATGGCCAGTATCAGAAAGTGACTTTGAGGACAGTACATTGAGTGACATGCAGAGCACAAAGAAACAGAAACTTGTGTAGGTGGCACAGAGGAGCAGGAAGCAGCTGGCTAGAGGGGCAGATAGCATTTGTCAATATCTGGGGAGGCCAGGGATCCTGATCACTGGGGCCCAGCTATAAAAGAAGGTTGCTTTCTATGACTGAAACATATTGGAGTGACTGAGTGATTTGCTTAGCTGCTTTTTTTTACTGAGTGACTAGTGCCAGGGTTCTATCATTCACATATTATGTAGTATTCTGGTGCTTGGGATACATTGGAACACATGGTAATATAAGGGCAACCTGAAGCACAGACCTTCCCCTGTGTTCAGACTGCTACCAGACGTGTCATTGACTGTAATGTTACCTCCTACTTGGAAAGGTTTGGTGATCAAATGGAGAGCTACTGATATGAACACTAATAATGCTATTGGTGTCACAGGATTCGCTTGTTCACAGGTCAGCAAGCACAATGACATAGAGCCTGAGAGCAAGTGTAAACATGAGAAGTCCATCAATGATCCTGTTGCTCTTTCCAGTGGCAACACGTCCACACCATTCTGCCAAGCCCTTCTGATGTCTTCATACATAAACAAGTAAGGCTTGGCTGTATCACAGCTGTGGGAATGCTGCAGGCCACAGTGGGACAGTTTCAGGTGTGCTCATAGAAACATCGAAACGTAGAAAAAGGAGAAGGAGCAGGTCATCCAGCCCTTTGAGACTGCTTTGTCATTCAATATGATCATGGTCGATTATCTATCTCAATGCAATACTCCTAAACCCCTTGATAACTTCAGAGTCTAGAAATATATCTATTTATTTCATAAATATGTTCAGTGACTTGGCTCTACAGCCTTCTATGGTAGTGAATTCCATAGGTTCACCACCCTCTGAATAAAGAAATTTCTCCTCACTTCAGTTCTAAATGGCCTTCCCCATATCCTGAGACTGTGGCCCCTGGTCCTAGACCCTCCAGTCAGAGGAAATATTATCCCTGAATCCAGTCTGTCCAGCCCTGTCAAAATTTTACACATTTCAATGAGATCCCCTTTCATTCTTCTAAACTCCAATAAATACAGGCCCAGTCGGCCCAATCTCTCCTCATACAACAATCGTTCCATCCCAGGAATCAGTCTGGTGAACCTTCGCTGCACTCTCTTTATGGCAGGTATATCCTTTCTTAGGTAAGGAGACCAAAACTGCACGCAATACTCCAGGTGTGGTCTCACCAAAGCCCTCTACAGCTGCAGTGATATCCTCTTGCAATGAAGGCCAACAGACCATTTGCCTTCCTAACTGACTGCTGCACCTGCATGCTTGCTTTCACTGACTGGTGTTCAAGGACACCCAGGCCCTTTTGTACATCAACATTTCTCAATCCATCACATTTAAATAATACTCTACCATTCTGTTTTTCTGAACGAAGAGGGTAACTTCACACTTATCCACGTTATACTGCATCTGCCATGTCTTTGCCCACTCACTCTACTTGTCTAAATTGCCTTAAAATCTCTTAACATTCTCCTCACCACTCAAATTCCCACCTAGTTTTGTGTTATCAGCAAACTTATAAATATTACATTTGGTTCCCTCATCCAAATCATTGACATATATTGTTAATAGCTGGGGCCCAAGCACTGATCCCTTTAGTACCCCACTAGTCACCGGCTGCAACTCCAGAAGAGATCCATTTATTCCTACTCTGTTACCTGTCTGCTAACCAATTCTCAATCCATGCCGATATATTACCCCCAATCCCATGTGCTTTAATTTTACACACCAACCTCTTGTGTGGGACTTTATCAAAAGCTTTCTGAAAATCAAAATACACCACATCCACTGGTTCTCCCTTATCCATTCTACTAGTTATGTCCTCAAAAAACTCCAGTGGGTTTGTCAAACATGATTTCCCTTTCATAAATCCAGGCCCTTTGACTTTGTCTAATCCTGTTGATATTTTCTATGCGTCCTGTTAACACATCCTTTATAAGTGGAGCTGATGGCATAGTGGTGTTGCTACACTTATAATCCAGAGAACCAGGGTAATAATTTGGGACCTGGGTGTGAATCCTGTCATGACAGATGGTAGAATTTGAATTCAATAAATATCTAGAATTAAAAGTCTAATGATAACCGTTGTTGATTTTCATAAAACACCATCTGGTTCTTGAGTGTTGTGGAGAGTATTCCATCACACTCCTGACTTGTGCTCTGTAGGTGGTGGACAGGCTTTGGGGAGTCAGGAGGTGAGTTACTCATCACAAGATTCCTAGCCTCTGACCTCTGCTTGTGGCCTAGTATTTATGTGGCTGATCCAATTCAATTTCTGGTCACTGGTAACTCCCAGGATGTTGATCATGGGGGATTCAGTAATAGTAATGCCATTGAATGTCAAGGTGCGATGGTTAGATTGTCTCTTGTTGGAGATGGTCTTTGCCTGGCACTTGTGTGGTGCGAATGTTACTTGCCACTTGTCAGCCCAAGACTGGATATTGTCCAGGTCTTGTTGCATCTGGACATGGACTGCTTCAGTATCTGAGGAGTCGTGAATAATGCTGAACATTGAGCAATCATCAGCGAACATCCCCGCTTCTGACCTTATTATGGAAGGAAGGTCATTGATGAAGCAGCTGAAGATGGCTGGGCCAAGGGCACACTCTGAGGAACTCCTGCAGTGATGACCCAGAGCTGAGATGATTGACCTCCAACAATCACAACCATCTTCCTTTATGCTAGATATGACTCCAACCAATGGAGAGTTTCCCCCCTGATTCCCATTGACTCCAGTTTTGCTAAGGCTCCTTAAAGCCACACTTGGTCAAATGCTGCCTTGATGTCAAGGGCAGTCACTCTCACCTCACCTTGGGACTTCAGATTTTTTGTCTATGTTTGAACAAAGGCTGTAATGAGGTCAGAAGCTGAGTGGCCCTGGCGGAACCCAAACTGAGCGTCAGTGAGCAGGTTATTGCTAAGCAAGTGCCACTTGATAACACTGTTGATGATACCTTCCATTACTTTACTGATGATGGAGAGTAGACTGATGGGGTGGTAATTGGTTGGGTTGGATTTGTCCTGCATTTTGTGTACAGAACATACCTGGGCAATTTTCCACATTGCTGGGTAGATGCCAGTGCTGTAGCTGTACTGGAACAGCTTGGCTAGGGGCACGGTAAGTTCTGGAGCACAAGTCTTCCATACTATTGCTGAAATACTGTCAGGGCCCATAGCCTTTGCAAAATTCAGTGCACTCAGCCGTGTCTTGATATCACGTGGAGTGAATCGAATTGGGTGAAGACTGACATCAGTGATGCTGGGGACCTCTGGAGGAGACAGAGATGGATCATCCACTCAGCACTTCTGGCTAAAGATTGTAGCAAATGCTTCAGCCTTATCTTTAGCACAGATGTGCTGGACTCCTCCATCAATGAGGATGGGGATATTTGTAGAGCCTCCTCCTCCAGTGAGCTGTTTAATTGTCCACCACCATTCACAACTAAATGTGGCAGGACTGCAGAGCTTAGATCTGATCCATTGGTTGTGGGATTGCTTAGCTCTATCACTTGCTGCTTATGCTGTTTGGCATGCAAGAAGTCCTGTGTTATGGTTTCACCAGGTTGACACCTCATTTTTAGGTAAGCCTGGAGCTACTCCTGGCATGCCCTCCTGCACTCTTCAGTGAACCAGGGTTGGTCCATTGGCTTGAAGGTAATGGTAGAGTGGGGTATATGCCTGGCCATGAGGTTGCATATTGTGTTCAATTCTGCTGATGCTGATGGCCCACAGCGCCTCATGGATGCTCAGTCTTGAGTTGCTAGATCTGTTCGAAATCTATCCCATTTAGCACGGTGATAGTGCCACACAACACGATGGAGGATATTCTCAATGTGAAGTCTCCACAATGATTGTGCCGTGATCCCTCCTATCGATACTGTCACGAACAGATGCATCTGCAGCAGGCAGATTGGTGAGGATGAGTCGAGTATGTTTTTCCCTCTCATTGGTTCCCTCACCACCTCCTGCAGACCCAGTCTAGCAGCTATGTCCTTTAGCACTCTGCCAGGACTCGGTCAGTAGTGGTGCTACCGAGCCACTCTTGGTGATGGACATTGAAGTCCCTCACCCAGAGCATATTCTACAACCTTGCCACCCTCTGTGCTTCCTCCAAGCGGTGTTCAATATGGAGGAGCACTGATTCATCAGCTGAGGGAGGGCGGTATGTGATAATCAGCAGAAGGTTTCCTTGCCCATGTTTGACCTGATGCCTTGAGACTTCATGCGGCCTGGAGTCGATGTTGAGGACTCCCAGGGCAACTCCCTCCCGACTCTATACCACTGTGCCACTATGTCTGCTAGGTCTGTCCTGCTGGTGGGACAGGACATATATCGGTGGTGTCTGTAAGATATGATTCCGTGAAGCTGTTGCTTGACTAGTCTGTGAGACAGCTCTCCCAATTATTGGCATAAGCCACAGATATTGCAGGGTCAATAGGGCTGAGTTTGCCATTGTTGTTTCCGGTGCCTAGGTCGATGCCAGGTGGTCCGTCTGGTTTCATTCCTTTTTTGAGGCTTTGTTGTGGTTTGATACAACTGAGTGGCTTGCTTGGCCATTTCAGTGGGCATTTAAGAGTCAACCACATTGCTGTGGGTGTAGAGTCACACATAAGCCAGACCAGGTAAGGACGGCAGGGAGTTGCCCTGGTATGTGATAATCAGCAGGAGGTTTCCTTGCCCATGTTCGACCTGATGCCATTAGACTCCATGGGGTTCGGAGTGGATATTGAGGACTCCCAGGGCAACTCCCCCCCGACTGTATACCACTGTGCTGCCACCTCTGCTGGGCCCGTCCTTCCTTTTTGAAATAGTGGGATTACATTTGCCACCCTCCAATCTGCCGGGACTGTTCCAGAATCTACAGAATTTTGGAAGATAAAACCAACGCATCCACTATTTCAATGGCCACTTCCTTTAGTTCCCTGGGATGTAAATTATCAGGCCCTGCTCATGGAGATCAAGAACCACTGAACACAAGAGTCATTAAGTAACACAAAACACGGAGGCTGTAGGTAGGAGAAGCACCATGATAGCAAAGACTGGAATCAGAGAAGCATCACATTCTGGAGAAAAAGGAATGGGCTAGGATCTTCTGGCCTCTTTGAGGACTGCCTTGGAGGGAGTGGTGGGTCAAAAAACCATGTGGGGTGGTGTCAGCACAGACTTCTGACACCATCACGCTGGGTCCAGATTTTACCAGCAGCGAATGGGCAAGTGTGAACTGTGTGTGCTTTCGGAGAAATGACAATTAAGAAGTAGTTAAGTTAATTAAAGTTGTTTTTGAACAGTGTTTTACGACTATTCAAAATTTCCAACAAATGGGGGCCACAGGGAGTCAAGGCTCCCAAAGTATTTAAGGGTGGTAAAAAGGCAGCAGCTACGGTTATTCTGCATTTGACAGCAGTGGGGTGAGGCAGTTTGCCTTCACTGGAAGGGCTGTGCCGTGCAGCCAGAAAGATTTGCATTGAGGAGCAAGAGTTCAGGTGCCAGGGCTTTGGCATTGAGCCTGCATTGTGCCACCAGGCTGCTGGCCCTTGGGTCCATTGAGAGGAGCCTGAGAGGGGTGGGGTATTTGGAAGAAGCATATGGTAGAGTGTCTATTCAGACCAGCAGTATCCACCTACCATGGGCATCACCCATTTAGGAATTGGGTCCTCTAGTGAGGTGGAGATGCTGAGTGGGAAAGAGCTGAGGGCACATGGACCCAGAGAGCAGCAACCTCACCATGACCTGCATGGGTAACCTTGGGACGGGGAAACAGCAGGAGGCCACAGAGGGGACCACGAGTAGATGCCAGTGCAGAGGAGAAGATGGCAAGGGTGTACAGACAGAGGATAGACTACCTCCAGATGTTGGAACGGCAGTGCTGTTGAAGAATGTGCCTCACCCAAGAGAGGGGAATGGTGATGGATGTGCTGAGCCCCATTGGGATTGGTGGTCACTCGATGCCAGTGCTTAATTTCTAAGGCTCAGGTTCATTCCCAGGAGCCCACTGGAGACAAGTGTGGCATCTCCCAATCAACAGCTCATTATTGAATCAAGGTGGTGACTGATGCCTTCTTCAGGAGGAACTGTGCATTATTGCACTGATCCTAACAGATTGAGAGAGCAAAGGATTCACTGTCTTCACTGGATTCCTCCAGGAACGGTATGATAGATTGCAGAAATGTGGCTATCAAGGCTCCCACAGGCCAGCCAGCTTCCTTCATTAACAGGAAGCGATTCCACTCCATTAACATCCAACTCTTCTGCGATCACTACCAGTGGATCCTGCAGGTTTGTGCTCGATACCCTAGAAGCAGCCACGGCACCTACAAAGAAACAGGCTTCCCAGCTGGGGTGCCCATATACCTTCCCCCCATATACCTTCAAGGATGGGTTCTGGGCAACAAGGGCTATCTACTAAAGGGATGGCTACAGACTCCAGTGAGGAACCCCAGGACAGAGGCAGAGGAGAAATACAATAGCTGCAACACGATGACCCAAGCCACCATTAAGCACACCATAGGCCTCCTCAAGATGAGATTCAGGTGACTGGATTGTTCCAGTGGGGCACTTCAATATTCCTCAGCGATTGTCTTCCAGTTCATGGCAGTCTGTTGTGCTTCACTGCAGAGTAGGGAGGCCCTGGCCAATGAGGATTTAGTGGAGTGTGAGGTATCCTCAGATGAGGAGGATGATGAGGAAGTTGGTGACCAGCCATAGCATCCGGAAAGACATGAGGGGCCGCGTGGAGAACGGGATGACGTAGACACAAGGGAGGCTCAGGATGTGCTCATACATACACAATTCGGATGACCTTCCCACACCATGGGAAGGCGGTGGCATAGTAGTATTGTCACTGGGTTAGTGTTCCAGAGTCCCGGGCTAATTCTCTGAGGACCTGGGTTTGAATCCCACCACACAGATACTAGAGTTTGAATCCAATAAAATTCTGGAATTAAAAGTCTGATGATGACCATGAAACAGTTGTCTTATGGTATTCCTGCACTTCCAGAGGTTCGCTAACAAAAGATGGAAATGTTGAAAAAAGAAGTAACATTTTTATTACAAACTTTAGCAAACACATGCAGTAACACCTTAACTATCTATTCACCTATGAAGCTCAGCTGCATCGTAGTGTTTTTCCTAGCTCCAAGTGTTCCTGCATGGTGCTGTCCCTTCACTGCCAGCTGTGATGGAGACAAGCTGCTGACCTTGCTGCCCTGTGGCCTGGGATGACCTTGGCAGCCATCCTCTGACCACCTGAGACCTGGCAGGTCTTGGCATGCTAAGAGGCTCCTGCCCAGGTACAGGAGCCTCCTCCATTGTCATAGTAACCTAAGGTGTTGATGTCACTAGCAGAGGGGCTAAGGCTATAAAGACTGTGCCCTGGAAGCAATCCCTCAGATGTGGAAGTCAGCTCCTCCTCCTCCCTCACAAGGCACACTTATACCTACCTCCCTGCTAACCTGAGAAAGACGAGTAGCTTGTGGTGATTCCAGATGGCCTGTCCTCCTCTTTGCTTGCCAATCCTCCCTTGAGCTCATGGACAAGGCAATGGTATTCAGGCCAATGCACATCTCCAGCATCCACTGACTAGTCTGCTGTATCTGGTTCTTCATGTGCGTCACTAATCCCTCGAGGGAGGGAGACCACATGTGCAGACAAAAGGGAAATGGCAGCACTCATCGCATGGATGGACTCCTCCACTGTCCAAGCCAGGGTGCACGTAACTCTCTGGATCTCCCAAGTCTTTAAGTACCCCACACTGAACTTCCAACAGCTGTTTCCTTCCTGATGACTCCAAAGGAATGTCATCATCCTGCAGCTCAGGATGGGCCTGGTCTCCCACAGTCCCCTGAGAAGGTGAGGCTGAAGGATTTGTTACAATCTTTCACCAGAAGTGCTGAGTGTCACTGAGTGTCAGTGGCCTCAGCTGTCACACAGCCTTTGACAGCTGGTTCAGCTTGTGTGTGGTGACCTCACCAAGTTGTGACCCTGAGTCTACTCATAAACACATCAACCCAACAAGGTGAAAGTAACTGAGCTGGTGGAGGGTGTGGGGGAATGATTTGACGCTGCACCCTCTGAGGTCCCCTCCTTCTCCTCCTCCTCCTCAGAGGTGGATGACTGTTTCCCAAAGACAGTAGTCCCCTTTTCTTGTGGATGACCAGTGTAAGAGAGCAGAAAATTGGAAGGGTTTTTCCCTTCCAGACAGGACCCTCTAGAATCAGCCAGTATTCAGGTCAATGTCTGTACAGTGAAGGTGACAGAAACACCGTCCATCGTATTTGCCTAAGGCTCCCTTGTGCTTGCTCCTGAGGATACTCACTCTCTTGCAACTCTCCTGCCTCACCGCCTGTGATGGAGCTGCTGCCATGCTCCTCTGCCAGTTCAAGAGCCCCCTTTTCCTTTGGCGTTAGGATAACGGGAAATGGGACTCTGCCACTGGAATGGCCCCTTTTTGGGTGTTGTGTCTCTCTTCTCCTCTTGGAACAAGGAAGAGGAATGTTACTCATCCTACAAAAAGTGGCACAATGCCTGTGCTCTGGCAATGTAGCTATTGACGTCGGGGCCACTTGGAATGACCTTGCAAGGGTCTCCACTGCCGGACTCTTGCCCTTTGATCAAGCTGTATTCACTCCTTCCATTAGAAATGCTGCTGCTTTACCCCATTGTCACTAACATGGTGAGGTCTCCCTTCCCATCATCCACATTCTCACATTTGCTGACCCCCTAAGGGACCCAAGGTGTGATACTCACCCTTGGGTAGCAGGGAAGATCATTGATGCACATAAGGCTCTGCAGCCTAATTCTCCAGATGGCACCATGGCTACTAACCTCCTCAGTGATCTTCCTTCTGCCATGCCGACAAACCCCTTTCTCCTCTGGTCTTCACTATGCCTGCCTGGCTGACCTTCTGGCCTTGACCCATTGACAGGTCTGCACTACTGGCTGGCAGTCTTATGGCTGAAGTGGTCTTGATGGGGAGGGCTGAAGCAGGTTTGAAGGGGGATGGCTTTATTAAAATTTGTTTGTTCACGAGATGTAGGCATCGTTGGCTAGGCTAACATTTATTGCCCATCCTTAATTGCCCTTGAAAAGGTAATGGTGAGTTACCTTCTTGAACCACTGCAGTTCATGAGGTGTAGGTACATTCACAGTGCTGTTAGGGTGAGAGTTGCAGGAATTTGACCCAGTGACAGTGAAGGACCAGCGATATATTTCCAAGTCAGGATGGTATGTGGCTTGGAGGGGGGACTGCCGGGTGGTGGCATTCCCATGCATCTGCTGCCCTTGTCCTTCTAGGTGGTAGAGGTCACAGGTTTGGTAGGTGCTGTCTAAGGAGCCTTGGTGAGGTCCTGCAGTACATCTTGTAAATGGTACACACTCCTGCTACTGTGGAGTCGGTGGTGGAGGGAATGAGTGTTTAAGGTGGTGGATAGGGAGTCTTGGTTGTAGCAGGTCTGGAAGGGATGGCTGAAGCAGGTCTGGAGGGGGATGGCTGAAGCAGGTCTGAAGACAGACTTCAGCTACCTTTCGGTGCTGGCTCTGTTATTATCGTTGTAGGTCTTAGATGTGGTTGTCATGGGTCTGGACTTACAATAATGCTGAAGGCAAGGCTGTTGGTAAACTCTACCTTTTATTGAACATTATACTAATTGTGTACAACACAGACTTAGCATGAGGCTCTACATAGAACTATCTCTCTGTTGTCATGTAATCTTACATTACTGATGATGTAGACTATATATTTACATTTTAACATTAACCCTTTATGCTCTATCTCCCCGCAAGTCTCTGACTTCAATAAATACTGTCCTACATTATCCTACTTGTCTCCCCAAAATGCCTGTCTATATCCCTGGTTCACAGAAATAAGCATTGTGGTGGTTTCACCAATCTCTCTGACCTTGTTCTCATCTCTCTTGGAAGTTCCATAGGATTCAGGTTCTCCAAGTTCTCTCTGGAACTTTATAGAGTAGCATGTGAACCTTCAGAGACTATTGGTTCACTGTTCAGATTGCCTTCCTGATCATAAGGGTAGTTAGTCCATTCCATTGAAGGTCGTCTTCTTCTAGTGGATATGAGTATGCTTTTAGTTTTTCTCACTATCCCATTCTCATTCTCTACAAGATATGATCTCAGGTTTTGTGTCTTTCCAGTATTTGGCCTTTTCTGTTCTGGTCTCTAATCTGAACTGATTCACCTGGTTAGAGTTCTGGTAACTCATGCAGTCTATATCGGTGATTGTAATTTATGGTCCAATTGGCACGATACTCATCCTCCTTCTCCCTTAGTCTCCCAATGTCAGGTGTTTTGAGCCAAGGCATGAACATGTGTGGAAGGACAGGAAGTCAAGTTCATGGTTTTCTTCCCATCAGAAGTTCTGATGGAGCCAACCCATTCTGAAGTGGTGTGGAACAGTGACTCAACAGTGCTAAGTTGATATCATCATTCTTTTTTAACAAAGTGTTGACTGTTCTTACTCTTCTCTTGGCCTCACTATTTGCTTGTGAACTAGTTGTGTGAACAGATAGTCTTCTGTAAACTTCTTGAACATTCACTCACAAACTGTGGGCCATGGTCTGAATTGACAATACCTGCAATGCCATGTGTGGTTTTAGTGAACTAATGACTGCTTCTGAGGTTCTATCATGAAGATATTTAACCTCAATCGATCTGGAGTAATGGTCAACAACTATGACAAGTTCCTTTCCCTTGAGCTCAAAAAGGTCCATTCTGAGTCATTCTCAGGGCCTGGGTGGAAATGAGGGAGCCATCAGCGGTTCTTTTTGCTCTTGGTGTTGGATTGCACAGGTGATGCAGCACAAAATTATGTCCTCTAGTGATTTTGAGATTCCTGGGCACCAAACTGACGCTTTGTAATGCTTAGTTGTCTCTGGTGTATTCTTTGAAGGACCTTGAGACTTAGGACTCTTGATATGACCAAACTCTCACTGTAGATTAATAAGTCGTCCACAATACTGAGATGCCTACATTGCTCAAAGCATTGTTCCAGAATGAAATTGTTTGGAACATATTCTGGCCATCATTTTTGCAGTCTTCTCTAATGTTAGCACATTCTCCATCTGTTTTCTGTGTTTGCCACATTTCATTCAGCCTAAGTGTGGTTGCTGGTAGGAATTTTGTAGTCAATAAGCTGCATGACTCCACATCCTCAGCAAGATTTATGATCTCCTGTTCAGGCTTTCCAAGAGGAACGTGTAGCAATGCATCTGCTGTTGTTTGCTGTTTGCCTTGTGCTGCATCAAACCTTCAAGAGTCCCAGCTGGAATCTCTGGACTCTAGGTGGCATCTTTGCTAGTTCCTTGGTATTTAATAAGGTGACCAATGGCTTGTGGTCTGTCTCGATTGTAAACTGGAGGCCTAAGATGTAGTTAGTGAACTTCTCACAGGACCATGTGGCTGCCAATGCCTTGTTTTTGATTATAGCATTTCTTTGTTCCATGTTCAATGACCGAGATGCATAATATATGGTCTGTGTCTTCCATCTTTCTGGATTTGGAAGAGTACTACTCTTTGTCCAGTTGTTGATGCATCCGCAGTAACTTTTGTGGGCAGTTCCGTGTCATCATGTGCCAATGTGTCTGGGGAATAAACATGTTCTTGATATTCTGGCATGAGATTTATTGATGTTCTCCCCAACACCATGCTTGGTCTTGCCTGAACAGTTGCTGTCATGGTTTGTTCACCTATACCAAGTTCGGGGGGAGCTTCCCTACCTGACTGACCATGGAGTGTTGGAGCTCTGTAACGTTGCAGGGCAGTGGAAAATCTTTGAATGCCTTTTTTGTCTTTTGGAGGGATCAGCCCTGATGCCTGATGCGTGATGCCTGATGTGTGAATGATGTGCTCTAGAAATGTTGTGGTTGGTTGTGAAGACTCACGGTTGTTGTTGAGAGTTAAGCCTGCTTCTTTCCAGCATTGCAACACTGCTCTCAATTTTGTATCATGTTCCAGTGTGGTGGAACCGTGGATCAGGATGTCACCCATGTGGGGGATGACTCCTCCTAATCCATCCAAAATGGTTGTCATTGTTCTTTGAAAAATCTTTGGATCTGATTTGATTCCAAAGGGTAGATGATTGAAACAACATCTCCCAAAGGGTGTGATAAATGTAGTCAAAGGATGGGGTTCCTCGTCCAAAAGTAATTGCCAGAAGCCACCTGGACCAAGTGCTGGGAATTGTGATTGGAGAAAACCTAAAGCAGAATTTTACAGCCCCTCTTGCTGGTGGGATTTTCGTAGTCAGTGGACTTTGGAATGGCTCATCGCATTTTCTGGCCCGTAAAATTCCACCCCTAATCTAGGGAAGTGTGAGTAATGGCATAACAGGAAAGGGAGTGGGCTACAATGTTTTCGGATGTCATCCTGGACATCTTGCTGGAGGAAGTAGAAAGGAGGAGGATGTCCTGCATCTGTAGGGGGAAAGGAGGTCGTCCAGACACAAGATCAAAATGCTGTGGGCTCAGATAGTTGTAGAGGTCAGTGAAAGGAGTCAAGCACATAGGGCATGGATTCTGTGCTGCAAGAAGTTCAATGAAGTTCCACAAGTGGTTAAGGTCAGTAAAAGTATCTTCAAATGCCATGACCTACCAACAGCACCAGTAATCTTAGCCTCTGCTCAAATTACCAGAAGCCATTGCTCACCTACAAACAATCTCTAATAATCAGACCTCACACCTAACATTCATTTGCTTCACTCATCCTCACACAGTAGTGCTGCAAGCCTGACCCAAGGGGATTATGTCTGCCTGCACATCCTAATCCTCAGGGATGAGATGATGGTGGCCACTATTGGAATGGGCATTGCTGAGACCATGACCAGAAAGGGGCTGAAATCATCAAAGATGTCAGTATCCTACTATGTAATTTCCTGGCTGTTATCTCACTTTCTCCTCATCTCAGATTATTTTCTGATTTATACAGTGGTGTAATCATGATCCTTTTACTTTCACTCCCTCCCCACACCACAAGCTTATCCCTATGTCTTTTTCCTTGCAATTACCCAAGAAGTGCAACCTGGCTAGGCAGTTGTGGAACACCAAGATGATAGCGAAGATGAAGACCTAGCACCGTCACTTGAGTTCACACTCATAGTCAGTAGCTCAGATACTGACACTGCGTGTAATTTAGAGGATAGCACAGAGGTGGGACGTGCACATAGGGCCCTGGGCCCAAGTAGGCTTCATTCAAGGCAGGGGGAAAGGATAGCACAAGTGCTAACTCACTGGAAGGTGAGGTTACATATGAGATCTGCTGCAGAGGACTGAGATGAGAGCTTTGAAATGGCAGAAGAATGGTGATGGGTATGCACAGTGAAATACTGAGTGCACCAGAAAACCTGCCAGAAAGCTTGTGGTCGTTGTCAAGGAGCATGGAGGAGTCCAGCACCAACACAACACAGGAGCCCATCCTTTCCAGCATGGAACTGGTGGCCAATTCAGTTTGCACACTTGTGAACAATCAATGATGCATAACGTAGCATTTGATGGCCAATGCTGCAACTTACATTGCTCAGCCCAGACTGCTAGCATTATGGTTATAGATTACATCATGCAAAGGGGCTTGCTTATAGGGTGTCAAAGCAGTCAAACTGTATGTCCACCAACAGACTACTTGGACTGCTGAGGTGTTTCCCTGAGCAAGTGGTGGTGCTTCCAAAGGGCATGAACCTGCTGTCCATGATCAGGAACTTACCAGGCTGCTGCTACACATGTCGAGGTAGTGCAGCCTGCAGCCATATCTTCTGATCCTAAAGCTGCCTGAGGGCATCGTGCAAGACCATCGGAAGTCTCCTCCACTGAGAGACAGCAGCCTTCCACCAGCCATTCTGCAGCCACTGGGGTAATACTGAGTAGGAGCACTAGGGCAGGGAAAGACACACAGGAGGCAGATACTGAGGGAGGAGACAAAGGTGATTAGTTGACTTTTGCATGCAATATTGCATGTTTTTATTTATAATTTGGCTTGGGACATTTATTTTGTGGTAAGTTTTATTTTTGCATTGTGACCAAGTGGACGCTGTGATGATCAGCAGCAAAGGGAAGGCAGGGTTGGGACTTCTGGTAAATGGGGAATTGGAATTGTGGTTACTGGTGTCGTGCTTGGATGAGTTAATCAAGGACAGCATGGGCAGGAAAGAGATGTCTTGGTTGCCTCTTCCCTTCCCCTTCTTCCTCTGACTCTTCTTCCTTCTCCTCCTCATAATCATGCTCCTCCGTGGCTCAATGTATAGTTAGTAGCAACTTCATGATGGCGAGGTTGTGCATTATCCACAAAATGACATGCGTGTAGTAAATAACATCCTTCATGGTGGGGAAGTTTGCAATCCTAGTGAAGGCATGTGTTCACTCTGGTGGGAGGGAATGAAATGTAGTTCGCTCCCTTTGAATTGAGAGCCTCACGTAACAGTGGAGGGCAAACTGCAAGATGAGGGGGGATCTGATTGAAACTTACAGAATACTGAAAGCCTGGATAAAGTGGACGTGGGGAAGATGTTTCCATTAGTAGGAGAGACTAGGACCCGAGGGCACAGCCTCAGAGTAAAGGGAAGACCTTTTAGAACAGAGATGAGGAGAAACTTCCTTAGCCAGAGAGTGGTGAATCTATGGAATTCATTGCCACAGAAGCCTGTGGAGACCAGGTCATTGAGTGTATTTAAGACCGAGATAGAAAGGTTGTTGATTGGTAAGGGGATCAAAGGTTACAGGGAGAAGGCGGGAGAATGGGGTTGAGAAACCTATCAACTATGATTGAATGGCGGAGCAGACTTAATGGGCTGAATGGCACAATTTCTGCTCCGATGTCTTATGGTCTTATGTTGCAAATATCTCCAGCTGCCGCCTAGAAGGAGCCAGGCACACTAAAACTCATGGCCATGATCATCTTTACCGAATCACAGAATTTTAATGGCACAGAAGGAGGCCATTTGGTCCATCGTGTCTGCACTGGTTCTCCAAATGAGCATTATGACCTAGTGCCACTGCCCTGCCATTTCCCCATACCCTTGCACATTGTTTCTATTCAAATAATCAAATAATAACCTCTTGAATGACTCGATTGAACCTGCCTCCACCACACTTCCAGGCAATGAATTCCAGATCTGAACCACTCATTGTGTGATAAAGTTTTTTCTCACAACACATTTGCTTCTTTCGCAAATCGCTTTAAATCTGTGTCCTCTCATTCTTGATCCTTTTACAAGCGGGAACAGCTTCCCTATCTACTCTGCCCAGCCCCCTCATGATTTTGAAAATCCCTATCAAATCTCCTCTTAGCCTTCTTCTGTCCAAGGAGAACAGTCCCAACCGCTCCAATTTATCTTCGTAACCTTTTAAAAAAATTTGTTCCTAGCTAGGCCAGCATTTATTGCCTTATTCAAAGGGCATTTAAGAGTCAACCACATCACTGTGGGTCTGAAGTCACATGTAGGCCAGAACAGCAGATTTCCTTCCCTATAGGGGCATTAGAAGGGTTTTTACAACAATTGGTAATAGTTTCATGATGATCATCAGATTTTTAATTCCGGGTTTTTATTGAATTCAAATTTCACCATCTGCCATGATGGGCTTTGAACCCAGGTCCCCAGAGCACTACCCTTGGTTGCTGGAATACCAATCCAGTGACAATACTAATATGACACCACCTCCCCTAAAGTTTCTTATCCCTGGGCCTGAATCTTACATTCGCTGGGCATGCACGATCAGTGGGCCTGGAAGCAGTTGAGAAATGCACTTCTGCCTGCGATTGGCCCCTGATTGCAATTTCATGCTGTCTGGCCAATTAACGGCCAGCCAGCGTGAAATGTGCCTGGAGAAAGGCTCAGCACTGCCGGTGGGGGCGGGAAGAGGGCGGGTGCTAATGTCATTGCGGATGCTGGTGAGTGCCTCCAGTGAGTTCCCTGGAGGCAGACAGATACATCAAAATAATGCCAAATAATAAAAGCAAGCACAAAAATGCTGCAAAAAATGTCCATGCAGCACAATTAAGCACCTGAAAGCATACCTCATTAAAAAAAGAGTATAGATATCAACTTTTATTTTAAATCCTAACGGAGATTTCATCCTGCTCTTGGATGAGGTTTCATCAAAAATGTGAAGCCCAACTGGCCGACTGGCCTGCCCACCAACAGTAAGGTTGGACAGGCCATGAAAAATCACATACAGCTGGGCCACTAATGAGTTTAATTGCCTGCTCAATTGGCGGCAGGTGCTCCTCTGACTTTTGCATGTGCCTGCTGAGCGAAATATCGCATGAGTGCGCGATGACGTCGGGACACTTGCCCGATGTTATCTCGCGCGATTTTACGCCCATTTGGGTCAGGTATGCGCCCGCCCACGGGACGTAAACTTCTGGTACTGGAACCATTCTTGTAAAGCTCTTCTGCACTCTCTCCAATGTATTCACATCCTTCCTACAACGTGGCTCCCAGAACTGTATGCAATATTCCAACTGAGGTCTAATGAGTGTCTTATATAAATTCAGCATAACCTCCTTGCTCTTGTACTCTATGCCCCTATTAATAAAGCCCAAGAGACTATATGCTTTATCAACTGCTGTCTCTACCTGCCCTGCCACCTTCAATGATCTATGCACATATATACCCAGGTCTTTCTGCTCCTGAACCCCCTTCAGAATTCCACTCCTTATTTTATATTGTCTGTCCATGTTCTTCCTAACAAAATGCATCATCTCACGTTTTTCTGCATTGACCTTCATCTGCCACTTATCTGCCCACTCCACCAACTTGTCTATGTCCTTTTGAAGTTCTACACTGTCCTCCTCACAGTTTACAACAGTTCCAAGCTTTGTATCATCTGTAAACTTTGAAATTGTTCCCTGCACACCAAGATCTAGATCATTAATATATATCAGGAAAAGCAAGGGTCCCAATACCAACCCCCGGGGAACTCCAACACCAACCTTCCTCCAGCCTGAAAAATATCCATGGACCGTTACTTCCTGCTTCCTATTACTCAGCCAATTTTGTATCCATGTTGCTACTGTCCCTTTTATTCCATGAGCAATAACTTTTCTCACAAATTGGTTGTGTGGCACTATATCAGATGCCTTTTGAATGTCCATGTACACCACATCAACCCTCATTGACCTTTACTGTTACCTCTTCAAAAAACTCCAGCAGGTTAGTTAAACATGATTTCCTTTTTAGAAATCCATGCCGGCTCTCATCAACCCATATTTTCCACGTGGCCACTAATATGGCCATTGGCAAAGCAATCTGCATCCTGCTGTGTGGCTGCGGCAGATGACACATTTTAGTGAGGGTGTCCTTACTGAATCGCAAATTTGTAATACAATGTGCCTCTCTGGGGCCCAGATATGAGAATTGCTCCCTATACACTCTGGATGGTTATGGCCTCCTGCTGAGAGCCCTTCTCCCACTCCTTCACCCTTTTCCACCAGCTGGTCTTGCTCTGAATGGCCTCTGCTCACTCTCCAAGTCATGCTCTAATCCAAGGCAAATGCCTACTTGCGAGTTCATGTCTGAGAACAGCTGATTTGTGCTTGAAGTCAATAAGAAGTCCTTTAGCATTTAACACATCACATCCTGTGGACTTTTGCAGTTTAAACCAACTATCGAGAGGAACAAACACTTGTAGAATTGAAGCAACAGCCAGAGGAAATTTACCATCATAAAAGCAAAATACTGCGGATGCTGGAAATCTGAAATAAAAACGCAAAATGCTGGAAAAGCTCAGCAGGTCTGGCAGCATCTGTGGAGAGAGAAGCCGAGTTAAGTATGGCCCTTCTTCGGAGTAACTAGCCTCTTAGTAGTTGCTGATCTGTTTAAATAGCATTGGCAGGGGACTGAATGTGTGTGCAAGGTTCAGAGGGGGCATTAGCTGGAGCATCAAGCTCCAAACTGGCAGCACTGATGTCAAATCAGTGTTTCATGCTGTTATGACTGATGCAGTTGGTAAAGCAGAATTATTTAAAAACTCCAGAGGGAATTTTAACTGTCCCAGAGGGGCAGTTTAAACAACTGTCATAATCAATAATTTTAAGTGTTAAGTTTGAGATGCGACTCTAAACTCAGGAATCAGACCACTAGTTCTCGAGGTTTTACATTAAACTAAGTGAAACATTTTATTAATTACACAGGTTAAAATATATACACATGGCTACAAATTACTACAATCATAACTTTTAACAAATTCACAAACTAATCTCCGTTAAGGCAACAGCAACCCATAGACTTAACCAGACACCAGGCACCTTAAGAATTCAAAACGAGGTCCTTTTCATTGTGGAGCTAGTTAGAGGCTTACAGCTGCCTCTTGATCTTACATTGCCTCTGCCCTGCACACCCAAAAAAACTGCTGAAGTTATTTCTACCAACCCCATTGAATGATAATTCTCATTGCATCAACAACTTTTGAACTTCACCTGTTCACAATGAAACCCCTTTCATAATACCAATTTTATTAGTAATATAAACATGTTGCTTGGTAGCTGTCAGAAAGGTATCAAGTTTTCACCCCACTTCTTGAATGCTCTATTCAAAAAATGTAAATATACTCTATCTCTCTGCTTACATCTCAAACTAGCACATATCAAAGCACCCAGACTAGCTGGCTTTAATCCAATTAGCACATAGCCGCAGGCCAAATCTCTATTTTTAAAGAAAAATATTTTCCAAAATATTATATACATTAATAGCTTCATGACACATGCTGATTGATGTTATGATCTGCCTACTGTGCAAACACTTTGCAGACTCTCGCTGTGCGCTAATACCTGCAGCGATATGGTGTTTTGTATAATTGCTCCACAGGTATGCTGACGATTTCACTTTGGAGCTCCAAACCTGTAACACTCAAACTCTGGTCACCGATTTTACATTAATTTTGTTCATGCTTCTTTTCAGTCTATTGGCAAAAACCCCTTGAAATGTTGTGACTAATTCAATAGCCCAGAATTATGGTGAGAACAGCCCACTTGACATCTGGTGGGCATGAATTGTGTTCTGCATCACCTCTCAACAGGTTTACAGCTGAACCAAAAACCTGTGTTGATGATCTTGACTGGGCAAAGTCTTGGGCAGGGGCAAGGCAGCTCCCTGTGTGAGGCAGGGAGGGAAAGGCAATAATCCACAAGCTGTTTACAACAGGCCACCCTTGCTTAGTTAAAAACAAAAAAACTGCGGATGCTGGGAATCCAAAACAAAAACAGAATTACCTGGAAAAACTCAGCAGGTCTGGCAGCATCTCCGCCGATGCTGCCAGACCTGCTGAGTTTTTCCAGGTAATTCTGTTTTTGTTTTACCCTTGCTTAGTTTGTTGGTGACATCTCAGCATCAGCGGAATCTGGAAATAGGGACGGGGAACAGCCAGTAGTCCTGGTCCATTCCAGTACCAACAACATAGCAGAAAGAAAGATAAGGTTCTGCAGGTAGATTTTAGGGAGCTAGGAAGGAGATTAGCATGAAGTATCTCAAAGGTAATAATGTCCAGATTACTCATGGTGCTATGTGCTAAGTGAATATAAAAATAGGAGCGTAGAGCAGCTGAATGTGTGGCTGGAGACATGATGCAGGAAGGAGGACATTCCTCGGACATTGAGGCTGGTTCTGGGGATGGTGGAAACTCCACAGGCTGGGCTGGTTGCACCTCAACAAGGCTGGCATCAATGTCCTTTGGGGTAATTCACTGCTGCTGTTGAGGAAAGTTTAAACTAACTTGGCACGGGAATGGAAACCAGGATGTAACCTTAGGAAGTCAAAAACAAGGTGCGCAACAGACTTGGAGAAATAAGTAGCACTACATTAAGAAATAGTAAAGTATTAGATGGTGTCAGAGTAAAAGTGAATGCAGTAAGTTCTAAATTAAGTTTACAGTGCATGTTTGTGAACACATGGAGTGCGGTAAAAAAAAGTTGATGAGTTGCAGCCACAGATGGCTATGTGGGGATATAATGTTGCAGCAATAACAGAGACCTGGCTCAAATAAATGCAGGATTGGATACTACATATTCCTGGATACAATGTTCTCAGGAAAAATAGGAAAAGACAAGGAGCAATCAGGGTAAAAATAATTAATTGGGGGAGGACCAATTTCAGTGGGATGAGAATGGACCTGGCCAAGGTAAATTAGAATCAAATGGCAGACAAAACTGTAACTGATTAATGGGCTGCCTTTAAAAAGGAAATGGTTCAGGTATTGTTGACACATTTGTACGCAGGGTGAAGGTAGGGCAATCAAAGCCAGAACTTCCTAGGTGACCAAAGAGATAGAGAGGAAGATGAAACAGAAAAAGGATGTGACAGATGTCGGGTTGATAATACAGGTCAGAAACAGACTGAATATAAAAAGTTCAGAATATAAAGGAAAAAAGAAATAAGAGAATCAAAGAGAGAGAGTATGAGAAGAGATTGGTAGCTAACATAAAAGGGAATAGAAAGTCCTCTATTGGCATATAAATTGTGAAAGGGTAGTAAAAAGGAGGGATGGAGCTGATTAGGGATTCAAAAGGGGAATTATTCATGGAGGTGGGGGCATGGCTGACGCACTAAATAAGTGCATTGCATCTGTCTTTACCAAGGAAGAAGATGTTGTCAATATCACAGTGAAAGAGGAATAGGTTGAGACACTGGATGTGTTAACAATTGAAATGGAGGTATATGAAAGGTTGATTTTACTTAAAGTTGTTAAGTCATTAGGACAGATGATGTGCAACAAAAGATACTGAGGAAATTAAAGGTGGAAATTATGGATGCACTGGCCATAATTTTCCAATCACCTTTATATGTAGATGTGGTGTCAGAGGCTTGGAGAATTGAAAATGTTAGACTC
The DNA here is from genome assembly GCF_017639515.1 of Carcharodon carcharias. NCBI lineage: Eukaryota > Metazoa > Chordata > Chondrichthyes > Lamniformes > Lamnidae > Carcharodon > Carcharodon carcharias. The sequence continues at coordinate 61,521,284 of NC_054469.1, forward strand.
ATGTGCAAAAAAGGGTTGTAAGAATAAGCTCAGCAACTACATGCCAGTCAGTTTAACCTTGGTGATCGGAAAGCTTTTAGAAAGAATAATCTGGGACAAAATTAACAAACTCTTGGACAAGTATAGATTAATTAGGAAAAGCCAGCATGGAATTTTTAAAGGCAAATCATTTTGAATAAACTTAATTCAGTTTTTTGATGAGTTAACAGAATGTTGATGAGGATAATACAGTTGATGTGTACATGGATTTGCAAAGGGCATTTGATAAAGTGCTACAGGCTTGCCAACAAAGTTATAGCCACTGAAATAAAAGGGAAAGTAGCAACGTGGATGCAAAATTGGTTTAGTGACAGGAAACAGAGATTAGTGCTAACGGTTGTTTTTTGAACTGAAGGAAGGTAAAAAGTGGGGTTCCCCAGGGGTCATGACTACGGCCACTGCTTTCCTTGAACTATAGTAATGACCTTGATTTGGGTATGCAGTACAGAATTTCAAAATTTGTAGATGACACAAGGCTTGGGAATATTGTGAACTGTGTGGAGGAGACTCATAGACTTCAGGATCATGTAGACAGGCTGGTGGAATAGGCTGACATGTGGAAGATGAAGTTTAATATAGAAAAATATGAATTGATATATTTTGGTAGGAAGAGAGAGGAAAGATAAAATAATATAAAAGTTCCAATTCTAAAGAGCAGAGGCACCTGTGGGTATATATGCACAAATCATTGAAGGTGGCAGGGCAGGCTGAGAAACTGGTTGATAAGTCACATGGGATAGGGACATGGAGGACAAAAGCAAGGAAGGAATGGTGAACCATTTTAAAACAATGGTTTGCCCTCAATTGGAATTTTGTGTCTAATTTTGAGCACCAGACTTTTGGAAGGATATGAAGGCGTTAGAGAACGTCCAGAAAAGATTCACGAGAATGGTACAGAAATGAGAGACTTCAGTTACTTGGTTAGATTGCAGAACCTGGGGTTGCACTCCTTAGAGAAGAGAAGGCTGAGAGGAGATTTGAAAGGTGTTCACAATCATGAGGGTTTTGGACTGAGTAGATAGGGTGAGGGGGTGAGAAACATAGGACACCAATTTAAGATGAATGGCAAAAGAATCAAAGGTAACATGGGCAAAGCTTTTTTTAAGCAGCGTTTGTTAGGACCTGGAATGGACTGCCTGAGAGTGTGGTGGAGACAGATTCCATTGTGGCTTTCAAAAGGGAATTAGATAATTATCTGAAGAGAAAGTTTTGTAGGACTATGGGAAAGAGGCCAGGGAGTGGGTCTGGCTGAATTGCTGTTACAGAGAGCCAGCACAGGCATGACAGGCCGAATGGCCTTCTTTTCTGTTGTAACCAATCTATAATTCTATTATATTAGAATAAACTTCCTCACTTCAAAAGTAAATTACATTTCAGGAGTATTTTATCAAACATGCAATAGAGAGTTATTCAAACATCAGGGGATGATTATAAGTTTCTAAGGAACTAATGGTCTTTTTCACCTCTCACATCTCTGTTAAAAAGTTTGTGTTTGGTTATTACTTGACTGGTCTACGTTCAATTCATTACTTTTTCTGACTTTATAGATCCTGAAAGTTCTGCTTCCTATTGCATTCATCAGTATATGAAAATAAAACATGTTTTTTCTCTTGAGTTGTCAGAGAATGCTTGAGATAGGAAACTAGGAATATTCACAATGTTATCTCGTGAGGGAGACAGGCCAGTGGACTTACACAGGTTGCATTTTAATGAATAAGAAGGATATGTACTTGTGTACCTTTATCTTCAAAGGATTAGAATACTGAAGTGAGGAAATGATGCTTAAATTGCCCCGGTTAGATTCCATCTGGCATACTGTATTGGAGGAGAATTATACCCGAGTTTAAATTATGAAAACAGTTTGCATACACTTTGTATCATTTTGAGTTTAGAGGTTGAGAGATGATTTAGTAACTGCCATTAAAATGGTAATGGAATAGGGTAGATGCAGAGTAACTAGTCAGGGAATATAGAACTACTTTAATGGAAAGAAAAAATGAGATAGGTTGTATAATGAGGGGCTGATTTGCTAGCTCCTGCTTTACACCCCCGCCAAAGTTCTACTTAACCTAATGTATTTGAAATGATCCCTTCCATCAACTTTCCTGGAGAGCATGTCTGTGAAGTTCTGTTGTGTCCTCTTGGTAGGTAAGACCGCTCCATCAGGACTGCACATTTTTAACATTAGCTCTTGGATGTCCTTGTAATTTAAAAAGTGTTCTAAATTTAATATGATGCCCAAACACTGAATGACTGCTGAGTAAGTTGCCTAACTTTATATTACATCTATGCTGCTTTTTGTGTCTCTGCATCTTGGCACCTAGGATATGTGCCACTGGCCTGGTATACCTTGCCCCTCATTTTACTTCCTTCCTGTTTGGTGGATGCCTGACAGCAATTTGGCACCTATCCTTGACACATTAATTAATATTGGGAATCTGTGGAAATCATGGGCATGAATCCATTCCATTTTGGAATAGAGAACAGTGTAGTCAGGAAATAATACTTCACTAACATCGTACTAAAGCCAGGAATTTGGTGCAGAGTGGGTGAGGTAGTGAGGTTGGGGGGGTGGGGGGGAGTAGTTTAGGGGGGAAGCAGATGCTGCTTTTTTATTTTTTTTTACCTCCAGTAGCTGGTTTGTGTTCTTCTTTCATCTCGAAGCTAGGAAACAGAGACTTGTCATTACTTTACCAAATCAGTAACTAATTAACAACCAAATAAATAAATAAGGTTGGATAAACATGGCAATATGATGAAACTGCAGGTTGTGAGGGATTGTGGAGAGCACTGGGATCCTGAATAGCTATATCTGCAGTAATTGTCTGCAGCTCAAGGAACATTGGCTCAGAATTGTTGAACGACAGTGTGAACTGCAGACTTTGTGGGGCAGCAGGGAGGGGGAGAGTTAACTAAAATCGGAATCACGAAGCTGCCCAAAGATTGGAAGCAGTGGCGCAGCAAGTCAGTGAAGCTGACCTGAAAGACTGGCTTTTTAAAAAATTGGAATTGTCAGGCTGACAGTTGTGATTATTTTTTAAAGCTGGTCTTTCAGGTCCGAAGCTTGTCTGAAGGACAACGAGAAACTCCATTTAAGACACCAAACCAAGAACCCCTGAGCCCCCGGACCCCCGTGTTTGGCACCATCTGCACCCTCCTCTCCTGGGTCCTTCTCAGGAAAGAGGGATCTGTTCCGTTGGGACGGGCTCCACTTCAACTGAGCTGGGATCAGTATCCTGGCAAGTCAAATAACCAGGATAGTAGACAGGGCTTTAAACTAATAAAGGTGGGGACGGCGGTGGGGTCAGGGAGGGTAAATTCAAAAGCAGCAAGCGAAATGTCAAGGTTCCAGAGCAGAACAGTGTTTTTGGTCAGGAAGGATAAGTGAGTGAAAAATAGCAACAGAGCATTTGTGACTAAGGCGACATAAGGGAAAATTAGCAAAAAGCCAAAGCTGGAGGTACTGTAATCTGAATGTGGAAAGAATTCACAACAAATTAGATGAATTAATAACACACGTAAAAATTAATTGGTTTGATCTACTAGCCATTATGGAGTCTTGATTGGGAAACTATTAAATAAATGATAGTAGACAAGCAATGGTGAACAGTTGAAGAATTAATACATATTTTGCAACAAATATTTATTCCTCCAAGGCACAACAATCCATAGAAAAAGTGGTCCAATTGTGACTAATAAGCAGATGGTATTAAATCAAAGAAAGATGCCTATAATGTTACCAAAAAGAGTCACAAGCCTGTATTAACACATTCTTCTTTCTTACCTTTATGACACAATCAGCACTTCCTTTAGCCCTTACCACTACCATTAACACTCCCTTTGTCTTTTTGTCCATGACATCTTTGTCAATCTCTCCTTAGCCCCCACCTATCACTGGCCTTCTATCCAGCTTCACCTGCTCCAGTATAAATTTCAATCCATTTCGACTCCTCTTTAGTTCTGAAGAAGGGTCATACAGACTTGAAACGTTAACTCTATTTCTCTCTCCACAGATGCTGTCAAACATGTTGAGTCTTTCCAGCATTTTCTGTTTTTGTTTCACAAGACTGAGGATTGGGAGGATTTTAAAATTCAGCAAAGGAGGGTTGAGAAAGTGATAATGAATGACAATACAGAATATGAGAGTAAACTAGCAAGAGACATAAAAAGAGATTGCAAACGTTTCTGTAGGTATGCAAATAGCAAGAGATTAGTGAAAGGAAATGTGGCCTTATTAGAGGCAGAGACAAGTGAAATCATATTGGAGAATAAGGAAATGGTAGAGACGTTAAACAAATACTTTGGGCTGAATAAAATGATATGAAAAGGGGAGGGAAATGCGCCCACGCTGAAGTATGTCAGGTGTGTTGGTGTTGGGTCATATTCCTGATGTCATCGTGCCCGATCTGGATAATATGTTAAGCAGGCGGGGCCAGAAAATGGGAGCCCACCCACATTACTCAATTTTTATCAAATAGTATAGTTAAGCTTGTCAATTTCCTAATTGGCTTCAATAATATGTGGTGTAAACAATAAAACATTTGCAGAGTGTATTTCACGCCAGGTAGGTTTCTTGTTTTTTTATATCAGGCAGCTTGTTTGGCAGGTTTAAACTCTCCATCTGAACCCTGAGTTTCAATGTGCAGTTCAAGCTGCTGTGACTTGCTGGCAATGCTTCATACAAGAAGCAGAGTTTCCACTTCAAATTTCTCTTACTTATGGGCCTTAAGGCCCCTGCAGAGAGGTCTATTTTGCCCCTCACCATTACCTTGGCCTTCTGACTAGGCCAAACATGGGAATAGTTGTCTCAGGGAGACACATCCTCTAGTGAGGAGGAGAGGAGGATGAGGAGGATATTGAGAGGAAGAAGGGCTCATCGAGAGGTCCAGGATGTTCTGGTGGTGCATGGTGGTGTCAGAGCTGCGCCAAACCAAGAACAGGATGAAACCATCATGAATCATCAACTGAAGTGTAGAAGGACTTATACAGCCCTCGAGCACATAGGCAGAGGCTGAGCTACCTTGAAGTGACCGAGACACAATGCCAGAGACGGCCCAGACTCTCAAGAGCCACAGTTACATCTCTTTGTGACATGCTGGCAGAGGAGGTTACACCCAACTGCATTGGCGGGGTCACCCAATGTCTGTAGCTGTAAAGGTCACTGTTGCACTTCTTCGCAATAGGAACCTTTCAAGCAGCATGTGGAGACCACACTGGCATCACTCAGGTTGCTGCACACCACTGTATCAAGGTCTTCACTGACACTATGTTCAGAAGGGCAGGCAATTACATTTCTTTCACAATAGACCGCCAGAGTCAACTCAAGAGTTAAAGGGTTTGCGGCAATTGCAGGTTTCCCCAGGGTCCAGGGAGCCATTGACTGCTCGCATGTCGCCATAAAGGCTCAAGCTGACCAGCCCCATACCTTCCTGAACAGAACCCTCTATTCGACAAGATCTCCTCAGCCAGAGTGTCACAAAGAGATCTGACTGTGGCCCTTGAGAGCCTGTGCCTCCTCTGGTATTGTGTCTCGGACATCTGAAGATAGTTCAGTGTCCGCCTATATGCTTCTGCACCTCCGTTGATGATTCATGATAATTTCATATTAACAGGTAGGGCTTCTACTTGTTTAGTGGCTAGCTGGTCTGTGATCATCGTCGACGGATAATGCAGGAATGCGCAAGGTACCGGGCAGCAGCCACGACTCATACATTCTGCGTGCTAGACCTATTCAGCAGCCCCGATGTTCTGGACAGCTGGCTTCTGGGTGACCAGGGTTACCCATTGAAGTGGTGGCTAATGACTCCAGTGAGGGCCCCAAGAACCGACATGGAGAAGAGCTACAATGCCATGGAAGCACCAGGTTCATTGCAGAGCAGACAATTGGGCTGCTAAAATTGAGGTTTAGATTTATTAAAATTATTAATTCATGGGATGTAGGCATTGCTGGTTAGGCCAGCATTTATTGCCCACCCCTAATTGCCCTTGAGGCGCTGGTGGTGAGCTTCTTGAACCACTGCACTCCATGTGGCATAGGTACACCCGCAGTGCTGTTAGGTAGGGAGTTCCAGGATTTTGACCCAGCAACAGTGAAGGAGTGGAGATATAGTTCCAGTCAGGCAGGTGAGTGGCTTGGAGAGCAACTGGCAGGTGGTGATGTTCCCATGTGTCTGCTGGCCTCATCCTCCTAGGTGGTAGTGAACATGTGCTTGGAAGGTGTTGTCTAAGGAGTCTTGGTGAGTTCCTTCAGTGCACCTTGTAGATGGTACACACGGCTGCCATTGTGTGTCGGTGGTGGGGGGAGTGAATGTTTGTGGATAGGGTGCCAATCAAGTGGGCTGCTTTGTCCTGGATTGTATCAAGCTTCTTGAGTGTTGCCACATCCAGGCAAGTGGAGAGTATTCCCTAACTTGTGCCTTGTAGATGGTAGACTGGCGTTGGGGAGTCAGGAGGTGAGTTACTTGCTGCAGGATTCCTAGCCTCTGACCTGCTCTTGTAGCCACAGTATTTATATGGCTAGTCCCGTTCATTTTCTGGTCAACGGTAACACCCAGGATATTGATAGTGGGGATTCAATGATGGTAATGCCATTGAATGTCAGTTCTTTCTTGTAGGAGGTGTCATTGCCAGGCACTTGTGTGGCATGAATGTTACTTGCCACTTGTCAGCCCAAGCCTGTATATTGTCCAGGTCTTGCTGCATTTGGACATGGACTACTTGAGTACCTGAGGAGTTGAGAATGGTGCTGAACATTGTGCAATCATCAGTGAACATCCCCACTTCTGACCTTATGATGGAAGGAAGGTCAATGATGAAGTAGCTGAAGATGGTTGGACCTAGGACACTACTCTGAGGAACTCCTGCAGCGGTGTCCTGCAACTGAGATGATTGACCTCCAACAACCACAACTATCTTCCTTTGCGCTAGGTTTGACTCCTACCAGTGGAGAGCTTTCCTCTTCATTCCCATTTGCTAGGGATCCATAATGCCACACTTGGTCAAATCCTGCCTTGATGTCAAGGGCAGTCACTCTGTCTAGATGCCTTGATGGATCAGGAGGTGCTTTGCAGTATGCTTCATCACAGAATGACAGAAACTTTACAGTGCAGAAGGATGCCATTCAGCCCGTCGAGTCTGCACTGGCTTTCCGAAAGAGCATTCTACCTAGCCCCAAACCCCTGCCTTATTTACCTCCATAACTTTGCACATCTTTCTTTTCAGACAGAAATCCAATTCTGATTTGAATACCTCTCTCCCTGGCATTGAGACTACGCTTCTCCTGAAAGTGGGTGTAAAATTGTAATGACTAACACTGTTAGGTTAACTGATGTCATCCTGCCTACGCATGATCAGCACAATGCTTGGCAGCCAAGCCGCTCATCTGGACAGGCTTCCAACCCCGTCCCACTGGCCCAAAACAAAAAGTACACAGAGTTTTAGGCGCTATGACCAATGCCTTTGCTGCATACGCTACCATGGACCTCTGAATACCTCATAAGCCTCGGGCATTCTTGAGGCTACCCTGTAGCTTCTGGGCACAAGAATACACATACTGAGGACTTACTCACCCTGGCTGACCTCAGGAGGTCATTGAGCCCCTTCTGGCATTGTGTCCAAGTGCAATGCGCTAGCTCTACGCTGCTGACCTGCGCTGCAACCTCCTCCCAGGCTGCAAATCTGACAATGTGAGCGCTCCACTTGCTGTCAGCAGGCATTAGCTGCTCACGTATAGTGGATATAGGCTGGAGGCTGGCACAGAGAGAATCATCATCGAATCTTGGGACTGTTTTGGTCCTTCTTCCTTGCCTCTCCCTCGCTCCTTTACCTCAGCTATCTATAGGTGTAAACAGCCTATAACTAGACAGCTCGCCTATGATAAGATATTGAAAAGATGGTCATATTCAAATTGAATGCCACCTGTGATCATTGGTAAGAAACAACTTAGACTACGGGCATTTCTGAGAATCATCAAAAACATTTACACTTACCTGAAACCAAGTCCTTCTCCTCCCTCCCAGAAACATGATAGGGTCCCCCTTGTCCTCACTTATCACCCCACCAGCCTCCGCATTCAAAGGATCATCCTCCGCCATTTCCGCCAACTCCAGCATGATGCCACTACCAAACACATCTTCCCTTCACCCCCCTTATCGGCATTCCGTAGGGATCGCTCCCTCCGGGACACCCTGGTCCACTCCTCCATCACCCCCTACTCCTCAACCCCCTCCTATGGCACAACCCCTTGCCCACGCAAAAGATGCAACACCTGCCCCTTCACTTCCTCTCTCCTCACCGTCCAAGGACCCAAACACTCCTTTCAAGTGAAGCAGCATTTCACTTGCATTTCCCCCAACTTAGTCTACTGCATTCGTTGCTCCCAATGTGGTCTCCTCTACATTGGAGAGACCAAACGTAAACTGGGCGACCGCTTTGCAGAACACCTGCGGTCTGTCCGCAAGAATGACCCAAACCTCCCTGTCGCTTGCCATTTTAACACTCTCCGATACTATAGCCTGTTAAACAATGCTGCAGATCTGTGTAAAATGCACACATTTTTTGGGTCACCTGACACTGCCCCGTGCCAGGTGGTCCTTTAAATGACTGGCCGTGACCTCCTTCTGTGTCATGACCAATGACCTCGGATGCTGGACATCCCGTCCTCCAGCGCTAATTGGGCGGAATACTCACTCCCTTTGGGCCTCGAGGCCGGAAAACCCACCCTCCGGCCCAAATTTGTATAATTGTTGTTTTATAAGGTGTTCTTAGATGGCGATCGACCACCCACTTCCAGGTGCAGTCCACCACACCGACCATATAATTTAGTCCATTGTATCTGTCTTTGTGGTAAACACAGAAAAATCATTCTGGACCTAATTGGGAACCAAGGATACAGCAAGAATTAAAATATTCAGGTGAAGCAAATGTTAATAATAGAGAAATCAATGAGACAAAGTGGAGCAAATCCCCTGAACCTGACAACCTGCACCCTTGGGCTTTAAAAGAGGTAAGTGCAGAAATAGTGGAAGCATTGGTTTGATCTTCCAGACGTTTTTAGATTCTAGAACAGTTCCCAAAGATTGGAAAGTAGCAAGCGAACACACTGTTTAAGAAAGAAGGATAAGAAAGAAAGGGGAACAGCAGATCAGTTAGCAGCAAGACTTGGACAACGTTCAGGCTTGGGCTGACAAGTGACAAGTAACATGTATGCTTCACAAGTGCCAGGCAATGACCATCTCCAACATGAGAGAATCTAACCATCTCTCCTTGGCATTCAATGGCATTACCATCACCGAATTCCCCTGCTATCAACATCTTGGATGTTACCATTGATCAGAAACTGAGCTGGACTAGCCATATAAATACTGTGGCTACAAGAGAGGTCAGAGGCTGGGAATTCTGCTGGGAGTAATTCACTTCGTGCCTCCCTAAAACCTGTCCATTATCTACAAGGCACAAGTCAGGAGTGTGATGGAATACTCCCCAGTTGCCTAGACAAGTGCAGCTCCAACAGCAATCAATAAGCTTGACACCATCCAGGATAAAGTAGTCCATTTGATTAGCACTCCGTTCACCACCTTAAACATTCAATCCCTCCACACTGGCACAGAGTGGCTGCAGTGTGTACCATCTAGAAGATGCACTACAGGAACTCACCAAGGCTCCTTTGGGTGCATAGTGGGTATACTTACGTGACGTGGATTACAGTGGCTTAAGAAAAAGGCTCATCACCATCTGCTCAATGGCAATTAAGGATGGGCAATAAATGTTAGACTTCCTAGTGATGCTCCTATCCCTTGAACTATTTTAAGAAAAGCCTGACATCAATGGTAGATAACATGCTAGAGTCTATTATTAGGGACATGAATACAGGGCACATGGAAAATCATAATATGATTAAGCAGATGAGAGTAAGTGGATTTATGAGACGGAAATTGTGTTCGCCAAATATCTTGCAAATGTGTCACAAGTGTGTTACAAGTGCTTTGAGGATGTAACTAGTAAGATGGATAAGGGGGAATCAGTGAATGTAGTGGGTTTGGATTTTCAAAAAGCATTGGATAGGATGCTCACATATTAGGATTCAAGGGGCTGAGGGTAATAGATCAGCATGGATTGAGGATTGAATAATGGACAAGCAACAGACATTAGGAATAAACAGGACAGTTTGGGGTTGGTAGGCCACAACTAAAGTTGTACTGCCAGGATCAATACTTGTGCTTCAGCTACTTACGATCTACATTGATGACTTAAATGAGGGAACTGAGTGTAACTTATCCAAGTCTGTTGACAAAATAAAGTGAAGCGGGAAAGTGAATGGTGAGGAGGACACAAAGCGGTTGTAGAGGGATATAGGCATTTTGGATGAATGGGTAAGAACATGGCAGATACAATATGGCAAAGTGTGAAGTTATCCACTTTTGTAGGGAAAAAGAACAAAATTTCTTTTGCATGGTCAGGCACTGGGAAATGTTTTCATTCAGAAGGACCGATGGTTGTCCTTATTATTGAATCACAGAAAGTGAGCGTACAGATACAGCAAGCAAATGGTACTTTTGATTTTATTATTATTAAGGGATTACAGAATATGTGGAAAGAAGTCATACTATAATTATACAGGGCATTGGTGAGGCCGCAGCTGGAGTACTGTGTGCTGCTTGGCCTCCTTCCCAAAGGAAGGATGTACTTGTCCTAGAGTGAGGACAATAAATGTTCATTAGACTTGTTCCTGAGAGGAGAGATTTACCTATGAGGAGAGAATGAGTAGACTAGGCCTATGTTCCCTCGAGTTTAGAAGGATGAGATGTGATCTAATTGAAACATATAAAATTGTTAAGTGGATTAACAGGGTAGATGTTGAGAAAATCTTCCTCCTGGCTTGGAAATCTAGAACACAGGGTCACAGTTTCAGAATAAGAAGTCAGCCACTTAGGAATGAGAAATGTCTCCACTCAAAGGATTGTGAATCTCTGGAATTCTCTACCCCAGAAATCTGTGGATGCTTAGATATTGAGTATATTGAGGATAGAGATCAATAGATTTTTGGCAGTCTGGGAACTAAGAGATATGGGGATAGTGTGGAAGATGGAACTGAGACAGAAGGTGCCATGATCTTGTTGAAGGTGGAGAAGGTTAGAAGAACCAAATGGTCTCCTCCTGTTCCTGGTTCTTATGTTCTTATTTTGTTGATTTTGTATCACTTTGTCATTTGCACCGGATGGATCGTGCTGCTATCACCGGGGGGCATATCAATTTAAGGTTGCACTGTCACTGCCGTGTATGTTTCAAAGTGCATACAGAGTAGCAACTGTGCAGGCTGTGGAAATCTACAGGGTAATGCTGTAAGCAGACAGCATCATTTTCAATCACCAATAAATGTTTGACTTGACTAGCTACAAGCCAAAATCCTGTCAGAATCTGCATGGTGAGAAGTATCTGACAGGTCATATAAATACAAAGTACTTACCTAGAAATAGATATGGTCTGCAGTGAGAGATAAATGGGCTACGTGGCTTTTTTGTGGATCTGAATTTTTTTGAATAACTCAGCTCAAAGTTTAATTTCATAACCAGAAAATGAGATTATCTTTATCAGTTTTACCCACTTTTTTTATTTGATCTGGGAGGAAAGAAAACAAATATTGCACAAATATTGTGAGCATTTATCAATGCAGACATGATTTTTTGATTTCAAAAGTTATAACAGTAAATTAAATAAAATTGTTCTTTGGTCTTAAAATTGCCATGAGTTTGTGCCATAATCCCATGCTGTCAAATTACCAGTACATGGTGGCACAAATCCACAAAAGGCTTTTAGATAAAATCACCTTGCACAACAGGATTCAAATGTTGCAATTCTTTGCTATATTTCAATGGTGACATGAAAGTAATATAACACAGGAGAGAAAATGTGCTCATCTTCTATAAAGAATTTGTCATGTGACTGAGATTGTGTGCAATCTACTTACCGGAACATGAACATCTGTCCTTTACTTAAAAAAAAATGCTTACATTAAGGGTTAATTAAAATTGAGAAATGAATAACACAGACCTGAAAGCAACTCTGCACTATGCTGCACCACGGTTTATGGCCTTCAGCATAGTTTATTCTAAGTACCTTGCCCTCAGAGTGTTTGAGAGCTGACTGAGTGCTTTTTAATTATCGGCAAATATCAGTTGTCAGTTTTCAATCTTCTTCAGATGCACTAATTCTTTCTGATCCTGCTATACTGGTTGCCATCCCACCTTCAAACTTCACTCTACGTTACGATTGCAGAGATTGCTGGACTAGTTCAGGTTAAATGGATGGGATGTTCAACCTTTTGGAGCTGTGGGTTTGACCCTTATAATGCAACAGCTAGTGAGTGGACCATGTTTGATTAGAAATGCATTTCCGTAGAGACTGGCTGTCATTTTAAATCTAAAGAAAATTACATCCACAGCATGGCTGTTGCCAAACAAGGTCTGTCATTTACTTATTTCATTATCCCTTCTTTAAGATGCCTTCAAATATTTTAGCTACAATATTTTGTAATTTAATATGGTCAAAATACAAAGTGATGTAAGCTGGTGAGGGAAATAAACAGGGTAGAATATAAATTACAAAGCTCTAAGCTGAACAACAACAAATGACAGGGACTTGAAGGTATTGAAGGCCTTAAAATTCTATCACAAATAATCCATCTCCAGGAGGCTAAATAGCCTCATTAACCTCCAATATTGCAGGCAGGAAGCATACACTTATGGCAAGCTCGAAGTGGACTGCACATCAGATTTATGTAGGCAAATAGACTTGCTTTAGGCACTTTGCATATTCAAATAAGAGGCGTAACACCTGTTTGAAGCCTCCTCAGCATCATAAGGTCAGAAGTGGGGATGTTCAGTGATGATTGCACAATGTTCAGTTCAATTCGCGACTCCTCAGCTAATGAAACGGTCTGTGTCCTTATGTGGCAAGACCTGGACAATATCTAGGCTTGGGCTACTAAGTAATAAATGAGCCACAGAAATACCAAACAATGACCATACCTAACAAGACAGAATCTAATCATCTCCCCTTGACATTCAATGGCATTACCATTACTGAATTCCTGACTATCAACATCCTGGGGGTTACCATTGACCAGAAACTGAACTGGACTAGCCATATAAACACTGTGGCTACAGGAGCAGACCAGGGGCTGGGAATTCTGTGGTGAGTAACTCAGCCCTGACTCCCCAAAGTCTGTCCATCATCCACAAGGCACAAGTCAGGACTGTGATGTAATACTCTCCACTTGCCTGGATGAACACAGCTCCAACAACACTCAAGAAGCTCATCACCATCCAGGATAAAGCAGCCCACTTGGTTGGCAACACCTTCACCACCTTAAGCATTCACTCCCTCCACCACTGATGCACAGTGGCAGCAGTGTGTACCATCTACAATAGGCTTGTTCAACTCCCGGCCCACAGGCCACTATCCAGCCCACCAAACCTCTCTATCCTGCCTTGTGGACCCAGTGTTCAAAATGCTGGTAGGTGAAGTTATAGATTCTGCAAGGAGCTGCTCCTCCAATCACAGGCCATTTCTGTCCCGTGTTTGCTGCTGTTAGGCAGCAGTCAATCTGCTGGGGAGGCGGGAGGTTCTTACAGGGAAGGGGGGTGTGATAGAGAAAGAGAGTGGCCACTGGGCAATGGTTGAGGGAGGAGCAGGGGGCGGTGTGGGGTGGTGGTGGGAGAGTGGTTGCCATGCAGTGGGGAGTGGATAGCAGCTGCTGGGCAGGGTGGGAGGAGTGGCAATTGGGCATAGGGGGAGATTGGTTGCCAGGGGAAGAGACTGGCTGCCAGAAGGAGAGACTGGCTGCTGGGGTGGGGGTGAGAGAGGGAGAGAGTGTGACTGCCATTGAGGTGACTGGTGGCGGGGTGGGGATGGGCAAGGGCAGCCCTGCTGTTGAATATAGTGCACAAGCATTCAGAGTGGGTACTTAGGGTGGTCAAGGGAAGTGCCCACACATTTGCAAAACCTGCAGAAAGTGACCATTCCTCTGCAACTGAGACAGTTCAGACGCAGCCACATTGATATGATTGGGGTTGGGCTCCTAGGTTATCTGCCTGCTCAAGCAATGCAGAGACATCAAAGTGCCACCAAGTTCTGCAGAGCTCCTGGCCTACTGCCCAGTCCCCTCCCAGCACAGACTGCAAATTCATGAGCACTTTAGTGGACTGCAGAGCAGTTGGATTGCTCATGTTGTACAATCTCCTTGTGAAAGCTGGGAGCAGTCACTGATGGAAGCGCTCACAGCCCCTTACAATCCCAGCATTCCAGTTTGGACTAGACTCCCCCATGGTTCAAACTAACAGGGCAGCCATGTAGCGCACTAATCTCTGGCCATCCAAGTGGTGGCCAGCACTCTCCAGGAAGCATTAAGGGCCTTCATACTTATCCAGAACAGGTTCTTAATACACCCATGCTAACCATGTTTTTCTCTCTCTTTCATCCTGCAGGAGTACATCAGGATAGTGGAGCCTGGTGAACCAGCTGTATGCCTGATGGCCTGCAAAGAGCAAAGACAACAGAGGAGAGAGCGACTGAGGCTCCTGGCTGCGCAGAGGCAGGAGCAGCAACCTCAGGGAGAAGGGACAGCTGGGTCACCTGCACATGCTGCTCAAGAGCCACAGTGAGCCGTCGGTGGTCAGTGCTTAGTGACACCCAGCATCTCTACACGCGACTTTCATTCCTGCAGGTGACCGAGAACCAATGTCACTGAAGACTGCAAATGTCTAGGGAACTAGTTCACATCTGGCCATTAACATCTGCCATTTACTGCAGGATTTGGCGCGAAGGGGACATGGAGGGCATCTACTGCCAGTGGCTGTGAAAGTGACCAGGGTGCTCAATTTCTGTACCAGTGTCTCTTTTCAGGGCTCCACAGGTGACCACTCTGGGTATCACAAGCCTCCATTTACAAATGCATCCATGAGGTCACGGATGCCATCTTCTCCATGGCACACAACTTTGTGCATTTTGCCCAGAACCAGAACAGCCAGGATGCAAGGGCCATTGGATTCACCCAGATCTCGGGTTTCCCACAGGTGCAGGGTGCAATTGACTGCACTGATGTGGTGCTCAGATCTCCATTTGTAACACATGGTGGCTGCATCAACCGCAAGGGCTTCCATTCTCCAAATGCGCAGCTGGTGTGTGACCACCAGAAACACATCCCGCAGGTGTGTGCAAGGTTTCAGGGAGTGTGCACGACGCCTACATCCTCAGTCCGTCACAGATCCCTGGAGTCTTTCAAGGTCCACAGAGGCTGCAGAGATGGCTCCTCAGGGACAAGCAGAGGCCGTGGCTGATGACACCCGTACGTGGCCTGAGTCTGTAGCAGAGCGACAGTATAATGAGGCTCATGCTGCAGCTTGTAACTTGGTGGAGCAGACCATCAGGATGTTGAAAATGAGGTTATGGTGCCTGGATCGGTCTGGTGGAGCCCTGCAGTATCGTTCACAGAGGGTGTCAAGCATTGTCATTGCCTGCTGCTCTCTTTACAACCTGGTGCTCCAAAGGGGACTCGAGCTGGCTGAGGAGGAGATGGAGGAAGTGTACATCTCCCCCGATGAGGAGGACGGTACTGGGGATGAGGCTGAGGAGGTCCTTGGAGATGTGGATAAGGCCCTTGCATTGGCTAGGTAAGGCAAGCGCACTCGAGAGGCCCTCACAGCTGCTACATTACTGGAGGAAATTGATGACATGCAATGAGGACACTCCATAAACCTTCGCACAACTCCTGAGAATGCCTGACTCTTGTCTGGCCGAGGGTAGCTCGCTTGTGCTCAGTGATCAGGGTCACATCATAGAGATGCAGCCATGAAACTTTAGAAGCATCTAATGCTTTGTCTACCTCAGCACCTGAGCCCTTCAAGAGCTGGAGCACAGCATCAGTGGTCACAGATGCTGGTGTGATGGGGACCAGCCCCTCCATAAAGATGCTGAGAGCACACAGAGAATGGGAGAACTCTGGCGTCGGCAGCAATGGCAAGCACCGTCAAGATGCAGGCATCAGCAATGTTTGCAGGGAGTGAGAAACATTGTTCCCAGGAAAGATCCAATGTAGTCAATGTGTAACAGCACCCAGGGTCTACCTGGCCAATCCCATGGGTGTAATGGAGCTTTTGCAGTTGCTGACATTGCACACAATGCTTTACTAAACTCTATTTTGCCATTCATCCCAGGCTACCATAGAATAGTTGTGTATTGTGGTCTTCGTTTGGAAAATTCCTGGATGGGCACTGTGTAGTTCAACTAAAAGTGGCTCCCTTCCCTTTGGAGGAACTATCACTTGTGCTCCCCACAATAAAATGCCATCCTGGCTGGTTATTTCATGTCTTCTGTTGAAGTATGGTTTCATTTCGTCAGATACAGGCTCTTGTGACCAACCATGCAGCACTTGTTCTCACACTTGAGATAGGATTTGGACCCGACTTGACCAGTCTCTGATCAATCGAGCACATAGTGGTGAGGAATGTAAGAAATTTAACAGTAAGACAAGTTCCTGTGGAACTGGGATGTGCCCATCATTTTCTTGTAAAGGCAAAGGGCTAAGGGTGTTGGTGTTTGCGATTTGTTGGCAATATGTATGAAAGTGTATTGTATACTGCCAGAATTAAAGCCCATCATTGTATTCTTGCTGAGGCTATGGGTGGTATAGCCTTGTCCTCACTAAACAATCCTAATAATGGGTTTGCAGTCTGAAATGATTGTAAAATGGCGGCTGTGTATGTACTGGCGAAATTTCTTGACACCAAAAATGATGGACAGGCCTTTTTCTTCGATCTGCGAGTATCCCTTTTTGGCTGTGGTGAGAATTCTTGATACATGGACTATTGGCCGTTCCATGCCATCATCCATCCAATGAGAGAGCACTGCTCCCACTCTGTAGGGAGATGTGTCACATGTCAGCACCAATTCTTTCGCCTGGTCTTAATGCACCAATAGATTGGACGAGTGCAACAATTGTTTCACCTTTATGAAAGCTTCTTTCTGGGGCACCTCTCAAGACCAACGTTGGTTCCTTTTTGAGTAGAAAATGCAGGGGGGCCAGCACTGTAGATAAATTAGGTAAGAAGTACCCATAATAGTTAATTGTTCCTAGGAATGATTTGAGTTCTGAGGTGTTCCTTGGCGAGGTGCCTCTCTTGTGGCTCCCATTTTCTCCTCAACCAGCTGGAGGTCCCTGTAAATCTACCCAGTGACCCAAATAAACTACCTCTCTTGCTTAGAATGTGCACTTTTCTTTTTTTCAGATGCACTCCAGCTTGCAAGAAACTTTTTAATGCTTCTTCTAATTTTACCAAATGCTCTTTTTCAGTAAATCCCGTCACAAGTACATCATCTAAATAGACTATAACCTGAGGCAGTCCCTGCAGTAAGCTTTCTGTTGTTCTCTGAAAGATGGCGCAAGCTGAGGAGACACCGAAAGGCAATCGTGTACATTGGTACAACCCTTTGTGGGTATTAATTGTGACAAATTCCCGGGAGACATTATCCAACTCTAATTGTTGATAAGTATGACTCATGTCATGCTTTGTGTACTTTGTCCCTCCTGCCAGCTTGGCATATAGGTCTTCGATTTTTGGAATGCAGTGCCTGCCTAGCTTAGCCACTTTATTAACCATCAGTTTGTAGTCTCCACAAATTTGGACGCTTTGGTCAGGTTTAAGGACGGGGACTTTGGGTGCTGTCCATTCTGAGAGCTAAACAGGTTGTATAACGTCCAGTTTCTCTAGTCTGTTTGGTTCAGTATCGACGTTTTCTTGCAGGATGTACAGCACCGGTCTCACCTTCATGAAGCAAGGGGTTGCTTCCAGATCCAGATGAATCTTGACCTGAAGGCCCTGTATTTTCCCCAGTTCATTCTTAAAGACGGTGGCGTACCTTCTAAGTGTCTCTGGTACACCACTTGCTCTCAAATGGAAAATTTCAGCCCATTCTGTCTTAATCTCCTTTAACCAATTTCATCCCAGGAGGCTTGGCCCTTCATCTGCTACCACTATCAAAGGTGGCTTTGCTGATTGGCTTCCATAATGGACAATTATTCTGCTTATGCCTTTTACTGGAAGGTCTTCAACCGTAAAGTTTTGACCTTGGCAGCTGTTTCTTCTAAACTTAATTGATGTTCACCATTATTCAGTTATCTGAAGGTTTGTTTCCCAATTTTTGTAATGGAAACTCCCATGTCCACTTCCATTCTAACAGGTTTGCCATTTACTTTCACTGTGACAAACATTGGTTCTGTCTTTCCAACTTTAAGATTAAGCAATGGGCAACATTTTCTGCCTACTGGGTGGACAGGCGATGTGGGAGTGGGCACGGGAAGGTGCGGACCTGATCGCCGTCCTTGATTGGGTCCGTGCCGCCATTTTACACGGGTAGGCCAGTTAAGGCCCACCCAGTGTGAATCGCAGCTCCCGAGGACAGTGGGAGTGGGCGGGTGACGGTGGGACTGCAATGGCTGCCGGGTCCAATGGCGACCTGCCGGCCTGTTTTAAAAAGTTGCTGCAGCCTTTCAAAAGCTGTGAATCATGGCCAGTGGAGGGGCTCCCCAGAGCGCTGCTGGTGAGCAGGCCAGGCAGGAGGGTAGGGCAGGGGGGCACTGTGCCCCTCGTTTTTCTGATGATTGTTTTGTTGCCCTCCTCGAGAAGGTGGCAGCACGGCGGGAGGTCCTCATACCCCAGGATGGGAGGAGGAGGTCCCCCCAACATGACCAAATGTGCCTGGGAGGAGATGGTGGAGGCGGTGAGCTCCCACGATGTGGTGCAGCGCACCTGGATCCAGTATTGCAAGCGCTTCAATGACCTTTTGCGCTCAGGAAGGGTGAGTACCAGGTTGGCATTGGTCACTTAACCCAGCAGCTAGGCTTTCCCCCCTGGCGCCCCCACGCCCGAAGTCTGAGTGCAGTTACTGCATTGAATCATTGGCGGCCTGTGTCCTTCACTGGGTGGGCCAGCAGATATTGCCCATGCCGAGGTTACCCTGAAAGGGTGGTGATGAGATGGGTTCTGTGCCTGCAGCATGTGGTACAGTGATACTCCCATTACTGTTTTGGGGGCAACCTGGAGGATCTGCACCTAGGCGCAATGCTGGAACTCCCAGATATGTCAAAGTCAGGGTGATGACATGCTGGGAGAGGAGCTTCCAGGTGGCGTTGACACCAATTGATCTGCTGTCTTCTACGCTCCACATGCTTGCGCTTCCTTACTATGGAAGGTTAGACCGTGTGGTGCCAAATGTGATGTAGGCAGCATGTGGCCAAAGGGGTGGAGATTGGAGGGGAGGGGGGGGTGGGGGGGGTGGTGGGGTGGGGGTGGGTGTAGTGGTTGGGGGGTTGTGGGGACAGGCCAGGCATCTTTGTGTAAGTGTTCGGCAGCAGCGGGGTGAGAAGGCAATAGAGGCCTGCAATGTTCAACACTCTGGTTGGGGTGGGCCATCTGCAAAGAGAATCCAGATACAAGTTGCACTAATCAATGCTCTTCTCTGCTTTTCAGGAGAAGAATGTACATAATGCAGCCGAGCGGGTGAAGACTGGTGGAGGACCGGCACAGTTAATGATTCTCAGCCGCTTTGAGCAGGAGGCCCTGGATTTGGAGAGGCGTCATGTGCCCAGGTCCATAGGTGTCAGTGAGGCTGGGGTGTCACGGACAGGTATGTTTACTCAGCAGTGAGGTCACCATTGTTCTCCCAGCAGCCATGACAGTGCTGAATGTTCAGTGATTGAAGTTTGCAACATGGCTTGACCATTGCTTATGGAAGGATGAATGCATAATGATTCAGGTGACAGGGTTGCACATTGACATTGTCTCCACGTTAACTGATCCAATATCCTCGTTCTTCCTTTCAGCATCAGTGGAGCAGGGCCGGGAGGAGGAGCAGCAGGGGCCCCCTCTCACACCTGAGGGCCCTGAATTCACGGACTCAACAGCGTCACACCATCTCTGCTAGGCAGGCACCAGCACAGATACTAGAACATCGGCTAGTGTCCCAGAGCACAGTGGTGAGGGCACTTCATTGTCGCTGGAGGAGCTGGCGGAGACAGAGAGTGGCCATGGCGCTAGCAGTTGGGGGACTGCAAGGGACCAGGCACATGCTCAGTCGGTGCCTGATGATGTATCTCTGGAGTTGTCTGTGATGCAGCAAACGCAGGAAATGCGGCCGGGTGTGCGGGAGCATCTGGTGGAGATACACGAGGCTATGCTTGGCTTGGTGTCCATGGTGGAGGAGTCTATGCGGACCATCACTGAAGCAATGAGCCTCTTGGCCAAGCACAATGTGTCCTCCATGGAGACAGCGGCGACGCTTGTGGAGAGGCTCCTCCAGGAGACCAATCAGGTCTTCTTGGGGATGTGCTCGGACCAGCAAGCCCTCACATCGGCATTGACCTCAGCTGGTCATTGCCAATGTGGGAGATGATCTGGGCACCAAGTTTCCCAGCTCGGTGCCCATCCATCCATGATGAGCAGGGAGGTCCGAAGCGACCTCCCATTAGTGCAGCAGCTGCCTGTCATCTCTGTGGGCACCTCTCAGGGCGCTCTGGATGAGGGCGGCAGCTCCTCTGCCCCTCTGCCAGCGACTGTTGCATCCGGTGAGGCTGCAACGACTGGGGAGACAGCAGCTGTGGAACTGGCAGCTCCCTCCCAGGCGGGGCCAGCACAGGCTCCACGGGCCAGAGTATGACCGCCAAGGTCAAGGCCAACAGGACAGCAGAGTGAGGGTGCTCTCTTAGGTGCCACTCCTAGTGAGGGCAGCAACAAGACGTAGCACCTGAAAATGTAAACATAAGGCACCTTAGACACACCATGGGTTTATCACTGGTGCTTTTGTGTTGGCCCAAGATGAGGTCTTTATGAGTTGTTGTGATTTTTAACACCTTTGTCATTTTGTTTTCTTAAGTTCCTTTGGTTGTAATATTAAAATCCGACATGTCACCATGGCTGAGGGTGCCTCTTTTCTTCTGCAGTTGGATGGTTTCCAAAAATGTTATGAGTGCTTTGTGAGACATTCAGCTTTATTAACAAGGCCCTTAGTTAATGTTCCTAACCAGGCAGATTTTGCACTTAGATACCAAGTATGGAGCCTGCAGCCCAGGCTTGTCCTGGAGGTCTATATGTGATGTGCTAGCTGGAGGTTCATTGGATTAAAGCCTCCCGGGTGTCCCTGCCTCCCTGGAGTATGCCCAGGTCAGTGTCTACCCCCTCAGCATTACCCTGTGTGTGCTCATCCTTGGACTCACTGCCGGACTCATTGTGTGCAGCCACAACCATTGCGTCTACAACTTCATCGTCTATAGCATCCCTCCTTTCCAGTGCAAGATTGTGGAGAGTGCAGCATGCAACCATGATCAGCGACACACAATCTGGGGGGTACTGGAGTGCACCCCCTGAGTGGTCCAGGCATCAGAAGCGCATCTTGAGAAGACCGATGGCTCTTTCCACCACAGCCCTTGTGGAGGCGTGGCTCCTATTGTACCGCTGCTCAGCTTCTGTTCTTGGATGGTGGAGAGGCATCATGAGCCACCTTCTGAGGGGATAACCTGGGAGTGTCTGAGGATGTAGGCGTCGTGGGAGTTGCCTGGGTACCTTGCACAGAATTGTAGAATCTGCATCCTGTGATCACACACTATCTACACGTTCATGGAGTGGAAGCCCTTCCTGTTGACGAAGGCACCGGGCTCACCTGCTGGCGCCTTGATGGCCACATGTGTGCAGCCTATTGCACCCTGGACGCGAGGGAAGCCAGCAATGGCCGCGAAGCCTTTGACTCACTGTGTCTGGCTTACCTGGTCTCAATGGTAGCGGATGAAGGTCAATGCCCATCTGAACCTGCTTGACACGAGTGTGGACAGCTGATTGGGAGACACCACAAAGATCACCCACTGAGCCCTGGAAGGAGCCAGAGGCATAGAAGTTGAGGGCAGCTGTGACCTTTAGAGCCACTGGCATGGGGTGTCCACCCACACAGTTAGCGGAGATCTCAGGCCCAATCATCTGACAGATATAGTTGACTGTCTCCCTTGAGAGATGGAGCCTCCTTCGGCACTGCACCTCAGACATAGTGAGGTAGCTGCTTTGCCGCCTGTATACCCTGGCAGCAGAAGTGGCGTCTTCTGCGGCCCCTTCCGCCTTGGACTACCTCTTGGCCCTGCACCCCATTTACCTGCACCTGTCCTCCCAAAGGTGGCTCCCATGGAGGCTGAATGTGCACTCCCGGCCTCCTCCCCTTTCTAGCCCTCCCTTCCTCTTCAGAGGAGCTACCTCCAGTGGAGAGTTCAACTCCCATTCCCATAAGGGAAGGCTTCCTGAAACATGCAGGCCCAAAAAAGATTCTTCACTGCAGAGTACTGACCTGAAGGTTGTGAGTCCAGACGAAGCAGCTGGTATGCATTTTGAGGTATTTCAGATCACACAGGCAAATATCAGTAACTCTGAAAAAACATTGTTTGACAGAGCACACTTGCGACCTCTTATCCCATCCTTGGATGAGGTTTATACAAATGTGTCCTACCCGCCTGCCCGCTGCGCCCATGCGCCGACCTGAAGATTGCACAGACACTAAAAATTGCTGTCAATTGGTGCCTCAAGGGCCTTAAATGTCCTGTTACTGAATGGACAGCGCGCATTGGATATCATCACACACCCGCCCAACGAAATATCGCGATAGCGTGTGGTGTCGTGTGGGTGTTCGCCCAACGTCACTGTGCGTCATTTTATGCGAGGGTGTGCGGGGCCCACCTCAGCACGCCAATGGGAAAATTCCAGCCAATGAGGAAGTGTCTGAATTTGTTGTTTCAGGCTCTTCTATATTTTCATTGGGCTTCTTGTTTTGTTTACAAACCTGCTTGAATCTTTCCTTGCACTGCCTCATTATATGTCCATTTCTGTGACAAAAGTAGCATTCGATTTTTTTCAAAATGACAGTTGCTAAAAGACTGCTTGATGCCGTCTGTATTAAAATTCTTCTTCGATTTTGCTGCCAAGTTATTTTTCTTTGTTCTTCGGCTAGTGGGGCTACTTCATGCTCCTCGGCCAAATCTTGCATTTTTGCGGCCTTTTCGACTGGGGTTTCCCAACTGATGTGGAGGATGGCACCATTTTGCGCACCCTGTATTGCTTTCGAATCTCTCACTGCACTTTCCATGGCCAGGGCTATCTATAGAGCCTACTTGAAATCCAGATTCACTTCGGACAATAATCTTTTCTGAATTAAAAGCAAATACTGTGGAAGCTGGAAATCTGAAACAAAAATAGAAAATGCTGGGAAAACCCAGCAGGTCTAACAGCATCTGTGGAGTGAGAAACAGAGTTAACGTTTCGAGTCCATATGGCTCTTCTTGACCTGAAGAAGAGTTATACAGACTCGAAACGTTAACCCTGTTTCTCACTCCACAGTTGCTGTTAGACCTACTAAATCTTTTCTAAATAGCGTCTTCATTCACACCACACACTAAATGATCTCTGAGCATGTCATTTAGAGTCATAACAAGCTCACAATGTTCTGTTAGCTGCTTCAAATTTGCCAGGTAGCATGCAATTGTCTCACCTCAGGCTCTATTTCCCGAATTAAACTTGAACCTCTGCATCGTGACTGAGGGCTTTGGTTGAAAATAACCCTTCACAAGGCCTACCAATTCATCGAACGTTTTCAAATCTGGGGCACTGGGTGCCGTCAAATTTCGAATCAAACCGTTGGTTTTGCTCCCACAAGTATTCAAGAGGATTGCTCGCCTCTTCTCTTACCTATAATCTTGTTCGCTTGAGAAAAGAACATGAGGCGTTCTATGTAATGAGACCAATCGTCTGTGGCTGGTTCAAAAGGATCAATTCTCCCAAATTGTGGCATCTTGAGAGAGGATAACTTCTCCAATTCTAACGGAGCTTGCTACTTTCAATCACTGGGCGAGATACAGTGTTTATTACTTTTCAACTTCATTTCATCTGTTCAATCCTGTTTTATCCTCATCACCAGTTTGTTGTAAGGGTGGCCGAGTTGCTACTTTTGATGATAGAGTTGATCTGCAGACACTTCTTGGGTGGAAACTTTAAGCTTTTTTGCAATATACTCAGCAGCAACTAAATGTGTGCTTTCAACTCCAACTCTATCTCTACACTGACTGCTGAGGTAGCCTGTGCTACTCTCTTACTGGTTACAATAGATCATGTGATCTTTGCTAATGAGTATTATTCTTAAAGGTACATTACACACTAAACAAAACCATAATTACTACAGGACAGAACTCGGAACTGCCTTATGTAAGAAGCAAATGAAGTTCAGGTTTGTGGGGGGAAGAGGTGAGTGGGCAACTCTGTAGGCATATCTGGACAGTTCCTGGGTTACTCCAGAAATTATGTCCATTATGCCCAAACAAGCCCCCAAAAGTTGTGAGAAAGATTATCAACTCCAGATAGAATTCCTCAGCTTTATAAAATGGCTTTTGGCTCTCTTGGGAGTTAAAGAAAATAATTACTTCCTTCACGCTTAGGAAGGGCTTCCTGGTGGCCTTAAGGATGCCTGGTGGGAATTGTGGTGCTTTCTAACTCAGTTGCCCACCCCATAACATGACCATTATGCTGATTTAGAGACACACTTCAAGTGTCCAATCAGTCTTGCCACTCTCACAAAGATAGCAGTTGCTGCAAGGATTAAACTTAAACAAACTATCTCTCCAATCACACAGCGACTTTATGCAATAAGTAGCTGTGTTGCATCAATCAGAAATGGCCCATGAACTGTGTTGAGTTAGCTGATCTTTGCTGGATGTAGAAAATTGACCTCAGCACCCCCGAATTTGGGAAAGGGGAATCAACCATAGTCCCTGTTGACATTTATTGTTAAAGAAGGAACTTGTATTTATATGGCACCTTGCCACATCTCTAAGGACACCCAACGAATTAATTCTGAAGTGCAGCCGCTGTTATGTAAGGGAGTGCGGCAGCTATCGTGCACACAGCAAGGTCCCACGTATAACAATGACATGAATGACCAGTTCACAAAAAGAACAGTTTTAGAGAACTCCTTTTAATACTGTGCCTATTTAAATCCCTGACTGCTTGCAGAGAATTTGTCAGTTTATTACTATTCATGACCAGTCAATACAACAAATAAAGATAAAAAAAGGGAAAATGTTCAAAGTAAGTTAGTCGCAACAGCAAGGAACTGCAATAAAAAAAATCCAAAACACCCACTGGCAGATATCTCTGGAATGAAAGGGGACATATTAACCCTTTTGAGTACTCAATCTCTTTTGGAACTTGTAGATTCGTTTAACTGCCAAAAATGATTTTTCTGCAAATGCTGAAAATCTCAAACAAAAACATGAAACATGAATCTGTCTTCTCTTTTCACAGAAGCTGTCAAACCTGCTGTGAATTTCCAACATTTCCTATTCGCTATCAAGAACAGGCAGAACATTTGATCGCCGTATTACTATGCGAACTTATCACAAAATGCAGTGATAATGTAAATGCCACATATTCTGCTTACAGCCAATACCCTCTAAACATGAGACCTTTCCCATCCAGCGCAGTTAATTGAAAGGGCCAGATTTAAAACACTTGAAGTTATGACAAACTTCAACTTGAATGCATTGTCTTCTAAACACTGGACTAAAAATTGGGTGTGACCTGTTTGTGGGAACAGGGATTGTGAAATGCAATTACTCGGCAGCTGATTAAGGTATTGCAGGCAGCACACAAACATTGTGCTGTCTGTTCATCTCCATGATTAGAGCTTGCAGCTCCACATTAAACCTGTTGTTGATTGGCTGCAGACTCAGCAGAAAGCCTAGGTTCATGCAAGGCTAGACAAGTTAAAGCTGGCCTCCACCTCTTAAAGGGGAGGTTGCCTTCTGGCTGCAGCAGGGCTGAAAACATTACTGAAAGCAAGAGACAGGGAAGGAAGAGGGTTAATTGAGCAGCAGGCCAGAGCGAGGGCTCCCAGGTTGCCCAATGTAGTAGCACTGGAGGCCTTAGAGCAGGATGTAGAAAGGAGGAGAGAGGTCATGTTTCCACAGAGGGGGCCAGGAGGCCCTCCAGACACACACTTCAAAGGAAATGGGAGCAGATAGCCACAAAGGACAATAGCTAGAAGGAGTCCAGTGAACCAGTCAAAGTCAGGACATGCATCATCAAATGCCCTGCGACCACCATCCTACCCATCATCAAACACTGCTCAATGCACACCACACTCCCAATCAGGTCTTATGGTTAACATTCATATGCTCCACCTCAACATCACAGATGAATATGGGGGCGTTACCAGGATCTGCAAAGTCCCAAATTGCAGGCCAGAAGCTAAATTAGTGTCAGGTGCCGACTGATGCTCATTCTGCCTCCAGCGCATGCACAGCATGCCTTTGCTATTGCCTTTCCCAGCAAGGCGATTGGCATGGGCTGAAGGAAGAAGCACTATGGGAGCTGAAATTTGTGGCCAGTCACTTCATACTTTACATGTATTGAGAGACCCAGTGTGCTGCTCAGAGGCATTCTGCTGATTTTCCAAATTCTCATTTGTGTTGTAAGATATGTAGCTTCAATTAAGGTGCTTTGTACCTTTATTGTAGGACAGCAGATATGCAAATTTTCAGCCTTGCCCTGTGTTGTATAAAGGCTTAGAAGAGAGTGCATTCATAATTTTTAATCCTCTCCCCTCATTGAATCAAAACAATTACAGGATAGAAGGAGGCAATTTCATATATTGCATCCGTGCTGATACTACTGCTTCAATTGCCTCGACTTTCTCTAATCCCACTTTTCTGCCCTTTCCATGCAACATTTTTAGGTCCAGCTGGAGAACAAATTTGCAAACACAGATGTATTACAAAACAAAGCTCCACTAAAGCAAATGAAATTTAATGTTGTGATACTCTTAATTCATTATCATGAACTCCTTTCTTCTCTGCTAATGGCACAAAATATCCCCTGCCCCTGCTAATTCCAGTTACAAACTTATAATCATGAACATTTCAACCTACTGGCAGCTGGTGGAATTTGAATTCAGTTAATTAAAATAAAAATCTGCAATCTAAAGCTAGTCTCAGTAATGGTGACCATGAAGCTTCATCCCCTTTAGGGAAGGAAATCTGTTATCCTTACCTGGTCTGGCCTATGTGTGAATCCAGACCCAGATTTAACTGCCCTCTGTAATGGCCTAGCAAGCCATTCAGTTCAGGGGCATTTAGGGATAGACTGGCCTTGCCAGTGATGACCACATCCTATGAAAGAATAAAGAAATGGAAATACCAGAATTGGCAGAAAGAGACGACCAAACACCTTTGGAAATATTGCAGCTTTCATGATATCACCTGTGTGTTTTTCACCCTTCGGTTGGATGCAGTAGCTCCCAAATTATGCAAGATTTTTTTTTATTCATTGGACGTGGGCATCGCTGGCTAGGCCGGCATTTATTGACCCTTAATTGCTCTTGTTCAGAGGGTATTTAAGCATCAACCGCATTGCTGTGTGTCTGGAGTCACATGTGGGTCAAACCAGAAAAGGGCAGCAGATTTCCGTCCCAAAGAACATTAGTGAACTAGATGGGGTTTTATGACAATCGAAAATGGTTTCAGACTTTTAATTCCAGGTTTTTTTATTGAGTGGGAGTTGGACAGTGCATTCCCTGGATTAGCAGTTTCTATTTCCCAGTCCTCGGTGAGTCCTGACATGGGGTGAATTTTCCACTCCTGCCAGTGGCGGGAATTGTGGTGTTAATTTGGTGTGAATTTAAAAAATCAGTTTCCCGCCAGCAGAAAAATAGCTTGAAACTTTGTTCCCCTGACTTCCAAGGCAGGTAAAAGTTGGGTTGAGTTTCCCACAGACCAATGTTGGGAATCCCATTTTCATTCATTAGCATCTCCTGAATGCTTGTTAAAAGGTCAACTCGCCTGAATCTCAATTCCCCTCCAAATTAAGTGCCCCGCCAGCAGATAATTAGAACAGTTTGTTTTATGACTGTATACAAGTGGCACGCTTCAGTTCATCCATGACTTGGAGGTCAGTATACACTGCTTTCGCCTTTCTTTAACACCATCACTGTTACATACAGAGTGCCTGTAGCACAAGCTGCGCCACGGCTGGGCATGGGAGGCACAACCAGAGGGGAGGAGTGAGAGGAAGTCGGACTAACAAACCTAACAAATTTAATTGAATTTTTCGAGGAGGTGACCAGGTGTGTGGACGAGATTAGTGCAGTTGATGTAGTCTACATGGACTTCAGTAAGGCTTTTGACAAGGTCCCGCATGGGAGAAAGGTCAAGGAGGTAAGATCCCATGGGATCCAGGGCAATTTGGCAAATTGGATCCAAAATTGGCTTAGTGGCAAGAGGCAGAGGGTGATGGTTTTGTTTTTGCGATTGGAAGCCTATGATGAGTGATGCACCGCAGGGATTGGTGATGTGACCATTGCTCTTTGTAGTGTACATTAATGATTTAGACGTGAATATAGGAGGCATGATCAGTAAGTTTGCAGATGACATGAAAATTGCTGGTGTCATAAATAGTGAGGAGGAAAGCCTTAGATTACAGGGCGAAGTAGATGAGCAGGTAAGATGGGCAGAGCAGTGGCAAATGGAATTTAATCCTGAGAAGCGTGAGTTAATGCACTGAAGGCAGCAGCACAGGTAGATAAGGTGGTTAAGAAGGCATATGGGATACTTGCCTTTATTAGCTGAGGCATAGACATAAGAGCAGGGAGGTTGTGTTTCAGCTGTGTAAAACGCTAGTAGGGCCACAGCTGGAGTACCATGTGCAGTTTTGGCCGCCACACTATAGAAAGGATGTGATTGCACTGGAGTGCGTGCAGAGGAGATTCACCAGGATGTTGCCTGGGCTGGAGAGTTTCCACTATGAAGAGAGACTGGACAGGCTAGGGTTGTTTTCCTTAGAGAAGAGAAGGCTGAGGGAGAATCACAGAATCACAGTGCAGAAGAGGCCCTTCGGCCCATCGAGTCTGCACTGACATGTGAGAAACACCTGACCTACCTACCTAATCCCATTTACCAGCACTTGGCCCATAGCCTTGAATGTTATGATGTGCCAAGTGCTCAAACAGGTGCTTTTTAAAGGATGTGAGGCAACCCACCTCCACCACCCTCCCAGGCAGTGCATTCCAGAACGTCATTACCCTCTGGGTAAAAAAGTTTTTCCTCATATCCCCCCTAAACCTCCTGCCCCTCACCTTGAACTTATGCCCCCTTGTGACTGACCCTTCAACTAAGGGGAACAGCTGCTCCCTATCCACACTGTCCACGCCCCTCATAATCTTGTACGTCTCGATCAGGTCACCCCTCAGTCTTCTCTGCTCCAATGAAAACAACTCAAGTCTATCCAACCTCTCTTCATAACTTAAATGTTTCATCCCAGGCAACATCCTGGTGAATCTCCTCTGCACCCCCTCCAGTGCAATCACATCCTCCCTATAATGTGGTGACCAGAACTACACATAGCACTACTGCTGTGGCCTCACCAAGACTCTATACAACTCCAACATGACCTCCCTACTTTTGTAATCTATGCCTCGATTGATAAAGGCAAGTGTCCCATATGCCTTTTTCACCATTCCACTAACGTGCTCCTCTGCCGTCAGAGATCTATGGACACACACGCTAAGGTCCCTTTGTTCCTCAGAGCTTCCTAGTGCCATGCTGTTCATTGAGTACTTCCTTGCCAAATTATTCCTTCCAAAATGTATCACCTCACACTTTTCAGGGTTAAATTCTATCTGTCACTTATCTGCCCATTTGACCATCCCGTCTGTATCTTCCTGTAGCCCAAGACACTCAGCCTCACTATTAACCACCCGGCCAATCTTTGTGTCATCCACAAACTTACTAATCCTACCCCCCAACATAGTCATCTATATAAATGACAAATAATAGGGGACCCAGCACAGATCCCTGTGGTACACCACTGGACACTGGCTTCCAGTCCTTAAAGCATCCTTCTGCCATCACCTTCTGTCTCCTACAACTAAGCCAATTTTGAATCTACCTTATCAAATTACCCTGTATCCCATGTGCATTCGCCTTCTTTATAAGTCTCCCATATGGGACCTTGTCAAAAGCTTTGCTGAAATCCATATAGACTACA
Organism: Carcharodon carcharias; assembly: GCF_017639515.1. NCBI lineage: Eukaryota > Metazoa > Chordata > Chondrichthyes > Lamniformes > Lamnidae > Carcharodon > Carcharodon carcharias. The sequence continues at coordinate 61,551,436 of NC_054469.1, forward strand.
TCAACTGCACTACCCTCATCTATACACCTGGTCACCTCCTCAAAAAATTCAATCAAATTTGTTAGGCATAACCTCCCTCTGACAAAGCTATGCTGACTATCCCTGATCAAACCTTGCCTCTCCAAGTGGAGATAGATTCTCTCCTTCAGAATTTTCTCCAACACTTTCCCTACCACTGACGCGAGACTCACTGGCCTGTAGTTCCCTGGCTTACCTCTACAACCCTTCTTAAATAACGGAACCACATTAGCTGTTCTCCAGTCCTCTGGCACCTCCCCCGTGGCCAGAGAGGAATTAAAAATTTGGGTCAGAGCCCCTGCGGTCTCCTCCCTTGCCTCCCTCAGCAGTCTAGGACACAAATCATCCGAACCTGGAGATTTGTCCACCTTTAAGCCTGCCAACAGCTCCAATACCTTGTCACTCCCTATATCAATTTGCTTAGAGCCTCGCAATCTCACTCCCCGAGTTCGATACCTTCATCCTCATTCTCTTGGGTGAAGTTGGACGTGAAGTATTCATTCAACATTCTAGTGATGTCCTCTGGCTCCACGCATAGATTGCCACCTTTGTCCCTTATGGGCCCTACTCTTTCCCTGGTTATCCTCTTCCCATTGATATACTTATAGAATATCTTGGGATTTTCCCTACTTTTACCAGCCAGAGCTTTCTCATATCCCCTCTTTGCTCTCCTAATTGCATTTTTAAGCTCCACCCTGCACTGTCTTTACTCCACTAATGCCTCTGCTGATTTGCTTCCCTTGTACCTGCTAAAAGCCTCTCTTTTCCTTCTCATCATAATCTGAATATCTCTGGTCATCCATGGTTCTCTGGGTTTGTTACTCTTTCTTATCACCCTAGAGGGAACATGTTGAGCCTGTACCCTCCCCATTTCCTTTTTGAACACCTCCCACTGTTCTTCTGCAGATTTCCCCACAAGTAACTGTTCCCAGACTACCTTGGCCAGATCCTGCCTTATTTTACTAAAATCCACTCTACCCCAGTCCAAAACATTTTTTTGCAACTTGTCGATTTCTTTGTCTGTAACAAACTTAAACTGTACCATGTTGTGGTCGCTGTCCGGCTTCATTCCTCAGAATTAGGTCCAGCACTGCGCCGTTCCTTGTTGGACCCTCTACATATTGACCTAAAAAGTTCTCCTGTACACATTTCAAGAAATCCACTCTATCCAAGCCCTTAACATGATGTATATCCCAATTAATGTTAGGAAAGTTGAAATCACCTAATATAATTACCCTATTGTTATTGTTTTTACATACCTCCGCAAATTGTGCCCATATTTACTCCTCAATTTCCCACTGGCTATCTGGGAGTCTGTAATAAACATCTAATAATGTGGTTGCTCCTTTTTCATTCCTAAGCTCTACCCACAAAGCTTCATTCGATGCCGCCTCCAAGATATCATTTCTCCTGGCTGCAATAACTGACTCCTTAACTAATAATGCAATGCCTCCTCTTCTGTTACCCCCTCCCCGTCTCACCTGAAGATTCTATATCGTGGAATGTTGAGCTGCCAATCCTGCCCTTCCCTCAACCATGTCTCAGTGATGGCTACTATATCACAATTCCATGTGTCAATCCTCACCGTTAACTTATCCGTTTTACCTGTCATACTCCTGGCATTAAAGTAGAGGCCATCCAGCCTTGCCTTACTCCCTTGAAGCTTATTGCAGCTGTACTCCCTCTGACTTGATTGTTTTACTGTATTATGATGTGTCCCTATTCTGCTAACATTCTGTGTCCCCTCCCCCTGCCGATTTAGTTTAAACTCCTCCCAACAGCACTAGCAAACCCACCTGCAAGGACGTTAGTCTCACTCTGGTTCAGATGTACACTGTCCCGCTTGTACAGGTCCCACCTTCTCCAGAAACGATCCTAGTGATCCAGCAATCTAAAACCCTCCCTCCTGCACCAACTCTTAAGCCACGTATTCATCTGTGCTATTCTCCTATTTCTGAGCTCGCTAGCACATGGCACTGGGAGTAATCCAGAGATTACAACCCGAGAGGTCTTGCTTTTTAGTCTACTGCCTAACTCCCTGAATTCTTGATGCAAGACCTCATCCCTCTTTCTACCTATGTCATTGGTATCAACATGCACCATGACCTCTGCCTTATCACCCTCTCCCTTCAGGATGCCCTGCAGCTGTTCAGTGACATCCCGGACCAAATTCCGAATACGCACTCTGGCTGTGCCCCACTCAGGATGTGCTCTCTCTCCTGTTCGTGTGCAAGCACACTGTAATGTGCTTCTAGATGGTCCCTTTTTCAAATAGAGCTGAGTTGACTCACCACTAGTTAAGCTTCAGATATTAATTAACACCTATTCAGGCCCTAATCGGGCTGCAGGTGATTGACAGTTAACTGTCACACAGTCAGCTGAGTCAGCTACCTTACCAACCTTTTAACTAGACTACTGAACAAAATTATGAGGGGCATAGATAGGCTAGATAGGAAGAAACTTTTCACCTTAGTGGAGGTGTCAATAACCAGGAGGCATAGATTTAAGGTAAAAGGGGCAGGAGGTTTAGAGAGGATTGAAAGAAAAACATTGTCACCCAGAGGGTGGTTGGAATCTAGAACACACTGCCTGAGGGGGTGGTAGAGGCAGGAACCCTTACGACATTTAAGAAATATTTAGATGAGCTCGGGCCAAGTGCTGGAAATGCGATTAGAATAGATCGGTGTTTGATGGCCAGCATAGACACGATGAACCAAAGGGCCTGTTTCTGTGCTGTATAACTCCATGACTCTAAGACTACAGACTGGGGCCAGGGAACAGAGAGGAAGGGTGAGACAGAGGCAGGGCTGGGGAGGATGGCAAGGGTGAGATGGAGGCAGGATGGAGGGGTCAGAAGACAGGGAGGGAGGGTTGAGATGGAGGCAGGAGTAAGGATAAGCAAGGAACAGAAGGGAAGAGTGAAAGACTGTCTGGGGATAAAATTTAAAAGACTGTGTGGAAAAGGGTCAGAGACTGCCCTGGGGCTGAGGCTATGCTGTCAGGGGCATTTTGTTCTGGAGGTTCGAGTCATGTCTGGGAAACAGAGGGCACAGAAACATTTAGGGAAGGTCTCTGGATTCTGTATGTCGGTAGCTGAAAAGTAATGGGGGAGCTATATTGGATCATCAGGTAGAGTAGCCTTGAAAAGTAAGGGTGCATGTGGCATCAAGAAGGGGAGGAGTCAGATAAAGGACATGGGGACATCAACATTGAAGGGACCATGCAGGAGAACAGGAATATCAACATGTACAATGATGGGGTCAAGGATAAAAGGGGGAGGCTGGATAGTTACAGGAGGAATGGGAATTAGAAGGCAGTAACTATGGAGGAGCATGGGAGGAACTTGGTGGGTGATAGCGGGAGGTTGGAAGCTGGTCTCACTCATGTATCTAATAAGCACCATTCAGTGGTCAATGATGTAATTGGAAAAACAAGTTTGAAATAAAACAATGTGGCAGGGATCTCAAGGCATGTGGGAAGAGTTCAGCACCACTACTTTCGGCCTATTGAAGGGGCACACTATTAATTCCCTGCTCAAATCATGGAAAGCATGGCTCATTTGAGTGCTGGACTTGATGGTCTAATGCTCAATGAATGAGCTTTGCTCCTTTACAAATGGTACACATTCAGGTGAGAATCCATTAAGTTTTGGTGTTGCGATGCAGTTGGTCTTAATGAGCATCTGATCCTCACAGAGGGTGTGAAAATGGAAGGAGGATCAAACAATCAAAGGCCACGGCTGCTGCACAGAAGCTAAATGGACCCTACAAGCCTCAATGTTCCCAGTGTACTGGTCATGGCTTACAAGGCACCAGGCTTCCATTCATGACAGAAGTACAAAGCTAGGGTATCGATAGTTATTGTCTAGGCTACTGGAGGTGAGCTGATAATAGCCTGACTGAGGGTTACAGCACATGGGTCTATTGAGTCTAGTCAAGACTGGCATCTATGCAGCAATGTAGAAAACTGCCCAGGTATGCCTTGTTCACAAAAAGCAGGTCAAATCAAACGTGGCAATTACCGCTCCATCAGTCTATTCTCGATCATCAGTGGCCAATTACCGCTCCATCAGTCTATTCTCGATCATCAGCAAAGTGATGGAAAGGGTTGTTGACAGTGCTATCGAGTGGCACTTACTCAGCAATAACCTGCTTACTGACGGTCAGTTTGAGTTCTGACAGGGCCACTCAGCTCCTGACCTCATTATAGCCTTAGTACAAACAGGGACAAAAGAGTAAACTCAAGAGATGAGGCGAGTGTGACTGCCCTTGACATCCATGCAGCATTTGACCATTAAGGAGCCCTAGCAAAACCAGAGTCAATGGGAATCAGGAGGGAAACTCTCCATTGGCTAGATTCATACCTAGCACAAAGGAAGATGGTTGTAGTTGTTGCAGATCAATCATCTCAGTCCTAGGACATCACTGCAGGAGTTCCTCAGGGTAGTGTCCCAGGCCCAGCCATTTTCAGCTGCTTCATCAGTGACCTTCCATCCATTATAAGGTCAGAAGTGGGGATGTTCGCTGATGATTGCACAATGTTCGGCACCATTCGTGACACCTCAGATACTGAAGCAGTCCGTACCCTTATGCAGCACTCAGACTTGGTCTCATAAGTGGCAAGTAACATTCATGCCACACAAGTGCCAGGCAATGACCATCTCCAAAAGAGAGAATCTGACCTTTGCCCCCTGACATTCAATGGCTTTACCATCACTGAATCCCCCACTATCAACATCCTGGGGGTTACCATTGATCAAAGACTGAACTGGATGAGCTATATACTGTGGCTGCAAGACCAGGACTGAGTCTGGGACTTCTGCAGAGAATAACTCACCTCCTGATTCCCCAAAGCCTGTTCACCATCTACAAGCACAAATTAGGAATGTGATGGAATACACTCCATTGTCTGGATGAGTGCAGCTCCAACAACACTCAAGAAGCTTGACACCATCCAGGACAAAGCAGCCCACTTGATTGACAGTCCATCCATCACCTTCAACGTCCACTCCCTTCACCAAGGACGTATAGTGGCAGCAGTGTGTATAATAAACAAGATGCTCTGCAGCAACTCACCAAGGCTCATTTGACAACACCTTCCAATCCTGTGACCTCTACGATCTAGAAGGACAAGGACAGCAGATGCATGGGAACACCAACACCTGCAAATTCCCCTCCATGCTGTACGCCATCCTGACTTGGAAATATATTGCTGTTCCTTCACTGTTGCTGGGTCAATATCCTGGAACTCCTTCCACAACAGCACTGTGGGTGTACCTACACCACATGGACTTCAGTGGTTCAAGATGGTGGCTTACCACCACCTCCTCAAGGGCACCTTCACTTGTCTAGGGGTGTGGTAGCTCATATTTGCCAACTTCTCTGTGAGGGACTCATGCTGCAAGGACTTGGAGGGCATACCATGCTGGTTGCTTTGAAGGTGACCACCACACCATTCTGTTTTGCAAGCAGGAATCCACTGGGGACCTTTGCAGAATATCACAATCGGCAACACCCAGATGCATAAGGGAGGTGACAGGTGTCCTTTTCAACAAAGCTTACCATTACGTGAAGTTCCGCATGAATGGTGCAAACCAGGTTGCCAGAGCTGTGGGATTCACTAAGCTTTCAGGTTTCCTGCAAGTGCAGAGCAGCATCAACAGCACACATGTGGCCTTGAGTGCTCCCTGGCAGCAGCCTGCAGATTCATAAATAGAAATGATTTCGCTCCCTGAATGTACAGCTAATTTGTGATCACAGAAAGCAAATCAAGCATGTTTGTGCTAGGCACCCAGACAGCTCTCACCACTCTTACATCTTGACTCACTCACAAGTCCCACAGATCTTTGAGGGACCTCACGCTCTGAGGGTTGGCTCCTTGAGGACAACAGGTACCCCAGATGTATAATGACACCCATTCATGGTCTACAGAGTGCATTGAAGAGAGATACAATGCAACATATTCCAACACAAGGTCCTTAAAGGAGCAAACTATTGGCCTCCTGAAGACGTCTTTCCGATGTTTGGGCTGGTCAGGTGGGGCTCTCCAATACTCACCACAGAGAGTGTCCTTTATCATTGTTGTCTGCTGTGCCCTGCATGACCTAGTGCTGCAAAGGGAAGATGTGCTGCTTGAGAGAGGCATTGAGGAGCTAGACATCTCCTCGGATTGGGAGCACGTTGGAGGCGATGGCTCTGAATAGGGCATGGATTCAGGCAAGTGATGTGAGGATGCCATTGCATGGGTACAATATGACAGTTTGCCCATAATAACCATAGAACTACATGATTCCAGGAGGCTTAAGGTGAATAAAAATGGTCACATGGAAGGTTCCTTCAGCCTTTGATGCATGGGATGCACCAACACCTTCATTCTCAGCTTGAATATCTCACAAAAGGTCAGAAAGCTCACAATGATCACAGAAAAAGCATTACTTACCTTCTGCCCTAACAATGGGGTCATCTATGGAAGGCATAGTAGCCGTAGCAACATGTGGCTGCTATGGAATGTGATTAGTGCTCTCTTAATGCACATCCTTAAGCAACTTCAAATAGTGCAACCCTTTCAACCATGGTGTCATCAAGTTAGTGTGTATGGCAGCTTTTAAGTGGCTGAAAAAGCAATTCACACAGGGGTGCAATCATGTCCGCATAACATCAACTAAGTAAGGCGGCCTGAACACAAATACCATTCGTCAACATTTAGCGCTTGGACGTCTCAAGAGGGAGCAGCATCTGGAGAACTCCATTTCTCCCATCGCCGGCTCTCATTACTGTATAGTGCAGGGGCAGCATCTTGCTACTGACCCTCAATCACCATTTGCACCTCATGCTGCAGTGACATTTAACTCTACATCATCAGCAAAGCTGTGAAGTATGTTTGCATTGTTCTCACAGGGAGTGCCTTAACGGCACAATGGTTTGATGAGTACCGAACACTTAGGACCTTGCCATCATTGGAAGACTCTCTGTCCTGGATGACCTTGCATTATGGAAAAAGGTGACCTTGTTGGTATTGACACTGCAGCCAATGACAACATCTTCCCTTCATAGACCCTGCTGAGGACTTAGGAGATGTGCAATAGCATCACTTTCAGAGAATGACAGTCCTTGACATGGTCGAGCTCACAAAGGCCAAACCTTTCTATATGCCCAAAGTCAACGAGTGCACTGTGATGCAATGAATTCCAGATCGAGTTGTGTGCAAGGATCCCATAAAGCACTGCAAAGCAGCCATTCAGGAGCAAAGTAAAATCCTCACAGCAAAAGAGATGGCTCCACTAAGATGAGCACATCTGACATCACACACTCATACCCCTCTGGAAGACACTTGTACTTTTCCCGATTGATCCTTACTTCCCTAGTTCAGCATCATGCGTGGGAGAGTGGGAACTCAGCATGGAATGACATTCAGCTTTAAACGCAGAGACAAGATCCATCTTCAGAGAGGCACGGAAGCCTTTGGGATTTGACATTTGATACTACTTTTTTCATCAACTCACTCTCATAAAGTAAACGCCATTGCAAACTACACATTGGAGAAATGATTATAACTTTAGTCGCAACAAATACTTATGCAGTCCACAAACAACAGACTTCAGTGCGACAGCAGCAGGATGATCACTAACCTTGATGAGCAATTGTCTTAAGCCCAAATTATGTCTTCCTGAGATTTAAGGCTGACAGATGCATTGACCAGGCATCAGTGTCACATATGATGTGCCTTTGCCGATGTTGCAGATGTGGAAATAAAGGCTGCACACTGTGGTAAGATTGTGTGAGAATGAATGCAACTGAGGGTCCAGATGGGAGTTCATTCGGGAGCTACAGTTTGGAATCTTAAATAACCATGGGCTATTGAATCACATTGAATTACAATTGAATCCATGAGATTTGGAGAAGGATTAATGCAATATATTTGTACAGAAGTGAAAAGTCAAAACAATAAGTGAACACCTGTGCCACCAGTGTGCTTTCAAAATTTCTTAATTTTTCTTATACTACCGCTACGTCTAGATGCAGCCAGACATTCTGAGCAGAGGTGGAAGCCGCCTGCTGACTTCTATGCCCTGTTGTCTGAGATGCCTTTGGCAGGCATCCTCTGGTGGCCAGAAGTCTTGAGAGCACCAGCCTGCTAAGGGTCTCCTGGTCTGGTACAGGTGCATCCTCCTCGGCCTGATCTGCTGGAGTTGACGGGGTCACTGGCAGACGGGGGGTGGTGAGAGGTTGGTGGGGAGGGTTTGTTGGAGAGGCAGGGCACATTGGAGTGTCCTGGATGGATGCTCCTGGTTGCCTGGCTGGCACTTCTCTTCCCTTTGGTGCCCAATGGCCCTTCCCTGACTCCTTGAGGAGAAGGGGCACCCGGAGGAAGATCGAGGTGCCCCCTCCTCCTCTTGCCTAGCCACTGCTGGAACGCACCCATGGTTAGAGTGATGGTGTCCAGATCCAAGTGCAAGTCTGGAAGAAACTGCTGGATCGGTCTCCAATGTGGCTGCCACCCTTCCAATGGAGACTTCAGTGCAATCCCATGCTGGAGACACAACTTCAGACAGAATGTGGATGGACTCCTCCATCTATCCTTCATTCCAGTCTGCTGACTGCCTTTGCCTGATGTTCCCCTGCCTGCCTTTGCATCTCCAGCACTTCTCTTAGGGCTGATTCTAGAGGCTCTAAAACATTTAGTGCTGATGCCCCATCTGCTGGTCATGTGTGACATCCCAGCAGGCTCTAACCCTTACACTGACTTATATCCTTATGAGAGTGTGAGTTTGGAGTGAGTAGAAGTTTCACTTACGCTGGCAGAGTAGAGCAAATCGTTCATCTTTTTTCTGCACCTCAGGGTGGTCCTTCTTAGTGCGCCATGGGTGTTAACCTCCCTGGCGACTTTCTTCCTGGCCGGCTTGGTCAGGTGGGAGAACCTATCATGCCTTTCCTGGGCCACTTCTCGAAAAGAAGGCCTCCCACCTTTCCTGGACAGCCTGAAGGAGAATTCCCAGGGAGGCTTTGCTGAACAGTGGGGCAGAGGGTTTGCCTCTCTACGGGCCCATTGCTTTCCTCTCCACTTCAACGCCTGGCCTGCAGTGAGTGAATGTGTGTCTGGGTGCCATTTAAACGTGGTGTCAGGATCTTCGACCCCATGAGGTAACAGCGGCGAATCGCTGCCCGCCCCATCACAAAGTTGCTGAGCTCCTGGCTGATGCATAATTAGTGAACTAAAAAATGGAAGATCGCACATGTTCAGCCATCCTGCCAGCGGGAATCACGCTGACTTTCTTACTTGCCACTAAGTTTACTGTCCAAAATGGAAAATTCCACCCCTAGTGTTTGTGCAAATACAACTGGTCAGACCAGAGATATCTACACGTCAAATCCAGCATGTGGGGATATAGATGTTCAGTCGGAATGTTCACCAGAATGACACCAGGGCATAAATTAGGAGGCTAATTGGCATAAGATTACCCTTTGAGTTTAGGTGGTTGAGTGGTGATCGAATCAAGGTATTTAGAGGGATTTGAGAGACTCGATATAAAGAAACTATCTCCTCTGGTTGAGGAACCCAGAGCAAGAAGGAAACAACCTCAAAACCTTAGAGCTAGGCCATTTAAGTGTTAAAACAGGAATCACTTTTTTATTTAAAAAATATAGTGGAAATCTGGAGTTCTCTCCCCAAAAGGCTGTTGAGGCTAGGTCAATTGAAATTGATCGATTAGATAAGGCTGTTAAAGAAGGAAAACTGGAATTGCAATTGCATAGGGGTGGAGGTGGTGGTGTAGTGGTATTGTCACAAGACTAATATTCTAGAAACTCAGGGTAAGCCTCTGCAGACCTAGGTTCAAATCCCACAATAGTAAGTGGTGAAATTTGAGTTCAATAAAAAAAAGACTGGAGTTAAAAAAAAACAACCCATCTGGTTCACTACTATCCTTTAGGGAAGGAAATCTCCATGTGACTCCAGAATTTGGTTTATATAAATGCCTTCTGAGCAAGGGCAATAAGGCCAGTGATGCCTATATCCCATGAATGAATAAAAACAAATATCAGCCATGACCTAATTAAATGGGGGAACATCCAAAAGGGGTGAATGGGTTATGCCTCTTTCATGTTGACCTGACTGTTGTCTATGAGATTATGTTGTACAATTGGTTCTCCTGATATTAACATCATCTTGCACAGAATTTATGTAAACCCAATTAGTGTGCATTGTCTGTGTATGTTTTTTCATCTTTTGAATATGGGCACAATATTACCCTGTTTGTGATCTACGCATTGCTTCCGAATGTCCATTGAATTCCATATAACAACTGATTGCCTATAAAAATTCTTCCTCATCTTTCTCAGAAGTTTGGGATGATAAATATAATCTAAAGCTGGGGATTTTCTTTCAGTTTATCTAGCACTTACATGTATTATTTTTTGCCTGCTTCTCTTTTTCTGGTAAGAGCATGTTGTCTTGTGGATGCTTCCAAGCAAGTAATCATTCAGAATATTTATAATTTAATTTTCATTCTCAGTTTCAAAAATATTTGCATACATCATTTTTACCTCTTCTCTGCCCCTGTTGTGGTTGCATTTTTTCTCATTAAGCTTTGCCTCCGCAGATACATTCTTTTCTAGGTTGGCTTTTTTGATCTCCTATTTCATGTGCTTTTAAATATTCCTGTAGCCATCCCAAGCAATCCTTTCTCCCTGCACGATTTGTCAAAGTAATTTTTCCTCTTTATCTTGCTTTTAGTTTGTTGGTTAATCCATATAGAGCTACTTTATTTAGACTGAACCTACTGACCATTGGTAGCATTTTGTTCTGTATTCTCAACATTATTTCTTAAAGGTGTTTCACCAATCCCTCCAGAAATGTTGACGAACATTCACTTCCAATCCATTTGATTTAGTCGTTCCATGGTTCTTTTTTAAAGTCCAAGTGCCTCTCTCTATAACACTGTCTTTTCAATCCAACTAGCTGGCTGATCGTCATTGCCAGCCCACTAACTAAAGTCAAATTAAAATATATCAGCCTTCCTGACGCCCATCCCCTATGTCCCCTCATGCTTCCTATAGCAAGCTCTGCCCTACCACCACCCCCTCTGACAGTTAGATGTTCTCATATTTTAATAGCTGTCTTGGCTCTCAGTCAAGCATACATAATGAGGCTTGGCTAAGATTCCAGATAGATATTACAATACGAGAACACCTGCTCCCCAGAGGAAATATTGTTAGATTGACAAATCAGGCTCTCTGAACTTTGCAGTCAATTTTGCAATGTTTTTTTTGACACAAGTTAAGTGGTTTGTGGTTTTTGAAAGTTCAAAGGTACTGGATGATTAACACTTTTATTAGCTTGGTCCAGACTTTTTTCAAACGTAAGAGCAAGTGATCAAAGGATTATATTTCTTCAAAGAATTTTTCTACACATCCAGCTATACAGCGTGGTGTTCATTGGTTCTGCAAAGTGAATGGTGGGTCAATAGGCATGGAACTGCCAGAACTTTGAATAGGGGCATGAGGGGACATGGGGGTGGGTGGAAGGGCAGAGCTTGGTATAGGAGGCATGAGGAGACATAGGGTGTGGGTGGATGGGCAGAAGTTGGCATAAGGGACAAGAAGGGCCTGAGGAGGTTAGCGAAAGAGCAGAGCTTGGCATAAGGGCATGAGGGGCAAAGAGGGTGGGTGGGGGGTGTAACTTGGCATGAGGAGGGCCTTTCGATCTTACCTTTTAAAAGGTCCCCTCATGAACACTAGGGTCCATGACTCCCTTAAGGGGCCATGAACCACGACTCTCTAAAAACCCAGCCCAACTCCATGAAAAGTGTGGAGGAATAGGAGATATCTATCACAGCAATGGAGCCAGCAAGGTCAGGAATGCCAGATGTGGACTTCTGTTAGGAAGCATCCAACACCCTTTAAAGGCATTCCCAAAAATTTGACAGCCTGGGAATGGGGTCAGTATCCCCAGAATTGGGAATTGCCTGCCATTTTTCAAAGGGTTCCTGAAACAACACCGCTCGGTGAAAATCCAGGTTGAATATGACTCTTCTTAGGAATGTCACCAGGAACTGCAGGAGGCTCTGGACGAAGAACAGTGAAGGAGGCCCCGGAGGAGGGTACATCAGGCTGGACCAGTGGGGCGGGGGGTGTACAGAGGGGTAGGTGTGGAGGGCTGAGGGTCTTCCTGCAGGGGTGGCCCTTGCTGCAAGCGGGGCCCTCCACTGAGTACCCAAACAGGAGGGCCTCCCCAACCTGCAGACCAGCTACCAGGGTAAACCTGGAGGTCTGCCAGCCTGAGGTGGACCACCCCAGCAGGTGAAATATCAGCGTCAGCGGGCTGAGACACTTACATGGCCCTTATTTAAGGGACTCAACTAATCTAGGGGTGGGAAGGCTAACCGTGGCCTTCCCTCCCCCTGAATTAATCTGGAAGAATCATGGGCTTACCATCCTGTGCCTTTCTGTCTGATTATATGTGCACCGTCCCTGCCTCCCAGCCCATCTGCAGAGGGTGACATTAAATTCTGCCCTGTACTTGCATTAAACAGGTGACATGCCAATTTTGCTGCAGCAAGTGCTTTCACCACTTTCCACATGGATATCCAGCAGCAGCAAGATAAAGCTCTGGAGTTCACTCAGGTTGCATGTTACCCCTCCACCCCCCAAATTAGGGCTTCATGGACTGAACCTACATCAACCTGTGGGCCCCTTGTCATGACAACACTGCCTTGATTAAACACATAGGACAGAATTTTCCACTTCCTCCCCCCCCCCCAACCCCGTGGTGGGTTTTAATGGTGGGTGGGGCGGGAGCTCAAAATTCGGTTTTATGATGATGGGACCTTCCACTCACGCACACCCTACCCGGTCACATTTCCTACCAGAGTCTGACGTGAAACCAGCTTGCATCCCACCAATGGGATGAGGATGAAAGCCCGACCAGAATTGCTCTACCCACCACCTGTTCACCCATACCACCAGCAGGAAATCATGTTGTTCCAGAACATGTCTGGATCAACGTGGCACGTAAATGTTGGCACTTACCTTAAGAAGGCCTGGGGCAGATCGCGGCGATGAGGAGAAGATGGAGGCCTCCAGTGACTGAACCCTGGAACACCGCGTGCTGCTGTGTGTGGATACAGCTTCAATCACATGGACCTTCTCTGTCCAGCAGCTTCTTTCAGGGCTTGAATCTTCAAACAGCAACTCCCTCCAGGGCTCAGATCTTCAAGCTGCAGGTGGAAGGCTGCAGGAGGCACTGGCGGGCGGCGATGGTCTGTGCTGGGGCAGTGTGTGTGAAATTAGATGGGCAGGAGATGAATGAAGAGGTGGGGTGGGTGTGCAGGCTGAGAGGGGTGTGGGGAGGTTGGGGGTGATAGGGGAAGGTGAGAGATTCTGTGGGGGTCTTGCAATAGGTGAGCTGGTACAGAGCGGGAGGGTGGGAAGGGCCATGCTGGAGTGCAGATTGCTTGTGCAGGTGTGAAATGGCATGGGGGGTGTTCACACCTTCACACCTGCAAAAGACCCCCCCCTCAATGCCCCTTCAGAACTGTACAAGCAATCCTCACTCCAGCACGGCCCTTCTCACCCTCCCACCCCGAGGCAGCTCACCCATTGCAAGACCCCCGCAGAATCTCTCTCCGTCCCCTATTACCCCCACCTCCCCACACCCATCCAGGCCTGCGCACCCACCCCACCTCTTCATTCATTTCATGCCCATCTAATTTCACCTCCCCCTGCCCCAGCACAGACTACTGCCACCCACCAGTACCTCCTGCAGCCTAGTACTTACAATACTAGGGATTTGGGACAGATGAGCATGTGAAGGGCAAAGGCTCAGTGTGCTTGAGAGACTTCTTACACATGGCTCACAAGGGACCTGGCAAAGGAGTTTGCCTCCCTGCAGATGCCTAATTCCAGGGGACATGGAGTATCCCTCGGAAGATGATGTGGGGATGCGGCATGCAAAGGCTTAAGGACTATTACAAATAAACCACATCAAACATGATTAAAGGGCAAGTGAATTGTATTTTTAAAATTTTCATATGTGTAACAATCATAGTGCATCCATACAACCACTTGTAAATTCAGAACTTCTTAACTTTCCTTTCCCTAACACTTCTTCTAAGTTCTACCCTGACATCCACAGCCAGGGTGGATGCAGCCTACTGACTCATTGGCCCTGTTGCCGTGGATGACCTTGGCGTCATCCTCTGCAGAGCCAAGGCCTGGAGGGCCTCAGCTTACTTTGTCCTGCTGTGGGGCAGCTGCTCCCTCTATGGTCACAGAGGGCAAGGTTGAAGGGGTCAAAGGCAAAGTGCATTCGGAAGGGCTGGACACCATCTGAGATTCCTGAGTGGAGGTCTCAGGAGTGTCCAACAGCTGCTGCTCCTCCTTTTGGGTGCCCGAAGGCCTCTGCCTGACTCCATAAGTGGAAAGCGCACCTGGAGGGAGGTCAAGGCACCTCTTCCCCCTTTCGCATAGCCACTGCAGAAACTCACCCATGGCTACCATAATGGAGTGCAGCTCTGCACACATCTCCGGCAAATCTGCTGGACTGGTTTCTCTATGGAATCCGCCACCCTCTCTATGGAGACCTCAATGCGTGCACAGATCAGTACCACTTCATCAGCCAGCAGATGATGGACTCCTCTACCTTCTGTGTTGAAGGCCTCTGATGCCTCTGTGGGAAAAACATTAGAGCCAGGGCTCTGCCTGATGTTTCCCCGTCTCTTGCTCCCACTCCAGCATCTCTTGGAAGGCTGATTCCAGATGCCTGTCATCAGCCATGAACCTTGCAGATGCCTCTTCCCCAGTGCTCATCCAAGTGTCCGTGAGCTTAGCTGACCTTGCCTCGCCTGCTGCGGACACGTGACTACCAGACCCTGCCTAAACTAGAACTAATACCCAACAAGGTCTGTGACTTTGGGTTGGTGGAGGGTGCAGGTGTCTGCTGTGATGGCTTTACAGGTGCATTTTCTTTATCAGCAATGTCCTCGCTCCTCTCTGTGTTTGTTCTGAAGCAAAAACAGAAATACCTGGAAAAACTCAGCAGGTCTGGCAGCATCGGCGGAGAAGAACAAAGTTGACATTTCGAGTCCTCATGACCCTTCAACAGTACAGGGCATCCTCAGTTTCAGGCCTTGCTCTTTTCCTGGTGCCATCTGTAAGTGAGAGACAAGAGAACGAGTGACTGCATGAGCTGTCTCCAACATGGAGGCACCCTTGACCCTGAGGTTTCGATGACATGCATGGATCTTTACTGGATGAAGACCACAGGCCAATGTCTCCATCTCCCAGACTTGCAAATAACCCATAGGATTGTGTGCAATCTGATTGATACAGTGCAGGCTGTCCAGAAAGGTTCTGCAGCAGCATCCTCCAGTGTGGTGAGCCCATGATGATAGAAGGCTAAGGCTCAGGGAGGCATGTCATTAACAGTGGTTGCTGATGCCCTCAACGCCTGAGCCCCTTTCCCCCCACCATTCCCCCCCACCTCCAAGACAGCATGTGATCTCTCTGTGTGGAGGGATGAGGGATCCACAGTGGCCTCTCCACCTGCAGAGTAGAAGACTTGCAGTGGGGCTATGAGGCATGACTTTAACATGTTGCTACTGAGGCCCATGTCCCCTTTACCATTCATTGAGGTGAGTGTGAGCAGCTGAGGGTTCACTTACCCAGGTGGCGTGGATGAGATCATTCATCCTTTTTTGGCATGCAGGCCAGTCCTCTGCTGGATGCCCTGGGCATTATGCCCTGGAGACTCCGCCCCATGCAGGGCTCATGTCCCTGCTTGGCCTCCTCCTTGCATCCTCTGTATAGAGGACGTTCTTTCTGGCCTCCGTTTGTTTGGGCAGGCTGTCCAGGAAGACAATGCTGAATCTGGGAGCTGGAGCTCCCTTTTCTCTTCTGGCCATCTCCTCAATCAGCATGGTGGCTAAATTATGTCCAGGTGTCTTTTAAATACGGCTCCCAGGTGTATTGGTGGGGAGCGCCCCATCCAGATGCCCCGCTGCCCCACCATGAAAAAATCACGAAACACCCAACTGCATGATTAATGACATGAGGGCCACGAAATATGGCACAAATTCCTGGCTGTCTCTGCGGCAGGAAGCACTCCCCATCCGTGACCCAACCATGGGGCTCAGACACGGAAGGAAAAATTCCACCCCTAGATTTCTAATTAATTACCCTCCGCAAGGTCATTGACCTCAAACGCTGGCCCTCTTTCTCTCTCCACAGATGCTGCCTGACCATTTTCACCATTTTCTGTTTTTACTACAGATTTCCAGCATCTGCAGTATCTTGCTTTTGTCTTTTACTCCATTGTTGTAGAACTGAAAAGCTAGAAATAATGGAGGTTCAATGAGGCTTGGAGGCCTACATAGATAAATCAGTAAATTGTCACATAATTAGGAACAGAAAGTAATCAGGAAGGCTAATGTAATACAGGCCTTTATGTCTAAAGGAATAGATTACAAAAGGACGTAAAAGTCATGCTTCAGCTTTACAAAGCCCTATCAGGCCACATTTGGAGAACTGTTCTGGGCCCCATGCCTTAGGAAGGATATATTGGCCTAGGAGAGACGGCAGCGCAGATTTACCAGAAAGATATTTATAGATTCCAAGGATTAAATTACAAGGAGAGATTACACAAACTAGGATTGTATTTCCTGGAGTTTACTAAATTACGGGGTAATTTGATTGAATCTTTCATGATATTAAGCAGAACAAAGAAGGTAGATTGGGAGAAACTTTTCTGCTGGTTGGGCTGTTTAATCAGAGGATATTGTAAAAACATTAGAGCCAGACCTGTCAAGAGTGAAGTTAGGAAACACGTCTTCATGCAAAGGTGGTAGAAGCTTGGGACTCTCTTTCATCAATGGCAATTGATACTAGATCAATTGCCAATTTAAAAACTGAGATTGTAGATTGTTGTTGGTCAAAGGTATCAAAGGATATGGAGCAAAAGTGGGTATATGGTATTGAGGTTGAAGACCAGCCATGATCTCACTGAATTGCAGAACAGGCTCGAATAACTAAATGGCCTATTCCTGTTTCTATGTTCTAAACTGGTGTGTAATCATATCATGCGGGTATTTTCCTGGTGCTGAATTATTTCATATTGCTCACCACCATCTTCTCAAGGGTAACTAGGGATGAGCAATAAATGCTGGCCCAGCCAGCGAAGCCCAGATCCCATGAATTAATGAAAAAAACATACTCTATCCCAACACTCGTGGGTTCTGCCTGGGATTTTGAGAGGCTGGCTGCTTGGGGAAGTCTTACCTGCACACCGCCTTGTATACTTGGCTCATGACACTTCTCAGGAACCCATGACTGTTGGCCAAACTGCACTACAATTAGATCCACGGGTCAACTAGTGCCCCCTTCAAGCAGACTCCTGGAGTTCAGCAACAGCTTTTCTCCCTGAGCAGTTTTGGTGGTTTGCTGCAATACAGCCCACATACAGTGTCCTATATGATAGTGGCTTGGAGTGTGCTGTGTAAATTTGGTCTGCAAATGGGGCAACGCATAGGGCGGGATTTTATGCTTCCCTGCTGGCAAGCTTGAAGGTGGGGGGGGCACATAAAATCCAGTGGGTGTGGTTTTCAACCTCAACTGACCTGCCTGCCTGTCACCACCAACCTATCTAAAATTTTACAGGGGCATTGGGGAGGCAACAGGTGGCCTGCCTGCCCTTGTGCCTCTTCCCACTGTGTCCAGGAATTTACCCCCTGCCTGGCAGCAGGGGAGGCCCATACCCAGCAGCTTTAGTTGCACAGGCTGGTGTTGGGCAAGTGGCAGGGTGACCTCTTTTGCAGGCCCTCTGGGCTAGGTGGAGTCACCACCTCCCCACAACCCTGGCAAAAGGTCGTCACCCTATTCAACATTCCCCACAGCCTCTTGAACCTGGACCCCCATCCCCCCTCCTCTCTCGCTGAAACCCCTAACTCCAGACTTATCTGGGCTCCTCAGGGTGGTGAGACTTCATGTAGTCCCAATGTTTGCCAGCGCTCCCACTGGCACTGATAGAACTACAGAACTGCCAGCCATCTGACTGGCTAGAAGCTCCCTAAAGTGGGACTTCCTCTGAGGTGGGGCAGAAGTCTCGTCTTAGAGCTATTAAAGGTGCTTCCGGCGTTTATTTGCTGTGGCAGCCATCAGGATCGGGCTCCCCAACAATCTTATAGCCGAGTGGGAGTGAGGACTAAGCCTCCCTGTAAAATCCAACCCATAAAATCTCCATTGGGCAAAAACCTTCAGTAGGTTGAGACAGGAGACTCTGATGACAGAGGATGAATCGGAAATGTGCCAACAAAACACCTGCTTGTGTTATACAGTCCTGCAGGGAGGGCCCAACTGCAGTGTCTATTGAGGTGACCACATTGTCCATGTTTGACTGCTGAGCATCAATAGCTTGTGCAAGAACATCACCCAGGTTGGTGGTGGGCATCTCTACACAGCTTGTTTTGACTTGGAAACTGCCTGGCAAGAGTCTAATAGATTCTGCAACTGCTGGTCTGCATGACAACTGTTTGCCAAGGGCAACTAGAGATGGGCAATAAATGCTGGGCCAGCCAGCGAAGCCCACATCCTGTAAATGAATTAAAAAAAGTGTTGAGCATTTTGAGTGTTGTTGTGGCTGCAGCCTGCACTTACTGCTGGCTGCTGACTTGTTCTTAGTGAATCACCTTGTGCAGAGCTCTCTAACTTGCTATCTACATCACGTGGAGTGATGATTTCTGCACTTGCAAAAGTGAGAGTGATTGACAATGCATCTCTGGGAGGGGCCTCCTGCTCAGTCTATTTGATTGCAAGTTGCCTGATGTGCCTAAGAAAAGGGCCAGAGGACAAATGCAATGGGTAAGTGTTAGCAAATGATTAGTTTTGCATCACCAGGTTGTAATGCTGAGTGTGTGGCTGAGTCAGTGTGTGTGTGTGAGATAGTTAAGTGAAAAAAAGAAAATATCCCAACACTGCTGTGTGTGTCCTGCAGTGTGTCATCTCTGATGTTGCTTGTCCTCTCTCTGCAGCTGACCTCAGCAGACTGACAGAATCTCCTCCTGTCTGGGATTATCCTTCCTGCTGAGCATCCATTTATCCTTCAAGAAGAGTCGGAAATGGGTTAATATGTGCCATGTATAAATAATTTCAAGATGGATGTGGCAACTTAGCATAATATGCTTGATGGCAGGAAGAAGCGGCAAGTATGTTCAAAAGGGGAAATAGTTGTAAGGGCAGCAGCAGGTGTTGAGGGTCAGAGTGCAAACAGAAATAGCAGGAAGAGGACTTCCTTCCTGCTGCTCAGCTGTCAATGAGCACCTTCACTTACACTGCTACACATGAGAATCTGGGGAGCTTGAGGTGAACTCAGCCAGAATGCTGCTACAAAATATTCCCATCTGCTACTCACCATCGAACCTTCGCCCTGTTTAGCTGAGGTTCTTGCTTTCCATAACGGTGAGCTACTCGTGCCAACTACTTGCAATTTAGTTTAAATGAAAATGATGGAGGCCCCATGGTGATTCCATTGGGCATATGCAGCGCATGCCCTTCATGCCGCTTGCCAGGCAAATTTTGTATTTGAAAATCACCTCAATCTTTCTTGTTTTGTTGCCACTGCTGAAGTTACTGTCCTAGGTCTTGTTGCTGCTGCTCCTGCCAACCCAGCTCTTGGCCCCAATGTTTTTGAGGAGGCTCAGAGAACGAAATTGACTGAAGAATCCAGCAAGGCCCTGAGTCCAGAGATCACGAAGAACCTTTTGGTAGGAACTCATGAATAATTTCTTGTTCCATTTGCCATGCAGCAGTGGACCAAATCCTAATCTGGCCGGCAGACAGGAGGAGGAATCTGCTGCAGGAGCATGTGTGCAGTGATCCTTGGGGATGATGCGGGTAATTGGTAGGGGAGACAGAGGCTGCAATCAGGAGGAAGGAGGCCAAAGGCTTCCTTCAGGGCCTCCCTGCTACCCCTGACTGAAAGAGGCACTCAGTTTGTGAAACTGGCAGCTCCCACCTCCCTTTACTGTTGATTTTCCCAACCCCAAGTAAACTGAGGAAGAAGCAGTGAGTTTTACAACTGGCTCCCAATGGCACAATGGGAGCTTGCTTTAAATATAATTAAGAGTCTTGCCACCCCGCTGTAGAACACTTGGGCATCCTCACATCTGCTGCTGTAAAAAGGTGCAGATGTGTGGATGCTGGAGATGCGTGTGTGGTGGGGGTTAATATCGAGGCCCCTGTACTGCCTCAGGTCTTGCTTCCCCCACTGCCCAGGTCATACCTCTGCTGCTCCTGGTGCCCCATTTGTGCTTTGAAGTCTGTCAAAGTTTAACTAAGTTACATTAATCACTAATTAAAATGTTCTACTAATTTTCATTTCTGATCTATTTTTAAATGTTACTTAGCAAAATTAGGATAAAATCTAACAGTTCAATGACAATGAAACAGTATGCAGACCCCATAGAAAACCATCCCTTTCCTCAGTATGCCTTTTAATGTTATATGTGCAGCTGTTAACAGCAAGTTAAATGATTTTTTTGATTTGACTATTAAGCACACAAAATGAAAAGGCTGAGCTGGGGAAACAAGGCTGAGAGTAACTACTGTGGTCCATGCATTATCCCCAATCAGTAATTTGTTGAAGCTCAGTGTAACATTTGGCTGACAAGTCATGCATTGCAATCAGTTTCTGAATAATTTTAATACTTCTTGTGATTTATTTTGTGGATTAAAGGGTGAGATGTTAATGTGGAGGAATGGAACATTTACATTTGAAGCATCGAATATTTTGAGTAAACAATCCCAGGTAAAGCATTGGAATGTTGAGTATTGCCCCATTTACACTTTCCAACAATGTGTCTCAGCTCCTCTCTCAAAAAAGCACTGCCTTCTGCAACAGTGTGAATTTTCCCATTTCTCACACTAACTATCCTATGGCCTTGATGACTAAAATTACCAATTAGTGCTAAGATAGGAGTACTTCTGTGCTGTGGGCCAATAAGACCTGGATAAGACGACCTACATTTATTTTTACCACTAATAAACAGTGGAAATTCTGCTTTTAAATTCAATTTCAGTTGATGCACACAGTAATTTAATCTAAATCTGTGCACCTTAAGTCCTAAAGAGGCTGTCACCTATTTACCACTTCATTCAGTGCTCGTGGTCAGTCTAAATTAACTATATTGCTCATGTACATTATTGGCAACACATTTTCTTTGTTGCATTCAGAATTGGAATCCTTAGGATCCAAATTGTTTAAGTTTCCCTGAACTTCCAGATCATGTTTATACTCAACGGCCATTTTATGATTCCTATGAATCAGGAAACATTGAGGCTCAAACTGAACTCTTCAGTTTCACTCAGATTAAAATTAAGCTTTTATTCTTTATCTACGGAAGTATCTGCCTTTCTGAAAAAAAGAAGTTTTCTGCAATCAGCTGAAATATAAATGATGTTTAAATTATTTCTTAGACAGCACTTTGAGCCTTCAGTTATCTCACAGATGCTGGGGACTCGAAAGCAGGTTGCTCGTGAATAATGATCCAGTAAAAGAAACAGAATAACAGCATTTTAGGAATTGCTTTTACCCATATATAAAAGAAAAGCACAACCAATAATTTACTAGATACTCGATAGCAGGTGAAATGAAAACAAAAATTAAAAACCGTAAATGCTGGAAATCTGAAATAAGAATGAGAAAATACACAGCAGGTTAATCAGCGTCTGTAAAGAGAAAAGACACTGGGAGGAACTTCTGTGCCTGCTGGTGTTGGTGGCATGAGTGGGCAATACGGTGAGAAGGCCGGAAATCAGTTTCACGATGTTGTGAAACCAGTTTGCGAACGTCCGCTCAGCCCGTCAATGGTGGGCCACGTTTCCCGTCATCTGAGGTCGGGAACCTCATTGTAATACATCTGCATATCATTGTAAGGCCAGCCCACCGGAATTATCCCCCCTCGCTGGATTGTATGCCAACATATTTCACAACAGCATATATAAGGCGTGCACTTGGTGGGGTGCACTTTGAGGGGAACTCGGAGGTGAGTGCATAGTAACATTGCAGAGTGTTCACGAGGGTCGCCTGTTGGACTTCAAGGTTGAGGTACGATGTTGGGGGGTGGAGGGTTGGCAAGGGCTGCCCTGTGGTTGAAGGTAGTGCACAAGCACGTGTGGGTGGGTGGGTGAGAAGCGGCCACGCATTAGGGAAACCTTGTATAAAGTGTCCATTCCTCTGCAGCTGACACAGTTCAGACACAGCCACATTGACATGTTTGGAGTTGAACTTATTTGCCCACTCAAGCAACAAAGAGCCATGAAAGTGCCACATTGCAATTTCATCATCCCCGTTTGGACCATCTCCCCCATGGTTCAAGCTAACAGCTCAGCCTTGCAGTGCAGATGAGGAGAATGCCTATGCCTGAGCTGAGAGCACAGCATGCAGTCCGGTGGGCAAAGCTGCTGCCAATCGGTCAGGTGGGGTGGGGCAGAGGTGGTTGGGGTTTTGGGCAGCCATGCAGCTCACTAAACTCTGACCATCCAGGTGATGGCCAGTACTCTCTGGGATGCGTTAAGGGACCTTCAGACTTAACCAAGAGGGATCTTAGTATACCTAAGCTAACCCATGCATCTCTCTCTTTCATCCTGCAGGAGAGGTACATCAGGAGCATGGAGCCTGATGAACTAGCTGTATGCCTCGTGGCGTACAGAGAATGAAGACAACAGAAAAGAGAGCGATGGAGGTGCCTGGCTGCGCAGAGGGAGGAGCAGCACCCTCATGAAGAAGGGGCGGCTCGGGCTCCCTCATACACCACTGAATAGCCACAGCGAGCAGTCACTGGTTGGCGCCTAGCTAGACCCAGGGTCTATGGACGCTGCCTTTCAGATGACCGAGAATCAGTGTCGCCGAAGGCGGTGCATGTTTAGGGTAATGGTTAGGCACATCTGCCAGCTACTGCAGGATTTGCTGCCACGGGGACATGGAGGGCATCCACTGCCAGTGACCAGTGGCGCTCAATTTTTACGCCAGAGGCTCCTTTCATGGCTCCACAGGTGACCTGTGGGATATCACAAGCCTCCACCCACAAATGCATTCATGAGGTCACGGATGCCATCTTTGTGAGGGCACACAATTTTGTGCATTTCGCCCAGGACCAGGAGAGCCAAGTTGCAAGAGCGATTGGTTTCCCACAGGTGCAGGGTGCTATTGACTACACACACATGGTGCTCAGATCTCCGTCGCAACCAGTGGTCAACCATGTCAACCACAAGGGATTCAAGGGATTCCATTTGCTGAATGTTCAGCTGGCGTGTGGCCATCAGAAATGCATCCTGAAGGTGTGTGTATGGTTTCTTACATTCTCAGTCGGTCACAGATCCCTGGCGCTTTCCAGGGTCAACAGAAGCTGCAGGGTTGGCTCCTTGGGGACAAGGGCTACCTGCAGAGGCCGTGGTTGATGACACCTGTGCAGCGGCCTCAGGCTGCAGCAGAGCGAAGGTACAATAGGCTTAAGCTGCAACTCGCAGTTTGGTGGAGCAAACCATCCGGATGCTGAAAATGAGTTTCCGGTGCCTGAACTGGTCTGGTGGAGCCCTGCAATACAGTCCACAGTCCACCACTGCCAGTTGCTCATTGTCATCATCTGTTGTGCCCTTTACAACCCGACACTGCAACGGGGAGAGGAGCTGGCTGAGGAGGAGATGCAGGAACTGGAGGTTTCCTCCGATGAGGAGAGTGTTGATGCTAATGAGGGTGTGGAGGTCCTCGAACGCGACGATGATGGCAGTGAGCCCTACGCACTGACCAGATGAGGCAGGTAGACTCAGGAGGCCTTCATAGCTGCTAGATTTGTGGAGGATGATAACGACATGAACTGAGGAGACACCATAAAATCCTCACATTGCATCCATGAATTTTTGACTCCAGTCTGGCTTATGGCCGCACACATATCCTCTGTGATAATGATCCTGTCATGGAGACACATTAGAGGCCCTAATAGTGGCTTGATTGCAGGAGGATGATGATGACATGCAGTGATAACACTCCTTAGATCTTCACATAGCCCCTGAGAATATCTGAGTCCGGTCTGGCCAAGGGCAGCTTGCTTGAGCTCTTTGATCAGTGTCATATCATGGAGACGCTGCTGTGAAACTTGAAAAGCACCTGATCCTTTGTTCACCTTCAGCCTGACCCCTTCAGGAGCACAGTGTCACTGGTCACAGATGCTGAAGAGATGTGGGCCAATCCCACCTTAAAGGTGCTGAGAGCACACAGAGAATGACGGAACTCTGTGGTGCCTGCCCACAACATTCTGGCACCAATGACAAGCACCTTTGAGGTGCAGATGTCACTAATGTGTCCAGGGTGTGTGAGGCCAGACCATCTCTTTGATCTGAAGGCTGCACAAAGCACAGGGAAGAGGCCCTGGACTGAGACACCTGCCTTTATCTTTAACAGAAAGGCTTCACATCTGAGTGACACGATCACTTCTCATCAGAACAAGGAGCCATAGGCAGGGAGACATTGTTGAGAGTTTATTTACAATAGTGAACATTATTTCCAAGTGATTAACACCTGTGCCCAGGCTGTGCAACTACATCTTCACCTGGAGGGCCCCAGCCTGCTTTTGGTGTCCTGCTGCGTGGCAGTGGCATCCTCCTCGGCCTGTGGAGCTGGAGCTGCTGGGGTCACAGGAAGAGGGGATTCGGATGGGCCGGACACCCCCAGAATCACCTGGGTGGATGGCCCTGGCGTGTGTTCCTGCTGATCTTCCTCCTTATGGGTGCCCAAGGCCCCCAAGGAGAAGGAGAATCTTAAGTAAGTTTGCGCTGCCCTGCACCCCTCTTGCGTACGCACTGTTGGAGGCCAACTATGGCGTCAGTGATGGATTCAGCCTGTGCAGCAGTGATAACCAGCTTATATTTCAACTCTTTCTTGAACTTGAACTCAAGTTCTGTCGAAGGGTCATGAAGACTCGAAACGTCAACTCTTTTCTTCTCCGCCAATGCTGCCAGACCTGCTGAGTTTTTCCAGGTAATTCTGTTTTTGTTTTGGATTTCCAGCATCCGCAGTTTTTTTGTTTTTATCTCTGTGTTTAATTGACTGCCACTGCTCTTCAAGAAATGCCTACCTCCTTGAAGAAGTTCTGTTCCTCTCTGCGACAAGATTTCTGTATCTCTGTTGTCTTGCTCACCTTCCTTGCTTTCCATTTCCCTCCTGGTGTTTGACAAGGTGTTTACTAAAACCCGCTTTCACAGCCATATCTCCTTTCTCAGTGACTGTCTCCGTCTCCGACTTACCCCACGTGGATTTCAACTGAAATTCCACCCCTCATGTTTCGAACCCACCCAGGATTACAGGTATCTCCGGGACATAAAACGTTTCTCGGACTGCTGTTCCCGTCACATTCTGAAATCCACACTCAGTGCCATGCGCCGCCATATGAACACACTCAACCTCTCCCTCCAACAGCACCGCCGTACCCTTTTTCAAAGCTGCGCATGCCCCCAGTTTCATTTTATTCTTCGTCTCATCCGACGCCTCAACAAGAAACTTTTTCTCTTTCTCTCAAGTGCTAAGGAACGCAAGCTCCAACAACTCATCGACACCAACATCCATCTAGGACCCTCCACCCCTGCCTGTCCCTCCATCCCCACCCTTTCTTCCAATCCCAACCCCAGCCGTGTATTCACTATACCCCCTGACCTTCCCCTCTCCGATGCTGAACGTTCAGTGCTCAGCGAAGGACTTAGTTTCATACCCTTACGCCCTCACCTCAATGAATTTCGGGCTCGGCATGATACTGAACTCTTCTTCCGCCGTCTTCGTCTCTGGGCTCACTTCTTTGGGCAGGAGTCCTCTCCCAGTTCAACGGATCCTTTTACCCATCTCCAATATTCTCCCTCCACCTGGACCCCTCCCTCTGGATTCTTACCTTCTCTTGATCTTTTCATTGAGAACTGTCGGCGCGACATTAGTCGTCTCAGTTTCTCTGCTCCTCTCACCCATTATAACCTGTCTCTCTCTGAACTTACTGCACTCCATTCTCTCAGGTCCAACCCTGACATTGTCATCAAACCCGCTGACAAGGGTGGTGCTGTTGTTGTCTGGCGCACTGACCTCTACCTCACGGAGGCTGAGCGTCAACTCGCAGACACTTCCTCCTACCTCTCCCTGGACCATGACCCCACCACTGAACATCAAGCCATTGTTTCCAGGACTGTCACTGACCTCATCTCCTCTGGGAATCTTCCTCCCACAGCTTCCAACCTGATAGTCGCCCAACCTCGGACGGCCCGCTTCTATCTCCTACCCAAAATCCACAAACAGAACTGCCCCGGTAGACCGATCATCTCAGCTTGCTCCTGCCCCACAGAACTCATTTCTCATTATCTTGACTCCCTTCTCTCTCCCCTTGTCCAGTCCCTTCCCACCTACATCCGTGATTCCTCTGACACCTTACGTCACATCAACAATTTCCAGTTCCCTGGCCCCAACCACTTCCTCTTCACCATGGACGTCCAATCCCTCTACACCTCCATCCCCCACCAGGATGGTCTGAGGGCCCTTAGCTTCTTCCTCGAACAGAGGCCCGAACAATCCCCATCCACCACTACTCTCCTCCGTCTGGCTGAACTTGTTCTCACGCTGAACAATTTCTCTTCAACTCCTCTCACTTCCTCCAAATAAAAGGTGTGGCTATGGGTACCCGCATGGGCCCCAGCTATGCCTGTCTCTTTATGGGGTATGTGGAACATTCCTTGTTGCAAGTCCTACTCCGGCCCCCTTCCACAACTCTTTCTCCGGTACATCGATGATTACTTCGGTGCCGCTTCATGCTCTCGTCGGGACTTGGAAAAATTTATTAATTTTGCTTCCAATCTCCACCCCTCCATCATTTTCACGTGGTCCATCTCTGACACTTCCCTTCCCTTCCTTGACCTCTCTGTCTCAATCTCTGGTGATAGACTGTCCACCAATATCCATTACAAACCCACCGACTCCCACAGCTATCTCGACTACAGCTCCTCACACCCCACTTCCTGTAAGGACTCCATCCCATTCTCTCAGTTCCTTCGCCTCCGTCGCATCTGTTCCGATGATGCTACATTCAAAAACAGTTCCTCTGACATGTCCTCCTTCTTCCTTAACCGAGGTTTTCCACCCACGGTCGTTGACAGGGCCCTCAACCGTGTCCGGCCCATCTCCCGCGCATCCGCCCTCACGCCTTCTCCTCCCTCCCAGAAACATGATAGGGTCCCCCTTGTCCTCACTTACCACCCCACCAGCCTCCGCATTCAAAGGATCATCCTCCGCCATTTCCGCCAACTCCAGCATGATGCCACCACCAAACACATCTTCCCTTCACCTCCCTTATCGGCATTCCGTAGGGATCGCTCCCTCCGGGACACCCTGGTCCACTCCTCCATCACCCCCTACTCCTCAACCCCCTCCTATGGCACCACCCCATGCCCACGCAAAAGATGCAACACCTGCCCCTTCACTTCCTCTCTCCTCACCGTCCAAGGACCCAAACACTCCTTTCAAGTGAAGCAGCATTTCACTTGCATTTCCCCCAACTTAGTCTACTGCATTCGTTGCTCCCAATGTGGTCTCCTCTACATTGGAGAGACCAAACGTAAACTGGGCGATCGCTTTGCAGAACACCTGCGGTCTGTCCGCAAGAATGACCCAAACCTCCTTGTCGCTTGCCATTTTAACACTCCACCCTGCTCTCTTGCCCACATGTCTGTCCTTGGCTTGCTGCATTGTTCCAGTGAAGCCCAACGCAAACTGGAGGAACAACAACTCATCTTCCGACTAGGCACTTTACAGCCTTCCGGACTGAATATTGAATTCAACAACTTTAGGTCGTGAGCTCCCTCCCCCATCCCCACCCCCTTTCTGTTTCCCCCTTCCTTTTTTTTCCAATAAATTATAAAGATTTTCCTTTTCCCACCTATTTCCATTATTTAAAAAAAAAATTTAAAAAAAACCCCCCCACTAGATCTATACCTTGAGTGCCCTACCATCCATTCTTAATTAGCACATTCGTTTAGATAATTTCACCAACTTTAACTTTAACACCTATGTGTTCTATTGTACTATTGTCGTTGACATCTTCTGATGATCTGCTTCTATCACTTGTTTGTCCCTACAACCACACCCCCCTCCACCTCTCTCTCTCTCTATCTCTCCGCCCCCCACACACACACCTTAAACCAGCTTATATTTCAACTCTTTCTTGGACTCGAACTCAAGTTCTGTCGAAGGGTCATGAGGACTCGAAACGTCAACTCTTTTCTTCTCCGCCGATGCTGCCAGACCTGCTGAGTTTTTCCAGGTAATTCTGTTTTTGTGTTAGTGATATCCTGGACCTAGGTCTCCGTGGCAGCTGCCATCCTACCAGTGTTTGCCTCGGTGTGTGGGCATGCCGGTGCTGTCACCTCAGTCTGAAGGTGGATGGATTCCTCTATCGTCCCTTGCAATCAGAGAAGTGCAGTTGACATCCATTCCTGATTTTCCCGAGCTTGCCTTTGTAGCTCTAGCAGCTGTGACATGACCGACTCCAGAGGCTCGTCATCTGACTTGGACTCAGCAAAGTGCCCGGGACCTGGGAAGTCCCTGCTGCTGCCCGCAGTAGATCAGACAGTGCGATGTGCTCACCAGATTGTAAAGCTAGGTCCCACCGCGGTGTGTGTCTCTGCACTGGTGGAGGGTGTGGGTTAGCACTGTGACAGGACTTCAGGGAGGGTGCCTTCAGATTCCTCTTCAGAGGTTTCTTCAGAGCTTGATTGGAGGCTCTGGGTCATGGACTCTGTCAGCTGTTTGACAGATGAGCCTGCAAAAGCAAGGGGAGATAATTAGTGCATGGCAGTGGCCTGGGAAACAGGACACATCACTCACAGCATGGTTGTCTGATGGATGTTGCACTGCTGGATCCTCACTTGGTTGACCACCTCACCATCAGCACAGGAACAGTCCAGATCCTCGCCGGCCAGCTGGATGACTCTATTTTCAAACTTTGTGAGGGCCTCGATTTCAGGCATTCCTCCGCCAGTCTGCAACCCCCCCCTCTTGTTGCGTGCCAGCTTGTTCTGCATGACTACAGATGGACAGAGTGTAAGCAGGATGCCTGCCAGGCCAGGTGATAAGTATGCCTGGTATGTGTGGGTGATGAGTGGTCCCATGTACGGGATGAGGACAATGAAGGTGTGTGTGAGACAGTGAATGGTGATGTCTCTTGAACTGGCAGTGAGTGAGGGCCATGTGGATATGTGCTGGTTTTGTGAGAGTGTGAGTTGAGAGCGATGAGAAGAACGACTTACCCTGGTGGAACGGAAGAGATGATTCATCTTCTTGCGGCACTGGATGGCTGTCCCCTTTTGCTGATCACCACTGCCACTGCTTCCCAAGTCTATCAATGATATTGCTGCCCATCCTGTGGCCAGAGTGGTGCGCCTCCATGGGGTGCAAAAGGCGCTCGAGGGGCGCGTCATCTAAACGGGGGCCTACAGTCTTTTGCCTTTTGGGGCCATCCTGGGCTGGAAGCACCGAGATGTGTGTGTGTGGCTGCATTTTAAATGTGTCACCCGGTGTGATGAAGCAGTGAGGTGATGGCAGGGAGGGTGAATGAGAGCCTGCCTGTCATCGAAACAGCTGTTTCCCGGGAATGCATAATTAATGCAGAGTGTTTGGGACAAAACAGCATGAGAAGCCACCATCATTTTCCCCGCCCACTTCCGCACTTAGTGCAAATCTGGGACGATTCCATCCACTATAACAGTTCAAGAGTGCACCCTTCATCAGATTGAAATTGATACTTCAGTGTACAATTGCTTAATGCATTCATTTGCCATCCCCTGTCCGCCATTTTAACACAGGCAGATTAAAATCTTTTAATATAGGAAAAAGAGAAATGCCATAGCAACACTTACTTCTTCTAGGTATTGTTTTGCAAATTTTCTTTGAAAAGACACAACAATTGATACCAATAACACTGGCAACAAAGAAGAAAGGCAGCCAAGGTTTCCTGCTCCTGAATGCTCAGTGACCCCTGCTGATAAAGATGCGCATGTGTGCTGCCCCAACCTCTGTAACCTCTAGTCTTACATCCCATTCCATGTTCTTCAATCCTTTGACTCTGGTCTCCTGTGTATCTTTCTCTTCCTTTGCCCCACTTCTGGTGGCAGTTTTCAGTCAGCTCACTGTTTGAAATTTCTTCCCTAAGCCCATCTCACTCCTTCCTTTTAAAAGCCTTCTCAACCCAAAGCGTAACATTTTGATTGCACTTGGCAGGATGTCCACTGCATGAGCCTGATCATGTGATCCAAGGGAAATTCATGCTGGGACCACAGCAAAATTATTCAGATCTGCCGCTAGTGTTCCCTGGGCTGTTCATTGGCTGCACATCTGTTTGAGTGACATGGGAAATCAGATATCTCTAATGTCACTTAAAAGCAGCTGGCACCCCTTAAAAGGGAAGTGCACAGTGGCATGCAATTAGCAGGGAAATTTTTGCAAATGGGAAAATATAGTTGGTAGATGTCCAGGTAGGGCACCCAGGTTCCCTGATGCCATGTTAAAAGTCCTTGGCCAGGCAATTGACAGGAGGAAGGAGATCTAGTTGCCATAAATTGACAGAAAGCCTTGTGGGCAACATCACTACTACCAGTGGGAAGAGGTTGGTTCAGGATGTCTATGCCAGGAACTGAGTTTCCAGGACTTGACTGGAAGGAAAGAAATTCAATGAACTCGCCAGAGTTGTCAAGGTCATGATACAGCTCTCTTATTTTCTCCACACACTTTTACCACGCCCAGCCTCACTGCTCACAACACTCTCTATCACACTTTCCTCCACTTTCCTGCAATTGCTGCACTAAATTTCACTCCACCTTGTCCTTGCATGGAGCCACAGCTGAGGAGCAGTCACAGGAGTGTGGTTTCTAGCAGAAATGACAACCGTCCTCTCTTGGGATGACAGCATTCCTATACCCCAGCCACTGGTGCCCTTGCTGGTACCACACAGCCCTCTGGACCAGATTGCCTGACCTATGATGAGATACTGTAGCTGGATCCTCAAGGCCCAGAGCTGCTCTAGCTTGCCCACTAAGGCTATTTGAATTCTCCTCAATGAAAACTCAGCAGCCTCCCATCTTTCAAGCCACTGGGAAAATAATTTATAGGAGCATCAGGATAGATAAACAAGTGCAGAAGACATGCACTAAAGGTTTGTTGCCAAGTGTGATTTTTTTTTTCTGTTAGCTATTAATTTTGGATAATTTTTTAAAAATTGTTTTTAATTTATCATTGATATTTGAAGATTTATAGAGAAGTGAGAGCAAGTCCTATCGGGCTGGACTGAATGATTGCAATCAGTGTACATTTGGATGAGCTGCCCTCTGGGAGATCTGGCAGCTAGAGGTACTGGAGATCAATGCTGACTATGCTATTCCTCCTCTTCATGTTTCTCCTCCTTCTGCTCCTCCTCCACCTCCTGCACTTATTGATGACCAGAAAATGGTTAAGGTTGGTCCCTCTTGAAGATGAAGTTATGCAGCATGCAGCTAATACCAACAAGTTGAAATGCCTGGATACTGAATCTTTTTTTTTTATTTGGAAAGATGTCAAAGTGGTGATGCAGCACAAGCAAGGCAGCATGGGTCCAGTTTATGTATGGCATCTTGCATCACGGGAAACCCGCAGTGCTCAATCGTCTTGCTTTGCTCTGTCTGTGGCGTTCATCCTGGTGTAGGTTATGAAATACCATTGAAGTGACTGCAACTGGATGGAACTATGGCATAAAAATTAAAGGTTCCGGTGACCTTGACTATGTCAAGCAGTGCTGCCCATGCCTGGCTTGAAGCTTGAGTTGTGGTTGCAGCAAGTGACATCAGGACTAGTCATCAAAAGGTCATCGACTGAAATGTTAACTCTGTTTCTCTCTCCACAGATGCTGCCAGACCTGCTGAGTATTTCCAGCATTTTTTGTTTTTATTACAGATTTCCAGCATCCACAGTATTTTGTTTGTGTATAGATCAGTGATAATCTTCTTTGCGAAGCAAAGCCATTTGCTCCTCAGGTAAGAGCCCTGCTCCCTGATGACTCGCTGTGGGTGTGGTCTCCTGCACATAGCTATCCTCCTCCCCACTCTCTCTTGTCTTCCTGTTTTCTCCCCCTCATCCTCCAGCTCCAGAGGCAGCCCTACCAGCCTCCAATCAGTGCAGTGGAACTGTTTTGAAAGCAGCCAAAAACCATGCTCCACCAGCAACATTTTCTTCTCAGAAGTCAGATACGAAATGAGATAGAAAGGCCAGAAAAACACCCAGAAGTTAACCAGCAAGTTAAAAGAGCAGACTAGCAGAACCTCCCTGGACCAACACTTTAAATAGTGCAGCTGAAGGGTTCTCGCTCTCTGTTAGGGCCAAGAGTTGCTGCGTGAATTTATCATGTGGCATGCTGGGGCAACTTGTTTTACAAGAGGATCCGACAACACATTTAGGAGCCCCTATTCATGTATTTTAATTACTGTAACATATATTAACATATTTCTGGTATGCGGTGTGGATGGTGAGGGATGAGGATACTCCAATATGAAGGGCGATTCACATCTTGTTTGCTGAGACAGGCATGCTTGCTCTTCCTGCCTCATCGGTCAGTTAACCACTTGATTTATGCCTGTAAACAGTTCCAGTGCCAACAAATTTGTAGGATCACAATTCTTCAACCAAGATTTCAGTCACCTCACCCAAAATTTCCCCAAAGACTGAGTACCCTCTCTTTTCATGGTTTGTGAAGAGCATTGGTACTGCTATGTTAAAGGCACTAGACAAATGTAAGTTATTGTTGTTGAGGAAGAAAAAAGAAGGAACAAAGGGATATTCGTTAAGGTATTGGGACAAATATGTTGAGACACATTGGACGTCATTTCACAAAATATCAAGGAAAATTGTGAAGAGAGCACACAAGAATTTCTAATGCAAGCTCCCAGTGGCCGAGGCTGCACACCGGAAGTGCAATTTAATAAAATTACTCCTATTATGCACACAAACTTTGATCTCTACTGGATTGCTGGAGATGGGCGCTCAACTTTTGCAGAGCTCCCACTGAGCATTGCAATGTAAATGAGAGAAGTGCAACTCTGCATAATGTCATCAAGTGGAATCAGAGCAGGGATACCAGAGTAGCAGCTTCTATCAATATAAACAAGAACCAGTTTGATGTTAAGACTACCTAGAGTGAGTTGTATTATTCCTTCTGCTCATGATAACCGGAACAATTATCTTAACGGACTCCCTGGAGAGAATAATGTTTTCGCTCTTTGACTTGATGACAGGAATGATTACTTAGCTGACTGCATTTACAAGCTCGGTTCACCTCTGCCATAAGAAACATGCTGGAGGCACAAGGGAGGAATCTCTGATCAACTAAACAAAACTACTTGAGATTAAATAAATAAATATAAAAACTACTTCTAATTAAACTAGAAGACATAGTTGTGTTATCTCTAATCAGATCTTTCTGACCCTAAACAAGAAATTCTTGGGGAATCTGTGTGACATGCAGGAGAATGGATGAACACAGCCCACTGAGTTTAAGGGGCCCTCGCTGCTGAAGGTGGAGGAGGGGAAGAGGGCAATCAATTTAGTGCGGACTGCAAACGAGATTACAAGGAGCACTCTCACTCACAAGAGATTTTCATTCTATCACACTTACACTGTAGTGGGTGTTAACAGTGAATCATGAAATAAGTGTAACTCGCTATTGAGATATTAACCTAGATGTTCCTCCTTTGGTTTTTTCTCTTTTCCTAAGGATGTCTGCACGCCTTACTGACCCTATACTGGCCTTGGTAAATTTGCTTAAGATCAACATAATTTAAATTTCTCCCCAGCTGTCTTCTTACCTTTGGTGAAGGGTAAGGGAAATGGCTGCTGTAGAACTTTAAACGCCCCCAGCAAGCTGAAGGGCTATGCATTAGTCTTTGTAATTCAGATTTTCAAATCATGAGAAGTTCAGCTACAGGTATCTAGGTTCCTAAATTTACTGAGGCTTCTATCAAAACATGCACAACAAAATTCAAATGAGGAACAAGGCTCAGCTTGGAATGCAGGGGAGTTGGCATAGGAAACAGGCACAGTGCAAGGAAGTTGTCTGGATTGCGAGAAGTTTAATTGTAATTGTTTCTATTGTAACATAACCTGACCATAGGAAGATGGTGCAACCCTACTTTAGACCTCCCCACACCCACCCCCACATCCCCCTCCCTGCCCCCAACAACCCAAAAACAGCTCATTTTAGTGTTCATTGAAGCAATTGGAGGGTAATATTGGCTGGAGTGTAAAACTGGCATTTCATCTGATGCCTGTTGCATTAGGTGAAAATTATCCTACAAGGCCAGGCAAAGAAGAATTAGCCACAACATCTATGGATGTGTTTTATTAAGCACTGTTTTTTTTTATTCGTTCATGGGATGTGGGCATCGCTGGCTATGCCAGCATTTATTTCCCATCCCTAATTGCCCTAGTTCAGAGGGCATTTTAAGAGTCAACCACATTGCTGTGGGCCTGGAGTCACATGTAGACCAAACTAGGTAAGGACAGCAGATTTCCTTCCCTAAAGGACATTAGTGAACCAGATGGGGTTTTACAACAATTGACAATGGTTACATAGTCATCATCAGACTTTTAATTCCAGATTTTTATTAAATTCAAATTCAATAAAAATGGTGAGGTTTGAACACAGGTTCCCAGAGCATTACCCTAGGTCACTGGAATACCAGTCCAGTGATAATAGCACTATGCCACCGCCTCCTTGAAGCTTGTCAAGAACTTGCCATGAATGGCCAGAAGGATCTGTAATACTTTTATACTCCTAACCTTTGCCAGAAAGTGTGCCTTTGCTCACAACCTAACACACATGCACCCCACTAAAAGCCCCACATGTATGTTGTTTGTTTCAGACATCGCCTATTGACACTGGGGTTAAACTGCGCATCATGGTAGCCAGAGGGCATTTACTTTTTCCAGCTGGAGCAATGGCAGGAATGAATGCAAGAATGAGAAAGGGATCATCCATAAAGGGTCACAATCCAGTTTTGTGCCCTTACCGGCTGGCACCCCGGGAGAAATCCGGGCTTTAAGTGCCGATATAAAATTAATTTAAAATGCTATGATTTGCAGGGGACAGTTAGTTCTCATCTCACTACTCTCATTAAATAGCAATCTGTTTTCCTCACCCAAGATTAGCAGACAAAGTGGTCAGTAATCTAAATTGCTGTCAGGCGCTCCCCAGCCTTCACTGTTGTGATGACTGGCCTCAGTACCACTCATGACTCGTTCGGCCTTCAACCAAACTCTGAGAGCTGACTAGGCCCATCCAATTGTCAATAACTATGAGAAAATGGGCCTTTTTATCACCCATTTTGTGGCAGATTTGGATTGGCAGGAAGAGCAAAATGGGTCAGAGATGCATAGTGCTGAATCCCTGTAAAATAAACTATTGAAATTTCCCTCCATCCTTAATATGGGTGGCCTGCAGTACTGGTGCATTTCCAACCTTGTATGAAAATTCAGTTGAAATTTCTGCTTTCAGTGAAATGTTTCATTTCTTTCCTTTAATGCCTGTGGCCCACCTCTCTGAATGAATGCCTGTGTAAAAGAAGCACTGCTGGTTGCTAGGCAGTCATAGCCAGGTGGAACTATAGCTAAAGGCCACCATCTGAGGATTTTTTGACAGTAAAACTTTGCTGCTCACTACTTGTTCTTTGCTGCTTTGTGCAGCTCAACCTTGCTAATAGGTTCAGCATTGCTCCTGGTGCTGTGTCCCCTCAGTTTTTTCATCTGAATACATTCACCACAGGAGACTATGGTGTTTCCTTTGCGCATTTCCTTTTATCCCTGTTATGAGGAGGAAGAAGAGGAGGATTAGGAGGAACAATACAGAGATGCCAGGCTAATCAAGCACCATAGCCTGGCTTACTGGCAGCACTCTTGCCTCTGAGTTAGAAGGCGATGGGTTCAAATTCCACTCCAAAGACTTGAGCACATAATCTAGGTTGACACTTGAGAGCAGTACTCAGAGTGTTGTATTGTCAAAGTTGCCGTCTTTTGAATGCAAAAGATTGCTTGGCACTATTTAAAGGAGAGTAGGGGAGTTCTCCTGGTGTCCTAACTGACATTTATCCCACAACGATCAACACGAAAGAAGATTAACTGATAATTCATCTCATTGCTGTTTATGGGACCTTGCTGCGCGCAAATTGGCTGCACTCTTAAGCCTATTTAACAACCGTGACTATACTTCAAAATAAAGCATTCGTTGTGAAGCACTTCAGGACGTCCTAAGGATATGAATGGTGTTATGTAAATGCAAGCTCTTTCTTTTCTTTTAGATAGGCGCATTCATTCTTCACTCCCAGGTAGCCACACCCCCAGTGACAGTAAAACTCACTAACATTTAATTTTCATGCGACTGGGTCACTCGTATGCTTGGATTTGAGGCAATGCCAAGAGGAATTTATCAACTGACTGATGCAGTGTTGTGCAGGCTCCCCGGTTCATTTTCTTACCTATGCATCTTGCACACCCATAAGAGAAGGCTGATGAAGAGTCATATGGACTCGAAACGTTAACTGTGCTCCTCTCCACAGATGCTGCCAGACCTGCTGAGTTTTTCCAGGTATTTTTGTTTTTGTTTTGGAATTCCAGCATCCGCAGTTTTTTGCTTTTATCATACTGTTCACCAGTCAAGGTTGTTGGGTAATCATGGTTACCTATGCAATCGTAGTTGATGACACCGGTTCATATTCTGCGAACTCTGAAGGGCCACCAATATAGAGGCGCTTGTGTTGCTACCAGGATTGCCATTGAGTAGACTAAAGGTTTTGAAAACTCTGTTTGGGAATGGTGGCATAGCGGTAATGTTACTAGAGGCCTAGACTAGTGTTCTGGAAGTGAGTTCAAATGGCAGCTCATAGAATTTATATTCAATTAATTAATATACTAGGAATAAAAAAACTAGTTTCAGTAGAAATGGTCATGAAACCACTGGGTTGTTATAAATAACCCATCTGGTTCACTAATGTCCTTAGAGAAGGAAGTCTGCCATCCTCACCTGGTCTGGCCTACATTTGACTCCTGGTCCACAGTAATGTAGTTGACTTTTAAATGCCCCCTGAAATTACCTTAAGCTACTCAGCTGTATCAAACTGCTACCGAAAAGCCGAATAAGAGTAAAACCAGACAGAGCACCCAGCACTGATTAGGCATTGGAAAAACGAAGGCACACCCTGCCCAGTCAACCCTTGGGGCTTGTGCCAAAATTGGAGAGATGTCCCACAGACCAGTCAAGCAACGGCCTGACATAGTCATATCTACTGATTCATACCTTACAGCCAATGTCTCAGGCACCTTCATCACCATCCCTAAGTATGTCCTGTCCTACTGGCAGGGCAGACCCATCAGAGGCAGTGGTATTATGAAACACAGATGGGAGGGAGAGGCCCTGAAAGTTCTCAAAATTGACTCCAGATCGCATGAGGTTTTTTAATTCATTCTCAGGTTGTGGGCTTCGCTGGCTGGACCAGCATTTATTGCCCATCCCTAATTGCCCTTGAGAATGTGGTGGTGAACTGCCTTCTTGAACGGCTGCAGTCTATGTGGTGCAGAGCTGTTAGGAAGGGAGTTCCAGGATTTTGACCCGGTGACAGTGAAGGAACAGTAATATATTTCCAAGTCAAGATGGTGAATGACTTGGAGGGTATCTTCCAGGTGGTGGTGTCCCCATCTACTTGCTGCCCTTGTCCTACTAGATTGTAGTGGTCATGGGTTTGGAACATGCTGTCGAAGGAGCCCTGGTGAATTTCTGCAGTGCATCTTGTAGATGGTACACACTGCTGCCACTGTGTGTCTTGTGTCATCAAGTCAAACTTGGGCAGGGAAACCTCCTGATGATTACCAACTACTGCCCTCCCTCAGCTGATGCATTAGTACTCCTCCATGTTGAGGGTCTCAAGTTTACTGAATGTGCTACGGCTGAGGGACTTATATGTCCATCACCAAGAGTGGAATGGTAGCATCATTATTAACTGGGATAGCCATGTCCTGAAGGATATAGCTGCCAGGTTGGGCTTGTGCCAAATTGTGAGAGAATCTAAATGAGGGAAAAACATACTTGACCTTATTCTCATCAATCTACCTGTTGTAGATGCATCTTCCTATGACAATATTAGTACGAGTGACCACACACAGTCCTTGTGGAGACTAAGTCCCATTTTTACACTGAGAACATCGCATTGTGTGCCACTACCACCATGCCAAATGGGATAGAATCAAAACAGATCTAGCAGCTCAAAACTGCATCTATGAGGCACTGTGGATCACCAGCAATAGCAGAATTGTTTTCAACCACCATCTGTAACCGCATGGTCCAGCATATTCCTCACCCTACCATTACCATCAAGCCAGGGGAACAATCCTGGTTCAGTTAAGAGCACAGGACACCATGACAGGAGCAACACCAGACATACCTAAAAATAAGGTGCCAGTTTGGTGGAGCTTCAACACTGGACTGCATGTGTGCTAAACAGTGGGAACAGCATGTGATAGATAGAGCTAAATGATGCCACAATCAATGTATCAGATCAAAGCTCAACAGTCCTGCCACATCCAGTCATAAATGGTGGCAGACTGTTGGCAGACTATTGGCAGAATGCTGGCAGAACCTGGCAGATGGTGAAATTTGAATCCAGTTTAAAAAAGTGTTTGATCATGTCCATGAAACCATTGCCGATTGCTGTAAAAACCCATCTGGTTCACTAATGCCCTTTAGGGATGGAATTCTGCCGTCCTTACCTGGTCTGGCCTACATGTGACTCCAGACCCACAGTAATGTGGTTGACTCTCAAAAATGCCCTCTGAACAAGGGCAATTAGGGATGGGCAACAAATGCTGGCGTGGCCAGCGATGCCCACATCCCATGAATGAATAAAAAAAAAAGCAAATTCTATGGGCCCCGACAACATCCCATCTGTAGTTCTGAAGACGTGCTCAAGAACTTGCTGTGCCTCTAGCCAAGCTGTTCCAGTGCTTCTACAATACTGGCATCTACTCAACAATGTGGAACACTAAAACAAAAACAGAATTACCTGGAAAAACTCAGCAGGTCTGGCAGCATCGGCGGAGAAGAAAAGAGTTGAGGTTTCGAGGCCTCATGACCATTCAACAGAACTTGAGTTCGAGTCCAAGGAAGAGTTGAAATATAAGCTGGTTTAAGGTGTGTGGGGGGGGGCGGAGAGAGAGAGAGAGAGAGAGAAGTGGAGGGGGGTGTGGTTGTAGGGACAAACAAGCAGTGATAGAAGCAGATCATCAAAAGATGTCAACAACAATAGAACAAAAGAACACATAAGTGTTAAAGTTCGTGATATTATCTAAACGAATGTGCTAATTAAGAATGGATGGTAGGGCACTCAAGGTATAGCTCTAGTGGGGGTGGGGAGAGCATAAAAGATTTTAAGATATTTAAAAATAATGGAAATAGGTGGGAAAAGAAAAATCTATATAATTTATTGGAAAAAAAAGGAAAGGGGAAACAGAAAGGGGGTGGGGATGGGGGAGGGAGCTCACGACCTAAAGTTGTTGAATTCAATATTCAGTCCGGAAGGCTGTAAAGTGCCTAGTCGGAAGATGAGGTGTTGTTCCTCCAGTTTGCATTGGGCTTCACTGGAACAATGCAACAAGCCAAGGACAGACATGTGGGCAAGAGAGCAGGGTGGAGTGTTAAAATGGCAAGCGACAGGGAGGTTTGGGTCATTCTTGCGGACAGACCGCAGGTGTTCTGCAAAGCGGTCGCCCAGTTTACGTTTGGTCTCTCCAATGTAGAGGAGACCACATTGGGAGCAACGAATGCACTAGACTAAGTTAGGGGAAATGCAAGTGAAATGCTGCTTCACTTGAAAGGAGTGTTTGGGCCCTTGGACGGTGAGGAGAGAGGAAGTGAAGGGGGCAGGTGTTGCATCTTTTGCGTGGGCATGGGGTGGTGCCATAGGAGGGGGTTGAGGAGTAGGGGGTGATGGAGGAGTGGACCAGGGTGTCCCGGAGGGACCGATCCCTATGGAATGCCAATAGGGGGGGTGAAGGGAAGATGTGTTTGGTGGTGGCATCATGCTGGAGTTGGCGGAAATGGCGGAGGATGATCCTTTGAATGCGGAGGCTGGTGGGGTGATAAGTGAGGACAAGGGGGACCCTATCGTGTTTCTGGGAGGGAGGAGAAGGCGTGAGGGCGGATGCGCAGGAGATGGGCCGGACACGGTTGAGGGCCCTGTCAACGACCGTGGGTGGAAAACCTCGGTTAAGGAAGAAGGAGGACATGTCAGAGGAACTGTTTTTGAAGGTGGCATCATCGGAACAGATGCGACGGAGGTGAAGGAACTGAGAGAATGGGATGGAGTCCTTACAGGAAGTGGGGTGTGAGGAGCTGTAGTCGAGATAGCTGTGGGAGTCGGTGGGTTTGTAATGGATATTGGTGGACAGTCTATCACCAGAGATTGAGACAGAGAGGTCAAGGAAGGGAAGGGAAGTGTCAGAGATGGACCACGTGAAAATGATGGAGGGGTGGAGATTGGAAGCAAAATTAATAAATTTTTCCAAGTCCCGACGAGAGCATGAAGCGGCACCGAAGTAATCATCGATGTACCGGAGAAAGAGTTGTGGAAGGGGGCCGGAGTAGGACTGGAACAAGGAATGTTCCACATACCCCATAAAAAGACAGGCATAGCTGGGGCCCATGCAGGTACCCATAGCCACACCTTTTATTTGGAGGAAGTGAGAGGAGTTGAAGGAGAAATTGTTCAGCGTGAGAACAAGTTCAGCCAGACGGAGGAGAGTAGTGGTGGATGGGGATTGTTCGGGCCTCTGTTCGAGGAAGAAGCTGAGGGCCCTCAGACCATCCTGGTGGGGGATGGAGGTGTAGAGGGATTGGACGTCCATGGTGAAGAGGAAGTGGTTGGGGCCAGGGAACTGGAAATTGTTGATGTGACGTAAGGTGTCAGAGGAAT
Source organism: Carcharodon carcharias (assembly GCF_017639515.1). NCBI lineage: Eukaryota > Metazoa > Chordata > Chondrichthyes > Lamniformes > Lamnidae > Carcharodon > Carcharodon carcharias. The sequence goes on from NC_054469.1 coordinate 61,592,496, forward strand.
CACGGATGTAGGTGGGAAGGGACTGGACAAGGGGAGAGAGAAGGGAGTCAAGATTACGAGAAATGAGTTCTGTGGGGCAGGAGCAAGCTGAGATGATTGGTCTACCGGGGCAGTTCTGTTTGTGGATTTTGGGTAAGAGATAGAAGCGGGCCGTCCGAGGTTGGGCGACTATCAGGTTGGAAGCTGTGGGAGGAAGATCCCCAGAGGAGATGAGGTCAGTGACAGTCCTGGAAACAATGGCTTGATGTTCAGTGGTGGGGTCATGGTCCAGGGAGAGGTAGGAGGAAGTGTCTGCGAGTTGACGCTCAGCCTCCGCGAGGTAGAGGTCAGTGCGCCAGACAACAACAGCATCACCCTTGTCAGCGAATTTGATGACAATGTCAGGGTTGGACCTGAGAGAATGGAGTGCAGTAAGTTCAGAGAGAGACAGGTTAGAATGGGTGAGAGGAGCAGAGAAATTGAGACGACTAATGTCGCGCCGACAGTTCTCAATGAAAAGATCAAGAGAAGGTAAGAATCCAGAGGGAGGGGTCCAGGTGGAGGGAGAATATTGGAGATGGGTAAAAGGATCCGTTGAACTGGGAGAGGACTCCTGCCCAAAGAAGTGAGCCCGGAGACGAAGACGTTGGAAGAAGAGTTCAGTATCATGCCGAGCCCGAAATTCATTGAGGTGAGGGCGTGATGTGGAACACTGCTCAGGTATGTCCCATTCAAAAAAGCAGGAAAAATCCAAGCCAGCCAATTCTCAATCAGCCCCATCAGCCTATTCTCAATCATCAGCAAAGTGATGGAGGATCTAGTCAACTAGTCTGTCAAGCAGCACTGACTCAGCATTAATCTGCTGACCTTGCATGCAGCAAGATTTGGACAAAATTCCATCTTGTGCTGATAAGTGCCAATCAAGTAACATTTGCACCACAAGTGCCAGGCAATGACCATCTCCAACAAGAGAGAATCTAACTGCCTCCGACATTCAACTTTCAACAGCATTGCCATTGCTGCAAACCCCACCTGGGAGATACTATTGATAGAGCTGAATTGAACTAGCCATACAAATAATGTGGCTACAAGAGCAGGTGAAAGGCTAGGAATTCTGTGGTGAATAACTTGCCTCCTGATTTCCCAAAGGCTATCCACAATCTATAAAATACAACTCAGGAATGGGATGAAATACTCCCCATCACGAAGCTCAATGCTGTCCAGGACAAAGCAACTCAGTTGAATGGCAAACATGATATGCCATTCACCACTTTAAACATCCACTCCCTCCACCATTGATGCACAGAGGATGCAGTGTGTACCATCTACAAGATTCACTGCAGCAACTTTCCAAGGATCCTTTGATAGCACCTTCCAAACCCAAGACTTTTGCCATCTAGAAGGACAAGAGCAGCACAAACATGGGAACGCCACCACCTTCAAGTTCCCCTCCAAGTCACACACCATCCTGACATGGAACTATATCACTATTCCTTCATTGTCGCTGGGTCAAAATCCTGGAAGTCTCTCCCTGGCAGCACTTCAGGACAAAATAGAGACTGCATTGTGTTAAACAAATACTTCATTACATGATACTGATGGTGATAATTGTGCCCATAATAGACAGTCCAGCACTCATGTATTCAGTCAAACCTGTTTATCATAGCTTACACACAGCTATACTGTGTTAGCCTACTGCCTCGAAATAATGTTATTTCACCTTGGTTAACACAAAACACTGATTCATGTCTGGCACTCAAGGACAATTTTTCAGTCAGAAATCACTTTTTAAAAACCTGACCTTGATTTTCGTCCCTGTTAGTCAATGTAGCTAAGGAGCATAAAGTTCAGAGCTGACTCTGTGTTAACACCCACATATTCTATCTCAATTACTTATTTGAAAAGTTTATTAAAGTGAAGCATTGTACTTAAAATAAAAGTCAGAATAATAGAAAAAAGGGAGAGACGGTCATGGAAATAAATGTTGAAATGGATGAGAGGTTGTCCTTAACTTCCTTAATGATTAATGTTTGGAATGAACATCTAGCAGTACACAAACTTGTAAAATAATGTAGCATTTCCAAAGCCAGTGCTATGCAATTAAGAGGATTGTGGTGAATATTTGTGACCATCCAGTTTCCATTACTTTGGCATGCATATTACTGACAGGGGGTATGATTGCCTCATTTATTGTTCACAGCAAAGTTATTATTGCATGCTTGTATGAAGAACACATTTACTTCCATGCTAAAAGTAATGAATACAGGAGATCGTCCTCTGAAGTTAAGGAGATTTATTGTTACAACTCCAGTCCTAACCTTGAAAAACAGAAGAAATTCCACGTGAAGTAGATTTGCTAAAGAACAGCAAATTGAATTTAATGGATACTAACTGATATTCTGCACCCTTGTTCATGGGGGCTGTTGCATGGCTGTGAGATTTTAATCTGATCCCATTCCAAGATGAGGGAGCCTAGGAGAGCAGGGGCTCATGAGTGGAGCACAGTGGTGGGGGAGGGGGACCAAGTGAGTAGTGGGATATAGTATTCTGAAAGTAAAAACACTAGTCCTTGAAAAATGTAGGGCTTAACTTGTTTAATAGTGCATGGGGCATGGAGAACTGTGATGGCAGCTATTGTGAGAAAATATTTTGCTGCTGAATCACATTTCCCAATCAGAAATATGTTATGTGAGGGAATTTTTTTTTGATTCAGTTGGCTCCAGGTCTTTAAAAGGGCCAGGATAGTACTTCATCTGAACATCAAAGCAGCTACAACTTTTGCTGGGTTTTGAGCTAAAACCATCCAGTTTCCATTACTTTGGTATGCATATTACTGACAGGGGGTATAATTGCCTCATTTATTGTTCACAGCAAAGTTATTATTGCATGCTTGTTTGAAGAACACATTCTTGAGCAGAACTGGAAACTCACTTGCCGCGATAGAAATCAGACCTGGGCTATTTTTACTCCTAGGCCTCATGAGCACACTGCCAGTTCATTTTCCACCCAGAACAAGTGCCTGCTGGCACCTCAAAACTCGGGTAAGTAGGAGAAAAGGGGGATCTGGGAAAGTCTCATTAGAGGGAAAGGGGAAGTCCAGGGCAAAGGAGCCAGATTATCCTTATGGGGCTCAGAGAAATGCTCCTGATTCTCCTGACATTACAAAGGAATGGGTTTGAGTGGGGTGAGTAAGCAACCTGGGCGAGTTTAGCTCCCATCCTTTGGGTTTCTGCCAGGCAGCTCTGATTAAAAATGGCTCCTTCCTGCTTGTCATCCCCACCTGACCAGCACTGAGATGGGAAAGGCCTAGCTTTTTTAAAATATGCACCGGAGTTGAGAGGCCTCAGCTGCTAGCAGTGCATATCAGAAATTCACGGATACAGTGCAAATGATTTTCTTTGAATTAATAAAAGGAAAATTGTGGCCAACACGCCTACAGTTTCCTAATATACAATTGTAGCAAGCACATACTTGGAATGCTGCATTCCAGTAATTAACAGAGGAAACTGTTCTGCTTTAATTCACCAAGTACCTGCAGCTGGGCATCCTGCTCTGATTAAAGCTTCCTTAATATTCTCCTGTCTGGACAGCTGGTGTATTTTTCACAGCATGCCCCTTTATATCAATGATGGGGATATACCTTTGTGTACTTTTTAAAGTAAAGGAGGTGCAGCTTCAGCAGGCCCTGCGTGCGAGCACACTGCGACGGCACTCTCAACCCTGTTCGCCATTTACAATGTGACATTATCTTTAAGTCGGCAACCCTAAAAATGCATGCCTGTGCTGCATTATCAAGGATGTGAGTGCCTGCAGGGTTTTGTCTGTGAAATATGTTTTGAGTTGTTGTTCAACAGCTGCCATTGCCGACAGGTATTGCTTGCTGCTCAGCTGTTGTAATGAACTTTCAGCCTTTAAATACTGTTTAAGTGCCTAATAATTGCTACTTAGGAGCACTCACTGTGTAAACATTGGCTGCAGAAAAGTTCATAAACAGTACCAGAATGGTGCTGGAAGCACTCCACACAAAATAGGAAGTAGCTAAAAATTTCTGACTGGAAATAACAATTTCAATTAGGAATCCAGTCAATGCATTTCTCATGCACTGAAATTAACTTTTATGCCCAAAATTATGAAGCGGTTCACTGAGGAGAACTAAGTTGCAGCAGACTGAGAGAGATGCCGTACAGATTTAATGAATGCTGATTGCAGAGGCAAAATAAATTCAACAGATTATTGAATGTCAACTGTGATTGCAGGACTAGGGAACAAATACAAAATGATCAAGCTTCAATTATTGGAAGATAGGTCAGATAAACTCCACTATGGGTTTTCTATTCTTACCTCCAGTTTTCCCCCACCAGTTTTTAAAACTTCTTTTACGGGATATGGGTGTCACTGACTAGGTCAGCATTTCATAGCTGACCCCTAACTGCCCTTGAGAAGGTGGTGGTGAGCCACCGTCTTGAACTGCTGCAATCCATGTGGTGTAGGTACACCCACAGTGCTGCTTGGCCTAAATAGCCAAGTGGTTATGGTACTGGGTTTGTAACCCCAAGATCAAGAGTTCAAATCTCACAATGGCAAACTATGGAACAATGTGACTTCATCTGAAACAGATGGAAACAGGTTTGTACTCAAAAGAGTATCAGGAGTTCAAATCTCACTATGGCAAACTATGAAACAATGTAACTTCATCTGGAACAGATGGAAACGGGTTTGTACTCGAAAGAGTTACACAATTGCTTGGCCTAAATAGCCAAGTGGTTATGGTATTGGGTTTGTAACCCCCAGATCAAGTGTTCAAATCTCACAATGGCAAACTATGGAACAATGTGACTTCATCTGAAACAGATGGAAACAGGTTTGTACTCGAAAGAGTATCAAGAGTTCATTTTCCTAACGATCTCGTGGAGGTAATTGTGGATTCAGTTGGTTTCCTGGTACTGAGGAGAGAAGGTGTGTGGTGTTGGTGTTGCTGCTCCTCAGTGTTTCAACTGTTTCTGCTGCTGCCTTTGGGGTTGTTGCTTCTGCTGTGTGCTTCTGCTGCTGCTCCTCCAGTGCTGCTGCTGCTGCCTTGCCCCTGTGCTGCTAAAGGAGAGAGAGGGAGAGAAGAGAACAGTTGCTACTGTTGCTACAGGACAGGAAGGCCCGGAGGCCAGGACTGAGTTAAAAAACAACATCCTAGGTGGGTGTCTGAACTGTGTATTTTTGTTTAAGGTGGGGCAATTAAGGACTGTGTTTTTGTAGGGGGAGGCAAGAAGACTGCCAGAGGAGTTGGGGAAGGAAGAGAGGGAGGGTGTGTGTGTGTGCTGAAACCATCTTTCTGCCACCCCTCCCCCCAACCCAGCCCTTTTCCCAGTAAGGCCAGCAATAGCTGGTGAAGACATCGCCTCCCCCTGCCTGAAGAACATCAGGCCCCCACCCACCGTCCATCCACCATCGAGGACACCCACCAGGACATTTACCTCTTTCCCTCCTGTGCCTCCCTGTCTTTTACTCCTCTCCCTCCTCTCCTCTCCTGCCTAAAAGAGGGGAGGTTGTTTCTACCTCTCTCCCCCACCCCCTTTCCTCCCTATATTTCTAAAAAAAAAATAAAAAGAAAAAAACAAAATGGCCAATCCTTCCCGGGGTGGGCGTGGCTCTGGCCCTAAGGCCAATTCACCATCACCTGTGGCCGGGCCCTCGAGGGCTAATGTGGAGGCGGTTTTGTCACCGGTGGCAGGGCCTCAAAAAAAGAAAACTTATGCGGGGGTGGTTGCTTCTGCGGCTCCAGCTGCTCCCGCTGCCCTGTCACCTTTCCGCCTCCTGACCAGGGCCCTTGGGGTAAAGAGCTATGCTCACCCTGAAATGACAATAGAGGCCTGCGTAAAGGCTATGGCTGGGGTCGTCGGCCCCTCAGCCATTGTCGCGGCCTCTAAAATGTATGGGAAGGCCATATTCTTCTTGAGGTCCGAGCGGGCGGTGCACCTCGCCCTGCAAAAAGGACTCACTGTGGGCGGGACTTTTCTGGCGGTGGACCCCCTTGAGGCCACCGCCCAGAGAATTATTATTTCGAACATCCCGCCTTTTCTATCCAGTGAGCTCCTCCTCCCCCACCTTAATAAATTGGGGGAGGTCAGGTCGGGGGTTGCACCAATCCCGCTCGGCCTCAAAGACTCGGCCCTCCGCCATGTGTACTCCTTCCGGCGCCAGGTATTTGTCCGCTTGGCCCAGGAGGAGTGCCTGGAGGGGGCCTTCGTTATCAATTTTGAGGGGACCGCCTATCGGGTCTTCTGGACCGTGGAGGGCGTGCGGTGCCATGCTTGTAAGGAGGCGGGGCATGTGAGGAAGAACTGCCCCGCCTCCAAGGCTACGAGCCCCACCCAAGCGGCCACGGCTGGCACTGCCCCTCCTCCCCCCGCCACCACTCCATCTCCCTCCCCGCAAGGGGAAGCGACGCCGGCGGCCACTGCCATCTCGGCTGCCGGTGAGGCGGGGGGAGAGCCCCCACGCCGTAAGAAGGCGCAGAGGAAGACCCGCAACCTGGAGGCGGCCCCTGAAACGCCCCAAAACCCCCAAACACCTGCAAGCACCGGCTCGGGGGAAAAGACAACATCCGGCCCCGGCGTCGTGTCCGCGTGTGCTCCCGGGCCCGTGGGTGCTAAGGCGCCGAGTGCTGGGCCCGGCGTCGTTTCTGCGCGTGCTCCCGGGGCCGGCGGGGAAAAGACGCGGGACCCCGAGCCGGGGTATCTAACACCCAAAACCCAGAGGGTGGAGTGTCCGGGAGGGCTGGACAAGGAGGAGGGGGCCTCGGAAATGGAGGTCTCCCTAGCCCCCAGCCTGACCCGGAAGAGAAGTCACGCTTCGGAGGAGGAGGTGGGTGATGCCCAAATTGAAGAAGTTGGGTGTGTCCCTTCCCCCGATGAAGAGGTGGTGGCGTCTCCGCCAAGTAAAATCTCACCCTGTCCTCTAGGGGAACTCAAAACCCCTGCACCGACTCCCACCACTGTTACCCCTGTCAACCTGCTGCAGTCCCCTGAACAGGGCCCCTCGGGGGTCACTGAAGGCACCTCTCTTGAGGTGGTGCCCGACTCAGAGACCCTCGATACCCCCGAGGTACCTTCTGGCTCGTCGGGGGACTGTAACTCTCAAAATTTAAAAAATGTTAACGGGTCATTGGGTGGCAGCGAAAAGGAAGGCCTTCCCGCTCCCTCCCAAACCTTAGCACCGGGCGTCCTAGTTTTGGGTCAGGAGCTTGTCCTGAGCTCCCCGGACGACCCGGTGCCGGGAGGAGAGCGGGCATCAGAACTGCCGCTGCCCTCTGACCCAAAACGTTTAGAGGAGACCAGAGAGGACCCCTCTGGCCTTGATCCTGGGGGTGGGATCGAGGTACAGGTGGGGCCAGCTGGCAGCTCCGAATCAGCCCCCGTACTCAATGCGGGGGAGGGGTCGGAAGCTGGAGGCGACGACCTGGAGGAGGACGGGGTGTCCGTGGTGAGCGCTGGAGATTACGCTGAGTCGCTCTCAAGCGAGGCGGTGGATCCCCTGGTGCCCTCCACTGACTCCCCCCTCATCCCCCCAAGGGAACTCCGGGACTTTTTGGCGAGTCATCGCGGTCGCCGAGACAGGGTTCAGTTGGCCTTGGACCGGTGGCATTCTTTTCCGCTGGTGTTCTGGTCCACTCACGAGGCTCTCAAGTCTCCTGAGTTGGATAGGAACGCGCGGCGGAGGGTCCAAACGTTTCTCGCTGGGCTCCTGAAGGAGAGGAAGGACTAAAAAGTCCTCTTCTTCTTTTTAATGACTTAAGGTGAAGGTTTGATGTACCTTTGACAATGAAGACGACTATAGCCAGCCTCAACATCCGCAGCAGCAGGGCCGCACAGCGCAGATTCCAGAACTTCTCGGTCCTCAGGGACGGGAAGTATGCGTTGTGCTTCCTGCAAGAAACCCATACCGTTCCGGGAGACGAAGCCACGTGGCTCCTGGAGTGGCGAGGGGGGGTCTACATGAGTCACCTAGCCTCCAATTCTGGCGGGGTGGCTATCTTGTTGGCCCCGCATTTTCAGCCGGAGATCTTGGGGGTCAAGGAGCCGGTGCCAGGCCGGTTGCTGCACCTGACTGTGCATCTGGGGGGGGGCGGTGCTTCACTTTGTGAATGTGTACGCTCCCCTGGGCACGCAGCAGCAAGCGAGCTTCTTTGAAGAAGTGTCCACTCATCTCGGCTCCATCGACGCTGGCGAGTGCATCGTCCTCGGGGGGGATTTCAATTGCACCCTCGGGGTCCGGGACCGTCACGGTACCCCGCACTGCACGCGAGGTGTGAGTAAGTTGCGGGACCTGGTCAGGTCCTTCGACTTAGTGGACGTCTGGCGAAATCTCCATCCTGACTCCAGCGTGTTCACCTTTGTGTCACCTGGAGTCGGAGCGTCCAGACTCGACCGCCTTTACGTTTCGAAGGCGTACGTGTCCTGTGTTCCGGCTGCTTCTATACAGCAGGTTCCGTGCACGGACCACCGTCTGGTGTGGGCGGAGCTCACTTCGTTCTGCGCTCGGACGGGGTCCGCGTACTGGCATTTTAATAACCTGTTGTTGGAAGACCAGCGGTTCCTGGACTCGTTCCGTCGCTTCTGGGCCGGCTGGAGAAGGAAGCGGGGAGGCTTCCCCTCCTTGAGGCTATGGTGGGACGTGGGCAAGACTCACGTCCGAGTTTTCTGTCAAGAGTACGCGAAGGGGTCGACAAAGAGACGCAAATCCAGGGTCGAGGAGTTGGAGAAGGAGGTGCTCGACCTGGAGGCACGTCTCCGTCAGCCCGACGCGGACCCGGCCCTGCGGTCGGTGTACGATGAGAAGAAGGGCGCGCTGCGGGACCTGCAACTGGTCGGGTCTCGGGGCGCGTTCGTGAGGTCGCGGATCTGTTTCCTTAAGGAGATGGACCGTGGCTCTCCCTTCTTCTACTCACTGGAAAAAAGGCACGGGGTCCGTAAGCAGCTCTTTACGCTGCTGGCCGACGACGGATCACTTGTCTCGGATCCGGAGGGCATCAGGGCCATTGCCCGAGATTACTACACTGCCCTGTTCTCTCCGGATCCGTCCAGTGAGGAAGCTTGCAGAGTTTTGTGGGAGGACCTGCCGCAGGTCGGCCCGGAGTGCGCCGGAAAGCTCGACTCCCCTATAAGTCTGGGGGAGCTGACCGGCGCACTCGACGGTCTTTCTAGGGGCAAAACCCCGGGACTAGACGGGCTGACCGTGGAGTTCTTCAGGGCGTTCTGGGACGTCTTGGGGAGCGACTTCGCGGGGGTCCTGGGGGAGAGCATTGCTACCGGGGAGATGCCCCTTTCGTGGCGCAGGGCCGTGATTGCCCTGCTGCCGAAGAAGGGGGATCTCCGCCTTCTTAAAAACTGGCGCCCGGTCTCCCTCCTCAGCACGGACTACAAAATCTTCGCCCGAGCCATGTCTTCTCGGCTCGGCACCGTGCTGGACCACATGATCCACCCTGACCAGTCCTACACCGTCCCGGACCGAACCATTTATGATAACATCCATCTGGTCCGGGACATCATCCACCATTCCCAGAGGGCTGGTCTGTCGAGCGCCTTCCTGTCTCTCGATCAGGAGAAGGCGTTCGACAGGGTGGATCACGAATACTTACTCGGAACTCTGCGAGCTTTCGGGTTCGGGACGCATTTTGTCGCCCGGATCCGACTTCTGTACACTGCCGCGGAGTGTCTAGTGAAGGTTAACGGGTCCCTGACGGCGCCCCTTCGCTTTGGGAGAGGGGTACGTCAGGGCTGCCCCCTGTCTGGCCAGTTGTATTCTATTTGCGTGGAGCCTTTCCTGCGCCTCTTGCGGAGGAGGTTGTCGGGATTGGTTCTGCGCGGGCCGGGCATCGGGGTGGTCCTTTCGGCTTACGCCGATGACGTGCTCCTTATGTTTAGTGACCCGGCTGACCTGCGGAGGATGCGCGAGTGCCAGAAGGTCTACTCTGCCGCTTCTTCTGCCAGGATCAACTGGGGTAAATGTTCCGGACTCCTGGTCGGTCAGTGGCAGATGGATCCCCTACCCGAGGAGCTCAGGCCTTTCACCTGGAGCAGGACCAGCCTCCTCTACCTGGGGGTCCATCTCTGCCCCGCTGAGGAATCCTGGCCGGCAAACTGGCAGGAACTGGAGACGAAAGTCACCGCTCGCCTGCGGCGCTGGACAGGACTGCTCCGAGTGCTATCTTACCGGGGTCGAGTTCTGGTCATAAACCAGCTGATCGCCGCCATGTTGTGGTATCGGCTGGTCACTTTGACCCCTCCCCCGGACTTTGTCACAAGAATCCAGAGATTGTTAGTCGACTTCTTCTGGGACAAAAGATTGCACTGGGTCGCTGCCGAGGTTCTGAGTCTCCCGCTTAGGGAGGGTGGTCAGGCGCTAGTGTGCCTACGCACACAGGTGGCGACTTTCCGCCTTCAGACCCTGCAGCGATACCTCTACGTCGAGCCTCCTCCTAGATGGTGTGCCCTGATGACGTATTTCTTCCGTCAGGTGCACGGCCTGAATTATGACGTGCAGCTCCTGTTTATAGAACAGCTGGGCCTCGGTGGCTCCTTGCAGGCGTTGCCCGTCTTTTACCAGGACCTGATCAAAGTCTGGAAAGTGGTCGCCTCGCGACGCAGCTCTCCCCCGTCAGGAGTAGCGGCTATCGTCAGAGAGCCGCTGCTCAGGAATCCGCCCCTCCGTCCTTTTCAGTGGTTGGCGGAGAGGAGGGCTGTGGCCGCAGGGGTGACCAGGATCGGGGACGTGCTGGGTGGCGGAGGACTGGGCTGGATGCTCCCGCAGGAGTTGGCGCGACGCGCGTCTGTGAGTGTCCAGGTCGCAGCCGATGCCATCCAAGACCTGAGAACGGTCGTGCTCGGACCCGACGTTATTTTGGGTCTTGAGGTGGCCCAGGTGCGCGGTGGTCTTCCGTCTGAGCGTTCCCCTGTTCGGACGGAATTCCACATTGGCCCCAAGCCCCGAACCCTCCCTCGGGTGCTGGTGCCCCGCAATATGAGCCGCCTCGGGGACATGCCCTCCGTGCCTTTTGGCACAGCAAAGAGGGGCTTTTTGTATGGACTGCTGCTGCACACCTTCCATTTTCTCGCCCTTGTCCGTCGACCGGACACGCCCTGGCGTGCCTTGTTGCCGTCCGGCGGCGGAGGCCCTCGATGGGAGGCCCTCTACGGAGGTGTCCTCCCCCTTTCTATCGGGGACCTGGGTTGGAGGGTGTTGCATGCAGCAGTCCCTTATAATAAGAGGATGCATAGGTTCACGGACTCTCAGGACACATGCCCTTTTTGCGGTCTTGTGGAGTCTGTGGACCATGTATACATAGGGTGTTGTAGGCTGCACTCCCTTTTTAGTTATTTGAAAAACCTTTTATTGATGTTTTGTTTGCACTTCAGCCCCACGCTCCTGATCTATGGGCACCCGGTGCGGAAGGGGGTCGGGAAGGAGGAGGACCTCCTCGTGAACCTGCTCCTGGGCCTGGCCAAGTTGGCCATTAACAGGTCCAGGCAGCGGGCGATCGACGGGGGAGTCCCGCCCGATTGTTTGTCCCTCTTCCGTGGCTACGTTCGCTGCCGGATGTCCCTGGAGAAGGAGCACGCGGTGTCTGCTGGCACTCTCGAGGCCTTCCGTGCTCGGTGGGCACCGCGGGGACTGGGTTGTTTTGTTGACCCCTTTAATCACATTTTGAATTAAAGTTTGTAAGTTTCCTTTAAACTTTTTTCTTGGTTTTACAGCTGACCTGAATTAGGGGCTGTGCCTGATTTATCCCAATTTTGTTGATTTGGTTTTCATTTAAAAGATTATCAAGAGTTCAAATCTCACAATGCAAACTATGAAACAATGTAACTTCATCTGAATAGGAACAGATGGAGATGTGTTTTCAGAAAGTGGTCGCCTCGCGACGCAGCTCTCCCCCGTCAGGAGTAGCGGCTATCGTCAGAGAGCCGCTGCTCAGGAATCCGCCCCTCCGTCCTTTTCAGTGGTTGGCGGAGAGGAGGGCTGTGGCTGCAGGGGTGACCAGGATCGGGGACGTGCTGGGTGGCGGAGGACTGGGCTGGATGCTCCCGCAGGAGTTGGCGCGACGCACGTCTGTGAATGTCCAGGTCGCAGCCGATGCCATCCAAGACCTGAGAACGGTCGTGCTCGGACCCGACATTATTTTGGGTCTTGAGGTGGCCCAAGTGCGCGGTGGTCTTCCGTCTGAGCGTTCCCCTGTTCGGACGGAATTCCACATTGGCCCCAAGCCCCGAACCCTCCCTCGGGTGCTGGTGCCCCGCAATATGAGCCGCCTTGGGGACATGCCCTCTGTGCCTTTTGGCACGGCAAAGAGGGGCTTTTTGTACGGACTGCTGCTGCACACCTTCCATTTTCTCGCCCTTGTCCGTCGACCGGACATGCCCTGGCGTGCCTTGTTGCCGTCGGAGGCCCCCGATGGGAGGCCCTCTACGGAGGTGTCCTCCCCCTTTCTATTGGGGACCTGGGTTGGAGGGTGTTGCATGCAGCAGTCCCTTATAATAAGAGGATGCATAGGTTCACGGACTCTCAGGACACATGCCCTTTTTGCGGTCTTGTGGAGTCCATGGACCATGTATACATAGGGTGTTGTAGGCTGCACTCCCTTTTTAGTTATTTGAAAAACCTTTTATTGATGTTTTGTTTGCACTTCAGCCCCACGCTCCTGATCTATGGGCACCCGGTGCGGAAGGGGGTCGGGAAGGAGGAGGACCTCCTCGTGAACCTGCTCCTGGGCCTGGCCAAGTTGGCCATTAACAGGTCCAGGCAGCGGGCGATCGACGGGGGAGTCTCGCCCGATTGTTTGTCCCTCTTCCGTGGCTACGTTCGCTGCCGGATGTCCCTGGAGAAGGAGCACGCGGTGTCTGCTGGCACTCTCGAGGCCTTCCGTGCTCGGTGGGCACCGCGGGGACTGGGGTGTTTTGTTGACCCCTTTAATCACATTTTGATTTAAAGTTTGTAAGTTTCCTTTAAACTTTGTTCTTGGTTTTACAGCTGACCTGAATTAGGGGCTGTGCCTGATTTATCCCAATTTTGTTGATTTGGTTTTCATTTAAAAGATTATCAAGAGTTCAAATCTCACAATGGCAAACTATGAAACAATGTAACTTCATCTGAAACAGATGGAAACGTGTTTGTACTTGAAAGAGTTACACCCACAGTGCTGTTAGGGAGGGAGTTCCAGGATATTGACCTAGCAAACCAGTGAATGAACAGCGATATATTTCCAAGTCAGGATGGTGTGTAACTTGGAGGGGAACTTGCAGGTGGTGATGTCCCCAAGCATCTGCTGCCCTTGTCCTTGTAAGTAGTAGAGGTCACGAGTTTGGAAGGTGCTATCAAAGAAGCCTTGGTGAGTTCATGCAGTACACCTTGTAGATGGTACACATTGCTGCCACTGTGCATCAGTGATGGAGGGAGTGAATGCTGAAGGTGGTGGATGGCCAATCAAACAAGCTGCTTTGTCCAGGATGGCATTGAGCTTCTTCAGTGCTGTTGGAGCTGCACTCATCCAGGTGATTATTTACTGTCTAAGCACAAAGATGAAAATTTACCTAAGAATTACTCCTGTTCACAAACATAATGTAGTGAGTATGCATATACAAGACCCAAATATAGCAATATTGATTAGCTCCTGCAGGATTAGGAACTGGACAAAAATCTGACCAAAAACTAGCTTAAAGTTACATAAGATAAAAACCCTTCACAGTGCTTCCTGCACTTACCACAGTTGTTTTGATCATTAAACATTCAGAAGAATTGCCCACGCAGTGCTGCCATGTTGTTGGATTGAAGAAAACCATAAAGCATAATTTAGATTTGAATGTTAAAATGGATGTGTGGTAATCTGAGGTGCAATATATCTTTAAGAGAATGTGAGCAGATTGACCACGTGACTGTATTACCCAATTGCTGTTTAGCATGGGCTACAATATTAATCAGTAGTTTAGAATAGGGTCTGGTTGGAGAAGCACACATTGTGTTAGTGCTCTGTTGCTTGTGTAAGTAAACAGCATGTACTTCACCTTATATTGGGCACTGTATCTGCAGTATATTGTTTGCCAACTCACCCTCCAGTAGATAGGTGTGCAAAACTGTGTTCGCTGAGCAAAGTGACCTGACAGAAGGAACGTAACAACTGGCGACGAGGCAAAACATGACCAGTCGACAACACCAAGAAAAGCTGCGAAAATTCCACTGAAGTGAATCCGCCGTACCTTGCAGGCCGATTGTAAGTACAGCCCCCACCATTGTCATTGAAGTTATCTTCCTCCAGTATGTCACAATTTGGCCGTATCGAACCATTTGATCAGGCCACGAATGACCGGTCACATTATATTGAGTGGCTCGCATTCTTCTTTTTGGCCAACGACATATTGGGGGAGGAGAAGAGGTGGGCAATCCTCTTGTCAACATGTGGCAGTAAAACATACAATCTAATTCGTAGTCTAATGGTACCCAACACCCCAGATTCCAAGAGTATTGATGAATTGGTAAATCTTGTGAAAAGCCACTTTCAGCCAAAACCCTCAGTAACAATGCAGCGTTTTAAATTTAATTTGAGGTGCTGCACCCTTGGAGAGATGGTTGCTTGCTATGTAGCAACCTTAAAACAACTGATACAGCACTGTGAGTTCGGGACATTAATTAGTGACTGTTAAGAGACCGATTAGTATGTGGGATTAATGAAGACGCCATTCAAAAAGGTTGTTGTCAGAAACAAATTTAGACCACAACAAGAGTTGGCACTCGCAATGGAAAGCACAGTCAGGGATTCAGAAGCCATCAAGGGAGCACAAAATGGTTCCGTCCATCACGTCAGGAGGGAAGCACTGGTTAGAAATGGCACTGAGGCGCAGGGCACTGTGGAAAGACAGGAAACAGCCATCATTAACAGACCAGCAAAAAGCAATGGTTTAACAGATAGAACTCAGATTAATAATGGCAGAAACGGAACCAGACAGTCTGCAAACAAACGGCAATTTAAAAGAACTGAGTGTTTCTACCGCCATCGCAATGGGCACATTGTGCGATATTGTAAAGACAGATTCAGACAAAATTTTAAACAAAAAGGCAGATATCATGCAATCCCCATAATAGAGGAACCAGAAGAAACAGAGTCAGATATTTACTCGCTATACAACTTAAAAATGGATAAAACAGAGCCAATCTATGCGACAGTGAAAGTCAATGGAAAACCCATCCAAATGGAGCTGGATACAGGGGCCTCGCCAGTTATAGGGGAACATACATTTAAATATCTGAATGGTGGGGGCCACTCACTAAAGCTGGAAAATTCAGATCCTAAATTAAAGACGTATTCTGGTGAAGTCATACGAATAAGAGGTATATGCAAGTTGGCAGTACTGTAAGGAAGCCAGTCTGTTAATTTACCCCTGATAGTGGTAGCAGGGGGGGGTCCAAGTCTACTTGGTCAGATGTGGCTGAACGAAATAAAATGGGAGCGGACTGAGATTTTTCAACTCAGAAAGAAAGATTTGCAGGAATTAGTACAGAAATATGCCCTGTATTCAGGGAAGAGTGCAGGATGATTCAGGGACTGCAAGCTAAAATCCACTTATGTCCTGGAGCAACCCCCAGATATTTGAAGGTGAGCCCAGTCCCCTTTGCATTACAAGAAGAGGTGGATGTTGAATTAGACAGACTGGGAAGGTTGGGAGTCTCACAACCTGTACAATTTTCTGAACGGGCAACACCCATCGTTGCAGTACTAAAGCCTGACCAGAATGTACGAACGTGCGAATGTGCGGGGACTACCAGTTGACCGTTAACAAAGTGGCCAGACTTGATAGGCACCCTATACCAAAAATTGCTGAATTGTACTCCAAGCTGGCAGGGGGAACCACATATACGAAGCTTGACATGAGCCACGTTTACCAGCAAGTCAAGCTACAAAAGACCTCTCGGGATTTTGTGACTACCGACACACATAGGTGGTTATACCTGTATACCAGGTTACTCTTCAGTCTCATTGGCTTGTGCCATTTTCCAACCGACTATGGAAAATTTGCTCCAAGATCTGCCCATGTGGTGGTTTATGTCTTAGTAACAGCACTAACTGATGAAGAACACCTGGCTAACTTGGAAGAGGCATTGAAGCGTTTCTCACAAGCCAGGGTATGCTTGAAAAGGGGAAAATATATCTGCCAAGCAAAACAGGTGATTTATCTGGGTCATAGGGACAACTTGCAGGGCCTTCACACAGTAGAAGACAAGGTGAGAAAAATGCCACAGAACTCAAGAATACTCAGAACTAGGAAATGGTTAGCTATTATGGCCATTTTCTCCTAAATTTGTCAACAGTACTGGCTCCATTATATGGGTTACTCAAGCAAAACCACAGGTGGACTTGACAAGCTCCACAACAACAGGCTTTTACAATAGTAATGCAGTTGCTACATTCATTGGCCCTGTTGGTATATTATGACCCAAAGAAAGAATTAATTTTAACATGTAATGCATTCCTTTATGGAGTAAGGGCCGTACTCTCCCACCGAATGCCGGATGGCTCCGAATGGCCCACTGGCTACGTCTCAAAAAAACTGAGTGTGGCGGAACGAAGATACTCACAAATAGAGAAAGATGGTTTACCCATTGTATTTGGCACTAAGAAATTCCACCAATATATCCATGGTCGCCACTTCGCCATTGTATCTGATCACAAGCCACTAGTAGGCTTGTTTGGGGTAGATGAAACTATACCCCTAGTCGCCTTGGCACGCATTCAAAGGTGGACACTGATTCTATCTGCTTACAAATATACTTTTATCCACCTGCTGGGAAGTTAGATTGCAAATGCCGATGCACTGAGCCAATTACCTCTAAAAGACAGCACTGTGAGCGTCCCTATCCCTCAAGAACTTGTCTTGTTATTAAACTTTTTGGATTTGTCACCAGTAAATGCAAAACAAGTAAGGGAGTGGACAGACCACAATCCATTTTTGTCTCACGTCAGGGAACAAATCTTGCAGGGATGGTCCAATGAGCCAAAGTCGGACGAAAAGAAGCCCAACACTCAGGAAGCTGGACCCTGTTCAGGACAAAACAACCCATTTGATTGGCACCACATCCACAAATATTCACTCCCTCCACCACCTACGCACAGTAGCAGCAGTGTGTACCATCTACAAGATGGACTGCAGGGATTCGCCAAGGCTCCTGAGACACCACCTTCCATACCCATGACCACTACCTCCTAGAAGGTCAAGGGCAGCAGAAAGATGGGTACACCACCACCTGGAAGTTCCCCTCCAAGTCACTTACCATCCTGACTTAGAAATATATTGCCGTTTCCTTCATTGTCGCTGGGTCAAAATCCTGGAACTCCCTTCCTAGGGAAGGGAGCTTACCTGCCAGGATGGCATCTTACTGTGGGGACCAAGTGTCATTTTAAAAAAAAATTCATTCATGGGATGTGGGCTTCGCTGGCTGGGCCAGCATTTATTGCCCATCCCTAGTTGCCCTTGAGAAGGTAGTGGTGAGCTGTCTTCTTGAACCACTGTAGTCCATGTGGTGTAGGTACACCTATAGTCGGAAGGGAGTCAGCATAGGTAATGCCATTGAATATCAAGGGGCGATGGTTAGATTCTCGCTTGTTGGAGTTGATCATTGCCTGACACTTGTGTGGCATGAATGTTACTTGCCACTTGTCAGCCCAAGCCTGGATATTGTCTAGGTCTTGCTGCGTTTGGACATGGACTGCTTTGTGCCCCTGAGAGGAATACAACCATTATTGACCGAATTGCATGGTGCTCATCCTGGCATCTGTAGAATGAAAATGTTAGTGCGCAGATATTTATGGTGGACAGGAATGGACACAGAAATTGAAAACATGGTCAAGAGCTGCATGCAGTGCCAGCAGGTGCAGAAATTGTCCCCTTCTGCTCCATTGCCTTCCTGGGAATAGCCAGGAAGGCCATGGGTCCACCTCCACATTGACTACGTGGGGCCTTTTTTGGGCTCAATGTTCCTCTTACTTATAGATGCTCACTCGAAGTGGATAGATGTATCTGAGGTGAGATCACCCACATCTGTCGCCACCATAGACAGATTGCATCAGAATTTTGCGATACACAGTTTACCAGAGATAATAGTGTCTGATAATGGAACGGCATTCACTAGCGAGGAGTTCCAAAGATTTACAAGTCTGCATGGCATAACACATGTTAAGACCTCGCCATACCACCCTGCATCCAATGGTTTGGCAGTCCAGACCTACAAGTCCGGAATGAAAAAACTGGATGCAGACTGTATTGCAACTAGATTATCAGGTTTCCTACTCAGCTATAGGACTATGAAACACACAAACACAGGTATTGCCCCTGGAGAGTTATTGTTGAAGAGACGTCTCAGGACATGTTTGAGTCTCATGAGGCCGAATTTAGGCGGATGGATAGAGAGAAGTCAGGAGGCCCAGAAAAATGGACACGATTACCACAGTCGTGAAAAAAACTTCAGTGCTGGAGGCGCAGTTTTTGCAAAGAACTTTGCAGATGGGCCCAAATGGCTGTCAGATGAAGTTAGTGCTGTGACAGGACTCCTGTCCTACCATATATCGGTCGAAGATCGGATAATTAAGGTACACATGGATCACCTCAGGGAAAGGGAAACAGATCTACAGGAAAGGATGCACCAAACATTCCCGTTGGAGTCTACACCACAAGTAAAAGGAACTCCCCTTGGTTTGGAAGTACCTTTACAATCCATTGAGCCCGAGACAGTAGAAAAGACAAACTTACAGGTTCCGACTGGAGATCCTAGTGGACGATAACTCCTGAGAGGGAGGCCTCAGATAAACCATCCGAAGTCGTAGAACTACGACGTTCAACAAATTTGAAGAAGCCGCCAGAGAGACTGAATTTATAAATAGTTTATTTATGTAAATAGTTGATATATTGTAAAGATTGTAAATTGTACTTTTGAGTAAAGGGGGAGGGATGTGGCAATCTGAGGTGCAATACGCCTTTAAGAGAATGTGAGCAGATTGACCATGTGACTGTATTACCTAATTGCTGTGTAGCACGGGCTACAATGTTAATCAGTAGTTTAGAATAGGGTCTGATTGGAGAAGCACACATTGTGGTAGTGCTCTGTTACTGTGTAAATAAACAGCACGTGTTTCATCTTATATTGGTCTCTGCATCTGCAGTATATTGTTTGCCATTTCACCCACCAGTAGATAGGCCATGTTCGCAAGCAAAGCAACCCAACAGAAGGAACATAACAGGATGTCAAGGGTTTTCAACTAATTTCTTTGGTGGTCAGAGAAAAAAAATCCACTTTTTGTTGCAAGTTGATTCTCCTCAGATGTAATAAATTGTGGGGATTTTTTTATTTCAAATTTAACCTGGTGGGTGACCTTGATATTCCTAACCCTGAAACATTATACACCTTAGACTTTATCATTGTACTGCCACAAGAGTAGGCTTATGTATTTCCTCTTTTTTTTCTAATCAGACTGCTCAGTATTAAGTAATGGGATGGAACACTTCTCCATTTTCTCGGACCAAATGTTCGAGTTGAGTAATCTGAGATAAAGAATTGAAGAGGACATATGCAAAGACAAACTTAGGGGAGCACGGTCTACTGCATCACTTTATATCTTTGTGTCCCACATGTCAGTCACCTTCATAGCCTTTTTGAGGAAGTTGTGGGATTTGAAACTCCTGGGCATGACAGTGCACTACAAGAGTGTAAGTCAGGCAATGGAAAAGGGAATCGGGTAGGGTGTAAAATGAGATGCAGATTTGCTATCTCCCATTTCACGCTACCACAGGACACTAATTTCACCCCCTTTAAATTTTAAATACATCCTTCCTTGCACACAGCAACATTGGATACCAAGGATCTGTTACTATGGTGCAAATAACAGAAAATATGCCAGATCTCTTATTTCTGTTATTTGCATATCATTACAATATGCCTGCCCATAGCCCCAGTCATTTTCAGTCAGGGATTTGGGTTTGATGAGGTAACTGTTTAACAGTTACCAAAGAATTTCCTGCCCCAGTCTGCTCAAGTTACACCGAAGAGCTAAAGTAACTTGATTGGAAAATCTAGATTCTTCTAGTTTGCCTTTGGGCTTTCACCACAGTTGTATTCAATAATATGTTTTCGTCCAATGATAATGGTTGGAAAGTTGCATACAATCCACTAATGATTTCTTGTGCCTCTTTTGCTGGTGTTGCTAGGTCTCAGAAAATTTCACCTCCAAGTACAGCCCCTTACAATCTCCTTTTGTGAAAAAACAACCAGCATCTCAGTAATTTTTTGTGCATTCCACCCAAATCTGCCTCGTTTCGTTTTATATATCTGCCTACTTGTTCTGTTATCTCCGATCAAGAAAATTTCTTCAGTTGATCCTTTACATTTACAAGCTTTTCTTAATTTGGAAAGTTCAACCATATCACCCCTATGGGGTGTTTTCTCTTGTCCAACAAGAGGTCCAGTTCTTTGAGCCTATCCTCTTAGGTATTATTTTGCAGTTTCTGTATTAATCCTCTCGTTTTCCCCTGTGCCTTTTCCAGTTACATCCTCCCTGAAGCTTGTGTTGCAAAACTGTACATAGTGTGGCCTGGCCAATGCTTCATATGGTAGCAGCATTGCCACTTTGATTGACATTCTGACCATAAGAAAATGTAATGCTGTAATCCCAGCAATTCTATCAGGATTGTTCCTACCAGGAAGCTCTGCTGCTGATGCCTGTGGACTTACTGGGTTCAGGGAAGGTTCACTATTCTGCACGGCACAATAAAGACCTCAGTACTGAGAGATGTATGATTTGGGTGGGAGGGCAGTGGTTCTGAAGTAACTGCCTCTTTCTCACTAGGCCTCAATCTTTTTGTCTCAGTGTAATGGTGCTTGCCACCAACCAGGCTCCGATTTTAGTGAATGGGAGGGTTGCTGACAGCCCTCTGTTTTCCAGCAGGCCCAACTTTGCTTTGACGGGAGGGAGTATCCTT
The DNA here is from genome assembly GCF_017639515.1 of Carcharodon carcharias. Taxonomy (NCBI): domain Eukaryota; kingdom Metazoa; phylum Chordata; class Chondrichthyes; order Lamniformes; family Lamnidae; genus Carcharodon; species Carcharodon carcharias. The sequence goes on from NC_054469.1 coordinate 61,613,480, forward strand.
CAGATTTTACTGCTGAGGGAGTGATTTCATTCCACCAGGCTACAGGCACCAGGCTGGAGTGCACTGATTTGATTCTTGGGATACTGTACAAACAATGACAAAAATGGCTCTAGAGGAATGTGTGACCATCACAACAGGAATAGGTTCAAGAGATTTTAATAAAGGAGTTAAACCAGTGAACAGGGAATGGAGTTTAGAGAAAATGGAGGATCTTTCATAGCAAGGGGAGGTGGGTTTTCATGTGTGTGGGGCATGAAATGTCCTAAAAATTATGCCAGGTTGGGGCCCTAACATCATCTTGTCCTCTTGCGGGTTTCTGCAGGGCAGGATTGAAGGCAACCGGGAAAGCCCCTTGGATCTACTGAGTAAGTAATTAAGGTAATTAAAAAATCAATTCAGAGCTGGCTTTAACCCTTACTGCTGGATTTCCAAGCCAGGGCACTTAGTTCCTGGTCTGACAGCAACTTGCCAGGGTCAGTGAAGTGAGTGCACTTAGGGAAAAGCTTCTTCAGTGAAACTGACAGGCTGGGAAGGCATTGGTCAGTTACATTGAAGAGCTCCAGCCATGACCATTGAGAAAGTGCTGTTCAAAGTACTTCTACTCTCAGAGGGTGCTATCACTGCTTTACAGGTGATTGTCAACTTCTTGGGACATCATTAACCTGCAGGTGCACTTCCTGCTACCAGCCTTTACCATGACAAGAGAGCACCTTACACCTCTAATGAACCATTGAATCATAGAATTGTTACAACTTAGAAGGAGCAGCAGGAGCATCACTAGCAGCAGCATCAGCTGCCTTCTCCTCAGCTACATCGTCCTCCACTGGACAGAGGGGATGATCCACAAAGAGCTGGGAGGAGGTGAGACCCCAAACACAGCGTTTACAGGCAGAGAATCAGCTCTCTTGACACATCTGTACACCAGGGCCTCACGAGGATTAGGCTTTCATGGCAGGTCACTGCTGACATCTGCGGCCTCTTGGAACAGGACCTCCTTTCCAGTGGAGCCGATGGGCAGCTATTACCATTGGCCAAGAAGGTACTTGTCACTAGAGGGCTACTTGTCCCCTTGACTGCAGAACACACTCCCCCATCCCGGGTCTCCAGCTTTCGCCAAAGTTGTGTGCTCTCTTCTCTTGCAAGGAGACAAAGCAGGAGAGATGTGAGTGTGTTTAATGGCTTGTGTAGGGAGTTGGGAAGGATGACATTTGGTGAGGCATGGGTGCGCGTGAGAGATAGGCTGAGGGTGAGTGTGAGTGTTCGTTGTTCAGATTGGGGTGTGAAGTACCTGGAGAGAAAGAGGAACGAGTAGAGCTGGAATCTATGTTAGCCTGAGGAGTGTTATGAAGGAGAATGCTGGGCAAGTTAGAGTCATGCTACTCAGCTTTCCCACCCTCCTGAGGTCCTGGATCCTCTTGGTGCACTGACTCCAGGGTAGAGGGACTGTAGTTCTGCAGCTGACTTCCTCAACCACTTACCTGCTCAGTTGGACAGGTTTTCCTCTTCCTTCTGTACTTGGGAGATCTCACCTCACTGCAGACCCTTAGATCCCATAGCAGGATGTCCAGGTAAGAGTGAAATCCCTGGGCAGCAGCCTTCCCAGGTCTCATCTCCGTTCCTGATTGCTGCAGCCTCAATACTCCAAATGCTGTTAAATCCTTGTAACCCATGCTGTGGTCGCTAAAATTCAACAGAATGGACACATCATCCTGCCTGTCCTCCCTGATTGGCTGGAATGTTAATAGACTCATTGACTCATAGATGTCTACAGTACAGAAGGAGGCCATTCAGCCCATCGTGTCTGCACCAATCAACAAAGATCTAATGACACTAATCCCATTTTCCAGCGCTTGGCCCATAGCCCTGGAGGCTATGGCAACGCAAGTGAATATCTAAATACTTCCTTAGATGTTACAAGAGTTTCTGACTCAACCACCCTTTCAGCCAGTAGGTTCCAAACTCCCACCACCATCTGGGTGAAAAAAATTCTCCTTAACTCCCCTCTTAGCCCTCTACCTCTTACCTTAAATCTATTCCCCCTGATTATTGACCCCTCTACTAATGGAAAAAGTGCCTTCCTATTCACCCTATCTATGCCCCTCATAATCTTATACAGGTCCCCTCTCAACCTTCACTGCTCCTAGGAAAACAACCCCACCCTATCCAATCTTTCCTCAAAGCTCAGACCCTCCAGCCCAGATGGCATGCTGGTGAATCTTCTCTGCACCGTCTCCTGTGCAATCACATCCTTCCTATAATGTGGTGACCAGAACTGTACACAGTACTCCAGTTGTGGCCTAACCAGCGTTTTATACAATTCCAGCCTAACCTCCCTGTTCTTGTATTCTATGCCTTGGCTAATAAAGGCAAGTACCCCATATGCCTTCTTAACCACCTTATCTACCTGTCCTGCTACCTTCAGGTATCTGTGGATATGTACACCAAGATCCCTCTGATCAGTTAATGTTGTGACTCAGTTAAGGAGCCTCAGCAAAGTACGCACCTTCACCAGTTGGGTTCCTGACCTGCAATGGTCCTGCTGTCCCGGCAGGAACTAAGTCTGGAAAATTCTGCCAAAACACTCTGGACGGCTGGAGCAGCTATTTTATGAACTTTGTGGGATGGGGAGAGAACAGCTGTTTTGGGCACTTTGAGAGACTGTCTGGGAACTATTGTCATACTGGTAGAATGGGAAAGCTTCAGGAAACCATGTTATGAAACAGATATTAAATTTTCAGTTCAGCATTTCCTTAGCTCACGTCATGAAGCCCCAATTAAAGATCACAGTCCATGGCATATCCCCACCCAGTGGTAAGAGCTTGCAATTGCATGCAGAATTGCAGCTGTATTTCTTTGCATTTCCCTTATTTACTCTCACTATATACAAGTCAATTATGAAGCATTAGGCTGTCACATAATGTTAGTTTAAAAGTAGGATGCTTAATGACCGTGGAAATCTTTTATCTCAGCGCCATCTACAGGCATATTACCCCAGTGACTGGGATTATCTTGTTCAGGATGGTGTTCTAGTTCTACTTATTTATTTTTCAAAGTGTGACTCTTTAAATATGCATAGTGAATTCCTAAAGGATTCCTGTGGCCAAGAGTAAGCAGCATGTCATAAGAAGTGCCAGCAGTACTGCAGTGGGGCTGCTGTTTTAATACCCAAAGAGGTGAGCACAACATTAAGGGGACTGAAGCCTTCTGAAGATGCCAGGAGCTGAGGCCTTGTAGGTCTCAGTGTAAGTTATTTGAGGCCAAATTGGAGAACAAGCAGGCAGCTACTTGGCCCACTCCCTCCATTGGATAAACCCAGGACTATTATAACCACTTCCTAGGGCCCATTGTCATCTTCTCAAGAAACAGTGGAGAAGATGTGAGGAACTGCAATGGAAAAAAATAGCAAAAGTAAGTGTTTTGCCACTGGCACACATAACTGAAATGAAACAGAGCAGGCTATACCTTTCTGAGTACTGAATGTCCTTTGGAACTAGTACATTCGTTAACTGGGCCTTGCTTTCCACCACCATTTGCATGCAGTGGATGAGAAAGAAGCAGCAAGCAATGATCCTGGTGGGGTTAGGGGAGAGGGAAACAGAAGTCTCAATTTGGGTGGTGATGTGGCAGTAGACCCCATTATCCGCATCTCTCAACATGACCATCACCTGATTTTGGGTGGTATCATGAACATGTAGTAACAGTTGATTTTAAGAAAAACTTTTTAAAGGTGCGTTTTTGCTTTCAAACATTTAAATTAAGTTAAAAAGCCCTTTTCTAGATGGAGGTATGGACAAACATCTTGGCACCTTTCTGTGTTTGTTCAGACCTTGTCAGACCCTGTTATCTCTAGAACTGATCACAGTGTCATTAAAATGCAAGACTCCTCCAGGCCTGTCCATTGAACCTTCTAAAGGTGTGAAGACTCCTTTGTTTCCGACAGGAAGGGACTTCAAAGGACTGCAACATAATTAACTACTTCAAAAACACAATTACCTGGAAAAACTCAGCAGGTCTGGTAGCATCAGCAGAGAAGAAAAGAGTGGACGGTTTGAGCCCTCATGACCCTTCAACAGAATTCTGTTGAAGGGTCATGAGGACTCGAAATGTCAACTCTTTTCTTCTCTGCCGATGCTGCCGGATCTGCTGAATTTTTCCAGGTAATTCTGTTTTTGTTTTGGATTTCCAGCATCTGCAGTTTTTTGTTTTTATATTTTTATAATTAACTACTTTGCTGGTGGAACAATGGTTCAACCAAATTAACATTGTAGCCATTTTGTTTTGGTTGTGATAAAAACAGGCTGCAAAAACAGTTCTGGGCAGAACCCCCAGGAAGAACTCATAGAGATACCATCAGAGAGGGTCCTCAGCCAAGGGAGAACAAAGAAGAAGGTATCCAGAAATCAATGGCTGTTCTGCTGAAAATAATCTAAGCAATCTTCAAATGTCACAACTATGGAACCAGTGAGGAACATGAAATCCCTGTCTCCCAAAACCTGCTTGACCTGCTGAGTCCACCTGAAAAGGCAAACACTGACTAATTGACTATAGAAACCATCGCAGCTGCAGAACACAACTCTTCAACTTCAACCCTTCACTCCAGACAACCAACACTTCAACTACAAACTAGAGGCCTGCAACAACATCTTGTTAGGAACAATGCATAGCTTTAAGGTTGTTATATTTTATATTTGGGTGTTAAGAAAGTTGAAACCTAGTTTTAGTTTCATTTGGAGTTTTTTGTGAGTGGGATGCCAGAAAGCCTGGGGCCCCGTTTGTATACATGCATTTTAATGAGGTTTTACAACTCTTGAAATGAAGAGTTGGGTTACCAAAGGGTTAGTAGTTTAGTTAAGTTTTAAAAAAAGTAGAAAAAAATTGTGCTTTGCCTAGCAACAAGGGTTTAGAGATACATAGAGAGACAGGGAAACAGACAAAGGTGGTCAGTTAGTGTATGTATACTAGAGGGTGAAGGCAGAAGGTCTAATCTTTGTAATAAGAAATCCTGCAAGCCTGCTGAGGAACTGAGTTTAGTGAACTCATGTGTTTGCTCTGAAGTTGAAGTAATAGAGTTTAGATTGCAGTTTTTGGGTGTTATAGGGAGAGATAGCAGCCGAAGAATAGCATGTAGTGAATGCTCAGCAGTCAGCTGGAAGAAAACTGTTTGAATCTGAGCTAACCCAAGCAAAAAACCTTGGTGTTCAGACAGTGGTAAATCTTCACTGGGTTTTTTTGTCTGTAAGGGTTGCTGGGATAAAATAAATTGTGTGAGCTTGAATCATTTTCTGGTATCTGTATTGAAATCTTTCCAACTTTTTTGTCTAGTGTAATTTAGTTCACTTTTTCTTGTTTTATTCTTTGTGTTAACAGTATGAGTCAGACTCTTGTGAATGTGTTCTGTAATTCACCTCCATGTCTTCTAAAAAATAGTAAAGTTAGGATCTACCAAGCCAGGTTTCATTCTGGGATCCAACTTGTCCAGTATTAACATCAGCTGTGGTCGTAACAATCTTAAAGGACTGAATTTCATCTTTATAAGTATATTTTATCCTTATCTTCATTTAATCTTTGTTTGTACTCAGTTAGTAACTTTATTATTTGACTTAAGTAATTTATGGCAGTAGTTTTATAATAAATGAATCTTTACCTTGTTTAAGAATAAAGCTTTGCTGCTGATTATTTTTTAAATTGAAGCACTTGCAAATTAACAAGGGGGCTACAAACACACATACAAAATTCTTAGTTCATGGACTACTTTGAGGAAACGCCTTTTACGTGGTCGTACAGTGGGATCAGCGAGGGCAATTGCAACGAGCAATATCCACTCTAAATCTCTTTGTTGTGTGTGACCTGTTCATCTGAATATGTGGCATCTTTAAATTCTTCTGCGTGGGCATGGCCACACATGTGCAATAATCTGACAGGGACAACTTGTGAGTGGCCTGTACAGGACCTTCCAGGTTTCTGGCTGGTATGATGTAATACTTTTTAACGCATTTTAAAGAAGAACCAGAGGACGCAGATTTAAGTAATTGGAAAAGAACCAGGAATGACATGAGGAAACTTTTCTGAAAATTCACCAAGTTGCTATGATTTGGAATGTGCTGCCTGAAAGAGTGGGAGCAGCAGATGCAATAGTAACATTCAAAAGAGAATTGAAAAAATACTTTCAAAGAGCTCGCACAGGAAAGATGGGTCAAATGTCCTCCTTCTAGGTTGTTAGATCCTCTGAAGAATAATGAATGTTAAAGAGTACTAGTCCAAAGATCAGTGGGACTCCATTCATCACGCTCCTCCATCCAGAATACTTTATATTCACACAAACCCTTTGTTTTCTATCACTCATCATACTGCCAGTTTTCTAAGCTAGTTTTCTTGAGGTACCATATCAAAAGCTTTATTAACATCCAAGTATGTAACATATACATTTTTCCCATGTCAATTGTCAATTTAACAAAAAATTCAATTAAATTGCTCTGTTATGACATCCCCTTTGTAAATCAAGGCAAAGTCTTACCGATTTGCTTATTGCCCCCAAGTGCTTTGTTGTTTAGTCTTTGATAATTGATTCTAGAATTTTGCCTGGCACTGATGTGCGACTGGCTAGTCTATAGTTCTCTGCATCCCTCAGATCTCTTTTTAAATAAGGCACTGGAGTTGACGTTTTCCATTACCACCCCATTTATAACAAATCCTGAAAGATTTCTGCCAGTGGGCTCTGCCTTGAATGCACTTAGAATCCTTGTGTTAATCCTATCCAACTCTGGTGCTTTTTCTACTTGGAATTCATTCACCTATCCAGCCGCTAAATCGGTGGTGCAAATTTTATTGTACTCCTCAATCTGACAGTATTAGACATCCATTCTGCTAATATTTGTGATTTAAACAGACTCACAAAGACAATGTTGCATTTTTTATTAATAAAGTAAATACAAAGGTATTGAAAATATGACGTGATACTAATGCATAAAAAATTGAAGTGTCATCTGAAACTTCTTGCCGCAAAATTTGGCTTTGTGGCGTCATTGGTGCCAGTGATGGAAGTCGGACATCGGAAAATTGCCGCTGAACTGCTTTTTATCACAGTTGGCGTAGCCGGCTCAGTAGGTGCTTGTAAGGATGCTAGTGTGGGTGTCCTGTCCTGTGCCTATGCTGGAAGCATCTAGAGTGGGCAGATTGTGACATTGAGCAGCCACTAAGGTTGTTTTAGCACCAAACCTGGTCCAGTTAATGTCCTCTCTTATACACTCCTAGCTGAACATGTGTTCTGCTGCAGGAGGCTCCCATCAGTAGCATTCCCAGACATTCCCAAAAAACAGTAAAAACTGTGGAATAAGAGTACTCGTCTGAACTGTTTTTCCCTTCTGGGTTGTTTAAAGGCATCAGTATGGGACTTTCAAGTGAGATGCTTTTGACTTTCTTTTACTATTGCACAGTTAGTGAAAGTACTATGATCAGTGTCGTGAGAGGAGCTCTGAAAACTCTTTGGAGTCTGAGGCCTCTGAAGGCCTATGAGCAGAAAACCTCCTATTACTAATGGGGGCTATAGTTGCCTCTTGGGCTGCAGAACAACATGAGAATGGTGCACAGGCTGCAGAGAGGGGAAACTGTACATAGAGGGAAGAGGAGGAGAGCTCTCAATAGAGGGCTGGGCTCACTAAGGCTGTTTAACATCACAATCTGTCCACTCTAGATGTTTCCAGCATAGGTGCGGTATTCAGGGAGCACTTCTCCTACCTTCAACTCAGCCAGGAACAGTAGCTGAGGAGGCTATGTTTCACCAAGGAGGTGGTCACTGAACTGTGCCAGATTCACCAAACTGATCTGCAGCTGCACCAGCCGGTCTGTGGAAGTGAAGATCACCTTGGCTCTTAGTTGCTATGAAAGCGGATCCTTCCAGGTGAAAGCAGGTGGCATTGCTACTGTATCACAATTTGTTGTGCATCGCTGCATCAAGAAGGTGCCCCTATATGGCTGGAGAGGGGACTTTATAGTCTTCTCTCCAACCAGAGTGAAGCAGGAGGAGTGAGCACATAACTTTCCCAATGGTGCAGGGTGCTATCAATTGCATGTATGTGGCTCTGCTGGACTCACATATTAACAAGGAGATGTATTGCAACTGCCTAAGTCACCACTCCCTGTATGTGCAGTTGGTTTGAGGCCATACTGTTGAACGTCCACTATCCTGTCAGCAGCCATGACGCTTTCATCCTGTGCCATTCAGTCATTCCCACCATTTGAGCACCACAATTAAGCAGAGGCTGACTGCTTGGTAACCAGGACTACAGGCTCTATACATGGCTCATGATTTGTCTCTGTCATGAACCACAATTGGACAGTATGGCTTCCAGGAGAGCCAGGAAAGTCTTGGACCAAACCCGTGGAATCCTGAAAGAATGACTCCACTGTCTGGGTTACTTGGGGGGAATCCTCCAGCACTCACTGGAGCTTGTCTCCAAATTTGTTATAGTTTGTGTGTCCTCTACAATCTGCTCTCTTTGCCACCAGGCCTTCAGAGGAGGAACAGAGAAGGCATCCCTTCACTCTGGCACGGTTGTCCTCCATTGGCTACTCAGGCTCTGGTTCCCTAAAGTCTTATCCCAACATTAGTACTGCTCCACAATTCCCTTCTTTTCCATTCCTCACCTAAGGAGCATCATGGCATGCTCTTGGCAAAAATTCCTGAAATAAAAGATACCACAAAAAAACTTCAGAACAACTTTATCCAACCAATCTTTCAATAATACATGCAAAACTGAATATTCACCCTTTTTTTCCCTTAGTGTGTGTCTTTTTATGCCCTCGTGCTCCAATGAAGTGCTACCCCAGTGATTGCAGCATGGCTGTTGGAAAGCTGCTGATTTTCATTGGAGGACACTGCCGCTAGCCTTGCAGGATGACCTTGAGCAGCTCCAGGTCTTGAAGATGTGGCCTCAGACTACACCACCTCAATATGGATATCTGCTGTCTGGCCTGGCTGACTGACAGGCAACAGCAATGGCGGGAGCCCAAGTGCTGTTAGCCTGAGATAGGACAGCAGATTCCAGCTTCATGGTGCCACTGCCACTCCCATAGGGTCTGCCTCTCAGCAATCTTAGTGATCTGCGGAAGCACAGATTGTTGCACAGATTGTGCACCATCTGGTTCACCATGTCCTTTGGGGAAGGAAATCTGCCATCCTTACCTGATCTGGCCTATATGTGACTTCAGATTCACAGCAATGTGGTTGACTCTTAACTGCCTTCTAAAGTGGCCTAGCAAACCACTCAGCTCAAGGGCAATTAGGGATGGGCAACAAATGCTGGCCTTGCCAGCAATGCCCACGTTCCATGGAAGAATAAAATTTTAAAAAACCACATCTGCCCCTTTGAACACTAATATCCACAGCCATGCTGATGGTGGTCTGAACTTGCATGTCACCAAGCAGCTTTAGAAGGCAACATGTATCAATCTCATGACCTCAGTCTGAGCTACCTCCTGTGGTTTCCTCCCGTGCTGCAATGGAAGCTGAGGTATTGGCCACCAGATGCTGTATCATTGTTGGGTCTGCAAATGCTGTCACCACTCCCACACTGCAAAGCTCTGTGTGAAGCACTGTGTCAGGTTGAAGCCAGACACCTCCATGCTCCTTATCAGTAATAAGAGGCTCTCTGGCATGCCTGCCAATGCACCAAGCACCCCACTATGCTTACAATCAGCGTTCCCCATTATATGACCCATCAAAGTCCTCAGCTTCATACAAGAGGAAAGTGTAAATCCATGCCCAAAGGTTGTGGATTCAAGTCCCGCTCCAGAGACTTGAACACATGGCTGAGTAATGACGGTAGAGTACTGAGGGAGTTCTGCACCGTCAGTGGTGCCATCTTTCAGATGATGTTTAATCCAATACATTGTCCTCTCAGGGGGACATGAAAGACCCCATGACACAATTCAACGAAGAGCAGGGAAGTTATCCTGATGTTGTGACCAAAATTTATCATGCAAATAATACCTAAAGAGATTACCTGATTATTTATTTTATGATTTGTGAGAGCTTGCTTTGTTCAAACTGACTGCAGTATTTCTTACAAGATAACAGTGACTACACTTCAAAAGTACTTACTTGGCTGTAAATAACTTTGGGATATCCTGAGAACATGGAAGGCACTATATAACTGCAAGTCCTCTTTCTCCCTGGAGTCTGATTTAGCCATCATTAATGCCTGGTTCCATTTCTTATCTGTTAGTGAATGCCATGATTTATTTTAACAATTTTTACATTTTTTTTATTTTCCAAGAAAATCCTACATTAAAGGAACCATCAGTTTCCTACCAGTTACGTCCATTTCCTATGATTATTGCCACTAAGTCTGTATAGTTTTCTTCCTGAGGATAGTCGTGCAATCCTATCCCAAAGGCCCGCAGCTTCTCTTCATCTAAATCTCTGCTGCGTTACCCCATTTGGATGTTTATTGCTTCTCCTTTTCCCATACTATCAATAATGGATACATCAGAAGCTGACACAAAGCAGTAGTCCCAGACTTTAGGATAATTCCTAACAGATATATTGCCTATCATAAGGCTCCCTCTTTCAGGACGGTACTGGAGCTTCAACAATGTTAACAGTAGGCAGCCAGACTACAAAATAGTGTTGAAAATGACAAAGGGTGAAAGGGCACTGTGTAGATATCGAAATTCTAAGAAGGAAACTAGCCTACTCTGAAATAAATCTGCTAATACCCATTCTGAAAGTGCAAAAATCCAATTTTAACATTACCTATATAAAACTGTTTTCAGTATCGTTCCAGTTTGGTAGCAATTCAGTTTTGATTTTACTCTCTGGGAAATGTAAACTTTTATAACTCACTCAAAACTTTCTATCAGTGAATTATGTGGTCAGCCTCACTCATGAAATATATTGAAAGCAACTGTTGACCATGAAGTAATTCTTTAGATAAATTATTCAGACCTCCAATTTTGTCTTTATACAATTGAGAAGCAATCTCTAAGGCACAATACCAAAGACATTATATACAGACGTTTATCTGTAGTCACTTAAGTCAAAACATCTGCTAGTAATTGCATATTATATTTATTCTGTACACATTTATTGTTTGCTTCATTCTAGTAATACAGGTACTTATTTCCAATGAATACTATATAGGCAACTGAAATGTAATTATGTACTTCTGTATGTTGCCTCTTAATCTGAATATAATGTCAAGCATGGCATATTGTGAATTTGCTAGTTATTTGGCAAGGGGACAAAATTAACCTTAATAGGGGCAATCTTCTAACTTTGCACTTCCAGTATATTATTTTAAATGGCCATAAAATTATGTGCAGCATCACCGTTTCCAGTATGTTGACTCAGTTGATGCTTCCTCATGGGGAGCACAAAGTCACAAAGTTCTTCCTCTTCGGAAAGCCAGAAAATTACTACAACTTCGGCTAACAATAAATTGAATGCACTGACAACAGTGTGTCTCTAGTGCCCAGTCTGCTCTCGTCTTTGTAAAGAAATTAAAATTTCTGTCAGGATTCCCAAATTCCAGATGTTAGGTAGTGACAGCTCTAATTTCCACTAGAAAGATCCATTAGATTGAAGTAAGCTGTCGGTAACACATCAAAACCCAGGCAATAGTTTAAGAGAACACTGGATAACAAAATCAAATTGTGGAAAGTACAGAACTTTATGATCTAATTTGATCACAAAACCATTCCTAAACTGAACCTGATGTAACTCTGCTAAATAATGTCATTCAGTAGAATTTACATTTTACTTGCTGTCCTCATTAATCTATGCTGGTTTCAGCTCCCCAGAGACTTCACTTTTAAAATTCTCATTGTTATGTTTAAATTCCCTCCTTGCCCCTCCCCCTCTCTATCTCTGTAATGTCACCCAGCCTACAACCTAGCCCCCCACTGAACTCTCCATTCCTCTGGCTCTCTGATCTCCTACGCATTCCTGTTCTCCCTTCGCCCTATGATTACTGGCTATGCCTTTAGCCACTTAGGCATAAGCACTAAAAGTCCTACCCTTAGCCTCTTTTTGAATCATCTCTAAGGACCTCTTAAAAAGAAACACCTGACTTTTTGTCATCCCTTCTAATAGCTCCATTTTTGCCTATTTTGCCCCTGTGAATCACTGTGATACATTCCTTTCATGTTATATCTGCCATATAAATGGAAAAAAAGACTTCCATTTATATGACGCCTTGTATGACCACAAGATATTCCTAAGCGGTTTACAACTATTAAAGTACTTTTGAAGTGTAGTTACTGTTGTAATGTCGGAAATAGCAGCCAACATACACAAAGCAAGCTCCCACAAATGGCCATGTGATAATCACCAAAAAATATGTTTGAGTAGTGTCAATTAAGGGACAAATATTGGGCAGGACATCAGGAGGGTCCCTTTGCTCTTATAGTGCTATGGGATTTTTCCATCTACCTGAATTGGCAGACATCTCATCTGAACAACAGCATTTCTGACAGTGCCGCACTCCCTCGGTACTACACTGAAATGTCAGCCTGGAATCTATGTTCAAGTCCCTGAAGTGGGACTTGACCACATGACCTTCAGACTCAGAGGTGGGAGTGTTCCCAGAGTCATAGCAACAATGCCACCCACCAGTTGCTTTTATTGATTTTTCTGAAACGTTTAATTTTATTCTGTGCTTGTTGCTTTGCTGTCCTTTTCACGTGTCCTGCATCCACTAAAGAGGTCAGAAGTTAAGGATTAAAGCAAAAGCTAAAGACTATGGATACTGGAATTTTGAAATAAAAAAACAGAAAATGCTGGAAATACTCAGCATGAGGGAGCATCTGTGGAGAAGGAAGGAAGTGGAATTAACAGGCGGAATGGGGTCAGGAGTGATTGGTGGCATGAGCGGACAATATGGCACGATTGGTTTTGCAACGGTGGGAAACCAATTCATGATTGTCTGCTCAGTGCGCTGATGGCAGACTGCATTTCCTGCCATCGGATGCTGGGAACCTCATTGTGATACATCAGCATATCATTATCAGGCCATCCCTCCGGAATCGTTCCCCAACCACCGCCCCCCCCCCCCCCCCCCCCCCCCCCCCCACCCCCCACCCCCTCCCCAAGCTGCTGGAACCTCCGTCCATGTCGGCAGGAAAGCATGCCGATGTGTACAACAGCACATAACTGACAAGCACTTGGCGGCCTGCACTTTGAGGGGAACTTAGAGGCGAGTACATCGTAACGTCGTTCAGCGCTTGCCAGGGTCGCCTATTGGGCTTCAAGCTTGAGGGGCACTGGGGGGTTGGGATTAAGGACAGTCCTGCCATTGAGGTGACTGGTGGAGGGGGGATGGTTAAGGGCAGCCTTGCTGTTGAATATACTGCACAAGCATTCAGGGTGGGTGAGGGAAGTGGCCACACATTCGCGAAACCTGTATAAAGTTACCATTCCTTTGCAACTGAGACAGTTCAGGCACATCGATATGATTGGGGTCAGGCTCCTAGGTTATCTGCCCACTCAGGCAATGCAGAGGCATCAAAGTACCGCCAAGTGCTCCAGGGAATAGACTTGCAAATTCAAGAGCTTTTTAGTGGACTGCAGAACAGTTGGACGACTGCACATGTTGTACAATCTCTTCGCTAAAGTCACTGCTCAAGACACTCACAGCCCCGTGCAATGTCTGCATCCCAGTTTGGGTCGGTCTCCCTCAGAGTTCAAGCTAACAGTGCAGCCATGCAGCGCACTAATGTCTTGCTGTCTAAGTGGTGGCCAGCACTCTCCAGGAAGCCTTAAGGGGCTGTCACACTTAATCAGAACAGGTTCTTAGTACACCCATGCTAACTACATGTCTCTCTCTTTCACCTTGCAGTAGGATTACATCAGGATTATGGAGCCTGGTGAACTACCTGTATGCCTGATGGCCTACAGAGTGTGAAGACAACAGAGGAGGGAGCGACTGAGGCTCCTGGCTGTGCAGAGACAGGAGCAGCAACCTCAGGAAGAAGGGGTGGCTGGGGCTTCAGCACAGGCTGACCAAGAGCCACAGAGAGTGTCGCTGGTCGGCCACTAGCGATACCCAGTGTATATAGACGCTGCCTTTCATTCCTGCAGATGATCAAGAGCTAGCGTTGCTAAAGACTGCACATGTCTAGGGAACTGGTTGGTCACATTTGCCAACTACCGTAGGGTTTGGCCCCGGGGGTGCATGGAGGGTATCCACTGCCAGTGGCTGTGAAAGTGACAGCAGCGCTCAATGCCAGTGGCTCCTTTCAGGGCTCCATAGGTGACCTCTGTGGGGTATCACAAGCCTTCACCCACAAATGCATCCTTGAGGTCATAGATGCCATCTTTGTGAGGGCACACAACTTTGTACATTTTGCCTGGGGACCAGGGCAGACAAGATGCAAGATCCACCCAGATTTCGGGTTTCCCACAGTGCAGGGTGCAATCGACTGCACTCATATGATGCTCAGATCTCCATGGCAACACGCGATGGACTACATCAACGGCAAGGACTTCCATTCATTGCATGTTCAGCTGGTGTGCGACCACCAGAAACACATCCTGCAGGTGTGTGCACCATTTCCAGGGAGTGTGCACAATGTCTACATCCTCAGTTGGTCACAGATCCCTGGAGTCTTCTAGGGTCCACAGAAGCTGCAGAGGTGGCTCCTCAGGGACAAGGGCTACCTATAAGACTATAAGATGTAGGAGCGGAAATAGGCCATTTTGCCCATTGAGTTTGCTCTCCCATTCAATGAGATCATGGTTTATCTGATAATCCTCAACTCCACTTTCCTGCCTTTTCCCAATAACCCTTGATTCCCTTACTGATTAACAATCTGTCCATCTCAGCCTTGAATATACTTAATGACGCAGCCACTACAGCCCTCTGTGGTAAAGAATTCCACAGATTGACTACCCTCTGAGAGAAGAAATTCCTCCTCATCTCTATCTTAAATGGTCACCCCCTTACTCTGAGATTATGCCCTCTGGTTCCAGACTCTCTCACAAGGGGAAAAAACCTCTCAGCATCTATACCCTGTCAAGCCTAAGAATCTTACATGTTTCAATAAGGTCACCTCTCATTCTTCTAAACTCTAATGAGTACAGGCCCAACCTACTCAACCTCTCCTCATAAGAAAATCCCTCCATACCCAGGATCAACCTTGTAAACCTTCTCTGGACTGCCTCCAATGCCAGTATATCTTTCCTTAGGTAAGGGGACCAAAATTGTTCACAGTATTCTAGGTGTGGTCTAACTAGCGCCTTGTATAGTTTTAGCAAGACTTCACTATTTTATACTCCATTCCCTTTGAAATAAAGGCCAACATTCCATTTTGCCTTCCCTATTACCTGTTGAACTTGTATGTTAGTTTTCTCAGATTCATGCACAAGGACCCCCAGATCCTTCTGTGCTGCAGCCTTCTGCAGTCTTTCTCTATTTAACTAACGTTCAGCTCCTCTACTTTTCCTGCTAAAGTGCATAACCTCACATTTTCCCACATTGTAATCCACCTGTCAAGTTTTTGCCCACTCACTTAACCTGTCTATACCCCTCTGTAGACTCTTTGTGTCACCTTCACTATTTGCCTTCCCACCTATTTTTGTATAATCTGCAAACTTGGCAAAAGTACATTCAATTCCTTCATCTAAGTCATTAATATTTTTGTATATAATTGAGACCCCAGCACTGATCCCTGTGGTACTCCACTAGTTACAGGTTGCCATCCTGAAAATGTCCCCCTTATCCCAACTCTCTGTCTTTACCTGCAGAGGCCGTGGCTGATTGGACACCTGTGCGGTGGCCTCAGAGTGACAGGTATAATGAGGCTTATGCTGCAGCTCGCAACTTGGTGGAACAGACCATCGGGATGCTGAAGATGTAGTTCCAGTTCCTGGACCGGTCTGGTGGAGCTCTGCAATACAGTCCACAGAGAGTGTCATGCATCGTCGTTGTCTGCTGTGCCCTTTACAAACTGGCACTCCAACAGGGAGACAAGCTGGCTGAGGAGGAGATGGAGGAGCTGCACACCTCCTCCAATGAGGAGGATGCTGACGGGGATGAGGGTGAGGAGGTCCTCGGAGGTGACGATGATGTGGATGAGGCCCTCGCACTGGCTAGGTGAGGCAGGAGCACTCAGGAAGCCCTCATAGCTGCTACATTTATGAAGGATGATGACAGTATGCAGTGAGGTGACCCCATAGATCCTCACATCACATCTGTGAAGGTTTGACTCTAGTCTGGCTTATGGCAGTGCGAATACCCTCTGTGTGATGCTCCTGTCATGGCGATGCAGCTACGAACCTTTAGAAACATCTTATCCTTTGACCGCCTTCAGCACCTAAGCCCTTCAGGAGCTGGAGCACAGCATCACTGGTCACAGATGCTGAAGAGATGGGGGCCATACCCACCTTAAAGGTGCTGAGAGCACACAGAGAGAATGACGGAACTCTGTGACACCTGCCCATTACATTCTGACAGCAATGACAAGCACCGTCGAGGTGTAGGCATCAGTAATTTGTCCAGGGAATGTGAGGCTGGACCATCTTTGGCCTTAAGGCTACCTAAAGCACAGGGAAGAGGCCATGGACTGAGACACCTGCCTTTATCTTGTGCAGAAAGGTTTCACACCTGAGTGACATGAACACTGTCATCAGAACAAGGAGCCATAGGCAGGGAGACATTGTTGAGAGTTTATTTACAATAGTGAACATTATGTCCAAGTGATTAACACCCGTGCCCAGACTATACATCTTCATAACCTTCCTAACTCTGATTAAAGTCTTGGTGCTCCCCCGATATGCACACTGGAGGCAGAGGCAGCCTGCTGACTGCTACGCCCTGTCTGTGATGACCTTGATGGGCGTCCTCTGGAAGGCTGAGACCTAGAGGCCCCTTTTTGCCCTTTTGGAGTCCTGCTGTGTGGCAGTGGCATCCTCCATGGCTTGTGGAGCTGGAGCTGCTGGGGTCACAGGAAGAGGGGATTTGGATGGGCTGGACACTCCCAGAGTCACCTGGATGGATGCCCCGGGGTGTGCATCTTCTGTTCCTCCTCCCTATGGGTGCCCAAGGGCCCCTGGCTGACTCCTTGAGGAGAAGGGGTAGCTGTAGTGAGATCGGGCTGCCCCACACCTCTCTCGCGTATACATGGTTGGAGGCCAACTGTGGCATCAGCAATGGAGTTCAGCCCATGCAGCAATGCAGGAGCGATGTCTTGGACCAAGGTCTCCATGGCGGCTGCCATCCTACCAGTGTGTTGGCATGCTGGTGCTATCACCTCAGCCTGAAGGTGGATGGATAGGCAGGAGACATTCTTGGGAGTTTATTGACAATAGTGAACATTATGTACAAGAGATTAACACCTGTGCCCAGGCTGTGCAACTAATTCTCCTTAACTTTCCTAACCCTTCCGTTACCCCTTGGTGTTCGCCGGACATCCACAGCAGAAGTGGAGACAGCCTGCTGACTGTGACACCCTGTCTGTGATGACTTTGGCAGGCGTCCTCTGAAAGGCCAAGACCTGGAGGGCCCTGGCCTGCTTTCAGGGTCCTGCTGTCTGGCAGTGGCACCCTCCTCGGCCTGTGGGGCTGGAGTGGCTGAGCTAACAGGAAGAGGAGAGTCAAATGGGCCGGACACTCTTGGAGTCACCTGGATGGAGGGGCCCAGAGTGTGCACCTGCTGATCCTCCTCACTATGGCTGCCCAGGGGCCCAAGACTGACAGCTTGAGGAGCAAGAGTAGCTGTAGTGAGATCGAGCTGCCTGGCACCCCTCTCACGTACACACTGTTGGAGGCTAACTATGGCATCAGCAATGGAGTTGAGCCCGTGCAGCAGCACAGGAGCAAAGTCCTGGACCAAGGTCTCCATGGCGGCCGCCATCCTACCAGTGTTGACCTCAGTGCATTGGCATAACGGTGCTATCACCTCAGAGTGAAGGCGGACGGACTCCTCCGTCGTGCCTTGCAATCTGAGGACTGTAGCAGACATCCCTTCCTGATATTCCCGAGCTTGCCTTTGCAGCTGCAGCAACTGTGACACACCTGAGTCCAGAGGCTCATCATCTGACTCGGACTCAGCAAAGTTCTGGCCTCCAGCAATCTTCCGAGTGCCAGGGAAGTCCTGGCCCCCACCTGTTGTGGGCCAATGTGCTCACCAGATTTTGATCCTGGGGCTATTCTGAAGCTAGGTCCCACCGTGGTGTGTGTCTCTGCGCTTGTGGAGGGTGTGGGTGAGCGCTGTGATGGGACTTCAGGGATCCAGATTCCTCTTCAGAGGTTTCTTTGGAGCTTGATTGGAAGCCCTGCACCGTGGACCCTGTCAGCTGTTTGGCAGAGGTTCCTGCGAAGCAAGGAGAGATAATTTGTGCATGGCAGTGGCCTGGGAAACAGGGCATATCACTCACAGCATGGTCGTCTGATGGATGTTGCACCTCTGGATCCTCACTTGGTTGAGCACTGCTGATCTCACCATCAGCACAGGACCAGTCTAGGTCCTCACTGGCCAGCTGGATGGCTCTGTTTTCAAAGTCCATGAAGATCTTGATTTCGGGCATTCTGCTACAGGTCTGTGACCTCTCCCTCTTATTGTGGGCCAGCTTGTCCTGCATGAATAGAGATAGAGAAAGCATAAGCAGGATGCCTGCCAGGCCAGATGATGAGTATGCCTGGCCTGTGTGGTTGGTGAGTGGCCCCATGGACGGGATGAGGACAATGATGGTGAATGTGAAAGAGTGAATGGTGATGTCCCTTGAACCAGCAGTGAGTGAGGTCCCTGTGGATGTGTGATGGGTTTGTGGGTGTGTGAGTTGAGAGTAATGAGAAGAGTGACTTAGCCTGACAGAATGGCGGAGATCATTCATCCTCTTGTGGCACTGGTTGGCTGTCCTCTTTTGAAGGGCATTGGTGCTGACCACCACTGCCACTGCCTCCCAATCTGGATTAGTGAGGTTGCTGCCCATGCTGTGGTCAGAGGACATCCTGGTAGGCCTCCACGGCATCCAAAAGGTGCTCAAGAGACGGGTTACTGAACCTGGGGGCTGTAGGCTTCTCCAGTTTCAGGGCCATGTCTTCCATGCAGCAGTTGTGGTCTGGAAGCACTGAAATGTGTGCTTGTGGCTGGACTTTAAATATGGTGCCCAGAGTGATGCAGCAGTGGGGTTATAGCTGGCAAACAACAACCCAACCGCCATAGAAATGGTGTTTCCTGGGAGTGAATAAATAATGTGGCAGGCTTGGGATGATACTGCGCAAAAACCCAGCATCGCGGCCGGCAGGTAAAACGTTGTTTTACCCGACTGCTACCTCACAGAGCAAATCTGGATGATTTCACCGGACATTTCAGGTTGATTTTTTTCATCTGAGCTGAGAAAAAGTTAGTTTGTAACATGTTTTAAGCAAGTTCAGAGGCAGGGAAAGGGGAAAGGGCATGGGTGAAAAAACAAAAGGGAACATCTGAGATAAGGTGGGAGGCAGAATTTAAGGTTTGCCGTTATTCCCTGGATCACAAAACATTTTTCTTATTACAGCACTTAGGAACATCCGAACAAGGAGCAGGAGTGGGCAAATCGGTGCCTCATGCCTACTCCGCCATTTATTAAGCTCATGGCTGATCTGATAGTAACCTGAAATCTGCATCCTGCCTACCCTGATAACCTACCACCCCCTTCCTTATCAAGAATCTATCCACCTCTGCCTCAAAAATATTCAAAGACTCTGCTTCCACCGTCTTTTCATGAGGAGAGTTCCAAAGACTCATGACTCTCTGAGAGAAAAACGTTCACCTCATCTCTGTTTTAAATGGGCGACCCCTTATTTTTAAATAGTGACACCTAGTTCTAGATTCTCCCACAAGAGGAAACATCTTCCCCACATCCACCCTAATAAGACCCCTCAGGATCTTATATGTTTCAATCGAGTTGCCTCTCACTTTCTAAACAGCAGTAGATACAAGCCTAGCCTGTCCAACCTTTCCACATAAGACAACCCACCCATTCCAGGTATTAGTCTGGTAAACCAGAACTGCTTCCAATGCATTTACATCCTTCCTTAAATAAGGAGACCAATACAGTACATAGTGCTCCAGATGTGATCTCACTAGTTCTCTGTATAACTGAAGCATAACGTCCTTTCTTTTGTATTCAATACCCCTCGCAATAAATGACAACATTCTATTAGCTTTCCTAATTACTTGCTGCAAATTATCCTTTTGCAATTCATGCACTAAGACACCCAGATCCCTTTGAAGCTCAGAGCTCTGCAATCTCTCGCCATTTAGATAATATGCTTCTCATTTATTCTTCCTGCCAAAATGGACAATTTCATATTTTCCACTTTATATTCCATTTGCCAGGTCTTTGCCCACTCACTTAACCTATCTGATCTTTTTGTAGCCTCCTTATGTCCTCTTCACAACTTACTTTCCTATTTATCTTTGTGTCATCAGCAAATTTGGCTATCAGCCCATCCATCCCTTCATCCAAGTCATTTATATAAATTGTAAACAGTTGAGGTCCCAGCACTGATCCCTGGGGCAAACCACCCATTACATCTTGCCAACCTGATAAAGACCCATTTATGCCTACCCTCTGCTTCCTGTTAGCTAGCCAACCTTCTACCCATGCAAATATGTTACCCCCTATACCATGAGCTTTTATTTTCCACAATAGTCTTTGATGTGGCACTTTATCAAATATCTTCTGGAAATCTAAGTACAGTACATCCACCTTTATCCATAGCACATGTTACTTCCTCAAAGAACTCCAATAAGTTGGTTAAACATGATCTCTCTTTCACAAAAGCATGTTGACTCTGCCTGATTACCTTGAACTCATCCAGGTGCCTTGTTATAGCTTTTTTAAAACTAGCTTCTAACATTTTCCTTTTGATAGATATTAAGCTAACTGGCCTGCAGTTTTCTGCTTTCTGCCTTCCTCCCTTTCTGAATAATGGAGTTACATTTGCTATCTTCCAATCTAATGGGACCTTCCACGAATCTAGGGAGTTTTGGAAAATTAAAACCAATGCATCAACTATCTCACTAGCCACTTCTTTTAAGACCCTAGGATGAAGTCCATCAGGACCCAGGACCACAGCTCCAACAATTTACTCAGTGCCACTTCTCTGGTGATTGTAATTTTCCTGATCTCCTTCCTCCCTTCCATTTCCTGACTTATAGCTACTTCTGGGATGTTACTTGTAACCTCTGTAGTGAAGACTGATGCAAAATACCTGTTCAATTCATCTGCCATTTCTTTGTTTTCCATTATTAATTCTCCAGACTCACTTTCTATAGGACCAACACTCACTTTGTTAACTCATTTCTTTTTAAAATATTTATGGAAACTCTTACTCTCTGTTTTTATATTTCTGGCTAGCTTTCTCTAGTACTCTAATTTTTCCCATCTTATTAATCTTCTAGTCATCCTTTGCTTTTCCTTATATTCTGTCCAATCTTCTAGCCTTCTTCCTATCTTTGCACAATTATATTCTTTTTCTTTAAGTTTGATACCATCTTTAACCTTTCTAGTTAACCGCGGATGGTGTGTCCATCCCTTGGACTTTTTCTTACTCGTTGAATGTATCTATTCTGGGTATTCTGAAATGTCCCCTTAAATGTTTGCCACTGCGACTCTATTGACCTATCTCTTAACCTAATTTGCCAATTCATTTCAGCCAGCTCCACTCTCATGACCTCATAATTGCCCTAATTTAAGTTTAAAAACATAGTCTTGGACCCACTCCTCTCTCACTCAAATTCAATGTAAAATTCAATCATATCATGATCTCTATTACCTATGAGCACCTTCACTATTTCATTAATTAATCCCATCTCGTTGCACAATACCAGGCCCAGTATAGCCTGCTCTCTGGTTGGCCCCAGAACATGTTGTTCTAAGAAACTATCCCAGAAAAATTCTATGAACTCCTCATCTCGGCTACCTTTGCCTATCTGACTTCTCCAGTTTATGTGTAGATTAAAATCTCCCATGATTATTGCCTTGCTTTTCTGACAAGCTCCCATTATTTCTTCCTTTATGCTCTATCCTACTATATGGTTACTATTAGGGGACCTGTACACAACTCCCACAAGTGACTTTTTGCCTTGACCATTTCTCATCTCTACTCAAACTGTTTCCACATCCTGGTTCCCTGAACTTAGGTCATCCCTCTCTATTGTGCTAATGCCATCATTAACTAACAGAGTCACCCCTCCACCTTTCCCTCATTTCCTATCCTTCCTAAATGTCCTTTGATATTAGGTTAATTTAATATTTATGTCCCAATCCATGTCCTCCTACAGCCATGTCTCTGTAATGGCTATCAAAACATACTTATTTATTTCTATGTGTGCTCTCAGTTCACCTGTTTAGTTTCAAATGCTTTGTGCATTCAGATGCAGAGCCTTTAGTTTTATCCATTTATTCTTTTTATAATCTCTAGTCTGTTCTGTTGATTTCCTGTTGGATTTGTACTCTCTATCCCTTCCTGTCACGGTCTGTTTTTCATTTCCCCTAATAATACCTTTCTCTTCTGCCTTGTCTCTACTCTTTGATTTACCACATTTTCCCAAATTTATACCCTTGTCCCCACTACTTAGTTAAAACCCTCTCTACTTCCCTAGTTATGCAGCTTGCAAGAACACTGGTCCCAGCATGGTTCAGGTGTAGACTGTCCCAACGATACAAATCCCACTTTGCCAAGTATTGGTGCCAGTGCCCCATTAACCGGAACCCACTTCTCCCACACCAGGCTTAGAGCCACGCATTCATCTCCTTAATCTGATGTGTCCTGTGCCAATTTGCACTTGCACACAGATCGCTCTGTAGCATAGAGTTCTGCGGTCTATCTCCATTCAAATAATAAATTGCTTTTCTATCCTTCCTACAAAAGTGTTCAAGTCACATCTTCCCACGTTATACTCCATCTGACAAAATTTTGCCCACTCACTTAATTTATCTTCTGACATGATGGCTCATATTTTGCTGCCAAAATAACCTGCACATTTAATTTGCGATTGTCAATTAACTTGTGGTGAGGAAAACATCCCCCTTGAATTGTGAATCTTCAAAAGTTGCTGGATGATTTATGGCACTTTGCCATTAGCCTTGGAAAATGGCAACTTGCCCTTAAACACCATCTGATTTTCATGAAGGCGTTATACTTGCACATTAGTTGTCAGGTAACTTTGGTACAGAAAGTTAGGAACTGCTACTTAACACCATAAGTACCTTTTTAATAAGGACATTAATGTTCCTGCAATGCTGCTCAACCTTTTTGACCCAGGAAGGGAACAATTTAAACTGTGGAGGCTCATTTTTACAGGTGGTAAATTTTTGTTAAGTTCTTTTAAATTCTAAATTTGCCATTTTTTTCTCACCTTTGCTTTGTCATTTTTTTCTCTCTCTCTTTCCATCTTTTTATTTATTTTTCTGTGCCTGACTGGTTTTAATCCACACTTTCTTTCTCTGTCATTTCTCTTTCTTCATAACCTTTAAACCTCATTGGTTAAGGAGATCGCCATTGTCTGTCACCCTCATTGCATTCAATTCGCACTCCCAGCAACTTGATTAAGAGTCTGGAACACAGGTTGGTAATGCAAGAGTACTTTGTTAACAGAGTGCTAAAATTGGGAATTTGGTGAGGGTGGGTATTTGTTGAACTGAAATTTAGTTTAACATTTAGATATTAACCTACAACTTTAAAAACCTGTAAATGAAACTTCAAGTGAGTTTAGATACTTAGTTAATAGAAACTACTTGTCAGTGGCAATTAACTGTTAATTAGCTGAAACTAGTTGACTGAATAGATATTAATTTGCCATGGTTGTAAGTAACTAGGAATACTCTCAAGGCTAATCACTGCATGACATATGTCTTCTAAGTAAAGAAATAGTACTGGAGAAATTAATGGTGACATAACAAGTGACATGCTCAGATCAAGCAAACTATGTGACAAGATGGAACTCTCCAAGCACTACAGCAAATAATGATGAAAGGATGGCCTGAAATCATCAAGACCACACTTGTTGCTATAAGCAGGTATTAGGTATACAGAGGTGAAGTGATCACCCAAGATGGCATCTTGTACAAAGGAACTACAGTCATTATGCCTAAAAAGATAAGAAGGGAAATGCTGAAGCACATCCATTCAAGCCAGCAAGGAAGTGATCCTAGTCTGAGGAAGGCAAGAGAAGTGCTGTACTGGCCAAACAGGAGCAATGAGATTAAGGATCACATCAGCCAGTACAGTGCTGAGCAATTGAATGTGAACTCCAGCACATTATCAGTCTGATGAGTCACATTACTGAGACTATTTTTTGAGTACTGATGAATAGGGCCAGGAGCAAGATAAAGTCAGAAATTTTAGCTCTTCAATGTGGTTTTATAGAAGAAAGAAAAATGAGAAATGCTACACTTATGGTATGCTTGCTAACAGAAAAAGTCATAGAGATGAAAAAAGATGTATTATGGGTTTTATTGATTATGGTAAGGCATTTGATGAGATGAAACATGAAGAACTGATGAGCATGTTAGAGCCTCTTGATCTTGATGGCAAAAATTTCAGAGTGATAAAAAATCTTTATTGGGAATAAACTGCGATTTTGTAAAGATTAAAAGAGGGGTCAGACAGGACATGTTTTCTCCCCTGATTTATTCAGTTTGTATAGTGAAAATATTCTTGGAGAGATTGAAGGCCTTCCTGGGTTATTAGTTGGAGGTTACAACTTTAATAATATAAGATAAGCCCATGACGCCATTCTTATTGTTGACTCTGAAGAGAAACTGCAAAAGATTTCAGATAGAATAGTGAGTGAAAGTGAGAGGAAAGGGCTGAACATAAATTGTAAGAAAACAAAATATCTAATGGTCTCCAAAAATAAAGTCAAACCAGCATGTAAGATCACAGTGAAGAATGAAAAAGTCACCCAGATAGACAAATTTTGATACCTAGGAGATATGTTATTGGATGGAAAGTGCAACCAAGAAATAAGATGAAGGATTGGAATGGCCAAAGATGCATTTTTTATAATGAAGAAGATTATGATCAACTCAATATTAGCCATGAAAACAAAGCCGAGAATCTTGGAATGCAACATCGTGCCAATTTTGACATATGGAAGTGAATGTTGGACATGAAGCACTGCAGAGAAGAATTGAAACTGCAGAATTGTGATTTTTGAGGTGAATAATAAAGATATATCTTGGGCAAATCACACTACCAATGAAGAGGTACTGGTAAATTATGAGACCAAAAGAACTCTGCTGACCAAGATCAGGAAAAGACAGTGGAATTTCTTGGGCATGTAATAAGAAATCATAATTTAGAAAGTCTGATGCTGATGGGAAAGATTGATGGTAAAAGAGATCAACTGACAAAGAAAGACCTTTCTAAAGAGCTTTGCAAACTGGATGAATGTAGCATCAATGAAGATGATCCTTGCCTCTAGAGCAAAATTAATAAAGAAGTTCATGGCCACCAATGCCTTTCAGGACTTGATACCCAATGAAGAGGAAGAAGTGATGACAAATCCTCGGGACCTGATGACCAGCATCTTGGGATTTTAAAAGAGATAGCTGCAGAGATAATTGTTGCATTGACTTTGACCTTCCAGAACTACTTAGATTCTAGAACAGTTCCCAAGGATTGGCAGGTAGCAAATATAACCCCACATTTAAGAAAAGAGGAAAAGAGAAATGGGGAACTATAGGCTAGGTCCTCCAAAACAGTAGTGGGCAAAATGTCAGAATCTATTGTAAGGAATGTGAGGTTTTATAAGATTATTATTGTAATAAACTTGGGGTACTGGACAGGTTTCTTACTTGAAACAGATAACTTTATTTACAGAGCTTTTGAAGAAGCTACATTTTTGAACCAGGTCCACAACTAGAAAGTTTGCCTTTATGATTACCCCCACTTAAGGCTGATTCATCAGTACAATCACATGACCCATAAACAGTAGGAAAGGTTTTACCCATAATCACTACAGTTATGTTTTCGACTGTCTCTTTAATTCAAGGTAAAATGGAGGATGGAAGCGAGTCATGTGATTTGTTGAGTTCTGCCTGACAACAAGTCTTGGTTATCATAGGACAGGAGGGCCCAGGTCAGAGGCTATTGAAATGTATGTGTTGTTATTCACATCTGATGCAAGAGCAGCTGGGCAGACTGTGAACAGACTTCCAGTCTCTGAGTTTTTGGATGGAAGGAGAGAGAGAGAGAGAAAGGGAGGTCTCACAGAAACAAAAGGCTGCAGCTGGTGTGATCAGTAGCGAAGGTTGCTGGTCCTCTACAAGCTACCAGGCAGTACATGGGAGGGAGGACAGTCTCTGGTTAAAGAGTTGCACCCCATGGCAATTTAAAGGCTCTGGAAGGTATGCCCTCACAAGGCTGGGAGGAGAAATCGCTGAGTGGGCCTTCCTGCTGATAGTTTGGGAATTCTCTGCAAACTGAGGGAAACGCCTTTCGATGGTCACTCAATGTTACGACTCAGCAAAGTGGGAGATGGGAATCCATGGAAGCTGGAAGTGACTGTGGACTGTTTCCTGTAAAGACTGTAATCCTGTGGAGAGTGTGCCTCAATGTGTATATATATGCAGCATAGGGTTATCAGTCATGTAAAAACATTAATAAGAGTTCTCTTTTCTGTAGTTTAGAGTATTAGTTGCCTAGTAGGTGTTGTTTTGTTTGTTACACTAACAGTCTTAAAGCTTGAAATCTTGCAATTCCTTAAGTTGGTCACTGGAAATGCAAATAGTTTTAAAAAGTTATTAGTCTCTACGAGGATCGTAACAATATTATTGGTGTCATGAGCAAAGGGCATTTAGAAAATCAGAATATGATTAAGCTGAAACAACATGAATTTATGAAAGGGAAATAGTGTTTGTAAATTTGGTTGTTTTATTTAAGGATTTAACGAGCAAGTTGGATAAGGAGGGAACCAATGGATATAGCGTAGTTGGATTATCTAAAAGCATTCAATAAGATGCTACACAAGAGGTTATTACATAAAATCAGGACTCATGAGATTGGGGGTCATCTATAAATGTATGACTCAGGACTGAGTAATAGGACAGAAAGTAAATAGTAGAAATAAGTGGGACATTTTCAAGTTGGCAGGCTATAACTAGTGGGGTATCACAAGGATCAGTACTTGGGCCTCAGCTACAAATTATATTAATTACTTAGGTGAGGGAACTAAGTGTAATGTATTTGAGTGTGCAGATGACACAAAGTTAGATGAGAAAGTCAGTGGTGAGGAGGTTGCCAAGAAGCTGCAGAGATACAGACAAGTTGGGTGTGGGCAAGAGTATGGCAAATGGAATATGATGTGGCAAAGTGTAAAGTTATTCAAATGTCAGTGGATGAGCACTGGGTTAATGGGAAAAGTGGTAGATTCCTTGTTGTTTGAGTATATCCAAGCTGTAAGTGATTTCCAAGGTCACACTTTTACAGCTAAACCTACACTAAGGGCTGAATTTTCTGTTTGGCCGGGGGGGGACGGGGGACGGGGGACAGAGCGGGTGTGGGTCTGCGCTGTCATTTTACGCGTGCAGGCCAACTAAGGCCCGCCCAGGGTAATGCGGGACTCTCGAGGATAGTGGGAGTAGGAGGGTGGTGGTGGGAGTGCATTGTCAGCCGGGTCCAATGGCGACATGATAGCCTGTTTATCTGAAGCGCTGGCAGCCTTTGCAAGGCTGCTCATAATGGCAAGTGGAAGGGCTCACGAGAGGGCTTCTGGTGAGCAGGCTAGTCTGGAAGGTAGGGCAGCGGGACAGGCCAGTCCGGAGGGTGGGCCAGCGGAGCAGGCCAGGCTGGAGGGTAGGGCAGTGGGTCGGGCCAGGCCGGAGGGTAGGGCGAGGGGCCAATGTGCCCCACATTTCTCGGATGACTGCCTTGTTGCCCTACTTGAAGAGGTGGCAGCACGGCGGGAGGTGCTGGTCCCCCAGGATGGGAGGAGGCGGCCCCCTCACATGACGAAATGTGCCTGGGAGGAGGTGGCGGAGGTGATGAGCTCCCACGACGTGGTGTGGCGCTCCTGGATCCAGTGCCGCAAACACTTCAATGACTTGTTGAACTCTGGCAGGGTGAGTACCAGGTTGGCACTGGTCATTTAACCCAGGGCTCCCCCCCTCCACCAAGCCTGATTGTAGTGACGGCATTGAATCATTGATGGCATTTGTCCTTTGCTGGGTGGGTCATGCTGAGGTCAGCCTGAGAGGGTGGTGAAGAGATGGTTTTGCCCCCGCAGCATGCGTTACACTGAGTCCCACATGACTGGTTTGGGAGCAACCTGGAGGACCTGCATCTAAGCGCTGTGTTTGAAATGCAGGACATGTCCAAGTCAGGGTGATAACATCTGGGAGGGGAGCTTCACGGTGGCATGGCAACAAACCATCTGCTGCGCTCAGTGCTCCATGTGCTTGCGCCTCCTTGCTATGGAAGGATATACCGTGTGGTGCCTAATGTGATATAGGCAGCATGTGTCCATGCGGGGGGCGGGGGGCGGGGGGTGGGGGGTGGGCGGTGGTGGTGGGAGAGGGTACAGGCCAAGCATCTTTGTGTGAGTGTTAGGCAGCAGCGGGGTGAGGAGGCTCTGGAGCCCTGATATGTCCCACTCTGGTTGGTGTGGGCCATCCATGAAGACAGCCCGTGTGCAATTTTCACTAATCAATGCTCTTCTCTCATTTTCAGGAGAAGAATGCTCATAATGCGGCAGAGTGTGCGAGGACTGGTGGCAGCCAGGCGCAGAACGCCATTCTTAGCCGCTTCAAGCAGGAGGCCTTGGATCTGGAGAGGAGCCATGCCCCAAGGTCCACTGGTGTCAGTGAGGCTGGGGTACCACAGCCAGCTATTTATGCCCAACAGTGAGGTCAGCATTGTTCTCCCAACAGTCATAGCACTACTGAATGTTAATTTGCAACATGGCTTGACCATTGCTTATGGAGGGATGAGCGCATAATGATCCGAGGATCAGGGATGCATATTGACATTGTCTCCAGGTTAATTGATCCTCTGTCCTTGCTCTTCCTTTCAGCATCATTGGAGCAGGGCTGGGTAGATGAGGAGCAGAGGCCTCTCTCACACCTGAGGGGTCTGAAGTCTCACCAGCGTCACACCGTTTCTGCCAGGCAGGAACCAGCGCAGATATTAGCACCTCAGTGGGAATTAGAATATCGGCTAGTGTCCCGGGACACAGCGGTGAGGGCACTTCACAGTCGCTGGAGGAGCTGGCAGAGAAAGACAGTGCCCATGGCGCCAGCAGTGGGAGGACTGCAGGGGACCAGGCACATGCTCAGTCGGTGCCTGATGATGTGCCTCTGCAGTCGTCCGCGATGCAGCAGGTGCAGGAAATTCGGCCAGAAGTGCAGGAGCATCTGGGGAGATACATGAGGCAATGCTTGGCTTGGTCTCCGTGGTGGAGGAGTCTATGCGGACGATCACTGAAGCAATGAGCCTCTTGCCTGAACGCCATGCATCCTCCATGGAGAGAGTGGTGACTGTCATGGAGAGGCTACTCCAGGAGACCCATTAGTTTTCCTGGGGATGTGCTCTGACCACCAAGCCCTCACATTGGCATTGACCTCAGCTGTCAGTGCCAGTGTTGGAGATGATTTGGGCATCAGCTTTCCCAGCTCAGTGCCCATCCATCCACGGTGATCAGGGAGGTCTGAAGTGACCTCACGTCAGCGCAGCAGCTGCCTGGTGTCTCTGCAGGCATCTCTCAGGGCACTCCGGATGAGTGTGGCAGCTCCTCCTCCCCTCTCCCAGTGACCGCTGCACCCAGTGAGGCTGTGACGACTGGGGAGATGCCAGCTGTGGAACTGGCAGCTCCCTCCCAGGCGGGGCCAGCACAGGCTCCACGGGCAAGAGGATGACTGCCAAGGTCATTGAGGCCAACAGGACAGCAGAGTCAGCAGGCTGTCTCAGAAGCCACTCCCAGTGATGGGGCAGCACCAAGAAGCAGCACCCGGAAACGAAAACATAAGGCAGCTTAGGCACACTACGGGTTTTTCACTGGTGCTTTTGTGTTGGCCCAAGATGAGGTCTATGATTTGCTTTGTTTTGTAACACTATTCTTTTTTTGGAATAAGTAGGTTTGCTTGACATAATAAATTCAGATATGTCACCATGGCTGAGGGTGCCTCTTTTCTTCTACATGTGTACGGTTTCCAAAACTGTAATGAGAGCTTTGTTGGACATTCAGCTTTATTAACAAGGCCCTTAGTGACTGTTCCTAACCTGGCAGATCTTGCACTTAGGTGTCGAGTATCGCTCCTACAGCCCAGGCTTGTCCTGGAGGTCCATCTGTGGTCTGCTCGCTGAAGGTTCTTTGGATTAAAGCCTCCCTGGAGTATGCCTGGGTCAGTGACTAGCACCTCAGCTTTTTCTGTGCGTTCTCGTCCTCAGACTCACTGCTGGACTCATCGTGTGTAGCCGCAGCCACTGCGTCGACGTCTTCATCGTCCACTGTGTCCCCCCTTTCCAGCGCAAGATTGTGGAGAGCGCAGCATGCAACCACTATCACCGACACACAATCTGGGGGATACTGGAGTGCGCCCCCTGAGCGGTTGAGGCATTGGAAGTGCATCTTGAGAAGACCAATGGTTCTCTCCACCACAGCCCTTGTGGTGCCGTGGCTCCTATTGTACCACTGCTCAGCTTCTGATTTTGGATGGCGGAGAGACGTCATGAGCCACCTTCTGAGGAGATAGTCCTTGTCACCCAGCAGCCATCCATCCAGCCGGCTGCAGCACTGAAGAGCCCCGGCACCTGGGAGTGTCTGAGGATGTAGGCGTCGTGGGAGGTGCCTGGGTACCTTGCACAGAATTGTAGAATCGGCATCCTGTGGTCACACACTATCTGCACGTTCATGGAGTGGAAGCCCTTCCTGTGGACGAAGGCACCGGGCTCACTTGCTGGCGCCTTGATGGCCACATGTGTACAGTCTATTGCACCCTGGACTCGGGGGAAGCCAGCAATGGCTGCGAAGCCTCTGGCTTGATGTGTCTGGCTTGCCTGGTCCCGACGGTAGTGGATGAAGGTCAATGCACTCCTGAACAGGGCATCTGTAACCTGCATAACACAAGTGTGGGCAGCTGATCGGGAGACACCACAACGATCACCCACCGAGCCCTGGAAGGAGCCAGAAGCATAGAAGTTGAGGGCAGCTGTGACCTTCAGAGCCACTGGCATGGGGTGTCCACCCACACAGTTAGCGGAGATCTCAGGCCCTATCATCTGACAGATAGAATTGACTGCCTCCCTTGAGAGATGGAGCCTCCTTCGGCACTGCACCTCAGACATAGTGAGGTACCTGCTTTGCTGCCTGTAAACCCTGGCAGCAAGATAGTGGCGTCTTCTGCGGCCCCTTCCACCTTGGACTACCTCTTGGCCCTACATCTCTTGTACCTGCGCCTGACCTCCCAAAGGTGGCTCCCCTGAAGGCTGAATGTGCACTCCTGGCCTCCTCCCCCTTCTAGACCTCCCTTCCTCCTCAGAGAAGCTGCCTCCAGTGGAGAGTTCAGCTCCCATTCCCATAAGGGTAGGCTTCCTGAAACCTGCAAGCCCAGAAAAGATTCCTCACTGCAGAGTGCTGACCTGAAGGTTAAGAATCCAGAAAAAGCAGCTGGTATGCATTTTGAAGTACTGCAGATCACACAGGCAAGTTTCAAAAACTTTCATAAATAAATACTTGAATGTGCGCATTCGTGACCCCACTGAGCCCTCTTATCCCGCCCGTGGATGAGGTTTATAAAAATGTGGCCTACCCACCTGCCCATTTTGCCCGTGCGCCGATCTGAAAATTGCACGGGTGCTGAAAAACCAGCATCAATTGGCACCTCAAAGGCCTTAAGTTAATGGCGGATACGGGTCGGACATCATTGATTGCCCACCCAGGGAAATATCGCAATGGCGTGCGATGACATTGGGATGCTCACTCGACGTCACCACGCATCATTTTATGTGCGGACGAGTGGGGCCCGCCCCCGCGTGCCAAAGGAAAGATTCTGCCCTGAGGAATTTGATTATAGTGGAGGAAAGGTGCGGGCTGCTGCTCCCATTCTCTTGGCTGTTTTTGCAAGATCCCAGAGGTGAGGAGGATCCAAGATATCAAGAGAGCTTGGCAACTGCATCACTATAGGGCAAGGTGAGAAGGTAGAGCCCATGAACTACCTCAGCCATTACAAGGATTGAAGCCACACTCTTGGCATTATTCTGCACCACACTCTTGACCAACTGAACGAACTGGCGCCCTGAAGTTATCCATTTTGGTAGGGAAAATAAAATAACAGAATATTTTTTTGAAAAGTGAGACACTGTAAATGTTTTCCTTCCGAGGACCTGGGTGTCCTTGTACATGAATCAAAGTTAATATGCAGGGACAGCAAACAACTGGGAATGCAAATCTTATGTTAGCTTTTGGTACAAAGTGATTATGGTAAAAGAGTGAAGAATACATAATAATAATTATACAGGGCATTGACAAAGCCACACCTCAAGTACCTTGTGCAGTTTTAGTCTTCTTATCTAAGGAAGGACCTACTTGCTTCAGAGCAAGTGCAACAAAGCTTCATTGTTCATCGCAAAGCTCAACTTGTCTTTAACTCGCCTTGAAAGTCCTGAGAACAAAATTCCAACAGTTCATCCCACCGTTGGGAAACAGGTTTTTTGCCTCCCGCCAAATTAAGTTTGAAAATCAAGTGGGCTGCTTTGTCCTGAATGGTGTCAAGCTTCTTGAATGTTGTGGGAGCTGCACTCATCCAGGCAAGTGCGGAGTATTCCATCACACTTCTGACTGGTGCCTTGTAGATGGTGGACAGGCTTTGGGGAGTCAGGAGGTGAGTTACTCATCACACGATTCCTAGCCTATGACCTGTTCTTGTAGCCACAGTATTTATATGGCTGATCCAGTTCAGTTTCTGGTCAATGGTAACTCCCAGGACATTGATAGTGGGGGATTCAGTGATGATAATGTCATTGAATGTCCGGGGCAAATGATTAGATTCTCTCTTTTTGGAGATGGTCAGTGCCAGGCACTTGTGTGGTGTGAAATTGCCATTTATCAGCCCAAGTCTGAATGTTGTCCAGGACTCGCTGCAAATGGACTTGGGCTGCTTTACTATCTGAGGAGTTATGAATGGTGCTGAACATTGTGCAATCATCAGCGAACATCCCCACTTCTGACCTTATGGTGGAGAGAAGGTCATTGATGAAGCAACTGTTTTATGTTCTAATGTTCTTACAGGGCAAAATACTTGAGCTGAAGGATGAGATGAAACTATCTAATTAAAATGTCCTGCTCCAGCAAAATCAGGGTCAACATTTGACAGGGGTTCTTAGGGATGATTTTCTTCTCAATAGCTCTAAAAATCAGAGAATTTTGTTAGATTTTCTGTTGGGTATCACCATATTAGAAATTTTTAAGGATGAAATAAATATTTGTAAATGATATATGAAAGCAGAATATTGTATTTCTATAGTATTTATTATGTACTGAGGTATTTTCCAGTGCTTCATATTATGGTAGATAAGAAATACTGTTAACCATAAGACAAATGGTTATGGAGAAAATGTTTTTGGTTATAAAGGTTGAGTTTATATTTTTTACAAGTCTTCAGTAACTATGATAAAAGTTAAAAGAAGGTGCAGTATTTAATTTCCAGAATAATGAATGCCAAGGCAAGAATTTGAGACTTCAGTTCAAGATATAAATGAAATGAAAATATCAGGTGCACATTAAAAAATAAATAAAACAATTTTAAAATAAGCATGCAGAATTTTTTTTAGGTTTTATAGTTGAAATAAGGCAATTTAAGAATGAATGTGGCATATTTTATCTATTATTTACAACACCTTTTTATACGAACTGGTATGTCTCATACTTAGATTAATTTTTACACTAGTTTTGCGTAGGTACTGTGTTCTCAAATGCACACAGTATACAAAGACAAGGATGAAGAAACTGCCTAGGGGCTGGCTCAAAATTGCCAAGTCCAATTATACTAGGGAAACCAATAGACATCAATAGTGCTTAGCTGATAATGAAATTTATCTTGTGCAGAGGGTAATGCTATTGCACACTTTCCACACACTGAGGAAGAAAAGGCAAATTTGTTTAAGTCAGATATTGGATTTCCAAGAATGGTCAAGGACAAGCTGAGCTAAATGCATAAATGATCCACATGTTTATCAATGATTAGATGTTTTTAAATCAATTAGCCTATGCTCAATTTGTTTGAATCATTTGCATCATAATTTTGAAAAGCTTTAATTTCAGCATCCGAAAGTTTTCACTTTTATTGACAAAATAACTCACGTAACTTATATTTCTGTTAACTGAAGTCACATCTTTGCTTGCCTTTATATCTTCTGAAGGCCCAGAATATTCTTCTTTACAATTAAGTGATCAAAGTTGCATACAGTACTGCAGATGCCTGACCAACAACTCATACAGCAGCTAGGTTTTATTTAAATTCTTGTCATTCTGCTAATACAACCCTGTACTTCGTTGATATTTTCACTGAAGTCAAGTACGGTGCTGATAGCTTCATGGATTTTTCCCAAAATCTATCTTTGACTGGCATGTTGTACGACTTTAACATGCATTGGCTTCATGCTCCCATATTAAAGACTTCAAATAATAAATTGTACAATCTGTGCAGAGGGTGAAGATTTCAAAAATCAGCTAAATATCAGTTAGGGCCAAGAGTGACAGTGGGACATTGAGAGTCTTTTTAGCATTTAACACAGAAAGAATTAGTGTTAGATTTAAACAATGTGCTTTAAATTACCATATTAGCCAGAGCGTAAGACATGCTGGACATAGGAAGAACTAGGATTTTAGAAGGAAATATTTTGTCGTAACCCTAAATCATAAGGTGCATGGCAATTTTAGGTGACATTTTTACTAGAACAAAGTGCGGCCTGTGATCCAGCAGATACAACAATTGTTTCAGAGATTTAAAATTTGTCATACTACTCTGAGTTAAAAGGGGGTGTTTCTGTTATGAGCTAAGTAGTGAAGATGTGCCTATACAATGACCGGAGACAACAGTTAACTTGATCTGTCATCACAGGTTCAAGTATTCAAAGAAAATAATCAAAAATGCACAGCTTTTAAAAATATCTCGATGATTTTATTTCCATGGGCAGAATTTTCCGGTCGGTGTGCGGGGGTGGGCCCAACATGTTGACACGTTAAATGATGCTCAATGACGTCGGGCATGCGTCCGATGTCGCCACGCGCCATCGCGATATTTTGGTAGGCGGGTGCTACAAGTTCCAAGGAGTGCCTGCCATTAATTAATGGGACAGTTAAGGCCCTTGAGGCAGCAATTGATCTCGATTTTTTGGAGCCCATGCGATTTTCAGTGTGTCGCAATGGGCAGGTGGGTAGGCCACATTTTTAAAAATCTCATCCAAGGGCAGGATAAGAGGGGTGAGTGGGCTGGCTCATGCGAGTAGTTAGAACTTTAGTTTATTACTTACTGCTACTTGCTTGTGTGAACAGGATAACTTCATTTTGCTTCAGAGCTGCTTTGACAGAAAGATCAGGCTTCAGTTCAGGACTCTGGAGGAATCATTACACTTGGGACCTTCCAAGTATCAGACAGCCTTCCCTTACCCTGGGAATGGGGATAGTGCTCTCCACTGGAGGCACCTCCTCTGAGGAGGAAGAGAGGGCCAGAAGGGGGAGGAGGCCAGGCGTCCATATTCAGCCTCCAAGGGAGCCACCTGTGGGAGGACAGGCGCAGGCACAAGAGGCACAGGGTCAACAGTGTCCAAGGTGGAAGGGGCCTTAGAAGACGCAACTATCCTGCTGCCCGGGTTTACAGGTGGCAATGCAGCTACCTGAATATGACTGAGGTGCAGTGCCGAAGGAGGCTCCATCGCTCAAGGAAGACAGTCACCTCCATTTGCCAGATGATCAGACCTGAGATCAGCTCCGACTGTGTGGGTGGACACCCCGTGCCAGTGGCGTTGAAGGTCACGGTTGCCCTCAACTTCTATGTCTCCAGCTCTTTTCAGGGGTCAGTGGGTGATCTTTGTGGAGTCTCCCAATCAGCTGTCCACAGTTGTGTCAAGCTGCTTTGACAGATGCTTTGTTCAGGCGGGCATTGATTTTCATTCACTCCCGCTCGGACGAGGCCAGCCAGGCTGAGTGAGCCAGAGGCTTTGCAGCGATTGCTGGCTTCCCCCGTGTCCAGGGTGCAATAGACTGTACATGTGTGGCCATCAAGGCGCCAGCAGGTGAACCTGGTGCCTTTGTCAACAGGAAGGGCTTCCACTCCATGAACATGCAGATAGTGTGTGATCACAGGATGCTGATTCTACAAGTCTGTGCAAGGTACCCAGGCAGCTCCCATGACGCTTACACCCTGAGACACTCCCAGGTGCCGAGTGGCTTTTCAGTGCTCCGGCTTGGCTGGATGGATGGCTGCTGGGTAACAAGGTCTATCTCCTCAAAATGTGGCTCATGACGCCTCTTTGCCATCTAAGAACAGAGACGTAGCAATGGTACAATAGGAGCCACGCCTCCACAAGATGCATTTCCAATGCCTGAACCATTTAGGGGACGCATTCCAATACTCCCCAGATCGTGTGTCACTGATAGTGGTTGCATGCTGCGCTCTCCACAATCTGGCGCTGGAAAGGGGGGACGCCGTGGAGGAAGAAGATGTAGATGTATCTGCTCTGGCAGCAGATGATGAGTCCAGTAGTGAGTCCGAGGACAAGCACACTCAGGAGAACGCTGAGGGAATAGACGCTGACCAAGGGAACCTCCAGGGAGGCAGGGATACCTGGGAGGCTTTGATCCAATGCTCCTTCAGCTAAGCCACCAAAGATGAACCATCAACATGCCAGATCTGCAGTCTTCATACTCGATATCTGAGAGCAACGTTTACCTGGTCAGCAACATTAACTATGTGTCTTGTCAATAAAGCTCAACGACCAACAAGTCACTCATAACATCATGGGTTTCCCTTCACCTGAATAAAGCACCCAGAGGCTTGTTGAGAAACAAAACATTTAATGGTTGTCAACTTGGCATACAGAAATCAAGGTACATTAAAAGGTGTTGAACAGCACACCAACTTAAACGTAACTTAAAAGTGGACAAAAGAAAACCACTAATGATAAGCTCGTGTTGTGCCAAAAGTGCTTTACACTTACTCTTGTGGATGCTACATCTAGGTGCTCCCCCCTCGCTGACACCAGAATTAGAGACAGCCTGCTCATTCTGCTGTCCTGTTGGCCTTGATGACCTTGGCGGGCGTCCTCTGGCCCATGGAGCCTGTGCTGGTCCTGACTTGGAGGGAGCGGCCAGTGGCACTGCTGGCATCTCCCCAGTCACTGCAGTGTCATCAGATGCCACTGTCACTGGCAGAGTGGCAGAGGAGCTGCTGCCGTCATCCAGGGCGCCCTGAGAGGAGCCCGCAGAGACAATAGGCAGCTCATGCGCCAACGTGAGGTCACTTTGGACATCCCTGCTCACCATTGATGGACGGCACCCAGCTGGGATACTGGCTGCCCAATCCATCTCCCACACTGACACTGACCACCTGATGTCATTGCCAGTGTGAGGGCTTGCAGGTCCGAGCGTGTCACCAGGAAGCCCTGATTGTTCTCCAGGAGGAACCTCTCCATGAGAGTCACCACTCTCTCCATGGAGGAGGCAGTGTGCTCGGCAATGAGGGTCATTTCATTGCTCATGCTCTGCCTGGACTTCTCCATCACGGAGACCATGGCACACATTCCCTCATGTATCTCCGCCAGACCCTCCCAGACATCCTGCTGGACTTCCAGCATCTGCTGCCTCAGGAAGACTCCAGAGGCACATCATCAGCCACCGACTGAACATGTTCCTGGTCCCCAGCAGTCCTCTGACTGCCGGCACCCTGGGCACTCTCTGCCTCCGCCTGCACTTCAAGCAAGTGGGAAGTGCCCTCACCGCTGTGCACCGAGATACCAGCGTGATGATCTTACTCCCTCTGAGGTGCTGGTAACTGTGCTGACGCCTGTCTGGCTTAGGGGGTAAGACGCTGGAGCGTTAGTGTCTTCTGTGCCCTCAGGGGTGAGTGGCAGT
Organism: Carcharodon carcharias; assembly: GCF_017639515.1. Classification (NCBI taxonomy): domain Eukaryota; kingdom Metazoa; phylum Chordata; class Chondrichthyes; order Lamniformes; family Lamnidae; genus Carcharodon; species Carcharodon carcharias. The sequence continues at coordinate 61,651,537 of NC_054469.1, forward strand.
CCCTCTGCCTCCTGAGCCCGGGTGTGCTCTGGTGAGGCTGAAAGGAAGAACAAGGACATTTGATTAGCTGAAGTAGTTACACTGTTAATGTGCATGCCTGGCACCCGGATCAGGATGCGCTCCTCCTTCCATTATCAATGGGCATCCCGCGTTGGAGGTCCACAGTACTGTTTGGGGGTGAGTTCCAGGATTTTAACCCAGCGACAGTGAAGGAACGGTGAAACATTTCCAAGTCAGGATAGTGAGTGACTTGGAGGGGCGCTTCCAGGTGGCGGTGTTCCCATGTGTCTGCTGCCCTTGTCCTTCTAGATGGTAGTGGTCATGGGTTTGGAAGTTCTTAGAGTGTGAGAAAGCAATACACAGTCAACAGTGGAATGTTTGCACTGACAGACATTGGGACCTCAGGGCACCTCCCAGTGGCACCCCAACCTCACCGCGACCGGTTGACCTGGGCGCATGGCGCCTCTCCAGCTCTAGTGCCTCCTGCTCGTATCTGGTGATGATGAGCAGATGGGGCTGCCCTCTGCCAGGTCTGCAGCCGCTCTACATTATTGTGGGCTGTCTCCTCCTGAAAGGAGAGACGAGCATTGATTAGTCCACCCTGTACCTGCATTGCCATTGCAGACTGGCAACCCCCACCTGAGGAAAAACTTGCAGGGCTAAGCCTATTCGTGACCCTGGAGCCGCAATACACTCACTCCAAGCAGCCAGGTCTCATCCCTTGCCCAGATGCTGCCTCCCTCACATTTGCCACTCACACTCTAAGAACTTCCAAAGCCATGACCACTACCATCTAGAAGGACAAGGGCAGCAGACACATGGGAACACCGCCACCTGGAAGCTCCCCTCCAAGTCACTCACTATCCTGACTTGGAAATGTTTCACCGTTCCTTCACTGTCGCTGGGTTAAAATCCTGGAACTCACCCCCAAACAGTACTGTGGGTGTTCCTGCACCACATGCAGCGGATCCAGAAGGCAGCTCAACACCACCTACTCACGGGCAACTAGGGATGGGCAATAAATGCTGGCCCAGGGACACCCGGGAGGCTTCGATCCAACGCTCCTTCAGCTAACCCACCAAAGATGAACCATCAACATGCCAGAGCTGCAGGCTCCATACTCGATATCTGAGAGCAACGTTTACCTGGTCAGCAACATTAACTATGTGTCTTGTCAATAAAGCTCAATGACAAATAAGTCACTCATAACATCATGGGTTTCCCTTCACCTGCAGAACTAATGAAGCGCCCAGACGCTTGTTGAGAAACAAAACATTTAATGTTTGTCAACTTGGCATACAGAAATGAAAGTACATTAAAAGTTGTTGAACAGCACACCAACTTAAAAGTAACTTAAAAGTGGGCAAAAGAAAACCACTAATGATAAGCTCATGTTGTGCCTAAAGTGCGTGAATGAATGAATATAAAAACAAAATTCTGAGGTGGGGGGCAGGGGGGAGCAACCTAACTGCTGTGCTGCGTGATCCATGTCAACACGGTGCTCACCCTTCCTGATCGCAAGAGGTCATTAAACCACTCGTAGCACTGCACCCAGATGCGTCTCATCGTGGGAGCTGACCTATGCTGCCACCTCCTCCCAGGTACATATTGTTAGGTGGAGGAGGGCTGGCCTCTTCCTCCCCTCCTTTGTTACCAGGATCTCGCGGTGTGCTGCCACCTCCTCGAGGAGGGCAGTGAGTCACTCATCCAAGAACCTCGGGGCCGACTGCCCTGCCGACCTGCCCTCTCGCCTGGCCTGTTCTCCGAGGACGTTATCCATCATGCTCCTGACCGACATCAGTGGCAGCCTTAAGACGGCTGCCTGAGCCGTTTTTGAATAGGCCGCCGGGCCGCCATTGGACCTGGTGGTCATTGGCCTCCCGCTGCTGCTGCCTGATCCACGGGACCCGCGATTTACACTGGGCGGGGCCTTAATTGGTAAAATGGCGGCGCAGAGCCGATCGTGGGCGGCGATCAGCTCCGCACCCGCCCCCACCCGCTCCTGCCGAGTCCGCCCGCCACACAAAAGATCCTGCCCCATATGTTTTTCGCTGCAGTCTACAGGAGATTAATTTTTAATTCCTGTTGGCTCCAGGACTATTCTGGAGGGTTAACAAACCTAGGTCTGAGGTAAGAAAAAGACGATTTGTATTCAAGATCAGTGAGGTGACACAATGAAGGCCATCCAAGAAAACTCACTCATCTTAAAATGTCAAAATGGTCAGAACAAAAATACTGCTGGAAAAATTAAGCTCACTCACTGATGTGGGATTGTGTGGTTTCTTATTTTTTTATTTCAGGAAGGGGGGCTCGAAGTTAAGGGATGTGTGCGGTTTCCGATTTTTCCTATCATGTTACACTCACTTCTGTAAAAAGTTAAAGCAAATTAATGATTCGTATCTGTCCTCATCCCACTGAAGTGTTTCATTTCACCTACTGAAAGATTGGAGAAGTGCACATCAGGGCAAGTATGAAAGACACAATATTCAGTTCAGATTCTGAGACAGTACTATTGTTATGCCATCAAATTATGCAGTGTTATTTGCCAGTGCATGTACAGTGCTGAAGTTAAAACATGGGAGCCACTTATGGGAATGATCAGCACCCCTGGACCTGAGAGAAGTGGGAATAGGTCTTGAAGCCAATGGAAATTTAACCTGGGGGATGTAAACTAGCCTGCCAATTCACAGTCACTTGTTTCACACCATTGCACAGAGAGTCAGGCATAAGTAACCTTTTGGAGGAAAAGGCGAAAATACAAATTTGATGAAATATATTGCAGAGGAAAGCCATTAAAACTGACAGTATTAATGGCAATGTCTCAAGAGAAGGGAATTTAAGAGATATGGTGAGAAGACGATATTAAAATGTATTAAAAAGTGAAAGCTTTACAATTAGTATTTTCTCTTGGTGTACAGAACTTGATTGCTGAAAGAAAAGTCATGCTGTTGAGTCTTTTCTTTAGCAATGACTATTTTAAGCAATGAGTTTTGATTTTTCCACATTTTTCCAAATTTTATTGCTTAATTTTTTTCCTATGTGTTTGACACCCTGAACAAAAGTTAATACTGAACTCTTGAAAATGCAATTAAAATACACCTCACTCTGGGTGAAATAAAACAACCTGTAATTATGATGCATGCAGCTAGAGGGCGTCAGTACAAAAAATAAAATGTGAAAGGTGCTCAATGTACGTCAGTGACTATACATTCTCCTCACAACTTTATACATGCACATGACTTTCACTGTTTTCCTGTCACTTATTTTTTATTGTCTGACTATGTACTGACAAAGCACAAATGTTATTTACATGGATGTGGTGTGCTATAGTAATCTAGATCAAGAGTCATAGAAATTACAAGAGTGGCCATTTGGTTCATCGTATCTGTGCAAGTACCAGCTCATCAGCTGACGCTATCTATTGCAATGCTGTCTTCTTTCCCTGCATGCTTTAATATTTTTTGCATTCTCATTCCAATCTTTATCCAGTTGTCCGTTAAATAATAAAGGCCCATTTTCTTGAGACTTCTACCAAGTGCAAAGATCAAGAAGAATATAAAGAGTAAAAGGATTGGGTCTCTGCCCCTTTGTCATTGCCAGTGCATTTACAGGTCTGGGAGGGTGGTCGTGGTCACAAGCTTGATACCGTAATGTCAATGAGGTGGGAGGGACATTTCCAGCCTCCACCTTTCTTTGACGCAATTTTTGGTTTGGTGGCCCAGGAGAGGTCTCCCAAAGGACATGTACCAGCCCCCTGTCGATCGATGGGATCTGTGAGGGTTCTGGACAGGCTGAAGATTTCCAGTTTAGGATAGCAGTGATTGTTAAACTGCGCCTGTAATTTTAAAATCCAGCCAGGATCTCCTAACTGCCAGTGGAGGTCCACAGTCAAAAGGTTCTGACATTGCTCCCCAAGCTTAGCTATAGGCTGGAGAGGCCTGCAAGTGAAGCCCACTTTTGAGCCCTTGCATGAGTCCAATCCTACACTAGGGGAGAGAAAGGGTGGGGTAGGGGGAAATGGGGACAGAGATTTGTAAGTAGATCAAGACAAGATATATTTGTGATCCTGGGACTGGATAGGAACGTAAGAAAAAACTTCCACTCATATAGCACCTTTCATGACTGCAGAACATCCCAAAGCACTTTACAGAAGTACTTTTTTAGTATGGTAACTGTTGTAATGGAGGAAACATAGCAAGGCCCTACAAACAATAGTGGGATACAAATCCGATAACCTGTTTCTGTAGTGATGACTGAGGCTTCAACATTGGCCAGGACATTGGGACAACTCCCTCGTTCTTCTTTGAAATTGTGCCATAGGAGTTTTTACATCCAACTGAGAGAGAGCAGACAGGACTTTGATTTAATATCTCATCCAGAAGAGGCTACCTCCAACAGTGCAGAACTCCCTCAGTACTGCACTGCAGGGATATCAGTCTTGATTTTTGTGCATGAGTCCCTGGAGTGGGACATGAACTTACTACCTTCCAACTCAATGGCAAGAGTGCTACCAACTCAGCCAAGGTTGACACGTCACACTTTGTGAGTTGCTGGTGCTGAGGAAGGGACAGCAGAATCTCTCTCTCTTTCCATCGGCCGTTCTGGTAAGGCTTTCCTTGTTTCCATAATCCTCTACATAAAAAAAACACTCCTTCTTTCCATCCAGTTATAAACCTTAACTTTGTTAATAAATTACCAGCCAGTAGAAAGGACCTTTCACTGAACCATTGAATCCTAATATATTTCCTGTAAATGGATATCTAGAACTGCAAGCAAAAATGTACTGCAACAGCTGTCCAATCAAATTCAAATCTGCTTCCTTGGTTTTATATTCAATCCCTATGCATCAAACCCAGAATCTTATTTATATATAATATGACTTTTTCCCCATGCACTCCCATCTTTAAACAACCATTTAAATAAATTAATGGAAAACCATTGGGTTCTGTTACAAACGTGTGATTCTCCCCTCACAATTATTTACGTCCGGGCATTGACTTGAATGAGGGAAGGGAGAGTTGTATATCCATGTTTGCAGATGGTACGAAGGTTTTGGATTAGGAGCAGGAGTAGGCCATTCGGCTCCTCAAGCTCGCTCTACCTTTTGATAAGATCATGGCTGATCAGATTGTGGGCTCTATTTTTCTGTCAACGCCCCCTTATAGAAACTTGATGTAGAAAATTACAAACAGGTATAGGCAAACCACCTTCGCCTGGTATTAATGGGACTGTATCCAATGTACCCGCTAAGGTAATGTGCACGCATGGCTGGGCAAAAAAACAATTAAATCACGCAATCAAAAAGACTGACAACTCACAACAACTAAATTTTAAAGGGAATGTTGGAGGTAACAGCCTCAGTAAGCAGCCTCCTCCATTTGAAAGGGGCCTAACACTGCTGACTGAATTTTGAGTCCTCACTGGGGCTAGAAGTAGAGACAGGTGAGAGCTAAAAATAGCCCTCGGTCAGTTTGCTGGTTGCCCAGCTCCACCTTGAGTCTGGGCCATTGTTGTGGAGGTGGGGAGGAGTGGGGGGAGGGGGGGGGGGTGTCGGTGGCAGGGCTAGGTGGCAGGTAGCTGACACGGCTCATCAAGAGCCTATTGAGGGCAATTAAAGGAGACCAACTGGGATTTTTTGGTCAGAATCCAGGTCCCCATAGGTAGCAGGGGTTTGTTTAGGAGTCTGGAGGTGGCCCAGCAACCGGTGCTACTGACCGGTGTATAGGCCCTCCTTGCCTGCCTGGACACAGGAGTTGATGCAGGTTGCCCTGCAGGAGGGGTTCCATTCTCACAGTGGTGGCCTGACTGCAAGATCCATTTTTAAGTTTAGAAAAATTGGAGAAAGAATGCCTCCATCTTGTAGCGCCCTTTTCCTCACTTACCCTCTGTTACAGCCTGCTGCTCCTTTCAAATTGGAAGGCCTCTGACTGGCCTCTGCTGTGAGGGCTTCGAGAGCACACCCACTGTCCTTAATTGGATGGCGAGCCTGTCTCCAGGCCAATTGAGATGGCGCCCACTGTGATAATCACAATGGGTGACTGCTTCACCCCGCAGCCGGGTTTGGGACCCAGAAACAGTTCTGAGCTGTGTTTCCTGTGTCAGGAGGGAAACATCTGCTCTGGGTTTCTAAAGCATCCACCTGTTTCAAATGATAAGCCTCTGTTGATATGAAAATTGAGGTCCTATTCATAAATGGGTTCCCAATTGCCATTGTAGGCCAGAACTAAGTTGCACACAATCGAACCAGCTCCAGGAACAATGGAGCTACAGAGGACCGTTAAAGCTAAGTGCTGAATTATTTTGTGGGCCCCAGGAGCAGGAATGAGTGGCTGTTTCCCTAGGACCCGCCATCTGCATCTGCAATCACAACTCTCCATCTGCAACTACGCAGCCACGCAGCCTGATAGTGAGGCTTTGAACCAGTAAGCTGCACTGTGACACCTATTTGGTGACCTGCATCTCATCTGCCTGACTTAAATAAGAGTTGGGCCTCAAAATTGTGTGGATCTCTTCACCATCCGAATGGGCACTAACCAGTGTACTTTGCCAGTTGGCTGCCCAATAAGTCAAAGTACACCTTATGTTGGACCAAAATAGACATTAATTGTGTCTACATGAATTAATAATTCCATCTGAACTCCATTGGAAGAGCAAAAGGATTTAGATGTCCACACATGCAAACACTAAAAGCATGTACAGGTACAAAAAATATTCCAAATAAAGAATTAAATAGTTGGCTTATATTGCCTTGAGTTTGGGAGATTGAGAGGTAATATGAACAAGGGTTTTAAAATGATAATAGGGATTCAATAGGATATTTCTTCATGTAGAGATCCTAGAACAGAAGGGCACAATCTTAAATTTAGAGCATTAATAATCAACGATTTCAATGTCAAACCTTCCATGCTGACGTCCAAATCACATATACCAATGGCAAACAAAACTCTCAAAACAGATTCTGAGGGTGTACTATCAATTTAAAACGAACCCGTCACCCTTACTTTGCTTTCTGCTTGTGTCCTCTCTTGAACCATATAGCTAGGTTGCTGTTAATTCCATGTCACTTAATTTTTGCAGCCAATCTGATATGTGGCACCTTATCAGGCACAATCTGAAGATCCATATATAAAGCATCACTTGAATTCCCTCAGTGATTTCATCAAAAAAAAATCAATTAACTTAGTCTTCAAAGTCACAGATTAAGCACCAGTAATTTACTTGAATACATTCCCATCATGAGTATTGGTCCCCATGGTAGAATGCTGGATAGTGTCACTTCAAAGCATTTCCAGGGCAACTGGAGCACGTCAAACACAACAGCCACCAGCAGGATTTCAATACCAAAATAAATCATTCCTACCAGTTCCAAGAAAACAATCTGGGCAGTGAACCAAGTTAAGTTAATTTGGCAAGTTGGTGTTGTACTATTTCAATAGGAATTATTCTCCCTAGAGCATCCTGGTTTCTCACCTCCACCCTTCCCACCATCCAGGATCCTAAACACTCCTTTTAAGTGAAACGGCAATTTACATGTGCTTCTTTCGACTTAATATACTTTAGTATATTAACCCCATCCACCACTTTCAACATCCACTCCCTCCACCACTGATGCACAGTAGCAGCAATGTGCATAATCTACAAGACGCATTGCAGCAACACACCAAGGCTCCTTTGACATCACCTTCCAAACCCACAACCTCTACCACCTAGAAGGACAAGGGGAGCAGATGCATTGGAATACCCCTCCCGGCAAGTTCCTCACTAAGCCACTCACCATCCTGACTTGGAAATATATCACTTTCCTTCATTGTCGCTGAGTCAAAATCCTGGAACTCCCTCCCTAACTGCACTGTGGGTGTATTTACACCACAGGGACTGCAGCGGTTCAAGAAGGCAGCTCACCACCACCTTCTTAAGGGCAATTAGGGATGGCCAATAAAAATGCTGGCATAGCCAGTGATGCCCACACCCCGTGAATCTTTTTTTTTAAAAAAGTTACTGCTCACAAAAACCATCTCCTCTACAATGAGTTGCCCAGATTGGGTGACTACTTTGCGGAACACATCCATTCAATATGCAATTGGGCCCAGAGCTTCTGGTCACCTATTAATTTAGTACTGGCCCACTCTCACTCTGATCTCTCTGCCCTCGACCTCATACTCTGTTTCAATGAAGTTTAATGGAAGCTTGAGTAACAGCACCTCATCTTTTATTTGGGCACATTACAGCCTTCTGAACTCAACACTGAGTCCAACAATTTCTTAACCCCGTCCCAATTTTTCTGCATTGTTGTGCGTAATGATTCTGCTTTCCCATTTATGGGTCCTCTGGACCCAGCTTCTTTTGTTCCTTCTTTTCTCCCATCACCATCTCCTTTTGCCTTGCACTATCACGCCTTTTGCCCTTTAATCTTTTCTATCTTCCACACTCGCAAAGATCTCCCTTTGTGTTCTTTCCCCCACACCCCCCTTTCCCTAAATCTGTATTTGATTATAACCTCTTTACATTTTTAACTTTTCCAGTCTGAAGATAGGTCATCAACCTGAAACATTAACCCTATTTCTCTCTCTACAGGCACTGCCTAGCCTTCTGAACATTTCCAGATTTTCCATTTTTATTCTTCCCCCAGCTTTGACTTTGTGACAGTGGCGTAATGACAACAGTAGAAGCGGGTATGCTGCACATCATAGCCAGAAATAACTCTCCAGTTCCATGCTGCGGCATGTTTTCACCACAAACATGTGTCCATCTTACCCACACGTCAATGTTCGAACCCCTCCAATCAGTATTCCACCCTTGCCACAGTACTAAAATGACACTTAATCAAAGTTCCGAATCACTGTCTATGTGACTGATCATGGTAAATGATCCCTCTTCCTCCTTCTTGACCTGTCTGCAATCTTTCTCATGATTGATCATATCATCCTTCACAAACAGCTCTCTCCCCTCTGTGCAGTCAGGCCATGTACATCTTAGTTGTTCCATTGATGCCTAAGGCCCGGCTGATGCAATTTTCAGATGTGCCTAGAAATACCAAGCAACCCAAATAGTCTAAATATGCAAAATTAGGCTCCTATGCTAGTTGTCAGACCTTGATTTTGATTTTGAAGTCAAAATAGGCAGAGTCCCCATTCATCCATCCATTTGTACCAGGTATTCAGCAACTCCTATGGCACAACCCCTTGCCCACGCAAAAGATGCAACACCTGCCCCTTCACTTCCTCTCTCCTCACCGTCCAAGGACCCAAACACTCCTTTCAAGTGAAGCAGCATTTCACTTGCATTTCCCCCAACTTAGTCTACTGCATTCGTTGCTCCCAATGTGGTCTCCTCTACATTGGAGAGACCAAACGTAAACTGGGCGACCGCTTTGCAGAACACCTGCGGTCTGTCCGCAAGAATGACCCAAACCTCCCTGTCGCTTGCCATTTTAACACTCCACCCTGCTCTCTTGCCCACATGTCTGTCCTTGGCTTGCTGCATTGTTCCAGTGAAGCCCAACGCAAACTGGAGGAACAACACCTCATCTTCCGACTAGGGACTTTACAGCCTTCCGGACTGAATATTGAATTCAACAACTTTAGGTCGTGAGTCCCCTCCCCCATCCCCACCCCCTTTCTGTTACCCCCTTCTTTTTTTTTTTCCCAATAAATTATAAAGATTTTCCTTTTCCCACCTATTTCCATTATATAAAATATAAAAAAAAAACCCACTAGAGCTATACCTTGAGTGCCCTACCATCCATTCTTAATTAGCACATTCGTTTAGATAATATCACCAACTTTAACTTTAACACCTATGTGTTCTATTGTACTATTGTTGTTGACATCTTTTGATGATCTGCTTCTATCACTGCTTGTTTGTCGTTACAACCACACCAACCCCCTCCACCTCTCTGTCTCTCTATCTCTCCGCCCCCCCACACACACACCTTAAACCAGCTTATATTTCAGCTCTTTCCTGGACTCGAACTCAAGTTCTGTCGAAGGGTCATGAGGACTCGAAACGTCAACTCTTTTCTTCTCCGCCGATGCTGCCAGACCTGCTGAGTTTTTCCAGGTAATTCTGTTTTTATTCAGCAACTTAACTGGTTGCTCTTAAAGGGACCATGGAGATGGTTCACAAAATGGCTCAAGAACCTTTCCATTTTTATCTTTTGCTGGGATCCCCAAATAACTTTTTGTAAGTTGCCAGCCTTGTGAGGCTAACACCCCTTACACTGCCTCCTCTCCATCCGAGCTCAACCTACTGGCTAGTTCAGCAAAGGGGTTGGTTGATACCTTATCCTCACAGCAAATTGCAGAAAGACACTTACTGGAAGCATGTTAATGAATGGCTCTGGCCTCATGCAGGTACGAACAAGTGGCTGAACTACCGTCCACCAACTTTATACCTGCTCCACCAACTTCATGTCTTGTTTGGGCACCACTTGAAAATTGTGCCCTCTGTGAGCAGTAGCCTGTCACTTTAAGGGGCCCATCAATAGCCCTCAGCCGGCTACAAGGAGCTATCCAGCTACCACCATCAGCCAACAATATCACTACTATTTAAATCACAGCAAGTCAAGCAGCCACTCAACAGATACCAGGCAGAAATTACCAAGAATCACCAACCAGTCAGTCAGCGCATTATTATACCTTGACAAACAATAATTAAAAGATGTTTATCCAGCAGTATCCAAACGATGACCATTCACTAGGTGTGTAACAAAGTAACAGAATGGCAGAATGTTGTTGTAAAAGAGATAAGAGAAACAAGGGTGAATGCAGCCACTGAAAGTGGGATCGGGTGTTAAAGCCTGACTATCGATGCTACACAAGTTTTTGCCTCCATTTTTACAGGAAAGAGAATGCTAACTTATTTCATCTGGAAAGGGAACTAGAAGATGTTGCAGAGGGAAGTTATGAGTATGGCTGAGAACTCTACATTTGGGGGAATGGGACCTGCCTGGGACAAAGTGGGCCAATGTGTTCCTTGAGAGGAAGTCCTGCTTCTCCTAGACCAGAAGTAAACTAAAACAACTTTTTTTAAACATACAATACTAGGCCTCTTCTTTCCTTCAATGTTGCTCCTACCAGTTTTGGTCAGGTGGGCAGAGTACCCCTACCCTCCTGCACAAAATAGCACATCAGGGATCATGAAAGGACCATGAAAAGTTATTGGGGGTAGGCAGGAAAGGGGATTGAGGTTACATTCAGATCAGCCATGATCGTATTGAATGGCAAAGCAGGCTCAAGGGGCCGAGTGGCCAACGTCTGCTTCTAATTTGTATGTTCGTCTGTATGTGCGATCTTGCGCTTTTCAGCTTATTACTTACACATCTGTGAGGACCTCGCCAAATCTCACAATAGGGGCAGGCAGGAAGTCACTGACCCCGTCGCTACCTCATGGGGTCAAAGGTCCAAATGCCGTATTTAAATGGCACCCAGACAGCCATCCACTCGCTACAGGCCAGGAGCTTCAGTCTGGCTGTCATTTAAGACTCTGTGTCAACCAGAATATCCCAGCGCAGAAAACTTGCAGCCCCACAGCTCAGCGAAGCCTCCCTGAAGATTATCCTCCAGGCTGTCCAGGAAAGGCAGGAGGTGTTGTTTCCCTAGAATGGCAGCAGGATGCCCTCCCGTCTGACCATAGTGGCTTGGATAGAGGTCTCAGTGGAGCTTAGCACCCACGGGGCCCACCTAAGAAACACCCAGCAACGCAGGAAGAGGATGAATGATCATAAGATCATAAGAAATAGGAGCAGGACTAGGCCATTCAGCCCATCGGGCCTGCTCAATCATTCAATAAGATTATGGGCGGAATCGTCCCAGACTTGCACTAAGTGTGGTGATAGGTAGAGAAAATAATGTTGTGTCTGCCAGCAGCAAGGCTGGCTTCTCACGCTGTATTGTCCCAAACGCGCTGCATTAATTATACATTCCCAGGAAACACATTTTCATGGTGGGTGGGCTCTCATTTGCCCACCATACCATCACTTCGCAGCTTCATCATGCTGGGCATCATATTTAAAGTACAAAATAAAAGCAAAGTACTGCGGATGCTGGAAATCTGAAATAAAAACATAAAATACCGGAAAAACTCAGCAGGTCTGACAGCATCTGCGGAGAGAGAAATAGAATTAACGTTTCGAGTCTGAATGACTCTTCTTCAGAGCACTGAAGAACACTGAAGACTCGATATTTAAAGTGCACACCTCTCAGTCCTTCCAGCCCAGGGCTGCTGCACAGAAGACAGGATGGCCCCGAAAGGCAAACAGACTGCAGCCATACCCCCCACCCCCACCGCCCTCTGGATTAGTGACATGTCCCTCGAGCGCCTTTTGGACACCGTGGAGGCCGCCATGATGTCCTCTACCCTGATTCTGGCCGCAGGAAGGACGGCGGCATCACCAATTCAGCATGGGAGGTGGTGGCTGTGGTAGTCAGCACCAATGCCCTGCAAAAGAGGACAGCCACCCAGTCCATCACTCTCAACTCACACACTCACAAACCCATCCCACATCCGCAGGGCCCTCACTCACTGCCAGTTCAAAGGACAACACCATTCACTCTCCCACACACACCTTCATTGTCCTCATCCCGTCCATGGGACCACGCAGCACCCACACATACCAGGCATATTTATCATCTGGCTGTCAGGCATCCTGTTTACACTCTCTCCATCTCTATTCATGCTGGACAAGCTGGAACACAACAAGAGGGAAAGGTCACAGACCGGTGGAGCAATGCCTGAAATCAAGGTCCTCATGGACTTTGAAAACAGAGCCATCCAACTGGCCAGCAAGGATCTGGACTGGTCCTGTGCTGTCAGTGAGGTCAGCTGTGCTCTACCAAGTGAGGATGCACCAGTGCAACATCCATCAGGCAACCATGCTGTGAGTGATGTCTCCTGTTTCACAGGTCACTGCCATGCACTAATTATCTCTCCTTGCTTTCACAGGCACATCTGACAAACAGCCAAGAGAGTCCAGTACTCAGGATGTCCGATCGAGATCTGAGGGAATCTCAGAAGAGGAATTTGCTGAAATCCCCCCGAAGTCCCGTCACAAGCGCTCACCAACACCCTCCACTAGCGCAGAGACACACACCGCAGTGGGACCTAGCTTTAAAGTAGCCTCGGGAGCACAATCTGGTGAGCACATCGCACTTTTTGATCCACAGCAGGCGGTGGCAGGGACTTACCAGGTCCCCGGCACTTGGAGGACTGCTGGAGGCCTGACATTTTCTCAGTCCGAGTCAGATGATGAGCCTCTGGAGTAGGTCATGTCACAGTTGCTGGAGCTGCAAAGGCAAGCTCAGGAACACCAGGAAGGGAGGTCTGCTGCACTCCTCAGATTGCAAGTCATGACGGAGGAGTCCATCTGCCTTCAGGCTGAGGTGATAGCACCGGCATGCCAACGCACTGGTAGGATGGCAGCCGCCATGGAGACCTTGGTCCAAGACATTGCTCCCGTACTGCTGCACGGGCTGATCTCCATCGCAGATGCCATAGTTGGCCTCCAACAGTGTGTATGTTAGAGGGGTGCCAGGCAGCTCAATCTCACTCCAGCTACCCTTTCTCCTCAAGGAGTCAGCTAGGGGCCCTCAGGCACCCATAGGGAGGAGGAACAGAATGTGCACATCCCGGGGCCATCCATCCATGTGACTCTGGAAGTGTCTGGCCCATCCAAATCCACTCTTCCTGTGACCCCAGCAGCTTCGGCTCCAAAGGCCGAGGAAGATGCCACTGCCACACAGCAGGACCCTGAAAGCAGGCAGGGGCCCTCCAGGTCTTGGTCTTCCAGAAGACGCTTGTCAAGGTCATCATAGACTGGGCGTAGCAGTCAGCAAGATGTGCACATCGGGGGAGCACCAAGACGTAGCATCAGGTTTAGGAAAGTTATGAATATGTAGTCGCACAGCCTGGTCATGGGTGTTAATCACTTGAACATAATGTTCACTATTGTCAATGAACTCCCAAGAATGTCTCCCTGCCTATGGCTCCTTGTTCTGATGAGCTGTGTTCATGTCACTCAGATGTGAAACCTTTCTGCACAAGAGAAAGACAGGTGTCTCAGTCCAGGGCCTCTTCCCTGTGCTTTGTGCAGCCTTCAGACCAAAGATGGTCCGGCCTCACACTCCCTGGACACATCACCGATGCCTGCACCTCGACGGTGCCAGAATGTTGTGGGCAGGTGTCACAGAGTTCTGTCATTCTCTCTGTGCGCTCTCAGCACCTTTAAGGCGGGACTGGCCCGTCTCTGTCACCAGTGACATTGTGCTCCTGATGGGGTCAGGCTGAAGGTGGACAAAGGATCTGGTGCTTTTAAAGTTTCATGGCTCCGCTCCAAGATATGACCCTGATCACAGAATGCAAGCGAGCTGCCCTCAACCAGGCAAGAGTCAGACATTCACAGAGGCTATAGGAAGACCTATGGTGTCTCCTCACTGCATGTCGTCGTCAGTCTCCACAAATCTAGCAGCTATGATGGCCTCTCGAGTGTGCCTGCCTCGTCTGGCCAGTGTGAGGGCCTCATTGCCATCATTGTCGCCTTCGAGGACCTCCTCACCCTCATCACTGTCAATATCCTCCTCATTGGAGGAGACCTCCAGTTCCTGCATCTCCTTCTCAGCCAGCTCCTCTCCCCGTTACAACGCCAGGTTGTAAAGGGCGCAGCAGGTGATGATGATGCGTGATGCCCTCTGTGGATTATATCGCAAGGCTCCATCCAATAGGTCCAGGCACCGGAACCTCATTTTCAGCACCCTGACAGTCTGCTCCACCAAGTGGCGAGTTGCAGCATGAGCCTATAGTACCTTCACTCTGCTGTAGTCTGAGGCCGCCGCACGGGTGCCCTCAGCCACATCCTTTGTGGGTAAACCTTGTCCCCGAGAAGCCAACTCTGCAGCCTCTCTGGACCCTAGAAGATGTTAGGGATCTGTGAGCGACTGAGAACGTGGGAATTGTGGACAGTCCCTGGAAACCAAGCGCAGACCTGCAGTGATGTGTTTGTGGTAGTCGTGCACTAGCTGTACATTCAGTGAATGGAATCGCTTGTGGTTGACATAGTTGACCGTGTGTTACGATGGAGATCTGAGTGCCACGTGAGTGCAGTTGATGGCACCCTGCACCTGAGGGAAACCCGAGATCTGGGCAAATCCAATTGCTCTTGCATCCTGGCTCCCTTGGTCCCAGGTGAAATATACAAAGCTGTGTGCCCTCACGAAGATGGCATCCATGACTTCATGGACGCATTTGTGGATGGAGACTTGTGATATCCCACATATGCCCTAAAAGCAGCCACTGGCATAAAAATTGAGCACCGCCGTCACTTTCATGGCCATTGGCAGTGGATGCCCTCCATGTCCCTGTGGCATCAAATCCTGCAGCAGGTGGAAAATGTGACCGACCAGTTCCTTGGACATGCACAGTCTTCAGCGACGCTGATTCTTGGTCATCTGTAGGATTGAAAGGCAGCATCTTTAAACCCTGGGTCTAGCTTGGCACTGACCAGTGATGGCTCGCTTTGGCTCTTCGGCGGCATGTGTGGGAACCCCAGATACCCCTTCTTCCAGAGGGTGCTGCTCCTCCCTCTTTGTAGCCAGGCGCCTCAGTTGCTCTTTTCTCCATCATCTTCACTCTGTACAGCTAGTTCACCAGGCTCCATGATCCTGATGTACTCCTCCTGCAAAATGAAAGAGAGAGATACGTGGGGTAGCTTGAGTGTTCTCAGAATCTCTCTTGATTTAAGTCTGAAGGCCCCTTAACGCAACCCAGAACCTTCTGGCCACCACATGGATGACCAGAGTTTAGTGCGCTGCATGGCTGCTGGAAACCCCACCCTCCTCTGCCCCATTCTGCCTGGCTGATTGGCGGCAGCTTTGCCCATTGGACTACATGCTGTGCTCTCAGCTCAGGCACTGGCATTCTCCTAACCCACACTGCAAGGCTGTGCTCTTAGCTTGAACCATGGGGGAGACTGGTCCAAACTGGGATATTGACAGTGCAAGGGGCTGTGAGTGCCTCCAGCAGTGACTGCTCCACAGCCAGCTTTAGCGAGGAGATTATACAACGTGCCCAGTCATCCAGCTGTTCTGCAGTCCACTAAAATGCTCATTAGTTTTCAGACTGTGCCGGAGAGTGAGGAGGGTGAGAGGGGTGGTGGGGGACAGGGGGGTTGCAGGGGGGACGGGGTGGGGGGGGCTGTGTGTGTGTGTGTGTGTGTGTGTGTGTGTGTGTGAAAAGCTCTGGAATGTTTGATGGCACTTTCATGCCTCTGTGCTGCTTGAGTGGGCAGATAAGCTAGAGGCCCAGCTCCACGCATGTCAATGTGGCTGCTTCTGAACTGATTCAGCTGCAGAGGAATGGTCACTTTAAACAAGGTGTCCCTAATGCATGGTTGCTTTCCTCCCCCCCACCACACCACACATGCTTGTGCACCACTAACAACCACAGGGCAACCCTTGCCTGCCACCCCAAGTCACCTCAACTGAAGGGCAGCTCTTGGGCTCACCATCCCCCACCCCCCAAGTTGACTCAACCGCAGGGCAGCCTTTGCCTCTCTCCCAGTCACATCAGCCTTGAAGTCCAACAGCTGGTCCTCATGAGCGCTCCACAACGTTACTGTGCACTGACCTCTGATCTCCCTTCAAAGTGCAGCCTGACAAGTGCACGCCTTCTATATGCTGTTGTGAAACAGGTTGGTGTGGTGGGTGGATGATCCAGCGTGGGTGGATGATTCTGGCAGGCTGACCTCATAATGATATGCAGATGTATTACAATGAGGTTCCCGATGTCCGATGGGAAGGAACGCACCGGCCATTGATGGGTTGAACAAATGATCACAAACTGGTTTCACAACATTGTGAAACTGATTTCTGGCCTTCTCACCACATTGTCTGCTCACACGACCTGGCATGCCTGACGTCAGAGGGCACGGAAAATTCCGTTGTACGGCTGACATAATTGTGGCTTTAAATTCCACTTTCCCGCCTGCTCCTCCATAACCCTTGTAGGTCAAAAATTTGTGTAACTCAGCCTTATCTGTGACCCAGCCTCTGCTGCTCTCTGGGGAAGAGAATTCCAGAGAGTAATGACCCTGTGAGAGAAGAATACTCACCTCATCTCAGTCTTAAATATTTTTAACTATGCCCCCTAGTTCTGGATTCTCCCACAAGGGGAAACATTCTCTCAGCATCCTCTCTAACAATCCCCCTCAGGATCACAAATGTTTCAATCAGATCACCTCGTATTCTTCTAAACTCCAATGAGTATAGGCTGTAGCTGCTTAACCTTTCCTCAAAAGACAGCCCCTTCATCCCAGGAATCAACTAGTGAGCCTTCTTTGAACCACCTCCAGTGTGAATATATCTCTGCTTAAGTAAGGAGGCCAAAACTGTAGGTGTAGTCTCACCAGTGTCCTGTATAGTTGTAACAAGACTTCCCTACTTTTATACTCCATTTCCTTGCACTAAAGGCCAACGTTCCATTTGTCTTCCTAATTATTTGCTGTACCTGCATGCTAACTGTCTGTGATTCATTTATAAGGTCCTTCTGTACTGTAGCATTCTGCAGTCTCTCTCCATTTAAATAACATTCTGCTTTTTGATTCTTCCTGCCAAAGTGGACAACCTCACACTTTCAAACATTATACTCCATCTGCCAAGCATTTTTCCCACGCCCTATCTATGTCCCTTTGCAGACTCTTTGCATCCCCCTCACAAGTTACATTCCAACCTATCTTCATATCATATGCAAATTTGGATGCAATACAGTCTGTCCCTTTATCTAAATCATTAACATAGATTGTAAATGATCAGCACTGCTCCCTGTGGCACCCAACTCCTTACAGTTTGCCAATCTGAAAATGATCCATTTTCCCAACTCTTTGTTTCCTGTTAGCTAATCTTCTGCATCACCCCCAACTCCATATGCTCTTATATTGTGCAGTAACCTTTTATTGGGACCTTGGTGACTGTCTTTTAGAAGTCCAAATACACTACATCCTCTCGTACCTCTTTATACACTGTGCTCATTATTTCCTCAAGAAGCTCTAATAAATTTGTCAAATACAATTTCCCTTTCATACAACCATGTTGACTCTGCCTGATTGTTTTATGATTTTCTAAACATCTTGCCTTGTTAAAGGATATGAGCATTTTTTCAATGACAGATGTTAGACTAACTAGCCTATAATTTTCTGCTTTATGTCTCCCTCCTTTCTTGAATAGAGATGCTTTATTTGTGTATTTCCAATCCACTAGGAACTTTCCAGAATCTTGGGAACTTTGGAAGATCTGTTGTGGGTGAATGGCAAACTGACATTCACAAGGGCAACAGGAAGTCTAAGTGTTTGAGTGCACAGGGATGTCAGACAGGAGTTTCGGTTGTAGCACTCACCAGCAGATGGGAAAGTGCACTGAATGTGTGCCAGCCACTTCATGCTCTCAATGTCCTATCAGTTGCAGGACATCCTGCTTGTTAATCACTTACTGGGGAGAGTTCAGCAGCCGTCATAGGCATGCATGCTCCTAAACTGCTCATGCAATCATAGGGATGACAATCAATCCTCTGTCTTTATGCAGGACAAAAATGCCTACAATAAGCGGGGCCAAGATGGGAGGTGGCATTCTAGACATTAGAGTCCTCACCCCTTATGAGCAGCAGGACGCTGAGTTAGCCGGGGAGGAGGAGGACCATGCCTGTGCTGATGTTGAGACAGGACTGCCCCAGGAAGCCACTGAGGATGCCTCCAGTCTGCAGTTGTCAGCAGGGCCCACAGGGTAACACATTGATTTAATTAAGGAGCCTGTTTAGGCATGCACTAATTCTTTCCCCATTCCAGGTGCCAGCAAGAAAAGGGGAGGCCCACAATGCAGACCACCCAAAGCTCAACCTTCAACCCCATCTCCAAGGAGAATGACCTCTGAAAATGCGTTTAGTGAGGTTATTGCAGCTTCCGCTGCTGTTGGAACAAAGAACAAAGAACAAAGAAAAGTACAGCACAGGAACAGGCCCTTCAGCCCTCCAAGCCTGCGCCGATCATATTGCCCATCAACTAAAACATTTTGCACTTCCGGGGTCCGTATCCCTCTATTCCCAGTTGTCCCGATCTGAGATGTGGGTGGATGCCACAAGCGCACAAGGGGAGTTAAACCTGCTCTGTGAGTGGCAAGGAGCACTGTAGATGCAGTTTCAGGGCTGAAAGACTGAAGATCTACATTGTCTTCTTAACAGTAGAAACTAGAAGCTTCCCTACATGTCTAGAGAAAGCTGTATGGGCATGTCCAATCATTAATGGCCTTCCTTGGTGATCTGTCATTTTGAGCTAACTTGCTGGTGAAGGCTGCAAATAAAGAGGCAATGGGCAAGTTAGCTTTGGCTGCTTAAGGGATTTCAATGTAGGATTAAAGAGGCATGTGTGTGTGTGTGTACAGTTGACTGAAGCCTTTATCAGACCTCACATGGAGATTTGTTGGGTCTGCTTCTCTCCTTATCAAGGGTGGCAGTACACATTGCATAAAGGGTTTGCAACCAAAGTGCATCGGAAATCACTGAAGGACCAGGGTCTTAGTGCATGAGGTGAAAGAGAGTAGAATGGGCCTGTGTGCTGGACCGTGCTGAGGACTGTAAGGCTATCCATGTGAAGCATCAGAGCTCTAACAGGGCTCTTCAAGGTTCATACAGGAAGGATACTTACTTTGGCTGGAGTGTCCACGATGATAGATCACAGTCAGTCTTGCACTAATACTTAGGCCATCTAGGACCAAGACTTGAAGGAATTTCTGTCATTGGAGCATCTGGAGTGGTTGCTACTCAACAGCCCTTAGTGCAGGTGAGGCACTCTCAGTGAATGGACTCCAAAGTAACATCAAAGCTTTCTGGCATGATAAAGATGTCCACGGATGTGGGTTTACTTTGGGCGAGTGGCAATCGGGATCGAGGGGCAAGAACACGATCCTCCCTGATCAATCTGCATGGAGGAGCAATCTCAAGGGGCCAAATGGTGTTCTCATGCTGCTCCTCCCTGTGGACCCACCTAGCTGGTTCTGTCTTAAAAAAGCTCTCTGGTAGGTGTGTCACCCATTGGGAGCAGTTGTGAGGGTGACATGAGTGTACCCCTGCTGAGGTTAGATTTGATATTGCCTCTAAATTGCCATAAACACGGACTTTATAAGGGCATGGGTAAAATCTCAGTATACTTACAGGTGCCTGTGGTCACAGGAGAATGGAGTGCTGTGTGGTTTTAATACATGCATTTAGCACCAAGGCTCTGTATATTCCCACAGTTTGGCGCAGGCAAACAATCAAACCACTAGCAGGACAGATGTTAAGTAGCACAATTCAGCTATTATAAATTCAGGTACATTAGAGCAAAGTATAATGATGTCATATCCCTTAAGTGGCCTCTGCACATGGTTTTGCGACATCCTGGCCCTTGTCAGCTCCTTCCGCTTCACTGTCCTCATCATTGGAAGAGACATCTCGGTCGTCCATGTCTACCTCAGCCAAGACATCGTTGTAGCGTGAGGTCATGCAGGGCGCAGCCAGCAACGAAGATCCGGCCCATTCTCTATGGCAAGTATTGGAGAGCCCTGCCTAAGCGATCCAAACATCTGAACCTTATGTTTAGGAGGCCTAACATCTGCACAATTGTGGACCTGGCAGATGCATATGCGGCATTGTACCTCTCCTCAGCATCACTCCATGGATATCATCAGCCAGGTCTTGTAGGGCTATCCCTTGTCCCCAAGGAGCCAGCCCTGCAATCGCTGAGTCCTTTCAAAAACCTGTGGTATCTGGGAGTGTGTCAGAATGTAGGCGGCGTGAGAGCTCCCTGGGAATTGAGCACAAACATACGGGATTCATCTTCTGTAATTACACATCAACTGAATGTTCCTATTGATGAATGTGACGGGCTGTTGCCAGGGTGCTCTCAAGGCCATATGTACAGTCAATAGCCCTTGTGGGAAACCTGAATTTTCTGCAAAACCCACCACTCTTGCAGTCTGGCCATGATCCAGGCGGAATTGGACAAGTTGATGCACACTTCTGAAGAAGGCATCTGTCACCTCCCAGATGTACTTGTGTTGCTGACTGAGAGATGCCATACAGGTCCCCATTGGAGCCCTGGAAGGAGCCATTGGCAGAAAAGTTTAAGGCAGCATTGGCCTTTAATGCTACATGCATGGGATTGCCTCTATGTCCTTCTGGCTACAGGTCACCATGGAGAAGCTGGCTGATGTGTGCAACCACACTCCAGGACATTCTAAGGTGCCTCTGGCATTGCCATTTGCTCATCTGTCGATAGCTGCACCACCTGTGATATACCCATGGCCGGGCTAAATACTTGCCATTGTAGTGGACCCTTGTCACCAGCTTTCTGATCTTCTTGAGGTCCTGTTACCTCTTGCTTCTCAGGCCGTTGCTCCTTTTGGCCCTGTGACAGGCCCTTCTTCTCCTCATCTGGATGAGAGCAAGTAAGAAGGCAGGGTTGCCTGGAGCCTGCATCATCTAGGCCTCAGTTGATCTGTGAGTGAATTTAAGTAACAAATCTAGTGAATATATTCTTTCAAGGTTTGCCTCCATCCTAGAGCCACCAAGCCAGTGCTAAGTCCTGTGCCTGGCTTCCCACCCCACCCCTTCCAGGTGAAGGACATCCAGGAGGACCAGAGATGGGTGTTCTTTCTGTTCATACATGACTGCATATGGAGAAATTTTTCTTTGACTGGGGATATGAGAGCCATGTGTGAGAATCCTCCCACATTGTTCAGCTTGCCTCCAAGATGTACTACACTATGTTTCCAAATATACATTAAAGAAAGTTTATACCAAATTTGCAACTTTTAAGGGCTACATTTGAAACACGTTTAATCTGGTGACTGATTCTGCATTTTACGACATTTGAAGTTGCCCATTTTTTAAAAGCAGAGATTTGAGGAGTACTTGGAATGACATTATTTGCTTTTGGTTGACAGACCATAGCCTTGCGACTCAATAGTGAGACCATTGCCTTGGCAGCATAGAAAGACTAACCACATGAGCCATTGTCAGGCATGACCATTCAGCTGGGAGATGGAGGTTTGAAGCTGGGAGTTTGCTGCTGTCCACCATCTGTGCCCCTTGGAGGCAACACCTCCCTCCCTCGCTGCCTCTGACTGCAGCCGATGGTAAGTTGCAAAGAATAAATCGCAGCTCCACACCTGGCTGGGATCTCGATGTTATGAGACCCATGAGTCGGGAAAAAACCTGCTGCTGTGTAAGCTTCACCGTAGAGAGGAGAACACAATCGAGATGGTTGTCATCCAGTTGCCGCACGATTATTGGGGTGTCCTTTTAGTCAGTCAATTGTGCTGACCTTGAACTTCACTCACCCGAAAAGACCCTCCTCCCACTCCGAGGTATCACAATTTTATAGCAACTGCATTACATAGGCGGGACTACCAAAATGGTGCACATATCATTTGAGACTTGCTCCACAACTTTCTACCCTTCCCATCACCCACCAACTTCCCCCCATCACCCTTGATCTACCCAATATAAACATTCTTCTCCCCTCTGTCACCCTTGAACCTCCCCCTGTTAACCTTGCAGCTATAACCAACAACCTCCAAATACTTTCCCTCCCCTCTGAGCCTACACCAATTTCCCTGAACCTGACCCATTCCTGTTATCCAAACCACCTGTTTCATCCATTTCTGTGACAACCCCACCCCCCACCCCACCATAAAACCTTAATCCAACCTGACTATCAACCCGGACCTGCCGCCCTACTGCATCCCACTCCATCCCTCTCACTGTGACTGCTTCCTCCGCTGTCCAGTACTCTCAGTTCAACTCCCAAGTTCCCCACTGTCAAAAGTACTGCCCCTGACCATCATCCTTGCCTGAAAACCCCCCCCTCCCCTAACCAGTCACAGCAGCCCCAGGCTCAACAAGCAAGGCCCTTCCCTCCTTCCCAAGTTGTTGCAGCCTTGCGTTCCCTTGCTGCCTCCTTCCCTGCACTGGACAGTCTGTCTTTCTTCCCAGAGATCTCCCTTCCTTCTTTCCTAAGCCCGCCTCCGGTGTCCAGCCTCCACTCCACCATTCCACTCTGGACCCTTTCCACCCTTCACCTGCGTCCTGTGTCCAGCCTCCATTCCACCCCCTACCTCACCCTTCCCCCTTTTGCCTGCCTCCCATGTCCAACCTCTGCTCCACACTTCCACCCGACCCCCTTCCACCTTTAGCCTGCCTCCCGTGTCTAGCCTCCACTCCACCCTTCCACCATACTGGTCTCCAACTTCTACCCTTTGCCTGCCTCATATGTCCAGCGTTCCCTCCACCCTAACCCACCCTTCACCTTCTTTGCCTGCCTTCTATGTCAAGCCTTCGCACAGTTTGTCCTACCAGCACCCAATATGAGTCAAGAGTCTCAGATTTGTGAGCAGTCCACAAGAAGGCTGAAAAGCTGTTCACTTACTTCAAAGTCACGAAGAAGTAAGCTCGCCAGGTGCACAGCATTTATGTACAGCCATAAATTTCTTGCTGGTAGGGAACTTAATTTGGAGAGGGAACTGAATTCTGGCAAGGTGGCCTTTTAATGAGCGTGCATGATGTGCTGAAGCATACAAAAGGGCTTCTCGACATTGCTCGTCAGGAAGATCGACCCGCCTTCAAAATCTGGAGAACAGAATTCCTAACAATCCCCATCCACCACTACTCTCCTCCGTCTGGCTGAACTTGTTCTCACGCTGAACAATTTCTCCTTCAACTCCTCTCACTTCCTCCAAATAAAAGGTGTGGCTATGGGTACCCGCATGGGCCCCAGCTATGCCTGTCTCTTTATGGGGTATGTGGAACATTCCTTGTTCCAGTCCTACTCCGGCCCCCTTCCACAACTCTTTCTCCGGTACATCGATGATTACTTCGGTGCCGCTTCATGCTCTCGTCGGGACTTGGAAAAATTTATTAATTTTGCTTCCAATCTCCACCCCTCCATCATTTTCACGTGGTCCATCTCTGACACTTCCCTTCCCTTCCTTGACCTCTCTGTCTCAATCTCTGGTGATAGACTGTCCACCAATATCTATTACAAACCCACCGACTCCCACAGCTATCTCGACTACAGCTCCTCACAGCCTGCTTCCTGTAAGGACTCCATCCCATTCTCTCAGTTCCTTCGCCTCCGTCGCATCTGTTCCGATGATGCTACATTCAAAAACAGTTCCTCTGACATGTCTTCCTTCTTCCTTAACCGAGGTTTTCCACACACGGTCGTTGACGGGGCCCTCAACCGTGTCCGGCCCATCTCCCGCGCATCCGCCCTCACGCCTTCTCCTCCCTCCCAGAAACATGATAGGGTCCCCCTTGTCCTCACTTATCACCCCACCAGCCTCCGCATTCAAAGGATCATCCTCCTCCATTTCCGCCACTCCAGCATGATGCCACCACCAAACACATCTTCCCTTCACCCCCCTTATCGGCGTTCCGTAGGGATCGCTCCCTCCGGGACACCCTGGTCCACTCCTCCATCACCCCCTACTCCTCAACCCCCTCCTATGGCACCACCCCATGCCCACGCAAAAGATGCAACACCTGCCCCTTCACTTCCTCTCTCCTCACTGTCCAAGGACCCAAACACTCCTTTCAAGTGAAGCAGCATTTCACTTGCATTTCCCCCAACTTAGTCTAGTGCATTCGTTGCTCCCAATGTGGTCTCCTCTACATTGGAGAGACCAAACGTAAACTGGGTGACCGCTTTTCAGAACACCTGCGGTCTGTCCGCAAGAATGACCCAAACCTCCCTGTCGCTTGCCATTTTAACACTCCACCCTGCTCTCTTGCCCACATGTCTGTCCTTGTCTTGCTGCATTGTTCCAGTGAAGCCCAACGCAAACTGGAGGAACAACACCTCATCTTCCGACTAGGGACTTTACAGCCTAAATAAAAACAAAAAAACTGCGGATGCTGGAAATCCAAAACAAAAACAGAATTACCTGGAAAAACTCAGCAGGTCTGGCAGCATCAGCAGAGAAGAAAAGAGTTGACATTTCGAGTCCTCATGACCCTTCGACAGAACTTGAGTTCGAGTCCAAGAAAGAGTTGAAATATAAGCTGGTTTAAGGTGTGTGTGTGGGGGGCGGAGAGATAGAGAGAGAGAGAGGTGGAGGGGGGGTGTGGTTGTAGGGACAAACAAGCAGTGATAGAAGCAGATCATCAAAAGATGTCAACGACAATAGTACAATAGAACACATAGGTGTTAAAGTTAAAGTTGGCGATATTATCTAAACGAATGTGCTAATTAAGAATGGATGGTAGGGCACTCAAGGTATAGCTCTAGTGGGGTTTTTTTTTTATATAATGGAAATAGGTGGGAAAAGGAAAATCTTTATAATTTATTGGAAAAAAAAAGAAGGGGGAAACAGAAAGGGGATGGGGGAGGGAGCTCACGACCTAAAGTTGTTGAATTCAATATTCAGTCCGGAAGGCTGTAAAGTCCCTAGTCGGAAGATGAGGTGTTGTTCCTCCACTTTACAGCCTTCCGGACTGAATATTGAATTCAACAACTTTAGGTCGTGAGCTCCCTCCCCCATCCCCACCCCCTTTCTGTTTCCCCCTTCCTTTTTTTTCCAATAAATTATAAAGATTTTCCTTTTCCCACCTATTTCCATTATAAAAAAAAACCCCACTAGAGCTATACCTTGAGTGCCCTACCATCCATTCTTAATTAGCACATTCGTTTAGATAATATCACCAACTTTAACTTTAACACCTATGTGTTCTATTGTACTATTGTCGTTGACATCTTTTGATGATCTGCTTCTATCACTGCTTGTTTGTCCCTACATCCACACCACCCCCCACCTCTCTCTCTCTCTCTATCTCTCCGCACCCCACACACACCTTAAACCAGCTTATATTTCAACTCCTTCTTGGACTCGAACTCAAGTTCTGTCGAAGGGTCATGAGGACTCGAAACGTCAACTCTTTTCTTCTCCGCCGATGCTGCCAGACCTGCTGAGTTTTTCCAGGTAATTCTGTTTTTGAACAGAATTCCTAAGTTCATCCTGCTGTTGGAAAAACTGATTTTTTGCCTGCCTGCCAAGCTTCCCGATGCTAGTGGGACCTGAAGATTCCACCCAGTGATATCACGCCGTGTGATATCAAGAAACAGCTGAAGGCAAAGGCTATGGGTCCTGATAATATTCCGGCAATGGTGCTGAAGACTTGTGCTCCAAAACTTGCTGAACCCCGAGCCAAGCTGCTCCAGTACAGCTACAACTGTACTTAATCATCTTAATCACATTTTGGTTTAATGTTTGTAAGTTTCCTTTAGATTTTGTCTTTTGTTGTTGCAGTTTCCCTTTAAGGGGCTGCATTTTAATTTGTCCCTTGATTTGTTAATTTAGTTTATTTGTTTTGACTCAAAAGAGTCACAACACTGGCATCTACACGGCTATGTAGAAAATTGCCCAGGTATGCTCCTATACACAAAATGCAGCACAAATCCAACCCGGCAATTACTGCCCCATCAGTCTACTCTCGATCAGCAGTAAAGTGATGGAAGGAGTCATCAACAGTGCTATCAAGCAGCACTTGCTTAGCAATAACCTGCTCACTGATACTCAGGTTGGGTTCCGCCAGGGCCACACGGCTCTTGACCTCATTATAGCCTTGGTTCAAATAAGGACAAAAGAGCTGAACTCCCAAGGTGAGGTGAGAGTGACTGCCCTTGACATCAAGGGAACATTTGACTGAGTGTGGCATCAAGGAGCCCTAGAAACACTGGAGTCAATGGAAATCAGGGGGAAAACTTTCCGCTCGTTGGAGTCATACCCAGCACAAAGGAAGATGGTTGTAGTTGTTGGAGGTCAGTCATCTCAGCTCCAGGACATCACTGCAGGGGTTCCTCAGGGTAGTGTCCTCAGCCCAACCATCTTCAGCTGCTTCATCAATGACCTTCCTTCCATCATAAGGTCAGAAGTGGGGATGTTCGCTGATGATTGCACAATTCGTGACTCCTCAGATACTGAAACAGTCCATGTCCAAATGTAGAAAGACATGGACAATATCCAGGCTTGGGCTGACAAGTGGCATGTAACATTTGTGCCACACAAGTGCCAGGCAATGACTAGCTCCAACAAGAAAGAATCTAACCATCGCCCTATGACGTTTAATGGTGTTACCATCTCTGAATCCTGCACTATCAACATCGTGGGGGTTACCATTGACCAGAAACTGAGCTGGACAAGCCATATAAATACTGTGGCTACAAGAGCAGGTCAGAGGCTGGGAATCCTGTGATAAGTAACTCACCTCCTGACTCCCCAAAGCCTGTCCACCATTTACAAGGCACAAGTCAGGAATGTGGTGGATTATTCTCCACTTGCCTGGATGAGTGCAACTCCAAGAACACCAAACAAGCTGGGCACCGTCCAGGACAAAGCAGCCCACTGGATTGGCACCACATTTACAAACATTCATCCCTCCACCACCGATGCACAGTAGTAGCAGTGTGTACCATCTACAAGAAGCACTGCAGGAATTTACCAAAGCTCCTTCGACAGCACCTTCTAAATTCACGACCACTACCATCTAGAAGGACAAGGGCAGTAGATAGATGGGAACATCACCACCTGGAAGTTCTCCTCCAAGCCACTCACCAGCCTGACTTGGAAATATATTGCCGTTCCTTCACTGTCGCTGGGTCAAAATCCTGTAAATTCCTTCCTAACAGCACTGTGGGTGTACCCACACTACATGGACAGCAGTGGTTCAAGAAGGCAGCTTGCCACCACTTTCTCAAGGGCAACCAGGGATGGGCAATAAATGCTGGCCCAGCCAGCGAAGCCCACATCTCGTGAATGGATGAAAAAGAGTAATCCTGGTGGCATTGCACTTACTCAATGCTGCACTCAACTATCAATCTAGATGTACTCAACTCTCTGGAGCGGGACTTGATTCCATGGCCTTGTGGTTCAGAGGCAAGAGTGCTAATGCTGACATTTCCCTCATTTCCTGATCCTTCATAATATTATTTATATTATGACTTATAATATTTATAATTCATAATATTTTATGTTATATTTTTGCTCAAAAGATTACTATCTGGACCACAACTCATAAGCTACTTCCCCCTATAATTAACTAGCCATCCTTCTAATACCCTCTTACTTCATGTAACAAATATTCTTACTAGCACAATAGGAGTGCCAAACAACTCTACAAGTCACATGTTAGGACACCTGCACAGTTGAACCTTAATTCAGAAAGTTTATTTATTATCCATTTAACATTTAGATTACAAGTTCCACGTGTGCATATTTTTAAACAAAAGAGGGAGTTGCAGTTAATTTTACCTGGGCTGAGCCTTAAATGGGTCAATTAATTTAATTTGTGCTACAACAGTCCATAGGAACAGTATAATCATAATATGAGGTACTAATGTGACACTGAGTTAGAATGTTTAACGCTGTTGGTACTGGATCTTGGTTTATGGTTACAACCTGCTTTACTCATATTGGATACTTCTCTATAATGAAGCCAGGTAGGCAGCAGCAGCAGCAATCTTGACCAACAAAAATACAGAGAAAATTATCAAATGGTATGCCTCATTAGGCAGTTTCAGCAGTAATAAAACTGCAAAGTCATTCCAGTATCTTTAGAAATAGGCAAAACCATTTGAATAAGTCTAAACCAGTTCTGCAAGCTGTTTGGGTATGTAGGAAAATGTTTTACACATAATTATTTCTTTGAATTATTACATTGTTGTCTTTAAAGAGACCTTAAAGAGATTAACATTGTTAACTGTTCAATTCCTGATGAATTGATAACCCTGTTTTAGTGTCTATGGATTTCTTCTTCAAGTTGACAGTTGAAAATGAAATCAATCAAAAGTAGCTTATTTTCCTATTATTTGCATGTGTACATGTTGAAGAGAAAGAAATGACGTGCATTCTGGTGCCCCTCAACATGTCCCAAAGAATTGCAGTGAAGCTCAGTCACCGTTATTATTTTGGCAAACATAGAAGTCAGCACAGCAATATTTTAGTAATTGCAAAGAAAATCACCAGTTAAACTGTTTATCGTTGGTTGTGAAAAGACAATAGACCAGAACAGAGGAGAGAAACCCGTACAGTCAAACTGGCCTTGTACACTGATACTCAGTGTCGTCATTAGCACTTACATTTATTTCCCCAATCTTAGCTTGCATGGAAATTTCTCTCCATGTATCTGTAAAGTATGGAAATCAGCTGGGTGTGGTTAAGTTGTGATCATTATTTCCCAATTATTCTCCCATTCCCATAACTTGTTACACTTATTTCCTAGAACAAAGTCAAGCAATGCTACTTCTCTTGCTGGACCAAAAATATACTGACCAGAGAAACAGCCATGGAAGTAATCTAAAATAATATGATTTATATGCTTTACCTTTATTCCAGTCTATCTTGTGGATACTGTAGTTAAAATCAGGCAAATTATTGCTTTTTGTTCTCACATATATGTTTCTAAATTTTCTGTTACTCTTGCCATCAATCTCATCTCCACTATTTAGTGGTCAGTAATATACACCAAGAATTGCTGCAACTATTGCAAGTGCTTTGTAAGTTGTGAATAGGCTTTAGGGAGTCAACTGAGTCAGTCAACGCAGAATACCCAGCCTCTAACCTGCTCTAGCGGTCACAGTATTTATGTGGTTGGTCCAATTGAGTTTCTGGTCAAAGGTGACCCCCCCAGGATATTGATGATGCAGAATTCAGTGATAGTAATCCCCTTGAATATTAAAGAGAGTTGGTTCAACCCTCTCTTGTTGGAGGTAGTTATTGCCTGGCATTTGTGTGATGCAAACATTACTTGACATTTACCATTCAAAGTCTGGATGTTTTCCAGATCTTGCTGCATGCAGGCATGAACTGCTTCACTATCTGAGGAGTTACAAATGTAGCTGAACACTATACAGTTGTAAGCAAAAATCCCCACATCTGAGCTTATGATAGAGGGAAGGTAATTTCTGAAACACCTGAAGATAGTTGAATCAATGATGCTGCCCTGAGGAAATAATTGAGCCATGTCTTGGGCTAACTGATGGGCCTCCAAAACGGCAACAACCTTCCTTTGTGCGAGGTATCACTCCGGTCACTGAGAGTTTTCCCCTTGATCCCCATTGATTTCAATTTGTGTTTTTTTAAGTGCCCAGCTATAACCTCTTTAATGATCAGCTCAAACACCTTCCCCATGAAAGACGTCAAGCTAACTGGCCTGTAGCTTCCTGTTTTCTGCCTCCCTCCCTTCATGAATATTGGGGTTATGTTTGCTACTTTCTAATCTGATGGAACCTTTCCAGAATCTAGGGATTTTTTTGAAAATTGACACCAACGCATCTGCTACCTCATTAGCACCCTTTTTTAAGACCTGAGGATAAAGTCCATCTGGACACTGAGACTTGCTAGCCCGCAGCTCCATCAATTTGCTCAGTACTGCTTCCCTAGTGATTGTAATTTCACCAAGTACCTATCTTTCCTCCACCTCTTGATTTACAGCTACTACTGGCATGTTTTTGTTTCCGTATTGTGAAGACAGAAGCAAAATATTTGTTAATTTCATCCGCCCTTTCCCTGTTATTTACTATTAACTTCCCATTGTCAATCTCTCGAGGACCAATGCTCACTTTACTGACTCTTTTCCTGTTTAAATACTTGTGGAAACTCTTGCTATCCATTTTTACATTTCTAGTTAGCTTCCTCTCATATTCAAATTTCTTTCTCCTGATTAACCTTTTAGTCATTCTCTGCTGTTCTTTATATTCTGACCAAACATCTGACCTGCCATTCATCTTTGCGCAGTTACATGCTTTATCCTTAAGTTTGATGCTTTCCTTAACTCCTTTAGTGAACCACAGATGGTGGGTCTTCTCTCTAGAATTTTTCTTTGTAGTAGGAATATACTATTTCAGTAATCTGGAAAATCCCCTTAAATGTCTGCCATTGCTTCTGTATTGATCTATCCCCTAGACTAGTATCCCAGTTAACTTCACCTAGCTCAGATTTCATGTCTACATAGTTGCCCTTATTTAAGTTTAAAATAAGAGTCTTAGACCCATTCGTCTCCCTTTCAAACTGGATGTAAAATTCAATCATATTGAGATCACTGCTACCTAGGGGTCCCTTTACCCTAAGGTCATTAATTTATCCTGTCATATTACATAATACTAAGTCTAATATAACCTTCCCTCTGATTGGTTCCAGAATGTGCTATCTCGAAAGCATTCTTTGAACGCCTCATCCAGGCTACTACTACCAATTTGACTTTTCTAGTATATATGCAGATTAAAGTCACCTATGATTATTGCCATCTCTTTCTCACAAGCACCAAACATTTCTTTTTGTGTACTTTGTCCTACATTGTGATTACTGTTAGGGGGCCTTTGGACCACTCCCACTGTTGACTTCTTTCCCCTACTGTTCTTCATCTCCACCCAAACCCATTCTACATCATGATCTCCTGAACCAAGTCATCTACAGCTATTGCACAAATATCGTCTTTGATTAACAGTGCTACCCATCCACCTTTACTTAGCTTCCTATTCTTCTTGAATGTCATGCACCCCTCAATACTCAGGACCCATGCCTTGTCATCTTGCAGCCAGGTCCCTGTAATGGTTATCAGGTCATATTTACTTCAATGTGCACTATTAATTTGTTCACTTTGTTATGAATGATACACACATTCAGATATAGAGCCTTTAGTTTAGTCTTTTTGTTATCTTTATAACATCTAGTCTTGATTTTTGGTGCATTCTTCAGTTTTTTTCTCTCAGGCCCTTCCTGCTACCTCATTTTCCGACTCTCATTACCCATATTACTATTCTCCTCTCTTACCTTGTGAGTACTCTTTGATACATTACATCTTTCCACAATGGATCCCTTGCCCCCACAATTTAGTTTAAATCCCTCTCTACTTCCCTAGTTATGAAGTTTGCAAGAACACTGGTCCCAGCACTGTTTAGGTGTGGACTATCCCAATGGTACAGACTCCACTTTCCCCAGCATTGATGCCAGTGCCCCACAAACTAGAATTCACTTCTCGCACACCAGTGTTTGAGCCATGTGTTCACCTCTCTAATTTTATGTACCCAGTACCAATTTGTGGCTCAGGTAATAATAATCCATTGATTATAACCTTTGAGTTCTGCTTTTCAATTTAGTACCTAGCTCTTCATACTCTCTATGCAAATCTCTTTTCTAGTTCTAGCTATGTCACTGGTACCTACTGGACAACTGGATCCTCCGCCTCCTACTGCAAGTTCCTCTCCAGCCCTGGGCAAATGTCCCGAACCCTGGGACCTGGCAGGCAACACAGCCATCTGGACTCTCGCTCTTTGCTGCAGAGAACAGTGTCAGTCCCCCTCGCTATACTGTCCTCTACCACCACTATATTCCTTTTGGCTCCCCCCAATTGAATGTCTTCATGTTC
This sequence comes from Carcharodon carcharias, assembly GCF_017639515.1. Classification (NCBI taxonomy): domain Eukaryota; kingdom Metazoa; phylum Chordata; class Chondrichthyes; order Lamniformes; family Lamnidae; genus Carcharodon; species Carcharodon carcharias. The sequence continues at coordinate 61,683,973 of NC_054469.1, forward strand.
CACGGTACCATGATCAGTTTGTTCATCCGTTCTGCAGCTCCCACTCTCATCCAAACAAGCTGAGAGGACATCAAACCTATTGCATTATTGCAGAGGCTGACACTCCTGCACTCCTGCCCTCTGGGTCCCTTTAACTGACTTGCAGTCGCAGCCTCCTGTCCCTGACTATTGACCAAATCAGAAGGCCCTAACCTAAGTAATGTGACTGCTTCCTGGTACAAAGCATCCAGGTAACTTTTCCCTCCCTGATGGGTCACAGAATCTGCAGCTCAGCCTCCAGCTCAATGACTGAGCCAACGTCCCTCAAGCCACAAACGCTTACTGCAGATGTGCTTACACTGGGTCACAATGTTATCCAGTAGCTCCCACATGCTGCAGCCTTGACATATCACCTGTCCTGCCGTCCTTAATGTGTTTTAAATAATTAATTAACTATATGACACCACAATTTCAAAAGGAGGGATGGAAAAAACAGGGAATTATAGGGGTTAGCATAACATCAGTGGTAGGGAAAATGCTAGAATCTATTATAAAGCATGTGATAACAGGGCACTTTAGAAAATCTCAATGGGATTAGACAAAGTCAACATGGATTTATGAAAGGGAAATCATGTTTGACAAACCTACTGGAGTTTTTTGAGGATGTAACTAGGAGAATAGATAAGGGAAACCAGTGGATGTGGTGTATTTGGATTTTCAGAAAGCTTTTGATAAAGTCCTACATAAGAATGCAAAGTTCAAGCACATGGGATGGGGGTAATTAGGTTAAGTTAGATGGGCAGTGTAAGTTTGAATTCAATTAGCTTCTTAATGGCCTTAATAGGCCTTTTAATTGTTGGCGGGCACAATGAAATATTACAAGATTGCACAAGGACATCTGGATGCTTGCCTGACATCATCGCGCATCATTTTATGTTCGGGCATGTAGGGTGCGCGCCTGCACACCGTGCATAATATTCTGCCCTATGTTCCTTGCAAGTTTACTCTCATACACTACTTTTCCCTACTTAATCAATCTCTTGGTCCTTCTTTGCTGAATTCTAAACTGCTCCCAATCCTCAGGCTTGCTACTTTTTCTAGCAACTTTATATGATTCCTCTTTGGATCTAATACTGTCCTTAGGCCAGGATATTACAGCCCCCTTGCGGTGTGTCTCCCCCCGGTGGATGTGGCGAGCCATTTAAATCTATTCTGTTCGGTGGGACCATAATATCCCACCAGGTCAGACTCTCCGTAAAATCCTGGCCTTAATTTCTTTTGTTAGCCATTGTTGGACAACCTTTTCCTGTTGTGGTTTTGTGCCAGAAAGGAATACATAACTGTTGCAATGCATCCATTCATTCCTTAAATATTAGTTATTGCCTACCACCTTTTAATTGGCTTTTAATGAAGTTCCCCATTCTATCTTAGCCAACTGACATCTCATATCATTGTAGTTTCCTTTGTTTAGATTTAGGACCCTAGTTTCGGGTTGGACTGCTTCACTTTTCATCCTAATGAAGAATTCAATCATGTTATGGTCACTGTTCCCTAAAGGACCTCACTCAAGAAGATTATTAATTAACCCCGTCTCATTGCACAAAACTAAATCTAGGATAGCCTGTTCCTGAGTTGGTTCTTCACTGTACTGGTCTAAAAAAACCATCTCGTAGACACTCCAGCAATTCATCTGCCACAGAATTATTGCTAATTTGGTTTGCCCGATCTGTATGTAGATTAAAGTCACCCATGATTACTGTAGCACTTTTATTACATGCATCTCTAATTCCCTGTTTAACACTGTCCCCTACCTTACCACTACTGTTTGGAGGCCTATATACAACTAATGTTTTCCACGCTTTGTTGTGTCTTTGCTCCACCCAGATTGATTCTACATCTAGATTTTCTGAGCCAACATCCTCTCTCACCATTGCACTGATTTCATCCTTAACTAACAATGTCAAGCCACCTCCATTTCCTTATTGCCTGTCCTTCCTAAATATTGAATACCCTCAGATATTCAGTTCCCAGCCTTGGTCACCCTGCAGCCATGTCTCTATAATTGCAATCATATTGTACCCATTTACATCCAATTGGCACTGTTATTTCATCTACCTTATTGCGATTCAGATATACGTTTCTTTAGTCTTGTCTTTTTACACATCTAATTTTGTACAATGGCCCTATTTGCTGTGAGTCCTTGTTTCCTCTGTCTTCCACTTTTGCTTTTTACTTTTGTGTCTTTCATTTCTATCTTTGTTTCATTCTCTTGTGCCTCCCTACTCAAGTTCCCATCCCCCTGCCACTCTAGTTTAAACTCTCCCCTACGTACTAGCGAATACTCCTTCGAGGATATTGGTCTCGGTCCTGCTGGGTTGCAACCTGTTCAATTTGTAAAGGTCCCACCTTCCCCGGAATTGGTCCCAATGCCTCAGGAATCTAAATCCCTCCCTCCAACACCATCTCTCCAGCCATGCATTCATCTGTTTTATTCTCCTATTCCTGATCTCACTCATTCATAGTACTGGGAATAATCCTGAGCTTGCTACTTTTGAAGTCCTGCTTTCTAATTTATTTCCTAGCTCCCTATATTGTGCTTGCAGGACCTCATCCCTCTTTTTACCCATGTCATTGCTACCGATATGGACCATGACCTCTGGCAGTTTACCCTACCCCTTCAGAATGTCCTGCAACCGCTCAGTGACATCCTTGACCCTGGGACCAGGGAGGCAACATACCATCCTAATGTCATGTCTGAAATGTCTCTCTGTTCCCCTTATGATAGAATCCCCTATCACTATTGCTCTCCCACTTTTTTTCTCCCCCCACTGTGCAGCTGAGCTACTTGTGGTGCCACGGACTTGGCTCTTGCTGCAATCCCCTAAGAAAGCTCCCCAGCAGTATCTCAAATGGAAAATCTGTTAAAGAGGGAGGTGGACCCAGGGGACACCTGCACTACCTGTCTAGTGCCTTTACTCTGCCTAGCGGTCAACCATTCCCTTTCTGCCTGTGCACTCTTTACCTGCGGTGTGAACATCTCACTGTACACGCAATCCACAAATATCTCATCTCTGCAGATGCTCCACAGTGACTCCAGCCATTGCTCCAGGTCTGAAACGCGGATTTCGAGTAGCTGCAGCTGGAGACACATCCTGTACATGGGGCCACCATTGATACTGGAAGTGTCCCTGACTTCCCACATCACACAGGAGGAGCATTCCACGTGACCAAGCAGCCCTATCATGGGTTACCCTTAAAATACTCTCTTTACTTTTAATCCCTCTAGTTTAGAGAATATTAAAGTCAGGAGAAATACTCACCAAGCCCTACTTATGAAGACCACTGCTCTTCTTTCTGAGGAAAGGTAGAAAATAAAAGGATCCCCTCCTTCCCTCTAGATCAAACTCCCTCACTCACCAAACTCCAACTGAAGCACTCAAATGCAGCCCAAAGCAGCACTCCAGTGCACACAAAAGTGGCACAGTAGATGGTTTGTTTTTAATGCTGTGTGAATATACCTTCTGGGCAGGATCCTCTGGTCGGTGAGCGGGGTGGGGCCTGCTCACTGATGCATAAAATGACGCGAGATGACGTCAGGTGGAACTCCCAACGTCACCCTGCGTCATTTCCATTTTCAGGTTGGCGTGAGCGCAGCCGAGTCAGCAGCGCACCTGCCTATCTGTCAACAGCTTATTGAGGCCATTAAGAAACTAATTTAAATCATTTATGGACCTGCCCATCCAACCTGGTGGGCTTCAGAAAAAGCACGAAAACTCATTCACCAGCGGGATGAGGTGTCATGAGGGTATTTAAATTTTTAATAAATGTTTCAATAAAAGTTATGGACATGTCCCAGCTCATGTGACAGTGTCACATGAGAGGACATGTCAGGGAAATTTCTCTATGATTTGTATAACAATTTTTAATTCGGAGCTGATATCCCTGAGGCAGCAGTTAGCCTCAGGGAGATCAGTGCGCTCTTTCGCATAGTGCTTCCTGGCAGATGTCACGCTGGGCGGGCCTTAATTGGCCCTACCACGTAAAATGGCAGTGCACTCCCAGTTGGGGGCCCCGATCAGAGGTGCGCCTGCCCGTGCCAACAGGGGGGAATATTTTTCCCTCTGAAAACTTAACCAGTTAACCAATTGACTAGCTGCAAGCAGAGCCTGAATGAGCCTTGTTTTAAAGCTGGATTAAAACTCACCTTCTCCCAACCCAAAGAACAACTTGTAGTTAATTGCTTAATTAAAGAAAGACTAGACTGTAGATAGAAATTCATTCTTAAATTAACCAACCCTTAAAACTCCCTCACTCCCCAAACTCCAACTGAAGCACTCAAATGCAGCTCAAAGCAGCACTCCAGAGCATGAACCAATTCCTGCAGGGTAAGAAAGGTAGAGAAAGGAAATGAATCTCTCCTTCACCCCTTCCCTGAACTCCCCCTTTCACCAAACTCCAAATCTGCACTCAGTTTCCTCAGCTGCACTTGTTTACCTTAGCTGCACTGAAGAGGTTTATATTTATATCCAACTGAACTGGGGCTAGAGTAACCAGATTCAACCAATTAGCTAATTAATTTTTTTCTTGTAGTGCTGTTCTTCCAAATAAAAGTTTGAAACTGACAGCTACAGTCAATGTCTTTCAGTTTCTTCACTAGCTTTTCACAATTGAGCACACATTGTCAAGCTGATTAGCAAGGTACTCTGTATTTCCTTTTTATAAGTCGACTGTGTCAACTGTTTCTGGCTGGAAAAGGCCGCCTGGTGTCAACCAGTGTGAACTGTTTCTAACTGGGATCTCAACTCTCAGTTGCCAACCATTTTGACCATTCCAGCTGAACTGATTTTTTGTTTTCATTCTAATTAACATTTTTGGATAGTGGCAAATGTTCCCACAGTTTAAAAGTTAAAAAAGTGACTTTCTAATGGCAATTCTACACTCTTATATAATTTGTACCATGGGGATATTGCAACCAGTTCATTGTTCCCATTCTCAGGTGGAAATGAAAGAGGTGCAAGATTTTTCCCTGTGGACCTCTGTTTTCTGTCCTAATTAAGACATTTGTATAGTAAATGGTATGCTAATGCCCTAACAATTTTTTATAATTAATAAATATGTTGCAAACAGTGAACTTACCTCAATGTTCATAGATTAATTTTGAAATAGGTGCCTCTTGCATAAGTTTGTATTATTTATTAATCTGCCATAAAGCACCTGTAAATATGAACAGTAACTCGTTTGACCACATGGTGCCTGTATCTTAACTTCCTTTCTGTTTAAGGTCAAGGGTTGCCGGGTCACATGGGCAAGTATTTATTATCCAAGAAAGGTATAATTGATCTCTTTACAATTGATGCAAACTCTTAAAAGTCCTTTTCAAACATTCTTGAAAACATTCCACAGGCATTTAAAGAAATTACAAATTTGCGTTACTGCTGCTTCTGGGCCAATGGTTGTCACCCATCTCAGGCAACAAATCAGCTGATGAAGTGTGTTTTAAAATTATTCATTCGTTGGAATGTGAGGATTGCCAGCAAGGCAAGCATTTATTGCCCATCCCCAGGTGCCCTTGAGAAGGCGGTGGTGAGCCACCTTCTTGAATTGCTACAGTTCATCTGGTGTAGGTACACCCACATTGATATAAGGAAGTTCCAGGATTTTGACCCAGTGACAGTGAATTAAGGATGATATATTTCCAAGTCAGGATGGTGTCTGACTTAAAGGGAAATTTGCAGGTAGTGGCATTCCCCTACATCTGCTGCCCTTTTTCTAGATTGTAGAGTCTTGGGTTTGGGAGGTGCCATCTAAGGAGCCATGGTGAATTCCTGCAGTGCATCTTGTAGATGGTACACACTGCTGTTACTATGCATCGGTAGCGGAGGGATTGAATGTTGAAGGTGGTGTATGGGGTGTCAATCAAGCGGACTGCTCTGTTATGGATGGTGAGGAGCTGTTTGAATGTTGTTGGAGCTGGTAGATGGTACACACTGTTGCCACTGTGTGCTGCTGGTGGTGAGTGTAAATGTTTAAGGTGCCGATCAAGCAGGCTGCTTTATCCTGAATGGTGTCAAGTTTCTTGACTGTTGGAGCTGCACTCATCTAGGCAGGTGGAGAGTACTCCATCATATTCCTGTAACTGAAACAGATAACTTCATTAATAGAGCTCTTGAAGAAGCTACATGCTTGAACCAGGTCCACAACTAGAAAACTCTGCCCCTAAGATTACCCATGCTTAGGGCTCATTCATCAGTACAACCGCGTGACCACTAAAACAATAGGAAAGGTTTTACCCACAATCATTACATTCCTCCCCCTTTAATTTTTTTACATTTCTTACTTACAAGAATATCTTAATCTACAATATATACATTTATACATAGGTCATGCGATTATAGATTAAGTGTCTGAGGTGGCTCTCAAATTCAGTTAGAATGATGTAGCTCTATGACTTGAGATTCTCCCACTGGATCGACATGATCAGGAGCTGCAGCATCAAGGATATCCTTAGGTAATGGCAGTTCAATCGTACACCAGCTTCCAAAAATCTCCTTAAAACCTCTTCTAGGTTAGCCAAATGTTTGGCTTCCGTTGATCCTGTTATCAGGACATCATCCAGGTACACTACTACTTGGAAAAGTCTTTGCCGTAGGCTTTCCATAGTTCTTTAGAAGATTGCACAGGCAAATGATACACCAAAGAGTAGGTGCGTACAGGCCATTGTGCATGTTGATTGTGCTGTCCAGCTTTAGCTGCTGGTATGCATGTCTCATGACCAGTTTGGTGTGGGATTTTCATCCAGCTAGCTTAGTGTACAAATCTTCAATCCTCGAGATAGGATATTTATCTAGTTCAGCAGCCTTATTCACAGTTAATTTATAGTCTCTGCAAATGCAAATAGTTTGATCTGGTTTCATTACAGGGACTGTGGGTGCTTCCCATTCCAAAAATTGGCTGGATGATGCCTGGCTTCTCCAAGCGGCACAATTCTGCATCCACCTTCTTCTTTATGGCGTAAGGCACAGGCCTGGCCTTAAAGAACTGGGCTGTTGCCTCTGAGTCTACACATATTTTTGCTTGTAGGCCTTTTATCTTTCCCAGTTCATCATGAAATATGCTGTCATACTTCCTTAAAAGCTCAGGAATTCCTCTTGTTCTAACTTGAAAAATTTCTGACCAGTTGAACTTAATTTTTTGTAACCAATTGCAGCCCAGAAGACTAGGTCCTTCACCTGTTACATTGATCATTGGAAGCTGGGCTGTCTGTTGCCTATAGTGCACAGGTACAGTGGCGATGCCTTTTACCTTGTATTGCCTCTCCTGTGTATGTCTTCAACTCAGCTGTGGTTTGTTCCAGATTCAGTGGTTCGGTACCTTCAGTTAGGTATTTAAATGCGTGTTCTCCCTCCACTGTGATCGGTGCTCCTGTGTCTATGTCCATGTCTAGAGGCTTCCCATTCACTTGAAGGGTGATGGTGATTGGTTCAGTTTTCACTACTTTGACATTGTATAGGGAATAGATATCAGTATCAGCAGCTTCTGGTTCAGTTATATTGTGCACTTCAATCATCTTGGTCTGCTGTCTTATTGGCTGTCTCGATTTCCCCCTGAATTACTTTATTACATGCCCTTTTTTGTGGCAGTAGTGGTATTCTGCCTTCTTAAATCTGCAGGTTTCCGGTCCATTGTTACCCCCACATCTGTAACAGATTGACTTCTGAATTGATGCTGAGATGCTTCCACTACGCCTTTTTGTTTTTTGAGCGGCAGAGATTGCCTCCTGCTTTGCGGCTGTCTTTCTGGTTTTTGCGCCATGCATGGTGGTAGGTTCTCGTCCCAACTGAAGAACGGCGCCATGTTGTACACTCTGCAAAGCCTACGAGTCCCTCTCAGCACTCTCCATAGCTTGTGCTATTTCCATTGCGTGCTTCAAATCAATATTAATGTCTGCAAGTAAACAGCGTTGAATGGCGTCGTCGTGTACGCCACAAACCAATAGATCCGGCAACTTGTCATTAAGTGTATCTCCGAAGTCGCAGTGCTCAGTCAACTGTTTTAACTTCATGATATAAGTTGTGATTAACTCACGTGGGGCCCTTACTCTGGAGTTGAACTTAAATCTCTGCATAATTACCAATGGCTTCAGCTGAAAATGTGTCTTCGTGAGGTCTACCAGCTCGTTAAAAAATTTAGAATTGGGCACGTTCGGGGCCGTCAGGCTACGGATGAGGTTATATGTTTTGCTCTCGCAGACACTTAAAAGAATTGCTTTCTGCTTCTCCTCCGTTGTTATTTCATTCACCACAAAATAAAAACCTAGGCGCTTTAAGTACTGGCTCCAGTCTTCCATGGACGAGTCATAAGGGTTGATTCTGCCGAAGAGTGGAATGACCGGTGAGTATACTTTTCTTACTCACGTTCATAAGGTGAGGTGCAGCATCGGAGCTATTTATCCTTGTCGTCAATTGTAATAAACTTGGTGCACCGGACAGGTTTCTTACTTGAAACAGATGACTTTATTTAAAGAGCTCTTGAAGAAGCTACATGCTTAAACCAGGTCCATGACTAGGAAACTCTGCCTCTAAGATTACCTGTGCTTAGGGCTGATTTGTCAGTACAATCACATGACCTCTAAACTGTAGGAAAGGTTTTACCCACAACCATTACACTGATGCAACTGATTTCTTCCACTATTGGACTCTGTGTTCCAACTGGGAATTTGTAGTCATGTGCTGTGCGGGATTTTTTTGTCTGCAGTAGAGAGTGCAAATCTGGAACAAAGCAGCAATGGCAGATAGCAGATGCAGCAGGAAGTTGAACACCAAGCAGATAGAGTGTCTCTGTGAACTGGAAAGGTGTATGTACAGTGCTTAATTTAATGCTGGAAACTTCAGCTGCCCAACAAGGAAAGGCCATTTGACCAATCAAATCTATCTGATATATGTTTGAATCCTCCCACCTGCCGATCTTCTGCCTTAAAGAACACAAAAGGGCTGATTTGCACATGAGAAGAAAGAAAATGTGGCTGAGGAATCGTGGGCTTTGTGTGCCTGGTTAATCTGTGGCTTAGGTTAAAGGGATGGAAAGATCTGGCCCTGCATGCCTGTGATTTCCCAGTTGGGTCTTCCTTTGAGTGCTATTCCATTGTCAGGAATGTGCAAGTGTGGAATCTGACCTTATGATCCTTCCCCATTGACCACCCCCCCCCAAAAAAAAAGCAGCGCTGATGATACTTCCCCAGCCTCAATCCTTCATATGGAATACTTAGTATTCCCAAAATCCATTCCAAATTAATTTAAGACCTTAGCATTATTGAAACTTAGTTCCCTTTGGATTGTACTGTTAAGTTTTTTGGGGGGCTTTTGAGTAGGTGCATGTATATTATTGTGTTGTTGGGTTGCAGCAGTTTCAATAACTTCCGAACACTGCGGCTGCAAACACTCTAACTTTATTATAACATGTTTACAGTTATGAGAACACTCCCTCACACTAGCTTCTTTTCATACTGCTTTCTCCTAGACTGCCTTCATTGGTTAGGGGTATTGAGTATAAAAGCTGGGAAGTCATGCTGCAGCTGTATAGAACCTTGGTTAGGCCACACTTGGAATATTGCGTGCAATTCTGGTCGCCACAATACCAGAAGGATATGGAGGCATTGGAGAGGGTGCAGAGGAGGTTTACCAGGATGCTACCAGGGGGTTATTAGCTATGAGGAGAGGTTGGAGAAACTCGGATTGTTCTCACTAGAGCGACGGAGATTGAAGGGCGACTTGATAGAAGTTTACAAAATTATGAGTGGCATGGACAGAGTAGATAGCCAGAAGCTTTTTCCCAGGGTAGAAGAATCAATTATTAGGGGACATAGATTTAAGGTGAGAGGAGAAAAATACAGAGGAGAGATGTGCGGGGCAAGTTTTTTACGCAGAGGGTAGTGAGTGTCTGGAATTCGCTGCCAGAGGAGGTGGTGGAAGCAGGTATGATAGTGGTGTTTAAGATGCAGCTTGACAAATACAAGAAGAGGATGGGAATAGAGGGATTCAGACCCCGGAAGTGCAAAATGTTTTAGTTGACGGGCAATATGATCGGCGCAGGCTTGGAGGGCCGAAGGGCCTCTTCCTGTGCTGTACTTTTCTTTGTTTTTTGTTCTCTCCAATCACATGACAGGGGATGGCATTGTGGCATTGTCATTGGACTGGTAATCCAGAAACCCAGGGTAATGCTCTGGGGTCCCAGGTTTGAATTTGAATTCAATAAATATCTGGAATTAAAAGTCTGATGATGACCGTGAGACTATTGTCGATTTTTGTAAAAACCCATCTGGTTCACTAATGTCCTTTAGGGAAGGAAATCTGCTATCCTCACCTGGTCTGGCCTACCTGTGACTCCAGACCCACAGCCATGTGGTTGACTCTTAAAAATGCCCTCCGAACAAGGGCAATTAGGGATGGGCGATAAATGCTGGCCTAGCCAGTGAAGCCCACATCTCACGAACAAATAAAAAAAACACTTCCTTCTATGACATCATAGACTATTACAGTTAACCCTTTATGGGACTTAGTTTAACAAACTCCATTTTATTACATCTCCCCACAAGTCTCTGTTCAGCCTTCAGTGTTCTCTGATGTTTCTGGAAACCCAATGCTTCAGTCTCCTAGTCATTTTGGTGTTTTGAAGTCTGGTAGGAAATGTAGACTCTTTTTGCTCTCTTAGGTAAATGCCATTTTTCTTTCTCTCTCCATGTTCTCTCGTTCTCTCTTCTACCTCCATATTTATGAGATTCTTGCTTATTCTTACACCGATAAGGGTTGTGGTGTCTTCACTAGTCTATTTTACCTCATTCTCCTCTCATTTGTAGGGAATAAGGCATTTGCATACTGCTGTTGGTCCTCTGGATGCTGTTGAAAAGAATTCAAACTTGTTCTTTGGATTCCTGTCTGTGAATTGCGCATGTGATACATCTGGATATCATTTCTTCCAATGACTTTGAGAGACCTGGCTACCAAACCAAATACTGTGCTCTGGCTCTGCACTTGGTAATGCTTATCTGACCTTGATGTAGGCATTATAAAATTTCAAGTTTCAATGCTTTTGGGATTATTATGCTATCATCGTAAAGAAAGAGATTGACTCAATGGTAAGACAAGGAATCATTTCACCCATAAAACAGCCAGTGAGTTGGTGCTCAGGGATGGTACTGGTTTTGAAGACAAACAGTTCCTTAAGAATATGTGTTGATTCATAGAATTCAATAAAGCTGTGAAAAGAGAAGTCCATCCAATGGTATCCGTAGATGCGAATTTAGCAAAATTAGGGAAGAGCTCAATATTCTCTAAATTAGATGCTAACAGTGGATTCAGGCAAACAATCACTAGAAGATGAGTCCAAGCTTCTCACAACTTTCATAACACCATTTGGAAGGTTCTGTTTTAACACTTTTCCCTTTGGAATAACATCAGCACCAGGGAACTTTCAAAGAACAATGTCAAACTTTTTGTACGGTTTACACAGAGTTGTTAACCACACGGATTACATGTTGAAATATGGGTCCACTCGAGCTGAGCATGACAAGAGAATGAGAGCAGTGCTGAGAGGACTACAAAAAGCAGTACTGACACTCTGGGTGCATCTACACCACATGGACTGCCATGGTTCAAGAAGGCAGCTCACCACCACTTTAAGGGCAATTAGGGATGGGCAATAAATGCTGGCCTAGTCAGCAATGTCCACATCCCATGAATGAATTTTAAAAAATCAACAGTAAGTGTGAGTTTTCACAGCCATCAATCAGGTTTCTTGGTCACATAGAGAGTGCATCAGGAATAAAGTTTGTTCCACTGAAGACCAGCCCCTCCAAGGAACATTACAGAGTTACCAAGGTTCTTGGGAATGGTGAATCAAGTGGCAAAATTTCTGAAAAACTTGACAGAACTCAACGAGCTACTCTGACAGTTGTTATGCCAAGACAATGAATGGTGTTGGGAAGAAGCACGTTCGGATCTAGAGTTACCTACAATAATAGCAGTGGACGCATCCTCTACTGGTTTAGATACAGTACTTTTTTACATACAAAGAGATGGAAAACGCAGACCAGTCTAATACGCAAATCTCTTGTACTACTATGGCTATGCTTCAGCCTTATTTAAGCCTGCAACTTTCTCAAAGCAATCCAGTAAAGATAGATTGTTCTAACAACATCTTTTTACACAACCATATATTGTTGTGTTGTTGGGTTGGAGTTGTTTCAATAACTCCTGAAGTCTGCCAACTGCAAGTACTAATTTTTTTGTAACATATTTACAGTTATGAGAACACTCCCTCACACTAACTTCTTTCCATGCTGCTTTCCCCTTGACACTCTCAGAGTAGCCACTTCTTCCTATGATGTCACAGACTATTACAGTTGACCCTTTATGGGATGCAGTGTAACATATTCCATTATATTACAGAATGCAGCTTTCAAACGGCTTCAATTGTTTGGATTCACCCCCTCAAATGATATTTTAATTGAAAGAGAGAAACCATCCAATGCTGCAGTAAAATATATTGAAAAATGCAACTTTGATAAAATCACATAAGACAAAGATCAAGGCTACAAAACAGAAAACAAACGGTAGCATACTGGCAAAAAACGTGGAATTGGTGTCCTGCAGGCCTCCGCGCCGGGGACACTTTCGTTTACTCTGTAGATAAATGATTTGCACTCAGAAATTAAAGATGATATTGAAATTTGAAAATGAAACAAATTGGAGCAAATAATGCGGAGGACAGCACCAAAATACAGGAAAATGCAAACGCAGGCACAGAATGGCAAATAAATTTCAATGCAGTGAACTGTGAGGTTGACATTTAGGTAGGAATAGCAAGGCGACCACTTATTTCTTGGAAGCTAAGAAAGTAAGCGGGGTAGCTGGAGCAAAGGGGATCTGGCAATACAGATCCATAAATCGCTAAAAGTAGCAACACAAGTTGGCGGGGCCACGAAGAGTGCAAACGAAGAGCTGGGAATCATTTCCGACAGGGATACAATAAAGCACACGGGGCAACCAGACTTTTGCATGGAAAGGTTTAACACGCTCGAACAGAACGCTGTCCACAGAGGATGATTGACGTCGTGTCCGCACGTGCGCGTGCTCAGCCGCATTCTCCAGCCGGATTTTTCATGGTGGATTTTGACGTGGGCGCGCACCCGGGCGGCTCGCCGGCGGGCGGGCACGCACACGCGCGGGTGCGCGCGCGGTCCGACACCCACGCTCGCGCCCGGGGCGGGGGGCGGAGTTGCAAAGGCGGAGGAGGGTGAGAGGGACCGAAGCAAGTGTCAGAGAGGCTGAGCTCCGGGCTTAGCTCCGAGCTGGGGAGTTCGTGCTTTTCACAGCTCTGTTTCCAGTCTCAGAAAGAGAACATGAACCCTCAGTGTGCTCGTTGTGGGAAAATTGTTTATCCCACGGAAAAAGTGAACTGCTTAGACAAGGTAATTGAATTTAGGTATTTTTCTCTCTCTCTCTCTCCCCCCCGCCCCCCGCCCGCCACAAGCGCATCGTTGGCTACACTGCGGCTCATCACTTGTGTCCTATAAAAGTGTTAAATGGAGAAACAAAATGGGAAATGTATGTGAGGTTCGGGTTGTCGGGGCGGGGGGGGAGAGAGAGAGAGAAAAGGTTGAAGGGCTGGAGGGGCGGTTGGCGTTGAGATCATACTGACTGGTGCATTAAAATGGAGTTTTCAGCCTCTGAACTACGCAAAAAGTGTCGATTTCAGGTATTGAAGCCTTCAAATGCTGGGAATAAATCTAATTTACTTATTCAATATGTGACGCATTGCTGAACGATGCGAAGCGTTTGAGTGGACTGATGATACCAGGCAACCTGTCAGTGAATGTTAGTGTACCTGATGAGAATTGGTTAAGATATCCTTTGAAAATTATGTATTTAATGCAGTTGGTTTATGCTCCGTTCTTCATATTTAATTTACACCATGTTCGTTTTATTCATGCATCAAAAATTCTGCGTTTACGTTTAGGAGATTAATGATCCATACTTTGACGCAGAATTTATTGTTGAGAGGTGTGTAGAATAGAGCAAATTATTTTGTTTTTTGGTAACACCTGTGATTTGTGCATGTTTTGAGATTGGTTTCGGGCTATTTATAAACCCAATCGAATTTCATATGCGTTTTCCCTTGAATTATTTTGTTATCATATTGACTAGCATTGGATGAACCAGTTGAGGAAAAATTGATAGATTTTCTTTTTTTTTGCAGTATTGGCACAAAGCATGTTTCCACTGCGAGATCTGCAGAATGACCCTAAATATGAAAACGTATAAAGGATACGAAAAGAAACCTTATTGTAATGCGTGAGTAAATGTTGAGTTCTGTTTGGGTGGGCAATGACTAGCCTTATCAATACAGTACAACAAAAAGGATTTAACTGTTGTGTTGTCATTCTAATCTCTCGCATTGAGCATAGTTAACTAAGACAGTGATACTCTGGAAACAAGTTTAGTAACCCTGCCCAAAGGTGTGGCAGCTCTTTATTCAGCATTTATCTTTGTCATTTACATACTTGAGATGTGTGGAAGATGATACCTTATTGTGAGGTAATTTGATTTTAGTCATCAAAAGTTTCAGCACCATGACAATTACATAAAAATAATGTTTAAATTTATAGTATTAAATTTGCATTATTTCATGGTAATGTTTGTTAGATCAAGTAAACTCATCAGAACACCTGCAAAAATATTTGATTTTTAAAGGGATATTAAAATTAAAAATGTGGCTTATTTTGCCAAAATTACATTTTATTTCTACGTTCAGCTAAAGGAGAGATAGCGCCTTCTAGATGCTGCAACATTAGAGCTGGAGGCATGTTAACATCACCATGTGGTAGAGGTTTGTACACCTGAAACCAACACGGGCATCATTTAAAATGTTAACAAGGGTCCTGTGCCAGAATCAGGACCCATTTGTGAAAATTCTACTTATGAGCTTCTGGAATGCCACTTCATAATCTGCTCATCAAATCAAAGCAAGAACAGTTATCAAGCAGCTTTCACAAGTAGTATTTAAAGTGGCCCTACCTGTTATTTCGGTAAGTATCTGGAGGTCATTTTAGGCATCCAAGTTGCTTTTGGGCCAACATTGTGGCTGTTTTGCTATTTTTTTGTTCGTGAGCTACTTTGGCAGAGTGAGTTTGTGGAGGACAGGAAGTGTTTTGTGGGGCTTGTACATTATCATTTGCTGAATATGGGAATGTTGCTTAGGTTTACCCTTGAGCCTAACAATCGGGAAGAAAATAGCACTGGGGTTTGCCTGCATTAATGGAGTCCTGCAGGTGCAGTGCACAATAGACTGCATGCATGCATCCCTGAGTTCTCCACATTATGAGCAAGCACTGTTTCTTAGCTGAAAAGGCTTCCAATCTTTCAATTTGTTTGTGACCACTACCATTGACACTTGCAGACCTGAATCTGGCTTTGTGAGAGTAGTCATGTCTGTTCATACTGCGCCAATCTTCAACAGCATTTTTTTTCTGTCTAGACTGTCAGGTGGCAGGTTGGCTGCTTGAAGACAAGGGTTTGGGGACATTTTCAGGATGGCAACCTGTAACTAGTGGAGTGCCACAGGGAACAGTGCTGGGGCCACAATTATTTGCAATATATATTAATCACTTGGATGAGGCAAGTGACTTACCATTGCCAAGTTTGCAGATGACACAAAAATTGGTGGGAAGGCAAGTGCTGAGGATGACAGAGTCTGCAGAGGTATATAAACAGGTTAAATGAGTGGGCAAAATTTGGCAGATAGAATATAATGTGGGAAAATGTGAGGTTATGCATTTTGGCAAGAAGAATAGAGGAAATGACTATATTATTTAAATGGAGAAAGCTACAGCACAGAAGGATTTTGGGAGTCCTCGTGCATGAATCCCAAAAAGCTAACATACAAGTTCAACAGGTAATAGGGAAGGCAAATGGAATATTGGCCTTTATTTCAAAGGGAATGGAGTATAAAAATAGGGAATTCTTGCTAAAACTATACAAGGCACTAGTTAGACCACACCTAGAATACTGTGACAGTTTTGGCCCCCTTATCTAAAGAAAGATATACTGACATTGGAGGCAGCCTAGAGAAGGTTCATTAGTCTAATCTCGGGTATGGAGGGATTTTCTTATGAGGAGAGGTTGAATAGGTTGGGCCTGTACTCATTGCTGTTTAGAAGAATGAGTGGTGAACTTATTGAAACATACATGATTCTTAGGGGGCTTGACAGGGTAGATGCTGAGAGGTTGTTCTCCCTTGTGGGAGAGCCCAGGACCAGAGGGCATAATCTCATAGTAAGAGGTCTCCCATTTAAGATAGAGATGAGGAAGAATCTCTTCTGAGGGTAGTGAATCTGTGGAATTCTTTACCACAGAGGGCTGTAGAGGCTGGGTCGTTAAGTATATTCAAGGCCGAGATAGATTTTTAATCAGTAAGGGAATCGAGGGTTATGGTGAAAAGGCAAGTAAGTGTAGTTGAGGATTATCAGATTAGCCATAATCTTATTGAACGGCAGAGCAGATGCGATGGGCCTAATGGCCTACTTCTGTTCCTATGTTTTATGGTCTTATGGCTACCCCCTCACCAATTGGTGAATGACTTCTCTCAGGTATCTGGGCAGAGGTGCCGATATGGTGAACCATGATCCGAGAAGAGTTCTAATTGAAGCTACTGATGTCTGGAAATTGGGCAGCTTGTAGAGGTCATTAGGTACAGCCAAGAGTGAGCGTTAAGATTCATAATCATTTGCTGCATGCTTAACAGTATTATGGTCAAAGAGGCATTGCCTTACTGCAAACTATCAGAATTGTAAGGTGGCAGGTTATTGATGAGAGATTCTCTTGAACCATCTCTTTACTCCCTAGAGCACCAACACTTCCTTCTCTCATCTGACCCACTCCTGACACCCGCCATATCAATGTTGTCAAACATGGGAACTTCATGGGTGTTCCTGTTACATCACTAAGATTATAAAAACCAACAGCTGCACCAAAAACTTCAGTTCACAATTCCAAAAGAGTTCAGTCTTAATTTGAAAAATGGTTCCATGACTGACTGCTACAAGTAGAGTGACTCAAAATTGACAACCTCGGGACTGAGACTGTGCTGGATTTCAGAAGTTGCCAGTTTTCGGGGGAAGAAAAGTTGGAACCTCTTAAACCAGTGAATGGGGACACATGGAAACCAGCTGATATGGTTGCAAAGCACCTTAGGTTAATGGCCATGTCTCTGCTGATATTAATTCATTTTTCACGCACTGGATTTAATAACTCTTTCATGTCTCTCCCAGTTCCCTACATCAGCACATTCTCTTTAACATGAGAAAAGATCAAACTGAAATCATGTTAAAAATAGTTATAACTGAAAACTTTTTTAATTCATGCACATATATCAATATGTCCTTTAATCTATACTTGCCCAAACAGTATCTCACCATATCTATGTGCAACAGTGCCTCCATAATCTCCATTAGTGAAATGGCAAAAATTGTGCTCAGTTACAACAATCTTGTGTCTCCAATTCCTTGATTTTTGGAGCAGAATTACAAAATAAGAAGAAAATTTGAACAAAAAGTTTAATGTTCAAGTATTCTTGGATGGATTTATCAGTTTTTATTAGTTATTTTTTTAAACTATTTTTCCATCCTTTGTGCATCAGTCCTTTGTTTCTGTCATAACTTGTTTACAGCACAGTTAGCTCTATCAATGTGCCTGGCCATTTAGAAATCTATTATTGCATCTATTAGACTTGCCCCTGACTAACTGAGAGCATCATTGTTGATTATAATGGTAATGAGTTTTTTAAGAGCTGAAGAAGTTAGGTAGCTGTGCCTTTTTCTAAATTCCTTTTTTGATAATGGAACACGCATTCATTGGTTGATTCTTAATTGATAATTCCACATCAATTAATGGATTATTTTGAATCTTTAAAGCTTCTGAAGCAGGTTCTAAACATGGTAATGAAATCTACTGAAAAGATTTCTAAATGGCTACATTTTTCCCAAATGATAACATATTAGTTTGTTGATGTGTCATTTCAATTTAGCAGTGTTGGAGTTGTCTCTTATCGTCACTCACTTGCAAAGATATGTCCATTGACATCCAGTACTTGCACCACAAAATCGCAAACTTGATTAAAAATCAGTTTTGATGCCTAATGGCCTCAGAGAGAAACAAAGACCAGGTTCCAAAAATGACCAAATAAACTAATGCGGAAGCATTTTTTTGCACAAATGGGAATGGGAGAAGTATGGTAGGAGATAAAATATATTTGGTGGTGTTACTTAAATACTTATGATTAAGCAAAGGTCATGTAACTCATTTTATATCAATACTGTGGGCAGCCTGCGTGAATGACATCAAGTCTGGCCTGTTGCTGTGTGTTTCAAACATTGGCCTGAAATTTCATCTGTGGTCACAACACAGAAGTTAGATTCAAAAATGTGCAAATTGCCTCACCTGCCAATGTCAACTTATGCTCAAGTTTCATTCAGATATGACTGAATGAAAAATGAGCAAAAATCAATGCAAATAATTGAGGACTAAGGAAAGTACTAGACATGCACAATATATTAAAAACAAAATACTGCGGATGCTGGAAATCTGAAACAAAAACAGAAAATGCTGGAAAAACTCAGCAGGTCTAACAGTATCTGTGCAGAGAGAAACAGAGTTAACGTTTCAAGTCCGTATGACTCTCATGAAGGCTCTTCAGAGTCATATGGATTCAAAACGTTAACTTTGTTTTTCTCTCCACAGGTGCTGTTAGACCTGCTGAGTTTTTCCAGCATTTTCTGTACTTGATGCACAATATATTTCTCTCTTTAAAATACAAAAATTAAACATTTGACTAATTTAAGCACCATTCATGAACATTGGGCATAGCATGTCTAAGAATGTGCAATAGGGGAAATATTTCAAGGTGACTTATACTTGACTTATACTGATGCCATAAAATTAATTTGAAGAAAAAGAAATTAGAATGCACGTCTCAGTGAAGATAATTTTCTTTTTAAGCTCAAACATTGCATTACAACACCAGAAGAATTATTTGTTCCCTTTTGTGCTGTAAATCTGGTCATAATTTGAAGAGAATCTCTGAGCAATTGTAAATGCAGGAAACTCACGTGAAGGCTCTGAAACTTTGGGATGGACAACTATATTGTACAGAGATTTGTTCGGTTGGACGGATCGATAACTGATTGCAAAAGATCAAGGAGATTTGTGAGTATTATACTTGTGCGTGTTCCAAAATTCAGAAATCCTTTAGGCTATGTATTGAATTTATGCCGTTAGTTCCTAGATGCAAATATGCAGGAGATTCCAGCCAATTATGCCACTTAATTTATTTTCGAATGTGGCAAAACTTGACATTAAGCAGATACCCTAATGGCTATTGAATTGCAACAGCTTGATGAGTTATTTAACACAATTTACTTTGAATTCTTTGAGTCTGGGAAATGTTTGTGCATAATTTAATATCTCTTACTTTTAGTGGCACATGGAGGCAAACTTTGAGAACATAGCACATCTTTTTGTAAGTCTAATCAAGTGGCTAATTGACTACGCAAGAATGCAGTTATAAAATTGAAAACATACAAGAGCTTTTACTTCACTGGCATTTCAAATTTTAGATCCGTGGAAGGTGTAAAATTTGTGGACCAAGAAGTTGGTTATTATTTCCACCTTTTTTCTCTCTTCTTAAGTTTCCCTGTGGTAAATACTACAGTCTCGCAAAGGTAATATTTTAACACTTGTTTGTTAGTCTATTTGACTGTAAATAATATATTTTGAGAACTAATAGATGGATTTCAACAAAACGTGGTACATAGGGTATGGTCTGAGGAGGAACTGATTAGCTTTTGGTGAAGGTGCAGATCTGGATCTTGGAAATATTTTAAAAGATCCATTAATGTTGGGAGATGAAGTAAATTTACTTTTTTAAAAGAATATTATGGGCTATTTTATTTAGAATGTTGTTGATTGTTTTAGAATGTTATGGATTGTCTCAGCTGCTGTTAAGCAGTTTGTCACAGCTGTCAAAATGTGAGCGGAGTTTACAGAACAGGTTGTTCGATGTGGATTGGCCCAAGACGTGCTCAGTGAGATGGAAGTTCTTAATAAAATAATTTCTTCTTTCAGCTTTGCTCTGTAAATATAATCAGGTAGGGAAAAGTCTCAAGGAAGAGCAGCATTATTGTAATAACATTGAGTTAGGGGAGGCATTATAGGGGAGCATAGTAGTAATGTCACTGGACTAGAAATCCAGAGGCCCAGGCTAAAGTGCTGGGGACAAGGGTTCAAACTGAATTCAATTAATAAATCTGGAATTGAAAAGCTAGCCTCAGTAATGGTGACCATCAAAGCATTGTTAATTGTCGTAAAAACCCACCTGGTTCACTAATGTCCTTCAGGGAAAGAAATCTGCCATTCTTACCTGGTCTGGCTTACATGTGACTCCAGTCCCACAGCAATGTGATTGACTCTTAACTGCCCTCTGAAATGGCCTAGTAAGCCACTCAGTTCAAGGACTGGGCAAAAATGCTGGCCTTGTCAGTGGCGCCCACATCCCTTGAAAGGATAAAGAAGTTAAACAGCGTGCTGGAGGTATGTGCTCTACTGAGTCTCCTCTTCATTTGTTATCAGATGATATCCTATCTTTATACCATTGCAAAGCTTGCAATGGAGATGAATCAGGCTATTATGGCATGAAAGTTCCAAGCATGAGATAGCTGATGTCTGATTGCACTAGCTCCAGAATGAATTTTGTGTGAAATGATTAATGCAACAGTATCTTTATTTAGTTGCACTGCCATGGTGCTACTTAAAGTATTATCCAACCTATTAGGTGTATACATGGTGGAATCTAAGTCATTAAAATTGTATGATGGTGCAAAGTATACAATTTTATAATTATTCTCTTTTTTTTGTGTCTGTGTAGTTTATGGACTAACTTAGCCTCATTAGCACAATCATGAAACACTGCCGTGAGACCAGTAATTCTAAAATAGGTATCATACAAATTCCAAATTAGGTATTATACATTTTTGTTGACTTTGAGGCCGCAAATAGCTTTATCTGATGTTTTAGCTTTTTGTCCTTAATTTTATCTGTTATCATTGGGAAAGTGCTCAGCATCAGCAGTAATTTTAAAGAATGTCTCTTAGTCAGAGCAACACTTAAAACATTGGGACATGTTTCTCTGCTCTTCTACTCCTTTCAACTTTTTATTATTTAGTCTATATGTCCTCTACAGGTTTACCCTTTAAAATATATTGTCTCACATTTCCCTGCATTAATTTTCACAGGATACCTTTCTCGCAAATCGACTAACCTATCTATATTCTTAAATCAGAGAAGAGAGACATGCCCCATTGACCCACAGAGGTACTACAGTTTACATTTCTTCAGTCTGAAAATTGTCAATTAACATATTCTGATAAGTCATTTAACCCCCTTCCGATTTCATGATGTCACACTTCCTTAACTATTGTGCTTTAACTGCATCAGTAAGCCTCCCTTGTGATATCTTATCAAGTTCCTATTGAAATTCCATATACACAACATTCAATCTGTTTCCTTTATCAATAAACTCTGTTATTTTCTCAATTAAATTTGTCAGGCATGACTTGCCTTTAATAAATTTGTACTGGCTGTTGCTAATTAATCAAAACCTTTCTAGGCAATTATTAAGTTTGACTTGTATTATAGGCTCTAGAAGATGTTAGGCTGACAGGTCCATAGTTACTCGGTCTACCCCTTTCTTCCCTTTAAAGCAGATGTTCTGTTGGAAATCTTCCAGTCCTCTGGCTCAACTTCCATATTCAGTCAAGTATGTTTGAAAGATTGTGGTCAAAGCCTCTGCTTTTTTTTCCCCCATTTTCCTCCGCATTCTAGCATGCATGTCATTAGGACCCAGAGACTCTTCTATTTTGATCTTCATATTTTCTTCAGTACTAATTTCTTACCTAACTGTTCCCCTGCCTTCTCTTTTACCCTTTCATTCTCATTACCGTACTATTCTTGGAAAACTGAGGTGATGTAGCTATTCTTTTATCCACCCTAGGATTTCCTTTTTAACTTCAAATGAACCTTTCACTTTAACCTTTCTAACTTTTTGTAAAATCTATTATGTTACCTGCCAGTCTTTCTTCATCCCCTAAAACAAATGCTAAATGCTGTTGATGCTGGAAATCTGAAATAAAAACAGAAAATGCCGCAAATACTCAACGGGTCAGGTAGCATCTCTGGAGAGAAAAACCAAGTTATGGGATGATTCTTGCAAATATTTCAGACTCAGAGTCTTTGCAAGTGCTGTCGGGGAGGGTTTAAACTAGATTGGCAAGGGGATGGGAACCTGAGGGGAAATTCAGAGTGCAGAGGAGAAAAACTGGCAGTAGGAAGTAGTGAAGTGTCAACTGACAACGAAGATATATCAGAGTAGTATCAAGGTAGATAGAATTAGAGTAGACAATAGTAAGTCATTAGATGGGGTCAAAATACGGGGGAAAGTTAAAAAGCATAAATCAGGGCTAATGTGCATGTATGTGAATGTAGGGAAGGCGGTGGCGTGGTGGTATTGTCGCTGGACTAGTAAGCCAGAGACCCAGGATAATGCTCTGGGGACCAGGATTCGAATCCCACCATGTTTGAATTCAATAAAAAATTTGGAATTAAAATTCTAATGATGACCATGAAACCATTGCAGATTGTCGTAAAAACCTATATGGTTTATTAATGCCCTTTAGGGAAGGAAATCTGTCATCCTTAGCTGGCCTGGCCCACACCCACAGCAATGTGGTTGACACTTACAAAGCCATTTCAGAGGGTGCTTTTAAGTCTCAAAGGAATAAAACCAGAAGGACCATCAGGCATTGATCTAGGCAATGGCAAACTGTCAACCCTGCCAAGTCCTCCTAATAACATCTGGGGGCTTATGACAAAATTGGGAGAGCTGCCAGGAGCAGCATCAGGCATATCTGGTGAAGCTACAACATAGGACTACTTGCGTGCCAAACAGTGTAAGCAGCAAACGATAGAGCTAAGCGATCCCACAGTCAATGGATTAGATCTAAGCTCTGCAGTCCTGCCACCTCCAGTCGTGAATGGTGGTGGACAATTAACCAACTCACTGGAGGTGGAGACTCCACAAATATCCCCATCCTTAATGATGCAAAAGATCAGCCCCTTCCAGAGGTTCCCAGCATTCAGCCAATTAGATTCATTCAATGTGATATCAAGAAACGGCTGAAGGCATTGGATACTGCAAAGTCCTGACAATATTCTGGCAATAGTACTGAAGTCTTGTGCTCCTGAACTTGCTGCACCCCTAGCCAAGCTGTTTCAGTACAGCTACAACATTGGCATCCACCTGGCAATGTGGAAAATTGCCCAGGTATGTCCTGTAAACATAAAGTACTGATTACATTGCCCAGGTATGTCCTGTGCACCAGACCCACAGCAATGTGGTTGACTCTTAAATGCCTTTTGAACAAGGGCATTTGGGGATGGGCAATAAATGGTGGTCAGCCAACGACGCCCGCATCCCATGAACGGATCCAACCCAGCCAGTTACCACTCCATCAGTCTACTCTCAATTGTTATTAAAGTGATGGAAGGGGTCATCAACAATGCTATCAGTAACCTGCCCCCTGACGCTCAAGTTGCGTTCTGCCAGGGCTCCTTCGCTGGGTCAAAATCCTGGAACTCCTTCCCTAATGGCACTGTGGGTACACCTACACCACATAGACTGCAGTGGTTCAAGAAGGCAGCTCACCACCACCTCAAGAGCAACTAAGGATGGGCAATAAATGCTGGCCCAGCCAGCGAAGCCCACATCCTGTGAATGAATTTTTAAAAACAGGCCCTCAACTCTGCCCGCTGGTACGAGCTGAGAGGTGGCCATTTCCGGTGATATCCAAACGATCCTCAACTATTCCTATTTAATGTTCTGCAAAGTATTGGGAGATGTTTTTCTTGTACTTCATTGTTTTGTTTGGCTACTCAAATCATTTCAAAGTGCTTGGCATGGCTACAAAACAATCTGAACTTTTAAGAGTAATAGTTTTTTTTCTGGTGATTTCATTCTGGCTAGAGGAGAAGAAGCACCAGCAAGGGATGCGCAAACTGCAGGGAGACCAAATATAAAACAAAAACAGAATTACCTGGAAAAACTCAGCAGGTCTGGCAGCATCGGCGGAGAAGAAAAGAGTTGACGTTTCGAGTCCTCATGACCCTTCGACAGAACTAGTTCTGTCGAAGGGTCATGAGGACTCGAAACGTCAACTCTTTTCTTCTCCGCCGATGCTGCCAGACCTGCTGAGTTTTTCCAGGTAATTCTGTTTTTGTTTTGGATTTCCAGCATCCGCAGTTTTTTTTGTTTTTATAGACCAAATATAAAGTTTGTTAATAGGACAACTGGCCTGTAGTTCTCTGAAGAGCTGTGCATAGGAGGCTTGCTTTTCATGGGAGGCTGTCATGGAGTTGTGTCGCCATCTGCATCAGAACCTGCAACCAACTGTCACAACTAACCCAGCATTGCGTCTTGCAGTCAAGGTCACTGCAGCTTATTCAATGTAAATGAGTCCCAACTACGTAAATTGATTTGGGCCTCCCAGTGACCTTATGTGGCAGGGAGAGTAGACATGCTACCCATTGCCTGACTGATGTACGTCCACTGCAAAATTTTTCCCCATTGTAAAAATATTTATCTTTGCTTAAATTACTTTTAACTGAGCCTATTTTAGTAATTAACGTCATCCGTTATTATAACAGGCTTGTTCCTGCATTTTTGTCTACATACTTCTTCCTTTTTACTGAACAGAGGCCTATAATATGCTCCCATTAGAAAAACAGATCCATAATATTCCTTAACATTAACCAGATAGATTCAGCTTTGCATTATCTCCATTCATCTCAGTGATCTAGCACTGTAATGCAATATTTGATTAACAATATCACCCCTCCTTTCTTGTTTCCTACTTTGTTCTTACTGAATATTTTGTAACCAGGAATAGTTAGTTGCTTGTCATGCCTTAGCTTAAGTCATGCCTTTGTTACTGCTGTTATATCATATCCCTTGTGGCAAATTGTGTCTCTGGTTATCAATATTCACCTTCTACTTTGTGCATTTGCACACACACAAATCAGACCTGACACTTGTTTGTTTGTTCTAATTTAATCATTCAAAGTACAATCTGTTTCTCTGTAGCTCAAATTTCTAATGTCGGAAATAAGATTCTAAACAACGTAAGAAAAAAGTACACATCTACAGAATACAGTAATACAACATGTATCCAAAGCACTAGTAAAAGTCCCAGTTTATGCCATGGGTAAAAGTAGAGATTGACTTTTTCGTCACTGTAAATCATTGGTCTTGATATTTTGTGCATTACATGGCATAACATGCTTACCATTATAAAGCTGCATATTCCTGTTGGTGTAAGCTTAACTTAATAGTAGAAACTTTTGAGTCAGAAGGTTTTGGATTTAAGTCCCATTCCAAGGTTCATGTTTCTAAACTCGGCAGTTGTTATACTTCATGTACACTGAAGTACTTTATTAGCTGTCAATCACTTGGTATGCTGTGAACTGAGAGGCACTATACAAATGAAAGTTCCTTCCATCCATTCATGCTGTCTTTCATTCATGTATTTCCTTCTGTTAATTGTTTGTTTCCCTTCCACCCTCCTGCCTTTCCCATTCAATGTTCTAGGAGATTTGATCGTATCTATTCTATGTTAAATTCAGTATGTGGAATGCACATTTCATTAAAAGATCAGAAGTACCTGCTAGTATTGTAGATGTCGTTTTGTTAGGTACTTTCAATGTTAAAGGCATTGCACTTTCGTATATACTGTGCTGCACATGTAGTTCAAAACAAAGATTTAAATATTATTTTGATAATTACTTGTCTCTCAAATTGAATACATTTATTGATTAGGTAGTGTTTTGTGTCCTTTAATGCTCTTATTAAAGTTTTTATAAGAAGGGCACAGCTTCTCCTAAATGCATGGGATTGGCATTTTTGCTGAGAGCCGTGTGACACTGTGATTTGAATTTGGATTAGTCTCGGCATATGTCATGTATCTAACTTCTCAGGATAGATCTGTACCATTCAGTCATCTGTACAGATGGAATATTTTTAACAGTTTCTGCTCAAAAGGTCTTCAAAATTAATTATTTGAAGAAAACGAGAGAACAAATTTCAAAATGTCGAATTTATTAATTTTTTTTTAACCGTGAAAAAGACCGGTTACCAAATACACACATTTGGATTTTGGAGGTATCCTCATTTGACAACCTTTGCATCTTGCTGTGTTGAACTAATCAAATTTCATGGGCCTGGGCTATTTTAAATGTTTTTCTCATGTTTTCCACTTGCAGGGAAAAGTGGGCTAGTTGGGGATAGAAGAAGAGAGAAAAATATTTCTTGGACCTCTGTAACAGCAGAGTAGCTGAAGAGGCATATATTACTTTTTTAAAAAGCTTAAATTTCTCTGCAATCGATTTAATTTAAACTTTAAATTATCTTCTGTCGATCATAGCAAAGCTGAATGCCATTAATATGCTGACGTCCCTTAACTCAGCATTACTGTTGGGGTAATGATGGGGAAATACCATATGAGACATAAGTGTCCACTTTTCATATGCCTGAACAGTTCTTGGGGATTTTTCTGCCACACCTACGCAAGACTTGCCTGAATTCAGGCAGAATGGAAATGGTAGACCCTGCCTTTGATGACACAAATCTAGCCAAGTGAATTCACTTGTTGATCTAGTTTGAAAACACATATATACTTTGGCAATGTATCAGTGATATTATAGAGCATCAGGATCACTGCTGCCTAGTAAGCTAATTCCATTCATTAACAATTTGTGAGATGATTTCCGAGGTTGGCAAGATCTGGGATCAATATGCCAGACACTTAACTGTTTTTGTCTCAAATGAAAGTCCATTCATCTTTAGCCTATAAGAAAGCAGTTCTTGCAGTTAAATTGTTATGCATGTGGGAACTTCAAAACAGATTCAATGAGAAACTATAGTCTCCAATTGTTGTTGTAAAACCTTTGTAAAAGGTTCATTAACTGATGGATTGACTGGTTTGCGAACAATAGGTTTTGTATGGAAAACAAAGCAGAGAGAAGTAAAGTGAACAATTGTGAAAGTTGAAATATACTCTTTGGAAACAATTAGGGTATCTTGTGGTCATTTTTTTTACTTTCACCACCCCTCAACTTAAACAGTTCCATGTAAAATGTCAATCGGTTGTGATACAGTCATGACATTGTAACAATTATTCTAGTTCTGTTGAAGGGTCTGAGGACTCGAAACGTCGACTCTTTTCTTCTCCGCCGATGCTGCCAGACCTGCTGAGTTTTTCCAGGTAATTCTGTTTTTATTTTGGATTTCCAGCATCTGCAGTTTTTTGTTTTTATCTCTTTGTAACAATTATTGTCTGGTCTTAGTTTTAAAGGGGGGGGGGGTGTCATCAATATATTTAGACGGAAGATGAATACCTTAGCCATGATTAGTTTGTTTTTTTGTGCAGTAAATATGATGAAGTAAATTTACCATTGATATAAATTTTCATCATATTGTACTTACAAAACTTCAAAGATGTTGCTTCTAACTTTTTTGTGGATGGTAAACATGGAATGTTTATTTGGTTTTCTTTCCTGATATTTATTTTTGAGTAGCTTGCACTTCTGATGACTTACTGCCTGTCATTCCCTTTTATCCCCACCCTTTTATTAGCAAGACTATAGTCAATAAATAATACAAATAAAAATGATAAGTTGCAAAAGGGAAGAGGGAACAAGTAACTTTATCGTTAAATTTATAGTAAATTTAAAAGTTGTTTGGTAAAAGCATTTTCAATTTCCCAGCAGAATTTATGGATATTACCGCTGCAGCCATATGGAGTAATTCAGATAATGCTTCTATGGTGCTAAGTTAAGAAACAAAAAAAAAAATCAAGTAATTAAAAAGTACTTTTGAATCTTGTATAGTTTACTGAAAAATTTACATTTTCATTTTTGATCTTGTTCACCTGTTCCTATATCTTTAACAGCTTGTATCAAACATCATGTACAGCCCTTTTTCTCTTTTTCCGATTGGTTCTTTTAAAAGTACTTGATAATTGATGTTTTTAAAGCTCTTCCCAACAACTTCTTTTACCTGTTTGTTATTTTCTCTTTCGCTCTGATCCCCTCTAATACCAAGTCTGATTATAGACTTGTCTGCTGCCAAAATGCTACAGAAATCTTTATGACAATGAACATATGCAAAATTATATTCCATGTGACATTGTTCAAGTTATGTATGGCAGTTGTTACATGGGGAGATGTAATCTACAGTGGAATTCATAGTGACATTTAGCAGGAAGGAAGAAGGGAAATATGTTGCTGTTGATTTATTAAAGGAATACTGTCTTCAAAGAGAGAGTGAGGAACAAAGAGCCCTTTTTGTCACTGTCACATACATGATGGTGCAATTTTACATAAGTTACGTAACTGTGATGTGATTTTAAACCAAAACATTTTCATAAATTTACTGATGCAGGTGATGGCCGTTTAAGTCAGGTTCTCAAACATTTTTGGTTGAAGGACCCTTTTAAAATGGATTAGTAATCATGGATAGCACCATCCAAATTAGGGAAAATGGCATGCTGGGCAAACGTGTAATTTGGTGTGCTTTCTTTAAGTTGCAGTATATATTATGTAACTTTTTTACAATAGAAACCCCCCTCTTGAACAGGGCTGAACGCACTTGGCACTCACTGTTGGCCATGGTAGCTACCTGGTGATCTTTGCGCTGCTCTCAGCGCTCCTCCTAGGTGAGAGAGCCATCCCACTCGTACACATGTGGCGGCTGTACTCCATTCCTGGCCCCCTGCTTGCACTGAGTCTGCCTCTAGCTGCCTGTCATTCACTTGCATTTGACCATGGTGCTGGGTGGTCACCCATGTTGCCCATTTATATGCTGCACCTATTCAAGTAGGAACTTTCACGTTATTTTGCACACCCTCTGAAAAGTCTTTACAGACTACCAGAGGCCTTTGAACCCCAATTTGAGAATCTCTGCTTAAATCTTGTTCAGGAAAATGCAGTGGAATTTAGTGTTGCAGTTGTCCCTATTGAGGTTTGCCCAGAAGGCTAAGGCAAATTGGCAACAGAAAGCTAATCTGTTTTGTGCAACAGTGATTTTGTGAACGCTAAAGAAAATTGTGCCCGCTGTTTACAGCATTGCTAATATGGTTTGCCCTCTGTGGTGGATGGTTTACCCTCTCCCCTGCATCATTCATGATGTTCAGAACTGGAATATCAATAAAATAGAGTTGATGTTGAAACTACACAGCAGGTCAGGCAGCATCTGTGGAGATAGAAACAGAGATTACCTTTCTGGTCAATGATTTTTCATGTGAACAAATAGGGTAGAAGTTAACCAACTGGAAGAGAACTTTAAGGCTTTTATTTTGTCTGACCCATTCCCAGATCCACTTAAACTGAGATACAAACAGTTGTATTGTTCTGTTTGGTCGTTCTATGGTTTTGTGCTACAGCAACAAGGTTGCCTTTTCAGAATTTTATTTTCTCACTCAGGTTTGTTTTTACCTTGGGAGTACAGGAACAAATTGGTATTAACCAAGAAAATAAGATAGCAATGTGTAGACCTGCACCTTGTCTTTATCTGCATCTTGGTCTTTATCAGGCAGCTTCTAGCATCCTGGAGTAAAATTATGACAATTGCCTAAATATGCATGTTATGCAGAAACAAAAAATGGTAATACTTGTTAGAAATACCAATAGTGACTGCACATTTTTGAACTTGCCAGATGTCTTGTGAGCTAAGAAACAGCAGTGTCTTGGCTGCTAGAAGTTTGAAAATTTGGGCAATGCTATATAAACATGAGTTCCAGCAAATTTTTAATATGGTACAATACTTATAACATATGTTTAAGCATGTGCAATTCTTCCCTATACCTCTGCAGTGTTTGTCCTTTGACCATTTTTTAAGAAATGGAATAAACGGAAAACTGCAACTGATCATTATGGCAGTAACAGCATAAGGGAACTGAATGGCATCTCGTTGCCAAGGAAACTGCTGCTGTGCAACCAATATTTTCTCGCACTTGTGTTTTTCTCTGTGGTGAAACTACCAATTCTAATGAGTAGTAACTTCCTTAGAGGCTGCTTCTGCTTAAAATAGCAGTTTGAATCAAAACCTGTAAAGGTTGGTAGGATCAGTAAGAATGAAATGGGAATTATGATGCTCAATGCAAAATAATCTAAATTATCTTGATTGCAAGTGACATTATTTTGAGTGCTTTCTTAGCAATCAAACAGCATTTGGATACCGTATGTTGCTGCTTCTGCTCTTTTTAACTGTGCGGCTGTTTTAGTTGGCTGTGGTTGCTATGGAGCATTTTTGTGTCATTTTTGGACCACGAAAAATGTTGGGAAGCATAAACATCAAGAGGGTTAGTTGGCTAAATCTATGATCAACAATGGTGAAAAGCATACTTTCAAGATAGCTTAGCTGCAATCATCAAATAATGATTGAAGTTTTAAGATTGGGGAGAGAAATGAATAATGATATTTGAGTACTACAATCTTTATGTAAGATCAGTCCACTAAAATGGTCTTGCAGTAATGCAGGAACAGCAGTGGCAGATGGGAACTAAATGGAGTCTTGTTGCTAAGGAAACTCAATAATGCCAGGTAAAAATCAGGATCATTTGATTTTCCTGTGTTTTTATTGTGCACATGATGTTTCATATTTCAATTCCTATTCAACTCCTATTTTTGAGGTAATAGATACTATCAACTCCCAGCATCCTTTTGATCTTATACATAGAATATTCTCATTTTTAAGAATTTCCTGAAGTGTAGAAAATGTTTACCTAGGAATGGTGATGATTATGAGCGAGCAATTGGTAAAGCTGAGTTATTTTTAAAAAATCTCAGAGGGACACTTTAAACAGCTGTTTAACCTATCATTTTTAAGTATTATGTTTGAGATGCAACTCTAAATTCAGGAATCATACCACCAGTTCTTGAGAGGTTTTATGTTAAGCTAAATGAAACATTTTATTAATTTAAACAAGTTAAATATGTACACATGGCTACAAATTACTACAATCATAACTTTTAATAAATTCCCAAACTTATCTCCATTAAGGCAACAGCAACCCATAGACTTAACCAAACACCAGGCAAAGCATTTTCACCTTACGAGTTCAAAATGAGGTTCTTTTCACTTTGGTTACTGTGGAGACCGTTGGAGGCTTACAGCTGACTTTGATCTTATATTGCCTCTGCTCTACACACACAAAACTGCTGAAATTATACCTGGCACAGCTCATTGAATGTAAATTCTCATTGTATCACCAGCCTCTCATAATAAAACCCCTTTCATAGTACCAATTTTATTAGCAATATAAACGTATTGCTTGGTCTCTACTCGTTGGGTGCCAGAATTCACCCCATTTCTTGAATACTCTGTTCAAAAAAAATGCAAATGTACTCCATCCCTCTTACATATCAAAACTAGTACATATCAAAGCACCCAGTCTAGCTGGCTTTAATCCAATTAAGACACACCCACAGACTAAACCTCTATTTTAAAAGAATATTTTCCAATAATATTATATACATCAATAGCTTTATGATCGTGATCCATGAGGTTCTTATTAAGGTAATTTTGGAATTCTTTTGTTTTACCCTCTCCACCTCCCAATATTAAGAACCACACAAGATTTTAATATTTTATGCATCAGTTAGGTCAATTAAATCTTAGACAATCAGTTTTGATTGTAATGATCAAAACTAACTTAAGGTGGCAAGATATGAGGTTGGAAAATTAATCCTTTTGCTTCATGTCACATCCTCCGTACGCCATATTCCAGCCTCGCTTGAGTTTCTGCGGCAATTATGTGGTGAGAATGGAAATGCTACCTTGATGTTTCTGAGAGGAGGTGCCACATGTAGCCTGCTTTATTGTAAACTAGACCACTATTGCTCTAGTTTATTTTTTCCCTCAGCTAAGGGTTCTTCCTTGTGACTTGTCAGGGGCAATTAGAGATGGGCAATAAATATTGGCCTAGCCAGCGACGCCCCACGGACTGTGAAACAATTAAAAAAAAACAAATTTCTGTACACCAAAAGCTAAGGACAGAGAATCACATGCCTCTGTCGGTTTAGAGAAATTGACCTTACATCAAATTCTGTTCATTAATATGACTTACCCAAAGAGAGAATGTTGAGTTCTTGAAACCAGATAGTATGATTGATGATGAGCCTATGCACCTTGGATATATATAAAAAGCAGGCACAAACCTGCATAATTTAACATATAGGAAACTAAAAGTATAAATTAGAATATTACAGTCAACACAGTATATGCCCCAGCTGCACTATGGCTGCACAGTGTGCCACTTGATATCTGACCCATGCAATTCATTATCTGCATCAAAACTAATGTCTCAGCTTGCCGCTACCAATATTGACCAGTAGCTTTAAATTACCATGCAAAGCAGTTATCAATTCATTATTGTTATGAGTGTTGTATAAAATGCATGTTGTTAATATAAGATACTAAGTTGGCAAATTTACTTTAGGTTCATAGTCATTTGTACAGGAAGGTTGCACCATATTTCTTGTATTATTCAGAGCAAGATAGAAATACAAGTGTGCTCAGCTAGGCATTGAACACCTTTTCATGCTGCTAAAAATTTGTTGAATTCTGACACTTGGAATTCAGTGCTGGATGATGCAGAGACAGGCTGGTACTGTCTGACTGATATATGGTACCTTTTATTTCCTTGGTACAGAAACGTGGTGATTGACACTGATGTTTATGTTAATCAAGGGTAGACGACACCAAATCTTCAAATGAATAAGCCTATAAAGAAGCAAATTAAATACTTGATTTTATGACCATGGGGAAAGAATATAAATTGGAGATGAAATGATGAATATGTATATAAAAAGATAGAAAGATCACATAATTTTGTGCAATTAATTTAGTAGCATGAAGCACCTCTCAAATGGACTCCTCAGCTTCTGGATCCTGCTGCCCCTCATTCTTGATTCTACTTGATACTTGGTAAGCTTTTTCTCTGTAGCCTTCCACCAGGGAATTTTCACATGAGGTGCACAATGAGTGCAGTTGATGGTTGCATTAATTTTTTTAAAAGTTCAACAAATTTTCCTTAAATGAGTACTGAGAGGGCATGGAGATTAAGGTTTATGGGAAATTCCTTAATAGTTCTATTGGCAGTACTTGATATACTCTAGAATTTTCATTTTGGGGTTGCCAAAACAAGATGTAAATAACTCTGGGGGAAGTCTTCTAAATGATTAGTCAAGATATAGGTCTTCACATGTTCACTTTGTGTTATCTCCCCATCACTGGGGAGTTGATAAGCCCTTCGTGGATGAGTATGGATCTAGATGGCACTATGCCTTCATGGGAAAACACTCAGACTTCGACAGACATCCTGAGAAGGGAAATTTCCCCTTGATAATACACATTCTGCAAGACCAATGTGACTTGGTGAATTTGAAAAATTCATAAGAGCTGCTATCTTGGTCACAATGACGCAAAGTGGAATCCTTTCCTATTTAAGTGGTAATCTTTGGACACGCATTACTCCCAATCTGCTCTTAGGTGATAGTGAATGGGAGTCCTCAGAGGGAGAAAAAAAAAATTAATGATGAATCGATCAAGGCCAGTTTGTTACACCAAGCTCCAAAACAGAGGTATTTATCACAAGTTTCTTTATATCTCAATCAAGCTCAGGGGCTCCTTGGGGCTAAAGCAAGATTCATTATTCTTGCCTCTTGAAGGTCAACTAGTGATTTCATTGGAGTCCTTATGATCGCATAAAAGCACATTATCACATTCTAACCCGAATGACTACTCTTGTGCAATATAACGGTTGTAGACTTGATGATTTTATTTCCGCTTGCTTGCCATGGAGAATCCACCATGCAGAAGATCTAACCTGGACCTAATGTTTAAGTACATTCATGCCCTGGGCTAATAACTTCTCAAACAGAGATCTGAGCAAGTTACGATAAGCTGCCCACAGGATTTGTTCACAAAAGGACCATGTAATCTCTACGCAGTTGTTAATATTGACAGAAGCCTTTCCCAAAATCATTTTCTGCCTTATTTAATATTACATTCAGTGTGATGCAATCATTTTGCATCGAGCCTGGCAGCAAATTCTTAGAGTTTCAGCATTTTATTGCATAGCTTGGAGTGGGAGCATTAAGTATCACTTCTTCTATGGAAGTGATAGTGGTAACTTTCCTTTATTGTTTTCAGGGGCAGGTGGATCAGTTGCTGGTATCTTAAGGGAACAAAGAAGAGATGTTTGTCATTGATTTAAAACTTGTTTAGTTTTATGTTGTGGTCAATTTATTGTTTCGTGATCTATAGTATTGAATTATGAAAAAATGATTCATTGGTATCCTGTTTTTTGCAAGCTTTTTGAAAACTGCCCATAGTTAGACTCTTTGTACCGCAGATTAGTGTTTCATAATTTATTGAGCCTAAGTGATAATTTAGGTTTCTAAGTTCCTTCACTATAGAAGACTTAGAAAACTTTCCAAAGATACTTGAAAACCAAGAGGCGAAAGGGCGGGTGGAACTTAAAACAATCACCATCACCAGGGAAAAGGTACTTGGGAAAACTGTTAGATGTAAAGGCTGACAAGTTCCCAGGACCTGATGGCCTGCATCCTAGGGTCTTAAAATGAGTGGCTGCAGAGATAGTAGATGCACTGGTCATAAATCTTACAACATTCCTTAGAATTTGCAAGGGTCCCAGCAGATTGGAAGATAGCAAATGTACCACCTTTATACATAACAGGGGGAGACAGAAAGCAGGAAACTATAGGCTGTTTGGTCCAGCATCTGTAATAGGGAAATTGCTAGAACCTATTATTAAGGTGGTTATAACAGGATATTTAGTATCCTTACAGAAAATGGGATCAGGCAGCGTATACATGGTTTTGTGAAAGGGAAATTTTTAATTAATTTATTAGAGAGTTCTTTTGACTAAGTAACAAGTAAGGTGGATAAAGGGGAACCTGTAGATGTGGGGTACATGGGTTTTCAAATGGCATTTGATAAGGCGCCACATCAAAGGTGACTATACAAAATAAGAGCTCATGGTATAAAGGATAACATGTTAGCATGGACAAAGGATTGGTTAACTCACAAGAAGCAGAGAGGAGTGATAAATGGGTCTTTTTTGGGTTGGCAAACTGTTATTAGTGCACTGCCATAGGAATCAGTGCTGGGGCTCAATTATTTACCATCTATATCAATGACTTGGATGAAGGGACTGAATGTATGGTAGCTAAATTTGCTGATGACACCAAGATAGGTAGGAGAGTAAGTTGCGAAGAGGACTTAAGGAGTCTGCAAAGGGAGAGAGAGAGAGAGGGTAAGTAAGTGGGCAAAAATTTGATGGAGCATAATGTGGGAAAATGCGAACTTGTCCACTTTGGCAGGAGGAATAGGAAAACATCATGGTATTTAAATGGAGGAGGATTGCAGAACTTGGTGATGGAGGGATCTGGGCGCCTTAGTACATGAATCACAAAAAACTAGTATGCAGGTGCAGCAGGTGATTAAGGCGGCAGATGGAATGTTGGTGTTTATTACAAGGGGAATGGAATATAAAAGTAGGGAAGTTTTACTATAGCTGGACAGGGCCTTGATGAGACTATGGTGTACTGTGTACAGTTCGGTCATCTTATTTGGAAAAGGATATAATTTCATTAGAACAGCTCAGAAAAGGTTCACTCAACTCATTCTTGTGGTGAAGGGCTTATCTTATGAAGAAGGGCTGAAAGGGCTGGGTTTACCAATTGGAATTTAGAAGAATGGGAGGTGATCTTTTAAAACCTATAAGATCCTGAGGGGACTTGACAGGCTGGATACTGGCAAGATGCCTCCTCTTGTGGAGGAGACTAAAACTAAGTGACACAGTTTAAAAATGAGAGGTCATTCTTTTAGGGACTGAGATGAGAATTTTTTTCTCAGAGGGTCGTTAGTCTGTGACATTCTCTTCCCCAGAAGGCAGTAGAGGCTGGGTCATTGAATTTATTCAAGGCTGAGTTAGTTTGACTCCCTTGTTTAACAAAAATCTAAGGTTATGGGGGGCAGATAGGCAAGTTATTGAATGGCGGAGCAGGCTCCAAGGGCTGAATGGGCCACTCCTGCTCCTAAGTTCTATATTCCTAATATGGAAAAATGTAGTATTGTTACAAATGAAATAAACTGCAGCTGATCACAATAATTATGAAGATGATCATTTGGCACACATTAGTGCATCCACCCGAAGTAACCTACAACTTCCAATTGCAGAATCTAATTGTTTCTTTTATAATTTCTTGTAGACTAATGGTCAAAAGTCTGGAAGTGATATCAATGTGGTGTTCACTTTTTTGCATGAAGAAGAACTTAATGGAGGATGAAAACTACATCTGCCATGATACATTTTTCAACCAGAAGTTGTGTACAGAAGCTAAAAATTTTCTGATCTTCTGTGTGGTTGTTACATGGGTAAAGGTCATTGTAATGCACTCTGAGTACTGTAGCTTCACAGGAATTAGTGTTAATTATAACACTGTTGATGCATTGCATCTTTCTCATGTACGTTTTCTTACAGCAGTTGAAATGATTGATATAAAAACAGAAAATGCTGGAAATAGCAAGTTGTACAACATCTGTGGAGAGAAACAGAGTTAATGTTTCGGGTTGTGATGACCCTTGGTCAGCATTACCATCATTTTCTGTTTTTATTTCTGATTTCCAGCATCTGGAGTATTTTGCTTTTGCAATCCTGGCTCCGATGAAAATTTCAATTTGCACTCAAGGCTGCGCACAAGCAAAAGAAAAATTAAAATTATAAAGGCCTTTTTAGGGGGAATACATTGCAGGCATTTGTAAGAAATAATTTTGTTAATTTTTTGGTCACTTTTCTTTCCAAAATTGTACGCTTTTGGTTTTGTTTTTAAAAAGATCTGGAAATAAAAAGCTGCAATCTGTTTTTTAAAAAGACAGTTTTTAAACGATAATCCAAAGTGACGCACTAATGACTTTAAGGAAGGAAACCTGCTGTCTTTACTTGGATCTGGCCTGAATGTCACTCCAGTCCCCATGTGGTTAATTCATAGTTTCCATCTGAAGTACTCCAGCAAGCCATTCAGTTGTATCAACACATGGGCAACTTGGAATTAGCAATAACTGTTGGCTCCACTGCAACCACAAACCAAGAATGAATAAGTAACATACACTGAGCTGAGTAAAGAAAGAAAAAGTGGCTGAAAATAATATGAAATTACCAGGATAATATGTTTAGTTTAGTATTGCTGGTTTGTCAATATTAACTTTGAAAACTTCTGAAGGAATTAATTGCTGGATACTCATTCCACATTGGTGCTTTTTATTGTTTTTGGTTTGTTCACAATTACTGAATCATAAATTTGGTCATAGGTGAGTTGTTACTTGAGCCAATCATGATTTTATTTATTACGGAGATGTCACTGACTGAAACCATGTTTTCAAGTGTGCAGCCTTTGAAAGATGTGGCACAAGGGACAAAGCTAGATGTAAGGTTTGTACTTGCACAAATGGATGTGGGCGATTTTCTCTTGTCCATTTTCAGAGTACTTTTCTCTCAGTTTAAAATGTAAAATATAAAATCAGGGACTCTCATCACAATTTGGAACAACTTGCTACCTGAGGTGTTAGTACTACTTAGTTTGTGCTGTGCACTAACTGAGCCTCCTTTTTGCGGAATTTGGAAAATTGGGATTAATATCTTCAATTAGAATAATGTATTCTTCAGCCACATGACTTACAAATGAATAGAAATTGAGTATTGCTGAAGAAAGAGACGTCAAAGCTTTTCATTCTGCACTCTCTAGCACACTTCTGCTCATTGATGCTCAGTTTAGGTTCCGCCTCTGACCTCATTACAACCTTGGTTCAAACTTGGACAAAATTGTTGAATCCCGGAGGCGAGGTGAGAGTGACTGCCCTTGACATGAAGACAGTGTTTGATCGAGTGTGGCATCAAGGAGCCCTAGCAAAACTGGAGTCAATGGGAATCGGAGGGGGAACTCTTCATTGGTTGGAGTCATGTTTAATACAAAGGAAGATGGTTGTGGTTGTTGGAGGTCAGTCATCTCAGTTTCAGGACATCACCGCAGGAGTTCCTCAGGTTAGTGTCCTAGGCCCAACCACCTTCAGCTGCTTCATCGATGACATTCTTTCCTTCATAAAATCAGAAGTGGGGATGTTCGCTGATGATTGCACAATATTCAGCACCATATACGACTCCTCGGATAGTGAAGCAGTCCATGTCCAAATGCAGAAAGACCTGGACAATATCCAGGCTTGGGTTGACAATTGGTAAGTAACATTCGTGCCACACAAGTGCCAGGCAATGATCATTCCCATCAAGAGAGAATTTAGCCATTACCCTGTGACTTTCAATGGCATTACCTTCACTGAATCCGCCACTATCAACATCCTTTGGGTTACCATTGACCAGAAACTAAACTGGACTAGCCACATAAATACTGTGGCTACAAGAGCAGGTCAGAGACTAAGAATCCTGTGGCGAGCAACTCTCCTCCTGATTTCCCAAAGCCTGTCTGCCATCTACAAAGCACAAGTCAGCAGTGCAGTGGAATACTGTCCATTTGCCTGGATGAGTGCAGCTTTAACATTACTCGAGAAGCTTTACACCATCCAGGATAAAGCAGCCCGCTTGACTGGCTCCCCACCCATAAACATTCACCCCCTCCACCACCACCATCTACAACATGCAGAAACTCACCAAGGCTCCTTAGGCAGTACCTTCCAAACCCACAACTGCTACCATCTAGAAGGACTAGGGTGGCAGATAGATGGGAACACCACCAACTGGAAGTTCCCTTCCAAGTCACTCAGTATCCTGACTTGGAAAAATGTCGCTGTTCCTTCACTGTCATTGGGTCAAAATGATGGAACTCCCTCCCTAACAGCACTGCGGCTGTACCTACACTTCAGGTACTGCAGTGGTTCAAGGAGGTAGCTCATCAACACCTTCTCAAGGGCAACTAGGAATGGGCAATAAAGGCTGGCCTAGCCAGCGACATCCACATCCCATAAATGAATGAAACAAATACTGTGGGATTGGATGTTATTTTCTAATATATTTTGGGAAATATTGTGTTATTTTGTAAAGAAGGCTAGGTGTCTGTGTGTGTGATTTAATTAAGCTGGGTAGAGTTGACAGGAGTCAGGTTGTCTGGGACTTTGTTAGCATGAAAATGGTACAGTTGTTAAGTTGAGGCACAAATAGGTTAGATCCAACATTTGCATTTTTAGATAAGTTGAGAGGTTGTTTGAATTTCAGAAGGGAGTCAGAGATGGAAGCTACAGCAGTTGCCTTGTGTTACACTACTGGAATTCATATTTAAATATCTATAAGGGAGTGTTGCCTGGAAAGTGCTTACTTGTGGGTTTGACCAAGTAGAGAGTTTTGGGGGAATGTTTTGTAAGACTAACTAATTATGTAACTGTAATCTTGTGTGCTTAAGTTTTCTTTTCTTGTTAATAAAACTCTTTACTTCTAAGTTTTAAGAACCCAAAAGTGTTACTGGACCCCTTGGTACATTATCTTCTCATTATCACAATATCAAAAAAAAAGATTGTGGCTCGTAAGCCAAGTTTCCCTTTAGGGTTTGGTTTGCGCTGCAATTAACATCGGCTGTGGTCATAACAATACCAATATAGGGGGAATAGTACAAAGTTTGTTTTTCCCCTATATTGGTATTCTTGTGAAGTGTTGTGATAAGTGCAAGGCGTGTCACTTTTTTCAGCAATACTCAAGTTCTGTACTACCAAATGACTATTGAATAGAAATTGTACATCACTCTTCATGCAAGCCTGACCCTTGTGCAGAAATAAATTGGCTACTTTAGAATTAAATAGAATTATGTGTGCAGTAAAAAAAACATGGTATTATTCAGCTTTTATTGAGTTTCCTTCTCAGACATAATCTGAAAATACAGTGATGCGAGGTGCCCTTTATTATTGCTAAAAACTCTATACAAATCTTAGATTATGAATTTATGGTTGGTAAGTTACAAATGATTTTTTTAAATTATTCATTCACGGGATGTGGGCTTCGCTGGCTGGGCCAGCATTTATTGCCCATCCCTAGTTGCCCTGAGAAGGTGGTGGTGAGCTGCCTTCTTGAAACGCTGCAGTCCATGTGGTGTATATGCCTACAAATTGCTCTCAGCCCAGGTGTTGTCCTACTGTGACAAGCTCTTTCTGGCTCTTTAGTTGCCAAACTGTCTTCTAATTTATGAAACATTAAAGTAATTGAACATAAGGGATGATACTTTCTCTCCATTTCAGTTGTAAATGACTGAACTGAGCCAAGCTTCCTCTTATAAGTTGTTTTGGCAGCATTCAAATAATAAGAGAGAAAAAGATTAGACTTGCTTCCAATCTCTTGAGGTTTGGTTAAATAAAATATAAGGATAATCCTGTGAGACTATTAGTAACTCTGGAGTGTGTTTTATGCTACTGAAGGAGGACCAACAGCACTACACTGGAAAAAATGCTGTATGTGGCAGAGGGACAGAGTGGACAGAAATAACTTGTGGATGCTACTCATGATCAATAAACTGGGAACTGAAAGCACCCACTTAGTTAAAATGGTTACAAATAAGAACTAAAAATAAACTTTGAAAACTGGAAATTCTAATCATGCTGAATTGTCGTCATGTGGAATCATGTTGTTCAGACCTCCTTGATCTGTCATCCGTGGGAAAATTACAGGAATTGCTCATTTTTATAGGGGAGACGGTGGGATAGTGGTAATCAAGAGGCCGAGCTCTTGGGGTATGGGTTCAAATTCCACCACAGCATCTGGTGGAATTAAAATCAATTAATAAATCTGAATATAAAGCTGGTGATCTACATAAACCATAACAACAATTATTGATGGTAAAAATCCATCTAGTTCACTATTGTCCTTGAAAGAAAGAAATCTTGCCATCCTTACATGTGGTTCCAGATCCACTGTAATGTGGTTGACTCTTAATTGCTCTATGAAATGGACTAGCAAGCAACTCGACAATTAGGGATGGGCAACAAATGCTGGCCTTGCCAATTAGCCCACATCCTATGAAATAATCAATGACTGGTTGGGTGAACAACAATAGAAAGTGGGTGGAGGGAGAAATTACAGCGGCCTGCTGAATTGCACTGAACACTGAGAGAAGCCCATGGCCCCTTGTGCACTATGGCTAATCCTGGATGGATATAAACTTGCAAGATGCTAGACTTGTTCACGAGAGGTTTGGAATAAAAAACCAAGGAGGCGCTTCTGCAATTCCACAGTGCGTCATTAAGACCCCATTTTTAATATAGCCCTGGATCTTTCGTGGAGCGGCAATCGTTGCTGCTCTGCTGGAACTTTTCAATGCCACGATGCTGCTCCGTATTCCTTGCCGGGTCTTCCAAGCCCTACTCCTCAGAAATACGGCGCACAGCGACCCTTGGAAAACTCCATCACAGTGCTGTAGTGTTGAAGGGAAGACAAAAATGCCATCTTTTTTACAGCTTAAGCTGCCATATAGTAAGTTTAAATGTCCAGTGTGAATGCTAGTGAATAGGTAGAGTGGATGAGGTGCCAGATGGGTATGAACCAGAGAAGGCTAGTCGGGTAGTTGGGGTAGGTCGGATCGTGTCGGGGGCAGGGGTCGGGATGTTTGGGGGGTGGTGAGGGAAGAGTTGGAGGTCAGTGTGAGTGATTAGGGAGTGGTGGGGGCGGTGGGTCAGTTCTGTAGCTACCCAAAAATTAAACTAGAATGTTTCTGTCAAATATTTCCTGGGTAACTACATAGGTAAATACTGCGGAACTGTCCAAAGTCTCCCACTCTAGCTCAGAGTCGGAGACTTTTGCAAAGGGTCCCAAGGAGCAGGGGAATTGCCGTTCGTAAGCTGAAACTTCCCAGGCAATTTTTTTTTTGTTCGTAAGATGTGGGCGTTGCTGGCTCGGCCAGCATTTCTTGCCCATCCCTAATTGTCCTGTTCAGAGGGCATTTTAAGAGTCAACCACGTTGCTGTGGGTCTGGAGTCACATGTAGGCCAGACCAGGTAAGGGCAGCAGATCTCCTTCCCTATAGGGCATTAGTGAACTAGATGGGTTTTTACGACAATGGTTTTGTAGTCATCATCAGATTTTTATTGAATTCAAATTTCACCATCTGACATGGGATTCGAACTTGGGTCCCCAGAGAATTACCCTGGGTCTTCTGAAATTCTAGCCCAGTGACAATACCACTATGCAACCACCACCCGGTGGTCAGCATGTCGGGACTTCTGCGGGGTCCTGATGCACATCTTGGGTTCTGCCTCCAGTCTCCAATGGAAGATCTGGGCACGTGTGTTCAGTTTTGAAGTATGTCCGCACAAGCATGTGGGGAAAATCCAGTGATGATGTACCAGAATTATTCCTGGCATGAAAGTGGATTGAGAAACTCTCGGATTATATTCCCTGAGGATTGAGGAGGTTAGCGGTGATCTGATTCAGATGCGTAAAATGATAAAGATACAATATATAGTGTCATGAAGCTATTAATGTATATAATGTTATTGGAAATTTTTTTTTTAAATAGTGTTTTAGTCTGTGGGTGTCTCTGTGTATGTCTTAATTGGATTAAAGTCAGCTAGTCTGGGTGCTTTGATGTATAGTAGTTTTGAGATGTAAACAGAGGTAGAGGTACATTTGCATTTTGTTGAATAGAGCATTCGCGAAGGTGAGTGAAATCTTGCACCTAGCTAGGAGACACCAAGCAATATGTTTATATTACTAATAAAATTGGTACTATGAAAGGTGTTCAAAGGGCCTGGTGATACAACGAGAATTTACATTCAAAGAGAAGTGTAACAGAAAGCAGTTTTGTGTGTGCAGGGCAGAGGCATGTAATATCAAAGCAGCTGTAAGTCTACAATTGTCTGCAAAGGAACCAAATTGCAAGGAACCTCGTATTTAATTTGTAAGGTAAAAATGCTTTGCCTGATGTCTGCTTAATGTCTTTGAGTTGTTGTTGCCTTAGTGGAGATTAGTTTGGGAATTTGTTAAAAAGTTATGATAGAAGTAATTTATAGCCATGTGTATGTGTTTAATACCTTGTTGTGGATTAATAAATGTCTCATTTAGTTTGATATTTAAACCTCTCGAACTGGTGGTCTTATTCCTGCATTTAGAGCTGCATCTCAAACATACCAACTGAAAATATAGGTTATGACAGTTGTTTAAAGTTTCCCTCTGGGATTTTAAATAACAGCCTTTACCAACTGCTGTGTCATACCAATAGCTTGACTTTTTCTTCAAGTCAATTAATCTAGAACAAGGGACATAATCTACAAATTTAAGCTAAGCTGATTAAAAGTATATTACAGAAAATCTCTTCTTAAAAAGGATTGCAAAATTATGTACAAAGTCAATTGAGATGCCTAAAGTGAAATAGGTAATTACTTGGAAAGCAAGGTTTTGCAAAATATGTGAAGGAGCAATCCTTGTTTGTATTTTCAATATCTTACTGGAAAATATATTTGATTCATAAGTAAGCACCGCTTAACAAAATTGTGTAGTGACTTCACGAAAGGTAGATATTTTTCTGCAAGGTTGGAGGGAGTTGGGGGTGGTTGGGGCAATGAATCTATGCAAAAGAATATATTTTCATTTTGTGTGTTATTTTTATGAGCAATTAATATCCCAGGGGCTTTAAAATGTGTTCCAAAGTCCATTACGTGTGACTTCAAGAAAGGTGTTTCGCCAATTTGGATAATTTTTCATTAGTTCGTGCAGCTCCTTTTCAAAAAAAGTCACATTTATGAAATGATTTAAATTCAAACAGGAGCAGATGGCCTTAGCCATCTAACTTC
Source organism: Carcharodon carcharias (assembly GCF_017639515.1). NCBI lineage: Eukaryota > Metazoa > Chordata > Chondrichthyes > Lamniformes > Lamnidae > Carcharodon > Carcharodon carcharias. Next base: position 61,727,968 of record NC_054469.1, read on the forward strand.
TACCAAGCTATCCTTGCAACATTTCCAAATATGATAACCTTGAGTTCAGTACCTGGCAAGAGCTTGCCTGCCCAGTTTTTGAAAATTGTCATAGGTTCTTGTTCTGTGTGTTTATCTTATATTTGAAGAAATGTCCTGCTTGAATTTCCCATTTCCTTCTGTTGGTCTTAATATGAAATCATGATCCAGTTTTCTTTAACTTTTGTACAAGGGTGAAAAACTTACATGGAACCAAATTATTCACGCCACCCCCCCACCCCATACTTCAATGTTGTCTCTCCCCTCATAACTCTGCCCCTTAGTTCAGGAATCAGATATGTTAAAACAGAGACTAAAACTGCACCATATTCCAGATGGCTGTTGATCATGATATGAAGGTGGAGAATCATAAAGCATTATTTTTCAGGCTCTCCGAGCATATTTTTCAATCACTCTGAGGGCTTGCTGAAGCTGATTTTACGGCATATTCCTTGGAATCAATTTCAGCTTGCTCCAAGGGTTGTTGTGGGCTAATATTATTTGGGAAGCAGTCACATAAGTTGACTCATTGGAGCTGTTGCACCAGAGTCTTCTGGCAGTCTGCAGCTGTGCCTGTTGAATCCAGGTTTCTCTGGGTTGCCTCTGTGCCAATTTTAAAAACAATAATTCTAAACTTTTGTAACTAGCATTATCAACAGCACTTTTGATGTTGATGAGTATCATATTACCTAAGTATAGAACTGTAACTTTTTGGACAGACTTGCAAGATTATTGATAAAGCTCTGGGGTTAAGTAGAACATTGAATTTTTCCATTTGGTGAACTGGGCTTCAAAAGCAACCTAGATTGATGGGATTAAAATTTGATGTAAGTACTGGCTATAAGGGGCTTGATGTGAAATGGGTCTGGTCATTCTTAAATCAATTATTTTGGCCCAATGCACAAAATCCAACTAGGAAGGAGGCATTGCTGGATCTGGTGCTGGTGAATGAGGTAGGTCAAGTGAATCAGATGTTAGTAGGGGAACATGTAGGAAAAAGTGATCATAGTATCACAAGGTTCAGATTAAAAGCAAAAATGCTTAATTGGAGGGGTGCCAATTGAGAATGGATTTGTCCTGGGTAAATTAGAATGAAAGATTGCCAGGCAAAACTGTAGCTGCCCTTAAAGAGGTGATAGTTTAGGTATAGGAGGCATACATTTTCACAAGGGAGAAAGATAGGGCAACCATAGCCAATGCTCCCTGAATGATGAAAACAATAGTAAGATGAAGCAGAAAAAGGGGGTGTATTGACAGATGCCAGGTCGATAATGCAAGTGAGAACAAGGCTGACTAAAAAGTTCAGAGGGGCAATGAAAGAGTATGAGAATAAACACACAAAATGACACGACATAACGTCGGGCGTGTGTCCTGATGTCATCACGTGTCATTTCGATACTGCGTTACATTACTGCGTGCTGTGGGCGTGCGCCAGAGGTGGCTGCAATCCCGCTCAACTGTCAAAGGTCTATTAAGGCCATTAGGAAAGTTATTAACACCGCTGCCTGTCCAATCTTAAGGTTGGTGGGCAGTTGAAGAGCCCAAGCGGCCCTCGCATTTTCCAGAAAACCTCATCTGTGGGCGGGATGAGTTTTCCTGAAGGTTTTATAAAATTAATAAATACATTTGGTGAATTTGACAAACATGTCCCAGCTCATGTGACACTGTCACATGAGGGGATATGTTTAAATAATTTTTTACTTTCATTTTTACAAACTTTTTTTGCCCATTCAATCTCCGAGGCAGCTCCGTGCCTCAGGGAGATTGCTGTGCTCTTTTGCGTGAAAGAGCGCAGGCCCTGACTCTCTTCCCCCGCCACCTGCACAGGTGGTGCTAAGCGCTACTGCATGCGTATTATGCTGGGCTGGCCTTAATTGGCCCGCCCACGTAAAATGGTGGTACGCAGCCTATCATGGGTGGCGATCGGCTCTGCGCCCCCTCCCGCCCAGCTCGCCTGACACGGGTAAGATTCAGCCCATGAGGCCGATTAGGGGCCAAAATGGGGATCTACGTGTGGCGTGACTGAGGTATTGCATAAGTACTTTGCACCTGTCTTTACCAAGGAAGAAGATGATGCCAAAGTCATAGTGATGGTGGAAGCATTTGAGAAACTGGGTGGCTAAAAATTGATAAAGATGAGGTACTAGACAGCTGGCTATACTTGAAGTTAATAAGTCACCAGGACTGCATGAGGATATATCTGTCCCAGATTGCTGAGAGAAGTGAGGGTGGAAATTATGGAGGTACTGGCCATAACCTTCCAAACCTCTTCAGATAGGGTGGTGGTACCAGTGGACTGGAGAACTGCAAATGCAACACTCTTGTTTAGAAAAGGGTGTCAGGAAAAGCTCAGCGACTACAGGCCAATCAGTTTAATCTCAGTGATGGGAAAGCATTTAGAAACTATCGGCAAGATTTTTCAGATGGTAGTGTTCCCCATTCTGCCACCTGAAGAATTGGTGGGGAAGGCATTCCCTTAGATACCATCTGTCCTGCAGCCATTTAATGTTCAGCAGGGCATGAAGTGGCTAAGGATGAGAATCCTGCCCACCTGTGAAGCAAGCCCCGCCTTATAGAATTGTTGTTCAATCGGATGTAGTCTGTGTCGTGCCAGCAGTGCCAGGTTCGAACGGTGGACATTGCTGGAACTACAGCCAATCCCCAAGGAAGAAGAGCTAATGGAGGCTGGACTGAAGATAAGTCCAGGGTATGGTGGGGCCTGTCAGGCCCCAGTGAGGGGAGTGTGGGAATTAGGGAACTGGCTTTGAGAAGCTCGGAGGAGGGTGGGGGGGGCGGGGGTGCACAGGGGACTCCCAAAGGAGACACCAGCCTGCACACTTAAAGCTGCTGGACTACCTGTTTGGTGTAGGCCGCCCCCTGCTGTGGGTAAAATTGCACTGGGGGCAGGATGAGGCACTTAAGTGGCCATTAATTGGCCACTTTAAGGCTTCAGTAGGCCCAAGGGTGGCCACCCAATGCCTCCACCATTCCCTGTAAACAAAAAAGGAAAGAGGTTGGGGATAGCCCATTGGGTAGATCATGCTCTGCATTTTACTAGCCCAGCCTGCCTTCAGACCTTCTCATGGGGGACCATTAAACTCTGCTTTATAATCCAGATTAACACTCACTTGGAGAAGAGTTGGTAGATTAAGGAAGGCCAGCAGGATTTGTTAAGACAAATTGTGTTTAACTAACTTGAATGAGTTTTTCAGTGAAGTAATGGACTTGGTTGATGTGGCGTACATGAATTTCCAAAAGGCGTTTGATACAATGCCACATAAAAGGCTTGTCAGCATAGTTGAGGCCCATGGAATAAAAGGGACAGTGGTAGCATGGATACAAAATAAAAACAAAAAGTGCTAGAGCTACTTAGCATGTCTGGCAGCACCTGTGAAGAGAGAAACAGAGCTAATTTGCCTCCGAAATGTAGTTTGCTGAGTGATGGGAAACAAGAATAGGGGTAAATGGTTGTTTTTTGGACTGGAGGAAGATGTACATTGGTGTTTCCCAAGGGTCAGTACTAGGACCATTGCTTTTCTTGGTATATATTAATTACTTAGACATTTTTGTAAATGACAATGTTGTGTACTGAGGAGGATAGTGATCAACTTCAAGAGAACAGAAGCTGGTGGATTGGGTGGACACATGGCAGGTTAAATTTAATACAGAGAAATGTGAAATGATACATTTTGGTCACAAGAATGAGGAGAGGAATGTCATCTAAATGGAAAGTTGTGAAGGGGATGCAGGAACAGAGAGACCCGCAGGTATATGTGCACCAATCGTGGAAGGTGGCAGGGCAGATTGAGAAAGTGGTTAAAAAGGCATTTGGCGCCCTAGGCTTTATATTAAAAAAAAGAGGCATAGAGTACAAAAGCAAGGAAGTTATGATGAACACTTAAACTGTTTCAGCCTTAATTGGAGTATTGTCAGTTTGGGCGAGAATAGTCTCAGGGATGTTTGGAGAAGTTATATGTTTGGAGTTAGGTTAGAGAAGTTGGAGTTGATGTCCATAGGGAAGAGAAGGTTGAGAGATTTGATAGTGGTGCTCAAAATTGAGAAGTCTAGACAGAATAGATGGAGCAAAACTATTCCCATTGGCAGACGGTTTAAGAACCAGAGGACACAGATTTACGGTGACTGGCAAGAGAACCGAGGGTGACGTGAGGAAAATCATTTTTATGAAGAGTGGTTAAGATCCAGGATGCACAGCCTTAGAGGGTAGTGCAGGCAGATTCATTTGTGGCTTTCAAAAGAGAATTGGATAAGCACCTGAAGATCAAAAAAATTGCAGTGTTTTGGGGTAATTGTTGGAGTGGGACTAGCTGAATTGCTCTTGCAGAGAACTGGCACAAACAGAATGGACTGAATGGCCTCCTTCTGTCTTGTAACCATTCTCCGAAACAAACACAACCTAGCGATTATTGCACTAAATTAATGATGCCAATTAAAGAACTTCGTTCAACACTGGGATAGTACAAGGTTTTTGCCTGAGGTTAAGATTAAGGCAGATTGATGTGGAACAATAGAGGAAGCTTCTTATTGCATCTGGTTTTGCTGTGCCATACCTAGAGTGGCAACGTTCGCCTCATGGAAGTCCTGTACAAAAATTCAGTTTGAGGCCAGCGCTAATTTTACTAGGTAATTGTACTGAATATTTAATCTGGTGGCAAATTAGCACAAGAACAAATGTGAAACAGCATGTTTGCAATAGGTTGTATAAAAATAGTTAAAAACATGACCAGGGATCAGCTGTTACTATTACATAAGCCTCCTTTCACTGGATTTGCTTGAAGCCCTGTGCAAAGAATTGCAAGGTAATCACCGCCTCTGGAAATGTTAATATTCAAACAGGATGCTAACAGTAGAAAATAATTTTTTTCCTCAGCACGAGCTACATTAATCTGATGGGCTCAAAATTTCATTCCTTGCCCAGAAACACAACACACAATATAAAGTAAACAGCAAAAGGAAATGGGCCACAACTTTGCAACACAGAACAGTGACCAGTTGCAAGAAAATCAAAAGTCAGGAAGCAAAAAGGCTATTCAACTAAAAACATTGCTTAGTCCAAATTCTACAGCAAGTGATTACTGCATTGCTAGTGGTATCTGACTTTTCTATCTGACAAAGTAGTTGAAAATCTGTTTACATTCACCTGTATAATTTCACCATCACCCAATAGTAATGTGTGAGCCAGGTCTTAAGATCTTGCAATGCTGGAATCACATTTATCAGCTTTGTTCAAATGTTTTAGCCTATATACTTTTCAATGAAAAGGAGAACTAAATAGAAAAGTTGATTGCCACAGAAAACAATTGGAAGATATCCCTGTCTGTTTTCTAACATCTGATAACCTGACTCTACAGTACATTTATGGCATTCAGCCCAGTTTCACACTTGCGTAATGTGCCCAGATGGCATGTCATGTAAACTAACTATTGATGTACAAGATGGAAGTAGACCATAAATGTAGACCATAAATAAATGTCCACTGTTCTGTATATTTTAAATTATTGATAAAAATATTCAATAATCAAATCACAATATGTTTGGTTTATTTCAGTTATTTAGTGAACAAAGACCACCTTAAGCCCACCAGGACACACAGCAATGTTGACTCTTAACTGCCCTCTTCCCAGAGATTCATTCTTAATTACAGAGGCCAATACACTCTCCTTATCTCAAGATTTTAGTTTATTTACTGTTTTGTAACTCATAACTGTTCAGAACAGAAAAACATGAAATATTTTGTTTGAAGAAGAGAAAACCACAGACGCCAGCTGTAGTCACTGTGTATGCATTTGATCTCAAACATTTCTACTAATCTTTGACAAATTTTGACATTTTCTGAAGTGTGAGCAGGCATGGATCTAAATAAAAGTCACTTGCAGTTTTCTAGACTGTGGTAAGTGGCATGTGTCCCTGCAGATCAACATATGAACAAGGAGCAGGCATAGGCCATTCAGCCCCTTGAGCCTGCTCCAACATTTAATAAGATCATGGCTGATCTGATAGTAACCTGAAATCTGCATCTCACCTACACCTGGTAACCGATCACCCCCTTGCATACCAAGAATCTATGCACCTCTGCCTTAAAAATATTCAAAGACCCTGCTTCCACCGCCTTTTCAGGAAGAAAGTTCCAAAGACTCATGACCCTCTGACGGAGAGAATTTCGCCTCATCTCCGTTTTAAATGGGCGACCCCTTATTTTTAAGCAGTGACCCCTAGTTCTAGATTCTCCCACAAGAGGAAACATCCTCTCCACATTCACCCTGTCAAGACCCCTCAGGATCTTTTTGTGTTTCATTCAAATTGCCTCTTACTCTTCCAAACTCCAGCAGATACAAGCCTAGTCTGTTCAGCCTTTCCTCATAAGACAACCCACCCATTCTAGGTGTTAGTCTGAACTGCTTCCAATGCATTTACACCCTTCCTTAAATAAGGTGGCCAACACTGTACATAGTACTCCAAATGTGGTCTTGCTAGTGCCCTGTACAACTGAAGCATAACCTCCCTGCTTTTGTATTCAATTCTCCTATCAATAAATGATAACGCTGCATTAGCTTTTCTAATTACTTGATGTACTTGCATTCTAGCCTTTTCTGATTCATGCACTGGGACACCCAGATCTCTCTGCACCTCAGTGTTCTGCAATCTCTCACCATTTAGATAATATGCTTCTATTCTTTCCAAAATGGACAATTTCACATTTTCCCACATTATACTCCATTTGCTAGATCTTTGCCCACTCACTTAACCTATCTATATCTTTTCTGTAGCCTCCTAAAGTCCTCTTCACAACTTACTTTCCTACCTTTCTTTGTGCCATCAGCAAATTTGGCAACCATCCCTTTAATCCCTTCATCCAAGTCATTTATATAAATTGTAAACAGTTGAGATCCCAGCACTGATCCCTGTGGAACACCACTCATTACATCTTGCCAACCTGAAAAAGACCCATTTATGCCTACTCTCTGCTCCCTGTTAGCTAACCAATCTTCTTTTCATGCCAATATGTTACCTCCATACCATGAGCTTTTATTTTCCGCAATAACTTTTAAATACTTTCTGAAAGTCTAAGTACAGTACATCCACCAATCCTGCTTTACCCACAACACATGTTGCTTCCTCAAAGAACTCCAATAAGTTAGTTAAACATGATTTCCCTTTCACAAAACCAAGTATGCACATGGAACGTTGTTGTTTATTACAAGGGGAATGAAATATAAAAGTAGGGAAGTTTTGCTGTGGTTGGTGAGACCACATCTGGAGTACAGTTTTGGCCTCATTACTTAAGAGAATACAAGTGCATTAGAAGCAGGTCAGAGAAAGTTTACTTGACTGATTCCTGGGATGAAGGGGTTATCTTATGAGGAATGGTTGGACAGGTTGGGCCGGTATCTATTAGAGTTTAAAAGAATGAGATGATATTGAAACGTGTGAGATCCTGAGGGGTTTTGATAACGTGGCTGCTGAGAGGATGTCTCCCCTTGTGAGAGAGACCAGAACCAGGGGATACAGTTTAAAAAAAAAACGGGTCCCTCAGTAAAGACAGATATAAGGGTCAGAGGGTTGTTAGTCTGTGGAAATCTCTTCTACAGAGAGTGGTGGAGGCAGAGTCATTGAATATTTTTAAGACCGAGTTAGATTCTTGACTAACGAGACTAAAAGGGTATGGGGGTTAGAAGTAAAGTGGAGTTGAGATCAGATCAGCCATGATTCTTTCAAATGGTGGAGCAGGCTCAAGGGGCCGAATGGCCTTAATTCTAATAAAATTGGAATATTGCTGAAAAAAGAGACATTTTTTGTCAAAGCTTTTCATCTTGTACTCATCAGGACAATTCGCAAGAAAATACCAATGTCAGGGGAAACAACATATACTGTATGAGAAGATGGTGCTGATTGGTTGGCAAGTGGACTCTGGTATTTTCATGTCTCTTCTGACTGCATCCTTGATCGGAGCTTTGGGTGCTCTGCTGGCCTCTTGGCCAGGCTACCACCACGTATAGCATATCCTTGGGGATGTGGCCATCTTCCATCCTGTACATGTGTCCAAGCCAGCAAAGCCTTTGCCAGAATCATTCTAATGGACTCTTCATTCCACACTGCTGGTATTCCACAGGCCAAAAGTGCACCATCTGGGGCTGCAACAGTAACCCAGAACTTCAGCCTTATACATTTGCTGCTGCTGTGAACTAAATAACCTGGTAGGGTTGAGATGGTCTTTGTTCACTAAAATAATACTTTTTGTGATATTATTACTGGTGAATATTTTCATCAATAATAATCTTCGCTTGATTACTGCCAACATGTTTGACATGCTTTCCCTAGAAAGGACTGCTTCACTGGTGTCTTTGGCTTTCCATGTAGACTCATAGATGTTTACAGCACAGAAGGAGGCCATTCGACCCATCGTGCCCGTGCTGGTCAACAAAGATCTGACTACACTAATCCCATTTTCCAGCCCTTGGCCCATAGCCCTGGAGGCTATGGCAATGCAGTGAATATCTAAATACTTCTTAAATGTTCCGAAAGTTTCTAACTCAGCCACCCTTTCAGGCAATGAGTCCCAGACTCCCACCACCCTCTGGGTGAAAAAATTTCTTCTCAACTCTCCTCTTAGCCTTCTACCTCTTACCTTAAATCTATGCCTCCTGGTTATTGACCCCTGTACGAATGGAAAAAGTGCCTTCCTATCTGCCCTATCTATGCCCCTCATAATCTTATACACCTCTATTGGACCCCCTCTCAACCTTCTCTGCTCCAAGGAAAACAACACCAGCCTATCCGATCTTTCCATATAGCTCAGACCTTCCAGCCCAGGCAGCATCCTGGTAAATCTCCTCTACACCCTCTCTATTGTAATGACATCCTTCCTATAATGTGGTGACCAGCACTGCATGCAGTACTCCACTTGTGGCCTAACCAGCATTTTATACAATTCCAGCATAACCTCCCTGCTCTTGTATTCTAATTATTAATTCTAATAATTATTCTAATTATCTTGATGCCAAGGATATGGCATAGACACCAGAGATGGAAATTATTGAGTCTTTGTTTTTGGTTGATGTACGTTGTCCATACTTTGCTGTCATACAGCGATGTTGAGGCTACAGGCCTTGTAGATAAGTATCGTGGTCCTATGGGCCAGTTTGTTGTTTTTTCATGATTGTTTTGTTATCCTGCCAAAGTTGATGGTGGCTTTTCAGCCCCTGTGCTGAATTCTTCGTCAAGAGTCAGGTTTACTGTCGCCTTAGACCCAAGGTAGCAGAATTTGCTGACTGCTTCCAGTGGTGTGTGTCATAATAGTTGATTGTGGTAGTGGACTCCAGCACTAGATACTATGCAGTACTCTGTACTAGATAGGGGGTCACCTGACCTGGGGCTGAAGGTCACATAGCACATGGTGGAGCCTGTCTTGATAGAATTCAGTTACTGCAGAGGTATGTGTTATCAATAAAGTTAACCTAGCTACAATGTCAACGGCCTGTGTGCATCATTGAAACAAAAAACAAGACAGTCTGTTGTTGAGTCTGATTACAAGCAGAGACACAATACTCTGTTCCATTACTACAGTTTTCTTGACACTGATGGTGAGGGAGATCATGACAGAAGCATGAAACAGACAATCCATAAGCCTTTGGAGCTCATCTTCTGCCTGGCCAAGTAGTGCAGCATCATAATACAGAGCTTTATTGATCAGGACATGATACAGTTTTGTCTTGGCTTTCAGTCTTGATAGGTTGAGGAGTTTCCTGCCTGATTGTGTGTGGAGGTACACTCCTTCCATGTCAGCAGGGAAAGCATGGGTTAGTGGGGTAGAGAAAAAACATACCAAAGTAGATGCTAAGATGCAGTCCTGTTTCACCCCATTGAACTGAATGGTGCTGTGCATGTTATTATGGAAGTACCATATGAAACTGTGAAGTTGGGGAAGACAGTCTATTTTCTCAAGTTTTTGGTAGAGGCCTGTCCTACTCATGGTATTAAGTGCTTTTGTGAGATCCAGAAAAGCAAGGTGAAGTGGTCTTTGCCATTCTCTGCAACTCTCTTGAAGCTGACCTTAGTGAGAAGATCATGTCTATGGTTGGCTAGTTGATGAAGCCTCGTTAGAATGACTCTGGCAAAGGCCTTCCCAGTAATATGCTAAGGAAAGAGATGCGTGGTAGTTGTTGCAATTCCCTCAATCACCTTTGTTCTTATATACTGTGATGGTATTGATGTCACGCATCCTGTGGTGAATGGAATCTTCTCTCCAGCAGAGGTGGTGGTGGTCATGGAGTTATGGCAGCAGGTGGGGCTTTCCATAATTGAGTAGCTCAACTGGTATTCCCTCCTTCCCAGGTGCTTGCCTTGCTGCTAGGGAGTTGATGCCTTTTCGAGTCCAAATAATGAGGATTCTGCATCAAGCTTGTACATGACAGGTAGCTGCTGAAGATCATCAAGCACAGGCAGAGAGAGAGATCTGTCAGAGTAGTGCTTTACCCAGTGGGCCATTTATTGTTCCTGTCAGTAAGTACTTGACGATCTGTGCATTTCAAAGGAGTGACATAGGTGATAGTGGGGCCAAGTGCTCTTTTGATACTGTCACGCATAGCGTTAACATTACCATTGTCACTAGCAGCTTGTATTTCTTTGCAAAGGTTGATCCAGTACTTGTCGGCAAAGTACATTGCTGTCTTCTGACAGCAGTGAGATTATCATCTGCTTTGGGGTTAGGAGACAGATTCTAATCTAGGTGAGCTGTGCTCTGCGCTTCAATGACTGGGGTAATTTCTGCAAGGTGTGTCTTGAATCAGTCTTTATTCCTGTTTCTTCCTTTGTGGTCAGTCATCACTGAAGCTGCATTTGGCAGAGACTTCCATACTTCATCAGCATTATTTAGTATGCCCTCAGGTGGAAGGGACTGCCCGAGATCTTCTGAGAACTTCTGATATTTGTCATTATCCCTAGTGCAGGGCATGTTGTTGTGATTCGACTTGTGTATTTTCCATTATTGCATCTTTGCTTCCGACACATAAGCGATCGGTATCGCAGTCTGCACTGTGCAAGGTGTGGGTATGAAGAATGCGGGACAGATAGAGTTTTGGAGTGATTATCAAGCCAAATTGGTGCCTTGGTCAGGATCATGAATGGTGCTGTGACATCTTGTGACATATGCCCTGGAAGAAGATATTTGAAATGCAAAGTCCACACTGTGCACAATGTTCTAGTAGCTGCTGTCCATTTTCATACATCTTGCCAACGCTGTGATGACTGAGGCCATGAAATTCTGTCTGATCCAACTCTTGGGTTAAAATCCCCCAGAAGAAATAACTTTTCTCCATTTAGCAGATGCTCTGGTCCATCTGGAGTGTCTTAGAAGTGATCTCTGTCTTCGGCATTGGCATAAAAGGTTGATGCATTGATGCAGATGATGATGACAAAACCTCTGCGCAATTGTAGTTGAGAAGTTGTGGCAGGCGTTTCAATTATTTGCATCAATCTGTTGACAGCAAAGCCCACACCATGTTCACGGTAGTCATTTTGTCACGCCAATAGGAGGTATAATTGGATTCCCATTGATCCAATGTCGGCCAGCCTTCCTCTTGGGGGACAGGAATGTTGATGCTAGACTTGTGTAGCTCACTGTCAGTCGATGCCACTTTACGTACATTGTCTGTATCGTACATCTCATGTATGCCAGGAAACACGGACCTGATGTTCCAACTTCCAAACTGGATCTTTTTGTTCCTTGGGTGCCCGTTTATTGTCTGCCTGTGAGGAAGAAACCCTAAGCCTCTGGAATCCATAGAGGAAGGCAGACATTGGCAGGTCAGTACCTTATTGTCTGGGGGCTGCCCAGCTTGTGACGAGTGGTGAGTGACCAATGGAATTTGATGATCTTTCTCACCAGAGGCAACCTATGTTCCCTTATGCCAATTGAGCTGGGCTTATAACCCACGTACTCTACTTCCTGTGTTGATCCCCTCACTACTAAGGATAAAGATGAAGTGGCCTTTCCATATGTTGTTAATGGTAAAGTGTTCTAATTTTGATTTTTTGGCTGAATAACTTGGGCAGGATTTGGAAACAGAATTGCCCAGCATATGCATCTCCCTCCTGACCTTAGGGACTCCCGCCTTTCCTCTATGTCTGAAGTGAATTCAGTTGCAGGAGTTGTCAGAAGGTGCTTGTTGGACAGCACTCCAGTGCCTTTGACTCTCCTGAGCCAGGCCCACAAGGCAATGGGTACAACTTGACACATAACTGGGACCTGGTTGATGGACACCAGGACATGTCCACATGCTGATGGGCCTGCATATCACCTCTCTGGGGGGCCAAGGTTCCCCCCACATGCTCTGTAGTTCAGCCTCCGGCCATAGTGTGCCTTGTTGCCATGTGTCACTGAGGAGACACTACAGGGAGTCTTGATGATGCAGAGGTTGGATACAAGCAGGAGGGATTTATGTACCTGGCCGGCTGCCCTTTCGCAGTAAGCTAGTCAGCAGCAGTGGATCATGCAGCTGCACTTGACACATACATCATCTTGTGGCAAAACCATGACACATAATTTTGGTTGTGTACCAAAGGCAAAATGCTGCCGAAAATTCCAACCAGTTTTTTTTTTAAAAAGCAGCAAATGGTGGAAATATTCAGCAGGTCAGGTAGCATCTCTGTGGAGAGAAACAGAATTAATATTTCAGGCTTTTTGTCAGAACTGGAAAAAATTTAGAGGTGTAACAGGTTTTATCTGGGTACAGAGGCAGAGTGTTAAAAACAAATGGCGAGGTCTGTGATAGGGTTGGAGGCAGGAGAGATTAAATGTCAAAGTGGATGGTCATGCAAGACAAAAGGAGATGAAAATGGGGGTCGATTGCCAGAAATGGACACAGCGAAGTTGAGGAAGGGTAGGGAAAAGTCAGAGTTGGATGATGTAGGGGTGAGGGAAGGGTGGAAATTGAAAGTTGATATTTTCTGGTTTGTGTTAAGAGCAGGAAATGGCACCAATAGGTCACTAATATACCATTAAAACAGATGAGAGAGGAGGAGCCTGAATAGGGCTGGAACAAGCAATTTCCATGTATCCTATGCAGAGGCATGCATCGCTAGAACTGCAAAGGCTCCTAGAGCAGCATCTTTTATATTTGGTGGAATTGAGTGGAGTCGCGACAAAAGGATCCTTATAGCTTGCACAAGATCCCCTTTGTCATTTAATCTCTCTGCTTTCCGCCCTATTACAAATTTGTTTCTCCCCACCCCCAACAGCATCATTTTTCTGCTTCAGTACTTGCTTAAAACCTGTTTCATCAGAACTGGAAAGAGTTAGAAATGTGAGATCTGAAATGTTGATTTGGTTTCTCTTGCCACAGATACTTTCTGACCTATTGAGAATTTCAAGTGTTTTCAGTTATTATATTTTAGCAATGTCTGCCACATTGCCATTAAAAAAACAACAGTAACTGCACTCCAAAAAGTAGTTAGTTGGATATGAAGTGCATCGTGAAGAAATGATAAAGGACTATATTGTAAGATTTGGGAGTGGAAGCCACAAATACCTAAGGTAGGCAATTGAGTATTTGTAAGTAATTTTAAGGTAGTTTATTAAGGAGCAAAAGTTCAGATATGATGCATTAGCTAAATAGACAAGGAAAGTATACTACCCATGACAGTTGAGAGCGGTTCACTAACCCCAGAGGATGAATAGACGGTTGCCGGACTGTATTGATCTCAGTAGCTTGTGATGACAGCATTCTGCATTCTAGCCAAAGTGCTAGGGGACACTTCCCCTGTCTTGCTTTCTTGCTCTTTGCTGGTCCATCTTCCATCTGAAGAAAGCGGCTGCCTGACTAGGACTGCCATCCGACAAAGACTGTGTCCACCCGCCCCCCGCCATCTCCTAGCACTTTATTAATATACTTTATTTCTAGGGTCTCGTAGTTTACCCTATGTCAATTGCTTGTTTGAACTTTTCTAACCAATGAATACAGGACAGGTACCCAAGATGACAGAATGGTCACCTCCCCAATGTCTGTCACTTAGCTCAAGGTCACTTTTTCATTTACTTCATGCAGAGTCATTTGCTAGCCCTTACTAAATACTCTCTTGGATAAAAGGGTATACAAGGCACCATCCTAATGGCTTAGGAATGTCAACATGGAAGCCTGAGCCAAGAGACCTTGACATTTCTAGGGATTGTTTGTGTTTTCCCAGAGAGGGAAAGATAACAGTTTTTCTGCTGAGGTGGCCTTATGCAATGCCTACCAATTCCATAAGATTCTATACAATTCTAAAAATACCATTTCTTAAAGGTCCCTGTTTCTTAACATGTATTCAGAGGAAAGAATTGCATTTAAGAAATACTTTTCACCAAATGGGTATTAACTAGAGTCCTGTCTATTTACACTCCCATCCCCTTGAGAAATATAGGATGCATCTCATGTGGCTTGTATCTCTTGTTGACATTGAACTTTGCGACTTTGGAACACTGCCTTTGCAGGTGTATACTTGTGCTCTAAGTTCCTGTCTCAAAGCCAGTGCACTAGAAGTTGACCACAGCTTTGGAAACACTGTGTGAGTATTCTTTTTACATATTTAGCATTTTCTGATCATCTATAATATCTTTTTCCAGCCTTCCCTAGCTTGTCTTTCACTTTTAGCCTGTCATTAGAATATTAGAATTAGAAGCGGTCCGTGTCCATATGCAGCAAGACTTGGTCCATATTCAAGCTTGGGCTGATAAGTGGCAAGTAACATTCACACCACATAAGTGCCAGGCAATGACCATCTCCAAAAAGAGAAAGTCTAACCATCTCTCCTTGACACTCAATGGCATTACCTTCACTGAATCTCCCATGATCCTGGGGGGTTTCCATTGACCAGAAACTGAACTGGACCAACAATATAAATACCATGGCTACATGAACAGGTCAGAGGCTGGGAATTTTGCATGGCATAATTCGCCTCCTGATTCCCCAAAGCCTGTCCACTATCTACAAGGCACAAGTCAGTAGTTTGATGGAATACTTTCCACTTACCAGGTAAAGCCAGGTGTTCAGCTAATGAGCATCAACATGGGTGATTTCATTCAGTTAGGGTGGATTTATCTGTTCCAATGTGATCACAGCAGGACCCGAACCTGCAATTTTCTGATAACATCACCATTCACACCGAAGTCAGACGCCTTAACCATTGGCCATGTGACTGCTAAAATGTTTGGGGAATATTTTCTTGCAGCTGAAAGATGTGTGGAATGGAACCCGAAAGGGGGAAAATGGAGACAGATTTCATCTCTGGATTGCTTTGAACCACCAACCTTTTGGTTAAACAATTGCGCCAAAGAGATGGATCTGCTTACCTGGATGAGTGCAGCTCCAACATGAATCACAAAAAGCTAGCATACAAGTTCAGTAGTTAATAGGGAAGGCAAATGGAATTATGGCCTTAATTTCAAAGGGAATGGAGTATAAAAATAGGGAAGTCTTGCTAAAACTATACAAGGCACTAGTTAGACTACATCTCGAATACTGTGACAGTTTTGGCCCCCTTACCAAAGGAAAGATATACTGGCATTGGAGGCAGTCCAGAGAAGGTTCACTGGGTTGATCTCTGGCATGGAGGGATTTTCGTATGAGGAGAGGTTGAGTAGGTTGGTCTTGTATTCATTGGAGCTTAGAAGAATGAGAGGCTACCTAATTGAAACATGTAAGATTCGTAGGGGGCTTGACAGAGTAGATGCTGAGAGGTTTTTTTCCCCCTTGTGAGAGAGTCTAGGAACTGAGGGCATAATCTCAGAGTGAGGGGTTGCCCATTTAAGACAGAGATGAGGAGGAATTTCTTCTCTGGTGGTGAACCTGTGGAATTCTTTACCACAGAGGGCTGTAGAGGCTGGGTAATTAAGTGTGTTCAAGACTGAGATAGACAGATTTTTGATCAGTAAGGGAATCAAGGATTGTGGGGAAAGGGTAGGAAAGTGAAGTTGAGGATTATCAGATCAGCCACGATCTCATTGAATGGTGGAGCAGACGCGATGGGCTGAATGGCCTACTTCTTTTCCTACTTATGTTCTAAGAAGCTCAACATCATCGTTTAGGCCAAAACAGCTCGCTTGATTGGCACCCCATCCATGATCTTTAACACTCACTTCTTCCATCACCAGTGCACAGTGGTAGCAATGTGTACCGTCTACAAGATGCACTACAGAAACTCACCAAGGCTCCTTCAACAACACCTTTCAAACCTGTGACCTCTACCACCTAGAAGGACAAAGGCAACAGATGCATGGGAACACCACCACCTGCAAGTTCCCCTCCAAGCCACACACATTCCTGATTTGAAACTAATTGCTGTTCCTTTACTGCTGGGTCAAATCCTGGAACTTCCTAACAGCACTGTGGGTGTACCTACACCACATGGACTGCAGCAGTTCAAGAAGGCAGCTCATCACCACCTTAAGGGCAATCAGGGATGGGCAATGAATGTTGGTCCAGCCATCGATGCCCAAATCCCATAAATGAATTAAAAACAAGAATAGCTTGAGGCTTATATAGTCATTCCAAATCTCTTCTCTTTCATTGAGATAACTGTGTCAGCTGTGGTTCAGTGGTAGCACTTTTGCTTCTGAGTCAGAAGGCTTTGAGTTCAAGTCCCACACCAGATATTTGAACATAAATCTAGGCTGACACTCCAATGCAGGGAAGTGTCAGGGATGGAGTACTGCACTGACAGCCTTCAGTTGAGATGTTAAACCATGAACCAAGCTGACACTTTTTTTGGAAATGGATATTTGCGCCGATTGGGCTTAATATCTACTGTCAGTTCTGGCTTGATCACCTCAAGCACCAAAGCCTGTTGCCCTCAATTATGAAAATGTCTTACTGTTCCAAGATAATGTACTAACATTGGAGGAGGGTAAAGGAAATGGATTTTTTCCACAACAGCAATTTTCATTGACCTCCTTTTGTCCTTATTAGTTCCAGCTGCAGGTTGTCATGCTGTATTTCCAAAATTGTGACCATCCAGTCAGCTGTCTCTTTCTCCTGCTTCTCCACTCTTCAGTAGTCCTTCTTAACAAAATACTTTGCAGCTTCTCTCTTTAAGCCCTCATCAGAATTATCTCCTCTGCAGGACTCTGAACATACTTCATTAACCCCTTCGTTATCCATCTTGTAACCTGCCAACTGTCTGTCTTCAATACGTGCTTGCCATGTGGACGTTGCTAACTGCTCCTTGAGTTGTTACTTTGTCTTCTAAATAACCTCCACCTGAAGACCATACTGACAGATGCTATCTTTTCCAACCAGCAGCATATCTTTAGCCACCCCTTCCTCTTTAGTGTTTTGAGTACATG
This sequence comes from Carcharodon carcharias, assembly GCF_017639515.1. Taxonomy (NCBI): domain Eukaryota; kingdom Metazoa; phylum Chordata; class Chondrichthyes; order Lamniformes; family Lamnidae; genus Carcharodon; species Carcharodon carcharias. The sequence continues at coordinate 61,745,321 of NC_054469.1, forward strand.
TTGATGCAACACAACTCTATTGCTATCACTTCCTGTTTGAATGCTTTCAGCCTGGTTTCCATATCATCCAAAAGATTGAAATCATCCTGATCAAAGCCATCAACTGCCTGTACAATTGGGACTATGACACATTAATTCTCTGTGTCTGTTATATCATCTTGGAGCCATTTACAAATCCCTTGATGACCTAATTCTACCCTCTCTGATCTCTTCTAACCCTGAGTTTCAGCGTGACGGTGAACAGTACTGTGTATCTTCTTCCCACCCTTCTCAAGAACAATCTAATTTAACTATCACTGCTGTGTTGTTGAATTCTCTACTTCTACTCTGTCCTGCCCAGCAATTCTCCAAAACCTAGTTCTTCAACCATGCCTTCTGCCATTGCTTGGATTCATGCTTGGTCTGTAAATAGCCCTTTTGTGAAATGCCTTAGGATATTTTGCTAAGATAATAACTTTACCTCAGTTATGGTATTGCATTATCTCTGTTATCTCTGCTTTTCATTTCCTTGTATCTTTACCTTAAAAGTGGAAAAAGAAAAATATCTTACAACATTTCTTTTTGAACTCCTGTTTACTTTGACATGAATGTATTGAAAAAAATTGAGATCTTTATTATTGAATAATTGCACGTTATTCTATGACTTCCCTGCTTGAATTTTCAGGCTGGATGCCAATGCTATTGATGCTGCTATCCATGCAGGAGTCATGACTAATCACCATGACTGTTCTGGTGTTGCCTGCTGCTTTCAACTTGGCTTCCCTTTACTTTGAAATATGTCACCTGGGGTCAGAGCCACTACAATGTTATCTTTGTAATTAGCTCTGATTTGATGTTTTGATCTGTCAGAATTCAGCATGTGCTCAGCGTGGATATTTCTCATCATGGATAAATGCGTTGATTGTGGCTGAGATTATGAAGGTTGCAGTAATAGTTGGTTATTGCCATTCAATGTGATGGTGACAAGTGTAATTTTTTCTGTCCAAATTTTAATGGGGAAATGCTCATATTTTTAATATCAAATCTACATTTGCCTTTCTCCCTCTTTCAGAGCTGTTTCACTATTTTATCCTGAGTACTTTGTCAAATTCAAGACATGTATCAACATCCTATGCACTACGAAGGCTGCAATACAGTTCTTTGTTAGCACAAAATTTATGAAAACGATTAATGTGCAATGTGCTTTACAAAGCAAATGATAATCATCTGTTAACGTTTTGCTGTGATTTTGGAAAGAGTTTGTGTGAGCATGTGAAGATGTATGCAATATGGGAAAGCAAGTTTTATGTTTTGTACGGAAAACTAATGAGGCTTTATAATCAAACTTATCTAACCAGAATCCAATGGAAATCCTTTTCTTTAGGAGAATGAAACGTTTACAGTGGGAGTTAACAGTGGCAATGCAGAGGCATTCAAATCAGAAAGTGCAGATTTCCTTAACACTGTAGAATTGTGGTGACTAATGGCTGGTTGCCTGGACTGAGTGAAACTTGAATTAGCTGATCTAAGTTCAAAAATGAATTGGGAGCTGTCTGGCAATCCTTGTAGCAGCCTCACCCATAACTCAGTGCGTATGCAGGGGCAGTGGGCATGTATTTTATAGCTTGTCTTCTGATCTCTTGTATTTAGGAGCACTCATCAATGACTGAAGTCAGGCTCAAGCACTTCACCAAATGTTGTCAGGCCCTCAGGATGGCAGATGGTTATGACTGGTGTTTCTCCATTAAACCGCTTTAGGTCAGTTTCTGCTTCTGTTTAGTAAGGCTGCTCTACTTGTACCAGGTGAGGCAGTCTTTATTTGTTTTTAAATCATTCTTGAAGGAGAAATTTCAGTGGGAATGTTGGGAGGTTCATTCCTGTGCACTGAGCTGTCAACATCCTTTGCCATGGACTCTACTGACAATAGCATTGTCTGACATGGCACAACCACTTTGGCCAAGGTTAGACAAATTTAATCTTCTGGTACCACAATTGAGCAACAAGTAGCCTCTTCTGCTTCAAGAAAAAAATTCATGTAACTATAGCTTTGGCACTGGTAAGTGCCATTGATGCGACTCTCCAGTCTGCATTACTCGATTTCCCACCTCATCATTGAAGAACAGTTTTACTGCTGCTGCCCTGGCTCCTGCATTCGCTGAGGAACACAGGAGAATCAGAAGCTGTATTGTGCATCGAGCCAAGGCCACTCCTCAGACTGCGCTTCAGTCCTGTGGCTCTAGGTGAGGACAGTATGCAGGAATGACATGACATCTAGTTGTCTGAGCTTGCGTGACAGCTGAGTGTGTTGCCAGGAGAGGCTTCATGCTGGTTGGTGCTACTGCTGTGTTGATGGAGCTGACCAACTGGTCCATGTTGGACAGAATTGTCTCCAAGCTGTATGTGAAGACATGGCGCAATTAGGAGGTGGATTCCTTCATGCTCTGTGACATTGTGTGCAAGCTTGTTGATAGTTAACCTAGCATTTCCTGGTATATGTCCAACTGTTCTGCACCAGGGATTCCAAAGCGGCATCGGAAAACCTTGGTGCTTTCTCGGTAATTGCTGCAGTCATTTCAGTTTATTGAGCTACCTCCCTTTCCTAATATATAAAAGCAGATGCTGGAAATCTGAACTTAAAAACAGGAAATGCTGGAAATACTAAACAAGATTAGGTAGCATCAATGAGAGAGAAACAGAGATAAGGGACAGAATTTTTGATTTGGGTCAGAGGTGGGACTGGAGGTAAGGTGCTGATTTGCCACTTCAAAAGTGGAAATGGATGGTGGGTAAGTGGGGGACGTGTGCCGACTACATGCAAATGTCAGTCAGCAGTCAGCCCCCTCATGGGTGACTGACACACAACCAGGGGATGAATGTGGCAGACTAGGGGGATGCAGCACTCCATCTTGCTAGGCACTACCCCTCTGATACTGCTGTGGCTACTGGCCGTCCAATGGATAGGCTGCCAGTAGCTGCCAGGTAAACTTCCTTGACTTCTTTTCAGAGGACGTCTCCATCGCGTCCTCCTAATGACCCTTCAGCCTCGGGAAGCCCAGCCACCATCCTTAATTGGATGGCGATTGCACTCCATGGTTATTACTTGGCCATACCCACAAAAATCACATTGGGCATCACATGCAGGCGCCATGTGGGGTTGGGTCCTGAAAATTCTCCAAATGTTGGTGTCTCAACCCTAAAACAATGCCTAATATTTCAGGTTCTGACTGGAGGATCAGAATTTCAAAATCAAGGTGTTGCTTGGAGGAGCCAATGTAGCCAAAGTGAGCACAGGGGCAGTGGTTGAATGGGACTTGGTGCAAGCTGGGGCACAGGCTGCAGAGCTTGGGATGACCTCAAGTTTAGGGAGGGTAGCTTATTGAAGGCCAGCCAGAAGTGCATTTGGAAAGTCCAGTCTAGAGAGAAATTAGATATGGGCATGGTAAAAAGGCATGAATGAGTGTTTCAGCAGCAGTATACCTAAGATAGAGGTGAAGTTTGACAATATTTTGGAGGTGAACATAGAAGGTTTAGTGTTTATATGTGGTTAGGAGTCTCATCTTGGGATCAAATCTGATGCCAGCATTGCAAACAGTCTGGTTTTGTATCAGACTGTTGCCAGGGAGTGGGGTGGAGTTGGTAACTAAGGAGTGGAATTTGGAACAGAAACTGAAGACAATGGCATAACATAGAGGAATTTAAATGTTTTCTATAAATGCTGTTGTCATTTTCATTGCAGCATAAAATAAGGTGGGATAGCCCCTGAGTTAGATGGATGTTACATCTATCCTGAGTTCCACACATTTGAACCAAGATTCAGTATACTGCACTGTTCGAGTAGCTTTCAATTTAAAATAAAACTGCCTCGTTGTGTAAAAGATCTGTTTCACATTGGCAGTGTTCATGTGTTCAATCTGACATCAGGGTGATGGTGCCTGTGCAGATTTATTCTGCTTTTGCAGGTGTGTCCACTTGTGCTGTTGAAGCCTACAAAAGTGGTTGAGTCTGAGAGTAAGACAGGAGCCATGGGCAGTCCATGAGGCCTGGTTACTCTAGTGGGAAAAGAAACCATTGTGGTGGCAGATTTTGATTTTTGTTTATTTTTGCAGGGCTGAGACTGAATGCCCATGTCCTATTTCCCACCCAGCCTCTATTCTCCACTCCCCAACTCCTGGGTTGAGTGAACATGTTGTCATTGGGACGACCTTTGGATTGTTGTCTTATGCTAAAGGGAACTTGGGAATGAAATGGAATTTTCAGTGGTTGGCAACAAGTGTGATACAGATGACTCACTGTTTATTGATCATTTTTTTTTGATGTAGTGAAAATGGCAGTGGAATGATAATGGAGAAGTGGAAGGACTTACACTGCTGGGAGAGATTTCTGGAGTGAAGTGGCTGTGATACTTTTGGTATTCCTGGAGAGCAAGGGGATGTTATGGGTGGACTGAACATATTTAAACACAATAAATGAAATAATGTCTAGGAATAGTCATTAATTTTAGTAGCAATACAGACAGGTTGGCTTTACCTGATTTAAAAAAAAACGCTTCTCAAAAAGGTCATCAGAGTGAGTGACGGTAGCTGTAGGTTTACCAGCTGGGTGGGTCTAACTAGTTGAACTGTTTGTCATATCTCTTGGCTGCATTCAAATGTGATTTCTCCTTCATCTTGCTGATCCTTTTTGTAGCGCAGCAGTCTGGAATAGATTTTGCATACCAAAGAGTGGACTCGGGGCCTCTGGCACTACCTAGCAGCATCCTGCTTCCTGTGGCAGTAAATTTGACCCAAGCTCTCCCCTCAAATGGTAACCTTCTAATTAGTGAGTTGTATCCACCTTTTATTCAAACATGGAGCGTGATTATTTCAGACCACTTTGTGTCCTTTTATTGTTGTTTAGTTTAACAGGTCACTTCCTATGGGCTGGTCAAAGCTCCTTTGTTCTTGCTTGTGAGAAATTATTTGGCTCATATACTGGAGCTTTCCCAAAACCACTACACCCAACTCACCACAATTATCTGCTGTAATAAATTATATTTGATGGTATTTCCTGGTTCTCCAACTGTGCATGATAAAAAAAAACACATTGTAGCTGTGATTTTTTAAACCATGGCTCATTGAGCTGATGAACGTTCTATGGTGGCAATTTTTCTGCAGTTGTGAGAACATTGAGAGTTATATGCTCTTTAGATTTGAAAAGCAGAACAGGAAATCTGTTCCTTCCAACACATCATATATATTTTATACTAACGTGAACTGTCTGCAGAAATGTTAATCCCGTAAAATATGAATAACCACACCCAAATAAGTACCCAAGAAGAGAACTTACTGACATTTCTTATTGACTTCAGTAGTAAATTAGAAAAGTTACAAACCACCGTTCTAATTTTAAGGACTACTTTATTCAATTTTGACCAGTGGCAATCAGTAGATGGTATTTTCATGAACATAAATGCCTACACTTAGATCCTTGAATCTAATTTATAACTGAATGTTCATGCAGTTGTTTCTGATACAGCAGTAAATCAATGTGGCATTTATTGCTTTGATCTGATGTCAGATCAGTGTTAGATTTTGTTGCTTGTCACCATATCACACCCATCTGCCAGACATGATCCCAGGAGTATTTCTGAGTTTATAAATGCAGAATGCTGTGTGGCCTCAGCTGCTAACTAAAACATAGAAAACATGTTTACATCTATCATTATATTCTAATGAAGCATGATTTACTTGTATATTATAGTTATTTCCTCTGATTCAGGATGAATGTAAAACTTAGCCTCATGCCAAAGCTAATGTCTCTAGGACATGGATAAAAGCAGTGCAAGCTAATTTGCCCTCTGTTTCACCTCTACCCTTGCTTCCTATAGGGAAAGTATCACATCTTAGTAATGCTGGTTCATCTTCCGAGTGGGCTATCTGAGATCTGCAGGTTGTGAAAATCTTGAATGTAAACTCATGACCTACTATTACCGAGACCATTGATTTCTTGGCATACTATATCTCAAGACCTTCTGGCATTACGTTAATAGCGTAGTTCTCCAAGTATCCTGATTACAGCCACGTTACAAATATAAGGGAGAGTGATCAAGGGATTTTAATAAATTAATTAGGTGTATTAAGAAAGTGGCAAGCTGTAAATATTGATGAATATAAGGTAATTCATATTAATACAGAAAACACATTAAATCTGTGTATAATAAATATATTTTAGGTTAACAAAAGAGGTATGAGGGCTGATCAAATCAGAAGTAGAACTAAAGCAAATTGCAACTTGAGTTTTATTTTTAGAGACCTGAAAAAGTAGACTTGTATATGAAGTAAATTCCACATCAAGTTACTGAGTGATGAGTTAAAACATAAATTTAAGAAAGCAAGCAGTAATTTTTTACGGTTAAGTAAGGAAATGTTGATGAGGATATTCAAAATAAGTAGTAGATGAGGATTAGGAAATAGTAGAGGTGTTAAATGAGATCATCACGTCTAACTTCATAAATGACAATGGACATTATGGGTCAGTGGAAATTAGTGAAGCATGCATAATGAATAACCTCCAGGAATTAATTATATAGAGTACTTGAACCAGATGGCTTATTCCCTGGAATCTCTAAGGAAGGAAAGAGAAAATAAAGAATGCATGGAGTACTATTTTTGGAGATTCATAAATAATTTTAGTTTACATTTGATAGTAATATGACAACAATAACAAATTGCATTTATATAGCACCTTTAATGTAATAAAATATCCCAGTGTGCTTCACAGGGGATAAAACAAAATTACACCATGCCATTAGAAGAGATTTAGGGCAAATGGCCAAAAGCTTGGTCAAAAAGCTAGGTTCTAAGGATTGCTCTAAAGGAGGAAAGTGAGTTAGAGAGACAGAGATTTAGGGAGGGAATTCCAGGGCTTGGATAACCGAAGGCATGGCAAAACGTGGAGCACATTGTGGGCATTTTCAAAACTCTAACTTTAAATGAATAGGAATGTATTGGGAAGAATTCAGAAAAATAAGAATGATTTATGAACAAAAACAAGTTAAGAAATATTGTAGAACCGTGGTTATGATGCTTGACTAGCAGCTGAAAGATCAGTTTAAATCCTAATATGGCAAGTTGTGAAATTGAATTCAATAAATCTGATTATATGGGCTGACACCTAAAATTCTGACTAATAAAAGCAGCTGGAAAAACCTAACCATTGTAAGAACAAAATTGGTCACTAATGTGCTGCAGAGAAGGAAACCTGCCACCATAACATGCTGACTCTTGATGCCCTTTTAAGTGACCTAACATATATCTCACTTAGTCACAAACAGGATAGCTAGGGATGGGCAATAAATGTAGCTTTGCCTGTATCACTGTAGCTTTGTGGGAAAAAAGAAAGGTTCAGATATTCAACTTAGATTGGGAGGGTTCGCATCCAACATTTTAAAATGTTAAATTTGAGGAATATAATGTGTGCTGGTTCTTTATCATGGATTGCGATTAAGTAAAGAGAAGAATATCCGAATAGTGACAACCTTCAGCTAATACTATAAATTGCAAAAATCTTTAATCTGTCTCCTCTCTCTCAGTTCTAGATGTGTGGAGACTGGAATTTCATACAGAATAGGTACTGGTATAAAAATTAACTAGTTTTAAGAGCAAACTGGATCAAAGTCTGTCGAGTACAGGATTAAAGGTTATATCAGCATTCAGCACAGAAGGAGGCCATTTTGCCCATCATGCCTGTGTCGGTTTTTGAATTAATCCTACTCCCTTATTCCTTCGCCATTGCCCTGCAGCTTGTGGCATCTGCGGATTTATGGACCACATATGATGCATGTACACTACAATGATTGTGGCATATAATGGTTTCATTTACTGCTAACATTTTATTGTGTAAATGTGAAGTTAGGGGTTTGAAGTATTTTTGCTTAAATTTGATTTGAGCTCTGGCAGCAATCAAAGGTGGTCCTGTTGGGTCGAAAAATTAAGGTGTTGAGGCCTTACTGATTGCAAGATTGAGAGGGTGAAGAAGTTCAGGTACAAGCTGAGATGGAATCAGAAGGAGCTGAAGAGAATTTAGGTCAAGGATGAACTTACAAAGGGTTCTTTGAGTGCAATATCATCTACAGGATCATCACATGAACTTTTTATTGATGCGCATCAAGGTTAATTTCCCTTCTCCTTAGCGTCACATTTTAATGATGGGCTGCTGGGGAGTATTTAGAAGATGCAGGAAGGTTTATAATTTCCTAAGCCTATTTCACAAAAGTCATTATGGTCTCACATTTTAGCACAACGTTGGCTGAGCTGGTGTTTTCTTCCATCAGTTTGTTGATTTCATAAGACCATAAGACATAAGAGCAGAAATTAGGCCCTTCGGTCCATCGAGTCTGCTCCGCCATTCAATCATGGCTGTTAAGTTTCTCAACCCCATTCTCCCGCCTTCTCCCCGTAACCTCTGATCCCCTTACCAATCAAGAACCTGTCTATCTCGGTCGTAAATACACTCCATGACCTGGCCTCCATGGCCTTCTGTGGCAATGAATTCCATAGATTCACCACTCTCTGGCTAAAAAAGTTTTTCCTCATCTCTGTTCTAAAAGGTCTTCCCTTTACTCTGAGGTTGTGCCCTTGGGTCGTAGTCTCTCCTACTAATGGAAACATCTTCCCTACATCCACTCTATCCAGGCCTTTCAGTATTCTGTAAGTTTCAATCAGATCCCCCCTCATCCTTCTAAACTCCATCGAGTATAGACCCAGAGTCTTCAAACGCTCCTCATATGTTAAGCCTTTCATTCCTGGGATCGTTCTCGTGAACCTCCTCTGGACCCTCTCCGGGGCCAGCACATCCTTCCTGAGATACGGGGTCCAAAATTGCTCACAATATTCTAAATGTGATTGAGCAGGCCCGATGGGCTGAATGGCCTAGTCCTGCTCCTATTTCTTATGATCTTATGATCATTCATCCTCTTCCTGCGTTGCTGGGTGTTTCTTAGGTGGGCCCTGCGGGTGCTAACCTCCACTGAGACCTCTATCCAAGCCACTATGGTCAGATGGGAGGGCATCCTGCTGCCATTCTAGGGAAACAACACCTCCTGCCTTTCCTGGACAGTCTGGAGGATAATCTTCAGGGAGGCTTCGCTGAGTTGTGGGGCTGCCAGTTGTCTGCGTTGGGATATTCTGGTTGACACAGAGTCTTAAATGACAGCCAGACTGAAGCTCCTGGCCTGTAGCGAGTGGATGGCTGTCTGGGTGCCATTTAAATACAGCATTTGGACCTTCGACCCCATGAGGTAGCGACGGGGACGGTGACTTCCTGCCTGCCCCTATTGTGAGATTTGGCGAGGTCCTCACAGATGTGTAAGTAATAAGCTGAAAAGCGCAAGATCGCACATACAGACGAACATACAAATTAGGAGCAGACGTTGGCCACTTGGCCCCTTGAGCCTGCTTTGCCATTCAATACGAACATGGCTGATCTGAATGTAACCTCAATCCCTCATTCCTGCCTACCCCCAATAACTTTTCACCGTCCTTTCATGATCCCTAATGTGCTATTTTAACCAGAGGCCTGCTCTGGAGGGTAGGGATACTCTGCCCACTTGACCAAAACTGGTAGGAGCAACATTGAAGGAAAGAAGAGGCACAGTATAGTATGTTTAAAAAAAAATTGTTTTAGTTTACTTCTGGTCTAGGAGAAGCAGGACTTAGACCATAAGACATAGGAGCAGAAATTAGGCCATTCGGCCCATCGAGTCTGCTCCGCCATTCAATCATGGCTGATAAGTTTCTCAGCCCCATTCTCCCACCTCCTCTCCGTAATCTTTGATCCCCATACCAATCAAGAACCTATCTATCTCAGTCTTAAATACACTCAATGACCTGTTCTCCACGGCCTTCTGTGGTAATGAATTCCATAGATTCACCACTCTGGCGAAAAAAGTTTTTCCTCATCTCTGTTCTAAAATGTCTTCCCTTTACTCTGAGGCTGTGCCCTTGGGTCCTAGTCTCTCCTACTAATGGAAACATCTTCCCCACGTCCACTCTATCCAGGCCTTTCAGTATTCTGTAAGTTTCAATCAGATCCCCCCTCATCCTTCTAAACTCCATCGAGTATAGACCCAGAGTCTTCAAACGTTCCTCATATGTTAAGCCTTTCATTCCTGGGATCGTTCTTGTGAACCTCCTCTGGACTCTCTCCAGGGCCAGCACATCCTTCCTGAGATACGGGGCCCAAAATTGCTCACAATATTCTAAATGTGGTCTGACCAGAGCCTTATAAAGCCTCAGCAGCACATCCCTGCTTTTATATTCTAGTCCTCTTGAAATAAATGCCAACATTGCATTTGCCTTCCTAACTACCGACTCAACCTGCAAGTTAACTTTAAGAGAATCCTTGACTAGGACTCCCAAGTCCTTTTGCACTCCAGATTTCTGAATTCTCTCCCCATTTAGAAAATAGTCTATGCCTCTATTCTTCCTACCAAAGTGCATGACCTCACACTTGCCCACCTTGTATTCCATCTGCCACTTCTTTGCCCATTCTCCTAACCTGTCCAAATCCTTCTGAAGCCTCCCCGCTTTCTCAATACTACCTATCTTTGTATCATCTGCAAACTTTTAGCCAGGATGCCCTCAGTTCCTTCATCTCGATCATTAATGTATAAAGTGAAAAGTTGTGGTCCCAACACTCACTCCTGTGGAACTCCACTAATCATCGGCTGCCATCCTGAGAAGGACCCCCTTATCCCCGCTTTCATTAATCCGCCAGCTGCTGTCTCTGCATTCATGTGTCTCAGGATGTCTCCATAATTTTATAAATTGCAATAACTCTTTAAATTACAATAATTCTACATGTAACAGAGCATATGTGACAGATAACAAAGTTTTTTTGTTTCTTTATTAGGTTTTAAACCCTTCTTCAGATGCCCTGACTCTTGGGTCTGAATTTGTGTTTTGCCAGAATGTAACTGTATAGCTTCAACAACTTCCTGTGTATTAATGAAAAGAAAACACAACTGAAGCATGCATGGTTAGCTATTCTGGTAGAAGCAAATACTGTCTGTTTGTAACTATCATTTATGATTGATGCATGTTGAGAAAAATGGCAGCCATGTAGACCACACACAAATTGCTGCACCTAAATTGGGGTGGTGGGGTAGAAATTTGTTGGTGCCTGTTTTAGAAGTTAACTGTGAGGTGCAACATGGCTGTGAAATTAGGCCTCAGGCCTTGTCTAAACAGTCTGGGCTAGATGCTGCCCTGCTCCCACCCTAGTACACTTGACTGCTAAATGGAATTTTGCACTGAACAGTCTTCTGGTAAGTCATGGAGGGTTGGGCAGATGCTTATTGTGGGCCACAGCAGTCACCTGGAGAGTAGGCAGCATTCCTCCTCCTGGTTCCGCAGGAATGATAAAATTAGCTGCTCTCTTTCAAGGAAAAAAAACATATCTTGTGCTGCCGGCTGCTGAAGTCTCCTGAACGGATTTGGCCTGATGTTTGTCCTGCTCACCATGGACCAGTTTCAGCAAGGAGGACTTAAACAGGTGTTAGAGCCCTCATTTGCTTATGTAAGGGGCCGACCGCTGATTTCAAGTGGGCTTCGGGGATGTCTGAAAAATGGTTCAATCCGATTTTAGTTCGGACTTTTTTTCCAGCCGTTTTTGGGGCTTAAAATGAATACAACAAGGCCCTATTTCTCCCCTATCACATTATGTGTGACTGAATATCCCTGGATTGCTGCTGGGATGTTGTTGTCCCTGCACATTTTAAGCTGAAAGGAAGCAATTTTTAAAAGCTGAAGAGTTAAAAAAGGAAACTCTAAACTGACAAAGAGGCACATCTTTTGGTTATTACAGGCTGGCATTCTGTTATATTCTTAATTTAAATGCCGGTATGCCATGCAAAATTTTTGACAAGTAGCCCATTAATGTGGCCTTTGAGATGCTTAGTTTTGAATAATTAAACTGAAATTTGGAATGTAATAACTTTGTACATTGCATCACCGTCTCTTTCCATCCCCTCCCTTTTGTCTCAACTTTTTGCCTTGCCTTGCCTCACTCGTCCTCTCATACCTGCCTTGTAATTTTCTGCTTCTCTAATTTTGTGTTTCTCCTCGTTTCGCTTTCCCCTTAACTTTTTTGCCCCCTTGTGATCATATTAACCATTAAAAAAAAATCATTTTCAAGAAACATGTGCATAGCTTTTACCATGCTACAATCAATAAGAAGTACATACTTATTCAATTCAGAGACATGATTGACGACACTTAACAGAGATAAAAAAAATTGAATGGACACAAATCCTTTTTAACTACTTAAAGATTATCTTGCAGTGTGGCTGAGCAAATATTCTATTTACTAACATTGTTTATAAAAAGGAGCGCTATATTTTCCAAAAAGGTGAAGGCTTGGTTTAGGGTCCCTACCTTCATCAGAGAATGGAGGTTGCATGTTTTGTTCTGCCTGTTAGTTCCTTGTTTACCTGCCTTGCCTGTGTACTCAGTCTTGATGTGAAGGGTGCAGAATAACAGAGCATTCAGAGCTACATTTCAGCTATAGAAAAGCTGCATGCGGCTTGGACATGCTGATTTGGTACATCTCAGGAGGTGTTATCCTGTCTTTGCAGGAGTCCCTGTGTTTACTGAGTGTTCTGAGTTTCTTGTAATTGTGCACATATTTAGTGTTCAGAAAAATGCTGCAAAATCATGATCTTGCTGGCTAAATTAATGGTTTTCCACTTAAATGGTGATGCTTAATGCCTGTGATTAATTCACAACACTAAACATGACTTATCTGTTAATAATGCCTGAAATCGATTTAGAGCCAAGAAGCAATTTTCCACAGTGCACTAATAAGACAGTACTGCTGACAAAACCATTTCACATGACGAATCAGTACTCATCCGTGTTGAACATGACTTCGAAGATGCACTCAGTGAAACAAGGGAACACAATGTCTTCAACATCCAAGGCAGTATTCGACTAGCAAAACTGGAGTCTATTGCTGGGTAGCCAAGGGCGTATACCTTCAATAGTTAGTCACCCGATGACCTTCAGGCAACTTCATTAATATATTTCCTGTATTATTATCACGACTGGGCTCTGGGTGCCTTTAATAGAAGAGAGCTGGAAACCATGCTGTTTAAAAACTAGTCAACATTTATTGATTACACTTTTTACAGAGATGGACTTTAGCAGGACCCATTAGAACCTTCTTCCCTCAAGTTCCAGTACATGTGATGTAACAGCTTGGCCTAAATAACCAAGTGGTTATGGTACTGGGCTTGTAACCCCAAGATCAAGAGTTCAAATCTCACACTGGCAAACTATGAAACAATGTAACTTCATCTGAAACAGATGGAAACATGTTTGTACTCGAAAGAATTACATGTGATGTAACATCATCTGACATCACTGATGATGCACTCTAGCTCTTAGCGTAATAGCTATTAACTCTCTTCCCACCCTCATGACATAAAAACTCATATGTTTGCTCATTATTCCACAGTGTTGAGCTCAATCATAGCTCTTCTTACAATGAAACAACTCATGCCAGACTACAGTATCTATGCTAGGGCTAAAAAAAAAAATCCTTCTTATGTAAATGCTAGACAATGATCATATTCAAAAAAAAAAGGATCCAAGCACTCACTCAGTAATCTTACAATTGCTGAATACTACACCGTCAACTTTCTAGGAAGTCACCATTGACAGGAATCCTGGGCGAGTGAGCTTTGTCGTCAACATAAAATGAAAAATGAAAGAATTGCATTTTTATTGTAGTGCCTGTCATTACCTCAGGACACCCCAAAGTGCTTTACAGCTTATTGAGAACTCTTTGAAGTTGAGACACTGTTGTGTTGTAGAAAATACAACAGTGCAAGGATTGACACTGGGGTGCCTGTGCTAAATGGCTCCCCTCCTGATTCCTCAAAAACTCTACCATCTACAAGGCTCAAGTCAGGAATGTAATTAAATACTCACTGACATGGATGGCTTGGCACCATTCAGGACAGAGCAATTTGCTTGATGGGTAGCCCCACTACTAGGTTCATCATTCATCCTCTCCACCACTGGAACATTGGGATTACAACCTGTAATATTTGCAGGAAGCATTAAGCAATTCACAAACTTTCTTTGATGGTATCTTCATTGTGGAGAATGACTGAAGCAGTAATATTATGGGAACATAATTTAGTCCATGCTCCATTCCACATCACATGGATGTACATTGCCATTCCTTAATTGTTGTTCGGTCAAAATCTTGGAATTTGACCAAACATTATTGTGGGTGCATGAGCAGCTCAGGAACTGCAGTGCTTCAAGGAATCGGCTCACCATCATCTTGGTCAGGGCAACCTGGGATGGGCAGTAAATATAACCTTATTAGATTGACCGACATTAAAACAAGCAAAAGGTGTTGCTGCAGTCAATGTCTAGTAAATAGCTCCATATTTTCTGACTTCTGTTAACTTACTTGGTTGAAGAGCTTCTTTAATTAAGCCCGGATGTGGAAAATTTCAAAATATGCACGTGAATTTCTATCAAATTCTGAGGTTCCAGATTTTAAGTTTTGTAACAGAAATGATAACCTGTTGCTTCCAAGATTATGTTAAAATTTAAAGTGACAGGGTAATGCACACCTGAAATTATTAATGCTGCACAAATGGAAGGCTGGATTTACATTTTTATCCATTAGTTGTTTGGAGGTACAGAACATGAGTATTGATGAAAAAAGAGACATGGGCCAGGGTATTTTGGATGGAGGGGTTTCCTATCCTGCCATCCAAAGAGTCGGAGGAGAACGCATCCCTGCTGACAGTCCCTGTTGCGCAGCCAATTCACGCTTGAATAAGTGTGAATTTGCTGCAAGTGGGACATCCTACCTTGGAGAGCTGGCCGGCAGCCCTCTAGTCTCTGCAGTAACAGAAGCTGTAGTGGACAGAAGTGGAAGTTCATGAAGCCCATGGAGGCTAAATCCTGGGCGTGCACAAGGTGAGTTCTCAGGGTCTTGAGTCGCAGAGGGTAGGGAAGGCCTAGGGGGTTTGATATTGGGGGGAGTTGGGGAAGGGGGGGAGCGGGGAAGGAGGTCCAATGGCCACAGGACCTTGTAGGTGGGTGGTGGGGGAGGGGGTGCTGAAGTCAGAAGGGGGCTTCTGTTGGAAGCACCCCCTCCATCCAAAGCCTCACCCACCCTAGTGGAAAACTGCTGAGAGGTTGGGGTGGTTGGGAAGCCCATTCGTGCCTTTTCATGCTCTCACACCCCCCCGCCCCGCAAATAAACCCGCCACAGGGGTGCGTGTAATTCAGGCCATGTTGTCAAAGTTTTTCGTCTTGCACTCAGAAGAGATTTGCAAGAATGCCAATTAAAAAGGAAACAGCAATTTATACAGCATGATCAGAGTTTGCTGATTGGTTGGTAAGTCGATTCTCTACCAGTAAGCACTCTGCTCATGCAGTATAAATTGTTGTTCCCTTTACAATTGGCATTCTTGCAAAGCTGTCCTGATGAGTCCAAGACAAAAAGCTTCGACAGCATGTCTTTGTTCTCAAAAATTTTTATCTCTCCTTATGTCAACATATTATGCAATGCTTTGTGCTGGGCTGAAAACAATTATTTTTGGTTCTATGAAAGAACCATTGTGCCTCTGAATTAATTTAGAGAAGCTAATTCAAATGCAGTGACATGCTGGAAATGCAGATTTGTGAATGAGGGAAATGGCCACACACAATGATGAAGGGTTACAAAGAGCATTCTTTTTGTGGTTGCAAAAGAAAATCATCTGAAAAGGTGCTGCTAGTATGGAATCTCTAATGATATTCCAGACTGAAATTGCATAAAATCACATGGAACGTATAGCACAGAAACAGGCCACGTGGGTGTTTATGCAATGAGGCTCTTCTTCATCTTGTCCTTCTCAGGATAGTCTCCAGTTCCTTTCTCCCTCCTGTTTTTCTGCTTCCCCTTAAATATATCTATGCTAAAAGCAAAATACTGCAGATGCTGGAAATCTGAAACAGAAACAGAAAATGCTTGAAAAACTCAGCAGGCCTAACAGCATCTGTGGAGAGAAAAACAGTTAATGTTTCGAGTCCGTATGACTCGAGGCTCTGAAGTCATACGGACTCAAAACGTTAACAATGCATCTATGGTCTTTGTCTCAACTAACTCTTGTTATATAGAGTTCCATATTATTCCCATGACGGACTGAGGTATGGAACACATTTCAACTTAGGGTTTGGAATGATGTTGTCAGGCATTCCCATATTAGGTATATTACGTTGGATGTGGAGCAAAGCTGCTATTGTTCTGCTGCATGTGGGAGTGACTGCTTGTGTTGACTGTCAGCTGCGGCTCAGTTGGTAGCAATCTTGCCTCTGAGTCAGAAGTTTTTAGGTTCAAGTCCCACTCCAGAGACTTGAGCACAAAAAATTATGTTGACTCTCTAAAATGGTAGAAATGAAACAAAACTTTTCTTCTGATGCTTTTATGAGACTTTCTGTTTATTAACTGATGGTTGTCTTCCCTCTGTCAGGGCCCAGTCTTTTGTCTCTTCCTTCATGTAGAGCATGGCTACTCTCCAGTTGGTTCTTTTGATGTCCCATTTGTTTATTAGATTTTGTTTTATAATTCTCCTGTCATGTCTTGGGATGCTTTATTATTATTTTGAAGGCTCAATGCAAATGCAAGTTGTTGACAAATTCTGCCAACTGAGATGGTCTTACCTGCTCATAGCAGAGACTTTATGTTCTAATAATCAGTTTCAACTATGGGACTCTGCTCAACTCTGACACTTGCTAGGAATCTATCCCTCTTCCTCATTAGTCTTTCTCAAGGGTCCTTTAATTTAATGCATGGCTTTGTCAGTGTTGATTAATTTTTTTTCACTCAAAGTTTCTAAAAAGCTTTTTGTTTCATTTGGGTCACCAGTTTAGTGGACTCCTGCCTGACAGTACAACGAATACAGGCATTCGCTCTTACAACTCTCAACTGGCTTTAATCAATACATTTATATCAAACAAATACCAGATATAGTACAATTGTACATGGCAATGCATTCTTCAATAAAATGGAGGTGAGGAGAGAATTTAAACAAATTGTTCAATAATGCTCTGTGAAGCTTTCAAAGCTTTTAGATCACCTGACACTAACCTACTTCTTACTTCCCACTCACTCTCCCACTCCACTATTGCTGATTGCATTTTTGGCTGCTTTGCCCTCACTGTCTGGAACACTCGTATACTTGGCTTATTATGTTCCAGCCTGTGTTCAAAACCCTTCTAAAGCAGCTTTTGTTGACTGTTCCTTTGCCCCTGTTGAGCCTTTTTCTCTTTCCCTTCCTTCTCCAGCTCAGTGTCTATACATTGTTTATCACCTTGTGAAGTGCTCGGTAACATATGCGACAAGCCATTGGAGCTGACATTTTCACATTTAACTGTTTCAAACTGAGCAAATTAAAACCATAATCTGTTGCTTAGAACAAAAATGATCATGTGTCACATGTTTACTGTGTTTGAATGGAGTAATATCCAGGTTCAAATGGGTCTCTGGAGTCCATTGTGCTCTTGGTGTGTCATGTTAAGACTCAGAGTTCAGCTCATGCTCTGTTTTACTGTTTTTTTTAACCACCCTGATTTGCTATTTCCTCTTCCTGATTTGTAAAATAAATATTTATTATGTGTATAAATAAAAAGTTAATAAAGCTAATGTTAAATTGCAGGAAAGCCTTAGTGATGTGGTTCCTATCTTGCTCAAAAAATAAAGTGCACCCTAGGGAAGCACGAGAATACCTATTTAAAGTCATTTAATGTATATTTACAGAATATGTTATCACAACCTCTGAGGAGTAGATTAATTTGTAACTGTTGATGGCCCTGTGAGTTAAACTGTGCTTTCATGTCATTGGTAGAAATTTGGACCTCTGCTTCAGAAACAGTAAAGTAAGAGTTGAAGGTGATTGCCAGACTGACTTCAGAGCTTTCCAGGACCATGCACCTGCCTAAGAAAGAATATGCCCTTCATTACCCTCTTCCCTTGTGCATGCTAATTTTTTCTACAGTTCATGTACCTAGTGTGGGATTGAAACTTTTGATGAAGTGCAGTCAGATGCTGATGGAGTCCTAGCAGCACCTTTCTATTTTAATTGTATGCTTTGAAGAGGTTGACAACAATGATGTAAAATATGATGAAATTGCAAATAAACTCTGCAGCAGGCATTCACAGCCTACATCATCATAGTGCTACTTGGACCATAAATGGTGCAGTTCTGTGAAAGGAAGTAGGGGAGAAAATGTGTAGTACATTTTTTTAAAAATCCTTGTGATTAGCTTTCCCTGGAGATGATTTGTGAATAGTTCACTTAAAGCATGGTGATCCATGAGTTCCTTTCCTTTCTAAAATTGTTAAACATGTTAAGCATCCTGAATCTGTGTCCATATTGCCCATAACTCCATGTTTGAATTTCTCCAATCGATTTCCTATTCCTGCCATAGCATCAAAATATTCCTGATGAAAGTCAGGAAGCACATTGCCTGTGACAGTAACTGAAGTGCATTTTCTCTCCTTGATCTGTCTTTAGCACTTTGACATGGTTGCCCACACCAATCCTTTCCAATGCAATTCCTCTGTTGTACACCTCAGTGAGAGCTCCCTTGCTGTCTCTCTTTCTAGCAGTCCCTTGAAGTAAGGTGGACAGAGTGCGTGGAGTCTTTTAACATGGGGAGGCTGTTGTGCTGCAGCTACCACACAGTTCTGGCTGACCAGGAAACACCCTCGCTCTTACCGCCTGCCATAGTTGTATCGGACGGATTTACAGCTTGACAATCAACCTGCTTGGCCACGCCACAAAAATGGACCTTCGTGGCCACAAAGTCCTGGTGTGGAACACGAACCCAGAGTTTCTGGCTTAGAGGTAGGGATGCTACCCACTGTGCCTCAAGAGCTCCGATGCCTCCCTTGCTACTTTCTGCCCCAAACTATCCACTTGCAACCAGAGTAATTCCAGTAATGGCTTCAATAGAACCCGTACTCGGTTCCCTCTGGAGTCCTTATTCTACTCTTAGTCATTTATAATATACATGTTGCCTCTTGGTGATATGATCAGTAGACATATCTACCACTTGTCTCGAGTTCTCTGCTGCCTCTGTGTTATCAGACTGCTTGTCTGATATCCAGTCTTGTATTATCTGCAGTTTCCAACAGCAAAACATGGAGATGACTAAAGTTATTGTTCTCAGTGCCACCAAAAACTCTGTAAAATTGCAGAGTTTCCATCCGCTCCCTGAGCATTGCCTGAGGCCAAACAAAATTGTTTGCAACTATGGCATCCTATTCAACTCCAGGCTAGAGTCATAATGCCACTTCCACAACAACATTCCGTTCTGACTTTTCTTCTTCGATGTGTTTACCACTCGCAGACTTTTCTATTCTAGTGCTCACTTGGTCAGTTTTCCAAACATTACTCTCTGTATAATGCAGCTCATGCAAACTCCTGTACCCTATCTTGCAGCAGGCCCTGCCACCTGTCACCACTGTTCTTGCTGACCTATATTGGCTTGTGGCACCCTCACCAGTGGCCCGAAATTAAAATTCTTAACCCGACCTTTAAAGCCATGTACAGTCCCAGTATTTCTCACCTTTAACCTCCTCCAGCCCTCCAATTGTCTCTCATAATGCTCCATTCTTCCGACTCTGTTCCTTTGTGCATTCCCCTCCTCCTTCCTCCCCGAGCTATAGTCAACCACATTTTCAGCCGCCTAAACCTCTCCACTTCCCTCTCCTCCTTTAAGGCTTTCCTTAAAATCTTAAACCACCTTGGATGATTTTTTTTCTTTTGGCCATCTCCCCTAATATGATGCTTTGGTTATCCATTTGTTCCTGATCACACCTCTTGTGTGCCTTGGGATGTTTTTCCTACTAAATGCGAATTTGCATCATTAGGACGTGAAATGTTTTACACTTGAACGTTGAATATTTGTTCTCTTAATTCCTGTTTTTCACCTGTTAATTTATTTTTTAAAAAAATAAGAACATTTCTAGTCAGTTTAAAGTCAGTGATGCCTGAAACATAATACATATTTAGTACTCTTGCACTATATGCTAACTAATACATAATTACTGAGAGTTTGAGATCACCCCCTTGCAATCATTAGTTGGGATACAATGAGCGGAATTATCCCAGATTTGTACTAAGTGTGATTGTGGGCAGGCAAAAGGACGTTTTATCTGCCGGCTGCATTGGCGGCTGTTCATGCCGTATCATCCCAATCCCGGGAAAAACACTGTTTTGATGGCAGGCGGGCTCTCATTTGCTCGCCACGTCATCACCTTACTGCTTTAATCAGGCCAGGTGCCACGCCTAAAGTGCAGCTGTGTGCACACCTCTCCGTACTTCCAGCCCAGGACTGCTGCAAAGAAGACATGGTCCCGAAAGGCAAGAAGACTGCAGCTCCCCAGTTAAGTGATGCGTCCCTCGAACGCATTATGGGTGCTGTGGAGGCCCACCATGATGCCCTCTACCAGCTGTTGCTGCAGGAGGAGCAGCAACATTACCACCCTAGCTTGGTAGGTGACGGCAGTGGTGGTCAGTACTAACGCTGCACAGAAGAGGTTTGCCATCCAGTGCAGAAAGAGGATGAATGATGTCATCTGTGCCACCAGGGTAAGGCAACCATCTTATCACTCTAAACTCACAAGCCCATCAAACATTCACTGGCATCTCACTCACTCACTGTCAGCTGAAGGGACATCACCACTCTCACTGTCTCACACACACCCTCACATCTCCATCTGGCCTGATCTCCCCTGGCGTCTGCCTCCTGAGCTCTCACTTGCATAGATCAACTTGTGCCCCCACGCACACTCTGGGATACCCGCTTTCCCCATTACAGTCTTTGCCCTGCAGCCTCTTCCCTTGCCTGAGGTCACTGCTCCTCCTTCCCCAAGCAAGCCCTAGCCCTGTAGCCATTGAGAAGCCACCCCCGCCTGATAGCTGGTCTGGTAGGTGGAGACCTGCACGTGAGCCCCCCAAAAGTGATTTGGACTGTCTGTGAAGTCTGGCACTGATGACTGCGAGTGCTGTCTGAAGCAAGGTAGGCAAACAGACCTCGAAGTCCTGAGCGAAGTGCAGCTCACCAGGTGCATGTCGCTTATGTTCACTTGTGAAACCCAATCACGCCAATGTGCCCAGATGATCCAACATGCGGGGATGATTTCGGTGAGCCAGGCTTATAATGATATGCAGATGTATTACAATGAGGTTCCTGACGTCCAACAGCAGGAAACATGGTCTGCCCTTGACGGACAGAGTGCATGATTGCAAACTGGTTTCACGCTGTTGTGAAACTGACTTTTGGCCTTCTCGCCATATTGCCCCCTCACTGCTGAACACGCCCGACACCAATGGGCACAAAACATTCCGGCAATGTTTTAATAGTTACTGGAACTTCTCTGTTTTCAGTAGCTTTTCTTGGTCTTGCCAATTGTGGCATGATATGCTCATTCAAGGCAACCCGCAATCTAAAGAAGTAGCAGGTTGGGATGCTGTGCCTCCTTTCACCTCTGCTATTTTTCTGATTGTCATGTCCTTGTAAACAAGGCTGTCCTGTGGTTTGCGTTTTAACTTGACAGTTCATTTGTTTTTGTGTTGGGACCAACTGTCCTGGATATATTTGACATGGCGTTTGTGGAAATATTTTGGGGTGATTGTGAAGGGATTTGGAAAAATAACTTGAGTGAAAAGCATTTATACATTTCCAATAGTGTGCATGACTAATAGGGCAAAAATAAGGGGTCCATAGGGAGGAGTGGGAGCCAGGAGGGGTCATTCCATCAGGTGTTAGCTGCAGATGGTTGAGTTGAATCGAATATCCTTGCCTCAGAAGTCCTAGTCGTGGAGCTGCTGACTTGTTTATGCCTAAGCAGTTGTTAATGAAATCCATATGCACAGCCTCCAAGTATTATTTCTTCCCTTCTTTGCAGGCTATAAGGATTATTCCTAATACCATGCTGTCCCAATGTATCAATTGTAACTTGAACTTTGAATTCACATCCATAATATGTGATGCACTTGTGACGGGTGTACTTTTATTCCCAAAAATTCCATCATCGTACAAATGTTATGACGAAAATATAACAGCATTTTACAAATTTTTTGCAAATGAATATCTCTAGCTTCATGGGCAGAATTTTACGGTCTTGCCGAAGTCAATGAACTTTTGAATGGCTCGCCGCATTTTACGGCACCGTCCCCGTCGTGACAGGGCTGTAAAGCTCCACCCTTGTGTTCAGTTCAAACAAATGTTTTCTCCTCAACATGGAATAAGAAGAAAAAAGTTACTTAGCTCCTTGGAGACCAAAGTTATTGTAAAGAATGGATTTTTAACATTGTGATGGAAATCTTCACCTGATTTCTTGAGTGTGTCTAGCAGCAATGGAAGCATGGAGAACTGCAATTTTTATCTCCATTGATGTAAAAAAAAAATTATCAAGACATGAATGGGAATGATTAGCCTTGTGCTTTAGTGAGTGAAGTAATTGAAGGAACTACTAGTCTGCAATTTGTGGCCATGTTGGGGTGCAAAGCAACGTTTTCTCTAACTTATCTTTGTGCGCAGCCAGCTTGCAGCCTGCCCTTTTAAGATACACACAGCTATGTGCCATTCTTGAAGGGAACGTTGTTTGTGTGTGGTCTCTACACAACACTTTCCTGATTGTGGGGTTGCACAGCCTAGAGGGAACATTGGTGGAAGGAAGCCTTGTCAACAAGTCACGAATGAGTTTCTTCCACAAGTATGGCAATCACATTGGACATGGGAGAAAGTAATGACCTTGTGTGTTGCTTACCTTCCGAGCTCTTGTCAGACTATTAAACTTCTTTTAGGCATTGCTCCTCATCCCGGACATGATTGAAGAGGCACATAGTGCATCTGTGACCAGTACCCACAGTGACACGTCAGGACTGTGAAGATAGTGAGCTAATCAGCTGCTGGTGACTCCTTTCCACCTCATCCAAGAGGACTTGAAGGTCCTGTCAGTGAATTGGTGGTTCTAAACTACTCACCTGCGAGAAAGAAATTGTTTGAGCCAGTACAGACTTGACAGAGTATGGCAGAGGATTGCGTGCTGTTTTTCTCTATCATAGCTTTTTCACTTTTATAACAGCTTACAGCTCCAATGACTCAGTTCCATTTATGTTTCAACCATATTTGGACATTATGACGATTTCTGGGTTCTTTCTGTTCTTGTTTGTTATCGATTAGATTATGTGGATATTTGGATGCAGTTTGACATTGATAAAATTGATGGAGCTCCTAGCACAATTTCAGCTCCAGTTTCCTGGGTGTGCCCATGGACGGAACTCTAGGCTTTTTTATGTTAAAAGGCTTTAAGAAAGCTATATATTTCCATTAGCAGTTTATTGTTTTTAATATACATCTTGCTGGATAGGAAAGGACAAGAAATAGGGCTTGTTAGTGCCTGTAGAGGGCCAAAATGGTGTCTATGGCATGTACACATGTGTAAGGCGCAACCTGCCAAACACCGTATTGGTGCAGGTGCTGCTGCATAGTGAATATTGCTGGGAGTATGCAGAGGAGGCAGTTTATGATGTCAATCGGGGTGCTATGCTAATTTGATGCTATTTTGGAGCTTAACACTCCAACCAAAGCCCTCTCTTAACCTCTCACAGCTAAACAAACACATGTTCATCAGCAAGAAGGAACCCTATTTAAAGGGATCATTAACTGCATATAAAATTGTTGCTGGTTGCTCTCTTCTTGCCTTTGCTACGATTCTACAAGCGTTTGGTGCTTTCCATTGTTGTTTCAACTTGGAAATAGTTTGCAGTGAGTGTGGCAGGGGCTGGACAATGTTTGGGTGACTTCAAGGCTACTCCACAATCCATTTGCTCCCAGGCATGGGTTCGCTAGTGACTGTTCCCCTTGAAATATAGCATAACTTGTAGAATGAACAGAAGCCATGGAGAGTTACTGCAAGAATGTGGGAATGAGTATGAGTGGCGAGAAGGGCTCCTAGCAAGAGGCCATATCCATTCAAGGAGCAATTCTCCTACCTGAACCAATGTGTAAATTAAAAACCTAAGAAGTATCCCGAATCATGCAATTTTCATTCCAGGGAATGGGGGTGGTGGGGATAGCTTGGTGGGACCGGGTGCGGGATGACTGCGGAAATGGAGATTAGGTGGCCACGGGGCAGGCAAAGATTGAGGTGGGCCGATTTAGGAACACATTATGGTTCTCTGGGACTTTGCCCCAATTGTTTCAGAAATGTCAGGCTCTCTAGCCCTTCCACCCCCCCACTCCCCTCTGTCACACACCACCGAGGCGCCTCATACTCTCCATGCCAACTCTACCTTCTAGCCACCTACCATGGCCCCTCCGATCATGACAGTTATACAGATCTTGTCTGTTCTATCAATTTGTGACTCCCGCCCTGCAAGCTAAGGCCCTTGCAACAGCCAAAATGGGGTCTGTTTGAACTTGGCATTAAGTTCAAATGGTCCTGCCGAGTTTGTGTTTCGCCCCTGGATGAATCACGCCGCTTCCCCCTGTTGGCAGAAATTGGACCTGTCAGAAATGGGGTGGGGACTTCTGCATCCAGGTACCACTGGCCAATTTTAAAGGTGCACAATCTTCAACTCCATAAAAATCTGGCCCAGTGCTTCCTTCCAGAGCTACAGGCTAGCTTTAAGTAGTGTGAGCCTGTCATGAGGCTATTAATGTATATAATATTTTGGAAAATATTTTTCTTTTAAAATAGAGATTTACTCTGCGGGCTTATCTTAATTGGATTAAAGCCAGCTAGTTCTGGGTACTTTGATATAGTTTTGATATGTAAGCGAGATAGCATGTATTTGCATTTTTTGAATAGAGCATTCAGGAAGTGGGCTATCTAGCAGATACCAAGCCATATGTTTATATTACTAATAAAAATGGTGCTATGAAAGGAGTTCCATTGTTAAAAGGTGAAGTTCAAAGAAGTTGTTGATGCAATGAGAATTTGGATTCAGTCAGTGGTGGTAGGTATAACCTCAGTCTTTGGGTGTGTAGAGCAGAGGCAATGTGAGGTCAAAAGGCAGCTACTCCAACAAGCCTCCAATTGGCTCCTCAGTGAAAAGAACCTCATTTTGAATTCTTAAGGTGAAAATGCTTTGCCTGGTGTTTTGGTTAAGCCTATGGGTTGTTGTTGCCTTAATGGGGATTAGTTTGGAAATTTGTTAAACGTTATGATAGCAGTAATTTGTAACCATGTGTACGTATATTTTAACCTGTGTAAATTAATAAAATGTTTCATGTAGTTAAATGTAAAACCTCGAACTAGTGGGCCTGATTCCTGAGTTTGGAGTCATATCTCAAACATAACGCTTAAAATTGTTGGTTATGACAGTTGTTTAAAGTTTTCCTCTGGGACTTTTAAAAATAACTCCACGTTACCGACAGCATTGGTCATAACAGAGCCACTCATGATATTGGCCCCTGCTGATGCATCCAGCCAATGAACAACATGGTTAATGCTGATTGGATGGAAAGGCCATTCAAATAAATGCACAAAACGAAGTTGGCTTGCTGTTTCATTTCAATCTGCCAGCATGGGATCATTGTCCCCATGTCCGGCTTTTGGTGGCTATGCAATTCACCCGTTAAGAATTTTAAAAGTTGCCCATCACCTGAAGTAACCCCAGTTAAATAGGTTGGGAAATGTACCATTTGTTGTGCTCCCTTATTAACAAGTGCTGTGTTCAAGATTTATATCTCCATGGTTACCCTGGTTGCAAGTGTACTGGCCTTCTGCCTGCGTTACCCAGGGGAAGAGAATGAAGTACTGGAAAGTTCTGGCATTGCTTAACACTGGAATAAGTCTCGAGCCAGACATCATGATTTCTGGAGACATTAAATTTTTGGATAAGCTCAACTGGAAACCATCTTGCTCTTTACTAAAAGAGTGCATTCAAAGAGTCTGCAGGAGAACAGTTGTTGAAGAATTGGATTCTGAACACATGAATGATAGAAGCAGCTGAAATTATGATTGATCCAGAAGTCAGCTATTAAGACACTGTTGTCTGGCCAAGAAATTATTCTGAGCTCACTGAGTGCAGGGTCTCCTGAGAAGTGAAGTGGAAAAGGACTGCATAGAATTTACACAGAGGAGGAAGTCAATCGACACACCATATCTGTCCTGCTGCTGCCTCAACCAGAGTTGTGTACATGAGCCATATTTTCCTTCATCCTTTTCTATTATTCCTTTTCATTCCTTTCATAGGAACATAGGAAATAGGAGCAGGAGTAGGCCATTCAGCCCATCGAGTCTGCTCTGCCATTCAAACAGATCATGGCTGATCATCTACCTCTTACACCATTTTTCCCCACTATCCCCATATCCCTTGATGTTATTAGTATCTAGAAATCTATCGATTTCTTCTTGAACATACTCAGTGGTTTAGCTTCCACAGCCCTCTGAGGTAGAGAATTCCAAGGGTTTGTCACCCTCTGAGTGAAGAAATTTTCCTCATCTCAGTCTTAAATGGCCTGCCCCTTATTCTGAAAGTGTGCCCCTGGTTCTAGACTCACCAGCCAGGGGAAACAACCTATCTACATCTAAAACAAAAACAGAATTACCTGGAAAAACTCAGCAGGTCTGGCAGCATCGGCGGAGAAGAAAAGAGTTGACGTTTCGAGTCCTCATGACCCTTCAACAGAACTGGGTGAATCCAAGGAGAGGGGCGAAATATAAGCTGGTTTAAGGTGGGGGGTGGGGGGGGGGGGGGGTTTGGGTGGTGGGAGAGAAGTGGAGGGGTGGTGTGGTTGTAGGGACAAGCAAGCAGTGACAGGAGCAGATAATCAAAAGATGTCACAGACAAAAGAACACAGGTGTTGAAGTTGGTGTTATTATCTAAATGAATGTGCTAATTAAGATTGGGTGGTACGGCACTCAAGGTACAGCTCTACTGGGCTTGGCCTAAATAGCCAAGTGGTTATGGTACTGGGTTTGTTAACCCCAAGATCAAGAGTTCAAATCTCACAATGGCAAACTATGAAACAACGTAACTTCATCTGAAACAGATGGAAATGTGTTTGTACTCGAAAGAGTTACAGCTCTACTGGGGGTGGGGGGGGCATAAAAGATTTAAAAATAATGGAAATAGGTGGGAAAAGAAAAATCTATATAATTTGTTGGAAAAAACAAAAGGAAGGGGGAAGAAACAGAAAGGGGGTGGGGATGGAGGAGGGAGTTCAAAATCTAAAGTTGTTGAATTCAATATTCAGTCCGGAAGGCTGTAAAGTGCCTAGTCAGAAGATGAGATGCTGTTCCTCCAGTTTGCGTTGGGCTTCACTGGAACAACGCAGCAAGCCAAGGACAGACATGTGGGCAAGAGAGCAGGGTGGAGTGTTAAAATGGCAAGCGAGGGAGGTTTGGGTCATAATTGCGGACAGACCGCAGGTGTTCTGCAAAGCGGTCGCCCAGTTTACGTTTGGTCTCTCCAATGTAGAGGAGACCGCATTGGAAGCAACCAATGCAGTAGACTAAGTTGGGGGAAATGCAAGTGAAATGCTGCTTCACTTGAAAGGAGTGTTTGGGCCCTTGGACGGTGAGGAGAGAGAAAGTGAAGGGGCAGGTGTTGCATCTTTTGCGTGGGCATGGGGAGGTGCCATAGGAGGGGGTTGAGGAGTAGGGGGGTGATGGAGGAGTGGACCAGGTTGTCCTGGAGGGAACGATCCATACGGAATGCCGCCAGTGGGGGTGAAGGGAAGATGGTGGTGGCATCATGCTGGAGTTGGCGGAAATGGCGGAGGATGATCCTTTGAATGCGGAGGCTGGTGGGGTGATAAGTGAGGACAAGGGGGACCCTATCATGTTTCTGGGAGGGAGGAGAAGGCGTGAGGGAGGAGAAGGCGTGAGGGTAGATGCACGGGAGATGGGTTGGACACGGTTGAGGGCCCTGTCAACGACCGTGGGTGGAAAACCTCGGTTAAGGAAGAAGGAGGACATGTCAGAGGAACTGTTTTTGAAGGTAGTATCATCAGAACAGATGCGACGGAGTCGAAGGAACTGAGAGAATGGGATGGAGTCGTTACAGGAAGCTGGGTGTGAGGAGCTGTAGTCGAGGTAGCTGTGGGAGTCGGTAGGCTTGTAATGGATATTGGTGGACAGTCTATCACCAGAGATTGAGACAGAGAGGTCAAGGAAGGGAAGGGAAGTGTCAGAGATGGACCACGTGAAAATGATGGAGGGGTGGAGATTGGAAGCAAAATTAATAAATTTTTCCAAGTCCCGACGAGAGCATGAAGTTGTCTACATCTACCCTGTCAAGCCTGTAAGAATGAGAGGTGATCTCATTGAAACTTACAACAGTCTTTACTCCTGTACTCAAATACTCTTGCAGTGGAAGGCCAACCTACCATTTGCCTTTCTAATTGCTTGCCGCTCTTGCATGCTCACTTTTTGTCATTCGTGAACAAGGACACCCAGGTCATTTTGGACATAAACACTTACCAACCTCTCACCATTTAAGAAAGACTCTGCCTTTCCATTTTTTCCATCAAAGTGGATAACTTCACACACTTATTCACATTATATTCAATCTGCCATGTTCTTGCCCGTTCACTTAGCCTGTTCGAATCCCCTTGAAGCTTCCTTGCATCCTCCTCACAACTCCCATTCGCACCTAGTTTTGTGTTATCCACAAATTTGGAAATATTACATTTGTTCCCCACATCCAAATCGTTTATGTAGATTGTGAATAGATGTTGCCCAAGCACTGATCCTTTTCAGTACCCCACTAGTAACAGCCTGCCATCCTGAGAATGACCCATTTATTTCTACTATTTTCTGTCTATTAATCAATTCTCAATCCATAGCAGCATATTACCCTTGATCCCATGTGCTCTAATTTTGTTTACTAAGCTCCTTTGTGGGACCCTATTGAGAGCCTTCTGAAAATCCATATCTACTGGTTCCCCTTTATTAACGTTACAAGTAGCATCCTCAAAAAAAAACTCCATCAGATTTGTCAAACCTGATTTCCTTTTCATAAATCCATGTTGACTCTGTTCATTCGTATCATTATTTTCTCTGAACCTCCAATTCAGAGCCAAGGTTAACAACATTAAAGGTAAAGATAAACCTGACACAAACTGCATTGCCTAGTGCTGATAACTTCAAAATAAGACAAAATCTATTTCATAAATTGGGTGCAGACTAGCTAGTTACTTCATGAAATTTAGAAATTCTGAGAATAATCATTATCACTGGAAATAGAGAATGCGATGAATGCACTTAAAAAAAAAACAATAACACTGGAGAGCCATACTGAGACAGGCCTGGATTTTTGCTCCAGAGTTGGGGAGCATGAGTTGGGAAGTCTTCTGCCTCATTGCGCCAGCCTTGGGAGAAATTCAACAGGATGGCGGGGTGTTTGCTCCGGGAGAGGGGGTGGAGCAGATGCAGGATGGAGTCGGGCCTGCTGCCTCCTGATGCAGATCAGAGGCAGCCCAATGCCAAAGGGGGCTGTTTAAAAGGCCTGCCTCAATTCCCTGGGGCTTTGTCCCAGTTGTTTTGTGAAATATTAGACCCTCTAAGCGTCAGCCCTTGTGCCCCCTCACACCCCCACACCCTCCCCATGCCCCATCCCTGTCCACTCATGCCAGCCTATGATCCCACACCCACCCCCATGCTCCCTTGTAGTCCCATGCAACTTAATGCCAACCCACTCACCACCTTTTGCCCTTACACCTTCTATGCTAAATCACCCAAAATCCGCCATGGGCAGACCTACGACCCTTGGTGAGATGAAATAAGATAAAGGTCTAAATATCTATTACAACCTTTACTATAATTTAAAAAAAAATCTACAGACAGAATTTTATACCCCATGGACGGGGCGCATGCCTGATCTTATTGGGCATAAAATTGCGCGAGAAGACATCAGGTGAGTGTCCCGATGTCATCGTGCACTTGCGCGATATGTCGCTCGGTGGACATGTTTCCGACCTTTGCAATTAAGAGGGCAATAAGCCCATTAATGGCGAAATTGACTCCGATTTTTCGCTGCCCGTCCAACCTTACAGTTGGCGGATGTTTGAATCATCCACGTGGCCTTTGCATTTTTCATCAACCCTCATCCAAGGGCGGGATGAAATTTCCGTGATAAAATAAAAATAAATATCTGTGGGCAACATTTTTATCAACTGTATTTTCAGCCATATAAAGAACTTCGCAGCTTGACAGTTCTACAGATCTTATTTGCCCTTCAAGAACAGTTACAACTACTTTTTAAAAAGAAATGTCACTCCCACGCTGTGGGTTAAGGCCCTTGCTACAGCGCAAATGGGGTGCGTTCAAATGGCCCTGCTCAGATTGGGCTTCCCTTGTGTGAGTCACGCCCTGTCGCCTTTCTGTCAGAATTGTGACAAGACTTCCAAATCCAGGTCCTGTCTGCCACTTTTAAAGCTTTGTGGAATCTCCACGGCTCTGCGAAAATCCAGATCGTAATCTGGATGAGGGGAGAAATTGTCGTGAATTGTCTTGTTATTTTGTTGCAGAGTAAACTAAGTAGCAAAAGCTATTAGAGGTAAAGTTTAAAAAAAAAAATCCAAGTCATAGAAAAGAATCATAGAATGGCTACACAATGGAATGAGGCCATTTGGCCCGTCATGTCTCTGCAAGAGCAACTCAGCAGGTTTGACTCCCCTGCTTTTTCCTGTAACCCTGAAAGTTTTTTTCTGGTAAGCTAATTATCCAGCTTTCTTTTGAAAACCATAATTGGGACTCTCGGGCAATGCATTGCAGATTCAAGCCACTTGCTGTGTGAAAAAAAGTTTTTTTCACCATGCCGCCATTGCATTTTTTGCCAATCACATGAGGTTCTCAAACTGTTCCACCAATGGGAACAGCTTCTTGCTATCTACCCTGTCCAGACTCTTCAGGATTTTAAGTATCTCTATCAAATCTCCTCTTAACCTTCTCTTCTCTCAGGAGAACTGCCCAGTTGCTCCATTCTATCTATGTAACTGGTCTCTCATCTCTCAAACCATTCTTGCAAAATCTTTTCTGGACCCTTGAGTGCCTTCAGCCATTTCTTGACATCACATGGAGTGAATCACATTGTCTGAAGATTGGTACCTGTGATGATGGGGCCTCAGGAGGAGGCTGAGATGTTTCATCCAGTCAGTATTTCTGTTAGAAATGGTTGTGCCTCTTGCACCGTTGTGCTGGGCATTTGCTCAACAACCTGCTCACTGTACACTTTGGGTCCAGCCAGGGCCACTCAGCTCCAAATCTCACTGCAGCCTTGGTCAAAATATGGGCAAAAGAGCGGAACTCCAGAGGTGAGGTGAGAGTGACTGCCATTAACATGGCAGCATTTGACCAAGTGTGGTATGAAGAAGTTTCAGCAAAATTGAAGCCATTGGGCATTGGGGGGGTAAAGTTGCATTCATAGTGAGGACACAGGAAGATTGTTGTGGTTGTTGGAACCCAATCATCAGTCATTGAGGATGGAGATGTTTTTGGAGCCAACTCCTCTGGTTTATTGTTTGATTTCCCAGCATTGTTTCCAATTGACAATGACAGCATTGCAGATCTTTGGTTATGAGATCACTGAGCTTTGTCTGTAGCACGCTGCTTCCACTATTGAGCGTTCATGTCATCTGTGTTGTGACTTCAGATAGTTGGCCATTATTTTTAGCTATGCCTAGTACTGCGTTTGGCATGGTCTCCTACACTCCTCATAGAAGTAGCATTGATCCCCTGGTTTGATGGTAATGTCCTTTCCTAGGCCCAAAGAATGTAAAGATGAAAAACTGCACGTGGGCAAGCGCTCCCAGCCTGCACGTGGGCAAGCGCTCCCAGCCTGCACGTGGGCAAGCGCTCCCAGCCTGCACGTGGGCAAGCGCTCCCAGCCTGCACGTGGGCAAGCGCTCCCAGCCTGCACGTGGGCAAGCGCTCCCAGCCTGCACGTGGGCAAGCGCTCCCAGCCTGCACGTGGGCAAGCGCTCCCAGCCTGCACGTGGGCAAGCGCTCCCAGCCTGCACGTGGGCAAGCGCTCCCAGCCTGCACGTGGGCAAGCGCTCCCAGCCTGCACGTGGGCAAGCGCTCCCAGCCTGCACGTGGGCAAGCGCTCCCAGCCTGCACGTGGGCAAGCGCTCCCAGCCTGCACGTGGGCAAGCGCTCCCAGCCTGCACGTGGGCAAGCGCTCCCAGCCTGCACGTGGGCAGGAGGTCCGAAGACAGTTGAGACTTGGAGTTCCCAACCCCCGTTCCCGACAAGCAGGTAAGTATGAGTTTCATAACACACTACACTTCTACTTCACTTGCCTTGGTCCCCAAAACAGTCTTTTTCCTTCTGCCTTTGCTACAACAGTCTCTCTCTTTCTCTCTCTCTCCTTTTTTCCTCCAATGTCCAAATATCAAGCAACTGTCTACTCTTTTTTTCCTTCATATTGCTTGGGTTACATTACTTCAGAAATAAATTTGTGTTAATTCATGTTGATGGAAGTGCTGTTGACTTTCAAGCTTTTACTGATGGGCCTACAAATGCCTCTTTCTTCACTTTTGCATCTTCAATTTTCCTGCTTCTTTATTTGAATCTCTCATACTCATCTGATCCTTCACTTTTGCCTCTTACTCTTTAACCTCTCTTCAGCCTCTTAGATTTTTATTTCTCCTTCTGATTTTTTTCCATTTGTGTTGTCATATCTCCCTGTTTTGGCTCCTCAAATTCTTGCTATGCTTATACTGCAACATAAGTGAGAAACAGGCCAGGTAGTTGAAGGTAAAGTGAGAGTAGGAGATCAGGTAGGGCATTGCCCATGTCCTGAAAAGGTGAAGTGAGTGGACCAGGTCAAATTGCTGCATGCAGTACAGGTGTGATGGCCAGGCTCACTGTTTTAGTGTCTAGAATGAGACGAAACAGGAGCCTGACTACATAACTGTTAGTAAAAACTCTGATGGTTCGAAATGCA
This sequence comes from Carcharodon carcharias, assembly GCF_017639515.1. NCBI lineage: Eukaryota > Metazoa > Chordata > Chondrichthyes > Lamniformes > Lamnidae > Carcharodon > Carcharodon carcharias. Next base: position 61,778,265 of record NC_054469.1, read on the forward strand.
TTTTGTTTCTATCAAAGCTACATCAGGACCAAGGTGACGGTAACCTGAGGAATGATATTGCCAGGTGTACCTCAGAAAATTGGCTGTTGCTAGAATGTGATTGTTTTGATTTTTTGGTGGAATGCTGACGAAAAGCTGAAGACAAATATTTGGCCACAATGATTTATGAACAATGCAAGTATTGAATGACAGGACCAACCACTGGAGAGAAGAAAAACAGAGAACTAGCTATAAACAAAAAGATACCTAACCAATTAGAAAAAATTTGGCAGGCATAGAATCATCGTATGGCTATAGCACAGCAGGAAGCCATTCAGCCAGTCATGGCCATGCCAGCTCTCTGCAAGAACAGCTCAGCTAGTTCCACTCCCTTGCCTTTCCTGATAGCCGTGCTGATTTTTTTCTCTTCAGATAATTATTCCAGAGCCCTGAATGTACCCTGGGTGGGGCCTTCAAAGTCTGTCGTCAAGAGTGGCTCGGTAGCACTACTACTAACCAAGCTAGCTAGGTCCTGAAGGGCATATCTGTCAGACTAGGCCTGGCATAACTAATGAGTGAACCAAAAAGAGGGAAAAACCTACTTGACCCTGTCCTCACTAATCTGTCACAGATGCACGTGTCCATGACAGCACTGGTAGCAGTGACCACCTCACAGTCCTGATGGAATGGACGTCCGATCTTCACATCGAGAATATCCTCAATTGTGTTGTGTGCAGTACCACCCGGTTAAATGGGACCGATTCAGATCCAGCATCTCAAAACTGAGCATTCATGAGGCACATGTGGCATCAGCAGCAGCAGACATGTATTCTACCACAATCTGTAACCTCATGGCCTGGCACATCCCTCGCTCTACCATTACCGCCAAACCAGGAGATCAATCCTGGTTCAATGAAGAGTGCAGGAGGACATGCCAGGAGCAGCACCAGGCATACCAAAAAATGAGGTGTCAACCTGGTGAAGCCATAACACAGGACTGTGTGCTTGTCAAACTGCATAAGCAGCAAGTGATATTCAGAGCTAAGCGATTCCACAGCCAACGGATCAAATCTAAGCTCTGCACTCCTGTCACATCCAGTCATGAATGGTGGTGGCCAAGAACTCACTGGAGAAGGAGGCTCCACAAATATCCTCATTCTGAACGATGGAGGAGCCCAGCACATCAGTGCAAAAGATAAGGCTGAAGTATTTACTACAATCTTCCGCCAGAAGTGCCGAGTGGATGATCCATCTCAGCCTCCTCCGGAGGTTCCCAGCGTCACAGATGCCAGTCTTCAGCCAATTCAATTCACTCCATGTGATATCAAGAAATGGTTGAAGGCACTGGATACTACAAAGGCTGTAGGCTTTGACAATATTCCGGCAATAGTACTGAAGACTTGTGTTCCAGAACTTGCCGTGTTCCTAGCCAAGCTGTTCCAGTACAGCTACAACACTGACTTATACTTGGCAACATGGAAAATTGCCCAGGTATGCCCTGTACACACAAAATGCAAGACAAATCCAACCCGACCAGTTACCACCTCATCAGTCTGCTCTCAGTCATCAGTAAAGTGGTCACCAACTGTGCTATCAAGTGGCACTTGTTTCGCAGTAACCTATTCACTGATGCTCAGTTTGTGTTCTGCCAGGGTCACTCAGCTTCTGACCTCATTACAGCCTTGGTTTTTACTTGGATAAAAGAGTTGAACTCCAGAGGTGAGGTGAGAGTGGTTGCCCTTCACATCAAGACAGCATTTGATTGAGTGTGGCATTAAGGAGCCTTAGGAAAAACTGGAGTCAATGGGAATCGGGGAAAACTCTCGACTGGTTGGAGTGATATGTAGCACAAAGAAAGATGGTTGTGGTTGTTGGAGGTCAATCATCTCAGTTCCAGGACATCCATCAGGAGGTCCTCAGGGTAGTGTCCTAGGCCGAACCATTTTCAGCTGTTTCATCAATAACCTTCCTTCCATCATAAGGTCAGAAGTGCAGATGTTTGGTGATGATTGCACGATGTTCAGTATCATTTGCGACTCCTCAGATGCTGAAGCAGTCCATGTCCAAATGCAGCAAGACCTGGACAATATCCAAGCTTATGTTGACAAGCGGCAAGTAACATTCGTGTCACACAAGTGCCAGGCAATGACTATTGCCAACAAGAGAGAAACTAACCATTGCCCCTTGACACTCAATAGTGTTACCATCGCTGAATCCCCCACTATCAACATCCTGGGGGTTACCATTGACCAGAAATTGAACTGGACTAGCCATTTATATACTGTGGCTACAAGAGCAGGTCAGAGGCTAGGAATCCTGCAATTAGTAACACTCCTCCTGACTCCCCAAAGCCTGTCCACCATCTGCAAGGCACAAGTCAGGAGTGTGATGGAATACTCCCCACTTGCCTGGAGGAGTGCAGCTCCCACAACACTCAAGAAGCTTGACACCGTCCAGGACAAAACAGCCTGCTTGATTAGCACCACATTCACAAACGTTCACTCCCTCCAACACTGATGCACAGTAGCAGTAGTGTGAACCATCTACAAGATGCCCTGTAGAAATTCACCAAGGCTCCTTCGACTGGACCTTCCAAACCCATGACCACTACCATTTAGAAGGACAAGGGCAGCAGATAGATGCGAACACCACTACCTGCACGTTCCCTTCCAAGCCACTTACCATCCTGACTTGGAAACATATTGCCGTTCCTTCACTGTCGCAGAATCCTGGAACTCCCTTCCTAACAGCACTGTGGGTGTACATACACCACATGGACTGCAGCAGTTCAAGAAGGCATCTTACCACCTCCTTCTCAGGGGCAACTAGGGATGGGCAATAAATGCTGGCCTAGCCAGCGAAGCCCACATCCCGTAAATGAATTAAAAAAATGGTGAAGTAATTGAGCAGTACATGTGTGCAAGTTGTATTTGTAGGGTTACATCAATTTAAACAACAGGAGGAAATAATTAGAATGAAGGGATAATTGGCAAAGAAATGGGTTGCTTTGTGATGGTAATGGTCAAGTATTTGAGTACAGTGCAACAATAATGTCATGTTTTTATTTGGAATGTCGGCAACTGAGATATTGTGTGTCAAATTAATGTTTTTGTACATTTCACTTAAATGGTATGGGTGTCATTTTAAAACTTTATAGAATTAATTGCCAGTACTTGTTCAAGTAGTGTCTTGACAAAAAAAAAATTGAAACATTTTAAGTGATGGTAAATTGGCGAATGACTTTGTCATTAACTAACTGTAAAGCCATGCCCTTTGTGAAATGGATCCAAAGCAGAGGAGTAGATTGAATTTTGTAGCAATTTTTTTTTAACTAATTTTTGACTTGAATATGTGTTTTGTAGATGGAGATACGCCCTTCCCAGCTGTTACAGCTGTTTATCTCGGCAGTAGGAAAAGGACGCTTAATTTCTTTGTTTTCATGATGTTTAAATAAGCAAAATGTTCTTTTGTATAGCAACAGGAAGTGGCTAAATTTCCTTCTACAGTTTGTGTTGGGATTTGGATTAGGCTTTAGTAGGATTTTTAAAATTTAGTCTGCCAAATGATTCCTTTACAAGAATGGTGTTTAATTTATAGTTTGAAAGAGTTAAGCTAATCAAGCGAGATAAAATCCATGTTGCCACTATTGTTGAAAATTGTTAATGCTTTTCTCATCACGAGTTGTTAATGAATTGCAGTTGATTTTTGTGAATAACTTGTTTGTTTGGCAAATGGGGCAGGCGGTAGTGTAGTGGCATCACTAGACCATCAATCCATAGACCCAGGGTAATGTTCTGGTTCGAATCCCACTATTTCAGATGGTGAAATTTGAATTCAGTAAAAATCTGGAATTAGAAGTCTGATGATGACCACGAAAACATTGCTGATTGTTGTAAAAACCCACCTAGTTTACTAATGTCATTTAGGGAAAGAAATCAGCCGTCCTTGCCAAATCTACAGCAATGTAGGGCAATTAGGGATGGGCAATAAATGTTGGTCTAGCCACAAAACCATGCCCAATCAAGGACAGTCAACATTGTTTTGTTAAGGGGAGATCATGTCTGACCAATTTGATTGAATTTTTCGAAGGGGTGACTAGGTGTGTAGATGAGGGCAATGCATTTGACATCGTCTACTTGGACTTCAGCAAGGTTTTGATAAGATCCCGCATGGGAGACTGATAACCAAGGTAAGAGCTCATGGGACCCCAGGCAATTTGTAAAATTGGATCCTGAATTGGCTAAGTGGCAGGAAGCAGAGGGTGATGGTCAAGGGGTGTTTTTGTGACAAATGATATAGACTTGAATGTAGGAGGATTGATCAGTAAGTTTGCGGATGACATGAAAATTGGTGGGGTGGTAAATAGTGAGGAGGATAGCCTTGGATTACAGGAGGATATAGACGGGCTGGTCAGATGGGCTGATTAGTGGCAAATGGAATTTAATCCGGATAATTGTGAGGTGCTGCAATTGGGTAGGACAAACAAAGCACGGGAATACACGATGAATGGACCCTGGAGAGTACCGAGAATCAGAGGGACCTTGGTGTGCATGTCCACCGGTCCCTTAAGGTAGCGGGACAGGTAGGTAAGGTGGTTAAGAAGGCATATGGGATACTTGCCTTTTTTGGCCAAGGCATCGATTATAAGAACAGGGAGGTTATGCCGGAACTGTATAAAACGCTGGTTAGGCCACAGCTAGAGTATTGCGTGTAGTTCAGGAATCCGCATTATAGGAAGGATGTGATTGCATTAGAGAGAGTGCAGAGGAGATTTATCAGGATGTTGCCTGGACTGGAGAGTTTTATTTACGAGGAGAGATTGGATAAACTGAGGTTATTTTCCCTGGTGCAGAGGAGACCGAGGGGGAACATGATTGAGGTGTATAAAATTATGAGGAGCATAGATAGGGTAGACCAATTTTTCCCCTTGTCGGAGGGATCAATAACCAGGGGGGCATAGATTTAAGGTAAGGGGCAGGGGGTTTAGAGGGGATGTGAGGAAGAATTTTTTCACCCAGAGTGTGGTGGGAATCTGGAACTCATTGCCTGAAAGGGTGGTAGAGGCAGAAACCCTCATAACATTTAAGAAGTATTTGGATGTGCTCTTGTGATGCCATGGCATACAAGGCTATGGGCCTAGTGCTGGAAAATGGGATTAGAATAGTTAGATACTTGTCTGACTGGCGCAGACTTGACGGGCCAAAGGGCCTTTTTCTATGCTGTAAACCTCTATGACACATCCCATGAATGAATTTAAAAAATGAGAAAACATCGGACAGAGACACTTTGGTAGGTGGGACTGTTGTGAAAGTATCATCATTTTCATAATATCATTCTGGCTTATAGTAAGGTCATTTTATGGGTGTGAATGTAGATGGTTCGGTCGGTGTGACTTAATTACGTTGGAGTCAGGTGGACAGCAAGCTTGAAATTATCAAAAGAAGTTGGGTGTAGAAATGTACTTGAAATGCTAATGAGTAAACATGGATGGGATCTTAGCATGTAAGGTGTGAAGGAAATTTGCATTTTTAGACAAGGGAAGGAGTTGGTTGGATTTCAAGGGGAAGTTAAATGTTTACAACTAGTCTGATAAGCAAGACCAAGCAGTGTGTTTATTTTTCCCAAAGGTTGCTGACAATATTGGCAACATGAAAGTTTTGATATAATGGGAAAGGTACATTTCCAAAGACATATGGAACAGTGAAATTTACAGAATAAATAGAAACATATGTTAATGGGGGGTGAAAAGCTGTGTCGGGCAGGGCCATGCAAGATCTAACAGGAATGTGTGAAACAGCCTTTGGGAAATCTCCAGCCATTTGTGTATAAATCTGCTGTGTCCAATAACTAAAGTTGGAGAAAAGCCCTTGGGAATTCCACTGTCAAGTGAGTACTGTGGTAACTTGCTGGCTCGCTTTTTGAATTTAAAATCTATTTTAGACTGTTGCCTTAAAGCGGATGTGTAATTGGGAGTCAGGTTAATTAGGAATTTTAGGATTTGTTATAGTAGTAAGGAATTGTACTCTTATATATGTGCTTGAAATCTTTTCTTTTGTTAATAAATATTTTAATTTAATTTTTGAAATCTCTGAAGGTCTTAGTGGACTCATTGCTTCTTAATTCAGTGCACACATCTTGTAATAAATGCAAATTGCAAAACAAAAGCATGGCCAAATTTCCCTTGTAGATTTGGCCCACCTGGCACACGCCATCTGCGACGTCATAACAGGACAAGTCCAGGGATTGGGCAGCCATTCTGCCTTCTCAAGTCCCTCTCTCAGTGGGTCTTAAAACTTTTCTTGCTCTCACCAGTGCACAGGCTGCTATTTCTACTGCTATTGTTGGAAAGTGGGATTGGGAGGCTAGTTGGGGGCTTGCATTCAGTGAGGTTGTGGGCAGGAAGTCAGGGAATGGGTGGGATGGGAGATTGGAGACTAGAGTGGGAGGGAGATGTGCATTGGGAGGTTGGAGGCTTCATGTGTGCAGTTAAAGGCCTTATGGGAGCTTTGGGGAGAGATTGAAAGTGCTGGAGGAGTCCAGTCATGACTGGGGGAGAGGGCTGACAAGCCAGGTACAGTGATCCGGCAGGTTATCTTCCGGATCCATCCTTCCTCGCCTTTTTTAGCTGTTGGATTTCCTGAGACCTAGTAAATCTGGTGGGCTAGAATTAAATTTGAAATCATGGATCAATATCAGGTTGCAGACTCATTGCATTATTTTAAATTGCTAACTTGCTTCCTTTGAGTGGGTTGTTTCCCAACTCCCATCCCACCTCTGTTAAAACCACAAGTAGGTGGGTTGGGGCTGGGATTCAGATTTCTTTTGCATTTTAACTTCGCATCTGACCTAAACCCGCCCAATTTGAAGGGTTAAAGCTTTCACACCCGGCAGCCTTCCAAATAATTAATTGGGTGATTATTAAGGCCTTTTAAAATAAGGAAATTTATAAACAGAGAAATATGATTTTATCTCAACATTCATTATGCTGTTTTAAAACCAATTCCTTTAGATTAATTACATCAAATTTGGACTGTGGTCAGGGACAGGAGGGTGTGACTGCGAGTGAGGCAGATCTGGGGATCCAGAATTTAGCTTTGGAGGATCCTCAGCCAGTGCCTTTGTCCAATAGGTATGAGGTTCTTGCTCCCGGTGTAGACGAGGGCACAGATTGCAGGGAGGATGTGTGAACTGTCCACAGCACTGTGGTACAGAGCGCCATTTAAATGGGGTAGGGTGGGAGGAAGAGACATGTAGTAGTAATAGGGGATAGCATAGTTAGGGGAATAGATACTGTTCTCTGCATCAAAGACAGAGAATCCCGAAGGCTGTGTTGCCACTTAGTGCCAAGGTTAAGGACATCTCTCCTGGGCTGGAGAGGAACTTGGAGGGGGAGGGAAAGGATCTAGTTGTCGTGGTCCATGTAGGTACCAATGACATAGGTAGGACGAGGAAAGAGGTTCTGCTGAGGGACTACGAGCAGCTCGGAGCGAAATTGAAAAGTAGAACTACAAACATAATAATCTCCGGATTACTAGCTGAGCAATGTGCAAATTGGCGTACGGTAAATAAGATTAGAGTGGTAAATGCGTGGTGTGGGAGAAATGGGTTCCGATTCATGGGGCACTGGCGCCCGCACTGGGAAAGGAGAGAGCTGTTCCATTGGGACGGGCTTCATTTGAACCATGCTGGGACCAGTGTCCTGGCGAATCTTATAACCAGGGATGTAGATAGGACTTTAAACTAATTTAGTGGGGGGATTCAATTGTAGGAGAGTTTAAAAAATCAATAAGAAACGAGAGAGCAGAGGTGCAGGATAGTGAAGAAGCGAGTGATAATCAAAGTGTGACAGGAAGGGGCAGAAAATATAAGCGGAAGTGTGCAACAGAAATCAGAACTAGAATGAGCAATAATGGTAAAAAGTCAAAGCTCAAGGCTCTTTATCTGAATGCCCGCAGCATTTGTAACAAGAAAGATGAGTTGACGGCACAAATAGAAATAAATGAATATGACTTAATAGCCATTACAGAGATGTAGTTACAGGGTGACCGAGAATGGGAACTCAATGTTCAAGGGTATTCGATGTTCCAGAAAAATAGGCAAAAAGGAAGAGGAGGTGGGATAGCTTTGTTAATGAAGGAAGGTAACAGTGTGGTGGTGATTAGTGATATAGATGCAATAGGTTGTGATGTGGGATCAGTTTGGATAGAAATCAGGAATAACAAGGGGAAGAAGTCATGGATGGGAGTCGTCCATAGGCTCCTGGAGAGTTGCCTCACTGTAGGACAAAGTATAGGTTAGAAAATAATGGAGGTGTGTTAGAAGGGCGCTACAATTGTCATGGGTGATTTTAATCTGCATATTGACTGGATAAATCAGATTGGCAAGGGTAACATGGAAGACAAATTTGTAGAGTGCATCAGGGATTGTTTCTTCGAGCAATGCATTGCATAACCTACCTGGGAACCGGCTATTTTAGATTCAATAATGTATAATGGGGCGGGATTAATAAGAGACATTGTAGTTAAAGATCCTCTAGAGGGTAGCGATCACAACTTAGTAGAATTTCAAATTCAGTTTGAGGATGAGCAACCCGGGTCTCAACTTAAATAAGGATAATTACAGAGGTATGAAGAAAGAGTTGTCTAAAGCGGGCTGGGAAAATAGACAAAGTGGAAGGTCAGTGGATGAGCAGTGGCAGACATTTAAGCAGATATTTCATAACGCTCAGCAAAAATTTATCCTGGTCAAAAGGAAGGACTTGATGAGAAGGATGAACCACCTGTGGTTAACAAAGGTGGTCAAGGAAAGTATCCGATCAAAAACTAAGGCATACGGAGAAAACTAGTGGTAGGCCAGAGGATTGGGAATTTGTTAAGAGCCAGCAGCGAATGGCTAAAAAGCTAATAAATAGGGAGAGAATTGATCACAAAAATAAATTGGCAAGAAATATAAAAAGAAACAGCAAGAACTTCTACGGGTTTATAAAAAGAAAGAGAGTGGCTAAAGTGAGTACGGGGCCCTTGGAAGTTGCGACTGGAGAATTGATAATGAGGAACAGGGAAATGGCAGATAATTTAAACCAATATTTTGTATCGGTCTTCACGGTGGAGGACACGATAAACATCCCAAAGATATCAGATAAGCAAGGAGCTAATGGGAGGATACTTGTAACAGTCTCTATCACGAGGGGCAAAGTATTTGACAAACTAATGGAACTAAAGGCAGACAAGTCGCTTGGCCTGCTACCAAAGGTTTTAAAGGAAGTGGCTGCAGAGTTGGTGGAATCATTGATTGAAATATTCCAGAACTCACTGGATTCCGGGAGGATCCCAGCAGATTAGAAAACCATTAATGTGACACCCCTGTTCAAGAAGGTAGGGAGACCAAAAGATGGAAACTACAGGCCAGTCAGCCTAACATCTGTAGTTGGGAAAATGCCAAAGCCCATTATTAAGGAAAAAATAGGACATTTAGAAAAGCTTAACGCAATGAAATAGAGTAAACATGGTTTTGTGAAAGGGGAATCATGTTTGACAAATTTGCTAGAGTTCTTTGAGGATATAACAAGCAGAGTTGAAAAAGGAGAGTCAGTAGATGTAGTGTATTTGGATTTCCAGAAGGCATTTGATAAGATGCCACGTAAAAGGTTATTGCACAAGTTAGGAGCTCATGGTATTGAGGGTAATGTATTAGAATGGATTGAGGATTGGTTAACACAAGACAGAGTCAGGATTAATCGGTCTTGTTCAGGATGGAAAGATGTAACTAGTGGAGTGCCACAAGAATCAGTCTTAGACCCTCAATTATTTACTATCTATAATAATCTTTGCAGGAGGGGACAGAGTGTAATGTATCCAGATTTGCTGACGATACAAAAATAGATTGGAAGGCATGTTGTGATGAGGATATAAGGAATCTGCAAGGGGATATAGTTAGGTTGAGTGAGTGGGCAAAAACTTGGCAGATGGAGTTTAATGTAGTAAAGTGTGAGGTCATGCACTTTGGTAGGAAGAATCAAAAGGCAGACTGTTATTTAAATGGTATAGCACCAAAAAAGTACAGCACGGAGGGACCCGGGCGTTCTTGTGCATGAAACACAAAAAATTAGCACGCAATGCAGCAAGTAATTAAGAAGGCAAATGGAAATTTGGCCCATATTGCTGAGAGGTTGGAGTTCAAAATAGGGAAGCTTACAGGGTGTTGATGAGGTTGCACCTGGAATACTGTACAGTTTTTGTTCCCGTCTTTTGAGAAAAGATCTACTGGCACTGGAGGCAGTTCAAAAGAGATTCACTAGGCTGATTCCTAGGATGAAGGGGTTGACTTATCAAGAAAAGCTAAACAGGCTAGGACTTTATTCATTAGAGTTTAGAAGAATGAGGGATGATCTTATTGAAATGTACAAGATTCTGAGGGGGCTTGACAGTGTAGATGTTGAGAAGATGTTTCCACTAGTGGGGGGGAATCTCAAACTAGTGGACATAGTAACAGAACAAGAGGAAACTCATTTAAAACTGAGATGCGAAAGAATTTCTTCTCTGAGGGTAGTGAATGTCTGGAATTCGATACCTCAGAGAGTTGGGGAGACTAGATCACTGAGTATTTAAAGAGGAGGTAGATAGATTTTTGAAATATCGGGGAGTTAAGGGTTATGAGGAGCTGTCACAAAAGAGGATTTGAGGCTTGGGGCAGATCAGCCATGATCTTATTGAATGGCGGGGCAGGCATGAGGGGCCGAATGGCCTTCTCCTATTTCTTATGTTCTTATGTTCCTGGTGTTTAGTTATGAACAGAGGGCCGCTCTTATCAGCAAGAGCTATGCCTGTGAGCAGCTACCAAGATTTTAAGGTATGGATACTAAACATTTGTGACTGCCTATATTCAATTATACTCAACAGCAGTTAAATATAATAGAAAATTTCAGAGTAATATTAAATTATACTAGAATAAGTCACGGTTCTAAGCATTATAACTCGAAGCCTTTTTTCTCCGGCTTGGAAAAGTTTTGAAGAAAGGTAACAAGGAAAACAGCTATGAAGAGCGGCAAGGGGGAAAAAAACCTAAAGCAATATAAGTACTAAGATTATGGGGACAATGAATGATGGATGTTTAGTATGCTCTCAGCTGGGGTAAAGAAATCATATATGTTGTGATCTGAGTAATTGTGAGCTCATACCAATTCAGGAATAAGCATTTACATGCAAAGCCAGAAATAAAATTATAGATGGGACTTGTACCAAGTGCAGTGAATGAGAACTGGATTGTAGCATTCTCAAAGAGAAAGGGAGATTAACAATTCAACAAGGAGTAGAGGGATATGGGCTTGGAACCATGGTTCAAGCGACTTGAAGCTAAATGTCCTTATCTTATTGCTAGATACTTCTAAGTGGCTGTGGCTTTCTCTGCTGTAGGTTTTGGTTAAGATGCCCTGAAATTATTCGGAGTGACTTTATTGTACAAAAGTTAACTGTTTTTGATGTGCTCGTATCAAATTTCATATTTTACCTGAGGCTTCAACAAGCTTGTTTTAGTGGAGAGAGGAATTTCATACCAGCTGTATTTAGCATCTGTGTGATGAGATCACTCTGAGCAACTTATAGGCTCAAAAGATTTTTGTATAGAATTCTTACCAATATTTTAAGAATCTCACTTAAATTTTGGTTCTGTAGTATTTTAACTGCATCCCTCTTTATGTTTTATTTGTTTCCCCTTTTAATTGAAACTAATGAAGCATTAAGCAGAAAAGAATGTTTAAAAAGTTAATGAAGTGTTACTGGTAGTTAATATAATCGTGTGGTCATGCTACTATTAGTTTCTTGAGTGGATATGAAGAAGCAAAATAATCACTCCACTGATGGCACAGAACTACAGCCATTCTGAGCCATACAAATTAGGAAGATTTGAAGTTCAGTGCTGGCTGCTCCCAGGGTGTAAACCTGGGCCTGGACACAGTTATAGGTGGTTCCCCCAGGGCTGGGAGTTGGGGCCTGGTGAGCCTCCATCGACAGGGGAACGAGTACAGGGCAGACAGAGCGTGGAGCCCTGACAAGCAGTGGCCTCAGCAGAAGGTACTTGTTCATGCCAAAGCCAGGATCTGTTCCTCCAGAGCTGGTCTCCAGTTCCCCGTTGGCTGCACCCACTGGTTACTGCGCAGTACCCACAGGCTGCTATGTCGAACGTGTCGAGGATGGAGCCCCAGCTTACCTGACTGTTGTTGACATCCTGGAGCTAGTGGACAACACGGCCCAGGACGACAAGAAGATCCGCATCACCCCTACTGCCTGAAGCTCGCCATCTGCACTGTTGAGGAACTTAAGCTGCTGAGAAGACTCGCCTTTACCCTGGGCACGACTCTGCCCAACATCCAGGCCGTGCTGCTGCCCAAGAAAACCAGACACCCCAGCAAGGTGGGAGCACAAGATCAGAAAATAAATGTGTGGGAGTCAGGGGACTGTGATTGGTGGAGCTAGACCAGCAACATGGGAGACTGAATCTGTAATTGGAGGAGCAACTACTTGTGGATTTTTTCTCCTGCTTTCTGCTCCTCCAATTAAAGTGTACAGGGGCAACTTTTCATTGAGTTTTGAGGGCTATTTGCGAGGTTTCCAGGGTGAATTCACATGCCTCCCCTGTGTATTTTGAACCTTGCCCCCCACAAAAAAGTAGCATCATTCAACAGCAAATAATCGGCTCTTTTACTTCCAAATTGTTCAAGTCATCTAAATCATTTAAAATGAAGGGTGTATAGTATTCTGCAGGGTGTTGGTGAAGTGGTAGGGGAATTCATAGAGAGGATTTTTTCCGTTTCCTCCCCTAGATTATCATTCAGATTCATATCACTTATCTGAAGAGGAAGAATGTGCAGGGTTATGGGAAGAAGGCTGGAGAAAGAGCAACGCAGCTAGTGTAATTCGGAGAACTGGCACAGACATGATGGGCCGAATGGATGCCTCCTATGCTGTAACAATCCTGTGATTCTGTGATACACCTGAAATGGATAAAATTCAATCTGTGGGAAGTGAGCAGAAACAGATTTGTCCTGTTTTGTGATTCTTCCAGGAAGAGGATTTGAAGATAAGATAGTTACTTCTAAGTGTTGGCTTTTAAGACAAAGTGGATGTGTACAAGCTTAAAAAAGGAAATCCGCAGGCTGCAGACATTTTCCAAACCTGTATTAAGGCTAGACATCAATACTCTCTCACCTAGGATGATTGGGAACAACAGGAGCACTTTTTTTCCGTGGGTTCTCAACAATCATAACATTGAGGGGGTGGGGGGGGGGTGGGGGGCGTCGGTGGTGGATGGAACGTCCCCTCCGGTTGGGTTATGCATGGAGCTTGTTTCAAATGAAGGAGACATGGTAGAAGGTTTGGTTAGCAGCTTTTCAACGACAGGGTAGGGATTAGCACCCAAACACCACCACCTTGCAGGGACCAGAAGGAGGTAAATCTGCACGTGGCAGCCAGGTTTCTTGAAGGAAAAGCTTCAGGATTTTTGCTGGACTTTTGTTGGTGAAGAAATTAGAAATTATGGTACAGCAGATGGTAAATGCTGAGCTGTTCAAATCCCAGAGGGAAGCTTGAAACAACTGCTACAACTATTTTACAATTTGTATTTATTTCGAGATGCATGCTTTGAATTCAGTTGTAGTAAGACCACCAAGTCGTAAGTTTCTTACAAAGCTAATTTAACATTTATTAATAAAAAAATGATTTTAAGCACATATAGGTTTACAAATTATTACTATGATAACTCCTAGCTCCCCTAGTTACTCTAACTCCCAGTTACACCTCTGTTAAGACAACAGTAAAATACACAGATTTTAAAAGACCCAGGCAAAGTAGCATGATACCCTGAACAGTCGAATTCAAAATGTTTTCTTCACTTCAGTTCATGTAGACAGCAACTTGAGGCTTAGAGGCTGGAGACTTGTCCACTTGTTAGACCTTAGAATTCCTTCCTCTTTCACACAACTTCATAAGAACATAAGAAATAGGAGCCATTCAGCTCTTTAAGCCTGCCCCGCCATTCAATAAGATCATGGCTGATGATCTTATTGATGATCTTTCAGGACAGCTCCTCATAGCCCTCAACTCCCTGATATTTCAAAAATCTATCTATCTCCTCTTTAAATACTTTCAGTGATCTAGCCTGCGCAACACTCTGGGGTAGAGAATTCCAGATATTAACCACCCTCAGAGAAGAAATTCCTTGGCATCTCAGATTTAAATGAGAGTCCCTTTATTCTGTAACTACGTCCCCTAGTTTGAGATTCCCCCACTAGTGGTAACACCTTCTCAATATCTGCCCTGTCAAGCCCCTCAGAATCTTGTACATTTCAATAAGATCACCCCTCATCCTTCTAAACTCTAATGAATAAAGGTCCAGCCTGTTTAGTCGTTCTTGATAAATCAACCCCTTCATCCCAGGAATCAGCCTAGTGAATCTCTTTTGAATTGCCTCCATGCCAATATATCCTTTCTTAAATACGGGGACCAAAACTGTACACAGTACTCCAGGTGCAGCCTCACCAACATCCTCTACAGTTGTAATAAGACTTCCCTATTTTTAAACTCCAACCTCCTAGCAATATGGGCCAAAATTCCATTTGACTTAATTACTTGCTGCACCTGCATGCTTGCTTTTTGTGTTTCATGCACAAGAACACCCAGATCCCTCTGCTGCACTTCTTTGGAGTCTCTCTCCATTTAAGTAAAGCCTGCCTTTTGATTCTTCCTACCAAAGTGCATGACCTCACACTTTCCTTAATTAAACTCCATCTGCCAAGTTTTTTGCCTAGTCATTCAACCTGTCTATGTCCCCTTGCAGATTCCTTATGTCCTCATAACAACATGCCCTCCCACCTATTTTTGTATCGTCAACAAATTTGGATGTATTACACTCTGCCCCCACCTCCAAGTCATTAATATAAATAGTAAATAATTGAGGCCCTAGGGATGACACGTGTGGCACTCCACTAGTTACACCTTTCCAATCTGGAACTGACCCATTAATCCCAATTCTGTCTTCTGTCTATTAACCAATCCTCAATCCATGCTAATACATTACCCCCAATACCATGGGCTCCTATCTTGTGCAAGAACCTTTTATGTGGCACCTTATCAAATGCGTTTTGGAAATCCAAATACACTATTTCTACCAGTTCCTCTTTATCAACTCTGCTTGTTATATCCTCTAAAAACTCTAGCAAATTTGTCAAACACAATTTCCCTTTCACAAAACCATGTTGACTCTGTTTGATTGCGTTAAGCTTTTCTGCTATTTTTTCCTTAATAATGGACTTGAGCATTTTCCCAACGACAGATGTTAGGCTGACTGGCCTATAGTTTCCTGCTTTTTGTCCCCCTCCCTTCTTGAACAGGGGCGTCACATTAGCAGCTTTCCGGTCCGCTGGGACCCTCCCGGAATCCAGTGAGTTCTGGAATATTTTGACCAAAGCCTCCACTATCTCTGCAGCCACTTCCTTTAAAGCCCTTGGATGCAGGCCATCAGATCCTGGCGACCTGTCTGCCTTTAGTCATATTAATTTGTCAAATACTTTATACTTTGTGATAGAGATTGTTACAAGATCTTTCCTCCTATTACTCCTTGCTTAACTGATATCTTTGGGATGTTTATAGTGTCCTCCACTGTGAAGCCCAATGCAAAATATTGGTTCAATTATCTGCCATTTCCGTGTTCCCCATTAAAAATTCTCCCGTCGCATCCTACGCTCACTTTAGCTTTGCCTCATCTTTTTTAATATAAATCCCATTGTCCCAATATGTCTTTTCAACTCTGCTTTTCTACTAATAAAAATCTTTCGTAGTACCAACTTGGGGAGGTGATGGTGTTAGTGGTATTGTCGCTGGAGTAATTGCCCAAAGACCCAGGGTAATACTCAGGGGACCAGGGTTCAAATCCCGCCATGGCAGATGGTGGAATTTATATTCAATAAAAATCTGGAATTAAGAGTCTAATGACTGCCATAAAACCATTGTCAATTGTTGCAAAAACCCATCCGTTCACTAATGCCCTTTAGGGCAGGAAATCTTCCATTCTTACCTGATCCGACCTACAAGTGACTCTAGAAGCACAGCAATGTGGGTCATTCTAAATACCCTCTGAACAGGGGCAATTAGGAATGGACCATAAATGCTGGCCTAGCCAGTGATGCCTACATCCCATGATGCCTACATCTACATGAGTATAAAAAAAGTAGTAAGCTTTGGGAAAAATAAGCACACAGTTTGGCTTCTTCTGACTCTTTTGAAATTCAAATTACTCTGGCTTATCTAAAATTGCAAATTTTCACCTTACACCTCACATTTTTCTGATACATCAAAGCCTTCAGAACAGCTGTTTTTAATTCAATTAAGACCCACACACACAGGCACACACTATTCCTACCCTAGAATAACTTTCAATAATATTATGAAAATTATTATATTTTCCTGACAAAATGCTGGAGGAGATAGACCAAGTAGGATGACCCATTGATGTGGGGAAGCATGATGTGTTCCTTATTTCGAGTCATTATGCCATTATGCAATGATTAGTTGTAGCCATTGAAATGAATCTGATCATAACTGATGTTCTGTATATTCACTCATTGTGAAATGAAGCTGCTGAGCAATCTGTATCAAGCTTTACCTCACATCTGTCTGCCTTAGGAGCGATTGAAGAAGGACGGGAATATCTGGTCATGTTCACGAGAGTGTTATTGTTATGACTCTGGGTTACAAGATTGTACAGTAGATATACTGAAGTATATCTTTTTCTTGGACTCAAATTCCAGTTCTGTCGAAGGGTCATGAGGACTCGAAACGTCAACTCTTTTCTTCTCCGCCGATGCTGCCAGACCTGCTGAGTTTTTCCAGGTAATTCTGTTTTTGATATACTGAAGTATTGAGTTTAGCGCCTGTAAAAGGGAGATTTTTATAGGAGCAACCGATGCCACTGAGCATATTGCAAACCAACTCCCAGTTGAGGAATTTTATATTACAGTTACAAGAAGAGGTGGTCCTCCCACTGAAGTGTCTTCAGGTTTATGGCACCATTATTTACAGGGCCACACAGTGGCTGGGGTGGGAGTTGGGGGAGGGGGGTTGGGAGAAGGAGAGAGAAGTTCTGGATAGAAAGCTGGGATGTATGGGTTTCCTGGAAATCTTGTAGTTACTAACTGCAGGACATTTTTAAAAAATTTTCCGCAGGCTTCCTGCTGAACAGATACCTTGATTGATTGGCTTGATTGCCTGTTGGGCAGGAAAGACACTTGCACAAGTACACATTGGAACAGAGAGTAGGTGGGGAGGCAAACAGATATCGTGATCAAGGGTGAGGTTCTTCTCCGCCGATGCTGCCAGACCTGCTGAGTTTTTCCAGGTAATTCTGTTTTTGTTGTGTGGGGTTTTCTTGCTGGCTGGTGCTGGGGGAGAGATTGGGGGAGGGTGTGAGATGTGGTGAGGGGCGTGTAGCTGGAAATCATGGAGCTAGAAGCTGGTAAACTTGGAAGAGGGGGCCAAAGGCTAAATATGTCTGCTTGTCCTGACTCATAAGCAGCACTATGAAGTTGCATGCCTTATGGAGCTAGACCTTTTTGCTTCCCGGCTGAAATGATGTGTACAATAAGAAGCTTGTTAAAAGGATTCACACAGTCTCCTTAAAAGCTATTTAAGCTATGTCTCCTCCAACATTTCTAATCTCTTTACCAACAAAAGCCCTGAAGCTTTTCCTTCAAGAAACCTGGCTGCCACATGTGGATTATTATTTACCACCTCCTGGTCCCTGCAGGAAGGTGGTGTTTAACTGCCAATCCCTCCCCTGTTTTTGAAGAGCTGCTGACCAACCTTCTACCATGTCTCCTTCGTAACATGTTGGCTAAAACCAGAAATGGATAAGTTTCAAGTGAATAGACTTTGAAATGTTAAATATTTAACTTCTCACCCTTCTTACTTCTATAGATAGACCATTTAGGACTGAAGTGAGGAGGAATTTCTTCTCTTGGAGGGTGGTGAATCTTTGGAATTCTCTACCCCAGAGGGCTGTGGAAGTTCAGTCAATTGTATATATTTAAGACAGAGATGGACAGATGTCTAGATATTAAAGATATCAAGGGCTATGGGGATAGTGCAGGAAAATGGCATTGAGGTAGAAGATCAGCCAAGGTCCAGTTGAATGGTGGATTAGGGTTGAGGGGCTGAAGGGCCTACTTCTATTATTTCCTATGTTGCTGGAACCAAACTTCACCCTATTTTACAGGTTAAAATCATTCCCATTGTCTTTCAGTACAGTCCAACTAAAAGGATAAATGATAAAATTATAAAATATATAATAAAATGATTCTACTGAATGCCAGCACTGAGCATATTGAACACTGATGATGTACAGATGCAGTCATGAATTGTGACTGATGGAAGAAATACTCTCTGGCAACTGATGAAGTTGAATTTTTTTTTGCAAGGCATTTTATCAAATTTAAAAAAAAAACTGCTAGGTCTTTCAAGCCTCAATACATAAACTATTCAGAGAAGGCTGATAATGATTGCAGTTTTTTTTGGAAAACACCTACATTGAAAACAGTTTTATATTGTTGCCATGAGCATATTTTAATATGTTTTCATTTTTCATTGGTAGAAGTTCATGGAATATGTTAATACTACTTGCTAGAAGTGAAAAAGCAGTTGAAACTGCAAAAGTGATACTGCAGGTGGACATGTAGACAGCTGAACTGAATACAGAATTTTACAGAAATTTAACAATAGCTATTGCTTCAAATAAACAGCTGCTCCTTGTGTTTTAGTTGCCATGATCTGTTCTGAATTACAGTAAAACCTTAATTATCTGGCATGCATGGGGAATCAGTGGTGCTGCCTAATCACAATGCTGGTTAACAGAGCCTTCCATTTACAACGGGATAACTGTAGTATGAACTAATATGAAATACTCAGGAAGTTAAAATCAATATTCTTTTTACTTCTAATCTTCAACAGTACATTGAAACACAAAGTATAAAATAAAACAGCACTGTATACAGGTGCAGGTTCCGGATAACTTAATTGATTCTGGTGGTAAAGTGATGATTCGTACTTGGGGAACATTAGAAACTCTGCCTAGTAGTAGAGTGTTCCAGTTGGTAGAGTGCTGGATAACATATGGCTTACTATTTTGCTCTTTGCTTGGAGAACTGGCCTCACTTGTTCAGGTAATTTTCGTTATTGAACTATCTGTTCTTAAACCTGGGGATATTCTTGGTATGGCATTATAGCTCGAAAGGATAGGTGGAGTTTGAGATGACTGTTGAAACATGATGGGTGGTTTTGGTGGGTCTGTCACCCCATTTTCAGAAAAATCACAGTGAGAAACTTCCACAGTTTTCAGATCTGCATTTTTGAATGGCCACCAGAAAAAGGTGGGAGTCTCATTATTGTATGCAATTTGGTAGCCCACTGACACCAAGTGACCAAGTGCTGCAGTATCATTACAAGGGTTGCTGGAAACTGCTCAGGAAAAGCCAAAATGAAAGTTTGTGGAGGGCATATTATCCAGGATAAGCAGGATTGCTTTTCATGCACCTCCAGAAAAATCCTTCTGACCACTGCATTACCTACCATGGCTCTTCCATGCTTCCCCACCCCCATTAGTTTGGTCCTCCCTCTGAGGCCCTCCCTCTGAAAAGTCTTCTATTTTCCCAGCGCCATGGAATGGCTGCAAGATGTTACAACTCGTCCCTCACACTCCATGGATGTGTGTGGGCAACCTGCCAGTTCCATTTGTGTAAAGCCTGACAATCAAAATAGTTTGGACATTTCGCTGGAGACAGCAGTTTTGTGTTTCTATTGCTTTGCCTGCCCAATGAGCACAGAAAATTAAAATTACCCCCCATGCTTCCTGAGGTGCTGGAATGACAGGAATGTTCCACCAAGAATGAGTGAATATTAGATGTGTGGTTAGATTTATATTCAAAAGTTTAATTATATTTACTTTGCTAATGGGGTGGGAAAGAGAATTTGTCCATTTTCTTGGGCATTTAATGGATTGGGTAGAATTCCTAATGGAAGTGAAATTTGATTAGTTATTCTTGTTATTCATTTGTTATGCAAATTAGTTTTATAGATCGAGTAAAAACACATCTTGGGATTTTGGTATCATAACATTGACAGATTTGTACTAATGCCTTTGTAAATTGAATTTCATACCTGTGCTAATTTTATTTTGATAAGTTGTATTTTGTTAGATTATCGTTAACAAAATCTTTTGCAGATAGATCGGAAAGAATAAACAGTTCTCATGATAAGTTATTTACCTGTTTGTCCAAGTATAAATTTCTGGTTCATAATTTGACGTATTCAGTATTGCATTGATAGGCGGGTGATGTAACTTGTGAAAATGCACATTGATTACTGCTTTGATTATTTTTGTTCTGATACCTAAATTATTTGCAATGATGCTGATTAACAGCAAGAAATACAGCTGTCGATAAACAAAACAGCCAACATGCATTGCAGTGGTCCAGTTGAATTGAAAAGGGAATGATTGATGTAATGTGAAGCTTGTATTGAATAACAATAAAGGGAAAACCTAAAAGTCGCTATTTCAATATTGATTTCTTGTAGTTTGTTGTTTTTTGTTGCTGTTTTCAGTGTGCTACGTGGTTTTCAGTAAGTACCAACCCTACTGTATTGGTTAATGGCAATGCTATGTGATTAATGAAACTACTGACTGTACAGTTTTATGTAATAGTTACATGATGTGCCCAAATGGGATTGTAGAAAATTCAGACTGTACCATCAATGAAGTAAGGGCCTTTAGGTGAACGAGTTGGATTGCCTGATCTTGAATTTCTGCTGTAGTATAAATATTTATATGCAGATTGATGAGAAGAGCTGAAAGGAAACTTGTGGTTTTTCTGGAAGAGCGAGCAATAGCAGATTTCAAGTATGAAATACAAGTCAGATTGACTGTACAAGGAATTTTTCAATGGTCATCTCCTGTTATGTAAAAAAGGCAACAATTGGTAGAAGGGACATGGAACAGATTGGAGAGGAAGCTATTGTTATTTATTTGTTTACATAGATTGTCACAGAGTTATTACAAGTTGCATTAAAACAGAACAAGCTGGAAATACTCAGCATATCTGGCAGCATCTATGGAGAGAAAAAGTTGATGACCTTTCATTAGAACATTAACTCTGTTTCTCTGTTTCTAAATTTTCAGCATTTTCTGTTTTTATTTCCGATTTAAAACATCTGTGTATTTTGTTTGTGTACTACAAGTGATAACTTGGCTTAGTGCAGTATTCATGCCTTTGAGTTAGAAGATTGGAAGTTCAAGGACAAGGCTAATGAAAACCACTGTGACATTTTAAAGCAGCATGGATAGAACGCTGCATTATCTGAGGTGCCATATTTTGGATTGGATGTTAAATTAAGGCCTTGTCCTATTTTTGCAAGTGGACATAAAATATCGCATGGCATTATTTGAAAAAGAGCAGAGGAGTTGTTCTGTCCTGGCTAAGATTTATCCCTCAAGCAACACCACAGAAATTGATTAACAGACCATTGCTGTGAGTGGGACCTTACTTTGCTCAGATGTCTGTCTGCTGTAATTGTTAACATAAATTACTTTAAAATACTGTCACTGACATTAGCTGAGGATTCAAGGTACATTATAAGTGTATTGACACACCCAACAAATCTTTTGAGGATCAAGTATGTTTTTCTGATTTACCATTTTTAATGACTTTGATCTTATCACAGATCTTCCCTTTTGTTCTTTCTCCTGCCTCCCCACTTTCCTACCTTTGTACTTGTAGACTGCGGCAGTACTACAGCAGTTCAGGAAGGTGGCTCACTATCATCATCTCAAGGGCAATTGCTGACCTTGCCAGTATACGTGCTGTGAAAGAATAAAAATAGCTTAGAACTGCCCCAGTGCTAACTTTTTTCCAGTTCTGATGAGAGGTCTTTGAAGTGGAAAGTTAAATGTGAATGGATGTCAGGTACTGCAGATGTTTAATAACATCTCAGGAGAATAAAATTGCTAAGACAGCTTGGACAAAGATATGGTTTGCAGTTCATTGATTGTAGTCATAAGCGATATTTATTGGTCTATCTGAAGCTACAGCAATACACAGGGAGGAAAGTTTGGAGCAATATCGAAAGGAACAGATGGGGACCCGGTGGTAATAATCCAAGTAAGGATTAATGACATAAGGATAAATAACATGGGGTATTAAAAGCTGCATATATGGTTCAAACCTCATATGATAGAGGTCCTAAATTTTCAGAGGTTCTCCTCAGCAAGGAATCTGAACTGCTGCACCCCAGTGTTTGGTGGTGCTGAGGACCAGCAATGGAACTTTACATAGTGTCCTATAAGTCAGTAAAAAAGCACAAAAGACACTAAAGTAGCTTTTTGATCCAGGAAGCCTGTTCCTTACATAGAATATATATGGTTTACTGCAACATGAATTATATTTATCTTATCACTAATATGCAAAGGTAATTGAGCAAAACACTAGAATACCATTTTCCTCTTGATGTCTGAAACTTCCTCTTATATACAGAAATGTGACTGTAAAGTTAACAATCATCTGCTGAAATAGAATTGCTGAAGCATTCATTAGTCAGTGTGGAATCCCTGACTTTTCCATTGGTAAAATAATTAGAGAAGTTATTCTTCAATGGAGTTAGTCTAATTATCTTTTCTGAACCGTCAGAGCAGTGGTTCTCAAAGCAAGGCCCACAGACCATTGGTAGTTGAGGTGGTTCATGGGCTGGTCCAAAATGCAAGTCCCTGAAGTGCAACACCACAAGGGAGCAGGCCAGAACCCTCACCCTCACCAATTGCATGGTGTTACACAACCAGACCGACTTCCAAGTGTGTGGCGCCTGTTGTTAAGGTCATGTTACAATCTCTGTAGAGACCAATAACACTTAAAAATGTATTTGAATTTCCAGTGATCAACTGAAAGGATCACACGACCAGATTTCAAGTTTGAAGATGTTTACTGTAACAAACAAAAGCAACATTGACTAAACACTACATTATAAGCAACTTATACTCTAAACCAGAGGCTCCAAACCATGGGATCACAGGCCATTCATTTGGGATTGTGAGCTCCAAGGCAGTAATGGTGACTGTGAAGCAGAGACTCTGGCCAGGATGTGAAGTTTTTTCCCTAAAAGGCCAATGGGACAGCTTTTTGCTGTCACTGGTTGTTATTTCAGTGCCCTGATTGGTCATTCCGTTCAGCAATTAAATTGGCTGATTAGCGACTCCCTTGGATGCACTCCTAATGAAGGAGGCACTTTGAACGTTGTGTTTGGTGCTGAGGCTCCAGTATATGCGTGTGGACGATTCTTAACTTTTGAGGGCCCATCAGACAAAATAATTTGGTCCCATTCACCACCCTCCAGCTCAAACCCCCCCCCCCACCAACCCCCAGCCCACTCAGCATCACTCCCCACCCTCCCCTCCACCCTGCGCACTCACCTTGGGATCAGACCAATTTTCAGACAATAAAATGAGGACACAGTGGGAAGAAGTTCGGGAAGCACTGCTCTAAACTACAGAAGTTTCCATATTTAACTTTTAAAATGATTAAAAATCTCCTGCCATGGTTATATGTTACACTGTCCCTTAAATGGATACTTCATTCTCTCAAAACCAGTTTAATACTTTGCCCCTGGTGGCCTGCTTTCTTTTTCCTTTCCCACCTGGGTAACTTCTAATCCCAGAGCTGACTTTCACTGAAGGTTACACTGGAAATTCCTTCCCTCCAGCCCAAGCTAAGTGAATCCTTTCAAACTCGGCCTTTTCAATCTGAACGTGAACTCCTACCTGTTCTGCATGTGACCAGCAGCATCAGTAATTTCTCTGCTTCAGCTGCAGGACTGGCTGCCTCTATCTCCTGCTCTCTGCCTCTCAGATGGCGGCAGATTGATTTCTGTCTGAGTGTTTCGGGCAAATCTTAGGAAGCCTACAATTCAGCACTTCAGTGTCTCTCTGTTGACTTTTCCTTTCTCAAAGTCCATCTTCATAACAATGTGAATCACATGGGCCTTATCCATGTAGAAATGCTAATTAGCTATCCTCCAGACCCCCAACTCCATTCTGTGTTATAACTACACTGGCAATTCAAAGTATAACTGTTCATAAAATCTGACATTTCTAACACTCCCTTGTGAGACTTGGAGACTGAGGGCTGGATTTTCCTAAAGAGCTGGGAAAACTCCACAGGCCTTTAAAAATGGTAGGCAGGATCCGGTTGCAGAAGTCCTGCCCCATGTCCCTTGAAAGCTGAATCTGTCGACCTTAGTCTTTAGAATTTTAGTGGACCCAGCATTTAGAGCCTGTTGGAAGAAACAATTTCAGATTTCCCATATGAAAATGTGCTTTTTGTTTTCATTCCAAAAAAGGCTTGGCTCTAATTTTAAGATTATGACTGAACAATTTTCAGTGAGATCCATGGCAGAGATTTGCGATGTCTGGGCTCCCAGCAAAACCATTAGGATTTCACTCCTGCAGATTTTCCAGACCAGAAAATTCCCAATACAAATATTGATATAGTTTTACCATTATCCATGTTGACAAAGAAAGTGATTCAAAAGCTCAGATACAGGAAGTAAGTTCAAGGTGTAGTATAGGGGTATCTGGCATAGCAAGGGTTAATGAGGGATTGGGAAACAGTACCACACTGTGATGTAAAGAGACACATGACCTGAGATTAGGGTCAATTGTGGACTGGACAGAGACCTGTGTAGAAGCAAGCATGGAGTTAACTCATACCTTGGGCTATATCCTGTACCTATGAACATAGCTATGTGTTATCAATAAACACAAAGTTCAGCCATACAAGACTCACAACTTCTTCGGGAGACCTACTGAACAGACAACATACAACGCAAGGTGCATAGGACATGCATGTTGTATGAAAAGTATTAATATCTACATTTAAAATCTTGTGTCTGTTCATTCCTGGTCCACAAATCTTACTTCCTTTTGATATGATTTTATTTAAACCTTTTATGACAACATTTATCATGGAAAATAAACCTGTAGCAATATGTCAATTCCTTGGAAAAAGTTAACTCCAATTTTTCCTAGTAACTAAAATTTCTTGCACTCTCTCACATTAATTTTGTCTTCACTCTCTGGTGCCCTATGTATCCACTCTCCCTCACTAACCATTGGCTGCAGTCTTTTCAGTCTCCACAGCTCTACTGAATGGAACTCTATCTCTAAACACCTCTCTCAATATGCTCACTGTTCTCCTTAAAATTGTCTCAAAACCTTCCTTTCTGAGCTGGCATTGAGTCACCTAATCTTTTATGGCTTTACATTTATTTCTCTCAACGCTTCTCCATAAATGATTTTGACGCTTTGTCTTTTTAAAAATGCATGTACAAATGCAAGGTGTTGTCTTCAGCATCTGAGAGACCATTCTTTTTGAATGCTTCTCTTCCAAGCCCATCTGCATGGTATTGATGTCTCCTAATTCTGTTCCCACCTGTCACAAGTTTCCACAATTGGGTTTATCCTCCCATATCCACATGGTAACATATAGGAACCCATGGTTCCATCCTTTTTTCCCTTGTTATTTACATACTACACCTTAATGTATTCATTATTTGCATTTTACATGTTGGCGATGAAGAAGGCTGCCACAGGTTGCCATCAGCTGCTCTCTTGATGACTCTTCCACACTGTTAGAAATGACGAATATAATCAAAACTCCTGTCTAGCGACAAAACACCAGCAGCTGCTGCTATCCCAGCTGAGGTCTATAATATGGAGGTAAATGCCTGTTCGTGAAGCTCACTGAGCTCTTTTGGTCTGTGTGGGAGCAAGGAACCATCTCATGAGAATACAAAGATGCCTCCATTGTTCTGTACAAGCAGAAAGGCACCGTCAAACTTGTGACAATCATGGGGAATCTCATCCCTCTTCATCACTGGTCACTGGCAAAATCTTCACCAGAATCCTTCTGAACCACTTAGCCAACATCTCAATCAGGATCTGCTGCCAGAGTCGGTGTGATTTTGGAAGAAGTCGAGGAACCGTTTGCAGTTAAGACAGCTCCAGGGGAAATGCCAAGAACAGAACATGGACCTGTACTCCATGTTCATTATAATTGTTATAGTTCATTATAATGGTTCGACAGTTCCATGCTGGCATGCTCACCTGTGTTCTGGAAGATGGTAAGTCTTCTGACCAATTTCTTTTCATTAATGGATTTAAACAAGGCTGTGTGCTGGCATCAACCCTCCATGTTTTTCTCTGCCATGCTCCCTGATGCCTTCCTTGATGTTGCTCCTTGCATCAAAATCAGATATTGTATAGATGGAAAGCTGCTCAATTTGAGATGACTCTGGAGAAAGACCAAGGCCTTTAAGGACATACTCTGTGATTTCTTGCTTGCTGATGACTGTGGACTAGCTCTCAGTTTGGAGCTGGACATGCAATGGAGCATGGGCTTGTTCTCCAATGCATATGACAACTTTGTCCTTACGATAAGCAAGAAGAAAACTGGAGTTAGGTTACAGCCTGCCCTAGGAAGCCCTATCTTGAGCCCAAGTTCCAATCAAAGACCAGAACCTAATCAGCACTAGATAAGTTCATTTATCTCCGAAGCAGATGGGCTCAAACTGTCTATATTGACTGTGAGTCTCATGCAAGAATTGCCAAACTCGACAGACTTTTAACATCAATCTAGGAATGAAGAGGAAGAGCCTATCAAACTGAGAGTCTATAGAGCAATCGTCTTGCTCATTCTGCTCTACACGTGAGACTTGAACCCTGTACCAGTGTCATGCCAAGAAGCTCAACCACTTTCACTTGAACTGCCTTTGGAAGTTATGGAAGATCAGATGGCAAAGTACCAGACACTGAGGTGCTCACCCAAGCTGGCACGCCAACATCCACACCATACTGAGACAGTCACAACTGTGTTGGGCTGGTCCTGTAGCCAGAATATCTGACACTCACTCACCTTGACAATTTTCTGACGATATTTCTGAAGACTTGTGCTCCAGAAACTGTACTCCGAGCCAAGCTGTTGCAGTACAGCTACAACACTGGCATCTACCTCCCAATGTGAAAAATTACCCAGTTATGTCCAGTACACAAAAAGCAAGACAATTCCAAGCCGGCCAATTACTGCCCCATCAGTCTACTCTTGATCATCAGTAAAGCGATGGAAGGAGCCATCAACCGGGCTATGAAGCGGCAATTGTTTAGCATTAACCCGCTCACTGATGCTCAGTTTGGGTTCTGTCAGGGTCTGTCAGCTCCTGATCTCATTACAGCCTTGGTTCAAACATGGATAAATGAGTTGAGCTCCTGAGGTGAGGTGAGAGTGGCCACCATTGACGTCAAGTCAACATTTGACCAAGTGTGGCTCAAGAAAGCTGAGTAAAACTGGAGCCAATGGGAATCGGAGTGGGGGAGAGGAAGGCTATCTTCCAGTGGTTGGAGTCATACCTGGCACAAAGAAGGATGGTTGTGGTTGTTTGGGGTGTGATGAAACTCAGATACTTACCTTCTTTAGTTTGTAGGTGGGAACTCCGGTTTCCAGTGAACCTCTGGTCTCCCGCGCATGCGCTGGCTGGGAACTGGCCTCACGTGCAGTTCGGTTATTTTTACGTTCTTCAGGGTAAAGATACCCTTTTGGTGTTCTGCTTGGCATAGCCAAAGATCTGAAATTCTGGGTGGAAGGTGAAGCTTGAGTGTACTCGGAGATCGAGGGGAAAAGAATCTAAGAAGGTGAGATTGAAACCCTGTGAGGTTGTTTTAGTTTAAGACATCCAAGTGGGAGCGACTTTAGGAGAGAATTTCAAGGAGAGACCTTCAGATGTGGAGATTGGAAACCCTTATGTGAGAGATTGGTGGGCTCACAATGTAACAAACAAATGTAACCTGGGTTGGTTGTTAGGAAACCCATGAAATCTATTTTTGGTCACATCTGATCTCTATTGTGTAGTGTGGTGTGTCCGCCCACAGTTCATATGTTAATTTATCGGCACCTCATGCTTACCCTGAATGTTAGAGTATAAAATAGATAATGTAAATTGTTTTATCTTTTAACTTGTATAGTAAAGTTTATTTTTGTATGTTCAAATCCTGTGGAATCTTGTAGCTTTATTTACTCAGTAAGCATCTGGAATCTCAAACTTCATCTACTTCAAACAAAACATTATTGGTCCTTAAATGGATCCCACCCCCACACCCACTACCACCCCCCCCCATAACCTGGGATGTGGCCAAGGATTATAAAAGGGATTCAATCATCTCAGTCCCAGGTCATCACCGCTGGAGTTCCTCAGGGTAGTGTCCTATGTTATGGCACAGCCGATGGTAAATGCTGTGTTGTTCAAATCCCAAAGTGAAACTTGAAAAAACTTCCACAACTTGTTTTGCAATTTGTATAAATTTTGAGATGCATACCTTGAATTCAGTAGTTATAAGACCACTAAGTCTTATAGATTTTTACAAAACTAGATTAAACATTTATTAATAAGAGAAATGTTTTTAAACACATACATAGATCTACAAATTGTTACTATGATAACTTCTAAATCTCCTACTTAATCTGACTCCCTGTTACATTTTTGTTAAGGCAACAGTAAGACCCTCAGATTTTAAAAGACCCCAGGCAAGGTGGCGCACAATACCCTGAACCAGTTGAATTCAAAGTGAGTTTTCTTAATTTCAGTTCTTTGAAAACAGCAGCTTGAGGCATAGGTGCTGAAGGCTTTTCACATTTGTTAGGTCTCAAAAATGTTTACCCTTACACAGAGCCTTCAATCTTTTGTGCATATTTTCCCCATTGATTGTAAAATTCCCATGGTTTCACTATGTCTTTGGACAATAATCTTTGGTAAAAATAAACACACTGTTTCTTAACTTCACCTGACTAGGTGTAATATTTCACTCCCTATTTTGAAAACAATCTAGTCTGGTTTATTTAAAAATGCAAATGTCCTTTTACACCTTATATTCTAAATCTTCCCCATGTTTACATCAAAGCCTTCAGACCAGCTGGCTTTAATACAATTAAATCTCTGACATACACACACACACACACACACACACACAGACACACACACACACACACACACACACACACACGTTGAGACAGATACCACTATTTTACAATAAATTCCAATAACATTATTATATCTTCCTGACACCTAGGCCCAACCATTGACAGCTGCTTTATCAATGACCTTCCTTCCATCATAAGGTCAGAAGTGGGGATATTCGCTGATGATTGCACAATGTTCAGCACCATTCGCAACTCCTCAGATACTGAAGCAGTCTATGTTCAATTGCAGCAAGACCTGGACAAAATCCAGGCTTGGGCTGACAAGCGGCAAGTAACATTCCCACCACACAAGTGCCAGGCAATGATCATCTCCAACAAGAGAGAATTGAACATTGCCCTTGACATTCAATGGCATTACCATTGCTGACTCCCCCACTATCAACATCCTGGGTGTTACTATTGATCAGACACTGAACTGGACCAGCAACATAAATACTGTGGCTACAAGAACAGATCAGAGGCTGGGAATTCTGTGGCATGTAATTCATCACCTGCCTCCCCAAAGCTTGTCCACCATCTACAAGGCACATGTCAGGAATGTGATGGAATACTCTCCACTTGCCTGGATGGGTGCAGCTACATCAACACTCAAGGGCTCAGCGCATCCAGGACAAAGCAGCATGCTTGATTGGCACCCCATCCACCTTCAACATTTACTCCTGCAGTGGCAACAGTATGTATAATCTACAAGGAGCACTGCAACAACTCTCAAAGGCTTTTTCAACAGCACCTTCCAAAACCGCAGTCTCTATCACTTCAAAGACAAGGGCAGCAGAAACAAGGGACCACCATCACCTGCAAGTTCCCCTCCTAGACACACACCATCGTGACTTGGAAATATATCGCCGTTCCTGCACTGTCTCTGGATCAAAATCCTGGAACTCCATTCCTAACAGGACAGTAGGTGTACCTACACCACATAGACCGCAGCGGTTCAAGAAGCCAGCTCACCACCACCGTCTCGAGGGCAATTAGGGATGGGCAGTAAATGCTGACTTTGCCAATGACGATGCAATACCTTGAAAGAATAAAATAAAAACTACAAAATGGTTCCTCACCATCATAGTTACAAACGGGTAGGAGATTGAGAATACAGTTTCCATCTCTAGAACAAACTCTCGAAACCCAATATCACCACGAAAGACCACGCGAGGATAAAAGACCGTGAAGAAGAACAGACAAGCAATTTGGTTTGGAACTTTCATCACAGGCATAACGCACGTGAGTTACCAGTGCTGAAGCCCATGGTGAGACTATGAGTCCGAGACCATCAGAGGGAAGGCACAATCATTGAAAAACCTCTGCAACCAAGATTGTGCAGGATTGAGACAGACCAGGGGATCATAAGGGGAAACCACAACATCCTAATATCCTTGGAGAGAAAGCCAGTAGAAACTTGGACTTACTACTCAGATCCTGATGAAGAAGAAGATATACTACAAGCTCTACAGCCACCCAGGAGAAGAACATTCACACCAACAGAAGGTAGAGTATGGAATATCCTCAACTTCAAAAGAAGATCAGAATGAGATCAGAGAGGTTGGTCAAGGCACCTCAGAGACATCCTGTGAAGCCTGAGACTTTGGAGGGAGATGTAGGAGGATATAAATATGGATTTGGAAGGGGCACGAAATGACGGGTAAAGGATTAACATTAGAAGCATACATGATGCTGATGTAATAATGTCAGATCACATGACTGAGAAGTAAGAGAGATCTTGAAGGAGGAGAAGCTCCAACCTTGTGTAGAGGTCCAAATGTGTAAATACTTGCTGTAAATAAAAAGTTATGCTTTTGAGAAACTACAGACTTGAGCAGCATACTTTGAGAGAATAGACAATCCCCAAAACCCCCATCTCGACCCTAACCACATAACAAAGCACTCCTCAAGTTCATAATGCTTCTAAATTTTGTATCACCCACAAATTTTGAAATTGTTCCCTGTACACCAAGCTCTAGGTCATTAATGTATATCAAGAAGACCGGGGGGGTCCTAACACCGTCCCCTGGGGAGCTCCATTATAAATCTCCCTCCTGTCCTTCCTGCTACCCAATTGAGGGGGAGTAGCTGTTATGATCTGAAGTTATTGAAATCTAGTGTTGAGTCCAAAATCTTTAAAAGTGCCTTGTCAAAAGATGAGGTGCTGTTCCTCGAGCTTCTATTCATTGGAACCATGTAGGAGGCTGAGGACAGAGGTCAGAGTGAGAGAAAATTCAAATAGCAAATACCTAGTGCTCCTCTGTTGGGTTTATCTAATAGAGGGCCAGTGATAGGTGGAGATATTACACAGACAAAAGGACAAAGAGGTGTTGAAGGTGCTGATATTATCTAAGGAATGTGCTAATTAAGGGTAGAAAGCAGGACAAGCAAGGTACAGATAGCCCTAGTGGGGGTGGGGTGGGGTGAAGGCATCGATAAAGGTAAAAGATAGAGATAAAGCAATGGATGGAAATGGCATTGTTTTTTGGAATATATAACTGCAGAAAGGGGTTTAAGCCTATTTGTGTAAGTGAAGCTGTAGTAAGATATGGTGAAGGAGCAGGAGGAGGCTGATTAGATGACAAGAATGTAACAGCAGCAGAGCAACCACGTTAGGAAACAACATGGGTTTGGAACTCTATAATTCAGGAACTCTTTCCTTCCCTTGAAGTTTTATTTTGTTTAACCGAATATCCTTTGTATTTTATTTAAACAAAACATTTATCATTACTTCTGTTTATCTGGAAAAACAAAATTTAAACAAAAAGAATTACTGCAATGTTTGAGGTGCTGTGTTGTCTTTATTGCAAATAAATATGAAGTTGTAGAATTAATGCTTTCCCTGTGTACTTGGTTTGGAAAGGTTTTCCAGTTACTCGGCTAGAGGTAGATAGCGATAAGGGATCAACAATAATTCAGCAGCATCAGTATCTTTCTGCAAGATTTGTCATCAAAGTTTATTTTCAAGTATGCGTGAACTTTCCTTTGCAGATAGGCAAACAATAGTCTACAGAACAAAAACAGAATTACCTGGAAAAACTCAGCAGGTCTGGCAGCATCGGCGGAGAAGAAAAGAGTTGACGTTTCGAGTCCTCATGACCCTTCGACAGTCTACAGAATACGGAGAACTCTTGATGCATAACAGTCCGCTGGCTTACAGTGTTCATCAAGGAGGCACATGATTAGTTCACGTTATTATGCTGCTGAGATATCTTAAAGATACGAGTTAAATCCTATTCCTGAATGGAATTAAAGACCTTCTGTTAGCTTCATGCTCTAGAAACAGGCTAGAGAGACCAGAAAAGCTCCCCACAATAGCTGAAATTCTCAGTGAAGCATCCTGTAGAAGCTTAGGAGTTCTATGCTGGTAGATGCAATGGACCTTTCTTCAAAAAGGTAATGTTTTGAGGTAAGTTCTTGGTAAGGCCTTGCATCATTGCCCCTGCAGAGTTGCAGTATGGCCTTGCTATTTATTGTCTGGGGATCACAAGCCAGATAACCACGATGTCTTGACAGAGGCATATCCCCATGAGTGTTGTAATTGAGGAGTGTCCACTGTATTAAGGTAAAACTCATGGGGCTAGCAACTCAATTATCAGAGGAGAATTGTATGAAGATTAGTTCTTTAATTGTTTCAACTCCAAATAGCTACTTTGATCGTGCTACTTTTTGAATGTTGGAGTCTGATGTGCTCTGTTAATTTTTCTATTGGACAATCTTGTTCCATACTTGACAAGAGCTATGGAAACACTTTGTCCAGAATTTTACTACTAATTTATAAGTTGATACCATTTTCTCTTAAGTTTTAACACCAGCATTGGAAACAAAACTATAAGATGAAAGCAAAAAACTGCGGATGCTGGAAATCCAAAACAAAAACAAAAATACCTGGAAAAACTCAGCAGGTCTGGCAGCATCTGCGGAGAGGAACACAGTTAACATTTCGAGTCTGAATGACTCTTCAACAGAACTAAGTAAAAATCGAAGAGAGGTGAAATATAAGCTGGTTTAAGGGGGGTGGGACAAGTAGAGTTGGATAGAGGACCTGTGATAGGTGGAGATAACCAAAAGATGTCACAGACAAAAGGACAAAGAGTTGAAGGTGGTGATATTATCTAAGGAATGTGCTAATTAAGGGTAGAAAGCAGGACAAGCAAGGTACAGATAGCCCTAGTGGGGGTGGGGTGAAGGAATCGAAATGGGCTGAAAGGTAGAGATAAAACAATGGATGGAAATACATTTAAAAATAATGGAAATAGGTGGGAAAAGAAAAATCTATATAAATTATTGGAAAAAAAGGGCGGGATCGGAAAGGGGGTGGGGATGGAGGAGAGAGTTCATGATCTAAAATTGTTGAACCCAATATTCAGTCCGGAAGGCTGTAAAGTGCCTAGTCAGAAGATGAGATGCTGTTCCTCCAGTTTGTGTTGAGCTTCACTGGAACAATGCAGCAGGCCAAGGACGGACATGTGGGCATGAGAGCAGGGTGAAGTGTTGAAATGGCAAGCGACAGGGAGGTCTGGGTAATGCTTGCGGACAGACCGAAGGTGTTCTGTAAAGCGGTTACCCAGTCTGCATTTGGTCTCTCCAATGTAGAGGAAACTGCATTGGGAGCAATGAATGCAGTAGTTCTGCAAAGCGGTCACCCAGTCTGCGTTTGGTCTCTCCAATGTAGAGGAAACCTTAGATAATATCACCACCTTCAACACCTTTTTTATCCTTTTGTCTGTGACAGCTTTTGGTTATCTCCACCTATCACTGGCCCTCTATCCAGCTCTACATCTCCCACCCCCCTTAAACCAGCTTATATTTCACCTCTCTTCTATTTTTACACAGTTTTGTTGAAGGGTCATTCGGACTCGAAACGTTAACTGTGTTCCTCTCCGCAGATGCTGCCAGACTTGCAAACAAAACTTCCTGATCTTGAGATATAAAGATTACCCATGACCTTCATACTCCCAAACCAAATGAAATCAGGCCAGTCATCCTCCACAAATGAAATGGTTGAATGTAAGTTGCCTATTTCAAAATGACTGTAGAATTTTTGGAAACTGCCAGAGATTCATGTTGAGGATTCAGCATACTTTATCAAAAGGGGTTCTTTGGCTGCCGAGTATACTCACTGGTTACCATTTAAAAAAATGCTGAGTAGTCATTTCTGGTTGCCATAAGAATTAGCTTGGCAACCACATGCACTAATCATTCAACTCGGTTAAAATCTTCCTGCTGTTGCACTGATCACTTTTGGGCACAAAAAAGTAGTGAAATTTTTATTACCAATTATCTTCAAGATTTTAGATCTTACAATTTTATAATACCTAAAGCTTTTTGGCTACATTCATCTGACCTTTTGCCATGCCATGTTTTTCTTTTATCAAAGCAGAGGTCAATAGATTTCTCGATACCAATGAGTCATAGTCATAGAGTCATAGAGGTCTACAGCACAGAAAAAAGCCCTTCGGCCTATCAAGTCTGCACCGGGGAGGGTTAGGGGGAATGTGAGGGAAAACTTTTTTACCCAGAGGGTGGTGACGATCTGGAATGCGCTGCCTGGGAGGGTGGTGGAGGCTGGTTACCTCACATCCTTTAATAAGTACTTGGATGAGCACTTGGCACGTCATAACATTCAAGGCTATGGGCCAAGTGCTGGTAAATGGGATTAGGTAGGTAGGTCAGGTGTTTCTCACGTGTTGGTCAGACTCGATGGGCAGAAGGACCTCTTCTGCACTGTGTGATTCTGTGTAATCCCATTTTCCAGCACTAGGCCCATACCCTTGTATGCCACAGCTCGCAAGTGCATATCCAAATACTTCTTAAATGTTATGATGGTTTCTGCCTCTACCACCCTTTCAGGCAGTGAGTTCCAGATTCCCATCACCCTCTGGGTGAAAAAAGTCTTACTCACATCCCCTCTAAACCTCCTGCCCTTTACTTTAAATCTATGCCCCCTGGTTATTGATTCCTCCACCAAAGGGAAAAGTTCCTTCCTGTCTACTCTAGCTATCCCCCTAATAATTTCATACACCTCAATCATGTCCCCCCTCAATCTCCTCTGCTCCAAGGAAAATAACCACAGTCCATCCAATCTCTCCTCATAACTAAAATTCTCCAGCCCAGGCAACATCCTGGTAAATTTCCTCTGCACTCTCCCTAGTACAATCACATCCTTCCTGTAATGCGGATTCCAGAACTGCACACAATACTCTAGCTGTTGCCTAACCAGTGTTTTATACAGTTCTAGCATAACTTCCCTGCTCTTATATTCTATGCCTTGGCTAATAAAGGCAAGTATCCCATATTCCTTCTTAACCGCTTTATCTACTTATCCTGCTACCTTAAGGGACCGGTAGACATGCACATCAGGGTCCCTCTGATCCTCGGTACTTCCTCGGGTCCTACCATTCATCGTGTATTCCCGTGCCTTGTTTGTCCAGCCCAAGTGCATCACCTCACACTTACCCAGATTAAATTCTATTTGCCACTGATCAGCCCATCTGACCAGCCCATCTATATCCTCCTGTAATCCAAGGCTATCCTCCTCACTATTTACACCCCACCTATTTTGGTGTCATCCGCGAACTTCCTGATCAACCCTCCTACTTTCAAGTCTAAATCGTTTATATATACCACAAACAGCAAGGGACCCAACACCGATCTCTGTGGAACCCCATTGGACACAGGCATCCAGCCACAAAAACACACCTCGACCATCACGCTCTGCTTCCTGTCAGCCAATTCTGGATCCAGTTTTCCAAATTGCCTTGGGTCCTCATTATCAGTCCCCCATGCAGGACCTTATCAAAACCTTGCTGAAGTCCAAGTAGACTACGTTAAATGCATTGCCCTCATCTACACACCTAGTCACCTCTTCGAAAAATTCAATCAAATTGGTCAGACATGACCTCCCCTTAATAAAACCATGCTGACTGTCCTTGCTCAATCCCGGCCTCTCCAAGTGTAGATTAATTCTGTCCCTCAGAATTGCTTCCAATCATTTCCCCACCACTGAGGTTAAACTGACTGGCCTAGTTCCCTGGTTTATCCCTTCCTCCCTTCTTGAATCACGGTACCACATTGGCTGCTCTCCAGTCCTCTGGCACCTCTCCTGTGGCCAGAGAGGTATTGAAAATTATTGCCAGCGCCCCTGCTATTTCCTCCCTTGCCTCACTCAACAGCCTGGGATACATTTCTTCCAGGTGTGGAAATTTATCTACTTTTAAGCCTTCCAGACCACTTAGAACCTCCTCCCTTTCTATGCTAATTTCTTAAAATATATCTCAGTGCTTCTGCCTGATTTCCATAGCCACATCATCCCTCTCACTTGTGAACACCAACACAAATTTTCATTTAGAACCCTACCTGCATCTTCTAGCTCCACACAAATTACCACTATGGCCCATAATGGGCCCTACTCTTTCCCTAGTTATCCTCTTACTCTTAATGTACTTGTAAAATAACTTTGGATTTTCCTTTATTTTACCTGCCAATGTCTGTTCATGCCCCCTTTTTGCTCTCCTAATTTCCTTTTCAAGTTCCCCCTTACATATTCTATATTCCTCTAGGGTTTCTGCTGTTTTGAGCCCTCCGTATCTGCCATAAGCCTCCCTTTTTCTCTTTACCCAAAGCTGTATATCCCTTGACATCCAGGGTTTCCTGGATTTGTTGGTCCCACCCTTTATCTTTACTGGAATATGTTGGCCCTGTGCTCTCCCTGTTTCCTTCTTGAATGAGTCCCACTGCTCTGATGCAGATTTACATAAAAGTAGCTGCTCCCAGTCCACTCTAGCCAAATCATATCTAATCTTATTAAAATCAGCCTTCCCCCAATTTAGAACTCCGATTTCTGGCCCATCCTTGTCCTTTTCCATAATAACTTTGAATCTCACAGAGTTATGATCAATATCTGCAAAATGCTCCCCCACTCATACCTCTACCACTTACCTGGCTTCGTTCCCTAAAATTAAGTCCAGGACCGCCCCTTCTCTCGTAGGACCTTCTATGTACTGGCTTAAAAAGCTCTCCTGGATGCATTTTAAGAATTCTGGTCCTTCCAAACCTATGATTAATCCAGTTTATGCTGGGGAAGTTAAAATCCCCCCGCTATTACTAGCCATTATTCTTACACATCTAATAGATATGGGGATAGTGCAGGAAGGTGGCTTTGAGGTAGAAAATCAGCCATGATCTAATTAAAATGGCCGAACTGGCTCAAGGGGCCGAGTGGCCTACTTATGCTCCTATGAATCATGCCATTGGATGTACAATTAGTTTGAAATGGCCTCATTGTGTTCAAATATTCATTGCCCAACCTTGATGCCAAAAATGAAATGCCTATTTTAAAATTTAAAAAAAGCTACATGACTGCCTTTTATGAATGTTAACAAATTGATAACCTTATGAATGATGATGAGATTCTATTACTGATCCAAAACAGGAAACAGTTAATGGAGGGGATGAGTTGTGGCTCTTTTGGATTGAAAACATGAGCAGTTCTATAGTCCATCTTGTGTCTGTGACATCTATAATAATAATATGACAATTAGTACAAAGTGAGACAGTCAAAAATAATTTGGTTACTTATAGGTGGGGCTTTGGGATCATTGACAGTGTTTTATTAAAGTATCAAGCTGATTTATTTTTATATCAAAAATCTTGCTTTTAACCTGAGCACCTTTTTATGTTGAGGATAAGCAGGACTTTATATTACCCAATAATGCATTTAGGCTCATTATTGCTGCGATATTTTGTTGATTTCTTGGCCATTTAGCCCGCCGTCCCTACCCATTTCAGCCATCTATTCAAATTCTCTTTTCCAGCACCTCCCAATACTTTTGGGTTTCTCTAATTCCGAGATTGACTTGGCTTCACTATTTACTTGTAGTAATATATTGTAATAACACATGATGGTTAAAAAACATTTCCTTGTCTCTCTCTTCATTTATCTAACCTTGAATTTATGATCCTTTTATCAATTCACCAGCAATGGAAATAATCTTTCACTATTCACCCATTCCAGCTCTTATGAAGTTTTGAGCACTTGTATCAGATTCCCCAATAGCTGTTTCTGCTCAAGTCAATGCAAGCAGTCTTCGATTTTGATTGCACCCCAAGGAATCTGTTTTCCACCTTTTCTTTGGTTCCAATATCCTTTATGTAATGGGGTGTCCAAACTGCTCGTTCTATTCCAACTATAGCCCAAGTACCTTGAGCAGATTTATTTTCCCCAGTTTTCAATAGCATGACCATGCTGAATGCCCCAGCATCCATGGCATACGAGTCACTGCTGACTAGATGCTTAACTGGACCAGCCATATCAACACCGTGGCTACAAGAGCAGGGCAGGAGCTGAGTATTCTACCATGACATACTCACTTCCTGTTCTCTCAAAGCCTCTCCAACACCTGTAAGGTTGAAATCAGAGTATAATGGAATACTCACCTGGATGGATATTACAACATTCAAGATGATTTAACAAAATCCAGGGCAGAGGAATCCTGTTTAATTGGTGTTCACCCCATCACCCACACTTTGACTGCAGTATGTACGACCTACATAATGCAGTGCAGTAATTCACCAAACTTGCTGTCACAGCACCTCCCAGGTCACCACTATAACAGCAACTTGTATTTATATCACACATTTAATGTATTAAAATATCCCAAGATGCTTCACAAGAGCATTATAAAACAAAATATAACACAGAGTCACATAAATTTTAGGGTAGATGACCTAAAACTTCCTCAGAGGTAGGCTTTAAGGAGTGTCTTAAAGGAGCTAAATTAGGTAGAGAGGCAGATGGAAAGGATTACAATCCCGAGTTTAGGACCAAATATGACACACAGGTTGTGAACAGTCTGGTTCAACCTCCAGCCTCAGGCATTTGCCAGCGAGTGGGTTGGACTTGGTGTCGTGGGACTGGAGTTTGTTGCATGGCAGAAGACATTAGCTTTAATCTTTCCAATATTTAATTGAAGTAAATTTTTTCACATCCAGTACATCATGCTGGACAAGTAATCTGATTGGCTAATGACAGTGAGAGAGGTTGAGTGAGGTAGTGATGTAAAGCTGGGTGTCTTCAGTGTACATGTGAATGCTGACATTGTGTTTTCAGATGATGCCACCGAGGGACAGCATGTGGATGAGAAATAGAAGGGGGCAAAGGATAGATCCTTGGTGGCTATGAAAGGTAATGTGCAGGAATGGGAAGAGAAACCATTGCTGATGATTCTCTGGCTACGAGTGGATAAAAATGGAACTAGATGATTGCTGGACCACAGTGGAAAGATGTTGGAGAAGGATGCTGTGATCAACTGTGTCAAAGGCTGTAGACAGATCAAGAAGAACGAAGGAGGATAGTTTGCCACTGCCACAGTCACATAGACTGTCATTTGTAACTTTTGTGTGAGCTGCTTCGGTATCATGGTTGGGTCGGAAACCTGATTAGAGGAATTCAAAACATGGAATTCCAGGTAAGATAGGCATGGATTTGGGAGGCAACAACACATTCAAGGACTTTGGAGAGGAAAGGGAGTTTGGTGATGGGGCGGTGGTTTGCAAGGACAGACGGGCATTTTGAGAAGAGGGGTAATGGTGATAGAGTTAAAGGAGAGAGAGAGAACGATTAAGAATGTCAGCTAACAGGGGAGACAAAAAGGAAAGTTGGGTGGTCAATAGGTCTCATGGATAAGATGAGCTCAGAAAGGGCCTGAGGGAATATAGGAGAGAAACCACAAAGGTGCAAGTTCAGTGCTGGAGAGTGGGGAAGGGGGGGTAAGTGGCACAGGCAGTTGATTGAATAGTCTTAATCTTGGTGACAAAGAAATAGTAAGCTCCTCGCAGTTATTGTTGAAGGTGAGTGTGGGGTAGAGGGATTTAAGGAGATGGCTTGTTGTCAAGGAAGGAAGTTGTGTTGATTCCAGAATAGTAAGTAATT
Source organism: Carcharodon carcharias (assembly GCF_017639515.1). Taxonomy (NCBI): domain Eukaryota; kingdom Metazoa; phylum Chordata; class Chondrichthyes; order Lamniformes; family Lamnidae; genus Carcharodon; species Carcharodon carcharias. The sequence continues at coordinate 61,818,266 of NC_054469.1, forward strand.
CTTGCAGATGAGAGCAGGACCTGCAAGTACTCTATCTGGTCAAGTCAGATCTGGAAGTGGATGGAAAACACAATTTTCTTCCATATCCGTACAAGTCTGCATCCCTTGGCCTTGAGGGAACAGAGATGAGGGCCGTACCTGGAGAACAACCAGGGTGAGAGAGAGTTATAGTTTTAATGGGGAGGAGAGCATCAAAAGTGGAGATCAGGGTGTGGTTGACTAGATTGGCAGCTGTGGTGAATGGAGGGCTAAAGGCTAGATAGTTGGGATTTTGAAAGTGCAGTTGTAAGAAAGCCGGGGGAGAGGTCCCCATGGCAACGTGGCACCCCTGAGATGCGCCAGAAAGATATTCAAACCAATCATCCACAATTCTCAAACCTGTCCTTTGATCTGATAATTATATGGATACTTTAAGAGCTTCACTTATTTTCCAGTTGCTTTTCAAATTTTCTTTGATCTGAGAAATTACATGAAAATTCATATCTCTAACGAAGGCAAGATCATTCTTCTCAGACTCGCTGTCTTCAGTTCCCCAGCTAAACAGTCCCACCTGTTGTTTGATGGCTCTCACCTTTCTAACTCTGACTTTGTAAGTACACTTGGAGGAACCTTTCATGTGTAAATATCTTCGTTGGGTGTGGGGGGGGGGGTTTTATCACTTTCTCATACTCTGGTTTCTTTCCTATTTTTCTTATGTTTAACACTTAAATCTCCAAACTAAACAATATATTCCTACAATGCATGAATCATGAAATTAGCCAGTTTCACAACAGTTTTTTTAATATACCAGGCCTCAGTTGGAAAAAATGTTTCTGAAATTCCACTTGGGGGTGGGAGCAGGAATTTGGCGGCAGGAGATTGTAGCACGGGACCTGTGGGAATGATCCAGGCTGTCAGTTGGCTAAAATTGCAGATCAGGTCCTGATGATATTTGTGGAACTGATGAGCATATTAAAGGAGGACCTAACTGTGCCTCCATAAGAGTGTCCTGCTCACCTGCTTGCTGAGACTGTCTATACTCACCTCAGGAACTTTACACAACTCAGCACTACCTCGGCTCGCCTCACTGTCTGGTATTAATTTAGGGAAAGCCAATGTTGGCAAAATGAAAATGCTAGCTTCTATGCGTTGCCATGTTTACCTTTTCAAGATGTTTCTGGTGTAAACTGATATTAAACTTCAAGGGACATGTCCAGGAGGGTTCTAACTAAATGCATCCACAGCAAATGAGGGTGAAACCTTCATTCATGCCTTTGTTACTGTTAAGAGTTGACTACTTCAACACACCACTGGTTGACCACATTCTATCCACTGTTAACTTGAGGTCACCCAAAACTTTGCTGATTGTGTCATATCTCATACAAAATTTTGTTCATCCATCACCCCTCTGCTTGCTGACCTACCTTGGCTCCCCAGCCAAGCAATGCTTCAACTTTTTTAAAAAAAAGTCTCATCCTCATTTTTAAATCTATCCCCCTGCCAACCTTTCCCTGTAACCTCTTCCAGCCCTGCAATCTTACGAGAGATCTTTTCTTTATTTGTTCATGGGATGTGGACGTCACTGGTGAGGCCAGCATTTGTTGCTCATCCCTGGTTGCCCTTGGGAAGGTGGTGGTGAGCTGTATCCTTGAACTGCTGCAGTCAATGTGGTGTCGGTAACCCACAGTGCTGTTAGGGAGGGAGTTCCAGGATTTTGACCCAGCAACAGTGAAGGAATGGCAATATGTTTCCAAGTCAGGATGGTAAGTGGCTTGGAGGGGATCTTCCAGGTGATGGTGTTCCCAAGTGTCTACTGCCCTTGTCCTTCTAGGTGGTAGCAGTCGTGTGTTTGGAAGGTGCTATTTAAAGAGCCTTGTTGAGTTCCCATAGTGCATCTTGTAGATGGTACACACTGCTACCACTGTGTGTTGGTGGTGGAGGGAGTGAATATTTGTGGATGTGCCTATCAAGTGGGTTGCTTTGTCCTGGCTGACATCAAGTTTCTTGAGTGTTGCTGGAGCTGCACTCATCCAGGCAAGTGGGGAGTATTCCATCACACTCCTGACTTGTGCCTTGTAGATGGTGGACGGGCTTTGGGGAGTCAGGAGGTGAGTTGCTCGCTACAGGATTCCTAGCCTCTGACCTGCTGTTGTAGCTACAGTATTTATATGGCTAGTTCAGTTCAGTTTCTGGTCAATGGTAACTCCCAGGGTGTTGGTAGTGGGGGTTTCACCGATGGTAATGCCATTGATTGTCAAGGGGCAATGGTTGAATTCTCTCTTGTTGGAGATGGTCATTGCCTGGCACTTGTGTGTTGCAAATGTTACTTGCCACCTATCAGCCCAAGTCTAGATATTGTCCAGGTCTTGCTGCATTTAGACATTGACTGCTTCAGTATCTGAGGAGTTGTGAATGGCCCTGAACATTCCACTTCTGACCTTGTGATGGAAGGAAATCTGGCATCAATGGGAATCAGGGGGAAAACTCTCCACTGGTTGGAGTCATAGCCAGCAGAGAGGAAGATGGTTGTGGTTATTGGAGGTCAGTCATCTCAGCTCCAGGACCTTACTGCAGGAGTTCCTCAGGGTAGTGTCCTTGGCCCAACCATTTTCAGCTGGCTTTGGCGAGTCAGGAGGTGGGTTACTCGTCACATTCCTAGCCTCTGACCTGCTCTTGTAACCACAGTATTTATATTGCTAGTCCAGTTCAATTTCTGGTTAATGGTAACCCCCTCCTGGGGTTGATAGTGGGGGATTCAGTGATGGCATTGCCTCTGAACATCATAGGGTGCTGGCTGGATTCTCCTTCCATTTCCCATCATAAGGTTAGAAGTGGGGATGTTTGGTGGTGATCGCACAAAGTTCAGCACCATTTGCGACTCATCAGGCACTGAAACAGTACATCTCCAAACGCAGCAAGACCTGAATGATGTCCAGGCTTGGGCTGACAAGTGGCAAGTAACATTTGCACCACATAAGTGACAGGCAATGGCCATCTCCAACAAGAGAGAATCCAGCCATCACCCTATGATGTTCAGAGGCAATGCCATCACTGAATCCCCCACTATCAACCCCAGGAGGGGGTTACCATTGACCAGAAATTGAACTGGACTAGCAATATAACTACTGTGGTTACAAGAGCAGGTCAGAGGCTAGGAATGTGACGAGTAACCCACCTCCTGACTCGCCAAAGCCTGTCCACCAAGGCACAAATCAGGAGTATGATGGAATACTCCCCACTTGCCTGGATGAGTGCAACTCAAGAAGCTTGACACCATCCAGGACAAAGTAGCCCGCTTGATTGGCTGGTTATCCACAAACATTCACTCCCTTCACCATCAATGTACAGTGGCAGCAGTGTGTACCATCTACAAGATGCACTGCAGGAATTCACCAAGGCTCCTTTGACGGCACCTTCCAAACCCACAACCACTACCATCTAGATTCTCAAGGGCAGCAGACAGATGGGAACACCACCACCTGGAAGTTCCACTCCAAATCACTCACCATCCTGATTTGGAAATACATCGCTGTTTCTTCACTGTTGCTTGGTCAAAATCCTGGAACTCCCTTCCTAATAGCACTGTGGGTGCACGCACACTGCATGGACTGCAGTGGTTCAAGAAGGCAGCTCATCGCCACCTTCTCACCGGCAATTAGGGATGGGCAATAAATGCTGGCCTAGAGCCAGTGAAGCCCACATCCCATGAATGGATGAAAAAAAAGGACTTTAGTAAACTCTTTCCCAAGAATCAGTTCGATGGGAGATTCAGTGTCTATTGGCTATACTGCCTTGTGGGTCTAGCTGTCTGTTTTCAAACTGCCATTCCTTTTTCCCCTCCCCTGCGTACACCTGGGGCCTTTGCCCCTCTCCCGAGGGTGAAACTGAAGTGGATTGATCCACTTCATTAGTTCTGAATAAAGAACTAGTTAATTATCATGAACTATCTGGGAGTATTATTCTGTTCTTCTAATCTTGAAACTAAGGTTAGATATTAGGTGAGTTGCCCTTTCAGAGGGCTGGCACAGACATGCTGGGCCTGAATGGTATCTTTCTGTGCTGTAACCATTTTCTGACTCCTCCCAATTACCTATTTGCTGCACTGATGCTTCTTGATGGCTCCTGCCTTTTGGTAGTAATTTTAGGGAAAGCCGATGTTGACAAAATGAATTTTCCAGCTTGGGAGTTGCCATCTTCTGCCTTTTTAAGATGATTCTGGTGCATATCCTGAAATTAAATTTCAAAAGACTTGCCCAGGAGGGATTTAACTAATGCCTCCAGAGCAAATATGCTCAAAGAGACTCACAATATATGTTCTCTGCATACAATCAAAAAAAACACAAACTTGCACAAACATGGTTTCATTTAGCCATAGTGGTGCCAAAGCTAGCCTCAGCACATTCCCTTGTGTTTATGACTGAGATTGTGGGTTTCAAAGCTGACGCCTTGTAGTAACTGAAGCTATAGCCTCTCCTGCTGTCTACCAGGGGTCATGTGATGGTCTTGGAGGCTCTGGCCAATGAGCCCTAAGCACAGCTAATGCGATGTGCGAAGTTTCCTGATGAGAGTCCTAATCGAGCATGTAGCATCTGAAAAGCTCTCTATAATAAAGTTTATCTGTTTCTTGTTCAAACCTGTCCGGTCTGTCAAGTCATACATTTAGTGATGAGGTGGGATATCTCTGACGTTGCACCTCATGCTGTTAACGTGAGTACATTGAATCTTAATAAAAGAGAAAAGACTTCCCATCAGTCATGCCACTCTTCAGCAGAGTCGATCCTTACAATGCACCTATGGAAGACAGGAGCCAATATATATCGTAGCGAATGAAATTACTGTGAAGGAAAAGCAGAAAACAATCCTTTTGAGTGTATGTGATAGCGAGACATACAATCTCACCCGCAGCCTGACGGCCCTGAACAGGCCCAATTCTAAGTCCTTTAATGAATTAGTGGACATCGTGAAAATGCACTTCCAGCTGAAGCCATCCGTAATTCTAGAGTTTAGGGCCCTGGGAGAGCCCATTGCAACCTATGTAGTGAAGCTGAAGCAGTTGACAGAACACTGACTTCAGGGCACGCTCAATGATATGCTGTGGGGCCGATTAGTTTGTGGAGTTCACCATGACCCCATTCAGTGCCGTTTACTCGCAGTGGTCAACATTGATTTGATGCATTCCCTGGAAATAACACATGCTATGGAAAGTGCTGCGAGAGACTATCGGGTTTTGCAGCACATACAACATAGTGCTGTTCTTCATGTGGGGCAGGAAACTACCACCAGGAGTGGTGCGAAAACCAGAGACACAGCAGTGAAGCAAGAGGCAATGTCCATTGTTCGAAACATGCAAAGGCCTATTTTTTATTCACTCATGGGATGTGAGTTTCACTGGCTGGGCGAGCATTTATTGCCCATCCCTAATTGCCCTTGAGAAGGTGGTGGTGAGCTGCTGCCTTGAGCCACTACAGTCCATGTGGTGTAGGTACATCCATAGTGCTGTTAGGAAGGGTTCCAGGATTTTGACCCAGCGGTAGTGAAGGAACAGCGATGTATTTCCAAGTCAGGATGGTGAGTGACTTGGAGGGGAACTCCCAGCTGATGGTGTTCTCATGTGTCTGCTGCCCTTGTCCTTCTAGATGGTAGTGGTCGTAGGTTTGGAAGTTGCTGTCTAAGGAGCCTTGGTGAGTTCATTGTAGATAGTACACACTGTTGCCACTGTGTGTCGGTGATGGAGGGAGTAAATGGTTATGGATGGGGTGCATATTAAGCGGACTGCTCTGTCTTGAATGATGTCAAGCTTGTGTTGTTGGAGCTGCATTTAGCCAGACAAGTGGAGAGTAAAACAAAAACAGAATTACCTGGAAAAACTCAGCAGGTCTGGCAGCATCGGCGGAGAAGAAAAGAGTTGACGTTTCGAGTCCTCATGACCCTTGACTTGTGCCTTGTAGATAGTGGACAGGAACCTTCATTGGAACATGAAACATTCCAATGAAATTCAATGCAAGGTCAAGGAGCAGTACCTCCTTTTTCTACTGGGCAATTTTCAGTCCACTGCCGTTAATATTGATTTTAACATGCTCAGACTTGCAATATAGCTCCTGTTTTCACTCAGGCAGTATAGCTTCTGACTGTATAAAATGGGTGTGCTAGTGTGTTCTCTCAACATATGCTGTCATGACTTGAAAATCTTCAGTATTTTCTGTTCTGTTCTTTGTTAGATTTCTGGAATCTGCAGCATTTTGCTTTCTATTCAAGATGAACGATTGCCCTATTTTAGTAAACTGCCTACTGATGGTCCTGTGCTGCAATATCTCTGTTTCACTATATCCTGCATTCAATGTAAAAGTGAAGTATACATTCTTTTTATTGTTGTATTTAACACACTTGATATTTATTGATCTTGATTACTACTCTGTTTTGTTTCAGCCATTACCCAAAGCAGCAATTCACCATCGTTGCTGATACACCAGAAAACCTTCGCCTGAAGCAACAAAGTGAACTGCAGAGTCAGGTAATTGCGTCAATGTAAACTATTGTCTGTCTTTGTATGCTATTTCCCAGTGGTTCAACAGTTTAAGAAGTATATATAAAGTTATGTTTCTCCTATACACAAGAGTAGGCAGTATGTGTAGATTGATTTTCTTCTCAGTGTTGTTTCATTAAATCATTTCCTTATTAGGCAGAGGGATGTTGCGACTTTTTTTGTTCCTGTCTCATTGTAACACAGTCCTGGGTTTGATAGAATATGAGCCAGGAGCAAAACTGCCTTCAAGGTGATCTAACCCAGTGTGCTTTAGAACAATGTCAAAAGAACACCACTTATTGTCCAAATATCAATTTTTACGTTTCCCATATGGGTCATTCATGTGATCTTGGAGTGAGGTTGCCAATTTATTTTCAGGCACAGAGTGATGTAGAGGCCTAAACTGAGCCTAACCAAAATGCTAAGACTGTTGCAATCAGCTGAGAAAAGATTTTCATTGCACAAAAATGGGTTGAATTAAAACCCAGGTTTTTCATAGCAAAAAAGATGGTTGCTAAACAGATTATATGATCCTACTTTTCCCCTTCCCCTATCTTTATCCCTTTTTTGTTAGCTTAGTCTTGCCTTTGTATCTTTTTTTACTTGATTATTTAATTAATCCATTATTCTCTAATCTCTCCCCACCATTGTGCAAATGATTTTCTCCCGTTAGTTTGTAGATTGGAAAAATATATATTTTGCTGCCTCTCCAATGGTGCCATGCACTGCTTCCAAGAAGGTATATGTTGACCACTCACTTGCACTCACCACTTCATTGTTTTGTTTAGTTTCCATTTTTGTAACATATGAAATGTAGATTATTTATGGAAAAACTTCCAAGAACCTTCAGTGATCTTTTCTCCTATAGATTCCACAGTTTATGCAGTGTTGTAAGATTGGATAAGTGGATTCTCATTCAGGAAAGAAGGTGAACTAATATCAGTAAAGGTGTGTATTATTTGATGCAGTGTTTAAAAAAAAAAGTGTAGTTGAGATTATGTTGTTACAACTAGGAGAGAGAACTGATTGACTTTTGTATTCAAATTAGGCCATGCATTACATGGTAATGTGGTACTAGTAAGGAACATTATAGTTGGAGAACAGATGCTGTTCTCTGCAATTGCGACCAGGAATCATGAAGGTTGTTGCCTGTCTGGCTCCAGGATTAAGGAAATTTCCTTGCGGCTAGAGTAGAACTTGGGTAGGAGGTGGAGGATCCAGTTGTCTTGGATCACGTTAGAACCAATGACATAGGTAGAACTAGGAACACAGTTTGCTGAGAGAATTTGAGGAGCTAGGGTCGAAGTTAAAAGACAGAACCTCACGTAATAATCTCTAGATTGTTAACTAAACCACATGACATAATTGCATAAAGGCAAACGGATTAGAAGATAAATGTAAGAATTTTGAGGTTGGCAGGCTGGTGTGGTCGGCAGGCAGGCATGGTTCCGGGAGTGGCCGGAAAACAGCCCGCCACCTACGAACGGCCCCCAACAGTGATTTCACATTGGCAGACCAATTAAGGCTCGCCCAACCCTGATGCTGGAGGACCACTAGACTTCAACTGCACCTACGTCACATCTCCTTTCTGAACCAGGCACCAGCACAGATGCCAGCACCTCTGGTGGGCATTAGATCGGCGGCTAAAATGTCAGTGTATATTGGTGAGGGCACTTCACACTCACTCGAGGCAGAGCATGCCCAGAGCGCTGGCAGTCGGAGGACAGATGATGAGCCTCTGGAGTTGTCCATTAAGCGGCAGATGCTTTATGTCCAGTGGGATGTAAGGTAGGATCTGGTGGAGATCCATGAAAGTCTGCATGCCATAGTTTCCGTTGTGGTGAAGTCCATGTGGAGCATGAGCACTGTGTTGAGCCTCATGGCCGAGTGCACTGCCACTTCCATTGAGAGAGTAGTGACTCTCATGGAGAGGCAGCTCCAAGGACAGCTCCTGAGGTTGTGCTTGGACCTGCAAGCCTTCACACAGGCAATAAGCTCAGGTGGTCAGTGCTGGCGTGGGAGATAGATGAGGCATCCAGTATCCCAGCTAGGTGCCCGTCCATCAGTTGTGAGCAGGGAGGTCCAGAGCAACCTCATGTTGGCGCACAAGCTGTTTGTCGAGGAGCAGGCTCTTCTCGGGGTGCTGCAGTTGACGGCAGCAGCTCCTCTGCCCCTCCGCCACTGACCATGGCATCTGAGGATGACCAGAGAGATGTCAGGAAGATGTCAGGGAGATGGCACTGGATGCTCCCTCCCAGGTGGGGTCACTACAGGCTCCACTGGCCAGAGGACAACTGCCAAGGTCATTAAGGTCAACAAGACAGCGGATTCAGCAGGCTGTCTCCAATGCCGGTGCCAGCAAGGGAGGGGGGTGGGGGTGGGGGTGGGGGGAAGGGGAAGGGCACCAAGCCTTAGACCTTGGAAACGTAATTTAACGGCACCATAAGCACAAGAGGGACAGTTCACGGGTGATTTTCTGTTCATTTATGTTTGGTTAAATGTCTGCTGGTGTGGACATCAACACCAGTAATGGCACTGTCATTAAGCTTTCAATGTGACAATAACATTAAATTTGCTTTGGTTCTGATGACCTGAGTATGTTTCATCTTTTCTCTTTCTGGTGCAGTGTACGCCAGTATGTAATGCTTGACATGAGTGGCTCGATACTTTGCACAGGCATTGAATGGACTTTGGGTGCAAGTAAAAGGGTCATTTCAGACATCCGGGATGGAGGCAACACCCTGGCATGAGGTGGAAGCAGATCTTTTGGTAGCCTAGTTGAAGCAGCGTTGGATCAAGGTGTCTCTGGTGCCCTGCCTCCCTGGAGGTTGCCGAGGTCTGCCTCCACACCTTCAGCGTTCTCCTCACGGTGCTGCTCTTCTGACTCACCACTGGATTCATCCTCTGTGGCCTCTGCAGCTGCGTCAAGATCCTTTTTCTCCAGTGGGTCCCCCTTTGCCAGTGCCAGATTGTGGAGAGCATAGCATGCAAGCACTATCAGTGACACCCGCTCTTGTGGGTATTGTAGTGCACCCTCTGAATGGTCCAGGCATTGTAAGCATATGGTCCTCTCTACCACCGCCCTTGTGGAGGTATGGCTGCTGTTGTACTGCTGCTCTGCCTCTGTCCTTGGGTGGTGGAGAGGTGTCATGAGTCACCTCTTCAATGGATAACCGTTGTCACCCAGCAGCAATCCATCTTGTCAGGCTGAAACACTGAATAGCTCTGGGACCAGGGAGTTGCCTGTGGATGTAAACATCATGGGAGCTGTCAGGGTACCATTCACAGATTTGCAGAATCTGCGTCCTGTGGTCTCACACTATCTGGACATTCAGCGAGTGGCATCCTTGTTGACCAAGGCACCTGGCTGACCGGCTGGCGCCTTGATGGCGGCATGTGTGCAGCCAATGACACCCAGGATGTGGGGGAAGCCAGCATTCGCTGCAAAGTCTCTGGCTTGCTCAGCCTATCTGGCCTTCTCCGTACGGTAAAGAATAAAGGTCAGGACCCACTGGAACAGAGCTTCTGTCACCAGCTTGACACAACTGTGGACACCCAATTGGAAGACTCCACGCACATCCCTCACTGAACCCTGAAAAGAGCCGGAGACACAGAAGATGAGGGCCACTGTGATCTTCAAAGCCACTGGCACGGGATGTCCGCCTACACGGAGCTGATCTGAGGCCCAATCTTTGGACAAATGGAGGTCACGGTCTCCCTTAAGAGGTGGAGCCTCCTTCGCATTGCACCTCATATACATTGAGGTAGCTGCATTGTCGCCTGGCAGCAGGATAGTGGCATCTTCTGCAGCCCCTTCCACCTTGGACTACCTGCTGGCCCTGCGTCCCTTGTGCCTTTGCCTTTCCTCCCACAAGTCCCTCCCCTGGAGGCTGCATTGGGCCACCTGGCCTCCTCTCCCTTCTGCCCTTCTCTTCCTCCTCAGAGGATGTGCCACCAGCGGAGATCACAATTTCCATTACCAGGGTAACGGAATGCTGTCTGATACCTGGAAGGGTCCACACAGTCAAAACCCTCCGGGGTGTTGTAGACACCAATAAGTCCTGAAATGAAGCCTGGAAATGCTAAGACTGATCCCCCAACAGAGATGAAGCTTCCAAGTACCAATAAGCAACCAGCAGCAAACTATCTCCAAAACCCCTCACTACTCACACTGGCAATGCTGCTGACCCTTTTTATTCCGCCCTTGGATGAGGTTTTTGAAATTGTCAGCTGCCCGTTTTGCCCATGCGATGAGCGCGAAATCACACGGGTAACGCAAAATACAGCTTAATGGCCTTTTTAATGACCTTAACTAGCCTCATAATTAATGGTTGGTACAGCTCTGACTTCTGCACATGCCCGCTGAGCGAAATGACGCATGACTGCGTGATGATGTTGGGACGCTCACCCAATGTCATTGCACGCTATTTTACACTCGAGTGTGTTGGATGCATGCCTGCATGCCGAGGGAAAAGTTCTGCCCTAGCTGTGGTGTGGGAGGCAGGGGTTTTGATTTGTGGGACTGGGGAAAACGGGAGCTGTTTCAATGGGACTCGTTACATTTGAGCTGGGCTGGGAACAGTATCCTGGGGAGTCAAATAACGAGGTGGGCAGATAGGGCTTTAAGCTAATGGAGAGGAGGAAGGCAATGAGGTGGGAGAATCAGGAAAGGGTAAATTCGAAAGCAGTGGGAGAAATGTCAAAGATGTGGAGCTCAGCAGCAACTTGGTTAGAAAATTAACAGAATGGGTCAGAGAGCTTAACAAAGGGCATTCGTGACTCAGGGTGATATCGGAGAAAAATAATAACAAGAATTTAAAGCTAAAGGCATCATGTTTGAATGTGTGAAACATTCTCAACAAAATAGATTAATTAATAGCACAATTAGAAATTAATGGGTCGATCTAAGAGCTATAAACTGAGATGTGGTTGCGGAGCGAACTAGGTTGGGAATTAAATATTCCAGGATACTTGACCTATTAGATGGTGTAGTCAAAAGAAAATGGATCGGGGTTTCCCTGATGAAGATAGTAAAGAGAAATGATCTTGACTTGGGAAAATCAAGATCTAGAACCCATTTGGGTGGAGCTAAGAAACTACAAGGAGTAGAAAACAAAAGTGGGAATGGTTTATAGATCCCCCTAACAGCAGTTATACTGTAAGGCAGAATACAGATCAGGAAATTAGAGGTGCATGTAACAAGGGTTATGCAATAATAATTGGAGACTTTAATCTTCATACAGATTGGGCACACCAAATCCCCAGTAGTGGTGTGTGTGGAGGGAGGTGAGTTCATGGAATACAATCAAGATAGTTTTCTAGATCAGTATGTCAAGGAACCAGCTAGGGAATGGGCTATTTTTCTAGTTTTCTAGTTTTTGTATATCTAGTTTTCAACAATGAGACAGGGTGAATTAATATCTTTATAGTAAGGGAGCCTCTGGGGAAGAGTGATCATAATATGATTTAATTTTATATTGCATTTGAGTGTGATTCAATTAAGTCTGAAACTAGCATCTTCAACCTCAACAAGGCAAACTACAGAGGTAGTTTGAGGGGTCAGTTGGCAAATTTGTGGTGGAAACTAGATTGCAAGATATGGCAGTTGATAGTCAATCGCAAAGAATTGAGAATTAATACATAATTCGCAATGATTATACATTTCCTTAAAGAATAAAAACCCCTTAGGAATATGGTCCAGCTCTGGTTAACAAGAGAAGTTAAAGGTAGTATTAGATTAAATCAAAAAGCTTATAATATTTCCAAAAAGAGTCGTTAGCCTACGAATTGGCAAGATTTTAACATTGAGCAAAGGGTGAAGAAAAAACTCAAAGATAAAGATAGATTATGATGATAAAACTAATTAGAGACAGAAAAATAGATCAAAGAAGCTTGCTATAGGTATGTAAAAAAGAGAGATTAGCAAGAGTAAATATGGACGTTAGAGGCAGGGACGGGAGAAATAAAAGCCCATAAAAGCAAGACTTGAATTTGTATAGCACTTTTCACGGCTGCCAGATGTCGCAAAGTGCTTTGCAGCCAATGAAGTACTTTGTAGAAGTGTGGTCACTGTTTTAAGTTAGAAATATGGCAGCCAATATGCACATGACAAACTGCTACAAACAACAATGTGACAATGGCCAGATAATCTGTTTTTTGTGATGTTGATTTGAAGGATAAATATTGACCAGGACACAGGGGATAACTACCTTGAGCTAATTCAAAGTAGTGCCATGGAATCTTTTAATTCCATCTGCGTAGGCAGATGGGGCCTCCGTTTAACGTTTTATTGACAGACAGTGCAGCACTTCCTCAGTGCTTGATTTTTTGTGTTCAAGCTCAAGTGGGGAATAATGGGGAATAAGGACATGGCAGAGGGATTAAACAAATACATTGGGTGGAATTTAATGAGGGAAGCAAGAAGGGGCCTGACATCTGCCACCAAAACTGGCAGCAGCCATCATGGGATCCCTGATGGGAGACAAGATCCCGCCATCCTAAATATTCAGGCCAATGACCCAGCCTCCATTCCTTCCTTGGGAAGAGAATTCCACGTACTAATGACCCACAGAGGAAAGAAAAATTGCCCTCATCTTTATCTGGGACTTGGCCTCACTTGACACCCTGAGACAGATTCTGCACCCACCCCCACCTAGTAGGGGTCAATGAAAAGCAGTTCACAAAGCAGGTAATGAAATATATTGTATCAGGAAGGTAAATGTTAGATAAAACAATGCTAAAACTGTCCCACACTTTGGTGTTGAATTTAACGCCTAGGTGAACATTCAGTCAGTCCATCAACAAGACGACCTGCTTCTCCCAATTCCTCAGTTCATCTGCTGCTGAAACCCTCATTAATGCCTTTGTTGCCTCAAGACTTGACTATTTCAATGTTCTCCTGGCTGGCCTCCCCATCTTCTATCCTTCAAAAGCTAAAGCACACCCAAAACTCTGCTGCTTGTATCATAACTTTCACACATCACTCTTGTCCTCACAGGCCTGTTTTGATTGCTGATCTGACAATGCATCTGTTTAAAAACTTATCTCCTCATTATTTTCAAATCACTCCAAGGCCCCACTCCTCCCCATCTCTGTAACTGCCACTAGCCCCACATCCCTGGGAGATATCTGCTGCTTCAATTCTGGCCATGTGCATCCCTGATTTTAATTGCACCGCCGTTGGTAGCCATGCCTTCAACTGTTTAGGCCCTATGTTCTCCCTCAAACTCTCTGCCTCATTACCACTCTCTCTCCTTTATGACACCCTTTTGAAAATCAAACTGTTGGTCATCTGTCTCTATATCTCCTGGTGAAGCACTTGGGACATTTTACAATATTAAAGATGCTACATACAGGCAAGTTGTTGTTGTTTGTTCAATCTGCACATCAAATGTTTGGCTTTGAGAATACAAGGGAAACATTCAAGAACTAGAATCCCAGAGAAGAAGAATGGGCTATTTTTATTTTTATTCATTTATTGGATTAATAGTTATATATTCCTTTCAGGTGTAAAAACACAACAGGAAAAGTGGCCCAACCATGGCTAACAAAATAAATGAAAGGTAGTATTAAATCCAAAGAGGAGACATATAAAATTGCTAGAAAAAGTAGCAAACCTGAGGATGGGAAGCATTTAGAATTCAGCAAAGAAGGACCAAGAGATTGATTAAGAGGGTAATAATAGAGTATGAGAATAATCTTGTAAGGAACATAAAAGAGGAGTGTAAAGGGTTCTCTAAGTATGTAAGAAGAAAAAGATTGGGGAAGACAAATGTAGGCCTCTTACTGTCCAAAACAGGAAAATTTATAATAGAGAACAAGGAAGTGGCAGAGCAGTTAAACAACCACTTTAGTTCTGTCTTCACGGAGGAAGACACAAATAACTTCCCAGAAATACTCGGGAACTAAGTGTTGAGTGAGAAGGAGGAATTGAAGGAAATTAGTATTACTAAAAAAAAGTTCTGGAGAAATTAATGGGACTGAAAGCTGATAAACTCCCAGAGTCTGATAATCTACATCCCAGGGGGTTTAAGGAGGTGGCCATGGAAATAGTGGATGTGTTGGTTGTTATCTTCCAAAATTTTGTAGATTAAGGAACAGTCCCGGCAGATTGGAGTTGACAAATGTAACCTCACTATTTCAAAAAGGAGGGAGGAAGAAAACAGGGAATTACAGACTGGTTAGCCTAACATCAGTGGTAGGGAAAATGCTAGAGCACTATAAAGGATGCGATAACAGGACAGTTAGAAAATATTAATGGGATTAGACAAAGTCAACATGGAGCTATGAAAGGGAAATCATGTCTGACAAATCTACTGGAGTTTTTTGAGGACGTAACTGGCAGAATAGATAAGGGAGAAGTAGTGGATGTGGTGTATTTGGATTTTCAGAAAGTTTTTGATAAAGTCCCACATAAGAGGTTAATGTGTAAAATTAAAGCACATGGGATTGGGGGATAACATATTGGCATGGAGTGAGAATTGGTTAGCAGACAGGAAATGGAGAGTAGGAATAAATGGATCTTTTTTGGAGTGGCAGGTAGTGACTAGTGGGGTACTGCAGGGATCAGTGCTTGGACCCCAGCTATTCACAAAATATATCAATGATTTGGACGAGGGAACCAAATATAATACTTCTAAGTTTGCTGATGACACAAAACTAGGTGGGAATGTGAGTGGTGAGGAGGATGTAAAGAGGCTTCTAGGTGATTTAGACAAGTTGAGTGAGTGGGCAAATACATGGTGGACTAGAGTGAAGTTATCCGCTTTGGTAGGAGAAGCAAAATGGCAGTGTATTATTTGAATAGTGATAGATTGGGAAATGTTAAGGTACAAAGGGATCTGGGTACCCTTGTACACCAATCACTGAAAGCAAGCATGCAGGTGCAGCAAGCAGTTAAAAAGGCAAATGATATGTTGGCCTTCATTGCGAGAGGACTTGAGTACAAGAGCAAGGATGTCTTACTGCAGCTATACAGGGCATTGGTGAGACCACACCTGGAGCATTGTGTGCAGTTTTGGCCTCCTTACCTAAGAAGGATACACTTGCCATAGAGGGAGTGCAGCGAAGGTTCACCAGACTGATTTCTGGGATGTCAGGATTGTGGTATGAGGAGAGATTGGGCCGACTAGGCCTGTATTCACTGGAGTTTAAAGGAACGAGAAGGGATCTCATTGAAACGTATAAAAGTCTGATAGGGTTGGACAGATTAGATGCAGGGATGATGTTTCCTTTGGCTGGTGGTCCAGAACAAGTGGTCACAATCTCAGGATACAGGATAGGCCATTTAAGACTGAGATGAGGAGAAACTTCTTCATTCAGATAGTGGTGAACCTGTGGACTTCTCTACCACAGAGGGCTGTGGAGGCCAAGTGACTGAGTATATTTAAGACGGAAATAGATTTTTAGACTCTAAAGGCATCAAGGGGTATGGGGAGAGAGCAGGAGTATGGCGTTGAGGTAGAGGATCAGACGTGATCATATTGAATGGCGGAGCAGGCTCGAAGGGTCGAATGACCTACTCCTGCTTCTATTTTTCTATGATGCGGGCATTGCTGGTAAGGCCCGCATTTACTGGCCATCCCTAATTCCCCCTGTGAAGTCGCGAACCTCCTTAAACTGCTGCAGTCAGTGTGGTGAAGTTATTTCCACAGTGCTGTTTGGTAGGGAGTTCCATGATTTTATCTCAATGACAGTGATGGAACGGTGATGTAGTTCCAAGTTAGTATGGTGAGTGGGTTGGAGGGGTACTTGCAGGTGGTGGTGTTCATCTGCTGCCCTTGTCCATCTAGGTACTAGAGGTCATGGGTTTGGGAGAGACTGTTGAAGAAATCTTGGCATATTACTGCAGTACATCTTGTGGATGGTATACAATACAACCATGCTGTGCTGGTGGTAGAGGAAGTAAAGGTTTAAGATGGTGGATGGGGTGCAGATCAAGCAGGCTGTTTTGTGGCTGTGTTATCCTAAATGGCGTTGAGCCCTTGCAGTGTTTCTGGAGTGGCACTCGTACATGGAAGTGGGTAATATTTCATTATACTCCTGACATGTGTTTTGTAGGTGGTGGAAAGAAGGCTTTGGAAAGTCAGGACGTGAGTCACTTATCGTAAAATACTCTGCTATTGAGCTGCTCTGGTAGTCAGGGTATTTATGGGTTTTCCACTTAAGTAAATATTTTTACATTTTTCACAGGATTTGCACATTGCTGGCAAGTCCATCTCAAATTGCCTTTGAGAAGGTGGTGGTGAGCTGCTTCCTTGAGCTGCTGCAGTCCACGTGGTGGATTTAGTTGGCTGAGTCCTAAATGACATAGTTGCTAGACTGGGTCTGTGGCAGGTGCTGAGGGGACCTACAAAAGGGAAACACATATTTGACCTCATCCTCACCAACCTGCCTGCCGCAGATGTATCTGTCCAGGACAGTATCGGTAGGAGTGACCACCGCAGAGTCATTGTGGAGATGAAGCCCCTCCTTGACATTGAGGATACCCTCCATCATGTTGTGTGCCACTACCACTGTGCTAAATGGGATAGATTTAGAACAGATCTAGCAACTCTAAACTGGGCAACCATGAGGTGCTGTGGGCCATCAGCAGCAGCAGATTTGTACTCGAACACAATCTGTAATTTCTTGGCTGGGCATATCCCCCACTCTACCATTACTATCAAGCCAGAGGATCAACCTTGGCTCAGTGAAGAGTCCAGGAGGGCATGCTAGGAGCAGCACCAGGCACACCTAAAAATGAGGTGTCAACCTGTCGAAGCTATAATACAGAACTGCTTCCGTGCCAAACAACATTAGTAGCAAGTGATAGACAGGGTTAATCGATCCCACAACCAATGGATCAGATCTAAGCTTTGCAGTCCTGCCATATCCAGTTCGTGAATAGTGGTGGACAATTAAACAACTCACTGGAGGAGGAGGCTCCACAAATATCCCCATCCTCAATGATGGAGGAGCCCAGCACATCAGTGCAAAAGATAAAGCTGAAACGTTTGCTACAATCTTCAGCCAGAAGTACCAAGTGGATGACCCATCTCAGCCTCCTCCAGAGGTCCGCAATATCATAGATGCCAGTCTTCAGCCAATTCGATTCACTCCACGTGATATCAATAAACGGCTGAAGGCACTGGATACGCAAAGGCAATGGGCCCTGACAATATTCTGGCAATAGTACTGAAGACTTGTGCTCCAGAGCTTGCCATGCCCCTAGCCAAGCTGTTCCAGTACAGTTACAACACTGGCATCTACCCAGCTGTGTGTACAGGACATACCTGGACAATTTTCCACAAAGAGCAGGACAAATCCAACCTGGCCAATTACTGCCTTATCAGTCTAGTCTCCATCAGTAAAGTAATGGAAGGGTTTATCAACGGTGCTATCAAGCGGCATTTGCTTAGCAGTAACTTGCGCACTGACGCCCAATTTGGGCTCTGCCAGGGACACTCAGCTCCTGACCTCATTACAGCCTTGGTTCAAACATGGACAAAAGAGCTGAACTCCTAAGGTGAGGTGAGAGTGACTGCCCTTGACATCAAGGACACTTTTGACTTGCGTGTGGCGTCAGGGAGCCCTAGCAAAACTGGAGTCGATGCGAATCAGGAGGAAAACTCTCGACTGGTTGGAGTCATACCTAACACAAAGGAAAATGGTTGTGGTTGTTGGAGGTCAGTCATCTCAGCTCCAGGACGTCATTGCAGGAGTTCCTCAGGGTAGTGTCCTAGGCCCAACCATCTTCAGCTGCTTCATCAATGAACTTCCTTTCATCATAAGCTCAGAACTGGGGATGTTCACTGATGATTGCATGATGGTCACCATTTGTGACTCCTCAGCTATTAAAACAGTCCATGTCCAAATGCAGCAAGACCTGGACAATATCCAGACTTGAGCTGACAAGCGGCAAGTAACATTCGCGCCACACAAGTGTCAGGCAATGACCATCTCCAACAAGAGAGACTCCAACCATCGCTCCTTGATGTTCAGTGGCATTACCATCACTGAATCCCCTACTATCAACATCCTGGGGGTTACCATTGATTAGAAACTGAACTGGACTAGCCATATAAATACTGTGGCTACAAGAGCAGGTCAGAGACTAGGAATTGTGCAATGAGTAACCCACCTCCTGACTCCCCAAAGTCTGTCAATCATCTGCAAGGCACAAATCAGGAGTGTATTGGAATACTCCTCACTTGCCTGGATGAGTGCCACTCCCACAACACTCAAGAAGCTTAACACCATCCAGGACAAAGCAGTTCGCTTGATTGGCACCGCATCCACAAATATTCAGTCCCTCCCTCACCAACGCACAGTAGCAGCAGTGTGTACCATCTACAAGATGCACTGCAGGAACTCATCAAGGCTCTTTCGACTCATGACCACTACCATCTAGAAGGACAAGGGCAGCAGACAAATGGGAACATCACCACCTGGAAGTTCCCCTCCAAGTCACTCACCATCCTGACTTGGAAATATATTGCCGTTTCTTCACTGTTGTTGGGTCGAAACCCTGGAACTCCCTTCCTAACAGCAATATGGGTGTACCTACAGCACATGGATTGCAGTGGTTCAAGAAGGAAACTCACCACCAACTTCTCAAGGACAACAAGGGATGGAAATTAAATTCTGGCCCAGCCAGTGAAGCCCTCATCCCGTATGCACACTCACAGTGCTGTTAGGAAAGGAGCTCCAGGATTCAGGATTGGTGACAGTGAAGGAACAGCAATATAGTTCCAAGTCAGAGTGGTGTGTGGCTTGGAGGGGGATAGCGGGTGGTGGTGTTCCTATGCATCTGCTGCCTTTGGCCTTCTAGGTGGCAGAGGGTGCTGGTTTGGAAGGTGCTGTCAAAAGAGCCTTTGTGAGTTGCTGCTGTGTATCTTGTAGATGGTACACGCTGCTGCCTCTGTGCAACAGTGGTGGAGGGAGTGAATGTTTAAGATGATGGAAAGGGTGCCGGTCAAGTGGGCTGCTTTGTCCTGGATGGTGTCAAGCTTCTTGAGTGTTGTTGGAGCTGCATCCATCCAGACAAGTGGAAAGTAGTTCATCACCCTCCTGACTTGTGCCTTGTAGCTGGTAGACAGGCTTTGTGGAGCCAGGGGGTGAGTTACTCGCCTTAGAATCCTCAGCCTCTTGTAGCCTCTGTATTTATGTGACTGGTTCATTTCAGTTTCTGGTCAAAAATAATCTCCGGGACATTGATAGTGGCAGATTGTAATAGTAATGCCATTGAATGTCAAGGAGAAATGGTTTGATTCTTTCCTGTTGGAGAAGGTTATTGCCTCGCACTTGTATGGCTGAAATGTTACTTGTCACTTATCACCCTAAAGCTGGATATTGTCCAGGCCTTGCTGCATTTGGACATGGACTGCTTCTGTACCTGAGAAGTCATGAATGGTGCTGAGCATTGTGCAATCATCAGGGAACATTCCCACTTTTGAGCTTATGATGGACGGAAGATCATTAATGAAACGGTTGAAGATCATTAAGCATAGGACACTATCCAGAGTAAATCCTGCAACAATATCCTGGCACTCAGATTGATTTCCAACAACCGCAACCATCTTACTATGTACTAGGTATGACTCTAGCCAGCGGAGAGTTTTCCTCCTGATTCCAGTTGACTCTAGTTTTGCTAGGACTCCTAGACTCCTTGATGTTGCACTGAGCAAAATGCTGTCTTGATGTCAAGGGCAGTCACTCTCACCTCACCTCATCTCGAGTTCGGCTCTCTGGTCCATGTTTGGATCAAGGGTGTAATGAGGTCAGGAGTTGGCCCTGGCAGAACCTAAACTGAACGTTAGTGAGCAAGTGAGCTTTATAGCACTGTAGAAAACACCTTCAATCACTTTACTTATGATCGAGGGTGGACTGATGGGGTGGTAATTGGCTGGGTTGGATTTGCCCTGCTTTTTGTTATCAGGACATACCTGGGCAATTTTCCACATAGCCGGGTAGATGCCAGTGTTGTAACTGTATTGGAACAGCTTGGCTAGGGGCATGGGAAGTTCTGGAGCACAAGTCTTCAGTGCTATTGCTGGAATGTTGTCAGGGCCCATTGTCTTTACAGTATTCAGGACCTTCATCCATTTCTTGATATCACATGAGTGAATCGAAGACTGTTTCTGCGATGCTGGGGAACTCAGGAGGATGCTGAGATGGATCATCCATTTGGCATTTTGGCTGAAGATTGTTGTAAATGCTTCAGCCTTACCTTTTGCAATGGTGTGCTGGGCTCTCCCATCATCGAGGATGGGGATATTTGCGGAGCCGCCTCCTCCAGTGAGTTGTTTAATTGTCCGTCACCATTCACTACTGAATGTGACAGGACTGCAGAGCTTTGATCTGACCCGTTGGTTGTGGGTTCGCTTACTTCTTTCACGTACTGATTCTGCTGTTTGGCATGCAAGTAGTCATATGTTGTAGCTGCACCAGGTTGACACCTCATTTTTAGGTATGCCTGGTGCTGCTCCGAGCATGTCCTCCTGCACTCTTCATTGAACCAGGGTTGATCCTCCAAGCTTGATGGTAATGGTGAAGCAGGAGATATGCCAGGTCACGAGGTTATACCTTGTCGTTGTATACAATTCTGCTGCTGTTTACAGCACCTCATGGACGCCTAGTTTTGAGTTTCTAGATCTGTTTGAAATCTATCCCATTTAGCATGGTGGTAATGCCACATAACACCATTGAGGTTTCTGATCAATGGCAACCCCCAGGAGTTTGATGGGGGATTCAGATATTGCAATGCCTTTGAATATAGAGGGGAAGTGGTTAGACTCTCTTGGTGAATTGTCAGGCATTTGTGTGGCACAAATATTACTTGCCGCTCATTACCCCTAGCCTGAAGGTCCTGCTGCATTTGGCATGGACTGCTTCATTTGTGGGGTCACAAATGTAATCAGAAGACACATTAAATTGTAATGTGCTTTCTGATAGTAGTCTGAAAGTATTTTGTCTTCTGCTATTAATAATCAGATCACATTCCAATAAGCAAATTAAATTTAGCAAAAAGATCACGCCATGGTGTTTTTTTCAGGAGCAGCTATAAGGTTTTTGAGAGCTGAATTGTATGTAACCTCAATTTGAATAGTTTGGAGCTGGCATAGCAGAAGAGAATGTTGCTGGATCTGCTAGTTGTTGTACACAACTGCCACTGCTGTTCTTGGCATTTCACAAAGAGAATATCACAATCCTGACTGACTTGAAAGATGACAGAAGTATCAGCCTCAGTTACACTTAAATGTGAGGAAATAGTTTGGGATATGGTGTCTGACATATTGCAAGTCTTTTATGGGACAGATTTCTGAGTTGGTTCTTCATTGAGAATCTTTGAATAGGTTGTAAAATCGATTGAGGCTTAATTACTGACAAGGCCATCTAAGTACACATCCTCGCCTCAGTCACCTTCAACAAATCCTTGCCTACTTCAAACCTTTCTCCTGTCACCCCTCTGCTTTAGCTCCTTCCTTAGCCTCTAACTCCCAACTCCCTCTCATTTGGACCGCTTTCAGTTACGATGTTGCTGCCTCGATTAAGTTGTTCAACGGTTGCTCTGCCTCTATTTTAACATACCATTCCCCAATCCCTTATGGCTTGCAACCCCCGAGGGAAACGGCTACCTTGGAGTATTTAACATGAAAACCACAACAAAAACAGAATTACCTGGAAAAACTCAGCAGGTCTGGTAGCATCGGCAGTGAATAAAAGAGTTGACGTTTCGAGTCCTCATGACCCTTCAACAGAACTGAGTGAATATTAGGAGAGAGGTGAAATATAAGCTGGTTTAAGGTGGGTGGGTGGGGTGGGGGGGTGGGGATGCGGGAGAAGTGGAGGGGGGTGTGGTTGTAGGGACAAGCAAGCGGTGACGGGAGCAGATAATCAAAAGATGTCTTCGCAAAAGAACAAAGAAGTGTTGAAGGTGGTGATATTATCTAAACGAATGTGCTAATTAAGAATGGATGGCAGGGCACTCCAGGTACAGCTCTAGTGGGGGTGGGGTGGAAAGACTAGCAGGGCATAAAATATTTAAAAATAATGGAAATAGGTGGGAAAAGAAAAATCTATATAAATTATTGGAAAAAACAAAAGGAAGGGGTAAGAAATGGAAAGCGGGTGGGGATGGAGGAGGGAGTTCAAGATCTAAAGTTGTTGAATTCAATATTCAGTCCGGAAGGCTGTAAAGTGCCTAGTCGGAAGATGAGGTGCTGTTCCTCCAGTTTGCGTTGGGCTTCACTGGAACAACGCAGCAAGCTAAGGACGGACATGTGGGCAAGAGAGCAGGGTGGAGTGTTAAAATGGCAAGCGACAGGGAGGTTTGGGTCTTTTTTGCGGACAGACCGCAGGTGTTCTGCAAAGCGGTCGCCCAGTTTACGTTTGGTCTCTCCAATGTAGAGGAGACCGCATTGGGAGCAACGAATGCAGTAGATTAAGTTGGGGGAAATGCAAGTGAAATGCTGCTTCACTTGAAAGGAGTGTTTGGGCCCTTGGACAGTGAGGAGAGAAGAAGTGAAGGGGCAGGTGTTGCATCTTTTGCGTGGGCATGGGGAGGTGCCATAGGTGAGGGTTGAGGAGCAGGGGGTGATGGAGGAGTGGACCAGGGTGTCCCGGAGGAAACGATCCCTACAGAATGCTGCCGGGGGGGTGAAGGGAAGATTTGTTTGGTGTTGGCATCATGCTGGAGTTGGCGGAAATGGCGGAAGTTTGACCCTTTGAATGCGGAGGCTGGTGGGGTGATAAGTGAGGACAAGGGTGACCCTATCATGTTTCTGGGAGGGAGGAGAAGGCGTGAGGGCAGATGTGCGGGAGATGGGCCAGACACGGTTGAGGACCCTGTCAACGACCGTGGATGGAAAACCTCGGTTAAGGAAGAAGGAGGACATGTCAGAGGAACTGTTTTTGAAGATAGCATCATCGGAACAGATGTGATGGAGGCAAAGGAACTGAGAGAATGGGATGGAATCGTTACAGGAAGCGGGGTGTGAGGAGCTGTAGTCGAGGTACCTGTGGGAGTCGGTAGGCTTGTAATGGATATTGGTGGACAGTCTATCACCAGAAATTGAGACAGAGAGGTCAAGGAAGGGAAGGGAAGTGTCAGAGATGGACCATGTGAAAATGATGGAGGGGTGGAGATTGGAAGCAAAATTAATAAATTTTTCCAAGTCCCAACGAGAGCATGAAGCAGCACCGAGGTAATCATCAATGTACTGGAGAAAGAGTTGTGGGAGGGGGGCCGGAGTAGGACTGGAACAAGGAATGTTCCACATACCCCATAAAGAGACAGGCATAGCTGGGCCCCATGCGGGTACCCATAGCCACACCTTTTATTTGGAGGAAGTGAGAGGAGTTAAAGGAGAAATTGTTCAGTGTGAGAACAAGTTCAGCCAGATGGAGGAGAGTAGTGGTGGATGGGGATTGTTCGGACCTCTGTTCGAGGAAGAAGCTCAGGGCCCTCAGACCATCCTGGTGGGGGATGGAGGTGTAGAGGGATTGGACATCCATGGTGAAGAGGAAGCAGTTGGGGCTGTGGAACTGGAAATTGTTGATGTGATGTAAGGTGTCAGAGGAATCATGGATGTAGGTGGGAAGGGACTGGACAAGGGGAGAGAGAAGGGAGTCAAGATAACGAGAAATGAGTTCCGTGGGGCAGGAATAGGCTGACACGATCGGTCTGCCGGGACAGTCCTGTTTGTGGATTTTGGGTAGGAGGTAGAAGCGGGCCGTCCGAGGTTGGGCGACTATCAGGCTGGAAGCTGTGGGAGGAAGATCTCCAGAGGAGATGAGGTCAGTGACAGTCCTGGAAACAATGGCTTGATGTTCAGTGGTGGGGAGAGGTAGGAGGAAGTGTCTGCGAGTTGATGCTCAGCCTCCGCGAGGTGGTGGTCAGTGCACCAGACAACAACAGCACCACTCTTGTCAGCGGGTTTGATGACAATGTTGGGGTTGGACCTGAGAGAACAGAGTGCAGTAATTTCAGAGAGAGACAGATTAGAATGGGTGAGAGGAGCAGAGAAAATGAGACGACTAATGTCATGCCAGTCTGCTACATGATGAGCCTAGGCACCTAGAGCCAAATTTATCTTGGGCAGTATTGTTACTTGGCTGTTATCAAATGCATTTATCAATGCAGGATAATCCTGTGCAGATAACTGATAATCCAATGATAATTGTCCTTTGTTCACCTTTGATTTCTCTCCCCATCCGCCCCTGAATTCACTCAATATTTTTGTTTCTAATGAGTGAGGATTTCATCAATTTTTGTTTGCTTTGAAAATTGAGTCTGATCACTCCCTGCCTCGATTTCCTCTTGTTGCATTGTTTCTTAGCCTCTGACTCTCCCAGCTTTCTTGATGCCACATCTCAACTTGATCAAGCTCCTGATCACTTGGGTATCTGTGCTTGGCCAAATGTCTTGTCCCAATTCTGGTCAAAATTGACATCATACCTTGCTGAAAAGCTTACCTGTCCTGTTTTATCCTTTAATTATCACCCTATCTAAGCTTTTGCTTTTATTTTAAGGAATTTGAATGTGCTACCAGTGTTCCCTAACTGCACCATAAGTTAATCAGATCGGCATTGCCCAAGTGCCATGGGCATCATTCGTTCTAGAGGAGGGCCTTCCAATGAGGGGAAGAACCTGGGATGGGGATAGGGCGGGGGAGGTACTGGATAGTAGTATCGAGAGGATGCCGGAGGGTCAAGGAGGCCTGCTAGTAACCACTTACCACCCTCCCTCATCTGATGAATCACTGCTCTTCCATGTTAAACACCACTTGCAGAAAGCTTTTCTCCCTCTTTCTGTTTAGATTCCTTTATTCTTTAACTCTCCCTCTGCCTCCTCCTGCCAACCCATTGAAGTGCACAGCTTTTTGTTTTATGTCTAAAGCACTATAAAGCTGCAAATTGTTGTTGATTGGTCAGAGTTCATGATTTCTTGTATCCTTGGAGAGTTCAAATGATCTGTACATGGTTATAGTTATATGTCTGTTGTGATGCATATGATGTGGGAACCTTGTTGCCTCAAGAGATTTTCAGGCTATGTTGATGGCCTGATGCAGTACATCTGGGATGCCCTTGACCGTGCATGGCTGAAAAAAAAAGATGAGTTGTCGTGCTCATCACTTTTAACGTATGTTTTGTGAATTTGTTTGCATTGTATAATTGTTTTTACTCATGTACAATAGTTTTCTTGAACCTTATTTTCTACATGATGCAGTGATGCTAATGTTATTTATGGTGATACAAAGCTGTTGCCCTACGTGCTACAGTTGCTGATGGATTTATATACACTAATTGTGTCTGTGGTATTGTTCTTCCTCTGCCTGGATGCAGTGGAACAAAAGCATAAATAATGCACAGAGGCCATGCCAGTGCTCCAACTAGAGCTACTTACTGTAATCCACTTTCTTGATACTTCAGATTCTTCCTCTTTTAATCTTTATAGCATTTTTGAAAGGAACTAGAAAATCTATGCCTCTGCAAATAATTGTAGCAAAGCATTCCATATTCTAATAATTGATTCAAGCTTCTGCAAGGTTGAATTAAGGGAAGTGAAAGGAGTGGGCTGCCATCCAGTTCCATTATTTTCCCTCGCAGCTACAGATAAACATGAAAGTTGAGATCATTTTGTCGTTATTCTTGCATAATTTAAGCTATTTTTCTTCCTCTAAATCTTATTCTGTTTTCAAAAGTTCATAGACAAATCATTAGTAACAAATAGAATTATTTTCCTCTTAACTGAAAGGACTTTGTCCTTTCTCTTCCCTGTATGTGAACACAAAAGAACACATTTGTGTTAAACAGACTGGGCATGTTTCCACTGGAAGAGTGAGGAGTGACTTGCTTGAAGTATATCCTGAAAGCTATTGACAAGGTTGACGTGAAAAGGATGTTTCCTCTTGTGGGTGAGTCCAGAACTAGGGGGCATTGTTTTTAAAAGTAGGGGTCATCCTTTTAGGACAGAGATGAGGAGAAATTTTTCCTCTGAGGTCTGTGTGACTTTGAAACTCTGCCTCAGAAGGTGGTGGAAGCAGGATCATTGAATGTTTTTAAGGCGGAGGTAGATAGATTCTTGTTTGGCGAGGGGATCAAAGGTTATTGGGGGTAGATGGGAATGTGGAATTTGCAACACAAACAAATCAGCCATGATCTTATTGAATGGTGGAGCAGGCTCGAGGGTCTGAATAGCTACTTTTGCTCCTATTTTGTATGTTCGTATGTACGAGTGTCAATACAGTCTTTTGCTGTGTATAACAAAAATAATTACACCACTGAGAACTTGGCATTTATCTTGAAAATATATTTTTCTCTATCGGAGGGTAAAAATCGGAGATAAATTATTTTCTCGTTGTTCACAATTTTTTTTATCAACACACTGCACATCATTTTTAAGTGGAGAGGCTGAGGAAGTGACGTGCTCAAAAGATCTTTGCCAATGAGACTTTGTGAGCAGACTATTCCAGTGAGATAAATGAAAATGATCCTCATCTCCCTAGCAGCTAGATGGTTTAGTTAAGGTCACAAATTTGCTCTCTAGAAAACTGAAGGTGTAAATCCTAATTTAAAATTCAAGCTTATTTGATATTTTTTCAAAAGGATTATCTTTGGATCATCTTTCACTGGCATTATTCTTTAAAAAGTCCTTATGTTTTCCAGTATGCAGTACTTCTGTGGCATCTGCAATTCAATGAAAATATAGTTCCTGTCGGAGATGGCTAAACTAATTAATGTAGTGAATAACTGAACCACACACATCACACAGTTCCCACATCGTATCCACAGTCTTTGTTGAGTTTGCTAATCTCAGCTGTGGCTGTGGCGGATGCCTCAAGTAGTTGTGATCTCAATGAGTTAGGAAGTGGGTAATTGCCTGTGGTTCTTGATCCTGATTGCTGCCCAGTGATCTATGCTGGAGATGTGACTTATGTACTTCAGTTGGTCCTTTGTGGTTAACTGGTCTGCCGATAGCTGCTGCCCTGGCAATGGGCAATGGAATCTCCTTTTGAAGTAGTAGAAGGGTGCCTTGTGTTTGTAGAACTATACCATGCAAGGCTGTATTTAGGAAGGTTGGAGAAAAGAAAATTGGGAGGGGAAAGGGGAATAAAACAAAGAGAATAGTAAATGTTGTCTGGTGAATTATGATCTAAATGCCTCAAGTCTATTCCATTCCCTCCTAATGTGGAATGGACTAAGAAGAGGAATAAGCCACTGGCCAGAATTTTGACATTGGGGGGGCGGGCCTGGATGCAGACGCACGGTGACATTAGATGTGAACCCCACGTCACCGCGTATCATTTTAGATCTTTCCTTCGGCGGGCACGAGCTGGAGGCGGTTGCGTACCCACCGAACTGCCAAAGGCCTGTTAAGGTCATTAGAAAACTAATTTAGATAATTAACAGGGCTGCCCGTCCAACCTTAAGGTTGGTGGGCAGGCGAAGAACCCAAGCGGCCTTCGAGTTTTTCAGGAAACCTCATCCATGGGCGGGATAAGGTTTCCTGAATGTTTTATTAAGTAGATAAATATTTTTTTACACAATTCATAAACTTGTGATACTGTCACATGAGGGGACATGTCTAAATAATTTTAATCTATATTTATTTAAAACTTTCAATATGAACTTAATCTCCCTGAGGCAGCCCCGTGCCTCGGAGATTTCTGCGCTCTTTCGCTCACAAGCACGAAAGAGCGCAGGCCCTGACTCTCCCTGCCTGCACAGGTAATGCTGAGCACTACTGGCCGTGCATCATGCTGCATGGGCCTTAATTGGCCTGCTCACATGAAATGGCAGCGTGCAGCCGATCACGGGCGGCGATCAACTCTGCGCCTGCTCCTGACAGAAAATTCTGCCCACTGATTGGAAAAATCTATATATTTAGTTCTCCAAAAATGAACTCAGGAATGTTTGAAACACCATGAATTTAGAAGTTATTTTTCATAGAAATTTACAGTTTAGGAAGTTTTATAAAATGTGATACAGCATAATGCTGTGTAAGGCTTCAACAGTTTCCAAAAATGGAAGTTTTCATTGAAAGGAGTACAGATTTCCTGTGGCTTATTTTTTTTAAAAAAAAATTGAACTTGCAAAGCTACCAGTAACACCACAATTATTGAAAATATATTCCAGGAATAGCAATGTAGACACACAAGGCTTTGGGAAATAGCCATTCAGTCCTTTTCTACAGATTATGGTGGATGAAAATGTATTTTCTTTAGCGAAGACCATGAAACTTGAGAATTTGGATAATCAAACATTACCAGCTAGCTAATGGAATATTGAACTGAGGTTGTAGAACAGTCAACATGCATGAGTCAGTGCAAGTGCACAAAATAACATTTTTCAAGAGGCACCTTGTTCATGAAAAATGATAACCGAGATTGCATCACAACGTATAATCATTTTTGCCTCCGCCACATTATTGTGATGAAAATAGTCAATGCCAGTTCTGACGTGCGCTACTTAAGAAAAATATATTTATTGGCAGTTCTCTTGGTGATGTGTTATCCTTTTTGATATTTTTATTATGTGTTGTCCCTCAGGGGCATATGCGAGTTCAAGGTCAGTTTCCATGAGTAATCAACTCTACCTCTCCATCACTCCTCCTGACTCCTTCGGCGCTATCAGCCTTCTGCATGGCATCACGTCATGGATTGGTCAGAGCGTCCTCCAACTCAACTTTGTAAATACCAAACCATTGTTTTCAACCTCCACCATGAACTTTGTCCCTCCTTGGCAACTACTTCAATCTGTCAGACTGTGTGCAAAATTGCCGTCCTTTTGGACCCTGAGCTGAGCTTCAATTTCACATTCAGGCTAGTGCTGGGCCTCATTTCCATCTCTGCAACATTGTCCTTCTGTACCTCTCTCCATACCCAAACTCTTCTAATTTGAAACCCTTATTCATGTTTTTGTTACTTCCAGAATTGACTTCAGGTGCTCTTTGCTAGCCTTCCACCTGGTACCCTAGATAAACTGCAGCACCTAAAATTTTGCTTGCATATTTTCTATCCCTTTTGCCATTACCCCTTCCTCACTAGGTTACAGGAGCTCCATGTCCCTCGATATTTTAAATTAAAACCTTTGGCGTTATTTACAAACCTCTTCATGACTTGGGTGAGCAGATCCCATTCATGTAGCTATTCTGCAATTTCTGAAGATACACGTGATCTCCACATGTCAACTATACATCAAACTCAGGACGGGATTATCCGGCCCCACCTGCTGCCAGGATTGTCTGGTCCCGGCAAAAGTCCACATGTCCCGCCACGATGCGGCTGGAAAATCCTGTTCTCAGGTTTGAGCTCATGTTACGAGCACAGAATTTTCGAACCTAAGCAATTTTTAAAATTCATTCACGGGATATGGGCTTCGCTGGCTGGGCCAGCATTTATCACCCATCCCTAGTTGCCCTTGAGAAGGTAGTGGTGAGCTGCCTTCTTGAACCGCTGCAGTCCCTGTGGTGTAGGTACACCCAGAGTGCTGTTAGGGAGGGAGTTGCAGGATCTTGACCCAGTGACAGTGAAGGAACGGCGATATATTTTCAAGTCGGGATGGTGAGTGACTTGGAGGGGAACTTCCAGGTGGTGGTGTTCCCATCTATCTGCTGCCCTTGTCCTTCTAGATGATTATTGTTGTGGGTTTGGAAGGTGCTGTTGAAGGAGCCTTGGTGAATTTCTGCAATGCATCTTGTAGATGGTACACACTGCTGCTACTGTGCATCAATGGTGGAGGGAGTGAATGTTTGTGGATGTGGTGCCAATCAAGCGGGCTGCTTTGTCCTGGATGGTGTCAAGCTTCTTGAGTGTTGTGGGAGCTGCACTCATCCAGGCAAGTGGGGAGTATTCCATCGCACTCTTGACTTGTGCCTTGTAGATGGTGGACAGACTTTGGGGAATCGGGAGGTGAGTTACTCATCGCAGGATTCCTAGCACCTGACCTGCTCTTGTAGCCACAGTATTGATATGGGTAGTCCAGTTCAGTTTCTGGTTATTGGTAACCCCCAGGATGTTGATAGGGGATTCAGTGAGGGTAATGCCATTGAACATCAAGGGGCGATGGTTGGATTCTCCCTTGTTGGAGATGGTCATTGCCTGACACTTGTGTGGCGCGAATGTTACTTGCCACTTGTCAGCCCAAGCCTGGATATTGTCCAGGTCTTGCTGCATTTGGACATGGATTGCTTCAATTTTATCTCATTATGGCTGCCACTGAATTTTTAAAAGACAAATGTGATGTACTGGAAATTGAGGAAAATTGAGTGCACTTCAAGTAAGCTCCCATGGCAGGTATAAAACATATTATTTGTCAGTCAGGCTGACAGCATGCCACACACATGGACCTATCACTGCAGTCTTGAACCCTCCAAAAAGATTGAATATTTTGATGATTACAGGATAACATCAAGTAACCTGATGGATGAGTTGTTGCCTCTTGACATTTCCCTTGTCTTTGACACAGTTGAACACACCTCCTTTCCGAATTGCTATTTTCCTGTGGTTTACTTCTGTCACCATGACACTCCTTTGATTTCGCCTCATATGTTGCAAAAAATAGGTTACACTGCTGCCAGCAATTTCTTCTCCTTGGTCATTTTGTTCAACTCCCAAGTAGCCCTAGGCTTCTTTCTTGGTTCTGTCACCTTTCTACACGATCTCTGTGCTATAATAAGAAAGTATGGATTCAGAAAGCATGGGCAGAATTTTGTGTTGGCAGGATTTTACACCCTGCTGAAGTCAATGGGAATGGCTTGCTGCATTTTATGGCCCAGCCCTGCCCTACTTTGACAGGGCTGTAAAATTCTGCCCTATATGTGCATATGACACCAAGATTTATTCTGCTTCCTCCTGCAATTACATTGCTGCTATTTCACTCTTCAGTTGTTTTTCTGACATCATAACCTTGATAAGCCAAAACTGCATCCTACATATTAAGAAAACCAAAGCCCTGCTCTCTGATTTTTGTCACCACTTAATTGCTTCCAATCTTGACTTCACCATTCTCCCTGATTGCCACTTCATGCTAAGTCCAGAATCTTGGTGCGCCTCTCCTTGTGATACTACCTATAAGCAACCTAGGAGTTAAACTAACTTCCCCACATTATTCACATTAATAACACATTCGACCACCTCCAACATTGAGAGCTTGCTCCTTACCCCTCACTTTTTTGCTGCCAAAATTCATACCTTTTATCCCATCAAGCTTCATCAAGTGTCTACTCTTAACACTTTATTAACTGGGTTCGGACCTCCAGGAGTTATAACTCATTTAGAGTGCCATGGATTGTAAATCCTATAATCCAATCGCCCACCTAATATTTCACAGAAACTTGACTTCATGATTCTTGTTTATCCTGTGAATTCCCATTATAGCGTTGTGCTTTCATACCTGTGATCTCCTGCCATACATCCTTCAACTCAGTTCTTCACTTATACTGTTTCACTATCAGTGGCTACTCTTTGTCACTGTGCCCCTGCCCTCCGAAATCTCTCTCTAAATTTCTCAATTTTGTCACCTTGCTTCCTGCTATCAAAAACGCATATAAGCTCTCTTCAGCTGTACCTTCACCTCCTGCAACCTTTCAATTTTCACTTTTTATTTCCTGCTCAGTCTATTTCTGTTCTCTGCTCTGTCAACTACTTTG
Source organism: Carcharodon carcharias (assembly GCF_017639515.1). Taxonomy (NCBI): domain Eukaryota; kingdom Metazoa; phylum Chordata; class Chondrichthyes; order Lamniformes; family Lamnidae; genus Carcharodon; species Carcharodon carcharias. Next base: position 61,850,401 of record NC_054469.1, read on the forward strand.
ATGCATGTTTGTGTTTCAGAAATTATTAATGACCCAGCACAAAACATGCTGCCATTTTAGGTTTGTTGCAAGGCAAATTTATGGCTAAGACCAGGAAATTCTTCTTCAAACAAAGCTTCTGCAACTCACAGGCTGGCCTTGAAGCAAGTCGGATCAGTTTTATGCCAATGAAAAGTTTAGGAATGCAACACCACAATCATTTTTTTTCAATGAAAAATGAAAATAGTTCATTTTTAAAATTCATTTCTTGTATGTGGATATCACTGGCAAGGCCAGCATTTATTGCTAATCCATAACTGCCCTGGAGAAGGTGGTGGTGTGCCACGTTTTTCAGTTGCTGCAGTCCGTGAGGTGAAGGTGCTCTCACAATGCTCTTAGGAAATTGCAGGATTTTACCGGTGACGATGAAGGAACACAGATGTAGTTCCAAGTCAAGATGGCAAGTAACTTGGAGGGGAACTTGGAGATGTTAGTGTTCCCATGTGCTTGCTGTCCTTGTATTTCTAAAGATTAGAGTTCACAGGTTTGAATGGTGCTGCTGAAGGAGGCTTGGTGGATTACTGCAGTGCATCTTGCACATCGTATACACTGTAGCCATGGTGCACCAGTAGTGGAAGCAGTGAACATTTAAGATTGTGCACGGGCTGTCAATCAAGCAAGCTGCTTTGACCTGGGTGGTGTGGAACTTCTTGATTGTTATTAAGTGGAGAGCATTCTATCACGCTCCTAATGCATGCCTTCTGGTTGGTGGACAGGCTATGAGGGAAGTCAGGAGTTGAGTCACTCATTGCAGCATACCCAACCTCTGACCTGCTGTTGTATTTGCCGTAGTATTATGTGGCTAATCCAGTCAAGTTTCTGAACACCACCACCACACCTCCACCTGCACCCCCAGGATGTTGATGGTGTGGGTACTCAGCAACAGTAATGCTGTGGAGGAGAGGAGATTAGACTTGTATTTGCTGGAGATAATCATCTGGTATTTTTGTGGCACGAATGTTACTTTTTACTTATGAGCCCAATTCTGAATGTTGTTCAGGTCCTACTGCAAGCGAGCATGGCCTGCTTCATTTTCTAAGGAGTTATGAATGAAACTGATCACTTTACAATCTGACCTTATGATGGAAGGAAGGTCATTGACGAAGAAACTGAAGATGGCTGGGCCTAGAACACTTCCTTGAGGAACTCCTGCAGTGATGTCCTTGGGCTAAGTTTCTCAAGGAAGCCATATTAATATAGGCACATTCAAAATAATTTTATTTTAAACAATACTTAGTTCATTTAGCTTTGTCACTTCTATTCCCTGCAGTTTTAATAAGAAAGAGAAGACAGGAAAGACAAAGTTAGAAAGACAAGCGAGGGGAAAAAAATAACAAAATCACTTGCGTTTTTAAAAACAAATTATTACATAAATCAGAACATCTCAAAATATTTCACACCATGTACCATTTTTGAGCACAATGATTTAATTCAGCAACATCTTATTATCACCATTCAAACCTGTGACCTCTAATCCCTGGAAATACAAGGACAGCAAGCACATGGGAAAACTGTCGTCTCCAAATTCCTCTCTAAGTTACTTGCCGTCTTGACTTGGAACTACGTCTGTGTTCCTTGATTGTCACCAGTAAAACATTGGAATTTTCTACCTGACAGCATTGTGAGAACGTCTTCACCTCTTGGACTGCATCGACTCAAAAGTGTGGCACACCACCACCTTCTTGAGCACAGTTATGGATTAGCAATAAATGCTGTCCTTGCCAGTGATACCCACATACTGGAAATGAATTCTTTTCAATTTTCATTGAAAAAAATGATTATGGTGTTGTACTCTTGAACAATATGAGTAACACATGGCTGAAATCCAGACTTAATACTGAGTAGAAATGCTGAAAGTTGCCAGATTGTACCTCCTACTCCAATTCCCCTTGTGATTTAATAGTGCTACATTTGAGCTGATTATCTTGTGTTTCTGTAATGAACCTGAAAGCATTGTAGTAAGTCTCAGTTACTGCTCATATATGCATTCATTGAAAAGCAATATAGAGTAATATTTGGTAATTAACCAAATGAGATTACTTAAGTGATCTACTTTAGCCAAAAAATGTGTTTATTCCCCATTTGTTCTTTCCTGCCTATTTCAGTACAGGTGTCTTCTTGTTTGTGATACAGTTTGCTCCCAATCTCTTGTGACAGCTGTCTCCCAGCTTGTTGGTTTCTTTCTCGCCTGTGCTTCTGTGCTCCTTGTTAATTCATTTCACTCTTGGCAGTTCCCACTCTACCTTCAGCTTATATCTTGGCTTCTTCATTCAACTTGAAGCTCATTTCCATTTTCTCCTCACCTACATCTTCATCTACTCAGTTGCCTCTGTCTAATCCAAGGCATTTATGGAATGTATGGGTATTTTATTGATGAGGTACCAGAATAATGGCAGCTGTCATGCTTATAATGAGATGAAATTACTGTATTTTGAACAAAGTTTAAAAAAAAACTTTTTCTCATGCATTCAACTTGAGGAAGGTGCTATCATTTTACAGAGCGAAATGTTAAGACGACCTTTAGGAAAACTACGCCATTGTGTTGATGTTTTGGTCAGATGCTGTTTGTCCAGTCAGTTGGATAACGTTTTGTTCTGAGTTGCACCATTTTAGTCAGATTATCCTTGGCTTCTTGTTAATGCCAGGCCCTAATTTGAAACATTGTGGTGAATGTCATGGATGATCCTCAGTGACTGCAACCCACAAAAGTTGTTTGTGGTAAATACAGTTCCATGCGTGCAACCGGTCGTTCAGTCTTGCTCTCTGGTGCGGCAGAATAGTTTCAACAAACTACTTGACTATGAGGCCGTCCACACCTGTAATTTCTGTCAGGGAACATTGGCTAGCAGTTAGCGTTGGTAATGAGAAGCTAACTGATATTTTTCCCTCTAGTTCATAGACACCGAAACCAATTGTAATACGGTTACAGACTCCCCAGTTCAGATCTACTGACTTAGCAGAAACAATGGGTTGGATTTTTAAAAAGATGAGGGTCAGATTGGAGGAGGGCAGGCATATAATTTGGTGCCATTGGCCTCCGTGCTGGCTTCCACCATGATCCTGACCCAGAACCATATGTTGAATGAGGGCAGCTCAAGGTTAGATCGGCTGCTTGCTGTCAAGCAGCGAGCAACCAATTGAAGTCAATGTTAGTTAAACCCCTTTTGCATGCTGATTGGGGTTACATGAGGGTTCACCTCCATTCAACCCTGAGACCCATGATGGCCACCAGGTTACAGCTGCAGCACTGGCCGTCCTCTGGCAGGGTTGACCCCCCACTCCCAACCTGCAGGTGGTTCGGCACTTTGGCTTTTTTTAAAAAGGAAATAAACTTACTTCCACTTGTTCCTTGCTGTCTCCATATTTAGATCAGCAGCTCTCAGCTTGGCTGGTGGGATTGCTGAGTGCTGAAGGGTCTCCCATTGGTCCTCCAGTGTCGGAAGCCACCCTGCTACCTTGATTGGACAGCAAACCTACTCTCTGACCTTTAATTGGCTGGAGCATTGAAAATTGCGATGAGCCTGCCTTAAGTATGCTGTGCCGGTCCGGGACCCAGAACCAGCCCCATTTCCAGTTCCTGATCCTTAATTAAAAATCCAACCCAAAGAATTGCAGTTTGGATCATCTTAATCTTTGTTGCATTTTAGCAAGCATTTATCAGCATTATGCTGGAAATTTATTTTAGTTAAAGCTTTAATGAAAGGTAAGATAAAAGCCGTGAAAATTTCATTGAACCATTTGTGCTGCAGCTCAGGCCAGTCCTGAATCCTCTAGAGTACAGGGTTTTCCCAATGGCCAACTTGGCAACCCTGCAGATGAATTTTTAGCTGTGTTTCACAAACTGAAACCCTTTGGCTGCTCACAGTATGGCAGTATTTAATGGCTGTTTTCCCAAAGTTAGGGTATTGGCAGAATAATAGGTCTGACAAATCCATATATAATGCCATGAAAGACAGAGGGTAGAACTGCCGCAGATTTGTACAAGGTGCGGTATGGGGCAGGCAAAACGACATGCCGAACCACAGAATCACCGTGCAGAAGAGGCCCTTCGGCCCATCGAGTCTGCATCGACTTGTGAGAACACCTGACCTACCTACCTAATCCCATTTCCCAGCACTTGGCCCACAGCCTTGAATGTTATGAGGTGCCAAGTGCTTATCCAGGTACTTTTTAAAGGATGTTAGGCAACCTGCCTCCACCTTCTCCCAGGCAGCGCATTCCAGACTGTCACCACCCTCTGGGTAAAAAGTTTTTCCTCACATCCCCCCTAGACCTCTTGCCCCTCACCTTGAACCTATGCCCCCTTGTGACTGACCCTTCAACTAAGGGGAACAGCTGCTCCCTATCCACACTGTCCATGCCCCTCATTATCTTGTACACCTCGATCAGTCGTCCCTCAGTCTTCTCTGCTGCAACGAAAACAACCCAAGTCTATCCAACCTCTCTTCATAATTTAAATGCTTCATCCCAGGCAACATCCTGGAGAATCTCCCCTGCACCCTCTCCAGTGCAATCATATCCTTCCTATAATGTGGCGACCATAACTGCACACAGTACTCCAGTTGTGGCCTCACCAAGGTTCTATACAACCCCAACATGACCTCCCTACTTTTGTAATCTACGCCTCGATTGATAAAGGCTAGTGTCCCATATGCCTTTTTCACCACCCCACTAACGTGCCCCTCTGCCTTCAGAGATCTATGGACTCACACGCAAGATCCCCTTGTTCCTCAGAGCTTCCTAGTGCCATGCCGTTCATTGAATACTTCCTCGTCAAATTACTCCTTCCAAAGTGTATCACCTCACACTTTTCAGGGTTAAATTCCATCTGCCACTTATCTGCCCATTTGACCGTCCTGTCTACATCTTCCTGTAGCCCAAGACACTCAACCTCACTGTTAACCACCTGGCCAATCTTTGTGTCATCCGCAAACTTACTAATCCTACCCCCCACGTAGTCATCTATGTCGTTTATATAAATGACAAATAATAGGGGACCGAGCACAGATCCCTGGGGTACGCCACTGGACACTGGCTTCCAGTCGCTAAAGCATCTTTCTATCATCACCCTCTTCCTCCTACAACTAAGCCAATTTTGAATCCACCTTATCAAATTACCCTGTATCCCATGTGCATTTGCCTTCTTTATAAGTCTCCCATATGGGACCTTGCCAAAGGCTTTACTGAAATCCATATAAACTACATCAACTGCACTACCCTCATCTACATACCTGGTCACCTCCTCAAAAAATTCAATCAAATTTGTCAGGCATGACCTCCCTGTGACAAAGCCATGCTGACTATCCCTGATCAAACTGTGTCTCTCCAAGTGGAGACAGATACTCCCCTTCAGAACTTTCTCCAATAGTTTCCCTACCACTGACGTGAGACTCACTGGCCTGTAGTTCCCTGGCTTATCTCTACAACCCTTCTTAAATAGCGGAACCACATTAGCTGTTCTCCAGTCCTCTGCAGGGTTGACCTTCATTACAGATAATATCAGGAAGCCCTTTTGCATGCATACATACGAACATACAAACATACGAATTAGAAGCAGGAGTAAGGCCACTTGACCTCTCAAGCCCGCTCCGCCATTCATTTAGATCATGGCTGATCTGAAAGTAACCTCAACCCCACATTCTTGCCTACTCCCAATAACCTTTTACCCCCTTGTTAATTAAGAATCTTTCTAGCTTTGCCTTAAAAATATTCAAAGACTCTGCTTCCACCGCCTTATGAAGAGAGTTCCAAAGACACTCAAGCCTGAAAGAAAAAAAATTCTCTTTATCTCTGTTTTAAATGGGCTATCCCTTGTTTTTAAACGGTGACCCCTAGTTCTAGATTCTCCCACAAGAGGAAACATCCTCTCCACATCCTCCCTGTCAAGACCCCTCAAGATTTTAAAGGTTTCAACTAAGTCACCTGCTACTCTTCTAAACTCCAGTGGATACAAGCCTAACCTGTCCAACCTTTCCTCAGAGGACAACCCATCCATTCCTGGTATTAGTCTAGTAAAACTTCTCTGAACTGCTTCTAACGCATTTACATCTTTAAATAAGGAGACCAGCACTGTACATCATACTCCAGATGTGGTCTCACCAATTATCTGTACAACTGAAGCATAATCTCCCTACATTTTGGTAACCAGTTTCACTCACAAATGATAACATTGTATTAGCTTTCTTAATTAGCTTGCTGTACCTGTGTACTAACCTTTTGTGATTCATGCACTAGGACACCCAGATCCCTCTGAATCTCAGAGCTCCTTAATATCTGACTATTTAGATAACTAGGGCCAAAATTTCCTGTTTGGCATGCAGGGGCGGGCTCCCTCGCTGACACATGGTGGTGCCGGGCATGCATTCCGATGTCACGCTTGCCATTCCGATCTTCCATTTGGTGGACGCTTACTGGAGTCAGCTGCATGCTCGCCAAACTGTCAAAGGCCTGTTAAGGCCATTTAAAACCAATTAGCCCTATTGAGAAAGCTGCCTGTCCAACCTTAAGGTTGGCGGGCAGGCGAAGAGCCCAGGCGACCTTCGCATTTATCATAAAACCTCATCCATGGGTGGGATGAGGTTTCATGAAAGATTTATTAATAAAATAAAAACTTTTATCAAAATTCATAAACATGTCCCATCTCATGTGACACTGTCACATAAGGGGATATGTCTGAATAATTTTATTTTCCTTTTTCTCAATGTTCATAATGAACTTAATCTCCCTGAAGCAGCTCTGTGTCTCAGGGAGATTTCTGCACTCTTTGCGCAGGTCCCAACTCCCCCTCCTCCCCCCCGCCCGCACAGGCAACAGGTAATTGGCCTGCCCACGTAAAATGGCAGTGAGTAGCTGCTCCCGACCAACCTGCCCGATGGGGAGAAAATTCTCCCCTAGCTGCTTCTTTATTCTTCCTGCCAAAATGAAGAATTTTACATTTGCCCACATTAGCACGTCAAGCAATAGCATTTCAAGCACGCTCATTAAAAGGCCACCTCACCAGAATAAAGTTCCCCCGCCAAATTAAGTTCTCTGCCAGTGCAAAATTTGAATATACACTTTTATGACTTTATATAAGTGGCGTGCACCTGACAAGTTCACTTCTTCTATGGCTTTGAGGTCAGTAGATGCTGCTTTCACCCTACTAGGGGATCTTATGTTCTGTTATGGGCAGGTGATTTTTGCTTAGCTTGTTTTTGTTTAGAATGCCATTTTTTAAGATGACATTAGGAGTGCTAAACGAGGGATAGCTATCGTATAAAACACGTTTCAACCAACAGCAGATAGTGGAAAGTATACTTCATGATGTCTTTTGAAGCAGGAACAAAAGATTCCTATGTGATGACAGGGGGCAGTTAATCAGGTAAATCCTAATTCCAATTTGACAGCATGGTTGCTGGGGGAACACTGTGTATCACCTGTTTTTCTGTACCCTGCCGATGAAAGGGAAAGCATCTGCTGGTTTAAACATTGTTGTTCCCTTCCATGCCTTTATAAGGAAACAACAATATACTGTGAAATGATTTCTCAATGGGACGAACAATGCAAGTGAGAATCCTGTTTCCGGTCCTCTAATTTCTAGAGCTAATAACAATTCTTCTGCAAATAAAAATTAGTGAAGTAATGATTGAGGTACATTAGTCTTGTTTTGCCTACACATTATTTGACATATTAAGCAAGGAAGAACATTTTAACATAAGTTATGATATTGTGGCAGCCTTCTGTTTTGTAACACAATGGTTTGTGCTTTGTTGGTCAACTGTGTTAAGCTTCGCCAGGTGGGGCTCAGGTGCCCCCACTCTGCCGTAGCAGTCTCTGCTGCATTTACTGTAGAGGAAGCCAATTATGAAATGGTACCTGAATTTATTCCTTCTCTTGAATCTTCTTTATTGGCATCTATACTTGCCCGCATTAAAAAAATGCAGGCACAGTTGAGTGCAGGAATAATGCTGGCTTTGATTTACACAATATTATTTTCCCCTTTTCTGATACTTTGCAATTATATGTCATATTTTTGAACCACAAACTACAGAGTAATATATTGAACAGTAAAAGCACTTGCTGTTGCCTGGTCCACCATATTAATGCCAGCACAATGATGTAAGGCACAAGTATTCCAATCGTGTTTTATGCCATACTCCCAGAACACCCACAAGTAACTCAGAAAACAAGAGAGGTGGCTTCACAGGTTTCTACAACCCAGTCTGTAGTTCCAGCAGCAGCAGGCGGGTGCAGTGGCCACTGCTGTGACTACAGACTGTTCGGTCGATGAGGAGCCCTGACTTAAGGTAAGTCTGGGGTTTTGTCAGGGCCATGCGGGCAGGTACTGGCAATGGGGGTAGGAGGCCAGGTTTGAAAGGATTAAGGCCGAAGTATGACCTTTGAGGTGGGGGATGTGCCTCCAATGGGCACAAGGGACCCGCAAAGGAAGGTCCTTTCCCCTCCAACCCCCCCCTTACCCTTTGCCTGACATCAGTCCACATAGCTAAAGCTGCCAGGCTACCTGCTTGGCATGGGCCTCCCCCATCATGTGTTAAATAGAGTTAGGGTATAATGGTTACTGGACTAGTATTCCAGAGACCCCGGGTAATTCCCTGGGGACCAAGGTTTGAATCCCACCATGGCAGATGGTGAAATTTGAATCCAGTAAAAATCTGGAATTAAAAGTCTGACGATGACCATGAAACCATTGCCGATTGTTGTAAAAACCCATCTGGTTCACTAATATCCTTTAGGGAAGGAAATCTGCTGTCCTTACCTGGTCTGGCCTACATATGACTCCAGATCCACAACAATGTGGTTGATTCTTTTGCCCTCTGAACAAGGGCAATTAGAGATGGGCAATAATTGCTGGCCTCACCAGCGATGCCCACATCCTGTGAATGAATTAAGAAAAAGACCCTTAAGTGGCCATTCATTTCCCACTTAAAGGCTCCAGTAGGCCCAAGGGCAGACCACCTGTTGTCTCTTCCACCCTCCCCTGTAAATTTTCAGACAGGTCGGGAATGAGCAGTTAGGCACTGGACAGGCCACCTGCTGGATTTTGAGACTCCCTGCCTTCAAACCCTCTGGTGGAGGAGTGGAAAATCCAGCCCAGTGTTTCAGATCTGTGACCTTTCATTTTGACGAAGGCATTTTGCTTTTGTATAACTGCAGAGCTACTTCTCTTGAATTTGAGTTGAAGCAATTTGTAGCAGATTTAATGGAAATATCAGTACTTAATTTGATTACTTAATTTGATATCATTGTTGAGCCTTAGATGGCCAGCAGGTTCATGAAAATTGGGACCAATTTTGTAGTTTCCAGCTCTCATGCAATGGCACTGTAATATGTCATGAATTGTCTAAAGTAGTTTTGTTACTATAATCTGAAAGCACTTAAAATAAGTATGTTTGTATGAATGCTGAATAATCAACTGGAATCAAAAATAATAAAAAAATCTAGATTCTGCTCTTTTGAATTCATTTCACAAGTAATTTATCTTTAATTTTAAAGCAAGCTTTATAATCTTTACTGCATTGTCAAGGAACCAATTTGGAAAAGATATATTATAGTATCATTTTCTAATGGTTGAAAACCAGTTTTCCGTACAGGAAAATGCCATTGAGTCATGATAACATGATTAAATTTATCTGTGAATATTTGTGCCTTTTTAATGCCTTCATAAAATGCTTTTCTTGAAGCTCTCAACTTCTTCCCGAAGTCTGGGCATGGCTTGACATTTGTGCCTTGAATGTTGACTGCCAACATTTATCCTTTAGAGTGTTGCCAGATCCTGTTTGATTATGCTCAATATTCCAATGTATCAGTAACATTTAGACTAATCAACTGATGGAAAATGTCTCCCTCTGCCTCTAACCAAATATATCTCGTTTTTCAAAAATTTGTTTTCTAATCAGAGGTTGGTGTAAGAGAGAAAGGAAAGTAAACACGATGGACTGTACTGGGTGAAACATTTGTTGTATCTTTAATTGATCACATAAATACTTCATAATATTCAGAAAATCTATTTTACTGAGAAACACATGAGTAAAACAGCATCTTTCCTCATCCTAATGTGAGTTTTCTTTAAAAAAGAATCAATGAATTTTGAAAGCCAGCTGAAAGCCTCTATTTATCACTTAATTGTCACCTGTTTTATTGATGACTTATGCTACCCAAGATATATCTCCTAAATTTACTGTTTTAAGATTCTTTAATATTCGCCAGGTCTTGTTAGACAGTTACAAACCAGTGCAGTTTGCCATATGATGTCCCTTCTCCAAATATTGCAAGACTCAGGTCGTTTCACATTCCTCACTGTTCACAAACACCAGCACACCTGACCGTAACTTGGTACATGATAGGAAAGGAGCAGCAGAGTTTTGGCTAAGCTAGTGTTTGTGCAAGATGGGAGGCTGGACCTGAACATTGGAATAAGATAAATTCTGTCCCTGCTCCAAATGGCATTAAATACCAGGTATCTTTTGGATCAGTCATTAAACAGAGGACAAATCTGTCCACCCAGGAGGATATAAAAAAAATCCCATTGAACATAACGTACGAAATGATAACTGGAGTAGACTATAAGGTTCCTTGAGCTTGCTCTGCCATAAAGTACAATGCAGTAAAGATTATAAAGCTTGCTTTAAAATTAAAGATAAATTACTTGTGAAATGAATTCAAAAGAGCAGAATCTAGATTTTTTTTTATTTTTGATTCCAGTTGATTATTCAGCATTCATACAAACATACTTACTTTCAGTGCTTTCAGTTTATAGCTGATCCTCGGCTTCAACTCTCACTTTCCTGCCTGTTCCCCATATTCCTTGATTCCCTAAGAGGCCATTGATATGTCTGTCTTAGCCTTTGAATATATTCAACATAGAGCATCCACAACCCTCAGAGGTGAAAAAGTCCAAAGATTCAAAACCCTTTGAGTGCAGAAATTTCTCTTCATCTCAGTAGTAAATGATCAACCTCTTATCCTGAGGCTGTGCCCTGTCTCTCAGATTCTCCAGCCAGGAAAAAATCACCTCTGAATATTCACCCTATCGAGCCCCTGCAGAATCTTGAATCAATGATATCATCTCTCATTCTTCTAAACTACAAAGAATTTCGGCCCAGTTTACTCAGCTTGTCACCATAGGACAGCCTTCTATAGGAACTAATCTAGTAAACCTTTGCTGTACTGCCTCCAATTTAAGTATCACTCGTTTGTTGTCACCATAGCCTTAGTGGGGCTGTTGGCATTATCTTGTTTCTTCTCTGGCATCCTTCAAGCCTCCTTCACTCCATGTCTCAAGGTTATCCACCCATCTGATGTTTCTTCTTCTACTTCTGTTTCTACCCTCAATGCTTCCTTCAGTCGTTGCTAGGACTGGGTTGTCAGGTCTTTGTTTCCAATGTCCGCACTTAGTTACCTTTCTTTAACTGTACTTATCAACTCTTTTGATTTCTGACTTCCACTTGTGATCTAACTCACTCAATCCTTAATTATGGAGATCACAACTGCAAATAGTACTCCAGGTGTGGTCTCAACCAAGCCCTGTACAATTATAGCAAGACTGTTATTCTTATACTCCAACCCCCTTGCAATAAAGTCAAATATGCCATTTGCCTTCCTAATTGCTTGCTATACCTGCATGCCAGATTTTTGTGTTCCTTGTATGAGTAAACCCAAGTCCCTCAATACCAACTTTTACAAGCTTCAAGCTTTTAAAAAAAATCTCCTTTTCCATTACTGCTGCTGCTTGTAGCTACTCCTGCTAGGACATCTGCTGTCTTGGAATGTCACGCTTATCTGTCTTGCGCCATTCTCACACATCCATGTAACTCATCTGCAACCACTTTGTGATACCCATCATCCAACTTTTCTCTAGCTTTTCAGCTCTGATCAAATGGCTGAAATATTAACATTTTCGTTTCTATTTGTTTGCTATTGCAATTTCAAGTATCTCTTCTTTTGTTTCATGGCCTGTATATGGAATTTTTAACATGCATCTTAGCATCCGTATTTCAAAGGCCCCTGTTTTCTTCCAAAGATCTTTACTTATTGTCCAGGTTTCTGAGACATACAGGAAAATGGATAGAATTTAGCATCATATGAGTTTTTTTCCTTGTTTTCCCTCGTGCTCAGGTGTTTCAGTATTCTAACAGCCTCCTGGGCGCTCAACTAAGAAAACATAACATGTCTTGACTCAGAGCCCAGAAATCCATGAGCCCAAGGGAAATTATTGCTTGATTGACAGGTCTGACTCTCCCATCTATGCTGTCAATTTCACAATGTTTATTTACACAAGATAGAGTTTTCAGTTGCTTGCAGTTTCAGCTATTTATACTTTAAAGGGGTTGGATGATTGATGTTTTTATTGGGCTGTAAGAAAGTGGAACGGTATCAATAATGACTTTCTTAAAGCTTTTTTTAAACACATCATACTGTATTATAGCATTCATTGCTTCTATACAGTGTATCGTGGGTGAATAGGCATGGAAGTGTCATAAAGGGGCATAAGCATGGAAGTGTCATAAAGGGGCATAAGGGACCATGGGGGTTGTTTGGCAGGGAATACCTTGGTATGGGGGCATAAGGGGACATTGGGTGGATGGGTGGGGGCGCATACCTTGGCTTTGGGGACATGGGAGGCCATTGGTTGAGCTTGGGGTCATGATTTAGCAGGGGGCTGATGATGGAGGCATGAGATGGTAAGTTTGGGGCATGGAGAGTGGGTGGAGGGCGATTGGATGTGACGTGTGATGTTTGAGGAGTGAGGGCCTTTATGTTTTTATTGTAACTGGGGTGGAGTCTCTCAGTACCGTTTAAACAGCCCGCTTCAGCAGCTGGCAGCCTCTGTGACTGCCTCCAAGCATTTTCCTCGTCTACTGGCCTGACTGCAGCCCACACTCCCTCCACATCCCCCACAATGAAAATCCCGTTCTTGTGGGCACATTCCCCTTAGGCTGGCAGAGTGGGCAGGACATTTTCCTGGCTCCTGCTACCTGCCTCAAGGATGAAAATCTAGCCCAAAATATTTGTTCAGTGCCCTTGCTGTTTCCTCATTCCCCACAATAATTTCTCCTGTCTCTACTTCTAAGGGACCAGCACCCACTTTAGCTATTCTCCTTTTTAAATTCTTGTAACAGCTCTTACAATCAGTTTTTGTATTTCTGGATAGTTTATTCTCTTGTTTTCCCTTTTTAACAACATTTTGGTGGCCCTTTGCTTGTTTAGAAGTACTCCAATTCTCAGGCTTACTACTGTACTTTGCCACATTGTAAGCCCTTTTAAGATCTAATTGCTAGTGTTAACTTCCTTAGTTATCAACGGATGGATCTTGTTGCGTTTTTGTTTTTTTAAATGAATGTATTTTTGTTGAACATTTTGAATTGTTTCTTTAAATGTTTCCCACTATTTATTTATTACAATACCTCTTAGTCTCTTTACCCAATCAATCTCAGTCAGCTCTCCCCTCATTTCTATATAATTGGCTTTGTTTAAGTGTAAGATATGTGTTTGTGATCACTTTCAAACTTAATAATTGTGTTATGATTACTTTTTCCCAGTGTATCTATTACCATGAGATTTATATTTAACCCTGGCTCATTGCACAATACTAGATCTAAAATAACCTTGTTCCACTTGGTTCCACAGCATAATGTTCCAGGAAACTTGCTATTAAAACATTCTACAAATCCATCTTCCAGACCAACTTTGCTAATTTTAGTTGTTCAGCCTACATGAAGATTAAAGCCCCCCACAATTAATATATTGCCTTTCTGACAGGCTTCAACTATTTCTTGTTTAATTCTTAGTCCAACTGTATAACTACAGTTAGGAGACCTATAAACTACTGTTACCAGTGTTTTCTAGCTCTTGTTATTCCTAATCTCTACTCATACTGATTGTACTTCCTGATCATCTGAGCCAAGATCCTTTCTCACCACTGTTCTTTTGTCATCCTTTATTATCAGGGCTTGTCCTCCTTTGCCATTCTGCCTGAATTTTCAAAGTGTTGTGTACCCTGGAATATTTATTTCCTAACGCTGATCATCTTGTAAATATTTCTCTGTAATGGCAATTTGATCAAAACCTGTTATCTCTGTTTGTGCTACTATCATATAGTGAATGCTTCACTTGTTCAGATAAAGTGTATTTAATTTTATTTTAACTATGTAGCATTATTTGCATGGACCTTGTTAGCTGAAGCATTATTACTGCCAAGCACCCTGTCCCTTCTTGCCCCACTCTGATTATCTTTACCCAGATCGACACAATTCTATTTGCTCGACTTTCTGGATTTCTAAATGTTCCTCCACCTGAACCATACCACCGCACCACCACCGCCCCCCCCACCCGACCCCCCAAACCTTTAGTTTAAGTCTTACCCAAAGCCTAGTTAAATGATTTGCCAGGACACTAGTCCCAGCCAAGTTTAAGTGGAATTCCCCTCAATGGATGAGCTCCCTCTTTCCTGAGTCCTGGTGCCAGTGCTACATGAATCAAAACCTGTTCTTCCCACACTATTCTTTGAGCCACATATTTAATTCTGTAATCTGCTTCACCCTTTGCCACTTGGCTATTTAGAAAGAGAGGGGTAGCTCTCTGGGTATCTTGGCCAGCATTTATCCCTTAGTAAAAACCACTGAAAATATTATCTGGTCATTTATTCCTGGATGTGAGACATTGTTGTGTGTGCAAATTGGTTCTTTCAAGGGGCTATGCACAATTTGCACAGACCTTGAAGGAGGTAGCAATGATTGTGTACTTATATCTGGCCATTTTACATGTTCAGTTATTTGGATAGAGATAGAACAGCAATACATGATTTAAAGCAATTTGTTTTGGCAGTTTGTGGAACAGGTACAAAATTAATCTTACCAATTAGTCAGAAACCAGTGGAGCTTTCAAGTACTCTGACGGCCTGAAGTACTCAGTTTAGGAGGCTGATACCTGGTTTTATAAAGGTTAATCTGTCATTATATTCACAGCATGAGACTTTGAAGATCATTCATTTAGAAAAGTGGAGATGGTGGTAATTGTAAGAGCAAGTGAGTGCAAAAAAAATGGGATCATTTGCTCTAGTTTATTGAACATCATGCGTGCCATTAGAGCTCCAGAACAGTGCAAGCATCCTTTTGGGGTGAGTTGCCCAGGAGGCTATAATGGTGAGGGCATTAATGTTGCTGTTAATATCCACCAGAAGTATTATAGCAGGCAGATCATGATGTCAGTGTACAATGCTGATTTGACACCAGTGATACCATTCTGGAATTCAGTGCTCCAGCTAATGCCACCTCAATCTCATGTTGCTGAGCATGCGTTCGGAAGCAGGAAGGACCCACACCTATGCTAATTAAAAGGATCATCAACTGCTTATAGGTTAGCTTTTTGCTGTTGCATTGATTCTACAAGTATCTAGCCAAAAAAGTTAATAATACTTTCAGGATTACTTTTCCCGATGTGGGAGAGTCCTCACTAACATCTGTATTGCCCAGTTGCTCTACAAGACCTAGAGCAATTAGCCTTGTTTTCGCCTTAAAAGTTTCATTTGCAAGCACTTTTTCTGTACACATCCATCTGTGACAAGGCTGGCTGTCCCCTATCTGGTGCTTCAGAATAAACTTCATAAGCCTTCCAGCTATTGAATTATTTTTGTTGTCTGTCTTAGTAATTTATCCTCAAGTTTATTGACAACCTCAAAAACTCCTCAAGGACTTCTGCTTCCAGCCCTATCTCAAGACTGTTCTATTGACCTCCCTTCATTGTGCAGTCTATTGAGCTGGGGTCTGTACTTGCACTTGGATGTTTTTCGAGACTACCACTAAGATATATCTCACACAGTTGGAAGCTCTTTCTCTGGCATGTGATCGTTTTCCAACATATGTCACTCTCAGATGCACGATTAGAACTCCCGCTGTGTTTTCTTATTTTCCATTCCTATCTCATGTTACAATAATGAAATTTATACGATTATTATGTTTTGGACTGTGTCTTTAAATTTAGGTTAAAATGAAGGGGGTCATGTGATTATTTTGAATCCTGCCTGACAACAAGACTAGCTAAGTTAAGGGACCTGCTTAGCAAGGTGTGAAGTTCTCACACCTTGGAACAATAGGCAAGGGTGGCTGTACTAACAGTAAATAGACTTGCTGGCTCCAAGCTTTTGGGCGGAAGAAGAAAACAGAGGAAAAGAACAGCAGTTGGTGTGGTCAGCAGGGAGAAGGGCGGATGGGGAGGAAGATGATCTTAAGTCGAAGAGACGCAATCTGCAGCCATCCAAGGATTTGGGGAGATTCATCCTCGTTTAGCCACTGGGGGAAGAAGAATAGTTGGAGCGAGCATTGCTTCTGGTAGTAGATTTGGGAAACTCTGAAAACTGAATGAAGTGCCAGAAGACTTGAAGTTACTACTCTGTGAAATAGGAAACATGAACCCATTGGAAGCTCGAAGCAAGCATGGATTGTTTGGTGTAAGGACTGTAATTCCATGGGCAGAGTAACTTGTGGTAAGTTTCAAAAAAGGGGAACGTTCCTTTCTGTAGTTTAAAGTATAAGTTGCCTTTTTAAAAAAAAAGTGTATAGCCAATAGTGCTTTTGTTCAACGTTTTAAAATGTGAAATCTTGTCATGTCATCCTTTTCAGCTAATATTGTTCAAAAAGAAATTTGAACTTCCAGTTATCAGTTTCTAGAAGAATTCTGCTAGTCCTTGGACCTCACTTGGTCATCATCCTGAACATTCCACCAATGTTTAAACTTGCTAGTAGATTTCCCTGCACGCCCCACACATGTTGTATCTCTCCATTCACTAAACCTCTTTGGAATGTATGTCACACTATTCTAGGCAGTTGGCCTTCAGATGTGACAGCCCTGTTCTTCATGCCTTACCATTATCTAACCTTTGATCTATTATATTCTGTTCCTAAGCACCATGACCACAAAACATATGTGAAGTACAGGGTGCCTCACTGCCTCTTATCATCTGCTCAGATTTTTGCTATCAATCCCGATTAACTGTGAGGAATGAACCTCAACAGTTTGGTTGTCATATTGATAACCACCGTCTTACCATCATGATCAATTACCTTACCAGGGCCTTTCTATTCCTTATGGAATTTGTAATATACCAAATCTCCTGAGTTGTAATCTTCTTGGGATGGCCTTATACAATGTCTTAGAGTTATCTGAAATATTTCTAACACCTCAGGCTTGATGAAAGCCCTTCTCCTGCATGTAAAGCATTTAAGTGTGCAGAAAAAGGGGAACTAACTAGAAGGGGCACCTTCTAGATCAAGAGGTCTATTGCCTAGCATGGGGGGTGGGGGGGGGGGGGGATTTCCCCCATGAACTAATTGCTAGGGATGCCAGCCATCCGAAGTAAATTTTTTTGCATGAACTGCAATGCCAGTGAAGTCAATTTGCAGTTCGGTTGATCTAAGATTTTATGCAATATTTTATCAATCAGTGCATGATTCCTTTCAGAGTCCATTGCTGAAAGGGCTTTCAGTTGTGGCATTCATGACCATAATCTTCATGTTTTCACACATGTCTGTAAACTTGTCATTAGCAAATTCCCCTCCATTATCACTCAAACTTAGCTGGTGCCTCAGGTGTTCCCTATCCATTTCTTCATGACTGTCTATAATCACTCTTTTGCCCTTACCAGGCATAATTGTAGAAAAACTAAATCTAGTTGCCATGTCTATAAAGTTTGGCATACTGAATGTTTAGAGTTATGTCATTCTGTCTCCTTGTGCTGCCTTTTCCTCTTTTTATCCAGTTGTCTGTTTTGGTGAATCTCTGTATCTAAATCTGCAGATTTGTTTTACTTGGATTGTCTTTCTACAGCCTCTGCTGTATATCCTCTGCTAGTTGACAGTGGTTCCTGGGCTGAGTTCAGCTTCCTTGAGAATTTGCAGTTTTGACATGTATTAACCTCCCATCTCTATGGAACTTGGGCAGGATTCTGTACATTTTAATGGAACTCAAGTTTTCACCTTTTATCCTTTCCGTTTGAAAATTATTGTTCACAATAGCAAGTTACTCTTTTAACTTGTTTACAAGTCCAGTTTTGAATTTAGTGCAATTCTGTAGAAGACAGGGGACATTTAAGATCTCAGGGTTGTTTTGTGAATTTGGCTATTCGATAAATAACTTCTTCACCTCATCTAATGATGGCGATGATGTATAACAACCGGATTTAGTCTGCTGGGAGTATCCTTGTTTTAAATCTATAACAGGGAGCAAAATGTTCTCTAAACATCTGAGAGGTTTAACTTCACTTGGCAAAATGGTGATGGCAGTTCAGGCAAAAATGTGACCTTCGGATATTAGTGCACTTCAGTCTTCAATTGTTATGATCAAGTTTTAAATAATTAGTCAGTCGATTTAGTTATCTTGTAATTAATAACTGGAGAAAATTGATCAAATAATTTTAGAATCCTTTCATAGAATTACACTTTATTATTTGGCATAAATGCCTTTCTAATTGGGAAAAACACCTATTTTTCCATTGGAAAAAGGGATTAAAAGAATGATAATGTTCAGGTAGAGACCATCATAAGTTAACAGATTTAACTATGAACTTTTGCTGACCTCAAATCCACTTGGAGGAAATAAACTATTGAGTATTTAGATAATATACATTTGTAGAAATTGAATGTTTGATGATTTGGCTCTGGTAGATATCAGATCCTTGGTGAATTTTATGATTTGATTGCCCTCAGTAATAACTGCTAAAGAAACAGATGATTCTGTATTGTTCAGTGCCCCTTGCTTGCCTTCAGCTTCTGCTTCCCTTTCTCTGGCTCCAACTCTCCAGGCTTGCTGATTTCCTTTCTTAAGCTCTCTCTCCAGCTCCTAATATTCCTCACGCCTGACTTAGGTCACTGATCTGTGAATGGTATTGGCAGCAAGCAGAACAGCAGACTTTAAAATAAAATTTTCTACTCGCTGGGGCCCTGCTATAATTAATGGGGCATTTTGTGTCTGGGTCGAGTTATTTTTGGATTGGAAATTAGAGGTCTTATTTTGTTCACAGAGCGCCATATATGCGAGTGCATATTGTAGTTTATTGCGTGTTGCTTGGACCATGGCCATCATTGAAACTATAGATAGCGAGTATGTATTCCTCGTGACCTGTTTGTAATATAGTTCTTATAATACACCGAGTTATGTTGGTTCCTTTTACTTTGCATAATCGTGACATGATTCTTCAGAATGTCAATTTTGATGGAAACCCAAAGGAACAGCATAAATTGTTTTCATCATTTTCATCAGCATCACTGCTGATCTTCTACTGACGTTACATTGGGAAATTGGGATAACTCCTGCTGAAATTAACTGTGAAAATCTTGAACTTAAATTAACTTGGCTCGAGAAGAGTAAGATGGTGGCCATACTGGCACACAGCATTTCAATGATGTGCTTCTAGCCACCACCCAGTGGTCATAGCCTACAACTACAGGCTGACTGAAAGTTCTAACTTCTAGTGTCACTTTACTGTCGCATCAACGCAGAAATGATATTTCGATGCCTTGCAAACGCATACCCACTTTTCCTACCAAAACTGGACTCTGCTTGTGATAACACTAAATTTAGTCTGCCATTTTTCTGTCCAACTTGTACCCAACACATTAGTTCAATCTCCCAGCACCTTTTGAGTTTGCTGTCACTCCATATTTGATAACACTGGATTGAATTTATTGTGGCTGTGGATGTTTATTTTGTTTCTGTTCTTGCTTTTTCATTCCTCCTGTGGGTATAGTCACTACCTATCTGCTGTTAGAGTCACGTCTGCTTCACTTGTGTCTACAATTGTTTTCTCTACTCCTCCTGCCCTCTGACCTGTGGTGCTGCTTTTGTGGCTGCTTTTCCCACCCATGATGGGTGTGGTCACTTATTGCATTCCTGTTGTTGCTGCTTTCTCCCTTGCTGCTGCTGCCGTTATTGCTATTTGGCTTTCTCATATTTCCCTGAGATACTTCAGCAGCCCAATACTTAAACGTTTCATCTGTGCCCACCAGTTTTTGTGACACCCACTTTGTCTCTCTGCCCTACTGCTAACAAACCCCAATTTCACTTGCAATGCTGACAAGTTCTACAACCCTTCCTCCCTTCCAGTGCTGCCAAACCCCAAGATTTCCTCACCCTCAAGAACCTGCAAACCCTCATGATCATCCTCTTTTATGATGCTGCTAAACTCATCCTCGGTATTGCCATATCCTTCAGCTCACCTTGAACAATGGGAGAATTGTGCACAATATATTAAACGTTGCATATACCCTAATTTTCTATAACACTTCACATTTCCAACTCACTACTTCTACACCTCTCTGTGATCTTAAACTTAGTTCTGCTTGAGTGCTTTTCAGTTCTATCTCCAAGTGAATTGGCATATTTTTAAAAAAGTGCCGGAGGCCTGTACAAGTTGGACCAGTTGCCCGAAACTCCTGCTAATGCACCTCTCATGATTGAAGCCTCCAAAAGTAGCCTTCCATCTTCCTGCCTTCATTGTGCTACTGTACCCATTCATGCTGAATAACCACTCCCCCTCCCCCTCCCACCCCAAAAAAAATGCTGTAGCCGTGTTTCTGGCCAGAGCTTCAGGGTTAGCCTTCAACTCTTTTAAAGCGCTTACTTTTAATGCACTTTTTCCACCTTGTTTAAAAGTGCAGAGTACATTTTGAAGAGCTTAAAGTCAACCTTGCTCCAAGACCGAGAATGCAGCAAACAATAGGAGCATTTTCTTTGGGTGGAGCCCTACACAGTACTTAGTCAACGCTAAGCCCTGTTTTAATAATTTAAAGCAGTTAGTACACTTATTGGAAAACTGCAAGATTAGAGCTTTAAATATGGCTATCCAGCACAATATTGCATCATTTTGGTCAGGCCTTTTGCGAGATTCTGGGTACAGGGACATTGAATATACACTTTAAGGAAAGTGCCTGTGCAATTCACTGTACAATGGGTTCCACACTCAGATGGGGAGGTGGGGGTAGGTTGGCAAAGAAACTCATGTGAAGTCTTCCAGCAACACAACCGAGCCTGTGGTCACTGAGAGCTGGAGCAGTTTTTTAATAAAGGGATTTATTGGCCTCATTTGTTACTGGGCTGTTTTCTGGTAATGCAATTAATTTGCTCTGTGATGGAAAGCATTGCAAAACTGTCAACTTAACTTTTAAACACCCACCTGAGGCCCTGGCAATGCTGGATTCTAGAGATGCACGGCCCTTGCCCTCGCCCCCACTCTCTGCGGATTGACGGAGAACATGCCTTGTGTTGCATAAAAGTCCCGCTGGAAGAGGGAATGGCTGATAGTTCAATAAAGTGGTGAGGATGTGGCTGAGGAACATAGGAAGTAGGAGCAGGAATAGTCCATTTGCCTCCTCAAGTCTGCTCCGCTATTCACCTAGATCATGGCTGATCTTGTACCTCTACGACATTTTCCTGCAATATCCCCAAATCCCTTGATGCGTTTAATAACTAGATATCTATCGACTTCTGTCTTGAACATACTCAATTACTGAGCCTCCACAGCCCTTTGGGCTAGACAATCCCAAAGATTCACCATCCTCTAATTGAAGAAATTCCTCCTCATCTAGGTCCTAAATGGCCAGCCCCTTTATTCTGAGACTGTGACCCCTGGTTCTAGACCACCCAGCCAGGGTGGTCTACATCATTCCTGTATTTACCCGGTTGAGCCCTGTAAAAATTTTGTATGTCTCAGTGAGGTCATTCCTCATTCTTCTAAACTCTAGAGAATACGTAGGCCCAGTCTCCTCAATCTTTCCTCTTAGGACAATCCCATCATCCCAGCGACCAATCTGGTGAACCTTTGTTTCACTTCCTCTATGGCAAGTTTTTCTTTACTTAGGTAAAGAGATCAAAACTGTATACAATACTCCAGGTGTGGCCTCACTAAGGCTCTATAGAACTGCAGCAACACTTCTTTGCTCCTGCACTTAAATCCTCTTGCAATAAAGGCCAACATACCATTTGCCTTTCTAATTGCTTGTTGTACTTGCATGTTAGCTTTCGGTGACTTGTGAACAAGGACACCCTTTGGACATCAACACTTTCCAATCTCTCATCATTTAAGACTCTGCATTTCTGTTTTTCCTACCAAAGTGGATTTTTCCACATTATATTCCACCTGCCATGTTCTTGCCTACTTATTTAGCCTGTCTAAATCCCCTTGAAGTCTCTTTGCATCCTCCTCATAACTCATACTCCCACCAAGTTTTGTGTTATTAGCAAACTTGGAAATATTATAATTGCTCCCCACATCCAGATCATTGAATAGATAAGGAAGAACCAGTGGATGTGGTGTATTTGGATTTTCAGAAGACTTTCAATAAGTTCCCGCACAGGAGGTTAGTAAGCAAAATTAGAGCACATGGGTTTGGGGGTAATACACTGGCATGGGTTGAGGATTGGTTAACAGACTGAAAACAGAGAGTAGGAATAGCTGGGGCCCAAACACTGATCCTTGCTGCACCCCTCTAGTCACAGCCAGCCAACCTGAGAATGATCAGCTTATTCCTACTCTCTGTTTTCTGTCTGTTAACCAATCCTCAACCCATGCCAGTGTATTACCCCCAAACCCATGTGCTCTAATTTTGCTTACTAACCTCCTGTGCGGGAACTTATTGAAAGCCTTCTGAAAATCCAAATACACCACATCCACTGGTTCTTCCTTATCTATTCTGCTAGTTACATCCTCAAAAAACTCCAAACAGGCTTGTCAAACATTATTTCCTTTTCATAATCATAATTCCATGCCGACTCTACCTAATCCTACTGTTATTTCCTAAGTGCCCATTTATCACATTCTTTATAAAAGATTCTAGCATTTTCCCTGCTACTGGTGTAAGGCTAACAGGTCTGTAGTTCCTTGTTTTCTTCCTCCCTCCCTTCTTAAACAGTGGAGTTACATTTGCTTCCTTCCAATTTGCAGGTACCATTACAGAACCTATAGAATTTTGGAAGGTGACCACTAATGCATCCACTGTATCTACGGTCACCTCTTTCAACACTCTAGGATGTAGATTATTAGGTCCATGGGATTTAACAACATTCAGTCCCATTGATTTCTCCAGGACTACTTTTTTATGAAAACTAATTTCTTTCAGGTCTTCAATCTTGCTAGTCCCTTGGTTCTGTAGTATTTCGGAGAGGTTTTTTGTATCCTCCCCTGTGGAGACAGACACAAGAGGCTGTATTTTATGTGCCCCCACTGGGTGTGTTTTGGGCAGGGGGGCATGTAAAATGGGGTGGGTGCCCAACCCATCACCTTCCCGCCCACCTCCATAATACAGGTGTGGGCAGGCAGCAAAATCGGCAGCCTGCCCACCATATTCAAGTAAGCAATCAAGGGTGAATTAGGCTTTTTATCAAGCCATTTGACCCTGATAATCTGCCCACACCATAAAACATTTGGCATGGATGGCTAGCAGGAGCAGGTAGCCCGTTTTTTTTCTTAACTTCTTTTTGAAGAAGAGTTATATGGACTTGAAATGTTAACTCTGTCCTCTCCATAGATACTGTCAGACCTGCTGAGTTTTCTCAGCAATTTTTGTTTTTGTTGCCACTGACACTCTCTTGGTGCTACTGGGACTGATGGAGTTGCTGTTCACCTGCTGACAGCTCCAGAGGGTGGGACTTCCTCCCCAGTGAGGGGCAGAAGTCCCATTTGGCCCTCGTTTAGCTGCCCGACAGTGGTGTGGCTGCCGGTCAGGTTGGTGTGGAGCATGTCGAGCTGACTTTTGCTTCCACTGGGGGGGGAGGGGGGGCAACTACCGTCTGCCCCTCACCCCGTATCATTCACCCCAAAGTATTTGTTTAGTCTCTATGCCATTTCCTCATTCCCCACTTTAAATTCTTCTGCCTCTGCCCACATTTGTCTTTGCTAATCTTTTCCTTTTTACATACCTATGGAAACTTTCAGTCCATTTTTATGTTTCTCACTCGTTTACTTTTATATTTTCTCTTTCTTGATTGGTTTCTTGATTCTCTTTGCTGAATTCTAAAATGCTCCCAATCCTCAGGCTTACTACTCATTTTTTTCTTTTGGCAACTTTATAGGCCTCTTCCTTTGATCTAATACAATCTTTAATATCTCTTGTTAGCAATGGTTGGATCACTTTTCCTTTTGGGTTTTTGTGCCTCAAAGGAATTTGATGTAAACAATATTTTAATTCTTTAAATGCTAGCCAGTGCCTGTCCACTATTATACCTCTTAATGTAATTTCCCAGTCTCCCACAGGCGACTGCCAATGAGCCAGGTAAAGGGGATCGAGAAAGTAGAAATGGAGAAGCCTCAGGCTTTGCAATTGTCGAACAGGTTTGAGGCTCATAAGCCTGTTCGGACAAAAGCAGGGATGCAGGGTGGATGAGCAAACTGACCATTACGTCATCATCATGCTGGAACTTATTCAAGTAAGGGGAGTTCATTCTAATGGTAGTGGTAGTGTGGGACAGTATAGTCAGGAGGATAGACACAGTTCTCTGCAGCTGAGAGTGAGAGTCCAGACAGCTATGTTGCCAGTCCGGTGCCAGGGTTCAGGGCATCTGCTCTGGGCTGGAGAGGAACTCGCAGTGGGAGGGGGAGGATCCAGTTGTCGTGGTCCACGTGGGAATGAATGACATAGGTGGGACTACAAAAGACATTTTGCTAGTATGAGCAGCTAAGGGTTAAGTTTAAAAAAGCAGAAACTCAAATGTAATATTCCCTAGATTATTATTTGAGGCAAGAGCAAATTGGCCATCGACAGGCTGAATGGATGGTCGCAAACTGGTTTCACAATGTTATGAAACTGATTTTTGGCCTTCTCGCCATATTGTCCGCTCACACTGACGAACATGCCTGATGCCAGCGGGCACAGAACATTCCACCCTGAGATCGGAAAATTAGGATGCAGAATAAGTTTGAGTGGAACTAAGAAATAGCAAGGGACAGCAAACTTTAGTAGCAGTGTTTTATAGGCTCCAAACAGTAGTGGCAATGTAGGGCACATCACACCCTCCTATCCCTGACCACTGACCAAATCATCCTCAAGGGTGTGGCTGTACCTCCTGGAACAGGTAACTGTCCCCTTTCCTGATGTAGTGTCTTCAGCTTGGCCTCCAATTTCTGTCCCTAACCACCCAGATTACAGCATGACCTGGGCCATGTGGATCTTAATTTTATTTTGCTGTCTCACTATTTTTTCGATATAACTCGTCTGATTCCCACTTTCATGCTCACAATTAATCCCACAAAACCCTTCGCTGTTCAGCATCATCACATTCTCAGCAATGTGTAATTCTCCTGTCCAATCTTTCGACACTACCTGTCACCAAACTTTTGCCACTGTTCCCTCTCAACCTTTTTCCCACTTGGCTCCCACCAACTTCTTCACAGCTCCATTGTCCTCCTTGTCCTCCCCCAATAATTCATCCTTCCACAAGTGAAACCCCCCAACCCTCCAAAAACCTGCTTAACACTTGTGTCTTCTTTCAGTCCTGATATACTGAGAATTGACATGGACATGATGGACAAAATCGCCTTCATTTGTGCTGTAACCACTCTGTGATTCTTGTCTTCATGTCTACACACCAATATGTATGGGAAATTTATAAAGTGTTGCCAAGTCCCCCTCCCCCACCCTGCCAACATCCACATTTCCACCAATCCAGAATCCTCCTGTCCCCAACACTGATGGGGCAGATTCTGTACCTCAATCATTCCCTGATGCTTCATGATCCTGGAACTTTCCTTCCTCACCACAGTATCTGCCAACGTACTTTTTGACTGCCTCAAATTTTATATCTGGTAAGCAACTACAAATCTGAACTTTAACTGGGAGAAGTGAGGAAAATCTACTTTAAAAAAAAAGTGAATCCTGCAAATTGCTCTAAATATTTCTTTCCTTCAACCAGACCGCAAAAGTAATTTGGAAATAGGAATGTGTGAGAATGGATGTTGTTTTGAAAAATATTTTTGGGGAGTATCGTGTTATTCTGTAAAGAAGGCTGGGTGTCTGTATGCGTGATTTAATTAAGCTGGGCAAGAGATTGATAGGAGTCAGGTTGTTTGGGGGGTTTAAAATATGAAAAGGATAGAGGTGTTAAGTTTCAGGAACAAGTAAATAGGCTAGCCCTAACGTTTGCATTTGTAGATAAGTTGAGAGTTTGAATATTAAAGAGGAGTCAGAGGTAGGAAGAGACATGTTTGCATTTTGCAGGAGCTCCATAGGTAAATAGAATTGGGGATAGTATATTTTATTGAACCGAAAGCATAGACAAGATACCTGCATAAAAGGTTTTATATTTGGAAGGATTTAAGTTTCAAAGAGGTGTGAGAACAATAGAACTGGAGATAAAATGGAAAAAAAGGTATTTTAGAGTTATTATGGAGAGCCTAGGATAGAGATAGATGGACATAGCTGGAGCTGTTTGAGCTGTTGAGCTATAGCTGGAGCTCTGCACTGGGGGAGGATGCAGTTTGAATTAACCATCCAGTCAAGCCAGAAAAGTCTTGGGCTGCAACAAGCAGTTTTATTCTGAAGTGGATTCCACCACAGAGTGGATGAGGGTAGAGGTCATGTGATATGCTTTTATTGAAGCTACAGTAGTTTGCCTTATGTAATATTACTGGATTTCTTCGATAGTTAAACATCTGCAAGGGACTGTTGCCTGGGAGGTGTTTACTAGTGCAGTTGACCAAGTACAGAGGTTTTGGGGGAATGTTTTGTAAGACTAACCTAAGTTGTAACTGTAATCTTTTATGATTCTTTTATTCTTGTTAATGAAACTTCTACTTTGAATTTTTAAAATCCCAAAAGTGTTACTGGACCTCTTACTGCTGAGATCAGTATATTGTCGTCTTGTTTTCAGAATACATAAGAAAGGTATGCCAAGTTTCCTTTTGGGATTTGGTTTCCACAGCAATTAACACTGGCTGTGGTCATAACAAACATAAGAACAGGAAGAGGTCCTTTGAGCCTGTTTTGCCATTCATAGAGACTAAGGCACATATACAGCTTAACTCCATTTATCCACTTTTGCCCCAAAACCCTTAGATCATTGTTAACAAAAGGTGTTATCAGTCTCACTTGTAAAATTAACATTTGATCTAGCAACAATTGCTGCTTGTGGAAGAGGGTTCCAAACTTGAGTGTAAAAATGTTTCGGGCTCTTAATTTTTAGGCTATGACCCCTAGTCTCAGACCTCCCAACCAACTGAAATAGGTTGTCTTTATCTATCCTATCTATCCTCAATAATAACTTGAAAACTTTGATCAAATCATCTCTTAATCTTATAAATTCCTAGGAATACAACCCCAGTTTTTGTGATCTCTCATAATTTGATCCTTGGAGTCCAGGTGAAATTCCAATAAATCTACACTGTACTCTCTCCAAGGCCAATATATCTTTTTTAGGATGCAGTGCCCAGAAATTCTTGCAATAGTCCAGGTGTGGTCCATCCACATGACTTCTATCCCCCGTATTCTCGTCCTCTAGATGTAAAGGCCAGTATTTCACTAGTCTTTTCGATTATTTTTTGTATCCGTTCATGACATATTCCAATGATCTATGTACCTGGACCTTCACTGTTTTTCACTTTTTAACTATTTATAAAATACCCTATTTTAACCTTTAAGTCCAAAGTGCATGACCTACGTTAAAATTCATTTACCACAGTTTTGACTATTCACTTAATCTGTCAATATCTCATTTTAATTTTGCGCTCCCTTCTACATGGCATATAATGCTGCCTATCTTTGTGCCATCGGCATATTTGGATACGTGGCTTTCTATCCGATCGTCCTTGTTGATAAGTACAGTGAATAGTTCAGGCCCATCTCAGACCCCTACTAATTGTCAGGATGTGACTATAATACCACTGCCCCTGCCCCCATTTCTACTTCCAGCTGCTCAGCCAATTCCCTAACCAGGTCAATAAATTATCTTCAATTGCATGACCTTCAACTTCAGCTAACCATTTACTATGAGAGACTTTATCAGATGCATTTTGGAAGTCCATAAGACATAGGAGCAGAAATTAGGCCATTTGGCCCATTGAGTCTGCTCCGACATTCAATTATGGCTGATATGTTTCTCAACCCCATTCTCCTGCCTTCTCCCCGTAACCTTTGATCCCCTTACCAATCAAGAACCTATCTATCTCGGTCTTAAATACTCAATAACCTGGCCTCCGCAGCATT
Source organism: Carcharodon carcharias (assembly GCF_017639515.1). Lineage (NCBI taxonomy): Eukaryota > Metazoa > Chordata > Chondrichthyes > Lamniformes > Lamnidae > Carcharodon > Carcharodon carcharias. The sequence goes on from NC_054469.1 coordinate 61,878,621, forward strand.
CTGTGGCAATGATTTCCATAGATTCACCACTCTCTGGCTAAAGAAGTTTCTCATCTCTATTCTAAAAGGTCTTCCCTTTACTCTGAGGCTGTGCCCTTGGGTCCTAGTCTCTCCTACTAATAGAAACATCTTACCCGAGTCCACTCTATCCAGGCCTTTCAGTATTCTGTAAGTTTCAATCAGATCCCCCCTCATCCTTCTAAACCCCATCGAGTATAGACCCAGAATCTCAAACGTTCCTCATATGTTAAGCCTTTCTTTCCTGGGATCGTTCTCGTGAACCTCCTCTGGACCATCTCCAGGGCCAGCACATCCTTCCTGAGATCCTGGGCCCAAAATTGCTCACAATATTCTAAATGTGGTTTGACCAGAGCCTTTTAAAGCCTCAGCAACACATCCCTGCTTTTATATTCTAGTCCTCTTGAAATTAATGCCAACGTTGCATTTGCCTTCCTAACTACTGACTCAACCTGCAAGTTAACCTTAAGAGAATCCTGGACTAAGACTCCCAAGTCTCTTTGCTCTCCAGATTTCTGAATTCTCTCCCCATTTAGAAAATAGTCTATGCCTCTATTCTTCCTACCCGTCTATGTAAATGACATCCATAAACATTTCCCTGTCCATTACTTTACTTTAGTCACGTCTTCAAAAAATTCAGTCAGGTTCCTCAGGCATGTCTACTCTGTACGAATTCACGCTGGCTTTCTCTGATCACCTGAAACTTTTTTAGGTGTTCAATCATCCTATCCTTAATTATGGAATTGAGTAATTTACAGTCAACAGATGTCAGAATAACTGGTCTATAACTTCCTGGTTTCCCTTCACAGGTGCAAAATCCAAAAGCCGGCCATCCGAAAACTGGAATTGTCCAAAAACTGGACATTTTTCTTTCGGGAGATCTGGGCGCTGCTCCCAGAACAGGGTAAGCGCGGGAATGAAGAGGCCATTTCGGGCTGATCCCAGAGGACGGAATCAGTGAGAGATGTGCACACATAGGACCCAAGCCCATCAGTTGCTTCTTTCTGTCCCATGAAGCTGTGTGAAGGAGTTTAGAGAAGATAGTGGTGCAGTGGTAATGTCACTGGACAAAGTAATCCAGAAGCCCAAACTAATGCTCTGGAGACATGAGTTCAAATCTCTCCATGGCAGCTGGTGGAATTTAAATCCAGTTAGTAAAACATCTGGGATTGAAAGCTGGTCTCAGTAATGGTGACTGTGAAACTATCATCGATTGTTGTAAAAACCCATTTGGCTCACTACTGTCCTTCAGGAAAGGAAATCTGCCATCCCTATCTGGTCTGGCCTATACTCCAGACCCACAGCAATGTGGTTGACTTTTAACTGCCCTCTGAAATGGCCTAACAATCCATTCATTTCAAGGGCAATTAGGGATAGGCAACAAATGCTGGCCTAGCCAGTGACGCCCACATCCCATGAAAGAATATTAATAAAAAATGTTGGTTGGGAACCCAAAATCCAGGAAGAGCCAAAACCTGGCATGGTCTTAGTTCCAAGGCTGCCAGATTTTGGACAACGTACTGTATTACCTTTTGTAACTAGTGGAATGACGTACACAATTCTCCAATTCAAGGAACAGTTCCCAAGCTGGGAGAACTTTGGAAGATTATAGTTAGGGCATCTGTGATGTTCTCAGTTACTTCCTTTAAAACCCTGCGATGTAAGTAATTCTGGTGCTGGAGATTGGTCACTCTTTAGTACCATTATTTTCTTCTTTACTGTTAATTTTGCATAGTATTAAATATTAGTTTCGATATTAGTTTCATTAGGATGTTTGACATTCTTCCTGAACTGACACAAAGGCCTGAAATTTCACTTCTGGATTGGGAGCACAGAGTCGAGAGAATTCCTGGCTCCGCAAACCCTACCCGGGAGAAATTGCCCCGGAAGTTCGGATTTTCATTCCTCATTGGCGGGAGGGTGGAAGGTGCAGGTAAAAATGGGAGTGATGGCTGCTGCTGCCCCCGGAAAGAGTTCAGATGCTGCCAGATATGGAGGCAGGCTGAGCGAAATGCCAGCCTCAGTGCTCCAGCACATTGTTGAAGCTATGGGGAGAAAAAGGAATAAAACAAAAAATGGCCCTCATTCCTCTCACCCCCTCACTACCCATAGTCCTCACTCCCCCCAGCATGCTTCCCATGCCCCATCTATGCCAACTCATGCCACCTCATGCCCCCATCCCATGACACCTCATACCTGCCATGCCAGCTCATGTCAACTCTTGCCTCGACCAAGCCCCACATGGTCCATCACACCCTCATTGCCTACCCATGCCATCTCATGTCCCCACCTACCTTCCCATGGCCCCTCATGCCCTCCATGCCAACCTATGAGCCTCTACCTACCCCATGGCCCCTTATAACCTGCAATCCAACCTAAGCCCTTCTATCCACCTCCATGGCACCTCATCACCATACCAACAAATGCCCCCATGCATCCCCATAGACCTTTATGGTCCCAATGCCAACTTAGAACCAAAGAAAAATTACAGCAAGGAAGGAGGCCATTCGGCCCATCTTGTCCATGGCAGCCTGAGGACACCCAGGTGCCCTTTCTAATCCCACCTTCCTGCATCCGGCCCATAACCCTGCAGCTTACAGCACTTTAGGTGCAGATCCAGTTATTTTTAAAAAGAGTTTAAAGTTTCTGCCTCTACCACCAACTTGGGCAGTGAATTCCAGACACCCACTACCCTCTGCATAAAAAAGTTCTTCCTCATGCCCCCCCTATACCTTCTGCCATTTACTTTGAATCTATGTACCCTGGTTCTAGAATATTTTGTCAAGTGAAACAATTTTATCCTGTCCACTCTATCTATTCCCCTCATAATTTTGACCACAAAATTTAGTGCCAACTCATGTCCTCACTCAACACACTTAACCCTTATACCCTCCATGCCAACTCAGTCAGTATCCACCATGGGCACTCGGGGCCCTTGCTGAGATTAAATAAAGTTCTTGAGTGTCTATTGATGAATTCACTATTTCAAGAAAAACATTCACTGATAAAAACCCATTCACTTCCATTAATTATTTGTAAAAACAAGCATTTGTATTCATAGTCCCACTTCAGAGATTTTATAAGCACTTGGAGCTGTCAATCAAACTGTGAACTGACGGGCACCTGACTGTGATGAAAATAGGTTGTGAATCAATCATTTGGCACTAATCCTGTAATAATAACCATCAGGCTGATGTCAACAGACAGCAAAGTAGCAAGCACTGATTTTTTTTTAACTGCAGTTTTTTTCACAAAATTTAAAGGGCAAGGGATTTAAATCTTTTGACAGCTTGACCACTCCCTTTGACAGCTCTCTTGACGATTCCAATGAGCTTGACAGTTTCAATGAGTTTATGACTACTTATGTACATTCATGTCTATATTTTAACAATCCAAAAGGGCACCTGGCCTCTCCCAAAGGTATCCTGGGACCATATCCAAAAGAGTACCTTACCTCTCCAAAAAAACTCTGGTAGGTTTAGACCTCCCCCCACTGGATCTAAATCCCATAAATCAGGTTTTGGTTATCCAACTAGTGAAAATCAGATCTGACTGAGGCAGCTGCACTTTAACATGTGCAGTTGCCTCCATGAACCACAGATGTGCAAATTAGAACCTGTTGCTTTGTCAATATGAAAATTCAAGCCAAAGTAATTATTCAACATGTTTACATTTCTTTATTATCAGTGACAATGTCACTGTTATCAATTTTCAAGGGGCCCACGTTGCTCCTGACCATTCTCATTTTCCTAATTTTTTTGTGTTGGCTCAGACATCCCTTGGAAGTTTCTTTTCATGCTCCCTTTTTGTAGCCCTTACCATCTGTTATGTTGCACTTTGCTGTACTTTGATCTTTCCCATTCACCTGGATGCTTATTCTTTTGTTTTATTTTGGCTTTTACCTTGTCGTCCGTGACTACAGTTTTTTTTTGACAAGTAGAGCTGTTGCCCTTAGTTCTGTGTGTCTCATTTTTTTTTTGAACACCCCCCACCCACCCCCAACTGATGTTCTGTCATTTTACCCATTAACAAATTTGCCCAGTTTCTTGTGGATAGTCTTGTCTCATTCCATTTCAGTCAGCCTTACCTCAATCTAGAATCCTAGTATAGTCCACTTTTAACTCCTATGAAGTGACTTGATTTTGAGTAAGTTACAATTGGGCCCTCTGCTGTTTTGAATTTCTCCCTTTCATGCACTATGTTGAACTAGATCACGTTCTGATTGCGATTAGATGAATGTTCACACACTGTTAGGTTGCTAACTAAATTTGGCACATTACTAATCAATAAATCTAATTTTGCATATCCCTTTATTTCTGATAAGATGTAATGCTGCAGAAAACTATCCTGGATGCAATCAAGAAATTCACTACCTTTCTGACATGTGCTATTCTGTTTATCTCAAGCTACGTGAAAGATGTATTAAAACCATTTTGCCTTTGTTACATTGAAGGTTTGTCACACAATCGAGACATAAAAAATACATGGCCTGAAATTTACCTTTGGTGGCCAGCCAGCGTGAAACGCGTGCTGAAAAGCTCAACGCTGCTGGCTGGGGGCGGGGAGTGGGCAGGCGATGATGTTTCCACGGGTGGGTGCTGCAAGAGACAGCTGCCTCAGGGAGCTGCAGACCTGAAAATGCTAAAATAAAAGTTTAAAAAGTTGCAAAAAATATCCACAATCACCCGAAAATATAGCTGATAAAATTGCTGTCCACCAATATATATATTTTTATTTTATTTCGTAAAGGAAATTTCACCCCGCCCTTTGATGAGGTTTGTTGAAAAACGTAAAGGCTGCCTGACCAATTCGCCCGTCTGCCAACTGTAAGGTTGGATGGACCACGCAAAATCAGAGACAATTACGCTGTTAATGGGCTTAATTGCTCTCGTAATTGTCAGCGGGCGCACTCCGACTTTTGCACATGGCTGCCAAGTGAATTATCGCGTGAGGACACGATGATGCTGGGGCGCATGCCTGATGTCTTCTCGCGCGACTCTACGCCCGATTGGGTCAGACATGCCCACCCGTGGGACGCAACATTCAGCCCCATATTTCACAAACACCTTATACATCATACAATAAAATTGTACCTTTTTTGAAATTAACTTTTTACTTGGAGGCCTCAACCTTTCTGAAAAGTCTAGCATTGGAGCTGATACATTTTTACAACAGTATCTTCCCTTCTTAGGCAGCTCCTTGGGATTGATGAATTGCTTCTATTCTGGTTCAATGACTTCTGAAATTGCTAACAAGTCCAGTTGGCCGAAGGTTGATCTGGCACATTGGATGTGATGATCAATTCTGCTGTCTTTGTCTGCCTTCATTGAGAGGAAACTCCCAAGATATGGAAAATTGCAGGAGTGCCTATAAGTACCTCTGTTTGTCAGGCTGCAGCAGTAGTTGAGTTTGCATTTTGGAATGATTTCAATATCTAGTATGCAGAGCTAAGCAATCCTACAACCAGCAGATCAGATCAAAGCTTTGCAGTCCTGCTACATGAATGGAAGTGGACAATTAAACAATTAATGTGGAGGAGGCTCTATGAACATTCACATCCTCGGTGATCGTGGAACCCAAAACGTGAGTGCAAAAGACTGGGCTGAAGCATTTGCAGCCATTTTTAGCCAGAAGTACCAAGTGGAAGATAATTCTTGACCTCCTTCTGGGATTCCCTGTATCACAGATGCTACTCTTCAGCCAGTTTGACTTCATGTACCCAGGGTGGCAGAACCACAGTTTGCGAGCTGCATGCGGTCCTTCAGCCCATAGAGAGCGGCTCTCCCCTTGTGCTGCAAAACTGGCTAATCGCGCTTTGGAGAGAGGTCGCGTCAAACTGGAGAAGAAGGGAGCTGCATTGTGAAAGCAAACAAAATCTTTATTTGAAGAAAATAGATAAGAGGGGAGGGCAGAAACAGATTTAGGATGACCGTGAGCAGACACTGGCGTCTGGTTAAAAGTGAAGTGACTGACAGCAGCGCTGTTGAGAGGATATCTCAAAGTATTCAGAAGGGCTTTAAATTACTGTCCTGAACCTGTGTAAATGAGGGGCAGGGGGATTTCCCCCTCACTCTGTACCTCCCTTCAATTCGCTCTCTATCATGTAACATGACAAATACAGCAATTTCATAAAATTAACAGTCTGATAGAAATATTTGACAATACATTTATGAAGATTACGCCCAGGGTAGAGAGACAGACAGCGATGCTAATGAGATAGGAGCGAAGACAATGAAAAAGAACAAGGCAGAGATAGGAACTGAGAGATAGGATACAGACAGAGGGAGAGAGAGAGAGATAAAGAAACACAGTGAGAGAGATTCCACAGAGGTGGAGGTAGCTGTGTCTCATCTTTTAAGTCTCCAGTTTATAACTGAATTTGTTTCTCTATTGAAATGTGCAGGGAATGTCTGTGTAATTGAGAGTGTGTATCCTGGGCTCTTACTGTGCTATTCTGTTTAAGACAGAGGAGGAGAGAAAGAGTGTGAGAGGTTAACTGTCCTAGAAGTGGATGATTCACTGTTAATATCGAATGTGCAATACTGGACTAAGTGGGTACGGGAGGATAGAGGGGAATCATCAGTGTAAGGCAGTCTGTGGAATTTTTACAAGGGCGGGGTCTGGGGGATTATCGGAGGTGAAAATGTTAAGACCCACAGCTCCAGAGAACTCAGATTAATTTCAGAAATTTCAATCTCTTTATCTCTTCCTGCAACTCTATCTCTACTCCTCTCTCCATGCCCCTAGCTGTTTCTTCACATCTTCTGGATGTTCGATTAACAAACATCCAGTTTGACTGCATTGAAAATGGAATTTTTTCTCATTGCTCTGTTGTCAGTTGCCCAACTTTTAACCTTCCATCCATTCCACTTCACCCTGAGGGCAGGTGACAGGAGCCAGATTTTTTTGGCCTTTCTGTTTTTATTGCCCCTGGCATCATCAAAGAAAGGCAGAACCCAAGTTTCATTATAAATTCCATTTTAAAACTAGCTTCTCCATGCGCTTTCATTGCTGCTCATTTCCGATTTAATATTAAACAAAAAAATTTCCGATTCAGTTCAGCCAAAGATGCGGCTGAAGATGAGTCTGAACAAAGATGAGTCTGAACAAAAATGAGCCAAACAACATCCTTTGTTGAAATATATATCTCTGACTCACGTTGACCAATGTAGGACCAGTGAGAAACTACAAAAGGAATCTTGCAACGGTGCTGGAACGAATCATTGATCTTCATAACCCTTCTCCTACTTATTTGTTCCAATGCTGTCACGAGATTTCTTTTCTAGTTTTCCCACACAGGGCCTCGTGACTCTCAGCGGCCGTTTTCTGAAGTGTGGAAGGTTCTGGAGGGAAAACTGAAGATTTCAGTTCTAACCCTGTGTGAACAAAAGTGAAATCATCAAATTTCAAGAAACGAAAGTGTGAAGATTAAAACAGAAGTTTTAAGCCAGAATGGGAGGAAGAGTTTGCATTCATTGCTAAAAGCTGAGAAACCTATTTACTTTATCTGTAGTGCATCACTCACTCACTACAAAGCCAGTAATTTGAAATGCCACTATGAAACGAATCACAAATTTTCATCTGACTATCCTCCTAAATCAGAAGTATGGATAAACAAGTTAACCATGTTAAAATCACCCCTAAATAGCCAGCAGACACTACTTTCAATATTCAGTAAGGAAGCTGACAAAACAACTAAAGATAGCTTTGTTAAGGCATGGAATCTTGCTTGCGCTAAATGTCCATGCTTTGATAGAAAATTTGTTAAGAAGAATATTGCTGAAGTTGTTGCAGTTTTAGATCCAAGCCTAATAACACAAATTCCAATTTCACACCACACTACAGATAGGCGTATCTCCCAGATCAGTGCTGATGTTGCAGGCAAGATACAAAGTGATTTGAAGAACTCTCTAGCATTCAGCTTAGATCTTGATGAATCCACAGAAAAATAAGACAACCCACAGCTGGTGATATTTGTTCGTTATGTTTCCTCGGCTTTATATAATTGTGTTAGAATTGATCATTAAGGAGGTTGTAGCTGGGCACGTAGAGAAATTCAAGGCAATCAGGCAAAGTCAGCATGGTTTTGTGAAAGGGAAATCATATTTAACTAACTTATTGGAGTTCTTTGAAGGAGTAACACGTGCTGTGGATAAAGGGGAGCCTGTAGACGTGCTGTACTTGGATTTCCAGAAGGCATTTTATGAGATGCCACATCAAAAGTTATTGCGGAAAACGAAAGCTCATGTTGTAGAGGGTAACATAGTAGCATGGATAGAAAATTGGCTGGCGGGCAGAAAACAGTGTATGCATAAATGGGCCTTTGTCTGATTGGCAAGATACAACAAGTGGAATCTCTCTTTTTTAAATTAATTCACGGAGTGTGGGCTTCGCTGGCTGGGCCAGCATTTATTGCCCATCTCAAGTTGCCCTTGAAAAGGTGAGTGAGCTGCCTTCTTGAACTGCTGCAGTCCATGTGGTGAAGGTGTTCCAGGAATTTGACTCAGCGACAGTGAAGGAACGGCGATATATTTCCAAGTCATGATGGTGTGTGGCTTGGAGGGAAACTTGCAGGTGGTGGTGTTCCCATCTATCTTCCAGCATCCGCAGTTTTTTGTTTTTATCTTCTGTCCTAGTCCTTCTGGATGGTAGTGGTTGTGGGTTTGGAAGGTGCTGCCTCAGGAGCCTTGGTGAGTTTCTGCAGTGCATCTTGTAGATGGTACACACTGCTGCTACTGTGCATCGGTGTTGGAGGGAATGAATGTTTGTGGATGTGTGCCAATCAAATGTGCTGCTTTATGCTGGATGGTATCAAGCTTCTTGAGTCATCTAGGCAAGTGGGCAGTATTCCATCACACTCCTGACTTGTGCCTTATAGATGGTGGACAGGCTTTGGGGAGTCAGGAGGTGAGTTACTCGTCGCAGGATTCCTAACCTTTGACCTGCTCTTGTAGCCACAGTATTAAAATGGCTAGACCAGTTCAGTTTCTGGTCAATGGTAATCTCCAGGATTTTGATAGTGGGGGATTCAGTGATGGTAATACCATTGAACCTCAAGGGGCGATGGTTAGATTCTCTCTTGTTGGAGATGGTCATTGCCTGGCACTTGTGCTGCGCAAATGTTACTTGCCACTTGTCAGCCCAAGCCTGGATATTGTCCAGGTCCTGCTGCATTTGGACATGGGCTGCTTCAGATTCTGAGGAGTCGTGAGTCGTGCTGAACATTGTGCAATCATCAGCGACATCCCCACTTCTGACCTTATGATGGAAGGAAAGACATTGATGAAGCAGCTGAAGATGGTTGTGCCGAGGACATGACCCTGGGGAACTGCTCCAGTGATGTCCTGGAGCTGAGATGACCAACAACCACAACCATCTTCCTTTGTGCTAAGTATGACTCCAACCAGTTGAGAGTTTTCTCCCTGATTTCCATTGACTCCAGTTTTGCTGCACTCGGCCAAATGTGGCCATGATGCCAAGGCAGTAACTCTCACCTCAACTCGGGAGGTCAGCTCTTTTGTCCATTTTTGAACTAAGGCTGTAATGAGGTCAGGAGCTGAGTGGCCCTGGTGGAGCCCAAACTGGGCAGCAGTGAGCAGGTTATTGCTAAGCGTGTGCCACTTGATTGCACTGTTGATGACCCCTTCCATCTGCTGGGGCCTCAACTTTTTACAGGATCTTTTATATACTTCTATCAACTTTTTACAACTGACATGACTTAGATGACGGGAGTATAGATTAGGTGAGGGCACGGTAGCTAAATTTGCAGATGACACAAAGATAGGTAGGAAAGTATGTTGGTGAAGAGGACAGAAGGATGTTGCAGACAGATATAGATAGGTTGAGTGAGTGGGAAAAAATATGGCAGATGAAGTATAATGTTGGAAAATGTGAAGTTGTTCACTTTGACAGGAAGAATAAAAAAGCAGAGTATTACTTAAATGGAGAACAGCTGCAGAATTTGAGGTGCAGAGGTGTTTTAGTGAGTGAGTCACAAAAAGTTAGCATGTAGGTACAGCAAGTAATTAAGAAAGTTAATGGAATGTTACCCTTTATTACAAGGGGAATCGAACATAAAAGTGAGGATGTTATGCTTCAGTTATACAGGGCGTTGGTGAGACCAGATCTCGAATATTGAGTACAGTTTTGGTCTCCTTATTTAAGGAAGGATGTAAATGCGTTGAAGGTGGTTCAGAGGAGTTTTAGTAGATTGATACCTGGAATGATTGAGTTGTCTTATGAGGAAAGGTTAGACAGACTGGCCTTGTTTCCACCGGAGTTTAGAAGAGTGAGGGGTGACTTGATTGAAGTATATAAGATCCTGAATGACCTTGACAAGGTGGACAGGGAAAGGATGTTTTCTCTTGTGGGTGAGTCCAGAACAAGGAGCACTGTTTTAAAATTAGGGGTTACCCTTTTAGGACAGAGATGAGCAGAATTTGTTTCTGTCAGAGGATTGTGCGATTTTGGAACACCGAAGGCAATGGAGATGGGGTCATTGAATATTTTTAAGGCAGAGGTAGACAGATTCTTGTTAGGCAAAGGAATCAAAGGTTATCGGGGGTAGATGGGAATGTGGAATTCAAAACACAAACAGATCAGCTATGATCTTGTTCAGTGGCAGAGCAGACACCAGGGGGCGTATAACCTACTCCTCCTATTTCAATGTTCATATGTAACAAAGAAGAAATGTTGGACTTAGTGGCGCTAAAAGAAGCAATCGCTGTGTTGACATAAAAGACGCACTTGATGGAATATTGACAAATGCTGATGTACCACTGGATCTACTCATCATTGTTGCACTAGATGGAGTACCTCCAATGGTTGGGAAACATGCAGGCCTAATTACACTCTAGAAATTTAGGATCACTTTACAAGAGTTTCTCCCTATTCGTTGCATCATTCATCATGAACATCTAGCAGCAAGATACTTCAAGTACGAAAATGTTATGAAAACAGCCCCTGAAATTGTCAATTTCATCGCTCACTGACAGTTCAAAAATTCTATTGAGCTGGTTCTCGAGGGCAAGCCTGATGATGTCTCTTTCTACTGCATTGAGGTTGTCAGCCAGCAATGTCTTGCATAGGTTTGTGGAACTGTTGGAGCTGATCATTGCTTTCCTTGAAGGAGAGAAAAGATCCTACTCACAGTTGGAAGATAACGAATGGATGCAGGATCTGATGTTTCTCACTGATATTATGCAGCATCTACAAACTCTCAACTTGGTACTCCAGGGGAAGGATTATTTCTGACCTCACTCAGTTTTCAGGGTAAAATAAGGCTTTGGCAAAGAGACATACTGTCCAGAAACCTCAACCACTTTTCCTATCTCGAGGAGGGTAAACACATTCCCTGATATTGAAGTAAAAGATCACAAACTCGAAGAATACACAGATAAAGTACAAGGACTGCTTGATCATTTTCAAGCCAGTTTTGATGACTTGCAGGAATTTAGATCCTGCTTCTTCTTCCTTGTAAACCCATTTCATGGTTGATGTTGTCAACAATGGGTTGTCTGATTCTCGAACCTCTGGTTACAGAAACATCTGCTATAGAAATGGAACTACCGGACTTCCAGGAGAACGAGGGCCTAAAGATGAATAAACCGCAATCTACAATCAATTTCTGGAAGCAAGTGCCGGAAACAAAATATCCCCAGCTCAAACTAGTGTACGACTTATTTCAGTTTTCGTCACAACATACTGCTGTTGTTTGCTGCACTCTGCAATGAAGTTTTTCACGTCGAAACATCGTGCAGTCCTTACAAATGAACACCTGATGGAGCTCCTTCATAGATCCTTGACAACACACTAGTTGGATTTTCAAAGAAATATGGCCAGGATGGAGAACCACAAGACGTCCACTAACAATAAGTAGCCTGTGTAAAGTTTGTTCATGTCTCGTGGCTCTTGAGCATCTGGCTCTTAAGTTCAATAAGTTTGGCCACCACTGCAATACACAAAGACTGTGGTTCCTGACAATACCTCAGCTATGGTGTTGAAGACTTTACTCCAGAACTAGCCACACCTCTAGCCAAGCTATTCCAGTACAACTACGATAGTGGCAACAATGTGGAAAATTGCCCAGGTATGTCCGCTAAAAGCAAGACAAATCCAATGCAGCTGGTTACCCCAACTCTGAATTGCCAGCAAAGTGATGGAAGGAGTCATTGACAATGCAATCGAGTGACACTTCCTCACCAAGGCAGCTCACCACCACCTCAACGGCAATTAGGGATGGGTAATAAATGCTGCTGTAGCCAGTGACTCCCACATCCCATGAATATCTAAAAAAAAAAGGCTCACTGTTGTCCAGTTTGGGTTCCGTCAGGACCACTTAGCTCCAGACCTCATTATAGCCTTGGTCCAAATGTGGATTTCAAGGAGGTGGCAGGGGTCTTGCCTGGCAGCTGGAAAGCTGGTGAGAGCCCTGTGTCGCCTCTTTTAGGGAAAGCCTGCTGAATTAAGTGCCACTCAGCGCTTAACTGGACAATGGCGTGCCTTCCATGGGATCAAGGACCTTGGGGGCGGAAGACCTACCTGCTGAGAGCTGCCGGCCAATCAGAGGTGTATTGAACAGCTGCAGCACTGGGGAGGAATTGGCTACCGCCGGTACAACACCCACCCGAAACCTAGGATCATCACTGGATCCCAGGCCATAAGTGAGTGATGGCGGGAGGAGGGTGGTTGAGGAGGCGGGGTGAGGAGAATCAGCAGCAATGACAGCCCCTTCCTTATGACAAGCCCCTCGATCAGGCACTGAATGCCTGAGGGACTCCCCGAAAGCCCGCAAGTTGCCCTGTACAGGCTTGCTTGTCATGCTCCCTACTTGGCGAGTCTGCTGTCCTCCCGCTGGGTTAATACCAGTCACAGCAGGATGAGGCGCTTAACCGGGCATTAATTGGCGACAGAGCAGGGAGGCCATCCACGAACCTTCCTGCCACAGACTTAATCTGGGTGGAGATGGGAAGGTGGCAGGGTCCCCACCAGCAAAATCACCACAGGGGAAGGGCATTAAATTCCACCTGTGATGTAAATTACACAGCAATTTCTGGCCCATCATTTCCTCTTGTTAAACTTTGGAAGGCCAAAGCCATTGTCTTCAACAACTGCCACAAATTCTGTATATTTTCCATGAACTCCATCTCCCTCTCTGACAGCTGTCTGAGTCCATTCACAACTTGGATGTTGAGTTCAAACTTGAGCTGAGCTGTCAGCCCCTTATCCACTGTATCACAAAGATGGTTCCATCTCCACAACATTGCTCACCTTTCAGTTCTGCTTCAGCCCAGTTGCTGCTGGAATCTTTTCTGCCTTCAGGCTCAACTATTCCAATGCTCTGCTGCCCATACCCTATTGCACACCAAGTCCTGCCTGCCCAAAACTCCTTCACCTACATTAGCTCCCAATTTTTCCAATTCCTCATCTGTGTTTAAACCTTGGCAGAGCTTAGAACATTAATGTTCCAAGCTGATAGATTCTGCAGAACTGAACTGATAACATTAATCGGACATTCTTCTGAAAAATGGAACCAAGTGTGAGCTTGTAGTGGTCAACCAAGAGACAACAGTTGAAAGTTTTTAAAGTCCTGAATACCTCATTTATAGGGGTGAACAAGAGCTCAAGAGCTGAATTAATGCACAGTTTAGCTTCCAGTTGTGTTAATAAATATTGCAATACATTAATTAGATTTAAATAAATTATTTGCCCAGGAAGTGCATTTATGTATTGGTCTGGTGTTTCGATTGACTGAGGTGGTGAAACGAATAAATATATGGCCAGAAAAGCCAGCTGCCTCAGTCAAGTTGCTGATCCACTGGAATAATATTGCTTTTTTTCCCCACCAATTGTCGCTTCGGGTGGTAATTTTGTTCAGTTTTTTTTTTAACTAACTGCTGTAAGAGGACTCTGCCATGCACAAGTGCTTAGATTTTGTTGAGATTTGCAATGTTTACTAGAGACTTTATTGTGAAGATCATGAATACAATAATATTGTCCTGACAATGATACATAAATAAACCTTCAGAATATTAGATCATTGTTTTTTTATCTCTGAAATCTGTTTGAAGGTTACTTTTTATGTGAAGCCATTGAAATATTTGATCCATAAATGGACTTGCAGAAGGCATTTGATAAAGTTACACATAATAGACTTGTTAGCAAAACTAAAGCACACTGGATTAAATGCAGCGTAAATATGAAATTTGCTAAGGGACAGAAAACAGTGGTGATGAACAGTTGTTTTTCCAGAGAGGAGTGAAGTATGCAGTGGTATTCCCCTGAGAGTTGATGTTCTCTTTGAAATATACTAATGACCTGGACTTGGATATGCAGGGCATAGTTTGAGTTTGCAAATGAAACAAAACTCGGAAATTTAATAATGTGATGGTAGCAGACTTCAGGAGGACATAGACAACTGGTAAAATGAGCACATCCATGGCACATGAAATTTAACACAAAGACGTGTGAAGTGACACATTTTAGTAGGATGAATGAGGAGAGGCTATATAAACTGAATAGTACAATTTTCAAGGAGATACAGGAACGGAGAGACCTGGGGGTGTATGTACAGAAATCCTTAAAGGTGGCAAGACATGTTGAGAAATTGTTAAACTTGTAGAATTCTTGGCTTTATAAATAGGGGCATATAGAATACAAAAGCAGGAAAGCAATGCTAAATCTTTATAAAACACTGGCTAGGCATCAGCTGCAATATTATGTCATTTCTGGGCACTACACTTTAGGAAGGATTTTAAAGCCTTTAGCTAGGCGCAGAAGAGATTTATTAAATGGTACCTGGGACAAGACCGTACAGAGACTGGGAAAGCTGGCCTGTTCTCCTTAGAGCTATAAGCTTTTGAGAGAAAATTTGATAGAGGTGTGTAAAATCTTTAGGTGTTTTGGTAAGTGTAAAGAAGGCGAAATTGTTCCAGGTTGTAGAAGGATTTGTTAATAAGAGAACACGGATTTAGGTAATTGGCAAAAGAATCCAAGCTAGCATGAGGAAAACAATTTTTATGCAGTGAATTGTTGTGGTCAGGAATGCTGTGCCTGGAAGCAAAGTCAATAACAACTTTCAAAAGGTAATTGGATAAACATTTGAAGAGAAAAATATTTACAGGGCTGCGAGGAAAGAGCTGGGGAATGGGACTAATTCGGTAGCCCTACCAAAGAACTAGCACAGCAGCCTGAATGGCCGCCTTCTATGCTTTACCATTGTATAATTCTAAATATATCTGTGACAAAGAGGGACAGGAATAAATGAATGAACTTGTTTACTTTGATATGCTTCTTTTGAATTATATTTCCTTTTCCTTCCAGGCGAAATACAAAGAAGACTTTGAAAGGAACCGGGGAAGAGGATTTAGCATCGTTACTGACACTCCTGAACTGCAGAGATTAAAAAGAACTCAAGAGCAAATCAGTAATGTATGTAGTGTTCTGTCTGAGAACATGCATGAGGATAGATTTTTTTCTTGTTTTGTTTATATAGTATGGACAGTGGAGATGGTACTGCACTGTTAGGAGAGAATGCATATGTGTATGGTGAAAATAGAATGCCTGGATGTAGAATGTGGAATGATATGGGAACACCAGATATTTCTCCTCCAAAATATCTTGCTTTTGTTGTAATACACAATTCATCCTACCGAAAGAAATGTTGTGTTAATGTGTTGATACAATTAGTGTTCTCAGATAATGGGAATCATTTTATTTTACATGGATTCCGGAAGTGCATGTGAGACTGTTTGAGTGTTTTGTGACATACACATGGACATTTATGCACAAAAATGCACCATACATCAAATGAATGTAACCATCACAAATTGATTCAAGACAAAAAGTGTTTAAAACTGCAATAATCTTGCCTTTCTTTTAAAAATTATATTTACTTGTTTTCCCATCTCTTAATCTCTGAAGGTCTGTGCAGACTGAGGGGATTTTAGGCTTTCTTGATCTTCCACTACCTGAATTAATTCAAGTTCAATACATCTTATGTTAAGTAAAGGTACTGACACACAATCTGTTCCTCTGTCTGTGCATTGTCTGTTGAAGACCACATGAATAGTTGGAAATTTATATCACTGAATTTTACTTTTAAACAATGTATTTGTCTGTTTAAAAAATGCCAAATTCTAGTTGAATTATTTTACATCCAAGTAAGAAAATTGTTGAGATTAGATCACAATTCTTGTGGCCTTTAAGAATTGTGTAAATGCAGTGGATCACAACTTAAGCTGCATGAACTAATAACATTAACATGGAAATGTTTGGCTGAGCACAGTGGGTTTTTCTGGTGTTTGCTATTACCAAGAATTGTTTTCACACCACTCCAAGGATCATTAAGGCACATTGACAGCACAATTAATCATTTTGAGTTGAACGTTTTGAGTTTCACAAGTTAATTTTCAGTGCATCTACCAAGACAAATGGGCATTGAAGAATTTTGTGAAATAAGGTAGGCCTTTTTTTATTTGAAGTTTTAAAAAGTTGAATGATTTTGTATTATGAACTGATTAACTGAATCAATCAAAATATTTTTTCTGTATTTGTAGTGAACATTGAATAGTTTTATTTTCCTGTTTATTACAGAAAAACCGCAGCCACTAAAATCAAACCCTGAAGGGGCAATTTGTGAAATATACCCTTTAAAGTGATTTAACATGTACTGAGAATGGTATATGGGCACAGCAAGGTGATCAATCATGTCAATAAATTTACATCTGCATACCATTAAATCTCAGAAAATGTTTGCAGTGTGGATTATGTTAACACTTGTTAATTGATCTTTGGTGAGTTGACTGAATAATCTATGTTTGCAGGGCATAACATGACATTAGCTGGTCTTGGTTGTGTAAAGTGAGTGATGTATTTAATGAGCTAATGTGAGTAATTTCCTTATTCTTTTTGCTAATATGGATATCAAAACGTTCTATAAATTTGGCACGCCATTGCTGTTTGATTTTGAATGCATATGATTAATCCCTGAAAAATGAAACTGTTTTTTAAAAATTCTGTCATCTGTCTACTCATCATTGTAATAGCTAAAATAATTTACTAATTTTATTTGCTCAAACCTCAAGTTCCTTCCCATAATTAGAAATGCTTTGTATTACATCACCAATGACTTGAGCCTTTCTGAAATTACATTAAATATATTTAACAGGTGACTTTATCTCATTTTCCTCTGGATTTCTTTCAAAAATGGGTAAGTTAAGAACTACCATTACCTGATTTTGCTTGTATTTTGGTGGAACTTATTTTACTCAAGATGGAAGATTTCATTGCTTCGAAATTAACTTTGTGCATTAGTACAAAAACTGGTATTTCAAGGTGAGATGTAGCATGGCCATAATTTCTAGTTCCTGTGTTCCAGCATTTTGTTCTGTCCTTACATTTATTGAAAAACAGCATCTATCACCATTACAGATGTCCTTCTAATAAAGCAGGCAGCTTTGGCTGAGTTACAAACAGTTTTATGCTGTAAATTGGCACTCGGTTACAAGTGCTGGGGTGAAATAAAAACAGAAAATGCTTGAAATACTCAGCAGGCCTGGCAGCATTTGTGGAGAGAGAAACAAAGTTAATGTTTCAGGTTAATGATCTTATATCAGAGCAGAAGAGCTGTGTTGAGTTCACCCAAATCATTTCATGGAGAGGTATACAGTCAGCTAGGATTAAAAGTAGTGTCAATCCATTAACCTGGAATCCAAACTCGGATTGGAGAACCAAAAGGGAAGGTGCAGTTTATTGAATATTAAAATGTTGGTATTGTATCAATCATGTTATGGGCCAGTGTTCAAGCATTCTTTTGTATCAGCTATTATTTCAACCATAGTAACTAACTTTAATTCTCTATGAGTATATATGTGCCAATGCAATCCTGTAATTACTTTTTCGTTGTTGGTAATGATACAGAAAATGACTTAGTTTTGAACAGGAGAAAGCTGTAATCAATAGAGACACCTAGTTAAAAGAAAAATGATGGTGTTACAAACATAACCTTAAAATTACTGGCAGGCTGCTGTGTCACATTACGTGAAACGCCAACAAACTTGTGCCCTTCTGTCTATTCTAAGATTGAAGCTGTTCCAAATTTTGGGATGGGATCGTTAACACAAAGGCAACATCACCAGTGGCATTAATCCCGGGTGTTTAACCCATGCAGACTGAGGAATGTAGTAATGGAAGCCATTCTGATCAGAGGTCCTTATTTTTAAAAATGTTAAGGAATAGACATTTGCTGCATTAATAATGGGATCTCTCCACAATCGGAAAATGTTGCAAATACTTGGCAGGTCTAGCAGCACATGTGGAGAGAGAAAGAGACTTAATGTTTCAGGTCAATGACCTTTCATCAGAACTGGGAAAAGTTAGAGATGTAATGGGTTTTGAGCAAGGGGGACAAGGTTCAAGGAAGGTCTGTGATAGACACGAGAGATTGAATAACAGGAGAGTTATTCATACAGGACCAAAGGGAATGGTGATGGGACAAGGAAATAAACAAAGAAGCAAATGATGTGCCTAGAGCAGGTGTGCTGCTGTCTGAAAGCAAAAATAAGAAAAACTGAAACATGGGGCAGGATTTTTCAGTTGGCGTGTGGGGGCGGGCCTGACACGCCAACGTGTAAAATGACGCACGATGATGTCGGGCGTGTGTCCTGACGTTTCGTGATGTTTCATTCGGTGGGCGCAGGCTGGAGCCGGCTGCATGTCCGTTGATATGTAAACAGCTTATTAAGGCCATTAAGGAAGTAATTATTGTAATTGTTAACGCTGCCCGTCCATCCTTACGGTTGGCAGGCAGGCGAAAAGGCCAAATGGCCTTCATGTTTTTTAGGAAACCCCATCCATGAGTGGGATGAGGTTTCCTAAAGTTTTTATTAATTAAATAAAAATGTTTTCCTACATATAAAAATATGTCCCATCTCATGTGACACAGCCACATGAGGGGACATGTTTAGATAAATTTTTCATCCATTTATTCATTACTTACAATAGCAATTCAATCTCCCTGAGGCAGCTCCGTGCCTCAGGGAGATTGAAGCACTCTTTCCCGTACATGCGCAAAAGAGCCCTGGCCCTGACTCTCCCTCGGCCCCCCGCCCGCACAGATAGCGCTGAGCACTATGGCTCGAGTCTTACGCTGGGCAGGCCTTAATTGGCCAGCCCGTGTAAAATGGTGGCGTGGAGCTGATCATGGGTGGCGATTGGCTCTGCGACCACTCCCGCCGAGCCCGCTCACCAACTGAAAAATTCTGGCCATGAAAAGGAAAGAAAATGGGGGACAGAGTTTATAGTCTGGAATGGTTGAATTCAGTGTTGAGTCCAGAAGATGGTAAAGTGCTGAATCAAATGATGAGATGCTATTCCTCAAGCTTACCTTGAGCTTCACAGGAACAGTACAGCAGGCCAAGGACAGATGTCAGTGTGAGAACAAGGTGGAAAATTAAAATGACAGGCTACCAGAAGCTCTGGGTTATGCTTGGGGACTGAATGCAGGTATTCCACAAAGCGTTGTGGCCTGGTGCACTGAAATTCAGTCTGCAACCTAATTTTTAACTGTCCACTGTCTGGCATTAGCTGAGTGGACAGGGTTAAAATGGCCCTAAGACCTGTCACAGTATGAAGATAAAAACTGAACAGGTGTTGCTTTTCCCCAATTGAAGCATTTATCAAAGACGTTTTTTCTTTTAGTCTTAGCAAGACTAATAGCCAGTATTTGTAAATTATTGGTACCTAGGAAGCAGTACTCAAAAACAACTCTGTACCATCCGTTCTTCATTAGAACAACTTGTAAACCTGTCACTGTGTTCTGTTCCAGCAGTTCTTCCCAGGAAATGCTGCACGCAGCTTGTGGGTATATAACCTCAGAACACAAATTAAATGAAAGGATTTGGACTTAAGATCAGAACAAAAGAACTGTATGAATGTTTGGCAGTGTAACTGGTTATATAGAGACACCATGAAGTATATTACTTCAAAAGTACTGGAAAACAATAGCCATCACTTCTTTTCCATTAAATATTTGCATTTTTTTGCAGAATAAATGCTTTCCTTGATGATTTGAGAGAGAATGGAAGAACTGAAGTCTACTGGATACCAAATCTGAAGGAAAATTATCAGTGAGTTTATTAGTAATAACGAACTCCAGTTGATAAAACTATTGTAAGACTTGCAATAAAAGCAGCAACTATGCTTCATGAATGTACCAACATAACCTTGATGTCTACGTACACATTTTCTTTTAAATTTGATTTCCTTTTGCAAAAGTCAGTTTTAATTGAATAAATTAAAAATCCCGGTGAAACGTTATTATGATAAACCATAAACAAATTCTTTGATGTACCACAAAATTAGTTGTCCATTTTTGGTGATTTTGCCATCAACCCCTGATACTTAGCCTGTGCATGAATGTTGGGGCTTGAGGAGTCCCAGATATTGTGCTTTGGTACTTATCCTCGTACGAGCAGCACTATGGGAGGAATAAGTGATAGAAATCCTGTTACTGCTAGAGCCGCAGTGGCCAATAGGTAAGTTATCAGTGACCTGGGGAGATTGCGATCCACAGGTAAGTGATCAGTGATTGTGAGGTGGGGAACTGAAGCCCACATGTAAGTGATTGTGGGATTTGGGGTTGGAGAGTGGTCTTGGAGCTTTCCTATTTGTATTTGTGTATGCAAATGCCTGCTTGAGGTGTAGGTAAATGGCACCTCTTGAATGTCCTTAAGAGTGTGCATGCTCTTCCTGCACATAAGTTAGGCTACTGTTCTTTTTCGAATAGAACAGAGTTTTAGTCAGCTGTGCTGAAACTCAAGCAATGATATTAACTCTGCTTGCTGAGCAACCGGACAGTTCAAATGATTTATCCTGCCATTTGTCCTGTTGGTTCCAATTTTTACCTGCTTTTTTAAGCAGGTGAGAGGAACTTTTGACGGAAGACTTGGGTCTTTTTTTCAATATGAAGGTGAGCCATTGATGACACCGGGGTCTGACTAAAATTTTATCCTGAGTCTATATGGTTGTGGGCTGCCCATTAGGCCAACCAGGCAGCAAGAGGAGCTGAGGCCAATTTTTTTTCCTTCTTTGTTGGCTAGGAGGAACTTCAAGAAAAACTGAAGTTACCTGAAGTGATGTACAAAGGAAGATGGTACATTATTACCAGAGGATTGTTGCCCTCCAAGGAGAGCTAATCCAAGAAGTGCACAATTATAAAACTTGATCAGGGTTGTATTCTTCCAAGAATACACAATCAATTTCTGGGCAACCAACATTAGCACAGGAAGCAGGACGAAGGGGAGAGTATATCCCAAGAAGTCTAGCTTTGTTCTTTGGGTCTTAACAAAGCATTTGATCCAAAATGAACTGGAATTGGAAAGCCGTTTTGCCTAGAGTGAATTACTTTGCAAACTAGAAAGAAAAAATTCTCTCTAATATGAATAACACCTAACCCTACTTCCGGAATATCCATTTAATTATCAGTGTGTAATTATCCAAAGTTGCGTTCAGTGGCATGGCATTTTCATATTCATATTTTCTTCAGGTCAGCATTGTGTATTCTTTGTGCATTTTGTCCATGTGATACAATTTTAATTTGCTTTGTAAACTGAGTATAATTTTTGTGTGGTGTATGACCAAACATTGTACATTGAAAACTAACTATTCCCTCAATAAGCTGTGTTGGGACTTATAGATCCCAGTTGCACGCTAGTTGTGGGATGGCCAAGCTGGTACTATAAATAGGGTTGAGACACTTCTTAGGTGGAAAACAATATGTTTATTTACAAGGGTACTCTGCAGCAACTTGTGTGCTTTCACATCAAACACTACCTCCATACTACTGATTGCAGAGATGTATGACCGAACATTGTACACTGAAAGCTAACTATTCCCTCAATGAAAAAGAAATTGTGCTAGTTTGGTTGCTAAAGAATCTCCAGTTAGCTTTTTCATGCCTGACTTGAACGTTTGAACCGCCTTCTTGGCCAGTTCATTTTAAGAAGGGTGGTACGGTGAGGTTTTTACTTAAGTGATATGGTTGAGGCTGATAAACCGTTGAAACCCAGCACTCGTAAAAGCCATGCCGTTACCAGAAATGACCACATCTGGTGGTCAATTAATGGCAAAAATTTGACGGAGCTTCTCAATTGTAACTGAAGATGTTGGTGATTTCACCTCATATATGTCCATCCATTTTGAGTGGGAATCAATAATGAGCAGAAACATTGTTCCCATGAAAGGTCCCACATAGTCAATGTGTAATTGTACTCATGGCCTCCTGGCCACTCCCAAGGGTGTAATGGAGCTGTTGAAGGTAACGTTTTTGCAATTGCTGACACCACGCAATTCTTCACTTCTCTATTTCTCCATCCATCCCAGGCCACCATAGATAACTGCCTGCTACGGTCTTCATTCGGGAAATTCCTGGATGTGCACTGTGTAGTTCAATTAACGATGGCTTTCTTCCCTTTGGAGGAACAATCACTCGTGTTCCCCACAATAAGATATCATCCTGGCTGGTTATTTCATGTCTAGAATATTGTGAGCAATTTTGGGCCCTGTATCTCAGGGAGGATGTTCTGGCCCTGGAGAGGGTCCAGAGAAGGTTCACGAGAATGATCCCAGGAATGAAAGGCTTAACATATGAGGAACGTTTGAGGACTCTGGGTCTATACTTGATGGAGTTTAGAAGGATGAGGGGGGATCTGATTGAAACTTACAGAATACTGAAAGGCCTGGATAAAGTAGACGTGGGGAAGATATTTCCATTAGTAGGAGAGACTAGGACCCAAGGGCACAGCCTCAGAGTAAAGGGAAGATCTTTTAGAACAGAGATGAGGAGAAACTTCTTTAGCCAAAGAGTGGTGAATCTATGGAATTCATTGTCACAGAAGCTGTGGAGGCCAGGTCATTGAGTGTATTTAAGACGGAGATAGATAGGTTCTTGATTGGTAAGGGGATCAAAGGTTACGGGGTGAAGGCAGGAGAAAGGGTTTGAGAAACTTATCAGCCATGATTGAATGGCGGAGCAGACTCAATGGGCCGAATGGCCTAATTTCTGCTCCTATGTCTTACGGTCTTATGGTCTTCTGCTGAAGTACAGTTTCATTTTGTCAGATACAGGCTCTTGTGACCAACCATGAAGCACTTGTTCTTGTACTTGAGATAGGACTGCATCCCGACTTGTCCAGTCTCTGATCTGTCCAGCGCATACCAGCAAGGAATCTAAGAAACTTAACAATAAAACAAGTTCTTTTGGAACTGGGACATCCTCCCCGTTTTCTTGTAAAGGCAAATGACTCAGTGCATCGGCATTTGCAATTAGATTTCCAGGCCTATGTACTCAAATGCTGCCAGGATTAAAGCCTTATTTGTGTTTCTGTGTCTTCTTTCCACGTGCCGCCGCCTTTCTAGCACTGACTTTAATCCAGGTCTTTTTGAATTCAGTATTGGCCAGACTACTCTCAGATGTGAGTCCACTTGAGTGAACTCATTGGCTGAGTCTCTCAGAATTTCATCACCTATCTGCTTCTTAGAAAGCTCTGTGATTTTTGTCTCCAAAGCCTCTTTGGCTTCATGCAGCTGATTCTTCAGCTCTTCCAACTTTTTCTTGTATTGTTTGCTGCCTCCTGGAAAATTGAGCATTGCTGTGCCCTCTCTGTTAACTCATCCTTCAGTTTACTCAGAGAAGTGCTGAATTCTTTGTTTTGTTTCATACTTTTCCAAAGGTACAAACTTAGACCTGAGGGAATCTTGTATTGTGTGAAGGTCTTTCAACAGATTTTCTTTATCCTTTTGAAGGATGCTCACTTTGACTCAGACTGTCATCAAGCATGGTCTCTTCGAGTTCCTTTTGCTGTTCTACCATGTTTTGACTTAAGTAAGCCTGCTTTCCTACAGGTAGTTGAGTCCTTATGCACTCCTTTTCAAAAACAAGAATGCTTCCAGCTTCCTTTTGGAATTGCAATGGCCATTCAAGGTTCATTTCCCTCAGGCAGTTTCGCCCAAGTAGGCTTGGTGCTCTGCCTCTCAATACCAACACTGGGAGCTTTGCTGATTGGCTCCCGTAATGGACAGTTACTCTGCTTATACTTTTGACTTGGACGCCTTTGCTGGTGTATGTTTTTAATTTGGTATCAGTTTCTTCTAAATTCAATTTGTGTTCCCCATTATTCAGATATCTGAAGGTATCTTCCCCAATTACTGTAGTGGAAGCTCCTGTGTCCACTTCCATTCTAACAGATCTGCCATTTACTTTCACTGTTACATACATTGGTTCTGTCTTTCCAGCCTTCAAATTAAACAATGAATAAATGTCTGAATTTGTTGCTTCAGGCTCTTCTACATTGTAGATCTCACTGTGTTTTTTCTTTTGTTTGAAAGTCTGCCTGATTCTTTCCCTGCACTCTCTCATTATGTGTCCATTTCGATGGCAATAAAAACATTTAATTTTTTAAAACTATTTTGCCAATGATTATAAGACTGCTTGTTTCCACCTCTATGGCAATTATTAATTGTTTTCACTGCTAAATCATTTCTTCTTATTTTTCTGCTAGCGGTGACTATTTCCTGCTTCTCGGCAGAGTCCCTTTTTTTGTGCCCTTTTTGGCTGAGGCTTCCCACCCAACGTGGAGGACAGCGTCATTTTGCTCTCCCTGCATGGCTTTTGAATCCCTTACTGTGCTTTCCAAGGCCAGTGCTATCCCTTCTTAAAATCCGAATTTATTTTGGACAGTAATCTCTTCTGAATCCTGTCCTCATTCACATCGCACATTAAACGATCTCTGAACATGTTGTTTAGAGATGTACCAAACTCTGTGTTCTGTTAACTGTTTCAAACTTGCCACATAACAAGCAACTATCTCACTTGGGGCTCTATTTCTCGAGTTAAACTTGAACCATTGCATCGTTACTGAGGGTTTTGGCTGATAATGACCCTTCACGAGGTCCACTAATTCATCAAAATTTTTCGAATCTGGGTGCTGTCAAACTTTGAACCAAGTCGTAGGCTTTGTTTCCACATGTGGGTAAAAGGATCGCTCGCCTCTTCTCTTTCCTCCATAATCTCGTTTGCTTGGAAAAAGAACATGAGGCATTCACTATAATGAGACCATTCGATCATGGCTGGATTGAAAGGATCAATTCTTCCAAATCACAGCATCCTGTGAGGGGATTGCTTCGACGATTTGAATGGACTTCTACTTACAATTACTATGTGAGGTACAGCCTGATTTTGTTTCTCTTGATCTCTTCCATTAACTTATTCTACCCTTGACATCAGTTTATTGCATCTTTGCTTTATCCTTGTTTTATCCTTATCAATTTTTGGGTCTGTGAATCCTGGTTGCATGCTTGTTGTGGGATGGCCGAGTTGGTACTATAGAGTTGATCAGTTGACACTTCTTAGGTGGAAAACAATATGTTTATTTACAGAGGTTCTTAGCAGCAACTCGTGTGCATTCACATCAAACCCTATTTCTATACTACTGACTACAGCCTGCGTTGTACTTTAATTGGTTACACAAGATCATGTGATCTTCCTTTATAACATCCTCCTTAAAGGTATTCTATACATTAGATAAAACCATAATTACTACAGCTGCAAAGCAACATTTATTTACTATACATACGTGTCTGTTTCTAGTGATTGCAAAAAGGCAATCAAATGACTGGCCCAAAATAGGTAAGCATTTTCAGATTGTGTTTATTTGAGTTAGACAATTCTGCAAAATGGTTGCTTGCTGAATAACATGGAATAAAATATGAGTGAGTAGAATATCATAAATTTGTAAAATATGATTGTTATTATAATAAATTTGAAATAGATTAGTAGCTAGTAATTGCTTTTCATAATTTATTTAAATCATCTTTCAGTAGATAACAAGCAGGCTGTGCACATTAGGCTCAGCTCAGACATCAGGCTCAGCTGCTCAAAAGTATTGAAGATTGGCTTGTGTGACTCATTGTAAAAGGCAATTTTATTCACATTTCTGAACAACACTTACAGGGCTATGTGGAAAGAGCAGGGGACTGGGATTTATTGGATAGCTCTATTAAAGAGCCAACGCATGCACGATTGTTTGAAGGGCCTGTTTCTGTGTTGTATCATTCTATGAGCACCTGAAATTTTAAAACACAAACATTTTGTTACAATCCCTGTGGGGAACTGTAAACCAAAATAATTTAACTTACCAAATGACCCTCTGATGAAGAAATTACCAACAAGATTCAACTTTTTGTAACTATTACTTTAACACAAATTTGGAAATAGTGCAAATTAAACACAAATTAACAGGCAAATGATTCTTCAGATAAGAAGGTAAATTTCACTTTAAATAGTTGATGCAACAAAGGTGGGGGGGGGGGGGGGTGGAATTTCCACACAATGTGGAAAGGGGATCCTGGAGGGAAGTACCCCTTTTCCTGCCTGTGGCCTGAGCAGGGTGACCTGCCAAGCTTGCCCATTCCCCCACCCCACCCAAACTGACTGTGATCTCCTGTCAGCCTTAAAAGTGAGACTGGGCAGAAGTGGGCCTTAATTGGTCACTTTTGGGCCTCAAATGTGGCAAGGGCAAGTCAGCCGCACTAGGCCTCACCTGCCCCACATAAAATTGCAAAAAGTCAGGAGCAGGAGGGTGGAGGAAGGCCACCCAGGGAATATTAATGCCCCCCCCCCCCCCCAAAAAAAAACATGCAAAACCCACTGGCAGGGGACCATAAAATTCTGCCCCAGTTCTTTAGCACCTCTGAGCTATTCAGACTGTTTTACAGGATTTAGACCTTTTTAGCCAGCACATACAATTCCTCCACGGGATCTTGTCTTCTTTACAGCATTACTTTCTCTGTGTGTCTTCTCTGTGTCTGGTCATATGGCTTTTAAAAAAATGTTAATTTCCTTCCTGTTGGCACCGCTTCCAGGTTGAGGGTTGCCAACCCACGTAGACCAGTGTTTCTTATTATCCAAGAAAATTGCAATTGATCCCATTACAATTGATACAAATACTTAAGTCATTTTCAAACATTCTTTAAAAACAATTACAGATTCCATAAAATTAAAGAAATTACAAATTTTCCTTGCTGTACTGCTTCCAGGTCGGAGGCCATCACATTGTACGAATATAAGGTCGGAAAGTAAGTCATTGGCTATTTGTTTATTCCATTCAGGAAGAGTTGTATGCTCACTTGTAGTTGTATCAACAGCTCCCTATATAAACTACTTTTACGATCCAACATGCAGGAATGAAATTGTTGTTCAATACAGCTGGATGAGAGATTTGATACCAATACTTCTTCATTCTTACGCAAGATTGATATTTGATGAAACCCAAAATCTGGTTCCATCAGCAGCATCAACAACAATTTGGATTTATGAAGAGCCTTGAAAGTAAATGTCTGAAGGCTTTTCAAAAGAGAAATATTTCATCATGGCAGAACCACTGCATAACCTGGGAGAGCGCGAATAGGAGGATTGTTGGAAAGCTTTGTTGAAAATATAGTCTTGAGGGCATTTTTAAAGAAGAAAACACTTGCATTTGTATAGCGCCTTTCACAACCACCTCTCAAAGTGCTTTACATCCAATTAAGTACTTATGAAGTGTACTCTTGTAAGTTAGGAAACAGAGCAGCTAGTTTGCCTGGTCAGAAAACTCTTTTTGGATAGATTGGACATAGTGTACTTGGATGTACAGAAGGCTTTTGATAAAGTCCCTGCAGGATGTTGGTTAGCAAAATTAAAGCTGGAGGTAATACACTGGTCCATGGATTAAGGATTGGTTAACAGGCAGAAAACGGAGAGTAGGAATAAATGAGTCATTCTCATATTGGCATGCTGTAAGTAGTGAGGTACGCCAAGGATCAGTACTTGGGCTTCAGCAGTTCATAAGATATATCAATGCTTTGGATGTGGGGACCAAATGTAATGTTTCCAATTTCGCTGATGACGCAAATCTAGGTGGGAATATGTGTTGTGAGGAAGGTGCAAAGTGGCTTCAAGGGGACTTGTGGACTTAGTGATTGGGCAAGAACATGGCACATGGAATATAATATGGAAAAATGTGAGATTATCCACTTTGGTAGGAGGAACAAATGTACAGAGTATTTCTTAAATGGTGAGAGATTAGAATTTGTAGATGTACAAAGGAGGGGCAATCATATCTACAAAATACTTAAAGGAATAGACACAGTAGATGCAGGTAAGATGTTTCCCCTGGTTGGGGAATCTAGAACCAGGGCACACAATTTCAAAATAAGGGGAAGACACTGCTGAAGCGGTCCATGTCCAAATGCAGCAAGACCTGGACAATATCTAGGCTTGGGCTGGCAAGTAACATTCACAACACGCAAGTGCCAGGCAATGACCACCTCCAACAAAAGAGAATCTAACTATCACCCCTTGACATTCAATGGCATTACCATCACTGAATCCCACACTATCAACATTCTGGGGATTACTATTGACCAGAAACTGAACTGGACTAGCCACATAAATACTGTGGCTACTAGAGTAGTTCAGAGGCTAAGAATCCTGTGGCGAGTAACTGTCCTTCTGACTCCCCAAAGCCTGTCCACCATCTACAAGACTCGAGTCAGGAGTGTGATGGAATACTCTGCACTTGCCTGGATGAGTGCAGCTCCAACAAGACTCAAGAAGCTGACACCATCCATGACACAGCCTGCTTGATTGGTACCTCATCCACAAATATTCACTCCCTCCACCACAGAAGTACAGTGGCAGTAGTGTGTACCATCTACAAGATGCATGCAGGAACTCACCAAGCCTCCTTAGACAGCACCTTCCAAAATGCAACCACTACGATCTAGACGGACAAGGGCAGCAGACACATGGGAACAGCACCATCTGAAAGTCCCCCTCCAAGCTATTCACCACCCTGACTTGGAAATATATTGCTATTCTTTCACTGTCACTGGGTCAAAATCTTGGAACTCCCTCCCTAACAGCGCTGTGGATGAATCTACACCACATGGACTGCAGCGGTTCAAGAAGGCAGCTCACCACCACCTTCTCAAGGGCAATTGAGGATGGGTAATAAATGCTGACCTAGCCAGTGACATCCACCTCCCTTGAATAAATAAAAAAAAATAGGAATAATGTGGTGAAAAGGGCATTGAAGTAGATGATTAGCCATGATTGTATTGAATGGTGGAGCAGGCTCGATGCGTTGAATGGCCTACTGCTGCTCCTATGTTCCAATGTCCAGTGCAGTTTTTCCACACAAGCTAAAACAGTCTAAGAGCCATTAGCAAGTACTTAGTCAAAGATAGATATTACTAATACAGCTACTCGTTTTATGCAGTTGTGGAATTAAGGTTCATTACATTACGGTGCCAAATAAAATGCACAAGAATCCCCACCTACTTTTTTGCCAGCATAGATTGATTACAATACATGCAGCTATCAGCCTCTTTGAGAAGAGAAATGTAGAAAGCAGATCCAAGTATGGAGATGATATTTTAGAAGAGCACTTTATGGCTTTAACGTGAATTATCTTGGCTTATGGGAGTAATCGCCTGTGATAAGGTTTTGGTTAAGGAGTGAAGATATGATTTGATTTGAAACGTATTTCAATGAACTATACCACTATTCCCATGTCATTGAATGCTTGTTGGTAGTTAGTAGGGCACAAACCTTTATGCTCCATTCATTTTTTTTTTTTTAGAAGTTCAAGTGTAAAATCATCAATACAAGAGGACTGCAAAGGCTTTGAATGTGGCTGATTGCACAAATATGAAAATATAATTCTGTACATTGCTTTCAAAGGACTCAATCTGCAAGGACTCTATATATTGTACAGAACCATTATTATGCTGGTTATAACTAAATATCCTGGCTCCATCCATAATTCTTTGTCATAATTCATGTGCTCCAGTATTATTCAAACAGCATAGCTGAGTCCAATGATGGTGTTATGAGACCAAGGGCTGAATTTTAACCGAATAAAAAGAGCAAGTTTGAGTTGGATGGCAGTTAAAGTTTGAAAGATCTGTTTCCTGAGCCAAACTTGCCTCCAACCTGCCCATTTCTGGCTTCAATTGAGGCTGAAGCTGGGTTGGAACTTCAAATTTGATAATGAGGCTGTGGGTTTTACTGTCATTCAGTTTTTCAACTTCAACACGAGTTGGCTGGATTTCTTGAGCATTGGGAAAGCTGGCAGCTTCTTGAGCCCAGGACTTGACAGGTTAAGTACTTTGCCTCCTGAATCTTGGTTCCTGCCTGAGGAGCCTCTGTGATTGGGATCCCCTTCCCCTCCAAACCCACAGATCTTCCACCCCTCAAGGCCTTTGATCCTACCACAAGGCGTCCTATGCTACCACTCACCACAAGCGCCCCCCCCCTCCCCTGCCTCCACCTGCTAGCAGACCTTTGATTTTCCCTCCCATTAGATGTCTTGTTTCCTCTCCCCGCCTCCCATAATCATGAGGCATCGATGGTCCCACCCTGATGGTCTTCAATGACGTATTCCTTTCTATCAGTTTGTAGCTCTCTCTCTGCAGTCTTTCCCCACTTGCTCAGTTAACTTAAAGGGGAAGTAATTTACAACAAATTGGCAACTTCTGTTGTGCAGATACAATTTCAATGAGAAGAGTGACATACATCAATATTCAGTTTTTCGCAGTGCATGGATAGAAATTCTAGTCTTTAACGAAGTATTCTGAAGAAGACTGTTAATGAATTGTTAACAGCATCTATCAGAAGATCGTAAAGTTCAGTTGCATACATTGTATTTTAATTAACAAGTTGGGAATCTGACTTAAATTATCTATACTTAAATTATAATTATTTTTAACTAAAGTTGAATCTTTTAAAGTTTTTTATCAATATTAGTTCAATTTGTGCTGAATATTATAAGAAAATGTTTGGGTTTCCCTTTATCATATTATGAAAATATTATTCCAGCAAAGTTAGGGAAAGAGACAGTTAAATCTCAGCAGTTCTCCTATACATGATGACATTGCACAACTTCTAATATGGGACATAATCAGTAAGGTTCTGCTGATGTTTCCATTGGGATAAATTTATTGCAATGCTGTCTAGATTGCACTTTATTTTAATTTCTGTTGCTTGCATTAATGTCATAACATGTTATGAACAGTTATTTTAAATTGGAATAAGAAAGATGGTATGTCATTGTGACAATGGAGAGGGAGCTGGTGTCCTCCTGCTTGCAGCTACTTGTACCAGGATCTCTGCTGTCGTGGTACATCATCCTTGTCTGTCTTGCGCCATCCTCACACATCCACTGTAGCTTGTCTGCAGCCGCTGTGTGACCTCCATCATCCAACTACGCTTATGCTGACCCCTCTTTCTGCTTTCCCTCCACTTTGCCCTCTGGAAGCGATCTCTAGAGTTGGTGTCAGCTGAATGTTAAAGTGCAACCAGTTGCTGCTGAAGAAGGAAAAGTAAAGAGAGGAAAAAGATAAGTGTGGAAAGAGAAAGGGGCAAAAAAAGTCACCAAATTCAACACAGACTCAAATTTAAAATATGGACCCCCGAGCTTGTATGGCTCAATCATTAAATTGGATTCTTCACTGGGCCAACAGGGGAAACCAAGCTAATGTTCCTTGATTTTAGTATTTTTAAACTATTTAATTAATCTCCTGAAGCCGGATTTGTATTGTACTCCTATTTTCTTCCCATCACCAGTGCTTTAAAATCCTCAACTTGAAGGGCTTTTGTCACTACACACTTTTCATTAGCGGTCTTAACAGAGCCAAATTGTATAAAATAGGATTATACAGTCGGGTGTGGGTCGTGATCACTCCTGCCTGGACCAATCGGTCAGGAATCCGGCAGACAGGATGCTAATGCCGTGCCTATGTGTAAGAGCCACAGCAAAATCTACTGCACAAACTTTTGGGTTTCTGACCCACAGCCAGCCTCATTTGCTGCAGGCATTTCCAGAAGTTAAAATTTTGCCCCATGGGCATCTATTAAACTGTTGCTGTTACCAATATTTAAAAAAAGACAAAAGCTAAGAGTAATTAGAACCATCTATGTAAAGTGATGAGGATAAGCAATGAATGTACTTGTGTTCTGATAAATACAAAAATAATTATGGTTGAATTGTTGCACTGAATGACCTAACAAAAAGCAACAAAATTTGCCAAGTTTGTTGTACTTTTCTAGCTCTGTAACACAGGAAAGGCTGTGAATACAAATGCATGAGGAGCTTCAGTGCTCCATAGAAATGGACAAGAGCAACTAACAATTAATGTTTTGCCATCATCTAGGTCATCTAACAACAATGTAATGATAAACCATTCATGCTATCCTATTTGATGGCATTTGTTAGATATATGCTATAGTTCACAATGCTTAGTAAACATGAGCCGCAATTTTAACCCTGTCCACCAGTCGAGAATGGTGCAGGAAGGAGGTTAAAATGGTGGCCACGTGGCAGCTGCTAATCTCCCACAGTGGTCCTGCCCCTGCACTTTTAATTCCTTGGTTTCTAGGGGCCTGGAGGCTGTCATCTGAGGCAGGCAGCTGGTTTCATAATTATTGAAATGTCAGTGCAAATTCGCATTGCAACATAATTTTGGTTTTGAAAAGCAATTTTTGTCAAATAGCATCAGGAAAAGAAGAGGCTTAGATGAGTTTATTTTATGTTTTGTAAGGTTCTGTCTGACTCAGAGCAGGCTTCTCCTGGTCTACTGAGGGTACCTAGGACTCCTCTGCCCCTGACTTTCTCCCCTAGTCTTTTCCAGCCACGATTGGCCTGCCTTACTAATCTATTACTTTCTTGCTAGGGGCTGTTTTCTTCCATCCCATCCATGGTTTGGCCTGCATCCTAATTCTTGCTCCGACATTCGGCCAAGGTGCCATTCCTACCTGTTTCGGGCAGGAGTCAGACCTGCACAATTTGAATGAGTTTTACGCCCATCTGTGGAGAAACACTAAAGATTGAATATTGCCAAATAACTATAATGTGGAGTGTACCGTTAGATGTACTGAAATCAGTTTCTGGCACAGAAAGGGAGCTAAATCTAAATAAGAGTTCTTCATAAAATTAACAATGTATTAAAACAGTATAAAAACAGAATTACCTGGAAAAACTCAGCAGGTCTGGCAGCATCGGCGGAGAAGAAAAGAGTGGACGTTTCGAGTCCTCATGACCCTTTAAAACAGTATGTCATAGTGACTATAAGGCAATAATGTAATCAGGACTTGAAAGATCGCTGTAAACCACTTCATTCAGTTTATAATGCTATCTAAACTGCTCGATTAGATTGCTGTTTTCTAATTACAGCACATTCTCTACATAAATAAGCAATTAAAGATAGCTTTATGATGAAAATAACTAGTATTTCCTACAATGGATGAAATATTACTACAATTAGTCAGCTTCTCTTAGTTTCTTGGTAACCAACCTTTTGCACTATTTCAGGTATAAAGATTACTAGTTATATTCACACTATAAAGATGAAAAGTTAGGGAATTTTAATAGGTTTTGAATCAAACTGCTAAGTTTTCATTTTGGAACTAACTTGACCTCCCTCCAAACCCCCCTTTAAAAAAAGTACTTAGTACCTGCCTTTCCTTATTGTATCCCTGTACCCCAGGAAGAAAATCACTAGTTGGGTGAAGGAATCAATAGCTGTATATCCACATTTGTAGATGACACTGGAGATAACAAGGCCCAGTAAGTTGTATAGATGGGAGAAGTAGGTTCTAAATGGACATAGACAGACTAAATGAGTGGGTAAAACTATGGCAGATGGAGTTTAATGTAGGACATTAACTTTGGATCGAAGAAAGACAAATCAGAATATAATCATGAGAGACTAGTTGCTGTGAGGGAAGAAAGCAATTTAGGTGACCTTGCCACTAAAAACTAGTCAGCGGTGCAAAAGGTAATTGAAAAGCCAAATGGAAATTTGGCATTTTGTCTCAAGAATGCAGTACAAAAGTGAGAATGTCACAGTTCGGTTGTACAGAGCCTTTGTCAGATCTCATTTAGACTATGGTGTTTACTTTTGTGCATGATTTACTGGCCTTGGAGAAGGTGTAGTGCAGATTTCCCAAGAATCATATCAGACCTAAAAGATTAAGTTATAAGGACAAGTTGAATAAACTTTGTTTGGTTTCTCTTGAGTTTAGAAGATTGAGGTGTTATCTAATTGAGATGGTCGAGATGGTAAAAGGAATTGATAGGGTAGATACAGAGGACCTGCTGCATTTGTTTGTGGTATCCAGAATAAGAGAGCTTAAACTGAAAATTAGAACAAGACCATGTAGGATTTTTATTAAGAAACACCTTTCATGTAAATAGTCATGGAAATATTGGACTCTTCCCCAAAAGGCTTTGCATGCAGGACCAGTCGAAATGGTCAAGATTAAAATTGATTGCTTTTTTGTAGGGCAAGGGTCTCAAGTGGTATGGAGAAAAGGTGGCTAAATGGAGAGAAATTAGTCATCTAATAAAATGGTGGAACAAGCCTAAGGGGCTGAATGTCTGCCTGGTGTTTCTGTGTTCCATTACTCTTGATCTGGCAGACGTATATCAGCTTTTGGTCCACTAATGCCTAGAAATTAAAATTCTCATCCTTGTGTTTAAATCCCATCATGGTCTATCTCCTTCACATCTCTTTAATTCCCTTAGCCCTACAACATCTCATTCCACCGCCCCATTCACCCCAGCATTACAACTCAGTTCCTTTTGACCCTCGTGCATCTCCTTCTTTCCCTTTGCCTCATCATTGGCGGTCATGCCATCAGCCACTTAATTCTCATGCCCTAGAATTCCTCCTAACTCTCATTGCTTTTCACTTCTTCCCTCTCCTTTAAGACCCTCCAAAAAAAAAAACCCCACCTCTTTGATCGAGCTTTTCATCACTCTTCTTAATACAGCTTTCATTTCCTCAAAGTTCACTTTTTTGATTATGGTGAACTTGGCAAACCTGCGTTCTTTATCTGAGAAATTAAACCATTTGCCCTTGTCAGAGGTCTGATGCAATGATATAAACCTGTGCATGCGCTTAATATGTTATCTAAATATTTGCTTAATCTACAGGTTCATAAAGCAAAAAGATATAGACAACTTAATAGAAACAACAGCTATTTCTTTCATTTTCAAAATCCTAGTATCATGACCTTACTACGATGTCTGATAATTTAAAAATTCAAGTAGAACAGATCCTTTTATTCACATTGCCTTCTATTTTCAAGCATGAGTGCTGGGTGCGAGGCATTCATCTGCACTGCAATGTTACACATTGGCCTACGTGCAGGCATCACAGCTCGAGAGGCCAAGTATCGTGCAGATAATATTGGTTTTCTGCTATGCCCACTGCCTTTGGTTGTATTTGCATTCCAGGTGTCATGGGATGTGCTTTGTGCAGTAAGCAGAGCTATATGGGAGCCTGGAGAAATTGGGCCATTGTCCAGATGGATGATGTGTATATTCTTTCAAAGAGTTATGGGCTTCTTGTGTCCGAGATGCCTTACCTGCATGTACCCTACAACATACAATCCTATCAGCATGTCAAGGGTTTGAATTCTGACATTGTGTCATACTCAGCATTGCAGGCATGGTTTTCTTATGGACAGGTTAGAGACATGGGCCTCACACTTTCAGTCATTGGCATTCAAGTGAGGCGGCCAGGTTCTGAATTATTTATTACCATGATTGTTTGCAATACGATGAGGCCCATTGTTATGATGGTGAGGGTTGCAGCCAAATGAATGTGACCGAGTCACTCGTTGACATTTATTCTCTCCCTTGAAGGGGATGGGCAGTCCCTTGAATAATTATGGAGTCAATGTACAAGGTTGTTTAGGTGAAAGTATGTCACCAGGGACTGGCTGGTGACAATTGTGATATGGGAAAATCTATTTTGTATAAGGACCCATCTGGCAATGATCCCCTCCTGCACTGAGTCAGCCCTGGCTACATGGTCATGCCTCCCAGCTGCTCTGCCATTGATGGCTGCCTCATCCTCATCTGTTTTGTATCTTCCAAATGGACCGGGGCTTCCTCCTCCCGCTCTTCATCTTCAGAGGTTGGCGCTCTGCTCAAGGTGTCACTGTCAACAATTTGCAAGCCCCTCTGTTGCTCATTGTTGTGCAGCATGCAGCACACCACTACTATTCTTGATTCCCTTGCTGTGGCATTTTGCAGAGTTCCATCTGAGCGATTGAAACACCTGAAGTGCATCTTTAAAATGCCAATTTGCCAACTGCCTACTTGATGGTACTCTTGGTGATGATATGGCTGCTATTGTAGTTGCGCACTGCCTCTGTTTATGGGCTGCTAAAGGGAGTCATTATCCAAGCTCTAAATTGGTAGTCCTTGCCCCTTAGAACCCAACCATAGATTTGTGTGGGTGGCTGAAGTAGATGAGGGAATTGGAAACTTCTTAGTATGAAGGAGCCATGGTGGCTAATAGGGAACCTTGTACACACATGAAGTGGTCACAAACCACTTGTACATTGATTGAGTGGAAGGACATCTGGTTGACAGCTGTATCTGCATGTTGAGTTGGGGCCTTTGTGGCAACATGGGTATAATCAATAATATCCTGCCCTTGAGGGAAGCCTGCCAATTGGGCAAAGGCTGTGTGCCTCTGCGTCTGAGATGCCAAATTTATATTGAAATTAATGTGATCCCCCACACAAGCAAATAGTGCATTAGTTACAGCCTTAATGCAACTGTGAGGTGCTGACTGGGATTTCCCAGGCAGACCTCCTGATGATTCCTCGAAAGATCCTGAGGCATAGAAGTTGAGAGTGACGGCATGGCATGGAGGTCGATGGATTGTGGCTCAAGTTGCTTCTGGACCATGTGACATATGTCTGCTTAGCATCAGTCACCTTTGGCACTGGTTCTCCATCGTATTGAGGTAGAAAATTGTAGGTCTGTACACCCTTCCCACAGGGTAATACCTGGCTATCCTGTCTTTCCACCTCCTTGGTGCACATGCAACAGCCTCCCTCTCCTGACTTGCCCTCCCTCTGGCCTCCAGTTGCTCACAATGCCTGGCTTCTATGGCCTCTGTGCGAGGGTGTCATGTCCACCCTCTATGTTCCTTCGCACAAAGTGCTACACCTTTGGGTGGTTGGAGTGCTGTCTGAACACTCTAGCCTCTGGCTAGTGGGGTCTTCGGCATTCCCTCCCCCCTTGACCTCCCTGCTGACCCTGCACCAACTGACCCCCTGCCTCTGCTCATAAAGGACGCTGCCCGCGCTGCTCTCTTCCTCTTCAGAGGAGGTTCCACCTATCCCCATTAGATGGGATGCAGAGGAGCAGTGCCTTGGAAATCAAGGAGCACTGTGCTGCAATACTCAGGGGAACCTTCTGGGGAAGATGAGGATCTGAGATGCTGAAAGGCAGGCTTGACAATCAAATGAGATGCCAAGAAACTCTGGGACAACTCTGTATTCACACAGAGCAAGGCACTGGCAATGACAGAGAAAATGCTGCTGCTCCGGGAGCCTTTTATCCCACCTGTGGATGAGGAAATGATTAAAACTTGAATTCCGTCCACCCGTTTTGCCCATGCAATGAGCTAAAAATCGCACGGGCAATGTAAAATTGTGGTCATTAGGCTTTTTTAATGACCTGAATTGGTTATTCAATTATCAGTGGGCGCTGCTCCGATTCCCGCGCATGTCCGCCGACCTCAATATTGAATGCCTGCATGATGTCGTCAGGACGCACACTCAGTGTTTTTTTTGTGCAATTTTATGTGGGTCCAGGTTGGGCGTGCGTCCAAGCTCAGAATGCAAGATTCAGGTCGATGTTCCCTGCTGGAGCAGCTCCCTAGCACCCTGGGTAGATATGACCTGCTCCTCTTCTTCCCCTCCTCTTCATTCCTCTGCCAACAGAGTGCACTGCTCTGCTCATTCTCCCAGTCATACAGCATTCCAAGTGAAATGCGAGTTATTGCACCCATGTGGTTTGTGCAGAATCCTTGAAGTCGAGACAAAAATCCTTCATCACCTGCCAAAACATTCCCTGTAAACGTCAGCTTTAAACAACTCTGGAAACCACCAGACACTTCTACAATCACAGCAGGAGCCATTAGGAATCAATCAACAGCTCACCTGCTGATTGATTGTAGTCTCATATATATGATATGTAGTTGATAGGCCCATTAAATTGTGCTGGCTGGGAGTGGAGTATAGTTGGTGGGGTTCCTTCCTACTGGTAAATGTGTGTTCAGCTGTGCATGTTTAACCGACGGCATTAGCTAAATTGTTGAGCTCCAAAATGGTAATGTTGGTGGCAGATCAATATTGCATGCTGATTGACATCACGATTTGCCTAGTGCATATTTCTGGCAGATGCTCCTTAGGTATGCACTAATGGCTTCATCAAAACAGCATCTGGCGTGGCTCAAACCAGAAGTGTGCGCATGCGCCGCGAGTGCCATTGTGGAGCCAAAATGGTATGGTATGTGTCGAATATGGACGCGAAGAAGTCTAATTTGTGGCCATAACATTTCCCTTGACTGCCCCCTGCTGTTCTAGTATGAGAAGATTTTTTAAAATCAACTGCTATATTCTAAACTAGTTTTCTCTTGGTGCTCCTACTCTCTCTGACCTGTTTTTGTCCCAAGTTTTTACTCAATTGAATGGCCATCCTGTCATTCTCCCTACTACCCTTGTAATTCTTTTTCATATCTTTCTACATGCTTTGATATGTCCTTGTCCTGCATGTCATGCTTAATGAGCGCAGAAATAAGCTTGTAAAGCTTCTTTAATGCTGCCTGCCAGAGGGGAAAGAGATTGACTATATTTTTGAATTATAATTTTAATTTCTCTTACTGTGACAGATCAGAAATCTGTTGCTTCTAACCCGTGAAAAAATAGTTTTTCTATTTCTTTGTGGAATTTTGGTAGTTATCCAACCAGGGACCATTTATATTTGTTCACTGTTGCCTGGAAACAGACTGGCTGAATGAATATCTGGAATATGTTTTTCTGTACATAATGTCACATTAAAGAAAGGAATGAATCACCTCTGTGTGGGCAATTTAAAAGTTAATATTCAAGTACAGATAGAGGACAGAAACACCATTACCCATACCTAGATTTTTGATGATTCTCTACTTCATCATGCCAAAATGGGGGCTCGTGGGAGCAGTTTGTTAATATTAATTGCAAGTATAAGATCATAAGACGTAGGAGCAGAAGAGTGTTGTGTAGCCAGTTCTTGTTGAAAATAACGAGAGTGACATCACAAGACGCAATAGGGTGGCGGAGAGATCAGAACCAGCGCCAGTGCGGGGAAGCTTCAATAAGTGAAGTCAGGACAAAGGTGAGAGCTGATTGGTGAGTAGTGGAAGTGTTTTTCTCCAGTTTTTCTCTAGTCTAAAATAGATTAAGCTAAGGAAAGGCAAGAGTTCTAGTTTTTATTTAAAGTACATAAATAATTTAACGTTTCTTTACTGTATTTAACTTAAAGTAAGGGTTTTTTTTCAACTAGAGGTATGGCAGGGCAGCTCAGTCCTGTGTTATGTACTACCTGCAACATGTGGGAAGTCCTAGACGTTCCTTGCGCTCTGACCGACCACGTGTGTAGGAAGTACCACCAGCTGCAGCTGCTTGAGCTCTGGGTTCGGAGCTTGAGCGGCAGCTGGAGGCGCTGAGGTGCATCCGCGAGGCTGAGAGTTTTGTGGATAGCACATTTTTAGACTTGGTCACCGTGCAGACAGAGGAAATGGGTGACCATCAATCAGAAGAAAGGTGTCAGGCAGGTAGTCAGGAAATCCCCAGGGTGCATCTTGCTCGAGAACTGTTTTTCTGTGTTGGAAAATGGTGAGAGTGATGGTTCCTCTGGGGAGTGCAGCCCTGCTCATGGCACTGTGAGTGGCTCAGCTGCATGGAGGGGGGAGGAAAAAGAGGAGAAAAGCAATAGTGGTAGTAAGGGGAACAGACAGGCGTTTCTGTGGCCGTAGATGTGACCCCAGGATGGTATGTCACCTTCCTGGTGCCAGGATCAACGATGTCACTGGCTGCAGGGCATTCTAAAGAGGGAGGGCACACAGACAGAGATATTGGTATCAACGACATAGGTAGAAAGAGGGATGAGGTCCTGCAAGCAGAATTTAGGGAGCTACCAAACAGGTTAAGAAACAGGACCTCAGAGGTAGTAATCTCTGGATTACTTCTGGCGCCATACGCTAGTGAATATAGAAATAGGAGATTAGTCCAGATGAATGCGTGGCTGGAGAGATGGTGCAGGAGGGAGGGCTTTAGATTTCTGGGACATTGGGACTGTTTCTGGGGATGAGGTTCAGCAAGGGAAGATGCACAGCCAAAATTAGAAGAGAGAACAAGTGAGTCTGGAAGGCATAGAAATTATAGGCCAGTTAAGGCACGAGAGTTTGGCAAGGTTGGATGGTATTTGTTTTAATGCAAGGAGTCTGACGAATAAGGCAGATGAGTTGAGGGCACAAATTAACACATATAAGTATGATGTCATTGCTGTCACAGAGACACGGTTGAGAAAGGGCTAGGATTGGCAGCTCAATATTCCAGGATATAAAGTCTTAAGGCGAGACAGGGAAGGCGGTAAAAGATGAGGGGGTATGGCAATATTGATCAAGGAATCAATTATAGCAATAAGTACGGATGACATCTTAGAAGGCTCCTAAAATGAAGCCATATGGGTAGAACTTAAAAACAAAAAAGGAGCAATCACATTGCTGGGAGTGCACTATAGGCCCCCAAACAGTCAGAGAAATAGAAGAGCAAATATGTGGGCAAATTTCAGAGAAGTGTAAAAATAATAGGGTAGTAATACTGGGAGATTTCAACTTCCCCAACATTAACTGGGTTAGTCATAGTGTATTGGTTTAGAGGGAGTGGAATTCTTAAAATGCATCCAGGAGAGATTTTTAAGCCAGTACGTAGAAGGTCCTACAAGAGAAGAGGGGGTTCTGGACTTAATTTTAGGGAATGAAGCTGGGTGAGTGGGGGAGCATTTTGCAGATAGTGATCATAACTCCATTCAAGGTAGTTATGGAAATGGACAAGGATGGGCCAGAAATCAGAGTTCTAAATTGGGGGAAGGCTGATTTCAATAAGATCAGATATGATTTGGCCAGAGTGGATTAGGAGCAGCTACTTTTAGGTAAATCTGCGTCAGAGCAGTGGGACACATTCAAGAAGGAAATAGGGAGAGTACAGGGCCAACATATTCCAGTAAAGGTAAAGGGTGGGACCAACAAATCCAGGGACCCTGAATGTCGAGGGATATACAGGATTGGATAAAGAGAAAAAGGGAGGCTTATGGCAGACACCGAGGGCTCAAAACAGCGGAAGCCCTGGAGAAGTATAGAAAGTGTAGGGAGGAACTTAAAAAGGAAATTAGGAGAGGAAAAAGGGGACATGAAAAAACATTGGCAGGTAAAGTAAAGGAAAATCCAAAGATATTTTACAATACATTAAGCATAAGAGGATAGCTAGGGAAAGAGTGGGGCCCATTAAGGACCATAGTGGTAATTTGTGTGTGGAGCTGGAAGATGTAGGTAGGGTTCTAAATGAATACTTTGTGACGGTGTTCACAATTGAGAGGGACGACGTGGGTATGGAAATCAGGCAGAAGTTAAAGAAATTAGCATAGAAAGGGAGGAGGTTCTAAGTGGTCTGGCAGGCTTAAAAGTAGATAAGTCTCCAGGCCTGGATGAAATGTATCCCAGGCTGTTGAATGAGGCAAGGGAGGAGATAGCAGGGGTGTTGGCAATGATTTTCAATACATCACTGGCACAGGAGAGGTGCCAGAGAACTGGAGGACAGCCAATGTGGTATTGTTATTCAAGACGGGAGGAAGAGACAAACCAGGGAACTACAGACCAGTCAGTCTAACCTCAGTGGTGGGAAACTATTGGAAGCAATTCAGAGGGACAGAGTTAATCTACACGTGGAGAGGCAGGAATTAATCAAACACAGTCAACATGGTTTTGTCCAGGGGAGGTCATATCTGACCAATTTGATTGAATTTACTGAAGAGGTGACCAGGTGTGTAGATGAGGGCAATGCATTTAACATAGTCTACTTGGTCTTCAGCAAGGCTTTTGATAAGGTCCCACATGGGAGACTGATAACGAATGTAAGAGCCCATGGGATCCAAGACAATTTGGCAAATTGGATCCAGAGTTGGCTGAGTGGCAGGAAGCAGAGGGTGATGGCCGAGGGATATTTTTGTGACTGGATGCCTGTGTTCAGTGGGGTTCCACAGGAATCGGTATTGGGTCCCTTGCTGTTTGTGGGATATGTAAATGATTTAGACTTGAATGTGGGAGGGTTGATCAGTAAGTTTGTGGATGACACAAAAATTGGTGGAGTGGTAAATAGTGAGGAGGATAGCCTTAGATTACGGGAGGATATAGATGGGCTGGTCAGATGGGCTGATCAGTGGCAAATGGAATTTAATCCGGATAAGTGTGAGATCACCTTCGAGCATCACGCACTTGGGCAGGACAAACAAGGCTTGGGAATACACGATGACTGGTAGGACCTGTGAAGTACCAAGGATCAGAGGGACCTTGGTGTGCATGTCCACTGGCTCGTTAAGGTAGCGGAACAGGTAGATAAGGTGGTTAAGAAGGCGTATGGGATACTTGCCTTTATTAGCTGAAGCATCGAATATAAGAGCAGGGAGGTTATGCTGGAACTGTATAAAACGCTGGTTATGCCACAGCTAGAGTATTGCGTGCAGTTCTGGAATCCACATTATAGGAAGATTGCACTAGAGAGAGTGCAGAGGAGATTACCAGGTTGTTGCCTGGGCTGGAGAGTTTTAGTTATGAGGAGAGATTGGATAGATTGGGGTTATTTTCCCTGGAACAGAGGAGATTGAGGAGGGACATGATGAGGTGTATAAAATTATGAGGGCTATAGATAGGGTAGACAGGAAGTAACTTTTCCCCTTGGTGGAGGGATCAATAACCAGGGGGCATAGGTTTAAGCTAAGAGGCAGGAGGTTTAGAGGGAATGTGAGGAAGAATTTTTTTCACCCAAAGGGTGGTGGGAATCTGGAATTCACTGCCTGGAAGGGTGGTAGAGGCAGAAACCGTCATAACATTTAAGAAGAATTTGGATGTGCACTTGCGATGCCATGGCATACAAGGCTATGGGCTCAGTGCTGGAAAATGGGATTAGAATATTTAGGTACTTGTTTGACTGGTGCAGACTCGATGGGCTGAAGGGCCTTTTTCATTGCTGTCGGCCTCTATGACAGAAGTAGGCCATTTGGCTCATTGAGTCTGCTCCGCCATTCAATGAGGTCATGGCTGACCTGATAATCCTCAACTCCACTTTCCTGCCTGAAGCCCATAACCTTTGATTCCCTTACTGATTAAAAATCTGTCTACCTCAGCCTTGAATATAGAAACATTGAAACGTAGAAACATAGAAAATAGGAGCAGGAGTACGCCATTCGGCCCTTCGAGCCTGCTCCGCCATTCATCATGATCATGGCTGATCATCCAACTCAAAAGCCTGCTCCTGTTTTCCCCCCATATCCTTTGATCCCTTTTGCCCCAAGAGCTATATCTAACTCCTTCTTGAAAACATACAATGTTTTGGCCTCCACTACCTTCTGTGGTAGAGAATTCCACAGGCTCACCACTCTCTGGGTGAAGAAATGTCTCCTCATCTCAGTCCTAAATGGTCTACCCTGTATCCTCAGACTGTGACCCCTGGTTCTGGACTCCCCCACCATCGGGAATACCCTTCCTGCATCTACCCCGTCTAGCCCTGTTAGAATTTTATA
Organism: Carcharodon carcharias; assembly: GCF_017639515.1. Taxonomy (NCBI): domain Eukaryota; kingdom Metazoa; phylum Chordata; class Chondrichthyes; order Lamniformes; family Lamnidae; genus Carcharodon; species Carcharodon carcharias. Next base: position 61,922,381 of record NC_054469.1, read on the forward strand.
GGTTTCTATGAGTTCCCCCCTCATTCTTCTGAACTCCAGCGAATATAATCCTAACTGACTCAATCTCTCCTCATATGTCAGTTCCGCCATCCAAGGAATCAGTCGGGTAAACCTTCGCTGCACCCCCTCTATAGCAAGAACATCCTTTTTCAGATAAGGAGACCAAAACTGCTCAAAATATTCCAGGTGTGGTCTCACCAAAGCCCTGTATAATTGCAGCAAGACATCCCTGCTCCTGTACTCAAACCCTCTGGCTATGAAGGCCAAAATACCATTTGCCTCCTTTACCGCCTGCTGCACCTACATGCTTACTTTCAGCAACTGGTGTACAAGGCCACCTAGGTCACGTTGCACATTCCCCTCTTTCAATTTAAAGCCATTCAGATAATAATTTGCCTTCCTGTTTTTGCTACCAAAGTGGATAACCTCACATTTATCCACATTATAATGCATCTGCCATGCATTTGCCCACTCACTCAGCTTGTCCAAATCACATCGAGTCATCTCTTCATCCTCCTCACAGCTCACCCTCCCACCCAGGTTTGTGTCATCTGCAAATTTGGAGATATTACATTTAGTTCCCTCATCTAAATCATTAATATAGTGAATAACTGGGGTCCCAGTCCTGATCCCTCCGGTACCCCACTAGTCACTGCCTGCCGTTCGGCAAAAGACCCATTTTTCCCTACTCTTTGTTTCCTGTCTGCCAACCAGTTTTCTATCCATCTCAACACACTACCCCCAATCCCATGCGCTTTAAGTTTACACGCTAATCTTTTATGTGGGACTTTGTCGAAAGCCTTCTGAAAGTCCAAATAAACCACATCCACTGGCTCCCCCTCATCAACTCTACTAGTTACATCTTCTCAAAACTCTAGTAGATTTGTCAAGCATGATTTCCCTTTCGTAAATCCATGCTGACCCTGTCCGATTCTGCCACTGTTTTCCAAGTACTCAGCTATTAAGTCTTTTATAATGGACTCTAAGAATTTTCCCCACTACCGATGTAAGGCTGATTGGTCTATAATTTCCTGTTTTCTCTCTACCTCCCTTTTAAATAGTGGGGTTACATTAGCTACCCTCCAATCTGTAGGAACTGTTCCAGAATCTACAGAATCTCGGAAGATGACCACCAATACATCCACAATTTCTAGGCCCACTTCCTGAAGTACTCTGGGATGTAGATTATCAGGCCCTGGGGATTTATCAGCCTTTAATCCCATCAATTTCCCCAACACCGTTTCCCGACCAATATTGAATTCTTTCAGTTCCTCCCTCTCACTAAACCCTGTGTTCCCCAACATTTCTGGTATGTTATTAGTGCCCTCCTTTGTGAAGACAGAACCAAAGTACGTATTTAGTTGGTCAGCCATTTCTTTGTTCCCCATTATAAATTGCCCTGTTTCTGACTGTAAGGGACCTACATTTGTCTCCACCAATCTTTTTCTCTTCACATACCTATAGAAACTTTTACAGTCAGTTTTTATGTTCCCTGCAAGCTTACCCTCGTACTCTATTTTCCCCTTCTTAATCAATCCCTTGGTCCTCCTTTGCTGAATTCTAAACTGCTCCCAATCCTCAGGTCTGTTGTGTTTTTTTTTAAGCCAATTTGTATGCCTCTTCCTTGGATCTAAAACTATCTCTTATTTCCCTTGTGAGCCATGGTTTGGCCACCTTTCCTGTTTTACTTTTTTTCACTTGTTTTACTTTTGCACAAGACAGGGAATAATACATTCCAATTCCTGCGCTTGTTTGATCCAGATCTCCTCTATTGAGTTTACAATCTCACCTTGGACTGAACTAACTCTTTTCCTGTCATTCCTTTAAATGGTCTCATCACTGAGAAAGAAAACAAAGAATCCACATTAATTCTCTCATAGACACCAGAAAATAAGAAAAACAACTTAAACTGTTAGTTTAAAACGATCAAAATCATCCATCAAAATAAAAGCTGCAATGAGTTTTGTATCTGTTATCTTTTGTATCTTTGGAATATACTTAATGACCCAGCCCCTACAGCCCTTTGCAGTAAAGAATTTCACAGATTCACTACCTTCTGAGAGAAAAAAATTCCTCCTCATCTCTGTCTTAAATGGGCCACCCCTTACTCTGAGATTATGCCCTCTGGTCCTAGACTCTCCCACAAGGGAAAACGACCTCTCAGCATCTACCCTGTCAAGTCCCCTAAGAATCTTATGTGTTCCACTAAGGTCGCCTCTCAGTCTTCTAAACTCCCATGAGTACAGGCCCAACCTACTCAACCTCTCTTCATAAGAAAATCCCTCCATACTCAGGATCAACCTTGTGAACCTCTGGACTGCCTCCAATGCCAGTCTATCTTTCCTTAGATAAGAGGATTAAAACTATTCACAGTATTCTAGGTTTGGTCTAACTAGTGCCTTGTATAGTTTTAGCAAGACTTCTCTATTTTTATGCTTCATTCCCTTTGAAATAAAGGTCAGCATTCCATTTGCCTTCGTTATTAGCTGCTGAACTTGTATATAAATTCCTGATCACCAACAATCGCCAAAGTTAAATGTCACTATGACCAGCCTGAAACTTTGATTTTTTTTTAAATGTATTTGGGATCAAAAATTGTACTTTGTAGTAAAATTTTTAAATCTGTTTTGTTTGCTGTTGCTTCTGTGAATTTTACATGATAAACATGATTCATGGTTTACAGCCTGAGTTACAAGGTCTTGTTGACAATTTCTCCAACTCTCAGAGTACTAGGCTTAAATTTATCGGTGAACTTGTCAGACTAAGGGGTTTATTGTTCATCCTAAGTATGGAGCCTTCAGATTACATCGTCTATATATAATGTCATGTTTTGCCTCATAAGGAAAGTGGCTTACCTGGTGTTTTTGTGTGAAGCAAAAGGGAAGTGTCGGGCGAGTGCCTGAATCATCACGTTTCCTCGAAATGTTTTCTTGACTTTTAGTGTTAGACTTAACAAAAAGTGACACAAAGAAACTTCAGGGGTTTAATGCTAAATAAAGACAAAATGTCACTGCTGTAAGTCTAGGTACCCCCATGGTGATAGCTGGAGCTATGATTAGTCAGACATCCACCTCAGCTGTTTTTGTATGTGACATTTCAGCTTATCGCCAATGTTAATTAAAATAGACTGTTCCTTCAAGGCAGCAATAATGATTTTGAATTAAAGAAATTACAAAGGAAAATGGAAATAGACATAAAGTAGTTCAAAACAGCCAAATTAAAATGGTTGAAATCCTTCATGAGATGACTAACCTCTGGCAATGAAACGCAACTTATTTATCTCAATTTTGACTCAAACAAGTAGTTAATATGTTATTCAATAACTGGCCTAACGGTACTTCAAAATTTTAATTCATTCGGATTTTTTGCCAAAAGGAAAAATGCAAGCTTGAGGTTGAATTGAGCAGATTTTAACAGGAAGGAAGCAATAATAAAAGAATGAATTCTCTATAGCTGAGTGCTAACCTTTTAAAATAGCAGCATATCAACAGTTGCCATGGTTGCACTAAAAGATGTACAATTTGCAACTAAGACTTTAAATGATGGGTAAGATAATGAAAATAAGATGGGCTTTTTTAGTTTTATTTGAACATAAAAATACCTCTTGGAATCCAAACACATTTTAGTTTAAGTTAATAACTTTTCCTGTGCACACGGTAACTGAATTGTTGTCAACTACAGGTACGTTTGGCCTACATTAACAAAAGGCATTTATCGTAACCATTTTTTCTTAATGCATAGAGCTTGATTTAGTTTAGTGTGTATTTTGACTTGCCAACAATGAAAGCTAACTGTGGGGTGGGGATAAGGGGACGGTGTGAGAGAGTTGGGGGGAGTGGTGGGGAGGTGCAGCAGGGAAGTACCGTGCATTTATGTACAATCATCTCCCTTCACACTTTTTAAAAAAAAGATAATTCCTTTTGCATGCTATCCCATTTGAACCCCAATGAACACACTATTTAACACACTATTGAAAACTTCAGTCTATATTGTATTTTGGGCATTTGGCTATTACTTCGGATATCCAGCATTTGCAGCCTTTTGTTTTTAACTATGTGCATTTTTTACGTATGCTTTTCAGTTTCATTTAAAGTGGCACTATTGTCATGTGGAAGGAGAGTGTTTTTTTTTAAGTTGGGGAGGGAGATAAGCCAGAAGAATCAGGTCTCATTTTGCCATCAAATATGTGCTCATAAACAAACAAAGCAATGTTTCTGAAAGTACTCCATTAATCTGATTTTGTTATTTTCTTGGCAGCTCAGTGTAGTTGGACATTACTTGAAAGTTTTTATCCAGTTATATTTATGATGCAGGCAGTTCTTTCCAAGCACTTGTTCTTCTCAGGCAATATTAACCATATATTGTAGCACCTATTGCACGTTCACGTGGTGACCTTAGTTTTCACTTCATTTCTGCAGTTACAATTTATTTATTTTGTGGAATAGTGCAATTTTATTAGTCAGTATGATATTTGCTAAGAATGTTACAAATCTACAGTAACTTAAAACTGCATGCTGATAAATATATAAAAGTGCAAATGTAGACTGAGATAGAAATGATAATGCAGAAATAGGTTTTTCAGCTCAACCAGCTCATGTTGATATTTATTCTTTACTTGAGCAGTAATCCTTCACTTACCTGTCCACCCTGTTTTGATATCTCTTTATTCCCCATTCTTTCACCCAGCTATCTAATCTATTCTTAAATGTTAACCTGCTGTCTACTTTAATCACTAAGTCCAGTAGGGCATTCAGTAGCTTCACAGCCCTGCTGTGTAAAAATCTTTCTCCTGCTGTCTGTCTTAAATCTCTTACATTTATTTTGACACCTTTGTCCCCTCATTCTGAACTCTTCAATCTCTGGAAACTGCCTGTATTGCCTCGATAGCCTTAAAATCTGGAGCTCAAATCTGCACACAGCCTCAAACTTACTAATGTTTTATATTGATTCTCTATTACGTCATGACTTTCATGCTCCTTGTCACTTTCATAAAACTTAGTTTTCCATTAGATTTTCTTTGGTTTTATCCACTTGTGGTGCTGCCTCCTAAATCTTGTGAACTTGAACTCCAAAATATCTACTTTCTTCTGTTATCCAGCTTTCCCCCATTCCAAGTATAATTATTACTTTTTTAAAACAAAACGTAACACCTCAGTTACTGACATTGCATTCCTCGAAAGTTTCCCCATGCCCTAGCCTGGAACTTGCATCTTTCTCCCTGGTTTCTCTCCTATCATCCCCGTTGAACTCTCTGAGCTCGTCTTATCCATGAGACCCATGTACTGCTCCCTTGTCTCTATTCCCAGTAAACTGCTGACCAGCAGACTCCCTTTCCTGACTCCAAGGTTAACTGGTTTTGTTAATGGTATCTTCCTTCATGTACTATGTCTCCTGCTCCTTCAAATCTGTCATCATCATCATCCCTCTGCTCAAAACATCAACCTGTGACCCCTCCATCCTTGCATGCCACCTTCAACCGCCCTTTCCCCGCTAAAGCCCTAGATTGTGTTGTTACCTCCCAAATCTGAGCCCATCGATCCCTAAATCCCTCTAGTGTTTGAATCCCTTTAATCGGGTTTCTGCCCCTGCCATTGTACTGATACGGCCATATCAGAGTTACAAATGACATCTGATGTAATTGTGACAAAGGTAAACTATCCTTCCTTGTCCTTATCATATTTTCTGTGGTCTGTGGATGACTGACCATCGTCTCTCCACCATTGCTCAGCTGGGTGGGACTGCACTTGCTAATCCATTCTTATCTATCTAATCTTGGTCAGAGAGTCAGTTGCAATGCCTTCTTTTCAGCTTTTGCACCATTACCTCAGTGTCCCCTAAGAATTGGTCCTTGACCTTCCTATTTCTCATCGACATGGTGCCCCTTAGTGACATCACCCAAGAACACAGTGTAATTTTTCACATGTACACTGATGATGCTGTGCACCATTGGTGGCTGTACCTTCAGGTTCCAAGGCCCTAAGCTCTGGAACTCCATCCCTAAACCCCACTACCCAGCTATCTCTTTGACCAAGCTTTTGGGTCATAGTCAGTGGCTCAGTGGAAGATTTTGCTTTATGACACTCCTTGAAACACCTTGGGTCATTTTATTATATTAAAGTTGTTATTATTGAATTCCATTCATCACTTTTTTCACCATACATAGCCACTTAAAGTTTTTGCAGCAAACATTAATGTTTTCTGATATGCAATTTCTCCCCCCACACCTCTGTCCACCCTTGCGCCACCTCTAATATGTGATGGATGCTCAGTACCTCAATGTTAGCTTGTTACCAGAAGTTCAGCTGGAGTTATCCAGGAGTGAAAAGTCCATTGTTTCCATCTGCCACCTAGTTTTTTACTTGTTCTTGGGAAGTGGATGTCGCTGGCTGGGCCAGCATTTATTGCCCATCTGTAAATCCCCCCGGAGAAGGTGGTGGTGAGCTGCCGCCTTGAACCCCTTATTTCAGATCTAAAATTTTGGGGATGATGAACTCTCAAAATATGATCATTGTGAAAATCTTGACCTAATTCATGATCATCAGTACGACTTTTGACATGGCCCTTTCATCAGTTATGCACATCAGGAATTCTGCTCTTTACTGTTTTTCATTCATTTATCATTGTCTTAGGTATCTACAATCAATTTTTTGAGGGCTTTTCTACAGGCACACCTAAATGAGTTACTGTTAATGGTTTTTGCCCAGAGCAATGTCTAAAATATAATTACTTGTTAAATTATGCCGTTTGATAAATTCTCCTGACTTTTCCACTAACTCGGGTGTTGCCCAGTATTCTTCTCTCTTGCTAACATTACATCATTGGGCGGAATTTAGTTCAGACTATTCCTGTGGCAGCTGGGCCCACTAAATTGAGCAGGATGCCATATGTTCTGCCCTTCAGCGGGAAAACCTCCCCCAATTATGTCGGAGGCTAGAAGGGGCCGATACATGCAACTCACCCACTCTCAATGGGATGACAATTAGGCTAATTAATGACCCCAATTTTCCTGAGCCCACCAGAATTCATTGGTGGCTCAGGGATTAAATGGGAGTGGCTCCCCCCATGCTTCCCGAAAGCCTTCCAGAAAACTGTTGAGTTTGTCTGCAGTCTCTTGGGGCAAGGCCCTTTGTTCACAGGCGCTGGATACCCAATGGAGGGACCCTTCATTGGGCAAGTGGAGAGCCACTGAAAGCCACCCCCTGCCACCGCCTTTCTGACGACTCTCTTCCCCTTGACCTATATCTATATCCAGGGATCCAACAGTGATCTCTGCTAAAGTCATTAGAGCATTACTGGCAGCAGCCACTGCTCCCGGTGGCATCAGCAAGGGAAACTGTTGGCAACTGATTGGCAGCTCTTCAGGAGCAGAACTTCCACCGCTGGGGTCCTAAATCCCAGGGAAGCCCTGATGCTCGCCAGTTAAGTGTCTGATGGGCACTTAATTCCATGGGGCCTCTCCCACGGAAGCGACTCAGGGTTCCCAACAGTTCTCCAACTGGTGGATGAGACTCTTGTCACCCACATTAAATCCTAGCCATGGTTTCTCTATAAGAGAAGTAGTTGGGAAGTGGAGTCAATGTTAATGAAAGCAGATTAAACAGTTGTTGGATGGTGATATCAAGCAACTCTTTTCAAATATGCCTGGATGATGATCAGAATAGCCGATAATAAGTGGAATTGATGGGTATATTATCAAGAAGTTTGCAATTCATCAACTGAATGTGCAAAATAATTGGCAGCATCAGCAAACTTATAGAAACCTAGAGTTAGATCAGTTGAACTGGTGATCCCAATGCTGTGTTTAGCCAACTTAAACAAAGACTTAAAGCAGAATTTTCTGTTGGACATGCGGGGGGCAGGCCCCACATGTCAGCACATAAAATGGTGCGCAGTGACGTCGGGCGAGCGTACCGACTTCATCGCAATATTTTGCTGGGCGGGTGCGCGATGAAGTTCAATGCGCACCCGCCATTAATTAACTGGCTAGGTAAGGCCCTTAATTCATCAATCGACGGCAATTTTCAGGCGCCCTTGCTATCTTCGGGTCAGCGCACAGGTGTAACAGGCAGGTGAGTAAGAGACTTTTTTATGAACCTCATCCACGGGCGGGATAAGAGGGCTCAATGGAGTCGTGAATCTGGTCCGTGAAGTATTTACTGGAGAAAGTTTTTTTAAACTTGCCTGTGTGATCTGTAGCAGTTCAGAAACAAATTCCAGCAGCTTTCTCTGTACTTTGAACCTTCAGGTCAGCACCCTGCAGTCAGTAATCTTTATCAGGTCTGCAGCTTTCCGGAGGCCTCCCCCCTTAGTCTGGGTATGGGTTCTGACATCTCCACTGGAGGCAGCTCCTCTGAGGAGGAAGGGAGGGCTAGAATAAGGAGGAGGCCAGGACTGGACAATCAGCCTCCAGGGGACCTTTGGGAGCACAGGCGCAGGCACAAGGTGCTCAGGGCCAACAGGAAGTCCAAGGCAGAACGTGCCACAGAAGATGCCACTATCCTACTGCCAGGGTATACAGGCGGCGAAGCAGCTACCTCAGTATGACTGAGGTGCAGTGCCGAAGGAGGTTCTGAGATGATTGGCCCTGAGATCTCTGCTAACTGTATGGGGGGACACCCCATGCCAGTGGCCCTGAAGGTTCACAGCTGCCCTCAACTTCAATGCCTCTGGCTCCTTCCAGGGCTCAGTGGGTGATCTTTGCTGTGTCCCCTAATCAGCTGTCCACACTTGTGTCAAGCAGGTTACAAACGCTCTGTTTCGGCGTGCATTGACCTTCATCCACTTCTGCTGCGGCCAGACACATCGAGCCAGAGGCTTCGCAGCAATTTTGCTGGCTTCCCCCGCGTCCAGGGTGCAATAGACTGCACACATGTGGTCATCAAGGCGCCAGTAGGTGAGCCCTGTGCCTGCATCAACAGGAAGGGCTTCCACTCCATGAACGTGCAGATAGTGTGTGACCACAGGATGCAGATTCTACAAGTCTGTGCTCCCACGATGCCTACATCATCGGACACTCTCAGGTGCCGGGGCTCTTCAGTGCTCCAGCCCGGCTTGATGGCTGGCTGGCTGCTGGGTGACCAGGGCTATCCCCTCAGAAAGTGGCTCATGACGCCTCTCCACCATCCAATATCAGAAGTTGAAAAATGGTACAATATGAGCCACGCCTGCAAAAGGGCTGTGGTGGAGAGAGCAATCGGTCTTCTCAAGATGCGCTTCCGATGCCTGGACTGCTCAGGGGGCGCGCCCCAGTACCCCCCAGATTGTGTCTCAGTGATAGTGGTTGCATGCTGCGCTCTCCACAATCTTGCACTGGAAAGGGGGGGACGCAGTGGACGATGAAGACGTTGACGCAGTGGCTGCAGCAGCACACGATGAGTCCAGCACTGATTCTGAGGATGCGGAAGACAGGGGGCTAAACGCTGACCCGGGACTACACCAGGGAGGCAGGGACACCTGGGAGGCTTTAATCCAACGAACCTTGAGCTAGCTCAACACAAATGGATCAGCAGGACCAGCCTTGCCTGACGCTTCCATACTGGGCACCTAAGTGCTAAACCTGCCAGGTCATCAGCAGCAACTAAGGGCTTTGGACATAAACTTGAATTCCAAACAAACACTCATGACATTGATCTTAAAAATACAAATGCAGAACAAAGAAGCCACCCTCAGCTATGGTAACACATCTGGTTTTTATTTTAACCATCAAAAGTTCTCACAAATCCAAAACAAAATGTTTAGCAAGCAGAAAAAAATTATAGGTATCTAATCTCGGGCCAATACAAAAGCAGCAGTGAGAAACCAGTGGTGTGTCTAAGGTGCCTTAGGCTTTTGTTTACTGGTGCTACATCTTGGTACTGCCCCATCGCTCGGAGTGGCATCTGAGACAGCCAGCTGACCCTGCTGTCCTGTTGGCCTCGATGACCTTGGCGGTCATCCTCTAGCCCGTGGAAGCTGTGCTGGGCCAACCTGGGAGGGAGCTGCCAGTTCCACAGCTGGCATCTCCCCAGTTGTCGAGCCTCACCCGATGAAGCGGGAGAGGGGCGGAGCAGCTGGTGCCCTCATCCGGAGCGCCGTGAGAGGAGTCCGCAGATAAGACAGGCAGCTGCTCTGCCGAAGTGACCTCCCTGCTCACTGTGGATGGATGGGCAATCAGCTGGGAAGCTTGAAGCCCACACCATCTCCCACATTGGCACTAACCAGCTGTGGCCACTGGCTCTGTGAGGGATTGCAGGCCTGAGTGTAACCCCAGGAGGACTTGATTGTTCTTCTGGAGGCGCCTCTCCACGAGAGTCGCCATTTTCTCCGTGGAGGAAGCATGACACTCTGCCATGAGGCTCATTGCATCAGTGATGCTCCACGTGGACTCCTCCACCATGGACACCAAGCGAAGCATAGCCTCATGTATCACTCCCAGATGCTCCTGCACACCCGGCCGCATTTCCTGCAGCTGCTGTGTCGTGGACAACTCCATAGGCACATCATCACGCAATGACTGAGCATGTGCCTGGTCCCCTGCAGTCCTGAGACTGCTGGCTCCATCAGCACTCTCTGTCTCCTCCAGCAATTGTGTAGTGTCCTCTCTACTGTGCCCTGGGACACTAGCCGATGTTGCAATGCCCACCGAGGTGCTAATATCTGCATTTGTGCATGCCTCACAGAAATGGTGTGACGCAGGTGACACTTGAGGGCCCTCAGGTGTGAGAGGGGGCATCTGTAGTTCCTCCTAGCGGCCATGCTCCGATGATGCTGAAATGAACAACGAAGACAGTGGATCAGTTAGCATGCACACAGTGACACACTTCATCCCTTTCCCCCTGGTTCATTATGTGCTCAACCTTCCAGAACCAATGGACACGAACATTGGTGGGGTGGCAAATAGTGAGGAGGATAGCCTTACATTACAGGCGGATATGGATGGGCTGGTCAGATGAGCTAATGATTTCAAAATGAAATGTTATGTGGATACGTGTGAGGTGATGCACTTGGGCAGGACAAACAAGGCACGGGAATACACAATGAATGGTAGGATCGTGGAAAGTAAGGAGGGTCAGAGGAACCTTGCTGTGCATGTCGACAGGCCCCTTAAGATAGTGGGACAGGTACATAAGGTGTTTTAGAAGGTAAATGCCATACTTTCCTTTGTTAACTGAGGAATAGAATACAGCAGCAGGGAGGGTAATGTTGCAAGTGCAAAGAACGCTGTGTAGGCCACATCTATATTTCTGCGTGCAGTTCTGAAATGCGCTTCATGGGAGGGATCTGATTGGAGTGGAGAGAGTGCAGAGGTTGTGGACCAGGATGCTAGGCTGGAGGGTATGACTTATGAGGAGACATCGGAGATTGGGATTATTTCCCTTGGAACAGAGGAGATTGAGGGGTGACATGATTGAGGATTTTAAACTTATGAGGGACATAGATAGGGTCGACAGAAAGGAAATTTTCCCCATGGTGGAGGGATGAGTAACCAGGTGGCATAGATTTCAGATAAGGGGCATGAAGTTGACAGGTGATGCGATGAGCAACTTTTCTACACAGTGTATGTTGGGAATGTGGAACGCATTGCTTGAAAGGGGATGGAGACAGAAACCCTCTTAACATGCAATAAGTATTTGGATGTACAGTTGCGATGCCATGACATACAAGGCCATGGGCATAGTGCTGAGAAATGGAATTAGGAGACTTAGGAAAGTGTTTGGCGCGCACATCCTTGAAGGGCCGAAGGATCTTTATCTATGACCCACACCTCTGACTCATCACTCTGTGACCGAGCAATATTGCAACAATAACAAATTAAACAATCATCAGTGCTATGGATGTTAGGAGGACATAGCGGATGTCATGGTTGGCCTCAAATACCTGGCCGTTCCACCCCAGCCTCACTGACACCAGTTGACCTGGGTGCATGGCGCATCTCATGCTCCAGGGCCTCCTGTTCAAAACAGCTTAACATCATCAGGTGAGCCTGGCCACCTCCAGTCTTCGAACGCTCAGATGCATTATGAGCATCCTTCTCCTCGAAAACAGGGACGACCACTCATTGTGGCAATTTGCACATGGACTCTGCACACACACGCTGCACCATAACCATAGTGACCCATATTAGGCCTTCAGCGCCTCCACTCCCCACTACTGCTGATCAATCACACAAAGGTAGTACGCCTGCTCCCAACACCACCCAATGGCCACCTTGGACACATTCTGCGTACATCACCTTAGGAAACACACGGTCTTTCCTCCCATAGCAAGGAGGTGCAACTACATGCAGCATCAAGGGCAGCAGATGGTTCTCGGCCATGAGACCTTGAGGCTCCCCTTCCACAATCTCATCACAGTGAATAGGACATGTGTTGGTGTTCTGAGTATGCGCCTAGCTGCATCTCCTGCAGGTTGCCCCCAGACTAGTCATGTGCGACTAAGAGCAACACATGGTTGTGGGGGGCGCGGGACACTCATCTCCTTATGAACGCCTCGGGCTGATCCTAGCATGGGCACTATCTGCTTGTCCACCCAGTGTACAAGAAATGCCTAACATGATTCAAACTCACGACAGTAAGACTTGGGGAGGTGGGGGGGTGCCCTTAAAGGCTAAGGCTACCTGCTGGGTTAAATACCCAATGCCAACATGGTACTCACCCTGCCAGAGCACAACAAATCGTCAAAGCGCTTATGGCACCCGCAGGAGCTCACCATCTCCTCCCAGGCACGTTTGGCCACCTGGCTGGCCTACTCCTCCCGTCCTGGGGGACCAGCACCTCCCACCGTGCTGCCACCTCCTTGAGGAGGGCAGCGAGGCATTCATCTGAAAAGTGAGGGGTGCATTGGCTCCCCTGCTGGCTTACCCTGCAGCCTGCACTGTTCCTGTGGCAGACCCTACAGCCTGGCCTGCTCCTCTGCCCTTCCCTCCAGCGTGCCCTGCTCAGCCGACCCCCTGCGCTGTGACCTGGAAGTGAGCAGCCTGCAGGAGGCTGCCAGGCCTTCCTTTAAACAGACTGCCAGCTCGCCATTGGACCCGACGGTTTGTGCATGCCCGCCGCAGCCCGCACACTCCCGCTATTCACGGGAGTTGGCAAATATGCTGGGCGGGCCTTAATTGGCCTGCCCACACAAAACGGTGGCGCGGATCAGATCGCGGGCACTGATCTGGTCCGCGCCTGCTCCAGCTCCGCCCACCTGCCCAACCGGCAGAAAATTCTGCTCTTCACGTTTTATAGCTGAAACAACCAATGAATGAGGTTAACAAAATATGTTCTTTAATTTTAACATTGCTGCATTCAGGAACATTGTGTATCTCTAAAATGCAAGTCATTATTTCAGTGCAAGTGAGAAAAATATATGCTTCTGGGATTAGCAAATCAGCAACATTATTTCAAACAATTTTTGGATAATTTTGGAGATTGCTGCAATTAACCAGTTTGTCCTCATGCAGAAAAAATGTACGAGATGGATTTGTTAGCACCAGTTTTATGCACAAGTAGATAAGACATGAGCCAAAAAGAGTTGGGGTACAAGTGACACCAAACTATTGAGATTTAATATGGAGGCTCACAAACTTACTTTGTATGAATGCAAGGGTTCAGGAGTCCAGAGTGGCAGATAACTAGCAAATTATCCCTCATGGTAGTCAGGGTGAATTCCAATATTTGAAATGTGAAGATCAGCTGATACATACAGCTGCATTTTATATTGTATTAATTGGTGTTGTTGTTAAAGTTTCTTAATGGACTGGGTATCTCCAATGGTAATAATCCTATTTTGAAAATTAATATTTATTCATTTATATGTATAATGGTTAATACTTTAATTAAAATGTGCTTGATATACTGAAGCTTGTTTTCTCAATCAATCTAGATCCCTTGTAATGCTCTCTGTGTTGCTTATACACAACTGGCCCATTAGCTTGGTGTTAGCAGCAATATCACAGTGTATACAATCCTGAACATGATTTTTGAATAATGTGCAGGGATGTGTGTGCTTATGTATTTTGTGTAATTTAGGAGCCAAGTTAGAGTTGGTTCATCATTTGTGAAGGATGGTAATGTGTTATGTATGATTATTGTGTGCAAGATAATGCATATTTATTCTGTTTCAATTAATGAACTGAGCACAAGAATTTATCTACTTCAGATACCTCTTTTAGGTTGGCATACACCTTTAATGAGAGGGAATCACTGATGTACAGAGATTTAAGACATCACCCTTTGCAGGTGTACCATCAATTTTGAAGCCAATTTACATTCCATTGCAGCTGTAGTGCAACAGCTGTCTCCCTTCTGATGAGGGTTTATTGGAAGGAACTGAACCTTTAGTTGTCTAGTGGTGGCTATTAAGCGCTTTCCTAATGCATTTAAATATTTATCTCTTTTAAAAAGCATAAAGATATATTAACATTTCATGGCAAAGTGTGGAGGACTATATATTGAGGCAAAAACAAAAAAACTGCGGATGCTGGAAATCCAAAACAAAAACAGAATTACCTGGAAAAACTCAGCAGGTCTGGTTGGTGATATTAACTTTAACACCTATGTGTTCTTTTGTTCTATTGTTGTTGACATCTTTTGATGATCTGTTTGTTTGTCCCTACAACCACACCCCCCCCTCCACTTCTCTCTCTCTCTCTCTCTCTCTCTCTCCGCCGCCACCGCCCCCCCCCCCCCCCCCCCGACCTTAAACCAGCTTATATTTCAACTCTTTCTTGGACTCGAACTCAAGTTCTGTCGAAGGGTCATGAGGACTCGAAACGTCAACTCTTTTCTTCTCCGCCGATGCTGCCAGACCTGCTGAGTTTTTCCAGGTAATTCTGTTTTTGTTTTATATATTGAGGCATGTTGGAACAAAATGAGAGAACTTAAATTTTGAAAAGAAAGACTTGCATTCATATGGTTCTTTTCACAACCATTCGATGTATCAAAAGGCCTTACAGCCAGTGAAGTGCTTTTTGAAGTGGAGTCACTGTTGTAAGTCAGGATCAGAATTTTGCCTTGGGCGGGCTCGGCAGGGGCAGTCGGGAAGCCAACCTGCAACCGGGGCCTGACCACGATTTCACGCTGGGCATGCCTTAATTGGCAAGTGCAGCAGCGCTCAGCACTGCTTGTGCCAGTGGGGGGGGTGGGGAATGAGGGCGAGGGGGTAACTTTGCGCAGCTGCGTGCTGGAAAAGCTCCTCTGCCTCAGGGAGATGAGTTCTGAAAAACAAAAATAAACAATTTATAAATGTTAAAAAACATGTCCCCTCCTGTGACTCTGTCACATGAGCAGGGACATGTTATGAATGAGATGTAAAATTTTTAATTTTATTTTTATTTGCTGTTTGAGACCTCATTCTGCCCGTGGATGAGATTTCCTAAAAAGTGCAAAGGCCACTTGGCCTTTTCGCCTGCCTGCCAGCATAAAGTTGGATGGGGAGTGAAAAATTTAAGTTAATTAATACTTTAATGACCGCAAAAGGCCTTCTAATTATCAGCGAGTGCTCTGCTGATTCCTGCGTGCGCCTGCCGACCAATCTACACGTTGATTTTGGCACACTCGCCTGACGGCATTGTGCGTCATTTCACACTCGAGCAGGTTGGCCACGGGCCTACCCACCAATGTGAATATTCTGCCCCAGGGAGCACAACCGCCAATATGTGCACAACAAACTCCCACAACAGCAATGTGACAATGACCAGATAATTTGTTTCTTGTGATGTTAACTGAGGTATAAATATTGGTCAGGACCCTGGGTATAACTCCCCTGATGCACTTCAAACAGTGCCATGAGGTCTTTTGCACCCACCCGAGCAGGCAGATGGGTGCTCATCTCATCTGATAGACAGCACCTCTGACAATGTAGCACTCCCTCATTGCCACACTAGAATGTCAGCGTAGAATTGTGTACTCAAGCTGTGGAATGGGAATTGAACCCATAACCTTGTGACTCAGGTGAGAGCATTACCAACAAAATGTGTTTGAAGACCTTTGGTCCTGTTGTATATGGTTATTTGAATAAAGGTAAATTTGTTGCACAGCATTATCATTAAATATAAAATATTTAGCATTGGTATGCAAGCTGAATATACTTCTACCATTTAATTTGGACAGGGTATTCAACATTCTACAGATAATAGCATGACATAGACCAACGACACACATTCCAAAGCAATGAACTTCCTTCATAACCCTTCTGGCTGCAAAATACTTTTACATGGTCAGTTAGGAGTGAATTTAAATTATTCAGATTTTCTCAGCACCGGATTTAATTATATTCTTAAACTGTGAAGACAGAGTTTAGATGGGATCTGAAAAAATAAGGCTATCTGAAAAAAAAACTGAGCTGCAAAGAAGATTTAGCCACTGGGCCATCTGTGAAGCTTTTGCATTCACTTCTATTGAATTCTTGAGATAAAGGCCATCAACTCTATCAAGTGCTTGCTAAATTAGGATGTAGTCTTGAACTGTCTTCTACGTAGTGGACATTAGAATAAACTGCTGCAAAGCAGTTGCAGCTACCGAAACATTTATTGTGAGAGTGTTTTTAATTACATATTTGAAAAAAATGAGGGTTCATAATTCCAGAGAAGAGGATGGAGAAGAAGAAGAACAGGAAGAGGTTAAAAACTTCATTGTTGTTTTGTTATATTTCAGTAACTTATCATGAAAAGATATTACAGCAATGTTGATTTTTCCTTCTCAGACATTCTGTAAACCCACTATGAAAGACTGGAGTATTGAATTTGCCCAGAAATGTAGTGATCAGATAAGTGATGTAAGTAATTTTTTTGAAATGGTATCTTGATGAAATGCACACAGTCAACATTTTTATTTTGTTGTGGTATTAGTCTTTTAAACCCACAAGAAAACAGTCGGTTCTCACTTTGCATGTTGAGTCACCAGTGTGGTCAATTGTTTGGTGTTAAATTATTTGGACTGCTTTGAGCATTTTGTATTAAGTTCTCTTTTTTTTTTAAGTCTTAGCAGTTTTATTACTAGTGGAATGTAACAAATGGAATGACTTGCATGGGGACCGGACAGTGCATCTGTTAAAATGGTGGCATATGTTTGCTTAAACTTTATTGGGTGAGTGACCTTGTCATTTTCGGCTTGTGATACTGACATCGATTTTCTTTTTTAGATTAAATACAAAGAAGAATTTATGAAGTCAAAGGGAAAGTACACTTTTGTGCCAGACACACCTCAACAACAATATATGAAAAATGCATCTGTTCTTATTTCTGAGGTAAACCATATGGAATTTTATTCTTAATTGATGCAGGATAATTGTTTGTGCTCTTAAGTTTTTGCCATGTCATGTATTTTAATTGATTTACACCAGATTAAGAGGAGTGCATGAACATTATGGGCTGCCTCGGAGGGAATTAACAGCTCTTCCTTTTCTGCTTCCAAAAATACAGCAATGTTCCCCTCAACCCTTGAGCAAGGACGTTAAATTTCTCACTGATTTGGGGCAGATGTTGAAAAAGTAACTGTCCAAAAAGCATTAAAAACTGGGATTTCTTCAAATTTGTGGTATTCTACCCATAGTTGGACCAGATAAAATAAGTATTCTTCTATGGTATTGTGTTCTACAAAGAAAAGCTTGGAATGTGCAATCATGTAAAAGCACTCTCAGAAGTGGGTGAAAAGCAGGAAAAGTATAATGGTTTAGTAACCAAATAAACCTTTTATCTTAATGAAATTTAAATGTTCCCATCCTAATCAATGGACCCAAAAAGTTACTTGCTGTAAAAGTTTGTGAAAATTCCACTGTGTTAACATCCTTGAAAAATATAAAAATATAAAACTAGGCTATCCAGCCAAGGTTGCAAAAAAGTCTTCTTAGAAGACTTATTGATCTCCACCAATTTAGGCCTGGTTAAATATTAGATTGTTCTTTCATTAATGTAACAGTAGACTGTTTTTATTTTCAGACTAAGTACAAAGAAGTTGTGAAAAAGGAAAGCTCTAAGTGCTTGTATGCACAGATGCCAGCCACCATAGATACTGTATTTGCTAAAGAAGTTTCACAGATTCAGAGTGAGGTACGATGATGTAGCCTGTTGTTAATTACTTATTCTGCAAAACAAATGCTGCATATAACACAAGGAGAGAGTAGAGATAGTATTAATATTGCATCCATGTTACCATCTTCAAAACTGTGAAAATCTTTAGGTGATGTGCTTGCTGCCACTAATTTATTTGAATATGCTGAAAAGAAAGACATGCTCCAAAGCTTTTTGTCTTGTACTCATCAGGAAAGATGCAAGAATGCCAAATTTCAAATGATCACAACAATTTATACTGCATGAGAAAAGGTGCTGATTGGTTGGCAATTGAGGCATTGCCATGGAGAAAGCGATGGGGAGCTATAAGCTCCCGAAGCTTTGGGGTTATTCCAAAAAAGGCACAAGGCTTGAGCATATTCCTTTTAGTTGCAGAGTCCCTGCATATGTCACTTCTAGCAAGCGTAAATGAGACATGTTATGAGCTCGACTGATTACCTTAGACTGGTTGTTAGTGTAGCTATTAAGGCACTCAGCAGGGTTATTCAGCAAGTACTGCCCAATTGCAGAATCACTGTAGATGTTTTGTTTTGGGCTTTGTAAGTGCAGGCTGATTGAGTACGGTCTGTACTCGGCCTATTACAAACAGCCAAAGGACCATGCTGTTTGATTTGATGAGCCAATCATTGCGACTTATGGCCTATGTAACTGGCATTGCACTGGCACTTAAATTAATACACAACATTGTTCAATTGTGTGGTAGGCAGAACTTCTTTTTAGACTGCCTGCATCCTGTTGGTGGACGAGATAGGTGTTTTTGATGGAATAAGCAGGGTGGTTTCCAGCATTGCAGACTCACTTTAAATGGTGCTAGCCTTGCACAAGCTTTGTCTCCCTGCTGAGGCACGCAGCCACTCAGCAGCATATTTAGCATTGGCAGTTATCCAGTAAGTCCACAGGCAACACAAAATTTGTGTGCTGCCTACATGACTAAGAACTGGTGCAGTTTAATTGGGCATCGCAATTCCTGTACACTATTTTAAGGCTATCCAATATTGCACCCGTTTTAAGTTATGTTATAATTGCATCATTTTGTCCATTATTTTACTCAGTTGTAAAAAACCTTTATAAGTTTGCTACATTCTGAATGTGATTTAAACTGCATGCAATCCAAATAGAGAAAAAAGGAAAGGGATATTTTTTAATGTAAACATTATTACACTATTTTATCCCTGAGTAGACTCTATTAAGATACCTATTTTTCTTATTTTATTAGAAACAATATAAGCAAAAATATGATGCAGAGAAAGGAAAATCAAATTATTCTTTCATGAAAGAACTGCCGGATGTTAAATATGCGATGGAAGTCAATAAACATCAAAGTGATGTAAGTGAGTGTCCCTATTTCATTCATGCATGTGTTCAGGTATTATTTTGGGAGAAGAGCTGCTCTTTGATAAATAAGTTATGTTCCACTTTTATACTTATGAAAGTAACAGAGATTTGTATGTTATCGTATGTCTCAAATATTCCGAAGCACAGATGTATGATGGAGAAATTACACATGGTAAGTTCCTACAAACAGTCTTGAATGAGTAAATTAATTTGTTGGCTGCATCAAATATGTTGACTGGAGTAGCAGGGGAGATCCCTCTTCTATTTTGACTAGTTCATAGGATTTTTGATGTCAGCCAGAACTAGCAGAACAGCTAGACTGATCTCTTTCTAAAATCGAATCCAAAGGACAAGCGTGTGAGAATGAGTTACATCTTCCGTATAGCACCGAAGTATCAGCCTAGATGATATACTCAAATCCTGAAATGATACTAGGACCCGCATATTCAGAAGGAATGCAATGAAAGTGCCAAGTTATCCATTTTGGTAGAAAAATACAACATCAGAATATTTTTTGAATGCGGAGAGACTGCTAAATAATAACTTTTAGAGGGACTTGGGTGACCTTGTACATGCATCATAAAATGGTGAGATGGAGGTACAGCAAAAAATAGAAAGGTAAACTGTATATTGGATTTTGTTACAAAGGGATTGGAATGTAAGATTAAAGAAGCTTGACTATAATTAGACTGGGCAATTAGTGAGGTCACACCTATAGAGAACCTGTTTGGCCTCCTTACTTCAGGAAGGGCATACCTGCCCCAGGGGGAGTGTAGAAAATTCATTAGACTGATTCCTGGGATGAAGGGATTATCCTATGAGGAGAGTTTGAGTAGACTAGGCCTACATGAGCTGAATTTTCTCGCTGAAGATCAAGTCTCGTCTCTGGGGCTGAAAGTGGGAGCCAAACATGCCACCATGGATGGTGGAAGCCTGGGGCTGCATTTTGCCTATGACAGCCAACTGAGATGCTGCTACTGGACCTTCTCCTAACAACAACTACTGGCCCAATCAGAGGGCCAACCGAGCCATTGGAGAAACCAGAGCCACACAGGCATGTCCCCACAATTGGCAAGGGTGAGGGTGATCATGGTGCACCAGCGGTGCTGTTGCCATAGGGAGCCCCTTTGAGTTCCTTGGCATTGCCGTCAAGGAGGGCCCTCTTCTCCTCCCCACTCTCCCTCCACCAGAACCCGTTTAGAGTCCTCCAGAGTTTAGCTGGCAGTGGGCCTCCTGATGCAGGCAAAATGCCCACGGGGGTAGGAAGTGGTATGTAATTGTGTACTTGAATTGTTCAATTGGCTGCCCAGTAAGCACTTGCACTGTCAAGGTTCCTGCCACTGACACAAGGCATGGTGGTGGGAATACAAAATGTTCCCCTCCTTACATGTTCCCCGCCATATTGTAAGCCCTCCTGCCTCCCAATCTGTTGGAGATGGGCTGGGAAAACTCAGCCCATAGAATGCTTAAGGTTCTTGACAGGGTAGATGCTGAAAAAATGTTTTCCCTGACTGGGGAATTTAGAACATGGAGCCATAGTGTCAAAATAAGGGGTCAGCCACTTACAGCTGAGCTGAGAGGAAATTTCTTCTCTAAGGGTTGTGCACCTTTGCAATTCTCTACCCCGGAGGAGCTGTGGATTTTCAGTCATCAAGCATATTCAAGGCAAAGGTCAATAGAATTTTGGATACTAAAGGAATTAATGGATATGGGGATAGTGTGGGAAGGTTGAATTGAGGGAGAAGTTCAGTCATGATCTTTTTAAATGGTGGAGCCAGCTTGAAGGGCCAAATGGTGGATCCCTGCTCCCATTTCTCAGATTCTTATGTGAGTGCAATCACTGAACCAAGCAGGCACTTACATCAAGCTTCTATTTTGAAAATTTACCTTACATTAGCTACTTTTTAATATGTTTTGCAATGCTTCCTTTATAATAAACACATGCATAACCCTAAATGAAATATAGGCAATAAATTTACCAGCCTTGTGGAGATGGCTTTAGAGGTGGGTGTGGGGGGTTGTTGATGATAGGTGACAGGTCGGCACCCCAGTGTGTTCCCCCGCTTCTCCCGGCATTCCCCTGCTTCTCCTGGCATTCCCCCTCCTGCTGCTAGGCCTTAGGCCTCACTTCAAGTCTCTCTCCTGCTCTTCCCACCCTCCAACCAATTTATTGAGGGTGGGTGGGTGTGGGTGAGGCAGGTGGTGAGGATGAGGGTGGCTGAGTGAGCGAGGGTAGGTGTGAGGGTGGCTGAGTGAGCAAGGGTAGGTGTGAGGGTGGCTGAGTGAGCGAGGGTAGGTGTGAGGGTGGCTGAGTGAGCGAGGGTAGGTGTGAGGGTGGCTGAGTGAGCGAGGGTAGGTGTGAGGGTGGCTGAGTGAGCGAGGGTAGGTGTGAGGGTGGCTGAGTGAGCGAGGGTAGGTGTGAGGGTGGCTGAGTGAGCGAGGGTAGGTGTGAGGGTGGCTGAGTGAGCGAGGGTAGGTGTGAGGGTGGCTGAGTGAGCGAGGGTAGGTGTGAGGGTGGCTGAGTGAGCGAGGGTAGGTGTGAGGGTGGCTGAGTGAGCGAGGGTAGGTGTGAGGGTGGCTGAGTGAGCGAGGGTAGGTGTGAGGGTGGCTGAGTGAGCGAGGGTAGGTGTGAGGGTGGCTGAGTGAGCGAGGGTAGGTGTGAGGGTGGCTGAGTGAGCGAGGGTAGGTGTGAGGGTGGCTGAGTGAGCGAGGGTAGGTGTGAGGGTGGCTGAGTGAGCGAGGGTAGGTGTGAGGGTGGCTGAGTGAGCGAGGGTAGGTGTGAGGGTGGCTGAGTGAGCGAGGGTAGGTGTGAGGGTGGCTGAGTGAGCGAGGGTAGGTGTGAGGGTGGCTGAGTGAGCGAGGGTAGGTGTGAGGGTGGCTGAGTGAGCGAGGGTAGGTGTGAGGGTGGCTGAGTGAGCGAGGGTAGGTGTGAGGGTGGCTGAGTGAGCGAGGGTAGGTGTGAGGGTGGCTGAGTGAGCGAGGGTAGGTGTGAGGGTGGCTGAGTGAGCGAGGGTAGGTGTGAGGGTGGCTGAGTGAGCGAGGGTAGGTGTGAGGGTGGCTGAGTGAGCGAGGGTAGGTGTGAGGGTGGCTGAGTGAGCGAGGGTAGGTGTGAGGGTGGCTGAGTGAGCGAGGGTAGGTGTGAGGGTGGCTGAGTGAGCGAGGGTAGGTGTGAGGGTGGCTGAGTGAGCGAGGGTAGGTGTGAGGGTGGCTGAGTGAGCGAGGGTGGCCTGTGTGTGAGAAAACAGGTGGGGGTGAGTAGTGTCTAGCTCAGTCTCGGGGTTCTCATTCACCTTCATCCCCACACACCAGCAGGCACATTCACCCCCCTCAGGGGATTTGCCTGTGCCCACTGATGTTGGGAATGTTTGTTGGCGTGAGTGGACAATAGGGCGAGATGGCCAAAATTCGGTTTCACGATGTTGTGACACCAGTTTGCGATCACCCGCTCAGCCTGTCGATGATGGGCTGTGTTCCCCGCCATCAGACATCGGGAACCTCATTGTAATACATTAGCATATCATTATAAGGCCAGCATGCCTTACTCATTCCCCCGCCCTCCCCCTGAACGTCTGCCCACGTGGGTGGGAAGACATGCCCGTGCAGAACACCTCTTGACAACTGTGATGTGCAGAAGTCAGGACTTACTGCCAGAGCCTTGTTCACATCGTGGACATCCGAGGCGCAGAAGATGCTGGAGCTCGACAGCAACAGGATTCTGGAGGAACGTCCATGGCATGCTGGGTGGATTCTCATGGACATGGCACCACTGTGAAGCAGCTCACGGAACTTGGAAATTCACCATTGATGCTCCCAAGGGTGGGAGGGGAAGGTCTGGGATTGACTGGGAGAGGAAGAGGTGTTGGGAGTGTGAGGTTGCGGGGAGGGGAAAAAGTCTCCAGGGGGTGAATGAAGGTGTTACAGGGGAGGAAGTACGCGTTGGGGGAGGAGTTGGTAAGGGGGAAGAAGATGGCAACTGGGTAGGTAGGTGTAAGAGGGAAGGAAGGTGTAAGGAAAGAAGTTTGGTGGGGGAAGAAGTGCGGAGAGGGGAAGGAATCCAGGGGAAGGAAGGAGTGCAATGAGTGGAGGGAATCCAGCTGAAGGAAGGAATGTGGAGAAGGGAGGGAGTCTGGGGAGAGGAAGGAGTGCGGAGAGGGAAGGGAGCAAGGGTGGAGGAAGAAGTAAGTGTGGAGGAAGGAGTTGGGAAGGGGGAAGGAGTAAAGCTGGAGGAAGAAGCGAGGGTGTCTGAGGGATTCGGGAATGGGGAAGGAGTGAGGCTGGAGGAAGGAGTTGGGGTGGGAGGGGTGGGTAGTGAAGGACCAAGTGGCGGAAACGTATGGGTGTCTGATGAGTCAGGAAGGGGGAGGGAATAACTGGGGGTGGGTGGGGGGAGTCTGGGGGTAGTTGGGAGGACTAAGCAGGGGGAAGGGGTTCTGTGGGAGAAGGTGTCCAGAGAGGTGAAGGGGCTCCAGGAGCTGAAGGAGGATGTCCAGGTGAATATACAAGGGAGGGCTCTGATGGGTCCATGGCTGCCTCCTGGGGAGCGAACTGAGAGTGAGCATGGTATGAAGGAATGGTGAGAATGACCAAGGGCAGAGTGAGGTGGTAGGGTGGGATGGTGAGGATTCAACGGTA
Source organism: Carcharodon carcharias (assembly GCF_017639515.1). Lineage (NCBI taxonomy): Eukaryota > Metazoa > Chordata > Chondrichthyes > Lamniformes > Lamnidae > Carcharodon > Carcharodon carcharias. The sequence goes on from NC_054469.1 coordinate 61,946,382, forward strand.
GCAATAGAATGGACGGCGAGGGAGGCTTGTGGGGACTCTGAGGCAGACACGAACCCTGGGGGTGGGAAGTAGGAGGCCGGGGAGGTGAATGTGGATGGGGGTGGAATTTTCGAGAAGGAACGTGCATGTTCACCAGGATGTCCCCAAAGAAAAGGGTTGTTGCTAGTAGGTCACAGAGGGGAGGCAAAAGGTAATGCCGGGGTGGTCAACTGTGATGGGGGAAAGGAAATGGGTGACAGCGGGATGGTAAAGGACAGAAGAGTGAGAGTCAAAACAAATTAGCACCATGCTGTCCAAATCAAAAGTGAAATGAGAGTCATAGTGGGTGATATCAGGGAATGGGTGGAGATGCAGGTCAGCTCAGATGGACAACAAAGTGAACCCCAGCAGGCAGCACTGAAAATGCTCAGGACATTGAGGTGAGTGTGATATGGGAAGGCTGTGCTTGCGTGGGAGAGTGCTTGCATGAGACTCTGAAAGGCCCTGCCACACACACGCTTCTCCCTCCAGAATCACTTGTGGTTCAGCTGCTCCCTCTGCGGTGACAGAGGATGAGGTTGAGGGGCTCATAAACAAAGGGGACTCGGAGGGAGGGGACAGCCTCTGATATTCCTGAGTGGACGACCCAGGGTTGTCCAGTTGCCACTCCTCCTCCCTTTGGGTGCCTGAGGGCCCCGGCCTGACTCATTGAGGGGAAGGAGCACCTGGAGGAACGTCAGGGTGCCCCTTTTCCCCCTCGCATTGCCACTGCAGGAACTCACCCATGGCTCCCGCAATGGAGTGCAGCCTGCGCGCAGCTCCGCGTTCTGCTGGAGCAGGATCTCCCCATGGAGACCTCCATATGTGCACATGTGGGCACCACTTCATCAGAGAGCAGGTGGATATACTCTGACTCGCGAGTCACTCTGTTGAGAGCTTCCAGCAGCACTGTGTGATGTTCCCCCGCCTTCTGCTGACTCTCCAGGATGAGTTGGAAGGCCCAACCCAGAGGTTCGTCATCTGACTTGGACCTCACAGATGCTTCTTGGGGAGCTTGGCTGAACCTGCCTCTTCCTGCAATCTCGGACAAGGCTCGTGTGCTGCACCTTGACTGTGCCATGCATGTGCTGGAAACAGACAAAATGGGAAAATTATCAGTCAATTTGGCTTGCACGTGTCAAGTTAAGGCCCTTTCTGAATTACTCTCAGTTGGACATGTGTTCAGCTGCATGAGCCACCCCATCCCCATGCCTCACCCAACTAGAATTACTTCAAGGAATAAACATCCAACTACCAGTTGAGGTGCTTTTGACTTGTGCTCACTGGTGCAGAATTTGTGGAAGGACTGTGTTGTGCTCTTTGAGGAGTTTTACTATTTTGGATTTTCTAGAGCCTACTACTGAATCCTACCAAGGAAGTCGGAGGAGTTTTTTGCCCTTGTCAAGAGAACACCTGTTTCAGTAATGAGGGCAATAGTAGCTTTGTCCTTTGGGAATGGAGCCCAGGCAGAAGAGAGGGGAAGCAGAGGGAGGAGGAAGAGGGGTCTCGATAGAAAGTCATACATGCCTAAGGTCTTAAGGGAGCACTTCTCCTACCTCCACCACAGCCAGGAGCAGTTTTGTGAGGTGCATGAGGAGATGATCACTGAACTTGTACAGCTGCACAGCAAGGCAAGGGTGGTGCTGCAAGGTCACTGTCGCCATAAACTCAATGCTAGTGGATTGTTCCAGGTGGGGGCAGGCAACATCAGAGACATCTCCATTTGCCATCAGTCACTGCATCAGGTGGTCACAGAGGCACTATATAGAAAGTGAGAGCTGATCATTGGCTTCTCAGTGACTAGAGAAAATGGTTGACCACACCATCCGCTTCCAGTGCGCCTCCACTGTAGTCCAGGTGGGTAGAACTGCCGTCTCATGGTTGGAACTGCTCTCTCACTTGGAATGGCTTCTCCTCCTGCTCCTGCATGATTACCCCTGGTATCCCCCTAGGATCCATCCTTGGCACCTATCATCAATACACTGCCTCTTACGACGACATCCGAAGGCACAGCGATAGCTTTCACATACCATTGACCATATGAACATAGGTACATATGAATTAGGAGCAGGGGTAGGCCATTCAGCTGCTCGAGCTTGCTCAGTCATTTAATAAGATCATGGCTGATCTGACTGTGGCCTCAACTCCACATTTCCACCTCCTACTGATGACCCTTTCTCCCCTTGTTAGTCAAGAATCTATCTTCCTTGCCTTAAAAATATTCATTGATCCTGCCTCCGCCAGTCTCTGGGGAAGAGAGTTCCAAAGATTCACAACCCTCCGAGAAAAAATTTCTTCTCACCTCTGTCTTATTTTTAAACTGCATCCCCTAGTTCTAGTCTCTCACGAGAGGGCAAACATCCTTTCAGCATCCACCCTGTCGAGTCCCCTCAGGATCTTGTATGTTTCAATAAGACCACCTCTCAATCTTCTAAACCCCAATGAATTCAAGTCCAGCCTGTCCAACCTTTCCTTGCAAGATAACTGCGCCGCCTCCACCGTCCCCCCAAATCTCCGGTATCAGTCAAGTCATCCTTCTCTGAACTGCTAATGCATTTATATCCTTCCTTAAATAAGGAGACCAAAAATGTACATTGTACTCCAGATGTGGTCTCACCAACATCCTGTACAACTGTAACAAAGCATCCTTATTTTTATATTCCATCCCCCTTGCAATAAATGACAACATTCCATTTGCCTTCCAAATCACTTGTTGTTCCTGCTTGCTAGCTTTTTGTGATTCATGTACCAGGACACCCAGATCCCTCTGTACTCCAGAGTTCTGCAATCTCTCTCCATTAAAATAATCTGCTGCTTTTCTATTCTTCTTGCTAAAGTGGACAAGTTCACTTCAAAAACTGAACTGGTCCAGCCATATAAATACTGTAACTACAGGGGCAGATCAGAGGCTGGGAACTCTGAAGCGAGTAATCCACCTCCTGACTCCCCAAAGCCTGTCCTCCGTCTACAAGGCACAAGACAGGAGTGTGATGGAATATTGTCCACTTGCCTGGACGATTGCAGCTCCAACAAAACTTGAGAAGCTCAACACCATCCAGGGCAAAGCAGCCTGTTTGATTGGCACCCCGTCCACCTCCTTAAACATTCACTCCCTCCATCTCTGATGCATGGTGGCAGCAGTGTGTACTGTCTACAAGATGCACTGCAGCCACTCGCCAATACTGCTTCGGCAGCAGCTTCCAAACCCGTGACCTCCATTCTAATTTGGAAATATATTGCCCTTCCTTCACTAACGCTGTCAAGATCCTGGAACCCCTTCCAAATAGCACTGTGGGTGTAACTACTCCACATGGACTGCAGCGGTTCAATAAGGCAGCTCACAGTCACTTTTTCAAGGGCAGTTAGGGATGGGCAATAAATGCTGGCCTAGCCAATGATGCCCACATCCCAAGAAAGAATAAATAGTCAAAATGTACACTGATGACACCCAGCTCTATCTCATTATCATCTTCCTCGACTTCTCTACTGTTGATAAGTTATCAGACTGCTTATCTAATTTGCATAGGAAAATTGGAAATAGGAACCTAGGAGTAGGGGTAGGCCATTCAGCCCATCAAACCTGCTCCACCATTCAATACGCTCATGGCTGATCACTTCAGTGCCATTTTCCCACACTATTCCCATGTCCCTTTATGTCATTGTTAGTTAGAAATCTGTCAATCTTTGCTTTAACATACTCAATGACTGAGCTTCCACAGCCCTCTGGGGTAGAGAATTCCAAAGATTCACAATCCTCTGAGTTAAAAAAAATTCTTCTTACCTCAGTCCTAAGTGGCTTCTCCCTTATTTTGAAATTATGTCCCCTGGTTCTAGACCCCCCAACCAGGGGAAACATCTTACCTACATCTACCCTGCCTATTCCTTTAAGTATTTTGTAGATTTCAATGAGATCACCTCTCATTCTTTGAAACTGTAGAGGACACAGGCCCAGTTTCCCCAATCTCTTTTCATCGGACAGTCCTGCCATACCAGGAACATATCTGGTGAACCTTCATTGCACTCTCTCTATGGCAATAATATCCTTCCAAAGGTAAGGGGACCAAAACTGCACACACTACTCCAGGTGCAGTCTAACTAAGCTTTGAAACAATTGAAGTAAGACTTCCTTACTCCTGTACTCAAATCCTCTTGTGATAAAGGCTAACATACCATTAGCCTTCCTAATTGCCTGCTGCACCTGCATGTCAGCTTTCAGTGACTTATGGACAACATCACCCAGGCCCCTTTGTACATCTACACTTTCTAATCTCTTACCATTTAAGAAATACTCTGCAAATCTGTTCCTCCTACCAGAAGTGGATAACTTCACATTTTTCCACATTATATGCCATCTGCCATGTCCCTCCCTGCTCACTAAGTCTGTCCATACCCTCTTGAAGCTGCTTTGCATCTTCCTCACAACACACTTAGTTGTGTGTTCTGCGAACTTGGAAATATCACATTTGGTCCCCATATCCAAATCATTAATGTATATTGTGAACAGCTGGGGCCCAAGTACTCATCCTTGCTGTACCCTACTAGTCACAGCCTGCCAACATGAGAATGACTCGTTTATTCCTACTCTCTGTTTTCTACCTGTTAGCCAATCCTTATTCCATGCCAGTATATTACCTTCAATCCCATATGCTTTAATTTTGCTAACCAACCTCCTGTGTGGGACTTTAGCAAAAGTGTTCTGAAAATCCAAGTATACTACATCCACTGACGCCCCCCCCCCCCCCCACCCCCTGCAACTGGCTTTATTAATCAGTTACATCCTCAAAAAACTCCAGGTTTAGCAAACATGATTTCCCACTCATTAATCCATGTTGATTATGCCCAATCAGATCACTTTTATCCAAGTGTGCATTTATCACATCCTTTAGAATAGATTCTAGCATTTTGCTCTACTACTTATGTAAGGTGAACAGGCCTGTAATTGTCTGTTTTCTCTCTCCCTCCCTTCTTAAATAGTTGGGTGACATTTACTACCTTCCAATCTGCAGGAACAGTTCCAGAATCTAGAATTTTGGAAGATGATCACCAATGTATCCACTATCTCCATAGCTACCTCTTTCACCACTCTGGGATATATAATATTAGGTCCTGGGCACTTATCAACATTCAGCCCCATTAGTTTCTCTAGTGTGACAGTTTTTTGCTTGTACTTCAATTGCTGATCTCCCTTGTCCCTTGGATCTGTAATGCTGGGAGATATCTTGTATCTTCCTCAGTGAAGACAGACACACAGCAATCATTTAGCAACTCTGCCATTTCTCTCTTCCTCATTATAAATTCTCCTGACTTTGCCTGCAATGGACCCACACTTGTCTTAGCCAAATGGTTCTTTTTTCCCTTCCCAAAGAAGCTTTTACAGTATTTTGTTTTTTGCTAGTTTACCTTCATATTCTATTCTCCCTTCCTTTATCAGTTTCTTGGTCTTCCTTTCTAAAAAAGACCTCCCACTCCTCAGGTTTTCTGCTATTTCTGGCAACTTTATAGGTCTTTTCTCTTAATCCTATACAATCCTTAATTTCCTTTGTTAGCCATAGTTGACTGACTTTTTACGTTTTTGTGCCTTGAAGGAATGTATGTTTGCTGTGAACTCTGTAATAATTCATTCTACTATCCATTGCTTATGAACTGTCACATCTTTTTCCCAATCAACCTCAAACAATTTGCCCCTCATACCTTCATAATTTCCTTTTTTCAAATTTAACATCCTGGCATCAGATTGAACCACCTCACTTTCAAAGTTAATGTAAAATTCTATCATATTTTACTTACTCATCAGCAAGATTATTAATTAGCTCTTTCTCATTACATAATACTGGATCTAAAATAGCCTGTTCTCTAGTCAATTTCTCAACATTCTGCTCTAGAGAACCACCCCTATAACACTCCAGAAACTCGTCCTCCACAGCATTAGTTCTTATTCGGTTTACTCAACCTATATGCAGATTGAAGTCGCCCATGATTACTATTTAACCGATGCTACATACTTCTTAATCTTCTGATTAATACCATGCCCCACATTACCGCTACTGTTTGGTCACCTGTAAACAACTCCTACCAATGTTTGCTGCCCCTTGCTGTTTTTTAGCTCCACCAAACAGACTTCACATTTTGTTCTTCCAATCTGAAATCCTCCTTTACTATTGTACCGATCCCATTCCTCCCTATTAGTGCAACACCATCTCCTTTTCCTTTTTGCCTATTCTTCCTAAATGTCAAATATCCTTAAGTATTCAGTTCCCAGTCTTGGTCACCTTGTACCCACATTTCTGTAATGGCAATTAGATCATACCCATTTACCTCTGTGCCTTTAAATCATCTAACCCGTTGTGAATGCTGTGTGTATTCATGTAGAATGCCCTTAACTGTCTTTTTGACATTATTCTGCAATCTAAGCTTAGTTAATGCTCGACTTTATTTTGCCTGCCTTCTAATTTCACTTGCTACTTTTCTACTTCCCGTTACCCGTTTTACTTCCTTCCAATTTTAGCTACCCCTCAGGTCCCCATCCCCCTGATGTAAACTCTTCCCAACAGCACTAGTAAATCCCCAAGAGGATATTAGTCCCAGTCTTGTTAAGGTGTAACCCATTCGTCTTGTAAGGTCCCAATGCCTCAGAAATCTGAACTCTCCCTCCTACATCCAATTCTCCAGCCATGTGTTCAGTCGATCAATCTTCCTATTCCTATGCTCACAAGCACGAGGCAATGGTAGTAATCCTGAGATTACTGCTCTTGAGGTCCCACTTTTTAACTTCCTTCCTAACTACCTGAAATCTGCTTTCAAGACCTCATCCCTCCTCATAGCTATGTCGTTGGTCCCAATGTCTCCAGAAGGATGTCCGGCAGCCGCTCCAAGACATCTTTGACCCTGGCGCCAGGGAGACAACACACCACCGTGGAAACACGTTTACTGCTGCAGAAACGCCTGTCTGATCCCCTGAATATCAAATCCCCTTTCATTTTGCTCTTCCGCTCTTCTTCCTCCCCTCCTGTGCAGCTGAGCCACAAACTTGGCTCTGGCTACACTCCCCTGAGGAACCATTGCCCTTACCAGTATCCAAAATGGAAAACCAATTAGCAAGCAAGACAGATTCAGGGGACTCCTGTACCACCTGTCTGGTTCTTTTAGACTGCCTGGCAGTCACCCATTCCCCCTCTGCCTGTATGCTCCTAATCTGTGGTGTGACCACCTCCATAAATGTGCTATCCAAGCAGTTCTGTGCCTCACAGATGCACAGCAGTGACTGCAGCCACCGCTCGAGTTCCGAAGCCCAGAGCTGAAGCTTCTGCAGCCGGTGACACTTGCTGCAAATGTCTTTGTTGAGGACACATGGTGCATCCATGACTTCTCACATACTGTAAGAGCTGACCTGCCATGCCGTAACTTTAAGAACTATTTATTACAATTAGAATAAACTGAATAACTCAGATAACTACCAATCAGCTTCTTCCCCTGTACCAAAATAAGAGTCAGTTACTTGAGGCTGAAAAAAGGTAGAAAAAGAAAGGAGCACCTCCCTCACTGAACTCTCACTTTTGCACTCTGTATACCTGAAGTAGTACTCTCAGTGCAGATGAAGCAGCACTGAGGAAGGCCTCTTTTTATTACCCAGCTTTCATTATAGACCGTGCTGGATATACAGAAACTTCCTCCAGTTAAATATTGGAAAGTCTGAAGCCATTTCTTTCAGTCCCTGTTGCAAACTCTGTTTGCCAGCTACTGACTCTATCTGTCTCCCAAACAAAAGCCTGAGATGAAGCCAATCTGTCTTCATGTCACATTTGATTCCAAGATAAGCTACCAACCTCATATTTGTGTCATCGCTAGGACTGCCTATTTCCACTTTATGTTATTGTGCTCACTGTTATCCAGGTGTCCATGGTCACAGCAAATATCAAGACAAGACAAAAGAACTGCATAATCATCATGAGGCAATCCACCAGTGTTACTGATACTCCCATGATATATATCACAGGCCTGGCAATGTCATTTTGCATATTTCAGTTCTACGGTCCACGCATTATAGAGACAATTGAGTTTTGTTTTCTGTATCTGTACTTACCTGTGATCCCATTCTGAATCAGATTTTTGGGAGAGGGGATAAGTGATAATATCCTTTGAACCTTGACTTTGATTTCAGACTGGTTAGTTTTGTATTTTTGTCCTTCAATTCACTGGCACGTGATGGGCAGAATGGCCTCCTGCGTTATAAATTTTCAATGTTTCTACAAGTTTACACATACAGTACAAACAAATAACATGTATAGATCTATATCATTTAATCTTAGAAAGATAAGCTAATCACTAAAAATTTAAGGAAATGTTAGAAAATAATTCCTCACGTGGTAAGGATGCTAACAATACAAAAGTTTTGGCCACAGACTGATAGTGGGTTTCATTGAGAATAGGATCAGTAGGTGGCAGGATCTTAAATGAGATGGATAGAATATGAAGATATATGGGAGATTTTATAATGTGAGGCTGAGGACGTTACAAAGGAAGTTATTGAAGAGATCATGATTAGACTTGGATGAGCAGGGGGGGCGAAGCAGGAATACTGTCAAGTTATTGAAAAAAATTGAGATATGTTGTTTAACCCAGTCATCAAATGAGATTGTAAAAAGAATAAGTAATGACTATTTTGTGAGAGCCTTAGTCTGGTTTGGAAATTAGGTGAATCTTGATAGGTTTAAAGCAAGAGATGACGGCCGGGATTTTATGGACCAGAAAGTCAGAAAACCCCATCCTAGTTGGTTATGGGAGCCCTCACCTGATCCCAAGTGCAGCAGGCTTGCCATCAGGGCCCTTATGCGGCAAAGTCCTGTCTCCAAGGGCTGCTGGCCAATTGGATGGCTGGCAGCTCTTCAGTCCTAGCAGCACCAGCTGGGACCATAGCCAGGCAGTAGCAGCATCGATGGAGGAATTGGGGTATATGGGTGGGCTTGCCAGGCCCATTCAGGCAGGCATCAGCGACGGATGGTGGGTGGGGGACACAATCCACTGTGGGCATAGGGTGCCTGATGAGGAAGATACTTGCCCTGAACCTGCAATGAGGCTGCCAGTATACCTTGCAGTCTCCCCAACTGATGAAATGTCCATTCAATGCTGGTAACTACCAATGGCAGTGTGAAGAGGCCCTTAGTAGTTCTTTTGTTGGCCACTTAAGGGTCGCAATTGGCCTGTGTGTGGGAGGGCCGTCCACCACCTTCCCCGCTGCTGGTAAAATGCCAGTGATGGCAAGAAGACAATGGGCACAGCAACCACCACCACCTACCTTTTTTTTTTCCTACTATCCACCCCCTGTGCCACACCATTCCCTGCCATACAGCACGTTCGCTGATGCCCTGTAAAATCCTGCCAATGAGTTGCTTGGTCTCTATGGTGTGCTCAGATTTATTAATGTGTAATGTCATCATAAATGTTGAAAATTTCTGCCCTGAGTTTTGTTTTCCACCTTGCCCTTGAAGTGACAATGTCTTAACATTAAGAAATGATCATCTGGAACTTATTCTGGGCGTCTGATTAAAGATAAAGTTTTCCTTAAAAATGTTTGTAAGAATTATTCCTGTTGATTAAATTTATATATCTAAAGAAACTCTGCTAATAAAACTGAATTACGCCATGGTCGGATTGTCCCAGATTTGCGCTAAGTGTGGTAGCAGGTGAGTAAAATGATGTTTTACCAGCTGGCCGCTATGGCGGTTTTTCACACCATATTCTCCCAAACCCCCCCGCATTACTTACACATTCCTGGGAAACGTGCCGTTTCCATGGCGGGCAGGCTCTCGTTTGCCCGCCATGCCATCACTTCATTGCTTCACCACGTCAGGCACCACATTTAAAGTCCAGCCACTCGCACACATCTCAGTGCTTTCAGCCCACGACTACTGCAGGGAAGATATCCACGAGAGGAAAAAAAACTACAACCCCCAGGTTTCATAACGCGTCGCTGGAATGCCATTTGGAAGCCATGGAGGCCACTGTGGTGCCCTCTACCCCTGCTCTGGCTGCAGTATGGGCAGTGGCATCACCAATCCAGAATAGCAGGCGGTGGCAGTGGTGATCAGTGCCAATTATGCACAGAAGAGGATGGCCATCCAGTTCAGATAGAGGATGAATGAGCTCAGCCTTGCATTTTGCAGCCAGGGTATGGCAATCATCTCATCACTCTAAACTCTCACATTCAAGCCCATCGTGCATTCGCTGGCATCTCATTCACTGCCAGCTCAAAGGAATCACCAGCCATTCTCGCACATAAACCCTCACATGTCCATCTGGCCTCATCCCCTCTGGCGACTGCCTACCCAGCCCTCACCATTGGGGCCACTTGCATAGATCAACATGTGCCCCCACACACACCCTGGGATACCCTCCTTCCCCAGTACAGCCCTCGTCCTGCAGCCTCTTACCTTGTCTGAGGTAACTTCTACCTCTTCCCCAAGCAAGACGTTGCCCATTAGCTATTGAAAAGCTACCCACATATGACTGATCTGATAAGTAGAGACCTGCCGTGGGTCTCCCTAAAAGTGATATGGTGCTGCCTGTTAATGAGGTGCATGTCGCTTATGTGCTGTTGTGAAACACATCGGCGTGTTTTCCTGCCGACGTTCGCGGACAATCCAGCTGAGGGCTTGGGGGGGGGTGGGATGAGTCTGACAGGCTGGCCTTATAATGATATGCTGATGTATTACAATGAGGTTCCTGACGTCTGATGACAGGAAACCTGGCCCACCATCGGCAGGCGGAGTGGACGATCACAAACTAGTTTCACGCCGTCGTGAAAATGGTGCCATATTGCCCACTCACGCCACCGAACACGCTCGATGTCAGAGGGCACGGAGAATCCTTGTCCATGTTTCTGAATGCGAACCTAAAACTCTGATACAATTTGAAGCATCACTATGTTGTTATTGACCTGTGTTCTGTTTTGAGGAATATAAAAGTTTTATTTATTTAGAATATACGTAAAGTCCTGCATCATGCTTTCAAGTTTCAGCCTGCATTAAGGTCTCGTAATTTAAAAGAGTATAATGTATCATAAGAATTAGGTTGGCTGTGGAAAAGGAGAAAGAACAATCCAGAGTACGAATAATTAACTGGGGGAAAGCCAACTTCAATGGGGTAAGAACAGATCTGGGACAAATAAATTGGAGTCAAAGATTGGCAGGAAAAACAGTAGCTGAACAATGGGCTACCTTCAAAGAAGAGAGTGTTTAGGCACAGTCAAAGTATATTTCCTCAAAAGGAAAAGGTATGGCAAAAGCCACCCACAAATCCAGAGCTCCCTGGATGACAAAAGAGATAGAGATTAAGATGAAGAAGAAAAAGTATGCCTATAACAGATATCAGATGGATAATACAATGGGGAACCAGGCTGAATATAGAAGGTTCAGAGGGGAGGTGAAAAAGCAGAGTATGAAAAGAGCCAACATAAAGGGATTCTCAAAGGGCGGGATTTTCCGATCCCGCCAGCATTGAGCATTGTTGTGGGTGGGAAGGGAAAATTCGAAGAGCAGCCAAAAGCCAATTGATTTTTGACCGCTCTCCAAATTTTCCTGTCTATAGTCTTCTGGCTAAAGTCTTCTACAGGCATATCTGTAGTAAAAGGTGGTCAAAGGAGGAGAAGGGCTGATTAGGGACGAAACAGGAGACTTACACATGGAAACTGAGGGCATAGCTGAGGTATTAAATGAATACTTTGCATCTGTCTTTACCAAAGAAAAAGATGCTACTCAAGCCATGGTGCAAGAGGAGATAATTCAGACACTAGGAGGGTTTAAAATTGCTGAGGAGGAGGCATTGGATAGGCTGCCTGTACTTACTGAATAAGGCACCAGGACCGCATGAGATGCAAAAGGATACTGAGGGAAGTGCAGAGGCACTGGCCATAATTTTTCAGTCTTCCTTTGACCCAGGGCTGGTGCTAGAAGAGCAGAGAATGCAAAAGTCATGCCCCTTTTCAAAAGAGGGCAAAAAGATGAGCCTAGCAACTACAGGCCTGTAAGTTTAATGTCAGTGGTTAGGAAACTTCTAGAAACAGTAATTCGGGACAAAATTAAAAATCGCACGGACATAAGTGGATTAATCAAGGAAAGTCAGCATGGATTTCTTTAGGGAAAATTGTGTTTAACTAACTTGCTGGAGTTCTTTGAAGAGGTAACAGAGGGCTGTGCTGTTGATGTGGTGTACGTGGCCTTCCAAAAGGCAATTGCTATGGTGTTGCACAACAGGCTTGTGCGCACAGTTATAGCTCATGGAATAAAATGGAAAGTAGCAACATGGATTCGAAATTAGCTGAGTGGCAGGAAAGAGTACTGATTAATTGATTTTTTTTGGGCTGGAGGAAGGTTTGTAGGGGAGTTTCCCAGGGGTCAGTGTTGGGACCCTTGCTTTTTCCGATGTACATCAATGACCTAGACCTTGGTGTACATGGCACAATTTCAAAACTTGCAGATGATTCGAAACTTGGAAGCGTAGTGAACTGTGAGGAGGATGGTGTTGAACTTCAAAAGGACATGGACAAAGTTGGTGGAATGGGTGGACAGGTGGCAGATGATATTGATGCATGGAAATGTGATTCATTTTGGTAGGAAGAACATAGAGACACAATATAACATAATGGACATAACTCTAAAATAGGGTGCAGGAGCAGAGGGACCTGGGTGTATACGTGTATAAGTCACTCAAGGTGGCAGGACAGGTTGAAAGAGCAGTTAGTAAAGTATACAGCATCCTAGGCTTTATTAACAGGGGAAGAGAGTACAAGAGAAAGGAGGTTTTGTTGAACTTATATAAGACACTAGTTCGGCCTCAGCTGGTGTATTGCATCTAGTTCTGGGTGCCATACTTTAGGAAAGATGAGAAGGCATTAGGGAGAGTGCAGAAAAGATTCACGACAATGGTTCCAGTGAGGAGGAATTTCGGTTATGAAGATAGATTGGAGAAGTTTAGACTGTTTTCCTTGGAAAAGAGAAGGTGGGGAGGAGATTTGATACAGCAGTTCAAAATCATGAACGGTCCAGACAGAGTAGAAAGGGAGAAATTATCCCCACTCATGAAAGGATCAAGAAGGAGAAAGCACAGATTTAAAGTAAGTGGCAGAAGAAACAAAAGTGATATGAAAAAAGAAACATTTTCACGCAGCGAGTGGTTAAGACCTGGGATGCACTATCCGAGTGTTTGGTGGAGGTAGGTTCCATTGAAGCACTAAAAAGGGAATTAAACTGTTAGCTGATAAAGAAGTGTGTGCAGCGTTAGGGGGAAGAAGGCAGAATGGCGTAAAGTGAATAGCTCATTCTGAGAGCTGCTACAGACATGATGGGCCAAATGGCCTCCTGTGCTATAAAAATTCTGTGATTCTGCGATTTTGGTGTAAGTAAGATGGGTAATCATTTTCTTTTTCTGAATAGGTATTGTACAAGAAAGATGCACAAGGCATGCACAGTTACACGGAAATAGTCGATAGACCAGACATCAAAAAAGCCATGCAAACCACCAAGCTGGTTAGCAATGTAAGGAATTGTTTTTGAATGGTACTCAAACTTGTTTTTAATTAACTTTCGCGTTTCTTTCTAGTGAGCATGTTTGGTTTGTGGGATTGTGGGTCAGGAAAAATTGACTGCCAAAATTTGTAATTAAGGACGACATTAGTGGAGTGTTGAGCTATTTTATCATTTCCATTTTGAGTTTTTCTTGAATATCATTGGTATTAATTGACCCCCTATTAATAAAGCCTAGGATGCTGAGGCAGAATTCTGGACAGCCAAAATGATGCCCTACCACATGACCAGGCTTGGGGCTTCCTGCCTGCAATGCTGTCTGCACACATATCTAGTATTTTTTGACATCAGCATAGTAATTTGCTGTACCTGTGAAAAATTCAAATATAATTTCCGATAAGAAATTGCCTTTCTCTATTAACAAAAATATAACCAAATTTTTCATACAACTTAAACTGCTAGTAGATATTAATTTATTTGGTACCACATTAGGACAATCTGTGTATAATGTATAAATTAATGGGCTTTAAACTAAATAGTGGGGGCAAGGGATTAAGTTTGGGAAGATGTGATAAATTAAATAGAGAAGACAAGACAAGAGAGTGAGTTGGAATAAGGGAAATGATGATCAGCGTGGCAGGAAGGCACCAAGTGTACAAACCTAAGAGTGCACCAGCAGATAAGGTTAAAGTTTGCAAAAATATTAAAAAAGCAGAACTAAAGACTCTGAATCTGAATGAATGTAGCATAACAGATGAATTGACAGCACAAATAGAAATAAATATGTATGGTATGATAATCATTACAGAGACATAGCTGCAGGATGACAAAGACTGGGATCTGAATATTTAAAAGTGCATAACATTTAGGAAGGACAGGAAGCTAGGAAAAGGTGGTGGGGTAGCTCTGCTAATTAAGGATGACATTGGTACAATATCAAAAGTTAACCTTGGTTCTGGAGATCAAGATGTAGAATCAGTTTGGGTAGAGATGAGAAATAGTAAAGGTAAGAAGTCACTCATGGGAATGCTTTATAGGCCCCTTAACAGTAATCACACTGTAGGATGGGGTATACAGGAAGAAATAATGGGAATTTGTGAGAAATGTATGGTGATAATATCGGGCGATTTTAATCTACGTATGGGTTGGATAAATAAGATTGGCAAAGGCAGCCTGGATGATGAGTTCATAGTGTTTTCAAGACCATTTCTTAGAGTAGCATATTTTAGAGCCAATCAGAGAGCAGCTATACTAGATCTGGTAATGTACAACAAGACAGGATTAATTAATGACCTCATAGTGAAGGCGTCCCTAGCTAGAAATGATCATAACGTGATTGAATTTCACCTTCAGCTTGAGGGAGAGAGGAATGGATCTAAGACGAGTGTTTTAAACTTAAGGGCAATTATGAGGCCATAAAGACAGAGCTGGCTAAAATGAACTGGGAAATTAGATTAAGGGAAAGGTCAATATAGATGCTGTGGCAGACATTTAAGGAGATATTTTGAAATATTTGGCATATGGAGTATAATGTGGGAAAATGTGAACTTGTCCACTTTGACAGGAAGATTAGAAAAACAGCATATCATTTCAATAGAGAGATTGCTGAACTCGTCCGTGAACCTGTCCATTGTGTCCGTGCTGGTCATCAAGACCCTATCTACTCTAATCCCATTTTACAGCACGTGGCCGGTAGCCTTGTATGCTATAGCATTTCAAGTGTTCATCTAAATACCTTTTACATGTTGTAAGGGTTCCTGCCTCTACCACCCTTTCAGGCACTGAGTTCCAAACATCCCCCCCACCCTCTGGGTGAAAAAACGTTTCCTTCAATCCCTTCAAAACTTCCTGTCCCTTACTTTAAATCTATGTCCCCTGGTTATTGACAACTCCACCAAGAGTACAGAGGGATCTGGGTGTCCTGGTACAAGAATCACAAAAAGTTTTTATGCAGGTAAAGAAATTGATTAGGAAGGAAAATGGAATGTTTCGTTTATTGCAAAGGAAATGGAAAATAGAAGTAGGGAAGTTTTGCTGCAGTTGTCCAGGGTGTTGGTGACATCACATCCGGAGTACTGTGTACAGTTTTGGTCTCCTTATTTGAAGAAGGCTATCATTGCATTAGAAGTAGTTCAGAGAAGGTTCACTCAATTGAGAACTGGGATAGGGGTGTTACCTTATGAGGAAAGGTTGGACAGGTTGGGCCTGTATCCATTGCAGTTTATAGAGTCATAGAGTTTTACAGTACGGAAAGAGGCCCTTCGGCCCATCGTGTCCGTGCCAGTCATCGAGCTCCTATCTACTCTAATCCCATTTTCCAGCACTTGGCCCGAAGCCTTGTTATCTATGGCATTTGAAGTGTTCATCTAAATACTTCTTAAATGCTGTGAAGGTCCCTGCCTTTATCACCCTTTCAGGCAGAGAGTTCCAGATACCCCTCATCCTCGGGTGAAAAATCTTTTCCTCAAATCCCCTCTAAACCTCCTACTCCTTCCTTAAATCTATGCCCCTGGTTATTGACCCCTCCACTAAGGGGAAAAGCTTCTTCCTATCTATGCCCCTCGTAATTTTGTACACCTCAATCGAGTACCCCCTCATTCTTCCCTGCTCTAAGGAAAACAACCCCAGCCTATCTAGTCTCTCTTCATAGCTGAAACACTCCAGCCCAGGCAACATCCTGGTGAATCTCCTCTGCATCTTCTCCAGCACAATCACATCCTTCCTATAGTGTGGTGACCAGAACTGCACACAGTACTCCAGATATGGCCTAACTAAGCTTTATACAGTTCCATCATAACCTCCCTGCTCTTGTATTCAGTGCCTTGACTAATAAAAAGGCAAGTATCCCATATGCCTCCTCAACCGCCTTATCTACCTGCCTTCAAGGATCTAGGGACATGCACACCAGAGGATCAGAGGGATCTTGCACTTCCCGGCGTCCTACCATTCATCATGTACTCCCTTGCCTTGTTAGCTCTCCCAAAATGCATAACCTCACACTTACCATGATTAAGTTCTATTTTCCACTGTTCTGCCATCTGACCAGCCCGTCTATATTGCCCTGCAGTCTAAGGCTTTCCTCCTCGTTACTTACCACACCGCCAATTTTTGTGTCATCTGTGAACTTACTGATCATACCTCCTACATTCATGTCTTGATCAATAATGTACACTACAAACAGCAAAGGACCTAGGACCGAACCCTGCGGAATGCCACAAACTTCCTGCCACAAAAACAACTTTCGACCATCACCCTCTGCCTCGTGCCACCAAACCAATTTTGGGTCCGATTTGTCAAATTGCCCTGGATCCCATGGGCTCTTACCATCTTGACCAGTCTCCCATGCGAGACCTTGTCAAAAGCCTTACAGAAGTCCTTGTAGACTACATCAATTACACTACCCTCATCTACACACCTAGTCACCTCCTCTCAAAATTAAATCAAAATTTGTTAGATATGATCTCCCCCTGACAAAGCCATGCTGACTATCCTTAATTAATCCTTGCCTCTCCAAGTGGAGATTAATCCTGTCCCTCAGAATTTTTTCCAAAAGTTTCCCTACCACTGATGTTAGACTCATTGGCCTGTAGTTCCCTGGTTTGCCCCTACTACCCTTCTTGAATAATGGTAGCACATTAGCTGCCCTCCAGTCCTCTGGCAGAGAGGATTTGAAAAATAATGTCAGGGCCCTGCAGCCTCCTCCCTTGTCTCCCACAGCAGCCTGGGATACATCTCATCTGGGCCTGGGGATTAAGCCTGCTAAAACCGCTAATACCTCCTCCCTCTCAATGCTAATTTGTTCCAACATATCACAGTCCCCCTTCCTGATTTATTTTCCTACATTGTCCTTCTCTATAGCGAATACTGATGTAAAGTACTCATTTAAAACCTCACCTATGTCTTCCAGCTCCTCACAGATTGCTACTTTGGTCCCTAATGGGCCTTATTCTTACCGTGGTTATCCCCTTGCCCCTAATATACTTATAAAACACCTTTGGAATTTCTTTTATTTTACCAGCTGGTGTTTTTACCCACCCCCTCTTTTTTCTCCTGCACTTTCTATACTTGTTTAGGGCTTCTGCTGATTTGAGCCCTCGGTATCTACCATAAACTTTTTTTTTCCTTATCCAATCCTGTACATTCCTTGACATCCAGGGTTCTTTGGATTTGTTGGTCCCACCCTTCACCTTTACGGGAACATGTTGGCTCTGCACTCTCACTATTTCCTTTTTGAATGACTCCCACTGCTCTGATTTAGATTTTCCTACAAGTAACTGCACCCAGTCCACTTTGGCCAGACCCTGTCTTATCATAAATTGGCCTTCCCTAATTCAGAACCTTTTATTTCTTGTCCATCTTTGTCCATTTCCATAACTACCTTAAATCTTACTGAGATATGGCCACGATCACCGAAATGCTCCCCCACTGACACTTCAACCACTTGCCTGGCTTCGTTCCCTAAAACTAGGTCCAGCACCGCCCCTCTCTCATAGGACTTTCTACATGCTGGCTTAAAAAGCTCTCCTGGATACCTTTTAAGAATTCTGCCCCCTATAAGCCTTTCACACTTGGTCTATCCCAGTTAATATTTGGGAAGTTGAAATCCCCTACAATTCTTACCCTATTATTTTGACATTTCTCTGAGATTTGTCTACATATCTGCCTTTCTATCTCTCCCTGACTGTTTGTTTGGGGTCCATAGTATACTCCCAGTAATGTGATTGCTCCTTTTTTGTTCTTAAGTTCAAACCATATGGCTTCATTTGAAGAACCTTCTAAGATACCATTCCTCCTTACTGCAGTAATTGACTCCTTGATCAACATTGCGACACCACCCCATCTTTTACACCCCCCCCCCCCCCCCCCCCGGGTCTCACCTGAAGATTCTATATACCCCGGAATATTGAGCTGCTAGTCCTGCTCCTCCCTCAACCATGTCTCCATGAAAGCAATGATATCATATCCCCATGTGTTAATCAACACCCTCAACTCATCTATTCCCCAACCGCCTCCTCTTCAGCATGGACGTCCAATCCCTCTACACCTCCATCCCCCACTGGGATGGTCTGAAGGCTCTCCGCTTCTTCTTCGAACAATCCCCATCCACCACTACTCTCCTCCGTCTGGTTGAACTTGTTCTCTCACTGAACAATTTCTCCTTAAACTCCTCTCACTTCCTCCAAATAAAAGGTGTGGCTATGGGTACCCGCATGGGCCCGTTATGCCTGTTTTTATGGGGTATGTGGAACATTCCTTGTTCCAGTCCTACTCTGGCCCCCTCCCACAACTCTTTCTCTGGTACATCGATGATTGCTTCGGTGCTGCTTCATGTTCTCAACTGGACCTGGAAAATTTTATTAATTTTGCTTCTAATTTCTACCCCTCCATCATTTTCACATGGTCCATCTCTGACACTTCCCTTCCTTGACCTCGCTATCTCAATTTCCGGTGATAGACTGTCCACCAATATCCATTACAAGCCTACCGACTCCCACAGCTACCTCGACTATAGCTCCTCACACCCCGCTTTCTGTCAGGACTCCGTCCCATTCTCTCAGTTCCTTCGCCTCCGTCACATCTGTTCTGATGATGCCACTTTCAAAAACAGTTCCTCTGACATGTCTTCCTTCTTCCTTAACCGAGGTTTTCCACCCACAGTGGTTGACAGGGCCCTCAACTGTGTCCTGCCCATCTCCCGCACATCCGCCCTCACACCTTCCTCTCCCTCCCAGAACCATGATAGGGTCCCCCTTGTCCTCACTTATCACCCCACCAGCTCCACATTCAAAGGATCATCCTCCGCCATTTTTGCCAACTCCAGCATGACGCCACCATCAAACACATCTTCCCTTCACCCCCCCGGCGGCATTCATATCATCACCTTCAACACCACTTTGTCCTTTTGTCTATGACATCTTTTGGCTATCTCTACCTAATACTGGCCTTCTATCCAGCTCTACTTGTCCCACCCCCCCTTAAACTAGCTTATATTTAATCTCTTTTCTATTTTTCCTTAGTTCTGTTGAAGAGTCATATGGACTCGAAACGTTAACTGTATTCCTCTCTGCAGATGCTGTCAGACCTGCTGAGTTTTTCCAGGTACTTTTATTTTTGTTTTGCCCTCAACTCATCTGCCTTACTTGCAAAACTCCTGGCATTAAAATAAATGTCATCCAGCTTTGCCATGTCGCCTTGTGCCCTAACTTGACTAAATATGCTCTGCCTTCCAGACTGACTTGGTTTTTCTTCTATACTTGTCTGTACATCACCCCCTACTATACCCCCACTCCGTATATCACCCCCCTACAAAATTAGTTTAAAATCCCACGAACATCTCTGGCAAACACCCCCCCCGCAAGGATGCTGGTCCCGTTCCAGTTCAGGTGTAACCCATCGGACTTGTACAAGTCCCACCTTTCCCAGAACTGGAGCCAGTGATCCAGGAATCTAAAGCCCTCCCTCCTGCACCAACTCTTCAGCCATACATTCGTCTGCTCTATCCGCCTATCCCTATACTCACTAGCAGGTGGCACTGGGAGTAGTCCAGAGATTTGAGGTCCTGCTTTTGAACCTGCTACCTAGCTCCCTAAATTCTTGTTGCAGGACCTTACCCCTCTTTCGACCTATGTCGTTGGTACCAATGTGAACCATGATCCCTGACTGTTTGCCCTCCTCATTCAGAATGCCCTGCAGCATTTCAATGACAACTTTGACCCTGGCCCCAGGGAGGCAACACTCCATCCTGGAATCACGTCTGCGGCCACATGCCTGTGGCCCTCACTATTGAGTCTCCTACCACTATTGCTCTTTCTCTCTTTCTCCTCTTCCCTTGCGCAGCAGGGCTTTGGCTGCACTCCCCAGAGGAACCGTCACTCTCACCATTTTCCAACACACAAAAATTGTTCTTGAGTGAAATGCGCTCTGGGGCTTTCCTGACAACTTGCCTGCCTCCCTTCTTCTGACTGGTGGTCACCCATTCCTTCTCTGACTGCACTTCCTTAAACTGCAGGATGACCACGTCAAAAAATCTGCTAGCCACAAAGCTCTCAGCCTCGTGGATGCACTGCTGTGCCGCCAGCCGATGCTCAAGCTCTGAAACCCGACGCTCAAGCTGGTCAAATCGGTGGCACTTCCTGTAAATGTGGTCATCCAGACTTGCCAGGAGTGTCTAAGACTTCCCACATTCTGCAGGCCATGCAACACACCAGACTGAGCTTCCCTTGCCATACCTTTAGTTAAAATACTCTTACCCTAAATTTAAGCCAAATGCTTGATGCAAACCTGGGACGATTTTGCCCCTGATCTCCTGGCCACCAGGAATGAGAAGAATGAGAGGTGAACTTATTGAAATGTATAAGATCTTGAGGGGACTTGACAGACTGGATGCTGAGAGGATGTTTCCCCTTGTAGGAGAGACTAGAACTAGGAGAGACAGTTTAAAAATAAGGGGTCTCCCATTCAAGATGGATATGAGAAGAAATTTTTTCTCTGTGGGTCTTGAATCTTTGGAGCTCACTTTCCCGGAGACTGGTGGAGGCACGGTGATTGAAAAATTTTAAAGCAGAAGTAGGTAGATTTTTGACTAATATGAGAGTCGAAGGTTATCGGAGGTGGGCAGAATATGGAGTTGAGGCTATAGTCAGATCGGCCATGATCCTACTGAATAGCGGAGCAGGCTCGAGGGGCCAAATGGCCTCCTCTGCTACTAATTCGTATGTTCATATGTTAAGTGTCATCAAGAGTTGCACAAACTGCAAGAAGGGGAGGTATTTTCTCAGAAAGGTTAAGGCCTGTCATGGGACCATATGCAGATCCTGAGCCCACCTGGGTGGCCGCTAGTAAAATGGTCCGGTGGCAGCACTGCATCAGGGAGCCATTCCTCTGTAGCTCTTTGGCATTTTACTGCCACCTGGCCACCCTCCCCCAGGTCCTAGCCCATCACCTGGGGGCTGGTAAAATCTTGGCCAAGATCTTTGATTATCAGAAATATGCACAGTACCATCTTTCCCTGAGTTGTGACATGTTGTGGAATATTGATTATGAGACCCCACTGTGCTTTCTATTAATGAGCAGGATTTAATCTCCCTGAAGCACATCCCCTGTCCCATCCATGAGGAGGTGCGACTGAATTAAGTGCCACGCAGGCATTCAACTGGCTGACGTCAGGCTTTCCCCATGATTTAGGACCCTGGTTGCGGAAGTTTTGCCTGGTGTGAGCTGCTGGTCAATCTGAGGTCGGCAGCTCCATTGCCGGCAGCAGACAGTCGGAGAATCGGTCACTGCTCATTACCTTACCTTATTTATTTAGCTGTCTGACATTCTTTATTCACTTGAATGTTGGCAGTCAGAAAGAGATCAGGATGAAGTGTTTTTTTTTATCAATTATAGTGACAAATTATTGAATTGCTAATTATTTACAATCAATGAAGAAGTGCCATCAAAGCTACTTTTTTAGCATCTTATCCAACTTCTATCTCACAACCATTTTTTGGTAAACTTGCCACAATATACTGTGCTTTTCAGATACAACGTGAAAGTATCTCTTCTACTTAGATTATTTCTGATCATTAAAAATGGCCACAAATTCTAAAGTGCAACAGCAATAAACATATGATATAAATTACTTTTTCTCCTCTTACTAATTTTTGCAATTCATGTCAACAGTGTTATCAGCTTTTCCAGTGCGAAGAAGCATAAATTATGGATCATGTGAAGCTCCTAAATTATGTTGCTGATAAAGGGTGATGCCAGGACATGTAATACCTATTTCAATTAAGCTTACTAGACAGATCAGTTTATTGTTTTTTAATGCTTATCTTGTGTTTTGAGTAGCATTTATTGATTTATTAGAAAATAAACAGGAGAAAAGACTTGCGTCGTCATCATGTCCTTAGGAAGACTGAAACATTTTACAATCCTTATGTTGCTTTTGAAGTGTAATCACTGTTGTACAAACAAAGACAACAAAATGTTTAAAGCAAGGTACCGTAAGCAACAAATTAATAAATGACCAGATAATTTATTGTTGGTAGCACTGAGAGAAATGGCAGCCAAGAGATCGGGGCGGAATCGTCCCAGATTTGCACTAAGTGCGGTTTTACCCGCCTGCTGCAATGGTGGCTTTTCTTGCCGTGTTGTCCCAAACCCACCGCATTAATTGTGCATTCCCGGGAAACATGCTGTTCCCATGGTGGGCGGGCTCCCATTTGCCTGCCATGCCTTCACCATGCTGCTGCATCATGCCTGGCGCCATATTTAAAGCACAGCCACATGCACACTTCTCAGTGCTTCCTGCCCATGACTGCTACAAAGAGGACATGGCCCTGAAAGGCATAAAGACTGCAGCCTCCAGGTTCAATGATATATCCCTCAAGCGCCTTTTGAACGCAGTGGAGGCTTACCATGGAAATCCTCTACCCCGACTCTGGCTGCAGGATGAGCAGCAACACCGCCAATCCGGTTGGGAGGCAGTAGCAATGATGGTCAGCACCAAAGCCCTGCAAAAGAGGACAGCCATCCAGTGCCATAAGAGGATGAATGATCTCCTCCGTTCCGCCAAGGCAAGTCACTCTTCTCATTGCTCTTAAGACACACACTCACGAACCCATCACACATCCACAGGGCCCTCACTCACTACCAGTTCAAGATACATCACCATTCACTCTCTCATACACACCTTCATTGTCCTCATCCCGTCTGTGCGACCACTCACTGCCTACACATGCCAAGCTTACTTATCATCTGTCCTGGCAGGCATCTTGCTTACCCTCTCTCCATCTCTATTTATGCAGAACAAGCGGGCACACAACAAGACGGAGAGGTCGCTTACCGGTGGAGGAATGCCTGAAATCAAGGTACTCAAGGACTTTGAAAACAGAGCCATCCAGCGAGGATCTGGACCGTTTTTGTGCTGACAGTGAGGTCGGCGGTGGTCTACCAAGTGAGGATGCAGCAGTGCAACATCCATCAGGCAACCATGCTATGAGTGATGTCTACTGTTTCACAGGCCATTACCATGCAGTAATTATCTCTCTTTGCTTTCGCAGGCACATCTGCCAAACAGCCGACAGAGTCCACGATCTAGGGCCTCCAATCAAGCCCCAAAGAAACCTCTGAAGAGGAATCTGAAGACACCCTCCCTGAAGACCCATCACAGCACTCACCCACACCCTCCACCAGCGCAGAGACACACATCTCGGTGGGACCTAGCTTTAGAGTAGCCACATGATCACAACCTGGTGAGCATGATCACGCTTTCTGACCCACAGCAGGTGGAGGCAGGGACTTCCCATGTCTCCGGTACTCGGAGGACTGCTGGAGGCCAGAAATTTGCTGAGTTTGAATTAGATGACGAGCCTCTGGACTCAGTCATGTCACAGTTGCTGGAGCTGCAAAGGCAAGCCCGAGAACATCAGGAAGGGATGTCTGCTGCACTCCTTAGGTTGCAGGGCATGATGGGGGATTCTGTCTGCCTTCACTCTGAGGTGATAGCGCCGGCATGTCTACACACTGAGGTCAACACTGGTAGGATGGCAGCCCCACTGGAGACCATGTTCCAGAACGTTTCTCTTGCACAGTTGCATGAGCTGAACTCCATCGCTGACACCATAGTTGGCCTACGGTGCACACCCTGGGGCCAACCACCCAAGTGACTCCAGGAGTGTCTAGCTCATCCGAATCCCCTCTTGCTGTGACTCCAGCTCCACAGCTCAAGGAAGGTGCCTCACAGCAGGCCCCCAAAAGCAGGCCAGGGTCCTCCAGATCTCGGCCCTCCAGAGGGCACCTGTCAAGGTCATCAGGCTGCCTCCACCCCCGTTGTGGATATCCGGGATGCACCTAGATGTAGCAGCAGGGTTAAGGCTAGGAAGATGTAATTGCACAGCCTGGGCACGGGTGTTAATCACTTGTACATAAAGTTCACTATTGTCAGTAAACTCCCAAGAATGTCTCCCTGCCTATGGCTCCTTTTTCTGATGAGCAGTGTTCATGTCACTCAGATGTGAAGCCTTTCTGCACAAGATAAAGGCAGGTGTCTCAGTCCAGAGCCTATTCCCTGTGCTTTGAGCAGCCTTCAGTCCAAAGTGATGGTCTGGCCTCACACCCCCTGGGCACATTACTGATGCCTGCGCCTCGGTGGTGCTTATCATTGCTGCCAGAATGTCCTGGGCGGGTGTCACAGAGTCATTCTCCCTGTGTGCTCTCAGCACCTTTGAGTTGGGGCTGGCCCCCAATCTCTTCAGCATCTATGACCAGTGATGCTGTGCTCCTGAAGGGCTCAGGTGCTGAAGGCTGATAAAGGATCAGATGCTTTTAAAGTTTCATGGCTGTGTCTCTATGATATGACCCTGATCACAGAGCGCAAGCGGGCTGCACCCTGGCCAGACAGGAGTCAGACATTCTCAGGGGCTGTGTGTGAAGATCTATGGAGTGTCCTCACTGCATGTCGTCATCATCCTCCTGTAATCTAGCGACTGTTAGGGCCTCCACTGCATCTCCATGACAAGAGCATCCTCACAGAGGGTATGTGCCTGACATAAGCCAGACTGAAGTCAAACGTTTCTAGGTGCAATGTGAGGTTCTTATGTTGCCTTCTCACTGCATGTCATCATCAGCCTCTGCAAATCTAGCAGAGGGCCTCTCGAGCATGCCTGCCTCGTCTGGCCAGTGCGAGGGCCTCATCGTTGTCATCGTCGCCTTCGAGGACCACCTCACCCTCACCTGTCGACATCCTCCTCATTGGAGGAGACCGCCAGCTCCCCCATCTCCTCCTCAGCCAGCTCCTCTCCCCTTTGGAGCGCCAGGCTGCAAAGGGCGATGATGCGTGACGCCCTCTGTGAACTGTATTGCAGGGCTCCACCAGACCGGTCCAGGCACTGGAACCTCATTTTCAGCATCCCGATGGCTTACTCCATCAAGTTGGGAGTTGCAGCTGTGAAAGTGACAGCAGCGCTCAATTTCTACGTCAGTGGCTCCTTTCAGGGCTCCACAGGTGACCTCTGTGGGGTATCATGAGACGTCACCCACAAATGCATCTGTGAGGTCACGGATGCCATCTTCGCGAGGACACCCAACTTTGTGCATTTCGACCAGGACCAAGACAACCAGGATGCAATAGCGATTCGATTTGCCCACATCCCGGGTTTCCCACAGGGACAGGGTGCCATCGACTGCATTCACGTGGTGTTCAGATCTCCGTTGCAACACATAGTCAGCTATGTCAACTGAAAGGGATTCCAATCACTGAATGTGTAGCTGGTGTGTGATCACCACAAACACATCACTACAGGTCTGGGCATGGTTTCCAGGGTGTGCTCATAACTCCTACATTCTCAGACGATCACAGATCCCTGACATTTTCCAGGGTCCACAGAGGCTGCAGGGATGGCTCCTCAGGGACAAGGGCTACCTGCAAAGAACATGGCTGATAACGCCTGTGCGCAGCCTCAGACTGAAGGTATAGCGTTATCAGCCATGTTCTTTGCAGGTAGCCCTTGTCCCTGAGGAGCCATCCCTGCAGCCTCTGTGGACCCTGGAAAATGTCAGGGATCTGTGATCGACTGAGAATGTAGGAGTTATGAGCACTCCCTGGAAACCATGCCCAGACCTGTAGTGATGTGTTTGTGGTGATCACACACCAGCTACACATTCAGTGATTGGAATCCCTTTCAGTTGACATAGCTGACTATGTGTTGCAACGGAGATCTGAACACCACGTGAATGCAGTCGATGGCACCCTGTCCCTGTGGGAAACCTGGGATGTGGGCAAATCGAATCGCTATTGCATCCTGGCTGTCTTGGTCCTGGTCGAAATGCACAAAGTTGGGCGTCCTCGCGAAGATGGCATCCGTGACCTCACAGATGCATTTGTGGGTGACGTCTCATGATACCCCACAGAGGTCACCTGTGGAGCCCTGAAAGGAGCCACTGACGTAGAAATTGAGCGCTGCTGTCACTTTCACAGCCACTGACAGTGGATGCCCTCCATGTCCACATGGCTCCAAATCCTGCAGTAGCTGGCAGATATGACTGACCAGTTCCCTAGACATGCGCAGTCTTCAGCAACACTGGCTTTTGGTCATCTGCAGGAATGAAAGGCGGTGTGTATAGACGCTGGGTCTAGCTAGAAGTTGACCAGTGACAGCTCGCTGTGCTTCTTCAGTGGTGTGTGCGGGAGCCCCACCCGCCCCTTCTTCCAGAGGGTGCTGCTCCTCCCTCTGTGCAGCTGGGTGCCTCAGTCGTGCTCTTCTCTGTCATCTTCGCTCTGTATGCCACGAGGAATATAGCTAATTTACCAGGCTCCATGCTCCTGATGTACTCTTCCTGCAGGATGAAAGAGAGAGACGCATGGATTAGCATCCCACCTTGGTCAAATATGAAGGCCCCTTAACACATTCTGGAGAGTGCGGGCCACCACTTGGGTGGCCAGAGATTAGTGCGCTGCATGGCTACCTGAAACCCCACCCTCCTCCGCTCCACTCCACCTGACCGATTGGTGGCAGCTTTGCCAATTGGACTGCATGTTGTGCTCTCAGCTCAGGCGCAGGCATTCTCCTAACCCGCACTGCAAAGCTGCACTGTTAGCTTGAACCATGGGGGAGACTGGTCCAAGCTGGAATGATGACATTGCAAGGGGCTGTGAGCACCTCCACCAGTGACTGCTCCATGGCCAGCCTTAACAAGGAGATTGTACAACGTGCCCAGTCATCCAAATGTTCTGCAGTCCACTAAAACACTCATTAGTTTGCAGTCTGTGCCCAAGGGGTGAAAAGCTCTGGAGCATTTGGTGGCACTTTGATGCCTGTGTTGCTTCAGTGGGCAGAGAAGCTAGAGGACCGACTCCAATCATATCCAAGTGGCTGCAGCTGAACTGGCTCAGCTGTGGAGGAATGGTCACTTGATACAAGGTGTCCTTAATGTGTGGCCTCTCCCCTTGCCCGTTTCTCCTCCCCCCTCCCCAACGCGGCATGTGCTTGTGCACTACCTTCAAACACAGGGCAGCCTTTGGCATCTTCCCCCCCCCCCCTCACCCCCAATGTTGCCTCAGCCGCAGAGCAGTCTTTTCCCCCACCATGCCCCCCAACGTGCCTCAATGTTGAAGTCCAACAGGCATCCCCCACGAGCACTGTGCACCCACCTCTGAGTTCTCCTGAAAGTGCAGCCTGCCTTTTATATGCTGTTGTGAAACACGTCAGCTGCAATCACGCCGACGTGGGTGGATGATCCAGTGGCAGGGGATGAATCCGGCGGGCTAGCCTTATGTGATATGCTGGTGTATTACAATGACATTCCCAACGTCTGATGACGGGAAATGCGGCCTGCCATCAATAGGCTGAATGGACAATCACAAACTGGTTTCACATTGTCATGAAACTGATTTTTGGCCTTCTCGCCATATTGTCACTCATGCCACCGACACCAGTGGACATGGATGATTCTGCCCCCGGAAAGCGCTCTATTCCTCTTTGAAAGATTCCATGGCACTACTTAGAAATGAGTAGGTAGATGGGTTAGAGTTTCACATGTCATTTCAAAGACTGCATCTTTGATGATTGGGCACTCCCACATTACTGGATTGAAATGTCAGCCTTGGCTATATGCGTAATAAGGCTTTGAACCTGTAACCTTGTGAGCTAGAATTGAGTGTGTTACCAAGTTGGTACGTTATTTTAAAAGCAAAAAACTGTTACTGCCTGTGAGGTTATTTCACATTCTGATCTCTCACTCAGAGAGGTTTTATTTTGTGTAATCAATGATTTAAGCTGGAATATACCTGAATGGGAAATAGGTGTGATAAACTGGTACCAATATAATTTCCACACCCATTTATTGGCCAAATTATTATTAGTGATTTTTTTTTAAAAATCCATTAATTAACTACAATTGTTTTGCTGCATTTATTGCAGTAATATCGTCAATAAGTAGCTAAAAGGGAACAAGATGGAGTGTAGTCCCAGTGGAATAAGTTAATAGACTCCAATTGTTAGTCATTTGTATAATTATTAAAGTATTCCAGTTTCATTTCTTGACTGTGAAGGCCATGAGCTCATAGTAGACTTGGCATCAAAGTCTTAGCAGCCTCATTCTCTTGTATTTTATCACCTGTTCAGTCCTCTTAAATGTGATGATATGTCAGTACAGTATAATGAAAAACTTCAGAAAAGATTGCCCTTACTGAACAGCTTTATGTAGTAGACTAGGAAAGTGGCTGTTCCTGTGAAGCGTATGTAGTCACAAGCTGCAGTGCATTCATGGGCCAATTTTTCTTCTACGTGGAAATTAGATTGGACAGTGTTCACATTGAAGCACTGATGCAATATGGAAATTATTCGTCATTGTTACAAAATTAGTTTAGTGCCAAGCAATCATTCATGTCCATTCATCTTACAGGAACTGTAGAGTCAAGGAAACCTAATCCCAAATAACTGTACTTTCTATGTGGGGCAAACTGATTATTGTTGAGATAACTAAATGTCATTATTGATTTCCAGTGGTGGACAAGTGACGGGATTCCAATTTGACAGAAACATACATTTGCATCTTAGATGCTTTATTAATTGAACTTGATATATCTTTGCAGGTTGCATATAAAAACCATGCTAAAGCAACAGCATCTATGAAAACATCTGTCATAGGTAGAACAGACATTGAGCACGCGAAGGAGGTTTCCAAAATTACTAGCCAAGTAAGTCCTTCGAATTGAAGATTCTTTTGTTAGCAGAAGCAAATCACTCCATTTTGTTTTGTGATCTATGTGCTTTATCAGATTTAAGAGCACCAAGCCTATTGATATCCCAAATTGTGGGAATCCAAGTGAGTAAAGCAAAGTGGCTTCATACTGTCCACATTTGAAAAACCAGCTTCTTTTAATAAACATCCTCTTGATGTTTAAAAATAAACAAAATGGTTAAATATTTTTATATTTTTAAATCAAAGTTTGTTAAATTAACAGTGAAGGCCTGGCCTGAATGCTAGATGTACAAATTGTAATTTGCAATAACTATCCTAGTTAATATTTCCTAAATTTTAAAATGGTTGGCTTTCATAATTCTGGTGTCTTGAAATTTAAAGTATATACCAGGACACTTTTTAATTAAAATAAATCTCAATTTTCACCAAACCTAGTTGTTAAAATTAATGTATGTGTAAGATTTTTATATAAGAATTTTTGGAGGCAGCAGCTTGGTAAAGTAAAAATAAAACAGAAACACAAAATGCTGGCAACACTGAGTAGGTCAGTCAGCATATTTAAGGAAAAAAGGCATGTCATGACAATTTGGATTTATATACTTCAACAGAATACTGGTTATTGATGTAATTCAACATGTGGTGCCCTGGTGTCCACATTGGTTCAAAGCAACAACTTGAGTTCTTGTTCTTGCATGTGCTGTTAGGAGAAAATATATATCGTTCGTGAGGCATTGGAAATAAAATGGCAACTTACAGAGTAGTCTTATGTTCTTTCCAGAATCCAGAGAATAGCTTGGAGAAGGTGATTTTAAAGACAAGTGCACGGGAGGAAGAGCTTCTTCTGTGAAGCTGACAACCTGGGAAGACTTTGATCAGATACATTGAAGAGCTCCAGCCATGGCCATTGTGAGAATGCTGTTCAAAGCACTTCTCTCAGAGAGTGCTATCACTACTTGACGGGTGATCGCCAATTTGTTGGAGGCACTTCATCTGTCTAGCATTTCATTTACCTTCCTGCTTGACAGCCTTCACTACAGCATGGGAGCAGTTTGTGCAGCACCAGCTTCCACTTATGTGGACGGGCAGAGACCACACCACCACCAGCAGTGGCACCAGCTGCCTTCTCCTCAGCCACATGCCCCTCCACAGGATAGAGGAGGTGCCTGGAAGGAGGCAAGCTCCCAACATGGCCTACAGGCTCTCTCAACATGCCTGAGCACCGTTGTCTCTGGAGGCTCAGATTCTCACAACAGGTGGCTGCTGACATCTGCAGCCTCCTGGAACAAAACCTCCTTCCAGTGGAGCAGATGGGCATGCATTGCCAGTGGCTGTCAAGCTGCTTGTCAGTGGAGAAAAACCCCTCCAGGGCCTCTGCCCCTCTCTAAGTTGTGTGCTCTTTTCTCCAAGGAGAGAAAGCAGTGAGGTGTGAGTGTTGGCTGCTCAGTTGAGGATGTGTATGCTCAAGAGAAAGAGAGAGGCATGAGTATAGCTGCAGGGTGTCTTGCCTTGGGGTGTGCTGTGCAGGAGAATGCTTGGGAAGGCAGAGTTATGAGACTTGGCTCTGAAATTGTTGTGCCACTTGTTCCGATCCCAGCTTATGTTAATACTGGACAAGTCAGATCCCAGAGTGAAACCTGGCTTGATAGATCCTAACTTTGTTTTTTTTTTTAAGAAACCACGGAGGAAAGTTACTGAACAAATTCACAGGAATTACTAATGAACTTTTAAGAATAAAGAATAAAACATTTATCAAACAAGGAAAATGAACTATATTGCACCACACAAATAAAATCGGAAAGCTTTCAATGCAAACACCAGAAAATGTTTCAAACTCTTGCCATTCTTTTTATCCCAGCTATCTCTTTACAGACATGTACAAATTCGGAAAGATAAAACAATTTACCATATATATCTTATACTCTAATATTCGGGGTAAGTATGCAGTACATGTGAACCGGCTGGCAAACCGTGGTCAGACACACCACAGTCCAAAGTAAATGGCAGATGCAACCAAAGCAGATTCTATGGATTTCTCAACAGCCCACCCAGACACTTGTCACACTGTGAGCCAGGCGGTCTCACTGAAACTCTGTCTTTCTCACGAGGGCTTCCAATCTCCGCACTTGAACTTGGTGGGGAAACTATTGGAAGCAATTCTGAGGGACAGAATTAATCTACACTTGGAGAGGCAAGGATTAATCAAGGACAGTCAGCATGGTTTTGTTGAGGGGAGGTCATGTCTGACCAATTTGATTGAATTTTTCAAAGAGGTGACCAGGTGTGTTGACGAGGGCAATGCATTTGACATAGTCTACTTGGACTTCAGCAAGGCTTTTGATAATGAAGGTAAGAGCCCATGGGACCCTAGGCAATTTGGGAAATTGGATCCAAAATTGGCTGAATGGCAGGGTGATGGTGGAGGGGTGTTTTTGTGACTGGATGCCTGTGTCCAGTGGGGTTCTACAAGGATCGGTATTGGGTCCCTTGTTGTTTGTGGTAAAAATAAACAATTGAATGTGGGAGGGTTGATCAGTAAGTTCGCGAATGACATGAAAATTGGTGGGGTGGTAAATATGAAGGAAGATAGCCTTAGATTACAGGAGGATATAAATGGGCTGATCAGTGGTAAATGGAATTTAATCTGGATAAGTGTGAGGTGATGCACTTGGGCAGGACAAACAAGGCACACGAATACACGATGAATGAAAGGACCCTGGGAAGTACCAAGGATCAGATGGACCTTGGTCTGCATGTCCACTGGTCCCTTTTGGTAGCGGGACAGGTAGATAAGGTGGTTAAGAAGGCATATGGGATACTTGCCTTTATTAGCTGAGGCATAGAATATAAGAGCAGGGAGGTTATGCTGGAACTTATAAAACGCTGGTTAGGCCACAGCTAGAGTATTACGTGGAATCCGCATTATAGGAAGGATGTGATTGCACTTGAGAGAGTGCAGAGGAGATTTACCAGGATGCTGCTTTAGTTATGAGGATAGATTGGATAGACTGGGGTTATTTTCCATGGAGCAGAGGAGATTGAAGGGGAAAATGATTGAGGTATATAAAATTAAGAGGAGCATATATAGGGTAGACAGGAGGAACTTTTCCCCTTGGTGGAGGGATCATTAACCAGGGGGCATAGATTTAAGGTAAGGGGCAGGCGGTTTAGAGGGAATGTGAGGAAGAATTTTTTCACCCAAAGGGTGGTGGGAATCTGGAACTCACTGCCTGAAAGGGTGGTAGAGGCAGGAACCCTTAACATTTAAGAAGTGTTTGGATGTGCACTTGTGATGCCATGGCAATACAAGGCTAAGGGCCTAGTGCTGGCAAATGGAATTAGAACAGTTAGGTACTTTTTTTGACGGGTGCAGACTCAATGGGCCGCAGTGCCTTTTTCTGTGCTGTAGACCTCTATGACTCTATTGAAACTTGCCCAGGAATTTTCTGCCACCTGTCGCTGTCACTCCGACAGCTTCAGTTAGGATTCACCTCCAGGGTTTCAATCTCACCTTCTGAGATTTCTCTCCCTGGATCTCCATCTACACTCGAGCTTCACCTTCCAAGCACACTTTCAGATCTTCGGCCACGCCCAGCAGAAACACCACTGCTCCAAAAGGATACCTTTGCCCTTATGGCCCGTAGCACAGAGTCACCAACTTTCGGCTGTCTTCTCGGATCTTCAGTGCTTCTCTTGAGCCTACTTTACTTCAAGCTTGCTCCCAGCAGCTCGCATTTTAACTTGGAGTCCTTTCCTCTGCTCCCTTCTCTCAACTTTACTTAACAGGATCTGTTTCTGGTCTCTGCCCTTTTCCCTTACCTGGGACTGTTTTCTGGGACCTATTTCTGTCCAACTCCCTTTAATTGGAACCTTCCTTGGTTTGGGACCTTCTCCCTGTCCCTCCCCATGTCCTGATCCCTGGGACACCACCTCTCTAAAATGGCACTCCTCTTCAGGTCACCTGACCTGCAGCTTCATGCTGTTTCAATTTTCTTGTTTCTCTTCTGCCCCAATGCACAGTGCCAGTTCCTGGCCCAAAGATGTTAAAATAGACGAACTGCACACGTGCAGCCATTCTTCAGACGGCTCAAGCACAGAAGACCCGAAGACATAACAAAATTCTAACTGTTAGTAATTTCTGAACTCTGAACTCCCGATCTCCAGGTAACTATCTGGAGTTCGTCGCACACTCATCTTTCCAGCTGTCCTGTGATCCTGGATCCTCTTGGTGCACTTACCTCAGGCTGGAGGGTTCACTTCCATGCATGAATGTCTGATTGGAGAGATTGTCCTTTTCTTTAAATCCTGGGTGAGTTCAACTCAGCACACCCCCAGATCTCGCATTTGGATCACCAGATAAGAATGAGAGTTGGGGAGCAGCCTCCCCTCCATTCCTGGGGTTGCTGCAGCCTCAAAAATCTTAAGTGCTGATGAACCTTTCTTATCCATCCTGTGATCCCTTTAATTAGAAATCCTTTTTTTTGACAGATTGGACCTGTCATCTTCCCTGTCCTTCCTAATTCGTCGGCAACCTAGTGGCGGGGTGCTAATGCTGTGGCTGAGTTAAAGGGCTACAGCTAACTCAGCCTATTAGTAAGTTAAATTTCCGACCTGTAAGTAGTCTTGTTGTTCCAGCAGGAACCAAGCCCAAAATATTCGCCCCCGCAACTCCTAAGAAATGGCCTGATATTGGTAAGCTGCAAAGAACAAGATGATTATATTTATATATATTGCAATTCCTCAAACTTTTTGAATGAAGAAGAGATACTGTTGCTTTTTCTGCAAACTTCGATTTGATTAGAATGTTGTAAAGTTTGCACTTTGATTACATCTGTAATTTATTTTGTTTTAGGTCAACTACAAAGACAAATTTAATAAAGAGCTTAAAGGAAAGAGGCATCACTTCAATCCCCAGGAGAGTGCTTCCTTCAAACAATTGCAAGCAGCATCTGTTCTTGCAAGTGATGTAAGCAGGATTTGCAGAAAATAATTGCTCACTTTCCTTCTTGTAGGACAAAATTTGGCAACTTCTATATTTGCCCTTTTATTGATTGTTGAATTATTTCTTTGGCTCATTAGCTGAATTGAATGTATGACAAATCAGTTGCCTGGAGTTTTTAAAATGTTTGTGAAGTTTCTGGTAGTACGGTTGCTGCCTGGTTCCAAATATATAATAGGTAATAATGCTGCTGGCCATTGTCCAGTTAGGGCATCCATGCCCAGCTAGTAGTTTTAACCACTACTGTCAGGAATTCTTTTCTAACTAACTAAAAATCCAAGTAGATTAAAATCATTATTTTTAGAAGTGCTCAGGGGCTCCCTCTAAAGTTCAGCGATACAGCTGGTCCCACAAGGATCCATTTCCTTTGAGGTGGGTGTATCAGAAACCCATGATAATGGTCCTTTGTTGAATCTACAAATGTCTCTCAAACGTCAGTTAACAGCAGCTTTGAGAGTAGACTATTGCCAAAGTAACTTGACCTTCATTTGTTAGTACCGTGTGACAGATTTCTGAAAACATCCTGGCCCACAGTTGTCATTAGCATTGTTTTTTTCACAACTGTTTTGACAGGAATTTCAGCTGCATTGTCAGGATTACAAATGCCACAGACAAATGATTTGTTGTTAATTTGGTGGACTAATTAAGTAAATGTTACTAAAAGTGCACATTTTAATATGTTTTGAAAATAAAAGTTTAGGTAAAAGGAAGAAAGCTGGAAACTTAAAATAAAATCGGAAAATGTTGGAAATTACAGCAGGTATGTTGGCATCTGAAAATAGAAAAAAATTGGATAAAGATTTTAATAAAGACCCTTCATCAGATTTGGTGAAGCATCACTGTCTGGAAGGTTAACTAAACTTTTTGGCCTCTAGATGAGACTTACCTGCACTATCCCTCCAGCACATTTTTAATTGAAGATCTTATGTCAGATGAAGGGTCATTGTTGTAGGGTATTGGATATCATTCAGTAGGCCTTAATGAAGTCTTCGTAGTTTTAGCTAGGTTAACTGCATGTATTTATTAACTACAAGAATTATGTACAGTAAAGGGTTTAAGCTAGGAGCTGTCTCCTTGTGCACACGACTCTGTCTAACACTAGACTGACTCACAGGTGCGGGTCATGTGTTCTCTTACATCACTGTGTGGGCAGCACTATAATCAGTCCCACGTTAGCTCTATATGTGCCAGACCTTTATACTACATGCTGAAGGATTAATGTTACCTTTCTCTCTCCATCAATACTGACCAGCCTGCTGAGGGTATTTCCGGCATTTTCTGTTTTATTTAAGTTCCCACCATCACCAATATTTTGCTTTTTATCTTTTATTTTAAAAGGTTGAACTTATTGTTGCAATTATATTTCTGGGACAAACAACGTGTTGAAAGAAAACAGATCCAAGGTTTCTTTTTGTGTTAAAGTTTTGCCACCTACTTTCAGGTGAAATACAAGACTGATCGTCAAAAAATGAATCAGTCCGCATCAAATTTGCCCAATTTGTTGCATCTGGAGCATGTATTGGCAGCCAGCAAGTTGCAAAGTGATGTGAGTATTTTTCTTTGGAATTCCTATACTACTTTGAAATCATGTCCAGTTATGTACTCAGATGACTGCAAATAAAATGTGATAGACAAGTTGAAGCACAATGAAACATCCGTAAGATGCGGTTAATGTATTTTATGTAGCAAAGTAGGCAGAGTTATATGGGGATACTACTAGCATCGGGTACAGAAATGTTCTGTTCTCCAAAACTTGCATCTCCCACACGAGGACTAATGATGAACTTTGTTTTGAAAGAAGTGACAGTAATCAACATGTTATTAATTTGTATCTGTTTTTAGGGTAATGTATTACTCAAAGTAGTGAATCATCTATTTGCAATTTATGTAGAGTAGAACTTGATAATAGTAACTGAAGATGAAATTAGTAAATTGCCTGCCTAGTTTCAATAAAAAATCAGTCTTCATTAACCAACTAGAAAACAAAGCTATAGCTGAACAAAATATCAACTTTTGCAATGTGCATTTTCTAGAATGTTCATAAATTATCTGGTGGTTTAGTGCATCGGAACAGATGTATGCCAAAATTCATTTACATGAAATGCACCAAATTAATGAATTGTGTCTGAGACTTTTCTGCATTGTACTGTATCAGGTTGTGTTAAAAATACACAAAGCAATGGATTAAGGTGACATATCACATTTCAGGTCGGACTGATATTATCGAAGTCACCTTTGACACTTGATGTTAAAAATTTTATCAAAATACTAGACCTGTATTCTTCTTATCCTTGAATTACAACTGGCCAGTAGATCAGTGATAGCTATGGCAGGCAAGTTGATGCACAGGTACATACAAAATCACTTTTATGCTTAAACCACTCACACTATGTATGGATCTAACCATAGTTAAAAGCTGGTTCCTTTATAGGTCCTTTCATTTTGTAATGCAAAGCAGAACAAATTACATAATTGCCTCCTGCAACTGGCAAAATCAGCAAAAACAACTTTATAAATTAACTTTTTCCTGTACTTTCCCACATCATGCACCTTCCCTGCAGAGGTCAAGTGGCCAGCCCCTAATGACCTGTCAATGTAACCCTGAAACTGAGCACTCTCAGGTGCAGTAAGAGTTAATTTCAGCCTCCTGTGTTATTTCCCAGCCCAATATTTTTTTCTTTATCTCCAGTGGAAACATTTGTCTGCTCCTTTTGCTTGCCCATGAAGTCACGGCTGAGACTGGCAATCCGACAAGTGAAGGCTAATAGGCATCAAACCACTCACTGCAACCTGCAGCCATATTGGGGTTCTTCTGTGTAACATATCTTAAATATTTTTTGAAAGAAAGGAAAATATTAACGGAAATAATTTAGCAGCAGGTGGCAGCACTAAATGTTTTTGATTTCACTATGTGGTAAAACAGTCGAAAAATTCTAGGTAAATACAGCTACTCTTGACATTTTTTGTCTTAAATTTTGTTTGTAGCATGAATACAAGAAAGAGTATGAAAAGGCCAAAGGTCATTACCACTTGGCACTAGATACTTCGGAACGGCTTCATCATAAGGAGAATGCGATACTCCAGAGTCAGGTATTACAAGTTGTATGTTCTGGCAAATCAAAAACCAGAAAAAATGTTATTTTCCTATCAGACCTTTCTCCTGGATCCTCTTGAATATTGCAGATCAAATATAGAGAAGAGTATGAGAAGAGTAAAGGAAAGTCAATGCTGGAATTTACTGAGACTCCAAGTTATGAAGTAGCAAAACAGGCACAATGCATCCAGAGTGAGGTAAAGAAATAGATTTTGGATTACTTCTTTTATACTTTTTAAAATACAGCTTGTACTGTTATACCCATAATGAAACAAGGCCTCACCATGAAAAGGTGATGAGAACGACCTGTTCTAATTGTGAGGATAGTTTCACTGAGCCGTAAGTGTTAATAAACCTAAATGTTCACTGGTGTAAACGTTGGTATTATGGAATGTTACTGGGGATGAGGGACTTCAAAAATGTGGAGCAGTTGGAAAAGTTAGGGCTGTTCTCCTTGGAACAAAAAAGATTAGAGGCGACCTAATGGAGGTTCTCAAGAGGAATAGAAGCTTTGATAGAGTAGATAAAGAAAAGTTATTCCCTCTGGCTAATGAGCCAGTAACCAGAAGGCATAAATTCAAAATCATTAGCAAAAGATGTGCGGCAAAAGGGGAGATGAAGTTTTTTTCATCGTGAGTTGTTGGGACCGAGAATACTCCATTGGGAAAGGTGATGCATGCTGCTTCCATAAGTAATTTTAAGAGAGTTGGACAGGTACTTGAGGATGAGGAACTTGATGAAGGTGATGAGGTGATGATGAGCTTATAAAGTAGGTATGTGAGATTAAGCATGATTGCTCTTTCAGTCAGCACAAACATGATGGGTCGAATGGCCTCCTCTACTGCAAGTTTCTATGCTTCTATAAATCTCAAATATGATATCTTGCCAAATACTTAACTGCCCACAAAATAAAGGACTATTTTTCTTTAACATAAATCATGCCTAGTGAATGTGAAAATTCTGATATATGTGATCTTGTACCAACCAACAGAAAGAGTACAGAAAAGATTTTGATGAATGGATTAAACTGAGTGCATCAGTGGATCTTGATATGACCCCAGGTTACTTGCATGCCAAACATGCCACCAGCCTCCTTAATGAGGTAATTCTCAATCATAGTAATATATATTTATATATATAATGCATACAGTTCAAGGTGTATTTCTCTTCTATAGATGAAGAGTGCACTATTCATGTATTTGAAAAAATATAAGCGTTGAAAGTGTTAAACAGTTACGTCATAAACATTTTGCACTGTATTGATCAGGAATATGTACATTTACTTAAAGAATTGCCTTATTGTGCTTTTCATTTCATTATCTTTAATAAACAAAGTTGACGTGATGATTTGTTAGAAGATTTCTTGTGCCTGACGCGATGCCTTTCCATGTCAGCTGGCAGCAGTTACACTATGAGTGATGCTGTGTTCTTCCTACTTTATTTTTATATACCACCCATACCATTGCAAGACATTCTATTTAAAGGCCTGGAAAAAACTGGCAGAGTAAAGCCAAACTTGAGTCCAGGATCAGAAACTGGTTCCTCCAAATGGGAGTCTAGGATTCCGAGAACACATTCCGTATTTGAGTATTGCTGAAGAAAAGAGATATTTTTTGTCAAAGCCTTTTCGCTTGCCTTCATCAGGACAATTCACAAGAAAATACCAATGTCAGGGAAACAACAATTTATAATGTTGGAGAAGAGAGTGCTGATTGGTTGGCCCATGGACTCTGATTGGTAGAGGCATTGCCATGGAGAATTCACCAGGTGATGGTGACTGACAGTTAACTGCTAAGCATTGTTTGAAATTTAAAGCAGGCAATTGGACTCTGGCCAAGACATTGCCCTGCGGAATGAACCACTGAATGGCTGTCACTTATTTCGTTTAGCTGAAACAGGTGTAATGTGTGTACATGTTCTTTCTGTCTGCAAAGGACAGGGCCCTGTGTATTAATACATACAGCTTCCAGTACATGCAAATGCACCACACTGTGAACCTGACTGACCATTTTAAGTTGGTGTCAGCGTAATTTTTAGCACACTGAGGATTATTTAGCAAATGTTGTCCAATCACAGAATAACATCTAATGTTAGACACTGCGTTTTGCAAGCACGGGCTGGCTGGTTACGGTCTGTACCTTGTCTGTTGCGAACGGCGGCTGGGACACGCAGTTCGATACGATCTGCCAGTCTTTGCAACATACAGCCTACATACCTAGCATCACACTGGCACTGAAATTCATATACCACATTACTCATTTGTGTCATAGGCAGAACGTCTTTTTGGCTTGATGGCAGCATCCTGTAAGTGGCAAATACCACTCATGTTGTTCCTGCATAGTAGCAGTGTGAACTAGCTTCACCTACTGCTCAAAGTTTTGAGATACCTTGCCCTCCCAGGTAGACTGGGTATTTTTCAGGACCAAAAGTGACAGCCTTGGGCCAGTTCATGAGTTTGCATGATATACAGTGTGAAATGATCTGTCACACTTTTTGAGAACTGATCCTTCAAAATAAAATATAATTCTAAAGAAAAATGGTCCACCTAAAAAATATTAAGTAACATCCCATGTTGTTATATGTTCTGCTTTAATAATGGATTTGGAAATTAAGGCCGGGATTTTGTTGGAGCAGTGGGGACCATGATAAAGGGTTCAAAAGCCAGGGGCAACCCCGCCTCAGCCTTTTGTAGGACCCCCGGCTGCATTTCTCGGCTGTTGGCAACTAATAACAAGCTGTTAGGACTCCAGTCCTTTTAAAGGACACCTGTCCCCAGGATCTGTTGGCCAGTAGCTCTGCAGTATCATTGGGAGTGGGATGTGAATGGGATACAGATGGGTTAAGTGAACAGGCAAAAATTTGGCAGAGTATAATGTGGGAAAGTGTGAGGTTGTTCACTTTGACAGGAAGAATAGAAAAGCAGAATATTATTCAAATGGAGAGAGACTACAGAATGCTGCAGTGCAGAGGAATCTGGGTGTGCTTGTACATGAAAACCAGCATGCAGGTACAGCAAGTAATTAAGGAGGCAAACAGAGTGTAGGCCTTTATTACAAGGGGGATGGAGTGTAAAATAGGAAGTCTTGCTACAACTTGGCAGGTGAGACCATGCTTAAAGTAGTCTGCACAGTTTTAGTCACCTTACTTAAGGAGGGATATACTTGCATTGGAAGCAGTTCAGAGAAGGTTCACTAGGCTGATTCCTGGGATGAGGTGTTTGTCTTATGAGGAAAGGTTAAGCAAGTTGGACAGTTCTGTTGAAGAGTCATACAGACTCGAAACATTAACTGTGTTCCTCTCCGCAGATGCTGTCAGACCTGCTGAGTTTTTCCAGGTATTTTTGTTTTTGTTTTGGACCTGTACTCATTGGAGTTTAGAAGAATGAGAGGTGATCTTATGGAAACATATAATGTTCTGAGGGGGCTTGACAGGGTTGATGCTGGGAGGATGTTTCTTCTCATGTGAGAATCTAGAAGTAGGGGACACAGTTTAAAAAATATAAAGGGAGATTTAAGATGGAGATGTGGAGATATTTCTTCTGAGTTGTTAGTGTTTGGAATTCTCTTCTCCACAAAGCAGTAAAGGCTGGGTCATTGAACATATTCAATGCTGAGTTAGACAGATTTTTGGTCTACAAGGGCATCAAGTGTTGTGGGGGCAGACAGGAAAGTGGAGTTAAGGACACAATCAGATTAGGTCTGATCTTATTGAATGGAGGAGCAGGCTCAAGGGGCCTGATGGCCTATTTCTGCTCCTACTTCTTTTGCTCTTTTGTTAAAGGTAAGAACATTTTAATACATTTTACCTCATGACATAATTGAGCACAGGCATCCTGGCAAGACAGTGTTATAAACAATATTCCATTCTTTGTTTTTAACTAACTTAAAGAAGTCTTTGTTATTACTGTAAGGTGGTCCAGATGTAAGCTGATCCACCTGAACAAATTTTGAACTTCTTTCAGTGTTTTATTAGCTTAACCTCCACTCATTTCTATTGCGTGAAATTCTTAATAAGAGTAAGTTGTACTTCCTTGGAGTTTTCTTTACAACTATAGTACATTCCTAGTAGTAGGCTGAGGTTGCCCCAAATGTGTTTGTCTCCTAGTCTGCTACATTTTTCAGCCATTACAGGATTACAATAAAAGCTTGTAAACATGTACACAGTACATTTGTGAAAAAGGGAATTAAAATTAAGTTTCAACTTCTTTTGAAAAGGCATATGGGAATGGCTATAGAATTTTCTCAGTTTGGTATTTAAACTGAACATTTCACAGGATATTCAGCGTGATGCTACACTTCTGTATTGCAGAATAGCCCAAAAGATACAAGCTACAACCTCTTATATCTATAGAATTGCTTCATTTATATTGCATCAAACCAGACTAAGATACAAGCATATTTGCTTTGCTGTTTGAAAATCATTGTAAATTACATTTCTCGGACTACTACCTACCTGAGCAACTGGGGAAGACAATATATAGACCTGTACCGAGAACCTAAAGTTAGGCATTCAGGCTGCCATGGTCAATAGCACAGTTCCATCTACATCTGAAACTAAGCACCGCTTGCTATTGGAAATGATACTTTCATGGGCCAGTACCTTCTGTGCGCACTGCTACTGATGATACTAGTATTGCCTCATTTATTTTACCTTATTGCGGCTGACTTGGGACTTCTGGCAGGAACTGAAAAATAAATGAATCCTAAAAGAATGTAAATGCTTTGATTTACAACGTTTTAGATAAGTTGCTTTGGTCAAAAGGCGTTTTTGAAAAAATGGAACTTTATTCTTAGGAGAATTCAAGTCATTTATTCCAAGTGCAACATCCTAAAAATAAATATAAAAGATGAGTTAAGCTCACTCAATTACCTTTTCAGAAAGAATACAGAAAAGACTGGGAAGAAAACATAAAAGGAAAAGGAACAACTTTAGTGGAAGACACACCTGACATGATTCGGGTCAAACATGCATCCCAGATATTAGATGAGGTAAATGTACCTAATTTTGATATGATTCAGTTGTCACTGTATTCAAAACATCTCCCAGATTGAACCCCTCTCTTTGCAGTGGAATTGAATAAATAGTTTAACTAGTAGCTATTGTTTTGCACTGATTTTGTTTTCAAAAAGATGGCTTGAACAAACTGCCAATATTTTCTTTAGAAAGAATATAGAAAGGACTGGGAAGAAGGTGTAAAGGGAAAAGGACTCTCTCTGCTGGAAGATACACCAGAAATAATTAGGGTAAAAAATGCATCCCAGATATTAAATGAGGTAAATTCACTTGATCATAATATGATTCAGCCTTTCATGAATTCAACATATTGTTTGCAAAATGTCATCTCATTATGTTTAAAGGTTATATAAATGTGTATGAATACCAGATACTAATTTTCATTGATGCAGAAAGAATACAGAAAAGACCTTGAAGTCAAAATTAAAGGCAAAGGGATGGAACTGAGTTC
Source organism: Carcharodon carcharias (assembly GCF_017639515.1). NCBI lineage: Eukaryota > Metazoa > Chordata > Chondrichthyes > Lamniformes > Lamnidae > Carcharodon > Carcharodon carcharias. Next base: position 61,989,158 of record NC_054469.1, read on the forward strand.
TGATATTGTTGACATGAAACGTGCCAAGAAAGCATCAGAAATTGTCAGTCAGGTAAATATGGACCACAGGCAATTTACATGTTCAGTCAGTACAAATGTTTTCATTATACTGCTTGTCTTGATCCTGAGGTTATTGTTTTTTTCCTGTAATTATTGATATAATTATAAAATATATTTTTGAGAATTTTCATTTAATCTAGTTAATATATTCTGTTGTGACATTTTTGTTATACAAACTAAAAGTGATCAAAATATTGATTAATGCTTTTCTAAACACATGCTCAAACTAAATGTAAGTTGATGCTGATAAGAGTTAATAATCTTATAGGTATGAAATATTAATAACAGTAATTATGACACTGAAGTGTTTTGGAAGTGTGTGAACAAATATTTCAGCTTAACTATTTGCAGCTTGTGGGACCTTGTAGTGCACAAATTGCAGCTGTCTTTACCTGCATAATCTACAATGACTGTATGAAGTAACCTAATTGGATATGAAGCTCTTTGTGAAGTCCTGAGAATATGTGTCAGGTGCAATGTAAACACAAGTTCTTTTTTCATGAACCAATGGGGACAACAATAATGGGAGGGCATAGGGAGGGCCATCTAGGTAATTTTACAGCTCCGTTGCCCCACCCCACCATGCCTGCAAAGTCTGCCAAAGTGGTCCTGTTAAATTCAGCCCCTTTGGCCCACATCCCATAATTCCTTTGGTTGACAAAAAATCTTATCAATCTCAGAATTTAACAATTGACCTAGTACTAGTCGCTGCCTGTGGAAGACAGTTCCAAACTTCTACAGAGAACAAACTACTCTTGTCAGTGTAAACTTTGACTTTCTCTACTCTGAATCAGTGAATTTCGGGTTCTTGGCTCATTCCAGAGCCTTCAGTACATAGCTATATCAGGTACTTTGGTACTTTACTGAGGTGCTTCTGCATTGTCAGAGGTAGCATCTTTCAGATGAAATGTTAAGTTGAGGTCCTGCCTGCTTGTTCAGGTGAACATAACAAATCCTACAGTGTTATTTGAACAACAGGAGAGTACTTCACCACCTTGCTCTCACGCTTACATTTCTGTCCTGCTGCAATGTTCCGCTAAAGCTCAATACAAACTTGAGGAACAGCCCCATATCTTCCAATTAGGCACTTTACAGCCTTCTGGACTCAATATTGAGTTCAACAATTACAGACCATGAATCCTGTCCTTCATTCTGTTTCTTTTTTTAACCCCCCCCACCCCCCACAAGTGCCAGTTGCTTTCTTGTTTTCTAGTTTTTGCTTTCAGACAGTGCTATTCATCTTCTTCTGCTAACACTCACTCTGGACCAATCGTTTATTTCTTTACTACAACTAGCACTGCCCCCTTTGCCTTTTGTTCCATGAAATCTTTGTTATTTAATCTCTCCCACCCTCTATCCTAACCCAGACCTTCCCTTTTGTACTTCCTCCACTTCCCCGCTTTCAACAGCATAAAACCCTTCACATTTCTGCTTCCTTTCAGTTCAGTTTCTCTCTCCACAAATGCTGCCAAACCTGCTGAGTATTTTCAGCAGTTTCTGTTTCTACCTCAGACTTCCAGCATCCGCACTATTTTGCTTTTATTATAGGACAGTACTTCTGGTACCCTCACCCATATTTCAGCTAAAAAAAAATACAACTTCGAGTCACAACTATTTGCAGCTTGTGGGGCTTTGTAAGTGCACAAATTGCAACTGTCTTTATCTACATAATCTGCAATGACTGTATGAAGTAACCTAATTGGCTGTGAAGCTTTGTGATGTCTTGAGAATATGTCAGGTGCATTGTAAACACAAGTTCTTTTTTCATGAACCAATTGAGATAATAATGGATTCTGCGTTTTAATTTATTCAGCTACAATTGCTTTTTATTACAGGCAATGTATAAGCAGACATCTACCTTGGGGCAAAATAAGTATGGAACTGTTACAGACACACCAGAGTTGATGCATGCTGCACGTGTAAAGGACATTTATAGTCAGGTAGGTAACAACTAGAATTACGTTTGAAAAGACAAGGAATTGATCGTAAGGCAATAATATGCCAATGTTTATAATAATAAAGGAAAACTGAATTAAAAGCTGAAAATTGTAAAGCAATTCATTGGCATCCGTAAAGATAAAATACTAAGTTATGATGATTCAGGTGTGTACTTTGATCAGATATTGCAAATTAACCTATCATCATAATTTGATTATCCCACAGAAAAAATACAAAGATGAAGCAGAAAAGATGTTAAGTATGTGCACTACGATAGCAGATTCTCCAGAAATCGAGAGATTTAAGAAAAACCAAAAAAATCTTAGTATGGTAAGTATGCATGTCAAAGTTTTTGGAGCTATTTTGGTGAAAGGAAAAGGAATTTTGGCTCCCTGTCTGGATGAAGAACAGGGCTGTAGGGAGGATGAGCCAACTGACCATAGCATCATGGCACAGGAGGCCATTCAAGAGAGGGGAGCAAAAAGACAAGTGGTGGTTGTAGGGGATTCTATAATAAGGGGAATTGATAGCATCCTTTGTAAGGAGGATTGAGAGTCCCGCATGGTATATTGCCTGCCCAGTGCCAGGGTGAGGGATATCTCTGACCGGCTTGAAAGGATATTGGAGAGGGAGGGGGAGAATCCAGTTGTTGTGGTCTACGTCGGGACAAATGGAATTCATTGCCACAGAAGGCTGTGGAAACCAGGTCATTGAGTGTATTTAAGACCAAGATAGATAGGTTCTTGATTGGTAAGGGGATCAACGCTTATGAGGAGAAGGCAGGAGAGTGGAGTTGCGAAACTTATCAGCCATGATTGAATGGTGGAGTCGACTCGATGGGTCAAATGGCCTAATTTCTGCTCCTATGTCTTATGGTCTTATGGTCTAAGGACGAAAAGAAGCATTAAATGGGTGCTGGACTAATAGACACATTAGGGCTGGGATTTTCAAAGGGCCATGGTGTGGATGCTGAGAATCTGGCCAGTAGTCCGTTAGAAAAATCAGGTTTAAAGAGGTAACAAAACCATGGATAAGGATGGAAATACGTAGGCTTAGCGGTGGCAGTGATACATGATCACAAGCTCATCTTTGGGTGTCTGCAGATCAGTGTTTATGGCAGGCACTGAAGACAATGCCTTTGGTCTTCCCAATATTTAGTTGGAGGGAACTTATGCTCATCCAGAACTGGATATCTGACAAGCAGTGTGACAGTTTAGATGGTGGAAGGGTCAAGAGAGATGGTGGTGAGGTAAAGCTGGGTGTTGTCTGTGTCAATGTGAAAACTGCTTCATTGTTTTCAGATGATGTTGCCGAAGGGCTGTATATAGATGAAAAATAGGATAGAAAGGAGGCAAAAAAGGTAACAGTGTAGGAGGGGAATAAGAAACCATTGAACGTGATTCTCTGGCTATGATTAGATAGATAAGAATGGAGCCAGACGAATACAGTCCCACCCAGTTGGACGGCAGTGGAGAGGCATTGAAGGAGAATGGTGTGGCCAAAAATATCAACAGGTACAGACAGGTTGAGAAGGATGAAGTGAGATAATTTACCTTTTGTCACAGCCACATTGGATGTCACTTGTGAATTTGATAAGAGCCATTTCAATACTGTGGCAGGTGCTGAAACTTGATTGGAGGATTCAAACACGGAATTCCGGGAAAGATGGTGATGGAGTTGGGAAATGATGGCATGTTCCAGGACTTTGGAGAGGAAAGGAAGGTTGGAAATGGGGCTGTGCTTCACAAGGACACAGTGGTCAAGGGTTGTTTTAGTTTTGAGGAGAGGGGTGATGATGACAGAATTGAAGGAAAGAGAGACAGTACTTGAAGAGAGGGAACTATTAACAATTATGTGATTCTGTGATATTGTTACAGTGCAGAAGGAGGCAATTCGGCCCATTGTGTCTCTGCCGGCTCTCGAAATGAGCATTATGACTCAGTGCCATCCTCCTGCCTTTTCCTCGTAACACTGCATATTGTTTCTATTTAAATAATCATCTAATGCCTTCTTCAATGCCTTGATTGAACCTACCTCCACCATACTCCAGGCAGTGCATTCCAGACCTAAACCATTCGCTGTGTGAAAAAGTTTTTTCCTACATCACATTTGTTTTTTTTTCAAATTATTTTAAATCTGTGCCCTCCCTTTCTCGATCTTTTTATGAGCAGGAACAGTTTCTCCCTATCTACTCTATCCAGTTCCCTCATGATTTTGAACACCTTTATCAGATCTCTTCTTAGCCTTCTCCTCTCCAAGGAGAACAGTTCCAGCTTCTTCAATGTATTTTCATAAGTGAAGTTTCTCATCCCTGGAGCCATTTTTGTAAACCACTTCTGCACTTTCTCCAGTGCGTTCACATCCTTCATAAAGTGTGGTGCTCAGAACTGTACACAACTCCAGGTGAGGTCTAACTAGCGTTCTATGTAAATTCAGAAAAACCTCCTTGCTCTTGTGCTCTATGCCCCGAATAATAACGCCCAGGATACTGTATGCTTTTTTAACTGCTCTCTCCACCTGTCCTGGCACCTTTAATGACATATACACATATACACCCAGGTCCCTCTGCTCCTGCACACCCTTCAGAGTTGTACCCCTTCTATTGTGTCTCCACGTTCTGAGCAAAATGAATCACTTCATACCTCTCTGCACCGAACTTGACTTGTCACCTATCTGCCCACTCCTCGGCCCAAACTTCAACTTCATCAATGACTTTCCTTCAACCATAAGGTCAGTAGTGGGGATGTTCGCTGATGATTGCATAATGTTTAGCACCATTTGCGACTCCTCAGATACTGAAGCAGTCCATGTTCAAACACAGCAAGACCTGGACAATATCCAGGTTTGGGCTGACAAGTGGCAAGTAACATTTGCGCCACACAAGTGTCAGGCAATAACCATCTCCAACAAGAGAGAATCCAACCATCACCCCTTGATGTTCAATGCATTACCAAGACTGAATACCTAAATATCAATATCTTGGGGGTTACCAGAAACTGAACTGGACTAGCCATGTAAATAATCTGCTTACAAGAGCAGGTCAGAGGCTAGGAATCGTGTCATGAGTGACTCACCTCCTGACTCCCCAAAGCCTGTCCACCTTCTACAAAGCACAGGTCAGGAGTGTGATGGAATACTCTCCACTTCCCTGGATGATGCAGATCCCACAGTACTCAAGAAGCTTGACACTGTCCAGGACAAAGCAGCCCACTTGATTGGCACCACATCCACAAACATTCACTCCCTCTACCACCAATGCGTAGTGTACCATCTACAAGATGCACTGCAGGAATTCACCAAGGCTCCTTTGACAGCAAGTTCCAAAACCATGACCACTACCATCTAGAAGGACAAAGGCAGCAATTAGATGGGAACACCCACCTGGAAGTTCCCCTCCAAGTTACTCACCATCCTGACTTGGAAATACATCACTGTTCCTTCACTGTCACTGGGTCAAAATCCTGGAACTCCCTAACAGCACTGTGGGTGTACCTACATCACATGGACTGCAGTGGTTCAAGAAGGCAGCTCACCACCACCTTCTCCAGGGCAACCAGGGGTGGGCAATAAATGCTGGCCCAGCCAGCAATGCCCACATCCCGTGAATAAATTATTAAAAAATGGGGGCTTCAGAGGCTTTTGATCCAGCTGCCATGGACTCTGTAGTTTATGTTGAGCAAATGGAACAGTTTTTCATTGCGAATGAGATTGAAGAGGAAAAGCAGGCCTCAGTATTTCTTAAGTCATTGGAATGAAACATTTCACTTTATTGAGAAAGCTCATTGCTCCTGACAAGCCAGCAGATAAAAGCTTTTAAAGAGCTTGTGGACGTTTTGAAAAAGCACTTGGATCTCAGACCAGCAATTATTGTCAAGAGAAGAGAACAGCATGAGAATGAATCAGTTTCTCAGTTCCTGGCTGAGTTGAGAAAATTAGCGGAACATCGTGACTTTAAAGGTGACCTGGAAGAAGCGTTGCATGATCGCATGGTTTGTGGACTAAGAAATGAAAGAATTCAGCGTAGATTGTTCGCGGACACTGAAGAAAGCGTTCGAGATTGTGCAAGGCATCGAAATGGCAGAGAAACAAGCTGGAGATTTGAAAGCGCATTCTAACAGTGCTGAAGTTAAAATAGTAAAGCCAGATTTTACTCGCTTCCAAACATATTACTGCTGTAATGGAATAGGGCATAATGCAGAAGCCTGTAAGTGGAAAACCCTTGATTGACGCTACTGTGGGAAAAAAAGGACACATACAGCATGCATGTAGATCAAAGGCTGATCACAGTAAAGCAGTGCCACCAAGAAAAAAGGCATCAAGAGGAGCACACAGACAAGTCGCGCTTGAAAATAAACAAGCAGTTTAAAAAGATGCATTACTTGGAAACAAAACACTAAAATAATGTGAGCCCAGACGAGACAGAATGTGAAACTAACAGCGAGAATGCAGAAGAGCAATTGTATTGCATTCCGTCTGATCTGGAACTAGATGAAGAATTAAAAGTTTGCATTGCCTTAAATGGTAAAATGGTTGAAATGGAAATTGACACTGGAGCATCTGTTTCTATTGCTTCAGAGAAAACATGGGAGAAATTTTCAAGAAATATCCATTGAAGAAAGCCCTCCTGTTAAAGCGGATCAAATTTGATTTGAAACGCTGAGCGATACTGTGCTCTCCAAAGGTTTCCACACACAAGGGTTGGTGTGCACCTCAAGCAGTGACTACTGATCTTAAACGTTACTAAATGTGCAGATTTGAGCTGACTCTGCAAATGGTTATTTGTTATGGGGAATTAGTTGTTGTTCCAAAATTCCAAACGGTGTTAAAAGAACTTTACCTCGGTCACATGGGAATCGTCAAAATTAAAGCATTGTCTCGTCTACAAGCATAGTGGCCACACCTGGATAAAGACATCGAAGACATGGCCAGTGATTGCCTTCCATGCCAAAAAAATAACTCTTCTCCTGCACCTGCCCCCTTACATCTATGGGCTTGGCCTGACCACCCATGGCAGGGACTCAGTGTGGACTTTGCCACACCACTTCTCGGACATACATTCCTGATTGTGGTAGATACCCACACAAAATGGCCTCATGTTATGCCCTTGAAATTGATTACTTTAGCAAAAACCATTGCTGCTCTCCAGCATGTGTTCACTACTTTTGCATTGCCGGACCCGATTGTGCCTGACAATAGCACACAGTTCACATCATGTGAATTTCAAACATTCCTGAAAAACAATGGGATCAAACAGATTCTCATCTCGCCTTACCACCCATCCTCAAGTGGTGAAGTGGAGCGCTTTGTCCAGACCTTCAAAAATGGCCATATTGAAGGAGAGGACGCAAACAGATTGGAACTTGAAGCTGAAGAACTTTTTGATGACTTGTGCCTCTACAACCTTTCCACAAGTTAGTGGCCTATAGAATACACCGAGCAACGTATTTAAACCCTTTTTGCTCCTTAGCTCTAGCCAAATTAATTCTGTCCTTGAACCCTCTGGGACATCCTCTTTCTCCAGCACTGCAATGCTCTCCTCAACCAATATAGCCACCCCTCCTTGTTTCCTTCCTGTCCTGCCTTTCCTGAACACCTTGGATCCAGGAATATTTAACACCCAGTCCTGCCCTTCCTTGAGCCACATCTCTGTTATTGCCACAACATCATAATTCCACATAGCAATCTGCACCTGTAACTCACCAATCTTATTTACTATACTCTGTGCAATCACATACATGCAGCATAACCCTGATTTAGACTTCATTACTTTCTCCCTTACTCCGATTCCACCTGTTAACTTACTATTCTCTACTCTAGTGCTATCTGTCTCTCTCAGTATTTTGTGCACACTGGTATTCCTCTTTAATATTCTCTCCTGGTTCCCACGCCCCTGCTGAATTAGTTTAAAGAACCCCCAACAGCGCGAGAAAAATGCCCCACAAGGAACTCAGTCCCAGCTCTGTTCAGGTGCAACTCATTCAGCTTGTACAGGTGCCATCCCCCCCCAGAGCCAGTCCCAGTGTTTCAGGAATCTAAAGCCCTCCCTCCTGTACCATCTTTCCAGCCATGCATTCATCTGCTTATCCTCCTATTTCTGTACTCACTTGCATGTGTCACTGGGAGTAATCTGGAGATTACTACTTTTGAGGTCCTGCTTGCTAATTTTCGACCTAGCTCCCTAAATTCTGTCTACAGGACCACATCCCCCTTTCTACTTAAGTCATTGGTACCAAAGTGGACCATGACCTCTGGCTGTTCACCCTCCCCCAAAAGAATGTCCTGCAGCTGCTCTGTGACATCCTTGACCCCAGCACCAGGGAAGCAACATACCATCCTGGAGCCACATCTACAGCCGCAGGAACGCCAGCCTGTTCCCCTAACTAACGAACCTCATATCACTATTGCTTTTCCTTTCTTCTTTTCCCCCCTCTTGTACCGCCAGACTGCTCATGGTGCCACAAACGTGGCTCTGGCTGCACTCCTGTGAGGAACCAACGCCCTCACCAGCTTCAAAAGAGGAAAAACAATTTGTGAGCGGGACCCCAGGGGACTCCCAAACTGCCTGCCTGGTTCTCATGGACTGCCTGGCGGTCACCCGTTCCCTTTCTGCCTCTATGCCCCTGACCTACGGTGTGACCACCTCTCTGAATGTGCCATCCACATAGTTCTCAGCCTCCGAAACCCAGAGCTCACGTTTCTGCAGCTGGTAGCAATTCCTGCACATGTGGTCTTCTAGGTCACCAGTAGTGTCCACAACTTCCCACGTATTGCAGGACACACTAACATGGGAACCAGGAAGGAAAGCTGGGTGGTCAACAGTTTAGTGGGAATAATATCTAGGCAGTAGGAAGTGAGTCTCTTGGACAAAGTGAGCTCAGAAAGAGCACGAGGGGGGATAGGAGCGAAATTGGAGAAAGATTTGAAGTTCAGGGCTAGGGCACGGTGGGACCTTCAAGACAATTTGGCCCAATGGACTAGGGGAAGGGAAGCATATGGCAGAGGCAGTTGATCGGATGGTCTCAATCATAGTGACAAAAAAGCCGTTAGGTTTCCATGGGATAAAAAGCCCACATTTTAGTCCACGGAGTAAACTAGCAAACTGTGCCTCTTCCAAAATGTTTAATAACCCACAGTTAATCTTGAATATGAACATAAGAAATAGAAACATGAGTAGACTATTTGGGTGCTCAAACCTGCTCCACCATTTGTTACAATCATGGCCAGTCTTTTGTCCCAATTCCACTTTCCTACCTGCTCCCCATATTCTTTATTCCCTGAGAGATCAAAGATCTATCAATCCCAGCCTTGAATATATTCAGTGATGGAGCATCCACAACCCTCTGGTGTAGAGATTGCCAAAGATTCACAATCTTCTGAGTGAAGAAATTTCTCCTTATCCAAGTCCTAAATGATTGAGCTCTTATCCCCTTGTGTTCTAGATTCTCAGCCAGGGGAAATAATTTTTCAGTGTCTACTCTGTCAAGCCCCATCAGAATAACACAAGTAGCAATTTATAGGCGATAGTTGCCATTTTTGATCAAGTCTACTGGTTCAATTTCTGCATTGCCATTTATAGGATTCAACTATTTACTTTCTTACTGAGTTACTTATTGTAATTGTGCTATAATTGTCTTATCTTGCTGGGTGCTGTAAATTACTAAATGCAGCATAGTGAAAAAATTGCCCCATTTTTATCATTGGCATTTCTCCACCACTTAATTCCATTTCACTTTGTGTTATAGCTGAAGTACACAGCAGACTTACAGTTGCTTAAAGGCAAGGTAACAGCTGTAAATGAAACACCAGAAATCCGTCTCGCCAAAGAAAACTGCAAGAGGTTTAGCAATGTAAGTTATTTTTGCTCCAGAGTTCGCAATCACCTTCCTTCCCACCCCACCTCTCCTAGGACTTGACTTCAGGCTGATGCCAGTAAGGCAAGCACCCTATTTTCGTTTCTTGGATGAACTGCCTGTGACGGGTGCTGGCAGTTCACTTAGGTTATTGAAATGAGGCCTGACGCCAAATTTTGGGCAGGCCTTTTGCCTCCAGCTTGTTGGCTCACCTTTGGTCATGGGCCTGAGAAGGGACGTTGACCAATTTTCATCTGTCAGCAACAGCTAGGTTAAAAGGAATGTTAAGTATAGATAAAAATAAGTGTAATTAATGTCCGCCATCTTGTACTATCTCTCTTATTCTGACCAACCTTGAATATTTTTGGTCTATCCTAAATTTTCCTGGATCTCAACATTATTGCTTCTCAAAACACACAGTTTAATTGCAGGAAGTGCTGCTTGTGTTGGCACTCCATTAAAGAGAGGAAAACTGAAAGCTTTAAATGGAACTCAGTCACTGTGCTGCTGCGCATTTATTCACAATGGTAGAACCTGCAGTCTTTCCAAGCTAGTTACTCATCTTTGAGTTTACCTTTGCCAGTAAACTCATAAATGTTTTGCTGTCATGGGTTATGATATAAATTCAATCTGTTGATTTGCAAATGCCACAGAATATGCTAAGGTTCTGAGGTATTGTCCTATGTACTTTTCCTACCATAACTGGTAAAATGAACCATGTTGAGCAAACTGAAAGCATTTCATTTTAGAGCCCTGCTTTTATAACAACATTTACTATAGAGCTCATTTACGGTATGTACAGCAGAAGTTCTATTGCTAATCAAATCATTAATGAACATTCATAAAACCTCAGAGAATGCTATGTTCTTACCTGAGAAATGAACTGCATATGGGTAATGTGTCAAATTAAATATTAACTCTATTTATGTAAATGGGACTTAATGGTATGGAGGATAATAGGCTGAAAAATGATGCAATGTTAATGATACACATTGTATTAATGCACAAAATGGCCAGGAAGTTCAGGAGATTAAGAGATATGCATAAGTTGCAAATTTGCAGAATTTGTTGATCGATTTATGCCGCTTCACTGTTTGCACAAACTGCCTAAGCTGTACCTCACTGATAATTATTTTTTCCTTTTGTTTATAAAAACAATTATTAAAGGTGCTTTATAAGGAGGAGGTAGGTCCTGGTACAGCAGTAAAAGAAACTCCAGAAATGAAACGTGTTAAAGAAAATCAGCAGAATATTAGTGTGGTGAGTTAGTTTAGTAATTATCTTTCTCCTTCTCTTCCCTTTCCCTCTTACCCATGCTCCTTTTTTATGCTTTGTTCTTACCTTAGAAATGAACTGCATATGGGTAATGTGTCAAATTAAATATTAACTCTATTTATGTAAATGGGATTTAATGGTATGGAGGATAATAGGCTGAAAAATGATGCAATGTTAATGATACACATTGTATTAAAGCACAAAATGGCCAGGAAGTTCAGGAGATTAAGAGATATGCATAAGTTGCAAATTTGCAGAATTTGTTGATTGATTTATGCTGCTTCACTGTTTGCACAAACGGCATCACACCTGTAGCCTTCCTATAATATTTGAGAAACTGTTTGGATTTACACATTAATTACTCATTAAACCCACTGCAGAAAGTTGAGATAAAGTACTTTTTTAATGAAGTCATAATTGTTGAAACAAAGCCAGTCAAACTCTCTGGTCCATCAAAGTAACAATTTGAACTCTTCATGCTCAGTCATATGAACAGACAAACATACAAAATATGAGCAGAAGTAGGTCATTTGGCCCCTGGAGCCTGCTCCGCCATTCAATAAGATCATGGCTGATCTGTTTGTGTTTCGAATTCCACATTCCCATCCACCTCCAGTAACATTTGACTCCCTTGCCTAACATGAACCTTATCTACCTCTGCCTTAAAAATATTCAATGACTCTGGTACCACTGCCTTTGGAGGCAGAATGTTCCAAAGTCGCACAACCCTCAGAAAAAAATTATTTTTATCTCTGTCCTATAAGCCCTAATTTTAAAACAGTGCCTCCTAGTTCTGGACTCACCCTCAAGAGGAAACATCCTTTCCACCTCCATCTTGTCAATACTGTTCAGGATATTATATACTTGCTATCTGTTTTGACATTTCTAGCTAGCTTGCTCTCATATTCTAATTTCTTTTTCTTGATTAAACTTTTAGTCATTTTCTGCCATTCTTTATATTCTGACCAATCATCTGACCTGTCACTCATCTTTGCGCAGTTATATGCTTTTTCCTTAAGTTTGATGCTTTCTTTAACTTATTTGGTTAGCCACAAATGATGGGTCATCCCATTAGAATTTTTCTTTATAGTAGGAATACTAAATTTCTGCCACTGTTTCTCTATTGACCTATCCCCAACCTAGCACCCCAGTTAACTTCAGCTAGCTCAGCTTTCCTAACCACATAGTTGCCCTTATTTAAGTTTAAAATAGTAGTCTTAGACCTATTCTTCTCCCTTTCAAACGGGATGTAAAATTCAATCATATTGTGGTTGCTGCTACCTAGGGGTGCATTTGTCCTATGCCAATTTGCACATGGCTCAGGTAATAATCCAGAGATTATTACCTTTGAGATTCTGCTTCTTAACTTAGTACCTAGCTTTTCATACTGACCATGCAGAACCTCCTTCCTTGTCCTGCCCGTGTCATTGGTACCTACGTGAACCACGACTACTGGATCCTCCCCCTCCCACTGCAAATTCCACTCTAGCCCTGAGCAGTTGTCCCAAACCCTGGCATCAGGCAGGCAACACAGCCTTCTGGATTCTCGCTCTTTACTGCAGAGAACAGTGTCAGTCCACCTCTTCATACTAATGCTTAACTACCACTGCGTGCGTGTTTGTTCCTCTGGCTTGAATGGCTTCCTGTATCGTGGTGCCATGACCAGCCTGCACATCCACCTTGCCGACCTCACTTTTGTCCACACAGATTGTGAGCACCTCAAACCTGTTTGTCAACTGCAAATTCTGAGGCTTCTCCAATACTGCCTGCTCGGTCCCATTACCTGCCGCACACGCGGTCACATCCTCCTGTCCCTCACTGCTGACCAAAGCAGATGACCCTATTCTAAGGGGTGTGACCGTCTTCTGGAACAAAGTGTCCAGGTATTTCTTCCCTTCCCTTATGGTGCACAGTGTCTGCAATTCAGCTTCCAGATCAATAATTAATAATAGAATTCTTCTAGCTGCTTACAATTTCTGTCAACGTGTTTGTCATGGATTGCCTTGGTGTCCAACAGCTCCCGCAGTGCACAGCTGCAATGTAACATTGTAATCCCGCATGTAGCCATTTGTTAGAAATCTAAAATAAATTACATTTTAATTTTTTTCTTTCTTCTCCTTTCTACCCTTTTTTCTCTTTTAATCAAATCTTTCTTTCCCCATCTTTATTTCTCTTCACCTGATTTGACTCTAATTCTCCCGTTCTGATTATTTTTCTTTTCAGTTGTTCCTCTTTCTTTCTCAATTCTTGAATCTCATTGGTAAAAGAGAGTATACCATTGCCCCATCTTTCACTGAGGTCCCAGATGCATTGTTTCCCTTGCCACAGTGTGAGCTTACACTTGCAGAAAATTATGGTGCAAAGAAATTTTGAGCTGAAGAGTGCAGGCAAAAGTATAACGGCTGCTAGGAATTACATTAGTAGGCAACATATGTTCTGTAGGTAGGAGTTATTCTGCTAGACATCAATGCCTTACAGCTTTAAAAATGTGCTCTATACTGATTTGACCAGTTCAGTATTAAATTCTTAGTAGCCTAGCCACATCCTAGCCATTGAGAGAAGGCTTTAATTCCTCTTTCGCTACTACAGGGTAGATTCTTAAAACACATTCTAACCATTTTGAAAATTAAAGGTATTCTCAAGATCACTGGATAAAGTACTTGTTCTCTGTAGTCGAAATAAAAATACAGACATTTTAAATATTGTATTGGATTGTATCAGACATTCTAAACTTCCATTGCAAATTATTTGTCAAGGATTCTTCATGCTTCTGCAGTGCATTTTTTTTGACTATTGTTAGTGTATAATCAGACTGCCACTCAGTGAGTGTTTTACTTTTTAAAAGCTTTGCTTTTGGATTGTCAAAACATTCTGTCATCCTCAGCTGGATTCCTGTCTGAACACCAGCTGTAGCCGTGCACATAAGTGCCCAGGGAGCTGTTGTTATCTGCCATGACAAGATCAACCTCCACCACTGGCAGCATTGCCAAGAAAAAAGACAATCTGGAAATTGGCTGTCAAGTTGATACAATAGTCAGCCCTGCCTTTCCGCTAATGCTCCAAAGATTTGGAAAATTAAATGTTTGATGGCATTTGCCATTTTACAGCTAAGCATAAATTTCAGATGTTACTGATGGTAGCAGCACTTCTGGAATTGGATTTCCCTTAGGGTAGAGTTCAGAATGCTGACTGATAGAACATCCCATCTGACCACCTGTCGATCCTGCGTGAAGGCTTGGTCCATTTTGTGGTCTGGGCCTCATTTGCATTGGGTTGGCAGACTATGGTGGGCATAATCTGTTGTGGAGGAGGAGGAGGTGCTGTGACTGTGATGCAGGCTGGTATGGAGAGCCTAGTGGAGCATATACCTCTAGATAGGGGCCTCTAGGCCCCTCACAAATCAAGAAGAACTCACCTTGGGAGATCCTCTTTGGCTGTACGATCACCTAATATTAGTCAGAGCATGCATGGCACACGTCCACTTGTTGTACCCAATAATGGTAGTCAGGGGTGGGGTGGGGTCATAGGTGCCCAATTAACATTTTTAATGGTCCTGCAGCTAATTCCTATTCTTGTTGGTAGGAGCTCTGCAGAAAATTTGCCTTGAGTTATTGCCCACTATTCATGATATGCTACTACCCTTTTCCATCAGGCAAGAGGTCTAAAGTTCACTCATGGGTTACTCTTGTTGGTAAACACGCGTTATGTGACCAGATCTGTTCCAACAAAAAATTAAAATTACACCCTTAAAATATTTTAAATACATTTTGAAACTATTTATCCAGATTTCTTAATCTACATTTTATTTGGTACAAAGTTTCTGTCTTGTTTGTACCAAAAGTGAGTTATATAATTGTTTTATGTAATTCCTCAATACTTCTTCTAGGCTCATTTGTAGGTTTTGATTGGCAGCATTTGTTTTTTAGGTTTTTTTGTACTGATTCCATATTTTATTCTCTCTTTATATATGGTATTTACTGAATGACATTTTTCATCCTAAATGAACTTAGCAGTATTGAGGAAAAACGTAAAATAATTATATAAGCTGCTTTTGCAGCAATAAGCAGGAAATACGTTTCAATTGAGTAAATAAGTTTAAGAAATCTGGATAAGTAGCTTCAATACTTATAAATATTTTCTAACATGTCCATGTGGTTTTTGGATTTCATATTTGCTGTTAAGAATAGATGATACTGGGTAAGAGTACTGTGAAGAGGAACAATTATTCTAAGATGTCTCTTGCTTCTCTTTCTGAGTAGTGCCCTCATTCCTTCGGTCATTACTGGATTAAGGCTTGTTTTTCAATTTTATCCTCCCATAAGCAACACCTTTTGAATCATTAAAAAACGTAAACTGAAGATCCTTTTGTTGTGAACAAAACAATGCAGAATAAGGGAATTATGTCAACAAGGGAATCATTTCTGAAGAAAAGTTATCAACATGAAATGCTAAGTCACTTTCTCTTTCTGCAGATGCTGCTATACCTACTGAGTGTTCCCAGGATTTTATTATTTTTAAAACAGAATACATTTTTTAGAAAGACCCGTGATTACAGTACTTATTTATTTTCACATGCTTAAATGTTCCTTAGAAAATAAATAACCAGTCAAAACTAGTCTAATTGTATGTTTAACATTACTAAGTCAAAACTAATGAGCATGACAAATTCTTACTCATTGAGATAGAACAGTTACTTCTTTCTATTTTGACTAGGTAAAATACAAAGAAGAAATTGGACAAGGAACAGCAGTTGCAGATCTTTATGATTTAAAGCAAGTCAAAGAGAATCAGAAGAACATCAGCTTGGTTTGTTTATATAATAAAATTAATTCTTAAAGGGAACACTTCAGACTGAGAATTGCTGAAGAAAACAGAAATGATTTCCAACTAATTATATGAACCCTTTTTGAACAATTATGGTCATTTATTGTTACGGTATTGTAGCCTTAAGGAAATGGGTAAATATTAACCATTTATATACTTATATACAAGGTCAAATATAAAGAACAGGTTGGCACTGGCACTGCTGTCAGTGTTACTCTTGAGATGGAACGGGCCAAGAGGAATCAATCAAATGTCAGCTCGGCAAGTCCTCGATTTCATTTATTTTTAACTGTCTTGTCCTGTGTCCACACCCTTCAAAAACATTTGGCTTTCACAAATCATTAAAGCGTAATGGTGACTAGAAATAGGACATTACAACCATGTAAAATTACTCATTATTAAACAATATTTTAGTAAATAGATACTCCTTTATTTAAGTCTGGTTGCATTCAATGTATTGATTTTTGCTTGATTTAGCATATTACGTATTGCAGGGCTATGCTCACATTTTGTGACCCCAATGTGTTAATTTGTTGTCCATAGGTGCTGTACAGTGATGACCTGAAGAAAATGAAAGGCAAACCAGTTCAGCTTTTAGACACTCCAGAAATGAGACGTGTCCGTGAAACACAAAGTAATATTTCCATGGTATGGTGGAGCAAGCTTTCTAACAGCAGCGTTTGACTTTTTACTACTGACTGTCTTTCACAGTTGGTAATGAACTCTGGCAAACTAATCAAAACTATGTACTAAAACTACATTGGCAAATGAACACCTATGGCATGAATCACTATTTTAAACCTTTCCTGATGGATGATATTGAAAAGAATGTGTCTTAATAAAAAAAAATGAAAATCTAGCTCCTTGTGTCTATATTCTGTAGCACAAACACTGCTCGTATAACATTCACATATCTGATCCACTACACACAGTTTGAGTGATTTCATGCGTGAAGCAATTTGATGGCAGTACGTGTGGTTAGGGAGCTTTGTATGGCTGAGTATTAGAACGTGTGATTGCATGGTTGCTTTGAGTGTATAAAAATAGAATTATAATATTTTTAATGTTTTAATTAGGTGACCTTGATAAATGCTAATTATTTGGTTTCTAAAGCAAGGAAATAACTAATAATTTATAATTTGTTTTGATGATAGATTAAATACCATGAAGACTTTGAAAAGACAAGAGGCAAGGGCTTCACTTCAGTATCTGATGATCTGGTAACAGAACGAGCAAGGAAGAACACTCAGTTTGTGAGCGATGCAGTGTACAAGGGAGTGCATCCCCATGTGGTTGAAATGGAGAAAAGCAGATCTGGCATCATGGGAGGTAATTTTATAGTTATTTAAAAACTAGCATTTGTGATAAGATTTATATCATTAGAAATAGATTGCATTTTCAATAGGTAAAAATTGATTGGCAACATCAACATAATTCAAAACTTGAATGATGGGACATTAAGTATTACTGTTGCTGTAGATGAAGATTGTGCATGCCTTTACTTTTTGAGCTGCAGGCAGTTCTGCTTCTATAAACATCAAACTTCTAGGTCATAGAGCCATAACGGTACGGAAGGAAGCCATTTTACCCATCACGTCCATGCCCCTCTAAGTAGGGCAGTCCAATCAATTGCATTCCCCCGCTCCATCTCCATAGCCTTACAAGTTTATTCCCTGAAAGTGCCCATCCAATTACTTTGTGTAATCATTGATTGTCTCCGCTTCCACCAACCGCATGGGCATTGAGTTCCAGGTCATTACCATTTGCTGCATAAAATAAACCTTACTCTTGTCCTCCCTGTATCTCTTGACCAGAACCTTAAATCTGTGTCCTGTAGATCTTGTACCATCAACTAATTGGAACAGCATTTTTTTGTCTACCTCATCTAAACCTGTGATAATTTTATACACCTCTATCAAATTTCCCCTGAATCTTCTCTGCTCCAAGGAGAACAACTCTAACTCCTCCAACCTAACCTTGTAGCTAAAATCCCTCATCTTGCAACCATTCAGGGAAATCCCCTCTGTATCCTTTCAAGGATCCTCACATCCTTTGTGAAGTGTGGTGACCAGAACTGGACACAATATTTTAGTTGTAGCCTAACCAGAGCTTTGTAAGGATTCAGCATAACTTCCTTCTTTTATGCTCAACACGCTGGACTTTTATCACGGAGGCAAGAATCGGGAGTCGGGGAATTTTTCTGAAGTCCTGCAGTGCCAGCAGGCAGGATTTATATCTCCTGGAGGGCGGGATGGCCTGGAGTTGGGCCTTTCTACGAGGCAGAGAGGGAGGCTCGCTGATGCCAAGGCAACCAAGTTGCAAGGCCCATTTTCCGAGGCATCAAACTAGTTCTTCAAATTAGTGTGAAGCTCCCCTCACCCTCACCCCCTTAATGGCATTATCTCCCCCTTTCAACTCCCCTCATCCTCCCTCACCCCCCTCACTCCCTTCAATTCTCACATCCCCCACCTCCTAGTTAACTCCACTTTAATTCCCCCTTGGCCTCCTAACCAGTCCCCACTTAAAAGAACAAAACTGACAAGCCCACCAATAATGTTTGGAAGTCACTGAAAAGCTCAAAAATCTGTCCAAATGACTAAACAGCACTTGAATAGGCATTTTAAAAATGACTATCCTCTTTAGAAGCTCTTAAATCTAGCAAATCCATCAAACTCCTATCCCCCAGGACAGCTGTATAATCAGACTGTGCAGTACAGAATCCATTAGAGCTTTGAAAGGCAGCCAGGACATCAAATCCACATCCCCAGGACAGTTTTTTTTTTAAAGTATTTGTTCATGGGATGTGGCCATTGCTGGCTTGACCAGCATTTAATGCTCGCCCCTAAATGCCCTTGAGAAGGTGGTGGTGAACTGCTGCAGTCCATGTGGTGTAGGTGCATCCACAGTGCTGTTAGGGAGTTCCAGGATTTTGATCCAGAGATATTGAAGGAACAGCGATATAATTCCATGTCAGGATAGTGTGTGGCTTGGAGGGGAACTTGCAGATGTTGCTGTTCTCATGCATCTGCTGCCCTTGTCCTTTTAGATTATAGCGGTCACAGGTTTGGAAGGTACAGTCGAAGGAACCTTGGTGAGTTGCTGCACTGCATCTTGTAGGTGGTACAGATTGTTGCCATGGTACATCGGTGGTGGAGGGAGTGAATGCTAAAGGTGGTGGATGGGGTTGCTTTGTCCTAGTTAGTGTCAAGCTTCTTGTGTTGTTAGAGCTGCACTCAGCCATGCAAGTGGAGAGTATTCCATCACACATCTGCATTGTGCCTTGTAGATGGTCAACAAGCTTTGGGGAGTCAGGAGGTAAGCTACTTGCAGTAGAATTTCTAGCCTCTGATGTGCTCTTATAGCCACCAGTCTGGTTTCTGGTTAAATACCCTGGATGTTGATAGTGGGGGCTTCACTGATGGTAATGCCATTGAATGTCATGGGGAGATGGCTGGATTCTCTCTTGTTGGAGATGGTCGTTGCCTGGCACTTGTTTGGTGCAAATGTTATTTGCCACTTATCAGTCCAAGCCTGAATATTATCCAAGTCTTGCTGAAAATGGACAAGGACTGCTTTACTATCTGAGGAATTGTGATTGGTTCTGAACATTGTGCAGCCACCAGTGAATATCTGACTTCTGACCTTATGATGGAAGGAATATCATTGATGAAAAGCAGCTGAAGCTGGTTGGGCCTCAAACTCTGTCTGAGGAACTCCTGCAGTGATGTCCTGGGACAGAGGATTGACCCCCAACAACTACAACTATCTTACTTTGTGTTAGGTATGATGCCAACTAGTGAAGAGTTTTCCCCCGATTCCCATTAACTCCAGTTTTGCTCGGGTTCCCTTATGCCCCTTGGTCAAATGCTGCTTGATGTCGAGGGCAGTCACTCACTCACCTCTTGAGTTCAGCTCTTTTGTCCATCTTTGGACCAAGGCTGTAATGAGGTCGGAAGGTAAGTGGTCCTAGCAGAACACAAACTGCATCGGTGAGCATGCTATTGCTGAGTAAGTGCGACTTGATAGCATTATCAATGATCCCTTCTATCACTTTGCTGATGATCGAGAGTAGACTGATTGGGTGTTAATTGGCTGGGTTGGATTTGTCCTGCTTATTGTGGACAAAACATACCTGGGCAAGTTTCCACATTGTTGGCTAGATGCCAGCTTTCTAGATGTGCCTGAACAGCTTGGCTAGGGAAGTGGCTAGTTCTGGAGCACAAGTCTTTAATACTATTGCCAGAATGTTGTCGAGGCCCATAGCCCTTGCAGTACCCATTGCCTTCAGCCATTTCTTGATATCACGTGGAGTGAATCAAATTGGTTGAAGCCTGCCATCTGTAATGCTGAAGCCCTCAGGAAGATGCCAAGATGGATTATCCACTTGGCACTTCTGGCTGAAGATGTTTGCAACTGCTTCAGCCTTGCCCTTTGCACTGATGTGCTGGGGTCCTCCATCATTAAGGATGGGGATATTTGTTGAGCTGCCTCCTCCAGTGAGTTGTTTAATTGTCCATCACCATTCAGGTCTGGATGTGGCAAGACTGCACAGCTTTGATGTGATCCATTGGTTGTGGAATTGTGTAGCTCTGTTTATCGCTGTTCGGCATGAACATAGTCCTGTGTTGTAGCTTCACCAGGTTGACATCTTAATTTTAGGGATGCCTGGTACTGCCCCTGGCATGCCCTTTTGCACTCTTCTTTGAACCAGAGTTGATCCCCGGCTTGATAGTAATATTAGAGTGGGGGATATGCCACAGATTGAGGTTGAGAACAATTCTGCTGCTGCTGATGGCCCACAGCACTTCATAGTTGCCCAGTCTTGCACTGCTAGCTCTTTTGAAATGTGTCCCATTTAGCATAATGGTAGTGCCACATAATGTTAATATGGCAATCACCTTGTTAAAACCATTTGTTAGTTAAACAGGTGATGGGCATTAATTATCCCATCTAAATAGAATAAAAGATACAGCTGGAACACTTTGTGAGGCACTGAGGAGTTGTCTTGAAAATAAACCAGCTTAAACCAAAAGACCAGCCTGGATTAATTCTTCCACCACAGCCTTATTGTAACTAACACATAACACAATGGAGGGTATGCTCATTGTCTAGACAGGACTTTGTCTCCCTGAGGACTTTGTTGTGGCTGCTCTTACCAATATTGTTAGAAAAGTGTAGCTACGAGGAGAGATTGGATAGGTTGGGGTTATTTTGCTTAGAACAAAGAAGGCTGAGAGGTGACTTGATTGAGGTGTACAAAATTATGAGGGGAATAGATAGAGTGGGCAGGAAAAAATTGTTTCCCTTGGTGGAGAATTCTAGAACCAGGGGACATAGATTCAAGATAAGTGGCAGAAGGTGTAGGGGGGACATGAGGAAGAACTTTTTTATGCAGAGGGTAGTGGGTGTCTGGAATTCGCTGCCCAAGTTGGTGATAGAGGCAGAAATTCTAAGCTCTTTTAAAAAAATACCTGGATCTGCATCTAAAGTGCTGTAAGTTGCAGGGCTATGGGCTGGGTGCAGGAAGGTGGAATTAGAAAGGGCACCTGGATGTCCTCAGGCTGGCATAGATAAGATGGGCCGAACGGCCTCCTGTGCTGTAACTTCTCTATGATTCTATGGAAAGATGCACTGCGACAGGTGGATTGCTGAGAATGAGATCAAGTAGGTTTTTCCCTCTTAGTTCACTCACCAACTGCCAAATACCCAGTCTAGCAGCCATGTCCTTTAGGACTCAGCAAGTTTGGACAGTAGTGGTGATACCGAATCACTCGTAGTGATGGACATGCGGATGGGCAATAAATGACAACATCAGAACATAAGAAATAGGAACAGGAGTAGACCATTCAGCCCCTCGAGCCTGCTCCACCACTGAATAAGATTACGGCTGATCTTCTTGTGTTTCGATTTCCACATTCCTATCTAACCCCGATAACCTTTGATTCCTTTGCCTAACAAGAATCTATCTACCTCTGCCTTAAAAATATTCAATGACCCTACCTTCTGAGGCAGGGAGTTCCAAAGTCACACAACCCTCTGAGAAATGAAAAAAAAATTCTCCTCATCTCTGTCCTAAAAGGGCAACCCCTAATTTTAAAACAATGCCCCCTAGTTCTGGACTCACCCACAAGAGGAAACATCCTTTCAACATCCACCTTGTCAAGGCCATTCAGGATCTTGTACACTTCAGTCAAATCACCCCTCATTCTTCTAAACTCCAGTGGAAACAGGCCAACCAGTTTATCCAACCTTTCATCATAAGACAACCCACTCATTCCAGATATCAATCTAGTAAACCTCCTTTGAACCACCTCCAATGCATTTACATCCTTCCTTAAATAAGGAGACCAAAACTGCACACAGTATTCGAGATATGATCTCACCAATGCCCGGTATAACTGAAGCATAACATCCTTACTTGTTTAATCCCTCTCGTAATAAAGGGTAGAATTCCATTAACTGCCTTACTTACTTGCTGTACCTGCATACTAACTTTTTGTGACTCGTACTAGAACGCCTAAATTACTCTTCAACTTAGAATTATGCAGCTATTTAAGTAATACTCTCCTTTTTTGTTCTTTCTGCCAAAGTGAACAACTTCACATTTTCCCACATTAAACTCCATTTGCCAGATCCTTGTCCACTCGCTCAGCCTATCTATATCCATCTGCAACCTCCTCATGTCTTCTTCACAACTTACTTTTCTACCTATCTATCTGTCATCTGCAAATTTAACTACCATGCCTTCATTCCCCTCATTTAAGTCATTGATGTAAATCGTAAAAAGTTGAGGCCCCTGCACAGACCCATGTGGGACTCCACTCGTCACATACTGCTAATCAGAAAAAGACCCATTTATGCATACTCTCTGCTTTCTGCCAACCAGCTAGCCAATTTTTCATCCGTTCTAATATGTTACCCCCTCCTGCATGTGCTTTTATTTTCCATAATAACCTTTGATGTGGCACCTTATCAAATGCCTTCTGGAAATCCAAGTACAGTATGTCTGTAGGCTTCCCTTTATCCACTGCTCATGTAACTTCCTAAACGATCGATTGTAATAACTTCCCCTTGACAGACGTCAAGCTAACTGGCCTATAGTTTATTTGCTACTTTCCAATCTGATAGAACTTTTCCAGAATTTAGTGAATTTTGAAAAATTAACACCAGCGCATTGACTACCTCATTAGCCACCTCTTTTAAGACCCTAGATGTAGTCCATCGGGATCCAGAGACTTGCCAGCCCGCAGCTCCATCAATTTGCTCAGTTCTGTTTCCCTAGTGATCTCAATTTTGTTAAGTTCCTGTTTCCTGTTCACATCCTGATTGACAGCTATTACTGGAATGTTTATTGTATCCTCTATAGTGAGCACAGAAGCAAAATATTTGTTCATTTCTTCCACCATTTCCTTATTATCTACTATTAACTCCACACTGTCACTTTCATTCCTTTTTGTCACCTTTGTAGCAGTTTGATAGAATTGAGTGGCTTGTGAGGCATTTCAGAGGGCATTTAAGAATCAATCATATTGCTGTGGGTTTGGAGTAACATATAGAACAGACTAGGTAAGGCTAGCAGATTTCCTTCCCTAAAGGCATGAGTGAACCAGATGGGTTTTTACGACAATTGACAATTTCATGCTCACCATCAGACTAGCGTTTAATTCCAGATTTATTAATTGAATTTAAATTCCAACAGCTGCCATGGGGATTTGAACATGTGTCACCAAGGCATTAGCCTTGGCTTCTGGATTACTAGTCCAGTGACATTACCATGACACCACCACCTCCCCGCAAACTGTATAAATAAACTCTGCAGTACAGAATCCATTAATGCCAAATGCTCATATATCTGTCAAAACTTTCAAACAGCCAAACAGATGGCTGGGCTGGTCTGCAAAGATCTCAAGGGCAGAGTTTAAACAATTAACTCTGGACCACACACTGGGTTAGTCTTTTAAGATTTTACATGCAGAATAGCACTTTATCCAATGGTTAATCTATTCTAATGCAACTGAAGACTTTTCCACTTATACAGTGATGTCCATTCACTCAACAGCGTGCCAGTTGTCAGACATAACTGCCTGGAAAACACAGGCAGAATTTTGAGTTCAGGACTGGGTAAAAGTCCCTTCTGCTGGACTGTAAAATTGGGCATGATGATATTGGGAGAGATTCCCGATGTCACCATCCCAAATTCCAATATTATGGAAGGTGGGCGGGCTCAAAAGTCAGAAGACTATGTGATTTAACAATGGGTGCACAAGGCGGGATTGCACAAGGGTGTTGGTAACTGTTCCAGGGCAGAATAAAGCCCACAGCAGAAGTGAGCAACAAGGATTGAGGAGGCTGCAACTGAGTCTGCAAATTGACAAGGAATTTCTTGTTGAGTTTGTGCAGTTCTTTAATCCTGTGGCACTGAGGTAGTCATCTTTGAGATGCTTAGTGATAACACAGGCTTCAGTCAAGCTGAGGTCTTCTCAAGGCAGGCTGCTGCCAATCAACCCTGAGGGTGTCATGGGAATTGCCACCTGCACTGAGGAGGAGGGGAGGTGAAGGAGGGAGAGAAGGGCTGCTGCCCATGGGAAGCAGCAACCAGCCTGCCATTAACATATGCATCAAGGAGATGATGAGGGGATTGTAGGAAAGCAAGTAGGCGAATATGTCAACAGAGACAACTTTACCCTGGTTGAGTGTACAGGCAGCACTCAAACTACTTGGAAATGAGTGAGCACCAGTGCTACAGAAAATTATGCCTTTCAAAGGAGGCAGTGACTTCCCATCTGCAACTTGATTGCTGGGAGGAGCAGTTCAAACTGCCTTGGTAGCTACCCAATGCCTCCAGCTCTAAAAGTGATGGTCACCCTGAATTCTATGCATTAGAGTCCTTCCAAGGATCAACAGGGCACCTGTGCAGAATCTTTTAATCCTCAGCCCAAAAGTGCATCAAGGTGGTTGTGGACACTTTGTTCAGGAGGTTGGAGACATTCATCAAGTTCACCATTGACAACCAGAGCCAGGATGTTAAAGTGAGGGGCTTTGGGGCGATCATGATATTTCCATAAACACAAAGGGTCATTGACTGCACTTGTGTGGCATTAAGGCACCCATGAACCAGCCAGGGGCATTTGTGAATTGAAAAGGCTGTCACTGTCCCAAAGTCCAGATTGTACATGATCACCACCAGTGTGTCCACAGTATCCGGGAGTTGCCATGACGTCTATATCCTCGAGCACTCCCAGGTGTCAGATCTGTTCACGCCCCCTATGAAACTGCCTGGATGGTTGGTAGGAGACAAGGGCAGTCCATTAAAGAGGTGGCTTACGATGCCCATCAGGCATCCTCGCACTCCTGCAGAAGAGAATTTCAATGGCAGCCATGCCTCCATAAAAGCAACCGTGGAGAGGGCCATGGGTCCTCAGAAAATGAGATTTTGTTACCTTGACCAATCTGCAGGCACCTTGTAATATGTTGCAGATCGAGTGTCATTGTTGTTATTTGCTGCATTCTGCCTAATCTGGCAATCGAGGGGAGAACACAATGAGGATGAGAACATGGATGAATGCCAGGCATCAGTGGATGAAGAGTCCAGCGTTGACTCTGAGGAGTACTGTGAAGAGCACCATGATGATGTGGAGCAATATGACGGCAGCAAATTCTGAGTGCAAGGGTGACAAGAGGGGCCCTGATCATAAGGTGATTCCACTGAGGTTTCACACTCCTTCCCCAGAAAGCAGGTGTCATATGACCTCTGCCCAGCCCTGCATAACACCGAAATAAGATATTATAAGGGCTTGCCTGCATGCACATTTGTTATAAGGGTCTCTGATTTTCATCATGGAGATGTCATTGCAATGCAGCCCTTACATACATATGATGATATGAATTAGGAGCAGGAAGATCATGGCTGATCTGACTGTGGCCTCAACTCCATATTCCACCTATCCTCAATAACCTTTGACTCCCTTGTTAATTAAGAATCTATCTACCCCTGCCTTAAAAATATTCAACGACCCTCCCTCCACCGCTTTCCAGGGCAGAATGCCAAAGACTCACGACCCTCTGAGAGAAACAATTTCTATTAATCTCCTTCCTAAATAAGAGGTCCTTATGTTCCCTTGATTTAGCTTCTCTCACAAGAGGAAGCATCCTCTCTGATATCCACCCTATCATGTCTCCTCAGGATCTTATTTGCTTCAATAAGATCACCTCCTATTCTTCTAAATTCCGATGGATACATGCCCAATCTTTCCTCATAATATAACCCCACGTCCCAGGAATCAGTCGAGTAAACCTTCTCTGAAGTATTCTAATGCATTTATATATTTAAATAAGGAGACCAAAACAGTACACAGTGCTCTAGATGTGGTCTCATCAACGTCCTGTACAACTGTAGCAAAACATCCTTACTTTTATATTCAATTTCCCTTATAATAAATGACAACATTCCAGTTGCCTTCCTAATCCCTTGCTGTATCTGCATACTAACATTTTGTGATTCATATACCAGGACACCCAGATCCCTCTGTACCTCAGAGTTCTGCAATCTCTCTCCATTTAAATAATGTACTGCTTTTCTATTCCTCCTGCCAAAATGAACAAGTTCACATTTTCCCACATTATACTCCGCCTGTCAAGTTTTTGCCCACTCACTTAACTTGGCTATGTCCCTTTGCAGACTCTTTATGTCCTCTTCACAATTTACTTTCCTACCTAAACAAGTTAGTCTACGGTGCACTCATAAGCATCAAGCAGCATATTAGAGGAAATGAACAATTTACTTAAGAAAGTTGAACAACACCACATTCAAGTTACACATCTATCAAACACCAGTGATGGCTGCTGTATCATTAAAGTTTTTTTCACTCTTTTTCCGGAGTGTTGTACCATAGTGCTCCCCCATCCCTATCAGCTATGCTGGAGGCATCCTGTTGACTCTGATGCCCCGTTGGCCTGTTTGCCCTTGGCAGTTGCCCTCTGGTTGCCTGAGGCCGTAAGGCCCAGGCATTGTGAGGGATTTCTGCCTGGTGACAGGAGCCTCCTCTGTTGCCATTGCTTCCTGAGGCACTGGCGGCACTGGCAGAGGGACAGGAGAGCTGTTGTCATCATCAGGAGTCCCCTTAGAAGAGCCCACAGAAGCAGACAGCTGCTGCTCATTTGCCAATGTGAAGTCCAAGTGGCCCTCCTTGCATACCAGAGGTGAACTAGTACCAGGCTGGGGCACCAGTGCCTTGTCATCTCTCACATTGGCATTGCCTTGCTGAGGTCATGGACAATGCATGGACTAGTAGGCCTGAATGTGTAGCCAGAAACGCTTGATTGGTCCGCTGGGTGTGACTCTCCATGAGTGTCGTCAGTCTCTCAATGGAAGCAGCCACATGTTCAGAAGAGCAAGTGATCGCAGCGCTCATGACCTGGTTGGACGACTCCACTGTCGGTGCCAAGGCATGAAAATCCGCTGGAACCTCCGCCAGATCTTCACGCACCTCGGACGTTCAACATCTATTGCCTCACTGATTGCTCCAGAGGCTCGACATCTGCCTGGGGCTCAGCATCTCCCTGATCTCCCACACTCCTCTAAGTGTTAGAGGCCTGGACTGCCACAGCATCTGACAGCTGGTCCAGTGATTGTGTAGTGCTCAGATCAGTAGGTGTAATCATTCTGACTGATGCATGCAAACCCATCTAGGTACCAGTATCTGAGCTGGTGCTTGGCGTGGAGCAAAGATGGGATGGCGCACCATCTGAGATCCCCTCCTCAATCTCAGAGGCTAACAGCAGTCCCTTGGGGTTGATTCCTGCTCAGACCGTCATGTGAACTATTAAGGGAATAAGAATGAGGAGGAACAATGAGTAACGTTTGCTTCATCTTGAACAGAGTCATGCAATACATGAAATAAAACACAGTGCTGGAAATACACAGCAGGTCTGGCAGCACCTGTGGAGAGAGAAACACAGTTTAACATTTCAAGTTGAATAGGATTCTTCAGAACAGAAGGAAGGTAGAAATATAAACACAGAAAATGCTGGAAAAACTCAGCAGGTCTGGTCTCTCCACAGATGCTGCCAGACTTGCTGAGCTTTTCCAGCATTTTCTGTTTTCATTTCAGATTTCCAGCATCTGCAGTATTTAGCTTTTATCTGAAGGTAGAAATATAATTGATTTTATGCTGTTGAAAGAGGGGAGGATGAAGGAGAACAAAAGGAAAGGTCTGGGTGGGATAAGGTAGAGAGTGGGAGAGATTAAATGACAAAAGGCATCATGGAACAAAAGGCAAAGGGCGTGATAATGGTTGTAGCAAAGAAACAAAGTATTTATCCAGACCGTGTGTGAATGGCAGAATAATGAGCAGCTCTGCCCAAAAGCAAAAACATGCAAAACAAGATTCAGATCAGCGTACGGCAATAAAACAGAATCAAAATGTGAGAGAGTTCATGGCTTGAATTGTTGAACTCAATGTTGAGTTCAGAAAGCTGTAAAATGCCTGGTGAAGCTGAGGTGCTTTTCCTTGAGCTTGAATTGAGCTTCACTGGAACACTGCAGCAGGCTGAGCACAGAAATGTGAGCGCGCAAGTAATGTGATGAATTAAAATTACAAGCAACTTAAAGCTTGGGATCACGCTTGAGGACTAAGCAGAGTGTTCAACAAAATGGTCACCCACTCTGCTTTTGGTCTCTCCACAGTAGAGGAGACTGCATTGTGAGCAGCAAATGCAGTATACTAAATTAAAAGAAGTATAAATAAATCATTGTTTCGCCTGGAAGGAGTGCTTGGTGCCTTGGACGGCGAGGAGAGAAGAAATAAAAATTGGCTGCACCTCCTGTGATTGCAAGGGAAGGGGGCAAGGTGTTGGGGGTGATGGGGGAGTAGACTAGGGTGTCATGGAGGGAACGGTCCTTTTGGAATGATGACAGAGGCGGGGAGGAGAAGATGTATTTGCTGGTGGCATCATGCCGATAGTGGAAATGGCGCAGGATAACCCTTTGAATAGAGAGGCTGGTAATGTGGCGAGCGAGGCCAAGGGGGTCTCTACTGTGGTCTGGGAGGGAGGAGAATGGGTGAGGGCAGAAGTGCAGGAAACGGGTTGGGCACTGTTGAGGACACTGTCAACCACAGTTGGGTGAGGGTGGGGGGGAATCCTCAGCTGAGGAAAATGGAAGGCATGTCAGAAGCGCTGGTGTGGATGCAAAGTTGATTACGTTCTCCAGTTCTGGGTGAGAGCAGGAAACTACACCGATACAGCCATCAATGTATGGAAAAAAGATTTGGGGGATCGGGCCTGAGTAGGACTGGAACAACGAATGTTCCACGCACCCTATAAAAAGGCAGGTATTGCTAGGACCCATGTGGGTATCCATAGCCACGCCTTTGATTTGGAAGAAATAAGACAAGTTAAAGGAGGAATTGTTCAATGAGGAAACAAGTTCAACCAAGTGGAGGTGGTGGGTGGTGCTGAATGGAGGCTGGTTGGTCCTCTGTTCAAGGAAGCAGCGAAGAGCCCTCAGACCGCCCTGGTGGGGGAATGGAGGTCAGAGTCATAGAGTTCTATAGCACAATAAAAGGCTCTTCGGCCCATCGGGTCTGCGCCAGTCAAACAAGCACCTAATTATTCTAATCCCATTTTCCAGCACTAGGCCCATAGCCTTGTATGCCATGGTATCACACATCCAAATACTTCTTAAATGTTATGAGGGTTTCTGCCTCTACCACCATTTCAGGCAGTGAGTTCCAGATTCCCACCACCTTCTGGGTGAAAAGATTCTTCCCCTCATCCCCTCTAAACCTCCTGCCCCTTACCTTAAATCTATGCCCCCTGGTTATTGATCCCTCTACCAAGGGGTAAAGTTCTTTCCTGTCTATCCTATCTATGCCCCTCATAATTTTATACACCTCAATCATGTCCCCCCTCAATCTCCTCTGCTCCAGGGAAAATAACCCCAGTCTATCCAATCTCTCTCCTCATAATTAAAACTCTCCAGCCCAGGCAACATCCTGGTAAATCTCCTCTGCACTCTCTCCAGTCACATCCTTCCTATAATGCGGACTCCAGGACTGCACGCAATACTCGAGCTGTGGGCCAACTAGCGTTTTATACAGTTCCAGCATAACCTTCCTGCTCTTATATTCTATGCCTTGGCTAATAAAGGCAGGTATCCCAGTAGAGGTGTAGAGAAATTTGATGTCCATAGTGAAAGGGAGGCACTTTGAGCCAGGAGACTGGAAATTGTTGAAATTAAATCAGAAAAGTCACAGATGTAGATGGGAAGAGACTGGACATGGGGAGAGAGAATGGAGTCAAGGTAGGAAGAAATCAGTTCAGTAGGCAGAAACAAGCTGCCAGGACAGCCCTATGTAGATTTTGGGAAGGAGGTAGAAGTGGGCTGTTTGGTGTTGGGGAACTAGGAGGTTAGAAGCTATGGAAGGAAGATCTCCAGAGGAGATGACGCCAGGGACAGTCCTGGAAACAAGGGCTTGCTGTTCGGTGGTGGGGTCATGATCTGGGGGTGGTAGGAGGAAGTGTCGCAGAATTGGCGCTCAGCCTCTGCAAGGTAGAAGTTAGTACACCAGATGACAACAGCACCACCCTTGTCAGCAGGTTTGATAACAAAGTCAGGGTTTGAGAACCTGAGAGAACAGAGTGCAGCAAGTTCAGAAGGAGACTGTAGAATTCCCAGTTATTAACTGAAAAGACCACGCAACAAGATTTCATGTTTTAAAGGGAAAAACTTTTACTGACCAAAGAAACAGAACCAGCACAATTAAATTACCACAATATCTTGTAAGGACTTATACATTAAACCAAAATTTCCAACAGAACTCTCCCTGTTCTACTTTAATTTCTTCAGTTTCTTGAATGTCCATTCAATTTCCCAGGGACCAAACCAATGTGTGTCACAGCTCTCAGGAATTCACTCCGATTCTCCTTAGTTGCTCAGTTATATCCTGAGGTGAGGGGTTTCTTGGAGATTCTTCCACTAGCAACCAGCTAGGCAAACCCTCCAGCCCTACTTCAACACAAATTTTGGATTTCCTCAGCCTGAGCATGGGCCTCACTCACATTCCCACATAGTGACTCCAAATCAGAACCACCCCTGGCTTCTGACAGACCTCTGCTGCTCCTCCAGACTGCTGCGGAACACAAACTGACCCACAGACTGCTAATACAGCAGAGATATGGTAAATAAAAGAACCTTCCCCTCTCAACCCATTTCCATGGCAACATTCCAATGTCTTCACATAGAAATTGCTTATCCTTATCCTGAAAAGTATATGAATATTTTAAAACCTACCCTTGTTTACCAATTACCTTCAAACATTCTCTGATATTATATGCATAATACAAACCTGCTTCTCAAGAAATATTTTTTTTTATTTATTCGTTCATGGGTGTCACTGGCTAGGCTAGCATTTAGTGCCCATCCCTAATTGTCCTTGTTCAGAAGGCTTTTTTTAAAGAGTCAACATGTCAGGAGTCACATGTAGGCCAGACCAGGTAAGGATGGCAGATTTCCTTCCCTAAAGGGCATTAGTGAACCAGATGGTTTTTTTTACAACAATCAACAATGGTTTCATGGTCATCGTCAGACTTTCAATTCCAGATTTTTATTGAATTCAAATTTCACCATCTGCCATGGTGGGATTTGAACCCAGAGCATTACCCTGGGTCTCTGGAACACCAGTGACAATACCACTACACCACTGTCTCCCCGCTTCTCTGCCTTTTGGCTAAGATCAAGTGTAGTTAATGAGGCTCCCATTGTTTAACTTTGAACACCTCACATCATGGCTTCACGAACATAACATGGCCCTCCCTTTGATCTGCAACTCCAGGCCTTCATGTTTAAATCCAATGTTTAAAAATTACAATTTCCAAACTAAAAATGATCTTATACACATTGATAGCAGACCACCGATGTCACGCCGACAATTCTCAACGAAAAGTTTAAGAGTGGGTAGGAGGCCAGAGGGAGGGATCCAAGTGAAGGGAGAATACTGGAGCTGGGTGAAAGGGTCTGCTGGTCAGGGGGAGGACTCCTGGCCAGGGAGCTGAGCACGGAGGCAAAGGCAATGGAAGAAGAGCTCAATGTTGTGCCAAACTCAAATGCAATTTCTGATGCATGATGCAGATCAGGCAATCTTCAAATCTTCATCCACTGCAGCACATACACCCATCCCATTCCCCCTCCCTGCCAGACTCCCTTGCCACTCTTGTCAAGATAGGACCCCCATGAAGTGCATCATCCCCAGAAGTGACTCCAGCCTTTCCTTTGCCAACTGATAACTTGTCAGTATAGCCTACTTCCACTCCTCCTCGGTGAGTACTGCCAAGTTCAGTACTTCCCCATCTGTCATCAACATCTCTAGGTATTGTGGGCCCTCTTCTCCTGTGGGAGATTGATGACTTTCAAATTCCAGCTGGCTCAACTGGGCAGGAGTGGAAATTGCTCCTGCTTCCGCCCATTACACCTGCTCGCCACACGTAAAATTCTGCTGCTCATTATTTAATGGCCATTTTCCTTTTCTAATCACAACACTATCATCAACTTAGTAAACACAGATATAACTCAGGCTACAGCTTT
Organism: Carcharodon carcharias; assembly: GCF_017639515.1. Taxonomy (NCBI): domain Eukaryota; kingdom Metazoa; phylum Chordata; class Chondrichthyes; order Lamniformes; family Lamnidae; genus Carcharodon; species Carcharodon carcharias. The sequence continues at coordinate 62,021,687 of NC_054469.1, forward strand.
TCATGATGAACTATAAAGGAGGCAGCACCATTTTTACTCACATTTTTATACTCTTCTTATCTCCAATCCATGGTTCATTCCTCCACAGATTTAGGGAGGCTCCCAAAATGCAGCCACCTCACTGAAAATTGCAGAAGCTGTGAAATGCCCACTGCCAGAATGGTGCCAGCCACTTCTAAACAGCAGCGTGTGGGGTTCCAGACCCACCCCTTTTCCTGCTCTGCTGAAAATAGCCAGAGACGGAAATGGAAACGGGACTTGTGCCTTCGCCATTTTTATTCTCTAATTCCTGTGTGGTCTCGAAACAGATGTGCAAAATCTGACCCAATATCTCAATTTATGGAGACTAAAATCCCATATATTTCACTAATTATTCCCTCAGTGTGTCCTACCACCTTCAAAAACTTTGTTCTTGAACCCCCAGGTTCCTCTGTTCCTGCACACTCTTTAGAATTGTGTCATTAAGTCCGAATTGTCTCTTCCAATCCCTTCTGCCAAAATGCATTGCCTCACATCTCTCTGTATTAAATTCCAGCAGCCTCCCTCCCTCCCTAACAGCACTGTGGTTGTACCTACATCACATGGACTGCAGTGGTTCAAGAAAGCAGTTCACCACCACCTTCTCAAGGGCAATTAGGGATGGGCAAGAAATTCTGGCCTAGCCAGTGACACCCACATCCTATAAATGAATAAAAAAAAACTGTCTATCTACCTATGTCTAGTTGCAGTCAGTTGGCATCATCCTCACACCTCTAAGTTCGGTATCATCGGCAAATTATGAAATTATCATCTATATTCCAATGTCCAAATTATTTGTATATATCAAGAAATGCAACTAGTGCCCCCAGCACTACCATTGGGGAACACCACTGTCAACCATCCTCCAGTCTGAGAAACAACCATTTACCAATGTTTTTTTATCCGGACTGACACTGACCCTCTTATTCCATGAACCCCTTTTTTGTTAACCCGCCTTGTATGTACTACTTGTCAAATGCTTTCCCAAAATCCATATAGATAATAATCCTTGATGTTAATCCTTGATAAAACAAGATTTTACAGATATGGAAAAAATGTAAGCTTGCCCATACTCTTTATTACTGTTAGAATCTCTATTACAACAAGGACAATGACTCGTGTTTATATAGCACCTTTAATAAAATAAAATGCTTCAAAGCACTTAATAAACGCATTATAAAGCAAAATTTGATACTGAACCACATAAGAAGATACTAGGGCAGATGAACAAAAGTTTGGTCAAAGAGGGATGTTTTAAGGAATGTCTTAAAGGAGGTAGAGTGGCAGAGATGGTTTTGGAAGGACCTTGGCAGCTGAAGGCACAGCCACCAATGGTGTAGCGCTTAAAATCAAGATGTTCAAGAGGCCGGAATTGGAGAGTTCAGATTTATTGAAGGCTTGGGTGGTTGGAGATTACAGAGGCAAGGGGAAAGACCATGGAGTGATTTGAAGATGAGGATTTTAAAATCAAAGTGTTGCAAAATTGGGAGCCAATGAGTGTTACAGAGCACAGATACATGGTCTTGGTGCAATATGTGGTTCGAAGCTCTTCTTAGAGTCAAATATGACACCAAGGTTGCGAACAGTCTGGTTCAGCTCCACACAGTTGGCAGGGAAGGGGATGAAGTTGCTAGCTAGAGAACAGAGCTTGTAAGAGAACTGAAGACAAAATGGCCTTGGTCTTCCTAATATTAATCTTAGAACAATTTCCTCTGCATTGTATTTTGCACAATGTACCACACATTTTTCTGGTTCTTCTATCTTTGTGAGGCCAAATGGTTAGTTCTGGCAGCAACTGCTTCAACTCTGTAAGTTGTGGAATTGTATCTATACCAGTAGGCTGATGCAGAACTGTACTGCTCAAAATGATGACCATGTTTAACCAATTTTGGAAAGGGAAGATTTTTTTCGATGTGCCCTTCACCTTACTTAGCACAGTTGAATCCATTCCCTCTTATAGTAGTTTCAACTAGGTGTAAACATTATCATCATTTAAACTAGTGAACTCAATTGGTGATTAGAAAATGGAGCCCATATTGGACAGCATAGGTAAGAGGGATTATTACTTGTATACAACTGAAATATCCCTGTTGATGGAAGCTAGAAGTGATTCAATCTTTGATTAATAGCTACATGATGGCCGTTCAACACATCTGAATGCCATCGGTGCAGTTTGGACTAAACTTAGTGGCCTGATGACAGATGAGTTACTGGTACCACTGGTGCACAACTTGTTTATCCACTTCTACCATTACTGACAGCATTGAAACTAGGGGCAGAATCATCCCAGATTCTCACTAAGTGCAGCAGTGGGCGGATAAAATGATGTTTATACCCGCTGTCCACGATGTCGGGTTTTCATGCCGTATCGTCCCAACCCACCACATTATTTATGCATTCCTGGGAAACATGCCGTTTCCATGGCGAGTGGGCTCTCATCCCGCCAGTGCATAATGCCAGGTGCCACATCTAAAGTCCAGCTGGAAGCGCACATCTCCGTGTTTCCAGACCACCATGAAAGACACGGCCTTGAAACTGAAGAAAACTGCAGCCTCCAGGTTCAGCGATGCATCCCTCGAGCGCCTTTTGGATGTCGTGGAGGCCCGCCAGGATGTCCTCTAGCCTGCCCTAGCCACAAGATGGGCAGCAACAGCACTAACCCAGCTTGGGAGGTGGTGGCAGCAGTGGTCAGTGCTCGCACCTTTCAAAAGAGGACAGCCACCCAGTGCCGCAAGGGGATGAATGATCTCCTCCGTTCCGCCAGGGTAAGTCACTCTCCTCATCACTCTGAACTCTCACACTCACAAACCTATCACACACCCACTGGACCCTCACTCACTGCTGGTTCAAGGGACATTACCATTCACTCTCGCACACACATCTTCATTGTCCTCATCCCGTTCATGGGACTACTCACCACCCACACAGGCCAGGCATACTTATCATCTGGCCTGGCAGGCATGCTGCTTATGCTCCCTCTATCTCTATTCATGCAGGACAAGCTGGCCGACAACAAGAGGGAGAGGTCGCTGACCAGTGGTGGAATGCATGAAACCAAAATCCTCACTGACTTTGAAAAAAGCTGCATCCAGGTGTCCGGCAGGGATCTGGACCATTCCTGTGCTGATGGTGAGGTCGGTAGTGCTCTACCATGTGAAGGTCCAGCAGGGCAACATCCATCAGACAACCATGCCATGAGCGATGTGTCTTGTTTCACAAGTCACTGCCATGCACCATGCTTTCTTCTCATCTCTCCTTGCTTTCACGGGCACCTCTGTCAAACAGCCGACAGAGTCCATGACCCAGGGCCTCCAAGCAAGCCCCAAAGAAACCTCTGAAGAGTAATCTGGAGGTGCCCTCCCTGAAGTCCCATCGCAGAGCTCACTCGCACCCTCCTCCAGCGCAGAGAGACACACCTCGGTTGGACCTAACTTTAGAGAAGCCCTGGGATCACAATCTGGTAAGGACATCGCACTTTCTGACGCAAAGCAGGTGGAGGCCAGAACTTCCCAGGTTTCTGGCACTCAGAGGACTGCTGGAGGCCAGAAATGTGCTGAGTCCGAGTCAGATGACAAGCCTCTGGAGTCAGTCATGTCACAGTTGCTGGAGCTGCAAACGCAGGCTTGGGAACATCAGAAAAGGATGTCTGCTACACTACGCATAATGCAAGGCACGATGGAGGAGTCCATCCATCTTCAGTCTGTGATGATAGTGCTGGCATGCCAATGACACTGGTAGGATGGCGGCCGCCATGGAGACCTTGGTCCAGGACTTCACTCTTGCACTGCTGCACGGGCTCAACTCCATCACTGATGCCATAGTTGGCCTCCAACAGTGCGTATGCGAGAGGGATGCCGGGCAGCTTGATCTCACTTCAGCTACCCCTTCCTTTCAAGGAGTCAGCCAGGGGCCCTCCAGCACCCATAGGGAGGAGGATCAATAGGTGCATACCCCGGGGCCATCCATCCAGGTGACTCCAAGACTGCTCAGACCATCTGAATCCACTCTCCTGTGACCTCAGCCGCTCTAGCTCCACAGGCCGAGGAGGGTACCACTGCCACACAGCAGGACCCTGAAAGCAGGCCGGGGCCCTCCAGCTCCCGGCCCTCCAAAGGACATTTGCCAAAGTCATCACAGACAGGGTGTCACAGTCAGCAGGCTGCCTCCACCTCCACTGTGGGTGTCCGGGGAGCACCAAGACATAGCAGCAGGGTTAGGAAAATTAAGGAGAATTAGTTGCACAACCTGGGCACGGGTGTTAATCACTTGTACATACTATTGTCAACAAAATCCCAAGAATGTCTCCCTGCCTATGGCTCCTTGTTCTCATGATCAGTGTTCTTGCCACTCAGATGTGAAACCTTTCTGCACAAGATAAAGGCAGGTGTCTAAGTCCAGAGCCTCTTCTCTGTGCTCTGTGCAGCCTGCAGACCAAAGTGATGGCCCAGCCTCACACTCCCTGGAAACATTACTGATGCTTGCTCCTCAACAGTGCTTGTCATTGCTGCCAGAATGTAGTGGCAGGTGCCACAGAGTTCTCTCATTCTCTGTGTGCTCTCAACGCCTTTAAGGAGGGGCTGGCCTCCATCTCTTAAGCATCTGTGACCACTAATGGTGTGCTCCGGCTCTTGAAGGGCTCAGGTGCTGAAAGTGGACAAAGGATCGGATGCTTCTAAAGTTTCATGGCTATGTCTCTATGGTATGACCCTGATCACAGAGTGCAAGCAACCTGTCCTCGGCCAGACAGGAGTCAGACATCCTCAAAGGCTATGTGAAAATTTATGGAGTGTCCTCACTGCATGTCGCCATCATCCCCCACAAATCTAGCAGCTTTGAGGGCCTCCTGAGCACGCCTGCCTCATCTGGCTAGTGCAAGGGCCTCATCCCTGCCATCATCACCTCCGAGGAACTCCTCACCTTCATCCCCACCTTCATCAGAGGAGATGTGCAGCTCCTCCATCTCCTCCTCAGCCAGCTTGTCTCCCCGGTGGGGCACCAGTTTGTAAAGGGTGCAGTAGATGATTATGATGCATGACACCCTCTGCAGACTGTATTGCAGGGCTCCACCAGACCGGTCCAGGCACCAGAACCTCATCTCCAGCACCCCGATGGTCTGTTCCAAGTTGCGAGCTGCTGCATGAGCCTCATCATACCGTCGCTCTGCTGCAGTCTGAGGCTACCACACAGGTGTCATCAGCCATGGCCTCTGCGGGTAACCCTTGTCCCTGAGGAGTCATCCCTGCAGCTTCTGTGGACCCTGGAAGACTCCAGGGATCTGTGACCAACTGAGGATATAAGAGTTGTGCACACTCCCTAGAAATGGTGCATAATCCTGCAGGATGTGTTTCTGGTGGTCGCACACTAGCTGCACACTCAGTGAACGGAACCTGTCTGTGCAGCCAGGAGCCTCAGTTGCTCTTTCCTCCATCATCTTCGTGCTCTGTAGGGCATCAGGCGTACAGCTAGTTCACTGGGCTCCATGATCCTCCTGCAGGATGAAAGAGAGAGACACATGGTTAGCATGGGTGTACTAAGAACCTGTCCTGGTTAAGTGTGACAGCCCCTTAACGCTTCCCGGAGAGTGCTGGCCACCACTTGGATGGCCAGAGATTAGTGCGCTGTATGGCTGCCCTATTAGCTTGAACCATGGGGGAGACTGGTCCAAACCGGGATGCTGACATTGCAGGGGGCTGTGAGCACCTCAAGCAGTGGCTGTTCCATGGCCAGCTTTAGCAAGGAGATTGTACAACATGTGCAATCATCCCACTGTTCTGCAGTCCACTGAAAAGCTCATGAATTTGTAGTCTAGAGCACTTGGTGGCACTTTGATGTCTCTGCGTTGCTTGAGCGGGTGGTTAAGCTAGGAGCCCAACCCCAATCATATCAATGTGGCTGCACCTGAACTGTCTCAGTTGCAAAGGAGAGGTCACTTTTTATAGAGGTTTCCTGAATGCGTGGCCATTTTCCTTGCCCACCCTACCCCTCCCCACCCCGAATGCTTGTGCACTATATTCAATGGCAGGACTGCCCTTAACCCCGACCCCTCGATACCCCTGAAGCTTGAAGTCCAACAGGCAACCCTGGCGAGCACTGCACAACGTTACTGTGTACTCACCTCTGAGTTCCCCTTAAAGTGCAGGCCGCCAAATGCACGCCTTTTATGTGCTGTTGTGAAACACGTCGGCGACAGATGATTCATTGGGGGGAGGGTAGGTTGCGGGAGGTGAGGAGGAATGATTCCGGCATGCTGGCCTGATACTGATATGTTGATGTTTTAAAATGACGGGAAACGTGGCGGGGCAAGTGGATTATCGCGAGCTGGTTTCCTGCCATTGTAAAACCGACACGCCATTTTTATGTACTCTCATGCCCGGTGCCAGCCAGCTTGGAAAATTCCGCCCTGCATAGAAATTGGACTCATTTCTGTCTCCATCCGAGAAGTTTCTCCCTGATCCAACGCTGTTAAAAAGCCTCTCATGAGTCTCGCAAAGCACATCAAATGACATGTTATGTTAAATTACCCTTTAAATAATTAAAAATGAACTTTTTGCTCTGTTATCAACCTTTACTTCTCAGTGGATTTTGCAAAAATATTTTTTCCCATTGATTTGGGGGAAATCATGTCCCGACCCTCACGTTTGTGATTTTCAAATGTAGCCAAACTGGATATTGTCCACAGATTAAATTAACTCAAAGGCATTTGTGTCACTTTTTTTTGTAATATTTGCAAAAAATGTACAGGTGAGAATGATCCTGAACTAGCTGCATTGTGTGCCCGTTCTCTGAGAGACTACAACCAAATATGGAGAAGGCATCATGCGAATATAGGAGACATAGATTAAAATAATATAAATATTTCAGTTTTCGAGCAGCACCCCACAGAGCCCTGAGTTCCAATATGAATAGTAACATTGAATTGTCAGCCTCTGTTTTAGCTTTTCTACACAATTTTGTTTCCTTCTTATTGATTTTAAACAGACCATTTTGACTCAGGGAAAGTTCACATGGTTTATATCTTCAACAAAGTGATTGACAAATGGAAAATAAAAAAAAGAATCATTTTATAAATAATTGAAATTTTTGAAATTACTGAATTGGTAAATCAACAATGAACATCAAATGTGATTTCAAAATACAGTTTAAATAACATTATTTAAATGTACATGCAGTTGAAAGCTTCATACTTCTTGTACTTAAATTATATAACTGTTTTGGTTTAAAAGAATGGTACACATGCAAGTACCTCTTTAAATGGCCAAGTGAGTTTATCAAGTGAGTAAATGAATCATACGGATCAAGAAGGCCCTAGTTGAAATCTCTGAATTGTGCTAACTGATTTCAACAAGGTGCCAGGTACACTACAATTGGCCTTCAGTGCCTTGGGTTAGGGAGGGGAAAATGGGCAATGGTTACATCTGCCCCTGATCGCTGCCAGCAAGTGTGTTTGAATACTGAGTGAAAATGGGGTCAGCTTTGGTTATGATTTTCGATATGATCAGAAAGCCTGTCAACATTAACTGAGAAAGATGGCAAATGAATAGTGCCTCTTATGGTAAAATACTGGAGGCTGTGTGGCATCTGCTAAACTGTAAGAAAACAGTGTCCTGAGGAAAGGGCAGAGGGGGTGGGGTGTGGGATGGGACTTTGTTGACAAAATAAATTGTTAATTGTGCATTGCCTATTTAAACACCTATTTATAAAAACTGCATGAGGCTCAGGCTTTCCTGTCTAAGCTATTAGCATCTCTCATATCCTTTCCTTTTCTACTAAAAGAATTTAAAGTATGGCGCACTGATCCTGGCTCCATCTTTGACTTTGATCCTCTTGAAGACAACATCCAATCCAGGAGTCTGCACTTGCTCTCCGGTATAGCTCCCGTCTGCTTTTAAGTTTTACTTTTTCGTCTATTTGCCTATATGTAATGGAAATGCAATGTTGCTGATTCAGGTGAATTTGGTGCAAAGCATCTAAATCAGTTGTAAAGAATAATTGTGTCGACATAGCACCAAGATTTTTTAGCCTTTATTATAAGCTGAACTATAGTAAGTGAAGCATATTAAATATAAAGCAGAAGTCAATGGAATATTTACATATCATAAGCCAATTAGTCAGTTATTGAAATTTTTGATATGAAATGACTGACTCAGAGATGAAGGGAAATCATTTTCTTTCACATTGCATGAGATTCAATAGAATATTATGGTCGAGCAATAATAATAGTGTTTGAAAAAATAAAGGTCAAATTTTCATTACTAACACAAGAACTTTTCTTGAGTTTCTGCCCAAAAGGCAGGTCCTTGACAATTATTTGTCAAACTATAGCCAAGTGCCGTGATTTTTCACAATGGGTAGGGTGAAAAGGCAGGCCCAAGCCTACCTCGGGTGGAATGAGAACGAACCCTGTGCTGTTGGCGATTTGATCCACACAATAGCCATCTAGCCAACTGAACTAACTGGCCCCCTACACAGAAACTATAAAATATAAATAATAATTAGTCATGATAATTGCATCTTGCCATTCCCATTTGTCAGTTTAGTTCAGTTAATATGGAACACTACTATTTTTCAAGCTTACTGGTACATTAGGATAATTAACTTATTTAGCAAGTTCAACTTCTTCACTTAGCGATTTATCCAACTCATAGAAGGTGTTCTGGTTTATGGCTACCTTATTAAATCAAAGGGAAAGAAACTATTATTCTCTCAAGTTATGTGTTGAGCTTGATAAAGGTTAACATGTGAGGCATATGTTCTCAAACAGTAATTCTGGGTAGGTTACTTTTAGCAAATGTATCAAATCCGATGAATGATTTTGACAGTCAGTGTATAATATAATGTTGGTACATGTATCATTTGAAAATAAAGGTTATGTGCCTAATTCGTTTGAAAGATGTTGTATACACAGACGTACTGGGAGGAATTTCAACCTCCCATAAATAGGTGGGTTTGGATGGTTGGGATGTTAAAAAGTTAAAAACCTTAAACCTTAACCACACCTGCCCATGCCCCTTTTGGTTTTAATACTGGCAGGATGAGGGGAGATAAATTATTTTGCTCCCAAGGAAACTGGTTGGTTATTCAAATATTAATAACAAGACTTAGTGCCTCAGATTTATTCTCTATTTTAGCTCTGGCCAGTCAGGTTTCCTAGCCTCAAGTAACATAGAAGCTGAAGGGAGGTGAGGAATGTTGGATCCAGCAAATAAGTGTCTTTCCACTTACCTATCAGATCTTGCTTCCATCCCAAGTCAGCTCTACCACCCTGGACCCCACTAAGTCACAATCCCCTCTACTTTGGACACAGGTGTACTTGAATAGCACTTAGAGAAATTCAGTTTCTATAATCAAAATTGGTGAAGTTTTGGATAGCTTTTTGTGAATAGTTTTTATTTTCTCTGTCATTTGGCATCAATTTTCCTTTGTATGCTTTCCTCTTTTTGCTGTAGAAAAGGCAAAACGTTATAGTAAACAGTCTCAGTCCACAGGTGTGGGTAGTACAAGTGTTGGAGATGATAGGTCAGAGATGACTGAGCTTAACCCCAGCATTTCCAGCTACAGTGAACATACAATGGAGTTATCTGAAGAAGGAGGTACATAAATAATAATTTCAGTACTGACACTGCACAGTATTGCATGAGAAGCACAATGACCTGTTATTAAAAGGAATTGCATTGCAGTTAGAATACCTCAAATCTGACTACTTGAAAATCGGTGATGTCCAAAAACCAGACAATTTTTTTCCGCATGCCAGCACACCTAACCCCAACCAACCCAGCCCAAAAAAGTTTGGGGAGTTGCTGGGTACTGATCGGCTTCACGCGTCTGATGTTTCGCATGCTGCTGTGAATCTTGACCCCACCCGACCCAATGCAGATGGTGCTGAAACAATTGAACTCACCCAGGAAGAATAAATGACTCTTGTAGAATTTGATGAAATGGAATATTTAGCTACATATTGCACTTGGGATCAAGACTTATGCCTATTCTTACTACACCACAGGATACCTGTATTGAGTTTTGTTGCCATTAAGGCCACCCAAATAGAAACTGCACAGGCTTAAATTCAAATATTGAACTTGATTCCAAAAGCCTTTAAGTTCCAAAGGCACTGGTTGGCTTCTTACAGCTAGCCCAAGACAGTTCAAAGAGAGTTATTAAAGAGCACTGTACAATATAGTATGAATAGTTTTCAGTTACAGCCACAGGGTATTTTTAATATTTCAGTTTGATTGATCGTTTCTCATTTTAAAGAGAGTGTGCAGATGTAGGGAAATGGGAGTGGCATGAAAGAGTTATTAAATCCAGTGTGGGAGAAGTGAAATAATATCAGCAGAGACATGGCCATTAACCTAAAGTGCTTTGCAATCACATCATTTGGTTTTCCTGCATCCCCTATTCACTGAATTAAGGTGTTCCACTTTGAATTAAGGCATCCCAAATTTCTTTTCCAAAAACTGGCAAGTTCCAAAATCCAGCATGGAATCAGTCCAAAGGTTGCCAGATTTGAGGTACTTTATCTGTAGTATAGTTTTAGTCTAACCCATCCATCATGAAACTGATGGGATTTGCCACTTGTTTTGCATTCTGCCTGATTTGACTTTTTATTAACTTTCGTGGAAAGTAAAGTAAGACGGTGCAAAATGAGCAATCACTTACTTGCTGAGCCAATTTGCTTTAAATTACAACACAATAACAGAATTACCTGGAAAAACTCAGCAGGTCTGGCAGCATCGGTGGAGAAGAAAAGAGTTGACGTTTCGAGTCCTCATGACCCTTCAACAGAACTAGGTGAATCCAAGGAAGGGGTGAAATATAAGCTGGTTTAAAGTGTGTGGGGGTGTGGGGTGGGGTGGGTTGGGGGAGAGAAGTGGAGGGGGGGTGGGGTGTGGTTGTAGGGACAAGCAAGCAGTAATAGAAAGTAATAGAAGCAGATCATCAAAAGATGTCAGACAACAGAACAAAAGAACACATAGGTGTTGAAGTTGGTGATTTAAATTAATCCCAATTCCCTTTTGGTTATAATTTGAAGAAATAAGTTGGTTAAATGTCACTTGATGCACAGTAGTTACACACATTTTTTGAAATTCTGTAATTTTAGCACCCCAAAACAGGTGAGATGTTAAAATCTTAAAATCACAAACTCAACCCACCTTGAATCCACTGGACGTCCAATCCCTCTACACCTCCATTCCCCCACCGGGATGGTCTGAGGGCTCTCCGCTTCTTCCTCAAACAGAGGCCCGAACAATCCCCATCCACCACTACTCTCCTCCGTCTGGCTGAACTTGTCCTCCCACTGAACAATTTCTCCTTTAACTCCTCTCACTTCCTCCAAATAAAAGGTGTGGCTATGGGTACCCGCATGGGCCCCAGTTATGCCTGTCTCTTTATGGGGTATGTGGAACATTCCTTGTTCCAGTCCTACTCCGGCCCCCTCCCACAACTCTTTCTCCAGTACATCGATGATTTGCTTCAGTGCTGCTTCATTCTCTCGTCTGGACCTGGAAAAATTTATTAATTTTGCTTCCAATTTCCACCCCTCCATCATTTTCACATGGTCCATCACTGACACTTCCCTTCCCTTCCTTGACCTCTCTGTCTCAATTTCTGGTGATAGGCTGTCCATCAATATTCATTACAAACCTAACGACACTCACAGCTACCTCGACTATAGCTCCTCACACCCCGCTTCCTGTAAGGACTCCATCCCATTCTCTCAGTTCCTTCGCCTCCGTCGCATCTGTTCTGATGATGCCACTTTCAAAAACAGTTCCTCTGACATGTCTTCCTTCTTCCTTAACCGAGGTTTTCCACCCACGGTGGTTGACAGGGCCCTCAACCATGTCCTGCCCATCTCCCACGCATCAGCCCTCACACCTTTCTCTCCCTCCCAGAACCATGATAGGGTCCTCCTTGTCCTCACTTATCATCCCACCAGCCTCCGCATTCAAAGGATCATTCTCCACTATTTCCACCAACTCCAGCGTGATGCCACCACCAAACACATCTTCCCTTCACCCCCCCCGGCGGCGTTCCGCAGGGATCGTTCCCTCCAGGACACCCTGGTCTACACCTCAACCCCCTCCCACGGCACCTTCCCATGCAACCGGGGAAGGTGCAACACCTGCCCCTTTACTTCCCCTTTCCTTAACATCCAAGGGCCCAAACACTCCTTTCAAGTGAAGCAGCATTTCACTTGCACTTCCCTCAATTTAGTCTACAGCATTCGTTGCTACCCCTCCCCCTTTCCGATTCTCCCCCCCCTTTTTTTCCAATAATTTATCTAGATTTTTCTTTTCCCACCAATTCCATTATTTTTAAATGTATTTCCATCCATTGTTTTATCTCTACCTTTCAGCCTATTTCGATCCCTTCCCTTCACCTCACCCCACCCCCACCAGGGCTGTCTGTACCTTGCTTGTCCTGCTTTCTACCCTTAATTAGCACATTCCTTAGATAATATCACCACCTTCAACACCTCTTTGTCCTTTTGTCTATGACATCTTTTGGCTATCTCCACCTATCACTGGCCCTCTATCCAGCTCTACCTGTCCCACCACCCCCTTTAACCAGCTTATATTTCACCTCTTTTCTATTTTTCCTTAGTTCTGTTGAAGAGTCATACGGACTCAAAATGTTAACTGTGTTCCTCTCAGCAGATGCTGCCAGACCTGCTAAGTTTTTCCAGGTATTTTTATTTTTGTTTTGAATCCACTCGCTTTCAGTCTTAATGAAGGCAGAACAAGAGAGAGCCAATCAGCTGCTCCCAGGAAGAGGATTGGTTATTTAAATATTATAATGAGGCTGTGTGCCTCAGATTTAATTTCCCCCTAAAATTTAACCCTGGCTGGCAAGGTTTCCCAGATCTCATGAAAGCTGGTAGCTAAAGGGAGACGAGGAAAATGCTGAATCCAGCAGCTAAGTGATTGTGCATCCTTCTTCGCCTCCACAATTTGACCACTCCCTCCCACCTGTTGCAAGCCACGATCTGCCACTACCTCCCCTTCAATCCATGTTTCTGACCCCTCCTTGCCTCCTCTAAAACAGTTCACCTCCGTGTTAATATAGGGCCCAATATCTTCATTGCCAAAATGCTTGCTGTGCTTTCATTTAGAATGATCCTTAGTAGACTGTAATATGCCCATTTTACAGTACAGAAAGGCAAATTATAAAGTATGGTGTCTATGCACTGTTATCCTTTACTCACTTTGTATTGTGCATCATGGAAGTGATGCTTTCCCAGTACACACAGTTGTCTCAGCATTAATTAGTATTAATTAGAGGTATTACCAGCTTTCTGGCTTGCGGTATAGTCAGACTTCACACTGATCTGGTTCTAAAAGAGAATGCCTCATCATGAACAACCTAATATAATGCATGCACAACATTGTGTTCTTTCTCATGTTTTAATGTCAGTTTGAGATCCGACTGCATGTAATGGAGTTGCTGTGACTTACTGTCTGGATAAAGTGCATGATAGTTGATGTTTCATGACCTGCAGCTGGTGTAGTGTTCTAATTTTTCTTCAAATGAGGTTGCACTGGTGTGGGGCACAGAGAGCCTGTTCTCTGTGGCATAAAACTTGGACTTTAAGCAGCCATCTAGACATGGGGTTGGGCCTGTGGAGATGGTGCAGGACAAGGGTTTTTCCACTCTTAGGAGCTGGAGAGTGGACTGGACTATTGGTGCAGAAAGTTAGAGCCCAAAGGTTGTAAATCCACTCTTAGTTGTAGATATACCCTTGGTATTAGCGCTAGTAATGAAATAACGCTTGTTTAATTATAACTGAGGATAAGGAGAATAGCTTTCTTTTAAACCACTGGTTTCAGCTTGGTAAACTGAATTTATTTGTAGTTATTTTGAAAAGTTGTAAAATTACCCCAAATATGCAGGGATTAATATGATTTCTAATTCCATGAAATGCCAGCTTACTTGTGGAAATCTAGTAAACAGACATTCCTAGTTTTAGGAGAAGAGTTATAGTATGAACATTATTGTTTTATTTTAAAAAAGTAAGCTCCTAATTGTAATATAAAAGCATCTCAATTTAAGTGTTATTTTAAATCGATGTTCATTAAATTAATCTTTATTTTTATATGTGAAAAAATAGATGAGGAATGAAAGACATTAATCCACTGCACTACAGGTTGATCAATTGTTCCTGAGTCTCAATTCAGAATAGCATTTGAATATCAGAATGTAATTGGAGTTGAATACATTTTGATTTTTACATGGACAGTTTGGAGATTTGTCAGCTAGGATAATGGTAAAGGGTCGCATTCTCCAACTAAATTAACGATTTGCCAACCCTCACCATCTAAATGAAGAGCCTTCCTAGGACCTGGGTTCTGAGGCATATTAAAACACTATTCTTTCAGCTGTAGGACCTGAAATTCAAATTCAGTATAGATTCATAGGATGAAGAAATCCTGTCTCTGCTGAACATTAAGAGTCCCAGTTGAAATTAGTTTGGGTAGTGTCAATCTAGCTGCTACTGAACATAAGAGGTAACTATTACGGGAAATGGCGAAATGTCAGTACGGATACTAATGTCAGTACAGATACTGCTTCTTTACTCTGCAGTTTTGATGTGGGGATGTTTGATTCTGACTCTGGATGCTTAAAATGGGAAAACACCAACAGTCTGAATGAGTACTATAATCTTTGCACAATTCCCTTTTGAATCCAATCTGGTAACTGCCCTTCAGTCTGGATTAGTCATCATGTTGAATAGTAAATTCACACACATGCACAATTCCTTGTGACTTTGGGCACAGTCATGCTTCAATAGCACTTGGAGAAATTCAGTCTATATAATGAAATTGGTGAAGTTTTGAATACATTTTTGTTCTTAATTTTTTTTCTATTATTTCGCTGTGCGTCATTTTTCCTTTGTATGCTTTCCTTCTCTTGCTGTAGAAAAGGCAAAACGTTATAGTAAACAGTCTCAGTCCACAGGTGTGGGTAGTATAAGTGTTGGAGATGAAAGGTCAGAGATGACTGAGCTTAACCCCAGCATTTCCAACTACAGTGAACCTACAATGGAGTTATCTGAAGAAGGAGGTACATAAATATTTTCAGCACTAATACTGCACAGTATTGCATGCAAAGCACAACGATGTATCCTGTTATAAAACGGGATTGTGTTAGTATATTTCTAGCCTATTCCACTCAGGAAATTGATGAGATTAAATTAGCTGCTTGCTTTGCATCCTGCTTGATTTTACTTTCTATTAACTTCAATGAAAATTAGATAAGATAGTGCAATACGAATGACCAATTCATCTCTGTCACTTGTTCACTGGGCAGGCTTGGTTAATATTGGTCAAAGTTGCCTTTTAGTTATAACTTAAAGAAATGAATTGGACATCTGCCACTAGCTGCACTAGTTACACACATTCTTAACTAATATTACTTGAGCCACAATCTTTTCAATTGCAATGTCAATATTCAATACTGATTTTGTTTACTTGAATTGCTCATGAGTTACCTGCTTGTTAGTTGGAAACAAATGCAGGATAAACACTAGAAAGTACATCTGTTTTGCTTTGTAAGATTCTTACTTAGTGTCAGTTGTGGTTTTGTTAGCAGCACACTTGCCTCTGAATTGCGAGGTTTTGGGTTCAAGTTCCAGTCCAGGATCTGAGCACAAAACTCAAGGCTGAAATTCCAGTTTTGTGCAGAGGCATTGTTGGAGGAAATATCTCTTGATGACATTTTAAACTGAAGCCTCACTTTCCTGCTAAGATGGATGTATGGGATCCCCCAATACTATTTCGAAGAAGAGCGGGGGAATTACCTCCAGTGTTCTGAGCAATATTTACCCCTCAACCAACATCACAAAAACAAAACAGATTATCTGGTCATTATCACATTGCGTTTGCACAAATTGGCTCATGCGTTTCCTACATTACAACAGTGACTACACTTCAAAAAGTACTTAATTGGTTATAAAGTGCTTTGCATCGTCTGCTGGTCGTGAAAAGCACTTTATAAATGCAAGTCTTTCTTTCCTACTTTACATATAAACCTCATGAGATTTAGCATCATCCTGGGAGAAAGATAAAGCTAGGAATATGGTTTTGTTAGTAATATGATCCATGCAGCATCTGTCATCTGGGAATTTGTTTAGGACCAGGAACTACCATGCTGTGCTATTTGCGAAGAGGCTAAAGTACATGAGTGCTGGCACAATTAAACTGAAACATCTGGTGTTAGGTTTAGCCAGAATAGCAAGCTGTGGTTTTCTCATCCTGACTATGGTAGTGTAACTGGAAGCCATTCTGTTATAATTGTACAACCTCCACTTATGTGTTAGGCGTTGTTATTTCTCTATTCAGAATTACTATTTCTTAGCATTATTAATGTTTTGGAATCAAGAATAGCCCAAGTCGTACAGTTTAAATAAGAATTAGATGATTAATTAGGCACATGCAGATGTTTGTGCTGTTAATCTATTTTTGCATGCTAGCTAGTATGTTTATCACAAATTATTACTATTTATTAAAGGATCATAGGTGTTAAAGGATTGGAGCTTGTGAACAATAACTAATGTTGTTTGATCTAAAACTCAATGATCAAGTTGTCATTAAGAAAGAATACTTCAAAACTTGATGTAGGAAAATGAATGTTGCTAAGATGAGGCGAAGAAAAATGTGAAATGGAAAAGGTAGTGAGAAAAGGGCATAATTACAATTTCCTGCCCATTTGGTATGCACATTTTTAAAGGCAAAATGGGACATTTGAATTAAAAAATAGTGAAATGTCACCATCTAGAATTGTTCTAATCCTTGCTTTTCCTCTTTTTATTGTCAAGTTTAATTGGCAATGCAAAAGAGAAGTGAAGAAAGTGTTATTGAAATTGTGTGGCCAGCCCAGAAATCGTAATTGTGGCAAGTTCATATGGTGGAACTGCTTCTACACAAGTATCATGGCAAGCTAATTAATTTTTATGTTCTGTAGCAGGATATTCATCATATTTCTGTAGCTGCTTTCTTTTCTTTGTTTAAGTATACAAGTCTTCTCTCTGTCTCCCTCTCCCTCGTGCTCTCTCTGTGTGTGTGTCTCTCTCTCTTTCTCTCTCTCTCTTGTGCTGTCTGTCTCTCTCTGTGTCTCTGTCTCTGTCTCTCTTTGATATGCATAGGAGTCAGCTTGTGTTCATTTAAACAGCTACCTTAGGCTGAGTTTTCACCACGGATGTGGGAAACAGAAGTGGGGTTTATTTCCGGTTCCTACTGGTGGGAAACTGATTAAAGTTCAGATTTTTGCATGCGGAATGGATTTCCTGTCCACTTGGAGCCAGTGGGGGCAGAAACAGAGGGTCAGCTGAAATGAGGGACTTGTTTAGACTTCAACAGCTGTCACCAAGGCTGTTGGTTGTCCTGAGGGAGAGATCTGTGGATTTTATAAAGTTTTTCATTGCGCCAGAAGGAAGTGTGATGTCCCAGGGAAGCTGGAGGCCTGGCACCGGAGCATGGCAGTCCCCCGCAAGCTGACTTGGATCTAACACTAGAGGTCATGGGGGGGGGAAGCGGGGGATGCTGACAGCAGAAGGCCACCTCATCATGGAGCTCCTCTCTGTTCAGTGTCATCTCCCTCCATCTCCTCTTTCTCCTCTTCTCTCACCACCTGCTCTCCCCCACAACGAGCAGTATCCTTCGGGGGCCTTATTGTGCACCAGGTGCATATCTCTCTGGAGAGTCATGAATAAAGAGTGCTATAAACCACCATAGTGACAGAGACCATTGCTGGTGAGTGTTGGAAGGCACCAATCAACTGGTCCAGGCAATGGAATCGCATCTTCAGAAGCCCGTTGTCCAATTGAGCAGGTGGCACTGGTTTTATGCCCTCTGCCTGTGGCTCCCATATAAGGTTCAGTAGCTATCTCTTCAAGGGATATCCCATGTCCCCTAGGATCCACCCACAGAGTTTGGAGATTGAGGTGCAGATCTTAGGTGGCATGGACTGGCGAAGGTTGAAGAAGTCATGGCATCAGCCAGGAAAGTGACCACACATAGTGGAAGCTCTTGTTATGGTTGCAGACCAGTTGGACATTGAGGGAGTGGAAGCCCTTCCTACTGATGGATTGTACTGGCTGCTCACAGTGCTCTGATGGCCAAGTGGTTGCAGTTGATGTTGTCTTGCCCATTTTAGGAAACCAGTGATGGCAGCAAAACCCATGGCCTCCCTGCGAGGCCATGCCTATCATTAAATGAATGTGAAGAGGACATCAGTGACCAGCAAGTTGCAGTGGTATGCAGCCAATTTTGAGATGCCATTAAGGTCCACAGCTTCTGTTTGGAAGGAGCCAGAATTGAAGAGATTCAATGATACAGTGACTTTGACAGCCATTGGCAGGACATGGTGACCAACGCTTTGAGGTCTTTGGTGACAAGGGCCTAGATCTCTGTGACCATCTGCCTAGAGTGTCACAGTCTCCTGCAGCACTGTTCTTGGCCATCTCCAGGTAGCTCCATCTTCGGCGATAGGTCCTGTGCTGAGGGTTTGGCCTTTGTTGCCTTGTTGTTCCTCTTTCCCTCACATGCACTCATGTGTTCCCTGTAAAGGATGCTGCCCCGCATTGCCACTGAGCCCAAAATCTGACAGTCTTGCCCCCAGTGCCAGCTGAAGCCTTCCTGCTGGGCTGGTGGCTGCCCAATTGTCCTTGGCAGTCTTGTCTTCTACTCTTCTGCCCTCACAATGTCAACCCCATTCAAAGCCTGGGTGCTGAATGACCATTCTCCTTCCTGCCTGTATAGTGCCAAACGCACCCCCTAACCAGATCTCCAGTCCACCTTTCACCTGCTGACCCTGGTTGATGCCCTGAGACAGCCATGAGTGGCTCCCAATTCTTTCCTCATCTCTCTTCAGCTGCTCAGTTTCTGAAGGCGCAGATAATGTGCCCACCCCTTTAAATATTCAAACTTGCCTCCCCCACCCCATGAAAAGTTCTTAAAAAGCTTTTAAACAGCATTAATTGCCTAAATCGGAAGGGCAGGATTCCATTCCAACCCCCTCCCTCCCCCGCCACCTTCCCCACCCAGCTGATTATTGCCAGCGGCAGGATCAGCACCTTGAAATTGACACCACACCCAGCACCGGTATTTTCGAGGCTCCCCCCACCTTTGGGGGGCCCTGAAAATTCAGCCCCTTTGTTCAGCTACTGAGGTAGTTTCATTGTACCCAGAAATTTAAATAAGTATACTGTTCAGAAAATGAGCATTTTCTTAGGAGCTCAAGGGTGCTTTTTAGCTGCTGTTCATCTGTGTCTCACCTGGCTGGCAATTGAAAATTGCTGGGTTGAGGCTTTTGGTTGAGGGTGTGGCAGAACAGAGTGCTCAACTGTTTAATTGTTAACCAAAGCCCACCTGGACCAAAATGGGCAAGTGTTCTGTCCACCTCTTTCCAGCGGAATACTCCCTAAATATGCAAGTCAGAGCCCAATGCCATTTGTAGAACCCTGCTTGCGCATACACACCACATACATACTGCTCACTTGTACCAGGTGTTGGGGGCCTGACCAGAGGCCCTTAAAAGGACCACTAAACACTGTTCGTAAAATGTCAGGGGTTACATTTTACTTAAATTTGGTGATGTGTAAAAGAGTTCCAGTGCACCTCCTGGGCCTACCAAAAAGACTGTTTTGCTCCTGGCCTATGTGTGGCCACATCCCTTGGAATCACCTCTCTGGTCTAACCTCAGCATGGAATCCGCTAAATTCCTGTCCTCTCACAACAAGCAGCTATTTGGCACCCTTAGCATGTGGCTGGCATTTAAATGACAATGCTGTCTTCTGACAAAAATGGAAGATTGTTTCACCCCTCAAGCAAATTTTATAGATATTTTATACAATATATAAGTACTTCTACCTGATCTATATTTCATAAACTAAAACAGATTGACCTGCTTTTATATTCTGTTTTAATCAAATTTTTCTTTCAGTTCTAGACACTTTTTAAAAAATAATATTCTGCCTTAAACATCCTTTAATGTTTCCTTCATGGTTAGAAGCATATAATGGTTCCTATTTTGCAGTCAACCACAAAGTGATGACACTTACTGCTGACCTTGCCAAAATGTGCCCACAAAGATTTAGTGATCTCTATGGTGTGAATTTCACCTTACCCAACATTAGTTTCAGTCTAACACCAGCTGTAGGAGGATCTCCGATAGTCAGTGTTAGAGATGTTAGCAAGCAGGTTAAACAGCCAATCACATTGAAGAATTCTCACAGACAGCAAACAAAGTATCAAGCAGACATGCTTGATTACTTCTTGTTTTAATCATTTCATAGAGAGTAAATTAAAATTTGAAACATACAAATGTGATTAATGTAGAAACTGAAATATCTTGGACAAACTTTTATTTTGAAAATCTGTGGATTTTTTTTGGCATTAAAAACTTAGTTACATCTTGTTCAACAAAACGTAACATTTTCAAGAGTTTTTGCAGTGAGACTAATAGTGTAAAAAGTGGAATTTCCCATAAAATCAAGGGATTTCTGAGGATTATAACAGCACACCTGGTATTCACTGACAGTGACTTAACGAATCTCTGTGTTTAACCACGTGAATGGATTTCAGAGGTTGCTGACAGGTTCACAGAGTAATGGTAGCGAATGCTGACCATTTTGCCATCATTACAATTGCAAATTCTGGGCAAATTGTAAACATTTACCTGTTAAAGAGACCGAATTCAGCAGCTCTCATCTACAATTTTGAATAATCTGCTTTTCCAAACTGTTAGATTGGTATTATCTAATGAGGACCAAAGATGAAAAAACCTAAAATGCATTAGAATAATTTGGATCGTTCCTTATTTACTAAATAAAGTTGCAACTGTATTTAGTGTCTTAAAATTGTTCTAGTAACACATTAGTTAAATTCAGGGGTTTTGTTCAGGACTCGTTCAAATTTAAGCAATGATGCAACCCTTTCAGAGATTACCTCCTTTAAGTTGACCCATTCTCTACTTTTTATTTTCATTTCCTGGTTCAGTAATTCAGACCATGTTATGAAACAAACATTAAATAATGGCACAGTTTCAGCTGTGAAGTTTTGTTTGCCATGTTCACCATTTCATTCAAGTTTTGTTTGCAACATTCATGTTGTGTCCATTTATCTTCCCTTGTGGCAATATAATATTCTTAATTTGCTAAGAGTCATACCTTTATATTTGCCACCAGAAACATCATGGTAACCTACCGTATGGGTCTTGATGCCTTTTGAGGCAACACCGCATTAGGGTTAGTACTGCTTTGTTTACAGGGCCTGAAATATGCGATTCTTCCCATAGAGCCAGCTACACCTTTTTTGTTAATTGTGGCAGCTGTTTTTTTTAAATCCCAAATCTTTGCTATTTCTCCAAAATCCTCATACCTTTAATTCACAACTAATAGCACTTATCTCTGAATATGATATAAATGGCTCATGAATCCATCGTAATGGATAAAACCTGCATAAATGCACCTGCCAAGCTAAAAATTGAGGAAGAGCACAGCATCATAAATACAGGTGCATTGTCTCAAACCAGCAACCTCAGGACTGAGCCTGTGCCGGATTTTAGATCTTGCCGGTTTTCGGAGAAAAAAAATCAGAGTCTTAATTCACTTAATAAGCAGGCACATGAAATCAAGCAAAAACGTTTCTTTCTTAACGTTTGAAAAAACGAAAATCATAATTGTGAAGAAATAACATTTGAAAAAAAAATTAAATAATAAGATAAGTAAGATGGACTTGCAGGCTGAGGTCAGGTAAGGAGACTGTTGCATAATGGTATTGTCAATGTATTAGTAATCCAAAGACACGGGGTAGTGCTCTGGGGACCCAGGTTCAAATCCAACCACAGCAGATGGTGGAATTTGAATTCAATATAAATCTGGGATTAAAAGTCTATTGATGACCATGAAGCTAATGTCGGTTACCATAAAAACCCATCTGGTTCACTTATGTCATTTAGGGAAGGAAATCTATCATTCTAACCTGGCCTAGCCTAGATGTGACTCCAGATCCACAGCAATGTGGTTGACTCTTGACTGCCCTCTCAAATGGTTTAGCACCACTCAGTTGTATCAAACGCAATGGTAAACTCAGCCCTGTTGACCCTGATAAGTCCTGCCTACTAACAACTGGAGGCTAGTGTCAAAGTTGGGACATCTGTCTCACAGACTAGTCAAGCAACAGCCTGAAATAGTCATACTCAAGGAAGCGTACCTTAGAGATCATGTCCCAGACACCACCATCACCATCCCTGGATTTGTCCTATCCCACCTCCAGGGCAGATCCAGCAGAGGTGGCAGCACAGTGATCTACAGCCAGGAGGAAGTTGCCCTAAGATTACTCAACATCGACACCGGGCCCCATGAAGTCTCGTGACACCAGATCAAACATCGGCAAGGAAACCTTCTGCTGCTTACCACGTACTGCACTCCCCTCCCCCTGCCCAACCTCAGCTGATGATTCAGTACTCCTCCATGTTGAACACCACTTGGAGGAAGCACTAAGGGTGGCAAGGGCGCAGAATGTACTCTGGGTGAGGGACTTCAAATGTCCATCACCAAGAGTGGTTCAGTAGCACCGCTATAGACCAAGCTGGCCGAATCCTAAAGGACATAGCTATTAGACTGGGTCTGCAACAAGTCTTGAGGCAACCAACAAGAGGGCAAAACATGCTTGACCTCATCCTCATCAACCTGCCGCAGATGCATGATAGTATCAGTTAGAGTGACCACCATGCGGTAATTGTGGAAATGAAGTCACGTTTTCACATTGAGGACACCCTCCAGCCTGTTGTGTGGCACTACCACCCTGTTAAATGGGATTGATTTTGAACAGATCTAGCAACTTAAGACTGCGCAACCAAGAGGCACTGTGGGCCATCAGCAGCAGCAGAATTGTACTTAACCATAATCTGTAATCTCATGTCCTGGCATATCCCACACTCTACAATTACCACCAAAACAGGGGATCAACCCTGATTCAATGAAGAGTACAGGAGGGCATGCCAGGAGCAGCACCAGGCATACCTAAAAATGAGGTGACAACCTGGTGAAGCTATAACACAGGACTACTTGCATGCCAAACAGCATAAGCAGCAAGTGATAGACAGAGCTAAGCAATTCCACAACCAGTGGATCAGCTCTAAGCTCTACAGCCCCACCATATCTATTCAGGATTGGTGCTGGACAATTAAACAACAATGAGGCACCACAGATACTCCATCCTCAATGATGGAGGAGCCTAGCACATCAGTGCAAAAGATAAGGCTGAAGTATTCGTAACAATCTTCAGCGAGAAGCGCAGAGGGGATGTTCCATCTTAGCCTCCTCCAGAGGTCCCCAGTATCACAGAGGTCAGTCTTCAGCCAATTCGATTCACTTCACGTGATATCAAGAGACAGCTGAAAGCACTGGATACTGCAAAGACTATGGGTCCTGACAATATCCTGGCAATAATACTGAAGCTTGTGCTCCAGAACTTGTCACACTCTAGCCAAGCTGTTCCAGTGTAGCTACAACACTGACATCTACCTGGCAGAGTGGAAAATTGCCCAGCTATGTCCTGTACACAAAAAGCAGGACAAATCCAATCCAGCCAATTACTGCCCCATCAGTTTACTCTCCATCATCAGTAAAGCGATGGAAGGGGTCATCAACAGTGCTTATCAAGCGGATCTTGCTTAACAACAACCTGCTCACTGACACTCAGTTTGGGTTCTGCCAGGGCCACTCAGCTCCTGATTTCATTACAGCCCTGGTTCAAACATGGACAAAAGAGCTGAACTCCAGAAGTGAGAAGAGAGATACTGCCTTTGACATCAAGGTAGCATTTGACCGAGTGTGACATCAAGGTAGCATTTGACTGAGCTTGGCATCAAGGAGCCCTAGCCAAACTGGAGTCAATGGGAATCAGGGAAATCTCTCCGCTGGTTAGAGTGATACCTAGCACTAAGGATGGTGGTTGTGGTTGTTGGAGGTCAATCACCTCAGTTCCAGGACATCACTGCAGGGGTTCCTCAGGGTAGTGTCCTCGGCCCAGCCATCTTCAGCTGCTTCATCAATGACTTCCCCTCCATCTTAAGGACAGAAGTGGGGATGTTTACTGATGACTGTGCAATGTTCTGCACTATTCGTGACTCCTCAGATACTGAAGCAGTCCATGTCCAAATGCAGCAAGACCTGGATAATATCCAAGCTTGGGCTGACAAGTGGCAAGTAATATTCATGCCACACAAGTGTCAGGCAATGATCATCCCCAACAACAGAGAATCTAACCATCACCCCTTGACATTCAATGGCATTACCATCACTCAATCCTGCACTTTCAACATCCTGGAGGCTACCATTGACCAGAAACTGAACTGCACTATCCACATAAATAGAGTGGCTACAAGACCAAGCCAGAGGCTAGGAATCTTGTGAGTAACCCACTGCCTGACTTCTCAGAGTCCGTCCTCCAGCTGCAAGGCACAAGTCAGGAACTTGATGGAATACTCTCCACTTGTCTGGATGAGCGCAGCTCCAACAAAACTCAAGAACCTTGATGTTATCCAGCACAAAGCAGCCCACTTTTGGCAGCAGTGCAGCCCATCCACAAAGATTCACTCCCTCTGCCACTGGCATACAGTGGCAACAGTGTGCGCTCTCTACAAGACGCACTGCAGGAACTCACCAAGCCTCCTTAGACAGCACCTTCCAGATGCACGACTGCTACCATCATAAAGGCAAGGGCAGCAGATACATGGGAACACCACCACCTGGAAGTTCCCCTCCTAGTCATTCACCATCCTGACTTGGAAATATATTGCAGTTCCTTCACTGTTGCTGGGTCAAAATCCTGGAACTCCCTCCCTAACAACACTCTGGATACCTACACCAGATGGACTGCAGCAGTTCAAGAAAGCAGCTCACCATCACCTTCTCAAGAGCAATTGGGGATGGGCAATAAATGCTGGTTCAGCCAGCGATGCTCACATCCTGTGAATGAATTTTTTAAGAAGTGTCACTTGGACCACTTGGAATGCAGGAAAGAGCAGTGCTCAAAAGTCGGTAACTGGTCCAGTGCGCCACTGGGCCAATGCAGTACTTAGCAGAATTGTGCCGGCAAGTTATTTTATTTATTTTCTAACAATTAAAATTGATGCCTGGCAGCCGGTTTTAAGATTGTTGGATTCGAGACACTGAACCTGTACCCTGCGTGATTATGTCCTCTAAGTAATTTAATGCATTTAATCATTGGATGGTGTTGAAAAAGCTAAGAAATTGAGAGATTTATGAGTTTTTGTGGATCCAACTCTGATTATGTATTAAAGTGCAATCAGTATCATCAATGGAATGATTGTGTTGAATAGCGAAGCAGGCTTAATGGTCTATTCCTTCTGTTTCTTATGTTCTTATGAATGTTGAAATATATAGATTTTTTAAAAAGTCAGCTGAATTCCTGATCAAACTGTACAGTGCTCTGAACTGATCACCCTTTGAATACTCTGTCCCATTCTGGTTGCCCAAGATACAAAGGGAGCACTGAAGGACTCAAAGATAGGTAGGAAACTAACTGACGAAGAGGACATAAGAAGACTACAAACGGATATAGATAGGTTAAGTGAATGGGCAAAGATCTGGCAGATGGTGTTTAATGTGAGAAAATGTGAAACTGTCCATTTTGGCAGGAAGAATAAAAGAGAAACATATCTAAATGGTGAGAGATTACCGAGCTCTGAGTTCAGAGGGATCTGGGTGTCCTCGTGCATAAAGGCTAGTATGCAAGTACAGCAAGTAATTAGGAAAGCTAATAGAATGTTATAATTTATTGCGAGGGGAGTTAAATACAAAAATTGGGAGGTTATGCTTCAGTTGTACGGGGATTTGGTGAGACCACATTTGGAGTACGATGTACAGTGTTGGCCACCTTATTTAAGGAAGGATGTAAATGCATTGGAAGCAGTGCAGAGAATGTTTGCCAGACTAATACCTGGAATGGGTCTTATGAGGAAAGGTTGGACAGACTAGGCTTGTTATTCGCTGGAATTTAGAAGAGTAAGAGGCAACTTGATAGAAACGTATAAGATCCTGAGGGGTCTTGACAGGGTGGATGTGAAGAGGATGTCTCCTCTTGTGGGAGAACTAGGGGTCACTGTTTAAAAATAAAAGGTCACCCATTTAAAACAGAGATGAGGTGAAATTTTTTCACTCGGAGGATTATGAATCTTTGGAACTCTCTTCCTGAAAAGGTGGTGGAAGCAGAGTCTTTGAATATTTTTAAGGCAGAAGTGGATAGATTCTTGGTGAGCAAGGGGGGGTGAAAGGTTATCAACGGTAGGTGGAATGCAGCTTTCAGGTTACTATCAGATCCGCCATGACCTTATTAAATGGTGGAGCAGGCTCGAGGGGCTGAATGGCCTACTACTTTTTGTCCGTATGTATGTTCATAAGGAAGTGCAGAGAAAAGACACTGGTTCAGTGTCTGAGTGAAAAGGAAAGGCTGAAGGGTTTGCAACCATCTTCAACCAGAAGTGCTGAATGGATGATCCATTTTGACCACCCCCTGAGCACCGCACCATCACAGAAACCAGTCTTCAGCCATTTCAACAGTGTCATCAATAATGGTCCTATCAAGTATAACCTACTCACCAATAATCTGCCCAACCATCTTCAGCTGCTTCTTCAATGACCTTACTTCCAGCATAAGGTCAGAAGTGGAGATGTTCACTGATGATTACACAATGTTCAGCACCGTTTGCGACGACTCACATACTGAATCAGTGCTTGTCCATATGCAGCAGGACCTGAACAGCATCCAGGCTTAGGCTGGTAAATGGTAAGTAATGTTTGTGCCACACAAGTGCTAGGAAATAACCATCTCCAACAAGAGAGAATCTGACCGTCTCCTTTGACATTCAATTGCATTATGATCACTGAATCCCCCACTATCAGCATTCTGGGAGTTGCCATTGACCAGGAACTGAACTGAACCAGCCATATAAATACTGTGGCTACAAGAGCAGGCCAAAGGCTAGGAATCCTGTGGCTAGTAACTCACCACCTGACTCCCCAAAGCCTGTTCATCATCTACAAGGCACAAGTCAAGTGATGGAATACTCTCCACTTGCCTGGATGAGCGCAGCTCTAACACACTAAAGAAGCTTAACACCATCTAGTTCAAAGCAGCACACTTGATTGGCACCCCATCCACCACCTTAAAAGACCACTCCCTCTACCACCAATATGCAGTGGCAGCAGTGTGCACCATCCACAAGATGCACTGCAGCAACTCACCAATGCTCCTTCAACAGCAACTTCTTGGTGGACCTCCACCACCTAGAAGGACATGAGCAGCAGATGCAAGGGAACCCCATCACCTGCAAGTTCCCCTCTCAAGTCACACACCATTCTGACTTGGAACAATATCGCTTTAACTTTCTTCCTAACAGAACCAAGAGTGAATCTACACCACATGGACCACAATGGTTCAGGAAAGCGTTTCATCATATCTTCCTGAGGCCAATTAAGGATGCGCAAGTCAAGAATGTGTTGGGATGGTCTCCAGTTGTCTGGATGAGTGCAACTACAACAACACTCAAGCTCAGTGCCATCCCTGACTAAGCCTGTTTGATTGGCACCCATGCACTCCCATAATCATTCGTTCCCTACATAGTGCACGGCGGCGGCAATGTGTGCTGCAGCACCTTCCAAACCAGTGACCGCTACCATCTAGCAGAACAAGGGCAGCAAGTAAATGGGACCTTGCACCTGCAAGGTCCCCTCCAAGTCACACTTCATCTTGACTTGGAGATGTATTACAGTTCCTTCATTGTAGCTGGGCCAAAGTCCTAGAACCCCCGAGCTAACAGCTTCACCACATGGGCTGCAGCAGTTCCAGAAGGTGGCTCGCCACCCCCACCTCTGGCAATTAGGGATGGACAATAAATGCTGGCCTTGTTAGAGGCACCCACGTTTTGAGAATGAATTATAAATAATATGGAAGCAATGGTGTCAACTTGTAAGGAGCGTGCAGAAAGTCCACAAACCAGTATCTACCTTTGGAGACAGTTGTTTAGAGGGATTGGATTCAGGAATTGTTAGATGAGCTGCTGGAGGTTGTCTGGTGGAATTTTGAAGTACAGAGGTTCAGTAAGCTACCTGGTAGAGGTGCACAGGCTCCTTGAGCGTTAACAGTTAGCAGGAAATTCTTATCCATGCAAAGAGTGAGTAACACGTAGAATTGATTTCCAGATTGAATGCAAGCCTTAGATTTGACCAAGAAACAATAAACCGGGGCCTAATCTGACATCCTGACTAGGCCTAATCTCACATCCTGGCTCATTCAGCAAAAGTTATTTGAGGTAGAAATGGTTGCATTTTGCCCATATTTTGGGCATAAAGCTTTTTCACAGATTCCTGCACCTAATTTGCATCAGCAGCATGGTGGCCGCTGTTTTAGTTACTGATTTTAGGCATACCTGGCAGCTTCATGAAATAAATGTTGGATCAATTTAAATATGCAAAGAAGGGCCCTGCTTGTGAAAGGTGTGTGAAAAACTAAGTGGACCATCACCTTCATCTGGAGTTCTGGAACCCTGCTAACATCAGAGTGTAGACATAAATGGGTCATTTTCTGGCTGGCAAGATGTAACGAGTGGCATGCCACAGGATTTGGTGCTGGGGCTTCAACTTTTTACAATTTATATAAATTACTTGGATGAAGGGACCAAAGGTCTGGTGGCCAAATTTGCTGATGACACATAGATAAGTAGGAAAGTAAGTTGTGAAGAGGGTCCGAGGAGGTTAGAAAGGGATATAGATAGCTTAAGTGAGTGGGCAAAGATCTGGCAAAAGAAGTACAATGTGGAAAAATGCAAGGTGGTCCATTTTTGGCATGAAGAATAAAAAAGCATATTATCTAAATGGTGAGAAGATGCAGAGGGATCTTTGTGTCCTAGTGCATGAATCACAAAAGATTACAATGCAGGTACAGCAAGTAATTAGGAAAGCTAATAGAATGCATCATTTATTTCAAGGGGAATTGAATATGAAAGTAGGGATGTTATGCTTCAGTTGTACAGGGCGTTGGTAAGACCACATCTGGAGTATTGTATACAGTATTGGTGGTCTTATTTAAGGAAGGATATAAATGCATTGGAAGCATTTCAGAGAAGGTTTACTAGTACCTTTACTAGAATACCTGGGAATGGGAGGATTGCCTTATGAGGAAAGATTGGACAGACTAGGATTGTATCTGCTGGAGTTTAGAAGAGTGAGAGGCGACTTGATTGAAACATATAGGCCAGGATTTTCCTGTCGGCAATTTGGGGACGGGGCCCTCTCGCCCACGGGAAAATGAAGCGGGATGACGTCGGGAGGATCCCCCGGCGTCAGACCGGTCCCTTTAAATTTTCAGGAAGGCGGGCGGACAGCGAAATCAGCTGTCCACCCGCTGACCTGTCGATGGCCAATTAAGGCCATTGACAGGCTAATTAACCTTGTTAAAGACCCTGCCCGTCCAAGCTTAAGGCTGGCAGGCAGGCCAGGAGCCCCAGCGGGCTCCAGGTTATACATGAAACTTCATCCACTGGTGGGATGAGGTTTCATGTCCATTTTTTAAAAGTTTCATAAAGATTGTGTTTCTTATTAACATGTCCCATCTCGTGTGACATTGTCACATGAGGGGGGCATGTTAATATTGTTAATATTTTTCTATTTTTGGAGTTTTTTTTTCCCCTGTTAGTAATCTCCTTGAGACAGCATTGGTCTCAGGGAGCAGAGTGCTCTTTGACAGATGGGGAATCCCTCTCTTCCACCCCCCCCTCCCTCCACATGCACAGGAATCGCATAGTGCTTCCTGTTAGGCAGGCCGCTGGGCAGGCCTTAATTGGACCACCCACTCAAAACGGCGGCGGGCCCTGTTTCGGTGGCGGATTTCCGCTGCCCGCCCACCACCAAGCCAGTGGGGTCCACCCCACCCACCCACCAAGGGCAAAATTCTGCCCATAAGATCCTGAAAGGTCTTGACAGGGTGGATGTGGAAAGAATGTTTCATCTTGTAGGAGAATCTAGAATTAGGGGTCACTGTTTAAAAATGAGGGGTTGTCCATTTAAAACAGAGGAGAATTTTTTTCTCTGAGGGTCGTGAGCCTTTGGAACTCTCTTACTCAAAATGTGGTAGAAGCAGAGTCTTTGAGTATTTTTAAGGCAGAGGCGGATAGATTCTTGATAACCAAGAAGGTGAAAGGTTATTGAGGGTAGATGGGAATGTGGAGTTGAGGTTACAATCAGATCAGCCGTGATTTTATTGAATGGCGGAGCAGGTTCGAGGGACCGAGTGGCCTACTCCTGCTCCTAATTCATATGTTTGTCAGTGTCCCTTATTTTTTTCCCTGAGAGTTGGTCACCCTGAAGTTTAATAACCCTTACTTGGATAACAAGTGCCATTTCCTGTTCTGTTGTGGTTGATTTTATCACTCACTAATTTTGGTAACAGGTGAGGTTCCTGCCAGAAAGCTTCATTAATAAATGCAAATTGAGATTCCAATAAGTATAGAGAAGTGTTGGGAAGCCAGCAAACCCTTGAAGGTAACTTTAAAAAAAACTTGCCTTAATGGCGCCAGGATAAGCGGGATGAAAATCTGGGCGTTCAGCTGATTTCATCTGAGCTGCTCCCAGAGTCATCAGAATTTCGGGGCCTTTATGTAGATCAAAATTGCTCACAAAAATTGGTAGCACAAAGTTTGATTTTATCTGAAGAGCTATCTGGGGTTTGGAGCAAGGAATTTGGAGGTTATTCACAAGAAAAGATTTTACATTTTGCATGTATAGATGTAAATACAAAATTAAATTAAAATGTGATAAAACTGTAATATTTTACTTTAGATCTTGACATTTGTTTTTTGTTATCAATTAGCTGCTGTACTTCCTGGAGCTTACCAGCAGATGCATTCCCCTCATTCTCCTGGATATGGCTATATGCATCAGTCCAGCGTTTCCTCTATGAGGCCGCAGCATTCTCTTCCTCATGCAATCAATATGGTGAGTAGTCCACAGTGTCTTTACTGACTAATGAGTCATCAAGCCACTCTGTCACAGGAGGTCGTCATTCAGCCCATTGAGTCCATGCCGGTGCATTTTCTCTTGCATTGTATTGACTATTAGCCTAGTTATTTGAAGAAAAGTAAATTTTCCACCAATTAATCGGTGGGAAAATATTCAGTATTATAACCCTGCCCAAACACCTCCAAGCAGTGTTAGTTTTTTAAAAAAGTATGTCAGAGCATTAGTCTTGGCATGTTGGGATTGCTTGAAAGGAATCGGCCAATTGTTTAGAAAGCTTAAGAAGGTTAATAAAATATGTATGGTGTGACAGGAAAAGCACTCAAAGCTTAGACTGCATTGAATAGTTTTTGAACTAAATGACACACAGCGCCGTTATTATACTGCTTCTTGTTCATGGAATAGATGCACTATGAAACAGGCTATTTCACCCCTGAAAAACTGTAACATTAGATTATAGAATAGGGGCCAGACAGCACATTTTTGTATTTAACAACAAATAACTATGTCAAGTGATTTTGAATACCAAAAATAGCAATTATATCACAGAGATAATCAGCATTTAGCAGGTTATTTTTTAGAAATTAATTTATGGGATGTAGGCATCACTGGCCAGGCCAGCATTTATTGACCATGCCTAGTTGCCCTTGAGAACGTGGCGGTGAGCTGCCGCCTTGAACTGCTGCAGTCCATGTACACCCACAGTGCTGTTAAGGAGAGAGTGATGCCAACATCCTAGCAGAATTAAAAAGCTTGGAATTTCTTTTTTTAAACAAAATTCTTATATCAATTATAACTTCCAAGAGTCCAAAGTATCACTTAATGATGTTACTGTTTCCTCTCCCAAGTGCCCATTAAACTGTGTATAATCATATCACTCCCTTTTTAGAGGGCGTAGTTTTACTCCTCATTTTATTGAGAAAGGTAATCTCATTTTTTTCTGAGCTGATTGAGGTAAATTGCAGCATGATATCACATTAAACTTTCATTACACGTTATTATCACACATCAGAAATATAGATTATGAGCTATTCAGTGACCCAGAATTTCCTGGAACTCGTGTGGAGTTGCTTGTTTTTTTCTCCTCCAAGGAAGTTCCCAGGTAATTGATCTGTATGCCAAAGCATCACTACACATAGATTTCTTCGATCTTTTGCGTCACCTCCAAGATATGTCAATCAAGATCCCCTTCCACTTATTTACATTCCCCCCCCATGGCCACTCCCCATGCAAAAGGCCACTTCACATGATTTTTCTAAATTTATGATGCTGACAGAAAAATTTAAATGCAACAGGATCTGGAGTGACCTGTTATCAGCATAGCTGGGGGAATAACTGTATCTTTTGAGTCTGAAGCTTTATCTTTTTCCTTGGGAAAGAAATACTTTTATTACTATTGATGCCCATGATTATTGCTGCAGACAAACTGCTCCAAATGGAATGAAGTAACTTGAATATCTTAACAGTATGTACTTTAATTCATAATAGCTATACTAGTGTGATTCCAAAGCAATAATCTCATCTCAAACCTTAGATGTCACTTAATTGCAGAATAGCAATGAGATTATTGTCGTTTAATCATTCTGAAAAATCCATTATTCTACATATAATACATACCACTCTCACTTTAAAGAGAGGCAGCACTTTTACTTCCCCATTTTATGAAAAAAAAATTTTTCCATTGTGTTTTTTGAGAAGACTTCTCAGCTGTTTGGAGTCAGGTGAGCTCGAGTGACGGCCCCTATCTCATATTCTGCCCCATGACATCACTATGCATAGCCTCTTGGAATAGTTCCATTACAAATAGCAGGGAACATTACTTTGGACCAGCTTGAGAGTTACTAAGGAACCATAAGCTTCAAGAGAAACATGCTATTGTTTGGTTATCTGCTTTTTCCAGCCAGTGGTATGGGTTCCTGTGGTGCCCTGACTCTTAAGCTTGCACAAATTTCAAGATATGTTTTTTCAGTTCCTGATGTTCTCGGCTGACGTGAAGCAGTAGCCTAGTACAGAGGAAAACCCTATTCTTCCTGACTCTAAGCAGCTGAGCAAATCAAAAATAATGTTGGTGGTGCTCATTTCTGGCATAGGCAATATAAAATGAGGGAGAACACAGAATAAGAATACTCCCCTAGATTTACTTTCCCCTTCCTTTCTGGATTGCTTGGTTCTTTTAATTGAATTTTGAAAAAATTTGATCTAAACTTCTTGATAAGATTTATATTTCCTGAATTTTTTTCTGGGTTTCAAATCGAGGGGGCACTGATTTACTGTTATGATTACTATTGTATTTGTTAACATTTGACTCCTGCAGTTTATTCAGTATAATTTGCAATTGGGATGAAACTACAATTGCTTATTCAGGTGTGGTAATGTTGTTTTGCATTTTTTTTATTATTAGAGCTAATAATGACTCATAGAAATGTAGAAAAATACATTATAAAGCCATTTTACCTTTCCTATTTTTGATGTAACTGAACTCATTACGCGATTCTATGTGTAATGAAAAGTAAACACATTAAAACGTTATAGACATAATTATATCTGTTCTTAGCTACGTGAATACGTATAGAATTTTTTTCCAAATGTATGTGATAACTTAGATGCATAACTTCTGAGAAATCTCCTGAAATAAAACAACTGTAGAAGTCACATAACAGCCTTTCATGCCCATACCTGTCAGAGTTTATAGATTTCTTTAACTTTGGATTCTGGACACTGCCTGCAATTTTTAAGTTAACCTTGGCTCAGTAGCAGGAATCAGAATCACAGTGCAGAAGAGGCCCTTCAGTCCATCGAGTCTGCACCAACACGTGAGAAACATCTGAACTACCTACCTAATCCCATTTACCAGCACTTGGCCCATAGCCTTGTATACTCTTGCCTGAGTCAGAAAGAAGATCATAGGTTCAAACTCCACTCCAGAGACTATAGCACATAACCTAAGCTGAGACTTCAGTGCAGTACTGAAGTTGAAGTGCAGACTTCTAGATGAGACGTCAAACTGAGGCCCCATTTTCCCCTCAAGCGGATGTAAAAGATCATATAAAACTTTGCAAAGAGGAGGACTTTTCTTGGTGCTCTGGTGAACATTTATCTCTCACCCAACACTATCAAAAACATAATATCTGGCAATTTGTCTTGTTGTTTATGGGAATTTGTTGTATCCAAATTGATTACCAACATGTTTCCTTCCAATAAAACAGTAGCTACACTTAAGAAGTATTTAATTAGCTGTAAAGCACTTTGTGTGATCTGAGATCATGAAAGGCACTGTATAAATACAAGTTATTTTTCTGCTTTAAAAAACTGCAGCACAGCAACTGCACAGTAAAGGCAAAAGGGAATTTACATTTACAAAAGTGTGTATTTTGAGGTGAATTTTATGGCTCCCGCCGGTGTATTTGAAGGTGGGGAGGCACGTAAAATAAAGCAGGTGGCCTTCCCACAGCCTTCCTGCCCACCCCCACTGTCCCCCACAGGGCAGGTAAGATGTTAGGCAACCTGTCAACTCTCGGCCTATTGAGGCGCGTAATTGGCTAATCTGTGCCAATTGGGGGCACCCCCCTTGCCACATGGTTATTGCACAAGGTAGGAGCTCATGGTATTGGGGGTAATGTATTAACATGGATTGAGGATTGGTTAACACATAGAAGATAGAGAGTCAGGATTAATGGGTCTTTTTGAGGTTGGAAAGACGCACGTAATTAGTGGAATACCCCAAGGATCAGTCCTAGGACCTCAATTATTTATTATCTATATTAATGGCTTGGAGGAGGGGGAAGAGTGTAATGTATCCAAATTTGCTGATGCTACAAACATAGGTGGAAGGGCATGTTTTGATGAAGACATAAGGAATCTGCAAGGGGATATAGATAGGTTGAGTGAGTGGGCGAAAACTTGGCAGATGGAGTTTAATGTAGGAAAGTGTGAGGTCATGCACTTTGGTAGGAAAAATCAAAAGGCAGACTATTATTTAAATGGAGAGAGAGACTCCAAAAAAGCGCAGCACAGAGGAACCTGGGTGTTCTTGCGCATGAAACACAAAAAGTTAGCATGCAGGTGCAGCAAGTAATTAAGAAGGCAAATGGAATTTTGGTCTGTTTTTCTAGGGGATTGGAGTTTAAAAATAGGGAAGTCTTGTTACAACTGTACAGAGTGTTGGTGAGGCCGCACCGTGAGTTTGAGTACTGTGTACAGTTTAGGTCCCCGTATTTAAGAAAGAATATACTGGCATTGGAGGCAGTTCAAAAGAGATTCACTAGGCTGATTCCTGGGATGAAGGGGCTGACTTATCAAGAGCGGCTAAACAGGTTGGACCTTTATTCATTAGAGTTTAGACGAATGAGGGGTGGCCTTATTGAAACATACAAGATTCTGAGGGGATTTGACAGAGTAGATGTTGAGAAGATGTTCCAACTAGTGGGGGAATCTCAAACTAGGGGACATAGTTACAGAATAAGGGGACACTCATTTAAAACTGAGATGCGAAGGAATTTCTTCTCTGCGGGTAGTGAATGTTTGGAATTCTCTACCCCAGAGATTTGTGGAGGCTAGATCACTGAGAGTATTTTAAGAGGCAGTAGATAGATTTTTGAAATATCAGGGAGTTGAGGGTTATGAGCTGGCATGAAAGAGGAGTTGAGGCCTGGGGCAGATCAGCCATGGTCTTATTGAATGGCGGGGCAGGCTTGAGGAGTTCAATGGTCTACTCCTCCTATTTCTTATGTTCTTATCAGTCATCTAAACCCAAGTATTTTGCAAGAGAAGACTGTATGACAGCAAGGGAACAGAAACTGAGGCAGTACATGAGTAGTATGTGTATGAGCCCAAGAACAGCAGAGGAGAATACCTCTTATGAAGATGTGATCGTCAAGCCGAAATGTGACTGAATCCACCTGGTAGACAATAACAATCGATCCCCTACTAGTGGGTAGCTCTGCAATAGATGCAACACTGTATCAAATCATTGGTCTGCCCAGATTTCACATGACCAAAAAGTACCATATCGAATCTCTAAAAACCAGATGCATGAAATGTGATGAAACCGGTAAATACCACACAATCACCTGCCTCTAAGCCAAATGCAATGGCAGACAGCTGCCCGCACTAGAAGGCATAATCTCCTGTGAAAAATGTGAACAAAAGTTCTCAGCTCATAAGGGTCTCAGCTAGCATGAGAAGCACGAACATGCAGCACTGTGGAATGAAAAGTGAATAGCTACACTCATGTCCCAGGAGAATTCAGTTGGAAAAGACTACATATGGCCGGAGGAGAAAAGAGTCTCCTCATGGAACTAGAAAGGCAGTTCCGTGAATGCCAACATATCAACAAAAGAATCAGCAACCAAATGAAATCGAAGACCACCGAGCAGATTTCAGACAAATGCCATGCCCCCCTGCCCCCTGCAAGAAAGCAGCAGAAAGTATGGTCCTTGGAAACCCCACTGTGGTGGGTAAACATTCAGGATCCTTGGATCAGGAGGAATAGGCTGAATCCAACCAAACTCAAAGCAAACACTGAACAAGAGCAATCTTGCCACCAGGAAGCATCGCTGAATACAGAGATTTTGATGATCAGTTCGCTTGAGCAGAGTACTTATTCTATGATTAAGAAACGCCAGACATGTGGCCCTGAGTATGGATCTAATAGAAAATATTACTGAGAAGGTGTTTGATAGGCCAAACCTCTTAAGGCAAAAAAAAAGTCAAAAAAGCCAAACAACAAAAGTCAACTTCAGTGTCAAAAAGAGATGGGCAGCCAAGACGGTCGCATAAAAAAGAACACAGACACTATACCAAGAAAACAGGAAAGGGCTGGCACGCCAAATCCTCAAACTACCCTCCCAGCAAAGAGGAGCTAGAGAAATGCTTTACAGAGAAATTGAGTAAATCCAACAGCAAGATGAAAATCAACAAATTCACAACATATACAGATCACAAGGATTATAACACACTGATGAAGGCTATCGAGAAGGAAGAGGTCAAAATGGCATTCAAAGGCATAGAACAAAAGATTGCTGTCGGGCCGGATGTCATGAGTGCCAAGATGATCCAGGGTGCAAGAGGGGAGGATAGTCTGTATTCACATGAGTCTTCACTGTTTGGCTTGAATCAGCCATCATATCAAAGACTTTGAAGCAAAATCAAACCATATTAATTATGAAAACGAAAGACAATAAATTCTTAGAAAACTTAGGCAACTGGTAGTTGCTAACAAGCAGACTCATGTTACTGTGGCTCTTCACAAAGATCATAGTGAAGAGCCTCAGTGAGCCGGGGAAGCTGTAAACCCCCCACCCCCCATCAGAAGGGGTCCATAGCCACCAGCCAAATGCAACAAAAACATCATCATCCCAACTGAACATTATAAAGGGGACTTAGCTGAAACATTTGACTCTATTGGGAACAAAATGTTGACCATAGTAGGGAGGGTAGGCTTGTCCAAGAGGTTAATTCACCTGGTTGGGAGCCAATACACCAATACCAGTTTGGTTATTGACAGCGACAGAATGGAAACCAAACAAATCGACATAAGGAGAGGTGACTCCTTATCTCTGCTGTTGTTCATATCACTGTTGACCTCTTGATATGCTTGCTGGAGAAAGCCAACGTGGAAGTGGCAAGGCAACTGCACAACAAGGTTGCCAATCCTCCTGAAATGGCTGAGAGTCGACTGGATTTGCCATCAATCTCCCGGCACCTATTAAAAGCCATCTGGGAGATTTTAAAATAATATTTCAAGTAAAAAATGCTTTTAATGGAAACTGTGGCCAGTCATCACTGATTGGAAAAAGTGATCTGATTGTTTTTTGCAGCATTGTGACATAAAGCCTAAACTGTACTGCACTCATGAACATCGCTGCACTGCCTGTTTTCCCACCGGCGCTGAGCCTCAACGTCGAGGAGAGGGGGAGGTAAAACTAGGAGTGAGCGCAGATGCAAGAGCAACTGAACTTTCAAATGCCTGGAAAATTCATATTATACAACCTAAGCCAGCCGAGAAAGCTTTTCACACACTCAGATTTCCCAGACTCGGCATAAAGGAGTGTGGCTACTTACTGCTGGGCTAGAAATATTATATTTCCTAGTAGTATTTCCTATATACTTCCTAGTAGTGTGTGGATCCACTTTGCAATATTGCCATAATTCAGCAAAACAGCGCTCAATTGCTTACAATTCAACATAAATTAACACTAAATTTGCAATTGCACTCCAAGTCTTGAAGTATGGCTGATGCAGGAAATTCAAAGTTTCACAGTGCTGTGGTAAGCGGGTGTTCTTCTGAGGCTGAGGCTAAAGGACATTATTGCCACAGAGTTGAAGGAGATGTACATTGAATTTGGCCGAGGTTATATTTAACATGAGAGTGCTCAAGGTTAGCACTGAAGTCAAAAGTAAAAAAATGTTCCGTTTCTCAGCACTGGGAGCCAGAACAATAATGAGTATATAATAGTCTTTGGCCTAGATTTTCACCACAATGGAGAGCCTCTCTGTCAGACAAGCCTAGACATCGCAAGTCCCACCCCAAACATGGCACTTCCTGTTTTCATGAGGGGGGGATTGGAGTTGGGCCGGGGCCCGTGCATGTGCAGTTAACAGAGGCAGCTGGCCATTTAAATTATCAGCTGCCTCCACTGGGGAGTGTGAAACCTGAGACGGAATTGTCCCAGAAATCAGCAAAATTCAATATCAGGTGGGGAAAGCAGCGTTTGATACATCGATGGCAATGCCAACTTTTTCTGCCATATTGTGCAGCACTTGGCTCAAAAAATACAGGCACAGGTTTCACATTGGATTGCTGGTGGGGCGGCCTCTGATTCACCTGCCCCACCATGACCTCAAACTTTCAGTAAACTGGGCGTCATATTTAAAGGGCCCCCCTGCACAGAGCTAAAGGATCAGAAGTTACTGGAAAACCATGGCTGCCAAAGGGAGGAAACATGCTGCCGCCAAATTTAGCTACACCTCCCTCGAGCACCTACTGCACACAATGGATGCCCCCCCCACGATGTCCTCTACCCCCCGGTCTGGGTGAATCAGCAAGCAAGGTTACCAATCCAGCATGGGAGGTGGCAGCGGTGGTCAGCCACCCTGTGCCATTCCACCAGGGTAAGTCACCCTTCTCATCGCTCTCAACTCATACACTCACAAACCCATCACACATCCACAGGGACCTCACTCACTGCCAGTTCAAGGGACATCACCATTCACCCTCTCACGCAAACCTTGATCTGCCCTGCGAATCACGTTCTCATCCCAACCGTGGCATCTTTCTCAGCTGGCTTGGCAGGCATCTTACTTACACTCTCTCCACCTGTATTAATGCAGGACAAGCGGGCTCACAACAAAAGGGAGAGGTCGCAGACTGGTGGAGGAATGCCTGACATCAAGGGTCGCATAGACTTTGAAAGTAGAGCCATCCAGCTGGCCGGCAAAGATTTGGACTTCTCCTGTGCTGATGGTGAGGTCGGCAGTGCTCAACCAAGTGAGGATCTAGCAGTACAACATCCATCAGACAACCATGCCGTGAGTGAGGCCCCCTGTTCCGCAGTCCCCTGCCATGCATGAATTATCTCTCCTTGCTTTCACAGGCGCACCATGAGTCAGATCCTCACTTCCAGCCCCAGGGGCACCATAGAAGAGAAATCCGCAGACATGGACGTTGAAGACCCATCACAGCGCTCGCTCATACCCTCCACCAGCGCAGACACACACATCTCGCTGGGACCTGGTTCTAGAGTAGCCTTGGGGTCACAACCTGGTGAGCACACTGCATGGTCTGATCCACAGCAGGTGGCGGCAGGGATTTCATAGGTTTCCGGCACTCGAAGCTCTGCTAGAGACCATAAATCTGCTGAGCCCGATCAGATGCCTCTGGACCCAATCATATCTCAGTTGCTGGAGCTGCAAAGGCAAGCTCAGGATCATCAGAAAGGAATGCTCCCTGCACTCCTCAGATTGCAAGGCCCAATGGAGGAGTCTGGCTGCTTTCAATCTGAAGTGATAGCACTGGCATACCAACGCACCGAGGTCACCACTAGTAGGATGGCGGCTGCCATGGAGACCTTGGTACAGGACATTGACCCTGCACTGCTGCAGGAGCTGTCCTCCATTGCTGAGGCACTTGCAGGCACCCATCAGTGTCAATATGAGATAGGGTGGGGCATCTCCAGCTCACTCCAGCTGCCCTTTCCTCTTAAGGAGTCACCCTGGGGCCCTAGGGCACCCATAGGAAGGAGGATCAGCAGGTGGACACCCCAGGACCATCCACCCTGATGACTCCTGGAGTGTCCAGCCAATCTGAATCCCCACTTCCTGTTACTCCAGCAGCTCCAGTTCCACAGGCTGAACAGGCTGCCACTGCCACACAGCAGGACCCTGAAAGCAGGCCGAGACCCTCCAGATCTCAGCTGTCCAGAGGACGCTCGCCAAGGTCATCACAGACAATAGGGCATAGCGGTCAACAGGTCACCTCCACCTCTGCTGTGGATGTCGAGGGAGCACCAAGACATTGCAACAGGGTTAGAAAGGTCAAGAAGATGTAGTTGCACAGCCTGGGCACGGGTATTAATCACTTGTACTGTTATGATCCCAGGTGATGTTACTACTGGACAAGTCAGATCCCAGGGTGGAAGCCAGCTTGATAGATCCTAACTTTTAATTTTTGTTTAGTAACGTGGAGGGTGACTACTGAACAGGAGTCACAGGAGTCAGCTGATCAACTTTTAACAAAAGCATAAACATTTATTAAGCAAGAAAAGATTAACTATGTTACAATGCTCCTTCACCCACAACTATACCTTTACAGATCACACAGATTTGTATGGATCACACAAGTTACAAAAGCTATCTTATACGTTACAGTAATGTTCACAGTAAGTACACAGTCCATGTATACCAATAGGCATCATGTGGTCAGACACACCACACCCTGAAACAAAGTGACAGATGCCACCCTAAACAGAAGCTGTGGATCTCTCCTCAACTCCCCCCAGATGCTTGTTACCCTGTTAGCCAACCAGTCTCGCTGAACTCCGTCCATCACAGGAGTGTTTCCAATCTCCACTCTCCAATCTCAAAGAACCCGCTTTAGAATCTTCTTCAAAATGGCACTTAGTCTTGGACACCTTCCACAAGGGCCCATCTCCAGGGCTTGGAACTCTCCTTCCAATGTTCTTCTCCCCTGGATCGCCACATGCATTCAAGCTTTGCCTTCCACGCACACACACTCAGACTCAGCCATGCCAGCAGAACACACTGCTTTACATGCCCATAGGAAGGAGTCACCAACCTTCAGCTGTTTCCTTGGATCTTCTGGTTTCTCACCAGCCTATTTTGTCTTGAGTCTCTTTTCTACAGCATCCTCTCTTTAAACTTGCTGCCTT
Source organism: Carcharodon carcharias (assembly GCF_017639515.1). NCBI lineage: Eukaryota > Metazoa > Chordata > Chondrichthyes > Lamniformes > Lamnidae > Carcharodon > Carcharodon carcharias. Next base: position 62,063,132 of record NC_054469.1, read on the forward strand.
CCTCTCTGCTCCTTGCTTTCACTTCCACTGAACAGGGTCTTGTTCCAGATTCCTGTCCTTGCCCTTTGACTTAACTTAAAGAGCTTCCTGGGCCTTCCTCTTTTTCCTTTAGGGCCTGCTCCTTCCTGACAGTTTGGTATCTCCCTTGAGATCCAGAACTCGCTCGACATTCACTATTACTTTAACCTTAGAGCAACTCATCTAAGATTCTTAGACTTATTTTCCTTAGCAATCTGCTAGTATATCCAGCTAGAGAAACTTAAACTGCTTCCTCCACCTCAGAGCATAATCACCAACTGAACTTAAACTGCTTTCAGTTATTCTGTGTCTGTGGGTCCCTCTCTCTTGACCTCTGTTGCTAGATACCAACACAGTTTTTAATACTCGTGTTTGTTTTAACTTCCCTTCAAGAGTCATGAAACCTCATTAGAATGTAGGCACCTTTTAAAGTGAAACCAAAATTCAAGTTCCTCCCCTTTCTTAACACACAAATACAGAAATGCAAATTAAACTTAAAGCTAAAACTCATTCCTAGCACCTACAAGTACAAATATAACTTTTAAACTATCTCTAGGTCCTAACAGTACTTAATGCTGGCTCTTGTAAAAACACTCCCAAGAATGGCTCCTTGTTATGATGAGCAGTGTTCGTGTCAGTCAGATGTGAAACCTTGCTTCCTGCGCAAAAGGAATGTTACTGTCGCAGCCCAGGGCGCCTCCCCTGTGCAGCATGTAACTTTTTGAGCACAGTGATTGCCCGGCTTCAAAGCCACTGCCCAGATTAGTGATATGTGCACCTCCATATGGCTTGTGCTGCTGCAAGAATCTCTTACCCAAATGTCACTTGGTTCCATGATGTTAACTGTGTGCTCTCAGCACCCATGAGGTGAGGCTGCCCCCCCCCCCCCCCCCCCCCCCCCCCCCCCCGCCAAAACACATCTTGACACCATTCCTGACAGGTGCTGAAGGGAACAGGTGATGAAGTCTGTCGAAGGATCAAGTTGTTTGAAAGTCCATGTGGCCGCTGTTTCTCAGCAGCATCTGGATGATATGAGCTTCTTCACAGAGTGTATGTGCACTGCCCTCAGCCAGACAGGTGTCAGAAATTCCCAGATGCAATGTGAAGGCTTGGAAAACTATATGAAGCCAAAAGAGTTAAGGATATAAAATAGCAGTGGAGAAATAACTTACGTTGGAAGCAACTTGCTTTTTTTACACTGAAGTGTGAAAAGGTCTGCAATTAAACTAGCCTCTCTTGCTGAAGCCCAACAGGAAAAAAAGAGGTAAGGGTTTGCAGAGCAAGCTAGTTCAGGCTGGCTCAGATACTGCATTGCTATCAAGCATGCAATGTACTAAGCAGATTAATAGGAGCAGCGCAGCCATAGGATGGCGCACTCTGTGACTGAAGCTCTATGTTTGGATAACTTGCAGAATAACTTGTAAATGGAATGAAATCAGGTGTGTTTCTGCTTCCCTTTTGTGTGTATTGTTACTTCTTTTACATGTTTTACATTAATGTTTTACATTAAAACATGCACATTGGTGAATGAAAAAAGAACAAGGACACTCCTTACACGCATCGCCCAAAACACTAGATAGTGCACGATTGAAGTAACAGATCAATCAATGATGTCGTCATGTTTGGAGGAAAAAAATCTCCCAGAATAGCTTCACTCAGAGTTGGCAACCCTATGCACAATAGAGCATCAGCTGCTCATTGCTGGTGGCACAGCAGTTGACAGCGACTCCTACGCCAGGTAGTCAAGGAACCTAAGGATTGTGCAGTCATTCTATGAAATCTTGAAATCAACATCAAAAAGCTTCATAAGTAAAGGAAAGACCTTCCTGTACAATCATTGGGAGAACTGGGGCGTAAATGGCAGTCCACGAGCTACATCCCCTTCGGAGAAATGGAGAAGTATCTGGGTGCCTGAATAGATCCATGGAGAGGAGCCGCAAAGCCAAATGGCCATCCAAGCTCTGCTCTTGGACCGCAAAACTGAGAGAGGTTGAATTAAAACCATCTGAAGTTCAAGATCCTGATAACACACACAATCCCAAGGATCTATTACCACTGAATACTAACTGAAGCATCCCAGGACACGTTAAGGGAACCAGACAGTGTAATCAAGAAGTCTGATAAGGAGACCCTACATCTCCTTAGCAGCATCAAAGATGGTGCTGATAGAAATAGCACCCTTGGCCTACCTAATGTGGAAATCTAGATCCTTCTTGCAATAAGTTGGAAGCTTGAATCCCTCAAGAGCTCCAATGATCAAGGCATCATTTAAATAATGGGGGGAATGCAACACCAAAGTTCTGGAACTTGGAAAGCCTTCAAGAAGGTTGAGGAATTCCTTCAAACCACACATGGTGAAGCCCTGGAAGACAGTGACTAACAAAATACCACCCATAAATGAGGAAACATTGGACGTGCAATGGGAAGATACCCATCCACCCAGAGCAAGATGAAAATCCAGGAGCAGAAATGAGAGAACAGGAGGTTGCAAGGTGGACAGACCTCCAGTGCAAGACTTTGGGATTCAAGATGACTGAAATGACGAAATTTCTAACTCGTGGACAAACACATCCCTCAAACTCAGAGTCCAGTTTCATAAAGGATCTTTTACTGAGGTGTATTTAACAAGACCCTTGCACACAGCAGGACTGATTTGTTTTAAACTTGCAGGAGACACAAAGGGCAAAGCAAAACCCTTGCACGTATATCTGGCAGATGCCTTTCAGCCAAGAATGCATGGATCCAGCACCAGAATAAAATCCTGGCTAAGCTGCAGCACCAAATAAGGATGGACTTCGTACCTTGAACCCAGGATTAAAGCACCAGATGGGACACTATGGAAGCCTGTTATAATATTCAAGATGTGGCAGGAGGTGGCAATTGTTGATGTGGCAGTGAGGTACAAGGAGAACAACATGACGTTCAAGAAGATGTGGGTGGAGAAGTTTAAAAACTGGCACATCTCACAGCACAAATTTTGGAACTGATTAAAGGCCCAATTGTCAAATACTTTGGCAAGAGAGAAATGGCTGGAAAGAAATAACATCCTCATGAAATTCCAGAAACTAGAGAGGTACAAGATCATCGTGCAACAAATCTCAAGGTTCATCATATTGCTAATTTTGGAAATTCAATGATTTGTGAGCCCGAATTATGAAATGTATGTAATTGCTCACATTTTCTAACCTGTGATAAAATGCCTGCACAAGAAAATCCATCAATGACGACATGGTAAAGGCAGCTAACCTGAGCAGCAGTTGTCCAGTTCAATCTCAAATGACCAATGCAACCAATAGCTTGTCGGCTTTCTGATACCCTTGATGCCATGAGACGCCATTACCCGCTCCCCAACCCCATGTCACAGCAGACACATCCCATCCTATTTCCCCAAAACCCCTTCTCTGTGCTCAACTTGCAACATGCACGAGCCAATGTGAAAACTCAGAACAAGCATTTAACAAGAGCGTGGCTTCCGAAGAGGTCTCAAATAGCAGTGGGAAATACCTTTATTAGAGGGCTGCTAGTGAGTGATTAGGTTTTTAGAACAATCATGGAAGAAATCACAGCAGCCAGGCCCACTTAAAGGCTCCATGTCAGTCTCCTGTCAGCAGCAAAATCTCCCCTGATTAAGTTGGGGGGCAGAAGGGGCTGACACAGGATTCCTTGCTGCTGGCGATGGGCTGTCAGTTAGGCTCATTAATGCGCCAGTTGACACCTATTATCCCTGAGCCCACTGCAATTCATTGGTAGCTCGGAGATTAAATGGGGGCTGCATTGCTTTCCTGCACCTCCCTCGGAATGCCCAGCAAACCCTGTCACATGTGTCAGTGGCCTCCCTTTGGTCTGGGCTCCATCTGACTAACATTGGGCCTCTGCTCATCAGTGTGACTAATGAAGAGCTGCTGGTCTCTAAGTGACTGGCAGCTCTCGATGGCCAGGACTTCTACCGTTAAGGCCAAAAAGTGGCCACTTAAGTGCCTGCAGGGATCAATACCATCAGGCCGCCCGGTAGAACCAACGGGGGTTTCCTGCTGGTTCTCTGACCAGTGGGCGAGACCGCTGTTGGGCCAACTAAATCCAGCCCAATCTGGCAGTTTTCATTGTGATTTTCTTTTCTCCCTCGGTGCTAAAATGATCAAATCATTAACTGTTTTTGTTATGAGTCTGTTCCACATGCTTTTTTGTGGAAAAACATTCTTGCGCCCTCTCAGCTGTCTTGCAGTTTATTAAGTTTGCATACCTGCCCCTCTAAACCTGATGCCTAGGTGCAGTAGAGATTGTTATTTATGCCTCTCAGAATTTGGATTGTGCATTCCCTCAATCTTACCCACAATAAAACAAGTTCAGTTTTAAATTAGTTTTCATAGATCAAGACACCCTTACTCCTAGCATCTATCAAAAAACCAAATAAAAAACAATTTTTCAATGATATTAAGGCTTTTGCCTCTACTAGTCCACATTGTCTATTCCACATGCTGGTCACTTTGAGTGTGAAGAAGAACAACTTCCATTTGATTTTTCCTGGGATAGGATTGGTTCAGTTTGCAGCACTTTCCCATCTGCCTCATCTTATTGTAGGTTTAAAACCCGTTTCAGAGATTTAGTGCATAAACTAGGATAACAGTTCACTACAATGTTTGGGAATGCTGCATTGTCAAAGCATGCTGATTTTCATGTGAAGCATTAGATTTAAGATCCATCTGCTGATCTTAAGTGGATGAAAAGATTCCCATGGCATTATTTAAAGAGTCAGAGCTCTTGGTGTGGTGGGCAACATTTCTCACTCACCAAATCCACCAAAATAACAGTTCAACTGGTTATTCACTTATTTGCTGTTGTTGGGACCATGTTAAGCACGAACAGCGAGAAGCTGGATTCAGTGGATCCTGTTAGCTTAACCACTTTTTTTCCTGATGCTTCATGTTGACTATTTAAAAAGTAACTCGTCATGTGGCAAACCTTTGCATTAATAATGTGTATTTTCATTTCAGAGGACATACCGAGCAATGTACGATTACACTGCTGACATAAAAACAATGTCCAAACTTAAAAAAATAAATCCTTAGATATGAGGTGCTTTAAGACATCCTGAGAATATGGTAAAATGCTTTATTAATTATGTCCTTACATATTTCCATTCAAAATTATTTGATTTTTCCATGTAGAGTCTACACATTGTCACTGAGTATATTCAAGAAAGAAATTGATAAATTTTTGGATATTAGGGGTATGGAGAGAAACCGGGAGTATGGCTTTGATCATATTGAATGGCGGAGCAGGCTTGAAGGGCCGAATGACCTACTCCTCCTCCTAGTTTCTATGTTTCTATAAATATTATCTTTGGATTTTCTATATAAATTGACCTCACATCTGGTGATGCAGTTAGAATAAAAAGACCATTCCTTTTGAGGCCTTCTGCAAAGCATGGAGCAATATATATGCCTTTACCAATTATTGTTGCATTCACTGAATCTGACTATGACTGGCTGCTGCCTTACATCATCTTTCTAAATTTGATTCGGACAAGTTCATATTCATCATTGTTTCCATCATTGAGAGGGTCTGCTTCACATCAACTTGAGCCATTTAATTTAAGTCGCCTGTTAGTTTAACCACTTTTTTTCCTGATGCTTCATGTTGACTATTTAGAAAGTAACTCGTCATGTGGCAAACCTTTGCATTAAACCGTGTATTTGCATTTCAGAGGACATACCGAGCAATGTATGATTACACTGCTGCTGATGAAGATGAGGTTTCCTTCAAGGATGGTGACTACATCATCAATGTACAAGCAATTGATGAGGGTTGGATGTATGGCACTGTCCAGAGAACTGGAAAAACTGGAATGCTTCCAGCAAACTATGTTGAACCTCTTCACTGAATCCAGCTGCTCGCCGTTCGTGCTTAATCCTTTATTTTTATTACACTAACTGGTAATTAAAATGTTGAGGAAGAAATGAACCTGTTAAGTATATTAAAATCTTATTTACTATCTAAGTAGCTTTTCATTATTGTATTACTGATGTATTCTTAGGACTTTCTAAGAAACTGTTCTTGTTACTGACCAATCTTATTGTTCAGTAGAAGGCAGTATAATAGACCATGGTTTCCTGCAGTCAGTAAGGCTTTTAATAATGTTGACGCATCAACATTCCGCTAGTCTTTAACAGCGAAACGGAAAGCTGTTGGATTTGTGTTACAAGTTATGATCAGCTCTGATCATAACTTACTGTATCACATGTGTGATAGGATCAATTGCTGTGTGCAATTTTGCTTGGTTTGCTTCTAGAGTATTTGTAGATTTCTGTTTTTGCAAAGTGTTTTAAGTTCAAGATACTTTTCCTGAAGGTAATGTGTGTTACAACTGAATGTGGGTTAATATTAGAGAGATTTAATACTAACTAGTGCACATTTGTATTTTGCCTGTGAGATGCACATGATTACTAATGTCAGCTGTATAACTTGAAGTATTTCCTTAGTGGAACTTTGTCTTTCTTCCTATGCACTGTGGATATTTCAAGCACTTTCTTAACACTGAAATGAATTGTCCCTGTACAGGTTGCTCTGTAATGTTTAATTCCAGAAGAATTTTTTGCCTTTTTAATCTTGGAGTAATTTGGATTATTAGAAACTGAAGTCCTAATATACAAGTATCATCTGGTTTAGTTTGTTTTGCTTTGCTTTGCATTGGTTATTGGTTATGCATGCTTTGTCTGCAATGTCTTGTTAGCCAATAAAGACAGTTTATTGAATTGGTTATAAGGTAAATCTCATTAACTTTTATCCTGGTGAATGCATAGTTCTGTATTACTGGCACAACAATGCTGTGACTAGTGCCATATAAAGGGTTAAATAAAGAAACTGAAGTATGTTCTTTTGACTGGTAGTCAATATTTCTTTCAAAGTAAAAAAGCTAGTGCACTTTACATGAATACTGTGCAGACATTACAATTTTTGTATTGATGTCTATTGTGTAAAATTCTGAGATGTTAGCTATTGCTACTCTACTGTTTATGGAAATTATGAGCCAGAAATCAAAAAATTATATATCTACTGGCCTAATATCTGGTGTGGGGAAGTTGTTGCTATCTATAATTAAGGACAGAATGAGCACTTGGAGTAATTTGAACCAATTAGAGAGAACCAACAAGGGTTTTTAAAGGATAGGTCATATCTAATGACCAAATAGAACTTTTTGTGGAAATAGCTAAAGTATAAAACGGGGATGTCTATGAATATAGATTATATAAACTTCCTGAAGGCATTTGCTAAGGTTGCATATAAGAGACTGTTATAGAGCTCATGGAATTAAAGGCAAATTACTGACCTGGTTAGGTGGTAGAAAACGGTCAGGATTTTTAAAAATTCTTTCATGGGACATGGTTGTCACTGGGGTGTCCACCCCTAATTGCCCTTAAACTGAGTAGCGTGCTGCAGAGGGCATTTAAGAGTCAACACATTGCTGTAGCTCTCGAGTCACATGTGGGGCAGACCAGGTAAAGATGACAGATTTCCTTCCCCAAAAAACATTAGTCAACCAAATGAGTTTTTACAACAATTGATGGTTTCATGGTCATCATTACTGAGACAGGCTTTGTGTTCCAGATTATTTTCATTAATCAACTGAATTTATTAAGTAATTGAATTCAGATTCCACCAGCTGCCATGGTGGGATTTGAACCCATGGACAGAATCTTTAGGTCAGAGTGTGGGCACGATCAGCGGGCTTGGGTGCGGCCGGAGAACGGACCGCCACCTGCGATCGTCCCCCAACTGCAATTTCACGCTGTTAATTGGCCAGCCAGCGTGAAACGTATGCCGAAATACTCAGCGCTGCTGAGGTGGGGGCGAGAGGACAGCTGGCGCTGACATAGGCGCGGGGCGTGGTGCAGCGTGGAATGAAAGTTCACTGAAAGCAGAGCGCTGCCTCGGGGAGCTGAAGAATTTAAAACCAATAAATAAAGTTTATAAAATCAGGAAAAAAATGTCCACACATCAGAATCAGTCACCTGAACATATCTATGATGACAATTCTGTCCGTACATTTTTACTTTTATTATAAATTTAATAATGGAAACCTCATCCCACCCTTGGATGGGGTTTCATCAAAAATGCAAAGTCCACCTGGCAGGTTCGCCTGTCTGCCAACTGTAAGGTTGAATGGACCGTGAAAAATTGGGAACAGTTGGAACTTTAATGGGCTCAATTGCCCTTGTAATTGTCAGCGGGCGCGTCTACTGACTGAAATATCACGTGAGATGATATTGGCAAGCTTGCCCGACGTCATTTTATGTTTATTTTATGCTGAGCTAAAAATTCTGCCGCATGTGCTCAGGGCATTAGCCTGGGCCTCTGGATTACTAACCTAGTGACATTATCACTATACCACCATCTCCCCAGTTGGAGATAGAAAGAAATGACTAGCGATGTCCATAAGGATCTGTGCTGGGGCCTCTATTAACTATTAACTACTTGGATAACATATCGAAGAGCCATATAAATGGCAAATAATGCAAAGGTGGGTGGCATAGCAAATAGTGTAGACAGAGATTTAATGTACAAAGAGACGCTGATGGATTAAATGAATGGGCAAGATTGTGGCAGAAAAATTCCAACGCAGGTGAATGTGATGTTATCGAAAAAGGATACCTCAGTATTATTTAAATGGTGAACAGCAAGGAACAGTGCTGTTCAGAGATTTCAGGATCTACATGCACAGATCACTAAAATTTAGTAGTCAAATAAATAAATTCAAAAGGCCTTCATATTGAGAGGGCTAGAATATAAAGGGTGGGGGGGGGGGGTGGAATTTTGATACAGCAATACCAAGCCCTAGTTAGACCACATCTGGAGCACTGTGTACAGTTTTGGGTATTACATCATGGAAAGGCCTTGGAAGGAGTGCAAGCTGAGATTCACCTGAAGTGTGGAACTTTTTTCAACAAAAAGCATTAGATGTTAGCTTAATTAATAATTTTCAATCTCACATAGTCAGATTTTTTGATAGCCAAGGATATTGAGGGATAAGTTAGGATAAAAGTTAGCCATGATCTTAATAATTAGCAGAGGAGGAGAGAGGGGCTGAATGGCCTATTCTTGTTCCTATGTTCCTACATGGGATATTGTAATTATTTTCTAGACACAATGGGGGAGAAATTCAACTTGGTTAAGCTTCTGGCGCTGAATGGGTGATGCAATTTGATTATGTGGCCAGAGAAATCAGTGAGAAGCCTGAGCTAAATTTGGTACCAAGATTTTTTAAACTGGCAAGCTGCAGATGCTAATGGTCCAGATGCAGTGTGCTGGTCAGGGCCTGGTAGGAATTTCAATATCTCCGTCATTCAGCCATCCCGCAGGTGGGTTCCGGAGGGGTAGGGGCATGGGATGGGTGGGGACAAAGTTCAAAGCGTTGAATCTGGGAAAGACAACAGCTTTTACGGTGTTTTTGTGGAGCCAGGAGGAGCCTGCTTCAATCTGGCACTCTGTATACCCGGAAGTTACTGATTCCCACTTTGACAGCCCCTGCACTTCCAGAGGAGATTGGGCACAGGAGATTGTGGCCCTATCATTGGCCCGCTTGTGTTGATTATTCACTCCAAAAAATGTGTGCAGTAATGTTCAATTTCTCCCCCATGAAGATAATTTTTATATCTGTGCCTCAATTTTTACAGCATAGCTTTCTAGCTTTATTCTGGTTGTCACTTTCTTAACAACATGATGGAAGATCTACTTGATATGGCAGTGCTCTATCATTTTGATTTAATAGTCAACCACGTGAAATTATCCTATTTTAACTTTTGAAATAGATCACTAGTTGAGTGCAATGAAAATATTGAGTACAATAAGAAAATAATTCCCAACCCCTCCTCTCCTGGTTTTTCCCTATGAGCTTAAGTTCATAGTCATCTTTAGTTTTAGAGAAAATAGTTTAGTTTCACCCATGTTGACTGCCTTTGAGTTCAGGGCAAAAGGTTCAATGGTGTCCAAAACCACTGTATCACCCCAGTTTGTTGTGATATGCAATATATTGCTTATGCATGTTTGTGGTAGGTGGGGAAGAGAAGAGAGGACATTGCCAATCTTTCATGAAAATTGCACAGGACAGTAAGCAACAGGTATTACGATTTAGCTATCTAATTAGTTAATTCAGGCATTAATGCCATTCAGGAAATACAACTCCTTCTTTAAGAACATGCAGCATATAGAACTGTTTGCTTGACATGTGTAGTCAAGTCTGAATTGCACCAATTTGGAGATGGGGTCGGGGGGTTGGGCGGATGGATGTGGTGGTGCAGCTGTGTGGCGAAGGAAGAGTAACCATTATGAAGTCTGAGGTTTGCAATGCTGATGAAAATTCATCACACCCTGAATAGCTTCAAAAATTAATGCTGGAGATAGATAAATGAGTCAAAAAATTCTTGACACAAGACTTTGAATGCCCATTTTATTCATCAAATATATCTGAATAAAATTGCACCAGTGACATCTGTGGATACAATCCACAATTTCATTGAATTAAGATCATTTACTGATGTCTAGTTAGAGGAATCTGTAACCATGGATCTTGCTGAATGTGGTGGTTCCAACCTTCCAGTGTAAATTGTGCCTGGCTGGTACTTGGTTTGGAGAATTGCTATTGTGGGCTTTGGGGCGTTTTGATGAAGCAAATGGCCATTCTTTACTCATGACTTGTTATAAAATAACATGTTTTATGTTCATCTTATTTATGCTGTTAACACTGAAACAGGAAAATCAAAGTGACTTTTTAAGTATGCAAACCAAGCACTCCAAATGGTGTAGGATTATGTTATAACTGAGAAAACAATATTAAACTTTTGAGGATGCCTAAATTATCTAATAAAATGCTTTATAATCTGAACTATCACAGTCTACTTGTATAAGTGGTCAGAAGTATAAACCAGTCGATAAATTATGAAAGGGCAGTTGTTACTAATAAAAGTCTAAGATAACCTTTCATAACCTTTATTCTACATTATATTGAAACATCATTTTTCCATACTTTTGTTTCTGAAAAGTTACTTGTTTCCACGCAGAATATATTTCAAATGTTTCTAGGTTTATTCTAATTTGCTTGTATAGCTTAAAAAACTTATTTTTATAGTGTTAATTCTATTACACAGCAGTCTATTGTGTTGGTCTATTACTAAAGTCTATGTCCTATATATGTATAATACTTTACTGTGCAAACTAAATAGAAATAAATAAAGCCAACTTTCAGTTGTCGAGCCTTTTTTCTAACAGCAATGTACGTCCAACAACCCTTTTTACTTGTGTCAGAAAAGCAAAGCTTTTGGATTGAGAAGTAGAATTTAGCCTTGCTATTAATTTGTGCATTTTCTATGATCCCTATTTAGATTTTGCCTTTTATTGTAGTACAGTAGGGACTCGATATACATCAATGTTCTTCAAATTGTTTCTCATTTTCAATGCAACTTCCATCTCTTTTACATTTTTATTCAACTTACCCTAAACTCATTTCCATATTCATTTTCCATATATATTTAATTGCAAGGTGTATAGCAAACAAAGCCGATGAATTGAGGGCACAGATAGACACATAAAGCATAATATCATTGCTATCAAAAGAAACTTGGTTTAAAGAGGGGCATAATTGGCAGCTCAACATCCCTGGATATAGGGGGAGAATTTTTCCTATGGCGAGTGGAGTGGGCACAGAGCCGATCGCCACCCGTGATCGACTGCGCGCCGCCATTTTACGTGGGTGGGTCAGTTAAAGCTCGCCCAGTGTAACACGTGGCCGGTAGTGCTCAGCGCTACCTGTGCGGGTTGGGGGAGGAGGGAGAGTCGGGGCCTGCGCTCTTTAGTGCAGCAATCTCCCTGAGGCACGGAGCTGTCTCAGGAGGATTAAGTTGATAACAAAACTTTTTTAAAAATAAAGTAAAAAATTATTTGAACATGTCCCCCCATGTGACTGTCACATGAGCTGGGACATGTTTGTGAAGTTTGCAAAATTTATTTTATTATTTTCTAAAACCTTCACAGTAAATGGTGGGGCACTGAGGAGTCCGGAGGAACAAAGGGATCTGGGAGTTCAGATACATAGTTCCCTGAAAGTGGCGTCACAGGTAGACAAGTTTGTAAAGAAAGCTTTTGGCATACTGGCCTTCATAAATCAAAGTATTGAATATAGAAGTTAGGATGTTATGGTGAGGTTGTATAAGACATTGGTGAGGCCAACTTTGGAGTATTGTGTGCAGTTCTGGTCGCCTAACTACAGGAAGGATATCAGTAAGATTGAGAGAGTGCAGAGGAGATTTACTAGGATGTTGCCGGGTCTTAAGGAGTTGAGTTACAGGGAAAGATTAAACAAGTTAGGACTTTATTCCTTGGAGCGTAGAAGAATGAGGGGAAATATGATAGAAGTTTACAAAATTATGAGGGAATAGACAGAGTAAATGCGAGTAGGCTCTTTCCACTTAGATTAGGAGAAATAAACATGAGAGGACATGGCTTTAAGGTGAAAGGGGAAAGGTTTAGGGGGAACTTCTTCACTCAGAGTGGTGAGAGTGTGGAACGAGCTACCATCTGATGTAGTAAATGCGGGCTCACTCTTAAGTTTTAAAAATAAATTAGATAGATACATGGATGGGAGAGGTCTGGAGGGTTATGGACTAGGTGCAGGTCAATGGGACTAGCTGAATAATATTTCGGCATAGACTAGAAGGGCAGAATGGCCTGTTTTCTGTGCTGTGGTGTTCTATGGTTCTTCAGGGAACCGCCATGACGCCAACGCAGGAAGCATCCGGCCTTAGGCTTAGGAAATGAAGCTGGGCACGTGGGTGAAGTAGCAGTGGGTGATTATTTTTGGGAGATAGAGGTCGAAATTTTCTGGCCACTCCAGCTGCCATTGGGGGCCACGTTTCCTGGTGCAGCACATCGGGGATGTCATTCTAATGTATTTTCAACTCATTATAATGGCTGCTTTCTGGAATTATCTCCCCATGCTGGATCAAGGCATCCAATTAGGCTGACGTGATTCACAATGGTATATAAGTGACGTACGCCTGGAGACCTGCGCAGTGCTTGTGACTTCGAGGTCCCTTTGCCTACCTTGCATCATGCAGCGCTCGCAGCAACTCAGATCAGCGCCAGGCTTCGCTGGCAGCACCGCATCCCTTTCGGGGGATGTCAGAGGCAAATCTCTACTTACCAGACCAGCGAGTACGTGGAGACAGCTTTTAATGTGCTGCAGTGCAACGCCTCCACTGGGGATGAGGGGGAAGCTGGCCTGAGGCATGGTAATCCACTGCAGGGCAAGGGCTGCACTGGGGGTTAAAAGTGGTGAAGGTTACACTCAGACACATGACTGAGGGGAATGGGGTGGGGAAGCGTCCTTAGCACAAGGATTGGGAGTGAGTTGGCTACAGAACAACATAAGCAACTTTGGGCCAGAATGAGTGAAGAAGTGCTTCGATGTTGAGCTTGCAAAGACTGCCTCAGTCCAGGCAGGGGAGGGCATATTTGTCCAGTCTCAGTTGTGCCCAGGATGTGCGCAGAGCTGTGTCATAACATCACGCATGTTGGTCCGGAGGTTTTCTGGCATCGTACTGGGCTGCAGATGGCACAGTCAGTCAGGGAAGGCATATGCAACCTACAGATGAGGATAAGGCATTGTGGAGGTAATTAAGGGTGTCGGATGTAGGGGGCTTTATGTCAGACTGTGCAAGTGTCCTTGAGATGGGGAGGGGTTAGGTCCATGTGGGGCACAGGCATATCTACTTCACCTTGTTCAGGCGGTAACAAACAGATTCCCACCACAATCATGATGCGATCAAAGAATACAGGGAGAGTGAGAGGTTCTTGGTGAGAGGGAAACCTGAACGTTAAGCTCCTGCAGGATGATGGGAGGGATGTCCAGACTCTCACAGGGAGGGTCCAAGTGGGCCTGGCAGTGAGAGTTCTGCACCACTATCACCAAACCTGCAGCAATGCCATTGCACAAAATTAAAATGAGGAGAAGCACTGCTGGTGAAGGGTCTGAGGGCCAATTGAAAGGCAGACACATGTACTGAGTGGAGGGATGGGGTGCAATTAAAGGGGCACCCAACTGAAATGTGCATTCCCAAATAAGCAGAGATATACAGCTGAGACACGTCAGGAGCCTTTCAATGACAATGCAGGGAATCAGGACAGTGAATGATGTGCATTCATGTGAGACTAATCCCACAAATTGATCTCCTTGTATTAATCCCTTGTTCACAGTATGGAGACACCCCCAAGCAGTAATGCACTCCAGAGCAATTGGACGACTGGGCAAGCTTCAGATGCGTGTTACAGTCGTGGCACTGGCAGCTTCACAGAAGAGAAGCCCCCTCCCACTACCCCCAACACGGCCAAATAATCTCAGTTCCTGACAGAACATTTTCCCTCCTGCATATTCTGTTATGATGTGGCAGATGAAGTGTGCCTGGTGGACTAAATCTACAAGAGAAACTTGGTTGCACTATCATAACAGTTTTGCAATTTGTATTTATTATGAAAAGATGTGTACACTGAATTCAGGAGTAACAAGTCCACCAGGACCTTTAGAGATTTTAAAAGTTAAATTAAATTATTTATTAACAAATTAAAAGATTTTGAGAACATACGTAAGACTACAATTACTACTATAATAACTCTTAAAATTCCTATTTAACCTGATCCCCATTTGCACCCCCTTTAAGGCAACAGTCCAAAATAAATTTTCGATTTAAAACAGAACCAGCAACTTAACACAATACCCACTTGACAGTGGAATTCCAAATGGTTTTTCCCCAACTTCACTTTTGTTATATAGCAGACTTATGCACAAATGGCTGGAGGCTTCGTCAAGGCTATTTCTCACACTCCTGTTAGATCTTACATGGTCTTCTTCCTCATAGCGTTTTATTCTCCTATATATATGTTTCTCTCTTTGTAATATGTAAATTCTATTGTTCCATATGTCTTTGAAACTGTATCTTCCTCATAATATTGGCAACATGAAAATTTTTATATTATCAATAACCTTTGGGAAAAATAAACACGCTCCCTAGCCTTGCTTATCTGGCTCATTGTAAACAGACTAAGATCCGTTTGAAATACAAACCTCTTCATTTATCTAAAAATGTAAATTACCTTCACACCTTACATGCTAAGCCAGCATCCATGTTTACTCATTAGCATGTCAAGCACCTAGCTTCTTTTGATGATTTTAAGCTTGCAGTCTGCTTGACTACAAAATGTAATTAAATCCTACTGACAGACCAAACTGTACTTACCCCCATAAACTTGCTTCACAGTAAACCAGAAGTATATTATGAAAATTATTATACTTTCATCACAATTCGCAAGAGTGTGCTATTAGAGTGCAGTGAATGAGGGTCCAAGTGCTTGGTCTGAAAGCTGCATATCCAAGTGCCTGACTAAAGGAATCTCATAGCAATCAGTCATGTAAAGGGGGTGAGGGGTGAAGTGCACCTTGACCTTGGTCTGGATTTTCAGAACAATTAGTTTCCATCTCTGATGAGTTGTTCACAGAAATAGGACATTTGCAGGCTGATGCTGACTCATGTCTGTTTCTCATTGATGCAAAGGGGGGAGGACTTGCCAGATGCCAACATGGAGGAGCTGCAAGTGTCCTCCGATGAGGAAGACATCGAAGGGGATGAGGGCGTTGAGTTGGAGGAAGCTGAGGCTGCAGGGGAAGAGGCCATAGCATAGGCCAGATGAGCAGGCATGCACGTGAGGCCCTCATTATCACCAGATTCCACGACGAAGATGACAAGTTGCAGTGAATACTCTCTTGGACAAGTGCCCTTCATCATGGGCCCTCCAATCAGTATTAACACCAGCGTTGCTATTCCTCTTATTTCAACCATGCACTTCAATATGAGAGTGAATAGTTACACATCAGGCTCACACTGTCCTGATCCTTTGAAGGATAATGAAGCCTCGGGGGCATGTGTCCTTGCTGAGATGAGATGCTAACTGGAGGAGAGCCTCCTGGAATCAGATCTCAAAAGATGCTGCCTCTTCAAGCATCTCTCCAGCATCCCAGTACCAGAGGCAGCCTGCAAGAGCCAGGAGATGTCCACTATTCTCAGTGGGCTCATAGCTGTATGCTTCAACCTGACAAAGCTCCTCAAGGAGATGCACCTTCAGCAACGGGACAGCGCATTCTGTGTAACTTTGATGGTGAAACTGATAAGAGACATTTGGGCCAAGGCAGCCAAGGACATTTTGCAGGTTCGCATCTAATCAGAGATGACTCCATCCTCTGTGTCACCTCCTTCTCTATCACATTAATATCCGGCACTCTCAGTTAGGGATGCTGGCCTGCTTTTACCCTCACCTTACTCAGCATGTGGACCACCTGAGGATGACGATGTTCAACCACTTGCGTGCCAGACATTAAAATGCTTCCTCTTTAAGGGACACATTGTGCTCTCATGGCCAGTCCTGGCCCTTGCAAATTCCAAAATTCTCAGACACCATGAAGCCCTCAAGGTGATGAGCTGTTGCTAATAAAGAGCAGACTTCAGCTTCAGTATATCCTCACTCCTAGCCCATTGCTTCCCTCAACGTTGTCTAAAGCTACGATGTGTGCTTCCAGAGCATGCTCAAAGGTTCTATTGACCGCCAAATGTCACTGTTTGCCATTAGTATCACTCATCTCAGTGAGTGTTTAGGTGATGGGACGCACAGCGCTGGATCCCAGCATTGTGACGAGAGCCCTGTGGCTGCAATCCAGACAATTGCAGGCTGAGAAACGATAAAGGTTGTAGATTTAAGTGCCAGGGCAATAATGTGCCTGAGAGGGGCAGAGCTTCAGCACTTGAGATGGCAATGTCCTCCCATTTATTGGTGAGTTCAGCAGGTGTATACTGAGAAAGTCGGAAACGCGGTTGGGAGACAGCTGCGCACACAAGCTCTGAGTATGGGCTCATAGCATGAAAACCCTGCCAGAGGAGACCACATGGAGTTGCATGATATATGACCCTTTTCCATGTATAAACACAGCTCTGCTTGTACACTACACCTTCACGTTTCAAGCATGCAGGCGATATAGGAGTACGCCTCTGTCTCAATCTTACACAGCCAAGAATAAACATGACATGACCTTGCAAAGCAAGTAAAGGTGGTTTGTTCCACAAGCACACTTAACATTAAGGTCAAGGCATCACTGATGTCAAGAATGATCTGGAAAAGGGCCACACACTGTGGTGATATAGAAGCACATTACATAGATGAGAGGCCCATGACAGCAACATCTGCGATAAGTCAGGGGAGGGACCATAGTATCACACCTAATTGACAGCAACACAGCTCATCCTAAGTAGGAGGCATACACAAGAAGAGATGTGAAATGGGTGCGATTCTATTTATATTTATATTATATGCATGTTGTGAATACCTGTGCCACCATTGTGCTCCTAAATGTTTTTTAACTTTCCTAACCCTTACGCTATGTCTGGGTGGATCTATGACATCCCCAGTGGAGGTGGAGGCAGCTTGCTGACTGCTACATCCTGTTGTCTGTGATGACTTTGGTGGGCATCCTCTGGAAGGCCGAGACCTGGAAGGCCTCGGCCTGCTTTGGGTGTCCTGCTGTGGGGCAGGTGAACCCTCCTCGGCCTGTGGTGCTGGAGGTGATGGGGTCACAGGAAGAGAGGATTGGGATAGGCCAGACACTCCTGGAGTCACCTGGGTGGATGGCCCCAGGGGTGTCCATCTGCTGATCCTCCCCACTATGGATGTCTGAGGGCCCAGGCCGACTCCTTGAGCAGAAGAGGCAGCTGGCGTGAGACTGATTTGCCTTCCCCCCCACTCCACCCTTGCGTAGCCACTGATGGATGCCACCAATAGCTACAGCGATGGAGTGCAGCTCCTATACCAGTGTAGGACCTATGTCTTACTAAATTGAATTTTTTGAGGAAGTAACAGGGAGGATTGATGAGAGTAGTGCAGTGGATATGGTCTACAAGGATTTTAGTAAGGCATTTGACAAGGTTCCATATGGCAGACTAGTCAGAAAAGTAAAGCCCATGGGATACAGGGGAATGGGGTAGGTTGAATCCAAAATTGGCTCAGGGACAGGAAAAAGATAATGATCGATGGATGTTTTAGTGATTGGAAAGCAGTTTCCAGTGGCATTCCACAGGGCTCAGTGTTGGGTCCCTTGCTGTTTGTTGTATATATTAATGATTTGGATTGAAATGTGGGAGGCACAATTGGGGAATTTGTAGATGACACAAAAATTGGCCCTGTAGTTGATAATGAAGAGGATAGCTGTGGACTCCAGGATGGTATCAATGGTTTGGTTGAGTAGACAGATAAGTGGCAAACAGAATTTAATCCAGAGAAGTGTAAGATAATGCATTTTGGGAGGGCAATCAAAGCAAGGGAATACTCAATAAACGGCAAGTTATTGAGAAGGGTGAAGGAAGTGGGACACCTTGGAGTGCATGTCCACAGGTCCCTGAAGGTGGCAGGACAGGTAGAAAAGGTGGTAAAGAAAGTATATGGAATGCTTTGTTTTACTGGATGAGGTATTGAATACAAAAGCAGGGACGTAATGCTGGGACTGTAGAAAACGTTGGTAAGGCCACAGCTGGAATTTTGTGTACAGTTCTGGCCACATTACAGGAAGGACATAATTGCTCTGGAGAGAGTACAGAAGAGATTTACAAGAATGTTGCCCAAGGTTGAAAAATTGCAGCTATTGAGAAAGATTAGGAGGCTGGGGTTGTTTTCCTTGGAGGCTGAGGGGTGACTTGATTGAGGCGTACAAAATTATGAGGGGCCTAGATAGGGGAGACAGGGAAGACTTGTTTCCCCTAGCGGCGAGGTCAATTACCAGGGGCCGTAGATTTAAAGTGATTGGTAGAAGGATTAGAAGGGATATTAGGAAATTCTTTTTCACCCAGGATGGTAGGCAGCTGGAATTCACCGCCCAGGTTGGTGGTTGAGACAGAAACCCTCAACTCATTCAAAAGGCACCTATTTACATCCAAAAGGCTATGGGCCAGATGCTGGAAAGTGGGATTAGAATGGGCAGCTAGTTTGATTTCAGCCGGTGCAGGCACGATAGGCTAAATGGCCTCTTTCTGGGCCATAACATTTTTATGGTTCTGTGGTTCTATATGCTTTTCAAAGGGGAGTCGCCATAGAAAAAATGGAAATTTGTAACAATGCAGTTCCATACTTCCACCAGGTGTTCAAAAGAGACAGAATCACAGAATCACACAGTGCAGAAGAGGCCCTTCAGCCCATCGAGTCTGCACTGACACGTGAAAAACACCTGACCTATCTAGCTAATCCCATTTACCAGCATTTGGCCCATAGCCTTGAATGTTATGATGTGCCAAGTGCTCATCCAGGTACTTTTTAAAGGATGTGAGGCAACCCGCCTCCACCACCCTCCCAGGCAGTGCATTCCAGACTGTCACCACCCTCTGGGTAAAAAAGTTTTTCCTCACATCCCCCCTAAACCTCCTGCCCCTCAGAAGTCATAATTCAGTGGGAATTGCTTGTCAAAAATAACAGAACAAAATAATGCATGCAAAGCAGAATACCTAAAAGTAGCATTTCCAACATTTGCTATTGATCTTAGTAGGAAATTTATGTCCAGCTGTGAAGATGCCTGAACAGAAGTTTTTATACGGTAGCTGCTGTCTCAAAATGATAACATGATAAGTCACAACAAGGGAACTTGGTAAAGTAAGTTAGTTGCTATTTATATTACTGAGACAATGGCATGACATTACTTTTAGGTAGTTTGTGTTTATATTCAGAGCAATTTATTGAAGGCATAGTGGTTTATGTGGCCACAGATAAAGAAGACCATTAGGCATATCCTAACTCATCAATCCATATTACAGCATGCAATATTTCTCTGAAAGGTTCCAGGGCATAGGTAAAACTATACTACCTTTACCGGACCCATTTCATCTATTGATCACTCCTATGAAGAATAATACCCTGACATTTACCCTTCAAGTGATTATCTTTTCAGTTAAGTTTGTGTCCCTGTGCCTTAGTGGCACTACTTATTGTGACATCCAGTTTCAGATTTACATCCTTTTGCAATTTACCATCTTTTGAGACCCGTGCAAGCCACATCCTTTGAAGGTTAATAACTGAATAGTTTCTCCCTTCTTTCCTCATAACTCAGTCCTCTGGCACTAGTGATCGGTTTTGTAGATCTTTTCTGAATTTCTTCTAGAATGTTTTTACATCTCAATTAGACCTTGGTAACCAAAGTTGGACACACTAGTCAAGGTGTGTTCTGATCACTGCATTAATCACTCTGACTTTTATTTTGGTTTTATAGTTCATTTTTAAAATTCGTTCACAGAACGTGAGCGTCACTGACAAGGTGCAGCACTTATTGTCCATCCCTATTTGTCCTTGAGAATGTCAGCTGCCTTCTTGAACACAACTGAGTGGTTTGCTAGGCTATTTCAGAGGTCAGTTAAGAGTCAGCCACATTGTTGCGGGCCTGGAGTCATATACAAGCCAAAACAGCAAAGGACAGCAGATTTCATTCCCTAAAGGACATTATTATTCTGATAGTTTCATTGCCTCCTATACTAGCTTTTTAATTCCAGATTTTTAAAATTCCCTGCTGCTGTGTGTAGCATTTGAACTCATGTCTCTGGATCATTAGTCCACACCTCTGCATTTCTATTCCAGTAACGTAACCATTATTCTACAGTATGCATTTTCTGTTTTTCTTTGCTGCTTTATTTTGCCAATCCACAGTGATTGGACATATTGCGTGCAAGTCTACTAATATTCTGGAATTGCATTCAACTTCACCTTTAGCTGTTTTGAGACATTAATAAAGTTTCTGTGAAATACATTTGATCTTTCCATGTGCTCGTTTATATTATTCTCTTTGCATTAAGTTTCTGAATCCAAATCATTAACGTAAGCTAGAAATGGTTGGGATCATAACACCAGCCCCTGTAGCACTTCACTCAGTATATGCACTCGACCTTCAACACTGCTATTATTCCCCTAACAAGTAACCACAGTTCATTATTCTTCTGCCAATCTCTTATTTGTTTCAAGATTTATTCTATCTGAATCCCTACTGCTTTAAGCTAATCTAACAGTTTTTCATTGTCAAAGTTCTTGGAAATCTACATATGCAATATCGTTGGCTTTCTACAGCACTTAATATGTCACTTTCTCTAAGGGATGTTGACTAGGCAAGATAATTACCCTCTAAATACACACTGGCAGCTAATAACTACAGGCTTACCATACAAGTAATCCTCAAATTCACTCCTGTGAACTGATTCTATTATTTTATCCGTGGGGAGCTGTGGACCTGTAGTTGCATGGTTTTGTCACCTTCCTTGAAAATGAGTGTTACATTAGCCTATTTCCCAGCTAAGTGAGACTTCCACTGCATTTGTTAGGTCTCTCATGTTTTCTGCTAGCTTTAGTGCTGTAGGATGAATTCTATCCATTAATTGAAGGTAATTTGAAACTGTGGCAGATAGTGAAGTTGATACCAAATGACTGCAACAGCACAAAGCTGGGCTAGCAGAATAGACAGACAAGTGGCACATGGAATTTACTATGGAGAAATGTGAGGTAGTACATTTTGGCAGAAGGGATAGGGACAGGCAATATAGACTAAGTGGCACAGTTCTAAAGAGTGTATAGGGAGAGAGGGACATGGGGTTTCATGTGTATAGATCTTTGAAGGTGACAGGATAACATTGAGATAGTAGTAAAAGCATATGGGATCTTGGGCTTTATAAATAGAGATACTCAGTACAAAAGCAGTGAAATTATGCTGAACCTCGATAAAGCTCTGGTTGGGCCACAACTAGAGACATCCTTCCAGTTCTTGTCACCACAGTTTAGGAAGGATGTGGGAGTCCTTGAGAGGGTGAAGAGAAAAATGTACCAAATGGTTCCAAGGGGTGAGGGATTTTAGCTACAAGATTAAGTTGGAGAAGCGGGTTGTGCCCTTCAGAGCATAAGAGACTGAGGGGAGATTTGATAGAGGTGCATAAGATTATGACAAGTTTGGCTATTGTTACAACTGGTCCCCGGGAAAGGTCCCCCAAATTGTTATGCTCCCGGCTGAGGAGGAATGAACTGGCTCCCCTTCTTTATTCAACCCCCTCAGTTGGTCACAAGGAGGTTAATTTAAAAAGGATTCCTTCCCTCATGATTCTTTTTCCCAGTCCAAAGGTATTTATGCTTTAAAAAGAGCCAATTTAATCAGACTTTCTTGAATCAATGAAAGAGTGAATTTATTTGTTACTAAAATGTGAGAAAAAAATAATAAAAATGCAACACACATACACACAGATTAGAAATGAGAAGTGAGTCCAGAAATAAAAGTTAAAAAAGGTATACAAATCTGTCTTTTGCTTGTCTGTGAGGAGTAGATGGCGAAACATTTTGGCTGTTAAGTTGGGTGATTCCAGTAGTGCTGACTTTGGCAGTTGAGTAGTTGGTTTGGAGATTCTCAGTTCTACAGGTTGGCTGAAAGGAGTTGTCCTATTTCCTTTATGTCTGTGGCTTTGCTGGCTTGTGACTTATCTCCAGCAATCAGAGAGAGACTTTTTTACCTGCAAGTGCAGGGATGCCTAGTTGATATTCTTCAGCTGTGACCTTCACAGCACACACATACCAGACTAATACAGAGACCAGAGTTGCTGTTGGCTTTTAACCCCCTTTCTTGTGTATTCCTAGAATGGAAAAACAAATATGTCTTTTTCCCAGAAATGGCTTTCTTTCAACTCACATCATGTTCACAGTCTGGGGTATAACACAACAGGAGATGGTTCCTGCTGAGATGGTAATCAGCTTCTATTATCTCTACAGCCACAGGAGATTACAGTTCAGTTTTTGCATTGCACCTTTTCCTTTGAAGTGCCCCTGTCTGAAGTAGGCTTTGACACCATTTACGTGCAACTTCCGTTCTCTGGATTAGTTGGTCATGCGTAATCCACATAGGTATTTTCCAGCAAGGGGTAACTTTACAGTCTCAGCCAGAATTTACTTGTAGGTCCTTTTTTAAAAACACATCTTACTTAAAAGTTCAATATGTCTGCAAATAATTTGGGGCTATGATCCGTGGTCATAACAATATGATAGTCAAAGAAAAACTGTTATAATGAGCTGATGGTACAAGGGCTATGAGCCACAGGTTTAAGATTTTGACAAGAGATGACAGGGGGAATTATACAGTGAGTGATAATGATCTGGTGAAACTGAGATGATGACTGATTTTAAAAGGAAATTGAATGGAAATTGAGCGAAATAAACCTACAGGGTTATGAGCCCATTGGTTCATCAAGGAGATGGCCAATAAGTTCAAGAGGGCCATTGTTTGCCATTGCAACGATCCAGGAAGTCAGTTGGAGAAGCCCATTGGCTTCAGGGCCTTTGCTGGATTCCCTCAGGTGGATGGTGTGATCGACTGCATGCATATGGCTGTCGAGGCTCTCAATCAGCCAGTGGCCTTCATCTGCAGAAAGGGCTTCCATTCCATCAATGTCTAACTGCTCTGTGACCACTAAAAGCAGATCCTGCAGGTACATGCATGGTTCCTGGGACGCATTCTTAATGCATACATACTTTGGCAATCCCAGGTGCCGCAGCTTTTTCAGCCTGCCACAGCCTCCAGGGATGAATACTTGGAGATGAGAACTACCTACTAAGAGGGATACTTATGTCTGTAATGCATGGATACAGAGGAGAGTTACGACAACTGCCACAGGTCCACCTGAGCAACCATCAAGCAGACTACTGCAATTCAGGTGCTTAGATCAATCCGTTGGAGCGCTTCTGTATTCCTCAGCAAGGGTCTCGCGTATTGTGGTTTCCTGCTGAGGGGGAGGTGTTGAATGATAAGAATGTTGCTGATTGTGATGCCTCCTTTGATTGTGAGGATGTGGAGGAGGTTCCTGACCATGTGATGCAAGATGCAGGACCCCATGGACCATGGGCAGGGCAAAATGAGGTATGTGCAAGGGAGGATTGAGACGTCCGAATATGGATCAATCTCTTGTGACCCTTCGGCACTTTCAGAAAGACTCCGTTGAAGCCTTACCTTTAATCAGTCCAGCGCCCTTCAGTTTGCACTCCAATATCCAGGTACACGGCACACAGTGGCAAAGCTGAGGAGCTAAATGAATGCACCTTAATCTGTCACTTCAAGCCCATTGAGGAAGCATTGAAGGTCTCACAAGGGACCAAGAATGAGAATGAGAAGCAGCACCAGTGAAAGATTTATTGAGCCACATAACGGAAACGGGCAGGATTTTCTGTGCCTGCTGGTGTTGGGTGTGTTTAGCGACATGAGCAGACAATATGGCAAGAAGGCCAAAAATTTATTTCAGGACATCATGAAGCCAGTTTGCAATTGCCCGCTCTGCCTGTCAATGGCAGGCCACGTTTCCCGCTGTTGGACATTGGGAATCTCATTGTAATACATCTGCATCTCATTATAAGCACACCTTGCCGGAATAAACCTCCTTGCTGGGTCGTCCACCCATATTGGCATGCTGATGTGTTTCACAACAGCCTATTAAGGCATGCAGTTGGCAGGCTGCACTTTGAGGGCAGCTCGGAGGTGAGTGCACAGTAACATTGTGCTGCGCTCGCCAGGGTGTCCTGTTGAACTTCAAGGTTGAGGCGCATTGTAGGAGGGAGGTGCTAAGGCTGCCCTGTGGTTGAGGCGAGTTGGGGGATTGCTGGGCAAGGGCTGCCCTGTAGTTGATGATAGTGCACAAGCACATACAGGATGGCAGGGAGGGAAGCAGCCACGCCTTGGGGAAACCTTCTATAAAGAGACCATTCCTCCATATCTTTGACAGTTCAGATGCAGCCACATTGACATGCTTGGATAAAAGCAAAAAACTGCGGATGCTGGAAATCCATAACAAAAATAAAAATACCTGGAAAAACTCAGCAGGTCTGACAGCATCTGCGGAGAGGAACACAGTTAACGTCTCTCCGCAGATGCTGTCAGACCTGCTGAGATTGACATGCTTGGAGTTGGGCCTCTAGCTTATCTGCCCACTCAAGCAACGCATAGGCATGAAAGTGCGACCTAATGCTCCAGAGCTTTTCACCCCTTGGGCACATACTGCAAACTAATGAGTGTTTCAGTGGACTGCAGAACAGTTGGACATATGGGCACGTTGTACAATCTCCTTGCAAAAGCTGACCATGGAGCAGTCATTGGTGGATGCACTCTCAGTTCTTTGCAATGTCATCATCCTTGTTTGGACCAATCTTCCCTCATGGTGCAAACGAACAATGCAGCCTTGCAGCGCGGGTTAGGAGAATGCCTGTGCCTGAGCTGAGAGCACAACATGCAGCCCAATGGGCAAAGCTGCCACCAATCGGTCAGATGGAGTGGGGCGGAGGAAGATGGGGTTTCGGGCAGCCATGCAGCGCACTAAACTCTGGCCATCCAAGTGGTGGCCAGCACTCTCCAGAAAGCATTAAGGGGCTTTCAGACTTAACCAAGAGAGGTTCTTAGTACACCCATGCTAACACATGCATCTCTCTCTTTCATCCTGCAAGAAGATACACCAGGAGCCTGGAGTCTGGTGAACTAGCTGTTTGCCTCATGGCGTACAGGGGGCGGAGATGAAGGAAATGTGAGTGAGGGGGGTACCTAGCTGTGCAGAGGGAGGAGCAGCACCTCAGGAAGAAGGGATGTTTGGGGCTGCCACACATGCTGCTGAACGGCCACAGGGAGCTATTGTTGCTTGGCGCCTAGCTAGACCCAGGGTCTACAGACGCTGCCTTTCATTCCTGCAGATGCCCAAGAACCAGCTGCTGAAGACGGCACATGTCTAGGAAACTGATTGGTCACATCTGCAGGATTTGGTGCCACAGGGACATGAAGGGCATCCACTGCCAGTGGCCGTGAAAGTGACCACAGCGCTCAATTTTTCTGCCAGTGGCTTCTTTCAGGGCTCCACAGGCGACCTCTGTGGAATATCACAAGCCTCCACCCACAAGTGCATCCGTAAGATCATGGATGCCATCTTGGCAAGGGCACACAACTTTGTGCATTTCGCCCGGGACCAGGAAAACCAGGATGCAAGAGCGATTAGATGTGCCCAGATCTCAGGTTTCCCACAGGTGTAGGGTGCCATTGACTGCACTCATGTGGTGCTCAGATCTCCATTGCAACAACTATGTCAACTGCAAGGGATTCCATTCACTGAATGTTCAGCTGGTGTGTGACCATCACAAATGCATCCTGCAGGCCTGTGCATGGTTTCCAGGGAATGTCCATGGCTCCTACATTCTCAGTCGGTCACAGATCCCTGATATCTTCCAGGGTCCAGAGAGGCTGCAGGGTTGGCTTCTAGGGGACAAGGGCTACCCACTGAAGATGTAGCTGATGATGTGCCGGCCGCAGACTGAAGATATAATGAAGCTAATGGTGCAACACGCAACTTGGTGGAGCAAACCATTGGGATGCTGAAAATGAGGTTTTAGTACTTGGACTGGCCTGGTGGAGCCCTGCAATACAGTTCACAGAGGATGTCACGCATCATCATCACCTGCTGCACACTTTACAACCTGGCACTGCAACAGGGAGAGAAGCTGGCTGAGGAGAAGATGGAGGAATTGGAGGTCTCCTCTGATGAGGAGGATGTTGATAGGGATGAGGGTCAAGGGGTGCCCGAAGGTGAGGTTAAGCGCGATGAGGCCATCGCACTGACCAGATGAGGCAGGCGCACTCAGGAGGCCTTCATAGCTGCTAGATTTATGAAGGATGATGACAATATGCTGTGAGGAAACACCTTAGATCCTTACATTGCTTCTGTGAACATCTGATTCCAGTCTGGCTGATGGCAACACACATATCCTCTGTGAAAAGTCTCCTGTTGTGGAGACACAGCGGAGGCCCTAATAGTCATTGGATCCCAGGAGGATGATGACAACATGTAGTGAGGACACTCCACAGATCTTCACATAGCCTCTGTGAATTTCAGAGTCCTGTCTGGCTGAGGGCAGCTTCCTTGCGCCCTTACGACCATGATCAGGGTCGTATCATGGAGACGCAGCCGTGAAACTTTAAATGTACCTGATCCTTTGTCCACTTTCAGCACCTGACCCCTTCAGGAGCACAGCATCACCCGTCACAGATGCTGGAGAGATGGGGATCAGCCCCACCTCAAAGGTGCTGAGAGCAACACAGAGAGAATGAGGGAACTCTGTGACACCTGCCCACAACATTCTGGCAGCAATGACAAGCAACGTCGAGGTGTAGCCATCAGTAATATATCCAGGCAGTGTGAGGCTGGAACATCACTTTGGTCTGAAGGCTGCACAAAGCACAGAGAGGAGGCCCTGGACGGAGACAACCTGCCTTTATCTTGTGCAGAAAGGTTTCACATCTGAGTGACACAAAAACTGCTCATCAGAACAAGGAGCCATAAGCAAAGAAACATCCTTGGGAGTGTATTAACAAATTGAACATTATGTACAAGTGATTAATGCCCATGCCCAGGCTCTCCTCTACATTGGAGAGACCAAACACAGACTGGGAGACCGCTTTGTGGAGCACTTTCGGTCTGTCCGCAAGCATGATCCAGACCTCCCTGTCATTTGCCATTTCAACACTCCACCCTGCTCTCATGCCCACATGTCTGTCCTTAGCCTGCTGCAATGTTCCAGTGAAGCTCAACGCAAACTGGAGGAACAGCACCTCATCTTCCGACTAGGCACATTTCAGCCTTCTGGACTTAACATTGAGTTCAACAACTTCAGATTATGAACTCTCTCCTCCATCTCCACCCCCTTTCCGATCGCCCTTTTTCCAATAATTTATAATTTAAAAAATACATATTTTTCTTTTCCCACCTATTTTTAACTTATTTCATTCTATTGTTTTATCTCCACCTTTTAGCCCATTTCGATCCCTTTCTCCCACCCCACCCTCAGTATGGCCATCTGCCACTTGCTTGTCCTGCTTTCTACCCTTAATGTCCCCATTAGCACATTCCTTAGATAATATCACTACCGTCAACACCCCTTTGTCCTTTTGTCTATGACATCTTTGCAATCTCTTCTTTGCCTCCAACTATCACTGGCCCCCTATCCAGCTCTACCAGTCCCACACACCTCTACCAGCTTATATTTCACCTCATTTCTATATTTCCTTAGTTCTGTTGGAGAGTCATACGGACTCGAAAAGTCAACTGTGTTCCTCTCCGCAGATGCTGTCAGACCTGCTGAGTTTTTCCAGCTATTTTTGTTTTTGTCTGTGCAACTACATCTTCTTAACTTTTCTAAACTTGCCGTTATGTCTTGGTGCACCCTGGACATCCACAGCAGAGGCAGATGCAGCCTGCTGATTGCTACGCCCTGCCTGTGATGACCTTCTCTGGAGGGCCGAGACTTGCAGGGCCCCAGCACCCTCCTTGGCCTGTGGAAGTGAAGCTGCTGGGGTCACAGGAAGAAAGGATTCGGATAGGCCGGTCACTCCTGGAGTCACCTGGTTGGATGGCTGTGGGGTGTTGAGCTCCTGATCCTCCTCCCTATGGGTGCCTGACAACTCCTGGCTGACACTTGAGGAGGAGGAGTAGCTGGAGTGAGATCCAGCTGCCCTGCATCGCTCTTGTGTACATACTGCTGGAGGCCAACAATGGCATCAGCAATGGATTGAGCCCACACAGAGTGCAGGAGCAATGTCCTGGACCAAGGCCTCCATAATGGCAGCCATCCTACCAGTGTTGTCCTCAGTACGTTGCAATGCCGGTACTATCACCTCAGCTTGAAGGTGGACGGACTCCTCCATTATGCCTTGTAATCTGAGGAGTGCAGTGGACATCCCTTACTGATATTCCCAAGCTTGTCTTTGCAGCTCTAGAAACTGTGACATGACCAAGTCCAGAGGCTTGTCATCTGACTTGGACTCAGCAGATTTCTGCCCTCCAGCAGTCCTCTGTGAGCCGGGGACCTGGGAAGTCCCTGCCTCCGCCTGCTTTGGATAAGAAAGTTCAATGTGTTCAGCAGGTTGTGATCCCAGGGCTACTCTAAAGCTAGGTCCCAATGAGGTGTATGTCTCTGCGCTGGTGGATGGTGTGGCTGAGCGCTGTGACAGGACTTCAGGGAGGGTGCCTCCAGATTTCTCTTCAAAGGTTTCTTCAGAGCTTGATTGGAGGCCCTAGGTCATGGACTCCATCGGCTGTTTCCCAAATGTGCCTGCAAAAAGCAAGGAGAGATAATTAATGCATGGCAATGGCCTATGAAACAGGACACCTCACTCACAGGATGGTTGTCTGATGGATGTTGCATTGCTGGATCCTCACTTAGTAGAGCAGGTCAACCTCACCATCAGCACAGGAATGGTCCAGATCCTCGCCGGCCAGCTGGATAGCTCTGTTTTCAAAGTTCATGAGACCTTGATGTCAGGTATTCCTCCACCAGTTTGCGACCCTCTCTCTTGTTGTGTGCCTGCTTGTCCTGCATGACTAGAGATGGTGAGAGTATAAGCAGGATGCCTGCCAGGCCAGATGTTAAGTATGCGTGGCATGTGTGGGTGGTGAGTGGTCCCGTGGACAGAATGCGGATAATGATGATGTGTGTGAGAAAGTGAATGGTGATGTCCCTTGAACTGGCAGTGAGTGAGGGCCCTGTGGATGCACGATGGGTTTGTGAGTGTGTGAGTTGAGAGTGATGAAAAGAGTGATTTACCCTGGTGGAACGGAGGAGATCATTCATCCTCTTGTGGCACTGGTTGGCTGTCCTCTTTTGCTGGGAGTTGGCGCTGACCACTGCTGCCTCCCAAGCTGGATTGGTGATGTTGCTGCCCATCCCACAGCCAGAGCAGGGACAGAGAATGTCATAGCAGTCCTCCACTGTGTCCAAAAGGCACTTGAGGGACGCATCATTAAAACTGGGGGGTGCTGCAGAACAGGGGATAGACGTAAGGATTATTACAGTTTGCAAAGCAGATAAAACAAAGGACTATGCAGTTAGGTGGTGTTTGGCTGGTCTCGATGCGATGATTCCATGGGCAGGACTTTTAGATCATCGTGCGGGTGCGATCAGCAGGTCTGGGAGCGGCTGGGGATTGGACCGCCACCAGCGATCGGCCCCTGACTGCAATTTGACGCTGTCTGGCCAATTAACGGCCAGCCAGCGTGAAGTGTACACTGAAACGCTCAGCGCTGCTGGGGTGGGGGCGGGCGCTGATGTAAGCGCGGGCACGGGGGCGCGCTAAATGAAGCTCCCTGAAGGCAGAGAGCTGCCTTAGGGAGCTGAAGAATTTTAAACCATGAAATAAAAATTTTAAAATCCGGAATAAATGTCCACGCATCAGAATCAGTCACCTGAACACGTACATGATGAAAATTCTGTCCATATATATTTTTAAAATTTAATAACAGAAACCTCATCCTGCCGTTGGATGAGGTTTCATCAAAAATGCAAAGTCCGCCTGGCAGATTTGCCTGTCTGCCAACCGTAAGGTCGGACGGACCACGAAAAATCCAGGACAATTACAACTTTAATGGGCTTAATTGCCGTCTTAATTGTTGGTGAGCGCCCTTCCGATTTTTGTGCGTGCCCACCAAGAGAAATATCGCATGAGCGTGGGTTAACATTGATACACTCGCCCCCACACCTTGACGTGCTACTTTACACTTGAGTAGGCCAGGCGCGGGCCCACACACTGACCTGAAAATTCTGCCCACTGTTGTGGCTTTTTTGGTTGTAGTTGTGTGGTGCAGATTTCCACCTTTTATTCCCAAAAATTCTTCGCTCGCAGTAGATTTCTCTTCTCAGGATTGTTACTTTGCAAATCTGGGCACAATACATTTGAGAGAGAGAGAGGGCAAACAGTTTCAGCAGCTTCTTTCTGTACAATATTCTTTTGATGTCTCTTTTGGAAAAAATGCCTCTTAAAGTACCCTGTTGGCTGTATATTTCAGGGAAATTCTATTTGTCCATGTCTGCTAGACGAATAGAATTTCATTGTTTTTAGAACAGGTATATATTTTTATGTCTTGTCTCAGAAATGTTTGAAAAGTTTCAGGATAGTGTAAAGCCAACAGGAGATTGGGGTCTTTCACACTCCCCAGCGGGTTGAACCATCTGGCAGTCTTCATTATCCCTTAAAAGGTTTCATTTTTAAAAAATCCAACCAGAAAAGAAAAATTAGAAATCGTACCTTTAAAAAAAAGGAACATTTTGTAACAGTAGTGTAGAGAGGTTGATGGTGTGGTGTGTAGGGGATGTTATGTGAAGGTGTATTCACTGATGTTGACCACCCGAGTGAGGTCATTAAACCTCCTGTGACATTGCTGTCAGGTCCTGGGGTCCAGACTCTGGGGGTTGACCTTTCTGACTAACTGCTCCCATTCCCTTTTGACAGAGGTCCTTCGGGGTCTCCTGATCTGCAAGAAACAGCAGGCCGCCTGCACCATATGGTCAGCAACAATGTTGACATGGCGCCTTATCAGCAGCATTTTTAAACAGAAGGCAGTGCTGGAGGTGCCCACCTCAACTAGTGCCAAAATTATTTGAAGGATATGGGTAAATGGATTTTGTGTGTTTACCCAACTTGATCTGAATGGGCATGGACGTGTTGCGAATGAAAACCTCTGCAATCAAAAATTGGGGAAGATAACTTTCATGCCCATTGTGTGCTTGGAGGAGTAACTCATCCACAGCAGTGAGTTCAGAACCAGAAAGCAATGTGTACCTGCTCCACCCTTTCCCTAATAGAAATTACTCAGTAGTGAGAAACGAAATAAAGGAATGGCTCATCTCGCTGTTGGTACATGAGTTTGAGACTTGGATTCAGGAATGGTCCAATAAAAGTGAACCAGTAATATTGAGTCCCTATTGTATGGTATAAAAACCTGTGTGCAACGTTATGGCCTCACTTTCCTTTTTGTCTGTAGGTGGCAGTGAACTACCTCTGAGCAGCTTCCCACTGAATCTCAGCTACCTTAGAATTAGCAAACGAATACCAGCCAATTTTAGACAGACTGTGGCAAATGGCACAGTGAGATAAAGAACTGCCAGTGTATCATGTAGGGAATGCCATGTTCATAAAAGAAAAAGAATTTAATCTGAAAAGTTTATATTTTGCATAAAATTTGATTAAATAATGTGAATAAATTTATAGTTTGGGTGGAATATAAGTGAGGGCACAATCTAAGAACTAATGAATGTAGCCTAAGGTTGATTTGACTCAAAAGTATTACAGATCCATTTAAGCTAACACTCACTGAGTTTTTTTTTTAAATCATTGAACATAAATGCACAATACACTACCTTATTTCCTCACTGTCATCTCTGTCATTGTTTTTCCTCCATTCTTTGTTTCCTGCACTCCCATTTGAAACTAAAACCTCTGGAGCAAATGAACACAATATTAAATTACATTTAAGATTACCTGGTAGTCAGATTCGATGACAATAGAACAGCATGATTTCCTACCCATTGACTATGAATGGGCAGTTTCCTCAAAATAATATGGATTTAAGAAAAGCAACGTTCAAAGGAGCAAGGACGAAATAAAAGAAATAAATGAAAGCTATCTCAGTTGAGAGGAAATAAACGCTTTTGAAATTACAATGCGTATTTTGCAAATTAGATTTTTTTCAAGAAAATGAAAACTTAAACCAGCAGTACCCATACTGGAGGGAAAGAACATTTACAATAGAAATAAGAAAGCAATACAAAGCATTCAAAATTTGTGGGGAAAGGGGAACAGCAGGACTCCAGTGAAAGTATCCCGATTTGTTAAAACAGGTAAATAAACCTATTAAAGTCTCCTCAGCATATGAGTTTCAAAAAGAGAAACTATATGGTTTTGACCAATGACAAATACCATCTATGGAAAAATGTGCTCCCACCTTTCCATCTCCTGGAATATTAGCTAAGTGAATTCCCAGGATTCACTTTGTTGTCTCCTTCTGCTGTCTCTCTTCCAGTAAGCTGTCATTTTCAGAATTGTTGACAGTCACTGACTGTTTGATGTGACAACTATTTGAGAATTTTTGTCATTTTTCTAATAGGATTCCCATTCAAACAGTGAAGCTTCAGTGGGCATGTGTGCATTGCAGAATACTGTATCCATTTCATTGAAGGCTTCCATGTGCAGGTGTCACTACAGATTATTTAGTGCACAGGGTAAATCCTTTGGATTTGTGAAAGCTATTTGAGGGTAAATCTAGGTGTACTGTCTGAAATGTAAAATACATACAATGAATGAACTGAAAATGAACTCGACCAGCCATATAAATACTATGGCTTCAAGAGCAAGTTAGAGGCTGGCAATTCTGAGGCGAGTAACTCACCTCCTGACCCCTCAAAGTCTGTCCACCATCTACAAGGCACAAATCAGGAGTGTGATGGAATGCTCTCCACTTGCTTAGATAAATATGGCTCTAACATCACTCAAGAAGCTCGACACCATCCAAGGCAAGGCAGACCATTTGATCAAAACCCCATCCACCAACTTAAACATTCACTTGCATGCACCACTGTCACACAGTGGCAGCAGTGTGTACTATATACAAGATGCAATGCAGCAACTCACCAAGGATCCCTCAATATCACCTTCCAAACCAGTGACCTCTACCACCTAGAAAGATAAGGACAACAAATGTATAGGAACACCACCAACTACAACCCTCCTCTAAGCCACACACCAACCATAAACTATATCGCTATTCTTTCACTGTCGCTAGATCAGTCCTGGAATTTCCTTCCTAACAACACTATGGGTGTACCTACACCACTTGGATTCAGTAGTTCAAGAAGGTGGCTCATGAACATCTTCTCAAGGGCAATTAGGGATGGGCAACAAATGCTAGCCTTGCAAGCAAGACCCACACCCAGGAAACAATAAAATATATACTAACAACATACCTTGGGAGCTGAGTAAACCTCATTTTGCTTTGGATATATTTCTGGGAATTAGGAAATTGCCACTTTTTTACACA
Source organism: Carcharodon carcharias (assembly GCF_017639515.1). Classification (NCBI taxonomy): domain Eukaryota; kingdom Metazoa; phylum Chordata; class Chondrichthyes; order Lamniformes; family Lamnidae; genus Carcharodon; species Carcharodon carcharias. The sequence goes on from NC_054469.1 coordinate 62,097,121, forward strand.
TGGTCCTGGCTTTGGCAGGTTGCATACCAGCCAATCCCATTATTCCATCAACTAGCTCAATACCTAAATCTGGAAAGAGGCTGCAGTAAATATAACTGGTCACATTGAACAAGTAATTCGGCCCAACTGATTGATGTCAATGTTTATGCTCTACATAAGCCTTCTCCCACATTTCATCTAATCCTAGCAGCATGACCATCTCTTCTTTTCTCCCTCATGTGTTTGTCTAGCTTTTTCTTAAATGCGTCTGTGGAATCTGCCTCAAATACTCCTTGTTGTAGAATGTTTCCAAAAGATAAAGAAGTTTCTCCTGAATTCCCTAATGGATTCTGTTATAGAGTTGATCTTCGGACAACTTTTCTTAGTGGAACATTTAACTTTATTTACGGGACAGCAGCAGTAGCTACATGTGTGCATCTAACTCCATAACTAAAGAAGAACTCTCCTGTAGAGGTTCCCTGTGCTGCTAACACATTGGTTTACACAGATCATGTGATCTTACATCACAGGATTATCCTTAAGGCTACAGTCGTACATTTCCAAAAACTATAATTACTACATTCCTTCCCCTTTAACTTTTCTGTACACTTTGTATTTACAAGGATATTTATCTCATGACAATACAATATTTACATAAGTCATGAAATTACAAGTTCAGTCTTTCAGGTGGTTTCCTGATCTGTGTGGAACATCGCAGCTCCATAACTTCCGATTCTTTTGTAGGAAACACATTCCCTGGAACCGCATTAATATCAGGTACCTCATTAGGCACTTGCAGTTTAGTGCCTTTCACTCCGACAGAGACATCGGGCATGTCTGTCCTTGGTTGAGCAACTTCAACAGGGATGACAGGTTCAGTAATGGTTACAGGTGGAACATCATCTTTTTGGGGTATCTCTCTTTTCTTAAATGATCCACATGCTTACGGGTGATCCAGCCCTCCATTTCCACGTGTGGCCTGGTCACAGACCATACTTTACCAGGTAACCACTTCGGTCCTCCACCGAAATTCCTTACATACACTGCTTCTCCAACAGTAAAATGTCTCTCACGACTATGCAAATCATGAGTCACACTTTGGTTCCCTTGACTTTTCTCCATTTTTCCTTGACTTATCTCCACTTTCCCCCTCAATATGGGAAGTATCAGGCTCAGCCTTGTTCAAAGATGGCGCCTCATTAGTAACTCTGCATCCTCTTCCTATGTGTCTTCTTCTTTCTACCACAGAGTTTAGTCTCAGCCTTCTTTTTGACTTCACTGTCAGCCAGACTTCTCTTAGGAGAAATCTCAGCTTGATTTAGTTCAGTAGTTGAGCTACCCATGACTTCATTACCCGCTCGCATATTGTAAAGTTCTATGATTTTCCTTTCAAGGCCTCTTTAGTTTCATCTAGCTGATTCTTCAGTTCTTTGCTAAACAGTTAGCTTCACTGAGCTGACATGCCTTGGAGTTTCGCTGAACTCCTGTCTCCCGGCTGTATCCAGCAATAAGTGACTCCTAGGGCTTCCGGTGTGCTTTCTCCAATTACCAAGGCTTCCCCTGAGCCCTCTTTGAGTTTCTTAAGCTGTGCTTCCATTCTACTGTTTAAGACAGCTTTTAATTCTTCATGTTGCTGAATGGTTACACATTCCTTTTGCGTTTGATCTTGAAGGACCATCAATTGTTCTTTCAAATGTTTCATTTCTTGTTGCCCTCCCTCTGGGGTCACCTGTTGCCCTCCGTAGAGTTACCCCCACTCTGGGGTCTCTTCTAATTTTCTGTCCATAGGCATTTTTTTTTGTACTTACCACTTTAAAGGTATTCCTGCTTTAAGAGCAGTCACCATTTTTTTACTCGGGCTGTCTCTGCAGCTGTCAACTTTTCTGTGCTGTATTTCCTGCATTTTTCGAGTTTTCGTGGGATCCCCATGATCATGAGTGATCTTCTTTTTTAACTTTGTAAAGCTTCATTCCTGTTCGGAAAAAAAAACACACAGCAGCGATTCCTTCTCCCTTTTCTGGGCGATTCTGCAGGGTTTTTCCTTTTTTCTAATCCCGCAGATTCTTTTGATGTTGGACATCCCGCACTTCGGGACACCCAGTGGCCTCGTGGTCCAGTCGGGGCCTTTTTTTATTGTTTGAATTTAAAACTGCAGCACTGCCTCTGCTCTGATTGATTCTTTTTTTTCTTGCAAGCTGTGTGTCAACTTCTCCAACCTACTGAGCCTGCGGGACTGCCGCCTATTTTATAATTTAAGAACAGATTCTCTTTTTGTAATGTTTTGCTCACCCATCTTGTGGATTCTCACTCGGGGTCTTGCAATTTTGGTATTTTTTTTAAATGTCTGGAGTGGTCTGGGAGATTTCTCAGCCATTGGGATTGGGACCCGTTTGCTCTTTAACTTAAAGTGACAGCATACCTGGTGAGTATACTTTCCTTTCCTTTTAATTATTTTAGATACTCATAATCTCTGGGTGAGGGGCAGCACTGGACCAGATTTACCCTTGTCACCAGTTTGTTTCTAGAGTTGATCGTCAGGCAACTTTTTTTAGTGGAGACATTTAACGTTATTTACAAGACAGCATCAGCAACTACACGTGTGCGAACTCCATAACTAAAGGAAAACTCTTTGTAGTGGTTCCCTGTGCTGCTAACACATTGCTTTGCACAGATCATGTGATCTTACAACACAGGATTATTCTTAAAGCTACAGCTCTACATTTCCCAAAAGTATAATAACTACAAATTCGTAGTGATTATTTTATATTTATGACTCTAGTTTTGAATCTGATTTAAACCCTTTCATGGTATTAAAGTCCTCTATCAGGTCATTCCTCAGCCTTATCTTTTCTAGAGAAAAGAGTCCCATTCGGTCTTTTGTGGTAGTTATAACCAGAACTAGCCATGCCCCTAACCAAGCTGTTCCAGTGCAGCTACAACACTGGCATCTACCTGGCAATGTGGCAAATTGCCCAGGTATGTCCTGTACACACAAAGCAGGACAAATCCAATACGGCCAATTACTGCCCTATCAGTATACTCTCCATCATCAGTAAAGTGATGGAAGGTGTCATCAATGGTGCTGTCAAGTGGCACTTACACAGCAATAACCTGCTCACTGATGCTCAGTCTGGGTTCCGCCAGGGGCACTCAACTCCTGACCTCATTACAGCCTTAGTTCAAACATGGACAAAAGAGCTGAACTGACAGCAGTGTGCACTATATACATGATACACTGCAATAACTCACCAAGCTCCTTCAACAGCACCTTGCAAATCTAGGACCTCTAACTCCAAAATGACAAGAGACAATTTTTTCTCAGATCAGTCGCGGAAGAATTTTGGGAATTAATGTCTCACTCAGTTACTCAGTTCAGTCCAGTGGAGGTAAAGCTTTTCATTTCCATTTCAAATTTAAATTTATTTTCACCTGGATCTTGGAAAACAATTATTGTTTTAATTTGTTTATGAATATCTGATCTTAATTACAGCAACTCAAAAGGGAATTCCTCTCATTTCTGATCTTAATGCCCTCTCCATGGGGTCACATTCAGAGGAAATGAAAACAACTGTTAACCTTATCTCTTTGGCTCTTTACTAACAGCACAAGGTGGCAGTAGAGGAATATTCATTATACATTTCATTCAATTTAAGATTAAGCTATCTTGCCATGAATTTGTTGTGGCTGGTTTAGCATTCTGCTTTAATTAGAATTGTTTTCCAAAGGAATACTGATTTGTAAGTTTGTGAAAATCAGCCCTATTAAGTATTTTTTCTACAATTAAACTGAAACAGATAAGATAATATTTTCCAAGAGAGATTTGAAGTGCTGCTGTTTTTAACTGTAGCTAATATATAATGTATTCTGGATACAAATCACGACAAGGATGGGTTGGGTACCACAGAGCATACTCTTTCATCTCCACATCACCACTCCAAGCCAAAACGATAAAAGTCACTCTGGGTGCTATTTTATGGAGCCTCTCAGAATGTAAAAATATATGGGAAATTGAGTATACGCTCAAACCAGAAAACATAGCAGACATATGGAGAAACAACAAGAGAGTGGGAGTTGAAAGAGCTGCTGGAGACTCAATGGGCTGAATGACCTCCTTATGTGCTATACTATACTCTGATTCTGTATGAATATCTACTTTGTATTAGTATTAATCCCACCCAGAGAGAGCTGAGCCCATAGAGATGCTGTTCCCCACCAAAAGGAATGGATGTATATAAATAGCAGCCACAGTAGTTAATGATATGTTAGTTAATTCCTTCAAAATAAATAGCTAGTTGGGAATATAATTGAGGATTCAATGAATAAGTACAGCACAGATGGGAAAATGTTCCATAAAACTCTGTGGTCCCGAGGCAACGGAAGTGCTATTCAGGAAAGCAAAAAGCCAGTTGAATAATACACATTTTGAGGTGAGTAGCTATTTTCCAGCTTTTTTTGACGTTCTTTTGGCAGTCAGACATAACGGGCAGAATCATCCCAGATTTGCACCAAGTACGATAGTGGGCGGGTCAAACGATGTTTAACCCGCCGGCCACGATGGTGGCTTTTCATGCCGTATCGTCCCAAACCCATCACTTTTTAATGCATTCCTGGGAAACACGCCATTTCCATGGTGAGCAGGCTCTCATTCGCTTGGCCTGCCGTCACCTCACAGTGTCATCACACCAGGCACCACATTTAAAGTACAGTCACATTCAGTGTTTCCAGCCCACGACTGCAGCAAAACAGACATGGCCCCAAAAGCAAGAAGGCTGCAGCCCTCGAGCAAATTTTGGATACCGTGGAGGCCGCTATGATGTCCTCTACCCCCGCTCTGGCCGCAGGAGGGGCAGCTACATTACCTCTCCGGCTTGGTAGGCAATGGCAGTGGTGATCAGTGCCAATGTTGCAAAGAAGAGGTTGGCTATCCAATGCAGAAAAAGGATGAATGATCTCATCCGTGTAGCCAGGGTATAGCAACCATCTCATGACTCTAAACTCACATTGAAGCCCATCGCACATTTGCTGGCACCTCACTCACTGCCACTCAAGGAACATCACCACTCACTCTCTCACACACACCCTCACATCTCCATCTGGCCTCATCTCTTCTGGAGACTGCCTCCTTAGCCCTTAACAACTTGAGGCCACTTGCACAGATCAACATGTGCCCCCCCATGCACCCTGGGATACCCTCCTTCTCCAGAACAGCCCTCGTCCTGCAGCCTCTTCCCTTGCCTGAGGTCACTTCTCCCCCTTCCCCAAGGAAGCCCTGCAGCCATTGAAAAGCCACCCACATATGGCTAATCTGGATTGGTAGAGACCTACCCTTGAGCCCCCCTAAAAGTGATGAGGTGCTGTCCATGAAGCCTGGCGCTGATGACTGCGAGTGCTGACTGAAGCAGGTCGGGAAACAAACCTTGAAGTCCTGAGTGAAGTGCAGTCCACCAGGTGCATGTTGCTTATGTGCTGTTGTGAAACACATCGGCGTGTTTTGCCACCGACATGGGCAGACAATACAGCCGGTGGTTGGGGCAGGATTCCGGCGGCTGGCCTAATAATGATAAGCTGATGTATTACAATGAGGTTCCTGATGACAGGAAACGTGGCTCGCCGTCAGCAAGCTGAGTGGACGATCGCAAACTGGTTTCACATCATGAAACTGATCGCGCCATATTGTCCGCTCGTGCCACTAAACACCTGTCGCTGGTGGGCACGGAAGATACTCTCCAACATTTTCTTACCCTACCATGGGGAAATGGAATAGCATGGGTGGTATCCACTGAGGCAAAATACACACGGCCTTGGAAAAAGGAGCCTTTAAAGGAACAGTGGGCAGAATCATCCCAGATTTGGACTAAGTGCGGTAGCAGGCAGGTGGTCAGCACCAAAGTCTGCAAAAGAAGTCAGCCATCCATTGCCGCCACAGGATGAATGGTCTCATCCATTCTGCCAGGGTAACTCACTCTTATCATCACTCTCAACTCATATACTCACAAACCCATCACACACACACAGGGATCTCACACCTCAAGAGGCAACACCATCAACTCACATACACAATCTCACATCTCCATCAGGCTCATATCCTCTCGAGTTCACATCTTCATTCCTGTCCATGGCGCCGCTAACCACACGAACATTCCACACAGTGCCATGTGTCCTGCTCACACTCTTTCCATCTGCTTCCATGCAGGAGAATCTTGCTCACATCAGCAGAAGGCCCAGTCCGGGGGTAGAGTGGCCCACATTAGGCCCTTCATTCACTTTGAGGAGCGTGCCATCACACTGACTGGTGAGAATATGGACCCTGCCTGCGGAGATGGTGAGGTTGACGGTGAACACCCACCTGAGGATCCTGCACCACATCATCCCCCTCTTAATGTAACTGTGAGTGCTCGCTCTCTCCTGCTTTTAACTCTGCTGCCATGAACGAATTATCTCTACTTTAGTTTACAGGGAGCTCTGCCAAGTGACAGACACCCTCAGCCAGCCAGTCCCTCAGCTCCATCCATATCCTCACCTCCAGCCAAGAGGACACCACCTCCATTGAAGAGCTGGAAATAAGCAACCTGGAAGACCCATCACAGTGCTAACACACACTTGTGCAGAGACCTCGGTGGGTCCTAGATCGAGAGCAGGCTCTGGTTCCCAATCTAGGTACAGTAGGGTACAAGGAGAACTGGAATGGCAATAGAGATAGGCAATTTAATAGGGGAATAGATAGACATTTCTGCAGCCGCAGGCATGAATCCAGGATGGTGTGTTGTCTCCCTAGTGCCAGGGTCAAAGATGTCACTGAACATCTGCAGAGCACCTTAAAGGGGGAGGGTAAACAGCCAACAGTCGTAGTCCAAATTGGTACAGATGGCTGGAAAAATTCAGCAGGTCTGACAGCATCTGTGGAGAGGAATACAGTTGACGTTTCGAGTCCGTATGACTCTTCATCAGAACTAAGGAAATAGAGAAATGAAGTGAAATATAAGCTGGTAGAGGGGGTTAGGACAGGTAGAGCTGGATAGGGGGCCAGTGATAGGTAGAGGCAAAGAAGAGATTGCCAAAGATGTCATAGCCAAAAGGACAAAGGGGTGTTGATGGTGGTGATATTATCTAAGGAATGTGCTAATGGGGTCATTAAGGGTAGAAAGCAGGACAAGCAAGTGGCAGATGGCCCTAGTGGGGATGGGGTGGGGGGAAGGGATTGAAATGGGCTAAAAGGTGGAGATAAAATAATAGATCAAAATAAATTTAAAAATAGGTGGGAAAAGAAAAATATATATTTTTAAAAATTATAAATTATTGGACAAAGGGGGACTGGAAAGGGGGTGGAGATGGAGGAAAGAGTTCATGATCTGAAATTGTTGAACTCAATATTAAGTCCGGAAGGCTGTAAAGTGCCTAGTTGGAAGACGAGGTGCTGTTCCTCCAGTTTGCGTTGAGCTTCACCGGAACAATGCAGCATGCCAAGGACGGACATGTGGGCATGAGAGCAGGGTGGTGTGTTGAAATGGCAAGTGACAGGGAGGTCTGGATCATGCTTGCGGACAGACTGAAGGTGTTCCACAAAGCGGTCACCCTGTCTGCATTTGGTCTCTTCAATGTAGAGGAGACCACGTTGGGAGCAGCGAATGCAGTAGACTAAATTGAGGGAAATGCAAGTGAAGTATTGCTTCACTTGAAAGGAGTGTTTTGGCCCTTGGATGGTGAGGAGGGGGAAAGTAAAGGGACAGATATTGCACCTTCTGCGGTTGCATGGGAAGGTGCTGTGTGAGGGGGTTGAGGTGTAGGGGGTGATGGAGGAAGGGACCAGGGTGTCCCGGAGAGAATAATCCCTGTGGAAAGCCGCTGGGGAGGATGAAGGGAAGATGTGTTTGGTGGTGGCATCATCCTGGAGTTGGCAGAAATGGCGGAGGATGATCCTTTGAATGCGGAGGCTGGTGGGGTGATAAGTGAGGACAAGGGGGACCCTATCATGGCTCTGGGAGGGAGGAGAAGGCGTGAGGGTGGATGCGCGAGAGATGGACCGGACACGGTTGAGGGCCCTGGAAAACCTCGGTTAAGGAAGAAAGAAGACATGTCAGAGGAACTGTTTTTGAAAGTGGCATCATCGGAACAGATGCGACGGAGGCGAAGGAACTGAGAGAATGGGATGGAGTCCCTACAGGAATCGGGGTGTGAGGAGCTGTATTCGAGGTAGCTGTGGGAGTTGGTAGGCTTGTAATGAATATTGGTGGACAGTCTATCACCAGAAATTGAGACAGAGAGGTCAAGGAAGGGAAGGGAAGTGTCAGTGATGGACCACATGAAAATGATGGAGAGGTGGAAATTGGAAGCAAAATTAATAAATTTTTTCAGATCCAGACGAGAGCATGAAGCGGCACCGAAGCAGTCAGCGATGTACCGGAGAAAGAGTTGTGAGAGAGGGCCTGAGTAGGACGGGAACAAAGAATGTTCCACATGCCCCATAAAGAGGCAGGCAAAACTGGGGCCCATGCGGGTACCCATAGCCACACCTTTTATTTGGAGGACGTGAGACGAGTTTAAGGAGAAATTGTTCAGTGAGGGAACATATTCAGCCAGACAGAGAAGAGTAGTGGTGGATGGGGATTGTTCGGGCCTCTGTCCAAAGAAGAAGTGGAGAGCCCTCAGACAATCGAGGTGGGGGATGGAGGTGTAGAGGGATTGGACGTCCCTGGTGAAGAGGAGGCGGTTGGGGCCAAGGAACTGAAAATTGTTGATTTGATATAGGGCATGAGAGGGATTGCAGATGTAGGTGGGAAGACACCCTGGTCCACTCCTCCTCAACCCCCTCCCACGGCACCTTCCGCAGATGGTGCAACACCTGCCCTTTTACTTCCCCCTCCTCACCGTCCAAGGGCCCAAACACTCCATTCAAGTGAAGCTGCGCTTCACTTGCACTTCCCTTAATTTAGACTACTGCGTTCACTGCTCCCAATGCGGTCTCCTCTACCTTGGAGAGACCAAACACAGACTGAGAGACCGCTTTGCGGAACACCTTCGGTCTGTCTGCAAGCATATCCCAGACCTCCCTGTCGCTTGCCATTTCAATACTCCACCCTGCTCTCATGCCCACGTGTTTGTCCTTGGCCTGCTGCAATGTTCCAGTGAAGCTCAATGCAAACTGGAAGAACAGCACCTCATCTTCCGACTAGGCACTTTACAGCCTTCCGGACTTAATATTGAGTTCAACAATTTCAGATCATGAACTCTTTCCTCCATCCCCACCCCCTTTCCGATCTCCCTTTTTCTAATAATTTATAATTTAAAAAATATATATTTTTCTTTTCCCACCTATTTTTAAATTTATTTTGATTTATTGTTTTATCTCCACCTTTTAGCCCATTTCAATCCCTTCCCCCCACACAACCCCCACAATGGCCATCTGCCACTAGCTTGTTCTGCTTGCTACCCTTAATGTCCCCATTAGCACATTCCTTAGATAATATCCCTTTGTCCTTTTGTCTATGACATCCTTGTCGATCCCTTCTTGGCCTTTACCTATCACTGGCCCCCACCGCCCTCTACCAGCTTATATTTCACCACATTTCTCTATTTCCTTAGTTCTGATGAAGAGTCATATGGACTTGAAATGTTAACTGTGTTCCTCTCCGCAGATGCTGAGTTTTTCCAGGTATTTTTGTTTTTGTTTCAGATTTCCAGCATCCGCAGTATTTTGCTTTTATCTTGGTACAGATGGCATTGGCAGAAGGAGAGATGCTGTCCTGCAATCAGAATTTAGGGAGCTTAGGTAGGAAATTAGCAAGCAGGACCCCAGAAATAGTAATCTCTGAATCACTGCCAGAAACATGAACAAGTGAGCAAAGAAATAGGAGGATAAAGCAGATGAATGCATAGTTGGAAAGATGGTGGAGGAGGGAGGGGTTTAGATTCTTGGGACATTGGGACCGCCTTTGAGGGAGACGGGACCTGTAAAGGATGGCATGGGTTGCACCTAAACAGAGCCCGGACTGAGTTCCTTGTGAGGCTATTTGCTAGTGCTACTCGGGACAGTTTAAACTAACTTGACAGGAATGTGGGAACCAGGAGACATATCAGAATGGAATACCAAGGTGCAGAGAATATTGGCAGAGTTAGTTAACACTAGAGTAGCGAATAGTAAGTTATTAGGCAGGGCCAGATTAAGGAAGAAAGTAATAAAGTTTAAATTAGGGCTAATGTTCATATATGTGAATGTATGGAGTGACGTTAATGTAATTGATGTGTTACAGGTGCAGGTTGTGGGTATAATTGAGCCCTGGCTCAAAGAAGAGCTGGACTGGGCATTGAGTATTCCAGGATACAAGATAAAGTTAGGAAAGGAAGAAAAGAGAGAGGAGTGGTGGTATTGGTTAAGGGGAGTATTGCCCTGCTGGAGAGAAAGGATATCCCAGAGGGGTCAGGGACAGAATCCATTTGGTTAGACCTAAGGAATAAAAAAAGTGCAATTACATTGCTTGACATGGTCTACAAGCCTCCAACTAGTGGGAAGGATGTAGAGGAACAAATTTGCAAGGAAATTACAGAGTTGCAAGAATTATAGAGTATTGCTGAAAAAGGAGACATGCTATCAAAGCTTTTTGTCTTACACTCATCAGGGCAGCCATACAATAAACCAACAGTAAGGGGAACAATGATTCATTCTGCATGAGAAGACAGTGCTGATTGATTGGCAAGTGGACTCTGATTGGTAGAGGCGTTGCCGTAGAGAGCACACCAGAGAACAGTTAACTGTTAACTGCCAAGTTTTTATTTCAAAATTCAAACCAGGCAGGTCAACTCTAATTTTTCAAGGCATTGTTGTGGGGGAATGGTGGTCCGACAGGCTTTTGTTTAGTTGGAATGCTCCTTCTGTCTGTGAAGAACATGGCCCTGTCCATGAATATATGTGACTTCTAGCACACATAAGCGAGCCATACTGCTGGCCTGACTGACTAACTTAAATTGGTTTTAATGCAGTAACTACACAAGTAATATTCTCCACTAACAAGATGCTGCTGTCAAGCCAACAAAAACATCTACCTATCACAAAGCTGAATAATATGAATTTCAGTGCCAGTGTGATGCCAGCTCGTAGGCCATAAAGTCCTAAAGACTGCTACTGGATTGTATCAAACAGCACATCCCTTCAGCTATTCGCAACAGGCAAAGTACTGACCATACCAAACCAGCCTACGCTTGAAAAGTTAAAACATAGTGTCAATCATTAGATGTGATACGCTACTTGCTGTGCGTGGTGGTGGTAGAATTAGTTGAAACAGGGCCCGAGGTGAACGCTTCTACCTTGGCCCCAAATTCACTAACACAAAATGAGGAGCAAGCTCGAAAACATTGCGAACCAGTGCACTTGCTCTTTGCTATTCCACTGCCGGATACGCCTGCTCTGCATGGGAAAGACCTACTCATGCTAAGATGGATGCATTCTGAATGCAAACTACTGACTTATCACAGGTTGTTTCAAACCAACAAACACCAACAGCCTATATATCCTGGCGGGTATCGCTCGATATAAGAAGAACAGTAGCCAGCAAGAAACAGCGACTCCATCAAACATCAGATGACAGTTCCAAGACAACAGAACTAGGGAATTAGAATCAAAGGTTGGCAGGAAAAATGGTACCTGAACAATGGGCTACCTTCAAAGAAAAAGTGGTTCAGGCACAGTCAAGTGTTATGATAAAGTAGGTGGCAATTGCCAGGCCGACCAAATCCCAAAGGGAAATTTAGCCAAGCTATCACAACGATTTGCGATTTGTATTGTTATTACGAGAAGGTGTGTGCACTGAAGTCAGAGGTGATGATTCCACAATCACTTTTTGAGATTTTAAGTATTAAGTTAAAACATTTATTAACAGAAGAAAAAAACTTACACAAGATTACCATTATACAATTAAATTTAGTCTTGCAACATTTCCCAAAATATTTCTAATTAACTAGACTCCCCAAATAAACACCCTTTTCAGGCAACAGTCCAAATATCTTCTTAATCTAGAAAACATCCAGTGATATTACTGCAAGGCACCCACTGTTGCTATATGGGAGGTATTTCAAAGCTTCTCTCTCCCTCTCACTGGAAATCCAAGGCTTATAACAAAACCTTGCTTTCTGGTACAAGCAAACACTTCTCCGGGGTGGCTAGAGTCTGCTTCTTCACAAGAATGTCTTCACACAGTCTGCCTTTCAAGATTTCATATGGCAACTTACATATAGCTTTCAATCTTTTCTTAAATATATTTATCCCCTTTGATCTCTAAATCCCATTGTTTAAACTTTGCTTTGGAAGTTATTTTTCCCTGAATATAAAAATCTTTCCTGTTGCTCTTATGGCCAGCGCTTCCAGGAAAAAAATAAACTTAATAACGTTACCTTACTTAGCTATAATTTTGCCAGTTATTAAACCATCCGAACATACCTCTTTGAAATTCAAACACCTATCAACTTATCTACAAATGCAAATGTTTGCTGTAACCCATTTACTTGTCTTACTTAGCTCATCTGTTAAATTAAATGAAATTAGTCACACACACACACACACACACACACACACACACACACACACACACACTCACACAAACAAACTTCAGTATCCCACTGTAATATTAGGAAAAAATGACATCTCCTTTACACAAGGTATATTCCTTCAAAGGGGAAAGGTAAGGCAAACAAATCCAGAGCTTCCTGGATGAAAAAAGCGATAGAGATTAAGATGAAGGAGAAAAAGTATACTTATGATGTCAGGTAGATAATACAACTGAGAACCAGGCTGCATATAGAAGGTTCAGAGGGGAAGTAAAATTATCATTTCCAAATAAGATGAGCAAAGACGGAGTGGAAAAGAGACTGGTAGCTGACAAAGGGTGGTAAAAGGAGGAGAAGGGCCGATTAGGGACTAAAAAGAGGAATTATGTATGAAGGCAGGGGAATAGCTGAAGTATTAAATTAACACTTTGTACCTGTCTTATCAGGGTAGAAGGTGTTACCCGGGCCATGGTAAGAAAGCAGATGATTAATACACTAGAAGGCTTTAAAATTGATAAGGAGGAGGTATTGGGAGGAGGTATTAAAGTTGATAAAGCACCAGGACTGGATGAGATGTATCCAAAGATGTTAAGGGAAGTGAGATTGGAAATTGCGGAGGCACTGGCCATAATTTTTTAGTCTTGCTTAGACTTAGGGTGGTACCAGAGGAATCAAGAATTGCAAATGTTATCCCTTGTTCAAAAAAAGGATATATGGGTAAGCCCAAGAAATATAGGCCAGTCAGTTTAACTTCAGTGGTGGGAAACTTCTAGAAACAATAATTCAGGATTAAATGAATAGTCATATGGACAAATGCAGGTTAATTAAGGAAATTTAGAACAGATTTGTTAAAGGAAAATCATGTTTAACTAACTTGCTTGAGTTTTTTGATGAGGTGATAGAGAGGGTTGATAGGGGAAATGCTGTTGATGTGGTGTACATGGACTTCTAGAAGGCATTTGATACAGAACTGAATTGTAAGCAAAGTTATTGCTCATGGACTAGCAGGGGCAATAGCAACATTGATACAAAATTTGCTGAGTGACAGGAAACAGAGACCAGTGGTTAATGGATGTTAATGGTGGAAGGGTTGTAGTTGAGTTCCCCAGGGGTCAGTGCTAGGACTCTTGCTTTTCCTGATATATATGTTAATGAGTTAGACCTTGGCATACAGGGCACAATTTCAAAATTTGTGGATTATACGAAACTTAGTAGCATTGTGAACTGTGAAGAGGATAGTGTAGAATCTCAAAAGGACGTACACAAATTGATGCAATGGGCGAACAATTGGAAAATGACGCTCAAGCCCCCCCCAAGAATCTTATATGTTTCAACTAGATCATCTCTCATTCTTCGAGACTCCAATGAGTATATACACACCCTGCTGAACCTTTCCTCATTAGGCAACCTCTTCATCCCAGGAGTCAACCTAGTGAGCCTTCTCTGAATTGCTTCCAATGCAAGTACATGTAAGGAGACCCGAACTGTACACAGTACTGTTGGTATGCTCTCACCAATGTCCTGTACAGTTTATACTTTATACTACCTTTATACTTCAGCCCGCTTGCAATGAAGGCCAACGTCCTGTTTGCTTTCCTAATTACTTGTTGTGCTTGCATGATAACATTAGTAATTCATGTACAAGGACACCCAGATTCTTCTGTACTGCAGTATTCTGCCATCTCCCTCTATTTTATTAATATTCTGCTTTTCTATTCTACCTACCAAAGTGGACAACCTCACATTTTCCCACTTGGTACTCCATTTGCCAATTTTTTGTCCACTCACTTAGCCTAACTAAGTTCCTTTGCAGACTCTTTGAGTGGAATTTTCCCATCCCACCGGGAGGGTTTCGTGATGGGTGGGAGTGGAGGATACAGCGGCAGTCAAAAAGTCGGCAACCCACCAGCATAAAAACAGTCAGTTATCCTGCTGACTTGTGGCGTGAATGCCATTTACATACATTAACATCTCATGAATGCTCATTAAAACAGCTGCTCGCGGTATCTTGTTATGCCTTCCAATCTTGTGTCATGCTAGCAGGAAATTACGTCGGTCTCAAACCTATTTGAAAAGGCATGGCATGCACAAATTGGGCCTCAGTTCGCTGGCAACTTTGAGGTGAGTGCAACATACATAGCCTACCTGCCATAGCACTGTGCCAGTCTTGTTGCGATGAACACCACACTGCTGCAGCTTTAGGGTTGGTCTGCTCCTGCTCTTTGCCTACATTGTCCCAAAGAACCCCACTGTGCTGTGGTACTCATGCAGGCCTCCACTTTCAGAATCTAGCACTTCAGCTGGGGGTGGGCTTGGTGAGCACAAGGGGGAAGGAAGGCTGTTGAATGGTAGTGAGGAGGAAGGGTGATCATGAGAGGGGCAATGAGGAGGGAAGGCTGCGGAATGGCAGTGAGGGGGAAAGGTGAACACAAGGGGACCTTTATGGGGTCACCCTCTAACTTCTTGTGAAGTTCTTGTTCACTTCTTGAGTGAACAGGAACATGATTAAAGAGAAAGGCGGAAGACCTCCTTGAGATGAAAGCCACTTCCAATGGCTTCATGAGCACTATTAAAGGGCTACTCAGATCACTCAGTGGCTTCAAATCACAGTCTCTGCATCTTAAGACTTACACATAGGAAAGTAGAATTTGGGAATGCAGGCAATGGTGAAGGGGGCACAGCTGTATCATATATGGCATTCCATCAATGAAGGACTGTCACCTGGTCACCAGGTTTGGCACTCCGAATGAGCCAAAAGACATCCACTCATTGACCATGTTGTGGTTGTTGGAGGTCAATCATCTCATCTCCAGAACATCACTGCAGGAGTTCCTCAGGGTATTGTCCTCAGCTAAACCATCTTCAGCTGCTTCATCAATGACCTTCAGAAGTGGGGATGTTCGCTGATGATTGCAGAACGTTCAGCACCATTCACGACTCCTCAGATACTGAAGCAGTCCATGTCCAAATATCCAGGCTTGGGCTGACAAGTTGCAAATAACATTCATGCCACACAAGTGTCAGGCAATGACCATCTCCAACAAGAGAGAATCTAATCATCACCCCTTGACATTCAGTGGCATGAACATCAGTGAATCCCCCACTATTAACATCCTGGGGGTTACCATTGACCAGAAACTGAATTGGACTAACCATATAAATACTATGGCTACAAGAACAGGTCAGGGGCTAGGAATCTAGCGGTGAGTAACTCCTGACTCCCCAAAGCCTGTCCACCATCTACAAAGCATAAGTCAGAATTGTGATGGAATACTCTCCCCTTGCCTGGATGAGAGCAGCTCCCACAACACTCAGGAAGTTCGACACCATCCAGGACAAAGCAGCCCATTTGATTAGCACCTGTTCCACAAACTTTCACTCCCTTCACCACCAATAAACAGTAGCAGCAGTGTGTACCATCTACAATTTGCACTGCTGAAGCTCACCAAGTCTCCTTAGGCAGCACCTTCCAAAATCTCAACTGCTACCATCTAGAACGACAAGGGCAGCAGACATATGGGAATGCCACAACCTGGAAGTTCCCCTGCAAGTCACTCACCATCCTGACTTGGAAATGTATCACAGTTCCTTCACTGTCTCTGGGTCAAAATTCTGGAACTCCCTTCCTAACAGCACTGTTACACCACATAGCCCTCAGCAGTTCAAGAAGGCAGCTCACCACCATCTTCTCAGGGGCAATTCGGGGTGGGAAATAAAAGCTGTCTAGTCAGTGATGTCCACATCCTGCAAATGAATAAAAAAAATGATTGGTCATTAATATGCTACATCAGAGATTGGAGCACAGAGCTAGGTTGAGTCACTCATCTCAATTAAACTTCAGTATGCCAAACAGGGCTCATGATGTTACATATCTGTGATGGCATCTTGGTCAGCTTGAGGTGCTGACAAGGCGGCATCAGCCACCATGCAAGTGGGGTAGCATAAACTATGGACCCTGACAGTTTCCATTCATTTCATCTTCTAAACTTCACTTTCTTGCCTCTTGAATCATTAATGTCTTCAATGTTTCCTTTCAGAGAGAAGGCAAAGGCACATATGGATCCAGGGCCCAATGCTGCCTTTGTCAGCATCTTAATGCAACGGAGGAGGTGAAGGAGGGAGAGGTGACTCCGTGTGCAGCTCCAGAAGGAGGGATATGGTCAAGCAAAGCCACAGCATGAATAGGAGTGTCAGGAGGAGATACCCAGGCAATGGGGATGATGCGCCAGACCTAGCATTTATTGTGGAAGAGTCTTTTATTTACAAATGAGTGAGAGGAAATGATGTGCATGTCTGTGCTTGTCCTGAGCACTGGTACATCATATATGTCACATTCTTCATGAAGACCTGACGCCACGTGGAGTTGGAGGGTATCCCCTGCCAGTGACTTTAAAGGCGACTGCAACGCCAAACTTTTTTGCCTCTGGGTCTTTCCAAAGATCAACAGGTGACCTGTGCAGAATCTCTCAGTCCACAACACATTGAAGCATAAAGCAGGCCACAGATATCCTTTACAGGAGTGCCCATCATTATGTCAGGTTTGCCCTGGATGAAGATTGCCAGGCTGCAAGATTCACCAGCTTCGCCACCATCTCAGCCTTCCCAAGAGTGCAGGGTGCAATAGACTGCACCCATGTGGCTACATGGGCTTCATGGCAGCAGGCCCTAATGTTTATAAACTACAAGGGCTATCATTACATCAACGTACAACTGGTGTGTGATCACCTGAAGCACATATTGAATGTTTATGCATGGGACCCTGGGAGTTGCCATGACTCCAACATCCTGAGTCAATTCCAGGTGCCTGAGATCTTCGAGAGGCCATTATGTCTGCAGTGACAAGGGGTACCCACTGAAACACTGGCAGATGACACTGGTGCATTGCCCTCAGAGTCATTCTGAGGAGAGGTACAACGCTGCTCACACTCCACATGCTCCCTTATAGAGCAGACCATAGGGCTTCTGGAGATGCGTTTCAGATGCTTGGACCAATCAAGCTGGCTCACTACAATACACTCCCAACAGGGTTTCCTGCGTCATTGAAGAGTTTTGCACCCTTCATAATCTGGCAATGCAAAGAGGTGAACCCTTGCCAGGAGATGAACTGGAGGAGGATGAGAGCTCATCGGAGGATGAAGATCCGGAGGCCCAGGAACCTCAGGAGGCTGCAGAGGGTCACTATGAGCGCAATTACGTTATAGAGGGAGGAAGATGATCCTGTGATACATTAATCGCTGAGAGGTTCCAGGAAGAGTAAAGTTAAGTGAGGGCATAAGGCCACATGTCTCCTATCCCTCAATGCCATTTACTTTAATCTCAGGGGATGTCCACACACTTGCAGTGAGAACGAGACCTGCATTCACACTTGTGTGTTCTGGCCTCATGCATCACCAGGCCATGATCTTTGCATTGGTCTGTAGGGCCCTATGAGTGCGCTCACTCTGGGAATAAGAGTCCAATCAGGCACAAGAGTGATGCTAGAAATGACTTGAAGCCTTTATTGCCAGCTAATGATACAAACACTGCTGTGACCGAGATGAGGAAATGCCTAGGGATCTCCTCCTCCCGTGCATGTCTTTTCTTCTGCCACTACCACTAAGGAGACAGAAATGCTGCTAGATTATCAATGCTGATGAGCTGCCCCCACTCAATGGTGCTCCTTGAGCAAGATAGGTTAGAAATGCTTATATCACACACCTCCAATAAAGATTTAAACATACCTCCCTGATATCACATAAGGGTGCAGAGACTAGTTCAACTGAGGTTGACATCATAGGAATGTAAATCTCACAGCAGGACACTAGCACTGAGTGGGAGGAAGGCTAAACCTCAAGATAAGAGGATTCCAAGGAACAAATCACAACGCCTTCAGTTGACGTGAACATTCACATGACTATCAAATGTAATCACAGCAGTGCAATTTCTTCACCTGTATAGCATACCCGTGACCCGAAGGTGACATCAATTTTTCTTAACGTTCCTAATTCTACTGCCACGCCTGGGTGCAGCCCCGACATCCGCAGCAGAGGCCATGTCCTGGTGTCTGTGATGACCTTGGCGGACGTCCTCTGGTGACTCATGACCTGGAGGGCCCTGGCCTGATGCAGGTTACCTGCTCAGGGGCAGAAGTGCCTTCGGCGGCCTGAGAAGCTGGAGTGGATAGGGTCACAAACAGAGGGGTCAGTGAGCAGCTGCACACCCTTGGTGTCCTGAGGGGAGGCCCCCAGGATGTCTGGCTAGCGCTTATCCTCACTTTGTGTGCCTGAGGACCCTGCCCTGGCTCCTGCAGGAGATGGTGCAACTGGAGGTGTGTCGTCGCCACGTTGCCTACATCCTGATGGTGCCCCGTAGGGTGTGTGGCCATGGAGTGCAGGGCCAAGCACAAACCCGGCAAGACCTGCTGGACCAAGGACTCCATGTTGGTTGCCAGCCTTCCCATTGTGACCTCGAGGCGCTCACATGTTGGAGCCATGACTTCAGACAGAATCATTT
This sequence comes from Carcharodon carcharias, assembly GCF_017639515.1. Lineage (NCBI taxonomy): Eukaryota > Metazoa > Chordata > Chondrichthyes > Lamniformes > Lamnidae > Carcharodon > Carcharodon carcharias. The sequence goes on from NC_054469.1 coordinate 62,116,126, forward strand.
GCTTGAGTCTGTTGAGTGACTGTCAAATCTCTGCCTGATATTCTGCCGCTTGTCATTGCATCTCCAGCATTGAGTTGGCAGCTGTTTCCAGAAACTCATCATTTGACTCGGACTGAGAGGGTGGCTGGTCTCCAGCAGCCCTCCGAGTGCCGGAGACCTGGGCTGTCCCTGCCTCCGACTGCTGCGGGGACGTGTGAGTAACGTGTTGCCCAGAAAGTGAGCTAGAGCCTAACCTACATCTGTGCCCCATTGATATGTATGTCTCTTAGCTGGTGGGGGGTACGTGTGAGCGCCGTGATGGTTCTTCCGGAGCTTCGTCTTCAGGTGTGGTCTGGGGCCTTGCACTGGTGCTCAACTGGCTTGGGGGCCTCAAGCTGCTCGTACCTAGAAAATAGAAAATAGAGTTTCAGTTAATGAGCATGAACTAGACAAGACTGCATGTGACTCACTGTGATTGTCAGGATTTGATGACCTGATGAAGTTGTGATCTGTACTGGGTTGGTGGGAGAGGCTGATCTCCTCTTCACCACAGGAGTGATCACTGTCCTCTCCAGACAGCTCGGCTGCAGCATCCTCAAACTCACTGAGGGCAATGATGTTGGCCGTCCCTCCCCCTGTCTATGTTCTCTTGCGCCTGTTGTGTGCCAGCTTGGCCTGAAGAAGAAAGAAAGGCATGTGATGAGAAGGGATGGAACAGAGGTTGGGTGAGATGCATGTCCCCTGTGTGTGGTGAGCCCTCCCCAGAAGGGCCAGAGGATGGAGTGTGAGCAGCATCATAGATGGGATGGTTCTAATGTAAAAGTCTCAGTAAGAGAATGAGTGTTGATATGTGTCCCCCGCTAATGGTTGTGAGAGATCCCTGGAGAGAATAGCCCTTTGAGTACATGATTCCATGATGAGAGTTTGATATTGGAGGGAGTTGAAGGGTGACTTACCCTGGTGGAGCGGATGAGGTAATTCATCCTCTTCCTGCACTGGGTGGCATTTCATGCACGGTTGCCAGCTGTGCTGATCTGCTCTGCGGCAGCCTCCCAGGCCAGAGAGGCGAGGCTGCTGCATTTCCTGCGGCCCTGCCTGGGATACAGGACTTACCTATGCACCTGCACCCCTCTGATCAAGGCATGGAGCGCCGGGTGGGTGAAGCAGGGTGCTGCCTTCTTCTTGAGGCTCTTGGCCTGCTTCTGGCTGCAAGACATTGCTGTACATGTCTGGATTGCAGGTGGGCTGGAGAGAGTGAGATTATGTGTTGGGCTTGCCTTTAAACATGCCTCCTGACCTTCGACCCCACCAACTGTTGGCGGGCAGATGAATCAGATCCTGACCCGCCAGGTGATTTGGCCCGATACTCACCTGCACAAAAATAATGACCTTCCATGTGCGGAAAGGGGGGCAAGTTCCCACAATTCCGATCAGTGGGGTGGGCAGTGCTGCCGAAATTGCCCCCACCGCACAAAGTCTCATAAATGGAAAATTCCACCCTCTATGTCCTCTTCACAACTTGCTTTCCTACCTAGCTTTGTATCAGCAGCAAATATTGTCAGTCTTCGTCTAAGTCATTAACGTAGATCATACGTAGTTGAGGCCCCAACACTGATCCCTCTGGCACTCCACTTGTTACAGTTTGCCAACCCGAAAATGATCCATTTATCCCAACTTTCTGTTTCCTGTTCTCCTGGTTCCCTTTTATCCACCCTGCTTGTAATATCCTCAAAGAACTCCAGTAAAGTTCTCAAACATGATTTCCCTTTCACAAAATCATGTTAACTCTGCCTGATGGGATGATGATTTTCAAAATGTCCTGCCACTACCCCCTTAATAATTGATGCTAGCATTTTTCTAATGACAGATGTTAGTCTAACTGGCCTAAAGTATCCTGCTTTTTGTCTCCTTTTCTTGAGTAGAGGTGTTATATTTGTGCTTTTTCAATCTGCTGTGATCTTTCCAGAATCTAGGAAATTTTGGAAGATTACCACCAATGCATCTCTGTAGCCACTTCTTTTAAGATGCTAGGATGCAGGCCATTAGGTCCAAGGGACTTGACAGCCTATAGTTCCATTAATTTTCAGTGTACTTTTTCTCGAGTGATTGTGATTATTTTAATTTCCTCTCTCGCTTTTGTCTCTTGGTTTTCTACTATTGGGATTCTTTTTGTGTCTTCTGCTGTGAAGACAGATACGAAATACTTGTTCAAAACCCTTTAGTCTTATAAGTCCCATCAGCAAGGACGTATTCCATACAAATCCATCTGCGACAAGGCTGGCTGTCCTCTATCTGGTGCTTCAGAATAAACTGCAAATCTCTTCCTTTCCTTTTGCCTCTCTGATTGGTTTACCTTCTAATTTATTGGCAACTAAAACTTCTTAATGATGATTTCTGCTTCTACTCCTATCTGGAGATTGTTCTGTAAGCCTCCTTTCATTGTGCAATTTATTCAAAGAGCGGCCTTTAGTTGCACTTTGATGTCTTTTGGGACTACTACTATAAGATGTCTCTCGTGCAGTCAGAGACTCTTTCTCCAGTATATGACTGTTTGCTAATGCAACAGTCACTCTCAGACCTGCTATTAGAACTCAAGCTGTGCTTTCTTACTTTCCATTCTTTTACCCCATTCTGCCTCACATTTTTTCCATCATTTTGAGCATTTAACCAATATTGCCGGTAGCTTTTCCTACACATCCCACAGTAATTACATCCCTCCATTCACTGGACCCTTCTGGAACATATGTCATCCAAGTACCCACTTTAGGCAATTGGCCTTTGGGTGTGATAGCCCTGTTCTGTGCATCATGATCACTCAGCCTACCACCATTCCGCACCTGATCTATTGAATTCTGTTCCTCCGGACCGATATTGCAAATCACGATTATGTGAGGTACAAGATGCCTCATTGTCTTCTATCAGCTGCTTAGATTCTGCGAGTTTGTATCAATCCTGATTAATCAGGAGGGCTGAACCTTAATAGTTTGATTACCATGTTGGGTAACCACTTTCTTGCTATCACACTCTAGTACCTGACTAGGCCCTTTCCATTACTCACGGCCCTCTCTTTTGTAATGCACCATATCCTTAGAAATAAAGGGCAGAATTTTCTGCCTACCGTGCGGGCGGGCCCAATCCAATCTCTGGCGGGCGGGGAGCCGATCCCCACTGGAGAAGCGGGCCCCACCGCCATTTTAAGTGGGTGGGCCAATTAAGGCCTGCCCAGCATGACGCCTGGCAGGAAGCGCTATGCGCTTCCTGTGCAGGGTGGGGGATTCCCCCCGCTCTTTCGTGCATGTGCATGGAGGAGTGCACATCTCCCTGAGGCTAAGTGCTGCTTCAGGGAGATCGCTGAAAGTTGCACAAACATTAAAAATAGAAAAATAAAAAAGTCCTTAACATGTCTCCCTCATGTGACATTGTCACATGAGATGGGACATGTTAATAAATTTCACTAAAACTTTATTAAAGTTTTTTAAACCCTACATGAAACCTCATCTCGCCGGTGGATGAGATTTCAAGTTTTTTCAGAAGCCCGCTGGGGCTCCTGGCCTGCCCGCCAACCTTAAGGTTGGACGGGCAGGTCCTTTAATTGTTTTAATTATCCTGTCAATGGCCTCAATTGGCCATTGACAGGTTGGCGGGCGGACAACCGATTTCACTGTGCCCCCGCCTTCCTGCATATTTAAATGGGGCAGGATGACATCATCCTGTGTCATTTTGCATGTCGACAAATGGGCCCCACCCCCTGCTAGCCAACAGCAAAATTCAGCCCAAAGCTTATCTCATATTGCCTTATATGATGCTTTAGTTCTGAATTTTTTCTGAGACCTCAGCCTTGACGAAAACCCTTTTCCCTGCATGTAAAGAATGCAAATATGCAGAAAAATGGAACTAATAGTAGTCCCCTCTAGGCAGAGGGACTATTGCCCAGCACAGAAAATAATTTGGGATTCCTCTCATAGACCAATTGATAGGGCCTATACCCTCCAGCCATCTGAAGTGAATTCTTTGCATGACCTGCCATGTAAATACAATTGTCAACTTGCAGTTTGGTTGACCTGCTTTGATTTTAAGTAGCATTTCACCAACACTGCATTATTCCTTTTATAGAGTTTGTTGCTGAAAGGACTTTCAGCTGTGGTATTCATGACCATAATGTTCATGTTTACACACGTTTCTAAACTAGTCATTAGAAAATTATCCTCCATTATCATTTAGAAACTTAGCCGGTGCCCCACATCCAGTCCCTATTCATTTCTCCATGAATTTATCTACAATCAGCTTTTCGTCCTTGCCATATATTACAGTAGAAAGACTAAATCTGGTTGCCATACCTAAAAACTCTAAAATTAAAATATTTCTGTCTTTGTCCCATACCTTTAGATCCATGGTAACTGCCTCATTAAAGTCAGGTGCCAATGGAAGGTTTATAATAGGATGTGGCAGTGTCCTCCCACACCTTTTACTCACTCTTCCCATTTTGCACTAATCTCTTTAATGACCCTAGTAATATTCCTCATTAAGCACACCTGCACCCTTTAGCGGGATTTTCAATCTTTGACAAGAACATTGAGCAAATTGCCTCTGCAACTTTAAGACAATTTGTTTTATTTTCTCTCTGATTCTTATCACCTGATGCCTCATAGACGTTTACAGCACAGAAGGAGGCCATTCAGCCCATCATGTCCACGCCAGTCAACAAAGACACTACTCCCATTTTCCAGCGCTTGTCCCACAGCCCTGGAGGCTATGGCAATGCAAATGAATATCTAAATACTTCTTAAATGTTACGAGATTTTCTGACTCATCCACCCTTTCAGGCAGTGAGTCCCAGACTCCCACCATTCTCTGGGTGAAAAGGTTTCTCCTCAACTCCCCTCTTAGCCTTCTATCTCTTACCTTAAATCTATGCCCTTGGTTATTGATCCCACTACTAATGGAAAAAGTGCCTTCCTATCCACCCTATCTATGCTCCTCATTATCTTATACACTTCTATCAGATCCCATCTCAACCTTCGCTGCTTTAAGGAAAACAGCCCCAGCCTATCCAATCTTTCCTCATTGCTCAGACCATCCAGCCTCGACAGCATTCCGGTAAATCTCCTCTGCACCCTCTCCAGTGCAATCACACCCTTCCTAATACTTCTGTAACACCTACTGCACCATCACTGGTAGCTGAATTTTCTCTCTAAACTTCTTTGTACTGCTACCTGACTCCCTCAGCTGGATTTTACCAGCCCTTTGGAGAGAGGCTGGGAGTGGGAGGCCTTGTAAAGTGGCAGCAGAAGGCATTTGGAGGGGAGCCCAGTGTCTTTCCGCCACCACAGGATATTCTTTGGGGCAGGAACTTCGGAGAGACCCCGAGCAGTGGTGCCAGAAAGCAGGCAGCCAATTGAATCCATTAGTTGGCCACTTACCGCCCCCATGGCTATGGCATCAGAGCTGGTGACTGTCTGCCTGCCAGCACATTAAATTTAAAAATTTGCCTTCGAGGGTACCCTGACATGGAGACGTCCTCATCTTCCTGCATCAGCCACCTGTATTGGTGCTGCTTCTGAGGCTGCCAAGTTGCTAGCCCTCTGATTTTGCTGGCAGCTGCAGGAGGGCGGCTGCTGCTCTCAGTTGGCCATCGCTGGTAAATTGTTGCCCAGCTTCCCACCATCTGTCTCCGTGAGATAAAATTCCAGCCTCTATCTTCAAAAGCTGCATTTTGCGAAAAATATATTTTGCAGGTTTTTCAATAGGAAAAGCTTTTGTGGTTCAAATTTGTTGTTGTTGTGAGCAGTTTGTATAATTGCCTTTGTACACCTACATAGAAGGCATTTTGTCTACTATGGTTGTCTCATGTTTATGGGATCATAACCTGGGAAGTGTGCGTTGACTGTTTCTGCCCTTTTTGGAAAGTGCGGGAATTGTTAGGAGGCTGCTTGGTTTGGTTAACAATGAAATCTATTGACATACAGGCAGAGAAACAGACCCAAGCTTCCATAGAATAATGAGTGATTTAATGCATATAAGACAAACATAAAGCATAGAATATTAGAACATTCTCAGAGTGGAACTGGACACACTCAGTATTACCACAAGGCTGTTCAAGATTAATGAATTTGAAATCTTGTCGATGTTAGCAGGTTGTATGGCTTTTATTTTACAAGGTTGTACATATAATCTTTGTGTTTAGCTTCTTTACTTCTCTTATTTTAGTTTCTTTTATAACTAATAAAACATATGGGGCAGAGCCTTCTGCCTTTTGAAAATTTTCAGGCATAGGGACCATTTTCGGGTCTCAACCCTGAATGGGTCAGAGGTGCACCGACAATTGGGAATCTTACAGGGGTGGCCAATTAACAGACTATCTCTGTGTATAAGGATGGTGGGATGGATCCCAAAGCAGGAGAGCCAGTAGCACTGGATGAATGGCTGGATGGTTGGTTGTCCCACTGGGAGATGTGGACACTGATCAGGCTGGTAGGGGAGCACGAGACCGTCTCAAGATGGCGGTGCCCTCGGGAGCCTGCTGAGGACTTAAATATAGGGAGGCCCACAGCTTTTAGGGTCACTAGTATGGCAGGAAACCCCTCCAATAATCATGGCCCAGACTGCTGCCTTTGTACTCATGGAGCGTAATAATGGGGCCAGTGAGAGGAGGTACTGATGGCCCTCCGGTCCATCACCAGGTGACCTCCTCCAAGCCCTGCTGGTTTCCTGACTCAGGAGGGGTATGTCCGGACCCCTGGAAAATCCTGGCAGTGTTTGTATCTTGGTTGTATGTGGGTTCTTAACTGGCCGCCTCCACAGGGTTAGGAAGATATCCCTCATACTCTCTTATTTGCTTTTCCCTTTTCCTCATTTTCTGAATTTCTTTCCATCATACAGTTAGCTCCAGCAGTTGCAAGTGCTTTGTTTTACTTTGATTCGTTGAAGAACAGGAGAACAAAAAGACGTGCCTGTGTGTGTGGAGAGCTATTCCAGGATTGAGAGCAATAGTGAAAACCCTCTATTACAGCCAGTGCGCCTATTGATGTGATTGAAGTCTTTCGGTACCATTCCACACAGATCGTGGTGTAGCCCAAAACCCACACAAAGCTCTTGTTTTCATCTGTTTGCAGCTGCAATCTCAAAGCCATGTGAACTATGAAAAGAGAGAGAATACAGAGAAAAGAAAAAAGATAAAGATGGCAAAGAAACAAAGAGGAAGTGCAAAAAAAGGGTAATGATTACAAAACATCAATAGGTCTTGGTGTTCCCTGTATCTTACAAGACAAAAATTGTTTACCGCTTTTAATGGTACATTTTGGATGAATCATTCGTTCAGGTCTATGCTCAAACCTTAGCACCACACACCTAGGCTTGTCCAACATTGATAATTTTGGTTTCAATCAGAGTGTGGACTCTTAAGTGATGGTTTTAATAACAAATCCACTCACTCTTGAATTGGAAGCACATGCTGTTTGGCTGGAATTTCATTCAAATGACAGCTTGAATAACAAAGATCAAATGGTTGCCTTTAAAATACAGGAATAGTACAAAGAACCCACTTCAAATGAAACATGAATTAAATATATAGAATTATAAAATTGCAAACAGAAGGAAAATTTTGACCCATCAAGTCTGTACCAGCTCTCAGCTCCCCATTTAGTCCCATTTTCCCGCTGATTTAAATCCTTTTCAAATATTTAGTAACTTCCATGTAAGCTATTATGGATTCTGATTACACCACTATTTCTGGTTGGTACTTAGAGGTAGAAATTCAAGGAGGCCCATTTTCGGGCTTGGGGCCATGGTGTGTGATCATGCCACATCCAGTCCTGTTGAGGTAGACAGCACACAAATTTCGGGCAGCCTCCTCATCTAAATGATTTCAACGTGCAGCCCAGTGCAGAACATGCTGCTGAGTGGCTGCATGCTCAACAGGGGTCCAAGCAGCATGCATGGCTAGCACATGTTTCAGCCAGCCTGCATATCTTAAAGGCAACCTGCCTTCATTGTACAGAGGTTGCTTCAGACTGTCTGTGGAAGACTTAGAAAGAAGGAAAAGCACAGTCAATGGAGCATTAGGTAAGAGAGAGAGCTCTCAGGTTTCCTGATGCAGTGCTAGTGTTGTGTTATGATGAGATACACCTTTAAGGAGGTATATCTTAAACCACTGTCAGTTATTACATCACCAGGATGTGATGCAGTAGTTGCATGACTTGTAGTCAGTCTGCAAGCAGCAGTGTTAGAAATTAAAGGTACCATACTTAGTCTCCCAGTTAACTATAGCTATGCATATAGTCTGATCTTCAAGTAAAGAACCCATCTTATTGTTTCACCAATTTACATTAAAAAAGAAGAATGTAACATGGTGGCAGTGGTGTCAACATGCTTTTTGAAGATTTGACTGAGCAGAATACAAGCGTCAACCCCTTCACATCTAGCAGAAGAAAAGAACTGGTGTGAAAGTGAAACAACTATCAAAACTCATCATGTGTAAGTGATTCTGCAGCTCTGTAGGAATCCTACTCATACTGTATTTTCATTCTGGGATTGCACCTTACTCCAGTCAGCAGTTTTTTGGTCCAGGTTGTTCAAATTTGGGAGAGCTTAAATATTTAAAATCTACCTGCTGTGAAGTTTGTGCAGGAATAGAAACTAAGCAGCAGACTCCAGGTGATTTTGCTTTAAGCTGAACTCCACAAACAGTAGAATTCATTACTGATTACTGTCCCTACAGTAATTTTTGAAGCCATTTTCCTGTCTAAATCATTGCTTTGTGGGTGGAGCTTAAAGTCAATCTGGGAAAATTTGGAAAGAGCTCAACAGTGCCAGCATTGCATTCAAACAGTAACTTATCACCAGCTAAAGCAGTGGACACTGAAAATATTGTAACTCAGAGCTAAATTAACTCTGCTGAAGGAAGCTTGATTGCTGTCAAAAGTTCAAGATGGTATTAAAAATCCTGCAAAAAGCTAAAAGATGACAACAAATTTTCCAGCTCTCAATTGGAAGGCAATGGATCTTTTATCTGAATTTACTTTGTTCCAACAACAAACGTGATTCCACAATTGGACAACATTTGCTAAATATTTTCAACTCTTCCTTGGACTCGAACTCAAGTTCTGTCGAAGGGTCATGAGGACTCGAAACGTCAACTCTTTTCTTCTCCGCCGATGCTGTCAGACCTGCTTAGTTTTTCCAGGTAATTCTGTTTTTGATTTGCTAAATAGTCCTCAGTGTGCTAAAACAGCAGCACTCAAAATTAAAATTGCTATAGGCAATGAAGGCCTTCACAGACTGAACACGAGGTCTGTCCGATGATGAGTTTTCAGGGCCTCAATATTGCTGAACCAGACAAACAAACCTTAAAATTAAAACTGCAAGCCTGCCTTCACTGGTCAATACACATGTTGGGATTCTTAGAGTTCCATACGCTATAAGATTGGCCTATCGGCTACCTTGTAAATAGAACATGAGCCATTTGCTCACCATGCAAGCTTGATGCTGAAGTAGGGCATATCAAAGACATGCTGTGGGATAATGGTTGCTCTGATCAGAACATTTTACGCTGTATATCACACAAACTCATAAACGAGCCTAAGGGAGTCACATTTGGCCCTGAAAAGTGCCCAGTTTACCTCAGATTACCCTGGAAGGGCAAGGTATCTCAAAAATTTGAGCAACAGGTGAAGCTAACTGTTTCACGCTGCTACTATGCATGAGTGGTATTCACCACTAACAGGATGCTGCTGTCAAGCCAAAAAGACATTCTGCTTATCACACAAATCAGTAAAGTGGTATATGAATTTCAGTGTCAGTGTGATGCTAGATATATAGACCTTACACTCCAAAGACTGGCGGATCATACAGCATGTCCCTTCTGCTGTTCACAATGGGCAAAGTACAGACCGTACCCTACAACCTGTCCTTGCAAATGCCAAAACACAGTGTCCAACATTAGATGTGATTCCACAATTGGACAACATTTGCTAAATAGTCCTCAGTGTGCTAAAACAGCAGTACTCAAAATTAAAATTGCTATAGGCAATGAAGGCCTTCACAGACTGAACACATAAGTTCTGTCCGACGATGACTATCTTAAAAATCCAGAAAAAATATAGTCAACACTCAAAGATCAACTACGTATGAAGCTCAACTTCAGAATACACCATTTGGAATTCATGTCCTTTAGGCAACAATTGACAGAGGTCATTGACCAATTCATAAGTAGATGCAGAGATAAGTGGTATTATTGTAACTTTACAATGGTACAGATAGCCAACAGAATAATCAAGATTGTGATTGCATCTACACCAATGGAAGCATTCCAAAAAGACACCTTGGAACAACCCAAATGTTACACTGTGGAAGCACTATGTTATGGCGCAGCCAATGGTAAATGCTGAGTTCTTCAAATCCCAAAGGGAAACTTGAAACAACTGCCACAACTGTTTTGCAATTTGTATAAATTTTGAGATGCGTGCCTTGAATTCAGTAGTAATTAGTAATTAGTTTATTACAAAGCTAAATTAAATCTCTATTGTTAGAAGAAATGCTTTTAAGCACACACATAAATCTACAAATTGTTGCTATGATAACTTCTAAGTCCCTTAGTTCATATAACTCCCAGTTACACTTTTGTTAGGGCAACAGGTGAGTAAATTAAATAGTAACTGTAAGGCACATAGATTTTCAAAACCCAGGCAAAGAAACACGATACCTTGAGCAATCCAATTCAAAGTAAGTTTTCTTAACCCCAGTTCTTTGTAGACAGCAGCTTGAGGCTTAGATGCTGGAGGCTTTTTCACACTTCTTTTACATCTTAGAATGCCTGTCCTTACACACAGCCTTCCCTCCTTTATACATATTTCCCCCCTTGAATACAAATTCCCATTGTTTCACTATGTTTTTGGACTTTACCTCTCTAATAATAAAAATCTGTCATAGTACCAACTTTACCAATAATCTTTGGGAAAAATAAACACAATGAATTTTGCCCTTGATGGGCAGGCGGGTCTGACCAACTAGGCACTAGGTGGGCAGCCGATCGCTGCTGCCGAAATGGGCTCCGCTGCCATTTCACGTGGACAGCCCAATTAAGGCTAGCCCAGCGTGACGCCCGATTGGAAGCGCTATGTGTGTGCGGGGGTGGATTCCCCAAATCAAGAATGTGCTCTTTCGCGCATGCGTGCAAAAGAGCGCACATCTCCCTGAGGCTAAGTGGTGCCTCAGGGAGATCGCTGAAAGAATTTCAAAGTTTAAAAATAGAAAAATAAAAAAATCATTAACATGTCCCCCTTACGTGACAATGTCACACGAGATGGGACATGTTAATAAAGTGCACAAAAACTTTATTAAACTTTTTAAAAACTGACATGAAACCTCATCCCGCTGGTGGATGAGGTTTCATGTTTTTTCAGAAGCCCGCTGGGGCTCCTGACCTGCCCGCCAGCCCTAAGGTTGGATGGGCAGGGCCTTTAATTGTTTTAACTAACCTGTCAATGGCCTGAATTGGCCATTGACAGGTTGGCGGGCAGACAGCTGATCGCGTTGTCCCCTCGCCTTCCTGAATATTTAAATGGGGTGGGATGATGTCGGGGTGACGTCATCCCGTGTCATTTTCGCATCGGCAAGTGGGCCCCGCCCCCAGCTCGCCAATGGAAAAACCCAGCCCAATGTTTAACTTCTGCTGGGTAGGTGACTTAACATTTCAAACCTAGCTTATCTTCTGATACATCGAAACCTTCAGACCAGCTGCTTTTAATTCAGTTAAGTCTCTCTCACACACACACACACACACACACACACACACACACGCACTATTACTCTACTTAACAATAAACTCCATTATCATTATGAAAATTATTATATCTTCCTGGAAACTACTACAAAGTGGACACAAGTACAAAGCCATACTAATGGTAGACAGTCTACAGTTTATGTGTAATTCATCCACCATTAGCACAATAACCAATACAGGCAAGCCTAATAAACAATGCACTTTCACACAAGCACTCAGAAAATGGCCAGCTTTTAACGCTGTATGTACGGCATTTGGCACCAGAAGACATTGGAAGCACCGGTGCAGAAAGTAAAGGCAGGAACAAATAGGTCAATGTCATGAGAAGCCACAAACAGAGGCCAGTCTGATACAGCATTCCAGCCAACCATGAGCATGTCCCAAAAGGAGAAAAGACGAGATCCATGAAATCTCTATCCAAGCCATACACTTAGATGCTGAGGATGGCCGGACCATCGATACGCAAAGTGAGCCAACATTCAGCTTGATGATCATCAGAGAATATATTGGCACAGTGATACCAACAGAAACTTTTGCCACTGTCCAGATTATACAGGGTCAGCATAACCTATTTGAAAAACTGGTGGAAACATTCTTCCACTTTGCATATTGAAAAGTATGTACCCACAGAAGTAGCAAGTGATGATTTGGCCAACCACTGCTGAACTCACTGCATGGAGATTTCATCCCTGTGATCCACTACACTCAGGTGTTGCTACAAAAACTCACCCTGGTCACTGCAGATATTTTATTTTATGTTATTTTTATTCATTCATGGGATGTGGGCATCGCTGGCTAGGCCATCGTTTATTGCCCCTCCTTGCCCTTGAGAAGGTGGTGGTGAGCTGTCTTTGTCAACAAGATATATTAATTCTCATAATGTTACTGGAATTTATTGTAAAATAGAGTAATAATGGGGTGTGTCTCTGTGTCTATGGCCTGAATATTTCAGGCGGTGGGCGGGCTCAGCGGGAGTGGGTGGGGGTGGTCATGGAGCCAATCGTTGCCCATGATTGGTTCCGTGCCGCCATTTTACGCAGGCGGCCCAATGTAATAGGCAAGCAGTAAATGGTGTAAAAATTTATTTAAACATGTCCCCCCATGTGACTGTGTCACATGAATGGGACATGTTTGGATATTTAGGAAATTTGTAAAATTTATTTAATAAAAGCTTTAGGAAACTCATCCCTCTCGTGGATGAGGTTTCCTAAAAAACTCGAAGGCCACTTGGCCTTTTTCCCTGCCCGCCAACCTTAAGGTTGGACAGGCAGTGTTAATGATTACTTTAATTACTTTCTTATTTGGCTTAATAAGTTGCTTACATTGGAGACCCTGTTTTTACACCGGTGGAAGACTACCTAGCTCCGCAAAGCAGATCATCTGTCAACAAGGAATTATTATTTGGTAAGTGCAGACAAACCTCCCCAGTCATCACTCATTGATACTCTCAGGAGTGCAAGATGCATTAGTCAAAAAACAGGGGAAGATGAAAGATGCTTATGACCAACATGTGGGTAACAAGTTACCCAACCTGAACATTGTACAGAAAGAACAAGCACAACACCCAACTGATGGAATCCAGAAGATTTTACCAGCATATGGCCAGGCCAAGATCATACCAGGTATGAACACCAAATAGCATGATGGTGTGATGAAACAGATGTCAAATCAGGACAATGCCACAACTAGAAATACCAAGTAATCTTTTTGCGACTAGTGGTAAAGTGGAGCACTATGTATCTTTAAGAGAATGTAGTTAGTGACCACATGACTGTATCGACAAATCCTATACAGTGCAGGCTACTTTGATAACTGTAAATCTAGAGCTGGAGCTGATTGAAGAAGCACACCTTGTGTTAGTGCTCTGTTCTTTGTTCCAATAGACCACCATTGTTTGTCCAGTCAGTTGGTCTCTCTGCCTATATCGTTTCAAACACCAACTAATATGTTAATATCAAGGATGCAGCTCGCGTTCGCTGGACAAAGTGAACCTGATATCCAAAAACATAAAACTGGCGATGAGGATAAACTGGATCAAATGACGGCAATCAAGAGTGCAACAGTAAGCCAGCTACGTTACTTCGCCACTACCTTGAAAGCAGTTAGAAAGTGCAGCCTCCTTAGTCATCGAGTATGCTGCAGTTTGGGCATCTTGAACCATTCGACCCCGCTTCCGATGACTGGTCTTCTAACGCCGAACACCTATCGTTCTTCTTTACCACTAATGATATTGCAGGGGAGGACAAGAAGAGGGCAATTCTTTTATCCACATGTGGGAGCAAAACGTATGGACTGATCCTCAGCCTCAAATCATCAAACACCCCCGATACAAAGACTTTCGACGAGTTAGTAAATATTATCAAAAACCACTTGAAGTCAAAGCCCTCAGTCACTATGCAGTGTTTTAAATTCAATTAGAGGAATAGGCTTCAAGGAGAGACAATCACTGGCTATGTAGCTGCGTTAAAGGAATTAACGAAATATTGTGAGTTTGGAACTTCAATTAATGACACAAAAACAGCGGAATCGGCTGAAGAAGGGCCATACGGTCTCGAAATGTTAACTTTGGTTTTCTCTCTCCACAGATGCTGTCAGACCTGCTGAGTTTTTCCAGGATTTTCTGTTTTTTTTCAGATTTCCAGCATCTGCAGTATTTTGCTTTCAATTAATGACATGTTGAGAGACCAATTGATATGCAAAATCTGGGGCGACAGTATCCAAAACAATTGGTATCTGAAACTAATCTAGACTTCAGTAAGGCATTAGAATTGGCCACAGCCATGGAGAGCGCTGTTAGAGACTCGGAGTCAATAAAAGATACACAAAATGGTGTCAAAAATAAAAACAAAAAAACTGCGGATGCTGGAAATCCAAAACAAAAACAGAATTACCTGGAAAAACTCAGCAGGTCTGGCAGCATCGGCGGAGAAGAAAACAGTTGACATTTCGAGTCCTCATGACCCTTCGACAGAACTTGAGTTCGAGTCCAAGAAAGGGGTGAAATATAAGCTGGTTTAAGGTGTGTGTTGGGGGGGGTGGTTTTGGGTTGGGGGAGAGAGAGAGAAGTGGAGGGGGTTGGTGTGGTTGTAGGGACAAACAAGCAGTAATAGAAGCAGATCATCAAAAGATGTCACAAACAACAGAACAAAAGAACACATAGGTGTTAAAGTTGGTGATATTATCCAAACGAATGTGCTAATTAAGAATGGATGGTAGGGCACTCAAGGTATAGCACTAGTGGGGGTGGGGGGAACATAAAAGATTTAAAAATATTTAAAAATAATGGAAATAGGTGGGAAAAGAAAAATCTATATAATTTGTTGGAAAAAACAAAAAGAAGGGGGAATCAGAAAGGGGGTGGGGATGGAGGAGGGAGCTCAAGATCTAAAGTTGTTGAATTCAATATTCAGTCCGGAAGGCTGTAAAGTACCTAGTCGGAAGATGAGGTGTTGTTCCTCCAGTTTGCGTTGGGCTTCACTGGAACAATGCAGCAAGCCAAGGACAGACATGTGGGCAAGAGAGCAGGGTGGAGTGTTAAAATGGCAAGCGACAGGGAGGTTTGGGTCATTCTTGCGGACAGACCGCAGGTGTTCTGCAAAGCAGTCGCCCAGTTTACGTTTGGTCTCTCCAATGTAGAGGAGACCACATTGGGAGCAACGAATGCACTAGACTAAGTTGGGGGAAATGCAAGTGAAATGCTGCTTCACTTGAAAGGAGTGTTTGGGCCCTTGGATGGTGAGGAAAGAGGAAGTGAAGGGGCAGGTGTTGCATCTTTTGCATGGGCATGGGGTTGTGCCATAGGAGGGGGTTGAGGAGTAGGGGGTGATGGAAGAGTGGACCAGGGTGTCCCGGAGGGAATGATCCCTATGGAATGCCGATAGGGGGGGTGAAGGGAAGATGTGTTTGGTGGTGGCATCATGCTGGAGTTGGCGGAAATGGCGGAGGATGATCCTTTCAATGCGGAGGCTGGTGGGATGATAAGTGAGGACAAGGGGGACCCTATCATGTTTCTGCGAAGGAGGAGAAGGTGCGAGGGCGGACGTGCGGGAGATGGGCCGGACGTGGTTGAGGGCCCTGTCAACGACCGTGGGTGGAAAACCTCGGTTATGGAAGAAGGAGGACATGTCAGAGGAACTGTTTTTGAATGTTGCATCATCGGAACAGATGCGACGGAGGTGAAGGAACTGAGAGAATGGGATGGAGTCCTTACAGGAAACGGGGTGTGAGGAGCTGTAGTCGAGGTAGCTGTGGGAGTCGGTAGGTTTGTAATGGATATTGGTGGACAGTCTATCACCAGAGATTGAGACAGAGAGGCCAAGGAAGGGAAGGGAAGTGTCAGAGATGGACCACATGAAAATGATGGAGGGGTGGAGATTGGAAGCAAAATTAATAAATTTTTCCAAGTCCCGACGAGAGCATGAAGCAGCACCGAAATAATCATCGATGTACCGGAGGAAGAGTTGTGGACTGGGGCCGGAGTAGGACTGGAACAAGGAATGTTCCACATACCCCATAAAGAGACAGGCATAGCTGGGGCCCATGCGGGTACCCATAGCCACACCTTTTATTTGGAGGAAGTGAGAGGAGTTGAAGGAGAAATTGTTCAGTGTGAGAACAAGTTCAGCCAGATGGAGTAGAGTAGTGGTGGATGGGGATTGTTCGCGCTTCTGTTCGAGGAAGAAGCTAAGGGCCCTCAGACCATCCTGGTGGGGGTTGGAGGTATAGAGGGATTGGACGTCCATGGTGAGGAGGAAGCGGTTGGGGCCAGGGAACTGGAAATCGTTGTTGTGACGTAAGGTGTCAGAGGAATCATGGATGTAGGTGGGAAGGGACTGGACAAGGGGAGAGAGAAGGGAGTCAAGATAACGAGAAATGAGTTCTGTGGGGCAGGAGCAAGCTGAGACGATCGGTCTACCGGGGCAGTTCTGTTTGTGGATTTTGGGTAGGAGATAGAAGCGGGCCATCCAAGGTTGGGCGACTATCAGGTTGGAAGCTGTGGGACGAAGATCCCCAGAGGAGATGAGGTCAGTGACAGTCCTGGAAACAATGGCTTGATGTTCAGTGGTGGGGTCATGGTCCAGGGAGAGGTAGGAGGATGTGTCTGCGAGTTGACGCTCAGCCTCCGCGAGGTAGAGGTCAGTGCGCCAGACAACAACAGCACCACCCTTGTCAGCAGGTTTGATGACAACGTCAGGGTTGGACCTGAGAGAATGGAGTGCAGTAAGTTCAGAGAGAGACAGGTTAGAATGGGTGAGAGGAGCAGAGAAATTGAGACGACTAATGTCGCGCCGACAGTTCTCAATGAAAAGATCAAGAGAAGGTAAGAATCCAGAGGGAGGGGTCCAGGTGGAGGGAGAATATTGGAGGTGGGTGAAAGGATCCATTGAACGGGGAGAGGATTCCTGCCCAAAGAAGTGAGCCCGGAGATGAAGACGTTGGAAGAAGAGTTCAGCATCATGCCGAGCCCGAAATTCATTGAGGTGAGGGCGTAAGGGTATGAAACTAAGTCCTTTGCTGAGCACTGAACGTTCAGCATCGGAGAGGGGAAGGTCAGGGGGTATAGTGAATACACGGCTGGGGCTGGGATTGGAAGAAGGGGTGGGGATGGAGGGACAGGCAGGTGTGGAGGGTCCTAGATGGGTGTTGGTGTCGATGAGTTGTTGGAGCTTGCGTTCCTTAGCAGTTGAGAGAAAGAGAAAAAGTTTCTTGTTGAGGCGTCGGATGAGCCGAAGAATAAAATGAAACTGGGGGCACGCCCAGCTTTGAAAAAGGGTACGGAGGTGCTGCTGGAGGGAGAGGTCGAGTGTGTTCATATGGCAGCGCATGGCACTGAGTGTGGATTTCAGAATGTGACACAAAATGGTGTGGTCTGTCTTCCAGAGCAGGAAGGACCGGTAACAAAAGGAGGGAAAATGTTGGACTCCGCAGAAAGGTAGGACACACCCACTTTGTACAGACCATTGAAAAACAACAGTACTACAGCGAAAACCCACGATATTAATGAGAGAAATGCATCCAGGTAGCCTGCAGGCTATCAACAGTTCAGAAATATCAAATGCGTTTTCAGCCACAGCAATGGTCACATATTGCAGCACTGTAAAGATAGGCTGAGACAGCATTTTAAAAACAAAGGTAGAAATCGTGAAATCTGTCTCGTTGAAGGACCAGAGGAAGCAGAATCTGACATCTATTCATTACACAACCTGAAAGTGGGTAGAACTGAGCCAATCCAGGTAGTCATTAGAGTCAATGAACAGCCCATCAAGATGGAGATCAATACTGGGGTATCAGTGTCTGTCACAGGAGAACATATGTTCAGATACTTGAATAAAGGAGTCCATCCTTTAAGTCTGGAAGAACTGGACACTAAATTAAAAACATATATGGACGAAGAAATAAGAGTGAAAGAGATATGTCAAGTCTTGGTGCAGTGTGGGGATCAGTCTGCAAATTTACCCATTATAGTAGTAGCTGGAGCGGGCCCCGGTTTAATTGGTTGCAACTGGATCAAAAAGATTAAATTGCAATGGGCCAAGATTTTTCAAATCAGAATGAGAGAAACTTACAGGAACTGTTACAAAAGTACGCTTTCACTTTCAGTGACGAGCTAGGGAGGATTCATGGTCTACAAGCCAAAATCCACATGGACCCTAACACAACCTGCAGATTTATCAAAGCCAGACCAATCCCTTATGCTCTACAAGACAAGGTTGAGACCGAGCTAAACAGGCTGGAAAAGTTGGGTATCTTACAACTGGTGCAATTTTCTGAGCGGGAGGCACCCATAATACCTGTGCTAAAGCCAGACCAAAGTCTTCGCTTATGCGGTGACTATAAATTAATTGTAAGTGAAGTGGCCAAACTTGATAGATACCCGATACCGAAGACTGACGAATTATATTCGAAATTGGCAGTGGGCAGTACATACTCAAAACTTGACATGAGCCACACCGCCAGCAGGTAGAGTTGGAAGAAGGCTCTCGGGAATTGATGACCATCAATATACGTTGAGGATTGTAGCAATATACTCAACTACCCTTTGGGGTCTCATCGACGTGTGCTATTTTCGAGCGTACCATGGAAAGTATATTTCAGGGACTGCCCCATGTCGTTGTTTATCTGGATGATGTGTTAGTTACTGGACTAACTGACGAAGTACACTTAGCTAATTTGGAGGAGGTGCTGAAATGCTTCTCACAAGTGGGGGTACGATTGAAGCAAGAGAAATGTATTTTCCAAGCCAAAGAGGTAGTTTACTTAGGCCATAAGGTCGACGCACAGGGCCTGCATCCCGTGGAAGAAAGGGTCAAGGCTATTCGTGAACCACCTGTACCAAGAAACATTACAGAACTAAATTCCTTCTTAGGCATGATGGTTGATTGCTCCTAAATCCATCAACTGCACTGGCTCCTTTATGCGCATTGTTTAAGAAAAACCATAAATGATTTGGCAAGCTCCGCACCAGGAGGCGCTTCTGAAGGTAAAGCAGTTGGTAAGATCATCAGCCCTACTGGTCCACTTTGACCCAAGGAAAGAATTGATTTTAACTTGCGATACATCGACTTATGGAGTAGGGGCTGTACTTTCACAAGGGATGGCAGATGGCTATGAGCGACCCATTGGTGGTACATCTCTCACACTCAGTGCTGCAGAATGACAATATTCTCAAATTGAGAAGGAGAGCTTGTCGGAAATTCCATCAGTAACTCAACGGTCGCCATTTTCGCATTATATCCGACCACAAGCCTCTGCTGGGATTACTTGGATAGGATAGGGCAATACCCCTCATCACATCTGCTCACATCCAGAGGTGGGCACTGATATTGGCTGCTTATGAGCACACTTTTATTCACCAATCAGGAAGCCCAGATTGCACACGCTGATGCGCTAAGCTGCCTCCCCCACCAGATAACAACATGAAGGTTCCAATTCCCCAGGAACTTGTCTTAGTACTACATTTCCTGGATTCCTCCCCAAACAAATCCATGAGTGGACAGCTGAGCCCCACTTTTATCTCATGTCCGGGAGCAGGTCTTGAATGGATGGTCAGGCGAGCCAAAGTCTGATGACATGAAATCCTATTTCAATGGCAGATACAAGCTCACCTTCCAGGACAGCTTATTGCTTTGGGGGGTGGGGTGGGGGCAAAAGTTATTGTGTCCCTGAGAGGATGAAGGCCATTACTGGCCAAATTACATTGCACTCCCCCTGCCATTAGTCGGATGAAGATGCTCGTGTGTGGCTTCTTGTGATGGCCAGGGATGGACGTGGACATCGAAACCCAGTCAAAAGTTGTTTTCAATGCCAGCAAGTACAAAAGCTACCTCCCCTTAGCTCCATTGCACCCCTGGGATTGGCTGGGGCGGCCATGTGTGTGCCTCCACATCAGCTACGTGGGGCCCTTCTTGGGCATAATGTTCCTTTTACTAATAGACGCTCACTCCAAGTGGATGGATGTCTACGAAATCCGGTTACCCATGTCTGCTGCCACCATTGACCGTTTGTGACAGAGTTTTGCAGTGCACAGGGTTACCGGAGATGCTCGTGTCAGATTACGGGATGGCATTTACCAGTGGGGAATTCCACAGGTTTAAATCCACAACGGAATAACTCATATCAAAACCTTGCCTCACCACCCTGCCTCTAATGGTTTGGCTGAGTGGGTGGTCCAAACTTTTAATTCTGGGATGAAAAAGCTGGACGGGGATTCCATCAGCTTCAGATTGTCACGGTTCCTGTTCACTTACCAGGCGACGACACACACGACCACTGGTATTGCCCCCGCTGAATTACTAATGAAGAGACATCTCCACACCTGTCTAACTTTTATAAGGTCAAATTTAGGGGGGAGGGTGGAGAGAAGCCAAGAGGCCCAGAAAACCAGACACGATGGCCATAATCATGAAAGAAATTTCATGGTGGGAGATACAGTTCTCACGAAGAACTTTGGAGATGGGCCCAATTAGCTATTAGGCAAAGTAAGTGCAATGACAGGACCTGTATTGGTAAACAACCGAATATTTAGATGACACCTGGGTCATCTCCAGAGAAGAGAGACAGTCCCACAAGAAGGAATGCAGCCATTATTTGCATTTGAGTCTGCACCGCATGTGGAAGAAATGTCACATGATTTGGAAGTACCAGTGGGGCCTGTTGGACCCGAGAGGTTCGAAGACACAAACTTACCCACTTCCACCAAAGAGCCTGGTGGACAGTTGGCCCCTATGAAGGGGATCTTGGAAAAACCAGCCAGGGTCATTGAGCTACGATGCTCGACATGTCCGAGGAAGTCTCCTGAGAGACTTGAGTTGTAAATAGTTATTCATGTAAATAATTGAAACTTTGTGAAGCTTGTCAATTGCACTTTCAAGTAAAGAGGGAGGGATGTGGTAAAGTGGAGTGCTATGTATCATTAAGAGAAAATAGTTGACTACATGACTGTATCGACCAATCGCTATACAGTGCAGACTACTTTGGCAACTGTAAGTCTAGAGCTGGAGGTGATTGAAGAAGCACACATTTTGTTAGTGTTCTGTTCTTTGTTCCAATAAACCACCAGTGTTTGTTTGGTCAGTTGGTCTCTCTGCCTATATTGCTTCAAGCACCAACTAATGTCTTAATATCAATGGCGCAGCTCGCGCTCGCTGGACAAAGTGAACCTGATAACCAGATAAAAAACACAGCGTAAGACTCAGCACAAAGCACACCTAACTAGCATTCCAAAGATGTACAGTAGCCTCCAGCAAAAATCACTGCCACTAAATCTGGATGGATAAGAAAATCGCCGATATGTTTCAGGCACTTGTAAATTTATTGCTTTGTATTAAAGTACGTTCACTCCCACTGTTATTTTCTTTTGCTGACATGTAAATGGTTTGACTCTTAAAGTTAGAAAACAGGGGGGATGTGTGATGTGGTGACATGCAGAGGGAACGTATTTTAAACTACAGTCAGTCATTACCACCTCGACAGGTTGTTTTGTTGTAGTCCCATGACTTGTCAGTCTGCAAGCAGCAATGGTAGAGATTAGATGTACCATACTTAGTCTTTTTTATTATTCATTTTACAGGATGTGGGTGCTGCTAGCTAGGTCAGCATTTATTGCTCATCTCTAATTGTCCTTGAGAAGGTGGTGGTGAGCTGCCTTCTTGAACTGCGGCAGTCCCTGTGGTGTAGGTACATCCACAGTGCTGTTAGGGAGGGAGTTCAAGGATTTTGCCCATTGACAGTGAAGGAACAGCAATATATTTCCAAGTCAGGATGTTGAGTGACTTGGAGGGGAACTTCCAGGTGTTGGTGTTCCCATTTATCTGCTGCCCTTGCCTCCCAGTTAACTATCTGCATGTAGTCTTACCTTCAACTAAAGAACCAACATTATTGTTTCACCAATCTTTGCATCTGATTGGCATGTTTACATTGAAAAGAAGAACATAACGCTGGAAGCATGAGTATAGAGACGGAAAAGAGAAGAAATGCAATGTTTCTGCAAGGAACCAAGAGGCTCTAAAGGGACATCTTGAGAATGGAAAGGGGGGTGAATTCCTAGAGTGTGGCCCCAAGGACCTCACAAGTGGTCAAAGCCAGCAAAAACATCTTCCCATGATGAGTCCTACCCACTGCACCATCAATCTCCAAAGCTGCTCAATGTACTACAACCCCATCACTCACCTATCAGGCAATCTCAAGCAATCAGGGCTCATTGATGTCACATTCAGTTACTCCACCTCACCCTTACACACACTTACCAAACACCCTGTGCTTCTACAAACTCAAACAGGGCCAGTAGAAAGTAAGAACCAACTAACCTTCAAATTGTTGATGATTCCTGTGTTCCCTTGCGCTGCTGAGTTCACATTAATCTGTATGTGTATAAGAGACAGTGTGAATAAAGTGACGCGGTTTAAAATGGCAGTTCAGGTATCAAAGCAATGTTAGACCCTGACTGACGTTCTGCTCTGCCTACTCTGCATATTTCTGGTGCATGCTAGTAGGGTCTGTGCTAACATAGTCACCAAGATGGCATTTGGCATGGTTGCACCAGAAATGGGTGGTACCAGTGTGGACAGCATTTTGCTCCTAAACTGGCACCTGTAATACTAAAATTACTGGTGCATTTTCTATACTTGTTAAAAGTTTCAGTGCTCTACAGGAGTAGTCTGGCTGGTGCCTAAGTACCTTTTTGGTGACTTAAAAGCTTGCACACAAACTAATTGCTTCCAGGTATGGATGGCCGGTAAGGTTTCCTGTTGGTTGCATTTGGGAAATGAGCAGAGCCCAAGCAAAGTAGAACAAATTGCTAATAGAGGGAGGAGCAGGAGGGGGAACAAAGTCTCTCAGTAGGAGGCTAAATCCACAGAGGAGCTTCAGACAGCAGATCTGTTGGAGAACATTTTGCAGAAGTGCTCTGACACTCTGGGAGCCCTTTTGCGCGCTGGTATCCTGAGCCATGATGACAGCAGCCTGCGCTTCATGGCAACATTCAGAGATTGGACAGGTGTTGCTTGTGCTGCAATGGAAGCTGAGACAACAGCCATCAGACACTACCTCATGGTTGGGTCCACAGGTGGATTGATGGCCACCTGTTCCATGTTGGAAATGATGGATGCCAAGCTTTTCGCAAAGTTCTCTGCCAAGTTGGCATGGGAGCCTCAGTGCTTCTCTAATGACTGCAGGTTTCTTGACCAGCTTCCCAGTGCACCAAATGTTAGGGTGTGCACCTCAATTAACCTTCTTTTGCAGCTTGGTCCAGAAAACCCGTAATCTGAGTTCTCAGCAGCAGAAGCTTTGTGTGACCTTGCCCTGTAGCAAGCAGGCACCTACACCACATCAAGATAAAAGCAAAACACTGCAGATGCTGGAAATTGAAATAAAAACAGAAAATGCTGGGAAAACTCAGCAGGATGGGCAGCATCTGTGGAGAGAGAAACAGTTATTGTTTTGAGTCTATATGACTCTTCCTCAGAGCACCTACACTACACTTCCACCTTGCCTTGGCTGCAGCACACTTGTGCCCAGTGCCTCACCATACTCAGATCCCAAGCCGATGCTTTCCTTTAAATTACACACAGTATCAGTACCTGAGCTGATGGTTGAGGGTTTGAAACCGAGTGATCGTCTTCTTGCTATTCCTCCACTAACAGGGCAAGTTGCTGTCCTTGGTTATGAAAAAGGTCAGGGGTTGGTCTGCAGTGAGGGGACAGAAGAAAGTAAGAAGTGTATTTTTACACCATCTGTAGCTTCTCAAGCAAGCAGAGATTGCAGGATGAGGGAGAAATTGGGTGTGAGAGTGAGGATTGGGTATACCGACACCCTCATCTTCAATTGCTTCAGCCATTTGAGTGGCATAGCCTCAGCAATGGCCTTTCCTATAATGGTCGGTAATGTCTCCACCACGGGCATTGGAATATGCAGGCGTGTCTCTCTCCTATCCGGCCACAGACCTGAAACATTAAGCTGGATTTTATGATGGCAGCAGGTGTCCCGCTGCCAGGGTCTGAGGTCAGGAGCTGGGGACGAACCAACACCAGTGGCCAGCAGGACCCAGGGCTGCATTTTGTCAGCAGGAACAAATTTGGTGGTTGTTGCCAAGGCTTCCATCGTCATTAAGGTCAACGGCACACACCAATGAACTGCCAGCCAATCAGGAGCCTTAGCAGTGCCATTGCTAGGGGCAACCATTGCTGGGGCTTCACCTGCAGGATGAGAACACGTCAACGGCTGTGTGCCCTCATAGCCAGGTCTTCAGTTCTGGGTGCACCAGAGCCAACAGGCAGGCCCCATTGAGGGGAGTGCGATTTCTGAGGGCATATAGCACATTGTTGGGGGTGCAGACATTGTCGCTGATGGGTATCTTCATGGGCCTAAGAGTGCCCAATAAAAAGAGCACCCTTCAGAGACCCACACAGTGAAGGGCCCCCACAAGCACTGGTAACATTGAAGCCAATGGGAATCAGTGGAAAAACCTTCCTCTGGTTGAAGTCATGGCAGTTTGATTCAAGTAAGTGGCATGCTAGACTATTTCAGAGGGTGTCTCAGAGTCAATCGCATTGCTGTGGGAGGCCAGGCCAGGTAAGGATGGCAGATTTCCTTCCCTAGAGGACATTAGTGAACCAGATGGATTTTTATTACAATCGACAATAGTTTCATGGTAACTATTACCCAGACCAGCTTTTTAATTCTAGATTTATTAACTGAGTTTAAATTCCACCAGCTGCCGTGGTGGGATTGAAACTCATGTCCCCAAAGCATTAGCCTGGGCATCTGGATTACTAGTCATTACCAGTATGCCACCACCTCCCAGTAGGGAGGGCATGCCAGGAGCAGTACCAGGCGTACCTAAAAATGAGATGTCAACCTGGTGAAGCTGCAACATAGGACTACTGAATGCCAAACAGTGAAAATAGCATATGATAGGCAAAGCTAAATGATCCCACAACAAATGGATCAGGTCTAAGATCTGTAGCCCTGACACATCCAGCCATGAATCGTGGTGGACAATTAAATAACTAACTTGAGGAGCAGGCTTAACAAATATCCACATCCTCAATGATGGAGGAGCCCAGCACAGCAGTGCAAAATATAAGGCTGAAGCATTTGCAACAATCTTCAGCCAGTAGTGCTGAGTGGATGATCCATCTTGGCCTCCTCCTGAGGTCCCCAGCATCATAGATGCCAGTCTTCAGCCAATTTTATTCACTTTATATGATATCAAGAAATGGTTGAAAGCACTGGATACTGCAAAGGCTATGGACCCTGACAATATTCCAGCAATATTACTGAAGGTTTGTGCTCCAGACCTAGCTGTTCCAATACAGCTACAATACTGACATCTACATAGCAATGTGGAAAATTGCCCAGATATGTCCTGTCCACAAAATGCAGGACAAATCGAACCCAGCAAATTACCACCCCATCAGTCTGCCCTCCATCATCAGTGAAGTAATGGAAGGGGTCATCAATGGTGCTATCAAATGCCAGTTGCTCAGAAATAACCTGCTTTCTGATGCTCAGTCTGAATTCTGCCAGGGCCACTCAGCATGTGACCTCATTATAGCCTTGGTTCAAAAATGGACAAAAGAGCTGAACTCAAGAGATGAGGTGAGAGTGACTGCCCTTGACATCAAGACTGCATTTGACTGAGTGTGGCATTAAGGAGGCCTAGCAAAAGTGGAGTCAATGGGATCAGGGGGAAAACTCTCTGCTGGTTGGAGCCATACCTAGTACAAAGGAAGATAGTTGGAGGTCAATCATCTCAGTCCCAGGATATCACTGCAGGAGTTCCTCAGGATAGTGTTCTAGGCCCAACATTCTTCAGTTGCTTCATCAATGATCTTCCCTCCATTATAAGGTCAGAAGTGGGGATGTCACTGATGATTGCACATTGTTCAGAATGATTCATGACTCCTCAGATACTGAAGCAGTCGATGTCCAAATGCAGCAAGATCTGGACAATATCCAGGCTTGGGCTGACAAGTGGCAAGTAACATTTGTGCCATACAAGTGTCAGGCAATGACTATCTCCAACAAGAGAGGATCTAAGCTTCTTCCCTTGACATTTAATGGCATTGGCATTGCTGAATGCCCCACTATCAACATCCTGGGTGTTACCATTGACCAGAAACTGAACTGGACTAGCCATATAAATACTGTGGCTACAAGAGCAGGTCAGAGACTGGGAATTCTGTTGTCGGTAACTCACCTCCTGACTCTCCAAAGCCTGTCCACCATCTAGAAGGCACAAGTCAGGAGTGTGATGGACTTGTCTGGATGAATGCAGCTCCAACAATGCTCAAGAAGCTTGACACTATGCAGGACAAAGCAGACTGCTTGAACACCAACCCCTTCAGCACCTTAATCATTCAGTCCCTCCACCACTGATGCACAGTGGTAACAGTGTGCACCTTATACAAGATGCACTGCAGCGACTCACACGGTTCCTTCAGCAGCACCTTCCAAATCTATGGCCACTACCACTAAAAAGGACAACGGCAGCAGACACCTGGGAACACCACCATCTGCAAGTTTCTCTCCAAGTCACTCACCATCCTGACTTGGAAAAATATCGTTCCTTCACTGTTGCTGAATCAAAATCCTGGAACTCTCTTCCTAACAGCCCTGTGGGTGTACCTATACCACATGGACTGCAGCAGTTCAAGGTGACAGCCCACCACCACCTTCTCAAGGGCAATTAGGGATGGGTAACAAATGCTGCCCTAGCCAGCAATGCTCACACTCTGTGAAAGAACTCTTAAAAATTGTCACCAGATGCAGGAAGAGGCCATTAATTGGCCAATTAAGTGGCTGTACTGACTCTAGGTCAGCGAGCTATCTGTGACCTTTCCCATTACTGGCAAGGTGCCATGACAGTGAGCACGTGACCTACTGCCTTCTGTATTATCATGACAGCCTTCCTCCAAATTCCCAGCCTGTCCATAGAGGGCTGGTGAAATCCATCCCATTAACTCTATTTTTCTCTCTCTCTCTCTCTCTCTCTCTGTCTGCACAAATGCTACCAGGCTTGTCAAGTGGTTCCAGCATTTTCTGTTTTTATTTAAAATTCTCAGCCTTATTTTCATGGCCGAGTCCCTCACTATCTCTGTAATCTCCTCCAGACTTACATCCCTTGAAACCTCGAATTCTTGTCTCTTGTGCATCTCTGATTTTAATTGTTTCACCTTTGGCTGTCATGCCTTCAGCAGCCTAGGCCTCAAGCTAAACCTGCCCACCTTGCTCCCTCCCTCTCCTCTAAAATGCTCCTTAACATGAATCTCGTTACTCAGGCTATTGTTCTATCTCCATATATGCTTCAACGTCGAATTTGATAACTGTGATGCTTAACTACATTAGGTGTGGTCTATAAATGCAAGTTGTTATTGTCACATGAAGCAAAGAACTAAAAACAAAAAAAATGTAATAATTGGTATTAGCGATTAAGCCAAGTCACATTGGTGATTTGTTTGTGTGTAAAATGAGATTGAGTGTCTGAATTCTTCCTCATGCTTTTTCCATTTGCCAAGCACTATGGCTCTTGCAGACGATTATTCAATTACAAAAAGTTTTGTTTTAATATACTAAACAGTTTCTTTGGACAAGGAAGAGTCATTTTTCACTTGGAGCCAGCCAGATTTAATCAAATCTAAACCAGAGCATTATAATTAATTGACTTACTGGCTTATCTCCTGCCTCTTCTTGAATATATGCATGCATTTGTTCATATAAAATACCATATTGCACAGAGGGATATTGAATCACTAGGATAAAACATTAAATGGAAAGGAGTAATTGGTTAATTCATCACAGTGTCAGGAGCACTGATGATAAACAATACTGAAAAACTGATATAGATTTATATTGTATATTAACATTAATGTAATTTAAATGGTTCCTTCCCAGTAACTCGACCAAAGAAATTCAACATTCTACTTTGTAATGGGAGAAAAACTATTTGTTTCAACAGAATAAAACCAGACAAGGATTAGAACAAATGCTGTAGTTATTCAATTTCTCATATTGACATAAACTGATATTTAAGTTCAGACTGGTATCTTCATTTGTGCTCAGTTAAATGGCATAGTGAAGCAATAATTTGTCAATGAGGTGCATAACACAGCTCAGCTCATGCTTCCTCCAATTTATTCACTTAAATTTAGAAGGCCAAACCTCAGAACAGCTTTCCTCGCAACCAAGACTTAGTGATTTAACAGCAGTAAAATCTACCTTAAACATTCACTTCGTCTATCACTGGTACGCAGTGGTAGCAGTGTGTACCACCTACAAGCTGCAGTACAGCAAATCATCAAATCTCCTTCAACAGCATCCTCCAAATCCATGACCTCTTCACAAATAGAAGGACAAGGACAGCAGCTCATAGGAACATCACCACCTGTGAGTTCCCCTCCAAGTCACACACCACCCTCACTTGGAAATATATCGCCATTCCTTCACTGTCTCTGGGTCAAAATCCTGGAACTCTCTTCCCAATAGCACTGTGGGTGTACCTACACCACATGGACTGCAGTGATTCAGGAAGGTGGCTCACCACCATCTTCTCAAGGGCATTAGGGATGGGCGCTAAATTCTGCCATTTCAGTGCCGTTCACATCTCAGGAACAAATCAAAAAATGTTCAAGCAAAAGGTGGTTAAAATAAATGAAATGTCTAAACAAAGTTCTGGTAAAGACAATTGACCATAGCCGTTGTAATCTGTTGAGAGGATAGCAAATCTTTTATGCAAAGTACTTATTCCACTTCTGTGTTGTTTTAAATGAATTAAGTTCATGTGTTTCTCTGCTAACGAATTTTGCTATAGTATTTTTACAAGGAATCAGTCGTCTTATGATAAGCTATGCGTTGTCCAGGATTTTACAACCCTGCCATGGTGTGTTTCCCCCCAGCAGATGCGGCGAGCCATTTAAATCTCCATTCAGTTTAGCGGGACTGTTATATCCCGCCAGGTGGGAGGGGCAGTAAAACCCTAGCAACTTATTCGCAATTGCTGTCCAAGTGTTTTCAGTTTTTGATTGAGGGAATGCTTACAGGAAGTTGAGGTTTTCTCAGACTGGAATCTGAAGAAACAAAATGAAATAGGGAATTTATTTATGGTGCAGTTGAATCTCTGATTATGTATTTTTTGCTGCCTTGTTGTATTTGATTCTATTGCTTGGTCTTCCTGAGGTGTATACAATCCCCTGCCAGAGGAATGAGTGATTTACCACTTTCTGGATCTGTCACAGAAGCTCTGTGGCCATCTGCTAGGAGGTACACAGCAGTGGCCCAGACAAAGACTAATGTGGTTGGTGGCATCATAGTATGCGCTGTGGGAGCTGTGTGTCCCAGTTAGTACTTGCAACAGGTAACAAATGGTATGGGGATGAAATTTGGATGCATGCCAAAATTGAGGAATTACCAACATTTATCTAAAAGTTACAGTGTGAAAGTCCACATTAAAACAATGGTAGCAGCAGAATCATAGAGCAGGAATTCTGGGTCCCAGCAGGGGCAGGAATAGAGGTGAGTACATGATGAACTTAGCAATACTGGCCAACTTGTCAGTTTTCCTATTGCCTTTCCTGCTGCTGGTGAGTTTCATCAGACCTCCCTGATTGGTGGAAGGGTCCAGTTAACGTTGTTGAAGGCCTACCTGGACCTCATTAAGCGGCACTTTGAGAGTTTGGCGGGGGCTCACAGGCTGCACACTGGGTCACAGGGAGACCAGGCACATGGAGGTGGCTGCAGAGTCAAGGCCGCCCCAAGAAAATGAGAATGGCTCAGAAGGTGACTCAGCCATTGGCACACGGGCTTCATCTTGTCTGCACAGGTTGCAGGGAGAGTGTTCTGCATGCACTCAGGCAATACAGGAGATCATCACTCTCCTGACATCATGGGGGTAAGAAGAAGGAGCAAGGCTTCCATACACAATTGGGAAGCCACCTGAGCGCAAGGAAAGCAGCAGCTGGCAAAAGGAGCATGACTCGGACTTCAGATCTAGTGGGGATGAGGACCCCTGGGCTTGGGGAAGGCAGGGGAGAGGGATGAGGGACAGGAGGACCATAGAGACCATTCCTTCAGCTTGGGTCTACTGGCAAAGATGGAGCTCCATTGACGTGAGCGAGAATTAGTGCCACAGGAGATTGCCCCTATCCAGGCAGATAGTCATAAAGATTTGTGCTGTCAATGCAGGAAACCTCGCATCTCACAGCACTGCTTGCCGTGCCCTGCCAGTAGCTGTCAAAGTCACTGTGAGCTTGAACTTCTTTGCCTCTCGCTTCTTCCAAGGATCATCTTGAAGGTGTTGCAGACCACTGAATCTCACAGGTCATTCATGGCCTATTTGCATGACCTGGACAGTATATTCAATTCCAGGCAGTTGGGGCCTCGCAGATACAGAAGGCAGTGGGTTCCTCCTCCATCCTTGGATTCTCCCAGGTGAAAGGGCATCAGCAATTGTACCCATGTGACCATCAAGGCACTGAGTGACTGACCAGTGAACATCAACAGGAAGGGCTTCCATTCCAATGTTCAACTGACCTGCGACCACAAAAAAAGAGCTTCCTCCATGTGTGTGCTTACTTCCCTGGCAGTTACCATGACCCCTTTGTCTTCCAGCAGCCCAGGTGCTGCAGCTCTTCATTCCAACCTCCAATCTGCGTGGTTGGATTATAGCGAGGTAAGGGTTGAAGCCCTTGAAGCCAATGGCTACTTACCCCTCTACGAGAAGCTGAGATGGAGGCAGAGAGATGCTACAACTAAAGCCATCTGCTTACTAGGATAAACACTGAGCAGGCCATGGTGTTGATGAAGATGCGATTCTGGTGTCTAGACTCCTGGGATGACACCCTCCAGTATACTCCTTCAAGGGTCTCATGGATTGTGGTGGTCTGTTGTGCATGACGTAACGTGGCCCTCCAGAGATGGCTGGACCCGGAAGACCTTGACACGCTAGATCAATACAAATTATCGGAGGAACAGAAAGAGCAGGAAGTGGAAGAGGAGGAGGAAGGTGCAGAACAGAGAATTGCCCTGGCTTTTCAGGGAAGTGGCCGGGTTGTGCAGGACTCAAGGGTCATGGGATAGGATGGCACAGTATATAAGGTGCGGAAACAGATCTTTTGTCTCAATCATCCATACTGATGTTAATGTCCCACTCAAGCTTCCTACCTTTTCCCTTCTCTCTCATGCTTGCCTGGTTTCCCCTTAAATGCAATCTATTCTATTTCCTACAACCACACCTTGTGGTAGACAGTTCCACATTCTCGCCACTTTTTGGGTGAAGAAGTTTCCTCTGAATTCCTGATTGGGTTTCTTGGGGCAGGACTTTTCGCTCAGCAGGAGGGCGCACACCTGACATGCCAGAGCCTAAAGCCATGCGCGCTGATGTTGGGCTAGCATCTCAATGTTGGGCTAGCATCCCGATGTCATCACGCACTCACACAATATTTCATCGGCGGGCGGGTATGAGAGTCGGCAGCATGCCTGCCGACAATTAAAAGGCCTATTAAGGGCATTTACTTATTAATTAACCTGAATTTTTTCCTGCCCATCCGACCTTACGGTTGGCAGGTGGACAAATGGGCGAGGCTGCCCTTGGATTTTTGAAGAAACCTCATCCAAGGGTCGAATGAGTTTTCCGATATTAATTTTTTAAAAAATTTAAATGATTGGGCAGAATTTTTAAAGTCTCTATATTTAGGTGAGTGAGTCTTATGTGTGGACATTTTTTCACAATTTAAAATCTTCATTTGATGGTTTCAAATTCTTCAGCTCCTTGAGGCAGCTCTCGGCCTTCAGGGAGCTTTCATTTGCGCGCTGCCTCGTGCCCGCGCTGTCTTCAGCGCTCGCCCTCCTGCCCCCACCCGGGCAGCGCTGAGCCTTTCAGCGCGTTTCATGCTAGCTGGCCAGCGTGATATTGTGGTCGGGGGCCGATCGCGGGCAGCGGGCCATTTCCAGGCTGCTCCCCGGCCCACCCACCCACCATGCCCACCCGATGACCTCACGGATGATCTTCTGCTGTGTAATGTTCTGTTTATGTTTACTGGTTCAGAAAGGTAACATTAATTTGTTTGCATTGTCAAAATGAGGTAAATTTTGTTTCTGTCATAATGGCTTCAGCTTCATATTTTTTTGGTGCAGGGTACACTACACGTGAGCGGCTCTAAACTTTATTGCACAGGCACTGAGTGGACTTTGGGTTCAAATGAAAGGGTAATTTCAGACATCCAGGATGGAGATAGCAGCCCTGGCTTTAGGTGGGAGCAGATCTTTGGCAGCCTAACTGTTGTCCCTGCCTCCCTGAAGGACACCGGGGTCTGCCTCCACGCACTCAGCCTTCTCCTCACTGTACTCCTCTTCTGACTCAGTACTGGATTCATCATCTGTGGCCTGTGGAGCTGCCTCATGATCCCTTCCTCCAGTGGGTCCCCCCTTGCCAGTGCCAGATTGTGGAGAGTGCAGCTGGCAACCACTAATCAGTGACAGCCACTCTGGGGGGGGTATTTCAGCACACCTTCTGAAAGGCCAAGGCTTTGGAAGTGTATCTTCCGAAGACCTATGGCCTTCTCTATCACTGACCTTTTGGAGGCATAACTCCTATTATAATGCTGCTCTGCCTCTGCTCTTGGGTGGCAGAGGGTGTCATATGCCACCTTTTCATGGATAGCCCTTGCCACCCAGCAGTCATCCATTAAGCCGGGCTGGAGCACTGAAGAGCCCTGGCACCTGGAAGTGTCTGAGGATGTAGGTGTCTTGGGAGCTGCCTGGTTACCTTGCACAGACTTGTAGAATGAGCATCCTGTGATCACACACTATCTGCACGTTGATGAAGTAGAAACCCTTCCTGCTGATGAAGGCACCGGGCTCACCTGCTGGAGCCTTGATGGCCAAATGTGTAAAGTCTATTGTACCCTGGACACAGGAGAAGCCAGCAATGGCTGCAAAGCCTCTGGCTCACTCAGCCTGGCTGGCCTTATCCATACGGAAATGAAGATATGTCATTACCTGCCTGAACAGAGCTTCTGTCACCAGCTTGATGCAATTGTGGACAGCTGATTGGGAGACTCGACACAGATCCCCCACTGGCCCCTGGAAAGAGCTGGAGGCATAGAAGTTGAGGACCACTGTGACCTTCAGAGCCACTGGCATGGGGTGTCCACCCACACAGTTGGAGCTGATCTCAGGCCCAATCATCTGACAAATAGAGGTCACGGTCTCCCTGGGGAGGCGGAGCCTCCTTTGGCATTGCACCTCAGACATATTGAGGTAGCTGCATCGCTGCCTGTAAACCCTGGCAGCAGGATAGGGGCATCTTCTGTGGCCCCTTCCACCTTGGACTTCCTGCTGCCCCTGCGCCCCTTGTACCTGTATCTCTCCTCCCATAGTTCCCTCCTCTGGAAGCTGCATTCGGACACCTGGCCTCCTCTCCCTTCTGCCCCTCTCTTCCTCCTTAGAGGAGGTTCCACCAGCAGAGACCACAATCCCCATTACCAGGGTAACAGAAGGCTGTCTGACACCAGGAAGGGTCCACATGGTCAAAATTCTCCAGGGGCCTTGGAGACAACAGTAAGTCCTAAAATGAAGCCTAGAAATGGTGACCGTGAAGCTCAGAACAGAGATGAAGCTGTCATGTTCAAATAAGAAACTAGCAGCAAACTATCTCCTAAACTGTTCATCACTCACACTGGCAATGCTGCTGACCCTTTATATCCTGTCCATGAGTGAGGTTTTGCAAAATGTTGGCTGCCCGCCTGCCCTCTTTGTCTATGCGACGAGCGTGAAATCATATTGGCAACGTAAAATCGGGGTCAATTAGGTTTTTAATGGCCTTTTAATTGATGGAGGACACGGCTCCGACACCTGCGCACGCTCACCGACCTGAAGATTGCATGCTTGCAGGATGATGTCGGGACACTCGCCCAACGCCTTCTTGGGCTATTTTATGTCTGATCAGGTCGGGCGTGCACCCACCTGCAAGGGGTAAAATTCTGCGCCTAGTGTCTGTTCTCCTTTTTTTAAATGGCCATGCTAACCCGTGGTAAAAATTCTAGTCATTGATGTATTTGCGCTCTGAGATTCCCCACCCTTTGTTTTTCTACTCTACTGAGACTTGCACCTTCCATGAATAAGTGACCTCCCTATTCTTCCTACCAAAATATATTACCTCACATTTATCTGTGTTGAACTTTATTTGCCAATTATCTGCCCATTCTGCAAGTTTATTAATGTCCTCCTTTAATTTGTTGTAGACCTCCTCAGAATTGATCATCGCCCCCCACACCTCACAAACGGTGTCATCTGTAAATTAGAAATTGTGTTTTTGATTCCAAAGTCCAAATCATTGTTTGCTGTGTTGCACAAATTCAGAAACAGGCCTGAAAAGTGCCCAGTCTACCTCAAATTATCCTGGAAAGGCAAAATGTCTCAAAAATTTGAACAACAGGTAAAGCAAGCCTTTTCATGTTGCTACTACGCAGTAGCTACACGAGTGACATTTCTTGCGAACAGGATACCGTCATCAGTCCAACAAAGGCTTACTGCTACCACACAATTGAGCAACATCACGCATGGATTTCAGTGCTAGTGTGATGCCAGGTATTGGCTGATCAAATTAAATAGCATGGTTCTTTGGTTGTTCGTAAAAGGCAGAGTACAGACTATACTCAACAAGCCCCTGTTTGCAAAACCAAAAACAAAATGTCCACTATTAGATGTGATTCTGTGATTGGACAGCACTTGCTGAACAATCCTGAGTGCATTAATAGCTACACAAACAACCAATTTAAGATAAATATTTGAGCTTATAATGTGGCTCATTTATGCTTGCTGGAAGCTAGAAGTGGGGAGGCAGTGGCATAGTGGTACTGTCACTGGACTAGTATTCCAAAGACCCAGGGTAATGCTTTGGGGACTGGGATTTGAATCCCACCATGGCAGATGGTGAAATTTGAATTCAATAAAAATCTGAAAGTTAAAGTCCAATGGAGACCGTGAAACTATTGTTAATTATTGTAAAAACCCATTTGGTTCACTAATGTTCTTTAGGGAAGGAAATCTGATGTCCTTACCTTGCCTGGCCTACATGTGACTCCAGACCCACAGCAATGTGCTTGACTCTTAACAATGCCCTCTGAACAAGGGCAATTTGGGATGGGCAATAAATGCTGGCCTAGCCAGTGATGCCCACATCCCATGAATGAATAAATAAAAAGCAACATGCATTCATATTCAGGGACCTATTCTATACAAACAAAGGGAATATGTTCAGACATGCACCTTTTTTGAAATACCTGGGAACTTGCAGAGCCTACTGATCTCCATTGCTTTCTTCATGGCAACCCCTCGGCCAATCAGAGTCAACCTGCCAACTAGGCAGTACTTTTTTCTCCTTTAGTGTAAATTGTTGTCATCATTTTAAATTAGGCATTCTTGTGTTTGTCCTGATGAGTGCAAGTTGAAAAGCTTCGACATCATGTCTCACTTTTCAGCCATATTAAAGTCCAAACTGTTAGTGTGAATTGTGAACAGCGGTGGTCCCAGCACTTATCCTTGTGGAATACCATTTCCTAGCCTCTGGCAGTCTGAATAACCACCCTTTATTCCCACTCTTGAACCACGTAGAAATCCATTCTACCACTCATCCTCCAACTCCACATTTTTGTCAGGATGCCATCAACATCAGGGACTATCGGATTCAGGCCATTTTCAGCTCAGCTCTTTTAACCCAGGCCAACAGCATGGTCTGGAGCTCACTTTGAGCTGCTTATGAGAAGATTTCTATTAAAGACGCTGCTTGCAATAGATCCAGTGTTACTGTCAATGAATGATGCGGATTTGTCCAGAGGTTTCACTGCCAGTGTCCACGGACCCTTGCTCCTCTTCACCACTTCATCCCTCATTTCCTGTCCTGCCTTGAATAAAAGAAATCTCACATTACTGATTTCATGTGGCAATATTTACAGGGTGTCCAGAAAGAGACAAAGTGCACAGTTATTGCTATGTCAAACACCAGTGATCTACTCAAGTGCTCGGCTTGATATGGTGGCCTCCACTCTTAGCGACTTCTATGCATTGCTTACATTGTGGCCTTTGATCACATGGATGCAGTCTGTTCACTTGTTCACTTGTCACTGCTTGTGACTGAGATGCCTGTGGCAGCCGTCTTGTCATGGAGGTGCTTATGGGGGCACCTGCAGAGGCTGCTGCACTGGCATTAATACAGGGGCAGCCTTTGTCACTGGGCCCTGCTGCATTGATGATTCCTCAGTTAGAGGTGCCATGGAGGCCTATGATGATGATGCACCAGCTGAGTAGAGCTGTGTCAGTCCTCCATCCTCAAGGGGCTGTCTTCTGCCTCTGTTACTTCCTCCCGCTAACTCCTAACATGCTCATCACCCAATGCCGCCCTACCTAAATGCACATGAGGACCGGTGGAGGTGACTGTACCTGACCTATTGGAGGGTGCATTTGTTAGATGTGATGGTGCTTGTTCTGAGGTCTCTTCTGGCAGTAGTTTGCCCATTGTAGGCACAGGAATCTGTCCTGTACCCCTCATGTCTGAACCTGTAGGAAAATCTAGCCTCGAGCAGAAGTCTCTGAAATGCTGAGACTTTCCAATACACTTGAGCTTTTGGTATGCTGTCAGGTGGGGTGGAGTGCACTGCACACCCTTCAGTGTACACACTGCAGTTTCTAATCATCCTCTCCATTAAGAGATTTGCACTAAGTGTGGTAGCCTGTGGGAAAAAAGTCATTTTAGCCGCCGACCTCCAATAAGGGGTTTTCGCACCTTATAATCCAATTCCCGGTGTATCCCATTCATTAATAATGCATTCATGGGAAGCATTCTGGATCGCTGGCAGGTGGGTTTGGCTTTGCCTGCCATGCTGTGATCGCAGCACTTCCTTGCTCCGGGTGCCATATTTAAATTGCACCAAAGCACAACAGACATGAAGTTAACAGACCAGAACTGCTCCAGGCGACAGATGGCCCTGAAAGTAAAGACAACGGCAGCCCCCAGATTTAGTGACGCCTCTCTGGAGCACCTACTGGGCGCAGTGGAAGGCCGACGCTATGTCCTGTACCCCCACTCTGGCTGCAATGGTCCACCAGAGTCACCAATCCAGCCTGGGAGGTGGTGGTAGCAGTGGTCACTGCCATCCAGTGCAGGAAGAGGATGAATGCTCCCATGAGTACTGCCAGGACAAGGCAACCACATCCACAGGGATCTCACACCTCAAGGGACAACACCACCAGCTCTCACACACACACTCACATCTCCATCAGGAACCTCCGCCCCCCTCAACAGCTTCATTTCCACCCCCTAAGTCTCAACCCACCGCCTACCCCCTCCCTCCACCCAGTACACCTTCCTCTCCCACTCACAACTGGACCTTTCCTTCCCCACCCTTCGCTGATCATCCGTCGCAGCCCAGGGCCAAGACATCAATGGAGACCTCCCACCTTCTGTGAGCTGTTTTGCAGCGGAGCCATGTCCATGAGGATCCACCCAGCATGCGATGCACATGTTCCTCCAGGGTCCAGTAGTTGTTGGGCTCCAGAATCTTCTACCCCTCGGATGTCGGCGATCTGAGCAAGGCCTTAACGGTAAGCCCCGACTTCTGTAAGTCACACTTGTCCAGGCATGTTCTGGGCCGGTGTGTTTTCCTACTGGTGTAACGATAAACCTGGCATGGGGGGATGATTCTAGCTGGGCCTTACTTTGCATCCCATTTCCAGGATGCAAAGCAGGTTCATGTCGGCCTCCAGTGGGATTGGTGCTCTGCCATGGCGGTCACCATCAGATGATCCTGCTGTGCTTTTAGGCTTTCTCGCCATATAGCACCCCCATGCCGAAGAGGCTGGAAAATTACGGGCCTTTATCCGCTCATGTTCTCAACCACTTCTCTCCAGGCCTGCTTGGCTTAGGAGGGTGGCCTCCTCCTATCACCCTCTGGAAAGAGGAGCTTCCTTTTCGCTCTCAATGACTCAAGAAGGACCTCCTGTACTATAATCAGCAAAGTGGGCAGGGGGGGGTGGGGTGGTGTTTGCGGCGCGCAGTGGACAGCCCTGCCCTGGGTTCCAGACCTCTGCCTTTTCTGCTCCATCAGTAATTTATGCACAAACAGCCGCAAACAGCTGCCATGGTTGGGCCTGCACACTTTCGGACTCTCCTCCATCCACACCGCCGTGGACGCTAATGGCCTCTCCACCCTCCCTCCAGCCATTTAACAGGTCGGCCCTGGGAAAATTGGGGTCTGTCACTGCTCGCCCTAGTGTCCGTTTTCTAACCCAACAGGAAAATTAGGCTCATAGAATTTGCAACAGTGGAATCCATTTTGCTTGTGTCAGTGCTGTTCATATAATTAGACCTAACATATTTCCTTTCCTTTTCTGCTATATTTTTATATTCTTTGCTTTGAACAAATATCCAATAGTTATTGTTTCTCCTTCAACAAATAATTTCCATGTAAACAGATTTCTTCCTTGCTTTCAATCTTAATGTGAACAATCCTAAGTTTCCAACGCCCAACCTGCTGATTGAGAAGCACACAGGAACAAGCTTGGCCGCTCAGCCTGTTCTGCCATTTAAGTAGGTCGTGGCTGAACCTCATCTCCATTTAGCCACCATAAAGTGGAAAGAATCTTTTATAATTTACTTCTTCAAATGTCGAATGTGAAGTCTCTTGAAAATGAATGATATTCATAAAGCATGCTTTGATTGCCATTTTGATTGAACGTGATGGGAAATTATAAAGATTCCTCTCGCAGTTGCTACATAAAAATGATGCTGACTGTAATTACCCATAATTTGATCTAGCGCACACTCATCTAGCGAAATTTCAGGCACTGCAATTTCTGGTCTTCAAAGATATGGCTACGCTTGAAACATGTTAAATTCAATACATTAGATTGGAATTGATCTTAAAGGTCAATCCTGTAAAAGATTGCATTGGAGATGATTGTGGGTTTTGGGGGACAAATTGACCCAAAAAGTGAAAAAATAATTTTCATTTTCTTATTGCATTTTTATGAATCATAGAAAGAGATCATTTATGTCATCCTGACTTTGGTTGGATTTGCCTGTGTTACATTTTCAAATTCTTTTATTTCTGGCTTCTGTGATTCAGCCTATCCTACTCAATGGCCACCCGCTCCCTCCGTCGTTAAGAGTGTTTCTATTTTCCCTGATAACAGGATAATCAACAGAGAGCACTTAGCTAGGACAGGATTTTTCAGATGATAGGGTTTCCTGCCCTGTCACCTGAAGTGTCAATGGGGAATGTGTCCCCACCCATACCGGCTGCCCTGCCTTGCAGCCATTTAATATGAACATACGAGCTAGGAGCAGGAATAGGCCACTCAGACCCTCAAGCCTGCTCCGCCATTCAATAAGATCGTGACTGATCTGATTCTAACCTCATATTCCTGCCTACCCCCGATAATCTTTCGCCCTCTTGTGCATCACGAATCTATACACCTCTGCCTTAAAGGTATTTGAAGACTCTGCCTCAACCACCTTTTGAGGAAGAGAGTTCCAAAGACACACAACCCTCTGACAGAAAAATATTTTCCTCATCTCTGTCCTAAATGGGCGACCCCTTATTTTGAAACAGTGGCCCCAAGTTCTAGGTTCTCCCAGAAGAGGAAATATCCTTCCCACAACCACCCTGTCAAGACCCCTTGGGGTCTTATATGTTTCAATCAATTGTCTCTTTCTGTTATAAACTCCAACTCAGTGGGGCATTAATTGGCTACGGGCGAGACTTCTGTTCCAATCTGGGGAGGGAGTTTTGTCTTAGAAAACCGCTGTCCAATCCAGTTGGCTGGCAGTTCTGTTTTCCCAGCAGGTTCGAGTGGTGGGCAGTCCCTAACGAAGAGGAGCTAATGGAGGCTGGATTTCAGGTAAGTCTGGGGTATTGACAGGGTCCGCCTAGCA
Source organism: Carcharodon carcharias (assembly GCF_017639515.1). NCBI lineage: Eukaryota > Metazoa > Chordata > Chondrichthyes > Lamniformes > Lamnidae > Carcharodon > Carcharodon carcharias. The sequence goes on from NC_054469.1 coordinate 62,156,310, forward strand.
GGTGCCAGCAAGGGGACTGTGGGTTGGGGGTTGGATTTGAGAGGCCAGAGGGAAGAGGTTAAAGCGGGGGTAAGACCTGATGACGGGTGCCCCCGATAGACAAAGGGGCTCTCAAAGGAGGTCTGCCCCTTTGCCCAACACCAGCTTTCCCAGTAAAAGCTGCCGGGCTACCCACCTGGCATGGGCCTCCCACTGCCATGGGTAAAGTAGTGGCATGGGTGAGATGAAGCACTTAAATTGCTATTAATTGGCCAGTTAAGGGCCTCAATAGCCCCAACGGTGAACAGGCCACCCAACGCCTTCACTGTCCCCCATAAAGCGGGAGATGAATCAGGCCGGGTGGAAAGGCGACAGGCAGGCCATGCACTGCATTTTATGAGCTCCATGCCTCAAACCCTGTGTGGGGATCCGTAAAATCCCACCCTTAGTTTGCTTCAGCTACTGATTCCATAAAACACCTCCACAGGATCAATGGAACAATATTCATAGTCAACCTTACCAGTTCCTTCGATAGTTAAAACTAATAAATGATCACTAACTCTCATGCTAAAACTATAATCACACTTTACAAAGACAATGGGCAGAATTTGCCATGCCCCCTGGCACCTGGCATCATGGCAGGCGTGGGCAGACAACATGGCGAGAAGGCTAAAAATTGGTTTCACGGTGTTGTGAAACTGGTTTGCAATCGTCCGCTCGGGCCTTCAATTACAGGCCATGTTTCCCACCACCGCATGTTGGGAACTTCATTGTAATACAGCCACATATTATTATCGACCCAGCTCACTGGAATCATCCCCCATGCTGGACCATCTGGGCACGTTGGCATGATTGCACGCCAACATGTTTCACAACTATACATAAGCGACATGTACCTGGTGAGCTGCATTTGGTTTGTTTGCCTACCTGGCTTCAGGCAGCACTCATGATCATCAGTGCCAGGCTTTGCAGCACCACCACTTTTAGGGGGGCTCACGGGCAGGTCTCTACCTACCAGACTAGCAGTAAGGTGGGGGTGGCTTTGCAACAACTCCAGAGCTAGGGCTTGCTTGGGGAAGGGGGAGAAATGGCCTTAGGCAAGGGAAGAGGCTGCAGGGCGAGGGCTGTACTTGGGAAGGAGTATCCCAGGGTGTGAGTGGGATCTCATGTTGATCTGCACAAGTGGCCTCAAGATGGTGAGGGCTGAGGAGGCAGTCTCCAGAGGAGATGAGACCAGTTGGAGATGTGGGGGTGTGTGTGAGAGAGTGAGTGGTGATGTCCATTGAGCTGGCAGTGAGTGAGTTGCCAGTGAATGTGCGATGGCCTTGTGAGTGTGTGAGTTTAGAGTGTGAGATGGTTGCCTTACCCTGGTGGCACAGATGAGATCATTCATCCTCTTTCTGCACTGGATGGCCAACTTCTTCTGTGCAGTGTTGGCCCTGAACACCACTGCTACCACATCCTAAGCTGGAGTGGTGAGATTGCTGAACCTCCTGTAGCCAGAGTGGGGGTGGAGGCCATCATGCTGGGCCTCCAAAAGGCATTCCAGTGATGGTCACTGAACTCTTCTTGGCTTTCAGGGCCACGTCTTCACTGGAGCAGTCCTGGGTTGCAAGCATTGAGAACTGAGTGCGCAGCTGCAGATTAGATATGACATCAGGAGTGAGGGACTAAAGGGTTTCAAGTGGAGATCCGCACTGCTTCATTCTGCCAAACCAAAGTCCCCTACTCTTTGCTCTCTGTCATCCCTATCCATACATCTACATTCTCTTTATTAACATATGTTTTAACTTTTGTGACATTCTTTGTAGTATTTTTTCAAATGCTTTGAGAAAATCCATATAAACATCCTATCAGAAAATTCAATTAATATAGTTAAGCATGACTTGTCCTCTACAAATTTGACCGTTCCTGATTAACCAGGCCTTTTTCAGTGTTCACTAACCTCTTCCCATATTAAGTACTCAAAATGTAAACGCATAAAATTAGAATTAGTAGTTGGACAGCACTTCTGCAAATTTCTGGGATGTGGTACTGATGGGTGAGTACACTTTAGATGTTTATTCGCAACTGCAGTAAGACTTGCTGGTCTATGATTTAATTTTTAGCTTTTCCTTTTCCCCTTGCTGACTTTAGTAATCCTTTAGTCCTTTGACACATTTTCAAAGATTTAAAGAAAGTTATGGTAGTACCTCCTGTTACCTTTTCCTGACCTTCTTCAGTATTTATTTACAAAATCATAGAAGCGCAGAATCTTAACGGCACAGAATGGATGCATATCAAAGATTTGAACATTTACTGTATGAGTCAGGTATTTTTTTCTAATTTTGCTTGATTGGGACCCCTGCACTGGACTCATTGCCCACACCCTCCATCAACTGTGTACAATGCCCTACTTATAGGATGCACGACAGCAATTCACCAAGGTCACTTCATCAGCACCTCCCTCCCCTGCCACCTCTACCATTGAGGGAGCCCAACAGCGGCAATATCATGGGAACAGCATCACCTCCAATTTCCACTTCAAGTCATACACCATCCTGACTTGGACGCATGTCCTTCTACACTGCTGAGTCAACATTCTGGACATCTTTACCTCCCAGTATTGGGGAGCACCATCACTACAAGGGATGCAGTGGTTCCAGGAGAAGTGACGGACAATAAATACAGCCTTAGTGTCACCCATGTCCCAACAACCAATAAAACTCTCAAATTCAAAATGGGTCCTTCAACTATTCTCTTTGCTCCTTTGACTAATCTTTTACTTCAAGGCTTATGCTATCTCCCTTTTTGTAGACCACCAGTTTATTTTTCATATTGCCACTTAGCTTTCCTGGTCTTCGCCTCTTTTTGTTTCCTTTCTATTTTTTTTGTAATTAACAATTTTATTCGTTATTAACCCAATCATCTTATTAAATGGCTGTTTCTTTTTCAAATTTAATCTTTTTCCTGACTTTTCTATTTACCCATGAATACGATGCCTTTGAAGTAATGCTTATACTTCTAGTCAGAATATACTTTACATGTATCATATCCATCTAGTACGTAAGTGTCTCTGACCACTGACCCGCTGTTTAATCTGCCATCTTCCCAGCCATTAAGCTGAGTTAAGTCCATTTCATGTCACTGAAATTAATTAGTTTCCAGTCAAGCACCTTTATCTCGGGCATCTTTATATAATCCAATCTCTGTGTGAACCCAATTAGGTCCTTGTCGCTACTTCACAAGTATTTGTCCATCTTGCATGATACGTGTTAAAACATATTTGTTTGCTGACCTACTATCACAACAAAATATAATATCTTCTTTTGGGTAAATGTAGAAGCTATTATTTGGGATAAAAGTTGTATAGTGCACTGTATACTATGATGTTATGAATACTCCCTACTTGCCTGGATGAGTGCAGCTCCAAGAACATTCAAGAAGCTTGACACCATCCAGGACAAAGCAGCCAACTTGATTGGTACCCTTCCACCACCCTCAACATCTATTACTTCCATCACTGACGCACAGTGGCAGCAGTGTGTACCTTCTACAAGATGCACTGCAGTATTTCATCAAGGCTCCTTAGACAGCACCTTCCAAACCCATGACCTCTACCACAGAGAAGGACAAGGACTGCAGATGCATGGGAACACCACCACCTGGAAGTTCCCCTCCAAGCCACTCACCATCCTGACTTGGAAATATATCGCCGTTCCTTCACTGGTGCTGAGTCAAAATCCAGGAAGAAGGAGGTTGCTAGGGCCTTGACAGAAATCTTTGTATTCTTACTGGCTATGGGTGAGGTCCCAGAGGGCTGGAGAATGGCCAATGTTGTTCCATTGTTTAAGAAGGGTAGGAGGGATAATCCAGGAAATTACAGGCCGGTGAGCCTTATGTCAGTGGTCGGGAAATTATTGAAGAAGATTCTTCATGATAGGATTTACTACCATTTGGAAGCAAATGGGTGAATTAGTGAGAGGCAGCATGGTTTTGTGAAAGGGAGGTCGTGTCTCACTGACTTGTTTGAGTTTTTTGAGGAAGTGACAAAGATGATCGACAATGGAAGGGCAGTGGATGTTATATACATTGATTTCAGTAAGGCCTTTGGCAAGGTCCCTCATGGCAGACTGGTCCAGAAGGTAAAGTTGCACAGGATCAGAGGTGAGCTGGCAAGTTGGATACAGAATTGGCTTGGTCATAGAAGACAGAGGGTAGCAGTGGAAGGGTGCTTTTCTGAATGGAGAGCTGTGACTAGTGGAGTTCCGCAGGAATCAGTGCTGGGACCTTTGCTGTTTGTAGTATGCATAAATGATTTGGAGGAAAATGTAAATTTGCAAATGACACTAAGGTTGGACGAGTTGCAGATAGTGAAGAGGATTGTCAAAGAATACAACGGATATAGATCGGTTGGAGACTTGGGCAGAGAAATGGCAGGTGGAGTTTAATCTGGACAAATGCGAGGTAATACATTTTGTAAGGTCTAATAGAGGCAGGAATTATACAGTAAATGGCAGAACCCTTAAGTGCATTGATGGGCAGAGGGATCTGGGTGTACAGTCCACAGGCCACTGAAAGTGGCAATGCAGGTGGATAAGGTAGTCAGAAAGGCATATGGCATGCTTGCCTTCATAAAAGCTGGGAAGTCATGCTGCAGCTGTATAGAACCTTGGTTAGGCCACACTTGGAATATTGCGTGCAATTCTGGTCGCCACATTACCAGAAGAATATGGAGACATTGGAGAGGGTCCAGAGGAGGTTTACCAGGATGCTGCCTGGCCTGGAGATTATTAACTATGAGGAGAGGTTGGAGAAACTCGGATTGTTCTCACTAGAGTGACGGAGATTGAGGGGCAACTTGATAGAAGCTTATAAAATTATGGGTGGCATGGACAGAGTAGATAGTCAGAAGCTTTTTCCCAGGGTGGAAGAGTCAATTACTAGGGGACATAGATTTAAGGTGAGAGGAGAAAACTATGGAGGAGATGTGCGGGGCAAGTTTTTTACGCAGAGGGTAGTGAGTGTCTGGAATTCGCTGCCAGAGTAGGTGGTGGAAGCAGGTACGATAGTGGTGTTTAAGACGCAGCTTGACAAATACATGAATAGGATGGGAATAGAGGGATATGGACCCCGGAAGTGCAAAATGTTTTAAGTTGATGGGCAATATGATTGGCGCAGGCTTGGAGGGCCGAAGGGCCTGTTCCTGTGCTGTACTTTTCTTTGTTCTTTGTTCTCCCTCCCTAACCGCACTGTGGGTGTACCTACACCACATGGATTGCAGCGGTTCAAGAAGGCAGCTCACCATCATCTTCTCAAGGGCGATTAGGGTTGGGAAATAAATGCTGGCCTAGCCAGAGATGCCACATCCCATGAAAGAATAAAAAAAATGTTGATTCTAAATATTCTAAAATCTTTACGACAAGAACTGACTATTTCACTAAAAAGAATGGCAGGAGTAGAATGTTTGTAAGTTGAGTTGCACTATTCAAATTTGTTCAGCTTTGTTTTCAATAACAGGATGGGGGCTTCACTGGCTGGGCCAACATTTATTGCCAATCCCTAATTGCCCTTGAGAAGGTGGTGGTGAGCTGCCTTCTTGAACTGCTGCAGTCCAACTAATAGAAATATTCAGGTATTTCATACAATGATGTGGTGCTAAAAGGTGTAAGTTAGAGATCAAAGACTACATATTTGGATTTTTTTTTAAGTTAAAAATTGGATAATGATGAAAGAGAAAGGCTAATAGGAGATGCTGTCTTGCACTCTCTGTAGTCACGGCAACAGCTGTATCCATATTTATATGTTCAATTGTAACAGGGGAGGCGAAAGTAGGTCACTTGTTCAACTCCATATTCTACATTTCCTTCAATTCCATGTCTATTTTACACGTTGAACAGCAACATTATAAAACCGTGCCATCGTGGGAGAAATTGATTTGCGCCAGTTTCAGACACCATGCATTCCAGAAGAGGTCAGCTTGAGGATCATCCAAAATTGACCATTCCCCTATTACAGGTGAGCTGTTGTACCTTGAGCGGCAGCTTGTTAATGTCGAGGGTCTAATTTCAGGCCACCTGCATCAGCAGTAGCGATCTTCAATAAGTGCTGGGGATGGTGAGATTGGAAAGGTCAGTGGTCAAAGGGCAGCAAAAGTCCTGGGGTAAGTGAGGAGGGGGAAGAAATTGGAAGGAGGGTGGATGATGGGTCAACTGGACACCTTACGAAGCCCCTTCTCGCTCTTCATTAAAGTTTAAAAAGATGTTTTTACTCTCGTAAATAAAAGCAAAAAGCAAAAGCCATGAAGAAGCGTCATATGGACTCATAGGGTAGAATTTTATGAGTCGGCAATTGGGGGCGGGTCCTGCTCACTGACACGTAAAATGACGTGCGGTGACATCAGGGGAAACTTCTGACATCTCTGCGCCCAATTTAAATTTTCAGGAAGGCGGGAACGCAGCAAAATCAGCTGTGTGCCCGCCAACCTGTCAATGGGCATGTGAGGCCATTGACGAGGTAAATTAAGCAATTAGAGGACCTGCCCGTCCTCTAATAAAGATTGTGTAAAAATTATGGACACGTCCCAACTCATGTGACATTGTCACATGGGGAGACATGTTAGGGAAATTTTATTTTCTATTTTTGTCTTTTTAACATTTACAGACAATTTCCCTGAGGCAGCACTTGGCCTCAGAGAGATGAGTGTGCTCTTTCGTGGCATGCACGGAAGAGCACACTCTCGATTTTGGGATTCCCCCCGCCCGCACAGGGAGCGTATAGCGCTTCCCTGAGGATGTCACACTGGGCAGGCATTAATTGGCCTGCCCACGTAAAATGACACGTGCCTCCGACCGGGGGCGCCGATCGGAAGCATGCCCGTATGCACCCGCCCATCAACATCCACCTCCCCGAAGGGGGGATAATTCAACCCATAGAAACATAGAAAATAGAAGCAGAAGTAGGCCATTCAGCCCTTCGAACCTGCTCCGCCATTGATTATGATCATGGCTGATCATCCAACTCAAAAGCCTGCTCCTGCTTTCTCTCCATACCCTTTGATCCCTTTCGTCCCAAGAGCTATATCTAACTCCTTCTTGAAAACAAATATTTTGGTCTCAACTACTTTCTGTGGTAACGAATTCCACAGGCTCATCACTCTCTGGGTGAAGAAATTTCTCCTCATCTCAGTCCTAAATGGTCTACCCCGTATCCTCAGACTGTGCCCCCTGGTTCTGGACTCCCCCACCATCGGGAACATCCTTCCTGCATTTACTCTGAATAGTCCTGTTAGAATATTATAGGTTTCTATGAGATCCCCCCTCATTCTTCTGAACTCGAGTGAATATAATCATAACCGAGTCAATTTCTCCTCATATGTCAGTCCTGCCATTTCAGGAATCTGTCTGGTAAACCTTTGCTGCACTCCCTCTGTAGCAAGTACATCCTTCCTCAGATAAGGAGACCAAAACTGCACACAATATTCCAGGAGTGGTCTCACCAAGGCCCTGTATCGTTGCAGCAAGACATCCCTGTTCCTGTACTCAAATCCTCTGGCTATGAAGGCCAACACACCATTTGCCTTCTTTACCACTTGCTGCACCTGCATGCTTACCTTCAATGACTGGTGTACGAGGAGACCCAGGTCACGTTGCACATTCCCCTCTTTCAATTTATAGCCATTCAGATAATAATTTGCCTTCCTGTTTTTGCTACCAAAGTGGATAACCTCACATTTATCCACATTATACTGCATCTGCCGTGCCTTTTCCCACTTACTCAGCTTGTCCAAATTACACTGAAGCATCTCTGCATCCTCCTCACAGCTCACCCTCCCACCCAGCTTTGTGTCACCTGCAAATTTGGAGATATTACATTTAGTTCCCTCATCTAAATCATTAATATATATTGTGAATAGCTGGGGTCCCAGCCCCGATACCTGCGGTACCCCACTAGTTACTGCCTGCCATTCGGACAAAGACCCGTTTATTCCTATTCTTTGTTTCCTGTCTGCCAACCAGTTTTCTATCCATCTCAATACACTACCCCCAATCCCATGCGCTTTAATTTTACACACTAACCTCTTTTGTTGGACTTTGTCAAAAGCCTTCTGAAAGTCCAAATAAACCACATCCACTGGCTCCCCCTCATCAACTCCCAAATTCATTCTCAAAAAATTCCAGTAGATTTGTCAAGCATAATTTCTCTTTCATAAATCCACGCTGACTCTGTCTGTTTCTGCCACTGTTTTCCACGTGCTCAGCTATTAAGCCTTTTATAATGGACTCTAGAATTTTCCCCACTACCAACGTCAGGCTGACTGGTCTATAATTCCCTGTTTTCTCTCTACCTCCCTTTTTAAATAGTGGGGTTACATCAGCTTCTTTCGCACATGCGTGAACTGTGCGCTTGGCCAGCTCTCCCTCTTCCCCTCGCCCGCCCAGGTAGTGCTCAGTGCTGCCACTTGTGATCCACGCAGGGTGGGCCTTAATTGGAGTGCCCACATGAAATTACGGTGCAGAGCCTAACGCGGGTGGCGGTCGGCTGCCGGAACATCCCCGCCCGCCCCTGCTGAGCGCACCCACCAAGGGCAAAATCCTGCCCCAGGTTTCTGTGTTCCTGTGCTCCTTTTAAAGTTGTACCATTTAGTTTCCATTACCTTTCTTCCCTCTTCCTTCCAAAAATGCATCAGTTCACACTTTACATTTCATTCCATCAGGCCTGTATCTGTCTATTTCTCTTAGCTCCGAATTGGCTCCATCCACCCTTCCTTTGACTACCTGTTTTTGTTTATGTGTTTATAAAAGGCTTTTGGATTCCCTTTTACATTAGCTGTTACTCCATTCTCATGATCTCCCTCCCCCCACTAGCTTCCTTTTTTAGCCTTCCTCTATGCTTTCTATTTTCAGCTTGGTTCTCTATTATATTATGTACCTAGTACTTGTTTTAATACTTTTTTTCCCGTCTCACTTTAACCTCTGTACCTTTAGCTGTCCAGGGAGCTCTAGCTCTACCATTAAAGGAGAATGAGACAAATGTATTTGAAAAAAAGATTGCCGTTTCAAATATTGATGTGGAGAAAGAAATTTAAGGTTGGATTTTACCATATTCCCTGCGCCTGCCAACTGAAATGTTGGTCATCAGCCCACCTATTAAAAACCTTGCTGCCCCCCAGTGATATTATGCTGGGAGCAGCCTTAATTGTTCCAGAGTAGGATTTCTGCCCCCTTCTGGGAGGAAGTCCCACCCTAGAGAGCAGCCAGCCAATCCTATTTTCCGGCAGCTCGGTAGTCCCAGTAGCAACAGGATTGAGTGGTGACTACCCTGAGGAGTGGGTGGGGGGGTAGATGGCCGGGTTTGAGGGGCCGTGGGGTTTGGGGATAGTTGAGGGGGGAGGTACCCCCTCTCCCTTCCTGACAGCAGCCTGTGCAGTCAAACCTGCTCAGCTACCCACCTGGCCTCTGCCTTCCCCGGCACATGTAGCATTGCAGGTGGAATGAGGCCCCTAAGTGGCCATTCAGTGGCCTCAATAGGTCTAAGGGCAGGCTGCTTGATGCCTTACTCATCCATCATAATATGGGAGAAAGGTCAGGGGTGAGCGGGAAGACAGTGGGAAGGCCAAAGCTTTATTTTATGACTGTCCCCATCTTCAAATATGCCACAGGGGGGCTATAAAATCCAGTCTATAGAATTCGGTTTTGCTGTTTTTTAAGTGCCTAATTTTCTGGTTTTGATTTTCACTTTAAAATACATTTCAGCTGAGAGATACCCAACAAATATTAAAGCAACCCATTATTTTTTACTTACATCTTTTCTGCATACCTTTTGGTTACTTTTAGGGGAGGCAGTGGTGAGTGGTATTGTCACTGGACAGGGAATCTAGCGACCCAGGGTAATAAAAACAAAAAAACTGCGGATGCTGGAAATCCAAAACAAAAACAGAATTACCTGGAAAAACTCAGCAGGTCTGGCAGCATCGGTGGAGAAGAAAAGAGTTGACGTTTCGAGTCCTCATGACCCTTCGACAGAACTTGAGTTCGAGTCCAGGAAACAGCTGAAATATAAGCTGGTTTAAGGTGTGTGTGTGGGGCGGAGAGATAGAGAGACAGAGAGGTGGAGGGGGTTGGTGTGGTTGTAGGGACAAACAAGCAGTGATAGAAGCAGATCATCAAAAGATGTCAACGACAATAGTACAATAGAACACATAGGTGTTAAAGTTAAAGTTGGTGATATTATCTAAACGAATGTGCTAATTAAGAATGGATGGTAGGGCACTCAAGGTATAGCTCTAGTGGGTTTTTTTTTTAATAATGGAAATAGGTGGGAAAAGGAAAATCTTTATAATTTATTGGAAAAAAAAAAGAAGGGGGAAACAGAAAGGGGGTGGGGATGGGGGAGGGAGCTCACGACCTAAAGTTGTTGAATTCAATATTCAGTCCGGAAGGCTGTAAAGTCCCTAGTCGGAAGATGAGGTGTTGTTCCTTCAGTTTGCGTTGGGCTTCACTGGAACAATGCAGCAAGCCAAGGACAGACATGTGGGCAAGAGAGCAGGGTGGAGTGTTAAAATGGCAAGCGACAGGGAGGTTTGGGTCATTCTTGCGGACAGACCGCAGGTGTTCTGCAAAGTGGTCACCCAGCTTACGTTTGATCTCTCCAATGTAGGGGAGACCACATTGGGAGCAACGAATGCAGTAGACTAAGTTGGGGGAAATGCAAGTGAAATGCTGCTTCACTTGAAAGGAGTGTTTGGGTCCTTGGACGGTGAGGAGAGAGGAAGTGAAGGGGCAGGTGTTGCATCTTTTGCGTGGGCATGGGGTTGTGCCATAGGAGGGGGTTGAGGAGTAGGGGGTGATGGAGGAGTGGACCAGGTTGTCCCGGAGGGAGTGATCCCTACGGAATGCCGATAAGGGGGGTGAAGGGAAGATGTGTTTGGTGGTGGCATCATGCTGGAGTTGGCGGCAATGGCGGAGGATGATCCTTTGAATGCGGAGGCTGGTGGGGTGATAAGTGAGGACAAGGGGGACCCTATCATGTTTCTGGGAGGGAGGAGAAGGAGTGAGGGCGGATGCGCGGGAGATGGGCCGGACACGGTTGAGGGCCCTGTCAACGACCGTGGGTGGAAAACCTCGGTTAAGGAAGAAGGAGGACATGTCAAAGGAACTGTTTTTGAATGTAGCATCATCGGAACAGATGCGACGGAGGTGAAGGAACTGAGAGAATGGGATGGAGTCCTTACAGGAAGTGGGGTGTGAGGAGCTGTAGTCGAGATAGCTGTGGGAGTCGGTGGGTTTGTAATGGATATTGGTGGACAGTCTATCACCAGAGATTGAGACAGAGAGGTCAAGGAAGGGAAGGGAAGTGTCAGAGATGGACCACGTGAAAATGATGGAGGGGTGGAGATTGGAAGCAAAATTAATAAATTTTTCCAAGTCCTGACGAGAGCATGAAGCGGCACCGAAATAATCATCGATGTACCGGAGAAAGAGTTGTGGACTGGGGCCGGAGTAGGACTGCAACAAGGAATGTTCCACATACCCCATAAAGAGACAGGCATAGCTGGGGCCCATGCGGGTACCCATAGCCACACCTTTTATTTGGAGGAAGTGAGAGGAGTTGAAGGAGAAATTGTTCAGCGTGAGAACAAGTTCAGCCAGACGGAGGAGAGTAGTGGTGGATGGGGATTGTTCGGGCCTCTGTTCGAGGAAGAAGCTAAGGGCCTTCAGACCATCCTGGTGGGGGATGGAGGTGTAGAGGGATTGGACGTCCTTGGTGAAGAGGAAGCGGTAGGGGCCAGGGAACTGGAAATTGTTGATGTGACGTAAGGTGTCAGAGGAATCACGGATGTAGGTGGGAAGGGACTGGACAAGGGGAGAGAGAAGGGAGTCAAGATAACGAGAAATGAGTTCTGTGGGGCAGGAGCAAGCTGAGACGATCGGTCTACCGGGGCAGTTCTGTTTGTGGATTTTGGGTAGGAGATAGAAGCGGGCCGTCCGAGGTTGGGCGACTATCAGGTTGGAAGCTGTGGGAGGGAGATCCCCAGAGGAGATGAGGTCAGTGACAGTCCTGGAAACAGTGGCTTGATGTTCAGTGGTGGGGTCATGGTCCAGGGAGAGGTAGGAGGAAGTGTCTGCGAGTTGACGCTCAGCCTCCGCATGAGCCGAAGGATAAAATGAAACTGGGGGCACGCGCAGCTTTGAAAAAGGGTACGGCGGTGCTGCTGGAGGGAGAGGTCGAGTGTGTTCATATGGCGGCGCATGGCACTGAGAGTGGATTTCAGAATGTGACGGGAACAGCAGTCCGAGAAACGTTTTATGTCCCGGAGATACCTGTAATCCTGGGTGGGTTCGAAACATGAGGGGTGGAATTTCAGTTGAAATCCACGTGGGGTAAGTCGGAGACGGAGACAGTCACTGAGAAAGGAGATATGGCTGTGAAAGCAGGTTTTAGTAAACACCTTGTCAAACACTAGGAGAGAAATGGAAAGCAATGAAGGTGAACAAGGCAACAGAGAGATCCGGAAATCTTGTCGCAGAGATAAACAGAACTTCTTCAAGGAGGTAGGCATTTCTTGAAGAGCAGTGGCAGTCAATTAAACACAGAGATAAAAACAAAAAAACTGCGGATGCTGGAAATCCAAAACAAAAACAGAATTACCTGGAAAAACTCAGCAGGTCTGGCAGCATCGGTGGAGAAGAAAAGAGTTGACGTTTCGAGTCCTCATGACCCTTCGACAGATCCTTTTACCCATCTCCAATATTCTCCCTCCACCTGGACCCCTCCCTCTGGATTCTTACCTTCTCTCGATCTTTTCATTGAGAACTGTCGGTGCGACATTAGTCGTCTCAATTTCTCTGCTCCTCTCACCCATTCTAACCTGTCTCTCTCTGAACTTACTGCACTCCATTCTCTCAGGTCCAACCCTGACATTGTCATCAAACCCGCTGACAAGGGTGGTGCTGTTGTTGTCTGGCGCACTGACCTCTACCTCGCGGAGGCTGAGCGTCAACTCGCAGACACTTCCTCCTACCTCTCCCTGGACCATGACCCCACCACTGAACATCAAGCCACTGTTTCCAGGACTGTCACTGACCTCATCTCCTCTGGGGATCTCCCTCCCACAGCTTCCAACCTGATAGTCGCCCAACCTCGGACGGCCCGCTTCTATCTCCTACCCAAAATCCACAAACAGAACTGCCCCGGTAGACCGATCGTCTCAGCTTGCTCCTGCCCCACAGAACTCATTTCTCGTTATCTTGACTCCCTTCTCTCTCCCCTTGTCCAGTCCCTTCCCACCTACATCCGTGATTCCTCTGACACCTTACGTCACATCAACAATTTCCAGTTCCCTGGCCCCTACCGCTTCCTCTTCACCAAGGACGTCCAATCCCTCTACACCTCCATCCCCCACCAGGATGGTCTGAAGGCCCTTAGCTTCTTCCTCGAACAGAGGCCCGAACAATCCCCATCCACCACTACTCTCCTCCGTCTGGCTGAACTTGTTCTCACGCTGAACAATTTCTCCTTCAACTCCTCTCACTTCCTCCAAATAAAAGGTGTGGCTATGGGTACCCGCATGGGCCCCAGCTATGCCTGTCTCTTTATGGGGTATGTGGAACATTCCTTGTTGCAGTCCTACTCCGGCCCCAGTCCACAACTCTTTCTCCGGTACATCGATGATTATTTCGGTGCCGCTTCATGCTCTCGTCAGGACTTGGAAAAATTTATTAATTTTGCTTCCAATCTCCACCCCTCCATCATTTTCACGTGGTCCATCTCTGACACTTCCCTTCCCTTCCTTGACCTCTCTGTCTCAATCTCTGGTGATAGACTGTCCACCAATATCCATTACAAACCCACCGACTCCCACAGCTATCTCGACTACAGCTCCTCACACCCCACTTCCTGTAAGGACTCCATCCCATTCTCTCAGTTCCTTCACCTCCATTGCATCTGTTCCGATGATGCTACATTCAAAAACAGTTCCTTTGACATGTCCTCCTTCTTCCTTAACCGAGGTTTTCCACCCACGGTCGTTGACAGGGCCCTCAACCGTGTCCGGCCCATCTCCCGCGCATCCGCCCTCACTCCTTCTCCTCCCTCCCAGAAACATGATAGGGTCCCCCTTGTCCTCACTTATCACCCCACCAGCCTCCGCATTCAAAGGATCATCCTCCGCCATTGCCGCCAACTCCAGCATGATGCCACCACCAAACACATCTTCCCTTCACCCCCCTTATCGGCATTCCGTAGGGATCACTCCCTCCGGGACACCCTGGTCCACTCCTCCATCACCCCCTACTCCTCAACCCCCTCCTATAGCACAACCCCATGCCCACGCAAAAGATGCAACACCTGCCCCTTCACTTCCTCTCTCCTCACCGTCCAAGGACCCAAACACTCCTTTCAAGTGAAGCAGCATTTCACTTGCATTTCCCCCAACTTAGTCTACTGCATTCGTTGCTCCCAATGTGGTCTCCCCTACATTGGAGAGATCAAACGTAAGCTGGGCGACCACTTTGCAGAACACCTGCGGTCTGTCCGCAAGAATGACCCAAACCTCCCTGTCGCTTGCCATTTTAACACTCCACCCTGCTCTCTTGCCCACATGTCTGTCCTTGGCTTGCTGCATTGTTCCAGTGAAGCCCAACGCAAACTGAAGGAACAACACCTCATCTTCCGACTAGGGACTTTACAGCCTTCCGGACTGAATATTGAATTCAACAACTTTAGGTCGTGAGCTCCCTCCCCCATCCCCACCCCCTTTCTGTTTCCCCCTTCTTTTTTTTTTCCAATAAATTATAAAGATTTTCCTTTTCCCACCTATTTCCATTATTAAAAAAAAAACCCACTAGAGCTATACCTTGAGTGCCCTACCATCCATTCTTAATTAGCACATTCGTTTAGATAATATCACCAACTTTAACTTTAACACCTATGTGTTCTATTGTACTATTGTCGTTGACATCTTTTGATGATCTGCTTCTATCACTGCTTGTTTGTCCCTACAACCACACCAACCCCCTCCACCTCTCTGTCTCTCTATCTCTCCGCCCCACACACACACCTTAAACCAGCTTATATTTCAGCTGTTTCCTGGACTCGAACTCAAGTTCTGTCGAAGGGTCATGAGGACTCGAAACGTCAACTCTTTTCTTCTCCACCGATGCTGCCAGACCTGCTGAGTTTTTCCAGGTAATTCTGTTTTTGACCCAGGGTAATGCTCTGGGGACTCAGGTTCGAATCCCACCATGGCTTTGTGTCAATGAAGACTGAGCTTCACACACGCTAAAACTTCCTCCAATGTCCAGCATGTTACTGTAGCTACATTAGGACTGAGAGGATGTAGTTGTTGGGCTCAAAATAGTATATTGTGTGCAGGAGATGATAAAAGCTGCGGATCAAGAGGCGTACCTGCATTGACACCAGTGGTGGAGAGAACCACAATGTGATGCGAATGCAGGGAAAGCAGCTGATTGGTGAGTATTTCTAGTCTTTAAAGTAAAAGTAATGTCTTTCGTTTGTGTTTAGGTCCCTAGTCTTCTTTTTCTCTCTTTTTCTTAAAAATAGCTTATTAAGTATAAGATCAATGTTGGTGTAAAAATAAATTAGTTACAATAAAATGTAAAGAGCAGGGGACTCTTCAAATGCAAAGAGCAGGGATTCTAGAGAAGTTAATTCATAAATTAAATAAAATACGATAGCGATGGCAGGACGTGTGGTGTGTTGCTGCTGCAGCATGAGGGAGCTGCTGGACACCAAGGTGATCAAGAGTGAACACATCTGTAGTAAGTGTTTGCAACTCGAGGAACTTCAGACCTGAGTTGAGGAGCTGGAGTCCGAGCTGCAGACATTACGCCACATCAGGGAGGGGGAAAGCTACCTGGACACTTTGAGCCAACAGGCGGTCACACCCCTCAGATCATGTAATTCAATTTTGGTCTGTGATCAGGGACAGGAGGGTGTGACTGCAGGTATGGGGACGACATTGATAGGACTAGAAAGGAGGTTCTGCTGAAAGAATTTGAACAGTTAGGAACTATATTAAAAAGCAGAACTTTCAAGGTAATAATCTGGGGATTACTACCTGAGCCACGGCAAACTGGCATAGGGTAAATAAAGCCAAGGAGTTAAATGCGTGGCTCAGAGATTGTCATGGAAGGAATGGGTTTCAGTTCATTACAAAGGAATGAGGGAAGAGTTGTTTGGTGTGGACTGGGAAAGGAGTTTAGTAGAAAAGACGGTTGATGACCAATGGCAAACACTTTAGAAAATAGTTCATGACTCACAATAAAGATATATCCTATTGAGGAAGAAGGATTCTAGGAAGGGGATAAACCAACCATAGTTAACCAAGGAAGTTAAGAATAGTATCAAATTGAAAGAAAAAACATACAATGTGGTAAAGATTAGTGGTAAAACAGAGGATAGGGAAGTTCTAAAAACCAACAAAATATGAGCAAAAAAAAAATAAAGAGGGAGAAAATAAACATTGAGGGTAAACTAGCAAGTAATATAAAAATGGACATTAAGAGCTTCTTTGAATATATGAAAAAGTAGTGTTAGGAAATAGAGATAGTTTAAATAAGTTGGTATTTGTGGGTGTTCGGATTGAGTCTTAGCTTTAAAGTTTAAGTTTGATTTGTATTTCTGTATCTGTGTTAAGAAAGGTCAAATGGAATTTTAGATTCGCTTTATAAGTTTGTATTTCTAAAGAGAAGTTTATGACTTCTATAAAGTAAACATAAACACAAGAGTAGAAAGAATGGTGCTGTTGCCTAGCAACAGGGGGCCAGACAGGCAGGCTCCTCCCACAGACATACACACAGAACTAAAGAAACAGCAGCTTTAAGTTCATTTGAAGCCAGGATCCCAGAGAGGCTGGACACTGGGAGAGGGAACTGTAGATTTCCCAAAACAACAAAAAGGTCCCATAAGTCATAGATGAGCAGAAATAGGCCATCCAGCCCATCAAGTCTGCTCTGCCATTCAATGAGATATGGTTGATCTGATAATCTTCAACTCCACTTTCCTGCCTTGTCCCCATAACCCTTGATCCCCTGATTGATTAAAAATCTGTCTATCTCAGCTTTGAATATATTTAATGACCCAGCCTCTACAGCCTTCTGCGGTAAAGAATTCCACAGATTGACTACCCGCTGAGAGAACAAAAATTCCTCCTCATCCCTGTTTTAAATGGGCACCCCCTTACTCTGAGGTTATGCCCTCTGGTCCTAGGCTCTCCCACAAGGAGAAACAACTGCTCAGCATCTACTCTGTCAAAACCCCTAAGAATCTTATATGTTTCAATAAGGTCGCCTCTCTTTCTTCTAAACTCTAATGTGTACAGGCCCAACCTACTCAACCTTGCTTCATAATAAAAAGCCTCCATACCTGGGATCAACCTAGTGAACCTTTTCTGGACTGCCTCCAATGCCAGTATATCTTTCCTTATATAAGGAAATTGTTCACAGTATCCTAGGTGTGGTCTAACTTGTCCCTTGTGTAGTTTTAGCAAGAATTCCCTATTTTTATACTCCATTCCCTTTGAAATAAAGGCCAACATTCCATTTTGCCTTCCCTATTACCTGTTGAACTTGTATGTTAGCTTTTTGGGATTCATGCACAAGGTCTCCCAAGCCCCTCTGTGCTGCAACCTTCTGCTGTCTTTCTCCATTTAACTAATATTCAGCTCCTCTATTCTTCCTACCAAAGTGCATAACCTCACATTTCCCCACATTATATTCCATCTGCCAAGTTTTTGCCCACTCACTTAACCTGTCTATATCCCGCTGTAGACTCCATGGGGAGAATTTTCACATTGGCAGGCCCCACACGCCAATACGTAACATGACGTGCAGTGATGTTGGGTGTGTGTCCTGACATTACCGCGCGTCATTCAGATCTTCCGTTCAGTGGGCGCACACCAGAGGCGGCTGTGCTCCTGCCGAACTGTCAAAGGCCCATTAAGGCCATTAATAAACCAATTAAACTAATTCTCAATGCTGCCTGTACAACCTTAATGTTGGTGGGCAGGCGAAGATCCCATACGGCCTTAGCTTTTCTCATGAAACCTCATCCATGGGTGGGATGAGATTTCATGAAGGTTTTACTAAATTAATAAATACGTTTTGCGCATTTCATATACATATCCCAGCTCATGTGACACTGTCACATGAGGGAACATATGTAAATGGTTTTTAACTTTCTTTATTAAAACTTCTCAATATGAACTTAATCTCCCTGAGGCAGCTCTGTGCCTCGGAGATTTCTGCGCTCTTTCATGCGCATGCGCTAAAGAGCGCAGGCCCTGAATCTCCCTCCTCCCCTCCACCGCCCGCACAGGTAGCTGACCACTACCAGGCGCACATCATGCTGCGTGAGCCAATTAAGGCCCGCCCACGTAAAATGGCGGCGTGCAGCCGTCGCGGGCAGTGATCAGCTCCTTGTCCAGTCCGCCCAATTGGGAGAAAATTCTCCCCGTGTGTCATCCTCACCACTTGCCTTCCCACCTATTTTTGTGTCATCCGCAAACTTGACGATAGTACATTCACTTCCCTTATCTAAGTATTAATGTATATTGTAAATAATTGAGGCCCCAGCACTGATCTGTGGCACTCCACTCGTTACAGGTTGCCATCCTGAAAATACCCCCCCATATCCCAACTCTCTGTCTTCTATTAGTTAGCCAATCCTCTATCCATGCTAATATACTATCCCCAAAACCATGGGCTCTTATCTTATTAAGTAGCCTTAGGTGCGGTACCTCATTGAATGCTTTTTGGTAATCCAAATATATTACATTTACTGGCTCCCCTTTATCTATCCTGCTAGTTACCTCCGCAAAGAATTCTAATAAATTTGTTAGGCATGGTTTCCCGCTCAGGGAGCCGTACTGACTCTGCTTGATTAGATTATGTATTTCTAAATTTCTATTATATCCTGTATTATAGACTCCAACATTTTCCCAATGACAGATGTTAAGCTAACTGGCCTATAGTTACCTATTTTTTGTCTCCATCCCTTTTTGAATCAGGGTGTTACATTGCCCATTCTCCAATTCCCTGGGACTTTTCCAGAATCTAAGTATTCTTGGATGATTACTACCAGTGCATCCACTACCTCTGTAGCTACTCCCTTTAATATCCTAGGGTGCAAGCGATCCCAAGTGAAGAAAACACCAAAAATCCAGGAGAGTGAGGAGGGGAAAGTCCAAAGGAGACCTTGTAATGAAAGGAAGGACAGGAACATAGGAAATTGTTCGATTAATTGAAGGTAAGAGTGAGAGGCAGAGAGAAAGGCTCCAAGCTTCAGATTTAAAGTGAGAACAGCTTGCAAGAAGCAAGAAGGTTCAAAGAGACAACTGAAGATCTGTAATTCTTTGATATGGGTATGTGAAGCTATAGGCATGTGAAGCAGTGGTGTACTGTTGAGAGCTGAGTTGGTAGGAGAGAGTGCGTGGATGAAAGCTTAAATGCATGTGGTGACCCAGGGAAGAGGAACATCAGAAGGAGAGTTTGAAACCCTGGAGGTGAACCCTTGTTTGGAAGGTGTCTGTGAGAAAGCATCGATTTGGGAGAAGATTCCAAGGCGAGGTCTTGGAGAGTAGAAATTGGAAACCCTCCTGTGAAAGTCATAATTCAGTGCAACTGGTTGGCTCATAGTGTGACAAGCATCCGGGGGGAGTTGAGGAGAGATCCAAAGCATCTGGTTGGGGCGGCATCTGCCACTTGAGGTCAGAGTGTGGTGTGTCTGACCACAGGGTGCCATAGGTTTACATGGACTGTGTGTTTACTGTACACATTAAAGTATAAGATAGCTTTTGTGACTTGTATTATCCTTACATATTTGTAAAAGTATAGCTGTGAGTGAAGGAGTATTGTAATATAGTTAATCTTTTCTTGTTGAATAAATGTTTTATTCTCTTGCAAAAATATTATCAGCTGACTCCTATGACTCTGTTTATTAGCTAATCTCCACGTAACTAAACAAACAAGTTAGGATCTATCAAGCTGAGTTCCACTCTGGGCTCAGGCTTGTCAAAGGGTAATCTCAGCTGGGATCATAACAAAGTGGGAGTTCTTGTGGGATTTTGAATCCTTGGCATTGGTGGGATTTGTGAATCCTTTTAACAAGTTTGTGGAGGTAAAGAGGTACTGGATGTAGGAATTGGAGTTGCTGTGAGGTATATTATATGAGTTGGAATTTGAAATGATTTTGGAGGTTGCTAAGACTTTTTTACAAACAGAAAATGTAACTCTGATTTGTTTACAGAAATTAACCAAGAGTAACCTGATGGAATTGATGGATAAATTGGAGTTAACATTACTTGAAGGGGTGAGGGAAGTAGACATGGTTGAGATAATAGCACAGCATTTAAAACTGGAAGGGATAACAGACCACATTTTCCAGGGAGCGAGTCACAGCTGGAGGTAGTGCAACTTCAGTTTGAAATGAAGAAGCTTGAAGTTGAACAAGCAAAGGAAATGAAAAAACTTGAGCATCAGAGGCAGCAAAGAAAGAATGGGAAAAAGAGAAATTATTTCAAGAAGGAATGGAAATACAAAAACTTGATCTCCAGAGGGACAAGTTAGCAATGGAAGAGAGAATTAAGGAAAGAGACAGAGAATACTGGCTGAAAAGGCTGGAATTTAAGAAAGAGATCTCAGATTCTGAGGAAGTTCTGATGATGAAAAAATCTCTAAACTAAATCCTACTGGTGGGATGTTTAAACTTGTACAAGCTCTCCCAAAGTTTGGGGGGAAAAGATATTGAGGCAGTCTTTATTTTGTTTGAAAAGGCAAATGAAGTGGCAAATAGAAATCTGGACATTACTTCTATAGTCTAAGTTGGTAGGTAGATTACGAGATTTATGCTTCACTCTTAGAAGAGGTATCAGTGGATTATGATGCAGCCAAAAAGGCTATTCTGAGTGCATGTGAGTTAGTTCCTAAGGAATAAAGGCAAAGATTTCAGAATATAAGGAAACAGCCTGGCCAGGTCTATACTGAATTTGAAAGGGTAAAGCAAAGTAATTTTGACCGTTGGATAAGGGCATTAAAGGTAGAAACAACATATGATGCTCTTAGAGAAATAATTCTCTTGGAAGAATTTAAAGATTCACTTCCTCTTGTAGCTAGAACCCATGCTGAAGACCAGAAGGTTATAACAGCTGGACAGGCAGCAGAGATGTCTGACGATTATGAACTGGTCCATATATCTAAACCTTTTTCCTGTCATTCCCGTAACCTGTGAAGGGAAAGATGGGAAGGTGAAAGGAAGGTAAGTAGTCAGGGAAGAGAAAGGGCAGTTGGGAATTCTCAGGAAATTTCTCCTTGGACCAGAAATTAAAGTGCTGAGGGTGACATTTGAAAGCCTAAGTGTTTTCATCATAACAAGGTAGGACAAGTTAGGGCAGATTGCTGGAAATTAAATGGTAGACCTATTGCAGTGGCAGTAATGCTTCGGGAAAGGTTGGATCAGAAAAGGAAATGGTTGTTAAAACTGTAGCAGTAGTACTGGTGAAACATGTTCCTCAGAACATACAGGAAAGGGAGATATGGTTCAGGAAGGTCCAGAGAATTCTTCTTTGATTACTGGTGAAGAAAGTTAGGCTAACAGAGGGTCTGGATGTTTTGTGTCAAAGAGGGAAGTGTTCCCTTACACCTCCAACAAAATAAGTAAACAGTAAAATTTTGAGAGATACAGGGGCAGATCAATCTTTGGTGGTGACTGATGATACAATTTGTGTTCCAGATAGTTTTATGAAGGAAAATGTATCAATATGAGGTATTAATGGCATTTATGACTGTTTCTTTGTGTAAAGTTAACGTACGAAGTTGCTTTGTTAATGGAATTGTTATAGTGTGAGTTATTCCTAGATCACCTGTTGAAGGGATAGCTTTTATTCTGGATAATGACTTGGCTAGTAGAGATAGTAATGTGGCAATGACTGTATTTCAGCAGGCGGTTAATCATGTTGATCTTAACAAACTTCAGGAAACTACTGTGGCCAAAGATGAAACACTTATTGCAGATAACAAGCAATTGAAGGAAAACCTGACGAATGTAGAAAACTAACTTTCATGTGTGAAAGAGGAGTTTGTTAATGAAAGAAGAGAATTGGTGAGATCAATTGAGAATCAGTCACAGAAAGTAGGATGCTTGATTCAGGACTTAAAATGTCTAAATGATAAACTTGTAGAATCAAATTTTTCCACTTGTGGGGGAATACCTGGTGCCCAGAAGATCCTGTCAGTAAATACTTGCTATCCTGGGAGCAGCCACAATGCATTCCTCCTGCGCCTGTCCACTGTACCCTCCATCTTTGGGCCACCATGGAGAACCAAAGGCAGGCTGCTAGGTGACAATGGATACCTCCTCTCTGCTTGGTTCATGACTCCCTCCCCCACCTGACCACATGTGGACAGCATACCTATAATGAGAGCTATGCAGCTATCAGGGGTGGTGTGGAGCAAAGCATCAACATCCTGAAACAATATTTCCATTGTCTGGAACTGAGGGTGGGTATGAGGGAATGGTGAGTATGAAAGTGGGCAGAGTGAGTCGGAAGTGTGGGTGGGTGTAGGTGTGCTGGTAGCGGTAGAAGGGATGGCAAGGGTTGTTTGTGGACCCTGGGGGTGGGAAAGAGGAGGTCAGGGAAGTCAATATGGATGGGGGTGGGATTCTCAGGAAGGCATGGAATGTATGCATTCACCTGGACACCCTGGAAAGAAAATGGTTTTGGTTGGTAGGTGACAGAGAGGAGGTGGAAGGTGATGCCAAGGGGGTCAACAGAGTGGGGGAAAGGACATGGGTGACTGGGGGAGGGGGAAGAATGCGGGAGCTGATCAGAAACTTAATGACTATCCTGGCTGTCAAAGTTGAAAGTGAGCGGAACCTCGTGTTGGACGGGCACAGCAGCTGCATGGGAGTGCAGTCAGTGGGTGGGCGGAAATGGACAGCTCAGCTCACATGGACAACTGAAAGAAATCCCCCAGCATCAGCATTGAACATACTCAGGACATTGAGCTGAGTGTGATGGATGAAGGATCCGCGTGCGTGGGAGAGTGCTTGAATGAGGTTCCGAAAGGCCCTGCCACAGACACACTTCTCTCTCCAGAACCACTCATGGCCTGGTGGCCTTCCACTGAGTCCAGCAGGTGCCCCAGTTCGGTGTCACTGATTTTATGGGCTGTCATCTTATTTGATTTCGGGGTCGTCTGTCACTTGGGGCAATCCTTGTCTGAATACATGAAGTAGGCTGTGCTCTGGTGCAATTTAAATATGGTGCCCCGAGTGAGGAAGCGCTGAGTCATGGCATGGCGGGCAAATCCGAGTCCACCTGCCAGCGATCCGGCATGTTTTCTGTGGATGCTATATTCATGAGGTGGGACGCGCCGGGAATGTGATGATACAGCATGAAAAACCCCCATCGCAGCCAGCGGTAAAACATTTTTTTCCTGCCCACGACCGCATTTTGTGCAAAGCTGGGACGATTCCGTCCTCAATCTGCTCAATTGCTGGAGTGTTCTGAGACCCTGCAAGACCCTTTGTGCACTGGTATCCACAGCTGTAATGGCAGCAGTCTGAGCCCGCATGACAACAAGCAATAATCTCATGACCTCTATGTGATCTTTCACTACAGCACTGAAACACTGGGTGGCTTCTGTCTGTGCTGCAGTGGAAGCTGAGACATCGATCACCAGACACTGCAAGGTCTGTCATGGAGTTAGGCAGCACATTCATGATAGAAAAGATAGACTCCAAGCCCAGTACCAAGTTGGAGCAGCTCCCCTCCATGCTCTTTGACACTAGCAAGAGGCTGTCCACATGCCTGTCAATGCGCCGAGTGTACATTGTGTTCATGTCCACCAGTGTTCTCCTTTACACTACTCCCTCATAGTCCTCATCTGAGGTCTTTGCAGCAGAGCTCATCCTCTGATGAACTGGCACAGGAGCTATACTTTCCCCATGGCCTGCCACAGCCCATTTGTGCCCGGCGATTCATTAAGTGCTGACCCTGATTCTATACTAGCCTCTGAGCTGGTGGCCGTGAGTGTCAGATAAAGTGACGTTGTTTCTTCATCAGAAACCCGGTGTTGTTCTCACCCTTCATGATGAGGCTGCGCTAGCTAACCAGGCAGCAAATCTTGGGTACCTGGAAGCAGAAATGCAGAAGGGGAGGGTTGGGTGAGAGACGGAAGTGTGGGGTGGAAAGCAAGAGGACCAATGGCCATATCATCAGCAGCTTGCTGTTCTTGCCTGATAACAGGATGAGGGTGAGATGGGATTTGACCAGGGAGATAAGGTAGGAATGTACCATCATCCTGAATGTTCTCATTGACACTGGATGCAACAATATCAGTCACAGTATCATCTCCTCGCAAGGAGTCACGAGATGCAGGCATGCTTGTCCATCACCAGTTCTCTGGTCCTCTCTGTGGTTAAGGACCATCCTGTCCTGCGAAAGGGAAGAATGCCAATGAGTGTTTTGTGATGTGTTTGGGTGAAGTGCCTGCCATGGCTGAATAGCTGGAGGTATATGGGCGCAAGGGAGGTGGGTGTGAAGCTGGCAGATTTGGTACATGTGTGAGGGTGAGGTGGAGACTCTGAATATTAAACATGAGTCCTACTGTTGATAGAATCGTGATCGGGCTATGATGCATTGAGCAGCGTGAGGTGGTGCAGTGAGTCGGGGATGTCATGTGAAGATGCATTCATAGACCTTGACCATCCACGTGAGGTCATTGAACCTCTTCTAGCACTGAAACCAAAGCTTTGGGGATTTGGAAATTGAGATCCCTGATGAATTACTCATATCCCCTTCTTTGGGTGTGCCGTGGGGGTCTCCTGGCTTCCTGTGGAACCATGGCGTGTCTCATCCTTTCCAGCTTCAGTACTATGGTCTTCAACACCAAATCAGAAAGCCTGTCCTGTGGCTCCATTTACTCTCCACTACTTTCCATCCAAGCTTTCCTGAAATCGTTGCAGCAGCTGCTGAATCCTGAGTACACCTCCCCTTTAAGTAGAGTAGGCTGCCTTTAAGAGGTCCATGCTAGCTGTGTGTCATGCCAGCCAAGCATGCTGCTATTCATGTTGTTGAGTATGCAATCAGTCGGTAGCACATTTCACACTGGACTTCACACTAAAATGTATTAATGAGCAGGCAGCATAAATTTTGTGCGCTACTTTCCTCAACGGGATCGGGCATGGGTTAATTGTGGATCACAATCCTTGTGTTCAAAAATGATTATTAATTTTCCCCCCTATCATTTCTGACTGCCTAAAACCTAATTTGCTAGTCATGATCCATATTGGTGACTATCTCTTTAAGCATCTGCAGGTTCCTGATACAGCCTGGCAACTAAGTGTATGTGGGTGATGTTTACACCTGACTTCCAACCAATGTAATGACTGGAAATAGTCACTGAGCTCAGATTGACATAATTTCCATCTTTTAACTGCAGGTTAAATTTGTAGAAATGCAAAACTACACTTCCATGGAAACAAATCTGGACATCAAATACAATTTTTCTGCCTTTACTGGAACCATGACTAAAAATCTGCATTTCATTTAAAAGAGGCAGAGACTAGGCGTGAGGGGCCATCTGAACTTAAAGCTCAGATGTCGATGCACAAGGGGTATTAGAAAGAGGAACATTAGCCCCAATATCTTTGTTCCATCTAAGATGGCTCATTAATGTTGAATAACATTATGAATTAAGATGAGAATATTAGAACTAGGGAATAAAATGATTACCAAGTCATCAAAGAGCAGGAGTGCAAAGGATTTCTTTATTGAGGAAGATATCTGAAACTGCCAACAGTAATTTCATGAATTATTCACTGCTACAAGCAAAGGTTCAGTAGATTTTTAATAAAAACGCATCCACAATTTTCAAATAATTCAGTAAGGGAGTAATACTTTAGATGGGAGAGAAAATTAAATTGTCTATAATGGGCTGCTAATATCTATGGTTATCTCACTAATCTTTCTCTAATTATTTCTAGTTTAACAAGTCTAACAATATCTATAGGAGGACGTCTTTATTAATGGGAAGCAGTTGACAAAGTCATGACTTAGGAATGCCACATGTGCTTTCAAAAGTGTTAGAAATATATACAAGTACTAATGGAAACAATTCGCATGTTAATGGCTGTGGGATGTAGAATTATTGTGATTTTAAAGTTGAACTGCAGTTTCCCCCTGGTTACTAATCTCTTTTTACTGCTTAAGCCCTAAAGCTCACTCCGTGACAACCTACAACCTGGAAGTGACAGGAAGCTCATTACCTTCAAGTTGTGCAGCTGTAGGATCTGTCCTATGCATGCTCTGAATTTGAAATTAAGATAAATTTGCATGTTATTTGCATTTTATTCCACTTCATACCCAAATCAACAATCGGGAAGGATTCACTGTTGCTACTTTGCAGTAGAATGACCAATACAAAAATTATAAAACTTTTTGGGCTAAAAATTCTTCTGCACCATTATTCAGGATTCGTGGCCTGTCCTTTCCACAAACAGTGCAGCTCGGCAGCACACAAACATGGCATGTAGTACAGGGTGAGTTCCCCAGTGGTCACTGTTAGGACTCCTGCTTTCCTTGATACATATTAATGGCCTAGACTTGAGTGCACAGAGCACATCATTTCAAAGTTTGTGGATGACACAAAATGTGGAAGTATTGCAAACTGTGAGGAGGATAGTGACAGATTTCAAGAGGTTGGTGGTATGGACAGACAAATGGTTGATAAAATTTAATACAGAGAAGTGTGAAGTGATTTGTTGTGGTAGGTAGAATGGGGAGAGACAATATAAAATAAAGGGTATAAATCTAAATGGAGTGCATGAGCAGATGGTCCTGGTGTGCATAAGTCATTGCAGGTGGCAGGGCAAGTTGAGAAAGATGTTAATAAAGCAGAGAAGACCCTGGTCTTTATAAACAGCAGCATAGAGTACAAAAGCAAGGAAGTTGTGATAAAACATTGGTTTGTCCTCAACTGAAGTACTGTGTCCAGTTCTGGCCACCACACTTTAGGAAGGATGTGAAAACATTAGAGACATTGCAGAAAAGATTCACCAGGATGGTTGCAGGGATAGGCAGCTACAGTTACACGGATAGATTGGAGACACTGGAGCTATTCTACTTAAAGAAGAGGAAATTAAGAGGAGATATGTCCAGGGTCTGCTTGCCAGCCAATCAGCACTCTCTTCTCATACAGTATGAATTGTTGTTTTCCCCTTATATTGGCATTCTTGTAAAGTGTCCTGATGAGTGCAAGACGGAAAGCTTCGACTGAAAGCTTCCTGCTCTTTTTTCGGCAATACTCAAGTTCTGTACTACCAAATGACTATTTAAATACAAACATGTTATGAGGCTGTATTTCCCTTGAGCAAAATTTTTGAAGATCACTGGAAGTCCAGGAATGCATTAGTCTGGCACACTGCAACACTCTATTTTATGTAGTCAATGTATCCTTTGCCTTCTATTGTGATTTTAATGATCCATCTTATAACCTTTTGGAGGTTGTTTCAGTGTTCTGAGGCTGTCACTTACTTTATCGGTCTCTGGCTGTCTCAAATGACAGAAAGGAGGAAATATTACAACCATGGTGAAGGAAGTGCTCAATCATAGGACAGGGATGGATGTTATTAAACAATTAGGAACTGGTGCTTTTCCAGCAGTGTGAATGTAAATTTGTTTTGTTATTTAAAATTTTTCATAAATTTTCACCTTAACAATAGTTATCTTTCACTTAAAAAAAAATAGTCTGAGAAAATTGCTTCACTAATTTCCTCCCATTCCATCTTCTCATCTCATGAGAGATGTAGCCAGGACTTTCCACTCCTGTTTGCACTGGGCGTCATCGCGAGCAGGAGTGGAGAACGACAGATCGTAAAAATCAGTTTCACATCGTCGTTAAATGAGTTTGTGATCGTCCACTCAATCCAACAATGGCAGGCCATGTTTCCCATCACCAAATGTCGGGAAGCTAATTTCAATACATTAGAATCTTATTAGAGGCCCTGCTTGGCAGAATCATCTCCACCGCGTTGGATCATGAGCTCACATGGTGTGATTGCACACCGACGGGTTTCACAATGGTACTTAAGCAACGGGCACCTGGCGACCTGCACTTGCTCAGGACTTCGAGGTTTGTTCAGCACTTGCAGTCATCAGTGCCAAACTTCACAGGCAGCAGCACATCGCTCTTATGAAGTTTCTACCCACCAGAGCAGTGGTAAGGCGAGGGTGGCTCTTCAATGGCTGGAGGACTAGGGCTTTCTTGGGAAAGGAGGGTAACCCAGGGTGTGGGTGGGAGCACATGCTGATTCATGCAAGTGGCCTCAAGATGGTGAGGGCTGAGGAGGCAGCTCCAGAGGAGATGAGGCCAGCTGGAGATGTGAGGTTTTGTGTGAGATAATGAGTGGTGATGTCCCTTGAGCTGACAGTGAGTGAGATGCCAGTGAATGTGTGATGGCCCTGTGAGTTCTTTGTTATTCATTGGTGGGATGTGAGCATCACTGGCTGGGCCAGCATTTATTGCCCATCCTTAGTTGCCCTTGAGAATGTGGTGGCGCTCTGTCTTCTTAAACAGCTGCAGTCCATGTATTGTAGGTATAGTCACAGTGTAATTATGGAGGAAGTTCCAGGATTTTGACCCAGCGACAGTGAAGGAACACCGATATATTTCCAAGTCAGGATGGTGAGTAGCTTGGAGTAGAACTTGCGGGTGGTGGTGTTCAAATGTGTCTACTGTCCTTGTCCTTTAGATGGTAGTGGTCGTGGATTTGCAAGGTGCTGTCTAAGGAGGCTTGGTGAGTTCTTGCAGTGCATCTTGTAGATGGTACACACTGCTAGTATTGTGCATCAGTGGTGGAGGGAGTGAATGTTTGTGGAAGGGGTGTCAATTAAGCGGGTTACTTTGTCCTGAATGGTGTCAAGCTTCTTGAGTGTTCTTGGAGCTGCATTCATCCAAGTGAGTGGAGAGTATTCCATCACATTCCTGATTTGTGCCTTGTAGATGGTGGACAGGCTTTGGGGAGTCAGGAGGTGAGTTACTCATCACAGGATTCCTAGCCTCTGACCTGCTCTTGTAGCCGCAATATTTTACATGGCTGGTCCAGTTCAGTTTCTGGTCAATGGTGATCCCCAGGATGTTGATACTGGGGGATTCAGCGATAGTAATGCCATCGAATGTCAAGGGGCAATGGCCAGATTCTCTCTTGTTGGAGATGGTCATTACCTGGCACTAGTGCGGCGCGAATGTTACTTGCTACTTGTCAGCCCAAGCCTGGATATTGTCCAGGTCTTGCTGCATTTGGACATGGACTGCTTCAGTATCTGTGGAGTTATGAATGGTGCCGAACATTGTGCAATCATCAGCGAACATCCCCGCTTCTGACCTTATGATGGAAGGAAAGACAATGATCTGAAGATGGTTGCCCAGGAGACTACCCTGAGGCAATGATGTCCTGGAGCTGAGATGATTGATCTCCCACTAGCAAAACCACCTTCCTTTGTGCTAGGTATGAGTTCAAATAGTGGAGAGTTTTCCCTCTGATTCCCATTGACTTGAGTTTTGCTAGGGCTCCTTGATGCCACACTCGGTCAAATGCTGCTTTGGTGTCAATGACAGTTAATCTCATCTCACCTCGTGAGTTCAGCTCCTTTTTTCATGTTTGAACTAAGACTGTAATGAGGTCAGGAACAGAGTGGTCCTGGAGGAACCCAACCTGAGTATCAGTGAGCAGGTTATTGCTAAGCAACTGCTGCTTGATAGCACTGTTGATTTCCCTTTCCATCACTTTTCTGAGTGTGCGATTTTAAAGTGATAAGGTTGCCTTTCGCTGGTGGCATGAATGAGATCAATCATTCTCTTCCTGCATCTTCTGTGTAGCCTCTTCTATGTAGCGTTGGCAATGAGCACCAGTATCACTGCCTCTCAAGCCAGAGTGGTGAGATTGCTGGACCTCTTGTGACCCAAGCAGGGGTGGGGCCTCCAAAAGGCATTCCAGGGACAGGTCACTGAACTTTTCTTGGCTTTCAGGGCCATGTCTTCCCTGGAGCAGTCCTGGGATGGAAGTATTGAGAACTGTGTGGGGTGGCTGCAGTTTAGATATGGCACCCGGAGTGAGGAAATGGTGAGGTAACAGCGTGGCCGGTGATTCAGAGGCCGCCCACCAGCGATAATGTGTGTTTCCTGTGGCTGCATAATTAATGAGGCAGGAAGCGGACAATGTAGTGCAAAAACCCACCATTGTAGCAGGCTGGAAAAAAGTCTCTTTTCACATTGCCACTGCAATTCAGGGAAAATTCAACCCATTGTGTCCTTCTGGAATATGGTTCCAAAGACACTGACTGCCGTACAATATCTTGCTTGACTGTGCAAATTTTGATGATGAGTGTCTTTGGGACTTAATTGGAGGCATTGCAACTTATTTCAATCACACACATACACACAGTTCCAACAGGGATCCCAAGATAACAATTAAGAACCAGAATTTTGATTTATTTTCCCCTCCTCAACACTAGGATGTAGAGACTAAGGTCAGAATCATCCCAGATTTGCACTAAGTGTGGTAGCGGGTGGGTAAAATGACATTTTACCTGCTGGTTGCAATGATGGCTTTTCACGCCATATTGTCCCAAACCCATCACTTTAATCACGCATTCCCTGGAAACGCGCTGTTTCCATGGCAGGTGGGATCTCATTTGCCCACCACACCATCACCTCACTGCTTCAGCGCGCTGGGTGTCATATTTTAAGTGCAGCCACACACACACCTCTCAGTGCTTCCATCCCAGGACTGCTGCATGGAAGACATGGCCCTGAAAGGCAAAAAGACTGCAGACCCCATTTTCAATGATGGATCCCTCGAGTGCCTTTTGGATGCATGGAAGGCTCACTGTGATGGCCTCTACCCTCGCTCTGGCAGCAGGGCAGCAAACTCACTAATCCGGTTTGGGAGGCAGTGGCAGTGATGGTCAGCGCCAACGGCCTTCAAAAGCCATCCAGTGCCGAAAGAGGATAGATGATCTCCTCCGTTCCGCCAGGGTAAGTCACTCTTCTCATTGCTCTCAACTCACACACTCACAAACCCAGCACACATCCACAGGGCCTTCACTCACTGCCAGTTCAAGATACATCACCATTCACTCTCTCACACATACCTTCATTGTCCTCATCCCACCTATGGGACCACTCACCACCTACACATGCCAGGCATACTTATCATCTGGCCTTGCAGGCATCCTGCTTACACTCTCATCATTTCAGTTCATGCAGGACAAGCTGGCACACAACAAGAGGGAGAGGTCGCAGACTGGTGGAGGAATGCCTGAAATCAAGCTCCTCATGGACTTTTCAAAGAGCCATCCAGCTGGCCAACGAGGATCAGGACTGTTCCTGTGCTGATGGTAAGGTTGGCGGTGCTCTGCCAAGTGAGGATCTAGCAGTGCAACATCCATCTGGCACCTATGCTGTGAGCAATGTGCCCTGTTTCTCTAACTATTTTCCCTTGCTTCTGCAGGCACATCTGGGAAACAGGAAATAGAGTCCATGACGCAGGGCCTCCAATCAAGCCCCTAAGAAACCTCTGAAGAGGAATCCGAAGGCACCCTCCTTGAAGTCCCGTCACAGTGCTCACCCACACTCACCACCAGTGCAGAGACACACAACTCGGTGGGACCTAGCTTTACAGTAGCCTCGGGATCACAATCTGATGAACACATCGCATGGTCTGATCCACAGCAGGCGATGACAGGGACTTCCCAGGTGTTCGGTATTCGGAGGGCTGCTGGAGGCTAGAAATTTGCTGAGTCTGAGTCAGATGATGAGCCTCTGGACTCGGTCGTGTCTCAGTCGCTGGAGTTGCAGAGGCAAGCTCAGGAATATCAGGAAGGGATGTCTGCTGCACTCCTCGGATTGCAAGGCACGATGGAGGAGTCCATCTGCCTTCAGTCTGAGGTGATAGTGCCGGCATGCCAATGCACTGAGGTCAACACTGATGCCATGGTTGGCCTCCAACAGTGTGTCCGCGAGAGGGGTGCTGGGCAGCTTGATCTCACTCCAGCTACCCCTTCTCAAGGAGTCAGCCGGGGCCCCTTAGACACCCATAGGGTGGAGGATCAGCAGGTGTAACCCCGGGTACCATCCATCCAGGTGTCTCCGGGAGTGCCCAAGCCATCCAAATCCTCTCTTTATGTGACCCCAATAGCTCCAGCTCCACAGGCCGAGCAGGGTGCCACTGCCACACAGCAGAACCCCGAAAGCAGGCCAGGGCCCTCCAAGTCTAGGCTTTCCAGAGGATTTCCATCAAGGTCATCACAGACAGGGCGTAGCAGTCAGCAGGATGCCTCCACCTTTGCACCAAGACATAGTGGCATGGTTAGGAAAGGTTAGAAGATTTAGTTGCACAGCCTGAGCATGAGTGTTAATCACTTGTACATAATGTTCACTATTGTCAATAAAGCCCAAGAATGTCTCCCTGCCTATGGCTCCTTGTTCTGATAAGCAGTGTTCATATCACTCAGATGTGAAACTTTTCTGCACAAGATAAAGGCAGGTGTCTCAGTCCAGGGCCTCTTCTCTGTTCTTTTTGCAGCCTTCACACCAAAGTGATGGTCCGGCCTCACACTCCCTGGCGTATTACTGATGTCTGCCCTCGGCGTTGCTTGTCATTGCTGCCAGAATGTTGTGGGCAGGTGTCACAGAGTTCCGTCATTCTCTCTGTGTTGCTCTCAGCACCTTTAAGGTGGGGCTGGCCCCCATCTCTTCAGCATCTGTGACCAGTGACACTGTGCTCCTGAAGGGCTCAGGTACTGAAGGCAAATAAAGGTTCAGATGCCTTTAAAGTTTCACGGCTGCGAAATGTTGAAATTTGACAATACACAAACAAAATTAGTTTTCCTGAACTAGAGAGTTTATTTAGCAGCAGCAATGGTTTAATACAATATTAAAAACTCAGTTAGATCTCATTAGCAAGTCTTGACTTTTATGGAGGGTTTTAACAATGTTGGTACTGCAGAAAAGGGGAAGTTCTCATCAGTTGAATGATTTTTATTTGACTACAGTCTGTGGGGGCTTCAACAGCACAACTTTAAAGGCTCATTGCCTTTACTCCTTTGGAACTGACAGCAATTTTTGGATTTCTCTGTGCAAGTTTTTTTAAACATAAATTCCAATTTTGTTCTTCTGGGATTTTAACCATTCAGGCAACAGGAGACAGTTTGTTGAAGTAACTCTGGAAATTTTAATAAGTCATAAGTTAATACTTATCATAGCAGGGCAGCAACTTAACAGGCATACTATGGTTCTTGCTTCCTGGTTCAGCTTTGGGCGCAGGTCGACACTCAGTCTTCTCTTTCTCTCTCTCTCTCTCTCTCTCTGGATTCTGCTCTTCTGCTATCAGCTGACAAGCAGTGCTCAGTTTCAAATTCTGCATGCCTTGGTCAGTGAAAGCTGTTGCTTATTAACTCTTTCTAAGCTGCAACCCACAGTGTGATCAATGATGTTATTGTATTCTGATTGGCCTAAGGGGTGTGTAATCAGTTTGTGACTGGTCCAAGGGTGATGGTCATCAATTGATATTACTTCTCACTAGAGTTCATTTCTGTTATTTTAATAACTTCTTGCTAAGACAAAAAGGTGCTTAATGATATCTTCCTTTGACCATTTGTTTAGGAAAGGGGAGGCAAGCTATCATGTCCTCATGAATGATACCCTGAGCTCATCGTCTCAAAACCCTTATCAGTAACTGTCCATAGGCCATCTGCTGGGTGATGTTTTTCTCCCTGCGGTTGTTGGTAATTGGAATAAGTTACTTTACCTTTAAAACAAAATGATGATTTGGAAAAGTTGCTTATAGCCTAAAACTATGTAGGCCTAATGCAAAAGATCGCACAATAGGTAATACTTTAAAGTTATACAGAGTGTGTATAAAACATAAGTGCATAGTAGTAATCAGTATTTAAAATGTAAGATAGTAAAGTTTACTTTTATATTCAATTAATACATAGTCTTGAGTGATAAAAGTCAAAAATGATTATACAGTTACAAAAGTTAGTTCTTAACACAAAGAATACATTGAGTCAAATATAATTATTTTCTTCTAAAACACTACAAAGTAAAACTAGCTCAATGTAGGACACAGCTGCTGTTAATTTTTCCCTCCTCCCTTCCCTTTCCTGATAACACCCAATTCTGATAAGGTCCCATGATGTTGCGGGATATAAGCTTGCCATTCAACCTTGAAGGTGGCAACTCAATGTGTCTCTGTAATATGGAGGTAAGTGCAACAAGGGCCTCTTCATCAGTTGTTCTGTAATTAACTCACTAGTATGTTACCTCATTGTGTCTAAAATCCCATGGTACCTTTCCCTGTCAAATGAAGCCAAGCAGAGTCTCATGATATTAACTGCTGGTGTCCTCTATTGGCTACAGTTTAATGAGACAGCATACTACAAGGTATGGCCACCACTACTCTCCTCCGTCTGGCTGAATGTGTTCTCACACTGAACAATTTCTCCTTTAACTCCTCTCACTTCCTCCAATAAAAGGTATGGCTATGGGTACCCGCATGGGCCCCAGCTATGCCTGTCTCTTTATGGGGTATGTGGAACATTCCTTGTTCCAGTCCTACTCTGGCCCCCTCCCACAACTCTTTCTCCGGTACATCGATGATTACTTCGGTGCTGCTTCATGCTCTTGTCGGGACTTGGAAAAATTTATTAATTTTGCTTCAAATCTCCACCCCTCCATCATTTTCACATGGTCCATTTTGGACACTTCCCTTCCCTTCTTTGACCTCTCTGTCTCAATTTCTGGTGATAGACTGTCCACCAATATCCATTACAAGCCTACCGACTCCCACAGCTACCTCGACTACAGCTCCTCACACCCCGCTTCCTGTAAGGACTCCATCCCATTCTCTCAGTTCCTTCGCCTCCGTCGCATCTGTTCTGATGATGCTACTTTCAAAAACAGTTCCTCTGACATGTCCTCCTTCTTCCTTAACCGAGGTTTTCCACCCACGGTCGTTGACAGGGCCCTCAACTGTGTCCGGCCTATCTCCCGTGCATCTGCCCTCATGCCTTCTCCTCCCTCCCAGAACCATGATAGGGTCCCCCTTGTCCTCACTTATCACCCCACCAGCCTCCGCATTCAAAGGATCATCCTCCGCCATTTCCGCCAACTCCAGCATGATGCCACCACCAAACACATCTTCCCCTCACCCCCCCGGCGGCATTCTGTAGGGATCGTTCCCTCTGGGACACCCTGGTCCACTCCTCCATCAACCCCTACTCCTCAACCCCTAACTATGGCACCTCCCCATGCCCACGAAAAAGATGCAACATCTGCCCCTTCACTTCCTCTCTTCTCACCGTCCAAAGGCCCAAACACTCCTTTCAAGTGAAGCAGCATTTTACTTGCATTTCCCCCAACTTAATCTACTGCATTCGTTGCTCCCAATGCAGTCTCCTCTACATTGGAGAGACCAAACGTAAACTGGGCGACCGCTTTGCAGAACACCTGCGGTCTGTCCGCAAGAAAGACCTAAACTTCCCCGTTGCTTGCCATTTTAACACTCCACCCTGCTCTCTTGCCCACATGTCTGTCCTTGGCTTGCTGCATTGTTCCAGTGAAGCCCAACGCAAACTGGAGGAACAGCACCTCATCTTCCGACTAGGCACTTTACAGCTTTCCAGACTGAATATTGAATTCAACAACTTTAGATCTTGAACTCCCTCCTCCATCCCCACCCTCTTTCCATTTCTCCTCCTTCTTTTTGTTTTTTCCAATAATTTATATAGATTTTTCTTTTCCCACCTATTTCCATTATTTTTAAATCTTGTATGCCGGGCTAGTCTTTCCACCCCACCCCCATTAGAGCTGTACCTTGAGTGCCCTGCCATCCATTCTTAATTAGCACATTCGTTTAGATAATATCACCACCTTCAACACTTCTTTGTTCTATTGTCTGTGACATCTTTTGATTATCTGCTCCTATCACTGCTTGCTTGTCCCTACAACCATACCACCGCACCCCCCACTTCTCCCCCCCCACCCCGTCCCCACCCCCACCTTAAACCAGCTTATATTCACCCCTCTTCTAACATTGAATCAGTTCTGTTGAAGGGTCACGAAGACTCGAAACGTCAACTCTTTTCTTCTCCGTCAATGCTGCCAGACCTACTGAGTTTTTCCAGGTAATTCTGTTTTTGTTTTGGACTTCCAGCATCCGCAGTTTTTTGTTTTTATACTACAAGGTTAACTGATCAATATACTTTGATTGCGTGATCTAAACTAAAACTAAACATTAAGCATCATTTTCCCTACATATTCCCCACGTTGAGACTAAAATGATTGGCATTTGATGCTTCAAATAACAATTCTATCATTGTTTTTCAGAGCAGCCCAGCTCAAATTAATGGTGCGCCTCTGCAGTTTCCAGGTGAGGTGTCTCAGGCAGCAGAGTATCAGTATTATCCCAATAATTGTCACTACCTGAACTGAGACAAATATTATGGATAGAGTTTTTAACCAAGGGTATTGACCTACATTCATAACAATTTCCCATCAGTGTCAGGCTCTTAATTCTCTAATTCCTCTTTCTCTTTCCTAATTGTTTCACGTTCAGTTTCATTTTCTCTGATTTACCCTTCTCACCCCACCCTCCCCAATTATCCTGTGCTTGATTTCCTAGCATGAAATCTTTTTCCACCTTCTCCACCAGTTGGTCATAATATTTTTGATATTCTGGTGGGCAGATCCCTGGGGGAAGTGAGATATCTCCAAAATGCAATATAACGGGTACTATCTCATACCTCACATTATTGTACAGCTGTTGATATGTATGGGTAACTACTGCTAATTCATTTTCTGGTCCGTTACCTAAACTTGGGCATTTTTCTGGTGGGATAGCATTGTTTTCATTGCTTTTAAATTTGTTTTTGTTGTCCTTAGCCTTCACGTCCTTCTCTACTCCATGAATCTCTATGAGTGCTCCCAAATTACGCTCAGATAAATCAAACTCCCCATTAAGATATGATATTATTTCTTGATATCTTTCCACCATTTTAGGCCAGTTTAAAGTATTCAAATCTGATCCTAAAGTGTGGGATTTCTACATCATTTGGAGAGATCTCGACAAAATTATATGATGATAATCTACATCCTTCCATGTTCTCTTTCCCAACTCAAATCTGGGCGTTATCCTCACACTTCTCTGGAAGCAATCACACTTCACCTTCAAACCTTTACCTTTCCACACCCATTATATTTCATTCCCATCATCAACATGGGATGGATCCCATTTGCAATGTTCACAGTGAACAGTCATGTCACAGTAATCTGTAGAGTCTCGGTGTCTATCTCCTGTGGTCACATTCATAGGGCTTATCCATATATGCCCTAATCCACAGATTGAGGGGCTTGTCCCTGGAATGGCATTGATGAGTATCAGCAGCTGTATGAGTACAGGCATCCTTGCAATTGGCCTGAAACTGAAAAAAGGTGAGTTATTTACTCTTTCATAGCTTTCAATAAGTTGATATGTTACCACTTCCTGTCTTTACCTTTCAAACTCCTTTGTCCATGGAACTGTTCTAGGTATACAGCTGGATTCAATTTGTCTGTTAAGGAAAATGGTCCTTTCCATCTGGGCTCAAATACATTTTCCTTCTTATTATAGTTAAGTACCATTAGCCATGTCCCCTACCTGGAATTCAAAAGGTCTCACTTTCCTGTCAAAATATTTCTTGACCTGTTTCTTTGACTTTCCCAAACCTCTTGCCACGTGACGGTTTACTTCGGCTGTACATTCCACTATTCGTTCTAGCCACTTGGAGCTGCAAGGCTCCTGTGTCATCAGACCAATTGCAGTTAATGTTAGGGTGGCCTGGGGTTTTCATGAGTCTCCCTGTCATTGCCTGAATTGGGAAATCCCTGTCATTCTGTGGGGTGTTGACCTTATGGACAAAGGTAACATGAATAGGATAATCTGTACATAACTTTTTAAGCATCATTTTTAAGGTTCTGTTTCCCCTTTCGGCTATGCCAGATGACTGAAGGTGATGCGAGATATGCAATTTGTGTCTAATTCCCATCCATTCTTGCAACTGAGTAAAACTTTCCCTGTG
The DNA here is from genome assembly GCF_017639515.1 of Carcharodon carcharias. Classification (NCBI taxonomy): domain Eukaryota; kingdom Metazoa; phylum Chordata; class Chondrichthyes; order Lamniformes; family Lamnidae; genus Carcharodon; species Carcharodon carcharias. The sequence continues at coordinate 62,194,411 of NC_054469.1, forward strand.
AAATGTGATCCCTGGGTGCTGTCCACTTGCAAAGGCAATCCCCACCTACAGATTACCTCGCTCAATAAAATCTTAGCAGCGAGTGTGGTATTAGATCTGCAGGAAAAGGCTTCAACACACTTTTGTGATCTGGACAATTATAACCAATGCTTAGGTGTGATTACTGGGGGTGACTGGCAGGGGTCCAATAAAGTCCATCTGCAGATGGGTCTATGGCCCAACTGGAGGTGGTGCACTCTGTAATAGAGCCCTATTATTGGACGGGGAGGGATTCTTCTGGAGACATGGTAAACATTGTGATACATACCAGTTCGATAGCATCCTGCATATCAAGCCACCAGCCTGTATTTACAATTTTCTGGTAACTGACTTCCGTTGAATAATGGCCACCTACAGGACGAGAATGGAACAAATGTGGCAACTCCTGTCCCACTTCAGGGGGTACACAGACAATGGGACATCTGCCCACAGAGTGGTGCATCAGTAATTGGGCAATTGAATCATGAGTCTTAGACATAGCCATGTCTGATGCCCAGAATGTTGGCTGGGGAAGAGAATTATCTTGTTTGTGCCACTCAATGACAACAGCATACGATTTATACTGTTGCTAGAGGGTGCCTAAATCTATGGGATCACTAACATTTACTGCTGACACAATATGGGGAAAAACTCAATAGCTTCTGATTCCCACTCTCCCGATACGGCAGCCTCTTTGGCTACCGTACCGGCTTCTTCATTATCCTCAACGTGAGTCTGTCCTTTCTTGTGGGCAGCTACCTTTCCAATATAACAGGGTTGGGTGCGATTATTTAACGCTGTCTATAACATACTCAGTCATGAAACATGGGCTAGTGGTTTACCCTCAATAGTGAAATAGGAATTATTGTGATAGAGGGGAAGGGCTAGTACAGCATTGGTAGCATACGCACTGTCAGACCAAATGTTCACTGGTAGATCAGATGTCTCTCTGACAGCAGCTAGTAGTGTGAATATTTCAGCATACTGGGAAGAATGTCTACTGCAGCATCTTTTAATAATCCTCCCTGGTAACACATGGCAAAACCTGGGTGATCCAAGCAAGTGATAGATAGATCCATCTATGTACACATCTGAAGAGTCCTTAATAGGTTCTTTCAGTACAGGGTGTGAATCAAAGTCAATGAGGAGTAGTGGGCACTAATGAGGGTCACCCTCATATGCCAACAATTGGGGTAGTTTTGTCATTGCTTTCAGTGTGATGTCAATGTCTCTGTGTGACAGCTCTAAAGTCCACTTGCTGAGCCATTGGGATGAGGCCAGTGAATCTCCTGGTTTTCTCAGTAGTTTCAGTTGTGTATGTGGTGAATGGAAAATGATTTGCTGCAAAACTGTGAGATATGTAAGGTGCTGAACCACCCAAAATGTAGCAAGCAGGTGACATTCTCATGCAGTATGCGTATCCTCCACCCCTTGCAGGATCCGTGACGTGTTTGCAATTGGCTGTAGTCTTCCAACATGCTCCTGGCAAAGCACAGCAGTTAGACTTTGTTCTGTACAACCCACCCCTAGATGAAATGGTTTTGTGGAATCAGGCATTACTGAGCTAGTAGCTTGCATGACTGCCATTTTAAGCTTTGTTACTGCTTCAGTGTGGTGTTCTGTCCAATCTGGCTGAATGTTATCACCAGGATCTTTCAAAAGTTCATACTGTGGCTTTGCTAACTCAGCGAAGCCCAGAATAAAATTACGTCGATAACCAACCAAGCCTAGGAAGGATCACAATGCAGCCTTGGAGGTGGGAAGGGGAAACCTCTGAATGACTTCAACTTTATGAACATCTGAGCTTGTTCCCTCTGGAGAGATTAAAACTCCCAAAAAGGTAGCCTGCTTCTGGAGTAGCTGGGCTTTCCGTGGGTTAACTTTGACACCTGCCTGGGTCAGGATTGTTAGCAGCTCATCTAACAGGGTCAAATGTTCCTCTATGGTCTCTGTGGCCAGCAATAAATCATCCACATACTGCAATAGACTGTCGGGTTTCGAAAATTCTTTCAGGGCTGCAGCCATGCATTTTTGGTAAATAGTTGGGGCATTGTGGAATCCCTGTGTTAAACAACTCCAAGTGTAACCCTGATCCTCAAATGTAAAGGCAAGTTTATACTGATCTTCTTTCTTAACAGGAATGGTCCAAAATCCATTAGCAATATCGAGGGTAGAAAAATACTTTGAGGTAACTGACACTTGCCCTAACAGAGTGGGGGTTTCTTACACAACAAGGGAACAAGCTGGAGCCACAGAGTTTAATTACGATAGTCAATTGTCAGTCTCCATGTACCATCAGGTTTTCTTACAGGCCAGATTGGTGAATTGGTTGTGAAGTGCCCTGCCTTACAGCGCCCTGCGCAACTAAAACTGGATTACATCTTTAATGTAGGGCTGACTCTCTCTCGGGACCAGATACTGTTTGACAAAGGGGTGAGGAGGTCTGTTTATGGACTCCTCTTCCTTCATCCGTCCGCAATCATGCTTACTAGTGTAAACGTGGCAAGGTGTTTCTGGATAAGCACATTATCATGCTCAGGAGGTTCATAAGCACAAGCTTTTTTAATGGCAAACACAGAATGCTCATCGGAAACTTCTACAATTCCCAGTCCTTGATGCTAAATACATGCAATCCCAGTTATAATCTATAACAGCACCGTATTGATCTAGAGTACCTGTCCCCAATATTCTCAACTGTCCAGACATAGGCATAAACACAGGCAGTGGCACTCTGCAGGCGTGGCTTCTCAACCGAAGTTCAGAAGACTTTCCTGAAATACCCGCAACAGAGTTTCCATTAAATCCTCTAAGCGATAAAGAACCCTTGCCCTCTGTAGCATAGCCTTCAGGGTGTGAGGTATGAATGATGGTGACAATGGAACCAGAATCTATTAACATAATCTGCTTTTGGCCACTGATTAAACAATATTACTGGCCTCCCACTACCATCATGATAGAATCTCACTTCTGTCCAGTTTGAGGGGGCCAAACTCCTTCAGTGGAACGTTCCTAAGGGTCCTTCCAGTGGAGGTGTGCGTCCCCTGGTGACCATAGACACTGCCTGTCCTTTGCCCATGATGATCTGAGTTTTTAGCAGCATAAATAACTGTGCAACCTGCTGCTCTAGCGCAGATGGCTTAGGCTCAGGATCGGGTGCTTGTTTATTGGGGGGCTCCTGACTAGTGGCCTGTCGAGGACTCCTGTAGTCCTGAGCTAAGTGTCCTTGCCAACCACACCTAAAACGGTGGCCATTCGGTCTCCTCAGGGAATTCTGTTTTCCTTTCTCTACTGCTGCCACTGACTTTTCCTGCATGGGCTCTTCAAGTGTCTGTGATTTGGCTTGTGAGTTAACCTTACTATCTTCCTTACTATCTCCCATGCCTCCTGGGCCTTAGCTTCCATCTCTCTCCACTGCGTGGCATGAGCAAAATGCCTGGGATTAACCTAACCGACGGGTGGAATTGATCCAGAAACATAGTTTTGAACTGTTCCTCCTCTTTTCCAGCTGCAGCATCAGTTGGGAGAATAATTTGTGAGTGCTCATAGAGGGTGTACATGTGATTTGCAAAGGTTCTTGGGGTGCTCATCAAGCCACTGAATAGTTCGGCTCATTGTTACAGCCAAATTTTTTTTTATTCATTCACGGGACGTGGGCTTCGCTGCCTGGGCCAGCATTTATTACCCATCCCTAGTTGCCCTTGAGAAGGTGGTGGTCAGCTGCCTTCTTGAACTGCTGCAGTCCATGTGTTGTAGGTATACCAACAGTGCTGTTAGGAAGGGAGTTCCAGGATTTTGACCCAGCGACAGTGAAGGAGCGGCGATATATTTCTAAATCAGGATGGTGAGTGACTTGGAGGGGAACTTCCAGGTGGTGGTATTCCCAACTACCTGCTACCCTTGTCCTTCTAGATGGTAGTGGTTATGGGTTTGGAAGGTGCTGTCGAAGGAGCCTTGGTGAATTCCTGAAGTGCATCTTGTCAATGGTGCACACTGTTGCTACTGTGCGTCGGTGGTGGAGGGAGTGAGTGTTTGTGGATGTGGTGCCAATCAAGTGGGGCTGCTTTGTCCTGGATGGTATCCAGCTTCTTGAATGTTGTGGGAGCTGCACTCATCCAGGCAAGTGGAGAGTATTCCATCACACTCCTGACTTGTACCTTGTAGATGGTGGACAGGCTTTGGGGAGTCAGGAGGTGACTTCTGAATCCCAAGTACATTAAGAATCTGCCTGAAAAGCTCACCATGCTGCTGGTCAGGTTAAAACACATCGGGAGGGAGACCTGCCCTCACAGAATTTGAGAATGATGTCAGCAGTACCCATTTCAGATCATCTAAATCACTGTCGGCCCATCTAAAATCACCCCACCTCCTACTGACTTCAATAGGGTCACTCCTCGGTTCAATGGCCCTAACTCTCGACCAAATGCTTCAGTTTCTCCTGGGGAAATGGAGCGCACATGAATCTTTGTAGCCTGGACCCAGCCCTGCGGGCCAATCACACTCCATGCACTAAGCAACTGAATGGTTAAAGCCCTATTCATGGGAACCACGGCCGGCCGGCCACTCACTTCTGGTTATTTCCTGATTCCCATGATCACAATCCAACCAGTCTCCTGGTTCAAACACATCGATTCTTTCAACTGTTCCGACTATAACAGCTGATATCAGAGATTGCTGTTTGCCTAACTTCTTTGTTAATTACAGAACCTTATGTTTACATAGAGAGTGTTCTGCATCCCTATGAGGCCATTTAACTGATCGCCTTAAAACTCTTCTGGCATCACCGAACTTCTGTACAAGTTTCCTATTTCCTGCTGACACTTGGCAAGGTCTTGCCTCAGCTGATGTATCTCAACCAAGGAGCTCCTGCTTGCAGGCTGCATATGCTCTGCTGTTGTAATAAGGTAGTTGACAGCAACTTTTGGATTTCCCCATTTACCTGTGATTGTGCTGCCTCCAGGAGCTGCTCTCAGTTTCAAAGAAGTAAAGGCAGTGAGTACTGACAGGACAGAATTTTCAGGTTGGTGGGTGGACATGATTGGCAGGTCTGGGATCAGCTGGGAAACAGGCCACCGCCCGCGATCAGCCCATGGCCACGATTTCACACTCGCTGACCAATTAAGGCCGTCCAGCGTGAAACGCGGTTTCTCCAGTGGTTGGGAAGAGCCGGGCGCAGACGGGGGCATGTCATGTGTCAGGTGCAATCGCGACCCAGCAGGCAGTTTAAAAACAGCTTGGCAGCCCCTTGAAGGCTGCTGGTGAAGGAGCATACAGTGTGAGTTGCAGAGATGGTACTTATGGCCATGGCAGCAGCTGGAGATGCCAGGCGGAAGGGCAGGTTGGGTGGGCATTCATCCGCCTGCTTTTCGGACGTGTGCCGCACCGTGCTCCTGCAGGAGTTGTCTGCCAGGAGGGAGACCCTAGTACTAAGGGTCGGAAGGAGGAGGCCACCACACCCCATGAAGAAAGCCTGGGAGGAGAACCTCTTGTGGCCCTGCACTGTCACACATGGGTGCAGTGCCATAAAAGGTTCAATGACATGCTGCGCTCAAGAAAGGTGAGTACTGTGTTGGCATGAATTAGTGTGCAGAAGTGCTATTAAGGGATGGCTGTCCCCCTGTGGAGCTCAGGGGTGTTAGCATCTGAGTGCCAACTGTCAATGACACCGGAGCTGATCAAGAGGGTGAGCCCTGGCTGCTTGAACTGAGTGCCTTGTGGATTGAGGGCTACAATTTGGATGTGCCCTGCGAGGTGCTCCTCAGGTGGGGTTGGCCAGGCTGCAATGGCGCTGCAGGTAGAGAGTGGACTAATCAATGTACCTCTGTCCTTTCAGGAGAGGAAGAGCCATGACCAATTGGAGAGGTCACGGACAGATGAAGACCCGCCCAACCTGCTGCTGCAGACCAGTTTGGAGTAGATTGCCCTTGATCTGGTGAGCCAGCACAGCCCCCATGCAAGCAGTGATGGAGAGGCTGGGATGGCAAGAGAAGGTAAGAATGCAGTGCACAGAGGTGAGAATTTCAGATTGTGCAACCATTCTAGAGTTGTCTGTTCATTGATGGGAGCCTCAAGCCTGGAGTCCCCATTGATCATTGAAAGTCAATGGCACTGTGATGCAGATCTCCATTGTCTCACCAGGGTGCCTGGCATGCACAGTGACAGTATGATGACTTTAATTAATGACGTGTCCTTGGATTCGCCAGCCACCCCTGGCACCAGAGGATTTCACCTGCACCTATGTCACACCAACACTCTGAACCAGGCACCAGTGCAGGTATCAGCACCTCGGTGAGGATTAGCTCGTCAGCTACATTGTCAGTGTACATTGTTGAGAGCACTTCACACTCAATTCAGGTACAGGTGGAGGCAGAGAGTGTCCAGGGCGCTGGCAGTCAGAGGACTGCTGGAGAACAGCACGATGCTGGGTCGAAGGCAGATGATGAGCCTCTGGAAAAAAAGTCATCCATTAGGCGGCAGATGCTGGTGTGATGTGTGGAAGGATTGGGCGGAGATCCATGAGGATATGTGTGCTATGTTCTCTGTTGTGGATGTGTCCATATGGAGCATAAGCACTGCGTTGACCCTCATGGCCGAGCACCTCCTCCATTGAGAGAGTGGCGACTCTCATGGACAGTACGCTCCAGGGACAGAATCAGGAGTTCCTGGGGTTGTGCTCGGATCAGCAAGCCCTCACACAGGCAATGACCTCAGGTAGCCAGTCCTCCAGCCTCTCCACCCTGCCAAACAGGCCCTGATCTCCCGTCACCACCACTAGAATCCCATGCTGTTAACACCAGTCTGATCCACACAAGCTGTCCAGCCAGCTGAGCCAACCAGGCCCCCCACTAACCCCATGGAGTCTGAATCCCTGTGGCAACATACACTTTTACATGCATGTTGTAGCCTGGAGCTATGGATAACAATGTTAGAGATTCCAATTTCTTTCCCTCACATGGCTGACCAGGATTGGAAGTGTGTTGGAAGGATTTACAAGTTGATACTCATCCCATTTAGTCTTGTGCACCTTCCTTGGCTATCAAGTCCTGGATTGGGACTTGGACCTGGAGCTTCTGGCTTAGAGACAGCGAGGCTACCCACAAGACCTCCTCATTCATACATCCTGAGAATGGATAAAAAAATTCAATCTCCATCCAAGATGAAAGTAGTAAAAGGATTAGCGTATGCCTGGTGTATTTACAATGTTGCTATCCTGGAACATAGGGTCCCATAAGAGAACAGGATGGTGCTGGAAAGAGGTTCTGAACAAAGGGGGGCTGCCTAATGACAGCTTTTTAATTGGCTCCTGACCAGGTGACCAGGGTTTTGTGTTGTAACAGTGCAGAAAGAACAACTCCTAGCCTGAAAAAGAGGGAAGACCTGAAACATCTCTCTATCCTGTATTTGTAAGATTTCAGCAATTCTACCATAATAGCTAGTTGGCTATCCCTCACATCTCTGTAACCTGCTTTCCTGTCAAGAGGAAAAGTGGAAGAATCACCAGTAGAGAAATTGAAAAGTAAGATTTTCAACCAGTGAACCACAGGCTGAAAGTACAGGGAGACCACCTTGTGTCACCAACAACAAATTGCAAAGAATTTGGAAGACATCAGTCAAAATCAACCCACCTCATCCTGTAATCTGGATTGGTGCTATTAAACTGTTTTATCTCACCCTTAAAATCCATGTGTCTTATGTGTGTGTGTATGTGTTTGTGTATAGCGGTTTCAGAAGGGGTAAAGTTTTAAGTTATTGAGTTAGAAGTTAGCAGTTCATATTTCTTTCTTTTGCTACTAGTTAAAGGCAATTTGTTCAATAAACAGTTATTAAGTTTACAAACCTGGTGCTTGTATTCTGTTAACCTAAATTAAGCAGTCAGGTAGAATTGGGGCAATCTGGTGGTTTGGTCAGGGAACAGTGGGGCTTGATATTACAGCTCACTATCTCCAGTGAGTCGTGACAATTATGAAACAGCTGCTACCTTTAAAGTTATATTTCTATATTTCTGTTTGAACAAAAGCTGAAAGTTTTCAAAACAATTCCTGATTACCAATGTCGCATTAATTAATCTTTCTAGTTTCTTATGGGTCCTCTCTGTCAATACTATAAATAGGAGCTGACTGTAAATTTGCGGATCTTCAATACTCTCCAGTGTGGTGTCATGAAAAGCCAATCACTGTCATGAATTATTTATGGGGATATTGAACATTTTAAGGAAGACTTGCAAGCTTTTAAAGATATACAAGCAGGAAAATGAGTAAAAGATGGCTGACAATGTAAAGTGATCACTTTCTTGAAATATCCTTGTGGATTATACTTACAGGCCTGACTGAGAGAACATAGAATGTCACACCTGAAAAAGTATTATGGCCGCCTTCAAACAGAGACATTTAAAAGGGAGATAGGACAGATGCAAAAGACTGAACTTTAATTTCGTGTGGTTGTGGAGACAAAAGACTGATTTGCATGTCTCAGCAGTCACTCAATAATCCATCTTCTGCTGATTTATATCTCAGAATGTTTAAATTGTTCTGAGATGGATACAAGATGACTTTTCCCCCTCATGGAATACACAGGGAAAATGGGTTAAAAAGTTAGGTACAGAGAAGTGCAGAATGTGCTGGTGTGCTATGAGAATGACAACACAAGAAGACCAGCTAGTCACCCCTGTAGTTGTAGGTGAATTCTCTCTCTCTGTTGCTGGAGGTAAGGCTCAGCAGAAGCCACAATCAAAATGAAATAGGCCAGCCTTTACAGCTACCTTGCAGAACCAAGTACCTTCAAACCAACTGTGAAATTGGACTGGTTAAATGTATCCAAGGGGGAAGGAATTCCTTTTAAATTAACCTTGTTGCGACAAACTGAGGGGGTTGCATAAAAAAGGGGAGGAAACTCATTCCTTCTCACCCAGGAGCATAACAAAGTTGGGGTCCCATTCAGGAAGTTAACACATTGGGGGACCTCACCCAGGGAGCGTTTGTAGCAGCAGTTGTAGGGCCACTAGATCAGCTGAGCTCCAGCATGTAAAAAAATGTATTATGTTCACATCCACTTAGTGTATATTAAATGCAATGAAGATGTACACTGGAATAGCCAATGGTCTTACCAAAGCAGGCCACACCAGTGGATCAATCATATGTCCATGCTAGAGGTGGAGCTTCGTAAAAACTCTTAATGTTCAGTAGAGTACCTGGTCAACACAATTATTCCATTTAAACAAGGAGAAGAATTCTGTGGAAGCCTTGAGTGTCCTGATGGCCAGACTGGAAGTGCGCAGGACTTCAGGATGGAGGCAGAATGTCAACCACATGCAATCATGGCGCTGCCAGCCAATTAGATGTTCAGAGTTGAGGGCCAGGCCAATTGTGTGGTGGGGGTGAGCAGCAATTTGACAACTTATCTTCCCAGCATTGTAAGCCTTTTCTTTCAATTTGACACCATCATTAACAGCCTCCACTAGTGTAGATGCTTAGATAAGTGTTGCTGGGAAATGTACATTATAAGTGAACAGGAGGAAGTGAAAAAGGCAGTGACAATTGTGGACAGTCAATCTCGGAGGATGGAGGAGAGACACAGCCATTCTCAGTTGGTGCAGATTTAGGGCCTTGCGAGTCACAGGAAAGGATGTTCTACGTAGACCAGCAGCAGGAGATGTGCTCCCACATGTCAGAGTTCCCTGAGGCAGTGAGGAGTCATTGGCTGAGACTGGAGGACACTGTTCAGCTCATGTGCGCCACGGTAGCTCAGGACTTTGAATGCATGAGCTACTCCACTGGGAAAGTGGCCAACATCATGGATAGCCATATGCAACAGCACCCGGAATGGATGCCAGAGGTGGCACTGACATACACAGAATGCATGCTATGATCTGTAGTATTGTCAAGTCAGTGGCATTGGTGATGCAGTGATATTTGGAGTGGGAGCCAGTTGCCCCCCACCCCCCCTACCCAAATAGTACACCCCCCACCTCCAGGCATCGTGAGCACCAGCCCAGGGCTGAGGCTATCACTGAGGAGGATGAGGGCACCACCTTCTTGTCCCCTCTGACTGAGAGGCCATCTATGCAATAGGACCAAGTGAAGGAGGCCTAACCTGCATTGACACCTGTGCAGCAGCCTCTGGAAATTCCCGTAAAATGAAGACTGCCACCACGTACATCTAAGCTGCAGTAAACAAATGCGAGCATGCTGTCTCCACCTCATCTGAAGTCACAAAAGGAGGACCATGCAGAAGTCGCTGAGAGTGGAGGCCACTGCGTTGGGCAGAGCATTGAGTGAGTCACTGGGGTTTGCCTCACCTCTAAATGTGCAGTCTGTGACTTTTGGAAGACACAGTAAACATTAGCACATGATGCAAAACGCATGAACTTCCACTCCTTAATGGTGAAACTGGAAAAGAGGGATGAATTGATGAAGAGAAGCAAAGGTCTGTGAAGGGGTCAGTGAGACATCAGGCTGAATTTTATGCCAGAGAGATTTTATGTTTCCGCTGAAGTCAATGGAGCTTTGAATAGCTTACCATATTTTAAGGCCCTGTCCACATCCCAATGGGGCTGTAAAATTCTGGCCCTCAGGATGGATCTGCATCATTCATTGCTAGTGAATGGATTCATTCAACCCTGCAACTGCAATAGATGCGCTCTCAAAAGCAGCTTAAAGTAAGTTCCAGACCATGCCATCCTCCTCAGTTTCTAGGTCTCAGCTGAAATGAGCCTGTGTCAGATGTTTTCTGACATCGACGGCATCCTGACTAGACTCTCAAGTCCTGCATCAGACACAGTCACTTTGCTGTGCAACTGGAGCATCTCAGTTATCTTCATCTTCCTCCTCTTCTTCCACTCCTGTTCCTCTTCTTCATCCTGTGTCATCCCAGGATCTCATTCTCTTCAAGGTCCACATGTCCCTGGAAAGCCATGTTATGATGAGTGTAGCAGATTGCCATGATGCACAAGACATTTGCAGGAGTGTACTGCAGGGCACTGCCCTCTCAGCCAAGAATGCATAATGAAGTTGGCTGAGAGCCCAGGCACCCATTAAAACGCTGAAACAGCTGTGCCTCAGGGAAAAGATTGTTTGACTGACAGCTCCAGCTCTCCGATCTGTTCTGTCAATTGCACAATGTTTATTTACACAGGATAAAGAGGTTTCAAGTGCTTGCAGTTTCTGATATTGATACTTTAAAGAGTCTGGACAATTGACACTTTTAATGGGCTATAGTGAAAGGAGTCTTTTGTAAGAAAATAGAAAATTATGAATGAATGGCTTTAAAAAAATATTTTTTCCTATTGTCACTATCAGGTTCATTGGTTCCATACAGAGTGTATAGTGGATGAATGGGCACAGATGTGCCATAGCTTGGCATGGAGGGTATGAGGAACTACAGAGAGTGGTGGGAATCATAGGTTGGCATGGGCAGTGTGGGTAAGACTTTTGAATTTATCTTTCCCTCATTTCGCCTATGGTTCACAAAACTTCTGAGGGGTCATGTACCATGAGCTCTTTAAAAGCTGGCCCAACATGAAAATTGCAGGGGTTTGTGCACATCTGCCTCCACTATGGAGCTGGCCAAGTCAGGAGTGCAGATCCATAGATAAAAGCAAAATACTGGGGATGCTGGAAATCTGAAACAAAAATAGCTGAAAAATCTCAGCAGGTCTGACAGCATCTGCAGAGAGGGATACAGTTGACGTTTTGAGTCCGTATGACTCTTCATCAGAACTGATGAAGTTCTGATGAAGAGTCATACGGACTCAAAACATCAACTGCATTCCTCTCCACAGATGCTGTCAGACCTGCTGAGTTTTTCCAGCTATTTTTGTTTTTGGTGCAGATCCATATCATGCTTGCATCCTTAACCTGCACTGGTGAAAATTGGAAAGTCCGGGATTGGGTTTGTGAATCCTGGAATAGGATCCCAGCCACCATTTTCACACCTCCGCAGAGTTTCCCGACTCCATGAAAATCCAGCTTTATCTAACTGAATAGACCACAGCCCCGAGGGGCTGAATGGCCTATTCCTGTTCCTATGACAGTTGTATTGTGATGCATAATTGTGTGGTGCAGGCTGGATAAACCAGTAGGTCTTTTGGAGTACATCACTTTTGTATGTCTAGGGAAAGATTTGTCTAAATGTTGAAGCTGTAGGAAGCTTTCGTGTTTCATTGAAGGGCTTCTCATTACTGTTGAATGGGAGTTTGATATTTGAACTGAAGGTTAAACTATGGAAAACATGTGGTGAATAATAAATTTCGAACTTGGAACTTGTTTTTATTTGCAGAAGACCTGTGTAGAGAAATTTTATTCTCTGGAGATTTATACCTCAGAACTGAAAGCAACATCTGGTTATATTCTCGCTGGATAAACAGCATTGTGCTTTTTGTCATTAATTAGTTTTAATAATGCATTGGCTCATTTGAAAAATTGACCCACACTTTCAGGTGTTCTTTATTACCCCTCCACAAACATTTGGACTCCTTCATCAATTTTGAGTCTCCTTTCATGACCAGAGCATTGGTAAAAAATCTCTAGGGTAGTTTTTCAGGAACGACAGGCTGCTGACTGCAAACATGATTAGGGTTTGAATAGGAAAACCTGCCAATCCTTCACTGTTTCAGCTCTCTACCACTGCAAATCAGCAAACACCTTGTCAAATATGAAGAACTAATTGTTTTCTTTTGTGTTGGTTTTACTGAAAGAATGGATGAGAATAAACATGGATGCAGTCAGTGAGAAAGTGGCACTGCATAACTCTTCCACTTTTAACACTGCTTTTAGTCTTACACTAGTGTTAAAAGATGACAAGAAAAATGAGCCCACCCTACCAATAGCTAATCGTGAGAAACTCATGGAGAATAGTGCAAAGAATGATATAAATGAAATTTCAGCTCTGAATTTCAGATTTAACCTGGAAATAAGGAGGCCCTAGGATCACTCAGCTTCAGTACCAGGTATGTTAGGATAGTGTCTATGTTACTAGAGTACTAATGCAGAGATGGGAATTCATAATCCCTCCTCAACAGTGGGGAAATATATATTCAGTTAGTTAAGTGAATCTGGAATAAAAAAAAACTAGTACTCATAATGGTAACTATGAAACTACTGGATTGTCATAAAAACCCATCTGGTTCACTGATGCCCATTTTAGGAAAGGCAATCTTCTATCTTGACCAGCCAGGTATGGTCTATTTGTGACTCAACCCACAGCAATATAGTTAACTCTTCATTAGCCCCTGAAAAGGCTGAACAAGCCACTCAGTTCGACCAAACTGCGGTGACAAAGCTGTTCAAGAAGATGGCTCATCACCACCTTCTCAAAGGGCAATTAGGGATGCCCAATAAATACTGACCTTGCCAGTGATGCCTATATCCTGTGAATGAATACAGACTACTTTTATTCACATTTATATAATCTTATAAGAATAAATAATGTGTATTATAAAGAATTGTGGATGCAATGAGAATCTGCAGTTAGGGATTCCTTGTTATTAGATTGTGCTGGTATCGACAAATATGGGAAAACACCTCCTCACACCTCAAAGCTCCATTAGAAACAGTAGAGTTTAGAACTCCAGGCAGCCAGAGAGCTAATCCAGAGCTGACGCACTTTGGGAAAATCACCTGTAAGATCGTGACACAAGTACTTATCAAAGGTATATAAACCTTCATGAGCAAGCTAGCTCAGTTGGGTAGATGACTAGTGTGTAGTTCACAATAATATCACTACTGCAGGTTCAATTCTTGTTTTAGCTGATAAAGATAAAAGCAAAACACTGTGGATGCTGGAAATCTGAAACAAAAGCAGAAAATGCTGGAAAAGCTCAGTAGGTCTAAAAACATCTGTGGAGAGAAAGTTAATGTTTTGAATCTGTATGACTCTTACAGACTTGAAATATTTGGGTTTCTAAAAGGTGTTTGATAAGGTACCACTCAAAATGTTAACTTTGTCTTTCTCTCCACAGATGGTGTTAGTCCTGCTGGGTTTTGCCAGCATTTTCTGTTTCCCTAGCTGATATAGACTTGGGACCTGCCCCATGCTTGATATAGAGTGGTGCCCCTCAAGATATATAACCAATTCTTTCCCTCTAATAGTGAGAGAGATGCAGTCCATGCCTACAGTCCATGAGATGTAGGAGCAGAAGTAGGCCATTCGGCCCATCAAGTCTGCTCCACCATTCAATGAGATAATCCTCAACTCCACTTTCCTGCCTTTTCCCCACAACTTTTGATTCCCTTCCTGATTAAAAATCTGTCTACCTCAGCCTTGAATATACTTAACAACCCAGCCCCTACAGCCCTCTGCTGTAGAGAATTCCACAGATTAACTATCCTCTGAGAGAAGAAATTCCTCCTCATCTCTGTTTAAATGGGTGACCACTTACTCTGAGATTATGCCCTTGGTCCTAGACTCTCCCAGAAGGGAAAACAACCTTTCAGCCTCTACCCTGTCAAGACCCTTAAGAATCTTAAATCTTTCAAGAAGGTTGCCTCTCATTCTTCTATACTCCAATGAGTACAGACCCAAACTACTCAACCTCTCTTCATAAGAAAATCTCTCCATACCCAGGATCAACCTAGTGAACCTTTTCTGGACTGCCTCCAATGCCTGTACTTCTTTCCTTAGATAAGGGGACTAAACTTGTTCAGTGTTCTAGGTGTGATATAACTAGTGCCTTGTATAGTTTTAGCAAGGCTTCCCTATTTTCATACTACATTCCCTTTGAAATAAAGGCTAACATTTCATTTGCCTTTCCTATTACCTGTTGAACTTGAATGCTAGCTTTTTGGGATTCATGCATGAGGACCCCTAAATCTCTCTGTGCTGCAGCTTTCTGGAATCTTTGTCCATTTAAATAATATTCAGCTCCTCTATTCTTTCTGCCAAAGTGCATAACCTCACATTTTCTCACATTATATTCCATCTGCCAAGTTTTTACCCATTCACTTAACCTGTGTCACCCTCACCACTTGCTTCCCAGCTATTTTTATGTCGTCCGCAAACTTGGTGATAGTACATTCATTTCCCTCATCCAAGCCATTAATATATATTGTAAACACTCATGGCCCCAGCACTGATCCCTGTGGCACTCCACTAGGAACAGGTTGCCATCCTGAAAATGCCCCCTTATCCCAATTCTCTGTCTTCTATTAGTTAGCCAATCCTCTATCCATGCTAATATACTACCCTCAACATCATGGTCTCTTATCTTATTAAATTGACTTATGTGCTGTACCTTATTGAAAGCCTTTTGGAAATCCAAATATATTACATCTACTGGTTCCCCTTTATCTATCCTGCTTGTTACCTCCTCAAAGAATTCTATTAGATCTGTCAGGCATGATTTCTCTTTCATGAAGCTGTACTGACTCTGCTTCATTATATTATGTATTTCTAAATGCCCTACTAATACACCCTTTATAATAGACTCTAACATTTTCCCAATGACAGATATTAAGCCAACTGGTCTACAATTACCTGTTTTTTGTCTCTCTCCCTTTTTGAATAAGGGTGTTACATTGGCAGTTTTCCAATCCTCTAAGGATTCTTGGAAGATTACTACCAGTGTATCCACTATCCCTGCAGCTACTTCCTTTAATATCCTAGGCTGCAACCCATCAGGTCCAGGGGACTTATCATAGTGCCTTATGGACTATGGCTATCTACCTATATAAATCTTTAACCCACGACACATCGAATCTTGGGTTGACCATTGAGTTTATGCCTAGGAGTTAATGATACCTATATTTGATTGGCTGAATTCTTCAATCAACAAGATTGGATTATAGTGGTATTTATAATACTAACTTCCCATCAGGGCCTGCACCTCTACCACCTAAAAGGACAAGGGCAGCAGGTGCATGGGAACATCACCACCTGCAAATTCCCCACAAAGTCACGTACCATCCTGACTTGGAAATATATCCCCAGTCCTTCACTGCCACTAGCTCAAAACCCTGGAACTCCCTCCCTAACAGTACTGTGGGTATATCGACACCACAGGGACTGCAGTGGTTCAAGAAGGTGGCTCACCACCACCTTCTCAAGCACCGAGTTGATGCCAATGTTGTAACTGTACTGAAACAGTTTGGCTAGAGGCATGGCTTGTTTTGGAAGACAAGCCTTCCATACTACAGCCAGAATGTTGTCGGGGCCCATAGCTTTTTCACGATGCAGAGTGCTCAGCTGTTTCTTGATATCATGTGGAGTGAATTGAATTGGCTGAATACTGGGGTAGAATTTTCAGGTCGGCGGATGGCCACAATTGGCGGGCTGGGGAATGAACCGCTGACCGCGGTCGGCCCCCAACTGCAATTTCATGCCGGTTGGCCAATTATTGGCCAGCCAGCATGAAAGGTGCACTGAAAGGCTCAGCGCTGCTGGGGTGGGGGCGGGAGGAGGGTGAGCGCTGAAGTCAGCGCGGGTGCAGGGTGATCGTGGAAGGAAAGCTCCCTGAAGGCAGAGAGCTGTTTCAGGGGGCTGACGATTTTAAAATCAATAAAAATAGAATGTAAAATTGGGAAAAAAATGTCCACACATCAGAATGAGACTCCTCAACATACAGATGATGAAAATCTTTTCAAAACATTTTAATTTTTTTTATAGTTAATCATCTCGCCCTTGGATGAAGTTTCCTCAAAAAGGCAAAGGACAACTGGCCGATTCGCCTGCCCGCCAACCGGAACATTGGGCGGGCAGCAGGACATCACCGTCAATTGCTACTTTAATGGCCTTAATAGGCCTCTTAATTGTCAGTGGGTGCACTGCTGGCTCTCTCACGCACCCGCTGACCAGAATATCGCGCGAGTGCACAATGACATCGGGACACTTCATGCTCGAGCGGGCTGAGTGGATAATTCTACCCAATGAGCTTGGAAAGAGATCTAGCAATGTAAAGGACCTAATTGAAGGGAACAGGCCTTCCTATCAGAGCTCGGTGTATATTGGTGCACAGACTCAGGTATTAGGCCTGTCTTCCATATGAATCATGGGAGGATCGCAGATGGTTGTTAATGAGCCTTGCTATGATTATTGGTTGTGGAATATTCCACTACCCTCACCCCCCAAATAATATAGAGCACTAACACCCAAAGTGTTGTGGTCTTTTGGTTCTTAATGTTACATTGTTGGCCCCGCAGTGACTCTGTGTAGCAATGTTGGCTCATCTGACATGACTTCTCAGAGGAAGTTGGTAAAGTCTTGTTGGTAAAGACTTTCTGGTTTGAGAAGAAGTCTGATGATTTGGATACTTTGGCCTCAGATTTCTGTGCCCACAAACATACATTGATGCACTCATTGTTCTGGAAACTCAGTAATTGTATCACTGAACATAATCTCTATGATTAATAAAGGGACCAGTACGAGGGAAAATACACTCCATTCAAAATTATTGAAGGCCATTCAAATCCATTGGCAGGAGTTCAGGCGATGTTTCCTATGCATTCCCACCAATCACAGCTGCCCCACAGCCATTTAATGCTCCAAGGACATGAAATCACTCAGGGGGAAGACCCGCCTCAGAGAGCTGCCAGCCAATCAGATTGGCTGGCAGCTCTGTAGTCACAGCAGCACCAGTGGCAGCGGCGACCAGGACAGGGACTACAAGCAGTTCCCAGATTCTAAGTCACCTAGTCCAAGATCAGTTAAGTGCAGGAGGTCTCATGGCAATGAGGGGAGGTGAGGCCCGAGGGGTGGGGAGAACATGTGGGAGTCTTGATGGAGAGGCTGGGAGGGAGGGAGTACCTGTGGGATGCATACCTTGGCAGGGGGTGGAGTAATGACCAACGTGTGCAAGGGTGGGTGGGCTGTTTTGGGCCTCGACTGGCTCACGTAAAATTGCAGACATGTCAGGGATGGGTGGGAGGGAAGTGGGAGGCCACCTGGGGAATTTTAGGGGGCCCTGCGGATGGCAGGGCTTAATAAACTCTGCCCCATATTAAGGCAGCATGATACTTTGACATTATGATGGCTCTTTTTTTCATGTAGCTTGTTCCAGACTGCTTCCTAATAGTTGACCTTAAGTTGACTTTGCCTGATCTATGTGGGTATGTTGTTTTTCTCCAATGCAAACTTTCCCCTACCCATTGCCCAAAAGAAATCCCATTTTTCAAAAATGGATTAGTGCAGCTCCAACAACACTCAAGAAACATGACGCCATCCAGGACAATGCAGCCCACTTAATTGGCATCCCATCCACAAACATTCACTTCCTCCACCACCGACGCAAATTGGCAGCAGTGTGAACCATCTACAAGATGCCCTGCAGAAACTCACTAAACCTCCTTAGACAGCACCTTCCAAACTCACAACCACTACCATCTAGAAGAACAAGGGCAGCAGACACATGGGAACACCACCATCTACAAGTTCCTCTCCAAGACACTCACCATCCTGACTTGGAAATATAGCGTCGTTCCTTCACTGTTGCTGGGTCAAAATCCTGGAACTTCCTTCCTAACAGCACTGTGGGCGTACCTACATTACAGGGAAGTTGTGGTTTAAAGATGATACCACTCAAGTCTGTGAGTTTCTAGTAAGCAAAGGCTTTATTCAAGGATATGCTGGGAGGACACATCCTGGTTCTACAATATGTCTCCTTGATACAAAGGCTGCTTAGCATATTTATATCTTTTAGTTATCACATTTCATTATACTGCCTAGTACAAGCTCCAGTTACACACCTAATGAGCAGAATTATTCAGACTGCAGATGTCTGTGTTATCTCACTGGGAGGCTGGGAAATGCCTTGGTTCTAACACCTCCCAGTCTGTGCTCTTATTGCTCTAACATTTGTTTACACATCCTGTGAAGGTCATCAAGTTTTATGATTTGTGATTGTTAGTTGTGTTCCCACAGTACTGTACCCATTGTGCCTATGTGTTGGCTATATTTCCCATCATTAGAAAGAGCTCTAATAACTATATTTGTCTATTCTAAAGCTATTAATACAAGTCCATCCTAATCAGTTACCCTGCTTCAGGCACTACAGCGGTTCAAGAAGGCAGCTCACCACCACCTTCTCAAGGGCAATTAGGGATGGGCAATAAATGCGGGATTAGCCAGTAAGGCCCACATCCCATGAACGAATTTAAAAAAATAATTACCTATAGGATTTCTGAAGTCTGGTGATTGGAATGGTTTGCCCAAAATGTCATTTTGCTGTTTTGCTGTAACTCTTTCGAGTACAAACACGTTTCCATCTGTTCCTATTCAGATGAAGTTAAAATTGTTTCATAGTTTGCCATTGTGAGATTTGAACTCTTGATACTCTTTTGAGTAAACCTGTTTCCATCTGTTTCAGATGAAGTTACATTGTTTCATAGTTTGTCATTGTGAGATTTGAACTCTTGATCTTGGGGTTACAAACCCAGTACCATAACCACTTGGCTATTTAGGCCAAGCGTGCTATTTCGCTGTAACTCTTTCGAGTACAAACCCGTTTCCATCTGTTTCAGATGGAATTACATTGTTTGCCATTGTGAGATTTGAACTCTTAATCTTGGGGTTACAAACCCAGTACCATAATCACTTGGCTATTTAGGCCACGCGCTAGTTCGCTGTAACTCTTTCGAGTACAAACCCGTTTCCATCTGTTTCAGATGAAGTTACCTTGTTTCATAGTTTGCCATTGTGAGATTTGAACTCTTGATCTTGGGGTTACAAGCCCAGTACTATAACCACTTGGCTATTTAGGCCACGCGCTAGTTCGCTGTAACTCTTTCAAGTATAAACCCATTTCCATCTGTTTCAGATGAAGTTACATTGTTTTGCCATTGTGAGATTTGAACTCTTGATCTTGGGGTTACAAGCCCAGTACCATAACCACTTGGCTATTTAGGCCACGCGCTAGTTCGCTGTAACTCTTTTGAGTACAAACCCATTTCCATCTGTTATTTCAGATGAAGTTACATAGTTTGCCATTGTGAGATTTGAACTTTTGATACTCTTTTGAGTAAACCTGTTTCCATCTGTTTCAGATGAAGTTACATTGTTTCATAGTTTGCCATTGTGAGATTTGAACTCTTGATCTTGGGGTTACAAACCCAGTACCATAACCACTTGGCTATTTAGGCCACGCGCTAGTTCGCTGTAACTCTTTCGAGTACAAACCCACTTCCATCTGTTTCAGATGAAATTACATTGTTTCATGGTTTGCCATGGTGAGATTTGAACTCTTGATAGTTTTGCCATTGTGAGATTTGAACTTTTGATCTTGGGGTTACAAACCCAGTACCATAACCACTTGGCTATTTAGGCCAAGCTTCATAGTTTGCCGTTGTAAGATTTGAACCCTCGATCTTGGGGTTACAAACCCAGAACCATAACCACTTGGCTATTTAGGCCAAGCCGAAGTTATATTGTTTCAGAGTTTGCCATTGTGAGATTTGAACTCTTGATCTTGGGGTTACAAACCCAGTACCATAACCACTTGGCTATTTAGGCCACGCGCTAGTTCGCTGTAACTCTTTCGAGTACAAACCCATTTCCATCTGTTTCAGATGAAGTTACATTGTTTCATAGTTTGCCATTGTGAGATTTGAACTCTTGATCTTAGGGTTACAAACCCAGTACCATAACCACTTGGCTATTTAGGCCACGCGCTAGTTCGCTGTAGATGTGCGCACTCCACAGATGGATTAACGACAAATTCATTATATAAGTCACTTAAATGGCTAATTAGCTGCTCGAAAATTGTGAATAGAACACTGCTACAAATAGAACTTGATTGGCCAGTTGTCTGTCATTAAAGTAATTTAAACTGTCCAGAGTCACTGCAGTAAAATCAGGTGCACCTGTCCTTTTAATAAGTCTTTTTAAGATCCATGAAAGGATAGCACTCAGGGTTAAAAAGAGGAAGTCATGTCCCTTAACATATTAAAAACAAAACCACTTCTTCCAGTTTTATGGGGAATATGGTATTCCCGTTTCCAGATGCAGAGCCCTCAGGAAAGTAGAATGGTTAGTTTTCAAAGTAAATTCTTATTCACACTTATATAATTGAAAATAATAATCTTTTTAATCCTGATGTATGAGACAGGCCTCTAGAAAGCCTCAGCTCACTCTTTAGCATGCCAAAAGATTATAATGTTCAGTTCAAATTCATTTTTAATTGAAACAGAATTCCAATAGCAATATTATAATTATGGGAAAACTGATTCTTAGGGATTTCATTTTGATGGGGATTTCAGTGGGAAACCATGTGAATGAGTTAACTGCCCATTATCAGAGGCAGCAGGAGGCCACGGGCTGGATTTTACAGAGTGTTGGAGGGAAGGTGGGGAGATGAGGGATGGACCTGGGAGGAAAGTCAGCTCCGAATGGACCTACTTTTAAAGAGTCTGGCCCATCATGGCAATAACACGTTGGGAGGCAGGCTAAACAAGCTCAGGGTCAGACTTCCTCCCCTCAGTGACAGGAAGTCACACCCTCGAGAGCTGCTGACAAATCTGATCAGTAGTGTGTGCTGCTGGGTCTGCAAGGAGTCCTCAGGAAGAGGATCATGACGACTGGAGACAGGTAAGGGCCAGGCTTTTAGGGTGGCGAGGGATTGGAGTTTCGAGAGAGGGGGGAGAAGGTGTGAAGTGAGGGGGTGGGGGGGGGGGGTGGTGGGTGGGGTGGTTTGGGTTCTGGAGGCCAGGCAGTGAGGAACAAAGTGGGGTGTGACATCTTGTTGGGGGGGGTGCAGGGTGTGCACACAGCGCACAGTATTTGTCCCTCTTTCCTTCCCGCCTTTTCATAGAAGACCTTTCAAAAATGGCCTTTGTACTCTGGCTCACCTGCCACTACCCAGCATTTTATGGCAATGGAGACGGGTTGAGGCTCTTGATTGACGATTAATTGGGTGGTTAAGGTCCTTAATAGGCCTAAAGGTAGCCTAGTGGGCAACTTAGCTACCACCCCCTCCCCCCTCTGTATTGTGGAGAACTGGTCAGGGGTGGATGGTAAGGAGATGGTCTAGGCACCCAACATATTTTATGTGCCCCCTACTAAGGACACGGGAGGGGGGCAATAAAGTCCAACTTCACAGCTATTTTAACCACTAGCCTTTATTTACATGTTGCCAATCCATTTGCTACCTAAATAGGTAAGGAGAGGATGCAGAGCTGTCACTGGCTGAGGGAGATTGAGTGAGCTTCCAGCTAATTGGCACTTAGAGTGTTTTGAGAGACACTTGAGGGAGAGCTAAAGTGAGCGAGATATAGCATCCATGTCTGGGAGACTGTAACTTTCCTTGTGGAGCCTGGAAGAGCACATTTTCTTCTCTTGGCCCCACAAAGGAATTTTTTGACTTATTCTGGAGGGCCTCTACATTCTTGCTACCAGCTCCCCACCTGCTTCAGCCAGGTGAGAAAGGCATGGCAGCTTTTGCACTGAAATCTCAGTTAAAGTGCCACCGGCCTCCTGTTGATGTACCAGCACTCTGATTTACATAATTCATGAGGCTACAGTTTGCTTTAGCATGGCCCCTCATCTACCTGCAGAAGCCTTCACCCCAAGTGTGGAGATGATGGAAAGAGTTCTGAGTGGGTAAATAATCTGCCTATTTTCAACTCCCAACCACAGAGTGTGTACAATTAAAATTGACCCTTTAGTCTTTCTGGGTTAATTGTCTCAGTTGGAGATGATTGCTTTGAGCTTTCAGCAATGAAAGGGTTGATCTTAAGTGCCCATATTTTACAACAGGATCTCAAAAAAAGATAACCCAGCAAATGTTGCATTTGAAGCGCAAGATAAAAAAAAACTTTCCTCTATTCTGATAAATTAACTCGACTAATTGTTTTATTGAGCAGAGAGAACTGAACGATTCGTGTCTGTGCCAAGAACATTCTTGAAAGGGAAATACTCTGGTAAAAACGTTCTCTCTCTAGAGAGACGAACCAGAACCTCAGCTATTTTCTCATCATTTTAGGTGCCAAATACATTGATGGTTGAAATATGTCATTGGTTTCAAGATTTGTATAGCCAGATGTTCCATGAAATGAAGAAATCCTTTAACCTCATGGAAATTAGCAGAGCTTGAAAGAAAGCTTGGTCCAGTTTCTAATGATACAAATTCTAACAATTTTGTTGGCAGTATTTTGTAATAATTGCAAACACAAATATTTGATATAGATCCATGTATTGTCACTAACTAGCCATCCTGAAAGCTTTTATGAATGCTTTGGCAAGACAATGACCAAGGATTAAGATTTTAATAAATGTCACCAATACAAAGGAGGCCTACAGATTCCCCACTTGCTATGACATACCATCAGTGGCTGTGTCTTTGGACATTTAGCTCTGGAATTCTCTCCTTAAATCTCTCCACCTTTCTCTCCTCCATAAAGCCTGCCCCTTTGGCCAAGCTTTTAGTCACCCAACCTAATATTTTCTTCTTTAGTATTGTCTCAATTTTTATTTTCTTATGTCAAAGGTGCTACATAAATGAAAGTTATTTTTGTAAAAGTGGCCCATGCAACAAATGCAAAGAACAAATTATTTCAGAAGGATCAAACACCATTTCCCTGGCTCCTTCATTTCATGAGGGGAAAGCTGACATTTTTTCTAACAGCTTTTTATTTACCCCATCTGGACCTTGGAAAGTCTTTCTGTAGCTGCAGGGTGCTGCTTCAAGATTCATCACTTCCGTGGGATAGGGGTACTACTACGGGCATGGGCATCTTCCCAGGCTATTTAAGTGACTCAAACCTCAGAATTTGAGGTTCTGAGATGATGGAAAGAGTTTTATTACTGGTGATTATTACTGGTGAAAGCAGTCCACACTTCCGCCAGTCCTTTGGTTCCACAGGACTTCTGCCATTTTATTTAAAAGACATATAAAGTAACTAAGACAAATGGAAAGGATCCAATGTTTCTACTATATCCTTCATAGTGTTCAGGTAACATCATGTCAAATGATATTGAAGCAAATATTCAGGTGTGTTTTACCCTGGAATGGGCCAGCAAGTGGATTATAGCACAAGACATAGTGCTTCATGTCATTTCTGTTTAAGATCTACTATTCCATCAGAAAACATTTTGAAGTATTTCTAGCCATTTGTAGGTGGGATATGTTGTTAACGTTCAGGCAGTGGAGCTTTAATCGCCTACTTGGGACTCATCCACTAAAAGGCTATTGACCATGTGTGCTCATTTTAGGATTCCAAGCTTCTATTCTCCATTTGTAGCTAATTGAATCATGTAAATCAATTAATGTAGTCTGGTTTGATAGAATAGCTTATCACAATGAAAATGTTTTATGTCTCATAGTTGTTTGTGTACATCATTCTGATGTTATGCATTAAACTAATAGTATTGCAGCCATTTATTAACAAGTGAGACATTATGATTATATTATGTAGTCATCCTTTAATAATATTGGCAAGTGCTGAACTACAAGCACGGGACTCAGGCTATCTTAGATAAAGAAGCTTACTGCAGGACATGTATCAACTGCCCAGGCTAATATTGCACTATGCACACTTCTGGCGTAGCATGTCACACTGTTGCGCCCAATTTAGACTCTAAAATTTTTTGTATTGCAGTTTCTTCCGCAAGATGTCTTAAGAGCTTTTTTAAAATAATGTTTGCAGTGTTATTTTTTGTTAGGTATTTTCCCATGTGTTAATCGATGTAACAGCAGGGCCGTGGTGCTGCAAAAAGGAACGATCGAAAGAGGAAAGAAAAAGTGAGAGGAAAAGAAACGTGTACCTTTATGAATATTCAAACAAAAAAACACTAACATCTTAAATAGCAAGAGTCTATAAGACAATGGCAAAGATAACTATTTGTTCATGACTAAACAAAAGAATTGAAAAATTCTGTGGTGATTGTCCCACTCCCACTAAAACATCAGTGCGAGGCCAATGGAATCACCAAAAAAGTGGCGCAAACATTCATTTTCAGGGGCTTATGTCATTTCTCAAGGTATTCTGCCAAAATTATAGCAGGGGTTGTCTGTATCAAAATTCAAGGTCATAGTTTTACAACAGCAGAAAAAATGTTTCAAATCTCCTTTCCTCATATCAATCACTCATGACCCCTATTAACAATTCTGGCTTGATTTTAACTACCCCACATGGCAGGAACTAGTTGGGGGATTAGTTAAAATAAAATGAGTCACTTACCCACTGTGGTCCTACTGGATCCGAATATTAACCTGCCCTTTTGAGCAGACAGACAGGAAAACTGCAGGGGATTGGGATTCTGTGTTAAACATATGGATCGGGTCTGATGATGTTTTCAGGGCACAATCAGCAATTTCAAGCTGACACCTGACTAAGGTGGGGGTGCAGGTGTGGGTGGGGGTGGGGTTGCCTGGTGGGGGTTGGGGGGTGGGGGGCGGTGGTGTGGTGGAGAGCACAAGGGTGGGTGGGGGAGGCAGTGTCAGATCCCCAATCAGCCAAAACCTACCCAGAGCCTAGGCCAGAAGTCCAGAAGTGAAGTTGAAAGTTTATTCTTCTAGTTTCCTCATTAAGGTCGGCAGCATCTTTAAGTCGCTGCCTTACAGGCTTTTCCCAACGTTCCCTGCACCCTTACTGTCTCACCATTAATATCAGGGCCAAGGTAGCATTAAGCAGTCATCTGGAAATTTGATGGATCCTTTCAAATTACAAGCACCTCATGCATCTGTGAGATATGATACCTCCAGTACATTTATCTGTGTGTAATGATGCAAACACAAATAAAATTATTACTGTAATTACTTGAACCTCTGAATGGATCTAAAAGAGCAAGCAATTAACAGTGGTAAGGGGAGATGTATTCTACCAAGCATGCATTCTGTCTGGATTAGGAAGGAGAGGGGTGGGGGAGTGGTATGGGGAGGGTGGAGGGAATGAAGTGTGAAAATCGATCATTCTTGCTAATTTGCCACTACAGGCAGAACACCAGTTTTGGTCCTAAGGCTACCCGTGAATGCATTAATGATATTTCAGAAATGATGGCAGGGGTTGCCTGCAAAGAAATATAAGGTCACTGTTTTACAACAGCAGAAGAAAGTGTTTCACATTTCCTTCATCATGTCAATTGTTCATGATGCCTAATAACAATATAGGCTCAATTTTCACTACCCCACCTGCTGGGAACCAGAAGCGGGGCAGTTCAAATAAAATGAGACACTTACCCACTGCTGTCCTGCTGGGTCCAAATACTAACCTGTTCTTTTCAGCAGGCAAACAAGAAAACTGCGAGGGAAGCAGGATCCTGTTCTATGTGGGTTGGCTTTGATGATTCCTTCAAGACCCAACCTGCAATTTGAAGTTGAGGCTTGACTGAGGTGGTGAGGGTGTTGAGGGGTTAGGGCGGGGTGGCGGGGGAGGAGGGGGGAGGTGAGTTGGGCAGGCAGCTACAGCTCCCACATCTGGCAAAACTGGCCCAGAGTCAGGATCTACAGGCCAAAATCAATGGTTGCAAAAGTTCAAAGGTTTTTTACCAGAGCCTGGTAGTTTTATAAGGATTCGTCTTGCCCCAGAGTTGGCAGAGTCATTGTGCAGAGGACTTTAGGTCCTCTTGAGTGATAACGAGTCTTAGCCAATTTCCTTTTGCCCTCTTGTATACCGAGGCTGAAAACCTTTTCTTTTAATTCTCCTTGCTTTGGATTCCAGGTTGCTCCTCCCAACTGGATTTCCTAGTGGAATTCATCTGCACCTACCTGGGGGATGACCTGCATTATCTCTCTCAGCAAACAGGCCTCCAATTAATATGCCACATCCCCCCGGATGGCTGATCTGAGAGTAACCACAAATTTGCACCCTGCCTACCCCTGATAACCTCTCACCCTCTTGCTTACCAAGAATCTATCCACCTCTGTCTTAAAGATATTCAAAGACTCTGCTCCCACCACCTTTTCAGGAAGAGAATTCCAGAGACTGATAACCCGCTGAGAGAAAAAATTTCACCTCATCTTTATTTGAAATGGGAGATCCCTTATTTTTAAACAGTCACCCCTTTATTCTGGATTCTCCCATAAGAGGAAACATCCTCTCCGCACCCACCCTGTTTAGACCCTTCAGGATCTTCTATGTTTCAATCAAGTAGCCTCAGCTTTTCTAAACTCCAGAGGATACAAGCCTAGCCTGTCCAACCTTACCTTATAAGACAACCCACCCATTCCAGTATTAGTCTGGTAAAACTTCTTTGAACTACTTCCAATGCATTTACATCCTTCCTTAAATAAGGTGACCAATATTGTACAAGTACTCCAAATGTGGTCTCACTAGTGCTTTGTATAACTGAAGCATAACCTCCCTACTTTTGTATTCGGTTCCCCTTGCAATAAATGATAACATTATATTAGCTTTCTTAATTACTTGCTCTACCTGCATACTAGCCTTTTGCGATTCATGCACTAAGACACCCAGATCCGTCTGCAATTCAGAGCTCTGCAATCTCCCACCATTTAGGTAATATGCTTCTCTTTTAATCTTCCTGCCAAAATGGGCAATTTCACATTTTCGCGCATTATACTCCATTTGCCCATTCACTTAATCTATCTATATCTTTTTGTAGCCTCCTTTTGCCCTCTTCACAACTCACTTTCCTACATATCTTCGTGACATCAGCAAGTTTGGCAACCATCCCATCCATCCATTCATCCAAGTCGTAAACAGTTGAGGTCCCAGCACGGATCCCTGTGGCACAGCACTCATTACATCTTTCCAACTTGAAAAAGGCCTATTTATGCCTACTCTTTGCTTCATGTTAGCCAGCCAACTTTCTATCCATGCTAATATGTTAACCCCTATACCGTGAGCTTTTATTTTCCACAATAACTTTTGCTGTAGCACTTTATCAAATGCCTTCTGGAAATCTAAGTACAGTACATCCACTGATCCCCCTTTATCCACAGCACATGTTACTCCTTGAGAGAGCTCCAATAAGTGGGTTAAACATGATTTCCCTTTCAAAAAACCTGTTGACTCTGCCTGACCTTGAACTTATCTGAGTGCCCTGCTATACCTTCTTTAATAGTAGTTTCTAATATTATCCCTGCGACAGATGTTAAGTTAACTGGCCTGTAGTTTCCTGCTTTCTGTCTTCCTCCCTTTCTGAATAATCAAGTTATATTTGCTTTCTTCCAATCTAGTGGGACCTTGCCTGAATCTAGGGAGTTGCGGAAAATTAAAATTAATGCATCAACTATCTCACTAGACACTTCTTTTAAGACCCTAGGATTAAGTCCATCAGGACCCGAGAACTTGTCAGCCTGCAGCTCCAACAATTTACTCAGTACCACTTCTCTGGTGTTTTAATTTTCCTGAGTTCCTCCCTCCCTTCCATTTCCTGATTTATAGCTGCTTCTGGGATGTTACTTGTATCCTCTAAAGTGAAGACTGATGCAAAATACCTGTTCAATTCATCTGCCATTTCCTTGTTTTCCATTATCAATTCTCCAGACTCACTTTCTATAGGTCCAATGCTCACTTTGTTAACTCGTTTCTTTTTAAAATATTTATAGAAATTCTCAATATCTATTTGCATATTTCTGGCTAGCTTTCTCTCGTACTCTAATTTTTCCCTCCTCATTAATGTTTGAGCCACCCTTTGCTGTTCCTTATATTCTGTCCAATCCTGCACAATTATATGCTTTTTCTTTAAGTCTGATGCTATCTTTAAGTTTTTCAGTTAACCATGGATGATGTGTCCATCCCTTGGACTTTTTCTTACTCAATTGCCATAAAAACCCATCTGGCTAATCAGGAAATCGGCCATCTTTACCTGGTCTGGCCTACATGTGACTCCAGACCTATAGCAATTTGGTTGACTTTTATCTGCCCTCTGAAATGGCCTAGTAAGCCACTCAGTTTAAGGGAAATTAGGGATGGGCAACAAATGTTGGCCTTGCCAGCAATGTTCACATTTCATGAAAGAACGAAAAAAGGGAGCAGTGGAGAGAATCTGCACAGAAGCCATGCTCCCTTTTTATGGCACTTGCTGCTGTATTCTGTTAAGTAATGTTTAAATTCCCCAAAGGTAAGGTAAGTGGGTAGGGTGGCAACTGGTTAGGGTAGTGAGTTTGGGTCAGGGGGAGTCGGGTGGTGAGGTGAGGTCTTGGCGGGCCATCAGGGGGCTACGGATGGGAGATGGGAGCCAGGTGGTGAGGTCAGGTCACGTGTCGGGTCCCTCGGGCCATTGGGTGGGGTTGTTGGGTGGTGAGGTCAAGTGGGGGATAATTGGGGCGGTTCTAGGTGGGAGATGGAG
Source organism: Carcharodon carcharias (assembly GCF_017639515.1). Lineage (NCBI taxonomy): Eukaryota > Metazoa > Chordata > Chondrichthyes > Lamniformes > Lamnidae > Carcharodon > Carcharodon carcharias. Next base: position 62,223,598 of record NC_054469.1, read on the forward strand.
GGGTCAGGGGGGAGTTGGCTGGTGAGGTTGGGTCAGATTGCATTGGGGAGGGTGGGGGCGGGTCAAGATTGGGTGTGCAGTTGTATAGTTACCCAGGAGTTACACTAGGATCTTACTGTCTAACATTTCCTGGGTAACTATCCAGGTAAGTAAGTCAGAACTGTTCGAAGCCTCTGATTTTAACTCAGAGTATAAGACTTTTTTCGAGGGTCCTGGGCAATTCTTACTGAGACGGTGTGTGGGGACTTCCGAAGGGTGCGCTAGTGCATCTTGGGGGCTATGTCCGGCCTGCGACTATCCGGAGGCAGGAAGATCTGTGCCCTAATATCTTTTAGAAGGTGAAAGTTAAAAAGTGTGTCTCCCATATATGTATTTGGAGGCAATATGCACCAATTCTGGGAAATGAATTGAAATACTGCGGTACAATGTTAGTATTGGATGCATTAACGAGATGAATTCCTTCTCCTGTTCTGCTGAGCCACTTTGACAGGGTTTGGCGGAACTCTGCGTGTAACTGGGGTTCCATAAAACTTCCATCAAAGTTACATCTGCGGAGAGGGAGAAGCTCCAAGGAACTTCACCCTCAGTGTACTCATTGGAAATTCAGTCAATCACTATTTTAACAGTCATATTGTGCCATCACATTAATGTGCTTTTAGTTAATCGTGTATAATGGGCTGCTGTGTATTGCATTATGTTAGTGAAGTATTCTCAATGCAGAAATAGACATGGATGCAAGTAAAATGTTGATGCTGTGGAAATATTTTTCTGTTGCAACTGGCACAGTAAAGGTGTTATTTGTATAAATATATTAATGACCCAGGGGTTAAGATTGAATATTTCATGCCATTTCATCTGTACTTAAAAGGTAACATGCCTTCCCATCTGTAGATGAAATGAAATTGTGAGATAGGGATTGTGGATGAGGAAAAGATTACAATGGAGATTTACACTCAATCAACAATAATGCATTAATTGAAACATAATATCGCTTCAAAAATAATATTTTAGTATGATTTGTATCCTAAAACTTTGTTGCTGCTCACAGATTTATAAAGTATTGGTTGCTGAAATTCCTGAGGATCCTGCAGCCACTTAAGTAATATGCCCCATAGACCGACGAACATATCTAGACAGGACTTTATACAGCTTTTACTGAAAACTTCCTGGAGCAACATGGAACAGAATTATTGCTTTCACATCAATGTGGTGAGCAGATTGATTAAGAAGCCAATCTGTTCTGCCATCTGTGGCCATACAATCACATAATTTTATACAATCTGCCTATATCAGTGTGTCACAAGACTGCATGCTAGGGCAGACATTGTAAATGATTCGATAAAGCCCTCTCCAACAGACTCTTGGCCAATAGTAAGGGTATTGAAAGGCCAGCATCTGTGTCATGTGACTGAGCCATCTTAATATCTGTTGATACAGACTCAGAGATAAAGTAATCTCTTTGGGAATTCTTTGCCTGATCCTTTGTCCACTTCACCATCAGGTCAGACTACCTGAAGGTGCTGGGGATATGGTTCAGAAAACTGGGGCATATGCCAAAAATTGGGAGGAGTGGGTAACCATGGCGAAACAAAAATTGGGCAAGTAGGAGCAATGCTTCCTCTCCATTGTGTTCAAGAACCTTGTCATCAGGTGCAAGGCAGTCTCGAAGTTGCTGTACGTGGCGCAGGTCTTGCCCAGGCATCACTTCTGTGCTGTGGTCATCACTCGAGCTGTCTTCTGCTTTGTGCGGAGATTGAAAATGGATTGGGTCTGCAGGGACACAATGTACAAGTCTTTAGATGAGGAGGGTGGGCTGGGGGGTGCGGTGGGGTGTGGTAGTGATAGGGGTTGGGTGGGGAAATATACCCAACGTCGCCCTCATCCTCATGGCCACCTTTGTAAGCAGCTGCATCAAGCTGTGCATAGGTTCTCAGTTAGCAGACACTAAGTGTCGCTATTTGTTGAGGTTCTATCTGTGCCACGTGTTGCAAAGGATGGGTCTGGCCATGTTGCCGCAGAATGCTCCATTCTTTTAGACTGTGCTGTACTACCTGTCCTTTGTGGCGAGGTTTATGCAGAAAAACACTATGTAAATTCATCAGGCAGTGGTCCATACGTAATATCCTTGAGCCTAAAGGAAAAGGAGATAGTAGATCCTGTTGGATGGTTTCATCAGCAGACTGTCAAAGTTATTTGGCAGAATGCCTCATTGCCAGAACTTTCAACCAAGCACTAAGACATAGTTTGGCCAGTGGTGGGAAAGGCCCTCCCTGTCAGATCCTTCCTCCCATGCCTGAAGTCTCACTCTTCTGCACATTGCCCTCAAGGTGGCTTTGGTGGGGAAGAGACCATCACCCACCTCCTTCTAGAATGTGCCTTTGCAAAGTAGGCTAAGGAAATGACAGCGATTTTTGTCATGGTTGCAAAGAGCAGCTCCATGATGCAGGACTATGAGCTGTTCCCAGAGATGCACACCAAGATAAACATCAACTGTGGCTAGGGGACCATCAACTTGGTGAAAGATGCTCTTTGGTCTGCCCAAAAACTAATGGTCCTCCAGTGCATGACCAAAGGTTGCAAACTGATACATTCCAAGGTCCAGGCTTACAGGCTGAGGACACACTAAAAGAAGGGAAAAAACAGTCCGGGCCAGTGCTCTTATTTCCCTGTTTTTACTGGTGTTCCATTTTAAGGTAAACAAGACCAATTTGGACCAGAATTCTTATTTCCCAGTTTTTAATGTTTTTTCCTTCTGGTTGGGGCAACTGTAGTAAGGGAACAATGGGAAAAGGCTACTGCCTCAGGCCTTTCAGCCATAGTACACCAAGGGGCTGGAAAGTGGGTAAAATCCTTCGGGCTGTATGTGTGACATGTAATAAATCTTGTAAATATTAACTGTAATTGTAAATGTAGTGAGTAACATACAGCATTGGAAGAAATTGATTTAACTGGGTTGTGCCTTATGTAATGGCAACTTTGAATGGTCGTGTAATGTACTTTTATAAATTTTATGAATGAAGTATATTTTTGGAACAAAAACAATCAAAAGGTGTAAAGCATTGGTTAGGCTACAGTTAGAGTCCTGTGTACCATTTTGGATGCACTCAGGCTTCAAAGGCTCAAGGTGAGCTATCCCAACAGCAATTATTCAAATTAACTCAATCTTGTTTTATTCAGGTAGCACCTTCCAGAAATAGCAGATTGGGAGCTTTGATGAATAAATTAATTGGCACACACAATATTAAGAAATTGTTGCCATTAAATTGAATGGATTTTCTAGCTCCTTTGGGTGAATGTCTGTGGTAGGCTTAGTCATTAGGACCCTACCTAAGGGCACTGTGGGAGTACCTTCATCACATGGATTGCATTAGTTAAAAACAAAGGCTCACCACTACTTTCTCAAGTGCGACTAGAGATGGGCAATAAACACTTGGTCTTGCTAGTGACACCCTTATCCTGCAGAATGAAAAATAAAAACAAAATTAGCTTGACTGCAGGGATATTCCTGATCACAGATCAACATTCTGATACAGGTTTCAAGCCATTAGAGGTCAAGTCATAGCCTTGTCTGGTAGATTGTGGCACAATGAGAGTGACATGACAACCTCTTGGATATTGGGAATTAACATGCAGGATAGGATGATTGGTTTTGCATACTGGCTGCACATTAGTAGAATTAAAGTCTTTCCAATTCTTATAATTCTTATAATCTGAGGCTCTGAATTACATCTATGTTCTATCATTATCTCCTTGCAACTGTGGGAAACCTACCAATTTATAAAACTGGATAGTTCTCTTTCTTCTGATTCCCTTGAGAAGAATATGAGTTGTGCATCCCTGCTCAAGGGAGTTTTCATCACATTCTTTATGCATTGGTGATCTGTTGTTTAACTAATGTAGCACAGGTCACCAGAAGATCCTCATAAGGATCCAATATGGCAAAAGAATTCAAGGCAGTGATGACCATGACTGGCATAGGATCTATAAATACTGGAGAATAGATATCTGCATATGTAGAACAAACATCTTCAATGATGCCCCACTTGAAGGCTCTACAGTCTTTTTTTTATTCGTTCTTGGGATGAGGGCGTCACTGGCTGGGCCAGTATTCCTAATTGCCACTGAGAACAGAGGCAATTGCTAGGCCATTTCAGAGGGCATTTAAGAGTCAACCAGATTGCTTTGGGTTTTGGAATCATATGTAGGCCAGGCCAGGTAAAGACAGCAAATTTCTTTCCCTAAAGGACATTAGTGAACCAGATGGGTTTTTATGACAATCGACATTTGCAGTGGTAAAGGGGCCGTAGAGTGCAGCGAGCCATTCTAAACTCCATTGACATCAGTGGGATCGTAAAATCCCACTGGCGTAAAATTCCACCCTATGTTCCCAGTCTAAGGCTGTACATTTGACATAGTTGACCAAAAGCAGTAGAAAAAAAATGCCAGAACTTTCAGCAAACATTCAATAATCAGGAAAAGTAACATCAACCTTCAGCAGCATCAAACAAAATGGCTTTCTGCAAGGAGCCTCAGGGTACCTTGTTGGTTCCTCCATCTCCACTTGTACAGTGGCAGCAATCAGACGGAGGATGGAACAAAAGTCGGAGAAAATGAATTGGAAAGGTTAGCTTTGCCCATTTGACCCCATTTAAATGTGATTGGATGGACTCCCAGTGGGCCTTAAAAGGGATTGGTTAATCTTTTGGGAGTAGAATTTTGGTGCAAAATTAGATACTAGCATTTTTGAGGCATTGCACATTACCAATCCATTTTTAAAAAATCTAAGTCTGCCCAAATAAAGGTAGCAATTCACAGAAAAAGCCAGCCCTTATTCACATTTGCAGTTAAGACACATGTTACATCTGTTGCCATCAACTTGTGATGTCACACTCATTTGTATTTATTACTAAATAATCAGCAATGCCTCTCATATTCTGATCACTATGGATGTACATTTAAAGAGCTTCATCTAATTTATGATTGAATAACTGACTTATTTGCCCAGATCTTCCAGTCTCTGGATCATCAGAGACAACCCAGATGCACTGATCACCGTGTGAATTGCCCAGGAAGTTTGAACTTCTGATGGGTAATTCCCCTGCTCCCTGGGACCCTCCTCGATGAATTTGACACTGAGCACCAGTCAGAAACTTCAGACAGTTCTGTGGGACATACCTGGTTATACAGGAAATGTTAGACAGAAAAATCCCAGTCTAACTTCTGGGTAACTATAGATCTGACCCCCCCGATCACTCATACTGACCCCCAGTAATCTGACTCATCCCCTTGGCACCCTCCCCCACAAATGACTACTGGCCCTGACCCCCACCCAACTACCTCCTGACCCAACTACTCCCCTGCAACCAGACCTGACTACTCATCCGCCACTCAACTACCCCCCTGAACTGACCCGACTAGCCCCTGATCTGGCTACCCCTTCTGACTTGACCCAACTACCGCTGACCCACCTAGCATCTCACCCACCTACCATCCTATCTACCTGCCACCATGTACATTTACCTTACTCAGGGTAACCTATCACCCTAATGCCGACCCTAACACCTTACCCATTCACCCATTCACTAAAATTCATAGTGGACATTTAATCTTACCATATGGCAGCTCATGCTGTAAAAAGGGGACATGCCTTTTCTTGCTCCTGATGCTACAGCACTGCAATGTAACTCTCTGATGGAAGCTGCGCTTCCATCAAACCGGGCTTGCAAGATCCAGCAAGAAATGCAGAGCAGTGTCTAGGAGGAAAGTAGTTCAGGTGGAGCAGCAATCCAGTGATGAGTGCCGCTTTGCGGAAGATCTGGGCCATTTTTTCCAGAATGCTGGATCAAGAAGTGCCAGGGGCTAGGAACCTAGGTGTTAGGAAGATATAATAATGTTACTGGATAATAGTGGTATCTGTATCTATAAGTGTGTGTGTGTGTGTGTGTGTGTGTGTGTGTGTGTGTGTGTGTGTGTGTGTGTGTGTGTGACTTAATTGGGCTAAAGGCAGCTGGTCTGGAGGCTTTGATGCAACAAAAGCTGGGTTTGAAATGGTTAAGTAGGTAAACCTGGGGGAAGTTTAGAATGTAAGGTGTAAAAGGCCATTTGCATGACTAGATTGTTTTCAAAGACGGGGTGAAATATATCACCTAGCCAGGTGAAGTTCATAAACAGTGGGCAGGAATTTTAACTCAGCGGGCGGGCACACGCCCAACCCGTTCAAGCGTAAAATTACACGCTTTGACATCGGGCGAGTGTCTCGATATCAATGCACGATTGCACAATAGTTTGGTTAGCGGGCCAGCACGGGAATCGGACCCTCGTCCGCCATTAATTAAGAGGCCAGTTAAGGCACTTGACACCCCAATTGTCACTCATTTAAAGTTGCCCGTGTAATTTCTCGCTGTTGCACAGGCAAAACAGGCAGGCGGGCAGCCCACAGTTTGCAAAAGCTCATCCACGGTCGGGATAAGAAGGGTCAGCAGCATTGTCAGTGTGAGTAATGAGGAGTTTTGTAGATCATGTGCTGCTAGCTGCTTATTTGAACTGGACAGCTTCATTTCGATTCTGAGCATTTGTAGGCCTCATTTCAGGACTCATTGTTGTCTTCCAGGCCCTCGGAGGATTCAGACTGCATGGGCCTTTCCAGCTATCAGACAGCTTTCCATTACCCTGGTCATGGGGATTGTGGCCTCCGCTCAAGGCACCTCCTCTGAGGAAGAGAGGGGCAGAAGGGAGAGGAGATGGAGTCCCAATGCAGCTTCCAGGGATGGGACCTGTGGGAGGGGCAGGCACAAGGGGCGCAGGACCAACAGGTAGTCCAAAGCAGAAGGGTCCACAGAAGATGGTATTATCCTGCTGCCAGGGTTTACAGGTGGCGATGCAGCTACCTCAATATATCTGAGGTGCAATGCCGAAGGAGGCTCCATCTCCCCAGGGGGAGATGATTGGGCCTGAGATCAACACCGAATGTGTGGTGGACACCCCATACCAGTGGCTCTGAAGGTCACAGCTGCCCTCAACTGCTATGCCTCCAGCTCTTTCCAGGGGTCAGTGGGGGATCTTTGTGGAGTCGCCCAATCAGCTGTCCACAGTTGCATCAAGCTGGTGACAGAAGCTCTGCACAGGCAGGTAATGACATTTATTCATTTCCGTACAGATGAGGCCAGCCAGACACAGTGAGCCAGAGGCTTCGTGGCCATTGCTGGCTTCCCCTGCGTCCAGGGTGCAATAGACTGCACACATGTGGCCATCAAGGCACCAGCAGGTGAGCCCAGTGCCTTCATTAACAGGAAGGGTTTCCACTCCATGAACATGCAGATAGTGTGTGAACACAGGATGCTGATTCTACAAGTCTGTGCAAGGTACCCAGGCAGCTCCCATGATGCTTACGTACTCAGACACTCCCAGGTGCCAGGGCTTTTCAGTGCTCCAGCCCGGCTGGATGGAAGGCTGTTGGGTGACAAGGGATATCGCCTCTCCGCCACAGAGGCGGAGCAGTGGTACAACAGGAGCCACGCCCCCACAAGGGCGGTGGTAGAGAGGACCATAGGTCTTCTCAAGATGCGCTTCCTATGCCTGGACCGTTCAGGGGGGACACTGCAATACCACCCAACCGCCCCCCCCCACCCAGAGTGGGTGTTACTGATAGTGGTTGCATGCTGCCCTCTCCATAATCTGGCACTGTTAAGGGGGAACCCAGTGGAGGAAGAGGATTTTGATGCAGTTCCACAGGCAACACATGATGAGTCCAGTAGTGAGTCCGAAGAGGAGCATGGTGAGGAGAACACTGAGGGTATGGAGCCAGACCTGGGTAACTTCCAGGGAGGCAGGAACACCAGAGACGCATTGATCCAATGCTCCTTTAGCTAGGCTGCCAATTAAGAACAACCTCCTCATGCCAGGACTGCCACCTCCATCTTATATTCCAGAAATGATCCTTTCCTCGGTCCCCCAAGGTACACTCAGTGCCTGTGCAATAAAGTTTCAAGAGACCCACATCCAGCATTAAATACTGGCCTATCCTGCACCTACAGAACAAATGAAACACACTTAGGCCAATAACACAAAATAAAATGTCATTTAATGTTGGAACTCTCAGATTCTTGAACTGAACAATATCCAGTGTTGGTAGTTGCACCATTAAAAAATGAAAAGCTAAATGGGGGAACAAAAGATCTCCTGTGACCAGTCTCTCTTGTGATTAAGGTGCTTTATGCTTACTCTTGCAGGTGCTGCATCTAGGTGCTCCCCCGTCGCAGGCACTGGCATTGGAGACTGCAGGCTGACTCTGCTGTCCTGTTGGCCTTGATGACCTTGGCTGGTGTCCTCTGGCCAGTGGAGCCTGTGCTGGCCCTGACTGGGAGGGAGTGGCCAGTGCCACAGCTGGCATCCTCCCAGTCACCTAAGCCTCAGCAGATGCCACCGTCACTGGCAGAGGGGCAGAGGAGCTGTTCCCATCACCCAGAGTGCCCTGAGAGGAGCTCGTAGAGATGACAGGCAGCTTGTGTGCCAATGTGAGGTCAGTCTTGACCTCCATGTCCACAATTGATGGACAGGCGCCTAGCTGGGATGTTGGATGCCCCATCCATCTCATGGACACTGATCAGCTGACATCAGTGCCTATATATGGGCTTGCTGGTCTGAGCATAATCCCATGATTCTGTTTCTGGAGGAACCTCTCCATGAGATTCACTACTCTGTCCATGGAGGATGCAGTGCGCTCGGCCATGAGGGTCAATGCAGTGCTCATGCTCCGCAGGGACTCCACCAAAACGGAGACCATGGCACGCATACCCTCATGAATCTCTGCCAGATCCTCCCACACATCCCACTGGACATCCAGCACCTGCTGCCTAATGGACGACTCCAGAGGCCCGTCATCAGCCTTCAACTGAGCATCGTTCCGGTCATCAGCAGCCCTCCAACTGCCGGCACCCTGGGCACTCTCTGCCTCCACCTGCACCTCAAGCCAGTGTGAAGTGCCCTCACCACTGTGCACCGAGATACTTGATGGCAATCTAATGCGCTCAGAAGTGCTGGTATCTGTGCTGGTGCCTGCTTCAGAGAGCGGGTGTGATGCAGGTGATTGGAGAACATGGTGGTCCTCTGGGGTCAGGGGTGGCCCTCCAGGGTCCGGAGTGTGAACACATGCTGGCAAACCTAAAAGGGAGAAGAACATGTCATTAGTTAAAGTCACCATACTGTTGCTGAACATGCCAGGCATCCTCATGAGATACGGAGATCTGCATCATTGTGCCCTGGTCTTTCGATTATCAATGGGGACTCCAGATTCGAGACTCACACCAATGAGGAGAGTAGATTAGAATGGTTGCACAAGATGAAACTCTCACTTCAGTGCACCGCACTCTTATGTTTGTCTGGCACCCCAACCTCACCGTGGCCGGTTGACCAAGATGCATGGCACCTCTCAAAATCCAAGGGAGAGGTTCATAACGGGAGAGGTTGAGGAGGTGTGGGGGTCTGCCACCAGTCCGCGACCTCTCACTACTCTTATGGGGTGTCTTCTCCTGAAAGGACAGAGGAGCAGCGCCATTGCAGCCTTGGCAACCCCAGCTGAGGAATGCCTCATAGGGCACATCCGAGTTGTGGCCCTCGAACTGCAAGGCACTCAGTCCAAGCAGTCAGACCTCACCCCCTTGGCCAACTCCGGCACTCAGTTGGCACTCAGGCTGTAACACTCCTGAGCTCCATGGAGGATGGCCAGCCCAAAACACTTCAGCACACTGATCCAACACTGTACTCACCATTCCTGAGCACAGCAGGTCATTGAAGCACTTCTGGCACTGCGCCCAGGTGCGTCACCACGCGTAGTTGCTCACCCGGGCTGCCACCTCCTATGCCTCCTTGGTGAGGTGCGGTGGCCTCCTCCCCCAATCTCTGGGGACAAGGGCGTCACTTCTAACAACCACCTCCTCCAGGAGGGCAGCGAGGCACTCGTCAGAGAAACGTGGGGCTGACCTCACCTCCTGCATGGGTTCGCCTCCCTGGGTTGCATCCATGTCGCTGCTGCAACTCCAACGCAGGCAGCCTCCCTGGGGCTGCCTGAACCACTTTTGAATCAGCCGCCGGGTAACTGTTGGACCTTCTGGGAGGTTCTCCAGCTGACTTTCACGCTGGGCGGGCATTAATTGGCCTTCTGGCCTCGGTTATGGATGACGGTTGGCTTCCCGATCACCACTGCCAGCCCCCGACGACGTCAAAATTCTGCCAAGTGTGTTTATTTTTCCAAAAGATTACTGGTAAAATTGGTATTGTGATACATTTTTATGATCAGGGAGGTAAAGTCTAAAGACAGTGAAACAATGAGAATTTGCATTCAAAGGGGAAAATATGTATAAAGGAGAGAAGGTTGTGCGAAAGGAGAGAAGGCTGTGTGTAAGGGCAGGCATTTTAAGATCTAACAAGTGTGAAATGCCTTCAGCTGCTGTCTGCAAAGAACTGAAGTTAAGGAAAGTCACTTTGAATTGGGTTGTTCAGGGTATCATGTTTCTTTGCCTGGGTCTTTTAAAATCTGTGTGTTTTACTGTTACTTTAAGGGAGGTGTAACTGGGAGTCAGATTAGTTCGGGGATTTAGAAGTTATTACAGTGGTAATTTGTAGACATTTTATGTGCTTTAAAGCATTTCTTTTATTAATAAATGTTCAATCCAGTTTTGTAAAAACCTATAAGGCTCGATGGTCTTATTACAACTGAATTCAAAGCCCACATCTCAAAACATACAAATTGCAAAAATAGTTGTGGCAGTTGTCTCAAGTTTCCCTCTGGGATTTGTACAACTCAGCATTTGCCATCAGTTGTGCCACAACACTGGGATGGAATCGTCCCAGGTTTGCACCAAGTGCGGTAGCACGCGTGAAAAAAGACATTTTACCCGTCAGCAGCAATGGCAAGTTTTCGCACCGTATCACCGAGTGGATGATCCAAATCAGCCTCCTCCAGAGGTCCACAGTATCACAGATCCCAGTCTTCAGCCAATTCAATTCACTCCACTTGATAGGCACTGGATACTGCAAAGGCTATGGACCCTGATAATATTCTGGTAGTGAAGGCTTGAGCCCCATAACTTGTTGCACCCCTAGCCAAGCTGTTCCAGTACAGCTATAACACTGGCATCTACCTGGAAATGTGGAAAATTACCCAGGTATGTCCTGTACACAAAAAGCAGAACAAACCCAACCCGACCAATCACCGCCCCGTCAGTCTACTCTCGATCATCAGTAAAGTGATGGAAGGGGTCATCAACAGTGCTGTCAAGCGGCACTTGCCTAGCAATAACCTGCTCACTGACACTCAGTTTGGATTTCACTAGGATCATGAGGCTTCTGACTTCACTACAGTCTTGGGTCAAACATGGACAAAAGAGCTGAACTCCTGAGGTGAGTTGAGAGTGACTGCCCTTGACATCAAGACAGTATTTGACCGACTGTGACATCAATGAGCCCTAGCAAAACTGGAGTCAATGGGAATCAGGGGAAAACGCTCGGCTGCTTGGAGTCATACCTAGCACATAGGAAGATGTTCTGTTGAAGGGTCATGAGGACTCGAAACGTCAACTCTTTTCTTCTCCGCTGATGCTGCCAGACCTGCTGAGTTTTTCCAGGTAATTCTGTTTTTGTTTTACATAGGAAGATGGTTGTAGTTGTTGGAGATCAATCATCTCAGTTCCAGGACATCATATGCAGGAGCTCCTCAGGGTAGTGTCCTAGGTCCAATCATCTTCAGCTGCTTCATCAATGACCTTCCTTCTATCAGAAGATCAGAAGTGGGGATGTTTGCTGATGATTGCACAATGTTCAGCAACATTTGCAACTCCTCAGATACTGAAGCAGTCTATGTCCAAATGCAGCAAGACATGGACAATATCCAGGTTTGGGCTGACAAGTGGCAAATAAAATTCAAGCCACATAAGTGTCAGGCAATGACCATCTCCAACAAGGAGAGAATCTAACCATCTACCCTTGACATCCAATGGCATTACCATCTCTGAATCCCCCACTATCATCTTCCTGGGGGTTACCATTGACCAGAAACTGAACTGGACTGGTCATATAAATGCTGAGCTACAAGAGCAGGTCAGAGGCTAGGAATTGTGCAATGAGTAACTCACCTCTTGACTCCACAGACCTGTCCACCAGCTACAAGGCATAAGTCAGGAGTGTGATGGAATACTCCCCACTTACCTGGATGAGTGCGGCTCCCACAACACTCGAGAAACTTGACACCGTCCAGGAAAAAGCAGCCTGCTTGATTAGTACCCCTTCCATAAACATTCATTCTCTCCATCACTGACAAACAGTGGTAGCCATGTATACCATCTACAAGATGCACTGCAGGAACTCACCAAGGCTCCTTAGACATCACTTTCCAAATCCACGATCACTAACATCTAAAAGGACAGGACACAGATAGCTGGGAACACCACCACCTGGAAGTTCCCCTCTAAGCCACTCACCATCTTGATTTGGAAATATATCATCTTTCCTTCACAGTTGCTGGGTCAAAATCCTGGAACTCCCTCCCTAACAGCACTGTGAGTGTACTTACGCCACAGGGACTGCATTGGTTCAAGAAGGCAGCTCACCACCATCTTCTCAGGGGCAAGTAGGGATGGGCAATAAATGTTGGCCTAAACAGCCCACATCCTGTAAATTAAAAAAAAAATCATCCCCTTCCTGCCTCATAAATTATGCAATCACAGGAAACATGTCAGGCTGCTGGCAGTCCACCTCAGACTTGCCTGCCACTCTGTTACCTCACTGTTTCCTCATACCAGGCGCCATATTTAAACTGCAGCCAGATGCACAGTTCTCAATGTTTGCAGCCCCGTACCTCAGCTCCACTGAAGACATGGCCCAAAAAGCCAAGAAGAGTGCTGATTCATTGACATATTCCTGGAGGCCCACTGCAATGTCCTCTAACCCGGTTTGGCCGCAGGAGACCCAATCATCTCACCATTCTGGCTTGGAGGCGGTGGTAGAGGTGGTTAGTGCCAAAGCTGCATACAAAAGGTCGGCCATCCAGTGCAGAAAACGGATGAATAATTTCATCCGTGCTGCCAATGTAAGTCAATCATCTCATCAAACCCATCACACATTCATTTGCATCTCACTCACTGAGACATCACCACTCACTCTCTCACACACACCTCACATTTCCATCTGGCCTCACTGCATCTGGAGATCGCCTCCTCAACTGGTCCATGGCTCTACTCAGCACACACACGCCTGGCATCCTTCTCATTTGGTCTGGCATGCACCTTGCTCACATTCTCTCCATGTGTCTTTATGCAGGACAAGATCGTGCACAATCAACAGGAGAGATCCCAGACTGGGGGTGGAGTGCTGGACATCAAGGTCCTCAATCCATCGAGAGTCGTGTGTTGGAACTGGCTGGAGAGGACATAGACCAGTGAGGTCAGCAGCGAACATCCACGTAAGGATGCTACACCACATAATCCCTCTCTCAATGCTGCTCTGAGTCCATTGCTCTGTGTTCAATGCGGCTGCCAAGCACTACTAATCGCCACTTTCTGTCCTAGGCACATCTGACACATCGCCCTCAGGCAACCTTGACCCCAACCCCATCACCGAGAGCACCTGGGATGAGGATGCTGAGGGCAGCACCATTGCAGACCCATCACAGCACTCACCCACATCCTCCATCAGTGCAGCAACACACACCTCAGTGGGACCAAGATGTAGAGTAGCTTCGGGATAATAATCTGGTGAGCACACCACACAATCTGGTGAGCAGGCGGAAGCTGAGACATCCTTGGTTGCTGGCACTCAGAGGACTTCTGGAGGCAAGGAATCCACTGAGTCCGAATTAGATTTTGAGCCTCTGGACTCAGTCCTCAATCAGCTGGTGGAGCTGCAAAGACAATCATGGGAACATCAGGAGGGGATGTCTGGTGCATTCCTTAGATTGCAAGGGATGATGGAGGAGTCCGTCTGCTTTCTGACCGAGGTGATAGTGCCAGCATGCCAACGCATCGAGGTCAACACTGACAGGATGGTGGCCACCATGGGCACCTTGATCTAGGACATTGCTCCTACTCTGCTGCGCAGGCTAAACCCCATCAATGATGCCATTGTTGGCTTCTAACAGTGTCGATGCAAGAGGGGTGCAGGGCAGCTCGATCGCATCCAGCTTCCCCTTCTCCTCAAGGAGTTAGCCAGGGACTGTTCAACACCCATAGGGAGGAGGATCAGCAGCTCAAAACTCCACAGCCATCCTCCCAGGTAACTCCGGGAATGTCCAGCCAATCCAAATCCCCTCATCCTGTGACCTCCGCAGCTTCAGTTCCACAAGCCAAGGAGGGTGTAGCTGGCCTATGACAGGACACCCAAAGCAAGGCAAGGCCCTCCAGAGGATGCCCGCTAAGCTCATCACAGACAGGGTGTAGTAGTCAGTAGGCTGCCTCTGCTGTGGATGTCGGTGAAGCACAAGGATGTAGCCGCAAGGTTAGGAAGGTTAAGAAAATGTAGTTGCACATGTGGGCATAGTTGTTAATCACTTGTACATACTGTTCATTATTATAAATAAACTCCCAAGAATACCTCCTTGCCTATGACTCCTTGTTACGATGAGAAGCATTCGTGTCACTCACATGTGAAACCACTGTTCGTGCACAAGATAAAGGCAGGTGGCTCAGTCCAGGGCCTCTTTTCTGTGCAGTGTGTAACCTTCACACCAAAAAGAGATGGTCTAGTTCACACTCATTGGACACATTTATGATGCCTGCACCTCAATGGTGCTTGTCATTGCTGCCAAAATGTCATGGGCAGGTGTCACAGAGTTCCGTCATTCTCTCTGTGTGCTCTCAGTACCTTTGAGGTGGGCCTGGTACCTCCATCTCTCCAGCATCTGTGACCGGTGGTGTTGTGCTCCTGACGGGCTCAGGTGCTGAAGGCTGACAAAGGATCAGTTGCACTTAAAGTTTCACAGCCTCGTCTCCATGAAATGACCCTGATCACAGAGCGCAAGCAAGCTGTCTTCGGACAGACAGGAGTCAGATATTCACAGAGGCAATGTGAAGATCTATGGAGAGTCCTCAGTGCATGTCATCATCATCCTCCTGGAATCTAGTGACTATTAGGGCCTCCGCTGCATCTCCATGACATGAGCCTGAGCACTGAGGGTATGTGCGCTGCTGTCAGTCACACAGGAGTCAAACGCTCACAGATGTAAGGTGAGGATGTCAGGACTGTCCTCACTGCATCTTGTCATCATCCTGCATGAATCTTGTGACTATGAGGGCCTCCTGAGTATGCTATCCTGTCTGGCTGGCGTAATGGCCTCATCCCCAGTATCCTCGCCTTAGAGGACCTCATCACCATCATCCTCTTTGATGTCCTCCTCATCCGAGGAGATGTGCGGCTCTTCCATCTCCTCCTCAGCCAGGTCCTCCCCCCTTTGCAGCACCAGGTTGTGTAGCGCACAGCAAGCTACGATGATGCAAGGTACCTCCTGGGGACTGTATTGCAGTGCTCCACTGGACCTGCTGAGGCACCGGAATCTCATTTTCAAGATGCCTATCATTTGCTCCACCAAAGTCCAGGTTGCAGCATGAGCCTCGCTATATCATTACTCTGCTGCAATCTGAGGCTGCCACACCAGCATCATCAGCCATGTCCTCTGTGGGCCCTGGAAGATGTCAGGGATCTGAGACCGGCTAAGGATGTAGGAGTCATGGACGCTCCCTGAGAATTGTGCAGATCAGCTGAACATTCATTGAGTAGACGCCCTTGTGGTTGACGTAATTGACTACTTGTTGCCTTGGAGATCTGAGTGCCACGTGAGTGCAGTCGATGGCACCCTGCACCTGTGGAAAGCCTGAGATCTGAACAAATCCTAGCACTGTTGCTTCCTGGCTTTCCTGATCCCGGGTGAAATGCACAAAATTCTGTGTCTTCACAAAGATGGCATCCATGACGTCCTGGATACACCCATATGTGGGCTTGCAAGATCCTGCACAGGATATTCTCCTTCCACCTGGACCCCTTCCTCTGGATTCTTACCTTCTCTTGATCTTTTCATTGAGAACTGTTGGCGTGACATTAGTCGTCTCAATTTCTCTGCTCCTCTCACCCATTCTAACCTGTCTCTCTCTGAACTTACTGCACTCCGTTCTCTCAGGTCCAGCCCTAACATTGTCATCAAACCCGCTGACAAGGGTGGTGCTGTTGTTGTCTGGTGCACTGACCTCTACCTCGCGGAGGCTGAGCATCAACTCGCAAACACTTCCTCCTACCTCTCCCTGGACCATGACCCCACCACTGAACATTAAGCAATTGTTTCCAGGACTGTCACTGACCTCATCTCCTCTAGAGATCTTCCTCCCACAGCTTCCAACCTGACAGTTGCACAACCTCGGACGGCCCGCTTCTACCTCCTACCCAAAATCCACAAACAGGACTGTCCCGGCAGACCGATTGTGTCAGCCTGTTCCTGCCCCACGGAACTCATTTCTCGTTACCTTGACTCCCTTCTCTCTCCCCTTGTCCAGTCCCTTCCCACCTACATCCGTGATTCCTCTGACACCTTACGTCACATCAACAATTTCCAGTTCCCTGGCCCAACGGCCTCCTATTCACCATGGACGTCCAATCCCTCTACACCTCCATCCCTCACCAGGATGGTCTGAGGGCTCTCAGCTTCTTCCTCAAACAGAGGCCTGAACAATCCCCATCCACCACTACTCTCCTTCGTCTGGCTGAACTTGTTCTCACACTGAACAATTTCTCCCTTAATTCCTCTCACTTCCTCCAAATAAAAGGTGTGGCTATGGGTACCCGCATGGGCCCCAGCTATGCTTGTCTCTTTAAGGGGTATGTGGAACATTCCTTGTTCCAGTCCTACTCTGGCCCCCTCCCACAACTCTTTCTCCGGTACATTGATGATTACTTTGGTGCTGCTTCATGCTCTCGTCAGGAAGTGGAAAAATTTATTAATTTTGCTTCCAATCTCCACTCCTCCATCATTTTCACGTGGTCCATCTCTGACACTTCCCTTCCCTTCCTTGACCTCTCTGTCTCAATTTCTGGTGATAGACTGTGCACCAATATCCATTACAAGCTTACCGACTCCCACAGCTACCTTGACTACAACTCCTCACACCCTGCTTCCTGTAAGGACTCCATCCCATTCTCTCAGTTCCTTCGCCTCCGTCACATCTGTTCTGATGATACTACTTTCAAAAACAGTTCCTTTGACATGTCTTCCTTCTTCCTTAACCGGGGTTTTCCACCCACGGTCGTTGACAGGGCCGTCAACCGTGTCCAGCCCATCTCCCACGCATCCGCCCTCACGCCTTCTCCTCCCTCCCAGAAACATGATAGGGTCCCCCTTGTCCTCACTTATCACCCCACCAGCCTCGCCTCCGCATTCAAAGGATCATCCTTCGCCATTTCCGCCAACACCACCAAACACATCTTCCCTTCAACCACCCCGCCGGCATTCCGTAGGGATTGTTTCCTCTGTGACACCCTGGTCCACTCCTCCATCACCCCTTACTCCTCAACCCCCACCTACGGCACCTCCCCATGCAAATGCAAAATATGCAACACCTGACACTTCACTTCCTCTCTCCTAACCGTCCAAGGGCCCAAACACTCCTTTCAAGTGAAGCAGCATTTCACTTGCATTTCCCCCAACTTAGTCTACTGCATTTGTTGCTCCCAATGTGGTTTCCTCTACATTGGAGAGACCAAACGTAAACTGGGCGACCGCTTTGCAGAACACCTGCGGTCTGTCCGCAAGAAAGACCCAAACCTCCCTGTCACTTGCCATTTCAACACTCCACCCTGCTCTGTTACCCACATGTCTGTCCTTGGCTTGCTGCATTGTTCCAGTGAAGCTCAACACAAACTGGAGGAACAGCACCTCATCTTCTGACTAGGCACTTTACAGCCTTCCGGACTGAATATTGAGTTCAACAACTTTAGATCTTGAACTCCCTCCTCCATCCCCACCCCCTTTCCGTTTCTTCCCCCTCCCTTTTATTTTTTTCCAATAATTTATATAGATTTTTCTTTTCCCACCTAGTTCCATTATTTTTAAATATTTTCCACCCATGGTTTATTTCACCCCACCCCACTAGAGCTACCTTGCTCGTCCTGCTCTCCAATCTTAATTAGAACATTCTTTTAGATAATATCACCACCTTCAACAACTCTTTGTTCTTTTGTCTGTGACATCTTTTGGTTATCTGCTCCTATTCACTGCTTGCTTATCCAAACAACGCACCCCCCCACCCCCAGCTCCCTCTTAAACCAGCTTATATTTCACTAATTTCCTATTTCTACTTAGTTCTGTTGAAGGGTCATGAGGACTCGAAACCTCAACTTTGTTCTTCTCCACCGAAGCTGCTAGTACTGCTGGGTTTTTCCAGGTATTTCTGTTTTTATCCTGCACAGATCACCTGTGGAGCGCTGGAAGGTTCCAATGGCATAAAAATTGAGCGCCGCAGTCACTTTCACGGCCACTGGCAGTGGATGCCCTCCATGTTCCTGTGACACCAAATCCTGCAGAAGGTGGCATATGTGACTGACCAGTCCCTAGACATGTGCAGTCTTTGGCAACACTGGTTCTCAGTCAGCCGCAGGAATGTCAAGCACCGTCTATAGACCCTGGGTCTAGTGAGATGCATATGAATGATGGCACACTGTGCATCTTGAGCTGCACATGCAGCAGGACCTGCTGCCGCTTCAGCTTGAGGGAGATGTTCCTCCCTTTGCCGAGCTAAATGCCTCCGCTGCACTCTCTTCTCTGCTCCCTGTAAGCCATGAGGCAAATCGCTAAATCACCAACCTCCATGATCCTGATGTTCTCCTCCTGCAGGATCAGAGAGAGATGTGTGTCCTAAGAACCTCTCTTGGTTAAGTCTGAAGGCCCCTTGGATGGCCAGTGTTTAGTGCACTTCATGGCTGTCCAAAACCCTACCCACCTCTCCCCCACTGTACACAACCGATTGGCGTCAGCTTCAGCCATTGGACTGCATGCTGTGCTCTCAGCTTAGGTGCAGGCATTCTCCTAACCCACACTGCAAGGCTGCACTATTAAACCTTAATAAAGACATTTCAAGGGGCTCTGAGCATCTCCACTAGTGACTGTTCTGTGCCCAGCTTTTGTAAGGGGATTCTACAATTTACCCAGTCAGCCAATTATTCTGCTGCCCACTAAAACGCACATTAGTTTGTAGTTTGCGCCCAAGGGGTGAAATGTTCTGGAGCATTTTGCTGCGTATTCATGCTTCTGCATTGCTTGAGTGGCAGGAAAGCTTCAGATGCCCAATGCCAAGCATTTCAATGGAGCTGCTGCTGCTGAATGGTCTCAGCTGGGGAAGAATGTTCACTTTTGACAAGCTTTTCCAGGTACATGGCTGCTTCCCTCACATGCGCCCCACCCCAGCATGTGCTTGTGTACTTCCTTCAGCCTGTGCTGCCTTGCTGCCTCCTCCCCCGGCCTCACCCGCACTGGAGCCCTTGACCCGCGCTGAAGGCCAACCTTTTAAAAGCAGTCATGAAGCATGCCGACGTGGGCAGATAATTTGACATGGGGGGTTGATTCCACTGTGAGGACACAATAATGAGATGTAAATGCATTAAAAGTCAGTTCCTGACGTTGGATGGCAGGAAACGCGGCCCGCCATTGACGGACAGAGCGGATGATCGCAAACTGGCTTCACGACAGCATGAAACCCAAGTTTTGGCCTTCTCGCCATATTTTCCGCTCACACCCGCCATGATGCCCACTGCCAATGGAAGCAGACGATTCTGCCCCTAGACTCACCTGGCTGTGTCAAGCACAATTATTATATTTCTATAAGTTTTATTTGTATTGATTACAGTCGGTCACAATCTAGACAAAAGCAGAAATTAGATTTAGAGGATAGAAATTAAAAATGGGAATAACTGATCTTGTCACTTTTTTGAAGGACAGAGCATTGAGAGGGAAGATGGAAAATCCATTTTTTAATAAATTTCTTCACTCAAACTAAATATATCATATTGTATATGGTTAAGTGAGTAGCAGGGTAGACACAATTCATTTTTCATAATGGTTATGAAAATGGGTTGCCCTATGGAGTCTCTAGTATTGATCTGGGTATTATCAGCTTCTCAGCAGTAAAGATTGCAAACTTTCCCTTGTTTACCAAAATTATTATACTTCAAAAGTTCTACATTGGTTGCAAAGCGCTTTGGGATTTTTTGAGGTTGTAAAAGGCACTTTATACATACAAACACTTACTTTCTTTCAAATCTATTTCTGTAGGAATGGACAAATGGTAAATCAGATTTAAGAATTCTCACTGAGGCATGTGGGTTTGCCTGCACAATTGTCATGTGCAGACAGCAAGTCTCAGCATGGGGCGCGCAATCATGAGAGGCTGGCAACACTTAAAGCCAGCCAGCACGACTTAAAGGGGAGGTACATTTTAACTGAAAGTGCTGAAGGAGGCTTGGGAAGTGCCTAAGTAGGAAGAACACTGAAAAAAATAGTGCAACAGGGCAGAGAATATGCTCTGGAATCTCTGAAAAAGTGCTGTAGACCTTGGTGCCTTGGTTGCAGGAGGTGGTGGACAGGAGGCCATCCAAACAAAAACTGTCGAAGGCAGTGGGAGCAGATAGACATTGCAGCCAATGGTGCAGTGTAGCCCGGAGGACCTGGTTGCAGTGTCAAAAGACATTTGGGGGAGAGGGTGCTGTAGTGGTAATGTCACTGGACTAGTAATCCAGAGGTCCAGGTTAATGTTCTGGAGCATGGGTTCAAATCCCAACATGGCAGCTGCTGGAATTTAAATTCAATTAATAAATCTGGAATATAAAGCTAGTTTCAGTAATGGTGACCATGCCAACTATTACTGGTTCACCAATGTCCTTCAGTGACAGAACTCTGCCATCCTTACCTGGTCTGACCTATGTGTGACTCCAGACCCATAGTAATGTGGTTGATCTTAATTGACCCCTGAAATGGCCTAACAAGCCACTCAAATCAAGGGCAATTAGGAATGGGCAACAAACACTGGCCTTGCCAGGATGCCCATAAAAAAATAATGACTTCACATGAGTAATCAATTAAATGCCATACCTTTACAAATGAATGAGTGACCTCAGAAGCTGCTCAATTCACCACCATCCTGTCACCTACAATCTCTAACAATCATGACTCAGACTACATGATCATAGTTTTATCCACTTTGTGCTATTGCAAGCCTCATGCCCACAGCCTGCACACACTGCCAGATATTCAACCATGACAGCCATACAACCCAAACATTGTACAATACCCACTGATCCAGCTGCTCTTCTCTTGCAGGACAAGGCGGCACACAACCGCAAGAAGCAGCAACTGACCAGTGGGGGACAGGTACAGCTGCTTGTCCTCACTCTGATGGAGGAGACAGTGCTTGCTATCATTGGAGCTGCCATGGCTAAGGCTGTGGCCAATGGCAGGGTGAAAGAATCAAAGGTATGGTGTGTTCATCCCTAATCCTCACTCATAACCCATTCCCTCTTCATCCCACAATCTCTTCAGATTTACAAACTGCAGATGGCCTGAGAATGCATCTCTTGCTCTCTCTTCCCCCCCGTCACCACCACCTTACTCTTGTACCTCTCTGCTTTCAGATACCTAAGATCTACAACCTGGCCAGGCTGTGATGCAAGAACAAGAAGTGGAAGAGAGTGAAGAGACTAATGATGAAGAAACACTGTCACTCACTCTCATTCCCACAGTTAACACATACATTAGGGATAGCTTAGATGCAGGATCTGCATGTGGTGAGACATCAGCTGCCAGTGGCCTGCAGCCAGGGCAGGAGGAAAGGGTAGTGTGGATGGTAGCTCCCCAGAGGACAATGTTGCACTCATGTTCTGGTGCAAAATACTCAAATGAGAACTTTGATGGGGCAGCCTACAGAAGAAAGCTGATGGTATTGCAATGAAACGTGTATTGGCAGGGCTGTCAGAAGGTCTGTAGTCCCTGTCAAGGAGCATGGCACCAACTTGACAGCAGGCTTCACACAGGTCTTGGAACACATCCTTTCCAGTGTGGAAGTGACAGGGTAAACACACTCTGTTGTGAGAGCTGAGTAGTTAATTAGCTAACTGGTTGAATCTGGTTACTCTAGCCTTCGCTTGGCCTAAATAGCCAAGTGGTTATGGTACTGTGCTTGTAACCCCAAGATCAAGAGTTCAAATCTCACAATGGCAAACAATGTAACTTCATCTGAAACAGATGGAAACGGGTTTGTACTGGAAAGAGTTACTCTAGCCTTCATTCAGTTGGCAGTAAATACAAGCTTCTTTAGGGTAGCTAAAGCAAACAAGTACTACTGAGAGCAAACCTGAGAGTTTGGTGAATGGGGAGTTCAGGGAAGGATGTGTTCATTTTCTTTTGCTTTTTCTACCTTTGTCACCCTGTGGAAATCTGCACAGGGCTGGAGAGGAACCTGCAGAGGGACGGAAAGGATCCAGTTGTCATGGTCCATGTAGATACCAACGACATAGGTAGAACCAGGAAAGATGTTCTGTATAGAGTGTATGAGGAGCTAGGTACTAAATTGAAAAGCACAACTTCAAAGGTTATAATCTCCGGATTGTTACCTGAACCGCGTGCAAATTGGCATTGGGTACATAAAATTAGAGAGGTGAATACATGGCTCAAAGACTGGTATGGGAAAGTGGGTTCTGGTTTGTGGGGCACTGGCACCAGTACGGGGGAAAGTGGGGGGTGTACCGTCTATACCTGAACCGTGGTGGGACAAGTGTTCTCGCAAGTTGTATAACTAGGGAAGTAGATAGGGTTTTAAACAATATAGTGGAGGCAAGGGATCAAATGTGGAAAGATGCGGTATATCAAAGAGCAGAGAAAAGGTAAGAGAGGAGGATAGTAATGAGGGAAATGAGGGTCAGGAAATGGCAGGAAGCAACAGAGAGAAAAAAACCTAATAATGCACCAAGAAACAAGACTAGGTGTAAAATTTTTCACTCGGTGGGCGGGCGTGTGCCCAACCCGACCGAACGTAAAATGACACAAGACGATGTCGGGTGAGCATCCTGACATCATCGTGCACTTGCGCGATATTTCAGTCGGCGGGCGCGCGCCAGTGTCGGCTGCATATCTGCCAACAATTAAAAGGCCTATTAAGGCCATTAAAAAGTTAATTAAAATAAATTTTTCACTGCCTGTTCAACCTAATGGTTGGCGGGCAGGCAAAAACATCAAACGGGCTTTGCAATTTTTTGGAAACCTCACCCACGGGCGGGATGAGGTTTCCAAAAGCAAATAAAAATAAAATAAAAACTTTAATTTTTCATTAATAATATGTCTCTACTCATGTGACAGTCACATGAGGGGACAAGTTTCATTACATTTTTATTTTTAAAATTATTTTTTCACATATCTTCATCTCCCTGAGGCAGCTGCCTCAGGGAGATTATGTAGCATGCACTTGCGCGCATGCACACAAAGGTCATGCTCGCCCAGCTCGTACTCCTCCCCTGCCTGCAAAGGCAGCGCTGAGCGCTGTCGCTCGTGTTTCATGCTGCTGTGCCTTAACTGGTCCGCCAGTGTGAAATTGCCTTTTGGGCCCGATCGCAGGCGGTGGTCAGCTTCCCGACTGCCCTAACCCATTCCCACCGAGCCCGCACGCCTAGTGCAAAATTCTGAACCTGGATGTCATGAAGATAACAAAAAGACAAAACTAAAAGGCTCTGTATCTGAATGCATGTAACATTCATAACAAAATAAACAAATTGATAGCGCATATTGAAGTAAATAAATATGATCTCATAGCCAAGACGGAGACGTGGCTGCTAGATGACAAGGATTGAGTCCTGAATATTGAGGGATATATGGCATCCAAGAAGAATAGGAAGCTAGGTAAAAATGTTAATCAAGGATGGCATTTGTGCAATTGTTAGCGATGACCCTGGTTCAGGAGATCAGGGTGTATAATCGGTTTGGGTGGAGATGAGGAATAGTAGGAGAAAGAAGTCACTAGTGGGAGTGACCCACTCACTAGTGGCCTCCTAACAGTAACCACAATACAAAAGAAGAAATATTGGGTGCTTGTGATAAAGAGACAGCAATAATCACGGGTGGTGGCTTCAATCTACATATAAACTGATAAAACCAATTTGGCAGTAGTAGCCTGGATGAGGAGTTCATGGAATGTTTTCAAGATAGTTTCTTAGAGCAGCACATTCTGGAACCAATCAAAGACTAAGATTATATCAGACTAAGCATTGTGTAATGTGACAGGATCAAATTAATGACCTCAGAGTAAAAGCTGCTAGGTAGCAGCGACCACAATATGATTGAATTTTACATCCAGTTTGAAAGGGAGGAGAGTGGATCTAAGACTAGTATTTTACACTTAAACAGGCATGAAAGCTGAGCTAGCTGAAGTGAACTGGGATACAAGGCTCCGGGACAGATCAATAGAGAAGCAGTGGCAGACATTTGGGAGGATATTGCAGAATACATACAATAAGTACATTTCTACTATAAAGATAAATTCTAGAGGGAGACCCCACCATCCGTGGTTAACTGAAGAAGTTAAGGAAAGCATCAGACTTAAGGAAAAAACATATAACTGAGCAAAGATGAGTGGCAGGTTAGATAATTGGTCAGAATGGCAGAGAATGACTAAAAGGTTAATCAGGAGAAAGAAATTAGAGTCTAAGAGGAAGCTAGGTAGAAATGTAAAAATGGATAGCAAGATGTCCACAGGTATTTAAACAGGAAAAAAGAGTAATTAAAGTGACTGTTGGTCATCTTGAGTGTGAGAATGGGGAGTTAATAGCAGACAATAAAGAAATGGCGGATGAAACGAACAAATAATTTGCTCTGTCTTCACTAAAGAGGATACAAAAACATCCCAGTAACAGCTATAAATCAAGAGGTGGAAGGGAGAGAGGAACTTGGTGAAATTACAATCACTAGGGAAGCAGTAATGAGCAAACTGATGGAGCTGTGGGCTGACAAGTCTCCAAGTCTTGATCCTAGGGCCTTAAAAGAGGTGACTACTGAGGTAGTAGATGCATTGGTGTTAATTTTCCAAAATTTCCTAGTTTCTGGAAAGACCCCACCAGACTTGAGAGTAAAAAATATAACTCCTTTATTCAAGAAGGGAGGGAGGCAGAAAACAGGAAGCTATAGGCCAGTTAGCTTGACATCTGTTGTGGGGAAGTTGTTAGAATCGATCATTAAGGATATTATAGCTTGGCACTTAAGGTAATCTAGAAGAGTGAAAATGGTTTTGTGAAAGGTCAATCATGTTTAACTAATTTATTAGAGTTTTTTGGTAGAGTAACATGCGCTGTGGATAAAGTGAACTCTAAAGACGTACTGTACTTGGATTTCCAGAAGGCATTTGATAAGATGCCTCACCAAAAGTTATTATGGAAAATAAAAGCTCATGGTATAGGGGGTAACATATTATCATGGATAGATGATTGGCTGGCTGGCAGAAAACAGAGTATGCATGAATGGGTCTTTGAATTGTATGATGTGGTGAGTGGAGTCCTGCAGGGGTCTGTGCTGGGGCCCCAACTTTTTACAATTTACATCAATGACTTAGATGAGAGGTGCGAAGGCCTGGTAGCTAAATTTGCAGACGACACAATGATAGGTATGAAGGTATGTTGTGAAGAACACACAAGGAGTTTGCAGGTGGATATAGATAGGTTGAGTGAATGGACAAAAATCTGGCAGATGGAGAATGTGTGCGAAAATGTGAAGTTGTTCACTTTGACAGGAAGAATAAAAAAGCAGAGTATTACTTAAACAAGGAACGATTTCAGAATTCCGATGTGCAGAGGGATCTAGGTGTTCTGATGTATGAGTCACAAAAAGTTAGTATGCAGGTACAGCAAGTAATTAAGCAGGTTAATGGAATGCTATCTTTTATTACGAGAGGAATTGGACAAAAAAGTAAGGATAAAAACAGAATTACCTGGAAAAACTCAGCAGGTCTGGCAGCATCGGCAGAGAAGAAAAGAGTTGACGTTTCGAGTCCTCATGACTCGAAGGGTCTTGAGGACTCGAAACGTCAACTCTTTTCTTCTCTGCCGATGCTGCCAGACCTGCTGAGTTTTTCCAGGTAATTCTGTTTTTGTTTTGAATTTCCAGCATCCGCAGTTTTTTGTTTTTATCATTATTATTAAAAAAGTAAGGATGTTATGCTTCAGTTATACAGGGCATTGGTGAGACCACATCTCAAATACTGTGTGCTGTTTTGGTCTCCTTACTTAAGGAAGGATGTAAATGTGTTTGAGGTGGTTCAGAGGAGGTTTACTAGATTTTACCTGGAATAAGCAGGTTGTCGTATGAGGAAAAGTTTGACAGACTGGCCTTGTTTCCACTGGAGCTTAGAAGAGTGAGGGGTGATTTGATTGAACTGTACAAGATCTTGAATGGTCTTGACAGGGTGGATATGGAAAGGATGTTTCCTCTTGAGTGTGAGTCCAGAACTTCAAAGTACAATTTTAAAATTAGGGGTCACTCTTTTAGGACAGAGTTGAGGAGAAATTTTCTCTCTGAATGTTGTATGATTTTGATACTCTTTGCCTCAGAGGGTGGTGGAGGCGGGGTCATTGAATATTTTTAAGACAGAGGTAGATAAAGTCTTGTTAGGCAAAGGAATGAAAGGGTAGGTGGGAATGTGGAACTCGAAACACAAACAGATCAGCTATGATCTTATTGATCGGCAGAGCAGGCTTCAGGGGCTGAATGGCCTACTTCAGCTCCTATTTTGTATCTTCGTATGTTCGTAACACACTAGTGGACCCCACCATGATGCAGCATCGGATAGCCAATATCTCAGCTTCTGTTGCAGCACAAGTGAAGGCCACCAATGTCTGGCTGCTACAGTGGAAGCTGAGTCTGAAGGCATCAATGTACAGCTTGCTGCCACAAAAGCTCAGACTGCTGCCATCATGGCTGCAGTACCAACTGCGGTCCCTTCGCAAGATTCTCCAAATCCAGTGGCAAGAAAGGTGGTCTAACAGCAATGTCCTATCCCAAGTCAACTTGTCCGGCATCGAGATGCTAATCACTCGAAACCAGCTCTGTTGGGCAGGACATGTCGTTTGTATGCCTGACACCGGATTCCCGAAGCAATGACTCCATTTGGAGCTCAGTCACGACGGGAAGCTCTCCGGAGGACGGTGGAAACTGTTTAGCCATGTCCTCAAAGCATTCTTGAAGATGTTAAACATCCTGCTGACCCATGGGAATCCCTGGCTTGTGACCGACCAAGAATGAGAAGGCTCATTTAGGAAGGCACCAAACACATCGAGAGACTTAAAAACAAAAAACTGCGGATGCTGGGAATCCAAAACAAAAACAGAATTACCTGGAAAAACTCAGCAGGTCTGGCAGCATCAACTCGAAACGTCAACTCTTTTCTTCTCCGCCGATGCTGCCAGACCTGCTGAGTTTTTCCAGGTAATTCTGTTTTTGACATCGAGAGACTTTGTTGGGAATGTGAAGAGTTGAGGTTGAGGTGTCTAATGGAGCTCTAAAGCCTCCCAATCCTCTGTGTACCACCTGCCTGCATGTGGCAGAGTCTGCATCACACATTGGACTTGTCAACTATCTCAGAACCCATCAGACCAAAGTGGAAGCAAGACATCCTTGATCCCAAGAGTCTGCCTAAAAAGAAGAGGAGATACCAGTGTTTAAAGGGACTTGGAGGGTCTCAAAGAAGTTCAGGAGTCTGTTCTTCAATATATTGCTAGCATTGCTGAGACACAACCTGAGGGAATGGCATTGGTTCTGTGGAGCCTGTCCTCTGTCAAAATGACAGCATTCATCTTCCCATCACTGCCACTCCTCCAGTGTCCCTGCTGTTGCCTACCTTCCAGCCAGGGCAGACTGCTGCTGCCCATACCTAGGTGATGCAATCTAAAACCAGACCTTCTAGGGTCAGAGCGGGCATGGTTGCACTGCAAGGCAATCCACAGACTCTCCCAGGGAAATTTAGCAGACTTCCACCAATCATGCTGCAGCACCCAGGTAGCACTGCGTAGGAGAACCAGGACAGGCAAAGGAACAAGGAAGACAGATACTAAGGGAATGCATACAGGTGGTTAGTTGACTTTTGTATGAAATATTGGATGGTGAATCTGGTTTGGAATGTTTTTTTTGTGGTGACTTTTATTGTAGCATTGTAGCCAAGCAAATGCTGGATGGTCAGCAAAAGAGAGAAGCTAACATGTGGGACCATTGCTGGATTGGAAATTGGGCTTGTGTTCACTGGTAGCATGGTCAGATGAACCGTTCATGTATAGCCTGGTGGAAAGAGGATGTGTTGGCTCCCTCCTCCCTTTTCCCACCTCAACTGCTCTCTGTATATCTGCTGGCGAGGGTTGTGCCCTAAGGAGGCAAGGTTATGCAGGATGCAGCAGATCACGACAAATGTGCTGTGAAGCATGATGCAGGGCTCCTCCAGAGCAGTCCAGGCAGTGGAGATATTGCTTAAGCACCCCAATGATCTATTTGATACCATTTTGTGTGACAGTTTGGCTTTTGTTATGTGCATGCTGTCAACTTGTAGGTGAGTTGTGCACCAGAGTTATGGACCAGGTAGTCAGTTCATCATTCTTGTCATGGGGTGGTCACCATGATAGCCTAAATGCTGATGTTACAGTGAACTGGTACAGAAGAAAGGATCAGGAGAGTGGGCATTGACTTGTATGATGCATTGAGTAGAGTCGCGTACAAGCTGGGCATTAAGTGAGTGGAAAATTTTGGTACATCCAAAATAGTCCTATGGTATCTGCAAATTGATGTGGGTGCAATCAACAGTGTCTTTATTCTGGGGAAGCACCCAATCCAAGCAAAATTGTGTACTCATTCTGCCTGCTTCTCACTGGAAAGTGAGGATGTAATGTATTCCTCTCTTCTTGCATGCAGAATATCAGTGATCTCCTTTATACAACAGTGGACAGCGAATTGAGAGATAGGCCGGAATTATACATTGAATGAACAGGCACGTGCCTGACCTGAAATCACATGAAATAGCATGAGAATACGTCGGGCACCTGTCCCAATGTTTTCGCGCTCGAGCACAACATTATGGATGGCGGGCGCACGCAGGAGCCAGAAGCATACCCACCAATAATTTGGCAGGCAATTAAGAACATAAGAACATAGGAAATGGGAGCAGGAGTAGGCCATTCAGCCCCTCAAGCCTGCCCCACCATTCAATAAGATCATGGCTGATCTGTCCCAGACCTCAACTCCTCTTTTGTGCCAGATCCTCATAGCCCTCAGCCCCCCGATATTTCAAAAATCTATCTACCTCCTCTTTAAGTAATTTCAGTGATCTAGCCTCCACAACTCTCTGGGGTAGAGAATTCCAGACATTCACTATCTTCTGAGAGAAGAAATTCCTTTGCATCTCAGTTTTAAATGAGTGTCCCCTTATTTTGTAACTATGTCCCCTAGTTCAAGATTCCCTGACTAGTGGGAACATCTTCTCAACATCTACCCTGTCAAGCCCCCTCAGAACCTTGTACATTTCAACAAGATCACCCCTCATTCTTCTAAACTCTAATGAATAAAGTCCTAACCTGTTTTGCTGTTCTTGATTAGTCAACTCCTTCATGCCAGAAATCAGCCAAGTGAATCTCTTTTGAACTGCCTCCAATGCCAGTATATCCTTTCTTAAATATGGGGACCAAAACTGTACACAGTACTCCAGGTGCAGCCTCACCAACACCCTGCGCAGTTTTAACAAGACTTCCCTTTGTTAAACTCCAGCCCCCTAGCAATGCAGGCCAAAATCTCTTTTGCCTCCTTAATTTCTTGCTGCACCTGAATGCTAACTTTTTGTGTTTCATGCACAAGAATACCTAGATGCCTCTGTGCTGTGCTTTTTGGAGTCTCAAGAAATAAGGAGGGAGAAGATTAAATATGAGGGTAAACTAGCCAGTAATATAAAAGAAGATTGCAAGAGATTTTTTAGATATATAAAGGATAAGAGAGGGGCAAAAGTGGACATTGGGCCGCTGGAAATTGATGCTGGAGAAGTAGTAGTGGGGAACAAAGAAATGGCAGAGGAACTGAATAGGTACCTTGCATCAGTCTTCACAGTGGAAGACACGAGTAACATCCCCAAAGTTCAAGAGAGTCGGGGGGTAGAGGTGAGTATGGTGGTCATCATCAAGGAGAAGGTGCTAGGAAAACTGAAAGGTCTGAAGGTGGATAAATCACCTGGACCAGATGGATTACACCCCAGAGTTCTGAAGGAGATAGCTGAAGAGATAGTGGAGGCGTTAGTGGTGATCTTTCAGGAATCACTCGAGTCAGGGAGGGTTCCAGAGGACTGGAAAATCGCTAATTTAACCCCCCTGTTAAAGAAGGGAGTGAGGCAAAAGACGGGAAATTACAGGCCGATTAACCTGACCTCGGTCATTGGTAAAACTTTAGAGTCCATTATTAAGGATGAGATTTCAGAATACTTGGAAGTGCATGGTAAAATAGAGCAAAGTCAGCATGGTTTCATCAAGTGGAGGTCATGCCTGACAAATCTGTTAGAATTCTTTGAGGAGGTAATGAGTAGGTTAGACAAAGGAGAGCCAACGGATGTTATTTACTTGGCCTTCCAGAAGGCCTTTGACAAGGTGTCACACAGGAGGCTGCTCAGTAAGATAAGAGCCCATGGTATTAGAGGTAAGGTACTAGCATGGATAGAAGATTGGCTGTCTGGCAGGAGGCAGAGAGTGGGGATAAGGGGGTCCTTCTCAGGATGGCCAGTAACTAGTGGATTTCCGCAGGGGTCAGTGTTGGGACCAGAACTTTTCACTTTATACATTAATGATCTAGATGAAGGAACTGAGGGCATCCTGGCTAAATTTGCAGATGATACAAAGATAGGTGGAGAGACAGGTGGTATTGAGGAGGCGGGGAGGCTGCAGAAGGATTTGGACAGGTTAGGAGAATGGGCAAAGAAGTGGCAGATGGAATACAACATGGGCAAGTGTGAGGTCATGCATTTTGGTAGGAAGAATAGAGGCATAGACTATTTTCTAAATGGGGAGGGAATTCAGAAATCTGGAGTGCAAAGGGACTTGGGAGTCCTAGTCAAGGATTCTCTTAGGGTTAACTTGCAGGTTGAGTCAGTAGTCAGGAAGGCAAATGCAATGTTGGCATTTATTTCGAGAGGACTAGAATATAAAAGCAGGGATGTGCTGCTGAGGCTTTATAAGGCTCTGGTCAGACCACATTTAGAATATTGTGAGCAGGTTTGGGCCCCGTATCTCAGAAAGGATGTTCTGGCCCTGGAGAGGGTCCAGAGGAGGTTCACGAGAATGATCCCAGGAATGAAAGGCTTAACATATGAGGAACGTTTGAGGACTCTGGGTCTATACTTGATGGAGTTTAGAAGGATGAGGGGGATCTGATTGAAACTTACAGAATACTGAAAGGCCTGGATAGAGTGGACATGGGGAAGATGTTTCCATTAGTAGGAGAGACTAGGACCCGAGGGCACAGCCTCAGAGTAAAGAGAAGACCTTTTAGAACAGAGAAGAGGAGAAACTTCTTTAGCCAGAGAGTGGTGAATCTATGGAATTCATTGCCACAGAAGGCTGTGGAAGCCAGGTCATTGAGTGTATTTAAGACCGAGATAGATAGGTTCTTGATTGGTAAGCGGATCAAAGGTTACGGGGAGAAGGTGGGAGAATGGGGTTGAGAAACTTATCAGCCATGATTGAATGGTGAAGCAGACTCGATGGGCCGAATGGCCTAATTTATGCTCCTATGTCTTATGGTCTCTCTCCATTTAAATAATAGTCTTAATTAAGCCCATTAAGGAAGCAATTAGAAGAGATTTACATGGTCCGTGTGCTTTAACGGGCCAACCGGCCAGGCAGACTTTATGTTTTTGCTTCATACTCATTCCAGGGCGGGATAAAATGTCCAGAATGAAATAAAATAAAAGAAGAAATTTGAGGGCTGAGGTGTTATGAGTTCTGCTGTCAGTTGTTTGAATTTGCATTAGAGAGAGAGTTTGCAGCATTTTATTTGTGCAAATTTCATGGGGACACTATTGCAGCTCCCTGACGCAGCTCCACAGCATTGGTCAGCCTTCCGGAAGCTTGCTGGAAATGCCCACTCGCACCCTCATTTCCAACGGTGCCCAGCCTCCTCACTCTGGCAGTGCTGAGCCTCTCTCAGTGAGCATTTCATGCTGGCTTTCAGTTAATTGGCCAGCCCAATGAGAAATCACGTTCAGGGTCTGATCACAGCTGGGTGCTTGCCCAGCAAGTGCAAAATTCAGGCCATAATGTACTTATAACTTGTTCCAGCCTGCTAGGATCCCAATGCAAATTAGTTCATTCGCCAGAGTCAACTTTACAGCTACTGACAATGCCGTGCAGGTCCTGCTCTGAGGCTGCAGGCCTGCCTGCAATAGATGGCAGATTTCAGTGAGCAATTCCTTGGTGAAACAGAGATATTCAACACATTGCTCTTTGCTAGGTGGAAATATGAGAACTGTTCCCTGAAGACCCTGATGGTAACGGCCTCCTACTGAGAGACTTTCTTCCCCCGCCCTCTTCAAGCAGATTGCCAATCTCCTTGCCATTCTGTAGGCAAAGGAAAATCATTTTAGCCGTTAAATAAAGTGAAAGTTCCAAAGATCATCAGTTGTGAAAAGGGTTAATATGCACAATTTCATTTCATTTCACACGATACCTTGTAGACTTCACCAATTTTAATTATCAGTACAAACCTCCACCAACTTGCAACTTAAAAATCAATCAGCAACTAACCTAAAAGTAGTTGATGATTCCTTTACATAGCACTGGTGGGGCAGTGGGGTATGTGGGGGGCTAGGGGGAGGGGGGTTCTTCCTGCTTCTATATACATGTTCAGCTGTGCAAGATTAAGAGATGGCACTAGCTGGAGTGCTGAGGTCAAAATGGCACTACTAGAAACTGTTACAATTTCCTAGCTTCTGCACTAACATTCCTACTACAAATGGCACTCGGTGTGGTCAGCACCTGAACTTTGTGCTCATGGCTTGGGGGCCATTATGGACCTGAAATGGCACTCATTTTGCAGAAAATATAGCCATTATGCACCCACATTTTGCAGACAGTGTCTAAATCAGGAGGTTTAAAGCAGGAGGTATAAATTAGATTTAAATCATATACAGAAAATGAAACAAAGATAGGGAAAGACAGATTGATTTAAGGGAGAGATATAAGAAAGATAGAAAAATAAAACTAAAAGCTTTTTAAATCTCCAAAGTTTGTTAATTTCTGAAGAAATGAGACTCTACACTTGTAAAAGTAAAACTTTAGGGCCAGGGCCATTGATAATAATTATCACATCACTCTATTAAAAATTAATTTACTCCTGAATGCACCAGCCCTAACCTCTTCTGATGTCTTTAGCTGCGAACTGACGGACAAGAACCTTAAGTTCATACAACTACAGTGATTTCAATGAGGACTGTTACAGCACACTTTGTGGATGAGCAGGACACCTCTGACAGCAACTTCCAAATTGCTGCATTTAATTGCATATGTGTGGATGCCTGAAGTCGCTGTTCAGATAGCTTCATTGTAATAATAATGAGCACTGGTAGTCTCATGGGTCTCGTCAATGCAAGATCTGGGTTAAAGTTAACATTTTTCGCTAAGTCTACAAATACTCTTCTTATAAACAACCTTACTTGTAACAGCCCTTGTTGCTAAGCCATCTGGCAATTCCATTGAGATATGCCCTCTAACAAAATTTTATAACATCAATTGGCCCATTAGACTATCTAGCAAGATCTTGTGTTTCCCATTCTGTTAAAGTCAGCAATCCAACACACATCTGCCGCATAAACTTCACAGGCGGTTTGGCCAATAAACACTTCGATCTACAAATCTCAAACAACAATAATTTCTGGTATTTGTATTTAAAGAGAAATTCCAGCATATAGAGATGGTAAAAGTTAATGGTTAATGAACAATTTCCTCTGCCAGGTTTTTTGAAACACCTATTTTCAGTGGAAAACATTACATCTTTTCATCACCAAGGGAATGCCATGACAAATTTGGGTTCATAAACACAACTGTTACCAACTGCTTTTTCTGCGTTCCTAACTTTAGTTCAATTACTTAGAGGAGTTACAAAGCACAAACCAAAATTTTGAGAAGGAAAACGAATAACATTTTTTTTCAGTCTAGCTTCAACAGTGTCAGCCTATCATCTGAATTTTTCAACATAGGAACATGCAATTTGGATTACATTGTGCTATGCAATATTAGGGTACAAGCATCTTAACATATTCATGTTAGACTTCTTGCTATTCGAATAATGGGGTTAACTCATTCAAGATAATGGGCTGGTGCCTTTGCTAAAAAAGCACAGTGGAATTTCATATGAATGCATTCATGCATTTGTTATAAACATTGCGCTGCCCAATTTTAGCTCATTGAAACATTATGCTTGTGAATAAAGTATTGAAATTATCCCTAAAAAAAGAAATAGATACAGGCTTTTTAATATCGCTGTCTGACCTTCTACCTGTGCCAAAAGATAAAAGTGTTGGCTGGAGTGATTAATGCTGGTTACACCAGAATGGGAATTATTGCATTCAGGCAAGTGGGCACAACTGGGCTGATTACATCCGCAGTTTGGCAGCTTGCAGGTGTTAAAGCTTTCAATATGCACTGACTTGGCACAATGGTTAGGAAAACTGAAGCTTCAAGAACAGCTGCTGCATCAATGGAATGTAGTTTAGCTCATGAAAATATCTGAAATAATATAATAGAAAAAAATGGATCATTGTGCAGAAACAAATGACTCTCAATGTAATTGAAAAGAGCCAGATCAATACTGCTTCCAAACCAAAATAATTTAGAGAAAATTTCCTCTGTAATGCAAATAAACACTTATCAGGTACTTTTCAGTCTCTTTCATTCTATTTGTTTCATCTTGAGTTCAGGGTCTGGAAGGTGTTTCTTTCAGTTTTGAAAGAATGCTACCATAGGCTTATTATTAAAAACCATTCTTGTTTATATGCAGATTTATATACATCTCATTGTGAGGTTATACTTTTGTTTCCCACCAGATCTCAGTTACTTAATCATGTGACATTGCATCATTACATCAGCAGTTACATCAATATCAGGTGCTGTTGATGCTAACCCTTTAATCTATGCCACTAGTTTGCAAAGTCTGGCAGGATCATTTTTGACAACAGTGAAGGTTAAATTCCAATTCAGTTGTTGCATAATGGAGTGCTGCAATATTATTTTAATATACCTCTTTTACACAACCCTGTTGCCAAGTTGCCCCTTTCAAGAATGATTACAATGTCCTATAAGAAGGATCTGTTCTTTCCTAACTGAGAGCCAATGCCAATGTTGCATCAAAGTGAATCTGGGAAGTTGCAATGCTTGGAAGAATACTGGGCCAAAATGAGTGGGGAAGAAATTGGTCCTCTTTACATTCACCAAGGCTCCTTAGATGGCACCTTCCAAATCCATGAACACTACCATCTAGAAGGACAAGGGCAGCAGTGTTGTAGGGTGGCCAAGTTGTGCTATTAACGATAGAGTTGATCTAGAGGCACTTCTTGGGTGGAAACATTAAGTTTTTTTTACAATATCCTCAGCAGCAACTACACGTGTGCTTTCAACTCCATCTCTACACTGCCTGCTGAGGTAGCTTGCACTACTACTCTCCTATTGGTTACTACAGATCATGTGATCTTGCCTATCAAGTATTATTCATAAAGGTACATTACACACTAAATAATACCATAATTACTACATTCCTCCCACTTTAACTCGGCTATACATATATTTACAAGTACATATTTTTCAAGATAACAATATTTACACTGGGTGAGGAACTTACAAGTTCACTCTTTCAGGTGGTTTCCTGGTACGTGTGGAATGTCGCAGCTTCACAGCTTCAGATTCTTTGTCAGGAGCCTCCTTTTCCAGAGTTGCCTGAACATCAGGTGCTTTGGTGGGCACTTGCAGTTCTGTATCCTCAACTCTTACAGGAACATCAGACATGTCAGTCCTAGGTTGAATATCCTCAACAGGAAACACAGACCCGGTCATGATCACCGGTAGAACCAAAAACCTTGGTGATTTGTCTCTCTCTTCCTTAAATGGTCTACATGTTTATGAATGATCTGGCCTTTCTCCTCCACACGGTAAGATAGAGGTCCAGTCACCGCACTTATTTCACCCAGTAACCACTTTGGTCCTTCCTTGAAATTTTTCACATACACTGGATCTCCAATGATAAATTTCCTCTCATGACAATGCCAGTCGTGTCTAGTTTTCTGGCTTCCCTGACTCCTTTCCACCTTCCCCTCTAAATTCAACATTATTAAGCTCATTCTTGTCCTGAAATGGTATTTCAACAATGACTCCACAGGTGTGATACCTGTTGTTGTGTGAGGGGTAGTCCTGTAATGAAAAAGAAAGCGTGCTAGCTTGGTTGCCAAGGAATTGCAAGTTAGCTTTTTTGTGCCTGCCTTGAATGTTTGAACCGCCCTTTCAGCCAGTCCATTTGAGGAAGGGTGGTACAGTGCTGTTTACATATGAGTGATACCGTTGAAGCTAATAAACTGTTGAAACTCAGCACTCGTAAATGCTGTGCTGTTATCAAAAATGATGACTTCTGGTAGTCCATGAATGGCAAAATTTTGACATGGTTTCTCAATTGTAGCAGCTGATGTTGGTGACTTCACCTCATATACATCCAATCATTTTGAATGGGCAAAGACAATGAGCAAGATTATTACCAGGAAAGGTCCAATGTCGTCAATGTGTAATTGCACCCAGAGTCTACCTGGCCACTCCCATGGATGTAATGGCAACTTTGTCACTGGCAACTTTTGCAGTTGCTGACATTGCACACAGTGCTTTACCAAACTCTCTATTTCTCCATCCATCCCAGGCCATCACAGATAGCTGCATGCTATGGTCTTCATTCGAGAAATTCCTGCATGGGCACTGTGTAGTTCAATTAAAAGTGGCTCACCTTCCCTTTGGAGGAACTATTAAACTCCCCACTATAAGATGCCATCCTATCTGGTTATTTCATGTCTTCTGTTGAAGTACGCTTTCACTTCCTCAGATACAGGCTCCTGTGATTAACCATGTAGCACTTGTTCTCATACTTGAGATAGGACTTGGACCCGGCTTGACCAGTCTCTGATCTGTCGAGTTCATAGCGGCGAGGAACCAAAGAAATTTAATGGGAAAACAAGTTCCTGTGGAACTGGGATGTCCAACTGACTAAGGGGGTCGCCATTTGTGATTTGATTGCCAGGCCTATGTATGAAAGTGTATTTGTATGCTGCCAGAATTAAAGCCCACCATTGTATTCTCACTGAGGCTATGGGTGGTATAGCCTTGTCCTCACTAAACAATCCTAGCAATGCGATTGTAAAATGGCGTCCGTGTACATACTGGTGAAATTTCTTGACACCAAAGATGTTGGACAGCCCTTCTTTTTCTATCTGTGAGTATCCCTTTTCCACTGTGGTGAGCATTCTTGATACATAACCTATTGGCTGTTCCATGCCATCGTCAATCCGATGAGAGAGCACTGCTCCCACTCTGTACGTGTCAGCACCAATTCTTTCGTCTGGTCATAATGCACTAATAGATTAGATGAGTGTAACAATTGTTTCACCTTTATGAAAGCCTCTTTCTGGGGCGACTCCCAAGACCAACATTGGTTCTTTTTGAGTAGAGAATGCAGGGGGTCCAGCACTTTAGACAAATTGGTAAGAACTGCCCATAATAGTTAATCGTTCCTAGGAATGATTTGAGATCTGAGGCATTCTTTGGTGCAGATGCCTCTCCTATGGCTCCCACTTTCCCCTCAACCAGGTGGAGGCCCTGTGAATTTACCCAGTGACCCAAATAGATTACCTCTCTCGCTTAGAACGTGCACTTTTCTTATTTTAAATGCACTCCAACTTGCAAGAAATGTTTTAAGACTTCTTGGATGGAAACTTTAATTTATTTACAATGTACTCAGCAGCAACTACACGTGTGCTTTCAACTCCAACTCTATCTCTACACTGACTCCTGAGCTAACTACATTGCTCTCCTATTGGTTACTACAGATCACGTGATCTTTCATATGAAGTATTATTCTTAAAGGTGCATTAATAAAACCATAATTTATACAAGCTGACAGATGGGTACACCACGACATAGAAGTTCCCCACCAAGACACTCACCATCCTGACTTGGAAATATATCACTGTTCCTTCACTGGGTCAAAATCCTGGAACTCCCTACCTAACAGCACTGTGGATGTACCTACACCACATGGACTGCGGCGGTTCAAGAAGGCAGCTCACCACCACCTTCTCAAGGGCAACTAGGGATGGGCAATAAAAGCTGGCCCAGCCAGCGAAGCCTATATCCCGTGAATGAATAAAAAAATAAAAATTTTCTAGACACAAAACAGGGGTAAAAATATTTAATTGAATCAACTGGCTCAACATTTGACATTCGCAATATGGGAGCTGGTTTTGAAGGTATGACTTACTCACACACAGGGCAGAAATTTCCTGTTGGAGTGTGGGGGCGGGACCTGCACGGTGATGTGTAAAATGGCACGCGGTGGCGTCAGGCGTCAGGTTGGTTCAGTTGTGTATGGAAGGTTAAATCCTCGCAAAATTACGGCATGTGGGGAACCTGGCATGAACCTATCCCTTCCGCATTTAACAGGGGCAAATTTGGAAGTGAGCGGGAAGCTCTCTTGAAGGTGTCGAGTCAGATATTTAAAAATGTTTAATAGTAATTAAGTGGTACTTTAATCTCCCTGTCAGGCTGTAACAGCTACTGCCTGGATTTCCCTAGCTGTATAGATCTTACATACAAACATACGAAAAAGGAGCAGAAGTAGGCCATTCGACTCCTCGAACCTACTCTGCCATTCAATAAGGTCATGGCTGATCTGATTGTGTTTTGAAGTCCACATTCCCATCTACCCCCGATAACTTAGATTCTTGTTATGCAAGGAAATCTATCTACCTCTGCTTTAAAAATATTCAGTGACCCCATTTCCACCGCCTTCGGAGGCAAAGAGTTCCAAAGTCGCAAAAATGCTCCTCATCTCTGTCCTAAAAGGATGAACCCCAATTTTAAAACAGTGCCCCCTAGTTCTGGACTCATTCACAAGAGGGAACATCCTTTCTACATCCACCTTGTCAATAACGTTCAAGATCTTATATACTTCACTCAAGTCACTCCGTCACTCTTCTAAACCCCAGTGGAAACAAGGCCAGTCTGTCTAACCTTTCCTCATAAGACAATCCACTCATTCCAGGTATCAATTTAGTAAACCTCCTCTCAACCGCCTCCAATGCATTTACAATCCTTCCTTAAATAAGGAGACCAAAACTGCACACAGTATTTGAGATGTGGTCTCACCCAATGCCCTGTATAATTGAAGCATATCATCCTTACTTTTATGTTCAATTTTCTCGTAATAAAGGATAACATTCCATTAGCCTTCTTAATTACTTGTTTTATCTGCATACTAACTTTTTGTGACTCATTCACAAGAACACCAAGATCCCATTGCACCTTGGAATACTGCAGGCATTTTCTGTTTAAGTAATACTCTGCTTTGTTATTCTTCCTACCAAAGTGAACAAATCACGTTTTCCTACATTATACTCCATCTGCCAGATTTTTGCCCACTCACTCAATCTATCTATATCCGTCTGCATCCTCTTTATGTCCTCTTCACAACATACTATCCCACCTATCTTTGTGTCATCCGCAACTTTCGCTACCATGCCTTCACTCCCTTCATCTGAGTCATTGATGTAAATTGTAAAAGGTTGAGGTCCCAAAACAGACCCCTGCGGGACTCCATTCGTCATTCCTGCTAATCAAAAAAAGAATCATTTATGCACACCTCTGTTTTCTGCCAGCCAGCCAGCCAATCTTCTGTCCATGCTAATATGTTACCTCCTACACCATGAGCTTTTATTTTCCGCAATAACATTTGATGAAGCACCTTATAAAATGCCTTCTGGAAATCCTTGTACAGCACGTCTACAGGCCTCCCCTTTATCCACAGTTCATGTTACTCCTTCAATAATTTGGTTAAATATGATTTCCCGTTCACAAAGCCATGCTGACTCTTCCCGTTTACCTTGAATTTCTCTAAGTGCCCAGCTATAACCTCCTTAATGATCAATTCTAACACCTTCCCTGCAACAGACATCAAGTCAACTGGCCTACAGTGTCCTGTTTTCTGCCTCCCTCTCTTTTTGAATTGAGGGGTTATATTTGCTACTTCCCAGTCTATGGAACCTTTCCTGAATCTAGCAAATCTAGGAAAATTAACACCAACGCATCTACTACCTCATTAGCCACCTCTTTTAAGACCCTAGGATGAAATTCATCAGGACCCAGAGACTTGTCAGCCCTCAGCTCCATCAGTTTGCTCAGTACCGCGTCCCTAAATTCCCCAAGTTCACCTATCCCTTCCACCTCCTTTGCAGCTGTTACTGGAATGTTCATTGTATCCTCTACAGTGAAGACAGAAACAAAATATTTGTCCTTTTCATCTGCAATTTCCTTATTATCTACTATTAACTCCCCACTGTCACTCTCTGGAGGACCAACACTCACTCTCCTTACCCTTCCCCTTTTTAAATACCTGTAGAAACACTTGCTCTCCGCTTTTACATTTCTAGTTAACTTCCTCTCATACTTTAATTTCTTCCCCCTGATTATAATCAGGAGTTATAAAGGATTATAACCTTTTATAAATGCCTGTCTCCTTGCAGGCCCCATTCACTATGTGGTTTGAAAATTCCACCTCTTTTATGGCCCATCTGATGAGTCACTAGCTAGTTTAGCTTCCTGCTACAGTAATTAACACCACTTGAACCCACTGCTTTCAGTGATTGACAGATAACTGTCACTCATAGAAACATAGGAACTAGGAGCGGGAGTAGGCCTTTCAGCCCTTCGAGACTTCTCTGCCATTCATCATACCCTTTGATCCCTTTCGCCCCAAGAGCTATATCTAACTCCTTCTTGAAAACATACAGTGTTTTGGTCTCAACTACTTTCTGTAGTAACGAATTCCACAGGCTCACCACTCTCTGGGTGAAGAAATTTCTCCTCATCTCAGTTCTAAATGGTCTACCCCGTATCCTCAAACTGTGACCCCTGGTTCTGGACTCCCCCAACATCGGGAACACCCTTCCTGCATCTACCCTGACTATTCCTGTTAGAATTTTATAGGTTTCTATGAGATCCCCCCATATTCTTCTGAACTCCAGCGAATATAATCCTAATCGACTCAATCTCTCCTCATATGTCAGTCCTGCCATCCCAGATATCAGTCGGGTAAACCTTCACTACACTTCCTCTATAGTAAGAACATCCTTCCTCAGATAAGGAGACAGAAACTGCACACAATATTCCAGGTGTGGTCTCACCAAGGCCCTGTACAATTGCAGCAAGACCTTTCTGTTCCTGTACTCAAATCCTCTGGCTATGAAGGCCAACATACCATTTGCCTTATTTACCGCCTGCTGCACTGCATGCTTACCTTCAACAACTGGTGTACGGGAACACCCAGGTCTCGTTGCACATTCCCCTCTCTCAATTTATAGCCATTCAGATAATAATCTGCCTTCTTGTTTTTGCTACCTAAGTGGATAACCTCACATTTATCCACATTATACTGCATCTGTCATGCATTTGCCCACTCACTCAGCTTGTCCAAATCACACTGAAGCATCTCTGCATCCTCCTCACAGCTCACCCTCCCACCCAGCTTTGTGTCTTCTGAAAATTTGGTGATATTACATTTAATTCCCTCATCTAAATCATTTTATATATAAATATATATTGTGAATAACTGGGGTCCCAGCACTGATCCCTGCGGTACCCCATTAGTCACTGCCTGCCATTCGGAAAAAAACCCATTTATTCCTACTCTTTGTTTCCTATCTGCCAGCTAGTTTTCTATCCATCTCAATACAGTACGCCCAATCCCGTGTGCTTTAGTTTTACATGCCAATCTCTTATGTGGGACTTTGTCGAAAGCCTTATGAAAGTCTCCCCCGATCAACTCTACTAGTTACATCCTCAAAAAATTCCAGTAGATTTGTCAAGCATGATTTCCCTTTCATAAATCCATGCTGACTCTGTCCAATTCTGCCACTGTTTTCCACTCCAGGCAGTTTTCCGTCTAACAAGCTAACCTAACTTACTTGAAGTAATGTCAGATCTATGTACTATGTCAGATCTTGATTTTTAATCTACAGTTAACCCTGAAAAGGACTTACAGAATTTACCAAGTGAACCTAATTTGCTACTCACTCAGTCACTGTCTCACTCTGGTGTCGTCGCCTGACTGCTCACGCGCCCCTTACTATCTTGTCAGGATGCAGAGGATGATAGCATAGTAGGAAGTCATTGATCAATGAGCCTGATATGCCAGAAAGCGTTTAAATAGAGAAGCAGAAAAGCGGTGGCCATGCCTATGGGAAAGGCTTATACTCTCAGTATTTAACTTGAGAGCACGATTTCGCTGGTTCACAGGACAGGAACAACATTTTGTAAGTCTTTTGGCTTACAGTGGACTTTGCTTAGCTTGCTGTAAACTTAGCTGCTCTCAGTTTTTGTTGTAGAATTGAGTCATCATATTGATTTTTGAAGAGGAACAGGAGGACCAACAAGACCAAGACCAACACCAGCCAGAGCAATGTCAGCCACATGTCACTCCACAGGGCAAAGGGAAAGAACACAGGGCTGCAGCTTGCAGGAGGCGATACCCTCCCAGAGACTACGGACACTTCATTAGTTTCCCTGACATGACTGAACAACAGTGCCTCAGGGGGCTCAGGGTCTCATGGCAACTCACTGCTGCATTTGTAATCTCTTGGAACATATGGATGTGCAAACTAGGAGCAAGAGTAGGCCACTCGGCCCTTTGAGCTTGCTCTACCATTCAATAAGGCCACGGCTGATCTGACTGTAACCTCCTGCCTACCTCCCGTAACCTTTCACTCCATTGTTTATCAAGAATCTATCTCACTCTGCTTTGAAAACACTCAAAGATGCTGCTTCCACTGCCATTTGAGGAAGGGAGTTCCAGATTCACTACTTCCTGAGAGAAAAAAATTCTTCTCATCTCTGTCTTAAATGGGTGACCCCTTTTTTTAAACAGTGACCTATAGTTCTAAATTCTCCCAGAAGACGAAGTATCCTCTTCACATCCACCCTGTTAAGACCTCTCAAGGTCATATGTGTTTCAATCAAGTCACCTCTTACTCTTCTAAGCTCCAGCAGATACAAGCCTAGTCTGTCCATTTGCCAGATCTTTGCCCATTCACTTAAACTATCTATGTCCCTTTGTAGACTCCTTACGTCCTCTTCACAATTACTTTCCTATCTATCATTGTATCATTAGCAAATCGATCCCTTCATCCAAGTCATTTATAAAAATTCTAAAAAGTTGAGGGCCCAGCATTGATACCAGTGATACACCACTCATCGCATCCCACCAACCAGAAAAAGACCCATTTATGGCTATCCTCTGTTTCCTGTTAACTAGCCAATCTTCTATCCATGCCAATATGTTACCCTCTACACCATGAGCTTTTATTTTCCACAATAATCTTTGATATGGCACCTTATCAAATGCCTTCTGAAAACCTAAGTATAGTACATCTACCAGTTCCCCTTTACCCACAGCACATGTGATTCATTCAAATAACTCCAATCAATTGGTGACCTTCATCCGTTCTGTCAGTGGCCGTCAAGGCCACCACACTCCTGAATTTCTTCACCTCCAGCTCCTTTCAGGCATCAGTTGGGAACATCTGCAGAATCTCACAATCTGCAGCCCAAGGGCAGAATTTAGCCCTCGACAGGCAGGCTCAGCGGGGGAGAACGGGAGAAGTCGGGAAGACAGCCGCCACAGGTGATTGGGGCCTGACTGCGATTTCACGCTGGTGAGCCAATTAAGGCCGGCCAGTGTGAAACACAAGCTGTAGTGCTCAGCGCCGCCTATGTTGGGGTGACAGGGGAGGGGGGGGTGCGGTAGGCGGGGGTAGGGAGGGGGGAGGAGGAGAGTGAGCATGGAATGCGGGTGCACACAGGAAAAGCTCCCTGAAGCACAGAGCTACCTCAGGTGGATGATGATTTTCAGAATTAAAAATAAAGAATATTAAATTATTAAAAAAACATGTCCCCTCATGTGTTTCTGTTACATGAGCAGAGACGTGTTATTGATGAAATGTTTAAAATTTTTATTTAGTTTTTAATAGCTGTTGGAAACCTCATTCCCACCCGTGGATGAGATTTCCTAAAAAATCCAAGGGCCGTTTGGCTTCTTCGCCTGCCCGCCAACCGTAAGGTTGGATGGGCAGCAAAAAATTTAATTCAATTGGGGCTTTAATAGGCCTGTCAATTGTCGGCAGGCACGCTGCTGACTCCTGCACGTGTCCGCCGACCGAAATATCCTGTGAGTGCGTGATGATGTCAGGATGCTCGCCCGATGGTCTTTTTACGCTCTAGCTGGTCGGGCACGCGCCCACCCACTCAGTGAAAAATTCAGCCCCGAAAGTACACATCCCAATTCACCGATGCCATGTATGCCGAGGTTGCCCAATATGTGCAATTGGAGACTGATGAGGCC
This sequence comes from Carcharodon carcharias, assembly GCF_017639515.1. NCBI lineage: Eukaryota > Metazoa > Chordata > Chondrichthyes > Lamniformes > Lamnidae > Carcharodon > Carcharodon carcharias. The sequence goes on from NC_054469.1 coordinate 62,268,299, forward strand.
AATCAGGGTCAGAGAGTTCTTGCCATTTCTGCAGTGGTTGGTTTTCCGCATATTCGTGTGATCATCAGCTGTACACATGTAATAATCTTGGCACCATCAGATAATTCCAGATTCAGGTAGGGATTCCACTTCCTCAATGTGCAGATGGTTTGTGACTCCTTCATTGTAAGCATTAAAAAAAACAAGGAGAAAAAAGAACAGGAGAGGAAAAGAGACAAATGGAAATGGATGGGCTTGTGAAAAAATGATCAAAAAGGAATTTTTAAAGGAAGGGAGAGAAGTTATATGGTAAAGGGAACAGAGCACAGAGTTCAAGAGGGCTGGACTCCACTTAGCTGAATGAGTGGCTACCAGTGGTGGAGTGGATGGAGCAGGAAATAGGAGAAGCCCATTATTAGGGCAGCGTGGGACAGTGAGACAGAACATGGGGTAAGGGTGAATTCTGAAGTCAACTTCTAGGGCATGAAGAGCCAGTTGAGCATGATGAGGAGGGAAAAGTGGGATGGTGAGAATGTGACTGTTTTTTGACATTCTGCATGGATTATTCACCTGTTTCTTCTAGCAGTCGGGCAAGGAATTAAATCCTTATCTTGCTATGAAACACTGGAATGCAATCAATTTTATGTGTAGTAGGAACAGTGGAAAGGAGTGCAAGGTTCATTTATCTTACAGGTGCTATCAACTAACAAATATATGTCATGAATGCTAAACGTTACAGGTGATTGTGTTTTAAAATGTCCCTTTAACTTAAAGTAAAACAAATAGTTTTGAAAAGGAGAATGGCAAACTCCTTCTAAACTCTTCATTTCAGAGCAATGCCCATGTGCTCTCGGGTTGCTATGGGGAGAGAAACTGCAGCTTTAAACACCTTTCACAGGAGTTCACGGATCAGAAGCAAAGCTGATACTGAGACACAGGGACAAAAGCTGCTGCTCTGTGTTCAAAATCATGCAGGATGCTTTTAAGGGTTTAGTTTCTGTTCAAAAGGAAGGGAACAGAACAGATGAGGCTCTTGAAGATTTAGAGAATGTCAAAGTGTGCATTGCTGGATCTAGAAAACTCAGGCAGAGTGGAACGACTGGCAAAGGATGCTAGAAGTTTCAACCTGCCATAGCAGGGAGAGGTGAAGCTCTGCTGGAGAGCTGGGAGTGATTTTGAGTCTGTCCCTTTAATGCTGCATATCTGCCTGAAGAGTAAAAGCATTTCATAAGGTATTTTGGGTGTGTTAATTAATGCAAAACTTACCTTTTTTCTGTTTAGGTGCCTGTTAAGTAATGTTTGATCGATGTTGATTTTAGTTTGTTCAACAGAGTAATAGCCCTAATAAGTGAAATCATGACCTTCGGTTATTTACATTGGTCATTTCGGAAATTCATTCTCTTTAAAAGTTGCCAGTTTCTAATGGGATCATAACAAATTGGGAGCACTTGTGGGACAGATCCCAGAGACTATTATAAAAGCAAAATACTGCAGTTGCTGGAAATCTGAAACAAACACAGAAAAATGCTGGAAAAACTCAGCAGGTCTGACAGCATCTGTGGAGAGAGAAAAACAGAGGTGACATTTCGAATCTATATGATCCTTCTTCAGAGGTCATCCAGACTCGAAACGTCAACTCTGTTTTTCACTCTCCACTGATGCTGTCAGACCTACTGAGTCTTTCCAGCATTTTCTGTGTTTTTCCCAGAGACTGCAAAATGGGTACATTGGAATTTTCCAGGGTTTAAACCAAAAAGGCTTGACATTTACTTTTGCTGCATTGAGTGGGAAATCAACATTGTTACTTTTAATGCCCAGGCATTTTTGGAGAGGGGAGACTTGTCTGTCAGTGCCTTGGAACAGTTGAGAAAAAATATTGGGCGGAATTTTCTGTTCTGGAGATTTGGTGTGGTGGTGAGCGGGATAAGTGGTGCGTTTCCCGCTGGTTGGCAGAGCAGGTTCTCGTGCCTGATTGTACACGTGGAACCTCATGAATTACACATTGGCAAGCCGCTCTCTGAATCACGCGGCAAGGTAGGCCTTGATTTTTCTGTTCCACTGTCACCTTATGGGCTCAAAGGTTGTTGCCCCATATTTAAACACCACCTGAACACATATTTTCTGAGGCCCAGCTGTTTGTTCAGCATTTGCTGAGATGGCCCCCAGGGGAAAGAAGCCGTGTGCCTCCAGATTCAGCCGCGACTCCTTGGTGGCTTCCCTCAACACTGTCTGCAAATGCCGTGATGTCCTTTTCCCAACAGATGGAAACAGGGGGTCCACCAATGACACTTCACTGGCCTGGGAGGGGGTCATTGTGGAGGTCTGTGCCTTTGAGACCCAAAAAAGAAATGCCCTGCATTGCAGGAAAAGGATGAATGATCTAATCTGCTCCACCAGGGTAAGTCAATCTTCTGCTCACACCAAATTCACCCTTTCATACTGGCATCAGGTACTTAAGGGGTTACATTCCTCAGGGATCTCACACACTATTAGTGGAGAAGGCATCAGCATTGAGTGTCTCATGCACATCTTCATATCACCACCTATCATCCAGCACAAACAACATCTTCAGCTCTTACTGGCGAGGGCTCAACGCACACAGCAGGACTGCATGCTTTCCAACCTCTCTTCCATCCCTTCTCATCACATTTCATCTATTTGTCATCATGCAGGCCAAGTTGGCCCACAACAGGAGGGAGAGATCCCAGATGGGGGAGGAACAATGGACATCCAGGAACTCATGCCCTTCGAGGGGGAGAATCTGAGTTGGCTGGGGAGGACAGGGATCCTCCTGTGGTGAAGGCGAGATTGGTCTCCCCCATCAACCCAGTACATTAGTTGATCACACCCTGACATTCACAATGAGTGCATTCTGTCTGTTCATGAACCAGGCACCAGCAGGCCAAGCACAGGTCTAGACAGCCCTAGCCCCCAGTCCATCTCAGATGAGGATCCATTCAATGAAGACCTGTCAAGTGTTCACCTGCACCCTCCACCAGTGCAGAGACGCATATGCAAGAGGCATTCACACGATGAGATCATTATCATGAATTCACAGCATATTTACAAAGGTGCATGATACTTACAGTTAGTGAACACCCGTGCCACCATTGTGCTCTCAGTATTTCTTACTTTTTTTTATCATATCGCCACGTCTTGGTGCAACCCTGACTTCTATAGCAGAGGTGGAGGCAGCCTGCTGACTGCTTTGCCCTGTTGCCTGTGACGACCTTGGCGGATATCCTCTGGAGGGCTGAGCCCTGGAGGGCCCTGGCCTGCTTGGATCTCCTGCTGTGGGGCAGATGCACCCTGCTTGGCCTGTGGAGCTGGAGCTGATGGAATCATACCTCTGTGGGTCCTAGATCTAGATTAGGCATGGGGTCACTTCCTGGAGAACACCCCGCTGACACACCTCTGCAGCAGTTGGGGACAGTGACAGCACAGGTTACTAGCATTCAGAGAACTGCTGGAGATCAGGCACTTGCTGAGTCTGAGTCAGATGATGAGCCTCTGGAAATGGCCTTCATCCTGGAGATGCAACGACAGGCAGCAGAACATCAGGCACAGTTGCAAGAGGCAGTCAAAGGACTAGAGTAAAGGAAGGAGTCAGTGCGTGTTCTGTCTGATGTTGTGGCTCCAACATGCAAGTGCCTCAAGTTTTCATGGGAAGGATGGCGACTGCCTTGGAGACCTTGATCCAGCAGATCCTGCCGGATTTGCACGCGGACCTGCACTCCATTGCTCAAGGCACAGGTGGGATCCATCATTAGCGAGGCAAAAGGGGACGGGGCACCTCAAGCTTTCTCTACACGGAGTCAGGCAAGGACCCTCAGGCACCCAAAGGGAGGAGGACCATCAGCTGGACACCCTGGCATTTTCTACCCAGGAGGCTGCAAGTGTGTTCAGCCGCTCTCAATCTCCTCTGCCTGTGACCCCATCAGCTCCAGCTCCACAGGCCGAGGAGGGTGCACCTGCCCCTCAGCAGGAGACCCAAAGCAGGCCAGGACCCTCTAGGGCTCAGCCCTCCAGAGGACACCCACCAAAGTCATCACATACAACAGGGCAAAGCAGTCAGCCGTCTGTCTCCACCTCTGCTGCGGATGTTGGGGTTACACATAAATGTAGTGATCGGATAAGAAAAGGTAAGAAATACTGAGGGCACAATGGTGGCACAGGTGTTCACTCACTGTAAATATCAAACATCTTTGTAAATGCATTGAGAGTTCATGATCATGGTCTCATCATGTGAATGTCTCTTGCACATGAATCTAAGTGCCCTCTGATTGCAAGGATAACCCAAGCTCCCGCTCCATGATTGTCTCTCTTTTTGTGCCTCAGATTCATGTGATGTTTAGCAGACTCATGTTATTCTCTTGCCCCTTGTGCCATGAAAGGGAGATGTGTCAAATCATATTCTATTGGTGATCAGGTCGAATTAGTTAAATTTCAACTACAAATTTAAAAACTTAGTTTGAGAGGTAAAAAAACAGAGAAATTAGAAAAACTGAATTAGAAAGAGGCAAAAAAAGAGAAAGCCAGCAGAATGAATGAGAAAAATTAGAATTGGATAAAGAAAGAGAATTGTGAAAACTTGTATTTGAATTTCGGAGAGAAAAGGAAGCAAGGAAATTTGAACTGGACAGAAAATAGCTCAGATTACACGAACAGGGAGTGATGGTAATTTTAAAATTTAATTACAGGGTTTGGGCGTCGCTGGCTAGGCCAGCATTTATTGCCCATCCCTAATTGCCCTTGAGAAGGTGGTGGTGAGCTGCCTTCTTGAACCGCTGCAGTCCATGTGGTGTAGTTACACTGACAGTGCTGTTAAGGAGGGAGTTCCAGGATTTTGACTCAGTCTCAGTGAAAGAACGGCGGATATACTTCCAAGTCAGGATGGTGAGTGACTTGGAGGGGTTCTTCCAGATGGCAGTGTTCGCGTGTGCCTGCTGCCCTTGTCCTTCTTAGGTGGTAGTGATCATGGGTTTGGAAGGTGCTGCCTAAGGAGCCTTGATGAGTTTATGAAGTGCATCTTGTAGATGGCTGCCATTGTTCGTCGGTGGCAGAGGGAGCAAATGTTTGTGGACGGGGTGCCAATCAAGCAGGCTGCTTTGTCCTGAATGATGTTGAGCTTGTTGAATGTTGTTGGAGCTGCACTCATCCAGGCAAGTGTAGAATATTCTGTCACATTCCTGACTTGTGCCTTGTAGATGGCAGGATTCCTGGTCTCTGACCTGCTCTTATAGCCACAGTGTTTCTGTGGCTACTCCAGTTCAGCTTCTGGTCAATGATAACCCCCAGGATGTTGACAGTGGGCTATTCAGCGACGATAATGCCATTGAATCTCAAGGGGCAATGGTTAGATTCTCTCTTGTTGGAGATGGTCACTGTCTGGCACTTGTGTGGCACAAATGTTACTTGCCATTTGTCAGCCTGGATATTGACCAGGTCTTGCTGCATTTGGACATGGACTGCTTCAGTATCTGAGGAGTCGTGAATGGTGCTGAACATTGTGCAATCATCAACGAACATCCCTACTTCTGACCTTATAATGGAAGGAAGGTCATTGATGAAGCAGTGGAAGATGGTTGGGCCTAGAACACTACTCTGAGGCACTCTTGCACTGATGTCCTGGAGCTGAGATGACTGACCTGCAACAATCACAACCATCTTCCTTTGTGCTAGGTATGACTCCGACCAGTGGAGAGTTTGCCCCCTGTTTCCCATTGACGCCAGTTTTGCTAGGACTCCTTGACACCACACTTGGTCAACTGCTGTCGTGATGTCAAGGGCAGTTACTCTCACCTAACCTCTGGAGTTTAACTCTTTTGCCCATGTTTGAACCAATGACGTCAGAAGCTGAGTGACCCTAGCAGAATCCAAACTGAGTGTCAGAAAGAGGTAATTGCTAAGCATGTGCCGCTTGATAGCACTACTGATGACCCCTTCCATCACTTTACTGTTGAGAAATAGAGAGAGTTTAAGTCTGTCATTTTTGTATTTGGGGTGTTAAGAATGAGTTTTAGCTTTAAAGTTTAAGTTTGATTTGTATTTTTGTATCTGTGTGTTAAGAGAGTTTTAGTTTCATTTTAAACGGCTGATTACATTTCTAATGAGGAGCTTATGACTGCTGTAAGGTAAAGGTAAACACACAAGAGTAGAAAAACAGCAACAGGGGGCCAGCTAGGCAGTTCCTCCCACAGACATACACACAGAACTAAAGAAACAGCAGCTTTAAGTTCAGCTGAAGCCAGGACCCAGAAAGTCTAGACACTGGGAGAAGGAACTGCAGATTTCCCAAAAGAACAAAAATGTCCAAGCGAAGGAAAAAACCCAAAAATCCAAGGGAGTGGAAGAGGGGAAAGTCCAAAGAAGATCTTGTAGTCAAAGAAAGGACAGGAATCCAGGAAAAGGTCCTGTTAAGAGAAGTTAAGTGTGAGGGGCAGAGAGGAAGGCTCCAAGCTTCAGATTTAAAGAGACAAATGCTGCAGAAAGCAAATTTAAAGTGAGAACAGCTTGCAAGAGGCAAGAATGTCCAAAGAGACAACTGAAGGTCTGTCACTCTTTGCTATGGACATATGAAGCAATGGTGTAATGTTGATGGCTGAGTTAGTGAGAGAGAGTACATGGAAGACAGCTTGAATGCATGTGGTGAACCAGGGAAGAGGAACATCCAAAGGAGAGTTTGAAACCCTGGAGGTGAGCCCTTGCAGAAGGCATTTGTGAGAAAGTCTTGGTTTGGGAGAAGATTCTAAGGAGAGGTCTTGGAGAGTGAAGCCCTCATGTGAAAGACAAAGTGCAGTGAGACTGGTTGGCTCACGGTGTGACAAATGTCTGGGGGGAGTTGAGGAGAGATCCATAGCATCTGGTTGGGGTGGCATCTGTCACTTGGTTTCAGAGTGTGGTGTGTCTGACCACAGGGTGCCATAGGTTTACATGGACTGGGTACTTACTGTGTACGTTAAAATATAGATAAGCTTTTGTAAAATAAAAGCAAAATACTGTGGATGCTGGAAATTTGAAACAAAAACAAAAATAGCTGGAAAAACTCAGCAGGTCTGACGGCAGCTGCAGAGAGGAACACAGTTAACGTATCGAGTGCGTATGACTCTTCATCAGAGCTAAAGAAATATATATTTCTTTATTTCATACTGATGATCAAGAGTAGACTGATGGGGCAGTAATTTGCCGGGTTGGATTTGTCCTGCTTTTTGTGTGCAGGACATAGCTGGGCAATTTTCCACATTGCCTGGTAGATGCCAGTGTTGCAGCTGCACTAGAACAGCTTGGCTAGGCGCGCAGCAAGTTCTGGAGCACAAGTCTTCAGTAGTAATGCCAGAATATTGTCAGGGCTAATAGCCTTTGCAGTATCCAATGCCTTCAGCCATTTCTTGATATCATGTGGAGTGAATCAAATTGGCTAAAGACTGGTGTCTGTGATGCTGGTGTCCTCAGGAGGATATCGAGATGGATATTAGATACCGCTCAGCACTTATGGCTGAAGATTGTTGCGAATTAAGGATGACTCAGAATTAACTCCTGGTTTTGATTTGGCAAGGAGTATTTGTTTAGTGCTTGAACTCAGTGAGGAAGGAGTTGAACTGTATTTTGTTTGATCTAAGAAAATTTCTACTACAGGATGTATTTGTAGGAATAGCTTTGGAAGTGCACTCACCTCTTTCAGACAAATAGACTGGTGACCATGAAATGGTAAAAACATTCAGTTCTTAATGCCTATGAGTTAATGCCAGAGGATTACAGACGGACAATAAGAAATTTAAGGACAAAACAGAGTCAAAAGTTTGTGGAACTAGTTAGAGAAATGGAAATTGTGTTTGATAGGTGAAATTGGTCGATGGAGTTTGAACAAGACTTTGAAAAACTTAGAGAGATGATTCTGATGGAAGAATTTAAAAGTAGTGTCCCTTTGGGAATGAGGCCCTATCTGGAAGACCATAAAAATTTCTAAGATGAGATATGCTGCAGTCATGGCAGATGACTACGAATTGTCTCACAAATATGCTAGTAACAGGTAGGCTTTCAATGTTGTATGCACCTCAAAGTCATGAGCAAAGTGAAGGTGCATGCCACTTATATCCAGTTGTACATCAGACTGGTTTAATTTCCCGCTACTTGATTAAGGTGGAGAACATGATTCCTGCAAGCTGGAATGAGCATTCACGATATGTTACTGCATGCAAATGGAGTGTCACGACATGGATCAGTGGGAATGTCAGCTTGCCATTATGCTGCCATGAAAGTGCTGAGAAGAAAATTCCAACTTGTTTTCTGCCGGCGAAAATCCAACTTTTGGCCTCACGTCTAATTTTCCGCTCCTGTCCGCCATGATTGGGACCGGAAAATTCTGCCCATTATCTTACAGGCCTTTGTTTGAGACCTCACAGAGAAACTGGAGAGATAAGAGACCTGATGGTGACAAGAAATCTGGTTGTCGTGAGGGAGATGGCCATGTTGAAGAAAAGGCACTCCTCAGGGTAGTAAGAGAGAAAGTCCAGAAGATAAGTTTGATAGAAGGGAACTGACTTGCTACCTTTGTCATAAAAAACATGTAAAGGCTGAATGTTGGAAATTGAAAAGCAAGGCTGTAGAATTAATATGGTTGCACAGCACTCCTTCAGAAAACATTAAAGCTTATGACAAGCTGGTAGGTTCTCCTGTGTTTACTACAGTTTCAATCTCAGCTGATATTAATACTGGAAAAGTTAGATCCCAGAGTGAAAACTGGCTTGATAGTTGCTAACTTTTTATAGAAACCGTGAAGGAAAGTTACAGAACAAATTCACAGGAGTTCACTGATCAACTTTTAACACAAAGAATAAAATATTTACTAAACAAGAAAAGGTGAACTACATTACACCAGACACAAAGATTGGAAAGATCTCAATACAAACGCACACTATTCTTTTACCCACAGCAATACCTTTACAGATACACAAATTCAGAGGGTTAAAATGATTTACAATATCTATCTTATACACTAATATTCAGGGTAAGAATGAGGTACATGTGAATTAACAGGATAACTGTGGTCAGACACATGATACTCCAAAATAAATGACAGACGCAGCCAAAGCAAATTTCATGGATTTCTCAACAACCCAGCCAAACATTTGTTACATTGTGAACCAACCAGTCTCACTGAAACTTTGGCTGAAGTTTTCTGTCACCTTTGACATTTGGCGTCATGGCGGGTGAGAGCGGGCAATATGGTGGGAAGGCCAAAAATATCGTCAATGGCGGGCTGCGTTTCCTGTTGCCAGATGTCTGGAACATCATTTTAATACATCTGCATATTATTATAAGCCCTGCTCATCGGAATCATCTCCCCACATTGGATCATCCAGGTACTTCAGCATGCAATCGCATTGACATGTTTCACAACAGCATTTAAAAGGTGTGCACCTGGCGAGCTGAACTTCGAGGGGAACTCAGAGGTGAGTGCACATTAATATTGCACAGCACTCATGAGGGTCACCCATTGGACTTCAAAGTTAAGGTGCTGCTCATTCAGGCGAGGACACAGGCCAGTCGCTTTTTCCCGGCTCGCTGACAATGTATTGCTGGGGCAAGGGCTATATTGCAGTTGGGGCACGTTGAGGGGTGGGGGGCCAAAGCAGCATGTTGTGAGGCAAGTTCGGAGGGGTGGGTTGCAAGGGCTGCACTACAAATGAGACGAGTTGGGGGGCAAGGCAGGATCTAGCGAGGCCAGTTGGGGTGTGCAAGGGCTATACTGCATCTGAGGTGAATTAGGAGGCAAGGCACCACTTTATGAGATGAGTTGGGGGGTGCAAGGGCTGCTGTTATGACACAGCCAATGGTAAATGCTGAGTTGTTCAAATCCCAAAGGGAAATTTGAAACAACTGCCACAACTTGGTTTGTAGTTTGTATAAATTTCGAGAAGTGTGCCTTGAGTTCAGTAGTAAAAAGACCACCAAGTCTTATAAGTTTTTTCAAAACTAGATTAAATATTTATTAACAAGAAAAATTATTTTAAGCACATATTTATGTTTACAAATTGCCACTATAATAACTTCTAAATCCCCTACTTAACCTGACTCCCAGTTATACTTTTGTTAAGGCAGCAGTAAGACACATAGATTTTATAAGTCCCAGGCAAAGTGACACACAATACCCTGAACCAGTTGAGCTTAAAGTGAGTTTTCTTAACATCAGTTCCTTGAAGACAGCAGCTTGAGGCATGGATGCTGAAGGCTTTTCACACTTTTTAGATCTTAAAATGCCTATCCTTTGCTCCTTTATACATATTTTCTCGGTTGAATGCAAATTCCCATTGTTTCACTATGTCTTTGGACTTTACCTTTCTAATAATAAAAACCGCTCATAGTACTGGAAGGTCCCGGCCTGCTTCCAGGGTTCTGCTTTATAACAGTGGCATCCTCCTCAGTCTGTGGAGCTGAAGCTGCTGAGGTCATAGGAGGAGGTGATGCGGATGGGGTGGACAGTCCCAGAGTCACCTGGGTGGATGTTCTCGGGGTGCACAACTGCTGATCCTCCTCCCTATGGATGCCTGAAGGCTCCTGGCTGACTCCTTGAGAAGTAGGGGGAGTTGGAGTGAGATCGAGGTGCCCCACACCCCTCTTGCATTGACACTGTTGGAGGCCAACTATGGCGTCAGCGATGGAATTCAGCTCCACAGCAGTGCACAAGCATGTTGCTGGGGGGAGGGGGTGGTGGGGAAGGGGGAGGGAAGTGGCCACACGTTTAGGGAACCCTGTATAAAGTGCCGTTTTTACTTCTTATGTGCAGATACACAGGGCTGCTCCCTGGCTTGAAGACGTGAAAACCCTGAACTGCGTATAGTGTGGCCATTTCCAGGCTAGCTCATGGGTAAAAGACCCAAGGCTCATTGGGAAATGGAGTTCCCAATCTCCAACTTCAGATTAAGGTGAGTATTTCAGTTTCATCACACTACTAAAGTGGATCAGGAACGCAGGAAATTATGCAAGTTTTCTGTTTAAAAGTAAAGGGTCCTTATTTTGCCTGATGAGGCAGGGAAGTCAACTGTTATTTTTAGAGGTACAGGATCAGCACAATCACTGATGTTGGCAGGTGACATGAATTTATCTCTAGAAGCATTCGTTAAATGAATATATATTAATGTGGGGTATTGATGGAACTTGTTTACCTACTCCTTTGCACAAGAGTTAATTTAAACTTCATCACTGATCCTGTAATTGTCAGTGTCGTTCCTAAATTGCCCATTGAAGATATGGATTTCTTGTAAGGGAATTACTTGGCTGGGGATGGGTATTGACACCTCTGGTGGTTTCAGAAAAGCCCATGAGGCTATTGAAACTGAAGTTGTACAGGAAAATTAAGTGATCCGAAAGAATCGACTACTGCTGCTAAAATCGATGGTTTGACTAAAGGTGTGCGAGGAAGCATCAGAACCGCAGCCTGTTAATTGAAAAGTGACATTGCAGCATCAAGCTGAGACTGAGAAGTTACTGGCAGCTGCGGATGATTTAAAACCATCTGAATTAAGCATGCAAAAAGAGCATGAGCAAGGTGTGGCAAAGCAGATAGCAATAACATTTAAAGCTAAAAATGAAACAAAGGAAAGGCATGCTTTGAAGGAGAATGGAAAAGCTGAGTCCAATTGTTACAGTATAGAGCTGTGGAGAAGGATACTTGTTCTTGAATATAAATTAAACTCCAGGTTTGAACTTAGTGGGAGAAGAAAGGCCAAAAAGAAATTAAGAAAATTCATGAACTGAATAAAAAGGAATATCAAGTTTCCTTAGCTGAACATCAACATAACCTCAATGAGGTCCTGAAAGCAGCTGAAGAGGATTTTCGTTGACAGAAAAATGAACTGCTTGCATGAAAAGAGGTTGGTTAAACCTGTGCCTCCTAGAAAATAAAACTGAAGGGTTAGATTATGAAAAAGAATTTAAAGTTAGAAATTATCCTAAATATAAATAGGAAGAGATGAATTTAATTGTTATGAAGAACAATTCGGATGTTTGGTTGGTTGAAACTTTTTCAATGTTTTGGACATTAAAAACATGCAGACATGAAAGAAAATGGTGATCAGGAGTTAGAAACTGAACAGTGTGGCTCAGATTCTGTTTGAAAAAGTGAAAACCCTGATGATAATTTAATGTTTAACTTTAAAAAGAAGCTAAATAAATTGCTGAATTAAGAGGGTAAGAAGCTATATGACAGGAGTTTCCTCTTGGATTCCAGTTCACAGCCGCCAGTAGCCAGATAGTAGATGGATTGCCAGCAATCAGCGATGTTGTCCTTGACAAAGTTAAGCAAGTCAAACAAATTGTAAAACCTTTGGGCCCATCTTGAATACTATCCCAGGGTCCAGACTGCTCACAATTCAATTCAGCTTTTAAAAAGCAGCATGAAGAATGCAAAACCAAGGAGCAATCCTTTACCCAAGGACATGAAAAAGCTATAAAAACTATGGAAAAGGAGATGTTTTGCGGTGATTATAAGGAAGTGAATTAAGCACCTGTAAAATAAATTCTCGTCCGTAAGAAAGTTGGGACTTTAGGAATTCACGCAAGTTGAACTTTAAATTCTAATTGTCAAATACAATTGGTTGTGTTATGGCTTAAATCTTATAATGTTGCCAAGACAGAATGTTTAAAGGTGAAATGTGACGAAAGGAAAAAGAATGTTAGCTGTACAGCTAGTGCATTAATAGGTTAGTTGTTAAAATGTTTACAGTGTTGAAATTTGTTACATGTTGATAGTGTGGCGAGAAAACATTACTGTACTGCAGTAATGTTTATTCATTTTTCAGGCAGAGGTGTCATGAACACTACACATTACAAGACAATGATGCCTTAAAATGTTCCTTTAGCTTGAAATAAAACAGATAGTGCTCTAAAGCAGGATGGTGAATTCCTCCAAACTACCTCAGTTTGGAGAAATACCCATGTGCTCTTAGGTTGCCATTGGAAGAGAAACTCAAATAGAAAAACATTGAGTTATGGAGTGGCATTTTTAGCACCTTTCACAGGAGCTCACAGATCAGAAGCAATGCTGCTGCTGCTGAGACACAGAGACACAGAGCTGCTGCTCTGGAGAAGTAGTGAAAACTGCTTGGGTTCAAAACTAAGCAGGGTGCTTTTAAGTGTTCAGTTTCTGTTCAAAAGGAAGAGAACAGAGCAGATGGAGCTCTTGAAGATTTAGTGAATGTCGAGGATGTGCCTAGCTGGTGATAATTCTGAAAATATGAACACATGGATAGGAGCAGGTGTAGGCCACTGGGCCCCTCGAGCCTGCTCTGCCATTCAATAAGATTATGGCTGATCTGTTTGCAACCTCAACTACACATTCCCACCTACCCTTGATAATCTTTCACCACTTTGCTTACCAAGAATCCATCTATCCCTGTCTTTAAAATACTCAAAAGAATCTGCTTCCACTATCTTTTGAGGAAAAGAGTTCCAAAGACTCACTACTCACTGAGAGAAAAAAAATGCTCCTCATCTCTGTCTTAGAAAGCTCTAGATTTTTCCACAAGAGGAAAAATCCTTTCCACATCCACCCTGTCAAGACCCCTCAGGATCGTACATGTTTCAATCAAGTCACCTCTTACTCTTCTAAACTCCAGTGGATACAAGCCCAGCATGTCCAACCTTTCCTCATAAGACAACCATCCCATTCCAGGAATTAGTTTAGTAAACCTCCTCTGAATTGCTTCCAATGCATTTCCATCCTTCCTTAAAGAAAGAGACCAAATGTGTACACAGTACTCCAGATGTGGTCTCAGCAATGCCCTGTATAACTGAAGTATAACCTCCCTACTTTTGTATTCAATTCCCCTCACCATAAATGATAACATTCTATTAGCTTTCCTAATTACTAGCTTTACCTGCATAATAACCTTTTGCGATTCATGCGCTAGGACACCCAGATCCCTCTGCATCTCAGAGTTCTGCAATCTTTCACCATTTAGGTAAATGCTTTTTTTTTATTCCTAATGGACAATTTCACATTTTCCCACATTATACTCCATTTGAAAGTCTTTGCCCACTCATTTAACCTATCTATATCCATTTGTGGCCTCCTTATGGGTTCTTTACAACTTAGTCTCCTACCTGTCTTTGTGTCATCCACAAATTTGGCAACCATCCCTTTAATCCCTTCATCCAAGTCATTTATATAAATTGTAAAAAGTTGAGGCCCCAGCATTGATTTCTGTGGCACACCACTCGTTACAACTTGCTAACTAGAAAATGACCCATTTATGCCTACCCTCTATTAGCTAGCCAATTTTCTATCTATGCCAATATCTTACCTCATAAACCAGGAGCTTTAGTTTTCCACAATAACCTTTCATAAGGCACCTTACCAAATGCCTTCTGGAAATCTAAGTACGGTACATCCACCAGTTCCGGTCTATCAACAGCACGTGTTACTTCTTCAAAGAACTCAAATAAATTGGTTAAACATGATTTCCCTCTCACAAAACCATGTTGACTCTGCCTGATTACCTTGAATTTATCTAACTGCCCTGCTATAACATCTTTAATAAAAGCTTCTAACATTTTCCCCATGTAATCTGGAAAACTCAGGTGGAGTAGAATAATTGGCGAAGGATACTGGAAGTTTTGACCTAGGCTATGTTTTATTTTGCAATGGTATGGAGAAGTGAGCCTCTGCTGGAGAGCTGGGAGTGTCTTTGAGACTATCCCTTTAATGCTGCGTATCTGCCGGAAGTGTGGTGTAGAGTAAAAACATTTTATAAGGCATATTTCAAATACATTACCTAGTTAATGCAAAACTTTTTCTTTAGTTTGATGTATTAGTTGCCATTTAATTAATGTTTGATCTAGGTTGATTTTAGTTTGTTACAGTAAAAATCTTTAAATTAAATTTTGTCCTTCAGTTATTCCCATTGGCGAATACATCACTTCTTAAAAGTTTCTACTGGGATCATGATACATTGTAAAATAAGAATAAGAGTAGGTCATTCAGCTGTGTGAACTTATTCCGCTATTCATTATATTAGGGCTGATCTGAACCTCAACTCCATTTGCCCACCTTTGATCTATGGACCTTCATATCCTCACTTTATAAAAATTTGTCGATCCTACTGTTAAAGATTTCAATTGACCCAATATCTACAAAATCTAAGATTTTGGGGCGAGAATTCCAAATGTTCACTAACCTTTATGGGGTGCTTCCTAAATTCACTCCGGGCTGAGTTCTAATTTTAAAACTATTTTGGATTCTCTCACCAGAGGAAATATCTAATATCTATATCTAATCAATCAAGTTCTCTAATCATTTTAAATTCCTGAATTAGATCATCCGAGGGAGACAAAGTCAAGTTTCTGTAACTTGTCATAATTTGACCTTTTAAAACCAAGTATCATCCTTGTGAACCTCAAAGGCCAATATATCCTTCCTGAGATGAGGTGCCTTAAACCAGACTCCATAAGAGGTCTGACCAAGGCTCCATTCAACTGAAGAATAACTTCTTTTGTATTCTAGTCCTCTTGAAATAAAGTCCAATATCCCACTCATCTTTTGAAAACTGCTGGTTTTACTTATTCACTAAAGCTGTCTGTCCCTTTATAACTTTCTGCTTCCATCTACACAATTTACTGTGTTTCCTAACATAGCGTCACATAAATATTTTGATGTAAACTCTCTATTTCTTCACCCAGGTCATTGATACATATGGTAAAAAGCCAGTGTGGAATGCAACTAGCCACAGCCCAACAATCAGAGCACACTAACTTTATCTCTACTCTTTGTCTTCTACTTCCTAATCAATTACCAACCTTGTGACTTTTGTACCTGTCCCACCAGCCATTTAATTGGAAATAATGGTTCCCAGAAACATCTTCCGTCACCATCAGCCCTGGTATCCAATCTGTTAGTTCTAATATTTAACAAAGTACCACTTCAACATCTAGTTATGTTCCCCTAATCTGCATGCCAATCCCCAGTGCCATTGTCTATCTCTACCTGGGCCTCAGGATTTCATAATTTAAGCACCACTAAGTGTCCAAGTTTCCAAACGTACAGATGAATGCATTTGATTTTAAATGGATGAATTGTTGTCGGCAAAGTTCAAAATTTACATCGTTTAAGGTATTAACTGGCTCTCGTTAAAAAGTTAACATACAAACGTTTACTCATTGACATGAACTACAAACGTATTCTGCCATTGTGTCTTTGTCAATCAATCAAGTTCAAAGTCCTTTTTGTCTAGGATATTTTGTGCAGATTTTCTCATTACCTTCAATCAATTTTGGAATTTGACATTTAAGCCCTTCCAAGGCTGGAACAAATGGAATTTATATGGTTCATGGCATGGGTTTGCCTATATTGGCTACTCATGAGGTATGTCACGCTGTTATTTTTGCCTTGAGGACAAGGGCAGTCACACTCACCTCACCTCTTGAATACGGCTTTTTCCCATGTTTGGGCTAAGACTGTAATGAGGTTTGGAGCTGAGTGACCTTGGCAGAACACAAACTGAGCATCGGTGAACATGTTATTGCTGAGTGAGCTTTCAGGCTGAGGTTCTCCTCAGTTGTTTGGGGATTATATGAGTGGGACCAGCAGATCTAGATGTAAAGAATAGCTCTGTTCTTCTCTGAACCATTCAACTAGCGTTCCTTCTCCTTCAAATAAAGTGGCTGCTAGGATAAGGATAGAATAACTTAATCATCTGGCTGGATTCTCTTAGGATGCAAGTGCAAATCAGAGCCAGTGGCCAAAGTGGAACTGGCTAGAATGTGCTGATCACAAGGACCTTGTGTGGGCAGCAGTTGACATCAAATTTGCAACAGCAATAACAACTTTCATTTATGCAGCACCTAAAGGTAACATAGAAATAGGGATGGGCCTGTATATAAATAGCAAACATTGTAGTGTCCCAACTCATAGGAATTTTATGGCCCTGTCATGGTGGGGGCGGGACCGTAAAACGTGGCGAGCTGTTCAAAAGTCCATTGAATTCGGCAGGACTGGAAAATCCCATCGGCGGGTGTGACCCTAAATTTCCACCCATCAGGGGCAGAATTTTGCCGTCGGTGAGCAGGGGGTCGGGCCCGCTTGCTGACGTGTAAAATGACGCGGGATGACATTGGGCGGAACCCCCGATGTCATCCCGCCCCACTTAAATTTTCAGGAAGGTGGGGGCACAGCAAAATCAGCTGCGGACCCACCGTCCTGTCAATGGTCAATTGAGGCTGTTGACAGGATCATTTAAACAATTAAAGGACCTGCCCATCCAATCTTAATGTTGGCAGGCGGGCCAGGAACCCGGGTGGGATGAGGTTTCATGCAGGGTTTTAAAAATTTTAATAAAGTTTTTCTGTAAATTATGAACATGTCCCATCTCATGTGACATTGTCACTTGAGGGCGACATGTTAGGGAATTTTTTTTTTCTATTTTTAATATTTTTCAAAGTGTAAGCGATCTCCCTCAGGCTGCACTTAGCCTCAAGGAGATGTACGCTCTTTTATGCACATGGGCGAAAGACCGCACTCTCGCTTTTAGGGAATACCCCCCCCACCCCACCACTCGCACAGGAAGCACATAGCGCTTCCTGCCGGACATCACTCTGGGCGGGCCTTAATTGGCCCGCCCATGTAAAATGGTGGTGTGGCCCGCTTCGCTGGCGGGGATCGGCTCCCCGCCCACCGGAGATTGGGTCGGGCCCGCCCGCCCGACAGCCAGAAAATTCTGCCCAAGATCTTTGTGCAACTCTGTTACTGGCAACACTAGCATTTACGTCACAGGATCACAGAATCACAGAATTGTTATGATGCAGAAGGAGGCCATTTGGCCCATTGTGTCTGCACCTGCTCTCCAAATGAACATTTCCTTCCGAGCTGCCCTTTAGAAGGTGGCGATGAGCCACCTCACTTTATAGGATAAATGTATCAAAAAAAAATTGGGCGGAAGTTAATGGTGCCAGTAGGTCCATCCAGCAACTGCAGAGCCAGTGACATCTCCGCTGTGCCCATTTCCCAAGTTCCATCGAGACTAAATGCCAATCAGGTAGCCTGATGATTCCTATTGGGGTTTCCAACTCCTGCAGGGGAAATTCCCTGCATGAATTCCTCCTGCAGGTAGATGTCCTGCCTCCCAGAGCTGCCGGCCAATCAGAGGCCGCAGCTCTCCAGTAGTAGAAGTGCCACCATGAGTGGTGGCCACTGCTGGTACTGCAATAGACCTGTGGCTAATGATCAGCATTGGAGTGCCCAGAACATAGGTAAGTGGAGTTGCTGGAATTATAAAGGGTTTGGGTGAGACCAAACTTGCAGTGCTGTGTACAATTTTCATCACTTTACCTAAGGAAAGATATACTTGTCTTAGAGGGGGGGAAACAAAGGTTCATTAGATTGATTCCTCAGATGAGAGGGCTGTCCTATGAGAAAGTATACAGTAGAATGAACCTATATTTTCTGGAGTTTAAAAGAGTGGGAGGTGATCTCATTGAAATGTATAGAATTCCTACAGGGCTTGACTAAGTCAATGCTGAGATGCTGTTTCCCCTGGCTGGAGCCCCTAGAACTAGCATTATAGATGCAAGCTAATAATGGGCTACCCATTTAGGACTGAGGGAGGAGAAAGTTCTTCACTCAGAATGTTGTGAACTTTTGGAATTCTTTACCTCAGATGTTTGTGGATACTCAGCTGTTGAATATATTCAAAATTGAAGTCGATAGATTTTTGGGTACTAAAGGAATACAGCGATATGGGGATACAGTGGGAAAGTGGACTTATTACAGAAGTTCAGCCATGATCTTAAATGGTGGAGATGGCGAGAGGGACTGCATGCTCCTACTGTGTGTTCCCACTTCTTAAGTTCTTAAAGATTGTTGAATTCTAAGCGCAAGTTATGTTCAATATAAATCAAGTTCCTATGATTTTTTTGCTAGTTTAGAAATCATTATAGGCCCTCCCTACTAAACTGGCCAAGCCTCTAGAGTGCATTAATTGCCATTGAGAGTTTCCTGTACATGAGCTCATATGTAGGTCTTTGATAAGGCTATAAAATTAAGTCGGTTCCTTTGGAGGCAAGAGGAGTAATAGGAACATTTTTAAAGCTTTTGAACATTTTTTTTATTTATCAAATATTTGACCTACAGTACCTCAAGATAAGTAGCAAGTGGTTCTGTGTATTTTGAAAGTCATTTTCAGTCATTTAAAATGAGGTTACTCACAGGTGGTGGATTGACAAAATTAGAATGCTAATTGTTGGTGATAAACACATTTTCAGCTATCTTAGGAACAGAAGAGCGGGAGTAGGCCATTCAGCCTATTGAGCCTGCTCTGCCATTCAGTCAGATCATGGTTGATCATCTACCTCCATGCCATTTTCCCCCACTATCCCCACAACCCCTTGATGTCATCAGTATCTGGAAATCTGTCGATTTCTGCCTTGAACATGCTCAATGATTGAACTTCCACAGCCCTCTGGAGTGGAGAAATCTAAAGATTCACTACCTTCTGAGTGAAGAAATTCCCCCTCATCCCAGTCATGAATGGCCTGCCCCTTATTGTGTCCCCTGTCTCCTGGTTCTTGACTCACCAGCCATGGGAAACAATCTATCTACTTCTACCCTGTGATGCCCTGTAAGAATTGTATAAATTTCAATGAGATCACCTCTCATTCTTTTAAACTCTAGAGAATACAAGCCCAGTTCCCTCAATTTCTCCTCATAAGACAATCCCGCCATCCCGGATTAATGAACCAAACTGCATCAAGTTACTGCTCTTAAATATGTGAAAGAGTATATTTTAAAATCAAAATTTTTTAAAACATTACCTGATAGCAATGGTCCGTGGTAGAGTTTGCAATTGGAGATATGCCAATGAATTTGCATGGAAAGTTGCGAAAAAAAAACCTTTTCCAAAGGTGTGTAAGTTTGGGTGCAATTTGTGCCTGTTTTGTTTATTGTGCCCAAGGAGGAAATTCTACCCCCAGGTATCAAATTTGTATTTTATCTCTGTTACTTTATAGTCACAGTGGAAGATTTCAATTTAAAAACTCCTTGTTAGCTTTCACTGCTTGATCAGCATCATTAAATCACAGCATGGGAATCTTTGCCTTAGCCGCTCATGAGTTCACCAAAAGATATTAAAACAAATTCATTCCCTTCACATTGATAGATGTAGCAACACAATAGAAATGTTAGGAGCAGCAGAAGGTAATTTTTTTCACTTACAGAAAAATGCAACTGCATGGAAAATCTATCACACTAAAATTAAAGGGTGGTGGGTGCTGAAATACACTCAGCAGACATTTGGTCTGCTTTCTTGTACTGCAGTAAGCGGCTGTTGATGTTGGAAAATGAAGGTGCTAGCTCATTTTAAATGCATATTGTTAATGAGTACTATGCTGTTGTGATCCCTTTCTATTGCCAAGAGTAAGTACAACATTAAAATAGGTGAGACCTACAGAAAACAAATATAAGTGGTGTGAACAAAGGTCTTTGTTTTCTGTCTGTCTAATGCACTGGATTCTTTTCCTCTGTGAATATAAATTACAATACTGACTGACAAGAGTTATTCACCTACCAAAATGTTAACTGAATATTTATTGCAACTAATTTGCTGCATTCATTTGTGTTTATTTCTTTACAATCATTTTAGAAATATTTCTGAACTGGATGAATTCCAGAGTGGCTAATGTATCAACATATAGGAGGTAGGTGGATAAAGAGGAGTCATGAAACCTGTTTGACTGTCTATGGGGCTAGATTTTCTGCAGCGGAATTTTACGTCAGCGGGATTTTACGGTTCCCCTGAAGCCAATGGAGCTTAGAGTAGCTCACTGCATTTTAAGGCCCCATGTCTGCCGTGATGGGGCCGTAAACTTCCAGCCCTGGAGTCTTTCCCTAACGTAGCCTAATTTATTTTTCTCTGTTTTTATTTGCCTTTCCAAGGAGATTCAATAACTGCATGGCTGGGGAGAGGGCACATTATGTGCAGAAGTTACACCACTTCAGTATAGGTCAGCCACGATGATCTTTATCTGGCCTTGGTTTCTTTGTGTTTTCAGGAGCTATCCTTACTGGCCTTCCATCATCCATCCTCCACAAACTCCAGTTTATCCAAAACACTGCCTCATGTAGTATGTCCTTGCTGATCTACATTGGCTCCCTTCCACTTCTCTTCCTTCCATTGTACAAACTCACCCCTAACACATCCTAATGCCTCAACTTAAAATTCTATCCCCAAATTTAAATTCCTTCCTGCCTGCCACCTCTCCACCTCCTTAAACTCTAAATTTTCTGCACTTAGTTTCTCTGATCCTATCTCCAATGCATTCCCCATTTATCCCATAATTTTCAGCACAATTTCCCTTCCCTGCATCTTACTAACTGGAATTCTCTCTCTAAATTCCTTCAACTCCCTCTCTTCTTTTAAAGATCTCCTGAAAATCAATTTCTTTGACCAATATCTTGCCCATCACTCTTAATGTCTCCACCCTGGCTTCACCTCCATTTATTATATGTCTCTCATTGACGCGCTCTGGGATGTTCTTTATGTTAAAGGTGTTTAATAAATGCAAGCTGTTGTTTATGGTCATCTTGGGTTTAATGTCTAATATGACAGATGATACCTCCAGCAATTCAGAACTCCCTCAGTCCCAGAATGACGGCCTAGATTATGCACTCAGGCCCCTTGAAGTGGGACTTGAACCCACTGCCTTCTGATTCAAAGGCGCTGCTAGCATCTGAGATGAGACAAGTTG
The DNA here is from genome assembly GCF_017639515.1 of Carcharodon carcharias. Taxonomy (NCBI): domain Eukaryota; kingdom Metazoa; phylum Chordata; class Chondrichthyes; order Lamniformes; family Lamnidae; genus Carcharodon; species Carcharodon carcharias. Next base: position 62,290,013 of record NC_054469.1, read on the forward strand.
ACATTTAACACACAAGCTGAAGATGCTGATAGTCCCTCTAGGCCAATTTTAACTCACAGCAGGAAATTGAAAGAAATGTTTGACAGTCCACACAGGATTGTCAGAAGGTCGAGCAGGTTTCCAGACTTCGTTTCAATGTCACAAGTCCATTGTCTGGGGAAGGTAAAGAAGATCATGGAGACCATCAAGAGAAGGTTACCAGCCCCAAGGTAATTCCAGGAGGGGAGGTAGTATTGTTGGGGTCATGGGGCTAGAGTGGTGGAGCAGCTGAGGACAGGAGAGGCAGAACATTTCTTGTGGGGCCCACAGGAGGAATTTTATTTTTACAGTTGAACTTGCATGTTGCTGAAAAGAGAGATGCATTGCTGAAGCTTTTCGTCTTGCACTTATCAGGCCAAACACAAGAATGCCAAATTTTAAACAACCACAACAATTTAAACTACAGGAGGAAAGGGTGCAGAGTGGCTGGCAGGTCAACTCTGATTAGTTGAGGCATTGCCATGGAGAAAGCAACAGGGAACCAGAGGTTTCCCAAGCTCCTGGGTAATTCAAAAAAAGATGCAAGTCTTGAATGTATTCCTTTTGTTTGCAAAACACGAGTCTCTGCTTATGAAAGTATGTCACTTCTAGCAAGCATAAATGAGCCATATAATGAGCTGGACTGATCATCTTAACTTGGTTGTCAGTGTATCTATTAGTGCATTCAGAATTGTTTGGCCAATTCTTTCCAATCACAGAATCACATCTAACAGTGGATGTTTTGTTCTGGATTTTGCAAGTGCGGGGTGGTTGAGTACAATCTATACTCGGCCTATTGCGAAAACAAAAAACAACATGTTGTTTGATTTGATCAGCCAATCATTGGGATATACATAGGCATTCCATCAAGGGCTCATAATCTGTTTGCGAGCATTTCCAGTCAGCATCCAATATTCGGCCTCAATAGATCTTTAACAAGTTTCAGTGGCTACCTGCTGCATGCAGGAAGGTAGCCCTGCCACCACTCCATCATGCTTCTGGGAAATGGCTCCTAGATGGGATGGCAGCAAGGAACTGGCACGCTGGCCAGTGCCATGAAATTCTGCACCCATCTGTCACTATTTCTGCCCCCACTGCAGCCTAAAAATTCAGCCCATAGTGTTTGTAGCCGTGTGCTTTGTTGCAACATTTAAAGATTCACAGTATTGGTCTGGCGCTAAGGGTGCAACACATCATAATTCCTACTTACCTTTAAGATTGGCACACAAAATTAGTAAACAGGCCTTCCTAGTCACCGCCACTTTAAATAGGCACTAAATATCAGCAATGCTTTCTCAGGGCTGAAATTGGGCTTTGGGTGAAAAAATTGATTCAAATAAATTTGTCATGCTTAACAAGAGGAACATGAGCCACGTGGGCTTATTTTCTGTTCTCCCTAATGCTAGTCTATAATGTCATTATTAGTGACTTGCATCATTCAGATGCCATTATATTTTCATCAAAATCTGGCCCATTCTTTATAAAATTCTTCATTGTTTCATAGCTTGCTATTGTGAGATTTGAACTCTTGATACTCTTTTGAGTAAACCTGTTTCCATCTGTTTCAGATGAAGTTACATTGTTTCATAGTTTGCCATTGTGAGATTTGAACTCTTGATCTTGGGGTTACAAACCCAGTACCATAACCACTTGGCTATTTAAGCCAAGCCTGCACTCTGCAGTTTTGCTATCAACAAGCTCATCTGACAACATGAATCATGCTTTCCTAATTATGTCTGCAACACTGGTGTACATCATCATGTAATCAGTCATCAAAAAACTATCGCAGATTGTATTGAAGGCAGAGACAGCATTATTATTATTCTCCATGGGCCACTGAGGCCCACGTGATAGTAACAAAACATGTTACTTAATTCTGTCTTGGACTTTTACCTCTATCTTTTTGTATATTTGCAGGTTCACTTCAGCTGTGTCCATTGTTAGGTTGTATTACCTAGATTTCCTCCTGATCGACTTCCACCTCTTGTCCTTTGTAACTTCCATTTTCATGTTGCTTAGGGATCCTCCTGTAAGGAGACAATTAAAGTTAAACGTTCCTTAATCATTCCACAATAGTATGTTATGAAGGAAAACATTTTTACTCTTCTCAAAAAACTACCAGCATCTTCTTTCTTCCTCCAAATACAGGCTGGGATTTTCTGGTGCCATTGTGGAGAGACCCATCACAGGAGATTTGGCGGCCAGCCAACATTCCATTGACTTGTGGCAGGACTGGACGATTCTGGTGGCAGTCTTTCAAACACACTTCAAGCGTTAGTGCAACTCTCATCTTTCTGGGAAAACAGCAAATATTTCTGAAATGTTCAGTCTCATTTGCTACTTTATTTTTATTGGGATGGTGTAATAGTATTGTTACTGGGCTAGTAATCCAGAGACCCAGGGTAATGCTCTGAGAACCGGGTTCGAGTCCCGCCATGGCAGATGGTGGAATTTGAATTCAATAAAAATCTGGAATTAAAAGCCTAATGATGACCATGAAACCATTATCAATTGTTTTAAAAACCCGTCTGGTTCACTAATGTCCTTAGAGAAGGAAATCTGCTGTCCCTACCTGGTCTGGCTGACATGTGACTCCAGATCCACAGCAATGTGATTGACTCTTAAATACCCTCTAAAATGGCCTAGCAAGCCACTCTGTTGTATAAAACTGCTACAGAGTCTCAAAAAAGGAATAAAATCAGATGGACCACCCGGCATCGAGCTAGGCACTGGAAACGATAATGGCAAATTCAGCCTGTCGACCATGCAAAGTCGTCCTTACTAACGTCTGGGGGGCTAGCGCCAAAATTGGGAGAGCTGTCCCACAGACTAGTCAATCAACAGCCTGACATAGTCATCCTTTCAGAATCACACCTTACAGATCATGTCCCAGACACCACCATCACCATCCATGGGTATGTCTTGTCCCAACGACAGGCCAGGCCCAGCAGAGGTGGTAGCACAGTGGTATACAATCAGGAGGGAGGTGCCCTTGGAGTCCTCAACATTGACTCTGGACCCAATGAAGCCTCATGGCATCGGGTCAAACATGGGCAAGGAAACCTCCTGCTGATTACCACATACCGCCCTCCCTCAGCTGATGAATCAGTGCTCTTCCTTGTTGAACATCACTTAGAGGAAGCACTGAGGGTGGCAAGGGTGCAGAAGGTACTCTGGGTGGGGGACTTCAATGTCCACCACCAAGCATAGCTCGGTAGCACCACTACTAACCGAGCTGGTTGAGCCCTAAAGGACATAACTGCTAGGTGGGGTCTGCAGCAGGTGGTGAGGGAACCAACAAGAGGGAAAAAGCATACTTGACCTTATCCTCACCAACCTGCCTGCTGCAGATGCATCTGTCCATGACATTATCAGTAGGAGTGACCGCTGCATAGTCCTTGTGGAGACGAAGTCCCGCTTTCACATTGAGGATACCCTCAGTTCCTGACCTCATTACAGTCTCGGTTCAAACATGGACAAAAGAGCTGAACTCCTGAGGTGAGGTGAGAGTGACTGCCCTTGACATCAAGGCCACATTTGACCGAGTGTGGCATCAAGGAGCCTTAGCAAAACTGGAGTCAATGGGAATCAGGGGGAAAACCCTTCTTTGGATCTAGCCATACCTAGCACAAAGGAAGATGGTTGTGGTTGTTGGAGGTCAGTCACCTTAGCTGCAGGACATCACTGCAAGGGTTCCTCAGGGTAGTGTCCTCAGTCCAACCATCTTCAGCTGCTTCATCAATGACCTTTCTTCCATCATAAGGTCAGAAGTGGGGATGTTTGCTGATGATTGCACAATGTTAAGCACCATTTGCGACTTCTCAGATACTGAAGCAGTCCATATCCAAATGCAGCAAGACCTGGACAATATCCAGGCTTGGGCTGACAAGTGGCAAGTAACATTCGTACCACACAAATGCCAGGCAATGACCATCTCCAACAAGAGAGAATCTAACCTTCGCCGCTTGATGTTCAACGGCATTACCATCACTGAATCCCCCACTATCAACATCCTGGGGTTTACCACTGACCAGAAACTGAACTGGACTAGCCATATAAATGCTGTGGTTACAAGAGCAGGTCAGAGGCTAGGAATTGTGCAATGAGTAACTCACCTCCTGACTCCCCAAAGCCTGTCCATCATCTATAAGGCACAAGTTAGGATTGTGATGGAATACCCTCCAACTTGCCTGGATAAGTGCATTCCCACAACATTCAAGAAGCTTGACACCATCCAGGACAAAGCAGCCCGCTTGATTGGCACAACATCCACACACATTCACTCCCTTCACTACCAACGCACAGTAGCGGCAGTGTGTACCATCTACAAGATGCGCTGCAGGACTTCACCAAGGCTCCTTCGAAAGAACCTTCTAAACCCACGGCCAATACCATCTAGAAGGACAAGGGCAGCCGATAGATGGGAACACCACCACCTGGAAGTTCCCCTCCAAGACACTCACCATCTTGACTTGGAAATATATCGCCGTTCCTTCACTGTCGCTGGGTCAATATCCTGGAACTCCTTCCTAACAACACTATGGGTGCACCTACTGTAGCAGTTCAAGAAGGCAGCTTACCACCACCTTCTTAAGGGCAATTAGGGATGGGCGATAAATGCTGACCCAGCCAGCAACACCCACATCTCAAGAATGAAAAAAAGAACAGTGCCTTGGCTGGTGCCTGTTTTCAAATCATTGTTATTTTCTCCAATGAAATGCTGCTCTTTAACCAGTGAGCATTGTGTTCTTCACTCATCTATTTTGATGTATGATCTCTCTATATGCATCAGTATGGAATGGTCTCTCTTTTCCTGTGAGATATTCTGTCCAATAAAACTTGACTTTCTAACTGCAGCATAAAATTAAGGCTTGATCTGAGCAATATATAGAACTCCACAGGAATATGCTATGTAGAAATTGGGAAATTACAGCACAGCTAAGATTCATTATGTTCTCCTCACCCTTCAATACTTGACTATAAAGCTTAACTGTTTTATTTAAAAATATATCATAAAAGTTGAACCAGTTTTACTACCACCCAGCTGCATTGGTCAAAAGCCACATAACAAGAGGCCACACTAAATTACATCAAGATGGATTATCACTGCCATAATGCCTCGAGTAAATAAAAACTTTATAGCTAAAAATAATGACATAATCCCATAATTGTATAATATCTACAACTGAGGAAATGATAGTTATTGATAGAAAGTAGCGTTAGTGAATGAAGGGAGAAAGACACTGCAGCAATTGGTTCCAACCAATCAATGAAATAAAAAGCAAAATGCCGCAGATCCTGGGAATTAAAATCTCTACATTGAATTATTCAAATAATAATGATAATGCCTCACAGAGAAAGAGTGGCCATTCAAAACTGATGCATGTAGAAACATCATGCTTCAATATAATTGAGTGAAGAGCAACATTTCATTTGAAGATGCTACAAAAAGTATTAACTATAGTGCTATAGGGTTGAAGCCCTAACTTCTCCATTCAGTTTCCATGGTGTTACATTTATCAGGATACAGCAGAGAAATTCTGAAAAGAGACAGCTGTCACAGTTTATCAATCACATAACAATTGGACTCTATTATAGCACTATATTTTGTTTAGTCTATTAGGTATTTTTGGATTTCCACAATTGCACTGTTAGTAACTGCCCTTTGAAGACAAGAGGCAAGATAAAAAACTAATTGTCAGCAGATGTTCTCTTTTAGAGATTCAGACAGTTAGACATTTTCTGTGTAAACATATCACACATCCTGAGATTGACAATGATAAATCTTGCTGTGCCTATACATGCTTAAGAAAATAAGTAGCAGAAAGAACTGCCACCAGTTGAACATAAAATAATTGGAAAGAGGATCAGAAGTAGGACACACGGCCTCTCATGCCTGCTATAGCATTCAAGAAGATCATGGCTGATCTATATCAACTCCATTTTCCTGCTCTATTCACATAAACAAATCAGCCATGATAAATGCCAAATAAAAACAGAGAATTTTGGAAATGTTCAACAGGTTTGGGAGTATCCATAGAGAGAGAGAAGCAGAGCTAACATTTCAGGTTGCATGATAAATGAATAATTGCTTGAAATAAACAACTGGGAAACAAATAATTGTAAACATAAATGTTGTAAACAACATTAACCCTTGAACTCTCAGCAGCTCCAGGAAGACTGATCTTTGTTAACATTTCAACTCCCACATTGTGACAGGAACACAAGAACACAAGAAAAAGGAGCAGAAATAGACCATATGGCCCTTCGAGTTTGATCCACCATTCAATACGATCAATCCCAGGATCTTGGGCTTCAACTCCATTTTCTCACCCACTCCCCATATCCCTTAATTTCGAGAGACCAAAAATCTGTCTATCCCAGCCTTAACTGTATTCAACGATGGAGCATCTACAACCCTCTGTGGTATAGAACTCCAAAGATTGACAACCCTTTGAGTGACGTAATTTCTCCTCAACCCAGTCCTAAATGATCAGCCCTTATCTTGAGACTGTGCCCTGTGTTTTAAATATTGCAACTAGTGAAAACATTCTCTTGGTGTCTACCCTACCAAGCCCCTTCAGAATTTTGTAGGTTTCAATGAGATCGCCTCTTATTCTTCTAAACTCAAGACAATATAAGCCCAATTTACTTAGCCTCTCATCAAAGGCAGTCCCTTAACCCAGGAACCAATCTAGTGAACCTTCACTGTACCACCTCCAATGCAAATATATCCTTTCTTAAATGTGGAAACCAAAACTGCACACAGTATTCCAGATGTTGCCTCACCAAAGCCCGGTACAGCTATAGCAAGACTTCTTCATTCTTGTACTCTGATCCCCTTGCAATAAAGCCCAATATGCCATTTACCTTTCTAATTGCTTGCTGCACCTGCATGCTAACTTTCTGTGTTCCTTGCATAAGCACACCCAAGTCTCTTTGAACATCAACACTTACAAGTTTCACACCTTTCATAAAACATTCTGCTTTTCTATTCTTATGACCAAAGTGAATAACTTCACGTCTCCCCTACATTACACCCCAGCTTCTATCTTGTTGCCTACTCACTTAACCTCTCTTTGCAGCCTCTCTGTCCTCCCGACAGCTTACCTTCCCACCCAGCTTGGTATCGTCAGCAAACTTTTATACATTAACCTCTGTCTCTGCATCCAAGTCATTAATATAGATTGTAAATAGCTGAGGCCCCAGCACTGATCCCTGCCACACTTCACTATTCATTGCCTGCCAACTTGAGAAACCCCGTTTATGCCAATTCTCTGCTTTCAGTCCATTAACCAATCCTCCACCTACTCTAAAACATTATCCCCAACTCCATGAGACTTTATCTTGCCTATTAACCTTTTGGTGTGGCATCTTATCAAATGCCTTTTGGAAATCCTGGTATACAACATCTACTGGTTCCTTTTTATCTACCCTACTAGTTACATCTCAAAATAATCTAATAAGTTTGTCAAACAGGATTTACCTTTAGTGAACCCATGTGTGAAACTGAATAGTGAACAAGTATTTTGGCACCAATAGGTCAAGAATAACTTTATTACTATAATAGCATTGCATAGTTTTATGGCGTTGTGGTTATGTTAGGAGATGAGTATGCTTGAGGCATGGATTAATGATCCAGTGATATAAATTCAAATCCCAGTGAGGGAATTTAAACTTAATTGCATATACCTAAAGTAAAAAGCTAGTGCGAGTGATGGTGACAATGGTTGAATTTTACACTGATCGGCAGGCGTGTAGCAGACCCAATCAGGCGTGAAATCATGCAACATATTTCTGTCAACGGGCACGCACAAAAGTTGGACATGCACCCGCTGACAGTTAAGAGGGCAATTAAGCTCATTAATGGCGCAGTTGTCTGTCATTTCATATATCGCATCCAACATTACGGTTGGCAGACGGGCGAGTTGGCCAGGCAGCATTTGCATTTTTCAACTATTTTTCCATGGGTGGGATGAGATTTCCAAGATGAAATAAAATAAAATATAAATAAATTTCTGTGGATGGCATTTTCATTAGCTAAACTTTCAAGTGACTGATTATGATGCATGGACACTTTTTTTCAGCCTTTGAAACATTTGTTTTTGCTGCTCCCTGAGGCAGCTCTCTGCCTTCAGGGAGCTTTCTGTCAGCGCTGGCCCGTGCACATGTTGATGTCAGTGCCCGCCCTCTTCCTGCCCCCACCCCGGCAGCGCTGAGCTTTTCAGCGCGTGTATCACGCTGGCTGGCCATTAATTGGCCAGCCAGTGTGAAATCATGGTCGAGGGCCGATCCTGGTCGGCAGTCCATACCCCAGCCAATCCTGGGCCTGCCGATTGCGCCTACCTGCCGCCCTAAAACTTCTGCTTGTTACAGCTTGCCAACCTGAAAAAGACTTATTTATCTCTACTGTCTGCTTACTATTAGCTAACCAATCCTTTATCCATGCTAATGTGTTGCTCTATACGCCATGTGTTCTTATCTTGTGTAGTAACCTTTGATATGGCACTTTATCAAATGCCTTTTGGACATCCAAGTATCACATCTATAGGTTCCCCTTTATCCATGTTGCTTGTTACTTCCTCAAAAGGCTCTAATAAATTAGTTAAACACAATTTGCCTTTCACAAAACCATGTTCACTCTGCCTGATCAAATTATGATTTCCTAAGTATGCTGCTATAACCCCCTTAATAATGGATTCTAGCAACTTCCCCACGATAGATGTTAGGCTAACTGGCCTATAGTTTCCAGTTTTCTGTCTCCCTCCTTTCTTAAATAAAAGTGTTTTGTCTGATATTTCCCAATCTGCTGGGACCCTTTCCAAATCTTAGGAATTTTGGAAGATTGTAACTATCTCTGCAGCTACCTCCTGTAAGACCCTAGGATGTAGGCCATCTGGTCGCGGGGGCTTGTCAGCCTTTAGGTCTAATAGTTTTCCCAGCACCTTTTCCATAGTAATGGTGATTGAATTGAGTTCCTGCCTTCTTTCACTTCTTGATTTTCAAGGTTTCAAAGTCTTTCACAGTGAAAACAGACACAAAGTTCAGCACCTCCGCCATTTCCTTGTTTTCCACATTCAATTCCCAGACTCACTCGCTAGAGGCCCAACACTAGCTCTAGTTACTCTTTTTTCTATTTAAGTACATGGAGAAACTCTTACTATCTGTTTTTATATTTCTAGCTAGCTTTCTATCAAACTCAAATTTCTCCCTAGTTTTTGAGTCATTCTTTGTTGGTTCTTAAAATTTGACCAATCTTCTGACCCACCACTAAACTTTGCAAATTTGAAAAGTGCTGCCTTCAAATTGATACGATCCTTAACTTCCTTTTTTTGCCAAGAATGATGCATTCTTCTCAAAGAGTCTTTCTTTCTCACTTGGATAAATATTTGCTGGAAGTTATTAAGTATCTCCTTAAATGTCTGCCATTGCATCTCTACTGTGCTAATTTTTAACGTTGTTTCCCAGTCCACGTTACTTAGTTCTGCCTTCTTACCCTTATATTAACCTTGATTCAGGTTTTGAAAACTAGTCTTAGGCCCACACTTTTCATTTTAAACTGAAAGTGAAATTCTATCAAGTTATGTTCGCTGTCACCTGAAGGCTCCTTCATCACGGAGTTATTGATTAATCCTGTCTCATTGCACATTGCTAATTGCCCTTGAGAAGGTGGTGGTGTGCCACCTTCTTCAATACAACTGAGTGACTTGCTCAGCCATTTCAGAGGGCAGTTAAGAGTCAAACTGTAGGCCTGGCGTTACATGAAGACCAGACCAGAGAAGGCAGCAGATTTCCTTCCCAAAAGACATTAATGGGCAGAATTTTCACGTTGGCGTGCAGGGGCAGGCCCTGCATGTCGGCTCATAAAATGACACATAGTGACGTCACTGCGCGCCATCGCGATATTTCATTGGGCTGGTACTCAATAATGTCCGGCGCGTGCCCGCCATTAATTAATGGGCCAATCAAGGCCCTTGAGGCGCCAATCGACAGCGATTTTTTGGCGCCTGTGCAACCTCAGTGTCGGCATTTGGTCGCGACAGCAGGTGAGTAGGACATATTTGTCTTAACCTCATCCACAGGTGGGATAAGAGGGCTCACTGGGGTCGCGAGTGTGCACAGTCAAGTATTTATTTATGAAAGTTTTTGAAACTTGCCTGTGTGATCTGCAGTACTTCAAAACACATACCAGCTGCTTTTTTCTGGACTCTTAACCTTCAAGTCAGCACTCTGCAGTGAGGAATCTTTTCTGGGCCTGCAGGTTTCAGGAAGCCTTCCCTTAGCCTGGGAATGGAAGCTGAACTGTCCACTAGGGGCAGTTCCTCTGAGGAGGAAGGGAGGGCTAGAAGGGGGAGGAGGCCAGGAGTGCACATTCAGCCTCCAGGGGAGCCAACTTTGGGAGGATAGGCGCAGGCACAAGGGGCGCAGAGCCAAGAGTTAGTCCAAGGCAGAAGGGGCCACAAAAGACGCCACTATCCTGCTGCCAGGGTATACAGGTGGTGAAGCAGCTACCTCAATACGTCTGAGGTGCAGAGCCAAAGGAGGCCCCGTCTCTCAAGGGAGACAGTCAACTATATCTGTCAGATGATTGGGCCTGAGATCGCCTCGAACTGTGTGGATGGACACCCCATGCCAGTGGCTCTGAAGGTCACAGCTGCCCTCAACTTCTTTGCCTCTAGGAGTCAGTGGGTGATCTTTGTGGTGTCTCCCAATCAGCTGTCCACACTTGTGTCGAGCAGTTACAGACACTCTGTTCAGCCGTGCATTGACCTTCATTCACTTCCGTTGGGACCAGGCCAGCCAGACACAGCGAGCCAGAGGCTTCGCAGCCATTGCTGGCTTCCCCTGTGTCCAGGGTGCAATAGACTGTACACGTGTGGCCATCAAGGCGGCAGCGTCCCCTGCGTCCAGTGCCTTCATTAACAGGAAGGGTTTCCACTCCATGAACGTGCAGATAGTGTGTGAGGACAGGATGCTGATTCTACAAGTCTGTGCAAGGTAATCAGGCAGCTCCCATGATGCCTACATCCTCAGACACTCTTCAGTGCTCCAGCCAGCTTGATAGATGGCTGCTGGGAGACAAGGGCTATCCCCTCAGAAGGTGGTTCATGACGTCTCTCTGCCATTCAAGAGCAGAAGCTGAGCAGCGGTACAATAGGAGTCACGGCTCCAGAAGGGCTGTGGTAGAGAGAACCATTGGTCTTCTCAAGAAGCGCTTCCAATGCCTGGACCACTCAGGGGGTGCACTCCAGTACCCCCCAAATCGTGTGTCGCTGATAGTGGTTGCAAGATGCGCTCTCCACAATCTTGCGCTGGAAAGGGGGTACGCAGTGGATGATGAAGACGTTGACACGGTGGCTGCAGCTGCACACGATAAGTTCAGCAGTGAGTCTGAGGATGAGCATGCACAGGGTAATGCTGAGGGGGTAGACGCTGACCTGGGCATACTGCAGGGAGGCAGGGACACCCAAGAGACTTTAATAAAATGAACTTTCAGCTAACCCATCACAGATGGACCTCCAGGACAAGCCTGGGCTGTAGGAGCGATACTCGACACCTAAGTGTAAAATCTGCCAGGTTAGGAACAGTCACTAAGGGCCTAGTTAATAAAGCTGAATGTCCAACAAAGCTCTCATTACAGTTTTGGAACCATGCAGATGCAGAAGAAAAGAGGCACCCTCAGCCATGGTAACATATCTGAATTTATTATGTCAAGCAAACCAGCTTGTTCCAAAAAACAAAGCAAATCATAAGGACCTCATCTTGAGCCAACACAAAAGCACCAGTGAAAAACCCGTGGTGTGCCTAAGGTGCCTTATGTTTTTGTTTCCGGGTTCTACGTCTTGGTGCTGCCCCCTCGCTGGGAGTGGCATCTGAGACAGCCTGCTGACTCTGCTGTCCTGTTGGCCTCGATGACCTTGGTGGTCGTCCTCTGGCCCGTGGAACCTGTGCTGGCTCCGCCTGGGAGGGAGCTGCCAGTTCCACAGCTGGCATCTCACCAGTTGTCACAGCCTCACCGGATGCTACGGTCACTGGGAGAGGGGCAGAGGAGCTGCCACCTTTACCCAGAGCACCCTGAGAGGTGCCAGCAGAGATGCCATACAGCTGCTGCACCGACATGAGGTCGCTTTAGACCTCCCTGCTCACTGTGGATGGATGGGCACCGAGCTGGGGAAGTTGATGCCCAAACCATCTCCCACACTGGCACTAACCTGCTGAGGTCAATGCCAATGTGAGGGCTTGCTAGTCAGAGCACATCCCCAGGAAGCACTGGCGGGTCTCCTGGAGTAGCCTCTCCATGAGACTCACCACTCTCCCTGTAGAGGAGGCATGGCTCTCGGGCATGAGGCTCATTGCTTCACCGATCGTCCTTGTAGACTCCCCCACCATGGACACCAAGCCATGCATAGCCTCATGTATCTCCCCCAGATGCTCCCACACACTCGGCCGCATTTCCTGCACCTGCTGCGTCACAGATGACTGCAGAGGCACATCATCTGGCACCGACTGAGCATGTGCCTTGTCCCCTGCAGTCCTCCCACTGCTGGTGCCATGGGCTCTCTGTCTCTGCCAGCTTCTCCAGTGACTGTGAAGTGCCCTCTTTGCTGTGCCTCGGGACACTAACTGATGTTCTAATTACCACCGAGGTGCTAGTATTTGCGCTGGTGCCTGCCTGGCAGAGATGGTGTGATGCTGGTGAGACGTCAGGCCCCTCAGGTGTCAGAGGGGCCTCTGCGGCTCCTCCTTCCAGCCCTGATCTGATGGTGCTGAAAGAAAGAACAAGGACAGAGGATCAGTTAACGTGGAGACAATGTCCAAGTGCACCCCTGACCCCTGGATCATTATGCGCTCATCCTTCCATAACCAATGGTTAAGCCATGTTGCAAAATTAAATCAATTAACATTCAGCAGTGCTATGGCTGTTGGGAGAACAAGGCTGACCTTACTGTTGGGCATAAGCACCTGGCCGTGGCACTCCAGCCTCACCGACACCAGTGGATCTTGTCACATGGCACCTCTCAGATCTAGGGCCTCCTGCTTGAAGTGGCTAAGAATGATGATCTGTGCCTGGCCACCTCCAGTCCTTGCACACTCTGCTGCGTTATGAGCATTTTCCTGAAAATGAGAGACAAGTATTGATTAGTGAAAATTGCACATGGACTTTGTGCACGGCCCACCCCAACCAGAGTGGGACATATCAGGGCTCCAGAGCCTCCTCAATCCACTGCTGCCGAACACTCACACAAAGATGCTAGGCCTGTACCCCACCACCACCCTCCCCTTGCCTACATCACATTAGGCACCACACGGTATATCCTTCTTTAGCAAGGAGGCGCAAGCACATGGAGTGCAGAGCACAGCAGATGGTTCGTTGCCATGCCACCTTGAAGGTCCCCTCCCAGCACGTCATCACCCTGACTTGGACATGTCCTGGAGTTCAAACACAGCGCCTAGGTGCAGCTCCTCCAGGTTGTCCCCAAACCAGTCATGTGGTACTCAGTGTAACGCATGCTGCGGGGGAAAAACCCATCTCTTCACCACCATCTCAGGCTGACCTCAGCATGGGCAGTATCTGCTTTCCCATGCAGCAAAGGACAAATGCCGTCAATGATTCAATGAAGTCACTACAATCAGGCTTGGGGGTGGGGCAGGGGGGAGCAGGGCGGGTAAGCCGCCCTGCTGGGCCTACGTGACCAATGCCACCAATGCCAACACTCACCTTGCCAGAGCGCATCAAGTTATTGAAGCACTTGCCACGCTGGATCCAGGTGCGCCGCACCACATTGTGGGAGCTCACCACCTCCGCCACCTCCTCCCAGGTACGTTCCATCATGTTGGGAGTCCTTCTCCTCCTGTCCTGGGGAACCAGCACCTCCAGCCTTGCTGCCACTCCTCGAGGATGGCAGAAAGGCAGACATCCGAGAAGCGAGGGTCCCCTACCTCCGGCCTGGCTTGTTCCGCTGGCCTACCTTCTGGACTGGCCTGCTCACCAGAAGCCCTCTGGTGAGCCCTTCCACTTGACATTGTGAGCAACCTTGCAAAAGCTGCCAGCGCTTCTGATAAACAGGCCAATGAGTCACCATTGGACGCGGCAGGCAATGCACTCCCGCTGCTGCTCACCCACTCCTGCTATCCTTGGGAGTCATGCATTACGCTGGGCGGGCCTTAATTGGACCTGATCGTGGGTGGCGATCAGGTCCGTGCCCGCTCCGCCTCCCAGAAAATTCAGCCCAATAAATCAGATTGGTCAGTTTATGACATCCAGTAGTTTCAGATTTTAAGCTCGGCTGGCAGGCACAATCGATGGTTCAAGGGTTGGCCGGCAACCAGGTCACCGATCACTAGCCCCACCTCGAAGGTGCTGGGAGCACACAGAGAGGATGATGGAACACCGTGACACCTACCCACAAAGCTCTGGCAGTAATGACAACACCATCGAGGTGCAGGCATCACTGATGTGTCCAGTGAGTGTGAAGCTGGACTAGCACTTTGGTCTGTTGGTTACACAATGCACAGGGAGGAGGCCCTGGACTGAGATACCTCTCTTTATCTTTTGCAGAAACCAAGGTTTCACATCTGAATGATGCAAGTACTGCTCATCATAACAAGGAGCCATAGGCAAAGAGACATTCTTGGGAGTTTATGTACAATAGTGAACATTATGTACAAATAATTAACATCTGTGCCCACATGGTGCAACTACTTCTTCTTAACCTGCTTGGCCTAAATAGCCAAGTGGTTATGGTATTGGGTTTGTAACCCCAAGATCAAGAGTTCAAATCTCACAATGGCAAACTATGAAACATGTAACTTCATCTGAAACAGATGGAAATGGGTTTGTACTCAAAAGTGTTACTTCTTCTTAACCTTCCGAACTCTGCCACTCAGCATCTGTAGTGGAGATGGAGGCAGTCTGCTGACTGCTACACCCTGTTGTCTGTGATGACTTTAGCGGGCCTCCTCTGGAGGGCCCTGGCCTGCTTTGGCCGGGCATCGGGGTGGTCCTTTCGGCTTACGCCGATGACGTGCTCCTTATGTTTAGTGACCCAGCTGACCTGCGGAGGATGCGCGAGTGCCAGGAGGTCTACTCTGCCGTTTCTTCTGCCAGGATCAACTGGGAGAAATGTTCTGGACTCCTGGTCGGTCAGTGGCAAATGGATCCCCTACCCGAGGAGCTCAGGCCTTTCACCTGGAGCAGGACCAGCCTCCTCTACCTGGGGGTCCATCTCTGCCCCGCTGAGGAATCCTGGCCGGCAAACTGGCAGGAACTGGAGACGAAACTGCGGCGCTGGACAGGACTGCTCCGAGTGCTATCTTACCGGGGTCGAGTTCTGGTCATAAACCAGCTGATCGCCGCCATGTTGTGGTATCGACTGGTCACTTTGACCCCTCCCCTGGACTTTGTCACAAGAATCCAGAAATTGTTAGTCAACTTCTTTTGGGACAAAAGATTGCACTGGGTCGCTGCCGAGGTTCTGAGTCTCCTGATTAGGGAGGGTGGTCAGGCGCTAGTGTGCCTACGCACACAGGTGGTGACTTTCCGCCTTCAGACCCTGCAGCGATACCTCTACATCGACCTTCGTCCTAGATGGTGTGCCCTGACGACGTATTTCTTCCGTCAGGTGCACGGCCTGAATTATGACGTGCAGCTCCTGTTTATAGAACAGATGGGCCTCGGTGGCTCCTTGCAGGCGTTGCCCATCTTTTACCAGGACCTGATCAAAGTCTGGAAAGTGGTTGCCTCGTGACGCAGCTCTCCCCCGTCAGGAGTAGCGGCTATCGTCAGAGAGCCCCTGCTCAGGAATCCGCCCCTCCGTCCTTTTCAGTGGTTGGCGGAGAGGAGGGCTGTGGCCGCAGGGGTGACCAGGATCGGGGACGTGCTGGGAGGCGGAGGACTGGGCTGGATGCTCCCGCAGGAGTTGGCGCAACGCGCGTCTGTGAGTGTCCAGGTCACAGCCGATGCCATCCAAGACCTGAGAATGGTCGTGCTCGGACCTGACGTTATTTTGGGTCTTGAAGTGGCCCAGGTGCGCGGTGGTCTTCCGTCTGAACGTTCCCCTGTTCGGACGGAATTCCACATTGGCCTCAAGCCCTAAACCCTCCCTCGGGTGCTGGTGCCCCGCAATATGAGCCACCTCGGGGACATGCCCTCCGTGCCTTTTGGCACGGCAAAGAGGGGCTTTTTGTATGGACTGCTGCTGCACACCTTCCATTTTCTCGCCCTTGTCCGTCGACCGGACACACCCTGGTGTGCCTTGTTGCCGTCCGGCGGCAGAGGCCCCCGATGGGAGGCCCTCTACGGAGGTGTCCTCCCCCTTTCTATCGGGGACCTGGGTTGGAGGGTGTTACATGCAGCAGTCCCCTATAATAAGAGGATGCATATGTTCACGGACTCTCAGGACACGTGCCCTTTTTGCGGTCTTGTCGAGTCCGTGGACCATGTATACGTAGGGTGTTGTAGGCTGCACTCCCTTTTTAGTTATTTGAAAAACCTTTTATTGATGTTTTGTTTGCACTTCAGCCCCACGCTCCTGATCTATGGGCACCCGGTGCAGAAGGGGGTCGGGAAGGAGGAGGACTTCCTCGTGAACCTGCTCCTGGGCCTGGCCAAGCTGGCTATTAACAGGTTCAGGCAGCGGGCGATCGATGGGGGAGTCCCGCCCGATTGTTTGTCCCTCTTCCGCGGCTACGTTCGCTGCCGAATGTCCCTGGAGAGGGAGCACGCGGTGTCTGCTGGCACGCTCGAGGCCTTCCGTGCTCGGTGGGCACCGCGGGGACTGGGGTGTTTTGTTAATCCCTTTAATCACATTTTGATTTAAAGTTTGTAAGGTTCCTTTAAATTTTGTCCTTGGTTTTACAGCTGACCTGAATTAGGGGCTGTGCCTGATTTATCCCAATTTTGTTGATTTGGTTTTCATTTAAAAAAGATTATCAGCGATGGAGCTCAGCCCATGCAGCAGTGCATGACCAGTGTCCTGGACCAAGGTCTCCATGGCGGCCACCATCCCACCAGTGTTGACCTCGGTGCATTGGCATGCCAGCACTATCACATAAGAATGAAGGCGGGTGGACTCCTCCATCATCCCTTGCAATCTGAGGATTATACCAGACATCCCTTCCTGATGTTCCCATGATTGTCTTTGCAGTTCCAACAACTGATTGAGGACAGAGTTCAGAGGCTCATCATCTGACTTAGACTCAGTAGATTCCTTGCCTCCAGCAGCCCTCCGAGTGCCAGTGACCTCAGATGTTTGTGCCTCCGGCTGCTGTGGAACAGGCTGGGTGCTGTGCTCACCAGATTGTGATCCTGAGCCTGCTCTACATCTTGGTCCCAACGAGGTGTGTGTTGCTATGCTGGTGGAGGGGGTGGGTAAACGCTGTGATGGGACTTCAATGGCGCTGCCCTCAGGGTCCTCACCCCAGGTGCTCTCAGTGCTGGGGTTGGGGTCAAGGTTGCCTGAGGACAACATGGCAGATGTGTCCAGGAGAGAAAGTGGAGATTGCTAGTGCTTGGCATCCATGCTAAACACAGAAGAGTGAATTCAGAGTAGCGTAGACAGAGGAATGATCTGGTGCAAGATCCTCACAAGGATGCTTGCCGCTGACATCACCGTCACCACAGTAGCGGTCCACGTCCTCTCTGGCCAGCTCCAATGCGCAGCTCTTGAATGGAGTGAGGACCTTGATGTCCAGCACTCCATCCCTGGTCTAAGATTTTTCCATCGATTGTGCATGATCTTGTCCTGCATGAAGACAGCTGGAGAGAGAGTGAACAAGGCGCATGCCAGGCCAAATGAGAAGGATGCCAGGCATGTGTGTGCTGAGTGGAGTCATGGATGGGATGAGGAGGTGATCTCAGAGGAGATGAGGCCAGATGGAGATGTGAGGGTGTATATGAGAGAGTGAGTGGTGATGTCCTTTGAGTTGGCAGGTGCCAGTGAATGAGTGATGCGCTTGTGAGCGTGAGAGTTTAGAATGATGAAATGGTTGACTTATCCTGGCAGTACGGATGAGGTCATTCATCCTCTTTCTGCACTGGATGGCTGGCCTCTTGTATGCAGCACTGGCACCGGCCACTGCTGCCAACACCTCCCAAGCCAGTTGGTGAGACTGATGGGCCTCCTGTGGCCAGAGCAGGGGTAGAGGACATCACAGCATTCAAAAGGCATCCCAGGGATGCGTCACTGAATTGGCAGGCTGCACACTTCTTGGTTTTTGGGGCCATGTCCTCACTGGAGTGTGCGGTGCAAGCATTAAGAAGTTTGTGCATAGCTGCAGTGTAAATAGCTGCCTGGAGTGAGGAAGCAGTGAGGTAATGGCATGGCTGGCAAATTGGAGGCTGCCCGCCAGTAATCCAGGGCATTTCCCTTGAATACATTATTCATTTTTTAAAAATTCATTCACGGGATGTGGGCTTCGCTGGCTGGGCCAGCATTTATTGCCCATCCCTAGTCGCCCTTGAGAAGGCGGTGGTGAGCTGCCTTCTTGAACTGCTGCAGTCCATGTGGTGTAGGTACACCCACAGTATGGTTAGGAAGGGAGTTTCAGGATTTTGATCCAGCGACAGTGAAGGAACAGTAATATATTTCCAAGTCAAGATGGTGAGTGGCTTGGAGGGGAGTTTCCAGATGGTGGTGTTCCCATCTATCCATTGCCCTTGTCCTTCCAGATGGTAGTGGTTGTAGGTTTGGAAGGTGCTGACTAAGGAGCCTTGGTGAATTTCTGCAGTGCATTTTGTAGATGGAACACACTGCTGCTACTGTGTGTCGTTGGTGGAGGGAGTGAATGTTTGTGGATGGGGTGCCAATCAAGTGGGCTGCTTAGTCCTGGACAGTGCGAAGCTTCTTGAATGTTGTGGGAGCTGCACTCACCCAGGCAAGTGGAGAGTATTCCATCACATCCTCACTTGTGCCTTGAAGATGGTGGACAGGCTTTGGGGAGTCAGGGGGTGAGTTACTCATCGCAGGATTCCTAGCCTCTGACTTGCTCTTGTAGCCACAGTATTTACATGGCTAGCCCAGTTCAGTTCCTGGACATTCCTGGAGTCACCTGGGTGGATGGCAATGGGGTTTCAAGCTGATCCTCCTCCCTATGGGTGTCCGATGGCCTCTGGCTGACTCCTTGAAGAGAAGGGGAAGCTGGAGTGAGATCTAGAAGCCCCACACCCCTCTCACGTTGACACTACTGGAGGCTAAGCATGGCATCAGTGAGGCGGGATGTGCTGGGAAGGGGACGGTACGGGATGAAAATCATTCATTGCAGCCGAAGGGTAAAATGTCTTACTTCACGCCCACTAATGCACTTAGTGCAAATCTGGGATGATTCTGCCCATATTTTCATCTCAGCTTCAGGTGCTTTATTCACTTGGAGAAAATTAATAATAATTGGGTGGGCATTTTGCTTGGTGGCATCTGTCCGTCTCGGGTGATGATGGACTGCGCCTAGCATGTATGTCACTTCTGGATTGAATATCATCTGTTGTGGCTCTAGAGGCCAATTCATGAGTGGCAGTCTGTTCCACAGATGAATACCATTGGCCTGAGGTCAACTGATATTGTTTTCCTTCCAGCAGACTCTCTTTTCCGCCATCTGGTCATTTCTTTTGTCCGCTGCTTTTTCCAGGCCCTTCCTGACAGCTTGTCTCCAGGCCCTCCAGTTAGCAGCGATGACTTCTCACTCATCAACTCTAATTCTGCTCAACTTGAAGTCTTGCTTGCAGACATCCTTGTATCGCAGACGTTGGCAACTTGTTGGTCTTGTGCCGATAGCAATTTCGCCATAGATCATGACTTTGGGAATGCGGCCGTCATCCATTCAACTCACATGACCCAGCCAATGAAGTCGCCGCTGGCTCCAGTCCCTGGTGGTACAAGGTGAAATAGGAAAGAACCAGTTTATGATTTTTGTCCCTGTTAAAAAGGAAGATTTCAATTTATATAGTGCTTTTCATGATCATCAGATTTTCCAAAATGCTGTACAGCCAATGAAGTACTTTTGAAGTGTGTCTGAAATTTGTTGTGATGTAGGAAATGTAGCTGTTAATTTCTGCTCAGCAAACTCCCACAAACAGCAATGTGACAGTAACCAGATAATTTTTCTGATGTTGACTTTAAAATGAGATGATGTATTTAATGTTAAAATATCCTAGATTAGGTTCTGTTAGCTAATTAATTATATTAATGTTGCTATTATTCTTAAAGATCAAATGTGGGATGAGGGATGAGAGACTTCAGTTCTAAAGCTAGCCAAGTTAATTCTGTTTTCCTTTGAGCACTGAAGGTTAAAAGGAAATTTAATGGAGGTGTTCAAAATTATCAGGGGTTTTGATAGACTAGATAAAGAGAAATTATTTCAACTGGTAAGAAGGTTGGTAGCCAGAGGATGCAGATTTAAAAGAATTGACAGAAAAATCAGACTGGAGATTAAGAGAATATTTATGTCCAATGAGTTATGATGTGGAAGGAACTGCCTAAAAGTTTGGTTGGAAGCAGATTCAACAGGAATTTTCAGAAGAGATTGGCTATATAATTGAAAAAGAGAAATTTGCAGGGATATGGGGAAAGAGCAGGGGAGTTAGACTAATCAGATTGTTCTTTTGGAGCCAATGAAGGCACAATGGGCCAAATGGCCTCCTTCTCCACTGTATCATTTTGTGATTCCAATTATCATCCGGTGGATTCCTCCTTGATGGGTGATAAGCATTTTTGAGGTTGAGTTGGCTGCAAGGTGACATACATGAACATGAAGGAATACAATCAAGTCAACTTCTGTGGCGGACACTGTGGTACCGAACCCAGGCAGATCAATAGTACTCCAGGGAACTGCTGATGATTGATCAGTCAGTCCAATTAAATAGTAAGATCTGGAAGGGTAGCCTTATTCTTGGGTCTGGGAATCTCTTCACTGGCAGCAGATAACTTTGCAAACTAAAGCTATAACGAGTAGCCCAGTTCAAGCTGGATAACAAAGTGGGAATATTGTCAGCTCTCAAGGAGGCCCTGTGGTTTTACCACCTATGGGCTCACTGAAGTCACCAAGATATGATTTATTCCAACCTGCTCCTAACCTCAATAGAAGTAAGTTCCTTGTGTCCCCATGAGAAGAGTCACATTTCTTTTCAGCAAGTCAATATACAAATGTATTACTGAGTAGATAGTATTTAGCATTGAGTGATGGGCTTATTTGTTCAGATGCCCAGCTACACAATTAAGTTTAATAATAGCTCAACAGATCAACCAATTAATTTCATTTCGAAAGACAAGATTTAATTGATTTGTATAACACTCAGCAGGAATAATGATCAGTTTTGCTACCTTTCCAGAGAGCTTGTTACTTCAAAAAATCAGTGAAATGAGTGTCCAAGGAGGATAAAGTGTTGGTTTAATTTTTCAATTATTGATTCCTGAAATACTTTCACCACTAAGGCAATAAGATGGAGCAAATGTTCTTGCTAAAATTACGTCGGATATTTTTAATCACAATTGAAAAAATTGAACATGCATTTATTTTGTCACTTGCTTTAAAGCCACTGATAAATAATAAAGTTAATTAACTGTCAAGTGCCTCTCCAAAAGTTTGAGTACCAGTTCAGCAAAATATTTCCCTTTACCTCATAACTTGGCTTGGCTATATGACATTCATTATCAATCAATCACCTGGAGCTGGATCAATCAATGTAAATCTATCTTGTGACGGGTGTTAAATGAATCAGGAGTACTTAATGCACCCTCCGACTTCATGTATCATTGTAATTCATAAGAAATATCAAGAACAGCAGCTATAATGAAGTTAAAGTGCCATTAAATGATCAACTTGTGTTAGTGGAATGGAATTTTACCCCTCTGTTTGATAATTTGATGCAGCAAAAGCTTATAAGAACAAATCATAGATACTAGGATGCAGATGTATGCCCTTGGCAGTTACCCGAAGTAAGGGTGAGATCGTTTCACTAAAATATTCCTCGTGAGGTAGTTCATTTAGAAAAACAGTTATGCTTTGCAAGACAATTTTCTTTCTTTTTCCTCAAGACGTTTATCATTGTTACTTTATTATAAACAGAGTGTGAATAATCTGTTTCTTGAAAAACTATTTTGTCCAGCAGCAGTTTAAAAGAATAAAACCAATAGGCATCATCTATTTTGCACAAAAGCTGCACTGGGCCTTTGTCGTTGGCCAACATTAACTGATGTTAAAGCAATAAAATACTTAACATATGCCAGTTTTACCCCCAAAGCTGACTGTGCATTTGAATTTTTACACGCCTCAGAAAAAATACTGTTGCATCTTAGCTACTACTGTGATTTGTGGAGTAAAATATGAAAATAAAAGTACATTGTTGGGGCAATGAAACAATAATCTAGAGGGATTTAGTATTCTGTATATCTTTAGAATTGTTTTCATTACTTAAAAGCACATAAGTTTTTCCCTAAGTATCTTCAGTTAGTGTCCAAGGGAAAAAACATCACAAGGTACATCATGAGCAGTCAGTTCTCATACAGTGAACTTAATTCTCTAGATATGCACTATTGTTATTCAGTGTGCGGTTGCAGGTAGTCTTTCTGAATGTTAATAGTTTTGTTTTCAGGACTCCATATGGATCATTAAAGCCATTCCTCTGCTCTTGAAACAGCACATTCAGCAGATGTGCTAGAGAGATAGAAGCCCAGTGATGACCTTAAGCACCATCATGTCTTTGTGGTCTCTTGAAGGCTTGGTAAGGTGCAAATGTTGTGGATGCTCTGTACATATAGGTAGCCCTACAATTTGGGGATCGATAAGGCAAGACCCTTTTTTTGATGGTATAGGGATTTGAGAACGAAGTGGGTTGAGGGTCAATCGTCACTAGGCATGCTGAGATTTGAGCAATGTGCAATCTTTGAATGTATTTATGTGGACAATAGGGACTTGAACAGCCAATGGTCCCCATGAGAAAAATAGAACAAGGTTACAATTGGTACAAGACCATTTTTTAATTATTCAATTATCTTAACATCACTCAGTGAAAAATCCAAACTTTCACACCTCACTTCGCAGAATTTCATGGAAAATACCATACGTTGCATTATGGTTCTTTTTGTAGCAATATTTTAGCATGAATGAGCTGAAGCCAATAGTGTCCTTAGAATAATACTTTGATGCCAAGGCATACACTCTTTCATTAAGGGCCTGGGATCCCTTCTATCTCACCTTTCTTCACCTACCGGTGAACCTGTGGCACTGAGAGTGATCAATGACTATTCCTAGGGCATCACTAATTCTACTGTCAGCCAGATGAAAATACCAATCTCTTCCCTTTGACCTGAATGTAACTAGTGTCTCCCCATGCAATGTGACTGAGATTGGGAGCGCAGCAGTATATGAGTTCAAATATCCATTCCTCTACTTCACAGTATTTAGTGTCCACAGTCGGTATGGGAGAGGTTTGTACAATGGGAAGTCTTTGGCTGCATTGATGTAGGTGAAAAAGCTGCAGTAAGGTAATTATTAAGTTACTAGACTAATAATCCAAGGAATGTGAGTCCAAAGGACACCATGACAGTTTGAAATTTTAAGTTCATAAACAAAAATATGGAAAAATAAGATATTATTAGTAAAGTGATCATGTCGTAAAACTTCACCTGGCTTACTATTGTCCTTTAGGAAAGGGGCCAACTGTTCTTGCCTGGGCTGGCCTCTATGTGATTCCAGTCCCACACCAATGTGGTTTATTCTTAACTGCTGTCTAAAGTGGCTAAGCAAGCCACTCAGGCTCCGAAGAAGAGTCATATTGAACTCAAAACGTTAACTCTGTTTCTCCCCACAAATGCTGCCAGACTTGCTGAGTATTTCCAGCATTTTCTGTTTCTGTTTCACATTTTCAGCATCCGCAATATTTTGCTTTTATTTTAGCAAGCCACCCAGTCTTGTCAAACTGCTAGAAAGATAAACAAGAATAGAATGCACTGGGCCACTTGGTTGTGACATAGGCATTGAATCAAGGCATGACAAAGATATACACAGCCCAATCAACCCTGCAAAGTCCTCCCTAGTAAAATTTGTGAACTGGTGTTAAAGTTGGGGGGAGCTGGCCTATAGATTGGTCTAGCAACAGTCTAACATATTCATTCTCACAGACTCCTATCTATCAGCCAATGCCAGGCTCCTCCATCACTAACCCTGGGTATGTTCAGTCCCAACAGCAGGACAGAGCTGCCAGAGGTGAATGCACAGTGCTGAGCAGTCAGGTAGGAGTGGACCTGAGAGTCCTCACCATTGAGTCTGGATCCCATAAAGTTTCACGGCTTCTGAACGAACATGGGTATGGGAACCTCTGTTGATTATCATCTATTGTCTTTCCTCAGCTGATTAAACAGTTGAATATTGCTTGGGAGTAAGCACTGAGGCTAGTAAGGACACAGAATGTACTATTTGTGGAGAACTATAGCCTTGATCCAAACATGGACACATCGTGAATTCCAGAGATGAGGTAACAGTTTCAGCCCTTGACACCAAAGCCATGTTTAACCAAATTTGGCCCCAAGGAAGCCTAGTAAAACTGAAGTCAATGGGGATCAGATAAAAAACATTCCAATGGCTGGAATCATTCCTGGCATAGCGGACAAAGGTTGTAGCTGCAGGAGGGTAATCATTTCAAACCATAACATCATTGCAGGAGTTCTTCAGGGCAGTGTCCTTGGACCAAATGTCTTCAGCTGCTTCATAAATGATCATAATGATCTTCCCATCGTAATGTCAGTAGTTGTTTTCTGATGATTTCACAACGTTCCATTCATCATTCCTCAGATAATGAATCAGCTCAAGCCCAAGTGCAAAAAGATACGGACAATGTCTGAGCTCGGGCTGATAAATGGTAAGCATATCTATGCCACAGAGGTACCATAAAATGACCATTTTCAACAAGAGAAATCTTAACCACCTCTGCTCAATACCTCAAATTGAAATTCAAATGAACAAACTTTATAAATCCCATGGTTCCAAAACAAGTAGTCAGAGTGCATATTTTGTGGCAAGTGAGTTAGCTCTAGACTCCACAGAGCTTTTCCACCTCCGGAAGTGTGATGGAATGCTCTTCAATTGATTGGATTGATACAATTGTAACAATACTCAGAAATCTCAATACTATCCAAGACAAAGCAGTTCACTTAATCGGTACCTCATCCACTAGCCTAAATGTTCACTCCCCCCACCACCGGTGCATCACGTCTACAGCATGCACCATCGACAAATACTCTAGTAAATCACAATGCCTCCTTTAGCAGCACCTTCCAAACTCATGGCTTCCACCACCTAGAAGGAAAATGGCAGCAGGCACAGGAGAGCATCATAATCTCAAATTTCTTTTCCTAGTCACATCCTGTCTTGGACATATATCACCATTTTTTCATTGTCCCTGAGTGGGAATCCTGGGAGTGAATTTGAAATTGAAGCAGAAAGATGAAGTTGGCAATGTGATCCCTTATCTCCAGGCAGAAGTGGGTGCAAAAAGGTTCAATTTACTAGGCCATCTTTCCATGACCAAATGGCACTGGAAATATGTCCGTGATTCAGCAATATAGAGCTGTCCCCAGGTGTATGCACAACATGGACACTTGGCATCTTGAATATGCTGCTAAGTGGTCTATAGTTTGCTTTAGGACCCAAACAAAAAACTTGTTTCTTCTGAACTTAGCAGATATGGACTGTGCAAGATTACCAGGTCTGCATGCAGCCTAACTGCCAGTCTTAAAGAGGACCACTGGAGACTTCTAAAAAGATAAACTTTTAAAATAATATCTTAACATGAAGCTGCATCTGAGAATGAATAAGTGAGGAGCTGAGCACCAATGACCCCAGGGTCCCTTTGGTTTGAGAGATGGAAATCTAACTTTTCAAAAGCATATTTATTTATGAT
Source organism: Carcharodon carcharias (assembly GCF_017639515.1). Lineage (NCBI taxonomy): Eukaryota > Metazoa > Chordata > Chondrichthyes > Lamniformes > Lamnidae > Carcharodon > Carcharodon carcharias. The sequence continues at coordinate 62,315,922 of NC_054469.1, forward strand.
CAGATTGGTAGCCTAAGGTATTTTACACATAGTGCAGATTGCAACTGCAGTGATAAATAGTAGAGGGAGATCCATTCATTAAAACTTAAATATAAGCTGAGTAATGGAGGAAGCCCCTTACTTCCCTCCATTGTAAAACAAACCACTATAGGAGTAATAGTGTAAAAAATAGTTAATTTGAATTCTGCTTTCTAGATACCAAAGTGAGAGGAAGATAATAATGTCTATATTTTGTCTGTTACATTTCAGTGCAAACAAAATTCACAAATTATTTCTAGTCCAAAGATTTGGATTTTGTAAGGACTGCTTATAATCAATTTCTCTTTAATGCTTATGTTCATTGCTGTGATTATACTTACCATTGATGCCTAAAATCCTAATGTGAAATTTATGCAATATTAGAGCAGATAGCTAGATCATCAAAAATGACTTGGCTTAACTACCACCAGTAATTTTAGATGGTAATGTGGATCCAATCCTTATGTCATCGTGAATTTAAACTGGTATCAATCTAGCGTGGATCAGTAAATGTATATAATGGGGGGAACTAATGTTCCTGATCGCTCATATAGTTTGTTACTTGAGTCAATTTTAACTCTGCTGAATCTGGCCTAATTTTTGATTTGAACTGTTTTAAATACTGCCTTGGATTTAGTGTTGTAGAAAATTGGAGGTGGAAGCTTATGTGTGACGAAAGGCCTTAAAGTCCTGCATTGGCATTATTTGGAAAAGGTAGTTGATATTGATGGCGCTCCTTGTATAAGTAGAAAAATTCCCACCATGCACATTACTGTGGGAAACTCCCTCCAATATACAAGTTCTAAGAGAAACCTGTAAACCAGTCCTCTAAAACATCTTGTAATCAGAAGATGTAGCCTATTAGGTTTCTACACCCAGCTTTCAGGGGCATTTTTTCGCTAGTATAAATCCAGAATTAGCATTGGAAGTAGATGCAGTAGATATTGCTAACTGCTGGGTCATTTAGTTGTTCGTACCTGTTTCAGGCAGAAGTTTCCTCTATTTCTTCTGATCTACTGAAAATGTGCAATGTAGTCGAGGACATTGTTACGACTCTGCTCTTATTTCCTGTCCGAAATACTCCAGGGTCTGGCATAACAGGCAGAAAACTCAAACCCAATATCAATGTCGCATGATTGTTTCATCCATTATTACATGAGTCATGACTTGCAAGGGCAACTGAAGTAACGAACTGGTTTGCACTTGGCAAATTTTTGCAGGTTTTGAGCAGAATTTTCTGCTCTCTCCTGTTGTGAGTTTGGAGGTGGTAAGGGCATCTAATTAGGCAGGATGGTGGCATAGCTGAAACCTGCCATTTTCCCGTCTCCGCCAGAATTGAGTGCTGGGCTGGAAGGCCCATGGCCAACCACCCTGCTCCACCACCAAATGAGGCCATTAAGTGGCCAATTAATGACTACTAAAGGATCTCATCCTGCCACTGCTGGTATTAACCCTGCTGCAGGCAGGCTTGTTGCCATGCGGTGTGCACAGCAGCTAGAAAACATGCAGCCAGCTTGTCACCCCTTGGAGGGGCAGGCTTCGGGCTCCCTTGTTCAAAGAAGTTCAGTGCCTGATCGAGGGACTGGGCATCGGAAAGGTGTGGGGGGTGGTTGGGGGGGGGGTGGTGGTGGTGTGGTGCGGGGGGGCCAACTGAGAGTCACACTGCTGCCCTTGCTGCTGACCCCCTGCACCCCTCTCCGTGCCCCACATTATTTAATCTGGCATGGGTCACTTCGTGATCCTGGGACTCCGGTGCTTGTCCTTCTGGCAGCAGCCACAGCCTTGCCAGTGGAGCTGCTGAGCACAAGAGCTGCCGATCTCTGATTGGCCGACAGCTCTCAGTAGGTGAGACTCATGTCCCTGGGGCCTTGATTCCAGGGCAAGACCTGCCACAGACCTCACCACTGCCTGATTGGCTTGTGGTTCAATGGGCCTTCCTGAAAAGAGATAGCGCGGGTCTCCTGTCAGTTCTCCAGCTGGTAGGTGAGAACCACGACACCTCAACAAGATTCTGCCTTAAAAACAAAAAAACTGCAGACGCTGGAAATCCCTTCGGGGTCATGAGGACTCGAAACGTCAACTCTTTTCTTCTCCGCCGATGCTGCCAGACCTGCTGAGTTTTTCCAGGTAATTCTGTTTTTGTTTAAGATTCTGCCTTATGTCGATAACATTCCAATAGAGGAACTTTAAGATATTGTGTCCTGGCTAGATGACAACTGAGAAGAAAGGAGATGCTTTATGATAGTATACTTTTGAACAGCTGCAAAATATTGTAACATTTCTAGGTAACTTGCAGATGTCAGTCATGGAACGAATTCAAACTGTGTGATGGCAGTAACAACAGATTGTATGAAATTTCTCAGTTATCTTTTTACTTTAATGGAATTTCATACAAGTACTGAAGGGCAATTAGAGATGGGTAATAATGCTGGCCTAGCCAGCGACGCCCACATCCCATAAACAAATTTTTAAAAACTATTGTTATGATCTGGTTAGGGTCCAGAAACATTTGGAGTGGAAATTTCTGTGCCCATTGGTGTTGGGCATCATGGCGGCGTGAGCAGGCAAAAGGCATTTCCCCCCCACCAGATGTCAGGAAGTTCATTTTAATGTATCTGCATATCATTATAAGCCCAGCTCACCAGAATCATCCCCCAACGCCGGATCATCCGGGCACATCGGTGTCATTGTACGTGGATTTATTTTACAACTGAACATAGACGGCATGCACCTGGTGAGCTGGACTTCCCTCGGACTTTGAGACTTGTTTGCCTACCGAGCAGCACTCGCAGTCATCAGCGCTGGGCTTTGCGGGCAGCACCACATCACCTTTCGGGAATCTCACTACCTACAAGATCAGCTGTAACTCGGGGGTGACTTTTCAACAGCTGCAGGGTTAGGGCTTGCTTGAGGAAGGGGCAGAAGTGGCCTCAAGCAAGGGAAGAGGCTGCAGGGGAAGGGGTATATCCCAGGCTGTGTGCGGGGCACATGTTGTTCTGTGCAAGTGGCCTCAAGATGGTGAGGGCTGAGGAGGCAGTCTCCAGAGAAGATGAGGCCTGATGGAGAAGTGAGGGTGTATGTGAGAGACTAAGTGATGATATCCCTTGAGCTAACAGTGAGTGAGTCAGATGCTTTTGTGAGTGTGTGAGTTTAGAGTGATGAGATGGTTGCCTTACCCTGGAGGCACAGATGAGATCATTCATCCACTTTTTGCACTGGATGGCCAACCTCTTCTGTGCAGCGTTGGCCCTGACCACTACTGCCACTGCCTCCCAAGCTGGAGTGATGAGATTGCTGGACCTCCTGTGGCCAGACCGGGGGGTAGAGGACATCACGCTGGGCCTTCAAAAGGCATTCCAGGGGTGGGTCACTTAACTCTTCTTGGCTTTCAGAGCTATGTCTTCACTGGAGCAGTCCTGGGCTGCAAGCATTGAGAAATGTGTGCACCCGGAGTGAGGAAACAGTGAGGTAGTGGCGTGGCTGGTGATTTAGAGGCCGCCCACCAATGAAACGGCGCATTTCCCGGGAATGCATGATTAATGTGGTGGGATTGGGATGAAAGGGTACAAAAACCTGCCATTGTGACCGGCGAGTAAAACGTCCTTTTTCCCGCCCACTACCGTACTTAGTGCAAATCTGGGATGATTCCGCCTTTTGTTTATAGTAGACAAAGTTTGAGGTCCCAGTTACCCACCAGTAGAATAAAGCCATAAGATTCTATGGTTTTAAACAAACAAAATAAACTAATATGCAAAGTCAGAAAAGTAAAACAATTTACAACATCTATCTTATGCTCTAACATTCAGAACTAATATAAGGTTAACAGGTAAACTGTGGTCTAACACACCACACTGCGCATAAAGATACGACCAAGACAGATCCCATGGATTTCTCAGCAACCCACCCTGATGTCAGTGACCACTGTGAGTCACACAATCTGTCTCCGTCAAGAGGGATTTCTACTGTTCACATTTGAAGATCCAAACACTGAATTCCATCAAAAGCTGCTTTCACTCGGACTGCCTCAATTATTATTCATATTCCAATGGTCCAATCTCTTCTGAGATTCTGTTCCATGGGATTCACAAAATTGCACTCCTGCCTCTAATGATCACCTCAACCCTCAACATATTAAGGCCACTTGCACAGATGAACATATGCCCATAAACACACCCTGGGATATCCCCCTTCCTCAGTACAGCCCTCGCCCTGCAGCCTTTTCCCTTGCTTGAGGCCACTTCTTCCCCTTCCCCAAGCAAGCCCTAGCCCTGCATCCATTGAAAAGCCACCCCCACCTTATGGATGGTCTGGTAAATAGAGACCAGTCTGTGAGCCCCCCTAATAGTGGTGCGGTGCTGTCTGTGAAGCCTGGCGCTAATGACTATGAATGCTGCCCAAAGCAAGATAAGTAGAACAACCTTAAAGTCTCAAACAAAGTGTAGCTCACCAGGTGCATGTAACTGTGAAACATGTCGGTGTTCAATAATGCTGATATGCCCAGACATGTCGGGGGGATGATTCCGGTGAGTAGGGCTTATAATGAGATTCTGAAGTTTTGAAATTGGGTTCCTGACATACGGCGGTGGGAAATGCATTGATGGGTGGAGCAGACAATTGCAAACTAGTTTTATGATGGCTTGAAACCGATTTTTGCGATCTCCTGATATTTTCTGCTCCTGCCTGCTATGAAGCCTGCCGCAAATAGGAGTGGACGATTCCGCCCTCTGGCACTTAAATTTTGCAGTTATGATTCCAGCCCTTCTTTTGCCAGTGTGCTCCATCACCGAGCCTGTTCAAGCACATAGAGCCAGATGGTGGGCACCTAATTAGCATGAGACTTCTGATACAATTCATTTACATCATGGATACCCACCTGCCCAGATCGCCAGAAAAATCCAGCCTCTGCTGCCTGGTTCATTGGCAGAGTTTTCAGGCTGTCTCAGAAACAAACTTATTGACCCCAAGTGGTCCAATTGGACCACAGTAAGTGTCTGTAAAAACATCTTGAGAGATCCAGGCAAGGACCCCCATGAGGGCCAACACTACAACGCACTGGAGAGACTGAGAGTGCAGACCAGGACCCACCAAGTCTGACCTTCTGACCTTCTGCTGGGAGAGTACCAGAGGGCCATGACATTTTGAGTTTTGTGTCTTTCTTTTCATACTTTTCTCTTTCTTTCTCTTCCATTAATTCTTGCTGTATTCCTCCATGTCTCATTGCACCTTTTATCTTGTATTTCATTCTTTCTCTGTCCTGGTTCTTCTTCTGTATATTTCCCATTGTTTTTCCTTTACATCTTTTAGACATTCTTTTGCTAATATACTGAATGCGTATCTATGAACTTATTCTTAAAGCTAGGGCACACAACATTCGGAGGTGGGTATTTGGAAGATGGATGGGCCATCCAGGGTTTTCTTTCTTTATTCTTTCATGGGATGTGGGTGTTGCTGGCAAGGCCAGCATTTGTTGCCCATCCCTAATTGCCCTTGAACTGTATGGCTTGCTAGGCCATTTCAGAGGTTGGTTAAGGGTCAACCACATTGCTATGGGTCTGGAGTCACATCTGGGCTAGACCAGGTAAGGGTGGTAGATTTCTTTCCCTAAAGGACTTTAGTGAACCAAATGGGTTTTTGTAACAATCAGTGATGTTTCATGGTCACCATTACTGAGACTAGTTTATATACCAGATTTATTAATTGCATTAAATTTCAATAGCTGCTGTGGTGGGGTTACTCATGCCTCAGAGCATTAGCCCAGATTCTGGATTATTAATCCAGTGACCACTATGTCACTATCTTTGATAGTTCAGGTACAGTGGAGGTACATTTCCCACTAGGGCAATGGTAGGGCAACCAAAGCCAGAGATACCAGGATGGCAAGAGCGATACAGAGTAAGATGAAGCAGAAAAATTGAGTATATAACAAATGTTTGATTGATAATACAAGTCAGAACCAGGCTAAATATAGGAAGTTCAGAGGGGAAGTGAAAAGGCAAGCAGAAGGGCAAACAGAAAGTATGAGAAGAGACTGGCAGTAACATAAAGGGGAATCCAAAAGTATTCTATTGCCATATAATTAGTAAAAGAGTAGGAAGAGGAGGGGTGGGGCCTATTAGGGATCAAAAGAGAATCTAAACATGGAGGCAGAGAGCATGGCTGAGGTATCAAATGAATATTTTCCATCTGTCTTTACCAAGGAAGAATGTGCCGCCAAAACTGTACTGAGAGATGAGGTAGTCGAAAGACTGCATGGACTAAAAGTTGATAAACAGTATTTAGTAGAAAGGCTAGCTGTATTTAAAAGTGATGGTCACCAGCATCAGATCAAATGTATCTGAGGATGCTGAGGGAAATAAGGGAGGAAATTGTGGATGTGCTGGCCATAATCTTCTAATCCACCTTAGGCATGGCAGATGGTCTGGCAATTTCTAAAGTCCAGAATTTTAATTACCTTGCCTTTACAAATTTAACCTCCCCAAAACTGAAAGTAACCTCTAAAATATTAATATAAATCAGAAACCTAGATGAATATGACAAGATAATAAACACTGCAGCCTTGGTAGTCAATAGGAGAGGGGTGAATGTTTTAAAATGGTGGATGAAATGCTGACTAAGTGCTGACTTGCTTTGTCCTGAACTTCTTGAGTATTGTTGCAGCTGTACACTTGTCAGAAGACCGCAGAATTAAAAATGTTACAGCCTTGTTCAAAAAAGATTGTGAAGATAAACCCAACAAGGCCATGCAGTTTAACCTCAGTGGTAGGAAAGGTAATAGTTGATGAGAGGAAAAACTTTTTTCGCAGTGAGTGATTACTATCTGGACTACACTGCCTTACTATCTGGGGGAGGCAAATTCATTTGGGATTTTCACAAAGAAATTGGATAATTACCTGAAGAGAAACACTTTGCCAGGCCACAGGTGAGTGGGACTACCTGAGGTGCTCTGCAGAGAGCCAGCACAGACAAGATGGACTGAATAGCCACACGTGAGGCTCACTTACATGAGCTAGAAGCTGCATACAGGGCTCTGTCCTTTGCAAAGAGAAAGGTTATGTCCACACATTGCTCCTTTGTTAACTAAACAAAAGCTTTGGGGAGAGCCATTCCCTGGTTCATTCCCCATGGCAATGCCTTGACTAATCAGAGTTGGCCTGTCTGGTTTGAATTTAAACAAAAGCTTGGCAGTTAACTGTTCCATGGTGCATGCTCTATGGCAACACTTCTACAAATCAGAGTCCACTTGCCAAACAATATCCCTCTTCTCAAGCATTGTAAATTCTTGTTCCCTTTGAGGTTTCGTATTCTTGTGAATCTGTCCTGATGAGTACAATGTGAAAAGTTTCAACATCATGTCTCTTTTTTCAGCAATACTCAAATTCTGTACTAGCAAGCGACTACCCAGTGATTTATGGAAGGAATGAAACCACAAGGTTCCGCGGTTCAAAACAATAAACCTCCATCTGCAAATACGCCGGCTGGGGGTGCACTAAATTCCCCCCACAGTCTCCAATTCTCCAGTTAAACATGCCCACCTGCCATTTTACAGCTCTCTCCCTTCTACTCTGACCTTCCTACATAAACACAGGCTACCCTTTGAATTGCCTTTATTTGAGATGGTCTGGCAATTTCTAAAGTCCAGAATTTTAACTACCTTGCCTTTACAAATTTAACCTTCCCAAAGCTGTTAATATTAATGTAAAATATTAATATTAATCACAAACCTAGATGATTATGACAAGAAATTAAACACTGCAGCCTTGGTAGTCAATAGGAGAGAGGTGAATGTTTTAAAATGGTGGATGAAGTGCTGACTAAGTTGCTTTATCCTGAATGGCATTGAACTTCTTGAGTATTGTTGCAGTCACATCTATCCAGGCACATATCTGATTTGTGTCTTGTACATGTTGAAAATGCTTTGGAAAGTCAGTAGGTGAACCACGCACCATAGAATATATACTCTCTGAGCACTGCTCAACTGTTAAAGCAAGTGGTCATCGAGTAAAAATGCTCTGTTTGGCCAGTCTTGAGGACCCCCATGAGCTACAATCCCAACAAGGCACTGGAGAGGCTGAGAGTGCAGACCAGGTCTCATCAAGTCTAACCTTCTGCTGGGAGAGTACCAGAGGGGCCATGAAATTTTGAGTTTTGCGTCTTTCTTCACAGAATTTCAAAAGTCAGAGAGACAATTCAGGAGTGATCATTGCATTTTGAGGGATCTGCATTAAATCCACATAGGCCAAATGCAAATTGATTTTCTGTCAGTCTAAGAGATTGTTCTGGTTTTGATTTACAGTATCAGATTTGATGATGATTTCTCAAGTAAAGAGGACACCTTTAGGTTTGCAGCAGCAGCAACTGGTTTTGTATTCCCAAGGGTTTTTCTGTTTCAACATGTATGGATAAAATGTTACACCTATATAGAATTTGGTCAATTAAGCTATCAATGCAAAAAACAATTATCCAAATATACCTAATTTTGCATGACAAATTGAATGCATAACTTAGATATGAGAATCACTGTTATAATTACACTGATGATGACGTTGCTAATGATGTGTGTTATAATTGCATATTAAATATTAAAGATGCAACGTCTCTTCTTAATGAGACTTAGATTAACACAATGGCCAAGTCCATCTGTGTGTCCATCTGTAGCTCTATAAGAAGCCTGTCATATGTAGGCTGCACATGGAAGCAGCATGGAAAACGTTAGATCAATTAAACCATGTTTCAAAGAAATCACACCAGGGGAATCGTCAAAATGTAACTTTTTTCACTCCTAAGTTACGAGGTCAACTGTCATAATGTTCAACAAACCTCACATTTATGCCATTCTTCACCATTGATTATTAAATCAAAACCAGAACAAGCTCTTAGACTGGCAGAAAATCAATTTGCATTTGGCCTATATGGATTTAACGCATATCCCTCAAAAGTGCAGTGAAAACTCTTGAATTGTCTCTCTGACTTTTGAAATTCTGTGAAGCAAAACTGTAAAGTGATTGTTCAACAATGCAAAGTCTTCATTAAACATTTAAATGATCTAAATATCTTTAAGGATGCTAATGCCAAGCCTGATTTATTTTAAACTTTATGACAAAGTTAATTTATTTGTCTTGGTCAATCAATCTCTGGGCATGATTGATATTCTGCCAAAACTGATTTACCTCTTTCTCATCCTAACATAAAACCCTCTCATTCCTTCCTACTCTGCCAGCTAAAATGGATTTACATTTGAACTCGAAACAGAACGGACAGTCTAGCCGTCACATTTTCACATTGATAATAATTATTTGAGGACGAATATCAGTAGAGGAGGCAAGTGGAGGTTAGAGAATCAGGTGAATAAGCCGAGCTCTGTCCCAATTTATACAACATACAGTTTTCTGATGGAAGAAATTCTGGATGTACGGTGCACTGGCGCAAAGTGACAGCCCTAATTGCAATATAAAATCACGCAAATATTTTTATGCATACCAACTTATAAAACAGAAGGGAGCCCATTGATAGCTTCAAGAACCAAACATAATCCAGAAATAATGGCAGCTCAAGACTAGCCTTAAGCATTGGCCCCATGACACATGAAGATGAAAGATTTCACTAAAAGTGCAGTGGGAAGTGGTGGTTAATATCATAAGCTTCAGGTGTATCATGCCTATTGTAGCCAAAAGTCTTGAAGTACATAAAAGTCCAATTTGTAGCAATAATGAATTTAGAAGTTACTGGAAGGAGGCGTGAGTGCTGAGGTGAGACTTATCTTCTGGAATGATCTTGGGGCATGTTCCTAGAATGTTCTGATTTGTAGCTACTCCAAGACAGCTTTGATCTTTAACACTTTATTTTCTGGCATTTAGGACCCTGCAGTAATTCTGCCTTGCAGATCAAAAATAATTTCCTTGGAAAGGTGGCAGGTATTTTATACTTTAAAATCAAACTGTTTATACAGACCTCAATAAGTCAAAATAAATGGTTTCATGAAGTATTAGAGGAATGTTATATGATGCATTAAGCAATCATAACCAACAGTGATTTATGGTCTGTTTGGCTCTTTTGAACCTGTCAAAAAGATTTATTTTCTTCCACTGGAATTAAAATCATTGCATAGTGCAATCAATTTAAAAAAATGAACCTGGCATGAGATTCTGAATGTGATGCTCTTAGTTGCACCTGCCTGATTGCCTCCAGTCTGACAGGTAGTTATTATACTCTCACTGATTTCTAACGACACTCTTCATGTTCTGCTCAGATATAGATGGTGTGAGCTCTCTGCCCAGTTACTCCATGATGCCAAAGGGATCTCAATCATATGTGAGTAAACAAACAAAAATAGTTACAGTGCACAACTGGGCACTGTGGCCCACAAACAAACAAACAAATAAGTCAATGGGCCTGCACCAGAGCATGACACTAATAAAATCCTAAATCTGGGAATCTCAGGTAATTTGTTTCACCTAAATTAAGCTCATTAATCTGATTTGATTTCTAACTCATTTTTTATTTCCAAACCCTCATACTTCCATCAGCGCAATGGCAGCAATGTTCATTAAAGCCAATTAATGCTTTCACATCATACCACATTCTTCTTATCTTACATCTTGAAGAACATACAACTCTGCATAACAACAGAACGTACCCAGAAACTTCCTTTAAGAAAATTAAAAAGTTCTTACAAGTTGCATTTTGACAGTCATTTTGTTGTATACAAATTCCTGGAGGACAAATACTCAATAAGAACAACTATCACTACAATACTCAGAAATTATCATCTTATCTTAAAACATTTTTGTTTGACTTTTTTGGAAAACTATTGGTAAGAGAAACCAACAGATCTTTTAACTGATTCAGGCAGAATCCATTTCTTCATTCCAACTCAACTGATTAGTTCATGGTGAGTAGAGATGATTTTTTTCTTGGGAAATGCTGACAATGAAGTGCAATTCTGACTCAGCTTGAAAAGCTATTGCTTAGCATGGATGTAGCTGCCAACTGTGATTTGTCATGGCTTTTACCAGAGATGTGCTTACAGCTTTTCATGCTCATATAAAATGAATACCACAGGAAGGACATTTTTTGCGAGTTGAAGTCTTAAATCCATGCTTTGGTGCTTCCTGTTTGAACTAATTAATTTATTACTATGCTTCTGATTTCTTTTGTGGCACTTCAATGTAGCATTCTTTCTGCTTCCATTTTGTAAATGATGTTTAATATCATTTCTTTCTGATTTCCCACCATTGTATGGCCATAAATTGTAATCTTAGCTGTAGCAATAATGACCTGATATGTAGGTATTTCTCCTGTACTCAAGATTTCAAGGAGGAGAAAGAGTTTAGCAGGAGACACCAGAGGTGGGTATAATTACAGCAGAGGCAGATTCATCTTCCTTGCTTTGTAGACTCAGGCATGTTTAAACTTCACAAGAGAGTTAGCATTTGCACTATGCAATGTCTTCAACCTGATAATCTTCAGCCAATTGTTCCCGTAGGTTGTGGTCAGGCAATGAAAGCCTTGAATTTCTTTGCTGCTGGATTGTTCCAAGCCTCTGTCCACGTATCTGTCAAATTTTTCTGAGCACAAATACATTAAGCAAATGACAACAGAGCCATTTGCTGTTAGGTGTCCCAAAAACTAATTGGCCTGCGAAAAGCAGGACATACATCATGACTGATCTAATACTTATTCAAAGCTTCGATTAAACTGTCAGAATGTTGCCTGACATCTAATACTGGCAGAGCAGGAATTTCTTCCAATTAAATATTGGGAAGATTGGAGACATTGTTTTCGATCCCCACTCCAAAATCTGTTCCTTAGCTACAGACTCCATCCCTCTCCCTAGCAACAGTGTGAGATTAAGCCTATCTATTTGCAACCTTGGTGTCACATATGATCCCAAGATGAGCTTCCAACCTCATATCTGTGCCATAACTAAGACCGTCTATTTTCTTCTCCATAACATTGCCTGACTTTGCCCCGGCTCAGCTTATCCACTGCTGAAACACTCATTCGTAACCTTGTTAATTCTAGACTTTGCTGTCCCAATGCATTCCTGGCTGGCCTCCCATATCTTAAACTTGAGGTCGCCCAAAACCCTGCTGTTTGTGTCTTAAATCGTATCAAGCCCCATTTACCCAATACCACTGAACTCATTGAACTAAAATGGTTCCTGGTCAAACAGCATCTTGATTTTAAAATTCTGATCTCAAATTACTTCATGGTTTTACACCTTCATATCTCTGTAATCTCCTTCAGCCTCACAATCCTCCGAGATATCTTCGCTGCTCTAATTCTGGCCTGATTTTAATTGGTCCACCATTGGTGGCCATGTTGGCAAGGCCCTAAGCTCTGGAATACTTTCCCTACACCTCTCCGCCTCTTTACATTACTTACCTCCTTGAAGGCACCTCTTTGACCAAGCTTTTGGTCATCTGACCTAATATCTCCTGATATGACCCAGGGACATATTTTGTTTTCTAATGCTCCTGGAAACGTCTATTACATTCAACCTGTTTTATAAATATAGATTGTTGTTGTTGACCACAGACTTTCTATGGGAGCTTCCTTTGATGGAGGTGAATATTTTGCTTGTTTATCTCCAAATCTCATGTAACTTATTAGTATTTGTAAGGGTTTATTAGTTGTGTTAAGGTTTACAAGCAGTAGTTAAGGTTATTAGGAGTGGCAGTGTTAATTTATTATAAATTAATTAAGAAAAGCAAATTAATTAACACATAATAAAGATGGCAGGGTGGGTCAAATGTTGTGACTGCAGCATGTGGGAGCTCCTGGTTGCCAGTGTGTTCCAGGGAAAATACATCTGCAGTAAGAATCTGCAGGTTGAGGAGCTCCGGCTCAGAGTCATTGACCTGGAGGCCAAGCTTCAGACACTGTGATGCATCAGGGAGGGGAAAAGTTATCTGGGCACTTTGTACCAGGAGGCAGTCACAGCCTTTAGGATAGGGTCTTCTGATTTGGTCAGTGGTCAGGGACAGGAGGGTGTGACTGCCAGTGAGGCAGGTATGGTATCCCAGAAGGCAGAAGTGGAGGAGCCTCAAACTTTGCAATTGTCCAACAGGTTCAAGCTTCTTGCAGACTGGGCTGCAGGGTGGATGAGCAAACTGACCATGGTATCGTGGTAGAGGAACCCATTTAAACAGGGGATGGATTAATAGGAATGTAGCGGTTGAATGGGACAGCATAGTCAGAGGGAAAGACACAGTCCTCTGCAGCCAAGAGTGGGAGTCCAGATTGTTGTGTTGCCTGGGTTCAGGACATCTGCTTTGATCTGAGCTGGAGAAGAACTTGCAGTGGGAGAGAAAGGATCCAGTATTTGTGGTCCACATAACAATGAATGATATAGGTAGAACTAGGAAAGTGGATCTGCTGAGGGAGCATAAGCAGCTAAGGGCTAAATTAAAAAGCAGAACCTCAAAGGTAATAATATCTGAATTAATCTGTCCTCTTGAGCTGGCTCTGCCATTCAATAAGATCATGGCTGATCTGATTGTAGCCTCAGCACCTCTCTCCTGCCTACCCACTATACCTGATGACTCCATTGTTAGTCAAGAATCTATCTAGCTCTGGCTTAAAAATGTCAATGACCCTGCCTCTCCCATTCTCTGGGGAAGAGAGTTCCACAGGCTCATGACACTTTGAGAGAAAAAACTTCTCCTCATATCCATCTTAAACAGGATACCCCTTATTTTTAAACTGTTCTGGTCTCTCCCACAAGAAGAAACATTCTCTCAGCATCCACTCTGTCAAGTACCCTCAGGATCTTATATGTTTCAATAAGATCACCTCTCAATTTTCTAAATGCCAATGGATAAAGGCCCAGCCTGCCCAAACCTTTCCTCATGAGATAACCCCTTCATCCCAGGAATCAGTTGAGTGAACCTTCTTTGAGCTGCTTCTAATGCAATTATGTCCTCCCTTAAAAAAGGAGACCAAAACTGTACATAGTACTCTAACTGTGGTCTCACCAATACCTTATACAATTGTAGCAAAAACATTTTGTATTCTTTTATATTCTATATTTTTAAAAAAACTTTTATATTCCATTCCCCTAGCAACAACCTTTGCCTTCCTATCAGGACATCCAAACCCCTCTGTACCTCAGAGTTCTGCAATCTCTCTCTGACTGCTCTTGTTGCCTTTTGGATCCCAAACATTTGTAATAATCACACATTAAGCTTGAAAATATTAGAGCTCTTTCTGTTTAATATTTGCCATGCTGCCTTATACAGAAGAATGACTGGTTTGGACTGATTTTGTTACACATCACCTGACTCTCTACTGTAGCTGTGACAAGTGGCCCCATGGAACACTTACACATAGCACTTAGTTCCTATCTAATTATTTTCAAGCTCTTTACAGATATTTACAGACATTACAATGTATAGCACTCCCTATATATATAATGCTGCTTTTCTATTCTTCTTGCCAAAGTGGACAAGTTCACATTTTCCCACGCTAAAATGCTCAAGAATGAACAAAAACAATAACTGAGTAGTTAAAAAATATAGGTGGTCTCTAAAAGCTCCTTTATTGCTTGACATTACTAAGGCTTTTCCAGATTCCTTAAACTCTACAACAATCCAATGTTTAATGAAGATTATCTATGTTGGAGCTGCTGCAGCTCCTTTTCTTTTCCATTTTCTTACTTTAACGTTCACAATGCACTTGGAAGTTATATTTGTCCTTTTCCAAAAAACTTCTCAGATGCTGATTTCTTGAGCCATACTAGTTTGTTATGTCGGAGGCTGTACAGTTAGGTTACACACTGAGCCATCTGCATGGCTCATATCTGCTTTCCCTCTCTGCTAACCTTGGACATCTTGGCTCTGTAAAATGAAAGAACCCTTATCGGTGAAACAGGCTCAGTCAGATAAGTTTGTGATGTCTGTTTCACTGGTCACTGAAGCATACTATCTTATAGTTGATTCATTCTGCGTGACATTAAGACATGGTTCAGTACACAGGATGCAGCAAAAAGCTGCAGGCCTGGACTGGATCTGGCTATAGTGCTGAAAACATGTGCTCCAGCAGAGGCTGTGCCTGTAACTGAGCTGTTCTAGCACGGCTACAACACTGGTATATACCTAACAGAGTGAAACACCACCCAAGTATGCCTGGTCCACAAATAGCAGGACATATCCAACCCAGCTATGTACTATTCTATCAGCCCAATTCCAGTCATCAGCAAAGTGACAGAAATAGTTGTTAACGGGGCTATCAAGCAGCATTTCCTTGCCAATAAATCTGCTCATCGATGCTCAGTTTGGGTTCTGTCAGGGCCATTTAGCTTCAGGCAGTACTTTCAGCATTGACCGGACTTGATCACAGGACCAGAATAACCTCCATATGATTGCCCTTGATGTCAAGATAGTACTTTAAAAGTATAAAGGCATAAGAAATTTCACTAGCCAACCAGTAATGGATCAAATAGGCAATCATACTTACCTAGTGATTTTAGTTAGTGCTTGCTGTCCTTTTCTCCATTATTAGAGATAAAATGCATGTAATTCAACAGAAAGTTGAAATTGAGGAATGAACAAAAATATAATGCGCTGTAGGATCTGACTACATTAGAATACCATTCTATTTTGTGTGTTTGCGGTATTGCTGCTTTGCCAATGTATTGTGTATGTGGAAGCTCCAGTGCTAGCATAGCTTCTTTTATTCAGTGGCAACAAAACACAACTTTGCACAGCTGAATATCCATCCATATTTCCAGGCATTTCTAGGACATTTCACATCTGCACATGAGAATTTTCTTGGCAGCAAATCGGCACAAATGGTGCAAGAAAAATAAAGAAGACATTTATTCCTTAGATTTGAGGAGCATATCTGGAATTTTTATTTAATAGTTGGCACTCAGACTCTATGAACTGCAGCTGTAGGTTCATAAGAAAAATAATTTTTGTGGCAAAATAAAACAATGTTTTGTATTACTTATGCACCACTTACACTCTGTTGTTTGAGATGCTGGGCTTTAGGGTGCTCTCGACAAATACGCCAAATAAAATTTGGCACAATACCTGTGATAATGCCTTGAACAGCAAGGTAATACTGCCTTTAAACCTCTGCTTAATAACACATTGCAAATTTGACATGTTCAGCCAAATGGTAGAAGAAAAACAACCACACAATGGTAGAAATTTTATGCAGAGCCTTGTGACAGTGGGGAGACATGTAATTGGGTGGGAGGGTAGTGGGTGGGGATCCTGCCACCTTTCTGCCTCTGAACGGATTAAGTCTGGGATGGGAAGGCTCATGGATGCCCTGCCACCAATTGAGGCCTTTCAGTAGACCAGAGAGTAAGAAAAAGTTAGAAGGAAAGAACAATATAGAACAACTCCACTAGGACAGGGCAAGAAATCTCTGCATAAAACAAGGGTTTCTGTAAAGACAGATGGATCCCTTTATTACTGGATTTTTAGGGAAAGAAAGTTACTGGCCCAGATTTTTACCATGACAGAGAGGCTCTCTATCTCTCTCTCTGTTATAGCGAAAATCCTGGAAATGGACAAAAGTTCTAAGTCCCGCCCTCAAACACGGCTTGTCCCATTTTTGCAGGAGGAGCGTTTGGAGTTGGGCCAGGGTTTGCATCTGCATGTTTATGGAGGTAGCTGGCCATTTAAATCGCCATCTTCTTCCACTGAAGTGGGGTTTTAGTAGGCCGGGAGTGTGAAACCTGAAGTGTACAGTTTTGACCAGGTAAAAGGATGTCTAAACCTGGTGAATTCATTTGGATAGCCTGGGTACCCTTTTGGAGAGGTAAGATACACCTCTGAATTTGGTCCCGGGATATCTTTGGGAGATTTAAGGCACCCTTTTGGAGAGGAAAGGCATCCTTTGGGATTGTTAAAGGTAAGCATTATTGCGCATTAAAAAGTGCATAAACTCATCTGAACTGTCGAGCTGTCAAAGAACTGTCCAGCTATCAAAGAACTGCCCAACTGTCAAAGAACTGTCAGAGCTGTCAAACTGATCCAGCTGGTAACGAACTGTCAAGCTGTCAAAGCTGTTAAAGCTGTCAAGGAGTTGTCAAGGCTGTCAAGGAACTGGAGGAGGTAAGTGCAAAGGATGGTTGGGCATGGGTTGGCATGAGTTGCCACTAAGTTGGCATAGGGGCTTTCAAGGGCCATGGGGTGTGGGTGGCATGGGGGTAGGAGGGGTAATGGGATGGGAAAATAGGCATGGGTTGGCATGGGGGTATGAGGGAAAATGAGAGTCAGTAGAGGGATATGAGTTGGCATGGGGGTATGAAAGGCCATGGGAATGGGTGGGAGGCATGAGGTGGCATAGGTTGGCATGGCTGGGGCATGGGGACTGTGTGGTGGTGAGGGATGAGGGCTGCTTTTTGTTGTTTTTTAAATGTACTGGAGCACTGAGGAAGGCTTCCTGCCTAGTCTGCCTCCACACTCGACGGCCTCCCAATTGGTTCCGGGTCAGTGGGCCCAACTTCCAATCAAGCCCGACCCCCCAAACCTGGAACAAACATCTGATCTGCGGGCAGCCATTTTTAAAGGTCAGGTTCACAGACCCAGGACATCCCCTGACTCTGTCCGCCTACCCAGGAGCGAAATCTGGGCCGTTGTTTAAAAACATTAAAATCGTGCTTGAAAATGTACTAAAGTCAGAAAACAATGGCAGGGGAGATTATTTTGTCTGGATTGGCATCTTGCTGTCTCCCCTTCCCCAAGTGTCAGTGAACTTTCTGCCCAGTCACACAGGCAAAATGAATTCAGATAAATATTTCATTCATAAATTTAAATATTGACAAACATTAACTTCAAATAAGCATTGTGTTTTAAAGTTCAACTGCGAATGAAAATTTTTCATTATCTGGATCAAAATTGATTAGAAGATATAAATATAAATAAGTTAATTTGAAAGGTTTTTCATTATTGAAAAGTTGTTTGGCTATTCAGCATGCATAGGGATTGGATTATGCCAGTTAATCAAAAATGCCAGTCCCATATTTTCAACCAATCAAAAAGCTCCTGGTTGATCCGGTGATGACGCGGGTTGTGAGGTCTCAAGAGAGGTGTAGGAGCAGAGCATTCGAATCTGGTGAGCAACGTCGAGGGAACACGGCGCTGCAGAACAATAGAAGGCTAAGATCGGAGTGCAAGAAGGCCACAGATAACAACTACCTGTAAGTAATTCATTTTCATAAGTCAACTGTGTGTAAATAGTCATTTGGTAGTACAGAACTTGAGTATTGCTGAAAAAAAGAGACACGTCAAAGCTTTTCATCTTACACTCATCAGGATGCTTCACAAGAATACCAATATAATGGCAAACGATTTATACTGTATGTGAAGATTGGTTGGCAAGTGGACTGATTAGTAGAGGTGTTGCCATGGAGAATGCACCAGTGATGTGACTGACAGTTAACTGACAAGCATTGTTTAAAATTTAAACTAGGCAGACAGATCCTGATTGTTCAAGGCATAGCCCTGAGGAATAAGACAGTGAATGGCTGTCACTTATTTTGTTTAGCTGAAACAGGCACAATGTGTGTACACGTTCTTTTTGTCTGCAAAGAATAGGGCCCTGTGTACTAATATGTGTAGCTTCTAGTACACAAAAGTGCCACACTGGGAGCTCGACTGAGAATCTTAAACTGGTTGTCAGCGTAATTCTTAGCACACCGAGGATTATTTAGCAAATGTTGTCCAATCACAGAATCACATCTAATGTTGGACACTGTATTTTGAGTTTTGCAAGCACAGGCTGGTTGGGTACAGTCTGTAGCTTGCCCGTTGTGAACAGTAAAAGGAACAGGCCATTTGATACAATCTACCAGCCTTTGGGATATATGGCCTACATATCTAGCATCACACTGGCACTGAAATTTACATACCATGTTATTCATTTATATGATAGGCAGAATGCCTTTTTGGCTTGACAGCAGCATCCTGTTAGTGGCAAATACCACACATGTTGCTACTGCATAGTTCACTTCACCTGTTGCTCAAATTTTTGATATATCTTGCCCTTCCAGGGCAATCTGAGGTAGACTGGTCACTTTTCAGGACTGAAAGTGATGGCCTTAAGCCCATTCATCAATTTGCACGATATACAGTGTGAAATGATCTGATCAGGGTAGCCATTATCCTGAAGGATGCCTTTGATGCGCCCTATTTCAGCAGCAAGCTTGCACGGGCCCTATTAAAAGGTTGTTGCTAAGACCAACCTGCGTGGAACTGTAAGAATCCCAATGCATGTATTGGCCAGTGAAAGTAGGCTTGTGGTAGACCGTGGTAGAGAACTCCCAGCAGATTTCTCAACTAGTATGTCATGGAAGGGGAGTTATGTGACTGTTCCATTTCAAAGGTGAATTTGAGTGCAGGATGGAGTCCATTAAGACATGTAAGGAAATTATTACATGCAGTTGCAGATTTAAATATTGCAAACGTATCATCCACATATTGGAAAAATGTGAAGGGTAGGATGTCAGGTATCATTACATCAAAGACACATTTGTCATGGAAGCCAACAAAGATGTTTGCGAGAGCTGGGCCTAGAGGGGATCCCATGGCAACACCATCTATTTGGGCATACATGGTGTCATTAAAACTGAACTCAACTGCTCGAGTTGCTGAGTTCATAAGTTGAATGAATACTGATTCACGCAATGGTGGCGGGTCTAGATCACCATGATATCTATGGCTTCCTTAAGTGGAACATCGGTGAATAGACAAGCAATGTCAAATGAGCACATGGACACAGCATTGCTCTCGATATGCAAGTCCTGTATGGCCTTCATAAATGTTCAGGAGTCCTTCACCGTTTATGTGGAAAACTTGGTGAAAACTGGTTGTAACAATTTGCCCAATCATTTGGCCAATTCATGCTGTGCAGAACCGGCCATAGATAAGATAGGGTGTAAAGGGACATCACTTTTGTGTGTCTTGGGCAGCTCATATATATGCAAATGTAGCAAACTGAGAACGAACCCTGTCATATATATCACGCTGTAGCTCATCGCTCTTACACATGTCCAGCAAGTGTTCTTTTAACTTACTTTTGAGCAAGGCTGTCCAGTCATGTTAAGTGGCAGGTACAATGGATGTGAATTTAGACTTGTCGTTAAGAATGGCGTGCATTTTGTTGGTATAGTCACATTTGTTAAGGATGACTGCTCCACCCCTTTTTCAGGTTTATTGATGTCTATGTCTGGGTTGGTCTTAAGGCCTCACAATGCTGTAAGACATCAGCGTTGAATGTGAAACTCGGATAGGTTGTTCGGAACCCTACAATATGCATGTATTAGGTCAGCTAGGCATGACTTCAAGGATTCAGCATCTTCAATGGATGCTGGATTGTGGTGGGATAGTCAGGAGTAGAGGAGTTCAAACTCAGCAAATACCTCTTCCCGTTTGATTTAGGATGAAGGCACACCAAAATTGAAACCATGTGCAAGAACAAATTCCTCGCTTTCTGAGAGTATATGGTCAGAGATTTATTATGTGTTTAGTGCATCATTAATAGTGTTGCCAAACCACTTCTGCTTATGTGGGTTTATGGTGCGGATGTGTTTTGAATGGGTACTGTTTATGATGTGATCTTCTTTTGAAGCAATATAGCAGCATAAATGGATCAAATCGAAAAATGAAAGAAATTTGTGCACCTCAGAACAAGTGCAGTGGAGGGCACGGTGTAAATTAGTAACCCTATTAGCAATCTGTCCAATCTCATCTCACGTAAACGCTCACTTGATCATGGGACTGTGTCTCACTTTCACATTATTGATACATTTGGAAATGAAAACTGGCACAACCTTGGCTTTAATACACTCTTGGAGAAATTTAATAGATAGCTTACTTGTTCTTAACTTAGCTGTAAGTCGAACTATGTTGCTGATATCCTGAATTTGGTCTCTGTTGTACCTCTGTCTCAGGTATACAAATAGTCATTTGGTAGTACAGCACTTGAGAACTTGATAATTTCCTTGCATGTCTTAATGGGCTCCACCCTGTGCTCAAATTCACCTCTGAAATGGAGCAGTCAAATGAACTCCCCTTCATTGATGTATTAGTTGAGAAATCTACCAGGCGGTTCTCTATCATAGTCTACCACAACAAAAACAGAATTACCTGGAAAAACTCAGCAGGTCTGGCAGCATCGGCGGAGAAGAAAAGAGTTGATGTTTCGAGTCCTCATGACCCTTGTTCTATTGAATGGTCGTAAGGACTCGAAACGTCAACTCTTTTCTTCTCCGCCGATGCTGCCAGACCTGCTGAGTTTTTCCAGGTAATTCTGTTTTTGTTTTGGATTTCCAGCATCCGCAGTTTTTTGTTTTTATTATTATTATAGTCTACCACAAGCCTACCTTCACTGGTCAGTATATGCAATGAGATTCTTAAAGTTCCACGCTCTATAAGATTGATCTTATCAGCAGCCTTGTAAATAGGGCCCGAGCCATTTGCTCACCATGAAAGCTTGCTGCTAAAATAGGGCGCATCAAAGACATCCTGCAGGATAATGGCTACCCTGACCAGATCATTTCACACTCTATATCATGCAAACACATAAATGGGCCTAAGGCCATCACTTTCAGCCCTGAAAAATGCCCAGTCTACCTTGGATTACCCTAGAAAGGCAAGGTATCTCAAAAATTTGAGGTGAAGCTAGCTGTTTCACACTGCTGCTGTGCAGTGGAAACACAAGTGCTATTCGCCACTAACAGGATGCTGCCGTTACGCCAAAAAAGGTGTTTTGCCTATCACACAAATGAGTAATGTGATATGTGAATTTCAGTGCCAGTGTGATGCCAGGTATGTAGGCCGAGTGTCTCAAAGACTGCAGGGTGCATAAAACAGCATGTCCTGGCCACTGTTCACAATGGGCAAGCTACAGACTGTACCCAACCAGCCTGTGCTTCCAAAACTCAAAACACAATGTTCAACATTAGATGTGATTCTGTGATTAGACAACATTTGCTAAATAAGCCTCAGTGCACTAAGAATTATGCTGACAACCAGTTTAAGACTGTCAGTTGGACTAGCAGTGTGGTGTGTTTGTATATACGTATATTAATATACGTTTATTAATATATTAATAATTAATATATATTAATATTAATATATAGGGCACTATTCTTTGCAGACAGAAAGAACATGTACACACATTGCACCTGTTTCAGCTAAACAAAATAAGTGACAGCCATTCACTGACTCATTCCTCAGCACAATGCCTGCCTGGTTTAAATTTCAAACAATGCTTGGCAGTAAGCTGTCAGTCACCATCACTGGTGCATTCTCCATGGCAATGCCTCTACCAATCAGAGTCCATTTGCCAAACACTCAGCACTCTCTTCACATATATTATAAATTGTGTATTCCCCTCATATTGGTATTTTTCCCGTGTCCTGATGAGTGTAAGATGAAAAGCTTCTTCATGTCTCTTTTTTTCAGCAATACTCAATTGTGTGTGATTTGGCGGGGGTTGGGGGGGGGCTAGCGGGTGCGTGGCGCTGTTGCAGAGGTGGAGGGATGATTTTGAGGGTGGGGGTATGCCTGGCAGCAGACACCTCCTTCTGTGCTGCATGATTATGCATCTACCAACCTGAAAGCTTTCCTCCCAATGTTTTCTCACAGTGGGACCTAAATTCAAAGTAGTTGTGCATGTTTTACTGGAATAAAGTGAGCACAAATGTCATCAGTATAACTTAAGTGCCGAATTCCGCCCCACCCTGATCTGCATGAATGTTTAGGCTACTGCTGAATTGGTCAAGGGTTTTTTTAAGGGCAGGTTCATTTCAATATGGAAATGGATCTCCTGCCCCCTTTGCAGACATCCGACCTCTAAATTCATTTAGACTCAGCCTTGGAGCTGTGAGCTTATGAATAGTTCCAAGCCTTGAATTGCCTAACCAGTAAATGGACTGCTGGAAGCCATTCAAAAAATGCCCCTAAATGTCTGTTGTAGGGTGGCCGAGTTGTGCTATTTATGATTGAGTTGATCTGCAGACACTTCCTAGGTGGAAACATTAAGTTTATTTACAATATACTCAGCAGCAACTACACATGTGCTTTCAACTCCATCTCTTCACTGACTCCTGAGGTAGCCCATGCTACTCTCCTAATGGTTATTACAGATCATGTGATCTTGCCTAACAAGTATTATTTTTAAAGGTGCATTACACACTAAATAAAACTATAGTTACTACATTCCTCCCCCTTTAATACAGCTATACATATTATATTTACAAGTACATATTTTTCAACACAATGTAATATTTACACTGGGTAAGGAATTTACAAGTTCAGTTTTTTAGGTCATTTCCTGGTAACGCATAAAATGTCACAGCTCCACAACCTCAGATTCTTTGTCAGGAACCTCCTTTTCTGGAGTTTCCTGAACATCAAGTGCTTTAGTGGGCACTTGCAGTTCTGTAACCTCAACTCTTACAGGAACATCAAACATGTCAGTCCTGGGTTGAGTATCCTCGACAGGAAACGCAGGCCCAGTCATGATCATTGGGGGAACCAAATCCATAAGATTATTGGACATTGGAGCAGAAATTAGGCCATTCAGCCCATCAAGTCTGCTCCGCCTTTCAATCATGTCTGATAAGTTTCTCAACCCCATTCTCCTGCCTTCTCTCCGTAACCTTTGATCCCCTTATCAATCAAGAACCTTTCTATCCCAGTCTTAAATACACTCAATGACCTGGCCTCCACAGCCTTCTGTGGCAATGAATTCCATAGATTCACCACTCTCTGGCTAAAGAAGTTTCTCCTTGGTGATTGTCTCTCTTTTCCTTAAATGGTCCACATGTTTACAGCTGATCTGGCCTTCCAACTCCACGTGGTAAGATAGAGGTCCAGTCACTGCATTTATTTCACCCGGTAACCATTTTGGCCCTTCCCCGATGTCTTTCAAATATACCGGCTCTCCCGCAATAAATTTCCTCTTGCGACAATGCCAGTCGTGTCTAGTTTTCTGGCTTCCCTGACTCCTTTCCACCTTCCTCTCTAAATTCGGCATTATTAAGCTCAATCTTGTCCTGAGGCGACATTTCAACAATAACTCCACAGGTGTGACACCTGTTGTCCTGTAATTAAAAAAAAAGCGTGCTAGCTTGGTTGCCAAGGAACCGCCAGTTAGCTTTTTCATGCCTGCCTTGAATGTTTGAACCACCCTTTCAGCCAGTCCATTTGTGGAAGGGTGTACGGTGCAGTTTTCACATGATTGATACCAGTGAGGCTGATAAACAATTGAAACTCAGCACTCATAAATGCCGTGCCATTAACAGAAACGACTACTGCTGGTAGTCCATGAATGGCAAAACTCTGACGTAGTTTCTCAATTGTGGCAGCTGATGTTGGTGACTCCTCCTCATATATGTCCAACCATTTTGAATGGGCAAAGACAATGAGCAGGAACATTATTACCAGAAAAGGTCCAATGTCGTCAATGTGTAACCACATCCAGGGTCTACCTGGCCACTCCCATGGGTGTAATGGAGCTGTCACTGGCACCTTTTGCAGTTGCTGACATTGCACTCAGTGCTTTACCAAACTCTCTATTTCACCATCCATCCCAGGCCATCACAGATAGCTGCATGCTATGGTCTTCATTCGGGAAATTCCTGGATGGGCACTGTGTCGTTCAATTAAAAGTGGCTCCCTTCCCTTTGGAGGAACTATTAAACTCCCCACAATAAGATGCCATCCTGTCTGGTTATTTCATGTCTTCAGTTGAAGTACACTTTCACTTCCTCAGATACAGGCTCCTGTGACCAACCATGTAGCACTTGTTCTCATACTTGAGATAGTACTGGGTTCTGACTTGTCCAGATTCTTATCTGTTGAGCGCATACCAGTGAGGAACCTACGAAATTTAACAGTGAAACAACTTCCTGTGTAACTGGAACGTGCTCATCATTTTCTTATAAAGGGCAGTGACATAAAGGCATCAGCGTTTGCGATTTGGTTGCCAGGCCTATGTACAAAAGTGTATTCGTATGCTGCCAGGATTAAAGCCCTATTAGTATTTCTGTATCTTCTTTCTATGTGCCTTCTTTTCTCTAGCACAGGCTTTAATCTCGGCCTTCTTTTACACTTCACTGTTGACCAGACTTCTCTCAGATGCAAGCTCAACTTGCCTGAGCTCAGTGGCTGAGCCTCCCAAAATTTCATTATCTGTCTGCTTCTTGGAAAGTTCTGCAACTTTTGCTTCCAAAGTCTCTTTGACTTCATTTAGCTGATTCTTCGGGCTTTCATCTCTTTGTTGTATTTGTTTGCTGCCTCCTGGAAAATTGAGCATTGTTGTGTCTTGTCTACTAGCTCATTCTTCAGTTTGTTCAGAGAAGTGCTGAATTCTTTCTGTTTCTCTTCATACTTTCGCAGAGGTGCAAACTTTGACCTGAGGGAATCTTGTATTGTGTGAAGGTCTTTCAGCAGGTTTTCTTTTTCCTTTTGAAGGTTGCTCACCTCGTCTTGAACTCTGTCATCAAGCAGGGTCTCTTTGAGTTTCTTCTGCTGTTCTTACAGGTTTTGGCTTAAGACAGCCTATATTTCTTCAGGTTGTTGAGTCCTAACACTCCTTTTCCAAAACAGGAACGCTTCCAGCTTCCTTTTGGAATCCCAATGGTCAATCAAGGTTGATTTCCCTTAGCCAATTTTACCCTAGAAGGTTTGGTCCTCTGCTTGTCAATACCAACATTGGTAACTTTGCTGATTGGCTTCCATACTGGACAGTCACTCTGATTATGCCTTTAACTTGAATGTCTCCACCTGTATATGTTTTTAGCTTGGCGGCTGTTTCTTCTAAACTTAATTGATGTTCACCATTATTCAAATATCTGAAGATATGTTCCCCAATTACTGTAGTAAAAGCTCCCATGTCCACTTCCATTCTAACAGGTTTGCCATTTACTTTCACTGTGACAAACATTGGTTCTGTCTTTCCAACTTTCAGATTAAACAATGAATTAATTCTGAATTTGTTGTTTCAGACTCTTCTGCATTGTAGATTTTATTGGGCTTCTTCTTTTGTTTACAAGCCTGCTTGAATCTTTCCTTGCATTGCCTCATTATATGTCCACTTCTGTGACAATAGTAGCATACGATTTTTTTAAACTGCCAATCGCTAAAAGACTGCTTGTTTCCACATCTATCAAAATTATTCTTTGATTTCGCTGCTAAGTTATTTTTCTTTATTCTTCAGCCAATGGGGCTGTTTCTTGCTTCTCGGCAGAGTCTCGCACCTCTTTAGGCTGAGGTTTCCCACCCGATGTGGCACCATTTTGTGCACCCTGTATTGCTTTTGAATCTCTTACTGCACTTTCCATGCCTAGACCTATCTCTGAATTGCGTCCCCTTCCACACCACACACTAAACAATTTCTGGGCATGCTGTTCAGAGTCATATCAAACTCACAATGTTCCATTAGCTATTTCAAATTTGCCACGTAGCACGCAATTGTCTCACCTGGGGTTCTATTCCACGAATTAAACTGAAACCTCTGCCTTGTGACTGAGGGCTTTGGTTGAAAGTGACCCTTCAAGAGGTCCACCAATTCATCTAAATTCTTCAAATCTAAGGAACTGAGAGTGATCAAACCTTGAATCAAGCTGTAGGTTTTGCTCCCACAAGTACTCAAGAGGATCACTCACCTCTTCTCTTCCCCCATAACCTCATTCACTTGAAAAAAGAACATGAGGCGTTCTATGTATTGAGACCAATCATCTGTGGCTGGTTCAAAAGGATCAATTATCCTAAATTGTGGCATTTTGAGAGGAGTTGACTTCTTCAATTCTAACAGAGCTTGCTACTTACAATCACTGGGTAAGATACAGTGCCGATTTCTTTCTAACTTGATTTCTTCTATTCAATCCTGTTTTATCCTCATCGCCAGTTTGAGGTAGGGTGGCCTAGTTGTGCTATTAATGATAGAGTTGATCTGCAGACAACTCTTGAGTGGAAACATTGAGTTTATTTACAATATACTTCGCATAAACTACATGTGTGCTTTCAACTCCAACTCCATCTCTACACTGGCTTTTTTAAATTAATTCACGTGTTGAGGGCTTCGCTGGCAGAGTCAGCATTTATTGCCTACCCCCAGTTGCCCTTGAGAAGGTGGTGGTGAGCTGCCTTCTTGAACTGCTGCAGTCCATGTAGTGTAGGTACATCCACAGTGCTGTTAGGAAGGGAGTTCCAGGATTTTGACTCAGCGACAGTGAAGGAATTGTGATATATTTCCAAGTCAGGATTGTGAGCGACTTGGAGAGGAACTTTCAGGTGATGGTTCCCATCTATCTGCTGCCCTTGAACTTCTAGATGGTAGTGGTCGTGAATTTGGAAGGTGCTGTTGAAGGAGCCTTGGTGAATTCCTGCAGTGCATCTTGTAGATGGTACACACTGCAACTACTGTGCATCGATGGTGGAGGGAGTGAATGTTTGTGGATATGGTGCCAATCAAGTGGGCTGATTTGTCCTGGATGGTGTCAAGCTTCTTGAGTATTGTGAGAGCTGTACTCATCCAGGCAAGTGGGGAATATTCCATCACACTCCTGACTTGTGCCTTGCAGATGGTGGACAGGCTTAGGGGAGTCAGGAGATGAGTTACTCATTGCAGGATTCCTAGCCTCTGATCTGCTCTTATAGCCATAGAATTTAGTATGTAGCCATAGTTCAGTTCACTTTCTGATCAATGGTAACCCCCAGGACATTGATAGTGGGCGGATTCAGTAATGGCAATGCCATTGAACATCAAGGGGCGATGGTTGGATTCTTTTTTATTGGAGAGGGTCATTGCCTGACACTTGCGTGGCACAAATGTTCTTTCCACTTATCAGCCCAAGCCTGGATATTGTCCCAGGTTCATTTTATTCTTCGTTTCATCCGACGCCTCAACAAGAAACTTTTTCTCTTTCTCTCAAGTGCTAAGGAGCGCAAGTTCCAGCAACTCATCGACACCAACACCCATCTAGGACCCTCCACCCCTGCCTGTCCCTCCATCCCCACCCTTTCTTCCAATCCCAGCCCCAGCCATGTATTCACTATACCCCCTGACCTTCCCCTCTCCGATGCTGAACGTTCAGTGCTTAGCAAAGGACTTAGTTTCATACCCTTACGCCCTCATCTCAATGAATTTCGAGCTTGGCACGATGCTGAACTCTTCTTCCGCCGTCTTCGTCTCCGGGCTCACTTCTTTGGACAGGAGTCCTCTCCCTGTTCAACGGATCCTTTTACCCATCTCCAATATTCTCCCTCCACCTGGACCCCTCCCTCTGGATTCTTACCTTCTCTTGATCTTTTCATTGAGAACTGTCGGCGCGACATTAGTCATCTCAATTTCTCTGCTCTTCTCACCCATTCTAATCTCTCTCTCTCTGAACTTACTGCACTCCGTTATCTCAGGTCCAACCCTGAATTATCATCAAACCCGCTGACAAGGGTGGTGCTGTTGTTGTCAGGCGCACTGACCTCTACCTCGCGGAGGCTGAGCGTCAACACGCAGACACTTCCTCCTACCTCTCCCTGGACCATGACCCCACCACTGAACATCAAGCCATTGTTTCCAGAACTGTCACTGACCTCATCTCCTCTGGGGATCTTCCTCCCACAGCTTCCAACCTGAAAGTCGCCCAACCTTGGACGGCCCTCTTCTACCTCCTACCCAAAATCCACAAACAGAACTGTCCTGGTAGACCAATTGTGTCAGCTTGCTCCTGCCCCATGGAACTCATTTCTCGTTATCTTGACTCCCTTCTCTCTCCCCTTGTCCAGTCCCTTCCCACCTACATCCGTGATTCCTCTGACACCTTACGTCACATCAACAATTTCCAGTTTCCTGGCCCCAACTGCTTCCTCTTTACCATGGATGTCCAATCCCTCTACACCTCCATCCCCCACCAGGATGGTCTGAGGGCCCTTAGCTTCTTCCTCGAACAGAGGCCCGAACAATCCCCATCCACCACTACTCTCCTCCGTCTGGCTGAACTTGTTCTCACACTGAACAAATTCTCCTTCAACTCCTCTCACTTTCTCCAAATAAAAGGTGTGGCTATGGGTACCCGCATGGGCCCCAGCTATGCCTGTCTCTTTATGGGGTATGTGGAACATTCCTTGTTCCAGTCCTACTCCAACCCCCTTCCACAACTCTTTCTCCGGTACATCGATGATTACTTCGGTGCTGCTTCATGCTCTCGTCAGGACTTGGAAAAATTTATTAATTTTGCAATTTTGCTTCCAATCTCCACCCCTCCATCATTTTCACATGGTCCATCTCTGACACTTCCCTTCCCTTCCTTGACCTCTCTGTCTCAATCTCTGGTGATAGACTGTCCACCAATATCCATTACAAACCTACCGACTCCCACAGCTACCTCGACTACAGCTCCTCACACCCCGCTTCCTGTAAGGACTCCATCCCATTCTCTCAGTTCCTTCGCTTCTGTCGCATCTGTTCCGATGATGCTATCTTCAAAAACAGTTCCTCTGGCATATCCTCCTTCTTCCTTAACCGAGGTTTTCCACCCACGGTCGTTGACAGGGCCCTCAACTGTGTCCGGCCCATCTCCCGCGCATCCGCCCTCACGCCTTCTCCTCCCTCCCAGAAACATGATAGGGTCCCCCTTGTCCTCACTTATCACCCCACCAGCCTCCGCATTCAAAGGATCATTCTCCGCCATTTCTGCCAACTCCAGCATGATGCCACCACCAAACACATCTTCCCTTCACCCCGCCCCGGCGGCATTCCGTAGGGATCGTTCCCTCCAGGACACCCTGGTCCACTCCTCCATCAGCCCCTACTCCTCAACCCCCACCTATGGCACCTCCCCATGCCCACGCAAAAGATGTAACACCTGCCCCTTCATTTCCTCTCTCCTCACCGTCCAAGGGCCCAAACACTCCTTTCAAGTGAAGCAGCATTTCACTTGCATTTCCCCCAACTTAGTCTACTGTATTCGTTGCTCCCAATGCGGTCTCCTCTACATTGGAGAGACCAAACGTAAACTGGGCGACTGCTTTGCAGAACACCTGCGGTCTGTCCGCAAGAATGACCCAAACCTCCCTGTCGCTTGCCATTTTAACACTCCACTCTGCTCTCTTGCCCACATGTCTGTCCTTGGCTTGCTGCGTTGTTCCAGTGAAGCCCAACGCAAACTGGAGGAACAACACCTCATCTTCCGACTAGGCACTTTACAGCCTTCCGGACTGAATATTGAATTCAACAACTTTAGGTCTTGAGCTCCCTCCCCTGTCCCCACCCCCTTTCTGTTTCTTCCCACTTCCTTTTTTTTCCAATAATTTATATAGATTTTTCTTTTCTCACCTATTTCCATTATTTTTAAATCTTTTATGCTCCCCCACTCCCACTAGAGCTATACCTTGAGTGCCCTACCATCCACTCTTAATTAGCACATTTGTTTAGATAATAATCACCAACTTCAACACCTCTGTGTTCTTTTGTTCTTTTGTCTGTCACATCTTTTGATGATCTGCTCCTATCACTGCTTGCTTGTCCCTACAACAACACCACCCCCTTAACTTTCCACCCCACCTTAAACCAGCTTATATTTCCCTCTCTTTGTAAAGAAAAATCAGTTCTGTTGAAGGGTCATGAGGACTCGAAACGCCAACTGTTTTCTTCTCCGCCGGTGCTGCCAGACCTGCTGAGTTTTTCCAGGTAATTCTGTTTTTGTTTTGGATTTCCAGCATCCGCAGTTTTTTGTTTTTGTTTTTATCTATTATTATTATTATTGTCCAGGTCTTGCTGCATTTGGATATGGACTGCTTCAGTATCTGAGGAGTCGCGATTGGTGCTGAACATTGTGCAATCATCAGCAAACATCCCCACTCTGACCTTATGATGGAAGGAAGGTCATTGATGAAGCAATTAAGATGGTTGGGCCGAGGGCTCTACCCTGAGAAACTCCTGCAGTGATGTCCTGGAGCTGAGGTGACTGACATCCTACAACCACAACCATCTTCCTTTGTGCTCGTGGACAGTTTTCCCCATGATTCCCATTGACTCCAGTTTTGTTATAGATGCATTAACTTGAGGTAGCCCATGCTACTCTCCTATTGGTTACTGCAGATCATGTGATCTTGCCTAACAAGTATTATTCTTAAAGGTACATTACACACTAAATAAAACCATATTTACTACAGTTTCCAAAATGTTCTTTGTCAAATCGGAAGATGTGAGAGTTCTTTCCATCGCTCCGCAAAATATCTAAGGATTCATACATGCTGTCCTCTGCAACACGGGAATCACACCCTGTTTGGGGTGCTAACTCCAATTTAGGCTCCCATGTGCCTTTTACCTTTTACAGAATTTAGACTTTGAGTCTTAATGGATCAGACTAAATTAAATACAGCTTCAGGAATGCTCATTGTGGGCTTGTGTGATGATATGAAACTCCTGTCATTATACATCACATCTCCCAATTTCCTGTAAGCAACATTACAGGAAATTTGCTGGCTCATACAGATCTATACTGATTATACAGGTCATTGGTGCATTAGTGAGCAATGCAATGAATTGGGTGCCTCCTTGCAGTCAAGCTTACAATACTTTACTAATGAAACTGGCTTTTCTTGTTCTATAAGACTGAATCCTAGAGTAAATTTTGCTGAGCAAACATTTGGCTTTGCCTTCCCATTGTTATTATGATAATTAACAGTCTCCTAAATTACAATTTACAGCTAATTAAGGATTAGTGCTTCTCTCTCTTCATTGGCTGCCTTGTTGTAAAGCAAATCTTACACCACAGATTGAATCAAGAATTAACTGCGAAGAGTAATAGCTTTTCCTTTCAGTTATCTACAGCAAGTCCTTCAACAACAATTTCTCAGCTATAGTTGTGGAATGAAGAGATCACATATTTTCCATTTAAATTACTGCCTAAAAATTTGGGTAACCAAATTGTAGTCTAAACAGGATCCTTTCAACTGCTTCTCTCCTGGAACATTAGCACTTTTATACAGATCCTGGAGAATACAATATGTAGACTTTAGGAGCAGCATCACCGAGGTCACAGAGCAGAAGTGAAAGGACAAAGTGGTGGTGGCAGAGGAAGAGTAGGATCCTACTATTTGAAGGTCACATGTCTGCCAACAATAAATCCTTGCACATTGTGGTTAAACTGATCACTGATATCATGTTAACGTTGCACTTTAGCAGGAATGGAGATTAAAATCATATCAATACTGACCAAAGCATCTATCATGTGTTTCAGAGGTGTGTACTATGTGTGTAACCATGCAGCAAACATGAATGCGCTGTAGCATGGAACGAACAGGTCACGCGCAAACAAAGTTCCCTTTAAGATGCATGCATGTGAGGCTACACATCAGTATTAAAGGGAGTGTTCAGTGCAACAAGTTGATTGCACACAGCAAAAAGAAGTTAGAAGAAATGTTGGTTGTGACTCAGTCGACCCCCAGCAATGCTTCACTTACAGTGCCAGTTGGCTGCCGTTGGCCTTGCAGTAGATGTAACTGGTTATGTGCACACTGAAGTCTGTTTATTAACAGATAGGCATACCCAGGCCTGTGGATTCAGTTGATTGTATAATAACAAGATTAGGTAGGAATGCCACAAGTATCCTGGAATTCCCAAGAATCAATGATTAATCTCCTAGATACTGCTGCAGGAAATCACAAAGAAGAATTACATTACAAAGAAGAATAGGGGCATTTTTAAAAGTGCCTTTTTTCTTTGTTTTCTTTGAACACTTGTTTAATAGTTGTAAGATTATTGGAAATGGGAGAAATGGCTGCTTGACTTGGAATGGCGGTTGGTCATTTGATGCAAACTCCAGGAAAACATCAGACCAGAGATGGCAATAAGAATGGGATATCTACTTTTAGGAGCAGGAGTAGGCCAGTTTGTCCCTTTAGCCTGTTCTATGTTTTGTTTTTGGTTGTGTCAACATCACAGACTAATATCTATATTCCGCCAACATTTATGAATGAAACAGAAATGTAACAATGACCGGCAAACTGATTTTTGTGATGTTGATGGAGGGCCAGACATTGGCCAGGACACTTGTGGAAACTCCCCTACTCCTCTTCGCAAGAGTGCCATGAGATCACTCACATCCAACCAAAATGGCTGATCTGTAGCAAGCTGTATGTAACACAGGGAGCAGAGTGCCACAGGGATCAGTGCTGTGGCCTCAGCTATTTACAATCTATATCAATGATTTGAATGGGAGGATGGAATGTATAGTTGCTAAATTTGCTGATGACACAAAGATAGGTAGGAGAGTAGGTTATGAAGAAGACATAAGGAATCAGCAAAGGGATCTAGATAGGTTCAATGAATGGGTAAAAATTTGGCAGATGGGAAAATGTGAATTTCTCCACTTTGGGAGGAAGAATAGAAAAGCAGTACACTATTTAAATGGAGAGAGATTGCAGAGCTCTATGGCACAGAGGAATCTGGGTTCGTGGTGCATGAATCAGAAAAAGTTGGTGTGCAGGTACAGCAAGTGATTACGAAGGCAGATGGAATGTTGCCATTTATTTTAAGGGGAATGAAATATAAAAGTAGGGAAGTTTTACTGCAGCTGTACAGGGCATTCGTGGGACCACATCTGGAGTACTGTGTGTAGTTTTGGTTTCCTTACTTAGGAAAGGATACAATTGAGCTGGAAACAGTTTTGAGGAGGTTCACTTGACTGATTCAAAGAACAAAGAACAAAGAAAAGTACAGCACATGAACAGGCCCTTCAGCCTTCCAAGCCTGCGCCGATCATATTGCACGTCAAACTAAAACATTTTGCACTTCCGGGGTCCGTATCCCTCTATTCCCATCCTATTCATGTATTTGTCAAGCTGCATCTTAAACACCACTATCATACCTACTTTCACCACCTCCTCTGGCAGCGAATTCCAGACACTCACTACCCTCTGTGTAAAAAACTTGCCCCACACATCTCCTCTAAAGTTTTCTCCTCTCACCTTAAATCTAGTAATTGACTCTTCCACCCTGGGAAAAAGCTTCTGACTATCTACTCTGTCCATGCCACTTATAATTTTGTAAACTTCTAACAAGTCGCCCCTCAATCTCCGTCGCTCTAATGAGAACAATCCGAGTTTCTCCAACCGCTCCTCATAGCTATTAACCTCCAGACCAGGCAGCATCCTGGTAAACCTCCTCTGTACCCTCTCCAATGCCTCTATATCCTTTTGGTAATGTGGCGACCAGAATTGCACGCAATATTCCAAGTGTGGCCTAACCAACGTTCTATTCAAAGGATCATCCTCCGCCATTTCCGTCAACTCCAG
The DNA here is from genome assembly GCF_017639515.1 of Carcharodon carcharias. Classification (NCBI taxonomy): domain Eukaryota; kingdom Metazoa; phylum Chordata; class Chondrichthyes; order Lamniformes; family Lamnidae; genus Carcharodon; species Carcharodon carcharias. The sequence goes on from NC_054469.1 coordinate 62,350,205, forward strand.
CATGATGCCACTACCAAACACATCTTCCCTTCACCCCCCTTATCGGCATTCTGTAGGGATCGCTCCCTCCGGGACACCCTGGTCCACTCCTCCATCACCCCCTACTCCTCAACCCCCTCTTATGGCACAACCCCATGCCCACGCAAAAGATGCAACACCTGCCCCTTCACTTCCTCTCTCCTCACCGTCCAAGGACCCAAACACTCCTTTCAAGTGAAGCAGCATTTCACTTGCATTTCCCCCAACTTAGTCTACTGCATTCGTTGCTCCCAATGTGGTCTCCTCTACATTGGAGAGACCAAACGTAAACTGGGCGACCGCTTTGCAGAACACCTGCGGTCTGTCCGCAAGAATGACCCAAACCTCCCTGTCGCTTGCCATTTTAACACTCCACCCTGCTCTCTTGCCCACATGTCTGTCCTTGGCTTGCTGCATTGTTCCAGTGAAGCCCAACGCAAACTGGAGGAACAACACCTCATCTTCCGACTAGGGACTTTACAGCCTTCTGGACTGAATATTGAATTCAACAACTTTAGGTCGTGAGCTCCCTCCCCCATCCCCACCCCCTTTCTGTTTCCCCCTTCTTTTTTTTTTCCAATAAATTATAAAGATTTTCCTTTTCCCACCTATTTCCATTATATAAAAAAAACCCACTAGAGCTATACCTTGAGTGCCCTACCATCCATTCTTAATTAGCACATTCGTTCAGATAATATCACCAACTTTTACACCTATGTGTTCTATTGTACTATTGTCGTTGACATCTTTTGATGATCTGCTTCTATCACTGCTTGTTTGTCCCTACAACCACACCAACCCCCTCCACCTCTCTGTCTCTCTATCTCTCCGCCCCCCACACACACACCTTAAACCAGCTTATATTTCAGCTCTTTCCTGGACTCGAACTCAAGTTCTGTCGAAGGGTCATGAGGACTCGAAACGTCAACTCTTTTCTTCTCCGCCGATGCTGCCAGACCTGCTGAGTTTTTCCAGGTAATTCTGTTTTTGTTCCATACAGCTGCAGCATGACTTCCCAGTTTTTATACTCAATACCCCTGCTGATGAAGGCATGGATGAAGGGGTTATCTTATGAGGATATGTTGGACAGGTTGGACCTGTATCCATTGGAGTTTAGAAGATTGAAAGGTGATCTTATTGAAACATATAATATCTTGAGGGCTTGACAGAGTGGATGCTGGGAGGATGTTTCCCTTTTGGGGAGACTAGAACCAGGGGACACAGTTTGAAAACAAGGCCTCTCCCACTTAAGACAGAAGTTAAGAGAATTATTTTCTCTCAGAGGAAATTTTCTTCCCCAGCGAGCCATAGAGGCTGGGTCATTCAATATTTTGAAGGCTGAGTTAGATAGGTTCTTGATTAATAAGGGAGTCAAAGGTTCAAGGGGGTAGACAGGAAAGTAGAGCTGAGGCCATAAACAGGTCAATCATGATCTTATCAAATGGCAGAGCAGGCTCAAGCGGCCGAATGCCCTACTCCTACTCCTAGTTCGTATGTTCATATGTACGTCAGTTCATATTCCCACTTTTTCCCTGTACCTATTAATAACTTTGGCTAATAAACATCTATTAATCTCAGGTTTAAAATTAACAATTGATCTATCATCAAATGTCATTTGCAAAAGAGAGTTCCAAACTTCTACCAACCCTTGTTTGTAGAAGTGTTTCCTAATATCACTCCAGGAAAACCAGACTCTACTTTTTAGGCTATGTACCCTAATGCTAGATTCCCCAACTGGTGGAAATAGTTTCTCTCTATCCTTTCAGTTTCCTTTAATACCTTGAAAAGTTTGAACAAAGTATGCTTCAATCTTCAAAATTCCAGATTACACAATCTTAGTTTGTGTAATGTCTCTTCACATTTTAACCCTTGGAGTCCAGGTATAATTCTGGTAAACTTACACTGTACTCGCTCCAAGGCCAATATATCCTTCCCACGGAGAAGTGTCCAGCACCAAACACAGGGCTATTTGCTCATTTCTCTCCAAGGCATGTTTTCTTTCACCTTGTACCACCCCAAACATGAAATATGTGTCTTTTTATTGTTGCAGTGGAACTAAAGACATTTAAAGAAAAACAGCAGAGGCTTTTTGATGCCATCAGGCAATCTTCTCCATAACACTACCTCAAGCATAAATTTGCAAATTGGAATTCTGTACTGATTCCCTAGTCCATTGTGTTCAATGCAGGTGCTAATTGGATTGCATTCAGGTGTAACATTTGTTCACAGGGAGGAGGTGAATCCAATCAATTCAAAAGCCTCTCTCTTGTAGATCATTCTATTTATCTGACAGTGATAATTGGATGATCAATGATCTTTTTGAAACCTGTGATTCACCTATCTATTATTATGAGAAATAGTTTAAGGTCCCATGTTCTAGTCCATCTCTTCAGCATTTTGGCTAAACTGCAACCAGAAAGTAATCAGTCTGAAGACATCAAAGATATAATCTAGTCAGAATATCATTGTTGCAAGTAGCCAATAAGAAATAATGATTATGTTCTAAGGTTAAGTTTTAAGTTGAGGTAGTACAAGACATGTACCTTGTTTGACCTCATATTCGAGGAGGTTAATGAAGTTTGCAATAATTGTAAATATTCTAATAGTCACTTGATAGTACAGAACTTGAGTATTGCTGAAAAAAGTCACTTGTCAAAGTTTTTCATCTTGCACTCGTCAGGACACTTCGCAAGAATACCAATATAAGGGGAAAACAACAATTTATTCTGTATAAGAAGAGTGTGCTAATTGGTTGATTGCCAACCAATCAGCACTCTCTTCTCATACAGGATAAATTGTTGTTTTCCCCTAATATTGGTATCCTTGCAAAGTGTCCTGTTAAAATTATGTTGGTAGTGTGTACTGTTAATTATCTGTTTAATATTATAGCATCATAAAATAATAGCATAGAATATTCAGCCTATTTTACCTGTGTTGACTCTATGAAAGAGCTATAAAATTAATTCAACTGCTCTGCCCTTTCCCCATAACCTTGCAAATTTTTACCCTTCAATATTTATCTAATCCCTTTCTGAAAGAAGTTAGTCTAATAGTTCATCACCTGTCTAATACTATCAATCTACCAAGTTAAGGTGATAGCACTCTTGCCTCTGAGTCAGAAGATTGTGGGTTCATTCTCACTCCAGAGATTTGAGCACATAATCTAGGTTAGCACTTCAATGAAACACTGAAAGAGTACTGCATTGTTAGAGGTGCCATCTTTTAGGTGAGTCATTAACTTGAGGCTTCATCTACCCTCTCAGGTAGATGTTGAAGATCTCACAGCATTATTCAAAAAAAGAGCAGCTGAGTTCTACCAGTGTACAGGTCAACTTTTATGCCTAAAATAGACGTAAAATCAGAAAATGCTGGAAATACTTAATAGGTCAGGCAGAATCTGTGGAGAGACAAACAAAGTTAACATTTCAGGTCAGAACAGTTCGAGCATTTTCTGATTTTATTTCAGATTTCCAGCATCCTCAGTATTTTGCTTTTGCATTAACACATAAAACAACCTTCTCAAAGGCAAGTAGGGATGGGTAATAAACGTTGACTTTAACAGTGACACTCACATCCCAAGAATGAATAAACAGAGCATGTTCTGTTCGTGTAGTTCACTGTTGTTTGTGGGACTTAATTGCAAATATTAGCTGCCACATTTCTACAGTACAATAGTGACTGCACTTCAAAAGTAGTTCATTGACCTTAAAGCACTTCGGGACCTCATGTGGTTGTGAAAACACAATATAATGCAATGTTTTGAGTTGAATATGACTTGGAAAATGAAGAAGAGTCACATTTAACTCAAAACATTAACTCTGTTTCTCTCTCCACAGATGCTGTTAGACGTGTAGAGTATTTCCAGCACTTGTTTCTATTTCAGATTTCCAGTATCCACAGTATTTTGCTTTTACTGAATTTCCAATGACTGACTGAAAGGATCACCTGTCAAGATTTCAAGTTTGAAGACTTTTACTGTAACTAACAAACTAAAAAACATTGACTAGCCACTATTTAGTAGGCAATTATACTTTAAACCATAGAAAAGATCCCTCATGTGGCTTATAACACAACTGTAAATCTGGCATCATGGTTACACTTGACACTGTCCATTATGTGGACACTTTAGTCTCCTGGAGAATTCCCAACTCTGCGAAGCTGAGCTTTAAAAATGACCACCTGCAGGTTGGAATTTCATTCCGGGACGCAGGCTGTATTGGAAGTCAGGCCTGTCGCCCATGGAACAAGTGGGGAGGCTGACAGGTATGGAGGCAGGCTGGGCGGAAGACTTGCTTCTGTACTCCGGCACTGAGTTGAAATAAATTTTTTAAATAATAAAACAAAAAATTCCTCCAGCTCTCATCCCTCAACCCCCTCACTCCCCACACACTCCCTATGGCCCATCCATGCCAACCTATGACCTCTACCTACACCCCATGACCCTTCATACTCCTACACCAACCCATACCCTTCTACCCACCCCCATGGTTCTTCATACACCCGTGCCCATGTATGCCCCTCTACCAACCCATACCTTTCCACACACCCCCATGGCTTCCCCACATCCCCATAGCCTTTTATAGCCCCTATGCCAACTTAGTGCCAGCCCATACCAACCCATGCTCCCACCCACCACCCTTTGCCCTTACCTACTCCATGACAATTCACCTATTATCCTTTGATGGCCCCTTGACAGTTTTGGAAGCTTTGACAACTCCATGACAGCCTTGACAGTTCCAAGTTCCAGTTCCAAGTTCAGACCTCCTTTTACCTGTTCTAATCTGCACACTTCGGGTTTCATACTCTTAGCCTACAAAAATCTCACTTCGGTGAAGGCAGCTGGCGATTTAAATGGCCAGCAGCCTCCGTTTGCATATGTGAATTTGGGCCGGACTCCACTCTGGACTATAGGCCAGTTAGTTTAACATCTGTCATAGCGAAAATGTTAGATGCTATTATTAATGATGTTATACAAAGCACTTAGAAAAAATCAAGGTAACCAGGCAGAGTCAACATGGTTTAGTGAAAGAGAAATCATGTTTAGCCAATTTATTGGAGTTCTTTGAAGGAGTAATATGCACTGTGGATAAAGCGGAACTGGTGGATGTATTGTGCTTAGATTTCCAGAAGGCATTTGATAGGGTACCTCATCGAAGATTATTGTAGAAAATAAAATCTCATGGTGTAGGGTTAACATATTGGCATGGATAGAAAATTGGCTAGCTAACAGGAAGGCATAAATGGGTCTTTTTCTGGCTGGTGAGATGCCACAGGGGCCTCAGCTTTTAACAATTTATATAAATTACTTGGATGGAGGGACCAAAGGAATGGTTGCTAAATACGCTGATGACTCAAAGATAGATACAAAAGTAAATTGTAAAGAGGAGGTAAGGAGGCTACAAAGTGACATAGATAGGCTAAGTGAGTTGGCATAGATCTGGCAAATGGAGTGTAGTGTGGGAAAATATGAAATTGTCTATTTTTGGCAGGGAGAATAAAAAAGCATATTATCTAAATGGTGAGAGATTGCAAAGCTCTGAGATTTGAAGGGATCCGGGTGTCCTAGTGCATGAATCACAAAAGATTAGTATGCAGGTACAGCAAGTAATTAGGAAAGCTAATAGAATGTTATCATTTATTGTGAGGGGAACTGATTACAAAAGTAGGGAGATTGCACTCCAGATATATAGGGCACTAGTGAGACCATATCTGGAGTACTGTACAATATTAGTCTCTTTATTTAAGGAAGGATGTAAATGCTTTTGAAGCACTTCAGAGGTTTAATAGACTAATACCAGGAATGGGCAGGTTGTCTTATGAGGAAAGAATGGTCAGGTTAGGCTTGTATCCACTGGAGTTTAGAAGAGTAAGAGGCGACTTAATTAAAACCTTTAAGATCCCAAGGGGTCTTGACAGAGTGGATGTGGCGAGGGTGTTCCATCCTGTGGGAGAATCTAGAACTAGGGGTCACAGTTTAACAGTAAGGGGTCACTCATTTAAAGCAGGGGGCAGAATTTTCCGTGCCCATTGGCAGCGGGCGTGTTTGGCAGTGTGAGCGTACAACATGGCGAGAAGGCCAAAATTCAGTTTCACGATGTTGTGAAACCAGTTAGCAATCATCCACTCTGCCCATCGATGGCAGATGTCATGTAATAAATCTGCATTTCATTATGAGTGATTGTACACTGATGTGTTTCACAACTGTACATGAGTGTTGTGTACTTGGTGGGCTGCACTTTGCTTGGGACATTGGAGTTTGTTTGCCTACCTTGATTCAGGCAAGACTCACAGCCATCAGTGCCAGGCATCACAGGCAGCACCACATCACTTTTAGGGGGGCTCATGATCAGGTCCCTACCTACCAGATCAGCCATAAGGTGGTGGTGGCTTTTCAACGGCTGCAGGGCTATGGCTGGCTCGGGGAAGTGGGAGAAGTGGCCTCAGCAAGGGAAGAGGCTGTAGGGCTCAGGCTGTAATGGTGAATGGGTGTATCCTTGGGCACAAGTTGATTTGTGCACCTGGCCTCAAGATGGCAGAGGGCTGAGAAGGCAAACTCCAGAGGAGATCAGGGCAGATGGAGATGTGAGGGTGCGTGTGAGAGAGTGAGTGGTGATGTCCCTTGAGCTGGCAGTGAGTGAGATACCAGTGAATGTGTGATGGGTTTCAGTTTGTGAGTTTAAAGCGATGAGATGGTTGCTTTACCCTTGTGGCATGGATGAGATCATTTATCCTCTATCTGCACTGGATGGCCAACCTCTCCCATGCATCACTGGCACTGAGCAGCACTGCCATTATCTACCAAGCCAGAGTGGTGAGATTGCTGGACATCCTGCGGCCACAGCAGGGGTAGAGGGCATCATGGCAGGCCTCCATGGCATTGAAAAGGTGTTCCAGGGAAGCGCCACTGAATAGGGGGGCTGCAAGCCTTTTGGGGCCATGTCTTCTGAGCAGCCATCCTGGGCTGGTAGGACTGAGAGGTGTGTTTGCAGCTGCACTTTAAAAATGGCACCCAGCGTGAGGAAGCGGCGAGGTGGCAGTGCCGTGGGAAAATAAGAGAGCGCTCGCCATCGAAATGGCGTGTTTTCCGGGAATGCATGACACTAGTTAGGCCTCATCTGGAGTACTGCGTCCAGTTCTGGGCACCGTACTTGAGGAAGGATGTGAAGGCATTGGAGAGAGTGTAGAGGAGATTCATGATTCCCAGGATGAAGAGCTGTAGCTATGAGGATAGCTTGGAGAGGTTGGGACTATTTTCCTTAGCGAAAAGAAGGCTGAAAGGAGACTTGATAGAGGTACTCAAGATCCTGAAGGGTATGGACAGGATAAATAGTGAGAAACTGTTCTCACTCAAGAGAACATCAAGAACTAGAGGGCACAGATTCAAAATAATTGGCAAAAGGCTTAAATGTGATGTGAGGAAAAATTTTTTCACCCAGAAGTCTGAAATAAACTTCCTGACAGGGTGGTGGAGGCAGGTTCAACTCAGATATTCAAAAGGGAATTGGATTGCTACCTGAAAAGAGAGAATGTGCAAGGTTAAGGGGATAGGGCAGGGGAGTGGGACTAGGTGGAATGGTCTTTCACAGGCCAGTGCAGACTCGATTGGCCAAATGGTCTCCTTCTGCACTGTAAAGATAGGGTAGGCAGGCATGTGAAGTGGAGATCACTATCATATCAACAATGATCTAATTGAATGGCAGAGCAGGCTTGAGGATCTGTGTGCTCTACTCCTGCTCCTAATTCGTAGGTTTGTGAGCGTGTTCGTATGTTCTTCAGTACTATTGCAAAAATATTGTGTGGGCCTTTGCAGTATTCAGTGCCTTCAGCCATTTCTTGATGTCACGTGGAGTAAATCGAATTGGGTGAATACCGACAGCTATGATGCTGGGGACTTCCAGAAGAGGCCTAGCTAGATCACCCACTTGACACTTCTGGCTGAAAGTTGTTTCAAATGCTTAGCGTGATCACATTTCAAATGTACTTAATTGCTTATAAAATGTTTTGGGGTGCCCTGAAGGTGTGAAAGTGCTTGTGTTTCTTTCTTTAACTTACATGGTTGAGGAGATCAGGTGGTGTCTTAATAATATCCCTGGAAGCTATTGCACACTGACATGGTTTTCCTGTTCGACAGCTGGGCCTCCCTAAATTTACCTGGATACATTGACCAGGTAAAGACATATTCTGGCTCATAGGTGACACAAGGTCCACTTATAGAACTGCACAGTGACACAGAACTCAAGGAAATATACAGCATAAAGATAACAGTTCTTTTTGACCAGTTCTACTAGTCCCAATTAAATAGCAAACAAAATAGAGATGAAGAAATGCAAAAGTAAAAGCATTAAAATACACCAGAAAGATGAAACTAAAACAATATCCAAAAACCAACACCAGTTTAAGTGCTCCATTGCATACTGAGTGTTTATTATCATCCATTCTGCATTGGTGAACATAACGCTCAGTTCATCCCATCCTAACAGATGGGGAATCATGCCAGTTGTCATCATCATCATTTGACATCTACAAATAATGCTTAAATGAAGCTCTCGTGCATTTTCTATTAGAGTATTTTAAACTAGTCTGAAACATCATTGTGCACTGTGTCTGTGGGGTGGCAATCTAATGAATAAGATCCCCCCTTAATTTCACCTGAAATATTTTCAGAATGAGCAGGATCAAACTACCTATAGGAAAAATATCTCAATTGTGGTTAAAAGAACATATTCAACCAATTAAGCCTGTAAGCAACAATTAAGGATCCCTGTCAATTTCCAGTTGCTGAATTAGCTGACCTTGGCTAAAGCAAATTGCAAAATTTCCTTATTAATCTGCCATTTGCACTAAACTGCATAGAACTGCCAATCACACTAACACTATCAGCTTATAAGGAATGTTTGCAGAACTTCCTGTACTTGACCATGGGTTCAAAATTATTGATACATGACTTTTTTGCTAGCAATCCCTTTGCAATTTTAGTACCTTCCCTGCCTTGCCACTTAGCTGTTAGTATCTCTGTGACATGACTAAACTTTTGCAAATCGCTGTAACTGCCTTGATTCAAGCAGTGGCCCATTGTGCGCTGTAACCCCATTTGGCATGCAAAAGGAGCTTTCAACTTAGCTATTCTTATTTTTTAAGACTGTCTATGTCAAAGAACTTTGAATACTTTTTTCTTCCTTTCACTTTGTTCAGATTGCATCCGGTTTTCTTCCAATGTCTTTCAGGTATTCAGTTGGTAACAAGTGCCAACTTTGCTGCTTACTTTAAACTGCTTGTACAGATCAATTTGATGATGCACGGAACCTTTCAACTTCCTGTGGAGACACTAGGTGCTTGGCTACAAATCATGCTTTCTGAGCTTTGATGAACTCTCCAGCATTATAAGGTTCTTATAATCAACTGTTATAAGTTGCATATGTTGAATTTCTCTATGCCCAGGACACGTCTACGTCCACTTGAAACTATGTGAAAATCAATCCTGTATTTCCTCTTGTTCATGCGTTTCTGACATTGACTCTTTTCCCTAATGGCTTCATTTTTATTTTATTGGACTGTGCAGTGGAGTGTTAGAATCCTGAAGCTCTATGCAATTTGGATCATCAGTCTCAGATATTCAGTTTGTGAACATAGGAATATTAGTACGCCTGTCAGTCCCAACTGGGCCTGCTCCGCCATTCTACACCTACACCTCAAAACCATTTTCCCACATTTGCATCACATCCCTTGATTCTGTTGCCTGGTTTTAATTTTGGTTTTTATATTTGTACTGAGGTGAGGGCAGGATACACTTCTGGTGCCTGCCAATGGTGCCTGTGGGGCAGCCAAAGCCAACATGGAAGCTGGTACACTTCCGGCATGCATACTGCCCACCATATTGGATGCTTAGGCATGCATATTGTGCCTTAAAAACAGATCTCACATAGACAAACTTCTGGGACTTGAACCATCAAATCTTGTCCAAGTTATCCAAACAGTGTGTACAGACAAATCAGCAAGGGAGGCATAAGCAGATTCTTACAATGTGGTATTTTGAGATTTGGTATTTCCAGCAGGTTTCAGTCACAATGCCTCAGGAAAGTCTGAGGGTACAGCTTGTGTTGTGCTTTCTTCTTTACAAAGCTACCGATCCTCATGAGTTGTCTTCCCGTGCATTTAGGCTGATTTTTATTGGCAATCTCAAGTGTGCGGCTCGAAACTTTACAAAGAATACTTTGATATCTGTAACAGATTGGTGTCATCTGGATTATTGCTCAGAAGGGGTGATCATGACATTAAAGGGGTTGTTTAAAGCTATTCTCCTGCGGTTTCACTCTAAAATGATGTGTCAGAACTCTGAAATCCAGTCAATGACCACAGAATTACACCGCAGCATCTTGTATTTCCCCCAGGCAGGCAGCCTACTGAAATTCAATTACGCTTGCGGAATAAAACATTTGAAATTCACCTGTTGCTGCTTTGCACCTTGAGCTACCAATGGCCACAGAAAATTATTGAGCTGTATAGGTTGTGAGGATGTTGCTATTCCTTAGAAACAATAAAATACAAAAGTAAAATTTAACTCAGTAAGTGTGTTTCTACATAATATAGTGGTTTGCCCCCAGAACAACTCTCTCTATTCATGGGTTTGTAAGGTATGTTGGTAAAGCCAAGTCACATAAAAAGGAAATTCTCATTTTCTGTGCCACAGAACAAATCTGTGAATGATACCCTACATGGAAAATTTCCAAACTCAACATGGTTATAAGGGTTCATGCTCAGTGAGGAATGGAAATTCAGAGTGCCAACGAAAGCCTTTAGAGATAAGTCTGTCAGAGAGCTCCTTTGGAAGATACCTGATTGTTGTTCACCTAATGCTATCAGCCCAGGAGTCCTAGTCGTAACCCAGTGTTTCCTCTCATGCACCTTTAAAATTACCACGCTGGTGCAAATAAGGAACCCACCCCACACACCCTACCCCAATTCCATCATTCAGTGCTGCTTCCTTTTCAGCCTGCAGGTGCTTTGGAGATAAATTGTTTTTGTGAATAGAAATTCATTTATTGGCTTTGTAAGGAAGGATTTCTGATACCACAAAGCTAAGAAGGAAATTTCCACCCACTGCAGTATTCCACCTTTTGATGCAACAGCAGATTGGATTGAGGAGATTTTAGCAGTGCTTGGGGAAGAGAGGGTAGGAGGAGTTTACATGCCAGAACTGAGTGGCTAGGAGAGAAGTTATGGTGCCAGCCAGGGCTGGGGAAGGAGGGAATTGAAAGATTCTACAATGAAGTAAGGTAGAGGGATGAAAGGTGGCAGCATTAACTGAGGGAACTGAGTAAAGATGATATCATTGTGAAGTGAGGAACAGGGGGATGGGTGGGTGGTGGTGAAAAGAGGAAGGGATGACAGATGTGATCCAGTTGGAAAAGGGACATGTTTGCTGAGCTTCACTGGGAGTTAAGCTGCACTGAGCTGAGCTGCACTGAGCTGAGCTGTGATGAGTTGCGCTGAGCTGAGCTGCGCTGAACTGCATGGAGCTGCGCTGAGCTGAGCTGCACTGAGCTGTGCTGCACTGAGCTAAGCTGTGCTGTGCTGAACTGAGCTGCACTGATCTGCACTGAGCTGAGCTGCGCTGAGCTGCACTGAACTGCACAGAGCTGTGCTGAGCTGAGCTGCACTGATCTGCACTGCGCTGAGTTGAGCTGCACTGAGTTGCACTGAGCTGAGCTGAGCTGAGCTGCACTGATCTGCGCTGCACTGAGTTGCACTGAGCTAAGTTGCACTGAACTGCACTGAGCTGTGCTGAGCTGCACTGAGCTGCGCTGAGTTGACCTGAGCAGCACTGAGTTGCACTGAGCTGAGCTGAGCTGTGCTGAGCTGCACTGAGCTGCGCTGAGTTGACCTGAGCAGCACTGAGTTGCACTGAGCTGAGCTGCACTGAACTGCACAGACCTGTGCTGAGCTGAGCTGAGCTGTGTTGAGCTGCAGTGAGCTGCGCTCAGCTGAGCTGCACTGAGATGAGCTGCACTGAGATGAGCTGCACTGATCTGTGCTACACTGAGTTGCACTGAGCTAAGTTTCACTGAACTGCACTGAGTTGACCTGAGCAGCACTGAGCTGAGCTGCACTGAGCTGCCCTTAGCTGCACTGAGCTGAGCTGAACTGCACTGGGCTAAAACAAAAATAGCTGGAAAAACTCAGCAGGTCTGACAGCATCTGCGGAGAGGAACACAGTTAACATTTCGAGTCCTTATGACTCTTCATCAGGACTAAGGAAATATAGAAATGAGTTGAAATATAAACTGTTTGAGGGGTGGGACAGGTAGAGCTGGATAGAGGGCCAGTGGAGGCAAAGAAGAGATTGCCAAAGATGTCATAGACAAAAGGATAAAGGGGTGTTGATGGTGGTGATAATAGCTAAGGAATGTGCTAATGGTGACATTAAGGGTAGAAAGCAGGACAAACAAGTGGCAGATAGCCCTAGTGGGGGTGTGGTGGGGTGGGGAGTTGTACTGAGCTGCACTGAGCAGAGCTGAGCTGCACTGAGCTGAGCTGTGCTGAACTACACTGAGCTGAGCTGAGCTGAACAGCACCAAGCTGCACTGGGCTGAGCTGAGCTGCACTGAGCTGCAGCGAGCAGGGCTGAGCTGCACTGAGCTGCACTGAGCAGGGCTTAGCTGCACTGAGCTGAGCTGCACTGAGCTGCACTGAGCAGGGCTGAGCTGCACTGAGCAGGCCAGAGCTGCACTGAGCTGAGCTGCACTGAGCTGCACCGAGCAGGGCTGAGTTGAGCTGCACTGAGCTGAGGTGAGCTGAGCTGCACTGAGCTGCGCTGAGCTGTACTGAGCTGCTCCGAGCAGTGCTGAACTGCACTGTGATGCACAGAGCAGGGCTGAGCTGCACTGACCTGAGATGTGCTGAGGTGCACTAAGCTGACCTGCACTAAGCTGCGCTGAGCTGAGCTCTGCTGAGCTGAGCAGAGCTGAGCTGATCTGCGCTGAGCTGCACTGAGCTGCACTGAACTCCACTGAGCTGCACTGAGCAGGGCTGAGCTGAGCTGAGCTGCACTGAGCTGCACTGAACTCCACTGAGCTGCACTGAGCAGGGCTAAGCTGCACTGAACTGAGATGCGCTGAGCTGCACTGAGCTGCACTGAGCTGAGCTGAGCTGCACTGCACTGCACTGCACTGAGGTGAGCTGCACTAAGCTGAGCTGAGCTGCACTGAGCTGCACCGAGCAGGGCTGAGCTGCACCAAGCTGAGGTGAGCTGAGCTGCACTGAGTTGCACCGAGCAGGGCTGAGCTGCACTAAGCCGCACTAAGCTGAGGTGAACTGAGCTGCACTGAGCTGCACTGAGCAGGGCTCAGCTGCACTGAGCTGAGATGCGCTGAAATGCAATAAGCTGCACTGAGCAGGGCTGAGCTGCACTGAGCTGAGCTGCACTGAACTGCACCAAGCTGAGCTGAGCTCCACTGGGCTCCACTGAGCTGTGCTGAGCTGCACTGAGCTGAGCTGCACTGAGGTGCACTAAGGGAGGTGCACTGAGCTGCACTGAGCTGCTTTGTTGTGCCGAGCAGGGCTGAGCTGCACTAAGATGAGCTGCGCTGAACTGAATTGCACTGAGCTGCGCTGAGCTCCACCAAGCTCCGCTGAGTCCTGCTGAGCTGAGCTGAGCTGCACTGAGGTGCACCAGGCTGAGGTGAGCTGAGCTGAGCTGCACTGTGCTGAGTTGCGCTGAGCAGTGCCGAGCCGCACTGAGCTGTGCTGAACTGAGCTGACCAGAGCGGAGCTGTACTGATCTGAGCTGAACAGATCGGAGCTGTACTGAGCTGAGCTGAGCTGCACTGAGCTGCGCTGAGCTGCACTGAGCTGCACCAAGCAGGGCTGAACTGCATTGAGCTGAGATGTGCTGAGGTGCACTAAGCGGAGCTGCATTGAGCTGCGCTGAGCTGCACTGAGCTGCACCGAGCAGGGCTGGGCTGCATTGAGCTGAGATCCACTGAGGTGCACTAAGCTGAGCTGCACTAAGCTGCACTGAGCTGAGCTGCGCTGAGCTGAGCTGAACAGGAATGAGCTGCATGAAGCTGAGATGCATTGTGCTGAGCTGCACTGAGCTTTGCTGAGCTGCACTAAGCTGCACCAAGTTGTGCTGAGCTGCGCTGGGCTGCACTGAGCAGGGCTGAGCTGCACTGAGCTGAGATGCACTGAGGTGCACTAAGCTGAGCTCACTGAGCTGCACTGAGCTGCACTGAGCTGCACTGAGCTGAACAGCACTGAGCTGAGTTGAACTGAGCTGAGCTGCACTGAGCTGAGCTGTGCAGAGCTGAGCTGAGCAGAGCGGAGCTGTACCGAGCTGAGCCGAGCTGCACTGAGCTGCACCAAGCAGGGCTGGGCAGCATTGAGCTGAGATCCACTGAGGAGCACTAAGCTGAGCTGCACTAAGCTGCACTGAGCTGAGCTGCGTTGAGCTGAGCTAAACAGGAATGAGCTACACTACGCTGAGATGCACTAAGCTGAGCTCCACTAAGCTGCGCTGAGCTGAGCTGAGCTCCGCTGAACGGAGCTGAGCTGCAATGAGCTGAGCTGAGCTGCGCTGAGCTGCACTGAGCTGAGCTGCACACACCTGCGCTGAGCTGCGCTGAGCTGCACTGAGGTGAGCTGAGCTGCACTGAGCTGCATTGAGCTGCAATGTGCTGCACTGAGTAGGGCTGAGCTGCACTGAGCTGCACTGAGGCGACCTGAGCTGCACTGAGCTGCAACGAGCAGGGCTGAGCTGCACCGAGAAGGGCTGAGCTGCATTGAGCTGCACTGAAGTAACCTGAGCTTGACTAAGCTGCGCTGAGCTGCATTGAGTTGCACCGAGCAGGGCTGGGCTGCATTGAGCTAAGATCCACTGAGGTGCACTAAGCTGAGCAGCACTAAGCTGCATTGAGCTGAGCTGCGGTGAGCTGAGCTGGAAAGCACTGAGCTGCACTGAGCTGAGCTGCACTGAGCAATGCTAAGCAGCACTGAGCTGTGCAGAGCTGAGCTTAGTAGAGCGGAGCTGTACTGAGCTGAGCTGAGCTGCACTGTGCTGAGCTGAACTGACCTGTGCTGAGCTGCACTGAGCTGCACTGAGCAGGGCTGAACTGCACTGAGCTGAGCTGCACTGAGCTGCACTGAGCTGAGCTGAGCTGAACTGAGCTGAGCTGCACTGAGTTGCTTTGAGCTGCAATATGCTGCACTGAGATGCACAGAGGCAATCTGATCTGGACTGAGCTGCGCTGAGCTGCACTGAGCTGCACCGAGCAGGGCTGGGCTGCATTGAGCTGAGATCCACTGAGGTGCACTAAGCTGAGCTGCACTAAGCTGCACTGAGCTGAGCTGCGGTGAGCTGAGCTGAACAGGAATAAGCTGTATGAAGCTGAGATGCATTTTGCTGAGCTGCACTGAGCTTTGCTGAGCTGCACTAAGCTGCACCAAGTTGCGCTGAGCTGCACTGAGCTGCGCTGGGCTGCACTGAGCAGGGCTGAGCTGCACTGAGCTGAGATGCGCTGAGGTGCACTAAGCTGAGCTCACTGAGCTCACTGAGCTGCACTGAGCTGAGATGCACTGAAGTGCACTAAGCTGAGCTCACTGAGCTGCACTGAGCTGCACTGAGCTGAACAGCACTGAGATGAGTTGAACTGAGCTGAGCTGCACTAAGCTGAGCTGTGCAGAGCTGAGCTGAGCAGAGCGGAGCTGTACCTAGCTGAGCCGAGCTGCACTGAGCTGCACCAAGCAGGGCTGGGCAGCATTGAGCTGAGATCCACTGAGGAGCACTAAGCTGAGCTGCACTAAGCTGCACTGAGCTGAGCTGCGTTGAGCTGAGCTAAACAGGAATGAGCTACACTACGCTGAGATGCACTAAGCTGAGCTCCACTAAGCTGCGCTGAGCTGAGCTGAGCTCCGCTGAACGGAGCTGAGCTGCAATGAGCTGAGCTGAGCTGCGCTGAGCTGCACTGAGCTGAGCTGCACACACCTGCGCTGAGCTGTGCTGAGCTGCACTGAGGTGAGCTGAGCTGCACTGAGCTACACTGAGCTGCAATGTGCTGCACTGAGTAGGGCTGAGCTGCACTGAGCTGCACTGAGGCGACCTGAGCTGCACTGAGCTGCAACGAGCAGGGCTGAGCTGCACCGAGAAGGGTTGAGCTGCACTGAGCTGCACTGAAGTAACCTGAGCTTAACTAAGCTGCGCTGAGCTGCATTGAGTTGCACCGAGCAGGGCTGGGCTGCATTGAGCTGAGATCCACTGAGGTGCACTAAGCTGAGCAGCACTAAGCTGCACTGAGCTGAGCTGCGGTGAGCTGAGCTGAACAGGAATGAGCTGCACGAAGCTGAGATGTGCTGAGCTGCACTAAGCTGAGCTGAGCTCCGCTGAGCTAAGCTGCACTGAGCTGAAATGCACCTAGCTGCACTAAACTGAACCGAGCTGTGCTGAGCTGCACTGAGCTGTGCTGAGCTGTGCTGAGCTGAACTGACCTGAGCTGTACTGAGCTGAGCTGCACTGAGTTGAGCTGAGCTGCGCTGAGATGTCCTGAGGTGAGCTGAGCTGCGTTGAGCTGCAATGTGCTGCACCAATCAGGACTGGGCTGCATTGAGGTGAGCTGAGCTGCACCCAGCAAGGCTGAACTGCACTGATCTGCACCGAGCAGGGCTAGGCTGCATTGAGATGAGATCTGCTGAGGTGCACTAAGCTGAGCTGCACTAAGCTGCACTTAGCTGAACAGCGCTGAGTTGCGCTGAACAGGAATGAGCTGCACTAAGCTGAGATGTGCTGAGCTGCACTAAGCTGAGCTGCACTAAGCTGCACTGAGCTGAGCTAAGGTCCGCTGAACTGACAGCACTGCGCTGAGCTGAACTGCACTGAGTTGAGCTGAGCTGCGCTGAGTTGTCCTGAGGTGAGCTGAGCTGCACTGAGCTGCGTTGAGGTGCAATGTGCTGCACCGATCAGGGCTGAGCTGCACTGAGCTGCACTGAGGTGAGCTGAGCTGCGCTGAGCTGCACCCGGCAGGGCTGAACTCCACTGAGCTGCACCGAGCAGGGCTAGGCTGCATTGAGCTGAGATCTGCTGAGGTGCACTAAGCTGAGCTGCACTAAGCTGCACTGAGCTGAGCTGAGGTCTGCTGAGCTGAGCTGACAGCACTGAACTCCACTGAGCTGAGGTGAACTGAAATGAGCAGCACTGAGCTGTGCAGAGCTGAGCTGAGCAGAGCGGAGCTAAACTGAGCTGAGCTCAGCTGCACTGTGCTGAGCTGAACTGAGCTGAGCTCAGCTGCACCAAGCGAGGCTGAGCTGCACTGAGCTGCACCGAGTAGGGCTGAGCTGCGCTGAGTGGCACTGACCAGGGCTGTGCTGCATTGAGCTGAGATCCGCTTAGGTGCACTAAGCTGAGCTGAACAGGAATGAGCTGCACTAATCTGAGCTCCAATAAGCGGCACTGAGCTGAGCTGATCTCCGCTGAGCTTAGCTGAACAGCATGGAGCTGCACTGAGCTGAGTTGAACTGAGCTGAGTTGAGCTGAGCTGAGCAGTGCTAAGCAGCACTGAGCTGTGCAGAGCTGAGCTGAGCAGAGCGGAGCTGTACTGAGCTGAGCTGAGCTGCACTGAGCTGCACCGAGCAGTGCTGAGCTGCACTGAGCTGAGCTGAACTGAGCTGAGCTGCACTGAGCTGATCTGCGTTGAGCTGCACTGAGCTGAGCTGTGCTGAGCTGCACTGAGCTGCTCTGAGCTGTGCTTAGCTGAGCTGAGCTGTGCTGAGCTGCACTGAGGTGAGCTGAGCTAAGCTGCGCTGCACTGTGCTGAGCTGAACTGAGCTGCACTGAGCTGCACTGAGCAGGGCTGAGTGCACTGAACTGCACCAAGCAGGGCTGAGCTGCACTGATCTGCACTGACCTGAGCTGTACTGAGTTGAGCTGAGCTGCACGGCTCTGCACTGATCTGAGCTGAGCTGCACCGAGCTAAGCTGCACTTCACTGTGCTGAGCTGAACTGAGCTGAGCTGAGCTGCACTGAGCTGCACTGAGCAGGGCTGAGCTGCACTGAGCTGCACCGAGCAGGGCTGAACTGCACTGAGCTGCACCGAGCAGGGTTCATCTGCGCTGGGCTGAACTGAGCTGAGCTGCACTGAGCTGAGCTGCACTGAGCTGAACTAAGCAGTGCTGCATGGAGTTGCACCGAGCAGGGCTGAGCTGCACTGAGCTGAGCTGAATTGAGCTGATCTGCGTTGAGCTGCACTGAGCTGAGCTGTGCTGAGCTGCCTTGAGCTGCACTGAGCTGTGCTTAGCTGAGCTGAGCTGTGCTAAGCTGCACTGAGGTGAGCTGAGCTGAAATGCGCTGCACAGAGCTGCACCGAGCAGGGTGAGCTGCACTGAGCTGCACCGACCTAGGTTGGGCTGCATTGATTTGAGATCCGCTGAGGTACACTAAGCTGAGCTGCATTAAGCTACACGGAGCTGAGCTGACCTGAACAGCACTGTGCTACACTGAGATGAGCTGAACTGAGCTGAGCTGTACTAAGCTGAGTTGCGCTGCACTGTGCTGAGCTGCACTGAGCTGCACTGAGCAGGGCTGAGCTGCACTGATCTGCACTGACCTGAGCTGTACTGAGTTGAGCTGTGCTGCACTGATCTGCACTGACCTGAGCTGAGCTGCATTGAGCTAAACTGCGCTTCACTGTGCTGAGCTGAACTGAGCTGAGCTGAGCAGCACTGAGCTGCACCGAGCAGGGCTGAGCTGCACTGAGCTGCACCGAGCAGGGCTGAACTGCACTGAGCTCCACCGAGCAGGGCTGATCTGCGCTGGGTTGAACTGAGCTGAGCTGCACTGAGTTGAACTATGCAGAGCTGCACGGAGTTGCACCGAGCAGGGGTAAGCTGCACTGAGCTGCACCGAGCAGGGCTGAGCTGCACTGAGCTGAGCTGAACTGAGCTGAGCTGAGCTGCACTGAGCTGATCTGCGTTGAGTTGCACTGAGCTGTGCTTAGCTGAGCTGAGCTGTGCTGAGCTGCCTTGAGCTGCACTGAGCTGTGCTTAGCTGAGCTGAGCTGTGCTGAGCTGCACTGAGGTGAGCTGAGCTGAAATGTGCTGCACTGAGCTGCACTGACCAGGGCTGGGCTGCACTGATTTGAGATCCGCTGAGGTGCACTAAGCTGAGCTGCATTAAGCTGCACTGAGTTGAGCTGAGCTGAACAGCACTGTGCTGCACTGAGCTGAGCTGAACTGAGCTGAGCTGTACTGAGCTGAGTTGCGCTGCACTGTGCTGAGCTGAATTGAGCTGTGCTGAGCTGCACTGAGCTGCACCGAGCAGGGCTGAGCTGCACTGAGCTGCACCGAGCAGGGCTGAACTGCACTGAGCTGCACCGAGCAGGGCTGATCTGCGCTGGGTTGAACTGAGCTGAGCTGCACTGAGTTGAACTATGCAGAGCTGCACGGAGTTGCACCGAGCAGGGGTAAGCTGCACTGAGCTGCACCGAGCAGGGCTGAGCTGCACTGAGCTGATCTGCGTTGAGTTGCACTGAGCTGAGCTGTGCTGAGCTGCCTTGAGCTGCACTGAGCTGTGCTTAGCTGAGCTGAGCTGTGCTGAGCTGCACTGAGCTGATCTGATCTGCGTTGAGCTGCACTGAGCTGAGTTGTGCTGAGCTGCCTTGAGCTGCACTGCGCTGTGCTTAGCTGAGCTGAGCTGTGCTGAGCTGCACTGAGGTGAGCTGAGCTGAAATGTGCTGCACTGAGCTGCACTGACCAGGGCTGGGCTGCACTGAGCTGAGCTGAACTGAGCTGAGCTGTACTGAGCTGAGTTGCGCTGCACTGTGCTGAGCTGAATTGAGCTGTGCTGAGCTGCACTGAGCTGCACCGAGCAGGGCTGAGCTGCACTGAGCTGCACCAAGAAGGGCTGAGCTGCACTGAGCAGGGCTGAGCTGCACTGAACTGCACCAAGCAGGGCTGAGCTGCACTGAGTTGCACTGATCTGCACTGACCTGAGCTGTACTGAGTTGAGCTGAGCTGCGCTGAGATGCACTGAGCTGCACCAAGCAGGACTGAGCTGCACCGACCAGGGCTGGGCTGCATTGATTTGAGATCCGCTGAGGTGCACTAAGCTGAGCTGCACTAAGCTGCACTGCGCTGCACTGAGCTGAGCTGAGCTGAACAGCACTGTGCTGCACTGAGCTGAGCTGAACTGAGCTGAGCTGTACTGGGCTGAATTGCGCTGCACTGTGCTGAGCTGAACTGAGCTGCGCTGAGCTGCACTGAGCTGCACCAAGCAGGGCTGAGCTGCACTGAGCTGAACTGAGCTGCACTGAGCTCCACTGAGCTGCACTGAGCTGCACCAAGCTGAGATTAGCTGAACAGCACTGAGCTGCACTGAGCTGAGCTGAACTGAACTGAACTGAGCTGAGCTGATTTGTGCTGAGCAGTGCTAAGCAGCGCTGAGCTGTACAGAGCTGAGCTGAGCAGAGAGGAGCTGGATTGAGCTGAGCTGAGCTGAACTGAGCTGAGCTGCACTGAGCTAATCTGCATTGAGTTGCACTGAGCTGAGCTGTGCTGAGCTGCCTTGAGCTGCACTGAGCTGTGCTTAGCTGAGCTGAGCTGTGCTGAGCCTCACTGAGGTGAGCTGAGCAGAGCGGAACTAACTGAGCAGAGCTGCACTGAGCAGGACTGAGCTGCACTGAGCTGAGATTCACTGTGCTGCACTGAGCTGAAATGCACTGAGCTGCACTAAGCTGAGCTGCACTAAGCTGCACTGAGCAGCGCTGAGCTGCACTGAGCAGCAGCAAGCTCAGGTGAACTGAGCTACATGGAGCTGCATTGAGCTGTACCGAGTTGCATTGAGCTGCACCAAGCAGGGCTGAGCTCCACTGAGCAGCACTGAGCTGAGCTGAGCCTAGCGGAGCTGTACTGAGCTGAATTGCACTGAGCAGGGCTGAGCAGCACTGAGCTGAGATGCGCTGAGCTGTCCTGAGCTACACCAATCAGGGCTTAGCTTCAGTGAGCTGAGATGCGCTGAAGTGCACTAAACTGAAATGCACGAAGCTGCACTGAGCTGAGCTGAGCTGCACTGAGCTGAGCTGAGCTGAGCAGCACTGAGCTGAGGTGAGCTGCACTAAGCTGAGCTGAGCTGCACTGAGCTGCACTGAGCAGGAGTAAGTTGCGCTGACCTGAGCTGCAGCGAGCAGGGCTGAGCTGCACTGAGCTGCACTGAGCTCTGCTGAGCTGTGCTGAGCTGCAATGAGCTGAGCTGCACTGAGGTGCACTAGGCTGAGCTGAGCTGCACTGAGCAGGACTAAGCTGCGCTGACCTGAGCTCCTCTGAGCTGAGCTGATCTGCACTGACCTGAGCTGCACTGAGTTGCACTGAGGTGAGCTGAGCTGCACTGAGCTGCGTTGAGCTGCAATGTTCTGCACCAAGCAGGTTTGTGCTGCACTGAGCTGCACTGAGGTGAGCTGAGCTGCATTGAGCTGCGCTGAGCTGCACTGAACTGCACCAACAGGGTTGAGCTGCACTGAGCTGCATTGAACAGGGCTGAGCTGCACTGAGGTGCACTAGGCTGAGGTGAGATGAGCTGAGCTGCACTGAGCAGGACTAAGCTGCGCTGACCTGAGCTCCTCTGAGCTGTGCTGAGCTCCTCTGAGCTGAGCTGCGCTAAGCTGACGTGAGCTGAGCTGCACTAAGCTGACGTGAGCTGAGCTGTGCTGAGCTGAGCTACGCTGAGCTGAGCTGCGCTGAGCTACGCTGAGCTGACCTGCGCTGTGATGAGTTGCACTGAGAAGTGCTGAGATGCACTGAGCTGAGCTACGCTGAGCAGAAACGAGCAGGGCTAAGTTGCATTGAGCTGAGTTGAACTGAGCAGAGCTGCACTGAGCTGAGCTGCGCTGAGCAGTGCTGAGCAGCACTGAGCTGTGCAGAACGGAGCCGAACAGAGCTTCACTGAGCTCCACTGAGCTCTGCTGAGCTGTGCTGAGCTGCACTGTGCTGCACTGAGCTGAGGTGAGCTGAGCTGCACTCAGCTGTGCTGAGCTGCAATGAGCTGCACCGAGCAGGGCTGAGGTGCACTGAGCTGAGATTCACTGAGCTGACATGCACTGACCTGAGCTGAACAGCACTGAGCTGCACTGAGCTGAGATGCACTGAGCTGCACTAAGCTGCACTGAGCAGCGCTGAGCTGCACTGAGCTGAGCTACGCTGAGCTGCAACGAGCAGGCTGAGCTGCACTGAGCTGAGCTGCATTGAGCTGCGCTGAGCTGCACTGAACTGCACCAACAGGGTTGAACTGCACTGAGATGCACTGAACAGGGCTGAGCTGCACTGAGGTGCACTAGGCTGAGGTGAGATGAGCTGAGCTGCACTGAGCAGGACTAAGCTGCGCTGACCTGACTTCCTCTGAGCTGTGCTGAGCTCCTCTGAGCTGAGCTGCACTAAGCTGACGTGAGCTGAGCTGTGCTGAGCTGACGTGAGCTGAGCTGTGCTGAGATGAGCTACGCTGAGCTGAGCTGCGCTGAGCTACGCTGAGCTGAGCTGCGCTGTGCTGAGTTGCACTGAGAAGTGCTGAGCTGCACTGAGCTGAGCTACGCTGAGCAGAAACGAGCAGGGCTAAGTTGCACTGAGTTGAGTTGAACTGAGCAGAGCTGCACTGAGCTGAGCTGCGCTGAGCTGAGCTGCACTGAGCAGTGCTGAGCAGCACTGAGCTGTGCAGAATGGAGCCGAACAGAGCTTCACTGAGCTCCACTGAGCTCTGCTGAGCTGTGCTGAGCTGCATTGTGCTGCACTGAGCTGAAGTGAGCTGAGCTGCACTCAGCTGTGCTGAGCTGCAATGAGCTGCACTGAGCTGAGATTCACTGAGCTGACATGCGCTGACCTGAGCTGAACAGCACTGAGCTGATGTGAGCTGCACTAAGCCAAGCTGAGCTGCACTGAGCTGCATTGAGCAGGAGTAAGTTGCGCTGACCTGAGCTGCAGCGAGCAGGGCTGAGCTGCACTGAACTGAGCTGCACTGAGCTCCACTGAGCTCTGCTGAGCTGTGCTGAGCTGCAATGAGCTGAGCTGCACTGAGTTGCACCAGGCTGAGCTGAGCTGAGCTGAGCTGCACTGTGCAGGACTAAGCTGCGCTGACCTGAGCTCCTCTGAGCTGAGCTGATCTGCACTGACCTGAGCTGCACTGAGTTGAGCTGAGCTGCGCTGAGGTGAACTGAGGTGAGCTGAGCTGCACTGAGCTGCGTTGAGCTGCAATGTTCTGGACCAAGCAGGGTTGTGCTGCACTGAGCTGCACTGAGGTGAGCTGTGCTGAGTTGAGCTGCACTGAGCTGCACCGAGCAGGGCTGAGCTGCACTGAGCTGAGCTGAGCTGCGCTGCACTGAGCTGCACCATGAAGGGTTGAGCTGCACTGAGCTTAACTGAGCAGGGCTGAGCTGCACTGAGCTGAGCTGCGCTGAGCTGAATGGAGCTGAGCTGCACTGAGCTGAGCAGCACCAAGATGAGCAGAGCAGAGTGGACCTGTCCTGAGCTCAGCTGCACCGAGCAGGGATGAGCTGCACTGAGCTGAGATGCGCTGAGCAGCACTGAGCTGTGCTGAGCAGAGCGGAACTACCTGCACCGAGCTGAGATTCACTGTGCTGCACTGTGTTGAGGTGAGCTGAGCTGCACTGAGCTGAGATTCACTGTGCTGCACTGTGTTGAGGTGAGCTGAGTTGCACTGAGCTGTGCTGAGCTGCAATGAGTTGCACCAAGCAGGGCTGAGCTGCACTGAGCTGAGTTGCACTGAGGTGCACTGTGCTGAGATGTGCTGAGCTGCACTAAGCTGCACTGAGCTGAGCTGAACAGCACTCAGCTGCACTGAGCTGAGCTGCAGTAAACTGCACAGAGCAGCGCTGAACCACACTGAGCTGCAGCAAGCTGAGGTGAACTGAGCTGCGTGGAGCTGCATTGAGCTGTGCTGAGTTGCATTGAGCTGCATTAAGCAGGACGGAGCTGCGCTAAGCTGAGCTGAGCTGCACCAAGCAGGGTTGAGCTGCACTGAGCTGCACTGAGCTGAGCTGCGCTGAGCTGAATGGAGCTGAGCTGCACTGAGCTGAGCAGCACCCAGATGAGCTGAACAGAGCGGACCTGTCCTGAGCTCAGCTGCACCGACCAGGGCTGAGCTGCACTGAACTGAGATGCGCTGAGCTGCACTGAGCTGAGATGAGCTGCACTGAGCTGAGCTGTGCTGTGCTGAGCTGCGCTGAGCTGAGCTGAGCTGAGCAGCACTGAGCTGTACTGAGCTGCACTGAGCAGAGCTGCACTAAGCTGACGTGAGCTGAGCTGTGCTGAGCTGAGCTGCGCTGTGCTGAGTTGCACTGAGATGGGCTGAGCTGCACTGAGCTGAGCTATGCTGAGCTGCATCGAGCAGGGCTGAGCTGCACTGAGCTGAGCTGAACTTAGGTGAGCTGCACTAAGCTGAGCTGCACTGAGCTGAGCTGCGCTGAGCTGAACTGCGCTGAGCTGAGCTGCGCTGAGCAGTGCTGAGCAGCACTGAGCTGTGCAAAGCGGAGCCGAGGAGAGCTGCGCTGAGCTGCACTGAGTCTGCTGAGCTGTGCTGAGCTGCACTGTGCTCCATTGAGCTGAGGTGAGCTGAGCTGCACTCAGCTGTGCTGAGCTGCACCGAGCAGGGCTGAGCTGCACTGAGCTGAGATGCACTGAGCTGCACTAAGCTGCACTGAGCTAAGCTGAGCTGCGCTGACCTGAGCTGAACGGCACTGAGCTGAGATGCACTGAGCTGCAGCAAGCTGAGCTGCACTAACTGCACTGAGCAGTGCTGAGCTGCACTGAGCTGCAGCAAGCTGAGGTGAACTGAGCTGAATGGAGATGCATTGAGTTGCGCTGAGCTGCATTGAGCTGCGCTGAGCAGGACTCAGCTGCACTGAGCTGAGCTGAGCTGCACTAAGCAGTGCCGAGCTTCACTAAACTGAGCTGCACTAAGCTGCACTGAGCTGAGCTGAGCTGCACTGAGCTGAGTTGAGCAGCACTGAACTGAGGTGAGCTGCACTAAGCTGAGCTGAGCTGCACTGAGCTGCACTGAGCAGGACTAAGTTGCGCTGTCCTGAGCTGCACCGAGCAGGGCTGAGCTGCACTGAGCTGAGCTGCACTGAACTCCACTGAGCTGTGCTGAGCTGCACTGAGCTGAGCTGCGCTGAGCTCTGCTGAGCTGTGCTGAGCTGCACTGAGCTGAGCTGTACTGAGCTGAGCTGCACTGAGGTGCACTAGGCTGAGGTGAGCTGAGCTGAGCTTCACTAACCTGACGTGAGCTGAGCTGCGCTGCACTGGGTTGAACTGAGAAGGGCTGAGCTGCACTGAGCTGAGCTACGCTGAGCTGCAACGAGCAGGGCTGAGCTGCACTGAGCTGAGCTGCACTGAGCTGAGCAGTGCTGAGAAGCACTGACCTGTGCAGAGCAGAGCCGAACAGAGCTTCACTGAGCTCCACTGAGCTGTGCTGAGCTGTGCTGAGCTGCTCTGTGCTGCACTGAGCTGAGGTGAGCTGAGCTGCAGTCAGCTGTGCTCAGCTGCAATGAGCTGCACTGAGCAGGGCTGAGCTGCATTGAGCTGAGATGCACTGAGGTGCACTGAGCTGAGATGCGCTGAGCTGTACTAAGCTGCACTGAGCTGAGCTGAGCTTCGCTGACCCGAGCTGAACAGCACTGAGCTGAGATGCACTAAGCTGCACTGACCTGCAATGAGCAGGACTAAGTTGCGCTGACCTGAGCTGGACCGAGCAGGGCTGAGCTGCACTAAGCTGAGCTGCGCTGAACTCTGTTGAGCTGTGCTGAGCTGTGCTGAGCTGAGCTGCACTGAGCTGCACTAGGCTGAGGTGAGCTGAGCTGAGCTGCACTGAGCAGGACTTAGCTGCGCTGACCTGAGCTCCTCTGAGCTGTGCTGAGCTGCACTGAGCTGAACTGAGAAGGGCTGAGCTGCACTGAGCTGAGATACGCTGGGCTGCAACGAGCAGGGCTGAGCTGCACTGAGCAGAGCTGCACTGAGCTGAGCTGCGCTGTGCTGAGCTGCACTGAGCAGTGCTGAGCAGCACTGAGCTGTGCAGAGCAGCACTGAGCTGTGCAGAGCAGAGCTGAACAGAGCTTCATGAGCTCCACTGAGCTCTGCTGAGCTGTGCTGAGCTGCATTGTGCTGCACTGAGCTGAGGTGAGCTGAGCTGCACTCAGCTGTGCTGAGCTGCAATGAGCTGCACCGAGCAGGGCTGAGCTGCACTGAGCTGAGATGCTCTGAGGTGCACTCAGCTGAGATGCGCTGAGCTGCGCTGAGCTGCACTAAGCTGCACTGAGCTGAGCTGAGCTGACCTGAGCTGAACAGCACTGAGCTGAGATGCACTGAGCTGCACTAAGCTGAGCTGCACTAAGCTGCGCTGAGCAGCGCTGAGCTGCACTGAGCTGAGCTGAGCTGCACCGAGCAGGGTTGAGCTGAGCTGAGCTGCGCTGAGCTGAGCTGCACTGAGCTGTGCTGAGCTGCACTGAGCTGAGCTGAGCTGCACCGAGCAGGGCTGAGCTGAGCTGAGCTGCGCTGAGCAGAGCTGCACTGAGCTGTGCTGAGCTGCACTGAGTAGCACTAAGCTGAACTGAGCAGAGCGGAGCTGTACTGAGCTGAGCTGCAGCGAGCAGGACTGAGTTGCACTGAGCTGAGATGCGCTGATCTGTACTGAACTGCACCAAGCGGGGCCGAGCTTCACTGAGCTGAGATGCGCTGAGGTGCACTAAACTGAGCTGCACTAAGCTGCACTGAGCTGAGAAGAGCTGAGCTGCACTGGGCTGAGGTAAGCTGCACTAGGCTGAGTTGAGCTGCACTGAGCTGCACTGAGCGGGACTAAGTTGCGCTGACCTGAGCTGCACCGAGCAGAGCTGAGCTGCACTGAGCTGAGCTGCACTGTGAGGTGCACTACGCTAAGATGAGCTGAGCTGAGCTGCACTAACCTGACTTGAGCTGAGCTGTGCTGAGCTGAGCTACGCTGAGCTGCAACGAGCAGGGCTGAGCTGCACTGAGCTGAGCTGCACTGAGCTGATCTGCGCTGAGCTGCGCTGAGCAGTGCTGAGCAGCACTGAGCTGTGCAGAGCAGAGCCGAACAGAGCTTCACTGAGCTCCACTGAGCTCTGCTGAGCTGTGCTGAGCTGCACTGTGCTCCATTGAGCTGAGGTGAGCTGAGCTGCACCCAGCTGTGCTGAGCTGCAATGAGCTGCACTGAGCAGGGCTGAGCTGCACTGAGCTGAGATGCACTGAGCTGCACTAAGCTGCACTGAGCTAAGCTGAGCTGCGCTGACCTGAGCTGAACAGCACTGAGCTGAGATGCACTGAGCTGCACTAAGCTGAGCTGCACTAACTGCACTGAGCAGCGCTGAGCTGCACTGAGCTGCAGCAAGCTGAGGTGAACTGAGCTGCATGGAGATGCATTAAGTTGCGCTGAGTTGCATTGAGCTACGCTGAGCAGGACTGAGCTGCACTGAGCTGAGCTGAGCTGCACCGTGCAGGGCTGAGCTGAGCTGAGCTGAGCTGCGCTGAGCTGAGCTGCACTGAGCTTTGCTGAGCTGCGCTGAGCAAGACTGAGCTGCACTGAGCTGAGCTGAGCTGCATCAAGCAGGGCCGAGCTTCACTGAACTGAGATGCGCTGTGGTGCACTAAACTGAGCTGCACTAAGCTGCACTGAGCTGAGTTGAGCAGCACTGAACTGAGGTGAGCTGCACTAAGCAGAGCTGAGCTGCACTGAGCAGGACTAAGTTGCGCTGACCTGAGCTGCACCGAGCAGGGCTAAGCTGCACTGAGCTGAGATGCACTGAGCTCTCCTGAGCCACACCGAGCAGGGCTGAGCTTCACGGAGCTGAGATGCGCTGAGGTGCACTAAACTGATCTGCACTAAGTTGCACTGAGCTGAGCTGAGGTGCACTGAGCTGAGCTGAGCAGCACTGAGCTGAGGTGAACTGCACTAAGCTGAGCTGAGCTGCGCTGAGCTGTGCTGAGCTGTGCTAAGCTGCACTGAGGTGCACAAGGCTGAGGTGAGCTGAGCTCAGCTGCACTGAGCAGGACTAAGCTGGGCTGACCTGAGCTCCTCTGAGTTGTGCTGAGCTGCACTGAGCTGAGCTGCACTGAGGTGCACTAGGTTGAGGTGAGCTGAGCTGAGCTTCACTAATCTGACGTGAGCTGATCTGCGCTGCGCTGGGTTGAACTGAGAAGGGCTGAGCTGTGCTGAGCTGAGCTGCGCTGAGCAGTGCTGAGCTGCGCTGAACAGTGCTGAGCAGCACTGATCTGTGCAGAGCAGAGCCGAACAGAGCTTCACTGAGCTCCACTGAGCTCTGCTGAGCTGTGCTGAGCTGCACTGTGCCGCACTGAGCTGAGGTGAGCAGCAATGAGCTGCACTGAGCAGGGCTGAGCTGCACTGAGCTGAGATGCACTGAGGTGAGATGCGCTGAGGTGCACTGAGCTGAGATGCGCTGAGCTGTACTAAGCTGCACTGAGCTGAGCTGAGCTGCACTGAGCTGAGCTGAGCAGCACTGAGCTGAGGTGAGCTGCACTAAGCTGAGCTGAGCTGCACTGAGCTGTGCTGAGCTGCACCGAGCAGGACTAAGTTGCGCTGACCTGAGCTGCACCGAGCAGGGCTAAGCTGCACTGAGCTGAGATGCACTGAGCTCTCCTGAGCCGCACCGAGCAGGGCTGAGCTTCACGGAGCTGAGATGCGCTGAGGTGCACTAAACTGATCTGCACTAAGTTGCACTGAGCTGAGCTGAGGTGCACTGAGCTGTGCTGAGCTGCACTGAGCTGAGCTGCACTGAGCTCTGCTGAGCTGTGCTGAGCTGCACTGAGCTGAGCTGCACTGAGGTGTGCACGGCTGAGGTGAGCTGAGCTGAGCTGCACTGAGCAGGACTAAGCTGCGCTGACCTGAGCTCCGCTGAGCTGTGCTGAGCTGCACTGAGCTGAGCTGCACTGAGCTGAGCTGTACTGAGGTGCACTAGGCTGAGGTGAGCTGAGCTGAGCTTCACTAACCTGATGTGAGCTGAGCTGCGCTGCGCTGGGTTGAACTGAGAAGGGCTGAACTGCACTGAGCTGAGCTACGCTGAGCTGCAACGAGCAGGGCTGAGCTGCACTGAGCTGAGCTGTGCTGAGCAGTGCTGAGCAGGGCTGAGCTGTGCAGAGCAGAGCCGAACAGAGCTTCACTGAGCTCCACTGAGCTCTGTTGAGCTGCACTGTGCTGCACTGAGCTGAGGTGAGCTGAGCTGCACTCAACTGTGCTGAGCTGCAATGAGCTGCACTGAGCAGGGCTGAGCTGCACTGAGCTGAGATGCGCTGAGCTGTACTAAGCTGCACTGAGCTGAGCTGAGTTGCGCTGACCTGAGCTGAACAGCACTGAGCTGAGATGCACTAAGCTGCACTGAGCTGAGCTGAGCTGCACTGAGCTGAGGTGAGCTGCACTAAACTGAGCTGAGCTGCACTAAGCTGTGCTGAGCTGCACCGAGCAGGACTAAGTTGCGCTGACCTGAGCTGCACCGAGCAGGGCTGAGCTGCACTGAGTTGAGATGCACTGAGCTGTCCTGAGCTGCAGCAAGCAGGGCCGAGCTTCACTGAGCTGAGATGCGCTGAGGTGCACTAAACTGAGCTGCACTAAGCTGCACTGACCTGAGCTGAGCTGCACTGAGCTGAGCTGAGCAACACTGAACTGAGGTGAGCTGCACCAAGCTGAGCTGAGCTGCACTGGGCTGCACCAAGCAGGGCTGAGCTGCACTGACCTGAGCTCCACTGAGCTCCGTTGTGCTGTGCTGAACTGCACTGAGCTGAGCTGCACCGAGCAGGGCTGAGCTGCACTGAGCAGCACTGAGCTGCACCGAGCAGGGCTGAGCTGCACTGAGCAGCACTGAGCTGCACCGAGCAGGGCTGAGTTGCACTGAGCTGAGCTCCACTGAACTGCACTGAGCAGCACTGAGCTGCGCTGAGCTTTACTGAGCTCCTCTGAGCTGTGCTGAGCTGCACTGACCTGAATGAGCTGCACTGAAGTGCACTAGGCTGAGGTGAGCTGAGCTGCACTAAGCTGAGGTGAGCTGAGCTGCACTGAGCTGAGCTGAGCTGCGCTGAGCTGAGCTGCGCTGTGCTGCACCGAGCAGAGTTGAGCTGCAATCTGTTGAGCTGAACTGAGCTGAGATGCGATGAGCAGTGCTGCAGCACTGAGCTGTGCTGAGCTGAGCTGCACTGTGCTGAGCTGCACTGAGCTGTGTTGAGTAGTCCTGAGCTGCACTGTGCTTAGCTGAGATGTGCTGAACTGAGCTCTGTTGAACTGAGCTGAGCTGAGCGTCACTGAGCTTTGAAGAAGAGTCATATGGACTCAAAACATTAACTCTGTTTCTCTCTCCACAGATGCTGTCTGAGTTTTTCCACCATTTTCTGTTTTTATTTGTGCTGAGCTGATGGGGGAAGACCGACAATGTGAGTTAGGTACGGGACATGTCAGCATGGACTGAGAAGAGGGGAGTATGGGAGTGTAAACTTGCGGTAGGAGGTGAGGTGGATCTGGGGCATGTCACATAAAGCTAGTGGACAGGAAAGCAGAGTGCTTCATTGAAGGTGGCAGGGAAGGTTGAGAAAACAATTAAAAAGCATGCAGCATCCTGGGCTTTATAAACAGGCAGGAGTACAAAAGCAACTAAAATTATGACATACCTGTATAAAGCACTAATTCAGCCTCAACTGGAGTATTGTGTCCAATTCTGGGAAACACACTTTAGGAAAGATGTGAAAGATTAAGAGAGGGAGCACAAAAAGCTTATGACAATAGTCCCAGGGATGAGGAACTTCAGTTATGTGGATAGATTAGAGAAGCTGGGGCTGTTCTCTTTAGAGAAGAGAATGTTGAGACGACATTTTATAGAGATGTTCAAAATCATTAGGAGTCTGGACAGGGTAGATGGAGAGAAACTGCTCAAGAACTAAAGGTCACAAATTTAGGTTGGTTGGCATAAGAAACAATGGTAATGTGAGGAAATGCTTTTTTACCCAGCAAGTGATTAGGCTCTAGAATGCCCTTGGTGAGAGAGTGGTGGAGGCAAATTCAATTGTGGCTTTCAAAAGGGAATTGGATAAGCATCCACAGAGAAAAAATTGCAGGGCTATGGGGAAAGTGCAAGGGAGTGGGACTAGCAGGCACAAACAGGACAGGCTGAATGGTTTTCTTCTGTGTTGCAGTCATTCTAGTCCACAATCCATGTCAGTGTGACTGACAATCCGATTTAGAAACAGTGAATAAAAATGCATATTCACAATTTCTCCTCTTGAAATGAGGGGAAAATCTGCACAAGTTCTTTTCTTAGGTAACTTTTGCGAGGGGCAGTGTTAGGGGTAGTGTTAGTGCTAGAAATGGAACATTATTATTTGAAGAATCTACTGTCACCATCAAGCAATCCAGCAGAACAGGAGAAAATTATTTACACAAAAAGCAGTGAGACTGTGGAATTCACTTTCAGGATTATTCAGCTATGTCAGTCTTCAAGTTTAGGTTGGAAAGGTGGATGAAGAAGTAAGGGACAAAGGGATTGGGAACAGATCAGATAAATGGGATTAGAATTACTGGTTCATTTGGAAGGTAATCACTGACACAAACTAAATGGCCTGCTCCTGTGTTTGAGTTTCAATTTCTTTCCATAGCAGAAAACTATGAAAAGAGGGGGATTCCTCACAGACTTAAAGAGGGTGATTACTCCTTTACTGCACCCTGATCACCTCCCCACTAAGGCAGCATTGAAGAAAAGTACTATCCTATCGTACCCCTGTTCTTTGGTCCATGGGTCAGTACATGGTTGTCAAAGGACACAATGTTCCCCTTGAAAGACCAGCAGCAGCTCTTTAACAGCTACTGCTGTGCCCGTTATTCTCCCCCAATTCAATGAATGAGCTTCCTGTACCAGATCTGATCCATGCAGGGAGTACGTGGATCATGTTTAAATTAAATGATTGTAAATTGGCAAGTACTTTATGCCAGGTTTATTGGATGGAAAATGTTGGTGGATCCATCAACCCCTGCATCCAAATTCCTATAGAGTCCAGCCTAATGTCTGGAGTTTGAATTTTGTAATGCTCCAGTGGACTTAAAACACTGGTTATGAATTTCCTTAGGGCTCCTCCAGCTCTGCTGCTCTAACTTTGCTAAAAGCATGGCAGAAATCTTAATAGTGTACAAGCATAGGGGTTTTACCTGCACTTGTGACAAAGTTATGGCAGTGGAGCAAGAACAGTTCTGAGGCAGCCATCATCTTTTTCTTGCTTATTTTTTACTGGATGTAAATGGTTTGTATGATTGCTTTAAGTGCAGTGCACACTGCAATGGGACTTGCAAATGATCCCATATGGTTGCTTATTAGGAACAGAAGCTATTTAGAATGACAGTTTGCAGACTGTAAAAAGTAATTGTTTATGGCGTTACTTAGAGCATTTTTAAAAATAGTATTAGGGACAGGAACATAATGTAAAACATACCTTTATTCAGCAATTAAATTCTAAAATGGCTAAGTCTTGCCATTGTCAAAGGCAGAATAGTCAGCAAAACAACACGTTGTCAAGAAATTCACAGATGGTGAATTAGTTCCACAAACTGGTCAGACACTCACTGTTAGGGCAGATAGAGATTAAACAGATGTTACGTGAAAAGTTAGCCAAATTTTAATCTTAGCCCTGCCAGTGCCATTAATTCAGCCACCCCATTCCATGCCACTAATACTTTCCAGCCTCTACAGATAAGCAACAGAAATCAGTCAGTTAAAATATCAAAGTGTAATTCTGACATTATTACTGAATGGTTGCGTAGATTTTTTTTTTTAATCTGCTAGCCTAATAACAATGATCAAAACAAGACAAAAACAGAAACAGAAATACCTGGAAAAACTCAGCAGGTCTGGCAGCATCGGTGGAGGAGAGCACAGTTGACGTTTCCAGTCCTCATGACCCTTCAACAGAACTAAGTAAAAATAGGTAAGGGGTGAAATATAAGCTGGTTTAAGGCAGTGGTGGGGAGGGGGCAGGGGGGCGGGGGGGCTGGGATGGTTGGGACAAGCAGCCAGTAATAGTGGAGATAAACAAAAGAAGTCACAGACCAAAGGGCAAAGAAGTGTTGAAGGTGGTGACATTATCAAGATCTAAAGTTGTTGAACTCAATATTCAGTCCGGAAGGCTGTAAAGTGCCTAGTCGGAAGATGAGGTGCTGTTCCTCCAGTTTGCATTGAGCTTCACTGGAGTAATGCAGCAAGCCAAGGACAGACATGTGGGCAAGAGAGCAGGGTGGAGTGTTAAAATGGCAAGCGACAGGGAGATCTGGGTAATGCTTGCGGACAGACCGAAGGTGTTCTGCAAAGCGGTCACCCAGTCTGCGTTTGGTTTCTCCAATGTAGAGGAAACCACTTTGGGAGCAACAAATGCAGTAGACCTGCCCCTTCACTTCCTCTCTTCTCACTATCCAAGGGCCCAAACACTCCTTTCAAGTGAAGCAGCATTTCACTTGCACATCCCTCAACTGAGTCTACAGCATTCGCTTCTCTTCCCACCTATTTCCATTATTTTTAAATGTATTTCCACTCTTTGTTGATCTCTACCTTTTAGCACTTTTAGTATTCCCCCATCCCCACTAGTGCTATCTGTACCTTGTCTGTCCTGCTTTCCACTCTTAATTAGCACATTCCTTTAGATAATATCACCACCTTCAACACCTCTTTGTCCTTTGGTCTGTGACTTCTTTTGGTTGTCTCCTCCTATCACTGGCTGCTTGTCCCAACAACCACACCCCAACCATGCCCCCCCCGCTCCCCCCACACACACACACACACACCCCCCCCCCCCCGCTACCCCTTAAACCAGCTTATATTTTACCCCTTTCCTATTTTTGCTTAGTTCTGTTGAAGGGTCATGAGGACTCAAAACATCAACTGTACACCTCGCCACAGATGCTGCCAGATCTGCTGAGTTTTTCCAGGTATTTCTGTTCCTGTTTTTGTTTTGGATTTCCAGCATCCGCAGTTTTTTGCTTTTCTGATCAAAACAAGGTTTTCTTGTTATTGCTTGATTTTTGTACCTACCAGGAGGCATTGACGATAACATTTTAAAAATATCAAGGGGTTCCTGCCATGAATATCAAGGCAATATATATTTTTCCTTTAATTTGAATGTTTTTGACAATTTCTCTAGCTCCGACTTTGATTTTCTTAATCATGCTTACACAGATTATTTGAAAGTTAGGATTTGGCTGTTTGGGATTGTACCTTTCTGGCCTTATGTTTTTAATCTTGTGGATGTTTAATGTTTTTTGCTTCTGCTCATGACTCTCCTTCCCAACTCACAGGATAACAGCAACATAATCAAGCCAAGTGACTCTACAGAAGATGATTCTGAAGAGTGAGGGTTTGAAAGTACAGCTCCTTTTTTTAAAAAAAAACACCATTTTTAGGCATATGCCTTAACATACATTGCTGGGAAAGGTTGGCAAGCATACTCATTCTGACAGTAGCATGATACATTTGAAAGAGCAGAACATTTGAGTCTGACTCTAAAGAGACAGTCATAATGACTTCATTCTGAATCATTTTATTAATTAAAAGCCAAAAACTGCGGATGCGGGAAATCCAAAACAAAAATGAAAATACCTGGAAAAACTCAGCAAGTCTGGCAGCATCTGCGGAGAGGAGCACAGTTAATGTTTCGAGTCCGAATGACCCTTCAACAGAAAATTCAACAGAAGGGTCATTCGGACTCGAAATGTGTTCCTCTCCGCAGATGCTGCCAGACTTGTTGAGTTTTTCCAGGTATTTTTGTTTTCATTTTATTAATTAAGCAGGTGGCTTTTTGGGATTGTGTCACATTGCTGTGGACTAACATCAAGTAACACTGTTTGAGCCTGGGTACATGGGAACTTTACCCTTCGCTTCCCAGGGTTTGTCAAACCAGAAGGAATGAAGTTGAAATCCTGCAGTGTGATACTTGTAACATCTTGGTTGATGCATTCACGTTGCATTCACTATTTTATCAAAGTTGCGAGTTGATTAATTTTAAGCAGACATCTAATCTCTTTAAAATAATCAAAGGGAGGTATTGCACATAAATGCATCAAGCAATATATTACAATTATCATATAACTGAACTGCACCCATTAAACTGTACACGTCTTGTGTAAATATCTCTTAAAATAGTAGGCATTGCCATGTGTCATTAGAAAAAGTATGACATCAAGGCCACCTTTGACTGAGTTTTGCATCAAGGAGCCCTAGCAAAACTGGAGTCAATGGGAATCAGGTGAAAAACTGTCCATTGGCTGGAGTCATACCTAGAACAAAGAAAGATGGTTGTGGCTGTTGGAGGTCAGTCATTTCAATTCCAGGACATCACTGCAGGAGTTCCTCAGGATAGTGCCCTCGGCCCAACCATCTTCAACTACTTTATCAATGTCCTTCTTTCCATCATAAGGTCAGAAGTGGGGATGTTCACTGATGATTGCACAATGTTCAGCACCATTCATAACTCCTCAGCTACTGAGGCAGTCCATGTCCAAATGCAGCAAGACCTGGACAATATCCAGGTTTGGGCTGACAAGTGACAAGTAATGTTTGCACCACACAAGTGTCAGACAATGACCATCTCCAACAAGAGAGAATCCAACCATTGCCCCTTGATGTTCAATGGCATCATCATCACTGAATTCCCCACTATCAACATCCTGGGGGTTACCACTAACCAGAAACTGAACTGGACTAGCCATATAAATACTGTGACTACAAGAGCAGGTCAGAGGCTAGGAATCCTGCGGCAAGTAACTTACCTCCTGACTCCCTAAAGCCTGTCTACAATTTACAAGACATAAGTCGAGGATGTGATGGAATATTCTCCACTTGCCTGGATGAGTGCAGCTCCCTTAACACTCAAGAAGCTTGACGCTGTCCAGGCCAAAGCAGCCCGCCTGATTAGCACCAGATTAACAAACATTCACTCCCTCCACCACCAACGGACGTAGCAGCAGTGTGTACTATCCACAAGATGCACTGCAGGAATTCACCAAGGCTCCTTCGACAGGAGCTTCCAAACCCACGACCACTACCATCTAGAAGGACAAGGGCAGCAGATAGATGGGAACACCACTACCTGTAAGTTCCCCTGCAAGTCACTCACCATCCCGATTTGGAAATATATTGCTGTTCCTGCTGTCGCTGGGTCAAAATCCAGTAACTCCCTCCCTAACAGCACTGTGGGTGTACCTACACCACATGGACTGCAGCCATTCAAGAAGGCAGCTCACCACCACCTCCTCAAGGGCAACTAGGGATGGGCAATAAATGCTGCACCAGCCAGAGAAGCCCACATCCCGTGAATGAATTTTTAAAAATGTTTTATTAAGTATTTTCATCTAAATAAATTAATTAGCACAGGTAAAAATTATTGTGTGTCATATGATAAACTGTATGGAGACATGGGCCCAAGCTTTAAGGTCAGTGAGCAGACACAATTGGCGGGCCCACAATCGGCTGGGGAATGGACCACAGACCGCGATTGGCCGCCAACTGTGATTTCATGCTGGTTGGCCAACTAACGGCTAGCCAGTGTGAAAAGCACGCTGAGAATCTCAGCACTGCCAGGGTGTGGGCAGGAAGAGGGCAGGCTCTGACATCAATGCGGGCGCGGACCAGAGCTGAGAGAAAGCTTCCTGAAGGCAGAGAGCTGCCTCAGGGAGCTGAAGACCTGAAAAATAAAAAAATAATGTTTCAGAAGCTGAAAGAAAGTGTCCATGCATCATAATAAATCACCTGAAAATTTAGCGACTGAAAAAGCTGTCCACAGAAACTTATTTATGTTTTATTTCATCACGAAAATCTCATCCCACCTATGGATGAAGTTTCGTGAATAATGTAAAGGCCACTTGTCCAATTCGCCAGTCTGCCAACCATAAGGCTGGATGGACCATGAAAAATCAGAGTCAATTTCTCCGTGAATGGGCTTAATTGGCCTCTTAATTGTCGGTGAGTGTGCTTCTGACTTCTGTGCGTGCCCACTGACTGAAATATCGTGCGAGCACGGCATGACGTCAGGAAGTTCGCTTGATGTCACCTCGTGCGATTTCACACTAGATCAGGTTGGACGCGCGCCCACCCGCCCAGCTAAAATTTCTGCCTCTGGTTGCAGAGTGAGGAAGGTTGGGAACTGAATGTTCCAGGATACCGAACTTTTGCAAGTTATAGGCAAAATGGAAAAAGTTGTTGGGGCGGGAGGGATGGGTTTAGGGGTAGCGTTGAAAATAATGGTTGGAACTGAATGTTTCTAGTCCAATGAAGGAAGAGGCATAGCTGGATCTGGTTCTGGCAATAGGATCTGTCAAGTGAATTAAGTGACACTTAGTGGATAGTGATCATGACATTATAAGGTTTAGGTTAGAACAGGACAAGGAGGAATCTAGAATAAAAATAATCGGATAAGTGCCAATTTCAGTGATGTGAGAATGGATCTGGCTCAGGAAAATTGGAGTCAAAGATTGGCAGGCAAAACATGAAATGGAAAAATTGACTGTTTTTAAAGAAGAGCTGGTTCAGGTACAGTCGCTGCCCATTCCTCTTAAGGGGAAAAGGTAGGACTAGCAAAACCAGAGCTCCCTGGATGTCAAACGTGATTGAGAGTAAGATGAAGCAGAAAAAAGATGCACGTAGCAGATGTTAAGTTGATAATGCAAGTGAGACCTAGGCTGAATATAAAAAGTTCAGTGGCAGCAAAAAGAAAATATGAGAAGAGTATGGCAGCTAACATAAAGGGATAGTAAAAGGAGGGGTGGGACTGATTAAGCACCAAGAAGGGAATTTGTGCATGGAGGCAGAGAATATGGCTGAGGTACTGAATGAGTACTTTGCATGCCTTTACCAAGGAAGGAGATGCTGCAAGAAATCATAATAAAAGAAGAGGTAGCTGAAACACTGGATGGCTAAAATTAATAAAGGGGTTGTAGTTGAAAGGCTGATTGTCCTTAAAATTGATAAGCTACCAGGACCAGATGAAATGCACGTGAAAACATTGAGAAAAGTAAGGGTTAAAATTGTGGAAGCGCTAGCTTTAATCTTCAAATCCTCCTTAGTGAAAGGGGTGGTACCAGCAGATTGAGATTTGCAAATGTTACACTCTTCTTAAAAAGGCTGTAAGAGTAAACTCAGCAACTAAAGGCCATTCAGCTTAACATAGGTGGTAGGAAAGCTTTTAGCAATGATAACCCTCAATAAAATTAACAGACACTTAACAAGTGTGGATTAATTAAGGGAAGCCGACATGGATTCGATAAGGGCAAATTGTGTTTAACTAAGTTGTTTGAGTTATTTGTTGAGGTGACAGAGAGGGTTGATGAGGGCAATGCGGTCATATGCATGAACTTGCAAAAGATGTTTGATAAAGTGCCACATAATAGGCCTGACAGCAAAGCTGAAGCCCCTGTATAAAAGAGATAGTAACAGCATGGATACAAATGTGGTTAGGTGACAGAAAACAGATAGATGTGGTGAATAGTTGTGTTTCAGACTGCAGGAAGCAATATAGTGAGGTTCTCTGGGGGCAGCACTTGGACCACTTTTCCTTGATCTATATTAATGACCTAGACATGGGTATGCAGGGCACAATTTCAAAATTGTCAGATGATACAAAACTTTGAAATATTGTGAACTGTGTGTTGAAAAGTGACAAACTTCAAGAGGACACAGAAAGGCAGGTGGAATGGGTGGATACATGGTAGATGAAATTTACTGCAAAGAAGTGTGAAGTGATACATTTTGGTAGGAAGATGAGGCTTAGCAGTACAAAATAAAGGGTACAATTCTAAAAAGGGTGCAGTAATGGAGTGACCTGGAAGGATATGTGCACAAAGTGTTGGAGGTGGCAGGGCAGGTTGAGAGATTGGTTAAAAGGTCATACGGGATCCTGGCATCACAAATCAAGGCATAGAATAGAAAAGCAAGAAAGTGTTGATGAACTTTTATAAAAGACCAGTTCAGTGTCAGCTGGAGTATTGTATCAAATTCTGGTCACTATATATTAGGAAGAATGTGAGGGTTTTAGAGAGGATGCAGAAAAGGTTTACTAGGATGGTTCCAG
Organism: Carcharodon carcharias; assembly: GCF_017639515.1. Lineage (NCBI taxonomy): Eukaryota > Metazoa > Chordata > Chondrichthyes > Lamniformes > Lamnidae > Carcharodon > Carcharodon carcharias. The sequence goes on from NC_054469.1 coordinate 62,389,313, forward strand.
GGAAGTTACGTGGATAGATTGGAGAAGCTGGTGTTGTTCTTCATGGAGAAGAGGGGATTTAGAGGAGATTTGACAGGGAAAAATTTTCCCCCCAGTTGGGGGGAAGTGCAGGAGCGGGTGCAGGCAGGCACACCTCCAATCGGCGCCCCAAATTGGGAGCACGCCGCCATTTTATGTGGGTGGGCCAATTATGGCCCGCCCAGTGTGACATCCGCCAGGAGCTGCTATGCGCTCCCTGTGTGGGCGGGGGCTGGGGGGGGGGTTGCCTCAGGCAGGAGTGTGCTTTTCCGCGCATGCGCATGAAAGAGCACACTGATCTCGCTGAGGCTAAGTGCTGCCTCAGGGAGATTGGCTCCAAATTAAAATTTGCAATAAAAATGATAGAAAAATTTCACTGACAGGTCCCTTCATGTGACACCATCACATGAGTTGGGACATGTCCATAACTTTAAATGAAACCTTTATTAAAAATTTAAATACTCTCATGAAACCTCATCCCACCCGTGGGTGAGGTTTCATGCTTTTTCCGAAGCCCGCCAGCTTCTTAATGTTGGACGGGCAGGTCCAATAATGATTTTAATTAGTTTCTCAATGGCCTCAATAGGCCGTTGACAGGTCGGCAGGCACACAGCTGACTCGGCTGTGCCCCCATTGACCTGAAAATGGAAATGACGCGGGGTGACGTCGGGAGTTCCACCCGACATCATACCGCATCATTTTATGCGTCGGCGAGTGAGCCCCGCCCCTGCTCGTCTACCGGAAGATCCTGCCCATAGAGGTGTTCAAAATCATGAGGGGTCTAGTCAGAGGAGAGGGGTTCCATTGGCAGAAGGATCATGAAACACAGAATAGCAATTTATTGTGATTGGAAAAAGAATCTAGGGTGACATGAGGAAAATCTTTTAAACAGCAAGTGGTTAGGATCTGGAATGGTGGAGGCAGATTCAACTGTGGCTTTCAAAATGGAATCGGATAAGAAGGGGAATAATTTGCAGGGCTCAGGAAAAGGGGTGGGGCAGTAAAGCTAGCTGAATTGTTCATTCCATGGACACAACAGTTATGCCATAACCATTGATTCTATGGATTCTATGGGCAGAATCTTAGGCCTTGTGGGTGGGTGCATGCCCGACCCAATCGGGTGTAAAATAGCGCTAGAAGAATTCAGGAGAATGTCCCAATTCCATCCCACACTGCACAATCTTTAGGGCAGTGGGCGCGCGGGTGTCGGAGCCATGCCCACCATCAGTTAAAAGGCCACTTCAGGCCATTAAAAACCCAACTAAACCCGATTTTATGTTGCCCATGTGATTTCACGCTCATCGCATGGGCAAAATGGGCAGGCGAGCAGTCCACATTTTGCAAAATCTCATCCAAGGGCTGGATAAAAAGGGTCAGCAGTATTGCCAATGTGAGTAGTGAGGAGTTTAGGAGATAGTTTGCTGCTGGTTGCTTATTTGAACATGACAACTTCATCTCTGTTCTGAGCTTTACTCTCACCATTTCTAGGCTTCATTTCAGGACTTATTGTTGTCTCCAAGGCCCCTGGAGAATTTTGACCGTGTGGACTTCCAGATATCAGACAGTTTTGCCTTACCCCGGTAATGGGGATTGTGCTCTCTGCTGGAGGCACCTCCTCTGAGGACGAAGAGAGGGGCAGAAGGGAGAGGAGGCTAGGTGTCCCAGGCAGAAGGACACAAAGGGCGCAGGCACAAGGTGTGCAGGGCCATCAGGAAGTCCAAGGTGGAAGGGGGCCACAGAAGATGCCCCTATCCTGCTGCCAGGGTTTACAGATGGCGATGCAGCTACCTCAATATGTCTGAGGTGCAATGCCAAAAGAGGCTCTGCCTCCTCCAGGGAGACTGTGACATCCATTTATTAGATGATTGGGCCTGAGATCAGCTCCGACTGTGTGGGTGGACACCCCATGCTAGTGGCTCTGAAGGTCACAGTGACCCTCAACTTCTATGCCTCCACCTCTTTCCAGGGGTCGGTGGGAGATCTTTGTGGAGTATCCTAATCAGCTGTCCACAGTTGCTTCAAGCTGGTGACAGAAGCTTTGTTCAGGCAGGTAATGACATTTATTCATTTCTGTACGGACGAGGCCAGCCAGGCCGAGTGAGCCAGATGCTTTGCTGCCATTGCTGGCTTCCCCCGCGTCCAGGGTGCTATAGGCTGTACACATGTGGCCATCAAGGCGCCAGCAGGTGAGCCCGGTACCTTCGTCAACAGGAAGGGTTTCCACTCCATGAACGTGCAGATAGTGTGTGATCACAGGATGCAGATTCTACAAGTCTGTGCAAGGTACCCAGGCAGCTCCCATGACGCTTACATCCTCAGACACTCCCAGGTGCCGGGGCTCTTTACTCTTCCAGCCCGGCTGGTTGGATGGCTGCTGGGGGGCAAGGACTATCCATTGAAAAGGTGGCTTGTGATGCCTCATCGCCACCCAAGAACAAAGGCAGAGCAGCGTTATAGTAGGAGTCATGCCTCCACAAGGGCGGTGATAGAGGGGACTATAGGTCTTCTAAGATGTGCTTCTAGTGCCTGGACTGTTCAGGGGAAGCACTACAATACCCCCCAGAGAGGGTGTCACTGATTAGTGGTTGCCTGCTGCGCTCTCCACAATCTGGCACTGGCAAGGGGAACCCACTGAAGGAAGGGGATCTTGAGGCAGCTCCACAGGTCACAGAGGATGAATCCAGTAGTGAGTCAGAAGAGGAACACGGTGAGGAGAATGCTGAGGGCATAGAAGCAGACCTCTGTATCCTTCAGGGAGGCAGAGACACCAGGGAGGCCTTGACCTAACGCTCCTTCAGCTAGACTGCCAAAGATCTGCTCCCACCTCATGCCAGGGCTGCCTCCTCCATCCTGGATGTCTGAAATGACCCTTTCCTTTGGACCCAGAGTCCACTCAGTGCCTGTGCAGTAAATTTAGAGCCACTCACGTCCAACATGAGATACTGGCGTAGCCTGCACCAAAAAAAATGTAAAGGTGAAGCATCATTTTCACAATCCAAACAAATTAACATAACCTTCGCTGGTTTTCATTCCCAGGCCAGTAAACATAAACAAAACATTCCAGATCAGAAGCTCACTTGTGCCTCTTAAGCTCATGGTACCTTATACAGTTGTTTATGAGTAATGTGTCTTGGTGTCCCCCTCTCGCTGGCAGCAGCAATGGAGACAGCCTCCTGACTCTGCTGTCCTGTTGGCCTTGATGACCTTGGCGGTCATCCTCTGGCCCGTGGAGCCTGTGCTGACCCCACCAGTCATCGCAGCCTCATCAGATGCCACTGTCACTGGCAGAGGGGCAGAGGAGCTGCTGCTATCATCCAGAGCACCCTGAGAGGAGCCCACAGAGATGACAAGCAGCTTAATGCGCCAATGTGATGTTTCTCTGGACCTCCCTGCTCACCAATGATGGACAGGCACCTAGCTGGGATACTGGGATCCATCTCCCCCGCTGACACTGATCATCTGAGCTCAGTGCCTGTGTGAGGATTTGCAGGTCTGAGTGCAACACCTGGAACCCCTGATTCTGTCCCTGGAGCTGCCTGTCCATGGGAGTCACCACTCTCTCAATGTGGCAGGGATTGCGCTCAACCATGAGGATTAACACAGTGCTTATGCTCCCCATGGATTCCTCCATCACGGAGATCACGGCATACATTCCTTCATTGATCTCCATCAGACCCTCCAACATATCCTGCTGGACATGCAGAATCTGCTGCCTAATGGATGGCTCCAGAGGCTCACCATCTGCCTTCGACTCAGCATTGTCCTGGTCTCCAGCAGTCGTCTGACTGCTGGTGCCCTGAGCACTCTCTGCCTCCCCCTACTCCTCAGGTAAGTGTGAAATGCCATCACCGCTCTGCACCGACATTCTAGCTGAAGATCTAACGCCCATCGAGGTGCTGGTATCTGTGCTAGTGCCTGGTTCAGAGAGTGGGTGTGACGCAGGTGCAGATGAAGACCAGCAGTCCTCTGGTGTCAAGGGTGGGTCTTCGGGGTCCTGTGATTGAGTGAGTGCTGGTGAATCTAAAAGACAACAAGGACATGTAATTAATTAAAGTCTCCAGACTGTCACTGTGCATGCCAGGTACCCTGGTGAGACAATGGAGGTCTGCATCATGATGCCATGGTCTTTCAATGATCAACTCCAGGTTTGAGGCTCCCATCAATGATGAATCGACACAAGAATGTTTGCACCATCTGAAACTCTCACCTCTGTACACTGCACTCTTACCCTCAACTGACACCCCAGCCTCTCTGCGACTGGCTGACTGAGGTGCATGGCGCCTCTCCAGCTCCAAGGCATCCTGCTCGAATCTGGTTGGGATTAGAAGATTTGGGGGTCTCCCCCTCTCCGCGACCTTTCAATGTTGTTATGGGTCGTCTTCTCCTGAAAGGACAGAGGAGCATTGATTAGTCCCCTCTGTACCTGCAGCACCATTGCAGCCTGGCCAACCCCACCTGAGAAACATCCGAGTCATGGCACTCGAGCTGCAAGGCACTCAGGCCCAGCAGACAGGGCTCATCCCCTTGGCCAACTCCGGCTTGAGTGCCAGTTGGCACTCAGACTCTAGCCCCCTGAGCTCCATGGGGGGATGGCCAGACCTTAACACTTCAACACACTGATCCATGCCAACAGGGCACTCACCCTCCCCGAGTGCAGCAGGTTGTTAAACATTTTGCGACACTGCACCCATGTGCGCCGCACAACGTCATGGCTGCTGACCTGGGCTGCCACCTCCTCCCACGTTCTTTTTGTCAGGTGTGGTGGCCTCCTTCTTCCCTCCCTGGGGATGAGGCTGTACCTCCTGACAGTCACCCCCTCCAGGAGGACCACAAGGCACTTGTCCAAAAACCGGGGGGTGCTGAGCGCCCACCCAACCTGTTCTCCCACCTGGTGTCTCCAGCTGCATTTGAGGCCAATGATTTGGGCTTCAGCATGCTGAAGATATGTTCTTCCCTTGCAACCTTCAAGGAGCTTCCTGTACCCTTTTTAAACAGCCCACCGGGTCGCCATTGGACCTGGCGTCTGACAGGACTCCGCCTCTGCCCCTTGGGGAGATGCATTTCACACTGGGTGGGCCTTAATTGGCCAGCCAGCGTGAAATCGCGATCAGGTTCCGATCTTTGGCGGTGGCCCGCTTCCCGACCTGTCGTGAGCCCACTGATCACGCATGCCCGTCAAGAGCAAAATACAGGCCTATATCAGAGAGCTGAATGTAACATCCTCTAAATTTCATTGAGCACATTTCTGTGATGTCAGTACCAACATTGCAGGATAACAAATGTTTGATGAAGGATGGATAGTGATTGCTGTGCACTTGGATTTTAATAAGACTTGCAAAATGGATGCTGTTTTGTTAGGACAGAACCAGATTGTAGGCTGATTATATAGAGGTCTTCGAAATTACAGCAGCAAATTATGATGTATGACCATGGGCAAAATGTGATTTTATCACTGTGCCAAGGCAATTGGTTGAAGGTGCAATTGTTTATTTTGGATGTTGGTATTTTGTCCAAGGTATCTAAATTTTCAAAAGGCACCAAACTTGGAGAAATAGCAAATAAGCATTATTCATTTGCATAAATTCAAAAGTATGTAGAGAAACTGGGTTTGTAGCAGATGCAATTTAGTGTGGAGAACTGGCATTGGGTGGATTCCTGGATCAATCTTTTTTACTCACTGATCTCTTTCAACACTTTGCCACCTTTTAGCTCAGACAAGCTCATCATTCTTGGTGACTTCAACACAGGAGTCGGTACAAATCACGAGGTGTGGGAAGGATCATCAAAAAAAAAGGTTGGCAGTTGTAAGAGCAATGGTCTTGCTGATGATATGTGCTGAGCATGAGCCCTCAATCACCAGCAGTTTTCTGGTGGTCAAGAATGCCTGACACTTGCATGCCAGAGTGTATTTTCTATGGAGAACCTGAGTCTGGGGTGTGTTCTCATTGCAGTTAAAGGGAGCGCTACAAGGACACTCTGAAAGGCTTCACAGGTGTTTTGATATTGACTTCAAGTCCTGGGAGAAGCTTGCCCAGGATCACTGCACCTGATACAACAAAATAAAAAATGGTGCAGTCTCCGCGTATTAGAAGCAGAGAAAGAATGCAAGGAGAGGAAGTCTCGTGCCAGCAACTCGCCTCCAGCCCAATATTCTGTGATATCATGTCCTATTTGCAGCCGAAGCTTCCGTGTACAGATTGGCCTTAGCAGTCACCTGCACACCAAACAGAACATCACAAAACATGCTAGAATATGAATATGGTGATCTTTGTCTTGCAGGATGAATAAGAACTATTAGCTCGATAGATTCCTCAGTGTTCCAACCACACTGTGAGATAATGGAAGATAGTACAAACTAGGAGAACAATGTTCGCACTCTATCACTGGAGAACATCATCCTTAGAGATTGCTACTTTCTACTAGATATTCAACTGGGTTTAAGCACCCTATGACCACTCCAATTAATGGACCCCATGTCCCATTTGATTCAGAGTGTGTCTTTACTAGCCCAATATTTGAAAATCAATCGGGAAGTACAAGGGTTAAACAGAGAATTAATGATAATATATAGCAGTTTCCATGAATGTATCATATTCTGCCTTGTGTGTCTCTGGCCCAGAGCTTCTGCTGGCAGCTAAATTGTGCACTGCAACATAAATTAATTTGTTTTATGTTTGGTTTTCATTTGTTTTAGGTATTCTAATAGATACCTGGGTTCTCAGCTGTATACTTAATGGGGTTTGACTGAGAACCCAGAAAGCTATTACAATATGAGAACACCTGTTTGATCGATAGCTCAGGTTCTCTGATTTCTGTAGTCAATTTCACAATGTTTGTTGACACAAGTTGGTTTCAAGAGTTTATGGTTTTTGAAATTTTAAAGACCCTCGATGATTGATACTTTTATTAGCTTAGACATTTTTTCAAGCATAGGAGAAAATTATCAATGGATTACATTTCTTCAAAGCTATTATTTTACATATCCCACTATGCATATTAATGTTCATAGGTTCTAGAAAGCATATAGTGGGTCAATGGGCATGGAAGTGCTGGATCTTGGCACAGGTGGCATGAGGGGCCTGAGGGGGTGAGTGGGTGTTGTAATTTGGCATAGGGGCATGAGGGGGCAGCTTTTGGACTTACCTTTTAAAAGGTCCCCTCATGAACACAAGGGTTCACGACTCCTCTAAAGTGCCATGCAACACGACTCTCTAAAAACCTGGCCCGACTCCAGGAAAATTGTGGATGAGTAGGAAATGTCCATCCCCGCAATGGAGCCAACTAGATTGGGAGTGTTGGATGTGGGCTTTGAGGGGAACTAGTCCACACCCTTCAAAGGCACTCCTGAAAATTAGACAGCCTGGGAATGGGGAATCCTGGACTCCCTCCACCAACTCCCCCCACTCCCCCACTCCCCCCCACCCCGCCATTTTTAAAGGCCTCCCAAGTCAACCCTGGCTAGGTGAAAATCCAGGCCTATAATACAATTGGCGAATGATTTACTGGAGACCAATAACAAACTGTGAGAAATACTGGAGCATTTAAAAGATGAATTAGAAAAAGCAAGCCAAACGGGGCAGGCACAGCAGGAAGCTGAAAAACCAGTGGAAGAGAGACATATACGGAATTTTACATGCTGGGTGTGGACACCTAGCCGACCCGAACAAGCACAAAATTGCCTGAGAACATGTCAGGCGAGCGTCCTGATGTCCTTGTGTCATAATGCAGTCGGTGGGCGCATGCAGGAGTCAGAAGCGTACCCGCCAGCAATTAAACGGTCAATTAAGCCCAAACTAAAAACCCAGTTGTCTTGAATTTGACATTGCCCGTGCGATTTTGCAGTTGTTGCACAGTCGACACAGGTAGGCGGCCATTCCGATTTGATCATTCCAGGGTGGGATTTAAGGGGACTGGAGCCCTGGCAGTTTGAGTAGTTAGAAGTTTAGGTGGGAGTTTGCTGCTGGTTTGTTTCTGATAGTTCATAGCCTTTCCTGTGTTTTCTGCTGGACTCTTTGCATTGCTCGCCTTTTTTTGAGAACTCTTTTATCTCTCCAACTTTCTTGGAGGCTTTCTGCTGAGTGCACCCTTTAGTGCATGAGACAGTGCCATTTGGATTGTAGCAAATGGGTATAGTATTCTCCGCTGATGGGACCTCTGAAGAGAACAAGAGGGGCGGAAGGGAGAAGAGGCCAGAAGTCCACAAACAGCATCCCAGGGAGTGACCTATGGGAGGAGAAGTGCAACCACAGGTGGTACAGGGTCAGCAGGAAGGGCAAAGCAGAAGGGTCCTCAGAAGATGCTATTATCCTGCATCCAGAGTCTACAGGTAGCGCTCCAGCTAGCTCAACATGTCTGAGTTCCACTGCCGCAGGAGGGTCCATATCTTTAGGGAGACTGTAACCTCCACATGTCAGATAATTGGACTGGAGAGCACCTCCAGCTGTACGGGTGGCCACCCTATGCCAGTGGCTCTGAAGTCAAAGAAGCCCTCAACTTTTTCGCCACTGGTTCTTTCCAGGGGTCAGAGGGCATCTATGTGAGGTGTCCTCAGCTGCCCACAGTTGCGTCAAGGTGGTCACTGACGCTCTCGTCAGGCAGATTATGACATTCATTCATACTCGGACGGATGAAGCCAGCCAGGTTGAGCAAGCCAGAGGCTTTGCAGCAACTGCGGGCTCCCCCGTATCCAGGGTGCCATCGACTGTACTCATGTGGCCATCAAGGCGGCAGCGAGTGAGTCAGGTGCCTTCGTGAACAGAAGGGGCTTCCACTCCATGAAGGGGCAGACAGTTTGTGATCACAAGACACATTTTCAAGTCTGTGCAAGGTACCCTGGCAGCTCCTATGATGCATACATCCTTTGTGAAATAGCTGGTGACAGTCCGATCCCCAGCCGCTCCCGGGCCCACCGATCGTGCCCACACGCCGGCCTAAAAATCCTGCCCCATGTGTCACATCACTCAGTGCCACATTACAGCCTGTGCATCGAACCAACAATGCATCAGTCCACAGCATATGGTGCACTCAGAGAAATATATTCAATGAAGCTCCAGTATATGAGTTCAAAAGCGTGATTATTTCAAATTTCTGAGAACCACAAGGCATTACACCAATCAAGAACATTGCTTAAATAAGTTAGGCAAATAATAAAGGAACAGGAGGATACTTCTGTGTTTATTACTCTGGACATCGTGGAAGCCATTCCACCGAGCAAGTTTGGTTAAAATTGGGGCCTGATTTTAATTGTATTTACTTTCAGATGATGCTTAAGTGCTGTAAGCTGCAGGGCTATGGGCCGGGTGCAGGAAGGTGGGATTAGAAAGGGCACCTGTGTGTCCTTGGGCTGGCAAGGACAAGATGGGCCGAATGGCCTCCTTCTGTGCTGTAACTTTTCTATGGTTCTATGGTTCTATGTTGGAAGTTGTCAATATTTTTACTTTACAACACTTATTTGTAGCTAGTAACAAGCTCTAAGGATAATGTGTTTTACCAAAATGTGAAGTTCACTTTTATCTCACTAATATTTATCTGTCAGATCCTTTGAGACCTATTTCTCTCCTTTTAATCCAAGTCCTACTGTCCATTTTTCTTACTGTGGAATTGAATTAGTCCTGATATCATGCCTGTTCTCCTTCTGTTAAGAGATGATGTCACATGAATTATTTTTAAGATCATGAATAATTTTTGTTTGGGTGACTGGTGTCAACTCCCATGTGGCCACACTGTCAATTATTGAAAAGATAGAGGAATATGAAGATGGCACCTCTCACTTCTGCTCTCGCTCACTGCCAGGTAGGACCTCACTTTGCTCAAAAGGTGCTTAAAATCTCTGCTAGTCCAAATGCACAATCAGCCACACTTTTTGTTGAAAAAAATTGTAAACCTCTATCTGTTGCATTAAATACTAGATGGTTTCTACAAAACCTTTCTGCTAAAAGCAAAAAGGAAATTGTGTTACAGTGCAGTGTATGCAAAACACTGCACAGTGATAGTGCCCCTGCTTAACTTGGCAACATTAAAAATCCAATGAAGCATTTAATATACATGAAACAAGTATATGTGAATTCATTCAAAATAAGAGGGTTTTTAATTATATTAAATTTAATCAAATTCTCTCATCAGCAAAGCCAGTGTGCTTTGTTGAAATGTCACACACTAAGTCATTGGGCGGAATTGTCCCAGATTTGTACTAAATGCAGTAGCAGGCGGGAAAACAATGTTTTACCTGCTGGCCGCAATGGTGGGTTTTCGAGACATATCGTCCCAATGCTGGGGCGCCCCCGTCATTAATTATGCATTCCCGGGAAGCATGCCAGGTCGCTAGCAGGGCGGCTTCTGATTTGCGCATCCTGCTGTCACCTCAGGCTTTCAGTAATCCGGGCGCCATATTTAAAGGGCACACTTGCACAAAGCGAGTACTCTCTAAGGGATCAGAAGCTGCTGCAAAATCATGACTGCCAAAGGGAGGAAACAAACTGCCCCAAATTTAGTGATGCCTCCCTCAGACATCTACTGGACACATGTAAGCCTTCTGTGAAGCCTTCTACCCCCGCCCTGGGTGAAGACCTGCAAGCAAGGTGATAAATCCAGCTTTGGAGGCATTGGCAGTGGTGGTCAGCGTCAACACCCTGCAAAAGAGCACAGCCACCCAGTGCAGAAAGAGCATGAATGATCTCCTCCATTCCGCCAAGTTAAGTCACTCTTCTCATCACTCTCACCTCACACACTCACAAACCCATCACACCTCCACGGGATCTCACTCACTGCCAGTTCAAGGGACATCACCATTCACTCTCTAACACACACATCTTCATCTGCCCTGCAGATCAAGTTCTCACTCCATCCATGGCACCACTCACCACCCACACATGCCAGGCATCTTTATCATCTGGCCTGGCAGGCATCCTACTTACACTCTCCCCATCTGTATTCATGCAGGACAAGCTGACACACAACAGAAGGGGAGAGGTCGCAGCCCAATGAAGGACTGCCTGACATCAAGGTCCCCACAGACGTTGAAAATAGAATCCTCCAGCTGGCCGGCGATGATCTGGACCGTTCCTGTGCTGACGGTGAGGTGGGCAGAGCTCAACCAAGTGAGGATCCAGCAGTGCAACATTCCTCAGACAACCATGCTGTGAGTGAGTTCCCCTGTGCCACAGGCCACTGCCATGCACTAATTATTGCTCCTTGCTTTCTCAGGCACATCTAGGAAGCAGCCGAGGGGGTCCACAAGCCAGGTCCTCAACTCAAGCCCCAAAGACGCCTCGGAAGAAGAATCTGATGACACCCTAATTGACTGCCCATCACGGCGCCCGCCCACAGCCTCCACCAGCACGGAGACACATACCTCAGAGGGACCTAGCTCTAAAGTAGCCTCAAGATCACAATCTGGTGAGCACATCACACTGATACACAGCAGACGGCGGCAGGGACTTCCCAGGTTTCCGGCACTGGGAGGACTACTAGAGGCCAGAAATCTGCTGGGTCCGAGTCAGATGAGGAGCCTCTGGACTCGGTCATACCTCAGTTACTGGAGCTGCAAAGGCAAACTCGGGGACATCAGTGTGTTGGCCTCCAACAGTGGCAACTCAAGAGGGCAGCTTGATCTCATTCCAGCTTCCTCTTGTCTTCAAGGAGTCAGCCAGGGGCCCTTGGGCACCCAAAGGGAGATGCACACCCCGGGACCATCCAGCTGACTCTGGGAGTGTCCAGCCCATCTGAATCCCCTCGTCCTGTGACCTCAGCAGCTCCAGCTCCACAGGCCGAGGTGGGAGCCACTGTCACACAGCAGGAAAGGCGGCCGCCATTGACGGGCAGAGCGGATAGTGGCTAACTGGTTTCACAATGGCATAAAACTGATTTTTGGCCTTACTGCCATGTTGCCCACTCCCTGCCCACCATGACACCCACCGCCAACGAGGACAAAAAATTCCGGCCATTGATTCAGTTACAAACTTTAGTCAATACTCTGAAAAGTTTTACAAATTAATTTTAAAATTATAAAACACATCAAATAATCCATTCATTTGTAAGTAGTGGAAAATGGAAAATGTTAAATTCTTACAGCTGGCTGGCTATATATAGTAGTACAAAACTGAAGATAAATTTTCAACTGCCATCTTTCCATTAGCCTGCAGGAATTTTTAAAGACAGGTGTTCAGCCTTGACGTTCTCTACATTTTGAATAGTTAAATCATACAAATGTTATCAAAGATTGCCTAACTATTTCTGTGATACACACAGGTTGTGCAACAGGAGTCAATTTAATGCCTCTTCAGTGATTTATGCCAGTACGGAAGATCAAGGATTTTATTTCTGTTTCTCTTCAACATGTTTCTTTGAAGATACAGATCCTCTCAGGTTTTTATAAAAACAAAATACTGCGGATGCTGGAAATCTGAAATAAAAACCGAAAATGCTGGAAATACTCAGCAGGTCTGGCAGCATCTGCGGAGAAAGAAAGAGTTAATGGGCGGAATTTTCCGTGCCCGTTGGAGGTGGGTGTGTTTGGCGGCGTGAGCGGACAACATGGCGAGGTGGCCAAAAATCAGCTTCACGCTGTCTTGAAACCAGTTTGCAATCATCTGCTCCTCCCTGTAAATGGCGGACTGCGTTTCCCACCATCAGACATCGGGAACTTCACTGTAACATATCTACATATTATCATAAGCCCAGCTCACCGGAATCATCCCCCCACGCTGGATCATCCGAGCACACCGGCGTAATTGCACACTGACATGTTTCACAACCGTACATAGGCGATGTGCACCTGGTGAGCTGCACTTCTATCAGGACTTTGAGGTTTGTTTGCCTACCTTGCTTCGGGCAGCACTCACAGTCATCAGTGCCAGGCTTTGCAGACAGCACCACATCACTTTTAAGGGGCTCATGGGGAGGTGTCTATCTACCACAGTAGCCATAAGGCAGGGGTGGCTTTTGAACAGCTGCAGGGCTGCACTGGGGAAGGGGGGTATCCCAGGGTGTGTGCGGGGGCACAAGTTGATCTGTGCAAGTGGCCTCACAATGGTGAGGGCTGAAGAGACAGTCTCCAGAGGAGGTGAGGCCAGATGGAGATATGAGGATATGTGTGAGAGTGTGAGGGGCGATGTACCTTGAGCTGGCAGTGAGTGAGATGCCAGTGAATGTGTGATAGGCTTGTAAGTGTGTGAGTTTAGAGTGATGAGATGGTTGTCATAACCTGACAGCACAGATGAGAATTTATAATAGAGAACAAGGAAATGGCAGACCAATTAAACAACTGCTTTCGTTCTGTCTTCATGAAGGAAGACACAAATAACTTCCCAGAAATACTAGGGAGCCAAGTGTCTAGTGAGAAGGAGGAATTGAAGGAAATCAGTGTTACTAAAACAATTTTGCTGGGGAAATCAATGGAACTGAAAGGTGATAAGCTCCCAGGGCCTGATAATCTACAACCCAGGGCACTAAAGGAGGTGGCCATGAAAATAGTAGATGTGTTGGTTATCATCTTCCAAAATTCTGTAGATTCTGGAACAGTCCTGACAGATTTGTGGGTGGCAATTGTAACCCCGCTATTTCAAAAAGGAGGGAGGGAGAAACAGCGAATTACAAACCGGTTAGTCTAACATCAGTAGTAGGGATAGTGCTGGGGTTTATTCTACAGGACACTTGGAAAATATCAATGGGATTAAACTAAGTCAACATAGGCCTGGATTTTGCGCTTGTCAGGCGTGTGTGATTGGCGGGCCCAGGAGCAGATGAGAAACTGTCCCCTGACCACGATAGGCCTCCGACTGCGATTTCATGCTGTCTGGCCAATTAACGGCCAGCCAATGTGAAACGCACCCGGAGAAAGGCTCAGCGCTGCCGGTAGGGGCAGGAAGAGGGCGGGTGCTGACATCACCTGGTGAGTGCTTCCACTGAGCTCTCTGAAGGCAGACAGATGCCTCAGGGAGCTGCAGACCTCTAAATAATAAAAGAAAGCACCAAAATGCAACAAAAAATGTCCATGCAACACAATCAAGCACCTGAAAGCATACCTCATAAAAAAAACAGTCCCAGGATATTTCTTTGTATTTTAAATCCTAACAGATTTAATTCCACCTTTGGATTAGGTTTCGTCAAAAATGTAAAACCCATCTGGCCGATTAGCCCGCCCGCCACTGTAAGGTTGGACGGGCCACGAAAAATCGCTGAAAATTAGCGGTGGGCGCTGTTCTGGCTTTTGCACGTGCCTGTCGAGCGAAATATCGCCCGACTGCGCAATGACATCAGAACGCTCGCCCAACATCATCTTTTATGCCCATTCAGGTTGGGCTCACACGTGCCCACAGGGTGTAATATTCTGGGCATGGGTTTATGAAAGGGAAATCACGGGCAGAAATTTCCCCCGTCTTGGGGGGTTGTGCAGGGGCAGACGGGGACAGGCGCAAACCCGATCGGCGCCCCCAATCAGGGCCACGCCACCATTTTACGTGGGCGGGCCAATTAAGCGCTAAGCACTCCCTGTGCGCACGGGATGGGGGGATTTCCTGAGTCACTGGACTAGTAATCTAGAGGCGTGGGCTAATGCCGTGGGGACACTGGTTTAAACATCAATACTTCAGCTGGTGGAGTTTAAAAACAATTAATTAAATCTGGAATTGAAAGCTAATTTCTGTAATGGTAACCATGAAACTACCATTGATTGCTGTAAAAACCCATCCAGTTCACTAATGAAAGAAAACCTGCTCTGGTCTACTTGTGACTCCAGACCCACAGCACTCTTAAATGGCCTCTCAAGCTATTCAGGGAAATTCAGGATGGGCAGCATGACACCTAGATCCCATGAAAGAGTAAATATTAAAAAGTTAGAATATAAGGGGAGTAGGTATTAGGCTACAACTGTGCAAAACCTTAGTTACACCACACCAGGAGTACGGTATTCAGTCTAGGTACTACCCCCTAGGCAGGATATACTGACCTTGGAGGGAGTATCTCATTAATCTAACAGAATGGTACCTAGACTCCAAAGGTTAAATTATGAGGAGAGATTACAAATTATGGCTGTATTCCCTGGAATTTAAAAGCTTAAGGGATCATTTGATCAGTCTTCAATCTATATAAGGGGAACTGATTGGGTACAGAACGAAGTTATTTCCACTGGCTGGGGACTCTAGGACTAAGATATGTAGGGCTGGATTCTCACCTCCCTGGTGTGTAGTGGGAGTCAGGAAATTTCCTGGCTTGGCGAGAAAGAAAGTGCTTGCAAAGGTGGGATTTTCATTTTGGGTTGGGAGCAAATGGTAACTGGAATTGGGCCAGTTCACCAAAGAAAGAGTGCTGGGTTTGGCTATTTAAAAGGCTGTCCATTGTGCTCCGGGACTTTGTCCCATTTACAATAAAATCAATAAAACAAAAAACAGCCCTCTAGCTCTCACCCCCACACTCCCCATGCCCCATCCATGCTAGCTCATGACAACCAATGCCCCCAACCCACCCCCATGGCCTCCACGCCCTCCAGGCCAACCTGTGGAACTTCTATGTCCATTTGCCCAGTATAAACTCTGTACAGAATTACTGTACCTTATAGTAACAATGTCATGTGTGAAAAATCTTTAAAACACTAGTCATTCAGTCATAAAAATTGATTTGCTACAGTCCTATGTAAGTGCCAATCATCCAGATCCTTTAAAGTATCAGTAGTAGAATCTGCAAGCACTTGAACTCTCTTTATCTTGTGTAAAAAAATTGTGTAATTGGCAGAATAGATCAAAGAGATAGAGCAGTCAATTAAACAATGTTTTCCCTGGGGCACAGCTATTTCAACAGAGTAATGGATATCTGGGCTCTTAGCCAAGTATGCATAATGAGGCTTGGCTGAGCCCAGGCATTGATTGCCAGCAACAGTTCAGGAACCCATTTGATTCATCCTCTGGTTCTCTCTTATCTATTCTGCTAGTTACGTCTTGAAAGAACTCCATGAGGTTTGTCAAAAAGTTGCTGCTTTACCTGAAAGGAGTGTTTGGGCCCTTGGATGGTGAGGAGGGAGGAGGTAAAGGAGCAGGTGTTACACCTTCTGCAATTGCATGAGAAGGTGCCGTGGGAAGGGGATGAGATGTTAGGGATGGTGGAGGAGTGGCCCAGGGTGTTCCAGAGGGAATGGTCCCCATGGAATGCTAACAGGGTGGGTGAGGGGAAAATGTGTTTGGTGGTGGCAACATGCTGGAGTTGGCAGAAATGGCGGAGGATGGTCCTTTGAATGTGGAGGCTGGTGGGGTGAGGTCCATGGCATTAAAATCCCACTTCCAGGTTCTCCGGCTGCTCAGGGAGGGTGGACAGGATGACACACTGCATCTGCCAAAGGAAGGACTTCTCATTAAATGGTTTCTTGCATGAGCAACAGCTCATTTAGACTTGGATTTTTGAAGTTGCAACAACCATAGAATTGGAAAAGAGACTTGTGAATTCTACTCCCTGAGCCACTCTTACCTGGAGGCCCTGTAAGACCTGAGGGACTGCAGTGAGGTGAGCTGTCCCAAGGATAATCTCGCCAACCAAGTCGGTGTGGATGGGTAAAAGCAAAATATTGTGGATGCTGGGAACCTGAAACAAAAAGAGAAAATGTTGGAAAAACTCAGCAGGTCTAGCAGCATTTGTGAAGAGAGGAACAGAGTTAACGTTTCAAGTCTTAATGACTCTTCTTCAGAGCTAAAGAGAATTAGAAATGTGATGACATTTATACTGTTTAAGGGGGTGGAGCAGGTGAAGCTGGATAGAATGCCAGTGATAGGTGGGGACAAAGGAGAGATTGCCAAAGATGTCATGGGCAAAAAGCCAAAGGGAGTGTTAATGGTAGTGGTAAGAGCTAAAGGAGGTGCTGATAGTGGCATGAAGTAAGAAAGCAGGATGTGATAATAGCAGAACAAGGATAAAAAAGGTGTGGATGGGAGTGGCTTCAGAAGTCAGCAGCAGGAGTGTGGTCCCTCCAAACTGGAGACAGTGCACCAAGAGGATCAAGGACCTTGGGCTGGCAGAGAACCGGGTGGCATAACATTTTTAGATGCCAAGCTCCGCACTCTGACATATCCAGCATTCTGTTACACAGAACTTCTCAGGTCAACACACCTGGAAGCTCTACTCATTCCTCTCTATCCAGGAACCTCCTCACATCCACGTGAACAGCTCAACACTGACCCTCACCTTATTGACTTTTCAAACCCATCCCCTTTGTCCTTCCCTCCCTTACATACAAACCATTGGTAATACTCATAACTCTGTGCTTTCTGTTCTTGCCAGAGAATACAGCACACAACCACAGCAGCTAGAGCAATTTAAACTCAATTATAAATCTTAAATCAAATGCAAGTCTCATTAGTAATGATCATGAAACTACCAGATCATTGTGAAAATCCATCTGGTTCACTAATGTCCTCTAGGGAGGGAAATCTCCCATCCTTACGTGGTCTCAACCACATGTGACTCCAGACCTACAGCAGTGTGGTTAATTCTTAACTGTGTTCTGAAATGTCCTAGCAAGACACTCAGTTAAAAAAAGCACTGAGAATGTACCAGCACAAGATGGACTGAAGCGGCTCAGGAAAGTAACTTACACTGCCTTCTCAGGGTCTAATTGGGGATGGGCAATAAATGCTGGTGTTGCTAGTGACACTCATGTTACAAGAGCAAATAAATAAAAAAATGTTTGGGGCGAGGTGGAGAGCCAGGTGGGGGCAGAAAGGGGCATGGGTGGCCCCCCAGTCTCAGGCACCTTGGCATTGCATGCCCAGTTGTTCCACTGGGGGAAGGAGGTCTTGTCTTGTGGGGCTGCAGACAACAGCATCAACCTGCTGTGCGAGCCTGAGCCACTGGTGTTCAGACATGACAACAGAGCTGATCCCCTGCCTGAAGATCCTCTGTTGATGGTTTCACCTCCTTCAAGCTGGACCTTGGTATCCATCCCCTCTACCCTGTTTTTTTAAATTAATTCATGGGATGTGGGCATCACTGGCTATGTCAGCATTTATTGCCCATCCCTAATTGCTGGTTCTAAGGGCAGTTAAGAGTCAACCTCATTGCTGTGGGTCTGGAGTCATATGTAGGCTAGGCCAGGATGAGGATGGTCAATTTATTTCCCTAAAGGGGCATTAGTGAACCAGATGGGTTTTTAATAATGACAACCAACAATGGTTTTGTGGTCATCATCAGACATTTAACTCAAAATTTCAAATCCTGCCATGGTGGGATTTGTACTTGGGTCCCCTGAGGATTACCCTGGGTTCCTGGAATACTAATCCAACAACGATACCACTCTACCATTGCTTCCCCCAAATGTGGCTGGGGAGCAGTATATGGCTGGGGAGAAGGCAGCTGGTACTGCTGTTATTGCATCTGTTGCTCCTGCTGTTTCTGCTGATGTTGGTGTCGCTGCTTCTCTTGTTCTTCATTGGAGGTGTAAGATGCATAAGCTGCTCCCATGTCGTAGTGAAGAATGGCAGCTGGGGAAAGGAGCTCAAAGTGAGTGAAGTGCAAGACAGGTGAACTAACTTCCTGGAAGTTGACAATCACCTGTGAAGCATTGAAGGCACTTTCTGAGGAGTGCTGTGAGTACCATTCTCACCTGGCCATGGCTGAGTTAATACCAGCAGAGGTGGAATGAGGCCCTGAAGTGGGCAACTAATGCCCATTTAAAGAGCTCAATTGGCTTGGGTTGGGAAGGTGTCCACGGGCCATCCTGCCATGGACTTAATCAGGGTGGAGGTGGGAAGGCAGCTGGATCCCACCCTCCTGCCTGATGCCCACCTCCACCAAATTCGCCATGGGGGAGTGCATTAAATTCTACTCAATGGGTTCCCTCAGCTTCAGCCAATTGCCAGACAGATTGAGAGACTGTTTAGGAGGTGATGGCATAGTGGTATTGTCACTGGGCTCGTAATCCAGGGACCCAGGGTAATGCTCTGGGGACCTGGGTTCATATCCTGCCATAGTAGATGGTGGAATTTGAATTTGAAAAATCTGGAATTAAAAATCTAATGATGACCATGGTTGTTGTAAAAACTCATCTAGTTCACTTTTAGGGAAGGGGATCTGCTGTCCTTACCTGGTCTGGCCTAAATGTGACTCCAGACCCACAACAATGTGGTTGATTCTTAAATGCCCTCTGAACAAGGGCACTTAGGATGGGCAATAAATGCTGGTCCAGCCAACGATGCCCACATCCCATGAACGAATAAAAAAAAGGAAGCATAGAGAAGTGCCAGAGAGTTTTGGGGGAGAGAGAGAGGAGAAGATTGTGGAGGGCAGGGGAGATAAATGGAAAAAAGGAGAAGATTTCATAGAGGACAAGGGGGAAGTGAGAGAGTTTTGTGAGCTCTGTGAGGATGGGGGTGGGATGTTGGAAGGGGGAGGGCTCCAATCACTGGGGGAATTAACAGGTTTGTTTGGGGGCCCAAGGGGAAGATCTCCTGTGCCTCCTAGATGATAGACAGAGATAAAGTCACTTAGCTGTTCCCTGCATCAGGTTTCACATCCTTTTATCTGCCAGGTTTCCTGTGTTAGATTTCAGCCTGTTGGCATGTTTGTGTAATTAATAAGGTTTGAGCTATCAAACTGTGCTGTACATAAGCTTAATACTAAATAGTCTTAATTTGTCTCTATTATTGGAATGTTGTTAAGATGTCTTTACATTGGTATCTCTTTAAGTGCCAAAAAATCTGTAATATAGCTTCAAGAAAGAGCATGTGGAGTTCTTGCTAAGACACATTTTGCACTGCACTTTGGGCTCCAATGGATCTAGCATTAGAAGTAAACATAATCCTAGACAGCAATGCTGATTCCAGAATGGTCTGAAGATGGGTCTCTAATCAAAAGGGTACACGTTAAGGTCGGATTGTGGTGGGGAAGACAGGAACAATCTTCCAATTGGTCAAGAGTTGCAAATATTTGGTTAGAAATTGTTAGTTGTATTGACACAGATGCACATGCTTGGGCTGGATGTTACAAAAGCTACCCACAAAAATAGGGAAGCATCATAAATGTTGTTGTATTCGTGAGGAGATATCATTCATCTCAGGATACTTGCTGGGGACTTTGTCTGGAGAGAAAGTTAGGGATTAGCAGTAGAGCACTTGATAGGAAGTTAGCACTTGTGTGGGACACTGCCAGTCGATGGGTAATTGCATAGGTTAGGGGTTGCCATATAAACCCAGAAGTGATTAAAGTAATTGTCACAGGCTGGTCGTAAGAATCCAGATCAGTGTTAGAATCTAGTATTAGGGCTAAAAGTAATTGGCTTAAGACAAAGTGAATAGTCTTTGTTAGAAAACTGTCTCCACCAGAGAGTGAGAGAAAGAGAGATAGAAACAAATCCACTAGAGTTGAAGTCTTAAAGCTGCAAGGGATTTGTATGTATCTTAGAATTAAGTTGACAAAATTAAAAATCTCAAAGAGCATTGTGAGTTAAGAGACCAGGTTCAAGGAACCAAGGACAGAAGTCTCCAGAAGTCCCGGGATCCACAGAAAGACAGATGGACATGCGTGGAACTTGTGCATCGTGCCCTTGACTAGTGGAATGTTAAGTACTAGTCTTTGTTCTCCAATAAACTTTGTTAGTTTGCATTCTAAATTAGTCACTGTCCTTTTTTCCAATAATGTTATTCCTCAACAAGAATGGTCTTTCTCTAGGGTGTAGTATAGAGTCCAAATCCCTACACCCGAGAGTTAGGAAGCCTGGCTGCCAGTGTTAAAGCTGCAATGGAGAAAAAAATCTGATATCGCAGCCTCATTAAACATTTAAATAAAGGGCCTGTTTCCTGGAATCTGGCTCTCTACATTCAGTGAATGGAATCCCTTGCAGTTGACATAGTTGACTGTGTGTTGCAATGGAGATCTGAGCACCACATGAGGGCAGTCAATGTTACCCTGCACATGTGAGAAACCTGAGATCTGGGCAAATCCAATGTTCATGCATCCTAGCTGTCCTGATCCTGGGCTAAAAGCACAAAGTAGTTGCATAGAAATTGAGCCCCACTGTCATTTTCACAGCCACTGGCAGTGGATGCCCTCTATGTCCAGGTGATGCCAAATCTTGCAGTAGCTGGCAGATGTGACTGACCAGTTCCCTAGACATGCACAGCCTTTGGCGATGCTAGTTCTCTGTCATCTGCAGAAATGAAAGGTGGTGTCTATAGACCCTGGGTCTGGCTGGGCGCCAACCAGTGATGGCTCGCTGTTGCTCTTCAGCGGCGTGTGCAGGAGCCCCAGCCGCTCCCTCTTCCAGAGGGTGCTGCTCCTCCCTCTGCATAGCCAAACGCCTCAGTCACTCTCTTCTCCATTGTTTTCACTCTCTGTACGTCCTGAGGCACATAGCTGGTTCACGAGGCTCCATGATCCTTATGTACTCGTGCTGCAGGATGAAAGAGAGAGAGGTGTGGGTTAGCATGGTCGTACTAAGAATCTCTCTTGGTTAAGCATAAAGGCCCTTAACGCATCCCAGAGAGTGCTGGCTGCCACTTGGGTGGCCAGAGATTAGTGCACTGCATGGCTGCCTGAAACCGCACCTTCCTCCACCTCACTCCACCTGATCGATTGGCAGCAGCTTTGTCCCCTGGACTGCATGTTGTGCTCTCAGCTCAGGCGCAGACATTCTCCGAACCCACACTGCAAGGCTGCACAGTTAGTTTGAACCATGGGGAGACTGGTCCAAACCGGGATGATGACATTGCAATGGGCTGTGAGCACCTCCACCAGTGACTGCTCCATGGCCAGATTTGGCAAGGAGATTATACAACGTGCCCAGTTGTCCAACTGTTCTGCAGTCCACTGAAATGCTCATTAGTTTGCAGACTGTGCCTGAGGGGTGAAAAGCTCTGGAGCATTTGGTGGCGTTTTCACAACTCTGCATTGCTTGATTGGGCAGATAAGCTGGAGGCCCAACTCCAAGCATGTCAATGTGGCTGCACCTGAACTGTCTCAGCTGCAGGGGAATGGTCACTTTATACAAGATGTCCTTAATGTGTGTAATGTATACTAGCAAACAAACAAAGGACAAAAAGATAGAATCTCTGCAGAGATGGGGCTTTGGAGGATGGGCGTTATAAAATAAAGGATAATGTTCACAGGGTCTCGATCTGGAGTTCTCTTGTGTGGTCCCAGTGGATGCCTGGAATTTCTCACCAGCTAGTCCAGCTTTGCAGTCCAAGTGCAGACTGATTACACTCAGATGAGGGTTCCCTGGCAACAGATTGATAGCCACCCACAACTTTAGGCAAGGTACAGAGAGGGTGCCATTCTTTCTCAGCTTTTCCTCCATCAAGACTGCCTTCAGAAGAGTAGTTTTGCAACTGAAGCATTTTTTTCTCTCTCCCATGTGACTGCCTTTTTTGTCTCCCAGCTTCGTTAAGTACAGTGCTGTGCAGCTCAACACAAACAAAACAAATCCTTCTCAAGTACCATATAGGTGAGGTGATTTCTTGGAAGAGACCTGTTTGCTGACAGTTCCAAGGTGAACTTATGACCTTTTAAAAAAAAATCCCAGGTTAGCATCCAGATGACCAGATTATGCCAGGTCCTTCCATCTTGTAAAAGAAAACCTCACTCTTTAGAGATATGATTCTAACAGCAGGTACAGCAAGTAATTAGGAAGGGAAATGAAATGTTGACCTTTATTGCAAAGGGAATTGAGTACAAAAGTAGGGAAGCCTTGCTACAACTATACAGGGCATTGGTGAGAACAAAGCTAAAGTTTTGTGTACAATTTTGGTCTCCTTCCTTAAGGAGGGATATACTTGCATTGGAAGCAGTTCAGAGAAGATTCACTGTGCTGATTCCTGGGATGAAGGGTTGCCTTACGAAGAAAAATTGAGCATGTTTGGGTCTATACTCATTGGAGTTTAGAAGAGTGAGAGGTGATCTTATTGAAACACAGAAGATTCTGCAGGGGCTTGATACAGTGGATGATGAGAGTATGTTTTCTCTCATGGGGGATTCTAGAACCAGGGGACACATTTTAAAAATAAGTGGCCCCTCATTTAAGATTGAGGAAAAAAATTCTCCCTCATCTCAGAGGGTCATTAATATTTCGAATTTTGTTCCACAGAGAGCAATGGAATCTAGGTCATTGAATATATTCAAAATTGAATTAGACAGTTTTTATTTTGTTCCTTCACTGTTGCTGGGTCAAAATCCTGGAACTCCCTTTCTAACAGCACAGTGGGTGTACCTATACCACATCGGCTACACTGGTTCAAAAAGTCAGCTCGCCATCTATGCATTATTGTTGCCTTTTGGTTCCTAGATGTTGTTAACAATCACATTTCAGGCTTTGGAAGATCAGAGCTCTTAATGTTTAATATTGTCATGCTGCTTTGTACAAAGAAGATCCCACATTGAATTGGTCCTGTTATATATCACATGAATCTCTACTGTAGCTGTGATATGTGGACCCCCTGGAATGCTTGCGCATAACACATTAGTTCCTAGCTAAGTAGTCCCTAGCTATTTACAGATAATACAACAATATATAACACCATCACCTTCTCAAGGGCAGTTAAGGATGGACAATAAATGCTGGCCTAGCCAGTGATGCCCACATCTCATGAACAAATAATAAAAAAACAAGGGAGTCAAGGGTTATGGGGGCAGACAGCACGGTGGAGATTAGGCCACAAATAAATCAGCCATGATCTTGTTGAATAGCGGAGTAGGCTCGAAGGACCAAATGACCTGTTCTGCTCCTATTTTTTATGATCATTTCACTCAGCCCAATCCCACCCAGTTTTGATCCACCCCACCCCACTCCTGCCGAGTGTCTTCATTCTACCCTCACCACAAACTGAGGTGATATCATGAGAATAAACCTTAGATTAAATATCTATTTGATTGAGTTTATCCTGGAAACTAATACCAGTGTGCTGCATAAATTAAGTTAAATCAGTTCTGTCGAAGGGTCATGAGGACTCGAAACGTCAACTCTTTTCTTCTCCGCCGATGCTGCCAGACCTGCTGAGTTTTTCCAGGTAATTCTGTTTAAGTTAAATCAGTTAGTCATTGAGAAACAGTCTAGATTCCCTTGGTTTTTTTTTCAGATGTAATTGTTCTCTGTTGATCTTTGAGTGAAAATGATGGTTTTCCCTATATAATACCCTTCTCTATTGTAATTATATTTTACTATATTATATTTTTATATCAGCATATTTTCCCTCCATTAAAAATATAGAAATTCTTTAACAGACATTTTTGGGGCAGATTTGCAATGGGGATTGCCTTCCTCCATGCCCCATGAATGCATCCCTCACCCTATTCTAAATCTCGCATTAGTATCCTTCAGTATATTTTGGGTGGGTGGCAGTGCCATTTTTCAGCACTACTGGAATACCCATTTCTGTGGTGGAGTGAAATCATGAGCCTAATGGCAGTAATGGTGCCAGATTATTTTTAAAATAACAACACTTAAAAAGGCTCAAAATTTAAACTTGCTTTCTCAATGGCAATCAAATGTTCTGAAACCAACCTTTACAGGTTTCCGCCTAGGCAAGCATTGGGATGAGGACAACTGACGGGTATTGTTATCCCACCTGTCCTGCTTCGTTTGACAGAGTCCATATTGGAAAGAGTTAATACATCAAGTGCCCACCTATACTTACAGCAAAAATGTAAAACTCTTCAAGAAATGGGCAGACAAATGGCATAATTGGGTCCACTCTCAAATTCTACCCCAACTGGAAAGCACCATCAGTACATTCCCAGTGCCACAGAATTTCAGCCCTAAAATGCTTGAAAGCTATGAGGGTGTGGAATAATATTTAAGTGGTGCTACTTGCTTCAGGTTGCAGTTATATCAAAGCCACCTGTCTCAGAATGGTATCTAAAGAGTGCAACATACAGTTGATAGGTAAAAAATAGACCAACAACTATGCATCTAATGTCAGCAAGGAAAGAGTGCTATACACTCATGTTTCAACACATTTGCAGAGCTCCCTAGGTGGTTAATCCTTTTAATGGTGTGCAGCAGCCAACTTTCTTCTAATATTAAAAACATAGAAAAGTAAATTGAAGGTCATGGATCTTTGAACAGGTTAAGAAAAGTAAATCTCAGGTGGCTAACAGTGCAAAGTGAAGCTAGTGTGAGATAGCCTTCTGCCATGAGTGTTACAACACTTGGCTTTATTGTCATCAAAATCAAATCAGGGGATGTGTCTGCTGAGATATATATCACCTTTCTGTCAATGTACAATGGAAATCACCTCAAGATGATTCAAAAATGGCAGCACAATTACAGAGTTTTAAAACATATAGGCTCAATTTGAACCACATGTGGGGGAGGGGGCTGCCAGGAGTGATAGCTCCAGATATTGTTGCCTTTCAGGAAAGTAACATTGTATTTCCATCCTTCCAGCCCCCTGTAATACCAGCATAAAAGGGAGCTTCATTCTACAGTCTGGCAACCCTGGTAGTGAAGGATAAATTCTATGTCCAGAATTATTTTGATCCACCTCAGAATCTGTTTCTATGAACCACTGGCAAGTTACAGGAGAGGTACTGTTTGCTGTGTATCAAGTGCCTTTGTGTCACCTTCCTGGGACAGGATTTAATTGGCCTAGCGGGGGCCTCACCTACCAGTCAGAGAACCAGCATGGAACCCCATCAGTTCTATGGGGAGGAGCCAATCATATTAAGTACCCTTGAGGCACTGAAGTAGCCACCCATTGGCTCTTCCTCAGTATTCGGGAACCAATGGTGGAAGGTCCACCCAGTGAGAGCTGCTGACGAATCAGAGGCTGGGAGCAGTGGCAACTGCTGCCAGTGCACCCAACAGAGGCCCAGGATCACTGAGGAATTGCAGGCGGGAGGCAGGGATGTACTTGTATTGTCACTGGACTAGCAATCCAGAGGCCCAGGGTAATGGCCTGGGGACTCGGATTCGAGTATTTTCATGGCAGATGGTGGCATTTGCATTCAAAAGTCTAATCATGACCATGAAACCATTGCCGTAAAAACTCATCTGGTTCACTAACCCCTATAGGGAAGGAAATCTGCCGTCCTTAACAGGGCTGGCCTACATGTGACTCCAAAGCAATGTGGTTGGCTCATAAATGAATTCTGAAATGGCCTAGCAAACCATTCAGTTGTATCAAACCTCTACAAAGTCAATAAGGGATGAAAGTGGATGGAGCACCCAGCATCGACCAAGACACTGCTAACTCAGTTCTGGAGACCCTGCAAACTCCTCCTTATTAACATCTGGGAGCCTGTGCCAAAATTGGGAGAGCTCTCTCATAGACTGGCCAAGCAACAGCCTGACATAGGAGGTTTCACAAATATCCTCATCCTCAATGATGGAGGAACCTAGCACATCAGTGCAAAAGATAAGGCTGAAGCATTTACAACAATCTTCAGCCATATGTGCCAAGTGGATGATCCATCTTGGTCTTCTATGGAGGTCCCCCACATCACAGATGCCAATCTTCAGCCAATTCAATTCACTCCACTTGATATCAAAAAATAACTGCAAAGTCTAGAGGGCCTGACAATATTCTGACAATAGTACCACAGACTTGTGCTCCAGAACTTGCCGTGCCCCTAGCCAAGTTGTTCCAGTACAGCTACAACACTGGCATCTACCCAGCAATGTGGAAAATTGCCCAGGTGTGTCCTGAACACAAAAAGCAGGACAATTCCAACCCGGCCAATTACCACCCCATCTGTCTACTCTCCATGATTAGTAAAGTGATGGAAGGAGTCATCAACAGTGCTAATAAGCAGCACTTGCTTAGCAATAACCTGCTCACTGATGCTCAGTTTTTGTTCTGCCAGGGCCACTCAACTCCTGATCTCATTACAGCCTTCGTTCAAACGTGGACCAAAGAGCTGAACATCAGAGGTGAGGTAAGAGTGACTGCCCTTGACATCAAGGCAGCATTTGACCAAGTGTGGCATCAAGGAATCATAAGAAAACTGGTGTCAGTTGGAATCAGGGGGAAAGCTCTCTGCTGGCTGGTGTCATACCTAGCACAAAGGAAGTGGTTGTGGTTGTTTGTGGTCAATTATCTCAGTTCCAGGACATCACTAGGAGTTCCTCAGGATAGTGTGCAAGGCCCAACCATCTTTAGCTGCTTCATCAATGACCTTCCTTCCATCATAAGGTCAGAAGTGGGGATGCTCACTAATGATTGCACAATGTTCAGCACCATTCGCAACTCCTCAGATACTGAAACACTCCTTGTCTGAATGTAATAAGACCTTGACAATATCCAGGTTTGGGCTGACAAGTGGTAAGTAACATTTGTGCCACACAATTGCTAGACAATGACCATCTCCAACAAGAGAGAATCTAACCATCACCCCTTGAGATTCAATGGCATTACCATCACTGAATCCCCAACTAGCAACATCCTGGGGGTTACCATTGACCAGAAACTGAACTGGACTAGCCATATAAATACTGTGGCTATAAGAGCAGGTCAGAGGCTAGGAATCCTGCGATGAGTAATTCACCTCCTGACTCTCCAAAGCCTGTCCACCATCTACAAGGCACAAATAAGAAGTGTGATGGAATACTGTGCATTAGCCTGGATGAGTGCAACTTGAACAACACTTAAGAAACTTGACACCATTCAAGACAAGGCAGCTGCTTGACTGGCACTACATCCACAAAGATTCACCCCCTCCACCATAGAAGAACAGTAGCAGCAGTGTGTACCAGCTACAAGATGCACCGCAGCAACTACCAAGCTCCTCAGACAGCACCTCCTAAACGCATGACTGCTAACTTCTAGAAGGACAAGGACAGCAGATAGATAGGAACACCACCAGCTGGAAGTTCCCCTCCAAGCCACTTACCATCCTGACTTGGAAATATACCATCGTTCCTTCACTGTCAAGCCACTCACCATCCTGACTTGGAAATATACCATCGTTCCTTCACTGTCACTGAGTCAAAATGCTGAAAGTCCCTCCTTAACAGCACTGTCGATATACCTACACCACACGGACTTCAGTGGTTTAAGAAGGCAGCTCACCACCACCTTCTCAAGGGCAATTAGGGATGAGCAATAAATGCTAGCCCAGCCAGCGATGCACACATCCCGTGAATGAATTTTTAAAAAGGCCAATGGTCAGTGACCATGGGATGCAGATCGCAGGGCGTGGGTGATGGGCAAGGGGGGCAGGGTGATCGGAGGAAAGGGCAAGGGTGTGACTTCCATTGCACATCCCCCCACCCTGGCCCATCACTTTCTGATGCCAGGTCCCTTGATCAGCACAGAATGTCAACATCCAACTTAATTGGGGATGGGGGTGGATTTTGCCATGACCAGGAGACTAACTTGGGGCTACTCCCAAAATTTAGTGGGCCCACCCCAACCATGGAACTCAGTGGATTAAATTCCACCCCTTATCTCATGAGTAACTAAAGGAGGAATTACTCTAAGCACCAACTACTCATGTTTTCTTTCTAAGATGTTAGCGATTGCTGTGCACACTCTCTAAGCCATTGGTTTATTTCAGATGCTATCAAAGAACTATGTAGCAGACGCCAAACCCCAACTCTCCAAAACTTCCTCATGCTTCTCCCTGGTTCACGACTCTGAACATCAAGCCATTGTTTCCAGGACTGTCACTAATATCATTTCCTCTGGAGATTTTCCCTCCACGGCTTCCCACCTCACAGTCCCCCAACCTCCAACAAGCCACTTCTACCTGCTTCCCAAGATCTGCAAACAGGGCTGTCCTGGTGTTATGACCACAGCCGGTGTTAATTGCTGCTCAAACCAAATCCCAGAGAGAAACTTGCCTGACAAACCATACCCTTTTAATGTATCCTGAAAATGAGATGAAGATGTACTGATGTCAGTAGCAAGAGGTCAATGGAATTTTTAAAATTAAAAGTGAAAGTTTTATTAACAAGAATAAAAGAACACTTAATCACACAAGATTACAGTTATACAGTTAAGCTTAGTCTTACAAAATATTCCCCCAAAAATGCTCTCTACTTGTTCAGACCCACAAGTAAACTCCTTTCAGGCAATACTCCATTTTAGATGTATTACTATAAAACCCCAGTAATATTAGCCAATACAAACTGCTGTAGCTTTAATTGAGGCATACCACATTACCTCTCAACTCTCTCCCACTCTGCTGTGGAATCTAAACTTAAGAATAAAACTGTTTGTTGCAGACCAAAACATCTCTGGCTTGACTGGGTGGTTGGTTCAAATGGCATCTCCTCCCAGCCCAGAGCTAACAGCTTCCAATTCAGCTCCAGCTGCTCATCTCACAGCTCAAACAGCGGCTCCAACTATAGCTACTCAAAGCTCTCCACAATAACTCAAAATAGCTTTTTCCCCCTTTCATCTCAGACTCCATTGTTTTTACAACTCTTTGAAACTCAAATTCTTCCCAGTATAAAATCTTTCATGTCTCTAGCTTATCTTTGCTTTTGGGTCAATAAAGTATAATAACTCTCCTTCAATTTAAGTATGGAATTCCTGCAAGAGGTAAACATGTTTCTTGATACATCTGACTCCCCTTTGATATTCAAACAAACTCTCAGCTTATCTAAAATTGCAAATGTTAGATTTAACATTTTTAAAAATTCATTCACAGGATAAGGGCTTCGCTGGCTGGGCCAGCATTTATTGCCCACCCCTAGTTGCCCTTGTTCAGGGGCATTTAAGAGTGAACTACAATGCTGGGTCTGGAGTCACATGTAGTCCAGACCAGATAAGGACAGCAGATTTCCTTCCCTAAAGGACATTAGTGAACCAAATGGGTTTTTACAACAATCAACAATGGACTCAAGGTCATCATCAGTTTTTTAATTCCAGATTTTTATTAGATTCAAATTCCACCATCTGCCATGGCAGCATTTGAACCCAGGTCCCCAGAGCATTACCCTGTGTCTTGGGATTACTAGTGCAACAATAATACCACTATGCCTTTGCCTCTCCAATGTACCTCAAACCTAATGCCTCTACCCTTTTCATTTTTCAACCTCCCTAGACACCTTTTATCCTATTAATCTTTGGCCAGTTTAATTAAATCACTCACACACACACACACACACACACACACGCACACGCACACACACACACACAGACACACACAAACAGTTGTTTCTGCAGAATATTCCACAAAAATATTTAAAATAGACCATCCATCTCTCACACCTGCCTCATTGGCAAACATGAATCATCATAATTCCAAAAAGATTTCATTTTTCAACCCATTTCTTATTCCTTAATACATTTATCTTTACAAACAAGACTATTACAATATAGTTTCATGCATTAACCATGAAAATATATACAAGTGTTTTGTAAAAATATGGTTAATTCCAGTCCATTCTCCATCTGCCAATATCCAAGTTGTTCTGAACTTTAAATTCTTAACAACCCATTTGCAATTAAATGTTCTCATCCAGCCACATGTATAATTGTAAAATGAATGGCTGCAATAATGAAGTCCACTGAAACAGTCTTGCATTTTTGTTGCAAAGCTTTTCCAGAAACTTCAATGGATTGTGGTCAGCATATATAACTATCTCTGAAGAATTCTTCGCAACATATACTTCAAAATGCTGCAAAGCTAACACCAAACTTAAAGTCTCTTTTCCTATAGTTGAATATTTCTTACGGTGCACATTCAATTTCCGTGAGAAATATCCTACCTCTTTCTCAATTCCCAGTTCATCTTCTTGTAGCAGTATGGCACCAACACTGACATCACCGGCACCAACATCCAACTTAAACTGCTTTGTATAATCAGGTGCTGATAGATCAGGTATAGTTGTTAGTGCAGCTTTCAAGCTGTCAAATGCATTCTGACACTCCTATGTCCATTGGAGCTTTTTGCTCTTTTTAACAACCCAGTTAGTGGAGTAACTACACTGCTGAAATTTAGCACAAATCCATTCATGCCTAGAAATCTCAAAACTTCTTGTTTTGCTCCAGGCATTGGGAATTCCACAAACGCTTTTACTTTTGCATCTCATGGGGCCACTTGACCATGTCCCACAGTGTGGCCTAAGTATGTAACTTGTACTTTCACAAATTCACTTTTGGCCAAATTTACAACCAAATTGGCTTCCTGCAGTTGATCAAGGTGTCCCTTTGAATGTTGTAAATGTTCCTCCCATGTTTGCCTGAATACTATTAAGTCATCAATATAAACAGCACAATTGCTCAATCCCTCAGTCGCTTTACTTGTTAGGCCAGGATTTCCGGATCAGTGAGCCGGGGTGGGGGGGTGGGGGGTGGGGGGGCGGTTTGGGGGTGGGGGGGTGGGGGGTGCTCACCGACGGGTAAAATGATGCAGGATGATGTTGGGTGGAACTCACCACACCTCATTTAAATTTTCAGGTCAGCGGGGGCTCAGTCAAATCAGCTGTGCGCCCGCCAACCTGTCAATGGCCAATTGAGGCCATTGACAAAGTAATTAATGTAATTAGTGGACCTGCCCGTCCAACCTCAATGTTGGCGGGCAGGCCGGGAGCCCTGGCGGGCATTGGAAAAAGCTTGAAACCTCATCCACGGGTGAGATGAGGTTTCATGTTGGTTTTTAAAAATTTAATAAAAGTGTAACTAAAAGTGATGGACATGTCCCAACTCATGTGACAGCGTCATTTGCGGGGACACTTCAGGGAATTTTTTTTTCTCAGTTTTTAACAATTGTTACTGTGCAGCCGATCTCCCTGAGGCAGCACTTAGCTTCAGGAAGATGAGTGCACTCTTTTGCGCACATGCCCGCCCGCACAGGGAGTGTATAGCGCTTCCTTGTGGATGTCACCCTGGGCGGGCCTTAATTGGCCAGCCCACGTAAAATGGCGGCACCTCCCCCCCCCGATTGGGGGTGCTGATCGGAGACGAGCCTTCACGCGCCTGCTCCTGAACATCCTCCCCAGTGGGGGGAAAATTCTTCACTTAGTTTCTGAAATGTTGCTGGTGCATTTTTCATACCAAAAGGCATTACTTTGCATTGATATAGATCATCCGGCATCACAAAAGCTGATATCTCTTCTGCCCTTTCTGATAAGGGTACTTGTCAAAATCCACGCAGCAAGTCAATTTTTGTGATAAACGTTGACTCTCCCACTTTCTCGATACAATCCTCCAAATGTGGAATAGGATATGAATAGGCTTTTGTTACTGCATTCACTTTTCGGTTGTCAGTACATTGGGCAGAATCATCCCAGGTTTGCACTAAGACCGGTAGTGGGGGGGTGGAGGGGTAATAAGATGTTTTATCCGCTGGCAGCAACAGCGGGTTTTCACACAGGTGAGTCCCAAACCTGCCACATTACTCATGCGTTCCTGGGAAACACGCTGTTTCCATGTTGGGCAGGGTGTCATTCACCTGTGTGCCACCACCTCATTGCTTCATCATGCTTCATCATATTTAAAGTCCAGCTGCACACACCACATCTCAGTGCTTCCAGCCCATAGTTGCTGCAGGGAAGATGTCCATGAAAGGCAGCAAGACTGCAGCCCCCCGATTTAGCGACACATCACTGGAACGCCTTTTGGATGCCATGGAGGCCCGCCACAATGTCCTCTACCCCGTTCTGGCTGCAGGACGGGCAGTGGTGTCACCAATCAGGCTTAGGAGGTGGTGGCAGCGTGGTCAGTGCCAATGCCCTTCAAAAGTGGACAGCCACACTGTACCTCAAGAGAATGAATCTGTTCTGCCAGGGTAAGTCACTCGTCTCATTACCCTCAACTCACACAGTCACAAGCCCATCACACATCCACAGGGCCCTCACTCACTGCCAGTTCAAGGGACATCACCATTCGCTCTCTCTCACTCACCGTTATTGTCCTCATCCCATCCATGGGACCACTCATCACCCACACAGGCCAGGCATACTTATCATCTGGCCTGGCAGGCATCCTGCTTACAATCTCTCTATCTCAATTCATGCAGGGCAAGCTGGCACACAATAAGAGGTCATTTATTGGTGGGGGAATGTCTGAAATCAAGGTCCTCATGGACTTTGAAAACAGAGCCATCCAGCTGGCGGGCGATAATCTGCACCGTTCGTGTGCTGAGGTCCACGGTGCCCTACCAAGTTAGGGTCCAGCAGTACAACATCCATCAGATAACTGCGCCATAAGTGATGTGCCCACAGGTTACTCCCATGTACTAATTGTCTCTCCTTGCTTCCACAGACACATCTAGGAAACTGTCAAGGGAGTCCATGACCCAGGGCCTCCAATCAAGCCCTGAAGAAGCCTCTGAAGAGGAATCTGAAGGCACCCTACTTGAATCATAGCGCTCACCCATACCCTACACCAGTGCAGAGACACACAACACGGTGGGACCAAACTTTAGAATAGCCTTGGATCACAATCTGGTGAGCACATCACCCTTTCTGATCCACAGCAGCCAGTGGCAGGGACCTCACAGTGTGCAGCACTCAGAGGACTGCTGGAGGCCAGAAATTTGCTGAGACCAAGTCAGACGATGAGCCTCTGGACTCAATCATGTCACAGTTGCTAGAACTGCAAAGGCAAGCTCGGGAACACCGAAGGAATGTCTGCCGCACTTCTCAGATTGCAAAGCACCATGGAGGAGTCTGTCCACCTTCAGGCTGAGGTGATAGCGCCAGTATGCCAATGCATCGAGGTCATCACTGCTAGGACGGCAGCCGCCACAGAGACCTCGGTCCGGGATGTCACTCCTGCACTGTTGCATGGGCTCAACTCCTTCACTGATGCCATAGTTGGCCTCCAACAATGTGCACATGAGAGGGGTGACAGACAGCTCGATCTCACTCTCAAGAAGTCAGCCAGGGGCCCTCAGGTGCCCATAGGGAGGAGGGTCAGCAGGTACACACCTCGGGGCCATCCATCCAGTTGACTCCGGGAGTGCTCAGCCCATCTGAATCCCCCCTTCCTGTGATCTCTGCAGCTCCTGCTCCACAGGCCAATGAAGGTGCCACTGCCATACAGTAGGACTCCAAAAGCAGGCCAGAGCCCTCCAAGTCTCGGCCCACCACAGGACGCCTGCCAAAGTCATCACAGACAGAGCGTAGCTGTCAGCTGGCTGCCTCCGCCTTCACTGTGGAAGGATTACAACAGTTCAGAAGAATTAACTCTTTTGGAGTCAACTAAATAAACTAAATTAACAAAATTAATAGATCGAGGAGTTCAGAAGAATTAGTTGCACAGCCTGGTCATGGGTGTTAATCACTTGTACGTACTGTTCACTATTGTCAACAAATTCCCAATAATTCCTCCCTGCCTATGGCTCCTTGTTCTGATGAGCAATGTTCTTGTCACTCGGATGTGAAACCTTTCTGCACAAGATAAAGGCAGGTGTCTCAGTCCAGGACCTCTTCCCTGTGCTCTGTGCAGCCTTCGGACCAATGTGGTGGTGCAGCCTCACACTCCCTGGAAACATGACTGATGCCTGCACCTCAATGGTGCTTGTCATTGCTGCCAGAATGTAGTGGGCAGATGCCACAGAGAGTTCTGTCATTCCCCCATCTCTTCAGCATCTGCGGCCAGTGAGCTCCTGAAGAGCTCAGGTGTTGAAGGCGGACAAAGGTGCTTCTACAGTTTCATGGCTGCGTTTCTATGATATGGTCCTGATCATGGAATGCAAGTGAGCTGCCCTCGGCCAGACAGGAGTCAGACATTCCCAGGGGCTATATGAAGATCTATGGAGTGTCCTTACTGCATGTCATTATCATTCTCCTGTAATCGAGCAACTTTTAGGGCCTCCACTGCGTCTCCATGACAGGAGCATTATCACAGAGGCTATTCGCGCTGGTATAAGCCAGACTGGAGTCAATTGTTCACAGAAGTAATGCAAGGATCTATGGGGTCACCTCATTGCATGTTGTCATCGTCATCCACAAATCTCATGGCTATGAGGGTCTCCCGAGCGCGCCTATTTTATCTAGCCAATGTGAGGGCCTCATCCCCATCAACTCCTCCAAGGACCACCTCACCCTCATCCCCGTTGGCGAACTCCTCATCAGAGACCTCCAGCTCCTCCATCTCCTCCTCAGTCAACTCCTCTCCCCGTTGCAGCACCAGGTTGTAAAGGGTGCAGCAGACAACGACGACACGTGACATCCTCTGTGGACTGCATTGCAGGGCTCCACCAGACCGGTTCAGGCACCAGAACCTCATTTTCAGCATCCCGATGATCTGCTCCACCAAATTGCCAGTTGCAGCATGAGCCTCGTTATACCGTCGCTCTGCTGCAATCTGAGGCTGCCACACGGGTATCATCAGCCACGGCCTCTGGGAGTAGCCCTTGTCCCCAAGGAGCCAACCCTGCAGCTTCTGTGGACCCTGGAAGACTTGAGGGATCTGTGACTGACTGAGGATGTAGGTGTCATGCACACTCCCTGGAAACCGTGCACATACCTGCAGGATGCGTTTCTGGTGGTCGCACACTAGTTGCCTATTCAGACAGTAGAACCCCTTGTGGTTGATGTAATTCACCACGTGTTGCGATGGAGATCTGAGCGCCACATGAGTGCAAGCACTCCCACCCTGCGCCTGTGGGAAACCCAAGATCTGGGTGAATCCAATCACTCTTGCATCCTGGCTGTGTTGCTCCTGGGCAAAATGCCCAAATTCATGTGTTCTCGCAAAATGGCATCCACGACTTCACACATGCATTTGTGAGTGGAGGCTTGTGAGATCCCATAGAGGTCACCTGTAGAGCCCTAAAAGGAGGCACTGGTGTAGAAATTGAGTGCCGCAGTAACTTTCATGGCCACTGACAGTGGATGCCCTCCATGTACACATGGTGCAAAATCCACATGGCACCAAATCCTGCTGGCAGATATGACCAACCAGGTACCTAGAAATGTGCAGTTTGAGGCGATACTGGTTCTCAGTCATCTGCAGGAATGAAAGGCGGTATCTATAGACCCTGGGTGACACTTGGCACCAACCAGCAAGGGCTCACTGTGGCTCTTTGGCAGCCGCCCCTTCTTCCAGGGGGTGCTGCCCCTCCCTCTGCACAGCCAGGCGCCTCAGTCACTCTCGATGTTGTGTTCGCTCTCTGTAGGCCATCAGGTATACAGATAGTTCACCGGGCTCCATAATCCTGATGTGCTTCTCCTGCAGGATAAAAGAGCAGGACACGTGGATTAGTCCTGGTTAAGTGTGAAGGCCACTTGAAACTTATTGGAAAGTGCTAGCCACTAGTTGGATGGCCAGAGTTTAGTGCACTGCATGGCTGCCTGAAACCCCACTCAACTCTGCCCCACTCCACCCGACCGATTGGTGGCAGCTTTGCCCCTTGGACTGCACGCTGTGCTCTCAACTCAGGTGCAGACATTCCCTTAACCCGTGTTGTAAGGCTGCACTACTGGCTGGAACCATGGGGGAGACTAGTCCAAATCAGGATGCTGACGTTGAAAGGGGCTGTGAGCACCTTCAGCAGTAACTGCTCCATGGCCAGCAAGGAGATTGTACAATTTGTGCAGTCATTCAACTGTTCTGCAGTCCACTAAAATAGTTAGGACTTTGCAGTCTGTGCTGGAGTTGGCGTGGGGAGGTGGGGGGAGGGTGAAAGTCTTTGGAGCACTTGGTGGCACTTTGATGCCTCTGTGTTGTTTGAGTGGGAAGATAAGCTAGAGGCCCGCCTCCAATCATATCATTGTGGCTGCGCCTGAACTGTCTCAGCTGCAGAAGAATGGTCAATTTATACAAGGTTTCCCTAATGCATGGCCGCTTTCCTCACCCACCCTACCCACCACCCCGAATGCTTGTGCCCTTTATTCAACAGCAGGGTTGCCCTTGACCCATCCACCCACCATCAACCCCACCCCCTCCTCCACAAGACACTTCCATGGCAGGGCTGCCCTTGACTACCCCCAACGCTCCTCAAGCTTGAACTCCAACAGGTAACCTTACACTTCGTCGCTTTGTACTCACGAGTTCCTCGCAAAGTGCAGCCCGCCAAGTATCACTAGGCACCAACCAGCAAGGTCTCACTGTGGCTCTTTGGCAGAGTGTGCGGGAGCCCCAGCTGCCCCTTCTTCCAGGGGGTGCTGCTCCTCCCTCTGCACAGCCAGGCGCCTCAGTCACTCTCTCTGTTGTGTTTGCTCTCTGTAGGCCAGGTATACAGATAGCTCACCAGGCTCCATAATCCTGATATGCTTCTCCTGCAGGATAAAAGAGCAAGACACATGGATTAGTCCTGGTTAAGTATGAAGGCCACTTGAAACTTAGCAGAAAGTGCTGGCCACTACTTGGATGGCCAGAGATTAGTGCGCTGCATGGCTGCCTGAAAACTCACTCAACTCCGCCCCACTCCACCCGACCGATCGGTGGCAGCTTTGTCCATTGGACTGCACACTGTGGTCTCAGCTCAGGCACAGGCATTCCCTTAACCCATGTTGTAAGGCTGCACTACTGGCTTGAACCATGGGGGAGACTAGTCCAAACCAGGATGCTGACATTGGTTGGCGCCAATTGAAACACATCAGTGTGCTTTCACACTGATATGGACGGACGATCCAGTGGGGGGGTGGGAGGGGATCAGTTTCGGTGGGTTTGCCTGATAATGATATGCTGATGTATTACAATGAGGTTCCCAATGCCCAATGGCGGGAAAAGTGGCCCACCATCGGCAGGCTGAGCAGATGATCACAAACTGGTTTCACGCCATCATGAAACCGATCGCGCTATATTGTCTGCTCATGCCACCAAACACGCCTGACACTGGCAGGCACAGAAATTCCCAGCCATAGTCTTTGTGATCCTTCCAGTTTTGGCACCATTGCAACGGGTGAATTCCAGTTACTGTGACTGGGCTCTATGATGTCATTTTGAAACATGAATTCAATTCTTTCCACACGAGCTAATTTTACTTGATTTAATCTATATGGGTGTTGCCTTATTGACTCTGAATGCCCCACATCAACGCCATCTATAGCTAAATCTGTTTTTCCCAGTTTATTTCCACAAATTGCTTGGTGTGACTGCAATAGCTCTTCTAAATCACTCCAACACATTTCTGAAAGGTAATCTAAGATTACATTTAGATTTTTAAGTACTTTCTCATTGTCCAACTTAATCAGAGGAAGAACAATTTCAGAACCCTTAATTTCTATCCTCGCTTCCTTACTTATGGTTACCAGTACCTCTTCCTGTTAATTCTCTATTAAAGTATTTTTTGAGCATATTTCCATGACACATTCATTGACTCTTCCTTCTATCTGGGTATTTACTATGTAGTTTACCTCACTCAGTCTCCTTTCAATCTGGGAAGGTCCACTATACCTTGCTTTCAATGCTTCACCTGACACTGGCAACAATACTAACACTTTCTCCCAGCCACAAAACTACAATCCTTTGCCCTTTTATTCTCCTTTGCCTTCATCATTTGTTGAGATATCCTTAAATGTTTCTTAGCTAGCTCACACACCTTACTTAATCTCTCTCTAAACTTCGTCACATAGTCCAGGGGAGTTGCTTCGGAACTTTGATTAACTAATTTCTCCTGAATCACTTTGAGTTGCCCCCTTACTTCATGCCCATAAATTAACTCTAACCCTGTTAACTCATTAGGGATGTCCCTAATAGCAAGTAACAAGAATGGAATCCCTCGATCCCAATCATGTGAATAATCTTGACTATATGCTCTAATCATAGTCTTTAAAGTCTGATGTCACCTTTTTAACACACCTTGTGATTCAAGGAGATAGGCTGAGGACCTAAACTGCTTTATCCTTAAACAGCTGTGACATGACATTCGGTCCCTGATCTGTCTGTATTTCTTTTGGTAATTGATACCATGTAAAGAATTGGGTTAAATCTTCTACAACCAACTTTGCTGTAATTTTCCTTAAAGATATTGCTTCTAGAAACCTCGTGGACACATAAATGATGTCAATAAGTACTGGTTTACACTTTTAGTCTTAGGGAAGGAGCCTACACAATCAATTAAGACCCTGTTAAAAGGTTCCTCAAATGCTGGAATTGGAATTAAAGGTGCAGGCTTAATCCCTGCTTGAGTTTTTCCTATCACCTGGCATGTGTGACATGTTTGACATAATTTGACTAAATCTTTATCTAAGGCAAGCCAATAGAAATGTTTTTGTATCTTAGCTTGAGTTTTCCTAATTCCCAAATGTCCAGCCATTGGAATTTCATTTTCTCAAAATTTCATTCCAGTACCCAGATGATACCACGACTTGGTGCACTATTACCCACTTTTCATCTGCTGGATTTCCTCCTTAACACATTGTTTTTAATGTAATAACACTCTGGAATGTATTCTGCTTCTGTTTCAGAAAAAGCTGTCTGATATAACTGCTTCAAGTTTGAATCTTTTTGCTGCAACTCCAAGAACTTCTCTGAACTATACATCCCAACTGCATCCTCTTTAATCTTCTCCTCCTGAGTAATCTTTTCAAAGATTGATCCAGCCAACTGAATTTCAGCATCCTCCCCTTGTCTTTTATATTCTTCCTCCTCCTGTTTAAACTTATGCATTTGTGATCTTGTCACCACACAATCTGGAAACAACTCAGGATACTCTTTCTATAAAACTTCTGTTGATTGTGTCTTGACAGGTTGCTTTACTACAGTAAGCACAGTAAATATCTATGATCCAGCTATATCATTCCCTAGAATAAATTGAACCTCTGCAATGGGCAATTTGTCTACTACCCCAATAATCACATCTCTGTTTTCAAATCTACCTTGCACAATGAAATAGGTTTGGCTTCACCATGGATTCCCTTAATTAATATTTTGTCCTGCAATAACCCTTCTAGACAATAGATAGCACTATCCCATAACATTAAGGACTTGCTGGCCTTTAAAATTTTGACACCCTTTCCTCTCTTCCTTGTACACATGGATATATTTTCCCTTTGCATATAAAATCTTTAAATATCTCTGCAAACTGCCCTTCAGAGCTCCCTTTGATAAGTTGTGAACACATTCCCACTTCTCCAGCTACCACTGATTCTTCCTGCTCCACATGTACAAAACCCATTGGTTTATCTTGCCTGTCATTTAACCTCCAACAACTTGATCTCATATGTCCAGTTTTATTACAATGGTAACATATCAGTTTCCTTCCTTCAACTCTACTTTCCACCTTTCCATATTTAATACACTAGCATCCTTCAGCTTGATCCTTATTACTAACATCTTTACCATGACTAGATTTTCTAAATCTTCAACTTCCCTGCTGATTACCATACGACCGTTTTCCTACACTTAACTGTTGTGTGAAATATCATGAGTATCAGCAAAAACAGCAGCTTCCCTGATCTTTTTGCTATCTTATAATCTGCAGACTGTTTCTCTGATAAGCTTGCATGCACATTTATTGCTATACCTGAAAACACATTCTGTAAATTGAAAGTCCAAGCAGCTCTTGGCCAATTAAATTCATAGCTATCTTTTCAAATGAGGTAAAGTATCTTTCAATTTCACCCTCAGTAAATTTAGGCACTAACTGAAGATTTTTAGTTAAATCAAAATACTCAAAGGAATCAAGGTCACCATCTGAATCATTATCTCTCTTTCCTTCCTTTATTCTGAGTTTAACTTTAGACAATTCATATTGTCTGGCTTCTTTCTCTCTCTGAAGCTCTCTATCTCTTTACCTCTCTCTTTCCTCAGTTGCTAGCTTCTCTCTCTGAAGTCTAAGTTCAAGCCTTCACTGTTCTATCCCTTATATTTTTTTCTTTTCCTTTTCCTGCTCCTCTCTCTCCCAATGAATCTTTTTTATTTCTATTTATTTTAATCTGTCCTTTTCTTTTCCAGTTTTGTCATTTTTCTTTATTTCTAACTCAATGTTTTTCATTTCTCTTTCTTATCCTCTTTCTTCCAATTCAAATTTTTGTCTTTCTCTATCTCTTTCTAGATCAAGCTTCTTCATTTGCAGCTGAAGTCTCACTACCTCCAGCTGTGACACACTAGTTTCAGGTTCCCCTTCCTCCAACTTTAAATGCTGGGTAAATATTTTAACCATATCAGCTTTACAAAATTCCATTTTTATCTCCACCTGAACTTTCTCTGCTAATTCTTTCAACTAAGTTTTAGTCAGAGATTTCAAACACTCCAGAGTTACATTTTCCACTCCCAGAAAAGCCAAAGCTATTTTGCTGCCCCAACCACTTTAAAACCCCTTAACATAAAACTTCTGATCTCAGTGTTCTTCTTGAGCTTGTATACCTTGGATTCACAAACTCCAACCCAGTCAAGGAATTTTAATAATTCCCGCAAAGAGCCCCCAAATTTGTTACAACCACAGCCAGTGTTAATTGTTATGCAAACCAAATCCCAGAGGGAAACTTGGCTTACAGGCCATTTCTTTTCTTATGTATTCTAAAAATGAGAAGAAGACATACTGATCTTAGCAGTAAGAGGTCCAGTAACATTTTTGGGATTTTAAAAATTAAAAGTGCAAGTTTTATTAACAAGAATAAAAGAAAACTTAAGTACACAAGATTTCAGTTGCACAATTAAGGCTAATCTTACAAAACAGTCTTCCCAAAATACTCTCTAGTTG
The DNA here is from genome assembly GCF_017639515.1 of Carcharodon carcharias. Lineage (NCBI taxonomy): Eukaryota > Metazoa > Chordata > Chondrichthyes > Lamniformes > Lamnidae > Carcharodon > Carcharodon carcharias. Next base: position 62,430,788 of record NC_054469.1, read on the forward strand.
GTCAGGCCCACAAGTAAACACCTTCCAGGCAATACTAACTTATAGGTATATTCCAGAAATATTAGCCAATGCAAACTTTAGCTTTATTAGAGGCATACCACATGACCTCTCAACTCTCAACCACTCTGCAATGGAATCCAAACTTCAGAATAAAACGGCTTGTTGCAGCCCAAAACTTATCTGGCTTGACCAATCAGCATCCACTTCTCATGCAGTATGAATTGTTGTTCCCTTGACAATTGGTATTCTTGTGAATCTGTCCTGATGAGTGAAAACATTTGACAGCATATCTCTTTTTTCAGCAATACTCAAGTACTACCAAGCGGCAAATTAGTCACTTTTGGATTCTGATGGCAATTTCTAGCCTATGACAATTACCTGGTGACTGGCAATGTCTTACGCAAATGCTAATTTCCTTGCAAATGCCCTACTACAATCTCTTTGCTTTCTCTCCTTGGCAAGTGTCCTGAGATGAATGCTATCCCCTGGCAAGTGCAAACACCCCTGTCAAGTGTCCTATTTTTACATTCTTTTTGCATGCAGCTTTTGTAACATTCAGCCAAGGTTGTATGCCTGTATCAACACAACTAATAACCACTAGCAAAATATTTGCAATTTTTAACCAAAGGTAAGAGTGCTTCTGGCTTCCTTACAACAATCTCTAACTTGTGCCCTTTACTTATAATTCTAGCCCTCAGGCTATCCTTCTAACCAATCATCATCCCAGTTTTGGCTTCTGTTTACTGCTAATGCGAGACTCATTAGAGCCCAAATGTATAAATGTGCCCCAGTTCTAACTCCACATGTCCTTTCTCAAAACTATATTACAGCATTTTGGCACTTGATGCCAACTTAAAGACATTGTAGCAACATTCCAATAATACATACAAATTAAGACTTTTCATTATTAAGCTTATATATAGTACAATTTGATAACTTAAATCTTTATAATTACACAAATGTGTCAATGACATGAAGTCTAACAACACCTCCATTCCCTCCAGGATGGTTTGAGAGCTCTGTAGCTTTTCCTTGAAAGGAAGACCACCTAGTTCCAATCCAACACTTTCCTCCTCTGCTGGATGAACATGTTCTCTCATTGAACAACTTTTCCCTCAACTATTTGCCTGCTATATTGATGACTGTATCAGTGCTGCATTCTGCTCTCGCCCTTAATTTGGAAAACTCCATCAACATTGTTTGCAATTTCTGCCCTCACCATCACATGGTCCATCTCTGGCTCTTTTTCCTTCTTCAACCTCTCTGTCTCTATGAATATATATTTATTACAAGCCCACTGACTCCCACAGTTACCTCAAGTTACACTTCCTTACAACCTGTACCTTGTAAGGATTCCATTCTCCCAGTTTCTCCACCTCCATCACATCTGTTCTGATGAGCAACCTTCCACACCAGAGTTTCTGAGATGTCTTTATTCCGTCAACCAAGGATTCCTCCCACTATGGTTGACAGGGTCCTCAACCATGTCTGACCCATTTCCCAAACTTCTGCTCTCACCTCTTGCCTTCCCTCCCTGAACTATGATAGGGCTCCCCTTGTCCTCACCTTCCATGCCACCAGCCTCTGTATTCAATACATCAAGTTCTGCCATTCTTGCCATCTCCAGTGTGATGCCACCATCAAACACATTTTCCCTTCCCCTCTCCTTCTAACATTCCATAGGAACTGTTTCCCGTTTGACACCTTGGTCTGTTCCTCAATCACACCCAACATCCAGTCCCCTTCCATGGCAATTTTCCATGCAAGTTCAGGAGGTGTAACACCTGCCCTTTTGCCTCCGTTTCCCTCACTGTCCAAGGCCCCAAACAGTCTCCTTCCAGGTGAAACAGCAACTTAGGTGTATCTTTTTCAATTTAGTCTACTGTATTCGCCGTGGGGAGGCCAAATGCAGATTGGGTGACCACTTTGCGGAACTCCTCTGCGCAATCTGCAAGCATGACCCTGAGCTTCCAGTGGCCTGTCATTTTAATTCATCACCTTATCCTCACGTTGATGACTCTGACCTCGGCCTCCTGCAGTGTTCCAGTGAAGCTCAAGGCAAGCTAAAGAAACAGCACCTCATCTTTCACTTTACAGATGGGAGGCATTTACACTTTACAGCCTTCTGGACTGAACTTTGAGTCTAACAATTTCAGGCCGTAAACTCTGCCTCCCTATTTTGGTGTTTTTTTGCATGTGTCTGTCTTAGTCTTGTTTTCCTTGTTTTTGCTTTTGAGAGGCAGCTGTTCATTATCCTGTCATTCACATCTGCTCTGTGCCCAATTTTTTATTTCTTTATTTGTTCTATTGCCACTTTGTTTGGCTCTACACCACCAACTCGTTTATCATTTAATGTCTCCCATCTTCCACCCTGTCAGAGACCTTTCCCTTTGTTTCTTTTTTCCATCCTCCCACATTTCGCCTCCATAAAAGCTATTACATTTCTAACTCTCCCAGCTCTGATGAAAGGTCACAAAACTCAAAAGATAAAATCATAGAACGGTTACAGCACAGAAGGAGGCCGTTCAGCCTGTCATATCTGTGCTGGCTCTCTGAAGTAGCAATTCACTTAATGCCACTCTCCTGCCTGTTCCTCTAGCCCTGCACATTTTCTTTTTCAGATAATGATCCAATTTCCTTTTCAAAGCCACAGTTGATCTTGCCTCCACCACATACAGGTGCTTTCCACTGGTCATGTGAAAAAGTTGTTCCTCAGACAGCCATTGCTTTACCAATTATTTTAAAGCTATGTCCTCTGCTACTTGGTCCTGCTGCCAATAGGAACAGTTTGTCCCTATCTACTCTTCCAAGCCCCTCATGATTTGAATACCTTTATCAAATCACCTCTCAACCTTCTCTTCTCTGAGAAGAACAGTCTCCACTTCTCCAATCTATCCTCAAACCTGAAGTTCTTCATCCTTGGAACCAATCTCATGAATCTTTTCTGCACCCTCTAACGCTTTCACATCCTTCCTAAAATGTGGTGCCCAGAACTGGATGCAACACACCAGTTGAAGTCCAACTAGTATTTGATATAGGTTTAACGTTGCTTTTGTACTCAATGGCCCTATTGATAAAGCCCAGAATGACATATACATTATTAACCTTTCTCTCAACCTGTCTTGGCATTATCAAAGATTTAAATCACATACACACTGAGGTCCCTCTGTTCCTGGCACCAGCCCTGAATCTTTTCTTTTAATTTATTCTTTCACAAGATGTGGGCATTGCTGGCTTGACCAGCATTTTTTTTGGTCATCCCTATTTGCCCTTGAGAAGGTGGTGATGAGCTGCCTTCTTAAACTGCTGCTGTCCATGTGGTGAAGGCACACCCAGTGCTGCTAAGGAGAGAGTTCCAGGTTTTTGACCCAGTGACAGTGAAGGAAAGGCAATATATTTCCAAGTCAGGGTAGTGTATGACTTGGAGGGGAACTTGCACCTGTCAGTATTCCCGTGCATCTGTTGGCCTTGTTCTTCTTGGTGGTAAAGCTCATGGGTTTGGAAGGTGCTGTAGAAGGAATCTTGGTGAGTTGCTGCTGTGCGTCTTGTAGATACACTGTTGTGAATAGGGTGCCAATTAAGCAGGCTGCTTTGTCCTGGATGGTGTGGAGCTTCTTGAATGTTGTTGGTGCTGCACTCATCCAAGCAAGTGGAGAGTATTCTATCACACTCCTGACTTGTGGCTTGTAGATGGTGGACAAGCTTTGGGGAATCAAGGGATGAGTTACTTTCTGCATAATTTCCAGCCTATGATATGCTCTTGTAGCCAATGGTAACCTCCAGGAGGTTGATAGGAAGACTGGAACATTATGCCTAGTGCCTTTGCAATTTCCACTTTCACTTCCCTCAGTATCCTTGGAGGCATCTCACCTGGCCCTGGTGTCTTATCAACTTTATGTACTGCACTGATAGCCAATCCAATACCTCCTCATTATCAATTTTAAACCCTTCAAGTGTCTGAACTACCTCCTCTTTAACATGACCTGGGCAGCATCTTCTCCTTTGGTAAAGGCAGAGGCAAGGTATTCATTTAATAACTCAGACATGGCCCATGCCTTCATGCATGAATACCCTTTTTGGCCCCTAATTAGCCTCACTCATTCTCTTTCTACTCTTTCACTATTTGCTATTGCCTGTTCTGAGATACTGCCCAGCGCCATTTTCATCCCAAGTCTTTTCTTCATTTTGTTCAATTTAAGATAATAAAATTAGACAAAATTTGTAAAGGGATGGTGAGCTGAATGCCAGACTACCACTTAGGCCCATAAAAAACTTTTGGATTCTTTTTTACTGTCAGTTTCTTCTCATTGTCTCTCATTGCTTCTCTCATTTGATTTTTCGATACCCCTTTTATAATCTGCCTGGTTCTCAGTTATATTATCTATCTGACATCTGTCACAAGCACACTTTTTCTGCTTCATCTTACTCTCCATCTCTTTTGTCATCCAGGGAGATTTGCAGATTTGCTTGTCCTACCTTTTCTCTTTGTGGGAATATATCTTGAGTTTGTGAGGGACATGCTGTATATTTTTATAAATTTTACATATGGATATATTCAACGCTTTTTCTAAAGTTTTAAAAACTGAACAAAAACCTTTAAAACGGCTGAAACTGTGTCATCTGTGAATCTATTTAGCAGTTTTAGGAAAACTCACACTTTGTTATCCCTGACGAGCAACTAATGACCCCTGTGGATTGTACAGCCCAACTTCAAAGAGAACTATACAAAGGCCATCTGCATTTAATAGCCCCAGATAATTAAAGTCCCCAGTATAACCATTCTATAATTCTTGCACTTTTCTGTAATTTCCTTGCAAATTTGTTCCTCTACATCTTTTCCACTAGTTTTATGTCCTATATAGACTACACAGAGCAATGTATTGGATCTTTTTTGTTCCTTAACTCGAGCCAAATAAGTTCTGCCCCTGATGCAGCTAGGACCTCCTCTCTCTCCAGCACTGCAATATTGATGTTAATCAATGCTGCTACTCCTCCTCCTTTCCATTTTTCCTGAACACCTTGTATCCAGGAATAATTAATACTCAGTCCTGCCCTTCTTTGAACCAGGACTTAGCAGCATCATATTTCCAGGTGCCTATCTACATCAGCAACTCACCAGTCTTATTTACCATACACTGTGCATTCACATGCATGCGCTGTAACCTTAACTTAGACTTTATTGCTTTTCACCTTACGTTGAACCCACCCACCACCTTAGTATTTCCTAATGTAGTACTATCTGTCTCTGCCAATATTCTCAAAATAAAAGTGGAACTTTTAATCACATGCGGCTCCCTTCAAGCTGAACTGATGCCGGGAGCCTCTATCTGTTGAGGAGGCTGGGCTGTGTTGAGTTGTCACTGGCTCTTGGTACCTCCCTGCCTGCTGCACATTTCCTGCTTGGCGCTGTCCATCTGTCAGCCCGCTCCTCACAGCCTGCCAGCCTCACCATCTGCCCATTTCTTCTGCTGCCTTGGGCCTCACTCCGAAGATGATGGGCCTGACTCAGTCGCATCGAATTTTGGAGCAACATATCAGTAGAAACAAATGAAAAATCCTTTTCTGCATCTGACATCTGAAAGTACATTTGACAACTTCATAATCCTGGCATGAGGCTTCACAAACTGGCAATGGGAAGTTATAAGATGGTAATATAACTCAATAGAATCTGCTCTATGGAGTCAGATCAAGCACTAACAAGATGATTACAGAATTGGTTAGGTGTAGAGTAAGACATTTCCTATAATTGATTTTGAATTGCATGTGATTTTACAGACAGATATCGCACCTCGCCATAAGAAAGAATTTAATTCTGTCAAGCTACAGAAATGTTGTGGCACCAAAAATAAAATCACCAGAGACGGAGTTTTTTTGTCTTCTGTCAGGGGGTGTGGGCATTGCTGGCAAGGCCAGTATTTGTTACCCATCTCTAATTGGCCTTGAGAGCAGTTAAGAATCAGCTATATTGCAGTGGGTCTAGAGTCACATGTAGGCCAGACCAGGTAAGGATGGCAGAATTCCTTCCCTAAAGGTCATTAGTGAACCAGATGGGATTTTACAACAATGGATGAGTGTCATAGTAGAGCATTATAGTAGAGTAGAACAGCTTCCTTTCACCTCAAGGCCCGGTGTTTGAAACCAGCCTCAAATGATGGGAAACTGATCTCCTCACATTGTCAGCTGTAAGGATTTTAAACTAAATCAGTGTTGTTGCTATTGCACACTTCCATAGAACAATAATTCACCATTATCGAAAGAATGACTCTGATGTACCCAGAAAATTCACATTAGTGCAGTGGCATATTTCTGTGGAATTTCCATTTTTGGGACCAATTAGTTAAGGTTATGACAGACTTTTGCAGCATTATGGAAGCAGCTTTATTCTATAGGGCTGTTAATGCAATAGTTGGCAGCTCTTTTCCAGTGGTGAATTGGTGGGAGGCATTTAAGATTTAACCACATAGTGGGGAACTAAAGACACATATAGGTGGTGAGGGTGAGGGTGGGGGTGGTGGGTGCAGCATGCTTCCTAAATCAGTTGTTATTTTATTAAATAGGTACCGATTGGATTTTCTTCTTCACAACTTGGGTGAATCCAGCAGTCAGATCACACGTCCTTTACAGAACCTGCTTAATTTTATTATTTTAAACTGAACAAAATGAAGAACAAGTTTGCGGATGAAAATGGTCATGGGCCATATCCCAGAACAGACAATGGCAAATTGGCAACCCATTTTATATCCTGCCTGATTTTGTTTCCATTGATTTAACTGAAAAATAAATTAGCGTGGTTTGTAAAACAAGCAGTCAATTCACCATTTTATGTTGCTTTAAAGACCATTTTCACTCCCAAAATCTTTCTTACCTTGCATTTCCCAAAATTCTGAGGGTCAAACAGGAGTGTAAACAGGTACATTGTCTGGTGGTAGTGTTGGTGGTGATGACGTGGGGTTAGAATTCAGGGTGAAATCTAGATGTGTTGGGATTCTGCCTTGTTCACCTCTGTTGTAAGTCCTTATGAGCGGGAGCAGGCAAATAATTCACTGACTTACCCACGTCTTGGGGGCAGATTTTGGGAAAATTTCTTAGAACTGTCACCAGCCAAGAACATGTGCAAAGGCTCCAAACCTTTGCAAGCAAAGATCATCAACCCAAAGGGGAGCATCAAGAAAGCAATGAGATGCCATGCTTATCTTAATCTGGTATTCATTAATGATACAGAAAATGTTCACAAGTTGGGAGTTATTAAATTCCCGCAGAACAATAAAGTATAATATATCATGGAAGTAATAAGTGTCTAGGACAAGCAGCCAAGTGCCTGACTTTGAAAGGGTTGAATTTTATTAGTTCTTTGACAGGATGTAGACATTGTTGGATAGGCCAACATTTATTGACCATCCCTAATTGCCCTTGAGAGGGAGATGTTGAACTGCCTTCCTGAACCGCTGTAGTCCAGTTGCAGTCCAGCCCAATCTATTGCTGTAGTTCAGCAATAACTGACACTCAGTTTGGGTTCCGCCAGGGTCACTCAGCTCCTGATCTCATTGGTCCAAATGTGGACAACTCAGCTGAACTCCATAGGTGAGGTGAGAGTGCCTGCCCTTGACATCAAGGCAGATTTAACCGAGCGTGGCATCAAGGAGCCCTGGTCAAACTGGAGTCAATGGGAATAAGGGGGAAAGTTCTCCACTGGTTGGAGTCATATCTAGCACAAAGGAAGATGGTTATAATTATTGGAGGTCAATCATCTCAGTCCCAGGACATCACTGCAGGAGTTCCTCAGGATAATGGCCTAGGCCCAACCATCTTCAGCTGATTCATCAATCACCTTACCTTCATCGTAAGGTCAGAATTTGGGGTATTCACTGATGTTTGCACAACGTTCAGCACTATTTGCGACTCCTCAGGTGCTGAAGCAGTCCATGTGCAAATGCAGCAAGACTTGGACAATATCCAGGCTTGGGCTGATAAGTGGCAAGTAACATTCATGCCACACAAGTGCCAGGCAATGACAAGAGAGAATCCAACCATCTCCCATTGATATTCAATGGCATTGCTATCGCTGGATCGTCCACTATCAACATCCTGGGCATTATTAATGACCAGAAACTGAACTGGACCAGCCATATAAATACTGTGGCTACAAGAGCAGGTCAGAGGCTGGGCATTTTGTGGCAAGTAATTCATCTCCTGACTCCCCAAAGCCTGTCCACCATCTACAAGGCACAAGTCAGGAGTGTGATGGAATATTCTCCACTTGCCTGGATGAGTGCAGCTCCAACAACACTCAAGAAACTTGGCACCATCCAGGACAAATCAACCCACCTGATTGGCACCACATCACTGCCTTCAACATTCACTCCCTCCACCAATGATGCACTGTGGCGGCAGAGTGTACCATCTACAAGATGCACTGCAATAACTCACCAAGGTTCCTTTGACAGCACCTTCTAAAGCTGCGATTAAGGATGGGCAATAGATGCTAGCCTAGACAGCGATGCCCACATCCCATGAAAGGATTTTAAAAAGTATAACCACTGGATCAACTGAGACATCAAACTAAAGAAAATAACAGTGAAGTGAATGATAAGAGAAATACCTCTAAAGATATAATGCTGAGCCTGCAGGATAAATATATTGCCAAAGGCAAAGACAACAATCTCAGATTTAAAAATGACCCCAAATGGATTAAAGAGCAACTAAAAAATTAGATAACAATGAAAATCCCTGCGTAAACGATGCGGGGAAAAGGAGAATGGTTCACTGATCTGAATGCAAGAAAATGGGGAGATGGTATTGTGGGAATATCACCGGACTAGTAATTCAGATTTCCAGGCTAATGTTCTGGGGACATGGGTTCAGATCCCACTGTGGCAGCTGGTGGAGTTTAAATTCGATTAATAAAATCTGGAATATAAAGCTTTTCTTACCAGTGGTGAATGTGAAACCATCATTGATAGTTGTAAAAGCCCATTTGGTTCCTGAATGTCCTTTATAAAAGGAAATCTGCCAACCATACCTGATCTAGCCTAAATGTAACTTCAATTCTACAATAATGTGGTTTACTCTTAACTGCCCTTGCAAGCTGTTCTACTCAAAGGCAGTTAGGGATGGGCGACAAATACTGGCCTTGCCAGTGATACCACATCCATGGAAGAATGAACTGAATGCAGACATACATTAAAAGAGTTACTAGAAGGCAAAAGTGACCTGAAAAATATATTACATTAAACTTAGAATTAAAAATATTGTCAGCAGTATAACAGCAAGAGGAGAGTCAGAACGTAGGTGAAAAGCATCAAAGATGAAAATGTATCCAAAATCAAGGTTATTGTGAATGATTTTTCCATCCAAGCATTCATAAGAGAAGACATGGCCAACATGCCCTCCCTAACCAAAGATATCCCAATTAAAATAAATGATTTTGCCATAAGTAGTATCAACCCTATACTGGCTAAATAAGAAAAGACAAATAAATCCACCTGAACAGAAACTGGCAACTATAGATTCAGAAGATTTATTTCCATCTCATGTAAAATAGCAGACTTAATTACCAGGAATAATCTTGAAGATTATCTGTACAGAGTTGGCATGGATTCTGAAAGGAAATATTTTCAAAAATCAGGTATGGACTTAGCAATTCAATCTAGAACTGGTTTTCACTGATAAATTTGAATGCATATATTTTATAGATATTGTCATCGAGGGCTCAAACCTTGCTCTAATTCTATTCAATCTTTGACTACAGTTATACTGTTACCTTTTCCAATTTTATAGCTGACTTGAACCTTATATTTCAGCATCATTCTGTCTAGTAATTTAGATAATGAATCTTTCATACATGTCTATTCATATAAAAAATATAGAAATAAGGAGGGAGCAGAATAAGTATGAGGATAAATTAGCCAGTAATATAAAAGAAGATTGCAAGAGTTTTTTTAGATATATAAAGGGTAAGAGAGAGGCAAAAGTGGACATTGGGCCACTGGAAAATAACGCTGGAGAAGGAGTAGTGGGGAACAAAGAAATGATGGAGGAACTGAATAGGTACTTTGCGTCAGTCTTCACAGTGGAAGGCACGAGTGACATCTCTAAAGTTCAAGAGAGTCGGGGGGCAGAGGTGAGTATGGTGGCCATTACCAAGGAGAAGGTGCTAGGAAAACTGAAAGGTCTGAAGGTGGATAAATCACCTGGACCAGATGGATTACACCCCAGAGTTCTGAAGGAGATAGCTGAAGAGATAGTGGAGGCGTTAGTGGTGATCTTTCAGGAATCATTGGAGTCAGGGAGGGTCCCAGAGGAAAATCACTAATGTAACCCCCCTGTTTAAGAAGGGAGTGAGGCAAAAGACAGGAAATTACAGGCCGATTAGCCTGACCTCAGTCGTTGGTAAGATTTTAGAGTCCATTATTAAGGATGAGATTTCAGAATACTTGGAAGTGCATGGTAAAATCGGGCAAAGTCAGCATGGTTTCATCAAGGGGAGGTCATGCCTGACAAATCTGTTAGAATTCTTTGAGGAGGTAACGAGTAGGTTAGACAAAAGAGAGCCAATGGATGTTATCTACCTGGACTTCTAGAAGGCCTTTGACAAGGTGCTGCACAGGAGGCTGCTCAGTAAGATAAGACCCCATGGTGTTAGAGGCAATGTACTAGCGTGGATAGAAGATTGGCTGTCTGGCAGGAGGCAGAGAGTGGGGATAAGGGGGTCCTTCTCAGGATGGTGGCAGGTGACTAGTGGAGTTCCACAGGGATCAGTGTTGGGACCACAACTTTTCACTTTATACATTAATGATCTAGATGAAGGAACTGAGGCCATCCTGGCTAAGTTTGCAGATGATACAAAGATAGGTGGAGGGACAGGTAGTACTGAGGAGGTGGGGAGGCTGCAGAAGGATTTGGACAGGTTAGGAAAATGGGCAAAGAAGTGGCAGATGGAATACAATGTGGGGAAGTGTGAGGTCATGCACTTTGGTAGGAAGAATAGAGGCATAGACTGGGGAGAGAATTCAGAAATCTGGAGTGCAAAGGGACTTGGGAGTCCTAATCAAGGATTCTCTTAAGGTTAACTTACTGGTTGAGTCGGTAGAACCATAGAACCATAGAACACTACAGCACAGAAAACAGGCCATTCCGCCCTTCCTGTCTGTGCCGAAATATTATTCCGCTAGTCCCATTGACCTGCACCTAATTCATAACCCTCCAGACCTCTCCCATCCATGTATCTATCTAATTTATTCTTAAAACTTAAGAGTGAGCCCGCATTTGCCACGTCAGATGGTAGCTTGTTCCATTCTCTCAACACTCTCTGAGTGAAGAAGTTCCCCCTAACGTTCCTCCTAAACCTCTCCCCTTTCACCCTAAAGCCACGTCCTCTCATGTTTATTTCTCCTAATCTAAGTGGAAAGAGCCTACTCACATTTACTCTGTTTATACCCCTCATAATTTTGTAAACCTCTATCATATCTCCCCTCATTCTTCTACGCTCCAAGGAATAAAGTCCTAACATGTCTAATCTTTCCCTGTAACTCAACTCCTTCAGAGCCGGCAACATCCTAGTAAATATTCTCTGAACTCTCTCAATCTTACTGATATCCATCCTGTAGTTCAGTGACCAGAACTGCACACGGTAGTTAGGAAGGCAAATGCAAAGTTGGCATTTATTTCGAGAGGACTAGAATATAAAAGCAGGGATGTGCTGCTGAGGCTTTATAAGGCTCTGGCCAGACCATATTTAGAATATTGTGAGTAATTTTGGGCCTCGTATCTCAGGAAGGATGTGCTGGCCCTGGAGAGAGTCCAGAGTAGGTTCACGAGAATGATCCCAGGAATGAAAGACTTAACATATGAGGAATGTTTGAGGACTCTGGGTCTATACTCGGAGTTTAGAAGGATGAGGGGGGATCTGATTGAAACTTACAGAATACTGAAAGGCCTGGATAGAGTGGATAATGTTTCCATTAGTAGGAGAGACTAGGACTCGAGGGCACAGCCTCAGAGTAAAGGGAAGACCTTTTAGAACAGAGAAACTTTTTTAGCCAGCGAGTGGTGAATCTATGGAATTCGTTGCCACAGAAGGCTGTGGAGGCCAGGTCATTGAGTGTAGTTAAGACTGAGATAGATAGGTTCTTGATTGGTAAGGGTATCAAAGGTTACGGGGTGAATGCAGGAGAACGGGGTTGAGAAACTTGTCAGTCATGATTGAATGGCGGAGCAGACTCGATGGGCCGAATGGCCTAATTTCTGCTTCTACGTCTTATGGTCTTATGGTCTTATAAGAGTGATTTAGTAATTGCTGAATTCCCAAATGAAAATGACAAGGTGTACAATTATATTTTTATAGCAATCATTTTCATGCTATGTTTAATTTGTGGGTAGGATGATTTTAGTTTTCCTTGATAACTAACTTAACTTCATTTCAAGTCTATCTGAACATTTAGGCTGCTTTATCTCCTTGGCTAATGACACCTAATTCTTGTCAGCTGGAGAGCATAGGATTACATTGGAATGGCACAGAAATAGCCCATTTAGCACAATCAGTCAATGCTGGCGTTTATGTTCCACTTGAGTCTTCTCCCATCTTTCCTCATTGAAATCTATCATCATAGCATCTATTCCCTTCTCGCTCATGTGCTTGTAAATCTATACTATATGCTAATGCCCAGTTTGGGCTCCATCAGGGCCACTCAGCTCCTGACTTCATCCCAGCCTTGGTTCAAACATGGACAAAAGAGCTGAACTCTTGAGGTGAGATGAGAGTGACTGCCCTTGACATCAAGGCCGCATTTGACTAAGTGTGGCATCAAGGAGCCCTAGCAAAACTGGAGTCAATGGGAATCATGGGGGAAACTCTCCACTAGTTAGAGTCATACCTAACACAAAGGAAGATGGCTGTGGTTCTTGGAGGTCAGTCATCTCAGCTCCAGGTCATCACTGCAGGAGTTCCTCAGGGTAGTCTCCTAGGCCCAACCAGCTTCATCAGTGACCTTCCTTCCATTATTAGGTCAGGAGTGGGGATGATCGCTGATGATTGCACAATGTTCAGCCCCATTCGCGACTCCTCAGATACGGAAGCAGTCCATGTCCAAATGCAGCAAGGCGTGGACAATATTCAAGCTTGAGCTGACAAATGGCAGGCAATGATCACCTCCAACAAGAGAGAATCCAACCATCGCCCCTTGATGTTCAATGGCATTACCATCACTGAATCCCCCACTATCAACATCCTGGGGGTTACCATTGACCAGAAACTGAACTACCTAGCCACATAAATACTGTGGCTACAAGAGCAGGCCAGAGGATAGGAATCGTGCGATGAATAACCCACCTCCTGACTCACCAAAGCCTGTCCACTATCTACAAGGTACAAGTCAGGAGTTTGATGGAATACTCTCCACTTGTCTGGATGAGTGCAGCTTGCACAACACTCAAGAAGCTTGACACTGTCCAGGGCAAAGCAGTCCACTTGATTGGCACCACATCCACAAACATTCACTCCCTCCACCACCAACACACAGTAGCAGCAGTGTGTACTATCTACAAGATGCACAGCAGGAATTCGCCAAGGCTCCTTTGACAGCACCTTCCAAACCCATGACCAGTAAAATCTAGAAGGACAAGGGCAGCAAATTGATTGGAACAGCACCACCTGGAAGTTCCCCTCCAAGTCACTCACCATCCTGACTTAGACATATATCGGGTTCCTTCACTGTCGCTGGGTCAAAGTCCTGGAACTCCCTTCCTAACAGCACTGTGGGTGCACCTACACCACATGGACTGCAGCGGTTCAAGAAGGCAGCTCACCACCACCTTCTCAAGAGCAACTAGGGATGGGCAATAAAATGCTGGCCCAACCAGCGAGGCCCATATCCCATGAATGAATAATAACAAAAGGCACTACATGAAACTTGGGTGACTTTAATCTTCATGTGGATTGGGAAAATCAAATTGGCAGAGGTAGCCACAAACAAGAATTCATAGAGTGTATTCGGGACAGTTTCGTAGAACAATATGTTGTGGATCCAACCAGGGATCAGGCTATTTTGGATGTGGTAATGTGTAATGAGGCAGGTTTAATAAATGATCTCAGAGTAAAAGATCCCCAAGGAAACAGTGACCATAACATGGTAGAATGTAGCATTCATTTTGAGAGTGAGAAACTTGTGTCTGAAACAACTGCGCTAAACTTAAATAAGGGTAATTACAAAGGAATGAGGGCAGAGTTGCTGGAGTGGACTGGAAAAGGAGTTTAGCAGAAGAGAAAGTTGATGAACAATGGCAGATGTTTAAGAAAATAGTTAATGACTCACAGCATAAAAATATCCCAGTGAGGAAGAAGGATTCTAGGAGGGGGATAAACCAACCATGGTTAACCAAGGAAGTTAAGGATAGTACCAAATTGAAAGAAAAAACATACAATGTGGCAAAGATTAGTGGTACGCCAGAAAGTTTTAAAAACAAACAAACAAATGAAAGATGACCACAAAAAAAGGGAAAAAAAATAAACCTTGAGGGTAAACTAGTAAGTAATATCAAAACATAGAGCAAGAGCTTCTTTAAATATATAAAAAGGAATAGAGAGGCCAAAGTGGACATAGTCCCCATAGAGAATGAGGCTGGGGAGATAATAATGGGGAACCACAAATGGCAGAGGAGTTGAATAAATGCTTTGCATCATTCTTCATGGTAGAAGACACTAATAGCATACCAAAAATACTAAATAATCAAGGGGCAAAAGTGGGGAAGAGGACATAAACACAACAACATCACTGGGGAAAATACTAGGCAAATTAATGGGGCTAAAGGTTGCTAAGTCCCCTGAAATGAGATGGGTTGCATCCTTGGATATTAAAGGAAGTAGCAACAGAGTCAGTGGATGTACTGGTAGTAATCTACCAACAGTCCTTAGATTCTGGAAAAGTCCCAGGGGATTGGAAAACTGCCAATGTAACACCCTTATTCAAAAATGGAGAGAGTCAAAAAACAGGCAACTAGTTAGCTTAACATCTGTCTTTGGGAAATGTTTGAGTCTATTATAAAGGATGTAATAGCAGAGCATTTAGAAGTGCATAATATAATCAAGCAGAGTCAGCATGGCTTCATGAAGGGGAAATCATGCCTGAAAAATTTACTAGAATTCTTTGAGGAGGTAAAAGCAAGATAGATGAAGGGGAACCGGTAGATGTAATATATTTGGATTTCCAAAAGGCGTTCAGTAAGGTACCACACATAAGGCTACTTAATAAGATAAGAGCCCATGGTGTTGGGGGTAGCATATTAGCATGAAGAGAGTATTGACTAACTAATATATGACAGAGAGTTGGGATAAGGGGGGCATTTGCAGGATGGCAACCTGTAACTCATGGAGTTCCATAGGGATCAGTGAAGGGGCCACAATTATTTACATGCATATTAATGACTTAGATGAGGGAAGTGAACGTACTATCACCAAGTTTGCGGATGACACAAAAATAGGCGGGAAGGCAAATGGTGAGGATGATAGAGTCTAGAGAGTGATACAGACAGGTTAATTGAGTGGGCAAAAACTTGGCAGAAGGAATATAATGTGGGAAAATGTGAGGTTATGCACTTTGGCAGGAAGAATAGAAGAGCTGAATATTATTTAAATGGAGAAAGACTGCAGAAAGCTGCAGCACGAGGGATTTTGGGGTCCTCGTGCATGAATTACAAAAAGCTAGTGTACAACCCCAACAGGTAATAGGGAAGGCAAATGGAATGTTGGCCTTTATTTCAAAAGGAGTGGAGTCTAAAAATAGGGAAGTCTTGCTATAACTATAAAAGGCACTAGTTAGACCACACCTAGAATACTGTGAAAAGTTCTGGTCCCTTCATCTAACGAAAGACATGCTGGCAATGGAGGCAGTCCAGAGAAGATTCACATGGTTGATCCCACGTATGGAGGGATTTTCTTATGAGGAGAGGTTGAGTCAGTTAGGCCTGTACTCATTGGAGTTTAGAAGTATGAGAGGCGACCTTATTGAAACATGTAAGATTCCTAGGGGGCTTGACAGGGTAGTTGCTGAGAGGTTGTTTCCCCTTGTGGGTATAATCTCAGAGTAAGGGGTTGCCCATTTAAGACAGAGATGAGGAGGAATTTCTTCTCTCAGAGGGTAGTGAATCTGTAGAATTCTTTACCACATAAGATGTAGAGGCTGGGCCACTAAGTATATTCAACGTTGAGACAGACAGATTTTTAATCATTAAGTGAATCAAGGGTTGTGGGGATAAGGCAGAAAATTGGAATTGAGGATTATCAGATCAAGCCATGATTTCATTGAATGGTGGAGCAGACTCAATGGGCCAAATGGCGTATTTCTGCTACTATGTCCTATGGTCTTTATGGTCCCTGTGGTAACAAGTTCTACATTTTCACTGCTCTTTGGTAAAGAAGTTTCTTCTGAATTCTCAGTTGGATTTTTTGGTGACTATCTTTTATTGATGACCTCTAGTTCTGCTCTTCCCCACAGGAGGTAACATTCACTCTCTATCCTCTCTATCAAAACCTTTTATAATTTTAAAGATCTTGATTAGGTCACCCCTCAGCCTTCTTTCAAGAGAAAAAGACCCAGCCTGACAACCCTTTCCTGATATGTATACCCCGCATTTCTGGTATCATCCCAGTAAGTCTTCTCTGCACCCTTCAAGTTCCTCCCTTTCATAATATGGTAACCAGATCTACACATAGTATGCTGAGTGTGGTCTAACCAAGATTCAATACATGTTTAGCATAAGCTTCCAAGTTTTCAATTCTATTCCTCTAGAAATGAAACCTAGACCTTTTTTGCTTATTTATTGTCTTTCTAATCTGTGGTACAGTTTTTAGTGATCGGTGTGTTTGTACTCTGAGATACCTTTGTTGCTCTACCCCAATTCACCTTGCACCTTCCAAATAATAAGTGACCTCCCTATTCTTTGTACCAAAATATCTCACATTCATCCATGTTGAACTTCATTTGCCATTTATTTGTGCATTATATGAGTCTATTAACATCCCCCTGTAATTTGTTGCCATCCTCCTCAGTATTGACTGACCTCCTCACTTTGGTGTCACTTGCAAATTTAAAAGTTTTTGTTTTGTTTCCAAAGTCCAAATCATTAATGTAAACTGAACAGCAGTGGTCCCAGCACTGATCCTTGTGGAACACCGCTTCCTATCTTCTGCCACTCTGAGTAACTACCCTTTACTCTCAACTTCTGTTTTCTGTCTTGAAGCCAGCTAACGGTTAATTGAAGCTCTGGTATTCCAATTGCATTGTGATTCAGTTCTCTCATGAGTTTTGTTCACACTGAGTGCAGTCTCCCAGTTCCCACTGGCCATCCAGACAGAGGCCACTAGGTACCTCAGGCACATTGCAGGCTTCAGGTCCCCTTGCAAGGTAATATTGGGGCGCATGACATTGGATTATTAGGCTTTTTGAATAATTAGTCTTGATCATTACTGTTGTGCCAGTAGACAGAACATGGTAAACTAAATCCCATGTGTTCTCGGGTCATCTTTTCCACTTATTGGTGATCATAACTATGCAGAATGTAAAAAAAACCTTGTACCCCCTCCTGCTTTACCATCTCAGACCTTCTGGAGTCTCTCTGCCAATGATACTCACTATTGTCTGTTTGACAGAGGGCGAGGTCAGGGGGTAAAGTATGTAGCTTGCTGGGCTTTCTGCCCATCTGCAGTTGCTACACCACAAAAACTGCAGGGATCCAAGAAGGTGACTCCCCATCACCATTTCAAGGGTAATTAGGATGGGCAATAAATGTTGCTTTGCTAGTAACACCCACAACCCTAAAATGTATACTTTTTAAAAAGCCCAGCTTTGCCTAGAGAACAGTCTGCAATGCTCAAGATATAATGTATGCATACAACATGCATTCTACTCTCTTTACATTAGACACAGTGAAGGTCAATTACCATCACCCTTCAGGCTCTGCTTCTAAGAAATTACAGCCTAAAGTGACATTGTTAGTCCAGCTTTGCTATTGGATTTTGAACCCTATCCATTTGGCCAGCTGCAATCTTTTTAAAATTACTTACATAAAATGCAGTCATGGTTAATTTTATCTTGTATAACCTGTTCACTTTGTGCTCCCTAGGGAACATTTGCCTTGTTAACACTCTGAGTGAGGATTCGATTTAAGAGACCTTGCTTGTCTGCTAGTTTGTTAATGTCAAATGTATTAATATTCATTACTTATCTTTGTGCTTCTCTTTCCCTGCTCCCAAATTCTCCTGCGTCCATTGAGCACACAACAAAACGTTGACACCTCGGTTAGTTTTTTCCACATCTGTCTTGTTTTGTGCTTATCATCCATCCAGTGATTTATGTCTCAGTGATCCACAGCCACCCCACTTTGTGCTGCCTCCTCCACTCGAGGACCCCATCACTCAGTGGCAAACTTGCTTTCTGGTCTTTTCTACTGCTTTACTGAAAAAATATATTCCAGAAAGAGCTGCATTGGTTAATTGGCTACTTTTTTTAATAGCAATAGTTGTTTGGTAGTACAGAACTTAACTCCTGATGAAAAAAGACCTTCTTTTGCCAAAGCTTTTCTTCTTGCACTCATCAATACAATTCGCAAGAAAATACCAATGTAAGGGAAAACAACATTAAGAGGAGGTAGTGGCCTAGTGGTGTTGTTGCTGGGCTAGTATTCCTAAGACCCAGGGTGATGCTTTGGGGACCCGAGTTCGAATCCCACCATGACTGATGGTGAAATTTGATGATGACCATGCCGATTGTTGTAAAAACCCATCTGGTTCACCCTTGCCCATTAGGGAAGGTAATCTACTGTCCTTAACTGGCCTGGCCTACTATGTAACTCCAGACCCACAGCAATATGTTTGATTCTTAAAAATGCCCTCTGAATGAGGGCAATAAATGCTGGTAGTGCCCATATCCAATGAATTAAGAAAGCTTATAGTTATATTGTAAGAGAAGAGTGTGCCAATTGGTTGGCAAGTAGAGTCTGATTGGTAGAGTGCCATGAGGAATGTAGCAGTTGATGGTGTCTGACAGTTAACTGCCTAGATAAAAGCAAAATACTGCGGATGCTGGAAATCTGAAATACAGACAAAAAGTGTTGGAAAGACTCAGCATGTCTGGCAGCATCTGTGGAGAGAAAACATAGGGCAGAATTTTGCCAGTAGTGAGCAGGGGGTGGGGCCCGCTCGCCCACATGGGATGACGTTGGGGATTCCGCCCCATTTAAATTTTCAGGAAGGCGGGGGCATAGCAAAATCAGCTGTGAGCCTGCTGACCTGTCAATGGCCAGTTGAGGCCATTGACAGGGTCATTTAAACAATTAAAGGACCTGCCTGTCCAACCTTCAGGTTGGTGGGCAGGCCAGGAGCCCCGGCGGCAACTAGAAAAAACATGAAACCTCATTCACCGGCGGGATGAGGTTTCACGCTGGGTTCTAAAAAGTTTACTAATGTTTTACTGTAATTTATGAACATGTCCATCTCATGTGACATTGTCACATAAGGGGGACATGTTAGGGAATTTTTTTTTTGTATTTTTAATCTTTTTAAAAGTGTCAGCAATCTCCCTGAGGCTGCACTTAGCCTCAGGGAGATGTGCGCACTTTCATGCAGATGTGCGAAAGAGCGCACTCTCGCTTTTGGGGAATCCCCCCACCCCGCCCACACGGGAAGCGCACTTCCTGCCAGATGTCATGCTGGGTGGGCCTTTCTTAGCATGACTTGAAGGGGAACTTCCAAATGTTGATGCTCCCATGTGTCTGTTGGCCTTGCCCTTCTAGTTGGTAGCAGTCGTGGGTTTGGAAGGTACTGTTTAAGGAGACTTGGTGAGTTCCTGTAGTGCATCTTGTAGATGGTACACACTCCTGCCATTATGCATCAGTGGTGGAGGGAATGAACGTTTGTGGATGCAGTGCCAATCAAACCGGCTGCTTTGTCCTGGACAGGGTTAAGCTTCTTGTGTGTTGTTGGAGCTGCACTCATCCAGGCAAACAAACAGTATTCTCCTGACTTGTGCCCTGTAGATGGTGGACAGGCTTTGGGGTGCCAGGAGGCGAGTTACTCGCCACAGGATTCTCAACCTCTGATCTGCAGAAGCCAAGTTAGCTTTAATATATGTTTATGTTTAATAAACACTCTTATTTGGCTAAGTGCTGCTTGCAAGTGTTAGTCCTGTAATCCCTCCACCTCCTAACCCGGCCTCTGGGAATGTGTCCAGGGGTGGGGACGGCATCAGTAAAGTGGCACGCTGCCTGGTGGGGCAAATTTCCGGGCCCACTCACCTCCTCATTTGCCCCCTATGGGGCTTACCAATCCAGCCTCAGGTTTCTCCGGCATCATCAAGTAATGAATGTTCTTTGATTTTAAATGTGCTCCCTTTTCTAAGGGGTATGACTAATTGAATTAAGAACCATAAAAAAGGTGCAGAAGGAAACTTAAGAAATAAACTATAATCTTACTCCACTGAGCACTCCAGACATTTACATGCCCCCTGATCATGAATGGTGCAGATGTGATGTGGCCAACTGCTCCCTTGTTAATCAAGCTTGTATGAATCTCATCTTCCAGGGAGTGTGACAACAAGCCCAGGTTTCCAACCAGAAGCAATCCTGGCTGGAATGTTTGCTTCTGCTGATAGGTCAGCAACCTTAAATCTTGGGGGTAATATTAACATCAAAAACCAATAGGTTTGGGTCAGGTGAGAAGTAAAAATGATAAAAGAAATTTCAAGCAGGAACCCAACATACGTCGAATCCATCCACTTCTGATTTTAATGGAGGCCAGATGAGTTCAATCTCACGGGCAGGTCAATCGTTGAAAACTTTTCAGGAGGCCGCATGCATTCATTTTAACAAGGTTAAATGAAACTTGTTCATTTTTTTTACTGCTATTGTTCAGGTCGTCCTGAACCTGGGAATTCCAGCAGGTAAAAGGACATGGAAAGGGCTGGATCTTATAAACGGCAGTAAGTGGCTAGTAGCCGACTCCTTAAAACAGATAAAGTTAAGAGGAAATTTGATAAAGCTGGTTTCAACATGAAGGATTTAGACAGAATTAATAAAGTGAAACTATTTCCATGGCTAAAGCATCAACGATGATTAAGAGAGGGCACAGGTTTAAGGTGATTGGCAATAGAACCAAGGGCAGTGAGGAAAATCTCACGATGATTTATTAGGATTTGGCATGCGTTTCCTGTTAGGGTGGTGGATATCAATTCAATGGTCACCTTCAAAAGGAACTTGGATAATTACTTGAAAGGGAAAAATCGCACCAATGTGGGGAAAGATCTGGGCAGTCAGATTTTCTGAATTGTTCTTCGAAAGAGCTGGAACAGGCTAAATGGACCGAATGGCCTCCTCCTGTGCTGTATGATTGTAGGAGGAGCAGGAGTGTTGCCTCCGGTTTCAGAAAGCTTTCCTTTTTTCAGCAGTCCCTTGGAACCAAGGATAACTTTCATCCACTCTGGGGTTGTGGGTCCTGGGGTGACGATATAGTCCAATGCTGGATCCACATACTCTGCAACTGGCAGGGCAGGTAGTGTTTGATGAGGCGGATGGATGGGAAGCTCAGGTTTTGGTACATTCCTTCCGCTGTTTGTGCTTGGCCTCCACCTGGGCCCGTTGGAGACGTTCAAAATGGTTGACACCATCGCGGATGCTTCTTCCCCAGTTTGGGCAGACTCGAGCAAGTGATTCCCACAGATCAGCGAGAATGCTACATTTTTCAGGGAGGCTTTGAGGATGTCCCTGAAACATTCTCTCTGCCCTCCTGGTAACCTCTTGCTATGACGAAGCTCAAAATGAAGAGCCTATTTTGGGAGTCTTGTGTCAGGAATGCAGACGATGTGATCTGCTCAATGTAGCTGATTAACCATAATCAGTGCCTTGATACTGGGGATGTTGGTCTGAGAGATGACACTGATACCAGAGTGCCTATCCTGCCATTGAATTTACAGGATTTTGCAGAGGCGTCGCTGGTGATATTTCTTCATGAATTTAAGATGCCTCGGACACATATAGGAGGACAAGCGGCACTGCAGGCCTGTAGGCCATGAGCTTGATGCTGGGTTTGAAGTCCTTGTAATCAAACACTCTTTTCCTTAGATGTTCAAAGGCAGTGCTTGCACACTGTTGATTTTCATCGTCAATGTTTGCCTTCACTGAGAGGAGGCTCCCAATGTACAAGAAATGATTCACATTACCCAATGGTTCGCCATGGAACTTTATAGTCGAGGGGGGCAGCATTGTGCAGTGGGAACATGCTCAGAGAGGACCTTTGTAATCTGGATGTTTAGTTTAAGGCCCATTCTTTCATACGCCTCCGTGAATGCATTGTCAATTGTTTGGAGCCCAGCCTCTGAGTGTGCACGTATGCAAGTGTCTTCAGCGTACTGCAGCTCGATGACAGAGATGTAGATGATTTTGGTTCTGGACTGGAAGCGACATACTTTGAATAGTTTCCCGCTCATCCTGTGGGGTAGTTCCATCCGGGCAGGGAGCTTCACAGAGAAGGGATGGAGTGTTGTGGCGAGGAAGATGGAAAAAATCATTTGTGTGATGATACAGCCTTGCTTGACCCCAGTTTGCACTTGTATTTGGTCTGTGGAAGAGCTGTTGGTAAGGCTCACAGTCTGCATGTCATCATGCAGCAGGTGGGGGATGGTAACAAATTTCTGCAGGCAGCCAGATTTGAGGAGGAAGCTCCACAATCCCTCCCGGTTGATAGAGTCGAAGACCTCTGTTAGGTCAAAGGAGGCCGTGAATTGAGGCTGCTGCTGCTCTCTGCATTTTTCTTTGATCTGTCTTGCAGTGAAGATCATGTCCACTGGGCCTCTTGATAGACAGAATCCATATTGTGACTCCAGTGGAAGCTTTTCAACCACGGGGAGAAGGAGATTGAGAAGGACTCTTGTAATGTCCTTCCCCGTGGCAGAAAGCAGAGGTACCTCTCTGAATTTACCACAGTCGGTGTTGTCTCCTATTTTGAAGCTGGTCACAATTACGGTGTCTCAGAGTCTCCTAGCATGCTCTCCTCCTTCCAGATGAAGGAGATGAGGTCATGTATTTGTGCCAAGAGTACTTTGCCGTAGTTTAGTATTTCGGCAGTGATTCCAACTGCATTGGCGGCTTTATTGCTTTTTAGCTGGTGGGTGGCCTTTTCAACCTCATGTGGGGCTGGAATTGTGCTGAGGTGGTGGCGGGTAACATGGTGTGGTATGTGATCAAGGGCACTCATGTTGAGGACTGTGTCTTGGTTGAGGGAATCTGCGAAGTGCTCCTTCCAGTGAGCGCTGACTGTCTCTCTGTCCTTGATGAACGCCATGCCATTCTTTGCTGTCAGTGGGGTAGGTCCTTGGGTGCTTGGGCTGTAAATGGCCTTGACTGCACTGAAGAATCCACTCCAGTCATGGCTGTCGGTGAGTTGCTGTATTTCCTGCACACTTTCCTCCCACAATCTGGTTTTCAGGTCAGGGCTTTTTTGTTGGACGTTGGCCTTCATTTGTCAGTAGACCTGTTTTCTTTCCCTCAAACTTTGATGGTGCTTCCAGTTCAGGAATGCTTTGCGCTTGCGATTTAGTAGCTCCTGGATCTCCTGGTCGTTCTCATCAAGCCAGTCTTGAGGCTTCCTGGTGGAGAAAGCAAGAGTTTCCTGGCAGGTGCTGATCATGGATTTTAGGGCAGGCCAGACACGGTGGACATTCTGTGGTTCCTACGTGTTGAGTGTCACCAGGTTGCTTGTGAGGCACTGTCTGAGTAGGTCTTTCTTAACAGAGTTCTTAAGTCCATTGACATTGATTTTCCTGCAGCAGCACTTCTGTTGCCGCTACTGTTTTGGGCCAGGTTGATGGAGATAGTAGCCTGGAATAGGTGATGCTCAGTCCAGCTATCATCAGCTCCTGTCTTGGCACGAGTGGTGCAAACATCTTTGTGCCCCCTCGCTTGGACAATGATGTAGTCAAGCAGGTGCCAATGTCGGGAACGAGGGTATTACCATGAGGTCTTGGATCCAGCAAGCTTAGCATATAAAATGACCACTCCACCCCACTCCTGCCTCCATGATCTCATTCTGACTATGCCCCTTCACTGATACCCTCTCCTGCCTCCTATAGTGACCCCCCCCTCACCATGGTCTTCCCCCTCAACCCCTACCACCCCCACCCCCCAGCGATCTTTCATGCCCACTGAAAATCACTGCCAAACCCTCAAACATACTCTTTCCTCCACCTCCTACAACCTGTCCTCCATTCCACCACCACTAAACCTAACTGCACTTCAGTTTGTGCCTTTTCCGGAGCATTCCTCAAACATCAGGCCACTGAGCTTGTGGATCAGGCTAGCTTTCAGGCAGAGAACCGAGATGGGGAAGAAAATCATATGCACTGCAAAGTTAAAAAAGCACCCACATTTCTGGCCAGAACTCTTGCCCCCACCAGTTCCAAAATCTAGTCCCAGTAAATATTGAGGCTATTACCTCTGTTTCTACATTACTGCTGTCTGAGCTGTGGTTCATTTCCAATATCCTTCTCTTTTACTTTGGAATTTCTGGAGTCATCCTCATTTTAAGAGGTTGACCTAGCAGCTCCATTTGGATTACAGATGCAGGAAAGGCAGCAATCCAGTGAGATTTAAACACCAAGGTCACCTTAAAAAGGGTCAACCTGTGACATCTCAGCCTCTATCATAGAGAAATATTCCACATACAGGGAAGGAACGCCTCCAACAGGGTACCATGGCCGTCCGATAATTCAGGAAGATCCCATCATGGAATCTGGGTAATGGAAATCGAAAGTAACGCATGTTTAGTGCATAAAAGGAATTTTTAGGTAATTGTGCTTTGGTTTGAAAAAGCCACAAGTAGGCTTATTTGGTTGTAAGTTCAAATTGAAAAAATTTAAATTCATATTCCTGTTCTGATGAAAAGTCATTGGCCTGAAACATTAACTCTGCTTCTCTTCAAAGACACTGCCTGACCTGTTGAGTATTTCCAGCAATTTTTTTTTGTTTTCATTTCAGATTTCCAGCATCCACAGAACTTTCCTTTTGTATTAAAGATCTTTTCTCCTCAATGTATGCATTGGAGTATTATTAGAGATGCATTTTCAAGATATTAATACTTTAACCAACAGATGCTGCAAACAAAAACAGAATTACCTGGAAAAACTCAGCAGGTCTGGCAGCATCGGCGGAGAAGAAAAGAGTTGACGTTTCGAGTCCTCATGACCCTTCAACAGAACTAGGTGAATCCAAGGAAGGGGTGAAATATAAGCTGGTTTAAGGTGTGTGTGTATGTGTGTGTATGTGTGTGTGTGTGTGTGTGTGTGTGTGTGTGTGTGCATGGGGGGGGGTGGGTGCGGGGGGAGAAGTGGGAGAGAAGTGACTATGCCCCTTCACTGATACCCTCTCCTGCCTCCTATGGTGATCCCCCCTCACCATGGTCTTCCCCCTCAACACCTACTACCTCCACCCCCCAGCGATCTTTCATGCCCCCTGAAAATCACTGCCAAATATTCCCACTTCTCCCCCCCCCTACCCAACACCTTAAACCAGCTTATATTTCACCCCTTCCTTGGATTCACCTAGTTCTGTTGAAGGGTCATGAGGACTCGAAACATCAACTCTTTTCTTCTTCGCCGATGCTGCCCGACCTGCTGAGTTTTTCCAGGTAATTCTGATTTTGTTTTGGATTTCCAGCATCTGCAGTTTTTTTGTTTTTATAGATGCTGCAAACAGCAGGATACTGTTTTTTAACCAAACTCATTAGTCTTAGACTAGCCATAAACTTAACAGCAGGATATACTGCCATGCTTTGTTCAGTAAGTATAAAGGGTATTTTGTTATAAATTGAAGCCAATACAAGCTGAGCAATTTCAGAACATTTCTGAATAAAATATTTGGTGCTTTCTCTTCATGTTCTGTTATATTGTTATAATATTCATAAAGAAATAGGAATTAATTGTTATGAGAATGTACATGAAGGGTGCCACATTTTACTGCTGCACTGGAGTCATGTGCTGAGCAACAGTGGCCTGAATTTTACAGCGCAGGGGCAAGAACACAACTCAGCACACAACAGTATCTGAGGAGTCACGAATGGTGCTGAACATTTTGCAATCATCAGCAAACGTCCCCACTTCTGACCTTATGATGGAAGGAAGATCGTTGATGAAGCAGCTGAAGATGGCTGGGCCTCGGACACTACCCTGAGGAACTCCTGCAGTGATGTCCTGGAGCACACAAATCTTCTGCCAGAAGTGTCAAATAGATGATCCATCTTGGCCTCTTCCGGAGGTCCCCAACATCACAGGTGCCAGTCTTCAGTCAATTCAATTCACTCCACGTGATATCAAGAAACAGCTGAAGGCACTGGATTCTTCAAAGGCTATGGGCCCTGACAATATTCCAGCAATAGTGCTGAAGACTTGTGCTCCAGAACTTGCCGCGCCCCTAGCCAAGCTGTTCCAGTACAGCTACAACACTGGCATCTACCCGGCTATGTGGAAAATTGCCCAGGGATGTCCTGTACGCAAAAAGCAGGACAAATCCAACCTGGCCAATTACCGCCACATCAGTCTACTCTTGATCATCAGTAAAGAAATGGAAGGTGTCATCAACAGTGCTGTCAAGCGGCACTTGCTTAGCAATAACTTACTCACTGATGCCTACTTTGTGTTCCGCTAGGGCCACTAAACTCCTTACCTCATTATAGCCTTGGTTCAAAGATGGAAAAAATAGCTGAACTCCCTAGGTGAGGTGAGAGTGACTGCCCTTGACATCAAGGCAGCACTTGGCCAAGTGTGGCATCAATGGAGCCCTAGCAAAACTGGAGTTAATGGAAATCAGGGGGAAAACAGTCCGCTGGTTGGAGTCATACCTAGCACAAAGGAAGATGGTTGTGGCTGTTGGGGGTCAATCATCTCAGTTCTAGGACATCACTGCTGGAGTTCCTCAGGGTAGTGTCCTCGGCCCAACCATTTCAGCTGTTTCATCAATGACCTTCATTCCATTGTAGGTTCAGAATTGGGAATGTTTGTTGATGGTTACACAATGTTCTTAACCATTCGTGACTTCTCAGATAATGAAGCAGTCCATGTACAGATGCAGCAAGACCTGCTCAATATCCAGGCTTGGACTGACAAGTGGCAAGTAACATTCACGTTACACAAGCATCAGGCAATGACCATCTCCAACAAGGGAGAATCCTTGAGAATCCATCACCCCTTGATAAAAACAAAAAACTGCGGATGCTGGAAATCCAAAACAAAAACAACAATTAACCTGGAAAAACTCAGCAGGTCTGGCCGCATCGGCGGGGAAGAAAAGAGTTGACGTTTCGAGTCCTCATGACCCTTCATCAGAACTGATTGAATATTAGAAGAGGGGTGAAATAAAAGCTGGCTTAAGGTGATGTGGGGAGAGAAGTGGGGGTGGGGGCGGGGTGGTGTGGTTGTAGGGACAAGCAAGCAGTGATAGGAGCAGATAATCAAAAGATGTCACAGACAAAGGAACAATGAAGTGTTGAAGGTGGTGATATTATCTAAACGAATGTGCTAATTAAGAATGGATGGCAGGGCACTCAAGATACAGCTCTAGTGGGGGTGGGGGTGGAAAGACTAGCAGGGCATACAAGATTTAAAAATAATGGAAATAGGTGGGAAAAGAAAAATCTATATAAATTATTGGAAAAAACAAAAGGAAGGGGGAAGAAACGGAAAGGGGGTGGGGATGGAGGAGGGAGTTCAAGATCTAAAGCTGTTGAACTCAATATTCAGTCCAGAAGGCTGTAAAGTGCCTAGTTGGAAGATGAGGTGCTGTTCCTTCAGTTTGCGTTGGGCTTCACTGGAACAATGCTGCAAGCCAAGGACAGACATGTGGGCAAGAGAGCAGGGTGGAGTGTTAAAATGGCAAGCGACAGGGAGGTCTGGGTAATGCTTGCGGACAGATCGAAGGTGTTCTGCAAAGCGGTCACCCAGTCTGCGTTTGGTATCTCCAATGTATAGGAAACCGCATTGGGAGCAACAAATGCAGTAAACTAAGTTGGGGGAAATGCAAGTGAAATGCTGCTTCACTTGAAAGGAGTGTTTGGGCCCTTGGACAGTGAGGAGAGAGGAAGTGAAGGGGCAAGTGTTACATCTTTTGCGTGGGCATGGGCAGGTGCCATAGGTAGGGGTTGAGGAGTAGGGGGTGATGGAGGAGTGGACCAGGGTGTCCCGGAGGGAACAATCCCTACGGAATGCCACCAGGGGTGTGAAGGGAAGATGTGTTTGGTCGTGGCATCATGCTGGAGTTGGCGGAAATGGCGGAGGATGATCCTTTGAATGCGGAGGCTGGTGGGGTGATAAGTGAGGACAAGGGGGACCCTATCATGTTTCTGGGAGGGAGGTGAAGGCGTGAGGGTGGATGCGCGGGAGATGGGCCGGACACGGTTGAGGGCCCTGTCAACCACCATGGGTGGAAAACCTTGGTTAAGGAAGAAGGAGGACATGTCAGAGGAACTGTATTTGAAGGTAGCATCATCAGAACAGATGCGACGGAGGCGAAGGAACTGAGAGAATGGGATGGAGTCCTTACAGGTAGCGGGGTGTGAGGAGCTGTAGTCGAGGTAGCTATGGGAGTCGGTAGGCTTGTAATGGATATTGGTGGACAGCCTATCACCAGAAATTGAGACAGAGAGGTCAAGGAAAAGAAGGGAAATGTCAGAGATGGACAATGTGAAAATGATGTGAAAGATCACCCCTTGATGTTCAAAGTTCACTGAATCCACCAGTATCAACGTCCTGGGAGTTACCATTGACCAGGAACTGAACTGGACTAGCCATATAAATACTGTGGCTATAAGAGCAGGTCACAGGCTAGGAATTGTGCGATGAGTAACTCACCTCCTGACTCCCCAAAGCCTGTCCACAATCTAGAAGGCGCAAGTCAGGAGTGGGATGGAATGCTGTCCACTTGCCTGGATGAGTGCAGCTCCCACAACACTGAAGAAGCTTGACACCGTCCAGGACAAAGCAGCCCACTTGATTGGCACCACATCCACAAACATTCACTCCCTCCACCACCGATACACAGAGCAGCAGCATGTACCATCTACAAGATGCACTGCAGGAATTCACCAAGGCTCCTTCAACACACCTTCCAAATCCACGGCCACTCCCACCCAGAAAGATAAAGGCAGCAGGTAGATGGGAACACCGCCACCTGGAAGTTCCCCTCCAAGTCACTCACCATCCTGACTTGGAAATATATCACCGTTCCTCCACTGTCGCTGGGTCTAAATCCTGGAACTCCCTTCCTAACAGCACTCTGTGTGTACCTACACCACATGGACTGCAGTGGTTTAAGAAGGCAGCTCACCACCACCTTCTCAAGGACAGCTAGGGATGGGCAATAAATGCTGGCCCAGCCAGCAACAACCACATCCTGAGAATGAATTTTAAAAAACACAATACTCCTGACGCGCCATAAAATAGATCGTTATGACGTTCGGAGGAGGCATCGGATATTTCGGGAGGCATGTATTCCCAAAATTTAGCAGTCCACCTGACATCAATTAAGGGGCAGTTGAAGTAGTTAAAGGAGCAAGGCACTGCAACTTTAAGCAGCTCATTCAGTTTTACGGTTGGTACATGCGTACACGGGATTGAGCATTTTCTCAATCTAGAGTGGGCTAAAAGGCTGTAGAAGGAGCAAAGAGTGTGGAGGTAGAAATTAATATCTATTGCTTAGCCTTTGACTTTCTGGATTGTTTTCTGAGCCATTTTGTTCAAAATGATTTGGCGTAAGAAGGCTTCTGTCTTTGAAGAATCACTACAGACTGACCATAACATCAGTCAGTCTGCACCTCAGCAATCCAAGTGCTTAAATACGGGGATTGTTCTGTCAGGTGGAGAGTCTTCCTCAGATGAAGAGGAGAGGGGAAGAAGAGAAAGAAGGCCAGCTGGCTGGAGACAGCAGCAAAACGTCTGTCCAAAAATATAAGCACCACAAAGCCCAGCAAGGCTTGCAAAGGAGAAGGGGCCAGTGGAGGCGCCACATCCCTCTGACAGAGTATACCGAGTAAGATCAAACTATCTGGACATAACAGAGATGCAATGTAGGAGAAGGATCAGCATCTCAAAGGAGGCAGCAACTTGGATCTGCAAAATGATTGCCCCCAAGATTGCATCCAACTGTGTTGAGGGGAACCCATTGCCTGTAGCACTGAAAGTGACTGTTGATCTAAATTTTTATGCTTCAGGATCATTCCAGGATCCTGTAGGGGATCTGTGTAGTGTGTCACAACCTACAGAACACGACTGCATAAAGCTTGTCCGGATGCACTCTTCAGCTTTGGGTGCACTTCCTTAACACTGTGAAACCTGTAAGTGTTTATGTTCAAAAAGACTTGCATGTGATTGTACAAGGAACGCGAAAAGTTAGCATGCAGGTGCAGCAAGCAATTAGGAAGGCAAATGGCATGTTGGCCTTTATTGCAAGGAGATTGGAGTACCAGAATAAAGGAGTCTTGCTACAGTTGTACAGGATTTTGGTGAGACAACAGCTGGTCCACATGCAGTTTTGGTCTCCATATTTACGAAAGGATATATTTGCATTGGAGGTGGTTCACTAGCGTAAGTTCACTAAATTGTTCCCTGGGATGAGGGGGTTGACCAATGATGAGAGGCTAAGTAAATTGGGCTTATATTCTCTGGGGTTTAGAAGGTGATTTTATAGGTGATTTTATTGAAATTTTGAATGGAAGAGCAGAAGGGATTTGACAGACACTGAGAAATTGTTTCCATTGGTCAGGGAATCTAAAACATAGGGGCACAATCTCAGGATAAGGGGCTGATCATTTAGGACTGAGATGATGAGAAATTAATTCGCTGTTGTAATGTTTGGAACTCTCTACCCCAGAGTGTTGTGGATGCTCCATTACTGAATACGTTAAAGATGGGATGAACAGATTTTTGCTCTTTCAGAGAATTAAGCGATATGGGGAATGGTTGGGAAGGTGGATTTGAAGCCCAAGACCTGCCATGATTGTATTGAATAGTGGAGCAGGCTTGATGGGCCGTATGGTTTACTCCTGCTCCAATTTATTGTGTTCTTGTGTTCAGGAGGGTAAATAACTTTATATATTTCAAAACAGATGAGGAGACCCAGGCAGAGCATATAAGAGAATCTATGGCTATTGCTGGCTTCCAAAGCAGAGCTCCATTGATTGGGCCCATGTGGTGTTCAATGTACCCTCAGCATAGCTGTGGCCTTTGTGAAGCATAAAAGGTTACGTTTGTTTAACATACAGCTCGTGTGCAATCAGCAGCAGCAGATCCTCCAGCTTTGTGCAAGGTATCCTGGGAGCTGCCACGGCTTTCATATTCTCCAGCACGCCCAGGTTTTAAGGCTTTTCAGCCCCTCTGAACACTTGGATGGCTGGCTGGTGAGGTTAAAGGATACCCTCTGGAAAGACATTTAATGACACCTACCAGACATCCTCGAACCCACGCTAACAAGAGGTACAACAGAACCCATGCCTCCACAAGGGCCTTAATGGACAGGATAATCGGGCTGCTCAATTTGAGGTTCTGTTGCCTGGACCGGTCTGGGGATTGCTTCAATATGCACCAGGTTGTGTGACCCTCACTGCTGTTGTGCACTGTGTTCTGAGAAATCTGGCTTTCTCTGGGAAATCAGATGGAGGAGGGAGACTGGGACGGACAGCCACAAATATCTGATGATGATTCAAACACAGACTCCGAGGATGAACCTAAAAAGCCTCAGGGTCATGCTGAGGAACCAGCAGGGCAGCCTGCCATCCTATCTAGTCATAAGCAGCCTTGTAAGATTTTCTGGGTTTCAAGGTATAAAACTCTTCTAATTAAGATCGCTAAGTTCTAAATTCTTAATTTCTAACACCTGGTTCCTCAATTGTGCCTGACCTAACAAGATATGAGTAACTAGTATTTACGAATCAAGTAGAATTTATTGAGCAAGATTTTACATATATTTAACAAAAGACAGTGAAGATAACATGGAAGGCTCTTATCCCTCAAATTCCTAGGATTCCTTGAGCATTGCCAGCACAGATGATGTCTTTCTCTGAAGTGATATTGTACTGGGTTTTAGAAGAATCATACCACAAAAGCTATGGTAAAACTGTGCCAACAAAGACTGAGACTTTCCAACTTTTATCTCCACTTCTCATTATTCTGGATTCCTTATTTGGAAATAGTCCAAATTCACCTCTTCCATTGGCTTAGGATGTGGGTCATCTGGTGTCATCCTACCTCTGTAACTGGAGTCATGTAGACTGAAGAAAAATGTCCATCCTTATTCCCTGGGCCCCCAGAGTTTATGTTCCATTGTGAACAAATTACACATTTCCTTTAGATACAGAGCAGTTACAAACAATGTCACACCCTCTTCAACATATTTTAACCCAAGTCTCACAAATAATAAAGCCATTAAGAACAAACGTTAATAACATTTCCTACCATAATGAATAGAAGGAAAAGTTTCCCTCTAATACTGAAGTTCTGCCCTACAAATAAGGTCAATCAATTAAATCATTGCATAGTTTACGTTTAAAGATAGTGTCAACCTAAGTTCAAGCTACATTTCAGCCATTTCTTGAAAGCTGATAAAAAAGACTCTTAATTTCCTGCAGTACAACTAAGACAATGTACACCTGCTGAATCCAGACCCTCAACAAGTCATAAATCCATGAAGTGTAATCCTTACAAATAACTACCTTCCTGTTCCCTAAATGCCTTGACTGCCCGTTGTCTCACTAACAGAAATTCAAACTGAACTCTTTAAAAGTGGTTAAAAATAAAATCCATAGATGTTACTTCAGACCAACAAAGAACCCTAAAAATGAGTAATATTATCAAAATCTTACAGCCTTGCTGAGTATAGGTCTCCTTTCCCACAAGAGCCTTTCAGCTCCATCAACTGCATGCCCACCAATATACATTTAACCAAAATGCTAAATGGTTTCCTCACTCACCCTTGCAGAATAGGGAATGTCATTGACCCTCTTTTGACACTGTACCCAGGTCCTCTGTGTGACCCCACGGCTGTTCACCATCACTTTCACCTCTGTCCAGGCTTTCATAGTTAGATGTGGAGGCTTCCTCTTGCTATTACCTGGCATCAGTATTTCCCATCAATCACTAACTGCCTGCAGGAGGGACCGCAAGCAGCCAGTGGAGAAATAAGGAGCTGGGCACATATGCACATTTCTATTTCTACTAGCTTGGATTTGTCCTCTGACCACCATACAGGCAAGCTGGTCTTGCCTGTGCCACAGGATAGCAGAGATTGGCTGTCACTGAAGAGGGTCCTGCAACTGAACACAACTCCACAATCGTTGCTTCAGTCTCCGCAGCGTCCTTGCACACCACTGGCGATCCGTTTAAACCCCCCACCCTCAGCAACCTTAGTGGAAGAGTCCGCCCAGCTCCCACCCCCCTGACAGTGCTGGCCCTCTCAGCCTTTCCCGCTGCCCAGCTGTTAACTGGCCAGACAATGCATAATTGATGTCAGCAGCCAGTATTAGGTGGGAGTGGACGTTGCATCCGTTTTCAGTCCCGTTGATCCGACAGGCACAATGAATGTAATATACTAATGTATCAGCCTAACAGTCTACCAGACACATGGAGACACATGCAAGGAATACACTCAATAAAATTCCAGCATTTTGACCCTGAAATATGATTATTTCTAACTTATGGGAACCATCTTATTTTACAGTTTCCAAAAGCAAAAATCATAAACCATCAGTGCTTAATGGATAATAGTTGTCACTGTTACTAAAGGACTGCTGCTAATGCTCAAATAGAGGTCACAAAAATTTGGTAGAGATAACACTCATTATGGATAATGAAGGATAATAACTGCCATGTGTTTAGGTTCTGAGGAGCTTGCGATCGGTCTCAGCGTTCAGTGGAGCATTACATTAGAATGAAGATAGAACGTGCATTTATATAGCACCTCACAAATCCAGAGGACACCCCAAAGTGCTTCGCAGCCAATGAGTTACTTTTAAATTGTAGCCACTGTTATCAGGGAAGCATAGCAGTCAATTTGGGCACAGCAATTAAGATAAATGAGCAATTTTTGTTGGTGTTGGTTAAGGTCCTGGGAGAACCCCCTACCCATCTTCAAACAGTGGTATGATCTTTTATGTTCACCTCAACACTGAACATGCAAGACTTCAGTTTAAAGTGCCTGACAAAGTAGGATCCCCTCAGTATTTCCTCGACAACTTGGTTTATTGCTTCAGCTCTCTGCTAGGGCTTCATGGTCCTAATAATCATAAGGTTTGAGCTATCAGTGAACCAAGTTGGCTCATCTACAATGCATCGCATATAATTCTCTGGGTCCTTACCACTAGAAACATCCCTGCTACTACAGAAGAGGGAAGTCTTCGAGGTGCTGCAGTGGGACTAGGAAAAGTGGCTGCACATCTTAAGAGGATGGGTGAGCCCCAAAGAGAATATTCAAATTTTATTTAGGCCACAGCCAAAAATGGGGCCTAAAAGCATTAGTGCATGTGGAGCATTATGGAAGCAGAAGAAGCCAGACCAGGCTGTCTGCAGAGCTCTTTGACAGCATTCAGAAGCAGTGCTGAAGACACATCAGCTAGCACCACAATCATGAAGTGTGTACACGAATTTTGTCTTTGTCCACCTTGATCGCAAATTGCCACTCCTGCACTCAAAAATCAATTTCCATCAACGTGTTTCACCAAACCGTGAAGCTGACTTTTATCTTAACAATATACCTGTCAGATTCTTTGAGATTTATTTTCCTACCCTTTAGTCCAACTGTCTGTTTTATTTTGTGTGGAATTGAGTTATTCCCGAGATGATACTTCCTCTCCTCCTGATAAGAGATATGTCACTTGAATCTCCCATCAACATATGCCAGGGTCCTGCCATGACTGGCACCTGTGAACCATTTAGGATGACCTGAAAGGACATGAAAGGCAACACATAATTGTAAATCTTTCCTTACAGAAGATTGTCTCACAGTCATTTTAAAACAGCAGAAGCTCATCTAAAGCCAACAGCTCGTCGGCTCCCCAGCCCTCAGCTCCCTGCTCGTCAGTTTCCCAGCCCTCAGCTTCCTGCTCGTCGGCTCCCCAGCCCTCAGCTCCCTGCTCGTCGGCTCCCCAGCCCTCAGCTCCCTGCTCGTCAGTTTCCCAGCCCTCAGCTCCCCGCTCGTCAGTTTCCCAGCCCTCAGCTCCCTGCTCGTCAGTTTCCCAGCCCTCAGCTCCCCGCTCGTCAGTTTCCCAGCCCTCAGCTCCCCGCTCGTCAGTTTCCCAGCCCTCAGCTCTCCGCTTCTCGGCTCCCCAGCCCTCAGCTCTCTGCTTCTCGGCTCCCCAGCCCTCAGCTCCCCACTTATTGGCTCCACAGCCCTCAGCTCCCCGCTTCTCGGCTCTCCGCTCCTGGGGTCCCCAGACCCTGAACATACAGCGGCTGGTGTTCACTGGTCCTCCAACCATAAATTGTTTCTTTCCCACATTTGCTGCTGATAGGCTCACTAGTGATTCTATCAGCAGCAAGCATGGGAGAGAAGCGGCCTGTGATTGGAGGAGCAGCTCCATGTAGAATCTCCCATTAAAACTTAACTGTGGCCGAGGTTTTGAAAACCGGTGATAAAATCAAAAAACTGAGGATACTGGAAATCCAAAACAAAAACAGAAATACCTGGAAAAACTCAGCAGGTCTGGCAGCATCGACAAAGAAGAGCAAAGTTGACGTTTCGAGTCCTCCTGACCCTTCAACAGAACTAAGTAGAAACAGGAAAGGGGTGAAATTTAAGCTGGTTTGGGGGGACGGGGGTTTGGGGGGGGGGGGCGCGGTTTGTTGGGACAAGCAAGCAGTGATAGGAGCAGATAACCAAAAGATGTCACAGACAAAAGAACAAAGAGGTGTTGAAGGTGGTGATATTATCTACAGGAATGTGCTAATTAAGAATGGAGAGCAGGACAAGCAAGGTAGCTCTCGTGGGGGTGGGGTGAAATAAGCGACGGGTGGAATACATTTAAAAATAATGGAAATAGGTGGGAAAAGAAAAATCTATATAAATTATTGGAAAAAGCAAAAGGGAGGGGGAAGAAACGGAAAGCGGGTGGGGATGGAGAAGGGAGTTCAAGATCTAAAGTTGCTGAACTCAATATTCAATCCAGAAGGCTGTAAAGTGCCTAGTCGGAAGATGAAGTGCTGTTCCTCCAGCTTGCGTTGAGCTTCACTGGAACAATGCAGCAAGCCAAGGACAGACATGTGGGCAAGAGAGCAGGGTGGAGTGTTAAAATGGCAAGCGACAGGGAGGTCTGGGTAATGCTTGCGGACAGACCGAAGGTGTTCTGCAAAGCAGTCACCCAGTCTGCATTTAGTCTCTCCAATGTATAGGAAACCGCATAGGGAGCAACGAATGCCACCACCAAACAAATCTTCCCTTCACCTCCCCTGGCAGCATTCCATAGGGATCGTTCCCTCCGTGACACCCTGGTCCACTCCTCCATCACCCCCTACTCCTCAACCCCCACCTATGGCACCTCCGAATGCAAACACAAAATATGCAACACCTGCCCCTTCACTTCCTCTCTCCTCACCGTCCAAGGGCCCAAACACTCCTTTCAAGTGAAGCAGCATTTCATTTGCATTTCCCCCAACTTAGTCTACTGCATTCGTTGCTCCCAATGCGGTTTCCTCTACTTTGGAGAGACCAAATGCAGACTGGGTGACTGCTTTGCAGAACACCTTTGGTCTGTCCGCCAGCATTACCCAGACCTCCCTGTCGCTTGCCAGTTTAACACTCCACCCTGCTCTCTTGCCCACAGGTCTGTCCTTGGCTTGCTGCATTGTTCCGGTGAAGCTCAACGCAAACTGGAGGAACAGCACTTCATCTTCCGACTAGGCACTTTACAGCCTTCTGGACTTAATATTGAGTTCAAGAACTTTAGATCTTGAACTCCCTCCTCCATCCCCACCCTCTTTCCGTTTCTTCCCCCTCCTTTTTGTTTTTTCCAATAATTTATATAGATTTTTCCTTTCCCACCTCTATCCATTATTGTCAAATGTATTCCACCCATCGCTTTTTTACCCCACCCCCACTAGAGCTATCTTGCTTGTCCTGCTCTCCATTCTTAATTAGCACATTCTTTTAGATAATATCACCACCTTCATCACCACTTTGTTCTTTTGTCTGTGGCATCTTTTGTTATCTCCTCCTATCACTGCTTGCTTGTCCCAACAAACCCCCCCTTACCTTCTTTCCCCCCACACCACGCCACCCTTAAACCAGCTTATATTTCACCCCTTTCCTGTTTCTACTTAGTTCTGTTGAAGGGTCATGAGGACTCAAAACGTCAACTTTGCTCTTCTCTGCCAATGCTGCCAGACCTGCTGAGTTTTTCCAGGTATTTCTGTTTTTGTTTTGTAACTGGCTCTGGGGGTCACATAGAGGAGCATGTGGCCCGCAAGCTGTGCTTTGGACAAGCCTGATCCAGTCCCTTTACCTTATCGAATAGCTCTCTGTTTCTTTAAAACTGCTCATCAGGCATTAGTTATGTCATGAGCTTAATATATACTGTGACCTTCTGGCAACTAGCAGCAACGATCAGAAGACATTACTCTTATTATACAGCCTCTCTGAAGCCTGAGCATTAAGTAAATATCATCTTTGCCTTTATGTGTGTAAGCTGTGTGAGACAGAATAGTTAATATTGTAAATTGGGTGAACAGTAAACCGCATATTTGGGGTAAATGACTTTTTTTTGCAAGGAATAATCATAGGCAACCTTCAGTTTTATTGAACATGTCTATATGTGGGAATTGCTTCCACAAACTTATTTCCCCTGCCTATCACTTTTACTATTGCAGAATTTTATTTACTTTTTGGAAAATGTGATCTCTCTTTAATGAGTTGCTTTAAGGTTATTGAGAATCAGAACTGGATCTAATTGCACCTATGAAATATTTCTTTGTCAGTAGAGAATTAGATTGGGATTGCAAGACAGAGCAAAAGAAAAGGACTTGCAATCATACAACAGCTTTCAAAACCTCAGGACATCCCAAAGCACTTTACAATTAATTGTAGTCACTGTTGTAAAATAGGGAAATGACACAATGTCCACAGAGCAAGGTCCCACAAATAGTAACAAAGAGTGATGTTGGTTGAGACTCAAATGCTGGCCAGGATACCAGGAGAATTTCCTTGTGCTTCTATAAATAGTGTCATGTAATAGCAGTGAAAGGCAGGTATTCCAATGAAGTTGGTAATGCTTCATTATGCTGACCCATAAAATATGCAAATCTTTGCAATCTGCCTATTAATTCATCTGGTGCTAAAGCAGAGTATTCAGTTTCAACCTTGACAAGGAGCAAATAAATGAACTGGAAGCAGAATCATTTCAAAAGCCTGTCCTAGATAGAGGTGACCTGGTAGACAGGCCAGTATTTGAAAGCTACCTCACAAAGATTTGAATTTCATTAAAGCAACAAACTGCTCTCCATTTTTTTAGCTGTTACTAAAATGACAGTGTTCATAATAATAGAAAAGGTTGGAAAGCGTTCAGCAGGTCAGGCAGCACCTGCTGATAAAGAATACGAGTTAATGTTTCAGGTTGATGATTCTTCATTAGATTAGGAAAATGTTCGAGATTTACTGTTCATAAGTAAGTACATTGACAGGGACAAGGATGGGGGGAGGAGAGAAAAGAGCAAAAGGGAAAGTCTGTGATAAGGTGGAGGGAAGGAGAGATTAAATGACAAAAGGGATAATGCTAAAAGGCAAAGGGGTTAGGAATGGAATAAGCATGGGTGCAGAGGAGGTGCAAACAGTTACATCAGAATAGCAGAGGGGAATCAGCAAACCAAGCACCTGCCCTTTACTCCTGCACTCCCAGAGACTCTGGTGCAGCTATCCTCCATTACCAACACCCACTGCCCAAGAAAATGGGAAAGGTGATTAGAATCTCAAGTTGTCAAACTCAGGCCAGGATTTTCGCTCCTGGTTTGGGAAGGTAGAGTTGGCACATTTCACCTCTCCACAAACTCCACAGGAAAAAGAGCCTGAACGTTGGTATTTTCACTCTGGAGTGGTGAGGCTCTCTGGGAGTTAGGCCAGCTGCACCCAGAACAAAGGTAGAACCTGCTGGGTGCGGAGACGGGCTGGACAGAACGCTTGCCTCTGTGCACCAGCATTGTGTCCAAGATACCAGACATATTTATTTTTAAAGATTTAAAGATCAGGAGTTTTAAATGCCTTGACAGCTTGACAGTTGCCTTTGACAGTTCATTTTGATACTTCTAACAGTTCCAATGAGCTTGACAGTTAATAGTTTAATGCATATTTTACACAGATTCATGTCTAATTTTAACAATCTCAAGGGCACCTGACCTCCCCCAAAGGGTACCTGACCTCTTTCAAAAGTGTCCCAGGGCCATATTCAAAAGGGCACCCCACCTCGCCTCTCCATCAGAATAGCTATGGCATCTGTGACTGCCAAATTTTGTATGCATCATGGCTGTTTCCCATACCTGAAGGATGCTTTGGTGGTGGTCATAGAGCAGCTGGACATTGACAGAATGGAAGCCCATCTAATTGATGAAGCCCGTGGCTGGTCTGTTTAAGGATTAGCACATTAAGGGGTTAATGTCCTGTTGCTACATCTCCTTCCAATTCTTCCCTGGGAATTTCTCCAAAGTCTAGCTCCCTCAATGGGCTGAAAGTGATGGACTAAGCCATGTGTTGTCAACGTTTCAAACTTGCCAATGTATGTTGAGCACTGGATAATGGAGAAGAAAATGAAGGAGGCAATGGCAGAGCTGCATAAAGGTAATGCTTTATTGGTATGGTTCCAAAAAGTAGTAATGTTCATAAGAAACATCTATGTTATAATGGCCAAATGCATGTTGTCATTTACACCATGTACTGGGGGAATCTAGCAATGGCCCTGAACACAATGGCTCTCAACTTGACTGTACAGTTCCATGCAGAAACATAGCCGCTGCCCCCTTGAACATAGCACCGGTCACCACCTTGTGCATCGATGCACCATAACCTGTGAAATTCGACACATATATCTACTGGTAAGATCTAAAAATGTAGAAGCTTCACAGTGATATTCTGTGCCACAGCCATTGGGTGTCCACCAATCCGCATGGGTTTCAGTTCATCCTGCAGCATGGCACATAGGTCAGTGACAGTATCCCTAAAGAGGTGCAGTCTTCACTTACACTGCTGCTCGGACATTTGCAACTACTTGAACCTCAGATGGTAGACCCTCTCATGAAGGTACCCTCTTCAACCTTCAGGAGACTGGTCATGTGTCCTTCTGCATCCTTCTCCAGCATCCCTACCCTGAGGGTGGCCCACTTGTTGGCCCTGTAGTTGTGGATGTCCTGTTGCCATTTCCTGTTGCTTCCTCTTTCCCTCTCTGCTGATGCTCCTCTTCCTCCATGGGTGCCCCGAAACCTGGGTAGATGAGGCTCATGGAAGGTGACCTCCTTCAGTGTGCGATGCCTTCTATCCACCACCCCTTTCACTCATTCATTTCTTTTGAACACCCTGGCACCATGCCTCCACAGTGCTGTCGCTTTGTACCCCCTCCTGCCTTTGGTTTCTGGTGCCCATGCTGCTGCATCTTCCTTAGCATGGCCCCCTGATTCTCTTGTGGCTGTCAGAGAGAGTCAGCACTGAGCTTTTGCTTGCTTGTTGCTTCCTTTAACTAGGTGAGGTTCTGAAGCCCAGTGGTTCCACTGCTCCATTAATACAATTCAAAACGAGTCGTAAAATTACATTCAGTTGGCCAGTTAAGTGCTTGAATTAGTTTCTCGCTGTGTCGGTGTGCCGAGTCCACCCTTCATGCAGAAATGATGTGAAGGCAAGTGCAACATCCACGTTCGGGTTTTGCACCCTACTCTGCTCCCTAACCTATTCAAAGTAGCCAAGTAAAATCCTGGCCTCTGATTTTGTCTCCCTTTCCAACAGACGTTGCCTGAGCTGTTGAATGCTTTGCAGCAGTTTCTGCTTTTTATTTGAGATTTCCAGCATCTACTCCATTTTGCTTCTGTGTTCATGATGATGCTCAGTAAATGTGCTTCCATGTGTGAGCATGACCTCACCTTCCTGATAAGCTGCATGACAAGGCAGACATGTCATCCTGTTTATTGTCTACATATCAGGACTTAGTGTTTTATAAAGGTATACAAAATTAAATGCAAGCTGTCTATTTAGAGGATTTTGGTAATGTCCGGTTAGGGAACGATGCAGGAAGATTTGAGCCATGGTTAAGTTAACTTGGGGTAAAATTTTTAGCTCGGCGGGCGGCCTTGCGTCCAACCTGCTCAAGTGTAAGATGATGCAGGGTTGACGTTGGGCGAGCATCCCAAAATCAACATGCAGTCACGGGA
Organism: Carcharodon carcharias; assembly: GCF_017639515.1. Taxonomy (NCBI): domain Eukaryota; kingdom Metazoa; phylum Chordata; class Chondrichthyes; order Lamniformes; family Lamnidae; genus Carcharodon; species Carcharodon carcharias. The sequence goes on from NC_054469.1 coordinate 62,472,196, forward strand.
TATTTTATTTGACGGGTGCGTGCTGAAGTCAGCAGTGCGCCCGCTGACAATTAAAAGGCCTGTTAAGGCCATTGAACGATCAATTAACTTGAACTTTTCACTGCCCGTCCAACATTACCGTTGGCGGGCAGGCGAAAAGGCCAAGTGGCCTTTGCACTTTTTAGGAAATCTCATCCACGGGCGGGATGAGGTTTCCTAAAGCAGATAAAAATAAAATAAAAATTTTAAAATTTAATTAATAAGATGAACCGGCTCAGGTGACAGAGTCACATGAGGGGATATGTTTCATCACATTTTTACTTTACTTTGGGCAGAATACTGAGCTCAATGGGCGGGCGTGCATCTGACCCAGCTGAGCATTAAATGCCGTGCGGTGATGTCAGGCAAGCGTCCCGACCTCATCGCGTAGTCCCGCGGTATTCCATTCGGCGGGCAAGTACCGGAATTACCAGCGCGCCTGCTGACAATTAAAAGGCCTATTACAGCCATTAAAAACATGATTAATGTCAAATTTACGCTGCCCATCCAACCTTACGGTTGGCGGGCAGGCGAAAAGGCCGAGTGACCGTTGCACTTTTTAGGAAACCTCATCCATGGGTGGGATGAGGTTTCCTGAAGCAAATTAAAATTAAAATTTTACACTTGAATTAAATACATGTCCCTGCTCACGTGACAGAGTCACATGAGGGGACATGTTTTATGACATTTTTATTTCCTTCAATAGTTTTTCTAAACAGTGCTTCATCTCCCTGAGGCAGCTCCGTGCCTCAGGGAGATTGAAACGCACTTTTGCACTCATGTGTGAAGCTCATGCTAGGCCCGCTCGCCCTCCTCCCCCCGCCCGCACAGGCACTGCTAAACGCTGGGTGGGACTTAATTGGCCCATCCACTTAAAACCGCAGTGCAGTGCTCATCGCGGAAAGAGGGCGGCTTCCTGACCGCCCCCAGCCACCCCTGCCGAGCATCCCCACCAAGTGCAAAATTCTGCCCTTCATTTTATTTATAACACTTCATCCCCCTGAGGCAGTGAAACGCCCTCAGGGAGATCATGAAGCGTGCTCTCATGCGCACACGCTAAGGTCGCACTCACCCCACTTGCCCTCCACTTCACCCGCACAGGCAGCGCTGAGCGCTGCCACTCGTGTTTCACGCTGGGCGGGCCTTAATTGGCACGTCAGCATGAAATCGCCTTCTGTACCCGATCGAGGGTGGTGTTCGGCTTCCCAACTGCCCACGCACCCCCCACACTGAACCCGCCCGACATGGGTGAAATTCTGCCCCTGGTCTTTGAAAATCCCACTGAGTAAAAGAGAGAAAACAAACCAAACAAATAATAGTGGCACTGGCAATCACAACTAGAGGGACTATGAAGAGGGAAGAGAGATAAAAAATGAGCGAAAAGGAGAGAAGGGAACTATACCAGTCCTTCTGTTATAGTGTACTGAAGGCTGCATTATTGGTTCTATTTTGAGTGATGGAAACCAAGTGTGGAATTGAAAGAAGGCTCTAGAAGTGGGAAATGTGGTGGGTGGGGTGAGTTAATTAGGCAGGAGCCGCTATGTCAAAATCACGATGACATGTTCAGAATGAAAAATTAAGTCGGTGGCATGACAAGGCAGGTAGGGCCTCATTCCGTCCCATGGCAGCTTTTTATATTCCATTTGATTGCAATGAATACTCATTATATTAAAGCTTTCTGATATAATTCCTACCTTCAAGATAAAGTCAGTGGTGTACGAGAATCTTGTGGCAGCCGATTCATATTCATTTAAAGGTGGCGCGCACCAGTTGGCTTTTTGCAGTTATGTCTGCCATTCCCTTTGTTGTGCTGTATGGCGCAAGGGAGGGGAGCAGGAGAATGACAGCTTGCGTGGAGGCTTGGGACCACAAGGGAAAGTCAGGAGTAAGGGGGGGCGGTGGGGGGTTGGGGAGTTCAGATGGGGCCACGCAGGAGTGGAAAAGAACTCCAAGGGAGGATCGGGTCAGGGCATGGGAGAATGGAAGAGGCCTCCAAAGGGGGATATGAACTGCAATTTTGGCAGCATGCAGTGGGAAAGGCCTGGGGTCTTGGATGTGGTTGGGGGGCTGATGGCCGGGTGCAGTCAGTGTAGTTAAACAAAATGAAGGGCAGAGTCAATGCTATCTATATGTGAGTCCTGTGCATCAAACTCAGGGTGCTGGTTGGCAGAGGGAATGTTCACAGTCACAGGAGGGAGTTGGATTTGATAGCGGGGGTGGGGAGCAGATCCAGTCTGAGGTAGGGATAGTCTAAGGTTTCGTAGGATGGGTCACAGGATCTAATGGAAGACCACAAGATCATCAAGAATTATAACAAGAGTAAGCTATTTGGCCCCTCGAATCTCCTCCACCATTTAATAAGATCATGGTCAATCTGATTGAGGGAAGTCCATTTTCCTGCCTTTAACCTTTAACTCCATTGTCAATCAAAAATCTGTTCCAACTCAACCTTGAATATATTCATTGACCCAGCCACCACTGCTGTCTGGGGAAGAGAATTCCAAACACTAACAAATTTTTCATCAAATCCGTTTTAGTTGGGAGATCACTTATTTTTAAACTATGCCCCCTAGATCTAGATTCCCCCATGAGAGGAAACATTCTCTCAGCATCTACCCTTGCAATCTCTCTCAGAATCTTATCGTTTTCAATAAGATTACCCATCATTCTTCTAAACTCCAGAGGATACAGGACCAATCTGTCCAATCTTTCCTCATAAGACAACCTTTTCAGCCAGGAATCAGCCTCGTGAATCTTCTCTGAATTGCTTCCAATGCAAGTGTATCCCTCCTTAAGTAAGGTGATCAAAACTGTACACAGTGCTCTAGGTATGGTCTCACCAATGCTCTGCACAGTTGTAGCAAGACTTCCCTACTTTCATACTCCATTCCATTGCAATAAAGGCCAACATTCCATTTACCTTTCTAGCTATTTGCTGTACCTCCAGGCTGATTTTTGTGATTCACTTACTCCAGATCCTCCTGGACTGCAGCATTCTGCAGTCTCTTTCCATTTAAATAACACTCCGTGTTTCTATTCTCCCCATCAAAGTGGACAACCTCTCGTTTACCCACATCTGCCAATGTTTTTCCCATTCACTTAACATATCCGTATTACTTTGCAGACTCTTTGGGCTGAATTTTCCGTGCCCGTTGGCGGTGGGTGTGTTTGGTGGCGTGAGCGGACATATTGGAGAGAAGGCCAAAAACCGGTTTCACGCCGGAGTGAAACCAGTTTGCAATCATCCGTTCTGCCCGTCAATGGCAGGCTGCATTTTCCACCATCAGACATGGGGAACTTCATTGTAAATACATCTGTATGTTATAAAAGTCCAGCTTGCCAGAATCATGCCACCACGCTGGATCGTCTAAGGACGTTGGCGTGATTGCACACCGACATGTTTCACAACTGAACATAAGCGAAGTGTACCTGGTGAGCTGCACTTCACTCAGGATTTTGAGGTTTGTTTGCCTATCTTGCATCGGGCAACACTCACGGCTGAGGAGGCAGTCTCCAGAGGAGATGAGCCCAATTGGAGATGAGGGTATGTGTGAGAGGTTGGCTGAGATTTTCCGTGTCCATTGGCGGTGGGTGTGTTTGGCGGCGTGAGCGGACTTTATGGTGAGAATGCCAAAAATTAGTTTCGCGATGCAGTGAAACCAGTTTGCAATCATCTGCTCTGCTCGCATGCTGACATGTTTCACAACAGCATATAAAAGGCGTGCACTTGGTGGTCTGCACTTTGATGGGAACTCAGCAGTGAGTCACAGTAACATTGCAGAGCACAGTGACATTGTTGGACTTCAAGGTTGAAGTGCATTGAGGGGTGGGGCAAGGGCTGCCCTGCAGTTGAGGTGCATTGGAGGGGGGTAAGGGCTTCCCTGCGGATGAGGCACGTTCAGGAGGGGCAACAGCTGCCCTGTAGCTGAGGCATGTGGAGAGGCAGGGGCTGCCCTGCAGTTGAAGGTAGTGCACAAACATGAGTGGGGTGGGGGGTGGTGGGGTTGGGGGGGGGGGTGGTGGTGTGTGTGTGTGGTGGTGGGGGGGGGGTGCGGTGTAGGTGGTCAAGGGAATTAGCCACTCATTAAGGAAACCTCGTACAAAGTGACCATTGCTCTGCAGCTGAGACAGTTCAGGCGCAGCCACATTGATATGAATGGAGTCGGGTTTCTACCTTCTCTGCCCACTCAAGCAATGCAGAGGCATCAAAGTGTCACCAAATACCATAAGACCACAAGACGTAGGAGCAGAAGTAGGCCATTTGGCCCATCAAGTCTGCTCTGCCATTCAATGAGATCATGGCTTGAGCTGATAATCCTTAACTCCAATTTCTTGCCTTTTCCCCATAACCCTTGATTCCCTTACTGATTGAAAAACTGTCTATCTCAGCCTTGAATGTACGAAGCGACCCAACCTCTACAGCCCTCTGTGGTAAAGAATTCCGCAGATTGACTACCCCTTGAGAGAAGAAATTCCTCCTCATCTCTATTTTAAATGGGCACCCCCTTACTCTGAGATTATGTCCTCTGGTCCTAGACTTTAGACCATAAGACCATAAGACATAGGAGCAGAAATTAGGCCATTCGGCCCATCGAGTCTGCTCTACCATTCAATCATGGCTGATAAGTTTCTCAAGCCCATTCTCCCACCTTCTCCCCATAACCTTTGATCCCCTTACCAATCAAGAACATATCTATATCGGTCTTAAATACACTCAATGACCTGGCCTCCACAGCCTTCTGTGGCAATGAATTCCACAGATTCACCACTCTCTGGCTAAAGAAGTTTCTCCTCATCTCTGTTCTAAAAGGTCTTCCCTTTACTCTGAGGCTGTGCCCTCAGGTCCTAGTCTCTCCTACTAATGGAAACATCTTCCCCATGTCCACTCTATCCAGGCCTTTCAGTATTCTGTAAGTTTCAATCAGATCCCACCCCCCCATTCCTTCTAAACTCCATCGAGTATAGACTCAAGAGTCCTCAAACATTCCTCATATGTTAAGCCTTTCGTTCCTGGGATTGTTCTCGTGAACCTTCTCTGGACCTTCTCCAGGGCCAGCGCATCCTTCCTGAGATACGGGGCCCAAAATTGCTCACAATTTTCTAAATATGGTCTGAGCAGAGCCTAATAAAGCCTCAGCAGCACATCCCTGCTTTTATATTCTAGTCCTCTCTGAATTCTCTCCCCATTTAGAAAATAGTCTATGCCTCTATTCTTCCTACCAAAGCGCATGACCTCACACTTCCCCACATTGTATTCCATCTGCCACTTCTTTGCCCATTCTCCTAACCTGTCCAAATCCTTCTGCAGCCTCCCTGCCTCCTCAATACAACCTGTCCCTCCACCTATCTTTGTATCATTTGCAAACTTAGCCAGGATGCCCTCAGTTCCTTCATCTAGATCATTTATGTATAAAGTGAAAAGTTGTGGTCCCAACACTGACCCCTGCGGAACTCCACTAGTCACCGGCCACCATCCTGAGAAGGATCCCCACTCTTATCCCCACTCTCTGCCTCCTGCCAGACAGCCAATCATCTATCCACGCTAGTAAATTGCCTCTAACACCATGGGGTCTTATCTTACTGAGCAGCCTCCTGTGCGGCACCTTGTCAAAGGCCTTCTGGAAGTCCAAGTAGATAACATCCATTGACAGTCCTTTCTCTAACCTACTCGTTACCTCCTCAAAGAATTCTAACAGATTTGTCAGGCATGACCTCCCCTTGAGGAAACCATGCTGACTTTGCCCTATTTTACCATGCACTTCCAAGTATTCTGAAATCTCATCCTTAATAATGGACTCTAAAATCTTACCAACGACTGAGGTCAGGCTAATCGGCCTGTAATTTCCCGTCTTTTGCCTCACTCCCTTCTTAAACAGGGGGGTTACATTAGCAATTTTCCAGTTCTCTGGGACCCTCCCTGACTCCAGTGATTCCTAAAAGATTACCACTAACGCCTCCACTATCTCTTCGGCTATCTCCTTCAGAACTCTGGGGTGTATTCCATCTGGTCCAGGTGATTTATGCACATTCAGACCTTTCAGTTTTACTAGCATCTTCTCCTTGGTAATGGCCACCATACTCTTCCTCTGCCCCCCGACTCTCTTGAACTTTGGGGATGTCACTCGTGTTTTCCACTGTGAAGACTGACGCAAAGTACCTATTCAGTTCCTCTGCCATTTCTTTGTTCCCCACTACTACTTCTCCAGCGTCATCTTCCAGCGGCCCAATGTCCACTTTTGCCCTCTCTTACCCTTTATATATCTAAAAAAACTCTTGCAATCTTCTTTTATATTACTAGCTAGTTTACCCTCATATTTAATCATCTACCTCCTTATTTCTTTTTTAGTTGTCCTCTGTTGGTCTTTGTAGCCTTCCTAATCCCCTGGTTTCCCACTGCTCTTCGCCGCATTATATGCTTTCCCTTTAGCTTTTATGCTGTCCCTGACTTCCCTTGTCAGCCATGGTTGCCTCGTCCTCCCTTTAGTATGCTTCTTCTTCCTAGGGATGAATTTTTGATGTGTCTCCCAAATCACTCCCAGAAACTCACAAGGGGAAACAGCCTCTCAGCATCTACCCTTATCAAGCCGCCTAAGAATCTTATATGTTTCAATAAGGTCGCTCCTCATTCTTCTGAACTCCAATGAGTACAGGCCCAACCTACTCAACCTCTCCTCATAAGAAAATCCCTCCATACCCGGGATCGACCGAGTGAGCCTTCTCTGGACTGCCTCCAATGCCAGCATATCTTTCCTTAAATAAGGGGATCAAAATTGTTCACAGTATTCTAGGTGTGATTTAACTAGTGCCTTGTATAGTTTTAGCAAGATTTCCCTATTTTTATACTCCATTCCCTTTGAAATAAAGGCCAACATTCCATTTACCTTCCCTATTACCTGTTTAGCATATATGCTAGCTTTTTGGGATTCATGCATCCCAAAATCCCTCTGTGTTGCACCTTTCTGCAGTCTTTCTCCATTTAAGTATTATTCAGCTCCTCTACTCTTTCTGCCAGAGTACATAACCTCACATTTTCCCACATTATATTCCATCTGTCAAGTTTTTTCCCACTCACTTAATCTGTCCATATCCCTCTCTAGACTTCTTATGTCATCCTCACCACTTGCCGTCCTATCTATTTTTGTGTCATTCACAAACCTGGCAACAGTACATTCATTTCCCTCATCCAAGTCATTAATATGCATTGTAAATAATTGTGGCCCCAACACTGATCCCTGTGTCACTCCACAAGTTCCAGGTTGCCATCCTGAAAATGTCCCTCTTATCCCAACTCTCTGTCTTCTATTCGTTAGCCAATCCTCTATTCATGCTAATATGCTACCCCCAACACCATCTTATGGCTCTTATTAAGTATTGCCTTATGTGCGGTACCTTGACAATGCCTTCTGGAAATCCAAATATATTACATCCACTGATTCCCCTTTAACAATCCTGCTTGTTACCTCCTCAAAGAACTCTAATAAGTTTGTCAGGCATGATTTCCCCTTCATGAAGTCATGCTGACTCTGCTTGATTATATTATGTATTTCTAAATGCTCTGCTATTATATCCTTTATAATAGACTATAACATCTTCCCAATGACAGGTGGTAAGCTAACTGGCTTATAGTTACCTGTGTTTTGTCTCCCTCCATTTTTGAATAAGCGTGTTACATTTGCAGTTTTCCAACGCTCTGGGACTTTTCCAGAAGCTAAGGGTTCTTGTAAGATTATTGACAGTGCATCCACTATCTGTGTAGCTTCTTCCTTTAATATCCTAGGATGCAACCCATCAGGTCCAGGGGACCTGTCGGCTTTTAGCCCCATTAGTTTCCCTAGAACTTTTTCTCCACTGATAGTTGTTGCATTTATTTCCTTCTTGCACCTGCCGCCTTTTGCCTCTTGACTATTTAGTATTTTTGGAATGTTATTAGTGTCTTGTCCCGTGAAGAATGATACAAAGTATTTATTCAACTCCTCTGCCATTTCCTAGTTCCCAATTATTATTGCCCCAGCCTCATTCTGTAAGGGGCCTATGTTCACTTTGGCCTCTCTCTTCCTTTTTATATATTTAAAGAAGCTTTTACTGTCCATTTTTATATTACTTGCTAGTTTACCCTCAAGATTTATTTTCTCCCTCTTTATTACTTTTTTGATCATTTTTTGTTGGCTTTTAAAACTTTCCCAGTCCTCTGGTTTATCACTAATCTTTGCCACATTGCAGATTTTTTCTTTCAATTTTGTACTATCCTTAACTTCCTTGGTTAACCATGGTTGGTTTATCCCCTTCCTACAATCCTTCTTCCTCACTGGGATATCTCTTCGTTGTGAGTCATGAACTATTTTCTTAAACGTCTGTCATTGTTCATCAACACCCTTTTCTGCTAAACTCCTTTCCCAGTCCACTCCAGCCAACTCTGCCCTCATTCCTTTGTAATTACCCTTATTTATGTTTAGCACATTTGTTTCTGGCCCAAGTTTCTCACTCTCAAACTGAACACTAAATTCTACCATGTTATGGTCACTATTTCCTTGGGGATCTTTTACTCTGAGATCATTTATTAAACCTGCCTCATTAAACATTATCAGATCCAAAGTAGCCTGATCCCTCACTGGGATATCTCTTTGTTGTGAGTCATGAACTATTTTCTTAAACGTCCGCCATTGTTCATCAACACCCTTTTCTGCTAAACTCCTTTCCCAGTACACTCCAGCCAACTCTGCCCTCATTCCTTTGTTGGACCCACAACATATTGTTCTAGGAAACTATCTTGAATATTCTCTATGAATTCTTGCTCATGGCTACCTCTGCCAATTTGATTTTCCCAATCTACATGAAGTCTAAAGCCATCCATGATTAATGCAGTGTCTTTTTTATATGTCCTCATTATCTCCTGATTTATCCTCTGTCCTACAGTATAGCTACTGTTAGAGGGCCTATAGACTACTCCCACCAGTGTCTTCTTCCCCTTGTTATTTCTTACCTCCACCCAGATCATTTCTTGCTATCTTACTTATTCCATTTCGTACTAACAAAGCTACCCCACCATCCTTTCCTTTCTGCCTGTCCTTTCAAAAAGTCACATATCCCTCAATATTTAGTTCCCAGCTTTGATCTCCTTGTAACCATGCCTCCATAATAACTAAGTTCATGCCCATTAACTTCTATTTTTGCCGTTAATTAATTTATTCCGAACACTACATGCATTTAACTAAAGAGCCATTAATTTTGTCTTTTTACTATTTTTCTCCCTTTCACCCTATTTGCTGCTTTTTTACAGTGCATCCACTACTCTGTCCCTTCCTGTCACACTCTGGGTATCATTACTTAAATAGCTGCTCTGCAATGCTGCCATATCCTTTTGCTTTGTAAGCCTATGTATCCCCTCTCCAGAACCCTCCCCCACTCTATTTAGTTTAATGCCCTCTCTACAGCCCTAGTAATTCAGTTCGCCAGGACACTGGTCCAGCATGGTTCAAGTGAATACCATCCCCTTCTACCCCAGTCCCCCATGAACTGAAACCCATTCCTCCCACACCAATCTTTGAGTCATACATTTAACTCCTTGACTTTATTTACCCTATGTCAGTTTGCATGTGGCTCAGGTAGTAATCCTGAGATTATTACCTTGAAGGTTCTGCTTTTTAATTTAGCTCCCAACTGTTCAAATTCTTTCAGCAGAACCTCCTTTCTAGTCCTATCAATGTCATTAATACCAACGTGGACGACGACAACTGGAAACCTCCCCTCCCACTCCAAGTTCCTCTCCAGCCCTAAAGAGATGTCTTTAACCCTGGCACCAGGCAGGCAACACAGCCTTCGGGACTCATGCTCATGGCTGCAGAGAACAGTATCTATCCCCCTAATTACACTGTTCCCTACCACTACTATGTTTCTATTTTCTCCCCACATTTGAATGGCTTCCTGTATCATGGTGCTGTGGTCAGTTCGCTCATCCTCCCTGCAGTCCCAGCTCTCGTCCACACAGCCTGCAAGAACCTCTTAACTGTTGGACAATTGCAGGGGCTGAGGCTCCCCGAACGCTATCCCCTGGTCCTCCCTATACCCGCTTCACCTGCAGTCACACCCTCCTGTCCCTGATCACAGACCAAATTTGAATTACCTAATCTGAGGGATGTGACCGCCTCCTGGAGTAAAGTGTCCAGGTGACTTTCCTCATCCCTGATGTGACTCAATGTTTGCAGCTCAGACTCCAGTTCCCTAAGTTGGATCCAAAATTCCTCAAACTGCAAACACTTACTATCGGTTCACTCTGGATCACCTTAGTGCAGCAGCAACACATCACCCGCCCTGCCATCACTATCATATTTAATTTAATTTATTTATTTATTACTCTAGTATCCCTGCTCTATACACTTGTAGAGTCCTTCGCTATTTACACTTTATTGTAATTCTTCTTTTACACCGGTATTGATCTTATACTTAGCAGACTATTTTTAAGAAAAAGAGAGAAAAAAAAGATTAGAGACCTGAACGCAAACTAAAGACCTTACTTTTACTTCAGAAATGCTCACTAATCCTCCTCACCAGTTTCCCTGCAACCATGTCACGCTGTGGTTTGTGACATCTCTCCGCCGCTGGTCTCACATGAAGCCTCCCTGCTCTCCATGCTCTTTTTAAAATGAAGTCTCCTTGCTCTCCACGCTCTTTATAAAATGCCCCAGAGCTTTACACCCCTCAGGCACAGACTGCAATGTGATGAGCATTTCAGTGGACTGTAGAACAGTTGGACGGCTGGGCACATTGTACAGTCTCCTTGCTAAAGCTGGCCATGGAGCAGTCACTAATGGAGGTGCTTGCAGCCCCTTGCAATGTCATCGTCCCGCCTTGGACCAGTCTCCCCCATGGTTCTAGCTAACAGTGCAGACTTGCAGTGTGGGTTAGGAGAATGCCTGCGCCTGAGCTGAGAGCACAGCATGCAGTCCAGTGGGTAAAACTGCCACTGATCGGTTGAGTGAAGTGGGGTGGAAGTGGGTGGGCTTCGGGCATCCACGCAGTGCACTAATCTCCGGCAATCCATCTCCAGGATGCATTAAGGAGCCTTCAGTCTGAACCAAGGCAGGTCCTTAGTACACCCATGCTAACCCACATATCTCTGTCTTTCATCCTGCAGGAGGAGTGCATCAGGATCATGAAGCCTGGTGACCTAGCTATATGCCTCATGGAGAGTGAAGACGGAGGAGAAGAGAGTGACGGAGGTGCATGACTGCGCAGTGGGAGGAGCAGCACCCTCTGGAAGCAGGGGCACATGGGGCTCTTGCACACTCCACCAAAGTGCCACAGTGAGCCGTCGCTGGTCGGTGCCTAGCTAAGCCCAGGGACTATAGTCGCCGCCTTTCATTCCTGCAGATGACCGAGAACCAGCGTTACTGAAGACTGTGCATGTCTAGGGAACTGGTTGGTCATATTTACCAGCTACCACAGGATTTGGCGCCACAGGGACATGGAGGGCATCCACTGCCCATGGCCATGAAAGTGACAGTGGCTCCTTTCAGGACCCCACAGGTGCTCTCTGTGGGTATCACAAGCCTCCTATCGCAAATGCATCCATGAGGTCACAGATGCCATCTTCACGAGGGCACACAACTTTGTGCATTTCGCCCAGGACCAGGACAGCCAGGATGGAAGAGTGATTGGATTTGCCTAGATCTCGGGTTTCCCACAGGTGCATGCGCTCATGTGGCGCTTAGGTCTCCGTTGCAACACACGGTCAACTATGCCAACCATAAAAGCTTCCATTCACTGAATGTGCAGCTGGTGTGCGACCACCAGAAACGCATCCTGCAGCTCTATGCACAGTGCCCAGGGATTGTCCTCAACTCATACATTCTCAGTCTGTCACAGGTTCTTGATGTATTCCAGGATCCACAGAGGCTGCAGGGATGGCTCCTCGCTAACAAGGGCTACCCACAAAGGATGTGGCTGATGACACCCATGTGGCAGCCTCAGACTGCAGCAGAGCGAAGGTACAATAGGCTCATGCTGCAACTCGCAACTTGGTGGAGCAGACAATTGGGATGCTGAAAATGAGTTTCCAGTGCCTGGACCGGTCTGGTGGAGGCCTGCAATATATAGTTCACATGAGGGTGTCATTGTGGTCGTCTGCTGTGCCCTTTACAACCTGGCGCTGCATTGGAGAGTCAAGTTGGCTGCCGAGGAGTTGGAGAAGCTGGCGGTCTCCTCCGATGAGGAGGATGTTGACTGATGAGAGTGACGATGTCCTCGAAGGCGACAATGACAGGATGAGAACCTCACCCTGGCCAGACGAGACAGGTGTGCTCGGAGGCCCTCATAGCTGTAGATTTGTGGAGGATGATGTCGACTTGCAGTGAGGAGACACCATGGATCCTCAGATTGCATCTATGAACATTTGACTCCAGTCTGGTTTATGGCAGCACACATACCCTCTGTGAGAATGCTCCTGTCATGAAGATGCAATGGAGGCCCTAATAGTCACTCGATTGCAGGAAGAGGATGATCTGCAGTGAGGACCTTCCATAGATCTTCACAAAGCCTCTGAGAGCATCTGACTCCTGTCTGGCCAAGGTTAGTTCACATGAGCTCTGTGATCGGGATCATATCATACAGATGCAGCCATGATACTTTTAAAGCATCTGATCCTTTGATTGCCCTTAGCACCTGAGCTCTGGTCACAGATGCTGAAGAGATAGGAACCAGCCCCACCTTAAAGGCGCTGAGAGCACACAGAGAGAATGATGGAACACTGTGACGCCTGCCCACGACATTCTGGCAGCAATGACAAGAGCCATCAAGGTGCAGGCATCAGTAACGTGTCCAGGGAGTGTGAGGCCGGACCATCCTTTGGTTTGAAGGCTGCACAAAGCACAGGAAAGACGCTCTGGGCTGAGACACCTGCCTTTATCTTGTGCAGAAAGGTTTCACATCTGAGTGACATGATCAACAGAACAAGGAACTATAGGCAAGGAGACATTCTTGGGAGTTAATTGACAATAGTGAACATTATGTACAAGCGATTAACATCTGTGTCCAGGCTGGGCAACTAATTCTCCTTAACGTTCCTAACCCAGTCTTGGTGCTCCCCGGCCATCTACAGCAGAGGTGGAGGCAGCCTGCTGACCTGTCTGTGTTGACCTTGGCAGAAAGGGCCGAGATCTGCAGGGCTCTGGATTGCTTTTGGGTGGTACATCTGCTGATCCTCTCCCCTATTTGTGCCTAAGGGCCCCTGGCTGACTCCTCGAGGAGAAGGGATAGCTGGCGTGAGATCGAACTCCCTCGCATCCCTTTTGCATACAGACATTGTTGGAGACCAACTATGGCTTCAGCAATGGAATTCATCCTGTGCAGTAGTGCAGGAGTAGCATCCAGGACCAAGGTCTCTATGGCAGTCACCTTCGATGTGTTGGCATTACGATGCTATCACCTCAGCCTGAAGGCGGATGGATTCTTCCATCGTGCCTTGCAATCTGAGGAGTGCTGACGACATCCCTTCCTGATGTTCCCAAGCTTACCTTTGTAGCTCCAACAACTGTGACATGTCTGAGCCCAGAGGCTCATCATCTGACTCAGACTTAGCAAATTTCTGGCCTCCAGCAGTCCTCCGAGTGCTGGGAAGTGCCTGTCACCACCTGCTGTGGATCAGACAGTGCAATGTGCTCGCCAGATTGTGATCCCAAGATTGCTCTAAAGCCAGATGCCACTGAGGTGTGTCTCTCTGCACTGGTGGAGGGTGTGGGTGAGCACTGTGACGGGACTTCAAGAAGGGTGCCTCCAGATTCCTCTTCAGAGGTTTCTTCAGGGCTTGATTGGAGGCCCTGGGTCATGGATTCTGTCGGCTGTTTCCCAGATGTGCCTGCGAAAGCAAGGAGAGATAATTAGTGCATGGCTGTGGCCTGTGAAACAGGACACCTCACTCACAGCATGGTTGTCTGATGGGTGTTGCACTGCTGGATCCTCACTTGGTAGAGCAGCACCGACCTCACCATCAGCACAGGACCGGTCCAGATCCTTGCCGGCCAGCTGGATGGCTCTGTTTTCAAAGTCCGTGAGGACCTTTATGTCAGGCACCAGTCTGTGAACTCTCCCTCTTGTTGTGTGCCAGCACGTCCTGCATGAATTGAGATGGAGGGAGTGTAAGCAGGACGCCTGCCAGGCCAGATGATAAGTTTGCCTGGCATGTGTGAGTGGTGAGTGGTCCCGTGGACAGGATGAGGGCAATGAAGGTGTGTGAGAGAGTAAATGGTGATGCGCCTTGAAATGGCAGTGAGCGAGGGCCCTGTGGATGTGTGACGGGTTTGTGAGTGTGTGAGTTGAAAGTGATGAGAAGAGTGACTTACCCTGATGGAACTGGGTGGCTGTCCTCATTTGAAGGGTGTTGGCGCTGATCACTGCTGCTCCCGCTTCCCAAGCCTGCTTGGTCACGCCGCTGCCCACCCTGCAGCCACAGCGGGGTTGGAGGACATCACGGCAGGCCTCCACTGCATCCAAAACGTGTTCCAGTGATGCATCATTAAGCCTGGGGCTGCAGTCTTTTTGCTTTTTGTGGACATCTTCCCTGCAGTCGTCCTGAGCTGGAAGGACTGAGAGGTGTGAGTACGGCTATTTCTTTTCATATGGCGTCCGGCATGATGAAACATTGAGGTGATGGCGTGGCAGTTGAATGAGAGGCTGCTCGACATGGGAATATTGTGCTTCCCGATAATGCATAATTAATGCGCTGGGTTTGGTGCAATATGGTGTGAAAAGCCGCCATTGCAGCTGATGGGTAAAACATCATTTTACCGGCCAGCTATCACACTTAGTGCAAACCTGGGATGATTCTGCCCAGTGAGTGAGATGCCAGTGAATGTGTGATGGGATTGAGTGTGTGAGTTTAGAATGATGAGATGGTTGCCTTACAGTTGTGGCATGGCTGAGATCATTTATCTTTATTTTTTCTCCACTGGATAGTTGACCTCTTCTGTGCAGCATTGGCACTGATCATCACTGTCATTGGCTACAGTCTGTCCCGTCATCTAAGTCATTTATATAGATTACAAATAGGTGAAGGCCCAGCACGGATCCCTATTACTAACAGTTTTCCAACCTGAAAATGACCCATTTTTCCTGGTTCTCTCATCCTTTTCGTTACCCAAACCTCTACCCAGATATTTCCCCCATTCCATGAGATCTTATCTTGTGCAGTCACCTTTTATTTGTTACCTTATTGAATGCTTTTTGGAAATCTAAATGCACTACATCTACTGATTCCCCTTTATCCATTCTGCTTGTTACAGCACTAATGAACTTTAAAAAATTTATCAAATACAATTTCCCTTTCAGAAACCATGTTGACTCTGCCTGATTGTGTTATGATTTTCTATGTCTGTCACACACACGTGCTACAGAAGAGTGTTACCCAGGACCACGAATGTACCATTGGCCAGATGTCAAGCAGGCTATGATGACTGAGATCTCAGAACCTGTTGTATTATGACAGTCCTTCCTGTAAGGACTCCATCCCATTCTCTCAGTTCCTTCGCCTCCGTCGCATCTGTTCCGATGATGCTACATTCAAAAACAGTTCCTCTGACATGTCCTCCTTCTTCCTTAACCAAGGTTTTCCACTCACGGTCGTTGACAGGGCCCTCAACCGTGTCCGGCCCATCTCCCGCGCATCCGCCCTCACGCCTTCTCCTCCCTCCCAGAAACATGATAGGGTCCCCCTTGTCCTCACTTATCACACCACCAGCCTCCGCATTCAAAGGATCATCCTCCGCCATTTCCGCCAACTCCAGCATGATGCCACCACCAAACACATCTTCCCTTCACCCCCCTTATCGGCATTCCGTAGGGATCGCTCCCTCCGGGACACCCTGGTCCACTCCTCCATCACCCCCTACTCCTCAACCCCCTCCTATGGCACCACCCCATGCCCACGCAAAAGATGCAACACCTGCCCCTTCACTTCCTCTCTCCTCACCGTCCAAGGACCCAAACATTCCTTTCAAGTGAAGCAGCATTTCACTTGCATTTCCCCCAACTTAGTCTACTGCATTCGTTGCTCCCAATGTGGTCTCCTCTACATTGGAGAGACCAAACGTAAACTGGGCGACCGCTTTGCAGAACACCTGCGGTCTGTCCGCAAGAATGACCCAAACCTCCCTGTCGCTTGCCATTTCAACACTCCACCCTGCTCTCTTGCCCACATGTCTGTCCTTGGCTTGCTGCATTGTTCCAGTGAAGCCCAACGCAAACTGGAGGAACAACACCTCATCTTCCGACTAGGGACTTTACAGCCTTCCGGACTGAATATTGAATTCAACAACTTTAGGTCGTAAGCTCCCTCCCCCATCCCCACCCCCTTTCTGTTTCCCCCTTCCCTTTTTTTCCCAATAAATTATAAAGATTTTCCTTTTCCCACCTATTTCCATTATATATAAAAAAAAACCCCACTAGAGCTATACCTTGAGTGCCCTACCATCCATTCTTAATTAGCACATTCGTTTAGATAATATCAATAATATTAATTTTAACACCTATGTGTTCTATTGTACTATTGTCGTTGACATCTTTTGATGATCTGCTTCTATCACTGCTTGTTTGTCCCTACAACCACACCCCACCCCCCCCCACCTCTTTGTCTCTCTATCTCTCCGCCCCCCACACACACACCTTAAACCAGCTTATATTTCAACTCTTTCTTGGACTCGAACGCAAGTTCTGTCGAAGGGTCATGAGGACTCGAAACGTCAAATCTTTTCTTCTCCGCCGATGCTGCCAGACCTGCTGAGTTTTTCCAGGTAATTCTGTTTTTGTATTATGACAGAATCTATTGTCCCTCATGTCCAACAAGATCCCAGTACAATAGAACACATAGGTGTTAAAATTAATATTATTGATATTATCTAAACGAATGTGCTAATTAAGAATGGATGGTAGGGCACTCAAGGTATAGCTCTAGTGGGGTTTTTTTTTATATATAATGGAAATAGGTGGGAAAAGGAAAATCTTTATAATTGACACTACATGTAATGGAGTGTCTGCTGAGCCCTCATGTTCCTTTATTTCCAACAGGTTTGTGACCGTCTAAATGGACACACCCATGAACTTTAAATGAAGACTGATCAAACAAATACAACACCATAAGTCTCCTTCACAATAAAGGAGATGTCTAAAATTCCTCTGCAGCCTTCAATGAATGCCAAGCATAAGGCGGGCCATTTTTGTTAGTTGACCAAGTCCCTAAAAAGGATAATTTTTAAAAATTAATTTATGGGATGTGGGCTTCGGTGGCTAGGCCAGCATTTATCACCCATCCCTAATTGCCCTTGAAAAGGTGGTGGTGAACTGCCTTCTTGAACCACTGCAGCCCATGTGGTGTAGGTACACCCACAGTGCTGTTGGGAAGGGAGTTCCAGGATTTTTACCCAGCGAATGTGAAGGAACAGCAATATATTTCCAAGTCAGGAAGGTGAGCAACTTGGAGGGGAACTTCCAGGTGGTGGTGTTCCCATCTATCTGCTGCCCTTGTCTTCTAGATGGTAGTGGTCATGGGTTTGGAAGGTGCTGCCTAAGAAGCCTTGGTGAATTCCTGCAGTGCATCTTGTAGACGGTACACACTGCGCTACTATTCACTGCTGGTGGAGAGGGTGAATAGTTGTGGACAAGGTGCCAATCAAGTGAGCTGCTTTGTCCTGGATGGGTGTCAAGCTTTAGAGAGTTGCTGGAGCTGCACTCATCCAGGCAATTGGAGAGTATTCCATCACACTCCTGGTCTGTGCCTTGTCGATGGTGGACAGCTTTAGGGAGTCAGGAGGTGGGTTACTCATTGCACCTCATTCCTAGCCTCTGACCTGCTTTTGTAGCCATAGTATTTATGTGGCTAAGTAGTTCAGTTTCTGGTCAATGGTAATCCCCCAGGATATTGATAGTGGGGGATTCAGCGTTGGGAATGTCATTGAATGTCAAGGAGCGATGGTTAGATTCTCTCTTGTTGGAGATGGTCATTGCCTGGCACTTGTGTGGCACAAATGTTACTTGCCACTTGTCATCCCAAGCCTGGATATTGCCCAGGTCTTGCTGCATTTGGACATGGACTGCTATTGAATCTGAGGAGTCATGAATGGTGCTGAACATTATGCAATCATCAGCGAACATCCCCACTCTGGCCTTATGATGGAAAGAAGGTCATTGATGAAGTAGCTGAAGATGGTTGGGCCTAGGACTCTACCCTGAGGAATACTTGTAATGATGTCCTGGACCAGAGATGACTGACTTCTAACAACCACAACCATCTTTCTTTGTGCTAGGCATGACTTCAACCAGCAGAGTCTTCCCCCTGATTCCCATTAACTCCAGTTTTGCTAGGGCTCCTTGATGCCACACTCGGCCAAATGCTGCCTTGATGTCAAGGGCGGTCACTCTCACCTCACCTCAGGAATTCAGCTCTTTTGTCCATGATTAAGTGGTAATCATCAGGAGGTTTCCTTGCCCATGTTTACCCTGATGCCATGAGGCTTTATGGGGGCTGGAGTCAATGTTGACGACCCCCAGGCAACTCCCTTCATGAATACCACTGTGCTGCCACCTTTGCTGAGTCTGTCCTGGCAGAGGGGCTAGACATATCCAGGGATAGTGATGATGGTGTCTGGGATAAGATCTGTAGGTACAATTCCGTGGGTATGACTAGTCTGTGAGACAGCTCTCCCAATTTTGGCACTAGCTTCCAGATGTTAGTAAGAAGGACTTTGCATGGTCGAAAGGGCTGAGTTTGCCATTGTTGTTTTTGGTGCCTAGGTCAATGTCAGGTGATCCATCCAGTTTCATTCATTTTTATTGAGTTTTTGATACAATTGAGGTGGCTTGTTAGGCCTCTCTAGGCTACTTAAGAGTCAATCACATTACTGTGGATCTGGAGGTCAGTTGAGGCCACATGTAGGTCAAACCAGATGAGTTTGGCAGATTTCATTCTCCAAAGGGCATTCGTGATCCAGATGGGTTTTTTACGGCAATTGTTCATGGTCATCATTAGACTTAGAATTCCAGAATTTATTTATTTATCCGCTGTGGTGAGATTCGACCTCCAGGGCCTGAATCTTTAGCTTGGTGGGTGGGTGCGATCGGTGGGCCTGGGATCAGCCAGGAAACAGACTGCTGACCGCGATCGACCCCCGACCACGATTTCACGCTGGCTGGCCAATGAACGGACAGCCAGCATGAAGTGCGTGCTGAAAAGCTCAGAATTGCCGGGGTGGGGGTAGGAGGAGGATGGGTGCTGACGTCAATGAGGTTGTGCGTGAGAGCTGAGAGAAAGCTCCCTGAGGGCAGAGAGCTGCCTCAGGGAGCTACAGACCCGAAAGTGTTCCAATAAAGTTTTAAAAGCCAGAAAACGAATGTCTGAGCATCACAATCAGGCACCTGAAAATATAGATGATAAAAATGCTGCCCACAGATTTTTATTTTTATTTCATTCCATAACGGAAACCTCATCCCACTCCTGGGTGAGGTTTCATGAAAAATGTAAATGCTGCCTGGCTGATTTGCCCGTCCACCAACCATAAAGTTAGATGGGCGACAGAAAATAGCACATAATTGCATTGTTAATGGGCTTAATTGCCCTCTTAATTGTCGACGGGCGCGCTTCCAGCTTTTGCGCGTGCCCACCAAGTGAAATATCGCGCAAGTGCGCAATGATGTAGGGACACTCGCCCGATGTCGCCTTGCGTGATTTCATGACCAATTTGGTCGGGCATGCGCCTGCCCAATCAACATAAAATTCAGCCACTGGTTACTGGATTACCAGTCCAGTGACAATACCCCTATGCCACCGCCTCCCCCATACATATGAATGAAGTGGAAACAATATGTTGTGCAATATTTGCATGACAAAGTGAATTTCATAAATCGCTTGTACCACCTTTGTGTTCCCATAAATTCTTAAGTTTTCTTTTCCTACCATGATGTTTTGGTGTGAACTTGTCATCAGCAGCTGAGATGGAAGTAGATTGCTGAGTATGATGCCCCATTGCCTGTGATGACTTTGGTCTGCATCCTCTGGAGGTCCAGGTCCTTAAGCGTTCTGTCTTACTGGGGGTGTCCTGCATGGGTGCAGTCAACCTCCTCAGCCACACATGCTGGAGTCAGCAGGGTCAATGGTAGAGTGGAAGATGAGAGGCTGCTCACTCAGGGAGTGTCATGAGAGGAAGACCCTGAGGCAACCGCCACATAATACTCCTCCATCTGGGTGTGCAGTGGCACCTCCCTGCCCTGTTGAGGAGAAGGGGCACCTGGAGGGAGGTCAAGATGCTTCATCCCCTTCTCTTGCAGCCACTGCTGTATGGAGCCAATGGCTAGAGAGACAGAATGCAGGTCAGAGCAGATATGAATTGATTGGTCAGCCTGGCTCCATGTGGTGTCGCCATCCTCTCCATGGAGAAAGCCATGCGCTCACATGCCTGACACATGCCAGAACTCATGGCATGCATTATCTCCTCCATACTTCGTGCAAACCTACGCATAATCTCTGGCATCTTCTCCATATGCTCTCTCAATCTCTGCTGCATTTCCAGCAGGCTCCTTGTCACCACGACCAGGGGCCCATCGTCAGTGTGGTGCTCGCTGGGGTGCTGGTTCCTAACAGTCCTCCGAGTGCCTGTGGCCTCGGCTGTCACTGCCTCCATCAGCTACAGGGATACTTTTGTGCTGTGTTCACCAGAATGTGGCCCTGATTCTAAATTCGACCCCTCCACTATTCAGGTGGGTGTACTTGAACTGATGAAGGGTGTGGAAAAGGCAGACGCAGAGCACATCCTCTGGGTCACTGGTGTCATTGTGTCCAGAGATGGAGCCTTCGGCCTCCAGTGGCTGAGGCCTGGGATCTGGAATGTGGGTACCTGTAAGGGAGAACAAAATGAAACACCTTGGGCTGGATTTTATAGCCTCCCAGGTGGGTACGTTTTTGGCGTGTAAACCATGACGGGTGGCTAGCCCACCGCCTTCCTGCCCATTAAGATAAAAGCAAAATACTGCGGACGCTGGAAATCTCAAACAAAAACATAAAATGTGGGAAAAACACATCAGGTCTGGCAGCAGTTGTGGGGAGAGAAACAATTAACGTTTTGAGTCCGTATGACTCTTCTTCAGAGCCGGGTCTGTATGACCCTTCTTCAGTTCTGAAGAATCATGCGGACTCAAAACATTAACTGTTTCTCTCTCCACAGATGCTGCCAGGCCTGATGAGTTTTTCCAGCATTTTCTGTTTTTGTGCCTTCCTGCCCACCCCTGACTTAGTTCCCAGAAGGCACTAGGTGGGTGATTGCCAAAATCAGCAGCCTGCCACCATTTTAAAATAAATAATTAACAGGTAATTAAGCTTGTTACCAAGCCAATTGACCTGAATATTACACTATCCATATCCTAATACGGTTGGTGTGGGCAGGCTGGCTGGAGTGGGTAGGCCGTTTCTTGTGCACCCTGTGTGCATCTGGGGCAATCCCCAAGATGTTACCCCCAACTTTATTCCTCCCTGCCTGGCCTCCAAAGCCCGCACCCCCAACACCTCTGCCCCCTGTTAGGTGCCCAACTCCTTTCCGGGTCTGGGGGCCTTTGTTCTCTTCATCCCTGGGCCTTCTTGCAGTTCCAGCAGCAGCCACTAATGAGCTCTGGTGCTGCTGGGCCTGCTAGAGATTGGCTGGCAGCTCTCAATGGGGGGACTTCCCAGCGGGGTGGCCTTGTTTAACATGAGTTGGCTGGCCCCCGACATTTTATTCGGGGTGGGGGGGTGGAGTGTGTGGGGAGGTGGGGGCAGGGGGTTGGGTGAGCAATACGTCCCCCCATAAAATTCAGCCCATTAAAATTTCACAGAGTCTCTGAGCACAGCACAATTCCTCACATGGTCCTGAGCACCCATTAAGGCAGGTTCAATACATCCTCATCCTTCTGCCTTGTCACTCCGGCCTCCTTGTTCCCCAGCAATCTGGAAGGTTTCTTCCTCAGCAGGGGTGAGAACCTTGAAATCGGCACCCCTCCAGCCAAACTGTCACACTTTTCGGCGTCAAGTGCCATGCAGTCCTAAGGCTGATCATGCATTCACCCACCTAGCTTGGCTGCACTTTCACACAAATACATAGCCTGATGCCCACATGAGAGGCAAACCCATGCCATTTACTGGGTAGATGAAAGGAGGTCCTTGACCCTTATCCAGCACTGTACCCATGGTCTTGTATGTGCCCCACAGTTGTTAATCTCTGTGATCTTTGTCCAGGCTTCTTGGTCAGGTGAAAGGATCTCCTGTTGTCATCACTCAGAAAGAGACCTGCCACCATTCCCTGATGACCTGGGGGAGAATCTGCAGTGAGGCCTAGCTGAACCATGTGGCTAATGTACATCATTGCTCTAACATCTCAGATTATACTTGTAAAGGACTTGGACGTGACGGGGCCAGAGGGGGGTTTGTTCCAAGACGATAGATTTTAATGGTAGGGAGGGGGGAGTGATGGGAGGATAAGATGGGTGGTGGGGGGGGGTGGATGTGTCTTATAAAGGGTTGCTAAAAGCAATTGACCAAACTGCAGAATGAACGGAGGTGGACGTGGAATGTGTGGCCTTGATGCAGAGCTTCCGTGCTTGTCCAAATGGTTCTTTTATAGCCCGTCCAGACCTACTGAACTGTTGCCTGATGGTGGGACCCTTCAATGGAAATCCACCCTGCCACGTAATTGCATGTGTTTTACATGCCCTATGCCCTCTTTAAATTTTCATATGAAGCGCATGTCGGGGCACCGGCTCCCGACATGAAAGTGGAAATGGTGCCCAATTCCAGTTCCGCTGTTTGAGCAGCATGCCGCTGATTAAATTCCACTCCATAATTTCACTGTCTATTTGCACTTTTGATAAACATGGGAAACCGAGCACCAGTATGTTTATCAATTTGTAAAGATTTTATACTACAGCAGATGTCCAATTCTTCTTGGTGCAGTGCCAGCTCTTCCAGGGGACAATGGATAGTTAAAGGATAGTGCTGCAGTTACCAGGCCACACAGCTAGTTCCACTAATGATAACTGAGAAATATCAATAACTCAAAACAGCTGCACCAGCAGCAATGGGACAGCTAACTTGGATTCAGACATTGGACAGAAAATCCATGTGACAGATGCAGCTTGCTGCATTTAATCATTTATATGTCATTGGTGCAAAGAGCCACTTTGAAGGGGTGACTGACCTGCATCTAAAAATCTCCCACACAGGATGTTCCCATTGTTGCCAGTTAAATACTACCCAAATGAATCTTACTTTCTGGCTTTCTAATTCTGACATGATGGTGCATCAGCGATGCCTATCTGAAAATTGTCCACCCACACAAAAAAACAATTAAAAGTAATGATTGATTTAACATCACGGTCCATGCCATGTCTATAGGCTCATCTGCACACAAACAATAGATCTTAATGATACTGTTTACAATACTAGTTTGTGACCTTACATCACAAGTTTCATAAATAAATGTAACATGACATGAAATTGTGAACCAAATTCTCCAAGCTTGACATGTTCACCAGAGAATCATTGATATGACTCGTTTCAATTTACTTACAGCATTAAAACTATGGTGTTTTGTGTCATTTATAAAACAGAATCCTTAACAATGGCAAGCCAATTATTTTGATTTATAAATATGTGACAGAAGATTTTGGGCCTGATTTACTTCTGAATTAACACCCCCTTTGGAGCAGAAGTAGGGCAGTAAATGGAGTTAAATGAGAGCAGTAATGCCTATCACTCCAAAATGCCCACTTGATATTGCACCAGAAATGCTCTCCCAAAAGAATCAGCCATCCTCTTTAAAACCCACAGGCTGTATCTAACTGGCAGCATTTGAGTATGGCTAAACTATCTGAACCATTTTTCCTCACTTTTATCCCAATAAGCTGTCCTTGTGGTGGATACTGCGGTGAGGAGGAAATCGTGTTTCCTGCAACTGAAGGTTAGTGTTAATCTTCCTGCATGTCGATCTGCTAAGAGTTTCCGATGTTGTTAGGATTTATGCCACTAATTTTAGTCAGCTCTGAAAACATTTGGGAACCTGGGCCTGAATTTTTCAGTCGGCTCCACGCCATCATTTTATGCGGGCGGGCCAATTAAGGCCAGCCCAGTGTAAGACGCGAGCCGTAGCGCTCAGCGTGAGAGAGTCGGGGCCAGCGCTCTTTCATGCATGTGTGCAACACAGCTGCCTCAGGGAGGTTGAAGTGGTTCTCAAATAAATAAATAAATGGATCAAAAAATTATTTAAACATGTTCCCTCATGCGACTGTGTCACATGAGATGGGACATATTTCTATATTTCATACAAATTTTTGATTTAATTAATAAAAGCTTTAGGAAACCTCATCCCACTCATGGATGAGGTTTCTTAAAAAACGTGAAGGCCGCTAGGCCTTTTTGCCCACCCGCCAACCTTAAGGTTGGATGGGCAACGGCAACAATGACCTTAATTACTTCCTTAATGGCCTTAATAGGCCATTTAAATATCGTGAAACAGCGCAATGACATCGGGACGCAAGCCTGACATCATTGTGCATCATTTTACACGTCAGCATGTCAGGCCCAGCCCCCGCACACCGACTGAAAAATTCAGGCCCTGGTTTGTAAACAGGAATGCCTTTATTCTTATATGAAGAGGAGGGAAATGAAAGGTAGAAGAGGCTAGACTGGAAGATCTTGGTGTCATAAAGCTATTAATGTATATAATATTATTGGAAAATATTTTTCTTTTAAAATAGAGGTTTAGTCTGTGGGTGTGTCTTAAATGGATTAAAGCCAGTAGCCTGGGTACTTTGATGTGTACCAGTTTCGGTATGTAAGAGGGATAGAGTGTATTTTCACTTTTTGAATAGTGCATTCCAGAAGCCGGGTGAAAACTGACACCTAGATAGCAGATACCAAGCAATGTTTTTATATTACTAATAACATTGGTACTATGAAAGGGGTTTTGTTGTTAGAGAGGTTTTGTTCAGAAGTTGGTGATACAATGAGAATTAACATTCAATGAGCAGTGCTAGGTATAAATTCAGCAGTGTTGTGTGTACAAGGCAGAGGCAATGTGAGAACAAAAGTTAGCCGTAAACCTCCAACTGTCTCCACAGGAACTAAAGTGAAAAGAACCTCATTTTGAGTTCATAGGTGAAAATGCTTTGCCTGGTATCTGGTTAAGTCTATCGATTGCTGTTGCCTTAATGGAAATTAGATTGGGATTTTTTTTATTCATTCACAGGATGTAGGCTTCATTGGCTGGGTCAGCATTTATTGCCCACCCTTGTTGCCCTTGAGAAGATAGTGGTGAGCTGCCTTCTTGAACCGCTACAGTCCATGTGGTGTAGGTACACCCACAGTGCTGTTAGAAAGGGAGTTCCAGGATTTTGACCCAGCGACAGTGAAGGAATGGCGATATATTTCCAAGTCGGGATGGGGAGTGACTTGGAGGGGAACTTCCAGGTGGTTGTGTTCCCATCTATCTGCTGCCCTTGTTCTAGGTGGTGGTGGTCATGGGTATGGAAGGTGCTGTCTAAGGAGCCTTGGTGAATTCCTGCAATGCATCTTGTAGATGGTACACACTGCTGCTACTGTACGTTTGTGGTGGAGGGAGTGAATATTTTTTTTGTGGATGTGGTGCCAATCAAGTGGGTTGCTTTGTCCTGGATGGTGTCCAGCTGTTTCAGAGTTTTAGGAGCTTCCCTCATCCAGGCAAGTGGGGAGTATTCCATCACTTTCCTCACTTGTACCTTGTAGATGGCGGACAGGCTTTGGGAAGTCAGGAGGTGAGTTACTTGTCGCACAATTCCTAGCCTCTGACCTGTTCTTGTAGCCACAATATTTATATGGCTGGTCCAGTTCAGTTTCTGGTCAATGTTAATCCCCAGGATGTTGATAGTGGGGGATTCCGTGATGGTAATGCCACTGAACATCAAGGGGTCAAGGTTGGATTCTCTCTTGTTGGAGATGGTCATTGCCTGACACTTGTGTGGTGCAAATGTTACTTGCCACTTGTCAGCCCAAGCCTGGATATTGTCCAGGTCTTGCTGCATTTGGACATGGACTGCCTCAATATCTGAGGAGTCACGAATGGTGCTGAACATTGTGCAATCATCAGTGAACATCCCCACTTCTGACCTTATAATGGAAGGGAGGTCATTGATGAAGTAGCTGAAGGTGGTTGGGCCAAGGACACTACCCTGAGGAATTCCTGCAGTGATGTCGTGGAGCTGAGATGACTGACCTGCAACAATCACAACCATCTTCCTTTCTGCTAGCTATGACTCGAGACAGTGGAGAGTTTTCCCCCTGATTCCCACTGCCTCCAGTTTTGCTAGGGCTCCCTGATGCCAAACTCGGTCAAATGCTGCCTTAATGGCAAGGGCAGTCACTCTCACCTCACCTCACCTTGGGAGTTTAGTTATTTTGTCCATGTTTGAGCGAAGGCTGTAATGAGGTCAGGAGCTGAGTGGCCCTGGCGGTACCCAAACTGGGCATCAGTGAGCAGGTTATTGATAAGCAAGTGCTGCTTGATAAAAGCAGTGTTAAAAGTTATGAGAGTAGTAATTTGTAGCCGTGTGTATTTATTTTTTAACCCATATAAATTAATCAAATGTTTCATTTAGATTAATGTAAAACCTCAAGAACTTCTGATTCTGAATTTAGAGTCACATCTCAAACATATCACTTAAAGTTATAGGTTATGACAGTTGTTTAAAGTTTCCCTCTGGGATTTTTTAATAACTCAGTTTTACCAACTGCATCAGTCATAACTATGTGAGCTATCACAGGAGACATTTATCCCTTACATGCAGATACCCACACACCAGAATTTGCAGACCAGGAAGGCCTTACTTAAACTTTTCTGAATATCACTGATATGGAGAAGGCTGTGCTTCCACGAGATGCTTTTGGAGAGATATAGCTGCAAGCTACAGTCTAATTCCACAGAAGAACAGCATTGTCTGTGCCCTTCAAAGTCAGCACTGATTTGAATTTCTTTACTACTGGATTTTCCAGTCAGCATTTGGTGACCTTTGTCACATGAGCAGCTTCACTGTATACAGAAGGTGACGATGCTTTCTTCTGGGAGGTTGCGCAATTTATATCCTTCCGAATGGCACCAGAGGAATGAAGAGGGAGTGCTATCTAGTTCTATAGGTTCAATAGGTCTTTCAGGGGCATCTTTATTAAAGAGGAAGATCATGAGAGAGGGATGAAATGGAGAAGATTTTATTTGAACGTTTTCAAACCAGGTTGGAAACGAGGGTGAAAGGATTATGTAAACTACCAGCTGGCATTGACTTACAGAATTTTTTTGGCTGTGGTTGTACAGTAGCTGAACATTAATGGAGTTGTTATATATTGTTGTATTATCTGTAAGTATCTGTAAAGAGCTAGGATCTAATTATGTAGGAACTAATTGTTATGTGTACATGTTCGGGGGACCACATTTCATGGCTACATTGGAGACTCATGTGATGTGTAACAGAAGCAGTTCAATCCAGCCCTCCTTTCATACAAGGCAGCATGGCAAATATTCAACATGAAGAGTCCTCAACTTTCCAAGCTTAAAGCATGATTATCACTGACATCAAGGATCAAAAAGACAAGAAGATATAGAAGTAGTGCCCTTTCAATTCATGAAAAATGACCTCAACTACAAAAAGCCTATTGATCTCAGCCTTGAAAATTTCAATTGGCCCGGCATTCACAGCCTTTTGTGAGAGAGAGATTTTCTAGATTTAGATCCAGGTCTAGTTTTTCCGACCCTTCATGTGAAAGTATTTCCTGATTTCATTTTTAAATGGAATAGTTCGAATTATCTGATTATGTTGTCTTGTTCTGGAATTCCCTACCAGAGGCAATAGTTTCTCTGTATAAACCCTCCCATAAAAAATTTTTTAAAAACCTCGATTTTCTCCTAAACTAAAGGAATATAGACCAAGTTTATGTTATTCTAGTGTCAAGAAGATATAATAATGTCTATAATGTTATTGGAAATAATTTTAAAATAGATTTTAGTGGCATCCGTATCTATGAGCAGAATTTTCTGGCTCGGAGTGGGGGGGGCGGCAGAGCAAGAGCGGGCGCAGACCTGATTGCCTCCAGCGATCAGGTCCGTGCCGCCATTTTATGCGGCCGGGCCAATTAAAGCCTGCCCAGCCTGAATCGCGGCTCCCGAGGACAGCGGGAGTGGGCAGGTGACAGCAGGCCTGGAATGACGGCCGGGTCCAATGGCGACCCGCCGGCCTGTTTTCAAAAGCTGCTGCAACCTTTCAAAGGCTGTGAATCATGGCCAGTGGAATGGGTCCCCAGAGCGCTGCTGGTGAGCAGGCCAGGCAGGAGGGTAGGGCAAGGGGGGGGCACTGTGACCCACTTTTTTCTGATGATTGCCTTGCTGCCCTTCTCGAGGAGGTGGTAGCGCGGCAGGAGGTCCTAGTACCCCAGGACGGGAGGAGGAGACCCCCCCACATGACCAAATGTGCCTGGGAGGAGGTGAAAGAGATTGTGTGCTCCCGTGACGTGATGCGGCGCATCTGGATCCAGTGTCACAAGCGCTTCAATGACCTGTTGTGCTCAGGAAGGGTGAGTACCATGTTGGCATTGGTCACTTAACCCAGCAGGTAGGCTTTCCCCCCTGGTGCCCCTGCGCCCCGCCCAAGTGAGTATAGTGACTGCATCGAATCATTGACAGTCCGTGTCCTTCGCTGGGTGGGCCAGCAAATATTGCCCATGCTGAGGTCACCTTGAGACGGTGGTGAAGAGATGGGTTCTGCCCCGCAGCATGTGGTACACTGAGGCCCACATGACTGTTTTGGGGGCAACCTGGAGGAGCTGCACCTAGGCGCAGTGCTGGAACTCCGGGACATGTCAAAGTCAGGGTGATGACATGCTGCGAGGGGAGATTCAACATGGTGTTGGCACCAATCGATCTGCTCTCCTTTGCGCTCCACATGCTTGTGCCTCCTTGCTATGGAAGGTTAGACCATGTGGTGCCAAATGAATTGTAGGCAGCATTTGGCCAAAGGTGTGAGGGGGGGTGGCGGTGGGTCAGGGGATTGGGGACAGGCCTAGCATCTTTGTGTGAGTGTTCGGCAGCAGCGGGGTGAGGAGGCAATGGAGCCCTGCAATGTCCCACTCTGGTTGGGGTGGGCTGTCCGTGAAGAGAGTCCAGGTACAAGTTGCACTAATCAACGCTCTTCTCTCCTTTTCAGGAGAAGAATGTACATAATGCAGCCGAGCGGGTGAGGACTGGTGGAGGGCTGGCACAGTTAACGATTCTCAGCCGCTTTGAGCAGGAGGCCCTGGATTTGGAGAGGCGTCGTGTGCCCAGGTCCACAGGTGTCAGTGAGGCTGAGGTGTCATGGGCAGGTATGTTTACTCAGCAGTGAAGTCACTATTGTTCTCCCAGCAGCCATGGCAGTGCTGAATGTTCAGTGATTGAAGTTTGCAACATGGCTTGACCATTGCTTATGGAAGGATGAGCGCATAATGATCCGGGGGACAGGGATGCACATTGACATTGTCTCCATGTTAACTGATCCAATGTCCTTGTTCTTCCTTACAGCATCAGCAGAGCAGGGTCAGGAGGAGGAGCAGCAGGGGCCCCCTCTCACACCTGAGGGCCCTGAAGTCACGGACTCAACAGCATCACACCATCTCTGCCAGGCCGACATCAGTGCAGATACTAGCACCTTGGTGGGAATTAGAACATCGGCTAGTGTCCCGGGGCACAGCGGCGAGGGCACTTCAGAGTTGCTGGAGGAGACAAAGAGTGCCCATGGTGCCAGCTGTCGGAGGACTGCAGGTGACCAGGCGCATGCTCAGTCGGTGCCTGATGATGTGCCTCTGGAGTAGTTCGTGACTCAGCAAATGCAGGAAATGCAGCAGGGTGTGCAGAAGCATTTGGCGGAGATACATGAGGCTATGCTTGGTTTGGTGTCCATGTTGGAGGAGTCTATGTGGACCATCGCTGAAGCAACAAGCCTCCTGTCCGAGCGCCATGCATCCTCCATGGAGATAGTGGCAACTCTCGTGGGGAGGCTCCGCCAGGAGGCCTATCAGGGCTTTCTGGGGATGAGCTCAAACCAGCAAGCCCTCACATCGGCATTGACCTCAGCTGGTCAGTGCCAGTGTGGGAGATGGTCTGGGCATCAAGTTTCCCAGCTCGGTGCCCATCCATCTACAGTGAGCAGGGAGGTCCGAAGCAACCTCACATCAGTGTATCAGCTGGCTGGCATCTCTGTGTCTCCTGTCAGGGCACTCCAGATAAGGGCACCAGCTCCTCTGCCCCTCTCCCAGTGACTGTATCACCCGGTGAGGTTGCGACAACTGGGGAGATGCCAGCTGTGGAACTGGAAGCTCCCTCCCAGGTGGGGTCAGCACAGACTCCACCGGCCAGAGGACGACCGCCAAGGTCAAGAAGACCAATAGGACAGCAGAGTCAGCAGGCTGTCTCAAATGCCACTTCCAGCAAGGGGTCAGCACCAAGACGTGACACCCAAAAACATAAGGCACCTTAGGCCTTATGGGTTTCTCACTGGTGCTTTTGCGTAGGCCTGCAATGAGGTCTTTATGAGTTGGTGTGATTTTTAACATCTTTTTCATTTTGTTTCATTAAGTTTCTTTGGTTGCAAAAATAAATTCAGACATATCACCGTGGCTCAGGGTGCCTCTTTCCTTCTGCAGATGGATGGTTTCCAATGATGTAGTGAGCGTTTTGTGGGACATTCTGTTTTGTTAACAGGACCTTAGTTAATGTTCCTAACCAGGCAGATTTTGCACTTAGTTATTGAGTATAGAGCCTGCAGCTCAGGCTTGTCCTGGAGGTCCATCTGTGGTGTGCTAGCTGAAAGTTCGTTGGATTAAAGCCTCCCAGGTGTCCCTGCCTCCCTGGAGTATGCCCAGGTCAGTGTCTACACCCTCAGCATTTCCCTGTGCGTGCTCATCATCGGACTCACTGCTGGGCTCATCATGTGCAGCCACATCCACTGCGTCGACATCTTCATTGTCCACTGCGTCCCCCCTTTCCAGAGCAAGATTGTGGAGAGCGCAGCATGCAACCACTATCAGCGACACACAATCTGGGGGATACTGGAGTGCACCCCCTGAGCGGCCCAGGTTTTGGAAGCGCATCTTGAGAAGACCAATCGTTCTCTCCACCACAGCCCTTGTGGACCCATGGCTCCTATTGTACCGCTGCTCAACTTCTGTTCTTGGATGAGCCACATTCTGAGGGGATAGCCGTTGTCACCCAGCAGCCATCCATCCAGCCGGGCTGGAGCACTGAAGAGCCCCGGCACCTGGGAGTGTCTGAGGATGTAGGCAGTGTGGGAGCTGCCTGGGTACCTTGCACAGACTTGTAGAATCAGCATCCTGTGGTCACACACTATCTGCATGTTCATGGAGTGGAAACCCTTCCTGTTGACGAAGGCACCGGGCTCACCTGCTGGCACCTTGACGGCCACACGTGTACAGTCTATTGTACCCTGGACGCAGGGGAAGTCAGCAATGGCTGCGAAGCCTCTGGCTCGCTGTGCCTGACTTGCCTGGTCCCAACAGTAGTGAATGAAGGTCAATGCACGCCTGAACTGGGTGTCTGTAACTGCTCGACACAAGTGTGATAAGCTGATTGGGAGACACTGCAAAGATCACCCAACGAGCCCTGGAAGGAGCTAGAGGCATAGAAGTTGAGGGCAGCTGTGACCTTCAGAGCCACTGACATGGGGTGTCCACCCACACAGTTAGCGGAGATCTCAGGCCCAATCACCTGACAGATACAGTTGACTGTCTCCCTTGAGACGGACCCTCCTTCGGCACTGCACCTCTGTCATATTGAGGTCACTGCTTTGCTGCTTGTAAACCCTGGCAGCAGGATAATGGCATCTTCTGCGGCCCTGTCCGCCTTGGACTACCTCTTGGCCCTGCACCCCTTATGTCTGCACCTGACCTCCCAAAGATGGCTCCCCTGGATGCTCTCCTGGCCTCCTCCCTCTTCTAGCCTCCCTTCCTCCTCAGAGTAGACGCCTCCAGTAGAGAGTTCAGCTCACATTCCCAGGCATGGGAAGGCTTCCTGAAACATGCAGGCCCAAAATATATTCCTCACTGCAGAGTGCTGACCTGAAGGTTATGAGTCCAGACCAAGCAGCTGGTATTGTTTTGAAGTACTGCAGATCACACAGGCAAGTATCAATAACTTTGAAACATCAATATTTGACAGAGCACACTCATGACCCCACCGAGCCCTCTTATCCCGGCCATGGATGAGGTTTATACAAATGTCTCCTACCCGCTGCCCATTGCGCCTGTGCGCCAACCCGAAGATTGAATGTGTGCCAGAAAATCAGCATCGATTGCCGCCTCAAGGGCCTTAAGTAGCCAGTTAATTAATGGTGGGCATGCATCGGAGATCAACGTGCGCCCGCCCAATGAAATGTCATGATGGCGCGCGGTGACATCGGTATGCTCACCCAACGTCACCGCACGTCATTTTACGCTTATGCATGCGGGACCCACCCCCGCATGCCAATGGGAACATTCGGCCCTATGTGTGTGTATATGCATGTGTCTTAATTGGATTAAAGCCAGCTGGTCTAGAAGTTTTGATGTATAGAAGGGAAGTAGGTTTGAAATGGTAATTAGATAAACATAGGGAAATAGAAGGTGATGTGTAAAGGGGGCAATTTGTATTTTTAAATAGACCATTCAAAAGAGTGGGTGAAATATTACACTTAACCAGTTGAAGATCAGGAAGAATGGGGTTTTTTTTTAAAGCTTACTGGTAAAATGGGTATAATGAAAGGGTTTTATTGTTAGAAGATTTAAAGTTAAAAAAACCTAGTGAAAATGAGAATTTGCATTCAAAGAGGAAAATATTCATAAAGGAAGAGAAGGCTGTTGGCAACAGGAGAAGGGATTCTAAGATCTAAAGCCTCCAGCCTGTAAGCCTCAAGTCTGTCTGCAAGAACCCAGAGCTAAAAGAAACTAATTTTCAATGTGACTGTCCAGGGGTCTGTCTAAATCTATGTGTTTTACAGTTGCCTTACTGGGGGTCTAACTGAGAGTCAGATTAATTGGGGTTTTTTTGTAGTTATTATGGTAGTAATTTTGTAGATATGTGTATCTGCTTAGAATCTTATATTAAAAAATGTTTAATTTAGCTTTATAAAAACCTCTTGAGACTCGGTGGTCTTGCTACTACCGAATTCAAGACATGCATCTCGAAATATATAAATTGCTAAAGTGAGTTATGAAAGTTGTTTCAAGTTTCCCTCTGCGATTTGAACAAATCAGCCTTTACCTACAACTGTGTCGTAATAATTGGGGGCTCGTCCTGGATCTATTTGAAATTCCTTGATTATTTTTTGAATTGGTGAATCCTAAGGTTATGAGTACAGGAAGCACTTTGAATTCAGGAGTGGAGATGAGGTTGTTTTTTTAAATGGTGAGGCTACAAGATGGCTTTGGCAATTGCTAAGACTTGTCTAGGAGTACAAGATATAATCCTGATTGGGTTAAAAAAAGTATCCAAGAGTAAGTTAACAGAGTTAGTGGATAAATTATAATTGGGATTTCCTTCAGGGGCTAGAAAATAAGACATAATTGAAGTGATAACTTTTTAAAATTGGAAGGAATACCCGAGAGTCAGAGTTCTCCAGGGGTGTTTCACTGGAATGGGCTCAAATTCAGTTGCAAATGAAAACAATTGAATTAGAAGAAAAGGAATGAGATACGGCATTCCAAAGGGAACAGGCAGAATCGCAGGAGAGAGAAATAAAACAGGAAAGGGAGTTAGAAATTGTGAAGGTAGAGAAGGAGGAAAGAGAAAGAGAGAGAGAGAATTCCAACTGAAAACGTTGGCAGTTAAAAAAGAGATGCCAGGACATGAGGAAGGACTTATCTCCAAAGCAGAACTCAGTGGGGAGATGTTTAAATTTGTACAAGCTCTTCCAAAGTTTGAGGAAAGAAATGTTGAAGCATTCTTTATTTCATATGAGAAGGTAACTAAGCAGATCAAAGTGTCACAGGAGAACTGGACATTATTGTTACAAGCTAGGTTGGAGGGTAGAGTGCACGAGGTACATGCTTCACTGTCTAAAGAAGTATCGGTGAATTATGATATGGTGCATAAGGCCACTTTGGGTGCATATGAGTTGGTTCCTGAAATTTAGGAATATGAGAAAACAGCCTGGGCAAACTCATATTGAGTTTGAGAGAGTAAAACAAAGTAATTTTGACTGGTGGATACGGGCATTAAAAATAGAGACAACTTTTGGAGCTCTTAAAGAAGTAAATCTTTTGGAAGAATTTAAAGATCCAATTCCATCAGTAGTGAGAACTTATGTGGAGGAACAGAGGGTTGATTCTGTAAGGCAAGCAGCAGAGATATCTGATGATTATGAGTTACTGCATAGAGCTAAACCTTTTTTCATTGCCGTTTTAAATCTGAAAAGGATAGAAAGTGGGAAGGTTAAAGAGAGATGGGTAGTCAGGGTAGAGAAGTAGCCAGAAATTCTCAGGAAGTTTTTTTCTCAGAATAAAAAGGAAAGTTCTGAGGATAGAAGTGACACTCGAAAGTTAAGGTATTTCATTGCAATAAATTGGGACATACAAAGTCAGTATGTTGGCAATTGCAGGGAAAATCTGTTGGAATTATTGGGGTGCAGAAAAGTTCTGGTTGCAAATATATTGTGAGTTCTGAGGTTCAGACACAGGAGAAACCAATAGTTTGTGTACAAGTAAAACAGAGAGAATCAGTGATAGGTTAAAAAAAAGTGGGAATGTGTTCACAGTTAACCCAAGAGAATTCAGAGGAGCAGGTTGCAGAAACGTTTAAAGATTTTGTGTGTGAAGGGAAAGTCTTTCCATATGTACAGGATGGAGTAGGTAAATATGTTAAAATTTTAAGAGACACAGGGGCTAGTCAATACTTACTGTTGTGGTATAGTGATATTTGTTGTTCAGAGGGAGTATTGTAGGAACAGATGATAAAAAATGGGATTCATGGAGATGTGGAAGGTAAATTTAAAAAGTAAGTGGAAAACTGGCAAAGTGACTGCTGGGGTGGTGGAAAAATCTTAATTATAAAATGGAGGCCGGATCATGTCTCAGCAAATGAAAGCTGGGGAGAGGTACATCAGATTGTTATCCCATTAGGATATGGAAGTGAGATTCTGAGGATAGTTCATGAAATTCCAATGAGGGACATTTAGGAATTAGAAAGACACAGCCAAAAGTACAGGAACATTTTTATTGGCCTGGATTGCATAGGGATGTAGTCAAATTCTGTAGAACATGTTACACATGTCAGATGAAATGGAAACCACAAGCTTTGATTAAGCCAGCACCTTTAATCCCAATACCAACATTTGAAGAACCTTTTACTAGGGTTATGATTGTATAGGATTCCTCCCTAAGACTAAAAGTGGAAATCAGCACTTACCAACAATAATGGATGTGTCCACTGGGTTTCCTGAAACAATACTTTTAAGAAATATTACAACTAAGGAGATTGTGGAAGAGTTAACTAAAATTTTTACAAGATATGGTTTACCTAAGGAAATACAATCAGATCAGGGTTTAAATTTTATGCCACAGCTGTTTAAGGAAGTAATGAACAGTTTGGGGATAAAACAGTTTAAGTCAACAGCTTACGATCCGGAGTCACAAGGAGCTTTGGAAAGATGGCATCAAACTTTAAAAACTATGATGAGAGCGTAGTGTGAGGATTATCCGCAGGATTGGGACCGGGGAGTTCCATTCTTGTTATTTGCTATTAGGGGCACTCCTAATGCATTGACTGGTTTTAGTCCTTTTGAACAAGTTTATGGTCATGGGGTAAGGGGACCACTGAAATGATTTATTAGAAATTGGTGGGTCAAAACCCAGAAACTACTCTCTTGAATTACATATCAAACTTCAGAGCGAGATTAGATAGACAATGTGAGTTGGCTAGGGAACATTTAAAGATATCACAGCAAGCGATGAAAGTGAAAGCAGACAGGAAGGCTACAGCTTGGAATTTTATTGCTGAAGAGAAAGTGCTAGTTCTGTTACCAGTACCGAGTGACTCATTAAAGGCAAGGGTTAGTGAGCCTCACAGGATTGAAAAGAAATTAAGTGAAGTAAATTATTTAATAAATACTCTAAATAGAAGAAAGAAGCAGAGGGTATGTCATGTGAATATGCATGAAAAGTACTTTAACGGGGAAAAGGAACAAAAAGAGGTCGATAATGAGAAAGGGGTAAAAATGCAAGACTCTGAAATTGATTTTCCTCTAATCAAATTGGATAATGAGGGGGTACTTGAAACTTAAATGTAATATTGAGTTACCTTCCAGATAAGTGTCAAAGTGATTTGGAAAAGCTATTGCAGTCACACAAAGCTCTTTGTGGAACTAAGTTGAAGAGATTCAGCTATACACTATATATCTGTAGAAGTTTAATCTTCGATAAAGCAACATCCTTATGGATTAAATCTGATAAAGTTATCACAAGTACAGAAAGAAATTGATTTCATGCTTCAAAATGATATAATTGAGTCTAGTTGCAGTAACTAGAATTCGCCTATTGTGCTGGTACTGAAACTGGATGGAACACAAAGATTGTGGACTATCGAAATGTGGATGCAGTGACAAAAGCGGATTAATATCCGATACCATGGTTGGAAGATTGTATTGAGAAAGTGGGACAATGAAAATTTGTCACAAAGATTGAATGGCTAAAATGATATTGGCAAGCACCATTATTGGAGCGAGCAAAAGAGATATCTGTGACGCCAAATGGACTATGTCAGTTTAAAGTCATGCCAGTTGGTATGAAGAATGCACCTGTGGCATTTCAAAGACTGACAAACAAAGTAATTGTAGGTCTAAGCAATTGTGCTGTTTATTTTCATGACTTAATAGTTTTAGGAGGAGCATTTACAACAGCTGGAAGAATTATTTACTTGATTACAAGAAGCTAATTTGGTGATGAACTTGGCTAAAAGTGAATTAGCAAAAGCACAAGTTGCATATCTAGGGCATACAATTGGACATTGGCTCCAAGAGATGTGAAAGTCAAAGATATCGTGGATTTCCCAGTTCCTACAACAAAATGAGAAGTTTTGAGAATCCTGGGCATGAGTGGGTTTTACCCAGAAATTTGTACCAAATTTTAACAGTGTGGTTGCTCCACTGACTGAATTGTTAAAAAAGAACAAGAAGTTTTAATGGTCACTGGGGTGTCAGAAGGCATTTGATAGTTTGAAAACTGTATTTTTGGCAGTACCCAATTACGCCAAGCAATTTAAGTTGCCTGTTAAAGCAAGTGATATAGGCATTGGGGCTGTATGGTTACAAGAAGATGACACTGGAATTGAAAACCCGATAGTGCATTTTTCATGGAATTTGAATGCACAACAGAGAAGATATTCAACGATTGAAAAGGAGACGTTGTGTTTGGTGTTAGCATTGCAGCATTTTGAAATCTGTGTGGTAAACAATTTGTCAGAAACAATTGTTTACACAGACTACAATCTTTTAAAGTTCCTGGACAAATTATGAGACATAAGTGCAAGGCTATTCAGCTAGAGTTATTAATGCAACCATTTAATCTAGAGATAGTGCCTGTCACTGGATGAGAGAATCTCATTGCAGATGTGTTATCAAGAGTTTGAAGCTTAAAGGAACTATTGGACATTTTGAAACCTGGACACGAAAGGGAATTATTTCTGCTCATGCCAAGGATTTGTGCATATATATATTGTTATGTTAATGCATGCATCTGGTAATGTAATAATGTAAGTATATCATTAAGTATAGGAGATACTTCATTTTCATTAACCCATTTTACACTGTCTTTTGGAATTAATGCAGTTCATCTCTCGATAAGGAGAGGGATGTCATGAAGATATAATAATGTCTATGTTATTGGAAATTAGTTTATAACAGAATTTAGTGGTGTCTGTGTTTATGTTTGTGCCTTAATTGGATTAAAGCCAGCTGGTCTAGAGGCTTTGATGTATAGAAGAGGAGATGAATAGGTTTGAAATGATAATTAGATAAACATAGGGAAATAGAAGATCGGGTGTGAAGGGGGCAATTTGCATTTTTAAATAGACCATTCAAAAGAGTGGGTGAAATATTCTACCTAACCAGGTGAAGCTCAGAAACAAGGCATTTATTTTTTTAAAAGATTACTAGTAAAGTGGGTATTATGAAAAAGTTTTATTGTTAGAAGGTTTAAAGTAAAAAAAACCTAGTGACAATCAGAATTTATATTCAAAGAGGAAAATATGCATAAAGGAACAGAGGCTGTTGGTAAAAAGGAGGGATTCTGAGATCCAAAACCTCTAGCCTGTAAGCCTCAGGTCTGTCTGCAAGGACCCAGAGCTGAAAGAAACTCATTTTAATGCGACGGTCCAGGGTGCGCTTTGCCAGGGGACTGTTTAAATCTTTGGGCAGAAATTTGCCTTTGGGGGGCAGGCTTGACTGGGGCGGGCAGGGCGGTTGGGTAGCTGACTGGCACCCGTGATCAGCACCTCACCGCGATTTCACGCTGGCGGGTCAATTTAGGCCCGCCCAACGTGAAACATGAGCGGCAATGCTGAGCACTGGCTATGCAGGGGGGTGGAGCACTGGCTGTACGTGGCGGGGGCGGGGGGTGAGGTGGCGGGGCTGGCGCATGAGCCAGCCGAGTGCGAAGTTCAGGCGTGCATCACCCTGAGGCAAGGACATGTTATTAATGAAAAATTAAAGTTTTTATTTCATGTTTATTTGCTTTTGGAAACCTCATCCTGCCTATGGATGAAGTTTCCAAAAAAGTGCAAAGGTCGCTTAGCCTTTTTTGTCTGCCCATCAAACGTTAAGTTGGATGGGCAGCAAAAACGTTACGTTAATTGATAACTTAATGGCCTTAACAGGCCTCTTTATTTTAGGCAGGCGCACTGCCGGCTCCGGTGCGTGCCCGTCAACTGAACTATCGTGTGACTGTGCGTTGTCATTGGTACACTTGGCTGATGTCAACATGCATCATTTCACGTTCCAGCGGATTGGGTCAATCTTGCCTGCTGTGTGAAAATTTCTGCCCTATGAGTTTTTTGTCTTCATAGAATCATAGAATCACAGTGCAGAGGAAGCCCTTCGGCCCATCGAGTCTGCACCGACACATGAGAAACACCTGACCTACCTACCTAATACCATTTACCAGCACTTAGCCCGTAGCTTTGAATATTATGATGCGTCAAGTGCTCATCCAGGTACTTTTTAAAGGATGTGAGACAACCCGCCTCCACCACCCTCCCAGGCAGTGCATTCCAGACTGTCATCACCCTCTGGGTAAAAAGATTTTTCCTCACATCCCCTGTAAACCTCCTTCCCCTCATCTTGAACTTATGCCCCCTTGTGACTGACCCTTCAACTAAGTGGAACAGCTGCTCCCTATCCACCCTATCCGTGCCCCCTCATAATCTTGTAAATCTCAATCAGGTCGCCCCTCAGTCTTCTCTGCTCCAACAAAAACAACCCAAGTCTATCCAACCTCTCTTCATAACTTAAATGTTTCATCCCAGGCAACATCCTGGTGAATCTCCTCTGCACCCCCTCCAATGCAATCACATCTTTCCTATAATGTGGCAACCAGAACTGCACACAGTACTCCAGCTGTGGCCTCACCAAGGTTCCATACAACTCCAACATGACCTCCCTACTTTTGTAATCTATGCCTCAACTGATAAAGGCAAATGTCCCAAATGCCATTTTCACCACCCCACTAACCTGCCTCTGCCTTCAGAGATCTATGGACACACAGGCCAAAATCCTTTTGTTCCTCAGAACCTCCTAGTGTCATGCCATTCATTGAATAATTCCTTGTCAAATTACTCTTTCCAAAGTGTATCACCTCACACTTTTCAGGGTTAAATTCCACCTGCCACTTACCTGCCCATTTGACCATCCCATCTATATCTTCCTGTAGCCCAAGATACTCAACTTCACTGTTAACGACCCAACCAAACTTACCGGGGGCCTAACTGAGAGTCAGATTAATTAGGGGATTTTTATAGTTATTATAGTAGTAATTTTGTAGTTCTATGTATGTGCTTACAATTGTTCTTGTGTTATTAAATGTTTAATTTAGTTTTATAAAAAAAACCTCTTGAGTCTCGGTGGTCTTATTACTACTGAATTCAAAGTCTACATCTCAAAACATACAAATTGCAAAAATGGGTTATGACAGTTGTTTCATGTTTCCCTCTGGGATTTCCACAGCTCAGCCTTTACCATCGGCTGCGTCATAATACTAGCAATGATGTTCTTTATTCTGAGAATATGGAACTCACTATCATATGAAGTAGCTGAGTTGAATGGCATCGATGTATGTAAGGGGAAGACCGATAATTACACAAGGGATAAATGAATATAAGGATCCAGTAGATTGCAGCATATGATTTGACCCAGCATATAAGAGGACCTATTTCTTTAGCCCCAAAATGCATGCTTAGGCCTATACTTGTTAGATAAGCTGACCTCCCCCAATTTTCAGCTAATAAATGCCTGTTTAGGGCTATACTCGCATTAGGAGTTGGCCTCAATTTTGAGCTCAAAAATACATGTTTAGGGTTATACCCATCTTATAAGTTAGTGCATAGGATCAAGCAGGTTGCCAACAAGGTGTACAGAAGTTTAGGACACACCCACAGAGAGTAGGGGGAGGTGGTGGCATAGTGGCATTGCCACTGGGTTATTAATTCAGAAGACCCACGGTAGTGTTCTGGAGACCCAGGTTCGAGTCCTACCATGGTAGATGGTGAAATTTAAATTCAATAAAAATCTGGAATTAAGCCTGGTTATGACCACAAAACCATTGCTAATCGTTGTAAAAGCCCATCTGCTTCACTAATGCTCTATAGGGAAGGGGATCTGCTGCCCTTACCTGGTCTGGCCTACATGTGACTCCGGACTCTTAAATACCCTTTAAACATCCCAAGAACAAATGAAATAAAGAGCAGACAGTGCATGGCAACGAATGAACAGAAGTGGCTCTTCATGCAAAAAAGAATGAAGTATGAAGCTGGCTGCAAGCTAAAAGTCGTAACATTTGCTAACTTGCCAACTGTGCTGCAGCGAAGGAATTTGATGTTCATGAAAAATTGGTGAGTGAATGGAAGAAAAAGGAATCCACCCTGAAGAAGATGCCCAAGACCAAGCATGCAATCAGAACAGGGACCAACCACTGGCCTGATCTTGAGAAGCATGTATTAGAGTAGGTCCTCGAAAATCATCAGAATGGTTAATTCGTCACTAGAAATGCAATACGTATGTACGCAATTAAGTAGGCCAAATCAAACCCTAGGTCCATTATAGGTTTCAGAGCGACAGCCAGTTGGTGTAACCATTTTATGGAACAAGAAAGTTAAGTGTTGTGGCAGAAGATCAAGATCATTCACAGACTGCCAAATGACCTAGATGCCAAAATTAACAGGTTACCATGATTCATCATCAGGTGGTGGTAAAAGCATGAGTACCTATTATGTTACATCAGCAACATGGATGAAATGTCAGTGAATCTTGATATGCCCAGCAACTGAACTGTAGATTGGAAAGGTTCACAAACAGTTCTGGTGAAAATCACAGGACATGAGAAGACACTAGTCACTGTGGTACTTGCCTGCATGGCCAACACAATTAAAGCCTATGGTAATTTTCAAATGTAAAATTACATCAAAAATCAAGTTCCCTGCAGCAGTTTTCGTGCATGTTCCTGACCACAGTTGGATGGATGAGGATGGAGTGAAGTTATGGATCACAATGTGTGGAATTGGTATCCTGGTGGCCTCCGCAAATAACACAGCTTGTTAGTGTGCAAGGTGTTCAGATCCCATGTAACCGGTGAGATCAAGAGATGACTGTGAAGTAATACACCCAAATTGCAGTTCTATCAGGTTGTGGTCTAACATCCGTAGTTCAACCTTTGGGTGTGTATCTTAACAAGCCATTAAGGATCACATTCACATCAAATGGGATAGGTGGGTGGTTGATGGCGAAAAAGTCTTGACAAAGAGCGGAAATATGTGTGCTGCCTGGTTAATGCTTTGGGTAGTTTTGTTATCAAATTGTGGGATACTATTGTTATGATCCTCAGAGGCCAATAACTTTGAATTCCTAATAACTGACTGAAAGAATCGCACAACAAGGTTTCAAACTATAAGATTTTACTGTAACAAATGCATTAAAAGCAGCATTGACTGTTAGGCAACTTATACTTTAAACTACAGAAAAAAACCCCATACGACTTTTAACATAACCGATAATCCAATGCTACGATAATACTTTATGCTGTCCCTTAAGTAGACAATTAATTCTCCAGGAAACAGTACAAAGCTATTCCAGCTCCCAATGGCTGGGTTCCTTTTTTCTTTCCCAGCTGAGTAACTTCTAATTCTACAGCTGACTTTCAATGTGAGAGTTAGACTGGAGATTCCTTTCCTTTAGCCCAAGCTAGGTGAATCTTCTAGCCTCCTTTAAATCCTTATGAACTTGGTCTCTTCAGCTTTTGAGCTGCTATCCATATTCTGCGTGGTGAACAATAGATTCAGCATTTTTTCTGCTTCAGGCGCAGGACTGGCTGCCTGTCTCATGCTCTCTGCCTCTCTGATGGCTGCAGACTGACTTGTGTCTGTGAGTTTCAAGGATATCTTAGAAACTCCCCAACCTAATACAAGAATGCCTTTCTATTGACTTTTCCCTTCCTAAAGCCCATCTCCATGGCAATGTGAATCACATGGGCCTTGCATCCAGGTAGAAATGCTAATTAGCTATCCTCTAGACCCCCAATTACATAACGTTGGGATTAAATAGATAGTATGACTATTTGTGAAACCTGCCATTCCTAACAACTCTCTGTGAGACTTGGAGCTTAACAGCCTATCTATAGTCAGTAAAACTGCTCTTGCCATTGTCTTCAGGTTTGAACATCTTGCACCTTCTGCCCAGTAAGTCTACCTCGGCTCCCCTAAAACCTTTAAAAGCCAAACCGCCCAGGCTTGTTGTCAGGCAGAATTCAGAGCAATGAACCCATGAACCTCTCCCTTAATGAAGCCTTGCCTTAAATTAAAGAGACATATTAATTTTATAAAGCTTGTATTTGTAACACTATTAATGCAGAAACTCTCATCAGGTGTTCAAAAAATGCGGAATGTCCAATTCAATGGATGGAAAGGAAGATGATTTGTTGTGGAGGGATGATTCCGAAACCAAAAGCGCTACGTCTGATCCAGATTGGGATCCTTACGATGACACCATAGCCTTAGCCAAAGTGACTCAGAAGGAACTTGATGAACCCTTTGCGTCGGTTGCCGAAGGGAATGAATTTGATGATTTCTAAAATGTTGTGGTCGTGGTTTAAACTATCCTTGTAGAATTATATCATTAAATAAAATGTGAATGACCTTTCTTACAGGCAGAATTTTTCTCTCATTGGGTGGGCACACACCTGACCCGAACGAGAGTAAAATAGTGCACTATGACGTTGGGCAAGAGTCCCAACATTATCGTGCACTTTCGCTCAGAGGATGTGTACGAGATGTGGAAATGCGCCCGCTGACAATTAAGAGGCTATTAAGACCCTTACTCAATTAATTAAATCTGACCTTTCGCTGCCTGACCAACTGTTTGGTTGGCAGGTGGGCAAAAAGGCCAAGCGGCCTTTGGATTTTTTATGAAACCTCATCCACAGGCAGGATGAGATTTCCAACAGGAATTAAAAATAATATAAAAATGTTTAAATCTCATTTATAACATGTCCCTGCTTGTGTGACAGAGTCTCATGAGGGGACATGTTCACGTTATTTTTTAAATCTTTATTTGTACTGCTTTAAGTCTTCAGCTCCCTGAGGCAGCTTCAGGGAGCTTTCATTGCGCGCACCCGCAAACTTCTGCACTCGCCCTCCTCCTGCCCCCACCCCAGCAGCGCTCAACGTTGCAGCCTGTGATTCACGCTGGCTGGTCGCTAATTGGCCAGCTAGCGTGAAATCACGGTCAGGACCTGATCACAGGTGGCATTCGGTTTTGCGACCACTCCTGGTCTTGTCCGACAAGCCCTATGTTTTTTGTCACATGGCAAAATGGCAGCCATCCATGCCAACATCATCTGTACACATTTTATCTTTGGCATATAAGTTGACCCCCATTTTGGGAAAGATTTTTGAAGCTTCAGAAGTTGACTTATACGCTGTGATCTTTGGTTTTTTGAGAACACGGGATAAAGAAATGAGGCTCAAGTGATGCATAAATTAGCCGAGCTGAATGGCATGCTTCTGTGCTGTAGGATTCTGTGTGTTGTGATCAAAGGTTCTTTCTTTTGAGTTGACTTAGTAACCTGGCAAAATTCACCAACATTTTTTCTTTTGATATCTTTGGTGGTGCCTGGTCCACAGGATAAAAGGCTCAGGCCTCCAGAGAAAAAGAAAGCCTTAAAATAAATTTATTTATGTGTTAAGAGGTAAGTGAATATTCACTACATTCTTACAGTTTTTTTTATGTCCCATGTATTTAAAAAAAATGCATGATGCAGGGTAACTGAAAAAAGATAAAGAACAGGAATAGCAGAAAATATTTACACCACCATCCTCCAGGTTTTCCAAAGCTAAATATTAGTTTGCAATTAGAGAGTTATGTGACAACTAATGAGCTATAGCTATTGACTTTCTAATTACCATATCCTGTGTTATTTTCTTCATTCTTCTCTGCTGCTTTCTCATTGATTTTGTACACAGCATTATTAGAAGATAAGTTATACTGTAGATAACATGATTCACT
Source organism: Carcharodon carcharias (assembly GCF_017639515.1). Classification (NCBI taxonomy): domain Eukaryota; kingdom Metazoa; phylum Chordata; class Chondrichthyes; order Lamniformes; family Lamnidae; genus Carcharodon; species Carcharodon carcharias. The sequence goes on from NC_054469.1 coordinate 62,517,019, forward strand.
GGCCTGCAGGAAATATATGCTAACACCCGACTGTTAAAATCCGTAGGGCAAATATGTCTTGTTTATGAGACAGATTAATTTTTGGAAGCACACTCATTTTAAAAGCTGACGGCTGGTGGTTCTTAATTTAATGTAAATTTAAAAAGTGATAAATGTTTTACGGCAATTTTTTTGCCCTTCAATGTGATGATATAAGATAATACTTCTGACACTCGGGGGTAGCCGGGTATGACTGTATATTAATACTGAATCATCTCTCACTAAAATGATATTCTAAATGTCGTTATGCGTTTCATAGGCACATGGTGAATGAGATTAAGTGAATCTTTTGTTTCAAAATTCATGGATTATGAAAAGATGGATAATTGTTGCACTGAGTCAAATTTCATTTTATTAAATGCATTGCGCGCTTCACTGGACCAACAATTTTGCTTTATTTCAAATTTTATATTTATGCAGATCACATTTTGGAGGGAAAAGCTTAAAACACTGAATATTAATATGATGCATTGAATATTTTTTTAAAAAACAATTGAAAAATCCTTTTTATTTCCCATCATTCTACACACTGTTTATGTTTTCCGTCTTTAATTTTTGTTTCGAAATTGGTCTAAATCCAGGCCACTACTTTTGACATGTAGTATTCCTCGATGAATATTCCTGATGCTATTTTCAATGGAGTAATAACGACAGCATGGACAATGTACCTTTTTAGGTCATTCCAGATTTATTAAATGGATACGATCACTGACCTAAATCATTTGTGAGGAGGTGGGAAAAATAAAACTAACTATCTGACAGGTTGCTTTGTTTTGATGTGTTTTTTTAATGTGCTTGCCTCACAATTCATCACAATATTGACTGCACCTGTCATGTAAAAATATATGCTTAAGGTAGTGTGATCAGAGCAAAAGTTTGTACTCCGAATGGGTAAGTTATAGCATGCCATTATCTTCAAGCTCACTACATTGAGGTAATCACTTACAGTGGATCTGGCAAGAGTGAAATTACTTCAATACTCCATGAGATGCTGAATTTTGCCATTTTGTAATGACTTTCAAACCAGCTGCATGCTGATTTGCTTCTATGGGCAGCATTTTCCCATTGGCGAGCGGGCCCCAACCTCGCTCGCCAACGTATAAAATAACGTGTGGTGACATCGGGCTGACTTCACCGCACCTCATTTTGATCCTCAGCTTAGGGCGCACGCAACGGATTTGGCTGCGTGCCTGCCGAACTGTCAAAGGCCTATTAAGGCCTGATAAAAACTAATTAAAGTACTCAACTGAGCTGCCTGTCCAACCTTCAGGTTGGTGAGCAGGCGAAGAGCCCAGGCAGCCTTCGCATTTTTCATGAAACCTCATCCACAGGCAGGATGAGGTTTCATGAAGGATTTATTAATTAAATAAAAATTTTTGAGAAAATTCATTGACATGTCCCAACTCATATGACACTGTCACATGAGGGGACATGTTTTATTTAAATCTTAAAACCTTAAACTGATCTCCCTGAGGAACGAGACCTCTGTGCTCTTTCGCGTGCATGCGCGAAACAGCGCAGGGAACCCCTCAGGGAATCCACCCCCCCCCCGCCCACACAGGGAGCGTTCAGCGATTCCGGGCACGCGTCACAATGGGCAGGCCCTAATTGGCCCGCCTGCGTAAAGTGGTGGTGCGTCCCTGATCAGGGGCGCCGATCGGGCTCGTGCCCGCCCATGCACAACCTCTCCGACGGAGGGAAATTTCTGCCCAGTGTGTGAGCTGACTCTGTAATCACACTTATTTAAACAGGTTTATTTTCTATTAAAGTTGTTATGTTGATAGCCTTTTGGAATGCGCAATTATTGAGTATGTAAAAACAGGCAGGACACAAAACTCATTTGTGCAAGGTCACTTTTAGTGGTGTTATGGAGACTTATGTTGATACCTTTGGGGTAGGCAGTGGCATTGATAGTGGCCTGCATGGGTTCCTCAATTTTCTCAGTGGGGAACACTGCGCAGCCTGTGCAGGTAGCGGCCAGTGGTGTTGCTGCACTAATAAAATGTACGTCTGCATAGTGCCACTAGAAGAGGCGCTACCCAAACAAATTTCTCCTCTACCACCATTTAACAATCATAATTTTCAGCCTTCTGACACATTCCATTGCTTTTTAAATTTTAAATAATTTATGAGAAGGACAGCAGTGCAGTTAACACATTATTAATTAGTTACTAAACTTAGTAACATTAAAAACTGAGCCGACACAGAACGTCAAAATTATAGAAATGACAGTTTATTGTAGAAAACAATCTATGCATGTTATAACCTTTAAGTTATATGGAAATGAAATAAAGCTCCGTACAGTTCTATTTTGGGTTCAACTATCTCATTTATTCAAACCAAACTGTGGCACACTGGGTGTCTGTGCTGATATTTTTGAGACGGTACACATTACTCAACTGTCCTGAATTAATTAGGACACCATCGTATGAAACATCGCTGCTGAGTGCAACAGCAGGAGAGCACAAGACTCTGAAGCTAGTAAGATTAGCCAGTATGCTAGTTCTATCGAATAGCATGCAACCACTCCCAAACACTGGTCCCAGTTCCACCCCTTCCACACCATTGCAGGTTGTGAGGTATTAGGATGTGACTCACAGAAACCAGCGTTCTTCTTCCCAGACTGCTGTTGAAAAATGCTGTAAGATACAGTATACATTTCTGTTGCCCCATATAGATTTCATTTTTTTGCCAGTGACAAAAATCTACAGGGGATTTATTCACCTTTATTATGACCTCCTTTAAAAGGTGCAGCATGTTCATTTATCTTGTTTTAAAGTAAAATCTAGATTGGCGTAAAAAAAAAATCCTTCTGGACAGTTTCCAAAATTCCACCCAATTTGCATTCATGACAATACAAACTTTGTGAGTAGGTCACTGTACTTAGCAAGGCAATCACATGTGCTCAACATATAGGCCGACACAAAATATACTGTTTGTTTAACCTATCAATTTGTAGCTTTAGAATTCATATTTATGCATGTTATTATGCTGTGTCAAAATGAGCAAGCATATACAAAAATAATCTTATAGAACAAAAATACTCAGTAAACTATCCAATATTGAAATGCATCTGTGTCAAGCATTGAAAATGATGCACTGAGACACATTATGCCAATTTGAAATACTCAATAAATTGAAATTAAGAACATTTGTCTGTCAGACTGGGATACAATGAGGCCAAAAGTTAAATAAGTTGTGATACACTGTAATAGAATATGTTTAAGCTATGTGAACAGCCTGCTTCCATTGATTCACACTGAAAACCAATTAAACTCTTAGACACAAGTTACTGCATGGGCCTTCCCCCTTAAACCTATACACCTGTATGTTAAATATTGGGTAGTTTATTCTAGCACTTTTTTTCACGCTTAGTGCAAATCTTGGCACAATGGTATTGAACTTGCAGGTTCAGGTCAGTCAGAATTAATCCATTCAGAAAATGACTTCATTTCTATTATTGTGCAATCAATTTCCTTACATGCAACTATAAAATGACTATTAATGAACAATAAGCCAGAGTATAAGCTTAGTAAATAAGGCTAAAGTCAGCCAATGGACACCTTTATAAGATAGAGCAGGCATTACATTTGTCAAAATTGTACTTCAAGATATTTTGAAAAACATTGCATTGAATTTTTTCCTCTCTTGTTAGAATCTCTGATATCTATAGTCATCCAGACTACAGAATGAGTGAGAGAAGCAGAAAACACTTGCTGAGCAATTTTTCCTTCACAACATACTTAATGATTGGAATTTAGACATTAAAGTCTGCTTTCCTAGATAATTTCCAGCTTAAAACTGGTGATGTGCTATAATTGATAGGTGTGTAGTTGTCTCAAGGTTACCTGTAAGTATTAACCAATGAAACATGCTTTACTTATTGTATTTGTACGAGAAGGCACCACATGTGTTAGTTGGAAACATAACTTGAGGAGCAATCATACTGAGATGGCCTCAGGGAAGAGGTTGGCAGAAAGTGAAACATTGGCATACACTTGAATGGAGGGGCAGTAGAGAAAGAAGATCAAGGTATTCAAAAGAGAATTGGATTGCTACCTGAAAAGAAAGAACGTGCAAGGTTATGGGGATAAGGTAGGGGATTGGGAATAGGTGGAGTGCTCCTTAGAGAGCCAGTGCAGACTTGATGGGCTGATACATTGTAAAGATACAATGATACTGTGAATGAGTTGGAACGGAAAGGAAAGGACCATTGAGATGTGGTTTAGGATAGGATTTTTGGTCTCTCGGGGAATCAAGGAGGGGTGGGTGAAAACGTGGAGTTGAGGCAGAAGATCAGTCAGGATTTTACTGTATGGTGGAGCTAGCTCGATGGGCCATGTGGGCCATCCTGCTCCTATTTAAGTTTTTTAAAGCTTCTGATGAAACAATACTCTAGCTTGCTCTGATCACTTTTTGCACTATAAGAAACTAAAGCAGCTAGAAATTCCAGGAGTATCAGAAGAGGAAAACAGTTTAGTTATGAGCACCTTTCTTTTTCCCCTTTTCACCTGTGTTTAGTCCTGGGCATCTAACCTCTGGAAATATAGACTACCCCTGGAAGTAGCATGGGTGCAAATTGACCTGAATTTTTCAAATATATATTGGTTCATGGGATGTGAGCGTTACTGTCTAGGCCAGCATTTATTACCCACCCCTAATTTTGCTGAAAAGGTGGTGGTGAGCCGCCTTCTTCAACTGCTGCAAGTTCATGTGGTGTCATCACAGTCACAGTGTAGTTAGGAAGGGGGTTCCAGGATTTGGACACAGCAACAGTGAAAGAATAGGGGCATAGTTCCAAGTCAGGATGCTATGTGACAAGGAAGGGAACTTGCAGGTGATGGTGTTCCCAAGCACCTGCTGCCCTTGTCCTTCTAGGCACTAGAGATCATGGGTTTGAAGATGCTGTTGAAGGAGCTTTAGCAAGTTCCTGCATTGCATCTTGCAGATGGTAGAACTGCTACCATTGTACATCAGTGGTAGAGTGGGAGTGGTGGATGGAGTGCCAGTCAAGTAGGTTGATTTTTCCTGGATGGTGTTGAGCTTTTTGAGCATTGTGGGAGCTGCACTCATCTAGGCAACTGAAGAAAATTCTATCACACTCCTGCTTTATGCCTTGTAGATGGTGGACTGGCTTTGGGGAGTCAGGAGGTGAGTTACTTGCCACAGAATTCCCAGCTTCTGACCTACTCTTCTAGCCACAGTATTTATGTGGCTGATTGAGTTAATCATCTGGTCAATGGTAACTCCCAGGATATTGATGGTGGGGGATACAGCAAAGGTAATATCATTGAAAGTCAAGAGGGGGGGAGGGGGGGTGATTAGATTCTCTCTTGTTGGAGATGGTATTTTCCAGGCACTTGTGTGGCACAATGTTAATTGACACTTATCAGCCAAAGCCTGAATGTTGTTCAGATCTTGCTGCATGCGGCAAGGACTGCAACAGTACTTGGGGAGTTGAGAATGACACTGAACACTATGCAATCATCAGTGAACAACCCCACTGCTCACCCTATGATGGGGAAAGGGCATTGACAAAGTAGCTGAAGCTGATTAGCCCCAAGGAACTCCTGCAGTGATGTTCTGGGGGAGGGATGATTGGCCTCCAACAATAACAACTTTAACCAGTGCAGAGTTTTCCCCTTGAGTCCCATTAGAGTCATAGATTCATAGAGGTTTTCAGCACAGAAAACGGCCCTTCGGCCAATTGAGTCTGCGCCGGTCAAACAAGTACAACTATTCTAATCCCATTTTCCAGCACTAGGCCCATAGCCTTGTATGCCATTGCATCGTAAGTGCACATCCAAATACTTCTTAAATGTTATAAAGGTTTCTGCCTCTACTGCCCTTTGAGGCAGTGAGTTCCCGATTCCCACCACTCTGTGGGTGAAACAAGTCTTCCTCACGTCCCCTCTAAACCTCCTGCCCCTTATCTTAAATCTATGCCCCCTGGTTATTGATCCCTCCACCAATGGGAAAAGTTCCTTCCTGTCTACCCTATCTATGCTCCTCATAATTTTATACACCTCAATCATGTCCCCCCTCAATCTCCTATGTTCTAGGGAAAATAATCCCAGTCAATCCAATCTCTCCTCATAACTAAAACTCTCCAACACAGGCAACATGCTGGTAAATCTCCCCCGCAATCTCTCTAGTGCAAACACATCCTTCCTATAATGCGGATTTCAGAACTGCATGCAATACTCTAGCTGTGGCCTAACCAGCGTTTTATACAGTTCCAGCATAACCTCCCTGTTCTTATATTCTATGCCTTGGCTAATAAAGGTGAGTATCCCATATGCCTTCTTAACCACCTTATCTACCTGTCCCGCTACGTTAAGGGACCGGTGGACATGTATACCAAGGTCCCCCTGATCCTTGGTACTTCCCAGGGTCCTAGCATTCATTGTGATTTCAATTTTGCCTGGGCTCCTTGATACCACACTCTGTTAAATTTTACCACAGTTTAAAGGATTAAATTATGAAGACAGGTTTTATACTCTTGGCTTGAATTCCCTTGAATTTACAAGGTTGAGGGGCAACCCAATTGAGGTCTTTAATATGATAAAGGGATACAATGTGGCAGATACAGAGAAATTATTACCTCTTGTGGGAAATCCAGAACAAGAGGGCAAAGTCTTAAAATTAAAGCAATTCATATAGGAATAATTTAGGAAGCACTTTTACAGACAAAGGGTGGTGGAACTCTTGAACTCTGTTCCCCAAAAGTTGCAGATGCTGGCTTAAATGAAACGTTCAAACTCACATCAATAGATTTTAGTTGGATAAGGGTGAAAAGACAGAAAAATGAGGTACAAACCAGCCATTATCTAAATGAATAGGCTAGACAGAATGAATGGCCTCCTCTTTTTGGCATTACTAGGCTTTATTTGAAATTAGTGTGAAGGAAAAATTAGAAATTTGATTTTTAAAAATTTATTTGTGCTTGGGATGTGAGTGACATTGGCAAATTGTTGTCCATCTCTAATTGCCCTTGAGAAGGTGGTGATGAGATGCTTTCTTGATAACCAAATCAAATGTTTGTTACCAGGAATACGTGCAAATCTGTTTGAGAAAACTGAGCCAGGTCAAAGGTGAATTTTGTTTATTTAGGCCTGAGACTTGATTCTTCCTCAGATTTGTTGTGTAGATCGATAAGTCAAAGTGTTACAGAATGACATGAGAAATAGTATTATTTTGCTGATTTTCAACATAGTGTAGGGCATATGGGGGAATGCAAAAATTACACAATTGAAAAAGTGTAAGTTAAAAGATTGAACATGGTTGTAGGGTAGCATCAAGATACGAAAAGCATGATATAATATATGTTAGACACTTCATTCAAGACTTCTGTAATAATGGCCTTATCATCTGTTTGAGATCATTGCACTGAATTGGCCAGTAGGATTTGGGAGAATGTTCACAGTGACATGGGATAGCTAAGAAAGGATTGCTGTAAGCATGTTTAAGTAATTCAAATGAATCTTGGCTGATGAGGATGAAGAAATCTTCTCATTACAGACCATAGTATCTGTACACTGGTGCCTGCAGTTGTTGATATTACTAGAATCTTTACAAGAGATTCTGGATGTTGAACCAAAACTTGGAGCACACATAAACAAACAAAAATGGTGAAGTAACACTATCAAGTACATCAGGGCCATCAAGTCCACTTCATCCAGTCAACAATGCAACTACACCCATTTTTCATTCCAGGGGCCAGCCTTTGGAAAAGGACATTTAAAATTCAGATACCATTATCATTAAAGCAGTTTAGATGATTGATGTGACATTTTGGATAATGTTTAGGACAAGATTTTAAATTGTTTCTCATGATAGTTTCAGAACAAAGCCAACAGAAGAAGCTATTTTATCCCTAACTGGTACTCTTACATAAAATGATAATTGAAAAGAAAATCCATTCCTACCAAGGTCAAACTCACTGTGAGTGAAACCAATGACACTTATTGACTGAAGTGGTCCTAGGGTTGTATTGTTCATTGATTGTGTTGTTGGCAAGTGGAAAGAAGTCAATAATCTGTAATTAGACCTGAATCTGCCATTTTCAATACATAATAATAGCAAGTGCCTTTACTTGTAAGACTGGAAGATTTATTTCACAGGATTTTATTGAAGAATACTTACCTGAATTTATTGATGAACAGCCTGGTTTCACATCACAAAGAAAGCTCAAAAATAAACCAATCCATTTCAGTGAAGACAATTGAAAGTGCGCATTCTTTGCTGTCCATGAAACTACTTTCTATTGTTAAACAGCATGCTAATCTTAATTACTACTTTACAACCCATTTTATGTTTGCGGTAATTCATGTTACACGCCTGTTCTGGATGGAAAAATACACTATAACATTTCTTCACAATCTGGAGCACAAGAACCTGTCTTGTGTAAACTATCAAGGAACAAAATATATTCATCTATTTAACCAATGTGTCCACTACACAACAGAACTAGTTGGATGTGCAAATATTCCCAGTATTTGGTTTCTAGTAGGAGTGTATTTAAACCTTCTCAGTCTCACTACTTTTTGAGCCAAAAGATGACACATTGCATATTTGCAACACAAATGGTATAAAACCCTCAGCTAATCTGAAACCAATGGAACCTTGTTGTGCACAATAAATTGGAGATTTTGTTTTTAACTTAAAAAGTGTAGATCAGGAATGTCAGAAGTTACTGAGGGAAACATATTAGATTTACCAGAAAAATTGTGTCAGATTTGCAAATTTGCAAAACTTTGCTTTTCTAAAGAACATATCAACTCGTCTTTAATTGTCTCCCAACCCTTACGCAACTGAATCCTGTTAATTGGGAGGTGAAATTTCACTATATCATAGCTCATCAACAGGAAAGAAATCCATCAATAATGATTCATATACACTCAAAACAACAGGTGGATCAGAAAATACCCTCAATGAAAAAATGTACACATTAACTACATTTCCCCCAGCTGATGTCAGTGATTTCTTAAATGTATGCACATTTAAAGAATCAAAGTAAATGTTGAAGAGAGTGATACTATTCACTGCTTTATCTGATTGATGATTGGCTAAAAGCATGCTGTAAGCAAATTTGCTGTAATTTTAACCACAGTAACATGGATAATTGATTGTTTTCTTTTTCCACAGTTATTTGTTGGGGTTTATTTGAGCCACTAAAGATGGAATGAACTTGATTCTTCAGTTTTGCGGCTTGTGTGCATCACTAATGCTCGTTCAATTCCACAACAGTTATCAAAAAGGGGTGGCACGCTTTTCTTGAATCATTGGTGAAACCTGCCGGGCTACTAAGGAAGACTATGGAGTGATGATTTTGTAGATGAAGATGTGTATCTTTCTTACTTTTGAGCTAATCCAGAAGTAGGTATTTTGTGGACAGTGAGTTTGAGCTTGCTTCTTTCTCCACTTCAAAGCATAAATCCCACACCTGTAGGCCAGTACTGGTGCACTATTTTGTTCTCTCAGTTTCAGCACTGTTCAGACACAATAAAGCCTTCTTTTTCCTGCCCAACTGGTTCTACTTCAGCATAAGCAGGATGACCAGAGCCACGTCTGAACTTCATTGCAGGCCATCTACTTGGGCGGCGCTAGGATTGAACAGGAATTAATTAGCAAGGACATTGTGGTGAAATGCAAATCATTCTGAGCAGAAATTCTTATAAACTTGGTTGAACATGGGCAAGTGAGTTAAACTGTCAAATCTTAAAATAAAACTGAAGTAGAAAGTATTTGAGTAAATATCATGGAGATCGTGTTCAGAAATAATCAGCAGTGATAGTTAGTTACTTCTCCAGTTACTAATGTTCCAATGTGAACCTGACATTTGATGCCCAGTCCTAGAGGATATCTGAGCTGTGCCAGTAAGACCATCTTTTTAACCAGTTTGTTCTGGTGCTGAAAAACAGAATAGAAACAGAACGTCTAACTCACATGCCCTGTGGTATAATACAAACAGACTTAATGTTGAATAGCAATTCATATACCTTCTACTGATTTAACTTGCTTTGCAGCTTACAAACCCAGGCTGAGTTAGAAAACAAGCATTAGATTGAACTCAATGGTCAAAATATTTCTTCACTGCATTTTTCTTTTTCCTTCCTCCTCATTCCAGTTTACTCCACTCAGTCTACAGGCATACAGTTACATGGGCATTAACCATCTGCCAATACCTAGACAAAAGTATTCTTCCTATAAGAATCAAGATAACAAGGGTCAGGTAATATTTAACCAAAGCTGGTGCAACTGGTACTGTCTAGTCCCACGCCCACATTCCATGTCCAGTAAAGGCCACAAAATGTTCAGCAACAGTACTTTAGATGAATTCCTCCATACCAGGGGCTCTGGTTATTATTACCTACTTGGCTGAGATCAAAGGCGCTCATCGGTGTGGAACTGAGCCACGAGGTTGATTCCAGCAATGCCATCATGCTGAAACTGATGCGCAGGAGCGTCAGATGAAACTGTCCGTTTTAGAGTCATAGCACTGTAATAAAGTTATAGCCAGAGCTAAAATCCTTACAGCACAGAATGAGGTCATTTGGTAATTGTATATGAGTGGCTCTTTGAAACAGCCATCCAATTAGTTTTACGCCTGTTCTCTTCTCCCATTGCCCCTCGTGGCCATTTCCCAAATCTCTGAATATTAGCAGGATCAGTGGTCAAGTCCATGAGTGGTTACACCCTGGCACTTACACTAGGATGTGAGCCCCCAGTGACAGCTTGTGGAACAGCAAGTGACTTCCTAAGATTGGTTGGGAGGTAGGAGGCAGACAGTAGGGATAAAGAGAACACTTTCTGATTACTGGGACATGACAAGTGAGATTCCCCATGGATTTGAGGCCTCAGTTTTTCACACAAAAGGTAATGAAATTCTGGAACTCTCCCTCAAAATGGATACTGAGCTAACTGAAATTTCCAAGACCAAGATTGAAAGATTCTTGTTAGTTAAGAGTACAAAGAGATACAGAGCAAAGGCAGGTAAATTAAGTTTAGGTCGAGATTAGTCATGATCTAATAGAATGGCAGATCAAGGTTGAGGAGTTGAAAGGAACATTGAAAGCCTTCTGATTCCAATGTTAATAAGGAATCTTCTGTTGGTGGAATTTCTCTGTATGTCCCAGATGACTTAGTTTTTTTCCCCCAAAGATTGTTAGAAGAAATTTGCATATCAGTCAGTTAGCTGGAAGGGATTTGCTTGAATGAAGCATGGCAGTGAATTGTGACGTAGGATAAACATACTGAGATGGACCGCAACCATTTTTATTATTAACATGGATATGCATGTAATCTTAGGTATCAAAGACAGAGTCCCAGATCTTCCTTGGCAACTGCAGACAGTAGGGGGAGAATTTCCTCCTCGCTGGGTGGGCTGGTTGGGGGCGGACATGGGGCTGATCGGTGCCCACAATCTGCTGCACGCCGCCATTTTACATGGCCCACCCAGCATGATGCTCACCCAGTAGCGCTTAGCGCTACCAGTGCAGGGGGGAGGAGGAGGGAGAGTCGGGGCCTGTGCGCGAAAGAGCACGGAAACCTCCCTGAGGTGGTTCTGTGCCTCAGGGAGATTAAGTGCAGTTGTAAAGTTGGGAAAAAATAACAAATAAAATTATTCAATGTCCCCTCATGTGACACTGTCACATGAGCTGCGACATGTTAAAAAGTTTTATTTAACTAATAAAACATTCATGAAACCTCATCCCGTCCATGGATGAGGTTTCATGAAAAAATGCGAAAGCCACCTGGGCTCTTAAGGTTGGATGGGCAGCCCTGACAATGATGTTAATTAGTTTATTAATGGTCTTAACAGGCCTTTGACAGTTCAGTGGACGTGCAGCTGACTCTGGTGCATGCCCCCGAACAAAAGATTGGAACGATGCACCGTGACGCCGGAATGCACACCCGACATCACCACGTGTCATTTTATGTGTCGGCCAGCGGGCCCCACCTCCGCATGCCTAACAGAAAATTCTGGCCTATGTTTCTTCATAGGGTGCACAGTTGAAGCCGCCCCAGTTTGCATTCAATCAGAAATTACTGAACTCAGGAGAACTTTTACACTATCAGTCCCACTGTAAAAACACTTGAGAAAGTTACAGTTTGTTGAATAATGGTGTATTAAGTTCATAATTGCTACTAAACAGCCTCACTGGCCTGAAAAGCTAATTTTATATTTCTGGAATGTTAACTTTCTCTATTATGATAAAAAAAATCCACATATTTAAAAAAATATAAATTTTTAAGAAATTTATTGTAATTCAGCTATTTTAATCTCACGTATATATCCCAGTTGTCTATTTAGCATCCTGTAAAATTTAATTAAATGTAAAGGATAACTCGTGCATTTTACTCTAGGGAGATCCCGTTGACTTGGTGCCATTTTCAACCTAGTGTCAGGAAAGGAGAAATCCGTGCCACAGAAATTGTTAGATCCTTGCGAGAGCTTTCTCTGAGATTAATGACGAGCGCCTTTGCTTCCCGCTGACTGCAAAATCCACGCCAATATTCTGCAGGCCTAGGGACATCTTGATAGGGATTGGTGCCAAAGGTGGGTAAAGGGTTACAGAATGAAAATGTCTATGAAGTGCAGCTAGAAACAGTATAAATGGGGTAAAATCTTAGCTATAGGAAATAAGATGAAAAAGGGAGACAGCTGGAGGGTTGAGTTCACCAGACTGTGATACCTTTAATTCTGCAGTAAAGCAAACTTTATCTTGGTGTGCATTGTGGTGTACATGTAACTTTTAAACTTTACTAAACCTCCCTGTCTGCATGTTGTATTTACCCTTGGTATATAGGCACAAGACTGTCTACATTACTATAAGATGTACAAATATAGGTTTGACTATCTTCTGCAATAAAAGGACTGCTACCACAGTGACACATAGAGCTTAAATTTTAATTCAGGGCGGATAGGGATTGAGGAGGAAAGCAAACTGCCCTGGTCTCAGCAGTGTGAAGCCCGGTAGCGAGTAAGATCAGTCAAAGAGCTGACACTCTCCTGCCTAAAAAAGGTCAGAAGCGGCAGCAGGTTGGTATGTGGTATCAGATGATAGCAGGTCACCACTAGGGAACAAAGGAACGGTCAGGTAAGTCATGGCTTTGGGAGGGCCTCATGATTTGGTGGGAAGCAGCCTCTGGCAAGGGTTACCTTAATTTCCTTATGGGATGTTTGCTCCTCATTGCCACATAAGAAAAGCAAAGTAAAATGTACCACTTTGGGTCTCTCTGACCTCTGCTCCTCCTCATGCCAGTTGATAGCGAGGAAGCCAAGAGAGGATCCCAGCTCAGGCCCTTGATTAAAATCGCAGTCAAAGCCTGATCCGCGTATTAAAAGAAGTATTCACCATCGGGTGTCCTTCTCGCCTTCTCAGAAGGGCATGTTAAAATCATGGCTTGTGGAAACAGGGTGAGAAAGTCGCTCAGGTAATTTTGACCACCTGCCCACCAATTTTCCATCAAACAGGCAGGGTTAAAAATGTCTGTAAAGACAACTGATCTTCTTTTGTCCTGGGGCAAGGGGAAGAATACAAGTACCTTGCATGATATAACTGGATAATGAAAATGGCCCCCATGTTTTGCATTCTCTGTGTGAAAGTTGTTTGGAAAAAGTCATTTTAAACCTGCTATGAATCCTAACAGTTCTTCTAGGTGTTTCCTATAAACAGAACAAATCAAAATGGAACAGAAAATTAACTTTATTTTATTCTTGAGGAAACTTTGATAGCTGGCTGATTAGCTTTAACTATAAAAAATCTGAATAGAAGTGATCAGAATTTTAAAATTTTCTTCTGCCGTTCATTTTTCAAGGGAAGCTGTTAGGATAGAATTGATTTCTTCCATTGTACACAAAAGGCACAATTACTTAACAATGCTGAAGAAAGTCAAGTACACCATTTACATCTCTACAGACCCATATTTCAGTCATTTGACATAGAATAGTTTTATTTCTTTGGCATTCCATCTGTTTTCTTTGAAATACATTTAGTGGATCAATTCAAGTGAACAGATGTTTGTCTTTCTAAAGCTATTCCTGATCTGCTGACATTTGCATTATAAATGACAGTTTAATCCCAGTTGACTGAACAGTTAAATGCTTCTAATTTTTAAATAATTTACAGAAGCTTTACCTGTGCATATTTACAATAGCAACTGTTCACTGGAATAGTAACCCTGAAAACTTTCAGGTTGTTGGTTTCAAGCTGTGAATTATGTTGCATACAAATCTAAGAAAACAGAGTAGTTCTTAGCCAGACAGGCAGTGTTTTGTCTACACTGCTTAGCTCCAATTCATATTTCCAAGTGAGAGCTCCTCACACATATGAAGCCACGGAGCTCCATCCTTCTCAAGGAATCCCTTTGCCCTAGAACTCTATAAGTAAGTTTTCCAGCAGATGCGGAGCTCTGCCTGTACCTGTGCTAAGTGCACACTTTTCAGTGAAACTTTATAGCGGGAAAGGGCGATCCAACCTTAGCCTCCTGTCTCTATCTCAGAGCAATAGTGCAGAAGTAGGATGGAGAATATAGGCAGCCTTTCTCTATAATTATTTCACCCTTCCCCAGAATCATTAGATTAATTCAGGATCTGCTGGTAATTGATTCCCACTGGTATCTAGGAGTTCCCAATCACTGTGGCTATGATTCTCCTATACATCCTCCTGGGACTCTTCCCTGCCAAGAGGCGCTCTAGCACTGGGCCTACCCCCAACCATTTAAATGGCCCAGAATGGCAAATTCTGGTGATCCTGGCTCTGGAGAGGAGCAATGTACTTTGGTAAAGTCTACCTGTCTAATACTGTGTCAGGAGGTTTTTGGGGAAAGTGGGGGGGTGGGGGGGGTAGGTTCTGCTGGTGCTGGTGCTTAATGTGAGGAAAAATCAACCTATAAACTCTAAAATTAAGGTTTAGGAATATAGCTGCTAGTACATTAATAGAGTCAGGGAAAGATGTCAGGTTAATCTACTATTTTTGAACATTATCCAGTAACTAGAATACTATGGCCCGAATCTTCCGTTCAGAGTTGGAACCTTTATTTCCAACCCTGAACAGACAAAAAGATGCATACTTACCTTCCTCTGATATTTCAGGGCAGTCTTCTGACAGAGGATCCTGCAGAACTGACCCAGTGCAGGAATCCTCAGAGGGAGCAGAGGAGCGAATCCATGCAGAAACCATGCCACCCACCCCCCCTCCCCCCTTTAATGATAATAGCTGCCGTATTCTGCAAGTGAAGAGTTTAAATGTCCCAAAGTTTTGTGAAATGCTACTGAGAGAAGGCGAGTGGGTAAAGGGGTAGGGTGGTGAGCTCAGGTCAAGTCTGGAAAGTCGGGGATGTGTCAGGGTTGGGGGGGGGGGGCGTGGATTGGTGAGTAACTGGGGGGTGGTCAGTTGTATAATTCCCCAGGACCTGGACTGGGACTTTTCTCTAACATTTCCTGGGTAACTACCCAGGTTAATAAGTTGGATCCGTCCAAAGTCTCCCACTCTAACTCAGCATTGGAGACTTTTTCAGAGGGTTCCAGGGAGCACGGAAATTTCCCATCGGAAGTTCCAGCTTCTCGGGCAATCCTCATAGAGTCAGTGTGTTGGGACTTCCGAGGGTTCCATAGTGCATCTTCCAGGGTACTTCCATTCTCCGACTATCCTAAGACCAGAGGATCTGAACCTATACATTTATGTGGTGCTATGCTTTCTTCCCCATTTCAGAGCGGTATACAGCTGGTCATATGCATCACTGCTGATGCAGTGAGAGCACAAATGACAAAGAAAAAAAAACAGAAACAGAGGAAGCCAAGATAGACCACAACTTATTATCTTTGTTAACCCCAATTTCAACAGCTAATGGGGAAGCATGCTAGGAATGACAATCTGTTTATATATTCATCTTATGTTGATTTTTCTCTCCATGAAACTCAAGGAAGTTTTGCTATCAGTTTTGTTAAAGGGTGCCTATTTAGTTATCTGGAGTGGTTTCCTTCTCAAAGGTTAGCCATATCAAGAGAGCTATATGTACAAAAGCAATTAGGGGTTGAAATTCCTGCCAACACTCATTTTGATAAAAACAGACGTGAGTAAAAAGTGGCTTGATACAACTTCTTAAAGCTCATGAATTTGGTTGCCCAGTGTTTCAACAAAGTTTGGATGACATCATTGCGGTATACCTCAAGGAAGAAGAGACTTGCTGCTGATGTTGGATGGTGGTACATGTAAAATGTCACAAGCACCGCTGCTACAACAATGATGATGACCAGGAGGATCCCCACAATCAGGCCAGTGTGGACTGAGTCACCTTCCTTCTCTGCAGTGCTGTCAGCTGTAGAAGCTGGAAGAATAGTAAGAAGAAAAATGTGACATTTCAACAACTTCTACTGAAATATGCAACTAGGATGTTGTACAGATCTGTTTAAAAAAATGACACACATTCTGGGATTCCATAGCCCTCAAGTACTAAACCTAAAAACTATTTGAGTGTAATTGTTAATGAAGCCTGACAGGTTTGACACACAATTTCTCTGTGGGTTGCCATTTATGCAAATAAGACTGATAACATCTGTGATATTTCATCTTTCCAGATTAAATTTTATAAAAGGTTAGTTGTATTTGAATTTCAGGTAATTCCGGCTGCTCCAACTATCAAGATAACATTAAAGACAATCACTGATTTACAATGGTTCAAAACATTAGGATCAAGCAAATGGAGTAAAAAATTGTGACAATTTACAAGAGGAAATTATTTTTATGGCATCATCAATTTAACAAAGGGCTTCATTAAAGACTGGCACCAAGCCATCTTGTTAAATATTTTCAAATGTAATCATTACTGGAAGGTTCAGGCAAATAGTTGCAATGACCTTTTTCACATGGTATGCTCTGCACTGAATTTCATTTATAAATCATACATCATCTTTTGCAGAGCGACAACTAATTTCAGCCATGCCTGTTGAAAAGCTGCGAACATTTGATGATTCCTTGAAGAATTGGGTGTTTGGTTCAGCTGATAGCAACATTGTAGATTTGAGCCCTATACATGGTTTAAGCTCATAATCTAGTTTAACACTCCAATACAGTACTTAAGGAGTGCTGCATTATTACGGGTGTCAGATGTGATTTAAGCTGTTCTGGTGAATGCACTATGTGAAGGAGAGTAGAGATCTCTTTCAACATGTGAAGGGCATGAGCTCTAAGCTGCGTTGTAATTTAATTCCATTAGTGCTGTTACGACTGGGATGGGAGGAGTGTGTGAATTATCAAGCCCCACTACTCCGCACTACCATTAATTTAAATGTTTTATTTTCTCACCGAAATGGCCAATTGTTTACTCATACTTCTAATACCCAGAAAAGAGACTCTGACCAGGCTTCTTTCAAAAAAACTCAGAATGATTAATTTATTATAAAACAAAACAAGTTTCAAGAACTTGATTGACACGCAAATGTAATCCGGCACTGTAACTAGCTAACCCTTTAAACTTCCCCAGCACACACACATACAGACACATATATACACAGACAAACAAAAGACACATAGGTAGT
Source organism: Carcharodon carcharias (assembly GCF_017639515.1). Lineage (NCBI taxonomy): Eukaryota > Metazoa > Chordata > Chondrichthyes > Lamniformes > Lamnidae > Carcharodon > Carcharodon carcharias. The sequence continues at coordinate 62,534,603 of NC_054469.1, forward strand.
CTCTGCAGAGTCGAGCAGATGGAAAAAAACATTTCTTAGAAACAGAAAAAAAAAGTTCACAGAGGTTCAATGCTGTCTGTCTGAAGTTCACTCGGGTGAAGGCTGGGAAGTTCACCAATGATGCTTCAGCATGGGGGAGAGTATAGCTGGGCCAATTCTTCCTAATTCAGCTAGCAAGTCCAAAATTATGCAGACAAACTACAATCAGATGAGGATTGTCTAGTTACAGGTTGAGAACCGCACGCGGTTTCATAAAGTAGAGAGGGAGAGAGAGAGCTAGTCAGGGCAGCCTTCTGTTCTTATCCTTCCCCCAACAAGACTGAAAGCAAAACCACAGGTTCAAACTTGAAGTTTGTCTATTGCATGTGATTGCCTTTTTGTCTTCCAGCTTTTCATAATTAAAGTGCTTTGCAGTTCGAAACAAACAAATAACTCCTTCTCAAGCACCACATAGCTTGGAAGAGGCCTGCTTGTTGACAGTTCCAAGGTGAACTTATGACCTTTTAAAAAAAACTCTTGGGCAGCCGCCAATGTCCAAATAATACAATGTCTTCCCTTACTTTACAAAGTAAAAGCCAGAGATATGATTCTAACAGTGCAAATATGCATTACTGTTTAACAGTAACAGAAATTATCCTCTGGCTGTGAAACTTTGCATGCTTCAGCATCTTTTGAACTACACCTGACCAAATTATAGATTCTTTGAAGGGGAATGGGTTGACGTTTGAAGATATTTAACAGACGTGTGCCAAAGGAAGCAAACTCACAGGTGTAGGTATCACCTTTATTGGCTGGGTCATTTAAAAAACAAGCTTTGTCACACAAAGGTTTGCAGGGTGCACGTTGTGCTAATGTTAGTAATTCCAGGGTAATGCGAAAGCTGGGTGGCATCCTCCTCCCATGTCTTTGCTGGATGAAGTTTTGAAAATGTAGCATGCCATGTAATATCTGGAGATTGTCTCAGGGCTGTACTGAAAGACAGCTTCTGACTCATGCAGATAGTGGAAGCTCTGCTTTTGAAGACCAGTTGCTAGTTTTAACAGAGTAGCTTTCATTATACTGCTTCTCAGTGCCAGAGCTCAGGTTCCTGAGAAGAATCATGAGCCAGGTAGTGAGGAGGGTATATCCACTGTCACCCAACATCCAGCCAGGTACTGGAGGGTTGAATCCAGGGTGGATGAAGAAGGATTGATGTAAGATAAATGCATTATGACTTCTGTCAGGTACAGGCCTACATGATCCAGTCACAAATCAGTGGCATATTCATTGAGCAAAAGCCTTCCTTGTTGCTGCATAGTTTGGGGTCTTCATATAGAACAAGCAGGATAATCTGTGTGAAATGCAATTTTGGTGAAATTTAGAGCTCTTTCCTCTGGTTTAGTTGCATCGAACAGGTGATAAATTGGTTTTGCTTTTCAAAAAAGGCATCTATGACCAGCTTGATGATGTTTCTTCCATTGCAGCCTGGAATGTCCCAGAGGCATTGGAATTGAAAGCCATTTATAGCCACAATCAGCAACATGGATGACCTGGGCTGGGCTGCTATTGGTGTTGCAACATGTGACAAAGGTCTGCAAAAGCCTCTCCAGTGAAACAGAGCTGCCTAGTACACTGTTCTCCACTGCAGGTGTTGTGGGACAATCTATTACAGAAGACATGTGCGGTGTAAGGTCTCCAGCGTCCTTTTCTCCTTCATACTCTTCTGTCAGCACTTGCTATTCGCTGCTCTTCATCTTGTTGCTGTTCTCCCCCACCCTCACCACCCCCCTCCCTACCAATCACGTCATCTTCCAGCCCCACCCACAGCCTGAGCAACACCAACAATGAGTTGAAGCCCATGCTCAGAAATGGTCCTGAAATTCCTAAATATTGCCTGCAAAATGTGTGTACAACAAAATGTGTGTATCATCAAACAACTGCAGCAAGCAGAATAGTCAAAAAGAGGCCTACAAGCCTAAAAAGACTATTCAGAGACTTATCTGAGTGCCGCTAAGGATTCCTTTCATTATCCTTCAACAGCCAAAGGATCGTTATTCTAATACTTTAATGCGGTTCCACCTCTTAGAGAGAGCCTAGCCCAATGTGGTACAATTCCAAGGGAGGTTTGGAAACAGAGATCAGTCTCCAAAGTTCACCCCTTAATCTCCAATTTTAGGTGAAAAATGTGTGTACAACAATATTTCCCTTTATACATAACGCGAATTGTTCAGAATAAGAATATATAAATTGCATTAAAAATTAGACAGAAGTCAGATTTTTCTCTTTTGATGACAGAATACAAAGATTTGGTATCAGCATTTTCTCTCTTTGAAATATGGTTTTGCTGTATAATATGAAGAGTAACACTTGGGCTGGTGTGTTATGGTATGCTGCAAGTCAGTAACATAGAAAAGGTTACAAAATGAATTCAGGCTGTGTCAAACCAGGAGTGTGATGTTTAAGTGGTTTACCAATGTTACCTGATTTCCCAAATTCCTGAAACGCAAATGAAATGTCTCCAATGTGAGAAAGGGTGAATGTTTGCTTAACTTGTTAGACCTAACTTTTATATAGGACGTTGGACAAATGACTACCAAGGTAGAATCAAGTGATTTAACCTGATGTACCATTGCACTAACTAATTTAAACCACAACTATGCTGTATTTCACTCAAGGTAACACATCTTGTACAAATTACATTATCTCACTTTGATTGGAATACACGTAGATATTGATGAGATAGTGACTGATCTTTGTACCATTTACATATCGCCTCAGTAAGCCCAGGCTCCTTTACAACTAATTAGCTCATGGCTCTGTTTTCTTTAAAAAGAGTGCTTCTTAACCTTGTTAGATGGAAATAGACGCCTTTAAAATCCAGGCTGAGGTCAAGCAAGGCTGTGTGAAAGTCCCCATACTATTTACAATCTACCTGACAGTAATGATTCACCTCATCAAAGATGTCAGTATTGAATACCGTCTGCATGGAAAGCTCTTTAATCTCAGTCAACTCTGTGTCAAAACTAAACCAATTGCTGTAGATATACAAGATGCACTGCAGGAACTCACCAAGGCTCTTTAGGCAGCATGTTCCAAACCTACGAGTACTACCATCTAAAGGGACAAGGACAGCAGGTGCATGGTGACACCACCAACTGGAAGTTCCTCTCCGAGCCACTCACCATCCTGACTTGGAAATATATCGCTGTTTCTTCACTGTCGCTGAGTCAAAATCCTAGAACTCCCTCTCTAACAGCACTATGGGTGTACCTACACCACATGGATGGCGGCGGTTCAAGAGGCAGCTCACCACCACTTTCTCAAGGGCAATTAGGGATGGGAAACAAATGCTGGCCTACTTTTGATCTCTTCGATTCTTGGCCTGTCCTTGAATGTTGCCAAAACAAAACTCATGTATCAACCCACAGTTGACCAGCCAAATATTCCACCTTGGACATATGTTGAAAGAGAGGCTCTGGGATATCCCACACCTCGGCAGTCACCTCTCTCAAAAGAACACTATTGACAAGGAGACCCAATACTGGATCAGCTACGCCAACTTAGCCTTCTACAAAATATAGCAGCAAGCATTTGACAGAAAGTCCTCTGCAAGTTAATGAAAGTCCTAGCAGTTGTCATCACCACACTCTTGTACGGTGCTGAGACCTGGACTGGCATCATCCATACATAAGAACGCTAGAGAAACTCCATTAGCAATGCCTTCGCTGCATCCTCGGATTCAATGGGGGAACTGTTGGACAAAGGCTAGTGCCCTTCTTGAAGCCAGCTCCATAAGCATTCAGGCAAGACTCCTGCAAAATCAAATCTAATGGAATGGACACTGTGTCCGGATGGCTGAATATTGTCTTCCCCCCCAGGTCCTTTTTTCTCAACTCTCAAATGGCCAATGTTCCAGGGGAGGACAAAGAAACGCTTCAAAGGCACTCTGAAGCTCTCCTTGAAGCATCGGAACATTGACATTAAAGACTTGGAGGAGCTTGCTGCCAATCATTTAGAATGGCAACATCAAGCTGCATTATGCTTTGAGTGAAAACGTGTTAATGATGAGGCACAGCGGCAACTGAGAAGGAAAGAAAATTTAGCAAATCCTGCATTTCGAATCCCACTACCTCGTTTGATGTCCTGCCCCAGGTACCCAAAGATATGTAGGTCATGAATCAGCCTGTTCAGTCACATGAAGACTCATGGCAAAAACCCATGACCCTGACTAGGCGTCATCCTCGAATCAAGAGGGAGCCAACAAAGACGACTGAAACTTATTTCTATTCAATGTAGATTTTACTGAACTATTCATATTCTAACAAATGTAGTGACACACTGGGCGAAATTTTATGGCAGTGGGATTTTATGTTCCCGCTGAAGCCAATGAGGTTTAGAATGTCTCGCCACATTTTACGGCCCTGTCCCCACCGAAACGGGGCCGTAAAATTCTGCCCAATGAGTTTAAGTTAAAGAGACTTTTTAAATTTTGACTCTACATTTTGTATAAACAGCTGCCTAATTTCCCCTATGGAAATGCAGTACAGATTATCTTCACGCTGGAAAACTATATTAAATCTATTTTCTGGTGCACTTAGCTGCAGTTGTGCCATGACATTCTGAGTGAGTAATTTTGCACTATTGATTTTTTTTCACCCAGTATTACTTAAGCCAAACAAATGCATTAGCTATTGGCTCATTGCTGTTAATAATACCCTGAGAAATGTTCCCTTTTATTCAGCTAAAAACAGCAACATTAATTATACCAATTGTCAGATGGTCATAATAATGAGAAAACAATTAAAAGAAAACTGCATCATTCAGCAAACACACATCTGGGAAAAGAGCACAGTGAAAGCTGCAATTAAACTGGCTCATATTAAAGATAAAACCTAACGATGAATCAGAGTAAACAAACAATTAGCAATGTTATAAGTGGTAAATATAGAATTATAAACTGTATGTAACACAGGCTCACCAGTATCTGCTCAAGTCCCTCTTTTCATTTCAACCTGCTGTTAAAGATTTCCCTGGCTTCAAACAATCCACTACATACTGAAGGATTAGTCAAGCTGCATGAAATGGCCAAACTACCAAAGTCCTTGTAATTACTTGGTGGATGTACTGACACAACAACAGCTTGCATTAACATTGCATCTTTAATGTAATAAAGCACTTCTGCCACTCCTGCCATCATCACCTTCCTGAATCACAAGAGATAATGCTGGAGTAATCCTTACTTATCATGAAAATCTTTCCATGGACAGATTTACTTCCTTCTTTTGGGGTGCTCTGGATCATTGATGGATTCTCTGACATTCTGGCACAGTCTGTGAGCAATGGCATTCTGGACTGTGTTATGAAACAGGGCCGGGGCTCTGTTCCCCGCAGCAATAATAATGGTGAGCCAGTACTTCCGCCTGTCACTCTGACATTGCTGCAAACTCCAAGTGAGGAAACTTAAGGGACAAGCAGTTAACCGGATAGAAGAAACCTGAACAACAACAGGTTTATAGGACTCAACCAAAGACCAAAGTCTTCAAAGCACGGTTTCCTCCTCGCTTGGGGCAAGGAGAACATCAGGACAATTACCACTGTTTCCTGAGACTACCTCCATGTTCCCCAATGCAGCTTCAGAGAGTTAACAGCATGAGATAGGAAGGAAATACCATTGGAGACCTCGCTTTACACCCAGCTACACTCTCATCGGGTGCCAGTATACCGCTGGAGAAGTAACCCAATATTCAAAGAAAGACCTTTGATAGAAATGCGGCTATTCCACCTCCATTGAACATGAGTATGTAGCTGGGCACCAACCCAGTATTCAGAGGGTATGCAGACTAAACTGGATAGCCCTGGAAAATAGACACAGGGTGCATGACATGCCTATTGATTAAAATGCAGGAAGAACACCAACTTTGTGTTCATTGGCTGCACACATTAGCAGGGGGCCCACAATTACAACTTCCAAGTTATAATTTTATTAAAGTGATCATGCATTATTGAAAGCCCGCAGCTCTTAGAAGGGAGATGCATTGTGGCTGGAGCAGGTGCGGGGAATCTGTCAGGAATTGAATCTGAGAAAGTGAGACATGGAAGAGAATGAGCTCTTAGGCATTCTAATGCTTCCCTGGAGGACTTGGTGGAGGAGAGGTTGAAAGGAGAGGAGCTGCCTTATATCCACAGTGGGAAAAGAGGCCCTCATGACACACTGTCAAAGACACTGGGAGCAGATAGCTGTGGAGGTCAATGCCAAGAGTTAAGGCACAAAGACCGAATACAGTGCTACAAGAACCTCAATGGCCTCTCATGAGTGGTTAAGGTCAGTGAATGCATTCGTAAATGCAATATCCTACCAATGGCACCAGGAGGTGATGGCTTAGTGGTATTGTCGCTGGACTAGTAACTTAGAGTGCTGAGGTTGCCTGTCGACCCTGAAAAGTCCTCCTTACAAACATCTGGAGGCTTGTACAAAATTGGGAGAGCTGTCTCACAAACTAGTCAAGCCTGACATAGTCATACTCATAGAATCACACCTTACAGGTAATGTCCGAGACACCACCATCACCATTCCTGTGCATGTCCTGTCCCACCGACAGGAGAGACCCAGCAGAGATGGCGGCATAGTGGTATACAGTCGGGAGGGCGTTGCCCTGGGACTCCTCAATATTGACTCTGGACCCCATGAAGTCTCATGGCATCAGGTCAAACATGGACAAGGAAACCTCCTGCTCATTACCACGTAGTTCCCTCCTTCAGCTGATGAGTCAGTACTCCTCCATGTTGAACACCACTTGGATGAAGCATTAAGGATGGCGAGGGTACAGAATGTACTCTGGATGGGGGAACTTCAATGTCCATCACCGAGTGGCTCGGTAGCACCCCTAAATTATATAGCTGCTAGACTGGATCTGTGGCAGGTGGTGAGGGAACCAACAAGAGGGAAAAACATACTTGACCTCATCCTCATCAACCTGCCTACCTGCCACAGATGCATCTGTCCATGATAGTATCGGTAGGAGTGACCACCACACAGTCATTGCGGAGATAAAGTCCCAACTTCACATTGAGGATTCTCTCCATTGTGTTATGTGGCACTACCACCGTGATAAACGGAATAAATTTCAAACAGATTAAGCAACTTAAGATTGGGCATCCATGAGTCACTTTGGGTCATCAGCAGCAGTAGAATTGTACTCGAACACAATCTATAACCTCATGGCCTGGCACATTCCCCACTCTACCATTATCATCAAGCCAGGGGATCAACTGTGGTTCAATGAAGAGTGCAGGAGGCCAAGCCAGGAGCAGCAATTGGCATACGTAAAAATGAGGTGGCACCTGGTGAAGCTATAACACAGGATTGTATGCACACCAAACAGCACAAGCAACAAGTGATAGACACAGCTAAGCGATCCAACAACCAATGGATCAGGTGTAAGCTCTGCAGTCCTGCCAAATCCAGTCGTGAATGGTGGTGGACAATTAAATAACTCACTGGAGGAGGAAGCTCCACAAATATTCCCATCTTCAATGATGGAGGAGCCCAGCACATCAGGGCAAAAGATAAGGCTGAAGCATTTGCAACAATCTTCAGCCAGGAGCACCAAGTGGATAATCCATCTCGGCCTCCTCCAGAGGTCCCCAGCATCACAGATGCCAGTCTTCAGCCAATTTGGTTTATTCCATGTGCTATCAAGAAACGGCTGAAGGCACTGGATACTGCAAAGGCTAGCCAAATAAATACTGTGGCGACAAGAGCGGTCAGAGGCTAGGAATCATGCGACAAGTAACTCCTCCTGACTCCCCAAAGCCTGTCCACCATCTACAAGGTACAAGTCAGGAGTGTGATGGAATACTCTCCACTTGCCTGGATGAGTGCAGCTCCCACAACACTCAAGAAGCTTGACACCATCCAGGACAAAGCAGCCCACTTGATTGGCACCACATCCACAAACATTCACTCTCTTCCACCAATGCACAGTAGCTGCAGTGTGTACCATCTACACTGCAGGATGCACTGCAGGAATTCACCAAGGCTCCTTAGACAGCACCTTCCAAACCCACGACCACTACCATCTAGAAGGACGAGGACCGCAGATGGGAACATCACCACCTGGAAGTTCCCCTCCAAGTCACTCACCATCCTGACTTGGAAATATATCGCTGTTCCTTCACTGTCACTGGGTCAAAATCCTGGAACTCCCACCCTAACAGCGCTGTGGGTGTACCTATAACACATGAACTGCAGCAGTTCAAGAAGTCAGCTCACCACCACCTTCTCAAGGGCAACTAGGGATGGGCAATAAATGCTGGCCAAGCCAGCGAAGCCCACATCCAATGAATGAATAAAAAAGAGCCTCAGCAATTATGTAATGCACCACACTCCATTGCTCACCTACCAAAAATCTCTACCAATTAAGACTCACATTTAACATGCATATATGCTTCACCTCGCCCTTACACATTTAGGACTACTGAAAGCCTCACACCCACATCTCACAGCTTGCACATATTGTTAGCTATTCAAACATAGCAGCCATATCACCCAAACACTTTGCGTGACACTGACACATGTCCCACTTTTTTGCAGGACAACAGAGGACAAACCAAAGATATCGGGAGCCAAACAGAGGAGAACAGGCAAACCTGCATTTCCTGACCTCCATGAAGGAAATGGTACTGGCTATTATTGAAGCAGCCATTGCTGAGGCCATGGCCGGCAATGGGACTGAAACCATCAAAGGTGACGGTATTCTTATATTAATCCTCTTTCTCAAATCCCACCTCTCCCTTTTCCTAAAATGTCTCCTGAATAACAGATGATGTAAGTATGTGTCCCTTACTTTCCAACTGTCCTTTCACCATAATTTTATTCTTGTGTCTTTTTCCTTTTTGGTACCCAAGAGGTGCAATCTGTCCAAGAAGAGAGTGATGATGAAGAACACAGCCACCAACTCAGATACTGACAATTCACATATCCTAGAGGATAGATTAGAGGCAGGATCTGTACACGGTAAGACACTGGGCACGAATGGGCTGCAGCCAGGGCAGAGGACAAGGACAGTACAGGTACCAGCTCACCAGAGGCCAGGTTGCTGCAGAGGACTCAGATGAGTATCTTGTTGCAACAGCCTACAGAAAAACGTTGATGGGTATGCAGAACAACTTTTTTTATTTTTTCACGTGATGTGGGGGGTCACTGGCTAAGCCATTATTTATTGCCTATACCTAATTGCCCTTGAGAAGGTGGTAGTGAGCTGCCATCTTGAACTGCTGCTGTCCATCTTACGTACAGACTGCGAGGAGTTGCATTTATCTCCAGCTCCAGTTCAGAAAGAGTCAGATGCACAAGAATTCATTACATTAGGTAGCTTTCACAAGCACTGATCCTTGCCCTGCTCTGAGATCGTAGTTACAGCAGGTAGAGCACTCCCTCGGTACGACAATGGGGTGTCAGCCTAGGTTATGTGCTTCAGTCTTTGGAGTGGAATTGCAACCCACTACTTTTGAATTGAGAGGTGGGAGTGCTACTACTGAGCCAAGGTTGACATTAGGAATAAAGTGGGAGCACACAAACAATAGGGATATAATGGTGTGTGACAAAATTAAAGGAGAAAGTGGTTTGTGGATTGCTACTTTACATGTGCAATGCAGAGTTAAGAAATGAAGCAGCTGTGGCACTCATTAGAAGACATCTTGAATTGAAACGTCAACTCTTTTCTTCTCCGCCGATGTTGCCTATCTGCTGAGTTTTTCCAGGTAATTCTGTTTTTACCTTGAATTAGTGTCAGGTGCAACAATTTCCCTTGCTGCACTGCTGGCTCGACAGCTAGTTCCTCTCAGTCATTTTCATTCTATTGCTCTGCCACAACTCTGATGCTTTGCTTTGATGAGGTGACTTTGCAGCTTGGTGCATCCAGCAGGCAACAAACGACAATTATTCATGAATCCCTAAGGGGCAATCATGAACAACTTTCACTAAACTTGTCTTTTTACAGAACAATATTCATGATTACAAAGAAAGAAACACCTTGTAGAATCACAGTTCTTCCTCCAGTGGGCTGGAATATACAGCATCAAGCTGACAAATGTATTGCAATTTAAATGTGATTTTGTGCAAAGAGCCAGATCTGGATCAAACACTGGGTCAAATGTTGTTGTTGCAAGGCATCTAATGACATCTGCCATTATTAGGTTCACCTTTGTACTTTTAGGCTTTTACGTTTTTTGCATGGCAAATTGTTGAACTGATCTTATCACAAGGAAAATGAGGCATCTAGGACTTGAGTGAGCAGGGCAAGCAACTGTGAAACAAAACAGATTGAGACGGAAGAGTAAATTAGAGTGAGTGAATTTAATGTCAAATCAGGTACAGAAAGGGAAATTAAGAGAGGGAAATAAGGATTGGATTGAGAGGGAGAAACAATGAATGCAAAGTTAAAAAAAGTATACTTATTAAAAAATCACCAGCAAGAATTAAAACCTGAAGCAGTGAAATGCTGCGCTTGTCATAATTATTTTTCCACACTTGGAATTTTCAGCACCATAGAAATTGATTGTCAATATTCAGTACTTATTATGCTCCTAAAAGCATAGTTAAACTAGTAATGACTTAACTTAGTGTGCTGAATTTAGTTTATTTTTAACCACAGAAACACTTCTCTTGGCTGTTCTCACCTTATTGAGCTTGTGATACTATTCAAAATAGCAATTATGATTTTTTTTTATAGCTTCTGAGATTTCCTTGCAGTCTTTTGCAGTTCAAACCTCTAACTGTATTGGCGTAACTTCCTTATCACTGATGATATCCTTTATTTTCTTTACTCATTAAATTGTCAACAAAGCAGCTAATATCACAAGAAAAACCAGAAACAGAAACAGATATACCTGGAAAAACTCAGGTGTGGCAGCCTCGGTGGTATCCGCCCTCACGCCTTCTCCTCCCTCCCAGAAACATGATGGGTCTCCCTTGTCCTCACTTATCACCCCACCAGCCTCCGCATTCAAAAGATCATCCTCTGCCATTTCCGCCAACTCCAGCATGATGCCACCACCAAACACATCTTCCCTTCACCCCCCCGGCGGCATTCCGTAGGGATCGTTCCCTCCGTGACACCCTGGTCCACTCCTCCATCACCCCCTACTCCTCAACCCCCTCCTATGGCACCTCCCCATGCGAACGCACAATATGCAATACCTGCCCCTTCACTTCCTCTCTCCTCACCGTCCAAGGGCCCAAACTAACCTTTCAAGTGAAACAGCATTTCACTTGCACTTCCTTCAACTTAGTCTACTGCATTCGTTGCTCCCAATGCAGTTTCCTCTACATTGGAGAAACCAAACGCAGACTGGGTGACCGCTTTGCAGAACACCTTCGGTCTGTCCGCAAGCATCACCCACACCTCCCTGTCGCTTGCCATTTTAACACTCCACCTTGCTCTCTTGCCCACATGTCTGTCGTTGGCTTGCTGCATTGTTCCAGTGAAGCCCAACGCAAACTGGAGGAACAGCACCTCATTTTCCGACTAGGCACTTTACAGCCTTCAGGACTGAATATTGAGTGCAACAACTTTAGATCTTGAACTCCCTCCTCCATCCCCACCCCCTTTCCGTTTCTTCCCCCTCCTTTTTGTTTTTTCCAATAATTTATATAGATTTTTCTTTTCCCACCTATTTCCATTATTTTTAAATCTATACCTTTTATGCCCTTTTAGTCTTATTTCACCCCATCCCCACTAGAGCTATCTGTACCTTGCTTGTCCTGCTATTCACTCTTAATTAGTACATTCTTTTAGATAATATCACCACCTTCAACACCTCTTTGTTCTTTTGTCTGTGACATCTTTTGGTTATCTGCTCCTATCACTGCTTGCTTGTCCCAACAACCCCCCTCCCCCCCACCTCCCCCCTTAAACCAGCTTATACTTCACCCCTCTCCTATTTTTACTTAGTTCTGTTAAAAGGTCAGGAGGACTCGAAACGTCAACTGTACTCTTCTCGGCTGATGCTGCCAGACCTGCTGAGTTTTTCCAGGTAATTCTGTTTCTGGTTTTGTTTTGGATTTCCAGCATCCGCAGTTTTTTGTTTTTAATATCACAAGAAAGTTTACATTTCAATGATGCATGATCGTAATTTCCCTGTGAATTTTACCCTTGGCGGGCGTGCGCGATTGGTGGGCCTGTGACCGGTCGGGAAATGGGTCACCAACCCACTATTGGTCTCCAACCACGATTTCAAGCTGGCTGGCCAATTAAGACCCACCCAGCGTGAAATGCATCTTCCCCATGGTCGGGTAGGGCCTTGGGCCTGTCAGCCGCCAAGTCCAATGGTGACTTGGTGGGTGGCTTAAAAACAGCACAGGCAGGCCTTGAAGGCTGCCAGGGAAGAACATATTTGCAACATTCAGAAGACCAAAGTTGTGGCCTCAAGTGCAGCTGGAGACGCCAGGCGGAGGGCAGGTCGGGTAGGCACTCGCCCCACCCAACCCCCACCCCCACCCCCCACCCACCGGTTTTTGGATGAGTGCTTCGTGGTCCTCCTGGAGGGGGTGGCTGCTAGGAGGGACACTCTCATCCCCAGGGAGGGAAGGAGGAGGCCATCACACCTGACAAAAAGAGCTTGAGCGGAGGTGTCAGCCCAGGTCAGCAGCCACAACATTGTGCGGCGCACATGGGTGCACTGCTTTAAAAGGTTCAATGACCTGCTGCGCTCAGCAAGGGAGAGTACCATGTTGGCATGGATCAGTATGTTGAATTTTAAGATCTGGCCATCCCTCCATGGAGCTCAGGGGTGTTAGAGTCTGAGTGCCAACTGTCGATGATGCCTGAGTTAGCCAACGGAGCGAGCCCTGGCTGCTTGGACTGAGTGCCTTGCAGCTCAAGGGCCACGACTCGGATGTGCCTTATGACGTGCTCCTCAGGTGGGGTTGGCCAGGCTGCAATGGTGCTGCAGGTAGAGAGTGGACTAATCAATGCTCCTCTGTCCTTTCAGGAGAAGACTAGCCAGAACAATATGGAAAGATTGCGGACAGGTGGAGGCCTCCCAAACCTCCTAATCCTAACCAGATTCGAGCAGGATGCCTTGGAGCTGGAGAGCCGCCATGCACCTCAGTCAGCCAGCCGCAGAGAGGCTGGGATCTCAGATGAAGGTAAGAGTGCAGTGCACAGAGGTGAGAGTTTCAGATGGTGCAAACATTCTTGTGTAGCCTCATCATTGATGGGAGCCTCTAAACTGGATTCCCCATTGATCGTTGAAAGACGATGACACCATGATGCATATCTCCATTATCTCACCAGGGTGCCTGAGAGTGACAGTCTGATGACTAAATCTAATGACATGTTGTTTTTCTCCCCTAGATTCGTCAGCACGCACTCAATCACTGGACCCCGAAGAGCCACCCTTGACACCAGAGGATTGCCGGGCTTCACATGCACCTGCGTCACATCCGCTCTCTGGACCAGGCACCAGCACAGATACCAGCACCTCGGTTGGCATTAGATCTTCGGCTAGAATGTCAGAACACAGTGGTGAGGGCACTTCACACTTGCTTGAGGAGCAGGCAGGGGCAGAGAGTGCCCAGTGTGCCAGCAGTTGGAGACAGCTGGAGACCAGGACGATGCTGAGTTGAAGGCAGATGATGAGCCTCTCGAGTCATCCATTAGGCGGCAGATACTGGATGTCCGGCGAGATGTGCGGGAGGATCTGGCAGAGATCCATGAGGGTATGCATGCCATGGTCTCCATTGTGGAGGTGTCCATACGGAGCATAAGCACTATGCCAACCCTCATGGCCGAGCGCACTGCCTCCTCCATTGAGAGAGTGGTGGTTCACATGGAGAGGCAGCTCCAGGGACAGAATCGGGAGTTCCTGGGGTTGCGCTTGGACCTGCAAATCCTCACACAGGCAATAACCTCAGCTGGTCAGTGTCAGTGTGGGGGATGGATGAGGCACCCAGTATCCCAACTAGGTGCCTGTCCATCAATGGCGAGCAGGGAGGTCCACAGTGATCTCATGTTGGCACATGAGCTGCTTGTTGTCTCTGTGGGCTCCTCTCAGGGCGCTCTGGATGACGGCAGAAGCTCCTTCGCCCCTCTTCCAGTGACAGTGGCATCTGATGAGGCTGCAATGACTGGGGGAGATGCCAGCTGTGGCACTGGCCACTCCCTCCCAGGCAGAGCCAGCACAAGCTCCACCGGCCAGAGGACATCCACCAAGGTCAACAAGGCCAAAAAGACAGCAGAGTCAGCAGGCTGTCTCCAATGTCGGTGCCAGTGAGGCCGGGTGGGGGGGCACCAAGATGTAGCAAACATAAGTTTAAGGCACCTTGAGCACAACAGGGACAGGTCACAGGTGATCTTTGGCTCTGTAATGTTTTGTTCATGTTAATTGGGCTGGGGTTGAAGGTCAGGGAAAGTTATGTTAATTTGTGTGGATTCTCAAAATGAGATAAATTTAGTTTTTGTCGTAATGGCCTGAGTATGCTTCATCTTCTTATTTTTTGGTGCAGGGTACACCAGTATGTAATGCTGGATGTGAGTGGCTCTAAATTTTATTGCACAGGCACTGAGTGGACTTTGGTTCAAATGAAAGGGTCAATTCAAACATCCAGGATGGAGGTGGCAGCCCTGGCATGAGGTGGAAGCAGATCGTTGGCAGCCTAGCTGAAGGAACATTGGATCAAGGTGTCCCTGCCTGGCTGAAGGATACAGAGATCTGTCTCCACGCTCTTAGCATTCTCCTCACCATGCTCCTCTTCTGACTCACTACTGGATTCATTCTCTGTGGCCTGTGGGGCTGCATTAACATCCTGTTCCTCCAGTGGGTCCCCGCTTTCAAGTACCAGATTGTGGAGAGCGCAACATGCAACCACTATCAGTGACACCCGCTCTAGGGGATATTACAGTGCACCCTCTGAACGGTCCAGGCATCAGAAATTCATCTTGAAAAGACCTACAGTTCTCTCTGTCACCGTCCTTCTGGAGGCATGGCTCCTATTATAACGCTGCTCTGCCTCTGTTCTTGAGTGGCGGAGAGGGGTCATAAGCCACTTTTCCAACGTTAGTCCTTGTCACCCAGCAGCCATGCAGCCAGCCGGGCTGGAGCACTGAATAGCCTCGGCACTTGGGGGTGTCTGAAGATGTAAGCGTCATGGGAGCTTCCAGGCTACTGTGAAGTGCACAGACTTGCAGATTCTGTGTCCTGTGATCACACACTATCTGCACGTTGATGGAATGGAATCCCTTCCTGTGATCAATGCACCCAGCTAACCCGCTGGCGCCTTGATGGGCACATGTGTGCAGTCGATTGCACCCTGCATACGAGGAAACCCAGCAATCGCTGCAAAGCCTCTGGCTCGCTCAGCCTGGCTGGCCTCATCCGTACAGAAATGAATAAATGTCATTATCCGCCTGAGCAGAGCTACTGTCACCAGCTTGACGCAACTGTGGACATCTGATTGGGAGACTCCACAAAGATCCCCCACTGACCTCTGGAAAGAGCTGGAGGCATAGAAGTTAAGGGCTACTGTGACCTTTAGAGCCACTGGCATGGGGTGTCCACCCACAGAGCCGGAGCTGATCTCAGGCCCAATCATTTGACAAATGGAGGTCACGCTCTCCCATGAGAGGTGGAGCTTCCTTTGGCATTGCACCTCAGACATATTGAGGTAGCTGCATCGCTGCCTGTAAACCCTGGCAGCAGGATATTGGCCTCTTCTGCAGCCCCTTCTGCCTTGGACTTACTGCTAGCCCTGCGCTCCTTGTGCCTGCACCTCTCCTCCCATTGATCGCTCGCCTGGGAGCTGCATTTGGACACCTGGTCTCCTTTCCCTTCTGCCCCTCTCTTATTCCTCAAGGAGGTGCCTCCAGTGGAGAACACAATCCCCACTACTAGGGTAAGGGAAGGCTGTCTGATACCTGGAAGGGTCCACGGTCAAAATCCTCCGGGGGCCTTGGAGACACCAACGAGTCCCGAAATGAAGCCTAGAAATGCTAAGAATTAAGCTCAGAATAGAGATGAAGTTGTCAAGTTCAAATAAGCAACCAGCATTAAACTATCTCCTAACCCCCTCACTACTCACAATGGCAATGCTGCTGACCCTTTTTATCCCACCCTTGGGTGAGGTTTTGCAAAATGTGGGGTGCCCACCTACCCGTTTTGCCCATGTGACAAGTGTGAAATCGCACGGGCAATGCAAAATCAGGTTCAACTGGGTTTTTAATGGCCTTAAGTGGCCTCTTAATTGATGGCGGGCGCAGCTCTGACATCCGTGCATGCCTGCGGACCTGAAGATTGCGCATGTGCAGGATGATATCAGGATGCTCGCACGACATCTTCTCTTGGTATCTTATGCCCTAGATGTACAGCAGGTCAAGCCTGATTGTGTAAGAAAGTTCAAAATTCACCTCTGGAGCAGGTAACTTCTGCTTGGGATTTAAATTTAATATGAATTTGTTTAATATGATTTCAAGCATCATGTCAGTTATACATTTTTTATATTCATTCGTGGGATGTGGGCTTCGCTGGCTGGGCCAGCATTTATTGCCCATCCCTAATTGCCCTTGAGAAGGTGGTGGTGAGCTGCCTTCCTCAACTGCTGCAGTCCATGTGGTGTAGGTACACCCACAGTGCTGTTAGCATGGGAGCTCCAGAATTTTGACCCAGCGACAAAGAAGGAACGGCGAAATATTTCCAGGTCAGGAAGGCGAGTGCCTTGGAGGAAAACATGCAGGCGGTGATGTTCCCATGTCTCTGCTGCCCTTGTCCTTGTCGATGTTAATGGTCATGGGTTTGGAAGGTACTGCCAAAGGAGCCTTGGTGGATGATACACACTGCTGCTACTGTTCACTGGTGGTGGAGGGAGTGGATGTTTGTGGAAGGATTGACAATTAAGTGGACTGCCTTGTTCTGGATGGCGTTTTGCTTCTTGAGTGTTGTAGGAGCTGCACTCATCCAGGCAAGCGGAGAATATTCCATCACACTCCTGACTTGTGCTTTGTGGACAGACTTTGGGGAGTCAGGAGAAGAGTTACTCGTCGCAGGATTCCTAACCTATGACCTGCTTTTGTAGCCACAGTATTTATATGGCTAGTCCAGTTCAGTTTCTGATCAATGGTAACCCCCAGGATGTTTATAGCTCGTACATCATAACATAGGGAAGAATTTTTGGGTCAGCGAGCAGGGACGGGGCCCGCTTGCCAAGGCGTAAAATGACGCACTTGGCTGCACACCCAATGAACTGTCAGAGGCCTATTAAGGCTATTTAAATATCAATTAAAGCAATAACCTGAGCTGCCCATCCAACCTTAAGGTTGATGGGCAGGCGAAGAGCCCAGCTGGCCTTCACGTTTTTTTATAAATCTCATCCACGGGAGGGATGAGGTTTCATAAAGGGTTTAATAATTAAATAAAGAATTTTCGAACATTTGATAAACATATCCCAGCTGTCACATGAGGGGACATGTATAAATAATTGTTTTTCTGATTTTAATAAAAACTTACATTCCAAACTTAATCTCCTTGAAGCAGCTCCGTGCCTCAGGGAGATTTCTGCACACTTTTGCGTGCATGCAGCCCCGACTCAGGGAATCCCACATCCTGCCCGCATAGGGAGAGCTTCCAGGTGCGCATCATGCTGGGTGGGTCTTAATTGGCCTGCCCATGTAAAATGGCGGCGCAGCCCCGGTCGGGGACGATGATTGGGTTCGCGCCAGCCCCTGCACAACACCCCCGACAGGGGGAAATTTCTGCCCATAATTTTTAAAAAATGACATTATTCTTAGTAATCTTATTGTTCACCACATATTAAGAAAGGACTTCACCATTCACTTACAGCTGCAGTTCTTAATTTCTACTTCTTTCACTTATGATACGAAAGCACAGCTGCTGTTACATTTAAAGTTACCTAAACTGCAGTCTCATCCACGTAGCTGCAGAGTATTAGGTGGAGTTCGCGGTCTGGAATTGTACTGATAACTGCATCTACCCGGCTATGTGAAAAACTGCCCAGGTATGTCCTTTCCACAAAATGCAGGACAAATCCAACCCGGCCAATTACTCTCCCATCAATCTACTCTCAATCATCAGTAAAGTGTTGGAAAGTGTCGTCAACAGTGCTATCAAATGGCACTTAATCAGTAATAACCTCCTCAGTTTGGGTTCCACCAGGGCCACTCAGCTCCTCATTACAGCCTCGGTCCAAACATGGAAACAAGTGCTGAACTCCAGGGGCAAGGTGAGAGTGAGTGCCTTTGACACCAAGGCAGCGTTTGAGGAGCTTGAGCAAAACTGGAGTCAATGGGAATCTGGGGAAAAATCTCCAATGGATGGAGTCACACTGAGCACAAAGGAAGATGTTTGTGGTTGTTGGAGGTCAATAATCTCAGTCCCAGGACATCACTGCAGGAATTCCTCAGGGTAGTGTCCTAGGCTTAACCATCTTCAGCTGCTTCATCAATGACCTTCCTTTCATCATAAGGTCAGAAGTGGGGATGTTTGCTGATGAGTGCACAATGTTCAGCACCATTCATGACTCTTTTGATACTGAAGCAGTTTGTGTCCAAATGCAGCAAGACCTGGACAACATTCAGACTTGGGCTGATAAGTGGCAAGTAACATTCACATCACACAAATGCGAGGCAATGACCATTTCCAACAAGAGAGAATCTAACCTTCGCCCTTTTACATTCAATGGCATTACAATCGCTGAATCCCCCACTATGAACATGCTGGGGGTTAGCATTGACCAGGAGCTGAACTGGACTAGCCAAATAAACACTGTGGCTACAAGAGCAGGTCAGAGGCTGGGAATCTTGGGAAGTCCCTGTTTCTGCCTGCAGTGGATCAGACTGTGTGATGTGCTCTCCAGATTGTGATCACGCGGCTACTCTAAAGGTAGGTCCCACCAAGGTGCTTGTCTCTGTGCTGGTGGAGGGTGTGGATGAGCTCTGTGATGGGACTTCAAGGAAGGTGCTTCCAGATTCCTCTTCAAAAGTTTCTTCGGGGGTTGATTGGAGGCCCTGGGTCATGGGCTCTGTCGGCTGTTTGGCAGATGTGCCTGTGAAAGCAAGAAGAGATAATTAGTGTATGGCTGTGGCCTGTGAAAGAGGACACATCACTCACAGCATAGTTGTCTGATGGATGTTGCACTACTGGATCCTCACCTGGTAAAGCACCACCGACCTCACCGTCAGCACAGATCCTCGCCAGCCAGCCAGATGGCTCAAAGTCCGGGAGGACCTCAATTTGAGGCATTCCTCCATCAGTAAGCGATCTCCCCCCCTTATTCTGTGCCAGCTTGTCCTGCATGAATAGAGATAGAGCGGGTGTAAGCAGGACGCCTGCCTGGCCAGATGATAAGTATGCTTGGCATATGTGGGTGATGAGTGGTCCCATGGGCGGGATGAGGACAATGAAGGTGTGCCTGAGAGAGTGGATAGTGATGTCTCTTGAACTGGCAGTGAGTAAGGGCCCTGTGGATGTGTGATGGGTTTGTGAGCATGTGAGTTGAGAGTGATGAGGAGAGTGACTTAGCTTGGCGGAACAAGGGAGATCATTCACCCTCTTGCACCACTGGGTGGCTGTCCTCTTTTGCAGGGTGTTGGTGCTGACCACTGCTGCCACTGTCTCCTAAGCTGGATTGGCGATGTCCATCCTGCGGCCAGAGTTGAGGATATCCACTGAGTCCAAAAGGTGCTCGAGGGTTTTGTATTTGAACCTGGGGCGGCAATTCTTTTGCCTTTCGGGGCCATGTCTTCCATGCAGCAGTGCTGGGCTGGAAGCACTGAGAGGCGTGCACGCGGCTGCACTTTAAATATGGTGCCTGGTGTGATGAAGTTGTGAGGTGATGGTGTGGCGAACGAATGACAGCCCACCCACCAGTGAAACGGTGTGTTTCCCGGGGATGCATAATTAATACGGTGGGTTTGGGACGATACAGTGTGAGAAGCTGCTATTGCAGCCGGCAGGTAAAACGTCATTTTTCCTACCCGCTACCGCACTTAATGCAAATCTGGGACGATTCCACCCAATGTTTAATGCTGGCGAATGCTGATGGGAGTATCCATTTTCTTCTTGCATTAAAACTAATGAGGAATAATTGCTAAAAGTACCACAGACGGTTGTGTAGTTAGAGCTAAATTATGAATTCCAAGCCCAATTGGAGCCCATTGAACCAGATTCGAGTTTTACCATTATTTTTCAAACCTGATTCAAATTATGTTGAATTAATACAAGGCAGTAGTATAACCATACACTTAGACCTTCCACTAAAAGCTGTCCACTTGAATTCTAAGTAGGGTACCCTTGAAAGACCAGGATCATTCTTCATGTTGTAACGGATTTCATGGTATCATGCTGCTCCATTCTAGATAGCAACATTAACACTGTACGTACATATTCTCCAGTTGAACATTGTGAAGATGGAAGCTATTGCTTTTGGCCTCCTCCACAACAAAGTCCACACCACTGATTGCAACCCTCCCTCAGGCCATTTTTCATGGCCTCAGTGCCCTGTTCTGTGATATGTTTTGGGGCATTTATTGCCTTTACAACAATCACTGTGAGTCACATTGAAGTCAGTAATAAAAGAACTGCACGAAGGCAGAGGGGTGGGGTGGTGTGGTGATAAGGCACTCACTTGCCCACCCGTCTTAGGCCTATTGAGGCCCTTAGTGGTCCATTAATGGCCACTTAAGGACCTCAATTCACCTCCACTAATACGGTGGCAATAAAAGCGACGTATAAAGACAACTTTATTGTGTATAAGCACTAAGACTAAGTTTTAAACACTGGAATGGAACATTTATAAATGTGATTCCCTAATGAAAATAGCATTCTAACTTTACTCACTAAGGAACTGTCAGACATGTTAGATGCTGATAAATGTCACTGTTCATGAAAGTGATAAATTATCTTGCGCATTTCCTGTGTAGAACCAGCTGTTTTCAAAAAATAGGGGGCTTGGGACTGAAGATTTGTCGAACAAACTTTGCCAAGATAATTGACTGATTTTAGGCTCAAACTCTCTTGCTGACAGCAGGTGGCTTGTTCATGGGATCTGGACATAAAGCAGGATGTTTAGTGCCAGAAACAAACCAAAAACACCGTTTTTCTCACAGGCAGAGATTATCGGTAATTGCGCAAACATAACTACGTAACAAATATATTCCATGAAATATCAACAGTAACAATGGAAAAAGTCAAGAATTAAAATCTTCATAAGCATGAGTATTTCAGAACTGTAAATCAAGCAGTGTCTTCCAGGCTGAGTACTCTTTCTCAGCTGAATTTCCAATCAGAGCGTTGCTATGACAGGGAGTAAAGAATGGAAAAACAGAGGTATTGTGTGCAGTGTGTGGTGTCCCTGCCTCTGAGCCAGATGCTCTGGGTTCAAGTCCCATTTCCCACTTTGGAACTTGATGGTCAAGGAAAGTGCAGCTCGCCCTCACCTTCCCAAGGGCAATTAGGTTTGGGCAATAAATGTTGGCCTAGCCAGCGATGCCCACATCCCTTGAATGAATTAAAAAAAATAAGGGCAAACGGGTTGAGAATCAACTTGCAAATCCTTCCAACAAATGCTAGTGGCAGTGGGTAAGAGTGGGAGAGATTCCTGGTCAGCCATGTGAGGAAAGAAATTGGTGCCTCTCCCATCAGTACAGCTCCAGGCCACAACATGCATGTTGAACGTGTACCTTGCCACAGCAACCTGGACTCCTGGGGGGTGGGGAGGTGGGGGGCGCTGCTGGATGACCAGTGTGAATCAGATTGGTACCAACAGCATGGGGTTTGATTTCCCGTTCTGGCTGGGGTGGATTCAGGATCTGCCTCTTTGCCCAGCCATGGTTGTGGCGCTTTGGGTCAGATCTGCCTTTGGGCAGAGAACTCAAGAAGAAGAATGAATGGAAGCCCCTTTGGAGAGAGGAAGGAAAATCTGATGACTTTTCATCTTGTGCCACTTCGTGGTTAGCAAAGTGGCAACATTTGACAACTAGGCAGTTGGCTGCCTGTTCATCTTTTCAGCTGAAGCACATGAATGATCTGGAGGACCTGGAAGGGGTGTAAATACAAGGGAAGAGATGGAAAGTAAGAAGTTGCACACATTCACTGGAAGAGGGTATTGTGCATTCATTAAAAAAATCATTTTCAATTCACTTATTCACATATCTGTATAAAGTTCCTGAATCAATTTGTGAATATGGACTGCACATCATGATTGTTGTCAATACCAATGCATTGTAATTTTGCTAAATTAAATTAGTGCCAACAAAAAGCACTGAACACTCGAACACTTCAAGTAACCAATGTTCATAACAAATTATATAATTAATTACATAACAAATTAGTGGGCAGACAATTAGTTTGCCATCCAATGAAGTGAGGCAGGTGGAGCAATTCGAAGCTGGAGAGCTAATAGAAGGCCCTCCAGCATGGGAGAAGCTGCAGCTTGTCTTTGCAGGTAAAGTGGAGAAAGGGCACTTCAATCTTAAGCCACCCTCCCAGCAATTTCAACATATTTGATTTAAAAATTACGTATAGCTTCTGGACCACCCATGTGGTGGGGAAACCCCTTCATGGGTCAGCCTGTGGCTGTAACCAAATAGGCAGGAAGGGTCTCAAAGGCTTCCTGGAGTGCTTCCCCCCCCGGTCTGCTGCTGGAAGGCCCGCTGGCCGCATGGAAAATTCCAGCCAGCCAATTGGTCTTAATTGGCCTCTAACTTACTTTAATGGGCTAGCTGCCATCTCCACACCTCCCGATCCCAACGTGGGAAAAAGGCCCAGGGGTGGGATGGTGCTGGAAAACCGGTACACCTGCGATGTGAAATTACACACTGTTCTGTCTCTGTTCCCACTCTGGTATTCGCCACTGATAAGAGGCTACTGTCAAATCAAAAAGATGTTCTGCCAATCACACAAATGAGTAATGTGGTATATGAATTTCAATGTGAGTGTGATGCTAGGTATGTAGGCCCTCTGTCCCAAAGACTGGCGGATCGAATCAAACAGCATGTCCCAGCCACTGTTCAGAACGGGCAGACCGTACCCAACCAGCCTGTGATTGCAAAACTCAAAACACAGTGTTCAATTCAACATTAGATGTGACTCTGCGATTGGACAACATTTGCTAAATAATCCTCTGTGTGCTAAAAATTACGCTGACAACCAATTGTCAGTCAGGATTGCAGTGTGGTGCATTTGCACGTACTGGAAGCTACATATATTAATACACACAGCCCTGTTTGTAGACAGAAAGAACATGTACACGCACATTGCACCTGTTTCAGCTAAACAAAATAATTGACTCAATCCTCAGGGCAATGCCTTGACCAATCGGGATCAAGATGCCTGGTTTAAATCTCAAACAGTGCTTGGCAGTTAACTGTCAGTCATCATCACTGGTGCATTTTCCATGGCAATGCCACTTGCCAACCAATCAGCACTCTCTTCACATACAATATCAATTGTTGTTTTCCTTTTATATTGGTATTCTTGCGAGGTGTCCTGATGAATGCAAGGCAAAAAGCTTAGACATGTCTCTTCTTTTAACAATACTCAAGTTCTGTGCTACCAAACAACTAATTACAAGTGTATGTATAAACATAGGTGCATAAAAGCTTTAAATATAATTGGAAATTTAAATAAAGTACAAAATCACTTAAATGGCTCTCTTTAGCCTCGATTTTAGCAAGTGTGGAAATCGGGTGAGCGGGAGTCAAGGCAGGTGGCAAACAACCATGACCTTGGCAGTGAGAGATTGGGGAAACTTTAACTCCATATCTCATCTGCAATCCTGTCTGCCTGATTCTTGCCCAGAAATTGTGGGAAGTGGCTGCTGACTGAAGGTGGGAGAGCAACTCAGGCTGCAAGAGACTGCCACCGTGGATTGACGGACCAAGGACAGGAGTGCCTAAACTTTCCTCAGGGTGCTTTGGGGAGTTTTCACGTTACTAAGTTGATTGGATAGTAGTTATAAAGAAGACACGTGTTTAGTGTCTATTTTCACTTTGGTGAAAAGCATAATTTAAATCTGTAGAATAAAATGTTAAAAGTCAAATACATGTCCCTAGTAATTTACACAAAACAAAGAATATGTCATGGCTGGAAGTATGATGTGACAAACGTCTCCATAATTGGATAATATAGGAGCAACATAAAGTGAGTTATTGCCTGTGTCAAGAGGAAATAATTATAACTTGTCTTTTCTAGTCATGACGTTCTACTAGTGTATTATAATTAAATGACGTAAATGCACATCTGAAGAGAGAAATCTCCATCCAAAATAGTAATCTACCTTTTCTGAAAGTCGATAAGTCTGTTATGTATAGCCAACATTTTCTGTTTCATTTTCAGATTTATAGCTTTCTGGGTTTTTCAGTTTTATCTTATTCACCCCCATTTATTGAAAAATTATAATGTCATGAAATCAGGCATATTCAATCATGTAAGAAATATCTTGGCTTTGTTCACCTTTTTCTGCTCTTGCATCAATACCTCACTTGGTCCATTCCTACAAATTTATAAAAGCTATTGGCGAGCCTTTGTGAAATTGTTATTACCTGCCCAAATGAAGCTTTACACCTTATAACTTTTCTGGTGTCTAAGAACATTGAGTGACACATCGTTAATAACTACACAGAAACCAGAGAGAGAATGCATCACTTTCGCTATTGCAGCAAACTCACTGGGGAAAATTATGAGAAAAAGCAATAACATTTTTGCCATCATTTTTCACACTAGTTACTTCAGGCAAATCTTTAACTTGTTTCACCAGGAGATATTGGTGATCCACTAATATTAAAGACTACTAAATGACAGAGATACTTGCTTTTTAGTTTCTGTGGGGCAAGAACTAGAAGTATTGAGGTAAATCCATGGCGGTCACAAAATATCCTTTAAAAATGGCCCCCAAAATTTCCAAAGTTCACTAGTCAAGGGGACCATCCAGGGATTTGCATTATTTAGAGTCGCAGTTGCCCCACTCCCACACACCAGCCAAAATAGCCAGAAAGCCCAGAGCAAAGCGAAGGCGTGTTAACCATGGAAAAAAAAAATTGCTGCCCCCTCAACAGGTTTCACCTGAAAATCATTTAAAAAGAAATGTAATCTTGGGAATCCAGATCTCACTAGTGCTGACCAAATGTCAGGTCCCTAACTAGGTCCCTAACTGACATGGGCATGCCTTGCCCACACAAAACATGCAGAAAATGTTGGTGCAAATCAGCACCTTATGTACCAAGCTCCTGGTCTAATTCCTCGGCATTTCTGGCACACCTTTCAATGCTATGGCAAGATCTGTTCGAACCTCTGCTGATTTTAGGCCCCGATTTGAGTAAACATTAACCAGTATTATGCATCTCCTATAAATAAGCAAAATAAAAATCCAGAAATCACAGGACTGTGAAAAACTGAAAAAGATCCATGCCATTTACTATAATCCTAGTTAGACAAGCAAACAGAAGCTCTGAAATTTTACTCTATTAATGCATGAATGCTAACATTTGAAATTCATCTATTTTCGTCAAATGTTTAACCACTTATCTCTGTGAGTTAAACTTACCACAGAAACAGCTTGGCCTAAATAGCCAACTGGTTATGGTACTGGGTTTGAAACCCCAAGATCAAGAGTTCAACTCTCACAATGGCAAATTATGAAACAATGTAACTTCATCTGAATAGGAACAGATGGAAACGTGTTTGTACTCGAAAGAGTTACCACAGAAACAGTGGAGAGAAATTCAGGCGAACATGTTAAAGTCTGTACACTAGAATGCCACAGTATGATTCCAGACAATTCAGTGCTAACATAGAGAATCTCTAGGCTTTAAAAAGAACATGGCTCCATGGTGAATGGTTTCAATGTAATGTACAGTAGGAGGCAGGAATCCCAAAACATCTGGTCCTTCCTAACTTCTGAGGTAGACATAGCCCTCATCACCAAATCACACCTTGGTTTCTATCCACTTCAAGCAGCTCATCTTGTTCCATCCCACTCGTTTCTCCATTAAAATTCATATTCTCTACTGTCCTCCAAATCCCATCAACAAGGAATTAGGGAAGCTAATAGAATGTTATTGTTTATTGTGAGGGGAATTGAATACAAAAGTAGAGAGGTTATGCTTCAATTGTACAGGGCATTGGTGAGACCACATCTGGTGTACTGTGTACAGTACTGGTCTCCTTATTTAAGGAAAGATGTAAATCCGTTGGAAGCAGTTCAGAGAAGTCTTACTAGGCTAATACCTGGCATAGATGGGTTGTCTTATGAGGAAATGTTGGATGGACTAGGCTTGTATCCACTGGAGCTTGGAAGAGTAGGAAGAAAATTGATTGAAACATAAGATCCCTAGGGGTCTTGACAGAGTGGATGCGAAAAGGATGTTTCCTCTTGTGTGAGAGTCTGGAACTAGGGATCACTGCTCAAAAATAAAGGGGCGCCCAATTAGGACAGAGATAAGGATACTTTTTTCTCTCAGAGGGTATTGAGTCTTTGGAACTGTCCTCCTCAAAAGGTGGTGGATGCAGAGTCTGAATATTTTTAAGGCTAGATAGACTCTTGCTAAGCAAGGGGGTGAAAGGTTATCAGGGGTAGGTAGGAATGTGGGGTTGAGGTTACAGTCAGATCAGCCATGGTCTTATTGAATGGCCAAGTAGATTCGAGGTACCGAGTGGCCTACTCCTGCTTCTGATTCATGTTTGTATTTTGAGTTTCTCAAAGAGATAAGCTACTGTGAAGAACCTTAGTCCATTTTTCACCATTAAAGACACCCGTAAAGTGCAAGTTGTAGTTGTTTTTGCAGTCAGCAATTTTTTGATGGCTCTGAAACTTCAGAAACTGTTTTTTGATGTGCCGTAGATGAGGGCATCAAAAGGAAACAGAGAAATCTCAGTACTGCTAGAGGAAATGTTTTATGATTTTCACACAGAATTAAACGGGGAAAGTACTTTTTATGAAAAATATACTCAGTAGGGAATATTTCCTTTCAAATACAATAATCATCAAAATACAATTGCCTCCTGGTTTATTCCTCTTTTTATTTTTACCTTGAATGAAATGTTTTTTACACTGATGCACGCATACACTGTCCTCAGGGTACACCAGTCACAGCACAATGGGCAGACTTTTACGGCCCTGTTTCAGCAGGGATGGGGCTGTAAAATGTGGTGAGCCATTATAAACCCCACTGACTTCAGCGGGAACGTAAAATCCCACTGCTGTCAAATTCTGCTCAATGTCAACTTGCTCATCTAATTAGAACATTTGAGTTTACAAATGAAAGCCACAACTGGTGAAACCAATTACATTTCTACTGCCACTTCCTACAAAATATCTGTTTCAGTTGGATCAATAACTTTCCCTCATTTTTGTGTTAGAATGTTGGCGTTATATCTAAGAATAAAAGCACAGGAGTTTTAAAAAGGCACCACAATTTAATTGAAAGAAACTGAAGGTTAATTTGGACTTGAGAGAGCATCACATTTTATAGGGAGGGATACTTTTGTCTCGAATTCAAGGATATGTCTCCGAGATATTCTGCAGAACCTGTTTTACACAGAAATTATTGTCAAAGCCAAAGGGTTTATTATTTAATTAATATGGATATTCATTAAGCCAACATTCTCACAGCTATTGCCAATAAGGAACTTAGTGAAGCTAATATAGTATCTCTACACCAGATACTGAAGGTCTAAGTAACATTTAGCAATGCAATGGGTATTTTTTTGTTCTTTAATGGGATGTGGGTAGTGTTGGCAAAGCCAACATTTGTTACCCATCCCTAATTGCCTTTAAACTAAGTGGATTGTGAGGCTATTTAAGAATCAACCATATTGCTGTGAGTCTGGAGTCACATGTAGACCAGTCCAGGAAAGAATGGCAAATTTCCTTCCCTAAAGGACATTAGTGAAGTAGATGGGTTTTTACAACAATTGATGATACTTTTATGGTCACCATGGACTAGCTTATAATTCCAGATTTTGTTTCTAATTAATTGAATTCAAATTCCACCAGGTGCCATTGTGGGATTTAAACCCATGCCCCCAGAGGGTTAGCCTAGATCTCTGGATTTTCAGGCCAAGAACATTACCATTATGCTACCATCTCCCCATTTGGTTGGAATAAGACTGGCATTTGTGAATTCTACAGGAATCAAAAAAAGTTCTAATTTACTGTTTTTGACTAAACAATTACTTTATCAAATTCTTATGTCAATTATTTATTGCATCTATTAAACTTCAGAACTATGTTTAGCAATTCCAGTTTGAACATAGCAACCACAACAGAATTGGCAAAGTGCAGAGCACCACTGGAGACGCCTGAGATTAAAACGGAGCATGGCACAGCATGAGAATCAGCAGAGCACAATAACATGAAGGAAGAGGATGTCACATCACAAGGAGGTACGATGGAGTTAAGATACAGGTAAATATTTAATTTAACCTACCCAGAACTCAAACTAGATCAAGTAATTGAGTTTTACGTTTATTTCTGGTAACTTTAGCTACTTGCCTAATCAATAGAAGCATGGCAGGACACCTCAATCCAGTGGAATGCACATTTTGTTCATGTGGAAGCTGCAGGATGCTTCCCATTTCTTGGACAACCACATATGCAGGAAGTGTTGTCAGGTGGAGGAGCTCGAGTTCTGGGTTTGGAGCTTGAGAAGCAGCTGGCATCAGTATAATCCATCCACAAAGTTAAGAGCTACATAGAGAGCAAGTTGCTGGAGGCGGTCACCCTGCAGCTTAAGAATGTGCAGGCAGGGTGGGAATGGGTGACCGCCTGGCAGACAAGGAGGATCAGGCAGGTAGTACAGGGGTCTCTTGAGTGCATCTCAGCTCTCTAACTGGTACCCAGTTTAGAATAATTGTGAGGGCAATGGTTCCTCTGGGGAGTGCAGCCAGAGCCAACTCCACAAAACTATTGACACATCAGCTGTAGGGTGGGTGACTGGGAGTAGGGGATTTGGGGAAAAGCAATAGTACAAAGGGATCCAATATGGAGAACAGACAAGCATTTCTGTGGCCACAGACATGACTCCAGGATGAAATATTGCTTCCCTGGTGTCAGGGTCAAGGAGGTCACTGAGCAGCTGCACAGCACTCTGAAGGCGGAGGGTGAATGGCCAGAGGTCATGGTCCATATTGGTACCAAAATAAATAGATAGGAAGAAGTAAAAGGTCCTGCATATAGCTTTTAAGGAAGATAGGTAAGAAATTAGAAATTAAGACTTCAAAGATAGAAATCTCTCGATTATTCCTTGTTCCACATGCTGGTACAGAAATAGATAAATAGTGCAGGCAAATCCATGCCTGGAGACATGATGCAGTTGGGAGGGCTTTAGAATTTTTGGGTCATTGAGGCTCATTTTGAGGGACATGGGATATGTACAAGCTGGACAGGCTGCAACTCAACAGGGTTGGGATCAATATCATGGTGGAGAGGTTTGTTGTGAGGGTTTAAAGTAGGCTCGGGAATGGGAACCTGAGTGCAGATTCAGAAAGGAGAGAAGCAAAACAGGAAATGGAAGACAGGAAATTTGTGAGTATGGAACACAGAAAAAACAAAGGTTAGAAATTAGACAACAAAGGAGTTGTTCAGTGATTAGTGGTATACTGCAAGGCGTCTGGTGAATAAGACAGACAAGCTGAGGACATAGATAGACACTGGGAAGGGTTATATCATAACGGTTACTGAAACATGACTTAAAAAGGGCAGGAATGGCAGCTCAGCATTCCTGGTTACAATTTTTTTTCAGACACGATAGAAAGGGGTATAAAAAATAAGGTGGTTGCAATATTGGTTAGAGAAACAATTACGGCTGTGAGGAAGGATGATATGCTAGAAAGATCACGGTCATTAAAAAGGTCATATGGATTGTGGAACAAAAAAGGGATAATCACACTACTGGGAGTATACTATAGACCCCAAAACTGTCAGACAATCAAATAAGCAGGCAGATTGCTGAGGAGTACAGAAATAATAGGGCAGTAATAATGGGGGAATTCAATTAGCCTAATATTAACTGGGATAAACTGAGGGCAGAAAAGGTATTGAAGACACAGAATTATGAAAATATATTCAGGAGAACTTTGTGTAACCAGTATATAGCAAGCCCAACAAGAGGAAAGGCAGATCTGGACTTAGTTTTAGGAAATGAAGCTGGGCAGGTGGAAGGGATATCAGTGCAAGTGCATTTTGGTGGCAGTGATCATAATTCAGTTAGATTTAGTATTGTTTGGAAAAGGATAAAGATAGCCCATCTGCAAAAGTTTTAAAATCAGGACCTCAGCTCTCTACGCTGATTTGGCAAAAGTGGACTGGAAATAGCTACTTGAAGGTGACAGTGTCAGAAAAGTGGAGGAAATAAGGAATGTTCAGAACAAAGATGTTCCCAAAAATAAAAAGGGTGGGACTTCCAAATCCACAGACGCAAGGGCCAAGATTTTTCCTATGGCGGTTGGGCTGGGTGGGAGCGGGCGGGCGCAGAGCAGATCGCCACCCGCGATTGGCTTCACACCAACATTTTACACTGGCAGATCAATTAAGGCCCCGCCCAGTGTAAATCGTGGCTCCCGTGGATCGGGTGGCAGCAGCGGGAGGCCAATGACCACCAGGTCCAATGGCGGCCCGGCGGCCTATTCAAAAACGGCTCAGGCAGCCGTTCTAAGGCTGCCACTGATGTCGGTCAGGAGCATGATGGATAACGTCCTCGGAGAACAGGCCAGGCGAGAGGGCAGGTCGGCAGGGCAGTCGGCCCCGAGGTTCTTGGGTGAGTGCCTCACTGCCCTCCTCGAGGAGGTGGCAGCACACTGCGAGATCCTGGTAACAAAGGCCAGGAGGAAGAGACCAGCCCTCCTCCACCTAACAATATGTACCTGGGAGGAGGTGGCAGCACAGGTCAGCTCCCACGATGAGATGCATCTGGGTGCAATGCTACGAGTGGTTTAATGACCTCTTGCGATCAGAAAGGGTGAGCACTGTGTTGGCATGGATCACGCAGCCCAGCAGTTGGGTTGCTCCCCCCTGCCCCCCACCTCAGAATTTTGTTTTTATATTCATTCATTCACGAGATATGGCCTTCGCTGGCTGGGCCAGCATTTATTACCCATCCCTAGTTGCCCGTGAGTAGGTGGTGGTGAGCTGCCTTCTGGATCCGCTGCATGTGGTGCAGGAACACCCACAGTACTGTTTGGGGGTGAGTTCCAGGATTTTAACCCAGCGACAGTGAAGGAACGGTGAAACATTTCCAAGTCAGGATGGTGAGTGACTTGGAGGGGAGCTTCCAGGTGGCGGTGTTCCCATGTGTCTGCTGCCCTTGTCCTTCTAGATGGTAGTGTTCATGGGTTTGGAAGTTCTTAGAGTGTGAGTGGCAAATGTGATGGAGGCAGCATCTGGGCAAGGGATGAGACCTGGCTGCTTGGAGTGAGTGTATTGCAGCTCCAGGGTCATGAATAGGCTGAGCCCTGCAAGTTTTTCCTCAGGTGGGGGTTGCCAGTCTGCAATGGCAATGCAGGTACAGGGTGGACTAATCAATGCTCATCTCTCCTTTCAGGAGAAGACAGCCCACAATAATGCAGAGCGGCTGCAGACTGGCGGAGGGCAGCCCCATCTGCTCATCATCACCAGATACGAGCAGGAGGCACTGGAGCTGGAGAGGCGCCATGTGCCCAGGTCAACCGGTCGTGGTGAGGTTGGGGTGCCACTGGGAGATGCCCTGAGGTCCCAATGTCTGTCAGTGCAAACATTCCACTGTTGACTGTGTATTGCTTTCAGCCTCCAACACGGGATGCCCATTGATAATGGAAGGAGGAGCGCATCCTGATCCGGGTGCCAGGCATGCACATTAACAGTGTAACTACTTCAGCTAATCAAATGTCCTTGTTCTTCCTTTCAGCCTCACCAGAGCACACCCGGGCTCAGGAGGCAGAGGGACTGCCACTCACCCCTGAGGGCACAGAAGACACTAACGCTCCAGCGTCTTACCCCCTAAGCCAGACAGGCGTCAGTGCAGTTACCAGCACCTCAGAGGGAGTAAGATCATCAGCTGGTATCTCGGTGCACAGCGGTGAGGGCACTTCACACTTGCTTGAAGTGCAGGCGGAGGCAGAGAGTGCCCAGGGCGCCGGCAGTCGGACGACTGCTGGGGACCAGGAACATGCTCAGTCAGTGGAGTCTTCCCAAGGCAGCAGATGCTGGAAGTCCAGCAGGATGTCTGGGAGGGTCTGGCAGAGATACATGAGGGAATGTGTGCCATGGTCTCTGTGATGCAGAAGTCCAGGCAGAGCATGAGCAATGAAATGACCCTCATTGCCGAACACACTGCCTCCTCCATGGAGAGAGTGGTGACTCTCATGGAGAGGTTCCTCCTGGAGAACAATCAGGGCTTCCTGGTGACACGCTCGGACCTGCAAGCCCTCACACTGGCAATGACATCAGGTGGTCAGTGTCAGTGTGGGAGATGGATTGGGCAGCCAGTATCCCAGCTAGGTGCCGTCCATCAATGGTGAGCAGGGACGTCCAAAGTGACCTCACGTTGGCGCATGAGCTGCCCGTCATCTCTGCGGGCTCCTCTCAGGGCGCCCTGGATGATGGCAGTAGCTCCTCTGCCCCATGCCAGTGACCATGGCATCAGATGAGGCTGTGGCAACTGGGGGGGGGGGAATGCTAGCCGTGCCACTGGCTGTTCCCTCCCAGTCAGGGCCAGCACAGGCTCCATTTGCCTGGAGACGCCTGCCAAGGTCATCGAGGCCAACAGTACAGCAGAGTGAGCAGACTGTTTTGAATGCCAGTCCCAGCGAGGGGAGAGCACCTAGATGTAGCACCCACAAGCATAAGTGTAAATCATCTCAGGTATAACACAGGCTTATCACTCGTGGTTTTCTTTTACCCCACTTTTAAGTTACTTTTAAGTTGGTGTGCTGTTCAACACCTTTTAATGTACTTTGATTTCTGTATGCCAAGTTGACAACCATTAAATGTTTTGGTTCTCAACAAGCCTCTGGGTGCTTCATTAGTTCTGCAGGTGAAGGGGAACCCATGATGTTATGAGTGACTTGTTTGTCGTTGAGCTTTATTGACAAGACACATAGTTAATGTTGCTGACCAGGTAAACGTTGCTCTCAGATATCGAGTATGGAGACTGCAGCCCTGGCATGTGTTGGTGGTTCATCTTTAGTGGGTTAGCTGAAGGAGCGTTGGATCAAAGCCTCCCAGGTATCCCTGCCTCCCTGGAGGTTTCCTGGCTCAGCGTCTATCCCCTCAGCGTTCTCCTGACTGTGCTCGTCCTCGGAATCACTACTGGACTCATTCTCTGCAGCCAGAGTATCTATGTCTACATCTTCTTCCCCCACTGCGTCCCCCCTTTCCAGCGCCAGATTGTGGAGAGCACAGCATTCAACCATTATCAGTGACACACGATCTGGGGGGAGCGCGTCCCCTGAATGGTTCAGGCATTGGATGTGCATTTTGAAAAGACCGATGGTTCTCTCTACCACTTGTGGAGCTGTGGCTCCTATTGTACCGCTGCTCAGCTTCTGTTCTTGGATGGCGGGGAGGTGTCATGAGCCACATTTTGAGGAGATAGCCCTTGTCACCCAGCAGCCATCCATTCAGCTGGGCTGGAGCACTGAAGAGTCTCTGCACCTGAGAGTGTCTGAGGATGTAGGCGTCATGGGAGCTGCCAGGGTATCTTGCACAGACTTGTAGAATCTGCATCCTGTGATCACACACTATCTGCATGTTCATGGAGTGGAAGCCCTTCCTGTTGCTGCAGGCTCCCGGCTCACCCATTGGCACCTTGATGGCCACATGTGTGCGGTCGATTGCACCCTGGACACGGGGGAAGCCAGCAATCGCAGCAAAGCCTCTGGCTCGCTCAACCTGGCTGGCCTCATCTGCGTGGGAGTGAATGAAAATCAATGCCTGCCTGAACAGAGCATCTGTCACCAGCTTGACACAACTGTGGACAGCTGATTGGGAGACTCCACAAAGATCACCCACTGATCCCTGAAAAGAGCCGGAGGCATAGAAGTTGAGGGATACCGTGACCTTCCACGCCACTGGCATGGGGTGTCCACCCACACAGTCGGAGCTGATCTCAGGTCTGATCATCTGACAAATGGAGGTGACTGTCTTCCTTGAGAGATGGAGCCTCCTTCGGCACTGCACCTCAGTCATATTGAGGTAGCTGCATTGTCACCTGTAAACCCTGGCAGCAGGATAGTGGCGTCTTCTGCGGCCCCTTCTGCCTCGGACTTCCTGTTGGCCCTGCACCCCTTGTACCTGCGCCTGTCCTCCCACAGGTGGCTCCGTTGGAGGCTGAATATGGACTCTTAGCCTCCTCCCCCTTCTGGCCCTCTCTTCCTCTTCAGAGGAGGTGCCTCCAGTGGAGAGCACAATCCCCATTCCCAGGGTAAGGGAAGGCTTTCTGATACCTGGAAGGCCCCAAGTGTAATGATTCCTCCAGAGTCCTGAACTGAAGCCTGTTCTTTCTGTCAAAGCAGCTCTGAAGTGAAATGATATTGTCTTGTTCACACAAGCAAGCAGCAGTAAGTAATAAACTAAAGTTCTAACTGCTCACATGAGTCAGCCCACTCACCCCTCTTATCCTGCTCGTGGATGAGGGTTTTAAAAATGTGGCCTACCCCTCTGCCCATTGCACCCGTGCAACATACTGAAAATCACACGGGCGGCGAAAAATCGTCTTCAATTGCTGCCTCAAGGGCCTTCATTGGCCCGTTAATTAATGGCGGGCATGCCTCGGAACTTACAGCACGCCTGCCTTCCGAAATATCGCAATTGCACGTGGCGATGTCAGGACACACGCCCGACGTCATCGTGTGTCATTTTACGCTTCAGTGTATTGGGCCCGCCCCTGCACACTGACTGGAAAATTCTGCCCATGGATTCAAAGAGCATACAGATACCAAGAGCTTAATACTGCAGAAAAACTGGAGGAGTGTAGAAAGTGCAGGCATGAAATTAAAAAGGAAAATGTGAAAGCAAAAAGAGGGCAGGGAAAAATAATGGTAATTAAAATCAAGGAAAACTGAAAGATATTTTACAAAGATGTAAGAGCAAAGGGATAACCAAAGAAAGACTCTGGCTGATTAGAAACCAAAATGGTAACTCGAGTGGAGGTGGAAGACAGCAGCAAGGTTCCTAATGAATAGTTTGTGTCTGTCTTGACAATAGAGGGTGATGATGCAGACACTGGCCCAGAATTCCCAGTCTTCGGATAGTTGTACCCTGGAGGTACCCGCCCCAAGATGCACGACGGGACCCCTCAGGAGTCCTGACGCATTGAGTACGTGGGGATTGCTCAGGAAATTGGACTTTTTATGGGCAATTCCCCCATGTCTAGAACCCTCCGAAAAAGTCTCCAACTCTGAATTAGAGTCAGAGACTTTAGATGCTTATCCAAAAAAGGGTAGAAGGATTAAAACCAGTTCTAACTCCTGAGTAACGATACTACTGACTCCGCACTGGATCCCCCAATTCCCTCCTCCCGCCCCGAGTACACTCCAGTCCCAACCCTCTGACTACACCCCTCCAACCTGACTACCCCCTCACCCCCGTAACCCAACTATTCCCCTGACTCCCCGACTCACCTGACCTGACTAACCCCTTCAACCCACCGAACCCCGACTCACGCTACCCCACCACCTATTAATCTGTCACCCTACCTCCTCACCCACTTAGTTGCCACCCCAGCCCCTCACCCACCCACCTGCCACTCTACCCTCACCCACCTGACAGCTAAACCTGCCCCCTCACCCACTTAACTGCCACCCTAACCCCTCACCCAGCCACTTGCTACCCTACCCTCTCACCTGCCACCCTACTCCCTTACCCACTTACTTTGCACACTTACCTTCTCTCCGTAGCTTCTCAAAGTGGCTTTGGAACATTTAAACTCTCTACTAAGCGGAATGCGGCAGCTAGCGCTATAGAAAGGGGCCTAGGCTTCTACGATGATTCCCTGCGCTGCTCCCTGTGAAGGCTGCTGCACTGCATGAGTTTGGAAGGTTCTTCAATGGGCCTGAAAAATCACAGGAAGGTAAGCAGGTAACCTTTTGTCCGATTTCGGTCAGAAATAGGGATTCCGACCCCAATCGGAAGTTCTGGGCCGAAAAGGAAGAGCAGTGTGAAATATTGGATGTATAAATATAGTGAGAGAGGAAATAGTAAGGGGTTTATCACATTTGAAAATGGAATGAAGGCCAGGCCCAAATGAAATGAATGCCAAGCTGTTAAGAGAAGCAAGGGAGGAAATAATGGAGGCTCTGACCATTACTTTCCAAACTTCTCTGGCTACAGGCATGGTGCCAGAGGACTTGAGGAATGCTAACATTGTTACTGTTGTTTAAAAAAGGAGGAAGGGATAAACCAATTAATACAGGCCAGTCAGCCTTACCTCAAGGCTGGGCAAATTATTGGAAAAAAAATGAAGGACAGTATAACTCATAATTTAGAAAGACATGGATTAATCAAGTACAGTCAGCATGGATTCCTTAAGGGAAGGACATGTCTAACTAACTTGACTGAATTTTTTCAGGAAGTAACAAAGATGGTCAATGAGGGTAGCGTGTTCATTGTAGTTTACATAGGTTTTAGCCAGGCTTTTGATAAGATCCAACATGGCAGTCTGGTCACAAAATGTAAAAGCCCATGGGATCCAAGGACAGGAGGTAAGTTGGATCCAATATTTTCTCAGTAGCAGGAAGCAAAGGTCTACAGCTATTTTTGTGATTGGAAGGCTTTTTCCAGTGGGGTTCTGTAGGTCCCCTGCTTTTCTCTTTTTTCATTCTTTCATGGGATGTGAGCATCACTGGCAAGGCCAGCATTTTCTGACCATCTGTAATTGCCCTTGAAGTATATCAGCAATTTAGACTTCAATATTGGAGACATGATTAAGAAGTTTACAGATAAATGGTACAAAAATTAGTGAGGGAGAAAGCTGTAAAGTAGGAAGATATCAATGGGCTGGTCAGTTGTGCAGAAAAGCAGCAAATAGAATTCAATCTAGAAAAGTATAAAGTAATATATTTGCGGAGGGTAAACAAGGTGAGGGAATACACAATAAATGGTAGGATACTGAGAAGTATAGGGGAACAGAGGGGTCTTGGAGTGCATGCCCACAGATTCCTGAAGATAGAAGACTTGACTATTCCAACACAGTGCTGCCTGGCCTCCCACATTCTACCATCTATAATCTTGAGGCCATCCAAAATTCTGCTGCCCATGTAACCAGCAGATTCGCTTGGAAGTATTGAAAAAGTAACTAGATCAAGAGACTGAGACATCCACAGTCAAGAGAAGGTAAATGAAAGTTTTACCTCTTGAGAATAGCTGGAGCTGAGAAAAATTCTCCAGAGGACCTTGCCATCCTTCAGGGAGGTCCCTACAGAAGCAAATAACTTTAAGATTGATGTGTCTTATAAGAGAATTCTTGGCGGAAGTAGGAAGTGAACTTGAAGGGATAACATATATAGTTATAAACCATATTGCCAAGGTAATAGTGCTTGTTTTGTTTAAATTTTTTCCATGTAATAAAATTTGTTCTGTTAAAAAAAAATCTTGTGGCATAGTTCTATTGGTTAGAACAAGGTTTTCGGACTTCTTTTTAAATGTTAACGATCCCTAACCAGATTGTAACAGTATCATCAATTTGAAATTCTCTTTGTTCCATTATATATGGAAGTATGGGGTTACCTAATCACTGCAGAGTATTCTGTCCTCACCTGATGTACTGAGATGAGAAATATATTACAGCAACTATTTTACCACGTATGATAAATCAGATATTTCTGAGCAAAAATATCTTTGTTAAATGACTGTGTAAAATTGTTAGGTGCCTCAAGTCAATTTTTTTTCACAAATGTTTCCCATTTTACAGGACCTGCATGAGAGGTTGCTGTGCTCATTATGCTGTAAAACACTATGCTGCAAAGTGGTGAAGTTTACTAAAATCCATTGAAGCCTTTTTAAATGAGACATTTGACAAGTTATTTTCATGTACCCATAACAGATGAGCAGCACCATAGCATTAAACCCCCCCTGTGCTGCAGAATAATAGGTTTGTAATAAAAGTAAATGAGGCCTACTCTTAGATTAACCAAGCAACCTCAGAGTCAATTATGATATGATCACTATTGCAACTCTGGTTGAATTGAAGACATACAATTATATTTAATAGCCACTTGCCTTAGGCATTTTTCTCCTAAGAGCCATTTACAAGTACTTTTGAAATAAAGGGTGGAATTAAATGAATGTGACAGTGTATTGCCCAATTATTGGAGAGCTCGTAGGAACTCCCTGTCACTTCTTTCTGGGAGGCCTGACACAATTAGCAGGTAATCAGGCACTTACCCGGACAGCATCGGGTCTCCCTCTCAATTAAGCCCCTTGTAGGGTGGAAAACCCGTCCCTGAGAGCTGTCAGCCAATCAGAGGCCAGCAGCTCTCCAGTACCAACAGCGTCACTGGGAGTGGTGGCCATTGCCAGTACTACACTTGGGTCTGCAGGAGAGATCAGCCATGGAGCCCCAGACAGAAGTGAGGGTGGGCAGGATGGGGGTTGTGGGGAAGGGTTCGCTGGGGAGTGGGGGGGGGGAATCAGAAGCAAGGGCGGGAGGTGGCTTTCTGCAGCCCCTCCTTCCTGATGTTGGGTCCCTCGATCGGGCACAAAGTCCCTCTGAACGAGGGCTACCTTTTGGT
Source organism: Carcharodon carcharias (assembly GCF_017639515.1). NCBI lineage: Eukaryota > Metazoa > Chordata > Chondrichthyes > Lamniformes > Lamnidae > Carcharodon > Carcharodon carcharias. The sequence goes on from NC_054469.1 coordinate 62,573,297, forward strand.
AGGCCGCTGGCAAACCTGAAGGGATTTGCTGGGTGGTTTCCATGGATGGTGAGTCCCTGGCCTGGCACTGCTTAAATCCTAGCAGTGTCAGGATGAGGCCCTTAAGTGGCTACTTAAGGGCATCAGCTGGCCTCCGGATGAGAAGGCTGCCCTCCACTCTTCTGGCCTGAAGCTTGATCGGAGTGAGTTGGGAAGGGGACGAGGTCCCCAATCCTGCATCCTCCCACCTGATCAAACAGCCCCTCAAACTCTGAACTCACCTCCAAGGGTTGGGAGGTGGCATTAAATTCTTCCAATGGTCACTCTAGTAATGAAATAAATGGCCAGGTCATCTGTTTTAGGTGTTGTTTTGTAAGATAAATGTTGGTTAGAACATTGAGACAAGCCCCCCTGCTCCCTTTGAATGGTACTTATGTCACTTACATCCACCTGAGGGAACAGACAGGATCTTTGTTTTAATTCACCTGAAAAATAGCACCAGTGACAGAGCAGCACGCCCTCAATATCGCACTGGAGTGTCAGACTGGATTCAGTGCTGAAGTCTATGGAAAAACACACAACCTTCTTGTGCCGAGGCAATATTTATGTGGCTGGTCCAGTGAAGTTCCTGGTCAATGGTAACCCCTGGATGTTGATGCTGGGAATTCAGCGTTGATAATGCCATTGAATGTTATGGGGATGGTTAGATTCTCTCTTGTTGCTGCCTGTGTGGTGCAAATGTTACTTGCTGCATATCTGCCCAAGCCTGAATTAATTTGTCCCGGTTTTGCTGCATGGTGGGGTGGACTGCTTCAGTATCTGAGGTATTGTGAATGGTTCTGAACACTGTGCAATCATGAACAAAATCCCCACGTCTGGCCTTATGATGGGGGGAATGTCATTGATGAGGCAGCTGAAGACGGCTCTGCTTAGGACACTCCAGCCATGAAGAACATGTCATCGGTGTACACTAAGCAGATGATCTTCACTCCTGGCCTGCGCAGAGCTAATTCAGTCAACCTCTTCTGCAACAGGCACTGAACAGGTTTCAAGCAAATGGAATATGACTAGTTGGATATGGGATATTCCTGACACACTCTGGTACAGAAGAGAAGAAATGTCATCAAAGATCCATTTGCCTTAATCAGACTCTCCAAAGTGGCATACATAAGTTGGATTCAGGTTTTTCCCTCATTCGTGGGATATGGGCTTCGCTGGCTAGGCCAGGATTTTTGCCTGTTCCTAATTCCCCTGGAGAAGGTGGTGGTGAGCTGCCTTCTTGAACCACTGCAGTCCATGTGGTGTAAGTACATCCACAGCGCCATTAGAAAGGGAGTTCCAGGATTTTGACCCAGCGACAGTGAAGATGGTAGTGGTCGTGGGTTTGGAAGGTGCTGTTGAAGGAGCCTTGGTGAATTCCTGCAGTGCATTTTGTAGATGGTACACACTGCTGTTACTGTGCGTCGGTGTGGAGGGAGTGAATGTTTATGGTTGGGTTGCCAATTAAGCGGGCTGCTTTGTCCTGAATGGTGTCAAGCTTCTTGAGTGTTGTTGGAGCTGCACTCATCCAGGAAAGTGGGGAGTATTCCATCACACTCTTGACTTGTGCCTTGTAGATGGTGGACAGGTTTTGGGGAGTCAGGAGGTGAATTACTCACCACACAATTCTTAGCCTCTGACCTGCTCTTGCAGCCACAGTATTTATATGGCTGGTCCTGTTCAGTTTCTGGTCAATGGTAATCCCCAGGATATTGATAGGTGAAGATATGGGTCCAGAACCCAAATACACAGTGAGTTCCAAATAGATATTCGTGATCCATCTTGTCAAAAACTTTCTCCTGATCCAGGGAAAGTGACTGACAGACCAGCCCTCTGGGAATTGTGGCCCATGTCCAGGACCAAGGCAAGTGGATATGCCCCTGGTAAAGATTTTACAGTCTGTGCTGAAAAGGGAGACTAGGGCTAGGACTTTCCGGTCTCATTCGCCAGGCCTGGGTGTCACTTCTTGAGGCAGCAGAGATCACTTTTCTGGTGATGGAGGACAAAGATTATGCTGCACCAGGAGAAGTCATCTTCACAGTGATCAAACTTTTCCACAGGACCCGCATATACTCTCCCTCCAGGATGTCCCAGAATGTCCTCCCCTGTCCACCCATCAGCCCTGGGAACTTGTCCCTCGAGAGCTGGCAGATGGCACCAGTCAGCTCTGCCAAGTTGAGTGGAGCATCCTGCAGATTAGCGCCTTCCAAGCTAACCCTCAGTGGGTCCTCGCACAATAATTCTACACAGCATCCTCACTAGATGGATCCAGAGAGAACAGAGTCCTTTAATAGGCACAGGCCTTGGCATTGGTCCCTTCTGGATCCTGGACTGTCTTTGGCCAGCTGCCCCAACAGCGGTTTATGGAGCCTCTCTTTTTCCCAGCAAGTAGAAGAGGGAGCAGTAGCAGTCCAGGTCCAGGAGGAACCAAATCCCTGATCTCACATATGTGCCCCAGGACTTGACGAGCTGCAGATTGTTTAGCGCGCTCTTCTCTTCATACAGTTTCCAAAGGGACCTCCAAGAGCTGACCAAAATGGGTCTCCAGGTCAAGAATCATCCTCTTCAACTAGCTGACTGGGACTCTGACCACTTAGTTGACCCTCTTGCTTATTCCTGACAAAATAATGGATGTGAGTCTTATCCGACTTATCCGACTGTTTCCGACTGTAGCCTGAAGGAAGGGAAGGCACCCCCCTCCCACCCACCACTGCCCAGCTCCTTTCTCTAGTTGGCCCAGAATCTTCAGAACGCTTTCTGTACCATTTGTCCTCCAGCAACAGGTTGTTAAGGTCCCAGCATGCAGAACCCATCTGTGTGCCAGCAGATTGCGTTCTGCCCACGCCAGGTGATGATCCAAGCACTGCGCTCGCTGATGAAGTTGACAAAATGATGTATGCCCAGGAAATGTAAAGACAGTTGCTTTTGGACCGAAGTGGCCTAGTTTGTCACTCAGTTGCATCAAACCATTACAAAGAATAAAAAGAACAAAATCATGTGGTAGAATCTTAGAACTTTCTGCCTAACAGCATTGTGAAAGTACATTCACCATACGGACAGTGGTTCAAGTAGACCTGCCACCTCCTTAGGGAAATTAAGGATGGACAATAAATACTGAGCAAGCCAGCACTGCCCATGTCCTGATAATGAATTTGAAACAAAAAATAACTGGAGTGAAATGACACAAAGAATAATATGTGTTAAAGACATAAGTCACACTTCAATTAGTATAAAGGAATGCATTAAAAGGAAAGAGGTGGAATTGGTTCAGGAAGTGTCTGGGCATCAGTGTCAGGGCTAAAATTTTCCAAAATAAATAACATTTCAAATATCTGAAAATATGCAGGGGTCTACAGAAAGCAACTTAATGATTGTGAGAAGTGGTGTTTAGGTTGAAAGCCACTTATAATAAAGGGCTGTCAAGAAAAATAAAAATGCACCTCAAACACTGAAAATGACTGGGCTTGCTTGTAGTAACTATTAAAAAGTCTTAGAATTGAAAAGAGAAATGGATATTAAAACATCATCAGCTCACAAGAATTGACTGCTGTAGGCAATAACCAAATGCTTGAGCAATATGTTTCTGCTGCACATACATAGCTAGTGATTACTGCCTATTTATTGCCATCTGTGAGTTATTAAGACCTGAAGAAGAAAGAAAGAAAGCCATGTGCTTCTGTCAGGTCTCTCATGGCCACCAGACACCTCAAATTGCTTTACAGCCAATACAGTACTTTTGAAATGTTGTCACTGTTGCTATGTAGGACTCACGATAGCCAATTTTACATCCAACAAGCTCCTACAAAGAGCATGATGATAGTACTCAGATAATTTATTTTTTGATGGTGATTGAGGGACAATATTGGCTAGGCCACCAAGAGTAACTCCCTGCTCTTCTTCAAAATCGTGCTGTGGGATCTTTTACATCAACATGAAGGGGCAGATGGGGCCTCAGTTTAACGTCTCATTTAAAAGACTGATAATGCAGCACTCCCTCAAAACTGCACTGCAGCGTCATCCTGAATTCTTTTGTGCTCAAGTCCTGGAGTAGGACTTGAACCTAGAACCTTCCAACACAAAAGGCAAGAGTGCTACCATCTGCGTCACAGCTGACAACGTAGAAGAACAAGTAGTATCTAAATAATGGTAACTTTTGCTGCAATGATAATACCTGAAATAAGATTAAATTATTTGTTTCAGCATACTAGTTGTGAGTGAGATGGTTACCCAACACTGCAACTCAAATACAACTTAGCAGGGAATCAATCAGAATGTGCCTAAAAATTATTATGCTTAATATTCATTCAAGAACTATAAAGAATGCAGACTGAGTCAATCCAGTTATGGACTGTAAAAATTCGAGTGATGATGGGGAAGCAAGACACAAAATAATAAACATGAAAGGTTTGTAGATGCTTCTTTAGGCAACCAGAGAGAAAAAGATGGAATGGCCTTTATGGTTCTGAAGAGCACACAAATAAGCAATTGGTGCAACAAGCATGGAAGGTGATTGCTTAGAGGTGAACACAGTACTTGCATTTGGACAAATATGCAAGAGAATATGCCCAATGCTAAGAGTATGGCCAAAATAAGCAGCAAAGATCAAATCAATGATCACACACTGATATAGGTGAGACTAACTGGAAAGTGTGTTATACTGCTGCAAATGGCTTTCGAGGGTGGTTCCAAATGTTGGTTATGGTTGTCTCAAAAGTACACAAAAGACTTGTTGACCTTCTGAGTGTCATTAGTGACTTGAGTTGTAATGGGCTGTGTTGCAGACGGCCCCATGATGCTGAGGACCAATTCCCCTATAGGGCTCAGGAGATGCAGCCATCTTTGACACCACCACCACCCCCCTCGCCCCACTTTGCTCCTTTCAGTGTTGTGCCACCTTGTTTTGCAAGAGAGATGAAAGGATATCATCGCTTGTTGCATTGTGTTTGAATAATGTGCCTGCCAAAGCTGACTGGCTGGAGTTATGTGAAGGCAGCAAGAGGTGGGTGTGAGGCTGACAGTATTGGTAGATGTGTGAGGGTGAGGTGGAATACAAGTGCTAGGGACTGGTGATTGGTGAATGATGGAGTGTGGTGCACTGAACAGCATAAGAGGCTGTTGGAGGGGTGGGTAAGAGATGTCATGTGAAAATACACTCACTGACTTTGACCACCCACCTCAGGTCATTAGACTTCGTGCGATGCTGCTAGCAAGTCCTTGGTTTAAGATGATTCAGAAGGTCAACAAGTCTTTTGTGCACTTTTGAGACAATCATTACCAACATTTGGAAATACCCTCGACAGCCATTTGCAGCAGTGTGACACACTTGCCAGTTAGTCATACCTATAAAATGTGATCATTGCTTTGATCTTTGCTGCTTACTTTGACCTCTTTGACTGCCTTCTCCCAATCCTTTTTGAGGGTTGTCCTTGAGGGCCTGCTGCATCACTACAGAACCATGGCACCTTTCGTCCTCTCCACCTCAGTCACTAAGGTCTCCAGCGCTGCATCCTTGACCCTTGAACCCTCTCTTGCCTTGGTGTTACATTTTCCTTGTTTAGAACTGCAGCAATAGTATTTATCAACAAGAAACAACTTGTAATTCATTGCAGCTGCGCTCTAAGAGGGACAGACTGCCTTTAAGAATAAAAGGTTGGTTGCACCAGGTGCTAGTAGCACAATGCTGCTTGGCTCTCTGCTGAATGGAGAAGCAGCCAGCAGTGCGGCAAATACTTGACCCTAAGCTAAAATCACGTAAATGAAATGGTAGCACCAAATTTGTGTGCTGCTGGCCTCTATTGGAGCTGGCATAGACAAATCGTGAATTGTGGCCCATGCACCCAAAAAACGGCGCAATCCAATTTTAGGACGTTAAAAATTCATTGCAGGACAGATTTTCTAAACCTTCATCCAACCAGTGTTTACCAGAAAATGGTGGGCACATGAGCAAAAACAATTCCATAAATTTACTTTGTCGATGATTTTGATTGTCATTACCTTTAAAATAGCATTTGAAGTGTTCCACAGAAGGTGCAGAAATGCTTAAATGAAAGGATTAATATGCCCTGGTGCAGCCATGGCTGCTGCTATTACTGTACTAAAATCCTGACAAGGTTGAGCCCATCAATAATCAAGAAATAAGAATAGATTTCTCTGTTATGATCTTAGGCCCAATACCAGCCTAATTAGGCCACAAGAGAACATTACCAGTATTGCATTTATCCCAGTGATTTATACACTGGGAGAAAAAGGAGAATAAAATAATTCTGAAATGGGGTTGTAGTAAAATTAACTAAAATCGAATAATTATAGTTTCTTGAATCACACCTTTAAGAGAGATCCATTTCATGAGCTGAATGAAGCTGGTTGCCTGATGGGATTATATGCAGCATGTGCACACATTTAAGATTTAATATTGTTCATAAAATTTCAAAGGTTTTAGAAGGCTTAAAGACTCAAAAAGCCCTTAACACTGGAGCAGGATTTAAGAATGTGAAGATTGAAGGACCGGATCTAAATAGAATTAGAGAATGCAAAACGTATCCCAAAACTTACTTTTCTACCACAAGCCTTAAAATGTAGCTTAACAGTCATCAGAGGAAATACATTTGCAGCATTACTTGAAGCTAGTCAGAGAAGATTACAAAAAAAAGAGGCAGGGAGAAGATGATGAGCGACTTTTTACCTAGCCTATCATTCTGATTTGGAAAAAAAATGCCTGAAAGGACGGTGGAGGCAAACTCAGTCGTAACTTTCAAAAGGAAACTGGATTTATACTTGTAAGGTAAAATGCAGGGCTATGGAAAAGGAGCAGGGTTGCTGAATTATTTGGATAGCTCTTTCAAAGAGCTGGCACAGACATGGTGAACCGGTGTTGTAAGAATCCATGGTTCTATAAAAGAAAGCAAAGGGTGGAATCGTCACAGATTTGCAGTGGCAGGCAGAAAAACGGATTTTTTGCCTGCCAGCCACAATTATGAGTTTTAACCCATTCCTGGCGCATCCGGTATCATTAATAATGCATTCACAGGAAATACTCTGGATCACTAGCGGGCAGGCTCGGACTTGCCTGCCACACCGTGACCTCAGCGCTTCCTCGCTCCGGGCGTCAAATTTATTGCACACCAGAGCATCTGCCTACTTCGTGTCAACAGGCCAGGGCTTGTCCAGGTGAAAGATGGCCCCGAAAACAAAGCAGCCGGCAATCCCAAATTTAGCGCCACCTCTCTGGGGCGTCTGCTGGACATAGTGGAAGGTGGCCACGATGACCTCTACCCCCACTCTGACCATAAAACCATAAGACAAAGGAGCAGAAGTAGACTATTCGGCCCATTGAGCCAGCTCTGCCATTCAATGAGATCATGGCTGATCTGATAATCCTCAACTCCACTTTCCTGCCTTTTCCACATAACCTTTGATTCCATTAATGATTAAAAATCTGTCAATCTCAGCTTTGAATATTCTTAATGACCCAGCCTCTACAGCACTCTGCGCTAAAGAATTCCACAGATTAACTACCTTCTGAGAGAAGAAATTCCTCCTCGTCTCTGTTTTAAGACCTGCTTTACTCTGAGATTATGCCCTCTGGTCCTAGACTCTCCCACAAGGGGAAACAATCTCTCAGCATCTACCCGGTCAAAACTCCCTAAGAATCTAATAACTTACAATAAGGTCACCTCTCATTCTTCTATACAACCTAGTTGCAACTCTAGCAACTCAAGACTGGGCATCCATGAGGCGCTGTGGGCCATCAGCAGCAGCAGAATTGTACTCGAACACAATCTGCAGCCTCATGGCCTGGCAACTCTCCCACTCTACCATTATCATCAAGCCAGGGGATCAACCCTGGTTCAATGAAGAGTGCAGGAGGGCATGCCAGGAGTAGCACTAGGCATACGTAAAAATGAGGTGTCAACCTGGTGAAGCTATAAAATAGGACTACTTGCATGTAAAACAGCACAAGCAGCAAGTGATAAACAGGGCTAAGTAATCCCACTGCCAACAGAGCAGATCTAAGTTCTGCAGTCCTGCCACAACCAGTCGGGAATGGTGGTGGACAATTAAACAACTCACTGGAGGAGGTGGCTCCACAAATATCCTCATCATCAATGATGGAGGAGCCCAGGATAACAGTGCAAAAGATAAAGCTGCAGCATTCGCAACAATCTTTAGCCAGAAGTGCTGAGTGGTTGATCCATCTCGGCCTTTTAAGGAGGTCCCCAGCATCACAGGTGCTAGTCTTCAGCCAATTCAATTCACTCCACATGATATCAAGAAATGGTTGAAGGCACTGGTTCCTGCAAAGGCTATGGCCCCTGACAGCATTCTGGCAATAGTACTGAAGACTTGTGCTCCAGAACTTGCCACACCCCTAGCCAAGCTGTTCAAGTACAGCTACAACACTGGCATCTACCCGGCTATGTGGAAAATTGCCCAGATATGTCCTGCACACAAAAAGCAGGACACATCCAATCCGGCCAATTACCACCCCATCAGTCTACTCTCGAGATCAGTAAAGTAATGGAAAGGGTCATCAACAGTGCTATCAAGCGGTACTTGCTTCACAATAACTGCTCACTGATCCCCAGTTTGTGTTCCGCCAGGGCTAATCAGCACCTGACCTTGTTACAGCGTTGGTTCAAACATGCACAAAAGCGTTGAACTCCCGAGGTGAGGTGAGAGTGACTGCCCTTGACATCAAGGCAGCATTTGACCGAGTGTGGCATCAAGGAGCCCAAGCAAAACTGGAGTCAATGGGAATCAAGGGGAAAGCTCTCCGTTGGCGGGAAGCATACCTAGCACAAAGGAAGATAGTTGTGGTTGTTGGAGATCAGTCATCTCAGTTCCAGGACATCACTGCAGGTGTTCCTCAGGGTAGTGCCCTAGGCCCAACCATCTTCAGCTGCTTCATCAATGACCTTCCCTCCATCATAAGATCAGAAGAGGGCATGTTTACTGATGAGTGCACAATGTTCAGCACCATTCGTGACTCCTCAGATACTGAAGCAGTCCATGTCCAATTGCAGCAAGACCTGGACAATATCCAAGCTCAGGCTGACAAGTGGCAAGTAACATTCACGCCACACAAGTCTCAGGCAATGACCATCTTCAACAAGAAAGAATTCAACCATCTCCCCTTGATGTTCAATGGCATTATCATCATTGAATCCCCCACTATCAACACCCTGGGGAGTGACCATTGACCAGAAACTGAACTGGACTAGCTAAATAAATACTGTAGATACAAGAGCAGGTCAGAGGCTAGGAATTGTGCAACGAGTAACTCGCCTCCTGACTCCCTAAAGCCTGTTCACCATCTACAAGGCACAAGACAGGAATGTGATGGAATACTCCCCACTTGCCTGGATGAGTGCAGCTCTGACAACACTGAAGAAGCTTGACACCATCCAGGACAAAGCAGTCTGATTGATTGGCACCACATCCACAAACATTCACTTCTTCCACCACCGGTGCACAGTAGCAGCAGTGTCTACCATCTACAAGATGCACTGCAGGAATTCACCAAGGCTCCTTAGACACCACCTTCCATACCCATGACCACTACCACCTAGAAGGACAAGGGCAGCAGATAGATGGGAGCACCACCACCTGAAGTTACCCTCCAAGTCACTCATCATCCTGACTTGGAAATATATCACCATTCCTTCACTGTTGCTGGGTCAAAATCCTGGAACTCCTTTCCTAACCGCACTATGGGTGTACCTACACCACATGGACTGAAGCGGTTCAAGAAGACAGCTCACTACCACCTTCGCAAGGGCAATTAGGGATGGGCAATAAGTGCTGGCCCAGCCAGCGAAGCCCACATCCCATGAATGAATAAAAAAAATACCTACTCAATTTCTCCTCATAAGAGAATCCTTCCATACTCAGGATCAATCTAGTGAACCTTCTCTGGACTGCCTCTGATGCCACTATATCTTTCCTTTGATAAGAGGACCAAAACTGTTCACGGTATTCTAGGTGTGGTCTAACCAGTGCCTTGTACAGTTTTAGCAAGACATCCCTATTTTTATACTCCATTCCCTTTGAAATAAAAGCCAATATTCCATTTGCCTTCCCTATTACCTGTTGAAATTGTATGCCATCTTTTTGGGATTCATGCACGAGGACCTCCAAATCCTTCTGTCCTGCAGCATTATTGCAGTCTTTCTCCATGTAAGTAATATTCAGCTCTTCTATTCTTCCTGCCAAAGTGCATTTTCCCACATTGTATTCCATCTGCCAAGTTTTTGCCTCACGTAACCTGTCTATATCCCTCTACAGACTCTTTGTGTCATCCTCAACACTTGCCTTCCCACCTATATTTGTGTCATATTCAAACTTGGCGGTAGTACATTCATTTCCTTCATCCAACTCATTAATATATATTGTAAATAATTGTGGTCCCAGCACTGATCCCTGTGGCACTCCACTAGTTACAAGTTGCCGTCCTGGAAATGCCCCCCTTATCCCAACTCTCTGTCTTCTATTAGTCAATCCTCTGTCCATGCTAATATTCTACCCCCAACACCATGGACTCATCTTATTAAGTAGCCTTATATGTGTTCCCTTATTGACCGCCTTTTGGAAGTCCAAATATGTTACATCTACTGATTCCCCTTTATCTATCTTGCTTGTTACATCCTCAAAGAATTCTAATAAATTTGTCAAGCATGATTTCCCCTTCATGAAGCCATGGTGACTCTGCTTGATTATATTATGCATTTCTAAATGCTCTGCTATTACATCCTTTATAATAGACTCTAACATTTTCCCAATGACGGATGTTAAGCTAACTGGCCTATAATTACCTGTTTTTTGTCTCCCTTCCTTTTTGAATAAACGTGTTATTGACAGTTTTCCAATCCTCTGGGACTTTTCCAGAATCTAAGGATTCTTGGAAGATTACTGTCAGTGCATCCACTATCTGTGTAGCTACTTCCTTTAATATCCTAGAATGTATCACATCAGGTCCAGGAGTCTTATCGGTTTTTAGCCCCATTAGTTTCCCTAGTACTTTTTTCCCTAGTAATAGTTATTGTATTTATTTCCTCCTCCACTTTTGCCACTTGATTATTTAGTATTTTTGGAATGCTATTAGCATCTCCTACCGTGAAGACTGATGCAATTTATTCAATTGCCATTTCCTGGTTCCCCATTATTATTTCCCCAGCCTTATTCTCTAAGGGGCCTATGTTCACTTTGGCCTCTCTGTTCCTTTTTATATATTTAAAGAAGCACTTACTGTCCATCTTTTGCCACAGAAGGTCCACGAGAGTCACTAATCTGGCCTGGTTGGCGGTGGCAGTGGTGGTCAATGCAACTGGAGCACAGAGGAGGTCAGCCATTCAGTGCAGGAAGAGGATGAATGATCTCATCCGTTCTGCCAGAGTAAGGCAACCACTTCATCACTCTCAGCTCATACACTCACAAGCTCATCACACATCCACAGGGATCTCACACCTCAAAGGGCAACATCACTAACTCTCACACACCCTCACATCTACACATCTGACATGTCTTCCTTCTTCCTTAACCGAGGTTTTCCACTCACAGTGGTTGACAGGGCCCTCAACCGTGTCCGGCCCATCTCCCGCGTATCTGCCCTCACACCTTCCTCTCCCTCCCAGAACCATGATAGGGTCCCCCTTGTCCTCACTTATCATCCCACCAGCCTCCGCGTTCAAAGGATCATCCTCCGCCATTTCTGCCAACTCCAGCATGACGCCACCACCAAACACATCTTTCCTTCACCCCCCCGGCGGCTTTCCGCAGGGATCGTTCCCTCCAGGACACCCTAGTCCACTCCTCCATCACCCCCTACACCTCAACTCCATCCCACGGCACCTTCCCATGCAACCGCAGAAGGTGCAACACCTGCCCCTTCACTTCCTCTCTCCTCACCGTCCAAGGGCCCAAACACTCCTTTCAAGTGAAGCAGCATTTCACTTGCACTTCCCTCAATTTAGTCTACTGCATTTGCTGCTCCCAATGCGATCTCCTCTACATTGGAGAGACCAAACGCAGACTGGGTGACCGCTTTGCGGAACACCTTCGGTCTGTCCACAAGCATGATCCAGACCTCCCTGCCGCTTGCCATTTCAACACTCCACCCTGCTCTCTTGCCTACATGTCCGTCCTTGTCCTGCTGCAATGTTCCAGTGAAGCTCAACACAAACTGGAGGAACAGCACCTCATCTTCTGACTAGGCACTTTACAGCCTTCCGGACTGAATATTGAGTTCAACAATTTCAGATCATGAACTCTCTCCTCCATACCCACACCCTTTATGATCCCCCTTTTTTTCCAATAATTTATAATTTAAAAAAAAATATATATTTTCTTTTCCCACCTATGTTTAAATTTATTTCGATCTATTGTTTTATCTCCACCCTTCAGCCCATTTCGATCCCTTCCCCCCACCCCAACCCCACTATGGCCATCTGCCACTAGCTTGTCCAGCTTGCTACCCTTAATGTCCCCATTAGCAGATTCCTTAGATAATATCACCACCTTCAACACCCCTTTGTCCTTTTGTCTATGACATCTTTGGCAATCTCTTCTTTGCCTCTACCTATCACTGGCCCCCTACCCAGCTCCCACCCCACTCTACCAGCTTATATTTCACCTCATTTCTCTATTTCTTTAGTTCTGATGAAGAGTCATACAGACTCGAAACGTCAACTGTGTTCCTCTCCGCAGATGCTGTCAGACCTGCTGAGTTTTTCCAATATTTTTGTTTTGTTTCATTTCCTCTGGAGGTCATGTCCTCATCCCGTCCATGGCTCCGCTCACCACACAAACATTCCATGCAGTGCCATGTGTCCTGCTCACACTCTCTCCATCTGTTTTCATGCAGGAGAAGCTGGCTCACAGCAGCAGGGAGAGGTCCCAGACCGGGGATGGAGTGGCCCACATTAGGCCCCTCACTCACTTTGAGGAGCATGTCATCGTGCTGACTGGTAAGGACGTGGGCGACGGTGAGGTCGGCAGCGAACACCCACATGAGGATCCTGCACCACATCATCCCTCTCTCAACACAACTGTGAGTGCTCTCTCTCCTGCTTTTGACTCTGCTGCCATGCACTAATTATCTCTACTTTGGTTCCCAGGCAGCTCTGCCGCGTGACCGGCACCCTCAGCCAGGCAGTTCCTCTGCTTCATCCAGGTCTTCATCTCCAGCCAAGAGAACACTTCCTCCATTGAAGGGCTGGAAATAAGCAGCCTGGAAGACCCATCACAGCGCTTACCCACACCCTCCACCAGTGCAGAGACACACACCTCAGTGGGACCTAGATCTAGAGCAGGCTTGGGTTCCCAATCTGGTGGTCACCGCATGGACATGTGTCTGCAGCAGGAGGAGACAGGATCAGCCAAGCTACCCGACACTCAGAGGACTACTGGGGAAGAGGCATTCATGAAGTCCAAGTCAGATTACGAGCCTCGGGATTCGGCCTTCCAACTCATTCTGAAGAATCCGCAGAAGGCGGAGGAACATCATGCAGAGCTGTTGGAAGCCCTCAACAGAGTGACACGAGTCAGAGGAATGCGTCCGCCTGCTCTCTGATGAATTGGTGCCCACATGTGCTCATATGGAGGTCTCCCTGGGAAGGATGGTGGACATCATGGAGACCCTGGTCCAACAGTAAGCACAGGCCTGCACTCCATCACCATGGAGCCATGGGTGAGTTCCTGCAGTGACAATGCAAGAGGGAAACGGGGCACCTCGATGTCCCTCCAGGTGCTCCTTCCCCTCAAGGAGTCAGGCCAGGGGTCTTGGGCACCCGAAGAGAGGAGGAGCTGGACACCCATGGGTCATCCACTCAGAAATCTCAGAGATTCTCTCTGAGTCCCCTTTGCTTGTGACCTCTTCAACCTCGTCCTCTGTCACTGCAGAGGGAGCAGCTGGCCCAACTGAGGACAGCCAAAGCAAGCTGGGGCACTGGCCAACGTCATCAGTAGCAATAGGGTCAACCATTACACAGTCTGTCTCCACCCCTGCTGTGGATGTCAGGGCAGCACCTAGAAGAAGTGATAGGCTGAAAAAATATTGAAACATAGAAAGTAGGAGCAAGAGAAGGCCATTCGGCCCTTTGAACCTGCTCCGCCATTCATAATGATCATGGCTGATCATCCAACTCAATAGCCTGCTCCCGCTTTCTCCCCATATCCTTTGATCCCTTTTGCTCCAAGAGCTATATCCAACTCCTTCTTGAAAACATAAAATGTTTTGGCCTTAACTACTTTCTGTGGTAGCAAATTCCACAGGTTCACCACTCTCTGGGTGAAGAAATTTCTCCTCATCTCAGTCCTAAATGGTCTAACCCGTATCCTCAGACTGTGCCCCCTGGTTCTGGACTCCCCCACCATCGGGAACATCCTTCCTGCATCTACCCTGCCTAGTCCTGTTAGAATTTTATAGGTTTCTATGAGCTCCCCTCATTCTTCTAAACCCCAGCGAATATAATCCTAACCCATTCAATCTCTCCTCATATATTAGCCCTGCCATCCCAGAAATCAGTCCGGTGAACTTTTGCTGCACTCCCTCTATAGCAAGGACATCCTTCCTCAGATAAGGAGACCAATTGTGTGCAAACTGCACACAATATTCCACGTATGGTCTCACCAAGGCCCTGCACAATTGCAGCAATACATCCCTGTTCCTGTACTTGAATCGTCTAGCTATGAAGGCCAACATACCATTTGCCTTCTTTACCGCCTGCTGCACCAGCATGCTTACCTTCAGCGACTGGTGTACGAGGACACCTAAGTCTTGTTGCACATTCCCCTCTCTCAATTTATAGCCATTCAAATAATAATCTGCCTTCCTGTCTTTGCTACCAAAGTGGATAACCTCACATTTGTCTACATTATACTGCATCTGCCATGCATTTGCCCACTCACTCACTCAGCTTGTCTAAATCACACTGAAGCATCTCTGCATCCACCTCACAGCTCATCCTCTTACTCAGTTTTGTGTCATCTGCAAATCTGGAGATATTGCAGTTAGTTCCCTCATCTAAATCATTAACATATAATGTGAATAACAGGTGTCCCAGCACTGATCCCTGCGGTACCCCAACAGTCACTGCCTGCCATTCGGAAAAAGACCCGTTTATTCCTACTCATTGTTTCCTGTCTGCCAACCAGTTTTCTATCCATCTCAATGCACTACCCCCAAACCTATGTGCTTTAATTTTACACGCTAATCTCTTATGTGTGACTTTGTCGAAAGCCTTCCGCAAATCCAAATAAACCACATCCACTGGCTCCCCCTCATCAATGCTACTAGTTACATCCTCAAAAAATTCCAGTAGATTTGTCAAGCATGATTTCCCGTTCGTAAATCCATGCTGACTCTGTCCGATTCTGCCAATGTTTTTCACGTGCTCAGCTATTAAATATTTTAGAATGAAGTCTAGAATTTTCCCCACCACCAACATCAGGTTGACTGGTCTATAATTCCCTGTTTTCTCGCTACCCCCCTTTTTAAATAGTGGGGCTAAATTAGCTACCCTCCAATCTGTAGGAACTGTTCCAGAGTCTATATAATCTCGGAAGATGACCACTAATGCATCCATTATTTCTAGGGCCACTTACTTAAGTACTCTGGGATGTTGATTTATCGCTCTTCAATCCCATCAATTTCCCCAACACCATTTCCCTACTAATACTGATTTCTTTCAGTTCCTCCCTCTCACTAAACCCTGTGTTCCCCAACATTTCTGGTATGTTATTTGTGTCCTCCTTTGCGAAGACAGAACCAAAGTATGTATTTAGTTGGTCAGCCATTTCTTTGTTCCCCATTATGAATTCCCCTGACTGTAAGGGACTTACATTTGTCTTCACCAATTTTGTTCTCTTTGCATACCTTTGGAAACTTTTACAGTCAGTTTTTTATGTTCCCCGCAAGCTTACTCTCGTACTCTATTTTCCCCTTCTTAATCAATCCCTTGGCCCTCCTTTGCTGAATTCTAAAGTGCTCCCAATCCTATGGTCTGTTGTTTTTTCTGGCCAATTTGTGTGCCTCTTCCTTGGATCTAATACTATCTCTAATTTCCCTTGTAAGCCATGGTTCATCCACCTTTCCTGTTTTACTTTTGTGCCAGACAGGAATAAACAATTGTTGCAGTTCACCCATGCGCTCTTGAATGTTTGCCATTGCCTATCCACCATCATCCTTTTAAGTAACGTTTCCCAATCCATCATAGCTAACTCGCGCCTCATATCATCGTAGTTTCCTTTATTAAGCTTCAGGACCCTAGTCTCAGAATCAACTATGTCACTCTCCATCTTGAGGAAGAATTCTATCATATTATGGTTGCTCATTCCCAAGGGGCCTTGCACAACTAGACTGCCGATTATTCATTTCTCATTACATAATACCCAGTTTAGGATGGCCTGTTCTCCAGTTGGTTCCTCAACGTATTGGAAAAGTTAAGAAATTCTGATCACAAGTGGTTGCACGTGTGAACACATTTTGTCACTTTATAATCTGAAAATATATTCACTTTCACTGAATAATGGGTAATGTTGTCTTCTAGCTTAATTGGCAGGCTTCATAAGTCCTCCTACTGCATTCTTCCCTCCAGTTCAGCTGCCAGATGATGAGTAATTCTGGAGGGAGAAGTGCAAGCACTCTCCACCACAGGTGGAGCCTTCATCCATCACACTCATCCTAGTGTCCCGAGCATTTTTACTGCTGCCTGCTGAGGTTCTCTTTCAGTTGTCCATCTGAGCTGACCTGCATCTCCACTTACCCACTGATGGTACTCCCATGCAGCACCTGTGCCTGCCCAATGCGAGGCTCCATTCACTTTCGATTTTGACACTTTGCACTTCCAGGAGTCCAGGTGAACGCGTACGCTCCCTACCTTCTAGGAGGCATAGTCTAAAAATTAGAGCCAGACTAGCCAGGTGTGAAATTAGGAGCAAAATTAGGAGACATTTCTAGACACTAAGGGTGATAGACTCTCTTCTGTAAATGTCAAATGATACTTGATAACTGAGGTTTCCGTGACACTACTGGTGAGGGAGAACATGACACAGGCATGGGACAGATGATCCATGAGCCTTTGGAGCTGGTCTTCTGGCAGGACAACTAGCTTCAATATCCACCATATTTACCAGTAAAATCATAAAAATCTAATGCCTTGATAGAATTATATTTAGAAAACCCAAACTGTAGGGAGATCATAGTGTCCTTCTCTGACCTTGGCAACCATCAATTTCTAATTATCCAAGAATGTTTCTATAGGTTTCAAGTTAATTGGTCTGTTGCAGGCAAACTTTTCCATCAACAACATCAACTTGTATTTATATAGCAGCATTAATGTAATAAATCGTCCCAGGGTATTTCACGGGAACGTTAACAAACAAAATTTGCCGCTGAGCCACATCAGGAGGTACTAGGACAATTCATCAAAATACTTGGTTAAAGAGTTTAAGGGGTGAGGAGAAGAGAGAGGTAGAGAGGCAGAGAGATCTTCAGGAGCTAATTCTAGAACCGAGACAGCTGAATGCCAATGGTGGGGCAATTATAACATGGGTCGTGCAGGCAGCTAGTTTTGGAGCAACGCAGAGATCTTGAGGATTGCAGGGCTTGAGGAGGTTATAAAGATAATGAGGGGCAATGTCATGGAGGGATTTAAAAAGAAGGATGATCATTTTAAAATCGATGCATTGTTGGTCTGTGATCCAATGCAGATCAGGGAGCACAGGGGTAATGGGTTAATGTGACTTGATGTCAGTTAGAATGTGGGCAGCAGACTTTTGAGTGAGTTCAAGTATATGGAGGGTGGAAAATGGGAGGCCGTCCAGGACAGCATTAAAATATTTAACACAATCGCATTATTGGCATTGTCAACAGAATAGTCATCACACAGCATCTGCCGTTTTTTTTCCCACTGTCTGCTGGAACCATTTGCTCTGTCTGAAAACATGAACAATTGTATTATCCAAATGTTGGGCTCCATGGCAGCCAAATCAATATTTTAGCTCATTGGTAGTAGAACGAATCTGAAATTACTCAAGGATATGAATAATTACTGTGTGTAATTCAGCAGCTTATCAATAGCTCAAGAAAATATGGTTGAAAATTAGTCATAATTAATCACTGAGTTAATAGCAATTTATCCAATCAGAACTTCAGTTATGATAGAGAGACTCAGAGTGTTTTTGCATTAGCCTGAAGGTTGTGTTCAATGTGACTATTATAGTCTACATTTGGCACTTGCATGGACTGAAAAAAATTCAACTGCCTCCCAGCTACACAGCTATATACAGCTTTCATCCCTCACATTCACTGAACCAGATTATTAGACTATAGTAGGAATATTAGATCACCAGCAATATATTTTCAAATCTGGCAAAAAAAACAGTTGTTTTATAACAGCTGACTAAATGAGATGGGGTGTTATCAGTTTTAAACTGGATGCTGCATTTATATTACAGCATTTCTACTGCATTCAATGCTGAGTCTGGTGGGAGTCGTGTAACATAAACAAGGTGGTATTAATAACTCTATTGGGTCAGAGAGAAACTGCCTTTTTGAGGTACAGTGGTGCTAAATGGAAAACTCAAGTGGGTTCCTGAGCCTTTGGTGTATGGCTCTGGTACATCTGGAGTGCTCCTGGGTTTCTGGTGACTCTTGCTCTCTACCTTTCCACTCAAATAACAGCCCTGATCACTTTCCGCCCCCAGCCTGACCCTCAATTAACAGGGTGCTAGTGGATGGTCTCTAAGCCTGCCATTTTAATCATGAAACTGCACCATTGCCTCTTTCCATGCCTTTTGGGTCAGTAGTTCATCTGCGGGGTGAAAATGAGGCCCAGGAGTGTAAATAGCCTGGACGTCAAACTGTTGACATTGGACAAGCTGGAGGTTTGGCCCACTTTTCTGTCCACCTGAAACCTACTCCCAGTTAAATCCCCCCTTAAGAAGATATAATTGTGACTTCTTAATAACTGTGTATGAACACGTTTGAATAATCCTACAAACATGCAGCAACCAGGCCAGAAACCTTGGGCAGAAATTTGCCCAAGGATTTTTACCTTGTCGGGCGGGTGCAGTGGGCAGGCCCAGGAGTATTCACAATGACGTCAGGTGAGCGCCCAGTGTCATCGCACACTAGTGTGATATTTTGGGCGGCGGGCACGCGAGGGAGTTGGTAGTGTCCTCGCTGACAATTAACAGGCCTATTAAGGCCATTAAAGTAATAACTGACTGAAACTTTTCACTGCCCATCCAAGCTTACAGTTGGCGGGCAGGCGAAAAGGCCAAGAGGCCTTTGGATTTTTTAGGAATCCTCATTCACGGACGGGATGGGGTTTCTTTCAGCAATTAAAAATTAAATAAAAATGTTAAAATTTCATTCATTAACATATCCCTGCTCATGTGACAGAGTCACATGGAGGGGGCATGTTTTTAACAATGGTAATTTTTTTATTTTTGTGTTTTTAAATCTTCAGCTCCCTGAGCCAGCTCTTTGCTTGCCCTCCTCCTGGCAGCGCTGCAGTGCACGTTCACGCTGGCTGCCCCGTTACTTGGCCAGCCAGCGTGAGATCGATATCGGGGCCTCATTGCAGGCGGCCGCCACATCCGCCCAACAAGGTAAAATTCCTAACTCTTAATTCTGTTTCTCACTCCTCAGATGTGCTGTCTGACCTGCTGAGTTTTTCCAGCATTCGCAGCATTTTGCCTTTTGAACCAGGTATTTATTTATGTTTTTGTCAGTGTCCCAGTCTTACTCCATAATGCAAATAGGGCAAATTCCAGGTCACCAGCAGTTATACACATTGCTTTCAGCATCAATCTGTAATGCATGTACAACATTTAAGGAACTTTTGCACAATCTCTGTTTACTCTTGCTATTTGTAATGGTGTAAACTATCTGAATGGCCTCCCGTTCAACAGCTCTCCTGATAGTCATTTTCATTCCATAGATCTTTTATTTCTTCCCAAAATGTTATTTCTTCCTAAAATTAAACTAATAGTGGTCTGTAAGCAATACCTTCCCTCAACATTCCCTCAGCTTAAATGCTCTAGTCTCAAACTCATCACCTTCAGAGGCAAGAGCATAACCTCTGCGCCAAGGCTGGCATCTACCAAGTTAATGTCCCCAATAATGTCGTTGGCATCTACTGTGCAAATGAAGACCAGTCAAGAGCTAACCAAAATAAATGGAACAGTATGATGGTCAGAGTAGCTGTGAGAAGAGTGTTTGAAATGCTTAAAGATTAAAATTGCTAAGGGCAGTGAAGGCCTCCACAGGTTAAACATTTCAGGTCTGTCTGACAACGATTACCTTAAAAATCCAGATAAGACTGACCATGAGTCTAGTCAAGCTACACAGATGATGAGGGTGGCCAGACCATCGATACACAAGTGAGCAGACATTCAACATGGTGAACGTCAAAGAATGCACTGACACAGTGGTACCAACAGAAGCCTTTTCCACCATCTGGATTATATGTTCATAGATGCAAGGACAGCATAACCGATATGCAAAACTGATTACCAGTGCAGGTGCAAACATCCTTCCACTTCGCACACTGAAATGTACGTACCCACAGAAGTAGCAAATGATGATTTGTACAACCCACTGTCAAACTCACTGTTTACAATTGCTTAGATATTCTGTCCCTGGGATCCAATACACTCAAGTGCCGCTACAACAACTCACCCTGGTCACCTCAGATATTTTATGTTGTGGACACCGCAGGTCCAGTGATCGCAGGCCTACCAGCATGCAGGGATCTAACCCTGATCACCATCCACAATGTGAACGATTTGATTACGAAGGCAGCAGAGCACAAGGCCAGCCTGGTCACCTCAGCAAACGACCTATCATCCATATACCTGGAAAGGTTCCATAGGATTGAAAGTTTCAAGAATGAGGCAAGATTGCATTTACGTGCAGATGCCACTCCATCTATTGATCCACTGTGTAAGTGTAGTGTTCACATCCAGAACAAGGTGGAAGCCGAACTGTATAGGACGGAGAGAGGTGACATACTTCAAAAAGTCCAGCACTACATGGATTGGTATGGCTCTATCATGAGCATCATTAAGAAAGATGGTTCTATACACTTTTATTTAGACCCAAAGTGTCTAAGTGCAGTTCCAAAATGATGCCCTCACAAAATTCCCACACTTGAGGAGCTGAACCCCAAATTTGCAAAATTCTTCTCTAAACTCAATGACAGGAATGGCTATGTTGGTGCATTTGGAGAAGACATCCCAGGAGCTATCATACTCTTTTTGGGAGATACTGTTTCCAAAGGTTCAGGATTTCCGTAAGCCAGGATATTTCCCAATAACATATGAACAGGATCACGTGTGATATCCCAGGGTGCATCTCCACTGCAGACGACATTGCCGTTATTGGTACAACAGGAGCATGACCAAATGTTGCACCTTCTAATAGAAGCTGCATGCAGGGAAGGTCTGGTGATCAACAGTCAGAAGTGCAACATCAAAGCAACACAGATCACTTTTCTGGATCCATCTATTTCGACACATACCTGACCCTAGCAAGCTAGAATATGTCAATGCAATGCTCATTCTACAAGACAAGAACAATCTGCAACATTGCCTCGGTTTGTTTAATTTCCTTTTAACCTATGTAATTGCCTTTGTCCAGAAAGCCTCATCTCTTCATGAACTTCTGAAGAAAGAAATACCTTTTGTTTGGCAGGGGGGCCATCAACACGTTTTTAATGACCGGACAGTCAATTTTCAGCTTTACAACCTGAGGTGACCACGATTCAGTCCAAAAAGGACTTGGAGCATTCCTCCTCCAGAATGGGAAGTCTATTCTTTTTGCCTCCAAAAGTTTGTCTACTGCTCAAGCTACTTATTCAAATATAGAACATGAAACTTGCTGATATTCGGCATCCAGCGATTCCACACTTACCTATTTGGAAAGAAGTTCATCGTGGAGACCGATCATAAACTGCTTGAAATGATCTGGCAGAAACCCTAAATTGTGCATCATAAGATTACGTCTACTAGTCAAAATGTAAGGCTATGATTGTGATGTACGCTACAAGATGAGTAATTCCACGGTCACATCTGATGCTCTAAGCTGTCTACCTAACTTGTCAAAAACTACAGCTATCTCCCTAGATCAGCAAGTCGACCTTCTGAACAATGAAATAAAAGATGTTCTGTATGTTGGCCTTATGTATTTTGGCCAATCAAAGTGCCAAGTGTTGCAACAGGAAACATCCAATGATCCTTTACTACAGCCACTATGGAAGACAGTAATTGGTGGATGGCCAGGGGCCTTCCAGGATATCCTAGAGGCTATAAGACCATTTTGGCCCTACAGAGATGAACTTGGGATATGTCAGAGAAGCTGACAAGGCTTGTCATTGACTGGAATGAATTTTTAAAAAAAATCTTAAATCATTTTAACCCCTGAGTTTAACTGAACTCAGCACAAACTAGAATGAGATTAAAATCAAATGAAAAACTAGGTAGCGACCTTCAAAGACTCGGTAACAGACAGCAACTGTATTAGGTAGAAAGTACTTCAAAGGGTCCGTTTGATTATGGAACCATGTAACATTAATATGAATCATTTAGTAAATTCACTGGCCCTGAAATTCTTGGCTTGAGGGAGGGCATGAAGCAGATTTCTGTCTGTGGGAGTAGGGGGTTATGGGCTGGGGCTTGCTTGGAGCCAGTTCCACTGGGATGATACGCTTCACGTAAATTGATCCTTTAAAATCTAGTTGGTGACAGACCAGGCCTTGAATGGATCTTCTTCTGTGCTCCCTTTGTTGAGGGGGTATGTGGGAAGAGTTCTCGCATTTCCCCAGAAAATTCTTCTCTTCTACCTTTATATTGTTGAGATCTGGTGACAGTCCCTAACCTTCCACTAGAATAAGGTTATCAATTCCGAAGGAGATAGATTACCTTCTCTAGCATCAGAATGACTGCTCTGGGAGTTGAAGACTTATCTGTGAGATATTTCTCTTTAGCCCACTTAGGCCTTGCTGGGGTACCAGATGGAGCAGTGAGGCACAGCTCCACAGTAGAAAATTTAATCAAGGCAAGGCAAGGTGGCAGAGGCCTGTCCCAGATATGCAAACAATCCTGTCCCTGGTATTTGGAACCAGGTCTTCAGCCTTCAGTAGGGGTTTGTTCTATCCACACTTATGATAGGAGGGCCACTTTTCCAAGGACACTGCAACTCTTAAAAATGTACTTTTTATGTCGATCCATTACTGGAATTAAAATCGAATTGCAGGAAGTCTAAGGACTTTTCTTCAAAAGACCACTGGAAAAATTACTATGTGACCTGTTAGATGAATTAAAACTATAGGTGTCATCAGACAAGAGGTAGTTTCTGAGATCTTCCTGGATCATGAGGAGTATCTTTAAAATAAGGAATGATTTTCCAGTCCTGGCTCTGAAGCAGTGTATGGTTAGATTAGCTCTTACTGGCATCATGTTTGGTTGCATTATTTGTGCATAGAGAGCTCCAAAATGGTTTGGACCAAGCAGTGAGCTTGTTGTCATCTAGGGGCATGTGGGGAGAATAGTGTGCAGCTGCTCTCTTCAAATACTGCAGCTGCTACCTAAAGGACCGCATCCATTATTAGGCAGAAAATTTGAAATAGCTGGCAAATGATGAAGATGTCTCAAAAACCCATTTGTAACACTGCCTGAGTCACGTACTGAGTTACTCACACACAATCTAGGATGCAGGTGGACATTTCAGTCTCACTCTATCAGTTTTTTGAACTTCAAACATTCAAATAGTACTTCTCTGCAAGCAGAGCAAGATTGCTCAGAACAGAACAGAGCAAAGTAAAGTTGAAGGGAGGGAGAGCGTCTAATGCTGGTGCATTGAACTAGCTTGAGAGGCCAAGTTAAAGATCCTGGGGCCTGAAAATACTGGGCCACAATGAGGGCTTCAAATGGTCGTTTGGTAGTAAAGAACTTGAGTACCGCTGAAAAAAGAGACATGCTAGTGAAGCAATCGCCCAATCAGCACTCTCTTCTCATGCAGTATAAATTGTTGTTCCCTTTACAATTGGTATTCTTGAGTATCTGTCCCAATAAGAGCTTCTTCAAGCTCAAGCTCAATGCTAGTTTAGGTGCATGTTTGGATTAGGCCTCTCAGGGTAATGTCACTAAAATTGAAAAAAGGCTTTCCAGAAACCAACCAGCCACTGAAGCAGTAGATATGGTGTCATCAGTTGTTGGCCCATCTTATTGCCTTGCACAAGAAGTATAGGACCACTTCTAATCCAGGAGACTTGCACTGGAAACCTTCAGCCAGTAACTTGATTTATTCCTGTTACTGAGTAGCAGCATAAGATTAGAATCTAAGAATTGTAGTTGGATTTCAATTATTTTCTTATTCTAATGCCCTTAATGATAGTTGAATTAGTACACAGGCTGAAGCTGCCAAAGATATTTTAGGAACAAAGGACTTAGGAGCAGGAGTAGCCCATTCAGCCCTTTGAACCTGCTCCGTCATTTGATATCGTTATGGCTGGGGAGGAGAGAAGATGCTGACAGCCAACCCCTGCCATTTTTCCCCATCCACCTCTCACTCCCTCACCACTGAACCCCCTCCCCACAACCCCCATCCCGCTGTCAACTATCTTTCTTCAGGGATCCCTGGTGAAGACCCAGATGAATTACTAGCAACAGCCACCGCCTCCAGTGGCGCTGCTGGTAACCAGTCTCTGATTGACAACTGTCCTCAGGGGGCAGGATTTGTGCCCTACTGGGGCAAGTGTGGCACTGAACTATTCCCCATGGAGCCAGGAGCCCTGGCAGCAGGGTTCCCACTGCCAATGAGGGACTTAATTCCCTGGGAATCAGGTTGGCAGGTGTGCCGCCAGTTTTGGTGGCAGACATCAGGGCCCTCTGCCATCTTCATCAAATTCTGCCTAGCGTATCACAAGAATATCTTACTGTTAGAGTCTTGGTCTGTCTTTGGTTGCAGGTGGGCCTCCTCCTCTACTTGTTCCATTGCTAGGTCTCTCCATATCATTTATAGATGGACTAAAAATAATTCTGCAAATCCACACAGGATATCACAGGTCAAATTTACCACAATTATAAAGTCACTTGTAGAAGATGGAACCACTTAATATAAAGAAAAATATAAATATATACAAGTGAAAAAAAGTGCCGAAGGTCATTAGATAAAAAAGTGCATGCTCTGGAGAAATATGCTTTTATGAATACTCACTTCCCCACTTGTGGCAACTGTATTATTCTGAAGTGATTTGAAACAGTATGTAACATGCATTGTCAAACTGTGAGCCCAGAGACACACTTTTCATTATTCTGAGCACTACTTGTAAGGTCAGGTGTCCACAAAACTAATCTGCTCGGATTCACACTAGCAAAATAATACATTTTTATACAAGTTGTGTTGTGGATATTGTAACATTACTGGAAATAAAATATATAAAATTTTTAAAATCAATACCTTTTTGATATTGACATATCATACACCTCCAAAATTTTACATTGGTATATAAAATTTACCAAACTGCATGTATGCGCTGCTTGATTTCAGCCTTTATTCTGAATTCAGTTTTTAATGCAGCTTTGGAGCAAATTTTATAAAAACATGAAATGAGGATAAATATGTTTATGGAAAAAAAACAAGATAAACGCACCTGTCTTCAAATCCATACTAAATTCTTGGCAAAGTGCCACAGGACGCTATAAATAGTTTAAATGAAAACAACCGAACTTAAAATAATCACTTAAGTCAAACATTTACCTCCATTATCCCTCAGGTGCAGAGCAATCTTTGTATCATCTGCAAGAGATTTAAAATATGAGTTAGCAGCAGCTTGCAAATTCAAGTCTTACAGTGCAGCACTATCCATTTAGCAGGACACAAAGAGGAACTCCAGCAGTGCTGCCCAAGGGTATGACTGAATATTTTCAATTGACACAACCAATAACACACATCACATCTACTTTATATGAAATTCTCAAAACTCAATTTTGTTTCACAATTAGCAGCAAATTGAAAGGGAAGGTTTATATGTGGTCACTCACCAGTCAGCTATGATAAAACAATCAAATTAGAAGAAACATTTTCACACAGATTGTTATTGGAAGATAAAATGCTTTACCATAAGTGGTTATTGTGGCAAGTAGAAAATTATATGACAGAGAATTGCATAAGGAAGAATACACAAGAATACCAGGAAAAGTAGAAAAACGGGATACAGTAGTTTCAATTGATGAAGTAGCAATAATACGGGAACAATTGGGTCAAATGATTTCAATAATAATATTTATGTTGATCCTCTAATGTAAAGAAATATACCAAGTTGCTTCACAAAGTCATAGCATGACACTTTTTTGTATTCATTCATGGGATGTGGGCATCACTGGCTAGACCAAAATTAATTGCTCATCTGTAATTGACCTTGAGAGGGTGCAGGTGAGCTGCCTTCTTGAACTGCTGCAGCCCATGTAGCGTAGGTACACCCAAAGTGCTGTTGGGAAGGGAGTTCCAGGAATTTGACCCAGTGACAGTGAAGGAGCGGCGATATATTTCCAAGTCAGGATGGTGAGTGACTCGGTGGGGAACTTCCAGGTGGTAGTATTCCCAAGCATCAGCTGCCCTTGTCCTTCTAGGCGGTAAAGATCACAGATTTGGAAAGTGCTGTCGAAGGACCTTTGGTAAGTTGCTGCAGTGCATTTTGTAGATGGTACAGAATGCTGCCACTGTGCATTGGTGGTGGAGGGAGTGAATGTTGAAGATGGTGGATGGGGTGCTGATCAAACAGGCTGCTTTGTCCTGGATGGTGTCGAGTTTCTTGAGTGTTGTTGGAGCTGTACTCATGCAGGCAAGTGGAGAGTATTCATCACATTCCAGAGATCTGCCTTGTAGATGGTGGACAGGCTTTGGGGAGTCAGGTGGTGAATTACCTATTGCACAATGCCCAGCCCCTGACCTGCTCTTGTAGGCATGGTGTTTATATAGCTGGTCCAGTTCAATTTCTGGTCAATGGTAACCCTAGGATGTTGATTGTGGGGGATTCAACAATGGTAATGCCATTGAATATCAATGGGAGATAGTTGAATTCTCTCTTGTTGGAGATGGTCACTGCCTGGTACTTGTGTTGCACAAATGCTACTTGCCACTTATCAGCCCAAGCCTGGATATTGTCCAGGTCTTGCTGCATTTGGACATGGACTGCTTCAGTATCTGAGGAGTTGCAAACGGTGCTGAACATTGTGCAATCATCAGTGAACATCCCCACTTCTGACCTAATGATGGAATGAAGCAGCTGAAGATTGTTGGGTCTAGGACACTACCCTGAGGAGCTCCTGCTGTGTGTCCGGGATTGAGATGATTGACCTCCAACAACCACAAACATTGTCATTTGTGCTAGACATGACTCTAACCAGTGGAGAGTTTTGCTTCTGTTTCCCATTAACTTCAGTTTTGCTAGGGTTCCTTGATGCACACTTGGTCAAATGCTACCTTGATGTCAAGGACAGTCACTCATCACTCTCCCCTCACCTCTTGTGTTCCGCTCTTTTGTCCATATTTGGATCAAAGCTGTAATAAGGTCAAGGGCTGAGTGGCCCTGGCAGAACCCAGGGCTGGGTGACCAGCTGTTTGTTTAAAGGGTGTTAAAGAAGGTTTTAAAGGAGGAGAGGGAGGTAGGGATGCAAACAGGTTTTAGGAAGGAATCCCAGAGAATACAGCATGCAAAACTGAAGGCACAACAGTTGACGGAAGGCCTGTACAGTAGGCCAATATCAGGGGAATGGAGAGCTGAGTACGAAGTTGTAGGGCTGGCTGAGGAGATAACAGGGATAGGAAGTAAAAGTAGAAGTGGGCAAGCTTACAGAGATAGCAACTTGCAGCAGCAATATATATATTTATATCATGCCTTTAACAGAATAAAATGTCCCAAGCCATTTCATAGGAGCATCTAGAAGCCAAAATTTGACACCAAACCACATAGGCAATATTAAGACAGATGGCCAAAAGCTTGGGCAAAGTGGTAGGGTTTAAGGAGTGTCTTAAAGGAAAAAAAAGAGTTGGGAACGTTTAATGATGGAATTCCAGACCTTAGGGTTGAGGCAGCTAAAGGCACAACCACAACTATAGAACAATTAAAATCAGAAACATTGAAGAGGCCAGAATTAAAGGAGCACAGATATCTTGGAGGGTTGTGGGGCTGGATGAGATTATGGGGTAATTATTTTATTATTATATTATTATAGGGAAGAGAAAAGTCATGGAAAGATTTGCAAACAAGGATGAGAATTTTAAAATCAAGGCGTTGCTTGACCAGGAGCACTGGGTGAACGGGACTTGGTGCAAACTAAGATGTGGTAACAGCATTTTGGATGCCCTGAATTTATGGGAGTTTGAATATGTGAGGCTGACCAGGGCTGTGGTAAAATGGTCAAGTCGAGAAATAATATAGACATGGATGAAGATTTCAGCATCTGAGGAGCTGAAGCAGGGGTGGATTCAGATGTGTAAATGAGCAGTCTATGTGATGAGACAGATCTGTGGTCAGAAGCTCATCTCATGGTTGAATATGACATCAATGTACAAACAGTCTGGTGCAAGGGAGACAAATGGAGTCAGTAGCTAGGGAAAGGGGTTTGTAGCAGGGACTGAAAACAATGGTTTTTGTCTTCCCATTACATAATTGGTAGAAATTTCAGCTTATCCAGTACTGGATGTTAGACAAGCAGTCTGATAATTTAGCAACTGTGAAGACATTGAAAGAGGCGGTGGAGTAGAACTGGGTGTTGTCTGTGTGCATGTCAAAATTGACGCTGTGTTTTCAGATGATGTCGCCAAGGAGTAGCAGGTAGATAAGAAATAAGAGGGGGCCAAGGATTGATCTTTGGGAGATATTAGAAGTAACGGTTCGGGAGTGGGAAGAGAAGGTCGGAAGCAGATGGCTTTTGTCCTGGAGAGGAAATGGGGTCAGGAACTCAGCCTGGAGATAAATAGGATGCTCATATTGCAAATGGTCTGGTTCTGAGATAGTTGTCAGGAAGGGGATGAAATTAGTGGCAAGGGCATAGAGTTCATTATGGAGGCCGAATATAATGGCTTTGGTCATCCAAATTTTTAACTAGGGGAAATCGAAGATCATCCAGGACTAGGGGGAGAATTTTCTCCCTGTCGTGCAGCACGGGTGGGAGCGGGAGTGGGCGGGCACCCAATTGATTGCCACCCTTGATCGGCCATGCACTGCGATTTTACATGGATGGGCCAATTAAAGCCCGCCCAGCGTGATGCGCACCCGGAAGCAGGCGGGGGAAGGGGGGAGAGTCGGGGGTCTGTGTTCTTTTGCGCATGCGCACAAAAGAAAGCAGAAATCCCCTTGAGGCACGGAGCTGCCTCAGAGGGATTATTTTCATTATGAAAACTCCAAAAAAAAAATAGAAAAATTTAATGGGACATGTCCCTTCATGTGACAGTGTCACATGAGCTGGGGCATATCAGTGAATTTTAATAAAAAACTTTATTTGCTTTATCCGCCTGTGGATGAGGTTTCATGATAAATGTGAAGGCTGCCTGGGCTCTTTGCCTGCCTGCCAACTGTAAGGTTGGACAGGCAGCCTGTTAATTGTTTCAATTGGTTGCTAAATGGCCTTAATAGGCCTTTGACAGTTCGGCAGGTGCACAGCCGACACCGGTGAGGGCCCGCTGAACTGAAGATCGGAATGACGTGTGGTGATGTCAGGGCTCGTGCCCAAAGTTACTGCGCATCACTTTACACACCAGCAAGCGGGGCCCGCCCCCGCACACCGAACGGAAGATTCAGGCTTAGATGTTGAAGATGCAATATGCCAACACAAAGGCAGTGGCAAGAGAGGTTGGTGCAGAGTTAGAACAGAGAGAGTTTCTTATTCGGATATACGTCAGCAAGGTACAAAAAGTCGATGAGGAACACCAGTTAATGGTGTGAGGACAGAAAGAGAAGCCATTGCTGGAAATGTTTTGGCTATAATTGGATAGGTAAGAGTGGAAATAAGCTTGAGCAGTGCCATTTGAACTGGAAAACAGGACAGATAGTGCAGTTAACACCAACAGAGGCAGCACAGAGGTCAAGATGGGTGAAATGAGATAATGTGGTCAGAGTTACAGAAGTTGTCAGCTGTAGGACTGCCTCAGTGCTGTGCTTGGGGCATTAGGCTGGAAAAATCAAAAACAAAGAGTTACGGAAAAGCTAGGCAAGGATTTGAGCGATAAACATAACCAAGGACTTTGGTGGGGAAATGGAGAATGGAGGTTGGGGGGTACTTTCCAAGGACAGAGTGGAGGCTGGGGGTAGTGGAGGGAAGATGATGCTAGTGGTTTCGGAAGGGTCAGGGCAATGTCCAAGGGGAGGTTACGGTTTACAATGTCAGCTGGTGTGACAGCCAGAGAGGAAAGTGGAGTGGTCAGCAGTTTAGTAGAGTTGAGGTCAAGGGAACAGGGATTGGGTCTCAAGGACAGGATGAGTTTTGAGGGAACATGGGGGGATATAGGAGAAGAAGTAGAAAAAAACATAGGCCTGAATCTTCTGGTTGGCATGTGGTGGGGAGGGGGGGGCTACCACTCGCCAATGCATAAAATGACGTGTGGTGACATTGGGCATGCGTCCCGACATCACCACGCGTCATTCCGAACCTCAGCTTGGTGGGCGCACAGTGGAGTCGGCTGTGCACCTGCCGAACTGTCAAAGGCCTATTAAGGCCATTAATCAATTAATTAAACTGCTTCTCAGGGCTGTCCGTCCAACCTTAAGGTTGGCGGGCAGGTGAAGAGCCCAGGCGGCCTTCGCATTTTTCATGGAACCTCATCTACGTGCAGGATGAGGTTTCATGCAGGTTTTATAACATTAATAAAATTTTAAAATAAAATTCATAGCTATGTCCCAGCTCATGTGACACTGAGGGGACATGTCCCATTAATTTTTTCAAATCTTTTTTTTAGGTTTTCACAATGAAATAAATCTCTCTAAGGCAGCTCGTGCCTCAGGGAGATTTCTGCACTCTCATGCGTGAAAGAGCGCAGGCTCCCACTCTCCCTTCTCCCCCCACCCGCACAGGGAGCACTCAGCGCTTTCGGGTGCGCCTCACGCTGCCCACGTAAGATGGCCACGCATGGGCGGCAATCAGCTGCGTGCCCGCCCACGCCCTCTCCCGCCCAGCCCACACGATGGGGAGAAAGATCTCCCCCATTGGATCAGTCCAAGGGCAAGGGGGAGCCAAGGAGAGACACTTGGCTTTGTGGACAATGCAAAGAGATGGGAGCAATTGAATGGATATGACAAACAGGTGCTGGAGTTCCTCACATTTTTTCTTGGAGGCAAGTATGGAGAGGATTGGAGAGAGGGGTTTAAGGTAGGATAGAGTAAAAGTTTTGCAGGGGACAAGTGCATTAAAGATGTAGGCGAGGGAATGATAGAGTAAATTTGTGGCTGCAGATGTATTGTGGTGAATGGAGAGACAATTAAGAATTTAAAAGTGCAGTCGCAAGTGGTTTGGGGGAGAATTTTCAGCTGTAATTTCGGCAACTCTAAATGAACAAAATACAACGGTATTGCATGTTACATATTTCTGATTGTCACTATGAAATAAGAAGCAGGTTTTAAAGAAATGCAAAGGCAGTTTTGAAAAATGCATATTATTTCTATTTTTCTCCTCAAATACTGTTCAAAATGTTATGCTTTTGTATAACACAGCTTTGGCTATGTACTATAGTCTCCATTATTATTTAATCCGTGCTTGGTCTGTTACTTAGGTGAGATGATTTTTACTATCCCATCCCTCTGCCTGTAAATGCTTGAGTTATGTGTGAAATTTATTTCCTAAGTAAATAATAAATTACTTTGTTGATATGCGAATGCAAGCAACTTGTTACTTAAATGACATTTATTAAGGTATCTTGAACAAGATGGAGCAAATTCCAAAAGAGTTTGAATAATTGAGTATTCCCTGGTTCAGCTTGCCTAAAACCACCAGTGAATGAGTTCACAAATAAGTGGAAACAATTTCAAACCGTGCTTTACAATATTAACAACAATGCACGAAACTGTTTGATACTAACAATACATTGTAAAATTTCAAGTGTAAAAGCAAGAAACAAACACAGTGGGCAGGATTTTTGGATCGTAGGGTTTACCGCCCCACCACCAGAAGAGTTGGCAAGCAATGCATCCCCCGCATCCATTTAACATTTGGTGGGGCATTGATTGACTAAAGGTGAGAATTCCATCGCCATCAGGGGAGGAGAGAGCTTGTGGCCAGTCGGATGGCTGGCAACTCTGTAGTCCCAACAGCCCCAGGATTGAGCGGTGGTCACTGCTAGGACTACATTCAGTTCCCAAGGAAGAGGAGCCATAGAGGCAGGACTGAAATCCGGTTTATCTTTGGGGCCTGGCTAGCAGGCCCCAGTGAGGTGACTGGACAGCCAAGTTTTAGAGGCCGGCGGTGGGAGGAGGTTTAACGGAGAGGGAATATGATCTTAGTAGGGCGGGGGGAGGCGGGGGGAATGCCTGATGCCTCTACTTCCCCCTGTAAAATTGAAAACAGGTCAAGGGCAGGCTAGTAGGCTGCATGCAGTGCACGCGCTACATTCTATGAGCACCACCACCCTCAAACCTGCCGGCGGGGATCTGTAAAATTGTGATTGAAAGCAGCAAATAAAGTAGTTCTGTTTTAGTTACATGTTCATTCGGAACTGTAACCTACATGAAAGGTAAACGCTTTCTGCAATAAAGGGTATTATCTTTCTTAACTATTCTTGTTTACCTTTCCGACTGCTATCCTGTCATCACCCTTCCTCTTCTCCCTAACTTTCTGATCTACTTCATACCCTACATCATTCAGTTTGCAGAAAAACTCGGCTCCTGATTCGTCACTCTGACTCATTCCTGCCACTGCTTGTTTGAACACAGTCTCACAAAACTATCATGAGATCAGGAATCTACACCTACAATATGTGCAGTGGAGTTGGATCCCCAAGAAAAACAGCTGCATTAAGCTGCAATTCAGTGGATGATATTCCTGGTGGAGTCAGGAGGTGGGGGGGGGTGGGGTGAGGGAGGATGATGTTTAAATGGCCTTTAATTCTAAATGCAGACCACGCTCATCATGTCATCAGGCCTGCACTACAGTCTCTCCCTTGCTGGCTCCAATACTAAGCACTCAGCTGTTTAAAAGCACCATTAGCTGATTTTTGTACGTAATTGTATTTTAAGAACATGTTGAGCAATGTGAATGCAAGTGCTCCATTTTGTACATTAAAAT
This sequence comes from Carcharodon carcharias, assembly GCF_017639515.1. Taxonomy (NCBI): domain Eukaryota; kingdom Metazoa; phylum Chordata; class Chondrichthyes; order Lamniformes; family Lamnidae; genus Carcharodon; species Carcharodon carcharias. The sequence goes on from NC_054469.1 coordinate 62,606,594, forward strand.
CACGAGGGTGCAAGAACACATGTCGTAACTGAAGATCTGAGAGCTTTAAAAGTCCATACAGATAATGACCTGCTGTTTAAAATGCCACATTACGAGCAGCAAAACATTCATTTATTTCTGCTGTAACCCATCAAGGTATCAATGTCAAGGTACACAAAATGGGAAACCAATGCTGCATTTATTCCAATCTTAAATATACTTGATTCAAATCAAGAACACTTATAACATTAACCAATAAATATCTTCCTTAATGAAATGTTGCCAATTATTTTCACTTTTTTTTATTCATTCACAAGGGCCAGCAAATATTGCCCATCCCTAGTTGCCCTTGAGAAAGTGGTGGTGAGCTGCCTTCTTGAACTGTTGCAGTCCATGAGGTGTAGATACACCCACAATGCTGTTAGGGAGGGAATTCCAGGATTTTGACCCTGCGACAGTGAAGGAACAGCGATATATTTCCAAGTCAGGATGGTGAGTGCCTTGGAGGGGAACTTGCAGGCGGTGATGTTCCCATCTATCTGCTGCCCTTGTCCTTCTATGTGGTGGTGGTCGTGGGTTTGGAAGGTGCTGTCTAAGCAGTCTTGGTGAATTCCTGCAGTGCATCTTGTAGATGGTACACACTGCTGCGGCTGTGCGTTGATGGTGAAGGTAGTGAATGCTTGTGGCTGTGGTGCCAATCAAGCGGACTGCTTTGTCCTGGATGGTGTCCAGCTTCTTCAGTGTTGTAGAAGCTGCACTCATCCAGGCAAGTGGGGAATATTCCATCACACTCTTGACTTGTGCCTTGTAGATGGTGGACAGGATTTGGGGAGTCAGAAGGTGAATTATTCGTTGCACGATTCGTAGCCTCTGACCTGCTCTTGTAGCCACCAGTGTTTATACGGCTAGTCCAGTTCAGTTTCTGGTCAATGGCAACCACAAGATGTTGACATTGGGGGAATTCAGTGATGGCAATGTCATTGAACATCAAGGGGCGATGGTTGGATTCTCTCTTGGTGGAGATGGTCATTGCCTGACACTTGTGTGGTGCGAATGTTACTTGCCACTTGTCAGCCCAAGTCTGGATATTGTCCAGGTCTTGCTGCATTTGGACATGGACTGCTTCAGTATCTGAGCGGGTAGCAAATGGTGCTGAACATTGTGCAATCATTAGCGAACATCTCCACTTCTGACCTTATGATGGAAGGAAGGTCATTGATGAAGCAGCTGAAGATGGTTGGGCCTAGGACACTACCCTGAGGAACTCCTGCAGTGATTCTTTTGCATCTTATGATGACTTAGGTTAAACATTGACACAGCACCCTTCATAGAGCGGTCAGTGGTATTATTTATGGTATCATGGAGCAATATGCAAATACAAAATTTACGAGCCTCGAGCTGAAATTGTAACAAGAACTTTCCCCTCAGGTTAGTTGACATGTGGAGCAAATTCTCAGAAATAGGACTAAGATATGTCATAACCTGAACAAAAGAACTTATAATTATCACTGAAAATCAATGAGTATCTGCCAGCTTTAGATAGCCACCTGAGTTATACTGCTGGCACTTAGTAATTTTCTGACCAGTGAAAATACAGTTCTATGGCGCATATAAACATACATAAGCAACGATCCAAATGTGGTATCAGAATACTTGGTAAGATCTGGCAGGATAATTGGCCCTTCAGTTAACATAAAGTCGATTAAGTAGGTGTGATCTATTTTATCCTTTTACTCTGCACTAGTTGAAGTGGAAGTGTTTTGAGCTCACTTCTTTGATGTGATCTCACCCAGCTTGGTTGGATAACTTCATACACAAATAACACTATACACTTTGTGATGCCAAAATAATTTCAAATCAATGTAAACTGTGTCTTTTAGCTGGTCCATTAAAAAAAAAATTAGGTTCGACACTGACTCTTAACTATCAAAATATTTGTTGCTGCTGTGCTCACTAGTGAGTTCTGAGTGGTTCATTCGTCTTTACCCATACCTTCGGTCGTTAAGCTGGAAGTAGGAAGACCAAATGTGAAAGCGGTTGTAGATGTGGTGCTTGGGATTCTGGGTTTTGTAGCTGATGTTGCAACACCTGATGTTGTAGATAAAGCAGCTTGAGTCACCTCGCCAGGCTTGATGTCACATGTCTTATCTTTAGGCTGTAGCAGAGAGAGAAGCAGTTCAGCTCCAGCAAAGTGCAGAAACCAATTACTCTTGAGAGGCAACTACTCACAGAGAAGCAATAGGCAGTATTATTAAGTCTATGAAAGTACTACAGGAGACACTGTCTGGACACAACATTTATCATAATACCTTGATGTGCATAACTGTCTGATCAGATTACATAGAGCTCATCTTAAGACTGAAAATCATTCATCCTTTTGCTCCGATGCCATTAAGATAGTTAGTAATGATACAGTCAATGGTTTTCATGAACATGGTTTAATGAGGTGGAGAATGTAATAAAATTCTATTATAATTTTAATTTTGTTTTATTACTCATCTCAACTCTACTTCAGACAATGCACCAATGTACCTCATCAGGACAGCTGTTGTCGACCCAATCCTGTCGATGACGATCAAATCCACTGGAACACCTACATGCATAAAAATAAATTAAAGCAAAATTAACTTTAAATTTCTATTTTTATAATCATGCATCTATTTAGAAAGCAATTGATAATAAATCGTTTAGCTAACATTGGCTGATGTATTTTTATTGAATAACTTGCCCACACATTGAGATGTTAGTGCTGGGTAGTGGAAGGCTTTCCATTGCTGACAGCCAGTGTACACATCAGGCATCCCCAGCTCACACAAAGGAGAGATTAGCGAGATGGAATTGGTCAAAATTACTAATGCTAAATGGATTCATAGCGAATCAGCAGCCAACTTTGCACTCAGCCAATTTTATAAGGTGTGATTTAAGGGTGTCGATAAACGATGTAGCATTTTGTGTCAATGGTGTAGGCAGAATAAAGCTCCCTCTAGTGTGCTCCAAAATGTACCTTTGTCTCAACCTCAGGAAAACCTCCCTACAACAGTAAGGTATGTCCATTTGCCACTCCAGTCACCTTAGTGGATTTTCTGAAAAGATTGCTAATCTCACGCCAAAGTAGGGGTAGTTTTATTCTGTGCATGTTTGTCCATTCGATATAATATTGACATTGCTCTGCTAACTATGAGGTTTCTATGTGCAATAGGACCTAGGCAAAGATACCTTCATTGATTAGACGGCACTGAATTTGCAATGATGTTCCCAGAGGTGAAAAGACACTAATTTAGAAATTACTGGTCATAGTACCAGCAATTCACCCACTAGTTTAACAAAGGTGGTAATCAAATTTTAATATGTTTGCATTACAGTTGCAGAAAAAGGAAATTGAACATGGCCAATGTTTGTCTGTGATTATTACAGACAGTAACAGGTCAAATGTGCTAACCAACTGTATTCCTGTTGCCACTATGCATTTGAAATCACTTTTTTTTTTATTCGTTCGTTAGGTGTGGGCGTCACTGGCTAGGCCAGCATTTATTGCCCATCCCCAATTGCCCTTGTTCAGAGGGCATTTTTAAGAGTCAACCAAATTGCTATGGGTCTGGAGTCACATGTAGGCCAGGCCAGGTGAGGACAGCAGATTTCTTTCCCTAATTATCAGCAATGAATTTAGAATCAGGGTTCAATGATCCAGTGCATTATGAGGTACGCCATAAATCAATTTAATTGTTAAATAACTCTCCATGATTATTGTAAAGGAATTTCAAGAATGAGTCATGAAGATGTGCTATATGGATTATTAACATGATATCTCAACTGTTGGTTTTTACATATTTTACATTTTGCTTTTAAAAAGAAGCAGTTTCAGCTGTTAAAAGGCACTGACTTAAGATGGCTGCCAAAGGTCAACTGACATGTCTGCAACTGCAAATTGGTCAAGCTTCTAGAAGTTTCTGATGTGGATTAAATCATTACATTAAATAAGTCATCAGGGCAACGCTGTTCTGGAATTTCACACCTTCTGATGTCAATGATTACTTCAAAGAAGGACTGGAATTTAAAATATCTGTCACCATTTGCATTCAGACAATGGTCACCTTGGAGGTGTTGATGTATTCTTCCTAGCTTATTAAATGGGAGAATGGGTCATCTAGAAGTGATGGCTTGGACATTAAAAAATCGATCACCTCAGCCATAACACAATAGCCAAGGTCTGCTCAATCATTATGGGGAGAGGTTATGAGATCAGGATCACCATTTTGAAATGTCTTTTATTCCAATACCTTGCTTGCTTTTGAGCAGTCTGGAAAAATAAAATCTAAAAGCAGACGAAGGATTTTTGCCTCTCCTCTCTCTCTCTCAAATAGCTTGAACCCTGCCAGCTTAGATCATAATGTGAACAGCAGATAGAAAAATTCTAAAGAAGATTTCAAATTGCAAAGCAGTGTTTCCATAAGAACAAAAAAAAGGACTACAGTTTTAAGAACTGCCTCAGCCACGAGCTTTTTTCTTGTTGAATCTTAAATTGGCCAAAAGTTAACCACCTTTACTTTGTAACTTGTATTTTTACATACGCACGTGTGTGTGTGTGTGTGTGTGTGTGTGTGTGTTGTGACAGTGATATAAAACAGTGATATTTTGATATCTTTACCTCGGTGGGTTAATAGAACAATAAAACCTAACTCCTTATGCGTTTAAACTCAAGAAAGCCTGTCTGACTGAGTCCTTTGCAATCAGAACATAAACAATTACGTAGATACGCTGAATCGGCACACGTTCATCCTTTTAAATAAATTTCAAAAAAGCCCTTTTACGATCAACTGAGGAGTGGGAAAAAAGGGGGAGTCCTTGTATCCTTCTTCACCTGGTTGTAAAGAAGGGTGAAAGGACTCTCCCCTTTTTTCCTATTCCTTGGTTGATTGTAACAAATGATAGAGTTATCCTGCTTGTTTGCTATAACTTCAGGGGACCAACTATTGAAACAACAGAACAATGGCACAAAAGACATAAAAACAATTTTTCCAGGTAATTCTGTTTTTGTTTTGGCACAAAAGACACTCTTGCTGTTTCTTTGAGGTTTCTTGAGGGGATGTTCCATTTAATTTACAGTGATCGATTAGGAGAACCCCCTTGGAAATTCACCCCTTATTGTTATTTGATGCTTTTATTCAAATCTTGTCGATGTCATGGCAAATTAGGTCAGTTCAGTTGAAAAACCTATTTCCGATGTTGTCCAGAAATATTTCAACCAAACTAATTGTAATATACTGCAAACCTATTCTCAGCTCGAAGAATGACTTGGATGCAAAAAAAAAGGTGGTGCATTTTCTACTCGTCTAAATCTGAGTCCTCGTGCATAGAAAATGCTCAATTACAATGCAAATTTCTTGAGTATTTCATTCTCTTTTAGTATTGAAAAGATATTGTTATACCCAAAGCAATCTGCTTTGGACTTCAATTCATGGTGTGAATAATTTTCAGCTTTATGAAACAATTCAATCTTCACAGTATTCTATTTAACCATGAATTAGAAAAGTTTAACATTTAAAACCTCTTCACATTTAGTCTACTGCAAGGAAATCAGGGTAGTAAGAATGAAGAGTTAGATCTGAAAGTTAACATTTTTAGTTTTGGTGACCCATTTTATGCAAGCAATTATTCTGTTTGTTCTGCAGTCACACAGAACTGTTTTGTTTGACAGAAACACACCCCAGTCTCCAGCTAATTCTGGAATGTGTTGCAGGAAACTTACTTTTGCAAAGCCATATTACATTACTTGGCCTTTACACCATATGGGGCAGGAATTTCCCCACAGGATTTGGGAGCCCAATGTCAGGGTCAAATGGGGGTCAGAAGCCCGCACGACATGTGGAACAGTCACCTGGCTATGATTTTCTCCGAATCGGCTAATTAGTGGCCTAACAACGGGCTCGCCATCAAATTAAGGATGGCAGACTGGTTCACGGAGCAATGGAAGACCAATAGAAGGCCCTTCAGCAGTGAAGAAGTAGCAGGTTGCCTGTTCAGGCAAGAGAGAGAGGGCGGACATCTCAAGATGAAGGCACCTCTTTCCAACCTTTTAAATTTTTAAAGAAAAATGTCCTTAGCAGCTGGGCTACCAGTGAGGAGGGAGGAGCCTCTGCACAAGGTAACCTACAGCAATACCTGAAGCCAGTCAGGCGTGGCGGCCTTTAAAGCCTGCCTGCAGCATTGAGACCGGGGCTGCTACCTGGAGACATCTTTGGGGCCCGAAGACTGACTGGAAAATTCCAGATTGCCTCTGACAACAGGCACAAGAGATGAAAGTAAAATACTGCGACGCTGGAAATCTGAAATATAAACAAATAATGCTGGAAAAACTCAGCAGGAGGGGCAGCATCTGTGGAGAGAGAGAAAAACAGAGTTAATGTTTCGAGTCGGTATGACACAGCATAAACCACAGAGCATGCCCAGGCGACTTTAAAGTTGTACTCTGTTCCCCATCTTTTCTCCGGTATTTTCTTGGTCTTCATTTTCCCAAATTTTATTTTCTGTCTTCACAGTAAAATAGTGTTTTTGTTGCTTTTTTGTTTGATGGACAGTAAGAGAAAACAAAAGATACTTACAGAAGTTAGGTTAGCCCAGCATTCAAAGCGACAGAGAAAGCTCTATGATTTTAAATTAGGTCTATTACTATTGCAATATAGGTCAGAATTTTCATGTTGGTGTGCGGGAGCGGGCCTGGCATGCCAGATGCTTTAAATGAGACGTGGTGACGTCGGGCACTCAGATCTTTCGCTCGGCGGGCATGCTCCGGAGGCAGCTGTGCGTCCGCCAAACTGTCAAGGGCCTGTTAAGGTCATTAAAAGACCAGTTACAGTAATTATCCACACTGCCCGTCTAACCTTAAGGTTGGCGGGCAGACAAAGAGCCGAAACGGCCTTCACGTTTTTCAGGAAACCTCACCCATGTGCGGGATGAGGTTTCCTGAAGGTTTTATTAAATAAACAAATATTTTACCACAATTCATAAACATATCCCAGCTCATGTGACACTGTCACATCAGGGCACATGTCTGAATAATTTTTATCTTTCTTTAACTGAAACCTTCAATACGAACTTAATTTCCCTGAGGCAGCTCTGTGCCTCAGGAAGATATCTGCGCTCTTTCACATCTTTGCGCGCGAAAGAGCGCAGACCCCAACTCCCCCTCCTCCCCTGCCCACACAGGTAGTGCTGAGCGCTACTGGCCATGCTTCACGCGGGGCGGGCCTTAATTGGCCAGCCCATGTAAAATAGTGGCGCACAGCCGATTGCAGGTGGCAGAAAATTCCGCCCATAATGTTTGCTAGCATACAACATGGTAGTTTACACATGCACTTTAAGTCCAGCTTTAATAGAAAACCCTCTATACCAGTGTGTGAATGGTATTCGTTTACCAAATCAGTTATACTTATGCCCTCCCTGAATATTGCATACCAATATCTCACCATAACACAGCAGGAATAAATGCCTACAGAAGACAAGGGGAAATAAAGTGAACAAAGCAAATATAAGTAAACCACCAGCATTGGTAATTTTGCATGGTAGCCGTGTCCAACTGGCAGAAGCAAAAGCAAATACACGTCTGGTAAAAATTTAAAGGAAACCATGAGAATCCTCACTCTAAAACCAAGTGAAATGGACCTCCCCCCAACAACACCTCTCCACCCAACAAAGATGGGAGTTATCACAAAGGCGACTTGGACATTGATTTACCCGATCCTGCATTGAAGCTTCTGGATCACATAGGAGCAGTTAATACAGCAAACTCAGGCAAAGAAACACACAATCCTGGATTTTCAGCCCCCACTTGGGCTGGGATCGGAGGTGGGCAGGACAGGAAATTAGCCCTGTCAGCTGGTGTGCCAGTTCCCTGGCTGCATCCCGTCTCAGGGCCACTTTTGTGGAAGTGGGATTGGAGTGGGTAGGGCTACCAGCCTGCATGCCATGAGTAGCCAATCTGGTTCATCAAGAGCCTAATTGAGGCTAATTAAAGGAGACTAACAGGAAACTTCTTGTTGGCCTCCAGGTTCCTGCAGGTGGCTGAAGCCAGTTTAGGTGCCTGGAGATGGGCACTGGGCAGCCGACTGGGTGCCAGTGCTCCAAACGAGCTAAGGAGCCACCCCCTTCCCTGATTGCCTTTTAAAGTGTTCACCCCCACCATGGTGGTACCCTAGCTGCAGAATCAATTATTTAGTTAAATTTTATCCGACGTCCAGTATAGGATGAGTAGAAATTTCCTCCAATTAAATATTGGGAAGATGGAAGCCATTGTTTTTGGTCCCCACTCCAAAGTCTGTTCTCTAGTTACCAACTCCATCCCTGTACTTGTCAATAGTCTGAGATTAAGCCAGTTTGCTTGAAGCCTTCGTGTCACGTATGATCCCACAGATTTGTATCATCACTAACATCTGTTACAATAAGATTATTATGTTTTGGGACTGTTTCTGTAATTAAAGGTAAATGAAGAGGGTCATGTGTCATGTTCTGAAATCTGCCTGACAACAAGCCTGCAGTGGTTTAATTTTTAGGGATTAAAGGGAGCCCAGATTATTTTATTGGTAAGAAGGTGCAAGGTGCTTATGTTTGGAGACATTGGCAACAACCTATTTGCTGGTAGTAGATAGTCTGTGAGTCTCCAAAGTTCAAGAAAACTGTTCAGAATGGCAGGTTGTAAACAATTTTGCTTTAAACTGTTCATTTAGTTGCAAGATTAAAGAAAGTTGGGCTCTCAAGGTTAACTAATCAGCATCTCTATCTGGATACATGGCCCATGTGAGTCACGCTGCTGTGGTGATGGGCTATGAGGTTGCAGAGAGAGCCATTGTGATATTGGGTTACAGGCTTTCTTAGAATGTCACTGAATATCGCAGACAGGTTAACCTGCCAGGTTCTGGGAGAGAGACAGAGAGCAGCTAGGAACGCGCATGGAAGCTCGTGCTAGGATTGAAAGGACCAAATTCATGAGGAGTTAAAATGAAGCAGAAAGATTTGCCTAGCTTGCACTAGAGAGGGATCTCTAGTAATACTAAGTAAACCCTCAAGAGCTAAGAATCACTTTGGACTGATTTCAGGAGAATTGAAAGTCTACTTAAAGACAATGTTATGGACTTTAGGGGGATTTAATTTAAACAGCCCTAACTTCTCCACATGCGTAAACAGAAAGGTGTTTTTGATTTCTAATTTTGCCCCTTTATAAGTTGAGATGTGTTTTCCCCAACCCTTCAGTTTGGAGTGATCTAATTGTCTATGACTAACCACACAGCAAACTTGAGATAAGGTAAAATAAGAGAGTTAGTTTATTTTACACACACACAAAACCCAGGAAAGGGTTTTACAACATCTACCCCTTTTTGCACTCATACAATAAAAGAGGGATAAGGGAAGGAAAGAAATATTGGACAAGACCATGATAAATGTACGAGTTGTGGTTTCACACAAGTCCAGACTCCAGAATCAAAAGTCCAGTGGTGTATTCCTTCAGAAAACTGAAACTGTTGCAGGATGATCCAACTTACCAGAAGTGAGGACTTCCATGATGAGAGAAGGCATGTAGAGATGAATTAGTCTTAAAGGCACAGATACAGAAGTTTCAATCTTCCAGTAGTTCACAGTGTGGATGAGGGCCAGGCACTTCACTTGGACAGAGATTTTTCTGCTGCTACCTGCTAGATGACTGCCTGGATTCAGTTCCACACGGCAATATTACAGTTTCTAGAAACTTAAGGGAGGTCATGTGACATACCTCCCACATCTTCTCCTGGGTCTTGGTCAAAAGGTGTATTTTCTCAGGTCTGGGATCTTGAGGTGTTTAATAGAGGAGTCAGGGTCCCTTTTGTCCTTTGCAGATGTACCATCTCTGTTGGCCACAGCTCTGCCTTAGAAATGCAAAAGGGTTTGGTCCATTTCTTTGGAATTTGAGTGTCAGCAGTCACAGAGGGTATTAGCACCTCTTTAAAGATAACAAGGTCCCTACTGCTTTCTGAAGGTTAGAAATTCCTCTGGTATGAGTCTTGGCTAGTCAGGGTAATGCCTCAACCATTTTTAAGATAAAAATAATTTTATAAATTAGCCTCCATAGCTTCAAGAACCAATCTGCCACCCTTAATTTGATGGCAAGTCCACTGTTATTTGTTCTGTGGTTTAATGCATAAGCTGCCTACAAAGATAGTGCTTAGTCAGCGTGCTTTTAGTCTTTGGTTACAGTAAAAGCCTTAAAATGTGAAATCTTTTTGTCATTCTTTTAGCTAACAACTAGAAATTCTAAATGCTTTCTAAAAGTTATTTATCTGTATGGAGATTGCAAAACACTGTCTGTTTCCATCTCCATAGCACTGCTGATGTTACCCATCTGCTGTTGAAACCCTTATTCATGCCTTCATTACCTCTAGACTCGACTATTCCAAGGCTCCCCTGGCTGGTCTCACACGTTCCACCCTCCGTAAACCTTAGGTCATCCAAAGCTCTGTTGCCCGTGTCTTAAGTCCTGTTCTCCTATCACCCCTGTGGTTTTTGACGTACGCTAGCTCCCAACAAACAACATCTTGATTTTAAAATTCTCATCCTTTTGTTAAGAAATAGAGGTAGTTTAAGTAATTCATATTTGCACTTATGGGTATTTTTTTAATTCATTCACAGGATGTGGGCTCCACTGGCTGGGCCAGCAAATATTGCCCATCCCTAGTTACTCTTGAGAAGGTAGTGGTGAGCTGCCTTCTTGAACCGCTGCAGTCCATGTGGTGTAGGTACACCCACCGTGCTGTTAGGGAGGGAGCACCAAGTTTTTGACCCAGCGACAGTGAAGGAATGGCGATATATTTCCAAGTCAGGATGGTGAGTGACTTGGAGGGGAACTTCCAGGTGGTGGTGTTCCCATCTATCTGCTGTCCTTGTCCTTCTAGATGGTAATGGTGTTGGGTTTGGAAGGTGTTATTGAAGAAGCCTTGGTGAATTCCTGCAGTGCATCTTGTAGATGGTACACACTTCTGCTACTGTCGGTCGGTGGTGGAAGGAGTGAATGTTTGTGGATGTGGTGCCAATGAAGCGGGCTGCTTTGTCCTGGATGGTGTCAAGCTTCTTAAGTGTTGTGGGAGCTGCACTCATCCAGGCAAGTGGAAAGTATTCCATTGCACTCCTGACTTGTGCCTTGTAGATGGTGGACAGGCTTTGGGGAGTCAGGAGGTGAGTTACTTGTTGCATGATTTGTAGCCTCTGACCTGCTCTTGTAGCCACAGTGTTTATATGGCTAGTCCAGTTCAATTTCTGGTCAATGGCAGTCCCCAGGATGTTGATAGTGGGGGATTCAGTGATGGTAATACCATTGAACATCAAGAGGAAATGGTTGGACTTTCTCTTGTTGGAGATGGTCATTGCCTGACACTTGTGTGGCACAAATGTTACTTGCCACTTGTCAGCCCAAGCCTGGATATTGTCCAGGTCTTGCTGCATTTGGACATGGGCTACTTCAGTATCTGAGGGATCGCGAATGGTGCTAAACATTGTGCAATCAACAGCGAACATCCCCACTTCTGACCTTATGATGGAAGAAAGGTCATTGATGAAGCAGCTGAAGTTGGTTGGGCCGAGGACACTATCCGGAGGAACTCCTGCAGTGATGTGCTGGAGCTGAGATGACTGACCTCCAACAACCACAACCATCTTCCTTTGTGCCAGGTATGCCTCCAACCAGCAGACATTTTTTCCCCTGATTCCCATTGACTCCAGTTTTGCTAGGGCTCCTTGATGCCACACTCGGTCAAATGTGTGCTTGATGTCAAGGGCAGTCACTCTCACCTCACCTTGGGAGTTTAATTCTTTTGTCTATGTTTGAATCAAGGCTGTAACGAGGTCAAGAGCTGAGTGGCCCTGATGGAACCCAAACTGGGCATCAGTGAGCAGGTTATTGTGAAGCAAGTGCTAATTGATAGCACTGTTGATGACCTCTTCCATCACTTTACTGATGATCGAGAGTAGACTGATGGGGCAGTAATTGGCAGGGTTGGGTATGTCCTGCTTTTTGTGTACAGGACATACTTGAGCAATTTTCCACATAGCTGGGTAGATGCCAGTGTCGTAGCTGTACTGGAACATCTTGGCTAGAGGCGTGGCAAGTTCTGAAGCACAAGTCTTCAGTACTATTAGGAATGAGTTTTAGCTTTAAAGTTTAAGTTTGATTTGTATTTCTGTATCTGTGTTAAGAAAAGGTCAAGTTGAGTTTTAGTTTCACTTTAAAAGGTGCCTGCATTTCTAATGAGAGTTTTCTGACTGTTGAGGCTAAGTTAAACAAACAAGAGCAGAAAAGCTGGGCTGTTGCCTAGCAACAGGGGTCCAGGGATACATGTCCCTCCCACAGACACACATACAGAAGAAACCAGAAACAGCAGTTTGATTTGGAAGCAGTTTGAGTTCAGTTGGGTTTTGAAGACAGCTGCTAAGCAGAAGCAACCTAGAAAGGGCAGATAGCTAGTCCTAAGCTAAAGAAGAAAGTCCCCAAGAATCCAGGGGAGTGGGAGAAAATCCCAAGCAGACCTTCTAGTCAAAGGGAGGACAGGAACATGGAAAAGGTCCTGTTAAATGACGTTCAGAGTGAGGGGCAGAGAAAGGCTCAAAGTTTCAAGCTTAAAGCTCCAGGCTGCAGGAAGCAGAGTCAAAGCGATAAAGGCTTGTGGGAAGTTAGAAGGTCCAAAGAGTCTACAACTCTTTGTTATGGGCTTGTGAAGCTGTGGTGTACTGTCGACAGCTGAGTCAATGAGAGAGAGCGTGTGGAGGAAAGCTGAAATGCGTGTGGTGACCCAGGGAGCGGAACATCAGAAGGAGAGTTCAAAACTCTGGAGGTGGGCCCTTGTGGAAGGCGCCTGAGAGAAAGCGTTGGTTTGGGAGAAGATTCCAAGGTGAGTTCTTAGAAAGTGGAGATTAGAAATGCTCGTGTGAAGGACTGAATTCAGTGAGACTGGTTGACTCATTGTGTGACAAGCATCTGGGGAGAGTTGAGGAGAGATCCATAGCATCTGGTTGAGGTGGCATCTGCCACTTGTTCTTAGAGTATGACCTGACTACAGGTCGCCAATTGATTTACATGAACTGTGTACTTACTGTGAATATTAGAGTATAAGATAGCTTTTGTAACTTGTGTTATCCTTACAAATGTGTATATATCTGTAAAGGTATAATTGTGGTTAAAGGAGTATTGTAATATAGTTTATTTTTTCTTGTTTAATAAATGTTTTATCCTTTTGTTAAAAGCTCATTAGCTGACTCCGGTGACTCTCTTCAGTAACCTCTCTCCAGGTATCTAAACAAACAAATAAAATTTAGGATCTATCAAGCTGGGTTCCACGCTGGGATCAGACTTGTCCAGTGGTAACCTCAGCTGGGATCATAACAATTGTTGGATCCCTCCTTGGCCTCGCCCCTCTTGATGTCTGTAACCTTCTCTAGCCCCATAACCCTCCGAGGTATCTGCGCTCTTCTAACTCTGGCTTCTTGTGCACCCCCAATTTTAGTTGCTCCACCATTGGTGTCCTAGACCCCCAGCTCTGGAATACTCTCCCTATATCTTGCTGGCTCCCTACCTCACTCTCTTAAAACCTACCTTCCTGACCAACCATTTGGTTATTTAAAAGCAAAATAACCCCCACTAGGGCCATCTGTCACTTGTTCATGTTGTTCTTTCCAGAGTGCTCTCCCTTGTCCCGCTATTAGCATGTTCTGCACTCTGACCTTAATGCCACCATCAGCACCTCCTTTAACCAGTACTACTACCATTAACACCCCTTTGTCCTTTTGTCTATGACATCTCTGGCAATCTCTCCTTTGCCTCCACCTATCATCGGCCTTTTATCTAGCTTCACCTGCTCCAACCTCCCCTTAAACAGTATAATTTTCATTACATTTTTACTTCTCTTTAGCTCTGAAGAAGAGTCATAAGGACTCAAAATGTTAACTCTGTTTTTTTCTCTCCACAGATGCTGTTAGACCTGCTGAGTTTTTCCAGTATTTTCTGCATTTGGTTATTTAACCTAATATCTCCTTCTGTGGCTCGTTGTCATACTTTATTTTGTAATGTTCCTACGAAGTGTATTAGGACATTTCATAATATTAAAGCTGCTATTGTTGTTGTATTTAAAAGGTTGGAGAGAGGACTTCTCCATTTTGAAGCGCACTGTCTTTTACTTACCTTCCATTGCAGTGTACTGCTCCTCTCAAGCTGGAAGGCTTCAGATTGGCCTTCCAACTTCGAGAGCCTGCTTTCCATTCTTCAGTGGAAGGAGAACCTGTCTCTATGACAATTGAGGCTGTGTTTACTTGTGCTTCAATATGAGAGGAAGCACCTCCTACACATGCTCAGTTACACTCTCACTGTCTGTGTTAGTCGGCAGCATGAAAACAAACAATTTGGCTTGACATAGACGACCAATAAAGTTCAAGTTACCCCACTTTTTAGGTCTTGTGTTTAATCCATCTATTATTTAACAACTTTTCCCTCTGTAAAACATGCTTCTGACAACTCAGTAAATGATGAAGATATACAATCATGGAATTTCAGTAAATGAGATTCTCAATTTTCAATGTGGAGAACTGATTGTAATATTGGCACAGATCTTACAATCACTGGACCCTTTAGACACACTAACCTCGATAGGAATTGCCCGGGAAGCTTGAGTTAGAGCCAGCGACTTCGGACAGTTCCGTGGTACTTACCTGGATAGTTACTCAGGAAATGTCAGACAGATTAAAATCCTCATTCAACTCCTGGGTAAACACAGAATTGTACCCCCAATCACTCACACTGACCCACCGATCCCTCCTTGACCATCCCCAACCACTCCTGTCCCTGCAACTACCCCCCGACTGACCTAACTCGACCACACCCCCAACCCCCGATTACCTCCTGACTCCTCCCTACTACCCACCCAACATGACCTGACTACACCCCTGACCAATCTGACTGCCCACCTATTTGGCCTGAATACTAGCCCGCCCAGCCCTCAACCTGGCTACCCTTCCTGACTACTCCTGACACACCTACCCACTCACCCACCTACTCACCTCACCCACCAGCAATCCACCTACCTACCACCCCACCCACCTGCCACCCTACCTACCCCCACACTGTCCACCTGCCCCCCCATCCACCCACTCCCTTACCCGCCTACCAACTCAACCACTGACACACTTACCTCACCTACCCTACCCACTTACCTCACCTGTCTATCTACTCTATCACCCTACCCACTCACTCATTCATTCACTCTCATATATTCACTAACATTCACACTGGCCCTTTAAACTTACCATACAGCAGCCAGCACCGTGAAAAAGGGGCTTGTCCCATCTTTCCCCCCAATGCTACAGTGTTGCG
The DNA here is from genome assembly GCF_017639515.1 of Carcharodon carcharias. NCBI lineage: Eukaryota > Metazoa > Chordata > Chondrichthyes > Lamniformes > Lamnidae > Carcharodon > Carcharodon carcharias. The sequence goes on from NC_054469.1 coordinate 62,621,949, forward strand.
ATGGAGTTCTTTGTGGGACACTGCACTCCGCATTTCTGGATAAATCTGGCTTAGAAGACCCAGCGTCGAGGGGTGGAAAAGTTTGAGTGGAGCTACAATCCGACAATGATTGTTGTTTCACGGAACATCCGGGCTATTTAGTTTAAGGACACATTTTGGTAAAAATCAATAAAAAAGTATTTTGAATACAATATTTATTACCCAACATGGGGCTTGAGATGGTGACCCTGGGGTTGAGTCCTTTTATCTACCAGTCCAGCTAGTCAGGCAGTGTGGAAACTCTCTGCACAAAGCTTTGACATACAGGATCTATCTAAAGAGGCAGCATTCACACACAATCCCATTAAGATTGCAATCCCATCACAGATTGGGATCTGGGATAAATTGGTGCCAGCAAATTCTGTTCTTCTATGCGCTACAATGTCACACTGAAATGATACTTTGGAATTCCCAATATAATACCGCTTGGGGGTATTACTGGCAACATACACACTTGTAGGGTTTGAATTTTCACATGAGAATTCCCATGAGAAATGCTTACAACCTAAGTTCCAATGCAGCGTAAGATTACATAGCATTTGATAGATCTAATCTTTTGCTGCTGACCAGAAAGGCATCTGGAGCGGCTGTGCATGTGCCGGCAGTCCCAATTTGGGCTGAATGTGCTTCCACAACTGTTCCTGATGCCTTTCCGGTCAGCAGCAGGAGTTACAGTGGCCAATTAAAATCCCAATCAGTGAATATTTGTCCCCAGCAGTGAATTCGGGAACCGAAAATGGTCCTAACCTATGTTCCCCACTTTCGGAGGGAAAATCCAGCCCTAAAAAGTTTGAGTAGTTTTCCCTGATTTAAATTGATGAACAGGTTCTGTATGAACTTATATGAAGGCAAAGCATTGAAGGTGCGGCAAATCTGAAATAAAAACAGAAAATACTGGAAATGGTCAGCAGGTCAGACAGCATCTATGGAGAGAGAAACAGGGTTATCATTTCTATGAGGTAGCACAAATTCCCCCCAGGCGGTCCAATAGCCCCAGACGAGGAGTTTGAAAGTCTGCCCCTTTACTTTGCTATAGGATAAAATATTACTCGTGTGGGGAAAAAACACAAAGAAGGTAAATAGTTTAAATTGCACAGTGCACTGAGTTGCTTCTGTATGCACCCTGTCGGGCATGGTATGTGGAGTCGTGGTATGTAATGTAAGAGGAGACACGGTACAGTAGATACACTTCCATAAACATAAAATGCATAACCATTTGAAACTGATGGATAATTCAAAATCATGGCTTCACTAAAAACTGGAACACTATTACTAATTAGCAATTCCAAGAGCACAGGCTTCTGTCAAAGCCTTATTCCTTTAGCAGGACAGGTCTAACACTAAACTGGTGTGATCTAAAGGGGCGAATCACATCCAAGAAATCTGTTGTTATCTTCTTTTAATGGTATTTTAAATTTTATTATTTTGTAGAGGATATTAGCATCACAACAATCAGTTTAAAATTAAAGGTCAGCTTCCCTTATCCAAGGTGCATTTCACCTGGGTCAATATTAAATCACTGCAATAGGTCTTAGATTGAGGCAAGGCTGGGAATTCTGTCAAGACTCCTGTTCTGGATTGACATATGGTGAGTGGTACTGGAATGTAGTGATTTTGAGGGCTACAAGACTCTTTCCCATGATGCCTGATACAGTTGACTAGCCTTCCAACACTCATTGCCACACCTCATATATGAAGAATAGTAACTTGAGACAAGTGCAAAACAACCACTATTGCACTAAACCAATAAGAGTCTGCACCTCAGGGGAAGAAGGAAGAGAATGGGAGAAAATTGGATAAAAATACAACATGTCTGTTCCACATCCCATGGTCAATACACTAAAATTTGAAATGATTTTGAAGGCACAATAGTAATAAACAACATACTTCTGTATTTTGCCTTTTAACAAAAACATCCCAAGATGCTTTTCTGAGGGTGCAACAGATACTAAGCAGGACATCTGAGTGGTGTTGGGGTGGGGTGGGGGCGGTGTTGGAAAGGGAGAGGTGTGGTGGAAACCATGTTAAAAGAGGTAAGTTTTGACAGGGTTTTTAAATTAGGAAGACAGAGGAGTTTTGGAAGGAATTCCTGGTAGGATGGCTTTGCTTTCTCATGGGGAGTGAGAGCTGGAATGCAGGCTGGAGAAGATTACATTGATGAGGCCATTCGAAGACAAGGATGAAGATTTTTTTTGCTCAATCCAGTAGAACACAGGGACAACATGGAGATTGCAGAGGACAGGCTAATATGTATGCAGGAGAGGGTGGAACCAAGGAGGTCAGTGTAGAAAATGCTGGAGAAACCAAGTCTTGAAGTTTTGAAGATAGACAGATGAGGTCTTAAATGGCAATGGGGTCAGGTAGGGTCAAAGATTAGTGGTGTTCAGGAAGCAGATGTAAGTGGTCTTATCAAAAGTCTGGATGTAAAGTTTGGATCTCAGCTCAGGATTGCAAAGAACATCAAGATTATGAAACTGTCTGATCAAGCGCAAAAAGGGATGAAATATTCGTTCAAGGTGCAAGATTTCTGATGGGAGCTGAGTAGCATGGCTTTGATCTTACCAATGTTGAGTTGCAGCAATAGCTCTTTATTGTTGTCCTTGGAGATATGGGCAATTCTAGCATGATTTAATTCATTGCTAATTCCTTGCTGCTTTGAGAAGGTGGTGATGCATCTTAGTGCGCTGAAGTCCTTGGGAAGAGTTTTCCTGTTGGCGAGCGAGGGTGGGGCCCGCTCGCCGATGCGCAAAATGATGCAGTGACATCGGGCGGGTGTCCTGACATCACCGTGTGTCATTTAGATTGTCAAAGGTCTATTAAGGCCAATAACAAAGTCATTAAAGTTGTTAAGAATGCTGCCTGTCCAACCTGAGGCTTCATGAAGGGTTTATTAATTAAATAAACATTTTTGAAAAAATTAATGGACATGTCCCGGCTCATGTGACAGTTTCACATGAGTGGACATGTCCTTAAATTTTTTTTTCACCTTTATTAGATTCTCCAGAACTTAAACTAATCTCCCTGAGGCACCCAGGGAAATTTTTGCGTTCTTTTGTGTGCATACGCGAAACAGCACAGGCCCCCAACTCAGGGAATCCACTCCCCAACACCACCACCCCCCCAACCCTGCCCGCACAGGGAACACACAGCACTTCCGGGCGTGCGTAATGCTGGATGGGCCTTAATTGGCCCACCCATGTAAAATGGTGGAGTGCACCTGATTGGGGGCGCTGATCGGGTTTGCATTCGCTTCTGCCCGCCCCCGCACAACCCCCCCAACGGGGGGGAAATCTATACCATTGTTGCAATGGCATTCCCACAATGGCGTTTTTGATTTGATATCAGCAAGACAGGTGGACAGCATGATCAAAGAAAGTTGGATATGACTGACATACGTGTAGATGCTGACCTTGTACCTGCAGACTATATTGCCAAGGAGCAGGAAATAAGGAGGAAATAGGAAAGGGTGAGGTTGGGACTTTTAGTTATGCTGCAGGTGATAGTGAGGATGCGGGACGAGAGGTCCGACTGTGTTCAGACAGGTAGGAATGGAAATAGCAGAGAGCGCTCTCACATTAGAGATCACAGAGTTGAGTGATGGAAAGAACATTAATTGGTTGAGAATGTCAAAAGACAGATAGGTCCAAAACGATGAAGAAGAATAATATGCCACCAACGCAGTTTAACAGAACGTCATAAATATTATTGTACAAAAGCTATTAAAATAAACCGATAGCTTGCTTGGTGAAAGCACTGATACTTTGAACCTATGTGCCAGGCTGGATTGAAATCCAGTGAATGTCCCTCATTATTGTACTGACAAAGACACTGATTACAGTATCTCATTTCCCTCTGGATGAAGGTAACAGGTCTTTCATAACATTTTCATAGAAATTAATTAGTATAGCAATATGAAATTATTATACCCCAGTTATTCGGAGGTAGCAATAACAATGTTTTCACTGACCAAGGTAATGTCACAGTTGCAATTATGCAAATCGTTTATTTTCCTATCCTTACATTAGTTGCTGCCTCTCCAGTGAATCAGTATCTTGCTGCCTTGATAAGTTAAACAATTTTTTCTGAAACAGCTATTGAGAAATTGTTAAATTAAAGCATTCATGCTTGCTATTCTCATTTTATGATAGCAAAATAAATCTTTTACTTTTATCTCGCACCATTAGTGATTGAAAATATGACCTTATTTCCCCTTGATAGTAGCTGGGAATATGTTTCACTTTGGTCACAAATCACGGTAACAGCATAACCACTGCTTCCTCAACAATGCAGATGTTCAGTTGCTGCCAGGAATCATCAGCATTTCAGGCCTTAGATCATCAATGCTCACTCCACAGCATTTGATCGACTGACGTTTCCACCAACTCCAGAGTCGTCATTCTTGCCCTGAAACCTATTCTCTTCATAATTTAATGAACTTCACATTTTCATTCAATACTCAGCTGCCAACTCAGCATGTTTTGAAAGCATTCTGTCATTTATCCGCCCTAACCTTATCTTTCACAGAACCATCAGCTCCAATGTGCCTTTTATTTGTTCTGAACTTATAATTATAAACCGTAGGAGCGTAGAAACAGTTCATTTGGCCCATCGGGTCTGTACTGGATTTCAGATGGACCGAACAGCCTGTGATATAACATGCTGTCAGCCATCTCACCTAGGGTGGAATCATCCCAGATTTGCACTAAGTGTGGTAGCAGGCGGGAAAAAGGACATTTTACCAGCCGACAGCAATGGTGGGTTTTCGTGCTGTATCGCACCATTCCTGGCCTGTCCCGCCTCATTAATAATGCATTCACGGGAAGCACAGAAGAATAATCTGATGACACCCTGATTGAAGACCCATCACAGGGCTCACCCACAACCTCTACCAGTGCAGAGACACACAACTCAGTGGGACTTAGTTCTACAGTGGCCTCGGGGTCACAATCTGATCAGCACATCACACTGCCTGATCCACAGCAGGTGGCAGCAGGGACTTCCCAGGTTTCCGGCACTTGGATGACTGCTGGAAGCCAGAAATCTGCTGAGTCCGAGTCAGATGAGTAACCTCTGGAATCGGTCATACCTCAGTTGCTGGAGCTACAAAAGCAAGCTCGGGAACATCAGGAAGGGATGTCCACTGCAATCCTCAGATTGTAAGGCATGATGGAGGAGTCCATAGAACCATAGAAAGGTTACAGCACAGAAGGAGGCCATTCGGCCCATCTTGTCCATGCCAGCCCGAGAACACCCAGGTGACCTTTCTAATCCCACCTTCCTGCACCCGGCCCATTGCCCTGCAGCTTACAGCACTTTAGGTGCAGATCCAGGTACTTTTTAAAAGAGTTTAGAGTTTCTGCTTCTACCACCAACTTGGGCAGCGAATTCTAGACACCCACTACCCTCTGCGTAAAAAAGTTCCTCCTCATGTCCCCCCTACACCTTCTGCAACTTATCTTGAATCTATGTCCCTGATTCTAGAATTCTCCACCAAGGGAAACAATTTTACCCTGTCCACTCTATCTATTCCCCTCATAATTTTGTACACCTCGATCAAGTCACCTCTCAGCCTTCTTTGTTCTAAGGAAAATAACCCCAACCTATCCAATCTCTCCTCGTAGCTACACTTATCTAACCCTGGCAACATTCTTGTAAACCTCCTCTGCACTCTCTCCAGAGCTATTACGTCCTTCCTGTAATGTGGTGACCAGAACTGCACATAATACTCCAGTTGTGGCCTCACCAGTGTTTCATACAATTCCAACATTATATCCTTACGATTATATTCAATACCTCTGCCAATGAGGGAGAGCATTCCATATGCCTTCTTTATAACCTTGTCTACCTGAACTGCTGCCTTCATGGACCTGTGTACTTGTATGCCAAGATCTCTCACTTCATCTACCCCTCTTAGTATATTCCCATTTATTGTGTAATCCCTGTAACTGTTTGACCTCCCTAAATGTATGACCTCACACTTCTCTATGTAAAGTCCATCTGCCACTTTACCGCCCACTCCACCAACCCACCTATATCATTTTGGAGATTATGGCTATCCTCTACACTATCCAATATTCGGCCAATCTTTGTGTCATCTGCAAATTTCCCAATCGTGCCCCCCCACGTTCACGTCCACATTGTTAATATATAACACCGAGCCCTGTGGAACACCACTTGAGACAACTTTCCATTCGCAAGGGCATCCATTGATCATTACCCTTTGTTTCCTGTTACAAAGCCAACCTTTTATCCAGTTTGCCACATTACCCTGAATCCTATGGGCTTTTACTTTCCTGACCAATCTGCCATGTGGGACCTTGTCAAATGCCTTACTAAAATCTATGTACACAATATCCACTGCACTACCTTCATCTACCCTTCTTGTCACTTCCTCAAAGAATTCAATCAAATTTGTGAGGCAAGACCTTCCTTTAACAAATCCATGCTGACCATCCCTGACTAGTCCATACCTTTCCACATGACAGTTAATCCTACTATATCTGCATTCTTCCTTTCCTTTGTAAACACGGAGACAAAATATTCATTCAAAACCCTTCCCACAGCTTCTGCATCTACACACAAGTTTCCATTTTCATCTCTGATACATCCCATTTTTTCCTTAACTAACCTTTTAGCATTAATGTATTGGTAAAACATTTTTGAGTTATCTTACTTGCTAATTTTTTTCATGCCCTCTCTTTGATTTACTTTGTCCCTGCACTTCCGATATTCATCTAGACTATCTGCAGTGCTTAGTTCTTTGTGCCTATTGTACACTTTCTTTTTCTATTTGATCTTCCCCTGTATTCCTCTAGACAACCAGGGAGGTCTAGATTTGGCAGTACCACTCTTATTTTTGTAGGGGCATGTCTACTTTGTACAATTAGGATCTTACTTTTTAGCACTTCCCACTGGTTTTCCACTGTTTTATCCTCCAGCGATGCTGTTCAGTCCACCTCAGCCAAGTCCCTTTTCATTTCTGCAAAATTTGCCTTCCCCCCAGTTCAAGACTTTTACTCCTGCCTTATCTCTGTCCATTTCCATGGTAATGCTAAATTTAACAGAATTGTGATCACTGTCCCGATATGGTCAACAGCTGTCACTTCACCCACTTGCCCTTCTTCATTCCCCAAGGCTAGGTCTAGAATTGCATCTCCTTTCATTGGGTTTGTCACTAATTGGTTGAAAACATTTTTCTGGACACACTGCATGAATTTTTCTCCCTCTATCCCTTATATTGTTTGAATCCCAGTTGATATTAGGATAGTTGAAGTCTCTTATTATTATTGCCCTCTTGTTCTTACAAGTAGAAATTTGCCTACATATTTGTTCTTCTATCTCCCTTTCACTATTTGTGTGCTTCCGTCTTCATTCTGAGGCTATAGTGCCAGCGTGCCAACACACCGAGGTCAACACTAGTAGGATGGTGGCTGTCATGGGGACCTTGGTCCAGGACATCGGTCCTGCACTGCTGAGCGGTCTGAATTCCATTGCTGACGCCATAGTTGGTCTCCAACAGTGTCAACGCGATAGGGGACCGGTTCAGCTCAATTTCATTCCAGCTTCCCCTTCCCCTCAAGGAGTCAGCCAGGGCTCTCGGGCACCCATTGGGAGGATCAGCAGGTGCACAGCCCAGGACCATCCACCCACGTGACTCTGGAGGTGTCCGGCCCATCTGAATCCCCTGTTCCTGTGACCCCAGCAGCTCCAGCTCCACAGGACAAGGAGAGTGCCACTGCCGCATAGCAGGATGCCGAAAGCAGGTCTGGGCCCTCCAGGTCTCAGCCCTCCATAAGACACCCATCAAGGTCATCACAGACAGGGCATAGCAGTCAACAGGCTGCCCCCACCTCCGATGTGGATATTGGGGGAGGACCAGGACACAGCGGCAGAGTTAGGAGGGTTAAGAAAATGTAGTTTCATGGGCATTAACCACTTGTACATAATGCTAACTATTGTAAATAAACTCCCAACAATGTCACCCTGTCTTTGGCTCCTTGTTATGATGAGTAGTGTTCGTGTCAGTCTGAAATGAAAGCTCGGTTCCTGCCGAAGATAAAGGCAGGTGTCTCAGTCCAAGGCCTCTTCCCTGTGCTTTGTGTAACCTTTCCAGCACACTGGTATGCCTTCACAGTCCCTGGAGACATCAGTCATGCCTGCACCTCGATGGGACTTATCAGTGCTGCCAGAATGTCCTGGGATGGCGGCACTAGTTCTATCATTTTCTCTGTGTGCACTCAGTGCTTTCAAGCAACGATCAATTTACTTTTTAAAATAACATATGGGCTCCCGCACTGATATCTGGCTGAGAATTCTGCTCTGTGTGCAAAAGTCCTCAAAAATCCTTAGTGGTTCTGTCACTCCTGCTCTAACTTGAGCAAAGACGCAGTAAAAGAGCCACAACTAGATTGGGAATCGACCCCCGCCTACCACCAACAGAGCAACTGATTTAGGTAGACCAGGGAGGTGAGGAGGGGTGGACTTCCCTGCTAAGGAGTTTCTGCATCCTGCACCTCAGAAGATCTTTGGTGGCTATTATGCCCAGTCATTGATTGAGGCCTAGCGGCCTCAGGAATGGCGGCTGTGAGATTCATCTTGAAATTGTTAAAAGGCTAAAATTATTTCAGGTCCCATACAACCTGGAGTCAAGCCCCAGAAGGCCCCCGAGGAAATTTAACCAACCTGTTAAAAGATGATCTGTACTATAATTTATATTCCACATAATAAATGATCTACACTATAGTCTATGTGACTCCCAATGACATCACTATGAGGATAAATTAAGTGTTGTTATCCTACCAACCTGATACCTTGGTTGATGGAAGGGAAGATCGGGGAACCTAGAGGTCTAATTCTCCAACCATTAAAATTAAGATCTGGAAAATTGGAACAATGCAAATTGCGCTGGCAGACCTTGGCACCCAATCCTCTGATCCTCACTTCTGTCAGGTGGAAGTTCCATGTCAAGAACCTTACCTTGTAGGTTTACCACCTTATAACAGGATTTACCTTAAAGCAAGGTTGTCATGCAACATTTTAGAATAAATATAAGCTGCATATAAATGTAGTATTCCTTCTAATAAAAGTCTTTATTTTTTCTCTAATAACTAACAAAGGAATATTGCATTTTAATTTGATTCCCCCACCAAAATTGCCCTCACTCACTGTTATTTGTGTGCTCATGTCAGTGCAGTGCTTCCTTATCTCCTCATTACAATATTGATTGATCAGATTAATCTAACTGAGGTCAAGGCGAGTGCCATGTCTTGTTCTGTTCTTACTGTTTCTTGCCTGAGGCTGTACTTGCTTGATCTACCAAAGGGAATGATGTTAGCAACTTGTGCTGTTATACATCCACTTTTTTGATTATCATGTATTCATTTGTGAAGACCTGTGTGTGATAATTTTATGGGACACTGGTTTCTAGTGTAACTCTTTCGAGTACAAATCCATTTCCATCTGTTTCAGATGAAGTTACATTGTTTCATAGTTTGCCATTGTGAGATTTGAACTCTTGATCTTGGGGTTACAAACCCAGTACCATAACCACTTGGCTATTTAGGCCAAGCCGTGGTTTCTAGTGTAAGTGAAGGAGAATATTATTTTGACAACAGTTTGATTAATTTTAAAGATTGTGCTACACAAATAGGGAATTAAGACTCACCTTATTTGCATATTTTAATGAGAGTCAGTGCAATAAATAACCATAGATAAAAACAAAAAACTGCGGATGCTGGAAATCCAAAACAAAAACAGAAATACCTGGAAAAACTCAGCAGGTCTGGCAGCATTGGCGGAGAAGAGCAAAGTTGATGTTTCGAGTCCTCATGATCCTTCAACAGAACTAAGTAGAAATAGGAAAGGGGTGAAATATAAGTTGGTTATATTCCGCCCCTTTCCTATTTCTACTTAGTTCTGTTGAAGGGTCATGAAGACTTGAAATGTCAACTTTGCTCTTCTCTGCCGATGCTGCCAGACCTGCTGAGTTTTTCCAGGTATTTCTGTTTTTGTTTTGCAATAAATAACCATATTTGCATCCATGTTCTACAACTATCGCTTTCAGGTTTACATTTCAGACTCATTTACTTGTTGATGTCCTGTACTATTGAATCAGGACTTCTTCAGGTGGATTATAAATTGTCTGAAGCTTACGTTAGCAAATCCCCTAGCAGAACCCTTGTGATGCAGCTACAAGTGAACTTTAAAACTGCCAGTAGTTCCTGAGACCCATTTTTATCATAAGGATGCTTGCTGCTGGCTATTAATTTACTAAATGATTCTGATCACATGAGATTAACTGTGAAATGAAAGGCACTTCATGAACAGGTGCACCAGTTATTTGCCTCTTTGTGTGCTCACTACAATGTGCATTTGCAGATTCAGTATACATTGACAGCAAAAGCTGTCTGTTTTGCAAAATGCCAGAGGGTAGTATACAGTTAGTTCATTGCCGTCGACAAGAAGAGATCTCAGGTGTATAGGTGATGGGCACAGTTAGAGCATCTGTTAGGATTGCTTCCCTTAATAATGATTGAAATCCATAACGCAATGACATCTGATTTCAAAAACCTTGGATACAGATCCCAGGAGACCATAATTGAAATATGCCAAGAATAGCAATGCCTACATCATGAGAATAAATAAAATAAAACAGTGCATTATCCTACTAGGGCTTAGATCATGGTATTTCACAGTAACTGGGGTAGAATTTGGTCTGTGCCATTTTTTGGATGCGAGAGTCACGATCCACATCTTGCCTGTGACCACTGAGGTGAAGATAGACAGTATGCAAATTTAGTGCTGCTACCTTATTTTGCTGATTTTAGCACAAGGTCAAGCCACTCATTGCTACTGGTTGCCACAGAGTTCAGCAGGGAGCTGAGCAGTAGTGCTAGTAGCAAGTGGTGCAGTCAGCCTTCTGTTTCTTAAAGGTAGTTGCTCTCTCTTAAATTGAAATTACTCTGAACTATAGGAGGTGGCTGCTAAATACCATATCTTCAATTGTAAACAAGGAAAACCAGGAAGGGAGTTCCAGGATCAGAGACGCATCATTGAAGACCTTAGTAGTTGAGGGGGATAGGAGGAGAGACGCTATGGTTCCACAGGTCTCCAGGAGATCTTCAAGGACCATCCTCAGGAGACCCTGGGAGCAAGTGGTCAGAAAGGCCAATACCCAGCATCTGGACCTGAGGACTTGACAGCAGTGTCATAAGAAGTCTAACAATTTCATACGAGAGGTTAATGTCAGCGAAAGCATCTTCACATGACATCTCCTACACACCATATCAGCCTCTCATGCTGCTCGATGTACCACACCTCCATTACTCACCCATCAGTCCTTGGCACTCAGGAATCAAGTCTAACATCCAGATACATCACCCTCACACACATTGCAATGTTACCAGCCTCACACCCAGCTCCTATGGCGTTTGCACATCTCCAGATATTAAGCTATGGCAGGCACATCATCCAACCACAGTGCTATACAATCAATGACATTCTGCACTCTCTCTTATAGGACAAGACGTCCTATAGCCGGTGGGAGCAGACCAGGACTGGTGGAGGACAAGGACACCTGCAAATTCTGAGCCCTATGGAGCAGGTGGTTCCCTGCATCATGGAGTTGCTGTGTTAGAGCCTATGGCTTGCAGTGCTGCTGAGAACATTCAGGATGATGGTATGTTCCTGCTTTATGCCCCTTCTCAACTCCCAGCTCATCCTCAATTCGTTACCTGGCATGATGAGCAAGCTGTAGATGGTGTCACATCTTGCTTTCTACCACAATTCCTTCCCCTTCTGATTTTCTGCTTCCAGCTGCCCAAGAACTGCCACCTGCCCAGCCACAACTATCCCAAGAGGAGCAGTGAGAGCAACGGTATAGCACTGGTGAAAAGGCCCCCACTACTTGACCTGACAATAGCAGCCACCAGCTTAAATACTGACACTGTGTGTACCTTAAAGGCTATTATAGAGTCAGGATCCACATGTGATAAGTCACCAGGCATGAGTGAGTTGCAGCCAGGTCAGGGGTAAGAATGGTTCATGTGCTAGTTCATCGGAGGACGAGGTCAAAGATGAGTTCTGCTGCAGAGGACTCAGATGAGGACCTTGATGGCAGAATGCTGATGGGCAAGTACACTGAGATGATAGTCTGCCAGACAGCATAGAGAAGTCTGGCTCCAGCTTGGCAGAGGGCATTGAGCAGAGTTGCCCTATCTGCACACTCTGCTCCATTTGCCTGTGATTTTGCAGACCCAGAGGTGCTACAGCTGCAGTCCTCATGTCTGCTGCAGCCTTTGTGAGGACAGACCATAAACCCTCTGCCTTATCTGTGAGCTTCCAGCCATGCTCTCTGCTAAATCTAGGAACTCACCACAGCACCTTCAAAAACACTTCACAGTACTGCCAGAAATTTTACAATCACAGATGTTACTCAAAATCACCTTACTTGCAAGCTGGGTGCCTGGCTCTTTAAGAAAAACTAGTGCTGGGCCACTGTTGTAGCTGATTGCTTGATCTTTGATGAGGGGCAAGCAAATTCATCCAATGGACTTGCGTGATCTAAAGTTCAAGGTTGGGCTGGCAGAGTAGAATCATGATAAGGCCATTTCACTTGCATCTGACACACGCAGATGTGCTCGTGCGAGTATTTTTCTCAGAATGGGGTGCCTTGCAGGCCTCACTGGAAGCGGCTGAAAACATGGAGCATCCCACTAGGAGGGCAGCTGGCTTCCATAGTGCTTTCTCCAGCAATACAATGGATTCGATTTTCTTGTCCCCATGTTCAGATATATGAGAATTTAAATTCAATGTTCATTGCGTAAAAACAATTCAATCAAAATTTCGTGGCTGAATCTTCCAGTCCTACCAACAGAGGGAAGCATGGCAGGCAGGGGATCTTAATTTGGCGTGAGGCCAAAAATCAGTTTCCCGATGTCGGGATGAACTGTCGGAATTCTGTTCTTGGGACTTTAAAGGCGGGTCAAGTTGACTGTCAAACAAAGCCCCTTTGCATGCATTAGCATGTCAAGCACACTCATTAAAAGGCCACCTCGCCAGAATAAAGCTCCCCCTCCGAATTAAGTTCCTCACCAGCGGGAAATTAGAATATTCACCTTTATGACTGTATATGAGCAGTGTCTGCCTGGTGAGCTTCATTTCTTCCATTACTTTGAGGTCAGTAGATGCTGCCTTCACCTTCTTGAGGATTGCTCATAACTTCACGAACAAGCTGCGCGAAGGCTGGACGCAGATTGCAGGCTAAAGGTGGAAGGGCGGTGTGGAGGCTGGACAGGGGAGGCAGGGGAGGCGGGGGGGGTAGGGTGCAGCAGAGGCTGGACCTAGGAGGCAGGCTAAGGAGGGGCGAGAGAGAGAGCCTGCCCGGGTGCCCTTTATATATGGCGCCCAAACCTTCGAGCCCATGAGGTAATGGCGGGGATGGTGACTTCCTGCCTACCCCCGCCATGAGATGTTCCGTGCGCCACACTGATGCTTAAGTAATGAGCTGAACAGTGCAAGATTGCAGGTGTTCAGCTGTCCCACTCCCCAGCGGGTATCATTCGCACTTCCATGTCTGCCACCGAACTTGGACTCCAGAGTGGAAGATTCCGCCAAGTGCGTTTACTCTGTCTATTCATAATGTGGCAGTATATAGGATCATAGGACTTAAGAGCAAGAATAGGCCATTCGCCCCTTCGAGCCTGCTCTGCCATTGATAAGATCATGGCTGATCTGGTTGTGGTCTCAACTCCAATCTGCCCCCCAATAACCTTTGACTCCATTGTCTATCAAAAATCTAACTCAGCCTTGAGCAAATTCAATGACCCAGCCTCCACCGCATTCTGGGGAAGAGAATTCCACAGACTAACAACCCTCTAAGTCTCTTGAAACACCACACAACCCCTGCATTAAATTTGACCAGCCATTTGTTTGCCCTAAGGTATTTGCTGTAGTGCCTCCCCTCCCACACGATGGAAAGGCAGGTTTGGCAGTCATGGGATTCAAACCCACACTTCTGCAGAGACAGGAACCTTAATCCACTACCTTAAACTGCTCCACCACCCCACCACAGTATGGCAACCTGATCTACACTGTAACTAGGATGAGCACCCACAAGGAAGGTGTTGGACGGAGCACCGGTTTGCCAGGCTCTGATTATTGGCAGTCTTTCTTAAGGCCTGTCTTTGTGTTTCATAAGGTAGAAACCATTAATTTCAAAAGTTAAGTTTTAAGATGGGTTTCTCTGTCACGAAACTTGTTGCTGACTTTCAATGGCTCCTGGTTCACCAATGCTTTGATTTTGTAATTCTCACCCTTGTGCTCAAATCTACCCATCACCTCACCAAGGTTTTATTTACCCATTCTTATATCTCCTCCTTCAATGTTTGCCCAGTTACACTCCTGTGAAGCACCTTTGGAAGTTTTACTATGTTAAAGGTGGCATATAAATGCAAGTCGTTGCACTAGAACAAATCTGCAATCATGCTGGAAGATAAAATTAGTCTAATGATAACATATAAGTGGTTGAGAATTATATTGAATCCACTCTGAAAGATACATTTTCTGTCTGGTTTAATAAGCAGAAGATCCAATTTTACTGTTAGGCTCCGTCAAATGCAACTACGGCAAGGTGTATAACTGATCAGTACAGGTGACAACGCATCAGGAATTATATTTATTTCAGATAAAGATAATCAAAATAACTACAATAGACCCTCCTTTCCAACAATTTCGGCACCATTTATTAAAATGATTCTAATCTGCTTCTGGCAGTGTTCTCTCAGAACAGCTGTCTTACCTCTGGAGCTTGTCACACCAGGTGCAGTTAAAGCCAATCTGTGCACTGACACAGGCAGAGCAGCTTCTGTACTGGAGACAAGCTGGAGATAACAGAGAGAGAGAAAAAAAATCAGGACAAAAATACAGGATACCAAAATCCTGGAACAAAACTGTCACTTGAAATTATTCCAAAAGCTAATGATGTGACTAGAATGACCTAATAGTTTAAGTTTTTTCTGTTATGAATGATCAATATTGTTAACAGGAGGCAGCTGAGATAGCTCTTAAAGCAATTTGAACTTCAAAGTGTCATCTGTTCAGAATATTTATTTCAGCTCAGCACTTGAGATTTGTATTCTGCATTCATTCTTATTTAGAGATGAGAAAAGCAGGATCTCCTCTAGTTGAGCACAAAGTAAAAGCACTCCAGGTCTTGAAGGGGTACAGTTTGAGGGCAGGTTGTAAAAACTTGGCTTGTATTTCCCTGACTCCAGTTTGTTGAGGGGTGATTGAAACAGATATCTAAAATGATTAAACTATTTCTTTTGGTGGTTGGATCCAGAATAAGAAGATATAATTTAAAAATTCATGCTAGGCCACTTAGGAATGAAATTGGGAACAACTAGTTCTCCAAAAATAGTCAAAATTCAGAACTCCCTCTCCCCCAAAAGGGTGTAATGAATCACTGGTCACAACACTGCATGAGTTAAGGTAGAAGGGTAGGGTGCCAGAGGTGCCAGCCTTCCAGTCAGCAAAACTACTCCGCTGCAAAGGACTTTTTCATTTATTCATTCATGGGGTGTGGGTGTCACTGGATAGACCAGCAATTATTGCCCATCATTAATTGCCCTTGAGAAGGTGGCGGTGAGCCGTCATCTTGAACCGCTGCAGTCCAAGTGGTGTAGGTACACCCACAGTGCTGTTAGGAAGGGAGTTGCAGGATCTTGACCCAGCGACTGTGAAGGAACGGTGATATAGTTCCTAGTCAGGGTGATGTATGGCTTGGAGGTGGTGGTGTTCCCATGCATCTGCTGATCTTGTCTTTCTAGGTGGTAGAGGTCACAGGTATGGAAGGTGTTGTCTAAGGAGCCTTGATGAGTTTCTGCAGTGAAGTGTAGATGGTACATGCTGCTACCGCTGTGCGTCAGTGGTAAAGGGAGTAAGTTTTGAAGGTGGTGGATAGAGTGCCAATCAAATGGGCTGCTGCTTAGATGGTGTTAAGCTTCTTGAGTGTTGTTGGGAGCTGCACTCATCCAGGCAATTGTAAAGTATGCCATCATACTCCTGACTTGTGCCATGTAGATGGTGGACAGGCTGTGGGGGGTCATAAGGTGAGTAAGGTATGATTCAATGAGTGTGACTATGTCAGGCTGTTGCTTGAATAGTCTATGAGACAGCTCTCACATTTTTGGTACAAGCCCCCAGATGTTAGTAAGAAGGACTTTGCAGGGTCAACACGTCTGGGTTTGCATTGTCGTTTCCTTAATTTGTGTATGGCCTGTACAGTTTCATTCCTTTTAGACTTTGTAATGGTTTGATAGAACTGAGTGGCTTGCTCGGCCATTTAAAAGTCAACTACATTGTTGTGGGTTTGGAGTCACGTGTAGGCTAGACCAGACCAGGTAAGGACCGAAATTTCCCTTCCTAAAGGACTATAGTGAGCCAGATGATTTTTTATGACAATCAACAATGGTTTCATGGTCATGGAGAGGCAGTGGCATAGTGGTATTGTTACTGCGCTGGTATTCCAGAGACCCAGGTTAATGGGGACCTGGATTTGAATCCCACCATGGCAGATGATGAAATTTGAATTCAATAAAGATCTAGAATTAAAAGTCTAATGACCACTGCTGATTGTTGTAAAAACCCATCTGGTTCACTAATGTCCTTTAAGGAAGGAAATCTGCTGTCCTTACCTGGTCTGGCCTACAAGTGACTCCAGACCCACAGCAATGTGGCTGACTCTTAAATGCCCTCTGAACAATGGGCAATAAATCGCCAGTGACGCCCACATCCCATGAACAAATAAAAAAAAATTGCTGAGACTAGTTTTTTAATTCTAGACTTATTAATTTAAATTCCATCAGCTGCCATGGTATGTGTCCCCAGGGTATGAGCTTAGGTCTCTGGATTACTAGTCCATTGACATCACCACCACACCATCACTTGCCTTGATGATAACTCAGATGATGATTCTGAGGGCCCAGGTTATCGAGGATGCATGCATGGCATATACCAGGGAAGAACAGGTGCATGGGGAAACGTATAGCAAGCTTGTATACAATGGATTAGGGTATGCAGAAGTCCAGCTTTAAATTGTGTCAGGGCACTATGTAGTCTATGGAGACCACTTTATCCAACATGGAGCAAGCAATCAGTTTCATAAATATAACAATGGTGTGCACCATAATGGCATTTCTGCTCATAGCTTTGGCAGCTTTCAGAGCAGCTCAGGCTGTTGCCACTTTGTATCTGAGACCTGATGTTGACTGGGGCTCTCTGAACATGACATCCCTCTTGTACTCTTTGTGCGGAGCCAAAGCTGAGGTGCAGTCTGAGGAGAGTGGCTCCATGGAAAAAGTAGTTGCTCCCCTGTTTAAGAAGATAGTGTGTCTGCTCCCTCATCACCCACTCAGTCAGTACCCTTGTTGGTGCCACAGAGCAGGCTGTGCCTGATTGCCTTGGCACACATTGAACTACTGTATTCTGCAGCCAAGCCCTCAAGGTCCTGGGCTGCTCTAGGTCGGCCACCCAGTAACCTCAGTGTTGCTAATGGTAGCTCAGCTGCCTCCACCTCCTAAGCTGTAGAGATATACTGTGACAGCACTAGGATAGGTAAACAAACAAAAAATAGTGGCACCAGGGGTTTGCATAAGGGTGATTCTATCTGTTGAATATTAAGACACAGATGAAATTGTGTTGTTGGATAATTTTTTTCTGGATTGGTGTTGATATTTCATAGAATTATTAATGCTCAAAGAGGAGAATGAGGGCATTCGGCCTATGATGCCTATGCTGGCTCCTTGAAAGAGCAGTCATTCCTAACTCCACATCACTTTTTGTCCCGAAATACGTAAGTTCTTCGCTCTCAACCATCTGTCCAATTCCCTTTTAAAATTATTTATGAAATTAGTTTATATTGCCGTTTTAGTTACAGTCCCAAGACCAATATCTCTATTGAGCGAAAAAAAAATCTCATCTTTCCTCTTGAACTTTTCCAATGGTTTTGAATCTATAACCTTTAGCTGTTGACCCACTCACCAGAGGTATTTTTTTTTGCTATTTACTCTATCAACATCTCTCAATATCTTGAAAATTTCAAGTTATTAGGTCTGCTTTTAACCCTCTTGGTTCCAAGGGGAGCAGTCCTAACTTTTACAATCTCTCCACATAATAAAGTCTCTTATTCCTGGTAAAATCTGGTAAACCTCCTTTGTACCCGTAATAAAAATGGAAAATGCTAGAAAAACTCAGCAGGTCTGGCAGCATCTGTAGCTCTTTGATGCCTTTACATCTTTCCTTAAGGTGTCTCGTATTGTCCAGAATAAACTGGCTGAGGCCGAACCAGTGTTTTATAAATTTCTAGCATGATCTCTTTGCTTTTATATTCTATTTCTCTGTGTATAAACCCAAGCATATACTTTTTAACCATCTTATGTTCTTGCCCTGCTACCTTTGAGGATTTCTGTATGTGGGCACCACAATCTCTCTGCTCATCTACACTTTTCAAAATCATACCATTTATACTGCACTGTCTTTCCATATTAGCCCTCCCAAAATGCAACAATTCACATTTTTCAACATTAAACTCAACCTGCCATATATCTGGAAATTTCACCATTCAGTCTATGTCATCCTGAAACCCATAACTATTCTCATCATGATTGCCTACTTTGGCAAGTTACATATCAACTGCAAACTCTAAAATGCTGTTTCCTACACCCACACCAAGGTCACTTATAAAAAAAAACATTTACTACGAGTTAAAGATTTTAAAACGGGCAATTGGGGAACAGCATTTCAAGCCACCTCCCAGTTCGAAAAACATCCGTCCATCACTCTTCTAGTACCTGTCACTGCCAATTTTGTACCCATACTGCCACTTTTCCCTTAATTCCATCAGCTTCCACTTTCTTAATGAGCCTTCTGTGCGGCACTCTGTTGAATGCCTTCTAAAAAAAATAAAACATCTATTGCATTATCTTGATCAATCTCCTCTATTACTTCATTAAAGAATTCAGGTCAAGTTAGTCAGTACATGACTTACCTTTGACAAATTCCAGCTGATGTCCCTAGATTAATCCATATCTTTACAAATTAGAGTTTATTTTTGTCCTTGATAATGAAATATTGCAGTGTCATGACGGTAAGACCCATAAGACTGGACTGAAGAAAGGAAATCCTTTGTGCAGCACTTTTCATGATCTCAGGATGTCCCAAAGCACTTTACTGCAATTAAAGTACTTCTGAAGCATAGTCACTGTTGTAATGCGGGAAACCTGACAACCAATTTGCGCACAGCAATCTCCCACAAACAGCAATCCGATAATAAAATCAGACTGTGGTAATAAGAACAGTGGTGATAAGGATTTTGGAGGTTGGTATGATGGGGATGCAAGTAATGGCTCATGTGAATAGACAAGCAGCTCTCAGAGCTCTGGCAGCAAGTGGCACTGATAGTTGATGTTGGTTCCTGTTCTTCCTCCTCTTCATTCTGCTCCTTCAACTGCATTTCTTTTTGCCCAGATAGTAGTAAGGATTGGCCTCTAAGGCAGAACCTCGGAGTTGGTCAGGGACAGGAGGGTGCGGCTGCGAGTCGGGCAGGTATGGGGAACCAACATGTAGTGATGGAGGAGACTCAGTCCAACAGGTACGAGCTACTTGCTACCCATGTAGATGAGGAGAAAGACTGCAAGGTGGATAAGTGGATTGACCATGGCACCATGGTAAAGGATGCCATTCAAATGGGAGGAACAAAGAATTGGCAAACAGTATAGTCAGGAGGGTACATGCCGTTCTCTGTAGCCACAACTGGGGGGTCCGAAGGTTGTGTTGCCTGCCCATTGCCAGAGTCAAGGACATCTCCTCACGGCTTGAGAGGACCTTGGAGTGGGAGGGGAAGGATCCAGTTATTGTGGTCCACGTGGGAACCAATGACATAGGTAGAGCCAGGAATGATGTTCTGCTAAGAGAATTTGAGGATTAAGGTCCCAAATTAAAAAGCAGAATATATATCATCCCTGGATTGTGATCTGAGCCATATGCCAATTGGCAAAGGGTCAAGCAGGTTAGAGAATTAAATGTGTGATTGAAAGAATGGTGTGGGAAAAAAGGGTTTCAATTCATGGGGCACTGGTGTCAGTACTCAGGGAAGAGTGAGCTGTTCCATTGTGATGAGCTCCACCTGAACCAGGCTGGGACCTTGTCCTGGCGAATTGTATAACTAGATGAAGGCATCGGAATGTATAGTAATGTGGGTAAAGACAAGCAGAGTGGGACAGAAAGGGACAGAAAGTTTAACAAAAATTGTATGGAATTGAAGTAAAAAAATGAAATTACAGGTTCTTTATCCGGATGCACAAAACATCTACAATAAGATAGATGGACTAGTGACACAAATAGAAATAAATGATCTAATTGCCATTACAGAGACTTGATTAAAGGTGATCAAGGTTGGGAACTAAATATTCCAGGGTACACAATGTTTTGGAAAGACAGGCAAAAAAGGAGTTGGGATAGAGCTGATAGTAAAGGATGACATAAAGACATTAGCAAGCAAGGATCTGGCTTCAGAGATCATGGAATAGAATCAGCATGAATGGAAAGTAGGAATAGCAAGAGTCAGAAAATACTGGTGGAAGTAGTTTATAGATCCCTTAATAATTGTTATACCATCGGACAGAACATTAAACAGGACATTATTGGAGCTTGTAACAATGGAAATTTAACTATTATAGGGGACATTAATCTTCATGTAGACTGGAACAATCAAATTGGCAAGTGTGGTGAAGAAGATGTGTCTGGAGAACTTTCTGTGTGTCAGATTCTTGGAGCAATACGTTGTGGAACCAATGAGGGATAAAGCTATCGTAGATTTTTAAAAATTCATTCACGGAATGTGGGCTTGGCTGGCTAGGCCAACATTTATTGCCCATCCCTAATTACCCTTGAGAAGGTGGCGGTGAGCTGCCTTTTTGAACCGTTGCATGTCTATGTGGTGTAGGTACACCCACAGTGCTGCTGGAAAGGGAGTTCCAAGATTTTGACCGAGCGACAGTGAAGAAACGTCAATATATTTCCAAGTTAGGATGGTGAGTGACTTGGAGGGGAACTTCCAGGTGGTGGTGTTCCCCTATGTTTGCTGCCCTTGTCCTTCTAGATGGTATTAGTCATGGGTTTGGAAGGTGCTGTCTAAGGAGCCTTGGTGAATTCCTGCAGTGCACCTTGTGGATGGTACACACTGCTGCCACTGTGCGTCGGTGATGGCGGGAGTGAGTGTTTTTGGATGTGGTGCCAATCAAGTGGGCTGCTTTGTTCTGGATTCTTTAGTGTTTTTGGAGATGCAATCATCCAGGCAAGTGGAGAGTATTCCATCACACTTGTGTCTTGTAGATGGTGGACATGCTTTGGGGAGTCAGGAGGTGAGTTATTCCTTGCACAATTCCTAGCCCCTGATCTGCTGTTGTAGCCAAAGTATTTATATGGTTAGTACAGTTTAGTTTCTGGTCAATGGTAACCCCCAGGATATAGATAGTGGGGGATTCAGTGATGTTCATGCCATTGAACGCCAAGGGGTAATGGTTAGATTCTCTCTTGTTGGAGATGGTCATTGCCTGACATTTGTCGGGCATGAATGTTACTTGCCACTTGTCAGTCCAAGCCTGGATCTTATCCAGGTCTTGCTGCATTTGGACATGGACTGCTTCAGTATCTGAGGAGTCACGAATAGTGCAGAACATTGTGCAATCATCAGTGAACATCCCCACTTCTGACCTTATGATGGAAGGAAGGTCATTGCTGAAGCAGCTGAAGGTGGCTGGGCTGAGGACACTACCCTGAGGAACTCCTGCAGTGATGTACTGGAACTGAGATGACCGAACTCCAACAACCACAATCATCGTCCTTTGTGCTAGGTATGACTCCAACCAGTGGAGAGTTTTCTCCCTGATTTCCATTGACTCCAGTTTTGCTAGGGCTCCTTGATGCCACACTCTGTCACATGCTGCCTTGATGTCAAGGGCAGTCACTCTCACCTCACCTCTGGAGTTCAGCTCTTTTGAGCTCCATGTTTGAACCAAGTCTGTAATGAGGTCAGGAGCTGAGTGATCCTGGAGGAGCCCAAACTGAGAGTAAGTGAGCAGGTTGCTAGCACTGTTGATGACTTTACTGATGATTGAGAATGGACTGATGGGGCGGTAACTGGCCAAGTAGGATTTATCAGTGAGGTTGAGTGCCTTGGGCTACAGGAAGATATAGACGGGATGGTCAAATGGGCAGATAAGTGACAGATGAAATTTAACTCTGAAAAGTATGAAGTGATACACTTTGGAAGGAGTAATTTGACAAGGAAGTATTCAATGAACGGCATGACACTAGGAAGTTCTGGTAGGATTTATCCTGCTTTTTATGCACAGGACACACCAGGGCAATTTTTCACATTGCCAGGTAGATGCCAGTGTTGCTTGGCTAGGCCCCGGCAAGTTCTGGAACACAAGTCTTCAGTACTATTGCTGGAATATTGTCAGGACACATAGCCTTTACAGTTTCCAGTGCCTTTAGCCATTTCTTGACATTACGTGCAGTGAATTGAATTGGCGTCTGTGATCACAGAATCATACAGTGCAGAAGAGGCCCTTCGGCCCATCGAGTCTGCATCGACATGTGAGAAACACCTGACCTACCCACCTAAAAATCCCATTTACCAGCACTTGGCCCATAGCCTTGAATGTTATGACATGCCAAGGAATTTTAAAGGATGTGAGGCAACCCGCTTCCACCACCCTCCTAGGCAGCACATTCCAGACCATCACCACCCTTTGGGTAAAAAAAGTTTTTTCTCACATTCCCCGTAAACCTCCTGCCCCTCACCTTGAACTTATGTCCCCTCATGACTGACCTTTCAACTAAGGAGAACAGCTGCTCCCTATCCACCCTGTCCATGCCCCTCATAATCTTGTACGCCTCGATGGGGTCGCTCCTCAGTCTTCTCTGCTCCAATGAAAACAACCCAAGTCTATCCAAACTCTCTTCATAACTTAAATGTTTCATCCTGGGCAACATATTGGTGAATCTCCTCTGCACCCCTCCAGTGCAATCACATCCTTCCTATAATGTGGCGACCAGAACTGCACACAGTACTCCAGCTGTGGCCTCACCAAGGTTCTATACAACTCCAACATGACCTCCCTATTTTTGTAATCTATGCCTCGACTGATAAAGGCAAGTGTCCCGTATGCCTTTTTCACCATCCCACTAACATGCCCCTCCACCTTCAGAGATCTATGGGCACACACGCCAAGGTCCCTTTGTTCCTCAGAACTTCCTAGTGTCACGCCGTTCATTGAATACTTCCTTGTCAAATTACTCCTTCCAAAGTGTATCACTTCATACTTTTCAGAGTTAAATTCCATCTGTCACTTATCTGCCCATTTGACCATCCTGTCTATATCTTCCTGTAGCCCAAGGCACTCAACCTCACTGTTAACCACCTGGCCAATCTTTGTGTCATCCGCAAATTTACTAATCCTACCCCCCACATAGTCATCTATGTCGTTTATATAAATGACGAATAATAGGGGACCCAGCACAGGTCCCTGAGGTACGCCACTGGACACTGGCTTCCAGTCACTAAAGCATCCTTCTGTCATCACCCTCTGTCTCCTACAACTAAGCCAATTTTGAATTCATCTTATCAAATTACCCTGTATCCCATGTGCATTTGCCTCCTTTATAAGTCTCCCACGTGGGACCTTGTTAAAGGCTTTGCTGAAATCCATATAAACTACTTCAACTGGACGACCCTCATCTACACACTTGGTCACCTCCTGAAAAAATTCAATCTAATTTGTTAGGCATGACCTCCCTCTGACAAAGCCATGCTGTCTATCCCTGACCAAACCTTGCCTCTCCGAGTGGAGATAGATACTCTCCTTCAGAATTTTCTCCAATAGTTTCCCTACCACTGACGTAAGACTCGCTGATCAGTAGTTCCCTGGCTTATCTCTACAACCCTTCTTAAATAGCGGAACCACCTTAGCTGTTCTCCAGCCCTCTGGCACCTCCCCCATGGCCAGAGAGGAATTAAAATTTTGGGTCAGAGCCCCTGCAATCTCCTCCCTTGCCCCCCTCAGTATTCTGGGACACAAATCATCTGGACCTGGTGATGCTGGGGACCTCTGGAGGAGGCTGAGATGGATCATCCACTTGGCACTTCTGGCTGAAGATTGTTGCAAATGCTCCAGCCTTATCTTTTGTACTGATGTGCATGGCTCCCCCATCATTGCAGATGGGGATATTTGTGGATTTAATATTGTGTAAGGAAGCAGGGTTCATTAGTGATGTTGTAGAAAAAGATCCACTGGGAAAGAATGATCAATATCATTGAATTCCATTTACATTTGAAAATTACTTGCTCCAATCCTAAACAAAAATATTAAACTTAAACAAAGCCAATTATATAGTTATGAGAGGAGAACTGGCTAAGGTAAATAGACTGAAAGGGATGAAGGTAAATGAGCAGTTAGAAACATTTAAAGAAACAATTCAAAATATTTTTAAAAAATACATTCCGTTGAAAAACAAAAGCTCAGTGAGGAAGACCAATCCATGGCTCACCCAGAAAGTTAAGGATATTATAAGATTACAATGTTGCAAAACACAGTAGCAAACCTGAGGATTGGGAGTGTTTTAGAAACCAGCAGAGGGCAACCAAAACATTGATGAGAAGGTGAAAAATAAAAGATGAGAGTAGGCAGGAACTGGAACTCTCTGTTCCCGCTAGCATCGGGCATGTTTGGCAGCGTGAAGGTCAGTGTGGCAAGAAGGCCAAAAATCAGTTTCACGATGTTGTGAAACCAGGGGCAGGATATTGAGGTTGGCAGTGGGGGCGGGGCCTGCTCGCCAACATGTAAAATGACGTGGGATTTCAATTTTCAGGTCGGTGGGGGCGCAGCCAAATCAACTGCGCCCGCCGACCTGTCAACGGCCAATTGAGGCCATTTAAAAAGTAATTAGACTAGTTAATGGACCTGGTCGTCCAACCTTAAGGTTGTTGGGCAGGCCGGGAGCCCAGGCGGGCTTCAGAAAAAGCATGAAACCTCATACACGGGCAGGATGAGGTGTTATGTAAGTTTTTAAAAATTTAATAAAAGTTTTCTTAAAAGTGATGGACATGTCCCAATTCATGTGACAGTGTCACATGAGAGGACATGTCAGGGAAATTTCATTTCTCTACATGTACCATTTCTAAATTTGGCGCCAATCTTCCTGAGGCAGCACTTAGCATCAGGGAGGTGAGTGCACTCTTTCACATGCACGATAAAGCGCACTCCCGGTTTAGAGAATTCCCCTGCCTGCACAGGGAGCGCATAGCGCTTCCTGGTGGACGTCACGCTGGTCAGGCCTTAATTGGCTTGCCCACGTAAAATGGCGGCGCGCCCCCGATTGGGGGCATCGATTGGACGCGCGCCTGCATTCACCCGCTCCTGAACTTCCCCCCCCAACGGGTGGTAAATTCTTCCCCTGATTAAAATTGCCTGCTCCGCCCATCGGACATTCGGAACTTCATGGTAATGCATCTGCATATCACTATAAGCCCAGACCGCTAGAATCATCCCCCCCACACTGGATTATCTGAGCATGTTGGTGTGCATATATAAGGCATGCACCTGGCGAGCTGCACTTCGGGGGGAACTTGGAGGTGAGTGCACAATAACATTGCACAGCGTCGCCAGGGTCGCCTGTTGGACTTCAAGGTCGAGGCGCAGTGCATTGAGGCAAGGGCACAGGCAAGTCGCTGTTTCCCGGCTGGCTGACAGTGCGGTGCTGTAGCAAAGGCTTCCCTGCGGCTGAGATGAGTTGGTGGGGGCGGTGCAAGGGCTGCACAATGCGGTTGAGGCAACTTGGGCGGGAGGGCAAGGGCTGCGTTGCAGTTGATGGTGGTGCACAAGCTAGTGCAGGGTGACGAGAAGCGAAGCGGCCACACATTAGGGAAACTTTGCATGAAGTGACCATTCCTCCACAGCTAGGTCAGTTCAGACGCAGCCACATTGACATGTTTGGAGTCAGGCCTCTTGCGTATCTGTCCACTCAAGCAATGCAGAGGCATGAAAGTGCCACCAAATATTCCAGAGCTTTTCACCCCTCGCGCACCAACTGCAAACCAATGAGTTTTAGTGGACTGCAGAACAGTTCAGCGACTGGGCAAATTGTACAATCTCCTTGCTAAAGCTGGCCATGGAGTAGTCACTGGTGTAGGTGCTCACAGCCCCTTGCAATGTCATCATCCCGGTTTGGACCAGTCTCCCCCATGGTTCAAGATAACAGTGCAGCCTTGCAGTGTGAGTTAGGAGAATCCCTGCACCTGAGTTGAGAGCACAACATGCAGTCCAGTGGGCGAGTGCTGCTGCCAATTGGTCAGGTGGAATGGAATGGAGGTGGGTGGGGAATTGGGCAGCCATACAGTGCACTAAACTCTGGCCATCCAGTGGTTGCCAGCACTCTCCAGGATGCGTTAAGGGGCCTTCAGACTTAATCAAGAGACGCTCTTAGTGTCTCTCTCTTGCATCCTGCAGGAGGGGTACATCAGGAACATGGAGCCTGGTTGACCTAGCTGTATGCCTCATGGCATACAGAGAATGGAAATGAAGGAGAAAGGAGCGACGGAGGCACCTGGCTGGGCAGAGGGAGGAGCAGCACTGTCTGGGAGAAGGGCGACTGGGACTCCCGCACATGCTGCTGAAGAGCCACAGCAAGTTGTTGCTGGTTGGTGCTAGCCAAAGATGCTGCCTTTCATTCCTGCAGATGACTAAGAACCAGTGTCACTAAAGACTGTGCATGTGTAGGGAACTAGTCAGTCACATCTGCCAGTTGCTGCAGGATTTGTTGTCACAGGGGCATGGAGGGCATCCACTTGCAATGGCTTGAAAGTGACTGCGATGCTCAATTTTTATACTTATGGCTCCTTTCAGGTCCCCACAGGTCTCCTCTGTGGGATCTCACAAGCCTCCACCCACAAATGCATCCATGAATTCATGGCCATCTTTGCGAGGGCATACAACTTTGTGCATTTCGCCTAGGACCAGGAAAGCCAAGAAGCAATTGCGCTGGGATTTGCCCAGATCACATGGTGCCATCAACTACACTCAATGCTCAGATCTCCGTTGCAACATGCGGTCAACTATGTCAACCTCAATGGCTTCCATTCGCTGAATGTTCAGCTGATGTGCGATCACCACAAACGCATCCTGCAGCTTAGTTCCCAGGGATTATCCTCGACTCATACATCGTCAGTCTGTTACAGGTCCCTGAAGTCTTCCAGAGTCCAGAGAGGCTGCAGGGTTGACTCTCAGGGGGCAAGGGCTACCCGCAAAGGACGTGGCTGATCATACCTGTGCGGCGGCCTCAGACTGCAGCAGAGTGAAGGTATAAGGAGGCTCATGCTGCAACTCGCAACTTGGTGGAGCAAACCATTGGGAAGCTGAAAATGAGGTTCCAGTTCCTGGACTGGTCTGGTGAAGCCCTGCAATATAGTTACAGAGGGTGTCATGAATCATCGTCGTCTGCAGCGCCCTTTACAACCTGGGGAGAGGAGCTGTCTGAGGGGAAGATAGAGGAGCTGGACACCTCCTCCAATGTGGAAGACCACGATGGGAATGAGGATGAGGAGGTCCTCGAAGGCGACAATGACGGTGGTGAAGGCATCGCACTGGCCAGACGAGGCAGGTGCACTTGGGAGGCCCTCATAGCTGCTAGATTTGTGGGGGATGATGATGACATGCGGATATTGAATCTGTGAATGTTTGACCCCAGTTCTGGCTGATGGTAGCTGACATACGCTCTGTAATAAGGTTGCTGTCATGGAGATGCAATGGAGGCCCTAATAGTCATTTGATTCCAGGAGGATGATGATGACATACAGTGAGGACACTCCACAGATCTTCACATAGACTCTGTGAATGTCTGACTCCTGTCTGGCTGAGGGCAGCTCATTTGCGCTCTGTGATCAGGGTCATATCATGGAGATGGAGCTGTGAAACTTAGTTGTGCCTGATCCTTTGTCCACCTTCAGCACCTGACCCCTTCAGGAGCACAGCATCACTGGTCACAGATGCTGAAAAGATGGGGACCAGCCCCACTTGAAGGATTTTGAGAGCACACAGGGAGTATGATAAAACTCTGTGATGCCTGCCCATAACATTCTGGCACCAATGATAAGCATCATTGAGGTGCAGGTATCAGTTATGTGTCCAGGTAGTGTGAGGCCAGCCCATCACTTTGGTCTGAAGGCTGCACATAGCACAGGGAAGGGGCCCTGGACTGAGACACCTGCCTTTATCTTGTGCAGGAAGGTTTCACATCTGAATGACATGAACACTGCTCATCAGAACAAGGAGCCATAGGCAGGGAGGCATTCTTGGGAATGTATTAAGAAAGTGAACGTTATGTACAAGTGATTAACACCGATGCTAGGTTGTGCAACTACATCTTTTTAACCTTCCTAAACCTGCCGCTACATCTTGGTGCTCCCTGGACATCCACAGCAGAGGCGGAGGCAGCCAGCTGACTGCTACGCCCTGCCTGTGATGACCTTGGCAGGTGTCCTCTGGAGGGCCGAGATCTGCAGGGCTCTGGCATGCTTTCCGGGACCTGCTGTGTGGCAATGGCACCCTCCTCGGCCTATGGAGGTGGAGCTGCTGGGGTCACAGGAAGAAGGGATGCGGATGGGCTGGACGTTCCTGGAGTCACCTGGTTGGATGGCCGTGGGATGTTGAGCTGCTGATCCTCTTCCCTACGGGTGCCTGACAGCTCCTGGCTGATTCCTTAAGGAGAAGAGGCAGCTGGAGTGAGATCAAGCTGCCCCGCACCCCTCTCATGTACATACTGCTGGAGGCCAACTATGGCGTCAGTGATGGGGTTCAGCCTGCGCAACAGTGCAGGACCGATCCCTGGGTCAAGGTCTCCATGGCGGCCACTATCCTACCAGTGTTGACCTTGGTGTTCTCAGCCTGAAGGTGGACAGGCTCTTCCAACTTGCCTTGCAATCTGAGGAGTGCAGCAGACGTCCCATCCTGATGTTCCTGAGCTTGCCTTTGCAGCTCCAGCAACTGTGACATAACCGAGTCCAGATGCTTGTCATCTGACTCGGACTCAGCATATGTCTGGCTTCCAGCAGTCCTGTGAACCTGGAAAGTCCCTGCCGCCGCCTGCTGTGGATCAGACAGTGCGATGTGCTCACCAGATTGTGATCCCGTGGATTCTAAAACTAGGTTCCAGCAAGGTGTGTGTCTCTGTGCTGGTGGAGGGTGTGAGAACACTGTGACATGGACTTCAGGGAGGGTGCCTCCAGATTCCTCTTCAGAGGGTTCTTCGGGGCTTAGTTGGAGGCCCTGGATCGTGCGCTCCTTTGGTTGTTTGGCAGATGTGCCTGTAAAAGCAAGGGGAGGTAATTTAGTGCACGGCAGTGAAACAGGGCACATCACTCAGAGTATGGTTGTCTGATGGATGTTGCACTGCTGGATCCTCACTTGGTAGACCACCACCGACCTGACCATCAGCACAGGAACAGTCCAGATCCTCGCTAGCCAGCTGGATGGCTGTTTTCAAAGTTCGTGAGTACCTTGATTTCAGGCATTCTCCACTAGTCTGCGACCTATCCCTCTTGTTGTGTGCCTGCTTATCCTGCATGAATAGAGATGGAGAGAGTATAAGTAGGATGCCCGCCAGGCCAGAAGATAAGTATGCCTGGCCTGTATGGGTGGTGAGTCGTCCCATGGACAGGATGAGGACAATGAAAGTGTGTGTGGCAGAGTGAATGGTGATGTCCCTTGAACTGGCAGTGAATGAGATCACTGTGGGTATGTGATGGGTTTGTGAGTGTGTGAGTTGTGAGTGATGAGAAAAGTGACTTACCGTGGTGGAAGGGAGGAGATCATTGCGGCTGTGGGTGGCTGTCCTCTTTTGTAGGGTGTTGGTGCTGACCACCGCTGCCACCACCTCTCATGCTGGATTGGTGGTGTTGCTGCCACACCTGTGGCCAAAGCAGGGGTAGAGGACATCATGCTGGCCTCCACTGAGTCAAAAAGCCGCTTGAGACTTGGTGGTCTTATTACTACTGAATTCAAAGCCTGCATCTCGAAACATACAAATTGCAAAAATGGGTTTTGACAGTTGTTTCAAGTTTCCCTCTGGGATTTGAACAACTCAGCCTTTATCATCGGCTGTGTCATAATACAATGAAGAGACAGAGTAGTGTATCAAAATTTGCTGATGATACCAAGCTAGGTGGAAAGGTAAGCTATTAGGAGGATACAGAGAAGCTACAAAGAGATATAGCAGATGGAGTATAATGTAGGGAAGTATGAAGTTATTCACTTTGGTTGTAAGAATAGAAAGCAAAGTATTTTTAGAAGGTGTGAAACTTCTAAGTGTCGATGTTAAAAGAGACTTGGGTGTGCTTGTACGATGAATGCAGAAAGTTAGCATGCAGATGCAGCAAGCAGTTAGGAAGGCAAATAGCATGTTCGGCTTTACTGCAAGGAAATTGGAATACAAGAATAAAGGAGTCTTGCTACAGTTGTACAGGGTTTTGGTGAGACCACATCTGGTATACTGAGTGCAGTTTTAGACTCCATATTTAAGAAAGGATATACTTATATTGGAGACTGTGCAGCGAAGGTTCACTAAATTGGTCCCTGGGATGAGGGGATTGTCCTATGATGAGAGGCTAAGTAAACTGAGCCTATATTCTCTGGAGTTTCGAAGTATGAGAGGTGATCTCATTGAAAACTACAAGATTCTGAAGGTGCTTGAAAGGGTAGAGGCTGGGAGACTGTTTCCACTGGTTCAGGGGGCACAGTCTCAGGGTAAGGGGCTCATCATTTAGGACTGGGATGAGGAGAAATTACTTCACTCAAAGGGTTGTGAATCTCTGGAATTCTTTACCCCAGAGGGTTGTGGATGCTCCATAATTGAATACATTTAAGGCAGATTTTTGGTCTCTCGGAATTAAGGGAAACGGGGAGGGGTGGGAAAATGGAGTTGAAGCCCAAGATCAGCCATGATCGTACTGAATGGTGGAGCAGGTTCGATGGGCTATACGGTCTTCAGTTGCTCCTATTTCTTGTGTTCTTATTAAGGAAAAGTTTGCAGCATGGAGCGGACAACCACAAATTTGGAAACACAATCAGGGCTGTACTGCAAAATACTTCCTGAAGAGTTGCTTGAGCAACTGCTCTTGATATCAAGGCAGCATATGATGGATATGGTACTAAGAAGCCCTGGAAAAACTGTGGGAATACCCTCCAGTGTCTACAATCATTACTGACACGAAGAATAATTATGATTGTTGGAAATTCAGTAAGTTTCAAGGTACTGGTGGATAAGGAAAACAGGAGTCCTTGGGTTAAGGTGCTTAATTGGGGGAAGACTAATTATAACAATATTAGGCAGGAACTGAAGAATCTAGACTGGAGGCGAATGTTTGAGGGCAAATCAACAATTGACATGTGGGGAACTTTCAAACATCAGTTGATAAGAATTCAGGACCGGCATGTTCCTGCTAGGATGAAGGATAAGCATAAGGAACCTTGGATAACGAAGGATATTGTGAGATTATTCAAAAAGAAAAGGGAAGCATCCATAAGGGCTAGAAGGCTGGGAACAGATGAAGCCCATGGAGAATACAAATTAAGTAGGAAGAAACTTAAGCAAGGAATCAGGAAGGTTAAAAGGGGTCATGAAAAGTCACTGGCAACCAGAATTAAGGAAAATCCCAAGGCTTTTTATACATATGTAAAGGGCAAGAGGGTAGCCAGGGAAAGGGTGGGCCCACTCAGGGACAGAGGTGGGAATCTGTGCGTGGAGCCAGAAGAAATGGGAGAGATACTGAATGAATACTTCTCGTCAGTATTCACCAAAGAGAAGGACTTAGCAGTCGATTTGTCTAGGGAAGAGTGTGTAGGTAGCCTGGATCATGTTGAGATCAAAAAAGAGGAGGTGTTAGGCGTCTTGAAGAATATTAAGGTAGATAAGTCCCCAGGGCCAGATGGGATCTACCACAGAGTACGGAGGGAGGCAAGGGAGGAGATTGCTGGGGCCTTGACAGAAATCTTTGTATCCTCGCTGGCTACGGGTGAGGTCCCAGAGGATTGGAGTATGGCCAATGTTGTTCCATTGCTTAAGAAGGGTAGCAGCGATAATCCAGGAAATTACAGGCCGGTGAGCTTTACATCAGTGGTAGGGAAATTATTGGAGAAGATTCTTCATGACAGGATTTACTACCATCTGGAAGCAAATGGGTGTATTAGTGAGAGGCAGCATGGTTTTGTGAAGGGGAGGTCGTGTCTTACTAACTTGATCGAGCTTTTTGAGGAAGTGACAAAGATGATGGGTTAATTAGTAAGTTTGCAGACGACACCAAGGTTGGAGGAGTTGCAGATAGTGAAGAGGATTGTCAAAGGATACAACGGGATTTAGATTGGTTGGAGACTTGGGCGGAGAAATGGCAAATGGAGTTTAATCCGGACAAATGCGAGGTAATGCATTTTGGAAGGTCTAATGCAGGCAGGAATTACACAGTAAATGGCAGAACCCTTAAGTGCATCGATGGGCAGAGGGATCTGGGTATACAGGTCCACAGGTCACTGAAGGTGGCAACACAGGTGGATAAGGTAGTCAGGAAGGCATATGGCATTGGCAGGGGTATTGAGTATAAAAGCTGGGAAGTCATGCTGCAGCTGTATAGAACCTTGGTTAGGCCACACTTGGAATATTGCATGCAATTCTGGTCACCACATTACCAGAAGGATATAGAGGCATTAGAGAGGGTGCAGAGGAGGTTTACCAGGATGTTGCCTGGTCTGGAGGTTATTAGCTATGAGGAGAGGTTGGAGAAACTCGGATTGTTCTCACTAGAGTGATGGAGATTGAGGGGCGACTTGATAGAAGTTTACAAAATTATGAGTGGCATAGACAGAGTAGATAGTCAGAAGCTTTTTCCCAGGGTGGAAGGGTCAATTACTAATGGACATAGATTTAAGGTGAGAGGAGAAAACTATAAAGGTGATGTGTGGGGCAAGTTTTTTATGCAGAGGATAGTGAGTGTCTGGAATTCGCTGCCAGAGGAGGTGGTGGAAACAGGTACGATAGTGGTGTTTAAGAAGCAGCTTGACAAATACATGAATAGGATGGGAATAGAGGGATACGGACCCAGGAAGTGCAAAATGTTTTAGTTGATGGGCAATATGACTGGTGCAGGCTTGGAGGGCCCAAGAGCCTGTTCCTGTGCTGTACCTTTCTTTGTTCTTTGAAGTCAATCATCTCAACTCCAGCGAGTTTCAGCAGGGAACTGCCTTAGTCCAACTGTCTATATGTACTTAACTGACATACTTGACTTCATCATAAAGTCAGGATTGGGGCCGTACAACAATATTACTGCAGCGTTTAACTCTGTTCATAACTCTGTTTGTAATGAGGTGGCTGGTGCCAGCTTACAGCAAGACTTAGGCAGCATCCAGATTTGGGCTGACAAATGGCAAGTAACAATTGTTCCACATAAGTACTAAACAATGACTATTAGTGCATTGAGGTAACTGTGGGTGGAATTCAACACCATCCGCTGGCGGGTTTGGTGGCGGGGGGACATTCAATCTGGTGGGAGGGTGGCAGGCCGGGACCCCACCATCCTCATGCCACTGCCCCAGTTATGGTGGGGAGGCCCATGGATGTCCTTCCTACACTGCTGCCAATTGAGGCCATTACTTGGGCAATAAATGCCTACTTAAGGGCCTCATTCCACCGCTGCTGGCATTCACACCTTAGTGTGTTTGCTTGAGGGCACCTGGGTGGGGGACCGTTATTGGACATTCAGTGTCTGATTGAGGGACACGGCATCAGAAAAGGGGTACATCTGAAAGCAGCCTCCCTGCCCTTGCTGCCGACACCCCCCTCATGACCCCCATCTGCAACCTCCATCCTACCATCATTAACCTGTGCCTGGGTCCATGGCAATCCATGGCTTTTGGTAGATGTAGTATTCCCAGAAGCCATCGCATCCCTGGTGGCACTGCTGAGCAATGAAGAGCTGTCGGCGTCTGATTGGCCAGCAGCTCCTGACAGGCAGGACTTCTGCCCCTCTACCCTTGGTGTCCCTGAACCCAGGGAAGGCCTGCCGCTGCTCAGTTAAGTGCCTGATTGGCACTTAATACTGGCGGGTCTTCCTGAAAAGAGGTAATGTGGGCCCCTCGCTGGTTCTCCAGCTGTCACCTCCATTAAATATAGCCCATTGAGCGCTATGAACAGGATATATTGCAGTGCTTCAACAAGATTACTTCAACATCTGTTAGGTCCATGATCTCTAATAGCAAGAAGGACAAGATCAGCAGTCGCTTTCATATTCCTCCATGTTGCATGCATCATCTTAACATGGACATATAATGCTGTTTCTTCATTAGCACTAGGTCAAAATCCTGGAACTCCCTACCTAATATCGTCATGCCAATGGTATCAAGACAAAACTCCAGTGTTTCAAGAAGAAGGCCCACTATCATCACCTCAGGGCAACTACAGATGGGCGATAAATGCAGCTTTGCTAGTGTCGTGCATAACCAAACAACAATTAAAAAATAACTGGACACATTCACCTTAGTGCTTTTCCCCAACATGGTGCTCGAAATAGGGAACTTTTACAGCACAGCTAGAAATTAGATGATTGACAAATTAATACTTACTGGCGAGAGGGCTCATTTCAACAGCTGACATGTTAGTGACCTTTGACATCTGCAGTTCGACCCGGTGGTATTCATAAATAGTTCTTCTGCGTACATCTGCAATGTAGAATGTACTATTGAAAGGTTATAGTTTTGCACTGATGTGTTTGCAGTTTGTTCTTAATAATGATTTTTTTTTTACATTTAAGGTGTTGGTAGTTCGGGAATACAATAACCTTCCCAAGCCTGCTGTTATTTTTTTAATTGCTTGAATGGCATATGATTCTAAAACATACACTAATATGACAAAAATAAAACTATCCACAGTTAAGGATAGATAATTGCTGCTGTACAACTAAAAGGGGCTACAAAATACTTGCTTCTTAATTTATTTGGCTCCTTCCATCTCAAGTGCAGGAGAGCATTTATCAAACAAAATCTGTTCTTACATTGAACGAAAACTAGCCCAGAGGGTTGTTTTTCAGCATGTTAAACACAAAAAGGTTAAATATTCACATCAGAGACATAAAAGAAAGAAAGTCTGCCCACAGCCATGCTGCTAACACCATGGCTGGAATTTTTCCCTTGTGCCTAAAGTTCCATGGCAGGACCCGGAGCCCGGAGTGTTCCCCGTTGCTGGTGGGAGGGGACGATTCTGCCCAATGAGTGCAGCCATGCCGAGATATGTACGCTTGCCTATCACACAGGAAGTTTTAAATGGTGGTAAAAGAAGAACTTGCATTTCTATAGCGCCTTTTACAACGATAGGGTGCCTTTTCTGTTGTAACATAGGGAAATGTAGCAGCTAATTGTACAAAGCAAGGTCCCAGAAACACCAGTGAAACAAATGAACAGATGATCTGTTTCAATGGTGCTGGCTGAAGGAAGGGCAAATACGTATTAGCTCAGACACCAGGAGAAATCCCCTGCCCAATTTTGATTAATATCTTTTCTTTATTTGTCATGGGACATGTGTAGCTATCACTGGCAAGGCCAGCATTTATTGTCCATGCCCAATTGCTCTTGAGAAGTTGGTCGTGAGCTGCCTTCTCCAAACACTGCAGTCCACGTGGTGTAGGTGTACAGTGCTATTAGGGGTGGAATTTCAGGATTTTGACCCAGTGACAGTAAGCAATGCTAATATATTTCTACGTCAGGATGGTGTGTGGTTTGAAGGCGAATTTGCAGGTGCTAGGGTTACATGCACCTGCTGTCCTTGTTCTTCTAGGTGGTGGAGGTTGTGGGTTTGGAAGGTGCTGTTGAAGTAACCTGGGCAAACTGCTGGAGTGCTTCTGGAAATGGTGCACACTGCTGCCACTATGCATCGGTGGTGGAGTTGGTGAATGTTTAATGTGGTGGATGGGGTGCCAATCAAGTGGGCTGCTTTGTCCTGGATGGTGTTGATGATTTTTTGTGAACATACGAAATAGAAGCAGAAGTAGGCCATTGGCCCTTCAAGCCTGCTCCATCATTCGATAAGGTAATGACTGATCAGTTTGTGTTTCGATTTCCACACTCCCACCTATCCCTGATAACCTTTGATTCTCTTGTCTAACCAGAATCTACCTCTGCCATAAAGATATTCAATGACTCTGCCTCCACTACCTTCTGAGGCAGAGATCGAACAACCATCCGAGGGAAAAAATTCTCCTCATCTCTGTCCTAAAAGGGCGATCCCTAATTCTAAAACAATGCCCCCTGGCTCTGGACTCATCCACCAGGGGAAACATCCCTTCCATGTCCACCTTGTCAAGGCTGTTCAGGATCTTATATACTTCAATCAAATCACCCCTCACTCTTCTAAACTCCACTGGAAACAAGCCCAGTTTGTCTAACCTTTCTTCATAAGACAACCCACTCATTCCAGGTATCAATCTAGTAAACCTCCTCTGAACTGACCTCCAATGCATTTACATTCTTCCTTAAATAAGGGGACCACAACTGCACAAATATTCGAGATCTGGTCTCACCAATGCCCTATATAACTGGAGCAAAAACATCCTTACTTTTATGTTCAGTACCTCTCTTAATAAAGGATAGCATTCCATTAGCCTTTTTAATTACTTGCTGTATCTGCATACTAACGTTTTGTGAATCATGGACTAGAACAGCTAGATCCCTCTGCACTTTGGAATTCTGTAGCCGTTCTCCATTTAAGTAATACTCTGCTTTTTTATTCTTCCTGCCAGTGAACAACTTCAAATTTTCCCACATTCTACTCCATCTGCCAGATTTTTGTCCACTCACTCAACCTATCTATATCCATCTGCAATCTCCTTATGTCATCTTCACAATATACTTTTCCACCTTATCTTTGTGTCATCTGCAAATTTAGCTCCCATGCCTTCACTCCCCTCACCTAAGTCAATGATATAAATCGTAAAATGTTGAGGCCCCAGTACAGACCACTGCGGGACTCCACTCGTCACATTCTGCCAATCAGAAAAAAACCCATTTATGCTTACTCTCTGCTTTCTGCCAGCCAGCCAATATTCTATCCATGCTAATATGTTACCCCCTACACCATGAGCTTTTATTTTCCGCAATAATCTTTGAAGAGGCACCTTATCAAATGCCTTCTAGAAATCCAAGTACTACAGGCTCTCCTTTATCCACAGCATATGTTACTCCTTCAAAAAACTCTAATAAATTGGTTAAACACTAGTTCCCTTTCACAAAGCCATGCTGACTCTTCCTGATTACCTTGAGTTTCTCTAAGTGCCCAGCTATAAACTCCTTAATAATCGATTCTAACACCTTCCCCACCACTGACATCAAGCTAACTGGCCTATAGTTTCCTGTTTTCTGTCTCCCTCCCTTCTTGAATAGAGGGCTTATATTTGCTACTTTGATGTCTGATGGAACCTTTCCAGAATCCAGGAAATTTTGGAAAATTAACACCAATGCTACATCATTAGCCACCTCTTTTACGATCCTAGGATGAAGTCCATCAGGACCTGGAGACTTGTCAGCCCCCAGTCCATCAGTTTGCTCAGTGCTGCTTCCCTGGTGATTGTAATTTCACCAAGTTCACCTCTCCCTTCCACCTCCTGATTTACAGCTATTACTAGAATGTTTTTGTATCATTTATAGTGGACAGAAGCTTCTACCTGAAATCCTATCATGCCTAATTTTGGAACTGAATTCAACAAATCTTGTAATTTATGGGCTAATGGCAGTAGAAATGACCACAAAAGCCATTATTTTGTTGGAAAATACCACTTTTTTCACTGATGTCCTTTAGTGAAGGGACTCTGCTACCCCTACCCAGTCTAACCTACAAGTAACGCTAGTCCCACACTATATGATTGGCTTTCTCATTTAAGGGGAGGCTTGATGCACACATGAGGGAGAAGGAAGTAGAAGGAATTGGGGGCAGCATAGGAAGAGGTAATTAGAGTATGCGCAAGCTTGTGTGGAGTGTAAACATGGACATGGTCTGCTGGGGTTTTCTGTCAATTTGCTGTAGACAGTTTTTTCAAAGCTAGTACAAAATATTCCATGCAAATTATTTTAAGATGTCTGTTGAAAATTAATAAATATGGCAGTGAAGCAATTAACATTTTCCAATAAGAAATGCATGCTTATAATTTCAGTTACAAACACAGAAATCTTTGCACAGGCTTTGGATAACCTGCCTTATTAGGAACAGTAGTTAGCCATTTAATTTCCTCAGGGAAGACTTTTATTTGTCTGCATATTTTACTGTTCGTCCTTGGCATTGCTACGCCTCACAATAGGTTTGACCCTGTGGGTGTTGAAGGCAAAACTTTACCCCAGTTCCACTGTTCAAAGATACAAAAAGAAGTAATCTATATAAATCGAATATTCGGCTGACTTATTTACAGCTTGAAGACCCAACTTCATCACTTTTGCTGGCAGTTGTTAATGAAAAAGGATAGAAAGTATATAAAAGCGGAATTAATATTCAGCAAGTTACCTCATCTCCTTTATTAAACGTTTTCTTTCTCTTGTTTCCTTTGGATTATCTGAGAACACTCACTCCTGCTTCAATTTGTATTTGAACAATATCATAAATGTAATATAATCACTGCATATGGTTACAAAAGAGTCAAGGGAAAATATTTGAACAAGAAAGTTGGGCTAAAGGAGAAAAATCTAAGATTTTATAATCTGTGATGCAGTCTGTAGTTTCAAAGCTGTGCTTTTTGAGACAGATCCTAATTGAAAAGGGAAACTGAAAATGGAAATTGAGAAAGGAAACTGACCCTCCCAGTTTCTAAGGTAACTAAAACTGAAACTGAGATTGGAAACCAAAACTTCTGGGAAGATTGAAACTGGTTGAAATTATCTAAAAGGTCAAGGACAGCCCCCAGAGCTCATAAGTAAATAAGGAGTCCAATAGTGCAGTACAGGCAGGCTGAACACAAGTAACAGGAGCAGCAGTAGGCCATATGGGGTGTCGAGCCTGCTCTCCTATTCAATACAATCATGAACGATCTTGGGCTTCAAGACCACTTTATTGTCCATTCCCATATGCCTTGATTCCCTGAAAATCAAAAAATCTGTCTAATGTAGACAGAAGAGAGAGGCTAGATCCAGAAGCTAGGAACAAGCAAAGATATAGTTGCTGCAGCTGTTTCTGCTACTTGAAAATAACATTAGTGGATCTATGCCATCTACACTGTTATAAGCAGAGTTGCGGAGGTACTGTAGACGTGTGCCATTTTTGTTGAAG
Source organism: Carcharodon carcharias (assembly GCF_017639515.1). Classification (NCBI taxonomy): domain Eukaryota; kingdom Metazoa; phylum Chordata; class Chondrichthyes; order Lamniformes; family Lamnidae; genus Carcharodon; species Carcharodon carcharias. Next base: position 62,661,390 of record NC_054469.1, read on the forward strand.
ACTGCTTGCCTGGAATTTGAGTTGGTTATGCTCTGCTGTCAGTTGAGGATCAGGTTAAATCCTAAAAGAAGAGCAGCTGAAATTCTTTGTGAGGAAGACAGAGTTCAGAAGGACATTGTGACTGAGGCTGATGACATATATGCTGGATTGACTGCCAAGCCAATTCATAAGATCTGTCCTAGTTGTACCTGCCATTTAACATGTAACTTATAGTTTATAATCAACCACAATTTGCCTGTTAATTTATGTTTAACTTATGTTGATTCTGGGTTTCAGAGTATAGGTGGTTATCCAAGGTAGTATTTAATGCTTGCTTTGTTTGACTTGTGTATAGTAAAAACTCTTTTGTGTTAATCTGTAGAATTTTGTGGCTTCATTCGTTCAGTAAATAAGTGGGATTTTGGATTTCTTCTTTTTAAATAAAAGTTAGTGGTCTCAACTGAGATTACAATGTGATCCATAAAACTAACTGAAATTAATCTTACTCCACCACATATTTTGATTTTATAATATGTATGATTAGCTGCTCTTCTCTCTTTCCTTATAAACCTGACTGACTTTACAACGTAGAACACCTAAACTTCACATTTTTCTCAGGCACCACAGTGAGCATAATTTATTCAATCTTCAGAATTTTACTAGCTTAAAATTATTATATTTGAATGCTGAAGGCTTTTTACACTAGTCCTTTCCAGCCTATTTTCGATATATCCATATTCTATATATCCATTCCAAAAATGCATAAGTCTCTCTTGCACTTATCTAGCACAATACTTAGCTTGCATCTAATTTAGTTTTCAATTAAAAATTGCAGAATCTAAATGCAAATTGTGGGAACATTATTAATTAGGTACAGGGTATTTCATTCTCTAGGGTGATTGTTTCCTAGTCGATATCTGCAGATTACATGAGCTCTTTGACTTTGCTGTCGAAAGCAAGTAGTAATAGGTCATCCTTCACAGTCTGCACAGTGACAGCGTAAAATTTTCCTCTGTCTATATATCTTCAAAATAGCCACTTGTTTTGAAAAATATAATTGCAGTAGGCTTGAGAACAGGTAATATATTACTGTGCAACCTTATCTCCTGACCTCTACTCCATATGAAAAATTCAAGTTCAAGTCTTTGCTTTGGTAAAGCATAGATGCTTTTACAATACAATAACCATTGGTTATCCATTTTGGTCACCTAACTTGATTTGTCGAAAACTGATGCACAAAAAAATACCAGCTAGCCCATCAAGCCTGTTCCAAAAGGTAGTGTTGCAACTAAGTATCATGACCCCCAGTGTTCTCCAGCTCGTAGCAGCCACATAATTTCTTGGAAATTCAAAACATCAGTAAAAAAAAAAGTAGGCCTATTTGGGGTAGAAATGCAATTCTGAGAAAGTCCTCTCTGACCTATTCTGCTATTGCTTTTTGATTAGATTACAATCTTGCTTTCCCGTCCAAATTTGTAATACCACATCCCATATTTTTCTGTCATCCATGGACAATTCACTCTGCACTTTCATCCAGGTCATTAATATAGATAGTAAAGAGTAATGGTCCTATCACTGAAGCCTGGGACCAGAAGACCATAAGTGTGAGCAGAAGTAGGCCATTCAGTCCTTCAAGTCTGCTTCGCCATTGAATAAGATCATGGGCAGCATTTTGCCCTTGGTGGGTGAGCAGGCCCCACCGGCTCGGCGGTGGATGGGCAGCCGAGCCCCACTGCCGAAATGGGGCCCGCCGCCATTTTGAGAGCGTCCTGCCCAACAGAAAGCTCTGGGGGGGGGGTGGTGGTGGTGGTTGGAGGGATTCCCCATTTGTCAAAGTGTTATCTTTCACACATGTGCGCGAAAGAGCACACTGCTCCCTGAGGCAAAGTGCTGTATCAGGGAGTTTACTGACAGGTAAGAAAAGTCAAAAAATAGAGAAATATTAAAATTATTAACGTCCCCCTCATGTAACAAGCTCACACAAGATGGGACATGTTAATAAGAAACACAAAGTTTATTCAATTTTTAAAAAATGGAGATGAAACTTCATCCCGCCAGGGGATGAAGTTTCATGAATGATCTGGAGCCCATTGGGGCTCCAGGCCTACCCACCAGCCTTAAGCTTGGACGGGCAGGGTCTTTAACAAGGTTAATTAGCCTGTCGATGGCCTTAATTGGCCATTGACAGGTCAGCGGGCGGACAGCTGATTTCGCTGTCCGCCCGCCTTCCTGAAGATTTAAATGGACCGGGATGATGTCGGGGGTTCCTACCAACGTCATCCCGCGTCATTTTCCCCTCAGCGAGCGGGCCCCGCCCCCAAATCACCGAGGGGAAAATCCTGGCCCATGTCTGATCTGATAATCCTCAACTTCACTTTCCTGCCTTTTCCCCATAACCCTTGATTCCCTTACTAATTAAAAATCTGTCTATCACAGCACTGAATATACTTAATGACCCAGCCTCTACAGCCCTCTGTGGTAAAGAATTCCACAGATTCACGACCCTCTGAGAGATGAAATGCCTCCTCGTCTCTATTTTAAATGGGTGACCCCTTACACTGAAATTATGCCCTCTGGTCCTACACTGTCCACAAGGGGAAACAACCTCTCAGCATCTACCCTGTCAAGACCCCCAAGAATCATATATGTTTCAATAAGGTCGCCTCTCATTCTTCTAAACTCCAATGAGTACAGGCCCAACCTACCCAACCTCTCTTCATAAGAAAATCCCTCCATACCCGGGATCAACCTAGTGAACCTTCTCTGGGCTGCCTCCAATGCCATTATATCTTTCCTTAGATAAGGAGACCAAAACTGTTCACAGTATTCTAGGTGTGGTCTAACTAGTGCCTTGTATAGTTTTAGCAAGATTTCCCTATTTTTTTGAATTCCATTCTCTTTGAAATAAAGGCCAACATTCCAGTTGTCTTCCTTATTACCTGTTGAACTTGTATGTTAGCTTTTGGGCATTCATGCACAAGGACTCCCAAATCCGTCTGTGCTGCAGCCTTCTGCAGTCTTTCTCTAATTAAATAATATTCAGCTCCTCTATTCTTCCTGCCAAAGTGCAAAACCTCACACTTTCCCACATTATATTCCATCTGCCACTCTTTTGCCCACTCACTTAACCTGTCTATTTCCCTCTGTAGAATCCTTGTGTCACCCTCACCACTTGCTGTCCTACTTATTTTTGTATCATTCCCAAATTTGGCGACAGTGCATTCACTTCCCTCATCTAAGTCAATAGTACGTATTGTAAATAATTGTGGCGCCAGCACTGTGGCACTCCACTAGTTACAGGCTGCCATCCTGAAAATGAAACCCTTATCCCAACTTGCTGGGCAGAATTGGTGGGCGGGCGGACCCCAACAGCTCAGCGCCGGGTGGGCAGCCGAACTCCGCCACTGATACAGGGCCCGCCGCTATTTTGAGTGGGCGGGCCAATCAAGGCCCACACAGAGGCCTGTCCGACAGGAAACGCTATGCACTTCCTGTGCAGAGGGGGAGGGATTCCCCACCTGTCAAAGTGCGCTCTTTCACGCATGCGCGTGAAATAGCACACTGCTCCCTGAGATCAAGTGCTGTCTCAAGGAGATTACTGACAGGTAATAAAACTCCAAAAATAGAAAAATATTGCAATTATTAACATGTACCCCTCATGTGACAATGTCAGACGAGATGGGACATGTTAATAAGAAACACATAAACTTTATGAACTTTTTAAAAACAGACCTGAAACCTCATCCCGCCAGTGGATGAAGTTTCATGTATAATCAGGAGCCCGCTGGGGCTCCTGGCCTGCCCGCCAGCCTTAAGCTTGGATGGGCAGGGTCTTTAACAATCTTAATTAGCCTGTCAATGATTTCGCTGTCTGCTCGCCTTCCTGGAAATTTAAAGGGACCAGGATGACATCGAGGGTTCATCCCAACATCATCCCGTGTCATTTTCCCGTCGGTGAGCGGGCCCCACTCCCAAATCGCTGACGGGAAAATCTTGGCCTTTGTCTTCTATTAGTTAGCCAATCCTCTATCCGTGCTAATATACTACCCCCAACACCATGGGCTCTCATCTTATTAAGTAGCATTACATGCGGTACCTTATCGAACACTTTTAGGAATCGAAATATGTTACATCTACTGGTTCCTCTTTAAATATCCTGCTAGTTACCTCCTCTAATAAATTTGTCAGGCATGATTTCCCCTTCATGAAGCCATGCTGACTCTGCTTGATTATATTATGCATTTCTAAATGCACTGCTATTACATCCTTTATAATAGATTCTAACATTTTCCCATTGACAGATGTTAAGCTAACTGACCTATAGTTACCTGTTTTTTGTCTCCATCCCTTTTTGAATAAGGTTACAAGTTTTCCAATCCTCTGGAACTTTTCCAGAATCTAAGGACCAGTGCTTATCTCTGTAGCAACTTCCTTTAATATCCTAGGATGCAACCTGTCAGGTCCAGGGTACTTTTCGGCCTTGAGCCCCATTAATTTCCCTTGTACTTTTTATCTAATGATAGTTACTGTATTTATTTCCTCCCCCTCTTTTGCCACTTGATTATTTAGTATTGGAATGCTATTCCTGTCTTCTACCATGAAGGCTGAAGCAAAGTATTTATTCAACTCCTCTGCTATTTTCTGGTTCCCCATTATTATTTCTCCAGCCTCATTCTGTAAGGGGCCTATGTTCACTTTGGCCTCTTTCTTCCTTATTATATATTTAAAGAAGCTCTAGCTGTCTGTTTTTATATTAGTTGCTGGTTTACCCTCAAAGTTTATTTTCTCCCTCTTTTTTTATTTTTTTGGTCATCTTTTGTTGGTTTTTAAAACTTTCCCAATCTTCTGGCTTACCAATAACTTTTGCCATGGGAACTCCAATTGGCAACTGATCTCCAAACAGGACCACTACTATCAATAACAACCCTTCGTCTACAAGAATGGAACAAGTTTGTTCCCCAATTTAGGATCTGCCCCCCATTCAACCCAACTTTATCTTTAAAAGTAATACAAGGCTGGATTTTACACCTCCCTGCCAGCAATTTGAAGGTTCTGAATGGCGCTGGGGGCTGGGGGGGTGGTGGGTGCTCGTAAAATCCAGTGTATGCACTTCCCACCCCCTACCTGCCCATCCAGATCCTGAAATGTTACGGTAGAGGTGGCGGGTGTTGATGGAGCCATCAGCCCTTGGGCCTATTCATGCTCTTAAGTGACCAATTAATGGCATCATCCCACCCCTGCTGCTATTTTAGCCACATATGGGGAGGGCCATGCCAAGCAGGTAGCCCATCAGCTTTCTCTGCACAGGCAGATGTCGGGCAAGGGCAGTCGGGGGGGGGGGGGGGCACTGCCTGTGAGGGTCCATTGTGCCCATCGTGGACATCTCCCCACCCTAAAATCACACCTCCCTCTGTACTCCCCCCCCACTCCCCACCGGGCTCTCTGCAGCAGACCCCCACCCCCCTCAACCTCCTGCCATACCCTGCCAACCTGACTCTGGAAAATTTCATCCCCCACACCCCTGCCCGTCCCCCCCTCAAACACCCTCCAAACCTATCTTGGTGTCCAGCTAGAGTGATGATCTCCACTGTGGGGTCTTTGTAGTCCCAGCAAGGACCACCGCTTGTGCCTGCCATCTAATCGGCTGGCAGGTTTCTGAGGTGGGATTTCCGGCCCCTGTTAGAAATCCTGCCTTCAGCCTATTAATGGTCATTTGGCTGTTAAATGGCAGCCGTTCATCCTATAGCAGACTCCCCACTGATTTATTTTGGTGGTGGGGGATTGCGAGGGCGGTATTGGCGGCGGGGCCCATGTTGTTCTGCAAGATCCAGCCCTCAGTCGTGACATCTTGTCAATAGCTTTTTGGAAGTCTGAGGTGAGGGAGGTGAGGACTTGAGGGCCTGATGGTCACGATTAAAACTGGACCAAAGTTCCAGTAAACGGAGACGGGCCTTTGAGCCTATTGGCCTCATCATTCGCCGGTCTCTGTTGCCACCTAGGGCCTGGATCCGGAGACAGCAAGCCAAACTCCATCCCATACCCACCCACCCACCCGGGATGAAAATATGATGGGTAGGAGCTTCCTTAACGGAGACAGGTTTGAGGAATCAGGAACTTGCCCAAATCACACATCCCGTCTCCCTCATGGAAACTCGGCCCAATGTGTCACTTCACCATGTAAGAACGATAGGAGAAATAAAGTAGGGAATTATAGGCTGATTAATCTAATGGGGCAGTTGTGGGGCAGTTACTGGTATTTGTTATGGAATGACTGAGCATTTGGGTAAATCAGAGAGTCAGTATGAATTTGTAAAAGGGCAGCTTTAATAGGAACATAGGGGCACAGGAACATGGGTAAACTATTTTGCCCTGCAACTCTGTTACATGTCATTCAATGAGATCATGGCTGACCTGCAAGCAACTCCATATTCCTGCCTTTGCCCAGATCCCTAATGCCTTTAGTTAACAAAAATCAATCCCAGTTTTAAAGTTAACAATTGGCCTAGCATCAATTAGTATTTGGGGAAGAGAGTTCCAAACTTCCACCAATATTTGCAGTAGGAAGAGTGTCCTAATTTCACATCTGAACAGTCGGGATCTAATTTTTTGATCACAGTGCCCAATCTTAGAATTTCCAACCAGCGTAAATAGTTTCTCTCCAACTACCTTAACTGTTCCCCTGCCCTTAAACTTTCTAAATTCCAGGGAATGCAATTCTAGGTTGTGTAATTCCTGATTGTAATTTTTCAGTCGGCGGGCAGGCTCGGCAGGAGCGGTCGCGGAACTAACCGCCACCTGCGATCGGCTCTGCACCGCCATTTTATGCAGGCGGGCCAGTTAAGGCCCACCCAGCGTAAGACGCGAGCAGTAGCCCGGCGCCTCAGGGAGATTGATGTGCTTTTGAAATAAATAAATGGGTCGAAAACTTAATTAAAGATGCCCCCTCATGTGACTGGGTCACATGAGATGGGGCATGTTTTTATAGTTCAGGAAAAATTTTAATTTCATGCGTAAAAGCTTTAGGAAACCTCATCTCGCTCGTGGGTGAGGTTTCTTAAAAAATGTGAAGATGTTAAGGTTGGATGGGCAGCGTAAACAACTACCTTAATTACTTCCTTAACGGTCTTAATAGGCCGCTTAAATATCGGCAGCTGACTCTGGGGGCACCCACCAAACGAAACATCGCAAGGCAGCACGATGGCGTTGGGACGCACGGTCTGATGGCGCAGGCCTGTCGGGTCCGACCCCGCAAGCCGACTGAAAAATTCAGGCCCAGGTATCTTTCTTGTGAATCTATGCTGCACTTCCACCAGAGCCAATATATCCTTTCCAACACTTGTTATCCAGAATTGCTACAGCTACACAAATCCCTGGTTAAATCATACCTGGAGTCCAGGTTTGGTTGAACCAGGGCTTTGTATAGCTGTGGCATGACTTCCTACTCCCACAACCCCCTTTGTATTCTAGGACCCAAAAGATAAAGTTCAGCACTTCATTCACCATTTTGATTATTGTTTTGTATCTGTTTATGACATTTTAATAACCTATGTATCTGGATGCCCAAGCTTATTTGGCTCCCCAATGTTTCTTGCTTTTCATCATTTAGAAAGTAGCAAATTCTATCTCTTTTGGGTTCAAAATAGATGACCTCACATTTGCCTATGTTGAAATCCATTTGCCACAGTTTTCTCCATTCACTTAATCTATCAATGGTTCTTTGTGATGTTATGCTCCCATCTACACTGTTTACAAATCTGTCTATCTTTGTCTTTTTGGAAAATCCAGATATGTGGGTTTCCATTCCATCATCTAAGAAGTTAAGTAAATAAAGTGAATACTTCAGCAACCACCACTGATCCCTATGCAACATTACTAGGCACATTCAGTCAATTAGAGTACCTGCCCATTATCCTTACTCTCTCCTGCCGTTCAGCCATTTTCCTAGCCAACTCAATAATTTGCCTTCAATTCTCTGAGTTTCATCCTTAGCTAACAGTCTCCTATGAGGAACTTTATCAAAACCTTTATAAATAACATTCATAGACATTCCTCTGTCCACTACTTTAGTTACCTCCTCAAAGAAATTTAGTTGAGAGCAAGGTGGTGGCGTCATGGTATTATCACTAAACTAATGACCCAGGGTAATGGTCTGGGGATGTGGGTTTGAATCCAACCATGGCAGATGGTGGAATTTCAATTCAATAAAAACCTGGAATTAAAAGTCTAATGATGACCATGAAACCATTCTCATCAAAATCTGTCTTTACCTAGTTTGGCCTACATGTGACTCCAGAACCACAGCAATGTCATTAACTCTTAACTAGCCTAACAAACCACTCAGTTGTGTCAAACCGCTATGAAGGAATGGAGCTGGAGAGACTGCTCAGCATCGACTTAGGAAATGACAACGGTAAACTCAGCCCTGTCGATTCCTTAGTAATATCTGGAGGCTTGTGCCAAAATTGGGAGAGCTGCCTCACAGACTAGTCAAGCAACAGCCTGACATAGTCATCCTCACAGAATCATGCCTTACAGATAATGTCCCAGACACAACCATCGCTGGCAGAAAAGACCCAGCAGAGGTAGTGGCACAGTGGTATACAGTCAGGAGGGCGTTGCCCTGGGAGTCCTCAACATCGACTCTGGACCCCATGAAGTCTCATGGCATCAGGTCAAACATGGACAAGGAAACCTCCTGCTGGTTGCTATGTACCATTGCCGTCGCCACCCAGCACCCCCTCACCTCTTAACTGATGAATTAGTGCTCCTCCAAGTTGAACATTACATGGACGAAGCACTGAGGGTGGCAAGGGCACAGAATGTACCCTGGGTGGGGGGCTTCAATGTTCATCACCAGGAGTGGCTCAGTAGCACAACCATAGACTGAGCTGGATGAGTCCTTAAGGACATAGCTGCTAGATTGGGTCTGTGGCAGTTGGTGAGGGAACCAACAAGACAGAAAAACACCCTTGATCTCATCCTCACCAATCTGCCTGCTACAGATGCATCTGTCCATGACAGCATTGGTAGGAGTGAACACCTTGTGGAGACTAATCCTTGTGGAGACAAAGTCCCATCTCCACCTTGAGGATACCCTCCATCTGCTGTGTGGCACTACCACCGTGGGCATCCATGAGGCACTGTGAACCATCAGCAGCAGAATTCTACTCGCCCACAATCTGTAACCTTATGGCGTGGCATATCCCCCACTCTACCATTATCACCAAGCCAAAAGATCAACTTTGGTTCAATGAAGAGTGCAGGAGGGCATGCCAGGAGCAGCACGAGGCAAATCCAAAAATGAGGTGTGAACTTGGTGAAGCTATAACACAGGATTACTTGCCTGCCAAACAGTGTAAACAGCAAGGAATAGACGGAGCCAAGTAATCCCACAACGAACGGATCAGATCTAAGCTCTGCAGCCCTGTCTCATTCAGTCATGAATGGTGGCGGACAATTAAACAACTCACTGGAAGAGGAGGCTCCACAATTATCCCCACTCTCAATGATAAGGGAGGTCAGCACATCTTTGCAAAAGATAAGGTTGAAGCAGTTGCAACAATCTTCAGCAAGAAGTGCTGAGTGGATGATCCATCTTTGCCTCCTCCTGAGGTCCCCACCATCACAGGTGCCAGTCTTCAGCCAATTTGATTCGCTCCACATGATATCAAGAAATGGCTGAAGGCACTGGATAGTGCTAAGGTTATGGGTCCTGACAGTGTTCTGGCAATAGTACTGAAGCCTTGTGCTCCAGAATTTTCTGTGCCACTAGCCACTGTTCCAGGATAGCTACAACACTGATATCTACCTGGCAACGTGGAAAATTGCCCAAGTGTATCCCATTTACAAAAAGCAGGACAAATCCAAGCCAGCCAATTACCGCCCCATCAGTCTACTCTCGAACATCAGTAAAGTGATGGAAGGGTCATCAACAGTGTTATCAAGCAGCACCTGCTTAGAAACAGCCTGCTCACTGACGCTCATTTTGGGTTCCATCAGGGTCACTCAGCTCCTGACCTCATTACAGCCTTGGTTCAAACATGAACAAAAAAGCTGAACTCCAGAGGTGAGGTGAGAGTGACTGCCCTTGACATCAAGGCTGCATTTGAATGAGTGTAGCATCAAGGAGCCCTAGCAAAACTGGAGTCAGGGGGGAAACTCTCCGCTGGTTGGAGTCATACCTAGCACAAAAAAAGATGGGTATGGTTGTTGGAGATCAATCATTAGGGTTCCAGGACATCATTGCAGGAGTTCCTGGGTATAATCCTTGGCCCAACCATCTTCAACTGCTTCATCAATGGCCTTCCTTCCATCATAATGTCAGAACTGGGAATGTCGGCTGATGATTACACAATGTTCAGCACCATCTGTGACTCCTCAGATACTGAAGCAGTCCATGTCCAAATGCAGCAAGGCTTGGACAATATCCAGACTTAGGCTGACAAGTTCCAAGTAACACAAGTGTCCCACAAGTGTCAGGCAATGACCATCTCCATTAAGGGAGAAACTAACTATTGCCCCATGACATTCAATGGCATTACCATCACTGAATCCCACTATCAAGGTCCTTTGTGTTACTATTGACCAGAAACTGAACTGGACTAGCCATATAAATATTGCGGCTACAAGAGCAGGTCAGAGCACCTCCTGACTCCCCAAAGCCTGTTCTCAAGGCACAAGTCAGGGAGTATGATGGGCACCCTTCACTTGCCCGGATGAGTGCAGCTCCAACAACAGTCAAGAAGCTCAACACCATCCAGGACAAAGCAGCCTGCTTGATTGGCATCCCATTCACAAACATTCACTCCCTCCATCACCGATGCACAGTAGCAGCAGTATGTACCATCTAGAAGATGCACTCACCAAGGTTCCTTAGATAGCACCTTCCAAACCCACGACCACTACCATCTAGAAGGATAAGGGCAGCAGATGCACGGGAACACCACCACCTGAAATTTCCTCTCCAAGTCACACATGATCCTAACTTGGAAACATATCGCAGTTCCTTCACTGTTGCTGGATCAAAATTCTGAAACTCCCTCCCTGACAGCACTTGGGTGTACCTACACCACATGGACTACAGTGGTTCAAGAAGGCAGCTCACCACCACTTTCTCAAGGGCAATTAAGGATTGGGCAATAAATGCTGGCTTAGCCAGCAACACCCACATTCCATGAATACAGAAAGAAGTCGATTTATCTGGCATGTCCCGTCCTTTACAAATTCATGCTGGATCTTTGCAGTAAACAGTGAGGAAAATAGTTAAAGACTCCTAAAGGACATAGTCAGGCTGCTGGAATGAGTGCTCACCTGGCAGGTGAAATTCAATACAAAAATGTGTGGGATGGGACAAATGGGCAGAGACTTTGCAGACTAAATAAGCAATTTTAGTATTAGTGAAAAAAGAGACATTATAGTATCGAAGCTTTTCATCTTGCACTCATCAGCACAGCTATGCGAGATAAACGTCCCAATGATTGATGGATCGTATCAAACAGCACACACCTTCTGCTGTTCACAAAAGGCAAAGCATTGACTGTACCCAACCAGTGCATGTTTGTAAAACTCAAAATACGATGTTCAACATTTGGCGCGATTTTGCAATTGGACAACACTTGCTAAACAATCCTGATTTTGCTAAGAATTACACTAAAAACAAATGTAAGATTAGCAGTCAGGCTCGCAGTGTGGCTTACTTAAGCATGCTAGAAGCCACATATATTCACACACAGGGCCCTGTCCTTTACAGACATAAAGATTATGTCCACACATTACGCCTTTTCCAACTAAACAAAAACTTGGGGGAACTGCCATTCCGTGGTTCATTCCCTATGGCAATGCATTGACCAATCAGAGTTGACATTCCTGGTTTGAATTTGAAACAAAAGTCTGGCAGTTAACAGTTAACTGTTCTCTGCTGCATTCTCCATGGCGACGCCTCTACTAATCAAAATCCACTTGCCAACCAATCAGCACTCTCTTCTCATGCATTGATAGACTGAAGAAGCTGGGTGATTGGCAAAAGAACCAGAAGAAACATGAAAAAAGTATCTTTTATATAACAGCCGGTTAGGATTTGCAATGCAGTACCTGATACAATGGTGGCTATAGGTTCTATAGTAGCCCTTAAAAGGGAATTGGATAAGTATTTGATGGTGAAGAAGGGTGCAGGATGTGCTGCTTTTTGAACAAGCTGACACAGACTCGATAGGCAAAATTGGCTTCCTTCTGTGCTGCACTATTCTATTATTCTCCATTTTTTTCCCTACGTTCCTAAATATGATGTGGAACTGAAGAGAAAGCAGAGAGATGAATGCCTGAAAAACAAAGTGACTGCAGGAATTTGGATATGTGATACGATCTGTATACTTAGATATTAGCCCTGTTTTGTAAAAATGTCCAGTTAGTGTCAAATTTTATCAGTACAACTTGCAACCTGATTGAGAGTGAAGGTGCCTGTATGAAGAAGTGGGTATGTGGACATACTTCAGAAATAAAACTCATTTTGGTTTCAGTACTTAGTGGCAATTAGTTCAAACATGGATAACAACAATAATAATAATACTAAATGATAATATGTGGATAGCTCAAACACTGATAATAACAATAATAATACTAATGATAATAAGGACCTATTAAGTATATACCACTGAGTCAAGAAAATAAATTAATTTCAAAAAGCCTATAATATTCTAAATTGGTTTTCTCTCACTAATTAATTATGCAAGTTAATCATTTTCACAATTGTTCTACCATATAATCGGGTAGACAGAGAATTTCTTATCAGCCAATCATACCTGAATGCTCAATTTCCATATTGCAAGGCTGTTATAAGAATTCAATGTTTCTTAACGAAACACGTACTTGAAATAGGCAGATTATATTTTATATAATACAAAGCAGCATCGTGGCAGAATTAGGAAAGGTTTGGCATGATGATGTCCAGAAAGATCAATGTCATATTTAACAAAATAAAAAAAAAGTGTCTTTACTGACAGACAAAGACCAGGCAATTGAGATTCCCTGAGCATTTCAATGAAACTACAAATAAGCTGAAATGACTAGACTTTCATTTCACTTTGACAGTAATTGACTAGAGCTTTGGTTGATTTAACATCTCTAAAACAACAGCATCAAGAGAACACGCATACTTAAAGGACAGCTGAAACTAGAGTTGCTCAGCCCAAATATATTTAACAATTCAGGTGAGCTACAGCATCATAAACAGTGCATGCTAAAAGTCTCATTTTCCGTGGATACAGATACTCGATTTCTAAGAGTACCTGAGGTATCGACTGTTCAAGTCTGAGTAATTCTCTACGAAGTGTATATAACTTGAATGCTGTATAACTAACTTGCTGAAAATTTGAAACAAAATGTTTTTAGCATTGGCAAGCAATTACTGTCAGCTGGCACAGGTTTGATGGGCTGAATGGGCTCCTTCTGTGTGGTATGACCCTATGATTGTATTTCTTCTTTTCAAGTTAGCTGATTTTACTTAATTTTCAGGAATAACTGCTCCTGTTCTGTCTCTGTTTTTAGTGAATCTTAAGGACGCAGGAAATGGTCGTATTTAAAAAATACTGCATACACACACACTGTCTAAATGCCCAACAGTTCTGAAACTGAACATGAATGTCAACTTCCAAAAATAACATTTCTTATAAATATCGAACCCTATTGGCTGTATTTTTAAATTTTAATTTGAAGCAAACTTCTCCCATGAAAACGGAGTGAAAGCTCTCGGCTCATGTTTCTTGTAGCTCATGCAGCCCGTGGTCTGCGAGCAAAATGAGTGTAATTTCACTTACTGGGAATCTGTTGGATTTTGTGGACAACCACAAATGCATCTGAGAGTCCCACTTTGACTGGGTGATTGGCTGAGTTTATCTGAGTCACAGAAACAGGAATCTGGAGGGCAGAAGAATCAATATAAATGGATAGGTATAATTCTTCAGGCATTTCAAAGAGCAGCTATTTTCTGCAGTTTTCTGTTCACTGTTTACTGATGACAGGTAGTTACATTGGAATGAAACAGCACCTTCCCAAAGCTGCTTCAATTGCAGTTACCTTCATACTGCCATATGTAAAAAGAAATACAATTCCAAACAATAACGTATGCATAAATCAAGTCCCACTTCAGAATCAGCCATGTTCTGCTCGCACTTATCAGTAATGATAGATTCTTTAATTTGAACAAAGTCCTCTTTGTAAATAACTACTTTCTGTAAAATAAATGGCTTAAAATACTGCTGATAAAAATGATATCACAAATGGGAAGTGCTAAAATGGATTAGCCATGTTGAATGTAAAGTACAAGCAATTAGAATTCTCCACTTATCTGTATACTCAGTTTTGTCAATTACGTATACATAGTGCTGAATTTTCCCCCCTTCGGAGGGGGGGTGGTTGTGCGGGGGAGAGCACGAACCCAATCGGCGCCCCTCATCGGGGACGCGCTGTCATTTTACGTTAGAGGGCCAATTAAGGCCTGCCCAGCGTGACACTCACCCAGAAGCGCTGAGCACTCTCTGTGCAGGTGGCAAGGGCGGGGGGGGGGGGGCGATTCCCTGAGTGGTTCCTTGTGCTCTTTCGTGCATGTGTGTGAAGTGTGAAAGAGCGCAGAGATCTCCCTGAGGCACGGAGGTCCCTCAGGGAGATCAGTTTGACATGTGTAAATTTAAATAAAGGGAAATAAAAACTTTTAAAACATGTCCCCTCGTGTGACACTGTCACATGAGCTGGGACATGTGACATAATGATTTTTAAAATTTTTATTGACTGTTAAAACACTTCACGAAATCTCAGCTCGGCTAATTGAATTATTTACTATTTAAATGGCCTTTGACAGTTCAGTGGGTGGAGTCAGCTGCGCGGCCACCGAGCTGAAAATCTAAATGACGTGCAGTGACATCACCGCTCGTCATTTTACGACACGGCAAGTGGGCCCCACCCCCGCTCAGCCGACCAGAGAATTCTGCCGATAACATTCTTTTCTTGAGATTTTGGATGGAATAAGAGGTGAAGACAGGCCAGCTTATTTCGTAGAAGTCCAGTAGAATGTCTCAAACTGGATGAAAGGATGGTTTAAAATCTCTTAGGAGATAATTTATTCCCCATCGAAGGGGTTGGGTGGGAGCGGGCTTGCGCGCAGCTGATCGCTGCCTGCGGTCGGCTGGGCACCGCCATTTTACATGGGTGGGCCAATTAAGCGTGACACGCACCTAGAAGTGCTGAGCGCTCCCTGTGAGGCACACAGCTGCTTCATGGAGATTAGTTGAAATTCAAAAAAATGTAATAAAATAATGTTTAAGACATGTAAAACTGTCACATGTCTATTAATTTTATAAAATTTTTTTCACAAGACTTTAAAAACCTTCATGAAATTGCATCCCGCCTGTGGATGAGGTTTTATGATAAATGCGAAGGCTGCCTGGGCTCTTCGCCTGCCTGCCAACCTTAAGGTTGGACGGGCAGCTCAGTTAATTGTTTCAACTGATAGTTAACTGGCCTTAATAGGCCTTTGACAGTTCAACGGGCGCACAGCCGACTCGGATGCGCGCCCATCGAACTGAAAATCTGAGTGACTCGTGGTGATGTCGGGACAGAAGCCCCGCCCCCGTTCGCCAAGCCGGATTCTTCCCTTAATGTACAAGAGTGATGAGGCATTCTTTGTTGCAGCAATAGCACTGGTCTCCTGCCTTTTATTTATCCATTTACCCCTCCAGGGTTTTCCTTGTAAATGCAGAAGAAAATTACTATTTTGACTTTATCACCCTTTGTCATCACTACCTCACATTTTATAATGTGGAATGTCCTCTATAGATGGCCAATGTCATAGCAAAAGGATGCTCACCTTGTGAGTAATAGAGAGCTTTTCAAATTTAATTTCATCACAACCAGCATGAGTTAAAGATCTGAGAATTAATTTGCTCTCCTCCCTGCCCACTCCCAATCTAAGAGACAAACAAAATACAAGCCATAGGGCCAATAAAGGTCAAACATAATAAAAACCTTAATTTGTCTGAATCTATCTCAAAATGACTAGCTGTGAATGAAAGGGCTGCTTCTCCATTCTGACCTGACTTTGACAGCCGTTTTATGAGGTTAATCAAGCAACCTCCTTTGGAAAAACATTGGCTTCAGCACATTGTTTTTCAAAAGAATGAAGAAACATCTTCATGTCAATGCAGAATCAAAAGGAGCTGAAAATCTCACCTCTTTGTAACCAAAGACAATCCGTCCATCACTGTGCAAGGTTGCCTGGAAAGTGAAGCTTCCTAAATCATAGTTATCCTGTAGGTGAACATTATCCCACTGTACAATCAGAGCAGTACCTGTACAGAAAAAGACATTGTATATTTGCACAAATGAGACCACATGGATGCGCAGTACGTTCAATCTAATCCGTTGAGAAATACTGTTGGCTGGCAACACAGGAAAAAAAAATTTTTTTGATACCTGGTGCAGTCATAGCACTTTGGAGGATGCAAGTGTTCCACTTTTTATATTATAGAAAGAAAAGAAGGTAAATTCACAATTTTCAATTAGCAGCAGCTGAAGGTAATAGGTAGAACCCAATTTTATAAAACTTATAAATAGTATGTGTCACAGATGTGTAATTATGATATCACAGATTTTAAGAACAACTGTTTTAAAGGTACAGTTCTGTTTCCAAACCATTAAATTGAGGTTAAAAGCTTTTTTCAAAACGGAAGTATGGACAGACAACATGGCACCTTTATGTGTTTGTTCAAACCTTGTCAGACTCTTATTTCTGGAGTGGGCTATGAAGAGTCATTAAGATGCAAAGACTCCTCCAGGGATGTCCACTGAATCTTCTAAAAAGTGTGAAAACCCTTTGGCTTCTAAGGGAACAGAAGGGACTTCAAAGGACTTCAACATAATTAACTTCCTTGCTTGTTGGAAACAATAACTTATTGAAAATTAAGGAAGCAGCCATTTTTGTGTTTCGAACTGTATAAAGGAGGCTGTCAGAAGCCATTTTGTATGGCAGTGTGCAGAGAATCCAGAAGACCTCAGGAAGTCAACTCCAGTTACAGCTCTCAGCTGAACTAACTGTGAACAGCATGTGAGAGCTGTTTCTCTCTGCCACCGGGAGTTAAAGAGTAAGGCATCCAGAAAAATCATCCCTGGTTTGCTAAGAAGAAACCAGGGAATTTTCAAATGTCATTACCTGCAGTTTCCCACAAAGAAAAGAGCCTATACTGTCTCCCTGCATCTGTTCTAATTAGGCTTCACAAGCCACCGCAGCTGCTAAACTGAACCTCAAACTTCAACCCTTCAATTCAGAGAGAAGCAATTCAAGTAACAGGCAACACTGGGTGGCATTTTCCACACCCACCTGCTGTTGCAATCTTCCGGTCCCGCCGCAAGTCAGTGGACTTCTGGCTGGGGCGCAGCCTCGCCCACAGCGGGTCCTGCCCGCGACGGGGCCGGAAAATCCTGGCCGATATCTTACAGAGACTGATTTGAAATCTTGGCCAGGATTTTCCCCTCGGCGATTTGGGAGCGGGGCCCGCTCGCCGAGGGGAAAATGGCGCGGGATGATGTCGGGAGGAATCCCCAATGTACATCCTGGGCCATTTAAATCTTAAGGGAGGTGGGCGGACAGCTTTAAGGCTGGCGGGCAGGCCAGGAGCCCCAGCGGCCTGTAGATTATTAATGAAACTTCATCCACTGGCGAGATGAAGTTTCATTACCGTTTTGTAAAACTTTAATCAATTTTATGAGTTTGTTATCAACATGTCCCATCTCGTGTGACATTGCCACATGAGGGGGACATGTTAATAATTTTAAAATGTCTCTATTCTTTGACTTTACTTACCTTTCACTAAACTCCCTGAGACAGGACTTTACCTCAGGGAGCAGTGCACTCTTTCGCGCACATGTACGAAAGAGCGCACTTTGACAGATGAGGATTCTCTCCCCCCCACCCCGACACAGGAAGTGCATAGCGCTTCCTGTCGGGCAGACCACTGGGTGGGCCTTAATTGGCCCGCCCACTCAAAATGACGGTGGCCCCGTTTTGGTGGCGGGGTTCAGCTGCCCCCCTGTTGCCGAGCCGGTGGAGCCCGCCCGTCAGCTAAGGGCTAAATTCTGCCCCTAATCTTTAAGTATAATTTTTCCTTTATCTGCATTTCAATCTTTGTAACTGTATTTTAGTTACTAACTTTATCATTTTTAATTAACTTTCGGCAGTAATTTTGTAATAAACTAACCTTCATCTTGTTTAATAATAAACTCTGACTGCTAGGTTATTTTTAGATTGAATCACTTGCAAATTAAAAGAGGGCTGCACACACACACACACACACACACACACACACACACACACAAACACACACCACTTTGGGGAAATGCCTTTTATGTGTTCATGACAGTATGTTAATGATTTAGAATTTAAGAACTCAACCTGACAACTAATGATCTATGGACTTAAATGCAAAATGCACAATACAGTGGATCTTTTTCTTTTTATTATCTAAATTAAGGAGACTTGCATTTTACAACGCAAAATACTGAAATGTTGTGCAATCGTTGTATTATTTTGTACTTTGTTTTTATTTCAATGATTGTCTATAACTGTGTTTTGAATTATGATTCCTTGTTTTATTTGTGTCACCATCACAATTCATTCATTGCTGGATTCTTTGGACGAGCATTATTGGAAGGGGAGAGACTTGGAAAAATTCCCTGGCACCTAGGGGAGGTGCTGAGCTGGATATCTGTGATGGTGTCCAAAGAACATCAGCCCTGGATTTGAGCGAAACCTGGGATTGCCTCTCATTCAGCAGCTCTCGGATGGCTAAGGAACCAAAGGCCCACAACAACCCCAGCCTATCCAATCTTTCTTCATAGCTCAGACCCTCCAGCCCAGGAAGCATCCTGGTGAATCTTCTCTGCAACCCCTCCAGTGCAATCACATCCTTCCTATAATGTGATGACCAGAACTGCACACAGTAGCCTAACCAGCATTTTACACAGTTCCAGCATAACCTCCCTCCTCTTGTATTCTATGCCTCAGCTAATAAAGGCAAGTATCCCATATACCTTCTTAACTGCCTTATCTACCTGCCCTGCTACCTTCAGGGATCTGTGGAAATGCACATTAAGCTCCCTCTGATCTTCAGTACTTTCCATTCATAGTAAAATTTCTTGCCTTATTAGCCCTCCCCAAGTGCATTCTCTCACAATTTTCCGGGTTGAATTCCATTTGCCACGGCTCTGCCCACCTGACCAGTCCATTGATATCCTCCTGCAGTTTACGGCTATCCTCCTCATTATTTACCACCCTACCAACTGGTCATCCGTGAATTTCTTGATCATACCCCCTACATTTAAGTCCAAATCATTTATGTACACCACAAACAGCAAGGGCTCCAGCACTGAGCGATGTGGAACCTCACAGCAAACAGACTTCCAGTCACAGAAAAATCCCTCTACTATCACCCTCTGCTTCTTGCCTCTCAGCCAACTTTGGATTCAGCATGCCATTTTGCCTTGGATCTCATGGGCTCTTACTTTCTTGACCAGTCTGCCATAAGGGACCTTATCAAAAGCCTTACTAAAGTCCATGTAGACCACATGAAATGCATTACCCTCATCAACACTCCTGGTTACCTCCTCAAAGAATGTGGTCAAATTTGTCAAGCACGACATTCTCTTAATAAATCCATGCTGTCTATCCCTGACTAATGTGTGTCTCTCCAAGTGCAGATATATTCTGTCCCTCAGAATTCTTTCTAGTAACTTCCTCACCACCGAGGTTAGACTGACTGGCCTGTAATTTCCTGGTCTATCCCTTCCTCCCCTTTTTTTAATAATGGGACAATGTTAACAGTCCTCCAGTCCTCTGGCACCTCACCTGTGGCCAGAGAGGATTTGAAAATTACTGCCAGGGCCCCTGATATTTCTTCCCTTACCTCCCTCAACAGCCTAGGATACATCTCATCCGGGCCTACGGATTTATCCACTTCTATGGCCACTAAACCCGCGAGTACCTCCTCTCTCTCTATGTTAACTTCCTCTAATATTTCACAGTCCTCCACCTTGATGTCTATATCTGTGTTGTCCTTTTCCATTGTGAAGACCAATGCAAGGTATTCATTGAGGACTGCACTCACGCCCTCCGGGTCCACACACAGATTACATTTATGGTCCCTAACTGGCCCTACTCTTTCCCTACTTTTTCTCTTGCTCTTTACATATTTAAAAAACCCCTTTGGGTTTTCCTTTATTCTACCCACCAATGCTTTCTGATGCTCTCTCTTATCTTTCCTAATTTAATTTTTAAGCTCTTCTCTGCATTGTTTACACTCATCTAGGGACTCTGCCATATTGAGCCCTCGGTATCTGCCATGAGCTTCCCTTTTTTTCTTAATCCTAACATTTATGTTCCTTGACATTCGGGGTCTCCGGACTTGGTCCCCCACTGTCGTGGTAGACTGGGTGAATGTGAGAAGGGCTAGAATGGGATGTGTGAAGAGAAGCGGAATCCAGCCTGTGAGCAGAGACTTAGAATAAGAAGAAGTAGAATAAGGCATGGGAGAAGTGGTACGTTAGGATATATATTTTTTATTCATTCAAGGGATTTGGGCGTTGCTGGCTAGGCTAGCATTTATTGCCCATCCCTAAATGTCCTTGAGAAGGTGTTGGTGAGCTACCTTCTTGAAATGCTGCAGTCCATTTGGTGTAGGCACACCCACAGTGCTGTTAGGGAGGGAGTTCTAGGATTTTGACCGATGGACAGTGAAGGAACGGTGATATATTTCCAAGTCAGGATGATGAGTGACTTGGAAGGGAACTTCCAAGTGATGGCATTCCAATGTCTCTGCTGCCCTTATTCTTTTAGATGGTAGCGGTCATGGGTTTGGAAGGTGTCTGAAGAAGCTTGATGAGTTCCTGCAGTGCATCTTATAGATGGTACACACTGCTGCCACTGTATATTGGTGGTGGGGAGAGTGAATATTTGTTGATGGGGTGTCAATTAAGCATGTTGCTTTCTTCTGCATGGTGTCGTCGAGCTTCTTGAGTGTTGTGGGAGCTGCACTCACCCAGGCAAGTGGGGAGTATTCCATCACACTCCTGACTTGTGCCTTTTGAAGGTGGGCAGGCTTTGGGGAGCCAGGAGGTGAGTACCTCATCGCAGGGTTCCTAGCCTTTGACCTGCTCTTGCAGCTACTGTTGGTATATGGTCAGTCCAATTCAGTTTCTGGTCAATGTTAACCCCCAGGACGTTGATAGTGGGGGATTCAGTGATGGTAATGCCATTGAATTTCAAGGGGTGATGGTTAGACTCTCTTTTATTGGAGATGGTCACTGCCTGCCACTTGTGTGGCGTGAGCATTACTTGCCATTTGTCAGCCCAAGCCTAGATATTGTCCAGGTCTTGCTGCATTTGGACATGGGCTGCTTCAGTATCTGAGTAGCCAAGAATGATACTGAACATTGTGCAATCATCAGTGGACATTCCCACTTCTGAATTTATGATGGAAGGAAGGTCATTGATGAAGCAGCCGAAGATGGCTGGGCCAAGGACACTACCCTGAGGAACTTCTGCAATGATGTCCTGGAACTGAGATGTTTGACTTCTAACAACCACAACTTATCTTACTTTGTGCTTGGTATGATTCCAATCAGCGGAGAGTTTCCCCCCTGACTCCCACTGCCTCCAGTTTTGCTAGGGCTTCTTGATGCCGCACTCTGTAACGTGCTGCTTTAATGTCAAGGGCAGTCATTCCCACCTCTGTAGTTCAGCTCTTTTGCCCATGTTTGAACCAAGGCTGTGATGAAGTCAGGAGTTGAGTGATCCTGGAGGACCCCAAACTGAGCATCAGTTATTGCTAAGCAAGTGCAGCTTGAGAGCACTGCTGATGACCCGTTCCATCACTTTACTGATGATGGAGAGTAGACTGATTGGGCGGTAATTGGTTGTCCTGCTTTTGTGTACAGGATATTCCTGGGCAGTTTTCCACATCGCCGGGTAGATGCCAGTGTTTTGGCTGTACTGGAACAGCTTGGCTAGGGGCATGGCGAGTTCTGGAGCACAAGTCTTCACTACTATACCAGAATACTGTCAGGGCCCATAGCCCTTGCAGTATCCAGTGCCTTTAGCCATTTCTTGATATCATGTGGAGTGAATCAAATTGGCTAAAGACTTGTATCTTTGACCCTGGGGAGCTCCGGAGGAGACTGAGATGGATCAGCCACTCGGCACTTCTGGTTGAAGATTGTTGCAAATGCTTCGGCCTTATCCTTTGTATTGATCTGCTGGGCTCCGCCATCATTGAGGATGGGGATATTTGTGGAGGGTTCTCCTCTAGTGAGTTGCTTAATTGTCCATCACCATTCACGGCTGCATTTGGCAGGACTGCTGAGCTTAGGTCTGACTATTGCATGCTGCTTACACTGTTTCGCATGCAAGTAGCCCTGAGTTGTAGCTTCACCAGGTTGACACCTGGCACGCCCTCCACCACTCTTTATTGAACCAGGGTTGTTCCCTTGCTTGGTGGTAATGGTAGAGTGGGAGATATACTAGGCCATAAGGTTACAGATTGTGATTGAATACAATTCTGCTGCTGCTGATGACCCACAGCACCTCAAGGGTGGCCAGTCTTGAGTTACTAGATCTCAAGTTACTAGATCTTAAAATCTATCCCATTTAGTATGGTAGTAATGCCATGCAACACGATGGAGGATAGCCCCAGTATGGAGACAGGACCTCGTCTCCACAAGGACTATGCAATGCGGGGCAGAATTTTGTCCTTGGTGGTCAAGCGGGTCCCACCGGCTTGGCGGCGGGTGGGCAGCCGAACTCCGGCGCAGAAACGGGGCCCGCAGCCATTTTGAGTGGGTGGGCCAATTAAGGCCCACTCTGTGGCCTGCCCGACAGGAAGCACTATCCGATTCCTGTGTGTGTGTGTGTGTGTGTGTGTGTGTGTGTGGTGGTGGGGGGGAGGTGGTGCGGGTGCGGGGATTCCCCATCTGTCAAAGTGCGCTCTTTCATGCATGCGCGCAAAAGAGCACACTGCTCCCTGAGACCCAGTGCCATCTCAGAGAGATTACTGACAGGTAAAAAAAACACCAAAAATAGAAAAATATTAAAATTATTAACATGTCTCCCTTATGTGACAATGTCACACGAGATGGGACATGTTAATAAGAAACACATAAACTTTATGAAACTTTTTAAAAACGGACATGAAACCTCATCCCGCCAGTGGATGAAGTTTCATGTATAATCAGAAGCCCGCTGGGGCTCCTAGCCCTGCCCACCAGCCTTAAGCTTGGACAGGCAGGGTCTTTAACTATCTTAATTAGCCTGTCAATGACCTTAATTGGCCATTGACAGGTCGGCTGGTGGACAGCTGATTTTGCTGTCCGTCCGCCTTCCTGAAAACCTAAAGGGACCGGGATGACGTCGGGGGTTCCTCCCGATGTCATCCTGCGTCATTTTCCCGTCGGCGAGCGGGCCCCGCCCCTAAATCACCGACGGGAAAATCCTGGCTACGGTGTTCACTCCTCCCAATGCAGTCATGGACAGATGCATCTGCGGCAGGCAGATTGATGAGGTCATGTATGTTTATCCCTCTTGTTGGTTCTTTCACCATCTGCCACCGACCCAGTCTAGCAGCTATGTCCTTCAGGACTCAGCCAGCTCAGTCAGCAGGGGTGCTACCGAGCCACTCTTGCTGATGGACATTTAAGTCCCTCATCAGTGTACATTCTGCTCCCTTGCCATCCGCAGTGCTTCCCCCAAGTGGTGTTCAACCTGGAGAAGCACTGATTCATCAGCTATGGGGAGACAGTACATGGTAATCAGGAGGTCTTGCCCACGTTTGACCTGATGCCATGTATGAAGAGGGAGAAGAGGGTTTGTCTGCGGAGAGGAAGAATGGGGTATTTGATTGGAGAGATAGGATGAAACACACGTGGAAAGGTAGTTTGGAACCAGTGAGACAGAGTGAGATTGGAACCAGTGAGCAGGAAAGGAGCGCGGGTGTATGAAAGTAGAGGCAGAATTGGATATGTGTGAGGAGAAGGAAGAGAACAATGCCTCAACTAAGGTGCATGTCTGCACGGCCAGTTCCGTGTGGTAATGTGAAATGTACCAATCATTGAAATAAACAAGCTGCTCACAGCATTGTGGATGTTGGCTGAAAGGTATATTCTGTTAGAATGACTTTGTTTGACAAGCCTATGGGACAATCTTGGCACAGATTCTCAGATGTTATTGAGGATGACTTTGCAGGGTCGACAAGTCTGAGCATGCCTTTGTCATGTCAGAATCTTAGGTTGATATTGGGTGGTCTGTCTGATTCCATTCTTAATATACTTTTCGTAGTGGTTTGATACAGCTGAGTGGCTCGTAGAGGGCAGTTAGGAATCAATCACATTGCTGTCCAGAATCACACATAGACCAGGCAGGGTAAGGATGGCTGTTTTCCTTCTCTAAAGAACATTTGTGAACCGGATGCATTTCTCCAACAATCCAGTACCTTCCTGGGTTTTATTTCTGATACTAGTTTTGAACTGCCAGCTTTATTTAATTAATTGAATTTAAATTCCTCAGCTGCCGAGGTAGAATTTGAACTCATGTCTCTGGATCATCAGCCCAGGCTTCTGGGCTACATAACCAGAATGTTACTATTTCATGATGCTGGTGCCGTTGAAGGTGAAAAAGAGATGGTTGGGCCATCCCTTAGAGGAGATGGATATTAGCTCGCACTTATGGTACCTGCCATTTCTCAGCCTCGTGCTGGATATTGTCCAGATCTTGCTGAAGGCTGGCCTGAGCTGCTTCATTATGAGAGGAGTTGCAAATTAAGACTGTAGCATCATCTGCATGCAGCCCACTCCTGACTTTATAATAGAAGTAAACCCTTGGGTGAAGATGTCAGTGGCCTAAGGAGATTCTGTAGTGAAGTTCTCGGGCTTTCTTATACAATCAGGCAAGCCTACCAGAATGAAAAGCGTCAGCAGTAAGAGTACTGCACTGCAAACAATAGCAGCAATTGCAGATTTCAGTCTGGTGCATTGTTGTCAGATCAACAAGTGTTCAGAATTATCTTTATAGGTATTTACCATTATCTGGACAATTATTTATCCAATCTAACCCCAAGAGGTTGCCCCAATAATTTCTAGTCACATTTTAGAAAAGCAAAATATGAATGAGTTTTTATGTGCTCAAAGCTGTCTGGCAAAACGTTTCAATATAACTAATTCTTACCATTGTCGAAGTATCTGACAGTTGAATTCCTAGACACGCTAGGGTCGAAATTAGCCATCAGCGGTGCGATGTACTGTGTAGCTGTTAACATGCGGTGTACAACTTCCCCCGTGTAGATAAAACCTACAAGACAGAAGATTCTATGAAACTAGATTCAACATACAACAAAATCATAAATCCTGATTTTAAATCATATAAATAATGCAACTCTCATTGAACAATTACTGAACCAACTGTATTTCTTCACCAAAGAGAAACAAAAACCTTAAAGCAAACTATTACATAGAAATTACAACACAGAAACAGACTGTTCCCATTATTATTAGTATGTGTTAATGTTTATCGTCCACACAAGGAGTCCTAAGCCCATGTGCCCACTATGTTCCCTAATCCTTTCATTCACCTATCCTTGCTCCATGAAAAACAGTCAAGAAAAGCGCTAAGGAATGAAAGAAACAAGATAAGCGTGTGCTCACAGCATTTGCCATGATGGCAAGCTGTACTTGAATACAGTAATTTGAACAACACATTTTGATTGATTTGTCCTTACACTGGTGACAGGAGGCCAGAAAACCAGAAGAATGGAGAGCAAAGGGATGTGAATCAGGCATAGATAAAACCTTGAACATGAAGTTACAGAACCCAGAATAAGAAGTTATAGTGAGTGCTGAGGGAGAGAGACAGGCAGACATATATCTTAGAGAGAGAGGGAACACAGTGAGAGATAATCACCTGGAGCATAATTACATAAAACTTGGGGTAGGACGAGAGAGACTAAAAGGGATTGAATTTTTATCAGATTGGACAAAGATGGCTGAGTAAATAACATTAATGCCACATGCGGTTGTACTAGGTGACAAACTGCAAGTGAAGCTCTGAAATAAGAAATCATCAATCGAGATTCAGCACCAGAAATCCACAACTATCTGGTATGTCTATATTTTGTCAACTTATGGCAGTTCTGTTCAAAAATGTTTACCATCACTGGGCTGGAACTAAGCTTCATGACTTTTGTTATATAAGAAACCGAACAAATGAGCAATCCTCATAATACCCAGTTATACCACAGTTGAGGAGCTTGACAAACTACAAGTCAGTCAATTCACTAAAATAAAACCAAAATTCACTTGGTGAATTTCTGCAGTGCATCTTGTAGATGGTATACACTGCTGCTACTGTGCATTGGCAGTGGAGGAAGTGAATGTTTGTAGATGTGGTGCCAATCAAGTGGGCTGCTTTGTCCTGGACGGTGTCAAGTTTCTTTAGTGTTGTGGGAGTTGCACTCATCTAGACAAGCGGGGAGTATTCCATCACATTCTTGACTTGTGCCTTGTAGATGGCGGACAGGCTTTGGGGAGTCAGGAGGTGAGTTACTTGTTGCACGATTCCTAGCCTCTGACCTGCTCTTGTAGCCACAGCATTTATATGGCTAGTCCAGTTCAGTTTCTAATCAATGGTAACCCCCAGGATGTTGATAGTGGGGGATTCAGTGATGGTAATGTCACTGAACATCAAAGGGCGATGGTTAGATTCCCTCTTCTTGAAGATGGTCATTGCCTGATCCTTATGGGGCATGAATGTTACTTGCCACTTATCAACCCAAGTCTGGATATTGTCTAGGTCTTGCTGCATTTGCATGTGGACTGCTTCAGTATCTGAGGTGTCATGAATGATGCTGAACATTGTGCAATTAACAGCGAACTTCCCCACTTCCAACCTTAAGATGGAAGGAAGCAGTTGAAGATGGCTAGGCCAAGGACACTACCTGGGGAATCGCTGCAGTGATGTCCTGGAGCTGAGATGACTGACCTCCAACAACCACAACCATCATCCTTTGTGTTAGGTATGACTTCGACCAGTGGAGAGTTTCTCCCTGATTCCCATTGACTCCAGTTTTGTTTGGGCTCCTTGATGCCACACTCAGTCAAATGCAGCCTTGATGTCAAGGGCAGTCACTCCCGTCTCACCTCAGGAGTTCAGCTCCTTTTTCCATGTTTGAACCAAGGCTGTAATGAGGTCAGGAGCTGAGTGGCCCTGGCGGAACCCAAACTGGGCGTCAGTGAGCAGGTTATTGCTAAGCAAGTGCCGCTTGATAGCACTGTTGATGACCCTTTCCATTACTTTACTGATGGTCTACAGTAGATTGATGAGGCAGTAATTGGCCGGATTGGAGTTATTCTGCTTTTTGTGTACAGGGCATACCTGGGCAATCTTCCTCATAGCCGGGTAGACACCAGTGTTGTAGCTGTACTGGAACAGCTTGGCTAAAGTGCGCGGCAAGTTCTGGAGCACAAATCTTCGGTACTATTGCTGGAATATTGTCAGGGCCCATAGCCCTTGCACTATCCAGTGTCTTCAGCTGTTTCCTGATATCAAATTGGCTGAAGACTGGCATCTGTGATGCTGAAATGGATCATCCATTCGACACTTCTGGCTGAGGCTGAGCAAATTATTTTTTGCACTGGTGCTGGGCTCCTCCATCATTGAGGTTGGGGATATTTGTGGAGCCTCCTCCTCTAGTGAGTTGTTGAATTGTCCATCACCATTCACAACTGGATGTGGCAGGGCTGCAGAGATAGGTCTGATCCGTTGGTTGTGGGATCGCTTATCTCTGTCTATCACTTGCTGCTTATGCTGTTTGGCACATAAGTAGTCCTGTGTAGTAGCTTCACCAGGTTGATACCTGACTTTTATGTATGCCTGGTGCTGCTCCTGACATGCCCTCCTGCACCCTTCATTGAACCAGGGTTGAACCCCTGGCTTGATGGTAATGGTAGATTGGGGGATATGCCAGGCCATGAGGTTACAGATTGTGCTCGAGTACAATTCGCTGTTGCTGATGGCCCACAGCACCTCATGGATGCCCAGTCCTGAGTTGCTAGATCTGTTTGAAATCTATCCCATTTAGTAGAGTGGTAGTGCCACACAACACGATGGAGGTATCCTCAACGTGAAGGCGAGACTTCGTCTCCACAATGACCACTCCACAATGGTCACTCCTACTGATACTGTTTTGGGCAGATACATCTGCAGCAGGCAGGTTGGTGAAGATGAGGTCAAGTATGTCTTTCCCTCTTGTTGGTTCCCTCATCACCTGCCGCAGACCCAGTCTAGCAGCTATGTCATCGGGGACTCAGCCAGCTCAGTCAGTAGTGGTGCTGCCGAGCCACTCTTGGTGATGGACATTGAAGT
This sequence comes from Carcharodon carcharias, assembly GCF_017639515.1. Taxonomy (NCBI): domain Eukaryota; kingdom Metazoa; phylum Chordata; class Chondrichthyes; order Lamniformes; family Lamnidae; genus Carcharodon; species Carcharodon carcharias. The sequence continues at coordinate 62,689,813 of NC_054469.1, forward strand.
CCCCCATCCAGAGTACATTCTGCGTCCTTGCCTCCCTTCGTGCTTTCTCCATATGGTGTTCAACTTGGGGGAGCATTTAGTCATCAGCTGAGGGAGGGCTATACATGGTAATCAGCAGGAGATTTCCTTGCCCATGTTTGGCCTGATGCCATGAGACTTCATGGGGTTCAGAGTCAATGTTGAGGACTCCCAGGGTCACTCCCTCCTGACTGTATACCACTGTGCCTTACATGCTTTATACATGCTTTAGCCATTTAGCAGCCTCACAGTCAACACTGTGGAATCGAAGGAGTCCTTCTGGTAGACCAGCATGAAATGAGCAGCCATTCAGTTCAATGTGGCAAACTCAGTTGCATTGCAGCTAGAAAGGGAGCTGTCTCAGAGTCCCCAGCTACAGTTGCTTGCCACACAATTTACTACCCCACATCTAAAACGATTGCATCACAGATGGCATGAGGTGACACACACATTTTTCATCATTCTTTCTTTATATAATTACATGGGGGATGACTTTGTGACATTATCAACACTTCTTGTCAGTCAACTTTTACCGCCCACTTGTCACCGTAACCTTTTCTCCATTCACTGCCACCAACTTCAATGTTTCATAATCTCCCCAATACATAGCTCCCCAACACAATCCCTACATTAAGGAAAGGAAGCAAAAGGAATAAAAGGACTTGGATTTATATTGTGTCCTTCATAACTTCAGGATGTTCTCATGTACTTTACAGCCAATAAAGTAATTTTGAAGTGCAGTATTGTAACACACAGAAGCACAACAGCCAATTTGCATGCGCACAGTCACACACACAGCAATGAGATAATGAGCAGATTAATCTGTTACAGTGATTTCAATTGTAGCACTCCCTATATCACAATGGCTTAATAAATCATGGCTCAGTTGGCAGCAATCTTGCATCTGATTTACAAGATTGTAAGTTCAAGTATCACTATAGAGATGAGCACAAATCCAGACTAACACATCACTGGAGGTGCCGTACTTCATGAAATGTTAAACTAAGCTCTTGTGCGCCCTCTCAGGTGAGCCTAAAAGATTTCATGACACTATTGCAAAGATCAGGAGAGTGCTCCCCAGTGTCCTGGCCAATTTTACTCCTCAACCAACATCAACAGATTATCAGACCATTATCACATTGTTGTTTCTGGTACTTGGCTGTGACCAATTTGGATGATGTATTTCCTATATTACAAGTGACCCCTATGGCACTTATTCTACAAACTCCTGAGAGAACCACTCGGGTTTTAAAATAATGAGAGATATCTCATAAGAATACTTCTGTGCTCAATGGCCTTTCATCAGAACAAAAATAAGATAGAAATAGATAGGGCATTTCTATCTTCGTTCTGTTCTGATGAAATGTCACAAATGAAATGTTTACTGTTTCCCTCCACAGATGCTGCCTGACTTGCTGAGTATTTCCAGCTTTTTTTGTGTTTATTTCAGATTTCCAGCATCGGCAGTATTTTGCTTGTGTACAAGCCTAGATGGAGATCATAGAGGCAGTCAGCGACCATGGCGTCACCATCACCCATCCCACCACTAACCCCCCCAAAACCTCACTCTTTACAGCCATGTTCTCTCATTAAGTTTGAAGCCTTGCACTAAGACACATTTGTTCAGGTCCTCAGCCAGCCTTGCCTTGCACAACAACGTGTTTTGTACCAGGGAGCTGGGTAATGAAGTGCAAAATGAAAGAGGCAACAGCAGGAATGATTAAAGTTCAGACTTTGAGTATTGCTGAAAAAAGAGACAAACTGTCAAAGCTTTTTGTCTTGCACTCATCAGGACAGGTGCAAGAATGCCAAATTTCAAGAGGAACGACAATTTATACTACATGAGAAAAGAGATGCTGAGTGGTTGGCAAGTCAGGTCTGATTGGTTCAGACGTTGCCATGGTGAATGCACCAGGAAGCTATTGCCCCCTATTTTTTTGTTTATTCAAAAACAGTACAACATCTGGACATTTTCCCTTTGACTGCAAAGGACAGGTCCCTGCATATGAATATAAGTAGCTTCTAGCAAGCGTAAGTGAGCCACATTGCGAGCCTGACTGATAATGTTAAATTGGTTGTTTGTGTAATTCTTAGTACACTTGGGATTCTTCAGCAAATGCTGCCCAATTGCAGAATCACATGTAATGTTAGAAATTATCTTCTGAGCTTTGCAAGCACGGATTGGTGGAGTACAGTCAGTATTCTGCCTCTTGCAAACAGCCGAACAGATGTGCTGTTTGATACGATCTATGAGTCAGTGGGACATACACGCTATGTACTTGGCATCACACCTGCACTGAACTTCATATATCAGATTACTTATTTTTGGCTGGATGGTAGCATCCTGTTAGTAGAAAGCACCATTCGTGTTGCCACTGCATAGTAGCAGTGTCAAATGGCTAGCTTCATCTATTGCTCAAATTTTTGAAATACCTTACCCTTCCAGGGCAATCTGAGGTAGACTGGGTGCTTTTCAGATCCAGAAGTGGCAGCCTTAGGCCCATTCATGAGTTTTTGCAATATGCAGCAAGCAATGATCTGGCTGGAGTAGCCATTATCCCACAGGATGGCTTTGTTGTGCCCTATTTCAGCATCAAGCTTGCACAGCCAAAGCAAGCCGGGGCCCCCAAGGCCTTGGCTCTCCAGAGGACCCATGCCAAAAGCATCAGAGGCAACAGGGCCAACCATTGCACAGGGTGTCTCTACCCCTGCTGCGGATGTCAAGGCAGCAACTAGAAGTCTAAAGCGCTCAGAAGATAAGAAATTCTGATTGCAGTTGGATGCATGGGGAACACTTTTTGTTACTTTACAATCTGGTGTCTTTCAGCTTCATTGACAGGCTTTGCGAGTCCTCCCAATGCATACCACCCACTTGTAGTTCAACTGCATGCGGCTGGCCCATGAGTGATTCTGGAGAGAGAAGAGTGTGTGTGTGTCTAGAGGGGGCAGAGCCTTGTGCAAGCACTTTCCCATGCACGCGGATCCTTGCCATATCCCAGTCAGCTCAATGTCCTGAGTATTTTCAATGATGCCTGCTGGGGTTCACTTTCTGTTATCCATCTGAGCTGTTCACACTCCCATGCTGCACCTGATCTCGCCCACCAGGACTTCTGTTTTACTTTCGATTTAGACAACATGGTAGTATTACAGTTTTTCTTTCAATCACCCATCCTTTCCCCTTCCCCCAGTCACCCATTTCCTTTCTCCCATCACGGTTGACCCCCCCGGCATCATCACCCCTCCATGACCTATCAGCCCATTTCTTTCAGGGATGTTCAGGTGAACATGCACGTTCCCTTCCTTCCCATAAATCCCAGCCCCATCCACATTAACCTCCCTGACGTCCTCCTTCCCACCCTCAGGGCCCGTGTCTGCCTCCAAGTCTCCACCAAGCAACCTCACCGTCACTTCTACCGCTACCGTCAAACCCTCACCCTCCCACCCTCCCTCCTCATTTGGCCCTGTCATTCTCACCATTCCCTCGTACCAAACCCACCCTCAGTTCACTCCTCAGGAGGCAGTCATGGACTATTCAGAGCACTCCCTTGCATGTTCACTTGCACATCCCCCCTCAACGTCCCCCCGGGACTCCTTTCCAAATTGGAACCCCTTCCCCTCTGGCCCCTGGACTCCCCCACCCTTAGTGCTTTCTGACTTATTCCTCCAACCTTACTCTTTCCTCCACCCTTATTCCCTCCCCTCTCCACACTCCTTCCTCCCTTGGACTCCTTCTGCCCTCCAAACTCCTTCCCTCACATATTCCAAAACCCCCTTATACCTACCTCCCCAGTTGCCGTCTTCTCCCCCGTTACCCCTCCTCCCCCCACGTACTCCCTCCCCACCAACCTCCCCCCCGACAGCTGCATCCCCGCCACTGACCTCACCCCCCCCAACCCCTTTGTTGCCCCTCCACAACCTCACCCTGCCTCCTCGACAGCTTTGTTCCCCCCCCACCAAACCTCACCACCCTCCCCCGACAGCTCTTGCTCTCTCAGCCGAACCTAGACCTTTCTCTCCCACCCCCCGATACATCGTCCTCTCCCAAAAACAGCTCGACCTTCCTCTCCACTCCATCGACCATCATCTGTTGTGAGCAGACCCTCAACGGTGACTTTCTATCTTCCGTGGGCTGCTTCGCCGCACAGCCACGTCCATGAGAATCCACGAAGCATGCCATGGATGTTCCTCCAGGGTCCTGTTGCTGTCAGGCTCCAGCATCTCCTGTTCCTCAGTGTCCACGGTGTGAGCAAGGCCTTGACGGTAAGTCTTGACTTCTGCATGTCACACTTGTCAAAACGTGTTCTGCACTGGCGTGTATTCCCGCGGACGATCCAGCGTGGGAGGATGATTCCGGCGGGCTGGCCTTACAATAATATGCAGATGTATCACAATGAGGTTCCCGATGTCAGATGGTGGGAAATGCAGGCCACCATCAACAGGCTGAGCAGGTGATAGCAGACGAGTTGGAAATTGAACAAGTGGACGTCATTTTTAAATTTTGTTTTATTCATTTACGGGATGTGGGCATCGCTGGCTAGGCCACCTGTTATTGCCGATCCCTAATTGGCCTTGAACAGGTGGTGGTGAGCTGCCTTCTTGAACCACTGCAGTCCCTGTGGTGTAGGTACACCCACAGTGCTGAGAGGGAGTTCCAGGATTCATCGGATGTGGGCATCGCTGGCTAGGCCAGCACTTGTTGCTAACCCCTAACTGCCCCTGAAAGAGCACTTAAGGATCAAGCACATTTCTGTAGATGTGGAGTCACATGTAGGCCAGGCCAGGTAAGGACAGCAGATTTCCTTCCCTAAAGGACATTAGTGAACCAGATGGGTTTTTACAACGATCAATTATAGTTTTGTGGTTACCATGACTGAAACTAGTTTTCAATTCTAGGCTTTTTTATAATTAATTGAATTTATTAATGAATTGAATTTAAATTCCACAAACTGTCATGGTGGGATTTGAAACCAGATCATCAGAGCATTAGCCTGGGTGACTTCATTCATTCAGTGACTTTACCATGACATCACCATCTCCCCCAAAAGCATTCTATTGATGAAAGCTGTTGACCGGTCAATGGAAGCCTTGATTACCACCTGGATGCAGTCAATAACACCATCCGCCTGGGAAATTCAGCGACAGGCCCGAAGCAGGTGGATCTCTCCTCCTGGCCGTTTAGATCAGTGCAGTGCAGCACATAATTGCTGGCCTATCATTGGTCACCTCACTGAGGCACTGATGGGCTGCAGACTGAGAGATCCTACACATATCCTCAGTGGAGTCCTGGAAAGATCCAGAGGTGTAGAAGTCGAGAGCCATGATCTTCAGAGCCACTGCCATTGGGTGTCCAGCAATCCTCATGGGTCTCAGCTCATCCTGCAGCATGGTGCAGAGATCAGTGACGGCCTCCCAGGAGAGCTGCGGTCTTTGCTGACACTGCCGCTCAGACATCTGAAGTAAGTTCAGCCTCAGGCAGTACACTCTCTCCTGGGGATAGCACTTGGGTCTGCTGGCATGCCACTGTGTCGGGGGGCTGATTCTTCCTGCTGCTTAATGTGTGTGTAGCTATATAAGGTTAAGAGAGGGTGTTGGCTGGAGCTTGGAGCTCCAAAATGGCATCACTGACATTGATTCAGTGATGGACACTGATTGACATCATGATCTGCCTATTCTGCTGCTTTTGGCATGTGCACAAATGTCCTCACCAAGATGTCCTTTTTAATGTTATTTGATGCTGACATCAGTTTATTGTTGCCTACTCTGTGAGAATTTTTATTTGGAAAAGTACTGACTGACACAAGCTCAGGTACAAAGGTATAACTACGATCTGTGGCTCTCCCATATATGGTAAAACACAGAGTAAATGTATTTTCCTAAGTAACTTAATGCTGTGACATCCTTGGAAATCAATAACATAGTAGACTGCTTTGAAATAACATGACAGTTGAGTTTCTTTCAACGAAGTCTCAAAGGTCAACTAAAGTTTCTACTCTAGTTCAAGTTCTCATATCTGGCTCAACTCTCCAAGCTAATTACACTAAAAATCTTTAGTGGCCTTCAACTTGTCCAAGTGCGCAGAATTCTAGCCTGTGTTGTTAATGCTAATGGTATTCTCATATAAATGTAATTTGTTAGGGAAAAAAATAGAGTAAAGAGAAAGCAATTACACCAATATACGTGGAAAACAGAGGAGTTAAATAGAACATAGACCAATGCTCAAGGTACAACCTACAAGAGGTTTGATGGAGGATAGATAGAGAAAGCCAAATTGTAGAAGGATGTGAAAATGTCAATTCTGATCAAGCCTGAGAATCAAAAGTACTATAGCAACCCTTCCGCACTGCTGCTTAAGTATAATTTACCATGCAATAGAAGATCCGATAGTGTCTTCATAATACACAAAATCATAGACAATGACTACGTGATGGCGTAGCGGTATTGTCTCTGGACTACCGATCCAGAAACCCAGGATAATACCCCGGGGACCCGGGGTTTGAATCCCATCATGGCAGATTGTGGAATTCGAATTCAATAAAAATCTAGAATTAAAAATTTTAATTATGATTATTAAATGATTGTTGTAAAAACCCATCTGGTTCACTGATGTCCTTTAGGGAAGGAAATCTGCTGTCCTTACCTGGTTTGGCCTACATGTGACTCCAGACCCCACAGCAATCTGGTTGACTCTTAAATGCCCTCTGAACAAGTGCAATTAGGGAATGGCAATAAATGCTGGCCTAGCAGCGACATCCACATCCTATGAATGATTTAAAAAAAAACAAATTGGCTTGTCCACCCAGCTCTATAGATCTTTTACAAAGACAGAATTACCTGGAAAAACTCAGCAGGTCTGGCAGCATCGGCGGAGAATTAAAGAGTTGACGTTTCGAGTCCTCATGACCCTTCAACAGAACTAGGTGAATCCAAGAAATATATATTTCACCCCTTCCTTGGATTCACCTAGTTCTGTTGAAGGGTCATGAGGACTCGAAACGCCAACTCTTTTCTTCTCCGCCGATGCTGCCAGACCTGCTGAGTTTTTCCAGATAATTCTGTGTTTGTTTTGGATTTCCAGCATCCGCAGTTTTTTTGTTTTTATCTCTATAGATCTTTTACCTAAGAGTCAGAGCTGAGGCAAATTTCTCAGTGACCAGATTTGGCCAAAATATCGTTAGGATATGTTCTACATTTTGAAAAAAATATATATACAGGACATATGGGGCAGGATCTTGAGATTGTCAGGCAGATGTGGTGTGTGGACCCGGGAGCAGCTGGGAAATGGTCTGCCGCCCATGATCAGCCCCCGACCATGGTTTTACACTGGTGGGCCAATTTAAAGCGGCCCAGGAAGCCCTTGGAAGACTGCCATGGAACGACATCTCCTCTGCATTCCCAAACCAAAGTTATGGAATCAAGTGTGGCCGTAGGCAGGAGGGCAGGTCAGCTGGGCACTCGGCCCCCCGCTTTTCCGACGAGTGCCTCTCCGTCCTCCTGCAGGAGGTGGCTGCCAGGAGGGACACCCTTGTCCCAGAGATGGGAGGAGGAGGCAAGCCCACCTTGCCAAGAGGGACGTGGTGGCAGCCCTGGTGAGCAGCCATGATGCGGTGCGGCGCACATGGGTGCAGTGCTGGAAGAGGTTCAATGACCTGCTGTACTCAGGAAGGGTGAATATTGTGTTGGCATAGGTCACTGCGCAGAAATATTAGGATGTGGCCGATCCCCTGTGGACCTCAGGGGTGCTAGAGTCTGAGTGCAAAATGTCAATGATGCCAGAGCTGGCCAAGGGGGTGAGCCCTGGCTGCTTGGACTGAGGGCCTTGAGGCTTGAGGGCCACAACTCGGATGTGCCCTGGGAGTGTTCTTCAGCTGGGGTTGGCCAGGCTGCAATGGCGCTGCAGGTACAGAGTGGACTAATCAATGTTCCTCTGTTTTTTCAGAAGACAAGCTATAACCAGGCAGAGAGGGCACATACAGGCGGAGGGCAACCCAACCTCCTACTGATCGGCAGGTTCGAGCAAGATGTCCTGGAGCTCAAGAGGTGGCATGGCCTCTGTGCAACCGCGCGTGGAGAGGCGGGGCTGCCAGGTGAAGGTAAGAGTGCAGTGCACAGAGGTGAGAGTTTCAGATTGTGCAACCATTCTCGTGTAGTCTCTTCACTGATGTGAGCCTCAAACATGGAGTTCCCATTGATCATTGAAAGACAATGGCACTGGGATGCAGGTCTCTGTTGTCTCACTAGGGTACCTGGCATGCACAGTGACAGTGTGATGACTTTAACTAATGACACATCCTTCTTCTCCCTTTTAGGTTCACCAGCAGGCACTCGCTCTCTGGACTCTGAAGGGCCACGCATAACGCCAGAGGACCACTGAGCTTCTGTTGCACCTGCGTCACACCCGCTCTCTGAAGCAGGCACTAGCACAGATATCAGCACCTCAGTGGGCATTAGTTCAGCAGCTAGCATCTCGGTGCACATTGGTGAGGGCACTTCACACTTGCCTGAGGTGCTGGCAGAGGCAGAGAGTGCCCAGGGCGCCGGCAGTCAGAGGACTGCTGGGAACCAGGATGCTGCTCAGTCGAAGGCTGATGATGAGACTCTGGAGTCGTCCATTAGGCAGCAGATGCTGAATATCCAGTGAAACATGCGGGAGGATCTGGCGGAGATCATGACGGTATGCATGCCATGGTCTCGATTATGGAGGAGTCCACGTGGAGCATCAGCACTGCATTGACCCTCATTGACCCCAAGCGCACTGCCTCCTCCATTGAGAGAGTGGCGACTCTCATGGAGAGGCAGCTCCAAAGACAGAATCAGGGGTGCCTGGAGTTGCGCTCAGACCTGCAAGCCCTCCCACAGGCACTGAGCTCAGGTGGTCAGTGCCAAGTGTGGGAGATGGATGAGGCACCCAGCATCACAGCTAGGTGCCAGTCCATCAGTGGTGAGCAGGGAGGTCCAGAGCGACCTCACATTGGCACACGAGCTGCCTGTCATCTCTGCAGGCTCCTCTCAGGGTGCTCTGGATGATGCAGTTGCTCCTCCGCCCCTCTGCCAGGGACCATGGCATCAGATGCGGCTGTGATGACTAGGGAGATGCCAGTCATGGCACTGGCTGCTCCCTTCCAGGCGGGGTCAGCAAAGGTTCCACTGGCCAGAGGATGACCGCCAAGGTCATCAAGGCCAACAAGACAGCAGAATCAGCAAACTGTCTCCAAAGCCAGTACCAGTGAGGGGTGCAGGGAAGCACCAAGACATAGCACTTGCAGGCATAAGTTAAAGACACCATGAGCGCAAGAGGGACAGATCATGGGTGATTTTATCTATACTGGTCTAGTGATGAAGACTACAGAAGTTTATGTAAATAGTTTGGAATTGTCAAAATGTGGTCCATTTTGCTTTTGTTGTTGTTGTCATGACCTGAGTATGCTTCACCTTTTTATTTTATTGGTGCAGGGTATGCCTGCATGTAATCCTGGAAGTAAGTGGCTCTTTCGTTTTTTCCAGAGCTCACTAGGGGTTCTGCGTGGAGTCTCCCACACAGTTTTTACTCATTTATGTGATGTGGGCATCGCTAGCTAGGCCAATTCCTAATTTAAGGGTCAGCCACATTGCTAAGGGACTGGAGTCACATTTAGGCCTGACCAGGGCATGAGTGAACCAGGTGGGTTTTTATGAGATTGGTTTCATGGTCATCATTAGGCTTTTTAAATTACAGATGTTTATTGAATTCAAATTTCACCATGTGCCTGGTGGGATTTGAACTCAGGTCAGCAAAGCATGACCTTGGGTCCCTGGATTACCAGTCCAGTGACAATGGGGAGGCGATGGTGTTGTGGTATTGTCATGGTCCCACTATGGTAGATGGTGGAATTTGAATTTAATAAAAATATGGAATTAAAAGCCTAATGATGACCATGAAACCATTGTCGATCGTTGTAAAAAAAATCCATCCGGTTCACTAATGTCCTTTAGGGAGGGAAATCTGCTGTCCTTACCTGGTCTGGCCTACATGTGACTCCAGACCCACAACAATGTGGTTGACTCTTAAATGCCCTCTAAACAAGGGCAATTAGGAATGGGCAATAAATGCTGGCCTAGCCAGCAATGCCCATATCCCATAAATGAATTTTTTAAAATACCGCTATGCCACTGCCTCCCCCTTAACACAGGCACTGGCTGTTCTTTGTGTTCAAATGAAAGAGTAATTTCAGACACCGGGATGGAGGCGGCAGCCTTTGCATGAGGTTGATGCTGACCTTTGGTAGCCTGGCTGAAGGAACATTGGATCAAGGCACCCCTGCCTCCCTGGAGGTGACCGAGGTCTACCTCCATGCCCTCAGTGTTCTCCTCACCGTGTTCCTCTTCGGACTCACCACTGGACTCATCATCTGTGGCCTGTTCAGCTGTCTCAAGATCCTCTTCCTCCAGTGGGTGCCCCCTAGCCTGTGTCAGGTTGTGGAGAGTGCAGCATGCAACCACTATCAGTGACACCAGCTCTGGGGGGCATGTAGTGCACCCCTGAATGGTCCAGGCATCGGAAGCGCTTCTTGAGAAAACCTATGGTCCTCTCTACCACATGCTTTGTGGAGGCATGACTCGTATTATAATGCTTCTATGCCTCTGTTCTTGGGTGGCGGAGAGGTGTCATGAGCTACCTTTTCAAAGGATAGCCCTTGTCACCCAGCAGCCATCCATTCAGTCGGGCTGGAGCACTGAAGAGCCTCAGCACCTGGGAGTGTCTCAGGATATATGCCTCATGGGAGTTGCTAGGGTGCTATCCTCAGAATCTGCATCCTGTGGCTACACACTACCTGCCCGTTTATGGAGTGGAAGCCCTTCCTGTTGACGAAGGCATCTGGCTGACCCACTGGTGTCTTGATGGCCACCTGTGTGCAGTCGATGACATCCTGGACACGAGGGAACCCAGCAATCGCTGCAAAGGCTCTGGCTCGCTCAGCCTGACTGGCCTCGTCCATACAGTAAAGAATAAAGGTCAGTACCAGCCTGAACAGAGCTTCTGTCACCAGCTTGATGCAAATGTGGACAGCTGTTTGGGAGACTCCACAAAGATCCACTTCCAGCCTGGAAATGTTAACAAGGAAGCCCAGAACAGAGATGAAGCTGCCAAATACCAATAAGTCACCAACAGCAAACTACTCACACTGGTAATGCTGCTGACCCTTTTTATCCTGCCCTTGGATGAGGTTTTTGAAAACGTTGGCTGGCCGCTTGAGCATTCTTCTCGTGCGATGAGTGTGAAATTGCATGGGCCATGAAAAATCAATTGGACTGTTAATAGCCTTAAGTACCCTGATAATTAATATTGGGCGTGGCTGCAGCACCTGCGCATGCCTGCCAAGTAAAATACCGCGTGAGTGCACAATGACATCGGGACGCCATTTTATGCCCGATTGGGTCGGGCACGCGCACTCATCCACGGGACGTAAAATTCTGCCCATGGAGAAGTGCTGTTTCAGGAACTATTGTGTTTTGCACACCCAAAATAGCATATTGGCATTGCAGCAAATGATTAGTCCCCTCTTTGGTTGGTTAAGGGGTGGGTCAATGGAGGTTCAGTGGCAGACATTTAAAGGAATATTTCAGAATATACAGAATAGGTATATACCAATGAGAAGGGAAAATTCCAAGGGGAGGGCCCACCATCTGTGGTTAACTAAAAAAAGTTAAAGACAATATCAAACTTAAGGAAACGCATATAATTGCGCCAAGATGGGTGGCAGGTCAGAAGATTGGAAAGAATATAAAGAACAGCAAAGGATGACAAAAAGATTAATACCAATGGAAAAATTACAGTGTGAGAGAAGGCTAGCTAGTGATATAGAGATGGATAGTAAGAGTTTCTATAGATATTTAAATAAGAAAAGAGTTAACAAAGGGAGCATTGGCCTTATAGAAATTGCATCTGGGGAATTGATAATGGAAAGTAGAGAGATGGCGGATAAATTAACCAGGTATTTTGCTTTGGTCTTCACCATAGAGGACACAAGTAACATCCTGGAAATAGCTGTAAATCAGGAAATGGAAGGGAGGGAGGAACTCGGAAAATTACAATCACCAGGGAAGTAGTACTGAGCAAATTGCTGGAGCTACGGGCTGACAAATTCACAGGTCCAGATGGACTTCACCCAAAGGTCTTGATAGAAGTGGCTAGAATGATAATTGCTGCATTGGTTTTAATTTTCCAAAATTCCCTAGATTCAAGATTAGATTGGAAAATAGCAAAGGTAACTGCTTTATTCAAAAAGGGAGGGAGACAGAAAACAGGAAACTACAGGCCAGTTAGCCTAACATCTGTCCTGAAAACATGTTATAAGCTATTATTAAAGATGTTATAGTAAGGCACTTAGTAAAATCCAAGGCAATCAGGCAGGGTCAAGATGGGGCAGAATTTTTCCCACGGAGTGCAGGTGTGTGCCCAACACGCTCGAGCATGAAATAGCGCGTGATGATGTTGGGCGAGTGTACTGACATCATTGCGCACTCGCTCGATATTTTGGTCGGCGAGGCGTCCGCCTACAATTCAGAGGCCTATTAAAGCCATGAATGTATTAATCAACTGTGATTTATTTGCTACCCATCCAATGATATGGTTGGCCGGCGGGCAAATCAGCCAAGTGGCCTTTGCCCTTTTGAGGAGACCTCATCCAAGGGCACAATGAGGTTTCTGATATTAATTTTTTAAAAATTAAAATATTTGCACAGAATTTTCGCCTGGTATATATTCTGGTGACTGATTCTGATGCGTGGGCATTTTTTCTCAGTTTTTACAATCTTTATTCTTGGCATTTAAATTTTTCAACACTCTGCCTTCAGGGAGCTTTCTGTGCACAATCACCTGCGCCGACTTAAGTGCTCGCCCTCCTCCTGCCCCCTCCCCGGCAGCATTGAGCCGTTCAGCGCGCCTTTCACGCTGGCTGGCCGTTACATGGCCAGCCAGGGTGAAATCGCAGTCAGGGGCTGATTGTGGGCGGGATTCCGTTCTCTGGCCGCTCCCAGGCCCGCTGAACTAAAAATCCGGCCCATGGTTTTGTAAAAGGGAAATCATGTTTAACCAATTTATTGGAGTTCTTTGAAAGAGTCACATGTGCTGTGGATAAAGGGGAATTGGTGGATGTACTGTACTTAGATTTCCAGAAGGTATTTGATAAGATGCCACATCAAAGGTTATTGCAGAAAATAAAAGCTCATGGTGTAGGGGGTAACATACTGGCATGGATAGAAGATTGGCTAGCTAACAGGAAGCAGAGAGTTGACATAAATGGGTCTTTTTCTGGTTGGAAGGGTGTGACAAGTGTGCCACAGGGATCAGTGCTGGGGCCTCAACTGTTTACAATTTATATAAATCACTTGGATGAAGGGACTGAATGAATGGTTGCTAAATTTGTTAGCGATGCAAAGATAGGTAAGAAAGTATATTGTGAAGAGGACGTAAGGAGGCTACAAAGTGACATAAGACCATAAGACATAAGAACAGAAATTAGGCCATTCGGCCCATCGAGGCTGCTCCACCATTCAATCATGACTGATAAGTTTCTCAACCTCATTCTCCCGCCTTCTCCCAGTAACCTTTGATCCCCTTACCAATCAAGAACCTATCTATCTTGGTCTTAAATACAATCAATGACCTGTCCTCCACAGCCTTCTGTGGCAATGAATTCCATAGATTCACAACTCTCTGGCTAAAGAAGTTTCTCCTCATCTCTGTATTAAAAGGTCTTCCCTTTACTCTCAGGCTGTGCCCTTGGGTCCTAGTCTCTCCTACTAATGGAAACATTTTCCCCAAGTCCACTCTATCCAGGCCTTTCAGTATTCTGTAAGCTTCAATCAGATTACCCTCATCGTTCTAAACTCCATCGAGTATAGACCCAGAGTCATCAAACGTTCCTCATATGTTAAGCATTTCATTCCTGGGATCGTTCTCGTGAACCTCCTCTGGACCCTCTCCAGGGCCAGAACATCCTTCCTGAGATACGGGGCCCAAAATTGCTCACAATATTCTAAATGTGGTCTGACCAGAGCCTTATAAAGCCTCAGCAGCACATCCCTGCTTTTATATTCTAGTCCTCTCCAAATAAATGCCAACATTGCATTTGCCTTCCTAAACTACCGACTCAACCTGCAAGTTAATCTTAAGAGAATCCTGGACTAGGATTTCCAAGTCCCTTTGCACTCCAGATTTCTGAATTCTCTCCCCATTTAGAAAATAATCTATGCCTCCATTCTTCCTACCAAAGTGCATGACCTCACACTTGCCCACGTTGTATTCCATCTGCTACTTCTTTGCCCATTTTCCTAACCTGTCCAAATCCTTCTGCAGCCTCCCCGCCTCCTCAATACTACCTGTCCCTCCACCTATCTTTGCATCATCTGCAAACATAGCCAGGATGCCCTCAGTTCCTTCATCTAGATCATTAATGTATAAAGTGAAAAGTTTTGGTCCCAACACTGACCCCTGCGGAACTCCACTAGTGACCTGCCACCATCCTGAGAAGGACCCCCTTATCCTCACTCTCTGCCTCCTGCCAGACAGCCAATCTTCTATCCATGCTAGTACCTTGCCTCTAACACCATGGGCTCTTATCTTACTGAGCAGCCTCCTGTGCGGCACCTTGTCAAAGGCCTTCTGGAAGTCCAAGTAGATAACATCCACTGGCTCTCCTTTCTCTAACCTACTCGTTACCTCCTAAAAGAATTCTAACAGATTTGTCAGGCATGACCTCCCCTTGATGAAACCATGCTGACTTTGCCCAATTTTACCATGCACTTCCAAGTAGTCTGAAATCTCATCCTTAATAATGGACTCTAAAATCTTACCAACCGAGGTCAGGCTAATTGACCTGTAATTTCCTATCTTTTGCCTCGCTCCCTTCTTAAACAGGGGGGTTACAATAGCGATTTTCCAGTCCTCTGGGACCCTCCCTGACTCCAGTGATTCCTGAAAGATCACCACTAACGCCTCCACTATCTCTTCAGCTATCTCCTTCAGAACTCTGGGGTGTAATCCATCTGGTCCAGGTGATTTATCCACCTTCAGACCTTTCAGTTTTCCTAGCGCCTTCTCCTTGGTAATGGCCACCATACTCACATCTGCCCCCCCGACTCTCTTGAACTTTGGGGATGTTACTCGTGTCTTCCACCGTGAAGACTAATGCAAAGTACCTATTCAGTTCCTCTGCCATTTCTTTGTTCCTCACTACTACTTCTCCAGCGTCATTTTCCAGCGGCCCAATGTCCACTTTTGCCTCTATCTTACCCTTTATATATCTAAAAAAAACTCTTGCAATCTTCTTTTATATTACTGGCTAGTTGACCCTCATATTTAATCTTCTCCCTCCTTATTTCTTTTTTAGCTGTCCTCTGTTGGTCTTTGTAGGCTTCCCAATCCCCTGGTTTCAACATAGATGGGTTAAGTGAGTGGGCAAAGGTCTGGCAAATGGATTATAATGTGGGCAAATGTGAAATTGTTCATTTTTGCAGGAAGAATAAAAAAGCTTATTACCTAAATGGCAAGAGATTGCAGAGCTCTGAGATTCAGAGGGATCTGGGTGTCCTAGTGCATAAATTATAAAAGGTTAGTACGCAGGTACAGCAGGTAATTAGGAAACTAATCAAATGTTATCATTTATTGTGAAGGGAATTGATTACAAAAGTGGTGGTGGGGGAGGGTGGTGGTGTCGTGGTGGGCGGTGGGGCTTATGCTTCAGTCGTACAGGGCATTGGTGAGGCCACATCTGGAGTATTTTGTACAGTACTGGTCTCCTTATTTGCATTAGAAGTAGTTCAGAGAAGGTTTTCTAGACTAATACCAGGGAAGGTTGCCTTATGAGGTAAGACTGGACAGGTTAGGCTTGTATCCATTGGAATTTAGAAGAGTAAGCGGCGACTTAATTGAAACGTTTAAGACTTTGAGGGGTCTTGACAGGGTGGATGTGGAGAGGTTGTTTCCTCTTGCCAGAGAATCTAGAACTAGGGGTCACCATTTAAAAATAAGGGGTCGCTCATTTAAGGCAGAGATGAGGAGAAATTTGTTCTCTTAGAGGGTTGTGGGTCTTTGGAATTCTCTTCATCAAAATGCGGTGGAAGCAGAAGCAGAGTCTTTGAATATTTTTAAGGCAGAGCTCGATAGGTTCTTGATTAACAAGGAGGTGAAAAGTTATCGGGAGTAGGCAGGAATGTGGAGTTGACATTACATTTAGATCAGCTATGATCTTATTGAATGGCGGAGCAGGCTCGAGGGGTTGAATGGTCTACTCAAGCTCCTAATTCGTATGTTTGTGATTAGAGCGTAAGTGATTCAACAATAAACAGGCGAATATCGATGATTGGAGGAATGCTCTCACTGTATTTTGTTTGAAAATTTGAATGGTGGAAAAACTATACAGGATAATTTTATGATTTCTGCTACCAAGGATAGTCCTTTGGGACCATGAGCCTGAATTGCCAATTGCACATCTATTGGGTACTTGTCCTTGCAACCATCAAGCTTACCTACAAGATTGAATTTTGATCACATCAGTCAAGTATTTTGAGAAGACATTAAATAATTATCAGTCTCTTATTAGAATGCAAGACTTCAGTTCATTGTCTTTTTTTAACCAGCATTGCTTAATTAAATATGGTGGTATCCATTGTATTTTTCTAGCACACAGATCTTGTGGAAAGTAACAGGAAAACTCTACTTAAAACTGCATCATTATAAAATGTCATTGATCGTTTGTCACTTTTATCTATAAATGGCCAACAAATTCCTGATGATTTAGTTTGTGGTACTATAACAGGCTGCTACACTTACTTCTAGAAAGCAGGTGGGCTGAGCAGTACTAACTTTAAAGCGATGTGAAATTGTATTCACTCTATATGATTTCTAATAGAAATACATCATATTTAATAACGTTTATGGCACTTTGCCATGGAGAGGTTGCAGGGTGTGCATCTTTGCAATGTAACTTGATTTATATGACAGACACTGGCCTCCCAGAAACACTCAACATTTTTAACAATTAACGTTTTATGAAGAATGCTTTTTTTAGGGAAAATTCTTCCACTAATCTTTAACTATTGATTAAATTCATTCAAAGGCTTCTGCTCCTCCTTTATTTTTCAAATAAAACTACTTTGACAGAACAACTGTTATGGAAGCTTGTGAACAGTGGCATACCGCAGGGTTCGGTGCTGGGTCTCTTGCTGTTTGTAGTGGACATTAATGATCTAGACATGAATGTACAAGGTATGATCAGTAAGTTCGCAGATGACACATAAATTGGTGGTGTGTTAAATAGCGAGGAGGAAAGCCTTAGATTACAGGACTATATTGTGGGGCTGGTCAGATGGGCAGAACAGTGGCAAATGGAATTTAATTCTGAAAAGTGTGAGGTGACGCATTTTGGGAGGACCAAGAAGGCAACTGAGTACACGATGAATGGTAGGGCCCTAGGAAGTACCGACGATCAGAGGGACCTTGGTGTGCATGTCCATAGATCCTTGCAGACAGCAGGACAGGTAAATACGGTGGTTATGAAGGCTTTTGGGGTACTTGCCTTTATTAGTGGAGGCATTGAATACAAGAGCAGGGAGGTTATGTTGGAGCTGCATAAAATGCTAGTTAAGCCACATTTGGAGTACTGTGTGTAGTTCTGGTCACCACACTATAGAAAGAAAGTGATTGCACTAGAGAGGGTACAGAGGATATTCACCAGGATGTTGCCTGGGCTGGAGTGTGTCAACTATGAAGAGAGATTGGATAGGCTGGGATTTTTTATCTTGGAGCAGAGAAGGCTGTGGGAGGATCTGATTGAGGCAGGTCCTTATTGAAGCAGGCTGGTGACTTTCTTCCCTCCCTGCCTCTTGGGAGTTTTCACAGAGGGGGAAGTGCATCAGGGAGTCATCCCGTAGCTGCTTCCTCTATTTTCCCACACCCCTCCCCCACCAACTTCCAACCCCGTTTCCACGAGGCTCGAGGCCAGGAAAATTCAGCCCAACATGTCAATTGTTGACAGAGATGGAGCTGTAACATGATGCTGATGGCTGTGTGGTTGCCATCAATGATCCAAGCAGCCAGCGTGGTGACAATTGGGAGCCCTGTTATGGCACAGAGGATGGTAAATGCCGAGCTGGTCAAATCCCAGAAGGAAACTTGAAACAGCTGCCACAACTGTTTTGCAATTTGTATTTTTATTTTGAGATGCGTGCCAATAATTCAGTAGTAATAAGGCCACCAAGTCTTAAAGATTTTTACAAAACTAGATTAAACATTTATTAATACAATAAAAGATTTTAAGCACACACAGAGGTCTACAAATTACTACTATATTAACTCCTAACTCCTTTAATTAATCTATTAATCTTCTTAACCAAGGTAATCTCTCACAATTGTATTAATATTGTACTTAATTAACTGAGCCACCTCGTCTCTTCCTAGATTCCTGTCCTTCTGAAAGTCATATACCCTTGAATATTTAGGTGTCAGCCCTGGTCACCTGGCAACCATGTCTCTGAAATGGCTATGAGGTCATACATATTTATTTTTATTTGTGCTATCAAGTCATCCATTTTGTTACATATGCTGTGCACATTCTGATACAGAGCTTTTAATTCTGTCTTTTTACCATTCTTGCAACCTTTGACCTTATCTGCTGGTGCATGCTTAAGTTTATACACTCCAATCCTTCCTGCCACACTCTGGTTATCATTACCCATGTTGCTATCCTGCTCTATTGCCTTGCTCTTTCACTTTAAATTACCGCATCATCCCTCATGTGACCCCATCTTCTCCACTATTTAGTTTAAAGCCCTCTCTGCTACCCTAGTTATGCAACCTGACAGAACACTGGTCCCAGCATGGTTCAGTTGAAGACTGTCCCAGTGATACAGCTCCTACTTTCCACAGACATGGTGCCAGTGCCCCATGAATCAAAACACACTTTTTCCCATATCTAACTTTTTGAGCAACACATTCAACCCTTGGGTCTTATTTATCCTACAACAATTCGCTGTGGGTTTGTGAGTTGAGAGTGAAGAGAAGAGTGACTTACCAAAGCAGAACAGATGAGACCATTCATCTTATTGTGGCACTAGGTGGCTGTCCTCTTTTGCAGGGCAGTGGCGCTGGCCACCCCTGCCACCGCCTCCCAAGCCCAATTGGTGATGTTGCTGCCCTTCCTACGGCCAGCATGGGGGCAGAGGGCATCACAGCTGGTCTCCACTGCAACCAAAAGGTGCTCGAGGGACACGTCACTAAACCAGGGGGCTGCAATCTTCTGGCCTTTTGGGGCCATGTCTTCTGTGCAGCAGTCCAGGGCTGGAAGCACTGAGAGGTGTGTGCGTGGCTGCACTTTAAATATGGCGCTAGGTGTGATGAAGCCATGAGGTGACAGTGTGGTGGGTGAATGAGAGCCCGCCCACCATCAAAGCGGCATATTTCCCGGAAATGCATGATTAATGAGGCAGGATTGGGACAATACGGTGTGAGAAGCTGCCATTGGGGCCAGCGGAAAAACATTAATTTTCCCACCCGCTACCGCACTTAGGGCAGAATTTTGCCCTTGGTGGGTGTGCGGACCACATTGGCTCAGCGGCGGGCGGACAGCCGACCCCCGCCGCCGAAACGGGGCCTGCCGCCATTTTAAGTGGGCGGGCCAATTAAGACCCACCCAGCAGGCTGCCCGACAGGAAGCGCTCTGTGCTTCCTGTGAGGGTGGGGGAGGGAATCCCCAGCTGTCTGGGATTAAGTGCTGTCTCAGGGAGGTTAGTGACAGGGTAAAAAACTAAAAAAATAGAAAAATAAAAATATTATTAACATGTCTCCATCATGTGACAACATCACACATGATGGGACATGTTAATAAAAATGACATAAACTTTATAAAAGGCTTTAAAAACGGACATGAAACCTCATCCCGCCAGTGGATGAGGTTTCATGTATTATCAGAAGCCCGCTGGGGCTCCTGGCCTGCCCGCCAGCCTTAAGGTTGGATGGGCAGGTCTTTAAAAATCTTAATTAGCCTGTCAATGGCCTTAATTGGCCATCGATAGGTTGGCGGGCGGACAGCTGATTTCGCTGTCCGCCCGCCTTCCTCAAAATTTAAAGGGACCGGGATGACGTCGGGGGTTCCTGACGTCATCCCGCGTCATTTTCCTGTTGGCGAGCGGGCCCTGCCCCCAAATCGCCGACGGGAAAATCCTGGCCTTAGTGCAAATCTGGGATGATCCTGCCAATATATGTAGCTTTTGGGGCACTTACATGTTACACTTGAATGATATCTTCCTAATCTACTACCACTAAATGCACTTCTATTTCTCTCTCACTATAATTGAACTGATGGAATATTGTGGACTATGGGTAATGCAAGGACTTTGAAATTGGCTGGTGATCTTAAAGCTTAGGTTTATAGTTTAGGTCTGGGTACATACTTTGTGGGGATAAGACAATATCAAATGAAATAAATAAGAAAATAAATGCTAGAAATCTAGCACCAGAATAAGAAAAACTGAAACTCAAGAGCAAAAACATTTAATCTGGAGTGAACGGAATAAAGATGTTCATTATAGTCATGGCGATATTGAAGAAATGGAAAAATAGAAGAGATAACTGAAAATCCTTGCTTGTCCTACTTAATTTTATGGATATATCTTTTTATATTTATGAAGACATTGAAATTCAGATGCTGTGAAGGAATTCTCATTTCTCCTGTTTGACTATCTTAACATTCTAGAACACATGTTTGGTTATCTTCAGTCTGCAAGATTCTAGGTACAAATCAAGTAATGGATTTTATAGCTACTGACTACATAGCTCTTGATTTGAGGAATATGGCTTGTTATTTATAATATACTTGCAGGTTAAAAACAAAACCCTTCTGTCTGTCATCTCTTTTTTATTTAAAAGAAATGTTGATGTGCAGACACAAGTCTTATTATCACTCTATGCAGAATCAGTCTTTTACTGTGTCCTTTTGTACTAGCTTCCTTAATCCAAGTAAAAGACACAAGGATGAGCGGCATACTTGGATGACAGGGACCATTTTTCATTGCATTGGTTCATTGTAAAGAGAGAAGTACAAATGAAATTGAAACCTTAAATTAACCCAAATTAAGAGAAACTGAGGCCATTTACTGAAAAATACATTTTTTTTAATCTTGAGGTCTAATTGTAAGCAGAAGCTTAGCCTAAGTTGAAAACCTTATCCTATTATAAAAAAAATCTCAAAACAAGTAGTAATACCTTGCATTGATGTAGAATTCATGGCCAGAATTTTATATCCCGCGACATCGGTCAAGCGTCCCAATGTCATTGCGCACTCATGTGATATCTCGCTCGACAAGTGCGCGCACGGCAGTCGGAAGCGTGCCCGCCAATAATGAAGCGGGAAATTAAGCCCGTTAAGGAGTCACTTGAAAGCGATTTTTCGTGGCCCGTCCACTTCTATGGTTGGCGGACGGGCCTATTGGCCAGGCGGCCTTTACATTTTTGCTCAAGCCTCGATCCACGGCCCGATGAAATCTCCAGGGGGAAATAAAATAAAAAGAGTTATCTGAGGGCTGTTTTTTAATGAGGTATGCTTTCGGGTGCTTGATTGCGCGGGATGGACGTATTTTGCACTGTCGTTGTTTCATTTATTCTGTGGAGGTCTGCAGTTCCCTGAGGCAGCTGTCCGCTTCCAGGGAGCTCACTGGAAGCGCCCACCAGCACCCGCCATGACATCGGCACCCGCCCTCTTCCCGCACCCCCCCACCGGCAGTGCTGAGCCTTTCTCAGCACACATTTCACACCGGCTGGCCATTAATTTGGCCTGCCAGCATGAAATCACGGCCAGGGGCCCATCGCAGCCGGGGGCCCATCAGCCGTCCAGTCCCCGGCCCGCGGATCACACACGCCTGGCAATTGAAAAATTCAGGCCATAGAATGATGCATCTAAACGTGGGGTGAGATTATAACTGGGAAAATAAAATATGAATAAGAAGATTGCTGTACCCCAGTCTGAAGACATCTGCCATCTTTTCTATATACAGTAACTGGAGGTTATGACACTACCGATTGTAACTTGCGGCTATTGAGCCAGAGACCTAAAATTTCAAATGGATCATATTGATCTTCTTCCATAAATTACTCTGGCAAGGGAATTGTGGAATCTCCAGGGAAATTGTAAATTTCAGTTTTTTGTTATTCCTCTGGACTTTCTACTTTTTCACGCAGACAAATGGAAAATTTCAAGATCATGGGCAGAATTTTGCCCTCGTCGGGCGAGCTCGGTGGGGGAGAGTGGGGTGGTCAGGAAGCCAACCGCCGCCCGCAATCGGGCCTCAACCGCGATTTCACTCTGGCGGGCCAGTTAAGGTCCGGCCAGCCCAGCGTGAAACACGTGCTGCAGCGCTCCGCGGTGCAAGAGGGCGAGCGGGGAACTTGGTGCATGCGCGCAGGTGTGTGCAGGAAAAGCTCCCTGAGGCACAGAGCTGCCTCAGGGAGCTGAAGATATAAAAGATCAAGAATAAAGGGTTTAAAAATGTTCAAAAACATGCCCCCTCATGTCACTCTGTCACATGAGCAAGGACATGTTATTAATGAAAAGTTAAAATTTTTATTTTATTTTTAATCGCTGTTGGAAACCTCATCCTGCCCGTGGATGAAGTTTCCTAAAAAATGCAAGGGCCACTTGGCCTTTTCGCCTGCCCGCCACCCGTAAGGTTGGACAGGCAGTGGAAAATTACATTTAATTGTTGCCTTAACTGTCTTAATAGGCCTGTTAATTGTCGGCGGGTGCACCGCTGACTCCCATGCGAGCCTGCTGACCACAATATCACACGAGTGCGCGATTACATGGGGCGCTTGTCCGAGGTCATCGTGCATCATTTTACGCTCGTTCGGGTGGGGAGCAGCTGGAGACTGGGACTACCCTAAGAATTTCAAGGCCTACACAGTCTATTTGCACTTCCCATACCATCACTCTCCTCGCTAGTCTCTTGGCTTTTTCTTCTGCTGCTCTTCTCCAATCCAGGACGAGCACAAGCCTGAATGACAATGGCAGCATAGAATAGTCTATAAATGTACTATCTGCTTCTGCATTAATTTATTGATTTGCTGGTGTTCCATATGACAACTACTCTAATACCTGCTAGTGTCTGCTTTTTTATTCATTTATTAATTCGCTGGCGTGTGCTGCTCCAGTAATTTATTTGCTGTAATAATTCATTAATTTGTTCATGCCATCTGCTCTATGAATTTAATTCACTGGTGCTTGCTTCTCTTAAATTATTAATTAATTTCATGATTAATTTATTAAATCACTGGCATCTACTTAACAAAATGACAATATTCAATGTCCTCGTACTGTGAGTGAATGGTCATGCACATTTTTTGCATTGGTTTTTTAGACATTGTTTAGTCCTAATGTGATTAAAATGTCAAGCAAAACCAATAGCATCGTAAGTAGTAATTTAACCTCTCCAGTTCATTTCATTTATCTTGACATTATGCTGTTAGCTTTAGTTGTTCACTCTTCTATGGTTTACTGTCATCATATTGCTTGGTAACATAAAAATACTGCAGACCACTCAAAAAAAATATTAAATGATTCTTATGGGGTCATGAGAACAACTAATGCTTTCTCACCATAGCTCCCTCGTCACCTAACCGGAACTGCCATGCTTTCTGCTCTCCCAGATCGGCGAGCTACTGAAATGCACAAACAGTTTGCCAACAGAGTTCAAACAATGAATATATGAAAATAGTTTGGGCCCTCTGGCAGCTTCCATTGAGGGGTAGCGGACTTCCTCTCCCTGTTCCTCCCCAATGGAAGTGTTTACTTCCAAATTGATCCTATTGTGTTCCACTGTTTGCTAATGTATAGATAAGCACAGCTAATATGATTGCAATTTTCCAAGTTTTGTCTATGAGCATTGCTTCCCAGTTGGAGTTCCAGATTACTGAATCAACCCCTAAACACCCAGTCTTAAGTTAAATATATGTCCATATATACTACACAAGTTTTAAAACTGTCGCATTTCACTTTGCTGTGACAAAAGGAAAATTGTAACATGCTGATTCTCTTGCCAAATCAGCACATTGGGCAAGGCGCGCTGTAGAGAACACTATCCATCCAAATTATAAGTGGGCCTTTCAACTGTAGCACTTTTTCTCCAACCACCACCCCTGCTCCTTGACTTCTATGTCCAGGCAGCAACTTATTATTAGGAATTTAACTTCATGGCTTGATCTGACTTATAGATGCACTTAAGATTCTATTGTTGTGTAGCAGCTTTAATTTAGATCAGGAAAGCCACATTGACTTCCATAATGGTAATATGAATAGTTTCTAACCTGTATTCTCTCCACTAACCAAAACATCAAAATGGTGCAAAACACGATACCATATCCTAATTCTCATTGATATTAATCTATTTCTCAGCTTGGGAGGTAGTTTCATTCCACCATTGGTAGCAAGGGGGAAAATCTGAAGCATACAGTTAGCACCACTGGACAATGGAAAATGCGCTTATTTCTGATGGTGACAAACTGCAAGTGAATCCAACTCCAAGACTTGTAGAAGTAAATGTGTGTGACAGAACCCTATCACAAAATCAAAATTTTAGAAAATAAATTTTCTCTAAATAACTGTGTATTGAACATGGCAGTGTGAGTCCATGGAATAATGCAGGATATATAATCCTTACTTTTGTTAATTTGATTAAAAAACTTATCTCCCACTTGGAACCGCCTGCCTCATGATTTTTTAACCTCTCTTCACCCTGCTGTATCTCTGTCACTATACTCTATGCCATGCTGGTTATCATGCTGCTCATTGTCTTCTCCAGTCTCAAGTGGGAGCCAAATCATCCGTGATCTTAATACTGGCAAGATCAAAGCCATCCTGTTAAACCAGCAGCAAAAATTCCACACTTAGTTCCCATCACTCCATCCTTCCACCCATCTGCTTGCCCAGGCTGAGTTCAAGGAAGCACAGCATCAATGTCTTATTTAACCAGGAGCTCAGATTCAAAGCCCACATCCTATCCATCACTATGACTGCATGGGGAGAATTTTCCTGTCAGCGTATGGGGGCGTGCATCTCAATGTCACAGCGCGTCATTCCGATCTTTTGTTCGGAGTCGGCTGCGCGCTCGCCGAACTGTCAAAGGTCTGTTAAGGCCATTAACAAACCAATTAAGCTAATTCTCAATGCTGCCCGTCCAACCTTAAGATTGGCAGGCAGGCGAAGAGACCAAGCGGATTTCACATTTTTCATGGAACCTCATCCACTGGCGTGATGAGGTGTCATGAAGGTTTTATTAAATTAATAAATATTTTTCACAAATTCATAAACATGTCCCAGGTCATGTAACACTGTCACATGAGGGGACATGTCTAAACAATTTTATTCTTTCTTTATTTGAAACTTTCATTTTGAACTCTTCCACAGAATTTTTTCTGACAACTGATGGACTTGCTTTGCCACTGCAGAGTAAAGCATGTAGTATCAATTTGAGAGTCATATGCAGGTGAGAAGGGGTAGAAGTGTTTGATTCCCTCCCTTTAACCTGACAACTTTCCTGGTTATTTTCGCCTTGGTGCTATTTATTAAATTCAATTTCATAACTTCGCTTCCAAGGATTTGAACTCACAACTTCTAGTGGCCCAGAACCAAAATTGTGAGACTGCTGTGTGAGGCATGCAGCCATAAACCACCAGAGTGCTGCCTCTACTTCTGAATAAGCAGGACATTGTGGGGATTTATCCATTAGGAAAGTACTAATTTCAGAAGAATTTTCTGTAAGGGATTATATGAAGATTTAGCATTTAAACTATATTATCAGTCACTGTTTTCTTTTCATCTGACTTCCTCCCACTATAAATATTATTGCAGCGTTTGGCTTTAGCTGGTTGGTCATTTCTTTTGAACCCTAATATTGCCTAAAGCTACATGTAAGCACACACTCTTTGGTGTTTATTTAGTACATATTTCTGAAATATCACAATAAAACTATGAAGTATGAAAAAAGAAAATACAGCACATATGTTGCCGAGGACACATTCTTACCTGATCTAAAGCAGCAGGAGCAAACTTATTATCAAGACCAAAGAATACTTTCTTTATTTAATGAATCCCATGCAAGGTTCTGTTATTCAATCTTCTCAATCAGCTACTGCTACATGTTTCTCCATTCAGTCTTTAGCCACACAAAACACAATGACAAAAATCAGCCAAATGCACCTACTGATTTACCTTAAAAAAATGTGCTTTGTTTCCATAAATCTCCTTTCTAAAATCTGTACTTTGCATTTGAGCTCAGTCAAACCCTTCGACAATTCAGGAAGATTCAAGATGCATCGAAATAAGAGTTTTATTCTTCTAAACCGAGCATGAAACTGATTTTCTAAATGCCCAAGTCCTCAACAGATAGCAAAGTAGATGTTAGAGAAAAACAAATTGCAGCGTTTGATGTCCTTAAAAACAAATCTGACGAGAAACATGACCTATATACTAGTATAATGGAGCGATCCACTGCACTAAGTGCATGTTTTTACTTTTGAATCAAAGGGCTGGATTTTCATTGAGGTCAGCAAGGGGAGTCAGGAAACTGGCTGGCTTGACCCGCCTGCCTCGGGAGAAAGTGCCAGCAAGGGTGGGGGCCGGGTGGAGGCCAGGATTTTCTGTGCCCACTGCATTGGGCGTGTTCAGTGACATGAGTGAACAATATGGCGAGAAGACCAAAAATTGGTTTCATGACATCATGAAACCATTTTGTGATCGTCCGCTCAGCCCGTTGATGGCGAGCCGGGTTTCCCACCACCGGATGTCGGGAACCTCAGTGTAGTATATCAGCATATCATTATAAGGGTTACCCAGCCTGAGTGTCCACTCACATTGGCCGGAATACATGCCGATGTGTTTCTCCCCCTATAAAAGGCGTGGACTTGGCGGGCTGCACTTTGAGGTGAACTTGGAAGTGAGTGCACAGTAACATTGCAGAGTGCTCGTGAGGAACGCTTGTTCGACTTTAAGGTTGAGATGCATTGGAGGGGAGCTGGCAAAGGCTGCCCCTGTGATTGAGGCAACTTGGGGATGGGGTTACGGGGCAAAGGCTGCCTTGTGGTTGAAGGTAGCGCACAAGCATGTGCAGGGGATGCAATGGTCGAAGGGAACGGCCATGCATTAGGGACACCTTGTATAAAGTGACAATTCCTCTGCAGCAGAGACAGTTCAGGCACAGCCACATTGATATGACTGGAGTCAGACCTCTAGCTTCCCTGCCCTCTCGAGCAATGCAGAGGCATGCAGGTGCCACCAAATGTTCCAGAGCTTTTCACCCCTCGAGCACAGACTGCAAACTAATGAGTGTTTTCGTGGACTGCAGAACAGTTGGACGACTGGGCACGATGTACAATCTCCTTGTTAAACCTGGCTATGGAACAGCTCACAGCCCCTGGCAATGTTATCATTCCGGTTTGGACCTGTCTCCCCCATGGTTCAAGCTAACAGTGCAGCCTTGCAGCGTGGGTTAGGAGAATGCCTGCGCCTGAGCTGAGAGCACAGTATGCAGTCCACGGGCAAAGCTGCCGTCAATCAATCAGGTGGAGTGGGGCAGAGGAAGGTGGGATTTCAGGCAGCCATGCAGAACACTAAACTCTGGCCATCCAAGGGATGGCCAGAACTCTCCAGGATGTGTTAAGTAGCCTTTAGACTCAACCAAGAAAGGTTCTTAGTACAGCCATGCTAATCCACGCATCTCTCTCTTCATCCTGCAGCAGGAGTACATCAGGAACACGGCGCCTGGTGAACTAGCTGTACACCTCATGGCTTACAGAGAGCTAAGACAATAGAGAAGAGAGCGACAGAAGCATCTGGCTGCACAGAGGGAGGAGCAGCACACTCTGGAAGAAGGGGCAGCCAGGGCTCCTGCACACACCGCTGAAGAGCCACAGTGAGCCGTCACTGTTCAGCGTCCAGCTAGACCCAGGGTCTACAGAAGCCGCCTTTTATTCCTGCAGATGACCGAGAACCAATGTCGCCGAAGACTGCACATGTCTGGGGAACTGATCAGTCACATCTGCCAGATACTGCAGGATTTTGCACCACAGAGATATGGAGGGCATCCAATGCCAGTGGCCGTGAAAGCGACAGCGGTGCTCAATTTCTACACCAGTGGCCCCTTTCAGGGCTCCAGAGGCGATCTCTGGGGATATCACAAGCCGCCATCCACAAATGCATCTATGAGGTCACGGATGCCATCTTTGTGAGGGTACACAACTTTGTGCATTTTGCCCAGGGCCAACACAGCCAGGATGCAACAGCGATTGGATTTGTCCAGACCTTGGGTTTCTCAGAAGTGCAGGGTGCCATTGACTGCACTCACGTGGCACTCTAATCTCTGTTGCAACACGCGGTCAGCTATGTCAACCTCAAGGGATTCCATTCGCTGAATGTTCAGATGGTGTGCGGCCACTACAAAGGCATCCTGCAGGTCTGCGCACGGTTTCCAGGGAGTGTCCAAGACTCTTTGATTCTCAGTCGGTCACAATCCCTGATATCTTCCAGGGTCCGTTGAAACTGCAGGGTTGGCTCCTCGGGGAAAAGGGCTACCGCAGCGGATGTGGCTGATGATACTCATGTGGCGGCCTCAGACTGCAACAGAGCAACTTGGTGGAGCAAACTTTCGAGATGTTGTAAATGAGGTTCTGGAACCTGGACTGGTCTGGTGGAGCCCTGCAATCTAGTCCACAGAGGATATCAGGCATTGTCATTGTCTGCTGCACCTTTTACAGCCTGGTGCTGCAATGAGGAGAGGACCTGGCTAAGGAGGAGATGGAAGAGCTGGAGATCTCCTCTGAAGAGGAGGATGCGACAGGGATGAGGGTGAAGAGGTCCTCAAAGGTGACGATGACACAATGAGGCCTTCGCATGAGCCAGGCGAGGCAGGTGAGCTTAGGTTTGTGGAGGATGATGATGACATGCAGTGAAGAGACAACATAAGATCCTCACATTGCATCTATGACCTTTTGACTCCAGTCTAGCTTATGGCAGCGCACATACCCTCGATGATAATGCTCCTGTCATGGAGAAGCAGTGGAGGCCCTAATAGTCACTTGATTGCAGGAGGATGATGAAGACATGTAGTGAGGAGACACCATAAGATCCTCACATAGCCTCTGAGAATGTCTGACTCCTATCTGGCCGAGGGCAGCTCGCTTGCACTCTGCGATCAGGGTCATATCATAGAGACGCAGTCATGAAACTTTAAAAGCATCTGATCCTTTGTCTGCCTTCAGCATCTGACCCCTTCAGGAGCACAGCGTCATCCGACACAGACGCTGAAGAGATGGGGGTCAGCCCCACCTTAAAGGTGCTGGGAGCACACAGAGAGAATGATGGAACTCTGTGATGCCTGCCCACTACATTCTGGCAGCAATGACAAGCACCGTCCAGGTGCAGGCATCAGTACTGAGTCCAGGGTGTGTGAGGCCGGACCATCTCTTTGATCTGAAGGCTGCACAAAGCACAGGGAAGAGACCCTGGACTGAGACACCTGCCTTTACCTTGTGCAGAAAGACTTCACATCTGAGTGACACGAACACTGCTCATCAGAACAAGGAGCCAGAGGCAGAGGGACATTCTTGGGAGTTTATTGACAATATTGAGTATTATGTACATGATTAACACCCATGAGCAGGCTGTGCAACTATGTCTTCTTACCCTTCCTAACCCTGACGCTAAATTGTGGTGCTCCCCGGACATCCATAGCGGAAGTAGAGGCAGTCTGCTGACTGATACACCCTTATATAAAAGCGAAATACTGTGGATGCTGGAAATCTGAAATAAAAACAGAAAATGCTAGAAAAACTCAGCAGGTCTGGCAGCATCCGTGGAGAGAGAGACAGAGTTAACGTTTTGAGTATGCATGACTCTCCAGAGGCGATGCCATGGAGAATGCAGCAGGGAACAGTTAACTGCTAAGCTTTTGTTCAAATTCAAACCAGGCAGGTTGTCTCTGATTGGTCAAGGCATTGTCATGGGGAATGAACCAGGGAATGGCTGTCCAAGCTTTTGTTCAGTTAAAAAAGGCACAACACATGGACATGTTTCTTTTGTTTGCAATGGACAGGGCCCTGTGTGTGAATATATGTAGCTACTAGCATGCGTAAGTGAGCCACACTACAAGCCTGACTGATGATCTTAAATTGGTTTTCAGTGTAATTAATCGCACAATCAGGATTGTTTCACAAGTGTTGTCAATCAAGGAATCACATCGAATGTTGGATACTATGTTTTGAATTTTATAAAAATAAATTTAACTTATTTGATTAATAACAGACACTGTAGCTTTTGAAACATCTTTATCTTGCATAAATAAATAATTTGCAATTAACAGAATAGATCAGAGAGCAAAAGCTGTCAATTAAGAAATGTGTTCCCAAGGGGTGCAGCTGTTTCAATAGTCTAAGGGATGTTTGGGATCTCAGCCAATCCTCATTATGCATTCTTGGCTGAGATGATTGACACTTTTATTGAGCTGTAGTGAAAGGAGGTTTTTGAAAGAAGGTATGAATAAATCACTGTTGTCTTAAAGCTCTCTTTTAAACACATCCTATTGTCACTATAGGACTTATTGGGCTGTGCAGATTGTATAGTGGGTGAATGGGCATGGAAGTGTCAAAGCTTGACATGGAGGGTATAATGGGCCATGTGTGGTGGGTGGGGCGGCATATCGTAACAATGGAGAGTATGAGAGACCATGGGGACAAAGCTTGGCATGGGGGCATGAAGGACCATGGGGGCTGGATAGGTGGGTATAGCTTGGCATGGGGGTCATGGATAAGACCTTTTGAACTTATCTTTGCAAAGATTTCCTCATCTAAACTATGACACCTCTGAGGGGCCGTGAACCATAAGTCCGTTAAAAGTTCCAGCTCGGCAAAAATTGGGGAGGGCTAGAAGATTCCTATCTCTGCAACGGAACTGGCCAGGTCGGGAGTGCGGGGTGTGGGCTTATGACCTGCATTAAGCTGCTTCTTAACCTGTACTGGTGAAAATTCGGGGTGTCGGGAATCCTGGAATCGGGTCCCGGCTGCCATTTTTACATCTCCACAGAATCTTCCAGACTCCATGAGACTCCAGCCCAATAAAAACAAAAGGCCCCATCTCTGTAGAGATGGGCTGTAAAAGCTGTAGAGAGGGCTTGAAACTAAATAGAGGGGGGAGAGGGTTCTGGAGAGGGGATACGTACACTTATAAAGCAAAAGGATACGGCAGCTTTGTAGGATAGCTATTTAGGTAATGTTACCCAGAATATGACAGGAAGGGACAGAGTGTCCATACATAAAAAACAGCAGCAATAGGGTCAAAGGGGGAAAAAATGATAAAAAGGTAAAATTAATGGCTCTTTACTTAAATGCACGTAACATTCGGAACAAAAAAATGAATTAACAGCACAAATAGAGGTTAATGGGTATGATCTTACAGCCATTATGAAAACGTGGGTACAAGAAGATCAAAGCTGGGAACTAAATATACAGGGGTATGTGCATTTTTGAAATGACAGACGGGACGGAAAGGATGGTGGGATAGCTTTGTTAGCATGAGATGGAATAAGTACGATAGCAAGAAATGATCTTGGATTGGAAGATGTAGAATCCATATGGGTGGAGTTAAGAAATAGCAAGGGGAAGAAGACACTGGTGGGAGTAGTCTATAGGCCCCCTAACAGTAGCTAAATGTGGGACAGAGAATAAAACAAGAGATAATGCATGTAAAATAGGCAGTACATTAATCAGCGCTGACTTTAATCTTTATGTATATTGGGAAAATCAAATTGGCAGAGGTAGCCACTAACAAGAATTTATAATAGTGTATTCGGGACAGTTTCCTAGGACAATATGTTGTGGATCCAACCAGCAATCAGGCTATTTTGGATCTGGTAATGAGGCAGGTTTAATAAATGATCTCAGAGTAAAAGATCCCTGAGGAAACAGTGACCATAACATGGTTGAATTTAGCATACAGTTTGAGAGTGAGAAACTTGAGTCAGAGAAAATTGTGTTAAACTTAAATAAGGGTAATTACGAAGGAATGAGGGCAGAGTTGGCTGGAGTGGACTGGGAAAGGAGTTTAGAAGAAAAGATGGTTGATGAACAATGGCAGATGTTTAAGAGAATAGTTCATGATTCACAACAAAGATATGTCCCAGTGAGGAAGAAGGATTCTAGGAAGGGGATAAACCAACCATGGCTAACCAAGGAAGTTAAGGATAGTATCAAATTGAAAGAAAAAAACATATAGCGTGGCAAAGATTAGTGGTAAGCCAGCGGATTGGGAAAGTTGGTAAAAACCAACAAAAGATGACCAAAAATAATAAAGAGGGAGAAAATAAATTTTGAGGGTAAACTAGCAAGCAATATAAAAGCAGAGAGTAAGAGCTTCTTTAAATATATAAAAAGGAAGAAAGAGGCCAAAGTGAATATAGGCCCCTTAGAAAACGAGGCTGGGGAATAATAATGGGGAAGCAGGAAATGGCAGAGGAGTTGAATAAATGCTTTGCATCAGTTATCATGGTAGCAGATACTAATAGCATTCCAAAAATACTAAACAATCAAGGTGCAAAAGGCGGGGTGAAGGAAATAAATACAATAATTCTCAATAGACAAAAGTACTAGGGAAACCAATGGGGTGAAAGGTACTTAAATCCCCTGGACCTGATGGGTTGCATCCTAGGATATTAAAGGAAATAGCTACACAGATAGTGGATGCACTGGTAGTAATCTTACAAGAACCCTTAGATTCTGGAAAAGTCCCAGAAGATTGGAAACCTGCCAATGTAGCATCTTTATCCAAACAGAGAGGACGACAAAAAACAAGCCAGTTAGCTTAACCTCTGTCATGGGGAAAACGTTAGTCTATTATAAAGAACGTAATAGCAGAGGATTTTGAAATACATACTATAATCAAGCAGAGTCAACATGGCTTCATGAAGTTGAAATCATGCCTGACAAATTTATTAGAATTCTTTGAGGAAGTAACAAGCAGGATAGATAAAGGGGAGCCAGTAGATGTAATATATTTGGATTTCCAAAGGGCATTCGATAAGGTGCCGCACATAAGGCTACTTAATAAGATAAGAGCCCATGGTGTTGAGGATAGTATATTAGCATGGATAGAGGATTGGCTAACTAATAGAAGACAGAGTTGGGATAAGGGGAGCATTTTCAGGATGGCAACCTGTAACTAGTGGAGTGCCAGAGGGATCAGTGCTGGAGCCACAATTATTTACAATATATATTAATGACTTGGATGAAGGAAGTGAATGTACTATCGCCAAGTTTGCGGATGACACAAAAATGGATGGGAAGGCAAGTGGTGAGGATGACACATGGAGTTTACAGAGGGATGTAGATTGGTTAAGTGAGTGGGCAAAAACTTGGCAGATGGAATATGTGGGAAAATGTGAGAATATGCACCTTGGCAGGGAGAATAGAGGAGCTGAATATTATTTAAATGGAGAAAGGCTGCAAAAAGTTGCAGCACAGAGGGATTTGGGAGTCCTCGTGTATGATTCCCAAAAAGCTAACATGCAAGTTCAGCAAGTAGGGAAGGCAAATGGAATGCTGGCCTTTAAAATGGAGTATAAAAATAGGGAAGTCTTGCTAAAACAATACAAGGTACTAGTTAGACCACACATAGGATACTGTGAACAGTTTTGGTCCCCTTATTTAAGGGAAGATATACTGGCATTGGAGGCAGTCCAGAGAAGGTTCACTGGGTTGATCCCAGGTATGGAGGGATTTTCTTATGAGGAGAGGTTGAGTAGGTTGGGCCTGTACTCACTGGAATTTAGAAGAATGAGAGGCAACCTTATTGAAACATATAAGATTCCTAGGGGCTTGACAGGGTAGATGCTGAGAGATTGTTTGCCCTTGTGGGAAAGTCTAGGACCAGTGGGCATAATCTCAGAGTAAGGGGTCGTCCACTTAAAACAGAGATGAGGAGGAATTTCTTCTCTCAGAGAGTAGTGGATCTGTGGAATTCTTTACTGCAGAGGGCCACAGAGGCTGGGTTGTTAACTATATTCAAGGCTGAGATAGATTTTTAATCAGTAAGGGAATCAAGGGTTATGGAGAAAAAGCAGGATTATCAGATCAGCCATGAGGCAGCATTTTCCCCCCGTTGGGGGGGGAAAGTGCAGGAATGGGCACGTGCAGGCGCGTATCCGATCGGCGCCCCCAATCGGGGGCATGCCACCATTTTACGTGGGGGGGCCAATTAAGGCCTGCCCAGCGTGATGTCCGCTATGCACTCCCTGTGCGGGCGGCAGGGGGATTCCCTAAGCCAGCAGTGCGCTCTTTTGCGCATGCGCGTGAAAGAGAGCACTCATCTCCCTGAGGCTAAGTGCTGCCTCAGGAAGATCGGTGCCAAATTCAAAAATGGTCAAGGCACAAAAAGAAAATTTCCTTGACATGTCCCCTCGTGTGACACTGTCACATGAGTTGGGACATGTCAATCACTTTTATTCAAACTTTTACAAAATTTTTAAAAACCCTTCATGAAACCTCGTCCCGCCTGTGGATGAGATTTCATGTTTTTTCAGAAGCCCGCCCGGGCTCCTGGCCTGCCCACCAACCTGAAGGTTGGACGGGCAGGTCCTTTAACTGCTGCAATTACTTTTTAAATGGCCTCAATTGGCCGGTGACAGGTCACCATCGCGCAGCTGATTCGGCTGCGTCCCCGCTGACCTGAAAATTGAAATGACGCGGGGTAATGTTGGGAGTTCCGCCCGCGTCATCCTGCGTCATTTAACGCGTTGGCAAGCGGGCCCAGCCCCCCTGCTCACTGACTCAATATCCTGGCCAGGGAGATCGGTTGAATTTTAAAAAATTTATGAAAGGTAAGAAAAAATTTTCCTGACATGTCCCCTCATGTGACACTGTCACATGAGCTGGGACATGTCCATTGCTTTTATTTAAAAATGTTCCAAACATTTTAAATCCCTCATGAAACCTCTTCCCGCCCATAGACGAGGTTTCATGCTTTTTCGGAAGTTGGCCTGGGCTCTTCACCTGCCTGCCAACCTTAAGGTTGGACGGGCAGGTCCATTAATCATTTTAATTACTTTTTTAATGCCTTAATAGGCCGTTGACAGGTCGGCGGGTGCGCATCTGACTCGGCTGCATGTTCACTGAATTGAAAATCTAAATGACAAATGGAGTTGGGTGACGTCGGGACGCACGCTTTATTTTATGTGTCGGTAAGCAGGCAACCCCCGCCCTCCCCTCTCGCTCACCAACCGGAAAATGCTGCCCATGATCTCATTGAATGGCAGAGCAGATTCGATGGGCCAAATGATCTGCTTCTGCTACCATGTCTTAAGGTCTTATTTTTCCATCTTCCTGTCTACAGCAATAGGTCTAAGTGAATGAGCTACAAAAAAAATAACCTGTATGGTGCTTTGTGCCTCTGCCCTGTCATTTATTTTCCATGAATGAAGAGATATGTCCAATTCAGTTGATAACTGTTTAAACAAATCACTCAGATTAACTGACGGTATTGAGCATTAGTTGGTCGTGGGCAGACACATCAATGTGAAATGAATAATTTCATCAAAGTATAATTCTACTAGAGAAAGTCATCTGTCAATATTTAATGGAGCAAGACAGGGCTAATTTCTATCAGGGCTAATTCTTCTAATTGCTGTTTTCCATATAAAATGCAACTTATGTTCTTCCCTCAAATTACAGGGAGAAATCTTAAAGCTGCAGTTTGTCACAATTCATTTCCTGCAGCTTACAAGAAATGAGTTGAAAAATGAAACCATGGAAAAGTGGTCACAATATTACCTCGTGAAAAATTCTAGGTTTTTATTACTCAGATCTAGTCAAAAAATGTATGGTTGTTGTATTTGCATCATTGGTTTCTGGTCACCATCCTCACAGAAGCTGGGACTGAGTACCATCAGTTGCGCACAGATCTCCATAGCAACACTTTGAATAACTTCCCAATAAATGGTGGTTGGGGAAAAAAACTTAAAAGGTAAGAATCATGATGTCCTATATCTTTAGATCTTAAGAAACTGTAACCGTAGGTCAACCGCGAAACAATGCAGTTTTGACTATATATGTTGAATTGAGAAGCAAATCTTATTCTAATGATTGAAGCACACCACCACTAATTTTCTAGTTTGTGAACAATTTATTGTGGTGTTATGGGTTTGACTATAACTTAATTCCTCTATTACCTCTCCTATATTGTCAACTTCAAGGACAGTCTACACAGAAGGTCCATTCTATGTTCTTGTTTTAAGCTATAAGTTGCTTGTTAGTGATATTGGGAAAACCCTTTCATCTGTACGTAACTCAATTCCACTAATACTGCTGCATTGTCCAACTGCTTGTTTACATCAAGTCAAGTATAGACAATACCATCTGCTGCTATGTCTGAATTACCACCAGCCTCCCTCTGCACTTTACTCCCTCAATCCCATTACAACTCTCACTTATGCTTTCTTCATCTGCAGGTTAAAGTTCACTAATGACTTTCTTAGAAGCTTCCCAACCTACACTACATAAAATCCAACTCATCTGCCATCCAATACTATCCTGCTCACCTATTATCTCTCTATGGCAAGCTCACTAACTCCACATTATCAATGCATAGGTTTCAAAATCTTTGTCCTTATGTATATACATTTGCATGTATATCAACATAAGAATTAGGTGTAGGAGTAGGCCATGCCGCCTCTCAAGCCTGCTCCACTATTCATTAGATCATGGCCAGACTGATTGTGGCCTCAACGCTACTTTCCTGCCTACCACCGACACCATTTGACTCCCTTGTTAATCGGGAATCTACCTACTTCTACCTCACAAACATTCAAAGACCCTGCTTCCACTGTTCTCTAGGGAAGAGAGTTCCATAGTCTTATGACCCTCTGAAAGAAAAAAATTCTCTTTCTCTCTGTCTTAAGTGGGAAATCCTTTATTTTTAAATTTTAGAACCTAGTTCTAGTCCTTCCACGTGGGGAAACATTCTCTCAGCATCCACTCTGTCAAGTCCCCTCAGGATCTTTTATGTTTCAATATGATCACCTCTCAATCTTCTAAATTCCTCTGGATAAAGGCCCAACCTGTCCAACCTTTTCTCATAAGATAACCCCCTCATCCATGGAATCAGTCGCGTGAACCTTCTCCGAACTGCTTCCAAAGCAATTATATCCTTTCTTAAAGAAGACCAAAACTGTACATAGTACTCCAGATGTGGTCTCACCAATGCCCTGTGCACTGTATCAAAATTTCCCTCCTTTTATATTCCATTCCCCTTGCAATAAATGACAACATTCCATTTGCCTTCTTAATCACTTGCTGTACCTGCATACTATCAAAAAAACAAGAAATTGCAATATTTTTCTTCTGATAATAACCCTGGCATATTTCTTATGTACTGGAAATCAGGCTGTAATTGGATTAAGAGCTTGAGTGACAGCAAGGGTCTAAAGTCAACAGTAAGAAGTTGTTTGGATATGATAATGAACCAAGATGAACTTCAATCAGACTTTTACATAAAGCAATAACAGGAGTGTTTTTGAATTAAGCTGTTGTGGTTCAAAGGGGGATGGATATATGCAGGTTGTGAAAGGTGTAAGTAAGGTAAAGACAAGGTAATTTTGTTTAAACAAGTCTAAGAGCTAAAGTAAATAATAGTATAATCAAGTCTGAGAAGAAAACATTTCTAAAGAGACTGGTTGAAACAATGGAGAAATCAAAGGGAAGGAATGCATTTAAGTAAATACTGAAGACTATGTGAGGGGTTAGCTAGTCAGATCTCCCAGAAGACAGTAGGAACAAAGCCAGACTGAAAGAACCAGTTGCTGTCAGCCTCAGATGACACCCCAATGAAAAATCACAATGCAGTAAAAATTATTGGACTTCTATAGATTCTAAAATCTATAAGGGTTGCTGAACAGAAAAGGGGAAGGTTAGCTCTGAGGGTAGTTAAGATTTGTGGAACCATTTTAAAGCATTGTTTACCATGTCAAGCCATTCATGTGTTTAAGTATAATTGTGATTTATTTGTTTTTTTCTTTATTCTTTTAATAAATGTTTACTATAAAATCTTCACAAGTAGTCTGGAACATCATTTCCTGATTTCAAAACTGCTCATCATACTATACAAATTGCAAAAAACCATTTTGGCAGCTCTTTCAAGTTTCCATCTGGGATTTGAGCAGCTCAGCATTTACCATCTGCTGTGCCATAACAATACTAACTTTTTGTGATTCACATACCAAGACACACAGATCCGTCTGGACATGAGAGTTCTGCAATCTTTCTCCTTTAAAAAAAAATGCTGCATTTCTATTCTTCCTCCTTTTCCTGTTAGCCAGCCAATCCTCTATCTATGCTAATATGTTATCTCCTACACCATAAGCTCTTATTTTATGTGGTAATCTTTGATGTGGCACCTTATCAAATGCCTTCTGGAAATCTAAGCGCAGCACTTCACAGGTTCTCCTTTATCCATAATTACCTGGAAAAACTCAGCAGGTCTGGCAGCATTGGCGGAGAAGAAAAGAATTGATGTTTCGAGTCCTCATGACCCTTCAACAGAACTGATTTTTCTTTACAAGGAGAGGGGTGAAATATAAGCTGGTTTAAGGTGTGGGGGTGGGTGGGGGGAGAGAAGTGGAGGGGGGTGGTGTTGTTGTAGGGACAAGCAAGCAGTGATAGGAGCAGATCATCAAAAGATGTCACAGACAAAAGAACAAAAGAACACAGAGGTGTTGAAGTTGGTGATATTATCTAAACAAATGTGCTAATTAAGAATGGATGGTAGGGCACTCAAGGTACAGCTCTAGTGGGGGTGGGGGGGCATAAAAGATTTAAAAATAATGGAGATAGGTGGGAAAAGAAAAATCTATATAAATTATTGAAAAAAAAAGGAAGGGGGGAGAAACAGAAAGGGGGTGGGGATGGAGGAGAGCGCTCAAGACCTAAATTTGAATTCAATATTCAGTCCGGAAGGCTGTAAAGTGCCTAGTCGGAAGATGAGGTGTTGTTCCTCCAGTTTGCGTTGGGCTTCACTGGAACAATGCAGCAAGCCAAGGACAGACATTGGGTAAGAGAGCAGGGTGGTGTTAAAATGGCAAGCGACAGGGAGGTTTGGGTCATTCTTGCGGACAGACCGCAGGTGTTCTGCAAAGCGGTCGCCCAGTTTACGTTTGGTCTCTCCAATGTAGAGGAGACCGCATTGGGAGCAATGAATGCAGTAGACTAAGTTGGGGGAAATGCAAGTGAAATGCTGCTTCACTTGAAAGGAGTGTTTGGGCCCTTGGACGTTGAGGAGAGAGGAAGTGAAGGGGCAGGTGTTACATCTTTTGCGTGGGCATGGGGTGGTGCCATAGGTGGGGGTTGAGGAGTAGGGGGTGATGGAGGAGTGGACCAGGGTGTCCCGGAGGGAACGATCCCTATGGAATGCCAACGGGGGGGTGAAGGGAAGATGTGTTTGGTGGTGGCATCATGCTGAAGTTGGCGGAAATGGCATTCGTTTAGATAATATCACCAACTTCAACGCCTCTGTGTTCTTTAGTTCTTTTGTCTGTGACATCTTTTGATGATCTGCTCCTATCACTGCTTGCTTGTCCCTACAACAACACCCCCCCCTCCACTTCTCTCCTTCCCCCCCCCCCCCCCCACCACCTTAAACTAGCTTATATTTCACCCCTCTCCTTGTAAAGAAAAATCAGTTCTGTTGAAGGGTCATGAGGACTCGAAACGTCAACTCTTTTCTTCTCTGCCGATGCTGCCAGACCTGCTGAGTTTTTCCAGATAATTCTGTTTTTGTTTTGGATTTCCAGCATCCGCAGTTTTTTGTTTTTTTCTCCTTTATCCATGTTGCTTGATACTTCCTCAAAGAACGCCAATAATTAAAGTTAAACATGATTTTCCTTGCACAAAACCATGTTGACTCCACATGATGGAATTGAGATTTTCTAAGTGCCCTGCTATAACCTCCTTAATAATAGATTCCAGCATTTTCCCTATGACAGATGTTAAGCCAACCGGCATGTAGTTTCCTTCCTTTTGTCTCCCTCTTTTCTTGAATAGAGGAGTCACATTTGCTATTTTCCAATCTGATGAGATCTTTGCAGAATCAAAGGAATTTTAGAAAATCAAAACCAATGCATCTACTTTCTCAACAGCCATTTTTTTTAAGACCCGAGGATGAAATCCATCAGGACCTGGGGACTTATCAGCTTATTTTTGTTCTAATAATTCTTTTTGTATCCTTTCCTTGTTGATTGTTTTAAGCTCCTCCCTCCCTTTTACCTCTTGATGCACACTTATTTCTGGTATGTTATTTGTATCCTCAACAGTGAAGACAGATTAAAATATCTGTCCAAGTAATCTGCCATTTCCTTATTTTCCATTATTAATTTTCCCAGACTCTTGCCGGAATTTTCCAGCCACCCCATGGCGGGTTCGGTGAGCCATTGAAATCTCCGTTCACATCGGCAGGACCGGAAGATCCAGTCGGCGTGAGGGGCTGGAAAATTCCGGCCTCAGCCTCTAAAGGACCATCACTCTACTTACTGTTTTTTAAATACTTGTAGAAACTCTTACTTTTTGCTTTTATATTTCTAGATAGCTTTCCCTCTTACTCCAATTTCTCCCTCCTTATTATTCTTTTAGTCATTCTTTGCTGTTTCTTATATTCTGTCAAATCTTCTGACATGCCACTAACTTTCGAGGAATTGTACACTTTTTCTTTCAATTTGATATTATCCTTACCTTCCTGAGTTAGCCATGGATGATACATGGAGTTTTTCTTTCTCACTGGAAGATACCTTTGTTGAGTGTTATGAAATATCTCCTTAAATATCAGCCACTGCACCTCTACTGACCTATCCCTTAACTAATTTCCCAATTCACTTTAGCCAGCTCTGTCTTCATATCCTCCATAATTGCCCTTTTGTTAAGTTTAAAATATTAGTCTTGGAGCCACTCTCCCTCAAACTGAATGTGAAATTCAATCATGTTATAATCAACGCTACCTATGGGCAGCTTTACTATGAGGTCATTAATTAATCTTGTCTCATTGCACATTACCAGATCTAGAATAGCCTGCCCTCTGGTTGGCTCTAGAACATGCTGCAAGAAATTGTCTCACAAGCACTCTATGAACGCCTCTTCCAAGCTAACTTTGCTAATTTGATATGTCCAATCTATATGAAGTTTAAATTCACCCATATTATTACCAAACATTTGTCACAAGCCTGTATACCCCGTATAAAGAAAGCAGGAAACTACAGGCCAGTTGGCTTAACATCTGTCATTGGGAAAATGCTGGAGTCTATTATTAAGGAGATTATAGTGAGGACAGTTGGAAAATCTCAATGCAATCAGACAGAGTCAACATGGTTTTGTGCAGGGAAAATCATATTTAATTTATTAGAGTTCTTCCTATATACCCTGTCCATCAGTATGGTTACAGTTAAGGGGCCTGTAAACTACTCCCACAAGTAACTTACTACCTTTGCTATTTCTTATCTTTACCCAAATTGATTCTCCTTCTTGATCTTCAAAGCTAAAGTATCTCTCTTGATTGTACCTTAATTAACAGAGCTACCCCTCCACCTTTTCCTAGCTTCCTATCCTTCCTAAAAGTCATGTACCCCTGAATATTCAGGTCCCAGCCTTTGTCATCTTGGAGCCATGTCTCTGTAATGGCTATCAGATCATGCATATGTATTTCTATTTGAACTGTCAATTCATCCATTTTGTTACAAATGCTACTTGCATTTAGATACAGCGCCGTTGGTTCTGACCTTGTACTATTTTCACAACCTCTTGCCTTATCTACTGGTTCACTACTCTTAATTTTGTTCATTCTGTCCCTTCTTGCCATGCTTTATCATTTTCTTATTGCTACCTTGCTCTCTTGCCTTGTCTTCTCTCTTTAATTTATCAAATCATCCCAAACTTGATCCCTTGACCTCACTATTTAGATTAAAGCCCGTTCTACTGCCCTAGTTATATGACTCGCCAGAACACTGGTTCCAGCACAGTTCAGGTGAAGATCATCCCAATAGTACAACTCCCACTTTCTCTAATACTGTTGCCAGTGCCCCATGAATCAAAACCTATTTTTCCCTCGCCAATCATTCAGTCATGCAGTTAGCTCTCTGATCTTACTTACCCAATGCCAATTTGCTCGTGGCTCAGGTAATTATCCTGAGATTATTACCTTTGAGGTTCTGCTTTTTAATTTAGCCCCTAGCTGCTCATACTCCCTAAGAAGAACCTCTTTCTTATTCCTGCATATGTCGTTGAAATCCTCAATGAACAGCCCTATTCTTTTCATTATGATGGAAGGATGGAGGTCATTGGAGAAAGGCCATTTCCCTGAGAAACCACTACAAAAGCAAAATATTGCAGATGCTCCAACACTAAAATAAAAAAAGAAATTCTGGACAAACTCAGCAGGTCAGGCAGAAATATGGAGAGAGAAAAGCGAAGTTGATATTTGAGGTTGATGATGTATCATGCTGTTTTGTCTGGCTTCATGTTCTCCTTTCATTCCTTCTGCAGGCCAAGGCGGGCCCCTAGCAAGATGCCCTTAACCAAGCTGGTGGCTCCTGTAAGGCAGAGTAACTGAGCACTTATTCTTTTTAGGCGAAGTCCTCAGAGAATTTCCAGACTAAATGTTGAAACAGTATTGGTGAAGCCTTGACAAAGGTTCCAGAAAGTTTCCTGGTGTTTCAAAAGTCTTCTTCAGGCCTCCAGCCACAGGCAAACAGTAAAAGGTGAAATGCCTTTAAATTTAAAAATAAAGTGCTTGAAATTCTCAGCAGCCACTTGTTTACTCCCTATCAGCCTTAAAGTGTTATCCCTCAACATGCCATGCAGCCTCATTTATGAGTATTAGCAGGAAATTCAAGTGGCAATCAACTCCTTGACAATCCTCCAGGCAGCCAGGCAAGCTTCAAATCCTTTACCAAAATGGCACTTTTTGCTAAAAACAAGGGCTAAACTGGCATTTTAGTTCAAGACGCCTGAATCACTCTCCATATTTGGTGAAACACAAGCTCCATGAAAGCCAGTGTTGTTTTACCCCTCAGGGAATGACTTCTACATGTCCACTTCACATTACATTAACAAGCCAGGACTCTCAGTGCTCTCGAATCCATCATTTGATTTCAAAGCAAGGAGGTAACATTCACGTGAAACTATTTGGAACTGGCATGGCCATATTCTTTCCCCTATGTCAGAACAAAGAGAAAACTGTATTGCTAGCCTGTATAAGCATTCCTAACAAGGGGTTTTATTTTAATGCTGCATGCCTAACAGAAACCTGATGAGTCAGCAGTGACCATTGACTAAGTGACTTAACTGCCTAGGTCTGAAGGGAAAGAGAGAGCGGGCAGAC
Organism: Carcharodon carcharias; assembly: GCF_017639515.1. NCBI lineage: Eukaryota > Metazoa > Chordata > Chondrichthyes > Lamniformes > Lamnidae > Carcharodon > Carcharodon carcharias. The sequence continues at coordinate 62,733,249 of NC_054469.1, forward strand.
TGAGCTGAGAGAGAGAAAGAGAGAGAGAGATAGAGCAAGAGAGCAAGAGAGAGGGAAATTTGCTCTTCTGACAGATAGTAAAGGCTTCCACCCCAAGTTGGTCACATATTTCTTTAAATCTGCAGGTTGGGCTCCAATGACTCCATCAGGCCTTGAAGAGCAATTTTATCCCTGAGCATTAGTGGGAAGCCAAGTGATGCTTTAATTTCAGCTAGCTTTTCCACCCACTTTGATGCCCACAATTTGCCACGTCCGTTCAAATCAGCCATAAAATTCTGCTCATTGATTTTTTCACTGGACCATTACTATCCATTGCAACAGTAACATAAAATGCTGAATAAGAAAAGTAAGTTAGTCAATCAAATTGCCTCCCTACACAGATGATCTAAATCTGCTGTATGATGGACTCTATCTCATGCATTTAATGTCCTGCACAAATGCTCCTTGAAAGCCAAACGTTAACAAACACAGGCAGAAAATTCATCCAACCTGCCATGTTTATTGTTTGACGGCAGCCTAAATTAGGCAATAATATTCATTCTCATCACAATAGCAAAGGAACTCCTGTGTCCCATTTTATTTGCTAATCTTAGTCTATACCTATCTTAATAAGCTTCAGCCATATTCCCAATTAGCTATTCAGTTCCTTTTTGGAGATCGTAACCATCTCAGTTTCATTTGTTTCTGCTGCAAATCCAGTAGTCACATTGACTATTGCAGAGTCTCAAAGCCTATTGTGAGAGCGCAGTGACCTCATTTAAAATAGAGCAATATTTTTACGGCCGTATTCATTTCAGGGAGCCAAGAAAATCTACTTTGATCAGCTTGAAAACATTACATGGGGCCTTAAAATAAGATTCAGGGATGTTTTATAATTCAGCTTATCTGGGCCAAGAAGAAGGAAATGGTTTCAAATGTACAGACGGCTAAGCAAATAAAATCAATGCTGAACATTTAAAATTGTAGGTTTCCTAGCCTGAACAGAAAATATGTTGCGTCATTGGTGTGGCAATTTATAATTCATTTTTTATTACTTTATTTCAGATTTGTTTTCTAAGTTCAATTTCACCTTAGATTCCTAACCATCTGAGTTGCAACACCCCAATGTATATTTTGCAGGGTTAAGGGAAGAAAAATTACCAGAATGTTAGAAATGTTTAAATAACCTGATAACGCTATCATATATTTTTCTTTGTGAAGTAAGCTGCTATCAATTCTCCGTGGAGCAGTGCAATTCCACTTCCAAATTGCACAGCTTCAAAAGTCCATGTCCGCAATCAACACATACCTTCAAATTCTGACCACTGCGGCATTTCATAGACACAGTGACAGTGATATTGCATTAATCAGTTTGCTGACTGCTTTTATTAATCTGTTTTAAACTTCACCACAATTTATGACTGGCAGTGGTTTCACTGATTAAAAGAAAAACTGCACAGCTAACATATATCAGTGTAACAACTCCTCAGGCCAGAAAATACTCAGCTTACAACAATTATGCATTAACAAGATTCATATTGTAATAATTATTGTGCATTGACACACTGCAGTTGAAGAACTGCATGAACAACAGATTTCACATTCAGACAAGATGAAATCTGGCTTTTCAAAGACCTGATAAAATACCATCAACTATTTATTTTTGTTGAAATACATTTAATAAGAAAGGATGCACACCTAAGTAATTAAAAGTAGATTTATTTTCTTATCAAACATTGACAATAATTTATCCTAGTGCCTGCTTGCTGCTACAGTTACATTCAACAAAGCCACACTGTCCTTACCGCCGCCGGAATCATTAAAGTTGAGGTTGGTTTACATAGACAACAGAAACCGGCAGTTAAAATCAAGCAGGATGTGATGCTCACATCAACACAGGGAAAACTCAAAAATCCATAAAACACTCGAGACACTGAACAGATCAGCTTCTGATGACTTGACTCAGATTGACTTAACACCACATGTTGAAATCTACAGGGTAGAAAATTGTGATATTTCAAGAGATCCGAAAACCAATTGGAAAACTAAAGAGTGCGGATTCATCTAGTCTGGGCATAATTAGAGTTGACCTTTGAGAAAGGCTGAAAATTTACCGCAATATCTCCAGATACAGGAGAGAAAAATATGCCAGCTCTGATCAGCTTATTAATGTTTGCCTATTGACCATGGCTGCAAAGTGTCTATTAGGCAGTTACAGAATCAAGCACACCGGTCACCCCTGTAGGTAAATACACTATAAACCTCCAAGGTCTTTGTGGGTCGACCAGAAGATTCTGGCCATTGCATCCCTGATTCAAAAATCTCTGGCATAATTTTTTTAAAATTGAATAAAGCATTGACCATCAGCAAGAACACCCTGAAGGCAAAGATTAACAATGCTCAAGTTATATGAAATTTGAACTTGCAAGTGTTTTGTTTTGGAATACACATATCAATTTTGATTTTTTCGGTGTGAGATGAAGTAGGGTTTCACATAGAGACAAAAGATCAGATGGCTGATGCATTAGAAGACTTTCCACCTCTGGCACCTGATTTAAATCTAGGATGGAAGTGTAATATCTTCAAAGGATGGTAGTAATTCTACAGGGGTGTATTTCCTTGGAGCTTGTTCCACAGGACTGCTGCAACCTTGGCAGTGGTTTAGCAACATTTACACACCTAAGCTGGTATGACTGTCAGTGTAACACAGTTGTCCCAAGGCAAGCTCCAGGAGGACAGAAACCTCCGAGGTACCAGAGGGGGTGAGGTTATGGCATAACAATAAGAGAAACATTGAGGAAATTCACCTCTAAAGTGAATTATCAGTTTCAATGCATTCCCAGTGTCAATAGTATCACCGTCAATATTGCAAAAATAAGGGGCGTTTGGTCAGTTTACGAGAAAGCAGTATTAATCGAGCTGCAGTTGCTTGCATTATTAACTTCTCACCTGAAAAATATAGTTGAAATAAAAAGTGACTTACCACCAGTAGCCACGGTAATCTCTCTCAGGAAATGGCCATAAAATGGGAAGTCGAAGGACAAATTTACCCTCTGTATGAAGCAATCAAATATGTTTGAGAATAAAATAAACAGCATTTATGATTTCTTAAAGACAAACAAATCTTATTTATGTTATTTTACAATCATGAGTAATGATAGGAGGTAGAACAGGTCCCACTGCAAAAATATATTTAGCCGAATGAAGATGAGGATTGTAGCATATTTGCACTAGATGAAAACAACTTTTATTGAAAGGACTGAAAGCTTAGCTAGAAAACATTTCATCCTAAACAGTATAATCTCTCCCACTGCTCCATCACATGTTATTATGACATTCATTTTGGAATTTTATTCCCAAATCCTTCCATATTTCTACATCTCTCCCCACCTTCAAAAGCTTTATCTTTCACTTTAAGTCACCTGCTCTAACTTTGATTCCATTATTCTTGTCTTTTTGTGAAGTGCCTTTCTATATTAAAGGGGCTTTAGTGATTAGTGTATATGAATGTAAAATAAAATTAATGAATTTGGTTTTGTCTATCTGCAAAAGACTGTAGGGCAGAATTTTCACCTCGGCAGGCAGGCGCGCACCCAATCTGCTCGAGCGTGCAATGACGCACGATGATGTCGGGCGAGCATCCTGAAGTCAATGCAAAGTCGTGCGATAGTTTGGTCGGCGGGCGCGCGTGGGAATCGGCAGCGCGCCCACTGACAATTAGAAGGCCAATTAAGGCCATTAAAGTATGAATTAACTTAAATTTTTCGCTGTCCATCCATCCAACCTTACAGTTGGCAGGCAGGTGAAAAGATCAAATGGCCATTGCACTCTTTTAGGAAACCTCATCCACAAGTGGGATGAGGTTTCCAATGGCAAATAAAAATTGTTACATCCCATTCATAACATGTCCTTGCTCATATGTCAGAGTCCCATGAGGGGACATGTTTGTTTAATATTTAAAAATTCTTTATTTTTGTTTCTCAGAATTCTTCCTCTCTCAGGGGCACAGAGCTTTCCCCGCTCACCCTCCAACAACCACCACCCCCCAACACCACCCCCGCTCAGCCCCTGCACAGGCAACTCTGAGCACTGCAGCACATGCTTCATGCTGTGCAGGCCAATTCAACCTGAAATTGTGTTCCGGCCCTGATCGCGGGTGGCGGTTGGCTTCACGAACGCCATCACCTGCCCTCAATGAGCCAGCCCGGCAAGGGCAAAATCTGCCCGTAGCTTTTTCTGTATTGATCCCCAACACAATGTGATCAAGCAGTCAAAATGGATCAACTACATTTATTAAGTTAATTTGAGATTGTGCTTTATTTGATTGTAGTAGTTAGATTACACTTACTGCAGCTTGCCTGTGGGTGTTTGATAGGATCCCATGAATCTTCACTTTATCTTTTTCCATTTGATCCATGTTTACCCACAGTTCCCTGGTTACTGGGTCTGCCGGCCCATACATTCTTGATGTATAGTAGTTATGGTCTGTGTTTTCCTGCAATAATTGAATAAAGTTGACACATTATCTTTTTATCACATGAAAAATCCAATGTTATCTAAGTTCTAGATGTGAAACAATGCTTCGAGTTTTAACACTGGATTCTTGGGTGAGGGGGAGAAAACATTTAGGAGGAAGAATTTGTTCATGGAGCGCTGCTTCAAGCTATGTAGGCCGCACATGTTGGTCCGCACAGCATTCTTCAGATATCAACGAGGAAAGCTGCTCAGGTATTGGATTGCGGTGGGGTCTGTCCCCGCGGAATTGAAATACCATACACAGTGCAGAAACCAAAAGTTCTTTTAAGGGGCTTGCATGTCACAGAACACTTAACAATCAGAGAATTAGTTCTCAAATGTAGTCACTTATGATGTAGGCAAATGCAGCTGCCAACTAGATATAAAGCACAAGCAAGATGAAAGATCTGTAAACTTATCTTGGTGATATTGGACAATTCGCCATTCTCCTTTAAATAGTGTTTTAGTCCTTTAAATATGTACTTTGATATGTACTTAAACCAGCAAATCGGATCTTCATTTAACATCTTGCTCAACAAACAACACCTACAACAATGCAACACAGCCTCAACATTGAATTTAATGCTCTGGAGTGAGACTTGGACATGCAACCTACTGATTTAAAGACAAGAATGCTCCAATTGAGCCAAGTTCACAGTTAAGGTATGATGTTAAGGTGGGGTTAAACCAGCTTATATTTCACCCCTCTCCTATTTTTACTTAGTTCTGTTGAAAGGTCATGAGGACTCGAAACGTCAACTTTGTTCTTCTCCGCCGATGCTGCCAGACCTGCTGAGTTTTTCCAGGTATTTCTGTTTTTGTTAAGGATTTTATAAATGCTCCTCATGACTTTCTTATTTTTTTAACTCCATTTATGGAGCCTATGATCCCGTATTCCTTTTTAGCCACTTTCTCAACTTAACCTGCCACCTTCAATGATTTGTGTACCTAAACAGCCAGGTCTCTCTGTTTCTGCACCTCCTTTATAATTCCTTTTAGTTTATATTGCATCTTCTCCTGCTTCATATCAAAATGAATCACGTCACACTTCTCTTCGTTAAATTTCATCTGCCACATGTCCACCCTTTCCACCTACCTGTTTACAGGGAAGTCTGTCACTGCCCTCCTCACAGTTCACATTATTTCCAAGTTTTGTGAAATTTTGAAATTGTGTTCTGTATAACTACGTCTTGTTCATTAATGTATATCAAGAAATGTAGGTGCCCTAGTACTCAACTCGAGGGCAGCCCACTATATACCTTCCTCCAGTTGGAAAAAAAACATTCATCACTACTTTCTGTTTTCTATCACTTAACCAACGTCACATCCGTTCTATCATTTTCCCTTTGATCCCATTGATTTCAACTTTGTTGACAAGCCGATCATGTTGCAATTTATCAAATGCTCTTTGGAAGTTGATTAACTTCACATCATTCGCATTATTCCCATCAACCATGTCAATTACCTTATCCAAAAACCCAATCTAGTTAGTTAACCATAATTTGCCTTTAATAAATCAAGTGACTGTTAATTTTGTCCCAGATTATCATCATTAAAGGTTTTCCCACCATCGAGGTTAAACTAGCTGTCCTCTAGATGCTGGCTTACACTTTATTGAAGAAGAAGACTGTGACATTCTCCAGTCCTCCTCCATATCTAAGGAGGATTTGAAGGTTATGGCCTGTACCTCTGCAATTTTGACCCTTACTTCCCTCAACACCGTTGGATACATCCCTTCCGGTCTCGGTGACTCTGAATGCAGCCAGCCTTTCTAATGCCTCCTATTTATCATTTTGGAGCCCACCAAGTATTTGAAATACCTCCTTTTTCAAAATGACTTTAGCAGCATCTGTTTTGGTAAAAGATGGATGAAAAATGCTCATTTAGTACCTTAGCCATGTCCCCTGCCTCTATGTGGTCCCCAATTGGCTCCACTCTTCCTGTTAGTGCCCTATGACTATTTATATGCCTATAGAAGATGTCTGGATTCTCTTTTATATTTGCTGGCAGTCTCTTCTCATATTACCTCTTTGCCTTTCTTATGTTGTTTTTCTTTCCCTTCTGAACTTCCAATATTTAGCCTGGTTCTCAGATGTATTATCAACCTGACATCTGTCATAAGCATTTTTTTTTGCTTCATTGTACCCTGTATCTCTTTCATCACCCAGGTACCTCAGGCTTTGGTTGCCTCACCTTTCCCCTTTTGAGAAAGTACTTTGAATGTACCCAAAACATCTCTTCTTGCAAGGCAGCCCATTGTTCAGTTACAGTTTTGTCTGCCAATCTTTCATTCCAATTTAGTGGGAACAGTCCGTTCTCACCCCATTTAAATTGGCCCTCCTCCAATTTTAACTCCAGATTGAACATTGTCTTTTTCCATAGCTAATCTAAACCTTATGATGCTATGATTGCTGCCCCATAAATGCTCCCCTTCTGACACTTGATCCAATTGACCCATTTTATTTACCAGAACTAAGTCAAGTAATGCTGCCATATCATTGGGACAGGAACATACTGATCAAGAAAATTCTTCCAAAACACACTTCAGAAACTCTTCCTCCTATCTGCCCTTCGTACTATAACTACCTCAGTCTATATTACAATAATCAAAGTTTCCCATTATCACAAATCTATAGATTTTTTTATAGGCTGCAAAGAGGTTAAGAAGGATGGTCAATGTTCCAAAGATTGATATTTGCGAGTAACTCACCTCCTGACTCCCCAAAACCTGTTCACTATGTACAAGGCACAAGTCAGGAGTGTGATGGAATACTCTCCACTTGCATGGTTGAGTGAGCTCCAACACCAGGAAATTCAACACCATCCTGGACAAAGCAGCCTACTTGATCAGTATCCATACACCACCTTAGATATTCACTCCCTCCACCGCTTTCGCACAGTGGCAGCAGTGTATACTATATGCAAGATACACTGCAGCAACTCACCAAGCCTCTTCCTACAGCACCTTCGAAGCCTGTGACCTCTACCATCTAGAAGGATAAGAACAGTGAACACATGAGAAAACCACCAGCTATAAGTTCCTCTCCAAGCCATACACCATCCTGACTTGGAATAAAATTGCCATTCCATCATCACTGTCACTAGGTCAAAATCCTGGAACTCCTTTCCTAACAGCACCACATGGACTGCAGCGGTTCAAGAAGATAGCTTACCATCACCTTCTCAAGGACAATTAGGAATGGGCAACAAATGCTGGCCTTGCCAGCAATACTCACATTCATGACAGAGTAAAAAAATGTCACTTTTGTTACAGCTATTGAAGTGTTGTGGCAGGAGCCTGATTAAAGAGATTTCAACGTGGAATTGTGGGGAAGGTAAACAAGGAGTTTTGAGGTGACAATCTATTCAAGAATTTTGGTGAGGAAAGGGAGGTTGGAGATGGAGTGGTACCTTGCAAGGATAGACTGGGTTGAGCATGCTTTTTGAGAAGGTGATGATTGCGCTTTTGAAAGTTTAGTGTCCATAAAGTGCACATTTTCATAATGAAGAAGCTGTATAAAAGTAGAAAAAAATAGGAGATTACTACAGTTTATTTGTAGCCCCTTTGCCAGCTGTTTGTAGAGGGGCTAAACATCATAATATTCTGCCCATGCATAACAACAAAACTAAATAAAGGAAAGAGGTAAATTAAAGCAACTATTACATAACCATTAGTTAATTAAGCAATATAAATTTGACTAGGAGATCTATCTGATAAAACAAACACAAATCAATTTACACTGTCATGTGAGGAAAACACAAGACCTCTTCAAAGCACCGCCTCTGCTCTATTAAGCTGATTGATTACCTTATAAGTGCGTATTAAACGGCACCTTGGTCTACATGGAAAGCCATAGTAAGCAACAAATGCTGTCATTACAATTTGTAATGTAGCAACCAGGAATAGCATGCATTTTGAACTGTACATCATTATCTGCACTAGACATAGGGCTTTCTTCAATAGAGATGTGGAGTAACAAACAAGTGAGTTTTAATAATACAAAACATTGCACTACAGGCATGGTTGACTGTACCAGATATAGTGCAAAAATTTATGCAGTCCTGCAACATAAGCAATCCTGCATCTCTTATGATAGCAGTTCCTTTTTTTTGTCTCTGCTAAGTTGTGGAATTTTTACAGAAACCTCCTTCCAACACTGAACATTACTGTTATAACACTGGTGGTTCAATTTATGCACACCTTCACTCATTGCTCCTAATTTAAGAAGCATCATGTCCATCCTGCAACATGACACCATTGAGGCCCATGCACCAAATGAGACGCCAATCTCCATCTCAGAGTGCAATGTGCCATTGTACATGAACCCGTTAATTTATTAAAGACCCTGAATTGGAGATAGCAATTAAGTTAAAGAAGAAAAAGTGTGTTTACAACAGGTGTCAGGTAGCAAATACAATTGAGAACCAAGTTGAATACAGAAGGTTCAGAAGGGATGTGAAAAAGAAAATATGAGAAGCATAGAGGGACTATGAAAAAATTCTGGCAGCTAACACCAAAGGAAATCCCAAAGTCTTCTATAAGCACATCAATAGTAAAAAGGTGGTAAAATGAGGAATAGGGCTGACTAGGGACCAAAATGGGGATTTACACATAGAGGCAAGAGGAATGGCTGAGGTGTTAAACGAATGTTTTGCATCTGTCTTTACCTATGAGGCAGATGCTGCCCAGGCCATGGTGACAGAGGAAGAAACCCAATCACTAGAAGGGTTCAGAATTGATAAGGAGGAAATATGGGATGAGCTGTCGGTACTTAAAGTTTATAAGGCACTGGGACCAGATGAGATGCATCCAAGAATACTGACGGAAGTGAGAGTGGAAATTGCAGAGGCACCGGCAATAATCCTTCAACGTTCCCTGGATTCAGGAGGTGCCAGAGGACTGGAGAATTGCAAACATTACCCCCTTATTCAAAGCAGGTTGTAAAGATTTGCCCTGCGATAACAGACCAGTCAGTTTAACTTCGGTGGTGGGGAAGCTTCCAGAAACAATTATTTGGGATAGAATTAATAGTCACATGGAAAATTTGGATTGATTCGGAAGAGTCAGCATGGATTTGTTAAAGGAAAATTGTGTCTAACTAAATTGTTGGAGTTTTTTTAAGCGGTAACAGAGATGGTTGATGAGGGCAAGGCCGTTGATGTGGTGTATATAGACTTCCAAAAGGCATTCGATACAGCGCCACACAACAGACTTGTGAGGAAAGTTATAGATCATGGAACAAAAGGGACAGTAGCAACATTGGTACATAATTGGCTGAGGGATAACGATTAGCGGGTATTAGTGAGAGTAATGGTTAGTGGGTATTTTTCGGGCTGGAAGAAGATTTGTAGTGGAGTTCCCCAGGGATATGATCAGTATTGGGACCCTTGCTCTTCCTGATATATATTAATGATCTAGATCTTGGTGTACAGGGGGCAATTTCAAAGTTTGCGGATGACACAAAACTTGGGAAAATTGTAAACTGTGAGGAGGACAGTGTAAAACTTCAAAAGGACATTGACACATTGGTGGAGTGGGCAGATAGGTAGCAGATGAAGTTCAATGTGGAGAAGTGTGAGGTGATACACTTTGGTACAAATAACATGGAGAGACTATACAAAATAAAGGATACTATTCTAAAGGGTGCGCAGGAGCAGAGACACCTGGGTGTATATGGACATTAAACGAGGTAGGAGAGGTAGAGAGATTTGTTTCTAAAGCATACAGTATTCTAGGCTTCATTAATAGGGGCATAGAGTACAAGAGCAGGGAGGTTATGATGAACTTGTACAAGACACTGGTTAGACCTCAGATGGAGCATTGTGTATAGTTCTGGGTGCCACACTATAGGAAGGATGTGAACGCATTAGAGAGAGTGCAGAAGAGATTTACGAGAATGGTTCCAGGGATGAGACAATTCAGTTCTGAGGAAAGGGTAGAGAAGTTTGGCCTGTTTTCCTTGAAGAGGAGAAGGCTAAGAGGAGACTTGATAGAATTTTTCAAAGTAATTCAAAGTAAAAAGGGGCCTGGACAGAGTAGACAGGGAGAAACTGTTCCCGCTCGTAAATGGATCAAGAATCAGAGGGCACAGTTTTAACATGTCTTGCAAAAAAAAGCAAATGCAAGATGAGAAAAAACCTTTTCACACAGCAAGTAGTTAGAGTTTGGAATGTGCTGCCTGAATTGTGGTGGAGGTAGGTTCAATTGAGGCATTCGGGAGAGCATTGGATGATTATCTAAATAGAAACAATGTGCAGGGTTATGTGGAAAAGGCAGGAGATTGGTATTAAGTTAAAATGCTCAGAGAGCCTGTGCAGACACAATGGGCTGAATGGCCTCCTTCTACAATGTAACAATTCTGTGATTCTATTACTGTTGAATTCTTTTTTCCAACCAAGACTGCACAAACTTACTTTACATTTAAGTCAAGAAGAGATAAATTTGATATTGAATATAGGACATAGGGATATAGGACTTAGGAGCAGCAGTAGGCCATTCAGCCCTTCGAGCTCACTCCGCCACTCAATAAGATCATGGCTGATCTGGTTATGGTCTCAACTCCACTTTGCCTTCTGCCCCCATAACCTTTGACCTCCTTGCCTAACAAAAATCTGACTAACTCTTCCTTGAATAAATTCAATGACCCTGCCTCCACTGCTTTCTGGGGAAGAGAATTCCACGCAAAAATGACCCTCTGAGGGAAAACAATTCTCCTTATCTCTGTCTTAAATGGTAAGCCTCTTATTCTTAAACTCTAGTTCTCTCCCACAAGTGGAAACATCCTCCTGGTATCTACTCTATCAAATCTCCTCAGGATCTTGTATGTTTCAATAAGATCACCTCTCAATCTTCTAAACTCCAATACGTATAGGCCCAACCTGTTCAATCTTTCTTCATAAGATAAGCCCCTCATCCCAGAAATGAGTCAAAAGGACCTTCCCTGAACTACTTCTAACACATCTTTTTTCAAAAAAGATCAAAATTGTACACAGCATTCCAGATGTGGTCCCACCAAGGCTCCGTACAGCTTCAGTAAAACTTCCCTACTTTATATTCCATTTCCCTTGCAATAAATGCCAACATTCCAGTTGCCTTTTTAATCAATTGCTGTTAACTGCATACTAAGGTTTTGTGGTTCATGTACCAGGAAGCCCAGATCGCTCAGTACCTTCGAGTTCTGCAATCTCTCTCCATTGAAATAGTATGTTGCTTTCCTACTCTTCCTGCCAAAGTTGGCAAATTTTCCCACATTATGCTCCATCTGCCAATTTTTTATCCACTCACTTAAACTGTCCAAATCCCTTTGCAGGCTCTCTACCTCCTCTTGACAACTTACTTCCCTACTTATCTTGGTGTCATCAGCAAATACATTCGGTCCCTTCTTCCAAAGCATTGATGTAGATTATAAATAGTTGAAAGTATTTCAGGTCTGTCTTCACTGTAGAAGACTTAAAAAACTTCCCAAAGATAATTGAAAATAAAGAGGTGAATGGGAGGGAAGAACCTAAAACAATCATCATCAATGGTGCATTGAGTCTTGTGGCACTCCACTTGTTACAGCTTGCCAACCCGAAAAAGATCCATCTATCCCCGCTCTCTGCTTCCTGTTAGCTAAACAATCTTTTAACCATGCTAATATGTTACTCCTTCACCATGTAATCTTATCTTGTGTCGTAATCTTTGATGTGACACCTTATCAAGTACCTTCTGGAAATCCAAGTATACTACATCTGCAGGTTCCTCTTTGTCCACCTTGCCTATTACTTCCTCAGAAAAATAATAAATTAGTTAAACACAATTTCCCTTGTTAATCCTGCCTGCTCAAATAATGATTTTCTGAATATTCTGCTATAATCTCCTTAATAATGGATTCTAGCAATTTCCTTATGACAGATGTTGGGCTAATTGGCCTATAGTTTATTGCTTTCTGTCTGTCCCCTTTCTTGAATAAAGCTGCTACATTAGCTATTTTCCAATCCACTCGGACCATTCCAGAATCTAAGGAATTTTGGAAGATTATAACCAGTGCATCTACCATCTCAGCAGCCACTTTTAAGACTCTAGGATACAGGCCATCTGGTCCTGAGAACTTGTCAACCTTTAGGTCTAATAGTTTTTCCAGCACCTTTTCCCTAGTGATGGTGGTTGTTTTAAGTTTCTTCCTCCTATTCACCTTTTGATTTTCAAGTATCTTTGGGAAGTTTTATAAGTCTTCTACAGTGAAGACAGACATGAAATGCCTGTTCAAAGCCTCTGCCATTTCTGTGTTTTCCATTATCAATTCCTCGGAGTCACTCTCTAGAGGATCAACACTAGGTTTAGTTAATCTTTACCTACTTAAATGTTTGTAGAAACGCTTACTAACTGCTTTTATATTACTAGCTAGCTTTCTCTCATGCTCTTCATGTCTACTGTCCTATCTTTTAACCTAGTTTCCCAATTCTCTTTAGTTAGATCTGCTTTCATATCCCTATAATTAAAATTCTAGTCTTAGACCCACACTTCTCCCCTTCAAATTGAACATGAAATTCTATCATGTTATGTTTGTTGTCACCTGGAAGCTCATTTACTATGAGGTTATTGATTAATCCTGTCTCATTCCTCATTACCAGGTCAGAATAGCCCATTCCCTGGTTGACTTTAGAATGTACTACTCTACGAAATTGTCCCGAATACACTCTACAAACTCATTTCCCAATCTACCATTTGCCAATCTGATTTGCCCAATCTATATCTAGGTTAAAGTCCCCCATGATTATTGCGGTACCTTTCTTACACACCCCATTTATTTCTTCCCGTATTCCCTGTCCTACCATGTAAGACTGTTAAGGGCTTATAAACGACTGCCACAAGTGGCCTCTTATCTTTACTATTTCTTATCTCTACCCAAACTGATTCTACATCTTGCTCTTTCGCCAAGGTCATCTCTCGCAACTGTACTAATGACATCCTTAATTAACAGAGCTACCCCACAACCTGTTTCTAGCTTTCTTTCTTTTCAAAATGTCAAATATTCTTCAATATTCAGGAGGACCCAGCCTCATTCCTGCAACCAATTCTCTGCAATGGTTTCAAGTCGTACATATTCATTTCTATCTGCGCTAACATTTCATCCATTTTGTTGCAAATGCTGCATGCATTAAGATACTGAATGCCTTTACCTCTATCTAACTTTTCTCTGGTCTAATTTGCTGGTCACTGTTAAGTTTCTACTCTCTGTCTCTTCCTGCCACACTCTGGTTATCATTACTCAAACTGCTACCTTGCTCTGTTAACTCATTGTTTCCCTTTGATTTTTTTTTTATTTGTTCATGGGATGTGTGCTGGCTGGGCCAACACTTATTGCCCATCCCTAATTACCCTTGCTCAGAGGGCATTTGAGAGTCAACCACATTGCTGTGGGTGGGTCTGGAGTCACATGTAGGCCAGACCAGGTCAGGTCGGCAGATTTCCTTCCCTACAGGGCATTAGTGAACCAGATCGGTTTTTACAACAATCGATATTGGTTTCATAGTCGTCATTTTAATTCCAGATTTTTAAAAATTGAATTAAAATTCCATCTGTCGTGGCAGCAGCATTACCCTGGGTCTCTGGGTCACCAGTCCAGTGATGATACCCCTATTCCACCACCTGTCTACTTGATCCCTTCCCCTACTAATTAGTTTAAAGCCCTCTTTACCACCCTAGTTATATGAATTGTGGAACACTGGTCCCAGCATGCTTCAGGTGAAGACTGTCCCAACAGTACAGCTCCCATCTACCCAGTGGCCCATGAATCAAAACCCATTTCCCCCACACCAATCTTTGAGCCACACATTCAATTCTCTAATCTTATTTACCCTACATCAATTTGCCTGTGGCTCAAGTGATAATCCAGAACCTTTGAGCTTCTGCTTTTTAATTTGGTCCCTAGCTGCTCATAATCCTGAGGTAGAATCTCTTTCCTAGTTCCATCTATGCCATTGGTAACAATGTGGACAATGACCACTGGATCATCCTCCTCCCAGTGCAAGTTCCTCTCTAGCCCAGAGCAGATGTCCCGAACCCTGGCACTGGGCAGGCAACACAGCCGCCTGGGCCCATGCTCTCAGCTGCACAGAACAGTATCTATCCCCTTGACTATACTGACCCCTACTATCACTACATTCCTATTAACCTCCTCCACTTGAATGGCTTCCTGTACCACATTTTGCTTATCCACCTTGCAGCTCTCGTTTTTATCCATACAGGCTGCAAGAACCTCAAACCTGTTAGACAATTACAAGAACTAAGGCTCCTCCATTTCTACCTACTGGGTCCCCATTCCTGTTTCACTTGCAGCCACACCCTCCTCTTCCTAACCACTGAGCAAAGCAGATGGCCCTATCCTAAGGGGTATGATCGCCTCCTGGAATAAAAGGTCTGGGCAACTTGCCCCCTCCCTGATGTATTGCAGTGTCTGCAGCTCTGCCTTCAGCTCAGTGACTCTGAGCCGAAGTTCCTCAAGCTGCAGACACTTACTGCAGACATGTTTGCCCTGGGTTACACTGGTATCAGGAATGTCCACATTCTGTGGGAATATCCCACATTCAATTTGATATAGGGAATGCAGCAGTTGTAAGTTAAATGCAATTTCAGAAGGCATTTTAAATGTCTTAAGGGGATTGTTTGAAAAATTCAGGTGTGTGCACGGTGGAAATGTAGCAGTATGCTAGAAAGTGATCAAAAGTCAGGATCACAAAGTTTTGGTAATTAGGTATTGCTTAAATCAGTGCAAAAGATAAGGCTGAAGCATTTGCTACAATCTTCAGCCAGAAGTGCCGAAAGGATGATCCATTTCAGTCTCCTTCGGAGGTCCCCAGTGTCACAGATGCCAATCTTTGGCCAATTCAATTCACTCCACATGATATCAAGAAACAGCTGAAGGCACTGGATACTGCAAAGGTTATGGGCTCGGACAATATTCCGGCAATAGTACTGAAGACTTCTGCTCCAGAACATGCTGCGCCCCTAGGCAAGCTGTTCAAGTACAGCTACAACACTGGCATCTACCCGGCTATGTGGAAAATTGCCCTGTACAGAAAAAGCAGGACAAATTCAACCCAGCCAATTAATGCCCCATCAGTCTTCTCTTGAACATCAGTAAAGTAATGGCATCAACAGTGCTATCAAGTAGCATCTGCTCACTGATGCCCAGTTTGGGATCTGCCAGGGCTACTCAGCTCCTGACCTCATTACAGCCTTGGTTCAAACATGGACAAAAGAGCTGAACTCAAGGGGTGAGGTGAGAGTGACTTTGATATCAAGGCCACATTTGACCAAGTGTGGCATCAAGGAGCCCCAGCAAAACTGGAGTCAATGGGAACCAGGGGGAAACTCTCCGCTGGTTGGAGTCATACCTAGCACAAAAGAAAATGGCTGTGGCTGTTGGAGGACAGTCATCTCAGCTCCAGGACATCACTGCAGGAGTTCCTCAGGGTAATGTCCTAGGCCCAACCATCTTCAGCTGCTTCATCAATGACCTTCCTTCCATCATAAGGTCAGAAGTGGGGATGTTCACTGATGATTGCACAGTGTTCAGCACCATTTGCAACTCCACAGATAATGAAGTAGTCCATGTCCAAATGCAGCAATATCTGGACAATATCCAGGCTTGGGCTGACAAGTGGCAGATAATATTTGCGCCACACAAGTGTCAGGCAATGACCATCTCCAACAAGAGAGAATCTAACCATCACGCCTTGACGTCCAATGGCATTATCATCACTGAATTCCCACTATCAAAATCCTGGAGGTTACCATTGACCAGAAACTAGCCATATAAATACTGTGGCTACAAGAGCAGGTCAGAGGCTAGAAATCCTGTGATGAGTAACTCATCTACTGACTGCCTAAAGCCTGTTCATCATCTACAAGACACAAGTCAGGAGTGTGATGGAATACTCCCCACTTACCTGGATGAGTGCAGCTCCAACAATACTCAAGAAGCTTGGCACCATCCAGGGCAAAGCAGCCCACTTGACTGGCACCACATTCACAAACATTCACTCCCTCCGCTACCGACGGACAGTAACAGCAGTGTGTACCATCTACAAGATGCACAGCAGGAATTCACCAAGGCTCCTTCGACAGCACCATCCAAACCCATAACTACTATCATCTAGAAGGACAAGGGCAGCAGATAGATGGGAACACCACCACCTGGAAGTTCCCCTCCAAGTCACTCACCATCCTGATTTGGAAAGATATCGTCGTTCTTTCACTGTCGCTGGGTCAAAATTCTGGTACTCTCTTCCTAACAGCACTGCAGATGTACCTACACCACATGGACTGCAGCAGTTCAAGAAGACAGCTCACCACCAGCTTCTCAAGGGCAACCAGGGATGGGCAATAAATGCAGGCCCAGCCAACGAAGCCCACATCCCGTGAATGAATAATAAAAAAAATTGGCAAGGGTTCAGAAGTGATATATGCCAATGGCCAGTGCTGAATCTGCTTTGCTCATCATACATCTAAACAAGCTCAATTTGGCTCCTGGGTTAGGATTGCTCAACCACTGTGGTTGAAAGGGGATTTTCCAGTTATTTTCCCCCTTAATTAGCCATGGGTTTTTACTCTTGTATTGCTACTCCCAGAAGTTTACTAACAGGTGGATAGGCATCTTGACTGAGTGGAGGAGGCTTGGTAGACTATGTAATCATTTCATGCCTGTTAATTTTGTACATTTGTACAAAATTTTATCAGATCTATTTCGTCCCAAACCATTCTACTGCAATTGAATCTACGCTGAGACAAAACTGTTTATTGCTTACGAAAGCTAATTTAGACTTGGGCACAGATAACAGGCCCATTGGTCTCCAGATCTCATTTGGTCTGAACATGGACAAAAGAGCTGAATTCCAGAGATGGATTGAGAGTGAGCGCCGTTGACAGCCACTTAGGGCAGCATGTGACTGGGTGTAGCTTCAGGGAACCCTAGTAAAACTGAAGTCAATGGAAATTAGGGAGAATACTCTACTGGTTGGAGTCATACCTAACACAAAGGAAGATGGCTATATTTGGTGAAGGCCAATTGTCTCAGCCCCAGGACATTGCTACAAGAGTTTCACAGGGTAGTATTACAGACCAACCATCTTCAGCTGCTTCATCAGTACTCTTTCCTCCATCATAAGGTCAGGGTAGGGATCCTCGCTGATGATTGCACAATGTTTAGTACCATACATGACCCCTCAGATACAGAAGTAGCCACTGTCCATATGGAGCAAGACCTGGACAACATTCAGGCTTGACTGATAAGTGGCAAGTAATATTCACACCACACAAGTGGCAGGCAATGACCATTTCCACTAAGAGAGAATCTACCCAACTCCCTTGACATTCAACAGCATTACTATTGCTGAATCCCTCATCGTCAATACCCTGGGGGGAAGGGGGGCAGGGGTGGGGGGTGGTGGTGGTGTTTGGCAGGAGGCTACCATTGGCCAGAAACTTAACTGGACCAGATATCTAAATATAGTGGTTACAAGAACAGGTCAGAGGCTGGGAATTCTGCAGTGGGCAACTCACCTCCTCACTCTCCTAACCCTGTGCATGAAAGCTGGCCCAGATTTGAAATTTTCAGAATGAATCTAGAGATGTTCAAACAAGCTCACATTTCAACTTTGGACATGGTCCTCATCAATATTACACAGTTTAGCCTAAGTTGCAACTTTAAAACAAAATGATTTTGGAATGTGGAAATGCTGGGATGGTTCTTTGGAAGGGTGGTGGCAGTCCTTGTGGTGCTCACATGATGGTGCTCAACAAGGAATTCCAGAATATTGACGCAGTGATGGTGAAGGAACAGCGAAATGTCGAAGCCAGGATGCTGTACAACTTGGAGGTAATAGTGTCGTCATGTTCAAATGGTAATTAATGTCATTACATTAACTTCAGGATGGAAAGTAGGGAAAGAGAACCTCCTGCACACTAGTTGCCATGTGAGGTCCAGTCAATTTTAACAGCAGGGACTCAGCAATGCTTCTGACCAACCACCTGTCCGGAAGGGTGAGGCAGGGGTTGGTGGGTGAAGAGAAGAGCTTGAGCAGCAGGAAACCCAAACATACCTGCACCTTCTGGCCCCACAATTTATCAATTATTTTTATCTGTCTTTAATGGCTGCTATCTTCTCTGGTAATTATTTCTGGTCCCATGATAGGCGCTCCAGCCACTAGGTCATTAAATTGCCTATGGGTCATACCTGAACTATATATTTGGATATATTTATAAAACAAGGCTAAATCAGGGCTTTTAGCAGCCAGATGGTAAACAGCTGTGAGGCTGTATTCAAGCCGTAAAAAGCAATGCTATGTTTTTTTAAATAACTGTTGTGTTTGGCTTCCTCATTTCAGCAAAACTGCTCTGAAATACTTCCACGTCATCGTTTGAAACTTATTGTTCATCCAAGGCCAACTTCAAAAGGTAGTATAACTATATGCCAGTTACAGATCTGACATCTCTTGATAGTAGCAGTGACACAGTATTCTTATTTTGCATCACACCACTGTGACTGAATTATGCTCACATGCAGATATCAAAAAAGAGCTTGCACTATGCAACCTAATGACTCTGTCTTTTCTTGTTTATGACTATGGTGAGCATGTGATTGACATCTATCTGAAACTGTTTCACAACCAAGAGTGCTGCCGACAAGATCAGGTCTCTGTAGAAATTACAGGAAAGTGCCTTCTATTCTAACAGCGAGCAATCTATCAGGAGAAACCTAAGAATAAACATAATGGGCAGAACTTTTCCGTCGGTGAGCAGGAGGGCGGGGCCCGCTCGCCAACGCCAAAATGACGCGGGAACCCCCGACGTCATCTCGCCCCCATTTAAATATTCAGGAAGGCAGGGGCACAGCGCGATCAGCTGTCCGCCCGCCGACCCGTCAATGGCAAATTGAGGCCATTGACAGGGTAGTTAAACCAGTTGAAGGTCCTGCCCATCCAACCTTAAGGTTGGCAGACAGGCCAGGAGCCCCAGCAGGCTTCTGAAAAAGAACATGAAATCTCATCCACCGGCGGGATGAGGTTTCATGTCTGTTTTAAAAAAGTTTATTAAAGATTTTGTGATATTTATTAACATGTCCCATCTCGTGTGACATTGTCACAGAAAGGGGACATGTTAATAATTTTTTTATTTTTCTATTTTTAAAGTTTCAAAAACTGTCAGCGCTCTCCCTGAGGCAGCACTTAGTCTCCGGGAGATGTGCACTCTATCGCATGCATGCGTGAAAGAGCGCACTCTGACAGTTGAGGAACGCCCCCACCCCTGCACAGGAAGCGCATAGCACTTCCTGTTGGGCGGCTCGCTGGACTGGCCTTAATTGGCCCGCCCACTTAAAATGGCGGAGGGGCCCGTTTTAGACGGCACCAATCGGCTGCCTGCCCGCCGCTGAGCCCGCCCGCCTATCAAGGGCAAAATTCTGCCCAGTGTGTGCAGTAGTAGGTGTTCCACTGCCATGCTAGATTCTGATACTTGAAAGAATGGCCGCTAATTCAAGCCATGAAGATCTGTTTATGTTAAATCAGTTGGAGGCGGTATAAAACTACTTATTGAACGATTTTGAAGTTAAATATCCTGTACCCTGTCGTATCTTCGGGATATCTCAATGAGATCCAAAGCAAAAGGAAAAAAAGAAATATTTCACACAAGTGCTTTCCACAAACACTGAATATCTCAAAGTGCTTTACTGCTAATTAAGTAGCTTTGAATTGTAGTCTCTGTTGTACGAAATGTCACAGCCAATTTGCGCACAGCAAACTCCCACAAAGAGCACTGTGATATTGACAAGATAATCTGTTTTTTATGTGATGTTGTTTGAGGAATAAGTATTGGCCAGGGCACTGGGGATAGCTTCCTTGCTCTTCTTAGAAAGAGTGCCATGTGGGATCTTTTACGTCCACCTGAGCAGGAAAGTGGCGTCTGGCTTGACACCTTATCTGAAAAATGGCACCTCAAACAGTGCATCAGTCCCTCAGTTTTGCAGCTTTTGCGCTCGAACCCTGTAGTAGGACATACACCCGGAACCCTGTTGCTCAGAGATGAGAGTGGAACTGAGCTATAGCTGACACATTTGATACAGCTACAACTGACCTTCTGCAAAGCAGATGTGATTGCTGCGAAGATAACAAAGCTGCTAATTTTGCGTGCAGTAAGTTCCCACAAGCAGCAAATCAGATGAATGATCAATTATTTTCCAATTATTTTGGTGATGTTGTTTGAGGCATTGGGAATGCAGCTTTTTCTTTAAATGGTGCCATTGCATTTTTGCATCTACCTGAACAGGCAGAAAGAGCATGGTTCCAACACCTTGAACAGTACAGCCTCCACAAGGTATTGTACTGAACGGATGAGGTTACTTACTGTGGTCCTGGAATGGGGCTTGAGCCAGAAGATCCTGATTCAGTTTCCACATTCTATCTATTCAGTCCAGTTCACTGCACTGCGCTAGGTTCTTTTCATCTGACAAGAAAGCCTGGGTCCAATGCTGTGTTCTGTGCCATTCTTCACTTTCTGATTAGAGGTAGTCTTGGGCCAAGGATCGGCTATGATCATATTGAATGCCGGAGGAGACTCGAAGGGTTGAATGACCTACTCCTACTCCTATTTTATGGGAAAAATTGGGGGAAGTGCGGGAGCGGGCACGCCTCCGATCGGTGCCCCCAATTGGGGGCCCACTGCCATTTTTTGTGGGCGGGTCAAATAAGGCCCACCCAGGGCCTTATGCGCTCCCTGTGTGGGCAGGGGTGATTCGCTCAGCCGGGAGTGATACAAATGATAAAAAAATTTCCCTAACATGTCCCCTCATGTGACACTGTCAATGAGTTGGGACATGTCCATAATTTTTATTGAAACCTTTAATAAAAATTCAAATATCCTAATGAAACCTCATCCCAACCGTGGATGAGGTTTCATGCTTTTTCCGAAGCCCATCAGGACTCCCGGCCTGCTCGCTAACCTTAAGGCTGGACAGGCAGGTCCATTAATGACTTTAGTTTTTCAATGGCCTCAATAGGCCATTGACAGGTTGGCGGGTGCACAGCTGACTTAGCTGTGCCCCCACCAACCTGAAATTGGAAATGACACGGGATGATGTCGAGAGTTCCACCTGACGTCATCCCGTGATATTTTACGTGTCAGCGAGTGGGTCCCACCCCCGCTGGCTGACTGGAAGATCCTGCCCTATATTTCTATGAAATCCATTTGATACAATAGAGATTTGACAATGCATTTGGAATGGACACAAGCACCTATCATATCTCCACTTTACTCCAAGTGAGCATGTGAAATAGATGGCAAATAAAAGAACTCCCAACCAAGTGAGAACCAAGATATTGCACCAGAGACAAATTTATTGTTCAAGCTTGATTATGAGAATTTTCAAAAACAAAGCATATTGCAAGGTTCAATGCCATTGCAGCAAACACATTTCTTAGGAAATGTTTCAATGTGGCTTTCCATATTCTGATGCTCCTAAGGAAACAGACCATGAACAGACTGCAAAATTACTTACTGGAGCATGTTATGCTGCAAAATAGTTATAAGTGGTAGTTAATAACTTAGTTGTGGATTATGATTTTTTAATGTTTATGTCTTTAAAAATTGTACAAAAGTTCAATGACAAAAATGACATTTTTTATTTTTGCTTTGCCATTGCAACCCATTAGATGAGCTGTGACCTGAGCAGAGTAACAAATAGCAGTAGAGAAGGTGCAAAAACCTTTCAGTTTATTAAAGCTCTTCAGAAAAATACCAGTTGTTCTGTATGAAATCAGCACATCTCCACTTCTACACAGTTTTTTGACAGGACAGACTTGTCCTTATGTATTTTTTAAAATGCCAACTTAGTGATTATCAACAGCACTGAAATGAAAAACCTCCTGCATGTTGTAAGCGGCTCCTGATGAGTCAGTAGAGAAATAATGATGAAGTATTTTATATACACACTCTTGGCTAATGTAGTTTTCCTTTGCCATTTCTCACAGGAAGCCTAGAGCCTGGAGGGGCAGACACTATCAGAGGTTTCTGATACTTTAGCAGTAATTTGGTACCATTGTAATGTAGCAAATATACTTAAGCAATATACCACATGAAAGTCTCAGGGTGAAATATCACAAACTTTATAGGTCTGACAGATGAATATTTGAATTTATATACACATTTAAAATGTAATGCATGCTACATGTGAGAGTTTTAGTTAAATCGATAAATTAGTCCTTTTGAAAGAAAAAACAGTGGAAGGGGGCAGGAATTTGGATAACATTGCACATTGATCAAGTTGCATGTGCCCAGCTACTGGCACTTCCTATGTATCAGTTGCTGAACAATGAAAACTACCTTACGAAGACAGAATGCGTGTGAATTTACTGGTACTTGGTTTATTATAAATTAATACATTGGGGAATCCTATCAAACAGATTGCAGCAGTTCATTTAAACTCACAGGTCAGGATTTTGCCCTTGTTGTGCAGGCTCGGCAGGGGAGAGTGGGAGTGGTTGAGAAATCGCCCACGATCGGGGTCTGACCGCGATTTCACGCTGATGGTCCAATTAAGGCCCGCCCAGCGTGAAACGAGGAGGGTGAGCAGGGAACTTTGCGCATGCGCGCGGGTGTGCGCCAGAAAAGCTCCCTGAGGCAGCTCTGTGCTGAGGTGAAGATTTTAAGAATTAAAAATAAAGAATTTTAAATTGTTAAAAAGCATGTCCCCTCATTTGGCTCTGTCACATGAGCAGGGACATGTTATGAATGAAATGCTAAAATTTTTATTTTATTTTTAATCACTGTTGGAAAGCTCATCCTGCCCGTGGATGAGGTTTCCTAAAAAATGCAAAGGCCGCTTGGCCTTTTCGCTTGCCCGCCACCCGTAAGGTTGGATGGGCAGCGAAGAATTTAATTCAATTGGGACTTTAATGGCCTTAACAGGCCACTGTCGGCGGGGAGTGCTGCTGACTCCTGGGCACGCCCACTGACCAAAATATTGCGCGCGTGTGCGATGATATTGCAACATTCACCTGACGTCATCGCGCGTTATTTTACGCTCGTTCGGGTTGGGCCTGCGTCTGCCCAATGGGCGTAATATTCTGGCCTATGTTTCCTCCATTATTATACTGTCACAGAAATTAGGGCTGTAATTTTCTGTTCCCATTGGCGCAGGCGTCATGGCAGGCATGAGCAGACAATATGGTGAGAAGGCCAAAAATCAGTTTTATGACATTGCGAAACCAGTTTGCGATCGTCTGCTCCGCCCATCAATGGCGGGTCACGTTTTCCACTGCCATATATAGGGATCCTAATTTCAATACTTTAGCATCTCATTATGAGCCCTGCTCACTGGAATCATCCCCCTTCGCTGGATCATCCGGGCACATGGTGACGATGTATTTCACAGCTGTACCAGGCGAGCTACACTTCGCTCGGGACTTCAAAACTTGTTTGCCTACCTTGCTTTGGGCAGCAATTATGGTCACCAACACCAAGCTTCACAGATGGCACCACCACATCATATTTAGGGGGCTACTACCTACCAGATCAGTGGTAAGGTGTGAGTGGCTTTTCAATGGCTGCAGGGCCAGGGCTTGGTTAGGGAAGGGGAGAAGTGGTCTGAGGCACGGGAAAAGGCTGCAGGGTGAAGGTTGTACTGGGGAAGGGAGGTATCCCAGGGTGTGTGTGGGGGCACATGTTGATCTGTGCAAGGGGCCTCAAGATGGTGAGGGATGAGGAGGCAGTCTCTAGAGGAGGTGAGGCCAGATGGAGGTGTGAGGGTGTGTGTGAGAGAGTGCTGTCCTTTGAGCTGGCAGTGAGTGAGATGCCAGTGAATGTGTGATGAACTTGTGAGTGTGTGAGTTTAGAGTGTGAGATGGTTGCCTTACCCTGGATGAGATCATTCACCCTCTTTCTGCACTGGATGGTCAACCTCTTCTGTGCAGTGTTGGCACTGACCACCACTGCCACTGCCTCCCAAGCCAGAGTGGTAAGAGTGCTGGACCTCCTGTGACCAATGTGGGGGTGGAGGACATCACGATGGGCCTCCAAAAGGCATTCCAGTAACAGGTCACTGAACTCTTCCTGGCTTTCAGGGCCATGTCTTCCCTGGAGCAGACCTGGGCTGCAAGCAGTGGGAGCTGTGTGGGTGGCTGCAGATTAAATAAGGCATCTGGAGTGAGGTAATGGTGAGGTAACGGCGTGGCTGGTGATTCAGAGACCGCGCACCAACGAGACAGTGTGTTTCCCTGTGCATAATTAATGAGGCAAGAAACGGACAATACGGCGCAAAAGCCCGCCATTGTGGCAGGCGGGTAAAACGTCTTTTTTCACACCCGCTACTGCACTTAGTGAAAATCTGGGACAATTCTACCCTACGGTTTCACTTCAAGAAATACTCCCATTATAAAGGGAAAAAAAGGAACTTAATTTTTGTTTTCTTCTAGTCATGCCCTCTTATACTAAATGGCCTTGATTTTAGAATATATGTATAATTATTCCGAGATGTAGTAATATTTCTATGGAAATAATGAGGAAGAAGCTGACCATATGGTATGCCTGCTGAAAATTTAAAAAAATTTATTCTTGTCATGTGGATAACACGTGCAGTATTTATTGCCCATCTCTTGTTGCCCTGAGTGAAATAAGAGGCAAATAGTGTAGGACTGTAGTCACAGGTAAGTCAGACTGGGTATGGGTGAAAGTCAACCAGTTAAGTTTTTATGACAATCCAGTTGTTTTCATGGTCATTCCCTGGTGCACTGCCACAAATTGCTAATTTATTGAGTTGAATGCTGCAAATTGACATGGTGGGACTTAAATTCATAAGGTGCAAAATTTGGATCGAAAGCCATTTGGGGACTAAAATTGCAACTGTGGCACTTGCACGTACTTTTGGGACAAGTTGTGCCAAAGCTATATTGGTTAGGGTGTTATCATGTGCCCAATGAATGGCTGCCAGAATTATGTACAGCAGAATGTGTACAATGCTGGAAGCTAAATCATCCTCAGCCCCTGCACTGTCTACAGGCTACTCATGCACAGTGTTGCACCACCCTATTTTTCTTTACTTCTTTCAGAGCATTTGTGCATCACTGGCACAGACCAGCATTTGTAGCCCAAGTCTAATTACCCTTCAACTAAGTGGCTTGCTAGACCTTTTCAGAGGGCTGTTAAAGGTCAACCACACTGCTGTGAGTCTGGAGTCACATGTAGGCCAGACCACAGCAGATTACCTTTCCTTGAGGGCATTAGTGAACGAGATGGGTTTTCACAACAATCATTTCAGAGTCACCACTATTGAAACTAGCTTTTAATTCCAGATTTATTACCTTAATTTAAATTCCAACAGCTGCCATGGTGGGATTTGAACCCATAATCACAAAGCAAAAGTCTGGGCCTCTGGATTATTAATCCAGTGACATTACCACTACACCACCATCTCTCTGCAAAACAAGTACCTCTATGGTATTCCTGATACTGTACACAAAGCCAATATCTGTACCATTGGCTGCAGGCTTTGGGTTCTGAAAGGAGAAGGATTCAAGGATAAGGTTGTGGTGTGGGGAGTTGGGGAGATTAAGGCCAGGATTTTTAGCTCGTTTGGGTGGGCGCACGCCCAGCCCGACCGAACGTAAAATGGCGCGCGATATTTCAGTCGCATGCATGGAGTTTGCGCTCGCCCCCCCCCACCCAAACAGGCAGTGCTAAGCACTGCCACGCGCATTTCATGCTGGACGGGCCTTAATCAGCTTGCCTGCATGAAATCGCAGTCCGACCCCAATTGCGGGTGGCAGTCAGCTTCCCGACTGCCTCCACCAGCCCCTGCCTGATGAGGGAAAAATCCTCCCCTAAGAGCTGCATGCTTACACCATCTGTAGCTTGAAAATCAGAAAAGCGTGGGATAAGGGGAAGTGGAGTGTGAAAAGGAGGATTAGCGATAAAGATACCGTCATCTTCAATGCTTTCAACCCTCCACTGGCCACAGCCTCAGCATTGCACGTTGCAATACTGGTAAGCACCAGCTCCTCAATGGGGGTTAGGAGATGCTGGCACACTCACCCCTCAGCTCTTGCTGCATCTGGTTGTGAGCCACCTTGTCCTCAAGAGAGAGGGAATTGAGTCACAGAGTGTCATACAATCTTGTTGCTGGCATGGATGAATAGCTGGCAGTGATTGCACAGTATTCTGTTTCATTTCTCAGATACTGAAGCAGAATCTGTATGCAGAAGGACCTGAACAACATTCAGGCTTGGGCTGTTAAATGGCAAGTAAGCTTCATACCATACAAGAGCCAGACAATAGACATCTCCAGTGAGAGAAAGTCTAACCACTTCTCCTTGACATCTTGACATTCAACAGCATTATTACCACTGACTCTCCACAGTGTGATGTCAGTGAAACAGTAATTAGAGCAACTCTCAGGCAGCAAGGACAACCAGCTCTATTTGTATCCAGAGTATTAACGCAAGCTGAACATGATCAAGCAAGAGTGCCTGGCAATTGTTTTTGCTTCTGAGCATTGCAACCAGAGCCTGTGTGGGAGCAAGAGGTTGATGGTAGAGTCTGACCACAAGGCAATTCAAAGCATTTTTCTCAAACTGTTTCTATCTGCTCCAAAGCAAAGGATATTACTTTGTTTACAGAGATACCACTTGGAAGTGTGGTTTAAGCAAGGGAAGCAGATGTACATCACCGACATGCTGTCAAGAGCTGAACTTCCGTTGAAGTAAGTTGATGATGCCACTACAGAGTGTGAAATCTTCAAGATTCAACTGAAGCAACAGCCTAGCATTCTGGAAATCATCAACCCTGCAGGTGCATTGGGCTGGATATTGTTTATTGAGTTCCGATAGCCTCATAATAAATGCCTGGCTGAGTTCCAAGACTCACTAATGGATTAGCACAGCAGGAGTCTGTTTACACCGGCTGAAGTAGAGTGTTAGTTTGATTGAATTACATCTTTATCAGGTATTTTTTTCTTTCTCTTTGAACTGTTTAATTAGTTTCCATGTTTATTTGGTCAAGGTTAAGAGGTGTGAAGGTAAATCTTTTGTCATTGAAACTGTGAATGGCAGTGTCTGATTGACACTTTAATAAAGTTGCAAGGGTAACTTGTTTTTCAAAGCAGATTTCTGAATGGGTGATTTTTTTCATGAGAATTTCAAGCCTCGTCACTGTTATTATTTGGTTCTGAACGTTGTTCGAATTGGGTGCATGGAATATGTAGAGCACATGGAAGAAGCATGGAGGGGCATGGTAGGCATGGAGGGGGTATGAGAGGTGTGTCTCAGGGGAGTGGGGGGTGAGTGTGAGGGGTGAGAGCTAAAGGGCCCAACAGTCTTTCTTATAACTGGGACAAAATCCCAGAGAACCGAGGCAGTCTTTCCAACCAGCTCGCCTCAGCACTAACTCGCCTCTATGGCCGCATCCAAACTTCTTCCGGGGCAGAAGGCCCAACTCGATTGCACTCCTGCCTTTCTGGAGTGAAGATAGTGCATGCATGGGCCATTTATATGGAGATAGATCTGCCGAGTCAGGAAATTTCCCAACTCAAGCTTCCCACCTCGCGAGCGCAAACACAGCCCTGATTGTGCACTGTGTGGGTAGGGGCAGATAAAATTAGAACAGACCAGAAAGAACAAATAATTCTTGTTCATGCGTGATAGATTTCGTTCTGGACTATGTTTGCAAATGATAGTGCATGCATTTTTTTTTCTTTTTTGTGAAACAGGGATGACCTTTGTACCCTGTGACTTGCCATACTCATGTGACCTCTGATGTCATGAAAGCATTTCTTGTGAAATGCTAATAAGCTTGTTCCATGTGGTGTGCAAAATGGCTACGGTCTTAAAGTTTTTATTTATATATTATTTATTATTGGATGTTTTCAGCATTAACATGGCATTTGGAAAATAGGTATGGAGTCTGTCGATAACATCCAGGCCTACATTTTATCAACTGATCATCAGACATTTTTCACATTAGACATGTCTTTCAATGCCTTATTTACAGCTTGTTCTTGAAAGTTTCAAAGTCTCAGAAGGATTGGGCTTAGACTTGATAGTTTTATTCAAAACTGCGATTATATGACTTGAATTTGGATTAGACTTAGGCTTAGAGCCTTCCCCATCTCTAGTGGTACATGAGTCAGCTAATGTCTTATATCTGTTCCCAAAGCTAGTTTTCCCTGGAACAGATCACCAGCCTGCCACCAGAAGCTGTATAGCATGAGGGGCGCCATTCCTCATCAAGGATGGCTGACCAGGAGACAGTCAGACTCTTACCACCTGCCATAGGCATGCTGGAAGGATTTACAGGTTGATAGTCACCCTGTTTGGCCACACTATGAATGTAGCTTCCATGGCCATCAAGTCCTGGAGTGGGACTCATAAGAACATAAGAAATAGGAGCAGGAGTAGACCATTCGGCCCCTCAAGCCTGCTCCACTATTCAATAAGATCATGGCTGATCTGCTTGCGTTTCGATTTCCACGTTCCCATCTAACCCCGGAAACCTTTGATTCCCTTGACTAGCAAGAATCTATTTACCTCTGCCTTAAAAATATTCAATGACCCCGCCTCCACCATCTTCTGAGGCAGCGAGTTCCAAAGTTTCACAACCCTCTGAAAGGAAAAGATTTCTCCTCATCTCTCTCCTGAAAGGGTGACCCCTAATTTTAAAACAGTGCCTCCTAGTTCTGGACTCACCCACAAGAGGAAACATCCTTTCACCGTCCATCTTGTCAAGACCGTTCAGGATCTTGTACACTTCAGTCAAATCACCCCTCAATCTTCTAAACTCCAGTGGAAACAAGCCCAGTCTGTCCAACCTTTCCTCATAAGACAACCCACTCATTCCAGGAATCAACCTAGTATACCTCCTTTGAACCACCTCCAATGCATTTACATCCTTCCTTAAAGGAGATCAAAACTGCACACAGCATTCAAGGTGTGGTCTCACCAATGCCCTGTATAACTGAAGCATATCATCCTTACTTTTATGTTCAATCTCTCTCATAATATAGGATAGCATTTCATTAGTCTTCTTAATTACTTGCTGTACCTGCATACTAACTTCTTGTCACTCATGTACTAGAACACCTAGATCCCTCTTCACCTCAGAATTCTGCAGTTGTTCTCCATTTAAGTAATACTTTGCTTTTTTGTTCTTTCTGTCAAAGTGAACAACTTCATATTTTCCCACATTAAACTCCATTTGCCAGGTTTTTTGCCCAGAACTTTTGGCTCAGGGACGTTACCCGCTGTGCCACAAACCCCCACCAAATTTGAATATGCAGTCCGATATTTACCCTTAGCTTCCATCAATGCCTGCTTAGTTGTTCAAAATTATATCAAGAAATGGTAAAAGACAAATTTCACAAGCTTTGGTCTAAATAAGTTAATACTATTTTACAAACTGTGTGTGTGTTTGTGTTTGAATTTGCGTGAGAGACAGCGAGAAAAATGACAATGTGTTGATTATACATCTGTTCATAAAATACCTCAAAGCAGTCTGTGACAATTCCATTTTTGTCACACCATCCCATTTGAAAGAAAAGAATAAACGGATGACAAAGAGGACCAAACGACGAACAAGTAGAGTTGGAGGGAGAAATAAGTGAAAAAGGGGAGAAAAAGAAAGAATAAGACTAGTAAATCTCACATTGAGTTGGAGATGAGGAAATTGAGGCCATGTGAAGTATTCAGCGCTACAGAATTAATTGGATCAAAGTGTGCTGCAGGGCTGACCATTCTGATTGGACATAATTGCTGCAGGTCTGACCATTCTGATTGGATATAATTGCTGCAGGGCTGACCATTCTGATTGGACATAATTGCTGCAGGGCTGACCATTCTGATTGGATATAATTGCTGCAGGGCTGACCATTCTGATTGGATATAATTGCTGCAGGGCTGACCATTCTGATTGGACATAATTGCTGCAGGTCTGACCATTCTGATTGGATATAATTGCTGCAGGGCTGACCATTCTGATTGGACATAATTGCTGCAGGGCTGACCATTCTGATTGGATATAATTGCTGCAGGGCTGACCATTCTGATTGGACATAATTGCTGCAGGGCTGACCATTCTGATTGGATATAATTGCTGCAGGGCTGACCATTCTGATTGGACATAACTCTAATGGGTTGAACAGGTGACATTTGAATGAGAAAGGGAGTGAGAAAGGGAAGGTTCAGGACGTAGGGGTGAATTTTCCGGTCGGCGTGCAGGGGTGGGTCCGACACGCCAATGCGTAAAATGGTGCGTGATGACATCGGGCATGTGTCCCGACGTCATCACGCACCATCGCGATGTTTCTTTCGCGTGCTGGAGTCGGCTGCACGCTTGCCGAAATGTAAATGGCCTATTAAGGCCATTAAGAAATTAATTAAAGCACTTAGGCCAGGAATTTTCCTAAAGCGGGTGACCTGGGTGGGGGCAGCTATCTGCCTAGGACACGGAGCCGCCTCAGGGAGATGGAACGGATATTGAAATAATAAAAGAATCGATTTTAAAATTTATTTAAACATGTCCCCTCATGTGACTGTGTCACATGAGTGGGAACATGTTTTACATTTATGAAACCTCATCCCACTCATGGATGAGGTTTTCTGAATAACGCGAAGCCATTGGGTTTTCCGTCTGCCCGCAAGCCATAAGGTTGGATGGGTAGTGTTCTCAAGTGGCTCAATTGATTATTTAATGGCCTTAATAGGCCATTTACCATTTGGCGGGTGAACAGCCAACTCCGGCGCGTGCCACTGAACAAAATATCACGATGACGTGTGATAACGTCGGGGCGCACGCCCAATGTCACTGCGTGTCATGTTACACGTCGGCATGTCAGGCCCGCCCCTGCACGCCAACCGGAAGGTTCTGCCCTTAAGAAGGCTGCCTGTCTAAACTTAAGGTTGGCGGGCACACAAAAAGCCCAAGCGGTCTTCGCGTTTTTCAAGGAGGCTTCCTGAACCTTTTATTAAATACATTTTCATAAATGTAGAAACATGTTCCCACTCATGTGACATAGTCACATGAGGGGACATGTTTAAATACATTTTTAAGTCTTTCCTTTCACTATTTTAATATCCATTCAATCTCCCTGAGGCAGCTCCAGGCCTCACTGCTGGCCCCGCCTCTCCCTCCTCCCCCCGCCCGCACAGGTAGTGGTGAGCGCTACGGCTCACATCTTACGCTGGGCAGGCCTTAATTGGCGGCGCAGGGCCAATTGCAGAAGGCGATCGGCTCCACGTCTGCCCCCACCTGCTCCCGCCCAGCCCACCTGCCATAGGAAAAATCCTGGCTAAAGGCTTTACTCTACAAAGTATTCTGTACTAGTGTTAAATACCAAGAACTTGTCAGAGCAACTCAACTGAAATCTGAGCAGGCAAGGCCAGAATTCCATGGATATGATGAGGTTTTATTTCACAACATCCTGTTTTCATCCAGCTGAATAGGGTAGCATTGGAGAAACTAGAAACCTCCCCAATCTCCCAAATTCAGGTCACCATTAATTTAAAAAAAAAGTCCTGTTCAAATTATAAGTACATGGCAATAATTTAAGTGGTCATCTGGAAAGGTAACAATCAAAGTACTTAAACTACATTGGACTCATCAGTTTGTTAAAGATTAAGGAATCTGCAACCAAGAAAGAAAGAAATTCGAAGGGAATCACATAGCTAAGAAAACAAAAGACAAAAAAAGCACATCCAAAAAAAGTAAACAAATTGCAAATTCTAAATTTCTGAACCCGCTGGCTCATCTTCGAGCCCCCCCCGTAATCTCTGTAAAGAAGTGATCCTGCCTCCACTCCAGGCTCAGGTTTCCAATAAAAATAAACCCAGGATTCCTTGTTGTAATTCACTGGCACTTGTTACCGCCCCTGGGGCTCACTAAAATAATGAGAATAAGATGTCTACCCAGGAGTTCACACTGTCACAGGCAGTGTCCAACAGCCATTCACATGAATTTGTTTTTAGGAGAACCAAACAAAGAGCCTTTGAGACAATAACACAGGCAGAACCTTAAGCCCACTGCGTAAGATTCAGTCAATCATCCGGACATGACAGTTGAAAACTCCTGATTTCATCTTGGAGGGAACGTGTAGATTGATTAATATGGAGAGCTATCCAAAACATTCAGTGCAGACACATTAGAAATGTGGCAGATATAAGGTTTTTTGTATGTTAATCAACATGCTATTCCACATGGGGAGTCAAAACCAACAGTTTTCAGGTGAGTGGAGTTAGTGGGCAGGGGATAATTGACCTGGAAGCACTTGTATAATTCAGCCCCCATTTTAAAGTCAAAGATTCTATACATTGTATTTACAGTTCCAAGGTAATCCCTATGTCCATATTTATAACGGAATTTAGAATGCTTTTCCAAATTTTTACCTGTTTCTTTGGTTAGCAAATGTGGGTGGCCCAAAAACTAATGGTCAGTGGAAGAAAGAAAAGAGAGGAATACTGAACATGAACAGTAAGACTGTCCCACAAAAATGAAAGCAAAAACTGGGAACAAAGCAATAAATGCTAGAGCTATGGCACCTTTGCAATCAGTAACTTCAGATTGATGATCATTTCAGATGACGTGGGACATTATATCAGAGGTCTGTACTAAAAATATAGAGGGTACAAATTCTATGCTGCTGGAGATGCATTGGAAGTGCATCTGGTCGAGTGACAGGGCAGGCTGTGAATACTCTAAATTGCTGTCTGAAAGCAAGTCGGGGAGATGGATTAAGTGTCTTTCCAATTCCCAATCACAATTGGCTGACTTTCTACAAATTGAGAAAGAAGTTGATATTATCCTGGCATTATGTTTATAGGATCACATATTTAGGAGATTTGGTGAGCGAAAGGTTAGATGGAAAATACTGTAGGTATTTGACTAATAGGTAATTATGAAAAAAAAATTTCAGTGGTTTACTTGTTTGGAAAATTCTGAGTTCATATATTGCAGAAGGCTTTGGTCACAGATCCAATAACTGTCACTGAATTCTGGAAGATAATCTGGGCTGAGGGCTCATTACCTGGATATACTGCTCTAAAAGCTGGAGCAGATCAAACTTTCAAAACTCAGGATTCAAAAAAGAAATTGAATACTGACAAAGAACTACAGTTTTTACTGTACACTATGGGGCAGAACCTTTTTTCAAAGGAATGAAACTTGCTGTGGAGAGTTGAAAACCAAAGGATCATCAGTGGGTGCCTTGCTGCTGGAAGTCCATATGCTCAGAAGATTGAGTGAAGGGGGCTTTGTTTTAACAGGACACTAGAAGATTCACCCTGGTGTGGCAAGAAGAGAGCCTGTTGAATTGCTGGGAGCCATTTGGGACTTCAAATATAAGGCTACATATCTGCCAAGAATGTGCCGTAATGTAGAAACATGGCATGATGTTTTCGGTTGTTTTAAGAAGTTAATAAGAAATCCTTTTTCTGTAGTTTAGTGTATCAGTTGCCTACTAAGTAATTTTTAGCTGATGTTACATAGAAATATAGAAAATAGGAGCAGGAGTGGGTCATTTGGCCCTTCAAGCCTGCTCCACCATTCAATATGATCATGGCTGATCCTCTATCTCAATGCCATAATCCTGCATTCTCCCCATACCCCTTGACGCCTTTAGAGTCCAGGAACTATCTATTTCCTTCTTAAATATATTCAGTGACTTGGCCTCCACAGCTTCTGTGGTACAGAATTCCATTGGTTCACCACCCTATGAGTGAAGAAGTTTCTCCTCATCTCAGTCCTAAATGGTCTATCCCATATCCTTAGACTATGACCCCTTGTTCTAGATCCCCCAGCCAGAGGAAATATCATCCCTGCATCCATGTTGATTTTAGTCTGTTTCAGTAAAAATCTTAAAACTCAAAGTCTTGTCATCTGATCCTACACGTAGGTCAATGCGAAATTCATAACTCTTCTTAAAAATTACCAGTCTCTACGGGGATCGCAAAAAAATAGGGGCTCTTGTGGGATACAAATCCCAGAAACTATAGAAGGTACACTGGAATTCACTAGAGATTAAAAGGACAAGATTTCACGGTTACTTTTGCTGTATTCATTGAAAAGTTAACATTGCTACATTCAATACTCAAGTGTTTCTGCAAAGAGACAACCTGCCTATTAGTGCCTTAGAACAATTAACAAAAGTTAATCTGAAGGTGGTGGCAGAGAAATTAGAAGTCGTTTTGAAAGTCAGGGCTAAAGGCAAAGATTATTGAAGTATTGGCTCAACATCTGAACCTTGAGAAGGAAAAGGATGATCTCCATAGCATTCAAGTTGAGTTATCTAGAATTCAAATGAAACAACTGAAACTGGAGTCAGAAATGAAAAAAAAACTTGAATTAGAAAGAAAGAAAAATGAGAAAGAAAGTGAAATGTGAAAACATGAATTAGAACTGCAATGGGAAAAAGAGAAATGAGAAAATTAGAGCTTGAATTCCAAAGGGAAAGAGAAAAAAGAAAGGGAAAACTTTGAATTTCAGAGAGAAAAAGAAGCAAGGAAATTTAATCTCACAAAGCAAAGTTTAGATTATATACAAAGGGTTTGGCAGGAAAACTTGATGGCGACTCAGATTTAACTCCTGGTTTTGATGTCGCAAGGAATATTTGCTTAGTGCCTAAATTCAGTGAAGAAAGAGATGAACCGTATTTTGTGACATTTGAGACAATTGCTACAAAACTGCAATGGCTGAAGGAAAGTTGAACAATCTTATTGCTGAATATGCTCACGGGGAAGGTGTCGGTGGGCTCACTTACGCCTCTCATGCGCCAACCAAAACATCGCACACTATTCTTCTCCTGTTCGGATCAGGCGTGCGCCTGACCGACGAGGGAAAAATTCTGCCCTAAAGAAAAGGTCCCCAGGTATTTCTTTTTATCTTAAATCGTAACGGAGATTTCAACCCGCCCCTGGATGAGGTCAAAAATGAAAAGCCCGACTGTCCAATTGGCCCATCTGCTAGCCATACATTTGGACCGGCCATGAAAAATTGCTTACGATTGGGCTGTTAATGAGCTTAATTGCCCACTTAATTGTCGGCGGGTGCTCTTCTGACCTTTGTGCGTGCCCGACATCATCTTGCGCAATTTTACGCCCGTTCAGGTCAGGCGCGCAACTGCCTGCAGGGTGTAAAGTTCTGGCCATGATATTGCAATTGTGGGGATTGTTACCCATATTAGCCATTAAAGGTGTTGATTTTCTATTCAGAAATGACCTAGCTGGGGATAAGGTGTTGCCATCTCCAGTGATTTCAGAAAAGCAAGTGAAGCTGTTTAAACTGAAAACGTACAAGGGAAATCAAATGACGTACAGGAATCCAGGGCTTCCTGTAATCTTGTGGAATACAAGATTATCTTGTTCAATTAAAGATATGTTCAAATAATCAGAAACTCAAATTACTAATGCTAGAAGGCTGTTGGAACATCAGACTGACAACGAAGGTAGATAATGGCAGTTGGAGACAAATTGAAGCTGCCTGAACTGAAAATACAGACAGAACCTGAGCAAGCGGTGACAAAGTATATAGCAACAGTACTTGAAGTTAATGATGAAAAAAAGTAAAGCACTTCTTTAAGATAGAATGGCTCTGCTGCAACCAATATTGATACCACATAGTTACAAAAAAGGATACGTGTGCTCGAACGTAAATTAAAATATCAGAATGATGAAGCGTTCACCCTTGCTAGAGAATATCTAAACAAAGCTTGCACTGAATGGGAAGACAAAAAGCAAAAGGAATTTGAAAGAATTCGTGAGCTGACTAGAAAGATGTATCGAATCTTTTTGTCTGATCCCCAACATAACCTGAACAAAGTTCTGAAAGCAGCTAAAGGGGATTTTACTTAACAGAATAATGAACTACTTGCACAGGAGGAGGCAGTGTTGAACCTCAGTTTCCTGAAAAAGAACAGTGAATGTTTAAATCATAGAAATGAACTTAAACTTAAAAGTAATCCTGCATTTAAATAGGCTGATGACAATTCAGATGTGTGACTGGTTGAGACTTTCTTTACAGAGTTGGACATTAAAAACCTGCAGATATAGAAGAGAATGGAGATTGGGATTAAAACCTGGACAGGGTGGTTCAAAGACTGTGTTAAAAGGTCGACACCTTGATAACAATGTAGTGTCTGGTTTTAAAGATGAAGGCCGGAAAGGATCAGGCTGGGATCTCAGCTATTTACAATCTATATTAAAGACTGTGCCAAAGAGACAGACAGTAATGTATCTTAATTTTTCAGAAGGTAGTAAGTTAGGTAAGAATGTAAGCTGTGGGGAGGGCACAAATATGCTGCAAAGGGACATAGTCAAGTTGAGTCAGTGGGCAACAAGGTGGCAGATGGAGTATAATGTGACGAAGTGTGAGGTTATTCACTTTGGTCATAAAAATAAAAAGTCTTTTTTTTTATGATGCAAGAATGACCCAAACCTCCCTGTCGCTTGCCATTTTAACACTCCACCCTGCTCTCTTGCCCACATGTCTGTCCTTGGCTTGCTGCATTGTTCCAGTGAAGCCCAACACAAACTGGAGGAACAGCACCTCATCTTACGACTAGGCACTTTACAGCCTTCTGGACTGAATATTGAATTCAACAACTTTAGATCTTGACCTCCCTCCTCCATCCCCAACCCCCTTTCTGTTTCTTCCCCCTTCCTTTTGTTTTTTCCAATAATTTATATAGATTTTTCTTTTCCCACCTATTTCCATTATTTTTTAATATTTTATGCCCCCCCACCCCCACTAGGGCTATACCTTGAGTGCCCTACCATCCATTCTTAATTAGCACATTCGTTTAGATAATATCACCAACTTCAACACCTCTGTGTTCTTTTGTTCTTTTGTCTGTGACATCTTTTGATGATCTGCTCCTATCACTGCTTGCTTGTCCCTACAACCACACCCCCCCTCCACTTCTCTCCCCCCACCCAACACCTCCTCCCCCAGCTTAAACCAGCTACATTTCACCCCTCTCCTTGGATTCACCCTGTTCTGCTGAAGGGTCATGAGGACTCGAAATGTCAACTCTTCTTCTCCGCCAATGCTGCCAGACCTGCTGAGTTTTTCCAGATAATTCTGTTTTTGTTTTGGAGAAGTCAGCATGCCCAAATTACAGTTCTCAGAGCTTCCCATTCTTAGAATTATTCACTGGAAAATTGGAGTGCTGTAAATCCGATTTGCTAACCTCTAATACATGTTGCCATTCAGCAAGCTCCACATGCAAAATCTGTTCAGTGTTAATTTAGCCTTTATGCAGAGAAGGGTCAATTATCCCTTAATAAAGAAAATGTCTTTTCACTTTCTTTCATTCAACACAGATTTATTTGCTTATTCAGCACTGCAAACTTCTTACCATGTCCTTTTATAATTCTTTTTCATCACTGCAAATGATGTCCAGCATGCAAATTTTTCCAATTAAATTTAGTTGTTTCCTAAAACCATCTTAGCATCTGGAGAACATGCAGTGCAATAATAGTGTGAAAACCGTAACCACATTGATATTGAAATGCCAATAATCAACACAGGCATTTATTTTAAACATGTTAACTTCTTTGCTAAAATAATGGATGAAAACATTAAAAAAACACATTAAAGTTGTCTTTATTACCACACACTAGATTTCTCAGAAAAACTAAGCTGCATTTTTGGGATTGACCTTAAAATTGGCAGTTTCAGGTCAAGAGACAGTTTAATTGCTACAACACATTAATAACTGGTTCTCTAAAGTGAGCCCATCTCTAGGCTATTGCGTCCCAATACTCAGAAGCAAAATAAATTAACATTAAACATGTGCAGAATACTTAAATGTAAAATTTAGTAAGTTTCCATGTTAAATAAATTTTCGTCATTTATTAATATGAACAGTGACATATGTCAAGTTCTGTACCGCAGTTTAAATGAATTTAGTCAGACAAATTTTAATGATATTGCAGTTCAGCTGGTACATTGTACTGTAGAGCAATTAAATATACATTTGGCTTGTGGCTGAATCCCTATGAAAGCATTTTCTTGCAAAATAAATATTAATATGATGTTAGTATTATTACATTTTTCCAGGGAACACACAGGATGTCATATTGGAGGTGATTCACCTTAAGTATAAGCCTCCATCTATGGAGCTCACAGGTTTTATTATGCCTATTCAGGAAGAATTTCTTTTTTACTTTGATTGACAGTTCTACCCAAAATAGTTTAATGAAATGTAATAGAAAAATAGATGTTTCCCTTTTTGTAAAACAAGCAATAGTCAACTTGTTAAATATATAACTCAAAATTTGAAGTGCTCTTCTAGTGGCAATCATAAAAACAGCATATACCTTCTCTTCTCATTGATGGACACAAAATATGAGGTCACGAATGTTAAGTTTGTTCATCAAAGTTCCTCTGATTTTCTGCTGGGGTGTAAGGGAGGGGTATCACCTCTTACAGACGGGCTCACTGAACTCTTTGGAGTGGCTCATCTCGTATTGGTCCTCATCTTCACAATCTGGTGGTCACCACATGGACAAGTATCTGCAGCAGGAGGAGGCAGCGGGTCAACGCTGTGACAGGTCTCTCGGAGGACTGCTGGAGAAGGGCATCTGTGAGGCCCGAGTCAGATGATGAACCTCCGGACTGCACCTTCCCAATCATTCCTGGAGAGTTAGTAGAAGGTGGTGCAGGGGTGGGGGTGGGGGGAACATCATGCAGGGCTGTTGGAAGCCCTCAACAGAGTGGCATGTGAGTGAGAGAAGTGCATCTGCCTGCACTCTGATGCAGTGGGCCCCACATGTGTGTGCATGGTGGTCTTCATGGGGAGGAGAGCAGACGCCATGGAGACCCTTGTCTAGCATCTGGAGATGCAACACACGTGGGTCATCCACTCAGCAATCTCAGAGGCTGTCCACTCCCTCCGAGTCCCCTTTACCTGTGACCCCCTCAACCTATCCCGTCACTGCAGAGGGAGCAGTGATTCTGGAGGGAAAAGTGTGTATCTGGCAGGGCCTTTCGGAGCCTCGAGCGAGCACTCTCCCACGCACAGGGATCCTTCACGTTTCACACTCGCCTTAATGTCCTGAGCATTTTCAATGCTGCCTGCTGGGGTTCACTTTCAGTCGTCCATCTGAGCTGACCTGGATCTCCTCCCCACCCAATGATCACATTCCCATGTGCACCTTAATTCACCCACCATGGCTCTTGTTTCACTTTCAATTTGCACAGCATGGTCTGGATTTGCTTTTTCGTCAGCTCTCCTGTCTTTTCCCCTCCCCCAGTCACACATTCCGTTTCTACAGTCACAGTTGACCACCCGCCGGCATCACCTTCTACCTCTCCTCTACCTTGTATTACCTACCCGCCACCATAAGAAGACCATAAGACATAGGAGCAGAAATTAGGCCATTCGGCCCATCAGGTCTGCTCTGACATTCAATCATGGCTGATAGGTTTCTCAACCCCATTCTCCCGCCTTCTCCCCGTAACCTTTGATCCCCTTACCAATCAAGAACCTATCTATCTCGCTCTTAAATACACTCAATGACCTGGCCTCCACAGCCTTCTGTGGCAATGAATTCCATAGATTCACCACTCTGGCTAAAGAAGTTTCTCCTCATCTCTGTTCTAAAAGGTCTTCCCTTTACTCTGAGGCTGTGCCCTCGGGTCCTAGACTCTCCTACTAATGGAAACATCTTCCCCACGTCCACTCTATCCAGGCCTTTCAGTATTCTGCAAGTTTCAATCAGATCCCCCCTCATTCTTCTAAACTCCATCGCGTATAGACCCAGAGTCATCAAACGTTTCTCATATGTTAAGCCTTTCATTCCTGGAATCATTCTCGTAAACCCCCTCTGGACCCTTTCCAGGGCCAGAACATCCTTTCTGAGATACGGGGCCCAAAATTGCTCACAATATTCTAAATGTGGTCTGACCAGAGCCTTATAAAGCCTCAGCAGCACATCCCTGCTTTTATATTCTAGTCCTCTCCAAATAAATGCCAACATTGCATTTGCCTTCCTAACTACCAACTAAACCTGCAAGTTAACATTAATAGAATCCTGGACTAGGACTCCCAAGTCCCTTTGCACTCTAGATTTCTGAATTCTCTCCCCATTTAGAAAATAGTCTATGCCTCTATTCTTCCTACCAAAGTGCATGACCTCACACTTCCCCACGTTGTATTCCATCTGCCACTTCTTTGCCCATTCTCCTAACCTGTCCAAATCCTTCTGTAGCCTCCTCGCCTCCTCAATACCACCTATCTTTGTATCATCTGCAAACTTAGCCAGGATGTCCTCAGTTCCTTCATCTAGATCATTAATGTATAAAGTGAAAAGTTCTGGTCCCAACACTGACCCCTGCAGAACTCCACTAGTCACCAGTCGCCATCCTGAGAAGGACCCCCTTATCCCCACTCTCTGCCTCCTGCCAGACAGCCAATCTTCTATCCATGCTAGCACCTTGCCTCTAACACCATGGGCTCTTATCTTACTGAGCAGCCTCCTGTGCAGCACCTTGTCAAAGGCCTTCTGGAAGTCCAAGTAGACAACATCCATTGGCTCTCCTTTGTCTAAACTATTTGTTACCTCAAAGAATTCTAACAGATTTGTCAGGCATGACCTCCCCTTGATGAAACCATGCTGACTTTGCCCGATTTTATCATGCACTTCCAAGTATTCTGAAATCTCATCCTGAATAATGGACTCTAAAATCTTACCAACGACCGAGGTCAGGCTAATAGGCCTGTATTTTCCCGTCTTTTGCCTCACTCCCTTCTTAAACAGGGGGGGTTACATTAGCAATTTTCCAGTCCTCTGGGACCCTCCCTGACTCCAGTGATTCCTGAAAGATCACCACTAATGCCTCCACTATCTCTTCAGCTATTTCCTTCAGAACTCTGGGTTGTAATCCATCTGGTCCAGGTGATTTATCCATCCTCAGACCTTTCAGTTTTCCTAGCACCTTCTCCTTGGTAATGGCCACCATACTCACCTCTGCCTCCCCGACTCTCTTGAACTTTGGGGATGTCACTCGTGTCTTCCACTGTGAAGACTGACGCAAAGTACCTATTCAGTTCCTCCGCCATTTCTTTGTTCCTCACTACTCCTTCTCCAGCGTCATTTTCCAGCAGCCCAATGTCCACTTTTGACTCTCTCTTACTCTTTATATATCTAAAAAAACTCTTGCAATCTTCTTTTATATTACTGGCTAGTTTACCCTCATATTTAATTTTCTCCCTCCTTATTTCTTTTTTAGTTGTCCTCTGTTAGTCTTTGTAGGCTTCCCAATCCCCTGGTTTCCCACTGCTCTTCGCCGCATTGTATGCTTTCTCTTTAGCTTTTATGCTGTCCCTGACTTCCCTTGTCAGCCAT
Organism: Carcharodon carcharias; assembly: GCF_017639515.1. NCBI lineage: Eukaryota > Metazoa > Chordata > Chondrichthyes > Lamniformes > Lamnidae > Carcharodon > Carcharodon carcharias. The sequence goes on from NC_054469.1 coordinate 62,775,102, forward strand.
GGTTACCTCACCCTCCCTTTAGTATGCTTCTTCTTCCTAGAGATGAATTTTTGCTGTGTCTCCCAAATTACTCCCAGAAACTCCTGCCATTGCTGTTCCCATGTCTTTCCTGCTAGTCTCATCGCCCAGTCAATTCTGGCCAGCTCCTCCCTCATGCCACAACCTGATTCCGTTGGGGATTTCCAGCTGAACATGCATGTTTCCTTCCTTCCCGAAAATCCCACAACCATCCACATTCACCTCCCTGACCTCCTCTTTCCCACCCCCAGGGTCCGCGTCTGCCTCCGAGTCCCCACAAACCCCCCTCGCCATCCATTATATAGCTACTGTCAAACCCTCACCCCTACCCTACCGCCTCACTCTGCCCTTGGTGAATCTCACCTTTCCTCCATACCACGCCCACCCTCAGTTCGCTCCCCAGGAGGCAGACATGGACCTATCCAATCTCTCCCATGCATGTTCACCTGCACATTCCCCCCTCCACAACCTGTACACTCTTCGCACCCTCTACCCCCTTCACACCCCTTCCCCCCAGAATCTCCTCCCCCACCGGAACCCCTTCCCCCCGAAGTCTTCCCACCTCCCCCTGCCCAGGACATCCCCCCAGCTTAGTCCCTCCCCCCTCCCAACTCTTTCCTTCAGCCTCACTTCTTCCTCCAGCCTTACACCTACCCCCTTCCTGATTCCTTCCTCCATTCTTACTTCTTCCTCCACTCTTACTCCCTCCCCTCTCCGCACCCCTTCCTCCGCCTGGACACCCTCCCCTCTCCACATCCCTTGCTGCCCCGACACCTTCCCTTCTCTGCACTGCTTCCCCTCTCACACTCTTTCCCTTACACGTTCCACCCCCTTACACCTACCTTCCCAGTTGCCATCTTCTCCCCCCTTACCCCGTCCTCCATAACCCCTCCCACCCTCTGACCCTGACACCTACATTCCCCACCAACCTCATCCCCATCGACACCTTCATCCAAACTGTCCCAACCTCATCACCCCTCCCCCCGCAACACCTTCCTTCTCCCCTCCCAGCCTTGCTCCCCCGACAACTTCTTTCCCCCTTCCCAACTACACCCCAACCCCGGCATCTTCATTACTCCCCCTCCCAACCTCACACGCCGACACCACTTCCTCTCCTAGCTGATCCTAGACCTCCCTCTCCCAGCCCCTCGGCTATCATCTGTTGTGAGCATCAACGGTGACTATCCAAATTCTGTGCACTGATTCACAGCAGAGCCATGTCTATGAGAATCCACCCAGCATGCCATGGACATTCCTCCAATGTGCCATTGCTGTCAGGCTCCAGCATCTTCTGCTCCTCGGATGTCTGCAAAGGGTGCAAGGCCCTGGCCCCGACTTCTCCATGCCATACTTGTCAAGATGTGTTCAACACCGGCATGTTTTCCGGCCGACATGGGCAGACGATCCAGTGGTGGTGTGTGTGTGGGGGGCGGGGGGAATGATTCCAGCGGGCAGGCCTAATAATTATACGGTGATGTATTACAATGAGGTTCCTGACATCTGATGGCGGAGAACATGGTCCACCACTCAGGGACTGAACAGAAGATCGTAAACTGGTTTCACGCCGTCGTGAAACCGATCACACCATATTGTCCACTCAAGCCACCAAACACATCTGATGCTGGCGGGAATGGAAAATCCTGGCCACTGACCTTTGGTCGCAGATCGTGGTCAAGGTGTTGCACTAAACAGTTCAGAAGGATTCTAGCTGGTAAATATTTTGCTAGCAATAGAGAGGGGTGAGATTCCTTTATGATTGTCACAAGATTAGTAAGTTGCTTTCTGCTTGTACAGTGGACAATGGAGGCATCTTGTAATCTTACAGGATGTTTCCTTATTCCTGCATGGACTGAAAGAGTCCAGTGAGCTCTTTGACAGCTTTGTAGCCCCCAGCTGGGATAGCATCAGCTCCTGGAGCTTTGCCACTGGACTTTGTATTTGTCATTTGCCCAACAGCATGGGAGGGTCATCAAGAAAGCTGTTAATGGCAACATGTGGCAGCCTGTTATTTGCTTCTTCATTGATGGATGAAGGCTGATTGAGGATGTGGTTAAAGTGCTCTGCCCATCTTTCTAGAATTTCGGATTTTTTTGTGAGCAGTGTTAACCCATTGGCACCAAGGATTGGTGATGAACCAGTAGACTGCGACTCAAAGACAGATTTCAGAGAATTGTAGAATTTGTGTCTGCATATCACTGATGTTCGTCTGCTTTCTGATTCAGCCAAGTGTCGTGTATCTCTCTGAGCTTGCACTGGAGAGTACAGTGGATGCTTTGGTAGGCTTTGTGCTTGGTTAGTGATGACTTGTAATTGAGGTAAACCCTGTAGAGGCTATGGGCGGAATCTTCTGTTCTGAGGGTATCTCGCTTACTGCCTGAAAAAGCAGTGAGAGACCTGCACTGACTCTGACTCTGAGGAGGAAGGCCCGCCATATCTTCTGCCCATAAGGCGGTTAAGTAGCCTGCGGCGGGCCATCCTCCAGACTGACAATTCTGGAAGGTGACCTCCTGTCCTGCAAGAGCTGCCAGTCAATCAGAGGCCGGCAGCTCTTGCACTCGGCAACACCACAGAGGAGACTGTGGCTGCTGCCAGAACAACACTCCCCAGAGTCCCATGATCATGGAGCAACCCAGTAAAAAGATAAGTGCTATTGGGGGATCTCATGAGATAGGAGTCATGGTGGGGGGCGGGGGGAGGTTCCATGGGGCTCAGCAGCGAGGGCAGGTAGATGGTTGTCAGTGGCCATTCCCCTGCCCCATGTCCATTCCCTTGATCATGTAGATTACTGCATATCAAGGGACAACTCTCCCTCCCTCCCTCCCGCCCACCCACCAACAAACCCACCCCAACCCCCCACCCCGCCTTCCAGCTGACATGCAACCTGTACAATTTCACCAATAATGCATATTGGCGGCCCTGCCTGGAGTTGGGAAGATTGCGGTGGAGGCAGGGAGAGGCTCTTTAGTGGTCATTAATTAGTCACTTAAGGGACTCAAGTGAAGGTGCGGTGGGCCTTCCTGCCAGGACTTACTTCCAGTGCAGGCAGGAAGGCATCGAGTATCAGTCCTAACACCAACCCACCAAATTCACAGGCCTGCCCGCCTCCCTCCTTGCCTCTTGTGGAGATAAAAATTTCCAGCCATGGGGCAGAATTTTGCCCTTGGTGGGTGAGCGGGCCTCACCGGCTTGGCATTTTGAGTGGGCGAGCCAATTAAGGCCCATCCAGCGGCCTGCCCGACAAGAAGTGCTATGTGCCTCCTGTGCAGGGGGGGAGGGAATCCCCAGTTGTCAAAGTGCGCTCTTTGGCGCATGTGCCCGAAAGAGCGCACTGCTCCCTGAGGCAAAGTGCTGTCTCAGGGAGTTTAGTGACAGCTAAGAAAAGTCAAAAAATAGAGAAATATTAAAATTATTAACATGTCCCCCTCATGTGACAATGTCACATGAGATGGGACATGTTAATAAGAAACACGTAAGGTTTATTAAATTTTTAAAAAACGGACATGAAACTTCATGGATGAAGTTTCATGAATAATCAGGAGCCCGATGGGGCTCCTGGCCTGCCCACCAGCCTTAAGCGTGGATGGGCAGGTCTTTAACAATGTTAATTAGCCTGTCAATGGCCTTAATTGGCCATTGACAGGTTGGCGGGCGGACAGTTGATTTCACTGTCCGCCCGCCTTCCTGTAGAGTTAAATCCCCAAATCGCTGAGGGGAAAATCCTTCAGATTGTTTCTCGTCCAGTCGTTTCTGCAGTACCTCATTGTTTTCATCAATCCAATCTTGTTGCTTATGAGAGGTAGGGTCAAGAGACCCTAGAGCAGTGGAGTACACTACATTCTCTTAAGGTCACCCATTCATCCTTAATGCCTTGAGTATCAATTTTCTTTGTACATAGGTGGGCCTTAAGTTTCTCTGAGAGAGATTCCTTCATGACTGCTAGTTTGAGCTTTGAGACATTGAGGCGTTTCTGGATGCTTCATGCCCAGAAGGTGGAGGGTGGGTGGGTGTGGTCTAGGGGATGGATCATGATGTTTAGCTTTGAAATGATAAGACGGTGGTCAGTCCAGCAGTCAGTGCTGCACATGGCTTTTGTCACATGCATATCCTGCCTGTTCTTCTGCGTGGTGACAACATTGTTGGTTAGATGCGTCAATAAACTACTATATTTTTCCTAATATTATTGTGGGATATTTTAAAGCAGGCTTAGCTGTTTATGTGGGTATGGTTCTGTGTGTATGGCTAATTTAATTAAACTAGAGACGATTAGACTGTAAGGTTGAAATTATCCAAGAAGTGAGATATAAAACAGGCATTTGAAATGGAGATGAGTAAAGTGGGATGAGGTCTCAGCAGAAACAGTGTGAATGAAATTTGCTTTTTTAGATAAATGGGAAAGGCGTTTGATTTTCAAAGGGACATAGAAAATGTTTAGAACTGGCAAGATAAATAAGGCAAGGTTATTACGTTAATTTTTCCCAAAAATGCAGGCCATAATGAGAACATGAAAGATTTTTACATTCTGGGAAAAGTAACTTCTAATGACAAGCTGAAACAATGGGAATTACAGATCAAAAAGGGAGGAATATATTTAAAGAAGGATGAAAGGCTGTATGAGGGGTGGCCGTGTGAGATCTGGAAAGGTGATTGTGTGAAACAGACTTGGGGAAAAACCCTCTAGCCACCCTCAAGAAGTTTGTTTTTCCAGTAACCAAAGTTGTGTTAAAAGCCTTTGGAAGTCCATTGTCCAGTGGGTGCTTGTGGTAAAATTGCTGGATGACTTTGTACATTTGGAATCTACTTGGATTGCTGCCTTAAAGGGGATGTGTAGTTGGAAATCTGGTTAAGTAGAAATTTTGGGAACTGTTATAACTGTGTAACTGTAATCTTGTAATCCTGAGTGTGTTTACGTTTGTTTTTCTTTTGTTATTAAATGTTTTAATTTAATCTTTAAAATCGCTAAAGGTAGTAGTGGACACATTATTTCCAACTTCAGTGCACAAGCCTTTGAGTAATAAATAGAAATTGCAAAACCGTTGTGATAGTGTGACCAAGTTTCCCTTGTGGATTTGGTCAGCCTGGCAAATACCACTTGCCATATCGTAATGGCGGTGTGTAGAATGGCATCCAAGATGTCTTGTTGCGATTAAGGAGGCAGAAAACTGTGGTCACTAAGAGCTGAAGCTCAGGTCACACCTTCAGCAAGAGGAGGTCATTGCTGTTACAACTGCCAATCCCGTCTTTTTTCTGATGAGCCCTTTTCACGCCTGGTGATCAGCACCAGCTCTTGTGTGAAGTTGCTCTAGGAGCTGATGCTATCCCAGCTGAGGGATATCCCAGGTACAAGGCTGGAGATCAACGTCTGATCAAAAATCTCACGGAGCTCTTTCAGTCTATGTGGGAGCAAAGACCATCCTGCAGGTATACAAAGATACCTCTATTATCCTTCTGTACAAGTGGAAAAGAACTCCCCAATCTTGCGACAATCACAGAGTAATCTCACTCCTCTCCATCACCAGCAAAATCTTCAGCAGGATCTTTCTAAACCACTTAGTGCAACATCTCAAATAGAATCTGCTGCCAGAGAGTCAGTGTGGCTTTAGGAAAGGTCAACGAACCACTGATATGGTGTTTGCAGTTAGATAGCTTCAGGAGAAATGATAAGAACTAAATATGGACTTCCACACGTTTGCTGACCTGATCGAGGCCTTTGTCACAGTCAGCTGTGAGAACAGCACAAGAAATAGGAGCAGGAATAGACCACAGAGCCTATCGAGCCTGCTCCACCACTGAATACGACCATGGCTGATCTTGGGCTTCAACTCCATTTTCCACTCCTCATATCCCTTAATTCCTTGAGAGACCAAAAATCTGTCTATCCCAGCCTTCAATGTTTTTAATGACGGAGCATCCACAATCCTCTGAGGTAGAGAATTCCAAAGATTCACAACCCTTTGAGTGAAGAAATTTCTCCTCATCTCAGTCCCAAATGATCACCCCTTTATCCTGAGACTATGCCCCCATCTTTTAGATTCCTCGACCAGCGGAAACAAAGATGAGGGCCTTTGGAAGATAATGGAAAAATTCAGCTGGCCTGAGAAATTCTTTACAATGATTCATCAGTTCCATGATGGCATGCTCATGTCAGCCTTAGAAGTTACCTATGTACTCACCAGAACCCTACCAAACACTACAGATGAAGAACTTGATCATTTTAGCCACAAAGAACGAACAAGGATATTTCACCCCTGGGCAACAAAGTTGTGGAGGAATATGAAATAACTGTCAATCATTTTCCGTCCATTAAAATTAAGTGCAAAGACCACCAAGTGGGTGAGACTCGAGAACTTACTGATCCTTACACATATTGTGGGATAAGTTATACTGGGTGCCATCAATGTCCATTTAAAGAGCAATGCAGGACAGAAAGTATCATCAAGATGGTGGATATAAAAACAACAATCATATGTCACTAACCTGCTAAGATTCATAAGGCGTGATTCAGAAGGTGAAAGAATTCCATGTGGTGGATATTAATTAACTGCATTTTCAGAAAGGTATTTCACCAATGAGAATTAAATGAAGGTCAAGACTGCTGGAATTAGTGGTGATTAAGGTAGCTAGATTTGAAACTGATTTGGCAATAGGAAGGTGATTTTTTATTTGTTCTCACTAGCGGCCATATGCTGGTGAGGCCATAATTATTTCCCATTGATTCTTCTTGAACAGCAGTTATTCGCATAATTGAGTGGCTTGCTTGGTATGAAAACTCAACCACATAGCCTGGAATGGGATTACATGTAGACTAGAGCAGATGGTATGTTCCCTTCCCTCAAGGACATTAGTCTGGTGCTAGCCTACAATTAACCAGATTTATTAGGATTATAAACTGGAATAATACAGACACATTAATGAATAATCTTGGGTCATTTTATCTTGCCAAAATTGGGTCAGGTCATATTTCCGCTGAATCAGGTATTAGGTGCCTTACACACTGTTTAGGTCCCCTCATAGTGTTAACGGTTTAACTCTTAAGAGGTATCTTGCTGCTCAGACCCCTCTCTTTAAATTGATCTGCAACATTTATTCCATGGACTGTTGACAGGTGTCTTTCTAATGAGAAATGCGAATATTTAGAAAAAGTGTTCCACAATTTATGAGTATGTTTGAAAAGCTGAAGTTAGAAATACGTATTAAACGTCAAATCATGCTTTATTTATGACACAGTACAGTGAACGTATGGAGAATGTGTCTATTTTGATACACTCTGGCGATAGTTTGTCACTTTAGCCATGAATAGATTGAAGTCTCTGAAGAGCAGCAAAAAGGTGTGATGATGGATGAAAAACAAGAAAGCAATTTTTCAAGATAGGGGACCAGGTTTCTCCAGTTTATTGTGCAAAATCAGGAGCAGGTGAATAAATTCTTGTACTAAAGGCATCAACTCTGCCTTACAAACAATTCCACAGATTTTTTTAACAAACTATGAAATTGCCATCCCAGGTAATCAAATTTTTAATACAGCTCATTCTGCAATATATCCTGCAAATCACTGAATGTTGGCATCGCTGTGTACAATGACTGCTCACAGAATAATTCCTTTCACTACCATTTGGAAGTAATTGCCATTTGGGGCAATCTGCATTCTATGCATGAAAAATAAGAATCCTTCTGACCATATTTACTCATTCTAGGACAAAGTTCCTCTCCAGAGATGCATAATTCATTTTGTAACCACCACACTTGTCTGTACCCAGAGTGGCTTTAAATTTTGCATAAATCAGCCACCATAAGTACAAAACAAAACAGGGATCGATTAACCCCCAGTGAAAAAGTAATTAATCTTCATTTTACAGGAAAAAGAAACACCTCCAGACTTTGGAACATCCTTTGTCGAATATCCGTTGCATCTGAGAGTCTGTAATAACACTGAATTAGTTAGTGTTTAGTAAATGCTAATTATAAAAGACATTGATCTGCAGAGAAACACATATATGGTGGAAAAGAAGACAAGATAATGAAAACTGTACATTCAAGTCATTCGGCTGAAGATTAATCTCACTTCAAAGCTGTTGTAAAGTAACAGAACCAAAAACAGAAATGAGCATTTGATGGAATGCCAAGCCTTTCTGCTCTTATTATTTTAATTATTTCTTTTTAAAATTGCTTGTTAGAGTTTTCCATATTACTGATTAAAAACAAATTAGATTTTCCATAATTCTCCCAAACTTATACAAAAACCCCTCGTGACTTCTCTGGAAGATGTGGCTGTAAAGAGTGGACTTCCTCATATTAAACAGATACGTCAATTGAGTCAATCAGAAATATCAATGGACAGCAAGGAAAGCTTACAGCTCATTTTTTTTATTAACAAACAGCCATTTTTACTTTGCAGGGATGTTTAATTATTTATCAACTTTCATGTTGTAATGTAATTAGTTATCAATAGAGATTTACAATTTTCAGAAGAATTGTAATGCCAGTACTATCTACCATTTGCTGTGACATCTCATAAAGACAGGATTTTCTGCTGCTGTTTGCAGCAGGTATCGTAGTGGGTGGAAGCGGAAAATATAAGGAGATCGCAAAAATCCGTCTCGCGTCGTCGTGAAACCAGTTTGCAATTGTTCGCTCCGACTGTCCATGGTGGGCCATGTTTCCCACCACCACATGTCAGGAAGCTAATTTCAATAAATTAGAATCTCATTATAAGTCCTGCTCATCGGGATCATCCCCCCTCCCACCCCCACCAATCCTGGACGGTGAGCTCACATCGACATGATCGCACTCTGACATGTTTCACAATGTGCACCTGGAGACCTGCACTTCGCTCGGGACTTCAAGTTTTGTTTGCCTAACTTGCTTTGGGCAGCACTCACAGTCATCAGTGCCAGGCTTTACGGGCAGCACTACATCACTTCTAGGGGAGCTCACGGGCAAGACTAGCGGTAAGGCTTTTCAACAGCTGCAGGGCTAGGGCTTGCTTGGGGAAAGGAGAGAAGTGGCCTCAGGCAAGAGAGGAGGCTGCAGGGCCAACGCTGTACCGGGGAAAGGGGGAATCCCAAGGTGTAAGTAACGGCATGTGTTGATCTGTGCAAGTGGCTTCATGATGGAGAGGGCTGAGAAGACAGTCTCCAGAGGAGATGAGGCCAGATAGAGATGTGAGGGTATGTGTGAGAGTGTGAGTGGTGACATCCCTTGAGCTGGCAGTGCGTGAGATGCCAGTGAAAGTGTGATAGCCTTGTGAGTGTGTGAGTTTAGAGTAATGAGATGGTTGACTTACCGCGGCAGCACGGATGAGATCATTCATCCGTTTTATGTACTGGATGGCTGACCTCTTGTGTGCAGCATTGGCACTAACCACCTGTGCCAACGCCTCCCAAGCCGGAGTGGTGAGACTGATGGGCCTCCGGTGGGCAGAGAGCGGGTAGAGGACATCGCGATGGCCAGGCGTCCAGAAGGCGTCGCTGTACTCTTCTTGACTTTTGGGGCAACGTCTTCACTGGAGCAGTCCTGGGCTACTAGCATTGAGAAGTGTGCGCACGGCTGTGGTTTAAATATGGGGCCCAGCATGAGGAAGCAGTGAAGTAATGGCGTGGCAGGGAAAATCCGCCTGCCATTGAGACGGTGTGTTTCCTGTAACGAAAACAGAAAATGCTAGAAAAACTCAGCAGGTCTAAAGGTATCTGTTGGGCGAAAATAAAACAGAGTTAACGTTTCGAGTCCTTAGGACTCTCAAGAGTCATAAGGACTCGAAACGTTAACTAACTTTTTCTCTCCACAGATGCTGTTAGACCTGCTGAGTTTTTCCAAAATTTTCTGTTTTTGTTTCAGGTTTCCAGCACCTGCGGTATTTTATTTTTATCAGCGTGCTCCCTGTGGCTGCATAATTAATGAGGCGGGATTGGGACGAAATGGCGCAAAAAACCCACCATTGTGGCCGGAGGGTAAAATGTCTTTTTTCACGCCCACCACCACACAGGGAAAATTCCAGCCATAGGAACTGATTCCTTAAACCAAAACATACTGAGGATAACAGTCACCAGCAGATAACTAAATTGAAAATTAGAGTCATAGGAATTTACAGCATCAAATGAATCATTCAGGCCGCTGTGCCTCTGCTGACTCTCTGAAAGAGCAATCGTGCTTAGTCCCACAGCCCCTGCTTTCTTCCCTTCTGTAGGCCTGTAATTTCCTCAATCTCAAGTAAATTAGGAGGAGAAAAAATATATAAAAATAAAGGATTGGTGACAGAAGCAAGGAGGATCAGAAGAAAACTGTGCATTAAGGAGAGGACAAGCAGCCAGGAATCACATTCTAGTGATCCCTGCTGGAAGTGTGCATGTGTGGGTGTTGGATGAGGGTAGGACGTGACTGTATTGCTTTTGATGATCAAATAGCCTGCCGACACTCACTATAGTCATAATAGCTACATGGGCAAGGTCCAAGAGGCTGGCCAGCACCAAGAGAACTGAATCCTAGCAAGTAGTTAATACCTTCAGGAGAAGAGGGGAAGGGGAGAAAATAACAAAGGCAAAAATGGGATTGAAGTTTATCAACATAAAGCAAAACTGTTTAGATATTCATGGAATGCAATGGCTACACACTTTTATAACTACTGAAATACAATCTGTGAAACACAATACAATGGATCACAAGTCATTAATGTTGATTCATTCCAAACTATGTATTTGACCACTTTTAGGAGTCAGAGGAAAAATTTGAAAGTTTAATTTTTGACTATTCACATCTTTAAACAGATTAAATATATTAGGAAAAGTCCATAGCCTAGAAATTCAGGCACTCAAAAATGCCAGGCCTACACACAGCCTAAGGGGCAGTTCTTAAAGGGGACACCTGTTAGACTACAACCCACAGGAGAAATTTTAAACATACTTAGCCAAATGTAGAGCTGTGGGGAGCAGGAGTGCCTCTCCTGACCTCACAATCAAAGAATGCGGACCAATGACCAATGCTACTTCCCCTGCCCTTCATTCCCCATCAGACTGCAGATCCAAATGATGGATCTGTTGGATTTAACAGGCTCACTGGATCAGACAATCTGTTCTCATTTGTTATTTTCTTACATTCTTTTGTGCTGTTTACTGACTGTGTGTTATGCCTGTTAATGCCTGAAATCTGATTAGATCAAATCCACATTCCAGGAGCTACGGCCATAAAATCAGCAACTAATACATGTGTGGAGACCTCACATTAGAAAAGATTCAAGAAGATTCCAGTACATCAGCTATTTCTGGTAACAGAAATTCTATAGAAATTCCAGCATTAATCTTAGTATTGTAATACTCCTAGGTTACTTAATTTGTTTATACAATTGAAACATACAAAAATAATTAGACTCCATAAAAATCCTAAAGTCAAAGCTGTAACCTGTGAACCATAATTTTATGTTCAGTTTGTGAACTATAAAAATTTTTAATTAAAAGGTTACATTAACAACGGAGGGATCCACCAGCAGAAACAGAGGGACTCGTAGGAAGCTAACCCCTGCCCTTTACAACAATCCCCCCTTCTGCCCACCTTTGGCGGGGCTCCCTGACTGACCATGACAATCCTGCCCATTCACTTTTGTCTCAAGGCTTCAGCGACAATCTGCATTATTGGGCCTCCTGCAGTACCAGCAGCAGCCACCAATGATGGTTGCGCTGTCAGTACTGGCGAGCTGCTAGTCTTTGGTTGGCCAGCAGCTCTCGAAGCCGGGACATCCGCTTTGTGCCAGAGAGTCCAGTGGGAAATCGCTATGGGGCAGCCAGGAACCCTGACAGCAGCCAGCAGGCTGCCCAATTGGGATTTAACCCCAAAGGCACCACTGCAATGGGGTTACCACCGGCCCTCCAGCTGCTGGACGGGCCCACTGCAATGACCATTAAATTCTGCACTATGTGACTATTTCATGATGCAGAATCTAGCTCTTTACTTCCTTGAAATATAACCATGTAATGGAGGACGAATTGAGGAAGGTCCTCGAGCTGCTTTGTTCTGGTGCACCATCACTGGAATCAGGCTCACTTCTACCCTTAGGTATGTGAGAGTTTTCATCAATAATGTTGATTCTAACAGCTTTCACTAATAACTTCTTTTAAAAAAATCAAAGGTGTGTTTGAAATGCAAATGGCGGAGGGGTGGTTGCATAAGATTTTTAAAAATTTGTTCATGAGATGTGGGCATCACTGGCTAGGTCAGCATTTAATGCCCATCCCTAATTGCCCTTGTTCAGAGGGCATTTTAAAAGTCACCAACATTGCTGTGGGTCTGGAGTCGCATGTAGGCCAGGCTAGGTAGGATGGCGGATTTCCTTCCCTAAAGGACATTAGTGAACCAGATGGGTTTTTACCACAATTAGCAATGGTTTCATGGTCATCATCAGACTTTTAATTCATAATTTTTATTGAATTCAAATCGCCATCTGCCAAGGTGGAATTCAAACCCTGGGTCTCTGGATTACTAGTCCAGTGACAATACCGCTATGCCACTGCCTGCTCCTCTTCCTCATTCTTCTAATGTTTAATGGTCTCTAATGACTCAAAAGCATTCCATATATATGTGTGTTATAAATGCAATCCTAAAAAAAATAACATTGCAAAGATTTGCTATTTCGAGATGCTCTCAAAAACACAGTACTTCTATAATATAACAAATTTACCTCAATTTTTGTATCATTGCTAGTGTCCTCAGCAGGTTGAATATCAAAGATTTTAGTAGGATCTGCAAAGTCTTGCTCTGGACTAGCTCTGTTTGTATCCACTGATTTGGGAGGTTGCTCTCGCTTCCATCGGTGATTGTAGGTTTTGACATTTACCAAGAAATCTGATGACAACCTCTGGCTAAATGAGTAGAACACTCCTAGAATAAAGAGAGATAAACGAAAGTCAGGTAACATGGTATATTGCATTATCCAAGTGAGCAGGAAAATAAATTGCAAATGTTTAACACTGGAGGACAGGTCACTGAGCATGAATGCATCAATATCTGGCCAAAGCAAAGCAGTCGAACACAAGATTTGGGACCTTGCCAACCAATGTATCTGTTATGTAGAAGGTCAGAAATTGTAAGAGAAAATGAGGTTCAGTTGAGATAAAAGAATAGGAGATTTAATACCTTCTTAAGTAGGTGTAAGTATTTTTTAAAAAATCAATGACTATGCTTGTGGAAGAGTTTAAAAAAGACTTGCATTTATAAGTCACCTTTCATGACTACAGGACACCCCAAAGTTATTTACATCAATGAATTACATTTTGAAGTGAAGTTATTGTGGTAATGTGAGAGTCATGACAACCAATTTGCACACAGCAAGCTCCCAAATGTTGAAATGTGTTAATGACCATATAACCTGTTTTTCTGATGTTCATTGAGGAATAAATATTGGCCAGGACACCAGAGGCAGGATTATACCCCTGTCGGGAGCGAAGTTGCAGGGCGGGCGCGCACAGGTGCGCTTCCGATTGGCGCCCCCGATTGGGAGCATGGCGCCATTTTATGTGGGCGGGCCAATTAAGGCCCGCCCAGCATGATGTCTACACAGAAACATTGTGCGCTCCCTGTGCAAGGTGGGGGGGAAATCCCAAAATCGAAAGTGCGCTCTTTCGTGCATGCGCACTCATCTCCCTGAGGCCAAGTGCAGCCTCAGGGAAATCGGCTCTAAATGTAAAAAAGCTAAAAATAAAATAATCACATTTCCCTAACATATCCCCTCATGTGACACTCCCACATGAGTTGGGACATGTCCATAATCATTACAAAAACTTTATTAAAATGTTTAAATCCTACATGAAACCTCATCCCACCCGTGCATGAGGTTTCATGCTTTTCTAATTCCCGCTGGGGCTCCTGGTCTGTCTGCCAACCTTAAGGTTAGACGGGCAGGTCCACTAATTGGTTTAATTACTCTGTCAATGGCCTCAAATGGCCATTGACAGGTCGGCAGGCACACAGCTGATTTTGCTGCACCCCCGCATTCCTGAAAATTTAAATGGGGTGTGGTGACATCACCGCACGTCATTTTACATGTCGGTCCCCACTCGTCGATAGGAAAATCCTGCCCCAGAGATAACTTCCCTGCTCTTCTTTGAAATAATGCCATGGGACCTCATACATCCACTTGAGAGAGTAGACCAGGCCCCAATTTAATGTCTCATCTGAAATACACCACCTCTGCCATGCAACAACCTATCATAACCTATCATTATTACACCAAGTGACAATCTTGATTTTTGTGCTTTTGTATTAGGGTGGCACTTGAACCTAAACACTCTGACTCAGAGGCAAGAGTGCTACCAACTGAGCCACTGTCTATACTCAATGAAACACTGAAATAAAAATATTATGTTAGGAGTTACTGTTTTGATGTTAGCAGACCAACATTTAATTCATTGTTTGACATTGATCAGCCCGTTACCGTAACAGGAATATTGATGCTAAACAGGGATCCATTAAAATTCTGGACAGAAGAATACCAGGGGTCAGGGGATAGCACTCTCGCCTCTGAATCACAAAGTTCCAAATTCAGGACCTGCTTCAGAGCTTGGCACAGACATCAAGGCTGACACTCCAGTGCAGTTTGGAGACAGCATTGTCAGATGTGCTGTCTTTCTGGTTCGAGCGGATGTAAAGGGTCCCATGGCACTATTTCAAAGAGCAGGGGAGTAGCCCTAAGATAAAAGCAAAATACTGCGGGTGCCAGAAATCTGAAATAAGAACAACAAATGCTGGATTTTCTTTTTTTGTAGGGCAGTTACCCTGGTGTCTGAGCCAATATTTATCTCTCAACTGACATCACAGAAACAGGTTATCTGGTCATTATCATATTGCAGTTTATGGAAGTTTCCTGTGCGCAAATTGGCTGCCATATTTCCTACATTATAACAGTGATGGCTCTTCAAAAGTACCTCATTGGCTATAAAATGCTTTGAGACTTCCAGTGATTGTGAGAAGTGATATATGAATGCAATTTTTCTATTTTCTTTCCAAATGCATTAAACTTTCCTCCTCAGATTGCTAACTGTAATTTACAGCCCATAGCTGCTACCAATAAAGTTCATTTTGAAATGCTTGCCTGTTTTATAATTGCAATATAAGTTAGTACTTTAAAAAATAAAAATATATTGTAAAATATATTTTGTAAGATAATGTCCATGGAATGACTATTCTTCAGATATCAAACAGTAACCCCAAATTAATTTTTTAATATATTTTTCTTTTCCCACCTATTTCCTTTTTTCTTAAATTTATTTCCATCCATTGTTTTATCTCCACCTTTTAGCCTATTTCGATCCCTTCCCCCCACCCCACCCCACGAGGGCTATCTGGCTTGTCCTGCTTTCAACCCTTAATGTCACAATTAGCACATTCCTTAGCTAATATCATCACCGTCAACACCCCTTTGTCCTTTTGTCTATGACATCTTTATCAATCTCTTCTTTGCCTCCACCTATCACTGGCCCTCTATCCAGCTCTACCTGTCCCACCCCCCTCAACCAGCTTATATTTCAATATTTCCTTAGTTCTGATGAAGAGTCATACAGACTCGAAATATTAACTGTGTTCCTCTCTGCAGATGCGGTCAAACCTGCTGAGTTTTTCCAGCTATTTTTGTTTTTGTTTCAGATTTCCGGCATCCGCAGTATTTTGATTTACCCCAATTTAATTTTTATGTATAAAGTAGAATGCAGCCATTTCAGCTGCAATAACTCCATCATAGGGATTGTTACGATTACTAAAATGGTTAGTTGCACAATTATTCACATTAACAAAATAAATCACCATTTTATGTGGTACATTTCTAAATGATGTACTATTTTCATATACGTAATTAAGCACAGATAATGCTATGCAGTGCTAATTGTGTCAGTGTGACAAATTGCACATTTTATATATGTTCAAATGGCTGGAGTTATTACATCTGCCTTCCTTTTATATTTACAACACTGGCATCTACCTGGCTATGTGGAACATTGCTCAGGTATATCCTGTACACAAAAGCAGGACAAATCCAACCTTGCCACTTACCGCCCCATCAGCCTACTCTCCTTTGTCAGTAAAGTAATGGAAGGGGTCATCAACAGTGCTATCAAGCAGCACTTGCTTAGCAATAACTTGCTCACTGACACCCAGCTTGGGTTCCGCCAGGGACACTCAGCCCCTAACCTCATTACAGCATTAGTTCAAACATGGAAAAAGAGCTGAACTCTCCATGTGAGGTGAGAGTGACTACCCTTGACATCAAGGCCACATTTCTTACGGTCTTATGGTCTTATGATAGTGTCCTAGGCCCAAACATCTTTAACTGCTTCATCAATGAGCTTCCTTCCATCATAAAGTCAGAAGCGGGGATGTTCGCTACTGATTGCAAAAATTTCAGCAACATTCACGACTCCTCAGATACTGAAGCAGTCCATGTCCAAATGCAATATCCAGGCTTGGGCTGACAAGTGGCAAGTAACATTTGTACCACACATGTGTCAGGCAATGACCATCTCCAACAAGTGAGAATCTAACCATCACCATTCAATGGCATTACCATCACTGAATCTCCCACTACCAACATTCTGGGTGTTACCACTGACCAGAAATTGAACTGGACTAGCATATAAATACTGTGGCTACAAGAGCAGGTCGGAGGCGAGGAATCCTGTGACGAGTAACTCACCTCCTGACTCTCCAAAGCCTGTTCACCATCGACAAAGCACAAGTCAAGAGTGTGATGGAATACTCCGCACTTGCCTGGATGACAGCAGCTCCCACAACACTCAAGAAGCTTGACACCATCCAGGACAAAGCAGTCCACTTGATTGGCACCCCATCCACAAACATTCACTCCCTCCATCACCAACTCACAGTAGCAGCAGTGTGTACCAGCTACAAGATGCACTGCTGGAATTCACCAAGGTTCCTTAGACAGCACCTTCCAAACCCATGACCACTGCCATCTAGGAGGACAAGGGCAGCCGATAGATGGGAACACCACCACCTGGAAGTTCCCCTCCAAGCCACTCACCATCCTGACTTGGAAATATATCACCATTTCTTCACTGTCACTGAGTCAAAAACCTGGAACTCCCTTCCTAACAGTACTGCGGGGATACCTACACCACAAAGACTGCAGCAGTTCAAGAAAGCAGCTCACCACCGCCTTCTCAAAGGCAACTAGGGATGGGCAATAAATGCTGGCCCAGCCAGCGAAGCCCACATCCCGAGAATAAATAAAAAAAACAAGAGAAAGTTAATTTAAGTGATGGAATTCTTGAAAGGACCGTACCGTTTTTCAAATTTTGAACAAGAAAAACCTGAATTTAAACATGGTATATAAGTATTATCTTCATACTGTTGCAAGCATAATTGGTAAAGATTTGGATTTTTTTGGGGTTTTATCGCTTTTGGTGCTCACTATAAAAATCATCTCTCTTAATCTGGTGGAACAGCCTGCTTATTTGACCATAGCTAAATAACGCAGATGATAGAGATCTGAAATAAAAACAGACAGTGCTGGAAGAACACAGCAGGTCTGGCATCATCTGTGGGGAGAGAAACAGAGTTAACGTTTCGAGTCCGTATGACTCTCCTTTCCGAAGAAGAGTCACACTGATTCGAAACGTTAACTCTGTTTGTCTCTCCAAGATGCTGCCAGACTTGCTGAGTTTTTCCAACACTTTCTGTGACTACTTATTTGATCCCTGTGGGAATGTCCTGCTGAAGTCAGTTCCTCCCTATTAACCTATGAGGGAATTATAATTTGTGCTCAAAACATTGTACTTATACAACTAATCATGAAGAAAACATCAGAAGAGCTGCAAGACAGGATACTATTTAAAGTTGAATTGAAGGGAGTTAGAACAGTTAGCCCAGTGGAGGATATTGTGTGGCTTTTGAATGACATTGAGGATCTGAATTGAATCCTCATAATATTCTTCTGTATTTGTCAGAAAATATAAACCTGTTAGGCCTAATTTTCTGCCATTTATGGGGCCCATCTCAATATTGGCTGTAGTGCCGGGCCTTTTGCACTTCCACACAGAATCCTTGCAAAAAGCTTGGCACTAATAAAATTCCTACAGCACTGTGTGTGCTGCTACAAGGATGGGATTTTTCCTAGTTATTTGATTGCAAACATATATTTTGTAAAGGATCCCGTCCATGTGGAAGCAAAGCTTGAAAAAATGTTTTGAGGAAAACCTTGGACAGAATTTTTAGGTTGGCATGAGGGTGCGCGCCCGACCTGATCAGATGTGAAATCGCGTGGGATGAAGTCAGGCGAGTGTCCCAATGTTATGCCGCGCATGCGCAATATTTTGGTCGGCATGCACGCGCATATGTCAGAAGTGTGCCCGCCAACAATTAAGAAGCCTATTAAGGTCATTAAAGTTGTAATTGACTCCGATTTTTCGTGCTCTGTTCAACCTTACAGTTGATGAACGGACCAATTGGCCAGGCGGACTTTGCATTTTTCATGAAACCTCATCCAAGGGCGGGATGAAGTTTCTGTTGTTAAATTTAAAACAATCTACGGGCAGCATTTTTATGATTTATATGTTCAGGTAACCGATTGTGATGCTAGGACACTTTTTCCTGATTTTACAAACTTTATTTAATTGTTTTCAAGTCTTCAGCTCCCCTGAGGCAGCTCTCTGCCTTCAGGGGGCTTTCATTCACTGCTTGCCCACACGTCAGCACGCACCCTCCTCCTGCCCCCACCCTGGCAGTGCCTGGCATTTCAGCATACGCTTTACACTGGCTGGCCATTAATTGGCCAGCCAGCATGAAATCACGGTTGGGGGCTGTTCCCCATCCGATCCCAGACCTGCTGATTGCGCTCGCCGAGCTAAAAATTCTGCCCCTTGTGATTTGCTTCCAGTCTTCCCAGCTAAAGGATGGCTGAAGTGATTGAAACAGTGGTTTCATTAGGTCTTTGGGGTCAATGTCTGCTGACGCTTCATCCTGAGCCATTTCCAGTTTTTTGGTCAGTGGTGGTTTTTCATTGCCTTCCACTCTCAGGAACAGGGTGAGGAGGCAGGTCCCAAGCTTATCTCAGCCAGAACGGGAATCAAACCCATGTTGTTGGCATTATTTAGAACCGCATGCTAGCCATCCAGCCAACTGAGCTAACTGGCCCCTATGTTGTCATTAGTACGAATGCTAAATTCTAATCTTGCCAGCTACTGTATCGGCTAGATAACGGCTCCTCCGCATGTGAGCATAAGTCAGGCAGATTTACTGGACCCTTTGTGGCCAACAGTTTCACAATGGCATAAAATAGTGAAAATATTGTCCAAGAGGTGTACGTTTAGGTAAATACAAAAGGACATCATTGGGGTCTCTTCAATCTATTTCCCATCAAAAGCTACATAGCAGCATATACTGATGATTATTCTTTTATTCCCATTCATGAAGATTCTTCATGCTGAGCCACAGGTACAATCGATCTCCTTACTTTCATATAATGACATCTGCCAAGCCCCAGAAAATTCTCTCTCACACCATGTGCCAACACTCACTGCCAGAACTAGATCACAATGCTGCCAGAATTATCTAATAAACATAATATATATTTTTGACACTATGATGGGGAAATATCACAATAATACAATTTATGTCTTGGCATGAAGAGCTCGACTGTTGATAAATAAATAATATATATATTTTAGAAAACGGGTTTTGAACAAAAAAATAAACTTTACTATACAAGTTCAAAAAGATAAAGCAATTTACAATACCTATCTTATGCTCTAACATTCAGGGTTAATATGAGGTACATATGAATTAACAGGCAAATTATGGTCAAACACACCACACTACACAATAAATCACAGATGGGACCAAAACAGGTTCCACAGGTTTCTCAGCAACCCACCCAGATGTCAGTAACACTGAGTCTCACTGAAATTCTGGCTCTTTCATGAGGCATTCCAATCTTCACTTTCGAAGATCCCGACTTGGAATTCTCTCCAAAGATTGCTCCAACTCGGATGATTTCAACAATGGCCCACCTCGTAGTGTTTCAATCTTGTCTCCAGAGATTCAGTTCTCCCGGTTCCCAACTATACACAAGCATCAACTCACAAGCGTAGCATCAGCTCTTTAGCAGCACAGAGCCATCAACCTTCGGCTGCCTTCTTGGATCTTTGGAGCTTCTCCTGAGTCCTCTTCACTACCCGCAGCCCTTTCTCTAATTGCAGCCACATTCTTTGCTCCTCTCTTTTTCCTTTCCTGCCCCTTGCCTTTGTTCCTTTCCAGGGATTTCCTTTTGGGGCCTCTCCCTGTCCCCTCTCCCCTTTTTGGGATCTGTTCCTGTCTCCTACCTAGGGCATTAACTGGCTATCGCACACCACACCCAGTCACCTGACATGGATTTTCATGCCTTTTTTTATATGCACAAGTGAACTGGGCCCCAAAGAGTGTAAAAATGCTGATCTGCGCATGCCCGGTCTGCGCGTGCGCGTAAGTTCCAAGGTCCATCGAGAGTTGAAGTTCCTGACCTCTGAGCTCAACATCAAGGTAAGTTTGAATTTTATAACAATATATATATTATAGATATTAATATATTTGTATCTATAATATATATTATTGAAACCATTATGACTACTCCTGTTAGATGTATAGAAAGACTTCTGTTTATTCCATTAATACACAGACATCTGGTTCACATGATGAGGCTACATGCATTATCTGAAATTGGTTTCACTATGCAGGAAATGCTATCATAAATTGAACAATATTTAAACAACAGGCACCCAAGAATATAAATAGATGTAAAATGCCCTGAACGGCAATTTTTTACTCACATATTAGACATGAGGCACTGATTGCATAAGTCCTGATGGTAAAATGGCATGGCAGCGGGAAGATGTCAGGCACACACCCCCCAATGCCTTTCCGTGCCATTTTTCCAGGTTTCCCTCCTCTCAGTCCATCGCCAAGGGATTGCTGAAATTCCAGCCAACATTTCAAGTCTGTGAGCTTTCACCAGAACTGGGAAAAGTTGGAAATATGCTAAGTTTTGGGCAAGTGAAAGAAGGGAGGGTGGGAAGACCTCTGACCCCATTTTGCTTTGTGTTTCTTTACTGGTTTAGTTTCTCCTCCCGTTTCTCTCTATTTCCTTTCCTTTGCTTTTGGACGGCAGCTATTCAGGATCCTGCCATTCACAGCTTTTGTTTCTTTACTTGTTCTATTACCATTCCCTTTAACCTTGTACCATGAACCCTTATCTTATTTAATCTCTCCTGCCCTCCATCCCATTACAGACCTTCCCTTTTGTTCGCCTTCCCATCGTCCCCCTTTCACTTGCTCAAAGCTGTTACCTTCTTAATTTTTCCCAGTTCTGATGAAATCTCACAGACCTGAAAACATTAATTCTGTTTCTCTTTCCACAGATGTTGCCAGAGCTGCTGAGTGAGTGTATGTGTCATTTTCTCTTTTTTCAGCTTCTCAGCCTCCACTGTATTTTGCTTTTGTATTAATGAAAAATACACTCCTCACTTTGCATGGACTTAGAATTACTAAGGAAACACAAAGAAGTCAGCCGCCAATTGCAGGCTTCTTGCAGTAAATGTCTATTATAAGTAAGTTATAAACAGGAATGTTCTTTGAAGGTCACACTACATATATGATCATCTACCAAGTTCTACATGCCTAATGGGAACAAATTTTAACAAAAGGTTAAAGAACAGCTGATAACAGGAAATCAGATATTAAATGCAGATACAACTAATGAAGTTGATTCAATCATTGAAAACTGTTTCAACTAGTCAATGACAACACACTTCTGGAGAGGGGGGTAGAGGTAGGATGATTTGATGCAAATTGTACAAGGCTCCATCTTACACCTTCTGAAATGTTGCTGCCAGAGGGCATCACTTTCTCACTAAAATGTATAATGCAGATTTCCACGCAAGCTTTCTACCCATTTATCATTTTCACAAGACACTTGCATTAAACATGCAGGAAATTATACCACCTGTTGCATCAGATATCAATATGCAATCAGCAGGATACTAAGATCGTTGCAATAGACTTCTGAAGTCTGGGGCTTCATCAAAAAACAAAATTCTTTAGGGAATCAGAGAGAGTCAGCAATGACTGCTTTGCACTTTCCGTATTGTCAAAGATCTTAGAATCAAATTTCCTGTTGTCTTAGACAAGATAGCTCATCCCAGAACAGCTTTGGTGTGCAATGTTTAGGTTTTAGTCATGATGATCCAGCAAGTCAGGAATTTAACGATCTCTGAAAAATTTAAAATTCAGCAGGCCGAGTGCAAAACTTCAGGATGAACGAATTGTCATTTGTTCTATTAAATCAAATGTTTAAAGCGTGTTTCTTTGAATATTAAAGATTATTATATTATAAGATTAAAGTGTCTTTTTACTTTTTTACAAAGGCAATAACTACTGCACTTTCTGTACTTGCAACTTAACCTCTTCTGTTGCTACATCAATGCTATGAAATGTTACCATAGAGAGTCATATTGTTCCAGGGCCTGTTGATTAAGAGTGCTCCACAGGGCTACTTGCAGAACTTTTCTTCCACAAGCTTATATCCCTGCCAAGTTCTTGCATTTGTCAGTTGTTTCTAAAACCTATGTCCAAGGGGACCTTACAAATTGGCTTTTCCTCGCCAAAGAGATGATTATTTTTGTAACATGTCCTGCTCTGACCTTTTCCCTATTGCACTTTCATATTGCCACAGCGAACACAATGAACAGCAGTCACAGTCAAAATTAAACCAAGATGCTCATGTGCTATGACAGTTTGGACAAATCAGCATGAAGTTTTTTTTTGTGACAATTATATTATTAAGAAGCTTAAAATTACCTGATAAATGGAAATAAAATGTAATATTCACAGGAAAAAATTAAAGATACAATCAACTTTTCCTATTATGTAACATTTTTATTTTCTATTATTGATTACCCACATAACAGCAGCCCAAACACACCCTCCAGTGTCTCATTTATAACTTTCGTTCAGTGCTCAATTGTTAGCTGGTATAAATGCACATTAGTGAGAACAAATCATTCTGTGGCACATTATTCTGTGTTGCTTTTACTTCAGGGTAAGAGCTTTCTTCTATAATTTTCAAACTTTAAATGTTACCTGACTTTCTGGTTATTGGAACGATGTGCACATTCTTATTCAGCTAATTACAGAAATGTTTACAGGAATAATCCTATATTGAATAAAATAGCATAATTTCCATCACTTAGAAATAGGTAACAAAAGTGTGAATGAAAATAACATACATCAGGTCTATCTCGACCATCTCGACCTTTGTGTGAGGAAACCATGAATGGAACTTAGTGGTCACAGTCATGGACCTATCCAATGGCTGGAGAGCCAGTGGCAATTCCAGTGCGGCCATTTCCAGCAACTACAACAGTATTAAATCCCAATCTGGCAGTCTGCTGCCTGTCGTCCGGGTTCCTTGGTCCTGCAAGGGGAATTTTCCACCTCCGAGAACAGCTGTCAATCAGAGTGTGGCAGCTCTCCAGTACCGGCAGCGTCACTAGGAGCGGTGGCCACTGCTGGTACTACAATAGGCCCTTGGTGAAGGATCATCATTGGAGCTGCAGAACACAGGTAAGTGGGGCAGAATCACTGGGGCCAGTCAGGCAGGCCCGGAGGTGGGAGTTGGTGAGCGGCGCTGTGGGATGAAGGGTGGTGTAAAGTACAGGGGCATGCCTTAAATGTGGGCTGCCTTACCGATGGCCTTTTATTGAGCCCTAGGCTGCAGGCATATCTGCCAGGATTCACCTGGCAGATTGCCCACTGGCATTGCACTTGCCCGCAGCTAATCAAACACCAGCAGCAACGAGATGGGGTCCTTAAGTGGCCACTGAAGGGCGTCATTTGGCTTCCTGGTGGGAAGGCTGTTCTCGAACCTTCCTACACTTGACTTAATTGAGGGAAATCAGGAAGGTACACAGAACCTTCCTGCCTCATTGCATGGGCCCTTGCCTCCCAACCTACTTGTGGGGAGGGGAGTGGGGGGAACTAAAACCCACTACATGTTTCACTATGCAAAGTATAGATGAATTGGGTTATCTCCTGGAATCAGAAATGCAACCAAAGAACATCAGGCTGAAGTATTGAGAGAAGCTACAATGGTATTCAATCCTTTTTTTGTCATAGCTGTTTTCCAGCTGGCAATGCTAGGAGATTTGACACGGTCAATTTGCTGTTCATCATTGTGTTACACAAATCACAGATGTCCTATTTCAAAATACTGATGAATAAATGAAGATGAGCACTGACATGGAGCAGCTGGAGAGCCTGGTGGTTTTTTTTTTGTTAAAGATGCAGCAATTATAACTATCTGTTTATCTAATCAAACTGTTCAATACCCCATCAGATTCATCAACACAAAGGGCTGCTGCTTCATCAACATCAAAAGAATAGTCAGGCTACAGGTAAAGGCCTTCAAACCTGCTTGCAATTCAGCTGGCTTTTTACCTCAGAATTTGATAGACCAAGATCATTCTGAACCAGAGTTAGCCTTTCAGACCTGGCTGTAGGTATCTATTTGCTTTCAGGACATTGCCTGTCACTTATCCAGAGTTAACTGCAAGCAAATGACTGGCTTCAGGCTACGTACCCATGTCAAAATCAAGTCCTCACATCAAACACTTCTCTGTTCAAGCAAGCAACATTGCATAGTCTCTGAATCCCTTGCTCTGGAGTCTGCCTCCAAGCATATTGAGCAAGTTGTTAGCTCACCACGGCATGTGGACCTCAACACCAACACTGGGAGTATTCCAATAAGATTCTTCTATTGACATGGCTGAAGTGTGTCTCTTCCTGACGCCACTGAGGTTGCGTGTGCAGAGCAGAGACTTGCTCCACAACAATGCCCAGCTGCATTGTGGAATTTGCAACTGCAGCAAGCCCAGTTTGCAGTATGTCAGCAATTAGATGCTGCCCCTGGTTGTCCTCATGATGTATCCTCAGTTTCATAGCTATCCCTGTGAGGATGGACATGACTTACACTACAGTATTCAACCAGACTCTTCTGATGTTTGTAACTTATTTGATTGGTTAGTAGTTAATGCCAAATATGGCAGCCTCCATTTTATCATGCTCACTGTCATTTCTTCCATTATTATTTTTCCACTCTTGCTTCTTCTTCTGGATATCTTTCTAATACCTCCTGTTACATGGCCCTTCATTGGTCATCTATGGGATGCATTCCCAAACTTGCTTCATTCTCTGGACATTTATGACTTATTATTGCACTCTACATTCCGTTGGCCTACTCCAATGCCTGAGATAGTACCTATGTTGAGTAGTGTGCCCATTTATGCCCTCAGCACTCCCGAGTTGTCTTCTCATTTACTCCAGGGCACTATACGCAGCAATGCTTGCTACACCTATGCTGTCAAGCAGAAAATTCCTTTATACTTCTTTCACTGTTTGATGTTTCTTTGAAATCTTCCCCTCGATTAAATTCTCTTAACACAAGGTCTGACCTGACAAGACCTGAATAAATGACTCACTTAAAAGCTGCTGAATGCTACATCAGTTCCTCATTGCTGACCTTAAAGGAAAATGTGCTGTTATCATCAATTCTCAATAATGTTCACTAATCTATTTCTAGAGGGCCAGGATCTTCAGATCAGCACGAAACATGGATAATAGCCCATTAATGCTCTCTGACAACATCACACAACTATTTACTTATGTCCATTTTTCCACTAAAATTTAGCAGGGACAGGGAGATATAGCTGATTGGAATTTCCATTGAGATCAGTTTGGGCCATTACCTTAAGTGGCAGCTCTCATCTGTCATCATGCATTTACCAGCATCACTCAGTTGTTAACATTCTACAATCTGAATTAGAATACTGCAGATTGAAACCCATTCCAGGAAGTGCTGTGGGTAATTTTGACTTAAAAGTCGGTAGAGATGTATAATGGGCAGCTGATCTATCATAACCTATTTAGTCAAAAGTATCGTTCAAATGAGACATCAAACTGGGGCCTTAATTAGATGAAAAAATCTCTCAGCAATATTTGAGAAAGAGTAAATCACTTTCCAGTGTCTCGACCAACATATTTACCAAAAGCAATCATGTGGTCATTCATCTCATTGCTATTTGTGGAATCCTGTTGAGCACAAACTAAAAGTCACATGAGCCTACATAACAACAATCAATGTACTTCAAAATAATTCATTCTTTTAGATATTTGAGTGATGCAAAAAGATGCTGAAGTCAACTGGCGATTACACATGGGGCAGAATTTTCTGCTCGTTGGGCAGGCGCGTGCCTGAACTGAAGGAGCATAAAATGACCCGTGACGATGCCGGTCAAGTGTCCTGACAGCATCGCACACCTCGTGCGCTATTTCAGTCGGCGGGCGCGCGCGATAGTCGGCACCGCTGACAATTAACAGGCCTATTAAGGCCATTAAAGTACAAATTGAATTAAATCTTTTGCTGCCCATCCAACCTTACGGGTGGCGGGCAGGCGAAAAGGCTAAGCGGCCTTTGGAATTTTTAGGAAACCTCGTCCATGGGTGGGATAAGGTTTCCAACAGCGATTAAATATTAAATAAAAATTTTAACATTTCATTCATAACATGCCCCTGACAGAGTCACATGAGGGGACATGTTTTTAACATTTTAAAATTCTTTATTTATCATTTTTTAAATCTTCAGCTTCCTGAGGCAGCTCTGTGCCTCAGGGAGCTTTCACTGTGCGCGTTCGCACGCATGCGCAAACTTGCGCGCTCGCCCTACTGCCACCCTGACCCACGCAGCGCTGCAGTTTCACACTGAGCAAGCTTTAATTGGTCCACCAGCGTGAAATCGCGGTCGGAGCCCGGTCGTGCGCAGCGGTCATTTTCGCAGCCTCCCCCCGCCGAACGAGGGCAAGCTCCTGGCCATGGAGTTTACTGAAATACTAAATGGCATCTATTCTATATACTATAAACAAAAATCGAGGCTGACACCCCAGTGCCGTAGTGAGGGAGTACTGCACTGTCAGAGAAGCTGTCTTTCAGATAAGACGTTGGCCGGGGTTTTATGTTTGCAAATTGGGACTTCTGCCATGCCGTGCATGCTTGACATCTGCGTGATGACGTCAGGTCGCAAACCCGACATTAACATGCCAGTTCCCCATAATATTTTAGGCAGGCAGGCGCTAAAATCTGCCATTTTGAAAAATCATTAATGGGCAATTGAGCTTGTTAAGAAACCAATTGATCAAAGTATTGCCCTGCTCATGCCACAAAGTGATTGGTGTGAGTAGACGGGCGAGAAGAGCAAGTCCGCATTTTCACCATCTGCATTGTAAAAGTGGGAAGGGGGTGGTACATCCTTTGGGGGTTGCCCTGTGCGCACTGGAGGAACCCTCCCAAGATGATACCACTCCTTTGTTCCTCTCTGCCTGGCCTCCAAAATCCGCCACCTCACCTCCCTCTCCCCCCTCCCTAGGGCGCCAGATTCCCCACCGAAAAAACCTGGACTTACCTGAGTCTGGGATCCATTGCTGTCTTCAAGGGGGGTGGGGACAGCATCCACTATTGAGTTCTGGCACTGTTAGTGCTGTTGGCCACTCTTGCAAGCATGACTTCCTCCTACTGTGGAGCAGAAGTCCCAATGGGGGGGTGGGGGGGGGAGGTGCAGGGGCAAGAAATACAGCCCCCCTTCAAAAGAAATTCAGCTCATTAACTCCAGGCCCCAATGGGGTCTGCTTGCTCAGATGGATCACCATGGTGATCTGCCTGCTCAGGTGGATGTAAAAGATCATGGCAGCATTCCAAAGAAGAGCATGGAAATTATCCTGGCCGTGCAGGCCAATATTTATCCCTCAATTGACATCACAAAAATATTATCTGGTCTTTATCACATTGCTGTTTGTGAATGTTAGAGTCTGCAAATTTAGTTGCTGCATTTCCCACATTGCAACAGCGACTATATTTCAAAATAGTCATTGGCTGTAAAGAACTCCAGTGGTCATGAAAAGCATTTTATAAAACATGGTACAGAAGTCATATCTTCACAAGGGTTTCAAAGAGACTTAAATATCGAGGACTGTGACTTTTATTATCAACATCCATTATATGCAGCTCTTCCAATTAGTTAGACTTTAAAATTAGCATCTTGCCAATTTGTTTAAAATGGTATTCATATCTTTCCTTCAAACATTGCTTGAACTATCAAATCCTCAGCTCAACTTTTCTCACAAAGCAGTATCTGGATCCAGATTGACACAGCTATGCTATACTGACTGAGAAACTGAAGTGAGGATGTGAAGCTGAAATAGTTACTTTGAAAAAGTATTAGGCTAAGAATTCCATAGATCCAGTATAATAATCACATTCCTTTAACAAAACATCCAATACTATGATTTGGAAATAACAACATATTCTGGCATTGGGAAGCAATGCTCCTGTGCTCCCAGCTGAGATTTTATACCCTGCAAACTCTTAATCTCAGACAAGCCATCAAGGAAACATCAAGGACACTAGCCCAGATTTTGTGCTCAGTGGTGAATGAGCAGCGCTTGCCATTTGCTATGTTGACAGCTGACTATGCTGAGTCTTTTCTCGGGCTTTTAAGCATCTGCTGCCATTGGTGCCAGATCCAGTGTGGCAGCTTCTATAGAGGATTGGTGGGTGCATGTGTATGTGGACAGGGCAAGCAACAGTGCGGTTTTACAATCAATCAGATTGAGGAAACCTCATTGAGAGTCTAAATCAGGAAGTATAAAGCAGGAATTAAAAATTAAACTTATTTATTTTTCATTCCTTTACAGAATTTGGGCGTCACTGGCTAAGCCAGCATTTGTTGCCCATTCGTAATTGCCCATAGTGCTGAGCTGCCATCTTGAACCGCTGCAGTCCATGTGATGTAGGTACACCCACAATGCTGTTAGGGTGGGAGGTCCAGGATTTTGACCCAGTGACAGTGAAGGAACAGCAACATAGTTCCAAGTCAGGATGGTGTGTGGCTAGGAGGAGAACTTGCAGTAAATGTTGTTCTCATGCATCTGCTGCCCTTGTCCTTTTAGGTGGTAGAGGCCACGGGATTGGAAGTTGCTGCTGAAGTAGCCTTGATAAGTTGCTACAATGCATCTTGTAAATGCTACACACTGCTGCCACTTTGCGCTGGTGGTGAAGACAGTGAATGATGAAGGTGGTAGGTGGGGTGCAAATCAAGAGGGCTGCTTTGTCCTGGATGGTGTTGAACTTCTTGAGTGCTGGAGCTGCACTCATCCAGGCAAGTGGAGAGTATTCCACTCCTGATTTGAGCCTTCTAGATGATGGACAGACTTTGGGGAGTCAGGAGGTGAGTTACTCGCTGAAGAATTCCGAGCCTCTGACCTTCTCTTGTAGCCATTGTATTTGTATGGCAGGTCCAGTTAAGTTTCTGGTCAATAGTAAGCCCCAGGATGTTGATAATGGGGGAATCAGAAATGGTAATGCCTTGGGGAGGTGGTTAGACTCTCTCTTGTTGGAGTTGGTCATTGCCTGGCACTCGTGTGGAGTGAACGTTACTGTACTGTAAATCATTTACAGAAGGCAAAATACAGATTGGGGAAAGACAATTGGGATTAAGAGAGATAGAGGGAGAGAGAGTGAGACAGAGAGAGAGAGAGAAAGAAAATAGAAACAGACAGAAAAAGTTTTAAAAAAACTATTGCTTTTAAATCTCCAACACTAACTAACTTCGGAAGGAATGAAACACCATGCTCGTAAAATTAAAGCTCCAGGACCAGAAGGGTTTGCTGGTAGTATTCATCACCATGCGAAAAATGCAACTATACCCCAATGCATCAGCCCTAACATTTCCTGCTGTGTTAAGTGGATAAGTATCAAAACTCCACACCCTTCCATGACTTTCAATGCCAGATTTATCAGCAAGGCACTGGTAACTTGCAGCTTCTGGAGCAGCAGGATAACTCAGACCGCAACTTCCAAATTTCTGTGCTTAAACTAACTGTCTCTTACTTTATGGGATTGTCACCTAATTAAGCCTACTGTCCCAGGATGCATTTGCTCGGGATGATACTTTTACTGTAATTGGGTCATTTAAATCATGTGCACACACAGTAACTGTTGCTCTCCTGCGCTTCAATAGCACTCCCACTGTCAGAAGTGGGGACGTTCGCTGATGATTGCAAAATGTTCAGCACCATTTGTGACTCCTTAGACACTGATGCAGTCCATGTCCAAATGCCGCAAGACCTGGACAACATCCAGGCTGGGCTGACAAGTGGCAAGTAATATTTGAGTCACACGCATGCCAGGCAATGACCATCTCCAACAAGAAAGAATCTAACCTTCATCCTTTGACATTCAATGGCATTACCATCGCTGAATCCCCCACTATCAACATCCTGGTAGTTACCATTGACCAGAAACTGAACTGGACTAGCCATATAAATACTGTGGCTACAAGAGCAGGTCAGAGGCTAGGAATCGTGCGACGTGTAACTCACCTCCTGACTCCCCAAAGCCTGTCCACCATCTACAAGGCACAGTTCAGGAGTCTGATGGAATACTCCCCACTTGCCTGGGTGAGTGCAGCTCCCACAACACTCAAGAAGCTTGACACCATCCAGGACAAAGCAGCCGATTTGAAGGGCACCCCTTCCACAAACATTCACTCCCTCCACCACCCACAATAGCGCAGTGTGTACCATCTACAAGATACATTGCAGGAATTCACCAAGGCTCCTCAGACAGCACGTTCCAAATCCACGACCGCTACCATCTAGAAGGACAAGGGCGGCGGACATATGGGAACACCACACCTGGAAGTTCCCCTCCAAGCCACTCACCACCCTGACTTGGAAACATATCAGCGTTCTTTCACTGTCGCTGGGTCAAAATCCTGGTACTCCCTCTCTAACAGCACTGTGGGTGTACCTACACTACAGGAACTGCAGCGGTTCAAGAAGGCAGCTCACCACCACCTTCTCAAGGGCAATGAGGGATGGGCAATAAATGCTGGCCCAGCCCGCAAAGCCCAAATTCTGTGAAAGAGTTAAAACAAAAAGTTCTGCAGTTCCCAAGAACTCCCCCCCACAACTGCTCTAATGGGCTTCCACGCCAGAGTGTTCCTTAATTGTCTCCACGAGAGTTGGTCACCCTGGCTTGAATGTACATGTGCATTCGCCTGAGCTTGCTGTCTGATTTACTTGAGTGATGTTGAGCACCATTAGTCTCAATGCAAAATGCAACCCAATGTATTTCCAATGCGCAGGAAAGAAAAAACAGAAAGTAGGCTAAGCTAAAGCAATAGTACAACTCTTTGTGCCTGATTCTACCATGGATTTGGCAGAAGTTCAGGGTCCACTTGTCAGCCTTTGTTTTAGTTGGCACAGTTATACACGACACACTGAAAGGAGAAAAACTATACAATTATTTTGTACATTCATATTAGAGGACAATATTACAGATGTCATTGTCCCTCAATGTAACACTAAAATACTACAAGCCTAGTTTTATACTGTTTATGGTTTCCTTATTAACACAGAAAGTAGACAAGTACTTTATGTACATAGACAAAACCTCCTTAAATCACTTAAGTAGGGTTCTGGCTTGCAAGGCCATTTCAGAGGGCAGTTAAGGGTGAACCACAATGCAGTGGGTTTGGAGTCACAGGCCAAGCAAGGATGGCATATTTCCTCCCCAAAAGGACATTAGTGAACCAAGCAATTGATAGTTTCATGGTTACTATTACTGAGACCAGCTTTATCTTCCAGATTGATTAGCTGAATTCAAGTTCCACCAGCTGCCTTAGTGGGGTTTGAACCCATGTCCCTCAGAGCATTAGCATGGGGGTAGGATTTTCCAACCCCACTCGCTGCCAGGGTCATCTGATCCAGAAAATCTTGGCCTGAGCCTCTGGATTATTAGTCCAGCGACATTACAACGACGCCACCATCTCCCCTCTAATGCTGACCTTTATTGCAAGGGGATTGGAGTACAGGAAGGAGGAAGTGTTGCTGCTGTTGTACAGGGCTTTGTTGTGACCACACCTGGAGTGTTGTGTGCAGTTTATGTCTCCATATTTAAGGAAAAATGTATTACATTGGGGGTGGTACAGTGAATGTTCATTAGATGGTCACTGTGATGAACAAGTTTTCCTATGATGAATGGCTAAGTAAATTGGCATAAATTCTCTAGAGTTTAGAAGAGTGAGAGGTGATCTCATTGAAACATACACAATTCTGAAATCACTTAACAAGGGTAGACAATGGCTGGAGATTCTAGAGCAAATGGGCACAGTTTCAGGATAAGGGACCAACCATTTCAGATTGAGATGAGGAGAAATTTCTCTCAAAGTGTTGTGAATCTTGGGAATTCTCTTCCTCAGAGGGTTGTGGATGCTCCATCGTTGATCATATTTAAGCCTGGGATAGATTAATTTCTGGTCCCTCAGGGAATTAAGCGATGTGGGGAGCAGGTGGGAAAGTGCAGTTGATGCTCAAGATCAGCCATGTTCACAATGAATGTTGGAGTAGGCTCAATGGGCCATATGGTCTCCTCATGTTCCCATCTCTTGTTTTCTTGTGATCTCTGTTGCAATTATCCTTATAATCTTTAATCCAATTCCTGATTTTACATACAACCAGCTCTTTTTATAAAAACTCATCAACAAAAAATTAACTTCTTTACAAGTACTTAATCCACTAGACCACTCTTTGAAATGGATCTCATTTTAATATTGTTTTGGGGTTTATACCTTTTCTGATCATGTTCTTTAATTTTAAATTGGAAGATTGTGGGTTTGTTTTTCCATTTAACAACTTTCAAATGAAACATTAAAATGAGGCCCCATCTGTTTATCCAGATGTTAATAAAACATCCTACAGCACTATTTGAAGAAAGATAGAGAGTTCCTACTGCAGTTCTGGCCAAATGTTTTTCGTTAATCAACTACCAAAACTTATAAATGGCTCATTCATCCTAATGCTGTTTGTGATATTGTGTATGCAAGATGCATTTTCCTATATAAAAGTGGTCATTACTAGTCAAAGTAATTGACTTTGAAGGGTCATGTGAATACAATCCTACAGTAACTATTTTTTCTAATGTTTTGTTAAATCTGGATAGTGCCTCTGTTCAATATACATTTCTCTAATGATCTGTATTGCACAGTCAGTATGATCTCCTCAAGACATCAACCTTATAGAGAGGATACATGACAGCATGATAGTGAAGTATTTGTTTTTAGTTAAGTTCTTTATTACAGTTTCCCTGAGCAAATATTTCTATGAGGTACAATAACTTTGCTTAATATTATTATTGTTCCTTTTAGCTGCTGGGAATGTCAACTACAAAGGAGGTGGATTGTTCCACTTTGACATCAAATGCGATAATTCTCCATACAAGTCACTTTCATACCTAAATGAAATGCCTGCAATATTTTATGACAGTTTATTCAAAACTGTCATAAGATATTTGAAGTGTTTTGAAAACTGTCATAGTATACCTGTGAAAAATGTTTCATTGTTCAATCTAATTTAGTTATCTTAAGTAGTTCTGTTTTGTAGCTGCTCAAGAAACTGCTACCATGAAACAATGACACTGCAGTGTATCTCTCACTATGTGTAATCACAGATGAGGCTTTACAGATTGATGAGTTCTGATTACAGTGGTGTGTTAGGTTGCAGAATCCATTCCACAGCAAGTTATTATTCCTCAATTAGTGTCAATGCGCAATCATTGAATTGTGACTGACAAGGAACTTGTTTTTTTTTGTTTACCGGAGATGGTGACGTTGGTGAGTCTGCTTATTCCCACTTTTAGTTGCCTGAGAAGATAAATCAGGAGGATGATGGAATACTCTCCACTTGCCTGGGTGAGTAGTTCAATAATATTCAAGATGCTCAATACCATCCAAAAAAAAAGACAGCTCCTTGATGAGCAGCCTATCCATCACCTGAAACATGCACTCCCTCCACCATCTATAAGATGCACTACAACAACTCATCAAGCCTCCTTCGACAGCACCTTCCTCACTCACTACCTAGAAGGGCAAGGACAGCAGACACATAAGGTGCACACACCCGCAAGTTACCTTCTAAGCACAGACCTTGCAGACTTAGAATTATTTGCTCCTCCTTCACTGTTGCTCAGTCAAAATCCTAGAACTCCCTCTCTAACAGCATTGTAAGTGTACCTGCATCACATGTACTGCAACAGTTCAAGAAGGCAGCTTAGCACCACCTTTTCAAGGGCAATTAGGGTAGGCAACAAATATTGGTCATGCCAGAGGCACTCAAATTCCATGAGAAAATAATTTTTTAAAACACTGTTCGACATCAAGGCACCATCAACTGACTGTGGTATTTAGGATACCTTAGAAAAGCTGAGGTCTTTGATGTCTGTGGTCAAAGGGAAAATCTGCATTTGTTAGCATCAAACACAGGAAGGCCCACCACCACTTTTCATATAATATATGATACATCCCATGAACAAATTTTTTAAAAGTATCATATATTATATGTAAGGTGGTGGTGGTGGGCCTTCCTGTGTTTGATATCAACAAATACAGATTTTCCATTTGACCACAGACATCAAAGACCTCAGCATTTCTAAGGTATCCTAAATAACATAGTCAGTTGATGGTGCCTTGATGTCGAAGACAGCGTTTTTAAAAATTATTCTTTCATGGGATGTGAGTGTCGCCGTCAAGGCCAGCATTTGTTGTTACTCTCCCTTGTCCTCTGCATGTCCGTAATGGTCACAGCTATGCTCAATCCTGTCCTCATCCAACTGCGAACTTGCCAGCAGGGTTACTTGATAGTAATTAGTAATGACTTATTTTCCCCTATCAAATCGAAAGGCACTGAGAACAACTATATCTCCTCCATCACTGCTCTCCCTCCCATTCCACTTAGAAAGCCAAATCAGTAGAACAACAACTGAAATGCTAAACAATGTATTGTGTTTAATGCAGGAAATGCCCCAAAGTGCTGTAAAGATTAAGAATTGAACATGGTCTGCCCTGTATGACTTGCAACATTGTCATGACTCACCTCAATGAACTCACGGTAAAGCATTTCACGATGAACTGTAAAGGAGGAAAAAACCATTTTGTTTACCTTTTAAACTCTTCGAATCTCCAATCCATGGTTCATGCCCACAATGGTGAGGAGGGTGTGCCATTTGCACCCACTGTATGTAAGCATTTTGGCTCTACATCAACCCAGTTTTCATTCACACATGAGTGGGACCCAAACAAACCCTTCTAATACTCAGGTGGGAACACTACCATTGGACCAATGGCTGGCGGGTGCAAGTAACCCGCTAGATGTCAGCCCAGTATTTAGACCCCATATTCTAATCTGCTGGAGCTATCTGAAGTGGGACTTGAACACTGCACCATCTGACTCAGATGGGAATTCTACTGCCAAGCCAAAGGCTCACTCCATAAAATATATTATCAAAAAAAAAGGCAAATTCAGAATCAAAATGCACATCATGATGCCAGTCTAGTTGAGGTGCTTCCCAATAGTATGGCAAACACTAAAAATAGTGAATCTGACTGAAAAACTATACTTAATAATTAAAGCGCCAATGCAGCCAGAACATATGGGGCTAAATCAACAGCCCCAAAGACAAGCTTAGAATCACAAAATGTGTTTAACCCATGCCCATTGCTTCCAATGCATGCAAAACACTAACTTTGTGCTGCCTGTTAATTTGCATGGTTGCTGAATGGAGCTGGCAGCAATTGCGCTGTTGAGTGATTTCACAAATCCCGAGTTCAGCTGAGGCCAGCACCACTTAAAGCCAGTCTGCACTGCTTAATGGAAAGGTGCAACCTGGCTGGAAATGCTTGAGGAAAGCACTGTGAGGAGGAAGAGGGAAGGCTGAGTGTGCCAAGGTTCTCTAATGCTGTCCTGCATGCCTTGATGGAGGAAGTGGAGAGGGGAAGATATGTGATCTATCCAGAGCAGGCCAGGAGGACCTCCAGACAAACATTGTGAAGGCAGTGGGAACAGGTAACTATGGCAATCAATCCAAGGATCTGAATGTGATGCAAAACGAAGAAGTTCAATGACCTTACATGACTGGTGAATGTCAGCGAATATACCGACAGATGCCTTATCCCTGCCAATTGCACCAAATCCTCTCACACTAATCAATGCACCACACCTACTAGAAACTATCAATCACAACTGTAACAGACAGGAAAGACATGATAGGCATAGCTCCCGTTTTTTTTTCACCACCTGACTGTTCAAAGGCAATCTTTTTTTATTCATTCATGCAATGGGGTTGTTGCAGCTGAGCCATCATTTATTGTCTATCTCTCATTGCCCTTGAGAAGGTGGTGATGAGCTGCCTTCTTGAACCGCTGTGGTCCATGTGGTGTAGGTGCACCCACAGTGCTGTTAGGGAGGGAATTCCAGGTTTTTGACCCAGCAGCAATGAAGGATCAGTGATATATTTCCAAGTCAGGATGATGAGTTGCTTGGAGGGGAACTTGCAGGTGGTTGTGTTCCCATGTCCTTCTAGATGGTAGTGATCATGGGTTTGGAAGGTGCTGTCTAAGAAGCCTTGGTGAGTTCCTGCAGTGTATTTTGCAAATGGTACAGACTGCTGCTACTGTTCATCGGTGGTGGAGGGAGTGAATGTTTGTGGATGGGATGCCAATCAAGTGGGCTGTTTTGTCCTGGATGGTGTCAAGCTTCTTGAGTGTTGTAGGAGCTGCACTCATCCAGGCAAGCAGAGAGTACTCCATCAGACTCCTGACTTGTGCCTTGTAGATGGTGGACAGGCTTTGGGGAGTCAGGAGGTGAGTTACTCGTTGCACGATTCCTAGCCTCTGACCTGCTCTTGTAGCCACAGTATTTATATGGCTAGTCCAGTTCAGTTTCTGGTCAATAGTAACCCCGAGGATGTGGGAGATTCAGTGATGGTAATGCCATTGAACATCAAGGGGCGATGGTCAGATTCTCTCTTCTTGGGGATGGTCATCTTCTGGCACTTGTGTCATATGAATGTTACTTGCTACTTGGTAGCCCAAGCCTGGATATTGTCCAGGTCTTACTGCATTTGGACATGGGCTGCTTCAGTATCTGAGGAGTCGCAAATGGTGCTGAACACTGTGTAATCATCAGCGAACATCCTCAGTTCTGACCTTATGGTTGATGAAGCAGCTGAAGATAGTTGGGCCTAGGACACTACCCTGAGGAACACCTGCAGTGATGTCCTGGAACTGAGGTGACTGACCTCCAACAACCACAACCGTCTTCTTTTGTGCTAGGTATGGCTCCAACCAGTGGAGCGTTTCCCCCTGATTCCCATTGACTCTAACTTTGCTAGGAATCCTTGGTGCCACACTTGGTCAAATGCTGCCTTAATTTCAAGGCCGGTCACTCTCAACTGACCACTGGATTTCAGCTCTTCTGCTTGAACCAAGGCTGTAATGAGGTCAGGAGGTCAGTGATCCTGGTGGCACCCAAACTGAGCATTAGTGAGGTTATTGCTAAGCAACTGCCATTTGATAGCACTGTTGATGACCCCTTCCATCAGTTTACTGATGATCGAGAATAGGCTGAAGGGGCAGTGACTGGCTGGGTTGGATTTGTGCTGCATTTTGTGTACAGGACATACCTGGGCAATATTGCCGGGTACATACCAGTGTTATAGCTGTACTGGAACAGCATGGGAGCACAAGTCTTCAGTACTATTCCTGGAATGTTGTCAGGGCCCATAGCCTTTGCAGCATCCAGTGCCTTCAGCCGTTTCTTGATATCAGGTGGAGTGAATCAAATTGGCTGAAGACTGGCATCTGTGATGCTGGGAACCTCCGGAGGAGGCTGACATGGATCATCCACTCAGCACTTCTGGCTGAAGATTGCTGCAAATGCTGCAGCCTTATCTTTTGCACTGATGTGCAGGGCTCCCCCATCATTGAGGATGGGGATATTTGTGGAGCCTCCTCCTCCAGTGAGTTGTTCAGTTGTTCACCACCATTCACGACTGGATGTGGCAGGAATGCAGAGCTTAGATGTGATAAGTTGGTTGTGGAATCTCTTAGCTCTGTCTATCGCTTGCTGCTTATGCTGTTTGGCATGCACGTAGTCCTGTATGCCTGCTGCAGCTCCTGGCATGCCACCCTGCACTCTTCATTGAACCAGGGTTAATCCCCTGGCTTGGTGGTAATTGTAGAGTGGGAGAAACGCCAGACCTTGAGATTATAAATTGTGATGGAGTACAATTCTGCTGCTGCTGATGGACCACTGTGCCTTCTGGTTGCCAAGTCTTGAGTTGCTAGATCTGTTCGCAATCTATCCAATACAGCATGGTGGTAGTGCCACACAACACGATGGAGGTTATCCTCAATGTGGAGATGGGACTTCGTCTCCACAAGGCCTGTGCGGTGATCACTCCTACCATTACTGCCAAGGTCAGATGCATCTGCGGCAGGCAAGTTTGTGAGGATGCAGTCAAGTATGTACTCCCTCTTGTAGGTTCCCTCTCCACCTGCCACAGAGCCAGTCCAGCAGCTATATCTTTTAGGACTCGACCAGTTCGGTCCGTAGTGGTGCTACCGAGCCACTCTTTATGATGGACATTGAAGTTCCCCCACCTAGAGTACATTCTGCGCTCTTAGTACCCTCAGTGCTTCCTCCAAGCGGTGTTCAACATGGAGGAGCACTGATTCATCAGCTGAGGCGGTGGAGGGGGGAGGTGCGGCAGTACGTGGTAATGTTTGACCTGATGCCATGAGACATCTTGGGGTCCGGAATCAATGTTGAGGATCCAGGGCAACTCCCTTCTGACAGTATACCACTGTGTCGCCACCTCTATTGAGTCTGTCCTGCCAGTGGGACAACAGTGCATCCGTGAGGCTGAGAGTTAAGTGGAAAACACATTGTTAGACGTGGTCAACCCACAGCCTAAGGAAGTGTAGTCAGAGAAGAAATGGGTAACTCACCAGTCAGAAGAAGGGAGGCAGGTAGGCAGTCAGGAAAGCCCCAGAGTGCATCTCACTCAAGAACAGCTTTTCTGTGTTGGAAAGCAGTAAGTGACGGTTCTTCTGGGGAATACAGCCGGAGCCCAGCTGCACAAGGGGGGAGGAGAAAGAGAGGAAGGGAAATAACGATAGGAGACTCAATAGTGAGGGGTACAGACAGGCATTTCTCCGGCTGCAGACATGACTCCAGGATGGTGTGTTGCCTCCGTAGGGCCAGGGTCAAGGATGTCACTGAACGGCTGCAGGACATTCTGAAGAGGGAGGGCAAACAGTCAGAAATCATGATTCACATTGGTAGAAAGAGGGATGAGGTCCTAAAACAAGAATTTAGGGAGCTAGGTAGCAGATTGAAAAGTAAGACCTCAAAGGTTACAATCTCTGGATTACATTCGGTGCCATATGCCAGTGAGTCTAGGAATAGGCGGATAGAGCAGATGAATGTGTGGCTGAAGAGTTGGTGCAGGAGGGAGGGCTTTAGATTCCTGGATCACTGGTCCTTTTCTGGGAAAGTTGGAGCCTGTACAAGTCCGACAGTTTGCACCTGAACCAGAATGGGACCAACATCCTTGAGCTAGAGCTTTTGGTGGGGGTTTAAATTAATTTGGCAGTGGGATGGGATACGGAGTGGAGGTATAGTACGGGGTGACGTACGGGCAAGTATAGAAGAAAAGCCAAGTCAGTCTGGAAGGTAGCGCATATATATTCAAATTAAGGCACAAGGGAGCATGGCAAGGTTATCTGACATTTATTTTAATGCAATGAGTCTTGCGAGTAAGGCAGATGAGTTGAGAGTGTTGATTAACACATGGGGATATGGCATCATTGCTATCATGGAGATATGATTGAGGGAGGAGCAGGACATGCAACTCAATATTCCAGGATGTAGAATCTTCAGTCAAGACAGGAGGGGGAGGGGTGTAAAAGAGGAGGTGGTGTTGCAATATTAATCAACAGTAATAAGGAGGGATGCTATCTTAGAAGGTTCCTCCAATGAGGCCATATGGGTAGGACTTAAAAACAAAAAGAGGGCAATCACATTGCTGGAATTGTACTATAGACATCCAAACAGTCAGGGAGGGATAGCTGGGCATATATGTAGGCAAGTCTTAGAGAAGTGTAAAAATAATTAGGGTAATAATTGTTGGGATTTCAACTTTCCCAATATTAACTGGAATAGACAAAATGTGAAAGGCTTAGAGGAGGTGGAATTGTTAAAATGTATCCAGGAGAGCTTTTTAAGCCAGCGTGTAGAAAGTCCTACAAGACAGGGGGCGGTGCTGGACCTAATTTTAGGGAACGAAGCTGGGCAAGTGGTAGAAGTGTCAATGGGGGGAGCATTTCCGTGATAGTGACCATAACTCAGTAAGACTTAAGGTAGTTATGGAAAAGGACAAAGATGGACTGGATATAAAGGTTCTCAATAGAGGGAAGGCTGATCTGAATATGAAAAGACAGGACCTGGCCAAAGTGGGTTGCAAGCAGCTACTTGTAGAAAAATCTACATCAGAACAGTGGGAGTCATTCAAAAAGGAAATAGTGAGAGTGTAGGGCCAACAGGTTCCCGTAAAAGTGAAGGGGGAGACCAACAAGTCCAGAAAACCCTGAATGTCGAGGAATGTACAGGATTGGATCAGGGAAAAAAGGGAAGCTTATGGTAGATACTGAGGCCTCAAAACAGCGGAAGCCCTAGACAAGTATAGAAACTGCAGGGGATTATTTAAACAAGAAATTAGGAGAATGAAGAGGGGACATGAAAAAACACTGGTGTCTAAAATAAAGGAAAATCCAAATGGAATTTTATAAGAATTTTAGGGGCAAGTGGATAACCAGGGAAAGAGTAGAGCCCACTAGGGACCAAAGTGGCAATCTGTGTGAGGAGCTGGCAGGCGTAGGTGCGGTTTTAAATGAGTACTTTGCATCTGTATTCACTATAGAGAAGGACAGTGTAGGTACAGAAATCAGGATGGGGGACTGTGATATACTTAAACAAATTAGCATCAAGAGGGAAGGGGTATTAGCAGTTTTAGCAAGCTTAAAAGTGGATAAATCCCCAGGCCCAGATGAGATGTATCCCAGGCTCTTGGGGATTCAAGGGAGGAGATTGCAGAGGCCCTGACATTAATTTTCAAATCCTCTCTGGCCACAGGAGAGACATCAGAGGACTGGAGGACAGCTAATGTGGTACCATTATTCAAGAAGATTGGTAGGTATAAACCAGGGAACTATAGGTCAGTGAGTTTAACATCAGTGGTAGGGAAACTTTTGGAAAAAATTCTGAGGGACAGAATTAATCTCCACTTGGAGAGGCAAGGATTAATCAAAGATAGTCAGCATGGCTTTATCAGGGGGAGATTGTATCTAACAAATTTGATTTAATTTCTCAAGGAGGTGACTAGGTGTGTAGATGAGGGTAGTGCAGTTGATGTAGTCTAAATGGATTTCAGTAAGGCTTTTGACAAGGTCTTGCATGGGAGACTGGTCAAGAAGAGCCCATGAGATCCAGGGCAATTTGGAAAATTGGATCCAAAATTAGCTTAGTGGCAGGAGACAGAGGGTGATGGTCGAATGTTGTTTTTGTGATTGGAAGCCTGTGTCCAGTGGCATTCCACAAGGTTCGGTGCTGGGTC
Source organism: Carcharodon carcharias (assembly GCF_017639515.1). Taxonomy (NCBI): domain Eukaryota; kingdom Metazoa; phylum Chordata; class Chondrichthyes; order Lamniformes; family Lamnidae; genus Carcharodon; species Carcharodon carcharias. The sequence continues at coordinate 62,816,697 of NC_054469.1, forward strand.
CGTTGTTGTTTGTAGTGTACATTAATGATCTAGACATGAATGTATGATCAGTAAGTTCGCAGATGACACAAAAATCGGTGGTGTGGTAAATGGCGAGGAGGAAAGCCTTAGACTACAGGACAATATAGGCAGGCTGGCCAGATGGGCAGAGCAGTGGCAAATGGAATTTAATCCTGAAAAGTGTGAGGGAGGACCTCCTTGAAGGCAGCAGGACAGGTAAAAAGGTGGTTAAGAAGACATATGGGATATTTGCTTTGATTAGTTGAGGCATTGAATACAAGAGCCAGAAGGTAATGATGGAGCTGTATAAAATGTTAGTTAGGCCACATCTGGAGTACTGTGCGCAGTTCTGGTCGCCACAATATAGGAAGGATGTGATTGCACTGGAGAGGGTGCAGAGGAGATTCACCAGGATGTTGCCTGGGCTGCAGCGTTTCAGCTATGAAGAGAGACTAGATAGGCTAGGGTTGTTTTCCTTAGAACAGAAAAGGCTGAGGGGGGGGCCTGATTGAGGTATACAAAATTGTGAATGGCATAGATAGGGTAGATAGAAAGAAACTTTTCCCCTTAATGGAGATGTCAATAACCAGGGGGCATCGAGTTAAAGTAAGGGGCAGGACCTGAATATACACACCTACACTCACTCTCACACTTATATGTACGCACAGCTCCGGAAAAGATTTTGATTATCAAAGTAGCATGTGGTTAAGTCTTATGAATTCAAGAGGTATCTATCACACAGTGAAGATTTGAAACGATGCAGGCCTGTCATGCTTTTTTGTCCACTGAAGAAAAAAGCTCTGGTGGTTTTAGAAGGACAGATTCACTGTAGGTTTAAAAACAAAAAACTGCGGATGCTGGAAATCCAAAACAAAAACAGAATTACCTGGAAAAACTCAGCAGGTCCGGCAGCATCGGCGGAGAAGAAAAGAGTTGACGTTTCGAGTCCTCATGACCCTTCAACAAAATATTTCACCCCTCTCCTTGGATTCACCTAGTTCTGTTGAAGGGTCATGAGGACTCAAAACGTCAACTCTTTTCTTCTCCGCCGATGCTGCCGGACCTGCTGACTTTTTCCAGGTAATTCTGTTTTTGTTCACTGTAGGTTTGTTTGCAGTAACAGATTTCTCTTGTTCCACTCCAGTCAAGGTGTAGTAGCGAAGTCCTGCAGCAAAACCCTGGTATGGGTCCTCAGCTAGAAAGATCAAGAGCAATCCAAGTCTCTGCCTACTGGTGTTTTCTTAGGGAAAGTCTTTTCTCTTTGTCAGCATAAATGTTTCTCTCTTGTCTGCTCCAAATATGCCTTATTAAATCGCCTTATCAAAAACTTAGTTTCTGTCATTTGACTGGAGCACCTCTTTCTATTGTCCTCATAAATAGTTTCTGATGGTTAGACCATTGACAGACAATGGAGTCTGGGTACCACTCATCTACACACCATTTTGTTAAATAGAGCTTTTCACACCATTTTCTGGATTTCAAGTTTAGAGTTGAACAGTCTGAAACAGTACTATGAAACCAGTCTTTTTAATTAGCTGGAGAAGTGCAGCCATTAACCACAGGAAGGGTCATTTTAATTTTAATGATTTCTCAAAGATAAGCCCAGAAAGGTTGTTTGCATTTTAATGACTTCATCAAGACTTTTCCAGAAATGAAGATTACTTTAGTGTTCTTGCAGTTTCATGTGCATTGGCAGGAAAGAAAAGTTCACCTGACTTCTCAACACCATTTTGTTTTACAGGCAAGTGTCCATTTCAGGTTTATATTATACAATTTCAAATTTATAGCTCTTAAATTCATATTGTGTGAGCATGACACCAGTTAGACCATAAGACGTAACAGCAGAAGTAGGCCGTTCAGCCCATCAAGTCTGCTCCACCATTCAATGAGATCCTGGCTGATCTGATAATCCTCAACTCCACTTTCCTGCCTTTTCCCCATAACCCGTGATTCCCTTACTGATTAAAAATCTGTCTTTCTATGCCTTGAATATGCTTAACGACCCAGCCTCTTCAGCCCTCTGTGGTAAAGAATTCCACAGATTGACTACTGTCTGAGAGAAGAAATTGCTCCTCATCTCTGTTTTAAATGGGCATCCCTCACTCTGAGATTATGCCCTCTGGTCCTGGACTCTCCCACAAGGGGAAACAACCTCTCAGCATCTACCCTGTCAAGCTCCTTAAGAATCTTATATGTTTCAATATGGTCACCTCTCATTCTTCTAAACTCCAGTGAGTACAGGCCCAACCTACTCAACCTCTCATAAGGAAATCCCTCCAACCCCAGATGAACCTAGGGAACCTTCTCTTGACTGCCTCCAATGACAGTATAGCTTTCCTTAGATAAGGGGACCAAAACTGTTTACCAGGTGTGGTATAACTATTGCTTTGTATAGTTTTAGCAAGACTTGCCTGTTTTTATGCTCCATTCCCTTTGAATAAAGGCCAACATTACATTTGCCTTCCCTATTACCTGCTAAACTTGTATGCTAGCTTTTTGGGATTCATGCACAAGGACTCCCAAATCCCTCTGAGCTGCAGCTTTCTGCAGTCTTTCTCTACTTAAATAATATTCAGCTCCTCTATTCTTCCTGCCAAAGTGCAAAACCTCACACTTTCCCACATTATATTCCATCTGCCAAGTTTTTGCTCGCTCACTTAACCTGTCTATATCCCTCTGTAGACTCTTTGTGTCATCCTCACCACTTACCTTCCCACCTATTTTTGTGTCATCCACAAACTTGGCAATAGTACATTCATTTCCCTCATCCAAGTCATTTACATATATTGTAAATAATTGTGGCCCAGCACTGATCCCTGTGGCACCCCACTAGTTACAGGTTGCCATCCTGAAAATGCCCCCCATATCCCAACTCTCTGTCTTCTATTAGTTAGCCAGTCCTCTATCCATGCTAATATACTACCCCTAATATCATGGGCTCTTATCTTATTAAGTAGCCTTATGTGTGGCAACTTATCGAACACCTGTTGGAAATCCAAATATATTACATCTACTGGATCCTCTTTTCTATCCTATTTGTTACCTCCTCAACAAATTGTAATAAATTTGTCAGGCATGATTTCCCCTTCATGCAGCCATGCTGACTCTGCTTGATCAGGTTATGCATTTCTAAATGCTCTGCTATTACATCCTTTATAATAGAATCCAACATGTTGCCAACAGCAGATGTTAAGCTAACTGGCCTATAGTTACCTGTTTTTGTCTCCCTCCCTTTTTGAATAAGGGTGTTACATTGGCAGTTTTCCAATCCTCTGGGGCTTTTCCAGAATCTAAGGACGCTTAGAAGATTACTACCAGTGCATCCACTATCTCTGCAGCCATTTCCTTTAATATCCTAAGATGCAACCCCTCAGGTCCAGGTGACTTAGTGGCCTTTAGCCCCATTAGTTTCCTTAGTACTTTGTCTTTAGTGATAATTATTGTATTTATTTCCTCCCTCACTTTTGCCCCGTGATTATTTAGTATTTTTGGAATGCTATTAGTGTCTTCTACTGTGAAGATTGATGCAAAGCATTTATTCAACTTCACTGCCATTTCCTGGTCCCCCATTATTATTTCCCCAGCCTCATTCTCTAAGGGGCCTATATTGGCTTTGGTCTCTCTCTTCCTTTTTATATATTTAAAGAAGCTCTAATTGTCCATTTTTATATTACTTGTTAGTTTACCCTCAAAATTTATTTTCTCCCTCTTTATTATTTCTTGGTCATCTTTTGTTGGTTTTTAAAATTTTCCCAATCCTCTGCTTACCACTAATCTTTGTCACATTGTATGATTTTTTCTTTCACTTTGATACTATCCTTAACTTCCTTGGTTAACCATGGCTGGTCCATCTTCTTCCTCCAATTATTCTTCCTCACTGAGATATATCTTTGTTGTGAGCCATAAACTATTTTCTTAACTGTCTGCCATTGTTCATCAACCATCTTTGCTGCTAAACTCCTTTCCCAGTCCACTCCAGCCAACCCTGCCCTCATTCTTTTGTAATTACTCTTATTTAAGTTTAGCACAGATGTTTCCAAACTAAGTTTCGCACTCTCAAACTGAATGCTAAATTCCACCATGTTATGGTCACTGCTTCCTAGGGGATCTTTTACTCTGAGATCATTTATTAAACCTGCCTCATTTCACGTTACCAGATCCAAAATAGCCTGATCACTGGTTGGATCCAAAACATATTGTTCTAGGAAAATGTCCTGAATGTACTCTATGAATTCTTGCTTGTGGCTACCTCTGATTTGATTTTCCCAATCTACTTGAAGATTAAATTCACTCATAATTAATATACTGCCTTTTTTACATGCCCTCATTATCTCCTGATTTATTCTCTGTCTGACAGCATAGCGACTGTTAGGGGGCCTTAGACTACTCCCACCAGTGTCTTCTTCCCCTTGTTATTTCTTACCTCCACCCATATGGATTCCACATCTTCCGATTCAAGATTGTTTCTTGCTGTCGTACACTTCTACCTATCATTCATGGCTCACTTCATTCTCACACACTTAGCATTGCTACAAGCTCCAAACCCACATACCTCAGCACGTACTGTAAGCTGGCCAAAATGGCAGTTACATAACCCAAAAAGATTGCACCACATTCACTGACATACTACCTGCACTCTTGCAGGACAAGGCACACAACCAGAGGCAGCAGGTGCCAACTGGCAGGGGATGGGCATGCCTGCATATCCAAACCCTGAATGAAGAGATGGTGATCAGCGGAGTGGCCATTTTGGATGCCCTGTCCAGTGGTGTTACTGAAACCATAAAACATGATGGCATCCTCCTACTAAATCCTCCTTCTCGCATCCCACTTCCCCCTCAACCCATAGTCTCTGCTGATTTACAAGCTGCAGATAATGTCAGCCAGCACTTCCTGCCCCTATTCCCTGCACCATAACATTAGTTTTGTGCCTAGGCCTCCACCTCCAGGGTTTCGAACTCTCCTTCTGGTGTTCCTTCTCCCTGGGTCACCTCATGTATTCAAGCTTTCTTCCATGCACACTCTCTCATCATTTCAGCCGTCAACAGTACCACTGTTTCACATGCCCACAGCATAGTGTTATAGGCCTTCAGTTGTCTATTTGGACCTTCTTGCCTCTTGCAAGTTGTTCTCACTTTACATCTGATTTCTGTCGCTTTCTTCTCTTTAAATCTGAAGCGTGGAGACTTTCTCTGCCCCTCACTCTTAACTTTACTCAACAAGATCATTTCCACGTTCCTGTCCTTCCTTTGACTAGAAGGTCTGCTTGGAGCTTTCCCCTCTTCCACTTCCCTGGACGTATGGGTTTTTTTTTTAGCTTGGGACTGCCTATCTGTCCCCTTTCAGTTGCTTCCCTGGCAGCTATCTTGAAAACCAGCTGAACTCCAAAAGCTTCCAAAAGAAACTTCTGTTTCTCTTCTCCTACATGTGTCCATGGGAGGGACCTGCCTCTCTGGACCCTTGTTGCTAGGCAACGGCCAGTTGTCAACTGTTGTTTTTGTTTAACTTCTCCTTATGAGTCGTAAAAACCTCATTAGAAATGCAGGCAACCGTTTAAAGTGAAACTAAAACTCAATTTGACCTTTTCTTAACACAAAGATACAGAAATACAAATCAAACTTAACCTTTAAAGCTAAAATTTATTCCTAACACCCACAAATACCAACATAACTTACTTTAACTGTCTCTATTTCCTAACATGTTGGGTAGCTGACTGTATGTGCTAACTGGACAGGCAGTGGAGGAAAAGTAAGAGGTGGAAGAACAGGAAGACAGTGCTGAAAAAAACAGTCACTCATACTCACACTCGCAACCATGAGCTCAGATATTGACACTGTGCATAATCTTGTGGGCAGGTTAGAGACGAGATCTACATATGTTGAGACTTTTGAGAGCAAATGACCTGCAACTGGAGCAGGGGACAAGGGTAGACGGGTGCCAGCTCATCAGACAGCAAATTTGCACATGAGTTCCACTGAAGAGGACTGGGAGGAGCATTTTGATAGGGCAGCATGCAGGAGAAGCCTATTGAGATGCACAATGAAATGCTCTGTGCATTCGCAGACCTGCGAAAAAGTCTGCGGTAACTGTCAGGGAACATTGAGGAGTCTGGCACAGGGCTTAATTTGCACAGAGCTTGGAGCCCATCCTTTCAATAAGGAAATTTTCACATACCTGAACTCAACAGTGCTAAAATATTTTCACTACTAAATGTAGACAGTTTCTGGTTTTACTACTACTGGTAGAAGGATGCTGACTTTAAGTGAAAGAGACTGCAGATGGCTTTGCAAGAAAACCTTGAAAAGCTATAGCCCTAGAAGGCCCAGCTTCAGACCACACCATCTCAGCATGCATAGCATTCTGAAAGGCAACAGCAAAAGCACTTGCAGAGCGGCAGAGGTGGGTGGACGAATGCTGTCATCCTGAGAGAGGATCATGCTCCATGCAACCACTGCCACTCCCCCTGGGCGGCATCCCAGCAATCCTAGTAATCTGCTGGAGAACAAATTGTTATGACACCATGCAATCCCCTTTTAAACATTGTTTCTTGCAGCCATGTTAACAGCGGTCTGAGCTTCCACAGCAACAAGCTGACCTTACATGAATTCAGTCTGAACTTTCACTACCAGGCTTTACTTGTGCTGCAGTGGAAGTTGAGACATTGGCCATCAGTTGCTGCGTTGTTATTAATTCTGCAAGTCTGGTAATATTGTTAGCTACCACTAAAGTACACTTATACTTAAAAAAATCCATGTCACTTCAATTGCTCACAATCCAGCAATTGTACCCTTTGAGATATGCCATGCTGCAAATAAGCAGAGTGGGGAGGCGGGATGTAGCATGGCATAGGAACACTAGGACAGGCAAAGGCACATGAAAAGAAAAAACTAAGGTAATGCACAAATGTGATTAGTTAACATTTATATGCAATAGGCAGCATTTGACCGAGTGTGGCATTAAGGAACTCGAGCAAAACTGGAGTCAATGGGAATCAAGGGGAAAACTCTTCACTGGTTGGAATCATACCTAGCATAAAGGAAGATGGTTTTGGTTGTTGGAGGTCAGTCATCTCAGCTCCAGGGCACCACTGCAGGAGTTCCTCGGGGTAGTGTCCGAAGCCCAACCATCTTCAGCTGCTTCATCAATGACCTTCCTTCCATTATAACGTCAGAAGTGGGGATGTTTGCTGGTGCTTGAACAATGTTCAGCATCATTCGTGACTTCTCAGATACTGAAACAGTCCATGTCCAAATGTAGCAAGACCTGGGCAATATCCAGGCTCGGGCTGACAAGTGGCAAGTAACATTCACGCCACACAAGTGCCAGGCAATGATCATCTCCAACAAGAGAGAGTCTAGCCATCGTCCATTGACATTCAATGGCCTTACCATCACTGAATCCCCCACTATCAACATCCTGGGGATTACTATTGACCAGAAACTGAACTGGACTAGCCAAATAAATACTGTGGCTACACGAGCAGGTCAGAGACTAGGAATTGTGCGACAAGTAACTCACCTCCTGATTCTCCAAAGGCTACCATCTACAAGGCACAAGTCTTGGAATACTCCCCACTTGCCTGCATGAGTGCAGCTCCAAGAACACTCAAGAAGCTTGACACCATCCAGGATAAAGCAGCCGCTTGATTGGCACCACATCCACAAACATTCACTCCATCCACCACCAATGCACAGTAGCAGCAGTGTGTACCATCTACAAGATGCACTGCAGGAATTCACCAAGTCCCCTTTGACAGCATCTTTCAAACCCACCATCACTACTATCAAGAATGACAAGGACAGCAGATAGATGGAACACCACCACCTAGAATTTCCCCTCCAAATCACTCACCATCCTGACTTGGAAATATATCACCATTCCTTCACTGTTGCTGAGTCAAAATCCTGGAACTCCCTTCCTAACAGCACTGTGGGTGTACCTACACCACATGGACTGCAGCGGTCCAAGAAGGCAGCTTACCACCACCTTCTCAAGGGAAACTAGGGATGGGCAATAAATGCTGGCCCAGCCAGCGAAGCCCATATCCTGGGAATGAAGAGAGAAAAATATGATATGGCTTTATTTAGAAAATAGTTTACTTATTTAGGGAAGTTTTCTTTCTGCATTGTGTTTGACTGGATGCTGTGAGGGAAGGGTAACCCATGGAACTCTTGGTGAATGGGGTTTTGGAGTTGTGTTTACTGGTATCAAAGTCAGATGAGCCTATTATGGATAGCCTGGAAGGAACAGAGTTGGCTGTCTCATCCCTCTTTCTCCTGTTCCTTCACTTGTGCCATATTGGCAACAGCTGTGCCTCCTGATGACAAAATTGTGCAGTGTGCAGCAGATCACCAGAAATCTTGACATGGGCTCTGCAGTGCTCCTCCAGGCACTAGAAGCATTGTTTCAGAACCCCAATGTTTTGCTCCATTACATTTTTGGTGGCAACACAGCTTTCTATTGTATATTTACTGCCCACATGTGCATGGGTTACGCACTGTCATCGGCAAATAGCCACCCTGTGGTTTGTTGTGCTGGCTCAATTGTAAACTGTTGCAGCATGAATGCATCAAGATTGCTGGCAGGATGCCAGGTATTGACTTGCATGATACTCTGCGTTGGTTGCACACTAGCTGAATGTTGGCAGGAAGAACACGGAGAGACAATATAAAATAAGGGGCACAATTCTAAAGAGGGTGCAGGAGCAGATGAACCTGGGCTTATGTGTGTATAAGTTATTGAAGGTGGCAGAACAGGTTGAGAGAGCACTTACTAAAGCATATGGTATCCTGGCCATTACTAATAAGGACATAGAGCAAGGAGGTTTTGTAAAACTTGTATAAAACTTTGGTTTGGCCTCAACTAGGGTAATGCGTTCAATTCTGGGTGCCACACTTTAGGAAAAATATGAAAGAATTAGAGCGAGTCCAGAAAAGATTCATGAAAATGCTTCCAGGGTGAGGAACTTCAGTTACAAAGACAGATTGGAGAAGTTAGGTCTGTTCTCCTTGAAGAAGAGAAGGTTAAGAGGAGATTTGATAAAATCATGAGGGGTCTAGAGAGAATTGATAGGAAAAAACTGTTCCCACTGGTGGAAGGATCGAGAATGAGAGGCCACAGATTTAACAGGCAAAGGAAGCAATGGAGACATGAGGAGAAACTTTTTCACACTGCAAGTACTTAAGATCTGAAATGTTCTGCCTGATATTGTGGTAGAGGCAGGTTCAATCAAGGCAGTCAAGAGGGAACAGGGATTATTATCTGAAACAGAAGAATGTGCAGAGTTGCGGGGAGAAGGTTGGGGATTGGGACTAGGTAAATTGTTGATTTGGAAGGCCAGCATAGACACGACTGGTCGAATGGCCTCCATCTGTGCTGTAGTAATTCTGTGATTCTGTGATGCGAACAGAGTGAACGCCCTTTCATTTTCAGTACATCTCTGAATAGACAAGCAGCGCCCGCAAAGCTACATGTGTATAGTCAATGGCACCCGACATAATATGGAAGCCCCTAATCTTTCAGAGCCACATGCTAAGTCTGCCCGCTTCCCTCTGGCAAGACACAATGAAATATACTCAGGTCTCTTGGAATACAGAGGCTCAGTAACCTCCCTCATGCCACAGTGGATGGCAAACTGGGAGATGTTGCAAATATCACCTGCTCCTGCTTGGAAGGAGACTTTGCACACAATTCATGGCTATTGTCAGCTTTACAGTTGCTGGCAATGCTGTTCTCACCCTTAGACATCCTTACAGAAGCACAGATGACGTGAAGAGAACTAATCTGTAGGGATAAAGAAAGAGAGCTGGGGTGTGGGACCAAATTGTACAGATCCTTCATAGAGACGGCACAGGCACTGCTCCTGACTGAGATTAAGATAGGTGTGTTTCTCCCTGAGAGACCCTACACAGATATGACCGCCTGCTGAGAGCCTTTTCTCACCTCCTTTCTCTTCCTTGTCCTACTCTAAGTACCTCTGCTTATTCCCCCTATCATGCTGTTGTCCAAAGGGAATGTCTATGCTGCACCCATGTCTGCAAGCAAGTGATTTGTGCAGAATCATTCACAACAAGCCAAAGTTCTTCAGCACATGCCACATCACTCCCTATAAACTTTATAAGTTTTTAAAGAACTCGAGAAGTCAAACATTTTTGATGATTTCTTTAAATAGCTCTGGTCAGGTGTGGCGAAATTATTCCTACTCCTGTGTTGAAGGGACAGCACTAGCTGAAACATTGAGCTCCACAATGGCAGTAGTGAGTTTCAAATCACTGTTACACGCTAATGAACATTATAATCTGCCTACTCCTCAAACGTCCAGCAGACACTCCCTGTTATTTGTGTCAAAGGCCTCACCAAAATGGCGTCTGGCGAAGATCGCCCTAGAAAAGTGCACCTGTATCTCAATAATTGGCTGATGGAATCAAACAGCATGTTCCTTCGAGATGGTCGTAATAGGCAGAGTACAGACCATACTCAACCATCCTGCGCTTGCAAAACCCAAAACTAAATGGCTAAGGTTAGATGCGATTCCATGATTGGGCAGCAGTTACTGATCAATGCTGAGTGTGCTATGAGAGCAAATAGGTTTATTGGGGAGTGAGAGATTGTGTGGCAGGGGTGGTGGAGGTGGCAGAACTCAGGTGAGGGAGCAATTGCAGGGACTGATCTGATGGTGGTGTGAGGGAGAAACAGGTAAGCAGTATGTGGTGGAGTGCATGGAGCTGAGCTGACAAATTTTGAGGGATGGGTATTGACTATGTAGCTTCTTTAGTCTGGAGGAAGCATTCCTGCTGCTCTTGTCCCACAAGTAGAATTGTAAAAGCTTTTATCTCATGGATTTAGACCCTCTCGCCTCCTTCAAGCTGTCACGGATATCCCGTGGTAAAAAAAAATGCTGTTTAAATGAAGGCACACAGCCACATTATAATATTGAAATGACCACAGAATCTCAGAATCAGAGAATTGTTACAACACAGGATGAGGCCATTCGGCCCATTGTGTCTACACCGGCTCTCAAAATTAGCAATTCATTTAATGCCATTCTCCCCATAACCCTGCACATGCTTCCTTTCCAAATAACAGTCTATTTCCTTTTTAATGCTTTGAGTGAACCTGCCTCTACCACAAATTCAGTCAATGCATTCTAAACTTTAACCATTTGCTGCGTGAAAAAGTTTTTTCTCATATTGTTTTTTTTTGTTTTGCCAATTACTTTAAATCTGTGCCCTCTTGTTCTTGATCCTTTCACAAGTGGGAACAATTTCTCCCTATATGCTCTGTTCAGACCCCTCATGATTTTAAAAACTTCTGTCAAATCTCCTCTCAGCCTTCTCTTCTCCAAGGAAGACAGTCCTAACTTCTTCAATCTATCTTCATACTTAATCTTATCTTATACTTACCCTCAATGACTTACGTACATATGCACCCAGGTCTTCTGCTCATGCACCCTCTTCAGAATGGTACCCTTTATTTTATATTGTCTCTCCAAGTTCTTCCTACCAAAATTAATCACTTCACAATTGTCCACAATGAACTTCATCTGGCAGCTGTAGACCCATTCTACCAACTTGTTGACGTCCTTCTGAAGTTCTACACTAATCTCTTCACCGTTTGCAATAATGCTTCAAGTTTTGCATCATCCACAAATTTTGAAATTGTGCCCTGTACACCAGGAAGGAAGGGCAATCTAAGGAAGGACAATACTGGCACCTGGGGAACTCCACTACAAACCTTCCTCCAGCCCAAAAAAAACAACTATTGGCTACTACTTTCTGTTTCCTGTCACTCAGCCAATTCCGTATCCATGTTGCTACCGTCCCTTTTATTCCATGAGCTATAACTTTACTCACAAGTGTGTTGTGCGGCACTGTATCAAATACCTTTTGGAAGTGCGTATACACCACATCAACAGAATTTCCTTCATCAACCCTCTCTGTTACCTCATTAAAAAACCCCATCAAGTTAGTTGAACATTATTTTCCCTTATGAAATCTATGCTGCCTTCCTTAATTAACACACATTTGTCCATGTGACTATTAATGTTGTCCCAAATTATTGTTTCTAGAAGTTTACCCACCCCCAAAGTTAAACTGACTAGCCTGTAGTTCCTGGGCTTATCTTTGCAGCCTTTTTTAAACAAGGTAATAATATTTGCAATTCTCCAGTCCTCTGGCACCACCCCTGAGTCTAATGAAAACTGAAAAATTATGGCTAGTGCCTCCACAATTTCCAGTCGCACTTCCCTCTGTATCCTTGGATGCATCTTATCTGATCCTGGTGTCTTATCAAATTTAAGTTCTCTTTATCAATTTTAAACAGTTTTAGTGTCTGAATGACCTCCTCTTCCACCATGGCCCATGTAGCATCTTCTTCCTTGGTAAAGGCAAATGCAAAGTATTCAGTTAATACCTCAGCTAAGCCCTCTGCCCTCATGCGTAAATCCCCTTTTTGGTCCCTAATTGGCCCTACTCCCTTTACTACCTTTTTAATCTTTATATGCTTTTAGAAGACTTTGGGGTTCCCTTTTATGTTAGCTGCCAGTTTCTTTTCAAACTCTCTCTTTGCTTCTCATATATGTTTCTTCACCTCCTCTTACAACATTCTATATTCAGCCTGATTCTCAATTGTATTTTCTACCTGACATCAGACATTAAATACAGTTCTGTCGAAGGGTCATGAGGACTCGAAACGTCAACTCTTTTCTTCTCCGCCGATGCTGCCAGACCTGCTGAGTTTTTCCAGGTAATTCTGTTTTTGTATTAAATACACTTGTTCCTCTTTATCTTAATTTCTATCTCTTCTGTCATTCAGGGTGCTCTGGAGTTGTTTGCCCTATCTCTCCCTTTCAAGGGAATATACCTTGACTGTGCCCAAGCCATCTCTTCTTTGAAGGAAGCCCATTGTTCAGCTATTATTTTTACTGTCAACCTTTGACTCCAATTTATTCATCCCAGATCAGTTCTTACTCCACAGAAGTTGGCTCTCCCCCAGTTAATTATTCTTGCTCTGGATTGTTCTTTGTCCTTTTCCATAGCCAACCTAAACCTTATGATACAATGATCACTACGCCCTAAATATTCTCCTACTGGCACTTGATCCACTTGGCCCACCTCATTCCCAAGAACCAAGTCCAGCAGCACTTCTTTTCTCATTGGACTAGAAACGTACAGTTGTAGAACATTTTCCTGAATACTCTCTTAAAACTCTTGCCCCTCTCTTTCCTTTATATTACAAGCAGTCCATGTCCAAATGCAGCAAGACCTGGACAATATCCAGGCTTAGGTTGAGAAGTAGCAAGTAACATTCGTACCACATAAGTGACAGGCAATGGCCATCTCCAACAAGAGAAAATCTAACCATCACCTCTTGACGTTCAAAGGCATAACCATCACTGGATCCCCCACTATCAACATCCTGGAGGTTACCATTGACCAGAGACTGAACTGGACTATTGTGGCTACAAGAGCAGGTCAGGGGCTAGGAATCGTGTGATGAGTAACTCATCTCCTGGCTCCTCAAAGCCTGTCCACCATCGACAAGACACAAGTCTGCTGGAATACTCCCCACTTGCCTGGAAGAGTGTGGCTCCTACAACACTCAAGAAGCTTGACACCGTCCAGGACAAAGTAGCCTGCTTGATTGGCATCACATCCACAAACATGCACTCCCTCCACCACCGACGCACAGTAGCAGCAGTGTGTACCATCTACAAGATGCACTGCAGGAATTCACCAAGGTTCCTTTGACAGCACCTTCCAAACCCATGACTGCTACCATCTAGAAAGACAAGGGTAGTAGACAGATGGGAACACCACCACTGGAAGTTCCCCTCCAAGCCACTCAACATCCCAACTTGGAAATATATCACCGCTCCTTCACTGTCGCTGGGTCAATCCTGGAACTCCCTTTCGAACAGCATGGTGGGTGTACCTACACAATATGGACTGCAGCAGTTCAAGAAGGCAGCTCACCACCACCCTCTCAAAGGCAACCAGGAACTGACAATAAATGCTGGCGTAGCCAGCGAAGCCCACATCCCATGAATGAATAAAAAAAACTACTATGATCTCAGTTTATATTCAGATAATTAAAGTCCCCCATTATATTTGCACCTCTGTTTAATTTCCTTGAGAATTTGTTCCTCTACATCCTTCTCACTAGTTGGTGGCCCATGGACTACACTGAACAATGTACTTGCACCATTTTTGCTTTTTAGCTCTAACCAAAAAGATTCTGTCCTTGACCCCGCTGGGGAATCCTCTCTCTCTCCAGCACTGTCATGCTCTCCTTTCTCTGCCACCCCTCCCCCTTTTCCTCCTTTCCTATCTTTCCTGAACAGCTTGTCTCCAGGACTAACTGACATCTAGTCCTGCCCTTCTTTCAGTCAGGTGACCGTTATAGGCACAGCATCATATTTCCACACGGCAATCTGCACCTGTAACTCCCCAATCTTATTTATCATACTATGTGCATTCACATACGTGCACAGTAACTCTGCTTTAGAACTTATTAATTTCTCCCTTATTCTGACTCCACCTATTAGCTTAATATTTTCTATTCTGGTGCAATCTATCTCTCCCAGTATTCTGTGCATCTTGGTATTATGCTCTGATATTATCTTCTGGTTCCCACACCCCTGGCAAGTTTAAACCCTTCCCAATAGCACTAGCAAAACGCCCGCAAGAAGCTCAGCCACAGCTCTATTTATGTGCAACCCACCCAGCCTGTACAGGTCCCATATCCCCCAGAACCAGTCCCAATGTCCCAAGAATCTAAACCACCCCCCATCCTGCACCATCTTTCCAGCCCCATATTCATCTGCTTTATCCTCCTATTTTTATACTCACTTGTGCGTGGTATTGAGTGTAATCCAGATATCATGACTTTTGAGGTCCTGTTTGCTCATTTCCTATGGAGCTCCCTAAATTCTGACTGCAGGGTCACATCCCTTTTTCTGCTTATGTTGTTCACAACGATTTGGACCACAACTGCTGGCTGTTCACCCTCCCCCATCAGGGTGCTCTGCAGCCACTTAACGACATCCTTGACCCCGGCACCAGGCAGGCAACACACCATCCTGAATTCACACCCGTGGCTGCAGAAATGTCTTTCTATTCTTCTAACTATTGAGTCACCTATCAGTATTGCTCCTCCAGCCTGTCTTGTACTCCCCTGTACAGCTGAACCAACTGTGGCGTCATGGATTTGGCTCTGGCTGCACTCCACAGATAGACCATCACTCTCATCAGTATTCAGAACTGAATACTGGTTGAGCAGGATGCACTCAGGGGACTCATGCACTACTTGCCTGTTTCGACTTGATTATCTGCTGGTCACCATTTCCCTCTCTCCCTGCATTCTATTAAGCTGCGGGGGGACCAACAGATTTCCTGTGAGCTGGCTGGTCACTCGCCTGTTGTTCCGCCTTTGTTAAGATAGGAATGGGCTGTATTCAGCCTCTATTTCCAACCTTTTGCATTTTAACCTTTCACATGACCACACGCACCTGTTTTTAGGGGTTAAGATGCAACCCATTGTTTCTGTGGTTAAGCTCACATGTAAGTATTTTATTTTGTTGAAAATACCATACTTTAATTAATTGAAACTCTGCCTCTGAGTGTATAGTCTTACCTTCATTGATTGATCTCACATAAGTAAGTCGGCTTGTTTCCTAAGCAACATTTCAATCCAGAGATTTAACTTAGCAGGAAAAAAAAAAAAGATTACCTGTCCTTATACTTTAATTTGTGGTTCCCTTCTAAGCCTTCGCAGTTTTGATTTTGTGAACAAATGCTCTCCTTCATTAATGCCTCAGATTCCTCTCATAATCTCTAGTCCATCTCTCATATACTTCATGGGCTGAATCATCCCAGGTTTGCACTTAGTGCGGTAGCGGGTGTGTAAAATGACATTTTACCCGTCAGTCGCAATGACGGCTTTTCATGCCGTATTGTCCCAAACCCACTGCATTAAGTAGGCATTCCTGGGAAACATGCCGTTTCCATGGCAGGCGAGCTCTCATTTGTCCATCATGCCATTACGCCGAGCCTTTCGCGGACGTCTTCCCTGCATCACTACTGCTGGGAAGATGTCCACGAATGGCAAAAAAGACTGCAGTCCCCAAGTTCAGTGACGCATCACTGGAACACCTTTTGGACGCCATGGAGGCCTGCTACAATGTCCTCTACCCCTGCTCTGCCGCAGGATGGGCAGCGGCATGACCAACCAAGCTTGGGAGGCGGTGGCAGTGGTGGTCAGGGCCAATGCTGCACAGAAGAGGTTGGCCATCCAATGCAGATACAGGATGAATGATCTCATCCATGCAGCCAGGGTATGGCAACTATCTCACCACTCTAGACTCACACACTCAAGCCCATCACACACTCACTGGCACCTCATTTACTGCCAACTCAAAGGATATCACCACCCATTCTCACACATGTACCCTCTCATGTCCATCTGGCCTTATCTCCTCTGGAGACTGCCTCCTCAGCCCTCACCATCTTGAAGCCACTTGCACATAACAACATGTGCCCCCACACACACACTCCTTCCCCAGAGCAGCTCTCGTTCTAGCTTCTTCTCTTGCCTGAGGCCTCTTTTCCCCTTCAAGTGGATGGTGGCGATGGCGCAGTGGTGCTGTTGCTAGTCTAGTAATTCAGAGGCCCAGAGTGATGCTCTGGAGACCAGGGTTCAAATCCTGCCGTGGTAGATGGTGGAATTTGAATTTGATAAAAATCTGGAATTTTTTAAAAAAGTCTAAAAACCATGAAAACATTGTCGATTGTTGTTAAAAACCCATCTGCTTCACCAATGTCCTTTAGGGGTGGAAATCTGCTGCTCTTACTGGGCCTGGCCGACACGTGACTCCAGACTCACAGCAATGTGGTTGACTCTTAAATGCCCTCTGAACACGGGCAATAAAGGTTGGCCTAGTCAGTGACGCCCACATCCCTGAATGAAGGAAAAAAGCCCAAGCTCTGCAGCCACTGAAAAGCCTGACCTGATAGGTAGAGATGTGCTGTGCGAACATGTGCCCCCAACCTCCCCCCACCGCCCTGCTTAAAGTGACGTGGTGCTGTCTGTGAAGTCAAAATTCATGAACATGTCCCAGCTCACATGACACTATCACATGAGGGGACATGTCTTAAATTATTTCCTTTTCTTTATTTAAATTTTTAAACCTTAAACTAATCTCCCCGGGGCACAGAGGTGCTGACGGATGGAAATTTCTGCCCCTAAACTCTAATGAATAAAGGCCTAGCCTGTTTAGCTGTTCTTGATAAGTCAACCCCTTCATCCCAGGAATCAGCCTAGTGAATCTCTTTTAATCTGCCTCCAATGCCAGTCTATCCTTTCTTAAATACGGGGAACAAAACTGTACACAGTCCTCCAGGTGTAGCCTCACCAACACTCTGTATAGTAATAACAAGACTTCCCTATTTTTAAATTCCAACTCCCTAGCAATACAGGCCAAAATTTCATTTGCCTTGCATGCTAACTTTTTGTGTTTCATGCACAAGAACACCCAGATCCCTCTGTGCTGCACTTTTTTGGAGTCTCTCTCCATTTAAATAATAGTCTGCCTTTTGATTCTTCCCACCAAGGTGCATGACCTCACACTTTCCTTCATTAAACTCCATCTGCCAAGTTTTTGCCCAATCACTCAACCTATCTATATCCCTTTGCAAATTCCTTATGTCCTCATCACAACATGCCCTCCCACCTATTTTTGTATCATCAGCAAATTTGGATACAATACAGTCTGTCCCCTCCTCCAAGTCATTAATATAGATAGTGAATAATTGAGGCCCTAGGAGTGATCCTTATGGCACTCCACTAGTTACGTCTTTCTGAAAAAAACCCATTAATCCCGACTCTGTGTTCTATGTGTTAACCAATCCTCAATCCATACCAATACATTACCCCCAATACCATGACCTTCTAGCTTGTGCAATAGCCTTTTATGTGGCACCTTATTGAATGCCTTCTGGAAATCCAAATACACTACATCTATTTTGCTTGTTATATTCTCAAAGAACTCTAGCAAATTTATCAAACATGATTTTCCTTTCACAAAACCATGTTGACTCTGCTTTTTTAAATATCCTGCTACTTCTTCCTTAATAATTTTCCCAACGACAGATGTTAGACTGACTGGCCTATAGTTTCCTGCATTTTGTCTCCCTTCCTTCTTGAATAGGGGCGTCATATTAGTGGTTTTCCAATCTGCTGGGACACTCCCAGAATCCAGTGAGTTCTGGAATAGTTCGACCAATGCCTCCATTATTTGTGGAGCCACTTCCTTTAAAACCCTTGGATGCAGGTCATCAGGTCCTGGTGACTTGTCTGCCTTTAGTCCCATTATTTTGTCAAATATTTTGTCCCTCGTGAGAGAGACTTACAAGATCTATCCCCCTATTAGCTCCTTGCTTATCTGATATCTTTGGGATGTTTATCGTGTCCTCCATCATGAAGACCAATGCAAAATATTGGTTTAAATTATCTGCCATTTCCCTGTTCCCCGTTATCAATTCTCTAGTCGCATCCTCCAAGGGTCCCAAGCTCACTTTAGCCACTCTCTTTTTATTTAACCGTAGAAGCGCTTGCTGTTTGTTTGTATATTTCTTGCCAATTTACTTTCATTACCAATTTTCTCCCTCTTTATTAGCTTTTTAGTCATCTGCTGCTGGTTCCTAAAATATTCCCAATTAACTGAGTGAGCAACAAGATGACAGATGGACAAAAATGTGGGGAAGTAAGGTGAAAAGCAGAATATATTTTAAAAGGCATGAAACTTCTAAACATTGTTGTTCAGAAAGACTTGGTTGTATTTGTACAAGGAACACAGAAATTAGCATGCAATTACAGCAGGCAATTAGGAATGCAAATGGCACGGTGGCCTTTATTGCAGGGGGGTTGGAGTATAAGAATGAAGGATTCTTGCTGCAATTGTCCTGGGCGTTTGGTGAGACCACACCTGTACTACTTAGCGCAGTTTTGCTCTCCATGTTTAAGGAAGTACAACATTGCATTGTAGGACACATAGCAAAAGTTCACTAGAACGATCCCTGGTACAAGAGGGTTGTCCGATGATGAGGGCTTGAGTAAACTGGGCCTTTACTCTCTGGACTTTAGAATAATGATCGGTGATCTGATTGAAACATTCAAGATTATAAAGGGGCTTGACAGGGCAGATACTGAGGCACTGGGCGGAATCATTCCCGATTTGCACTAAGTGCAGTAGCGGGTATGAAAAAGGACGATTTATGCGCCAGCCGCAATGGCTGCTTCTCACGCCGTATCATCCCAATCTCGCCTCATTAATCACGCATTCCTGGGAAACACGTTTCAATGGCGAGCGGGCTCTGATTCGCCCGCCATGCTGTCACCTTGCCGCTTCATCACACCGGGTGCAATATTTAAAGTGCGGCCGCACGCACACCCCTCAGTGTTCCAGCCGAGGACTGCTGCACAGAAGATATAGCTCCGAAAGGCAAGAAGACTACAACCCTCCAGTTTAGTGATGCGTCCCTTAAGCACTTTTTGGATGCTATGGAAGCCTGCTGTGATGTCCTCTATCCCACTCTGGCCACAAGAGGAGCAGCAATCTCACCACTCCAGCTTGGGAGGTGAAGGCAGTGCTGATCAGTGCCAATGCTGCACAGAAGAGGTTGGCCATCCAATGCAGATAGAGGGTGAATGATCTCATCTATGCAGCCAGGGTACGTCAACCATCTCATCACTCTAAACTCACACATTCAAGACCATCACACACTCACTGCATCTCACTCACTGCCAGCTAAGGGACATCACCGGTCACTCTCTCACACACGCCCTCACAACTCCATCTGTCCCGATTTCCTCTGAAGACTGCATTCTCAGCCCTCACCAACTTGAGTCCACTTGCGCAGACCAACATGTGCCCCCACTCACACCCTGGGATACCCTCCTTCCCAGTATAGCCCTTGCCCTGCAGCCTCTTCCCTTGCCTGAGGGCACTTCACCCCCTTCCCCAAGCAAGCCCTAACCCTGCAGCCATTGAAAAGCCACTCCCACCTTACGGCTGATCTGGTAGGTGGAGACCTGCCCATGATCCCACAAAAAGTGATGTGCTGTCTGTGAAGTCTGGCGCTGATGACTGTGAGTGCTGCCCAAAGCAAGGTAGGCAAACAAACCTCAAAGTCCCGAACGAAATGCAGCTCACCAGGTGCACGTTGCTTATGTGCAGTTGTGAAACACATCGGCATGATCTCAGATGATCCAGCATGGGGTGATGATTCCAGCGAGCTGTGCTTATAATGATATGCAGATGTATTACAATGAGGTTCCCGACGTTGACAGGCAGAGCAGATGGTTGCAAACTGGTTTCACAACATCGTGAAACCGATTTTTGGCCTCCTCACCATATTGTCCACTCAGGCCCAACAACAATGGGCATGGAAAATTCCACCCATTGTTTCTCCACTGGAGGGGCTATCTAGTTCACAGGGGGCACAGTATCAGGATAAGGGTTTGATCTTTTTAACCTGAGATAAGGAGAAATTTCTTCACTCTGAGGGTTGCAAATCTTGGGAGTGCTCTAGCCCAGAGGGTTGTGGATGCTCCATCGTTGAGTTCATTCAAGTCTAAGATAGAGTTTAGGGAATATGGGGAGTGGCCACAAAAGTGGAGTTGAGGCAGAAGTTGACCTTGATTGCACTGAATGGCAGAGGCAGCTCAAGCGGCCATGTGGTCTACTTCTGCTCCTATTTTTTATGTTCTTATTAATCAGAGAGAATCCCAGTGGCTCCAAGTTCTGCTTCAAATGGAGCAAAGCATCTGCTCCAGCCTCAAAATTTAGTCGCCAAAAAATGTTTTATTGAAGTTATTACTAGGAAATGCTTTAGCCTCCCAGTAAAACACTCTCTAAATAAAAGAGGATTGCTTAATAGATTGCCAGTGGACATTTGTCATACAACTATACAAATTGTTCAGCGATCTCCACAAATTGCATTGATGCAGAATATCAAAATAGTTTCCATCCAAACTAGATTAGATATCTCAAAGGGTACATTCTAATATCAAGAAAGGACAAACTTGCATTTTATAAAGTATCTCATCATGGCCTCCACACAATTACCAAAGTGCTATTAAAGTTGTCATATTGTGTAAACAAATACGGCAGTCAATCTGGATGCAACAGGCTCTCACAAACAACAAATGAGATCATTAATCAGTTAACCCATGTTTCTGATGGTGCCAGTTGACCAGCATTCCACCAGGCTTCTCGTTTTGCATGTTTTAAAGATAGGCTCATAACCACATCTTCTTCTCTGGACAGCTGTAACAAAATTATTTTAGACCCAATCCTTTGTAGGCTCACATCCACGGCCCAATACTCTACATGGTGAAATCTGGAGTGGTTATAATGTACTAATGTACTATTATACTTAAAGGACATATAAAGCACATATGAAGGTGTGACCTATACGTCAGCTTTTACAATACTTCATTTTATTGTTCACAAAAAGCCTCAATCATTGCCCTTGTGCCAACAGACTACTTCGTTGGGTGTAGGGGCTATATTGTGCATCTGTTGGATCCCTTTTCTGCTTCTGTTATACTTCATCTCAGAAACATTAATTCGCATGTAAAGCTGTTATTTTCAAACATCAGCATAGAATGTCCCTGGAAATGTGCAGACATTAATTGTGTAGTAAATACTTTGAATGCCAAGGTATTTTATAAGCTCCAGCTTGTTTCTTTTTCGTTCGTTCTTCTGTTTTTTCACCCCTTCATCTTTTTTACTTGGTTCCAGTTCCATGATCATCAAGAACCTGTTGGCAGCTTGTTCTGCATGCATGAGCCAGAACTGTGTGTCACTGGTTTTTTTAACTGTGGGACATCACAGCTGAAACTAACTCAAGATCCTGAACCAGCCTTGCCCTCACCACTTGCTGAGTAACTGATCTGAAGGTGCCGATTTTCCTCCTTTCAATTTGAGGACACTTAGATAAATTATAGTGTCCTCCCCACATTAGCACATCAGGATCACAGATAGTACTTGTAATTGTAAGTGCTTTTCACACCTAAGGTGCATCACAAATGCTTCACAGCCATTGAATTACTTTTGAAGTAAGTGACTTAAAGTAGGCCACAGTTGTAGCTAATTTGTAGACGGTGAGCGGAAATAAATGACCAGTTCATCTGTTTTACGCTTTAATTGAGAGATAAATATTGGCAATGCATGAGATGCATGCCCTGGTCTTCAGATAGTGCCACGGGATCTTTCACATTAACCTGAGGAGCCCAGCAATGTCTTGCTTTAATTTTCATCAGAGCAACATAGGAACATGGGAGCAGGAGTAGGCCATTCGACCCCTCAAACCTGCTCCACATTCAATTGGATCATGGCTGACCTTCTACCTCAATGCTGTTTTCCCGCACATCCATATTGCAGTGCTGCCTTAAAAATAAAGCCGAGACTTTTCTGATCTGTACATTAGTTATATTATTTTTCAACATCAGCTGCTATTCTTCATTCAATATTGTGATAACCAGATCACAGCCATTAATTTTCCAGTCATCGTCACACATTCAGTGCTTTAGTAATTAATGCAAACTATGATAGTCAACACTGGCAAAGGAATTAATAAAGTCACCCCCTTGAAATTCACACTACATACAAGTTGGGTAAACATGATGCCACTTGAACACTTTTAAGACTGTAATCTCTTTTTGGGATTCAAAGGAAGAAGCATCTTGAGTTTTGTCTGATCCCATTGCCATTTTCCTTCCCCTGCCCACCACAAAGTTGAGCAAACAGCTCAAAAATCTTATCTCATAACAGCACCCTAAACAGAAGTGGATTAACTGAAGATATGTTAACAAAGCCAGTACAATGAAAAAAATCACATTGGTCAAAGATTAAAATATATTTTAACAGCACAGCCTGCAAAGCCTAATAGCTGCACCTGGAGCCACTTTCAGGTCCAACAATTATTCGTAATGTGGGCAAATTATAGTTGATCAGGATCTTTATTGCAAGTGATCATTTACAGATGGCATTTTTCTGAATGGAGTTTTAACACCTGTTTTTCATTTGCTTCAAGTTAAGCAGGTTTGTGCTTCTCCACTAAAAAGCACATCACTGCGACCAGCCATCTGTTGCTGTTCACTAGACTTGCAGTAGCACTTTGCTCCCTCAACTTCTTTTTCTCTTCAAGTGACTCTTCAGACTATTATAGGATAATAGTCCCATTTTTTGCTTTTGCTGTATGATAGTTGTCTCAGTTGCGTGAGTAATTATGGGAGCTCATGCCTCTCGACTCTTAATGGCTGCTGCGTCTGCTACTGGCAAATGATCTGTGAAAGTGATCGCTGCCTTTTAGATTCAATTTCAGTCTAAGCACACGTGACAGATCAACGTGACAGAAATCAACAAAGGTCACAATTTTACTGAGCGAAATGTCCTTTTCTGTACTAAATCAGTGTTTTCCTATTTTTTTCCTTCCCATTGCTCTCCTATGTTGATTTCTTCTACATTTTATTATGCCCAACCCCTCCCAGACACCAGACATGATCTAAGGTTTATTACAATGTATAGTTTAAATTGGAGGGCAGTTGACTTCAAACACAAATGGTTGATCTAAATATATTCTAAAGTACTTTTATTCATTCATATTATCTCATGTGTAGTCTGGCAACTGTGAAGATATTTGTCTCTCATTTTTAAACAAATAATCTAACTATGCAACATAAATAGGATGCTACAAATTATCACAGGCACATAATTCCTCATGAGGCTCATCACTACTTGCAAGTGCCACGGCAGATTCACTCATGAAGTAGTATTACTGCTCATTGCTTACTCTGACATGCTCTCTGTGTGGTGTTATGATCATTATCTGTTCAGAATTGGCCTTTGCTCTTTGGCCAGGCTTTGGACATTTGATTGATTTAGAATTCTCACTGCATTCAATAATAGATGACTCTCCAAACCCATAATTAAAGACGCAAGTTGGATGATGATCAGAGCATGATACCTTTTGTCTTCCACTATTTTTTGCTTTTTCCTGTGTGAAACAATTGTTTAAGTAATAAAGATCAGCATAGTCGCATGAGGAATCACTGATAATTATGCTGTTTCCTGAAGTTCCCAGCTTCAAATGTTAACAGAGGTGATAGGAACAGACTCCTGTTCCAAGGACAATATTAAAAGTTTAATCTAGATCCAGGGTTAAAACATTTCTTCATTATTCAAAGACACTTGGATTAAAAAATCATATGTCAAATATGTTGTACGATGATTCAAGTTTTTAGGCCAATCAGATATAATTTTCACTGCAAAACTTACATTTAAAATTAAGTTGTTAATCAGTCCAGCTTCATGCAGTTAAGTCAGAGCTTTCCCTAGTTTCTTATTTCAGCTTAGCTTTTAAAATTCTCTTCTTTGTTTTCAAATCCCTAGATGCTGTTGCCCCTCACTATATCTGTTATCTCCTCCAGCCCCACAAACCCTCCAAGGTCTCTGCACTCTTCAATTTTGGTGTCTTGTACGTCCCTGATTTTAAATTTCTCCACAATTGGCAGCTACGCCTGAAGATCTGGAATCCCCTCCCTAAATCTCTGTGCTTCTTCAGCTTACTCTCCTCCATTAAGATGCTCGATAAAACCTACCTCTTTGACCAAGCTTTAGGCCACCTGCCCGAATATCCCTTTACGCAACTCAGTGTCAAATTTAATTTGATAATGCTCCTGTGAAGCACCTTGGGACATTTTATTGAAAGGCATCACATAAAAACAAGTTGTAGTGGTTATAGTAATGAATGATTCATCTTGGTTCAACAGAAAAATAGATGACTTACTAAGTCAACATGAAAAGATATTAATTTTTTAACCACTTAAGAACAAAGCTTATCTTTGTATAATATTTCTAGTTGTTGTGGCCAGCATTAACAAACACCAACTTTTAACTGGATATAAAAAATAGTATGCTGTATTCATGAGCATTTTGCTCTCAGTACACATACATCATTGTGCCCACTTAAAATAACAAGTTGCATCTGAATCCACTCATGGTCTAATTTAGGTCAAATTCGGATTGATGCTTCAATGCATCCTGAACTATCAGTATTATATATTAGATCAATTCAGTACTAATTCATTCACATTCCAGTCAAAAAAAACTGGGATTCATTAGAACATATGCCAAATGTAAAACATTTATTTTGTAAACAGTTAAGCAAGAGTCTCTGTGGTTCTATTTGAAATAGCTGACTTGGAAGGAGTATTTCAGACGCAGCATAGAAATGATGAGCAACCTAAGACAGCAAAGAAAAAGCAAATGCAATGCATATTGTTATAATTCTCTTCACTTGGTTGGAACTTTTGAACACATTTCTAAGCCAGGAGTGTACCTGCACTATAATAAATGGCTGCACACAATGCTGCTCAGAGCTACACGTATTGGGGAACAAAGGACATGTTCTAATTTTGCAATCAAACTTAAAATGTCGTGCTCAAACTGGCAAACAAATTATACTCAGTTCAGGCAACCAATCACTTAAAGATTTAGTGCATAACTGGATTAAAGGCAAAGGAGAGTTATATAAGTTTTTGTTCATTTATTAATGATGTGTATTTTTGTGGGAAGCATGGTAGTAACACAGTCAGTCCTCCAAAGATAGTACATAATGCCAACAAGGTCTATCCAAAGCACACATAAGCTTCCAAGCCTAATATGGCTCCTTAACTGGGGAGGAGTAACACAAAGCAAAACAAGCTCCTCTACTGAACTCTCAGCAGTTCATTCGTCAAAAATATCAAGGGGAAGTTTATTTTTCAAACCAAAGAATGTAGGAGGGGATTCTTCACAGTTACTTAACATGGCCAACTCTCCGAGCATCTGGGATTTCAAGACTGCAATATATCCCGCATGCAGTTTTCAGCAGAAGGTTAACCTGGAGCCAAAGTAGGATGTGGACAAGAAACCTGAATTGTTAATAGTTTTGACTCCAGCACTGAGAATATCTGCATTCTTGTTGTATTTTCATACAATGATCGTTTCTTCACCTACTTCAGTGATGCAAACTGCTGAACCAGAGAACTATGGAAACTAAAACAGCAGTGATAACATTCAGAAAAATTGTAGCTTAATGCCTTCAGATTCACTGAGCCCTGCATGTTCATCTCATTGCATTGAAGGAAACAGGGAAAAAAAGACTTGGCGAAGAAAATTTCCTGTTTGTCACACCATAAGCACCTTTTTCTGGGAAGTTAGGTAGAGAAAAGTAGAGCGTAGACTAGTGCCCCACATCTCCACCCACTTTGTGCTTGACATAGATTTCCAATAGCATCCTCTGGAGTAGGTGAGAAACTCTTGCCAGAAATAGGGGGAAGCTTTTAAATTACATGGTAATTCTGCAAGGGGGCTGTCAAAATACCTCCCATATTTTACTGGGCTCCCACCTGTAGAACATTGAAAATGCCTGCCCTGTGACAGGTTGTGGCCAACCTCTTCATGTCAAGGATCCTGAAAAGAGACTTCCAAAAAAATCCCTGCACCTCCAAAAAGGAAAGTAAGGAATTACAATGGGCCACAAGGAGGAGCAGTGAAGCCAGAGATCGTCTGGCTGCTGCTTTGGGCAGTAGCCAGAAAGCCATGAAACCAGCAGGTGTTAATGCTCCTGCAGGAATTCAGGCTTGTCCTGTCCCCAGTCTGGAGCCCAATTTTGCACCTATCTGAAAGCAAGGCCATGCAAATGAGCTCCACCCTGAAATTCACCTGGCGTTAGCAGCATTGTAGTCAGCTGAAGTGTAGTAATGCACAGCTTGACTTATGCTGATTTGTGGTTAAGGTAAATCAATTCCAATGTACCCATGCAGTCTGCAATACAACACAATGCAGTTAGTAGTTTCATACCATAGTGCTGTAAATCAGAATGACTGCAATTTAAATTGGAGTTGTTGCTCTCACTCCAACAGGCATAATTTCAAATAAGATTAATCAAAATACAACATACTAATTCAAATAATAATAATTGCACTATGCAAAGAACAGCATTAGTAAATTCTGACCCTCAATTAACAAAACCAATACCAGACTGATTGCTGTTCGTGAGATATGTTACTGTGCACAAAATGGCTGCTGGGTTTGTCTCCAAAACAACAACCACCATACCTCAAAGTGACTCATCATAAGAAAAGTGTTTTGAGATTGGTGTGTGGCACTGGCATGACCACATTATTGTCCATCTTAGATGCCCAAGTAGATTTTTTTTTACAATTAAGGGAGTTGCAGTGCCATATCAGAGGGCAATAAGAGTTAACCACAGAGTAAATGAGTAAATGGAAGTAAATGAGTAGAAGTGCAGGATTCCTTCAGCAAAGAAAGGGAAATAGTGAAACAGTTTGATTTTTTACAAAACTCCAGCAATTTTCATTGTTATATTTCCTTCTTGTGCTAGCCTACAAAAGTGCAAAATTTATTAAGTGCACTTTCTTAACTTGCCATGGTGAGAATGAAGTCAGAACTCAGAGCAATTAGTCTAGTATTACCACTACACTACTGCACGCTCACTTCTAATTGATCAGATAAATTGTGTTGTGAAAGTCTTTTGAAAACACAGAAACCTTTTCCATATAGGTTATAGAATATTCAGTGTTTTCCATGGAAGTTCACAACCATTTCTGATGTGTCTACAGCAGATGAGCTGAAATTATTGACAGTTTGTCCCATGATGAGCTTTTTACAGATGAACCAACAAATATCTCGATAGGTCCCAGCATGAGCATTCTCCATAAGAATTCAGAGCTAATCCATTGTCATTTATCGGATCTGGGGCCAAACCAATGAAGTTTTCAATTTACTAAGAGGAACATTGGAGTACACAGCTGTTGCAGTATATGTTTTGCAGCTGGCTCATTTTCAAGAGGAATGAAACTAACTCACAAGAGGAAATCAATTACAGAGTTTAAGAGGTAACATTGCATTTGAAAGTTAATTTAAATGTCAAATGATCACTTAATTGCTTATTATTTTATTGCTTAAAAAGGTGAAGAGGTAACTCTACAGAGTTTTATTAGAAAAGTGTTTCTGAAAGAAGGGATCTGATCCCTCACAAACATGTCTTACTGAGAATATTATAGTGAAGTAATCAAAGTTGCTGTGTGAACAAAAGGGGAAGTGGCTCAGAGAACCACAAGGAAGCTTGCAGCAATCATGGACTCTTTATGTGTACTCTTGTCAATGGGTTGGATGAAGAGATAACAAAGAACATCTGCAGCCAGCTACTTCCCCTCCTCTGCTGAAGGGACTGACTCATGCTGGGAACATGATTCTAAGGGTGGCTGTGGTCCCTGTATCATTTTTCCAACAGACCATTCTTGATGTGTGAGCATAAACAGTGATTATCAGCAGACAATTCTATCACGGAAGAACCAGGTTTGATTTTATTCTCACCCAATGGATTCACATATGCAGCAGGAATCATTGTTATATTAACAGGAGAGGGAGCTTTGATTATCCTCTTCTCAGTGGAAGGGTTTGGAAATTGTCCATACTGCAAAGATAGAGGATTTAACTCTGGATCTTCCTGATCTACATGACCCAGTTCCAAAGTGGGGAGTATGCTTTTCCACTTTGCTACTGGGGGAGCCAGCAGTTATTTTATTAATGGCGCTTGGACAAAGCTGGTTTTGGAAGTCTGTCTCAACACTTCAGATTCAAAATTGCATAATTGCTAGTGTTTCATTTCTTATTCCACTTACCGCTTTCTGCACTAAATAAACAGTGAGATGACTGTGGCAGCCTGCCATTTCTTAAAATGAAGTCCCAATGATTCAAACACATTCTCTGTGTTTGCTTGTCAATCACTGATCTGCAAAGAATTATTCCAACTTTATTTTGCTTATCTCTGACACTTCAGAAAGAAGCAGTAAGTTAATTAGAATGAAGAAAACAAGATTTTTACGGTGATGGGTCCTGTCAGTCTCTCCTAGAAAGTCTTGCTGTATTGACATCAGCAGTTACCCATTAGAATAGCTTCCTAGACACCACTGGTTGGTCAGGGATAAAGCTGTGCGGGTTGATGCTGAGCTGCAGAGGTGAGAAATTTCCCCCCGTTAGGGGGGTTGTGCGGGAGCGGGCGCAAACCCGATCGGCGCCCCTGATCTGGGACACGCCGCCATTTTACGTGGGCGGGTCAATTAAGTCCCACCCATCATGACGTGCGCCCGGAAGCGCTGATCGCTCCCTGTGTGGGGGCGGGGGGATTCCCTGCGCTTTTTCGCGTATGAACGTCGTGCCTCCAGGAGATCAGTTTAAGGTTTTGAAATTTACATAAAGGAAAAAAAAACTTTTAAAACATATCCCCTCATGTGACAGTGTCACATGAGCTGGGACATGCCAATGAATTTTTTCAAAAATGTTTATTTAATTAATAAATCCATTAAACCTCATCCCGCCTGTGGATGAGGTTTCATGAAAAATGCAAAGGCCGCCTGGGCTCTTCGCCTGCTCGCCAATCTTAAGGTTGGACCGGCAGCTCAGTTAAGTACTTTACTTACTTTTTAACAGGCCTTAATAGGCCTTGACAGTTCGGTGGGTGTGCAGCCGACTCCACTGCGTGCCCGCCGAACTGAGGATCAGAATGATGCGCGATGATGTCGGGACGCTCGCCTGATGTCACTGCGTGTCATTTTACACATCAGCGAGTAGGCCCCGCCCCCCCGACGGGAAAATACTGCCCCAAGATTCTGGGTTCAGTCCTGATCAGGATTAGACAGCTGATAGCTGATCCTGGTGGAAAGTTTATGTCTTGAATTTTCGCTCCCGCATCGGGAGCACATAATGGGAGAATTCCCAGATCCGCGAACCCGACTTGTTGTTAGGCAGCACAGGGACTGCCAGGTGCGGACAGCGGGCTGGCCAGAAGGCTGGTATCGCTGATCTGGTACTTTGTCCTAGCTGTGAAGAAAAAAAAATGAAAGAAAAAAAAAACAGCCCCCAGCACCCCTCACACCCCCTAACCCCCCACATTCTCCGCATGCCCCATCCATGGCATCTCACGCCCCTCCAACCACTGCACATGGCCCTTCATGCCCTCCATGTCAACTCATGCCCTCCACCCATGCGCAATGGCCCCTCATACACTCCAATGCCTCGCCACCCACCCCCAAGGGCCTTTCATTCCCTCCATGCCAAACTGTGCCTCCCCACCAACTCCACATGGCCCTTCATACCCTCCATGCCAACCTGTGCCCCTCTTGCCCACTCTATGGCCCTTTGTAGTGCCCATTCCAACTTAGTGCCAACTCATGCCCCTCCACCCACCACCCTTTGCTCTTTCACCCTCCATGTCAACTTACCAAGTTTCAACCATGGGCAAACATCAGGACCAAGGCTGAGATTAAATAAACTTTTTCAGTGTCTATAATGAATTCACAATTTAAAAAATACACTCTCATTGATTAAAAAAAAGCATTCACTATATTTAACTTCCTTTAATCCCTTATAAGAACAAGCATTTATATACATTGGCCAGAATTTTGACCTTGATGGGTGGGCGGGCCCCACCGGCCCGGCGGCGGCAGGCGGGCAGCCAAGCTTCGCCGCCGAAACGGGGCCCGCCACCATTTTAAGTGGGCGGGCCAATTAAGGCCTGCCCGACAGGAAGCGCTATGCTATTGACAAATGGGAAATCCCTCCACCTCCCACACAAGCGCTATGCGCTTCCTGTGTGGGAGGTGGAGGAATTTCCCATTTGTCAAATTGACCTCTTAGAGCGCACTGCTCCCTGAGACTAAGTGCTGTCTCAGGGAGAGCGCTGAATGTTTAAAAGACTTTAAAAATAGAGAAAGAAAAACATTATTAACATGTCCCCCTCATGTGACACTGTCACACAAGATGGGACATGTTAATAAATATGAGTGAAACTTTAATAAACTTTTTAAAAACTGAGATGAAACCTCATCCCGCCAGTCGATGAAATTTTATCTTTTTTCAGAAGCCCGCTGGGGCTCCTGGCCTGCCCACCAGCCTTAAGGTTGGACGGGCAGATCTTTCAATGAGCTTAATGATCCTGTCAATGGCCTCAATTGGCTGATTTCGCTGTCCGCCCACCTTCCTAAAAATTTAAATGAACTGGGATGACGTCGGGGGTTCCTCCTGACGTCATCCCGCGTCATTTTCCCGTTGGCGAGCGGGCCCCGCCCCCTAATCACAGACTGGAAAATTCTGGCCATCGTCCCACTTAAAAGACTTTATAAGCAGTTGTAATTGTTAATCAAACTGTGAATTAACAGGCACCCAATTATGGTAATGTAGATTATGAAATCAGTCATGCAGCACTAATCTTGTAATGTATTCCCTCAGTCTTATGTCAACAGACAGAGTGAAACAGCAAGCATTGACTTTTTCAACACTGTGCAATTTTTCCAAATATTTAAAGGATAGGAAGTTTGAATGTCTTGATAGCTCCCTTTGAAAGCTCCCTTTGACAGTTCCAATAAGATTGACAATTGTTATTAGTTTATCCACTTTTTCCTCACATTCATGTCTAATTTTAACAAACACAAAGGTCAATGACCTCTTCCAAAGGGTACCTGACCTCTTCCAAAGGGCAGCTGACCTCTGCCAAAGGTGTCTTTGGATCATATCCAAAAGGGTGCCTTACCTCCACAAAAGGGTACCCTACCTCACCAAAGAAGTCTAGTAAGTTTAAACCTTCTCCTACCAGATCTAATATGCACAAGTCATATTTCTCACTCCCTCGTTGCAAAAAATCAGATCAGGCTGAAGGCACAGCTGCCTCTGTGAACCATGGATGTCCAAAGTTTGAAACGCCCATGTGCTTTTATGCACACAGTTGATCAGTTAGTTGAAGATCAGGCTTACTAGTCACACCCCTGTCCCCTTTAATTAAATTTTCAATCCTAGATGGAAACCTTCTTTAATTAGATAGATCAATTGCAACAATATATCAGGATAGGAAATATCAGACAGCCTCCAAACCACAAAACTGGCTTGAATTTTCCATTATGAGTAGATTTTACCTTTACATGGTCAGATGTGAGTTTTCAACTTACTCAAATCAAAAAGAGTGATTCTGAGGTGAGTTCATTGGCATAGTTTGCAGGCTAGATATGGATGGATGCAGGGAGCTAACTGGTGGTGGTAACAAAAAATGTTGGGCAAGTGAAATTTAAAGACACTGAGTCAATTAAATCAAATATACCTGAAGGCCTTTGGAAAGGCTGAAAAGGCATATTAATTTATGAGGAGCCATTGACAAAACTGCAGGAGAAGAGGACTAAGAAGCAACAGGCAAAAATGAAAGGAAAGAAAACCTAAGACAGTAAAATAGCTGTGCAGCTATGCACATAACTTTCTATTTGGTGACCACAAATGGGGAAGTATTGCAGTATAAGGGTCTCTTTTTGGTAATCCCTATAAGGAACTGAAGGCAAGTTGGAAGGTGCAGCTGACCTGTACTTCATTGGTTGTGCGACACTACGCTGCATGATAGGTAAATCCAATCTAGAAGCAGGTAATACATCTATCTGTCCATTGATCTGAGCCCAAGAAACAGTTCCTTACAATCATTGCCAGGTAAGTACAATAGCATTTAGAGATATGATTAGTGGTTGCAGATAATCTGGTTACATCAGTTGTTAATCACTCTAGCATGTCTTCTTTTAATTAGTACCACTGAAATTAGGATATGCAGCAATGGTGCTTCCAAAGAAGTATTCAACATTATAGTTAGCCAAGCAACCACAAATCTTGGTGGTGCCATCAGGTCTCCTGTCTCAACCTCCTATATAAGTAACAACCTTTGCAAAAAAATTAAGGGCTGGATTTTCGTGGAGTTGGGCGGACTCCAGAGACATTTAGAAATGGCGAACGGGACCCAGATGTGGAATTCACACACCCATTTCCAATAGATTGCATTTTTTCCAGCAAAAGAAGAGGTTGGGGTTTGAATCACACAGCAGGAAACCAGAACTCAGCAGGGCCATCTGAAATTAGTGCCGAGTTTAAACAGATCGAATTTTGGATATTCCAAAGGTCTTAACCCGCATTGTGGGAGTCAAGAGTTGATGGAGTAGATGCTCTTGAAGGGCAGATAAGGTCTGTTTACATGCCATAATCTGAGGCTTTTAAATCCCTTGTTCTTTAAACTTGAGAAAAAAACAGATTTAAGCTGTCAGAGTTTAAAAAAACATCATTTTGCTTTAATTGACAAGCCATCTGGTATAAATTAGGTAAACCATAACCACCGGTTCCACAGTTTCAATGGAGATCTTTGTTGATACTTCCTAAGGACTGTTATTACAGCTGAGGTCATTGTGAATGCTTGGTTGAGTTTCAAATGCTTTATCTCAGTGGGGCGGCTAAGTTCACAGTTTCATTGACAGTTTAATGAGACTATTAAAGGATTAGCTGTCTTTGATTTGGGGACTAATAAGAAGTTTGATTTTATAACAGGTTAAACGCTTAAGGTGATGTAAAAGCTTTGAATAGGTTTCATGAATGAGAGTTTCGTTCATTATCAAGTATGTATGAGTCAGAGCTGTATTAGATTGCTAGGAGTTTATAGTTTTCATCTCCACTCAACTCCTGAGGTCATGTGGATAGAACATGAGTGGCTATGGAGATGGCATGGGGATATGAAGGGCCATGGGGGGATGTATGGATGTGCTGGGTACTGGGTGGAGGGCATGAGTTGACATGGAAGGGTCATGGGGTATGAGGGGGCATGGGCAGAAGGGCATGAGATGGCATGAATGGGCAATAGGGGATGAGTGGGGTGTGAGGGCTAGAGGGCCTAATAGCTTCTAAAACAATCATATCACCGTTTCAGAGAACCAAAGTGGGCCTTCTAACTAGCCCACATCAGCATTCAACCCTCCTGTATGGCTGTCTACAATCTTCCCCTAGAGTCGGCGGGCCTGACTGTATGCCATCAATCACCACCCCCCACCCCCAACTCTCGGGAGCAAAAATTAGGTCGAATGGGGCCCTTTAAACTGAGGCAGGTTAACTGAGTCTGGAAATTTTCTGACTCGAGCTTCCTGCCTTGGTAGTGAAAATCCAGCTCTAAATACCTGCCAAAGCGGGGTATGTTGATCTCTTTTCTGTGCATACAGGAACAGGAAGATATGCATAGTGAATCGCTTGTGCTGTCTGACTTGTCCGACATCTCCCTGTTGATTGGCCTCTTCTCCTAATCAGATCAGCTAGGGAATTCCCTTGGGAAACCCACTGTTGGGGAATTAATGTGTTGATTCGGGCTAACAAAATAATAATAATTATCACAATGACTCATAAGAACATAAGCGCCAGAAGGAAAAGAAAACAAACAAATTAAACAGAAAACCAGTCACGACATACAATGCTGCTGAATTGTATGTGTAGATAATGTTATGCTTGTTCTGAATTCCACGCTGGTCTTTTGAAGAAGCAATTATTTATGTGCCATCGCATTATGCGTGAATGTAAATGAGCTAATCTGAGATGTAAAAATAGTTATCATTTACTAAGTAGACTGACAGGTTTTGGGACCATTGCTTATGTTGCTTTAAAATCTAAGTAACATTTCAATTCTAGGCCACTTCGTTCAGAACAGCGTCTTCTATTGCCTTCATTTTCCTCCAATTTCAACAACTTGCATTGATATGACATCTTTAACTTAGAAAAACATCCTAAAACACTTCACAGAAGCATAATTAGATTGAAATTGACACTGAGAAAAGGCAGGACTGACCAAAAGCTTGGTCAAAGAAGTATTTAAAGAAAGTCTTAAGAGGTGGAAAGATTTAGCGAGGGGATTCCAGAGTTTTGGACTAAGTGCATAAAGGCACAGCTGCCAATGGTCTTTAGTAGGCTTAATTCCTTGTGTAGTGGAATTCATCCCTTCATACCCTCAAACCATGGGGCTAATTCCACAACACTGGCAACAGCAAACAGTCGTACACAGTCCATGTATTTCCAGTCAACAACTAAACTTTACTGATGAAGGACCCTATTAAATGCATTGTTTTATTATTCATTCATGGGGCGTGGGCGACGTCGGCTAGGCCAGCATTTATTGCCCATCCCTAATTGCCCTTGTTCAGAGGGCATTTAAGAGTCAACCACATTGCTGTGAGTCTGGAGTCACATGTAGGCCAGACCAGGTAAGGACAGCAGGTTTCCTTCTCTGAAGGACATTAGTGAACCAGATGGGTTTTTACAACAATCGACAATGGTTTCATCGTCATCATTAGACTTCTAGTTGCAGATTTTTTTTATTGAATTCAATTTTATTGAATTCAAATATCACCATCTACCTTGGTGGGATTTAAACCTGGGTCCTGAGAGCATTATCCTGGGTCATCCACCTACCCTTGAAATGTGCAATGCCTGGGGTTGGCAGGCAGGGTACTTAGCACCCTATGGCCAGAAAAATCACCATCTTGTGCCAATAGAGTTGGTCAATTTCATGGGTGATCTGGCTAAGTGGATCTCAGTTGCTCCAGGTGCAGTGGAGATATCTCACTTATTTTACAGTGACATCACTTTAAGATAAATACATCATTAGACAAATATATGCTTATTTATTTGGTTAGAAATTAACTGTACCAGTACTCAGTGACATATTTGGCACAGTAAACTCCAGTGCAAACCCTAATAGTATAAAATCTGAATCAATGGTCATGAAATAAAACACATTTACTGACTGAACATTTGTTCATTAGTGACTCTGAAACATTGAGGTGAGATTTTCCTGCTGATCAGGGCATTATTACTGGTATAACTGAGTTTATGCCAACCAGCTGTTTGATTCCGTGTCTCCAGCTGGCAGCAGTAGACAGCTGCGACTGAAGCTTGGAGGTAAGAGTCTAATAAAAAGTACAAGTAGCCTTTTCATGGTCTTGCAGGATCCCAGCTTCACACTAGTGCAGAGTGTTGACCACCAAAATGAAGCTGTAAAAATGCAAACAATGCTTCCACGCTTTAAAAAATAATGTTGCATTCTGCGATTTCTTTATATCCACGTATAAGAGTAAATTAGTCACTGCAGTATGTAAACATCCCTTGAACATTTACTGAGAAGTGCAGAGGAACAGAGGGATCTTAGAGTACGTGTCCATAGATCCTTGAAGATGCCCAGAGTACCCAACCATAAAAGACCCGCTGGAGATCACTCACATAACAGTCAGAATGAAAAAAAGCTCTGAGCACCTTTTTGTAGGCCTGGCAAGAATAGAGATATCCAAAACAAAAACAGAATTACCTGGAAAAACTCAGCAGGTCTGGCAGCATCGGCGGAGAAGAAAAGAGTTGACGTTTCGAGTCCTCATGACCCTTCGACAGAACTTGAGTTCGAGTCCAGGAAACAGCTGAAATATAAGCTGGTTTAAGGTGTGTGTGTGGGGGGCGGAGAGATAGAGAGACAGAGAGGTGGAGGGGGTTGGTGTGGTTGTAGGGACAAACAAGCAGTGATAGAAGCAGATCATCAAAAGATGTCAACGACAATAGTACAATAGAACACATAGGTGTTAAAGTTAAAGTTGGTGATATTATCTAAACGAATGTGCTAATTAAGAATGGATGGTAGGGCACTCAAGGTATAGCTCTAGTGGGTTTTTTTTTTAATAATGGAAATAGGTGGGAAAAGGAAAATCTTAGAGATATTGTGGCCTGCTGTCGGCTACTCACTGGGCCCAGCAAATTGTTTTCCCTCCAGCTTTACATGTTTCTCCCAGGTCGGCTTAATTATGGAGCTGTCAGATTTCCGGTCCTCCTCCCCAAAACTCTCCCTCGCACAGTTGAGCTGCTTATTATTGAGCACTCAGTAGCTTGCTGACCTAATGTAAATGAGGTCTGTGATTAATCCTCCCACTTTCTGCTTGATACAAGTAAATGCTGAAAATTGCCTCCAGTGCCTCCAACCATAAGGCAGCAAACGCAGATCTGTTTTTCCGTGTGTTTCAAAGTGTAGAGTGTAAATTCCGTACCACGTGAACTGAGCAAAAGTGCCACCCCATCTGTCTTGAAAGAAAACTACTCTGAAATAAGAAACATCCTTATGAGCTCACCAATCTTAAGAAATGAGTGCTTGTGTTCACAAATAGTAAAGGCAAATATTCGAAATCAGGGCTATCTGACACCAGTTTAAAAACACATCTCTCAAACATGTTGAATTGCACACAATTTGGTTGACATGCAATCTGGAATGATACTATAAGGATTTGACTGTCTTCTATATTTTTCAACTGCTGCTTTCAAGTTTTTAGGACAAATGTTTTACTAGCTTTAGATATTGCCTCTGCAGACTCTGGATTCTCCAGGGTTACTCTACCTGCCACTGTACTGAAACTATAATATGGAAGAAATTCCACCATTTTCGATCTGATCCCTGACAGTGGCTACACTTGCAGCTCTTCAGCTGGGATTGCAGACTTTCTAAGCACTCATCATGAATTCCAACCCTCTAAGGCAGTGTTTTTCAATCAGGGTTCCCTGGAATCCAAGGGTTCCTTGAGCATCCCTAAAGAGTTCCACACAATTTTCAGGTAATTTGAAAATTGTACCAATTTTTTCAAGATATATTGTTCCTACATATAATGAAAAATAAACATTAAAAATGTTTGCATTTTCATTCGGCTATTCAATGGTGTTTTGCCTAGTTTTCATTCTTGTTTTACTATATATGGTAGAAGGGGAGGCAGGAGAGAGGGCTGAGGTTCCACAGAATTTCACAATGTATTCTTTAACAAAAAAATGGTTGAAAACCACTGTTCTAAGGTAACTCTTTCCAGACTCCGTGGTATAAACTGTCAACTAGTAACCTGGGTTTAAAGCTGGCACTGTGCATTGTCTGACCATTACGAAAACAACATAATTTTCATTTTCACTCATCTGCTGCTGCTGGTACAACTGAGGGGACTTGCCCAGGTTTTCTGCAGGCCCCTCATTTGGACATTTCCTGTTGTGTACTGGGCTGAGGTGAGACAAGAGTCTATCCAAAGAACACAGCTGAAAGCCAGGGCTACATTTCCTTTTTTCCCCAGAGGTGGTGTTAGGGCTGTACCACCACACGGGCCGAGTCAATTCAGTAATGAAACATTTGCATAAGACCATAAGACATAGGAGCAGTAGTAGGCCATTCAGCCCATTGAGTCTGCTCCACCATTCAATGAGATCATGGCTGATCTGATAATCCTCAACTCCACTTTCCTGCCTTTTCCCCATAATCTTTGATTCCATTACTGACTAAAAATCTGTCTATCTCAGCTTTGAATATACTTAATGACCCATCCTCTACTGGGTTCTGCAGTAAAGAATTCCACAGATTGACCACCATCTGAGAGAAGAAATTCCTCCTCATCTCTGTCTTAAATGGGCGACCCCTTACTCTGAGATTATGCCCTATGGTCCTAGACTCTCCTACAAAGGAAAACAACCTCTCAGCATCTACCCTGTCAAGCCCGCTAAGAATCGCATATCTTTCAGTAAGGCCATTTCTCATTCTTCTATACTCAAATGAGTACAGGCCCAACCTATTCACCCTCACCTCATAAGAAAATTCCTCCAAGCCCGGGATCAACCTTCTCCGGACTGCCTCCAATGCCAGTATATCTTTACTTAGATAAGGGGACCAAAATTGTTCACAGTATTCTAGGTGTGGTATAACTAGTGCCTTGTATAGTTTTAGCAAGACTTCCCAATTTTATACATCATGCCCTTTGAAATAAAGGCCAACATTCCATTTGCCTTCCATATTACCTGTTGAACTTGTATGCTAGCTTTTTGGGATTCATGCAAGAGCACCCCCAAATCCCTCCAAGCCATAGTTTTCTGCAGTCTTTCTCCATTTAAATAATATTCAGCTCTTCTATTCTTCCTGCCAAAGTGCATAACCTCACATTTTCCCACATTATATTTCATCTGCCAAGATTTTGCCCACTCACTTAACCTGTTTATATCCCTCTGTAGACTCTTTGTGTCATCCTCACCAATTGCCTTCCCACCTATTTTTGTGTCATCCATGTTTACCTCATCCAAGTCATTAATATATATTGTGAATAACTGTGGCCCCAGCACTGATTCCTGTGGCTCTCCACTAGTTAAGGTTGCCACTCTTAAAATGCACCCCCATCTCAACTCTCTGTCATCTATTAGTTAGCCAGTCCTTTATCTATGCTACACCCAACATAGTGGGCTCTTATCTTATTAAGTAGCCTATGTGTGGTACCTTCTCGAATGCCTTTTGGAAGCCCAAATATGTTACATCCACTGGTTCCCCTTTATCTCTCCTGCTTGTTACCTCCTCAAGGAATTCTAATAAACGTTTCAGGCATGATCTCCCTTTGATGAAGTCATGCTGACTCTGCTTGATTAGATTATGCATTTCTAAATGTTTTGCTATCACATCCTTTATAATAGACTCTAACAGTTTCCCAAAAAAAAATGTTAAGCTAATTGGCCTATAGTTACCTGTTTCCAATCCTTTGGGACTTTTCCAGAAGCTAAGGATTCTTGGAAGATTACTACCAGTGCATCCACTATCTCTGCACCTACTTCCTTTAATATCCTAGGGTGCAACTTATCAGTCTTAAGCCCCATTAGTTTCTCTAGTGCTTTTTCTCTAGTGCTTTTTCTCTAGTGATAGTTATTGTATTTATTTCCTACCTCACTTTTGCCCCATGATTATTTAGTATTTTTGGCATGCTATTAGTGTCTTTGACCATGAAGGCTGATGCAAAGTATTTATTCAACTGTCATTTTCTGGTTCCCCATTATTATTTCCCCAAACTCATTCTCTAAGGGGCCTATGTTCACTTTGGCCTCTCTCTTCCTTTTTATATATTTAAAGAAGCTCTTACTGTCCGTTTTTATATTACTTGCTTGTTTACCCTCAAAGTTTATTTTCTTCCTCTTTATTTTTTTTTGGTCATCTTCTGTTGGTTTTTAAAACTTTCCCAATCCTCTGGTTTATCACTAATCTTTGCCACATTGTATGTTTTTTCTTTCAATTTGATGCACTCCTTAACTTCCTTGGTTAACCATAGTTGGTTTATCCCCTTCCTAGAATCCTTCTTCCTCACTGGGATATATCTTTGTTGTGAGTCATAAACTATTCTCTTAACATCTGCCATTGTTCATCAACCATCTTTTCCGCTAAACTCCTTTCCCAGTCCACTCCCGCCAGCTCTGCCCTCATTCCTTTGTAATTACCCTTATTTAAGTTCAGCACAGTTGTTTCTGATCCAAGTTTCTCACTCACATACTGAATGCTAAATTGTACCATGTTATGGTCACTGACAGTTTGGCGTGCATGCAACCGCCTCCAGTGATCTCAGAGGAAACAAAGGCCTGTTAAGGCCACTAATAAAGCAATTAAGCAATTTGACAAGGGTGCCTGTCCAGCCTTAAGGTCGGCGGGCAGGCGAAGATCCCAGACGGCCTTTGCATTTTTCATGAAATGTCATCCACGGGCGGGATGAGGTTTCGTGAAGGGTTTATTAAACGAATAAGTATTTTTTATACATTTCATAAACATGGCCCAGCTCATGAGACGCTGTCACATGAGGGGACATGTGTAAATTATTTTTTATCTTCTTTATTAAAAATTCTCATTCTGAAATTAATGTCCCTGAGGCAGCTCCGTGCCTCGGGGAGATTACTGCACTTTTTTGCATGCATGTGCGAAAGAGCACAGGCCCCAACTCTCCCTCTTCCCCCCACCCACAAAGATAGTGCTGAGCGCTACCAGGTCCGTGTCATGCTGGGCAGGCCTTAATTGGCCCGCCCACTTAAAAAGGCAGCATGCAGCCGATCATGGGCAGTGATTGGTTTCGCGCCCGCTCCCAACCGGCCCGCCAGATGGGGAGAAAATTCTCCCCTATGACTTTACTGATTGCTATTTTAACTGGTGGCTGGAGCAGGCAATCCATTAGAATTTACCTGCTAAATGGAGTTAATGGTAGGGACAGTGGGGGCCACAAGAAAACTACTTTCAGAAGTTGTGCTATATTCTAGCCCTTAAACATGCACAGCACTGGCCTGTGGCACAATCCATCGGATGTACTTCAGACACCCCTCCAAATAAACATGCTTATGAAATTTGTGCCACAGGGCAGTCAAGCATCTGGTGCCCCTCAGGGCATAGTGACTCATAAACCCCGAGAGCACATGCAAACCTAACACAAAGTCTGACCCAGGTTGTCAACTCGTTCAGTGTCTGCATGCAGTGCTGATGCACGGGAGTAGAATTTAAAGTGCTATAGTAGGCTTTAGTGCTGAGGCTTGCAGCCAGATATGGTCCATAGACACCCCTCACATGAGGTATACAAGGCACTGCATGAAAATATGTATATTCACACACAAAATAAGATTAATTAACAAGAGATGTTTATGACTCACAAGTGGGGCCAATATTCTGATGCATCACTTTATTCTGATATCAGATCCTGACGTTTTTACTGTTTTTTTTGGATTTTTAAATATCTGAGCAGGAAATTTATCAATATTACATGCAGACATTCACAGAATTTGCTCAGTGTTGCAACCAGTCTTCCCTACTTATGAAATGCAACTTTGATCTCATCCAAGCATTTTGTTTTGAAAGAGCATATTAGCTCATTACCATGTAGATAATCATTTAGCAAACTAATCAAGTGCTCACTGAAGTCTGAAACTTTGATGGAAAATTTGAACTGATCTCTCTAATCTTTCCTGTCATAAAAACCTTTGTGATTTATGAAGCATTTTTGACATTTGATTATACTGATCTGAATCTAGACTCCAGAGTTCCAAAATGTGCTAAAAGCCTTGAAGTCGAATTTCCATGAGCTTCTCCCTAGTCCACCATAAGGATAAGCACCATTTAAGCCATTTTCTGCTGTTTACCTGGCTACTCCCAAAATTACAGTGACATAGCACAGGAGACCCTAGCAAAAGAAATTAAATCCTAACCATCCCATCTGTTCTGTTACCCACAGTTATTTATTCTGATTCTGATTATTTCTGCATGGCATCCACAATGGGTGAATTGTGAAGGGAACCAGAAGCATTGTGCCAAAAAACGGTCGCAATACAATTTCCTCTGAGTTTTGGAGTGCTATCACCCCCTTTCTGCACAGCAGAGCTGGTGGAGATCTTCCCCAGGATTCCACCAGTGAGACAAACCCAAAAATACCACCCCCTGTTCTAACCTATATATAATATATATTACATATATATATATAGTATATATATATATATATATACACACATACAGACCTACGACAAATACAAGATTGCAATCCCTTTTGAGCAACTTCCCAGATATCTGGCTGTCTGCCAAGTCACAAGAGTGCACTTGATCAGCTATTCTGGCATGATTGGGATGGATTTCCACTTCAAATGAGCCAGACAGACAAAGGATATTAGTCAGCCAGAAAGGTAGCTCTGTTAATTGTTTCTCCAAACATGTTGATTAGATCCAGCACTGAAGGAATATCTACACAACAAACAACACTGTTCTTTCCACTAATCTGATGGATATCTGTGCACAGAATCAGTAAATATTTTGCTTTGCATACTTGCTGCTTTATACTGAAAGCTGGAGCCATAGTGAGAGAAAGGCATACAATTTCAAAGTCAAAGTTTGCACTTGGCTGATGGCCCATTTTCTGAATAAAGAAATATGCTTTTAAGATATAAGCAAGTTCGAAGCCTAATCAATTATACTTATTTGTCAGTAAAAGGAGAATAACTGTTCAAAAAAAGTCACACTGTGCCACTGAACTGATACAAGCAAACAAGCATTGGAGGCAATCAAAATAGAGAGAAGCATATCACAGAGAGGTATATAATGCAATTTCATAATGAAGGTAAATCTGTGCAAGACCAAGCTTATCAGAAGGAACGAAAACATGCTCTTTACTATTTATGAGATTTCAAGACCTACATTATGCCAAAGAGATCCCACTAAACACCCCAATTATCAGGTCTCTTCAGGCTTAGCCAGAGCTGAGCCAACAAGTTAAACCTTGTCACTGCCTTCAATGGTGGTACGAATCAAACCCATGGCAAAGGACACTCTTGCTGTACGATGAGGAAAACTGTAAGATTATCTATTGGAAACATCAGTACATATGTAAGGTATCAGAAAACTTCCTCCAATAGCTTGGTCGGTTTACCCAGTGAGCAGAAAGGTTCCTGGTGTTATTATCTACTTGTGCTGAGTTGGTTGATATCAGGCAGAAGCAGCAATAGTTGTTCTCCTTTGTGCCTCAGTGCCCCTGGTTTGGGGTAGGAATCTTTGGCCATGGTCCTCACCAAGGCTTTCCAGCAGCCTTCATGTTTTTGTCTGTAGACTTTGGCAATGATAGGATTGGACTCTTCTGCTCTAGGGGGTTGTTAAGCCTGCTGACATTCACCACCAAGGTTCACATAAATGCAGAATGACAATTTGGGTGAGGTACTAAAAGGCGACCACTCAGCCCAGTCCAGCATGGAGTCAATACCTGGCCATTCCAAGTAAATTACACTTCATGTGATCTCATGTATTGGTTATGTTCCATTTTTAAAATAGGCTCATTCCCCGTTGAAGAAGTTCAATAACAATGAGTTGAAACTGACTTTAAATTTCAATATTTCCGATCATTACTGACCTTGTATTTGACAGTTTAAAGCCCAACAAATCAAAATTATTGTAAGTTATATATTTACCTTATTGTCACTCTATCCAAACCTCATGGATTTCACCTTGAAACAAAACTAACTGTTAATATAGCAATCTACAAATTGAGAAAACTGATCAAGTAATGCTGTAAAGAAACAGACAGTAAAGTTAGCCAGACGGAGAACCTCCTCTAAAATTGACAAGACCTATTGAATGCTGGATCTTTAAAG
This sequence comes from Carcharodon carcharias, assembly GCF_017639515.1. Classification (NCBI taxonomy): domain Eukaryota; kingdom Metazoa; phylum Chordata; class Chondrichthyes; order Lamniformes; family Lamnidae; genus Carcharodon; species Carcharodon carcharias. The sequence continues at coordinate 62,860,573 of NC_054469.1, forward strand.
GAGATTCATGTCTTATAGGGAGAGTCCCTAGGTAAGTGTCGTGATGTAGATCCATTTCAATCCAGTCATGTGTGTGCCTGAAGATCCAGCTCTTTTGGTTGGAGCAGGTTACAAAAGATAGAAAAGACTAATACTAAATACAACTGAAAATTTAATGTCTTCAAGAGATATTAAATGTTATAAATCAGCAATTCCAGAGGGATAATCTCCAGAACCTCCTGAATTAAAGGTAAAAGGCTGCACAGTTTTGAACAATCTAGATCCCATTTAAATAGAATAGTTCCACAGCCCATACAGGTATTCTGAGGCAACATATCTCATTTCTGCCAATGAAAGATCAGTTTGCTCAGTCAAGCAGCAAGACAAGTCCAGAGGATTGACTGGGGAGGGGGGAGGCAGGGATGTAAACCAGACCAGTTGTAGGCAAAGTTATTTCATACCCTTGAAATTTTTGGGAGTCTGACATCCAACGTTTGATAATTTTTCTGCCTTATTTTTATGAGACTGACAACAGCCAGTTATGGACAGCCATAACTTTGTGTTATATTTGCTGGGGCTAAATAGATTTTCCACATGTTGTCAAAAATCGTAAATTATATAATGAAAGCAGGTGACATTATTTTATTCTTGCGTGGGATGTGGAGCATCATTGGTGAGGAAAACATTTATTACCCACCGCCAACTGCCCTTGAAGTGGTGGTGGTTAGCTGTTTTCTTGAACTGCTATAGTCCGTGCAGTGAAGGTGGACGCACAGTGCCGTTAGGGATGGAGTTCCAGGACTCTGGCCCAGCAACACTGAAGGAAAAGCGATAAATTTACAAGTCAGGGTGGTGCATGACTTGGAGGGGAACTTGCAGACAGTGGTCTTCTCACTCACCTGTTGTCTTTGTCCTTTTAGGGGGTAGAGGTTGTGGGTTTTGGAGGTGCTCTTGAAGGAACCTTAATGTGTTGTTGCAGTGTATCTTATCAATGGCAATTGCTACAACCATGGTGAGCCAGTGAAATAGGACGGTTTAAGGTGGCTGATGGGGAAAATCAAGCGGGTTGCTTATAGTCCTGGAAGGTGTTCAGCTTCTTGAGAGTTATTAGAGTTGTGCTCATCCAAAAAAGTAGAGAGTATTCCTGACTTGTGCCTTATAGATGGGGGACTAGCTTTGGACTAACTTTGAGGTGAGTTAATTACTCATTGCAGAATTCCCAGCTTCTAACCTGCCCATGTAGCCACCGTATTTATGTGGCTGATCTGGTTAAGTTTCCAGTCAAAGATGACACTAGGATGTTCTTGGTAGGGGATTTAGTGCTGATGATCTCTGTGAAAGTCAAGAGGAGGTGATTAGGCTTTCTCTTACGGAGGTGGTCATTACCTGGCATTTATGTGCTCAAATGTTACTTGACCCTTATTGTCCCATGTCTAATGCTGTTCAGGATTGGCTGCATGTGACCATTTACTGTTTCATTACCTGAGCAATCATCAGTGAGCATCCCCATTTCTAATTTTATGATGGAGGGAAAGTCATTAATGAAACAACTGAAGGTGGTTGGGCCTAGGACACTACCTGAGGGACTCTTGTAACAATGTGCTGGGGTGAGATGATTGGCCTCCAACAACCACAACCAATTTTGTTAGTGCTACGCATGATTCCAACCATTGGAGAGTTCCCCCCCTACCCCCCAACGCCAGCTGCCACTGACTCCAGTTTTGCCAGGGCTCCTTGATGTCAAGGCAATCACCTTCACCTCACCTCTGGAGTTCAGCCCCTTTGTCCATGTTTGGACCAAGGTTGTAATGAGGTCAGGAGCTGAGTAGCCCTGGCAGATTCCAGACTGAACATCAGTGAGCAGGTTATTGCCGCTTGATAGCACTGTCGACAACAGTTTTCATCACTTTGCTGATGATCGAGAGTAGACTGATGGGGCACTAACTGGCCAGATTGGATTTGTCTATGTGTTGTGGACAGGATTTCCATGGGCAATTTTCCACTTTGTTAACAAAATGCCAGTGTTGTAGTTGTACAGTAATAGCTTGGCCAGGGGCATGACTAGTTCTGGAGCACAAGTCTTCCGCAGTACATCCAAGATGTTGTCAGGCCCATAGTTTTGCTGTATTCAGTGTGCTCAACTGTTTCTTGATAGCACATTGAAGTAAACCTAATTGGCTGAAGTCTGGCTTCTGTGATGCTGGGAACCTCAGGAGGAGGCCAAGATGGATCATTCGCTTGGCACTTCTTGGTAACACATGCTTCAACCTTGTCATTTGCATTGGTGTGCTGTGTTCCCCCATAATTGAGGATAGGAATATTTATGGAGCCTGCTCCTCTGGTTAATTGTTTAATTGTCCACCACTGTTCATGACTGGATGTGGCAGGACTGCAGAGCTTCGATCTCACCCATTGGCTGTGGGATCACTTTGCTCGGTTGATAGTGTATGATGTATTAACACTCATATAGTCCTGTGTTGGTACCTCACTTACTAAATCTGCATGGTTCAACTTTTGGTTTGCTGCCCTACACTCCCCATTGCACCAGGGTTGATTCCTTGGCTTAATGTTAATGGTAGAATGAGGGATATGCTTAGTCATGAGGTTACAAGTTGTCATAGAATACAATTCTGCTGCTGCTGTTGGCCCACAGCACCTCATGGATGCTGCTTTGAACTGCTAGACCTGATCTGAATCTATCCAAGTTAGTACAGTGGTAGTGCCACACAATAAGATGGAGGGTGTTGTCAATGTGAAGACAGGGCTTTGTCTCCAGAAGAATTGTGTGATGGTCACTCCTGCCAACACTGTCATGGGCTGAGCCAGCTGTAACAGTTAGAATGGTGAAGTTGAGGTCAAATAGGTTTTTTCCCTAGGTTGTCATATATGTCCTTCAGGACACGGCCAGCTTGGTCAGTAATGGTGTTACCAAGCCACTTGGTGATGGACACTGAAATTCTCCACCCGGATAACATTCTGTGTCCTGGCTACTTCTTCTACGTTAGTGCTTCTTCTGAGTGTTGTTCAACATGTAGGAGTCCTGATTCACCAACTAAGGGACAATAATATCTGGCAATCATCATGGAGATTTTCTTGCCTCTGTGTGACTGGATGCCATGAGACTTTATGGGGTCTGTAGTCACTGCTGAGGGCTCCTAGCACCACTCCCTTCCGGCTGTACAGCACTGTGCTGCTGCCTCTGAAAGTAGTTGATAATCCCTTTAAGTAGTGCTTGATGGAGTTTCTTCCTGCTGCTGAATGAATGTTCAGCTTTGTGAGGTTAAGAAAAGACATTAGCTGGAGCCTTAAGATTGAGAAATGGCACTGGTACCATCAAATCAGCATTGTGCTAATTTGTTACTCTGCATTCTTCTGGTATATGCTCCTAAAGTTGTGCTGACACCTACACCAAATTGGCATATGGCGCAGTCTCCATTAGCAGTGTATGGACTCTGTTTGCACACAAATCGGCACCCATAGCTCCAAAAAGATGGGTGCTACAGAGTTAAATTTTCCAGCCTCTATCTTTAGGTGGCAGACTGGATAAATAGTTTTACTGAATTGTGGCACAGGCTTCAAACCTAAATAGATTTGTTATGTAACACTGATGAAAGAATGGTACATAGTGAGATGTATCATTCTCCCTGCATGTGATTTATAAAATGTTTATGAACCCTTAAATAGAAAGCCACTTGTAAACTCTTATTTGTAATCGTATCCTGGCTTAGCTAGATTAGACTTTTAAAATACAGACAACTACTACTCAGCGGTTAGTAGTGAGTTTCAGCCACGGGCTGCCTCCCTCCAACTTTATAATGTGACTATGGAGTAGATCTTGACTTTGTGGGCAGAATGTTCTGTCTGTTGGGTGGGCTGTGTGGGAGCGGGCGCAGATCCGATTGCCGCCCGCGATAGGGTCTGCACCGCCATTTTACGCAGGCGGGCCAATTAAGGCAGTGGGCGGGTGGCGGCGGGACTGCTATGACCGTCAGGTACAATGGCGACCCGGCAGCCTGTTTACAAGTCCTCCTACAGCCTTGCAAAGGCTGTCAAACATGGCCAGCAGAAGGTCTTCCCAGAGCAATGCAGGTGAGCAGGCGAGGGAGGGTAGGGCAGGAGCACTGTGCTCTTCGTTGCTCAGACGATTGCCTTGCTGCCCTCCTCGAGGAGATGGCAACACGGTGGGAGGTCCTTGTTCCCAGGGATGGGAGGAGGAGGCCCCCACTACATGACCAAACACGCCTGGGAGGGGGTGGAGGAGATCATGAGCTCCCGTGATGTGGTGCGGCACATCTGGATCCAGTGTCGCAAACCCTTCAATGACCTTTTGTGCTCTGGAAGGGTGAGTACCAGGTCGGCATTGGTCACTTAGCCCAACAGCTAGGCTTTCCCCCTGGCCGCAGCCCCCTCCCAACTCTGACAGCAGTTACTGCATTGAATCATTGACGGCCTGTGTCCTCCACCGGATGGGCCAACAGATATTGGCCATGCCGAGGTCACCTGAGAGGGTGGTGATGAGATGGGTTCTGCCCCCGCAGCATGTGGTACACTGAGACCCACATGACTGTTTCGAGGGCAACCTGGAGGAGCTGCACCTAGGCGCAGTGCTGGAACTCCAGGACATGTCAAAGTCAGGGTGCTGACATGCTGGGAGGGGAGCTTCCAGGTGGCGGGGCACTGATCCATCTGCTGCCTTTGCACTCCAAGTGCTTGCACCTCCTTGATTTGTAAGGTTGTACCGTGTGGTGCCACATGTGATGTAGGCAGCATGTAGCGAAAGGGGGTGGGGGGGGGAACAGGCCTGGCATCTTTGTGCGAGTGTGCGACAGCTGCAGGGTGAGGAGGCACTGGAGCCCTGCAACGTTCCAGTCTGGTTGGGGTGGGACGGCAGCGAAGAGATTCCAGGCACAAGTTGCACTAAACAGAGCTCTTTTCTCCTTTTCAGGAGAAGAATGTACATAACGCTGCCGCGTGGTTGAGGACTGGTGGAGGGCTGGCCCAGCTGGCCATCATTTCCAGCTTCGAGCAGGAGGCCCTCGATTTGGAAAGGCGCCATGTGCCCAGGTCCACCGATGTCAGGGAGGCTGGGGTGTCACATGCAGGTATGTTTGCCCAGCACTGAGGTCACCATTAGTGTCCCAGCAGGCATGACATTGCTGAATGTTCAGTGATTGAAGTTTGCAACATGGCTTGACCATTGCTTATGGAAGGATGAGCGCGTAATGATGCAGGGGACAGGGATGCACATTGACATTGTCACCACGTTAACTAATCAAATGTCCTTGTTCTTCCTTACAGCATCAGCGGAGCAGGGCTGGGAGGAGGAGGCACACGGGTCCCCTCTCAAACCTGAGGGCCCTGAAGTCTCTGACCCACCAGCATCACAACATCCCTGCCAGGCAGCAACCAGCGAAGATACTGGCACGTTGATGGGAATTAGATCATCGGCTAGTGTCTCGGGGCACAGCGGTGAGAGCACTTTACAGTCGCTGGAGGAGCTGGTGGAGACAGAGCGAGCCCATGGTGCCAGCAGTCAGAGAACTGCAGCGGCCCAGGAACATGCTCAGTCGGTGGCTGCTGATGTGCCCCCGGAGTTCCCCATGAGGCAGCAAACGCTGGATGTCCAGCAGGGTGTGCGGGAACATCTGGCAGAGATACATGAGGCTATGCTTGGCTTGGTCTCCCTGGTGGAGGAGTCCACACAGACCCTCGCCAATGCTATGAGCCTCATGGCCGAGCGCCATGCTTCCTCCATGGAGAGAGTGGCAACACTCATGGAGAGGCTCCTCCAGGCCTTTCCAGGCCTTCCTGGGGATGCGCGTGGACCAGCAAGCCCTCACATCGGTATTGACCTCAGCTGGTCAGTGGCAGTGTGGGGAATGGTCTGGGCACCAAGTTTCCCACTCGGTGCCCATCCATCCACGGTGAGCAGGGAGGTCCAAAGAGACCTCACATCGGCACAGCAGCTGCCTGTCATCCCTGCGGGCTCCTCTCAGGGCGCTCCAGAGGAGGGCGGCAGCTCCTCCGCCCCTCTGCCAGTGACCGTTGCATCCTATGAGGCTACGACGACTGGGGAGATGCCAGCTGTGAAACTGGCCACTCCCTCTCAGGCGGGGCCAGCACAGGCTCCACGGGCCAGAGGACGTCCGCCAAGGTCATCAAGGCCAACAGGACAGCAGAGTCAGCAGGCTGTCTCAAATGCCAGTGCCAGCAAGGGCACAGCACCTCTACTTAGCAACTGAAAGCGTAAATTTAAGGCACCTTAAGCACATCACAGGTTTCTCACTGGTGCTTTTGTTTTGCCCCACAATGAGGTCATGATTAGTTGATGTGGTGTTTAACACCTTTGTCATTTTGTTTCCTTAAGATCATTTTGCTATATCATTACATTTGGACATGTGACCATGGCTGAGGGTGCCTCTTTTCCTTTGCAGGTGGATGGTTACCCATGATGTTATGAGTGGGTTGTGTCACATTGAGTTTCATTGACAAGGCCCTTAGCTAATGTTCCTATCCAGGCAGATTTAGCACTCAGGTATCGAGTATGGAGCCTGCAGCACAGGCTTTTGTTGGAGGTCCATCTGTGGTGTTCTAGCTGAAGGTTCATTGGATTAAAGCCTCCTGGGTGTTCCTGCCTCCCCGGAGTAAGCCCGGGTCAGCGTCTAACCCCTCAGCATTTCCCTGTGCGTACTCATCCTTGGACTCACTGCTGGACTCATCGTGTGCAGCTGGAGCAACTGCGTCTACATCTTCTTCACCCACAGTGTTGCCCCTTTCCAGTGCAGGATTGTGGAGAGAGCAGCATGCAACCACCATCAGCGACATGCGATCTGGGGGGTATTGGAGTGCACCCCCTGAGCAGTCAAGGCAGCGCATCTTGAGAAGACCGATGGTTCTCTCCCCCACAGCCCTTGTGGTGCCGTGGCTCCTATTGTACCGCTGCTCAGCTTCTGTTCTTAGATGGCGGAGAGGTGTCATGAGCCGCCTTCTGAGGGGATAGCCCTTGTCATCCAGCAGCCATCCATCCAGCTGGGCTGGAGCACTGAAGAGCCCCGGCACCTGGGAGTGTCTGAGGATGTAAGTGTCATGGGAGCTGCCTGGGTACCTTGCACAGACTTGTAGAATCTGCAACCTGTGGTCACACACTATCTGCACATTCATGGAGTGGAATCCCTTCCTGTTGACGAAAGCACCAGGTTCACCTCCTGGCGCCTTGATGGCCACATGTGTACAGTCTATTGCACCCTGGATGCAGGGGAAGCCAGCAATGGCCGCTAAGCCTCTGGCTTACTGTGTCTGGCTGGCCTGGTCCCAGCAGTAGTGGATGAAGGTCAATGCACATCTGAATAGAGTGTCTGTAACCTGCTTGACACAAGTGTGTACAGCTGACTGGGAGACACCGCAAAGATCATCCACCGAGCCCTGGAAAGAGCCAGAAACATAGAAGTTGAGGGCAACTGTGACCTTTAGAGCCACTGACATGGGGTGTCCGTCCACACAGTTTGCAGAGATCTCAGGCCCAATCAACTGACAGATACGTCTCCCTTGAGAGATGGAGCTTCCTTTGGCACTGCACACCAGACATATTGAGGTAGCTGCTTTGCCGCCTGTATACCCTGGCGCCAGCGTAGTGGCATCTTCTGCGGCCCCTTCCGCCTTGGACTTCCTGTTGGCCCTGCACCTCTCCTCCCAAAGGTGGCTCCCCTAGAGGCGGAATGTGCACTCCTGGCCTCCTCCCCCTTCTAGCCCTTCTTTCCTCCTCAGAGGAGGTGCCTCCAATGGAGAGCACAACTCCCATTCCCAGGCTAAAGGAAAGCTTCCTGAAACCTTCAGAGTGCTGCCCTGAAGGTTGTGAGTCCTGTCCAAGCAGCTGGTCTGAGTTTTGAAGTATTTCCGCTCACAGAGGCCAGTATCAGTAACTTTTCAAATTAAACATCTGACTGAGCACATTTGCGACCCCGCTGACCCCTCTTATCCTGCCCATTTATACCAATGTCTCCTACCCGCCTGCCCATTGTGCCCATGTGATGGCCTGAGATTGCACGGGCCCTGAAAAATCGCCATCAATTGGTGCCTCAAGGGCGTTAAGTGGCCCATTAATTAATGGCGGGCGCGCATCAGAGATCAATGCACACCCACCCACCGAAATATCGCCTGACATCACCGCATGTCATTTTACACGTCGGCATGCGGTGCCCTCCCCCACACGCCAACGGGAAAATTCCGCCCAGTGTGATAGTGTAAAATAGGCAAAAATGATTCAACAGCTAGTTTTACACCCGTCCTGATTAGTATTTCCTTGACTTCAATGAAACTAAAAATTAGGAGGGATATGAAACAGCCTGCTGACTTACTAACTATTATATAAAGTCAAGGCCTACCATATAAAGCCTAATTTGAAGACTCTACCCACTGAGTTGTCAATAATAGATGACTGCGGCCAATTACAGACGTGCTCCTTTTCCGTTGGTCTCGGAATCAGCTGTCAATCAGAGACACTATCCTCGGGGTAATGGCCTAACTGTTGATTTGTAACTGGGAAGGCTCCTTTGTGCAGAACAACATTATAAACAACAAGGTCACACAATGGTATAACGAACAATGAGGCCATCTTTAATAATATCACATGATATTTTGAACTGTAAATAATGGCTCCTTGGGATGTAATTTAACACTTCAAACTCACACCTCTGTAAAAACGTAGTTCAAACTGATGATGAGGATGATTTGTGCAGCCTCGGGAGTTAACCCCTTACATGCTGAATCTAGCATTACAGGATTGTACAGTAACTCTTATTAAAAATTCAGCACAGGAAAAGCTCCCTTGCCACAAATATGTTGAATACATTTGCAAATTTTGTTCAACAGGATGTGCCTGATGTTTCCATCACTACGGGCAACAGCACATGCTAGGCCTCCAGCTTTCTTCCTCATAGCACCACACTGGTGGAACCTGGAAGGACAGGCTGACAGCCCTGGAGCAAGCTTCAGAAATACGAACCAACAGCAACTCTATGACCTTTCTGTACTACAGTAAGTTGCTGGCCTCCCCTTGCAGTCCAGGCCTTGATATGGGAACTTAGAAAGAACACTAGAATAGGATGATACAAAGAAACACTGGAGTACAGTATTAGGAAAGAATACGGGTTGGAATGATTGTATTAAAATAGGCTGTTCAGTGCCCTGGTGTTTTTTATTCATGGAGGTTATAATCATGTAGGTAAAGATACAAATATTTGGTGCTATTGGTTACAGGGTTGATAATGTCAAGACAGAGGATGTGTTGTCATGAGGTAGGATGGCAGTGGATTGACTGAATATGTCATTATTTGCAAGTGAGAGGGGAGGGGCACAGGCTTTGGTGTGAAACATGGACTGTGGTACACAGGAGAGAAAATTTTGGAAATGATCAGTCCTCTGACATCCCTTGCAGCAGTCTAGCAAGGACTTTGCAGAACATAGGTCAACTTGATAGTCTGCTCCATGTAAATCTGGGTCTAGCTGAGAGGAGCTTCCATAGCAGCCATGTCAAGGTGCAGCTCTTCCAGAATGATGGTGTTGTGAAAGGCACAGCAGGTTATAATTATTCGGGACAACAGAACTGCAGCATACTGCCGATCCCCTCTTAACCTGGTGTCAACCTTGACTCACTAGTAGCGCTCTTGCCTGCAAGTCAGCAGGTTATAGCTTCAGGTCTTCCTGCACCAGATCATAGAAATGCCCTATTGTCTCTTGGTAAAGATCATTCTTCTTTACCAAGCTGCTTACATGACCTGTGCTACCTGTATATTCACTGGTGAAGGGGTATTCAATGGGGAATAGGATAATACCAGGTGGTCTGCATCCATCTTAAATGGTAACTGCTGCACATTTGCTGCATCTTGTGCTGCACTTCTGAATCTTCTCCATTGTAATAATGGCATGCAGTGTAGAATAAAGGGTTCACGGATGGGATATGCCAATATATGACATAGATGAAGATGTATCGCTGACATCAGTCAGTCATGTGTTAGACTCTCTCGACAGAGAAGTTGGAACACCACGCCTAGGAACAACATGCTACCCTATAACTTATTTAGATGTAGTATTAATAAACTATTAAGCAGACACCATAGTATGACTTCTTTCTTTTCATTCATGGGATGTGGGCATCGTTGGCTAGGCCAGTGTTTATTGCCCACCCCTAATTGCCCTTGAGAAGGTGGTGATGAGTTGCCTTCTTGAACTGCTGCAGTCCATGTGGTGTAGGTACACCCACAGTGTTATTAGGAAGGGGGTTCCAGGATTTTGACCCAGATATACACCTGGGGCAGAATTTTTAGGTCGGCGTGCAGGCGTGTGCCTGACCCGATTGGATGCAAAATCACGTGAGATGATGTCAGGCGAACATTCAGATGTCATCCCCAGCTCGTGCGATATTTCGGTCAACAGGCCTACCAATAATTAGGAGGCCAATCAAGGTAATTAAAGGTGCTATTGTCTCCGATTTTCCGTGGTCCATCCAACCTTACAGCCAGGCGGACTTTGCATTTTTCATGAAACCTCATCCAAAGGCGGGATGAGGTTTCTGTTATTAAATGAAAGAAAAAGAAAAATCTATAGACAGCGTTTTCATCATGTACACATTCAGGTGACTGATTGTAATGGTTGGACATTTTGTTTCCAATTTTAAAAAGTTTATTTAATGCTTTTCAGGTCTTCAGCTCCCTGAGGAAGCTCTCTGCCTTCAGAGTGCTTTCTGTCAGCCCTCGCCTGCGCCTGTGCTGACGTCAGTGCCCACCCTCTTCCCACTCCTACCCCGGCAGCGCTGAGCTTCTCAGCGCGTGTTTCACGCTGGCTCCTAATTGGCCAGCCAGTGTGAAATTGCGGTCGGGAGCCGATCGCGGTTGGCAGTCCGTTCCATGGCTGATCCCAGACCCGCCGATTGCGCCCGCCCACCGACCTAAAAATTCTGCCCCTAAATATTACCCTCAGTGTACACCCGAGGTCGACGCGGCCGGGAGCGGATGTAAAACCCGCTCCCGGCCATGATCGCGCTGGGAACACGATCTTATGTTGGCTGTTCAATTAATTAATTAATTAATTAATTCTACTTTTAGGCCATCATTTGCACCTTTTCAGTCTTTAATACTATCATTACCACTCCCTTTGTCCTGTGCCCATGACATCCTTGTCAAATGTCTCCTGAGCTTCCATCTATCCCTGACCTTCTATTTTGCTCCACCTACTCCAACCCCTCTCTTCAGCAGTATAAACCCCATAACATTTCTACCTCTTTTCAGCTCTCAAGAAGAATCATACGGACTCAAAACGTTAACTCTGTATGTCCATAGATGCCGTATGACCAGCTGAGTTTTTCTAGCATTTTCTGTTTATATTTCAGATTTCCAGCATACGCAGTATTTTCCTTTTATTTTAGCAAAAATGTAAATTGACTTACCTGACCAGACTGGAAGATGCACAAATCTTCACGATGTATAGTAGATGCACTCGACTGATCATCTGATGGGTCACCTGACACTGTCAAATGCCAGGGGGCCCTTTAAGTTCTGGCCATTACCTTATTCCAGGTGCCTGAAGCCTCCGAGACTGGGGATCCCACCCTCCAGCACTCTTTGGGCGGGATGACAGTCTGTAAGCCACCTTTGCTGCTAATCCGCAGCAATTAGTGCATTATTGGGCGTGCACTGACAGCGGGCCAGGAAGTCGGAATGTGCCAACTTCCAAGTGCGGAACCTGCCGTCAGTAGCAACCGTATTATTCAGCCCCATGAAGTCTGCAGAGAGAAGGACCATCTCAGAACATGCACGAAAAGCCATATCTCCTACTGAGACATCTGTATGGGAGAAGCGGCATACACAATCAAGGTAATTGAGACTGATGGGTGGATTCTGAAAACCTTTCAGTGAGTTCACCCTGAGGCAGTCAGAGCAAGTGCTGAGAGAGCATTTTTCCTTTGTCGGGCAGGCTTGGCAGGGGCAGGGGCAGGGGCAGGCAGTCGGGAAGCTGACTGCTGCCTGCGATCGGGGCCTGACTGCGATTTCACGCTAGCGGGCCAATTAAGGCCTGCCCAGCATGAAACGCACATGGCAGTGCACAGCGCTGCCTGTGTGGGGGGAGTATGGAGGGCAAGAGCACAAGTTCGCGTATGCACGTGGGTGCGTACTGGAAAAGCTCACTGAAGCAAAGAGCTGCCTCAGGGAGATGGAGATTTAAAACATTAAAAATAAAGATTCTAAAAATGTTATAAAACATGACCTTCTGATGTGACTCCATCACATGAACAGGGACATGTTATTAACACAATGTTAAAATTTTTATTTTATTTTTATTTGCTGTTGGAAACCTCAACCTGCCCGTGGATGAGGCTTCCTAAAAAATGCAAAGGTTGCTTGGCCTTTTTGCCTGCTCACCAACCATAAGGGCGTCCACCCTACCAGCATTATTATTCTGGCCCAAGCTTCTGTAGAGCCAAATGGCCAAAAAAAAAGAGGGTAGGAAAGGCATTCCGATGCTACAGAAGTAAGTGAAACATTTGTTTGCATAAAAAGCGACACTACACAGACTTGCGTCAATTCACCAGGGGAGGCAGCACCTCATGAATATCATTACCAAATGCTGTGCAGGGCACACAGGTAGCACCGCCCTCTACTCTTAGGGAATGAACATAGTTTGAGGCATTACATGGATGAATATTTGCCCCTCAGTGTTTAAACTTCCAAAACACTTGACAGTCATACATTCCTTACTCCCACCTTTATCACGTGATCTTGGCTGCTGCCTGTGCCTCATGTACCTCAGTCTAATTTTTCCAGAGTGCAAAAGCCATGCAAACCCAGGAAACATGCAGCTGCTTCCTCACTGACCCTCAATGTGATATATGCAATGCAAGTCAATGGAATGTATATATTTTTTAAATTGAGATGTAAAATGGGCTGCCAATTCACAATCATCCTTTTTATACTACTGCACATAGAGAAAAATAATGCTGCAGAGTACAAAGGAACACAGGACAAATGTTTTAAAGGTGCATAATGCATAATGACATCTACCAACTTACCTGTTTCATATTCATCACACTGCAAACAGCAAAGAAATTCACTCCCTTGGTTGTTGTAGAGAGGAATTAAAATCTGTACTGGCTCTGGCAAGTTTAGAAGTTCAAGTCTGATTTAATTAGAATTTAATTAAATTTAAATGTGCGTAATAAGTATTCTCCATTAGTCATCCCTTTCCACTGAAATTAAAAACAAATGCAGAGAAGAAACTTTAGGAAAGTAACAATCAATATTAACTAGACTGGGAGCTTTCAAACTACTATGAAAATCAAAAAAACAAGTGCAGTTCTCCCTTCATGCAAATAACACTTGTCAGTGTAATTGTAGGCGGTGGCAGAAAATCTGCCAACTTTGAAAACATGACCTTTTGTGCCTAAAGAGCTTTCTCAAAGGCTTAAAAGAGGAAGTAAAGTACAGCAAAGCACGCTCCCACATAAATGTCCCATTATTGTTAGTCCTTGTTCCATTAAATTGAAAGTTATAAATGGTTCATTAATAGTTTATAAAAAAAAATTGTTTTCCCAATAACAAAAGCAGGTGCCAGGATCCGAGCAATTTTTTGCTGATATTCTCATAACATCTATTGTGAGGAAGTGATTGTGAAACTTACTTCCTAAATACTAAAGCTGTGCTGGCATTTAGCTATCTCAGTGACTTTTTCTTCATAAATGCTTCAAATTCCCAAGGACCAAACCAAGACAAACAATTATAGAAGCACGAAGAGCTGATCAAGCAGAAGTCTACAGAATTACGAGAGGTTATGACAGGCTAAATAAGATAAAATTATTTGACCATTACTGAAAAAAGCGACATGTCTAAGCTTTTCGTCTTGCACTCATCAGGACACTCGCAAGAATACCGATATAAGGAGAAAACAACAATTTATACTGTATGTGAAAGAGTGCTAATTGGTTGGCAACAGCATTTATATTGGTATTCTTGCAAGTGTCCTGGTGACTGCAAGACGAAAAGACATGTCTCTTTTTTCAGCAACACTCAAGTTCTATACTACCAAATAATTATAAAACTATTCCCAACATTCAACAAATCATTAGCCAGAGGATTCAACTTTGACATCATCACCAAAAGATACAAATGGGGGTGTCTGCAGAAATCTTTTAACTCAAAGGGTCATCAGGGCATGGAACGAAATCTCTTCCAGAAACAACGATGGAAACAGAATCCGTATAAAGTTAATAAAAGCTAATCAGATAAATAATGAAAAAGAAACATTGTTAAGGGTGTGGGGGAGGGGAATAAGCAGATAGTTCTTTCAGAGAGCTGGCACAGGCAACATGAGCTACATGGCTCCCTTCTAGGTGTAAAATATGATGAATTTGACTCTGCACAGGGAAGCAGTGTTGAGAGCAGTCAGCCCATCTGGATGTGGTGGCAGGGAAACTCAGCCCACTGCTGGGTCTCACTCATATGCCACTTGCCAACCTCCAAACCAAAACACCTTTCAAGCTGTTAAAATTGGTTGCTTCACAAGCCAAGGTAAGCGCATTGGATGGTTCAAGGTGGAAAACGGCGATCGCGGGGAGGCCAGAGCAGGGGAGGCCTAAGCACTCCTGATCCTCCTGGCCCACAAGGAATTTTCAAAAAATTAATCTTCTGGTCCTGGATCCAGATTCTGACAGCCTTGGCCTACAGGGGAAGCCACCACTGCTCCCCAACTCAGGCCCCAATTATTTCATTGGAGTTGGACCAACATGTTTAAAGAAGGGCCCCTCCGACCTCAGTGCCTTTGTCACCTGCAGTTTGAAATGGCAGTCAGCCACACTGTGGCAGGAACTGAACAGGTAAGTTGCTCGCTTCATTTTAACTGTCCCCACGCTCAGCCAATCAGCTTCAGCTCTCCCCTCATATTCCTACGATGCTACAAGGATATGAGAGGAGGGCTAAAAAATGGCGGACAAATGAGATAGATTCCAGGGCTGATTTTACAAATGAACACTGGGAACGTACATCAAGAAGCCATGGGTAGAAATTTGTGAGGAATAATTTTTTCAGCTTCCATGCCAGGAGTATGCATTTGCAAAATCTATTTTTCATTGTCATGGTCAGGATAATGAAGTTTAAAGACATAGTTTAAGATTAGCAAGCATAAGTTCAAAAACATGGACTCACCTGGCAACAGATAATCTAAAGTGAGAGAAGGGAAGAGACAATGTTTCCTGTACTTTCATTACCCTTTTGGTACAATAAGCTTTTCAATATTTGGAGATTGAAGAACATTGGATGGAATCTTCTGGTCCCGCCAGCAGCGGGAATTGTGGCGGGCAGGGCACTTAAATCGACGGGAGGCAATAATGTTTCCCGACGGTGGGATAAACAGTTAGAATTTTGTTCTCCCGATTTTCAAGGCAGGATAAAGGCAGGTCGAGCTTCCCGATGAACAATGTCTGGAACCACATTTGCATGCATTAACATCACATGCATGATCATTAAAAGGCTTCCTCACCAGAATTAAGTTCGCCCTCCAAATTAAGTTCTCCGCCAGCGAGAATTTAGAACGTTTAATTTTTCGACTGTATGTAAGTGGTGTGCACCTGGTGAGCTGCACAACTTTTGAGGTCAGTAGATGTTTCTTTCGCCTTCTTGGGGATCTTGCATAAGAGTTTTGCATGCCGGTAGCAAAAGGTGCACTGAGGCTGAATACAGGAGGAAGGTGAAGGCTGGAAGGGTAGAGCAAAGGATGGACAGGGAACGCAGACTAAACAGGAAAGCGGGGTGGGGGAGGGGAGAGTGTCCAAGGAAAGGGGGCGTGGAGAGTGCCCAGTGAAGGGGTGAGAAGTGGCGTAGAGGGCAAGTCGGTGCTACCAACTGTGGGGACTGAACTCAGGGTACTGGTGTCAGGAGGGGACAGTCACAGTCAGAGGGGGGAGTGGGATGCAGTGGGGTGGCAGGTCCAGGATGAGAGTCTGGTAGGTAAAGGTCTCATGGGTGGGGTCACGGAAGGGGATTAGACAAATGAGTTGGATAATGGGAGGAGTCAGGGTCAAGGTGAGCATGGGGACGGTAACAGGTATGGCTGTGAAGGGAGGGAAGGCATGTGGAGGTGGATTGTGATAGGGTTCAGGCTAATGGGGGGAGGTTCAAGGGTGAAGAGGTGAGAGGATTGGTGATATTGGGTGGGTCAAAGGTGATGGGGTGGGGGGGAAGTTGGTGGGTGACATGGTGAAGGTAGAAGATGGTGGACTAAGTCTGGAAGGTGATGCACACCATTTTTCAAATCTAACCTTGAACCATGCAGTTAGTCAGGCAGTGAAATCCCTCAAAGTAGGAGGAGGATCTTTTTGGGTGGATAAAGTTCAAGGTCAGCACAAGTGGCTGACTAAAAGGACACCATAATAATTATTAGGCAACTGATTGTCAGTCATGGTCAGTTGTGTTCTCCTCTCTGTGGTGAAGCCCACACAGCAGCAGGTTTGTTCCTGACTCATGGGTCTTATAACATCGAGATCCCAGCCAGGTGTGGAGCTGCCGTTTATTGTTTGCAACTTAGCATCTGATGCAGTCAGAGGCAGGGATGAAGGGAGGGAGGGAGGCGGATGTCTCCAAGGGGCCTGGCTGGTGGATGGCAGCCAGCTCGCAACTCCAAACCTCTATCCCCCTGGGCGAATGGTCATGGCTGACAAGAAATCATGCGGTTAGTCTTTCCATACTGCCAAGGCAATCCTCTCTCTATAGAGTCTCAAGGATAGTGGAGACAAGCAGAAAAGTGTCCACGTGAGGGCTCTTAACATGGCTCTAATCACCCTGCTCAAAGAGCAATGTCTCCATGCGTAGTCATGTATGAACGAGAGAAACACCCATCTCTAGTCCTCCAGGATGTCCTTCACCTGGAAGGAGTGGGGCGGGGATGTCTGGATGGAGGTCAGGTGAAGGGCTTAGCACTGACCTGCTGGCTTTGAGATGGAGGGAAACCTGTAAAGGACACGCTCACTAAATGTATCACTTCAATTAGTTCACCCATCCACTGAGGCATTGATGGTGCAGGCTGCAGGCAACCCTGCCTTGGTAATGGCCTCATCCAGATGAGGAGGTGGAAGGCCCATCACCAGTTGGCACAGGGCCAGGAGGAGCAAGGGCCTGAACAGCAAGAGGCAACATAGACCACTGGTGAACATGGACCACAGCAACGGCGAGCATTGGCCTGACCATGCTTGTATCACCGGTGGTAGTCTTATCTACAGATGAGCAAAAGACAATTCTGGAAGCACCCTTGAATGTCCTGGGATGTGGCTGCTCACATCAGCCAGCTTCTCCAGTACAAGCTGCAGCTGCAAGTTTTCTGGGGCAGAAACGCAGAGCTCCTGGCCTGCAGTGAGTGAACGTGTGTTCGGGTGCCCTTTAAGTATGATGCCAGGGCCTTGGACTCCATGGGGCAGGCGACTTCCTCCCTGCCCCACCACGAGATGTCCGGATGGAGGCCAGGCAAAGGGCTTAGCACTGGCCTGCTGACTTTGAGATGGAGGGAGACCTGTAAAAGGCATGCTCACTAAACGTATCACTTCAATTTGTTCACACATCCACTGAGGCATCAATGGTGCAGGCTGCTTGCGGATGCATAATTAATGAGCTGAACATCAAAAGATCATGTGTTCAGCCGTCCTGCTGTACGGCGGGAATCATACCTACTTTCCCGCCCCCCCGCCCCCCACCGGACTTAGACTTCAGAATAGAAGATTACGCCCATTGTGTTCTTCATTACATTTTTGTAGTATTAATTCATCAAATTTCAACATCTAACATATATGAGAAGCCAAGGATTGCATGACAAAAAATACTCGTGAAAAAGTGCCGCAGTTCTTCAGTAGGATTCATGTTCTGCAAGCAGCACTTTCCCTACTGATTCTGTCAAATTGTTGTTTACACTGATAATGAAAACTCAATTTGCATAATTTGCGTCAAATTGAATTTTTCCGCCCAACTGCATATTACAATCTAGTTATGCACTAACTAGCAACCATCAATTGCAACAAAAAACACAGCAGCTTTTGGGCCTGTGAATGAACATGATGGGCCACAAGATCATTATTGTACTAAAGTCACAAACAGAAAACAACGGGGTTAATTTTCATGTAAGGCAGACAATGGGCAGGGTTATCATTCCACCTGCTTGATGGATTTAAATAGGTCCAATCGTAAAATTTAAAGTGGTGAGCTGATTGTGCGAATAGGCAGTTAACCATGAGAGAGCGGAATATCCAGCTGGCTACAGGAAGTGGAGTTTTCACTGGTCTTTTGCGCAAGCCATAGATGCAACTTTAACTTCCCTTCCCAGCTTTATGCTGGCATCATAACAGAGACAGTATCTCCCTCCACACAGTTCATTGCTCACCTCGACCCCTGCAGTTAAATGCTAGTCTTGTGTTCCTGAATCGGCAGCATCACTGATTTTCTGATACTGCCATGGAGCTGCTCATTGAACAAGTCAGGGCAAGGAAAAAGGTCCTCTTTCCCTCAGATGGCAGTTGAGTGTCACGCCAAATAAGTCATCGTGCATGATGAGGGGTGACCGAGCAAGTCCAGCACCTTGCTACAATGTCAGAAACATTTAATCACTTTATCAGGATTGTCAAGACCAGACTTGGCTTCGCAATTCTCTTAATCTGAATCGAGCTCTGCAATACCACACTTTCCCCCAACAGAACTAATTCTTCCTCCCTTGCTGTTCAAGCCTCTCCTCCAATTACAATAGTGCCTTCTGCTTACACTCATACACTTGCTGCTGCCTCACAATTGGCAAAAACAACATTCTTTTATTTTGTTTGGACTTGATTTAATTCTCACCTCTCTGTTAATTTTTTTCATATTTCACACACACACACTTTCTGTGATCCAACAGTTTTACCCCTTTGACCACACTTCTTCTCAGTGTGTACACAAATCTACACAACTCTTCTGCAGCTCCCAGATTAACCTGCTGCCAGGCTTCTTATGGGGCAAGCTGGCAGGCAACAGAAGAACAACTGGAAGAACTTGGAGAGATGCAGCCAAGGTGCAAACTTACACTCTATTTAGGCCATCGCCATTGTAGGAAGGCACAGATCATCCCCAAATGTTTACAGCAATTTAGCTGTGATAGTAGGTGACGCTCCTTCAAATACAGCTGGAACTGACCGTTTCCCATCCTGTACATCTTATCATTTGTGGACAGGTCTAGGCAGTAGCAGCAGGAATTTACAACACAAGATTACTTGCATGCCAAACAGTGGAAGCAGTATGCAATAGGCAAGAGCTAAGCAATCTCACAACCAACGGATCAGATCTAAGCTCTGCACTGCTTCCGCATCCAGTCGTGAATGGCAATGGTCAATTAAACAACTCACTGGAGGAAGAGGCTCCTGAATATCCACATCCTCAATGATGGGGAAGCCGAGCACATCAGTGCAAAAGGTAAGGCTGGAGCATTTGCAACAATTTTCAGCCAGAAGTGCCAAGTGGATGATCCATCTCAGCCTCCTCCAGAGGTCCCCAGTATCACAGATGCTAGCCTTCAACCAATTTAATTCACTTCATGTGATATCAAGGAAGGGCGGAACTTTGGATACTGCAAAGGCTAAGGGCCCTGACAATATTCCAGCAACAGTACTGAAAACTTGTGTTCCAGAACTTGCCACGCCCCTAGCCAGGCTATTCCAGTACAGCTACAACACTGGCATTTACCCGGCTACGTGGAAAATTGCCCAGGTATGTCCTAAACACAAAAAGCAGGACAAATCCAACCCGACTAACTACCGCCCCATCAGTCTTCTCTTGATCATCAGCAAAGTGATGGAAGGTGTCATAGACAGTGCTATCAAGCATCGCTTACTTAGTATTAATCTGCTCACTGATGCTCAATTTGGGTTCTGCCACGGTCACTCAGCTTCTGACCTCATTACAGCCTTAGTCCAAACATAGACAAAAGAGCTGAACTCCAGAGGTGAGGTGAGAGTGACTGCCCTTGACATCAAGGCAACATTTAACCAAGTGTGACATCAAGGAGTCCTAGCAAAACTGAAAGCAACAGAAATCAGGGGAAAAACTCTCCACTGGTTACTGGTTAGAACCATACCTAGTACAAAGGAAGATGGTTGTGGTTGTTGGAGGTTAATTATCTCACTCCTGAAACATCGCTGCAGGAGTTCCTCAGGGTGGAGTCCTAGGCCCTATCATCTTCAGCTGCTTCATCAATGATCTTCCTTCCATCATAAGGTCAGGAGTGGGGATGCTTGCAGAATGTTCAGCACTATTCATGACTCCTCAGATACTGAAGTAGTCTGTGTCCACATACAGCAAGACCTGAACAATTTCAGTCTTGGGGTGATAAGTGGCAAGTAATAATTGTGCCACACAAGTGCCAGGTGATAACCACCTCCAACAAGAGAGAATCTAACCATCTGCCCTTGACATTCAATAGCATTACCATCACTGAAAATCATTTTTTACACATGCCACTATACTCTATAGGCTCATTGGTTCTTGACGGTGTATCAATGGGCATGGAAGTGACATAGCATGGCACAGGGGGCCATGGCAGGGGGTGGAATGGCACCGCTTGACATAGTGGCCATGAGGAACCATAGGGGGAGGGTGGAAGGGCAGGGCCTGGCATATGGGGCATGAGGGGCCCATAGGAGGTAGGCGCAAGAGCGGAGCTTGGCATAGAGGGCATAAGGATCCTTAAGGATGGGAGTCATGGGTTGTCCTGGATGGGGCAGGAGGAATGTTTGGGTGCTGAGGGGGTGTGAAAGGTGAGGGCTGGAGGGCCTTAGTGTGTCTATTTTAACTGGGACAAAGTCCCACGGCACTGAGGCAGGCCTTTCAAACAGCCCCTGTGGCTGGTTCCAAACTTCTTACCCGGTCAACTGGCCCGATTCCAGCTTGCACCCAACCCCCAGCAACGAAGATCCCACCTTTGCGGGCACTTTCTCCTGAGGCGGGCGGACCAAGATGGGAATTTTCCTGACTCATGCTTCCTGCCTTGAGGATGAAAATCCAAGCCAGTGTCTCTGACAATGCAGCACCCCTCAGCACTGCACTGGATTGTCAGCCTAAATTATGCGTTTCAAACTAAACAACAGGTGCTTGACCCTTTGGTGTTTAGACTGGAGTAGAGTATGTTACCACAATGCAAAGTTGGCTTATGTGTGGATGTGAAATTTATGCTTTACAAATCACCTCCCTCTTCCAGAGTTTGTTCCATGAGTTCAATATTCTGAGTGTAAATAAGCTGTTGTTTTTCTTAATCATTAATGTTTCTCATTGTCCAACTGAAATAGTATGTTTACTTTAACAATGTATCATTTTTTGCTGAACTGTAATCTGTCTCTGTCTTTATCCAGTGTTAATTTGGTTGGTTTCTTAACCCTTTCTCCACAGCATAACTTGCGTACATACCTTCATGATGATAGCATACAGAAATTATATAGCTTCTGAACTTAAGGGGGACAAGGCCTACTTAGTGTTACTGTTAGACGATTGGAAGAGAGCAGAGTCCTATAAAAATCTTACATTATCACAGTCACTGCCTTGCATGCAATGAACCCCAGGAAATGTCGTTCTTTTGTGATTTAAATTTGAAAAAAAATCTATATTCAGGAAGAAGACTTGAATTCTACAAAACACTTCATTTTCTAGGTATTTATTTTTACTTTTTATCCATGTGGGCCAATAGAAATGGTGTTCCCTGTGAATAATCAGATTGTTTCATAACCATCTCTGCATCTGACCTACTGTGATAAATTATATCTGTTAATACAAACAAAAATAGTGGCTGTACCACAAAGAAAATAAATTATATACAGTGGGATGAGAGAGGTGTCAGATTTCTCTGTAAAGAGCAGGGAAAACAGATTATTTTATGATTTCTAGTGAAAATAGATAGGCCTTTACAAAAGTAAAGAGTCTGCTAGGATTAACCTGTTGGCTGATTTGTGTGATTTCTTCCTATCACAATATATCTTATATTGTTGGTCCTGGCACTGATTAGTCAACTGCATGCAAGATGTTTCAGAAAAATATATATTTTAATTTGCTGAAAGTTTAATGTCTTATTTGTTATCAATTTAACTCTGGGCCACTAAGACTATTGGGCATTATCAATAATAAATGGGACAATGTCTCGCTGCTCTGTTTTTTTAATTATCACTCAAGAAGTGGGTTTCAATTTGGTTTTAAGTGGGCATAAACCAAAAGCTCAAACTCCTCTTTATTTGGCACCAGCTGTTACGAATATGATAATCCCAGCCAATGGGTCCAGAAGATTTTGTGTGTCCACTTCTTTCACCCACCATTGGCGGACATGCATTTAGCCACTTGGGCCATAAACTCTAGAATTTAGAATCCAAACCACTGCTTCATGTAAAACTTAGCTTAAAGCTACCTCTTTACATTTTGTCACCTGTCCTAATATTTCCTTCTTTGGTTCGGTGTCAAGTTTTATATAGGAACACAGGACTTAGAAGCAGGAGTAGGCCATTTGGCCCTTCATGCCTGCTCCACCATTTGATAAGATCATGGCGGATCTGATTGTGGTCTCAACTCCACTTTGCCACCTATCTCTCATAGCCCGTGACTCCCAAGTTGATCAAAAATCTAACCCAGCCTTGAATATATTCCACTGATTTCTGGGGAAGAGAATTGTACAGGCTAACACCCCTCAGAGGAAAGATTTTTTCTCATCTCCGTTTTAAAAGGGAGACCTCTTATTTTTTAAACTGTGTCTCCTAGCCCGTTAGGCTAGGAATCCTGAGGCGAGTAACTCACCTCCTGAGTCCCCAAAACCTGTCCACCATCTACAAGGCACAAGTCAGGAGTGTGATGGAATACTGTCCACTTGCCTGGATGAGTGCAGCTCCAACAACACGATCCAGAACAAAGCAACGGCACCACATCCACAAACATTCACTCCTTCCACCACCATTGCACAGTGGCAACAGTGTGTACCATCTACAAGATGCACTGCAGGAACTCAACCAAGGCTCCTTCGACAGCACCTTCTAAACCCACGACCACCACCATTTAGAAGGATAAGGACAACAAACACATGGGAACATTACAACCTGGAAGTTCCCTTCCAAGCCACTCACCATCTTGACTGTGAAATATATCACCGTTCCTTCACTGTTCTGGGTCAAAATCCTGGAACTCCCTCCCTAACAGCACTGTGAGTGTACCTACACCACATGGACTGCAGTGCTTCAAGAAGGCAACTCACCACCACCCTCTCAAGGGCAATGAGGGGATTCGACACCCAGATCCCATGAATGAATAAAAAAAAGTCTCCCTCAGAAGAAGGAACATCTTCCCGGTATCCACCCAAACAACTCTCCTCAAAATCGTATTTGTTTTGAAAAGATCACCTTTCAGTGTTATAAATGCCACTGGATACAGGCCAAACCTATTCCACTTTCTTCAAATGATAAGCTCTTCATCACAGGAATGAGTCTATTGAACTGTTTCTAATGCAATTATATATTTTTTTCAAATAAGGAGAACAAAATTGTACACAATGCTAAAGATATGGTGTCACTAAGGCCCTGTACAGCTGCAGCATATCTTCCCTATTTTTATACTCCATTCTCCTAGCAATAAATACCAACATTCCATTTGTCTTCCTAACCACTTGCTGTATCTGCATAACAACTTTTTGTGATTCATGATCCAGGACACCCCAGGTCCCTCTAGACCACTGAGTTTCACAATCTCTCTCCATTCAAATTGTATACTATACTCCATCTGCCAAATTTTTGCTCACTCACTTACCCTATCTATATCTTCTTATCAACTCTTTACCTCCTCTAGACAACTTACTTTGCTACCTATCTTTGTCATCAGCAAATTTAACAACCATATATTCTGCCCCTTCATCCAAATCATTTATATCGATTGTAAATTGAGGCCCCAGCACTGATTTCCGTGGCATTTAACTAGTTACAGCTTGTCAAACTAAAAAACACCCATTTATCCCTACTGCTTGCTCCCTGTTGGCTAACCAGTGCTAATATTAATATGTTATTCCCTACACCATGAGCTCTTACTTTGTGTAGTTTTAGGAAATAGAGATAGTTTAACTAAGTTATATGTGTATTTGGGTGTGTTAAGAATAAGGTATATCTTTCAGTTTAGGTTTAATTTTTTTTCTATTTGTGGGTTAAAAGGTGAAACCTGGGATCTAGTTTCATTTTTGAGTGGAGACAGCAGGTCTAAAGCTCTGTTTGAAGACCTGCATTTCTAAAGAGTTTTATGACTCCTGAAGAGAAGTTAAAACAAACACAAGAGTAGAAAAAAACTGTGCTGTTGCCTAGCAACAGGGGTCCAGAGAGGGAGGCCCCACCCACACAAACAGAGAGAAAAAGCAGTAGTTTGTGTTCGGTTGAAAGCAATTTGAGTTCAGTTGAAAACAGATGCCAGAGAGAAGGGCTGGACAGCAGAGGGGCAGATAGCAAGTCCCAAACTGAAGTTGAAGCCAAGACAAGAGAACCTGGACAGGTGAGGAAACTGCAGAAGCAGGTTACAGGAACTAAGGAGAAAATCCCAAGAAGACTTTCTAGTCAAAGGAGGGACAGGAACATGGAAAAGTTAAGAGTGAGCAGCAGATGAAGGCTTCAAGCTTCAAGAAAAGAAAAGCTGCAGGAAGCAGATTTAAAGCAAAAATGGCTTGTGAGAAGTCAAAAAGTCCAAAGAGACAGCTGAAGGTCTATAACTCTTTACTATGGCATGTGAAGCAGTGGTGTACAGTTGGCACAGCTGAGCATTTGAGAGAGAGTACGTGGAAGGAAGTTTGAAGTCACATGGCAATCCAGGGGAGAGAAACATCTTAAGGAGAGTTCGAAACCTTGGAGGTGGACCCGCGCAGAAGGCCTCTGAGAGAAAGCATCGGTTTGGGAGAAGATTCCAAAGCGAGTTCTTAGAGAGTGGAGATTGGAAACCCTCGTGTGAACGACGGGGTTCCGTTAAGACTGTTGGCTCACGGTGTGACAAGTGTCTGGGGGAGTTGAGGAGAGATCCATAGCATCTGTTTGGGGTGACATCTGTCACTTGGTTTCAGAGTGTGGTGTGTCTGATCATGGATCACCTATTGGTTTGCATGGACCATGTACTTACTGTGAACATTAGATTGTAAGATAACTTTTGTACTTGTGTTATCCTTACAAATCTGTATATATCTTTAAAAGTAAAGTTGTGGGTGAGGAAGTAATGTAAAATAGTTCATCATTTTTTGCTCAATAAATGTTTTATTCTTTTGTTAAAAATTCATCAGCTGACCTCTGTGACTTTGTTCAGTAGCCACTCTTCACATATCTAAACAAAAAAATAAAAGTTAGGATCCACCCTGGGATCAGGCTTGTCCAGGAGTAACTTAGCTGGGATCAAAACAGTAGTAACCTTTAATGTGGCACCTTATCAAAAGCCTTTTGGAAATTCACTTGCACCACATCTGCAGGTTCTCCTCTATTCACCTTCCTTATTACTTCCTCAAAAAACTCTAATAAATTGGTTAAATATGTACTTCCTTTGACAAAGCCATGTTGACTCAGCCTGATCCTATTATGAAATTATGCGTGTCCTGATATAACCTCCTTAATAGTCTGTGTACGTGGCTCTTAATTGCCTTGGGGATGTCTTACTACATTTAAAGTGCAAAATAAATGTAATTTGCTGGCCAGGATTTTCCCCTCGGCAATTTGGGGGTGGGGCCTGCTCGCCGAGGGGAAAATGACATGGGATGACGTTGGGAGGAACCCTTTAAATATTCACGAAGGCGGACGGACAACGAAATCAGCTGTCCACCCGCCGACCTGTCAATGGCCAATTAATTAACCTTATTAAACACCCTGCCTGTCCAACCTTAAGGCTGGCGGGCAGGCCAGGAGCACCAGCGGGCTGCAGATTATTAATGAAACTTCATCCACTGGTGGGATGAAGTTTCATGTCTGTTTTTTAAAAGTTTAATAAATTTTGTGTGTTTATTAACATGTCCCATCTCGTGACATTGTCACATGAGGGGAACATGTTAATAATTTTAATAATTATCTATTTTTAGAGTTTACTTACTTCTCATGAATCTCCCTGAGACAGGACTTTTCCTCAGGGAACAGTGTGCTCTTTCACGCACTTTGACAGTTGGGGATTCCCTCCCACCCTGGAACAGGAAGCACATAGCCACTTCCTGTCGGGCAGGCCACTGGGTGGGCCTTAATTGGCTCGCCCACTCAGAATGGCAGCGGGCCCTGTTTCAGTGGCAGGGTTCGCCTGCCCGCCTGCCAGCCAAGGGCTAAATTCTGCCCGCTGTTTTTGTTGTTATTAAATGGTGGTGTGCAAACTGGAAATATTGATGCCGTAGAAATGTTTTTCTGTTAGCTTTATGAGACATTAGAATAAAGATTTCTATTAACTGTATTATCATCCTTACACCGAACGGTCTATTTCAGTCAATTTTTCCTTTCCATTTATTTTAATGCTCCAGTCAAAATAAGAGAAAGAGGAAATTTATTCAAGCAATTCTACCAATTCTTGGGGCCGAGTTGTCTTATGGGAGGAGGTCTTGTGGTGCAGTGGTAGCATCCCTACCTCTACGCCAGAAGCTCTAGGTTCATGTCCCATTTCAGGACTTGACAGCCACAAAAGTGCTTTCATAATGTGGCCAAACAGGTTGCTTATAAACCTGTAAATCCCTCCAATATGCCTGATGGCATGGAGTAAGAGCAGGAGAGTTTCCTGGTCAGCCGTACTGCAGAAGGCAATGGCAAAACACTGCAGTACATTGGGCAAGCATAATCATGGACCAATCCAGTGGAAGTCCATGGTTGCCAACCCCTCTTAGGGATGGTATCTGAAGGAGGAGGAGTAGTAATCCTCTGTAGCGCACTCTGCTACAGCTGAAACAGAAGTGCTTGTTATCTATGGTGGCATTAACATTACCTCCATGAATACAAAATTCATTCAAATTTGACAAAAAAAAGTATTAGTTTTAATGTGTTTTTTCTGTATCTTCTCTCCTCCTATATCCCTCAGTCTCCTGGGATCATGCACCATCAATGCCTGTGATGCCAGGCAGGTATTCGAATTTCAGAGTTTCCCAGGTGCTATACCGGTTGCCAAACCTTGGGCTGGATTTTACAGCTCCCCCCACTGGGCACGTTTTCAGCGTGATGCTATGTAAAATGTGACGGTTGCCTAGCCCACCATCTTCTTGCCCACCCAGTCCTCGTAATACGGTAGGTGAGCAGGGGTCGAAATCCGCATACCCGCCATTTTGAGGAAAATCATTAATGGGCAGTTGAGCTTGTCCTCACAAAACCTTGACCCTAGGGAATCCGATCCCTTCCCGCCCTAAATCCTGGGGCTTACCTTAGTCCAGGTCTTCCGGGATCCACTGCCCTTTTTCTCGTGTCCTGCGTGCAGTGTCTGCTTCTGGTGTTACTGGGACTGTTACAGCTGTCAGCCAATCGCATTGACTGGCAGCTTTTAAGAGTGGGACTTCCTCCTGCTTGAGGGCTGGAAGTCCCACTCTCTGCTCGTTAAGGCTGTTGCCGGCAGCGTGTTACTGCTGCAGGGCGGCCTTATTTTTAAGGAGGTCGGTTTGGAATCAAATTTTGTAACAAGGAGGTGAGCAATACACCCACCACCCCCCCCCCCACCACTCCCGGGCCCCTGTAAAATGCAGCCCCTTGTATAAAAGTGACCGCGGGTAACTCTCCTCAATTATGTCTCACTGCCTGTAAGAAAGCAGCTGATTTATGCCAACAATAACATAACTGTTGACAGCTCAAGTCATTGAGGATTAATTTGGAAATAGATGTCCCACCACTTCTGTGCAATCCAATGGCTGTGCCAGTTCTCCAATAGTTCATGTGATGGAGATTAGTGCAGTGAGTCAGAGGATTGGTTTTAACACACAGCGAAGAATCTAGAGAAAGCCCTGAGTAATACCAAAAGGTAGGCCAGCAAGGAGTCAGTAGGGAAAAAAAGGAACCCAGTGAATTAGTTGAGCACTGAAGTTACAGAGCTGGTGGGAAATGAAAGATAATGGAATGCAAGGTTTCTTAAAATGTTCTCCTGTAAAGAGTGGCCAGTGATTGCTTGAAGAAAGCCTTGATAATTGTTTTAAGCATTTGCCAGTGCAGGTTACATGATGGGAAATAAAACACTCTACACTTAAAGGGTGGGAGAGATTTTGAACTCACTTTGATTGTCAATTTAACTCAGAAATTGTTAGATTTCTGTGAATCAAATGTATTAAGGGATGTAGAGAAAGGACGGGCATAAGCAGTTAGCTCACAGATCAACCATGATCTCACTGAATGATGGAACAGGCTTGAGGGGCTAACTGGCCTATTCCTCCAACTATGTTCCTAGCTTTTTTTGAACCAAAGGGGAGACAATGGCTAGTGATATTGTCACTGGAATGGTAATCTAGAGACAGACAGTAATGCTCTGGGGACCTGGGTTCAAATCCCATCATGGCAGATGGTGGAATTTGAATTCAATAAAATATCAGGAATTCAGTCTAATGATGACTGTAAAAGCATTGTCAGTTGTCATAAAAACCCATCTGGTTCACTAATGTCCTTCTTTTGAGGAAGGAAATCTGTCATCCTCATCTGGTCTACATGTGACTCTAGACACACAGCAATGTGGTTGGCTCTTAAAAATGCCATCAGGAAATGGCCTAACAAGCCATTCAGTTGTATCAAACTGCAAAAAAAAAAGTTAATGAAAATGGACCACGCAGCATCAGAAATCACAATGGCAAAGCCCTCCTTACTAACATGTGAGGGCTTGTGCAAAAATTGGGAGAACTGTCTCACAAACTAGTCAAGTAACAGCCTGACATAGTCATACTCATAGAAACATACCTTACACATAATGTCCCAGGCACCACCACCATTATCCCACTGACAGGACAGACCCAGCAGAGGTGGCGGTACAGTGGTATTCAGTCAGGAGGGAGTTGCCCTGGAAGTCCTCAACATCTGGTCGGACCCCATGAAGCCATGGCATCAAATCAAACACAGGCAAGGAAACCTCCTGCTGATGATCACGTATTTACCCCCAGCCTGTCCTCCCCTCAGCTGATGAATCAGTGCTCCTCCATGTTGAACACCACTAGGAGGAGGCACTGAGCGTGGCACGGGCGTAGAATGTACTCTGGGTAGTGCACTTCAATGTCTATCACCAAGAGTGGCTCAGTAGCACCACAACTGACTGAGCTGGCCAAGTTCTAAAGGACACAGCTGCTAAACTGGGTCTGCCGCAAGTGGTGATGGAACCAACAAGAGGGAAGAACACATTTTACCTCATCCTCACCAACTTATGTGCTGCAGGTACATCTGTCCATGATAGTATCAGTAGGAGTGACCACCATGCAGTCCTTGTGGAGACAAAATCCCATCCTCACATTGAGGATACCCTCCATCATGATGTGAGGCACTACCACCGTGCTAAATGGGATAGATTTTGAACAGGTCGAGCAATTCAAGACTGGGTAACCATAAGGCACTGTGGGCCATCAGCAGCAGCAGAATTGTACTTAACCACAATCCATAACCTCATGGCCTGGCAAGTACCCCACTTTGTCATTACCACAAAGCCAGGGAATCAACCCAGGTTCAATGTAGAGTGCAGGGGAGCATACGAGGTGCAGCACCAGACATACCTAAAAATGAGGTGTCATTCTGGTGAAGTTACAACACAGGACCTACATGCCAAACAGCATAAGCAGCAAGTGATAGACAGAGCTAAGTGATTCCACAACCAACGGATCAGATCTAAGCTCTGCAGTCCTGCCACATCCAGTCGTGAATGGTGGCTGACAATGAAACAACTCACAGGAGGAGGAGGCTTCACAAATACCCCCATCCTCAATGATGAGGGCAAGTAGCACATCAGTGCAAAAGATAAGGCTGAAGCATTCACAATAATCTTCAGCCAGAAGTGCCAAGCTAATGATCCATCCCAGCCTCCTCCGGAGGTCCCAGCATCATAGATGCCAGTCTTCAGCCAATTCGATTAATTTCATGTGATATCAAGAAATGACTGAAGGCACTAGATACTGCACAGGCTATGGGCCCTGACAATATTCCAGCAATAGTACTGAAGACTTGTTCTCCAGAACTTGCCGCGACCCTAGCCAAGCTGTTCCAGTACAGCTACAACACTGTCATCTACCCGGCCATGTGGAAAATTGCCTAGGTACGTCCTGTATGCAAAAAGCAGGATAAGTCCAACCCAGCCAACTACCGCCCCATCAGTCTACTCTCAATCATCAGTAAAGTGATGGAAGAGGTCATCAACATTGATACCAAGCACTGGGGAGGTGGTGGCATAGTGGTATTGTCAATGGACTGCTAATCCAGAGAGCCAGGGGAATGCTGTGGTGACCCCGTTTGAATCCCACCATGGCAGATGGTGGAATTTGAACTTAATAAAGTATCAGGAATTAAAAGTCTGATGATGACTGTGAAACCATTGCTGATTGTCATAAAATGCCATCTGGTTCGCTAATGCCCTTTAGTGAAGGAAATCTGCTGTCCTTACCTGGCCTACATGTGACTCCAGACCCAGAGCAACGTGGTTGACTCTTAAATGCCCTCTGAACATGGGGAATGGACAATAAATGTTGGCCGAGCCAGTGACGCACACATCCATGGACGAATAAATAAAACCCTGCTTGCTGACACTCAGTTTGTCTTTTAGCAGGTTCACTCAACTCCTGACCTCATCACAGCCTTGGTTCAAATATAAACAAAAGAGCTGAACTCCTGAGGTGAGGTATGAGTGACTGCCCTTGACATCATGACAGCATTTGGCCGAGTGTGGCATCAGGGAACTCTAGCAAAACTGGAATCAGGGGAAAACTCTCCTCTGGTTGCTCTCGTACTTAGCACAAAGGATGATGGTTGTGGTTGTTGGAGGCCAGTCATCTCAGTCCCAGGACATCACTGAGGGAGTTCCTCAAGGCAGTGTCCTAGGCCCAACCATCTTCAGCTGCTTCAATGTGCTTCCTTCCATCATAAGGTCAGAAGTGGGGATGTTCGCTGATGATTGCACAATGTTTAGCACCATTCGTGACTCTTCAGATACTGAAGTAGTCCATGTCTAAATACAGCAATATGCAGGCTTGGGCTGACAAGTGGCAAGTAATCTTCATGCCACATAAGTGCCAGACAATGACCATCTCCAACAAGAGAGAATCTAACCATCACCTCTTGACATTCAATGTCATTGCCATCGTTGAATCCCCCACTTTAGACATCTTGGGGGTTACCATTGACCAGAAACTGAACTGGACCAGCCATATAAATACTATGGCTACAAGAACAGTTCAGAGACTAGGAAAGGCTAGGAATCTTGTGGCGAGTAACTCAACTCCTGACTCCCCAAAGCCTGTTCACCATCTACAAGTCAGAAGTGTGATGGAATGCTCTCCACTCGCCTGGACGAGTGCAGCTCCCATTCAAGAAGATTGATACCATCAGGACAAAGCAGCTGCTTGATTGGCACCCCATCCACAAGCATTCAGTCCCTTCACCACCGACGCACAGTAGCAACGGCGTGTGCCATCTGCAAGATGCATTGTAGGAGCTCACCATGGCCCCTTACACAGCACCTTCCAAATCCATGACTGCTACCATCTAGAAGGACAAGGGCAGCAAATACATGGGAACACCATCACCTGCATGTTTCCCTCCAAGTCACTCACCATCCTGACTTGGAAATACATCGCTGTTCCTTCACTGTTGCTGGGTCAAATTCCTGGAACTCCCTTCCTAACAGCACTGTAGGTGTACATACAGCACATGGACTGCTGTGGTTCAAGGAGGCAGCTCACCACCACCTTCTCAAGGGCAATTAAGAATGGGCAATAAATACTAGTCCAGCCAGCGACATCCACATCCCATTAGTGAATAAAAGATAACAGTCTAAGTGGAACCTGTGGTTCAGGTATCTAAAACAAGAGGGCATAGACACTATATGAAATAAAACTTAGCTTCAATAGATATAATAATTCAGAAATAAAATTAGATGCAACACCTGTCTTATTCCCTCCCCTCTTCCAACCATCCAGGGCTCCAAACACTCCTTCCAGCTGAAACAGTGATTTACTTATACTTCTTTCAATTTAGTAAACTGTATCTCTTGCTCACAATGCAGTTTCCTCTACACTAGGGAGGTCAAATGCAGGCTGGATGATTGGTTTTCGGAATATCTCTTCAGTTCACAAGTGTGTTCATCTTGATTCTGTGCCTCATTCCCACTGTGAGCACATTCTGTTCTCAGCCTCCTGCACTGTCATGAATATGTGTTTTATGCCAAATAACGATATTTAAACCACTAGCTAGAAACCTGAACTTGAACTTTTAAAAAAGACAATTTTTGAAAATCAGCGAAAGCCCCCAAAATGACTTGAACTCACTGCCCAAGATGGCTAACTTAAATTTGCATTGTATGCATTCCACATTCCAATTCATGGGAGTGGAGTCAGTCTGTCTACAAAAAACATCAAAGACAATTACTTCAGGGGAGTGTGAAGGACCCACATCTCCTGTTTCATTGGCAAGATATCTATGGCAATCACCTGAGGTATTCAACTGTTGGAGATGGGTCATTTAGACTAATAGCTTAGAAAATGGGACCCTGGCTAAATTAATTACAACACATGAGCTAATTAAATCATCTTTGGAATACACGGACAATGTATTTATTTTTAATTCCCTGGTATTTGGAGAATGAAGGTCACATGACAAGCCAACCCTTTGTATATCTTAAACACATTTTCTCAGCAGAACTAAGGATAAGCAGCTTAGGGAGACAATCTAAGTAGGGTCCCTGCTTGCTCCTTTTTTCTCCAACCCACCTGGTAAGCTTCGAGCTCTGTTTGCTGACTGTGACTATCCAGGGAGGCCCTGCTGCCGACAGAGATTTCTTAAAAGGATCCACCCCAACTGCCATCTCCCAAAGAATAACGAACACAGTCGTCTACAACTTCAGATTGGGAGCATCAAGAACATCGAGTTCAGTCTGAAGCCAGCCAAGTCACCAAACGACAGATTGTATAATCTTTTACTTTTTATGGACTTTTAGTTTGGCCAACCTGTCCTTCCCCATTCTGTAATCTGTATTTGTGTATGTGTGTGTGAATGTCAGTGTGTGTTTTATTATTTTACTTAGATCGCTTTAAGTATAATAAAGCTAACCACTTTCTTCATTAAACTCAAGGAAACCTATACTATTGATTATTTTATGATCACAGTGCATAAATAGTTAAATATTCACTGAATTGACAAGTATATCCTTTACAAACAACAACAAAACCTGTTGTGGTCAAACAAGTAGACGGCAAAAAGGGGAGCCATTCAACCCCTCCTTACCCGGTCGTAACAGTGGCGCTGGGCTTCTGGTCGCTTGTCATTTTAATTCTCTGCCCCATTCCTGCTCTGAGCACTCTGTCTTCAGCCTCCTACACTGTTCTAATGAAGCTCCAGGGACAGTACCTCGTCTTTCGATTAGGCACTTAACAGCTTTCCGGACAACACTGTATTCAACAAAGAACAAAGAAAAGTACAGCACAGGAACAGGCCCTTCGGCCCTCCAAGCCTGCACCTATCATATTGCCCGTCAACTAAAATGTTTTGCACTTCCGGGGTCCGTATCCCTCTATTCTCATCCTATTCATGTATTTGTCGAGCTGCCTCTTAAACACCACTATCGTACCTGCTTCCACCACCACCTCTGGCAGCGAATTCCAGATACTCACTATCCTCTGCGTAAAAAACTTGCCCTGCACATCTCCTTTATAGTTTTCTCCTCTCACCTTAAATCTATGTCCCTTAGTAATTGACCCTTCCACCCTGGGAAAAAGCTTCTGACTATCTACTCTGTCTATGCCACTCATAATTTTGTAAACTTCTATCAAGTCGCCCCTCAATCTCTGTCGCTCTAGTGAGAACAATCCGAGTTTCTCCAATCTCTCCTCATAGCTAATAACCTCCAGACCAGGCAGCATCCTGGTAAACCTCTTCTGCACCCTCTCCAATGCCTCCATATCCTTCTGGTAATGTGGCGACTAGAATTCCACGCAATATTCCAAGTGCGGCCTAACCAAGGTTCTATACAGCTGCAGCATGACTTTCCAGCTTTTATACTCAATACCCCTGCCAATGAAGGCAAGCATACCATATGCCTTCCTGACTACCTTATCCACCTGCGTTTCCACTTTCAGTGACCTGTGGACCTGTACACCCAGATCCCTCTACCCGTCAATGCACTTAAGGGTTCTGCCATTTACTGTGTAATTCCTGCATGTATTAGACCTTCCAAAATGCATTACCTCGCATTTGTCCGTATTAAACTCCATCTGCCATTTCTCCGCCCAGGTCTCCAACCAATCTACATCCCCTTCACTATCTACAACTCCTCCAACCTTGGTGTCGTCTGCAAACTTACTAGTTAGCCCAATTACATTTTCCTCCAAATCATTTATGTATACCACAAACAGCAAAGGTCCCAGCACTGATCCCTGTGGAACTCCACCCTAGTCACAGCTCTCCATTCAGAAAAGCACCCTTCCACTGCTACCCTCTGTCTTCTATGACCAAGCCAATTCTGTATCCACCCTGCCAGCTCACCTCTGATCCTGTGCGACTTTACCTTCTGTACCAGTCTGCCATGAGGGACCTTGTCAAAGGCCTTACTGAAATCCATGTATTTAACATCCACTGCCCCTCATCGTCAATCATCTTTGTCACTTCCTCGAAAAACTCGATCAAGTTAGTGAGACACGACCTCCCCTTCACAAAACCATGCTGCCCCTCACTAATACACCCATTTGCTTCCAAATGGTAGTAAATCCTGTCACGAAGAATCTTCTCCAATAATTTCCCTACCACTGACGTAAGGCTCACCGGCCTGTAATTTCCTGGATTATCCCTGCTACCCTTCTTAAACAATAGAACAACATTGGCCATTCTCCAGTCCTCTGGGACCTCAATTTCAGATCACAACTGCTCGCCTTTTTCATACAGGAAATATTGATAATGATTTTGACATTGTATTTACATCTTCTCCAGACCTACCTTTCTTTACCTGTAATCATTCCTTTTGTCACTTAATCACTCTTGCCCTCCACTTTCACACCTTCCCTTTTGTTCATTCCTCCCCTCCCCCTTTCTCTACCTCTGTACTTGTTAAAACTGGTCATCTTTCTAATTTTCTTCAGTTCTGATAAAGTCATCAGCCTGATATGTTTACTCGATTTCTTTCTTCACAACATTTGCTTTTCTGCTGAGTATCTCCAACATTTTCTGTTTTTATTTCAGATTTCCAGCATCCACAGTATTCTGCTTTTGTACAATAATTTAGATTTGTTTGGTCCATGCTCCCCCCCACACCTTTCCTACCCTTGGAGGAAACAAAGGTGTCAGGTGTCCTTGGTGGCAATACTGCCCCTGAGTCAGAAGTTTGTGGGTTCAAGTTCTACGTGAAAGTCCAGGGATTTGAGAAAAAGATCCAGGCTGACAATTCAACGCAGTACCAGGAGAGCACTGCACTGTCAGAGATGTTGTTCTTTAGATGAGGTGCCCCGTCTGTCCTCTCAGGTGAACATAAAAGGTCCAATACATTATTTCGAAAAGCAAGAGAGTTCGCAGAGTTATCCTGGCCAATATTTATCCCACAACCAACATTACTAGAACAGATTATCTGATTGTCATCTGTGGAACCATTCTAAGCCAAGTTTCCCACAGTAGAACAGTGTTCGTACTCCAGAAGTACTTCATTGGTTGTAAAGTGCAGTGGGCATCTTGAGGTTGGAAAAACACGATATAAATGCAAGTCTTTATTTCAGTCGCAGCACTCTGACTAGACCAGGTTATAGAAAGCAATTAGAATCAAATAACACAGCCGACAGCAGAGCAGATACTTTTTAAAATAATCTCATATAAAAGCTTCACCTGCATTGGTACAACATAAAGGTCAATTTATTCATTGATCTTTATTCATTTTTCATTGATCTTCAAATATCGGCAGACAAGCAATCTTGAAGAAATTAAGAAAAAAATGTCAATAATTCTGTGTTTAACTTGTTATAAATGTGTTTACTGAACAGGAACAGGAAGGCAGAGAGCATATATATAATGGGGGGGGAAATCCTGTGGTGTCATTATATCTCTGGAAGTGCAGCAGGCCAAGAATTCTACCACACGCTTCACTGCAAACAAAATCCCAGGGATCGGGTCAAAATCCCAGAGATGGCAAAGCCTTCAACATCTACATTGTGACACTGACACAGAGCGTTTGGAAACATCTGCTTCACCCTCCATTTTTCGGAGTGTGTAAATGAAGCAAGATCCTGGAAGATCCAGGTTCTGTGCCAAATTGTGACCAAACTTGTAAATGTGAGGCTAATGCATTAAACAGATAAATCATACAGTATCAGACCCGCAATACTTAGGTAACTATTATTTTACGTTGAATACAAATCTACAACAAGGTTTAAAGGTGCACAAGATGTTCTATTCACCAAAATCACCAATGTGCCTGCCGCAGATGCATCTGTCCATGACAGTATCGGTAGGAATGACCTCTGCACAGTCATTGTGGAGACATTGAGGATACCCTCCATCATGTTGTGTGGCACTACCACTGTGCTAAATGGGATAGATTTTGAACAGGTCTAGCAGCTCAAGACTGGGCATCCATCCATGAGGTGCTGTGAGCCATCAGCAGCAGCAGAATTGTACTTGAGCATGATCTGTAACCTCATGGCCTGGCATATCCCCCAATTTACCATTACCATCAAGCCAGGGAATCAACCTTGGTTCACTGAAGAGTGCAGGAGGGCATGCCAGGAGCAGCACCAGGCATACCTAAAAATGAGGTATCAACCTGGTGAAGCTATAAGACAGGACTACTTCCGTGCCAAACATCATGAGCAGCAAGTGATCGACAGAGATAAGCAATCCTACAACCAACGGATCAGACCTAAGCTCTACAGTCCTGCCACATCCAGTTATGAATGGTGATGAACAATTAAACAACTCACTGGAAGAGATGGCTCCACAAATATCCCCATCCTCTATGACGGAGGAGCCCAGAACATCAGTGCAAAAGATAAGGCTGAAGCAATTACAACAATCTTCAGCCAGAAGTGCCGAGTGGATGATCCATCTCTGCCTCCTCTGGAAGTCTCCAGCTTCACAAATGCCAGTCTTCAGCCAGTTCGATTCATTCCATGTGATATCATGAAACGGCTGAAGGCACTGGATACTGCAAAAGCTATGGGCCCTGACAATATTCTGGGAATAGTACTGAAGACATGTGCTCCAGAACTTGCCACGCCCTTAGCCAAGCTGTTCCAGTAGAGTCACAACACTGGCATCTACCTGGCTATGTGGAAAATTGCCCAGGTATGCCCTGTACACAAAAAGCAGGACAAATCCAACCCGGCCAATTACCGCCACATCAGTCTACTCTCCATCATCAGTAAAGTAATGGAAGGGGTCATCAACAGTGATATCAAGCAGCACTTGCTTAGCAATAACCTACTCACTGATGCTCAGTTTGGGTCCCGCCAGGGCCACTCAGCTCCTGACCTCATTCTAGCCTTAGTTCAAACATGGACAAAAGAGCTGAACTCCCAAGGTGAGGTAGGAATGACTGCTCTTGACATCAAGGTAGCATTTGACCAACTGTGGCATCAAGGAGCCCCAGCAAAACTGGAGTCAAAGGGAATCAGGGAGAAAAGTCTCCGCTGGTTGAAGTTATACCTAGCACAAAGGAAGATGGTTGTGGTTGTTGGAGGACAGTCATCTCAGTCCCAGGACATCACTGCAGGAGTTCCTCAGGGTAGTGTCCTAGGCCCAACCATCTTCAGCTGCTTCATCAATGACCTTTCTTCCATCATAAGGTCAGAAGTGGGGATGTTCGCTGATGATTGCACAATGTTCAGCACCATTAGCGACTTCTCAGATACTGAAGCAGTCCATGTCCAAATGCAGCAAGACCTGGACAATATCCAGGCTTAGGCTGATAAGTAGCAAGTAACATTCAGGCCACACAAGTGTCAGGCATCTCCAACAACAGAGAATTCAATCATTGCCCCTTGATGTTCAATGGCATTACCATCACTGAATCCCCCACTATAGACATCCTGGGGGTTACCATTGATCAGAAAATGAACTGGACTAGCCATATAAACACTGTGGCTACAAGAGCAGGTCAGAGGCTAGGAATCCTGTGTTGGGTAACTCGCCTCCTGACTCTCCAAAGCCTGAGCACCATCAACAAGGCACAAGTCTGGGGTATAATGGAATACTCTCCACTTGTCTGGATGAGAGCAGCCCCACAACACTCAAGAAGCTTGACACCATCCAGGACAAAGCAGTCCGCTTGATTGGCACCACATCCACAAACATTCACTCCCTCTACCACCGACGCACTATCTACAATACAATACAATACAATACAATACTACCATCTACAAGACACACTGCAGGATTCATGAAGGCTCCTTAAACAGCACCTTCCAAACCCACGACCGCTACCACCTGGAAGGACAAGGGCAGCAGATAGATGGGAACACCACCACCTGGAAGTTCCCCTCAAAGTCACTCCATCCTGACTTGGAAATATATCGCCATTCCTTCAATGTCACTGGGTCAAAATCGTGGAACTCCCTCCCTAAAAGCACTGTGGGTGTACCTACGCCTCATGGACTGCAGCAGTTCAAGAAGACAGCCCACTACCACCTTCTCAAGGGCAACTAGGGTTGGGCAATAAATGCTAGCCCAGCCAGCGAAGCCCACATACCTTGAATGAATTTAAAAAATGAATCTCACAGAGTTTGCAGTCGTCAAAACTCCACAAATGCTAGTTCGCCAGATTGCTGAATAATTATACATAATGGAGGTCATTCGACCCATGTTCGGTGATCAGCCTAAAAATCTATGGTCTCTTACATCCGTGCATTCCACATTCACTCACGGACCTTGGAACAACAGGAAGAAAGAATTTTGATAACTGTGCAGAGGTCCAACTGTGGCATTGACAGCAGTAATTGTACATTGGTGTTTCCAAAGCTGAAAGTGACAAAAAAAAAACACTCGCTCAAGCATCCTTAAAGGGGGTGCAGGAGGAAGAAGGGCCTGGCTGTATGTATGCATAAGTCATTGAAGGTGGCAGGACAGATTGAGAGAGCAGTTAATATAACATTTATTAATAGGGGCACAGAGTGCAAAGGCAAGAAGGTTATGTTAAACTTGTACAGAACACTGGTTCGGTCTCAACTGGAATATTGCATCCAATTCTAGACTTCAGCAAAAATGTGGAAGCATTAGAGAGAGTGCAGAAAAAAAATCACAAAAATGGTTCCAGGTGTGAGGAACTTCAGTTATGTAGGCAGATTGAAGAGGTTGGGGCCGTTTTTCTTGGAGAAGAGAAGGCTGAGAAGACATTTGATAGAGATATACAAAATTCGAGGGGTGCAGACAGAATAGATAGGGTGAGTCTGTTCCCATTGGTGAAAGGATCGAGAAACAGAGTGGACAGATTTAAGATAATTGGAGAAAGAAGCAATGGAGACATGCGGAAAACTTTTTCACACAGCAAGTGGTTGGGATCTGGAACGTGCTGCCTGAGGCAGTGGAGGCAACTTCAATCGAGGCATTTAAGGAGGGACTGGATTATTAGTTGAAACGGATGAATGTTCAGGGATATGAGGAAGAAGGCAGGGAGTGGCACCAGGTAAATTGCTTCTTCGGAGAGCCAGTGCAGACATGTCATGCTGAATGGCCTCCTTCTGTGCTGTAACCATTCTGTGATTTTGTGATACTGCACAGAACAAGAGCTTCATTACCAAATACAAAATCCTTGAGAACAAAATAAACCTGCCTCCACTAGGGGGCAGTATTGCAGTGCATGCCTTGAGTTCCCTAGGCTCTGTGGCACAGAATGGCATGTGGGTCCTTACCCACATTTTCAAGCACACTGAGTTTCACCACAGGAATGCGTTGAGCAAAGACAATGCACCAGTTTTGCACATTTACTCGAGCCCAACTGAAATGCATCACCGAGAGCCCTGGGAACAGATCTCAAGCCTGTCCTTCCTTTCCTGGAGATGACCAGAGCACGGTGTGCGCCTTTGAATGGAATCAAAAAGAAAATAGAATAAAATTAGACAAATAACACTACCTTATTTACTCTAAAGTATATATATAAATATTGAGCGGTCTCATAACAGCATATTATCATGTATTTATGTGGAACCTTTAGCATAAGAGTACATCCAATGATGTTTCACAGATAAAAGTGCAGGCAATCAACGTGCACAGCAGCTTGGCTGGCCAGTGAGAGATTGAAGGCTGGGCCTCTTTAACATGCGGCTGGCAGCTACCTGCAGAGAAAAAGTGTTTCAGAGGAGCCCATTAGCTCCAGGCCCAGAACAGTCAGTTGTCGGGACAAGCAGCTCCAGTATGGCAGTGACCCGGGCTGCTCTTGTGAAGCCAGATGGAGCATTCCTGCTCCTCCCAGTCACACTAAAATAAATTAAAAACACTTTTACACTCCTTTCAGATATCATTATATGCATTTTAAAATGGCCTACTGCCAATTCAGGGAGGTGCTCCAGCCACCCAGCAGTATGCCCTTGGGAAGATTGCACCAATCACAATAACAATCATGGTTTTTGGGTGCAACCACTCTGTTTCCACCAGGCCAAAGACTTGAAATCTCCCCCAAAGTTTCAGGGTTCAGATGGTGGTTACAATACCTTAAGGTGTCTGTTTCCAATAGCATCTGAACACCACAGGTTATGTCCTGTCATTACTCCTGTTTGTGTTACTCTCTGTTAGCAACATTAATTTTAACCTCTACTCGTGCCCCCCCCCACCTTAAAGCAGCTTATATTTCACCTCTTTCCTATTTTTACTTAGTTCTGTTGAAGAGTCATACGGACTCAAAACATTAAAGGTGTTCCTCTCCGCCAGATGCTGCCAGACCTGCTGAGTTTTTCCAGGTATTTTTATTTTTGTTTTTAATTTTAACCATGTTCTTTAAAAGAGAAGGAAGAAATGGTAGTGAAATACAGAGCAGCAAAATACTGATAATTGAGTGTACACATATATACTGAGAAATTGAATGTCCACATGTTGTTTCCCTAAACCGTGAGATATGATAACAGTTTATTGCAGTGTTTTATATATCCTGGTCCTGATTTTATTATAATGATTTGTATCACAATTGAAGCTCTCTCTCTGTAATAAGCAACGATACATAAAATGTCATGTCATGGTGAATGATTTACTGTTGCTTACTACTTATGTTGTTTGAGTGGGGATGACTTAGAGAATTTTGATATAAAATACATGTTACTGCTCTAAATCCACAATTTGATTTAGCTGAATCTTACATGTGCTAGTCCACATTTCTTCTTAGACTTGGTGATATACCAATATGAGAAAAAAAATTTTATCTAGGCCAATATGTTTCTTCTGTCATTTTCCTAACTGATCACTTTTTAAGAATTCATTCATGGGATGTGAGTGTCACTGGCTATGCCAGTATTTATTGCCCATCTCTGATTGCCCTTGTTCAGAGGGCATTTTCTAAGAGTCAAACACACAGCTATGGGTCTGGAATCACATGTAGGACAGCAGATTTCCTTCCCTAAAGGACATTAGTGAACCAGATGGGTTTTTACAACAATTGGCAATGGTTTCATAGTCATCATCAGACTTTTAATTCCAGATTTTTGTTGGATTCAAATTTCACCAGCTGCTGTGGACTCAGGTCCCCAGATGATTACCCTGGGTCACTGGAATACGAGTCCAGTGACCATACTTCACCGCCTCCCCTGAATCAAATTGATCCCACTATTGTCAACAACACTTTAACCAGAGAGTTTGCCATAAATGGATCTTTTTCTTTTTGGCAGGATGTGACGAGTGGTGTGTCACAGGGATCGGTGCTAGGGCCTCAACTTTTTACAATTTATATAAATTATTTGGCTGAAGGGACTGAAGATATGGTTTCCTCTTGTGGGAGAATCTGGAACTAAGGGTCACTGTTTAAAAATAAGGGGTCACTCATTTAATAAGGGTTGTGAGTCTTTGGACTCAGAGGGACTCTTTGGAACTCTTCC
The DNA here is from genome assembly GCF_017639515.1 of Carcharodon carcharias. NCBI lineage: Eukaryota > Metazoa > Chordata > Chondrichthyes > Lamniformes > Lamnidae > Carcharodon > Carcharodon carcharias. The sequence continues at coordinate 62,902,744 of NC_054469.1, forward strand.
TCAAAAGGCGGTGGAAGCAGAGTCTTTGAATATTTTTAAGGCAGAGCTAGATAGATTCTTGATTAACAAGGGGTGAAAGGCTATCAGGGGTAGGCAGGAATGTGGGGTTGAGGTTACAATCAGATCAGCCATGATCTTATTGAATAGCAGAGCAGGCTCAAGGGGCCAAGTGGCCAACTCCTGCTAATTCGTATGCTCGTATGTTCATATCAGTATTTCCAGAAGTTCTAAAGGAGTAATTAAGGGGGAACCATTCACACATCAATGAGGAAGTGTGACTTGTAAGTACTTATATGCTTCAAAATAATCTCTCCAATCATAGCCCAAGTTTGCAAAGATTAAACATTGCTGGATATAAAGTTGAAGGGAACAGACTATGAAAATTTAATGTGTCTACCATTGCACTACACTCAGATCCTGGTAGCAATTAACAATTTGTTGGGAACTGTAAACTTCACAAAAACGTTACTGTTCCGCATTCCACAATAAGAATGAATACAATACCCAAAATTAGTTGGGTAATAGTTTAAGTTGCATGGCGTTTAACAATTTGGAATGCAGTTGCCTGTGCAGATCTCAAACCATTTACTATGTTCAACAACTTAAGGCTGTTCCTCTCCCTGTTCAGGTACCTCAGGTTGCTGCTAAAAGCAAACTACTCTCACTATACCTTGACATTTCTTTAATTACTTCTTAATAGAATTATGGGCAGAATTTTGCCCTATGGGTGGGCGGGCCCCACCGGCCAGGCGGCGGGCGGGCAACTAATCGCCACCGCTGAAACAGGCCCCACTGCCATTTTGAGTAGGCGGGCCAATTAAGGCCCACCCAGTGGGCCACCCAACAGGAAGCACTATGTGCTTCCTGTGCAGGGGTGGAGGGATTCCCCAACTGTCAGAGTGCGCTCTTTCATGCATACATGTGAAAGAGCGCACATCTCCCTGAGACTAAGTGCTGTCTCAGGAAGAGTGCTGAAAGTTTTATAAACTTCAAAAATAGAAAAATAAAAAATATTATTAACATGTTCCCCTCCATGTGATAATGTCACACGAGATGGGGCATGTTAATAAATATCACATAAACTTATAAAGTTTTTTAAAACAGACATGAACCTCATCCCGCAGGTGGATGAGGTTTCATGTATTATCAGAAGCTCGCTGGGGCTCCTGGCCTGTCCTCCAGCCTTAAGGTTGGACGGGCAGGGCCTTTAATTGGCTTAATTATCCTGTCAATGGCCTCAATTGTCCATTGACGGGTCAGCGGGTGGACAGCTGATCGCGCTGTGCCACCACCTTCCTGAATATTTAAATGGGGCGGGATGATGTCGGGGGTTCCCACGTCGGCGAGCGGGCCCCGCCCCCAGCTCACCGACAGAAAAATTCTGCCCATGGAATCAAGACTTTCATATGGTAAAACAGAAGAGCTGTCTGTTGAACTGAGGGAAGATGGGAGTGTCTTCTTGTTTGTGACCAATGAGAGTACTGAGCATCCCCAAGGTCAAATGCAAAACACTACTTCGCATTATTCCAACAATAACCTTCAACTCCAGTTAGTTTTGATTGGACACTTCATATTGCTTCACTTATTGAGACATCTCAATTAATGCTGATGTCAGCTCTTTTTAAAAAAAACACTTTGTTGTGATCATTTGTCCACTGGGAGCGGAGCTTGACATTGTCTACCTCAATTGCTTGCGCAAGCTGCATAACCAAATCATTTACAATCCCCTTTGACCCAGTGTAGCTCAATCCTTTCAAAGGAGCTCACTAAGGAGGAAGTGCAGTTACTTGAGAAAAGAAATGCTGCAGATTTGAATGCACGGTACAGCTTACACACATAAAATGCCAGTTTTTTAAATGTTACACAATCAGGGGAGCTGAATATATTAAACTATACAAATGACTTTGTGGAGGTGTTTTGCAAAGCACCAGTGAACATTTAATGTCTTCACATTAGATTATGCCTTTTGGTATAGAAATGAGACTGCAACAATGTCTGCTTTATAGTTACAGTTAAGTAACTTCAAGCACCAAAAATAACAATTTTATTTGATTGAGCATTTTGGAAATGAAGAAGGAATTCTTAAAATGATCATTCAGCACATTTTGTAAGTTTTTTGATGTGCTTCCAAGGTTTATCTGCAGCAGGAAGGGTATTTAAATTGGTGCTTTTTCCTAATCAGCTAGAAGGTTTAAAGCAGCAATTAAAGGAGGACATTATGTTGTGTAAGTACTTCAGCCCATTTCAGTGTCAGATAATTTTTTTATAAGTTTTCAAATGTGCCCAGTGGCAGGGTCTTTCAATGTGGATGTCTTATTTAAGCAACCTAAGAGTGGAGTGAATAGGTTAGAATGAAGAATCCAGATTTATTCACAAACTTTTCTAAAGATCTAATAGCTTTCTCTCCCCTCCACACATCTGTGCATTAGCAGATTGTGAATGGAGGTCAATGGTAGTCAAATGTGAAGGAGAGATAGGCCACAAGTAGGCTCAAGGACGTGCTTATGCAGTGATTTTCACATTAAAATTTCTCGAAATGCTTTGCACAATGATTTACTTCATACTGTGCAGGAACTGGTCTTATGTACCACTTGCTTAGTCCAAGAGAGTTCTGTTGGAGCACATCTCTTGCAATCTCTGGCACCAACACCAATAAGGAGAAAGGACCGCCTTGGTTTGCAAATCTACAAAATGTCCCCTCATGTTGGATGTTAAATTTCCTCAAATCTGTGAAGCTCATCGCCTCACTCCATCTTCCTTTCTCCCACAACCTACAGATTTTTAAAGTCCAAGGTTGGCATCGCAAAATCACTGGAACTGCTTCACTTCACCTGCCTTCCTAACAGCCAGGGTGGTACTGGAGGGAATTCCTGGCATGGCCTTGTGCCAACAGTGGCAGCAGGGTCTTCAGCTGTCTCTGAATTACCTCCTTAAACTTCTCCTAAAATTCCTTTTAAAAACCTTCTCAAATTCCAACTCTTCAACCAAGTTTTAAGTCACACTCGATGAAGCTCCAGCATTTTGAGTCTAAAAGTGTGCTTATTTCAACCTTATGGGAACCAGAAGACATAACTTAGGTTCTTCTTTCATTGAGGATTTTGTTGGGTAATAAATATCACTTGAACCTTCAAAAGGTGGTTATCATTGGATATCCCAGAGTAGGTTTATGTTTTGATTCATGAACTTTCTCATCATTCCAATAATACATAAAAAAGTCATCCAGCTGTGGTGGCAATTCACCGAACAAGAAGAAAAATGTTGAAGATTTTCCCAGCACTTAGCTGACAATAACAGATTTCAACACAAATAAAAACAAAAAAATTAACTTAATTATCTAGGGAATTTGGTCTTTTCTGATTCTGCTTAATTATCCCCATTAGAACTTCTTTACTGACTTAAAGCTGAGGAAAATGAATATTAACAGCCATGGCATCAACTATTTTCCCCAGTCCCCAATCAAATACTGTACAAGGCAATGAATAATACACCCAGCTATTAGTTTACAAAGAAATCTCCTGCTAATTACTATTACTACCCTCCCTCAGCTGATGAATCAGTACCCATCCATGTTGAACAGCACTTGGAAGAAGCACTGCTGCTGACAAGGGCCCCGGATGCACTCCGACTGAGGGACTTCAACGCCCATCAGCAGGAGTAGCTCGGCAGCACCACCACTGACCGAAATGGCAGAGTCCTGAAGGACGTATAAGTCATAGGCCGGGATTTTTTGGTCTCGACCACAGTTGGATTCGGCAAGGGCAGGACCAGAAAATTTGGAGGGCAGCCAAAAGTCCGTTGACCAGAAAATCCCACCCATAGGGTTGTAGAGTCATTACAGCACAGAAGGAAGCCATTCTTCCCACTGAGTCTATGCCAGCACTCTAGAGCATTCCAGTCAGTATCACTCGCCCACTCTATCCTCATAGCTCTGAAAGTTTGTTTTCCTCAAGTGTCCATCCAATAACCCTCTGTAATCATTCATTGTCTCTGCTTCCACCATACTCATAGGAAGTGAGTTCCAGGTCATTACCACATGCTGAGTAAAAAAATTCTTCCTCACATTCCCCCTGAATCCTTTGCCCAAAGCCTTAAATCTATGTCCCCTAAACTTGTACTAACAACTAATGGGAACAATTTTTCTTTGGCTACCTTATCTAAATCCTTCATAATCTTCTATGCATTTATCAGATCTCCCCTCAACATCCTTTGCCCTAAGGAGAAAAACCTCATCTCTCCAATCTAACCTTGTAGCTAAATTCCTGCATGCTGGAACCTTTCTGGTAAATCTTCACATCCTTCCATTACCATATCTGTCAGACTCGCACTGGTGAGGGAACCAACACGAGGAAAAACCTACTTGACCTCATCCTCACCAATCTCTCTCATAGATGCATTTTTCCATGACAGTATTGGCAGCAGTGACCACTGCTTGTGGTGACAAAGCCCCATCTTCACACAGAGGAAACTGGTATGATCCTGTTAGGGACCAGTAACTTTTGTTGTAAAGTAAACAAAACTTGAAATCCCAGGGGGTATTTGCTAAAAGAATAAAGCCACCAGATTCCATGGGCAAAATTTTACGGCAGTGGGATTTTACGTTCCTACCGAAGCCAATGAAGTTCAGAATGTCTCGCCGCATTTTTCAGCCCCATCCCCGCCAAAACGGGGCAGTAAAATTCTGCCCCATAGTTTTAAACAGAAACATTTTTATTATGCAAGAATCAACTAAGCAAACAGTCAATAATATCTACTCTATAACATCAAGAATTAACATGATTTAAACGTGAATTAACCAGCAAAGTGTGGTCAAATGCACACTATAAATTGCATATTAAATGGCAGACACAACCTAAACAGATCCCACTAATTTTCTCAGCAGGCTACCCAGGCATCAGTGATCACTGTGAGTCACAAATATCCTTCAAATTTTGTCTTCCTCACGAGGGATTTCAGCTCCTCTCCTTCAAGGGTTTAGCCTCTGATTTCCCTTTGGTAGCAGCTCAAACTCAGCCTGGAGGCTCTCTTGCTTCTTCTGCCTGTAATGAGTTGTCAGGCAACAGGGCTCCAGCTCAGGCTGCCCCATCCACTGCTCGCCTCCCAGCTGCTCAATCTCTTCTCCCGAGACTGTGGCCCACTGGATTGGACAGGCTGCACCCCAGCATCTAATCACCAGCAGATCCCAGCTCCCTGGCTACACTGAGCAGAACACCGCTGCTGGTGGCCTTTTCTTTAACCCAACTGCAAGCTTCATGGATCAACCACTTCAGCTTTACTGAGCCTTGACTGCTCCCCATGGGTTTTCTCCTGTGCCCCACTTTCAGCTGCACTGAGCCGGCACCTATTCGGCTTCACTGAACTGACATTGTCCCTGGGGTTTTCCTGTGCACCACTCTCCGGCTACAAGGAGCTAACAGCTGCCGCTGCTCATCCAAATTGTTTCATTGGCTAATTTACAGACCACTCCCCAGGTACCGTGGCCAGGTACTTGCATCAAAGCCTTGGCCACCTGAGCAACTTTTCGCACTGCACACCCCATGCAAGTGCACTGCTGCCTCTGGCCGAGCTCTTCAGCTTCTTTAAACAGGTGTCAAAAGAAACCAGGACACAGAGCCTGTTTCCCTGCCATGCTCTGTAGCATCATTCAACCAGGGCCCGGCCTTTGCCCCGAAAACACACAGAAACAATTTAAAGAGATAAATTTCCTCACAACATAATCCATCATGTTGGGCAGCACTACCACTGTGCTAAATGGAATGGATTCAGAACAAATCTAGCAGCTTAAAGCTTGGCAGTGAGCAGCAGAATTGTATTCAGCCACAAACTAACCTCATGGTCCAGCAGATCCCTTACTCTATCATTACCATCAAGCCAGGGGATCAAGCCTGGGCCAATGAGGTGTGTAGAAGAGCATGCCAGGAGCTGCACCAGGCATGCCTAAAAATCAGGGGCTAATCTTGTGATGATACAACACAGGACTACGTGCATGCTAAACAACAGAAGTAGCATGTGATAAACAGAACTAAGTGATCCCACAAACAGTGGATCAGGTTAAAGCTCTGCAGTCATGTTATGCCCAGTTGTAAATGATGATGGACAATTTCACAACTGACCAGATAGAAGGCTCCAAAAACATTTCCATTCTGAATGATGAGGGTGCCTAGTACGCCAGTGCAGAAGGCAAGGCTGAAGCAGTTACAATCTTCTTCAGCCAGAAGTGCAGTGTGGATGATCCATCTCTGCCTCCTCCTGAGGTCCCCACCATCACAGAAACCAGTCAATTCAGTTATTCCACATCATAAGGAGATGGCTGATGGTGCTGGATACTGCAAAAGCTACAGGCCCTGACAACATCCCCACTGTAGTCATGAACAGGAATGTGATGGAATATTCTTCACTTGCCTGGATGAGTGCAGCTCAAACAACACTCAAGAATTTTAACACCACCCAGGACAAAACAGCCATCGTGATTGGCACCCCATCCACCACCTAAAGCCTGCACTTCCTCCATCACCAGCACACACTGGCAGCAAAGTGTAACTTCTACAAGATGAACTGTAACAACTCACGTAGGCACCTTCGACAACACATGCCAAACCTGCGACCTCTACCACCTAGAGGACAAGTGCAGCAGGTGCATGAGAACATTGCCACCAACAAGTTCCTCTCTAAATCTCACACCAACCTGACTTGGAAATATATCAGCATGCTTTCATTATTGCTGAGTCAAAGTCCTGGAACTCCCCCTAAGCAAAACATGGAAAACAGCAGATCAAAAGCCAAAACAAAAACAGAATTACCTGGAAAAACTCAGCAGGTCTGGCAGCATCGGCAGAGAAGAAAAGAGTTGACGTTTCAAGTCCTCATGACCCTTCGACAGGAATCAAAAGCCAGTTCAGCACCACCTTCTTAAAGGCACTTGTTAATGGGCAATGAAATGCTGGCCTTGCTGGTGATATCCACAACCCATAAACAAATAAATACATAACAACAGGCTATGTGCCAACATTTATTGCCGATCCCTAATTGCTCTTGAGAACGGATGGCTTGCTAGGCCATTTCAGAGGGCATTTAAGAGTCAACCACATTATTGTGGGTCTAAAGTCACATGTAGCCCAGACCAGGTAAGGCTGGCGGATTTCCTTCCCTAAAGGACATTAGTGAACCCGATGGGTTTTTATGACAATCGACAATGGTTTCATAGTCATCACCAGACCTTTAATTCCAGATTTTTCATTGAATTCAAATTGGATTCAAACCCGGGTCCCCAAAAATTACCCTGGGTATCTGGAGTAGTGATAGTGCCACTATGCCACCGCCCCCCCCTATGTTTCAATGTTACATCATTGATGATCAGCTGACTGGAAATGTAACGTTCGTGAAATGAATTAGGTTCAGTGCTTGTTAGATGGGGAATTTAACAGAAAAAGAAATGAAGAGTGAAAAACACAAGTCACACAACTAGTTGTTTAAGGGCCACACTTTAAAACGTGTAAAGTTAATGAAGTGCAAAGTATTCTGCCACCACTTAATGTTTTGTCTGACTGATACGTTTTCAAATTTATTGCACTTTCCTTAATTTCATGCTGCATTGAGCTATCATTGAAGAGAAAACAGTTATGAATATTTACATAGGCTTCAACTTTTCTACCGTACAGCTCATCTGGTGTGTCAGTGTAGCATAACATTGCAAGGAATTTTCACAGTGCTGTAGAATATCACCTTACAAGTAATGGAGCACCAAAAAAGCAAAAACCAGAATGACAATATTAATGAATTGGAAGTGTCAAAGGCGAGGTAACATATTGCAGCAATCTTATGATTTTACACTACCTTGTGTCAGAAAGTGAGCTAGAGGCCCAAATACATATTTCTGAAAGCAGCACATATTATAAAAAAAATATGCATTATATGTACAAGTGTATAGTACATGGGAAAATAAACACAGAATGATCCACTCTTTCATTTGAAAAGGTAGCTAAGCCAACGAAGTGGGCAAAAGAAATCTGGACATTGCTCTTACAGACTAGGTTGATGGGTACAGCTCATGAGGTTCATGCATCACTTTCAGAAGAGCTTTCTATGGGTTATGATGCAGTAAAAAGGGCTATTCTTCGTGTGTATGAGTTGATAACTGAGGCGTACAGACAGAAATTTCAAAATGTAAGGAAACGGCCTGGGCAGACCTGAACTGAATTAGCGTCGGATTTGGGAGGGTACCCCAAAGATGCGCTGGGGAATGCCCAGGTAAGGGTTTGCACACTTCCTCTGGACAACAGACCTGCTCTGGGAACCTTCCAAAAATGCGATTTAAATTGCAAACTTTGGATGGTTCCACCAGAGTTACACCAATAGTTACTCAGGAAAGGTTAGAACAATTAAAACCTCTACTAACTTCTGGGCAACTATTGTAAACACCCAGACCGACCCCACAGGACTCTGCCACACTCCCAACCATCCACACCCTCCACCATGCAACTATCCCCATACCCCTGACCACCGACCCCCCACCCAACCCCGACTCCAACCCTCTCACACTGAACTCCGACACTCCGACACCCCCCACACCCCAACCCCCACCCTCAACCTCCCCCCTGGACCTCGAACAACTCCCCCCCTGCACCCCACCCGCACCCTGACCTCCGACACTGCCCACTACCCCCAGACCAACACCGACACCCCAAGCTCAACCATCAACCTCTGACACCCCACCCCCAAACTCCGACCCACCCATGCTAATATGTTACCCCCTACACCGCGAGCTTTTATTTTCCACAATAATCTTCGGTGAGGCACCTTATCAAATGCCTTCTGGAAATCTAAGTACAGTATATCCACCGGTTCCCCTTTATCCACAGCACCTGTTATTTCTTCAAAGAACTCCAATAAATTGGTTAAACATGATTCCACGAAGCCATGTTTACTCTGCCTGATTACCTTGAACTTATCTAAGTGCCCTGTTACAGTGTCTTTTATAATAGCTTCTAACATTTTCCCAATGACAGATGTTAAGCTAATTGGCCTGTAATTTCCTGCTTTCTGTCTCCCTCCCTTTTTGAATAAAGGAGTTACATTCACTATTTTCCAATCTAATGGAACCTTCCCCAGATCTAGAGAATTTTGGAAAATTATTTTAAAAATGTATCAACTAACTCACTAACCACTTATTTTATGACCAGAGGATGAAGTCCATCAGGACCGGGGATTTGTCAGCCCACAGCTCCAACAATTTATTCAGTTCCACTTCCACGGTGACTGTAATTTTCTTGAGTTGCACCCTCCCTTCAATTTCCTGATATACAGCTACTTCTGGGATGTTACTTGTATGCTGTATAGTGAAGACTAATGAAAAATACCTATTCAATCATCTGCCATCTCCATATTTTCCATCGTTAATTTCCCAGACTCACTTTCGATAGGACCAACACTCACTTTGTTAACTCCTTTCTTTTTAAAATATCTATAGAAACTCATACTATCTATCGTTATATTTCTAGCTGGCTTTCTCTCGTACTCTAATTTTTCCTTCCTTATCAATCTTTTAGTCACCTTTGCTGTTTTTTGTATTCTGTCCAATCTTCTGACCTGCCACCCACCTTTGTCCAATTATATGCTTTTTCTTTAAGTATGATACTATCTTTAACTTTTTATTTAAACACAGATAGTGGGTCCTCTCTTTGGAATATTTCTTTCTCGTTGTAATGTATCTATTATGTCTATTCTGAAATAATCCCTTAAATGTCTGCCATTGCATCTCTATTGACCTATCCCTTAACCTAATTTGCCAGTTCACTTTAAGTAGCTCTGCTATCATGTCCTCATAATTACCCTTATTTAAGTTTAAAACACTGGTCTTAGACCCACTCTTCTCTCCTTCAAACTATTATAAAGTCATTAATTAATCAAATCTCCTTGCACAATACCAGGTCTAGTATAACCTGCTGTCGGAATGGCTCCAGAGTGTGCTGTTCTAAAAAAACTACCCCAAAAACATTCTATGGATTCCTTATCTAGGCTACCTTTGCCAATCTAATTTTTCCAGTCTATATGTAGATTAAAATTCCCCCATGATTATCACCGTACTTTTCTGACAAGCTCCCATTATTTTTTTCCTTTATACCCCGTCCTACTGTATGGTTACTGTTAGGGGGCCTGCACACCACTCCCACAAGTGAGCTCCTGCCTTTATCATTTCTCATCTCTACTCAAACCACTTCAACATACTGCTTTCCTGATCTCAGGTCATCCTTCTCTATCATCCTAATACCATCATTAATTAACAGAGCCATCCCTCCACCTTTTCCTAGCTTCCTGTCCTTCCTAAATGTCACATACCCTTCAACATTCAGGTCCCAATCTATGTCATCCTGCAGCCATGTCTCTGTAATGGCTATCAGATCATACTTATTTATTTGCATTTGCCCTATCAGTTCACCTGTTTCGTTTCAAATGCTACTTGCATTCAGTTACAGGGCGGAATTGTCTGCTATCTGTGGCAGGTGTCAGCGCGGGCGTAAAGAGAAAGTGTCAAGAGATCACAAAAATCAATTTCACGTTGTCACTAAAACCAGTTTGCAATCCTCCGCTTCACCCATCAATGACAGGCTGTGTATCCCGCCACCGTACATCAGGAACCTAATTTCAATACTTTGGCACCTCATTTTAAGCCCAGCTCGCCAGAATCATTCCCTCACGCTGCATCATCCAGGCACGTCGGCAGGTGTCTCACAACTGTACATAAGTGACATAAGCTGCACTGCGCTCGGGACTTCAAAGCTTATTTGCTTCGGGCAGCACTGGCGGTCATCAGCACCAGGCTTCGCAGGCAGCACCACATCACTTTAGGGCGGCTCACGGGCAGCTCTCCACCTACCTGACCAATCGTAAGGCGGGGGTGACGTTTGAATGGCTGCAGGGCTAGGGTTTGCAAGGGAAAGGGGAGAAGTGGCCTCAGGCAAGGGAAAAGGCTGCAGGGCAAGGGCTGTATTGAGGAAGGGGGGTTTTCCAGGGTGTGTGTGGGAACGTATGTTGATCTGTGCAAGTGACATCAAGATGGTGAGGGTTGAGGAGGCAATCTCCAGAGGAGATGAGGCCAGATGGAGATGTGAGGGTATGTGTGAAAGAGTGAGTGGTGATGTCACTTGAGCTGGCAATGAGTGAGATGCCAGTGAATGTGTGATGGCCTTGTGAGTGTGTGAGTTTAATGTGATGAGATGGTTACCTTAACCTGGTAGCAAGGATGAGATCATTCATCCTCTTTCAGCACGGGATGGCCAACCTCTTCTGTGCTGTGTTGGCATTGACCACCACTGCCATTGCCTCCCAAGCCAGAGTGATGAGATTGCTGGACCTCCTCTGGCTAGAGTGGGGGTGGGGGACATCATGATGGGCCTTCAAAAGGTATTCCAGCAACGGGCCACTGAACTCTTCTTGGCTTTCAGGACCATGTCTACATGGCTACAGTTTAGATATAGCACTCAGAGTGAGGAAATGGCTAGGTAACGACATGGCAGGCGCTTCAGAGTCCGCCTGCCAGCGAGACTGTGTGTTTCCTGTGACTGTATAATTAATGAGGCAGGAAGCAGATCATGTGACGTAAAAACCTGCCATTGCGGTCAGCGGGTAAAATGTTGTTTTTCACTCCCTAGTGCAATTCTAGGACGATTTTGCCCAGAGAGCCTTTAGTTTCGTCCTTTTATTATTTTTGTAACCTGTAGCCTTATCTGCTGATTTAATCTTAGGGCAAAATTTATAGATCCGCAGGCGGGCGCAATCGGCGGGCCCGGGTCATCTGGGGAACCGACCACCGACCGCGATCAGCCCCAACCACGATTTCACACTGACTGGCCAACTAACAACTAGCCAATGTGAAACACGCGCTGAGAAGCTCAGCACTGCCAGGGTGGAAGCAGGAAGAGGGCAGGCACTGACGTCAGCACAGGCGCAGGCGAGGGCTGACAGAAAGCACCCTGAAGGCAGACAGCATTAAATAATCTTTTTAAAATCAGGAACAAAATGTCCAAGCATCAGTCAGTCACCTGAACATATGCATGTTAAAAAAAAAGCTGTCCATGGATTTTTATTTTTCTTTCATTTAATAACAGAAACCTCATTCCGCCTTTGAATGAGGTTTCATGAAAAATGCAAAGTCCACCTGACCAATTCCCCCATCTACCAACCATAAGGTTGGACAGGCAATGAAAAATCGGAGACAACTGCACCTTTAATTATTTTAATTGGCCTCTTAATTGTCAGCAGGCGTGCTTCTGACATTTGCAGGCAGCCGCTAGTCGAAATATTGTCCGAGCGCGGGATGACATTAGGACACTCGCCCAACATCATCTTGTGCAATTTTGCGTCCGATCGGGTGGAGCGCGCGCGCCCACACACCAACCTAAGAATTCTGCCATTAGATTTGTACTCCCTGCCCCTTCATGTCATGGTCTGTTTATCATTTCCCACGTTAATACCCTTCTCTCTTGCCTTGTCTCTACTCCTTGATTTATCACATCTTCCCAAATTTGATTCCTTGCCCCCACTATTTAATTTTAAACCCTCTCTACATCCTTAGTTATGCAGCCTGCTAAAACCCAGGTTCCAGCATCGTTCATTTGTTGACCATCCCAACATTACAGCCCCCACTTTCCCTAGTACTAGTGTCAGTGCCCCATGAACCGGAACTCAGTTCTCCCACACCAGTCTTTGAGCCATGTTCATCTCTCTAATTTTATATATCCTATGCCAATTTGCACATGGCTGAGGTAATAATCCAGAGAGGTTCTCCTTTTTAATCTAGTGCCTAGCTCCTCTTACTCCCTATACAGAACCTCTTTCCTAGTTCCACCTATGTTGTTGGTACCTACGTGGACCACAATGACTGGATCCTTCCCCCTCCCACTGCAAGTTCCTCTCCAGCCTTGAGCAGATGTCCCGAACCCTGGCTCCGTGCTGGCAACACAGCCTTCTGAACTCACGCTCTTTGCTGCAGAAAACAGTGTCAATCCCCCTCGCTACACTGTTCCCTACTATCACTATATTCCTTTTTGCTCTTCCATTTGAATGGCTTCCTGTAGCACAGCGGCATGGTCAGTTAGCTCATCTACTCTGCAGCTCCCCACTCTCATCAACAAGCTGAGAGAACCTTAAACCTATTGGACAATGGCAAAGACTGAGGCTCCTGAAATCCTGCCCTCTGGATCCACTTAGCAGCTTCACTCACAGTCCCATTGTCCTTTCCCTTTCCACTGATCAAATCGGTACATCCTATCTGAAGAGATTGACTGCCTCCTGGTACAAAGCATCCAGGTAACTTTCCCCCTCCTTGATGTGTCGCAGTGTCTGCAGCTCAGCCTCCAGCTCAATGACTCTGAGCCAAACCTCCTCAAGCCTCGAACACTTATTGCAGACCTGGTTGCTCTGGATCAGACTGGCATCCATGAACTTTCACATGCTTCAGCCATGACACATTACATATGTTTTAATTAATTATGTTAATTACTTATTTTCCTTTCTTATATATTTTATTAACCTTATCACCAGCTTTTGTGCTATTTTAAACCTTAGGGATAGAATAGACCTTAACCACTTACCAAATACTCGCCAAACAGCTGGCTTCTTTCTCTGTAGTAGAGTAAGAACCAATTCCTTCAGGTTGAAAAAGTTAGAAAAAACAAAAGGAAAGGAACAGTTCGTCACCTATCTACCTACTCACCAAACTCCCAGGTATACACTCAGTTCCAAGCTACACTCAAAATAAAGAGGTTTCAAGTGCTTGCAGTTTCTGCTATTGATACTTTAAAGAGTCTGGGTGATCGCACTTGTATTGGCCTATAGTAAAACAGATCTATTCTTTAAGGAAGTGTCAGGTTATCAATGATTGACTGTGTTTTTAGAAGCTTTTTTCTCCCATATGCTATTTTCTCAATAGGGTTCATTGACCCTACACAATGTAGAGTGGGCGAATGGGCATAGAACTTCTATATGTTGGCTTGGGGGCATGAGAGGTCATAGGGGTTGGGTCAGGGGCACACCTTTGCATGGGGGAGCATGATGGGCCATGGAGGGGGGCAGGTGGGAAACATGAGGAGGCATGGATGGGACACAGGGAGTGTGTGGGGGCGAGGGGTGAGGTGGTGTGAAGGGTGAGGGCTGGAGGGCCTTTGGGTTTTCATTATAACTAGAACAAAGTCCCACATCACCAAGGCAGGCCTTTTAAACAGGGGCAGTGCAACCACTAGGCAAACTAGATGGTAACCTAGGGCGGCAAAATTTAGGGGGCAGGAGAGGGCAAAAAACTGGCGGCTTTTTTAAAATTGGAATTAAGAGCTGGTTAGAAACTCACAAAGCTGCCGCCCAAAGGTCAGAAGCAGCAGTTACCGCTCGAGCAATGTTAGTGAAACTGACGGTTCCTTTTCTTTTTAAGATCCAGTCAACCATGGAGCTGCCCGAAGGGAAGCACCAATTCCCGCTCTGTCAGTTTCTGACAGCTCCTGAGAGCGGAAACTGACTGCAGAGCTGTGATTAGAGGAGCGTCAGGAGCATGAAAGACAGAGCTGCTCCTCCAATCACAGATTCTGTCTCTCCACGTTCAGTGTGTTGTGGGTATGTTTGAAGCATTTGTCTACCCTGTCACAGCTTCTCATGAACTCACAGCACCTGAACATGATGGCAAAGTTGATTGAATTCAGGGGACTGGCAGGTTTGCAGTTGCACATTAGCAGCTTGGAGGAGGCTAGAACTAAGCCAAAGTGAGAAAAAAAAATTCCAAAGGAAAAGACTCTACCTGGGGCCAATGAATAACCAATAGATTGGCAGCAATTAGCATACCACACCAGGGCAGTTAGGAGAAGTGAGAGGGAACTGGAGTATGACAGAATTCCAAGCAAAGAAGAGCCCTACACAAGACTGACAGACAGACAGACAGAGATACACGCACACACACAGACAGACAGACACACACACACAAAGAGAGACGGAGACACACATAGACCAAACAGACAGGAGAGATAGATACAGGCTAGAAGAGAGGGACATATACACCATACACAGGCGTGGAGACGTAGGAAGAAGTAGAGAACACAGAAAGACAGCTAAAGTCAAGAAGAGAGACATATGAAGGGAGAGAGAGAGAGAGGGAGACAAAGAATGAGTAATACGTTAGGAAAGATATATGACAACTCCCAACTCCACAAGGGCATGACAAGAAATCTCTGCGCAAAACAAGGATTTCTGTAAAGACAGCTGGTTTCTTTCATTAACGGAATCTTAGGGAAAGACAGTTATTGCTTAAAAACATTAGAATCATGCTCAAAAATATACTAAAGCCAGGGAACAATGACGGGGGGGTTACTTAATCTGGATTTGCATCTTCCTTTCTTCCCTCACCCAAGTGCCGGTAAACCAGCTGCCCAGTTACGCAGGTAAAATGAATTCAAATTAGTATTTAATTCATAATTTTTAATAATGACATTCAAATATTAACTATAAACCGGGCAAAAGAAACTTACATTGGATCGAAATTGATTAGAAAATGTAAATATAAGGAAATTAATGTCAAAGTTTTTTTGTTGTTTAAAAATTGTTTGTCTATTCATGAAACTACATAAGTAAACAAACAGGCTTCAGCATGTGCAAGGAATGGATGATACCGGTTAATAAGAAAATGCTGGAAAACTCAGAAAACTCTTTGGTGATCTTGTGGTGATCTGGATGTTGAGATCTTGCGAGAGGTGCAGGAATGGAGCACGCGAATCTAGTGAATGGGTGCCGAGGGAATGTGGTGCTGCAGAACAGTGAGAGGCTCAGACTAGAGCGAGGGCAGGCCGCCAGTAATAACTACCTGTGAGTTTGATAACTTTTAGCACTTGTGTGTGATTGGGACTGATGGAGAACAAGTGGTAGTGCCATTTCACTTCATTCATTTTCGAAAGTTAATTGTGGTTACAAGGCTGAGGGTTCGCCGAGGGCCCCTAAAACTCTTGCACCATCCCTGCTTTTAAAAATCCCAACTCAGCACCCGGCAGTCCTGGTGACTGCCTCTGAACTTTTTCCCAGGTTGACTAGCCGAAATGCAGCCCACGCCCACCCCTCCAGGGTGAAAATCCCAACTTTCCTGGCACTTTCTCCCAAGCTGGGAACTTTCCTGACTCCCACTACCCACCTCGAGGATGAAAATTCAGCCCAATATCTCAGGCCAATGACACTTTATCAGAAATATCCCTGCCGCTGATTCAATCTCCTTCCCCAGCCACCACCAAACTGCTCATAACCACAGTGTCCTTCTTCGCTTCTGCCCCCCTTGGGTGTCCATCACAAAGACTGCCTATTCCCACTTCAATATCATTGCTGCAAAAAAAAAGACCATCCACATACACAGTGAAGCTTTTCTTCGCCTTTGTGAAGACCATACAGGACTTGCATATCGATAGCAATGCCATGTCCATGTGCTCGTTGAACATTGCTAGCCTATTCAGCAACGTACTGCTCCTGGAAGTCTCAATATCTTCACAGAAAGTAACACCAATTCTCTGTGCCTGATTTGCTTTATACCACTGACACTGAAATGAAGATTGTCATCAGTAAGGGCGGAATTTTCCGTTCCAGAGACTGTGTGGTGGGCGGGTTTCGCAGCGCGATTCACGCTGGGCGGCATGGTGGAAAATCGCAACCGGTTTCACGCTCAGAAGCTCATTAGTTATGCACTGGCAATTAGCTCTCCGAATTACATGGCGAGGTGAATTCTGATTCGTCCAACCCCCACCCCCATCATCTAATGGGGTCGAAGGCCCAGGCACCATATTTTTAAATGCAGCCCGAACACACACATTATTCTCAGCAACCCAGGTGTGTGCAGGAAACTTCTTCATATTGCTCTATCAAAGGAAAAAAACTGCTCCCAGGTTCAGCAGTGACTCCCTTGAGACCCTCGTCTGTGGACTCCACCAGCACGCGGATGTTCTCGACCCGAGGGATAGTTCCAGGAGGCTTACAAGCCCCACCTCACCGGTCTGGGAGGCGGCTGCAAAGGCAGTCAGCTTGTCGGGCACCTGCCCAAGAAATGCATCTAGTGCAGGAAGAAGCTGAATGATCTCATCCGTTCTGCCAGGGTAAGTCAACCTTCAGCTCACTCAATCTCACACTCTCATAATGGCATCATGCACTCAAATGGTTACACTGCTCAGGGATCTCACACAATTTTAGTGGGGGACACATCAGCACTGTTGTCTCACGGCGACTTTAACACCACCAGCATCTCATCTATCATTCTGCACAAACTCTATCCTCAGACCTTACTGGGGAGGGCTCAGCACACACAGCAGACATGCATGCTTCCCAACCTCTCCTCCAGCTCTTCTCATCACATTCCATTCCGGAAGGTGGGATCAGCCTCTCCCAGCAAGCCACTATGGATGAGCACTCCATGAATTGATCACAGCCTGATAATTACAGTGAGCGACATGCAATGTTTCATTCTGCCCATTTATGAACTAAATCTACCTTCTCTCTCTTACAGGCACCAGCAGACCCAGACAGAGCTCCAGACCATAATCCCCGGCCCCAGGTCACCTCAGAGGAGGATGCCTCAGAGAGAGACCCGCCACTGCATTTACCTGCACCTTCCACCAGTGCAGAGACACACACCCCGGTCGGTCATAGTTCTAGATTAGGTTCGGGGTCACATTCTGGGAAACATCTCACAGACATGTCTCTGCAGCAGCTGGTGGCAGTAACAACTCAGGTCTCTTGCACTCAGAGTCTGCTGGAGATCAGGCACCCACTGAGCCTGAATCAGACGATGGGGCTCTGGAAACAGCCATCTGCCACATGCTGGAAATGCAACGACAGCTGGAGGAAAATCAGGTAGAGTTGCGAGAGTCAGTCAACAGACTAGAGCAAACGATGGAGAAGTCCATTCACATTCACTCTGATGTCATGGCTCCGGCATGCAATAACCTCGCCATGGGAAGAGTGGCGGTCACCTTGGAGATCTTAGTTCAGCAGATCATGTCATATTTGCACTCAGACCTGCTCTTCATTGCCATAGAACATAAGAACATAAGAAATAGGAATAGAACTAGACCATTTGGCCCCTTGAGCCTGTTCCACCATTCAATAAGATCATGGCTGATCTTCTTGTCTTTCAATTTCCACATTCCCATCTACCCCTGAGAAACTTTTATTCCCTTGTCTAACAAGAATCTATCTACTTCTGTCTTAAAAATATTCAATGACCCCGCCACCACTGCTTTCTGAGGCAGAGAATTCCAAAGTCGCACAGCCCTCTGAGAGAAAAAAATTCTCATCTCTGCCCTAAAAGGGTGACCCCTAATTTTAAAACAGTGCCCCCTAATTCTGGACAAAAGGAAACATCCTTTCATCGTCCACCTTGTCAAGGCCGTACAGGCTCTTATATGTTAGCATTCCATTAGCCTTCCTAATTACTTGCTGTACCTGCACACTAACTTTTTGTCACTCATATACGAGAACACCTAGATCCCTCTGCACCTCAGAATTATGCAGCCATTCTCCATTTAAGTAATACTCTGCTCCTTTGTTCTTCCTGCCAAATTGAACAACTTCACATTTTCCCACATTAAACTCCATTTTCCAGATCTTTGATCCACTCAAGCTATCTATATCCATCTGCAACCTCCTCATGTCCTCTTCACAACATACTTTCCTACCTATATTTGTGTCATCTGCAAATTTAGCTACCATGTCTTGGCTCCCCTCATCTAAGTCATTGATGTAAATCATAAAAAGTTGAGGCCCCATTCAGACCCCTGTGGGATTCCACTCGTCACATCCTGCCAATCCGAAAAGTACCCATTTATGTGTCCCCTCTGCTCTCTACCTGCCAGCGAATTTTCTATCAATGTTAATATGTTACCCACTACACCATGCACTTTTATTTTCCGTAATATCCTTTGATGTGGCACCTTATCAAATGCCTTCTGGAAATCCAAGAACAGTATGTCTACAAGCTCCCCTTTATCCACAGTGCATGTTACTCCTTCAAGAAACTCCAATAAATTGATTAAACATGATTTTCATTTCACAAAATCATGCTGACTCTTCCCGATTACCTTGAGCTCTTCTAAATTCCCAGCTATAGCCTCCTTAACGATCGATTCTAACAACTTCCCCACGACAGATGTCAAGCTAACTGGCCTATAGTTTCCTGTTTTCTGCCTCCCTCCCTTCTTGAATAGAGGTTATACTTGCTACTTTTCAGTCTGATGGAACCTTTCCAGAATCTAGCGACCTCATTAGCCACCTCTTTTAAGACCCTAGGATGTAATCGATTGAGACCCAGAAACCGGCCAGTCCGCAGCTCCATCAATTTGCTCAGTATCATTTCCCTAGTGATTTCAATTTCACCAAGTTCCTCTCTCTCTTTCACCTTCTGAATTACAGCTATCATTGGAATGTTTTTTGGATCCTCTATAGTGAACACAAAAGCATTCTTTTCATTTCTTTTGTCATTTCCTTATTATCTACTATTAACTCCTCACTGTCACTCTCTAGCGGACCAACACTCACCTTATTTACTCTTTTCCTTTTAAATACCTGTAGAAATTCTTGCTATCCGTTTTTACATTTCTAACTAGCTTCCTCTCATACTCTAATTTCCTTCTCCTGGTTAACCTTTTAGTCATTCTCTGTCGTTCCTGTGGCATGGCCCACAAAGCCCCTTGACTCACCCTAACTATGAGGGGAACAAAGCCCCAGAACTGCCTTTTAATCTCTCACTCCGTTGTCTTGGCCCCAGATCAGAGACTGTGACTGTCTTTCAATTAGCTCTCCCGTTCCTTCATGACTGATCATAACACGGTTGCCCTTCCCCCTGACCCCCCATGAGTCTCTGTGCAACCCATCCCTCTTGTGCCACACTAACACAAACCCCCAACCATAATCCAGAGTGTGTGTGTATCCCCTCCTATTCATCGAGTTCGATTCCCATCCACCCCCTTCTGTGTCTGCGTTCTAGTCTTCCATGTCCTCCAGCTTCCCCACATTCAGCCTCCCCTCTGCATGCCATCGACTCCCCCCGACCCAACCCCACCATATCCATTGTCCCTCATGTCTTTGTCAACCTTCCACCCCACCCTCTCCAACCCCATTGACCACCATGTCTTTGTCATCTTTCCCCCACAACTAACCCCCCATCCCCCACCGCCCAGTTGTAATGCCGGTCTCTGTTTCAGAATGCATCCCTGTCTGAGACCGGCAGCACACACTGAGGGCTGTCCTCCCAGAGTATGGAGGCACCCACTGTGAGCAAACCAACCCTGTGCCCCCGCCAGTGTGGCACTACACTGCCATTGCTGAGAACCCAGAGCAGCACTGTTGCAGGTAGGCTTTGAATGTTGCACTCACCTCGAAGTCATGAGCGAATTGAGAGCAGACAGCTGCACGGCTGTCTTATATTCGGTCATGATTTAGACCAGTTTTCTCCGCAGGTGCGACATATAATTGGGAGGGGGAGCTTGATTCCAACACATAGTGTTTTTAATGAGTATTCATTCAGGTAATGCATGTAAATGGCATTCCTGACATGGATCAGAGGGAATCCTGGCCTGCCATCAACCCGCCATGAAAGGAACGAGGGGAAAATTCCGAATTGATTTCCTGCTGGTGGGGTTCCGACTTTTGGCTTCTCTCCGAATTTTCTGCTCCCGCGCGTCACAAAACCCACTGCTGACAAGTGTGGAAAATTCCACCTAAGTGTCAGCCAAAAGGATGTTCACTGATTTTATGAAACAGTCCATTTTTGGGCCAGCACAAATGCAAAACACAAACTGGTTCCAGGAGTGGTGTTTTTAAACCATTGCATCAAAAACAACAATACTGTCTAGAAAGCTTAGGAAAACGTTCCTAATGGAATCCTATTATACACAAGGAAACCCAGCAAGATGTCATGCCTACCTGCAAAGTTTGTTTAAATTTTTTAGCATGAGATTGTGAAGGATATGAAACTTGTCAGTCAGAAATGTTTTGTAATGCTGTCTGTGAAATAGGAATGTCTGTTTAAAGGAGCTATTTGTTCTGATTTTCACAGTGTTATGAGCAATGACTAGATAAAGAGACATGGTTTTGCTATAGGAAGTTTCAGTTAAGAACATCCTGCAGTATACTCTGCTGACCCGAGTACTGGCTGGTAAATGCGACATTCAGGGTCAAAACAATTACAAATTAATGAATGATTCCGAGACTGTTTGGACAACTGGGCAGTATTTGTGTAATAATCTGTTTGTCGCAATGACCCAATTGCATAGCATGCAAACCATTCCATTTATTTGTTGACAAACTGTGAACTACAAATGACAGGATTCTACCCATAGCTGGCACAGAACGGAAGCTGGAAAATGTCAAAGTATTAAACCCCAAGGCAAATAAGAAGCATTCCACTGCTCTCTGAACCCACATTAGTTTACCACACAGAACTGCTGGGTTTACAAATGGACTTAACAAATTATACATATATACATAGAAATTAAACATACCATTTGGCCCAATCAGTTAGGGTTTACCCTCCATACAAGCATATACCTTCTAATCACATTTACACACCCTGGTTCCATACCTGATTAACTAACTATTAAATTAAAGCTTATCTGATAGAAGTGTTCAACATTATGAAATTTCATACCTATGGCCTGCTTTGTTTAGTTGTAAAGACGTCCAAAATTTCAAGTCACTTTCCCTAAAATCTCAATATTCTTCTTTTAGTATGGAGTTTAATTACTGTGCATAGTACCCTGAGGTCTTATTAAAGTTTTATATAGGCTCATCATTACATCTTGGCTTTTATATTCCATACTTCTTGTGATTAACAAAAAGGCTAATGGAATTCTAGATTTTAACAGCCTTATTATCGACCTAAGGCAATTTCTTCAGTGCCCTGTGAACCTGTGCTCTGAAAACTCTCTGCTCTCCCTCTTTCAGCACATCGTTCTCAGGTTGAGGAACTCCACGTAAGTGATTATAAAAAGAGGGCGCAAAGGGCGAGCATCAGGAAAAAAATCTGACTGACAAGTCCTAGATCCTTAACAATCACATGCTAAAGAATTTAAAGAAACTGCAGCTGGCCAATCCATCTCACTGGGTCCCCTTGTGTGCAATAGGATTCCTATAGGAACACTTACTGAAATTGAAAGGGTAAAGTTGGGCAGTGAAAATTAAACATCAGGAATCTGGAATTCCGAGCAAATGAATGCCTTGCAGAATCCCCTTGAGCTTGCGTTAAACCATGAATGGTAGTTCTGCACAAATGATCCTTCCCTCCAGTTCATTTCTAAAATAATAACTGATGCAAACAGTGCACCATTTTAGATTTGCCTTCATTTGAATGGTTATCTTAAATTATGACCACCCCACAGCCCTCATAGTGAACAAATACAAATAACTAAAGTGCCAAAACTTAATTGGCTAAAATAGTATTACCATTGAAATGTTGAATTATGATCCCCTCCTAGGCAAATATACTTAAATACTCCTTCAATTCCTTGATTTTTGTATATTTAGTAATATCTTACTTCTTGGTTATATTCTAGTTTTTTAACCAGCCGGTTATCTCTCTCCCTTTCCCACCATGGAGTTATTACCGAGACTGCAAGTTCAGAGGTTAGGGGCCCAATTTACATTAATATGTCAGTCTCCTAATCTGTCCCTCCATGTGGAATTAATCATCCCATTGGTTTGCCATACGAAAAAAACCTTGTGTTATACCCATTGCACCAAGCAGTAGATTTATGTTTCTGCTGGATAATTTCTTTGCAACTTAATCAGACATCATCTACATTGAGAGCTTCTACAAATTGAATTACAAAGTTGGGGGGGTGGGGGGTGGAATGTGGAAAGCAGCTTGAAGTTTTGAAATATAAAACATTTAAATCTTTATGCAGATTAGTTAATTTAAAAAACTTAAAAATCACTCTAACCCCATAAACTGCACACAATACAAGCATCAGTAAACAAAACAAGGGCAAGTCAGTCAGGGTTATGTCTTTTTAATGTAAGCTAAATAGTGACAATGTGAAAACCAAGAATGTGACAGCCATCATTCTTCTCTTCTTGTACTATGCAGTTATCTCATTAGATACTAAAAATCATAGCAATGTTTTCACATGCTAAATGCTACCTGAGAAAGGTATTATCCATCATGGTAACGTAAACTCAGTGTCTCATTTTACATCATGGGTAAGATTTTTCGGATGGGCGGGTTTCTCATCCCACTACCCGGAGAGTCAGCCGGGAACACATCTCAGCCAATACCAGCTGCCCCACAGCCATTTAATAATGCTCCACAGAGCTTTAATTGGCTGGAGTTGGGACTTCCACCCCTCACTCAGAAAAATGTTCTGCCTTTGGGAGCTGCCAGCCAATCAAATTAGCCAGCAGCCCTGTAGGCCCAGGAGCGCCAGGTACAAGTGGTGCCATTGCTGGGACTATAGGCAACCTCTAAAGAAAAAGAGCTAATGAGGGCCAGGCTTCACGTAAGCCCCGGGTACCCAGAGGGTTGGGTGGGGGGGTTTGGGGGCTGGAGTTGACAGGGAATGTCCTTAATTGGCCACTTAAGGGCCTCAACAGGCCCAAAAGCGAGCAAGGCACCTGACAACTCCACCAGCCCCCATAAAATGACACAGATAAGAAGGAGGGCTGAGGCAAGTGGATAGTCAGCAGGCAGGCCACACACTGCATTTTACGAGCCCCCACCCCTTCGCATCCAAATCCACTGGTGGGGCACCGTAAAATTCTGCTCTTTAAGTCTTTATCAAAAAGAGTTTGATAAAACAATGGAATGGAAATCCATCAAAATGCACAATCACTTGAATCTGACATCATTTTGACAAAATTCTGCATCACCTTCCTGGATTTTCTTCCTCCCTGAAGAATAAAATTTTTCAAACATCAAGAAAATGCTCCTTTAGTAATTTACCAGTAAATTTAAAATAAAACTCTGCTGGAGCACCTTTTATCAGTTAAAATTGAGATGATGTTTGGTTGTAAATGCCTCAGTCAGGTAGTGTTTGTGGTACAATAACTAACTTAAGTTGCCCAAATGTCAGCTTGGAATACATGCACAAGCCACAGAGCAGGCTTAGAAACCCAAACTTTATGACCCAAATGCAACAGTGCTATTAACCAAGCCAAATCAACACCATAAGGGGTGTTAGATATGTTTTGTCCCTGAGCAACATGTTCATCATCCATGCCAGCTCCTGCCGTTCCCTGGCTGCATACAGTTCCCTATGTACCTTTCCGTTTCCAAAAAATATAAAAAAGCAGCATACTTTGGAAAGAGTTTTGGGAAAGAAGATATATGCCAGCAAAGAATCCAGCAAACCAGCTAGTTTATGAGAGAACAAGGAATTACAAAGCAGTTGGGAAAATGCTGGAATCCATTAAGGAAGTGGTAACATTGCCTTAAATATAATAAGGCAAAGTCAACATGGTTTTATGAAAGGGAAACCATGCTTGTTAAATCCAAAGTTTTGGGGGTATGTAACTAGCAAGATAAAAGAAGCCAGCAGATCTAATCGATTTGGATTTCCAAAAGGCATTCAAAAGGTGCCACACAAAAGACCACCAAGTTAAATTAATAATATGGGTCGAGGGTTCTACAAGAAAATCAAGCAGCCTAAATGTAGCATAGAACAGAATAAAGTAAGGGAGGCCATTGATGGCAAGGGAATAAATAGAGTTATAGAACAGGAGTCTAAAGGGATGATTAATCATAAAATAGAAGGAAATCCTAATAAAAATTAGTTAAAATGTTTGTACAACAATCCACACGCTATCCATAATAATACATGTGAGCATGGAGGCAATCCTGCCTTGGAAGGAATCATAGGAAATAAAACATAGAGGCTCACGGGTTGGAGTATTATATCACCATGAATAGAGGTCTAGGTAAAGGACATGATATAGATTAGGAATAAATGGGTTGTTTCCAGGTTGGCAGGCTGTTAGTAATGGGTGTCAGAAGGGCCATTGATAAAGTCTTAGCAGTTTGCAATCTATATTATAACCTAGATGAAGGGATTAAGTGCCATGTATCCACGTATGTTAACAATATAAAGCTAGGTGGGAATGCAAGCTGTGAGGAAGACACAAAGGCCTAGGTTTTCATGTCTCTGTCCATGTCAGAACAGAGGTGAGGGAATTTAAAAATGGTGGACCAGACCTGATTCCAGGATTCCCGCCATCATTCCCATCGTGTAGGATTTTTAAGGATCCAGGATAAGGTTATGGGTAGTGAGTCCACACTCACCAATCCCTTGCCCACTCCATTGCGGGGATAGGCATCTCATACCTGTCACTATTTTCATGGAGTCGGGCCCATTTGGTTCAGAAACATGGTTCACATCACCTCCGAGGAGTAGTGAAACACAGGGGGGTCCCCAGTCCCAAGTGGGAAACCAAATAAAAACAGTCACCTGCTCCTGGAATTCTTTCACTGACAGGCTTTGAAATACAAAAAACTGTTATTTCAGTTTCAACAGTTATATGCTATACTGTAAGAAAGGTGCATTTTTGATGTAGGGATTGATTATAGGGCTCTAAGTTGACCATTACATTGACCACCATTGTGTAAATGTTTACACAAGTTACAGAACTTTTCCCAATGAAGTGACCTAATACATTCAAAACTGTAGAATAATGTATTGGGAAACTCTCCTGTCATATTTTAACTGAGATTTAAACATCCTTAGCTAAATGTCCCTATGTTTAGCTTTGAAAAAAAAGGACCCTGTTGTTGAGCATTAAAAAAAATCTAAGCACCTGCTATACTCCATTGATTGACAGCCAATCTAATTTGAAGTGGAATTGAAACAATAGCTGCGGCTTTAAAAATGAGGCCATCTGGTACTTCAGTTTCAATGGACTCCACTTTTGACATTTCCCAGGATTTGTTTCGGTACCTGGGTCTTTTATGAATGCTTGGCTGAGTTTCAAACAGTCTAGAACCACTTATCACAGCTGGGGGGCTGCTGTGTTCGCATTTTGATTGACAGTTTTAAGAGGTTATTAAATGATTATCAGTCCTTGATGTCATAACTAGGAAGTGTTTACTTTTACAGCACATTGACTACTTGATGGGATTTGCATTTTTTGGAATTTTTTTCAGCATGATTACGTTTGCTTCTTTTGCCAATTACTTTAAATATGCGTCCTCTCATTCCATCTAAATCCCCATTTTTTTTCTAAAAGATTTGTTCATGGGATATGGGTGTCCCCATATAAGGCTATCATTTATTGGCCATTTCCAATTGCCCTTGAGAAGGTAATAGTGAGCTGTCTTCCTGAACCGCTGTAATCCATGTGGTGTAGGTATACCACCAGGCTTGTTAGGTAGGGATTTTGACCCAGTGATGCTGACGTCACTTCCCTTACACTTCTTGATGTTTTTCATGAAAATAAAATTTAGTTCATATTGTAATTTTGACTCTCAATCACTAAAACATCAGAGTATAGGTTACATGACTTTTAATTACACTGCACAGCCAGATCAACTTCGCCAAAAGCTAGAGCACTTCAAATTCATGCACTTGCTAAAGATTCTGTTCTGTAACTCAATATTCTTTCTACAATACCTTGGTTTGCCTATGTGAAACCAATTTCTCAGTAGCCACATTGCATTAAATTAAAAAAAAAACAAAAAAACTGCGGATGCTGGAAATCCAAAACAAAAACAGAATTACCTGGAAAAACTCAGCAGGTCTGGCAGCATCGGCGGAGAAGAAAAGAGTTGACGTTTCGAGTCCTCATGACCCTTCGACAGAACTTGAGTTCGAGTCCAGGAAAGAGCTGAAATATAAGCTGGTTTAAGGTGTGTGTGTGGGGGGCGGAGAGATAGAGAGACAGAGAGGTGGAGGGGGTTGGTGTGGTTGTAGCGACACTGCTTGTTTGTCGCTACAACCACACCAACCCCCTCCACCTCTCTGTCTCTCTATCTCTCCGCCCCCCACACACACACCTTAAACCAGCTTATATTTCAGCTCTTTCCTGGACTCGAACTCAAGTTCTGTCGAAGGGTCATGAGGACTCGAAACGTCAACTCTTTTCTTCTCCGCCGATGCTGCCAGACCTGCTGAGTTTTTCCAGGTAATTCTGTTTTTGTTTTGCATTAAATTAAACTGGCATTGAACCAGCAATGTGAGTTCATTCCAATCAGGAAACCAGGATCTATCATTCCAGAATCAATGGCAGGATAATCTCAAACTACTGCACCCATTGACAGAGATTTACACTGAAAATAGCCACACAAACAGTCCTTGCTATAGCCACAGCCTTAAGTAAACCAAAATACTGAAGTTTTAAAAGGGTCTCTTTGCCATTGCACAATGTCTCACGGGGCACATTGCCATGCAGATACACAGAGGAATGTGTAATGCGGGTTTTGCAAGAGTTTTGTTGTCATATTGTCCAATCATGTCTGACACTACAATTTAGTTCTTTACAGAGTTGGAATGAAACCAAAAAGATAAACATCCCAAAACCACATTGTAAATATCCACAATGTGGCGTCAAAAATGCAGTGACGCGGAGGATGGATTTTTGCAGCATACTGCTCCTGGGCCTTAATGCTGCACCAAAGCCTGTCAGGAAGATTGTTTTAGTTTCAAACCTTAATCCTTAGAGCATCATCAATGTGACAAAATCAGACTGCTGAGACTCCTGACAAACTATATGGGGAATTGCTGCTTCTTAGCTTAACACTTAACTGTTAATCTGGGTGTATTGATGATATTGCATTGCCAATCTGAAAGCAAGACTTATTGATGTGTGTTCCACAGTTCCATGTCCAAAATGGACATTGGAAGTTGGAGAGCAAGAGGAAAACAAGCAAGCAAAAATATATTTAAGAGAGTTATAAAAATGGCGCTGTATATAAATTAGAAAGGAAGTAAAGAAAATATTTTAAAACTAGGGGAGATTACGGTTAGAGACTAGGATAAAAAGGAAGATCATGCGAAGAGAAATAAAATTGGTATTTTTCTTCAAGCTATTTTTGTATAATGAAGTTAATATTAGCATAATGAAGCTTCTCTGAAGGTCTGTATATTAAAGATTGTTTCAGTGTCAGTGCGTGAGCTTCAAACTGAACTTATGACCAGACCAAAGATGCTCAGAGCTGCCAGTTGAATTTATGGAGGAAGAAAGGCTACAAGCCTAATAATTTCAACCGATGCCAATTAAGTAAAAGGGGGCAGCAATATCAGAAGTGTGATTTAGGGTACCACACAGAATCACTGCAGGGAGAAACCCAAATGGATGCAGAAATGCACTCAAATTATGCATTATAATTGACCAGCTGCAATACTTAAAAGGTACTTACCCCCACTTTGCTGCAGGAACACATTCAGTGATACAGATACAAAAGGTGAGTTTGCAGAGAGATTGTTAGGGTATTCAATTAAAAGTAATTCCCCTCAGCCCCATAGTTTTCTGTCCACAGATGTAGCAAGGAGGTTACAATGCAACATTGTAACAGGGTCAATGGCCTTATCATTGTGTCACTGATCAATTGCAGCAAGATCACCAAACAGCACACATTTGCAAAATTGCTGGCTCTTATTAGTAATGTGCCTCACATGGACTGACAGCTTGTTTTCAAATCGCAATGTAGACATGGCATGCCATCCATGCAGAAGAGCACTTTATTCCCTAGAAGCTTTCATTAACGCAATTACCTGAGCTGACCATATTTTAAGGGAAATGAACAGTGAAATGTTGGGATCAAGGCAACAAGTATGATCCTCCACAGCCACATTCATGGCTCCCATGAACTAACCACACAGCACCTCAAGTTCTGTCGAAGGGTCATGAGGACTCGAAACGTCAACTCTTTTCTTCTCCGCCGATGCTGCCAGACCTGCTGAGTTTTTCCAGGTAATTCTGTTTTTGTTTTGGATTTCCAGCATCCGCAGTTTTTTTGTTTTTATCTCTGTGTTTAATTGACTGCCACTGCTCTTCAAGAAATGCCTACCTCCTTGAAGAAGTTCTGTTCATCTCTGCGACAAGATTTCCGGATCTCTCTGTTGCCTTGTTCACCTTCATTGCTTTCCATTTCTCTCCTAGTATTTGACAAGGTGTTTACTAAAACCCGCTTTCACAGCCATATCTCCTTTCTCAGTGACTGTCTCCGTCTCCGACTTACCCCACGTGGATTTCAACTGAAATTCCACCCCTCATGTTTCGAACCCACCCAGGATTACAGGTATCTCCGGGACATAAAACGTTTCTCGGACTGCTGTTCCCGTCACATTCTGAAATCCACTCTCAGTGCCATGCGCCGCCATATGAACACACTCGACCTCTCCCTCCAGCAGCACCGCCGTACCCTTTTTCAAAGCTGCGCGTGCCCCCAGTTTCATTTTATCCTTCAGCTCATCCGACGCCTCAACAAGAAACTTTTTCTCTTTCTCTCAAGTGCTAAGGAACGCAAGCTCCAACAACTCATCGACACCAACACCCATCTAGGACCCTCCACCCCTGCCTGTCCCTCCGTCCCCACCCTTTCTTCCAGTCCCAACCCCAGCCGTGTATTCACTATACCCCCTGACCTTCCCCTCTCCGATGCTGAACGTTCAGTGCTCAGCAAAGGACTTAGTTTCATACCCTTACGCCCTCACCTCAATGAATTTCGGGCTCGGCATGATACTGAACTCTTCTTCCGCCGTCTTCGTCTCCGGGCTCACTTCTTTGGGCAGGAGTCCTCTCCCAGTTCAACGGATCCTTTTACCCATCTTCAATATTCTCCCTCCACCTGGACCCCTCCCTCTGGATTCTTACCTTCTCTCGATCTTTTCATTGAGAACTGTCGGCGCGACATTAGTCGTCTCAATTTCTCTGCTCCTCTCACCCATTCTAACCTGTCTCTCTCTGAACTTACTGCACTCCATTCTCTCAGGTCCAACCCTGACATTGTCATCAAACCCGCTGACAAGGGTGGTGCTGTTGTTGTCTGGCACACTGACCTCTACCACGCGGAGGCTGAGCGTCAACTCGCAGACACTTCCTCCTACCTCTCCCTGGACCATGACCCCACCACTGAACATCAAGCCACTGTTTCCAGGACTGTCACTGACCTCATCTCCTCTGGGGATCTCCCTCCCACAGCTTCCAACCTGATAGTCGCCCAACCTCGGACGGCCCGCTTCTATCTCCTACCCAAAATCCACAAACAGAACTGCCCCGGTAGACCGATCGTCTCAGCTTGCTCCTGCCCCACAGAACTCATTTCTCGTTATCTTGACTCCCTTCTCTCTCCCCTTGTCCAGTCCCTTCCCACCTACATCCGTGATTCCTCTGACACCTTACGTCACATCAACAATTTCCAGTTCCCTGGCCCCTACCGCTTCCTCTTCACCATGGACGTCCAATCCCTCTACACCTCCATCCCCCACCGGGATGGTCTGAGGGCCCTTAGCTTCTTCCTCGAACAGAGGTCCGTACAATCCCCATCCACCACTACTCTCCTCCATCTGGCAGAACTTGTTCTCACGCTGAACAATTTCTCCTTCAACTCCTCTCACTTCCTCCAAATAAAAGGTGTGGCTATGGGTACTCGCATGGGCCCCAGCTATGCCTGTCTCTTTATGGGGTATGTGGAACATTCCTTGTTGCAGTCCTACTCCGGCCCCCTTCCACAACTCTTTCTCCGGTACATCGATGATTATTTCGGTGCCGCTTCATGCTCTCGTCAGGACTTGGAAAAATTTATTAATTTTGCTTCCAATCTCCACCCCTCCATCATTTTCACGTGGTCCATCTCTGACACTTCCCTTCCCTTCCTTGACCTCTCTGTCTCAATCTCTGGTGATAGACTGTCCACCAATATCCATTACAAGCCTACCGACTCCCACAGCTATCTCGACTACAGCTCCTCACATCCCACTTCCTGTAAGGACTCCATCCCATTCTCTCAGTTCCTTCGCCTCCGTCGCATCTGTTCCGATGATGCTACATTCAAAAACAGTTCCTCTGACATGTCCTCCTTCTTCCTTAACCGAGGTTTTCCACCCACGGTCGTTGACAGGGCCCTCAACCATGTCCGGCCCATCTCCCGCGCATCCGCCCTCACTCCTTCTCCTCCCTCCCAGAAACATGATAGGGTCCCCCTTGTCCTCACTTATCACCCCACCAGCCTCCGCATTCAAAGGATCATCCTCCGCCATTTCCGCCAACTCCAGCATGATGCCACTACCAAACACATCTTCCCTTCACCCCCCTTATCGGCATTCCGTAGGGATCGTTCCCTCCAGGACACCCTGGTCCACTCCTCCATCACCCCCTACTCCTCAACCCCCTCCTATGGCACAACCCCATGCCCACGCAAAAGATGCAACACCTGCCCCTTCACTTCCTCTCTCCTCACCGTCCAAGGACCCAAACACTCCTTTCAAGTGAAGCAGCATTTCACTTGCATTTCCCCCAACTTAGTCTACTGCATTCGTTGCTCCCAATGTGGTCTCCTCTACATTGGAGAGACCAAACGTAAACTGGGCGACCGCTTTGCAGAACACCTGCGGTCTGTCCGCAAGAATGACCCAAACCTCCCTGTCGCTTGCCATTTTAACACTCCACCCTGCTCTCTTGCCCACATGTCTGTCCTTGGCTTGCTGCATTGTTCCAGTGAAGCCCAATGCAAACTGGAGGAACAACACCTCATCTTCCGACTAGGGACTTTACAGCCTTCCGGACTGAATATTGAATTCAACAACTTTAGGTATTGAGCTCCCTCCCCCATCCCCACCCCCTTTCTGTTTCCCCCTTCTTTTTTTCCAATAAATTATAAAGATTTTCCTTTTCCCACCTATTTCCATTATATAAAAAAAATTTTAAAAAAAAACCCACTAGAGCTATACCTTGAGTGCCCTACCATCCATTCTTAATTAGCACATTCGTTTAGATAATATCACCAACTTTAACTTTAACACCTATGTGTTCTATTGTACTATTGTCGTTGACATCTTTTGATGATCTGCTTCTATCACTGCTTGTTTGTCCCTACAACCACACCAACCCCCTCCACCTCTCTGTCTCTCTATCTCTCCGCCCCCCACACACACACCTTAAACCAGCTTATATTTCAGCTCTTTCCTGGACTCGAACTCAAGTTCTGTCGAAGGGTCATGAGGACTCGAAACGTCAACTCTTCTTCTCCGCCGATGCCGCCAGACCTGCTGAGTTTTTCCAGGTAATTCTGTTTTTGTTTTGGATTTCCAGCATCCGCAGTTTTTTTGTTTTTATCTCAGGATATGCTGAGTCTGGTTTCCATTAGGTTCCCTCAGCTCCAGATACCATTACAGTCTTGGTTCAAACATGGACAAAAGAGCTGAATTTTAGAGGTGAGGGCACAGTGATTGTCCTTGACATCAAGACAGCTTTTGAGAGAGTATGGCATTATCCACTTTGGTAAGAAAAACATAATGGCAAATTATTATTTAAATGGTGATAGATTGGGAAATGTTGATGCACAAAGGGACTTGAGTGTCCTTGTACACCAATTACTGAAAGCAAGCATGCAGATTCAGCAAGCAGTTATGAAGGCAAATGGTTTGTTGGCCTTCATTGCGAGCGGACTTGAGTACAGGAGCAAGGGTGTCTTCCTGCAGCTGTACAGGGCCTCGGTGAGACCATACCTGAGTATTGTGCGCAATTTTGGTCTTGTAACCTAAGAAAGGATATATTTGCCAAAGAGGGAGTGCAGCAAAGGTTCACCAGACTGGTTCTTGGGATGACAGGATTGTCTTATGAGGAGAGATTGGGCCTACTAGGCCTGTATTCACTGGAGTTTAGAAGAATGAGAGGAGATCTCATCGAAACATATAAATTTCTGACAGGGATGGACAGACTAGATGCAGGTATGATATTTCCTCTGGCTGGGGGGTCTAGAACAAGAGGTCACAGTCTCAGGATACTGGGTAGACCATTTAGGACTGAGATGAGGAGAAACGTCTTCACTCAGAGGTTGGTGAACCGTGGAATTCTCTACTGCAGAAGGTTGTGTGGTGAAGTCACTGAATATATTTAAGAAGAAAATAGACAGATTTCTGGTCACTAAAAGCATCAAGGGGTATAGGGAGAGCGCAGGAGTACACCATTGAGATTGAGTATCAACCATTATCATTTTGAATGGCAGAGCAGGCTCGAAGGGCCGCATGACCTACTCCTGCTCTTATTTTCTATATTTCTAAATCCGAGTAGAACTGAAGTCAGTGGGAGTTAAAGGGAAAATATTTCACTGGTTGGAGTCATACCTAACACAAAAGAAGATGGTTGTGTTTGTTGCAGACCAATGATCTCAGTCCCAGGACATTGCTGAATATGTTCCTCAGGGCAGTATCCTATGGCCAACCATCTTCAGCCTCTTCAATGACCTTTCATCCATCAGACTGTTAGAAGTGGGGTTGTGCACTGATGATTACACAATGCTCACTCGCAATTCCTCAGATATTATTACCCATATGCAACAAGACCTGTACAACATTCAGGCTTGGGCTGATAAGTGACAAGCAATATTCACACCACATAAGTGCCAGACAATGACCACCTCCAATAAAAGAGACCGACTAACCATCTCCCCTTGGCATTCAAAAGCATTATCATCACTGCATCCTCCACCACCAACATCCTGAGGGTCATCATTGACCAGAAAGCTAACTGGACCAGCCACAAAATTCTGTGGCTATAAGAGCAGATCAGAAACTGGGTAATCTGTGACAAGTGGCTCACCTCTGAGTCCCCAACATCTACAAGGCACAGTCACAAGTGTGATGGAAGAATATAAGAACACAAGAAATTATAGCAGGAGTAGATCACATGGCCCATCGAGCTTGCTCTGCCATTCAATACATTCATGGCTGATCTTGGGCTTCAACTCCATTTTCCTGCCCACTCTCCATACCCCTTAACTCCCTGAGAGACCAAATATTTGTCTATCCCAGAATACTCTCCACTTGCCTGGAAAGGTGCAGCTTCAACAACACTCAAGAAACTTGACAATATCTAGGACAAAACAACTTGCTTAATCAGCACCCCATTCACTCCCTCCACCACCGGCACACATTGGCAACAGTGTGTAACATCCACAAAATACACTACAGCAAGTCATCAAGGCTTCTTCTACAGCATCTTCGAAATCCACAAAATTAAAGGCCATGGGCAGTCAGCACCTACAAGTTCAAGTTCCCTTTCAAGTTGCACACCATCCTGACTTGGAACTACATCGCCATTCCTTCATCACTGGATCAAAATCCCGGAACTCCCTCCCTAACAGCACCATGAGTGTACCTTCACCACACATACTGCAGCACTTCAAGAAGGTGGCTCAGCACCACCTCCTCAAAGGCAATTAGGTATGGGGAATAAATGCTGGCCTTGCCAGTGTCGCTCACATCCCATAAATGAATAAAAGGAATTCAGTTCTTAACACACAAACCATTGCAATCTCGAAGTAGCATTTCACATCGCTGGATCAATTAGAGATGACTTATAGTACTGTCAACCTGCCCCGCCCTCAATTCTTTTTAGAAAATCTGGCATACCACAAGAAATACAACATTAATCTCAGTAACCAAGAGCTCAAATCCTCGTCAATGAAAGTATCTCCCAACCAAAGGCTACAACAATTAGGTGAGTAAGCAGCCAGCTTTGCTTTCACAATGCCATTCCAGGCACTGAGTTAGTTTAGAATTTTACAGGTGATTGAGTGCTGTTCCCTTTTACTGATTGGCTCACTGTGGGAGAGAATGACCACAGTTTTGCCTGTATTGGTACCACATGCAATTCAGCAAGAATGAATTCTCCTGGAAACTTTGCAAACTCTCAGCTTATCCATGAATAATGCAGCAACAAAAAATTCCAGACTATGAGTTTTAAAGTGGCCTGTGGCCACCTAAGGGGTACTAAATGTGCCGATTCCTGCTCAGCTTTTATAGTTATAGCAACACACTAATATACAATAATTATACAATGCCTTACCACAGTTACTGCAGCATCTTTACAGACTGAACAGGGCACGAAAGAGCATTATACAAGAGCCAATCTTTACATATTTTTATAAGCATTTATTTACAGAGCTACACATTACAAACAAGCACCTCCTCAGTGGTTGAGTGCAGTGGGGGTGGGGGAGGGGATCAGGTGGTCAGTGAGTGGGGGGTCAGGGGATGGTTTAGGTGGTCGGGTGTAAGTCGGGGGAGGGGGGTTTGTGTGGTCGATTAGAGGGAGGGGGGGTGTCAGGTGGCCAGGGGGGAGGGGCAGCCCTATGGGAGCTTGGCTGGGTGGGGTCGGTACTATAGTTACCCAGGAATTAGAAGTGTATTTAATTCTTCTAACTTTTTCTGGGTAACTATTACAGTAGGACAGTCAGAACCATCTGAGGTTGATGATTTAAATCGTACTTTCAGGTAGTTCCCGTTGCAGGTCAATTGCCCGGCGGAAGATTGAACTTTCCAGGCAATTGTCAGGCAATCTTTACATGGGGACTTCTGGGTCCCCCACACATCTTTGGGATACCCGCCCCCGTTACGAAATCCCAAAGTCCAGAAGTTATGGGCCAATATGCTACAAACATTGAGAGAGCGAGAGAGAGCATCCTGGGGCACGTCTGCCAGCCTCTGAGCCTGGAATCTGCAAACTTCCCAGCAGTACTATCAATTGTTCACTAGAATCAGAAGGCCTTGCTTGCAGTATTTGAAGATGAGAACAAAAACAGAATTACCTGGAAAAACTCAGCAGGTCTGGCAGCATCAGCGGAGAAGAAAAGAGTTGATTCAGTTCTGTTGAAGGGTCATGAGGACTCGAAACATCAACTCTTTTCTTCTCCACCAATGCTGCCAGACCTGCTGAGTTTTTCCAGGTAATTCTGTTTTTGTTTTGGATTTCCAGCATCCACAGTTTTTTGTTTTTATCTTTGAAGATGAGAGCTGGCCAAGGTTTGCTCAACAATATCTGTGCACCACTTCACATCAGTGGGCAATACCAATGTCAGTAGGCAACAAAATAGGGGGTACTGCCCTTTGATTATAATCATAAAAGCATCAGTACATTCCCAACTGCACTAAAAGCATGGAAACTATTTCTCATTTTGCTCAGTGTAACAAAAGAATCCATGATAGAAGGTTTCATGCTGCGATTTATAACTGATTGCTCCTCAAGTTACTGAAATGATCTAGGGTGTGTAATAATGCTTTCTGGCTTTGTTTTCAGGCGTTACACTCTCAGGCAGTTTTCTGCCCCTCAGTTTTACACTGTTGCAGCAGTCAACTGTTGACTCCCATCACAAGTAAATTGAATTTAGGCAAGAAATGTTATATTTAAACACAAATTGTGCTTGGATCAGGAATCCTAGAAAATCCAGTTTAAAAACAATAGCCTGTTTGCAAATCTTTGCACCACAGCCATCTAATCATTCAAAAGGAACTGAATCTACATGGAAACAATAGGAGACATTTAACAAAAACAAAGCATGCAGGCGTGAATTGATGTCCAAAAGCTGGCAATGAATGGACAATATGTTAGTGTCGGCTCTGGTTCAGCTGATAACATTCTCATCCCTAAGTCAGAAGGTTGGGGCTTCAAGTCACGCTCCAGGGCTTAAGCACAAACTGGCTGACACTCCAGAGCATTAACTGGAGAACATACGAACATACGAATCTGGAGCAGGAGTAGGCCATTTTTCCCCTCAAGCCTGCTCCGCCATTTAATAAGAACATGGCTGATCTGATTGTGGCCTCAACCCCACTTTCCTTCCTACCTATGATCAGAGATGCCAGCCTTTGGATGAGAAGTTAAACCGAAACATTGTCTGCTCTTTCAGGTGGATGTAAAAACTCCCATGGCCATATTCTGATGAGCAGGGGAGTTATCACTGGTGTCCTGGCAAATATTTATCCTTCAAATCAGCATCATAAAACATAACATCTAGTTATTATCATATTGCTGTTTGTGGGAGTTTGTTGTGTACAAACTGGCTGCTGCATTTATTTCAATACAACAATGACTTCAACTCAAAAGTACTTCATTGGCTCTAAAGGGCTTTGGGACATCCAGTGGGGTCATGAAAGGCACCAGATAAATGCAAATCTTTTATGTACATTAGAATATTAAAAATGCATTAGCTTATGTTGGATTCAGCATTTAAGCTTTATGCTTGGGTCAAGGTTCTGTAAAATGGGAAGGAATGACAAATGATATACTCTCATGAAGGTCACTGACCTGAAGCTGTGTTTCTCTCTCCAAGGTACCTACCTCACCTGCTGAGTGTTTCCAGCATTTGGTGTTATTTTAGATTACTGACATTCACAGTATTTTTCTTTTGTTTGAATGATGTGACAGTTAATCTGCTTCATATCTAGACCTGACTGGTGCGGAACTACAATACAGCAAGTCTGTTACCAATTAGTACTGTAGACTGCTCTGATGCAAGGGGCATCAAGATTCTTGCAATTAGTTTCACTTCACCTCAGCAAAGAAGGATGTCATGAATCATATAGGAAGTAGACTTAACAAAATGACAAGACCTTGGCACAGTCTACCCCTTTTGAGAAGTACACATGATGGACAGCAAAAGTAATCCCGCTGCTTTAATATTCAATGGGAGGAAAAATCTAGCCCGTGAGCATTTCACCCTTCTCCCTGCACAATGCACTATTTCCGAGCTGAAGGGCCCTTGCTGCACTCATTTTCCATGTAGAAAACAGGAGTAAAAATGTCACGGGGCTATGTGTTGTGTAACCATGCCTCAGATCATTTTCAGGAGTCCCAGCCAGAAACCTTAAACAAGTATTAGGCTCCCTGCATATGCTAATGAGCCTTGGAATTCCAGCTCCTGGCACACACTTGCAATGCAACGCCTATTTTGAGCTGCAAAACAAGTCAAAGCTTGTATGTGGTGTGGAGTATATGAGGCTTCAATGCACCATGTCACAGCCTTTTCCACAGCATGTCAGCAAACAGAAAAGTTTACTGAGCATTATTTCAAGTTAAACCAGGATCTACAGAACAAACTGCCAAGTTCAAGATTGATTTTAGGAACAACTTCTTCACACTGTGATCAATATCTGGAACCATTTTGCTAGCTAGTGGGTTAGTGGAGGCAGACATCCTGACGGCATTCAAGATGCTGTGAGGCTATGACAGGACTGAAGTATTTTTCATACAAGTTCTAGGATGATACTGGTTTCTTCCATCTGTTTTGGTACAATTTTTTGAAGATATCAGGGCAGCTGCAAACAATGCAGCAAGTGGAGAGCTAGGATTCATCTGAGGGTGGTCTATAACTTGGAAACAAAAGAAATGTAGAATAAAAAAGGTAAACGAAACTCAACAACTTAAGAGGAAACAATATGGAATCCCTATGAAAGACAGAGCTCAATGAGGCAACTGCCTCCATTATGCATACCTATCTTTGTGATTCCCTGCACCAGAGGCCCCAGTATCTTAATCATTGTCACTGTTGGGAAGTCAAGTTCTTTGCCACAGTGTAAAAAAAATAAGATTAAGTCATTGTTGCGGGGTAAAAGCAAAAAACTGCGGATGCTGGAAATCCAAAACAAAAACAAAAATACCTGGAAAAACTCAGCAAGTCTGGCAGCATCAGCGGAGAGGAACACAGTTAACGTTTCGAGTCTGAATGACTCTTCAACAGAACTAAGTAGAAATAGAAGAGAGGTGAAATATAAGCTGGTTTAAGGTGGGGGGGGGTGGTGGGACAAGTAGAGCTGGATAGAGGGCCAGTGATAGGTGGAGATAACCAAAAGATGTCACAGACAAAAGGACAAAGAGGTGTTGAAGGTGGTGATATTATCTAAGGAATGTGCTAATTAAGGGTAGAAAGCAGGACAAGCAAGGTACAGATAGCCCTAGTGGGGGTGGGGTGGGGTGAAGGAATCGAAAAAGGCTAAAAGGTAGAGATAAAACAATGGATGGAAAGCCTTTTTTGATTCCTTCACCCCACCTCATCCCCACTAGGGCTATCTGTACCTTGCTTGTCCTGCTTTCTACCCTTAATTAGCACATTCCTTAGATAATATCACCACCTTCAACACCTCTTTGTCCTTTTGTCTGTGACATCTTTTGGTTATCTCCACCTATCACTGGCCTTCTATCCAGCTCTAATTGTCCCACCCCCTTAAATCAGCTTATATTTCACCTCTCTTCTATTTTTACTTAGTTCTGTTGAAGGGTCATTCGGACTCGAAACATTAACTGTGTTCCTCTCCACAGATGCTGCCAGACCTGCTGAGTTTTTCCAGGTATTTTTGTCATTGTTGCGGGGATTCTCCTCATCGGCTAACTTCATTGTAAGATTGGTAGAAACCTGGAGAACAAGACAGGCATCAACAGCCATTTATACCATTTATTCAGCAT
Organism: Carcharodon carcharias; assembly: GCF_017639515.1. NCBI lineage: Eukaryota > Metazoa > Chordata > Chondrichthyes > Lamniformes > Lamnidae > Carcharodon > Carcharodon carcharias. Next base: position 62,942,128 of record NC_054469.1, read on the forward strand.
TTACACATTCTTCCACTGAAGTTACAAAATACTGGAGCACCCTTGCAGAAATTCTATCCCTTAGACTTTAAACATAATTTGTTAGGGACAATGCATGTATACATTTCAATAAACAAATCCCATAACTTGTTTCTTGAAGCCCTGCAAATTTTTCTCTTCAGATAAGTAGCCAAATCTCTTTTGAAGGCCTCCACTGAATCTGCCTCCGCCACACTCTCAGGCAGTGCATTACAAATCCTACTCACTCTCTACAGAAAAAAGTTCTTCCTCTCATCACTGTTGCTTCTTTTGCTAATCATCTTAATTTGGTGTCCTCAAATTCTCAACCCTTCCGCTAATAGCTACAGTTTTTCCCTATCTACTCTGTCCAGGCCCTTCATGATTTTGCCTCCATCAAATCTCCTCTTTATTGAAACATTAAAAAATAGATGCAGGAGTAGGTCATTCGGCCCTTTGAGCCTGCTCTGTCATTCAATGATCATAGCTGATCCTCTATCTCAAAGCCATATTCCCACTCTGTCCCCATACTCCTTATCTTCTCTTCTCCAAAGAGAACAGCCCCAACTTCTCCAATCTATCCACGTGATTGAAGTTCCTGGAACCATCCTTACAAATTTTTTCTGTACCCCTTTTAAATACCTTCACATTCCTTTGGTGCCCAGAATTGGACACAATACTCCTGCTGAGGCTGAATCATATTTCATATGAATTCAGCATAATTTCCAGGCTTGTGTACTCTGTACCTCTATTTATAAAGCCCAGGATCCCATATGCTTTATTAATGGCTTCCTCAATTCCTGTTTAGATTATTTGCCTTTAGCAGTATCCTTAGAAGTTGGTGCTACAAATATTGCCTCAGCATCTCCGCCCATCCAGTGTCTCCAATATACTGTCTCATTGTTCTTGTTTGTGTTCCCACACCCTGCTTGCCCAGAATGTTGTGTTGTCCTATACCAATCCCAGCCCTTTCATTAAGGACATCAATTCAAAACCTCAAAACAGGCTGCACAAGTACACAGAAAATATCAAATTAAAATCTGAGACACCACCCTGTCTGGTTTGAATTGGGCAGAAGGTGACATTACTCTGATATCCTCAGTAACCAATTTTAAAAACCACTTCCATTAAAAAGTACAGATTAATTCTTTCTTTAAAATCTATCATGGGATGTGAGTGTTGCTGGTAAAGTCAGCATTACTGTCCATCCCCAATTAACCTTGAGGAGCTGGTGATGAGCTGCCTTCTTGAACTGCTGCAGTCCATCTGGTACACTCACAGTGCTGCGGGTGAGGGAATACCAAGCTGTTGATCCCATGACAGTGAAGGAACGGCGATATAATTCCAAGTCAGCATGCCGTGTACCTTAGAGAGTAACTTTCAGGTGATGGTGTTCCCATGCGTCAGCTGCCCTTGTCTTCATAGGTGGTAGAGGCCACATGTTTGGAAGGGGCAATCAAAAGGAGCCTTAGAGTTGCTGCAATTCATCTTGTATATGGTACGTGCTGCTGCCACTGTGCATCGGTGTAGAGTGAGTGACTGCTTAAGGTGGTGGATGCGGTGCTGATCAAATGGGCTGTTTTGGCCTAGATGATGTAAAGCTTATTCAGTAATGTTGGAAGAAAAACAGGAAATGCTGGAAAGACTCAGCAGGTCTGGCAGCATCTGTGAAGAGAGAAACAGGGTTAACATTTCAAGTCCGTATGACTTCTTCAGAGCTGAAGAAGAGTTATATGGACTCAAAACGTTAAATCTCTTTCTCTCTCTACAGATGCTGCCAGACCTGCTGAGTCCTTCCAGCATTTTACGTTTATATTTCAGATTTCCAGCATCCGCAGTATTTTGCTTTTATTTGAGTATTGTTGCAGCTGCACTCATCAAGGCAAGTCCATCACACTCCTAACTTGTGCCTTGTAGATGGTAGACAGGCCTTGGGGAGTCAGGAGGTCAATTACTCAGCTCAGAATTCCCAGCCTCTGATCTGTTCTTGCAGCCACAGTATTTATACAGCTGGTCCAGTTTGGTTTCTGGTCAACGGTAACTCCCAGGATGTTGATAATTTGGTGGTAGCATTGCTATTGAATGTCATGGGGTGATGGCTCTGTTGTTGGAGATGGTCATTGCCTGGCACCTACATGACACAAATGTTACTTACCATTTATTAGCCCAAGCCTGAATGTTGTCAAAATCTTGCTTCATATGGACATGGACTGCTTCAGTATTTGAGGAGTTGTGAATGGTGCTGAACATTGTTACTCATCAGTGAGTATCCCCACTTCTGACCTTATGATGGAAGGAAGGCTATTGCTGAAGCAACTGAAGTTGATTGGGCCTAGGACACCTCGCTGAGGAACTCCTGCAGCAAGGTCCTGGAGTGGAGAGAATGGGCCTCCAGCAACCATCTTCCTTTGTGCTAGGTATGACTCCAACAAATGGAAAGCTTTCCCCCATTGATTTCAATTTTTGCCAGGCCTCCTTGATGTCACACTCAGTCAAATGCTCCCTTCATGTTAAGGGCTGTCATTCACCTGTGAAATTCAGCTCTTTTGTCCACATTTGGATCAAGACTATAATGAGGTCAGGAGCTGAGTGACCCTGGTGGAACCCATACATGAACAGGCTATTGCTGAGTAAACGCGGCTTGATAGAACTGCCAACAACACCTTTCGATCATCAGCAAAGTGATGGGAGTAGACTGCTGGGGTGGTAATTGATCAGATTGGATTTGCCCTGCTTTCTGTGAATAGGGCATACCTGGGCACAATGCCAGGTAAATGCCAGCTTGGAATAGCTTGGCTAGGGGCACAGCTAGTTGTGGAACACAACTCTTCAGTACTATTGCCAGAATGTTGTCAGGCCTGTAATCTTTGCAGTATCCAGTGCCTTCAGCTGTTTCTTGATATCATATGGAGTGAATTGAATTGGCTGAAGGCTGGCTTCAGTGATACTGGGGACTCAGGAGGCCAAGATGGATCATCCAATCAGCACTTCTGGCAAATGCTTCAGCCTTGTCTTTTACACTGATGTTCTGGGCTCCCTCATCATTGAGGATGGGGATATTTGTATAGCCTCTTCCTCCTGTTAATTGTTTAATTGGCAACCATCATTCACAACTGGATGTGGCTGGGCTGCAGAGCTTAGATCTGATTGGCTATGGGGTCGCTTAACTCTATGTCTATCACATGCTGCTTCTGACCATACTGCTTTTGACCACCTAACTTAGTCCTCAGTCTCCAAGGCTCGAAATGACAGAAGGGAGACAATGACGACAACTACACAATACTCAGGTTTTATAACGAAAGCACCATACAATTTAGGTGCACCTTTCCCTAATTTGTTTAGGTTAAATATAGCTTAGCACTCTGTGCTCTTTGTTAACATGTTGAGAGTCAACTTCTACTAAAACCCCAAGCTTTATTTCAATTTCATCCTTACATATTTTGACACCATTTTTATATTATGCACACTCATTTTCTCTTCTGGTGTGTAATACTTTACATTTGTCCATATGCTTTTTTTTCCAAATAGTGGTTTGATAGTACAGAACTTGAGTATTGCTGAAAAAGACATTTTGTTGAAGCCTTTTGCCTTGCACTCATCAGGACAATCGCAAGAATATGAATCCAGGGGAAACAACGACTTTACGCTGTATGAGAAGAGGGTGCTGATTGTTTGGCAAGTGGACACTGAGTGGTAAGGGTGGTGCCATGGAGAATGCACTAGTTAATGGTGACTGACAGTTAACTGCCAAGCATTGTTTGAAATTTAAACCATTCTGATTGGTCAAGGCATTGCCCTGAGAAATGAACCAGCACATGGCTTTCACTTATTTTGTTTAGCTGAAACAGGGGCAATGTGCCTACATGTTCTTTCTGTCTGCAAAGAACAGGGCCCTGTGTATTAACAAACGTAACTTCCAGCAAAAGTGCGACACTGTGATCTCCACTGAAATTCTTAAATTGGTTGTCAATGTAATTTTTAGCACCCAGAGGATTATTTAGCAAATGCTGTCCAATCACATTTAATGTTGGACACTGTGTTTTGAATTTTGCAAACATAGGCTGGTTGGAAACGGCCTGTACCTTGTCCGTTGCGAACAGTGGAAGGAACATAAAACAAAAACAGAATTACCTGGAAAAACTCAGCAAGTCTGGCAGCATCGGAGGAGAAGAAAAGAGTTGACGTTTCGAGTCCTCATGACCCTTCGACAGAACTTGAGTGAGTCCAAGAAAGAGTTGAAATATAAGCTGGTTTAAGGTGTGTGTTGGCGGAGGGGGGGGGGGAGAGAGAGAGAGAGAGAGAGAGAAGTGGAGGGGGGGTGTGGTTGTAGGGACAAACAAGCAGTGATAGAAGCAGATCATCAAAAGATGTCACAAACAACAGAACAAAAGAACACATAGGTGTTAAAGTTGGTGATATTATCTAAACGAATGTGCTAATTAAGAATGGATGGTAGGGCACTCAAAGTGTAGCTCTAGTGGGGGTGGGGGGAGCATAAAAGATTTAAAAATATTTAAAAATAATGGAAATAGGTGGGAAAAGAAAAATCTATATAATTTATTGGAAAAAAACAAAAGGGGGAAACAGAATGGGGGTGGGGATGGAGGAGGGAGCTCAAGACCTAAAGTTGTTGAATTCAATATTCAGTCCGGAAGGCTGTAAAGTGCCTAGTCGGAAGATGAGGTGTTGTTCCTCCAGTTTGCGTTGGGCTTCACTGGAACAATGCAGCAAGCCAAAGACAGACATGTGGGCAAGACAGCAGGGTGGAGTGTTAAAATGGCAAGCGACAGGGAGGTTTGGGTCATTCTTGCAGACAGACCGCAGGTGTTCTGCAAAGCGGTCGCCTATGGGGCCCCAACTTAGTCTACTGCATTCGTTGCTCCCAATGTGGTCTCCTCTACATTGGAGAGACCAAATGTAAACTGGGCGACCGCTTTGCAGAACACCTGCGGTCTGTCCACAAGAATGACCCAAACCTCCCTGTCGCTTGCCATTTTAACACTCCACCCTGCTCTCTTGCCCACATGTCTGTCCTTGGCTTGCTGCATTGTTCCAGTGAAGCCCAAAGCAAACTGGAGGAACAACACCTCATCTTCTGACTAGGCACTTTACAGCCTTCCGGACTGAATATTGAATTCAACAACTTTAGGTCTTGAGCTCCCTCCTCCATCCCCACCCCCTTTCTGTTTCCCCCTTCCTTTTGTTTTTTTCCAATAAATTATATAGATTTTTCTTTTTCCCTCCTATTTCCATTATTTCAAAATATTTTTAAATCTTTTATGCTCCCCCCACCCGCACTAGAGCTATACCTTGAGTGCCCTACCATCCATTCTTAATTAGCACATTCGTTTAGATAATATCACCAACTTTAACACCTATGTGTTCTTTTGTTCTGTTGTTTGTGACATCTTTTGATGATCTGCTTCTATCACTGCTTGTTTGTCCCTACAACCACACCAACCCCCTCCACTTCTCTCTCTCTCTCCCCCCCACCCCACCCCCCCCCACACACCTTAAACCAGCTTATATTTCAACTCTTTCTTGGACTCACTCAAGTTCTGTCGAAGGGTCATGAGGACTCGAAACGTCAACTCTTTTCTTCTCCTCCGATGCTGCCAGACCTGCTGAGTTTTTCCAGGTAATTCTGTTTTTGTTTTGGATTTCCAGCATCCGCAGTTTTTTTGTTTTTATCTCAGTGGAAGGAACATGCTGTTTAATACAATCCGCCAGTCTTTGGGATGTACAGCCTACATACCTAGAATCACACTGGCACTGAAATTCATATACCACATTGTTCATGTGTATGAACGTCTTTTTGGCTTGACAGCGGCATCCTGTTAGAGGCGAATACCGCTCATGTTGTTACTGCATAGGAGCTGCATGAAACAGCTAGCTTCACCCATTGCTCAAATTTTTGAGATGCCTTTCCCTTCCAAGGTAATCTGAAGTAGACTGGGCAAGGTGACAACCTTAGGCCTGTTCAGGAGTTTGCGCAATATACAGCACAAAATCATCTGATCAGGGTCGCCATTATCCCACAGGATGTCTTTGATGCACCCTACTTCAGCATCAAGTTAGCACGGTAAGCAAATGGTTCGGGCCCTATTCTAAGGAAAGATATACTGGCATTGGAGGCAGTCCAGAGAAGGTTCGCTAATTTGGTTCTGGGTATTGAGGGGTTATCTTATGAGGTTGAGTAGGTTGGGCCTGTACTCATTGGAATTTAGAAGAATGAGAGGCGACCTTATTGAAACATATAAGATTCTTAGGGGCTTGATAGGGTAGATGCTGAGAGGTTGTTTCCCCTTGTGGGAGAGTCTAGGACCAGAGGGCATAATCTCAGAATATGAGGTTTCCCATTAAAACAAAGATGAGGAGGAATTTCTTCTCTGAGGGTAGTGAATCTGTGGAATTCTTTACCACAGAGGGCTGTAGAAGCTGGGTCGTTAAGTACATTCAAGGCTGAGATAGACAGATTTTTAATCAGTAAGGGAATCAAGGTTTATGGGGAAAAGGCAAGAAAGTGGACTTGAGGATTATCAGATCAGCCATGATCTCAGTGAATGGTGGCGCAGACTCGATGGGCCAAATGGCCTACTTCTGCTCCTACGTCTTATGGTCTTATCATTAAAAGGTTGCCAATAAGGCCAATCTTACAGCATGTAGAACTGTAAGAATCCCAACGCATGTACTGACCAGTGAAGGTAGGCTTGTCGGAGACCATGGAAGAGAACCCCCTGGCAGATTTCTCAACTAGTATGTCAAGTAAAGGGCGTTCATTTGACTGCTCCATTTCAAAGATAAATTTGAGCACAGGATGGAGCCCATGAAGCCATGTAAGGAAATTATTACATGCTGCTACGGATTTAAATAGCGCAAATGTATCATCCACTTTTGAAAATAAGCAAGTGGTAGGAAGTTAGATGTCATTCAATCGAAAACACATTTCATGGAGCCCAACACGAGAGCTGGGCCTAGAGGGGATCCCATGGCAACACCATCTATTTGGGCATACATGATGTTGTTCAAGCTGAACTCAACTGCGCGAGTTACCGAGTTTGTGAGCTCAATGAATACTGATCCACTCAATGGTGGTGGGTCTAGATCACCATGATATAGTGCTACAGCGCAAATATCTATGGCTGCCTTAATGTTGGTGAATAGGCCATCAAGCCAAAAAGATGTTCTGCCTATCACACAAATGAGTCAAGTAGTATATGAATTTCAGTGCCAGTGTGATTCTAGGTATGTAGGCCGTACATCCCAAAGACTGGCGGATTGTATCAAACAACATGTTCCCTTCCGCTGTTTGCAACATGCAAGGTACAGACCGTACCCAACCAGTCCACGCTTGTACAACTCAAATCACAGTGTCCGACATTAAATGTGATCTCGCGATTGAACAACATTTGTTAAATATTCCTTAGTGTGCTAAGAATAATGCTGACAAGCAATTTAATATTTTCACTTGAGCTCGCAGTGTGGCGCATTTGTGTGTACTAGAAGCTACATATATTAATACAAGGGCCCTGCTCTTTGCAGACAGAAAGAACATGTAGACACATTGCACCTGTTTCACCTAAACAAAATAAGTGACAGTCATTTGTTGGTTCATTCCTCAGGGCAATGCCTTGACCAGCCAGATTCAAGTTGCCTGGTTTAAATTTCAAATAATGTTTGGCTGTTACCTGTCAGTCACCAATAACTGGTGCATTCTCCATAGCAACGCTTCTATCAATCAGTGTCCACTTGCCAACCAATCAACACTCTCTTCTCATAAAGTTGTTGTTTCCCCTGACATTGGTATTTTATTTCCATTTACCACTGTATATATATTTTATCTAGGTCATTTTGTAGGTCCCGGGTAGTTGCATCAGACAGGTCTATAGTCGTATAATAGTATCGTGCTGATGGTACAGCACCAGCAACCACACAGTTTGAGAGTTCAAATTCCACCATAACAAGTTTTGAATTTGAAATTGGAAGGTCACAAAATTGCATTTCCTTAGTTTTGTGCCATGTTATGATTCCCCATTGAGACTGATAACTTTTAACGGAAAGGAGTCCCCATGAAGCCAATGGAAAGAAAACTGAGGGACAAATTTCACTTCTTAAAACTTTTACTGTAACAAACCAACTAAAATCAATGTAATTTAAACATTAATTAACAGATGAAGGAGATTTCAAGTAAAAAGGTAAATTTCTTCCTAAATAGTCGATACAACAAAGATACACCTGACTTGGTTGCAAGCATTTGCATTATTAACCTCACAAATGTGAAACTACATGCAATCTCACAGTCTTTCCAATTTTGCCTGTTTTGTAGGATTTATCACTTCTCATACTATCATTTTGACCGTGAGTCACATGCAACCATGTTCCATCTGAAGTCCTCAGACATGGTTAACACTGACAAGGCGGACATCGACTCTCACTCAGGTCACGAGAGTCCTAATTTCACAGAATCCTCAGAGTCTCCATTCTCCAAGAGCTTTAAATGGTATGGTGGACTTGGCAACACTGAGACAGCAACAATGTGTTTTGTCCAATCCACAAACCTTGACCATCCTGTCTTCTACTCTCTGCTCTTTCCAACTGTATAACGCACGCAGTAACAGTCTCTGTTCTATTCTCAGAGACCTGCTCCAACTTCAGCATCTGTTTGAAGGCTGCCAAACAGAAAACTGTTCTATTCGGACAGAAGCTTGCCCGTTTCCTCTTTATACAAATTCTCTGTGTGTTCTGAACTGCCAAACAAAAAACACTGGTGGATCCAATTCATCGCAATTAGCTTTCTATTTACCCTTTGCGTATTAGCCATTCATCCCTATGGCGGCCCCCAGGTCACATGTTGATTTCTTGGAACCTAATGATACCATACTCAGGAAACAACTGCCATCTTTCAGAATACTTCCAAGCCCACTTTGGTCTTAAAGGGACATCACATAAAAAGAAAATGCACGCTTCCCAAAGCACATAGGTCATCTTGGTTGTTTATACACAGATTTCCATTGCAACAGGAGGGTGGGCCACTGGATGTGTAAAAGATGTATATATGGAATTTCCATGAGGTTCTCTCTAGTTATTGTTGTAATGTAAAATCAGAACAATGGGTCAGAATGGCAAGGTTTATTGATTTTCTGTTTAAAATACAGGGAGAGTTTGGGAGAATCCTGCAGAAAGAGTCCCCCAAAGACTTGGTTAGGCTGATCTTAGTTAATTACGTTATAAAGAGAATTGTCAGGCAAGAAATAACTATCAGAACAGCAGCTATACAGAGACCTGAATTGCACATAACTATAGGACTGCAATTTGTTACTTCATTACTAGAGTCACATAGAGAGACAATGACAGAGGATTTCCTTGGGGCTCTCCTGGTCTCCCACAGCAACAAAAAGGCAAACCCTGGAGGAACAACTGTCCATGTGATTTTTATTTGAGGGCTCTGCCAACCTCTCAGCATTGAACAACCGTGGAAATTGCAGAAGAATCTATTTCATCACCAGAGCTTCAGGCCTTACCAAAAACATGTCATTTTATTGCAGAAAATGAAAGACAGAAAGAGTAATATTAAAAGAAGTTCGCTGAGAGAAAGAAAGAGTAGAGACATGAACAAACTCTGCAACTGAGTTCTACCCCTGTGTAAAGCCCCGTCCTGTCTGGTTTTGGTGAGCAGGTGACCTCACTCCAATGTCCCCGGTAACAAATCTAACAGTTTAATCACAGTTTCAAAGAGCAGTACTGTGGAGAACTGTGTTATAATATATTTCATATTCATACAAAGATGGGTACAACCTAATGATCAGTAGCAATGTAGTGTCAATCACATCCAGTGCTCCAAATGTAATTATGTCCATCTAATTTTTAAACAAACTTCTACGGTAAAAATAGAAAATTGTATTGAAAAAGTGTATAATTCAAAAATAGTGTAATTTGAGCAGACCAGCTCTTTAAGAGATGGAGAAAACCTATTCCTGGGATCCTTAACTTAAATTAAATGGCCTGGATTTTGCTGTGACTGGTGAAGTAACAGTTCACTGTTCACCTTGTGTACAGACTCCCAGATACTTTTCACAGTTTGTCAGCAGAGATTACTAGTTTTCGGGTGTCTGATCTAGTGCGGTTCCCTCCAAGGGGGATTTTTGGCATCTGCGAGTAGGGCAAGCAGGAGGGAGACTCTTCAGCCAAATCAGATAGAAGTCTTTTCACTGTGGACTGTAAAGCAGGAAGTAACTTGCGTTTCCTGTTTTATTTTGCAAACTTAAATTATTGCATAGAAAGCAAAACAAAAATTGGGGCATATATACATTGGATTAAGGGAGAGACATAAATGAAAAAACCTTAAAAAAATCGGCAATAGTAATGTTCTTCCGAGTGAATGTGGCTCCACACATGTAAATCTTTTCCCTCAAAGCCAGAGAAGTTGTCCGACAGTAAACATCACTTATTACACCATTAAAAATACCTTGCATCTGATTATACAAAACCCAAACTTTGTCATCTATCTTTTAATGTGAGACTAGCAAATAATTTGCCACGTTCACACCATTATAGTGATCTCTGTTCAATTTCCGGAGGCAAAAACTGAAACAGCATTGCCTGTGGAGAAGTAGGGTACCACTAACAGCAGGTTCCAGGTTTCTTCATTTAACTCGCATACATGGATGCCAGAACGCGCTATCAGTTTTACCTTGAGTGCTGACAGCCTTGTCATTACTAGTACAGCAAAATCTAGACCATTATAATAATGTACTGTGCTGAGTTAAATGAATAAATAAAGAGGAGAGCATCAGGCTCTGGGCTTCCTGTCTTTGGGCGAGGTTGCAAAAAGTGGCATATTTATAAAAAGCCTCAAATTGCAGCACCTGCACAAGTCTGAGCAGCTGACAATTATTTTCAGAACCTAAACAGTTACAATTAACATGAATATTATAATCCAAGATCCCACACCATTAAATTATTCTGAAGCAATCCATTCAAGACATGTATTCAAGCAGCCAACAATGGCAGTGCAACAAGTTCCGCTGTACGCAGTGAATGCTTGTGAACGAGAAGCAGTAATGAGCGTGCACACCTGAGATTCTTAAGACAACTACAATAGCTCGCTGAACTGATGTGACATTTCTAATGGAGATAAACATCCACTCAGCGCCAGGTTCAATGCACCCCTTTTTATCATTTGTTTGAATCAAAATGTTCAAATACGTTTCCGGTAGAAATTCTAATTTGCCAATTGATTTCCTATATGTTTGCACTTAAAATAAATTAAATAGATCCACCCATTGAATAAGACATGTGTATCTATATTAGGCGGCAAAGCTAGTTTATTTTTAAAATATGGACATATCATTGATTTTGTGTATTTCCAAAATCCTGATACTCCAGAATAATGGTGTATAATCAAAATTATGCAGACTAGGCATCAGGGTTACTGGTGGTTGGTGATAGTAGCTGCAGTCAAGATAACCTCTAAAGTGAGCAATGAAACCCATTTTCAAACCAAATTAGAAGCACACAACATGCACTCATTCTATTAAAGCGCGAGCTGGATGCAGTTACTGTGCCAAGCATGTCCATTCCTCTGTTGGTCCAACTCCCAATAAGCAGGTGAGGGTATTGTGATGATTTGGCTTTGGGCCATGTTGGTTGAGAACAAGTGAAGGCAGGGGTTTTTTTTTGATCAAGCAACATGTTGACATTCACAGCATTGTTCTGTGAAAAGTGCTTGCTCTGCATTAAATCCTAAAAAGATACTGCTGCGTGGAGTATGTATAGATCAGTCTTGCTGTTACAGCATTTTAAAAACCCAGTATTTAGTTTGTACCCAGATCTGGCTTGGGCAAGAATAACATGAGCAAATAATCAGCTAAAGGAAATGATGGCTGGTATTTTCCAGTCCCAACAGCGGTGGGTTTAATGGCGAGCAGGGGAGGAGAGGGGGAGGCATGGCGGGGGAGAGACTGTGGCGAGAGTTGAAAAATCAGTTTCCTGTCAGTGTGAAATGACGGCGAGAATGTGTTCTCCTGCCTGAGATGGCGGGTCGCCATTCCCGTCAGAGGCTGGTGTAAAGCCATTTTGCAATGGGTCATAGATGAATGCCTGACTGGAATTGTTCCACCCCCCACAATCCCAACCAATCATCCAGCAGGATAACACACCAGTCCGGAACACATCCGGACCAACGTGGCGTGGACATGTTGGGACTCACCTGGAAGAAGGTCTGAGGCAGCTTGTGGTGATCGGAAAATGGAGGCCTCCAGCAACCATGGACCCTGGAACACCACGTGCAGCAGGTGCAGCATCAACCACGTGGATCTTCACTCTGCAAGATCTTCCAGGACGTGGATCTTCACTCTGCAGGAGTTTCCAGGACGTGGATCTTCACTCTGCAGGAGTTTCCAGGACGTGGATCCTCACTCTGCAGGAGTTTCCAGGACGTGGATCCTCACTCTGCAGGAGTTTCCAGGACGTGGATCCTCACTCTGCAGGAGTTTCCAGGACGTGGATCTTCACTCTGCAGGAGTTTCCAGGACGTGGATCTTCACTCTGCAGGAGTTTCCAGGACGTGGATCTTCACTCTGCAGGAGCTTCCAGGACGTGGATCTTCACTCTGCAGGAGTTTCCAGGACGTGGATCTTCACTCTGCAGGAGTTTCCAGGACGTGGATCTTCACTCTGCAGGAGTTTCCAGGACGTGGATCTTCACTCTGCAGGAGTTTCCAGGACGTGGATCTTCACTCTGCAGGAGTTTCCAGGACGTGGATCTTCATTCTGCAAGATTTTCCAGGGCATGGATCTTCTCACTGCAGGAGTTTCCAGGACATAGATCTTCACTCTGCAAGATCTTCCAGGACGTGGATCTTCTCACTACAAGATCTCACAGGGTGTGCATCTCCACTCTGCAGGAGTTTCCAGGATGTGGATCTTCACTCTGCAGGATCTTCCAGGATGTGGATTTTCTCACTTCAGGATCTCCCGGGGTGTGGATCTTCACTCTGCAGGAGGTTCCAGAGCATGGATCTTCTTTGCTGCAGGTGTTGGGCTACATGGGGTACTGTTGGGCAGTGATGGTCTGTGCTGGGGGTGGGGGGAGATTAGACAGGCAGGAGAGGAATGAAGACTTGGGGCAGGTGTGAAGGGCTTAGAGGGGGTGGGGGCGGTAGGGGAAAGAGAGAGATGCTGCAGGGGTCATGGAATGGATTAAGTAGTATGGAGTGGGAGGGTGGCAAGGGCCATGGTGGAGTGCAGGTGGGGTGTGGGGGCAGGGTGTGCAAGTTTGAATGGGCATTGGGAAGGCTGTGCAGGTGTGAATGAGCATGGGAAAAAAAAGAGGGGAAAGGGGTTCAGAGGGAGAGGTGTCAACTGATGAGTGCTGGGGGGCATACTGAGGGAATTGTTGATAAGAGTTCGTGACATGATTGTATCAACTGACTGTGCACTGATTCCAACTACTCTGCTGCTGGCTACAATATTGTTGGTTTTGTTACACCAAAAATCATATCTTTTTGCATTCCTTTGGAAGGTTGATTCATTCAAGTAGAAATACCTGTAGAAAGAAACAGCTGCCCAGGCAATAGATGCTTTATGATGTTGCTGGCTTTCCCAGGATTTGGTTATGATCGATTGAATCCATATGGAGATAGAGGCGCTGTCAGTCAATCTGATGCCTCACATCAACCATAACAGCTTTTATTCTCGGGATGTGCAGATGGTTTGTGATGTTAAGTCAAGTCTCTCCCAGTCGGTGAATACTAAATTCCTGAAGTGGATACATTACTCATTCGTCCTGAAGTAGGTTATTTGAGCAGGATGCAACGTTGTCCTTTAGGGAGGTATGGATACCAAGTGAAACAATGACTAATGGTACCATTAGCCAAACTACAAATGTTGCTTGATCATAAAAACAACTGAAGCGCAGGTATTGAACCAGTGTCCCTGCACCTCACGGGATTGCGATGAGATACCATGAAATCCCAAAACCATCAGATTCTTATTTTTTGTGTATTAGTAATTTCTTTACTGCGTTGTTTTCTTGCTATATGTTAAGAAAAATACTGCTTGCATGGATGGCACTTTATCTAGTGTGTGTGTCTGCGCTGGTGGACGGTGTGGGTGAGCACTGTGACGGCTCTTCAATGTCGGTGCGTGCGGATTCCTCTTCTAAGGTGCCCTCGGAGCTGGAGTCAATGGCCTGGCTCATGGCCGCCCTCGGCTGCTTCTCGGATGTGCCTGCGATAGAAAAAAAGAGAGATAATCAGTGCATGGCAGGGGACTGTGAAACAGGAGACATCACTCACAGCATGGTTGTCTGATGGATATTGCAGTGCAGGATCCTCTCTTGGTTGAGCATTACCGACCTCCCTCACCGTCTGCGCAGCGACAGTGCACATCAACACCAGCCAGCTGGATGGTTCTATTTTCAAAGACCTTGAGGACCTTGATGTTGGGCATTCCTCCCCCAGTCTGGAATGTCTCCTTCTTGTTGTGGGCAAGCTTATCCTGCATGGAGACAGATAGAAAGAGTATAAGCAAGATGCTGCCAGGCCAGATGAGAAGAATGCCTGGCATGTGTGGAGTGTGAGTGGTACCATGGACAACATGAGAGCACAATGGGTAGAGGAGATTAAGGTGTTTGTGAGAGAGAGTGGGTGGTGATGTCCCTTGAGCTGGCAGTGAGTGCGAACTCAGTAGATGTGTGACTGGTTTGTGAGTGTGAGTTGAGAGTGATGAGAAGAATGACTTAGCTTGGCAGAATGGAGGAGATCATTCATCCACTTGCGGCACTGTGCGGGTGTCCTTTTTTGGAGGGCGTTGACACTTGCCACCACCGCTACCGCCTCCCATGCTGGGGTGGTGAGCTTGGTGGCTGGTCTTCACCTAGAGCGGGGGTGGAGGAATTTAAGGTGGGCTTCCACTGCGTCCAGCAGGCGCCCCAGAGAGGTGTCACTAAATTTGGGGGCTGCCATCTTCTTTGCTTTCAGGGCCATCTATTGCCTGGAGCAATCCTGATCTGTAGACATGAAGTAGGCTGCACTCTGATGCGCTTTAAATAAGGTTCCCACAGCAAGGAAGCGCTGAGGTCACAGCATGGGCAAGTCCGAGCTCGCCCACTGGCGATCAGGCATTATTAATGAGGTGGGACGGACCAGGAAGTAGATGATATGGCAGAAAAACCCGCCATCGCGGCCGGTTGGAAAAACATCCTTTTTCAGGGCCGCCACTGGACTTAATGCAATTCAGGGAAAATTCCACCCAGAGTCTCCGCTTCCACCGCTCTCATAGATAGGTATTATTGAAAAATCATCTTGGCAGCATGTGCCGAATCTTTATGATGAAACAAATAAAACTGACAATCGTAATTCATAACATAGTAAAAGACAATCTTTAAAATAAAGTATTATATAATAAAAGGATTGCACAATTATGAACATCCAGTATACAAATAAGTACAATACATTGCAAAAGGCAATTACAGAATAAAAATGAAATGTCTACAGCACTCTGCATTTGTATTAAAGTCCATAGGTCATGTGTTGTCAACTTGAGTTCAATCATTTACATACCATTATAGGCAGCGAGTTCCAGGCCACCCCAAAAGCAGGACAAACCCAACCCGGCCAATTACCGCCACATCAGTCTACTCTCCATCATCGGTAGGGGTCATCAACTGTACTATTAAGTGGCACTTGCTTAGCAATAACCTGCTCACTGACGCCCAGTTTGGGCTCCACCTGGGCCGCTCAACTCCTGACCTCATTACAGCCTTGGTTCAAACATGGACAAAAGAGCTGAACTCCCGAGGTGAGGTGAGAGTGACTGCCCTTGATGTCAAGGCAGCATTTGACTGAGTGTGGCATCAAGGAGCCCTAGCAAAACTGGAGTCAATGGGAATCAGGGGGAACACTCTCTGCTAGTTAGTCATACCTAGCAGAAAGGAAGATGGTTGTGATTGTTGCAGATCAGTCACCTCAGCTCCAGGACATCACTGCAGGAGTTCCTCAGGATAGTGTCCAAGGCCCAAACATCTTCAGATACTTCATCAATGAGCTTCCTTCCATCATAAGGTCAGAAGTGGGGATGTTCGCTAATGATTGCACAATGTTCAGCGACATTCGCAACTGCTCAAATACTGAAGTAGTCCATGTCCAAATGCAGCAACAACTGGACAACTTGCAGGCTTGGGCTGACAAGTGGCAAGTAACATTTGCGCCAAGCAATGATCATCTCCAACAAGGGAGAATCCAACCATGTCCTCTTGATGCTCAATGGTATTACCATCACTGAATCCCCACTATCAACATCCTGGGGGGTTACCATTGACCAAAAATTGAACTGGACTAGACATATAAATACTGTGGCTACAAGAGCAGGTCAGAGGCTAGGAATCGTGCGATGAGTAACTCATCTCCTGACTCCCCTAAAGCCTGTCCACCATCGACAAGGCACAGGTCAGGAGTGTTGATGGAATACTGTGCACTTACCTGGATGAATGCAGCTCCCATAGCACTCAAGAAGCTGGACCCCATCCAGAACAATGCAACTCACTTGATTGGCACCACATTCACAAACATTCACTCCCTCCACCACTGAGGCACAGTAGCAGCTGTGTGTACCAGCTCCAAGATGCACTGCAGGAATTCACCAAGGCTCCTTCGACAGCTTCTTCCAAACACATGACCAATACCATCTAGGAGGACAAGGGCTGCAGATAGATGGGAACACCACCACCTGGAAGTTTCCCTCCAAGTCGCTACCATCCTGGCTTGGAAATATTCCTTCACTGTCACTGGTTCAAAATCTTGGCGCTCCCTTCCTAACCGCACTGTGGGTGTACCTACACCACATGGGCTGCAGTGGTTCAAGAAGGCAGCTCACCACCAACTTCTCAAGGGCAACCAGGGATGGGCAATAAATGCTGGCCCAGCCAGCGAAGCCCACATCCTGTAGATGAATAAAAAAAAATACAGGAAAATGATGTGGAAGAAGACCCAAATAGAGCTGGAACAAAGACTGTTCCACACATCCCACAAAAAAGCAGGAACAGCTAGGACTCATACAGATTCCATAACAACACTTTTTGTCTGCAGGAAGTGAGTGAAGTTAAAGGAGAAGTTGTTTAAGGTGAGAGCAAGTACAGCCAGGCAGAAGGCGGTGGTGGATGGGGACTCGATTGGCCTTCTTGTTCAAGGAAGAAACAGAGGGTCCACAGGCCACCCTGGTGCGTGATGGAGGAATAGATGGATTGGACATCCATAATGAAAAGGAGAAGGTTAGGACCAGGAAACAGTTAAATGTGACAGAGGGCATTCGAAGAGTCACAGATGTAAAGTGGGAACAGACAAGACCAGGGGAGAAAAAAAGCACATGAACACATCACTTTTATCTGGCATTCCTCTGCTTGCTATTTTCCAAGAAGGCCTAGTAGTTTAAACTAAACGGCCAATACTACCTTCCTTTAAAAAAAGCAGATAGAGGAATGTTATTGAAACATGTGAAAAGCTTGAATGTTAATATATCAGAAACAATTTCCAGGCTCAAGTTATTTACACATCCTCCCATATAGGTCAGTCCTAGTTAATATGATCTAAAAATATGGCAGAGAAATCATTCACTACTAATCAGTTTTCAACTGTGCAGCTGCATCAGGAGACCTCGAATCTAAAGTGGTTTTTAAATGAACATGAAAGAATGCTTGGCTATTTCCTTAGCCAATATGAGGTGACAAAAAAATATTTTATCCATTCAGTAGCTCAGCATCTAGAACTACCCATAGAAGTAATCATGACAAGGTTTCTAAAATCATATTGTATTTAATTATCAATAAATCAATGAAAATTTAGGCACAGTTCTTTTAAAGAAAGCTGCTTCAGTTTCCTCTACAAATCATTGAGCCTTTTAACAAATTTACAGGGATACAACATTTTAAAACATACAATTTCTGACTATTCATTAACTACAGAATTATTCTTACAAAAATGAATTTCACTCCTTAACCACCTTCCTCCTCTGTTCAGACATGGTGCTGATTGGGGCAGGGGAGGAGGTGCCCAATGTGGCTTTTATTTCTTTTTCTTATTGGTGTTGCTGAGTCCAGTTTACTTTTGCAGCACCTTTTGTTTTAATTTCAAACCCATTATAATTTTAAAACTAATGAAGTTTTCTGTTTCCTGCCTCTATCATGTTCTTGCCTTTTCCTTCAGTCTTCCATTGTCTTCATTGTATCTTTGATGTGTTCATTCATGCCTCCTCACATTACGTGGCTGAGATGATCACTGTGGGTGTACCTACACCACATGGACTGCAGAGGTTCAAGAAGGCAGCTCACCACCACCTTCTCAAGGGCAACTAGGGATGGGCAACAAATGCTGGCCCAGCCAGTGACGCCACGTCCCATGAACAAATAAAAAAGAGATTTGCTATAATCTCTCCACTGACACTCTAGGCCAAATTTTCATCAGGGTGCAGAGGAACATTTCAGTGAGCGAACAGCCACACTCAGGCTTTTTTTTTGGAGGAAATCCAATTTTCCTCCACATTCCTGACTCCGCACCCTCTCCTCTGGCCTTTTTGCGGGTCGGGTATGCCTGCTGTGTATAACTCACACCCGCCCCAGCTGAGGTCAGGTTCCCCATTTTTAAAGGGGGACAAAAATTGGATTTCCTCCTGCACACCACTTTCATCTTGTGGTGCGGGGTTTTGGAAGCCCAATAAAAGTATGTCAGGTTTGACAGGTTGTGAAGAAAATGGGAAACCTGTTGAGCAGTCAGGAACATTCCAAAAGGAAATTGCAAAGTGCTTTCACACTTTCAAATGTTACTACTGGGTGCTGTATTGTAATGTAAATGTGTTTTTATTACAGTGATTCATCATAGTGACCTGGTCTTTCGAGGTAACTTGACCTTTACATTGATCAGCCTTGCGTATTTGTTCACATGCATTACCATGCCTTTCCAATGGAGAAAGCACTCAAATGCAGTGAAAAATGTTACAAAATATTCTGTCAGCCTGTGCTGTCATCTTTTCTACTGTGATTTAAATGGCTCTGGAAAATTGAAAAAAACTGGTTTTGACACTTGAAAAAAATCTAACTACCTGCTCCCTTACATTGATTGACAAGAATTCTGCTTTGAAATTAAAATGAACACTTTCTGTTTTTTCTTTCCTGGAGAATGGTCTCTTGTTTGGACAGCTGTGGACATTCTGAATGCTTGGTTGAGTTTCAAGTGTTAATGGTTTCAGTACAGTAGGTCTTCCATTCATCTGAGAATGAATGGCAGTTTCAAGAATTTGTGCATAACAGATTGTCCCTTTAACAAAGTTTCTGTTTTGTTGACAGAACTAATTAGATTACAGGTATTTCAAAGTTTTTTCCACATGGCAGAATGCAGTTTTTTCTCAGTATTAATGATATGGAGGTTTTTATAGATAGTGATAGGTTTTTTTCCCCCCCAAGGATTGTAAAATATTTTCCATTGATATTGCATGGAATCTGAGGACTATACACAGTGAATCCTGAGTGAGTGGTTATGGAGAATACATGGAGACATAGAGGTGGCATGGGATAGCACAGGTTATCTAAGGGGACATGAGTTGGCATTGGGGTGGTAGACGGGGTAAGGGAGGTAAGGGGTGAGGTTTAGGGGACCTTTAAAACATTGCTGGGAGATGGGATACTGTGCTGGAGATTGAAGGTGGCCAGCCTCCGCACCCCATGCACCCCAGTGTAGCTCACAAACTGCACCAACCCTGCTGTGAAAGACAAAGAAAATCATGTGTGAAGTCACACATGGTTCAGGTGTGCAGTCTGTGAACTGGGAAAGTGTGCAGATTGAGTTTTCTGTGCCCAAAGGAAGACTCAGCTCATCAAATGTCTCTGTGTTTTGCCTCACCCTTTTTTGTTGTTAATATGCTTGCCCATCTTTTATTTTTCAGTTGAGAAAAAGTTGACTGTTTTCTCTGCAGATATTAGTAGACCTACTGTATGGTTCCCTCTCTAACTTTGTTCCAGATTTGGCAGTATTTCCAATTGAAAATTGGTAGTTTGATTTCCCAGTTTAAGTATAACTATTAATAAGACATTAAATGGGCATTAATATCCTAAGAGATGTTTGTAAAGCTTTTTTAAAACAATAAGTATAAGGATACAATGAAATCAAAACACAAGACTCCAAAAAATGTACCTTAAATGCTGAGCAATATCCCACACTATCGTACATTTCCTCCAGTAGCTTTGTATATTTTACATAGACCAGGGCAGGGCAAAGAGGCATTTTTCAGATTCTACCCCCCCACCCCCCAAACACCCAAAGCCCGATTTGGCAGAGGATTTCCTTAATCTGTTTTATTTTCCAAACATTGTCTCTCCCATGAGATTACATGACTGCTTGTGGTTGGGTCACATTTGGGATCATGAATCTTAGTTGCTTGATGGCTACATGGGGCAGGCCTGATTGACCGACTGCTCTTTTGCTGTCCGTCATTTTCATATCTTTGTGTCTCAATTACGTACAATGTCTTCTTGATGGAAATGACACACAGCTGTTCTCCATTCCCTGTACAAAATGTTTTCCCATGTTTTCGCCATGAGGCCATTTGAAATAGATACAGTCAAACTCTTGACGCTTCCCTGCATGTTACCAGATGAGCCTGCACATCACCAGATGTGCTATTATATGCCTGCGGCTCATTACTTAGAGAGGACAGGCTGTTCAGCCCAAACAGTTCACGCTGTTGTTTAACCTTAGGTTGAGTAATACTCCTATTCCCATATGCCTGATCTGTTCCTTTATGTGTTTTTCCTGTAAAATACAGGAGTCATAGATCCAGGAACACCTGGGTATAAACATTGAGATAATTAGTGAATTTCCACAGTTAAGGTATAAACATTTTCTCATCTGTCCAAACCTTATTGATTTTTTTTTTTACATTCCACGTACTCAGCCTTGGGAGCATACATGGACATGTCTAACAAGATAATGAAGTCTATACATTGCTTATAATATGAGTGCTCACATTAAATAAAATACAACATTCATTCTCAAAGGCATTAATACAGTTGAGTACGTATCAGAAATAAGAATATAAGGTGTGGGGTTAGAAATCGTGGTGGTGGTTAGGTGGGGGGTTGCAGTCATGTTCAGGAGTTGGAGCAGCATGAAATATTGCATTCAATCTGACAACTGGGAGTCTCGACTGTCTTGATTATAAAGGTGCAGCAACATAAAGCAAAACCAAGAACTGACAGGTGATGGTGCAGGAACGTCATTTCAGTATCACACAGTGTTCTTGAGATGCTGAACAAGGAATATACTTCTCAACAGAAGAAGCTAAATATGGTAAGCACAGCAGTTTCTGTATTGTGGGCAAACCTCAAAGGACACGCATAAAAGAGAGTTAATTTTCTCTGACTTTGCAGTGCATTTCAACACTAGCAATAAAACAAATAATTAAAACAGCAATGCACAGGGGCTGCTCTATATTAAAAGTAAACTTTCAAGTGCTTTGCTGTAATTTCTGTCAACTAGTGCACAGATCTCCCACTTGTGATTTTGAAGGAGAAGGGCAAAAGGCTGCCAATGTTGATTACAGCTACTGCGTATTTTTTAACAAAACAATAAATGCGTGTGCTGTCAATCAGCTCAACAGTAGATAGAACTGCTACAATTTTTAATAACAAACCTGTAGTGCACTTACCATGCCAACAGACTCACCTTTTCTGCTCCCATCTTTCACATTCACAAACCAGAGGAAGCAAACCTGCTTGGGTATGGAAGTTTTAAGTTCAAGAATCCTTTCAACTCCAAAATCAAACTTACCCTTTTTCAGCACCAACTCATCTCGCTATCTATGATTACCTATTTAAAAAATAGACACTACATATGCCTTATTTGCCAGATAATTGCCACACCTTGTCAATGTTTTTTGATATTATAGTCATGGGAAGAAATAAAATCTCAAACGTAATGTAGGTCAAAGGGCTACCTGATGATTTAGACTATGAAGACTTCCCTACAACATGGTGGCAGCAAATGGATAAACCCAAAACCTCACAAAAAATGCAGAGAGAAATGAAAACCCTGCAAGACTAAAGAAAAATTTGAAGAAGCATTTTGACCTGAAGGAAAGCTTTAGAAGCAGATGCGCAGAGGAAAATTGCCATTGAAAAGATCCAAAGAAAGGCCTGGAAGCTGAAGGCACATATTTAAACTTCCTCACTGCAGCAGAAAACTCCAAAGGATCTCTTAGAAGTTCAGCTTCAATTCCCAGAGAGCAGAGTCAGAAGAACTGACAGGGGTGAGCTGAAACTTTTAAGTTCCAGGGTGCAGAAAGTCCTGAGAAACTATTAAATAGTTCAGTGGTCAGAAATTACCGTTGAAAAACTCCGGTGCGACTAAAGAATTAGCTTTAAAGACCATCAAAGGCCAGAATTTGATGCTTTTGCAATTCTAAGCACAGTGCTGAAACAGGTAAGTCTTCAGCCAGTCAATCCAAGAAGCCATTGTTCAAAATTTTTTCAAGGCTGACTGTGAGTGTCATTATAGCGGGGGCCCACCAATACAAGCAAACGCAGGAAAAGCCTTTGTCTTCAAACGAACAGCAGTGCCATCTTCAATTTCAGCAACTTCTTAAAGCTTAACTTACACTTCAAAATTTTTCAACCATGGATCAAAAATCCAACTTGCCAGATCAGTTTGGGCTCAGCCAAGGGCCAAGCCTCAGAGAGAAATGGGCATCCTGGAGAAGAGAATTTTTAAACTACCGGAGTATATCAGGTCTAAATAGAAAGTCAGAAAAAGTCCAGGTTAATACCTTTTTATTCTGGTTTGGTGAGCTTGCTAATGAAGTAATCCTAATGCATTGATCAATCCTCAACAAACTTCAACAAAATAGCAAGCCCCTTTGAGAAATATTTTAATCTTCAAGTTGTGGAGTGCATAGAGTTTAAAAAGAAGCATAGAAGACCTCCAGTAAAGCACCATAACAGAAAAAGACAATACTCAAATAAACCATGGAAGGGCTTCAGAGAGACAAGAAACTTTCCAAAGTCTCAAAAATATATCTTTTCAGAAATCGCAACACATTACCTGAACTGCAACAGCAGGTGATAGTGCGGAACGAGCAGCTGGCTGTGAAAGAAGGAAAGCTATTTAATGAAACCTAAAATAATCTGCAAAGGGAAAATGAAATAAGGCTGGAAAATGTTTGCATCATACCTGAATTGGAAGATTTGAAACTCAAGCTTCAAACTGAGTACATATCCTTGAAAACGCATCAACACTAAAGTCGTCAATGAACCAAACTGTTCAAGATCTAAACAAACAAAATTTTGAGGTGTCACAAAGGTACAAGAAAAACTTCAGAGCTGAAGAAAACGGTTGGACATTTGGAAGAAAAATTGGAAAAGCATTACATTTCCAAGGGGATATACGAAGAGATAAAAATCAGGAACGAAAGGTGTGAATAGTGGAACGTCGCTCACCGGAAGTACGACACTTGAAAGAGGATTTGAAACGCTTAAATGATGAACTTGTAGAAACAACTTCAACAAAAAATGGGTCTTCAATTAAAACTTGATTAACTTCAAGTATCAGAACTCTCTAGTAAGCATCGTACAAAATGCCAGGGACAGGAGAAGAAATTGCTGATGAATCAGAACAGTTGTTGAAAGCAGAATTAACAACCAAAACTGATTAACTTCTTGAATTTCAATCCAATCTGAACATGAAGGATGAGATGTGCAGTACGGAAGAGCAAATCCAGACCTTAAAAGCAGAAAAGGTGAATTCTACAGGACAGATTGAAGATCTAACGAATGAATTGAAAGGCTCTAAGAAGCAGTCAGTGACCATGGAAGAAAGATTCCGAAAAGAACTGATTGCCCAGACAAGGCTGTTAAACTGAAACAGGAGTTCCACAGATAATGCTGAAACAAAAGCAACTCAACTTACCAGAGTCATTTCTGAGCTGAATGAAAAGATTCATAAGCTTGAAAAACAACTGGAAAAGAAGAAAGTAATCAAAAATTTGGCTAAAATTGTGAAACAATTGTTGGAATGTGAACCTGCATTTTCATCGCCGTGAGCCTCACGATGAAAGAGGAAAATATGTTATGGGGATGAGCACGGCGTTCATCCATCCCGGAAAAAATAGGATAAATCAACAACTACCTATCACCAGAACCGCAATTTAACAGAAAGTGGTTCAATGGAATGGAAAAGGAGAATAAAA
Source organism: Carcharodon carcharias (assembly GCF_017639515.1). NCBI lineage: Eukaryota > Metazoa > Chordata > Chondrichthyes > Lamniformes > Lamnidae > Carcharodon > Carcharodon carcharias. Next base: position 62,966,352 of record NC_054469.1, read on the forward strand.
AGACACCCAGATGCCAGAACAAATCAACAGAGTTTTCCTGCAGCGACAGAGTCTATCACTCCTCTGACAGTAGTGCGAATGAGATATGCAAGGGTTATAAGGCCTCCAGACCACCTGTACCTACGAATTCAGAGACTTGAAAGGGGGAGATGGGTTAATAATAAAAATGTAAATACATGGGATAAACAAGAATAACTTGAAATACAAATAGTCGGTTGGTAGCACAGAACTTGAGTATTTCTGAAAAAAGAGACATGGGCCTGAATGTTCCGTTGGTGGGGTGGGGGTGGGGCGGGCAGGCACAGACCTAACCGCTGTCCGCGATCGGGTCCGCGCTGCCATTTTACGCGGGCGAGCCAATTAAGGCCCACCCAGCATATTTCACGGCTCCCGAGGACAGTGGGACTGGGCGGGCGGTGGCTGGCGTGCAAAGGCCGCTGGGTCCAATGGCGACCCAGCAGCCTGTTTATCTGATGCTGGGAGGGGAGCTTCGAGGTGGTGTAGCAATGAACAATCTCCTGCACTCTGCGCTCCGTGTACTTGTGCCTCCTTGCTATGGAAGGATATACCGTGTGGTGCCTAACATGATGTAGGCAGCATGTGTCCAAAGGGGCGGGGCTGGGGGGGATGTTGGAGCAGGCCTAACATTTTTGTGAGTGTCCGGCAGCAGCAGGGTGAGGAGGCTCTGGAGACCTGATATGTCCCACTCTGGTTGGGGTGGGTCGTGTGCGAAGAGAATCCATGTGCAATTTTCACTAATCAATGCTCTTCTCTCATTTTCGGGAGAAGAATGCTCATAATGCGGCAGAGTGTGTGAGGACTGGCGGCGGCCAGGCGCAGATCGCCATTCTTAGCCACTTTGAGCAGGAGGCCTTGGATCTGGAGAGGAGCCATGCGCCAGGTCCACTGGTGTCAGTGAGGCTGGGGTACCATGGCCAGGTTTTTATGCCCAACAGTGAGGTCAGTATTGTTCTCCCAACAGCCAAAGCAGTGCTAAATGTTAGATGATTTAATTTTGCAACATGGCTTGACCATTGGTTATGGAAGGATGATCCGGGGGACAGGGATTCACATTGACAATGTCTCCACGTTAACTTATTCACTGTCCTTGTTCTTCCTTTCAGCATCATTAGAGCAGGTCCGGGAGGAGGAGCAGCAGAGGCCCCCGCTCACACCTGAGAGGTCTGACGTCTCACCAGTGTCACACCATCTCTGTGAGGCAGGCACCAGCACAGATACTGGCACCTCGGTGGGAATTTGAACAACAGCTGGTGTCCCGCAGCACTTCACAGTTGCTGGAGGAGCTGGCAGAGACAGAGAGTGCCCATGGCGCCAGCAGTGGGAGGACTGCAGGGGACCAGGCACATGCTCAGTCAGTGCCTGATGATGTGCCTCTGGAGTCGTCCGCGACGCAGCAAAAAGAGGAAATGCAGCCGACTGTGCGGGAGCATCTGGGGGGAAATAAATGAAGCTATGCTGGACTTGGTCTCTGTGGTGGAAGAGTCTACGTGGGCTATCGCTGAAGCAATGAGCCTCATGGCCAAGCACCATGCATCCTCCATGGAGAGAGTGTCGACTCTCGTGGAGGGGCTACTCCAGGAGACCCATCAGGGCTTCTTGGGGATGCACTTGTACCTAAAAGCCCTCACATCGGCATTGACCTCAGCTGGTCAGTGCCAGTGTGGGAGATGGTCTGGACATCATGTTTCCTAGCTCGGTGCACATCCAACCACAGTGAGCAGGGAGGTCCAAAGCGACCTCATGTCGGCGCAGCAGCTGCCTGTCATCTCTGTGGGCACCTCTCAGGTTGCTCCGGATGAGGGTGGCAGCTCCTCCTCCCCTCTCCCAGTGACTGCTGCACCCAGTGAGGCTGCGACGACTGGGGAGATGGCAGCTGTGGAACCGGCAGCTTCCTCCCAGGCGGGGCCAGCAGAGGCTCCATGGGCCAGAGGACGGCCGCCAAGGTCATTGAGGCCAACAGGACAGCAGAGTCAGCAGGCTGTCTCAGATGCCACTCCCAGCGAGGAGGCAGCACCAAGACGTAGAACCCGGAAACAAAAACATAAGACATCTTAGGCACACCACGGGATTTTCACTGGTGCTTTTATGTTGATCCAAGTTGAGGCCCTAATGATTTTATTTGATATGTAACACTATTGTCCTTTTTTTGTAATAAGTTGCTTTGCTTGACACATTAAATTCAGACATGTCACCATGGCTGAGAGTGCCTCTTTTCTTCTACATCTGTACGGTTTCCAAAACTGTAATGAATGCTTTGTTGGACATTCAGCTTTATTAACAAGGCCCTTAGTTACTGTTGCTAACCAGGCAGATTTTGCACTTAGGTGTCGAGTATCGAGCCTGCAGCCCAGGCTTGTCCTGGAGGTCCATATGTGGTTTGCTCGCTGAAGGTTCTTTGGATTAAAGCCTCCCAGGTGTCCCTGCCTCCCTGGAGTATGCCTGGGTCAGTGACTAGCACCTCAGCTTTTTCCTGTGCGTGCTCATCCTCGGACTCACTGCTGGACACATCATGTGCAGCCACAGCCACTGCGTCGACGTCTTCATCATCCACTGCGTCCCCCCTTTCCAACACAAGATTGTGGAGAGCGCAGCATGCAACCACTATCACCGAGACACAATCTGGGGGGTTCTGGAGTGCGCCCCCTGAGTGGTCCAGGCATCGGAAGTGCATCTTGAGAAGACCAATGGTTCTCTCCACCTCAGCCCTTGTGGAGGCGTGGTTCCTATTGTACCGCTGCTCAGCTTCTGATTTTGGATGGTGGAGAGACGTCATAAGCCACCTTCTGAGGGCATAGCCCTTGTCACCCAGCAGCCATCCATCCAGCTAGGCTGGAGCACTGAAAAGCCCCGGCACCTGGGAGTGTCTGAGGATGTAGGCGTCATGGGATCTGCCTGGGTAACTTGCACAGACTTGTAGAATCAGCATCCTGTGATCACACACTATCTGCATGTTCATGGAGTGGAAGCCCTTCCTGTTGACAAAGGCACCGGGCTCACCTGCTGGCGCCTTGATGGCCACACACGTGCAGTCTATTGTACCCTGGACACGGGGGAAGCCAACAATGGCCGCAAAGCCTCCGGCTGTGTCTGGCTTGCCTGGTCCCAGTGGAAGTACATGAAGATCAATGCATGTCTGAACAGTGTCTGTAACATGCTTGACACAAGTGTGGACAGCTGATTGGGAGACACTGCCAAAGATCACCCACTGAGCCCTGAAAGGAGCCAGAGGCATAGAAGTTGAAGTCAACTGGGACCTTCAGAGCCACTGGCATGGGGTGTCCACCCACACAATTTGGGGAGATCTCAGGCCCAATCATCTGACAGATATAGTTGACTGTCTCTCTTGAGAGACGGTGCCTCCTTCGGCACTGCACCTCAGACATATGGAGGGAGTTGCTTCGCCGCCTGTATACCCTGGCAGCAGGATAGTGGCGCCTTCTGTGGCCCCTTCCGCCTTGGACTACCTCTTGGCCCTGTGCCCCTTGTGCCTGTGCCTGGCCTCCCAAAGGTGGGTCCCCTGGAGGCTGAATGTGCACTCCTGGCCTCCTCCTTATTCTAGCCCTCCCTTCCTCCTCAGAGGAGCTGCCCCTAGTGGACAGTTCAGCTCCCATTCCCAGGCTAAGGGAAGGCTTCCTGAAACCTGCAGGCCCAAAAAAGATTCCTCACTGCAGAGTGCTGACCTGCAGGTTAAGAGTCCAGAAAAAGCAGCTGGTATGCATTTTGAAGTACTGCAGATCACACAGGCAAGTTTGAAAAACTTTCAAAAATAAATATTTGACAGAGCACACTCGCGGCCCCAGTGAGCCCTCTTAACCCACCCACAGATGAGGTTTATACAAATGTGTCCCACCTGCCCATTGTGCCCGTGCGCCGACCTGGAGATTGCATGGGCGCCGAAAAGTCGGCATCAATTGAACACTCAAGGGCCTTAAGTGGCCCGTGAATTAATGGCGGGCGCGCGTTGGACATCATTGCGCGCCTGCCCAGTGAACTATCGCGATGGCATGTGGTGACATCGGGACCCTCGCCCGACATCACCGCGCATCATTTTACGCGAGGACGTGCGGGACCCACCCCCACACAACCACGGGAAAACTCTGCCCATGCTGTTGAACCTTTTCATCTTGGACTCATCAGGATAAATTGTAAGAATACCAATTGTAAAATGTACCAATTATAAATTGTTGTTCCTTTACAGTTAGTATTCTTGTAAATTGTCCTGATGAGTGCAAGACAAAAAGCTTCGACACATGACTCTTTTTTCAGCAATAACTGGAAGTACATTGGATTGTGGGGAGATGTATAAAAACACAAGAAATAGGAACAGGAGTCGACCATTCAGCTTCCCGAGTCTGCTCCACCATTCAAAAAGGTCATGTTTCGATTTTCATACTGCCATCCCGATAATCTTTGATTCCTTTGCCTAACAAGAATCTATCTACCTCTGCCTTAAGATATTCAATGATCCCCACCTCCACCACCTTCTGAGGCAGAGAATTCCAAAGTTGCACAACCCTCAGAGAGAAAAAACTTCTCATCTCTGTCCTAAAAGGGCGGCCCCTAATTTTAAAATGGTGTTTAAAACTAGTTCTGGACTCACCCATAGAGGAAACATCCTTTCAACATCCACCTTGTCAAGGTCATTCAGGATCTTGTATACTTCAATCAAATCACCCCTCACTCTTCTAAACTCCAGTGGAAACAAGCCCAGTCTGTCCAACCTTTCCTCATAAGACAACCCAATCATTCCAGATATCAATCTAGTAAATCTCCTTTCAACTGCCTCGAATGCATTTACATCCTTCCTTAAATAAGGAGACCAAAACTGCACACAGTATTTGAGATACAGTCTCACCAATGCCCTGTATAACTGAAGGAAGTTCAATCCCGCTCGTAATAAAGGAGAGCATCCCATTAGCCTTCCTAATTACTTGCTGTACCTGCATTCTAACTTTTTGTCACTCATGTACTAGAACACCTAGATCCCTCTGCACCTCAAAATTATGCAGCCATTCTCCATTTAAGTAATACTCTGTTCTTCCTGCCAAAGTGAACAACTTCACATTTTCCCACAACTTCATTTGCCAGATCCTTGTCCACTCACTCAGCCTATCTACATCCATCTGCAACCTCCTCATGTCCTCTTCACAACAGACTTTCTCACCTATCTTTGTGTCATCTGCAAATTTAGTTACAATGTCCTCATTCCCCTCATCTAAGTCATTGATATAAATCATAAAAAGTTGAGGCCCCAGTACAGACCCCTGTGGGACTCCACTTGTCACATCCTGCCAATCCAAAAAAGACCCATTTATGCACACTCTCTCCTTTCCACCAGTCAGACAGCCAATCTTCTATCCAAGCTAATATGTTACCCCCTACACTATGCGCTTTATTTTCCATAACAACCTTTGATGTGGCATCTTATCAAATGCCTTCTGGAAATTCAAGTACAAGTCTAAAGGCTCCCCATTATCCAATGTGCATGTTACTCCCTAAAAAAGCTCCAATAAATTGGTTAAACATGATTCTCCTGTCACAAAACCATTCTGACTCTTTCCAATTGCCTTGAGCTCTTCTAAGTGCCCAGCTAGAACCTCCTTAATGATTGATTCTAACAACTTCCACACGACAGACGTCAAACTAATTGGCCTATAGTTTCCTGTTTTCTGCCTCCCTCCTTCTTGAATAGAGGGGTTACATCTTCTATTTTCCGGTCTGATGGAACCTTTCCAGAATCTAGGGAATTTTGAAAAATTAACACCAGTGTATCGACTACCTCATTAGCCACCTCTTTTAAGACCCTAGGCTGTAGTCCATCGGGATCCAGAGACTTGCTAGCCCGCAGCTTCATCAAATTGCTCAGTAGCATTTCCCTAGTGATTTCAATTTCACCAAATTCCTCTCTCCCTTTCACTTCCTGATTTGCAGCTATTACTGGAATTTTTTTGTATCTTTTAGTCATTCTCTGCCATTCTTTATATTCTGTCCAATCATCTGTCCTGCCACTCACCTTTGCAGAGTTACACAATGCCAAGTCTAATATAACCTGCTCTCTGGTTGGTTCCAAAACATGCTGCTCTAAGAAACCATCTTGAAAGCATTCTAAGAGCTCCCCATCCAGGCAACTATTGCCAATCTGGTTTTTCCAGTTTATGTGTACATTAAAATCACCCATGATTACTGCCATCCCTTTATCACAAGCACACAATATTTTCTCTTTGAATACTTCATTCTACATTGTGGCTACTGTTAAGAGGCCTGAAGACCACTCCCACTAATGACATTTTTTCCCCTACTGTTCCTCATCTCCACCCAAACCGATTCTACATCCTGATTTCAACCAAGGTCATCTCTAACTATTGCACCAACACCCTCTTTGATTAACAGTGCTATCCCTCCACCTTTATCTTGCTTCCTATTCTTCTTGAATGTCATGTACCCCTTAATATTAAGGACTCAATCTTTGTCATCCTGCAGCCACATCTCCATAATTGCTATCAGATCATATTTATTAACTTCAATGTGGGTCATCAATTCATTTACTTTCTTATGAATGCTACGTGCATTCAGATAGAGAGCCTTCAGTTTTGTCTTTTTGTTACCTTTGTAACATCTAGTCTTGGCTGTAGATGTATTCTTGGGATTTTTTTTCTCTGTCCCTTCCTGCCATTCTCTGACCATCATTTCCCATATTACTATTTTGCTCCCCTGTCTTGAATTGCTACCTGCACCCAAGCTCGATCCCTCACCCCTCCTGTTTAGTTTAAAGCCCTCTCTACTTCCCTAATTATGCGATTTGCGAGGACACTCATCCCAGCATGGTTCAGGTGTAAAGTGTCCCAATGGTACAGCCCCCACTTTCCCCACTGCTGGTGCCAGTGCTCCACAAACCAGAACCCACCTCTCCCACAACAAAAACAGAATTACCTGGAAAAACTCAGCAGGTCTGGCAGCATCGGCGGAGAAGAAAAGAGTTGACGTTTCGAGTCCTCATGACCCTTCGACAGAACTTGAGTTCGAGTCCAGGAAAGAGCTGAAATATAAGCTGGTTTAAGGTGTGTGTGTGGGGGGCGGAGAGATAGAGAGACAGAGAGGTGGAGGGGGTTGGTGTGGTTGTAGCGACAAACAAGCAGTGATAGAAGCAGAATATCAAAAGATGTCAACAACAATAGTACAATAGAACACATAGGTGTTAAAGATAAAGTTGGTGATATTATCTAAACGAATGTGCTAATTAAGAATGGATGGTAGGGCACTCAAGGTATAGCTCTAGTGGGTTTTTTTTTATTTTATATAATGGAAATAGGTGGGAAAAGGAAAATCTTTATAATTTATTGGGAAAAAAAAAAGAGAAGGGGGAAACAGAAAGGGGGTGGGGATGGGGGAGGGGACTCACGACCTAAAGTTGTTGAATTCAATATTCAGTCCGGAAGGCTGTAAAGTCCCTAGTCGGAAGATGAGGTGTTGTTCCTCCAGTTTGCGTTGGGCTTCACTGGAACAATGCAGCAAGCCAAGGACAGACATGTGGGCAAGAGAGCAGGGTGGAGTGTTAAAATGGCAAGCGACAGGGAGGTTTGGGTCATTCTTGCGGACAGACCGCAGGTGTTCTGCAAAGCGGTCGCCCAGTTTACGTTTGGTCTCTCCAATGTAGAGGAGACCACATTGGGAGCAACGAATGCAGTAGACTAAGTTGGGGGAAATGCAAGTGAAATGCTGCTTCACTTGAAAGGAGTGTTTGGGTCCTTGGACGGTGAGGAGAGAGGAAGTGAAGGGGCAGGTGTTGCATCTTTTGCGTGGGCAAGGGGTTGTGCCATAGGAGGGGGTTGAGGAGTAGGGGGTGATGGAGGAGTGGACCAGGGTGTCCCGGAGGGAGCGATCCCTACGGAATGCCGATAAGGGGGGTGAAGGGAAGATGTGTTTGGTAGTGGCATCATGCTGGAGTTGGCGGAAATGGCGGAGGATGATCCTTTGAATGCGGAGGCTGGTGGGGTGATAAGTGAGGACAAGGGGGACCCTATCATGTTTCTGGGAGGGAGGAGAAGGAGTGAGGGCGGATGCGCGGGAGATGGGCCGGACACGGTTGAGGGCCCTGTCAACGACCGTGGGTGGAAAACCTCGGTTAAGGAAGAAGGAGGACATGTCAGAGGAACTGTTTTTGAATGTAGCATCATCGGAACAGATGCGACGGAGGTGAAGGAACTGAGAGAATGGGATGGAGTCCTTACAGGAAGTGGGGTGTGAGGAGCTGTAGTCGAGATAGCTGTGGGTGTCGGTGGGTTTGTAATGGATATTGGTGGACAGTCTATCACCAGAGATTGAGACAGAGAGGTCAAGGAAGGGAAGGGAAGTGTCAGAGATGGACCACGTGAAAATGATGGAGGGGTGGAGATTGGAAGCAAAATTAATAAATTTTTCCAAGTCCTGACGAGAGCATGAAGCAGCACCGAAATAATCATCGATGTACCGGAGAAAGAGTTGTGGAAGGGGGCCGGAGTAGGACTGCAACAAGGAATGTTCCACATACTCTCCCACACCGGTCTTTGAGCCACGCATTCGTCTCCCTAATATTATTAGCCCTATGCAAATTTGCACATTGCTCAGGTAATAATAGATTATTACCTTTGAGGTTCTGCTTCTTAATTGGTGCCCGGCTCCTCATACTCACTTTTCAGAATGTCTTTCCTAGTTCTACCTATGTCATTGGTACTTACATGAACCACAACAACTGGATCCTCCCCCTCCCACTGCAAGTTCCTCTCCAGCCCTGAGCAGATGTCCCGAACCCTGGCACCGGGCAGACAACACAGCCGTCTGGACTCTCGCACTTTGTTGCAGAGAACAGCATCAATCCCCTTCACTATACTGTCCCCTATCACTATATTCCTTTTTGCTCCCCACGCTTGAACTTGTACCACAGTGCCATGGCCAGTCAGCTCGTCCATCTTGCAGACCTCGCTTTCATCCACACAGGTTGAGCACCTCAAACCTGTTTGGCAATTGCAAAGTCTGAGGCTCCTCCACTATTATCTGCTCAGTCCCATTACCTGCCTCACTGACAATCACATTCTCCCATCCCTCACTGCTGACCAAAACAGATGACCCTCTTCTCAGAGGTTTTGCTGTCTTCTGGAACTAAGTATCCAGGTATTTCTTCCCCCTCCCTTATGTTGTGCAGTGTCCGCATTTCCAGTTTAATAAACCTGATCTGGAATTCCTCAAGCTACTTACACTTCCTGCAGTTGTTTGTCATGGATCGCCTTGGTGTCCAAAAATACCTACATTCCACAGCTGCAACATAACATGTATCCCACCATTCTAACTTATGTTATTTAGTTAATTTACTTTAATTACTTTCTTCCCATGTATGCTGCAATTTACTGTGTTTATTGAATGCTAGTACCACTGACAACTAACAGTTATATGCTTCTTAACTACAAAGGGATGTGTTTTAGATGTTTGTTTAGAAAACTTTATTTTTATTGCTTTTCTTTTTATCTTTGGGCAGAATTTTGTCCTAGGTTGGCGTGCGGGCCCCACCGGCTTGGCGGCAGGCAGGCAGCTGACCCCTGCCGCCGAAACAGGGCCGGCCGCCATTTTGAGTGGACGGGCCAATTAAGGCCCACCCAGCGGCCTGCCCGACAGGAAGAGCTATGCACTTCCTCTGTGGGGGGGGTGGGGAATCCCCAACTGTCAAAGTGCGCACTGCTCCTTGAGACCAAGTGCTGTCTTAGGGAGATTAGTGACAGGTAAAAAAACACCAAAAATAGAAAAATATTAAAATTATTAACATGTCCCCCTCATGTGACAATGTCACACGAGATGGCACATGTTAAGAAGAAACACATTAACTTTATGACACTTTTTAAAAACGGACATGAAACCTCATCCCGCCAGTGGATGAGGTTTCACATATAATCAGAAGCCCGCTGGGGCTCCTGGCCTGCCCGCCAGCCTTAAGCTTGGACAGGCAGGGTCTTTAACTATCTTAATTAGCCTGTCAATGACCTTAATTGGCCATTGACAGGTCGGCGGGTGGACAGCTGATTTCGCTGTCCGTCCGCCTTCCTGAAAATTTAAATGGCCCGGGATGATGTAGGGGGTTCCTCCCAACGACATCCCGCGTTATTTTCCCCTCGGCGAATGGGCCCCACCCCCAAATCGCCGACGGGAAAATCCTGGCCTTAATTGTTTTATTTTAATTTTAAAGCTTTCAAATTTTGGTTTATTATTTTAAAGTTTTAGTTCTTTTTATTTATAGATCTATCTGAACTCACCTATACTAAGCTGGTTTCTCACACACTGTCCCGTAGACTAAGCACTTACCGGTCAATCAACTTACTAGCTTCCTGTGACATCATAGTTCCCTTTTTTTCTCCTCTTCCCAGGCTGCAGCCTCACAGCAGCTGAAACAGTGAAACAGCATGCTCCTCAGCTCCACTCTGACTGTCTCTCGCAGGTCAGCTCCTACTCCCAGAAGGTAGGCTGCTCTGCAATCCCAGGTCTGTATTAATAGTCGCTGCTCAGCTCCCGACTGTCTCCCACAGGTCCGTTCCGACTCCCAGCAAGGTGTAGTATAGGGGTCTTACAAATATAGCATTAACGTGGGACTGAGTACAGTACTGCCAACACAGTGATGTAGGAGAAAGCATGACCCGCACCTAGGGGTCAGTTTCGTGTTGGACAGACCCATGCGCATAAACAAGCATGGAGACAGCTCCTAGCTTAAACCCTTTACTGTATAAATGTACATAGTTCTTGTAGTTAATTAGTACATAGAGTTAACCTACTTAAGACTACAAAGACTTAATTAAGAGTTATCAAATGGTATCCAACACCCTACAACAGGGTGTACCCACGCCACATGGACTGTAACAGTTCAAGAAGGCAGCTCACCACCACTTTTGCAAGGGCAATTAGGGATGAGCAATAAATGCTGGCCTAACCACATCCCATGAAAGATTTTTTTTAAAAGGCTGCAAATTAGGCAGGCTGACCTCCATGCCTGGATTCCCATTACAATCTCGGACAATGTTCTATGCAAGGAATGTTAGATCACAAAATTCACTACAAGCCTTAGTCCAAACAACAATAGGTGACAATGAGAAAGGTGTTGGATCATCTTTGAAGAATCCATACAAATATGTATTTTTAACACAAGCCTACTGAGATTGAGCCTTTTCACCACATGTAAATAGCAAGGTTTTGAGTTCACGAACACACTTCCCAGTTAACACGTCCCCAGTTTTATCTTCAATGCCAGGAAATGAAATGAAACATGTAGGGAGGGAGTTAAAACTAGAACATAAGCCATCCCACTTCAAAACATTGATCAAAAGCTGTACTGGCAGAAGCCTGTGAAGCAAGTGATCATTGTATAGATGTAAATAAATATAAAGACACTTTACTTAAACTTTACAGGTTAGAAATCCATATTGTTAGAGTGAATCCTTGAAGCATTGTCACAGACAGAATGTATGTGTTTTGCTTACTGTCCATGATCAATATGTGAGGTGTGTGTATTTCATTACCCTTAGAGCGACTGTTCCAATTTAAACAATTCCAGCAACAAGCTTTTTGTGAATTTAAAAATAAAGGTTATTTATTTTCCCAAACTTGCCTCGCACGTTTAAAAAAACGCAGCGTCTCACTCACTCACCTTCACACACATTATCACTCACACGGAGATTAGATATAGAATAAAGAAAAAAAATACAATTACAAAGTATAATTGTCTCAATCACTCTTTCATGACTGCTCTGTAGTTTGTTGGATGAATTGATAATTTTAGTCGAAGTAAAGATCTTGTAAGCAGTGGTTTCTCAGTAAGCTGCAAGGCATCTTTTATGAATTTCCAGGAGGTTAGTTCTCAGTTAAACTTGAAGCCAGAACAGGTTGCAGAGTCCTCCTCCCACTTTCAAGGTATTAATGTTTATTACCTTGGCTGATTAGTTGACTGCAGTTGGTTCAATAGCTTTCCGATGGTCACTCTTTCTGCAGAGCTGATTCTTGTAATTTTAAAAACAAACAACAAACAAGGCAGTCTCACCCATGTGCCCTGTTACAAGTCCAAAGTCTTTTTCCAAATAAGGTGGGTGATAAGGTTGATAAACATCCTGTGTTGTTGTTTGACATTTTAAAATTTACTCTGTCTGTGTTTGGATCAGGAACCATCATAAAGCAATGGGACATCGATGGGGACCCCGTCATATTATTTGAACACATATTGAGTTTCGATGTGTCTTTTGTCTACGATGAACCAGAAAGACGAGTTGGATGGAATGCGATAGTCCTTTTGTTGTCACTCCATCCTTAAACAAAGGGATGTGTGAATTTCTCAGATGGCTATGAAAGTCCATATTTAATTAGGTGTTTGGCTTGAGGTTCAGGACTGTCCAGAGCTGAAAGGTGACATGATTTCAGCAACATTTTAATAGTCTGTCTCTGTTCAAAATTTTAAAGTATTGTCTGAAAATTCATAATCTACTGGGACATGACGCCAATAACAATTAAATTTGTACAGCTCGTCAACAAGATCAGCAATTAGTTGTTTGGCAAAGTGAATGGAATCACAGAACACAATCCCTAAAACACTAATAAGATCCACAGAAAACCACAGAACATGTAGCTTTATGTGAATACGACTTATCTAGTCACTAGTAGACTTAAATATGAATCAAGAGCTATGGAATGTGATTCCCAAAACAAATGGAAATAATATGTAGAACCCCATGTAAGGAAATTGGACTTTTGTTAATTCAGTTACTTCAATGACCCTACTCACCAGTAAGTGAACTCCTAAACTTGAAACAAAACAGCAATAATTAAGAGACTAACATAATGACACCGGAAATGCTTGACACCATTCAGCACACATCAAGCACACAACCTCAGTACCTGATGGATTACATCACGACTGTATCGACACATCAACATTGTCATTTCCAAAAGGATTGAAAAAGATTGCTGGGATACAAATGTTATGCTACTTCACTTTTTCACCCAAACCTCACTTACTGAATCAATTTTATAATGGTATGAAAGGCGCATGGACTGTCAATGAATTTGCCAGTGTCAAGCCGACAAACAGGGGAGCACCTGTGAAAGAAAGCAGACCGTCTCAATTCCAGGTGTACAGTGTTCTTTAATGATAACATACAAAGGTGGGGTAAACTCCATTTTCTCCTGACAACTTTCGCCAGTCTTTTGCTTTCTAAAAATCAGAAATAGAAAACCATGCTGCACCTATATGAGGACATGTTTAATGTCAAAAATCTTCCAACTTTATATTTGCATTGAAAGCCACACTGTTGTGAACCCTCCTCAGGGCTCATCACGTAAGTACTTGATGAAATGATATCACATTGGCATCTTGCTGCATTCATATTGTAAACAGAATATTAAAGGTGTTTATTGTGAAAGTAAAATGAAGCTAGGCATCAGAAGGTAATTCTTAAGCCAAGGCTTGTCTAAACTGCAAACTTTCTAACATTCCAGAGTACGATAAATAATGCTTTCAGACCAGTGTAAAATCAATGGTGAACTGGCATTTATGAAGTATATAGTTTGATGCAAAGTGGTTAGGCAGGTCTTCGGTGGATAATAATAAAAATGAAACATTTCATCAAATCAAACACGATGCACATATTATTTTATTGCACAAAGTGTGGAAGTGTACTTCATATTTAGTTCTCTTTATAAGGGAAAGAATCATCACTCTTTTTATTAACATCAGTCCAGAATAACTGTCATATCTGACATAATGGTAAACTTGTGCAACTTAACTATTTCATCATACACTGAAGTTTTGTAGCACAAACCTCAATCGTTATTATTTAATGATATGTTTAAAAATTAGAGGGAAGTTGCTCTAGTGGTAGCCGAATCGATCGTGGTCACTGTTTTAAGGTGCAATGTGGGTGCTGAGTTAGTGGGATATCAGTAGATGTGCCACAATTGGCCTCAGTATCCTGAACTGCAAAGAGGAAATAATTAAAAATGAGTGTTACAATAAGCAATTATTATCTATTTAGTCCTAGTAGAAAGTGCGCACAAGAGCAAAAACAGGGAAAACTATAATGCTGCCTCTCACTGCTTGGACATGAAGGATGGCCACCAGAATGAGATATCGGCTAACATCCTTCACCTGTTGATTCATACCTTATATTTTGGTTTTCCAGAAATTATATTTGTGTATATGTTCTTAGTAATGCAGGCAAATATTTTGGAGTCATTCAAGATGTGGAAACTGTGATGGATGATTACAGATTTCTATGCAAGGGTGAACTAGATGAACAAAATGGCCTCCTTCATTGGTTCTTTGTACACAGCATTGTTTCACTCCCTTCAGCAAAATTGGAGAGAGAAAAAAAAAATGGGGTACCTATTCAGACTTGGTAAAGTTCCTTAAAAGTATTTAATGTTAAATGAACGTGAATATTAATGTAAACAGAAAGCAAGGATAAAACTCATCACAAAGTTAACTAGAGGTTATCAATGCAAATAACCTTTTAATGACATGGGGAAGAATGTTCCCCCCATTGGGGGGAAGTGCAAGAGCGGGCGCGTACAGGCTCGCCTCCGATTGGCGCCCCCTATCAGGGACACGCCACCATTTTACATGGGTGAACCAATTAAGGCCCGCTCAGCATGCCGTTTGCCAGGAAGCGCTATGCATTCCCTGTGTGGGTGGGGGGGTGGGGCATGCGCACAAAAGAGCACACTCATCTCCCTGAGGTTAAGTGCTGCCTCAGGGAGATCGGCGCCAAAATTAAAAATGGCCAATGTACAAAAATAAAATTTCCCTGACATGTCCCCTCATGTGACACTGTCACATGAGTTGGGACATGTCCATCACTTTTAATCAAACTTTTGTTAAATTTTTTAAAACCCTCATGAAACCTCATCCCACCCGTGGACGAGGTTTCATGCTTTTTCTGAAACCCGCCAGGGCTCCCGGCCTGCTAGCCAACCTTAAGGTTGGACGGGCAGGTCCATTAATTACTTGAATTAGTTTTTAAATGGCCAAAGCTCCAGGTCTCAGCCCTCCAGAGGACGCCCGCCAAAGTCATCACAGACAATGGGCATGGCAGTCAGCAGGCTGCTTCCACCCTGCCTCGAGGGAGCACCAAGACGTAGCAGAGTTAGGAAGGTTAAGAAGATGTAGTTGCACTGCATGGGCACAGGTGTTTATTACTTATACATAATGTTCACTATTGTAAATAAACTCTCAAGAATGGCTCCTTGCCTATGGCTCCTTGATATGATGAGCAGTGTTCATCTCATTCAGATGTAAAACTTTGGTTCCTGCACAAGCTAAAGGCAAGTGTCTCAGTTTAGGGCCTCTTCCCTGTGCAGTATGTAATCTTCACACTCACTAGACAGATCAGTGATGCCTGCACCTCAATGGTGCTTGTCATTGGTGCCAGAATGTCGTGGGTAGGCGTCACAGAGTTCCGTCATTCTGTGTGTGTGCTCTCAACACCTTTCAGGAAAGGCAGGACCCCCCCATCTCTTCAGCATCTGTAGCCAAACATATGAACATATGAAATAGAAGTAGAAGTAGGCCATTTGGCCCCTCAAGCCTACTCCGCCAGTCGATAAGATCATGGCTGATCTTCTTGTGTTTCGAATTCCACATTCCCACTACCTCCAATAATCTTTGATTCCGTAGCCTAACAAGAATCTGTCTGCCTCTACCTTAAAAATATTCAATGACCCCACCTCCGCTGCCTTCTGAGGCAGAGAGTTCCAAAGTCACACAACCCTTTGAGAAAAAATTTCTCCTCATCTCTGTCCTGAAAAGGTGACCCCTAATTTCAAAACAGTGCCCCCTAATTCTGGACTCACCACAAGAGGAAACTTCCTTTTGACATCCACCTTGTCAAGGCCGTTCAGGACCTTATATACTTCAAACAAGTCACCCCTCACCCTTCTACTGCATACAATATTCACGATGTGGTCTCAACAATGCCCTGTATAACTGAAGCATAACATCCTTACTTTTATGTTCAATTCTCATAATAAAAGCTGGCATTCCATTAGCCGTCTTAGTTACTTGCTGTAACTGAATACTAACTTTTTATGACAAATGCACTGGAACACCTACATCCCTCTGCACCTGGGAATTCTGCAGTCGTTCTCCATTTAAGTAATATTCTGCTTTTTTACTCGTCCTGCCAAAGTGAACAACTTCACATTTTCCCACATTATACTCTAGCTGCCAGATTTTTGCCCACTCACTCAGCGTATCTATATACATCTGCAACCTCCTTATGTCCTCTTCATAACATACTTTCCTACCTTTGTGTCATCTACAAATTTAGCTACCATGCCTTCACTCCCCTCATCTAAGTCATTGATATAAATTGTAAAAAGTTGAGACCCCTGCAGGACTCCACTTGTCACATCCTGCCAATTAGAAAAATAACTATTTACGCATACTCTCTGCTTTCTGCCAGCCAGCCAACCTTCTATCCATGCTAGTATCTTACCCCCTACACCATGAGCTTTTATTTTCCGCAATAACCTTTCATGTGGAACCTTATCAATTGACTTCTGGAAATCCAAGTACAGCACCTCTGCAGGCTCCCCTTTACCCACACCACATGTTACACCTTCAAAGAATGACAATAAATTGGTTAAACATGATTTCCCTTTCAAAAAACCATGCTAACTCTTCCCGATTACCTTGAGCTTCTCTATGTGCCCAGCCTACCTCCTTAATGATCGATTCTAACACTTTACCCGCGACAAACATCAAGCTAACTGGCCTGTAGTTTCCTGTTTTCTGCCTCCCTCCATTCTTGAATAGAGGGGATATATTTGCTACTTTCCAGCCTGATAGACACTTTCCAGAGTCTAGCGACATTTGGAAAATTATTACCAACGCATCTACTACCTCAGTACCCACCACCTCTTTTAAGATTGTAATTTCACCAAGCCCCCTCTCCCTTCCATCTTGTGATTTACAGCTATTACTGGAATGTTTTTATACCCTCGTTGGTGAAGAGAGAAGCAAAATATTTGTTCATTTCATCCACCATTTCCTTATTATCTACTATTAACTCCCCACTGTCCCTCTCTACCAGACCAACACTCACTCTACTTACTCTTTTCCTTGTTAAGTCTTGCTATCCATTTTTATATATTCTGACCAATCATCTGAGCTGCCACTCATCTTTGCACAGTCATATGATTGTTCCTTAAGTTTGATGCTTTCCTTAACTTCTTTGGTTAATCACGGATGGTGGGTCCTCCCCTTAGAATTTTTCTTTATAATAGGAATATACTTATTCTGACTATTCTGAAATATCCTCTTAAATGTCTGCCACTGCTTCTCTACTGGTCTGTCCCCTAGCCTAATATCCCAGTTCACTTCAGCTTGCTCAGCTTCCATGCCCACATAGTTGTCCTTATTTAAGTTTAAGACTACTCCTAGACCCACTCTTCTCCCTTTCAAAATGTAAAATTTAATCATATTGCGTTCGCTGCTATCTAGGAGTGCCTTCACTGAGGCCATTCATTAATAATGTTACATTACACAATACCATGTCTAATATAACCTGTTTTCGGTTGGTTCCAGAACATGCTGCTCTAAGAAACTATCTCGAAAGCAGTCTAAGAACTCCTCATACAGGCTACTAATGCCAATCTGATTTTTTTCAGCCCGGTCTCCATAATGGCAAGCAGATCGTATTTATTTACTTCAATGTGCGCTATCAATTCATTTACTTTGTCATGAATGCTACACACAGTCAGATACAGAGCCTTTGATTTTGTCTCTTTGTTATCTTTGGAATATCTAGTGTTGACTACTGGTGTGTTCTTAGGTTTTATCTCTCTGTCCCTTCCTGCTATTCTGTGATTTGCCATTAATATTATGGTCTCCTGCCTTGAATCTACCCCTTGATTTGCCACATCGACCCAAGCTTGATCCCTCATCCCCTTGTATAATTTATAGCCCTCTCTACTCCCCTAGTTAAGCGATTCATAAGATCACACATCCCAATAGACTATTCCCAACGGAACAGCCCCCATTTACTCCAGTACTGGTGCAAGTGCCCCACAAACTGAAACCCACTTCTCCCATATCTGTCTTTGAGCCATGCATTCATCTCTCTAATCTTATTTGCCCTATGCCAATTTGCACATGGCACTGGTGATAGTCCAGAGATTATTACCTTTGAGATTCTGCTTCTTAATTTGGTGTCAATCTTCTCATACTGACTATGCAGAACCTCCTTCCTTGTCCTGCTTATGTCGTTGGTCCTACATGGACCACGACGACCAGTTCCTCCCGCTGCCACTGCACGTTCCTTTCCAGCCCCAAGCAGATGTCCCGAACCCTAGCATCAGGCAGGCAACACAGCCTTCTAGACTCTCATTCTTTGCTGCAGGGAGAAGTGTCAATCCCCCTCACTATACTGTTCCCTACCACCACTGCATTCCTGCTTGCTCCCCTGCCTGAACGGCTTCTTGTACCATGTCTCCACTACTGCCTGCTTGGTTTCATTACCTGCTTCACTAAGCGTCACATCATCCTGTCCCTTTCTGCTGACCAAAACAGATGACCCTATTCTAACAAGCATGACTGTCTTCTGGAACAAAGGGTTCCAGGTATTTTTCTCCCTCTGTTATTTTATTTTATTTGTTCATGGGATGTGGGCCTGTTCAGAGTCACTGCTGTGCATCTGGAGTCACAAGTTGGCCAGACCAGATAAAGGTGGCAGGATTTTCTTCCTAAAGGAAGAGCATTAGTGAACCAGATGGGTTTTTACAACAATGTCATCATCAGAATTTTAATTCCAGATTTTTACTGAATTCAAGTGCTGCTATGGTGGGATTCGAACACTGGGTCTCTGGAATACTAGCCCAGTGTCAATACTGCTATGCCACAACCTCCCCTGTCTACAACTTGGCTTCCAGATCAATAATCCTGATCCAGAATTCCTCTAGCTGCTTACACTTTCGGCAGATGTGCCTGTCACGGATTGGCTTGATGTCCAAAAGCCCCCACATTCCACACCTGCAACATATGTAACAATGGCAGGACAGGTGTTATGTTATTTAGTTAACTTAATTTAATTTAATTTAGTTACTCATTTAATTAACTGGTAATAGTTCCTTTGTATACCACACCTCTTTCCTCATGCACCAAATTCCCATGTGAACCTAATTCACTATTCACTCAGTCTCCATCTTACTCCAGTGTAGTCGCCTGTCTCCTCACATGCCCCTTCTGTCCAGTGATGAAGTGGGCCTGAATGGACAGGTGCTGAAGGCTGAAAAGGATCAGATGCACAGCTGATATGGCCCTGATCACAGAGCGTGAGCAAGCTGCCTTCAACCACACAGCAGCCAGATGTTCACAGAGGCAATGTGAAGATCCACGGGGTGTCCTCACTGCACATCATTATCACCGTCCTGCAATCTTGCAACTATTAGGGTGCCCGCTGCATCTCCATGACATGAGCCTGAGCACTGAGGGTACGTGCGCTGCCATCAGCCACACAGGAGTCAAACGTTCACAGGTGCAATGTGACGACGTCAGGACTGTCGTTACTGCATCTCATCATCATCCTCCATGAATCTTGCGGTTATGAGGGCCTCCCGAGTGCGCCTGCCTCATCTGGCAATTGCGACGGCCTCATCAATGGCATCCTCGCCTGTGAGGACCTCATCATCCTCCTCATCGGAAGAGACGTGCAGCTCTTCCATCTCCTCCTCAGCCAGGGCTGCACCCCTGTTGCAGCACCAGGTTGTGTAGCATGCAGTAAGTTACAATGATGCACAATACCCTCTGAGGACTGTTTTGCAGTGCTCAACCAGACCTGTCGAGGCACTGGAACATCATTTTCAAGATGCCTATCATTTGTTCCACCAAAGTCCAGGTTGCAGTATGAGCCTCATTATGCCGTCTCTCTGCTGCAATCTGAGGCTGACGCATGAGTGCCATCAGCCACATCCTCTGTGGCTAGCCCTTGTCCGCAAGGAGCCAACCCTGCAGCCTCTGGGGACCATGGAAGATATTAGAGACCTGAGACCTGCTGAGGATGTAGGAGTAGTGGACAGTCCGTGGGAATCACGTGCAGACCTTTAGGATGAACTTGTGATCGCAGACCAGCTCAACATTCAGCGAGTGGAAACCCTTGAGGCTAATGCAATTGACAACTTGTTGCCATGGAGATTTAAGCACCACATGAGTGCAATCAATGGCACCTTGAACCTGTGGAAAACTAGAGATCTGCACAAATCCCAGTGCTCTTGCTTCCTGGCTTTCCTGACTTTCCTGATCCCAGTGAAATGCTCAAAGTTCTGTGCCTTCGCGAAGATGGCGTCTGTGACCTCCTGGATACACTTGTGGGTGGAGGCTTGCGAGACCCACCTGTGGAACCCTGGAAGGAGCCACTGGTGTAGAAATTGAGCGCCACAGTTACTTTCACGGCCACTAGCAGTGGGTGCCCTTCATGTCTCTGTGGCATCAAATCCTGCAACATGTGACATAAGTGACCAACCAGTTCCCTGGACATGGGTCTAGCAAGGTGCCGATCAGCGAGAGCGCGTTGTGGATCTTCAGCTGCATGTGCAGGAGGCTCTGCCGCACCTTCATCTTGAGTGTGGTGCTCCTCTCATTGGTGAGCCTGGCACCTCTGTCAATTCTCCTTCTTCTCTGCTCCCATTAAGCCATGAGGCATACCGCTAGATCACCAGGCTCCATAATCCTAATGTTCTCCTCCTACAAGATCAAAGAGGGACCCCTATGGGTTAGTATATGAGCGCTAAGGAGCTCTCTTGGTTAAGTCCGCAACTCCTGCTGCATCTCAAGGCCCCTTCACGCATGCCAGAGAGTGCTGGCCACCACTTGGATGGCTCATTGGCTGCCTGAAACCCGCAGTCACTCCACCGATTGGTGGCAGTTTCAGCCACTGGACTGCATGTTGTGCTCTCAGCTCAAGCTCAGGCAAAGGCATTCTCCTAACCCACGCTGCAAGGCTGCACTATTAGCTTGAACCATGGGGGATACTGGTCCAAATCTGAATAAAGACATTGCAAGGGGCTGTGAGCACCCCCACCAGTGACTGCTCCATGGCCATCTTTCGCAAAGAGACGGTACAACTTGCCCAGTCATCCAATTGTTCTGTAGGCCCCTAAAACACTAATTAATGTGCAGCCTGTGCCCGAGGGGTGAAAGTTTCTGGTGGCATATTCATGCTTTTGCATTGCTTGAGTGGGCAGAAATGCTTCAGAGTCCCGATTCCAAGCCTGTCAATGGAGCAACTGCTGAACAGTCTCAGCTGCAGAAGAATGCTCACTTTTGACAAACTTTTTGAAATGCAATAGCGTATCTCTCACCTTCGCCCAACTTCCCCTCCTCCCTCCTTCACGTGCTTTTCCGTCAGTCTGTGCTGCCTTGTACCATCCAGCCCCATCCACACTGAAGCCCTTGCCCCAGCACCACATTGGTGGTGGAAAGCCAGCCGGGAAATGCGTGCCACTTCTTCCTTGATATCCTATGGGTGATCCTCGCGTGCACTGAACAAGCCAGTGTGCACTTACCTTCAAGTTCCCCACAAAGTTCAGCTCGCCAGGTACATGTTTTTTAAAGGCAGTCGCAAATCATGCCATTTTGAAGTCACGCTGACGTGGGAGGTAAATTTCACATGGGGTATGATCTTGGCATGCGGACACAATGATGAGATGCAAACGCATTAAAATTTAATTCCTGATATTGGACGGCGGGGAACCCGGCACACCATTGAGGGATGATTGCAAACGCACTTCACAGCAGCGTAAAACCAATTTTTAGCTTTCTTGCCATATTGTCCGCTCATGCTGCCAAACACGCCCAACACCAACGGAAGCAGAAAATTTGGCCAAAGTGGTTTTACTCTTTGTACAGAATGATAGAATTGAAACAATTGCAGGTCAGCTGGAGAAAGAGTTAAATACAAAACACCTTAGAAGCATTAGAAACTCTCTGCATGCAGCAGTGTGACAATTGCCTTGGGTGACTTTAATCTTCATGTAGATTGGGAAAATCAAATTGGCAGAGGTAGCCACAAGCGAGATTTCATAGAGTGTATTCGGGACAGTTTCCTAGGACAATATGTTATGGGTCCAGCCAGGGATCAGGCTATTTTGGATCTGGTAATGTGTAATGAGGCAAGTTTAATAAATTATCTTAGAGTAAAAGATCCCATAGGAAACTGTGACCATAACATAGTACAATTTAGCATTCAGTTTGTGAGTGAGAAACTTGGGTTGGAAACAACTGTGCTGAACTTAAATTAAGGTAATTACGAAGGAATGAGGGCAGAGCTGGCTGGAGTGGACTGAGAAAGGAGTTTAGAAGAAAAGACAGCTGATGAATAATGGCAGACGTTTAAGAAAATAGCTCATGACTCACAACAAAGATACATCCTAGTGAGGAAGAAGGATTTTAGGAAGGGGATAGACTAACCATGGTTAACCAAGGAAGTTACGGATAGTATCAAATTGAAAGAAAAAACATACAATGTGGCAAAAATTAGTGGTAAGCCAGAGGATTGGGAAAGTTTTAAAAACCAACAAAAGATGACCAAAAAAAAGAGGGAGAAAATAAACTTATGAGGGTAGACTAGCAAGTAATATAAAAACGGACAATAAGGGCTTCTTTAAAAATATAAAAAGGAAGAGAAAGGCCGAAGTGAACATAGGCCCCTTAGAGATTGAGGCTGGGGAAATAATTATAGGGAACCAGGAAATGGCAGAGTGGTTGAATAAATACTTTACATCAGTCTTCACGGTAAAAGACACTAATAGTATTCCAAAAATACTAAATAATCAAGGGGTGAAAAAGGAGAAGGAAATAAATACAATAACTATCATTAGCAAAAAAGTACTAGGGAAACTAATGGGGCTAAAGTCCGACAAGTCTCCTGGACTGTTGGGTTGCATCCTAGGATATTAAAGGAAGTAGCTACACAAATAGTGGATGCACTGGTAGTAATCTTACAAGAATCCTTAGATTCTGGAAATGTCCCAGAAGATGGGAAAACTACCAATGTAATTCCCTTATTCAAAAAGGGAGGGAGATAACTATAGGCCAGTTAACTTAACATCCGTCACTGGATGTTAGAATCTATTAAAAAGGACGTAATGACAGAGCATTTAGAAGTACATAATATAATCAAGCAGAGTCACCATGGCTTCATGAAGGAGAAATTATGCCTGACAAGTTTATTGGAATTCTTTGAGGAGGTAACAAGCATGATAGATAAAGGGGAACCAATAGATGTAATATAGTTGGATTTCCAAAAGGCAGTCGAAAAGGTACTAAACATAAGGCTATTTAATAAGATACGAGCCCATGATGTTGGGGGTAGTATATTAACATAGACAGAAGATTGGATAACTAATAGAAGACAGAGAGTTGGGATAAGGACGGCAGCCTGTAACTAGTGGAGTGCCACAGAGATCAATGCTGGGGCCACAATCATTTACAACATATATTAATGACTTAGTTGAGGGAAGTGAATATACTATCGCCAGGTTTGCAGATAACACAAAAATAGGTGGGAAGGCAAGTGGTGAGGAAGACACAAAGAGACTACAGGGTTAAAGAGAGACAGGTTAAAGCGAGTCGACAAAAACTTGGCAGATGGAATATAATGTGGGAAAGTGTGAGGCTATGCACTTTGGCAGGAAGAGTACAGGAGCTGAATATTATTGACATGGGAAAAGACTACAGAAAGCTACAGCACAGAGGGATTTGGGAGTCCTCGTGCATGAATCCCAAAAAGCTAACATACAAGTTCAACAGGTAACAGGGAAGGCAAATGGAATGTTGGCCTTTATGTTAAAGGGAATGGAATATAAAAATAGGGACGTCTTGCTAAAACTATACAAGGCACTAGTTAGACCATGCCTAGAAATCTGTGAACAGTTTTGTTCCCCTTATCTAAGGAAAGATATATTGGTATTGGAGGCAGTCCGGAGAAGGTTCACTAGGTTGATCCTGGGTATGGAAGGATTTTCTTTTGAGGAGAGGTTGAGTAGGTTGGGCCTATACTCATTGGAGGTGACCTTATTGAAACATGTAACATTCTTCAGGGGCTTGACAGGGTAGCTGCTAAGAGGTTGTTTCCCCTTGTGGGAGAGTCTAGGACCAGAGGGCATAATCTCAGAATAAGGGGTTGCCCATTTAAAACAGAGATGAGGAGGAATTTCTTCTCTCAGGGGGTAGTGAATCTGCTGAATTCTGTACTGCAGAGAGCTGGTAAGGCTGGGCCGTTAAGTATATTCAAGACTGAGATAGACAGATTTTTAATCAGTAAGGGAATCAAGGGTTATGGGGAGAAGGCAAGAAAGTGGAGAAATTATCAGATCAGCCATAATCTCATTGAATAGTGGAGCAGACTTGATGGGCTGAATGGCCTACTTCTGCTCCTACATCTTATTGTCTTAATACACTATCTGCCATACCACAGAGTGTTGTTACTGGAGATTCATTTGCTGTAGAATTTAACTGCTGTAATTGGCCATGCTCATTTCGTCAGGACCATCATAGGAATAAGCTTGATTATCAATCTCAGCTAACCTGGGCTCCAGAACGGAAAGGGCAGCATTCAAATAAATCCTTGACATAATTTTAACCCATGTTTCATTGCCCCAAATTTTAGGATATTACTAGGCTACCGTTGTTATTTGGCATTAACAGAAATTTTATTGCAAAAGCCTTGCAACCATTCATTATCATATTGGAATGAGTTAAAATCTGGCCCAGACACTGGCATGACTAATGTTTGAATATGTTAGCCACCAGTATGATAAATATTGTCTTTTTTTTTAAACCAGCCAATGAAGGAAGGAGCTTTACAAAAGGCTATTACCCACCCTATCACATGCTGGCTTCTTGCTTATTTTACTTTTTAATGACTTGCTCCCATTCAAAGTACAGATTTGCTTTCCTGTCAATCTGCACATTCAAAATATTTAATCTGTGTAGTATCAATTGCACTTCTACCTAGATATATCAGTAATACATGATCGGGAATGTTTTCAACCACTACAGAGGATGAAAAAAATTGAAAATACGTTGTCCTTGCTGACTATACTGACTAATAACCAATTTCTAACCCCAGTTTGAATTGTGAATTGTAGCTGATCACTGCCACAGAAGGCATTATGTAAATTTTATTACACAAATATACTTGAGCTGTGAGAGATTCATTAGCACCACACACTGCACTCATGGATTGGGCTTTCTATATTCATTTTTTTTCATAACAAACTAGGTCATAGTCTATTACTCCTATAAATGCCACAGTTCAACTGTTCCTGCAAAGTTGCAGCATTCATCATGTTTCCCACAATTATACTTAAACTATTTGCCTGAAACTGCAAATTATCTCATTAAAGGAAACAGTCTGCATCTGAATTTCCACATAAGCCTAAATTTTACGAAAGGAAGAAATCCATTGTGAGCAAATACCAGTCTCTCTCCAATGTCCAGTAGTTACTGTGTATTATTCTTTAAGCCTGCTGGTCAGATGTAGCCTGGGAAGAAACATCTTGTGTAGAGTTTCCCCACCACCTGCAGTCACATCATGCAGTGTTATTCCAGTGACATCATGGAGAGCACTGACCTAAGCCCCCAGTCTCCATTCATACAGGAAAAATCCACACAAATGTCTTTATCCAGTCTCCCTTTCCTGGGCAACTACAAAGCACAGAACATGGGAACAAGAGACAACTGAATATGCAAATATGTTACGAAGCAATCAGACGAATACATCCATTTTCAATAAGGGACTATATTTTACAGTAGTCATTAAGGTTGCAGTCTTTACCCGACTGATATATGAAAACTATTGAGTTCTTGTGTCCAAATAGACAGCAATTTCTTACCACTAATATGGCAGATTGGTAGAAGTTTTGTCAACTATTGACGTCAGTAGTGCTTCCAAGGCAAAATATTTCAGCTCTCATCACTCATAATCCCAATTTCATTTGTGCACAGCTTAAACATTTCCCCGTGCCCTCCTCCTCAACCTCCCAGTCCGTCCAGTAGCAGTAATCACATCAATCAGTTAGTGTATTACAATTTTACATCCAGCCTAATTTCACAATCCAACTGATGTCTTTCCTACCCCTTCGAGCTAGCAGAATTCACAATTTCACAGCGTAAAGTGCTTGACTATTGCTTTCAGGATTTATGGGTGCAGCAAAGCCTCCCAAATAGTTGAAGTAGTTACAATTAGCATTTTCTCTCAGCAGTACAGCCAAATAAATCCCCAACTGCAAAATCTAAATTTTGGGGGAAAAATATATCAGGGTTAATTCGTAACCGTGCCGCTAGTAACTAATTGTACATTAGACATGCCTGAGTAAAATAAAATGTGCAACAGTTTTTTTTTACCACAGCAAAATAGCCACATTTATGTTTCACAGCACGAAACAAAATGGAAAGCAAAACAGCAGCACTCACTTTGAAGGAGTAATTTTGTTTTGATTACACCTCTGAAACATCTTGGAGATTTTTTCTACATTAGAAAGGAACAATAAGAATGCAAGTTGTAATTAAGATACCAAACTTATGAAGTGTGCATTGATTCTTTTGAGGTATATGGTTTGAATAATTACACTGCCTCTCTAACCAAAAACTTTATTATCCAACATGCTCAAATCTCAATCTATTGTGGATATAGCAATGATGAGACAAGAATGTAAATAGTAATTTGGCTGTTTTTCTACATTGTCTAGTTACTTGTAATTCCCATTGCCATTTTGTAGATTTTTTTTTATTTTAGTTTTAACAGCCCTATATTGTGCATTAGTTTTCAAACTGAAGTTGAGGCAAATATCAAATCTCACGTTGAATACCAATATTGCAACATATACAAGGATGACCTGGATTGAGTAGTTTAATTTTCCTCTTCTCCTTCTAGTGAACTTTTTCACGTCCACAGCAGCCAGCCCAGCTGAGTCAGACAACTCTGCAAGTGAAGAATCACGGTTGTGACCCCATTTCATATCCCTTTATGGAGCAGGATGATAAAACCTCATCTAGATGCTGTGGATTACAATCCCATTTATAACAAATTTAATCAAAAATGACACTTTGGTTTTTACCCATCCTCATACCCTTTGATTAAATGCTTTAATATTTGAAACAAATATATTTCTCAATTTACATGTTTTTATCCTTTATTTGTCAGATTATAGGGTAGATTCTCAAGACTGGATTTTTGCACCCGAATCAGAAGTGCAGAGTGCCACCTCCGTCAACCGGACTTGGGAAAAAGGACCGAGGAGGTCAGATTTTCATTCCGAGGGTGGAGGAGGACTAAGGGTGGGCTTGATTAGAAGCTGGGCCCACCATCCCGAGGATTTGTGTGGAGGCTGCCGGGTGTGCAGGTGGGCTGAACGGAAAGCCTGCCTCTGTTTTCCGGCACGTTATTGAATTTATTTAAAAAATGATTAAAACAAAAAACAGCCCTTCAGTCCTCACCACCAACACCACGCCCCCTCCAACACTCCCCATGGTTCTCATTTCCCCTTGCCACCCTATGCCTCTCTACCCATCCTCCAAGGCTCCTCATAGCCCCATGCCACCCTATGCCCCCATATGCATCCCTATGGCCCCTCATGCCCCATCCCACCCTAAGTGCCTCTACCGATCCCCATGGCTCCTCATGCCCCCATGCCACCCCATGCCCTTCTACCCCTCACCATGGCCCCTCCATGGCCCCTCATACTCCAAATGCCAATTCATGCCCCCACTCATCCCCATCACCCCTATGCCAACTTAGTGCCACCTCATGCCACATAATGCCCTCAGCCACCACTCTTTGCCATTACTCCTTCCAAGCCAACTTACCTAGTAACCAACATGGGCAAACCTCAGGAGCCATGCTGATATAAAATTATGTCTACTGATGACATCACTAGTGTTTTTTAAAACACTCTTACTGACAAAAAAAATTCAATACATTGAAATTCCATTACCTAATCTCTTGTGAAAGCAAACATTTCTACTCTATAACTGATTGGAGCTGTCAATCAAACTGCTCACTTAACAGGCACCCCACTGTGATAATGTTAGGTTGTAAAATCTGTCATACAGCACCAATCCTATGATAGCCCTCAGGCTTATGTCAATAGAGTAAAATAGCAGGCACTTTTTTTTAAACTGCACAGTTAAAAAAAAATTAAAGCCCAGCAGAGTTAAATCTCCTGACAGTGTTAATACTTCCAATGAGCTTTTGATGGTTGGTCGTTCTTTGACAGCTTTAACAGTTCTCTGACAGTTTTGACAGTTCCTTGACAGCTTGACAGTTCCAATGAGTTTATGTATGTTTTACTCACAATCATGTGTACTCTTAAAAATCCCAAAGGGCACCTGACCTCTTCCAAAGGTGTCCTGGGACCATATCCAAGTGGGTATCTTACCTCTCCAAAAGGGTACCCTGGCTATACAAATGAATCCACAAGGTTCAGACCTGCTTCTACCAGGTCTAATCTGCACACTTCGGGTTTCAAACACCAACATCACCAAAATCACACGAGTAAAGGCTGCTGCTTCCGTGAACCGTGGATGTGCGATTTATAACCTGCACTGATTGCCCCACCCTCTGCGAAAATGGCAGAGGCTGGGTGTGGAAGCGGGGCTTCTGGATTCAGGCCTCTGCAGGCATTTTCATGCAGATGGAGAGGCTCTCCATCTAAGCAAAAATTTCAGGCCTCAATATCAGCAATTTTAACACAGTTATTCCAAATTAAAACATCATCATCCTCCTACTTCTTATGGGCAAGCTGCATTCCTCAAAGAGCAGGTTGCAAAAATTTCAGATTGGCTGCTCAGGAAGTTTGTACTGTACTTGATGCTACTGGAGCCCAAATGTTTGTCAGGCATCTTTCTCTATGCCATTTTAATTTGTTAGTAAGCTTTACAAAAAATCATATATATATAATATATATATTTCACTTATGACAACATCACCAGTTGTGTATCTCAGTTTATTGACACCTGAAAATGAACTCCTGGAACAATAACAGCCCTTCAAAGGCTTTAACACACATTGCTGATTCCAAGTCATGCATCTATTTCTAGACTTCAATGCACATCTGAGTTTCATAAAACCAATGATTATTCAGTCTGAGCTAAACCCAACCCAGGCTACCAAACCCAATGTTAAAACCACAATTTGATCCTTCACCCAATAACACAGGCTGGGTTCATGTTAAAGTATCTATTCACATTGTTATAAACAATTCTTCTTCTCAAGCTCTCTGCTCAAAGGCAGGTCATTGGTGATTCTCTGCTGAGCCACAGCAAAGTGCCATGATTTTTTACTATGGATAGAGCAAGGAGCCAGGTCCCCAGTCTACTACAGCCAGAACAGGGATTAAACCTTGTGCTGCTAGCGTTAATCTGATCCACATGTTAGCCGTCCAGCCAAATGAGCTAAATGGCCCCAGTGTAAAACCATTAGAGAAGCATAATTTTAATCTCTTCAGGACTGAACCAAGTAAAGATCTTCTCCTCACTCACTCATCCCAGGTGATTTACATTGCAATTAAAAATACCTTAATGCAGCAATCGAGTCCCCGCCAACATAATGCGTAAATACTTATCTTGTCACTGGTACATGTTACGTCTTTATTAGTATAAACTTCATTGTCAAATAGATTAGCTAGTAACTCAAGCATAGAAACCAAATCCAAACATAGTGTAGAGGAGACAATATATTAACTGCTGATAAGTTTTAAGGACAGAGTCCTTTATCCTCATCCTTCTGTCTTTAACTTTCTAAAGCATTACACAATTCAATTTACAAATGTTTTATCCTGAATAATTTAAAACTCGGTTATGGACATATGTGGCAGTGCAAAACATTTCTTGCTCTATTAATTCTGTCCATGATAAACTATTGTAAAGAGTTAATTTTGGTGCATTTAACTTGTTAGTGTTGCAAAACGGTTACAAACCGTTAAACTTCTGGACTTGACCCAAAGGCACCAATGTTGCAAGTTACCTGCTGCTCTGCGAGGAGGGCAAACCCTACAGCAGTTTGTAAATCCTTATACATGTACCATTTTACTTAAAACCAAAAGCTTGCCTATTATGCCAGTCTGAAAGAGCACCACAATGGCAAGCATTCGGACATTGTTTTAAAAGAAAGCGCGACTAATCGAAAACAAACTTGGGACAGTTTGGATACTTGACGGACGGAAAAGCCTTCCCTCCTTTCTATGTTAAAAGTCTTGCAATACAGTGGCTGCTCCATCAAATGAGAGATATCAGGCAGAGGTACAGTGAGGCGGCCGCGGTGCTTCGAGATGCTTTTGCATGGCCAATAATCTGTCACGGTTCAGTCACTGCCAGGATGGCTGGTCAAAAACAAAAAAAAAGGCATACCCAGAGAAATCTTGAGCAACAGCATCTCTCAAGTCCATCTCTCATCAGCCTTGCCAATGTGAGTGTTCATCGAGAAACCTCCACCGCCGCACTGAGTGTAGAACAATGATTGACAGCAGCATTGAGAGTCAGTTCCACACCGGCACAGCGCTCCATAACTTCAACTCAACTCTCAGGACCACTCCTCCCTTTCAGCATTGCAGAGTCAAATCCACATTAATCCTCAAACTCCAATGTACCTAAGATCATTCCAAGTGCTGAAGCAAAAAAAAACAAACTCCCCCAGGAATCTAAGCCAAGTTGGACCAGCAGTTCATTCATTACCAAGCGTAGGTACACAGCTACTGCAAAGCGGGAAGAGCATTGTATTCTAACCTCTATAGCCCTAACAATGTCCATGGATCTTCTTTCCAAAGGAAGGAAAACTGTCTTAAAGATGGGAAGGAGGGGGGGGGCGGTGGGTGGCTCGAGCACAAATCGACGAGACCGATTTCGCCGACAAATGAAAGTAGCAACAAGCGGCCAGTGGATGAGATTTTAATTCGAGGGCTGCCTTTAAGCCAAGCATTGCATCTTGCTGAAGGTACAGCTCTCCATCGACACAGTCAAAAACGAGGCAGCGCTGATCGCCTGAACCACACTGACCGACACCGTCCCCTTGGACTGAAGGATTAACAAGGGGCTTGTGCACCCCATTCCTGACAAATGTAATCTAAGGTGTGCACTTTAACATGCACTTTAATAACATGCTCCATGCTTAGCCAGAATTCCTGTGCAGATCCGCACACTATTAAGTAACAGGAGATATAGTGATCCGCCTGATCTTAAATGGAGCATTTAACTTTCCTGAATCTCAGCAAATTCCTCCAGACCCAGAAAATTTAAAAAAAGGAATGTATCTGGATGGAAGTAAAAACAAAAAGTGCTCCCACAAATAAAAACAAAGTGCATATTTTAAGGAAACTTCCTCGATAGCTCTGTTTCCACTCCCCCCCCCCCCCCACCTCTTCCGCAGTCTGTTTGCAGATTGCCAGAGACATAAAAAAAACGAAGGAACAAACTTTAAAACTTGACAGCTCGTGCAGCCGCGGTCTTTTATTTTTGGAAAACTAGAAGCAATTTCCAATTTAAAAGAGCGGGCTGGACTAAGCCAGGCTTGAATTGCTTCTCTTACCAGCAGCATCCAGTGTTTGGCCGCCTTGCCCCCGGCTGAGGTGCACCAGGTTTCCCAGGGTTACAAAGAAGCAGAGTCCAGCGCCCAGAAAGCCGGCTTTCCTCACACCCGCCATGATGATCGCCACAAGTTTGCACTTGCCAACTTGACGAGTCAGATCTTGAGTGTTTTTCTCTAAATGTAAGACACACACTTCTAGTCACTTGAGAAAAAAATAAACACCTCACAAAGACACTCCGGCAGCCCGGCCACTCCCGCTCGCCACCCAGTTGCAGAAGGGACAGAAAGCAAATAAATTCACCCACACGTTGAGGGGAAGCCAAACTGGTACTAAATTACAGCAGCGAATGTCCGGAGCTGTTGGATTTACTCAGGAGCGAGGGAGATGTGAGGCTGATGGCTTCTCTTCACTTTGTTGCTGCTGCCGCTGCTCCAGTCGAGCGAGAGCTCATAGTGTGTGTCTAACCGGAAGTGTTCTTCCCCAAATCTCCACACTGTGTGAGTGCAGCTCACAGCCAGAGGCAGACTTTATCATCTGGAGAAAGCAGTGTATTCCCCCCGCATCCAGACTTTATCATCTGGAGGGAGCAGTAAGAGTATTACCCCCACATCCAGACTTTATCATCTGGAGGGAGCAGTCAGAGTATTCCCCCCCACATCCAGACTTTATCATCTGGAAGGAGCAGTGTATTCCCCCCACCCCCACAGGCAGACTTTATCATGTAGAGGGAACTGCCAGAGTATTCGCCCCAACCCCTACCCACTCCAACATCCCACCGCCCCGACAACACACACACAGGCAGACTTTATCATCTGGAGGGAGCAGTTAGTGTATCTCCCCCACCCCCGCCCATTTCAAAACCACTATACGCACCACCTCCAGCACCCCCCACCCCCCCCCCCCATTTTAAAACCCCTATACGGAGCAGTTAGTGTCTGCAAAAGCTCCCAAGCACCTCGGAAAATTACACCCCCCTCACACCTCTGCAGCTGAGAGCCAGTGTGTCTCGCCTTGCTTCTGTTTGTGTTACTCAATCATATGTACTATAAAAACTCCAACTGCATGTGTGCTTTATTTTCGACTCGCTGTCTATTGCACTTTGTATGCCCAACCTCCCAAGGAGGTACGCACTGACGCTGCTGCATTTCCACCTCAAGCTGTATCTGGGTCAGAACAGAACTTGCATGTAGCAGATTTCATTCTAACATGTACTTCTTTTACTTTCGTCCCCCTAAATATTTAGGACAAGATTAAACTTGGGATGTATAGAATAATATCCACGCCAATTTACCGACAGATGAATTGCGTTGGTTATTTGTCCAATGCAAAATCAGTTTAACAATTTGAGAAATTCGGTAATTCGTTCTATCTAAATCACTTCAGTTGTGTAATCTGCTTCCAGCCATAACGGGCGTTTTGTATTTATTTTCCACGCCTAATTTACCATATTTACAGGGGTTGCCTTCCTTCCTTATATCGCATGACCTATATTGTATTAATAGAATTAAAGCAAGAACTGTCAGCAGTGAGAAGTTGAACCTTTTCCCATGTTACATTCACGAACAACTTCGACTACACAGACATAGCCACGCACTTCGGCTGTAACTTCAAAAGAGCACCCTCTACTGTAACCGTGTGGCAGTTATAGTCTGCATACCCTGCTGGAGCAAAATTGTTTCAGACACACGTGGGTAGTTTTAGCATTCTGATTTGTTCTACTTAAATTAGATCCAGGCTGAAAGTTAATTAATTTCACTAGTGCTCCAAACGGCGTTTAGAAAGAACACCTCATCCTATCTGGAAAAGTAAGATAGGACTTGTTGAAGTCCCAGATATAAGGTTGTCTCCCCCAGGGCTGCACTTCCCAGTCACCTACAATTGCTATAAGACCCATAACTTCCTCTAGTAGTGACAGTAGTGAAGCACCGCTATTAAAAGAAGTACATTAGATTTCATATTATCCAGGTTTACTGCAATTTCAGACATGTGAACTGATTTTTCCAATCAGTGAAGCCAAACTAAAAAGTATAAAAAGAGATAGCTGCTATTTTCTTGCTGCTTTTGTATCATTTAAACAGAAAGATTCCAGTGCATTCTTTATTTTGTTTTCCTTTCGTTCTTAGACAAAATTCTAGAGGAGTTAGCCTTGAGTCTGAGTCAGATGATGAGATAGAACAATAAATGACTGGGCCAAGGGGCAGTAGATGCAATTTAATGTGGATAAACATGGGCTATTTGGAGGACAGTGAGGGTTAGAATTCAACACTAATAGAAAGAGGCTGTCAGATATGGATAAACAATAAGACCTAGGGGATCAAATACATAATTCCCTGAAAGTACAAGTAGATAAAGCCATAAGAAAATACATCAGAATTTTCAATGGGTCAGAAATGGATTCACCAAAATGATCCCAAGGATGAGAAACTGTAGTTATGAGGAGAGATTTGTGTTACTAGGACTATTTTCACTGGAGCAGAGAAGGTTAAGACGAAATCTAATAGATGCCTTTAAAACTGTGATTTGAAATGTTCCACAGGCCAAATGAGGAAAGGTTATTTCCTCTCTTTGGGAAGGCAGCAACAAAGGGTAATCAATATAACACCCTCATTAAATGAGTGAAAAAAGTGTTTCATAGAAATTTCTTCACACAGAGGAGCATAAAAATATTTGCATCAGATGGTTAAGTGAGGCAGAGAACATTGTATCTTTTAGAGAATTGTGGACATATTCTTGAAACAGAGGAATATCCAGAACAGTGGGTTTGGGTTTGTGTTGCTTTGGCAAAGAGTTGGAATAAACACAATGAATCTGGCTTTGTGCCAGAAACGTCTATGTTTTCACAAAAAAAGTATGTGCAAGAAAAGGGAGAAGTATTTGACTTAAATTGGCTATAAACATTATATTGATGACAAATCTTATTTCCCTTAGCAGAGAAATCAATAACTGGGAGAACAGATTTAAAATAATTGGCAGAAGGATTATAAGGGAGATGAGAATTTTTTTCACCTAAGGGCTGGTGGGGGATTGAGATTCACTAGGCAGATTTTTCCCAAATTTGCACTAAGTGCTGTAACCATGGTGGTGGGTTTTCACACCATATCATCCCAAACCCGCCTCATTATTCATGCACTCCCAGGAAATACTCCGTTTCCATAGATGGCGGGTTGTCATTTGCCCACCCACTATCACCCCTCCACTGCATCATGCTGGGCGCTGTGTTTAAAGTCCAGCCAAAAGCACACATCTCAGTGCTTCCAGCTCACCACTGCTGCACAGAAGATATGGCCTTAAAACTGAAGAAAACTGCAGCCCCAGTTTCAGCAACGTTTCTCTTGAGCAACTTTTGGATGCCGTGGAGGCCTGCCGGGATATCCTCTACTCCTGCTCTGGCTGCAGGATAGGTAGCAACAGCATTAATCCAACTTGGTGGTCAGTGCCAACACCCTGCAAAATAGGACAGCCACCCAGTGCTGCAAGAGGATGAATGATCTCCTGCATTCTGCCAGGGTGAGTCATTCATCTCATTACTCAACTGCATATTCACAAACCCATCACACATCCACAAGGCCCTCACTCACTGCTGGTTCAAGGGACATTACCATTTACTCTCTCACACTCACCGTCATTGTCCTCGTCCCATCCATGGGACAACTCAACTCCCGCACAGGCCAGGCATACTTGTCATCTGGCCTGGCAGGTGTCCTGCTTACACTTTCTCCATCTCTATCTATGTAGGACAAGCTGACACACAACAAGTGAGAGAGGTCACAGACCAGTGGCGGAATGCCTGAAATCAAGGTCCTCACAGACTTTGAAAACAGAGCCACATCCAGCTGGCCGGCAAGGATCTGGACCACTCCTGTGCTGGCAGTGAGGTCAGCAGTGCTCTACCAAGTGAGGATGCAGCAATGCAACATCCATCAGGTAACCATGCCATGATTGATGTGTCCTCTTTCACATGACAAAGCATCAGATGCTTTTAAAGTTTCATGGCTGCATCTCTATGATATGACCCTGATCATGGAGCACAAGTGAGTTGCCCTTGGCCAGACAGGAGTCAGACATTCTCAGAAGCTGTGTGAAGACCTATGGAGTGTCCTCACTGCACGCTGTCATCATCCTCCTGCAATCGAACAACTATTAGGGCCTCCACTGCATCTCCATGACAGAAGCATTCCCTCAGAGGGTATTGGCCATGCCATTAGCCAGACTGGAGTCAAACATTCACAAATGCAATGTGAGGAACTATGGGGTCATCTCACTGCATGTCATCATCATCCTCCACAAATCTAGCAGCTATGAGGGACTCGCAAGCACGCCTACGTCATCTGGCCAATGTGAGGGCCTCATCCCCACTATCATCACCTCCAAGGACCTCCTCAGCCTCATCACCGTTGGTGTCCTCCTCATCAGTGGAGAAGTGCAGCTCCTCCATCTCCTTCTCAGCCAGCTCCTCTCCCCACTGCAATGCCAGGTTGTAAAGGGTGCAGCAGGTGACAATGATGCTTGACACCTTCTGTGGACTATATTGCAGGGCTCCACCAAACCAGTCCAGGCACAGGAACCTCATTTTCAACATCCCGATGGTCTGCTCCACCAAGTTGCGAGCTGCAGCATGAATTTCATTATACCAGTCACTCTGCTGCAGCCTGAGGTCGCCACATGGGTGTCATCAGCCACAGCCTCTGTGGGTAGCCCTTGTCCCCGAGGAACCATCCCTGCAGCTTCTGTGGACCCTGGAAGACTCCAGGGATCTGTGATCGACTGAGGATGTAGGCATCGTGAACACTCCAATAAATCCATGCACACACCTGCAAGATGCATTTCTGGTGGACCTTCAGAGAATGGAAGCCCTTGCGGTTGATGTAGCCACCGTGTGTTATGAATGGAGAACTGAGCACCACATGCGTGCAGTCAATCACACCCTGCACCTGTGGGAAAGCCGAGATCTGGGCGAATCCGATTGCTCTTGCATCCTGGCTGTCCTGGTCCTGGGCAAAATGCACAAAGTTGTGTGACCTCATGAAGATGGCATCCGTGACCTCATGGATGCATTTGTGGGTGGACGCTTGAGAGATCCCACAGAGGTCACCTGCGGAGCCCTGAAAGGAGCCACTGGTATAGAAATTGAGCGCCACGGTCACTTTCACAACCACTGGCAGTGGATGCCCTCCATGTCCCTTTGGCACCAAGTCCTGCAGTAAGTGATAGATGCGAGTGACCAGCTCCTTAGACATTTGCAGTCTTTGGTGACACTATTTGTCGGTTATCTTCAGGAATGAAAGATAGCATCTATAGACTCTGGGTGTCACTAGGTGCCGACCAGCGATGGCTCGCTGTTGCTCTTGGAAGGTGTGTGCAGGAGCCCCAGCCACCCCTTCCTGAGGCTACCGCTCCTGCCTCTGCGCAACCAGGACCCTCAGTTGCTCTTTTCTCTGTCTTGTTCGCGCTCTGTAGGCAATCAGGCACACAGCTAGTTCACCAGGATTCATAATCCTGATGTACTCCTCCTGCAGGATGAAAGAGAGAGACACGGGGTTGGCATGTATATACTAAGAACCTGTCCTGGTTAAGTGTGACAGCCCCTTAACGCATTCCGGAGAGTGCTGGCCACCAGTTGGATGGCCAGAGATTAATGCGCTGCATGGCTGCCCTGTTAGTTTGAACCATGGGGAGATTGGTCCAAACTGGGATGCTGACATTGCAAGAGGCTGTGAGCGCCTCGAGCAGTGACTGCTCCATGGCCAGGTTTAGCAAGGAGACTGTACAACGTGTGCAGTCCAACTGCTCTGCAGTCCAATAAAATGCTCAAGAATTTGCAGTCTGTGCCCGGGGGAGGAGGGTTGGGGGGGGTGGGGGGGGGGGGGGGGGGGGTGGGGGGGGTGGGGGGGACCCCAATCATATCAATGTGGTTGCGCCTGAACTGTCTCAGTTCCAGAGGAATGGTCACTTTCCACAAGTTTCCTGAATGCGTGGCCACTTCCCTCGCCCACCCGACCTGCATCCCCCACCCCAAATAAATGTGCGCTATTTTCAATGGCAGGACTGCCCTTGCCCACCAGCCTCCCACCACCAGTCACCTCAGACACAGGACTGCCCTTGCCCACCAGCCCCCCACCACCAGTCACCTCAGACACAGGACTGCCCTTGCCCACCAGCCCCCCACCACCAGTCACCTCAGACACAGGGCTGCACTTGTCCCCCACTCCCCCTCACCCTCAAAAGTCACCTCTGAAGCAGGGCAGCACTTAACTTAACCTGGTGCCCCTGAAGCCTGCAAAGCAACAGGTGACCCTGGTGAGCTCTGTAAAACGTTGCTGTGCACTCACCTCCAGTTCACCCAAAGTGCGGGCTGCCAAGTGCACATCGCCTCTGTGCTGTTGTGAAACACGTCGGATGGATGATCCAGCAGGGGTGCAAGAGCCTGGTGGAATGGCCTGATAACAATATGCTGATGTATTACAATGAGGTTCTCGATGACCGATGGTGGGAAACGTGGCCTGCTGCCTGCGGGCTGAGCGGTCAATCGTGACCTGCCTTCCCGAGGTTTTGAAACTAATCGCGCCATATTGTCTGCTCACACTGCCTATGATGCCCGCTGCTAGCGGGCACGGAAAATTCCGCCCACTATCTGAAAGGGTGAGAGAGGTAGAAACCCTCATATCATGTAAAAAAGTAGTTGGATATGCACTTGGAGTGCCATAAGCTACAGTACAGGGTATGGGCCAAGGACTGGTAACTCGGATCATTTGGATAGCTCATTTTTACCTGGCAAAGAAACAATTCACTGATTGGCCTCTTTTTGTACCATAAATTTTCTATGTTTCTATGACACCTACACTTCCATTAGTCTTTCACAAAGGTTCTCTTAAATCTCTATTTATTGAATTCTTTCACTTTTGCATAATGGATATAAAAGATGGTTACAGTCTTTTATGGTAATCCTATCATTGTAGGAAATGTTAATCTTTTTATACTCTATTTATACACTGTGTGTGCTATGAATTATATGAGCTCTTTTTAAGCATACTTTGCATTTAGTATGAATTTCTGGTAGATAAATGGCTACTTTTAGATATGTGAAGCAACATTGCCTGTGTGACTTGAGTTTAATCAGAGTCGCACTGTAACAGGGATTGATGGTGTGAGCTGATAACATGAATAGGAAAAGGGGAAGTTGAAGACCGATGTCCAAACTATGTTATCAGTTGTGATCAAAGGATATGTTTCAAGATGTATAGATCAATGGACTTTGAGGATATAATTAAATGAATTAGGAGTCATCAAGTTTGGCAAATGGTTATACAGGAAAAAGTTATTGATGGGCTGTTTCGGTGTTCAGCATATTCTGATGTGACCATGGGTTAAGACCACGATTGATCAGTTAATATAAGTATTGACAGAAGAAATGAAAAAATTAAAGCATGCTGGCCACATCAGAACACAGGAAGAGGCCTTGGCTCCAGAGGATGAAAAAGAAAGAGAAAAAAATGTTTATTGCAGAGATTTCAGGAGGATACAGGGAGAGGGGAGGCTTTGTGACCCAGCTGTAGCCACTTGAGTCAATGGGAAGCAAGACCAACTGAACTAGTATGCTGACTTCTTTTGTTGCTTAGCAAATTGTTCTGATATCACTGTATCAATTGTCTCCTTGTCTGAAATTTACTGTCTGGTCTCTAAACCCCTTACATCATAGATTTTACTAGTAAACCAGATTAACTAGAGTAACACCTCCCATAATACAACCCTCACCCTCATGTTGCTCCTCACACACTCTCTGGCATTGTTTCAATTAGATAGGTGGTGTTTTATTGTTTAATGTGCTTATCGAAAAATGTCTGGCCTGGACACTAATAATAAAATTCACAAGTTTGTTTATTCCCAGTTGGTGTCTCAGTCTCGGGTGCACCCTAGGCCCAACCATCTTCAGTTGCTTCATCAATGACCTTTCCTTCATCATAAGGTCAGAAGTGGGGATGTTCGCTTATGATTGAACAATGTTCAGCACCATTTGCGAATCCTCAGATACTGAAGCAGCCTGTGCCCATATGCAGCAAGACCTGGACAATATGCAGACTTGGGTTGTGGCAAGTAACATTTGCACCACACAAGTGCCAGGTAATGACCATCTCCAACAAGAAAGAATTTAACCATCACCCCTCGATATTCAATAACGTTACCAGCGCTGAATCCTCCACTATCAACATCCTGGGGGTTACCATTGATCAGAAATTGAACTGGACCAACTGTATAAATACTGCTGCTCTGAAGAAAGGTC
Source organism: Carcharodon carcharias (assembly GCF_017639515.1). Taxonomy (NCBI): domain Eukaryota; kingdom Metazoa; phylum Chordata; class Chondrichthyes; order Lamniformes; family Lamnidae; genus Carcharodon; species Carcharodon carcharias. The sequence goes on from NC_054469.1 coordinate 63,006,229, forward strand.
ATATAAACTTGAAATGTTAACCCTGTTTCCCTCCCCGCAGACCTGCTGAGATTTTCCAGCATTTTTTATTTTTGTTTCAGAGTCCCAGCATCCACAGTATTTTGCTTTTATCTTATAAATACTATGGCTAGAAGAGTAGGTCAGAGGATGGAAATACTGTGAAGAGTAACTCATCTCCTGACTTCCCAAAACCTGTCTCCCATCTACAAAGCACAAGTCAGGAGTGTGATGGAATACTCCCCACTTGCCTGGATGAGTGCAGCTCCAACAACACTCAAGAAGCTTAACAGTATTCAAGACAAAGCAGTCCACTTGATTAGCACACCATCCACCATCTTAAGCATTCATACCCTCCACCACCGATGCACAGTAACAGCAGTGTGTACACTGATACAAGATACAAGATGCACTGCAGAAACTCACCAAGGCTTCTTCAACAGCATCTTCCAAACCTGTGACCTCTACCACTTAGAAGAACAAGGGCAGCAGATGCAGATACCACCACCCACAAGTTCCCCTCCAAAAGACACACCATGCTGACTTGAGACTATATAATCTTTCCTTCACTGTCAGTAGGCAAAAATCCTGGAACTCCCTCTCTCACAGCACTCTTAGTGTATCTACAGAACATGGTCTGCAGCTGTTCAAGGGGTGGCTCACCACCACCTTCTCAAGGGCAATTAGGGATGAGCAATAAATATTGACCTAGCCAGTGACACCCTCGTCCTTTTAATGAATCAATTGAAAAAATGTATCTCTGACAACCATGAGTTTCAATAGGAGAGTGCGAGAGGAGGACCCTGGGACAGGCATTCAGCAGCAACTAGAGGGGAGTGCGAGAGGAGGACCCTGGAGCAGTCAATCAGCAGCACCTAGAGGATCTAGACAATCTAGAGGATCTAGCATCTAGTCTATACTCAAGTAGAAGTAAGTGTAAAATAAAAGCAAAGGTCAGTATTCTATTTAGTTACGACATGTCTGGGGAGCTCAGTCCCATGATTTGCACATCTTGTGTTTTGTGGGAAATCCTAGACGCTCCTGGCAGTCTGGATGACCATGTGTGCAGGAGATGCCTCTGACTGGAGCAACTTGAGCTCTGGGTTTTGGCGCTTGTGTGGCAACTGGGGGCAATATGGTGCATTCACGAGGCTGAAAGATTTGTGGATAGGGCGTTTCAGGATGTGGTCATCCCGCAACTTAAGGAAGTGCAAGCAGGGAGGGAATGGGTGACTGCCAGACAGGTGGCACATCAGTAGATTGGACAGAATATAAGGAACAGTAAAGAATGACTAAAAGACTAAGCAGAAGGGAGAAATTAGAGCATGAGAGAAAGCTAGCCTGAAATATAAAAACAGAGAGTAAGAGTTTTTATATTTAAAAAAGAAACGTGTTAACAAAGTTGGTCCTATAGAAAGTGAACCTGGAGAATTGATAATAGAAAACAAGGAGATAGATGGCTGATAAATTGAACAGGTATTTTGCATGAGTTTTCATTATAGAGGATACAAGTAACATCCCAGAAGCAATTGTAAACCGGGAAATGGAAGTGGGAGAGGAAGTCAGGAAAATTACAGTCACCAGAGAAGTGGTACTCAGTAAATTGTTGGAAGTGCAGGCTGACAAGAGCCCGGATCCTGATGGACGTCATCGTAGAGTCTTAAAGGAAGTTGTCTAGTGAGATAGTTGATGCATTGGTTTTAATTTTCCAAAACTTCCTAGGTTCGGGGTGGGTCCCATTAGATTGGAAGATAGAAAATGTTACTAAGGCCAGTTAGCTTAACATCTGTCATAGTGAAATATATTAGAACCATTATTAAAGAATTTTTTTTCACTCAACGGGTTGTGAGTCTTTGGGACTCTCTTCCTGAAAAGATGGTGGAAGCAGAGTGTTGAATATTTTTAAGGCAGATGTGGATAGATTCTTGGTAAGCAAGGGGGTGATTGGTTATCAGGAATCGGTGGGATGCAGCTTTCAGGTTACTATCAGATCAACCATGATCTTATTAAACAGAGCAGGCTTGAGGGGCTGAATAGCCTACTCTTGTTCCTTGTTCGTATGTTCGTAAGAAGAGGACTAGGCAGGCAGTGAGGGAGTTCCCCGCGTGCATCTTGCTCGCAAATCATTTTTTGGCCTTGGAAAACAGTGAGACGGTTCCTCTGTGAAGGCCAAACAGAGCCAAGGCCATGGCACTGGGTGGTCCAGCTGCTCACGAGGGGTGCGGAGTTGCTGGGGTGGGGAAGAAGTGTGGAAGGGCAATAGTGGTAGGAGATTCTTTAGGGAGGGGAGTAGACGAGTGCTTCTGTGGCCGTAGACGTGACTCTAGAATGGTATGTTGCCTCCTGGGTGCCAAGGTCAAGGATGTCACGGAATGGCTAACAGGCATTCTGAAGGGGGAGGGTGAACAGCTGGAAGTCATGTTGGGACCAGTGACATAGGAAATAAGAGAAATGAGGTCCTGCAAGCAGACTTTAGGTAGTTAGGTAGGAAATTGAAAATCAAGACTTCAAAGGTAGTAATCTCCAGATTACCCCCAGTGCCACGCAGTAGTGAGTATAGGATAGAGCTGTTGAATGCGTGGGTGGAGAGATGGTGCAGGAGGGAGGGCTTTATATTCCTGGAGCATTGGGACCATTTCTGGGGGAGGTGGGACCTGTACAAGTTGGACAGGTTACATCTGAACAGGAGCGGGACCAACATCCTCGTGGGGAGGTTTGCTAATGCTTGAGGAATAAGACAGATGAGCTGAGGGCACAGATAGGCATGTGGGAGTAAGATATCTCGGTTATGACTGAGACTTGGCTAGAGAAGGGCAGGATTGAGAGCTCAACATTCCTGGTTATAGGGTATTCAGATGAGATAGAGGGGGGGATAGAAGAGGGGTGGGGGTCGCAATATTGATTAAGGAATCAATTACAGCAATGAGGAGGGAGGGATGATATCCTGGAAGGATCATCAAATGAGGCCAAATGGGTATAAGTAAAAAACACAAAAGGGGCAAACATGCTTTTGGGTGTGTACTATAGGCCTCCAGTCAGAGAGAGTTAGAGGATCAAACAAGTAATCAAATTTCAGAGAAGTATAAGTATAATAAGGCAGTAATAGTAGGGGATTTTAAGTATCCAAGTATTAACTGGGATAGTTTTAGTGTGCAAGGTAGGGAGGAAGCAAGATTCTTAAGTTGCATCCAGGAGAACTTTTTTAGCCAGTACGTAGAAAGCCCAACAAGGGAGGGGGCAGTTCTGGACCTAATATCTGGAAATTAGCTCGGGCAGGGGGAAGGCGTATCAGTAGGGGAGCATTTTGGAAATAGTGACCATGGCCAGGATTTCCTGGTTGGCGAGCGGGGATGGGGGGTGGGGCCCGCTCGCCGAGGTGTAAAATGACGCCGGATGACGTCGGGCAGAACTCCCGACATCACCCCGCCTCATTTCAATTTTCAGGTCAGTGGGGGCTCAGCTGAATCAGCTGAGGCCATTGACAAAGCACCTTATGGTTGGTGGGCAGGCCGGGAGCCCTGGCAGGCTTCAGAGAAAGCATGAAACCTCATCCACGGGCAGGATGAGGTTTCATGTAGGTTTTTAAAAATTTAATAAAAGTGTAACTAAAAGTGATGGACATGTCCCAACTCATGTGACAGTGTCAAATAAGGGGGCATGTCAGGGAAATTTTTTTTTCTATTTTTAACATTTTTTAATGTGGAGCCGAACTCCCTGAGGCAGTACTTAGCCTCAGGGAGATGAGTTCACTTTCTTGCACGCATGCGTGAAAGAGCACATTCTCGGCTCAGGGAATCGCCGCCCACACGCACAGGGAGCGCATTGCATTTCCTGGCGGACATCACGCTGGGTAGGCCTTAATTGGCCTGCCCAAGTAAAATGGTGGCGTGCCCCCAATTGGGGGTGCCGACTGGAGGGGCGCTTCCACGCACCTGCTCCTGCACTTCCCCCCCAACAGGGGGAAAATTCTGCCCCATAACTCAGTTAGATTTAGGATAGTTATGGAAAAGGATAAGGTCAGGCCGGGAATAAAAATCCTAAACTGGGGAAAGGCTAATTTTACTAAGATGAGATACGATTTGGCCCAAGTGGACTAGGAGCAGCTACTTGCAGATAAAATTGTGTCAGAGCAGTGGGAGGCAATCAAGGAGGAAATAGTGAGAGTACAGGACAAATATGCTCCCATAAAGACAAAGGAGGGGACCAAGTCTGGAGACCCTGGATTTCAAGGGACATAAAGGTTAGGATTAAGAAAAAAAGAGAAGCTTATGGTTGATACCGAGGACTCAAAACGGCAAGTCCCAAGAGGAGTAGAAAAAGTGAGCGGGGAACTTAAAAAGGAAATTAGGAAAGCTAAAAGAGTGCATGAGAAAGCATTGGTGGGTAGAAAAAAGGAAAACCCAAAGGGATTTTGAAAATATATAAAGAGCAAGAGAATAACTAGGGAAAGAGCAGGGCCAGTTAGGGACCATAGAGGTAATGCACGTGGACCCGGAAGAGGTGGGTGCAGTCCTCAATGAATACTTTGCGTCGGTCTTCACAATGGGAAAGGACGACACAGGTATAGACATCAGGGTGGAGGACTGTGAAATATTAGAGGAAATTAACATAGAGAGAGAGGAGGTACTAGCGGGTTTGGCAGCCTTAAAAGTGGATAAATCCACAGGCCTGGATGAGATATATCCCAGGCTGTCGAGGGAGGCAAGGGAAGAGATATCAGGGGTCCTGGTAGTAATTTTCAAATCCTCTCTTGCCACAGGTGAAGTGCCAGAGGACTGGAGGCTGCTAATGTTGTCGCTTTATTGAAAAAGGGTGGAAGGGATAGACCAGGAAATTACAGACCAGTCAGTCTAACCTTGGTGGTGGGGAAGTTACTAGAAAGAATTCTGAGGGACAGAATATATCTGCACTTGGAGAGACACGGATTAATCAGGGATAGTCAGCATGGAATTGTTAAGGGAAGGTTGTGTTTGACAAATTCGATCGAATTCTTTGAGGAGATAACCAGGAGTGTTGATGAGATTAATGCATTTGATGTGGTCCACATGGTTTTAGCAAGGCTTTTGATAAGGTCCCTCATGGCTGACTGATCAAGAAAGTAAGAGCCCATGGGATCCATGGCAAAGTGGCACACTGGATCCAAAATTGGCTGAGAGGCAGGAAGCAGAGGATGATGGTAGATGGATGTTTCTGTGACTAGTAGTCTGTTTCCAATGGGGTTCTGCAAGGCTCGGTGCTGGGGCCCTTGCTGTTTGTGCTGTACGTAAATGATTTGGACTTAAATGTAAGGAATATGATCAAGAAATTCGCGGATGACATGAAAATTGGTAGGGTGGTAAATAATGATGAGGACAGTTGTAAACTGCAGGAGGATATCAATGGACCGGTTAGGTGGGCAGAGCAGTAGCAAATGGAAGTCAACCCGGACAAGTTTGAGGTAATGCATTTGGGGAGGACTAACAAGGCAAGGGATCATGCTATGAATGGTAGGACCCTGGAATTTACTGAAAATCAGAGGGACATTGGTGTGCATATCCACAAATCCCTGAAGGTAGCAGGGCAGGTAGATAAGGTGGTTATGAAGGCATATGGGATACTTGCCTTTATTAGCCGAGGTGTAGAATACAAGAGCAGAGAGGTTATGCTGGAACTGTATAAAATGCTGGTTAGGCCACAACTGGAGCATTGCGTGCAGTTCTGGTCACCATATTATAGGAAGGATGTGACTGCACTGGAGAGGGTGCAGAGGAAATTTACCAGGATGCTGCCTGTGCTGGAGGGTCTGAGCTATGAGGAAAGGTTGGATAGGCTGGGGTCGTTTTCCTTGGAGCAGTGAAGGTTGAGAGGTGACCTGATAGAAGTGTATAAGACAAGGGATATAGATAGGGTGGGTAGGAAGGCACTTTTTCACATTAGTAGAGGGGTCAATAACCAGTGGTAATAGATTTAGGGTAAGAGGTGGAAGGCTAAGAGGGGAGTTGAGGAGAAATTTCTTCACCCAGAGGGTGGTGGGAGTCTGGAACCTACTGCCTGAAAAGGCAGTTGAGTCAGAAACTCTCGTAACATTTAAGAAGTATTTAGATATTCACTTGCATTGCCATAGCCTCCAGGGCAACGGGCCACATGCTGGAAAGTGGGATTAGTGTAGGCAGACCTTTGTTTACTGGTGTGGATGTGATGGGCCGAATGGCTTCCTTTTGTGCTGTAAATGTCTATGAGTCTTTGAATCTATAATATGATCAATGGCTGATTTAGGACTTATCACAGCTCTCATATAGCAAGAGGACTTTCTCAGTTAATTCTCCTTGAAGGTTTCATTATCATACCTAATGACAAAATATTTAGATAGTTTGCTGATTGGATCAGGTTTGTGTTTCTAGATCTGGTCTTATTCATTTTCATTCAGCTATCCCTCCCTGAATGTTTACCCTCAGGTCAACTTCTATGTATTTTCAACATTAAGGACTTGAACAGTCTTTATCAATTTCTTCTGATTTCTCCAAAATATGACAAGCTCTGAAACTGAGACTCCTTTGTTTTGGAATTACATGAAACTTATTTTACTGAGCAAAGCAGCAAGACTCCGAGTATCATTTCTTCCATATCTCCATCCATTTCCTCAGGCTTCTTGTACAAGCCTGGATTCAGAATCTTGAGGTTGCTCAACACTTTTGGATACCTTGGAATTACCACAATACATCCCTTTTCGCATCAATTTTTTTCTGGGCACTTCTGTGCTTTAGGCAAAGAGCAGAATATTCTGCCTATGTCTATGCCTAGGGCCTATGTGCCTAACGAGACCCCATATTATAAGAAGTATAAACAGAAAATAATAGCAGAGAATATAAAAGGCAGCATCTTTGGAGACAGGATTCAGACCAATGACCTTTATTCAGACCTGTAAGACCTGTGAAATCTGCTAAAGTATTTTGCTTTTGTCCCATTTTGTCAGATATTGAATCAAGTCTGTACTTGCTAATGCAGCAATTGACATTTTCAGATATAGACCAATTTCAGATGGGCGTGTCAGCTCAGAGAACTATTACGTTGGGATGAACTTCAGCGAAGATTTGGCAGTTGATCATGACCTGGTTTTGACATTTACCTTTTTTAGTTTAAATGGCACAACAAATGCAAAAGCAAAATAAATTATCATTTTGTTCAGGGTCACAACTATCAAGTCTGCACTTTTGCTATATACTCATCTTGTACTTTGTAGATAGGAACATTATTTTTTAATTGAACGTGCATATGCCTGCAATATTTATTATTCAAAATCGAAATAATAACTGTTTGGAGCTGTCCTACTGACAGCAGATAGTACTGCATATACAGATAATGTTAATTTAATGTTTTCACTCAGATTTTGTGTACTGAGTCTTGATGATGCCATTGGGACTCATTGAACATAGAATATTGTCCCCTTGCAGTGGCATTTCAAGCTGCTATTGAAGAAAACCATTTTAGAAATGTCAATGTAAAGTCACAACTTATAAAAGCAGTAGGAAAGGAGTATGAAAACATGCTTCAGTTGCCTTTGATTTCGTATCAGCCCTACATAACCGGTGCTGTGAACTAAAATGTATTGGGAAAAATAACAATGGTTTCTGAGTGTTGTTATTTAATGACAACAGTGAGATAAGAACTGTAATTAGAGGATAGACAATAGAGGTTGTGGATTGAAAAGAACGAAGTGCCCTGCCGTGTAGTTGATAAGTCAGCCGGTATAAACTATGCTGAGTTCAGCATTTGGAGAATGCACTTTAAAAGCAGGTGTCTGTGCTTAATTTTTGCAATGAAAATAACTCATAGATTTTATGATAAAACCTAGCATTCATTCATTTTTACCATTTCATCTGCACAGGATGAACACTAGTGGTCCTAATCATAAATAACTTCAGAGAGACTATTAATATTTTTTTTCATCTATGATTATGTTAAAAGGTTTTTTGCCACTGGCTAAAATATAGTAGACAGTGTTAAATATTTCTTTGTTGCTTTTTTCTTTGAGTTTTAACAAGTGAATAAGAAAAGCAATTTTTCCATTATAATTGCTAAAAAAAAAATCTTGCATCGATAGCAATTACTTACACAACTGAGGATAAAATATATGCTTTCAGGGTATAAAACATGACTAAAATAAAGACAAGGAATTGACAGCAAAAAAAAAATTACTCCAGAATGGAAATTCTTCAACAGATGTAAATAGCACTTAAATTTGAAAACTTGCAGCCAAAAACAGAATAATTATCCTTCCTTCCTGCATCATATATCAGAAGCTAACAGATGCAGACCAGTGGGATATAGGCAGCAAATGTCATAACCAGTTGTGTGCTATCACTCCACAAAAGAGGTTAACTGGATGACTTTTGAGTAGGAAAAGTCATGAGTCGGTTCTTCTCAAGTAAATATATCGATCACATCACTCTTTATTAAACAGTATTTTGAACTAAAATAATTGTAGCCTTATTGATTGTAAATGGTTTTGTGAGATAATATCATCAAAAATTAAGATTCTGAAAAGTAACAACTTCAAATATAATTGTAGCCCCTGCCAACCATATCTCTCACTTCCCCCGCCCCACCACCTCCCCCCACCCCACCTCAACCACAACATTCTCCAAAAGTGTAACTTTCCTTTTGACAAGTACCGCTTCCACAAAATAAGGATTGCATGAACAATCAATAGGGCCATTAGAGTCGATGCAAGTCACTCAGCTTCAGTAGTGGTATATTTAAGCCTTTCTATGTGAATCAAGTTTTTGTGTCTGAGAGTTAAACATTTGCTTATTATACTGTATTTAGAGCAATGTAAAAACATGAAAGTCCTTCATATGATTTTCTGTTAAATATAATGAACACAGAGCATTCCTCATGGAAATTCAAGAAATGTGTTAATAGAATAAGTACACTATTTATGGTAAGTGTACTGCGTCTAATCCTTTTGAATGTAATGGATTGTCAATTATAGATTTAAAATGTTGCAATGTATTGTTACAATATAATATATATAAAATATAGCAGAATCTTTGTTTGTGTTGGCCAGTACAAAAAAATGGTGTTACTATAACAACAACAATTTGCACTTATAAGAGTGAAGTTTGGAGCACCATACATCAGGAACATATATTGGCAATTTGATAACTCGCACAGTTATCCATCCAATGAAATGAATGCTGGAAGGCTTGTGGAACTGTGACCAAACTCTCAGCATGTACTCCTGATAAGCGGGTCTCTGCACCAGGTCGCTAATTCCATCAAATCAGCCTTCTGCACATATACCCAACTGCTTCTGCTTTAGTTGTGTCAGCACCATGTACTAATATCCATATTCTACCAACAATTAAAAGGGTTTCTCTCTTCAGGTACCATGCCCTAAGATGATGTTGGCAACCATGAACCCCCATGTTAATTTTTCTGTGGAGGCATGATCTCTAAATTGGTTCTTTAGAAAGACCATTCTTTGTCTACCTCAATCTCGTTTACCACTGATCTTTCTCATCAGCATCAGACTTCCTAAATTTCTTATTACAGCCAAGAAATTCCATTGTCTCTTCTTGATCTTGGTCAGCAGAATTCTTTTGGTCTCATATTTTACCAGCTTTTCTTCATTGGTGGTGTGACTTGTCCAAGATATCTTCATTGTTCACCCCAAAAACCACAAATCTGCAGCTTCAGTTCTTCTCTGCAGTGCTTCACTGATCATCCAACACTCACTTCCACTCACTATTTTTTCTTCTCTGCCAATGCTGCCAGACCTGCTGAGTTTTTCCAGGTAATTCTGTTTTTGTTTTGGATTTCCAGCATCTGCAGTTTTTGTTTTTAACACATTTCTATATGTCAATACTGGTGCAATGTAACATTCCAAGATTCTCAGTTTTGTTTTCAAGGCCAATTTTGAGTTCCAATCCTTCATCTTATTCTTTGATCACACTTTCTGTCCAATGGTAACATGCTTCTAGGTAACAAAATTTGTATACCTGTGTGACTTTTTCATTCTTCACAGTGATCTTACATTTTAGTATGGCTATTTTTGGACACTGGTAGACATTTTGTTTTCTTACAATTTATATTGAGTCCTTTCCTCTCACCTTTACTCACTATTTTATCCAAAATCTTTTGCAGTTTCTCTTCAGAGTCAGCAATGAGAATGGTGTCATTGGTGTAATTTATGTTATTAAAGTTGTAACCTCCAACTAATAACCCAGGAAGTTCTTCAATCTCTCTAAGAATATTTTCACTTTACAAATTGAATAAATCAGGGGAGAAAACATACCCCTGTCTGACCCCTCTTTTAATCTTCACAAAATTGCTTAGATTGTTCTCAACTTTTACAGCTGCAGTTTCTTACCAATAAAGATTTCTTATCACTCTGAAATCTTTGCCATCAAGGTCAAGACACTCTAACATGCTCATCAGTTCTTCTTGTCTCATCTTATCAAAAGCTTACTATAATCAGTAAAACAAATACATCTTTTTTCATCCCGATGATACTACTGCATATAGCACCTAGAACAATTCCATGGCTATTCTAAACCATGTGAAAAATAATACAAAGATACAGAAGTGCAGTCAGGCGTTTCCTATAAATAGTGACCATAAAACCTAATGCCAAATTGCAGTTATCTCTGTTGGAATTAAAGATTGGTGATTTATACATCTCTTAATGTTAATAACAAGTTGTATTTATACTGTCTCTTTAATAGAAAGACTGCCTCAAATAACTTCACAGAGAGCTATAAGGGAAATGCATGGCATGTCATGAAGGATGTGGTTTGTTTGTCATTGGAAGGATAAAGGGAAGGGGCATGCATAAGAGGCCACAAACAGTGGACCGGAGTGCTGGGGCTTTATAACATTAGAGGAAGTTGCAAAGTTTAAATTCAAGTAGTAGGATTTACAATTTAATATTTTAGGGGACAGGGAGCTAATATATATCATTGAGAATATGATATACTACAGGAGCAGGAGCATATGGCAGAGTTTTACACAAGCTGGAGTGTAAGGAAGTTGGAAGAAGGGAGGCCAACAAGAAAAATGTTGAAATAGTCAGGTCTGGAGGTGTGGACAGAATGTATTTCAATATTGATTGGACAGAAGCTGGCAATGTTGCAGAGGTAAAAGTAAATTGTCATGGTAGTGGAGAAAAAAATGGGTGTTATAACAACAATGGCTCTGCTGACATGAATTTGTCACTGCTGAAGGTATGTATTAATAATGGACATGTTTGTTGGAATGTTGATAAAGGGTCAAACATAATGAATAATATTAAACCAGGAAAGCTGGTTAAGCTCCCCACTTATGAAATGGGGTTACTAAATTGTCAAATGTGCTGGTTGAACTGAAAGAGGTCAGGAACAGAATTATTTATGTAGACTAGTCTGCAGTGGTTTTAGCAGATAACTCAATAGATTCTCAACAGGAACTAAATGCAAGCTTGTTTGATTCCATTTAAGCAATGATTCAGCAGTCTATGAATGAGACTCTGCCAGCTACAACAATATAGTGGAATATTCCAGCATTGAGCTACAAGTTTCCAGAATTATCTATCTTCCCTGTTTTCAACATTCACAGCCCTACTTTTACAACTTAAAAGGATACTAAAAGCAAAAATCAATGCTTGATAAACAGGTATTTTAACCATTTTCCAACTTCATTTTATTTTTTTCCATTTGGTATAATCATTAAATTATGTGTTGATGGTGAACATGCAATGCACATAAGGATAAATATTTTGATTGTGACACTTAATTGAATTTAATTCTAGTCAAAACTACACAATCTGTTTTGTTGTACAAAGCCTCAACTAGGTAACCAAAATCTTCTAATGTTCTAGTCTAATGTTTAAATTACAGAGTGATTCTTTATGGAAATGAGTATCCTAATCCACAGATTGAGCCCAGCTATACAAATAATTAATTTATTGAATTTGTTCATTGATGATGCTGAGGCACACAAGTATACAGGTAACGACTGTGGACCAGTTAGCATACACATGCCATTGTATCCCAAATGTTTGCCTGTGAATATTGGAGAGAAAATACCATAGCTTTTTGTCAGTAATGAACAATAAAACTATAAGAAATTCACTATGTTGTCTTCAACCAGACGCTGTTGCATGATGAGATTGATGGTTGTGTGGGAATTGGACATATTCCAATGTGTTTTCTATGCCACTCTTTTAAGCATTAAGTGCTGCATGCTCTCTTCATTTGTTTGTTCACATCTCTCCAACATTACTTTTTTCTCAATTACAAAACTGTACAAGTTTTCTGCTATCTCTTTCATCAATTGATTTAAAATGACACCAAACATTTTTTCACGTGTAAGGATCTGTTCAGATGTTTAATACAAGCAAACAGTCAAATAATAACTTCTTCCTCTGCCCACAAAACATAGCCCAACTCCTCTGCCCCACTCCCAACTACATTTTGTGCTTATCAATGAGACAGATGTCAATTCAAGCATCCAGAATCAACCTATACCACTTCCCAGGGCAGGAATATCATAGTTTGATTGCAGAGTGAAGCTCATCCTTTTGCACCCCAATAGTATGCTTTTATTCATCTACAGAAGCACACTCCTGCTGCACCAGTATCGCTATTTCATATCTTACAATAGCACCCTTCTGGGATCTTTGAACACAACGGATTATTTATTGGCAGTATGTGAGAAACTACAGGCAGCTTTATGTTACAGACTTCCTAGTGCATAGACTTCTACCACAGAGACTACTCAAATTTAGTTAGTTCATACTGTTGATACAAAAAGGAGACATTTGTCCCATAAAGCTGAGTTTAAACCCAGGTTCCAAATGTGCCTGGAGAGGAAGCTTCTGAAGTATAATCTTGTTGATCCAGGTGCCAATTTCAGGTGCAGAAAGCTGGAATATTTTCTAGCTGCAAACAAGTTTGAGTGTCAGACAAAAACCACTATAATGAGCTAAAAGGTAGCAGTGCTGGTTCTTTGTCAGGTCATCATAGATTCCGTTAATTATTTCAGTTGCCACCTCTGCTGGCTCCACCTATCTCTAACTTACATTTTAATACCTAATATGGGGACCAGATAAGTACAGTAATCCCTGTGGGTGTTTGCAAAATGTAATATTGATGTTATAGTTTCTTGTTATTTTTCATGAGTGCCTTGAATGATCGTCTTTGATTGAATCTGTTGTTCATCCAGTTCCCACTCAAGATACAGAAACTTGTAAAATGTCAGGTCAGAGGTTTTGGTTAAGTTTTAGAACTGTTTACGATGCCTTACTCATTTATTGTATACAGTAAATGCACAAAGTGTCCTCAGAACAGGTGTAGTATAAAATAACAGTCACATTTTTCAAAAAAACATAAATTCAAATATTGCTTTCATATTGTACTTTGACAGATTTTAATCTACATGACCTTTATTTTGAATGCAGTGAAGTGCAAGATTTGGAATTTAGACTGATACAAACCCAGGAAAACAAATTACAAATAAACTTACACCATTATATTTTTATCAGTTATTAAGCATTATCATAGAATTATACAGCACAGAAATCCTGTCCAACTTGCCTGTGTTAGGGAAATCAGTAACTCCTCCACACATTAGAATTTTGAAGTTCAATGTGCACTTCCATTAACAACCTTCATGTATATACCATCTTTAAAAGAGCAAAACTTATTAAGGTGCTTTTAAGCTATTATTGCTAATGTATGTTGGGGATGGAGTATTTATTCGAGGCGTGTGGAAAACGTCAGTGTGCTTCTGGAAAAAGTGTGACAGAAGCTTTTTTTGACTTCCTTCAATCAGCCACAAGAGAAGCTGGTAAAGTCAGAGCATTACTGCTTTCCACATAAGAGAGACAGTGAAAGACAATAGTTTGAGTGTGTGCTGTAATACTTCTGAAGTTCAGAATTAGAATTGAGAGAAATGTCATTAACTTTTTTGGCAAGCTCTTTAGCCATTCCTCCCACTTGTAGTCCATGGTCTATCTGCGAAGGCAGATATGTTTAGATGCCATGAAGATGAAGATTTGCCCCATGATAAAACTATTTGTCGATCCAAATGTGATTTGTTCAAAAACTGGCACACAAACAGCACCAAAGAAAGAACTGGGCACAGGTTCATTTTTACATGATTTTATGCCAATTATTCTGCAAATGGGCTTTTGCATTGATATTAAAGAAAGTGTTTGCACCAGAATCAGAATTTATTACCACTCTGACAATGAGACAAATTAGCAGGGAGAAAAAGGTCATTTTATGTGTTTAAAGTCAAAGCAAATATATTTCTATTACTAAAGAATAAAAGTGAACAGACCTTTTTCTTTATGAAAAATGGTGGGTGAAAAAGTAAAGTGGAAAAAGTTCAACAACATAAGTTAAGCATTTATGGCTTTATTAGTTTATTTATCCAATTCTTTCTTGTTAGTCACAGCCATCATAGGGTTAACATTGTTTACTTGTGTTTCTGCTAGAAATAACTACATATGTAGCAAACTGAGATACAAAGGGGTAACTTCAGGTGCATTATTCCTTAGGAGCATTTCCAGTCATGTTTCTGCTTAAGCAAGATTCTCTTCAATGCGGTCAGTGTCACGGACAGAATTTACATGTTCCTTTTTACTGCCCATGATCAGTATGTTTGTATGTTTGGATCAGTATGTATGTGTTTTCTTGCCCTTAGGGTAAGTGTCTCAGTTAAATAATTCCAGCAGCAAGCTTTCTAAGTTTACAAATAAGGAAGATTATTTATTATCACACTTAACTGAATTTAATACAAAGTTTCACTCAATTGTCTCAAACATACTTTCACACATACAAGTAACGGTGGGAACAGAAAATTTGGAAAGCCAGCCAAAGGTTCATTGACTTTCAGGAGCACTAGAAAATCCTGGCCACAGGCAGGGCCAGAAAACACAAGGCAAAGGCCAAAGATTAGATGCAGATGAAGGTAATATACTGTTAAAGCTTATAATTATTTCAGTCTCTCTTTTTTTGGTAGGCCTGTAGTTTTTTGGATGAGATTGATGCTTTAAAGTTGAAGTCTGGTAAAGTGAAGGATTCTCAGCTGTGAGGTTTCTTGCAGTTGAATTTCCAGGAGATTGGATCTCAGGTGAACTCAAAGTTGGACCAGGTTGGAGAATCCTTCTCTCTGTTAGGGTCTCCCACTTTCAATGTATGGCTGTTTATTACCTTGACTGTTCGGATGACTTGTAGCTAGTTCAAAGGAACTCTCTGCTTCAAGTTGATTTTTAAAACAGACAGCAAAAATGGTTCCCTCTCTCCCAGAACATTTGTCTCAGGAGCCTGCTGTTCAGTTTGAGCCTTTCGAGGAGCTTTGTTTATTGCTACAGTCAAATCTGCCACCAAGCTTCACAGCACATACAGCTCTGACTATGGCAGAGAAAATGATGACAGCTCTCAATTTTTATCCCACAGGCTCATTCCAGAGAACCACATAGGAGTTTTATCAGTTTTATCATGCATCCAAACAAAGGATGATGTGTGTGTTGATTCCAATCATCCTGTGTTGTCATTTGACATCTTGAGATTCACTCAGTCTCGTATGGATGAGGGAAACCATCATAATACAATGAAGGTTGATATGATCCATTCACATCTGTCTTACACACATTGATTTTGATGTCCCCTTTCAACCAGGGTGAAACAGAGAGCCAGGTCAGCTGAAATTTTATAGTCTTTTTGTGTTGATCCATCCTTGAACAAAGGGATGAGTGAATTCCCTGGAAGGCTATGAATATCCATCTTAAATAGGTATTCACTCGAGACTTAGGACTGTCTGAAACTCAAAATGCCAAAGGTCACATGATTTGCAGCAGCTGCTCTAATTGTATGTTTCTGTCCAGTTTTAAAAGTATTGACCAAACGTTTACAATATATTAGGACATGACATCAGCAGGAAAGGGGAGGCTTTGAAATTCACTGTAACTGAGGCTTTGAAATTCACTCTAACTGATAGGTGTACCACTGTGGACAAATATTGTTGGTAACCTGCCAGCCTGAAATGATAGTTAAGCTAATGAAATTCTAAGAGATGCCTTATAATTTTTGTTTCAGCACACCCTCATAGCCTTTTGAATGATTGACTTATGGCTGATTTTACTCTACTCGGCAGTCAATCTGAAGCCGGAGAGAAATTGGGCTAAGCAGAGACTCCTTGGTAGGATTTCACCACTGAAGAAACGAGTGACTGTGTTTCTAAGATCAAGTTTATGTTGAGAGTCAGTGAAAGAGAAGAGTTTTGACATAAAGGAAATTGTGAAGTGTGTAATTGCTGTAAATAAACTACCCCAAAATTCCTGGTTGGGGAGCACCCACATCAGCAATTACATTTTTAAAGGGTCAGGATTTTCTGAGGGAGCCAATGTTCTGCAGCATGAGTGCCCTGCTTTAGAGTGCACTGAAGAAGCACCCATTCTCACGGTGGCAGCAGCAAAAGGAAATGACAGAGTTAGGACAGAATATTGTTTCCCATTCTAAATTCTGTAACCTCCTCCATTGGCCCTTGAGAATGTGCACTTTGTTTAAAAGGTGGTGTTTGCCAGGATCTGTGCATCAAGAGAGATGCATTTCATTAATGAGAGCACTACTCATCTGAGATTGCTTCCGGACACTTGGCCATGTCTTGGAAAAGACTCCAGGTGTTTTGCCTATATTCTGCATTAGTTTAGGAAAGCGTTTCAAGAGAATTACTGAGGTCTGCACCAGCAGTTCCCCACTTTAAATGACCTATATGCCCCAGGAGGAGAAAGAGGAGCACCAGGAGGCAGTGAGGGAAGTCTTAATCAGGCAGCAGCAGAGCAGTCCCCATCCAGCAGGATATATCAATCCAGGCACACTTTCTGAGAGCTTTCCAAGAACATTTGTCTTGGGAGCCTGCTGTTCAGTTTGAGCCTTTTGAGGAGCTTTGTTTATTGCTACAGTCAAATCTGCAACCAAGCTTCACAGCACATACAGCTCTGACTATGGCAGAGAAAGTGATGACAGCTCTCAATTTTTATCCCACAGGCTCATTCCAGAGAACCACATAGGAGTTTTATCAGAATAGCTAATTGGCTAATTCCTGAAATTCAACTCCCACATGGCAGACTGAAAGAGCCTGCAAATTTTTCAGAATTGCCTCATTCCTCATGCTGCTCAGGACTATTGATTGTGCTCATGTGACACTGCCCCTAACATCAACCCCATGGTCCCAGTCTGCAGCAGAGCCTCGGTACAACGAGACTCATGCCACGACCTGGACTTGGGTGGAACAAACTACAGGAATTTTGAAAATGAGGTTCTGGTGTCTCGACAGGTCCAGTGGAGCACGGCAATGCAGTCCCCAGAGGGTGTCACACTTTATTGTTGCTTGCTGTGTGCTGCACAACCTGGAGCTGCAAAGGTGGGAGACCCTGGCTGAAGAGAAGACAGACGAGCTGCACATATCTCTGATGAGGAGAACGTCATGGTGGATGATGATGATGAGGTCCTCGAAGGTGAGGATGCCGGCGATGAGCCTATCGTGCTGGCCAGACAATGTAGGCATGCTCAGGAGGCCCACATAGCTGCTAGATTTGTGGAGGATGATGACAAGATGCAGTGAGGACAATCCTGACATCCTTACCTTGTATCTGTGAATGTTTGGCTCCTGTGCGGCTGATGGCAGTGCACATAACTTCAGTGCTCAGGCTTATGTCATGGAGACTCAGCGGAGGTCCTAATAGTTAATAGATTCCAGGAGGATGATGATAAACATGCAGTGAGGACTCTCCATAGATCTTCACAAAGCCTCTGTGAATGTCCAACTCCTGTTTGGCTGAGGGCAGCTCCCTTGCACTCTGTGATCATGATCATATCATAGAGACGCAGCTGTAAAACTTTAAATGCACCTGATCCTTTGTTAGCCTTCAGCACCAGACCCCTTCAGGAGCACAGCATCACTGGTCACAGATGCTGAAGAGATGGGTGGGGTGGGCAGGGGCTGCGCCACCTCTAAGGTGCTGGGAGCACACAGAGAGAATGACGGAACTCAGACGCCTGCCCATGACATTCTGGCAGCAGTGACAATTGCCATCAAAGTGCAGGCATCAGTAATGTGTCCAGTGAGTGTGAAGCTGGACCATCACTTTGGTCTGAAGATTACAAGGGATGAGGCCCTGGGATGATACACCTGCCTTGATCATTTGAAGGAACCAAGGTTTCACATCTGAGTGGCATGAACACTGCTCAAAATAACAAGGAGCCATAGGCAAGGAGACATTTTTGAGGGTTTATTTACAATAGTAAACATTAAGTGCAAATGATTAACACCCATGTCCAGGCTGTGCAACTGTGTGGCCAAGTTGGCTATTAACAGATCCAGGCAGCTGGCGAGCGAGGGGATTCAGGTGGGCCGGACATCACAGAGTCACAGGTGTGTTGGCATGCTGGTGCTATCATTTCAGCCTGATTCCTACATTGTGCCTTTGAAATCTGAGGAGTGCAGCGGATATCCCTCCCTAATGTTCCTGAGTTCTCCTTTGCAGCTCCAGCAACTCCTCATCTGACTTGGACTTAGCAGATTTCTGGCCTCCAGCAGCCTTCCGAGTGCTAGAAACCTGGGAAGTCCCTGCTGCCGACTGCTGTGGATCAGACAGTGCAATGTGCTCATCAGATTGTGACCCTGAGGCTACCAGGAAACTAAGTCCCACTGAGGTCTTCAATTAGGGTGTCAACAGATTCTTCTCCTGAGGTACCTTCAGGGCTTGAGTCGAGGATCTGGCTCATAGACCCCCTCAGATGCTTCCCAGATCTGCATACGAAAGCAAGGAGAGATAATTAGAGCATGGCAAGGGACTGCGGAACAGAGGAACTGACTCACAGCATGGTTGTCTGATGGATGTTGCACTGCTGGATCCTCACTTGGTTGAGCACTGCCGAACTTGCTGCAAGCACAGGAATGGTCCAGATTGTCGCTGGTCAACTGGATGACTCTATTTTCAAGGTCCGTAAGGACCTTGATGTCAGACATTCTCCACCAGTGTGCGACCTCTCCTTTTTTGTTGTGTGCCAGCATGTCCTGTATGAATATAGATGAAGAGAGTAGAAGCAGATGATAAGCATGCCCGGCCTGTGTGGCTGGTGCCATGGACAGAATGAGGGCACGATCCACAGGGCAGATGTGGGTGTGAAGGGAAGATGTGTTTGATAGTGGCATCATGCTGGAGTTGGCGGAAATGGCAGAGGATGATCCTTTGAATGCGGAGGCTGGTGGGGTGATAAGTGAGGACAAGGGGGACCCTATCATGTTTCTGGGAGGGAGGAGAAGGCGTGAGGGCGGATGCGCGGGAGATGGGCCGGACACGGTTGAGGGCCCTGTCAACGACCGTGGGTAGAAAACCTATATATATTAAATATATATAATTAAATATATAGTGGTCCGAAGACCTACCCTGAATTACATCATCTGAATGTGTGTTACTTTATTAATTATTTATTTACATTAACCGGAGGAAAAAGCTGTATTTAGTTAACATAGTTATAATTAACACTGAGTAACCACTCCCAAATAATTAAACAAGGTTTTCCACCCACGGTCATTGACAGGGCCCTCAACCGTGTCCGGCCCATCTCCCGCGCATCCGCCCTCACTCCTTCTCCTCCCTCCCAGAAACATGATAGGGTCCCCCTTGTCCTCACTTATCACCCCACCAGCCTCCGCATTCAAAGGATCATCCTCCGCCATTTCCGCCAACTCCAGCATGATGCCACTACCAAACACATTTTCCCTTCACCCCCACTGTTGGCATTCCGTAGGGATCGTTCCCTCCGGGACACCCTGGTCCACTCCTCCATCACCCCCTACTCCCCAACCCCCACCTATGGCACCACCCCATGCCCACGCAAAAGATGTAACACCTGCCCCTTCACTTCTTCTCTCCTCACCGTCCAAGGACCCAAACACTCCTTTCAAGTGAAGCAACATTTCACTCGCATTTCCCCCAACTTAGTCTACTGCATTCATTGCTCCCAATGCGGTCTGCTCTACATTGGAGGGACCAAACGTAAACTGGGCAACCGCTTTGCAGAACACCTGCGGTCTGTCCGCAAGAATGACCCAAACCTCCCTGTCGCTTGCCATTTCAACACTCCACCCTGCTCTCTTGCCCACATGTCTGTCCTTGGCTTGCTGCATTGTTCCAGTGAAGCCCAAAGCAAACTGGAGGAACAACACCTCATCTTCCGACTAGGCACTTTACAGCCTTCCGGACTGAATATTGAATTCAACATCTTTAGGTCTTGACCTCCCTCCTCCATCCCCACACCCCGCCCCCCCTCTGTTTCTTCCCCCTTCCTTTTGTTTTTTTCCAATAAATTATATAGATTTTTCTTTTTCCCTCCTATTTCCATTATTTCAAAATATTTTTAAATCTTTTGTGCTCCCCCCACCCCCACTAGAGCTATACCTTGAGTGCCCTACCATCCATTCTTAATTAGCACATTTGTTTAGATAATATCACCAACTTCGACACCTATGTGTTCTTTTGTTCTGCCGTCTGTGACATCTTTTGATGATCTGCTTCTATCACTGCTTTTGCCTACAACCACACCACCCCCATCCACTTCTCTCCCCCCACCCAACAACCCCCCCACAACGCCCCACCACCGCGCCCCCCCCCGCACCCCCCCCACCCACCCACCACCTTAAACCAGCTTATATTTCAACACTTCTTGGGATTCACCTAGTTCTGTCGAAGGGTCATGAGGACTCGAAACGTCAACTCTTTTCTTCTCCATCGATGCTGCCAGACCTGCTGAGTTTTTCCAGGTAATTCTGTTTTTGAAACTGATGATAACGCTGCTTGTATCGTGAAACTTGTGAAATAGGTGCAGTTCAGAGACAGACTCATTTGGCATTTGTTATAGATGAATAAACATTTCATCTGGAAATCTTTAATCTTCACAACTTTCAATCTAGACCCTAATCCTAATTACCATTGATAGCACTCTACCTGTTCCCAATTCTTATATAAGAGAACTAAACACTGAGCAGTTCTTACATCAGATATGTCACTGATTTATTGCAGTTATGTACGAAGACATAATTTTTGTTCCATTACCATAAGTCACATGTCATCCGGCACCCAATTATGTTGACTTGATATCAATAGCGAGTGAAGTATAACAAGGTTCATAATGAGAAGTTGCAACTTCTTACCTTGCCAATACTCATCCATTTCTTTTATCTCCCACAGGGCTTTCACACATGCAGTCAGAGCTGATGGAGTTTATGGAGGACAGTTCCACAGAGGAACTCAATCATTCTAAGGGTGCACCATCACATGACTCATGCAGACCTTACACCAGTTCATATACATAGCAGGACCAATAAGTAAGATAGTTGGGTTTTCACCTCGTGAGTCTCACTTCACAAATGAGCAAGAGTGGATGGTAGAGTGAGGGATAGCAGTAGACCCTGAGTCAGAGGGCGCAGTCCTCTTGAAACTCTGCTTAGCTGGATACAGATGCTGTATCCCAGGGGCCATCATTTAAGTGGGTAATCATTGGGCAGCATCAGAGAGTGTCGAAAGTACTGATAAGTATTCCAAGCACACTGTCAACAATTGAAGAGAGATTGGAGGAGTCACCTCATGCATTTCTGTTATGGATGGGAGGGGATTTAATTTAAAACAGGTCTGATTTCTCCTCTCACCACCCATCTGTAAACAGAAAGGTGTTTCTGATTTTTGATTTCCCCTTTATAAGTGGTGGCATATTTTCCCCAACCCTTGAGTTTTTGGAATGATTCAATCCTCTATAAATAATCCCACAGCAAATTCGAAATAGGATAAAATCAGAGGGTTCATTTATTTTACTCACACTCAAAAATGTGGGAAAGGGATTTGCAATGTAGCCCCTGGTACATTCACATTTTAAAAGAAGGATAAGGGAAAGTAAACGATACAGGGCAAAGACCACTGACAAAATAAGAATTATCATTTCATGTGAATCCAGAGTCCAGAATCAAAAGTCCAATGGTGTATTTCTTCAGAGAGGTTAGCTGGCTGAAGCTGATGTGGATCTACTTTTCCAGTAGTGCTGACTCCCATGATGGGAGAAGTACTTAGAGATGAATCAGTTTTGCTGTAGAGACTGGTACATAAGTTCATACATTCCAGTAGACAATAGTGCAGATGATGGCCAGGAAATTTAAACCTGGACAGCGATCTGCTTCTGCTGCTGTTTTGTTGATGCAAAGTGGCTGACTGCCTGGATTCAGCTCCACCAGACAATGTTACAGGTTCTATCAGCTTGAGGGGGAGGGGTGGGGGAGGTGGGGTGGGGTCATGTGATTTAACTTCCACTTCTTCCCCTTGGTTTGGATGTATTGTCTCCAATGGCCTGAGCTCTGCCGTAGAAATGTAACGGGCCTTTGTGTATTTCCTGTGAATTTGATTTCTGTGTACGCAGGGGACATTACCGATAACGAGATCCTTGCTGTTTCCTGAAGGCTAGAAATTCCTTTTTTGTGAGCCATAGTCAGGCTCACAGTAGCCTTTGTCCGTATTTAAAAAATAATTTTATTATTCCTTCATGTCTTCTGGGCATGACAATAAGTGGTCCAATACTGCACAGCACCATGATGATATCTTCTTGCATGGATAGGGTGGAACATCAAATGCAGCAATTAAATGAGTCCTTGCTGCCCTAGTGCTTCGACTTCTCGCCCATTGGCCCCTCTCAGCCAGTACTCGATATGCTGCTTTGTATTTCGATGGCCAAGTCTGCCTTTGCACAGGTGCAGGTGGAGCAGTCTTTAGCTCTAAAACCCAGGCTCGGCCAAGAGCAATAGTTAGAACAGATATATGAGCAGCCTGCATCTAGCTCTGCTGAAGCCACAGGGGTTACATTACGTAGGAACGTTAGAAGGAATATTAAAGATTTGTAGTTGCACAGTGTACTCATACAAATGTACCTAACATTATTATATCATTAAGTTTCTGCTCATTACCTAGAGAACATAAATCTAATTCTTTTACAAAAGTTGTCTATTTTTGGTTACTCACTAGCAAGTGGCCTTGTATGTTGCTTGATGAAGAATGGAAAGGCTTGAACTGACAATGACCAATGGGTGAATGTGAAAGGGATGCTTGACTATCTGCAAGATGAAATGTAGCTGTTGGGTAAAGGTGTCAGAAGGGTCCACTAGTAGTAAAAAGCAAATCTCACAATACTTATGGCATCCCTGGCATTTTGGCAGCAATATGCAGCACAGGCAGTGCTTTACCCCCATTGCATTTGTCTTCCTCCTCCTCCTTGGATTCCTCTGAAACTGAGCTGCACTCAGCAACTTGATGCTGCTGTAGGTGCAAAACTTGTTGCTGTGCAATGTTGCGCAGAGGGCAGCACACCATGATTATTCCCGAGACTGAACTGGTGTGTGCCTCCAGACCTAAAGTGCATCTTCAGCATAACAATGGCTTGTGTGGTGACACATCGATGGTGATATGATGTTGATTGTAGTGCTCTTGGACATCATTCCATAAGGTCTGAGATGCATTATCAGACATGTTTTAAAGGGGTAGTAGCCCTTGTCTCCGAGCAGTCACCCGTTAAATCTGCAAATAAATCAGCCAGGTTGGATTGCCGCAGGATGAAAACATCATGGCTGCTGCCCCAGAAATCTTGTGCACGCTTGTATAAAGATCTTTATGTGGCTGCACACCAGCTGCACGGTGATGGAGTGAAAATCCTTATGGTTGGTGAATATTCCTGGGTGATTTGGGTGTGTCCTGATTACCGTGTGTGTGTGTGTATTCGATGATAATCTGTACCTGTGGGAAGCCAGCAATTGACTCAAACCCGAGCATGCGCACACCCTGACTGGCTTAATCACAGGCAAAGTTGTCACAATTGGTAACCTTGGCGAGCAAGCAATCAGTTACCTATCTTATGCTTTTGTGTGCCACTGACTGCAAGGTGCTGCAAATATCACCAGCACGGCCCTGGAAGAAGCAGAGGTGCTGACTTCGTCAGCCACTGGCAAGGCATGGTCACCTGGACCAGTTAGCAGGATAACATATCCCCAACACAGGGTCTACTGTTAGAAGAGCAGCTTCCTTGAATTTTAGTAGAGCATTGTCTCAGGAGGCACAGGTTGTCATGTCAGGTAATGGCAGACATCTTGCAGTCTTCTTCCAGCAGAGTGTCTTGAGGGTATGGTGTCCTGCACCTCTCTTCTGTTCCCTGCTTGTTTGTGACCTGCAGTGTGCAGGCAAGCCCTCTGAGGCCCCAGCTCCCAGAAGTTATTAACCGTGGGCATTTCAAGTGTTCCAAGAGCATCAGCAATCTTCCACGAACACTGCTGAAGCCAATGGCAGAGTAGAGTGAGTAAACTTTCTGTTAAGAAAAGCACCCCAGCTTAATTATTTGGATGAGAAAAGAATTCATTGCAATATTGTATTTGGAATTAAAATCAGCACCTTTAACATATTTGGCACTTTGGTCTGTAGTTTATTTCATTACAACTTCTAAGTCTGCATTGTTAGAATGTCGCTGCAGAGGTTGGTTGAATAGTTTCAATTTTCTTTATTGCAAAATGAAGGGAATGGTGAAGGGAGAAAAAGGACTGTTGATGCTGAGGGTTTTTTTCCTTTCCAGGCAAAGGAATTGAGGAAGCTACTTGATGAGCTACTCCCTGGTCTCTTTAGCTATAATGTGTTGTGTCCTTCTTTCTTCTGGTGCCTCCTCACCTTCAAATCAATTCTTAGCTTTCAAAGGTAGGTTTTTTTGAGAAGGGGATGATGATTTGCAGAGGAACAGTGCTTGAGGAGAGGGCACTGTTTTCAATGTCAGACATAGCACGGTGGCCAGGAAGGTCAGTGGAAATAGGGTCAAGAGAGTAGGCAATAACTGTTAATATTGCATGGATATTAAAATAATTAAAGAATTGATTTAAAAATCTCTTTAAACATGTCCCCTCTGAGTGGCGACATGTTTTTATGTTTATGAAAATCAATTTACTTATTTAATAAAGCTTCAGGAAACCTCATCCTGCCCGCGAAGGCGGCTTGGGCTTTCCGTCTGCCCACCAACGTTAAGGTTGGATGGGCAGCGTTCTCAAGTGGCTCAATTGATTTCTTAATGGCCTCAGTAGGCCATTTACATTTCAGCGAGCGTGCAGCTGACTCTGGCGCATGCCCGACAAACAAAATATCATGATGGCACACAATGATGTGAGGACGCACGCCCGACATCATCGCATGTCATTTAATGCACAGGCGTGTCAGGCCCACCCCCACAGTGGGGTCCGTGGGAGAGGCTTTGTGGATAAGGTGAAGAGAATGACACAGTAGGAGTGATGATCTCAATCTTAGTAAATTGATTACAGCAGTTATGTTAAGCAGTAGGTGCTTAATGAGGATAAGTAACGGCAGAAAGAAATTAGAAAAGAGCAAACTGGCAGCTCAGGGCTGCCTTGGATATGCATCAGCCACAATGACATAAGAATCTTAATGACTCAGGTGCCTGTATTGCACGCCCTTTGAAACGTAGCTTCCTGTCATGTCAGCAGGTCTTGGAACTTCTGTGGTGAGAGATGCAGAGTTAACCAATCAAGTCCATGATCTGTTCTGATGAAATGCCATTGACCTGAAATGTTAACTCTGTTTCTACCCCCACAGATGCTGCCTGACCTGCTGATCATTTCTAGCATTTTGTGTTGCTATTTCAGATTTCCAGCATTTGAGGTAATTTGCTTATGCTGCTATGTCACGCAATTTCTGAAACTATTCCTGATAGCTTTTACTGACAGGATTGGCTACGAGGCAGGACTTCTGACTGCCCAGTTAAAATTGTTTCAGGGTTCTATTGACATCAAAATACATTGATTTAAATTTATTCGTGATGTTTCTGCCTGTTACTGGTGGGTGCATTTGCTGCCTGAGTCAGCTCTAAAGTTAAAATTGCAGTTAACGTTCATACTTTTGTCAGATCACCGGCCCTGTTCTTGCTGGGTGAGCTCGGTTGAGGTCATGAACCAGGTCAAAACAAGCAGGGAAAATGGGAGGCGGAGACGAGGCAGGCACTCAGTAAAACGCTGTAGTGGGCAGGATGCCTTATGACAATAATGAACACAAGATTGCCTGAGCAGGTCATAAAATGGGCAGAAGGATAGAAAACGCAATATAAAATGGGTGAGTTGGGAATCTGGGGATTGACTATGAGTATTGAAAATGACCAGATACACATGCATTTGGTGCTAAGGAGATGCTGATGGCCCAATGGGGCACATTAAGCAACAATGCAATTTGACACGTTGCAGTAAATAGAGAAATATGCTGATTTTGTAAAATTGCTATCCAATCAGCTTCACCTTGAATACGTTTAACAATATATTTTTTCAGAACTGTGTCATTTGACAGTTTTATTTTACTCTAGCCTCTATCTTAATGATGCCTTCCATATGTACTACAGCACATGGTCCTCTTTGCTCACATTAAACATGACATCAATTCAATTTATGATCAGCAAGGGAAACCTTTACATTCAAGCTAATTAAATAGCCACAGCTTCTACTGCATAGATGTGCACAAATGCAACATTCTTACCTAATGATTTCAAATAGGGAAGTTTACAAAACTCACAAAAGTTTACAAAAAATTTTAACTTATTTAGTTATGCAGAATGAGCATTCTTACCAGTGTTGTCAGAAAGGCATTATTTTTATTGTAGTAAGAATCATAAAGACAGTCTTGAACATCAGAATCACTTATTTAACATAGCTCTGGGATTCACAATTTTATAGGCAAGTATTTTTAAATGTTTCTAGAATTCATTTGATTACATTTGCAGAATTTCAATTCTTTCTGCTGATGCTTCCCTGTTCTCTCTTTTATCTTCATACAGAGGGTTGGAAAAGGAAGTGGGTGCAGTTGATTCATTGGAAAACGCCTGTAAAAATGAACAAGGAATGCCAAACTTACTACATAAAAACATTTTTTTCTTGCATTATCTTCTGGCCTGTACCAATGTAGGGACAATGTGCTACACCTAAAATCTGTATCCTCTTCTTTCATGAGCTTCTCACCATTTGCTGTACTTTAGGCCATTTGCAACCTTGGTGTCATATTTGACCCTGAGGTGAGCTACTGACCACATATTCGTGCCATCACTGAGGCTGTCTATTTTCCACATCTATAACATCGCATGATTTTACCGTGCCTCAGCTCATCTGCCCTAGTCTTAACTATTCTCCCACATTCTACACTCTGTATATTTGAGGTCATTCAAAATTCTGCTGCCTGTGCCCCAACTTGCACACAATGAACCACCACACATACCCTCACAAATCTATATTGGCTCCTGGCCAAGCAACATCTTGGTTTTGAAGTTCTCATTCTCGTTTTCAAATCTCTCCATGGCCTCACCCACCACCCAGCAAAGCACCAGCCTCCCCACCCCTCACCATCTCTGTAATCTCCTCCAGCCCCAAAACTCTCCAAGATATCTATGTTCCTCTAATTTTGGCTTCTTCACCCTGATTTTATTCACTCCATAATTCCACACATGGGAGGATTCGTTATTGGATCTAGTGATGGGGAATGAACCAGAGCAGACAAATAAAAGTAGGGAAACATCTAGACAATAGTGACTATAATATGCTTTATAACAATGATAGAGAAAGACATAAGTATGATGAAAACCAGGTTAATAGACTAGTGGAATGCTGATTTTGAGGGACTGAGAATAGAACTTAGGAAAATAAAATGGGTAAAAATATTGGGCGAACAATGAATAAGAACAACAACGGGAACTGTGTTCAAATGGCTACAGGAAAAATATATTATTCTAAAAGGAATGAACAAGCCAAATACCAGTGGGAATCCATGGATGAATAAAGACATAAGGGGACAATTGAGGATGAGAGTAGGGGCATACATTAAGAACACAGAAAGCAGAGGAGTGCATGATAAGAGAGCATGCAAAAAGATTAGAAGAAAAGTGAAAAAACAATTGGGACAGCAAAGAGGAACAATGAAATTAAATTATCAAGGAACATAAAGCAAGATAGTAAAATATTATACAGGCACATCAATAAAAAGGGTTTTGATGGGAATAGGACCATTAAGGGCTAGACAGGATAATTGCATAAGTAATGATGGAGAGATGGCAGAAATATTAAATAAGTGTTTTGTTTTGGTATTTACCAAGGAGATGGAACAGTTATACATGACACTGCATGATGAGAAGAGTGATGATATAAGTGCATTTAAATAAATTAAAAGAATGTATTGAATAAACTAAACAAACTCAAAAAGGATAAAACCCCTGGCCCAGATGTATTGTATCCATATTTTAAAGCAATCTAAGAAAGAGATAGCAGAGGTATTACTGTTAATATTTAAGAATTCAGTAGAAAAGGTGTAGTGCCTGAGGACTAGCACTGAGCTAATGTCATTTCTATACTTAAGTAGAGGAACAGAACCTATATTGGCAGCTTATTGCCAGTGGAAGTAAAATAATGAAATGCTTATTAAAGGAGAGAATAGAAAAACACCTAGAAACAAAAAATATAATAATGAATAGTCAACATGGATTTCAAAAGGGAAAATTTTCCTGACCAACATTACTGAATTTTTTGAAAAGGTAAGAGAGAGTAGACAATGGTAGTGCAGTGGATGTGATTTATCTGGATTTTCAAAGGACTTTTGAAGGACATTAAGAGAATGTGGAATCAGAGGACAAGTGGCAAAATGAATTGCTAGCTGGCTTCAAGGCAGAAAGCAGAAAAATGAGAGCAAAGAGTAGTTATTCAGAGTGCCAGAAAGTAGGAAGTGGTGTTTTCTAATTTCTCATTTTCTAATGAAGTCACTGTGTCATAACCCATTTATTATAGAACAAATCAGTACCATCAACCTTTGCATGCAGTGTGGGGGAGTTTTCCCAGCACCATGGGGGAGGTTTGGAGGTGGAAGGGGGACGGTGCTGGGAGAATGGCAAAAGAAGTGCATTGGGTTGATTTCCTGATGTGTTCCCACCTCCTCACAATTTTACTGGAGGCAGCTTCTTAACTGATCTCCCGCAGGAATGTCCAATGTCTCTTCATGTTCACATACAGGTTCTCAACCCAGAAATCAGCTCAACATCAGACTCCCAACTCGAACGGGAAAATTCAACCCAATGTTTCTCAAATTTTGGAAAATGTTAGGAAAGCAGATTTGAAACCTTTTTTCATTTCAATATAAAGTAATTTATGGATCTGAGGTATCTAGCAATGTGTGGCAACATTTAGTAATATCATCTTGCCAAGCCCCATGAACTGAATTTCACAGAATCACAGAATTGTTATAGAGCAGAAGGAAGCCATTTGGCCCACTGTGTCTGCACCAGCTCTCTGAATGAGCAACTCACCTAGTGCTATTCTCCTACCTTCTCCCCGTAGCCCAGCAGATTGTTTCTTTTCAAATAATCATCTAATTCCCTTTTGAATGCCTCAGTTGAACCTATCTCTACCACACTCTCAGGCAATGCATTCCAGACGTTGACCACTCGCTGTGTGAAAAAGCTTTTTCTCATATCGCTTTTGCTTTCTTTTGTCAATTACTTTAAATCTGTGTCCTCTAGTCCTTGATTCTTTCACAAGTGGGGACAACTTCACTCTATCTACTCTGTGTAGACACCTCATAGTCCCAGGTACAAGGTGTTCAGAAAAGATAGGAAAGGAAGGAAAGGAGGAGGGGTTGTGGTATTAGTTAAGGAGAACATTGCACTGTTGGAGAAAGAGGATGTACCAGAGGTTTGAAGGACAGAATCAATTTGGCTAGAGCTAAGGAAAAAATTACATTGCTCAGGGTAGTCTATAGACCACCAATTGGTGAGAAGAACATAGAAGAACAAATCCGCAGGGAAATTACAGAGAGATGCAAGCATTATAGAGTAGTTATAACGGGTGACTTTAATTACCCGAATGTAGACTGGGATAGTGGTAGTGTGAAGGGCAGAAAGGGGCACGAGTTCCTTGACTGTGTTCAGGAGAATTTTCTACAACAGTGTGTGTCCAATCCAACAAGAAAAGACACAACTTTGGACCTAGTTCTTGGAAATGAGGTGGGCCAAGTAGATCAAGTATCTGTAGGGGAATATTTTGGAGACAGTGATCGTATTGTGTGTTTTAGGATGATGATAGAAAAGAACGATAAGCAACCCAGAGTAAGAATAATTAACTGGATGAGATCCAACTTCGATGGAGCAAGAACGGAATTGGGCCAGATAGACTGGAACAAAAGATTGCAGGAAAAGCTGTAGCTGAACAATGGGTTACCTTCAAAGAAGAATTGGTTCGGGCACAGTTAAGGTATATTCCATCGAAAGGGAAAGGTAGGGCAAATGAATCCAGAGCTTCCTGGATGAAAAAGGAGATAGAAATTAAAGTAAAGAAGAAAAAGTGTGCTTATAACAGGTGCCAGGTAGAAAATACAGAGAACCAAGAGGAATACAGAAGGTTCAGAGGGGAGGTGAAAAAACATATTAGAGAAGTGAAGAGGGATTATGAGAAAAGACTGGCAGCCAACATAAAGGGGAATCCCAAAGTCTTCTATAAGCATATAAATAGTAAACGGGTGGTAAAAGGAGGAGTAGGGTCGATCAGGAACCCAAAAGGGAATTTACACATGGACGAAGGGGCTGTGGCTGAGGTCTTAAATGAATACTTTGCATCCATCTTTACCAAGGTGGGAGATGATACCCAGGCCATGACAGACTAGGAAGCTCTGTCGCTAGAAGGGTTCAAAATCGATAAGGAGGAGGTGTGTTGAATAGACTGTTGGGACTTAAAGTTGACGAGGCACCAGGACTGGATGAGATGCATCCAAGGATATTGAAGGAAGTGAAAATAGAAATGGCAGGGGCACTGGCCATAATCTTTCAGTCTTCCCTAGACTCAGGGGTGGGGCCAGAGGACTGGAGAATTGCAAATATTACGCCCTTGTTCAAAAAAGATTGTAAGGATAAGCTCAGCAATTATAGACTAGTCAGTTTAACTTCAGTGGTGGGCAAGATTCCAGAAAAACTATTTGGGATAGAATTAGTGGTCATGTGGAAAAATATGGGTTGATAAGGAAGAGCCAGCATGGATTCCTAAAGGGGAAACTGTGTTTAACTAACTTGCTGGTGTTTTTTGAAGACGTAACAGAAAAGGTCAATGAGGGCAATGCTATTGATGTGGTGCACATGAACTTTCAAAAGGCATTTGATACAGTGCTACACAACAGACTTGTGAGAAAAGTTATAGCTCATAAAATAACAGGGACAGTAGCAAAGTGGATACAAAACTGGATGAAAAATAGGAAGCAGAGAGTAATGGTCAATGGATATTTTTTGGGCTGGAGGAGGGTTCATAGTGGGGTTCCTCAGGGGTCGATATCGGGACCTTTGCTTTGCCTAATATAAATGATCTATATCTTGGTGTGCAGGGGGCAATTTCAAAGTTTGCGGATGATAAGAAGCTTGGGAGAGTAGTGAACTGTATGGAGGATGGTGTGGAACTTCAAAAGGACATAGACAAGATGGTGGAGTGGGCAGATAGGTAACAGATGAAGTTCAATGCAGAGAAGTGTGAGGTGATGCATTTTGGTAGGAAAAACATGGACAGACAATAGAAAATAAGGGGTGAAATTTTGAAGTGGTTGCAGGAGCAGAAACACCTGAGTGTATATGCGCATAAATCTTTGAAGGTGGCAGGGCAGGTGGAGAGAACAGTTAATAAAGCATATAATATCCTGGGCTTTATTAATAGGGGCATAGAGCACAAGAACAGGAAGGTTATGCTGAAATTATATAAGACACTCATTAGACCTCAGCTGGAATATTGTATACAGTTCTGGGTGCCACACTATAGGAAGGATGTGAACACATTGGAGAGAGTGCAGAAGAGGTTTACAAGAATGGTTCCAGGGATCAGAAACTTCAGCTATCAGGATAGATTGGAGAGGTTGGGACTGTTCTTGGAGAGAAGAAGGAGATTTGATAGAGATGTTCAAAATCACAAAGGGGCTGGACAGGGTAGATAGAAACAGGCTGTTCCTACTTGTAAAAGGATCAAGAATGAGAGGACACAGATTTAAAGTGATTTGCAAAAGAAGCAAATGTGACGTGAGAAAAACCTTTTTCACACAATGAGTGGTTCAGGTCTGGAATGCACTGCCTGGAAGTGTGGTGGATGCAGGTTCAACTGAGGCATTCAAAAGAGCATTGGATGGTTATTTGAATAGAAACAATGTGCAGGGGTACAGGGAAAATGCAGCGCAATGGAACTAGGTCATAATGCTCATTTGGAGAACCGGTGTAGACATGATGGGCCGAATGGACTCCTTCTGTGCCGTTAAAATTCTATGATTCTCATGATTTTGAATATGTCTATCAAATCTTCTCTCAGCTTTCTTTTCTCCAAGGAAAAGAGTCCCAACTTCTTCAATCTTATTTCACAACTGAAGTTCCCCATCCTTGGAACCATTCTCATGAACCTCTTCTGCACTCTCTCCAATGCCTTCACATCCTTCCTAAAATGCAGTGCCCAGAATGGTATGCAATATTCCAGCTGAGGTCTAACTAGTGTCTTGTAAAAGTCCAACATAACCTCCTTGCTTTTGTGCTCTATGCCCCTATTAATAAAGCCTAGGACATTGTATGGTTTATTAACTGCCTCAACCTGTCCTGTCACCTTTAATGATTAATGCACATATACACCCAGGTCCTTCTGCTCCTGCAGCCATTTAGAGTAGTGCCCTTTATTTTATACTGTCCCTCCATGTTCTTTCATTTTTATAATTCTTTCAGAACAGCTTATTCAACACAATTATGCATCTTTATCATTGTTCCACAGTCTAGTAATGAGGCAAATTATGAAATGTTTTATTTACCCTAACTTAGCAAAACTACTTTTATCAATAGCTGGATCTGACCCTACCTTATACGAAGTGTGCCAGGGGTAAACACTGATAGCCAGACTAGTCAAAAGGTCGTCCACTGCAAACTGAAAAAGAAAGCACACTGGAGTGACACAACTTTGGCAGTCAGTTACATTACATGGTTTCACACTGAGAACTGTCAGGAAAACAAACACCACAGAACAACATGACTAATCACAATTTTATTGAACAAAACTGGACAAATCCCAGGATACCGTTCATACAGAAAGAAACATTTGTCTTGTGAACTTAACAAGCCTTAACTAAGAGTTTTTTTTGGTATTTTTTTCCATGTACCCTGCCAGTTGTAATTAGGGTTATTTGTATCCTATAGATTTTGATTTAATGTAAGGATGAATAGATTTTATTTTGTTAGCCTGATACAAGCCAATGGCATTTGACAACATGTTTTACCTTCAGGGACCCTGCTTTTTCTTTCAATTTTCTCCCTTCCTCTCCCAAAGCACAGGTACTTGTTTGGCTGCACTTCCCTTGGCAGTTATGGCCTTCTGTGAATACTTTTCACACGGAGGCCTAAACAGTGATCACCAGATGCTTATTGTGCATGGATGGTACCATAGCAAACTCTCACCCCGCCCTCCTGAAACATCCATACCTGCTCACATTCCAGCAGGGATTACTAGATAGTCATCCGAAGCTGGAGAAAGGGACAGAATAATGTCCTATTGTAGAGCCTCAAATGCAAACTGAGGAGAAAGCCAATATTTGATTTCTGGGCTAGGCAATATAGTTAGCCTGTACCCACCATGAGATCCTTTCCTTTTAATTCAAGCCTTTGCAAAGAACTATGATTGATTTTAACAAAATTTATGGTTGGAAATATTGCTTACTTATTTTACATGTTGAATTTAGTTGTAATAATGAGCGGAAAACTGCCTTGATAAAGTACGATCCCAACATTATGAAGCAAAACCAATATAGACAGCTGAAATGATAGTCAGTGGGTTAATTATCTATTTGCTGACACTCACTTAACTTTCTTACACAGTCAATGATAACATCGCACCTAGGACAGACATACCAACATTTGACATTTTAACAAAGCTGACAACCCATTTAAAATAAAAGAGTTATCAATTTTATTAAAGAGGAATTTCACCTGTACGCACCAATTATGTTAAAATAGCACACAGAGGACTTTCTTTTCTGCCCAGGCTTTGCTCCATAGGGACAGGGGTGACTTCAGCAACCTAACAGTTGCAAGTGGTATTGAACATTGTACAATATCATCAGTGAACATCTCCACTTCTGACCTTATGATAGAGAGAAGGTCATTGATGAAGAAGCTGAAGATGGTTGGGTTGAGGATGCTACTCTGAGGAACTCCTGCACTGATGTCCTGGGGTTGAGATTGACCTCCAACAACCACAATAGCCTTCCTTTCTGCTAAGAATGGCTCCAACCTGTGGAGAGCTTTTCCCCGATTCTCATTGATTTAGTTTGATAGAGCTCCTTGATGCCACGCTCAGTCAAATGTTGCCTTGATATCAAGGGAATCATTCTCACCTCACCTCTGGATTTCAGCTCTTGTGTCCATGCTTGGACCAAGGCTGTAATGAGGTCCGGAACTGAGTGGCCTGGGAACTCAAACTAAATGCAGTAGCGGGCATGAAAAAAGACATTTTACCCACTGGCCTTAATGGTGGGTTTTGGCGCCATATCGTCTCCTCTCCGTCCCATAAATTATGCAGTCATTGGGAAACATGCCGGATGGCTGACAGCAGGTTTCCAATTGGCTCACCATGCCGTTATCTACCTGCTTCCTCATGCAAGGCATCATATTTAAATGCAGCTGCGTACACACTTCTCAATGCTTGCAGCCCAGGACTGCTCTGGTGAAGACATGGCCCTGAAAGCCAAGAAGAATGCAGTCTCCCGATTCAGTGACACATCCCTGGGGTACCTTTTGGATGCCATGGAGGCCCGTCATGATGTCCTTTACCCCCGCTCTGGCCACAGGAGGTCTATCAGTCTCACTGTTCCGGCTTAGAAGGTGTTAGCAGAGGAGGTCAGTGCCAATGCTGCACAAAAGAGGTTATCCATCCAGTGCAGAAAATGGATGAATGATCTCATCCATGCACCAGGGTAAGCCAACCATCTCATCAATCTCAACTCACATACTCACAAGCCCATCACACATTCACTGGCATCTCACTCACAGCCAACTCAAGGGACATCAAAACTCACTATCTCATAGCACCCTCACATCTCCATCTGGCCTCATCTCCTCTGGAGATCGCCTCCTCATCCCATCCATGCAGCACACATGCATGCTTGGCATCCTTCTCATTTAGCCTGGCATGTGCCTTGCTAACACTTTCTCCATCCATCTTTATGCAGGACAAGATTGCACACAATCAACGGGAGAGGTCGCAGGCTGGGAGTAGAGTGCTAGACTTCAAAGGTCCTCACTCCGTTCGAGAGTCACGCATTGGAAAGGATGTCGACCATTCCTGCAGCGATGGTGAGGTCGGCGGCGAACATCCATATGAATGCTTTCGCAACATCACTCTGAATCCACTGTTATGTGTTCAAAGCAGCTGGCATGCACTAATAATCTCCACTTTCTGTCCTCGGCACTTCTGACATGTCGCTCTCAGGCAAATTTGAGCCTGACCCCAGTGCTGAGAGCACCTCGGATAAGGACCCTGAGGGCAGCACCGTTGAAGATCCATCACGGTGCTCACTACACCCTCCACCAGCGAAGCGACACACACTTAGGTGGGACCTAGATATAGAGTAGCACTGGGATCACAATCTAGTGAAAACAGCACACAATCTGTTCCACAGCAGGATGAGGCTGAAACACCCTTGGTTGCAGACACTCGGAGGACCGTTGGTGGCAAGACAGCTGCTGAATCCAAGTCAGATTTTGACCCGCTGGACTCAGTCCTCAATCAGTTGGTGGAGCTGCAAAGGCAATCACGGGATCATCAGGCAGGGATGTCTGGTGCACTCCTTAGATTGCAAGGGATGATAAAGGAGTCCATCCGCCTTCAGGCTGAGGTGATAGCGTCGGCATGTCAATGTACTGAGGTCAAAACCAGCAGGCTGGCAGCGGCCTTGGAGTCCTTGGTCTAGCACATCGGTCCTGCACTGCTGCATGGACTGAACTCCATCATTATATAGTTGGTCTCCAGCAATGTCAATGCGAGGTGGGTGCGGGGCAGCTCGATCTCACTCCAGCTTCACCTTCTCCTCAAGGAGTCAGTCAGGGGCCGTTGGGCACCCATAGAGAGGAGGACCAGCTGCTTGACACCCCGGGGCCATCCACCCTGGTGAACTGCAAGTTCAACGAGTGAGTCATTGATTTTCTCCTGCCCCACGTCATCCTTCTTCAATCGACTTTTTCTATTAGATCTGATTTCGGCACTGGTGGGCTGGTCCCTGGGATTTCTCTTGTGTCTTGTCATGTAACAATGTGTGCAAGGGTACTCAGTAATTGGCAAGCTCCTGTTCCTTGGCCCGTATTAGACATGAAGGTTGATTAACAAAACAATTGATCTGAAGATTAGATTGGTGAGCATATAGTGGTGTTGGAGGGTGTGGGGGTTGGTTGGGGGGGGAGCAATGGGGAGTAACCTTCCTAATTATTACATGATCCAGTCTGAAAGAGGACAGCATCAATTACACAGTTTTCCACAGCAACAGTTTACTCCAGTGGAGTCTGGGGAAGTGAACTTTAATAGAATAGCAAGCTTTAATTAAACATTTTTTAATTAAAAATATGTTACGAAAATATGAAATTCCTAATAGGCAATAGCTGGCCGGCACAGCAGGAACTTAGGGTCGGTGAATCAGCTACACATGACAGGCTAGGGCTAAGGCAGGCGCAGTCAGAACTGCTGTGTGATCCCACAGCCACCAGCTGGCAGATTGGATTTGTGTATGGGGAGAGGGCTGATTACAGTGTGTGGGGGCGGAGAGAGGGGCTGATTACAGTGTGTGTTGGGGGGGGGGTGCAGAGAGAGGGGCTGATTACAGTGTGTGTGGGGGGGGGGTGCGGAGAGAGGGACTGATTGCAGTGTGTGTGTGGGAAGGTGGAAAGAGGGGCTGATTACAGTGTGTGTGGAAGAGGGTAGAGCGAGGGGCTGATTAGTGTATGTGGAGGTGGGGAGAGAGGGGCTAATTACAGTGTCTGTGATGGGGGAGAGAGGGGCTTGTTACAGTATGTGTGGAGGTGGGGAGGGAGGGATTGATTACAGTGTGTGTGGTGGGGGAGAGAGGGCTGATTACAGTGTATGTGGAGGTGGGGAACGAGGGGCTGATTACAGTGTGTGTGGAGGTGGGGAGGGAGAGGCTGATTACAGTGTGTATGGCCACGGAGGAAGAGAGGGGCTGATTGCAGTATGGGTGTGTGTGTGTGTGTGTGTGTGTGTGTGTATATGTGTGACTGTGTGTTGTGGGGAGAGGGGCTGATTACAGCATGCATGTGTCTATGTGTGTGTGTGTGTGTGTGTGTTTGTTGGGAGAGGGACTCATTATAGCATTTGTGTGTGAGGTGGGGAGAGGAGCTGTTTACACCATCTGCGTGCGTGTTGTTTGCATGTGTTTGGTGGGGAAAGTGGTTGATTGCTCTGTGTGTGTGTGTGTGTGTGTGTGTTTGGCGGATATAATGGTTGATTACTGTGTGTGCGTGTGAGAGAGACAGAGAGATCGAGGCTTACAGTGTATGTGTGTGTAAAAGGGAGAGGGACTGATTAGAATGTGTCTATGGTTCAGGGGTTGAGCTTCACTGAGTCTTCTGCAACCCAGGAATATGAAGAGCTTCGTTGAAAGCCACATGAGTACTTTAAAAACATTTTTACAATGTACTTTAAAAACACAGATTTTCATATTTAAATGTTGATCTATATTACATGAAGTTTAATAATTATATACTGAATGTTATAATGGTGCTTTATTGCTGTTTCATTTTTGTTACTGTCTGGGGTCATGTTAATTTTCAAATGTTAAAATGGAGCCACATTGGAAAATAGCTTGAGGATCACTGTTCTAATAGAAAAAGTGCACAATTACTTTTTCTAACTGTATCATCCTGCTGCTTTAATTAGCTGTGTGAAATAAATGCAAGAGCTCTTGTAAAATGATACCTACCCCTGCATTCATATTTTCTCTTTCGTCACCATACATAATGTTGGATATTGAATCACATTTGGTTCCAGACGATGGTCTCCTATAATAAAAAATAATTTTGATTTGAATAGTCACAAATAAAACTCTTCAATATTAGGTTACATCTCAAACACAGGTACTTTCTGAGTACAGAGCACCTTTGGATGAATGCTTTCTACTTGTTTGTAGTTAAAAATATTCATTTAGTCACAAACTGCCGGGCTGTCATTAAAATATGTCACGTCACATTGAAGAAGGGATCTATATTTTGAGGTATGGGTAGGGCTTTGTATTATGTATCATGATTGCCTGCGGCACAAAATTGTCACAACTGGGCAACCAAGGTCAGACTAGCTTTTGGACAAATGCATCTCAAGCAAGCAAACCACCCTTTATTTAGTAGTTACACCCTGTGTTCAGGAACAAGAATGTCTGTCAAAGTTTACTCCTTTAGCTTGCAGACAGAATAGATGACAAGTTAAATCATGTCTTGGTGGAAAAAGTTCACCACAGCAGAAGTAGCACAAAGATTTTGTGAATCCGCCATTCCACAAATTTTTAAAAATTAATCATGACTTCTGAAAGTGCAGTTTTACTTCAGCATCTAAAATAATCAGAGTGTCTGCGTGTGTGTATACGCACTTTCAAATGCTAAAGTGAGAGCATTATTAGATATCATGCCTCTCGGGCAACAATATAAGATGATAATGGAGAGTGAGTGGTGAAATAATGTAGGACACTAATACTTCACTTCTGTCATCTGAGTTTTAATTCAACCCAGGCTGACACAGCAAAGACTCCCCTCCCCATTCTACTTGTTGTAGGGGACTCTTTGGGCATCTGAACACAATTGCAAGTGGTCAGGGCTATTGCATGTCCACATTTCATTGATACATTAGCAGAAAATTGGCAATATCACTCAGACAAGCCATAAGGAGAATGGTGTGGAAAATGGATAAATTCATTATCCCTGCAAATGGGAATGCTTTTTGAGGTACAGCATCAACAGAGAGTAGAAGGAGCACTGGGAGAACAATTACTCATATAGCCCCGCTTCAAATAACAGTTGACACACTATGTCAGTTCCCCATTGGCTGCTACCTGCACAGCCAGTGTACCATTCTTCAGTGATATCAGTGAGGATTGTGGGCCATGAAGGTAGTGACCCGCAGTGCTGCCCCCCACTGGGGAATCCACATAAGTCTGCATAGCGACACATGGTGGTAAAGTGGTGGTAAACAAACACATTTGATCTTCCGGTGCTATAACTGACCTGCTCGATAAGTTTTCTAGATATTAGAAAGGTGCAGATGTGTTCCATTTTGGGGAATAATATTGACATTGCTCACCTTGAGGAGATCAATATTTCAATGATTAATATTCAAAAGTTATTCCCTGAGAGAAATATTTTTAAACGTACGCCTCTCATATTTTCAAAATTATGAAATTTGAAAATATTTGGAGATCACAACATACAAAAAATAGAGACAGGCATGGTATTTTACTGATGTTGCTGGCGACTTGTACTTTGGAAATTTGGGTGCTTGCTGTCCAGGATATTCTGACCTGGCAGTGCAGGCTCATAAAATCACCCCAAACATCCATTTTGCAAATAGTTTATACACACTTATCATTCTGGCGATTTGTTGTATTTCTGGGAAGGGAACAGGTGAAACCAGCATTAGGAAAATGCAGACAAGTGTTCTTTAGTTTTTATGAAACATTAACAAGTCAAAAGCATATCGCTGTACTCAGCAACAAAAACAGTTCTCAATTTCTACAGCTCAAATACTCCC
This sequence comes from Carcharodon carcharias, assembly GCF_017639515.1. Classification (NCBI taxonomy): domain Eukaryota; kingdom Metazoa; phylum Chordata; class Chondrichthyes; order Lamniformes; family Lamnidae; genus Carcharodon; species Carcharodon carcharias. Next base: position 63,046,090 of record NC_054469.1, read on the forward strand.
ACAAGAATCTATAAGCTTTCAGGATCTTTGTTAGGAAACAATGCAGTTAATGAGAAGAAGCATAATACTTACATTTTTAATATGACGCAAGGCCTTATTTGATAAAATGCAAAATAAACATTTTTGCTCAGTCACAGAAGTAATGACAGCTACAGCAGCTTTGGCTGGATTTCTAATTTGGCAACTTTATTTTCATTATTAATGAGCTGTCCCCTTTTATTCCCTAAGTGCATGTCACAAAACTCATAAAATCACAGTTATGATGTGTTATAATGGATTGGATCATGAGCTGAATGCATCTTGTATAAACTGGGAGACCGTATTGGTATTCTGCTTGTGCCACTTACATTTAAATGCGGTTGTTTTGCCATGAAAATTAATCACAGTAAGATACTCAACATGCTATGATACATCTGATTCAGCCTTACACTGCTTTCTAACTGAAAAAATACCTTTCAGTTATACAGCCCTTTTCATGACCACTGGACATAGCAAAGCACTTTATAACCAACAAATTACTTCTGAAGTGTAGTCACTGTTGTAACGTAGAAAACACGGCAGCCAATTTTCACATAGCAGACTCCCAAAAATAGGAGTAATGTTTTTTATGATGTTTATTGATAAATATTGGTCAGGGCATCAGAGATAACTCCCCTGCTCTTCTTCAAAGTGGTGCTATGGGACCTTTTAATCCAGCCAAGCAGGCAAATGGGGCTTCATTTAACATCTCATTTGAAAGACAACAACCTCCGACAGGGCAGTATTCCTTCAGTGCTGCACACGTGTGCTAGCCTTGATTTTTGTGTTCAAGGCTTGGAGTGAAAATTGATCCTCATTACTCAGAGGTGAGAGTGCTAACCCACTGAGACACATCTGGCGTGACAAAGATCCAATTGCTCTATACAATGAGAACCATTTATCCCAGTGATGCTGATGTTTATGGTTTCAGGAACCAACTTCTGTCCTCATGGAGTTCATCATACTATCTTATAGATCTGAGATGAGAAGAGATCTCGCCCACCCCTCACTTCACAATGTGTAGTGCAGACTCCTAACAAGTTCTGAGATGATTAACTATTTTAACATGCAGTTAGGTAAATATCAGATTGAAAATGCAATCAGTGGTTAAAGGGATAGAATGAGATGTATGATACTCCTGATTCAGCACTGCTTTATAAATGAAAAAAATCTTACATTTATATTGCTTGCATTTTTTTTATTTGTTCATGGGATGGGGGCTTTGCTGGCCATCCCTAATTGCTCTTGAGGAATAAGTGGCTTGCTAGGCAATTTCAGAGTCAACCACTTTGTTGTGGGTCTGAAGTCACATGTATGGGCAGCAGATTTCCTTCCCTAAGGGGCATTAGTGAACCAGATGGGTTTTTAAGACAATTGTTTCATGGTTATCATTAGACTTTTAATTCCAGATTTTTTATTGAATTCAAATTTCATCATCTGTCATGGTGGGATTTGAATCTGGGTCTCCAAGGCATTACCCTGGGTCTCTGGATTGCCAGTCCTGTGGCAATACCACTGCACCACCAAATGCCTCCCCCCACCCCCAATCACTAACCGTGAACAGTTCCTGTGCTGCTGGGGAAGATAGTTTGGAGGATAGCAGGCCAGGATTGTGAGATTTGTTTGATTATCTTTGGAAAATTTATCGCCCAAAAGATTAAATGGGTCCATGACAGGGTTTATTGTACAAGGCTTATCAATAATTCACATGATAGGCTCCTTACAAAGGTTAGGACATATCGAGTCAGTGGACAAATTGCTAAATGAGTAGCAAATTGGCTAAGAAAATAAGAACGCAGAGGGTAGGGGTAAAGGGCAGTTATTCAGATTGAAGAAAGTTAGAAAATGGTATTCCACAAGGGTCAGTATTGGGACCACCAGTGTTGAGTTGAAATAACTCAATATCAAAATTTACAGATCATACCAAAGTATGGCCAACACTGTGAGAAGATTGCAAGATAATGCAAGAAAACATTACAAAACTTGCAGACTGGGCAGTTAGGTGGCAAATGAACTTTAGCTTAGATAAATGTTGTGCTTCAGGAGAAGAAACATCACCAACACTGAGAATAAGAAACTGATTAGGGTAAAAGAGCAAAGCGATCTAGGGATAGAGGTAAAGAAATCATCAAAGGCAGCATCACAGGCCAGCAAAGGAGTTAAAAATACTAACAAAGTACTGGAATTTATTTCTAGGGGTATAGAATTCAAAAGTAGTGAAATTATGTTAACCTTATATATAACCCAGGCCAAGCCATATTTAGAATACTATGCACAAATCTGGTCTCCATACCAAAAAATAACACAGAGACACTAGAGAAAGTGCAAAAAGGATTTCCAAGGATGATACCAGAACTGAGAGATCACAGCTTTCGGGAAAGATCGAATAGGTTGAGGCTTTTTCTTTAGAAAAGAGAGACTTACAGGTGACCTGAAAGGGGTTTAAAATTGTGAATAGTTTGGAGAGATGTTGGAGAGAATCTTTCCACTCACGGGAGAATCCAAAACAGGCGGCCATAAGTACAAGATAGCTCCTAATAAATCCAATCAGGAAGTAAGGAGAAATTTCTTTACTCAGGTAATATGAAACTTAATACAATAGGAATTGATTGAGGCTAGTATCTTAGATGCTTCAAAAGGAAACTAGATAAGTATATGAGAGCAAAAGGAATAGAAAGATATGTTGAAAGGCTACAATGAGGGAAATGGAATGGGAAGAGACACATGTGGAGTATAAACACCAGCAAAGACAAATTGGCCAAATAGCCTGTTTCTATGCTGTGTATTCTATGCTTGATGAGCTGAATGGACATTTCTCTATTTTGATTCCTGCTGCCTCTCTCAAACTGCACTCTGAGAGGTCTGAGCTGCTGATTGAAATTTACTGAGCAAGACAATTTTTCTCCCTCTTTGCCAAACATGAATAAAAAAGATAACCCAAGTTATTGCCCCATTAGGTGGTTGTGACATCATCCTGATAAAAATGATGAACAGTTGGACTGTTTTTTGTCTTCTATCACCAAGGCAGTCCCTCTTTAAAACACAAAAGGACTGTCCAGGGACAATGATAATGGGCAGAATCATCCCAGATTTGCACTAAGTGTGGTAGCCAGCGGGAAAAATAACATTTTACTCACCAGCTGAAATGGCGGCTTTTCACACTGTATCACCTAATCCTGCCTCATTAACCATACATTCCTGGGAAACACGCCGTTTCAATGGTGGGTGGGCTTTCATTTGCCCACCACGTGGTCACCTCATCTCTTCCTCACACCGGGTGCCATATTTAAAGGCAGCCGCATGAACACCTCTCAGTGCTTCCAGCCCAGGACTGCTGCACAGAAGACATGGCCCCAAAAGGGTAAAAGACTGCCCCCCGAATCAGTGATGCATCCCTGGGGTGACTTCTAGATGCCATTGGAGCCTGCCGTGATGTCCTCTACCCCCGCTCTGACTGCAGGAGGCCCATCAGTGTCACCACTCTGGCTTGGGAGACGGTGGCAGAGGTGGTCAGTGCCAACACTGCACAGAAGAGGTTTGCCATCCAGTGTGGAAAGAGGATGAATGATCTGATCAGGGTATGGCAACCATCTCATCACTCTAAACTCACACTCACAAGGCCATCACATATTCACTGGCATCTCACTCACTGCCAGATCAAGGGTCATCACCACTCACTCTCTCACATACACTCTCACATCTCCATCTGGCCTCATCTCCTCTGGAGACTGTGTCCTCAGCCCTCAACATCTTGAGGTCACTTGTACAGATCAACATGTGCCCCCACACACACCCTGGGATACCCCACTTCCTCAGTATTGCCTTAGCCCTGCAGCCTCTTCCTTTTCCTGAGGCCACTTCACCCCCTTCCCCAAGCAAGCCCTAACCCTTCAGCCATTGAAAAGCCATCCCTGCCTTACTGCTGGTCCCATAAGTAAAGACCTGCCCATGAGCCCCCCTAAAACTCTTGATGTGTTGCCTGCGAATCCTGCCGCTGATGACCATGGGTGCTGCCTGAAGCAAGGTAGGTAAGGGCACTTCAAAGTCCCAAGTGAAGTGCAGCTTGTCAAATGCATGTCACTTATGTTCAGTTGTGAACTTGGACAATCCAGTGTGGAGGTATGAATCCGGTGAGCTGGGCTTATAATAATATGCACATATTATTACAATGAATTTCCCAACGTGTAGCAGTGTGAAACACGGACTGCCATTGACGGGCAGAGCAGATAATTGCAAACTGGTTTCCCGACATTGTGAAACCAATTTTTGGCCTTCTCCCTATATTGTCCACTCAAGCCTGCCATGATGCCTGATGCCAGTGGGCAGGGAAAATTCTACCCCATGAGTGGGATTGCTGACCAGTTTTTCTCTTCCCAGCTCAATGATTTCAGCTGGCCGATTGTGGTCTTTCTACCACTGCTCCAGTTGAAATCAGCTAACACAGCACGAGTTGCAAATCAAAACCTGTGAATATTCAGACTGCTTTTAGCAGCTTAGTGGATATTGAGCTTGTGTGCTGGAATGCAAAGTTATAAATCAAGTGCCAGTAGTTACATGAAGCTGCTCCCTGCTCTTTTGAACCCTGTTGGTGTGAGCAATGTGAAGCAGGAGCTGCAAGCACCTACTAACCAATCAATAATATTTATATTTCACTTTGAATCATTTCTCTCCATTTTTAACAATGATAAAAATTTGATTGAATGAAGTCAATCATCACAAACCTAAAAAAAGTCAAAATTTAACCATTCACAGTCAAACATATTTTATACATCTTACAATTAATGTCAATATTTTTATGACATTACCTGCTTGAGATACTACTTTTAAGGTCTTGTAGTTCATTTAATTCCATCTGCCACTATTTTACTCACATTATCATCTCATCAATATCCCCTCCTTTGGCTCACGGAATTATTTACTATGTTTGCTATTTTAGTATCATGGGCTAATTTGGTTACGGCTCCCTTGAGCCCTGTATCAAAATCATTGCACATTGTGAACAGACCCAATCCCAGAACAGAATCCTGTGGGACATGACTACCTATTTCCAACCACTTTGAGAAACAGCCCTCAATTCCACTCCCTGGCTTTAAAGAGACACTACAGTAAACTATGTAGATTCCTTGGAGTCGGCCAGCACTGTGGGCCATTACCTGTATGGCCTTTGTGCTTTTCTTCATTGATATCATTGTGGAAATCCATGCAGGTTGCACAGGTAGTAGGTTGGGATGCTGTCTGCCCCCAGGGAATCTACATAATGTGTGTAGGCCTGCTTTCAAGAGACACCAAATGAATGAACTTTTCTCTGCTGTTTCTCCCTTCTAATCATTTTTCATGAAAGTTGCCAAAATTCTCCTAATAGCTTTAATCTTCTCCATTGGCTCTATGGGATACCTTGTCAAAGGCATTCTTAAGAACCATGTATATCACACCCATTACCTTTCCCAATCCTTCTCACTCAAGTGTGTGGAGCACAATCTTCCTTTCTAAAACCTATATTTACCACTTTGAATTATTTTCTCTCTATTTAGATATTTAGTAATTTAGGAAGGAGTAACAAGCCCAGAGAACCATGGATGACCAGAGATATTCAGGTTACGATGAGAAGGAAAAGAAAGGCTTTTAGCAGGTACAAGGGAATCAAATCAGCAGAGGCATTAGTGGAGTATAGAAAGTGCAGGATGGAGCTTAAGAAAGCAATTAGGAGAGCAAAGAAGGGATATGAGAAAGCTCTGGCTCGTAAAAGTAGGGAAAATCCCAAGATATTCTATAAGTATATCAATGGGAAGAGGATAGCCAGGGAAAGAGTAGGGCCCATAAATGACCAAAGGAGCAATCTATGGGTGGAGCCAAAGGACATCGCTAGAGTGCTGAATGAATATTTCACATCCGTCTTCACCAAAGAGAATGAGGATGAAGGAATCGAACTCGGGAAGAGAGACTGCGAGTTTCTTCAGCAAATTGAAATAAGGACTGACAAGGTATTGGAGGTGTTGGCAGGCTTAAAAGTGGAAAACTCTCCAGGTCCAGATGATTTGTGTCCCAGACTGCTGAGGGAGTCAAGGGAGGAGATCGCAGGGGCTCTGACCCAAATTTTTAATTCCTCTCTGGCCGTGGGGGAGGTGCCAGAGGCCTGGAGAACAGCTAATGTGGTTCCGCTATTTAAGAAGGGTTGTAGAAACAAGCCAGGGAACTACAGGCCAGTGAGTCTCACGGCAGTGGTAGGGAAACTACTGGAGAAAGTTCTGAAGGAGAGTATCTATTCCCACTCAGAGAGGCAAGGTTTGCTCAGGGATAGTCAGCATGGCTTTGTCAGAGGGAGGTCATGCCTAACAAACTTGATTGAATTTTTGAGGAGGTGACCAGGTGTGTAGATGAGGGTAGTGCAGTTGATGTAGTTTATATGGATCTCAGCAAAGCCTTTGACAAGGTCCCACATGGGAGACTTATAAAGAAGGCAAATGCACATGGGATACAGGGTAATTTGATAAGGTAGATTCAAAATTGGTTTAGTTGTAGGAGACAGAGGGTGATGACAGAAGGATGCTTTAGTGACTGGAAGCCAGTGTCCAGTGGCGTACCACAGGGATCTGTGCTCGGTCCCCTATTATTTGTCATTTATATAAACAACAGAGATGGCTATGTGGGAGGTAGGATTAGTATGTTTGCAGATGACACAAAGATTGGCCAGGTGGTTAACAGTGAAGTTGAGTGTCTTGGGCTACAGGAAGATATAGACGGAATGGTCAAATGGGCAGATAAGTGGCAGATGAAATTTAACCCTGAAAAGTGTGAGATGATGCACTTTGGAAGGAGTAATTTGACAAGGAAGTATTCAATGAGCGGCATGACACTAGGAAGTTCTGAGGAACAAAGGGACCTTGGCGTGTGTGTCCATAGATTTCTGAAGGCAGAGGGGCATGTTAGTGGGGTGGTGTAAAAGACATACGGGACTCTAGCCTTTATCAATCGCGGCATAGATTACAAAAGTATGGAGGTCATGTTGGAGTTGTGCAGAACCTTGGTGAGGCCACAGCTGGAGTACTGTGTGCAGTTCTGGTCGCCACATTATAGGAAGGATGTGATTGCACTGGAGGGGGTGCAGAGGAGATTCACCTGGATGTTGCCTGGGATGAAACATTTAAGTTATGAAGAGAGGTTGGATAGACTTGGGTTGTTTTCGTTGGAGCAGAGAAGACTGAGGGGCAACCTGATCAAGGTGTACAAGATTATGAGGGGTATGGACAGGGTGGATAGGGAGCAGCTGTTCCTCTTAGTTGAAGGTTCAATCATGAGGGGACATAAGTTCAAGTTGAGGGGCAGGAGGTTTAGGGGGGATGTGAGGAAAAATTATTTTACCCAGAGGGTGGTGATGGTCTGGAATGCACTGCCTGGGAGGGTGGTGGAGGCGGGTTGCCTCACATCCTTTAAGAAGTACCTGGATGAGCACTTGGCACATCATAACATTCAAGGCTATGGGCCAAGTGCTGGTAAATGGGATTAGGTAGGTAGGTCAGGTGCTTCTGACATGTTGGTGCAGATTCGATGGGCCGAAGGGCCTCTTCGGCACTGTGATTCTGTGATTAAAGCTTCCAATATTTTCCTGAATCAAGATGTTAAACTAGCTGACCTATAATTCCACGGGTTAGCTGGGCTGAGTTTTCAATCACTTGTGGGGGTGAGTTTGGGTGAGGGCGGGCCTGGAAAATCGCACATTTGGAAAAGGTCACTGGTTCCCATCTCCTCAGTGACACATTTAGAATTTTCAAAGGGAAGGCGGGAAGGGAGGGAGCCAGCCTCCAGCACACCTCCAATGAATTGCTTGTTGAGCTTGTTGTAGAGCTGGTTAGGAGTATGGGGAGCAACAGGTGGCAAGTTTCAAATGGCCAGCATAGGGAACATGGAAGGCCTGGGAAATATTTGAGCACAGCTGTCAGGAACACTGTGGGGAGCCATTAGTGCTTATGTGTGAAAAAGGTGTATAAAAGTTGAGAGTGAAACTCAGCTGTTCATGCAGTGGCACAGGCCAGGGTTTTCTGTCCCTGTCGCGGGCAGGACCCGCCCTGGGTGAGCTGGTGCCCTCAGCCAGAAGCCCATTGACTTGTGGCAGGACCGGAAGATCCCGGCGGTGGGTGGTTGTGGACAATCCCGCCCACAGAGTTGCCATATCTAGGGCTGAGAGGCTTGAATTTGTGAGGAGTATTTGAACTCTTAAGTGGAACGTGTGGCTGCTGGAATCCGTGGCGATCTCTAGCCATGCCTGTTTGGTTTGGCTAGTTGCAGCTCTTCTTCCAGATCTCTCCTGTCTCTCCAGCCTTGATCAGAACCTCAAGGTAGGCATCAGAAAAAATGTGGAGCTGTGAAAATGACTGCTGACCCCCTGCGCCCACTTGCTCATCTATCTGTAAAGGTAACGGAAAGACCAGTCATAGATGCCATTTGCATTTTAAATTATTCCTTTGTGCCAACCTCCGCCTCCTGCCCATGCACAAGGGACCTAATTTGGTGTTGAGCCTGCCCTTTGGTCAACTAGTGGCTGCACGTTGACAATTGTGTTGCGTTACTGCCACTGATGCAGTGCAGAGTCGGGATCCGGAAGCATTCCCGGAGTGGGTTCCACCCAGCTGTGCCTCTTTTGAAAACTATATTGTTCATCTTCTCCGGGTCTCCAGTACACATGGACACTCAGTGAAGCCCTGAAATATAACTTCCACAGCTTTCATCATTTCTTTCTCCCATTTCCCTCAGGACTCTCGGATGTATTTTTATCAGGTTTTGGAACTTTGATCATAAGCTTAAATTTCCTTATTTTCTTTTTATTTAGTATAATTTCACAAATTTCACTGTCACCCAATTCTCGATTCTTTTTGCATTATTCTTTTTGCAAGCACTGTAGCACTGTAGCAAAGTTGCAGTTAATTATCTTGAACAATTTCCAACTCTCCTCTGTTAACTCACTATCCTCTTATCTCAGAGATCCCATTTGATAATTTTCTTTTCACTGATATATTTGCAGAAACATTTATAGTTTTTAAAATATTTTTTGAGATTCTCTCTTCACACTGTCTCCAGGATTTCTCAATCTCGCTTTTAAGTTCACCTTACTTTCTTGTATATCTTTGATTAAAAATCATTTTTAATATGTATAGGCCGCATGTTCGCTCTTTGCTTTATCCATCTATAACATTTGAAACTTAGGCCTTCAGGAGTCACAGCGGATGTGAGTGGACAAGATGGCAAGAAGGCCAAAAATCGATTGTATGCTGTCGTGAAACCAATTTGCAGTCCTCCGCTCCGCCCGTCAATGGCGGGCCACCTTTCCCGCTATCCAATGTCAGGAACCTAATTTCAATGTGTTTGCATCTCATCATCTTGCCCGCCTGCCAGAATCATGCCCCCCACCACGTCAATTTTACCGCCCACGTTGGTGAGAAAACATGCTGGTGCAGAACACATCTTGACAAGTGGGAGGTGCAGAAGTTGGGACTTACCGTTAGGGCCTTCATCATATCGCGGTCATCCGAGGAGAAGAAGATGCTGGAGCCCTACAGCTACCAGACCCTGGAGGAACACGTGTATCACACACTGGATGGATTCTCATGGGCATGGCTCCACCATGAAGCAGCTCATGGAAGGTGGGAGGTCTCTGCTGATGCCTGGGGTCTGTTTCGGGGTATCGCGGTCATGGCCATGGGCTACTAAGGATGAGGGAGAAGGTGGCCCAGCTGTGAGTGGGAGAGGAAGGTGCAATGGCGAGGCTGGGGTGGGAGAGGAAGTTCTAGGTTTGACTGAGAGAGGAAGGTGTACCGAGAGGGGTGAGTTTGGGAGGGGGGGAAACGAAGGTATTGGGAGAGCTGTTGTGGGTTGGGAAGGGGGCAATAAGAGTGTCAGGTAGTGAGGTTGGGAGTGGGGAAGAAGGATAAGGAGGGGAGGAGGGGGGTAACAGGGGAGATGCGGCACCTGGGAAAGCAGGTGCAAGGGGGGAGGAAGGTGTAAGGGAAGAAGGTCGAACGGGAGAAGGGGTTAGGAGATCGAATGGAGTTCAGAGGGGGGAAGAAGTCCAGGGGAAGAAGGAGTTCGAAAAGAGGGGAAGAGTTCGAGGGGAGGAGGAGTTCAGAGGGGGGAGGGGTCCAGGGGGAGGAAGGAGTCTGGGGGAGGAGAGAGTAAGGGTGGAGGAGGGAGTAAGGGGGGAACTGTCCAGATGAATGTGCAAGGGAGGGGTCTGTGGAGTCAATGCATCCTGGGGAATGAACTGAGGGTAGGTGTGGTAGGAGGGAATGGTGAGTATGAGAGGGGTCAGAGTGAGCCGGACGGGTGGGAGGGTGAGGGTACGACAGTAGCAGTAGAAGGGACGGCATGGGTGGTTGGTGGGGACTTGGAGGCAGACACAGGCTATGAGGGTGGGTAGGAGGAGGTCGGGAAGGTCAATGTGGATGGGGTAGAATTCTCGGGAAGGTAGGGACCATGCACATTCAGCTGGAATCCTGGAAAGAGAAAGGTGTTGGTTAGTAGGTGATGGCGGGAAGGTGGAAGGTGATGCCAGGGGTTTCAACAGTGGTGTGGGAAAGGACATCAGGGAGGGGAAAGGAATAGGGAGCTGATCAGAAATGTGACAACTACCATTTTTCAAAAGTGAAAGTGAGCGGAGCCTCCTGTTTGGTGGGCACAGGTGTTGCATGGGAGTGCGATCTGTGGAAGATGCAGCTCAGCTCAGATGGAGAACTGAAACTGAATCCCAGCAGGCAGCATTGAAAATGCTCAGGACATTGAGATGAGTGTGATGGAGGAAGGATCTGTGTGTATGGGAGAGTGCTAGCATGAGGCTCCCACAGGCCCTGCCACAGACACACACTTCTCTCTCCAGAATCACTCGTGGTCTGGCTGCATGCAGCTGAACTGCTTTGGCTGGGGGTGTGGAGGTTTCTGATGAAGGGGGATAGCTCACGAAACCTGTAAATGAAACTGAAGGGCACCATTACACATGACTCAATGAAAGTGAATATATTTTCAGATTATAAGGAGACACACGTGCAACCACTAGTGATCAGAAATTGTTAAATTTTCTAGGCCTACCACTTCTTCTAGGTGCTGCCATGACATCTGCAGGATAGGTGGAGACAGCCTGTGCAATGCTTGGCCCTGTTGCCTCTGATGACTTTGGGATGCATCCTCTGGAGATCCAAAGCCTTGAGGGTCCAGGCTTGCATTAGTTGTCATTCTGTGGGCCATCTGCTTCTCCTGAGGTAATAGAGAGTGAGGTTGAGGAGGTCATAGGCAAAAGGGACTCGGAGGAAGAGACAGCCTCTGAGATTCCTGAGTGGATGACCCAGGAATGTCCAGCTGCCACTCCTCCTCCCTTTGAGTGCACAAGGGCCCCGGTCTGACTCCTTGAGGGGAAGGGGCACCTGGAGGGATGTCGAGGTGCTGCGTTTCCCTCTCGTGTTGCCACTGCAGGAACTCACCCATGGCTAATGTGATGGAGTGCAGGTCTGCGCACATCTCTGCATTCTGCTGGACCAGAGTCTCCGAGGTGTCCGTCATTCTCCCCATTGAGACCACCATGCGCAAACATGTGGGCACCACTTCATCAGAGAGCAGGTGGGTGCATTCCTCCGATTCGCATGCCGCTCTGTTGAGGGCTTCCATCAGCTCTGCATGATTTTCCCCCGCCTTCTGCTGACTCTCCAGGATGAGTTGGAAGGGTGAATCCAGAAGCTCGTCATCTGACTTGGATCTCACAGATGCCTCTTTCCCAGAAGTCTTCTGAATTCCATGGAGCTTGGCTGAACCTGCCTCCTCCTGCTACAGACATATGTCTGTGCGGTGACCACCAGATTGTGAACCTGAGCCTACTCTAGATCTAGATCCCACTGAGGTGTGTGTCTCTGCGCTGGAGGAGGGTGTGGGTAAGGGCTGTGACAGGTCCTCCAGGCTGCTTATTTCCAGTTCTTCAATGGAGGACGTGTCCTCTTGGCTGGATTTGAGGACCTGGATGGAGCTGAGGGATTGGCTGGCTGAGGTCCCTTGGCACAGCTCCCTGTGAACTAAAGTAGTGATAATTAGTGCATGGCAGCAGAGTCAAAAGCAGGAAAAAGAGCATTCACAGTTGCATTGAAGAAGGGATGATGTGGTGCAGAATCCTCATGTGGGTGTTTGCCACTGATCTCACTGTTGCCGCAGGCACAGTTCATGTCCACACCAGTTAGCGTGATGGCCCGCTGCTCAAAGTGAGTGAGGGTTCTAATGTGAGCCACTCCACCTCTGGACTGGGACCTCTCTGTGCTGTTGTGAGCCAGCTTCTCCTGCATGAAAACAGATGGAGTGAATGTGAGAAGGAAGCATGGCAGAGCATAGAATGTTTGTATGGTGAGCAGAGCCATGGACAGGATGAGGACATAAGCTCAACAGGATATGAACCTGATGGAGATGTGAGGGTGTGCGTGAGAGTTAGTTGTGTTATACCTTGAGGTGTGAGATCCCTGTGGATGAATGATAGGTTTGTGAGTGTGCAAGTTGAGCATGATGAGAAGAGTGACTTACCCTGGCAGAATGGATGAGACCATTTATCCTTTCCCTGCACAAGGTGGCTGTCCTCCTTTGCAGGGTGTTGGCACTGACCACCGCTGCCATCACCTCCCATTCTGGACTGGTAACCTTGCTTGCTGGCCTTGGCCCAGAGCAGGGACAGAAGACTTCGCCATGGGCCTCCACTGCATCCAGTCAGTGCTCGTGGGAGGCGTCGCCAAATCTGGGGGCAGCATGTTTCCTCCCTTTTGCAGCCATCAGTTCCCAGTAGATTCCTATCCCTTGAAGAGTGCTAGCTCTGTGCAGGGGTGACCTTGAAATGGTGCCTGGTTGACTGAAGGCCTGAGGTGATGGCAGGTTGGGTGAATCAGAGACCCCACCAGAACCCAGCATGTTTTCCGGGAATGCATTATTAATGAGGTAGAATGCAGCGGGAAGAGGATGATATGGCAGAAAAAGCCGCCATTGCGGCTGGCAGGTAAAATGTCCTTTTTCCCACCAACTACCACATTTAGTGCAAATTTGGGATGATTCTGCCCTTGGTACATTTTTTAATGCTATTCTTTATTCTGCAACATTGTAATTTCCTTTCAAAAGATATCCCATTGTTGATCTAAGCCCTGTATTAGGATTTCTCTTTGTAGCTCACCATAACTGGTTCACTTTTCATCTTTCTGAAATATGCTTTTGGACCAACCTTTTTCCTTTTTATTTGGATCTTAAATCTTGTTATATTATGGCAACTGCACCCAAGATGCTCATTAATATTTATTTCAGCTCCTGTATCTGATCCACTTAATTACTCTAATTGTGTGTAGCAATGCCTCTTCCCTTGTAGGTACTGTGTATGAGCAGAAAGACAGAATCCTACACATGGTGGAAATTTCATTCCCTTTTCTCTCTGTCCCAATCAATGTGCGGGTAATTAAAATCTCCTAGAACAATAACTTGTCTCATTGGTCTGTCATTAGATTTCTTCATTGATTTCTCTGCTGCAATTAGTAGTACAATCCCACTTATGTAACAATCCATTTTTTTTGATCCCTAATCATATTGACTCTGAAATGTGCATATCAGTTTGTTCTACAACATATACCATCTCCTTCAAAATATTGCTATTCCTCCTCCATTCTGAACTGTTCTGCTCTCCTTATAATATTCTATCTGATAGATTTATTTTCCACTTCTGTCCAGTTTGGAACCCAGTTTCTGTAGATGTTATTGATACCTTTATGTTCTTGACATAACTGCTCCCAATTCTCCTGGTTTATTCCCCACACTTTGAGCATTGTGCCACAAGTATTTTATCTTTATTTGTTCAGAGTTAAAACTACTCCTATGCACTTTTTTTGTTCAAGCTAATGCCTGGTTCCTTTTTGATTTTCCTCCTTTACTCTCTTTATCCCTTTTTGCTGAAATATTCATTATTTGTAAATTTACATTTTCTGTTATTCCCATATCTATTTGACCTTCCTAATTGCTATGATATTCTCTACCCTCTTTCTTCCTTATTTAAATGGACAAAAGCAAAATACTGCGGATGCTGGAAATCTGAAACAAAAACAAAAATAGCCAGAAAAACTCAGCAGGTCTGATAGCATCTGCGGAGAGGAATACAGGTAACATATTGAGTCTGTATCACTCTTCATCAGAACTAAAGAAAAATAGAAATGAGGTGAAATATAAGCTGTTAAAAATTAGCACATCCTTTTAATTAATACCACCGTCAACACCCCTTTGTCCTTTTGTCTATGACAGCTTTGGCAATCTCTTCTTTGCCTCCACCTACCACTGGCCCCCTATCCAGCTCTACCTGCCCCACCCTCCTCTAACAGCTTATATTTCATCTCATTTCTATTTTTCTTTAATTCTGATGAAGAGTCATACGGACTCGAAATATTAACCGAGGTTTTCCACCCACGGTCGTTGACAGGGCCCTCAACCATGTCCAGCCCATCTCCCGCGCATCCGCCCTCACGCCTTCTCCTCCCTCCCAGAAACATGATAGGGTCCCCCTTGTCCTCACTTATCACCCCACCAGCCTCCGCATTCAAAGGATCATCCTCCACCATTTCCGCCAACTCCAGCATGATGCCACCACCAAACACATCTTCCCTTCACCCCCCTTATCGGCATTCTGTAGGGATCGCTCCCTCCGGGACACCCTGGTCCACTCCTCCATCACCCCCTACTCCTCAACCCCCTCCTATGGCACCACCCCATGACCACACAAAAGATGCAACACCTGCCCCTTCACTTCCTCTCTCCTCACCGTCCAAGGGCCCAAACACTCCTTTCAAGTGAAGCAGCATTTCACTTGCATTTCCCCCAACTTAGTCTACTGCATTCGTTGCTCCCAATGTGGTCTCCTCTACATTGGAGAGACCAAACGTAAACTGGGCGACCGCTTTGCAGAACACCTGCGGTCTGTCCGCAAGAATGACCCAAACCTCCCTGTCGCTTGCCATTTTAACACTGCCTGCTCTCTTGCCCACATGTCTGTCCTTGGCTTGCTGCATTGTTATAGTGAAGCCCAACGCAAACTGGAGGAACAACACCTCATCTTCCGACTAGGCACTTTACAGCCTTCCGGACTGAATATTGAATTCAACAACTTTAGGTCTTGAGCTCCCTCCTCCATCCCCACCCCCTTTCTGTTTCCCCCTTCCTTTTGTTTTTTTTCCAATAAATGATATAGATTTTTCTTTTCCCACCTATTTCCATTATTTTTAAGTATTTTAAAATCTTTTATGCTCTCCCCACCCCCACTAGAGCTATACCTTGAGTGCCCTACCATCCATTCTTAATTAGCACATTCATTTAGATAATATCACCAACTTTAACACCTATGTGTTCTTTTGTTCTATTGTTGGTGACATCTTTTGATGATCTGCTTCTGTCACTGCTTGTTTGTCCCTACAACCACACCACCCCCCTCCACTTCTCTCTCTCTCTCTCTCTCTCTCTCCCCCCCCCCCCCCACACACCTTAAACCAGCTTATATTTCAACTCTTTCTTGGATTCGAACTCAAGTTCTGTCGAAGGGTCATGAGGACTCGAAACGTCAACTCTTTTCTTCTCCACCGATGCTGCCAGACCTGCTGAGTTTTTCCAGGTAATTCTGTTTTTGTTTTGCGCTTTTTCTGTAGTCACTTTGTTCTGGGATGCTTGAGCACTATGGAAATGCAAATTGTGAAATGTAATTTGTCAGGGCTGAATAACTAAAGTTGTAATGTTCTGGTAACTTGGCCAACAATTCTCCCTCAATCAACATGACCAAAAACAAATTAACTGTTAAATCATCCCATTGTGTATGGGATACTGCTGTGTCAAACATGGCTGATATGTTTGCTTGCAGGTATAGCATCTCAAACTAATTAATAGTATGTGAAACACTGATACTTTTTGAGAGAAATACTGAAGTGCATATAGATTCAAGCTTTCCTTCAATGTAATATTGATATCCTGAAATTTAAGATCAAGTATGTTGGTAAGACTGACCTCATCTCCTCTGGAGATCTTCCTCCCACAGCTTCCAACCTGATAGTTGCCCAACCTCGGACGGCCCGCTGCTAACTCCTACCCAAAATCCACAAACAGAACTGTCCCGGTAGATCGATCGTGGCAGCCTGTTCCTGCCCCACGGGACTCATTTCTCGTTATCTTGACTCCCTTCTCTCTCCCCTTGTCCAGTCCCTTCACACCTACATCCGTGATTCCTCTGACAC
Organism: Carcharodon carcharias; assembly: GCF_017639515.1. Taxonomy (NCBI): domain Eukaryota; kingdom Metazoa; phylum Chordata; class Chondrichthyes; order Lamniformes; family Lamnidae; genus Carcharodon; species Carcharodon carcharias. The sequence continues at coordinate 63,062,361 of NC_054469.1, forward strand.
GTTACGTCACATCAACAATTGCTTCCTCAACAATCACCAACTGCTTCCTCTTCACCATGGACGTCCAATCCCTCTACACCTCTATCCCCCATCAGGATGGTCTGAGGGCCCTTAGCTTCTTCCTCGAACAGAGGCCCAAACAATCCCCATCCACCACTACTCTCCTCCGTCTGGCTGAACTTGTTCTCACACTGAACAATTTCTCCTTTAACTCCTCTCACTTCCTCCAAATAAACGGTGTGGCTATGGGTACCCGCATGGGCCCCAGCTATGCCTGTCTCTTTATGGGGTATGTGGAACATTCCTTGTTCCAGTCCTACTCCGGCCCCCTCCCACAACTCTTTCTCCGGTACATCGATGATTACTTCGGTGCTGCTTCATGCTCTTGTCGGGACTTGGAAAAATTTATTAATTTTGCTTCCAATTTCCACCCCTCCATCATTTTCACATGGTCCATCTCTGACACTTCCCTTCCCTTCCTTGACCTTTCTGTCTCAATTTCTGGTGATAGACTGTCCACCAATATCCATTACAAGCCTACCGACTCGCACAGCTCCTCACATCCCGCTTCCTGTAAGGACTCCATCCCATTCTCTCAGTTCCTTCGCCTCCGTCGCATCTGTTCTGATGATGCTATCTTCAAAAACAGTTCCTCTGACATGTCCTCCTTCTTCCTTAACCGAGGTTTTCCCCCCACGGTCGTTGACAGGGCCCTCAACCGTGTCCGGACCATCTCCCATGCATCCGCCCTCACGCCTTCTCCTCCCTCCCAGAAACATGATAGGGTCCCCCTTGTCCTCACTTATCACCCCACCAGCCTCCGCATTCAAAGGATCATCCTCCGCCATTTCCGCTAACTCCAGCATCATGCCACCACCAAACACATTTTCCCTTCACACTCCCCGGCGGCATTCCGTAGGGATTGTTCCCTCCGGGACACCCTGGTCCACTCCTCCATCATCCCCTACTCCTCAACCTCTACCTATGGCACCTCCCCTTGCCCACGCAAAAGATGCAATACCTGCCCCTTCACTTCCTCTCTCCTCAATGTCCAAGGGCCCAAACACTCCTTTCAAGTGAAGCAGCATTTCACTTGCATTTCCCCCAACTTAGTCTACTGCATTCGTTGCTCCCAATGCGGTCTCCTCTACTTTGGAGAGACAAAACGTAAACTGGGCGACCGCTTTGCAGAACACCTGCGGTCTGTCCGTAAGAAAGATCCAAACCTCCCTGTCGCTTGCCATTTTAACACTCCACCCTGCTCTCTTGCCCACATGTCTGTCCTTGGCTTGCTGCATTGTTCCAGTGAAGCCCAACGCAAACTGGAGGAACAGCACCTCATCTTCCGACTAGGCACTTTACAGCCTTCTGGACTGAATATTGAATTCAACAACTTTAGATCTTGAACTCCCTCCTTCATCCCCACCCCCTTTCTGTTTCTTCCCCCTTCCTTTTGTTTTTTCCAATAATTTATATAGATTTTTCTTTTCCCACCCATTTCCATTATTTTTAAATCTTGTATGCCCTGCTATTCTTTCCACCCCACCCCCACTAGAGCTGTACCTTGAGTGCCCTACCATCCATTCTTAATTAGCACATTCGTTTAGATAATATCACCAACTTCAACATTTCTTTGTTCCATTGTCTGTGACATCTTTTGATTATCTGCTCCTATCACTGCTTGCTTGTCCCTACAACCCCCCTCCCCCACTTCTCTCCCCCCATACTCCCCCCACAACCCCACCTTAAACCAGCTTATATTTCACCCCTTTCCTAGTATTCAATCAGGTCTGTTGAAAGGTCATGAGGACTCGAAACATCAACTCTTTCCTTCTCCGCCTATGCTGCCAGACCTGCCGAGTTTTTCCAGTTAATTCTGTTTTTGTTTTGGTTTTCCAGCATCCGCAGTTTTTTGTTTTTATGTTGGTGAGAGATATTACACTTAAGTTCATCTTTTTGGATGTTTTACCTCTGGTTTTTAATATTTCTTATCACATTACCTAGTGGAGGTGAAATATACCTCATATGGTGTGTTAAAATGAAAGAGTTCAGCTGACCACATATGCCTTTTCCTATGTCATACTTTTTTACGTTTGTACATTTTCTCAGGTTTATGTGCAGAAGTCCAATATGCTCACCAATGTAAAACAATAAAAACTCATACGGTACTACATACGTGCATGTCTTCTTTTCTGAGAGTACGACCAAAATGGCGACGAGACTGAGCAGAACTAAACTTAAGCCAACGCCCAGTCCCACCCACGTGGACACTAGATAGAAAAAGAAAACCAAAAAATAAATTAGCAATGTCAGGAGACTGTAGAAGACAATTACTTAACCATTGGCATATTTTCTTTACCATTTCCATCTTTCTTTGGTGCTGGAGGAGGACTGAGAGGTCCTGTTGGTTTGACCTTAATGTGGCATCGATTTCCTTTCCACTGGCTCAGGCATCTGGAAAACAGGCAAAGGAAAGAAAATCCTACCAATTCACTGGAAACTGAAAATACAATATCCACAGACACACTGTTCTTTTCTAAATAGTCTACTTTAAAAAAAAGAGGTATTTTCCAACTGTCTTAGAGCAATGCCTTTGCTATTATATCTCACAGTACGAATTTTAGCTTTTTATCCCAATTGCAGCAGCCGAGCTCGAGAACGCATGGAGAACCCAAAGTTTCCAGATCTTATCAGTGGCTTTTTAACCCAGCTGTTCTATTTGAATCATGACTTCCCGAGCAACTAGAGTGAGCTGGCTTGCTGAGTTCCTGCATCCATTGATTTCAATTCAACTATATAAAGGCACCCTGGAAAGTTGAGATTTGAAGCATTGTCGAGGCCTTTTGACAGAGCCAAAACTTTGAGGAATGGAAACACAATGTAACAAGGCAACACCACACTTCAATGATGCCTCTCTAGAGATAGTGCTGTGTGCTGCAAGGGCCCATAGGGAGATTCTGTTCCTTGACTATGGGAGAAAAAAGCCTGCCTTAGAGAGCCAGTCACTGAGGGGATCTGCAGCAGGAGCATGGTACCATGCATCTGTATCTGTCGAATGGGGTTAAACGACTTAATCATGTCAGGAAAGGTGAGTGATATGGCACATTCAAGTATATTCTGATTTGTGTCTTAGCCCAAACCAAAGACTCTGCCTCCCTAGGCCTTGTCCTGCACAACATTCATCATACCAGCTTACCTTTCTGGTGCACCCATCCCTCTCTGCGTAGGCACTTCGTCACACCCCCATCTGACCATTCATTACTGACACACCCTCATTTAACTGCGATGCCTCACCTATCCTTCAGCAATCCTCCACAGATGTTGCCCATCCATCATTTTAACACCTTCCATTTCTCACACTTGTCGGTCTCTCCTTTCCCTCCCTAAAGGAGAAGAACACCAAGGAGAGGCAGTGAACTGGAGGTGGCTCTCCAGTCATCTCCAAACTGACAGCTGCCAAGGAGGAGGAGCTGGATATAAAGCAGATCTCAACATGCCTGGCTATTGGAGGCAGGAAGTTGGGGATCTCCAATCTGACAGAATAAAATATCACAGAGCCATATGGCACACAACACTCACTCATGTTGGCTTGATGTCAGCAGTCAATGAAAGATGTTCTCTGCACAATGATGTCTTAACATCTGATCTCGCCAGTTCTAAATCACATCTATCATATCCGTTCAAGAGTCCCAAAGGAATTGAATGAAGACTTCTCAGAGTCTGAGGCTGCACCAACACAGGATTGGGCCAAGAGCATTTGAGCAGCCAGCGTAGGGATTGAGCAGCCTGTCCCAACCTCTGCTGATGTCACAGGGGAGCACCATGTAAGAGTAGTCAAAGAAAGATCGGTAAGGAACAGTAAATGCACATGGGTGTCATATTGGACTCGAAACTTTAACTCTGTTTCTCTCTCCACAGATGCTGCCAGATGTGCGGAGTGTTTCCAGCACTTTCTGTTTTATTTCAGATCCCCAGCATTCGCAGCATTTTGCATTTATTGAAGGTGAGGTGTCTGTGAAAGGCACAAATTGTTTATTGTGCTATTGATTTGTACTGGGGGTTGAGATGGGGGCGGGGTGTAAATGGGTCCAGAATTTCTGTGCCAGAACGCTGCAATGCCTCAGTTTAAGTAATCTGTGCCTGAATCAGGCCTTTCTAGGCATCTTGGGCGACTAAAGATGGAATCTAGTTCTCTCCATGTCGTGGGTTTGGTGACATTTAATCAGGAAGGAAGGTGGGAACCTCACAATCTTCCCACCTCCAACCTGATTAAGTCAGTGGCAGGAAGGCCTTTGCGCTCCGCTGGCAATTGAGGCCCTTAAGTAGGCAATTAATGGCCACTTAAGGGCCTTATCCCGCCGCCTCTGGGATTAACCCAGTAGCAGGCAGTGGGCCTGCCACACAGGAAGCACAACAATGAAATCTGTGCAGGGTTGCTTATGGGCTTCTGGTGGAGGGGGGGGTGTCCCTGTTTCAAAGGCACTCGATGCCTGATTGAGGGATCCAGCATCAAGAGCCACCCCACTGCCCTTGCTACCAACCCCCCTTTCCCTGTGACCCGCAACCTCCCTCCTGCCATCACACACCCCTGGCCTGGGATCTAATGGTGATCCGAGACCTCAGTTGGGTGCTGTACCAGCAGCAGCCACTGCCTCCACAGTGGCATTGCCATCCAATAGAGCTGTCAGCTTCTGGTTGGCCAGTAGCTCTCAGCAGGTGGGATTTCCACCGCCAAGGCCCTTGATGCCAGGGAAAGGCCCATTGCTGGCCTGTCAAGTGCCTGAGTGGAATAAGATGTGGCTGGCTGTCTGGCCGGTTAGTGATAGATCCTCCGTAAGTGGGTGAAAACGAAGCAGTAAGCATTTTCCTCACCATTTTCATGACACTACTTCCTTGCATAAGCCCAGTGGTGCCAATGAAAATCTTGGGTTAAGCTTTAGCAAAACCTGCATAAATGTGGGACTTACACCTCAATGTTTACAATATTTTTACAATATAATCTGTTATTTTAATACATTGCTAGACTTGTAACTTTAAGATATATTTGAATAGAGGCTTCAACTTGATCTGAGGTCAATACAGACCGAAGGTAGGTCCTGAGACGGAGGGCAGAATGGAGGAGGGAATCCATGCCAGCAGTATCTTGTAGCACAAGAGTACTTGAAGTAACCTTCAAAATGTTTTGCGATAATTTCTTGAATGGCTTCTAGTGGTCCCTTTAAGGTTCACTAGCTTGGCCACACAAGACTTTATACAACTAGGGAGAGCTTGCATGTATTTATATCTGAATTTTGTATTGCTGTCCTGCAAATGTGCATAATGAATGCCTGAAGATAACCCACTACAGCTAGTGCAACTGGCTTACTTACAGTGCAGGATGTCCAGCAACCAACAATCTTGGCAAAACTGACAAATTTCCCATCTGGAATGTAGTGAAAAAAAGCAAAAAATACACTAAAGGAAATTCAAAGTATCCCATGCTAGAAATCAATTTGTTTGACTTTGTAAAGGAAAGATTAGCATTACTGAATTAATATTAATGTCTCATTTTAATCTCTCTGGGTGTTTTTGTAGAAGTGTCATTGATAGTACAGCAGAGTGCTGGGGAAACCTAGCCTGATAAATTGCAAACACTCCAAGGGACTATTTTTCCACAAATCCTTGGTGACAGCATCAAATATAAATCTTACAACAATAATTCAATATGTCACAAGATAAATGATTTCTACTTTCTATATAAAATATAACATATCGATGAATAGATCTCCAGTGCTATTGCTCACAGATAAAAGCAATTGTTCATTAATTTTGTTCTAGCGGTGTTTCTTTTTACCTAACAGCTGCAAGTTATTTTTTGTTTTCTCTCTCAGTCTTTGTCTTTCAGTTTCATTCTTTCTGAAAAAGACATGCTATCAAAGCTTTCTGTCGTGCACTCATCAGCATAGCTCGCAAGAAATGAGCAACTGTAACAGGGGAACATTTTATGCTGCATAAGAGCGTGCTGATTGGTTGGCAAATGAACTTTGATTAGTGCGGTATTTGATATGGAGAATGCAGCATGCAACATTTAATTGCCTAGCTTTATTCAAATTCAAACCTGGGCAGGTCTGCACTGATTGGTCACAGCATTGCTCTGGGGAATGAACCAGGGAATCACTGTTCCCTAGGCTTTTGTTTCGTTGAAAAAAGTGCAAAGAGTGGACATGTTCCTTCTGACTGCAAAGGACTGGGCCCTATGTGTTAATATATGTGGCTTCTAGCATGTATAAGTAAGCCACGCCATAAACCTGACTGATAATCTTGAATTGGTTTTCAGTGTAATTCTTAGCACAATCAATATTGTTTAGTGTATGGTGTCTCAAACAGAGACAAGTGAAGCTAGCTGTTGAATGTTGTTACTATGCAGCAGCAACATGAATGATATTCCCGGATAAGTGAAAATGTTGAGGTCCATTGGGGAAAAGCTATTATGCATTCAAAACTGAAGAAATTAGTGCTTAAAAACGCGACTGTCATGATCTGAAATGATTTGAATGCCCAAAGTGCTTTAAGTTTAAAAATAAAATGTTCTAGAATTTTTACTTAGAGAAAAAACACAGCCACCTGGTCCTGGACTGCTTTGATTGACAGGCCATCTGGTGTAGCTTAGAACAAAACAAAGTCATAATTTTTCCAGTTTCAATAGACTCCATTGTCTATAGTTGTACAGGTTTGTTTTGACAACTGAGCCTATCATGAATTCTTGGCTGAGTTTCAAAAGCTCCAGAACCACTTATATCAGCAAAATGTTGTGTACACAGTTTGATTGACGGTTTTAAGAGGTCATTAAAGGATTATCCAACTTTGATGTGTTACTAAATAGATATTTGTTTTCAAAATTGAATGACCACTTCATTGATTTAACTTTTTCATTGAGTCTGGAATTTTAAATCAGTATGAATGGTCGTGTTTTTGAGTGACAACTCTATTAGATTGCTAAAGGTATACTTTTTCATGTCCATTTCAAAGGCTTTGCATTTCTATTATGTGTCTCCTTTGGACTGCACATAGTGAATACTGGGTGGAGTGGCTATGGATATATGGGGGGGCATGCAGGGGTATGGGGGTATTAGGGGGCATGGGGGGAGCATGGGGAATATGAGGGAGCATGGAGAGGGAATAAGAGGTATGAAGTGGCATGAGTGGGCCTTATAATGAGTCCACTTCAGCACCCGCACTCCTCGAATGCTACACCAGGAGTAGGGAAATCTGAACCCTGCCCACCCACATTTTCAGGGTATGACAGAGAAGATGTTCTTATGTTTCCAGTTAGGAAATGGCCCAACTTGGGCTTCCCAATGCCAAAAAAGTGGGGAGGATGAGACAGAAGGAAGAAGGGGAAAAGGATATGATGTGAGAAGAAACATTGCTTGACATCTCCTCCAGCTCTGCCAATGGCCATGGCCATTACTCAGCCACAGCCCATGATAGTAAGTATATTTTCTTTCATGGAGGAGAGCAGGTCGGCTTGGCCTCCTTTGGCGAAAGCCTCTTGGTGCAGCTTGTGCACATGTTTCTTCCTCAAAAAAGAACCATCTAAGAGTAATAGTTTTGTGAGGCATGCCTCTGTAACAGTTGACCTGCAACATACAACATGTAAGTTGTGGGGAAGTGCAGGTTACAGTAGTGCTGAGTGTTTGTATACGGAAAGGTGGTGGGGTGAAGTGTGGTGCAGCGTTTGTAGTAGAGCTAAAGAAATTGGAACAGGGAAGTACTGTGAGCAGAGAAACTGGAAGTAGTGGAAGTGTGAGTAGGGAGTAAAGAGCAGTATTTTTACCTTGTACCTCTAATGACGTCATGGAACTTTTTGCTGCATTGCAGCCATGTCCTGGCAGCTAAGTTCTTGGTATTGCCCTCCTTTGTGACCTCTTCCTATTCTTAGTGGGGTGCATTCTGCCTCAGGAAGGAGCATGTTTTCTCCAGGACTAGAGTCTTCAACACAGCATTCAAGAACAAGGATATCCTACCTGAACCTCTTACTGCCATCTTCCTAATTCTGAGAAATTTTCTTGCTCTCAGTAGCCTAGAGTGCATCACTCCTTTAACAGGGGTGGATTTAGTTGGCTCGACGGGAGTCTTGCCCACTGGTTAAAGAACTGGTGAGGAATCCCCATCAGTTCCATGGGGAAGACCCAACAGTATTAAGTGGCCACCATTGGGCCTTCCCTTGGATTCAGGGCTCCGGTGGCAGAAGTCCAATCAGAGGCCGGCAGCACTTCATTGCTCATCAGCACCACAAGGAGTGGCGGCAGCCGTTGACAATGCACCTGCTAGAGACCCAGGATTGCTGAGGGACCCCAGGCCAAAGGTTAGTGAGGGCAGGATGGGAATCGCGGGGTGGAGGTTGTGGGGGGTTGGGGGTGCGGTGCAGGGGGGTCAGAGGCAAGGACAGGGGTATGGCTTTTAATGCTATCCTTCCTGATGCTGGGTCCCTTGATCAGGCACTGAGTGCCTGACAATGAATGACCCTTGAAGCGGCCTTCAGGGGGCATGGAAGAGCTATACCGATCCCATCTAATCCCTGAGTAATCGCTAACGTGCTGTGGGCTCAGGGATAATGGGTGTCAATTGGCTCATTAATGAGGCAATTGGGGGGAGGCTTTTCCACCGTTGGGAGGCTGATGCATTGTCTCTCCTGCGATTCAGTGGGCCCAGCCGCCATGGTTCCCACTATGACAGCTGGACTTAATCCAGCTCAAGGTCTTAGTTTCTGCAGACTTCTCCTGCAAAAGCTCTCACCAAACAGAGAGGCAGCCAACAAGCAGCATGGTTGTCGAGTGGACTTCTTTCTGAAATGACTGAAACAGTTTTAATGATGTTCCAGCACAAATTTAAGAAATTTACTGGGATCATTTGAATAGGTGCAGGCGACAGTCCTGCTTCGACCCTCAAACCATCTAATGCATGGTCGGTTCTCCAGATTATTAATCCAGGTCTCTGAATTACTAGTTCTGTAATGTAGCAACTACACGATTATGCCAAAACCCATTATGGCATTACTGTGAAGTAGATTTAACATTTTATGCAGAATATGCAGGCATCAGGATTTGGCTTTAAGCATGAGAACTATTCTTTGTGGAAGTAATTGGTGGAATTTTCCCTGCCCGCTGGCATCAGGCTTCATGGTGGGTGGAAATGGACAATATGGCGGGAATGCCAAAAATCGGTTTCAAGATGTTGCGAAACCAGTTTGCACCACCTGTCAATGGCAAGCCATGTTTCCTGCCACCGCACACCAGGAATTTCAGTGTAATAAACATCAGTATATCATTATAAGTTCTGTTGAAGAGTCATACGGACTCGAAACGTTAACTGTGTTCCTCTCCGCAGATGCTGCCAGCTATTTTTGTTTTTGTATCATTATAAGCCCTGCTCACCAGAATCATCCTCCCAAGCTGGATCATCCGGCCACATCAGTGTGATTGTACGCTGATGTGTTTCACAACTGAACATAAGCGACGTGCACCTGGCGAGTTGCACGTCGCTCAGGACTTTGGGGTTTGTTTGCCTACCTTGCTTTGGGCAGCACTCGTGGTCATCAGCACCAGGCTTCATAGACAGCACCACATCATTTTTAGGGAGGCTCACGGGCAGGTCTCTACCTACTAGACCAGCTGTAAGACGGAGGTGGCTTTTCAACGGCTGCAGGACTAGGGCTTGCTTGGGGAAGGGGGAGAGGTGGCCTCAGGCAAGGGAAGAGGCTGGAGGGCGAGGGCTGTACTGGGGAAGGGGGGTATTCCAGGGCCTGTGCAGGGACACATGTTGATCTGTGCAAGTCGCCTCAAGATGGTAAGGGCTGAGGAGGCAGTCTCCAGAGGAGATGAGTCCAGATGGAGATGTGAGGGTGTGTGTGAGAGAGTGAGTGGTGATGTCCCTCGAGCTGGCAGTGAGTAAGATACCAGTGAATGTGTGATTGGCTTGTGAGTGTGTGAGCTTAGAGTGATGAGATGGTTGCCTTACCCTAGCGGCACAGATGAGATCATTCATCCTCTGTCTGCACTGGATAGCAAACCTCTTCTGTGTAGCGTTGGCCCTGACCACCACTTCCACTGTCTCCCAAGCCAGAGTGATGAGATTGCTGGAATTCCTGTGCCCAGAGCGGGCTCCAACAGTGTCCAGCAGGCGTCCCAGGGACGCGTCACTGAATCGGGGGGCTGCAGTCTTCTTGCCTTTTGGGGCCATGTCTTCTGTACAACAGTCATGGGCTGGAAGCACTGAGAGGTGTTCGTGCAGCTGCACTTTAAATATGGCGCCTGGTGTGAGGAAGCGGCGAGGTGACGGTGTGGCAGGCGGATCGGAGGCCGCCCAGCAGCGAAATGCCGTGTTTCCTGGGAATGCATGATTAATGAGGCAGGACTGGGATGATGTAGTGCGAAAACCTGACACAGCGGCCAGCCGGTAAAACGACCTTCTTCCCGCCTGCTACCGCCTTAGTGCAAATCTGGGATGATTGCACCCAATGGCTGGGATTTTCCGGCCCCCTCACGGGTGGCACCCGCCAAGGGCGAGGCTGCTTCCCAGCCAGAAGTCCATTGACTTGCGGTGGGACCGGAAGATCCCAGCAGAGGGTGGGTGCGGAAAATCCCGCCCACTGTCTCTTTCACGTGCACTGGCTGCTGTATGACTGTAAAAAAACCTTTTAGGTGAAACTTTAAAAAGCTCACAAGTGAATGCATTTAAAGTTTCTAATATTAATAAAGACAGAACAGCTGGCTTCCATGGTGACATTAAAAATGTCATCAGCATTCAGGTTTAGCATTCAGATGATTAGCAGATCTTAACGTATACATGCCCCAATCTTCCCCTGAACTTACAATGGTCAGAGTTGCCAGTATAGCTTAGTGCAGCCTGTTGGTATGATAGTCAAATGATGCTCCTTTCTCAAATGGCATCTGCAACATTAATGCTGCATAAGAATACCAAACACAAACATTTGGATTTCTAATGAGAAGAACAGATGGCTTCACAGCATTCTGCATTTTGCTCTATTCTGACAATCTGCATAAACGAGATGAAGCATGAATTTTTAAATTTCTTATCAGACATTTATAAAGCATCCTGTACTGATTACACAAACACTTACCTGCACAATGCAATTCTGTTATTAATGATGCATGTTCCTCCATTTCTACAATAGGCATTAGGACATTCTACAAGAGAGTAAAATTGCCAATGTCATTCATAAACTAAACGTTTGAGATAATTTTAAATTAGACATTAAAAACAGAATGAAACAACTTTGTAATTAAGTTGTTTTTGGTTTGCTTTCTTACCTGAGCAGCTAGATTCATCAGATTTGAAATCTCTACAGTCAATGTCACCATCACATCGCTGTGTTACTGGGATACACTGTCTACTGGACCCACAGAGCAAAGAACCATTGAAGCAGGATATTGCAGCTGAAAAAGATAATTAGTCTTAATTTTACTGTAGCAAAAGTAGGACATTATTTTCTATTGATAACATAAGAAAGCATTGAATACAAAAATTCCATCTGCTCTTTCAGGCCCATTTCTTGGACACATTTGGACACAATTTGTAACACTCTGCTGTGGGCCTTGAGCCTCATTAGATGTGAGGTCAGAATTTGAGCTGCAAAGTTGTAGCCCTATTTTTGATCCACACTTATTTATGGAAATGCACAGCACTAACAGGAGAGCCACACAATTTCTGTCGAGGATTCTCTTCACCCAATATCATAAGGCAACATCCATCACGAATACTTCCTAATGCTCAAACATTGTGATGCAAAATATAAGCCTGAATTTCACGCTTGGCTTGTGCACCAAATTGGTGGGAGTGGAAACAGATGTGGAATCTATCCCCACTGTAGTTGCAAATGGGATTTCACGCTGGACGGCCAGTTAAGGTCCACCCAGCATGAAACGCATCCTATCAATGGTCAGGAAGGGCCAGGTGGTCAGTCGGTCATGGAGAGACGGGGGGGTCTCCGATGAAGGTAAGAGTGCAGTGCACAGAGATGAAAGTGTTGGATTGTGCAAACATTCTTGTGGTAGTCTCATCATTAATGGGAGCCTAAAATCAGGAGTCCCCAATGGCGACCCAGTGGACGCTCTTAAACCAGCTGAAGCAGCTCCCTGAAGGCTGCCAGGGGAGAATCTTTGGAGTCTGTCCAGGAGACCACTTCACTCGAACAATGGACTCATCAGCGGCTGAAAACTTCAGGCTGGAGGGCAAGTCAGGTGGCACTCGACCACTCCCACCCTCACCGTTTCTCGGATGAGTGCCTCACAGTCCTTGTGGAGGAGGTCGGTGCCAAGTGGAACACTCTAGTACCCAGGGATGACAGGAGGAGGCAACCGCACCTGACCAAAAAAGCCTTGGAGGAGATGGCAGCTAAGGTCAGTGGCCACGATGTTGTGCGGTGCACATGGGTGCTGTGCTGTAAAAGGTTCAGTGATTTGCTGCGCTCGGCAAGGGTGAGTACTGAGTTGGCATTGATCAGTGTGAAGAAGTGCTAAGGACTGGCCATCCACCTGTGGAGCTCAGGGATGTTAGAGTCTGTGTGCTAACGGTCACTGACACTGGCGCCAGCCAAGGGGGTGAGCCCTGGCTGCTTGGCCTGAGTGTCTTGTGGGTCAAGGGCCATGACTCAGATGTGCCCTGCAAGAGGAGAGGGGTTTGCCAGACTGCAATGGTGCTGCAGATAGAGATTGGACAAATCAATGCTCCTCTGTCATTTCAGAAGAGAAGCCATTACACCAATGAAAGAACTAAGACAGACAGAGGACCCCCAAGCCTCCTCATTCTGACGAGGTAAGAGATGGATGCCTTGGAGTTGGAGAGCTGCCACCCACCTCAGTCAGCCGGTCATGGAGGGGCAGGGGTCTCTGATGAAGCTAAGAGTGCAGTGCACAGAGGTGAGAGTGAGATTGTGCAAACATTCTTGTGTAGTCTCAGCATTAATGGGAGACTGAAACCTGGAGTTCCCATTGATCCCTGAAAGATGATGGCACCGTGATGCAGATCACCATTTTCTCACTAGGGTGCCTGGCATGCCAGTGACAGTGTGATGACTTAAACTAATGACATGTCGTTGTTCTCCCCTAGAATCGCCAGCTCACCCTCGAACGCTGGACCCCAAAGAGCCACCCTCGATGCCAGAGGACCATTTGGCTTTAGGTGCGCCTGCGTCACACCCACTCTCTGAACCAGGCACCAACGCAGATACAGCACCTCAGTGGGCATTAGGTCGTCAGCTAGAATATCAGAGCACAGTGGTGAGGGCACTTCATGCTCACTTGAGGAGCAGGCAGAGGCAGAGTGTGCCCAGGGCATCGGCAGTCGGGGGGCTGTTGGAGACTGGGCTGATGCTGAGTCAAAGACAGGTGAAGCATCTCTGGAGTTGTCCATTAGGCGGCAGATGCTGGATGTCCAGTGAAATGTGCGAGAGGATCTGACGGAGGTCCATGAGGGTATGCGTGCCATGGTCTCTTTCGTGGAGGAGTCCATGTGCAGCATGAGCATAGCGTTGACCCGCTTGTCCGAGCGCACTGCCTTCTCCATTGAGAGATTGGCGAATCTCATGGAAAGGCAGCGCCAAGGACAGAGTCAGGGGTCCCTGGGGTTGCGCTTAGAGCTTCAAGCCCTCACACAGGCAATGATCTCAGGAGGTGGATGATGGAAGAGGCACCTAGTGTGCCAGCTAGGTGCCCGTCCATCAATGGCAAGCAGGGAGGCCCACAGCAACCTCACGTTGGTGCACAAGTTGCCTGTCATCTCTGCAGGCTCCTCTCAGGGAACTCTGGATGATGGCTGCAGCTCCTCTCCCCCTCTGCCAGTGACCATGGCATCTGATGAAGCTGCGATGGCACTAGACACTCACTCCCAGGCAGGGCCAGCACAGGCTCCGCTGGCCAGAGGACAACCACCAAGGTCATTATGGCCAACAATTCAGCAGAGTCAGCAGGCTGTCTCCAATGCTGCTGCCAGCGAGCGGGGAGGGTGTGACAATATCTGGCACTTGCAAATATAAGTGCATCATGAGCACAAGAGGTGATCTTCTATTCTGTCATGTTTTGTTAATATGTTTACTGATGTGGCCATTAACACCATATATTGTTATGTTCATTTGATGTGAATGCCAACATGATATAAATTTTGCTTTTGTCGTAATGGCCTGAGTATGCTTCACTTGTTTTGTGGGTGCAGGGTATGCCAGTATCTCATGCTGGACGTGAATGGCTCGATACTTTATTGCACAGGCACTGAGTGGACTTTGAGTTCAAATGAAAGGGTCATTTCAGACATCTGGGATAGAGGCGGCAGCCTTGACATGAGGTGGAAGCGGATCTTTGGCAGCCTAACTGAGGGAGGGTTAGATCAAGGCATCCCTGGTATCCCTGCCTCCCTGAAGGGTGCAGAGGTCTGCCTCCATGTCCTCAGCGTTCTCCTCACCCTACTCCTCTTCTGACTCACTACTGGATTCATCATTTGTGGCCCATGGAACTGCCTCAAGATCCTCTTCCTCCAGTGGGTTCCCCTTGCCAGATTGTGGAGAGCACAGCAGGCAGCCACTATCAGTGACACCCGCTCTGGAGGGTATTGTAGTGTTTCCCCTGAACAATCCAGGCATCGGAAGTGCATCTTCTGAAGACCTATGGTGCTCTCTATCACCGCCCTTGTGGAGGCCTGACTCCTATTATGACACTGCTCTACCTCTTTTGATGAGGTGTCATAAGCTACCTTTTCAATGTATAGCCCTTGACACCCAGTAGCCATCCAGCTGAGCTGGAACAATGAACAGCCTCGGCACCTGGGAGTGTCTCAGGATGTAAGCATCATGGAAGCTGCCAGGGTACCTTACACAGACTTGCAGAATCTGCATCCTGTGGTCACACACTATCTGGATGTTCAGCGAGTGGAATTTCTTCCTGTTGATGAAGGCACCCGGCTGACCCACTGGCACCTTGAAGGCCACATGTATGCAGTCTATTGCACCCTGGATGCGGGGGGAACCCAGCAATTGCTGCAAAGCCTCTGGCTCGCTCAGCCTGGTTGGTGTCATCCATAAAGAAATGAATAAAGGTCAATACCCGCCTGAACAGAGCTTCTGTCACCAGCTTGATGCAACTGTGGACATCTGATTGGGAGATTCCACAAAGATCTCCCACTGACCCCTGGAAAGAGTCGGAGGCATAGAAGTTGATGGCCGCAGTGACCTTCAGAGCCACTGGCATGGGGTGTCCACCCACACAGTT
Organism: Carcharodon carcharias; assembly: GCF_017639515.1. NCBI lineage: Eukaryota > Metazoa > Chordata > Chondrichthyes > Lamniformes > Lamnidae > Carcharodon > Carcharodon carcharias. The sequence continues at coordinate 63,077,621 of NC_054469.1, forward strand.
GGAGGTGATCTCAGGCCCAATTATTAGACAAATGGAGGTCACAGTCTCCCTGGAGAGGTGGAGATCCTTCGGCACTGCACCTCGGACATGTTGAGGTCGCTGCATCGCCGCCTGTAAACCCTGGCAGCAAGATAGTGGCGCCTTCTGCGGCCACTTCCATCCTGCACCCCTTGTCCCTGTGCCTCTCCTCCCACAGGTCCCACCCCTGTAAGCTGCATTGGGACACCTGGCCTCGTCTTCCTTCTGCCCCTCTCTTCTTCCTCAGAGGAGGTGCTGTCAGCGGAGACACAATCCCTATTACCAGGGTAAGGGAAGGCAGTCTGGTGCCTGGAATGGTCCACACAGTCAAAATCATCGGGGGGCCTTGGAGACACCAATGAGTGCTGAAATGAAGCCTAGAAATGTTAAGAATGAAACTTTTCATTCATTCAGATGAAGCTGTCATGTTCAAATAAGCACCCAGCGCAAACTATCTCCTAAACTCCTCACTACTCAGAATGACAATGCTGCTGACCATTTTTATCTCACCCTTGGATGAATTCTCATTAAAAGTGGGTTGCCGCCTGGGCCTGTTTTGCCCGAGCGACGAGCGCAAAATCGTCAAATTTTAATGGCCTTAAGTAGCCCCTTAATTGTTGGTGGGCATGGCTCCGACACCCGTGCGTGCCACTGACCTGAAGATTGCTCGTGTGCGGGATGACGTCGGCCGCTCGCCTACCAGCGAGACGTTAAATTCTGGCCATAGGTTACTCAAAATGCCATCCCCAAATTTTAAAAAGAAATTTGAAGAAGGGTGAGTTTTGAATAACGAACATGCACTCAATATGCAGTGACCAATTTTTTTGATTCAGGGTCATATTGTCGCATTAAAAACTGATTGAGGCAATTGCCTGCCTGCTACATGTAAGAAGGCAAGGGATGTTACTGTAGTACTTACAATCTCATGAGCAAAATGCCAGCAATTTCTGACACCAGTCCTGCAAAGAAAAGCAAAGTGCTGTACAATAATAAGACAGATTGTGATGTCCTTTATGGAAAAGTGTAGTGTGATGACACACTAACTACACACATCATCCTATAGCAACAAGACTAAATGAAAAGCAAAAAAAAGTGTCACTAGAAGTGTTCCACCACAGAATGGATCATGGCATTCAGTTCAATAATGTTGAGCATAATGAAGTTACTAATTGAAAGAAAAATTGTGGCCTTCTTTTATAATCCAGTCATGCAAATGTGCATTGTTGCTGCATTGATTACTCAATGCAACAGTTTTATTTATACATGAAAATGTGTAGACTCAGAATTGAAGCAGAGGTTAATCTTCTTACTAACCTCTATCTAATCCAGTTTCATTGGTACAAACACATGCAAAGTTGTATTGTCTGCCAGTCTGAGTTTCTCATATCAAATTCATTTTATGGCTCTTGTAGCCATAACCTTCCAATAATGGATGTTCTCTGTAGCTGCAAAAATGTGCATTGGCAGCTGAAATGAGTTGGGAAATTACTCTTGCTGTGTAAAATAGAGTGGATTTTGGAGATTTCCATGAAACTGTAAATCTGTCCATACCCACATTATTCTCAGCAAACTGATGAAACAATGCACTCTTATTGTACTTTTTTATTATATTTTATTTTATTTGTGCATTTTTAATACGGAATTGTTATTGTAGGCTTAAGAGTTAAATAGGTTGCTGGAGACTTGCATTAAAATTCAGCTGGCTGGCAATCAGTGCTACTTTTATTACACACTGATGCATAATTACATCTTAATGTTGGTATTTCGTGAAACAGGATATAAATTAAATGAAAATATATCTTGCCTCATTCTTATGTTACATTATCTGTTGCACTTTTAGAAGCATATGTAGCTCCTGTCATTTTAATCTTTGTCATTTTTTGAAGCAAATAACTACTGTTGATTGGTCCTTGTCTCATAGTATTATGCTTAAATAATAATGGATAATTTCTTTATTCCCCCACCCCCTCCTCCAGTAGTTAGCTGCAGGTGAAAAAAATTGTATAAGAGAATTTCAGTTCCCCCAACCTCAAATCCATCTGCATCTTGAATACCCTAAACATTTGATTCAAAATTACCTCCTACATTATTCCAAGTAATTTGTATTCTTTGAATAAAGAGCTTCCATTTAAAAATTATTTTCAATTTAACATTTTTTTATTTCAATTTATGCTATCTTACTCTACTGCTGTAGCTGACCTTCAAATAGTGTACAGGACTCAGACCACATTCATTTCCATGCTGCCTTGGCAACAAGACCATATTCCTCTACCACATCTACTGGTTTTGACTGAGTGTGTTAGCTCTCACTGGATGCTCTTTAATTACTGTTTATAATGATTTTTTGATGCTGCTCTATTCCAGGTTTCACATAAACTCCCAAAACAGTCCAGTTTCCTAAAGAGTTTTAACTAGTGGAGTATGCATTCCGCTATAAATTTAGATGCCTTCCTGATCACTTTATTGTCGTCCTTGGGGCCACTGTTGACATCCTTAAGATTCCTAATAGGTTTTCCTTTTTCACTGTCACATCATCTATCCTACTCTTTCTTTGATAAATATCTTCCCAAAAATCATTTTCACTAATAGTCATAACAATTTAATATTCAATTTTCTTCTCTTGTTTGTGATTATCTGTTCATGATCCTTTAACTTCATTCTTCAAATCTTCTTTCCTCCAATTTTCTCAAACCAATTAACACTTTGTGTTCTACTTGCTACTTTCTTTAACTATCCTGTCTAAGGTTTGATAGCATACAGCTTATTCACCTATTTTAAATAGGCTATTTACATTCTATCTCTTGGTGATATAAGCCAAGACAGAGTATGACAGCTGTTTATGCATGTTCAGTGATGACCTTCAGTTTTAACTTTACATTTTGTCCATTGATTTAGGAATATTCCCAACATATCTGACATTAAATCTGAGATAAGCACAAAACTTCCTTCAGATAAACATTGGCAAAACCGCATATCTCAATTTCTACTTCACCAACCTGCTCAACTGCTACCTTAGGCTAAGCTGAAGGTGACTCTCTCATGGTGGTACTCCACCTCAACTTCAATTTGCCTTCCAGATCTTTATCTGCCACTATTATCAAGGTTCCCTTAAGGTTATCAGTGTTTCCCTTCTGAAAGATTGCTTGCCTCTGTCCCTCTTTCCCCCCCATGTCTGTAGAAAACATTATCTATTCCATTATTGAGGGTTTGGTTTTGGGAAAACTCTCTGCCAGCCTCCCTACTTCTACTCTCCTACTTCTATTCTCAATAAAACAGACTTCATTCAGAAGGCTGCAACATGAGTTCTCATCCACAGTTTCATCACCTCCATCCTTGAAAGGCTTTACTGGCTTCATTTATCCCATTCACCTTCAAATCCCTCCATTGTTTTTCAGCCACCCAATTCCTTGAATGAGACCTTCACAAAATGTTTATTAGGAGCTGGGCGACAAGACAGGAAGAGACAAGTAAAATTCACTTGAAACTATATGATCTCATTAGTTTTCTGTTGTATAGAACAGCAGCAACAAGCAGGCTCGCCAGGCTATTTCTTTCAAATATTTCTGTTTCAGTTTTCTGAAGAACCATGCTTGGATATTTGTTGTCACTATTTTATTATCATATGTTGTTAAGTAATGTTACTCATTATCTGCAGATGTGCCATGATGAGCTAATCTTTCAGAGTTTATCTGTGTTTTGATGATGCCTTTTATTTTCTTCATAAAATGCAATTTTGTGTATTCATATTAGGAGTGTTACAGTCTGCTTATCTAGAAAAAAAACTATGAATGATACCATCTGGAAACAGCAGAGCATAATGAATCTGTAATTGGACAGTGTGGTGTAAGGCAGTACCTAAATACTGAGTGACCTTGCAAAATAGAGGAAGAACTGGCCCAGCACCACAGAGTACATGAGGAACTCACATTGTTTCATGACACCTGTATTAAAGTGCAGTTATCCCAAATGCAATACAGCAAAGCATCTTGCCCATGAAGGATGTCCAGATGTTGTTTAGATGAAACAGCGATCCCATAAAGCAGTCTGGTGGCCACCAACAGACCTATATAGAAGGGATCGTCAGAAACTCTGTAGCTTGTGCACTCAGTGAAAAATCTCTTAATCCATCCATCTCCCACGCCTCCATAGCTGACCCCATGGAAAACAAAACCATGGCAACTATTCAAAGTTGATATTTTTGGAGAAGTGCAAGCAGCCCATAGGAATCAATGTTTTTTGCTTGTCGTTCATGATCTTCATTGCAAATGGCTGGAGATTACTACAAAGCATTCCATAACCACCACTTTGGTCACTGAGATTTTAGGCAGGTTGTTCACAATCTGGGGTTTGTCAGAGGCTATCACTACAGACAATGGACTGCAGTTTATTTCTAGTCAATCTACGGAATTCATCACCACCTGATACTGCAATACAACCCGTAATCGAATGGTGCCATTGAACGATTTAACAGGGTGATCAAGAACAGCCTGAGAACTAGTATGTTAGAGAGGAAAACATTTGAACAATCCATTCATATCCTACTTCGCACATATTGATCCACCCTGCATTCACTGACTGGAAAGACACCAGCCAAACTCATGATAGGTTGTACCTTTCACATGCCACTGAGAATTCAAGGAGAATGTCAGAGCAAAAACAGAAAAAAATCACAAAACGATAAGGTAAAGAAAAAGCAAACAAGTTAACAGGCACAAGAGAGCTATGATTTGAAATTGGAGATTGGGTTCACATCAAACAGCCAAATTGCGACTGTAAATTTGCATCATCTCTATCTGGACCAAAGCAGATCAAGCGGTTGCTTGGTAACAATGCTTATCTGTTGGATGACAACATTATGGAACATGAGATGCTTGTTAGTGAGCAGACCAGATACTTTGAGGACGATGATCATGAGAATAAATTTCCTTTTCCGATGAGCAACTGTGATATTGCTCATTCACCTCATCGAGTTGATCAAGCAGAACTACAACTTTAATTTCATAACCTCAGTGTAGTTATCCTAGACCTTTGTGTAAAGACTATTTCTGTAGCAGCTGGTGTGGCACTATGCCATACTAAGATGTTATGGAGGCTTTATTTTGCCACTCCCCTGCCCACCCACAGACAAGCAGGTACACAATCAATAGTCTGCTTCAAATATCACAGCACATCTGCATTTCAGAATTCAGGTCATTATCATCTCCCTGGCATGTCACGAGTACAGCACCCCAAACCAATCCCCTACACCCCCCGCCCCCAGGCCTAGAAATACAGCTGATACCCTATGTCTGATAGGCCAACATAATGGAATGACACTTGCTGTTAATGCTCTTTATCTGCTATACAAAGCAGTATCGTTTGGCCTCTAGCCCCAAAGAGCCAATGGTTCTTTCAAAATGGGTGTCCAATTTGCCTTCCCACTTGTCATTAGGCTCTCCTCTAATCTCCAAGAAATTCCTATGCTTGTGCCTGCTGTAGATGTCGGCAATCCATCACTGCTCCCCGCCCTCAACCCTGAGGGAAATCCCATGGATTTTGGTCCCTTTTTCCATTCTTATGCCATGGAAAATAAGAATTTTTTAGCCAAAAAGGAAAGAGATTTCAGTGTTATATGATCTAAGGACAAATTTTGTCTCCTTTGCTAGTTACCCCTCCCGACTCCTGATTGCACTGGCTTCCCCTTTAATGGCCTGAGGGCAACAGGGCATCAAATTCAGTCTGCAGCCAACTTCCTGCCAAGACCAGCAGGCATCTGTCCACAGCTTGCCCGCCTCATTTAAGTGAGGCCCAATATTGGGTGCACATTGGGCCTACCCATTCAGGCAGGTGCCATCCTTGCGCCCAGTAAATTTTTCGGACATATTGTTAGCAGTGCCAGGTTGTTTTTAACATTATTGAAAGAAAACTGAAATTTGGTAGCAACATCTGCATGGTGACTTTTAAATAAACAGTTAGGGACAAATAATTGGGACTTACAGCAACCAAGCTCATCTTCTTCAGAAGGACAGTCCGGAACTCCATCACATCTGAGCAATGATGGAATACATTCTTCATTAGAACATTGGAATTCTTTATCTCCACACTTATCCTGAGGAGGCAGGGTACCTGGAATCATTGTTGGGCAGTTTAATTCATCGCTTCCATCTGCACAGTCTTCTTCACCATCACATTTCCATGGTTGGTGAATGCATTGATGTCCATTCAGGCATCGAAATGCATCTGGAGAACAGGTCACTGGTGGATGTGGAAGTGATTCTGCGAGAGGAGAGAAAAACTGTTCTGATGAAAGGTCCTGAAACCATCCTGAAACAATGGGCTCGGTTTTCATCCTCGAGGCAGGTTACTGGAGTCGGGAGAATTTCTGGCTCAGCCCACCCACGTCGGGAAAAAGTGCCTGCAAGGATGAGATTTTCTTTTTGTTGGGGACGGCGGGGGGGGGGGGGGGGGGGGGGGGGGGGGGGGGGGGGGGGGGGGTTGTAGTTTGGGGGGTGGGGGGGTGGGCAGCGTGCAGCCACAGGGGCTGTCGGGTGCAGAGCCAGGCTGTTTAAAATGCTTCCCTGGTGCTGTGGGACTTTGTCCCAGTTATAATAAAAACAGAATGGTCCTCCAGCCCTCACCCTTCACACCCACTCAACCCCACATGATCCCCATGCCCCATCCATGCCATCTCATACTGCCCACCCATCCCCTATGGCCCCTCCATGCCAAGCTATGACACTTCCATGCCCATTCACCCACTATAAACTGTATCTAATAAATCATATAATGACAGTCGGATGTGTAAAAAAAGCTTAAAAACAATCATTAACTGATAACTTGCCACTTTCTTAAAAAAACTCTTTTTTACGATATCCCAATAAAAATGTCAAACATCCAGACCCTTTAAGGTATAAATAGCAGAAATTGCAAGCATTTTAAACGTCTTTATCTTGTGTAAATAAACATTATGCAATTGACAGCATAGGTCAGAGGGCCAGAGCTGTCAATCAAGCAATGTTTTCCCTGGGGTACAGCTGTTTCAGTACTATAATGGATGCCTGGGCTTTCAGCCATGAATGCATAATAACGTTTAGCTGAGAGCCCAGAAATCCATTGGCCTGTTGAAACATCTCCCACCTTCCCCAGTACTGGTGCAAGTGCCTCATGAATCAAAACCCATTTCCCCCACACCAATCTTTGAGTCACACATTTAACTATCTAATCTTATTTACCCTACTGCAAGTTGCCCATGGCTCCGGTGATAATCCAAAGATTATTACCTTTGAGGTACTGCTTTTTAATTTAGCTCCTTGATGCTCATACTCTTAAAGCAGAACCTGTTTCCTATTCCTATCTATGTCATTGTTACCACATCCATTGGTGCGTGGACCATGACAACTGGATCCTCCCCCTGCCGCAGCAAGTCCCTCTCCAGCCCAGAGCAGATGTATCAAACCCTGGCACTGGGGATGCAGCCTTATGGACTCACCTTAGCATAGGGGGCATGTAGGGTCATAGATTGGTGGATGGGGGCATACCTTGGCATGGGGGGCATGAGGGGCCACAGGGGTTGTTTAGGGGGTATACCTTGGCATGAGGGAATGAGGCCCATAGGGACTGGGGCTCATGAGGATGACAGTTTGAACGTACCTTTCAAAAGGTTCCCTCATGTAGCCTATGGTTCACCTGAGATGCTGTGAATGACACATCTTTGAAAAGCTGGCCCTACTTCATGAAAACTGTGGAGGACTAGGACAAGCTTATCCCCACAGTGGAGCCGGCCAGGTTGGGAGTGCAGTGTGCGGGCTCACAACCAGAACCAGCCTGCACCCTTAAAAGACACTCTGGAAAATCGGAAACCCTGAGAATGGAGTCCGGAACCCTGGAATCGGGACTCGCCCGCCATTTTCAGAGGGCTCACAGGTGATCTCAACCCGGTGAAAATCCAGCCCTTTATCTCGGTTTGTCTCTCCACAGGTGCTGGCAAACCTGCCGAGTATTTCCAAATATCTTTAATTTCAGGTTTCTAGCTCCTGCAGTATTTTGCTTTTGCGTTTGCAAAGCTGGCCTAGATTTATACATTTTCCTTAAATTGTGTACCCTAACAACCACTAAAAAAAAATTAACGAGAATGTTGGGGAAGATAGTGATTAATCTGCTCAATAAGAACCCAAGAGGTAATTTTGAATTTGGGTGATGGTATAAAATGGCTGCTGTCGATTCAGCATGCCGTTATACGTCTCTCCTAATTTCTATTTCCATTGACTTTAATCAAAAGAGATGTAGAAAAGGCAGCTCAATTGACAGCACCATTACTATCATACAATACCAAAATAATCCCACTTTCTGGATGCTGAGAGAATGAAATCCCTTCATTAGGGTAGTAGATGAAAGATAAGAGATTTGAAACTGAGGGCAGGCAAAACTTGTTTTGCATAGAGGGGTTGATTGTAGTCTCTTGGCATTAATGTAGCAGTGACAAACTAGGCTTGGTAGCCTATTGCTCATTTATCCCAATTGGATGGCCGCTATTTTGAAAGTGTCTGAAGCGCCTGCCTGTTTTAGGGTGTAAGTCCCTTTTAAAATGCAAATGAGGACTTTAAGACTCCAACTGCCTTTTGCAGTTAGAAATGGTTAGAACATGCATTATATCTAAGCTATGTGTATAACTATTATGAATTGCTCATAAGGGTGACAGTGCCTATGTTACATCTGAGAAAAGATTTTCCAACTAACTGTGTCGGCACAGAATGGATGTAGTGCAAAGGGCCAGAGCTTCCAAACTTCAGGGCACTGTATTTGAGGGTACCCCAAAGATACACAGGGGATCTCCCTGGAAGTTCCCAGGTAAGGATTGCACAGCAACTGCCCAGAAGTGCAAACTTCCGATGGGCAATTGCCCTGCACTGGAAATCATCTGAAAATATGATTAAAATCACCAACTTCAGATGGTTCTGACTGTGTCACATCAATTGTTACTCAGAAAAAGTTAGAAGAATTAAAACCAATTCTAATTTCTGAGTACCACATCAACTCCGTCACAGGACTCCCTCCACACCCTAAACCTCCAGGGGACTCACCCCACACCCTGGCTACCCCTCTGCCCATGGAACTCCCCCACACCCCCAACTACCTTCTTCATAGGATTTCCTCCACCCCCCATGCGACCCCCCCATCGCCATGAGGACTCATGCCCCCACCCCCCTCGAGAGATTCACCACCAACCTCTCCCCGACCACCAGGCCAGACTCTCACCCCCACCTATACCCCAAGGCCTGACTCTACACCTCTACACACCCCCCCCACCCACCCCTCACCAAGGCTCGACCAGTGTCACCCCACCAAGCTGTCAACAGGCCCTGGCCCTACACCGCCCCCCACCCTCTCCACCATAGGGCCTGACCCGACAACGCCCATCACAAGGCCCGATCCGACACCCACCCCCTCAAACAGGGCCTGACCTGACAACACCCGCCCCTCCACAGGGCCTGACCCAACTCAACACACCCCCGTTCCGCCCGCATCCTACCTTACACACTTACCTTCGCCCAGGCTTGTCAAGAATCTTTAAACCAGGCTGGACCTTTAAACTTCCCTGCTTTACGGCAGCTAGTGGCTTCCTTACCTGTGACTCTACAGCCCTTGACTGGAGGCCCTGCACTGCCCAGATCTTGCCCGGCCTGAGTCGGAAGGTCGGGCGAGATATGATCGCCTGGATTTCAGGGTAAGACCTTTCGAGTGGAGTGGCAATCCGACTCAATTGCCGCTCCACCCGAAGTTACAGTCCGCACAATTGAGAGAACAGGTCTTTGACCTATTTTTGCCCAATTAATTCTGCCTATGAGTTCTGACCAGATACATCTTGCGTGCTGGAGTATTTATTTATATTTCATGCCTTGCCTTTATTAAATCTGTAGAACACATGCAAAAAAAATGCAACTGAATATGTAATGCAATATCCTGACTTTTATGTTGGCATTGCAATGTTTATCTTCAAAATCCATTTTGAATGGGTACAAGGGAACAGCCATGTCCAATGAAATTCTTACAAAGAGGCTGACTTTGTGTTTTGTTTTGTTGCAATGTTTACAGTTCCTTGTTAGTACCCTGCTGTTTACATGAGAGATTGTTCTGGGATCAGCGAAGACAATGCAGAACAACAGGAAATAGAATGGCAAAAAGTCAAGAAAAATTGATTGGAACCGCAGCCATATAATACTCAAAAGCTGCTTTTAGCTAATCCATGCAGGCCCTTATGTACTCATAGCATTCCTGTTACTAATTAATAGCAACAGCTCACAAAGTTCATGCACGCATTAACCAATTGTGCATTATTTCACATTGTCTATGGTTACATATTCATCTGAGCTTTGAATTATTTCAACATACTAACTGTAGTTTCAGCACCCTAGGAGCTGCATTTTGAAAGTGTTTCCCTGTTTAAGAGGTAAGCTGTTAAATTTTCTACTCAGTGTTCTGTAAAAACTAGATCCCTAATTTTAGCCCAGGGTGAGTGCAGCATGGATGGGATGGGCAAAAAGTTCACACAACAACAAGAAACTTGAGCCTTTTTAACTTCTCCCCCAGATCCCAAATCAGACTCCCTTCTGAAGCCAGTGACGATCATGACAATCGGTGGGCAGGTGTCGGAAATCATGTGGATCGCTGCCAGAGATATAGGGGAACTGTCCCTGTCAAGGTAAGTGACAAGGTGGTGAAATGGAAGGGGTTTAACGGGTGCATGTTGGTGAGTGCATGGGGGGAGTCTTAGAAATAAGGGGTATAGGAACTGAAGCTGCCACAGCTGTAAAGCTGAAAATTACTGAGGAGAGATCTCATGAAAAGTTCCTCCACCCCCAGAGCACCAACACTCCCTTCTTTCATTTGAACAAAAGCAATCTTAAAAAAAACAGTTTACTTCACTTTTCCAATATATTCCTGTCTTGATTGGGCAAATGGTTACAATGATCTTGAATAACCACAAACCATCCTTGTACAAACAGCTAGTGCCAGTCTTGTGTGTTTGTGACCTTATTCTAATTTGCTTTGTGTTAGCTCCTCAGTGGCTCCAGCTTGGGAAGTGGAAAGCTACAGAAATTCCACTCGGTGAACAGAGAGTACGGTGGTGGGCTACCTCAAGCAGCTCTGGCCACTGGTGATCTGTCTGCAAGCTGCTTGGACTTGAGGCAGTATTGCCCAGCTGGAGGTCTATACTAACACGGATACTGGTTGAGAGAGCAAGTCAGGGGAACAGGCCTCCCTCAGATCCTGAAAGTGGATATCATGTACATCTCACATGACCCACTGACACTCAGACAACAGAGTGCAGACTTGATGGAAGGCACGTGAAGCCTTTGTTCACACTCTCCTTAAGGTTTTTCAAGCTAGAGGAAATGCTGGGCCCCAGGACCAAGATGGCAGCAGTCTGAGCTCCTATTCAAGAAGTCAGAACTGTCACCGTTAGCTCTATCACTCGCGGGCCATGTGCAGAGTCCATACTGTGTCCATGGTCTGAAGGGTCATGGTTATGAGTTACATCCATGGTCTGAAGGATCGTAGTTATGTGTTACATCTTGCTTAGCTTTGCTATACAAAGAAATGTCCTTGGAAGTTGAAAGTCTCCAGGGCAGCAAGCAGACCAGTAATAGGGGCAAAAATAACATGAAGATGATGCTGTAGGACAACTGCAGAACATATCCTTGCCCCACTGATGCAGAAACCCTGTTCCAGGTTACCATACCTGACAAAAGACTGCAGCGGAAGTGAAAATCAGGGGAAATGTAAAATGGGCTGTCGATTTGCTAGCATCTGTTTCACGCTATCACACAAAATTAAGATCTATCCCTTCTCTTTCAATTGCTGCAGATTTTTAAAATTCACTCGTTTCCACAGCCCAAGAATTGAGCTCCACGTAATGGTCTTTTTGCTGTCTGGAGCTCACCCTGGAATTTTAGTAGGGTCACCTACTTTACAATAAATGGGTACAAACTGCGTTCATGATTTCTGTCCCCAACTTCTTTTTCCAAGCACGAAATCTAGTCTTCAAACACGCTTGTGGTAAAGCAATCTATGTTCCAGTAATGCACCGTGAAAAGAAATTTTTTTAACAATTGCTTCCTTCTTAGAGCAATAATCTGGATTTATATCCCCCTGTTATTAATTCAGCACCAGCAGAAACAGCCTTTCACAATTTACTTGCACAATATCTTTTATAATTTTGAGAATCTCTCTGAGAGTGCTTCTTCATTTCCTTGTTCTGTTGAAAGAATCTATAATTCTCATTCTTTTTCATAATGTCATCATTCTAGTGAATCTTTGTTGTACCCTCTCTGCCATTTTCATATTTTTCCTAAAGTGGTGTGTGCAGAGACACGTGCAGTTTTCCAATCTAACCTAACCAACATCACATACAAAGTCAGCCTTGCCTTTTGTTTCAGACTAATTATTCCTCTGTATAGGTCCAAGAACCTTTTTGGTGGGATTTTCCGACCTCACCAGTATCCAGGATTGTCTGGTCCCATTGGATATCAATGGACTTTTAGCTGGGTCCTGCCAAGCGCAGCCAGAAAATCCAGCCTTTGCCTTTTTATGATTTCATTTTCCTTCTGCACTCTGACTGGGCTATGTTGTATCTCTCAGTTTCTCCGCTGTGAAGGCATTCAGAGTATGCTTTCTTTTCTATAAAATATGCTGCTGCATTTTCTCTGTGTCTGCCCTATCTGCTTGCATGTTTATATTCTCTGGCTCTCTTTCACATTCTTTCTCACAGGTTTCTGCACCCCACATTTGATATCGATGATAAATTTTCATGTTATTTCCTTTCTGCCTATGTCCAGATCAGTTATATAAGTGAGAGACAAAATCCACTAGGCACAACCTGAAAAATATCCTTTATCCTACACCTATCTTTCTTACCTCTAACCATCCTTCTATCCATGCATTATATTCCCCTTACACCCATAGGTCTTAACTTTTCTAACCATGGATTGTCTAAAGTTGGCTTGTCCAACCCATGGCCCATGGGCAGCAAGAAACCCCTCCATGTGTCCCCCGGAGCATTTGTTGAGAATGTCAATAGGATGGGTCAGTGAGTTTGAAGATTTCTGTGGGGGATTGCTCCTCCACCAACAGCCTGTTTCTCTCCTGTGTTTGCTGCTGATAGGTTTAATAGCGACCCTATCAGCAGCAGACATGAAAGAGACACAGGCTGTGAACATTGGCAACTCTGGAGCACACGGGACCTCAGCTCAACATGCCCTCTCCCCTAGCTTATAATGCTTTTACCCGGCTCTGGCTGTTTCCCCAGTTCTCCTGGCTCTGGGTGCAAACCCTGGTTCCTTCCGTGTTCCCCCAGTTCCTCCCCATGTTCAACAGGCTCTCAACGCTTCCCTGGGTGGGCATCCGTGTGTGGGCGTGTCTGAGAGGGGGAGTTTATATGTGTGTGTGTGTGTCTGGTGGGTCTGTGAGAGGGAGAGTGTGTGTGCCTGTGAGAGGTTGACTGTGTGTGTGTCTATTTGTGTGTGTATGTGTGCAAGGGAGAGAGGGGTTGTGTGTGTGTGTGTATTTGTGTGTGTGTGTGTGTGTGTATGTGTGTGTGTGTGTAGTTTGTGTGACAGTGAGGGCGTGTGTGTGTGAGGTAAAAGGTTTTGTGTGTGTGAGAGAGGGTGAATGTGTGTGTATGGGAGAAAGAGAGGGTGAGTATATGTGTGTGTGGGAGAGAGGCTGAGTGTGTGTGTGTGTGTGTGTGTGTGAGAGAGAGAGTGAGAGAGAGAGAGGCTGAGTGTGGGTGTATGTGTGAGAGAGAGTGAGAGTGTGTGTGTGTGTGTGTGTGTGTGTTTGTATGTGAAAGAGACCGAGAGAGCGTGAGTGTGTGTGAGGGTGAGAGAGCATGGAGGGGAAGCGATAGGAGGGAGGGGAGGGTGTGTCTGGCTCACTCCGAGTCTCAGGGTTCTCATTCACCCTCACGTCCCACACACCAACAGGCACTCTCACCCACTCTCACAGTGATGGGGGTCAATAAGTGAGCAGCCTGAGACTGGGAGTGAGCTGGACACATACACTCTTACCCTTTCACATTTGAATGGTCATCTTGGTTTAAAAAAAATTAGTAATAAATAATCAATTTATTTTTTTTTTGCTCAGCAGGTTGTTTTTTTTCATATGTCAGCTTTTTTTTTGATATTAATGTTTAATGATGTGCCAAACCTTATATTTCTGAAATTTGCTCAGCAGCCACCCAAGTGTGAGAAAAATTGAAACATATCCCCCCATGCAAAAAGAACATAAGAAATAGGAACAGGAGTAGACCATTCGGTCCCTCAAGCCTGTTCCGCCATTCAATAAGATCATGGCTGACCTTCTTGTGTTTCGATTTCCACATTCCCTCTCTCTCCGATAACCTTTGATTCCTTTGCCTAACAAGAATCTATCTACCTCTGCCTTAAAAATATTTGATGACCCCCACCTCCACCACCTTCTGAGGCAGAGAATTCCAAATTCGCACAGCCCTCTGAGAGAAAAAAATTCTCTTCAGCTCTGTCCTAAAAGGGCGACCTCCTAATTTTAAAACAGTGCCCCCTAGTTCTGGACTCACACAAAAGAGGAAACATCCTTTCGATGTCTATCTTGAAAAGGCCGTTCAGGATCTTGTATACTTCAATCAAATCACCCCTCACTCTTCTAAACTCCACTGGAAACAAGCACAGTCTGTGCAGCCTTTCCTCATAAGACAACTTGCTCATTCTAGGTATCAATCTAGTAACCTCCTTTGAACCGCCTCCAATGCATTTACATCCTTCCTTAAATAAGGAGACCAAAACTGCTCGCAGTATTCGAGATGTGGTCTCACTAATGCCCTGTATAACTGAAGCATAACATCCTAACTTATATAGAAAATGTTGGAAAAACTCAACAGGCCTAACAGCATCTATGGGGAGAAAAAAAAGAGTTAACATTTCATGTTTTCTTAATGATTCTTCTTCTGAAGAAGAGTCATAAGGACTCAAAACATTAACTCTTTTTTTCTCTCCACAGATGCTGTTAGACTTGTTGAGTTTTTCCAGCATTTTCATTTTGTTTCAGATTTCCAGCATCCGCCCTATTTTGCTTTTATCCTTACTTTTATGTTCAATCCCTCTTGTAATAAAGGATAGCTTTCCATTAGCCTTCTTAATTACTTGCTGTACCCGCATACTAACTTCTTGTCACTCATGTACAAGAACACCTAGATCCCTCTGCACCTCAGAATTATGTAGCCTTTCTCCATTTAAGTAATTTTTTGCTTTTTTGTTCTTCCTCTCAAGGTGCCAGGATGTGACTGATCACATTTTCCCACAACTTAATTTGCCACATCTTTACCCACTCACTCAACCTATCTTTATCCATCTGCAACCTACTCATATCCTCCTCACAACATACTTTCTTACCTAGCTTTGTGTCATCTGCAAATTTAGCTACTATTTCTTCACTCCCCTCATCTAAGTCATTAAGGTAAATCGTAAAAAGTTGAGGCTCCAGTATAGACCCCTGTGGAACTCCGCTTGTCACATCCTGCATCAGAAAAGGACCCATTCATGCATACTCTCTGCTTTCTGCCAGTCAGCCAATCTTCTATCCATGCTAATATGTTATCCCTACACTATACGCTCTTATTTTCTGTAATAATCTTTGATGTGGCACCTTATCAAATGCATTCTGGAAATCCAAGTACAGTACATCCATAGCTCCCCTTTATCCACAGAGCATGTTACTCCTTCAAAAAACTCCAATAATTTGGTCAAACATGATTTTCCTTTCTTAAAACCATGCTGACTCTTCCCTATTGCCTTGAGGTCTTCTAAGTGCCCAGCTAAAGCCTCCTTAATGATCGATTCTAATAACTTCCCCATGACAGATGTCAAGCTAACCGGCCTATAGTTTCCTGTTTTCTGCCTCCCTCCCTTCTTGAATAGAGGGTTTATATTTGCTACTTTCCAATCTGATGGAGCCTTTCCAGAATTTAGCAAATTTTGGAAAATTAACACCAGTGCATCGATTACCTCATTAGTCACCTCTTTTAAGACCCTGGGATGTAGTCCATCGGGATCTGGAGAAATGCTAGCCCACAGCTCCATCATTTTGCTCAGTTCTGTTTCCCTAGTGATTTCAATTTCACCAATTCCTTTCTCCCTTTCACCTCCTGATTTGCAGCTATTACTGGAATGTTTTTTGTATCCTCTAAAGTGAAGGCAAAGCAAATTATTTGTTCATCTCTTCCACCATCTCCTCATTACCTACTATCAACTCCCCACTGACACTCTCTAGAGGACCAACACTTACTTTACTTACTCTTTTCCTTTTTAAGATTGAACAAGTCTGGTCTACAGATAGCGGTACAGCTTTGTTTGCTTTGCCATCCTGCCATTGAACTGACGGCTGACATTGGCACCAAACAAAAGCTGCATTAGTCTTTTTTTACATTCATTCATGGGATGTGGGCATCATTGACAAAGTCAGCATTTAATGCCCATTTATAATTGCCCTTGAGAAGGTGGTGGTGAGCCACATTCTTCAACTGCTGCAGTCCATGTGGTGTAGGTACACCTACAGTGTTGTTAGGAAGGGAGTTCCAGGATTTTCACCCAGCGACAGTGAAGGAACGGTGATATACTTCCAGGTCAGGATGGTGAATGGCATGGAGAAGAACTTCCTAGTGGTGGTGTTCCCATATGTCTGCTGCCCTTGTCCTTCTAGGTGATAGAGATCATGGGTTTGGAAGGTGCTGTTGAAGGAGCTTTGGCAAATTGCTGCAGTGCATTTTATAGATAGTATACACTGCTGCCACTGTGGTGGTGGAGGGAGTGAATGTTTAATGGGGTGCCGATCAAGCAGGCTGTTTTGTCCTGGATGGTGTCCAGCTTTTTGAGTGTTTATAGAGTTGCTCTCATCCAGGTAAATGCAGAGTATTCTATCACACTCCTGATGTGTGTTGTAGATGATGGTCAGGCTTTGGGAAGTCAGAAGGTGAATTACTTGCCACAGAATTCCCAGCGTCTTATAGCCACAATATGCATAAGGCTGGTCCAGTTCAGTTTCTGGTCAATTTTTACCCCAAGGTTGTTGATAGTGGGAGATTCAACAATGGTAATGCCATTGAATGTCAAGGAGGAATGGTTAGATTCTCCCTCATTGGAGATGGTCATTGGCTGTCTCTTGTTTGGCACGAATGTTACTTGCCACTTTTCAGCCCAAGCCTGAATGTTCTCCAGATCTCGCTGCATGCAGGCATAAACTTTTTTTCCTTTATTATTTCATGAAATATGAACATTGCAGGCAAGGCCATTAATTGTTGCCCATCCCTAATTGCCCTTGAACTGAGTGGCTTGCTGGCCATTTCAGAAGACAGTCAAGAGAAAACCACATTACTGTGGATCTGCAGTCACATGTAAGCCAGCCAAGGAAAGGACAGCAGACTTTTTTCCCTGAAGGACATTAGTGATCCAGATGATGGCAATTGATGATAGTTGTCATGGTTAACATTAGAGATATTCCATGTTCAATAATTGAATTTAAATTCCACCAGCTGCCATGGTGGGATTTGAACACATGTCCCCAGAGTATTAGCCTGGGCCTCTGGATTGCTAGTCCAGTGACAATACCAAAATTTCGGGAAGCAAATTTTCGACAAAATGTTTTTTTTCAGCAATACTCTAGTTCTGTGCTACCAAATGACTAGCTCCATAATTTCTTTTGTACCCTTTGCCTCATAAAGCCCAGAGTCCTATATACCTTTTCAACTATTTTCTCAACAATGTGTGCTTACATAGCCCTAAGTGTCTCTGTTCCTGCACCCTCTTTTGAATTGTACCCTTTGTTTTACATTCCCTCTCCTCATTATCCCGACCAAAATGTATTACTTTGTGCTTCTCTGCATTAAATTTCACCTGACAACTGTCCACCCATTCCACCAGATTGTCAATGTCCCCTTGACATCTTCTAATATCTTCATCACAGCTCACAATACATCCAAGCTTTGTGACAGTTGCAAAGAGACTGCTGCCCCGGAATATCACTTCTAAAAGTTTCCCCACTTCTGAGGTTAAATTGACTGGCTTGTTGTTGCCGGGCTTACCCTGACACCCTTCTGGAACAAAGGTGTAATATTTGCAATTTTTCAGTCCTCTGGTACTACCCTGATATCTAAGGAGGATTTGAAGATTATAGTCAATATCTTAATTTCCACCCTTACTTCACTCACTGTCCTCGGATTCATCCCATCTGGTCCTGGTGACTTATCAACTTTCAGTATAGCCAGCTTTTCTAATACCTCCGCTTTGCCCTGCCCAGTATCTCAACTACCTCTTTCCCTATGACATTGACTGGTGCAAAGTAATCATTTAATACCTCAGCAGTACCCTCTACCCCTATGCATGGATCCTTTTTGTGGTCCCTAATCAACTCTCACCCTCCTCTTAATACCTTTTTACTACTTATACATCTACAGATGACTTTTGGATTCCCTTTTATGTTAGCGGTCAGTCTCTTCTCCAATGAAGGAAAACAGCCATAAAGAAGGATTATAAGGGTAAAAGAGTTTTTTTAGAATCCATTCACGGGATGTGGGTTTCGCTGGTTGGGCCAACGTTTATTGCCCATCCCTAGTTGCCCTTGAGAAGCTGGTGGTGAACTGTCTTCTTGAACCACTGCAGTCCATGTGGTGTAGGTACACCACAGTGCTG
Source organism: Carcharodon carcharias (assembly GCF_017639515.1). Taxonomy (NCBI): domain Eukaryota; kingdom Metazoa; phylum Chordata; class Chondrichthyes; order Lamniformes; family Lamnidae; genus Carcharodon; species Carcharodon carcharias. The sequence continues at coordinate 63,096,334 of NC_054469.1, forward strand.
TTAGAAAGGGAGTTCCAGGATTTTGACTCAGCAAAAGTGAAGGAACGGTGATATATTTCCAAGTCAGGATGGTGAGTGACTTGAAGGGGAACTTTCAGGTGGTGGTGCTCCCATATATCTTGCTGCCCTTGTCCTTCTAAATGGTAGTGGCCGTGGGCTTGGAAGATGCTGTCGAAGGAGCCTTGATGAATTCCTGCTGTGCATCTTGTAGATGGTACACACTGCTACTACTGTGCGGGGCTGGAGGAGGGAGTGAATGTTTGTGGATGTGGTGCCAATCAAATGGGCTGCTTTGTCCTGGACGATGCCTAGGTCGATGCCGGATGGTCCATCAGGTTTCATTCCTTTTTTGTGATTTTGTAGCTGTTTGTTACAACTGAGTGGCTTGCTAGGCCATTTCAAAGGGCATGTAGAGTCAACCACATTGCTGTGGGTCTGGAGTCACGTACAGGCCAGGCCAGGTAAGGGCGACAGATTTCCTTTCTGTAAAGTGCATTAGTGAACCAGATGGGTATTTACAACAATCGACAATGGTTTCATGGTCATCATTAAACTTTTAATTCCAGGTTTTTATTGAAGTCAAATTCCACAATCGGCCATGGTGGGATTTGAACCCAGGTCTCTGGATCATTACCCTGGGTCTCTGGATTACTAGTCCAGCAAAAATACCACTATGCCATTGCCTTCCCCTTATTTTCCTATGAATGCAGACTAAAAAGGAATTCATTTTCTAAAAAAGGTAAGAAAGTTCATGTCTTTAATACTAAATGGTCATAGGGTGCCCTAAGTGAAAAAGATTACTTCACCTTAAAGCTAGAAAAGTAAATCCTGATAAAAGGCATTCACTGCTCAAGTCACGGAGTTTACCACAGGCTAAAACATTGATAACATAGTTTTGCAAACTCACAAAAGCTACCACAATGTAATAGTTGATAAGATGATTTTATGCTGATAGCCCTAAACCACAGACAACTGAATGTTTGACAAAGCTAACCAAAGACAAACTGAATTATAATTAATCCGTAATCTTGAAACAGTTAAACAATTTAAAAAAATGTATTCTTTCATGGGACGTGGGCATCACTGGCCAGACCAGCATTTATTGCCCATACCTAGAGACGGTTTGGTGAGCTGCCTTCTTGAACCACTGCAGTACATTCACCACCTGCCACAGGCCAGGTCCTTTGTGTTCTTTAGGGCCCAGCCAGCTTGATCTGTAGTGGTGCTATGGAGCAACTCTTGGTGATGGGTATTGAAGTCCCCCAGAGTGCATTCTATGGCTTTGCTTCTCAGTGCTTCTTCCAATTGGCGTTCAACACGGAAGAATACTGATCCATCAACTGAGGGGGTGTGTTAAGTGGTATTCAGCAGGAGGTTTCCTTGCACATGAGACTTCATGAGGTCCAGAGTCAATGTTGAGGATGCCCAGGGTAACTTCTTCCCAACTTTATACTATTGTGCTACTACCTTTGGTGGGTCTGTCCTTTCGTTGGGACAGTGATGGTGGTGTCCGGGACATTGGCTGTAAGGTATGATTCAGTGAGTATGACCATATCAGACTGTTGCTTGTCTAGTCTCTGGGTCAGCTCTCTCAATTTTGGCACAAGCCCCCAGATGTTAATAAGGAGGACTTTGTAGGGTCAACAGGGCTGGGTGTGCTGTTGCCATTTCCAGTGCCTAGGTCGTTGTCGGGTGGCCCATTAGGTTTCATTCCTTTTTGACTTTAGTGGCTTGGTATAATTGAGTGGCTTGCTAGGCCTTTTCAGAAGGCATTTTAGTGTCGACCATATTGCTGAGGATCTGGAGTCACACCTAGGCCAGATCAAGTAAAGGACACTAGTGAACCAAATGAGTTTTTAGGGCAATGGACGAGTTTCATGGTCACTATTACTGGGACGAGCTTTAAGTTCCAAATTTATTAATTGATTTTAAATTCTACCAGCTGCCATGGTGGGATTTGAATTTATGCCCCCAGAGTATTAGTCTGGGCCTCTGGATTGCTAGTCTAGTGACATCAACACTATGCTACCACCTGAATATTTGACCAATATGAGCCATGCAGCCAGATCTTATCTGGCAATTAACAGTAATACAACCTTATTTTGAAATTAAAAGGAGGATGGACCAACTTACAACTGAGGTATGAGCCCCAAGTATAAAAATTATAGAAACATTATAAATATTGGAAGAACGCGTTGTATTTATATATTTGCCGGATTCACTTTAGCGTCACTTTTGGTAAAAATCAAATATTAGAGCTCAGCAATGGTAATTTTCCCCTTAACTGAGCGAGGTAGCTCACTAACTCTCTTATGCGAACATATGAAATAGGAGCAGAAGTAAGCCAATCGACCCCTCGAGCCTGCTCTGCCAGTCAATAAGATCATGGCTGATCTATTTGTGTTTCAAGTTCTACGTTCCATCTAACCCGATAACCTTTGATTCCCTTGCCTAACAAGAATCTATTTACATCTGCCTTAAAAATATTCATGACCCCACTTCCACTGCCTTCTGAGACAGAGTTCCAAAGTCGCACAACCCTATAAGAGAAAAAAATTTCTCCTCATCTCCGTCCTATAAGGCTGACCCCTAATTTTAAAACAATACCCTCTAGTTCTCACCCTCAGGAGGAAACATCCTTTCCATGTCCACCTTGCTAATATTGTTCAGGGTCTTATATACTTCAAACAAGTCACTCCTCACTCATCTAAACTTCAGTGGAAACAAACCCAGGCTGTCCAATCTATCCTCATAAGACAACCCACTCATTCCAGATATCAATCTAATAAAGAATAATACAGACTCGAAACATTAACTTTGTTTCTCTCTCCACAGATGCTGCCAGACCTGCTGAGTTTTGTCCAGCTCTTTTTGTTTTTATATTAATCTAGTAAATCTCCTCTGAACCGCCTCCTCAAATTTACATCCTTCTTTACATAAGGAGACCAAAACTGCACCCAGTTTCCGAGATGCAGTCTTACTAATGTCCTGTATAACTGAAGCATAACATCTTTACTCATAAGTTCAATTCCTCTCGTAATAAAGGATAGCATTCCATTAGCCTTCTTGATTACTTGTTATACCTGCATACTAACTTTTTGTGACTCATGCACAAGAACACCTAGATTCTTCTGCACCTCTGAATTCTGCAACCATTCTCCATTTAAGTAATATTCTGCTTTTTTATTCTTTCTGTCAAAGTGAACAAGCTCACATTTTTCCACACTATACTCCATCTGCCGGATTTCTGCCCACTCACTCAACTTATCTATAATCGTCTACAAACTCCTTATGACTTCTTCACACCATACTTTCCTATCTATCTTTGTGTCATCTGCAAATTTAGCTACCATGCCTTTGCTTCCCTCATCTAAGTCATTGATGTAAATTGTAAAAAGTTTAGGCCCCCACACAGATCCCTGCGGGACTCCACTCGTCACATCCTGTAAATCAGACAAAGACCCATTTATGTGTACTCTCTGTTTTCTGCTAGCCAGCCAATCCTCTGTTCAGGCTAATATGTTACCCCTTACACCATGAGCTTTGATTTTCCCCAATAGCCTTCTACTCATGGCTTAAGGTGAATGTTACTTTAATAATTGATGGATAGCTACATAAATATTTTACTGTATTAATATTTGGATTTAAAAATTAGATTCTCTACTAGAAATAAGATTGTACTTTCTAACTTTTCCTAGAACTATTAAAGTTGTATTGACTATCTCATCAAATTGTGAATTGCATATTTGGTTCTTTAATACATTTCTATTTGGCTTAGAATTTATATTGTCTCACATAGTCTTCTGTATCAATAACTTGTGAATCCCATTTCTGTACACCCTTTGGTGGAGAGGCACATTGCTGAGGAGGGATTCCCACACACTCACAATATCCAGGATATTATAATTTGGCTGAAACTTGTTAAAGAGGCTATCTGAAGACCAGTAATATTCTCAGCTGGTTCCTTTCTGTTAGGGAGAGTGAGATCAGACCTTCAGACCTATTCAGCTTATTTGGGATTTCACTTTCTGAACCTTAAGTGACAGTAATCATCTGAGAAGTACGCTTGTTTCAAGATGGTCCCTAAACGGGGTTTAATCCACTACAGTTGGCACCCAACACGTTTCTGAGTTGATAAAGAATCCTATACTTACATTCATATTTAAATATATATTTTAGATCATTACATTTGACGGGGTGTTTTACTGATAGCAGTGTTAAAACCCAGATTTAAGTCTCTAGTGACAACAAGTGCCTGATCAGGCCTGGTAGCACTTAAATCAGAACTCCCTCAAAATAACATTGTGGTTTAGAAATTTCTTATAAGGTTCATATTAATTTCTAACTAAAGTTAGGTCCTGAGGAAATGGCAAACTCTCTCAGAATTGGCCATGTCTTTCCATTAGGGAATTCAAATGATTGCTTTGTTAGGGCAAATAATCCATTTCCAATAACTCCACAAGATCAAGTCTTTGAAATAGAGGGCTTTGATGGCAATGGAGCCATTAGAACCCGGGGCATAATTGAGGCTGATTCCCCAGGAGCAGGGAATACGAAATATCTCTCTCTTTGCTTCTCTCACTTCCTTCTACACTCCCCCTCCGAACTCCATTTATTTAGTCTGGCTCTGACCTGTATTATGAGGGTAATATCAGTCATACACACCCTTTTTCTGCTTTACTTCACTCTCTATCTCTTTTGTCATCCAGAGAACTCTGGCTTTGGTTGTCCCACCTTGCCCCCTCATGAGAATATACCTTGACTGTATCTAAGCCATTCCTCTTTAAAGACAGACCACTGTTCCATTACAATCTTTGATTCCTATTAAATAAAAGAAAGATACTACAGATGTTGAAAATCGGAAATAAAAAGCCAAGTGTTGGAAATACTCAGCTGCTCTGGCAGCATCTGTGGAGTGAGAAACAGAGTTAATGTTTAAAGTCCAATATGACCCTACTTTGGCATTGTTCTTTGATTTCAATTTAACTGAGATGGATCCGTACTAAATCCATTGAATTGGTCCTCATACAATTACATATTTTTACTTCAGATTGCACTTTGCCTTTTCAGTAACTATCCTAAACCTTATGTTACACCTTGGCTCCCATCCTCCTGCCACATTAGTTAAAACCCTCCCCAAAACATTAGAAAGCTGCCCCACAAGGTTATTGGTCATGGCTCTGTTGAGATACAACCTGACTGGCTGTTTAGGTCCCACCTCCCCCAGAACTAGTCCCAATGTCCCAAGAATCTAAAGCACTCCCTCCTGCATCATCTCCCCAGGCCCATATATTCATCTGCTGTATCCTCCTATTTCTATACTCACCAGCACGTGGTACTGGAGTAATCCGGACATTATACCTTTGAGGCACTGCTTGCTAGTCTCCTTTCTTACTCCCTAAAATCTGCTTGCAGGACCTCATCCCTCTTTCTACCTGTGTAATTCTTCTTAGTCATGAAGCCCACTGTCCATTTTGGAGGCAGAAGCAACTTTAAAAAATATCTAGGTTGATACTTGCAGAAAAGTGGTTTAAAAAAACTTATTTATTGGTCCATTGTAAAGCTTTAAAGGTTAATTCATTGCATCTCAGTCAGAAAATGCAATCGAAAGGAATGTGGGTCACTGAGTCAATTCTACCTTATCTCTGATCTATGTTCCAGAAATGGTGGACTGAATGCCCTTCTTCCATAATGTAAAAATTGAGCATTATATTACTCTACTATCCATTCTAATTGTGTAGAACCTAGATTTCCAATAGCACATATGACAGGCCTAACTATAAACCTAATCTGAATACCCATTTATTTTGGTTGGAGAAGGGAGCAGATAGAGCCTGGGTAAAAGTTAATTTAGAAATTTTAATATTTGCTCAAACAGCTCAATTTCAGACCCTGCAGAAATTATTCAAATTAAGCAGTAAAGTAATCTGTGCATTTCAATAATTTAAATGCTGCAGTGCTATAATGAATCTTCAAAAGAGATTTATACATTGTTTCATAACATGAAATAGTGGATATCAGGTCTTGGATGCTTTGATGGTTTTGAGGCCACTAGGGGTCTACAAGGGAGGTTGTAAATGTTGAGATTCAACTGTCAGAAACTTTAAATGCTCTGGCTAAGAGGAAAGCATAAATCTAATATTAAGAGGCTGCTCGACTTACAAGTGGAGGGATTCACTAAAGTGAAGGATTTCTGATCACTCGCCTGCTGTTAACCATCAGGGTACTTTGTGAGCTGGTGGCAATCTACTTCCAACTTCATAAACATTTTAGCACTCTGACATTACAACAGTTTCATTGGAATGAACTTTACAATACGTTGTGATAAAAATTAAACAAATAATATGTCATAAAATGATTTGCCACTGATGGTATCATTCATACATATAGTTATGTTGATCAGCAAATGTATGGAATTCAGTCTGTGCATGATATAGGGAGTGACAAGGTAATGGAGGCAGGCTTAAAAAATGGACAATTCTCCAGGTCCGGATGATTTGTGTCCCAGACTGCTGAGGGAGGGGACCGCTGGGGCTCTGACCCAAATTTTTAATTCCTCTCTGGCCAGGGGGGAGGTGCCAGAGGACTGGAGAACAGCTATGTGGTTCCGCTATTTAAGAAAGGTTGTAGAGATAAGCCAGGGAACCACAGGCCAGTGCGTCTCATGTCAGTGGTAGGGAAACTATTGGAGAAAATTCTGAAGGAAAGAATCTCTCCTCACTTGGAGAGGCAAGGTTTGATCAGGAATAGTCAACATGGCTTTGTCAGAGAGAGGTCATGCCTGACAAACTTCATTGAATTTTTTGAGGAGGTGACCAGGGGTGTAGATGAGGATAGTGCAGTTGATGTAGTTTATATGGATTTCAGCAAAGCCTTTGACAAGATCCCACATGGGAGACTTATAAAGAAGGAAAATGCACATGGGATAAAGGGTAACTTGATGAGGTGCATTCAAAATTGGCTTAGTTGTAGGAGACAGAGGGTGATGATAGAAGGTTGCTTTAGTGACTGGAAGCCAATGTCCAGTGGCGTACCACAGGGATCTCTGCTGGATCCCCTATTATTCGTCATTTATATAAACGACATAGATGACTATGTGGGGGGTTAGGATTAGTAAATTTGCAGATGACACAAAAGTGGTTAACAGTGAGGCTGAGTGTCTTGGGCTACAGGAAGATATAGACGGGATGGTCAAATGGGTAGATAATTGGCTATTGGAATTTAACTCTGAAAAGTGTGAGGTGATACACTTTGGAAAGAGTAATTTGACAAGGAAGTATTCAATGAACAGCATGACACTAGGAAGTTCTGAGGAACAAAGGGACCTTGGTGTGTGTGTGTCCATAGATCTCTGAAGGCAGAGGGGCATGTTAGTGGGATGGTGAAAAAGGCAAATGGGACTCTTGCCTTTATCAATTGAGGCACAGATTACAAAAGTAGGGAGGTCATGTTGGAGTTGTGTAGAACCTTGGTGAGGCCACAGCTGGAGTACTGTGTGCAGTTCTGGTCGCCACATTATAGGAAGGATGTAATTGCACTGGAGGGGGTGCAGAGGAGATTCACCAGGATGTTGCCTGGGATGAAACATTTAAATTATGAAGAGAGGTTGGATAGACTTGGGTTGTTTTCATTGGAGCAGAGAAGGCTGAGGGGCGACCTGATTGAAGTGTACAAGATTATGAGGGGCATGGACAGGGTGGATAGGGAGCAGCTGTTTCCCTTAGTTGAAGGGTCAGTCACGAGGGGACATAAGTTCAAGGTGAGGGGCAGAAGGTTTAGGGGAAATGTGAGGAAAAACTTTTTTACCCAGAGGGTGGTGATGGTCTGGAATGTGCTGCCTGGAAGGGTTTCCTCACATCCTTTAAAAAGTACCTGGATAAGCACTTGGCACATCATAACATTCAAGGCTATGGGCCAAGTGCTGGTAAATGGGATTAGGTAGGTAGGTCAGGTGTTTCTCGTGCCGGTGCAGACTCAATGGGCCGAAGGGCCACTTCTGCACTGTGTGATTCTGTGATTCTGTGAAAATCAGTGTCAGATGACTGTTTAACTCTTGAAGCATTATTCTCATAATTGGTCCCTAACAACTTTGGTTTCCAGACATAAGCTCTGTTTCCATGATAAGACAATACTTCTGCAAAGCACCATTCATAGGGAATTTTAGTTGGGCCTCTAATTTCTCAACCTCTGTTCCCAAACAATGTCCAATGCAAGTTTTGCCCGATGGCAGAATCAACCTTTGTAGTGATGACCTAGCCAGTTAGTGGCCCATTTATAAGACGTGGTAATGGGAGGGATTCAGAAAACAGCGCAAAGAGTTTGGTGTGTACCACTGTTAACAACTTACAAGGCAAATTGATCACACAAAAGGCTACTGACACAGTAGCCAACTGGACTCTCCTGTGCTATTTTGCACTGAGAGCCAAGGAAAGTGCAGTGAGAATAGCCAAGGATCTTTAAGGGGCACTGTTAGAAAAGTGAGGGTTAATTTTTTGGGAATTGCAGCAGAAATTTGTGCATTTGTAAGCAATAGATGTCTTGAGTAAATAATGTCTAAAGCGGCTTATCACATTGGCCATAACAAAACCTGAATCCCAACAATGTCTGATTGTGCTAGGTCCAGGCTTACTGACAACAGCACATTCAGCAGCTTTTGCAAGCCTGAAAATAATAAATAAGCCTTTTTTAACTGGATTGATACAAAATCTGCCTTCACATAATCTTGAGGACCTACATGTTGTGATAGTTGCTGACTATTTCACAAATTCGACATGCAACCTACATTCATAGAATAGGTCATTTGACATGCATTTGGGCCATTTGAGGAAGGTAGCATATAGTGTCTGTGGAACCAGACCCGGACAAGAGTCACTGGCTCTTTGAGTGGAATTATGTGAGAAAAATCATAGGAAGAAAAACATCAAAAATATGTCTCTTCTTTACACTTTTACGATACTGTTGCAGACTTGGAAACATTGATATTAAAATTAAAATATTGTAATTACTCCTGACATTTCAAGTACCTTCATTACTGTAACATGGAATTTCTTTCAATGATAGAGATTGTTAGCTGGAGACCATTTTTGCTAAACTAGCCAGTGCAGGGAGACAGGAATTCTTGGATCTGCTGGCAGTCTAAAGGTTAATTCAAAAACTCACCCATTTAAGTAGAGTCTAATTGAAGGTTACAATGAAGCCTTTGGCTGTCTCATGAGAAAAGGTTAAAAGATGATAAGGCGGTGAGTGCCTCATGACAGCAAATTCCTAGTATTACTGCTGACAGTCATTAATGTACGCTGAAGAGTGAGTTTCACGGTACAGTACCTCCAGTAACACATTCCAGGGTGAAAGAGATGTCATCAATTGCAATATCTGTGAGGTCATCTCCACCCACTTCAGCTTCAAACACAACTTTAAATGGATAGTTATTGGAAATGAGCACATTGGCATAAATCCAGTTGTCCTCCTTGTTCCCAGTCACTGACCACATCAATAAGGGCATTCCATGCTCACTAACACTGTATACCTGGAAGAGAGAAATATTTCCTAAACATTACTCTGCTGACAGAAAGCAGAATGGATCTTCTCATTTTTCATTTTTGGATCACTGCTTTAAGCACAGTTTATCTCACTTCTCAGCTGCTTACCTTAGAAATAAGCGCTTCTGAAAAATCACTGGCGATGTCAGTCATATTTTGTGGGAACTGTGAACTTGGAAGTAGTGAACCTGAACACGAGACCAAACGCAGACCAGGTGACTGCTTTGCAGAACACCTTTGGTCTGTCTGCAAGCATCACCCAGACCTCCCTGTTGCTTGCCATTTTAACACTCCACCCTGCTCTCTTGCCCACATGTCTGTCCTTGGCTTGCTGCATTGTTCCAGTGAAGCTCAACGCAACTGGAGGAACAGCACCTCATCTTCTGACTAGGCACTTTACAGCCTTCCAGACTGAATACTGAGTTCAACAATTTTAGATCTTATGCTCCCTCCTCCATCCCCACCCTCTTTCCGTTTCTTCCCCCTCCTTTTTGTTTCTTCCAATAATTTATATAGATTTTTCTTTTCCCATCTATTTCCATTATTTTTAATGTATTCCACCGATCATTTATCCATACTTTTTATGCCCTTTTAGTCTTATTTCACCCCACCCCCACTAGAGCTATCTGTACCTTGCTTGTCCTGTTATGCTTTCTTAATTAGCACATTCTTTTAGATAATATCACCACCTTCAACACCTCTTTGTTTCTTTTGTCTGTGACGTCTTTTGGTTATCTCCTCCTATCACTGCTTGCTTGTCCCAACAACCAACAACCACCCTTCTCTCTCCCCCCCCCTTAAACCAGCTTATATTTCACCCCTCTTCTATTTTACTTAGTTCTGTTGAAGGGTCATGAGGATTCTAAACATCAACCGTACTCTTCTCCGCCGATGCTGCCAGACCTGCTGAGTTTTTCCAGGTATTTTTTATTTTTTTATTTTTTGTTCTGAACACGTCCTCATTTTATTTTTGTGTCAGGCCAACAATTATGAATGGACAGGCTCCGAGAAAATATAATCAAATTGCTATGTATGCATCTTTGCTTACTTTAGGGGAAGCCAGCATTTCAAATTGGCCCCTCATTGCAAGCATCCACTCCAGGTAGAGTTTCATTTGACAGAAGCACAGATTAGAGAACTGGACATGGAGTCAGTGCATCCAATTCGTGGGACCCAAATATTTCAGCCATTAAAATCAATAGAAAATGGAAATGCAAAAGAAAACCAGTTTGTGAATTATAACAAATGGATTCTAACATGCAGCAGAATAGGCTTCTAAACTTATATGATTTTTGAAATAAAATCTATTAATCTAAAAAGTTGAGACAGAGGATAGCTTTCTCAGAGCCCTCCTGTGTAGCCAGCGCATATCAGAAAATAGAAGATGATCTTTTTTGTTGCACATTGGTAGCTGGCAGGAACCTGGAAATCTATCCAGGGTTCTAGTTCTGACATCTTTTAAAAGCCTTGGGTCACAATTTGTCATTGTTTATAAATAAAATCAGCGCAGCCACTAAGGGCAATGGTCTTTTCCAGTGTTGACAATTCAGCTTAGATGGTCTAGCCTAGAAATGTGAAAATTGCACCCGTACGTACATGAGCAAGGGACCAAACTGACTGTACACGTGCCTGTCCATGTGGGTGTAGAGACCATTGTGAAATTGGTCCTGGAACTCATTATAATGGGTCAGTCATGCAGCCAACATTACTCATGCGGCTTAATAGTGAAGTGTTTGTTTCGGTGGAGGAGGTAGGAAATTGGGGTTTTTTGTGACAACTTGAAGACAACCAGCACCTTTGAAAAGGGGAGCCTATTGTGGCTGCTGACAGGAGGCAACACTTGTAAAGAGGGAAATGGAATCAAGACCTATTGGTCAAGCCCTCAGGTTCTCTGCTGCCATTTTCAAGGCACAGGACTAGCTGGTGTACAGGAGGGAAAAGATCCTGTTCTCCTCGGGGTCAGAGAGCTCTCCAGGCAGCTCCTCTGTCGCTAGTGGTAAGAGATAGCTGAGAAGGTCAACTGAAGGCTCTCATGAAAGGTCATTGGCCTGAAACGTTAACTCTGTTTCTTTCTACACAGATGCTGTTTGACCTACTGAGTTAGTTGCAACATTTTTTGTTTTTTAATTTAGATTTCCAGCATCAGCAGTTTTTTGCTTTCATATTAGGGTTTGATTTGCTGCTACTTTTCTTCCAGGAACGTCTACCTTGAAGTTCTGCTCTTCCTTCTGATGGGATTTCTATTTGTCTTTTTCACCTGGTTCACCTTCATTGCTTTCTATTTTCCGTCTCAATTTTGATCGGGTATTTACCAAAAATGGCTTTCACAGCCACATCTCCTTCCTCAGAAACTGTCTTCACAGGAATTCCTACTGAAAATCAACCCTTTGGGTGGAGTTTAATTTATGCCCACCGCCTGGGGGGATGGGGGGTGCGTTGATGGAGGTGGCTTTGGTGGTGGTGGTGGCGGTGGGGTGGCCGGGTGCATTTAATCAGACCAGACGGTGGCAAGTGGAGACCTCGCCATATTTCCACCTTTGCCCAGGTTTAGTCCATGGTGGGAAGGCTGCTGGACAACCTTCCCTCCCCGCCATCAATTCAGGGTCTTAAGTGGGCAATTAATGCCTCCTTAAGGGCCTTATTCTGCTGCCGCTGGTATTCACTCAACTGTTTACAGCTGCTTCTTCAATGATCTTCCTTCCATCACAAGGTCAGAAGTGGGGATGTTCGCTGATAATTGCACAATATTCAGCACCATTTGCGACTCCTCAGATATTGAAGCAGTCCATGTCCAAATGCAGCAACATCCAGGCTTGGGCTGACAAGTGGCAAGTAACTTTCATGCCACCCAAATACTAGGCAATGACCATCTTCAACAAGAGAGAATTTAACCATCGCCCCTTGACATTCAATGGCATTACCATCACTGAATCCCTGACTAGCAACATCCTGGGGGTTACCATTGATCAGAAACTGACCTGGACTAGCCATATAAATACTCTGGCTACAAGAGCAGGTCAGAGGCTGGGAATCCTGTGGCAAATAACTCACTTCTTGACTTCCCAAAGCCTGTCCACAAGGCACAAGTCAAGAGTGTGATGGAATACTCCCCACTTGCCTGGATGAGTGCAGCTCCAACAAGACTCAAGAAACTTGACATCGTCCAGGACAAAGCAGCCCGCTTGACTGGCATCCCTTCTACAAACATTCACTCCATGCACCACCAATGTACAGTAGCAGCAGTGTGTACCATCTACAAGATGCACTGCAGGAATTCACCAAGGGTCCTATGACAGCACCTTCCAAACCCACGACCATTACCATCTAGAAAGACAAGGGCAGCAGACACATGGGAATACCAGTACCAGGAAGTTCCCCTCCAAGCCACTCACCATCTTGGAAATATATTGCTATTCCTTTGTTGTCGCTGGGTGAAAATCCTGGAACTCTCTCCCTAACAGCTCCATGGACTGCAGCGGTTCAAGAAGGCAGCTCACCACCACCATCTCAAGGATAATTAGGGATGGGTAATAAATGCTGGCCCAGCCAGCGAGGCCCACATCCCATGAATAAATGAAACAGCAAGCAAGGGTCACATCATGATGGAAGCCTGAAAAGCAAGCCCTTTCGGGGTTGCTTGCAGGCTCCCAGCAGGAGTCTCTCATTCAAAGGCAGTCAGTGCCTGATAAACGGACCTGGCATCAGGAAGGGAGGGGTGCTGCTGAGAGCCAGCCACCTGCCTATGCTGCCAAATTGTCTTTCTCTTCCCCTGCAGCCCAGGGTATGGGAGAGCTGGGATGCACAATGTGCAAAACACCGGGGCTCTTGTCCTAGGGGCCCGGGTTCAAGTCTTCCTTTTCTATACAAAAAATCGATGCCGTGGATAATTAGTTAACCATTTCGCTAATAAGTCAACTCTTATTTCCTGTCTCCTCCTACTTACGTCCTCCGCCAGTGACAAGCAGGTGTGAGGGGTGGAGCATCGCAGGGAGGGTAGGGGAGTTGCACTTGATTGACGTGAGGCTGTGGCTTTCCACTGGTCGGTGGTGCTCTCCATCAATTGAACACCTGCATAGGATTGGTTGGGCTGATGTGGGCGGGCATGCACATGCGGCTGGTGGAAGTGTTAAAGCGCTGGATACAACACCAAGCACTGGGAAGGCAAAATGTAACTGCGAATCTGCAAATTTGGGTAGTTCCTTTGGACTTTACACTTACTGCTTTGTGTGGACCAGGTGTGCAGATTTTGGAATTTAAAAAGAGATCATATTTGATTTGCTACTTTTCCTCTAAAGTTCCTCACCTATTTTGGCCAATAGAATATAACTCGCTGTTACATTCCTACAGCGCCCCTGCATATTCCGAGTAATTTGGAATTATATTTTGAGGTGATGTGGTTATTTTTAAACACCAGTTGGACAATACTGTTTAGTACATTTTAAGGGATCCTGAAATTCTAGCTCCTGCTTGGTAACCATTGATTGTGGCACAGACTTTAATTCGAAACCTGCAACTTTGAAAGCCCTCACTGGACTGGCTCTTAAAACTAAATAAAAACTGCTCTATTGTTTAAAAGAAACAAATTACAGGCCCTCCAGCGATTACTGCAGTTATTTTATACATTTGGATGGTTTGTGTTACGGAAGCATTTTATAGAACCCAAGCAGCAGAACCCAGGACATTGTTTAATGAATAAAAATGCACTGCATTTCCCTTTGAATCTGTGGTACAGTTAGTTAGAAAATTCATAGCATGCATAATTTATCCGATGTAGTAATCCACTTTTTAGATTCCGTGGTGTGTGGCTCTCTTTGTGTGGAAGGATGGTTCTTGACTCTAAATTGCAAAGGTTAAATCTTACAAACGACAGATGGACTGCCATTCACCTTACTTTGAGCAAGAGGATATGAAGTGAAAGGTCCAGCTGTTCAAATGATTTCCAGAAAGATTTTTGGACAAAGCATGAAAATGAACATGGTGCAGAGTGCTTTGATGAGCAATTGTTGAATCATTGCCATTTATTGTATAATTTAACATAGCACATTCAATTGAAATAAAATTGGCATTGTGTACTAATTAATTGAAATTCTAGAACAAGCAAAACTGTCAAACTTCAATCATTTAAAATTGTTACATATTGTGGTCAGTGGGCCAGGAAACAGGAGAAGCACCAGGGCCCCATAATTTCTCTCCCTGCCCCTGCTGCAACACCCCCCATCCCATAGAGCCCCTCCCACCATCACATGGGTCCCTCGGCAATCATGGGCCTCGGATGGGTGTCGTACTGGCAGCAGCCATCGCCTCCCCGGTGGCATTGCTGAGCAATGAAAAGCTGATTGGCCAGCAGCTCTCAGTGGGTGGGACTTCTACCTCTGCGGTCCTTGATCACGCTGCTGGGTTGTTGTGCCTGATTGGCTCTTAATTCAGCAGGCCTTCCCGAAAAGAAGCATTGGGTAGCTCTCGCCAAGCCTTTAGCCTGCAGGCAAGACCCCCCATCACCTCCATTAAGTACCACCCATCGTGTTTCAAATTCACCCATGAATACAGATATCTCCTTGGCATTCAGAATTTCCGAAACTGATGTTCTTTCCGTACCCTGAGATCCATACTCAACACCATTTGCCATCACAAGTATATACTCGACTTTTTTTCTTTAGCAGCACTGATTCATTCTTTCTCAAAGCTGTCCTGGTGCAGTTTCATCAAATCCTTTGTCTCATCTGACCCTTTAACAAAATCATTTTCTCTTCCTTTCAGATGTGAAGGATTGCAAGCGTCAACAATTCATGGGTAGTCACGCCCCTCCAGATCGTTCTTCCCCTTCACTTCCCTCTGATCACATTTCTTCTGTAGCATAAGGGTATAGGAATATATATAGGAATAATGGAGGGCTGAGTACAGTACCACCCACAGAGTGATGTAAGAGAATACATGACCCACAGCTGGGGGTCATTGTAGTGTTGGACAGAACCATGTATAGAAGCAAGCATGGAGGCAGCTCCCAGCTGTACCTATGTATATCATTTCTAGTAGTTAATAAATACTTACTTTTGAACTACCTAAGACTACAAATACCTTAATAAGACCTACTGAACTACGTGGCAGCGGATGGAACAACTCAAAATCTCGCAGAGACTGTAGAAGAAAATTAAAATCCTGGAAAACTGAAGGAAAAATCAAAGAAGCATTGTGACCTGAGGTAAAGCTCAAGGAGCGAGGTCACAAAGGATATTGCCAGAGAATAACTCCAAAGAAGGGCTTAGAAATTGAAGGCATAAATTAAATTCCTAATTGCAGCAGGACAGATTAACAAGGAGCAGGAGTAGCCATTCAGCCCCTCAAGCCTGCTGCACCATTTAATAAGATCATGGCTGATCTGATAGTAACCTGAAATCTGCATCCCGCCTACCCCTAATAACCTATCACTGCTTTGTTTACCCAGAATCTATCCACCTCTGCCTTAAAAGTATTCAAAGACTCTGTTTCTACCGTCATTTCAGGAAGAGAGTTCCAAAGACTTACAAACATCTGAGTGAAAAAACTTTACCTCATCTCTGTTTTAAATGAGCGACCTGTTATTTTTAAACAGTGACCCCTAGTTCTAGATTCTTCCACAAAAGGAAACATTCTATCCATATCCACCCTGTCAGGAGACTCCATTGAATCCCATGGAAGTCCAGCTTCAATACCCAGAGTTCACAGAGCTAGCAGACCCAGCAGGAGTGAGCTAAAAATTTTAAATTCCTGGACAACACAAGTCCTGAAAAAAGTTAAATACTGCAGTGGTCAGAAATTATTATTTAAATCACAGTCCAAGAAACCTGATTCTTTAGTCGACTCCTGAACACGTGGCAGCCAAGCTTACTCCGAACAAAGAAAAAATTAATTAAAAGTTAATCCCGACTGTGTAGGCAGCTTAAAAACCCAGCAAAAGCCAGGATTCAATGTTTCCAAGGCCCGAGAACATTGCGCTAAAGCAGGGAAGACTCAAACCAATCAATCTGGGCAGCCGTAGTTGAAAAAATTTAAACAGTGAGATTGAGGAGCCTGGCAAAACCACAAACACAGGAAAACCCTTTGTTTGTGATGAAGCGTACAGCAGCGTTATCTTGGATTTTCAAAAATCTCTTAAAGCTGAACATGCAATTTAAAAATTTTACCATGAATCAGAAATCCACTCTTCCAGATCAATTTTGGGGACAAAATTAGGGATCCTGGAGAAAGAGATTCCTTAGATATATGATTGCTTCATGTCTGGATAAAAAGACAGAAGCTGAACAGGTTAACACACTGCTTTATTCAGTAGGCCTGATAGGCAATGACATAATAGCTAGACAATTAATCAACGAATCGTCTGAAAAATTTGATGAAGTTTTAAAATCATTTGACGCTTATTTTAATATCAGAAGTAACAAAAACCTTGAAAGGGCTAAATTTAATAAATGTGACCATCAGCCAGGACAACCTGTTGACTCCTTCATTAATGAGCTATACAAAATGCTGAAGCCTGTGCTTATGGTGGACTGAAATCTGAGCTAATCAGGGAAAGAATACTCATAGGAGTGGCGGATGATGATCTCTCAGACATGCTTCAAGCAAAGGAAGAATAAAGCCATCCAGATTGTCAGGCAATCTAAAATCTGTTTGCAGTGCTGATCCATATTAAGGGGAGAAAGCAAACGGTGGTACAAAGTAAATCCCACTGTTCAGTTAGTGAAACAGCACAGAGACAGGGACACTCCAGGCCACCCCAGAAGGAAAAACAGTTTGGACCAGTACCCTTATTTCCTAGTTCTTACTGGTGTTCCATTTTAAAGTATACAAGCCCAGTTCAGACCAGTATTCTTATATCCCAGTTTTTACTGTTTCTTCGTTCCGGAAAAGAAAGCAATATCCTAACTGACCAGTAGAGCAACCATGTCAGTGCTCCATGGGACCATGTCATCTGCTGCCATCTCTTAAGATAACAGCATGTTTTCCCTTCCACCATCCTCTTTACAGGCCCCTGGCTAATGCCACACAGCCAAATGCTGAGATGCTGCAGGCTGCAGTCAGGTCATCAGGTGCCCTCAATGAAAGCCACACACAAAACAGGCACTAAGGGTCTTTCTTAACTATCGCGGTTAATTGTTATTAAAATCTGAAGTGATTTGTTCAAGTAAAGTATTTGTTGTGCCTTTTTAGCAGCAGAACCTCCGTCTGATTGAAATCTTGGGTGAGGTGGTTATTTGGCCAGCACAAGGGAATTCCTTGTCTAGTCATTGCTTTTGGCCTGGTCTTGGATCTATTGAACAGTCCACATGCTGGGAGAAACAATACACAAAGATCACCTGGTTGAGAAATGTGGGGCTCACCTTGAGGGAGAGTGGTGTCCATCCTGGGTCCCTCAAACATTTTCTTTAATTACCTAATTTTGTAAGTGTGCTAATCTGTCACCAATTTTAATATTCTGTCCCATGTTTATGCCCTTTCCACCATACCAGTCACCTAAGTGAAGCTATAGCGCCATGATAGCTACCAGGAGAGATCACATTAGAGAATCTTGCCCTGAGCTCCGACAATTCCCAGCAGGTGGATTCCAGAACTTACACTGCAGTTGTGGACTTGCAGTGTTTGGGCCCCAGGTGTTTATTTTTTTGCCTGTAGTCATTTTATCTGGCCTGATTTGTCCAGCTTGGCAAAGGGGCCCAAAGAATCCACAGGGCTAGGACAAAAATGCATTTCCTGAGGACGTTCAATCAATTTTCTGCATCTTTATACTTCTTTCAACTGCTTCTAATTCATAATTCATGTGTTGCTTTCAAGGATCTTGATCAGAGTTCCTTTGGAATAATGAATGCCTACAAATCTATCTTAATTACCAGCATTAACCTTTTTTATGTTACTGTAACACAGTGAGCTATATCAGTGGAACCATCCACCAATAAGCATCCCTCGTTGATGTCAGTTGAGTGACTATGTGTTAAGTACAACTCATAATGACTTGCAGTAAGTGCTACAGCTGTACAGGGCCTTTAGTGGAACTACATCTGGGGCACTGTGTTCAGTTTTGTCTCCTTACTTAAGAAAGGATATAATTGCATTAGAAGCAGTTCAGAGAGGGTTCACTTGACATATTAATGAGATGAGGGGTTAATCAATGTGGAAAGGTTGAACAGGTTGGGACTATTGGAGTTTAGAAGAATGAGAAGTGATTTTATTGAAACATGTAAGATTCTGAGGGGACTTGACAGGGTGGGTGCTGAAAGGATGTCTCTCCTTGTGGGGAGTCTAGAATTAGGGGATACAGTTTAAAAATTAGGGGGTTCCTTTTTAGACTGAAATGAGGAGAATTTATTTTCTCTCAGAGGGTCATTAGTCTGGAATTCTCTTCCCCAGAGAGCAGTAGAGGCTGGTTCACTGAATATATTCAAGGCTGAGTTAGATAGATTTTTGATCAATAGGGTTACGGAGAGGGTGGGGGCAGCAGGCAGGAAGTGGTGTTCAGGCCAGAATCAGATCAGCCATGATCTTATTGAATGGCAGACAGGCTTGATGGATTGAATGGCCTGCTCTAACTCTTGTGTTCTTGTTCTTCTGATCTGATGACATTAATTTCTCCTACATTGCAGGAATGGTTGAAATAATGTTTGTAAATAATTTTACTTGCCAAGTTCCATTCCCTAGAATAGTATTTCCCAAAAGCACACAATCATAAATAAGTATCATGAAATTGTGTTACAGTACTTTATCCAAATAAGACAAGGAAAACAAAACCGTTCAAAAGCGGATGCTGAAAACCTGAAATAAAAGCAGCAAGTGCTGGATATACTCAGCAGGTCTGGCAGCATCTGGGGTGAGAGAAACAGAGTTAATGTTTCAGGTCGTGACCTTTTACCAGAACCTGTCATTGTAAAACCAAGTTTTAAAAAAACTTAGGAGCTTTGTTCTGTGGATTCTCAGCCATTGGGAGCTGGTTGGCACTTTCCCAGCTAAAGGTAGTTACAAATAACATAGGCAGGAGGACTAGAGTTAACAGAGAGTGAAAACATATTTGTTTATTTGGGAAAACTGGTAATCCGGTCACTATGTTGAAAGGACAATGTACTAATTCTTTGCGCCACACTACCTACTGGAGTTTCAGGATATTAATACTTGTCTGATTAAATTTTAGGATCAGTCAACGACTGTACTTCTTTAAATGTTTCCCTTACCTTTAGAGTTCCCATTTCTTTTGAACCATAAGTATAGTACCAGAATCGCAGATGACAGACTCCAACACTTGCTGGAAATGGATGGGTGGTGGCTACTCTTGCAATGTCACCTTCACGCTGAGCTGCAGAATTAACGTACAGCAACATTCCCCCAATCCCTTCAAAAGAAACAAATAGCATTGCGTATTTATTGAATTTCTCAGCATCAGTAAAGCTGGCAAGCTACAATTGGCAGATCACGAGCAGCACAAATTTATATTGTTCTGTTTGCTTGCATGCAAATATTATACAATAAGTCTCCTTCATGTTCATATCAACAGTAAAAAGACATCACTCACATCGCCCTCATAAAAACATTAATCTATGCCTAGCACTGTGAGCTAGGGAACTCACTGAAAAGAATAATTATCCACTTCATCAGGAAAGCAGGAATTGACATATGAATTCCCATATTAATGAAAATCCTACAGATTAATGAATTTTCCCTGTCTTGTGGAACATAGAGCAGGTGTGTTTAGAATGTTGAAGGAAAGAAAGCCATAGTGTTTTCTTTGTAGCATGTTGGAGGAACTTCATTTGCACAATGTGAAACAAAATCATTTTTGTGCCTAAATATCTTTGTCTGAATTTTTTCCTTCTTCCCCAGTTTCCCTAGTTTAGTGTTTTGTTCGGGGGTAATATAGCTCGGGGGAGTGAGTTGGCCATTGCCCCCCAATTAACCAGTGCCCCACAGCAGAATTGTTGCTTTCTATGTCTCTAGAGTTACATGTGAAACTTAATGATTTGGTGTTTTGTCTATACAGCACAGAAGCAGGCCATTTGGCCCAACTAGACTCTGCTGATGTTTATGTCCAACACGAGCCTTCTTCTACTCTAATTCATCCCGTTCCATCAGCATATTTTATTCCTTTCTCCCTCATGT
The DNA here is from genome assembly GCF_017639515.1 of Carcharodon carcharias. NCBI lineage: Eukaryota > Metazoa > Chordata > Chondrichthyes > Lamniformes > Lamnidae > Carcharodon > Carcharodon carcharias. The sequence goes on from NC_054469.1 coordinate 63,116,988, forward strand.
GCTTATCCAGCTTCCCCTTAAAGGCATTTATGTTATTTGCCTCAACTACTCAATATGGTGCCAAGGTCCATATTCTAACCTGGGTAAAGAAGTTGCCTCTCAATGCCCTCTTTTGAGGTTGCATTCCCCTGACAGCAAGTTAGTAACGCTGCTTCAGTTTCTCGTTAACTAATTAACATCTTCATTGTAAATAGCATCACCTCTGAGGCATCCCATCTGGCCAATTGCATCAAGTGCTTGACCATGACCTCCAGGGAGATCCTGATGTCTGTGTGGCTGTTGTTGCCTGGGGAGTTAGCCAGGCACACCATGTTGCAAGGTACAAAGTACGTGACCAAGCACATCAACTCTAAGAAAGAAAATGTGATTTCTTTCTGGAAATATCAGTAGAACCAAGACTGTCTATAACCACCCATAAAATTGTGTACAATAGTCAGTTGTAAATAGCTTGAAAGTTCTCTAAACCCCTTCACAAAAGATTGTGAAGTTCATAGGTTTTTCTAAAACAGTTTCATCTTGCTCTTTGGGTTATCCTGGGATTTACTATCCTCACAGTCCTTCTAAATCAATCTTCTAATTGCTGAAAACTCAATTCTATTTCTTCCAATTGGATTCACCATAAACCATGACTTCTGACTGTTCCCTTTCCACTGCAAAATCAAAAGCATTGTTAAAATGAACTAAAATAATGCAAATTGAAGTTAAAATACAATAAAAATGAATGTGAAAATTTCAGTTCCTGTGCCTCAATGACTGCTACTAACCTAACGGTTGTACTCTCCTGGCCTTTAACTCCAGTGGTCCCAAGCTACGGGGTTCATGTTACTTATCATTGTCTTTCTAGGGTCTGCCTTGTTACAGCTGTGCATTGCCAAGCAAAGCTATGCCTTTCAATAGTAATATTGTGTAACGTGCAACACAACAATTATTTTGTCAACTTGCTCCAGGCTATTGTGTAGCAACAGCAGAGCACTCCAGGTGTTGGAAAATGTCTTTAGCTGGCCAAAGGTCTGCTCTGTTTACATTTTTACTTCATGAATATAAACTTTTATTTGTTTTTTTTTCTTGTGAGAGAAACACATGAGATCCTAATTGTACATTGTCCCTTACAAAAATAAGAGTGGTACTGACAAATCTAGACCTCCTTGGTTGTCTAGAGGAATACAGGGGAAGATCAAACAGAAAAATAAAGCATACGATAGGCACAAAGAACTAAACACTGTAGATAGCCTAGACAAATATAGGAAGTGCAGGGACAGAGTAAAAAAGGAAATAAGAAATTCAAAGAGAGGCATGAAAAACGATTAGCAAGTAAAGTTAAGTATAACCCAAAGATGTTTTACCAGTACATTAATGCTAAAAGGTTAGTTAAGGAAAAAGTAGGACCTATCAGAGATGAAGATGGAAACTTGTGTGTAGATGTGGGAAGGGTTTTGAATGAATATTTTGTCTCTGTGTTTACAAAGGAAAGGGAGGATGTAGATATAGTAGTCCAGGAGGAACACTGCGAGATATTGGACGGAATAGTCATAAAGCGAGAGGAAGTAGTCGAAGGGTTGAAATCCTTGAGAGTTGGTAAGTCACCAGGGCGAGATGGATTGTTTCCAAAACTGCTGAAGGATGTCAGGAAGGAGATAGCAGGTGCTCTGAGGATGATTTTCCAATCTTCACTAGATACAGGGGAGGTACCGGAGGACTGGAGAAATGCAAACGTAGTTCCATTGTTTAAAAGGGGATCCAAGGAAATGCCAAACAATTATAGGCCAGTTAGTCTTACATCGGTGGTGAGCAAATTAGTAGAATCAATCCTGAGGGATAGGATTAACTGTTATACGGAAAGGCATGGACTAGACAGGGATGGTCAGCATGGATTTGTTAAAGGAAGGTCTTGCCTCACAAATTTGATTGAATTCTTTGAGGAAGTGACAAGAAGGGTTGATGAAGGTAGTGCAGTGGATGTTGTGTACATGGATTTTAGCAAGGCATTTGACAAGGTCCCACATGGCAAATTGGTCAGGAAAGTAAAAGCCCATGGGATTCAGGGTAATGTGGCAAACTGGATAAAAGGTTGGCTTTGTAACAGGAAACAAAGGGTAATGGTTGATTGATGCCCTTGTGAATGGAAAGTTGTCTCAAGTGGTGTTCCACAGGGCTCGGTGTTGGGACCCTTGCTGTTTGTATTATATATTAACGATTTGGACGTGAACGTGGGGGGGCATGATTGGGAAATTTGCAGATGACACAAAGATTGGCCGAGTATGGATAGTTCAGAGGATAGCCATAATCTCTAAAATGATATAAATGGACTGGTGGAGTGGGCGGTAAAGTGGCAGATGGATTTTAACATAGAGAAGTGTGAGGTCATGCATTTAGGGAGATGAAACAGTTACAGGGATTACAAAATAAATAGGAACAAATGGGAATAAGAGGGGTAGATGAAGTGAGAGATCTTGGCATACAAGTACACAGATCCCTGAAGGCAGCAATTCAAGAAGACAAGGTTATAAAGAAGGCATATGGAATACTATCCCTCACTGGCAGAGGTATAGAATATAAAAATAAGGATATAATGTTGGAATTGTATAAAACGCTGGTGAGGCCACAACTGGAGTATTGTGTGCAGTTCTGGTCACTACATTACAGGAAGGACGTAATAGCTCTGGAGAGAGTGCAGAGGGGGTTTCCAAGAATGTTGCCAGGGTTAGAAAAGTGTAGCTACGAGGAGAGATTGGATAGGTTGGGGTTATTTTCCTTAGAACAAAGAAGGCTGAGAGGTGACTTGATCGAGGTGTACAAAATTATGAGGGGAATAAATGGAGTGGACAAGATAAAATTGTTTCCCTTGATGGAGAATTCTAGAACCAGGAGACATAGATTCAAGATAAGTGGCAGAAGGTGTAGGGGGGACATGAGAAAGAACTTTTTTATGCAGAGGGTAGTGGGTGTCTGGAATTTGCTGCCCAAGTTGATGGTAGAAGCAGAAACTTTAAACTCTTTTAAAAAGTACTTGGATCTGCACCTAAAGTGCTGTAAGCTGCAGGGCTATGGGCCAGGTGCAGGAAGGTGGGATTAGAAAGGACACCTGGGTGACCTCGGGCCGGCATAGACAAGATGGGCCGAATGGCCTCCTTCTGTGCTGTAACTTTTCTATGGTTCTATGGAGAGTTCAGCAAATGGGTTATTGAGCAAGGGTTGAAGAGAATATTTTAGGTCTTGTGACATTATGAGTCATTGCTTAGCCTTGGACCTTCAAATAATCATGCCAGAAATGAAAGCATCACGACTGCTTTCAGGATAGTGGTCATTCCTGGATATAAAGTTGTATCTGTCAAATGGATCTCTTTTCTGTTCATGAAGGCTATTGGATGGAGGTAGGGGTTTATTTGCTTGCATGCATGACATCGATAATGTTTGCAATTTGGGGAAACCTGCCATGTCAGTGCTATCTTGTTCTAAGGGTAAAATAAGGGAAGAGTTTACACTGCAGGAATTTTACATCATGCCAGTTAGGACCTGGGTGGTGGTATTCTCCTCTTTCAGTTATGCTAAATACCTAATACAAATACTAGGCTGAGATGCCAGTGAGAAAAGGTTGCATTGTTGGAGATATTATCTTTCAAACCAAGATTCTGTCTGCCTGTGCAGGTGGAAATAAAATATTCTATGGTTCTATGGTGTTGTTTATCACCTGTCCTCTTCAATGTCTATGCTGAAGCAACGATTAAAGAAGCTTCTGAAGACACAGAATATGGTGTTAAGATTGGATGGGAAATGATAACATCAGTTTGATTTGCAGGTGACAAAGCACATGTAGCAAGCACAGAAGATGGATTACAAGATATACTAGTAACAGCTGGCATGAATTTGGAATGAAAATGAACATTGACAAAACAAAAGTGCTGCAAATCACAAAATCACCAAGATATATTCATATATTCATAGATGTAAAAGAACTAGAACAGGTGCAAGAGTTCAAGTATTTAGAAAACATAATGTCTGCAAATGGAATGCATATCAAATAAATAAGAATACGGATAGCAATGGGAAAGGCTGTATTTAGTAAGCTAACCAGAAAGCTGAATAAACAACTCAAGAAGCGACTTGTGAAGAGCTTGATTTGGAATGTGGTTCTGCATGTGTGTGAGACTTGGACCTTCTGGAAAGAGGACAGCAACTTGCTAAATAGCTTTGAAACTTGGGTTTGGAGGAGAATGGAAAGGATCTGCTGGACAGAAAAACTAACAAATAATGAAATGCTGAGGAGAGTGAATGAACAAAGACATTTGCTGAATGCAATTAAGACAAAGTCTGGGTAGGTTACATTTTAAGAGATGCTATGGCAGGAAGATTTCAAGGAAAAAGAGGGGAGGAAGGAAGAGAATATCAATGTTGGATGGCTTGATAATTGAAGGAAGTTATTGGCAAATTTAAAGAATGGCATAGGATGGAGAGATATGGAAAGTATTTTTTGAGTTAAGCATTTGATAGAAAGCACTTTAGCACATCCTGGAGACATGAAAGGTGCTTTAAAGATGGAAGTTGTTTCTCTCTATCACCTATTTTCTGCAGCAATGTAATCCTGATTGGATCTTTTTTTGTATATATCCCATACTGAAAGCATTGACAGTTCCTAACAGAGTTTTGTCTATAGTTTTAGTTCATAAATGGCATAATTTCATAACTGCTTCCCTAAATAAAGCATAGGCAAAGAAGATAAATGTTATTATCAATGTCTAGGAAGTCACACCTTCATGTGTAGACACTGGTGATTAGGTACGGACAGGTGTGGATAGCCTGACTCACTTGTAATTGCATTTCCCTTTCATCTCAATGCCTGAACCTCTTTTCTGTTTGCCAAAATAAGTCAATAGATATCCGGATACAGCTGCAGCAACTTATTCTCTGTCTGCGGCAGCAAGTTATGTCTCCCAATCTAAAACATAACCTGGGAAATTCAAAATTTAGGCTTGACTAAACTTAGCTAAACTAGAAGCCCATACAATAGAAAATGCTCAAGAAATCTGATTATAAATTGAACATTGCCAGAAAATGAATTGTGAAGGTATTAGCAGCTATCGTATCTCTCCAGTAACTGTTTAAAACAGACTTTCAGTGCAATCTCAGCAAATAAACTCTGAAAATGTTGACATTAGGTTCTGTACATAAATTAGAATTATTATTTGACATTTTGATGAAACCATTACATGAAATGTGCAACCGCCTATTTACTACAAGTACGATTTGACTGCAAGTAGCAGCAGAGCAGCACTATGAGCGAGAGCACAGCGAGACCAGACAGGAAAATAAAAGAGCGGCACCACCGTGAGTGAGAGCACAGTAAGAGCAGATAAGAGGATAAAAGAGTGGCAGCACCATGAGTGAGAGCACAGTAAGAGCAGATAAGAGGATAAAAGAGCGGCAGCACTTTGAGTGAGAGGACAGTAAGATCAGATAAAAGGATAAAAGAGCGGCAGCACCGTGATTGAGAGCACAGTAAGAGCAGATAAGCGGATAAAAGAGCGGCAGCACCTTGAGTGAGAGGATAGTAAGAGCAGATAAGAGGATAAAAGAGCAGCAGCACCATGAGTGAGAGCACAGTAAGAGCAGATAAGAGGATAAAAGAGTGGCAGCACCATGCGTGAGAGCACAGTAAGAGCAGATAAGAGGATAAAAGAGTGGCAGCACCTTGAGTGAGAGCACAGTAAGAGCAGATAAGAGGATAAAAGAGTGGCAGCACCTTGAGTGAGAGGACAGCGAGACCAGACAAGAGGATAAGGGAGCGTTGTGGGGGTGGGATGGTGGAGGAGAGGGGGGTTCAAAGCCAACTGACCACTTGATTAGTTAATGAATATTTCTCTGTCTGCCTAGAAACTAGCGCATTTGTTCAAATTAGGTGTTGGGAAATTTAAAAACTTCAATCGGGATAAGTATAAAATTAATTAATTTTTTAATTCATTCATGGGATGTGGGCTTTGCTGACTGGGCCAGCATTTGTTGTCCATCCCCAGTTGCCCTTGAGAAGGTGGTGGTGAGCTGCCTTCTTGAACCGCTGCACTCCATGCGGTGTAGGTACATCCACAGTGCTGTTAGTGAGGGAGTTCCAGGATTTTGACCAGTGACAGTGGGGGAACGGTGATATATTTCCAAGTGAGAATGGTGAGTGACTTGGAGGGGAACTTCCAGGTGGTGGTGTTCCCAACTATCTAAAATTGTGAACTAATAAGAGGAAAGAACAGGTCTAGAGGCAAGAGTTAAAATTAATAGTCTAAACAAGGTACTGAAAAGCTTTTAAAAGAGGGTATAAAGGGTTTATTGTTTAGACCCTGGATGGGCAATTGAGACCTGTTAATTATGATTCTTGTGTGACTTCTTGGGTTGGATTTTATGGCCCCTCCACCAGTCATGTTTTTGGCAGGGACAACACGTTAAATATGCCGAATGTTACGATTGTTGTGGGCAGCCGGGCGAGAGTGGGAGGCCTTTTTTTAAAGCAAACTGCTTAAAAGGTGGGAAGGACAGTGGGGATATGTCCTTTGGGGGAAATGCTGTGTGTGTATCAGGGCAACCCACCCCAAAAATGTTAGTTCCTTATTCGTCCCCACTTCCTTTGTTCCCACCCCCCGCCCCCATCCCAGGCTCCCCATTGCATTGTGGTTCAATATCCCTGACTCACCTCACTCTGGGATCCATGTCCTCGTCATCCCAGAACTTTCTTGCAAACCAGCGCACCCACTATTGGGGTCTGGCATTGCTGGAACTGCTAGAGCTGTCGGCTAATCAGAATGGCTGGCAGCCTTTTGTGTGTAGGGCTTCCTCCCACTGAGGGGCAGAAGTCCCACTCTCACCTCGTGCATGCCGCCCGCAGCAGGTTATTGTTGCTGGGCAGCCTTGTTGAGCTTCGGTCAGAGAGGCATCCAGTAGGAAGAAACAGTTCGGGCCAGTACTCTAATTTCCCAGTTTTACTGGAATTCCATTTTAAGGTATACAAGACTAGCTCGGACCCAGTTTCTTATTTTTCAGTTTTTACTGTTTATTCCTGCAGCAACTTTCCTTCTGGTGGTGAGGGGGTTGGGGCTGTGGTGGGGGTGGGGGAGGAGAAGAGAGGTGGACGTAAGCAATACCACCCTCCCACCCCCCCCTTTAAAATTTAGGCCCATGTATATTGGGAGACCATGTATGCAGAAAGTATTTTTAGCTGCTTCAGCTCCAGCTCAAGGTTTCTGGGCTTCAGCAGCAGCTAGAGTCACTGAGGAGCATCAGGGAGGATGAATTTTTCCTCAATCATAGGTTCCAGGATGTGGTCATTGGATAGGCAGTAAGAGTCCAAGGTAGTAGATGGGTGACCATCAGGAAGAGTAGGAAGAGGCAGAAAGTGTTGTAGTCTCCAGGTGTGTGTCACTCCCAAACCAGTACTCAGCATTGGAGACTGCTGAGATTGGCAACACATTGAAGGATTGCTGTTCAGGCTGTGGCATCAATGGTACAGTAAAGAGTAGAAATGCAGCCAAAATAGGGGATTCCATGGTCAGGGGGACAGACAGCAATTCTGTAATTGTCATCGTGAGTCCCCATAGTGTGTTGCCTCTCTGCTGCCAGAATAAAGGACATAATGGAGAGGGTGCACAGTCTGCAGGGGGATGGGAGTGAGCCAATAGTAATACATATCAGTATGCCAACAACAGAGAGGGCGGAGATTGAGGTCCTACAGTCAGACTTTCAAGAGCTAGGGAGGAAGGTAAAAAGTAGGACCTTGACGGCAGTTATCTCTGGATTACTCACAGTGCTGTGCATCAGGTAGAATAGAAATAGGAAGATAGGATCAATGGCTTGATGTATAGTGTAGGAGGGAGGGCTTCAGGGGCACCTATTCAAATGGGACAGGCTGCACCTCAACAGGACTAGAACCACACACCTTGTGGGTATGTTCACTAATGTGAATGGGGAGAGTTTAAAATAAATTGGCAGGGGGACGGGCACTAGCAGTAGAAATAGAAAAGAAGAATAAGGTGCATAAAGTGAGTGTTTGACAGTACTTGAGAAGGGCATAGTTTTATATTAGATAGGAGTAGACTAAGAAGGACTATAAGGAATACAAAGACCGGTTTACAATGGGTGTATGTAAATGCACAAAATGTGGTGAATCAGGGACAAAGAGGGTGATGTGTGCTTAGAAATACAGGGCAAGACTAGAATATTTAATGAGCACTTTGTATTGGTGTTTACTAAAGAAGAGGATGCTGACAAAATTTCTGTAGAAGTGGAGATGGTACAAGTAATGCATATAGTGAAAATTGTGAGGGAGGAGGTACTGGAAAGGCTGACTATGTCTCTAGTGGAAAGCCACCTGGTCTGGATGGCTTGCATCCCAGGTTGCTGAAGGAAGTGGTGGTGGAAATAATGGAAGGGCTTGCCTTAATCTTTCAATCTTCCCTGGATATGGAGGAGGTGCCAGAGGATTGGAGGATAGCAGATGTGACAGGAATGGTGTAAGGACACTCCTCATAACTACAACCCAGTTAGTTTGACATCAGTGGTGGGTAAGGTTTTAGAAACAATAATCAGGGGAAAAAAAATCAACAAGCACTTGCAGAGGTCTGAGTTAATTAAGGTGAGCCAGCACAAATCTGTAAAAGGCAGATCATGCTCAACCAATCTAACTGAATTTTTTGAACAAATAACAGCAAAAGTTGATGAAGGGAATTCAATAAATGTTATTTATATGGATTATAAGAAAACATTTGACAAAGTACCACATAAAAGGTTGTTAACAAAATAATGGCTCATGAAATAGGAGGGTCAGTGTCAGTTCGGATAAAACATTGGCTAAAGGACAGAAACTGCATGTCATGGTAAATGGTTATTTTTCAGGCTGGAGGGTGGTAGACTGTGCTGTTCCCCAAGGCTCAGTGCTAGGACCACCCATTTTTTTTCATTTATATAAATAACTTAGATCTTGGAACAGAGTAAAATTTCAAAATTTTCCAATGATACCAACTAGGAGGAGTGGCAAACAGTGAGGATGGTACAAATTGGGTACAATAGAACACAGGTAGGCCAGCAGAATAAGCAGATAGTGGCAGATGGAATTTAATTCAGAGGTGATGCATTTTGGCAGAAGGGATCGAGAAAGGTAATATTGATTTAATGACACTGTTCTAAAGAGTATGCAGGGCAGAGGGACCTGGAGATGCATATGCTTAGATCTTTGAAGGTAGCAGGACATATTGAGAGAGTGGTCAGCAAAGTATATGGGATCCTAGGCTTCATAAATAGAGGCATTGTGTACACATGCAGGGAAGTTATGCTGAACATTTATAAAGCTCTGGTTAGGCCACAACCAGAGTATTGCAACCAGTTCTGATTGCCACACTTTTGGAAAGATGTGAGTATCCTTGAGAGAGTGCAGAAGAGATTTACCAGAATGGTTCCAGGGATGAGGGATTTTAGCTACAAGATTAGGATTGAGAATCTGAAGTTGTCTTTGGAGCAAAGGATGTTGAGGGGAGATTTGATAGAGATTATGACAGGTTTGGAATATGGTAGACAAGGAAAAACTGTTCACATTAGCTGATGGTACAAGGCCACAGATTTAAGATTGTGACCAAGGGATGCAGGGGATTTCTGAGTTAGAACTTGTTACGCAGCGAGTGGTAGTGACCTGCGACTCATTGCTCACAAGGGTGGTGGAGGCCACGGGGATAGAGCGTGGGAATGGGACTGACTGGTTTGCTCTACAAAGAGCCTGCATGGACTCAATGGGCCAAATGGCCTCCTTCTGTGCAGCAAATGACACTATGGGCCAGATTTTCCTGGCACTGAAGGAATGGAAAAGGAGGGGGCTCTGAGAATAAAATGTCCACCAAGCCTCCATTTTTAACCTCATTCATTTTCCCAAGGGCAGGGGGAAGGAGCAGGCCTTGGCACAGGCCTACTCCTATTAAGGAACTAATTTATATCAATGCATTCTGATTAAGAGCCCATCTCCAGTAAGTTTTGCTAAAATTTTCAGCGAGGTGGAGACCGCAGCAACTGCCTGGTGTCAGACCAGCTGCAGCTGCTGGTGGCGACATGTCAGGGAGGTGGGAAGTGTTTTAAAAGGGAGGTAAAAATGGTTTTTAAAATTAAAAGAACACATGAACATTCAAATTAGGAGCAGGAGCAGGCCACTCAGCCCCTCGAGCCTGTTCCGCCATTCAATAAGATCATGGCTGATCCACCTGCCCTTGATAACCTTTCACCTCCTTGTTTATCAAGGATCTATCTATTTCTGTCTTAAAGATATTTGAAGACTCTGCTTCCACTGACTTTTGAGGAAGAGAGTTCCAAAGACTTGCTACCCTCTGAGAAAAAAAAATTCTCCTCACCTCTGCCTTCTCATCTCTAAATAGCTTACAAAGTTCTAATACAGGTCAGGGGAGGAGCCATAATTAATAACTTTGCCAGTTCATGGGGTTGTCAGCTTCCTGGCATTGGCTTGTATTGTGTGGGTATTGGGGTAGTGGGCACAGCTGTTTGGGCTCCACCCGAGCACCATGAAGAGTGCAGATGGAGATGGGTGCTTCATCATCAGAATTCCAGGCCTTTGGAGATGAGGAGCAGCAGCCTGCACAAGAAGGGCAGAGCGCTGGGCATTGGGAGGCCAGAGGAGAGAGATAAAGACCCCAAAGGAGAATGAGATGCTACCCTGTGCATAGGATCTATGGGCAGAGGTGAGGGCACCTATAGATGGCTGTGGATCAGTGCCAAGGGAGATCGTGACTCCCTAGACAAATGGTCACAGACATCTGTGTCCTCCCCAGCTGGGGGTCTTGGTGGCATCTCATAGGTGGCTGCACACTGGTGTATCACCCAGGTGCTAGATGCTCTCTTTACTGTTGCTGCACAATACATCGGGATCACAGTTAATGGGGCATTGTGAACCTCAAAGGGCACTGGGCTCGGTGCTGGGAGTGGTCAGGTGGTGCCTGCTGCCACACATTCAGGCAGAGGACGATGATGCTGAAGACCGAGGTGCCCCTGCTGCATGGCAAGGTGGCCTCCTACTGCCACACTCTGGGAAGAGGACTTACTTCCTTTCCCTCACGGGCGCTAGGCCTCCGGCTCCACTGGGTCACCTCCCTCTGGCACACACTCCCTGCCTTAGGACAAGCAGCAGCCTCCATGATGGCTGCTGTGGGTGTCTGAAACCTGTCACCATTCTTGTCCTCACTAGCAGTAATTGGACAGGAAGCCTGTCTCCATCCCAAATGAGGGGTCATCCCCAAAAACTGAAGCTCAGTCAGGTTCCCATCAGAGGCAGGGTTTCTGACACACAAAAATACTCCTGTGTCCTCTTTCCAAGAGGAAAGTCCAACACCATGACTCTAGGAGTCTTCAAGTGAAATGAAAAACAATAGCCGGAGGCCTATTGCCATTTGTCCAGCCATCATGATGAAATGATGGAATTGGCTCTTTAAAATGTTGGTCAGTACACTAATCATGAAGAAGGAAGCCAAAGCTCAGCCTTGGAGTAAGTAACAGCCACCGTGAATTTAGCAATAGTTGAATATCATTCCCAAGTGTACTGGGTAGGAGGGGTAAACATAAAATGCTTGGACATTGACTCATTTTCATTTTAAACTAAAGTTAATTGCAGAAAATTATATGTGTTAAAATGGATTACCCTTCACTTTCTAGTGAATAATGCCTTACAAATACTTTATTCTCTCAGAACTACAACAACAACTGGTATTTATACAGCACATTTAATGTAATAAAATGTCTCAAGGCCCTTCACAGAGGCATTATAAAATGAATTATGACACCCAGGCACATAAGGAGATATTTGGACAGATGACCAAAGCTTGGTTGTAGAGGTAGGTTTTAAGTAGTGTTTTAAAGGGGGAAATGAGGTAGAGAGATGGAGTAGTTTGCGGAGGGAAATCCAGAGCTTAGGGCCTAGGCAGCTGAAGGCAGGGTCACCAATGGTGGAACTATTAAAATCAGGGATGCTCAAGGGATTGGAATTAAGGGAACGCAGATACCTCAGTGTTGTAGGACTGGGGGAGATTACAGAGATGGGAAGAGGTGAGGCGAGGGGAGGGAGGGATTTGAAAACAAGAATGAGAATTTTAAAATTGAAGCATTGTTGGGAGCCAATGTAGATTAGCGAGCGAAGGGGTGATGGGCGAATGGCATTTAACGTGAGTTAGTTCATGGATAGTAGACCTTTGGATAACCTCAAGTTTACAGAGGGTAGAAAGTGAGAGATTGTCCAAGAATGCAATAGAATAGTCAAGTCTAGAGGTAATAAAGGCATGAATGGAGGTTTCAGCAGCTGAAGAGCTGAGGCAGGGCAGAGATGAGTGATGTGAAAATAGGCAGTCCCCATAACAGTGCAGGTTATGAAGTACAGTTCGCTCTGAGCTGCTGCTTCGTGATCAATGAAGCATATGGACTTACCGGGTGTGTGATCAGTTACCGGACCAGTTCCTGCAGTGCTGCTTTTGCTTCCTATTGTCCAGTCAAAATCGTCATCATTCTTTTGCATTAAGCTACAGTTAGTGAACCAAGAGCTTCCAGTTGGACCATCAAAGCTGCAGCTTCCTGGAATATTAATGAACTGTGCTGAAGAAACAAAACAAAAACTCATTGTAATAAATTGCATTGATGAATTGACCCCAATCCATTTATTTGTGTACAAGAAGCCAACCATTACAACACTAGCTGCCAGCTTTCTGTGTAAGGTATCATTGCAAATTTCCTTGGAGTGGTTCTTCCAATCGACCACTGTCACCTCAGCGGAGGATTGGCAAAAAGCCAGGGTACATGCACAAATCCGGTTTCCAGCTGAGTTACATCAACTGATCGAGAGATTCCCCAGGCGGATTCTTGGCATACATTTTGTGAGAGTGAAGTCATGCAGCTGATAATTACCTCATTTCAAATGAAGAATTGAAGGGGACCAAATCACCCAAACCTCTTTGGACAGGCATAATCAAGGCAAAGAAAAGCAAAGCAAGATTCTGCCAGACTCCCTGTTGTCCACACTTTGCATTCATATGGAATAGGTCATATATAGTAATTTTATAAAATCTCCAAATAACAGCAAACTATTTTACGGGGTGATGGAGTATGAGAGAGGTTGACAGCATTCAATTTAGCAGCTGGCGTAGAAATGGTAATAAATGCTGGCCTTGCCAGTGATGCTCACGTCTCATGAATGAGAAAAGTGGAGATAGATTTTGAAATGAAAGTGTAAACAAATCTACACTGGAGCAGAAAATATGGAATATAGGTATAGTAAGGGCATCTTAATTAGCAAACATAGAAAAGAAAAATGAGTTGGGTATTATTTACTTGTTTTAATTAAGAAATTTGGATGGAAGTCAAAGACAAACTTGCATTTGTTAACTCCAGTCCCCTTGGCAACATCTTATGAAATTATTTCACCAAATGCATCAGTGCAACCTGGTTTTCCTAATATTTGTAGCTCGCTACAATGTAAACTGTAATGTGTATACGATTACATTGGATTGGGACGGCTTGTCACCTCATAGAGTCTGAGACAAAATAAATCAAGAGGCTGTGGTTGCAAAGTAATGGTTCTTTATAGGTGTGCTACCATCCATCCGATTTTTCAATATTTGCGGTGCCAGGTGAATCAGCACAAGCATCTTCATGTATGGGGCAGAATTTCCCTGGTCCCAGGGGGGGTAGGTTTGGAGGCAAGGAAGCCGAGGAAATAACGATGAGCGGCATATTATGTGTCAAAGGTTTAAAAAAAAATTCAAAGCTAAAGGGAAAAGGCCATTTCAATATGTCAGTTATTCTTGGCACTAAGTTATAAACAGGAACAGGTAAACAGCAAGGGAACTAGCCATTTGGATCTCTCCTCTTCTTGATGTAACAGTAATGTAAATGAGTCATTTCCAATAAATGTACACATGTATTCAATTAGACTAATCATCACTCAGAAGGTAAATTGGTGTGTGAGTGAAATTTCATATCCTTCTGCACCAAGGCTATGACCTGGTAGAGGAATATATTAAATTATATCACATATCTGATTAAGTCAAAGGGGAAATCTTTTTAATAGAAACAGTCAAAATGCTCCTATCTTAATAATTTAAGTACATGAGAAGTGGTTTCATCAAAGTTAGAAGCTTCCATCAATAATATCTGAATACGTAATTGATCCTAGTGCATGAAAATTGAAACTGTCTTTACATATTTTTCACATCAATGTCATATGCACATGTTCAGATGTTGAGTCAATGGAGCGTATAAGGTTGAAAAATGGTCTGAAAATCAAAATTGAAAATTTATAGCCACGAGTACAAACTTCAGATGCAAAACGGTAGTAACAATTTATTACATAGATACCTTTTCTTCAAAGTGTGGATGGTTTATTTAGGAGAGTTTTGACAATATGGTTTAGAATTCACATTACCGAATAACAGGAAGACACAGTGAAGAGCAGACTAGGAAGGATATCAGTCATCTGTGTCCAAAAATAATTTATAGCTATGCATTATGTTTTCTTGTTTGACTAACTATTAGGTTATATTGAAAATTAAATGGCAATTAAGTTAATTGTTTGAATAGTAAGTCTACTTACAGCAGTGAAATTCATCTGATCCATCTTCACAGTCTGATTTGTAGTCACAGACCAGATCTGACTGAACACTCTTGCCATTTTGACAGACATAATCAGTGGCAGCTGGGCAAAAGCCCGATAAACTCACATCTGAAATATTGCAAATAAACACAGTCAAATCAAGATTCATCAAGTATATTACCAAGTCCTAACGACCCTCATTTAAAGGTGTTTAGTCTTAAGGATAATGCTTCTGGAAAGCCACAAGGGGACAGAATTTCCTTCAGAGTTATGTTGATGGAGTGAGACTTTGGCTGAGGAGTTGGCCCCATTTTAGGATTTCCTACCAGAAGCAACAGCAGATATCCAACTCATCTATCCAAGCACAAGTGGATGTGTTGTAGCAAGATGCAAAATACTAGTATATGTCACATGACATATTTGCTATTATTTGCGTCACAGTGTTCCTGTACACAGGTAGAGTGTTGCTTTAAATTCTAAAGCTCCAGGTTGTGCAGTCATCCACAGAACAATCAACACACTCCCCCTTCTCCAAGTTAAACAGCTGCAGTCTCCCAAGGACGGCAGCCAATGTTTTCCCTCCTCCTCTGACAGCCCTATAGAATCCCAGTGAAAATAGTCAAATGAAGATGACCCTGAAAATCAGTGCCACGGCCAGATGAGATCCCACCCTATCAAAATCACACTTTCATAGAGGCTGAGGAGAAAATCACACCTTTTATCTTGCAAGTAAACAGATAGATGCAAGATGCAATGATTAGCTGTACATTAACTCTACTGTATCTTTATTTGTGCCTGCCACTGCAAATTAATGTTTGCTTTTTACTTTTAATAAAAGCCAAGATAAACAATTTATTAAAGATTTATGCTGCAGGAGCTACAAAATGTGAATTTAATCCCTGGTGTTATGATGTCTGATAGCCACGGAAGGTGCATTCATAGCGCAGATGAATAGGTTGATTATCAGACTAAAGATCCTTTCAATTATGGTAAGTGAGAGAGACTCCTGATTAGAGATACTTGATGTGGAGTGACTCCCTCAAGCTATAGCTTCAGGCTAGCTATCTGTTCCAGGGGAAAAAATGAGCTACGGAAACAGACAGATGCATATACTTCATCTGCCCTAGGTGTGAGTAGAGAATCCAGAGAGAGAGAGAGAGAGATTTATGATCTTGGTAGAGACCAGTAACTTAAAAAAAAATAGAAATTCAAAATCCCAGTTATTTACTAAAAGAATGAAATCGCAAGATTCCACATTAAAAAACAAGAATTTTTTGTAAGACAAGAGTCAAACAAAGCAAACACTAAATATTATCTTTGATAACTTCCTATTCTCTAACATCTAGAATCAATATAAATTAAACATTAATTAACAGGCAAATTGTGGTTGATTATAAGCTGTAAATTACACAAAAAATGGTAGGTACAACTAAGACCAATCTTACGAATTGGCTCTGCAGTCCACTCAGATTTTAGTGATAATACTCAGTCATAGGGAAGAATTATCCCCCCTGCTGGGGGGGAAGTGCAGAGGCTGGCGCATGCAGGCGCGCCTCCTATCGGTGCTGCCGATTGGGGGTGCACCGCCATTTTATGTGGGCAGGTCAATTAAGGCCCATCCAGCATGACGTCCGCCAGGAAGTGCTATGCGCTCCCTATGCGGGCGGGGGGGATTCCCTAAGCCGGGAGTGCGCTCTTTTGTGCACGTGAAAGAGTGCACTCTCCTCCCTGAGGCTAAGTGCTGCCTCAGGGAGATCAGTGCCAAATTCAAAAATGGTCAATGCACAAACATTAATTTCCCTGACATATCCCCTCATGTGACACTGTCACATGAATTAGGACATGTCCATCGCTTTTATTCAAACTTTTATTAAATTTTTAAAACCTTCATGAAACCTCATCCCACCCATGGATGAGGTTTCATGCTTTTTCTGAAGCCCGCCAGGGCTCCTGGCCTGCCCGCAAACTTTAAGGTTGGATGGGCAGGTCCATTAATTACTTGAATTACTTTGTAAATGACCTCAATTGGCTGATGCCAAATCGGCGGACACACAGCTGATTCGGCTGCGCCCCTGCTGACCTGAAAATTGAAATGGTGCGGGATGGCATTGGGAGTTCCGCCCGACATCATCCCACGTCATTTTATGCGTCGACGAACAGGCCCCACACCCCCGCTCGTTGACCTCAATATCCTGGCCCTAAAGTCCTCCAAACCTCTATCTTCCTCATGAAGGATTTCAGCTTCTCTCCTTCGAGGAGCTAGCCCAGCTAACAACAGCACACAAGCAACCCAAGTTCCACAGGCATGGTCTTCACCATAGATGGCACACATCTGCAGAACCTGCTAAACTCAGTCTGGATGGCATAGGTCCACCCAATGTTATCCTCAAGTAATAGAAACAGCTGCAGCAACTATATCTGGACTCTGACCTCTTCAGCTTGCCTCTTCTGCACCACTGGACTCATCACTTGCCACTAAACAGCTTAGATTGATCTGTGTCCTTTTATATCTTTTAACAAGGTTCAGACTGCCCAGAGCTTTGGTTTCCAAATCTTTGTTTGTTATTGTTTCCTTAGAAAATGGGAGGGTCAGTTTGTTTTCTCTGCTTCCCTTTTCTATTTCTGTTTTAAGTTAGGGTCTGTCTCAAAACATACAAACTTTAAAAGCACAGACTCCCTCACACTGGAAAAATATTCAAAATTACAGATCAAGGAGGCCTAGCTCACGATTGCCCTACTTCTGATCCTTTGAACAACATATTCTGTTGGGGTAGTGGGATCAATGAGTTTATTCTTTAATATCAACTGCCTTGTTAGTATGTAGAGGGTAGCAGCAAATTGTTAGCCTTGGCACTGTGGTAGCACTGTTACTTCTCAGTCATAAGTCAATGGTTCAAGCCCCTTTTCTACACTAGTATGTAATCTCTTCTCCTGAGGCGGGCTCTAGGGATTAAGGATGTCTTACTTCTACTATGGTTTGATGGGTTCTGAAATGGCTGATAAGCCTAATGCGCAATCTGTAGACTCTGCCACATGCAGGTCAAGTAGTGCTTGGAAGACCAGGTAGATGAGTTGTTTGGAGGTTTGTATGTTCTCTCTGATGTCTCGACTTCAGTTCCTGATGGAGTCTCTCAATGTGTGCGGTGTCTTCCTGAATGAACCTTCTCCATTTTGGTGAGTCACAAGCCAGGGACTCCCATGAGTCAGCAAGGATGGTTGACCTCTTTGGGGATGCTTTGAGAACATCCCAAAAACATTTCTGCTGTCCTCCTGGAAGTCTCCTGCCATGATCGAGTTCCGAGTAGAGCTGTTGCTTCGCAAGTTTGGTGTCAGTTAGTCAGTTATATGAATGACGTGTCCTGCCTGACAGAGCCAATTTTGAGCGATTAGTGCCTTGATGTAGTGCATTATTGGACATTGCTTTTGAACTGCCTTCCTTGCACCAAATTTGGAGGATCTTGTGAAGTACATATTCTAGGGTGACACTTGAATAGAACCACAGAATTGTTATGATGTAGAAGGAAGCCAATTGGCTCATTGTGTCTGCACAGGCTTTCTGAGCATTTTAACTTAGTGCCAATTTCCTGCCCTTTTCCCATAATCCTGGACATTGTTTCTATTTAAATAATCATCCAATGTCCTCTTGAATGCCTCAGTTGAACCTGCCTCCACCACACTTCCAAGCAGTACATTCCAAACCCTAACTACTTGCTGTGTGAAAAAGTTTTTCCTCACCTCGCATTTGCTTCTTTTGCAAAACAAATTTAAAATTGTACCCCCTGGTTCTCAATCTGTTTACAAGCGGGAACAGTTTCTCTCTATCTACTCTGTCCAGATCCCTCATGATCTTGAAAACTTTTTTCAAGTCTCCTCTTAGCCTTCTCCTCTCCAAGGAAAAGAGTCCAACTTCTCCAATCTTTCTGCATAGCTGAAGCAAGTCATTCCTGGAACCATACTCATAAACCTCTTCTGCACTCTCTCCAACACATTCACATCCTTCCTATACTGTGGCGCCCAGAACTGTACACAATACTCCAGCTGAGGTCTAACCAGTGTCTTAAATACGTTCATGATAACCTCCCTGCTCTTGTACTCTATATCCCTATTAATGAAGCCTAGCATATTGTATGCTTTAGAAACAGCTCTCTCTGCTTGTCCTGCCACCTTTAATGATTTATGTACATATACACCCAGGTTTCCCTGCTACTGTACACCCTTTAGAATAGTACCTTTTATTTTATACTGTCTCTCCATTTTGTACCAAAATGTGTCACCTCACACTTCTCCACTTTGAACTTAATCTACCACCTACCTGCCCACTCCACCAACGTGTCAATGTCCTTTTGAAGTTTTACACTGTCCTCACAGTTTACAATTCTCCCAGGATTTCTGTCATCCGCAAACTTTGAAATTGTCCCCTGCACACCAAGATCTAGATCATTTATATATATCAGGAAGAGCAAGGATCCCAATACTGGCTCCTGGGGAACTCCACTACAAACTTTCTTCCAGCCTGAAAAAACCCATTAACCATTACTGTCTGTTTCCTATCCCTCAGCCAATTTTGTATCCACATTGCTGCTGTCCCTTTTATTCCAGATCTATAACTTTTCTCACAAGTCTGTTGTGTAGCACTTTATCGAAAGCCTTTTGGAAGTCCATATACACTAAATCAATGGCCATGCCCTCATCAACCATCTCTGTTAAGTCTTCAAAAAGCTCCAGCAATTTAGTTAGACATGATTTTCCTTTAACAAATCCATGCTGACTTTTCCAAATCAATCCACATTTTTCCATGTGACTATTAATTCTACCCTGAATAATTGTTTCTAGAAATATCCCCAACCACCAAAGGTAAACTGACTGGTCTGTAATTGCAAGGCAAATCCTAACAACCTTTTTTTGAACAAGAGCTTAATGTTTGCAATTCTCCAGTCCTCTGGCACCTCCCCCGTATCCGGGGAACAGTGAAAGATTATTGCCAGTGTCTCTGCAACTTCGATTCCCATTTCCTTCAATATTCGTAGATGCATCTCATCTGGTCTCAGTGCCTTATCAACTTTAAGTACCGACAGCTTATCCAATACCTCCTCCTTATCAATTTTAAACCCTTCTAGAGACTGAGTTTCTTCCTCTGTCACCGAAGGTAAAGACAGATGCAAAGTATTCATTTAGCACCTCAGCCCTGCCTCTTGTGTAAATCCCTTTTTTGGCCCCTAATCAGCCCTACTCCTCCTTTTACCACCTTTTTACTATTGTGCTTATAGAATACTTTGAGATTTCCTTTTATCTTAGCTGCCAGCCTTTTCTCATAATCCCTCTTTGCTTCTCATATTTGCTTTTTCACATCCCTTCCTTCTGAACCTTCTGTGTTCAGCTTGGCTCTCAATTGTATTTGTTACCTGACACCTGACATCATAAGCATGCTTTTTCTTCTTTAACTTAATTTCCATCTCCTGTGTCATCCAGGGAGCTCTGGATTTGTTTTCCTTACTCTTACCTTTTGAGGGAACATATGTTGACTGTGCCAAACCATCTCCTCTTTGAAGGCAACCCATTGTTCAACTACCATTTTTCCTGTCAACCTTTGGTTCCAGTTTATCCAGCCCAGCTCTGTTCTTGCCCCACTGAAGTCACTCTCCGGCAGTTCATTATTTTTACTCTGGATTGACCAATGTCATTTTCCACCGTCATCCTAAACCTTATGATACAATGATCACCGTCCCCTAAACATTCCCCTTGATCTGCTTGGCCCATCTCATTCCCAAGAACGAGGTCTAGCAGTGCCTCCTTTCTTGTTGGACTGGATACATACTGCTGTAGGAAATTCTCCTGAACACAATCTAGGAACAATTGTCCCGCATTGCCCCTTACATTACCACTATCCCAGTCTATATATGGGTAATTAAAGTCCCCCATTATCGCTACTCGATGATGCTTGCACCTCTCTATAATTTCCTTGCAGATTTGTTCCTCTATATCTTTCCCACTACTATTGGTCTATATATTACACCGAGCAATGTAATTGTCCCTTCTTATTCCTTAGCTCTAGCCAAATTGATCCCGTCCCTGAACCCTCTGACACATCCTCTTTCTCCAGTACTTCATTACTCTCCTTAACCAAAAACGGCGCCCTCCTCCTTTTTGTCCCTTTGCTTTTCTAAACACTTTGCAACCAGAGACATTTAACATGCAGATCTGCCCCTTTCTTAAGCCAGGTCTCTGTTGTCGCCACAACATCATAATGCCACAAGGCAATCTGTGCCTGTAACTCCCCAACTTTATTAACTATACTCCGTGCATTTGCATACATAATTGTAACCCTGATTTAGACTTCATTACTTGCTCCCTTGTTCCGACTCCATCTATTAACTTATTATTCTCTATTTTCGAGCTATCTGCCTCTCCCAGCATTTCTTGCACCCTGGTATCACTTTCTAATATTCTTTCCTGGTTCCCATACCCCTGTTGAGTTAATTTAAACCCTCCCCAACAGCACAAGCAAACCGCCCTGCAAGGAACTCAGTCCCAGCTTTGTTCAGATGCTACCCATCCGGCTTGTACAGGTGCCATCTCCCCCAGAGCCAATCCCAGTGTCCCAGGAATGTAAAGGTCTCCCTCCCTGCACCATCTTTCCAGCCACACATTCATCTGTCTTATCTTCCTATTTCTGTACTCACTTGCAAGTGGCACTGGAAGTTATCCAGAGGTTAGAGGTCCTGCTTGCTAATTTTCTACCTAGCTCCCTAAATTCTGATTGCAGGACCATATCCTCCTTCCTACCTATGTCGTTATTACCAATGTGGACCACGACCTCTGCCTGTTCACCCTTGCTCACAAGAATGTTCTGCAGCCGTTCTGTGACATCCTTGACCCTAGCACCAGGGAGGCATCAAACCATCCTGCAGTCACATTGACGGCTGCAGAAATGCCTGTTTGTTCCCCTAACTGAAAAATCCCCTATCAGTACTGCCCTTCCGCTCTTCTTCTTCTCCTCCTGTAAAGCTGGGCCACCTATGGTGCCACAGGTTTGGCTCTTGCTGCACTCCTTCAAGGGTCCATCACCCTCACCGATATCCAGAATGGAAAAATGGTTCGTGTGTGGGACCTGTAGGGACTCCTGCACAACCTGCTTGTTTCTCTTTGACCACCTGGCGGCCACCCATTCCCTATCTGCCTGCTTGCCCCTAACTTGCTGTGTGACCACCTCTCTGAACTTGCTATCCATGTGGTTCTCTGCCTCACGGATGCACCTCAGTGACTCCAACCACTGCTCAAGCTCTGAAATGCGGAACTCACCTTGTGCAGCTGGTGACACTTTCTGCACATGGGCTCATCTGGGTCATGAGAAGTGTCCACGACTCCCCACATGCTACAGGATGGGCATTCCGCTTGGCTGAGCTGTCCTGTCATGCCTTAATCTTAAACTTTTAAATCATGGCAATAAAAATCTGGAATTAAAAGTCTGATGATGACCATGGAACCGTTGCCGATTATCGTAAAAACCCATCTGGTTCAATAATGTCCTACAGGGAAGGACCTGGTCTGGCCTACATTTGACTCCAGCCCTACAGCAATGTGGTTGACTCTTAATTACCCTCTGAATAGGGCAATTAGGGATGGGCAATAAATGCAGGCTTAACGAAACATACCTGAGCAATTTTCCACATTGTCAGATAGATGTCAGTTTTGTAGCTGTACTGGAACGGATTGGCTAGGTGCGCAGCAAGTTCTGGAGCAAAAGACTTCACTACAATTGCCAGAATATTGTCAGTGCCCAGAGTCTTTGCAATATCTAGTGCCTTCAACCGTTTCTTGATATCATGTGAAGTGAATCGAATTGGCTGGAGACTGGCATCTGTGACACTGGGGACCTCCGGAGGAGGCTGAAATGGATCACCCACTCGGCACTTCTGGCTGAAGATTGTAGCAAATGCTTCAGCCTTATCTTTTGTGCTGATGTGCTGGGCTCCCCCATCATTGAGGATGGCGATATTTGTGGAGCCTGCTCCTCCAGTGAGTTGTTTAATTGTCCATCACCATTCAAGGCTGTCCAGTTAGGGCAGGCAGGACTGCAGAGATTAGATCTGATCCATTGGCTGTGGTGTAGCTTAACTCTGTTTATCACTTGCTGTTTATTCTGTTTGGCAAGTAGTCCTTTGATGCAGTTTCTCTAGGCTGACTCCTCATTTTTAGGTAAACCTGGAGCTGCTCCTGTCATGCCCTCTTGCTCTCTTCATTGAACCAGGGTTGATCCCCTGGCTTGGTGGTAATGGGGGATATGCTGGGCAATGATTGTGGTTGAATACAATTCTGTTGTTGCTGTATCATCAGATTTTTCATTCCAGATTTTTTTTTATTGAATTCAAATTCCATCTGCTGTGGGATTTGAACCCAGGTCCCTAGAGCACTTCCCTAGGTCTCTGGATTACTAGTCTGGTGACTATACCACAATGCCAACACATCTCCTGGCTGGCAGCTCTCAGAGGCAGATGGGAGCAGAAGTGTCTCCTTAAGCCAATTAAAGGCCCAACCACCTCCATAAAATTCAGCCCACAGCATTATAACGGCATAGAAGGAGGCCATTCCGTCCATTGAGCCCATGCTTGCTCCCTGTACATCAACCCAGTTTGCCCCAATCCCCCACTCTATCCCTGTGGACCTGCTAACAATTTTTGATAAGTTTAGCTCAAATTAAGAAGCCTTGAACCTCATTATTTCTGCCTATAGAATGCAAGCACCGCTTTAGGGGTCAGCAGGCATCACAGATCGAATTTATAGCAAATTTCATAGGGATAGGGGTAGACCATTCAGCCCTTCAAGTCTGTTCTGTATTCATTTGAATCATGACTGATCCCTATCTCAACTCCAACCTTAGATCCAAATCCCATGATATCATTTGTAACAAAAAGCTAGTAATGTTAGTCTTGAAGTTTTTAATTGATCCAGCATCCGGAGCCTTTTGGGGAGGAAGTCTCCAGTTTCTACTACTCTTAATTGTCCTAACTCTAATTTTAAGATTATATTCCCTTGTTCTGTATTCTCTATTCCACCAGGCAGTTTCTCTGTTTCTGCTTTTGGAGTCCTTTCATTATTTCCTAAACTTCTATTAAGTCACCGCTATACCATCTAAACTCAAGGGAATACAAGTCAAGTTTATGCAACCTGTTTTCATAATTGAACCTTTTAAACCTTGGACCAGGATCGGATGGGAAATGGGCCCCTGGTGTGATCGGCCCTGAGAGTGATTTCACGCGTGATGGCCAGCCAGCGTGAAACGCGTACTAACAAAGGCTCGGCATTGCTTGTGGGGGTGGGAAGAGGGTGGGCGCTGACGTCACTGCGGGTGTTGGTGGGCACTTCCAGTGAGCTACCTGAAGGCAGACAGCTGCCTCAGGGAACTGCAGACCTCCAGATAAAACTATAAATTGCTGCAAAACATGCCTATGCAGCACAATGAAGCACCGTAAGCATACCTCATCAAAAAACAGTCCCTAGATATCTCTTTTTATTTTATTTCCCCGGTTGAGATCACATACAACCCTGGATCGCGGTTTGAGGAAAAATGTAAAGGCCGCCTGGCCGATTGGCCCGTCCGCCAACTGTAAAAGTGGACGGGCCACTTAAAATTGTTTTCAATTGCCTCCTTAATGGGCTTAATTGCCCGCTTGATTGTCGGTGGGTGCACTTCTGACTGCTGCGCATGGCTGCCGAGCGAGAGAGTTAGCAAGTGCGCAATGCCATCAGGATGCTCGCCCAACGTCATCTCGTGCTATTTCGTGGTGCGAAGTAAGATTTGGGCCTTGGTATTATTCTGGTGAATCAGAAATGAAATAAGCCTGGTGCGGCTGACTTACACCCAAATTCCAGTCTCCTCTGCTAGTATTATTCCAAAGGGCCTCCATGGTCAATTGTACACTCAAAAAACTTCCCATTCATATTGTATTTCTCATATACAATTCGCAAAATGCAATCGTAAGGTACTATTTGAAAGATTGCAGGGTTTTCAGCCTGAAACAATGTTTTTCAGTGAGATAACACCATGGACTGCTCAATGAGAAGGCTAGTCTAGCTTATAACTGCGATTAAAATCTTATAGTTTGTAGAAAACTCTGTTACAGACCTGGAGCACAGTTCTTGAACTGAATGTCATCAATAGCTGCTCCACCTCCAAAACTCTTGGTCCGGATTCCTTCAAAAATGATTTCAAAGTTGCGTATCTTTCTCAAATGTATCACTCCCTTGTTCCATCTATCACTCCAGTTCTCAGTTTTGTTCCATACTTCAGTGAGATTTTTATCTGTCTGCAATAAAAGTGATTAAAAAGCATCTTATTAATAATGCAATAAACAATTTCCAAAGCCTTGGTATCATGCAAGGTGCTACAGCACATCAAACTGATAGCTATCCAACTTAACATAAACTTAGAATGTGAAAGAAGTAGGTCACCCTTGTTTTTCTTTAAACTCCTTGGGCTGAATTTTCCCCCTATCGGGGATGAAGTTAGAGGGCGCGCACATGCAGGCGCACTTCCCATCGGCGCCGTTTTATGTGCGCGGGCCAATTAAGGCTTGCCCAGCGTAATGTCCGTACAGAAGCACAATGCGCTCCCTGTGCGTTAGGGGGGAATCCCTAACTCGAGAGTGTGCTCTTTCGCGCATGCGCATGAAAGTGTGCACTCATCTCCCTGAGGCTAGGTGCAGCCTCAGGGAGATTGACTCAAAATGTAAAAAACCTAAAAATAGAAAAGTAAAATTTCCCTTACATCTCCCCTCATGTGACAATGTCACATGAGTTGGGACATGTCCATAATTTTCACAAAAACTTTATTAAAATTTTTAAAAACCTACATGAAATCTCATCCCGTCCGTGGATGAGGTTTCACGCTTTTTCCAATTCGTGCCACGGCTCCTGGCCTGCCCACCAACCTTAAGGTTGGACGGGTAGGTTCTTTAATTAATTAATTGACTCTGTCAAAGGCCTCAATTGGCCATTGACAGGTCAGCAGGCTCGCAGCTGATTTCGCTGCGCCCCCGCCTTCCTTAAAATTTAAATTTTCCCTGACATCACCATGCATCATTTTACATGTCGGCAAGCAGGCCCCGCCCCCGCTCACCGACGTGTAAAATCCTGCCCCTTATAATTAGTACAAGAGGCCCAATTTTCATGGTCCCGATCTGGAGCAGATAGAGGTGGGACTAGGTAAAAATTGGCAGCTGAACAGGGAGGCCAGAGATCCCGTTTCTGTTTCTGTCCTCGGCCGTTTTCACTAGGATTGGTGAGGGAGCAGGTCCCAAACCCGCCTGCCCCTAAGAAGAAGGCAATGTTGCGGGTACGTTGAGAGCCTATTTCCAGTAAGTTTTTTCAGTTTCAGGGGAGCAGCCGGACATTAGTAGCTGTCAGGTTTTACACCAGCTGCATGGAGGCATGACCCCTGTGTTGGAGATGGGAAGAGTTCAAAAGATAAGTAAACTATAGTTCATCATGAAAAGCTGTAGCATGAGTTGTACCAGTGTTCATTACGATGAGTCATGACAGTACTGTGATTGAAAGATGTAACAACGCTTAAACAATGTGTTTGCCAGATTGCTATTTCTGCCAACTGGCAAGCTGTCAAGTAAAAGAACAATGCTGAAAATGAGGAAACGTCTTCTGATGAGTTAAAAAGTCATCTAATGGAAAAAAAGGTAGAGTACATGTCATACTATTGAAAGGATAGCTTAGCATGACAATAATGTGTAAATGTTTAATCTTTTTCCATTGCTTTTATGTATTCATTCTAGGCATCTGTTGAAAATGTAGTTTTGAAGTTGGTTTGTTTACTTTGGTAGTTTTGTTGGCTCTTGGCTACAATCCAACTACCTAATTGTTTTACCAGTGCTTGCCTTTGTTTGCACAGCTAGTTTGAAGTGTTTGTTTGTTTTCTTTGGGAGTTTTATGGGCTATTCAATGACTTCCATTGTTCTGTTCATAAAGTGTATAATGAAAGGGTGGGAGGGTAAGGTGAGGGGAGTGAGGGGTGTGGATGAGGTCGGTGAGTGTGAAAGAGGTGAGGGTGAGACGGGTAATGGAATAGGGTGAGGGAGTAGGCTGAGGGGTGAGGGGGTGGGAGCAGGTTTAAAGTGATCAGAAAGTCCAACTATATATATTGCATCAGGAGCACTGGGCTCTGAGGTTTTCTGCGAACAAAGGTGGGTCTTTTAATCTGTCCATTCTGGTCTCAGCCTGCCTCCAATTCAGCCTCAAGCCTGCCACTGGAGGCAGCAGGTCCATCTCCAAGTCACTTGGACCCCTGGAAGATTCTACCTCCCAGCAGTTTTGAGACAGGGACAGAATCGCAGTGGTGAGATTAGACCTGTCTCCCAATTCGCATGTCTTTGATTATAGTTCCAGGCCAGTTTTCAGTGGGTGAGCAGTGGATATGAGTTAGAAACACACCTCTGCTCCTGAAATGAGCCCTGGGATATTTTAACCTAAATCCATACTGAAGATTTATAGCTCAAAACTTCATTAAACAATAATGTGACTGAGGGTTCATAATATAGAATTGTTGTGTGTGCTAGCTACTGTCATCAGGGACATGCCACTATGCCCATCCTTCAGTCTTCACAGAAGACAGCTGTCTCGGAGACTAGGTGGAGGAGGCCTGATGGGTTCGATGTCCATGAAGGTGATACAGCAGTCAACCTCCCATGTCTCATGTGCGTTAGCTTAAACACAAAGGAACTAATGGCCAGAAACCCAGCTGGGACAAATAACCCTTCTGCCTTGAGAGCAGGCTCTTGAATCAAAGTCTAGGGGCTGAATCTTTCGGTCAACGCCGGAGGCGACTGCGCGCTGGCTAAAATGTCAATGGCCTATTAAGGCCGGTAAGGAAGTAATTAAAGTAGTTCAGAACACTGCCCATCCAACCTTAAGGCGAAAAGCCCAAGCAGCCTCCATGTTTTTCAGGAAACCTCATCCATGGGCGGGATGAGGTTTCCTAAAGCTTTTATAAAATAAATACATAAATTTTCTCACCTTTACAAACATGTCCCAACTCATTTGACACAGTCACATGAGGGGACATGTTTGAATGCATTTTTAAGTCTATTCTTTATTAATTCCCATAACCATTCAAACTCCCTGAGGCAGCTCTGTGCCTCAGGGAGATCGCTACAGCTGATTGTGGGCAGCAGTCGGCTCTGTGCACGCCCCTGCCCGCTCCCACCCAGCTCGCCTGCCATAGGAAAAATCCAGGCCTAGGAGAAGGACACTCTGACATAATACACATAACTTTGCAGTTGCTGCAGCCAACTCAGCTTGCTGAGCCACTATAGAGAAACACTTAGTCTGGAGAGTCAGTCTGTATGAGCTGATTTTCACTTTAAACAGATTTACTGTAGGCAGGAAGAAAAGTCCTACAGCAATGTGGGAGAGGTGAAACAGCTGGTAAAAGCTGCCGCTTTGATCCTGCATGTAGGTAGCTCCATAGAACAAGTCATTTGACTGTTACCCTGAGACAATATCATCCAGCAGCACCCTGAATGACCAAGCAGTCTTCTGTAAAGATTACACTGCTTCTCTGCATGGAGGCAGCCTAGAAAAGGTGGCCCAAAGTCATGTGGCTGGCTGACTACAGCCAATGGACATCTCCTACAGCAGTGCAAAGAAAGAAGTAACAGAAACATAAACAAAAAGAAACCCAGTGAGCTCGCCCGGCTGGCCATTGACATTGTAGCACTCATTGAGGTTCACATAAGCAGGATTCCGGAATACCAAAAGCCATTCTTTATCATGAACTATGCTCCAATGAGCAAGACCAAGGTGCACCTCACAAACGCTTCAGAGACCAGCTGAATAGACAGCTCTCTCTGGCTGACACTGGCCCATGGGTGTAGGAGCAGGAGACTGTTGACAGAGACAGCTGGCACACAATCAAGAAAGCAACGTATAACTTCAAAACAGCTGCATGGCTGCTGAAGAAAGAAGCAAACTGGTTTATTTTATATAAAATATAAGAGAATGAAACAGAATATCAGTCCAATTTTTGTGTCCATTTTAACTCAGTTTGCACTTAAAAATGGGGCAGTAGCAGGATGAAAGGATAGATAGGCAGGTTGATGATGAGTCGGACGGAGGGATTACCAGATAGAAGGATAGACAGTTAGACAAACTGACTCCAACAGATAGCAATTATCATATTTCACAGCAATGAATGGTAATAATTGCGTCTATTTAAAGTTGGTCTACCCTTTAATTTTGAGAAAGTAATTAAATCTTGGGCAAATGACTGCTCAATTAATTAATCATGTTGCAACTTAATGTCGGGCACCTTTCTTTTATTTCTGAATAGGTTATAAATTCCCAGGATGAAACATATGATCTGTATAGATTGAATGCTTAGTTAATCCTAGATGTTTTAAACTTCAATCATATATCATGGAAACACAGTTCTTTCAGTAAATTGTACACAGTCTCCTTACTAAACCAATTCCAAACCCAAATTTCATCATTGCTGTTGACTTTTAAAGTGGTACATACTTTCCCTTTAGATGTCTAGATGATGAGATCTTGAGGCTTGTATATTTGAACATGAACTGTTTATTGTTAATCTTTAACTATTTACAGACCCCAGGTTATGTCATGCATGGTGCTGTTGCCATGCAGGTAGGCTGCTTTCAGATTGTTCTTTCTAGACTGTTCTCCCAGTCTATTACCATGTGACTCTATACATCATATCGTGGGTGGGGCTATTCTCCGGTCCCATGTTAACCCTTGCTCTGGCAAGCACCTTTACATTACAATGGCATGTAGGCACATACTATAATACCTTCAACCATCCAGGCCAGGAGTTTTAGGATGGCAGGGTTTCCCATCCTGCCATCTAAAGAGTCAGCGGAGAACACAACCTGCTGCCTGCTGCACTGCCACTTAACTCTCTAATAAGCATTGATTGGCTGGGGGGGGTGGGGCTTCCGTCCCGCCCTCAGAGAGCTGCCGGCCAATCTGATTGGCTTAGCAGCTCTCCTGCCCTGAACTCCTCAGCCCCCACAAACCTGCTGGTAGTGGAATGTAAAATTCTGCTCCTGGAGTCTAGAATGGACAAACCAGGTAGTAAATTGACAGGGTCTGCACCTGCATTGATTGCCAAAGTGCTTAATGCGAATACTACAGTATTTTATACATTGCATGCCCCATTGGTAAGAAAGCCAGTAACTTAAATCTTTATTTTAAAAAAATGAAGCTCCTTATGTTTTGTGCTTCTATGCTTGGCCTGTGCTCATTATTAAATTAGCTGATCTCAGCTGGACAGTGGGACTGAAAGGGACACTACACTTGATATCAGTGATCCCTGCTGTAAATAATGCAGTGTAATCACTGGGTGAGGACAAGGCTAAGCATGGTTGCTAATAGTCATTGCCCAAGTTCATTGAATGGTTCCTGATGCCTGTAGAACCAGACTCACGCATGAGTCACGTTCAAAGGAAAAGGAAAACAAAGTGTAGATAATTGGAGGCAACAATAAGGACACAGGAAAGAATGCCATGGATCCAGCAATCATTCTCAGAAGCAGTTATTTACAAGTATCTGTCAGAAACATATTGATCAGTACGCAGTAAAATATACTAGTGTGCTATGTGTTTTGTCAGTGTGGTCAGATCATGAATACCCTCCCAAGCCGCTCACAAACCATTGCGGCAAATGTGTTCCTACTACCACCTTTGGCTACAGTGTGCATGTGAACGAGCATGTGGAACTACAGCTGCTATATATAGTCAGATTGGCCTGGATTCTGTGGTCGTAATGATGGAAAACTATCAGCATTCGCAAACATTACTGCTCTGAAACTGATAGCAACTTCTGGAATCTGCCTGTATGTGATAGATTGCAGTGGTTCTACCCTTCCACAGAGAGTGCAGAGTTAAGGTTCCTGCGCACCCCCCCAGACTGCAATCAATTTGCAATCAAAGCACTGATGAGAAGTTCAACACAACATTGGTCCTAATTGATGATTACCATAATTTGAACTAGCCTGGATGTGCTAAACCAGACACCTGAAAGTTTAGCACTCTGCTTAGATGCAATATGTAATTTAGAGCAATATACATGGACTCTTCACATGCACTTCCACAGAAGGTTTAGCTTGGTTTGGCACATGACAACTAGGGATTGAGCGAAAGGTTCCTGGGTGTGACGCTGGAAGCCCTGATGGAGGAGCTTCTGAAGAGAGGGTATGTCCTGTAACTGTGGAGCAGTGGGTTGGTGGAGGGGGGTGGGGTGTGAGGATGCTGCCTCATGTCCTCCTTCTCTGGACTATGGGGTCTCCTAGCAAGATCCCTATGATCAAGCACTCCCTTTCTCCTGGTGAATCTGATAAAGTCTCCAATAAGGCAGAGTATCACCATACTCCTTTTAGGTGAACTCCTCAGAGAATTTCTGGAAGAAATGTTGCTCGCCTGTTAGTGAAAGCTTGACAACATGTCCCTAAAAGTCTCTCACTGTGTTTCAGAAATCCTCTTCACAACTTCAGCTGCAACGAACTTGTAATGGTGGAATTGCCATCAACACTGAGTTTAGTCCCAAATAGCTGGTCGCTGTTAGGAGAGGGTGTTAGTTGAAGCACAAGCCACCAAAATGCCATGGTGCCTCTTTGATGAGCACCAGCAGGCATTTAAAATGGCAACTACCTGTTTAATGAACCTCTAGGTGGACGTTCCAAGTTCTGGCTTCAACTCCTTTACCAAAATGGAGCCTTGCACCAAAGCAGAGTTTTAGTTTAAGGTTCCACCTTGGTCACTTTGGAGGCTTTTTATCATCAAAAGCATTTGGCACAAATTGTTCCCTACAAACTTACTATTCATCCATTGTTCTGGTTGACCCAAAGATGAAGTGGACTTCAGGCAGGCTTTAGAATGCGAGTTAGCAAAAACATGAATTACCTAAATAACCAAACAAAATTACGCCCATTATGTTTTTTTTACATTTCAGACATCCATCCATTTCTGATAAAAGCAAAAAACTGCAGATGCTAGAAATCCAAAACAAAAATAAAAATACCTGGAAAAACTCAGCAGGTCTGACAGCATCTGCGGAGAGGGACACAGTTAACGTTTCGAGTCCGAATGACTCTTCATCAGAATGACATCCATCCATTTCTGATGTTGTCTGTTTATATTCTTCATCTTCAGCTCTCTGCCCGAAGGCAGATCTGACCCACAGTGCCATGACTGCCAGCACAGGAAGGGCAAGGAGGCAGGACCCGGATCTACCCTAGCTGGAAAGGGGAACCAAACCCAGTGCTGTTGGCACCAGTCTGATCCACAACAGCTGCCCAGCCAACTGAGCCGACCGGCCCCTCCAAGGAGTCCAGGTTGCTGGGGCAACATGCACACATGCACAGTTTAGTCCAGAGCTATGAATAAAGATGGTAGAGGCTCCAATTTTCTCTCATCACATGGCTGACCTGGAATCTCTCCTGCTCCTACCACCTGCCATTGGCGTATGTTGGAAGGATTTACAGATTGATCCTCAACTTGTTTGGCTGTGTTATGTACACACCTTCCTTGACCATCAAGTCCTGGGGTGGAATCGTCCCAGATTTGCACTAAGTGTGGTAGTGGGTGGGTAAAACATTGTAAAACATGATGGAGGGTTTTCATGCTGTATCACCCCAAACCCGCCGCATTACTTATGCATTCCCAGGAAACATGCCGTTTCCATGGAGGGTGGGCTCTCATTCGCCCATTATGCCATCACCTTGCTGCTTCAGCACGCTGGGCGCCATATTTAAAGTCCAACTGTGTGCACACATCTCAGTGCTTCCAACCCACGACTACTGCAGGGAAGACAACAGCCCCCAGGTTTAATGATGTGTCACTAAAAGACCATTTAGATGCTGTGGAGGCTCGCTGTAATGTTCTCTACCCCTGCTCTGACCGTAGGATGGGCAGCAGCATCACCAATCCAGCGTGGCAGGTGGTGGCAGCAATAGACATTGCAAATGTTGCACAGAAGAGGTTGGCCATCCAGTGCAGGTAGAGGATGAATGATCTCATCCGTGCAGCCAGGGTACGACAACCATCTCATCACTCTAAACTCACACATTCAAGCCCATTACACATTCACTGGCATCTCTCTCACTCACTGTCTCACACACACCCTCACATCTCTATATGGCCTCATCTCCTCTGGAGACTGCCTCCTCAGTCCTCACCATCTTGAGGCCACTTGCACAGATCAACATGTGCCCCCACACACACCCTGGCTTACTCTCCTTCCCAGTACAGCTTTTGTCCTGCAGCCTCTTCCCTTGCCTGAGGCCGCTTCTCCCCCTTCACCAAGCAAGGCCTAGCCCTGCAGCCATTGAAAAGCCACCGACCTAGAGACCTACTCTTGAGCCCCCCTAAAAGTAATGTGGTGCTGTCTATGAAGCCTGGTGCTGATGACTGCGAGTGCTGACTGAAGCAAGGTAGGCAAACAGACCTTGATTTCCCAAGTGAAATGCTGCCCGCCAACCGCACGTTGCTTATGTGTTGTTGTGAAATACATCGGCATGTTTGCCCACTGACGTGGGTGGGCGATCCAGTGGGGGAGGGGATCAGTCCGATGGGCTGGCCTTACAATAACATTACAATGAGGTTCCCAGCATCCGATGGTGGAAAATGCGGCCCGGCATTAGCGGGCTGAGCAGATGATCGCAAACTGGTTTCACACTGTCATGAAACTGAACGCGCCATATTGCCCGCTCACGCCACTGAACACCTGGCACCGGCGGGCATGGAAAATCCCGGCCCTGAAGTGGAGGCTGAACCCAAAACTTCTGTCTCAGAGGCAGGGATGCTATCTGCTGCACCACAATCTCCTTCTGTTTATATTAAGAAATAACTTTTCAAAACCTGCCCCTCAGAGACATAAGGGCAGATTACACATTAATTTTAAGGAACCGTTCTTTGATAGGAATCAATATAAAACTTATTTTGACAGAATGTGTACATTAATCCTTAGATTATGGACAAAACACATAGCAGGTGAAGATGGCATAGTGGTAATATCACGAGACTACTAATCCTGAGGCCCAGGCTAATGGTCTAGCAATGCAGGTTCAAATCACGGCAGCTAGTGGAATTTAAATTCTATTAATAAACCTGGAATTAAAAGCTAGACTCAGGGTTGTCGATTGCCATTCATCTGTCTCACTGATGCCTTTCAGGGAAGGAAATCTGCTTACGTGGTCTAGCCTACATGTGACTTCAGCCATTGCTTGATATATTGTGGAGTGAATCAAATTGGCTGAAGACTGGCAACTGTGATGTTCGGGGCCTTAGGAGGAAACTATGACCCATCATTCACCTGTGGTTAAAGATGTTTGAGAATGCCTCAGCCTTGTCCTTTTTTTATATTCTTGGTTATCCGGTTTGCTTTGTCTAGTGAATGTGAGCTGCGTCCTTGATATTATCACATTAGTTGATGCTTGAAACGATAGAGGCAGAGAGACTGATTGACTGAACAAACAATGGTGGTCTATTGGGACTAAGAACAGAGCACGAATACCATATGTGCTTCTTCAATCACCTCCAGCTCTAGACTTAAAATTACCAAAGTGGCTTGTGCTGTGTGGCAATTGGTCAATACTGTCACATGGTCAATTAACTATATTCTCTTAAAGATACATAGCACTCCACTTTACCACATCCCTCCCTCTTTACATGAAATCACAATTTACAAGCATCACAACATCCCAATTATTTATATGAATAACAATTTACAAGTCAAGTCTCTCAGGAGACTTCCTCGGACGTGCTGAGCTCAATGACCTCGGCTGGTTTTTCCAAGACCCCTTCTCAGGGGTCAACTACCCACTAGGCTCTTTGCCTGGAAGTGGGCAAGTTTGTGTCTTCGACCCTCTTGGGTCCAACAGGCCCCACTGGCATTTCCAAATCATGTGACATTTCTTCCATATGCGGTGCAGGCTCAAAAGCAAATAATGGCTGTATTCCTTCCTGTGGGACTGTCTCTTTTCTCAGGAGATGATCCACATTTCTTCAAATTATTTGGCTGTTTACCAATACGTTATATGAGAGAGGTCCTGTCATTGCACTCACTTTGCCCAATAGCTAATTGGGCCCATCTCCAAAATTCTTCGCGAGAACTGTGTCACCCACCGTGAAATTTCTTCCATGATTATGGGCATCGTGTCTAGTTTTCTGGACCTCTTGGCTTCTCTCCACCCTCTCCCCTAGATTCGGCCTGATAAGAGTTAGATGGGTGTGGAGATGCCTCTTAATTAGTAATTCAGCAGGGGCAATACCAGTGGTCATGTGTGGTGATGTCTGGTAAGCGAACAGGAACCGTGACAATCTGGCGCTGATGGAATCCCCGTCCAGCTTTTTCATCCCGAACTTAAAAGTTTGGACCGCCCGCTCAGCCAAACCATTAGAGGCAGGGTGGTGAGGCAAAGTTTTGATATGAGTTATTCCATTAAGGGTTTTAAACCTGTGGAACTCCCCGCTGGTAAATGCTGTCCTGTAATCTGACACGAGCACCTCTGGTAACCTGTGCACTGCAAAACTCTGTCACAAACGGTCCATGGTGGCAGCAGATGTGGGTGACTGTATTTTGTAGACATCCACCCACTTGAGTGGGAGTCTTTTAGTAAAAGGAACATTGTGCCAAGAAGAGTCCCACATAGTCTACGTGGAAGCATAACCAAGGCCACCCCGGCCTTTCCCAGGGGTGCAACGGAGCTTTTGTACTTTTTTTTCCTTTTTGTTAGTTATTTGTGGGATGTGGGCTTCTCTGGCTGAGTCAGCATTTATTGCCCATCCCTAGTTGCCCTTGAGAAGGTAGTGGTGAGCTGCCTTCCTGAACTGCTTCAGTCCATGTGGTGTATGTACACCCACAGTGCTGTTAGGAAGACAATGAAAGAATGGAAAACAAAAACAAAAATACTTGGATAAACTCAGCAGGTCTGGCAGCATCTGTGGAGAGGAACACAGTTAACGTTTCGAGTCCGAATGACCCTTCAACAGAACTGAACTGTTCTGAGCTGTGTTCTATTGAAGGGTCATTTGGACAAGAAACGTTAACTGTGCTCCTCTCTGCAGATGCTGCCAGACCTGCTGAGTTTATCCAAGTATTTTTGTTTTTGTTTTGGATTTCCAGCATCTGCAGTTTTTTTGCTTTTGTCTTAATGAAGGAGTGGAGATATATTTCCAAGTCAGGATGGTGAGTGACTTGGAGGGGAACTTGCAGGTGGTGGTGTTCTTATGTGTCTGCTGTCCTTGTCCTTCTAGATGCTAGTGGTCATGGGTTTGGAAGGTGCTGTCTAAGGAGCCTTGGTGAATTTCTGCAGTGCATCTTGTAAATGCTGCTGCTACTGTGCCTCAGTGGTGGAAGGAGTGAATGTTTGTGGATGGGGTACCAATCAAGCGGGCTGCTTTGCCCTGGATGGTGTCAAGCTTCTTGAGTGTTGTGGGAGCTGCACTCATCCAGGCAAGTGGGGAGTATTCCATCACACTCCTGATTTGTGCCTTGTGGACAGGCTTTGGGGAGTCAGGAGGTGTGTTATTTGTCACATGATTCCTAGCCTCTGACCTGCTTTTGTAGGCACAGTATTTATAAGGCTAGTCCAGTTCAGTTTCTGGTCAATGGTAACCCCCAGGATGTTGATAGTCAGGGATTCAGTGATGGTAATGCCACTGAATGTCAATGGCAATGGTTAAATTCTCTCTTGTTGGGGATGGTCATTGCCTGGCACGAATGTTACTTGCCACTTGTCAGCCCAAGCCTGGCTTTTGCCCTCTCGGGGACACGATGACTCTTGCTCCCCAGAGCAATATGCCATTCTGGCAGGTGAGCTCATATCCACGATTGAAATAGGATTTCATGTCATCCGCCTTTGGCTCTCCTGACCATCCATTTAAGACCTGCTCCCGGATGTGAAATAAAAGTGGGGCTTGGCTGTCCACTCACGGATTTGTTTGGCCTGGACAGGGGAGGAATCCAGGAAATTTAGTACTAAGACAAGTTCCTGGGGAATTGGAAACTTTGCGTTGTTATCTGGTGGGGGAGGCAGCTCAGCGCGTCAGCGTGTGCAATCTGGGCTTCCTGATTGGTGAATAAAAGTGTGCTCATAAGCAGCCAATATCAGAGCCCACCTCTGGGTGTGAGCAGATGCGATGAGGGGTATTTCCTTATCCTCTCCAAATAATCCCAGCAGAGGCTTGTGGTTGGATATAATATGAAAATAGCGACCGTTGAGTTATTGATGGAATTTCCGACAAGCCCTCCTTCTCGATTTGAGAATATTGGCATTCTGCAGCACTGAGTGTGTGAGATGTACCACCAATGGGTCATTCAGAGCCATCTGCCATCCCTTGTGAAAGTACATCCCCTACTCCATAAGTCGATGTGTCGCAAGTTAAAAATCAATTCTTTCCTTGGGTCAAAGTGGACCAGTAGGGCTGATGATCTTACCAACTGCTTTACCTTCAGGTGCAGAGCTTGCCAAATCATTTATGGTTTTTCTTAAGCAATGCATATAATGTAACCAGTCCATTTGATAGATTTAGGAGAAATCAGCCGTAGTAATTTATCATGCCTAAGAAGGCCTTTAGTTCTGTAATGTTTCTCGGTGCAGGTGCCTCAGGAATAGCCTTGACCTTTTCTTCCATGGGATGCAGGCCCTGTGCGCTGACCTTATGGCCCAAGTAAACTACCTCTCTGGCTTGGAAAATACATTTCTCTCATTTATCCCCACTCCTGAGAAGCATTTCAGCACCTCCTCCAAATTAGGTAAGTGTTCTTCATCTGTTAGTTCGGTAACTAACACATCATCCAGGTAAACAATGAAATGGGGCAGTCCCTGAAGTAGATTTTCTATGTTATGTTGGAAAATAGTACACGTCGATGAGACCCCAAAGGGTAGTCGAGTACATTGATACAATCCTCAATGTGTATTGATGGTCACAAATTCCCTAGAGCCTTCTTCCAACTCTACCTGCTGGCAGGTGTGGCTCATGTCATGTTTTGAGTATGTACTGCCCCCTGCCAATTTCGAATATAATTCATCAGTCTTCGGTATCAGGTGTCTAGCAAGTTTGGCCACTTTACTTACAGTTAACTCATAGTCACCGCATAAGCGAACACTTTGGTCTGGTTTTAGCACGGGTACTATGGGTGCCGCCCACTCGGAAAGCTGCACCAGTTGTAAGATACCCAACTTTACCAGCCTGTTTAGCTCGGTCTCAACCTTGTCCCATAGAGCATAAGGGATTGGTCTGGCTCTGATAAATCTGCAGGTTGTATTAGGGTCTACGTGGTTTTTGGCTTGTAGACCATGAATCCTTCCTAGCTCGTCACTGAAAATAGAAGTGTACTTTTGTAACAATTCCTGTAGGTTTCTTGTTCTGATTTGAAAAAACTCAGCCCATTGCAATTTAATCTTTTTGAGCCCGTTGCGACGTATTAAACTGGTGCCCGCTCCAGCTACTACTATAAGTGGTAAATTTGCAGACTGATCCCCACACTGCACTAGGACTTCACATATCCCTTTCACTCTTATGTTTTCAATTTAGTGTCTGCTTCTTCCAAACTTAAAGGTTGGACTCCTTTATTCAAATATCTGAACGTATGTTCTCCTGTGACAGACATTGATACCCCAGTATCGACCTCCATCTGATGGGCTGTTCGTTGACTCTAATGACTACCTGAATTGGCTCAGTTCTACCCACTTACAGGTTGTGTAATGAATAGATGTCAGATTCTGCTTCCTCTGGTTCTTCAACGAGACAGATTTTGCGATTTCTACCTTTGTTTTTAAAATGCTTTCTCAGCCTATCTTTACAGTGCCGCATTATGTGACCATTGCAGTGGCTGAAAAAGCATTTGATATTTCTGAACTGTTGATTGCTTGCAGGCTACCTTGAATCATTTCTCTCATTAATGTTGTGGGTTTTCATTGTAGTATGTTGTTTTTCAATGGTCTGTACATAGTGGGTGTTTCCTACCTTACTGTGGAGTCTGAGATTTTCCCTCCTTTTGTTACCGGTTCTTGCTGCTCTACAAGACAGACGGCACCATTTTGTGTATCTTTTATTGCCTCCGAGACTCTAACAGTGCTCTCCATGGCTGTGGCCAATTCTAATGCCTTAATGAAGTCTAGATTAGTTTCAGATAGCAATCGCTTTTGAATAGCATTGTCTCCGATTCTGCATATCAATTAGTCTCTTATTATGTTATTAATTGAAGTTCCAAACTCATGATATTCCGTTAATTCCTTTAAACCAGTTACATAGCTAGCGGCTGTCTCTCCTTGAAGCCTATTCCTCCAATTGAATTTAAATTGCCACATAGTGACTGAGGGCTTTGGCTTCAGGTGGTTTTTGACAATATTTACAGACTCGTCGAAAGTCTTCATATTGAGGGTGTGAGGTGACGTGAGGCTGCGGATCAGCCCATACGTTTTGCTCCCACATGTGGACAAAAGAATTGCCCTCTTATTGTCCTCCCCCATGATGTCGTTAGCGGTAAAGAAGAACGCTAGGCATTTGACGTAATGAGACCAGTCATTGGAACCAGGGTTGAATGGTTCAAGATGCCCAAACTGCAGCATACTCGATGACTAAGGAGACTGCGCTTTTAAACAGCTTTCAAGGTAGTGGTGAAGTAATGTAACTGGCTTACTGTTGCACTCTTGATTGCCGTCAGTTGATCCAGTTTATCCTCATCACCAGTTCTATGTTTTTGGGTACCAGGTTCGCCAAGTCCAGTGAATGTGAGCTGCGCCCTTGGTATTTACATATTAGTTGGTGTTTGAAACAATACAGGCAAGAGATCAATTGACTGAACAAACACTGGTGGTTTATTGGAACTAAGAACAGAGCACTAACACAATGTGTGCTTCTTCAATCACCTCCAGCTCTAGACTTACAGTTACCAAGTAACCAGTGCTGTATAGTAAATGTATATAGCACTCCACTTTATCACACTCTTGTACTCAAGTGCTGGGCTCTACTGAATTACTGAATGTGGAGCCTCCTCCTCCGGTTGTTTGGTTAATTGTCTAACACTACTTATGACTGGATGTAGCAAGACAACAGAGCTTTGATCGGATCTGTTGGTTGTGGTGTCACTTAGCTCTGTCTATTGCATGCTGCTTCTGCTGTTTAGCATGCATGTTTTAGTTGTAGTTGTAACATCGTCAGATTGGTACCTCATTTTTGGCTGCACCTAGTGCTGTTCCTGACATGCTTGACTGCACTCCTCATTGAACCAGAGTTGGTACCTGGGGTTGATAGTAATGTTAGCTTATGGGATATGCCAGGCCATAAGATTACAGATTGTGGTTGAGTACAATCCAATGCCCAGTTTTGAGCTGTTGGATTTGTTCTGAATTTAATCCATTTAGCATGGTGGTAAGGTCACACAACACACAAACCACATCCTCAACGTAAAGATGGGTCTTTGTCTCTACAAGAACTGTCATGGACAGATGGCTCCTTGCTAGGTATATTGGTAAGATCAAAATGATGTAAGTTTTTCCCTCTTCTCAATTCCTAAACCACCTGCCACAGGCTCAATCTCATGGAAATATCCTTCAGCACTCAGCCTGTTCAGTCAGTAGTCATGCTATCAAGCTACTCTTAGTGATGGACATACCCAGAATATATTCTTTGCCCTTGCTATCCTCAGTGCTTCTTCCAAATAGTGTTCAAAATGGAGGATTACTAAGGGACGGCAGTAAGTGGTATTCTGCAGGAAACTTCCTTGCCCATGCATGACCTGATGCCATGGGACTTCATAGGATTCAGAGTCACTGCCTTCTGACGGTGTCCCAATGTGATACCACCTCTGGTCAGGACATAACCAGGGATGCAGATGGAGGAGTCTGGGCCAATGGATGAAGGATATGACTCTGTGAATATGACAAAAGGTTGTTGCTTGACTAGTCTGTGAGACAGCATTCCAATTTTGGCACATTCCCAAATATTAATGATTTTATTCTTTCTATGATTTGACTTTCTGCAGTCCTTAATTGCAGGTGGGAAATTGAAATATTAATAACTGGGTGGAGATATTCAGGAGAATTTTTTTTGATTCATATTCTTGATTATATGGGGATCTCACATTGTTCTGCTTTAATTCTTCACTGAATTCTTCCGTTTGATTGCTTTTCGGAGCTGGGGCCTTTGTTACTGCTTGCAGTAGGAAGAACAGCATGCCTCAATGATCCTGGACATATTGTAAAACTCCTCCAGATCAGTCAAGTCATGGAAGGATCCTGACAGCATTCCCTATGCATAACGTAGTTGGTGTGTGTACCTTATTGAATATTCTCTTTGCAGTAAAGGGAGATTATAAGGATGGGTCATCAGTCATGGCATGACTGGAAACTCCCGATTTCCTTGCAGGTAATTCTTATTCCCTGCATTAGAATAAGTGGGAGCAGGAGGGCAGGGGGAGAGTGGATTACTTCAGCGTGAAAGCATCATGTGAGCATCCCTTCTTAATTCTATGGTAGTGACTACGTATAGTTAATATTTACAGGAATAAATCTGTTCTTGTCCATGTCCTGTGCACTTCAGTCATGGGGCCTTTCAGTGCGATATTGGTGTGATATTGAAATCCACCCTGGAGAATCTAGTCATTTAGAAAAAGTCCACATTTCCAGTTTATTGTTCCTGGGCATCACTGTTGAAGGTGAGAAATCTGTGTTCCCTTTGAAACAGTGCATCATGACCTGAGCAATTCATTAGTGCACTGCTGACTGGGAGGTATTCGTCATGTCCCATGTGCAAAATTATTACATTACTCACAAGAATACTAATCTAACTTTATTGTAAGAAACTAACATCTAACATTGTAGTTTACTAACACTTGACTTTATCAGATCCCCTTCTTGTAGGACAGTAAAGTAAGGCCTGAATTTTTCAGGTGGCGGGCAGGCCCGACGGGAACAGTTGCAGAGCTGATCGCCGCACGCGATCGGCTCCGCGCCGCAATTTTACCTGGGCAGGCCAATTACGGCACAGAGCTGCCTCAGGGAGATTGAGTCAATATTGAAATAATTAAATAAATGGTTCAAAAATATATCTAAACATGTCCCTCTCATGTGACTTTATCACATGAGATGGGACATGTTTTTATATTTAGGTAAATTTTTTAATTTAATAATAGCTTTAGGAAACTTCATCCCACTCATGGCCTTTTCGTCTACCCACCAACCTTAAGGTTGGACAGGTAGCATCAACAATTAGATCAATTACTTTCTTAATGGCCTTAATAGGCCGTTTACATATTGGCGGGCGCACAGCCGACTGTGGCACACACCCACCGAATGAAATATCGCGGGACTGCGCGATGACATCGAGCTGCACCTCGAGCTGCATCTTGTGTCATTTTACGTGTCAGCATATTGGACCCGCCCCCACACACCGACTGGAAATTCCTGCCCTAAGAAAACTTAGAAGTTGGGCACAGTATAGAAAAGATGCCATGGTAAAAGGTTTCTGGGAATTTGTGTCAAGTTTTAAAGGAGCTTATTCATAGCAAAATGGGGAAGACCTTGAAGGCTGTCTGTGAAAAACTGCAATCTTTCTCTCTACCAAATAGGGAATCATTGCATATGAAAACATTGAGATACAAAGGATGTTGCTTACGTAAATATCTTAGCAACAGCCACACAAACTATTTCTTGTTGATCAAAGAAAGTGTCCTCACACATGGGGCTGAAGATGATTGGGGTGAGGGTGGGGCTAATTGGATAACAGCTGGAATAAAGGATGCCCTGAGTTTGCCTCCTTGGCAGCAAAGAAAAAGACCATCCGGAAACAAGAACAAAACAAGACAAGAGACTGGGGAGGGAGAGAGAGGGAGAGGGAGATGGAGAGCATGAAAACAAAAAGAGAGAAACCATCTTGTGTACTCTGCTATCCGGATCTTGACACGGGTGTATATTCTGTGGTTAATTGCAAATCACTGCCCTATGTTTTTTGACATAGTTTGTCTGAGAACTTTATAAACTTGTCCTGACTTTGTCTTAGTAAAGTCCATTCACAACAAAGCTTTGCTGCCAAATCTGTTCCTGCCTTAAAGGGGTGCGAAGACCCCCAAAATCATAAACATGTCACCTCCTGAAAAGAAATGTAGCAAAGCAATTTGCAGTATCT
Source organism: Carcharodon carcharias (assembly GCF_017639515.1). Classification (NCBI taxonomy): domain Eukaryota; kingdom Metazoa; phylum Chordata; class Chondrichthyes; order Lamniformes; family Lamnidae; genus Carcharodon; species Carcharodon carcharias. The sequence goes on from NC_054469.1 coordinate 63,159,738, forward strand.
TTCACAGTGACAACAAGAATGGTGCCAGTACTGCACTGAGGCTTCCTCTTTTATCACTTCCCTGGTAGACCTCAGTCTGGAGATGCACTGTTCCTCTGACAGGTGCAAGAATGCCCACCAGGATCTGTATATAGTGGTTCAAGGATAACTATGGACTTGGCAGCTTCACCTCTGGTGCGGCCTCTCTTCCCTTGCTTCGACAGTTTTCTCTCATCTTCCTCCTCCTTCTTCTCCAGGTAGCACAAGTATGGTGCAACACTGAATGGCACACAGATTGGGCAGTTTTTCATTACTGACTTAAAAAGTTGAAAGGATATTAGCCCTCCTGTAACCCATCAACAGGCTTTTAAGTAAAGATTCAGTTTCAATTTGCCTCCAAATAATGAAATTCCAAACCCATGACTTTCTGACTGCTTGTGACTAAAAGATTAATGTTCTGATCTCAGCATTCAATTTATCTGGGGGTGAGCTGCACCTGACCTGTGACCCATGGAAGCATAAAAAAAAAGGTCAATATGACATCAGCAGATTTATACAGTAATAGCAGCAGTAACTGAGGTACCAATAACCAAGGCCCTAATTCATTGTTTTAGGCAGTAATGCAGCAATGAAACAGGCTCAGTGGGATAGTACGCAATGTTTCAAGTTGGACACAAATTTCAAGAAAATCTGCCCAAGTGGCACAGCTTGATACCAGAAAACTGATACCAGAGAAACTCCTTGCCACGCAGTGGAAATCCATTTTAAATGTGTACAGTAAATGGATTACTTCTGGTGAAGTAATGCTGGAAGATGATAACAGCTCTAAAGATTCCCCCCACCAATCAGGCAAAGTTTCCACACAGAACTTTAGCAGCCACTTCTAGAATTCTTGCTTGGGAACATTTACTGAAAAACAAATCGTGCTAGCTTAAATGGGCCCTGGTAGATCTGATGGCTGATAATGACAGTCAGGCCGCATATTGTTGGTAAGATTGTTAGAAAAATAGAAAGGATTCTTTGGGCTGGATTTTAACTTTTTGAGGGTACCTGGCAGTGCACAAGGAGTCAGGAAGTTTCAGAAGCAAGTTTGTTACTGGCTTTTTAATGTTCCACTGTGTTTACATTTGACTTCCGGGTCCCCCAAGCAATTAGTATGATCAGTCCCACGAGGGTGTGATGACAACCCGCATAAGTCTATTTCAGCTCAATTATATAGCAGGGTCCTGCTAGGATGAAAATTAAAGCATTGTAAAGGTGCATTAACAGAGCATGAAACCGTACCAGTGGACTCACGAGAGCAACTTACAAGACGAAAACTTACTTCATTAATGGAGAGAGAAACAGAGTTGATATTTCAAGCCCAATATGACTCTTCTTCCGACTCTTCTTGAGCTTAGAAGAAGAGTCATATTGGATTTGAAATATTAACTCTGCTTCTCTCTCAACAGATGCTGCTAGACCTGATGAGTTTTTTCATATTTTCTGTTTTTATTTCAGATTTTCAGCGTCCGTAGTACTTCACTTTTATCATACTTCACTAATGCCTCCCTAGAGATGATGCTGAAGGATGTAAGGGCCACACGGAATTCTTTTCCCTGTCAATAGATTGAAGAAGTTTACAACAAGAGAACAAGAAGCATGGTTGGAAATCGCTGAGGATGTCAGCAGCAGGAGTTATTGCCATAGTGCTGGAAGAGGTCTAATGACCTGATCACTCTACATTCCCAAGCCTATTCTGGCACATCTCTCCTCACATCAACTTACTTTGCAGGTGCACCCATCCCTCATTTGACTCACGCTTATCTTAATGTTACACCTCGTCCTCACAATAACTCTCCATAAATGTTGTCCACCCATCCCCTCAACACGCTCCATTTCACACACTCATAGATCTTTTCTTTTCCTCCTTGCAGGAGGAGAAATTACAGAACAGCAAACAGAAACAGTAAACCAGAGGTGGCCCTTTGGCCATCTCCAAACTGACAGCTGCAAAAGAGGAGGTGCTGGAGATAAGTTGAGTTATGGGTTGCCTGGTCACCTGGGGTGAGAGAGATGGCAGTATCCAAGTTACCTGGTGACAGAATTAAATCCCACATTGCCACAGGGCAAGCAATGCTCACTCATGTTGACTTGATGTCATCAGCATTCAAATACGACAATGCACACAATGACAACAGCAACCCCTTCACTGTCAGTTCTAATTTATGCTTTTCATCTTCAACAGTGTCCTGCAGGAGATGGTCTAGGAGGAGGACGAAGACTTCTCAAAGCCAAGTGGCTTCCTTCCTTGTGAAGGTCGTTATGCACAAGTGAGAGGTGTCAGTGAAAGAGATTAGCTGTTGTTTGTGGGACTGCTTTGTGCCAGGAGTTTGAGGGGACAGGGTGCAAGTAGATTCAGAATTTGGTTCAGGTGCTCCAATCTAAGTGATTTTTTCCAAAATATTGCCATCGAGGCAGCTGCTCATGCCCTTGCCACATCATGTTCCTTCTCCTCGTGCTCATGTTGCTCCTCCTCCTCTGAAAAGGCACTTAGCACTCCCTCTTCCTGAAGCTTAAGTATTTGCTGCTGTGCTATGTTATGTATAGTACAGCAGATCACTGTCATTCTGAATACCCTGGCTGGTGCGTACTGAAGGCTACCACAGATCTGTTGAAGCATCTAAAGAGCATCTACAACTTCCTGACTGCTTGCTCACAGCTCTAGTGGTCAGGTGGCTTCCATTTTAACCATTCCTGGGCATCATTGGCTGGGCACCTAATGGGTGTCATTTACCAGGTCTTTAGTGGATAGCCCTTTTCTTCAAGGAGCTAGCCTATAGTGTTGCTTCAAAGGATGAAGAATTCAGGGAGGAGGGACTGGCATAGGACCAAAAACATCATGGCATCCCCTGAGAATCTTGCAGACATGCATGATGATCTATTTGTGGTTGCAGACAAGCTGCACATTGATGGAGTAAATTGCCTTGTGGTTGACAGAGATTGCAGAGCAATCTGAAAGCACCTTGATTTCCACATGTGCGCAGACGATGACTTTCTGAACCTGTTGGAATCCAAGCAGAATCTCAAAGCTGAGTGCCCGCTCATTCTGACTGGCCTCATCAGTTACAAAGTTCAAATAATTTTTCGGTAAACATGATATCGGTCACCTGTGAAATGCAGTTTTGAGCAACAGACTGAGAGATTCTGCAGATCCCTGGAAGGAACTGAAGGTGAAGGAAGAAAGGTTCTGGTCACTGAGAGCCACTGGCAATGCGTGTCCACCTGGTCCACTGGGCTGGAAGTCTTCTTCCAGGAGGCTTCAAATGTCAGCAACCACCCGATAGGACACACTGAGCCTCCTGAGGCACTGCTGACTCAGTCATGTCCAAGAAACCAATCCTTTGCCTGTAAGGCCTGTGTTGGAAGTATAGCTTTGTGTCCATTCCCACTCTCCTTTGGAGCAGCAAGCGATTGAGGAGAATGCTGCTGTTGTTGTTGAGCTTGTTCCTCATCTGAGATCCAAGAAAAAAACACATAACCAGTTCCCTTTTTGAATTGAAGGTTTCAAAGACGAGTCATATTGGACTCAAAACAGTAACTGTTTCTCTCTCCACAGATGCTGCCAGACCTGGTGAGTTTTTCCATCACTCTCTGTTTTTACTTTCACCTCACCTTGATTTCCCTGGCAAGTACCAAGAAGCCTGGAAAACCTGTGCACATATAGTTAAATTCAAAAATCCAAGTTAAAACAGCTGATAATGAGCTCTTTGCATATTATAATTGGCAACCCGCCTCTCCCACAGAGGGTTCCCACTGTTTCCTGACACTCCATCAATCTTAGCCCTTTTAACCAGCAGCGCACTGGCAATCCCACTTCTATGGCTTAGAAACCATCCCTTTGTATCTAATCTAAGATACGCTCTTAACATGCATAATATGCTTTCAATAATTGTTTATTTAAACTACTGGTTACATACATAATATAGTAGAAATAAGGTAGCTGATTACTCAAATACATCCTGTATATATAGAGAACATATATTTTCATTTTCACATGGTCACATCATAAAATAGATATGAATAATTAAGACAAGTTTATCTATTCTAGTTCATCTAGAAAGCACCTACAGTCCCAGTTGATTGAAACATTAATGATATACCATAATTTTCAAAATATAACAAAACATTATTTTACTTGGTATTGAAGTGAAACTTACGGATCTAGTATTTTGGTAGATAGTGGCCATTGGTGAACATTTCTTGAACAATGGCAATGTAGAGTCATAGGACATGTAAATGCTTGTTAGAACTGGTTCATAATGATCTTGGAAAAACTCAGCAGGTCTGGCAGCATCAGCGGAGAAGAAAAGAGTTGACGTTTCAAGTCCTCATGACCCTTCGACAGAACTTGAGTTCGAGTCCAAGAAAGAGTTGAAATATAAGCTGGTTTAAGGTGTGTGTGTGGGGGGGTGGAGAGATAGAGAGACAGAGAGGTGGAGGGGGGGGGTGTGGTTGTAGGGACAAACAAGCAGTGATAGAAGCAGATCATCAAAAGATGTCAACGACAATAGTACAATAGAACACATAGGTGTTAAAGTTATAAAGTTGGTGATATTATCTAAATGAATGTGCTAATTAAGAATGGATGGTAGGGCACTCAAGGTATAGCTCTAGTGGGGTTTTTTTTTATATAATGGAAATAGGTGGGAAAAGGAAAATCTTTATAATTTATTGGAAAAAAAAGGAAGGGGGAAACAGAAAGGGGGTGGGGATGGGGGAGGGAGCTCAAGACCTAAGGTTGTTGAATTCAATACTCAGTCCGGAAGGCTGTAAAGTCCCTAGTCGGAAGATGAGGTGTTGTTCCTCCAGTTTGCGTTGGGCTTCACTGGAACAATGCAGCAAGCCAAGGACAGACATGTGGGCAAGAGAGCAGGGTGGAGTGTTAAAATGGCAAGCGACAGGGAGGTTTGGGTCATTCTTGCGGACAGACCGCAGGTGTTCTGCAAAGCGGTCGCCCAGTTTACGTTTGGTCTCTCCAATGTAGAGGAGACCACACACCTTAAACCAGCTTATATTTCAACTCTTTCTTGGACTCAAACTCAAGTTCTGTCGAAGGGTCATGAGGACTCGAAACGTCAACTCTTTTCTTCTCCGCCGATGCTGCCAGACCTGCTGAGTTTTTCCAGGTAATTCTGTTTTTGTTTTGGATTTCCAGCATCCGCAGTTTTTTTGTTTTTATCATAATGATCTTAATTGGAGTATATTGATAAGGTGAATTAGCACCCAAAGTAATGGGTCAGGGAAAAACTGTCACAAGAGGCTTGGCCTAAATAGCCAAGTGATTATGGTACTGGGCTTGCAACCCCAAGATCAAGAGTTCAAATCTCACAATGGCAAACTATGAAGAGCTGTCAGAGAACCTATTTTTTAAATCTAATTTTCGTTTTGGTCCTTGCAACATCAGACAAAGCTTCAGCTATACTCTCCTCATGTTTTTGTACCACAAATGAGTTTATTTAAAAAGTAGAAACGGCAGATGCATGATTAAATGCTCAGCTGCATATCTTGACTATGAAGTATGAAAAAAGATTCAAAAGTGCAAAGAATACAAGACAGAAATATACTGAAAATTGAAAAGTTGACATTATAACTCATAAAGAATTGCCCCAGAGGGGTTGAGACAAAGGTATATCAATTTCTTTTTGGGGATTGAATGGCGTAGACCTGGGTAAATGCCACAACCCTAGAAAATGGTGACTTTTAACATTGTTTAGTGCATTTTCCAGCATTTTGAAGGGGATTTTAGATCCCAAAAACTGGTCTGAAAAAATGTGTTGAAAAAGATAATATACCTTTCATACAAACATATGAATTAGGAGAAGGAATAGGCCACTTGGCCCCTCAAGCCTGATCAACCATTTAATAAGATCATGCCTGATTTGATTTTAATCTCGACTCCACATTCCCACCTAACCCTTGCTTATCAAGAATCTATCTACCTCTGTCTTAAAAATATTCAAAGACTCTGCTTCCACTGCCTTTTGCAGATGAATTCCAAAGACTCACAACCCTCTGAGAGAGAAACATTCTCCTCATCTCTGTCTTAAATGGGTGACCCCTTATTTTTAAACAATGACCCCTCGTTCTAGACTCTCCCACAAGAGGAAACATTCTCTTTGCATCCATCCTGTTAAGGCCCGTCAGGATATTATATGTTTCAATCAAATCGCCTCTTACTCTTCTAAATTCCAACAGATACAAGCCTAGCCTGTCTAACCTTTCCTCATAAGACAACACGCCCATTCCAGGTAGACCGATCGTCTCAGCTTGCTCCTGCCCCACAGAACTCATTTCTCGTTATCTTGACTCCCTTCTCTCTCCCCTTGTCCAGTCCCTTCCCACCTACATCCGTGATTCCTCTGACACCTTACGTCACATCAACAATTTCCAGTTCCCTGGCCGCAACTGCTTCCTCTTCACCATGGACATCCAATCCCTCTACACCTCCATCCCCCACCAGGATGGTCTGAGGGCCCTTAGCTTCTTCCTCGAACAGAGGCCCGAACAATTCCCATCCACCACTACTCTCCTCCGTCTGGCTGAACTTGTTCTCACGCTGAACAATTTCTCCTGCAACTCCTCTCACTTCCTCCAAATAAAAGGTGTGGCTATGGGTACCCGCATGGGCCCCAGCAATGCCTGTCTCTTTATGGGATATGTGGAACATTCCTTGTTCCAGTCCTACTCCGGCCCCCTTCCCCAACTCTTTCTCCGGTACATCGATGATTACTTCGGTGCTGCTTCAAGCTCTCGTCGGGACTTGGAAAAATTTATTAATTTTGCTTCCAATCTCCACCCCTCCATCATTTTCACGTGGTCCATCTCTGACACTTCCCTTCCCTTCCTTGACCTCTCTGTCTCAATCTCTGGTGATAGACTGTCCACCAATATCCATTACAAACCCACCGACTCCCACAGCTACCTCGACTACAGCTCCTCACACCCCACTTCCTGTAAGGACTCCATCCCATTCTCTCAGTTCCTTCGCCTCCGTCGCATCTGTTCCGATGATGCTACCTTCAAAAACAGCTCCTCTGACATGTCCTCCTTCTTCCTTAACCGAGGTTTTCCACCCACGGTCGTTGACAGGGCCCTCAACCGTGTCCGGCCCATCTCCCGCGCATCCGCCCTCACGCCTTCTCCTCCCTCCCAGAAACTGATAGGGTCCCCCTTGTCCTCACTTATCACCCCACCAGCCTCCGCATTCAGAGGATCATCCTCCGCCATTTCCGCCAACTCCAGCATGATGCCACCACCAAACACATCTTACCTTCACCCCCCCTATCGGCATTCCATAGGGATCGCTCCCTCTGGGACACCCTGGTCCACTCCTCCATCACTCCCTACTCCTCAACCCCCTCCTATGGCACCACCCCATGCCCATGCAAAAGATGCAACACCTGCCCCTTCACTTCCTCTCTCCTCACCGTCCAAGGGCCCAAACACTTCTTTCAAGTGAAGCAGCATTTCACTTGCATTTCCCTCAACTTAGTCTACTGCATTCGTTGCTCCCAATGTGGTCTCCTCTACATTGGAGAGACCAAACGTAAACTGGGCGACCGCTTTGCAGAACACCTGCGGTCTGTCCGCAAGAATGACCCAAACCTCCCTGTCGCTTGCCATTTTAACACTCCACCCTGCTCTCTTGCCCACATGTCTGTCCTTGGCTTGCTGCGTTGTTCCAGTGAAGCCCAACGCAAACTGGAGGAACAACACCTCATCTTCCGACTAGGCACTTTACAGCCTTCCGGACTGAATATTGAATTCAACAACTTTAGGTATTGAGCTCCCTCCCCCATCCCCACTCCCTTTCTGCTTCCCCCTTCCTTTTGTTTTTTTCCAATAAATTATATAGATTTTTCTTTTCCCACCTATTTCCATTATTTTTAAATATTTTAAAATCTTTTATGCTCTCCCCACCCCCACTAGAGCTATACCTTGAGTGCCCTACCATCCATTCTTAATTAGCACATTCGTTTCGATAATATCACCAACTTTAACACCTATGTGTTCTTTTGTTCTGTTGTTGGTGACATCTTTTGATGATCTGCTTCTATCACTGCTTGTTTGTCCCTACAACCACACCAACCCCCTCCACTTCTCTCTTTCTCTCTCTCTCCGCCCCCCTCACACACCTTAAACCAGCTTATATTTCAACTCTTTCTTGGACTCGAACTCAAGTTCTGTCGAAGGGTCATGAGGACTCGAAACGTCAAATCTTTTCTTCTCCGCCGATGCTGCCAGACCTGCTGAGTTTTTCCAGGTAATTCTGTTTTTGTTTTGGATTTCCAGCATCCGCAGTTTTTTTGTTTTTAATCGCCCATTCCAGGTATTAGTCTAGTAAACCGTCTCTGAACTGCTTCTAATGCATTTATATCCTTCCTCAAATAAGGAGACCAGTACTGTACACAGTGCTCCAGACATGGTCTCACCAATGCCCGATATATCTAAAGCATAACCTCCCTACTTTTGTATTCAATTCCTCTTGCAATAAATGATAACATTCCATTAGCCTTCTTAATTACTTGCTGTACCTGCATACTAACCTTTTGCAATTTGTGCACAAGGACACCTAGATCCCTCTGCATCCATTCTGCAATCTCTTACCATTTAGATAATACACTTCTTTTTTATTTTCCCTGCCAAAATGGACAATTTTACACTTGTCCACATGATACTCCATTTGTCAGATCTTTGCCCACTCACTTATTCTATCTATATCCCGTTAAGCCTCATTGTGTCCTCATCACAGTTTACTTTCCTACCTTTCTTAGCATCATTTCACTTGACTCTCATTTAATGCTGCCGTATTATAAAGTGTTGAACCTGCAAATTACAGTTGCTGGTATGACTGATACCCCTGACTGCTAATTAGATGCAAACATTAATACATTTATCTTAAAACAGGTTTATTAAACACCCTTATTAAAACAGCAGATAAAGAATTGTCATTCAAACAAGTAAAGTATTCATCTGCTAATGTCACAGTAATTGTTTAGATTAGGTCTCAAAACAAATCATTTGCTGTGTAATGATATGGCATAATCACATAACAGCACAGAACCTTATGACCTTCAGAGATTGATTATGGTCTTTCTCTTGAACTTGCCTGATTTGAGCTAAAACCTTAGTTCCAGACACCATCACCACCCCTGTGTATGTCCTGTCCCACTGGCAGGACAGACCCAGCAGAGGTGGCGGCACAGTGGTATACAGTCGGGAGGGAGTTGCCCTGGCACTTCTCTATATCGACTCCGGACCCCATGAAGCCTCATGGTATCAGGTCAAACATGGGCAATAAAATCTCCTGATGGTTGCCATGTACCGCCCTCCTTCATCTCTTGAATCCTCCACTTGGAGGAAGCACTGAGGGTGGCAGGGTGCAGAATATATTCTGGGTGGGGGACTTCAATGTCTATCACCAAGAGTGGCTCGGTAGCACCACTACTGACCGAGCTGGCCGAGTCCTAAATGACACAACTGCTAGACTAAGTCTGCATCAGGTGGTGAGGGAACCAACAAGAGGGAAATACATACTTGACCACATCCTCACCAACCTGCCTGCTGTAGATACATCTGTACATGACAGTATCGGTAGGAGTGACAACCACACAGACGAAGTTTCACCTTCACATTGAGGAAACTCTCCATCGTGTTGTGTGGCACTACCACCATGCTAAATGGGATCTAGCAACTCAAGACTGCGTGTCCATGAGGCGCTGTGGGCCATTGGCAGCAGCAGAATGTACTCCAACACAATCTGTAACCTCATGGCCCAGCATATCCCCCACTCTACCATTACCATGAAGCCAGGGGGTCAACCGTGGTTCAATGAAGAGTGCAGGAGGGCATGCCAGGAGCAGCACCAGGCATACCTAAAAATGAGGTGTCAACCTGATGAAGCTATAACACAGGACTACTTGCGTGCCAAATAGCATAAGCAGCAAGTGATAGACAGGGCTAAGCAAACCCAGAACCAGCGGGTCAGATCTAAGATCTGCAATCCTGCCACATCCAGTCTTGAATGTATTTTTTAATTTACTGGCCACTGTACCCCAACGTGACGAGCAGACGTTCTGTATATTTGTTTAACGTTATTTCCAATAACCTAAAATCACTCTCAGGTGGTGGATTGACACTGTGATTAAAAATGCTTAAGTTTCGTGATCAAATGCTTCTCAGCTGTATTAACCAAATTGCACTGCACTACTGCTCATAACATTATGAGGGAATATTTTTAAAAGTGAATTTTTAAAATAAAAAATTACATTTTAAAATGTTGCTTGGTTCCCGTCAGATTTAGCAGTCAGTACTATGCAATACATTCGAACGAAAACTCGAGATAAAACAGAGACTTCTCAAAATGGGCACGGGTGTGGGTGCAATTTGCGTTTTGCTCGCAGATTGCACCAAAAGCAGAAACTCTTATGTCTTACTTTACTCCTGCCATTTTTAAAAATATTGACATTATTTATCCTATATTCTAGTTATACTTTAGTAATTTGCCCAAGCATCCACCATAATTTCCATAACATTCTGACTGAACTTCTGTAACCTTGAGCAGCAAGGCTTCAAATCCCTGTGTTTCGTGTTGCACTGCATGATAAGTGATGTTTTACTACAGGTCTGCAGCTGAGCTGCTCACAGAAAAGAATAATCCCCTGACTGACCAGGTTATTCCCTAATGATATCAGAACCACACCAAAAGAGGAAATGTCCAGCACCAGTATTTACAAGCAATAATATCCGATACAAGCAAAGGATACACAACATTGTAACCACAAAAATCTTACTTAACACACAAGTCAAGCATTCAAAGCAGAGATGTATTAATCCCAAACAAAATGATGAGCTAGTGCTGAAGTAAACCGGGAGAGAACTGATCTAAGAAATAATGTTAGTTTCAATGTTAATGATGTGCACAAGCATTCTAATATATTTTTTATAACTTTGCAAGCGAATTGCTGAAGCCTTGATTACCAAGGTGCTTCATCCCTGATTATGGTATTCTGAATTCTAGGAATTACATTTACAAGGCACAGGAGATCAAGGTTTATGAACCTAAATTCCCAGCAGGTGGGAGAGCTGGTACTGAGATAAACAAGATGAGAGATAGTCTGGAAAGTAGAGCAAAGGAAAACGGTCTTAGTTTTTTTATGTTATGAAGTCAAAGCCTCCTGTTTACATCTGTCCACCGGAGGCATATTTAGCACCAACAGTTTAACTGTAGTTTAACAATTGTTAGTTATCTAACCAAATTTGTGAAAATAGCTGAAATGGTAAATGTTTTAGTCTATAAATTTATAGAGCATGGTAGGCCACTGTTATTAAATGGATAGCCACTTTAATTGACTAATTTATATTCACACATCCAACACAATAAATATGAATTATAGAGGGTTTCTCACATCAGTTCTGGAGTACTATTTATAGTACAAAGGAATGAATTGAAAATGTATCTAACCTCAAAAGAAAGTGTGCTATATGCGCTAATATTTCAGATTTCATGCTTTTGTTAAGCACTATTCATTTGTTGAGGGGATTCAGGAATAATCAATTGTTTTATGGGATGAAGTTAAGTGAATCGATATTTGAAATTGCAGTTCAACTTTTCAAATTTCTTGGTGGATTTTGTATTTAAGTCAAGCAGCTCTATAAAAAAGCTCCAAAAAACGTGAAAGGCAAAGCAGAGGCTGACCCAGTTACCTAGGCTCCCATGAACTCTATATTTTTCTGTGAAGGAAGAAAGGTCAGTCTTGGGACCTTTGCGTAATCCCCTTAGTAAATCTGCACAGAAAATCTGTAACAGTAAAATGTCAATTACAGCATCACTGTGGTTCCTGGGTGGCAGCTTATCACAGGACACCCCTGAAATTCAGCAACAAAAGGAACAGAAGGGAACATTACAAAAAATAAATTGTATTTGAGTCGTTGGATCCTAGCCTACACCACAGCTTCTGCATATGATTTGTCACTGCTGCAATTTAACACGTGACCTGAGATGTGTGATGACCTGAGTAAGATCTTTAACCCATAACTGATGAGTTGTGAAGTGATTAAATACTGCAGGCAATTTTCAAATGGCTTCAGCTGAACATAAAAAAAGCTTTTTAAACGGGCAATTGGGAAAATGCCACTCTGCTGCTCCTTATTTGAAATGCCTTCAGAATATCAAATTATATGAGACTACCAGATTGATGAAAATAATGGTGAAAGCCTCCTGACGAACTATTTGTCCTCAGAGGCTTGTCTTTTTTCCTGTCTGCAATCCATCATACTGCAACAAAGAAAATAAAAACTATTGGAAATTCACCCCAATTTTTCCGCATCTGGTCATATTCACCAAAAGGAGCACAGTGATTTCATAATATGAGGCTTTAAAAAGCCTGTAGAGGAACTGTAGGTCTTCACTTTTTTATTCTGAATTACAACACAAAGCACTTTCAAATGGCAATAGCCCTTTTTGATGCTCCTCATTGTATGGTTGAGATAATTAGTTCCTAACAGCACTGTGAGTGTACCTGCACCACATGAACTGCAAGAAGGCAGCTCACCATCACCTTCTCAAGGGCAATTAGGGATGGGCAATAAATTGTTACTGCACTCCTCAACACCCAGGTCCCATGATCGAATAAGAGCAAAGTTACATGCAGTGTTCAGAAAGAAGATTAATTTCATTAAAAATGGAGCAATTTCTCTTTTGAAAGTTCAAAATAGCCCCTGTCCCGAGGTGAGATTCCTTTTCCCAGCTCACTGAAAAGCTTCAAAAATGAAGTTGATGAGGAAATGTTCAATAGAAAGGGCAAGTAGCCACGTGCCTGTTCCACCGGGACCACGCAGAATCAGTTCACATTGTTCTGCTGTCTTTTGCATTCAGACGACTGATGACTTCCACAATGGTTTAGAAAATAAATGTACTCTGAGACTTCAGAATTAACCTCAGTCTGGGCAACAGTAAGAATCCTATAATTGATGTCAGTGTACCTGAGTTATGGAGAGGATAAACTACCAGGGCACCAACTCCTAATCCTATCAGGTGTTGAAGTGAATTTGTGTGGATTTTGTAGGAGGGCAGAGCCAGGCTCAGCTCTGTTCCTTATATTTTTTTAATAATTCACCTACAGTCACTGCCTAAGTCAACATATGAAGAGAGATCCTATTGCATAAAGTATCAGAGGGGAGCCGTCTCTAATGCACCATATGCCAGTGCTTTCTGGAAAGAAAAGTGATGTCTTGTTTACTCACTGAAGCACTGTAAATGACAATAACTATATATCCTTATCCTAAAAATAATCATGACAGAGTCTGTGACTACCACTTTAAAGATTTAAACATTGACTTGTCTGGTTGTATTACAAATGGTACAACAGTGTTTGAAACATTAAATATATTCAGCTATGAAATAAATATTGACATTCAACTTCAATCACATTCACCTTCAGCTATTTATAGCATTACAATTTATTTCAGTGCAGAATTTTCACATCTGTAAGAGCTTGAAATACCTGTTCTAATGTCTCAATGGACAGTCAATTCACCACATCTGCATTACCAATTAGCCACATATGACAATATATTGGACAGCATTGGCATAGAATGAGGTACATACCTGGCAAAACTACTGCATGGGGCTACCTACATGCTGAAAACAAAAGCAGCATGCTGTAGATTGTGTTCCCAAAGTGAACAATCAAAGTCTACCACATCCAGCTGAAAATAGTGGGAGACAAAGTAGGCAACTAACTGGATGAATCCCTATTAACATTCCTATCTTCAACCATGGTTGAGTCCAGCAAGTTATTGCAAATGCCTTCAACCAAAGAGGCAAGTGGGTGATCATATTCACCTTCCTCCCAAGGCAACATCATAGATACCAATTTAAAAGATTTAAAAGATTATCATAGATACCAAAGTCCTATCAATTCCGTTCACTCCACATGACATTAAGGAGCACTGAACACAGTAAAGGCCATGGCCCTGGCAGGTTGCTGGCTGTAATACTGAAAGCTTGCACACTAAGCTGTTCAGGACTGCTACAACAATCAATAACTCTAGCAACAGCGTAGAAGATTGTCCAAGTGTGACCTATTTACAACAAACAGGATGGGCTGGGAATTCCTCTGCCCTAATTTTTGGCATGTGCCCATTCAGATTGAGGTGGGAAACATGCAAAATTCATGTAGCCAACTCATTTGAATGATTGAGGCACTTGCTGGTACACCTCCAATGCTGATCTCTTCCATTTAACACTGCCAGCGTGCTCTGCACACAGCAGGGAGCAGAACAACTTGTTTTCCATTCACATGGTGCAGTCTGTAAAGCTCTTTCTTAAAGGGAATGGGCTCTTAATGGGAATTCTTCATATAAGATTGCTGCAGTGAAAATTTTTGGAAAGGGGAAACGAGGGCAGACATAGGGATCCAGAATAATGGATGCGGTACTGGCAGCATTAGTGATGCAGGCAGGCATGAGGAGAGATATCATGATCCCAGGAGATGGGGGATGCCTAGAAGTCCTCAAGGATCACCCTCCAAAGGAAGTGCAGGCAGGTGGCTGTATAGGTCAATTCCCCAATCTGGATTTGAGGACCTGGCAGCAGTGCCACATGAAGTCTAATGACTGTATTGCGGGTGGTCAGCTTCAGTGAATGCATCTTCACATGATAATTGCTGCCCACCACCACAGCTCCAGCTTCTCATGCTGCTCAATGCACCACACCCTATCACTGACCCATCAGCACTCCCTAACGGTCAGGACTCATGGACACCCAACGTCCAGGCACTCCATCTCACCCTTATATACCTACCAATGCTGCCAGCCTCACGACCACCCTTCTCACCTCCACATACCTCCAGCTATTCAGGCATATAGGATCATAGGAACAGGAGCAGACCATTCAGCCCTTCAAGTCTGCTCCACCATTCAACTTGGTCATGGCTGATCTTCTAACTCAACGCCATTTTCCTGCACTATCCCCTTTGGCCTTGGTATCGTTAATTTCTGGAAACCTATCGACCTCTGCTTTGAACATACTCAATGACTGAGCCTCCACAGCTTCTGGGGTAGAGAATTCCAAAGATTCACCACCCGCTGAGTGAAGAACTTCTTTCTCATCTTGGTCCGAAATGGCCTACCTCTTACTATGAGACTGTGTCGCCGAAACCCCCAGCCATTGGAAACATCTTTACTACATCTACCTTGTAAAGCCCTGTAAGAATTTTGTATGCTTCAATGAGGTCACCTCTTAGTCTTCTAATCTCTGGAGAATACAGGCCCATGAGTCTCCTCTTTCTCTCTTCATCCCACCATTCCAGGAATGAGTCTGGTGAACCTCCATTGCACGCCATCTATGGCGGGCATGTCCTTTGATATGGAGACCAAAATTGTACACAATGCTCCAGGTGCGGTCTCACCAAGGCTATATACAATTGCAGCAAGACTTCTTTACACCTGTACTCAGATCCCCTTACAATAAAGACCAGCATGCCATTTGCCTTCCTAATTGCTTGTTGCATCTACATGTTAGCTTTCAGTGACTTGTGAACAAAGATATCCAGGTCCATCTGGATATCAACACTTCCCAATCGCTCACCATCACACAAACACTTTGCTACGCAATTAGTGACATTCTGCCCTCTCTCTTGCAGGACAAGGTGAGACACAATAGAAGAGACTTGAGCAGACCCAGTGGGACCAAGGGCCCCTGCATTTCTTAAACCCTACAGAGGAGCTGGTTCTTCGCATCATGGTGTCGGTTGCAATGGGGCTCCTGACTTCCAGCATTGCTGGGAATATCAAGGATAATGATATATCCCTGTTTTGTGCACCTTCCCAACTCCCGTCATATCCTCATCCTGCTATCAGGCACAATGAACAAACGGCTAATGGTGTGATCTTGGATCTCTTGCTTCCCCCCCCACCCCCACACACCCCTTCCCTTGCACCAACCTTCCTCTTTTGATTTCTTTTTTTTCAGACACTCAAAGATTCTCATTTGCCCAGCCACAGGAACTCAGGGGGAGGAAAGACAGCAACAGTACAACATGACTGAGGAGGTGTCCTCATTGATCTGACACTCACCGCCACCAGCTCAGACACTGGCACTGCATTTACCTTGCACAGTGATCAACACATGGTCAGTCATCAGGCACGAACAGGCTACCACTATGTCAGGGGTAAAGGAAGTTTTGTTTGCCAACTCTTCAGGAGACAAGGTGGAAGCCAAGTACTACTGCAGAGGACTCGGATGAGGACTTTGATAGGGCAGCAAAGACTGCTAAATGGACATAAATTAGCTGCCCTCCCAAACAGTGCCCTGCTGCTGTCGAGGATCATGGAAGAATCTGGCTCCAAATTGGCAGAGGTGTGGGGCTTGCTCTCTCTGCAGTCTATACCCCATCTCCAGACCCAGTGGCACTGCCACTGCTGCATCCATACCTTTTGCAGCTTTTGTGTGGATGGTCACTTACTAATACTCCTCTGCTATCCCTGTCAGGATGCAGGTAATTGCGGGAACTCACCACCTCCCAAACAATTGAGAATACTTTCAGTTGTTTTGCAACAGAAAGATTAATTTACCAGCAATTAACTAAAGCTCCTGTAGTCCCCGATTACAGCTTCATGCTTCTTATCTCATTACGAAACAAAGTCACTGGGCAAAATTATCTGGTCCTGTCGGGCATCATGGCGAGCAGGGGTGAGGGGAACAATTCGATGTGAGGGGCAGAAAACGGTTTCATGCCTGTGCGAAAGCACAGCAGGATCATCTGAGGGTGCCCGCCATGGCAGAGTGCAAATCCCGCTGGGGGCTGGCGTAACTTCCCAGTTATGGGATGTAAAGTAAGGGCCGACCGGAATTCCCGCCCCCGCCCCCCCCCCCCCCCACCCCACCCATGCTAGATTTACTGTTATGCTGGTGGGACATCCCAGAACATGCCTGGACAAGTGTGACGTGCAGAAGTCAGAACTGACTGTTAGAGCCTTGCTGAGATCGCGGACATCTTGCAAGGAATAAGATGCTGGAGCCCTACAGCTACCAGACCTGGAGGAACACATGCATCACACACTGGGTGGATTCTCATGGACATGACCATACCGTGAAGCGGCTCACGAAAAGTGTGAGGTCTCTGTTGATGCATCGGGTCTGCTTCGGAACATCATGGTCTTGGCCATGGGCTGCTGTGGATGATCGTCGAGGAGGGTGGAGTGGGGGGACCGGTGAGGAAGGTCCAGCTATTAGTGGGAGAGGAAGGTGTACCGGTGGCAGGGGGAGGTGAGGTTGGTGGGGTGGGGGGAAGGGGGTGCAGAAACAAAGGTGTCAGGGGAGGCTGAAGTTGGGAGGGGTGAGATGAATGTGTTGGGGGGGGGGCGAGGTTGGGGGAGGGGGATGAAGGTGTCACATAGGGTGAGGTTCTAGGGGAATGAAGGTGTCGAGGGTTGAGTTTGGGAGGGGGAGGAGGGACCACGGGGAAAGAGGGTGAAATGGGGAGAATGCGGTAAGTGGGGAGGGAAGTGTAAAGGGGGAGGAAGTTGTAAGGAAGGGAGTTCGGAGGGGAGTAAGAGTTTAGAGGTGGGAAGGTGTCCAGGGGGCAGATGTAGAGGGGAAGGAGGGAGTTCGGGGGGGGGTAGCGGGGAAGTTGCCAGGGGTGGGGGAGGGATTTCAGAGGTGGGGAAGGTGTCCGGGGATGGGGGGGGTAGTTCAGAGGTGGGGGGAAGTTGTCCAGGTGGCGGAGGGAGGGGGAAGGTTTCTGGAGGGAGCAACATTATCCGAGGGGAGGAGGGAGTTCAGAGGAAGTTGTGCGGGAGGAGGAGGGAGTCCAGAGGGGGGGGAAGCTATGCGGGTGAAGGAGGGAGTTGGGAGGGGGAAGGTGCCCAGGGGGCCGGAGGTGGGAAGGTGTCTGGTAGGGTTAGGGGGAAGGTGTCTGAGGGAATGAGGGAGTTCAGTTTGGGAAGGTGTCAGGGGGAGGAGTGAGTTCAGAGGGGGAAGGTGTCAGGGGCGGGGGAGGGAATTTAGAGGAGGGAGTTCAGGGGGGGTATGTTGTCCAGGAGGAGGAGGGAGTGAGGATGGAGGAGGGTGTAAGGCGGGGGATATCCAGGTGGACATGCAAGGGAGGGGTATGTGGAGTCAATGACTGCTTCCTGGGTGAACTGAGAGTGGGCGTGGTAGGAGGGAATGGTGAGTGTGAGAGGGGGCAGAGGAAGCCAGAAGGTTGGGTGGATGAGGATGCGTTGGGAGTGGTAGAAGGGATAGTGAGGATGGTTGCTGGGGACTCAGGGGCAGACACGGATCCTAGGGGTGGGAAGGAGGATGTTGGGGAGGTCAATGTGGATGGGGGTGGGATTCTCAGGAAGGTAGGGAACATGCACATTGACCTGGACATCCTGGAAACACAAGGGTTCAGGTTAGTAGGTGATGGTGGGGAGGTAGAAGGTGATGCCAGTGGGGTCGACAGTGATGGGGGAAAGGACATGGGTGACTGGGGGAGGGGAAGGTTGGGGGAGCTGATCAGAAACTTAATGACTATCCTGGCCTTGTCAAAATGGAAAGTGGGCGGAGCCTCGTGTTGGACAGGCACAGGTGCTGCATGGGAGTGTGATCAGTGGGTGGGCAGAGATGCAGGTCAGCTCAGATGGACAACTGAAAGAGAATCCCCAGCAAGCAGCATTGAAAATACTCGGGACGGTGAGATTAGGGTGATGGATGAAGGCTCCGTGTGCAGTGCAGAGTGCTCGCACAAGGCTCTGGAGGCCCGACAAAACAAACATACACATACACCTCTCCCCCCCCCGGATCATTCATTGTCTGGCCGTGTGCAGCTGAACTGCAAGGGATGGCAGGGGTGGTGGGAATGCTGTGTGAGGACTCACAAAGCCTGTCAATGACGCTGAAAGACAGCATTACACATAATTCAGTGAAAATGAATACATTTTCAGATCATAAAGTGACAAAATATGTTCGCCTGTGCAACTACTTGTGATCAGAATTTCTTAACTTTTCTAGGCTTACCACTTCTTCTAGGTGCTGCCCAGACATCCGCAGCAGGGGTGGAGACAGCCTGTGCTATGGTTGGCCTTGTTGCCTCTGAGCACTTTAGCGTGTGTCCTCTGGAAAGCCGAGGCCTTGGGGGCCCCGGCTTGCTTTGGCTGTCCTCCTGTGGGCCATCAGTTCCATTTGCGGTGACAGAGGACAAGGCTGAGTGAGTCACAGGCAAAAGGGACTCAGAGGGAGAGGACGGCCTCTGCGATTCCTGAGTGGATGACCCAGCGGTTTCCATCTTCTGCTCCTCCTCCCTTCAGGTGCCCGAAGGCCCTAGCCTCACTCCTTGAGGGGAAGGAGCACCTGGAGGGATGTCGAGGTGCTGCATTTCCCTGTCGCGTTGCCACTGCAGGGACTCACCCATGGCTACCATAATGGAGTGCTGGCCTGTGCGCAACTCTGCGTTATGCTGGACCAGGGTCTCTACGGTGTCCACAATCCTTCCCATGGAGACTTCCATGTGCGCACATGTGGGCACCACTTCATCAGAGAGCAGGGGGACACACTCCTCTGACTCATGTGCCACTTTGTTGAGGACATCCAACAGCTCTGTGTGATGTTCCCATGCCTTCTGCTGACTACTCTACAATGAGTTGGAAGGGCAGATCCAAAGGCTCGTCATCTGACTCGGACCTCACGGATGCCTCTGCCGCAGCAGTCCTCTGAGCTTCAGGGAGCTTGGCTGAACCTGCCCCCTCCTGCTGCGGACACACGTCCGTGTGGTGATCACCAGATTGTGAACCCAAGCCTGCTCTTGACCTAGGTCCCACCGAGGTATGTAACTCCGCACAGGTGGAGGGTGTGGGTAAACACTGTGATGGGTCTTCCAGACTGCTTATTTCCAGCTCTTGAATGGAAGAGGTGTTCTCTTGGGCTGGAGGTGAGGACATGGATGGAGCTGAGGGACTGGCTGGCTGAGGGTGTTGGTTGCTTGGCAGAGCTCCTTGTTAACCAAAGTAGAGATAATTAGTGCATGGCAGCAGAGTCAAAAGCAGGAGTGAGAGCACTTACAGATGTGTTGAGAGAGGGACAATGTAGTGCAGGATTCTCATGAGGGTGTTCGCTGCTGATCTCACTGTTGCCGCAGGCAGGGTCCATGTCCTCACCAGTCAGTGCGATGGCCCACTCCTCAAAGTGAGTGAGCGGGGGGTCTAATGTGGGCCACTCCACACCCTGGTCTTTGACCTCTCCCTGCTGTTGTAAGCCAGCTTCTCCTGCATGAAAACAGATGGAGAGAGTGTGAGCAGGACATGTAGCACTGCATGGAATATTTGTGTGGTGAGCGGAGCCATGGATAGGATGAGGACGCGAGCTCCAGAGGGTATGAGCCTGATGGAGATGTGAGGGTGTGTGTGAGAGTTAGTGGTGTTGCCCATTGAGGTATGAGATCCCTGTGGATGTGTGATGGGTTTGTGCATGTGTAAGTTGAGAGTGATGAGGTGGTTGCCTTACTCTGGCAGAATGGATGAGAGCGTTCATCCCCTTCTTGCACTGGATGGCTGACCACATCTGTGTTTGGTTGTGCTGATCGTCACTGCCACCACCTCCCAGGCTGCATTGATGACTCTGGTGGACCTCCCACAACCAGAGCAGGGATAGGAGACATCATGACAGCCTTCCACTGCATCCAGCAGGTGCCCAGAGAGGCGTCGCTAGTTTTGTGTGTTGCCGTCTTCCTTGCTTTCGAAGCCATCTGTCACCTGGAGCAGTCCTGGTCTGAAGACCTGGTGTAGGCTGCGCTCTGGTGCGCTTTGAATATGGAGCAAGGAAGCAGTGAGGTCACGGCCTGGTGGGCAAATCCGAGCCCATCCGACATTGATCCAGAGTGTTTCCCATGAATGCATTATTAATGAGGCGGGAAGTGCCGGGAATGGAATGATACAGCGTGAAAACCTGCCATTGCGGCCGGCAGGTAAAATTACTTTTTTCTCCCCCGCTGCTGCACTTAGTGCAAACCTGGGACCAAGTGTTGCCAGGACCTGAGTTCTGCAAAATTAGGATGTTAACATCACATTAGCCGGTTGTTCTATGTGACCTTAGATAGTGCCAACTCAGTGCAAACAGGGGATGCGCCAGCAAGCACCCACATCCACTGGGAAAGCCATGCAGGCAGCACAGGGAGTGGCAGTGACACAGTCTACCCCTCAGAAAGTCCGGCACGCGTTCATGGCACTGCTATAAGCGGGGCTACACATATGAACTTACAGCCCAATAAATCTAACCTTATCAATTCCTGCCAATCCTCCTAATCACCTGTAAATTAATAGAACGAGTCATCAAGAATGCTTCCTTGAATCTTTCTTTGCTGTGTGCGACCTGCTTGTCACACTGTGCAGTCCTTTTAAGATAGCCACATGGCTACACATACATACATCAGAAGTGAACATTGGTTGTGTGCTTGTCCCCTGCATCGTACCTTCCTTCAGATGTGAGCACGCTATCGTGAGCCTGAGAGTGTGGTGGAGGCAGGTTCAGTTGTGGCTTTCACAGGGGAGTTGGTTAAGCACGTGATGAGAAAAAATATGCAAGGCTAAGGGGAAAGGGTAGGGGAGTGTGACAAGCTGATTTGCTCTTGCAGTGAACAGGCATGGGCACAATGGACCAAATGGCCTCTTTCTGTGCTGTAAACATTCTCTGAAATCCTACGTGCACTTAAGGAAAAACTTAATGCAGCACTGGGGGGACTCCATGCATGGGTGAACTAATATGACCAAATGGTTTTCCTCAACCATAATTATTTTGTAAAAACTCAGCAGATCTGGCAGCATCGGCGGAGAAGAATACAGTTGACGTTTCGAGTCCTCATGACTAGGGTGGAAGAAGACTGAGGCATATAAATTGATTGCCATGCTGATTTGGATAGTCAGGACATGTAAATTTTACATGCTGTGTGGGATGGCATAGCTCTGTTGTTGTCCCGTCCAATACCTTAGTTTCCTTAGGCACATCGCTACTGATATCGGATGATGACACTATGCAACATGTCTCACCTGGAATCAGGGCCAGAACTTTCTTGGTCTTGCTATCTCTTCTCTGCCAAGTCATGAACCAACAAATACAATCCATATGGTGATCTAAATGAAGGCTCCTGTTTTGTTGGTGCACCCTCTCCCTTTCTGCCTGATCCATCTGGGCAAGAATAACACATTACGCCAGCAATGTGTTGTTGTGGTGGTGTGAGAGGCTCCCTTCAATATCTATTTTGGCCTCTTAACAGATGTTCTGCACAATTTGAGTGCAACACTGCTCATTGTCTGTGTTTTGTGACCTTGTGTTGGGAATCATGGGGTGAGTGCAGCAGGTCAGGATCACAGTGATGCAGACCGGGAGGAGCAAGCAGCATGTCAGGATCATTGTGGAGCAGATCGGGAGGAGCATGCAACAGGTCAGGATCACCTGATTCCTGAATACAAAATGCTCAAAAAGATAGGAAAGGAAGGAAAGGAAGAGGGGTGGTATTCTTGGTTAAGGAGAACATTGCAGTGCTAAAAAGGATTTTCCAGAGGGGTCAAGCACAGAATCTATTTGACTCAAGTGCAATTACATATCATGGTGTAGTTTATAGACCAGCAACCAGTGGAAAGCATGTAGAGGGATACATTTGCAAGGAAATTACAGAGAATTGCAAGAATTATAGAGTTCTTATAATGGTGGATTTTAAATATCTGAGTATAGACTGGGATAGTAAAAGTATAAAGGGCAGAGAGGGACAAGAGTTCTTAAAGTGTATTCAGGAGCATTTTCTACAGCAGTGTGTTTCCAGTCTAACAAGAGAGGAGGTATTGTTGCACCTGGTTCTTGGGAATGAAGTGGGCCAAGTGGATCAAGTGTCAGGAGGGGAACATTTAGGAGGCAGTGGTTATTTTATCGTAAGGTTTAAGTTGGCCATGGAAAAGGACAAGCAGAAATCCAGAATAAGAATAACGAACAGAAGGAAAGCCAGCTTCAATGGAGTAAGAATGGATCTGGCTTAGATGAATTGGAATCAAAGATTAGCAGGGAAAACTGTAACTGAACAATCAGCTGGGTCTAAAGAAAAGGCAGTTCAAGTGCAGTCACTGTATATTCTCACAAAGGGGAAATGTAGGGCAAACAAATCCAGAACTACCTTAATAACAAAAGAGATAGAGACTAAGAAACAGAAAAAGAGTGTGTACGACAAATATCAGGTAGGTAATACAATTGAGAACCAGGTGGAATTTAGATTGGTCAGAGGGGAATTGAAAAAGCAAATAAAAGAAGTAAAGAGAGGGTATGAGAAGATACAGGCAGCTAACAAAAATAGGATTACAAAAGTCTTCTGTATGCATATAAATAGTAAAAGGGCAATAAAAGGAAGAGTGTGGCCAATTGGGGACCAAAAGGGATTTATGCATGGAGGCGTAAGGAGGGCTGAAGTACTAAATGAATATTTTACATCTGTCTTTACCAAGGAAGAAGATACTGCCCAGCTCAAGATGAAAGAGGAGGTAGTTCAGACATTTAAAGATTTTTAAATTGATAAAGAGGTGATATTGTGGAGGCCGTCTGTACTTAAATCTGATAAGACACCAGGTTCAGATGATTTGTATCCAAGGATCCAGAGGGAAGTGAGAGTGGAAATTCGAGAGGCACTGGCCATAATTTTCCAATCTTCCTTAGACTCAGGATGGTGTGGGAGGGTTGAAGAATTGCAAATGTTATACCCTTAGTTAAAAAAAGGGTGTAAATCCATCAAGTCAGTTTAACCTCGGTAGTTGGAAGCTGAGAGAGACAATAATTCGGGACAAAATTAGTCACTTGGACAAATGTGGGTTAATTATGGCAAGCCAGCATGGATTTGTTAAGGGCATTTCTTTTTTGCTGACATAACAGAGAGGGTTGATGAGGTTAATGCTGTTGATGTGGTGTAAATGGACTTCCAAAAGGCATTTGATAAGGTGTCACGCTACAGGCTTGTGAGCAAAGTTAGAGCTCATGGAATAAAAGGGACAGTAGCAACATGGATATGAAATTGGCTGAATAACAGGAAACAAAAAGTAGTGCTGAACCGCTATTTTTCAGATTGGAGGAAGGTCCATAGTGGAGTTCCCAGTGATTGGTGTTACGACCCCTGCTCTTCCTTATATATTTTAATGACCTAAGCCTTGGTGTACAGGTCACAATTTCAAAATTTTCAAATGATACAAAACTAGGAAGAATTGTGAACCATGAAGAGGATAATGTAGAACGTCAAAAGGACAGAGACAAGTTGGTGGAATGGGCAGACAATTGGTAGATGAAATTTAGTGCAGAGAAGTGTGAAGTGATTCATAGTGATTGGTAGGACAGTCAATATAAAATAAAGGGTGCAATTCTAAAGGGGGTTCAGGAGCTGAGTGCTCTGGTTGTATAGGTACATAAATCATTAAAAGTGGCAGGACAGGTTGAGAGAGTGGTTAATAAAGCACGTGGAATCCTGGGCTAATAGGGCCATACAGTAAAAAAGTAAGGAAGTTATCTCAAGCCTGTATAAAACACTGGTTCAACTTCAAATGAAGCATTGTGTCCAATACTGGACACCACACTTTGAGAAGATTGTGAAGGCAGGTGTGAAGAGAGTGTGCAGAAAAGATTCATGAGAATAGTTCTAGGGGTGAGGCACTTCAGTTATGTAGAAAGATTGTAGAAGTTGGGAGGACAGTTGAGGGAGTTATTCAAAATATGATGGATCTGGACAGAGTAGGTAAGGAGAAACTTCCCAATGGTGGAAGGATCAAGAACTAGAGGGCACAGATTGGCAAATTGGTAATTGGCAAAATTTGGTAAAAGAAGCAATGGCAACATTGGGAAAAACTTTTCCATGCAGCATGTGGCTAGGATCTGGAATGCACTGCCTGATGGTGTGGTGAAATAAGGGTCAACTGAGCCTTTCAAAAAGGAATGGGATCATTACCTGAAAAGGAAACGTTTGCAGAGCGACAGAGAGTGGCACTATAGGTGAATTACTCCTTTAGAGGGCCAACATAGACACAACGGGCCAAATGACCTCCTTCTGTACTGTAACCATTCTATGGGCAGAGTTTTATGACCCGTGGGTGCACGTTCGACCCGACTGGGTGCAATGAAGCATGCGGTAACATCAAGCGAGTATCCTACACTTGCGCGATGTTTCAGTTGGCGGGCATGGGCGAGAGTCACCTGCCGACAATTAAGAGGCCTATTAAGGCCACAAAGTATTATTTAAGAGAGATTTTTTGCTGCCCGTCCAACCTTACGGTTGGTGAGTGGGCAAATCGGCCAGGCGGCCTTTGCATTTCTGAGGAAACCTCATCCACAGACGGGATGAGGTTTCCAATATTAGTTTAAAAAAATGATTTTACATAATTTTTATTATGTTATGTACATGTGAGTGAGTCCTATGTGGGGACATTTTTTCAGATTTTTCATATCTTTATTTTTGATTGTAAAATTCTTCAGCCCCGCTCGCTGAGCCGAAGATTCTGGCCCATGTTTTTTTATGCTGGTTCAGTCATGTTTCTTTAGTCCTTCATGCTGGATTCAGATGGTTGCCATTCATGTCTCATCTGGATACAACTTTTGTTTCTTTACTATACCCATCCATTATCACTGTCTTTGGCTTTTGTATCATGAAATCTTTTGTTATTTAATCCCTCCTGCCCTTCACCCTATTACAGGCCTTCCCCTTTGTTCTTCCTGCCTCTTTCCCCTTCCACAGGTTTAAAAACTCTTACATATCCATTCTTCTTCAGTTCTGATGTAATGTTAATCTGAAATGTTAACTCTGTTTCCCTCCATGGATGCTACCTAACCTATTGAGTATTTCCAGCACTTTTGGTTCTTATTTCAGATATCCAGCATGCACACTGTATTTCACTTCTGTATTGGTGGTTAATTCATTGCCATAAGTCTTGATGTGCCTGGCTATTGGAGATGGAGAGTTGGGGGCCTCCTGGATTCCTGGTGACAGAATTTAATATCACAGCCACAAGGCATACAACACTCACTCATGTTGGCTATATGTCAGCAGTCACTGAAATAGCCCATGTCTCCACCACTGCTTCCTCCCACAGTCAGCTCTGCCTCTGAGCCTGAAGGCCAATATGCCAATGCACAGGTGCCATCACAGGCTTCAAAACCCAGAGAACTTCATCATGAACATCTCAACTGTCAGAGGGAGGGAGGGATCTCAGCATGTACATGTGCTTTTGCTGGGACCATCAGCACATCACAATTCTCCTCCTGCTCATGTTATTCCTCCTCTTAGGGAGCAATGCGCTCAGAACTTTCCTTCTCCTGAAGCTCCTGTCTTTGTTATTATGCTGTGTTGTGTTACTTACAGCATGCTACCATCATTCTGATACCTGAGCTGGTACATATTAAAGGACATCCCTATATTTGTGCAAATACCTAAAGCACATCTTCAGCATCCCAATTGATTGCTCTATCATAGTTCTGAGTAGGTGCCTTCCATTACAACCTCTCCTAAACATCACGGTATTCCTAACTGGTGTCATCAGCCAGGTTTTCAGTTAAGGACCCTTGTATCCAAGCAGTCAGCCTCTAACTCTGCTTTGGGATGTGATCCAACCTCGGATGGCTGGTCTCACTATGTTGAACACCTCTTGTTCTTCCAGGTGAACGACATTGCGGGGGAGGAGAAGAGGCGTGCAATCCTTCTGTTCACAAATGGGAGTAGGCCATATGGACTCATTCAAAATCTGTTGGCGCCCAGTGCCCCAGACTCGAAAAGTTTTGATGATTTAGTGAACCTAGTAAAGAATCATTACCAGCCCAAGCCGTCAGTGACGATGCAACGGTTTAAATTTAACTCAAGAAATAGAGCTGCAGGGGAGACAGTTGCTTGTGATGTGGCAAGTCTGAAGCAATTAACTGAATATTGCGAGTTTTGTATATCTATCAATGATATGCTTAGAGATTGTTTGGTGTGCAGTATAAACGAAAATGCAATTCAGAAGACATTACTGTCTGAAACAAATTTAAAATTTCAGAAGACATTGGAAATCGCCCTGGCAATGGAAGGTGCAGTACAAGATTCAGAGGCCATACAAGGGGCACAAAATGGCACTGTCCTCCACATTGGGTGGGGAACCTCAACTAAAAAGAACGCGAAAGTGCAGAGCTTTACTCAGAAGTGGGAAGCAGCCACCGCTAGCAGACAAATTGAAATGGATAACTTAGCAGCAAAAATATGACATAATAGCAGCAGAGGTGGAAGCAGACAACCTTTCAATGAACCACAGTTTAAAAATTTCGAATGTTCCTTCTGCCATCGATATGGACACCTTATGAGACATTTTAAACAGAGAATCAGGCAGACTTTCAGACAAAAGCAAAAACCCCCAATGAGATAAACAGCATTGAAAACCTGAAGTAATAGATCCTGATATCATCCCCAAACAACTTAAAGGTAGAAAGAACAGAGCCTATCTATGTAGCCATAAGAGTGAATGAGAAGCCTATCACAATGGAGGTGGATACTGGTGCAGCCATTATGGTGATTGGTGAGCATATTTTTAAATACCTGATTCATGGAGAATATAGAAGAAAGTGATGACAAATTAAAAACTTACACGGGAGAAGACATACAAGTCAAGGGTGTATGTAAAGTCACAGTACACTACGGAGTCCAAACAGTGAGATTACCCATGATGGTAGTAGCAGGCAAGGGACCTAGTCTCCTCGGATGAAACTGGCTGAATGCAATTAACTTGGAATGGACTGAAATCTTCCAGCTGAGAACTAATGGGCTTTCAGAGTACTACAGAAATATATTCAAGGAAGAACTTGGAAAAATTGAGGGGCTACAAGCAAAAATTCATGTAGATCCAGAAGCAACACCAAGATTTATGAAAGCAAGACCAGTACCTTATACAATGCATGATAAGGTAGATGCCAAACTGGACAGATTAGAAAAACTGAGAGTGATACAACCATTATCCGCCACCGAAACGGGGTCTGCCGCCATTTTGAGTGGGCGAGCCAATTAAGGCTCACCCAGCGGCCTTCCCAACAGGAAGCGCTATGCACTTCCTGTGCGGGGGGGGGCAGGGTGAAGGGATTCCCAATCTTTCAAAGTGTGCTCTTTCACGCATGCGTGCGAAAGAGCACACTGCTCCCTCAGGCAAAGTGCTGTCTCAGGGAGTTTACTGACAGGTAAGAAAAGTAAAAAATTAGATAAGTATTATAATTATTAACATGTTCCCCTCATGTGACAATGGCACATGAGATGGGACATGTTAATAAGAAACACATAAAGTTTATTAACTTTTTAAAAAACGGACATGAAACTTCATCCCGCCAGTGGATGAGGTTTCATGAATAATCTGGCCTGCCCGTCAGCCTTAGGCTTGGACGGACAGGGTCTTTAACAAGGTTAATTAGCCTGTCAATGGCCTTAATTGGCCATTGACAGGTCGGCAGATGGACAGCTGATTTCACTATCTGCCCACCTTCCTGAGGATTTAAATGGTCTGGGATGACGTCAGGGGTTCCTTCCGACAACATCCCGCATCATTTTCCCCTCGGCAAGCGGGCCCCGCCCCCAAATCACCGAGGGCAAAATCCTGGCCCCAGTCTTATCCAAAGTGAAGAATCAAGTTCTTCATGGTTGGTCACAAAAACAAGAATCTGATGAAATGAAACCGTATTTCCAGAGAAGGTATGAGATAATCAGCCTAGAAGGTATTTTATTTTGGGGAGCTCGAGTGATTGTTTCTCCAATAGGATGAAAACCATTGTAATCTGAACTTCACAGTGCACATTCCAGGGTTTCCAAACTGAAGGCAATAGCATGAAGCTTAATGTGGTGGCCGGGAATGGAAGGAGAAATAGAAATCTTAGTGAGAAGTTGTATGAAGTGTCAACAAGTACAAAAATGACCTGCAACAGCCCTGTTACGCCCCTGGGAGTGGCCAAGAAGACCATTGGTACTAGTACATATTGACTATCTGGGATCTTTTATAGGAACAATGTTTCTACTCATCATAGATGCTCATTGAAAATGGATGGATATATACAAAGTGAGACCACCCACATCTTCAGTGACAATAGACAAGCCACCACAAAAGCTTCACAATTAATGGACTACCAGAAGTGCTAGTATCAGATAATGGAACAGTATTCACAAGTGCTGAATTTAACTGATTTACAAGCTTCAACATTATTGTTCATGTGAAAACATCTCGATACCACCCTTCTTCAAATGGACTCACTCAGAGAGCAGCTCAGACGTTTAAATCTGGTATGAAGAAATTATCTGGAGATCCTATAGTGACTAACTTAGCACTTTTTTTTCCATTATAGGACCACACTTCATAAAACAACAGATGTCACACCTGCGGAATTGTTGAAGTGCCGTCTCCAATCGAGACTGAGCCTAATCATGCCAAACTTGGGAGGAATGTAGAAAAAAAGGCAGGAAAGTCAGGAAATTGGGCACGACTGACACAACTGGGACAGAATATTTAATGTAGGAGAGAAAGTTTTTGTGAAAAATTTTAGAGAAGGACCAGCATAGTTGTTCGGTGAAATAAGTGCTCTTTTCCACCACGTGAAAGTCGAAGATTGAGTAATAAGGAGACATGTGGATCACATAAGAAAAGGAGAAACCAAATATCCAGAAATGATTCCACCAGTGCTCAGGACTGAACCAATATCTCCTACTGAAAGAACTCAACTGAGTACAAATGTGTTTGAAGGGCTGACTGTACCTGAAAGAGTCAAAGAAACAGATTTACAGGTACCTACTGAAGAACTAAATGCTCAGACGACTCCGCTAAAGGAGGTTCCAAATCCAACTTCAGAAGCTGTAGAGCTGAGACGTTCTACATGCATAAGGAAACCCCCAGAGGCTGACTTTGTAAACAATTGAACTATGTAAATAACTTGATATATTGAAAAAATTGTAAAATGTATTTTTCAGCAAAGCGGGAGGGATGTAGTAATCTGATGTGTAAGATAACTTTAAGACAAATATTTTTAATGAAAGATCACTTGATTTTAACACCCAATATCAAAGTAGTGCCGGATACCTCTGAGAGAGAGTCTTGAGTTAGACATTGAAGAATTTTGAGTTGTGAGCTCACAAGTGTAGCTGCTGAGATTCACCTGTAAATAAACAGCATGTGTTTATTCTAACAATGATCTACTGATGTTCTCTGTCTCTGTACCAACTCGGTCACCCCGAAACAAATGTGCAACCCGGATCCTTTATACCCCAACAAACCAAGGGCACCAGATCCAACAAGGTCATTATAAGCTGTTGAAAAACCTAAATATATTGTTTAATCAAGTTAAGTTTAAAAGCATCTTAAAAGTCTTATAGTGATATCAAAACGGAAAACTTTATTATTGCAAAATGGATGCTATAACTGTTCAACACATTCGCGTTTGTTGTACGTACATGGAAAGACATTGAACATGTGTACCACAACTGGTACAAATGTGACCCTTGAGGATCACTAATGTGGATTCCATGCCTCTCCTTCTATTAATATGTAGGTATGATTTTCTTGGACTCAGCTACCTCAGCTTCATGGCTGTTCTTCATGTAGGTGCCCAAACATTGGCCTGGAAATTCCTTGGGCCCATTTCAGTCTGTGGAACAAGACTACAACAGGATGAGCTCTTTTACACAGCTGTTGCTGATTCAGTAGTACAACTCTTGTATAACTCAGGTAAAGAGCATGTGGGATGGGGGTAGAGCAGAGCATGGCAATTAGAACATTGGGAATGTTGATTTTAAAAAGCCTAAAATGGCTAATGGCAGTAGCAAGCTAAGGAAGCAGTGGGAAGTGGGGGCTTGTTTGACCCATGAGTTGATTGTCACATAGCTCATTTGTGATTTTATGGCACATTTAAAACATGTCTTCAAATGAAGAACTAGGCAGAAAAACCCAAACAAGAAAGAAGAGCATTGCTAGGGAGCAGAAAAAAGACAGTCTGCATCTGTTACTGTCCCTATTCTATCTCCCTGTGATTACATCCAGGAGGGCGAGTGGACAGTCCTTGTTGAGTATATAAACTTCCCAGCACAATCGGTATGAGGCAGTGATCATGTGTTGGCACTGTCGACCAGGATTTTAAACATTTCTTATCTCTGCTTTCTTTAAATTCATGTGAATAAAATTTGATTTGAAAAATATAAAATGTAATTCTTTTCCAAATCCTATTAGTCAAAATGCTTAAAAATGGAAAAAAGTGATTGTTGTACAGCATTTTTTTGATCAGATTATTTATTATGGAAAACAATTTGAAAATTTAGTTTAACCATGACTCTCCAATGTCCAAAAACTAAAGCCCAATACACCATAAAAATATCCAGATGCTTTCCATGAAACACAACTTTCAAACCATTAATACTACATATTTGCTCTGACTATGACAACAGGAAATTAGAAACATATTCATTGCCATAATGTGTAAGATTTTCAAATGCAATTGCAAAATGACATCCAGTTTTCAATTTGGTGTTAGCACTGGAGCAGCCTCAAGAGCCAAATTTACCTCACATCAGGGGATGTGAATCCCGGCTATGACTGGTGTCTCTTTGACAAAAACAATTTGTGTGTCTTGCGGATAATTGGGATAAATACGGAAATACCCTTTACTGTCAAATTAGTTCTATGGAGCTAAGGTTGGCGTGGCTGCAATTTGTTTTGGCTACAGGAGCCAAGAAGTTTTACTGGTTCCAAATCAATAAATATAATCACCGAAACCATTGAATTCTTTAATCCTATGCAATTGTTTCAGTAACCTCATATTGATTTCGGGATATAGTTCCATCTTTTCAAGTCAAGAAAGCAGTGAATAGAGTGTTTTTCGCGGTGTGATTAAACAATCTATGGAGGCATCAATACATCAGTCAGGTTCTAAGTTGTAGCTACTGCAGTAGAAACCCAAAGTAAATATACATGGTCCCAAAATGGTTAAACAATTCATACTATACCAAGGAGGAACCTTACTTGGCACCATTTAGGTTCAGTTTCTCCACCACAGGGGCCTCAAGGGCTCTTTATTAGGGTTAGGCCAAAATTAAGAATGATATTGGATGTCTTCAAATAAGAACAGCCCAAAATAAATATAATTTTTATTTCAGTGTTATCAGAAGAACCTTATAAAAAGGTCATTCTGTACAATGTATTCCTGAGTCAAATCAAAATAACTGTTATATTTTCAAATCTAAATTCAGAACTGTCAGAATTGAGGGAGAGATTCAGCTCACAGCCAGCTATTTTCTCACCATTTGGGCTCTTAATATCATGTCAGCACCTGCTATGCTCATGCGTGCTGCAGTCCATACTGGCTGAGGTGAATTAATATTCAGGCTAGCCACCTAACAGACATAGGTTCCATAAATATGCAAACATTTAAAATTAGAATTCCTAAACTGGTTGTAGGACACTGAATACAAAATATAGGTACAAACAGGAAGAGTTTTTTCCACATACTCTGCCTAGCTGTTGAGTGGCCTAACCATTGACCTTTAAAGGGAACTGCTGGCCACTACGCAAAAGGTGGACCCAGGACATTTTCAGTTTAGACTTTCCCGGGCCTAGGAGATGCAGGAATATTCTTCCTGGTGCAATATGAAGACACCAGCCCATTGCCAATACATTCAAGGCCTTCCCCAGGATTGTGGTCCCCACCTCCTAACCAGACCTACTCGGGTCAGCACTGCCCGAGAACCAGACCCTGACTTTCCCAATTGTCGAGGGCACAGAAATTCCAGGGTATGCATGTTTGGTGTCTGCAAGCCCACTGATGGGATTGAAATGGAGCTCAATGCCAATGGAGTCACTGCTCTACCTGCTTTGTGTCTGTCTTGTCACCATGAAACAAGATGGACTTCTGGAAAAAATCTAACTGGTTCACCACTATCGGTAAGAGAAGAAAACCTGTTCTCCATTCCTTGTCTGGTCTATTATGTGTCTCCAGTCCAATGCCAACACTGTTGATGCTTAACTGCCTTATAAAATGGTCCAGCAACCACTGATTTGTATCAAACTACTGTAAACATGGATTGCAGTGGCCCGCACCACTTTCTCAGGTTAACTTAGGATGTGCAATAAATGCCAACTTTTCTAGTGGTGTCCACATTCTGAAAATGAGTAAAAATGTCACATATCTCAGCCATTAGCTTGATTCAATTTACTATAATATTGTGAATCTTCCTAGCTGATATTGTGCAGTACTGTACAGAAGCACTCTACTCTTCATTTCCACTTTTTATTACATTTCACCTAATAAAGCAACATTTAAGGATCAAAGTAAATAGTACTTCACAACAATAATTAACAATTATCAACTGACATAAAAAGCATCAAGTAGATCTCATTTTCTTGGGAAATAAAAAGGACTATAATTTTAAAAACGCAGGTGTTGATTAAGTTTAGAGACTAGCACAGAAACAAGGGTTGAGAGGATAATTATATCAGCTTTTTATTGGCTGATTGTCAACAAACCAAATTAACTGAAATAATCATATATAAATTTTAAAAATTCTTTAATCATTTTCACAAGAAGCCACAATTGTGCTTGAAGGGTTTGGGAACTTGAAGATTCCGTGTACTTCAATATATTTTTAAAAGTTATAATTTTGCTGTTTGGCATTTTAATAAGTTTTCAGATGACATGGGTATTGCAGTATTCATTTGTTAAATTATTCAGTGTTTTATTGTGTGTGCCTATTGATTCCCCTCTGTTCTGCATGCTGTTAGTCAAGCCTGGGCATGGTTGCAGACGGAAAGAGAAACTAAACTGAAGCAAGAAGCTGTAAGCATGAGAGCAGACATTTTAAGACATTGAGTAAAACTCCTGTTCTACAAAGAAGCTGGTATGTCATTTCCGCATAACGCTGAGGCATAAAACCAACAACTGGTGATGAGCTGGAGAATAGTTTAAATTTACCAGCTCACGTACCTCTCCTTTAATCATCAGGAGATCCACCCTTGTGGTGGGATCAATGGATTTTGAGGTTCAAGGCTTACTTGCTCGCTATGAGGATGTACAGTCTGGTTGTAGCAGCGACTTGCAGAAGGCGATACTCATACATTGACTTGGGGCCGAAGGCCAGTGAATATTTGAGCAGTTGACAGAAGGCACGTCTATGTTTGACATGGTGATAGATGCTCTCGAAAAATATTTTAGGCTAAAGTAAAGTCCGGTGATTGAACTGTATATTTTTCATCAGAGATGCCAGGGAAATGTTTAACCCACGTAACAATATGTGACAGCGTTACAGCAGTTGGCTTCTACATGTAAATTTGGCACAATAACTAATGAACTAAATTTTGACCAATTAATTGAAAAAATTTCAATTCCATGTATTAGGGAATGGGTCCTCATGGAGAATGATGATTTAACTTTGGAAAACACTCTTGGTAGCTCAAATCAAATCTGCCATGTTAGATTCGAAGAGGTTACACAGAAATGCACACTCAGACTCAGGGTTGCAGACACATCTTGTCCAACCAGCTCAAGTGCAAGAGTTATGGACAAAAAGACTTCATCAGTCTCATCAACTCTTGCCCATTGCTGTCAAATGCACTTAAAAATGTGCCCAAATTGTGGAGATACCCATTGGTTAACAACTCCAAGTCCAGCTCAAGGGAAAAAGTGTGACTGATGCCCAAGGTGAAATCTTCCGTAATGGTGTGTGGGTTGTTGAAGAAGGGGACTTCATCAGTTCAACACATGGGGGAGTCTCTAACTGAGATTGAGGTATAGCATATCTTTAGCATTACGTACCTTAAAGCACCAGATCATTTTAATGAATGCTCAGTCAAGAATGTGAGTGCCTCGGTGTCACTTCTCATTGATGTTGGCATGAAAGTGTCCATAATGAGCAACAAACTCTACCATCGGTATTTTTCACAACTTTGTCTCACTGCTACAACAGATGCTCTTTAAGCTTACAATGATTCAAGTATTCTAGTTTTGGAAATGATAACAGTTCCAGTGCACTACAAACATTTCACCTTCGAGAGGTTCACTTTTTACATAGCCAAAGACAGAAGCCTTTTGGGGATAAACCTTTTCAGTAAACTTGGCTTCAAACGTGAAGACCCAATCGGAGCAGACATTAACATGATCGATGCCACAGACTATGTACAATGATATCCTTCTTTATTTACCAGATTTTGGGGAGATTAAGGGATTCTGTCATGTTCCTCACAACAACATGTCAATTCCGCCAATTTTGCAAAATTTGAGATTGTTGTTATTTGCAATTGTGCCGAAGTGTCACAGGAGCTGAACAACTTGAAGCAGATGGTATCATTGTGTGAATCAACTCATCACCATAGTCAGGGCAGTCAACAAAGGAATCATTCCAGACAAGTATCCATGTTTTATGATCTAAGAACTATCAGCATCATTCCATTATTCTGCAGTCTTCACAAAGCTTGATGTGTGACAGAACTATCTTCAGATATTACTAGTGGAACAAAGTCAATATCTCAGTTTTTGTTACTTACAAAGGTGTGTTTCAGTACTGCCGAATTCCCAATGGACTAAGTTCAGCACCTAGTGCATTCCAGATGATAATTTCTTCAGTCTCCTCAGACATTGAGGCGATTCTCAACATACTTGATAATGTAATTGTCCATGGAGTGGACAAAGCAGAACACAACCAGTGTTCACTCAACTTGCAAAACACAGTTTGATGCTCAAGAAGAACAAGTACACAGTCACAGCACCTGAGATTGGCTTTCTAGGGTGCAGAGCAATAGCAGCTGGAGCAAAACATATATATGACAATGCCAAGCCATTCATGTGATTCTGACCCCTCTAACTTGAAAGATTTGGCATTGTTCCTTGGTGCTACCAACTTTTATCACAAATTCATTGCTAGGTACGCCGGGATTGCAGTCTTTTAAAAAGCCACTGACAAAGATGCTCAACAGTAATGGACAATCACATAGCAAACAACCTTTGTCACATTAAAAGTGAAGATGGCATCTCCACCAATCATCGCACATTTCAACCCACATGAGGAAACATATGCCTCAACAAATGCATCAGGAAAAATAACAGGAGCTGTACATTGAAAGAAGTGAATGATGAATTGCTTATGCTTCACACGCTTTGTCGAAAGCCTAACACAAATACTCTACTGGAGAGTGAGAAGCCTGCGTGTATGCTTTTGTGAACTTTGGCACATGTATCTCTATGATAGCAAGTTCACTGTTCGCAACTGTAATGACTCGACAGAGCAGACAGGTTTCAACAAGAAATAGATAAACTTTATTAAAGAGGCTTTTCAGGTGTTACATGCTTGATCAGGACTCTTGTCAGGAAGCCCCATGCCCCGGATTGCCCACACTTAGGGCTCATTGATCGGAGCCTCCTAGGACATTACGTGACCCTGATAGACAGCAGGAGAGGTTATACTTTTAGTTACTACATTTCCTCCCCCTTTAGTTTTTTTTTTACAGTTTCTATTTACAGGGAAATGTTTAAATATCCAACAACATAAACATATATACAACTTCAGATGATGAAGGATCAAGCCCCTGAGGTGCTCTTCTTATATGGCTAGAACGGTGTAGCTCTACCACCTGAGGTTTCTAAACCTGATTGACAGGATCTGGAACTGCAGCATGAGGCACGTCATTAGAAAGTGGCAGTTCTGGGTTTGGCAACTCTACAGAGACATCAGACATGTCTATTCTAGGTCGATCTGTCACCTCAGGAATTGACGTTTTGACATTAATCACAGGCGGAATAGTTGGTTGTTG
Source organism: Carcharodon carcharias (assembly GCF_017639515.1). Lineage (NCBI taxonomy): Eukaryota > Metazoa > Chordata > Chondrichthyes > Lamniformes > Lamnidae > Carcharodon > Carcharodon carcharias. The sequence continues at coordinate 63,196,536 of NC_054469.1, forward strand.
GAATGTCTCTCTAGCACGAACATGATCTACATGTTTATGAATGATTCTATCTTCCCCTTGTACCTGGAAAGATAATGGACCAGTCTCTGAGACAATGGTTCCAGGGATCAATAGGGTTCACTTCCAAAATTTTGCATGAATACTGTGTCACCTACACTGAATGTGCAAGCTTTGCTGTAAATCTCATGGTTCAATTTTTGATTACTCTGACTCTACTCTACTTTCCCCGCTAAATTTGGAAACACCAGACTTAACCATGGACATAGGTGGCGTTTCATCAATAATTCAGATGGTGTTGAACCAGTAGTTGAATGTGGTGTTGTATGATAAATGAAAAGAAAGCAGGAAAGACAAGATTCTAGAGAACCTTCTGATAATCTTTCCATACCAGACTTGAAAGTTTGTACAGCTCTCTCGGCTAAAGAATTTGATGAGGTATGGAAGGGGTTGTTTTAATATGTCTGATTCCATTAGGTTTCATGAATTTCTGAAACCCAGTGCTGGTAAAGGCTGCACCATTATAAGAAACGATGACTTCAGGTAGGCCACATATGCTAAAGCAGTGATGTAGCTTCTCGATAGTTGCACTCGATGTTGGCGATTTGACTTCGTATACATCCATCCATTTAGAATGTGACTCTACAATCAGTAAGAACATGGTACCTAAGAACGGTCCTAGATAATCAATATATAGTCTAACCCAGTGTTGATAAGGCCACTCATACGGATGCAGGGGTCCTGAGAAGGAGACAATGCTTGACCATGCTTTCAATGTCACTGTCTATGCCTGGCCACCAGACATAGCTTCACGCAAGCATTTTCACCTTTGATATACCTGGATGTACACTGTGAAGCTCTGTCAAGAGTGGTTCTCTACCTTGTGATGGGATGACAACTCTTGATCCCCACAACAAAATTCCGTCTTGACAGCTTAATTCAGTGTTTCTGGTATGGAATGGTCTTAAATCTTTAGATACTGGCAGATTTGACCATCCTTGCAAAACAAAGCCTCTGACTTTCTATGTTCATACAATTTTTAATTTGCTCTGGCCACATTGGCGAAGGCTCCAAAAAAATTCAGCAATAGCACAACTTCTTGTGGAACAGGAGCATGTACAATGCTATCTGGCATTGGGAGATGACTGAGTGCATCCACATTTGCAACGCATAAGCCAGGATGGTATATAAAGTTACACTCATACGCAGATAATGTCAGAGCCCAATGTTGTATTTTTGCTGATGTTATTGGCAGGATGGCCTTATTCTCACTGAATGAACCCATTAATGGTTTATGGTGTGACACAATGGTGAAATGTTGTCCATGTAGGTACTGGTGGAATATCTTAACTCTGAATACAACCAATCAACCTTCCTTTTCTAGCCGGGAATAACCCTTCTCAGCTGTGAAGAGGGTTCTCGAGACATAGCCAATGGGTCTTTCTGATCCATTTTCCATCCTATGTAAAAACAAGGCTCCTATAGCATAAGGAGAGGCATCACACGTTAACATCAATTCTTTCGATGGGTTGTACTGTACCAATAAACACGACAAATGCAACAGTTTCTTTACTTTCACAAAGGCTTCTTCCTGTTGTGAATTCCACAACCAATGGTGATTTTTTTATTTAACAACAAATGTAATGGTGCCAACACAGTTGATAAGTTAGGAAGAAGCAGCTATAGTAGTTGATCATACCTAGGAAGGACTTCAGTTTGATTACAATGGATGGTGAGAGTGGATCTTTCATTGCCTGAACTTTCTCTTCTACTGGATACAAACCCATGGCGTTCACCTGTGACCCAGGTAAGTAACTCCTGACACTTAAAGTGTGCATTTTTCCTTTTTTAACCATATGTCAGCTTCCATGAATCTTCTCAGCATCTTCTCCAGGTTGGCCAAGTGTTCGGTCTCAGTTAATCCTGTGATCAGAACATCATCTAGATATATTACCGCTCGGGGAAGTACTTGCAAAAAACTCTCCATTGTTCTCTGGAAGATAACGCATGCAGATGTTACTCCAAAGGGTAGGCAAGTGTACTGATAAAGACTCTTGTGTGTGTTAATAGTCACGTATTCTCTTGATGTGTTATCCAATTCTAGCTGTTTGTAGGTGTGGGTCATATCCAATTTTGTATAGGACTTGCCTCCAGCCAGCTTTGCATATAAGTAATCTATCCTTGGAATGGGGTACTTGTCTTGTTTTGCTGCCTTATTTATGGTCAATTTATAGTCCCCACAAATGCGTATGGTTTGGTCAGGCTTAACCACTGGAACTATGATGCTGTCCATTCTGAGAATTGGACAGGTTGGATGATGCCCAGCTTTTCTAACCGGCATAGTTCTACATCCACCTTCCCTTTCAATGCATAAGGCACAGGTCAGGCCTTAAAGAAACATGGTGTCACCTGATGATTCACATATATTTTGGCCTGTATGACTTTTAACTTCCCTAATTCATCCCAAATTAAGGATTTGTCATACTTCCTTAACAGTTCAGGAGCTCCTCCTGTTTTCAGGTGAAATATCTCAGACCAGTCAAGCTTGGTCTTCTGTAATCAGTCTTAGCCTAAAAGATTGGGTCCTTCATTCAGTATTATCACAGGTAGCTGGGCTGCCTGTTGCCTCTGAGATACTGGTACTGTGGCAATGCCCTTTACCTGATTAGACTCTCCAGTGTACGTCTTTAATTCAGTGGTTGTCTGCACCAGGTTTATTGGCATTCTACCTTCATTAAGGTATTTGAAAGTGTGCTCTCCCACCACTGTAGTTGAGGCACGCATATGCACCTCCATTATTAGTGGCTTCTCATTAACTTGGATTGTGACAGTGATAGGTTCAGCTTTTACAGCAGTTATGCTACACAGGGAATAAATGTCGGTGTCAGAAGCATCAGGTTCTGCTGTATTTTTTAATTCAATCTTGTTGGTTTGCTGATTTACAGCCTGATTCGACTTTGCCCTACATTGCCTTACTACGCGACCTTTCTTGTGGCAGTAATGACATTCTGCCTCCTTGAATTTACAGTTGTCAGGTCCATGGTCACTTCCACATCTATAACAGCTTTATCTTGGAGTCGCTGCTGAAGTGTTTCTACTAGGTTCCCACTCCACATGATGAACAGCGCCATGTTGAATGTGTTGCAAAGCCTGCGAGTCTCTTACAACACTTTCCATAGCAAGGGAGATTTCTAGGCCCTATACAGGAAGTGTGCCGTCTTCCTGAACTCCACAAACTGATCAGTCCCGCAGAGTATCATTTAATGTGTCCCCGAAGTCGCAGTGTTCTGTCAACTGCTTAAGGTCTGCTACATAGGTTGCGATGGACTCTCCTGGGGCCCTAACACTGGAATTAAATTTAAAACGCTCCGTTATTACAGATGGCTTTGGCTGGAAGTACGTTTTCACGAGGTCCACTAATTCATTACAGGGCTTAGAATTGGGTGCGCTTGGAGCTATCAGGTTGCAAATGAGATTGTATATCTTAATGCTCCACACAGTCAAAAGGATTGCTTTCTGCTTTTCCTCCACAGTAATTTCATTTGCTACGAAATAGAATCCAAGGCGCTCTACAAGCTGGCTACAGTCTTCCATAGTCGCATCATAAGGCGTGGCTGGTGAGTAGACTTTTCTATTTCTTAAGATTCAGTGTATTCCCTGTAACAAGGTGAGGTGCAGCTTCAGAGCTATTTTACCCTCATCACCAAACGTAATGACTCAGTGGAGGTTTCAACAAGAAGCAGATAAACTTTATTACCAAGAGCTTTTCAGGTGCTACAAGCTCAGTCAGGACTCTGTCAGGAAGCCCCACCCACTGGATTGCCCATGCTTAGGGCTCATTGGTCAGAGTCTCCAGAACATCACATGACCCCTGATAGACAGCAGGAGAGGCTATACCTTCAGTTACTACAACAACGGTCTATAAGAACTGAATGCATTGTTAGCTATGTCAGGATTTGATCATCGACGCCCATGCAACTATAGATGGTCAGTTGATCTTCATTAGTACAATTTCAAGGTCGAGTATCTCACAGGCTCATGCACCTGAGTAGCTGACATGCTAAGCCTCACCACTACTGCAGTCAGCATTAGTGATAGTAAGACGGCTTGTGACATTGACTGCTACATTATTTCATGTGTGACCACAAATTTTATTGCATGAGAGGAGTTGAAGGCAGAATTGGTTACAGGGTATTACAGAAAGTAAGCCAATACCTAAAAACCAAGCGGCCTCATGAAATATAGTAAGAACTGGTCCGATACTACAGAGTACACAATGAGCTTTCATTATTTGATGACGTCTGTATTGCATGCAGAACTTGAGCAGTTATCCCGAAAGGACTGCAACAATGTGCATTGCATCTTGCCAGTGAAGGACATTTGGGTATGCTTAAGTTGAAACAACAATCGTGTGAAGCAGTCTGGTGGCCAGCAATAGATTGCTGTATAGTAAAGCTCATTGCAAACTACATAACTTGTACATTCTGTGAAAAATCTATTATTCCATGTCCTGAACCTCTATAAATGAACCCATGGCCAACAAAACCATGGCAACAAATACAAGTAGATATTTTTTGATAAGTACAAGCAGTCTCTAGGAAGCGATGTTTTTTGCTTGTTGTTCATGATCTACATAGCAAATAGCTGGAAATCACTACAACAAATTCCATAACCACCATTTTACTTATTAACATTTTAGACAAAATGGGGTCTGTCACTACAGATAATTGACTGCAGTTTGTTTCCAGTCAGTTTGTGGAGTTCTACACTGAAGCCCATCACACATTCACTGGCATCTCACTCACTGCCAGCTCAAGAGACATCACCATTCACTCTCTCACACATACCTTCACATGTCCATCTAGTCTCAACTGCTCCGGAGACTGCCTCCTCAGCCCTCACCACCTTGAGACTGCTTGCACAGATCAACTTGTGCCCCCCCAAACACCCTGGGATACCCTCCACCCCCAGTACAGCCCTCATCCTGCAGCCTCTTCCCTTGCTTGAGGCCACTTGTCCCCCTTCCCCAAGCAAGACCTGGCCCTGCAGCTGATCTGGTAGGTAGAGACCTGCCCGTGAACCCCCATAAAAGAGATGTGGTGCTGTCTGTGAAGCCTGGCGCTGATGACTGCGAGTGCAAGGTAGCAAGGTAGGCAAACAAACCTGGAAGTCCTGAGCAAAGTGCAGCCTGCCAAGTGCACGCTTTATATATGCTGTTGCGAAACACATTGGCATGTTTTTCTGCCGATGTGGGCAGACGACCCAGTAGGGGGTGGATGAGTCTGGTGGGCTGGCCTTATGATGATATACTGATGTATTACAATGAGGTTCCCGATGTCCGATGGCAGGGATCATGACCCACCATCGACAGGCTAAGTGGATGATCGCACACTAGCTTCACAACTTTTGGCCTTCTCGTCATATTGTCCACTCACGCTGCCGAAGATGCCTGACGCCAGTGGGCACAGAAAATTCCTGCCCCTGTTTTAATGTGGAACTGGAATGTGTGCTCCTATATAGATTCGGGGTAAATATTTTTAAAATCTTACCTTCTTCGTGATGACCTGGAGTGATCTCTATAAGCTCTGGAATTGGTGGTGCTTAGGACAGCCAATCTCACAAAGGGATTGCATAAGGTATGCAGATGCAAAGGGTCTAACACCTGTTTCATGTGCGAAGCCCGGACGCCACTTTTTTTTTATCAAAATGGAGGACGGTATATTTCTGGCAAGTAATGAGCTCCGCCCTCCATATTGGATGCTTAGGGCACCCTCGTCATGCCTAAAAAATCGGGGAGGCTCCATTGAATTTCTAGACCCTGACATGGCAGTGAACAACAAGTGGACTGTGGGACTGAAATACTTTTACAATAGAACTACCGGGATTGCAATAGTGCTGTAAATCGCTATTAAGCTCTCACTATCATGAAATACAGCTATTTAAATGGTATTTGTCAAATTCTTATGTCCATGTTCACAGTATGTTGCTGCAGTCATGCTCTTACCTTAATAAGAACTCTTATAAGTCCTGTAGCTTTTTGCGACATATAATACCAGAATGACAGAGTGCATTTGACACTGGATTCCTTCCATATTGAACTTCTCAAATGTGCTTTGTCACCTTTCAAACTTCCAGGGTTGGCTTCAAGATACATAAAATGACCTGCAAAGAATATATTTTTTTAAGAATGACAAGATATTCTGGTCAGTTAAAGTAAAATATTACAGCCCCATTGTCTTCCAATAACATTGTTGTGATGTCTAACAGCAATTAGGTTGTCCAACTCATTTTTCCACCTCTTCCTCCTTTGGTTCTCTCATAACACATCTTACAATTTCTGGACCCAAAAGACAGACAAGAAACTTGTTCTCAGACTTCCACAAGAGTTACTCTTTAACTACCTGGTGAGTGAGAATGCCTGACTGACGTATAAACCAAATTTTTACATCTCTGCAGTAAGGAAAAGTTCAGCTTCCATTCTGCACTTCATCTTAGTAACCTGGCCAAGATGAGGGAATTACAATGTGATAACTAAAGTTAGGAACCTATGGCCCACAATGGTGGCACAGTGCTGGTGTAACACTAAATTGCACAGAATACAACATTAATTTACCATATCTGAGAGTCTGCATCATACATAAAAAGCACAAATGAATATGGTGGAAGATAAAAGGACAATTTGACTATTTTAATTCACCCAGCATAAGTCAGTGCATATCAGTGCCCTGTGGCATTGGAATACATTGAGTAATAGTGTCAATGTCCTTCCTCAGCATAAACCTGCTTCATAAACCTCATGAGGTTTACTCAGGATGTCAAAAGCATTTAAATCTGTGTGGCTTTTGAAGCGGTTGATTTTTTTTGTCACATTTTCATCTCTTTCTGGAATAATTCCTTTCACTTTAATAATTGATTGGAATGCTGGATTTATTTCTCTCTATCAATGGAGTCTCACTTGCTCCAAGTGCATTGCAATAGCTTCTGCTATATTTTTAAGTGTCCTTCAGAAATTGCTATTACATCTTTAAATACAAATAATGTACATAAGAAACAGGAATCATTTAGTAAATGTTGATTAATTTCAGTTAGGAAAGAAAGAAAAATGAACTTTTAATTGAGAAAAATAAATGAAAATTGACTTTAATCAGAACTTCATAACACTTAATAATTGGTATACAAGAAACTGACTGCTAGTTACCTGTTAATCAACTGAAAGTGGTTATCTGAATAAATGTTAATTACTGTAGCAGGAAGGTGATTCAGCAGTTGTAATTGTGTGATTTATAAACTCCCTACATAATTAAAGTGTTTATAACCACAAGGATTGATTGGCGAACCAAATGCTAAGTTGAGAATTTGGTGCAAGTGGGAATTTGGTGCAGAGAGAACAGGAGATGCTATTTTAATTTTTTTTTGTTTTATCTCCAGTCATTGCTGAGTGTTCTGTCATCTCTAAGCTAGGAAATTGTAATTTGCTATTACTTTACTTAGCTAAATTAGTAACTAATAAACTAATTAAACAATTAAATAAAGTTAGACAGACATGGCAGGCTGGGTGGTGTGCCGTAACTGCAATATGTGGTGGGGGATTGTGGAGAGCATTGCAATCCTGGGCAACCATATCTCTGGTAGGTGTCTGCAGTTTGAGGATTATAAACACACCAATTTTCATAGGGTCAAGCAGATTAGAAAATTAAATACGTGGCTCAAGAGTGGTGTGGGAATTTAGAAGGAGAGGTAATCTTATTGAAAAGTATGAGATTCTGAAGTGGCTCATCAATGTAGATGCTGAGATGTTTTTTGGCTGGAAAATCTAGAACACAGGGCAGAGTCTCAGCATAAGGGGTTGATCATTTGGACTGAGATGAGGAGAAATTACTTCACTCAGTGGGTTGTGAACCTTCAGCATTGTCTAACCTAGAAGGTTGTGGATGGACCATAGTAGTATGCATATTGAAGGCTGAGATAGACAGATTTTTGGTCTCTCAGGGAATCAAGGGATATGGGAGTGGGTGTGGAATTGGAATTGAGGCAAAGGATAAGCCATGATCTTATTGAATGGTGGTGCAGGTTCAAGGGGTAGTATGGTCTAGTCCTGCTCCTGCTTCCTATGTTCTTATTACTTTTTAAATTGATGAACCTAAATGAATAATCTAGGCAGATAAAACAAGACAGCACCAAAGGGTAAGACAACTTAAAAAATAGTGCCCAAGATAACAGTAGGCTGGTGTTTTTAAAACCTATAGACTGTCAAAGGGAAATGAAGTCAGGGAGGTAAGAGTTATGGTTTTGAAGTTCTAGGAAAGAAGCAGTTGAAGTAGGAAATGGTGCGATGAGTTTTGATTTGAACACGTTGAGAAAGTACAACAACTTGCATTTATAAAGCTCCTTTAGCTCGAATGCTTTGCTGGAGCATAATCAAATAAAACCGAAAAGGAAGAGACATTGGGATGGGTGACCAAAAGCCTAACCGAGGGGCTAGATTAGGAAATATAGCTGACTTTTTCTTTTACAAGCTTATTGGTGGAATTTTGTGCTGGAACACATACCTCAGATCTTATTTGGAACTGCAATGACCTGTTGTTGACACCAGCTTATTTTCTGTGTCACACGACTCTGCCCCTTTATTTTTGAAAATATGATTTTTAACTTTCTGACTGAAAGTTTTACAACTTGAAATGAGACAGAAGAAACTACTTAAAAATACAAGGCTACCTCCCAAGGTGAAAATGAAAAACAAACAAGTCACCCTCAGGGGAGTGAGAAGGAAGAGACATTAAAATACAAAGTGCTGGATATGGAAACAATGGCTGCCATCCATAACCCCTTGGAAATACACAATGGGTGAAGTATAACATGCCAAGCTGTATCCACTGCAGGGAGATTGCAAGAAAGACTTCAGCAGAAGAGATAGGCTGAAAGCTCTGTCTCTCTCTTTTGGAACAAGTGTATTACCTGGTTTGGAAGTCAATGTTACTAGGAATCTGCCAGCGAACCAAGGTCTCATAATAATTGCAACACCTTTTACATGTGACTGCATCCAGGAAACCAGCTAATTCAACTCGGCCACAACGTTTAAAAATCTATGCCTCAGGACTTTTTTTTAATAACTCCCCTTATTTCTGATACCTGTGTGTGTGGTGTCATGTTTTTATTACTATTTTCTCTCAGGTTTAGTGGTTAATGAATTCACTCTTTGTTTAACTCAAGAAAACCTTGTTTGATTGGCTCCTTATTGCTCACTGCATAAATAATTAAATACATTCTGATTTGAAAAAGGCATATCCTCGTAAAAAAAGAAACTAAAACCTTTGTTGTGACCAACAGAGGAGGTTGAATAGAGGGGGCCAGTTCAACCTTTCTCACCTGGCCCTAACATCTGTGAGCAAGCAATTGTTCTTATTTTAGGTGGAGAGGTAAACTGAGAGTGGTTACAGAATAATTTGAGCAGACCTTGGGCCCTTGCCACAAGCTATCCCCAAAATGAAGGATTTATTTAAAAATATTAATGGGCTGGATTTTCATGTTCCAAAGAAGGTGGGAATGGGTGCCTTAATCAGAAAAAAAACAGCCCTGGGACTAAAAATTTGAATTTCCCCCTCAAAAAGAGACCCACACAAGCTTCTCATAGGCGAAGAGGTTCAGGTTAGGTACGGGTTAGGATCTCACATCCTCCTGTGCCCTGTGACACTGGGGTCACCACTGACAGGCCATGGGGAAATTTGTATCCCATGTCCCCGGGTATTTTCATAGAGTCTGCCAGGTTTTGAAAACATTTGGAAAACCTGGCAGGTAAGAGAGTTCATCAAGTTTTAGGGGAAGCCTGGTGAGGAGTCAAAAATATACTGACAGATAAGTGTTAAATGTTTTGATGACCTCCAATGTCATTATTAGATGCTGTTTTATAAGTTAGATGTGTTTTAATGCAGTGATTGATTATAGAGCTTTGTCCTGAAAAGATATGTTGACCATCACATTGACCAGCCTTGTGTAGATGTTGAGATGGATTAGAATACTCCTCCCATTGGGAAAGTTTTACTATGCATCCAAAACTATAAAAAAACAGTGCTTGGAAACTCTAGTGTCATGATGTGATGTGATTTAAATGTCCAGAATACTCTAAGGTAGAAACAAATGACCCTCTGCTTTAACTTAGAAAAACAAAATGATCTGCTCTTGGAATCCTGGAAAAATGATTGCCCATCTGGCATACATTTGAAATAACAGATGACTAGGTTTTCCTGTTTCAATGGCTTCCATTGTCTTGAGTTGTAACAGTCTGTTTTAACAGCTGAGCCCATTATGAATGCTTTGCTGTGTTTCAAATTCTGATAAAAACACTTAGATCGGAAGGGGGTTGTGTACACTGTTTGGTAGTTTTAAGAAGTTATTGGGCGATTATCTGTCTTTGATGTGTTTTCTGAATAGATGTTTTTACAATTGAACGACTACTTGAGAGGAATTAAGTTTTTCTTATGGGTCTGGAGGTTTTTTTCAGTATTGATCGCTGTGTGTTTGAGTAACAGTTCTATTAAATTGTTATAGGTTTAATTTCAAAGACTTCCCAGCAATCACCCATAGCTACTGAGGTCTGTACATAGTGGATACTGGGTGAGTGACTACGGAGGATAAATGGTGGGGGGGGCATGGAGTATGCATGGGGATATGTGGAGGCATGGGGATATGAAGGGACATGGAGTGAGCCTGGGGATATGAGGGGGCAGGTTGGGTAAAGTGGGTATGGAGGGCATGTAGTGGCATATGGGGTATGAGGGGGCATGGGAATTATGAGGGAGCATGGTGGGGGCATAGGGGATATGAGGGGGCATGGAGGAGCATGGGGGGGTTAAGTGGGGGTGGGGGTGGGTGGGAGATGAGAGGGGTAAGGGTTAGTTGGCATAAGAATGATGTGGAGAGCTGGGCTAATGCCCTGAGAACCAAGGCAGACCTTCTAACCAGCTTGCTTCGGCACACACTCACCTCAGGCCTGCTGAGGGAGATGGCAGAGCCAAACCTTGCCCAAATCCATCTCTGGAAATCAAAAATGTGGCTGGAATGGGAGGAAGTGTCAGGTTTGGATTGGCGCAATCGAGAACTGCCCCAACTTGCATTTAAAGAACCCAAGATGAAAACCCAGCCCAATGCCTTTGTTTGTGTTATCATATACAGCCAGTAATTTAAAAATCATTTCAATCACCAAAGCAAACCTGGAACACTCAGCCTTTCGTTTAAAAGACAGAAAATATATTGGCAAATTTATCCTCATCATTTGCATAAGATTACAAAGTGCCCACCCATATTGAGTGAAGGCATTGTTGATTTCCTGTCATGCCTGGAAGAAAATCCCACAGTTACATTGGATAATGGGAAACTGACTGAAAGACTCACAAAGAATTAGCTGGCACACTCCCCTGAAGTTATGCCAGGGAGCCAGCATAACAACAGCCACATATCCTGCCCATTTTGACAAATTTTACAAAAGCATGTTTCTGGCAGGGGGTGTTGCCCATCGGAGTCATATATTGGGAATTCATGCATATAATCAGTGAACTGGTTTAACTTTAAACTTGTATTTTGTGTTTTATTTTTGAAAAAGAGCAATGTTTCATTGTTTCAGAAATAATTATTACATTAAAGTGGTTTAATAATTGACACATCTGTCCTGCATTAGCACTTTGCAGTGCACTCAGTATAGAACTTTCTAGAAGGCAGTCTTCATTATTCCATCCAGTGCATTGACTGCGATGTGATTTTATGGGATGCACTCTTGCCTTTGACACCAATGCTGGAGTTTGAGTGCTATTGCGACACTTGGCTACAGTTGTCTACAGTTCTACTGCTTCATTAATAAAAGAGACATGAATACTTTCATACTGCTGCAATCACAATAAAACTTGTTCCAGGTTGTTAATTTATGTGGTTATTAAAAAAGGAACTACCAGATGCTTTTCAAATGGCCTTCAAAGCTTTTGCATTTCCCTTAATAGGCCATTCTGTATCTTGGCCAAATAACAGCAATTCATTTAATATAAAAATTAAACAAGAAAGGAGGAAATCAGAATTTTTTTGTTTTATGGCTTAAATATACTGTGTTTCTTTATTGGAGGTAGGATAACAATGTTGTTATATCCAATGTATTATCCAGTGTTGAAACAGCTTGCCTGTTGCAAGTAAATAGATTAACATTGTGGTGCCACAAGCTAAGGAGTCTTCAATGTTTTGTAAGAGAGCAAAGAGTGGTGGAGGCTGGGTCATTGAATATTTTTAAGGCAGAGGTAGATAGATCCTTGACTAATAGGGAGTCGCAGGTTATTGGGGGTAGGCAGGAACATGGAATTGAGACAACAATCAGGCATGCCATGATCATCTCACATGGCGGAGCAGGCTCAAGGGGCCAAATAACCTACTCTACTCCTAATTCGTATGTTCAAACGTTTGTATGAACTTAAAGCAAAAGCAGGTTTCCTTTATTTTTCTTGTAATTTTTCAGTGTAGAATGAAAACTGGGATAACAATGGAAGAAAGATTTATTAGCACTAACTCAAAGCCTTCCTCATCAATTTACACATACCATTTTCTCCATTAAGGGCGGAATCGTCCCAGATTTGCACTAAGTGCAGTAGTGGGCGGGGAAAACGATGCTTTATCTGCCAGCTGCAATGGCGGCTTCTCACGCTGTATCATCCCAAACCTGCCGCATTAATTATGCATTCCTGGGAAACATGCTGTTTTGATGGCAGGCATCATTGTTTGCCTGCCGCACCATCACTTAGCTGCTTCATCACGCCGGGCGCCACTGTTAAAGTGCAGCTGCGCGCACACACCTCAGCGCTTCCAGCCAGGACTGTTGCACAGGAGACAGGATGGCCCCAAAAGGCAAAAAGACTGCAGAGCACTGCCACCGACAACCCCCCCCCCCCCCGCCCCCACCCCCCCACCTCCCCACCTCCCCACCCCACCGGTTTAGTGACGTGTCCCTCGAGTGTCTTTTGGATGCTGTGGAGGCCCGCTGTGATTTCCTCTATTCCCGCTCTTGCTGCAGCAGGGGCAGCAGCATCACCAATCCAGCACGGGAAACGATGCCCTGCAAAAGAGGACAGCTACTCAGTGCCGCTACAGGACGAATGGTCTCATCCGTTCTGCCAGGTCACTCTCCTCAACACTCTCAACTCGCACACACACAAACCCATCTCACATCCTCAGGTATCTCACACCTCCAGGCACTACACCACTAACTCTCATACACACCCTCACATCTCCAACAGGCTCATATCCTCTGGAGCTTGCATCATTCTGCATCATCCCTCTGACTGATGAGGATGTGGACAATGCCTGCGGTGATGGTGAGATCGGCGGCGAACACCATTATGAGGATTCTCATCACATCATCCCTCTCTAACGCAACTGTGAGTGCTCTCTCTCCTGCTTCTTCCTCTGCTGCTATGCACAACTTATCTCTACTTTGGTTCACAGGGAGCTCTGCCAAGCGACTGACACGCTTAGCCAGCCAGTCCCTCAGCTCCATCCAGGTCCTCACCTCCAGCCAAGAGGACACCTCCTCTATTGAAGAGCTGAAAATAAGCAGCTTGGAAGACCCATCATAGCGCTTACCCACACCCTCCACCAGCACAGGGACATACACCGCGGTGGGACCTAGAACTAAAGCAGGCTTGTGGTCACTGCATGGACAAGAGTCCACGGCAGGCGGAGGCAGGTTCAGCCGAGCTCCCCGGCACTTGGAGGACTGCTGGAGAAGAGGCATCTGTGAGGCTCGAGTCAAATGATGAACATCTAGATTAGGCCTGGAGAGACAGCAGAAGGTGGGGGAACACCACACAGAGCTGTTGGAAGCCCTCAACAGAGTGGCACACAACTGTGTCGACCCACTCTCTGATGAAGTGGTGCCCATATGAGTGCATACAGAGGTCTCCATGGGAAAGATGCAGTTGCCATGGAGGCCCTGGTCCAGCCGAATGTGGGATGTGCACTCCATCGCCGTTGCGATGGGTGGGTTCCTGCAGTGGCAATGTGAGAGGAAAATGAGGCTTCTCAATGTCCCTCCAGGTGCTCCTTCCTCTGATTGAGTCAGGCTGGGGCACCCGGATACCCAAAGGAAGGAGGAGCGGCAGCTGGACACTCCTGTGTCATCCACTCAGGAGTCTCAGAGGCTGTCCACCCCTTCTGAGCCCCCTTTGCCTGTAACCGCTCAACCTTGTCCTCTGTCACAGCAGAGGGAGCAGCTGGCCCATGAGTGATTCTGGAGAGAGAAGTGTGTGTCTGGCAAGGCCTTTGACAGTCTTGTGCAAGCACATTCCCTCACACGCAGATCCTTGATGTATCACATGAATGCTGTCGGCTGGGGTTCTCTTTCTGTTGTCCATCTGAGTTCACATGAATCTCCACCCACCCACTGATAACTCCCTTGTAGCACCTGATCTTGCCCACCACAACTCTTGTTTCACTTTTGATTTAGACAGCATACTGGTGATTCAGTTTTTAATTCTTTCACCCGTACTTTCCCCTCCCCCAGTCACCCATTTCCTTTCCCCATCACTGTTGACCCCCCCCGGCATCACATTCTACCTCATCTCCATTTCCTACCAGCCACAACACTCTTCCTTCAGGGATGTCCAGGTGAACATGCATGTTCTCTTCCTTCCCAAAAATCCCATCCACATTAACCTTCCGACCTCCTGCTTCCCAACCCCAGGGTCTGTGTCTGCCTCCATGTCCCCACCAACCACCTTGGCCGTCCATTCTATGCTACCATCAAACCCTTACCATCCCACCCTCCTCGCCTCATTCTGCCCTCGGTCATTCTCACCATTCCCTCATACCACACCCACCCTAAGTTCACTCCTCTGGAGGCAGTCATGGACTCATCAGAGCATTCCCTTGTGCGTTCACCTGGACATCTCCCCATCCGGACCCCTCTCCCCTTGGAACTCCTTCTACCTCCCCCCAGACTATCCACCCACCCACCTCCACCCCCCAGGACCCCCTTCCTCCTACCTGACTACTTCAGATACCCTTCCATCTTCTTTGTCAGTGTCCTTTCTCCCTTCCGACCTTACTTATTCCTCCCCAGATTCCCTTCTCTCTCCAGACTCCTTCCTCCCCACCCCACCCTATACTCCTGGACTCCTTCCCCTCTCCACACTCCTATCCCCCCTCCAAACTCCTTCCCCTGCACCTTCCACCCCTCTTAGACCTACCTCTTCAGTTGCCATCTTCTCCGCTGTTACCCCCTCCCTCCCCAACATCCCCAATAAGACCTTCGTTCCCTCCTGACACCTTCATTTCCCCCTCCCAACCTCACCCCCCCACTCCCCCGACACCCCTTCCTCTCCCTGTTGATTCTAGACTTTCCTCTCCCATCCCCCAGTCCACCTTCCTCTCCCAAACACAGCTGGACCTTCCTCTCCACTCCCTCAACCATCACTG
Organism: Carcharodon carcharias; assembly: GCF_017639515.1. Classification (NCBI taxonomy): domain Eukaryota; kingdom Metazoa; phylum Chordata; class Chondrichthyes; order Lamniformes; family Lamnidae; genus Carcharodon; species Carcharodon carcharias. The sequence continues at coordinate 63,211,977 of NC_054469.1, forward strand.
TTATGAGCAGACCCTCAACGGTGACTTTCTACCTCCTGTGGCAGAGCAATGCCCATGTGAATCCACCCAGCACGCCATGGACAACAGAATCGCTTTGCTTTTGGGCTCCAGCATCTTCTGCTCCTCAGGTGTCCGCGATGTGAGCAAGGCCTTGGTGGAAAGTTTTGACTTCTGCACATCACACTTGTCAAGATGTGTTCTGCACTGATGTGTTTTCCCGCCAATGTGAGCAGACGATACAGCAGGAGGGATGATTCCGGGGGGCTGGCCTTATAATGATATGCCGATGTATTACAATGAGGCTCCTGAAACGTGGCCCACCATTGAAGGGCGGGGCGGACGGTCGCAAACTGGCTTCACAAGGTCGTGAAACCAATTTTTGGCCTTCTTGCCATATTGTCCGTTCACGCTGCCGAACGCGCCCGCACCAGAGGGCACGGAAAATTCTCAAAGGAAAATATGGGCCTCTGTTAACAAACTAATCTGCAAGATTTTCTGGGCTAGCTTTTCCCCCTAATGCCACTAGATACTTCTGATGTCCAAGAATCTTATTCATACTCCTGTGATGATTACCATTAGATACTCCCATTGATTTCAGTTTGATTAGTACTTTCTGTCTGTGAAGCTTGTCAGTGGCCTCCGGAAGTCCAACTTAGCAATGTGAATAAATGTCAGCAGGGTCCAATTAATGAAATAGTACTCCAGTTAGCATTTATGGATGACACTCCCACATGGGTCTTGCAGGAGTCTCACCTGCAGACAAAATGATAGTGTTGAAATCTGAATTGGTGAGAAATGGAGATAATATATTTAAACTACATGCCTGCAGAGCAGTAAGAGTTAATAGTACAGTAGCATAAAGATGCCTATTGCATTTTACAGGACAGCTGTTAGATTTGTCGAAATTATACCTGCCAGTTTTGTGTTCAGACTCTACAACAACAATCCCAAGATGCATAACAGAGGGTAAGAAAAAGAAATGACCCAAAGGAGGAACTGCGAGGAAGGGTGGCCAAAAGTTTCATCAAAGTGGTGGGTTTTAAGGAGGGTCTTAAAGTGGACAGGGAGGTTTAAAGGTGGAAAGCATTAAGGAGGGAATTCTAGAGCATGGGACCTTGGCAGATGAAGACACAGTCACCAATGGTGAGGATCAAGGATCATGGAGGAGGCACCAGCGCCCCCAAAAATTGGCAATTCATGGCCAAGTAGGTTTTAGGGCTGGAGACAATTACAGATGTGGTGGGGTGGGTTGATGCCATGATTTCAATTGAAGAATGGCAAGTTGAGATATTGAGGGACCATGAACTAATGTAGTTCAGTGGAGTGTGATGGGTGAGCAGCTCTTGGTGCAGGAAATAGTATAGGCAGCAGGGTTTCGGGTGAGCTGAAGTTGATAAAGGGTAAAGAATGAGGGATGGGTTTATGCGAGTATTGAAACAGTCAATTCCAGAGGTGACAAAGGAATGGAATAGGATTTCCAAAGCGAAAGAATTGAGCTATGGATAGAGGCAAATTTATAGTCTAGAAAAAGGAATCATACTTACAGACAGAATAATTTATCTGCATACTATCAGGACCATAGGAGAAAGTCCTTCCTTTATATACTGCGGAACCTCTTGTGAATTCAGATATAGTAAAATGATTTATAATGCCTACATCCAAAATTGCATTTCCCAGATTATATGTCTGAATGACACTTGTGTTATTATAAAGGTGTTATCGACTCATTACTTTGTTCCATTTTTCAGTGCATTATGAGCACTTCATAGATCAATGGCAATGCTCTGTCTGTCATAATTACATAGAATTATATGGAATATACAGCACAGAAACAGGCCATTTGGCTCAGCTTGTCTATGCCATTGTTTATGCTCCACTCAAGACGTCTCCCATTCTTCTTCATCTCACTCAATCCCTTAATTCTCTTTTCCCTCATATGCTTATCTAGCTTCCCCTTAAATGCATCTCTACCATTCACCGTATCTTCCCCTCAATGTAGTGATATCCACATCCTCACCACTGCACAGGAACAGGAGGAGACCATTTAACCCTTCAGCTCTGTTCCTCAATTCAATGCAATCATGACTGATCGGCGGCCTAACTCCATATACCCAGCTTTGCCCCATATCCTTTAATAACAAACTTGCTCAGTTTTAAAATTAACAATTGATCTTGCATCAACTGCATTTCATATAAGAGAGCATTTCAAGCTTCAACCACCCTTTACATGAACAAGTGCTGAAAGGTCTGGCTCTATTTTTTAAGATTATAGCCCCCACTCCTAAACTCCCCAACTAGCAGAAATAGTTTTACTCTCTCGATCCTCTGTTCCTCATAGTATCTAGAAAACTTCAATCGAATCACCTCTTAACCTTCTAAATTCCAGAGAAATCAACCCTAACTGGTGTAATCTTGGCTCACAATTTAACCCTTAGGGTCCAGGCGTCATTCTGACAAATCTATGCTGCACTACTTTTCAATTCTATACTCTAAACTTCAGTGCTTTTGCTTTTGCTAAATGTTTTGCTTTCTCAATACAGTATTATTTTTAATGATTTATGTCTTTGTACCCCCAGATCCCTATTTGCTCTTGTACCCCATTTAGGTCCTTATTTTCCAAGCAACATGTGACCCCCTTACTTTTCTTGCCAAACTGTAATACATCACATTAACCTGTGTTGAAACCCATTTGCCAATTATATGCACATTCTGCAACTTTATTAATGCTGCATTATATTTGTTACTGTTCTCCTCAGTATTGACTATCCCTTCCCAATTTGGCGAAACCTGCAAATTTATAAAGTCTAAATCGTTGATATAAATTGTGAACAACAATGGTGCCAGCACTTATCATTATGGAACACTACTTTCCACTTGCTGCCACTCTGAATAGGTATCATTTACCCCTACTCTTCTTGCTGCCTTGCAGCCAACTAGCTATTTTAAATGTTATGTGGCCCCCAATTCCACATGCTTTGACTTATTCATTACTCAATTTTATGGTAATCTAATCAAAAGCCTTGTGGAAATTGGTACATGTGCTTACCACTGCATCTTTCCATTTGGTCTTAGGCCTTCCTTTTCTCCTTCTTCCTGGCAGCTCCATCTCCATCATTCATCTCACTACATTCCCTGGCCATTTATGTCCTCCCTTAATTTAGTCTGTCCTATGCTCACATTTCCTAATTCATTTGTATTTTGGCTTATATCTTTTCTTGCAGATCGCTTTCTCCATATCATTCACATGCACTGAATCTTACTAGATTAAAGCTGTTCCCGCCTCCCGAGTTACCCTTTTCCACTAAAACACTGGTCCCATTTCGGATTCAGATGGAGTCAGTCCCAATGGGATAAGTCCCAATGGCTAAAGTCCTTCCTCTCCCAGAACTGGTGCCAATGTCCCTCTGTCTGCCTCTATGCCAATTTGCACATGGTTTTGGTAATAATCTAGAGACTATTTACCTCAAAGACACATTTTTAAAAAAAAATTAAGCTTTTGATGAGTACACAATCCTTTATAGTTACAGCAGTCAATCTCACAATCATCATCCAATTTACAAAATGGATGGAGAATTATGCAAAGGCTTTCCTCACAGCCTGAAGAGACAGGTAATGCAGTATTTTTGACCTGGGAATTGTTATAATCAGCCAATAAAGCAGGCATTTCTATAAAGAAAGTGACATAAATACAGGAGAGTTATCTTGGGTCATTATTACACACAGATGTACTGTGCGTTTGGTGGAGGCCTGAGAGTAAACTCTCCACCTGTCCCATTGATCACGTGGCACAATGATTAAGAAAAAATGGAAACACAGAAAGCATAACCATATTTGGCTGCACTTACACTGAATGGTCAGTTATTCAGACAAGCTGTCAAAACCTTAACTGAAGCCTTTTGCTGCCGTGTTGTTTCTAACTAGGTATTAATAAATTTGAATCGGGAAAAATGAAACGGATTATTGTACCTAGCTCATGATTTGAAACCTAATGTTGACCATCTCATTGTACTCACCAGCTGCCTGTTATAATGCTGCGCTGGTGAGTGCAGAATCAGCTAGCACACTAATCAGTTATCTTTACATTCAGTGCACGGTCTACTCTTGCCTCAGGACTCAAAGCAGGTGGATGATGGCTGTAATGGGAGACTCTTTAATGCTTTAAAAATCATGCAGTTGGTAAGGAAACCTTTAATCTACATGATTTGATTTTTTGCTTTGGTTAGGAGCATGTCTGATATGTGCAGAAACGATTCACATGCTTAAGAATCTTCAAAACAAGTTCCTCTTTGCCATCTCTTTGTATAGAAAACACCACCTCCCTAAACAGTCTAAGCTTACACGTAGATTAATTGGCACAGTCAAGGATTAGGAATCGTCAAGGGTCTGCTGATAAAGTTCAACCAGCTGTCATCATACTCTTGACCAGATCATGAATGCACAACATGCCCCAGTGATTGGTAGCTCTAACAGTTGGAGGTGGGGAGCTTCAGCAGCAGCTGCTTGACTCTGCAACTTAAGCAACGCATAGCTTACTGAAACAGCCAGTGACCTGATTATTGAAGCTTGTCCTTGTGTCAGCAAGCAATCTTCTCACTGACACTGGAGCATCTTCCAAGGGACGGCTTGCAACTTTATCAGAAGCCTTTGCTTTGCATTGGGTAAGGAATGTTTAATTAACTTTCTTAATCTAATTACCACAACCCTAGAGGGATATTTCAAACAACTGTTTACATTGCATGTAGCACCTATGGAAAACTCAGTTTGCCATAAATGGTACATAGTGCATCTTAAAGAGCAGGTCTAGAATTCAGCATAAAACAAAAAAAATACCTGGAAAAACTCAGCAGGTCTGGCAGCATCTGCGGATAGGAACACAGTTAAGGTTTCGAGTTCGAATGACCCTTCAACAGAACTAAGTAAAAATAGAAGAGAGGTGAAGTATAAGCTAGTTTAAGGGGGGGTGGGGGTGGTGGTGGGACAAGAAGAGCTGGATAAAGGGCAAGTGATAGGTGGAGATAACCAAAAGATGTCACAGATAAAAGGACAAAGAGGTGTTGAAGGTGGTGATATTATCTAAAGGAATGTGCTAATTAAGGGTAGAAAGCAGGACGAGCAAGGTACAGATAGCCCTAGTGGGGGTGGGGTGGGGAGAAGGGTTTGAAATAGGCTAAAAGGTAGAGATATAACAATGGATGGAAATACACTTAAAAATAATGGAAATAGGTGGGAAAAGAAAAATCTATATAAATTATTGGAAAAAAAAATAAGGAGGGGGAAAATTGGAAAGGGGGTGGGGATGGAGGAGAGAGTTTATGAACTAAAATTGTTGAATTCAATATTCAGTCCGGAAGGCTGTAAAGTGCCTAGTCAGAAGATGAGGTGTTGTTCCTCCAGTTTGCGTTGAGCTTCACTGGAACAATGCAGCAAGCCAAGGACAGACATGTGGGCATGAGAGCAGGGTGGAGTGTTGAAATGGCAAGCGACAGGGAGGTCTGGGTAATGCTTGTGGACAGATCGAAGGTGTTCTGCAAAGCGGTCATCCAGTCTGCGTTTGGTCTCTCCAATATAGAGGAAACCGCATTGGGAGCAGCGAATGCAGTAGACTAAGTTGAGGGAAGTGCAAGTGAAATGCTGCTTCACTTGAAAGGAATATTTGGGCCCGTGGATGGTGAGGAGAGGGGAAGTAAAGGGGCAGGTGTTGCACCTTTTGCAGTTGCATGGGAAGGTGCCGTGGGAGTGGGTTGTGGTGTATGGGGTGATGGAGGAGTGGACCAGTGTGTCCCGAAGGGAATGATCCCTGCGGAATGCTGCTGGGGGAGGGGTGAAGGGAAGATGTGTTTGGTGGTGGCATCATGCTGGAGTTGGCGGAAATGGTGGAGGATGATCCTTTGAATGCAAAGGCTGGTGGGGTGATAAGTGAGGACAAGGGGGACCCTATCATGTTTCTGGGAGGGAGGAGAAGGCATGAGGGCAGATGCGCAGGAGATGGGCCGGACACGGTTGAGGGCCCTGTCAACGACCGTGGGTGGAAAAACTGGGTTTAGGAAGAAGGAGGACCTGTCAGAGGAACTGTTTTTGAAAGTGGCATCATCAGAACAGATGCAATGGAGGTGAAGGAATTGAGAGAATGGAATGGAGTGCTTACAGGAAGCGGGGTGTGAGGTGCTGTAATCGAGGTAGCTGTGGGAGTCGGTAGGCTTGTAATGGATATTGGTGGACAGTCTATCACCAGAAATTGAGACAGAGAGGTCAAGGAAGGGAAGGGAAGTGTCAGAGATGGACCATGTGAAAATGATGGAGGGGTGGAAATTGGAAGCAAAATTAATAAATTTTTCCAGGTCCAGACGAGATCATGAAGCAGCACCGAAGTAATCATCGATGTACAGGAGAAAGATTTGTGGGAGGGGGCCAGAGTAGGACTAGAAGAAGGAATTTTCCACATATCCCATAAAGAGACAGGCATAGCTTGGGCCCATGCGGGTACCCATAGCCACACCTTTCATTTGGAGGAAGTGAGAGGAGTTTAAGGAGAAATTGTTCAGTGTGAGAACAGGTTCAGCCAGACGGAGGAGAGTAGTGGTGCATGGGGATTGTTTGGGCCTCTGTTCGAGGAAGAAGTGGAGAGCCATCAGACCATCCCAGTAGGGGATGGAGGTGTAGAGGCATTGGACGTCCATGGTGAAGAGGAGGTGGTTGGGGCCAGGGAACTGGAAATTGTTGACATGATGTAGGGTGTCAGAGGAATCATGTATGTAGGTGGGAAGGGACTGGTCAATGGGAGAGAGAATGGGGTCAAGAAAGCAAGAAATGAGTTCCGTGGGGCAGGAACAGGCTGATACGATCGGTCTGCTGGGACAGTCCTGTTTGTGGATTTTGGGTAGGAGGTAGAAGTAGGCCATCCGAGGTTGGGAGACTATCAGGTTGGAAGCTGTGGACGGAAGATCTCCAGAGGAGATGAGGTCAGTAACAATCCTGGATACAATGGCTTGATGTTCAGTGGTGGTGTCATGGTCCAGGGAGAGGTAGGAGGAAGTGTCTGCGAGTTGACGCTCAGCCTCTGCGAGGTAGAGGTCAGTGCGCCAGACAACAACAGCACCACCCTTGTCAGCGGGTTTGATGACAATGTCAGGGTTGGACCTGAGAGAACAGAGTGCAGCAAGTTCAGAGAGAGACAGGTTAGAGTGGGTGAGAGGAGCAGAGAAATTGAGACGACTAATGTCACGCCGACAGTTCTCAATGAAAAGATCTGGTAAGAATCCAGAGGGAGGGGTCCAGGTAGAGGGAGAATATTGGAGGTGGGTAAAAGGATCCATTGAAAGTGGAGAGGACTCCTGCCCAAAGAAGTGAGCCCGGAGACGAAGGCGGCGGAAGAAGAGTTCAGCTTCGTGCCGAGCCCAGAATTCATTGAGATGAGTGCACAAGGGTATGAAACTAAATCCTCTGCTGAGCACTGTATGTTCAGCATCGGAGAGGGGAAGTTCAGGGGGTATGGTGAATACACAGCCGGGCCTGGGATTGGAAGACAGGATGGGACAGACGGGTGGAGGGTCCTAGATGGGTGTTGGTGTTGATGAGTTGTTGGAGCTTGCGTTCCTTTGCACCTGAAAGAAAAAGACAAAGTTTCTTGTTGAGGTGTTGGATGAGACCAAGAATAAAATGAAACTGGGGGCACCCGCAGCTTTGAAAAAGGGTGCGGCGGTGCTGCTGGAGGGAGAGGTCGAGTGTGTTCATATGGCGGCGCATGGCACTGAGCGTGGATTTCAGAATGTGATGGGAACAGCAGTCCGAGGAGCGTTGTATGTCCCGGAGATACCTGTAATCCTGGGTGGGTTCGAAACATGAGGGATGGAACTTCAGTTGAAATCCACGTGGGGTAAGTCGGAGACGGAGACAGTCACTGAGGAAAGAAATATGGCTGTGAAAGCGGGTTTTAGTAAACACCTTGTCAAACACCAGGAGAGATATGGAGAGCAATAAAGGTGAACAAAGCAAAAGAGAGATACGAAAATCCTGACGGAGAGAAGAACAAAACTTCTTCAAGGTGGGCATTCCTTGAAGAGAAGTGGCAGTCAATTAAACACTGATGCTGATGGCTCTCCGCTTCTTCCATCAACAGAGGCCCGAACAATCCCCATCCACCACTACTCTCCTCCATCTGGCTGAACTTGTTCTCACGCTGAACAATTTCTCCTTCAACTCCTCTCACTTCCTCCAAATAAGAGGTGTGGCTATGGGTACCCGCATGGGCCCCAGCTATGCCTGTCTCTTTATGGGGTATGTGGAACATTCCTTGTTCCAGTCCTACTCCGGCCCTCTCCCACAACTCTTTCTCCGGTACATCGATGATTACTTCGGTGATGCTTCATGATCTCGTTGGGACCTGGAAAAATTTATTAATTTTGCTTCCAATTTCCACCCCTCCATCATTTTCACATAGTCCATCTCTGACACTTCCCTTCCCTTCCTTGACCTCTCTGTCTCAATTTCTGGTGATAGACTGTCCGCCAATATCCATTACAAGCCTACCAACTTCCACAGCTACCTCAACTACAGCTCCTCACACCCTGCTTCCTGTAAGCACCCCATTCTCTCAGTTCCTTCGCCTCCGTCGCATCTGTTCTGATGATGCCACTTTCAAAAACAGTTCCTCTGACATGTCCTCCTTCTTCCTTAACCGAGGATTTCCACCCACAGTGTGCTCAATCGTGTCCGGCCCATCTCCCGCGCATCCACCCTCACACCTTCTTCTCCCTCCCAGAAACATGATAGGGTCCCCCTTGTCCTCACTTATCACCCCACCAGCCTCCGCATTCAAAGGATCATCCTCCGCCATTTCCACCAACTCCAGCATGATGCCACCACCAAACACATCTTCCCTTCATCCACCCTGGCAGCATTCCGTAGGGATTGTTCCCTCTGGGACACCCTGGTTCACTCCTCCATCACCCCATACACCTCAACCCCCTCCCATGGCACCTTCCCATGCACCTGCAGAAGGTGCAACACCTGCCCCTTTACTTCTCCTCTCCTCGCTGTCCAAGGGCCCAAACACTCCTTTCAAGTGAAGCAGCATTTCACTTGCACTTCCCTCAACTTAGTCTACTGCATTCGCTGCTCCCAATGCGGTTTCCTCTACATTGGCGAGACCGAACGCAAACTGGGTGATCGCTTTGCAGAACATCTTCAGTCTGTCCGCAAGTATTACCCAGACCTCGCTGTCACTTGCCATTTCAACACTCTATCCTGCTCTCATGCCCACATGTCCATCCTTGGCTTGCTGCATTATTCCAGTGAAGCTCAACGCAAACTGGAGGAACAGCACCTCATCTTCTGAATAGGCACTTTACAGCCTTCCGGACTGAATATTGAGTTCAACAATTTTAGATCATGAACTCTCTCATCCATCCCCACCCCTTTTCCAATTGTCCCCCTCCTTTTTGTTTTTTTCCAATAATTTATATAGATTTTTCTTTTCCCACCTACGTCCATTATTTTTAAATGTATTTCCATATATTGTTTTATCTCTACCTTTTAGCCTATTTCGATCACTTCCCCCCACCCCACCCCCACTAGGGCTATCTGTACCTTGCTCGTCCTGCTTTCCACCCTTAATTAGCACATTCCTTTAGATAATATCATTACCTTCAACACCTCTTTGTCCTTTTGTCTGTGACATCTTTTGGTTATCTCCACCTATCATTGGCCCTCTATCCAGCTCTACCTGTCCCTCCCTCACCCTTAAACAAACTTATATTTCACCTCTTTACTATCTTTACTTAGTTCTGTTGAAGGGTCATTTGGACTCGAAACGTTAACTGTTCTCCTCTGCACAGATGCTGCCAGACATGCTGAGTTTTTCCAGGTATTTTTGTTTTTGGTTTGAGTTTTCCCCTGTGGCCTGACCAATATTTATTCATCAATCAACGCCACAAAGACAGATTTTTAGGTAGTTACCATATTGCTGTTTGTGGGAGTTTGCTGTGCGTAAATTGGCTGCTTTGTTTCCTACATTATTACAGTGACTACACTTCAAAAGTATCTCACTGACAGTACAGCATTTTGGGATGTTGGTCATGAAAGGTGCACATATTGGGCTTAGTTATCATTGATGATGAACCCTTAAAAGGGACGAGAAGAGGGATATGTGGAAAGGTGGCCAGAGCCAGAAGGACGGTTAAAAGTGGCTGGGATCAGAAGAGTGGTGGTGGCAATCGGGAAAAGGTGTGTTGGTGTCAAACAGTGTGAACAGCTGTAAACCGTGATTCGAGTGTGGAGCCAGGAGGAGCACTGTTGCAACTCCCACTTCCACATTTTTAATGAACCTATCTATTTGGTGATAGTCCGTGGCAGTTCCTTTAAGAACAACCTGTAAGACCACAAATGGACCTAGAAGAAGTAATTTGTTTGCGTGGCATCACTTGCAACAATGCTATGCAAACTTGAGTCAATACCCTGGGGAGGGACGGTAGTCAGCGCAGTTAACAGCTACATGCGTTTTCTCATTGAGATCATTGAAGAATGCTGTGTGGCCCATGGAGGAAGCTCCCAGCGATGCTGTCTATCCTCTAGATGCAATGTGCTCTGCTTGGTGCACCAGCAGCTGCACTATGTGACTGAACATTTCCCCTCAAGTTTTCTGAATACAGCCAGCACTCATTAGCTCAGAACAAACCAATATGGCAGAGGGACCTGAAACAGATGTTAGGCCTTTTATTTGTATGTGGAAAGAACCTAATGCCTGCATCAGACATGGACTCTGGACACCCACCTTCTTGCCTACATCAACATGGCAGATGCCGCTGATCATAAGAAACAAATTTTTCCTCCCCAAAATAATGGAGGGTTAGGGACTTTTTTTAACAGCGGAAAAACACGGGGTGGCCCCCTCAAATTTCTAGCTCATGATTACTAGCTTTAGCAATTACTATGAAAATGTTCTGAAAAAGAGTCACAAAGACTCGTAATATTAACTCTGTTTCACTCTCCACGGATTCTGCCAGACCTGCTGAGCTCCTCCAGCATTTTCTGTTTTTATTTCAGATTTCCAGCATCTGCAGTATTTTGCAATTGTTATATTTATGAAAATGTTGGTTGAGGATTAATTTGACCATATTTAAATTTTAATAATTGACATTTTGGTTCTATGGGTAGCAATTTACTATAAACATGGGACAAAACTTTCTTTGTTTAACAGTAGAGGCAATAGCAATGATAAGAAAATCATATATTGTTTTGTTTATGAAAAAATATCCTTCAGGTTGGCTGTTGATTTGTAATTCCCATCATTAATCGTCATATTAAACCCAACTTTCATCGCTGCATTTAAATGTTCTTGTTTCATTACTTAACATTCTAATAAGATAGAAAGTACACAGGTGAATAATAAAAGAAGCATTGTCATTATTTTGAGGAAGACTAGTCAGACCTTACCTTTTTCTTGTATTAATATTCCATACAAATATTATTGTGACAGAAGTTTTAACATAAATTGTATCATTACATCATGTGTCTGGCAAACAATTGCAAAAGATTTGCCAAACATATTCACTAATTACAAGTTCAAACAGTTATCTTCTTCCTTTATCTCCCATTATAGCATATTAGAGTGCTACATAAATTACTTAATTACCATTCTCATTTCCTAGGCTCTGATTGTTTGCTGGCCGTAGACTCTGAAATGAACCCTGTCCCAAGATCCAATCAAAGTTATCTGCCAGGGAATTTTTCCAACCACATTGCCCAGTTTCAAATGTGCAGGATGTTCCACATTCTTTCTCATCTGTATTATCACTGCAGTCATTTACAAAATCACATCTCTTTTCTGGTTGGTAACAATTTCCATTCTGGCACTCCAAATAACCTTGTGGGCAGGATCCTGAAAAAAAGGAATTCCCATGAATAAGTTTAAACAGTTTATGGAGGGATCACTGAAGTGTCACTTGCAAACAATAGATGTTGGTCTGCATAGCTTTCAGTAGTGCCTGCTGCCTGCTTCCATTAATACATTTATTATCTCCTCATGGTTCTTTATTCCATCGAATGTTATCAACTGAAGGGAATCTCTGAAGGAAAATTCTTGTTTGCAGTGTTATCTTTAAAACTTCTTACCTCAGTAAAGGCTTACCTACGTACGACTTCCTATGACTTAAAAAATGGACTGTGACATAAAAAACGTATATTTCCAAACTGCTAGCTCAATTTACTTTGAAATGCTATAATAAACCATTTATATTATACAATCTTTGCTCAGAAGTTTTTAATTTAACAGCAACTAAAGAAACAGCAAGTATGGGAAATGCTGCTTGCCACCCACAAATTTATAATATAATCAAATTGCTCTCCCAAACAACACTATAAAATGGCAGGATCCTCTCCCGCTCTACGACAGCAGTGGGTTTGAGATGAGTTGAAGGTTTAATATCAAGTTTCTGGTACCTCACCAATGTCAATGATTTTCCTCTGCAGTAAGTATTGTCGGGCTATTTGACTATGGAATTAAACCAGCTGTGCCTGATCCAGTTCTCAGCTATTGCCAACACATTCTAGCAGGCATTGATGTTCAGTGATCAAGTGTGGAGCCCTTAATTAATTTGAATGGTTTCCAGCCTTGGGACACAGAGACTAATCATAGTGTCTCTACTAGTACCCGAACTGAAATCAATTACATATATCACATATCATACTACTTCTATAAAGAGGCAACACCTATGTTGTGCACTTACTCACAAATGTTACTTTATATCTACATATTTCTGTTGTATGCGGGATTGGTTAGCAGGTTCAATCCCTGTACTGGTTGTGGTAATTCATGGAGACCTCTAACCTTGCCTTACCTCATGCTTGATGTGCAGTGGTACCATCTCAAGCTCTATAAGCACTTGTCTCTCTCTAAGAGGGAGAACTCTGGAGAAAAAAATTATAAGTTTCATGTACATGTTTTGAAGCTCTGAGCTGCCTATCCTGGAAGAAGGAAATTTTGAAATTGCACTTTGCCTCTAGGGATCCCTGCAAACCTTCAGGTCCACAGCAAGTTTCAGTACTGGCCCCAGTTCCAAGTTCTCTGATAACAGTTCTCTTCACCTAGCCATAACAAAGAGGATACTTTTCTATTATAAGTTATGGTTCAGTTAATATGAATTGAGGTTTTTGACACCTAGTAGCACATCAAGTATAACAGGTCATTTGATATTCCCATTTTCTCAACTGTATCTTCAGTTAGTGTACAATGTCCTAATGCACTATAAATATATATATTAAAAATAAACATATCCTACTTTTTATGCCCAAGTTTAAATAAGTTTCTTATGGTTATCTATTTTGCCAATCCTGCATTTCCATCTGTTAAGCAGATTATGCTGAAAACAATGATCCAAAACCAGCTTATTGTTCATTTAACATTAGGTTTATAAATTTTAGCTGCAATTGAGCATTCTAACCCAAGATACTAGCAGACAAATTTGCATAGTTGGACACAATCAGCTTTGTGCATCCTCCGCTAACTATGGATCAAAACTGCTTCTGAATATAATTTTCTGGCATTGACCAAAATCCAATACTTGAGCCTTAAGCAGGATTTGGAAGTTTCTCTTACACGGTCAATGCCAATCTTAATCAGGCTCTTCACAGGCACGAAGGACTGAGTGGCCTCCATCTGTGCTATGATCATTCAATGATACTATTCTATGATTCACCAGGGGCTTTTACTGTTGCTGTTTTACTTTATTTTGGGGTTACAAATCAATAGAACCTGAAAAATGTCTCCTTCAACATTCCCCCTTACACCAATACTTATTCACCCATTCTTTAGCTTAGAATGTTTTATAAAGAATGAGACAGGATTCAATAACACCAAGATAATGGCACTATGAAATTTGTTCCTTGCAGCCTACCATTAACAACAGTAAACGGCAATGCCTATGTTTTAACAGAATGAAATCTTGGTTCTTTGGACAACAGATGAATTGGATGAATACTACAAAGGTCTTCTGAGAAGTTAACTCCTCTCGGCCTGCGGCTGATTTTAATTCATTCTGAACATTAATATTCTGCTTATTACAGTTCTCAATGTGTTTGAGTGCCCCAGGTGGACTCTTAAAACAGCACCAACTTCTTGGTGGACACCATTTTATCAGTATCCTCAGTAAAGCAGTTTACCTCGCAATATGGAAAGACAATAACCAATGTAAATGAAACTGTTACCAATGTGGGTAAATACAGTTTGGTTTTCTGTGTTGGATCCACTGGAGTATGTAGGAAAATACTACCTTTGTCCAAAGCATATCATGCAAAATACACACTATTTTAGCATGCATTGCAATACACTGTTGCTTGATTAGCTGTCAGAAAACAACTGATGTTAAACTTCAATATTTCTTACTAATTTTTGGATTTGTTAATTTGAAAATGCTTAAATTAAGCCACAGCTAAATTATTTTTAAATTAGTTAAACATGGAGGATGGATTTCTGCGAGGGTTTTCTTGTTGATACACCATAATCTCAATGGATGAATCATAGACACCCTGCAGTATTAAACATTTTGGATGAAGAGAGCAAGACATAAAAAAAAAATAACGTAGTTCAGTCGAATATTGTGATGGATAACCAGACCAGTTGTGTCAGAAATGCTTAAATTTATGGCCTTCTGTCTTGAAGGAGGAAGACCAGGCTGTGCTGGGGAATGACAAAATGGGGGATAGTGACTGACTTGGAGGGAGGATGGGCATTAAAGGCAAACAGCACATAAAATATTTAAGTTTGTCTGTTTTGAAAATGATTTGAAAACCAACTGAATGGCAGATTTAAGTAGATTTCATATAAAAGTTATTACAATTTATTTTTCTGCTCTGGATCCCCAAATATGCCAGTATTTTGGGCATACATCAGAGGAAAAAATGTGCAATCTCTTGTTGCAGCTGCCTACGATGTGCTAGGATCAGCAGGCATGACTCTATCCCAGCCCCACCTGCCCGGGGGTGGGGGGGGAATTGGGTCTAACAGGGACCTTTAAGTCAAGATGGGTTTTTGTCTGGACTTGAGCTAAAGGCCTTGAGAGCAAAAATACGGCCCCTTTTGAAATCTGGTTCTTTGCATTCAAAGTACTGCCCAATCCATTGGTCCCAATAAGAGAAAAATATTCTGAAGCCACCTAGGTGACTTGCTCTAATTAACAAGGAAATCTGGTTACACGGTTTAAGTGGCTATCACATACCTGTTGGAGGAAGTGGAGTTGCTTCTGTATCAAGTGCAATGGAGGAACAGATGCATTCCTTTGTGAAGGTGATGTCATCAAGTGCTATGACTCCTTTAGATCCCTTCCCGACCCATCCTTCTAACATTATTTCAAAGTCCTCATCAGCACTGAGAGTGATAACAGCTCGCTGCCAGTAATGGCCTTGGTCTCCAGTTAAGTTGAAAAGTAATGTGCGATAATGTGATAAAGTCACTTGGTACACTATTAATGATCCAATAATATCTCCTGCCATATGGTAATAGAAAATAATCTGCAAGGGAAAGCAACGGCATTATCAACTGGAGAGCTTTGTGTGCAACGTGTTTGAGATTTTGAATAATGGTTCATAATATACAGTACTTTTCAGCGGGGACAGATAGTAAATATTTAATTATTTATCCACATCTCTACAGCAGTATGTTTAACAGCAGCATAAATTACACATCGCAATCCTTGTCCAGAAATCTAAAACTACCTGTCACAGCCATTGCTTGGAGTGGTAATGGGGGAGGCGGAATGGAAGTTCAAAATTAATCTGCAGAAACAAAGGGCAGGCTTTTCCCTGCAGGCTTCTAAAATCCTCGGTCATACTGAAATGGGGGTCAGAAACCCACACTTTGTGGGAAACAGTCACTCTTTGTGATTTTCCCTAGGAGGCTGCCTGATTCAAGTAGAGCTCTTGAAACTGGAGGGCCAATCAGAGGCCTTCCAGCTTGAGAGGAGCAGCAGGCTGCAATGGAAGGTAAGTAAGGGAGAGGATGCTTCAAAATGGAGGTGTCCTCACTCCAACTTCTTTAAAATTTAAATTTAAAAGTAGCTTTTGCAGCCAGGCCATCATTGTGGGGGTGGTTGTGTGGTAGGAAGGGTCTCTCCACAAAGTGGCCTCTAGCTGCTGCAGCACCCAGGCAGACAGTGAGGCCTGTCTAGGTCTGCTTGAAGCACTGGTCCCCCCGGTCTGCCATGGAAAGGCCACATCCAGGCACCTAAAACAGGCCCCTGCCACCTCGGAAACTTGAGGCAAGTTCTAAAACCTTGATCCTGAAATGAGTAGTGTGGTATATGAATTTCAGGCCAGTGTAATGCTAGGTACAAAGAACAAATAAAAGTACAGCTCAGGAACAGGCCCTTCGGCCCTCCAAGCCTGCACTGATCATATTGCCCGTTGACTAAAACATTTTGAACTTCTGAGGTCCATATCCCTCTATTCCCATCCTATTCATGTATTTGTCAAGCTGCCTCTTAAACACCACTATCGTACCTGCTTCCACCACCTCCTCTGGCAGCGAATTCGAGACACTCACTACCCTCTGCATAAAAAACTTGCCCTGCACATCTCCTTTATAGTTTTCTCCTCTCACCTTAAATCTATGTCCCCTAGTAATTGACTCTTCCACCTTGGGAAAAAGCTTCTGACTATCTACTCTGTCCATGCCACTCATAATTTTGTAAACTTCTATCAAGTCACCCCTCAATCTCCGTCGCTCTAGTGAGAACAATTTGGGTTTCTCCAGCCTCTCCTCATAGCTAATAACCTCCAGACTAGGCAGCATCCTGGTAAACCTCCTCTGCACCCTCTCCAATGTCTCCATATCCTTCTGGTAGTGTGGCGATCAGAATTGCACGCAATATTCCAAGTGTAGCCTAACCAAGGTTCTACACAGCTGCAGCATGACTTCCCAGCTTTTATACTCAATACCCCTGCCAATGAAGGCAAGCAAGCCATATGCCTTCCTGACTACCTTATCCACCTGCGTTGCCACTTTCAGTGACCTGTGGGCCTGAACACCCAGATCCCTCTGCCCTTCAAGAGACTTAAAGGTTCTGCCATTTACTGTATAATTCCTGCCTGTATTAGAACTTCCAAAATGCATTACCTCGCATTTGTCCGGATTAAACTCCATCTGTCATTTCTCCGCCCAAGTCTCCAACCGATCTATATCCCGTTTTATCCTTTGACAATCCTCTTCACTATCTGCAACTCCTCCAACGTTAGTGTCATCTGCAAACTTACTAATTAGCCCAGTTACATTTTCTTCCAAATCATTTATGTATACTACAAACAGCAAAGGTCCCAGCACTGATCCTTGCGGAACTCCACTAGTCACAGCTCTCCATTCAGAAAAGCACCCTTCCACTGCTACCCATTGTGTTCTATGACCAAGACAATTCTGTATCCATCTTGCCAGCTCACCTGTGACCCCATGCGTCTTTACCTTCTATATCAGTCTGCCATGAGGGACCTTGTCAAAGGCCTTACTGAAATCCATGTATATAACATCCACTGTCCTTCCATCATCGATCATCTTTGTCACTTCCTCGAAAAACTCGATCAAGTTAGTGAGACACGACCTCCCCTTCACAAAACCATACCGCCTCTCACTAATACGCCCAGTTACTTCCAAATTGTAGTAAATCCTGTCACGAAGAATCTTCTCCAATAATTTCCCTACCACTGACGTAAGGCTCACTGGCCTGTAATTTCCTGGATTATCCCTGCTACCCTTCTTAAACAATGGAACAACATAGGCCATTCTCCAGTCCTCTGTGACTTCACCCGTAGCCAGTGAGGATACAAAGATTTCTGTCAAGGCCCCAGCAATCTCCTCCCTTGCCTCCCTCAGTACTCTGGGGTAGATGCCTAACACCTCCTCTTTTTTGATCTCAACATGATCCAGGCTATCTACACACTCTTCCCTAGACAAATCGACTGCTAAGTCCTTCTCTTTGGTGAATACTGATGAGAAGTATTCATTTAGTATCTCTTCCATTTCTTCCGGCTCCACACACAGATTCCCACCTCTGTCCCTGAGTGGGCCTACCCTTTCCCTGGCTACCCTCTTATGGTATGTAGGCTGTATGTCCCAAAGACTGGCGGATCGTATCAAATAGCATGTCCCTTCCGCTGTTCACAAATGGACAAGGTACAGACCGTACCCAACCAGCCCGTGCTTGCAAAACTCAAACCACATGGCGGAATCATCCCAAATTTGCATAAAGTGCAGTAGCAGGCGGGAAAAAAGTCGTTTTACCCGCCGGCTGCAGTGATGGGTTCTCATGCTGCATCGTCCCATTCCTGCCTTATTAATTAGGCAGCCACAGGAAACGTGCCGTCTCACTGGTGGGGCCTCTGATTTTCACATAACACCATTACCTCGCTGCTCCCTCATGCAGGATGCCATATTTAAACGGCAGCTGCGCACACACTTGTTAAAATTCATTTACGGGATGTGGGCTTCACTGGCTGGGTAAGCATTTATTTCTCATCCCTAGTTGCCCTTGATAAGGGGGTGGTGAGCTGCCTTCTTAAACCGCTGTGGTCTAAGTGGTGTAGGTACACCAACCTTCTCAATGATTCTCAATTCACCAGGACAGCTCTGGTGAAAACATGGCCCCAAAAGCCAAGTAGAATGCAGCCTCCTGATTCAGTGACGCATCCCTGGGATGCCTTCTGGACGTCATGGAGGCCCACTGTTATGTCCTCTATCCCCACTCTGGCCTCATGAGGCCCATCAGTCTCATCACTCCAGCTTGGAAGGCAGTGGCAGAGGTGGTCAGTGCCAATGCTGCACACAAGATATCGGCTATCCAGTGCATAAAATGGATGAATGATCTCATCCGTGCCACCAGGGTAAGTCAACCATCTCATCTCTCTAAACTCACACACTCACATGCCCATCACACATTCACTGCCATCTGACTCACTGCCAGCTCAAGTGACATCACCACTCATTCTCTCACACACACCCTTACAGCTCCATCAGGCCTCATCTCCTCTGGAGACTGCCTTCTCAGCCCTCACCATCTTGCACAGGTCAACATGTGGCCTCACCCATACCCTGGGACACACCCTTCCCCAGTATAGCCTTTGCCCTGCAGCCTCTTCCCTTGCCTGAGGTCACTTCTCTCACTTCCGCAAGCAAGCACTAGTCCTGCAGCAGTTGAAAAGCCACCCCATGGTCTGATAGGTAGAGACCTACCCGCAAGCTCCTCTAAAAGTGATGCAGTTCTGCCTGTGAAGCCTGGTGCTGATGGCTGCAAGTGCTGTGTGAAGCAAAGTGGGCAAATAAACCTTGAAGTCCCGAGTGAAGTGCAGCTCGCCAGGTGCATGTCGCTCATTTACAGCTGTGAAACATGTCGGCATGCAATCAAGCAGATGTGCTCGGATGATCCAGCATGGGGGGGGAGGGATGATTCTGGTGAGCAGGGCATATAGGGAGATGCCAAAGTATTGAAATTAGGTTCCTGACGTGCGGTGGCAGGAAACGTGGCCCGCCATAGATGGGTGGAGTGGGCAATCGCAAACCGGTTTCACAATAGCGTGAAACCGATTTATGTTCTTCTCATCATATTGTCCCCCCCACCCTCCACCATGGCGCCCTACACCAACAGGATGGGAAATTCTAGCCACAGTGTCCAACATTAGATGCGATTCCGCGATTGGACAACTTTTGCTCAATAATCCTCAGTGACCTAAGAATTACGCTGACAACCAATTTAAGATTGTCAGTCTGGCTCACAGTGTGGCGCATTTGCGTGTACTGAAAGCTACATATGTTAAAACACAGGGCCCTGTTCTTTGCAGACAGAAAGGACCTGTAAACACACATTGTGCCTGTTTCAGCTAAACAAGAGTGACAGCCATTCTCTGGTTCATTCCCCAGGGCATTGTCTTGACTAATCAGGGTCATGCTGCCTGGTTTAAATTAGTTATTTATTTATATATTTTTTAATGCTTGGCAGTTAACTATCAGTTACCATCAACTGGTGCTTTCTCCATGGCAATGCCTCTACCAATCAGAGTCCACTTGCCAACCAATCAGCACTTTCTTCTTATACTACAATGTAAGTATAATTTGTTGCTTCCCCTGACATTGGCATTTTCTTGCAAATTGTCCTGATGAGTGCAAGACAAGAAGTTTCAACAAAAAATGTCTCTTTTTTTCAGCAATCCTCAAGTTTGGAATACAATAACTTGAGTAATTTAAGACATGACATGTAATAAGCATATCATGTTTAGAACGGATTGGTGACTTTGGACCTAATAGTTTATAAATTCAGCTGCAGACCATCATCTTGCAAACCCAATCTGACACAATCACAATTCTCTTCAAAATTATCAAAATGTTTTGTGATTTCTTTCTCACAAATCTTCTAACTAAAGGCAGAATCTTCCACTCTCACTGGTGGTGAACTTGGAAGCGGGAAGCTGCCTTCCTGTCTGCCCCAGGATTAAGTTCTGGGTGGAAAGGTCCTGCCCAGCTGCCAATTGAGGCCCTTAAGTGGTCAGTTAATGATGACTTAAGGGCATCATCCTGACACCGCTGGTATTAACCCAACTGCAGGTGGGCTTGTCACCATGAAGCATGCACAGCAGCTAAAACCGTGCAGCTAGCTTCTCAGCTGCCAGCAATGGGGTGGGGTGGGAGAGGGCACGGTCCCTTGATCAAAGGCACTCAGTGCCTGATTGAGGGACTCAACATTGAGAAAGGGGGGTGCTGCTGAGAGCCACCCCCTTGCCCATGCTGCTGATCCCTCAGCACCCCTCTTCCCATGACCTCCACCTGTAAACCACCAACCCCCAACATCACTTACCTGTGACCTGGGTCCTTCTGCGATCTTGGAACTCTGGTACCTGTCCTTCTGGCAAAAGCCACTACCTCCCCAGTGGCACTGCTGAGCACAAGAGCTGCCAGCCTCTCATTGTCCAATAGTTCTCAATAGGCCTGATTGGCATGTGGTTCGGGGGCCTTCCTGAAATGGGGCAGCGTGGGTCCCTCGCTGGCTCTCCAGCTGGCAGGCAAGACCCCCGGCGCCTCAACCTTATGTACACAAAATCTTGTCACAGAGTCACACATGCTCTTCTTCATATAAGGGTACCGTTTTCTTATTTAGAAAGATAATCACAGAATCATAGAATGCTACAGCAAAGAGGGAGGCTATTTGGTTACTTGTGCCTCTTTGAACGAGCATTCCAATTAGTTTCTCTCCTGCTTTTTTCCCCATACCCTGTAAATTTTTTCTTCCACGTTTTCCTCCAATTCCTTTCTGAAAGTTACTACCCTTCGAGGCAGGGCGATCCAGGTCACAGCAACTCACTGCGCTGATCCTCATGTCACCTCTAGTTCTTTTGAAAATCATATAAATCTGTGATATCAACCCTTATGCCACTGGAAACAGTTTCTTCTTATTTAGCCTATAAAACCGTTCATGATTTTTCACAGCTCTACCAACTCTCCACTTATCTTCAGAATTACCTGGAAAAACTCAGCAGGTCTGGCAGCATCGGCGGAGAAGAAAAGAGTTGACGTTTCGAGTCCTCATGACCCTTCGACAGAACAGGGTCATGAGGATTCGAAACGTCAACTCTTTTCTTCTCCGCCGATGCTGCCAGACCTGCTGAGTTTTTCCAGGTAATTCTGTTTTTGTTTTGGATTTCCAGCATCCGCAGTTTTTTTGTTTTTATCTCCACTTATCTTCCTCTATTCTAAGGAGAACAATCTCACCTTCTGCAGTCTTACTACATAACAAGTCCTTTACAATTGGTACCACTCAAGTAAATCTCTTCTGCACCCTTTTTAAGGTTTTGACATATTTCTTATAGTGTGGGTGCCCAGAATACAATAATCCATCTATAGCCTGACCATATGTTATGGGGGCATCACTTTCTTCCTTTTGCAAGCTAATACCTCTATTAACAAAGTCATATGCTTTTTAAACAGTTTTCTCAACTTTGTTTAAACTTCAGCAAATCCCAGTTTATCTATCTCAGCCTGTGGATTCTTAATCCCACTAAGAGCCTGCAATTTGTTACAATCTCCCTGGAGACCAATAACTCTTAAAAAGAGGCTTGCACTTCCAGTTATGAGCTGAAAGAATGACACAATGAAATTTGTACGTTGTAAAACTTTTACTGTAACCAATAACTAAAAAAATACACTGGCCGGGATTTTCCAGTCCTGCCTGCTTTGGTACCAGAAATTCCCTCCCAAAGTCAATGGATTGTTGGCAGGTCCATCAAGTTTTTCATCCCGCCCACGATGATTCCCGCCTTGGGCAGGACCAGAAAATCCCAGTCACTGTTGACTAAACGCTATTTTCTTTTGCGACTTGTACTTTAACTACAGGAAGGAATGTTCCCCTTCTACAGTTATCACACACCACACTCTCCATGGAATTACAGTCCTTAAAGCGAACAGTCCACAGTTGCTCCCATCTTACAATGGGTTCCTGCATCGCCATGTCACCAAGCGATAACTCTGAATGACCATCTGTAGTTACTTTCCTCAGTTTTTGGACAGTTTCTTAAATCCACAACCAGCACTAAAGATTGCTCCAATGATTCTTCTATCCCCAGTCATGCCAGGACAAATCTCCCAGAACCCTTTGAAGGTTGCAGGATGCTTTCCTTTGACAAGAGACACTCTCCTCC
This sequence comes from Carcharodon carcharias, assembly GCF_017639515.1. NCBI lineage: Eukaryota > Metazoa > Chordata > Chondrichthyes > Lamniformes > Lamnidae > Carcharodon > Carcharodon carcharias. The sequence continues at coordinate 63,234,636 of NC_054469.1, forward strand.
CATGTACAGCTGAGGTAGTTCACAAAGCCGAGCATCCCTTTTCTCTGCTGACCATACGTTTCTGTTTGAGATTCACTGATTTGTAGCGATGTAACCTGATCTCAAAAAAGGCTTCCTCTGCCCTCTTTCCCCGTGGCAACGTGAAACACAATAGCCTTGTATCCAGATAAAAATGCTAATTAGCTATCCTTGAGAGCCCAGCTCTCTTTCATCTTGGAAATAAATTGACAGTTTGCAGCACAACTGATTACAACATGGACCTTGAACACCTTTCTGGGACTTTAGGAGACTCAGAGTCTACTCAATGTAAACTTAGAGACTGCTGCCATTGTCTCCAAGGGTAAGTACCTTACACCTTCTTCCAGTAAAACAATCGAAGTGTTCCTTTGATCTCTAACAATCAAACCACCCAGACTTTCTGTCCAGCAGACTCCAGAACAGGTTATCGTATGACATGCTTTGTTTACCCTAAATTTAAAGATACAGTTCAAAAACATCATAACCTTATAAACTTCACAATTGTAACATTATACAGAGATAAGTTGTGACAACTGAACAAAGAAAACCTGATCATAACTGTTGTTCTTTATGTTTGCCTAGATAAAATTAGAAATTACTACAGAAACAGGCTTATTTGGCCCATTCAGTCCATATTTTCAGCGCAACATTAGTCGTCTCCATTTCTCTGCTCCTCTCACCCATTCTAATCTGTCTCTCTCTGAACTAACTGCACACCATTCTCTCAGGTCCAACCCCAACATTGTCATCAAACCCGCTGACAAGGGTGGTGCTGTTGTTGTCTGGCGCACTGACCTCTACCTCGCAGAGGCTGAGCGTCAACTCGCAGACACTTCCTCCTACCTCTCCCTGGAGCATGACCCCACCACTGAACATCAAGCCATTGTTTCCAGGACTGTCACTGATCTCATCTCCTCTGGCAATCTTCCTCCCAAAGCTTCCAACCTGATGGTTGCCCAACCTCGGACAGCCCGCTTTTACCTCCTACCCAAAATCCACAAACAGAACTGTCCCGGTAGACCGATCATGGCAGCTTGCTCCTGCCCCACGTAACTCATTTCTCATTACCTTGACTCCCTTCTCTCTCCCCTTGTCCAGTCCCTTCCCAACTACATCCGTGATTCCTCTGACACCTTACGTCACATCAACAATTTCCAGTTCCCTGGCTCCAACTGCTTCCTCTTCACCATGGACATCCAATTCCTCTACACCTCCATCCCCCACCAGGATGGTCTGAGGGCCCTTAGCTTCTTCCTCAAACAGAGGCCCGAACAATCCCCATCCACCACTACTCTCCCCCGTCTGGTTGAATTTGTTCTCACACTGAACAATTTCTCCTTCAACTCCTCTCACTTCCTCCAAATAAAAGGTATGGCTATGGGTACCCGCATGGGCCCCAGCTATGCCTGTCTCTTTATGGGGCATGTGGAACATTCCTTGTTCCAGTCCTACTCCGGCCCCCTTCCACAACTCTTTCTCCGGTACATCGATGATTTCTTCGGTGCTGCTTCATGCTCTCATCGGGACCTGGAAAAATTTATTAATTTTGCTTCCAGTCTCCACCCTTCCATCATTTTCACGTGGTCCATCTCTGACACTTCCCTTCCCTTCCTTGATCTCTCTGTCTCAATTTCTGGTATTAGACTGTCCATCAATATCCATTACAAGCCTACCGACTCCCACAGCTACCTCGACTACAGCTCCTCACACCCCGCTTCCTGTAAGGACTCCATCCCATTCTCTCAGTTCCTTCACCTCCGTCGCATCTATTCTGATGATGCTATCTTCAAAAACAGTTCCTCTGACATGTCCTCCTTCTTCCTTAACCGAGGTTTTCCACCCACGGTCGTTGACAGGGCCCTCAACCATGTCCAGCCCATCTCCCGCGCATCCACCCTCATGCCTTCTCCTCCCTCCCAGAAACATGATAGGGTCCCCCTTGTCCTCACTTATCTCCCCACCAGCCTCCGCATTCAAAGGATCATTCTCCGCCATTTCCGCCAACTCCAGCATGATGCCACCACCAAACACATCTTCCCTTCACCCCCCCCGGTGGCATTCCATAGGGATCGTTACCTCCGAAACACCCTGCTCCACTCCTCCATCACCCCCTATTCCTCAACCCTCACCTATGGCACCTCCCCATGCCCACACAAAATATGCAACACCTGCCCCTTCACTTCTTCTCTCCTCACCATCCAAGGGCCCAAACTCTCCTTTCAAGTGAAGCAGCATTTCACTTGCGTTTCCCTCAACTTAGTCTACTGCATTCGTTGCTCCCAATGTGGTCTCCTCTACTTTGGAGAGACCAAACGTAAACTGGGCGACTGCTGTACAGAACACCTGCGGTCTGTCCGCAAGAATGACCCAAACCTCCCTGTCGCTTGCCATTTTAACACTCCACCCTGCTCTCTTGCCCACATGTCTGTCCTTGGCTTGCTGCATTGTTCCAGTGAAGCCCAACGCAAACTGGAGGAACAGCACCTCATCTTCCGACTAGGCATTTTACAGCCTTCCGGACTGAATATTGAATTCAACAACTTTAGATCTTGAATTCCCTCCTCCATCCCCATCCCCTTTCTGTTTCTTCCCCCTTCCTTTTGTTTTTTCCAATAATTTATATAGATTTTTCTTTTCCCACCTATTTTCATTATTTTTAAATCTTTTATGCCCCTCCCACCCCCACTAGAGCTGTACCTTGATTGCCGTACCATCCATTCTTAATTAGCACTTTCGTTTAGATAATATCACCAACTTCAACACTTCTGTGTTCTTGTGTTTTTTTGTCTGTGACATCTTTTGATTATCTGCTCCTATCACTGCTTGCTTGTCCCTACAACCACACCACCCCCCTCCACTGCTCTCCCCCCACCCAACCGCACCCCCCCCCCCAACCTTAAACCAGCTTATTTTTCACCCCTCTCCTTGGATTCACCCAGTTCTGTTGAAGGGTCATGAGGATTCAAACCTTCAACTCTTTTCTTCTCTGCCGATGCTGCCAGACCTGCTGAGTTTTTCCAGGTAATTCTGTTTTTGTTTTGCAGTCCATATTAATGTTTATGCTTCACTTAAGCAGTCATCATGTGCAGACCCTCTCCCATTTTTTTGTAATTCCTCTTTCCTTCTACGCAAATTGGAAACATTGACATAATCTCTGCTTCAATCACAAACTCTCGTAATGCATTTGCAGTGTAAAATAAAATGATTTCTTCTGCCCTCCATTCTAAATGTTTTACATTTAATCTTTTGGGGGTGTGGGGGGGGGGGTGCGGGTGTGGGGGGGCAATTACATCCCTCATTTGTAAGTTGTAATCTTTGGGATTATCATTGACTGTGGGGTAACTGATTCAGAAAACATGTGGGGAGGAGATATGTCTTACTGAATACTCATGAGGACTCGAAACGTCAACTCTTTTCTTCTCCGCCGATGCTGCCAGACCTGCTGAGTTTTTCCAGGTAATTCTGTTTTTGTTTTAAATACTCACCCTAGTGTTTACACCTATGGTATGACTTGTCTCAATTTGCTTCCATTCCCCACTAAAGATTAAGCAGGTATGAGACCTTCTACATTTTAAGCTCTGCTGGGGCTCCATGGAACTCAAAGATGCTGGAAGTTTTTCCTGCCTGCTGCTAAACCATTAAATATCAAGGTCAAAAGCTGCAATACTTTCAGAGCAACACATTAAATGCTGTTAATGCTGTCATTTGTTATCTCTGCAATGCACTGTTGACAACAAGTTCACAACGCACCTTTAATGGCAAGTTCACAATGCTATAAACAGACTCATGATCCAGAACAACTATAAGTCTCATTGAATATGTATTTGAAGACCTTGTGCACTCTATCTCCAGTCTATTGGAAAGGGTTGGAAGCTGTTTGATTGTAAACCTGAACATACATAGAATTTCAGGAAAAGATTGCTGCAACAGTTAAACAAGAGATATTACAGGTTTTATTCATTTGATACATTAACAAATGTCTGGTTCTGTCATGCTGGTACATTTGTCAGTTCTACTCGATCATTGAGAGGCATAATCAATCAACTGTCCACTGTACACCAATCTTCGAGCAAATACCAGAAACACCACTTTTTAAATAGATTGTTTGACTTTGTTTCAGATTTTGCCTGTTCACAAAGCAAGGCTCTGAAATTGTATGAGAAATGGCAGTAAATATTCATTTAAATATAAGAGCAGATTCTGCATTCTGAAAGGGAATGGTCACTTGGAGAGAACACATGGTGAGAAAGAATAATGTGCAACTCATTTTTCCATTCCCTATTCAGCAACTCGCCCGTTGCGCTAAATGAGCCTTATAATATATTTATATGAATTATAGTGCAGCTTTCCATTCATATTCAATGGGATCATATGAACATCTCTTTGCCAACTTGGATGTGGCTTGGAGGAAGTTCCATAGTCCTAAATTTTGTAGTCCAGCAAAAAATGGGCTTGAGCTGGCTTGTCATGGCCTGGGCTGAATATCCTTGGGAGTCTTTCCCTCAATCTAATTTGAACAGGCTATTGGCACATAACGAGCTTGAGTCGAGAGAGCTAGACCTGTGGTATACTTGACTGAGGAGAGGAAAATCCAGCACCTTGTAAAGCCCCACAGCGTGTGGCTATGGGATTAATTGAAGTGACAGACAAATTTAGTAATTGATCAAAATGTTCAGAACTGCTGGTTCCCACTTCTGCCCTGGGATCACTACTTGTTTTCTAATCACTGTGCATTGACTCTCAGATACTTGGTCAGTGGTAAAGTGGGATTTCTTTATAAAATACTGAACTGCCTGACTAATGTGAAAATGGTGATGCTGCCTGGCAAAACAATTCAAGGAAATGGTAACTTTAACTGATTTGGGCAGTGCTGTTCTTCTGACTGAAGCAGCTGATAATCTTTAGTCAGCAATTAGTGTAACTTCCCAACAACCTCCAAGGGTCAAGTGCAGCTTTCCGAGCCACTGACTGGCAGACACACTAATTCCGTAAACCCTGTAATAAACATGTTGGAAGCAAACATCTTCTGTGATGCTTCACTTTAAAGTTCCTCCAATCTAACTTCTATTTCCTCCTCTTCTTCCTTCTCTTCATAACATAGGATGAAAGTGGTTGTTTGATAGTGCAGAACTTAATTATTGCAGAAAAAAAGACATTTTGTCAAAACTTATCATTTTGCACTCCATCAGGTCAATCGCAAGAATACCGATGTCAGGGGAAGCAACAATGTTATACTGTATGAGAAGAGAGTGCTCATTGGTTGGCAAGTGAGCTCTGATTGGTAGAGGTGTTTCCATGGAGAATGCACCAGTTAATGGTGACTGACAGTTAAATGTCAAGCATTGCTTGAAATTTAAACCAGGCAGAATTGGTTATAAACGGACAATACCACAGGATTTTTGCTGACTATTTGTGCACCTCATAATTCCTTTGTTCCACTAATTGTTGGCAAATTTCAGACTATCTGACTATTTGGATGGCCTTTTCTAAAGTCAGATCTTTTTTTGCCTTTAGTATGTCTGTAAGGGCATCATCAGCCACTCTGGCTACTACTCAGTCTCATATGCACTCTGAATTAAGGTCACCAGAGTCACAGCCCTCATCCAATCTGTATAACTTATTTATGAAAGAGTTAACAGGTTCTGTGGGCTGTTGGACTTATGTGTTGAACTTTGCGCACTCTAGAATTTTATTACTTCTTAAATTAAAGTAGGTATTGAAGAATTTCAGAATATTTTCAAGCTTAGCTAAAAATTCATTCATTCCTTGCCTTGCAATGACATAATCGGCTATCGGACCTATTGAGTGCCGTAGCGTATTTACCTTGTTCAGCCTCTGCCTTCTTATCTAAGCCTGAAGCTATCATGTATCTTGAAAATCTTTTTGCCAAAGCCCCCATTTCTGCACCTGGTTTGGCCCTTGTATCAGTCCAAATTTGGTAGGGTTGATTCCTTATTCATGATTGCTTTACAGCTCAGCAGATTACAGATTTAAATGCTGTTTCACATTTAAAGATGGTGCTGCAGTAACCGTTTTTCAATGATTCTTCCTGTAGGGTTTTGGTGGACTCCCGCGGTGATTACAGATCAAAGGGATCGACTTCTTACAGCCAGAGGTGTGCGTCCACCTGCTCTCTGATGAAGTGGTGCACACTTGTGTGTATGGAGGTTTCCATAGGGAGGATGGCAAATGCCATGGGGGCCCTGGTCCAGCTGAATGCGGAAATATGTGCAGACCTGCGCACCATCACGGGAGTCATGGGTGAGTTCCTGAAGTGACAACATGAAATGGAAACCGGGTACCTCGATGTCCCTCCAGTTGCTCCTTCCCCTCAAGGAGTTAGGCCGGGGACCCAAAGGGAGGAGGAGCGGCAACTGGACACCCCTGGACCATCCATTCAGGAACCTCAGAGGCTGTCCGCTCCCTGCGCGCCCCTTTGCCTGTGACTCCCACAACCTCGTCCTCTGTCACTGCAGAGGGAGCAGCTGGCCAATGAATGATTCTGGAGGGAGAAGTCTATGTGTGGCAGGCCTTTCAGTAGCACTCTGCCACGCACATGGATCTTTCACATACCACACTCAGCTCAATGTGCTGAGCATTTTCAATTCTGCCTGCTGGGGTTCACTTTCAGTTGTCCATCTGAGCTGACCCACTGATCACACTCCCATGCAGCACCTGATCTTGCCCACCATGACTGTCACTTTCGATTGAGACAGCCTGGTCTTGATTCAGTTTTTTGTGGACTTCTCCATATTTTCCCCTCCCCCAGTCACCCATATCCTTTCCTCCATCATTGTTGACCCCCCTGGCATCATCTTCCACCTCCCCTCCATGACCTACCAGCCACAATCCTTTTCTATCAGGGATATCCAGTTCAAAATGCACGTTCCCTTCCTTCCCGAAAATCCCGCCCCCATCTCCTTCACCTCCTGACCTCCTCCTTCCCACCCCTCAGGGTCTGCGTCTGCCTCCGAGTCCCCACCAACTATGCTCTACGTCCCTTCTACCGCTACAGTCAAACCCTCAGCCTCCCACCCTACCGCCTCTCTCTGCCCTCAGTCTTTCTCACCAATCCCCCATCCCATGTCCACCCTCAGTTCGCTCCCCCAGAGGCAGTCATGGACCCATCAGAGCCCTCCCTTGCACATTCACCTGGACATCTTCCCTCCAGACTCCTTCCCCCTTCGGAACCCCTTCTCCCCTTGGAAGCCTTTTCCTCCTTGTAATCCTTTCACCCAAACCCCCACTCCCCGACTCCCCCACCTTGGTCCTCTTGCCCCATGGACCACACCCCCGCTTAGTCCTTACCTCTTCCTGAGTCCTTCAGACACCCTTACTTCTTCCTCCAGCCTTATTTCTTCCTCCACACGTGGTCCTGCCCCCCTCCTGACTCCTTCCTCCAGCCTTACTCCCTCCTCTCTCCAAATTCACCCTCCCCTCAGACTCCATCCTCTCTCCGCACTCCTTCCTCCACCCTGGACTCCCTCCCCTCTCCGCACTCCTTCCTCTACACAGACTTCCTCCCCTCTCTGCATTCCTCCTCCCCTCAGACTCCGCCACCCCCCCCCCTCCATGCTCTTTTCTCCTCTTGGACTCCTTTCCCTGAACGCACTCCTTCCCCCTTCTGAACTCCTTCCCTTACACTGTCCAGCTACTTTGCACCTACCTCTCCAGTTGCCATCTTCTCCCGTTACCCCTTCCTTCCCCCATACTTCCTCCTCCCTCCCAACATCCCCCCGACACCTTCATTCCCCTCCTCCCAACCTCATCCCATCCTGACACCTGTAATCCCCCCCCTCCCAATCTCACCTTATTGTGACACCTCTTCCTCTCTCACCCCCCCCGGTACATCGTCTTCTCCTGAACACAGCTGGGCCTTGCTCTCCACCCCCTTCGACCATCATCTGTTGTGAGCAGAACATCAATGAACTTTCAACTTCCATGAGCTGCTTGGCAGCAAGGCCATGTCCATTAGAACCACCCAGCATGCCATGAACGTTCCTCCAGTGTGCTGTTGCTGTCGGGCTCCAGCATCTTCTACTCCTTAGATGTCCGCGAAGTGAGCAAGGCCTGGCGATAAGTCCTGACTTCTGCACGTCACACTTGTCATGATGTGTTCTGTACTGGCGTGCAATTGTGCTGCTGTGGACGGACAATCCAGCAGCTTTGGGGGGGCGGGTGGTCGGGTTGGTACCATTCCGGTGAGCTGGCCTTATAATGATATGCAGATGTATTGGAATGAGGTTCCCGATGTCCAGTAGCAGGAAAAGCAGTCAGCTATCGACGGGCTGAGCTGACGATTGCAAACTGGTTTTATGACATTGTGAAACTAATTTTTGGCCTTCTCACCATATTGCCCACTCATGTCACCGAGCATCCCTGACGTCAGCGGGCATGGACGGTTCCGCCCTTAGAACTGAATTTTTTTTTCACTCTAGCTATGCCAAACACCCTTAACTATACCTCCCTCCAAGTCTTGACCCAACTTTTTTTATAGCTGTTCCTTTAGTTTTTCAGATTCCTGATCCTTCGTTAGCTTCTTAAGTTCTGAGTTTGTTAATGAGCTGCCGTTGTGTTGTAATAGTTTGTTCAGCAGGTCTCACGAAGAGGTTCTGGGGTTTGTAATGTTCAACAACAGTACTTATTGGCAACAAATAACATATACATATGTTCAAAGTATAGCCCAGACTATGAACTAGCTCCATGCTTACTTCCACACAAATCTCTGCATACTCTTAGACTGACTCAGATCCCTTGTCATGTGGCCCTTTACATCATACTATGGGTGATACTGTTCTTCAGTCCTATATTACCCCTTGCAATGCCAAACACTCTTATACTACACATCTTTTCTGACCCAGCTTTTAGTCTCCCTTCTCATTGTTCCTTCTTTGGATCAGCATCATCTTATGTCTGATTACACTTCTGTGAATTGTATTTGGGATGTTTCTCACATTAAAGATGTTATGTACAAGTGAGTTGCTACAGTAGTATCTGTTCCTCCCTGTTTATTTTGTAGCACTTTTTCATCTCTGAATACTCTTTGAATGTAGTAATCTTATTTTGTTCCTTCTTGTAAGAAATAAGTGAAAATAAATTTACAGCTCATCAAAATAAACCATTTTTAAACCTACACAAACACCAAACCACACATTATGTCCAGGCACAGACTGTACCTATTAACAGATTTCCAGAGTTTCAATTTACCATGTCACAGCTGGATCCTTAGTATGATGTGATATTCATGCTCAACATGCAAGTCCATTTAGAAGCAGGTTTTGATTGATGTTTAATAGCTCTGTACAAGTTCCTAAGCCTCTATATTTGTGACAGTCTTTGGGTTGATGCCTTCATTACTGTCTACACCTCAGGTTTTGTTTTTATAGGCAGCCAGTAGTGCATATCTCACAACTGAAATACTTGAGTTTGACTCCTAGCTTCGACTGATATTTATTCTCAGGGTTAGGGGTGGGGGTGGGGGTGGGGGGTGAGGTGGGGTGTGGGGGCTTGGGAGGAAGATCATTAGAAGTCATATTATACATCCTATAATTTCTACAAACTGTTTCATGTGAACATAAATATATTTACACAAATATTATGATACCAACCATACATCAAATATCAGACAAAGGGCAAAATTGACAGCAAAAGTTGGATTTTCTAAATGTGCGTTGCTTTATGTTATGTAGGAGTGATAGCAAATAAAGTCTTTAGTACCTTACAGTCTTTGCTTCTCTTACTAATGGATGGACCAGAAATCCTTGCTAAGTGTCCAGGTAGCTGTGGGAATGGGCTTTCGATATAAATGTAATGACCAGTTGGATTTCTTAGTGTGTGATCAGTAGCTGGACTTGAACCCAATGTTGGTGTACTTCCCAATTTAAGGGTCCAGTCAAAGCTATCATTTCTCCACTGTCTCCAGGAACACAGATCAAATTCAAAATCACAATGCCCCAAAATTGTACCTGTAAGTGAAATAAATCTCATTATATTTTTGTAATAAAGTTGTTGTTTTTAATACACACATACAAATAAAGAGCAGGGGTAAGCCATTCGGCCCCTCAAGCCTGCTCTGCCATTTAATAAAATCATGGCTGATCTGGTAGTAACCTCAAATCTACATCCCACCTACCCCCGATAACCTATCACCCTCCTTGCTTATCAATAATCTATCCACCTCTGCCTTAAAAATGTTCAAAGACTCTGCTTTCACCGTCTTTTCAGGAAGTGAATTCCAAAGATTCACGACCTTCTGAGAGAAAAAATTTCACCTCATCTCCAATTTAAATGGGTGACCCCTTATTTTTAAACAGTGACCTCTAGTTCGAGATTCTCCCACAGGAGGAAACATACTCTCCACATCCACCCTGTCAAGGCCCCTCAGGATCTTATATGTTTCAATCAAATCACCTCTTACTTTTCTAAACTCCAGCGGATACACGCCTGGTCTGTCCGGCCTTTCCTCATGAGGCTACCTACCCAATCCTGGTATTAGTCTGGTAAACCTTCTCTGAACTGCTTCCAACACATTTACATCCTCCCTTAAATAAGGAGATCAATACTGTACACAATAGTCCAGTTGTGGTCTCACTAGTGCTCTGTACAACTGAAGCATAACCTCCCTACTTTTGTATTCAATTCTACTCGCAATAAATGATAACATTCTATTAGCTTTCCTAATTACTTGCTCTAACTGCACACTAGCTTTTTGCAATTCATGCAATAAGACACCCAGGTCCCTCTGCATCTCAGAGCTCTGCAATCTCTCACCATTTAGGTAATATGCTTCTCTTTTATTCTTCCTGCCGAAAAGGATAATTTCACATTTTCCCACATTATAGTCCATTTGCCAGATCTTTGCCCACTCACTTAAACTATCTATATCTTTTTGTAGCATCCTTATGTTCTCTTCACAACTTACTTTCCTACCTATCTTTGTATCATCATCAAATTTGGCAATCATCCCATCCATCCCTTCATCCAAGTCATTGATATAAATTGTAAACAGTTGAGGTACCAGGACTGATCCTTATGGTGCATCACTCGTTACATCTTGCTAACCTGAAAAAGGCCCATTTATGCCTACTCTCTGTTTCCGGTTAGCCAGCCAATCTTCTATCCATGCCAATATATTATCTCCTGTACCATGAGCCTTTATGTTCTACAATAATCTTTGATGTGGCACTTTAGCAAATACTTTATGGAAATCTAAGTAAAGTCCATCCACTATCAACAGCATATATTACTTCCTCAAAAACTCCAATAAGTTGGTTAAAAATGACTCCCTTTCACAAAACCATGTTGATTACCTGATTACCTTTAACTTATCCAAGTGCCCTGCTATAGCTTCTTTAATAAAGCTTCTTTAATAAAACTTCTAACATTTTCCTTATGATAGATGTTCAGCTAACTGGCCTGTAGTTTCCTGCTCTCTGCCTCCCTCCCTTTTTGAATAATAATATTTGCTATCTTCCAATCTAATGGGAGTTTCGGAAAATTAAAACTAATGCATCAGCTCACTAGCCACTTCTTTTAAGACCCTGGGATGAAGTCCATCCGGACTCGGGAACTTGTCAGCCCGCAGTTCCAATAATTTACTCAGTGCCAATTCTCTGGTGATTGTAATTTTCCTGAGTATCTCCCTCCCTTCCATTTTCTGACGCATAGGTGCTTCTGGGGTGTTACTTGTATCCTCTGTAGTGAAGACTGATGCAAAATACCTGTTCAATTCCACTGCCATTCCCTTGTTTTCCATTATCAATTCTCCAGACTCACTTTCTATAGGACCAATGCTCATTTTGTTAACTCGTTTCTTTTTAAAATATTTATAGGAACTCTGATTATCTATTTTTATACATCTGGCTAACTTTCTCTCATACTCTAAATTTTTCCCTCCTTATTAATCTTTCAGTCATCATTTGTTGTTCCTTATATTTTGTCCAATCTTCTGGTCTTCCACCTACCTTTGCACAATTGTAAACTTTTTCTTTGAGTTTGATACTATCTTTAAACTTACCAATTAACCATGGGATGGTGTGTCTGTCCCTTGGACTTTTTCTTACTCGTTGGAATGTATCTATTTCCGTGCATTCTGAAATATCTCCTTAAATGTTTGCCACTGCATCTCCATTGCCCTATCCCTTAACCTAATTTGCCAATTCACTTTAGCTAGCTCTGATTTCATGCCCTCATAATTGCCCTTATTTAAGTTTAAAAACATAGTCTCGGACCCACTACTCTCTCCCTCAGAGTGAAAAATTCAATCATATTATGGTTGCTGCTACCTAGGGTACCTTTACTAAGTGGTCATTAATTAATCTTATCTCGTTGAACAATACCAGGTCTAGTATAGCCTGCTTTCAGGTTGGCTCCAGAACATGCTGTTCTAAGAAACTATCCCAGAAACATTTGATGAACTCCTCATCTAGGCTACCTTTGCCCATCTCCCTTTTCCAGTCTATCTGTAGGTTAAAATCTCCCATGATTATCACTGTGCCTTTCTGACAAGCTCTCATTATTTCTCCCTGGACCATGACCCCGCCACTAAACATCAAGCCATTGTTTCCAGGACTGTCACTGACTTCATCTCATCAGGAGATCTTCCTCCCACAGCTTCCAACCTGACAGTTGCACAACCTTGGACAGCCCACTTCTACCTCCTACCCAAAATCCACAAACAGAACTGTCCCGGTAGACCGATTGTGTCAGCCTGTACCTGCCCCACGGAACTCATTTCTCACTATCTTGACTCCCTTCTCTCTCCCCTTGTCCAGTGCCTTCCCACCTACATCCGTGATTCCTCTGACACCTTACGTCACATCAACAATTTCCAGTTCCCTGGCCCCAACCGCTTCCTCTTTACCATGGACGTCCAATCCCTCTACACCTCCATCCCCCACCAGGATGGTCTGAGGGCCCTCAGCTTCTTCCTCGAACAGAGGCCCGAACAATTCCCATCCACCACTACTCTCCTCCGTCTGGCTGAATTTGTTCTCACATTGAACAATTTCTCCTTTAACTCCTCTCACTTCCTCCAAATAAAAGGTGTGGCTATGGGTACCCACATGGGCCCCAGCTATGCCTGTCTCTTTATGGGGTATGTGGAACATTCCTTGTTCCAGTCCTATTCCGGCCCCCTCCAGTACATCGATGATTACTTTGGTGCTGCTTCATGCTCTCGTTGGGACCTGGAAAAATTTATTAATTTTGCTTCCAATCTCCACCCCTCCATCATTTTCACATGGTCCATCTCTGTCACTTCCCTTCCCTTCCTTGACCTCTTTGTCTCAATTTCTGGTGATTGACTGTCCAGCAATATCCATTACAACATTACAAGCCTACCGACTCTCAGCTACCTCGACTACAGCTCCTCACACCCCACTTCCTGTAAGGACTCCATCCCATTCTCTCAGTTCCTTCACCTCCGTCGCATCTGTTCTGATGATGCTACCTTCAAAAACATGTCCTCTGACATGTCCTTCTTCTTCCTTAACCGAGGTTTTCTACCCACAGTAGTTGACAGGGCCCTCAAACGTGTTCGGCCCATCTCCCATGCATCCGCCCTCACGCCTTCTCCTCCTTCCCAGAAACATGATAGGATCCCACTTGTCCTCACTTATCACCCCACCAGCCTCTGTATTCAAAGGATCATCCTCCACCATTTCCGCCAACTCCACCATGATGTCACCACCAAACACATCTTACCTTCACCCCCCCTATCGGCATTCCATAGGGATCATTCCCTCTGGGACACCCTGGTCCACTCCTCCATCACCCCCTATTCCTCAACCCCCACCTATGGCACCTCCCCATGCCCACGCAAAATATGCAACACCTGCCCCTTCACTTCCTCTCTCCTCACCGTCCAAGGGCCCAAACACTCCTTTCAAGTGAAGCAGCATTTCACTTGCATTTCCCCCAACTTAGTCTACTACATTCGTTGCTCCCAATGCGGTTTCCTCTATAGGAGAGACCAAACGCAGACTGGGTGACCGCTTTGCAGAACACCTTCGGTTTATCTGCAAGAATGACCCAGATCTCCCTGTCGCTTGCCATTTTAACACTCCACCCTGCTCTCTTGCCCACATGTCTGTCCTTGGCTTGCTGCATTGTTCCAGTGAAGCTCAACGCAAAGTGGAGGAACAGCACCTCATCTTCCGACTAGGCACTTTACAGCCTTCCAGACTGAATATTGAGTTCAACAACTTTAGATCTTGAACTCCCTCCTCCATCCCGACCCCTTTTCTGTTTCTTCGCCCTCCCTTTTGTTTTTCCAATAATTTATATAGATTTTTCTTTTCCCACCTATTTTCATTATTTTTAAATGTATTCCACCCATGGTTTATTTCACCCCATCCCCACTAGAGCTACCTTGCTCGTCCTGCTCTCCAATCTTAATTAGCACATTCTTTTAGATAATATCACCACCTTCAACACCTCTTTGTTCTTTTGTCTGTGACATCTTTTGGCTATCTGCTCCTATCACTGCTTGCTTGTCCCAACAACCCCCCCCCTCCTTCTCCCCCCTCCCCTTAAACCAGCTTATATTTCACCCCTTTCCTATTTCTGCTTAGTTCTGTTGAAGGGTCATGAGGACTCGAAACGTCAACTTTGTTCTTCTCCGCCGATGCTGCCGGACTTGCTGAGTTTCTCCAGGTATTTCTGTTTTTGTTCTCATTATTTCTTCCCTTATGCTCCATTCTACCATGCGGTTTCTATTAGGGGGTCTGCACACATCTCCCATAAGTGACTTCTTGCCTTTATCATTTCTCATTTCCACCCAAACCGTTTCCACATCCTGGTTTCATGAACTTAGGTCATCCCTCTCCATTGTGCTAATGATGCTAATACCATCATTAATTAACAGAGCCACTCCGCTACCTTTTCCTCACTTCCTGTCCTTCCTAAATGTCCTATATCCTTTAATATTCAGGTCCCAAGTCATGTCCTCCTGCAGCCATGTCTCTGTAATGGCTATCAAAACATACTTATTTATTTTTATGTGCGCTCTCAGTTCATCTGTTTTGTTTTGATTACTTTGTGCATTCAGATACAGAGCCTTTAGTTTTATCCTTTTATTCTAATTATAACCTCTAGTCTCATCTGTTAATTTACTGTTAGATTTGTACTCTCTATGCCTTCCTGTCATGGTCTGTTTTGCATTTCCCTTAATAATACCTTTCTCTTTTGCCTTGTCTCTACTCTATGATTTACCACATCTTCCCAAATTTGATCCTTTGTCCCCACTACTTAGTTTAAAATCCTCTCTACTTCCCTAGTTACGCAGCTTGCAAGAACACCCGTCCCAGCGCGGTTCAGGTGTAGACTGTCCCGACGGCACAGATCCCACTTTCCCAGTGCCCCATGAACTGGAACCCACTTTTCCCACACCAGGCTTTGAGCAATGCATTCATCTCCCCTAATCTCACTTGTCCTATGCCAAATTGCATCTAGCAGAGGTAATAATCCAGATGTTCCGGGCAGGGAAAGTTCCCTCATGAGCATTTCAACATCAGGTCACGGCATTCCCCACTAAAAATGGGGAGGCTCTCTGTTCTCTTGATAGCACCACAGATCCAGAAGAGACTAAAGTATAGCTCCTATTATAAGGTGACAGGATGCTAGGAGATGTCTTAAATATTCAGATGTTGAGGCTTGAGAGCCCAGTTATTTTCTATTTTCTTTGACCAACAAGCCAGGAAGTCTCCTCACATAACATATCAACCTGGGCCAACATGAGGCTCACTTCCCTCTGGGCTGCGCCTTCTGAAGAGGCTGGTGAAGGTTCTGCTCAAACAGGGCCCTACAGAGATTGGCAGCAATGATGCAGACCCATGACATTTGGATCCTGGCTTATTTTCCAGGCATTTTCTCACACTCCGAGCATAATTTATGGGGCTAATCTTTTCCATCTCCTGTGCCATTGATGCTGGCAGGATGAAGGACAGTTGCTATTGCTGCATCTCCTCCCCCCTTCTTTTTTCAATGCTTATGAGTGCCCACCATTGAAATACTAATGCGGGACCCACGCTTGAACACTTTGTGCGAGATTTTGATTCACTCAAACTCACTTACACAGAGTTGAAATCTGGCCCGGTAAGTCTAGTAATGTTAGCAGCAGGCGTTCCCAGTAGGCATATTCTGGCATCTACTTTAGGATGTTGATCCTGTGGAGTTTCAGTTCATTTGACACTAAATACTTTGGGAGATGCTGAGGTTGTGAGAGACACTATATAAATGCAAGTCTTTCTTTCTTTTTACTCTATAAGCAGATGCTTCATTGATTATGGCAAGAATGAAATTAGAGCTACTCTTGCCAATGAAATGTTTTGGAAGTCGCCCACTTAGTTTATTGTTGTTTTAAAGGATCTTCTAAGATCTCTCCAAAGGTTGGTTGTTACTTGCATTGATCGAGTCAGAGTGATGGAGAAGAAAAGATTCTTCTGAAAGAACTGAACCACATGTAGACATCATCTAAAACATGAGAAATTTGTGGTAATCATGACTTGTTTGTTACAAATATAAGATAATTACCTCCACCACTGAAGTTGGGCAGCGATAAAGGGTTGAATTTTAAGGGGTGGGTGGGTGGTGGCATTACTGCTCACCTCAGCAACCCCACCCCCCCCACCCCATCCCACCCCCCGAAAGAAAACTCGGTTGGCTTTAAAAAAAGGCCGCCCCAGAGCGATAATACTTTGCGGGTGGCCTTAACAAGCTGAGGGTCAGACCTCCCCACTAAGTGGGTGGAAGAACCACCCTTGAAAGCTGCTGGTCAATCTGATTGGTCAATCGCTCTTGCAGTCCCAGCAGCACCCACTACCCTCTTCTGGTGCTGCTGGGACTGCAAGGAGGCTGCAGGAAGAAGTGTTATGGACACGAGAGAGAGGAAAGTCAGGCCTTTTTGGGTGGAAAGGGAATCAGGTATCCTGAGGACAGGGGTGAGGGGGCTGTGGGGTTGAATTTGGAGGCCAGGTGGGGACGCACATAACAGCTGTACGATCTTAGGAGTGACCCCCCCCCACCCCCCACCAAAGACGTACTCCCTTTTTCCCCTTCTGCTTTTCACCAACATTGGTGAAAAATGGCTTTCCCACTCTCGCCCAACTTCCACTGCCCCAGCGTATTATGGCAGTGAGGGCCTTATGTTGGCAATAATTGGGCACTTAAGGGCCTCAATAGGCCGAATGACAGTGGCCTCTTGGGAGCCTTACACACCCCTCTCCTTCGTATTATGTGGACTGGGTTGAGGTGGGCGGGAAGGCGGTGAGCTACACACCTGACATATTTTACGTGGCCCCCCCCCACCCCCCGATGAAAACATGCCTGGTGAGGGCATGTAAAATGCAGCCCAATGTTCCTGTCCCTGCTTATTATTCTGTTTATCTGTAACAATACATCTCAAAAAATTAATGGATGAATTTCAATGAAGCTTCATACAAAGATATGGTATGACCTAAGGAAGAGCTGTTTAATTTTTGGCAAAGATACAGATCCAGATCATGGAATTTTTTAAAGGACCCATTAACATTGGGAGAATTGGTGAATTGATATTTTTATAGAAGGTTGTGGGGTGTTTTATTTAGAATGTTGTTGATTGTTTTAGAATGTTGTGGATTGTCTCAGCTCCTGTGGTGGAATTTGTCACAGCTGTCAAAATGTGAGTAGAGTTTTCAGAACAATTTGTTGGAGGTGGATTGTTTGATCGAAGCTCTTAATAAAAAGATTTATTTTTTCAGCTTTGTAGTTACAAAACATAAACAGGGCAGTGAAAAGCTTCAAGGAAGAACCATGTAATTTTAATAATCTTGAATTAACAAAGTGGGGTGGAGATATGTGCTTGACTGAGTGCCCTCTTCACTTGTTAATTCATTAATTCAGATGGGATATTAAATCGAGGCTCCATCTACTCAGATGGATCGAAAAGGCAGTATTTCGAAGAAGAAGAGAGGAGTTATTCCTGGTGCCCTGGTCAATATTTATCCCTCAAACAACATCACCAGAAAACCACTGGTTACCACGTTGCTGTTTGTGGGAACTTGCTATGCACTAATTGGCTGCTGTGCTTCCTACACTACAACATTCATTAGACTTCAAAAGTACTTCATCAGCTGTAAAGTGCTTCTGGTGGTGTGAAAAGCACAATATGAATGCAAGTTTTGTCTTCTTTCTTTCTAATAATAAAGTTCAAAATGAGTTTTTGTCTCATCTTGATTTGAAACAAACCAGATTTATAGTTAAGCTAGAAGTCCCAATCAGTGTTTTGTTGTAACAGATTCAATAACCTGGTCACTTGCAATTATTATATTCTAATGGGTTTCGGATATAAATTTTTATATCTCAAGGATTTTGGTTGGCAGTTAACCTCCTTTGGCAGTAGAAGTAAAATGAGACATCCATGTCACGGTATCCACATGATGTTCAAACAAAGGCAGGCAAACTTACTGTGGGCCACATTTCTCATGTCTCCATCCAAGATGTCCTGTGCCATAAAGCAGTTCAATCAAGGTGAACTCAAATGTAAATCGCAATTAAACTAACCCAGCACATTCTATTTCATTTTACAATCTCAGATCGCTGCTTTTACTTGCCTCAATCAGCCTCAGCTTTGTACGGACCAGTAGAATTACTCAACATACAAGAAATCGAAGATCCAAACTAGCTAGAAGAATTTGGACTTGTATCAAATGTTTGCTTGCCCAGTTGATATAAAAGCTATGTTAGCAGTAGTTTCTATTGGGCTCTGGATACAATAAACTTGAATTAGACAGATTGAACTGAAGTGACCTGAATATAAATCAAGGTTGGCTTATTTATACACAAAGGAGCTGAATGGTGAAAAAAATGATCATAACTATGGCTGAAGGTGTAAGGCCAGGTAAACACAAGTGCAGTGATCACAGTCATCAGGCCAACAGGCATTGTGAACAGAGCTGTGTAATTTGGCAGAGTGTATTTTTGTTCTATTCACAAGACATGAAACAAAACAATAAATCCTCTGTCTGACATAGTTATCAAAAGAATAGCATCTGGAAATCCAGTGAATTTAGCTTTTTACAATTGTCTGAAGATTAGATCTGCATGGTTCACCCAAGCTTGTTAATTACTTACTGCAGATGACTGGATGCTCATCAGAATGATCAGCACAGTCATTGTTGAAGTCACAGAGCTGGTCTTTAGGGATACAATACTTGTTAGCACATGAATACTCTTCAGGGCTGCACTGTCTGTCTGGGATCAGAAGAGAAGCACAGTTTTCAAAGGAAATGTCATCCACTGTAATATCGCCCATGTAACTCACACCTCGCTTGGCTCTTAAGATAACCTGTAAAAATTTTACAAGCAGTCAGTTATTATCATCCACTACTTATTCACTCAAGATGCCTAGATCAAATTCATTTGGCTTTCTTTTTTTCAAAATGCAGAGGATATCTTTTATTATTGAAAACTGGAGTTCTGCTTTCTTTTTTCCCCAATATTTGTCTCTTTTCCTCTTCATCTTCAGCAAGTGCTGGTAATCTTTGGGGTTCATTGGGAGGTTGGGTGGTTAGAAGATTAGTGTGAATGGGCTGAGAGAGCAGAAGGCGGATTCCCTCAGAGAGGACATGGGAAGGGGGAAAGGGAATAACCTAGAGAGTGATGAGTGTTCAAGCCTTATGGAGGGAGGTTTCACTATGTGGACAGAGGAAAGAGGAGGAAGCAGCTGAGGCAGCTGAATGAACTTGGTGTACCAGAGACCCTCAAGAGGGACCCTTGGACCTGAGGGAGTGAAGATTGTGGCTGCATTGCAAGAACCACTGCAATTAGAGATTGCATTTTTTATTTCATGGGATGTGAAAGATCAGCATTTATTACCCAGCCCTAATTGCCCTTGAGGAGGTGGTGGTGGGCCGTCTTCTTGAACGACTGCAGTCCTTGTGGTGTAGGTACACCCACAGTGCTGCTGGGAAGGGTGTTCCAGGATTTTGACCCAGCCACAGTGAAGGAACGGTGATATATTTCCAAGTCAGGATGGTATGTGGCTTGGAGGGGAACTTCCAGCTGGTGATGTTTCCATATTTCTGCTGCCCTTGTCCTTCTAGATGGTAGAGGTCACAGGTTTGGAAGGTGCTATTGAAGGAGCCTTGGTGAGTTGCTGCAGTGCATCTTGTAGCTGGTACACACTGCTGCCTCTGTGCATCGGTGGTGGAGGGTGATATTGAAGGTAATGGTTCGGGTGCTAATCAAGTGGGTTACTTTGTCCTGGATGGTGCTGAGCTTCTTAATTGTTGTTGGAGCTGCACTCATCCAGGCAAGTGAAGAATATTCCATCACTTTCCTCACTTGTACCTTGTAGATGGTGGACAGGCTTTGGGAAGTCAGGAGGTGAGTTACTTGCTGCAGAATTTACAGCCCCTGACCTGCTCTTGTAACCTCATTTTTTATATGGCTAGTTCAGTTTCTGGTCAATGGTAACCCCAGGATCTTGATGGTGGGGGATTCAGCAATAGTTATGTCATTAAATGTGATGGGGCAATGGTTAGATTCTCTCTTGTTGGAGATGATCATTGCTTGGCATTCATTTAGGGTGAATGTAGCTTGGCACTTATCAGCCCAAGGCTGACTGTTGTCCAGGTCTTGCTGCATAAGGAACAAGTACCTCTTCAGAATCTGAGGAGTCATAAATGGTGTTTAACATTGTGCATTCATCAATGAACATCCCCACTTCTGACCTTATGATGGAGGGAAGGTCATTGAAGATGGTTATGCTGAGGAGACTACCCTGAGGAACTCATGCAGTGATCTCCTGGGATTGAGATGATTGACCCCTGACAATCATCTTCCTTTGTGCTAGCTATGACTCCAGTGTTGCTAGGGCTCCCTGATGCCACACTCTTCAAATGCTGCCTTGATGTCAAGGGCAGTCACTCTCACCTCACCTCTGGAGTTCAGCTCTTTGTCCAGGTCTGGACCAAGGCAGTAATGAGGTCAGGAGCTGGTTTTTCCAGAAAAAGGGTATCAAATGTGGAGGTCAAAAAGTTGTTGAGCAAATGAACTATTGTGGCAAGCTCCATCGAGGGAGTTGGTAGGCCACGATTTGGTGACTCAGGAGAAAGAAGGGGCATGATCATTGTTGGGGGGAGCCTCTGTTGGGTACAGGTGCTAGGCCACTTCAGAGTCAAACACATTGCTGTGGTTCTGGATTCACATGTGGGCCAGACCAGGTAAGGACAGAAGATTTCCGTCCCTAAAGGACATTAGTGAGCTAGATGGGTTTTTTATGACAATGGTTTCATGGGGAAAATTTTTCCCCCAGTCGGGGGGAGAAGTGTGGGAGCGGGCACGGGCAGGTGCGCCTCTGATTGGCGAAAGAGCGCACTCACCTCCCTGAGGCTAAGTGCTGTCTCAGGGAGGTCGGCTCGGAATTAAAATTTTTAACAGGAATAATAAAAAAATTTCCCTGACATGTCCCCTCATGTGACAGTGTCAAATGAGTTGGGACATGTCCATAACTTTTATTGAAAGATTTGATAAAACTTTAAATAGCCTCATGAAACTTCATCCCACCTGTGGATGATGTTTTATGCTTTTTCCAAAGCCCGCCAGGGCTCAATTACCTTAATTAGCTTTTCAATAGGCCGTTGACAGGTCAGGGGGCACACAGCTGACTCGGCTGTGCCCCTGCCGACCTGAAAATGGAAATGACGTGGGGCGACGTCAGGAGTTCCACCCGATGTCATCCCGCATCGGCGAGCGGGCCCCACCCCCACCCAGAAGATCCTGCCCATCATTAGGCTTTTAATTCCAAACTTTTATTGAATTCAAATTCCACCATCTGCCATGGTGGGATTTGAACCCAGGTCACCGGGGCATTACCCTGGGTCACTGGAATACTAGTCCAGTGACAACGCCATACGCCATTGTGAAGAAGTTATGCTAAAGCTATACAAAATATTAATTGAGCCCCATCTGGCGTATTGTGCCCAATTTTGGACGCCAAGCTTTGGGAAGAGCATTTTAGAGAGGGTTCAGAAGAGATTTAATAAAATGGTTCCAGATCACACTTACATGGATAAACTGGAGATTGCATTGTTTTCCTTAGAGCTGAGCAGTGCAGAGAAGGCTAAGAGGAGATTTGATAGAGGTGTTTCAAATCATGAGGGATTTAGGTGGAGTAAATAAAGAAAAACTATTTCTAATGGCTGAAGATTCAATAGCCAGAGGGCACAGAGTTAAGGTGGTTGGTCAAAGAACCAGAGGCAACATAATGAAAAACTTTTTTACCCAACAAGTGTTTAGGATTTGGAATGCACAGCCTGATAGGGTGCTGGATAAAGATTGGAACCTTCAAAAGGGAATTGAATAAATACCTGAAGGAGAAAAGATGGCAGGGATGTGGGGAATGAGACTAACCATAATGCTCTTCGAAAGAGCTAGCACAGATTCAATGAGCTGAATTGTCTCCTACTGTGCTGTTAGTATTCTAATAATTCTAACTAAAAATTAAACATTTGATTACATGAGTACAATTTAAGATATCTTTTAACATTAACTGACCATTTTCATTCAGACTTCTAAATTTCACTGAGTTCTGACAAAAGATCACTGAGCTGAAACATTATCTCGGGTTTTCTCTCCACAGATGCTGCCAGACCTACTCAGTAGTTCTAGCATTTTGTGTGTGTATTTCTGAATTGTATTATTCGGTTTCAACTCCATGGGGAGAATTTTCGGCTTGGTGAGTGGGGCCTGCTCGCCAAGGTGTAAAATGACGCAGGGTGGCATCGTGCATCCGTCACAATGTCACCGCGCGTCATTTAGATTTTCAGTTTGGTGGGCGCACAGCCGACTCGGCTGTGCACCCGTCGAACTGTCAAAAGCTTATTAAGGCCATTTAACTTTCAATCCAGATAATTAATGGAGCTGCTCGCCCAACCTTAAGGTTGGTGGGCAGGTGAAGAGCCCAGAAGGCCTTCACGCTTTTCATGGAACCTCATCCGTGGGCAGGATGAGGCTTCATGAATGATTTTAAATTTTCACAAAACATTTCAATAAAATTAATGCACATGTCTCAGCTCATGTGACAGTTTCACATGAGGGGATGTCATAAAAATCTTTTCTGCCACTTTATTAAGCTTTTTACACTTTAAACTTATCTCCCTGAGGCACCTCTGAGCCTCCAGGAGATTTCTGTGCTCTTTCGCGCACATGCGCAAAAGAGCGCATTCCCGACTCAGGAACCCCCCCTCCTGCCCACACAGGGAGTGCTCAGTGCTTCCTGGTGTGTTTCACACTGGGCGAGCCTTAACTGGCCCACCCATGTAAAATGGCGTCGCGTACCCAATTGAGGGTGCCAAATGGGTCCACGCTCACCCGCGCCTGCCCCTACACAACCCCCCCGATGGGAAGAAAATTCTCTCCCATGCTCTTCTTGAACAGACTGCACTTTTGAATATTTTAACAACCGTAGTTTTAATCAGAGTCAGTCACTTCATTATGTCCTGCAAAAGACATCGGTGTTTCTAATTTGGCAAACAAAGTGGAAACGAAATAAATACTCTATGATTTCCTGAAGCTTTGGTCTTTGGTAGTTAAGTGGAGCAATATTGTTGATAAACGAATGTGCCTTACGTGGGATTTCCCAAAATAAAATAAGATGACAACATTTCTGGCCAATCATAGAAACGTAAAATGGTTACAACACAGAAGGCCATTTACTCCGTCATGTCTCTCTGCAAGAGTAACTTAGTTAAGTCTCACTCTACTGCCTTTTCCCTTTGGCCCTGCAAAATCCAATTCCCTTTTGAAAGCCATGGTTGAATCTGCCTCCACCACACTCTCAGGCAGTGAACTCCAGATCCTCACCACCTACTGAGTAAAAAAAATTCTCATGGCACCTGTTTTTTTTCCAATCACCATAAATTGGTTTCCTCTGGTTCTTGACTCTTCTAACCATGGAACAGTTTCTCCCAATCCTTTTTCTAGACATTTTATGATTTTGAACACCTCTATCAAATCTCCTTCCTAAGAATCACAACCACAGCTTCTCCAATCTATCCATGTAACTGAAGTCCATTATCCCCCAAGTCATTTGCATAAATCTTTCCTAAACCCTCTCCAATGTCTTCCTAAAGTGTGGTGCCCAGAATTGAATACAATACTCCAGCTGAGGCTGGACACCGTGTTATAAAGATTCACCATGCTCCTTGCTTTTGTACTCTATTTATAAAGTCCTGGATCCTGTAGGCCTTTTAAACCACTTTCTTAACCTGACCTGTCACCTTTAACGATTTGTGCACATATACCTCCAGGTCCATCTGCTCCTGCATTCTCCTTAAGACTGTATCCTTTATTTTATACTTCCCTCATTCTTCCAACCAAAGCTTATCACTTCGCACTTCTCTGCATTAAATTTCGTCTGCCACATGTGTACTCATTCCACCAGCCTGTCTCTGTTCTCTTGAAGTCTATCACTCTCCTCCTCACAGTTCATAATACTTCCAGGTTTTGTGTCAGCTGCAAATTTTGGAAGTGTGCCCTGCACACCCAAGTCTAGATGATTAATATAAGATCAAAAAATCAGTGATCATATTATCGATACCTCAGGGACTCCAACATATACCATTCTTCAAGCCAAAAAACAAACATTCACCACTATGTCAGACACTTTGCAGACAAGCCTGTTTTGTGGCACTTCATCAAACGATGTCCATGTACACCACATCAACAGCATTCCCCTCATCAACCCTTTCTGTTACCTTATCAAAAAATACAATCAAACTTGTTAAACACAATTTGTCCTTAACAAATCTGTGCTGGCTTTCCCTAGATCCACATTTGTCTAACGACTGTTAACTTTGTCCCAGATGATCATTTCTAAAGCTTTCCCCTGTTGAGGTTAAAATGACTGGCCTTACACCCTTTTTTCAACATGGGTATAACATTTGCAATTTTTCTTGCTTAGCGTTAGGCCCCTTCCCACCTGTCAGCCGTGAGTTTTACAAATGGTGTGATGCAGCCTCACGACTTGAAATCACAGCCTACACTATTTCCTATGGAGCAAGGCCCTGTGGCATTCTCTGAACGTCCCCTATCAAACATTTCAGCCATCCCACTACCCGCACTGTCCAGCCACCTGCCACCTCTCATCTCATGCTGTCCAGCAAAGCAGCCCAAAAACACATCTTTGAAGAATGACATTATTCTTTTACTGTATGTCATTTCAGCAGGTTATATTACTAATGAAAGGAAAATCCTGACAGCAAACCTGAAAATGAGACAGAACTCCAAGAAATACTTCTCCCCGCTTCCAACGATTACCTTGATTACCGCTTTGTGACCAGAGTAACTGTGTTGAATTACCAAATTTACTGAAGATCTTAAGGGAAACAAAATTGCAAGCATTAGTATCATGGTCGGATTTTGAAGATTTCTGTGTAACAGAAATTAACAACTTTTATTTATCTTCCACCATTTAAACTTCTTGAATATCGAGAAACTGACGATAGATAATTCTTCCAAAATTGAACGTTGAAAACACCCATAACATGCATGAAATAAATCACCACCTTTTTGCCTGTTTGTATAAATATAAGCTAGAAAAAGTTGAAGTACAAATCTAATTCTGATCTGTACATTCAGGAATTCAATTTTAGAACAGCTCTGTTGTAATCTGGTCATAATAATGAAGAAAAAGAATGATTTGTTATAATAAGAAAAGTAATACCTGCAATGACCCAATGGTCACTCCACTCATGTGATACCAAAAACTCAGTGTACACTTTGGACCAGAAAGAGATATTACTGGAGTGATGATGTCAGCTGTGTGACCAAATTCTCCATTTGAACTATCAGCGTGAAGGTACCAACCTTGTTTTGTGCCCCTGCAAGCGTAAATTAAATGCTTAAGCTGGTGTGCTCAAATTTTGCAATCCACTGCCATGCATTTTTATAGTGCTTATTCTATGCTGTAAATGCATTTTCATGTTAATTAATCAATCTTTCTGGCATCAAATTCAGATGCTGCTTTGTTTTATTACATAATGGCTCAATAAATATCTTCTGACCTTTAATTGAACAACATATAGTTGCATAATATTTTATATATAAACTAGGATTTGGATAAACTGATCGTAGCATTTCAGATAATATTACACTACTCTTAAATACTTTGGCACTTCATTGAATTCATGAAAATATAGGCACAAGTAGAGAAAGTGAAATGTGCTAAGTGATTAAAGACCATTTGGACATTGCTTTCCTTCAAAAATGTCATATCAGATGTTAGTGAAAAGTTTTGAAAAATGGCTTGTTTTTGCTGAAGTCTTCCTAAAGGCGAGAAATAAAAAGCTTGTGTACAATTACATAGCTTTGTGGATTCTATGATGGTAGTTAGTGAAGAACTATAAAAGTGTCATCACAGATGTCATATAGTGGGTTAGAGGAATTTTCCTGTGTTTGCTCTAAACCATTTTGTTGCAATTTACACCTACATACATTTCAGCAATGAACAGTATCAGCACACACAGCAATTGTTGCACTTAATGAATGCCTTGACCGAGGTACAGAGCACACTGGCTATATCAAAGGCTCACATGCCCATCATCAATCCCACGCCATACCAAAATCCATGATTGTAAATGCTATTCTTGTCAGAAAATAATACATGACAATGCATGCTTCCCAGGGTGCTCATCATGTTTTCATTCTGAGGCATTCAGATGTAACAGAGCATTTCAAAGCAAAAATGGGGATGAATGCCTATATCTGCAGCGATATGTGCTTTGTAATACATCTATCCAACCCTTCAAGCACCACCTGCCCAGCATGTGGCTGAGTCTGTAGACTGCAAATTGGACAACCATTTCAGAACCAATTGAACCAGAGTGGAAGCAAGTCATCCTTGATCCTGAGGGACTGCCTAAGAAGAAGGAGAAGTAATACAACAACAGCTCATGACATCTCTGCATTTCCCCTGTTCCTCAGTAAAGAACAGATACCATTATGCATGCATGTGAACCAGTGTTCTTATTCAGCAAATGTGCAAGTTGCTTGGAGAGGTCAGAATTGGGGAAGGCAGAGGAAGATAGCACAACTATATTGTGCTCATATTTCACAGTATGACTGGGAGCAGAGGCATCTCCACGAAACTGAATAAAGAACAGCTGAGATACAACAGATCTTACAGAAATTCATGTAAGCAGCCACCAATGCTGCCAGAGAAATAAACTGAAGGCAGTCTCATTGGCTGGTTCTTGCAGTCAACTATTGGGTACTATCACTATTTTACTTCTGCTTAAACCAATTTGCTGGGCAGGTGGTGCTTGAAGGGTTGGATAGATGTATTACGAAGCACATATTGCTGCAGATATAGGCATTCATCCTCATTTTTGCTTTGAAATGCTCTGTTACATCTGAATGTTGACTGTGGAAGCCTGCTATAAATTCCTAATGACCCTGACACAGAAAAATTCAATTAGAATGCATGAAAGGCGTACATTGCTTGGGTATCTGCAAATGTGACTGACCTTACTGCAGGTATGGAGCTATGGAACTGATTGATTATGGGCCAGCAGGTGCCCCTTGTGACTTACAAGAAGATACAGACCTTAGAGGACCTGTTTTGAAATGAGGGTGGCACAAAAGTGGAGTCATATAGAGGAACCACTTGGCTTTTGCACACAACAGTGGTATGGGATCTGTGTATTGTGCAAAGGAATTCTAAAACACAGGATATAGGTTTATCTCCCACATGAAAGTAGGAAGATCTTGTTGCATTGATGTCAAGAATATGCACATAGGTGACAGATGCATGAAGGTCAATGGACACCTGTGTTGAGACAGAGGTAATTTTAGACGGCAGCATCTGTGACTCCGCAGTCCTCTTCAGGTTACCCTCTCGTCACCCCACATGGGGAGGGTGCCAGAAAAGGTGCCCTAAAACAGGCTGTCACTTTCTGCTGGCGAGGGAACCACACCCCGCAGGATCACCACTTCTCTGGTCAAAGAAAGAACATTTTAAATTTTGCTACTTGGAATGTTAGAACACACTTGGATAATTTCAGAAAGAAGAACTGCAATTGTTTCACATGAGCTATATTCCAAACTGACATCATTGCCCTCAGTGAGATCCGCCTTTCTGGGGCAGGGCAGCTGAAGCAACAAGCAAGGGGGGAAACATCTTCTGCTGGAAAGGAAAGGCTGACAGTGACCCTCATGTCCATTCAGTTGGTTTGTCCTGCCAGAACTCCACTAAATGAAAGACTCTTGACACTTCACCTGCAGCTCAGCCATAACCAATATGTCACCACGTTCGGCATTTATGCCCTGACCTTTGACTCCGATGAAAATGTAAAGGAAAAGTTCTATTCTGACCTTGATGAAGTCCTCACTACCATCCCAAAGGAAGAAAAGATCATCCTTCTGAGGGACTTTAATGCCAGGGTTAGCCATGGCTCTGATATCTGCAGAGGAACTATTAGGAAAAGCGGGGTTGGTAAATGGTGTCCTCCTGCTGACAGTGTGCTCAGCATGGCCTCATTGTAACAAACATCCTCTTTTGCCGGAAGGACAAACACAGAACCACATGAAGGAACCCTAGATCAAAGCATTGCAAACTCCGGGATTACGTCATTGTGCGGGTCAAAGATGTAAGTGATGTGTGTATCCTTCAGAATCCCAGAGTTGTTATGGCACAGAAGGAGGCCATTTGGCCCATCATGTCTGCACCAGCTCTTCGAATGAGCATTTCACCTAGTGCTATTCTCCTGCCTTCTCCGTAATCCTGCACATTGTTTCTTTTCAAGTAATCATCTAACTCCCCGTTGAATGACTTGATTGAACCTGCCTCTACCACACTCAGGCAGTGAGCTCCAGACCCTAAACACTTTCTGTGTGGAAAAAGTTTTTTCTCATATCGCTTTTGCTTTTTTGACCAATTAGCTTGAGTCTGTGGCCTCTTGTTCTCAATCCTTCCACCAATGGGAACAGTTTCTCCGTATTTACTCCGTCCAGGTCCCTCATGATTTTGAGTACCTCTATCAAATCTCCTCTCAGCTTTCTTTTCTCCAAGGAAAAGAGTCCCAACCTCTCCAATCTATCTTCATAACTGAAGTTTTTCATCCCTGGAACCATTTTCGTAAACCTCTTCTGCACTTTCTCCAATGCTGTCACATCCTTCCTAAAAAGCAGTGTCCAGACACAGTACTCTAGCTGAGTTCTAGCTAGTGTCTTATACAAGTTCAACATGACCTCCTTGCTCTCGTTCTCTATGCCCCTATTAATAAAATTTAGAATACTGCTCTCTCAACCTGTCCTGCCACCTTTAATGGCTTATGCACATATACCCTGGGTCGTTCTGTTTCTGCACCCCCTTTAGAATAGAAACCTTTATTTTATACTGTCTCTCCATATTCTTCCTACCAAAATGTATCACATCACATTTTTATGCATTGAACTTCATCTGCCACCTATCTGCCCATTCCACCAACTTGTATATGTCCTTTTTATGTTCTATACTGTCCTCCCCACAATTTACAAGGCTTCCAAATTTTGTATTGTCCACAAATTTGAAATTTGATCTCATTCATTCCATGCGGGGGCTGATGTCTACGGGAACAGATCATCGACTTGTTCAATCATGACAAATATCCACTTAACACAAAGACGCCCAAGGCCCAAAAGTCCAGGAGGAAGAATATCATTGTCGCAGTCCTAAAGCAACCTGACTGAAAAAAGGAATTCCAAATACGGCTCAGGACCAATCTGGAAATTTTTCACACATCCAACTCAATTCCAGAACTGTGGGATCAAATAACGTAAACTATACCAGACTCCTGTGTCCAGGTCATTGGGTTTGACCATCATCGTCACCAGGACTAATCTGAAAAAAACGATGCTCAAATACAGTATATGACCTTCTGGAATGAAAACAAGCAGCTTTCTTAGCCTGACAGCATAATCCAAGATCACAAATCAAGAAGGCAGCTTTCCAACAGCTCAAAGCTGACTCCCAATGACAAATCTGGAAGATAAAAGACACATGGTGGAAAGAGAAAGCCTGAGAAATCCAACAATATGTTGACCATCATGCCATGCAAAGCCACCAGGGCACCCTATAGACCAAGGTCAAATAGACAAAATCTCCTTTGCTCACTGACATGCCATCTGTCAACACTGGGAAGAAAATTTTCATCAACTCCTCAACTGTGGATCCACAGTGGCAGCTGATATCCTCCAGCTTATCCCCAAGTACCCTGAGGTAGAAACAATGGGTGATCCACCATTGATGGTAAAGCTGCAACAAGCAATTAAACCACAAAAAAAAACAAAGCATGTGGTCCCAATGGTATTCCAGCTAAGGTATTCAAAGCTGGTGGATTTTTGCTCACATCAAGCCTCCATGCACTCATCCTACGGATTTGGAAGGAAAAAGAATTCCCCCTGACTTCAGGAATGCGACAACTGTAATTATCTTTCAGAATGGAGATAAATCACGCTGTGGAAACCATCGAGGTATTTCCCTATTGTCCAGAGAAAATCCTGACACGTATTCTACTGAATCACCTACTTTCTGTGGCTGAAGAAATCCTCCCAGGGACATAGACTGGGATTTTCTGGTCCCGCCCGTGGCAGGAATCATTGCAGGTGGGATGGAAAATTTGACAGACCAGCCAAAGGTCCATTGACTTTGGGCGGCACTGGTAAATCCTAGCTACAGTGTGGCTTTAGACCTTCTAGGGGAACTTCTCACATGGTCTTTGTTGCCAAGCAATTCCAAGAAAAATGGCGAGCACATGTCTCTTCATTGCATCCACTGGCCTGACCAAAGCATTCGACTCAATAAATCAGGAAGCTCTGTGGATTATGCTCCAAAGATTTGGATGTCCAAGAAACTTCATCACAATCTTGCAATTGCTTCATGATCACATAACTGCAACTTACTAAAGTGGAAGATTGTGGCAAAAAGAGATATGTCTAAGCTTTTCGTCTTGCACTCATTAGGACACTTGCAAGAATACCAATATAAGAGGGAAAACAACAATTTATACTATATGTGAAGAGAGTGCTGATTGGTTGGCAAGTGGTGTTGCCATGAAGAATGCACCACGGTTGGTGACTGACAGTTGACTGTCATGCATTGTTTGAAATTTAAACCAGGCAGCTTGACCCTGATTGGTCAAGGCATTGCCCTGAGGAATGAATCAGACTGGTAGTCACTTATTTTGTTTAGCTGAAACAGGCACAATGTGCGTACATGTTCTTTCTGTCTGCAAAGAACAGAACCCTGTGTACTAATATATGTAGCTTCCAGTACACACAAATGCACCACATTGTGAGCCCAACTGAGAATCTTAAATTGGTTGTCAGCATAATTTTTAACACACCGAGGATTATTTAGCAAATGTTGTCCAATCGCAGAATCACATCTAATGTTAGATGCTGTGTTTTGAGTTTTGCCAGCACAGGCTGGTTCAGTAAGGTCTGTACCCTGCCCATTGCGAACAGCAGCTGGGACATGCTGTTTGATACGATCCACCAGTTTTTGAGATATATGGCCTACATACCTGGCATCACACTGGCACTGAAATTCATATACCATATTACTCATTTGTGTGATAGGCAGAACGTCTTTTTGGCTTGACAGCAGCATCCTGTTAGTGGCGAATACCAATCGTGCTGCTACTGCATAGTAGCAGCGTGAAACAGCTAACTTCACTTGCTGCTCAAATTTTTGAGATACCTTGCCCTTCCAGGGTAATCTGAAGAAGATTGGGCACTTTTCAGGGCTGAAAGCGACAGCCTTAGGCCCATTCTTGAGTTTGTGTGATATACAGTGCAAAATGATCTGATCAGGGTGGCCGTTATCCTGCAGGATGCCTTTGATGAGCCCTATTTCAGCAGCAAGCTTGCATGGTGAGCAAATGGCTGGGGCCCTATTTACGGGGTTGCTGATAAGACCAATCACATAGCGTGTGGAACTGTAAGAATCCCAATGCGTATGTTGACCAATGAAGGTAGACTTATGGTAGACCATGGTAGAGAATCGCCTGGCAGATTTCTCAAGCAGTATGTCAAGGAAGGGGAGTGGGTTTAACTTCTCCATTTCCTAGGTGAATTTGAGTGCAGGATGGAGTCCATTAAGATATGTAAGGAAATTGTTACATATAGCTGTGGACTTAAACATAACAAACATGTCATCCACATATCGGAAATATGCGAGAGGCAGGAAGTTGGATATCATTCCATTGAAGACACATTTCTCATGGAACCCAACAAAGATGATTGCGAGAGCAGCACAACATGAATTAGCCAAATGGTTAATGGCTCATAGCCATTTTCTCAGTTTCGGTGCCATAAATTGAAAAAAGACACAAAGCCAATAGTGGCACGGATTCCAATTCCCTTCTTCAAAGTAACCAGTTTTATTTCCTCCCACCACTGAGATGGCAGCCTCGAAACTAACCTGCTGCCTTCTGTGGAACTGGGGGATGAGGGTTGAGATGAAGAGGTTGAAAAAAATAAAACATATGAAACTTGGCCTCAACACACTCTGCACGAGCCTGCCACTGTCCAAGTTGGGACATCAGTGGAGAGGCTGGAAATCAGGCTTCCACAGTGCAATTGGGAGCCTGATTTGAAATTACCTGCAATTGCGTGGGGTGAATGGAGGTAAAATGAAGTGGTACTTTACTGGGGTGGTTAAAGGTCAGGAGGCGCAGTTTAAATGAAAGAAGCACAGCTCCTCCATTAGTTCAAGGGTGCTGAGTCCTGTGGCAGGGTAGGCCCTCCTGCCAACTCAACCTCTCGGTTGCTTTCTTCCCTGCTGGCCTCCTGCAGCTCCCTCCATATCACTGCCTTGCTGCTTTTACTCCTTAGTCTGCTTCTCTTCAGTGGCCCAATCAAATCCAGCCATGACACCACAACATCACAAAGTTCTCTGACCAGACAACTGAAAACTTGCCAAATAACTCTCTCACATGAAACTGTCGTAGGGAGGAACTGAACAAGCAGCAGTGAGCATTGAAGCTTTCGAAGATTGAGATGGCCACACCAGGTGGTCACAGACATCCGCAGCCTCCAGGAAGAAGACCTGTTGCCGACTGGACCTGGTCACTATGCATTACTTGTGGCTGTGACAGTCACCATCACCCTCAATTTCTTTGCCTCCGGTTCCTTAAAAGCTGTTACCGAGACTTAACAAAGAATTTGCAGTCACTAATATATAAATGCATAAGGCAGGTGCTGGATAGATTGTTTGCCAGAAGCTGGGAGATAGGTTATCTTCTCCTGTGATGACAAGAGCCCGAATGAGTGGCCACTCAGATTCCTGGCTCTGTCTGACTTCCCGGAGGTGCAGACTGCACCCTCTTGGCAAACTGAGTCACCCCCGATCAACCAGGAGCATTTATCAACTGCATTTTTCTTTGATATGTGCGAAGGTTAATGAGCTGGCATAGCTTCAACATTGCAGCATACCACTTCAAGTGATGAATTATGAATATTATTTTGCCGTAAATAATAATTGGAATCAGACCTATAATGATATTCTCCCAAAGTAAGTGTAATTGCGGAGGGACCGCCTTGTGATTCTAAAATGCCTCTCGGTATAGCCCCTTTTAAGTGCTACTTTCAAGCTGGCAAGTCAGTTCATCTCATCATACTGAGACCCAGAAAACAACAACAGATTTCTTCAATTAGAGAAATGCAGGAAGTACAAAACCTGAAATTACTCTTCAATGTGCTGATCACGATAAGCTCATTCACATTTATATTCATGAAGGATTTCTAGCTACTGGAATATCTTCAGCAGACAAAAAGAAGCTATGAAGCAATTACTGCCTGAAAAAAAATCATTTCAAATTGAGAACCCCTAGACTTGAGTTAAATAATCAGGATGGATTTTTGTAAATTTTCCGGTGTCCTGATAGCATCTGGGCATTTGCCGAGTATGCTGCTACAGTAAACTCACTCCTTATCTTATTGGAACAGACCATCAGATGATTTGGAAAATGGCCATTCCTTCTTAACCCAGCTATCTTTTATTTATCAGATTTCTGGTGATGGCAAGGAATCAGGGTCATGGTGATTGGTATTTTTAGCCCACGTATCTTCTACTGCATCTCCATTCTAGCCCATTCTTTCTCAAAACCTCAAAATTGGTCTCCTTACCTCTTTTAAGTCTTTCTTTCATCTTACAATCAGTACTTTTTATCTTTATATCTGTCCCAATGTTGCTAATAGATCTCTTTGAATGGTTCCCCCTGCTGCCCTCACACAATCACCTGCACCTCTCCCTTTTATTTACCTTCTGCATGCTGTTCCTCAGTGACATTATCCAAAAGCATTATCAGACCACACCCAACTATTCCTTTTTGCCACCACCATTAATTCAAAGGCTGTTGTCATACTATCCAGCTGTCAGTCAAATATCAAGATGAATTTATAGCAGTACACAAAATGGGCTCAAAGTCAGTGAAGCAACTGCTGCGCCCCTCACTACTCCGTGTGTTAGCGAGCTGCCTGAGCCATTTTGTGGTGCTGGCCTCAGTTATATGCCTCTGCAAAGCTGTGGGTGCCAAACAGCTGCCAGGCCCACACAGCAACACATCTTTTCTGGGAGCATGAAAAATTGTTAGTCTCAAGCACTGAAGTGGCCAACAGGTCAGCTAAGGGTAGGGCATGTTGTGATTGTGAATTGTATACCGAGATCCAGCCGGAGGGTGACAAGACCCCCAACATTAGTATGTTAAATATACTCATTTAAAAATATGGTTATTGCTAATATGTTTGTCATCACAGGAAGTGATGCAATATCACATGATTCAGTTCTCTTGCACTGTTAGTTAGCACATGTAAGCTGAAGCAATAACAGATCAGAGAGGCAGTGGCATAGTGGTATTGTCACTGGACTAGTGTTCCAGAGACCCAGCATAATGCTCTGGCATTAAGGCAGATGGTGAAATTTGAATTCAGTAAGAACCTGGAATTAATAGTCTAATGATGACCATGAAACCACTGCCAATTGTTGTAAACACCCATCTGGTTCATTCTTGTCCTTTAGTGAAGGAAATCTGCCGTCCTTACCTGGTTTGGCCTACATGTGACTCCAGACCCACAGCAATGTGGTTGACTTTTAAAAATGACCTCTGAATGAGGGCAATTAGGGATGGGCAATAAATGTTGGCTTAGCCAGCGATGCTCACATCCCATGAATGAATAAAAAGAAAGGTCTCTATTAAAGCTCCCTTTGTGCAACCACTCTGCCTGGCCCTTCAGCTTTGTTTGTATTAATCTTGAAAGGGATAATACAACAGGGCAGGGAGGGGCAATCCTTCAGTCATTGGATTTAAGTTTGAAGGTTCAGGTAGAGCACTTCTGCTTTTCTTGGGCCAATGAACAACAAAAAAAAACTGATTGCTGGACTGTATTTTTGAGTGGGCTCCAGAGGCCTTTTGACAGATTGTTAGTTAGGCCACTCACCATCTGGTATAAACAGGCAAAATATGGTGCTTCTCTTTTGTACTTGAAACTGGGAGTCTACAACCAATTTTCAAATGTAAACGGCTTTCCTCTAGTTTCAGGCGGGAGTGCAAGAGGTCAACCATGGGCTTTAATAGGGCGGCTAAGCTGTCCACACTCCTGATTTTCAATTGTTGGTCCTCCATTTTACAGGGGGCCAGCTGCTGAAAATTTCCCCCATCAGGTCTTGGATGAGAATCAATGTTGTTTAGTTCAATAACAGCAAAACTGCTATTCTTTCATTCCAACCAATCCAAATATCTTCAGTTCTAGAAATCTCCTTTGCTTACTTTAATGACATTCAGAATTGAGATTGGTTTGCTGACATGGACTCCAGTTTTCCATCTAAACAACATCAGCTGCTTATGCCACTATGGACAGCATCTTTTACTTTAGTCTCTGCTGGAACAGCAGGATAATTCTCAG
The DNA here is from genome assembly GCF_017639515.1 of Carcharodon carcharias. NCBI lineage: Eukaryota > Metazoa > Chordata > Chondrichthyes > Lamniformes > Lamnidae > Carcharodon > Carcharodon carcharias. Next base: position 63,270,579 of record NC_054469.1, read on the forward strand.
GTCAGGAAGCTGATTTACTAATGGGGAGGCTTAGCCATGGCACTGGTGTTGAGATATTTCAGGAGATATGATCCTCTGCTTGCAGATCCTCTGTTGGGGGTCTTGTCACCCTCCAGCTGGATCTCTGTATCCATCCCCTCTGTCCTGTGTTTGGGCATCTGGCTGAGGAGCAGGCTGTTGGTGCTGTCACTGGTATTGCTCTTGCTGCTATTGTTGGTGGTGTGGCTTCTGCTCTTGCCCCTCAGCACAGGTGCAAGGTGAAGTTGCATAAGCTGTTTCCATGGCATGGTGAGGGCTAGCAGTATACAAGTACAGTTAAAGGTAAGTGAAGTCCTAGACAGGTGAAGTGGCTTCCAACACATTGGCAATCACCTGTCAAGCACTGATAGCAATCTCTGAGAGATGAACAGCAGTTTCTCAATTGCCATGTCTGGAGCTCTTCAGAGTAACTGATCAAAACATTCCTGGCTTGTCGGTTTCACTAAAGAAGCTGTTCCCACTATTCACTCACCTCGGGTTACTGGTTGGTTACTGACTGGTCAGGAAACAGGTTCCCTGACTGGGAAATCCAGAAATGAGTGAAACAGTTTATAATTGGCTTTTTAATTACCTTAATAATTTACCCAACAGGTGTTCTCCACTTACTTTCAATTCCACCCTGCAGAAACCCGGAAGTGGGTGGGATGGCATCAGGATCATGACCCTACATCAATTTCAGGGGATTTAATTTCCCACAACCATGCAAATTCACCTCACCTTGCCTGGGAAAATTGTCCCTATGTGCCTCCTTCTACTGTTGAAACTCTTCAGCGTCTCAAGGATTGATTTCTCAAACGTTTTTTTTCTGGGGTGTGCCCTCTGCATTTTGCTTCACAAACTCCAGTTAATCTGAGTCCCGGAAATCTATCAACCCTAATGTTCTCCAGCTCCTGCCTGAGCCCTCCTTCAGTTTCTCTGTAAAGCAGTCTGAGGCAGTCCTCTATTTACCATATATGTTGCCACTTGATGCTAGTACCTTGTGTTCTTCCCTATTCTTAATAATCTTTGTGTACTGCTGGCTTTGATCTTTACTTAGGATTCTGATTAAAATAGAAATATCAGAGCAAGGGATAGGATTCATATCAATTTAAGCCAAGACAAAATATAACCATACATCGTGTGATCTGTAGATGGTCTGTTACCCACTTCTCCTGGGTGTATACCAGAACCTTGTCCAGTGAACCATTGAAAAATATTTTCAGCTGCTGATGAATCTATCTGCTGCTTCCAACCGCACAAGGTCCCACTATCGAAATCACAGGTCTTACTTACTATAGAGAAAAAAAAAAATCAGAATTTTAACATTGTAGCTCGTGGATCATTACTATTGTCACTTACAAAAATATTCCTGCACAATCCTGTTGTAGATTTTGGAATAAATCTAGTTACCACTAGAACTGGAGAACAATCCCGGTATAATTTACTTTAGAATAAGTAATGTGAAACTACCTTGAGGAAACAGTCTCCCAGTGCATTGGTTTCACAGCACTGTAACTTGTATATTAACAATCATCTGTGAAATTTTTAAATTTGGTAACTTTGATTTTCTTTACTCTTTCATGGGATGTGGGCATTGCTGAAGGCCAGCATTTGTTGCCCATCCCTAATTGCCCTTGAACTGGGTGGCTTGTGAGGGCAGTTAAGAGTCAACCACATTACTGTGGGTCTAGAGTCACATGTAGGTCAGACCAGGTAAGGATAGCAGATTTCCTGCCCTAAAGGGCATTGGTGAACCAGATGGGTTTTTATGACACTCAAAGATAGTGGCCAGATTTGTGAACCCACATTACCTGGATTACTAGTCCAATGACATTAACACTATGCCACCATCTCCTCTTAGCAAATGATTGACTTTTTTACAGTGAAAGGTTCACATCATTTGGATGCTGGTGAGTGGCACTTTGCATATACATACATGCCCAGTGCTCCAATTTCCTTCAATAGAGCAATGCCAGACCATCAGAACAATTCATTGTTTGTGGCTTGCAACAGTTTAAAAGTCTGTACCAATATTAAGCAGATACCTGCAGGAACCAGGGACAGTAATGACATACAGGGTAGATTTATGGATCCGGAAGTACAGTATGACCATTGCATATCCTCACCAGATTGGTTATTTTGGGCCTGGTCAGCATACTGGGTGTGAACTTCAGGCACTGGATGTGCTTCCCAGGCATCTTCCTGGGATTCCTAAAAAATGGGTACCCAGGGACAGAATTTTCACTCTGATATGGGGGCAAGAATGGAGGCAGTCATACGAACATATGAATTAGGAGCAGGGGTAAGCCATTCAGCCACTTGAGCCTGCTCTGCCATTCAATAATATCATGGCTGATCTGGTTGTGGCATCCAGTCCACATTCTACCCTACCCCGAGAACCTATGTTCTCGATGGGTCATGGTGTTATCAGAAGATCTCAGTTTCAAGTACTGCTGCAATCATTTTCAAAGTCTTCCCCACTGGATGTAAATTGGTCAGGTGCATAGCTTGCACCACTAGCTGGTGTGCCAGTTTGCTGGCACCATCCCACCACCAAGCCATTTTCCTGGAGGTGAGATTGGCATTGGAAGGGCTATCCACCGCAGCAGTGGGTAGCCAACCAAAATAAGTTTAAGGCCAATTAGGATCAATTATTAGTGGCTGAGCGGAATTTTCCAATTGGTCTGTGGGCCCCCGCAGGATCAGGAACATGGAGGATGCCTGGAAGTGGCCTCCCGGTGGAAGACTGTAGGACCAATGCTCCAGGATGCCATTCAGGCCCTTCCTACCTATCTGACCATAGCTGAGGCCACAAACAGCTCTCTGGAGGAGCTTTTCCACCATAATGGTGGGTTAGCAGCGATGGTCATTTTTAAATTCAAAAGTTTTAAAAATGCTGAAAAGGTGCCTCAAGGCAGAAGCACCCTCTCTCTCTGTTACCTACAACTGCAGGCTTTATCTCCTTCCATACTGGATGATCTCCTATTGGCTCACCCCCAGCTTCAAAAGCCTACCTGCTGTCCTTAATTGGACGATGAGCATTCCCTCTGGCTACTAATTAGCCAATTCAGAGAAACTCACTGCCAGGTTACTGCTCCTGACACAATATGGGGGTCAGGACCCCCATTTGGGCCCGATATCAGTATGTCTTGACCCAGAACACAAATCCTGCCCTCAGGGTCTATGGGAGCAAGATAATAAATGGAATAAAAAAGGGGAGACAAAATGTAAAATAAGTTTAAACAATGGTGGGGAAAAGAAAGTTAATTTAGGGACTTATAGAGTAATAGAGCAAAATGAACAAGTAAGAATAAGGTAAAAATCAGAGGGAAACTAAAGGAAAGGAAGATAGAATAAATGATGGTTTGAAAATATGTTTTTGTATTTTGTATGTTTGCATTTAAATTTTCATAACCAAAAGAGAGCTAGCAAATACTCAGGAATGAGCTGATTTATATAGGAGTGACCAACAGAATTAATCTGAGAGCAAATGAATGTGTTGCTATGGAGCAAACATGGGCAGCATTTGGGCTCGGGATGATAAGTAGCGAGTAACATATGTGTCACACAAGTGTCAGGCACTGAGCATCTCCAAAAAGAGAGAATCTTACCATCTCCCCTTGACATTCAAGAACACAAGAATTAGGGACAGGAATAGACCATTCGGCCCCTCAAGCCTGTTCCACCATTCGATAAGGTCATGGAAGATCTAATTGTGGTCTCAACACCACTTTCCTGCCTGTCTCCCATAACCCTTGACAATCAAAAATCATTCTAACTCAGCCTTGAAAATATTCAATGAACCAGACTTCACTGCCTTCCATGCTGAATTCTACAGACTCACCACCCTCTGAGAGAAAAATGTCTCCTCATCTCATTCTTAAGTGGGTGGCCCCAAATGTTTAAACAGTGTGCACCACTAGATTCCCCTACAAGGGGAAACATTCTTTCATCATCCACCCTATCAAGTCCCCTCAGGATTTAATGTTTCAATAAGGTCTCCTCTCATTCTTCTAAATTCCAATGGGTATAAGCCCAACATGTCCAACATTTCTTCATAAGATAATCCCATCATCCCAAGATTAAGCTGAGTGAACTTTCTCTGAACTGCTTCTAATGCAATTATATCATTTCTTAAGTGAGGAGATCAGCTCTGTAAACAATACTCCAGATGCGGTCTCATTAAGGCCCTGTGCCACTGTGGTAACACTGCCCTACTTTTATACTTGATTCCCCTTGCAATAAATGCCAATATTCCATTTGCCTGTCTAATCACTTGCTGTACCTGCATACTAATATTTTATGATACATATACCGACCCAGATCCCTCTGTACTGTGGAGTTCTGCAATCTCTCCCAACCTGAATAATATACTGCTTTTTATTCTTCCTGCCAAAGCTGACAAGTTCACATTTTCCCACATTGCACTCCATCTGCCAAATTTTTGCCCACTCACTTCACATATCTCAATCACTTTGTAGACTCCTAATGTTCCCTTGACAACTTACCTTCCTACCTATGTTTAGTCATCAGCAAAGTTAGCTACCATACATTAGGTCCCTTCATTCAAGTCATTGATATAGTTTGTAAATAGCTGAGGCCTAAGAACTGATCCTTGTGGCGCTCCACCTGATTACAACTTGCTGTATTGCCAGCACTGAATCCCCCACCATCAACATCCTGATCAGACATTGATCAGACACTTAACTGGACCAGATACGTAAACACTGTAGCTAAAAGAGTAAGTCAGATGCTGGGAATTCTGTAGAAAGCAACTCCTGACTCCGCAAAGCCTGTCCACAAGTCAGGAGTGTGATGGAATACTCTCCACTTACCTGGAAGACAGCAGCTTCAGCAACACTCAAGAAGCTCGGCACTGTGCAAGACAAAGCAGCCCACTTGATCGGTGCCGCACCCACCATCTTAAAACTTTCACTCCCTCCACCACCGGAGTCCAGTGGCAACACTGTGTACCACCTACAAGATGCATGGAGTGACTTGCTAAGGGTCCTCTGACAGCACCTTTGAAACCCTCAACCTCTACCACCCAGAAGAACATGTGCAGCAGACGCATCTGCCACCCGCATGTTCCCTGCCAAGCCACACACCATCCTACATCACCATTTCTTCACTGTTGTTGGGTCAAAATTCTGGAATTCCCTCCCTAACAGCACTGTGGGTGTACCTACACCACATAGACTGCAGTGGTTTAAGAAGGCAGCTCATCACCGTCTTCTCGAGGGCCAATATGAATGGGTAATAAATGCTGGTCTAGCCAGTGATGCTCACATCCCATGAATGAATAAAAATAAAATGTACATTATCTGATTCCTGTCACAAGATATTTGTTACTATCTGTATTTTTACAACTTTCCATTTTAAATGTGTTTTCTGAGGATTACATTTTATTGTTGAATGTTTCCAGGTTACCTTTGAATGAATAATTTATATAAGGAAAGAAAAACTGGATGCTTACCACAGGGCAATTCATCTGTCTTGTCTGAACAATCGTCTCTGAAGTCACACTTCTTGATGATGTCAACACACTGCCCGTTTGTTTTACAAATAAATTCATTGGCCGTGCAGTTATTGGGCGGGAGTGTGGAAGATCTGGATGGTCCTGATGGTGTTGTTGGAACTGCTGCTGGTAAATCACCTGAACAAGATCCAATAGTTAAGATTTATCCTAGTTCCGAACATGATCTTTGCGTCATCTGTTTTGGGAAAAAAAGGCTCCCCCAGCACATCTGAATCTTGTCCCCATCCTGGATGTACACTGGATATCTGTTAACTATCTCTGCTTCTAATATTTCTGTTTCCACATCTCAGAACTCTAACTCTGGAATAAGTAATGTCTTTAAACTTTCTGGCAGTCATCAGTTTTGGTTTGAGCAATTTCAGATGAAAAGAGAACCACAGTATTGTATGCAAAAATCTAATCCATTTGAAGTTTTGCTTCAACAAGCTGTTGATATGTCTTTATTGGCAGCTCATTACCTACTTTCAACACAAGGATGATCTATTGTCAGAAGATCAGAGCTGTTTGAAAACTGACAGGTGTAACCGTGGCTGCTTGTGAAAAAAATGAAGCGTTTTTATCTATAATTTATCATGGCATTGGATTGTTTCCTTCCAAAATGGTGGTTATTGGGTTGCATACCTTATTCATTCTTAAAGCATGCTAGAGCAGCCCAAGAGTTTTAGTCACTTCCCTAGATCTATTTTTGGCTCAATGCACATTTTTCCACATGTCTCTGTGAAGTGCATTGGGATTATTTTGTCTAATAAAGATGCTATATAAATGCAAGTTGTTTCTCTTCTTCTTCTGCCGGTCTGTTTCAGCCATTACCCAATAGCTCAAAATGGCTGATGGAATAGCATAGGCTCTTCAAAGGTAGATTCAATTGTCTTCTTTCTCTTTGCTGCTGTCCCAGTTCTTTACATTTAATATCACACTCACCTTACTAATTCCACACCAAATGCTAAAACCTTGATTTTCATTCTGGGGGAGGTGGTAGTGTAGTGGTATTGTCACTGGTCTGGTAATCCAGAGACCCAGGGTTATGCTCTGGGCAGATGGTGGAATTTGAATTCAATAAAAATCTGGAATTAAAAGTCTAATGATGATTGTTGTAAAAAGCCATCTGGTTCACTAATGAAGGAAATCTGCCATCCTCAACTGGTCTGTCATACGTGTGACTCCAGATCCGCAGTAATATGCCCTTAAATGCCCTCTGAAATGGCCTAGTAAGCACTCAGTTGTATCAAACTTCTAAAAAGCCAATAAAATGGAATGAAACTGGATGGACAACCCAGCATCGACCTAGGCACCAGAAACGACAAAGGCAAACCCAGCTCTGAAACCCTGCCATGCCCACCTTACTAACATCTGGGGGCTAGTGCCAAAATTGAGAGAACTGTCTCACATACTAGTCAAGCAACAGCTTGACATAGTTATACCCATAGAATCATACCTTACAGATCATGTCCCAGACACCACCATCACCATCCTTTGGTATATCCTGTCCCACTGGCAGGACAGACTTAGCAGAGGTGGCGGCACAGTGGTTTACAGTCAGGAGGGAGTTGTCCTGGGAGTCCTCAACATTGACTCTGGCCTCCATGCAGTCTCAAGACATCAGGTTAAACGTGGGCAAGGAAATCTCCTGCTGAACACCATTTGGAGGAAGCACTGAGGGTGGCATGGACACAGAATATACTTTGGGTGGGATACTTCAATGTCCATCATCAAGAGTGGCTCAGTAGCACCACCATTGATCCAGCTGGCCGAGTCCTAAAGGACATTATTGCTAGACTGGGTCTGTGGCAGGTGGTGAGAGAGCCAATTAGAGGGAAAAACATATTTGACCTTATCCTCACCAACCTGCCTGCCACAGATGCATCTGTCCATGACAGTGGTGGTAGAAGTGGCCAGTGCATAGTCCTTGTGGAGATGAAGCCCTGTCTTCACATTGAGGATACTCTCCATTGTGTTGTGTGGCATTACCACCGTGCTAAATGGGATAGATTTCAAAAAGATCTAGCAACTCAAGACTGGGCATCCATGAGGTGCTGTGGGCCATCAGCAGCAGCAGAATTGTACTCGGACACAATCTGTGACCTAATGGCCCGGCATATCCCCCACTCTACCATTACCATCAAACCAGGGGATCAACCCTGGTCCAATGAAGAGTGCAGGAGAGCATGCCAGAAGCAGCACCAGGCATACATAAAAATCAGGTATCAACCTGGTGAAGCTACAACATAGGACTAGCTGCATGCCAAACAGCATAAGCAGTAAGTGATAGACAGAGTTAAGCGATTTTACAACCAAAGCATCAGATCTAAGCTCTGCAGTCTTGACACATCCAGTTGTGAATGGTGGTGGACAACTAAACAACTCACTGGGGGAGGAGGCTCCACAAATATCCCCATCCTCAGTGATGGAGGAGCCCAGCACAGCAGTGTAAAAGATAAGGCTGAAGCATTTGCAACAATCTTCAGCCAGCAGTGCCAAGTGGATGATCCATCTTGGCCTCCACTGGAGGTCCCCAGTCTTCAGCCAATTCAATTAACTCCATGTGATATCAAGAAACAGCTGAAGGCACTGAATACTGCAAAGGCTATGGGCCCTGACAATATTCTAGCAATAGTACAGAAGACTTGTGCTCCAGAACTTGCTGCGCCCCTAGCCAAGCTGTTCCTGTACAGCTACAACACTGGCATTTATTCGGTAATATAGAAAAATGTCCAGGTATGTTCTGTACAGAAAAAGTAGGACAAATCCAATCCAGCCAAATAGTGCCCCAAGAGGCCTACATTCCATCATCAGTAGAGTGATGGAAGGGGTCATTAACAGTGCTATCAAGCAGCCCTTGCTTAACAATAACCTGCTCACTGATGCCCAGTTTGGGTTCTGCCAGAGTCACTCTGCTTCCGACATCATTACAGCCTTGGTTCAAACATGGATAAAAGAGCTGAACTCCCGAGATGAGGTTAGAGTAACTGCCCTTGACATCAAGGCAGCATTTGATTGAATGTGGCAGCAAGGAGCCCTTGCAAAACTGTAGTCAATGGGAATCAGGGGGAAAAATCTCCACTGGTACGAGTCATACCTAGCACAGAGGACTAAGGTTGTGAGGTCAGTCATCTCAGTTCCAGCACGTCACTGCAAGAGTGATCCCTTTACTTAAATGGAACAAATAAATGAATTAACAACACAAATAGAGGTTAATGTGTATGATCTTATAGCCATTACGGAGACATGGTTACAAGGAGATCAAATCTGGAAACTAAATATTCAGGGGTATGAGACTTTTCGAAAGGACAGGCAGGAAGGTAAGGGTGGTGGGGTAGCTTTGTTAGTACTAGATGGAATAAGTACGATAGCAAGAAAGGATCTTGGATCAGAGGATATAGAATCTATATGGGAGGAGGTGAGAAATAACACGGGGAAGACGACATTGGTGGGAGTAGTCTATAGGCCTCCTAACAGTAGCTATATTGGAAGACAGAGAATAAATCAGGAGATAATGAGGGCACATAAAAAAGGCAGTACATTAATCATGGGTGAATTTAATCTTCATGTAGGTTGGAAAAATCAAATTGGCAGAGGTAGATACAAGAAAGAATTCATAAAGTGTATTCGGGACAGTTTCTTAGAACAATATGTTGTGAATCCAACCAGGGGTCAGGCTATTTTGGATCTGGTAACGTGTAATGAGGCAGGTTTAATAAATGATCTCAGAGTAAAGGATCCCCTAGAAACAGTGACCATAATATGGTAGAATTTACCATTCAGTTTGAGAGTGAGAAACTGGGTTGGAAACAACTATGCTAAGCTTAAATAAGAATAATTACAATGGAATGAGGGCAGAGTTGGCTGGAGTGGACTGGGAAAGCAGTTTAGAAGAAAAGATGGTTGATGAACAATGGCAGACATTTAAGAAAACAGCTTATGAATTTCAACAAAGATATATCCTACTGAGGAAGAAGGATTCTAGGAAGGGGATAAACCAACTATGGTTAACCAAGGAAGTTCAGGATAGTATCAAATTGAAAGAAAAAACATACAATGTGGCAAAGATTAGTGGTAAACCAGAGGATTGGGAAAGTTTTAAAAACCAACAGAAATGACCAAAAAAAAATCAAGAGGGAGAAAATAAACTTTGAGGGTAAACTAGTAAGTAATATCAAAATGTACTGCAAGAGCTTCTTTAAGTATCTAAATATGAATAGAGAGGCCAAAGGGGACATAAGCACTTTAGAGAATGAGGCTGGGGAAATAATAATGGGGAACCAGAAAATGACAGAGGAGTTGAATACTTTGCTTCAGTCTTCACAGTAGAAGATACAAGTCAGGAGTGTGATGGAATACTCCCCACTTGCCTGGATGAGTGCAGCTTCAATAACACTTAAGAAGCTTGACACCATCCAGGACAAACAGCTTGCTTGATTGGCACCCCTTCCCCAAATGTTCATTCCCTCCACCATGGATGAACCATGGCAGCAGTGTGTGCCATGTACAAGATACACTACAGAAACTCATCAAGGCTCCTTAGGCATCTTCCAACCCCACGGCAGCTACTATCTAGAAGGACAAGGGCAGCATATACATGGGAGCACCACCACCTGCAAGTTCCCCTCCATGCCACTCACCATCCTGGCCTGGAACTACATCCCCAATCCTTCACTGTCGCTGGGTCAAAATCCTGGAACTCCCTTCCTAACAGCACTGTGGGTGTACCTACAACACATGGGCTGCAGCGGTTCAAGAAAGCAGCTCATCACTGCCTTCTCAAGGCCAATTAGGGATGCGCAATAAATGCTGGCCCAGCCAGCGAAGCCCACATCCCATAAATGAATAAGAAAAAAATTCACTGTTAATTTGGAAGCACATGTTGCAGACCAGTCCTCAAGTCCCAATAAATGGCAGGAGAAGTGATTTAAAATACAAATCCTATTCGTGTGCATGAACAAAATCTGTAATTAAAAGTCATTTGCAAACACTGTAGAACTGATAAAAATTTCCTTGGGTGCATCTTTCAAAAATCAAAGATTAGTAAATATATTTAAATTTGTTTATTGGAAAAAGCTATGACAGTGCCAAGTAGTTTAACAGATGTTATAAGATGGAACACTGAATGATGATGACCTCCTTCATCATTAATTAAGCAGTAAATTGATTAAATGAGTTTTGTTAATGTTTATTTTTTATTCTGTGACAGTCATTTAACAATCAGATACCATGGGCTGGATTTTCCTGTTAAGCTCCTGAAATGTGAGTCCAATCCTTTTGTGGCTAACAAAACACACAGCTGACTCACAACTGGTTTTTCCCAAGATTTTCATGTTTTCAAGCAAGAGGCGAGTTCCATGTGCAGTTTGCAAGTTGTGATTGGATGCCCTTGTGTTTGGGAACTCTTGAGGTCGCGGGCAGAGGTGGGTACTTACTGTCCTCTGCCCAATAAAAAGGGCAATAATCGGCACCAAAATCACATACAAAAACAAAAATACCTGGAAAAACTCAGCAGGTCTGGCAGCATCTCTGGATAGGAGCACAGTTAATGTTTCGAGTCTGAATGACCGTTCTGTTAGACCTGCTGAGTTTTTCTAGGTATTTTTGTTTTTGTTTTGGATTTCCAGCATCCACAGTTTTTTGTTTTTATTTTACCAAAGTCAAATATACGCTCAGAGACAACCCTGCCATGCCATTGGAAGTTACCTGTGACCCTTGCACTGTAAGCACTGTATAGTTTGGGGTTGGCTGATACATTGTTCCCCTGTGTGAGTTGGCCAATTGACTGTATACCCTTAGTTAAGCCAATGTGTATTGATGTTCTAAGCCCATGTTGCTAACCTACCCTATGGGGACCCTGCTGCACAATCTTTTGCTGGTGCGCTCCTACTGTCCTCTTCACTCACTCAAAGCCTCTAAGACCATCTCAATACTTTTCCCTTCAGAGGATGCAGCACACTAAGCACTCATCAGAAGCACCGCAAAGCAGGACAGAAATACTCCTCGAACCTGTTGGGCCCTTACTGCATTTATGACCTGGGACATGGCTTGCCTTCCACCCTGTCACATATAATGATACCAAGCTGATGCCAGCCAAATGTTACGGACAGGAGGAGGTGGTGGTGAAGGGGGCGGGTGGGGGAAGGGGGGGGTGCGACTGCAGGGTGTAATTTAAACAGTCCTGACTTCTCCTCTCACTACCCGTCCATAAACAGAAAGGACTTTTGATTTGCTTCCCCCTTTATAAGCAGTGGCGTGTTTCCCAACCCCTCAGTTTTGGTGTGATCCAATTTTCTATTGAACTAGAGATAGCAAATTTGAGATAGGGTAAACCTAGAGAGTTTTTATTTACACACACTCAAACGCAGGAGGAGGGTCACAATGCAGCCCCCTGTGCATTCATACAATAACAGAGGGATAGAGAAAGAAAGATTTTTAGAGCAAACACCACAGAGAAAATAATTCTTGTTTCATGTGAGCCCAGAGTCCAGATCAAGGTCCAGTGGTCTACTCCTTTACAGAGGTTGACAGGCTGAACTGATGCTGGATAATTCACTTTTCCAGTAGAGCTGATTTCCACAATGAGATGGGCATGCGGAGATGAATCAGTCTTGTAGGTGATCATACAGAAGTTCACATGTTCCAGTAAAAACAATGTGGATGTGCATCCTCTAAGTTGTTTTCAACAAGAAGGAGTACTGATTCATCAGCTGAGGGGGGATGGTATTCTTTCTGTCCCTTTCTGTACATACCGCCCCCTATTCTGTTCACTTGTCAGCCTTGTGTTCAGTAATCTACATTGGCTCCCAGCCCACCAACTTCTCCATTTTGAAATTCCCATCCTGCTGTTCAAATCTCTCCATGGCCTCAATCCCTCCATCTCTGCAGCTTCAACCCTAGAACTCTGTGAGAAGTCTGCATTCCACAAATGCTGGCCTCTGGAAGAACTCTCCATCCTTGGCTTTCTCCAGTTGACTAGGTAGTAACCTCTGGAATTCCTCCCAAAACCTCTTTGTCTCTCCCTGCCTTCTCCTTTAAGACTCTTCTTAAAACTAGCTTCTTTGGCTACACTTTTGGTCATTTGTCTTAATATCCCCTTCTATGGCTGCGTGTCAATTTTTGTCTGATTACACTTTTGCGAATCACCTTAGGACTTTTTTCTTACAGTAAAAGTGCTATATAAATGCAAATTGTTGTTGTTTTATCTGGTTCTGGTTCTTTGACTGATATATGTTATTTTCTAACTATTCTATTTTTTCAAATATTGTGCAAGGTCCATGCTTAACTCCTGCTGTAGGTTTATGAGGCATTAAATGCAATCTTTTTACCAACTGTCTCTACTGGGGATATAAATTCCTTGATCATTAGCCATACTATGAGCGATGGCATATTGCTTGCTTCCTTTAGCCATGCTGCAGTTATATTTTTTCTAACATCACCTTTCAGTCATAAGAGTAACAGTATAAAGGGCACTAAAAGGAGTCAAATCCTCAATGTTAAAAAATGCCAGTGAAACTACTCCTATAATTGAACAATAAATAATATACTCACCATTATAGAGAGTACAATCCATGAAGGATAGGTCGTCAATTCCAATGTCTCCTCCTAAGTTATCTCCCACAGTACCTTCCATTAATATCTGTTACGAAGCACACAAACAGAAACATCACCCTCATACTAATCCAGATACCAGTTTATCCATGTTATATCAATAAGGGAATTCATTGTTCAATTACAACTACCAACCACTACCTTAAAAAGTGATTTAATTACATTTCCTAATCACTTGAAAAAAAATCTCGATAATTTTTACTTTTCTTACCGACTATGATGCACATTAATTCAACTTGTCAAATTTGACAACCTTCACAATAAGGGGGCAGATAATTTCCTCTGATACAGCTGTAGTGTTGTCACAAACCTTCAAGTATGTAAATCCTCACTTCCATCAGTCTCCTACCAATCTTCACTTCCTCCTACATCTACAAGCTTTTACATGCAAGCTTGGCAACACTTAACCACCACTTGGTTTATTTTCACTTGCGTCTTATTCGTTGCAATTCTTTCCTTCATCTAAAAAGTAAGAGGGAACTAGGTGGCTCATGAGTGGCTAACTTCTGAAACCAGAGTCAGCTGCTGAGCATCTAGAGTACTTATCCCAGTACACTCCAGTGAGATGTCACAAAGCAGTTATAAATATTGATATAGACATTTCTTCAAATGACAAGCAGGAAACTACAGTGAGCCCTGTTCTTTATTATTGCCAGATTAATTGATTTTTACTCAATGATTACTTGGGCCTGAATTTTACCCTTGGCCGGTGCGCAACCGGTTGGGAAATGGGCCGCTGACCGCGATTTCACACTGGCTGGCCAATTAAGGCCCGTCCAGCGTGAAATGCATCTTCCCAATGGTCGGGAAGGCCAGGCAGGAGCGGGGGCCGATCAGTTTACAAACATCACAGGCAGCTCCTTGAAGGCTGCCAGGGAAGAACATGTTTGCAGTGTTCTGAACACCGAAGTTATGGCCTCAAGTACGGCTGGAGACACCAGGCAGGAGGATAGATCGGATGGGCACTCGGTCCCCCCGGTTTTCGAGCGAGTGCCTTGTGGTCCTCCTGGAGGAGGTGACTGCCAGAAGGGGCACCCTCACCCCCAGAGATGGAAGGAGGAGGCCACTGTACCTGACAAAAAGAGTTTGGGAGGTGGTGGCAGCCCAGGTCAGCAGCCACAACGTTGTGTAGCGCACATGGGTGCAGTGCCATAAAAGGTTTAATGACCTACTGTGCTCGGTAAGGGTGAGTATTATTTTGGCATGGATCAGTGTGTTGAAGTGTTAAGGTCTGGGTGACCCCCCCGTGGAGCTCAGGGATATTAGAGTCTGAGTGCCAACTGGCAATGACGCTCCACAGAGCTGGCCAAGGGGGTGAGACCTGGCTGCTTAGAGTGGGTGCCTTGTGGTTCGAGGGCCGTGACTAGGATGAGCCACGCAAGGTTTTCCTCCAATGGCACTGCAGGTAGAGAGTGGACTAATCAATGCTCCTCTGTCATTTCAGGAGAAGATGACCTGTAACAACAGTGAAAGGTTGCGGACAGGCGAAGACCCCCCAAACCTCCTAATCCCAACCAGATTCGAGCAGGATGGCTTGGAGCCGGAGAGGCGCCACACACCTTGGTCAACTCGCTGCGGAGAGGCTGGGATGTCAGATGAAGGTAAGAGTGCAGTGCACAGAGGTGAGAGTTTCGGATGGTGGAATCATTCTTGTGTCGATTCATTATTGATGGGAGCCTCAAGATGGATCCCCATTGATCGTTGAAAAATGAGGCCATCATGATGCAGATCTCCATTGTCTCACCAGGGTGCCTGGCATGCACAGTGACAGTGGGATGACTTAAACTAAAGACATGTTGTTGTTCTCCCATAGATTCGCCAGCAGGCACTCAATCGCAGGACCCCAAAGAGCCACCCCTGATGCCAGAGGACGGCTGAGCTTCAGCTGTGCCTGCTCTCTGAACCAGGTACCAGCGCAGACACCAGCACCTTGGTGGGAGTTAGATCGTTGGCTAGAATCTTGGAGCACAGCAGTGAGGGCACTTAACACTTGCATGAGAAGCAGGCGGTGGCAGAGAGTGCCCAGGGCACTGGTAGTCGGAGGGCTGCTGGGGACCAGGATGATGCTAAGTCGAAAGCAGATGATGAGCCTCGAGAGTCCTCCATTAGGCAGCAGATGCTGAATGTCCAGCATGATGTGCAGGAGGATCTGGCGGAGATCCATGAAGGTCTGTATGCCATGGTCTCTGTTGTGGAGGAGTCCATGCAGAGCATAAGCACTGTGTTGACCCTCATGGCTGAGCGCCCTGCTCCTCCATCGAGAGAGTGGCGACTCTCATGAAGAGGCAGCTCCAGGAACAGAATCAGGGGTTCCTGGTGTTGCGCTCGAACCTGCAACACACAGGCAATGATCTCAGCCGGTTAGTGCCAGTGTGGGAGATGGATGAGGCACCCAATGACCCAGCTGGATGCCCGTCCATCAATGGCGAGCAGGGAGATCCAGAGCGACTTCACATTGGTGCACTAGCTGCCTGTTGTCTCTGCGGGCTCCTCTCAGGGTGCTCTGGATGATGGCAGCAGCTCCTCAGACCCTCTTGCCAGTGAACGTGGCATCCGATGAGGTGGCAATGTCTGGGGAGGCCGCACATTATGGGCTTGCTTTTGCCACCGGGGCAGGAAACAGAGGTTGGGACTGTTTCGGTGCCCCGAGCCTGTGCCCAAGAGGAAGCAATCACTGGTTAGGATTTTGCCCAAGGCTGTCAGTTGTTAACCTGTCCAATTAAGGACGGAGGTCAGGCTCTCAAAGCTGGAGAGCCAATCGGAAGCCTTGCAGCTTGAGAGGAGCGATAGGATGCCGTGGCACATAAGTGAGGGGGAAGATGCTTCAAAATGGAAGCATCCACTCCAGGTTTTTTAAATCTTTAATTAAAAAATAGATTCAGTCGCCATGCAACCATTGTGGTGAAGGACCACCCAACCCCCTCCCTTACAGGATGACCTGTAGCTGCTGCTGCAACCAGGCAAGCAGGGAGGGCCTCTATCCTGCCTGAAACCCTGGTCCCCCAAACCTGCCACTGGGCCCTCACCATCGCAGGCACCTAAACTGGTCCCTGCTGCCTGCAGAAATCTGGAAGCCAACTGGAAAATTCCAGTCAGCCTGCTCAGCTACCCGCTGCATGTGGGTGGGAAGCCCTGTGCAGACGCTAGATGGTGCTGAAGAAGCAGAATGCTGGATGATGGGGCTTCCTGCCTACCCCTGTCCAGGGCTGAAACTCCAGCCGTACTATTCTGGCAGGATGGACAAGCTGAAGGGAAAGTTCAGGATGAAGAGGAGTATCTACTACACGGCAAACTGTTACCAATGGAGGTGGCTGCCATCACCCTCATTGGCAGATGGAGGGCATGTGACATTGGAGATGGCTAGGATGTTTTGGCATCTTCCCTTCCTTTTCTCTTTCAATCTAACTCCTATAGACACATGAACCATCAGCTTTACAATCTGCTGCTGTATATTTTGAAATGTCCATGCCGGCAGCATTTAAGATCATCACCAAAGGAAAGAAAAGAGGGATGAGGACAAAGATTTTATCTGAGATTCGATAGGACACATAGGCTGGGAGGCGGGGTTGGTGGGGAGGGGTTGGTGGGGGTTGGGCAATACTGCTTCAGCAGCTAGTGGCACTTAGTGCCATATTTGGTCAGCAACAAACAATTAATTGGCTTCTGCCACGGTTAGCCATCCGTATTAAGGACGACTACCTAGCCTCAAGCGCTGCTGGTCAATCAGAGGGCCGGCAGCTCGTTAGTGCCACAGGTAATGGTGGTCATTGCTGGGGCTTCACCTGGAAATGGAGGGCACAGCGATGGACCTGCATCCCCACAACCAGGAAGGTGGGGTCAGGCAGGCGCTGGCGTGGGGGAGGGGAGTCTTGAGGAGTGCCATTGCTGTAGGGGTGACCATTGCCATTGGGGTGTTCCTCTGTGGGCCAAAGAGTGCCTGAATAGGGGCTCATGTCCCTCCAAAACCTGCTGTCACCCCATGCGGCATAGGGACTTTACCCCAACATTGGTGAAATGCCAGCAGAGGTGGGAAGAGGCCCTTAATTGACCACCTAAGGTGTCTGTTGGGCAAGATGGCATGGCAGGGGGAAGATAGGCATGCTCACCCTCCCCCCCAACCTCTCCCCACCCCCCCCCACCACCACTCCCCCCCTCACACATCTTCGCTCACTATTTTACAGGCCTCCCTGCCTCCCAGCTCTTCCCCAGGGGGCAGTGGGGTAGAAACTCCACTGGCGCGTGCACGTAAAAGGGGTTTCCAACACAATTCAGTGAAGGGACGGCAGCAGAGGGGAAATTATCTGAGGAAATTCTGGACATGATTCCATATGAAAGTCTATATAAGTCTATATGAAAATATAGTAACCCAACTTCTCTGAAATTCAATTCAACTTCTCACTGCAATTATACGATGATGCAACTTGAAGCATTCCTTGTCAAGGTCATGTTAACTGGTGCCACACATTTTAATTACTGCAATTAACAGATGTGAATAGAAGGAGGAAGAATTTTTACAAAATGTAATCACAATGAAAATTGGTGATAACCTTTTACTGCTCTTAATACAAGCGATTTATTGTTCTCAACACCTTACTACTATTGACTTAATTATAATGTTGCCTCTTCCAAATGCATTATGTAGTTAGAATCGCTAGTCCTACAATTGTGGCTTCGCATTAACCTCAAACGAGGACTGCAATGTCTCAAATTCACAACAAATTTAATATGGCATAGAATTGAAAATATTAATATTGAAGATGTGCTTTGTATAGGAAGGGATAAATCATTAATATTGAATGCACGGTAGATGCTTATTTTTATATTAAAAGATGAAAGTTAGGGCTTGCACAATAGATTGCCAGAACCAAAACAAAACTTTAAGAATTCATTAGTCCATTTTACGAAGTTAATTATTTCCATAGAATCAACAAATCACAGAATGTTTACAACGCAGAAGGAGGTCATTTGGCCCAACGTGTTCATACCAACTCACTGCAAGAGCAACTCAGCTCGTCCCACTGCCCTATCTTTCCTTGTAGCCCTGCAAATTATTTCTCCTCAGGTACTTATGGCCTTTCAGGGTCATCGACCTTAAAAGTTAACCCTGTTTCTCCTTCAACAAATGCTGCCTGGCCTGATGAGTATTTCCAGCATTTTCTGTTTTTATTTCAGATTTTCAGTGTCTGCAGTATTTTGCTTCCATTTTAGCTTTTAAATTGTGTTTGATTGAAAAAGTGGATATCTATTGGAAATGTTCGTGATGGGTTGGAAGCATTAAGACACAGGAAGCATCACACTTCATGGGGTGCCTTGGAAAGATCCAGCAACACCAAGACTTCACACTGTATTAACCTTCGGTTCAATGAGAGAGCTGTGCAGACCAAAGTGCAAAACTGTTGCAGTCTGTCTTGCAGAACACAGATGGTGGAAACAGTGCCGACGGGCTGCTGGCTGCTTGCAAAGAACTAGGTGTGAAGAGAGGTGTGGCATTCCCACAATGCACCTGGGCACTGCACTGATGCTCCATTCGCATGATTGAGGTGCAAGATCCTTTTTCATATTTTTTACAGTCTGAGTGAGCTGTAAGTATAGCTTGTGTGCTGGCTCCCAACACCCTTTGAATGAAACAATTATATTGGACTGCATTGAGCCCAAAAGGCAGTGAAGTTTTTTTAAAATGTTCTTTCACAGGATGTGGACATCGATGACTAGGCCAGCATTTATTGCCCATCCCTAAATGCTCTCGAGAAAGTGGTGGACTTCTTGAACTGCTGCAGTCCATGTGGTGTAGGTACATCCACAGTGCTGGTAGGAAAGGAGTTCCAGGATTTTGACCCAGAGACAGTGAAAGAGCGGTGGTATAGTTCCAAGTTAGGATGGTGAGTGACTTGGGGAGGAAGTTGCAGGTGGTGGTGTTCCCATCTATTTACTTCCCATGTCCTTCTAGGTGGTAGAGGTTACAGGTTTGGGAGGTGCTGTCTAAGGAGCCTCAGTGAGTTGCTGCAGTGCATCTTGTAGGTGCCACTCTTGTAGGTACGTTGCTGCCACTCTGCATCCGTGGTAGAGAGAATGAATGCTTAATCTGATGGATGGAGGGGGTAGGCAGTGGCATAGCAGCATTGTCATTGGACTGGTATTCCAGGGGACCAGGGTTCAAATCCCATCATGGCAGATGGTGAAATTTGAATTCACTAAAAATCTAGAATTAAAAGTCCAATGATGCCAATTAAACCATTGCCAATTGTTGTTAAAAAAAAACATCTGGTCACTAATGCCCTTTAGGGAAGGAAATCTGCTGTCTTTGCTTGGTCTGGCCCACATGTGACTTTAGACTCACAGCAATGCAGATGACTTTTAAATGCCCTCTGAATAAGGTCAATTAGGGATAGGCAATAAATGCTGGCCTAGCCAGTGAGGCCCACCTCCCATGAATGAATAAAAAAAATGAAGTGCCAATCAAAGAGGCTGCTTTGTCCTCGATAGTGTTGAGCTTCTTGAGTATTGTTGGAGCTACACTCATCCAGGCAAGTGGGGATTATTGCATCACACTCCTGACTTGTGCCTTGTAGATGGCAGGCAGGCTTTGGGAAGTCAGGAGGTGAGTTACTTGTCGCATGATTCCTAGCCTCTGACCTGCTCTTGTAGCCACAGTATTTATATGGTTGGTCCAGTTCAGCGTCTGGTCAATGGTAAACCCCAGAATGTTGATCATGGGAAATTCAATGATGGCAATGCCATTGAATGTCAGGGAGAGATGATTAGATTATCTCTTATTGGAGATGGCCATTGCTTGACACTTCTGTGGCACAATGTAGCTTGGCACTTATCAGCCCAAGCCTGAATGTTTTCCAGGTCTTGCTGCGTATGGACATGGACTGCTTCAGTGTCACAGGGGTCATGAATGGTGCTGAACATTGTGCAATCATCCACAAACATCCCCACTTCTAATGAAGAGATGGAGAGAAGTGCATCAATGAAGCAACTGAAGATGGTTGGGCCCAAGACACTGCTCTGAGGAACTCCTGCAGCTATGTTCCCGGGCTGAGATAATTGATCTCCAACAACCACAACCATTTTTCTTTGTACTAAGTATGACTCCAACCAATGGAGAGTTTTGTCCCTGATTCCCATTAACGTTAGTTTTGCTAGGACTCCTTGATGCCACACTCGGTCAAATGCTGCTTGATGTTAAGGACTCTCAATCTCACCTTACCTCTTGAGTTCAGCTCTTCTGTTCACCTTTGGACCAAATCTGTAATGAGGTCAGGAGCTGAGATGAATGGCCCTGGCAGAACCCAAACTGAGCATCGGTGAGCAGGTTATTGCTGAGTAAGTGCCGCTTGATAGCACTGCCAGTGACGCCTGCTATCACTTCACTGATGATCAAATATAGACCAAAGGGCCAGAAATTGCCTGGGTTGGATTTGTCCTCCTATTTGTGTACGGGACATACCTGGGCAATTTTCCACATTTCCGGGTAGATTCCAGTATTGTAGCTGTACTGGAAAAGCTTGGTTCCATCATCATTGACGATGGGGCTATTTGTGTAGCCTCCTCCTCCAGTGAGTTGGTTAATTGTCCACCAACAATTATGACTGGATATGGCAGGACTGCAGAGCTTAGATCTGATCTGTCGGTTGTGGCTGTACTTAGCTCTGTCTATCACTTGCTGCTTATGCTGTTTGGCATGCAAGTAGTTCTGTGTTGTAGCTTCATCAGGTATTTTTAAGTATGCCTGTGCTGCTCCTGGCAGGCCTGCCTGCATTTTTCATTGAACCAAGGTTGATCCTCCAGCTTGATGGCAATGGTAGAGTATGGGATAAGTCGGTTGATGAGGTTACAAATTGTGATTGAATACAATTCTGCTGCTACTAGTGGCCCACAGTGCCTCATGGAGCCCAGTGTTGCTAGATCTGTTTGAAATCTATTCTATTTAGCACGGTGATAGTGCATACATGATGGAGGGTATCCTTAATGTGTAGACATGACTTTGTCACCACAAGGACTGTGCGGTGGTCACTCCTATCAATACTGTCATGGACAGGTTCATCTGCAACAGGTAGATTGTTGAGAACGAGCTGAAGGAGGGTTTGCCCTGTTGTTGGCTCCCTCACCATCTGTCGCGACCCAGTCTAGCAGCTACGTCCTTCAGAACTCAGCAAGCTTGGTCAGTAATGGTGCTACCGAGCCGCTCTTGATGATGGGCCTTGAAGTCCCCCACTCAGAATACATTTTCTGCCCTTGCCACCCTCAGTGCTTCTTCCAACTGGCGTTCAACATGGAGCTCTCAGAGTTTCAAACAGAGTTTCATACATGGAGCGGCTGCGTGATGCACTCAGCAATAATGTGCTTGCCTTCACATTAATAGATCCTAGTTTAATATACCATGATCTCACTCCAGTGTTTCACCTAGAAAATAAGTTATCTGAATAAATTTGTTGTATGGACTAGATTATGTAACATCATTTCCTTTGAGTTACTAAAACTCAGTTGGGATACAGTTGTATATTTTTTCACACATTGAAGCAATGAACCATTTTTTAGTGGAGAAACATTTCACTGATTGTTTTTTCGCTCATCCCCTCATTCTTTAGTGCATATCATAGAGGAGCCCTAAGTTGACTACAAATCATGACATAGTTGAGGAAAGCATCATCACTGCAGGATTGTTCACATCAAAATGGATCAAAGCTGCAACACAGTTAATTTAATGACAAGCAAGTATAATTGTGAGTTGTGTTTATTGAGTAGCTTGGCCACTAAATCACAATATGAGACTATTCACTGTTTAGCCAGGTAACTGCTGGAGGCCATTACCTGTCCTCGTAGAGTTTTCACTACTGATGTGCTGACACTTTGGGAGAATTTTCCCAAATTTGCACCCCAAATGTGGTAGTGGGTGGGCAAAATGGCGTCCTACCCACTGACGGCGATGGTGGGTTTTTGCGCCGTATCTTCCCAAACCTGCCACATTATTTATGCATTCTTGGGAAATGTGCCATTTCCATGGTGGGCAGGCTCTCATTCACCCTCCAGTCATCACCCTGCTGTTGCATCACACTGGCTACCATATTTAAAAGGCAGCCCCCAGCACACTGGTCATCGTTACCACCTCATCACCACTGCCCGGGAGACTTGGCCAGCAATGGAATAAAGACCCTGGTTTAATGACGGATCCCTCGAGTGACTGCTGGATGCCGTGGATGCCCGACGGGATGTCCTGTCCCCCCACTCTAACTGCAGGATGGGCAGCAACATGACCAATCCGGTTTGGGAGGCGGTGCCAGTGGTGGTCAGCACTAACGCACTTCAGAAGAGGACAGCCACCCAGTGCCACAAGAGGACGAATGATCTTCTCCATTCCAGCAAGGTAAATCACTCTTTTCACCACTGAACTCACACATTCACATACCCACCACACATCCACAGGGCCCTCACTCACTGCCAGTTCAAGGGACATTACCATTCACTCTCAGTCACCTTCATTGTCCTCTGCCCTTGGAACCACTCCCCACCCACGCAGGCCTGGCACATTTATCATCTGGGCCGGCAGATGTCCTGATACACTCTCCCCATCTCTGTCCACGCAGGACAAACTGGCACACAACCAGAGACAGGGGTTGCAGACTGGTGGCAGAATGCCCAAAATCAAGGTCCTCACAAAGCCACCCAGCTGGCTGGTGATGACCGGCACCAGTCCTGTGCTGACTGCTCTACCAAGTGAGAATCTAGCAGGCAACATCCATCAGACAACCATGTGTGAGTGATGTTTCCTGTTTCACAGGCCACTGCCACGCACTAATTATCTCTCTTTGCTTTTGCAGGCACGTCTGTCAAATAGCCGACAGAGTCCACGATCCAGGGCCTCCAATCAAGCCCCAAAGAAACCTCTGAAGAGGAATCTGGAGGCACCCTCCCTGAAGACCCATTACAGCGCTCACCCACACCCTCCACCAGCGCAGAGACATGCACTTTGGTGGGAACTAGCTTTAGAATAGGAACGGGATCACAATCTGGTGAGCACATCATACTGTCTGATTCACAGCAGGCGGAGGCAAGGACTTCCCAGGTCCCCGGCATTTGGAGGGCTGCTAGAGGCCGATTTGCTGAGTCTGAGTCAGATGACAAGCCTCTGGACTCGGTCATGTCACAGTTGCTGGAGCTGCAAAGGCAAGCTTGGGAACATCAGGAAGGGATGCCTGCTGCACTCCTCAGGTTGCAAAGCACGTTGAAGGAGTTTTTCCACCTTCAGTCTGAGGTGGATAGTGCCATTATGCCAACACACCAAGGTCAACACTGGTAGGATGGCAGCCGCCATGGAGACCTTGGTCCAGGACGTCACTCCTGCACTGCTGTACGGGCTGAACTCCATAGCTGATGTCATAGCTGGCCTCTAACAGTGTGTGCGCGACAGGGGTGCAGGGCAGCACGGTCTCATCCAGTTACCCCTTCCACTCATGGAGTCAGCCAGGGGCTCTTGGGCAGCAATAGGCAGGAGGATCAGCAGGTGAACGCTCCGGGGCCATCCACCAGGGTGACTCTGGGAGCGTCCAGGCCATCCAAATCCCCTCTTCCTGTGGCCCCAGGGGATCCAGCTTCACAGTCCGAGGAGGGTGCCATTACCACACACCTGGACCCCGAAAGCAGGCCGGGGCCCTCCAAGTCTTGGCCCTCCAGAGAACGCCCGCCAAAGTCATCACAGACAGGGTGTCACAGTCAGCAGGCTGCCTCCATCTCTGCTGGGATGTCCAGGGAGCACTGAGACGTAGTGGCAGGGTTAGGAAAGTTAGGTAAAAGTAGCTGCACAGCCTAGGCTTGGGTGTTAATCACTTGTACATACTGTTCACTATTGTCAATAAACCCCCAAGAATGTCTCCCTGCCTGTGGCTCCTTGTTCTGATGAGCAGTGTTCGTGTCACTCAGTTGTGAAACCTTTCTGCACAAAATAAAGGCAGGTGTCTCAGTCTAGGGCCTCTACCCTGTGCTTTGCGCAGCCTTCAGATCACAGTGATGGTCCAGCCTCACACTCCCTGGAAACATTACTGATGCCTGCACCTCAACGGTGCTTGTCATTGCTGCCAGAATGTAGTGGGCAGGTGCCACAGAGTTCTCTCATTCTCTCTGTGTTCTCACAGCAGCTTTAAGGTGGGGCTGGCCCCCATCACACCAGCATCTGCGACCAGTCTGTGCACCAGCTCCTGAAGGGCTGAGGTGCTGAAGGTAGACACAGCACCAGATGTGTCTAAAGTTTCATGGCTGTGTCTCTGAGATAGCCTTGATCATGAAGCACAAGTGAGCTGCCCTTGAACAGACAGGAATCAGACATCTTAGAGGCTATGTGAAGATCTATGGAGTGTCCTCACTGCATGTTGTCATCATCCTCCTGCAATTGAGTGACTTTTAGGGCCTCGACTGCAGCTCCATACCAGGAGCATCCTCACAGAGGGTGTTGGCGCTGCCATAAGCCAAACTGGAGTCAAATGCAACGTGAGGATAAATGGGGTCACCCCAAAGAATGTCGTCATCATCCTCCACAAATCTAGCAGCTATGAGGGCCTCCTAAGTGTGCCAGGCTCATCTAGCCAGTGCGAGAGACTCATCCCCGTCACTGTTGCCTCCGAGGAACTCCTCACCCTCATCCCCGTCGGCGTCCTCCTCATCGGAGGAGACGTGCAGCTCCTCCATCTCCTCCTCAGCCAGCTCCTCTCCACGTTGCAGTGTCAGGTTGTAAAGGGCGCAGCACACAATGGTGATGCATGACACCCTCTGCGGACTATATTGCAGGGCTCCACCAGACTGGTCCAGGCACCGGAATCTCATTTTTAGCATCCCGATGGTTTGCTCCACCAAGTTGCGAGTTGCAGCATGAGCATCATTATATCTTCGCTCTGCTGCAGCTTGAGGCCGTCGCACGGGTATCATCAGCCACAGCCTCTGTGGGTAGCCCTTGTCCCCGAGGAGCCAACCCCGCAGCCTCTGTGGACCCCAGAAGACTTCAGTGATCTGTGACGGACTGAGTATGTAGGAGTCGTGCACACTCCCTGGAAACCATGAGCAGACCTGCAAGATGTGCTTTTGGTGGTCGCACACCAGCTGCACATTTAGTGAGTGGAATCCCCTGTAGTCCACCATGTGCAGTGACAGAGACTTGAACACCACATGGATGCAGTCAATTGCACCCTGTACCTGTGGGAATCCCGAGATCAGGGTGAATCCAATGGCCCTTGCCTCCTGGCTGTCCCGGTCCCGGGCGAAATGCACAAAGTTGTGTGACATGGAGAAGATGGCACCTGTGACCTCATGGATGCATTTGTGGGTGGCGGCTTGTGATAACCCACAGAGATCACCAATGGAGCCCTCAAAGGAGCCGCTGACACAGAAATTGAGTGCCCTGGTCACTTTCACAGCCACTGGCACTGGATGCCCTCCATGTCTCTTTGGCGCCAAGTCCTACAGTAATTGGCAGATGTGAGCGACCAGGTCCCTAGATATGTGCAGTCGTCGGTGACACTGGTTCTCAGTCATCTGCAGGAGTGACAAGCAGCGCCTATAGACGCTGGGTGTCGCGAGGCGCTGACCAGCCATGGCTCGCTGTCACTCCTGGGCAGCATGTGCAGGAGCCCCAGCTGCCCTTTCTTCCTGCGTTGCTGCTCCTGCTTTTGCACAACCAGGAACCTCAGTCCCTCTCTCCTCCATCTTCTTTGCTCTCTGTAGGCCATCAGGCATACATCTGGCTCACCAGGATCCATGATCCTGACATGGGCCTCCTGCAGCATGAAAGAGAGAGAGACGTGATTATCATGGGTGAACTTAACACATTTCCTGGCCCTGTGTGACCACCCCTTAATGCTTCCCGGAGACTGTTACTCACCCCTCGGATGGCCAGAGATGAGTGCGCTGTGTGGCTGCCCTGTCAATCTGCAACATGTGGGACACTGGTCCAAACTGGGATGCTGAGATTGCAAGGGGCTGTGAGTGCCTCCAACAGTGACTGCTACATGGCCAGCGTTGGCGAGGAGATTGTACAATGTGTGCAGTCCATCTGCTCCACGGTCCAATAAAGTGGCCGCAGACTCACAGTCTGTGCCCTGGTGGGGGAGTTGTTAGGAGTGGGAGTGGGGGGAGGTGTGTAAGATCTGGAGCGCTTTGTGGCACTTTGGCGTCTCCGTGTTACTTGCATGGTAGGCAGGCTAGGAGCCCGGCCCCAATCATATCACTGTGGCTGTGCCTGATCTGTCTCAGTTGCAGAGGAATAGTCACTTTATACAGTAGTCCGTACTGCGTGGCCACTTCTCTCACCTACCCTGCCCACCTTGATTACTTGTGTGTGGGATCCAATGCCGGGGCAGCAGTTGACCCCCTCACCCAACCCCCCGACAACAGCAACAGTTGCCTCTGAGGCTGGGCAGCAGTTGCCCCGGACACCCTTCCCCCCCTGACAACAGTCACCTCCGAGACTGGGCAGCAGTTACCCCCGGACACCCTACACCCCCGACAACAGCCACCTCCGTGGCGGGGCTGCAGCTGCCCCCAGACACCACTCAGCCGAAAATGGTTGCCCCTGAGACAGAGCGGCACTTCACCCAAGCCCCCTGGTGCTCCTGAAACCTGCAAAGCAACAGGCGAGCTGTGGAAAACGATGCTGCTCATTCACCTCAGTTCCCTCAAAGTTAAGGCCACCAAGTCCACATTGCCTGTGTGCTGTTGTGAAACAGGTTGACATGCTTTCCTGTTGACATGGGCAGACGGTCCGGTGAGGTCCAAGAGCCTGGCAGGATGGCCTTTTAATGATATGCTGATGTATTACAATGAGCTGCCTGACAACCATTGTCAGGAAACGCGGTCCGCCGTTGGCGGGCTGCGCCGAAAATCGCAACCTGCCTTCACGCCGTCGTGAAACCAATCACACGCCACCAATCATGCCTGCTGCAAGCGGGCATGGAAAACTCCGCCCTTTATCAGTTTAATTAGGGAAAAACTTCCATTTGGTTTTATTCTATTTATCTTCTCAGACATATTTTTGAAGAATTGTACAGATTGACGATCATTGCAGTCTATAACACAGCAAGCATTACATTCTTCCCCTTGACCAAAAAATCGATCACAGGATTACATTTCAGTGCCTCATGAATCATTAATCTATCATTCAGGTCTTATATTTACAGCCATCTGTTCTAAAACTGTGGTATAGGCAGCAACTATCACTACAAAGTGCAAGGGTAAAACTTGAGGGATTCAACATCACTTGACCTACTCAAATGACTTATACATTCAAATAGATCATAGAATATTATTGCCATTTTGCCAAAACTGTCTCTATGTAATAGGTAGATTCGCCAAAATTATTCTATGTGAACTACTTTACTGACCCATTACTTGGAGTTTTTGACCTCTCATTCAAGATAAATATGAAGGAAGCAAACAGATCATGACACAGAAATGGCATTTCATCAATCTTTGTCTTGAATAAACACAAGAACACAAAAAATTGGAGCAGGAGTAGACCATATAGCCGATAGACCCTAACCCTAACCCTAACCCTAACACTAACCCTAACCCCTAACCCTAACCCTAACCCTAACCCTAACCCTAGCCCATCAATCAATATAATCATGGCTGATCTTGGACTTCAACACCATTTTCCCACCCACTCCCCATATCCCTTAATTCCGAGGGACCAAAATCTGTCTATCCTATCCCAGCTTCAAATGTAAGACAAAGAAAGCTAAAGAAAAATACTTTTACTCAGAAAAAATGGTGTGAAATAAATTCAATCCAGATCCAAAACCTGTTGTTTTTCACATTCATAGATACTTCAGAAATCATCTTTGTTCTTGAGGGATTTTGATCCCCTTTGAACTCAAGGCAAATGAGCAGGAACAACTATAAAAACATTTGATTAGAACAGTAAATGTTTATGGCTTCACATTAAAATGTAGCTGCTTTCATTGGTTCCTCTTTCAGCCTTTTCCCATGTTATGTGGCCACACCACAATACTGGCTGATCACATTCATATCAGTTTTGCCAGGTGGTTTTAGATCAAGATGGTGTTTTTGTCACTAACACTAATCCACATTTATCTGGGCTGGGGACTAGCACGAGTACACACTGGCTTCTTTCATGGCCAACACATCCTGGGGTGGAATTTGAACCCAGGGCCTTCCAGCACAGAGACAGGAGAGCTACCCGCTGAACCAGTGCAGCCACATACAGGCCATTATTGCATTTGATTGTGGTAGGATAATGCTTGATACTTATCGATATTATGTGTATTGAATCATCTTGATCATATCTAGACAGATAATCCTGTATGTAATACACCATTACAGGATAGTTTTAGAAGTGGTTAGAAAGTGATCAATAATGATAGATTAAGATCAGGTTGCGTTTGAGCAATTAATCACAGAAAGAGCTGCGAATACAGTTATCAAAACTACTAATGAATGAAGCAATTTTATTTTCTTTGTTTACTTTGTAAATGACACCACAGATCTCAATTCTGTTTACTTAGAGCTAGATTAAGGAGGAAACATAAAATACAATTGATCTGAAAATGTACATACTTGGGGATTTTTGACAGTATTTAGGTAAGAAAGATTTATGTTTATGCAACACTTCTATCATCAAGATGTCCAAAGTGCTTCACAATCAATTAAATACTTCTGTTATTGTTATATGGGTGAGCAATGCAGGTAAATTTGCACACAAGCTCCCACAGCTACCTGACTAAATTACGTGCACAATACAACAAATTACTGGGAAACTGAAGTAAGCTGTGTTTTAATATCATATTACTAACGTGGATGGGTTTGAAAATTATAGGTTTATTTTGATCTGAATAGATTAACCAGAATTTACTGTATTTCTATCTTGTCATTGCTCTGGGTGCTCTTCATCCTTGATGTATTTTTTTCTTTGAACCTAAGAGTCGGAGTAACCATAAAGATATTCATGGATCACACTGAAATAATAAGACATTGAGCTACAATTTACTATTACTGGGACAAAGGCAATTTCAAATAAATCTCATCGGGAGCAGCATGACTCATTTCAAAGAAACATTAAAGCTGAGTTTGTTCCCTCGATGAACAGAAACTGCTTTGTAATTGATTTTCTACTGTTGTCAAAATGAGGTAGGGTTGCTCACTGTAAAAGTAGCAATTTGTGCTGTTATTGCAATGTGAGATATGTTTTTGAACTTTTCTTGAGCTATTTGTAAATGACAGACGTATACAGCAAGTCCAATACCATCACTGCTTTCAACAACAAACAGTATCAAAACTGCAAAAGGATGAGCTAGCAGATCTCAGCCTTTATATATTATCCTAATTTAAGCACATAGCCTCACCTAAATTCCTTGTACTACATAGGAACAATTGTGATGATATTGAGGCAACGCCAGTAATGTGACTGAACGTTATTAATGCAGGACATATTCCCGTTATTAATGTCAAATTTGAAAAGCCTAATGTTATAATTGCATTGCAATAAAATATTTCACTGCGCATTTGTAATATGTTCACAAAATGCATTGAACACTTCAAACATCTGCAAATATTAACACCTTGTATTAAGTACATCACAAGGTGCCTTCTTTTTGTAATTGTGTTTTGTGACTATACGGCACTTTTTAAAATTTATTCTTTTATGGATTGTGGGCATCTCTGGTAAGGTTAGCATTTGTTGTCCATTCCCAATTGCCCTTGAGCTAAGTGGCTTACTGGACCTTTCCACAGGGTAGTTAAGAGTCAATCACATTGCTGTGGGTCTGGTTCATTAGTAAACCAAGTGGTTTTTTATGACAATTGATGATAGTTTCATGGTCACCATTACAGAGACCAGCTTTCAATTCCAGATTTTATTAATTGAACTTAAATTAAACTGGATAACTATCAGTGAACTGCTATGGGAGGATTAGGCTAAGATGCCAGCAAGGTTGATTCACAGTGCTCTCTAGTTTTTGGTCATTGAAATCAATATTCAGATATTAAAAGGAGATAGAGAAGTAACATTAGAATGGATAGCTCAAATTGAGAGAGCTAACACCAGCATAGATCAAAGCTCTGCAGTCCTGCTGCAATTGTGAATGGTGGTGGACAATGAGCAGGGGGAGAAGGCTCCATGAACATCCCCATCCTCAATGATGGTGTATCCCAGCATGTGAGTGCAGGAGTGAAGGATGAAGTATAATCATCTTCAGCCAGATGTGCGGCATGGATGATTCATCTTGGCTTCCTCCTGGGGACCCTAGATGCGATCCTTCAGTAAATTTGATTCAGTCCACAAGATATCAAGAAATGACTGAATCCACTGGATCTAAAAACAAAACTATGGGCTCTGATAAAATTCTGGTTGTACTGCTGAAGACTTGTACCCATGGCCAAGGTGCTTCAGCACAACTCCAACACTGGCATCTAGTTCATAATGTGGAAAATTGGTCAAGTGTGTCCTGTATATGAAACGTAGGGCAAATCTAACCCGGCCAATTATTGTCCCATCAGTCTACTCTTGATCATCAGCAAAGTGATGGAAGGTATCATCAACAATGATATCAAGAGCCACTTACTCACTAATAACCTGCATGCCAATGTCAGTTTGCATTCTGCCAGAACCACCCAGGTTCCAGGCTACATTACAGCCTTAGTCCAAATATAAATGTAGGAGCTGAATTCCAGAGATGAGATGAGGTGAGAGTCACTGACCCAAATATCAAGGCAGCATTTGAAGGCATCAAGGAGCCTTCGTAATATTGAAATAACAATCAGTGGGAGAACTTTGGTTGGAGTCATATCTAGCACTAAGGAAGATGGTTGTAGGTAATGGAAGCCAATAATCTCAGCCTCGGAACACACTGCCGAAGTCCCTCAGTACAGTGCCCTAAGCCCAATTATCTTCAGCTGCTTCTTCAGTAACCATCCTTCCAACATAAGATCAGAAATGGGGATGTTCACTGATGATTGCACCATGTCCAGCACCATTCATAATTCCTCAGATACTGAAACAGTCATGCCAGCATGCTGCAAGACCTGGAAAATATCCCAGGCTTGGGGCTGATAATTGTTGAATAATATTCATGCCACACATGTGCCAGGCAATGACTATCTCCAACAAGAGCAAGGATATCCACTTTCCCTTGGCTTTCAATGTCATTACCATCACTAATTCCCCATCAGCAACATTCTGGGAGTCACCTTTGACAAGGAGCTTAACTGGACTGGCCACACAAGTACTGTGGCTACAGAAACAAGTGAGAGGCTGGGAATTCTGGACTAACTCATCTCCTGACTTCCCAAAGCCTTTTTGCCATCTACAAAACACAGGTCAGGAATTAATGGAATATTCTCCACTTACCTGGATGAGTGCAGCTCCAACAATACTCAAGATGCTGGACACCATCCAGGACAAAGCAGCCCGCTTGATCAGCAACCCATCTACCACCTTAAACATTCACTCCCTGGAAGGACAAGGGCAGCAGACACATGGGAACACCACCGCCTGCAAGTTCCTCTCCAGGCCACATGCCATCCTGACTTAAAAGATTATTACTATTTCTTCATCACTGCTTGGTCGAAATCCTGGATCTCCCTCCCTAATAGCACTGTGGGTTTACCTATAGCAGATGGACTAAACTAGTTCAAGAAAGGTGCTCAACACAACTTTCTCAAGGGCAACTAGGGATGGGCAATAAATGCTCACAACCTATGAATGGGTAAAAAAAAAAATGAGACAGCCATCATCTGTGTTTTCATTTTTATGGCACAATGTAAATGAAAAGTTTCAACAGTGAACCTCGCAGCACTAGCTGGAGGGTTACCCTGATGGATTGTACAACTCTTCTTATGATTAAATAAACTAACAAAATATACTTTCAGCACTCTGTGCCTTGAAGAACCACGTTGTCTTATGGGGCTTTTTTTTGAGTATGAGGTCAGTAACACAATACAAAATAACGCAAGCCAATATTCTACTTGTTTGAGTTTCCATCTCAGGTGAACTGACTTCAGGAAAGTAGCTTGACACTATTTGGGCTTTATACTACTATCGAATATTAAACAAGAATATTAAACACTAAAATATTCCCATGTGCTGCCTATAACTTCTGGATGTTAGTGAAGAACTGATAGGATATTCAACTCTTCAATATTAAAAGCATCATTGGCATTTATGTGCCAGCAAGCATAGTATTGTGCATATGGTTTCATCCACCTCCACAATATTGTACTTTCTCTAAGTATTACAGAACATGCAATGCAGGCCCAGATTTTTTTCCACGATGGAGAGAAGTGGCTGAAAATCATAAGTCCCACCCCAAACACAGCACTTCCCATTTCCATGGGAGGTGGGAATGGAGGTGGGGACGTTTCACACAAGCGTGGTTTATGGAAGCACCTGGTCATTTAAATCATCAGCTGCGCTGCCTCCAATGAAGTCGGATTTTGGTAGGCCAGGAGTGTGAAACTCAAAGTCTGCAGATTAGACCAGGTACGGGCAGGTCTGAACTTTGTGGATTTGTTTATGGTGGGGTGGGTATGTCATGTCTAGTTGGAGGCCTGGTGAAGGGCTTAGTACTGGCCTGCTGGTGTTGAGGTGAAGTAGTAGTGATAAGTTTCGTGAACACGTCCTGCAAAGGAAATGTTCACGAAACCTATCACTTCAATTCGTCAAATCCAGTGAGGCATTGGCGATGCAGGCTGCTTTGGTAATGGCTCTCATCCAGACGAGGACAGGGAGGGCCCGGCGCCGGTTGGCGCAGGACTAGGAGGAGAAAGGGCCTGAGCAGCAAGAGGCAGCGGGTCGTCTAGAAGGTCAAGACGCTGGTGAACAGGGTCCACTGAAATGGTGAGCATTGGCCTGACCATGGCTGTATTTCAAGTGGTGCTCTTATCTAGAGATGAAAGGCAATGCAGGAGGTGCCTTCCTATGTCCCAGGATGTGATTGCTCACATCTGCCAGCTTCTTCAGATAGAGCTGCAGCTGCAAGGACTCTGGAGGAGTAATGTGGAGCTTCTGGCCTGCAGTGAG
This sequence comes from Carcharodon carcharias, assembly GCF_017639515.1. Lineage (NCBI taxonomy): Eukaryota > Metazoa > Chordata > Chondrichthyes > Lamniformes > Lamnidae > Carcharodon > Carcharodon carcharias. The sequence goes on from NC_054469.1 coordinate 63,303,749, forward strand.
CGAATGGCTCTCCTGATGCCCTGTAAGTATGGCACCAGGGTGGTTGACCCTATGAGTTAACCACGGAGTGGGCGACTTCTACCTACCCGCCATGAGATTCGCCATGCTCCTCGCGGAGCTAAAGAGCCGAAGATAATGCATGCTGGGCCATCCCACTGCCTTGCGGGAATCATGCCGACTTTCCTGCCCAATGTGATTGACTGCTAATGCTCTTGGGACAACCAAAGGGATGGGCAATAAATACTACCTTGTTAGTGTTGCCCCCAACACAGGAACTGATAAAACGAAGTATAACTTAATGCTAAACAAAAACAAAAATACCTGGAAAAACTCAGCAGGTCTGGCAGCATCTGCGGAGAGGAGCACAGTTAACGTTTCTAGTCCGAATGACCCTTCAACAGAACTAAGTCAAAATAGAAGAGAGGTGAAATATAAGCTGGTTTGGGGGTGGGGGGGTGGTGGGACAAGTAGAGCCAGTGATAGGTGGAGATAACCAAAAGATGTCGCAGACAAAAGGACAAAGATGTGTTGAAGGTGGCGATATTATCTAAGGAATGTGCTAATTAAGGGCAGAAAGCAGGTCAAGCAAGGTACAGATAGCCCTAGTGGGGGTGGGGTGGGGGGAAGGGATCAAAAAAGGCTAAAAGGTAGAAATAAAACAATGGATGGAAATACATTTAAAAATAATGGAAATAGGTGGGTAAAGAAAAATCTATATAAATTATTGGGAAAAAAGTTGGGGGATCAGAAAGGGGGTGGGGATGGAGGAGAGAGTTCATGATCTAACATTGTTGAACTCAATATTCAGTCCGGAAGGCTGTAAAGTGCCTAGTCAGAAGATGAGGTGCTGTTCCTACAGTTTGTGTTGAGCATCACTGGAACAATGCAGCAGGCCAAGGGCGGACATGTAGGCATGAGAGCAGGGTGGAGTGTTGAAATGGCAAGTGACAGGGAGGTCTGGGTAATGCTTGCGGACAGACCGAAGGTGTTCTGCAAAGCGGTCACCCAGTCTGCATTTGGTCTCTCCAGTGTAGAGGAAACCGCATCGGGAGCAATGAATGCAGTAGACTAAATTGAGGGAAGTGCAAGTGAAATGCTGCTTCACTTGAAATGAGTGTTTGGGCCCTTGGACAGTGAGGAGAGGAGAAGTAAAGGGGCAGGTGTTACACCTTCTGCGGTTGCATGGGAAGGTGCCGTGGGAGGGCGTTGAGGTGTGGGGGGGTGATGGAGGAGTGGACCACGGTGTCCCGGAGGGAACAATCCCTGCGGAATGCTGTTGGGGGGTGGGGGGGTGGGGGCGGGGGGGAGGTGGGGGGTGAAGGGAAAATGTGTTTGGTGGTGGCATCATGCTGGAGTTGGTGGAAATGGCAGAGGATGATCCTTTGAATGCAGAGGCTGGTGGGGTGATAAGTGAGGACAAGGGGGACCCTATCATGGTTCTGGGAGGGAGAGGAAGGTGTGAGGGCGGATGCGCGGGAGACGGGCCGAACACGGTTGAGGGCCCTGTCAACCATCGTGGGTGGAAAACCTCGGTTAAGGAAGAAGGAGGACATGTCAGAGGAACTGTTTTTGAAAGTGGCATCATCAGAACAGATGCGACGGAGGCGAAGGAACTGAGAAAATGGGATGGAGACCTTACAGGAAGCGGGGTGTGAGGAGCTGTAGTCAAGGTAGCTGTGGGAGTCGGTAGGCTTGTAATAGATATTGGTGGACAGTCTTATCACCAGAAATTGAGACAGAGAGGTCAAGGAAGGGAAGGGAAGTGTCAGAGATGGACCACGTGAAAATGATGGAGGGGTTAGGGTTAGGGTTGGAAGCAAAATTAATAAATTTTTCCAGGTCCAGACGAGAGCATGAAGCAGCACTGAAGTAATCATCTATGTACCAGGGAAATAGTTGTGGGAGGGGACCGGAGTAGGACTGGAACAAGAAATATTCCACATATCCCATAAAGAGACAGGCATAGCTGGGGCCCATGCGGATACCCATAGCCACACTTTTTATTTGGAGGAAATGAGAGGAGTTTAAGGAGAAATTGTTCAGTGTGAGAACAAGTTCAGCCAGACGGAGGAGAGTAGTGGTGGATGGGGATTGTTTGGGCCTCTGTTTGAGGAAGAAGCTAAGGGCCATCAGACCATACCGGTGGGGGATAGAGGTGTGGAGGGATTGGACGTCCATGGTGAAGAGGAGCCGTTGGGGCCAGGGAACTGGAAATTGTTGATATGATGTAGGGTGTCAGAGGAATCACGGATGTAGGTGGGAAGGGACTGGACAAGGGGAGAGAGAATGGAGTCAAGAAAGCAAGAAATGAGTTCCGTGGGGCAGGAACAGGCTGACACAATCGGTCTGCCAGGACAGTCCTGTTTGTGGATTTTGGGTAGGAGGTAGAAGCGGGCCGTCCATGGTTAGGAGACTATCAGGTTGGAAGCTGTGGAAGGAAGATCATGCTCTCGTCTGCACCTGGAAAAATTTATTAATTTTGCTTCTAATTTCCACCCCTCCATCATTTTCACATGGTCCATCTCTGACACTTCCCTTCCCTTCCTTGACCTCTCTGTCTCAATTTCTGGTGATAGACTGTCCACCAATATCCATTACCGACTCCCACAGCTACCTCGACTACACCTCCTCACACTCCGCTTACTCCATCCCATTCTCTCAGTTCCTTCACCTCTGTCGCATCTGTTCTGATGATGCCACTTTCAAAAACAGTTCCTCTGACATGTCTTCCTTCTTCCTTAACCGAGGTTTTCCACCCACGGTGGTTGACAGGGCCCTCAACCGTGTCCAGCCCATCTCCCGCGCATCCGCCCTCACACCTTCCTCTCCCTCCCAGAACCATGATAGGGTCCCTCTTGTCCTCACTTATCACCCCACCAGCCTCCGCATTCAAAGGATCATCTTCCGCCATTTCCGCCAACTCCAGCATGATGCCACCACCAAACACATCTTCCCTTCAGCCTCCCTGGCAGCATTCTGCAGGGATTGTTCCCTCTGGGACACCCTGGTCCACTCCTCCATCACCCCTTACACCTCAATCCCCTCCCATGGCACCTTCCCATGCAACCATAGAAGGTGCAACACCTGCCCCTTTATTTCCCCTCTCCTCACCGTCTAAGGGCCCAAACATTCCTTTCAAGTGAAGCAGCATTTCACTTGCACTCCCTTCAAATGAGACTACTGCATTCATTGCTCCCAACGCGATCACCTCTCCAGTGGAGAGACCAATCACAGACTGGGTGACCACTTTGCAGAACACCTTCGGTCTATCCATAAGCATTACCCAGACCTCCCTGTCGCTTGCCATTTCAACACTCCACCCTGCTCTCATGCCCACATGTCCGTCCTTGGCCTGCTGAATTGTTCCAGTAAAGCTCAATGCAAACTGCAGGAACAGCACCTCATCTTCCGACTAGGCACTTTACAGCCTTCCAAGACTGACTATTGAGTTCAACAATTTTAGATCATGAACTCTCTCCTCCATCCCCACCCCCTTTCCGATCCCCCCCTTTTTTCCCAATAATTTATACAGATTTTTCTTTTCCCACCTATTTCCATTATTTTTAAGTATATTTCCATCCATTGTTTTATCTCTACCTTTTAGCCTTTTTTGATTCCTTCACCTCATCCCACCCCCACTAGGGCTATCTGTACCTTGCTTGTCCTGCTTTCTACCCTCAATTAGCACATTCCTTAGATAATATCACCACCTTCAACACCTCTTTGCCCTTTTGTCTATGACATCTTTTGGTTACCTCCACCTATCACTGGCCCTCTATCCAACTCTACTTGTCCCAACACCCCCCCACCACCTCAAACCAGCTTATATTTCACCTCTCTTCTATTTTTACTTAGTTCTGTTGAAGGGTCATTCAGACTCGAAATGTTAACTGTGTTCCTCTCCGAAGATGCTGCCAGACCTGCTGAGTTTTTCCAGGTATTTTTGTTCTTGTTTTGGATTTCCAGTATCCGCAGTTTTTTGCTTTTATAACTCAATATTGCCTGATTTCTCCTTTCTAAAGCAAGTACCAGGCTCAGTAGTATTAATGTAGAGGGTCAATGCATCTGCAAAAAACAAAATATTGTAAAACAAATTTATTTGTGACTATAGATTATCTTTTGCATATCAATTCACAATGGCTGTGAAACTTTAAATTATATGGAGTTGGATCTCAAGTACCAAGACTGTCTGCTTCCACATCCACAATATCAGCAGCCTCAGCCCTGCCTCAGTCCATCTGCTAAAACCCTAGTCCATGTTCTTATTAACCCCAGCCTTGACTATTCCAAAGTTCTTTCTGCTGGCCTTCCATCTTGCACCCTCCATAAACTTGAGCTCAGCCAAAACTCTGTTTTATGTATCCTAACACGCACAAATCCTATTCACTCATCACCCCTGTGTTCACTGACTTATGTTGGCTGCCAGTCCAGCAATGCCAACATTTTAAAATTATTATCCTTCTGTTCAAATTCCTCCATTGCTCACTGCTCCCAATCTCTGTAGCCTCCTCTGAGAATAATGCATCACTCAATCCCTGGCTGGTTGTGTAACCTCACCTCCAATTTTCCAATGTTGGCAGCCATGCCATTAGATACTTGGGCCTTCAGTTCCTGCTTTAAATGTCACTGCCTCTCCATGTCTCTCTCCTCCTTTAAAATGCCTCCTAAAACCCACTTCTTTGACCAAGCTTTTAATTATCTGTCCTACTGTTGCCTTCTCTGACTCAATGTCTATTTTTGTCTGATGATGCTACTATGAAGCAAAAGGCAGGATTTTCTCCACTTTGGAAATCATGGCATCATGGTCAACTATGGGTCAAAAGCCCACACTGTTTGAAGAACAGTCACCCAGCTGCAATTTTCCTCAAATTGGTCAATTGGCAAGGTATTGGTGTTGGAACTAACAAATGTCATAGGACAGGATAGGGACAGCTCTGAAATAGTCCACCTCTGATATCATACATCGAAACCAATTAAAAAAAGCAAAAATAAACATATGCTCGTGGCACCACATGCAGCCAAGAAGTTTTTATTTATTTTAATAAAAATTTTAAATAAATTTTTGAGGTATGCTTTTACACTGAGGTAATGGTACAATTCAAAAGCCTTTTTAAGAGTATTGCATGAAATATATACGTTCCAGCTACAAACAACCACAAACAAACAGACTGCGAGACGGCCCAATCTCCTATTTTATAAAACTCATAAATAAGATGTACATTATCAAGAACTTAAGGAAGTCAATCTGACAACCTATGATCGATGGACTTTAATACAAAAGTCAGAGTGCAGTGGATCTTCCACTTATATTCTGTGGCTTAAGGAGGCTTGCATTTTACAACCTACTGTAAACATTCATAATTGTGCAATCCTTTTAATTTATGCTTTATTTCAATTTTAATGATGGTCCATGTTGTGAATTGTTATTACTTGTTTCATTTGTATCGCCATCACATTTGATACCTGCCGCCATGATGAATTTTCAATAAACTAATTATCTATCTATCGACCTATATACCAAAATTTGATTAAAAGTGATCCACTGCTCTTGTTATTCTGCTACTTATAGTATTCAAATAGCACCTTTAATATAGGAAAATGTCCAAAAGCACTTCACAGGAGCATCATAGAACAAAATTTGACACCAAACTACATAAGGTATTAGGACAGATGGCTGAACTCTTGGTCAAAGAGGAGCATCTTAAAGGAAGCAAGACAAGGAAGTTTAGGGAAAGAATTCCAGATGATTCTGTATTATTTAACTATGCTTACCTGGAATGGTTGAGAACTATTGATAAATAGAGTCTCTCTTATCCAAATGTCACCATGGTCACCATATTTTGCCCAAAGTTCCTCACCCTTCATATTGCGGAATGTCCTTTTGCGAATTGCCAGCCTAAAAATCTGTTCTCCAAACATGTGATAATTGAAGCGAAAGATGCAGGTCTTGTTGATATGATTAACAGTGGCATCCAAGACTGGGCTGAGGAGAACAGCTGTACTTCCAAATTGTTGGTCAGATGCTTCAATGTAAAGGTAGTAGCCTTCTGCTGTCCCCAGTGTGTGGTCTTTGGATGGCCCTGTATTGACTGTTGAAGTTTGTCCCTTATTTCTTGTCCAGTTAAAATCATCTTCTTTAGCTTGCTGCCAGTTACACAGCCCATTTTCAAAATTACAAAGCAGATCATGAGCTGTCAAAGACAGGAAAAAAAGGGATTGATTACGTAAATGTGTAATCATGCACAGACACTTATATTTGAAAATTGTTTCCTAATGTGAACCAGGAGAAGAGGTTGTGGCTAGAACCATCTGCGACATTAGCTCACCAGAAAGCCGAGTGAATCTAAAATTCCAAATTATGTGCAATGTACTCTACCATGAACTTCATGCAACTTCTTCAATTTACTGAGAAAATTTCAAAGGACAAATGTCAACCCATCCTTCTGTAGATAAATGTGTAACGTTGATTTGAAGTGATGGTGGAAAACAGATGATATCGGTTCAGTCAGCCATTATATATCTCCTTGGATTTTCATTTCCTTTGCCCCCATCAGAGTATGTGTGGTTAAAGGGAGGTTCCCCAATTTAAAAATATCTAGTGGGCGCCCAGGCTATCAAGATCCTAGGGATGTAGCTTAAGCGCCATAGCATAGGGGAACATATTGAGGCAGATCCTCTATGCTTCAGAGGACTCCAGCAGCTCCAACGTCAGAAGCTTGTGGTTGGGGCCTATCAGCCCCCTTGTGGGGGAGTGGTGGTTGGGCGGTGTGGGGGAAAAGGTGGGGGACAATGGTTAATTATGAATTTTGACAGCCGTAATCTTTGGGGATCCAGGTCAAGGTTTGGACCTCCAGATGGCCCCACTTCCATTGCAGACATATCTTCATACCCACGTCACCAGGCTGGGCTATGTAAACTCCTGGCCTGGGAGCCCTCTTTCCTCACCGTGACATGGGTTTTTTCTTTTTTTGGGGGGCTTGGGGCTGAGGGTGGGGTGGTGGCGAGGGTGGAAGGGTTTACTGGAAAGAGGATGAAGGCTCTGCCCTAAACAAGGCCCTGCAGAAATTGAAAAAGTCCAGCACCCAACATATCACATCTGAGTCCTGACCTAATTCCCAAGCCATTAGCCACATGCCTGCCTGATGTACAGAACTTCGGGCAAGTTGCATTTTAGCCAATGTTAATTATAATGATTGGCAAATAGCAATTAAGCTAAGGAACAATACACCTGGACATTGATGTATGTGTAAAATAATTTATACAAATGCTCTTTTCAATTTAAACACAAACTTCTTGGATGGGCAACATTAGCCTTTACCAGAATTCTCAAGTTCCACTTACCACAGTTGTCTTCATCAGAACCATCACCACAGTCATCTACAAGGTCACACACTCGTAACTGGTCAATGCAAGCTCTGGTTTCTTCACACCAAAACCAGTTTGTGCCTTCACAGTTGTCTACAGCTGGTGGGAGGGAGCAGTTGACAAACATGATATCGTCCATTGCTGCCACACCATCATAGATGCTCAGGCTGACTTTCACCAACGTAAGATAGAAGGGTCGCGTTAGACGCCCGAGCTGCACAGAACCTTGCAACCACTGATTGTACTGAGTATTGTAAGTCCACCACACCACAGTACGAGTCTGCACACCATCGACGTCCAGATACATCTTTGCTGCCCCTACAGCCTGCCCATAATTGTAATACCTGTTGCAGATATAAAATGGCAGATAATTGGTTCAGACATTAAAAATGGTCAAAAAATAACCGCCCAGTATTGGCTAAAGGATGCCTTCATGATTTAAGTCAGTAAAAAGCTGATTTGATGGAAATAGCTTTAAAAATTATACTAATTATCATGTAATTTTAACTTAAATTTTGTTCCAGCGAAGAAAAGGATACATTTCTCAAGTGAAGCTGGGAGTGCGTAAGGGAAAAATTTATCCTTAAAGTTTTCCATTCCTAATATCTGTTAATGATATATATAAAATAAACTCAAATTGTGAAGGGCTTTAACACGAGTTGCAACTTCCAAAATTATCTTAAGTGCAGTAGAGAGATCTGATACTTCAAAAAAATCACCTCCACATTCTGTCAAATCCTCATGAATTTGAAATTATTTCCTACCAAAAAGACATGGTACATCCTGTGCCTGACTGGTTGAATCGGGGACTGGCCAGTTCTGCGGTCTGAAAAAAGTTGCTCTTGTCGTTCAGAATAAACATGAAGTGTCCTGAAATAAAAGGCAGATAATTCCAAAAGTGCACTTGAAAAGATAATTTAAATCACTATGCAATGCCACACAATTTGCATTTATATAGTGCCTTTAACATAGTAAAGCATCCATAGGAGTGCAATCAATTTTTTTTAAATGATCCAAAGAAGGAGATATTTGGATAATTTTAAAGGGAGTGCAGGAGGAGAGAGGGATCCGTGGGTGTACCTACATAACTCTTTGAAGGTGGCAGAACAAAGAACAAGCTGAGAAGGCTGTCAAAAAAAAACATATGGGATCTTTGGCTTCTAAAAAGAGGCACGGATTACAAAAGCAAAGAGGCTATGCTCAACCTAAGGGCAGGAGTTTTAGGTCAGCAGGCGCGATTGGCGGGGTCAGGAGCGGCTGGGGAACAGACTGCCAACCACTATCGGCCCCTAGCCACGATTTCACACGGGCTGACCAATTAATGGCCAGGCAGCGTGAAGGGCACGCTGAGAAGCTCAGTGCTGCTGGGGTGGGGGGCAGGAGGAGGGCGAGCGCTGATGTAATTGTGGGCGCGGGGCAGCGCTCAATTAAAGCTCTCTGAAGGCAGAGACCTGCCCCAGGGAGCTGAAGAATTTTAAATACAAAAATAAACAGCATGAAATCTCGAAAAGAATGTCCACACATAAGAATCACTCCCCTCAGCGTATAGATAATAAAAATTCTGCCCAAACATTTTTATTTTTTTAAATTAATATCGGGAACCTCAGCCTGCCCTTGGATGAGGTTTCCTCAAAAATCCAAAGGCCACTTGGCCGACTAGCCCACCCGCCAACCGTAACATTGGACGGGCAGTGAAAAATCGGCATCAACTGGCTTCTTATAGGCCTTAATTGTCAGGGGGCATGCTGCTGACTCTCACGCACGCCCACCGAATGAAATATCGCATGAGTGCGTGATGACATTAGGACACCTACCCGATGCCATCGTGTGCTATTTTACACTCAATTGGGTCGGGCACGCGTCCACCCATGGAATGAAAAATTCTGCCTCATGAGTTCACCAAAGTCTAGGAGTTGTTGTCAGCAAACTTATGTTCTACCATACTATTGAAGTATCCCCACACTGCAATCAAGTCGAAATTAGTGAACTGATGAAAACTTTCCCTTTTACACTATTAGTCTTGCTGTAAAAACCCTCAAAAAAGTTACACCTTGTTGTATGAGGTTTTTAAAGGTTACTTATGAACAGCCTCACTGTTTCTGAAAAGTTAGTTTTATAGCTGCGGAATTTCAATCTTTTCCATTATCATAAAAAATTACATTGTTTTAAGTTTATTTATGATATTTCAGCTTGCACTGCAATCTCATGTGCATGTCACAATCAGTTATTTCGCTGTCTGTAAATTTTTTAATTACTTACTGTGTAAAATAGTTTTTCCTCATGCCAATTGCTTTAAATCAACGTTCCTCGGTGCTCAACTTTTGCGCCTATGAGAAGAATTTTTTCTGTCTGTTGTAACTCAACCACTCATGATTTTGAACATCTCTATCAAATCTCTGCTGCACCTTTTTGTCTCTAAGGAAAACTAACCCAGCTCCTCAGATCTATCCATGTAGCTGAAGTCCCTGGTCCTTGGAACAATTCTAATAATCTCTCCTGCATCCTCTCTAAAGCCTTCACATCCTTCCTAAAGGGGCAGTGCCCAGGATTGGACACAATGCTCCAACTGAGGTTGAAACAACGTTTTATGAAGATGCATCATAACGTCCTTGTTTTTTTACTCTGTGCCTATATTTTCAGGTTCAGGATCTTATATATCTTTTTAACCATGTTCTCAAACTGCCCTGCCATTTCCAACAATTTGTGCACCTATTCCCCCATATCTAACTGTTCTTGCATCTACTTTAGGTCTTCTCACTTGTCATGCCCTATACAGAAAAGTGATATTATGAACTTGCTGTAAACACTAAACTGGACACAAACAGGCTATTAAAATGCTTGCTGCAAATCATTTGGGGAAATGTTGGTGTAGTGGTAATGCATTAGGCTAGTAGTCCAGAGCACCAGGCTAATGCTCGGGGGATGTGGATTCAAACCTCACTATTGAGGAATTTTAATTTAAGCAATAAATCTGGAATTGAAAACTAGTTTCAATAATGGTTACCATCATCGATTGTTGTAAAAACCCACCTGGTTCACTAATGCCCTTTAGGGAAGGAAATCTGCCATCATACTTGGTTTGGCCCACATGTGGCTCTAGATCCACAGCAATATGGTTAACTCTTAACTGTAGTGACCTAGTAAGCCACTTAGTGCAAGGACAGTTAGGGATGGGCAACAAATGCTGTTCTTGCTAGGGATGTCCACATACCATGAAAGCATAAAAGGTGTGGCACTTGAACTAGACAGTACTCGGTCTCAAGGAAAAACTTAATTAAATATTGACGTTCACAGCCATCTGGGGAATCCACACATCTCTTTGATTAAGATTAATCCAACACAAAAGGACTATAGAATTTCTAGGCTGCCTACCTCCTTACTTCATGCGGGGAAAAGGAAAGGTTGAAACTCCATTTGTGGCAGATGGGCAAGTGAATGAACCTTCCATTGAATTAAAATGGCTTTCCCCATTGAAACTAGACTGGGTCAATCTCAAAAACTTTAAACCACAACACAGATTGTGGAATTAACATGAACACTACCCCCTTATTTTGACCAGGCTTTGAACTTGTGAAACGTCACATGGTAAGACAGCTATGTGTTTCTTGGACTGTTTAAAGGAACAGCTCGAAGCTGGTTACTGTTAGAACACCAGAGCCATCAAAATCATCAGTTCAGCCCGTCTATGATTCAGACTTGAAATAGGCTGTGAGACATCAGGCTTAGTACGTAACCTGTTCCAGTTAAAGTTTAACAGAGAACCAAGAACCTAGCTAGTCGATGACAGGAAACCTCACAATCTGCTGTGAATCCTTCACCTTACAAGACCCTCACTTCAACTTTAAAGCATCAACTTCATTCAAGACACCAGGCTGGCACGTGACAATCCAGAGAACATAAACCAGAGACTGAAATAATTATAATCTGTGAAAGAACATTTCCTTCATGTGTATCTAATCTTTGTGTGGGTGAGAATGCACGTGAGAACGAATGTATGAGGTGCCGCATTTTAATTCGGGGTAAGTTCAACAATAATATTCTTTTTTAAACTCACAAAAGCTTGCTGCTGAATTATTTAATTAGAACATGCACTCCAGGGTAAGAAAAGAGATAACTCCTACATACAAAATATACTGATAATGGGAAGTAAGGAAACACATACATTCTGTCTGTGACACAATGTTTAATTGGAGCAAATTTTGACCCAATTGAGATTGGACATCAAACGATCTAACAGATAACACAAAGGCATTTGAGGGGTTGAGAGAGGTGGTGGTGAGGTAGAGCTTGCTGCCATAAGCATATTTATGGAAACCTGGTGTTTTCCTTTCGAATGATGCCATTGGTGGGCACCATGTTTTGAGAAATAGGAGGAGGTCAAGGAGAGGTCTTTGGCAGACATTAGAGGTAGCTGACTGGAGGTGGAAAGCAAAGTTACTGCAACAGATTTTTGAGCAATGACTGCTTTGGTAAAAGTAGAACAGAGCCAGAACTATTCGACTCAGCTCGACAGCATTGTGCCTTTGAAGGATGACGGTGTGGTCAACTGTGTCAACTGTGTCAGCTGCAGACAGGTAAAGAAGGATTAGCTTTGTGAAAAAGGAGAAGCAATATATGCGTCAGTGACAGCTGAAGGAATGGTATCAATCTTAATGACAAAGAAGTCAATGAGCTCCTCATTGTTGGAGAGGTGCAAGACTGAACAGATGGTGTAGGAAGGAGGGTTTCCAATATCTGGATCAGTGGGATCTCTTCTGGGACAGGTGGGACCTGTACAAGAAGGACGGGTTGCATCTAAACTCGAGGGGCATCAATATCCTGGTTGCGAGGTTTGCTAGTGTCACACGGGAGGGTTTAAACTAGTATGGCAGGGGGGTGGGAACCAGAGCAATAGGTCAGCAGGACTCAGCAGAAATAAATGGCTGGGAACCAGTGAATATGGCCAGTAGGACTAAGAAGAAGGGCAGGCAGGGAGAAATTACTGAACACAGTGGGACTGGAGGTCTGAAATGCATTTGTTTCAATGCGAGAAGTATAACAGGCAAGGCAGATGAGCTTAGAGTTTGGATTAGTACTTGGGACTATGATGTTATTGCTATTACAGAGACTTGGTTGAAGGATGGACAGGATTGGCAGATAAACATTCCAGGATTTAGATGTTTCAGGCAGGATAGAGAGGGATGTATAAGAGGTGGGGGAGTTGCACTGCTGGTTAAGGAGAATATCACAGCTGTACGACAGGAGGACACCTCGTTGGGCTCATGCAGGAAGGCAATATGGGTAGAGCTCCGGAATAGGAAGGGTGCAGTCACAATGTTAGGGGTTTACTACAGGCCTCCCAATTGCCGGCAGGAGATTGAGGAACAGTTTTGTAGGCAGATTTTGGAAAGATGTAAAAGCAATAGGGTTGTTGTGGTGGGTGATTTTAACTTTCCTTATATCGACTGGGAATCACTTAGTGCTAGGGGTTTGGATGATGCAGAATTTGTAAGGTGCATCCAGGAGGGCTTCCTGAGACAATATGTAGATAGTCCAGCTAGGGAAGGGGCAATACTGGACCTGGTATTAGGGAATGAACCCGGACAGGTGGTCGAAGTTTCAGTAGGAGAGCATTTCGGGAAAAGTGACCATAATTCAGTAAATTTCAAGGTACTGGTGGATAAGGAAAACAGGAGTCCTCGGGTTAAGGTGCTTAATTGGGGGAAGGCTAATTATAACAATATTAGGCAGGAACTGAGGAATCTAGACTGGAGGTGGATCAACAACTGATATGTGGGGGGATTTTAAACGTCAGTTGATAAGAATTCAGGACCAGCATGTTCCTGCTAGGATGAAGGATAAGCATGGCAATTTTCAGGAACCTTGGATAATGAAGGATATTGTGAGATTAGTCAAAAAGAAAAGGGAAGCATTCGTAAGGGCTAGAAGGCTGGGAACAGATGAAGCTGTGGGGAATACAAAGGAAGTAGGAAGAAACTTAAGCAAGGAGTCAGGAGGGCTAAAAGAGGTCATGAAAAGTCACTGGCAACCAGGATTAAGGAAAATCCAAAGGCCTTTTATACATATGTAAGAACAAGAAGGTAGCCGGGGAAAGGGTAGGCCCACTCAGGGACAGAGGTGGGGATCTGTGTGTGGAGCCAGAAGAAATGGGAGAGATACTAAATGAGTACTTCTCATCAGTATTCACCAAAGAGGAGGACTTAGTGGTCGATTTGTCTAGGGAAGAGTGTGTAGATAGCCTGGATCATGTTGAGATCAAAAAAGAGGAGGTGTTAGGAGTCTTGAAGAATATTAAGGTGGATAAGTCCCCTGGGCCAGATGGGATCTACCCCAGAGTACTGAGGGAGGCAAGGGTGGAGATTGCTGGGGCCTTGACAGAAATCTTTGTATCCTCATTGGCTACGGGTGAGGTCCCAGAGGACTGGAGAATGGCCAATGTTGTTCCATTGTTTAAGAAGTGTAGCAGGGATAATCCAGGAAATTACAGGCCGGTAAGCCTTACGTCAGTGGTAGGGAAATTATTGGAGAAGATTCTTCGTGACAGGATTTACTACCATTTGGAAGCAAATGGGCGTATTAGTGAGAGGCAGCATGGTTTTGTGAAGGTGAGGTCGTGTCTCACAAACTTGATCGAGTTTTTCGAGGAAGTGACAAAGATGATCGACAATGGAAGGGCAGTGGATGTTATATACATGGATGTCAGTAAGGCCTTTGATGAGGTCCCTCATGGCAGACTGGTACAGAAGGTAAAGTCGCACGGGATCAGAGGTGAGTTGGCAAGATGGATACAGAATTGGCTTGGTCATAGAACACAGAGGGTAGCAGTGGAAGGGTGCTTTTCTGAATGGAGAGCTGTGACTAGTGGAGGGATCAGTGCTGGGACCTTTGCTGTTTGTAGTATACATAAATGATTTGGAGGAAACTGTAACTGGGCTAATTAGTAAGTTTACAGAAGACACTAAGGTTGGAGGAGCTGCAGATAGTGAAGAGGATTGTCAAAGGATACAATGGGATATAGATCGTTCGGAGACTTGGGCGGAGAAATAGCAGATGGAGTTTAATCCGGACAAATGCGAGTTAATGCATTCTGGAAGTTCTAATACAGGCAGAAATTATACAGTAAATGGCAGAACCCTTTAAGTGCATTGACGGGCAGAGGGATCTAGGTGTACAGGTCCACAGGTCACTGAAAGTGGTAACACAAGTGGATAAGGTAGTCAGGAAGGCATATGGCATGCAGGAGTATTGAGTATAAAAGCTGGGAAGTCGTTGGAGAGGGTGCAGGGGAGGTTTACCAGGATACTGCCTGGTCTGGAGGTTATTAGCTATGAGGAGAGGTTGGAGGAACTCGGATTGTTCTCACTAGAGCGACGGAGATTGAGGGGCGACTTGATAGAAGTTGACAAAATTATGAGTGGCATGGACAGAGTAGATAGGCAGAAGCTTTTTCCCAGGGTAGAAGAGTCAATTACTAGGGGACATAGATTTAAGGTGAGAGGAGAAAACTATAAAGGAGATGTGCGGGGCAAGTTTTTTACGCAGAGGGTAGTGAGTGTCTGGAATTCGCTGCCAGAGGAAGTGGTGGAAGCAGGTACGATAGTGATGTTTAAGAGGCAGCTTGACAAATACATGAATAGGATGGGAATAAAGGGATACGGACCACGGAAGTGCAAAATGTTTTAGTTGACTGGCAATATGATCGGTGCAGGCTTGGAGGGCCGAAGGGCCTGTTCCTGTGCTGTACTTTTCTTTGTACTTTTATTCTTTGAAGTGGGGTTCGAGAAGATGATTGGTAGGAGAGAAAATAGGCTGAGGGGCTTCTTTGCATTACAAGATGATCATGGGGAATTGTAAACAGCTCTGGCCATGGAGAAGAAGGCATAATAGTGTTATATAATATATATATTATATATATATAATATATATATATATACATAATAGTGGGACTCGAACTCAAGTTCTGTCGAAGGGTCATGAGGACTCGAAACGTCAACTCTTTTCTTCTCCGCCGATGCTGCCAGACCTGCTGAGTTTTTCCAGGTAATTCTGTTTTTGTTTTTGTTTTGGATTTCCAGCATCCGCAGTTTTTTTGTTTTTATAATAGTGTTTTATATCGTTCAGTCACATCTGGAATGAATGGTTAAGCCAGTTGTGTGCTACTCACATTTAAAAGTGTGTTGCTTGGAGTTGCCCAATGTAAGACTGACCAACTTCAACATTAGAATCAAAAACAAAAATGCTAGAAATTTGCAACAGGTAACTTAGCATCTGTAGTGAAAAGATATTAATGTTTATGGTGCAATTATTTATCAGAACTGTCTGATCTCCGTGCAGCCGGTTTGTGGGGGTGGGGGGGCCGTGGGCTGGTGGCTGCCGTTTTGCAACTGTGACTGATACTCAGAGGAGGCCACTGAGAACTTCATGTGAAGCCAAACTCTGCCTTCGCCGCAAAAGCAACATGGCAGACATAGTTAAAAAAAAATCAGCTGAAATTGCTTCAGCCATTTGTCAAGGCTTGGAAAATGCTTATGTTTCCAATTTTTGCTCTAAGACAAACTCAAAACTTTTGAAGCCAGTTGCCATCAGCCTTCCAAAACCAGGTAAAATAAAATGGTTAGAAAACAAGTGAAACAATCTCAGGTTTTACCCTTCCACTGATTGTTAATTGAAAATAATTTAGGAGCATCTAAAATCTGATTCACTATAGTTCAGCAGCAATTGAAAGAGAAAAAAATAATTTGAAAGGTAGTTGAAAATGGACAAATATTGCCCAGTGGTTGGTCTGAGAGGATACTTTGTGGATCTGATGCAAAGCAACAAAGCTCTAAAGTGCAAAGATCTCGCACAATGAATTCCTACCTTCAGCTGTATTGCTGGTGTGATCTTGAGCAGGGGCCTGATTCTTGATATTTGAAGGTAAAGCACTGCTTGAACTCCTGATCCAATCAAAGTTATCATTAGACACGTTCTCAAACCAACCACAGCTATCCTCTTCAAAGGTACATGTAGAATCTGCAACACACAAACAGTTCAGGAATGTTACCTTCTTATGCAAATCATATAATGTTTATAGTTCCTTTAAGATCTTCTTCAACAAAAACACCCCTTCAGAATTGTTAAATTCAAAAGAAAAACTGTAACAGATGGGTTCAACACATTCTTCCACACCTAAATTGCTTCAGCTTGAAACAGCAGGGGTTCTTAGAATATTTCCTCTTTCATTTTCCTGCCCTTGTCAGGTTTGCTTCCTCCAACATGCGAGGAGGAGAGTTATTGTGGGTCACAGTCCCCATTTAACATTACACACCCAATTAAAAAAGATGTTTCTTTGGAGTTCAATAAATACCTTTTACTGTGCTTTTAATTTCTTTTTACAATGGGTACAGAATGGGACCATTAATACTGGATGAGGAAATAAGCACTCTGTTCCAAAATCCAGGATGATTAGATTAAGAGTCATGAAAGGAAAAATACTTTAACCACCCAGGTTTATTTTGATTAATGTGCTAATGATCACATTTTAAAACTTTTCAATGTCATTTATCTTTGAATATATATTAAGAAAGGATTTTATTTCTGTGTGTTCTCTATCATCATATTTTGGTTAGGACATTGATTGCATCTGAAAACAAGTGTGCACGGCATATACCTGTTCATGTGGCACAGAATCCACATGAAATTAGCGCTCACTGTATGCATCAGATGTGCAGCCATCTTACTGTGCTGCTTGAAGGCTGCTGGTCTGTTCATGAGGGCAGGGAACTGGGCTTCCCTGATATTAATTAAAAGCAGCTCTTAATGGAGAGGTGCATTGTGGCTGCATGCAACTGTGAAGATACATAGCCAGCTCTCTGCAAGAGTGACTCAGTTAGTCCCACTCCCCCCACCCTTTCCCTACTTTTTTCCCCTGCACTTTTTTCTCTTTAGATTATCCAATGCCCTTTCAGTGCTATAATTGAATCTACATCCACCACACTCAGGCAGTGCATTCCAGATCATAACCATTCACTGCATTTAAAAGGTTTTTCCTCAAGCTGCCTTTGATTTTTTTGCCATTCATCTTAAATCAGTGTCCTCTGGTTCTCGACCATTTCACTAATGGGAACAGTTTGCCCCTATTTACTCTGTCCAGGACTCTGTCTTATGATTTTGAACACTATTATTAAATCTTCTCTCAACCTTCTCTTCTCTAAGCAGAATAGTGCCACCCTATGCAATCTGTTCATTTTTTTATTCTTATGTGGAACGTGGGCGTCACTGGCAAGGCCACCATTTGTTGCCCACATCCAATTGCTCTTGAGAAGGTGGTGGTGAGCCGCCTTCTTGAACTGCTGCAGTCTATGTGGTGTAAGTACACCCACAGTGGTGTTAGAAAGTGTGTTCCAGAATTTTATCCAGCAACAGTGAAGGAACAGCAATATAGTTCCAAGTCAGGATGGTGTGTGGCTTGGAGGGGAACATGCAGGTGGTGTTACCATGTGTCTGCTGCTCTTGTCCTTCTAGATGGAAGTCGTGGGTTTGCAAGTTCCTGTCAAAGGAGCCTTGGGAGTTTCTGTAGTGCATCTTGTAGATGGTACACATTGTGCGTTAGTAATGGAGGGAGTGAATGTTTAAGATGGTGGATGGGGTCTCAGTGAAATGGGCTGTCTTGTCCAGGATGGTTTTGAGCTTCTTGGGTGTTGTTGGAGCTGCACTCATCCAGGCAAGTGGAGAGTATTCCATCACACTCTGGACTTGTACATTGTAGTTGGAGCACAGGATTTAGGGAGATGGAAGTGAATTACTTGCCACAGAATTCCCAACCTCTGACCTGCTCATATAGCCACAGTATTTATATGGCTATTCCAGTTCAGTTTCTGGTCCATGGTAACCCCAAGATGTTGATAGTGCAGGATTCACTAACGCTGAAGATATTGAATGCCAATGATCATTAGATTCACTCTTGTTGGTGATGGTCACTGCTTGGCATTTGTGTGGCACAAATTTCACCTGCCACTTTTCAGACCAAGCCTGCATGTGTCCAGGTCTTGCTGCATGTGGACTGCTTCAATAACTGAGGAGTCATGAATGGTGCTGAACATTGTTGAATCATCAGTGAACACCCCTATTTCTAACCTTATGACGTAGAGAAGGTCATTGATAAAGCAATTGAAGATGGTCAGACCTGGGACATTACTCAGAGAAACTCCTGCAGTGATGTCCTGGGAGAGGGATGACTGGCCTCCAACAACCACAACCATCTTTCTTTGTGCTAGGTATGGCTCCAACCACTGACTCTAGTTTTGCTAAGGATCCTTGATACCACACTCGATCAAATGATATAAGCGCAGTCACTCTCACCTCATCTCTGGAATTCAATTCTTTTCTCCATGTTTGGACCAAGGCTGGAATAAGGTCAGGAGCTGACTGATCTTGGTGGAACCCAAACTGAGCATCAGCGTGCAGGCTATTTTTGTTTACATGCCACTTGATAGCATCACTTTGCTGATGATTGTGAGTAGATGGTTGGGGAGGTAACTGGCCAGAATTGATTTGTCCTGCTTTTAATGGACAGCACCTACCTGAGCAATTTTCCATATTGCTGGGCAGATGCCAGTGTTATAGCTGGACAGTAGCAGCTTGGCTAGGGGTGTGGCTATTTCTGGAGCACAAGTCTTCAGTACTATTGCCAGGATGTTGTTGAGGTGCATAGTTTTTGCAATATGCAGAGCCTTCAGCCAATTCTTGATATCACACAGAGTGATTCAAGTAACTGAAGGCTGTTAGACTTCATCTTGTTGGCACATTTGTGTAACTAATAAGACTTAGGTTATAAAATTGTACTATACATAAGCTTCGTGAAAACTGTCTCTGCCAGAAAGGGAGAGAAAGCAAAAGAGAGAGGGAGGGAGAGGGAGAGAGAAGGATCCACTAGAGTTGAAGTCTTAAAGCTGCAATGGATTTGTATGTGTGTTAGAATTAAGTTGACTAAGTTAAAATCTTAAAGGGCATTGTGAGTCAAGAGACAGGTTCAAGGAACCAAGGAACCAGAAGTCCTGGGATCTACAGAAAGATAGACTGACAACTTGTGTATTGTGCTATGCCTCAACTAGTGGAATGTTAGTTATTTATCTTTGTTGTCCAATTAACCTTGTTAGTTTGCATTCTAAATTATTGATTAAATTCCAAATTCCTACAGTTTATGGCAACTGCAGCAGGACGGGGGAAAAAGGGACAGTCTTTTTCCAAAGGCAAGTCGAAGAATAAAAAGTGCTTTTTCTGACTTTTCAGGCATTGAGTTGATTGCCTGGTTACCAGCCTTCTCTAAGGGACAAGACAAGGAAAAGTGGAGGTTAAACAATTTTGTATAGACGTTTGGGTCTCTCATAGAGCTAGACTTCGCTAAGATATATAAGTCTACATGGATAACAGGAGCAATATGATTGTAATGGGAACAATGATAGCAGATATCTTGAGGAAAAGAGTTAGACGAATTAGCAGAGCAAGTTCAGAGGGACTCCAGGATGTAATAACAGAACAGTTAAGGGGAATAGAGTACCCTTAGAGGAAGTGATAAAGTTCATTCAGAAATGGGTGGACCAAGAAAAAATTAGAGCAGATAAGGCTCCAAGGTTGATTACATTTGCAGCCCTTTATTGTGCAGAAAGGGATGAAGTGCAAAGTAAGAGTGTCATAGCACCACAACACAATGAGTTTACAAGCAGAAAATGTTATGCATGTATTGCAGGAGGCAAAGCAATCATTGAAACAGTCTCAGAAGGAAAACATAGGTCTCAGATAGAAATTGTACACAGGGTGCTCTGGGAATCGATTAAGCAGTCTCACAGGGAGACAGATCATAGCCCGCGTAAAGTAGAGACTTAGCAGTTGAAAAAGAAACTAGAAAGACAGCAGCAGGTAGTAATTTCAGTGGTGACTACTAGGTCCCAGGATTCAGATGATAAGGCAAGTGATTTGGAAGATTACAAGATAGTGGAGATAATATGGAGATGGTTCTGCTCCTTCAGTGGCTTTGGCTCCAGTAGCAGTATTACAGACACAGTGTGAGGCAAATCTTCATGAAGGAATATTAGTGTACAGGATAACTTTGAACAGTTTGACACCTAATGAATTAGGCTTGTGGAGCTGGGAACTATTAAGTCAGAGACTTGTCCGATGATGTTGTACATTCAGTATCAGTTTTTCAGGCTGGGATGCAGAGTTAGAGGAAGACGATTGTAAGAAAGTAATTCTTGTAGTGTGCAATTCAGGATTTAAGATGGGATCTCATCCTGATATATATCAAAGAACAGTAAATGAGTATTAGATGCAGTTCTTTGAGGGTAAGGTGTTGAGAAAATGGACATTAATGAAAAGATGAGGTTTATTAAGCAGGGACCAGAGGAGCATCTGGGAGCATTTCCCGATGGCTGTACGAGTTCTCAGTCTTATCTCAGGGAAAGCCTCCTCCCACATTGGCAACAAGGTTTGATCAGGGTCCTTTCAAGAGTGCTTTTCTTAAGCAGAGCAGGCCAAAGTTATGAGCAGTGTTAGGCTACATCATTAATAGTACAACTCTGTGGTTTGTAATTGAGGACCATGTGGATAGAGCTTGGGATAAGGTAAAAGACAGTATCCAGGTTAAAGGAGCACTAGTTAAACAGCCTATCTCTATGATGGAAGGATGGAGAGGAGTTTCAGAATTTTGAGGTAAACGTGAGTTCTCCTGTTATAGCTGCGGGAGAGCAGGGCACATAGCAAGGGAGTGTAGACAGATTAAGCGGGCAAGAATGGAGAGATTGCCTGAGGGGGGATCATCTCCGAGATCTCATGCGTACACTTCCCAATCAGTGTCCAATTCTGAAGGCAAAAGCACTGAAACAAAATCAAAAGCTAATGAAATTATTGATTTAAGTGAGAGGTTTGCAAAACTGGTAGCAGTCATGGCTATGCAGATCCAGATATGAGAGGGCAAAAGGATCCCCAGTGTGTGCAGCTACAACACAGTCCTTGACAGACTCAACACAGCAAGCAGCAGCACTAGGACCAAACCTTCTTGGCTGGAAAAGAGCTTCCAACGCGATGTGCATGGGTGACTGGAGATTTTGGCCAAATTACCAGGGGGTAAAACTCAAATTATGCTTGTCGATACCCATTCTGTTGTTGTCATCATCCACACATCAAGCCCTGAACATCGAGCAAGGAAAGGCAAGGGGTCGAATTTTTGTAGTAGTCAGATTAAATTGAACAGGTTTAATGGAGAAGAAGCAATGTGTATGAAGGAAATGCCTTGATCCTTAACTTAAAAGACATGCCATTAATTGTTGAAACAGTATTTATGAACACTGTTAATGGAAATAAGAGATAAAAACAAAAAAACTGCGGATGCTGGAAATCCAAAACAAAAACAGAATTACCTGGAAAAACTCAGCAGGTCTGGCAGCATCGGCGGAGAAGAAAAGAGTTGATGTTTCGAGTCCTCATGACCCTTCAACAGAAGGGTCTGTTCTGTCGAAGGGTCATGAGGACTCGAAACATCAACTCTTTTCTTCTCCGCCGATGCTGCCAGACCTGCTGAGTTTTTCCAGGTAATTCTGTTTTTGTAATGGAAATAAGATACTGGGCAGTGATGTGTTAAAGCAGTATCAGGCTATTGTTTATTATAACCAAGGCAGCATTTGGATACATACAGAAACTGGTGGACTGCCGGTTGAGATTTCAAATGCTCATTTGGGTCTTTGAAACTAAAGGGGTTTCAGCATGTGAAGTTCCTTGCCATTTGGATAATCAAGTCCAGGGGATAATTAGAGAGCGTTTGTTAGTTTTTCCTTGGAGTAAGCACAATTGTGGGAAATTGCAGGGTGAAGAAATAATTAACAGACTTTGTCATTCTTTTCTCAAACAATGCCCAATTCCCAGCGAAAGCATTCCTTTTTTGGAAGAGATAATAGAATCACTCTTGAAGCAGAGTGTGTTAAGTCAAAGCACTTTCATACCCAATTCACCCATATGGCCAGTGAGAAAGCCAGAGAATTCTTGAAGATTGAAGGTCATCCACAGAGTTAAATAAGGCAATGCCTAAATGCGCACCCAGTTTACTAAGTGGATAGAGGCATTTCTTTGTAGGTTGAATAGTACACTTACAGCGGCAAAGATATTGAAAGGGAAACAAAGATAGGAATGAAAGACCGAAAAGTAGAAAGCAAAAGTGGAAGGCAGAGGAAACAACGGCTAACAAATAGGGCTACATTACAAAAAAAAAGTGTAAAAATGTTAAAAAGACAAGTCTAAAGGCACTGTATCTGAATGCATGGAGCATTCGCAATAAGGTAGACAAATTAACATCGCAAATAGATTTAAATGGGTATGATATAATTGTGATTATGGAGACATGGTTGCAGGGTGACCAAGGCTGGAAACTGAATATCCAAGGATGCTCGATATTTATGAAGGTCAGGTAAACAGGAAAAGGAGATGGTGTGGCATTGTTAGTTAAGGATGAAATCAGTGTAATATTGAGAGAGGATATTGGCTTAGAAAATCTAGATGTAGAGTCAGTCTGGATGGAGCTAATAAGCCACAAGGGGCAGAAAACATTAGTGGGAGTTGTGTATAGGCCTCCAAACAGTAAGGAAGCGAGCGGCATTAAACAGGAAATTAGAGATGCATGTAACAAGGGTGATCATGGGTGACATTAATTTACATGTAGACTGGGCAAACCAAATTAGCAATAATACTGTGGCAGATGAAATCCTGGAGTGAACAAGATGGTCTTTTTAGACCAGTATGTTGAGGAAAGAACTAGGGAACAGGCTATCCTGGACTTAGTATTGTGCAATGAGAAGGGTTTAATTAATAATCTAAAAGCAAAAAACTGCGGATGCTGGAAATCCAAAACAAAAACAAAAGCACCTGGAAAAACTCAGCAGGTCTGACAGCATCTGCGGAGAGGAACACAGTTAACGTTTCGAGTCCGAATGACTCTTCAACAGAACTAAGGAAAAATAGAAAAGAGGTGAAATATGAGCTGGTTTAAAGGGGGGGTGGATCAGGTAGAGCTGGATAGAGGGCCAGTGTTAGGTGGAGATAACCAAAAGATGTCATAGACAAAAGGACAAAGAAGTGTTGAAGGTGGTGATATTATCAAACAAATGTGATAATAAAGGTACAGATAGAGCTAGTGGGGATGGGGTGGGGGAAGGGCTCGAAATAGGCTAAAAGGCAAAGATAAAACAATGGATGGAAATACATTTAAAAATAATGGAAATAGGTGGGAAAAGAAAAATCTATATAAATTATTGGAAAAAAGGGGGATCGGAAAGGGGGTGGGGATGGAGGAGAGAGTTCATGATCTAAAGTTGTTGAACTCAATATTCAGTCTGGATGCTGTAAAGTGCCTAGTCGGAAGATGAGGTGCTGTTCCTTCAGTTTGCGTTGAGCTTCACTGGAACAATGCAGCAAGCCAAGGATGGATATATGGGCATGAGAGCAGGGTGGAGTGTTGAAATGGCAAGTGACAGGGAGGTCTGAGTCATGCTTGTGGACAGACTGAAGGTGTTCTGCAAAGCAATCACCCAGTCTGCGTTTGGTCTCTCCAATGTAGAGGAAACCACATTGGGAGCAGCGAATGCAGTAGACTAAATTGAGGGAAGTGCAAGTGAAATGATGCTGCTGCTTCACTTGAAAGGAGTGTTTGGGCCCTTGGACGGTGAGGAGAGGGGAAGTAAAGGGGCTGGTGTTGCACCTTCTGCGGTTGCACGGGAAGGTGCCATGGGAGGGGATTGAGGTGTAGGGATGATGGAACAGTGGACCAGGGTGTCCCGGAGGGAACGATCCCTGAGGAATTCCTCCAGGGGGTGAAGGGAAGATGTGTTTGGTGGTGGCATCATGCTGGAGTTGGCGGAAATGGCGGAGGATGATCCTTTGAATGCGGAGGCTGGTGGGGTAATAAGGAGGACAAGGGGGACCCTATCATGGTTCTGGGAGGGAGAGGAAGATGTGAGGGCGGATGCGCGGGAGATGGGCTGGACACGGTTGAGGGCCCTGTCAACCACCGTAGGTGGAAAACCTCAGTTAAGGAAGAAGGAAGACATGTCAGAGGAACTGGTTTTGAGAGTGGCATCATCAGAACAGATGCGACGGAGGCGAAGAAACTGAGAGAATGGGATGGAGTCCTTACAGGAAGCAGGGTGTGAGGAGCTGTAGTCGAGGTAGCTGTGGGAGTCGGTAGGCTTGTAATGAATATTGGTGGACAGTCTATCACCAGAAATTGAGACAGAGAGGTCAAGGAAGGGAAGAGAAGTATCAGAGATGGACCATGTGAAAATGATGGAGGGGTGGAATTTGGAAGCAAAATTAATAAATTTTTCCAGGTCCAGACGAGAACATGAAGCAGCACCGAAGCAATCATCGATGTACTGAAGAAAAAGTCGTGGGAGGGGGCCTGAGTAGGACTGGAACAGGAATGTTCCACATACCCCATAAAGAGACAGGCATAACTGGGGCCCATGCGGGTACCCAGAGCCACATATTTTATTTGGAGGAAGTGAGACGAGTTTAGGGAGAAATTGTTCAGTGTGAGAACAAGTTCAACCAGACGGAGGAGAGTAGTGGTGGATGGGGATTGTTCAGGCCTCTGTTCGAGGAAGAAACGGAGAGCAACCAGACCATCTCGGTGGGGGATAGAAATGTGGAGGGATTGGACGTCCATGGTGAAGAGGAGGTGGTTGGGGCCAGGGAACTGGAAATTGTTGATATGATGTAGGGTGTCAGAGGAATCACGGAGGTAGGTGGGAAGGGACTGGACAAGGGGAGAGAGAATGGAGTCAAGAAAGCAAGAAATGAGTTCCGTGGGGCAGGAACAGGCTGACACGATCGTTCTGCCGGGACAGACCTGTTTGTGGATTTTGGGAAGGAGGTAGAAGCGGGCCATCTAAGGTTGGGAGACTATCTGGTTGGAAGCTGCGGAAGGAAGATCTCCAGAGGAGATGAGGTCAGTAACAGTCCTGGAAACAATGGCTTCATGTTCAATGGTGGGGTCATGGTCCAGGGGGAAGTAGGAGGAAGTGTCTGCGAGTTGACGCTCAGCCTTTGCGAGGTAGAGGTCAGTGCGCCAGACAACAACAGCACCACCCTTGTCAGCAGGTTTGATGACAATTTCAGGGTTAGGCCTGAGAGAACGGAGTTCAGCAAGTTCAGAGAGAGACAGGTTAGAGTGGGTGAGAGGAGCAGAGAAATTGAGACGACTGATGTCACGCTGACAGTTAATTAATAATCTTGTTGTGTGGGGTCTTTTAGGGAACAGTGACCATAACATGATAGAATGCTCCTTTAGTGTGGAAAGTGCAGTAGTCCTATCTGAAACTAAGGTTCTAAATCTTAACAAAGGAAACTATGAAGGTATGAAGCATGAGTTGGCTAAGATAGTTTAGGGAATTCATTCAAAGGCATGATGGTGGATAGAGAATAGCTAATATTTAAGGAGCTAATGTATGCGTTCCTTTCTGGTGCAAAAATACATCAAGAAAAAAGGCCCAGCCATGGCTAACAAAAAAAATTAAGGATAGTATTAGATCCAATGAGGAGTCATATAAATTTGCTAGAAAAAGTATAAAGTTGCTAGAAAAAGTAGCTAGCCTGAGGATTGGGAACAGTTTATAATTCAGCAAAGGGGGACCAAGAGATTGATTAAGAGGGGAAAAATAGAGTATGAGAGTAAGTTTGCAAGGAACATAAAAGCAGACTGTAAAAGCTTTTGTAAGTATGTAAAAAGAAAAAGATCAGTGAAGTGTTCCTTACAGTCTGAAATGCGAGAATTTATAATAGAGAACAAGGAAATGGCCGAGTAATTAAGCAATTACTTTATTTCTGTCTTCATGGAGGAAGACACAAATAACTTTCCAGAAATACTAGGAAGCCAAGAATCCAGTGAGAAGGAGGAATTGAAGGAATTTAGTATTAATAAAACAATAGTGCTGGAGAAATTAATGGGACTGAAAACCAATAAATCCCCAGGGCCCGATTATCCATATCCCTGGGTACTAAAGGAGGTGGCCATGGAAATAGTGCATGCATTGGCTGTCATCTTCAAGATTCTATAGATTCTTGAAAATGTCATAGCAGATTGGAGGGTGGCAAATGTAACCCCATTGTTTAAAAAAGGAGGGAGTGAGAAACAGTGAATTACAAACCGGTTAGCCTAACAACAGTTGTAGGGAAATGCCAGAGTCTATTATAAAGGATGTGATAACAGGACACTTAGAACATATCAATGGGATTAGACAAAGCCAACATGGATTTATGAAAGGGAAATCATGTTTGACAAACCGACTGGAGATTTTTGAGAGCGTAACTAGCAGAATAGATAAGGGAGAACCAGTGGATGTGGTGTATTTGGATTTTCAGAAAGCTTTTGATAATGTCCCACATAAGAGGTTAGTGTGTAAAATTAAAGCACATAGAATTGGGGGTAATATATTGGCGTGGATTGAGATTTGTTTAGCAGACAGGAGACAAAGAGTTTTTTGTTTGGCTTCTGGGCATGTGCCCAACACGTTGGAGCATAAAAGAGTGCGCAATGCCATTGGGTGAGCATCCTGACGTCATTGCGCATTTGCGTGATATTTCGCTCAGCGGGCATGCGCTAAACTTGGAAGCATGCGCCCGCTGACAATTAAGAGGGCTATTAAGCTCATTAACGGTGCAATTAACCGGGGTTTTTCACTGCCCGTCCAATGTCACGGAGCTTTTTGTAAGCCCACACTGACTTCAGCACTCGCCCTCCTCCCGCCCCCACCTTGACAGCACTGAGCATTTCAGTGTGCCTTTCACCGTTAATTGGCCAGCCAGTTTGAAATCGTGGTGGAGGGCCAATCACCGTCAAGGGTTTGTTCCCTGGCCGCTTCGGGGTCCACCGATCGTGGGCTGAACTAAAAGTCCAGCTCTAGGTGCAAATGGGTCTTTTTCGGAGTGACAGACAGTGACTAGTGGGGTACCATAGAGATTAGTGCTTGGGCCCCAGCTAATCAAAAAATTTATCAATGATTTGGATGAGGGAACCAAATGTAATGTTTCCAAGTTTGCTGACAACATGAAACTTGGTGGGAATGTGAGCGATGAGGAGGATGTTAAGAGGCCTCAAGGTACTTTAGATAGGTTGAGTGTGTGGGCAAATACATGGCAGATGCAGTATAACGTGGATAAGTGTGAAGTTATCCACTTAAATAGGAAAAACAGAATGATAGAGTATTATTTAAATGGTGATAGATAGGGAAATGTTGATGTACAAAGGGACCTGGATGTCCTTGTATACCAATCATTGAAAGCAAGTAGGCAGGTACAGCAAGCAGTTAAAAAGGCAAATGGTATGTTGGCCTTCATTGCGAGAAGACTTGAGTACAAGAGCAAGGATGTTTTACTGCAGCTGTACAGGGCTTTGGTGAGTCCACACCTGGAATATCGTGTGCAGTTTTGGTCTCCTTACCTAAGAAAAGATATACTTGCCGTACAGGGAGTGCAATGAAGGTTCACCTGACTGATTCCTGGGATGGCAGGATTGTCCTATGAGGAGAGATTGGGCCGACCAGGCCTGTATTCACTAGAGTTTAGAAGAATAAGAGGACATCTCATTGAAACATATAATATTCTGACAGGGATGGACAGACTGGATGCAGGGACAGGTTCCTCTGGCTGGGGGGTCCAGAACAAGAGGTCACAGTCTCAGGATATGAGGTAGACCATTTAGGGCTTAGATGAGGAGAAATTTCTTCAGAGGTAGAGTTCTGGACTTAAAGCTTCAAGGGATATGGGGAGAGAACTGGAATATGGCGTATTCATATTGAATGGCGGAACAGGCTCGAAGGGCTGAATGACCTACTTCTGCTCCTTTATTCTATGTCTCTATGTCTATGTTTCTACGTGATGTGTTGCTTATGTGAGAACTTCCCATACAGGTTGATAGTGACCAAGGAACTCACTTTACAGGGGAAGTCTTTTCTAAGTTACAAGAGATGATGGGAATTGGGCACAAGTTGCATATATCTCATCACCCACAGTCTTTTGGGATTGTTGAGCCAAGAAATGGAATGTTACCAAAGATGTTGAAAAGGCCATGTGGGTAACCCCATTCAATGGGTAAACATGTTACCTCCTTGCTTGATGGCAATCGGGTCTATGCCTAATAGGACTACAGGGATGTCACCTTATCAGGCCATGACTGGAAGGTTAATGAGGGATCTGGGTCATTTGACAATGACTGGCATAACAGCTCCTACACATCAGTTGTGTAACTCTAAATGTTTGGAATTGATTAGAGTATGTGTGAGAAGTTAATAAAATTGTTGCAAGGAATAATGGGAGATCTAAAGACTAGGCCAAAATGTATTTTGATAAAATGGTATCAAATTGGGGATACAGTAATGGTCATGAGTTATAGTAATATAATTATGGTAATTATAGAAAGAAGCAATATGCTTTCAATGTTAAATGTGAGGGTCTATTCCCGATAATGAACAAATTTAATCCATCAGTATATTTTATAAGGTTTTGACAGGAAATAGGAAAGTGACAAGATGGCATCATATAAATCAGATTAGAACTGCAAAAGAGTAAATAGTTCACTTTGGTCTCTTTCAATTGATGTGAAGTCTTCATTATCCAAGGCTTAGGAGAAACAAACTCAGACTTAGAGATGTACATTTGTAATGCATGTTTAAAGACGGAGGGGATTGTTTATCTCAGTCTTGAGATGGGAAGTCTGTTCAACTTCACCTCATTGACACACACATTTGTGTAATTAATAAGGCTTAAGTTATAAAATTGTATTGTACAGAAGCTTAGTGATGTCAAGTCCAAATTTGTATACATTATTGGAATGTTGTTAAGAGAGTATTCAAGTTGGCATCTCTTAAAGTGCCAAAATACTGTAATAATGCTTTAAAGTAAAACACAGGAGTGAACTGAGGTTATAGTTAGGACACATCTTGCACATTTGGGCTCCTGTGAGTCTATCAATAGCAGTAAATAAAAGCCAAGGCTGCAATAGTAATTGGCTAGAAGAATAGTCTGAAGATGAGTTTTCGGTCAAAAGGATACAAGTTAAAGTTGGATTGTCATGGGGAAGCCAGGAGCACTCTTCCAATTAATCAAGACTTGTAAATATCAGATACAAGTTAAGGTTAGATTGTTGTGGGGAAGCCTAGAACACTCTTCCCATTGGTCAAGAATTGCAAATATTTGGTTAGAGGTTGTTAGCTGTGGTGACACAGGTGCACGTAACAAAAGCTGCCTACAAAAAAGGATATAAAACTAGTGACGCATCACTGGGGTTTTGCACTTGCCAGGAGATAGCATTCATCTCAAGACACTTGCCAGGGGCATTTATCTGGAAAGAAAGTTAGGGATTAGCAGTAGAGCACTTGGTAGGAAGTTAGCACTTGTGTGGTACATTGCCAGTCGATAGGTAATTGTCATAGGTTAGGGGTTGCCATAAAAACCCAGAAGTTACTAAAGTATTTGTCTCAGGTTGAGGATTGGCTGTAATTGAGGCGGTAAGAATCCTGATCCATGTTAGAATCCAGTATTAGGCTAAAGGCAATTGCCTTAAAAAAAAGTGAATACTCTTTGTTAGAAAACTGTCTCCACCAGAGAGGGGGAGAGAGAGAGAGAGAGAAAGAGAGAGAGAAAGGAAGAAAGAGAGAGTGAGAAAGAGAGTGAGAGGGATCTATTAGAGTTGAAGTCTTAAAGCTGAAAAGGATTTGTATGTATGTTAAGAGTTATGCTGTGTTAAAATAATGGAGGATGTCGTAAGTCAAGAGACTAAGAAGAGAAGACCTCAGAAGGGCTGGGATCCGTGGACATGCGTTAAACTTGCATAACATGCCACGCCTCAATTAGGGGAATGTTAAGTATTAACTTTTGTTGTCCAATAATCCTCAATAGTTTGCATTCTAAATTAGTGATTGTCCTTTTCTCCAATGGTTATTCCTCGACAAGAATTTACTTACTTTGGGGTTTAGTATAGAGTCCAAATCCCTACAAGGCCCTCATCCCTGGATCCATTCTCATAAATCTTTTCTGTTCCCTCTACAAAGTCTTTACTTTCTTACTAAAGTATGATGCCCAGAATTGGACACAATGGGCTGAATTTTCAGCTCAGTGAGTGGGGTGTAAAATGACGCGGGGTGACATTGGGCATGTATCCTGACATCACTGTGCATCATTTAGATTTTCAGTTTGGCGGGCTAGTAGCCTGCAACAGACGGGAAAATTCTCTCCAATATTCCACTACTACAGTTAAGGCAGAACGAGTGTTTTAAAGAGGTCCATCATACTCTTCTTGCTTTTATACTTTAAGCTTCTATTTGTAAATCCCATAATGAGGCTTGGCTGAGAGCCCAGAAATCCATTACTCTGTTGAGCCACCTGAGCCCCAAAGTAAACATTGTTTGATTAGCATCTCTGGCTCTCTGATCTCTACTATCAATGTTTATTTACACAATATTAAGAGGTTTCAAGTGCTTGTAGTTTCATCTATTGATACTTTAAAAGATCTGGATGATTGACACTTTATTACCCAGAAGTAAAAGGTATTTATTAACAAAGTAGAACGCAATGAATGAATGAATATTTAGAAATTTTTTTTTACACATTCTGTTGTCACTATCAGGTTATTGTTTGTAAACAGTGTATAAGGGTGAATGGACATTTCCATAGCTTGGCATAGGGAGCATAAGGGGCCAAGGGGATGGGCGGGGGTGCATTGCCTGGCATGTGGTGCTTGAGGCACAATCGTGGTGGGTGGGGTTGCATAGGCTGGCATGGGGGCATGAGGTGGCATGGATAGGGCATGGAGGGTGTGTGGGGAGTGTGACATGAGTGCTAGAGAGCCTTACTTTTTCATTATAACTGGGAGAAAGTCCCATAGCACCGAGACAGGTTTTTTAAACAACACTCCTTGGCACCCAGCAGCCCCTGGGGCCATCTCTGACCTCTTTTCCTCTTCGGCTGGCCCAACTGCAGCCCGCACTTGCCCTGGCAATGAAGATCCTGTCAGTGCAATAACTTTCTCCTGAGTCAGGTGTGTGTAGCCAGGAATTTTCCCGACTCCTGCTACCCGCCTCAATGATGAAAATCCAGGCCAAAATTCCATTTGGTGCATTCCTTGGATTTCTCCATGTGGCTGATAGACTGATAGACCGATGTATGACTACTCAGCAAATGACTGCAGTGCAGCAGTAAAATGTGGTACCCTGGGATATGTTTACACAATAACTGGCTGCTGGCTATTTAAGAATTATATAACAATATTACACTTGTCATAACTGTAAAACAACAGAAAACATGACAAATTTTCAGTGATTTTTGCCACTTGATAATTAAATACTTGAAATGAATTATCTTTAAATACTTGCCTTTATGTTCTGTGATGGAATTAGGAAACATTGTATTCAATGCAGCACACCCTGGAGTTAAGCTAATATCATCAAGAGCAAAAAATGCATTTGATTCTTCCAAGACACTGCCTTGTAGAATAATCTGTCACAAAAGAATATGAGAAACAATTGGTCAAACCTTTATTTCTAACTATCAAGTACTATAAATTGCAAAGTCACCATTTTATAGTACTACTCCTTAAACAAAGAGTTACATTTATGCATCACCTTTATAAATATCCCAAGGTGCTGCTCAGTAAGGAGTCAGTTATTCTCTTCTTTACACTTCTCTTTTATTCACTGTCACCCTTGACCAATAAACCAACAGTGGCTGAGAAGATCAGCTGGCAATCTGCTTTCATGTGTCTGCCAATACTTTCTCTTAAACCAAATCCTTCGGGTTGTATGAGAGGTCCTGTGGTCACTCCACTTCTGGCTTTCTTAGTTATTTTGTTTTTTTGTTCTTCAACTATTATCTTTCTCTTCAGTTTGACATGAAGACCACCTTTACTTTCCTTTCCATTTCCCAGCCTTTAGGATCACATGCACATTACAGCTTAAAGGGCGAGTAAGTGATCTGCTGCCAGAGTGTCTGCCCTACTTCTCTGGAACAATCAGTGCAAGGAGGTGTCCTAGAATGACTTAGGGAAGTTTTATTCTGATTTCCACTCTGTCCTCAGCCCCTTTTTTCATGGACGGAATACTCATTATTTCAGAATGATGGAATTGAGATTGGAGATCCAGTAAGGAATGCAAGCAAGGGCTTAGACCACTGCGTCATCCATTTCAGTTTTCTTTTATGTAGCAACGACAATTTAAGTAGCAGAAACTCAAGCATTTCATTAAAAATCCTTTTTATTTAAAAAGCAAAGCACTGCAGATATTGGAATTCTGAAATTAAAAAACCCAGAAAGTATTGGAAATACTCAGCAGGTCTGACAACATCTGTGGAGACAGAAACAGACATTTTGAGTCAAATAAGATTCTTCTTCGAAACGGAAGGTTGAAATAGGGTGGATTTTATGCTGTTGAAAAGGGGAGGGGGAGGAACAGTAAATGGCAAGGTATGGGAGGTGTAACACCTGCCTTTTACCTCCTCTCTCCTCACTGTCCAGGGCTCAATCTTTACTTATTTCAACTTAGCATAGTTTATTCGCTGCTTATATAGTCTCTACATTAGTGAAACCAATGCAGTTTGGGTTAAAAACAAAAAAACTGCGGATGCTGGAAATCCAAAACAAAAACAGAATTACCTGGAAAAACTCAGCAGGTCTGGCAGCATCGGCGGAGAAGAAAAGTGTTGACGTTTCGAGTCCTCATGACACTTCGACAGAACTAGTTTGGGTGACCACTTTGCAAAACACCTCTGCTCTGTTTGCAAGCGTGGCCTCAAAGTCCCAGTTGCTTGTCATTTAATTCACTACCTTGCTCGCAAGTTCACATCTCCCTCCACAGCCTGCTGCAGTGCTCTAGTGAACTCAATACAAGCTGGAGGAACAGCACTTCATTTTCTGATTAGACAATTTATAGTCTTCTGAACTCAACATTGAGTTCAACTATTTCAGACCGTGAACTCTGTCCCCATTTTGATTCTGTTTTTTTTGGCAATGATCTGAGTCTTGTTTTTCATATTTTTGCTTTCAGATGGGTTTCATTATTCTGCCATTCACACTTACTATGGACAAATGCTTTGTTTCTTCACTATAACCATTACCACTCCCTTTGCCTTTTGTTCTCTCCTGCCTCTACCCTCTCCCAGACCTTTCCTTTGTTTGTCCTCCCTGCCCTCCTTTCAACAGCATAAGACCCACCAAGTTTCTACCTTCCTTTAGTTCTGAAGAGTCATATTTGACTTGAAACATTAACTCTGTTTTTCTCTTCACAAATGCTGCTGAGTACTTCCAGCACTTTCTTTCCTTATCATATTCTCCCATTTCACAATTCGCAAAGGATCAGATGCTATTTCCAATCCATTTGTCCCTTCATTAGTTTCAGTAGCACATTCAACTCATTAAGAATTCAAAACAGGATTCTTTCTTTCTTGCAAAAATGGAACATAGACACGAAGGAACAGAAATAGGTCATTTAGCACCTCAAGCCTATTCTGCCATTCAATGAGATTAGTGAGGAGGTATAACTCAGTGCTAGCACATTTGACTACAGTTTATGAGATCACTGGTTCAAATCCATGATGCTTTCTCTTAAAATTGATATTCAGGACAAAGCAGCCTGTTTGATTAGCCCCATCCACAAATATTTACTCTCTCCACCACTTATGCACAGTGGCAGTAGCATGTGTCATCTATAAGGTACACTGCAAAAACTCGCCAAGGTTCCTTAAACAGCGCCTTCAAACCCCATGACTGCTACCATCTAGAAGGATAAGGGTAACAAATAAATGTGAACACCACCACCTGCAAGTTCCCCTCCAAGCTACACACCACCCTGACTTAGAAATATGTCGCTGGTTCAAAATCCTGGAACTCCCTTCCTAACAGCACTGTGGGTGTACATACTTCACATGGACTGCAGCAGTTCAAGAAAATAGTTCACCACCATCTTCTCAAGGGCAATTAGGGATGGATGGGCAATAAATGCTGGCTTAGCCAGCAATGCCCATATCCCATGAATGAATAATTTTAAAAAATCATCAAAGTAGGCACAAGTCGCATATGCATTTCTCTATCCAATAGCCATAATAGGTGATTCAACCTGTTTTGCTTAGGGGAGATGGTGGTACAGTGGTAATGTCACTAGGCTAGTAATTCACAGACCAAGGCTAATGGTCTGGGGGCACGGGTTCAAATATCACCCTGATAACAGGTGGAATTTAAATTCAATTAATAAAATCTGTAATTGAAAGCTAGTCTCAGTAATGGTGGCCATGAAACTATCATCAATTGTTGTAAAAACACATGGCTGGTTCAGTAATGCTATCACTATAGGGGTCTGTTTGTGGAGCAAGCTGAATGGCCTACTCCTGCCCCTCTGTTTTTATTTCTGATCTGCAATCTTGTGAATGAATTCGTGCAAATACATCTGGGTATAATGAGAGGTTAAAAGAGTT
The DNA here is from genome assembly GCF_017639515.1 of Carcharodon carcharias. Taxonomy (NCBI): domain Eukaryota; kingdom Metazoa; phylum Chordata; class Chondrichthyes; order Lamniformes; family Lamnidae; genus Carcharodon; species Carcharodon carcharias. The sequence goes on from NC_054469.1 coordinate 63,338,591, forward strand.
ATTTTATCATAAACAAAAACTCAAAAAAAATAAAAAGAGTTCAAATGTAGTTCACTCTGCCACTCCTTACATTAATAAGAGAATCCCTGATAGGGAGAGATACACAACTAAAGTCACAGAATAACACTTTTTTTTTGCAAACTGACATGGAGGCCACCATAGTGGAGTAATTGATAAAATTAGTTTATACTCTTAATCCTACACCACAGTCAACTGGAATTTTTACAAGCTAGCCCAACCCAAAAACATTATATTGCTGAAAAAGACACCTGTTGTTGAAGCTTTTCATCTTACACTCATCAGGACAATTCACAACAATATCAAATGTAAAGGGAACAACAATTTATACTGCAATTGTTCTTCCCTTTACATTCTTGCAAATTGTCCTGATGAGTGCATTAGTCAAGTTCCGTACTACCAAACGACTCACTATATTATAATCTTAAAAAACAGACACGTGACTAATGAAAAATTGACCATCACAAGTCCTCACAGCTTGGCTTCCCTAGAATTGATGAGGCCCAGACCTTAGTTAGAAATAACAGATCTACTTAAAAATTAATAGTGATCCAACTATATTTGGAACATAAAGGGCTGAACCTAATTACAATTAAAGATACCACCCCTATACGTAAGAAATTCGTTATGCAGCCCCAAGAAACATTATCAGTTTTGTGAGTAAACATTGGATTTTTGGATTCGCTTAACTCACTTGAACATCTCTCAAGGTAGTAATTCTCTTTTTAACTGGGACAGAGCCATCTGGCTAAAATTGTATTTTTCACTCAGGGATTAAGATAAATGCTACTTTAATAATTTATGGATATCTACTGAAAATATTTTACTGCATAATTGAATTCGGGGGAGATGGGGGCATAGCAATAATGTCACTCGGCTAATAACCCAGAAGCCCATCTCTGGGGTCATGGATTCAAATCCCACAATGGCAGTGGGTGGAGTTATAAATCTGAAATGCAAAGCCAGACTCAGTAATGGTGACCATAAAACTATCATTGATGTCCCGAGTGAAGGGCAGGAGTCCCACCTGCAGCTAATTAATGCTCATTTGAGCATGGAATGGCTGCAGGGGAGATAGTGCCAGCAGGGATGTGTTCCCCACTGACTCTTCGGATGGCACGATGGGAAGGCCCACCATCCGAAATATCCTGGCCTAAGCATAGTTTAACCAGAGCTTTGCATAGAAGGAGCATAACTTCTAATCCTTTATATTCTAGTCCACTAGATATAAAGGGCACTATTTCCATTTGACTATTTTCTGTACATGTTCCTGACATTTTAATGATCTATGGAGTTGAATCCCAAGTCTCTTTGGACCTCCACTGTTTCTAGCCTTTCAGCATTTAGAAAGTATTGCTGCAGGTGAATGCAACAGCCAATCTAACACTCATTAAAAAGTGTGCGGTGGATGACTAGTGAATTTTTGCTGAAATTGATTGAAGGAGGAATGTTGCCCACAACGCTTCAAATGGTTCCATGGGACCTGCACTAGAAGAAATGTGATGTCTCATCCACTAGAGAGCGTTTCTAAAAAAATTCATCTCTTTCTCAATACTGCACTGGACTGTCCTCTTAGATGATGAGCTCAAACCTTTTATGGGGCTGGAACACCAAAGATACTACCAACCGAGCCAAGGTGGCACACAATGCAAATATTTAAAAAACATGTGGAGACACATGCATGAGGGTTGGTATGAACGTATAAAATTTGTGAGCCGTAGCAAGTTGTTAAAATTAGGGATTATAGATAGATAGATGGATAGACAAACAGAAAAAAACAATTTGGTTCATAAAGTCCATTCCACCATATCCCTCAATCTTTCCTCTCTTCAGGAACACCTATACAGTTAGTCATTTGGTAGTACAGAACTTGAGTTTTGCTGAAAAAAGAGACATGGTATTCTTGCGAAGTTTCTTGATGAGTGCAAGGTGAAAAATTTCCACGTCTTTTTTTTCAGCAATACATATACAGCCGTCAGATAAGCACATTTCATTAAAGCAAAATGCTGCGGATGCTGGAGATCTGAAACAAAAACAGAAAATGCTGGAAAAACTCAGCAGGTCTGACAACAGCTGTGGAGAGAAACATACAAAGTTAACATTTTGAGTCCGTATGACTCTTCTTCTGAAGAAGGGCAATAAGCACTCAAAACATTGGGCAGAATTTGCAGAATTTTCCTGCTGGCATGTGGGGATGGAACGTGCACGCCGACGTGTAAAATGTCACCGCTCGATGTCACCGTGCGCCATCGCGATATTTCACTGGGCGGGTGCGCAATGATATCCGACGCACACCTGCCATTAATTAATGGGCCACTTAAGGCGATGATATTTTGGTGCCTGTAAGATCTTCGGGTCGGCGCATGGATGCAATGGGCAGGCAGGTAGGACACATTTGTATAAACCTCATCCACGGGCGGGATAAGAGGTGTCAGTGGGTCGCGAGTGTGATCTGTCAAATTTTTATTTTTTCAAAGTTACTGATACTTGCCTGTGTGATCTGCAATACTTCAAAATGCATATCAGCTGCTTGGATTGGACTCTCAAGCTTCAGGTCAGCACTCTGCAGTGAACAATCATTTTTGGACCTGCAGGTTTCAGGAAGCCTTCGCTTATGGGAATGGGAGTTGAACTCTCCGCTGGAGGCACCTCCTCTGAGGAGGAAGAGAGAGCTAGAAGGGGGAGGAGGCCAGGAGTGTACATTCAGCCTCCAGGGGAGCCACCTTTGGGAGGACAGGCGCAGGCAAAAGGGGCTCAGAGCCAAGAGGTAGGCCAAGGTGGACAGGGCCGCAGAAGATGCCACTATCCTGCTGCCAGGGTACACAGGCAGTGAACAGCTACCTCAATATGTCTGAGGTGCAGTGTCGAAGGAGGCTCTGTCTCTCAAGGGAGACAGTCAACTATATCTGTCAGATGATTGGGCCTGAGATCTCCACTAACTATATGGGTGGACACCCCATACCAACGGCTCTAAAGGTCACAGCTGCCCTCAACTTCTATTCCTTTGGCTCCTTCCAGGGCTCGGTGGGTGATCTTTGCAGTGTCTCCCAATCAGCTGTTTGTGCTTGTTTCAAGCAGGTTACAGATGCTCTGTTCAGGCGTGCATTGACTTTCATCCACTTCTGTTGGGACCAGGCCAGCCAGGCTGAATGAGCCAGAGGCTTTGCGGCCATTGCTGGCTTCCCCTGCGTCCAGGGTGCAATAGGCTGCACACATGTGGCCATCAAGGCGCCAGCAATTGAGCCCAGTGCCTTCGTTAACAGGAAGGGCTTCCACTCCATGAACGTGTAGGTAGTGTGTGATCACAGGATGCTGATTCTACAAGTCTGTGCAAGGTACCCAGGCAGCTCCCACAACACCTACATTCTCAGACACTCCCAGTTGCCGGGGTTCTTCAGTGCTCCGGCTCGGCTGGATGGTTGGCTGCTGAGTGACAAGGGCTATCCCCTCGAAGGTGGCTCATGACGCCTCTCCACCATCCAAGAACAGAAGCTGAGCAGCGGTACAATAGGAGCCACACCTCCACAAGGGCTGTGGTGGAGAGAACCATCGGTCTTCTCAAGATGCACTTCCAATGCCTGGTCCACTCAGGGGGCGCACTCCAATACACCACAGATTATGTGTCAGTGATGGTGGTTGCATGCTGCGCTCTCCACAATCTTGCTCTGGAAAGGGGGGATGCAGTGGACAATAAAGTTGTCGACGCAGTGGCTGTGGCTGCACACGATGAGTCCAGCAGTGAGTCCAAGGATGAGCACGCACAGGGAAATGCTGAGGGGTTAGACACTGACCCAGGCATACTCCAGGGAGGCAGGGACACCCGGGAGTCTTTAATCCAAAGAACCTTCAGCTAGCACACCGCAGATGGGCCACCAGGATAAGCCTGGGCTGCAGGCTCCATACCCGAAACCCGAGTGCTAAATCTGCCTGGATAGGAACATTAACTAAGGGCCTTGTTAATAAAGATGAATGTCCCACAAATCACTCATAACATTATTGGTAACCATCCACCTGCAGAAGAAAAGAGGTACCCGCAGCCATGGTGACATGTCTGAAAAGGAACTTAAGAAAACAAAATGACAAAAGTGTTAAACATCACAGCAGCTCATAAAGACCTCTTTGCAGGCCAATACAAAAGCACCAGTGATAAACCCATGGTGTGCCTAAGGTGCCTTACGTTTACGTTTCGGGTGCTATGTCTAGGTGCTGCCCCTTCATTGGGATTGGCATCTGAACCAGCCTGCTCACTCTGCTATCCTGTTGGCCTCGCTGACCTTGGCAGATATCCTCTGGCCCATGGAACCTGTGCTGGCCCCGCCTGAGAGGGAGCTGCCAGTTCCACAGCTGGCATCTCGCCAGTCGTTGCAGCCTCACTGGATGCAATGAGCACTGGCAGAGGGGTGGAGGAGCTGCTGTCCTCATCTGGAATGCCCTGAGAGGAACCTGCAGAGATGACAGGCAGCTGCTGCGGCACGTGAAGTTGCTTCAGACCTCCCTGCTCACCATGGACGGATGAGCACCGAGCTGGGAAACTTGGTGCCCAGACCATCTCCCACACTGGCACTAACCAGCTGAGGTTAATGCCGATGTGAGGCTTGCTGGACTGAGTGCATCCCCAAGAAGCCCTGATTGGTTTCCTGGAGGAGCATCTCCATGAGAGTCACCACTCTCTCCACGGAGGATGCAAGGCGAGATAGATAGGTTCTTGATTGGTATGGGGATCAAAGGTTACGGGGAGAAAGCGGGAGAATGGGGTTGAGAAACTTATCAGCCATGATTGAATAGCGGAGCAAACTCGATGGGCCAAATGGCCTAATTTCTTCTCCTATGTCTTATGGGGCTTGGCCATGAGACTCATTGCATTGGCGATGGTCTGCGTGGGTTCCTCCACGATGGAAACCAAGCCAAGCATAGCCTCATGTTCTCCACCAGATGCTCCTGCACATGCTCCTGAAGGGCAAGAGATTTAGGGGGCATGTGAGGAAAAACCTTTTTACCCAGAGGGTGGTGATAGTCTGCTCTGCCTGGGAGGGTGGTGGAAGTAGGTTGCCTCACATCCTTTAAAAAGTACCTGGATGAGCACTTGGCACATCGTAACATTCAGGGCTATGGGCCAAGTGCTGGTAAATGGGATTAGACAGGTAGGTCAGGTGTTTCTCACGTGTTGGTGCAGACTTGATGGGCCAAAGGGCCTCTTCTGCACTGTGTGATTCTGCGATTCTGTAAAAAAGATGCCAGGCCTGTCCCAACCCCCTCACCCCTTGGCCTACATCACATTTGGCACCATATGGTCTAACCTTCCACAGCAAGGAGACACAAGCACATGGAGTGCGGAGGCTAGCAGATCATTCGGTGCCAACGCCACCTTGAAGCTCCCCTCCCAGCATGTCAGCACCCTGACTTTGACATGACCTGGAGTTCCAGCACTGCGCCTAGGTGCAGATCCTCCAGGTTACCCCCAAAACAGTAATGTGGGTCTCAGTGTACCACATGCTGCGGGGGCAGAACCCATCTCATCACCACCCTCTCAGGGTGACCTCGGCATGGCCCACCCAGCGAAGGACACATGCCACCAATGATTCAATGTAGTAACTACACTCAGACTGAGTGGAGGCACCAGGGGTGAAAGCCTACCTGCTGAGTTAAGTGACCAATGCCAACATGGTACTCACCCTTCCCGAGTGCACCAGGTTGTTGAAATGCTTGTGACACTGGATCCACATGCATCGCACCATGTTGCAGGAGCTCACGACCTCTGTCACCTCCTCCCAGGCACTTTTGGTCATGTTGGGGGGGCCTCCTGCTCCGGTCCTGGGGTACGAGGACCTCCCGTCCGTGCTGCCACCACCTCATCCAAAAAGCGAGGGGCACAGTGCCCCCCTGCCCTATCCTCCTGCCTGGCCTGCTCACCAGCAGCGCTCTGGGGAGCCCTTCCACTGGCCATGATTCGCAGCCTTTGAAAGGCTGCAGCAACACAGGCCGGCGGGTCGCCATTGGACACGGTGGTCATTGCAGTCCCACAGCCGCCCGCCCCCTCCTGCTGTCCTCGGGAGCTGTGATTCACGCTGGGCAGGCTTTAATTGGCTCATCCGCATTAAATGGTGGTGTGGGCCCGATCGTGGGCGGCGATCGGTTCCGCGCCCACGCCCGCCCGCTCCCACATCGCCTGCCCAACAGGCAGATAATTCTGCCCATTAACTTTGTTTTTCGCTCTCCACAGATGCTGTCAGACCTGCTGAGTTTTTCCAGCATTTTCTGTTATTGTTTGAAGCACATTTCATTGTCTGCTTCAATGGCCTTGCCTGGTACTTTATTCGACAGCTCTATTATATTTTGTTTCTTGCTCCTAAATTCCTCACTTTTGACCCGAACAAATAAAACAAAGTTCAGATTTCCCAGGACAGTAAATGCAGTAGCAGTTATAAATAACTAAAAGTTCTAGTTATTCTTATGTTAGTTTCTCGCCACTTTGGTCTCCTCACCTGGAAAGGTGTCATGGTCTCTGCTCCACTGGGTACCACCGAAATCTCTAATTTTGTCCAACCTTTGCTGGTTGGCGTAGTAAGGTCAGCAGCTCTTTTCATATGCCCTCCAGCTGTGGTCCTTGTATATACTGACATGTTAACTCCTTCTGTCATCTGGTACCAGAACCTTATCTGGTTCAAAATGAAAGAGAATACTTTGAATAAATAACTAAGTTAAAACATAAATTAAATTCACTGTGTACAGGAACATTGTAAAATTCCTGATCCAGGTCTGAATCCCTGGGGTAATAGCTTCTGCAATTAATGATACACTGGGAACAGTTGTTACAAAGGAATGTCCTCACTTGTGAATCCAAGCAAACTACACCAGGGCCAAAATTTTCCTGCATCGGGCAGGCTCGAGGGCAGCGGGAGCAGGCGGGGGCAGCGGGAGCGGGCGGGGGCGGCAGGAGCAGACGGGGGCAGCGAGAGTGGGCGGGGGCAGCAGGAGCAGGCTCGGGAGCAGCGGGAGCGGGCAGGGGCAGCGGGAGCAGGCGGGGGCAGCAGGAGTGGGCGGGGGCAGCAGGAGCAGGCGGGGGCAGCGGGAACAGGCGGGGGCAGCGGGAGCAGGCGGGGGCAGCGGGAGTGGGCGGGGGCAGCGGGAGCGGGCGGGGGCAGCGGGAGCAGTTTCGGGAGCAGTGGGAGCAGGCGGGGGCAGCGGGAGCAGGCTTGGGAGCAGCGGGAGCGGGCAGGGGCAGCGGGAGCAGGCTCGGGAGCAGCGGGAGCGGGCAGGGGCAGCGGGAGCAGGCGGGGGCAGCAGGAGCAGGCGGGAGCAGCAGGAGCAGGCGGGGGCAGCGGGAGCGGCCAGGGGCAGCGGGAGCAGGCGGGGGCAGCGGGAGCAGGCGGGGGCAGCGGGAGCAGGCGGGAGCAGCAGAAGCAGGCAGGGGCAGTCGCAGAGCCAACCACCACCCACAATCGGCTCCGCACCACCATTTTATGCAGTGTAAGCTTGAAATGAATTACTTAGTTAACGTCCTTAATAGGCCTTCAATTATCGGTGGGTGCGCAGCTGATTCTGCTGCACGCCTGCCGTGCGAAACTTGGCAAAACAGCACGATGACGTTGGGATGCACGCCCGACATCATCGTGTGTTATTTTACACACAGGCGTGTGAGGCCTACCCCCGCATGCCAACTGAAAAATCCTGGCCCAGGTCACTAACTGATCATTGATCAGAGGTGTTCTGTTCAGTCCGCAAGCATAACCCAAGCCTCCATTGGTCTGAATTCTCCACCTCGCTCTCACTTTGACCTTTTTGTCCTTGGCCAACTGTAGCATTGCAATGAAGCTTACCCAAGTTCAAGGATCAGATCTCTCTCATCTTTCAATTAAGCTATTTACATTCTTCCAGGCTCGACGCTGAGTTCAACAATTTCAGACCATAATCTCTGCCTCCATTTTGTTTCCTTTTATTTATTCTTGTTTTAGCTTTTGGATGACAGTTGTTTATCGTTCACATCTCCTCTAGGCGCATCATTTTATGGCTCTCCGTCATAGCAAGCATCCCAGACATGGACAGAAATTCTAAGTCCTGCCCCGAATACAGCATTTCCTATTTTAGTGGGGGTGGGGTTGGAGTTGGGCTGCGATTCACCCATGCATGGTTTACAGAGTAGGATGGCCATTTAAGTCCCCAGCTGCCTCCACTGAAGTGGGATTTTGGCAGGTCAGGAACGTGAACCCCCAAGTATGCAGATTAGACCAGGTAAGAGCAGGTTTGAACTTGGTGGATTCATTTGGATAGCCAGGGTATCTGTTTGGAGAAGGAAGGTACCCCTTTGGATAGGATCCCAGGACATCTTTGGGAGAAGTAGGATTGTTAAAAGTAAACGTAATTGTGTGCGAAATGTGCATAAACTGAGTGGAACTGCCAAAGCTGTCAATTAAATGTTAAAAAACTGTCAAGTTGTCAAGAGACTATCAAAGAACTGTCAAAGGAAACTAGGTGAGTTGACATGGAGGGGTAAGGGCAAATGTTGGTGAGTGGAGGGTGTGGGTTGGTATGAGTTGACACTAAGTTGGCAAAACAGCTATGAAGGGCCATAGGGATGGGGGTCATAGGGGTACTAGGGGCATGGTGGGAATGTAGTGCCCCGATCAGTTCCGCGCCACCATTTTATACGTGGGCAGGCCAATTAAGGCCCACCCGACGTGACGCGCGCCTGGAAGTGCTCAGTGCTCCCTGTGCAGGCGGGCAGGGGGTGGGGGGGGGGGGGGGGGGGGGGGGGGGGGGGGGGGGGGTGGGGGGGGGTGATGGTAGGTGGGGGGTGGTGGTGGGTTCCCTGAGTTAGGGCCTGCACTCTGTGCCTCAGGGAGATTAATTTAAGTTCCAAAAATTTTAATAAAGGAAAAATTTTTATTAAGACAGTGCCACATAAGCTGGGCCATGTCAATGAACTTTATTGAAAAAATTTATTTAATTTATAAAGCCTTCATGAAACCTCATGCTTCTGTAATGTGCCCCTAACCACCCCGCCCCCGCTCACCGAGCGGAAGATTCAGCCCTATGCGTCGAGAAGTAGGTTCTGAGAATGAGTGCCAGACAATATATTTCAGCAGGTATGTGATAATATGGTAACATTAATTTTATATCATAATGAGCATTCGGCTTACATTGTCAACCTACACTTGCTAAACTTAATTTTATTCTGTAAAACTGCAAAGAGCTCACTTCCCCACAATCTTTCTTACAATTGTACATGTGCAGCATACAAACAAACTTTTAATTTGGATTTTTTTTTGTATAGAAGTCATTTTTGTAGATATCATTTAAGTCCATGTTACACTTTTTCTGCAGTATGAGATTGAGCTGGAGAGAATTAATATAGATCACTGAACATACACAACGCAATGTGAAATTGGACTTAAATAACAGCAAAACCAAGAAAAAACATTTGCAAGTTTTGATTGAAAATTACTTCTAACATCACAAGATATAATTTGAAACTGGTTACAAAAATATTAGCTACAGAATATTATAGAATGTTCTTACTTTGTCAATTCTATGTTTCATCAACTTCAGATGAAGCACACCACTTTATTTAGCAGAAAGCTTTTAATGTTTGAGAAAATGGAAAGCTCCATTAGTGAAAACTTCTAGAATTCCTACAGCCAATGTTATTCAAAACTGTTTTGTTAATAAGATGGAATTTAAAAAGGAAAGCATTTCATGTACTGTACATATCAGATTGCACAGCTTCATCTTTCAATACTAATAAGATTGGCATGCTCGCATTCACATTTACTGTTCTTGAGACATAACTTACAAGGAATAAAGCTTAGTCTCTTGATGGTAGATGACATCCATGTGCCAGTCAAGTGTTTGAAGAAAGATTATGGGTAAGGTCAAATAAGCCATGATTTACAACATGGCTGCACAGATACCTTGTGCTAAGTCAAAGGGTGGGATTTTCTGCACCCGCCCGATGTGGGAATCATCGCGGTTGGGACGGAAAATTTGATGGACCAGCAAAAGGTCCGTTGACTTCAGGCAGGAATTTCCAGGGCCCAAAATCCAGCCCTTAAAATATCAAACAAAAAGAATCCTGCAATTTGACACAAGTTCAGCAAATGTAGTCCAAAGCTGGTATCTATAGGGAGCCATATGGCCAGGCCAAACCCTTCCCTGGGCACAGTAGTTTATATTTAAAAATTCTAACACTAGGGGTTATGTTACATGTGCAGTCAAATATCCTTCATCTTAGAAGTAGTGAGAACGAGTGTGTCGAAGGATGTCTATAATGTACTGCTGAGGACAGCCATCCTTCTTGCACATGTTCAACAATCCTTTTGTACAGCATGTACTTACTCATAAAGCAGCTAAAGTTTTAATAATTATTTTAAAATCTAGAAGCCTCTGATTACTTATATAACGCCTTTTGTGTTTAGGCCTTGAAATGGAGATAGGGCGGGAGAGTGGGGTTGAGGTAGAAGAGCAGCCATGATCATACTGAATAGCGGAGCAGACTCAAGGGGCTATATTGCCTACTCCTGCCCTTATGTTCTTAGGTTCATGTGTTCTTAAATCATATTGGGGGAAATGGTACAGAATTCTGTCTCAAAGCCCTCTCAAGGGGTTGACCCTTCTGCTAAAACAATAGAAAACGGAACTTCATAATTTCAATGTCATTATTTTTTCTTTCCGATCAGATGGCCACTGTAGTATAATCATGTAAAGTGTAGTATAATATTAGATGCCCTGGAGTGGCTTTAAGGTTATAATCCCATGCATAAAATCCCACATGTAAAAATATTGCATATAGGAAGGAAATTAGGCAACGTGCACACTTCATGAATGTTACTGAAATAGCTAAGGATGAAATTGAAAGAGATGCTAGTGTCTTAGTAAACTCAATGCCACTGATGGCTTTTGCCTCCTGCAACATCTGTATCTCTGACAAACTTCAACATCCCACCTTTTCCCAACTGTGTATTCTTTCCATGTGGTGCTGTGGCACAAATCTTAAAAGAAATAGAGGGATTCTTTTTGCAGATAAACAAGGGTGAAACATGAAAACAGTAGAAAAATATGAAAAAGAGAAATTAAAATAGAAATGAACAGGTACAGTAGGAGAGGAAATTAAGGAGAAGAGTAAGGGTAGTGGCAATGTGAACTTTACAGGCATGTTTGTTTGCAGACTGATAACTAGAGGGGCCTGAAAGGCAATGGAAATTATTTGGTGCAGGGCAACCTGAAGAAGATTGCCCCAATGCATATAGCCACTCTAAATGTAAATTAGCTACAGTGTGCTGGAAGGATACTGCATTTGTACAACAGGTTTGTTGGCATTTCATTTTATAATAGACCATGGTAAACACACCTTCATCCCACGAAACACATTTATCTCCATTAGAAAAATAGATCGCAAAGTTCCTTGGGGATCCTTCAGCTCTGCCTTATAATTTGACATAAAATAAGCCAATGGATAAACTCCTGCCAATGTAACGGCAGCTGCACCGGAGAAAACCCATGAGAACTCATCCCCATATCCAATATAATCATGAGCTGGGGAACAAGGCCTGTGGTACCAGAAAACAGAACAATGGCAAGAGATATGAGAGATAGGCCCTCACCAACAGCTGCTCTAAAATCAGTGAGGGCTAGTTTAAGCTAACAAACTCTTCAAAATTCTACTTGTTGCTGTATGCTGGTTTGTTAATTATTCTGTTTGAGTGTCTTGGTGCACCTTAATTGCTTGTGTAATTTGTTTTAGTTTCTTCTCATCAGGCTTCATATTTAAACAAACTGCATCCTAGAAATGACTGATACATAATTACCTGACATGGAAGACCCTTGGCTAATTGGTTCTTTAAAATAGGACTGCCAAGTTGAATTGTATTCTTTGCTTTATGTTCTGAGGTTGCTTTGAAATAGATGAACATTCCTACCATTTAAGAGAATACAGAAATAATTATTCAATTGCTTCATTTCAAAATCATTCCATTTGTATAGCATAAATTTAAAAATCACGTTTCAAATCCTCGATTTGACATGCTGCAGGATGAATTCTATTTACTTAGTATTTAGTGAATTAACATGATCCACTGCCAAGAACAAAATCATTTCCCTTTCTTGAGTCAACATGGGTTTATGAAAGGGAAATCACATTTGACAAGCCTATTGGAGATTTTTGAGGATGTAACTGCAGAATGGACAAGGGAGAACTAGTGGATAGAGTATATTTGGCTTTTCAGAAAGCTTTCAATAAGATCCCACACAAGGTGGAATCATCCCAGATTTGCAGTAAGTGCAGTAGTGGGTGGGAAAAATGGTGTTTTACCGCAATGGCGGCTTCTCACGCTGTATTGCCCTAATCCTGCCACATTAATTGTGCATTCCCAGAAAACGCACCATTTCGATGGCAGGTGAGCTCTCAATCACCCACCTCACTGATTCCTCACACCGGCCACCATATTTAAAGTGCAGCCGTGAGCACACCTCTCAGTGCTTCCAGCCCAGGTGGGCACTGGTGAAGACATGGCTCCAAAAGGACATAAGAACATAAGAAATAGGAACAGGAGTAGACCATTCAGCCCCTCGAGCCTGTTCCACCATTCAATAAGATCATGGCTGATCATCTTGCGTTTCTATTTCTATGTTTTCCCTTCTAACCCTGATAACCTTTGATTTCCTTGTCTAACAAGAACCTATCTAGCTCTGCCTTAAAAATATTCAATGACCCCCACCTCCATCAGCTTCTGAGGCAGAGAATTCCAAAGTTTCACAACCTCTGAAAGAAAAATATTCCCCTCATCTCTTTCCTGAAAGGGCGTCTGCTAATTTTAAAACTGTGCCCCCTAGTTCTGGACTCACCCACAAGAAGAAACATCCTCTCGATGTCCACCTTGTCAAGGCTGTTTAGGATCTTGTAACTGCAATCAAATCACCCTTCACTCTTCTAAACTCCAGTGGAAACAAGCTCAGTTCGTCCAACCTTTCATCATAAGACAACCCACTCATTCCAGGTATCAATCTAGTAAACCTCCTTTGAAATGCCTCCAATGCATTTACATCCTTCCTTAAATAAGGAGACCAAAACGCACACAATATTCGAGGTGTGGTCTCACCAGTGCCCTGTATAACTGAAGCATAACATCCTTACTTTTATGTTCAATCCCTCTCGTAATAAAGGACAGCATTCCATTAGCCTTCTTAATTATTTGCTGTACCTGCAAACTAACTTTTTGTGACTCATGTACTAGAACACCTAGATCCCTCTGCACCTCAGAATTATGCAGCCATTCTCCATTTAAGTAATACTCTGCTTTTTTATTCTTTCTGCCAAAGTGAACAACTTCACATTTTCCCACAATAAACTTCATTTGCCAGATCAGACCCCTATGGGAATCCACTTGTCACATCCTGCCAATCAGAAAAAGACCCATTTACACGAACATGCTGCTCTAAGAAACTATCTTGAGAGCATTTTAAGAACTCATCCAAGCTACTATTGCCAATCTAATTTTTCCAGTTTATGTGTAGATTAAAATCGCCCATAATTATTGCCATCCCTTTATCACAAGCACACAATATTTTCTCTTGAATATTTTGTCCTATACTATGGCTACTATTAGGGGGCCTGCAGACCACTCCCACTAATTATTTATTTTCCCTAATGTTCCTCATCTCCACCCAAACAGTGGATCTCCTCAATCAACGCCTTCTCTAACTATTGCAATGCCCTGTTTGATTAACAGTGCTACCCCTCCACCTTTATCTAGCTTCCTATTCTTCTGGAATGTCATGTACCCTTCAATATTAAGGACCCAGTCTTTGTCATCCTGCAGCCACATCAGATCATAGATATTTACTTCAATGTGGGCCATCAGTTCATTTACTTTGTTATGTATGCTATGTGCATTCAGATAGAGAGCCTTCAGTTTTGTCTTTTTGTTACCTTTGTAACATCTAGCCTTGGCTGCAGACATATTCTTAGGTTTTTTTCTCATTGTCCCTTCCTGCCACTCTCTGACCCTCATTTCTCATATTACTACTTTGCTCTCCTGTCTTGACTCTACACCTTGAATTTTTATCTCTATCCAAGCTTGATCCCTCACTCCTCTTGTTTAGTTTAAAGCTCTCCCTACTTCACTAGTTATGCGATTTGCAAGGACACTCATCCCAGCATGGTTCAGGTGTTAACCATCCCAATGGTACAGCCCCCACTTTCCCCAGTACTGATGCCAGTGCCCCACAAACAGGAACCCACTTCTCCCACACCAGTCTTTGAGCCATGCATTCGTCTCTCTAACCTTATTTGTCCTATGCCAATTTGCACATGGCTCAGCTAATAATCCAGAGATTATTTCCTGTGAGGTTCTGCTTCTTAATTTGGTACCTAGCTCCTCATACTGACTTTGCAGAACTGCTTTCCCAGTTCTACCAATGTCATTGGTACCTACATGGACCACGACATCTGATCCTCCCCCTCCCACTGCAAGTTCCTCTCCAGCTCTGAGCTGATGTCCTAAACCTTGGCACCGGGCAGGCAACACCGCCATCTGGACTCTGGCTCTGCTGCAGAGAACAGTATCAATCCCCCTCCCCATACTATCCCTTATTACTACTATATTCCTTTTTGCTCATCCCACTTGAATGGCTTCCTGTACCACAGTGCCATGGCCAGTCAGCTCATCCACCATGCAGACTTCGCTTTCATCCACACAGGTTGTGAGCACCTTAAACCTGTTTGACAATTGCAAGGTTTGAGGCTCCTCCACTACTGTCTGCTCAGCCCCATTACCTGCCTCACTGACAGTCACATCCTCCTCTCCTTCACTGCTGACCAAAACAGATGACCCTCTTCTAAGAGGTGTTACTGTCTTCTGGAACAAAGTATCCAGGTATTTCTTCCCCTTCCCTTATGTTGCACAGTGTCTGCATTTCGGCTTCTAGATCAATAACCCTGATCCAGAATTCCTCAAGCTGCTTACACTTCTTACAGACGTGTTTGTCATGGATCATCTTGGTGTCCAAATGCACCCACATCCCACAGCTACAGCGGAATGCCTGTCCCATCATTTCACTTACACTATTTAATTTATTTTAATTATTTTCTTCCTATGTTTGCTACAATTTACTGTGCTTACTGAAGGTTAGTACCATTGACAATTAAGATTATATGTTTCTTAACTACAAAGTATGTCTTTGCGCTCTTTTGTCCTGTGTCTCCGCTCTCTTTGCGCTTTTACCTCATCTCCGCTCAACTCGCACTCTTTTATCCTGTGTCTCCGCTCACATTACGCTCTTGTATCCTGTGTCTCCGCCATTTTCTTCACGCTCTTTTAAGCCAAAAAGATTGCAGCCCTCCGATTCAGTGACACTTCCCTGGTTTGCCTTCTGGGCACTGTGATGTCCTCTACCCCCACTCTGGCCACAGGAGGCCCATCAGTGTCACCACTCTGGCTTGGGAAGTGGTGGCAGAGGTGGTCAATGCCAATGCTGCACAGAAGAGGTTGGCTATCCCAGTGCAGACAGAGGATGAATGATCTTCAAGGGAAGGCAACCATCACATTGCTCTAAACTCACATTCACAAGCCCATCACACATTCACTGGCACTTCACTCACTGCCTACTCAAGGGACATCGCCACTCACTCTCTCACACACACCCTCACATGTCCATCTGGCCTCATCTCCTCTGGTGACTGCCTCCTCAGCCCTCACCATCTTGAGGCCACTTGCACAGATCAACATGTGCCCACACAAACACCCTGGGATACCACCCCCCCCCCACCTTCCCCATTAATTCCCTAGCCCTGCAGCCTCTTCCCTTGCCTGAGGCCACTTCTCCCCCTTCCCCAAGCAAGCCATAGCCCTGCATCCGTTGAAAAACCACCCCCGCCTTACAGCTGATGTGGTAAATAGAGACCTGCCTCTGAGTCCTCCTAAATGTGATGTTGTGCTGCCTATGAAGCCTGGCGCTGATGGCCATTAGTGCTGCCTGATGCAAAGTAGGCAAACAAATCTCGAAGTCCCGCAAATCACGTCCGCGTGAGTGCTCAGACGATTCAGTGTGGGGAGATGATTCAGGCAGGCTGGCTTTATAATGATATGTAGATATATTAAACTGAAATTCCCAATGTCCGATGGCAGAAATGCGGGTCGGCATTGATGGACTGAGCGGATGATCACAAACCGGTTTCATGACATTGTGAAACCAATTTTTGGCCTTCTCGACATATTGTTTGCTCACGCCAGCAAACACACCCGATGCCAACAGGCAAGGAAACCTCCGCCCAAGAGGTTAGTAAACAAAATTAGAGCATATGGGATTGAGGGTTGGCAGGCTGTGACTAGACGGGTACCGCAAAGATCTTGTGCTTGGGCCCCAGTTATTCACAATCTATATCAATGCTATGGATATGAGGACTATAAGTAATATTTCCAAGTTTGACTCAAAACTAGTCGGGAATGTGAGTTGTGAGGATATAAAGAAGCTCCAAGAGAATTTAGACAGGCTAAGTGAGTGGACAAAAACATGGCAGATGGAATATAATGCGGAAAAATGTGAAGTTATCCACTTTGGTAGGAGAAACAGAGGGCAACATTTTACCCCATTGGGGAGGAAGTGCGGGAGCAGGCGCGGGCAGGCGGGCTTCCGATCAGTACCCCCTGGTTAGGGGCACACCGCCATTCTATGTGGCTGGGCCAATTAAGGCCAGCCCAGTGTGACGTCCACCAGGAAGCGCTATGTGCAGGCGTGAGGGGATTCCCTCAGCCGGGAGTGCGCTCTTTCACGCATGTGCACAAAAGAGCGCACTAATCTCCCTGAGGCTAAGTGCTGCTTCAGGGAGATTGGCTCTGATTTAAAACTTTCAATAAAGATGATTAAAAAATTTCTCTGCCATGTCCCCTCACTTGACACTGTCACATGAGTTGGGACATGTCCATAACTTTTATTTAAACGTTTAATAAAAATTTAAATACCCTCACGAAACTACATCCCGCCCGTGGATGAGGCTTCATGCTTTTTCCGAGGCCCGCCTAGGCTTCCGGTCTGCCTGCTTACCTTAAGGTTGGACAGGCAGGTCCATCAGTCATGTTAATTAGTTTTTTTTAATGGCCTTAATAGGCTGTTGACAGTTCAGCGGGCATGCAGCAGATTCAGCTGCGTGCCCGCTGAACTGAAAATCTAAATGATGTGGGGTGACGTCGTGACACACGCCCGATGTATCCCTGCATCATTTTACGCGCCGGCAAGCGAGCCCTGCTCCCGCTGGTTGACTGGAAAAACCTGCCCAGAAATGCACAGCAGTTCTTAACTGGTGAGAGATTAGGAAGAGGGGAGGTGATGGTGTAGTGGTACTGTCACTAGGCTAGTAATCCAGAGACCCAGGGTGATGCTTTGGGGACCTGGGTTCAAATCCTGCCATGGCAGATGGTGGAATTTGGGATGTGAGGGAAAACTTTTTTACCCAGAGGGTGATGACAGTCTGGAATGTGCTGCCTGGGAGGGTGGTGGAGGCAGGTTGCCTCACATCCTTTAAAAAGTACCTGGATGAGCACTTGGCACATTCAAGGCTATGGGCCAAGTGCTGGTAAATGGGATTAGGTAGGTAGGTCAGGTGTTTCTCACGTGTCGGTGCAGACTCGATGGGCCAAAGGGCCTCTTCTGCAACAGGCAATTAGGAAGGCAAATGGTATGCTGATCTTTATTGCTAGTGGATTTGAATACAGAAACAATGGTGCCTCACTGCAATTGTATAGAACCTTGATGAGACTGCATCCAGTGTGTCATGCACAGTTTTGGTCTCCTCATCAAGATATTCTTATGACTGAGGGAATGCAGCGAAGGTTCACCAGACTGATCCCTGGAATGGCATGTTTGCCCTAAGAGGATAAATTGAGGAGACTGGGCCTGTATTTAGAGTTTAGAAGAGTGCAAGGTGATCTTATTGAAACATGCGGAAGTCTTACGGGGCTCAATAGAGTAGATGCAGGAGGGATGTTTCCCCTGGCTGGGAGTATATAGAACTAGGGTACACAGTCTCCGAATAAAGGGTAGGCAATATAGCACTGAGATGAGGAGGAATTTCTTCAATTAGAGGGTGTGAATCTTTGGAATTCTCAACCCCAGAGGGCTGTGGAGGCTCAGTTATTGAATGAGTTCAAGGTAGAGATCAATAGATTTCTAGAAATTATAGATATTAAGGGATATGGGAATAGTGCAGGAAAATGGCATTGAAGTAGAAAATCAGGGGGCTGAAAGGCCTACTCCTATGCTCCTAAAATGTCAGGAACACACAAACCTACAAACATGGAGCAGGAGTAGCCATTCAGCCCCTCAAGCCTGCTCTGCCATTTAATAAGGTCATGGCCGATCTGATAGTAACTTCAAATCTGTGTCCTACCTACCCCTGATAACCTATCACCCCTTGCTTACCCAGAATCTATCCACCTCTGCCTTAAAAATATTCAAAGACCTTGCTTCCACCACTTTTTCAGGAAGAGATTTCCAAAGACTCACAGCCCATTGAGTGAAAAAATTTCGCCTCATCTCTGTTTCAAATGGGTGAGCCCTTACTTTTAAACAGTGACTCCTAGTTCTAGATTCTCCCACAAGAGGAAACATCCTTTCCACATCCACCCTGTCAAGACCCCTCAGGATCTTATATGGTTCAATGAAGTTGCCGCTTACTTTTCTAAACTCCAGCGGACACAAGCCTAGCCTGTCCAACCTTTCCTCATAAGACAACCTGCCCATTCCAGGTATTAATCTGGTAAACCTTCTCTGAACTGCTTCCAACACATTTACATCCTTCTTTAAATAAGGTGAAGAATACAATACAGAGTACTCCAAGTGTGGTCTCACTAGCGCTCTGTACAACTGAAGCATAACATCCCTATTTTTGTATTTAATTCCCCTCGCATTAAATGATAACATTCTATTAGTTTCCTTAATTACTTGCTGTACTTGCGTACTAGCCTTTTGTGATTCATGCACTAGGACACCCAGATCCCTCCATCTCAGGGCTCTGCAATCTCTCACCACTTAGATAATAAGCTTCTCTTTTATTCTTCCTGCCAAAATAGATAATTTCACATTTTCCCACATTATATTCCATCTGCCAGATCTTTGCCCACTTACTTAACCTATCTATATCTGTTTGTAGCCCCTTTATGTCCTCTTCACAACTCACTTTCCTACCTGTCTTTGTGTCATCTGCAAATTTGGCAACCATGCTTTCAATGCCTTCATCCAAGTAATTTATATAAATTGTAAACATTTGAAGTCCCAGCACTGATCCATCTGGCACACCACTCATTACATCTTGCCAACCTGAAAAAGATCAATTTATGCCTACTCTCTGCTTCTTGTTAGCCAGCCAATCTTTTATCCGTGACAATATGTTACCCCCTATGCCATGAGCTTTTATTTTCCACAATATCCTTTAATGTGATACTTTATCAATTGCCTTCTGGAAATCTAAGTACAGTACATCCACTGGTTTGCCTTTATCCACAGCACATGTTACTTCCTCAAAGAACTCCAATAAGTTGGTTAAACACGATTTCCTTTCACAAAACCATGTTGACTCTGCCTGATGACCTTGAGCTTATCCAAGTGCCCTGCTATAGCTTCCTTCATAAGAGCTTCTAACATTTTCCCTACAACAGATGTTAAGCTAACTGGCCTGTATTTTCCCACTTTCTGTCTCACTCCCTTTTTGAATAATGGAGTTACATTTGCTATCTTCCAAACTAATGGGACCTTCCCTGAATCTAGGAAGTTTTGGAAAATTAAAACCAATGCATCAGCTATCTCACTAAACACTTCTTTTAAGACTCTACGATGAAGTCCATCAGGACCCGGGCTTTTGTCAGCCCGCAGCTCCAACAATTTACTCAGTACCACTTCTCTGGTGACTGTAATTTTCCTGACTTCCTCCCCCACTTCCATTTCCTGGTTTATAGCTAGTTTATAGCTACTTTTGGGATGAGATAATATTAGAACAAAAGCAGACATTACCTTATAATATTAATATTAATGGACTTCCAAATGCTATGCCATTTGTTCTACTTACACATGCATGTAAATGTTCACTAATTTTTCACACACTACCATTGGCAACTTTACCAAACTGTACTAGACACTGGGTCCTGGACTCTTGGCTTACTGCCCAGGAGACATTGTGGTGGGATGGGGTGGTGGGGTGGGGTGGTAGTTTGGGGGGGGCTATTTGCACCTACCAGGCAAACCCCACCAGGAATCCATCCAATCTTCCTGGGTCAAGGGTTATCAGCGATGCTTCCAGTGAAATTCCTATCAACAAGTGGGAGCTTGACGCTGTTGCTGCTGCATTGTGGCATCACTAAAACAGGCAGGAGACCACTTAAATGGACAGCAGATTCCGAAAGATTACATCTAAGTTTTTTTTGACAGCTAGGTCTTCATCAAGTGAAAGACTGAGCTGAAATTGGGAACTTGGGACTTTCCCAATGTTGCTCCAGGGACTATCATAAGACACCTTATTGAGAGTCGGTGATTGAAAGGGAAATAGAGAAACCCAGGCCTCACCTCCCTATCAGCATTCCAAAGGAAATTGAGGCGACTTGCTTATCATGCAGTTAATCCACTCCTGCCTGCCTTGCAACCCTTCCATTATGTCTTACCCCTAGCACTTCATCAACTTACACCTTCAATTAAATTTCTGCTGGGATACTGAGGTGGGACCAAAGGGTGAACCCGCAATTTCTCACTACCGGCCGATGTGCCAGTCTGCTGCCATGGTCCTGCCTTGGGCAATGTTCACTGAGGCTGAATTGTGGGCATGACGCCTATCCCATGTCCCCTCACCCATCCACCCCAACCCCTGCCTGCAGTGGGTAGTTAATTAGGCTAATTTATTAGCCAGCAGGCACATTTAATCGGTAGCCTCCTCAAAAATCATGCTCTGGCTTCCAGCATCGGCATTTCTGTGTTCCCGACTAGCATTTCCTCCCAACAGGATCAGGACTCAGGAAAAAGTCAGCCCATTAAATCGGCCAGAAACACTGAAGATATCCAAGGCCAGTTTTAATAGAAAATTGGATAGAATTGCAGAATATGGTCTGTAAAACATTGATAGAAATCTGGAACCTGCCACAGAATTATGAAAGAACTTAACTTATTCAGTCGCCATAACTTTTGGCCATAATTATAGATCAATGGAATTATGGTTAAAAATATCAGAATTCTGTGTGATTAAGTTGGACCTTGAATTATTCAGTCATTGTAAAATATAGCTACAAAAATGATTGAAAAATACCCCTCTTCACGCAGTGTGTTGAGAGAGCAATCGTTGCTTTTCAAATTTTTAGTATTATCAGCTAAATTTTCGTCAGTTTTAAGTTGCTGACGCCAAGAAAGAAGAGTCAGTGTTAAGTAGTTTACCCTAAACTGGCTTCCACAGCAGATAAAATAAATAGAACATCCATCAGGATTCTACAATATCTAGTCAGCTTTATTTCCAAGCGTCAGCGTAGTCACATAGCCTGGAATTTTCCAGCTCCTCACGCCGGCGGGATCTTCCAGTCCCAACAATGTGAACACAGATTTCAATGGCTCACTGGCCCCACCACAAGAGAACCTGCCTCAAGGTGGGGGGGAGACTGGAAAATTCCAGCCATAGGCTTTAGTATAGTCACACTCGCCCCATGGCCTAATGTTAGGATAACAACAACGAATATTTATATAGTGTCTTTAACATAATAAAATGTCCAAGGAACTTTTCGGGAGCATTAAAAAATAAAGTATGACACTGAGTCACAGAGGGAGAGATTAGGTCAGATAACCAAAAGCTTGATCAAAGAGGTGAGTTTAAAGGATAGTCTCAAAGAAGGAAAGCGAGGTAGCGAGGCAGAGATGTGTAGGGAGTTAAGAGCCTAGAATCTAGACAGCTGAAGACACGACCAACAATTAAAATTAGGAATGTCTGCATTAAGATGTCAGAATGAGGAATGCAGGTACTTCGGAGAGTTGTGGAGCTGGAGGAGATTACAGAGGTAGAAAGGAGCAAGACCATGGAGGAATTTGAAAACAAGAACATGAATTTAAAAAATCAAGACGTTGTTTGACTGGAAGCCAATGCAGATCAGCGAGCACAGGTGTAATGAGGGACAGGACTTGCTGCAAGATAAGAAACAGGCAGCACAATTTTGGATGGCCTCAAGTTTCCTGACGGTAGAATATGGGAGACCAGCCCAGTGTTGGAATAGTCAAAGGTATGAATGACGGTTTCAGCCCCTGAGACAGGGCAAAGTCGAGCGATGTTATAGTGGTGGAAACAAGCAGTTCGAAGGATTGCGCAAACATGAGGTCATCTTGGGGCCAAATGTGGCACCAAGGTTGCAAAAGACTGGTTTCATCTCAGGCTATTGCCAGGGCAAGGGTTGGAGTCAGTAGCTAAGGAATGGAGTTTGGAAGGGTGATTGAAAACAATGGCTTCAATGTTAGCAGTATTTAATTTGGTTTAAAAAATTAAAAGTGCTCAGATTTTCAGTGTAAGCACCAGGGACAGAATTTATGGGATGAAATTTTTATGGGGGGTGCATAGCACTCACTCTCCCAGAAGAAAAGCCGGTTGCGAATTTCAGTGGAAGGAAGTCGCGCCCTCAAGAGCTGCCAGCCAATTTTTCCAAAATTCGCTAGATTCTGGAAAGGTTCCAACAGATTGGCGAGTAGCAAATATAACTCCTCTATTCAAGAAGGGAGGGAGGCAGAAAACAGGAAACTATAGGCCAGTTAGCTTGACGTTTGTCATGGGAAGCTATTAGAATAGATCATTAAAGAGGTCATAGCTGGGCACTTAGAAGAATTCAAGGCAATAGGGAAGAGTCAGCATGGTATTGTGAAAGGAAAATCATGTTTAACCAATTTATTGGAGTTTTTTGAAGGAGTAACCTGCACAGTGGATAAAGGGGAGACTGTAGACGTACTGTACTGGATTTCCAGAAGGCATTTGATAAGGTGCCACATCAAAGATTATTATGGAAAATAAGAGCACATGGTGTAGGGGGTAATGCAGTAGCATGGATAGAAGATTGGCTGGCTGGCAGAAAGCAGAGAGTATGCATAAATGGGTCTTTTTCTGATTGGCAGGATGTGATGAGTAACGCACCATAGGGGTCTGTACTGGGGCCTCAACATTTTACGATTTACATCAATGACTTAGATGACAGTGGTGAAGCCATGGAGCTAAATTTTTAGATAACTTAAAGATAGGTAAGAAAGTATGCTGTGAAGAGGACAAGAGGAAGTTGCAGATGGATGTAGATAGGTTGAGTGAGTGGGCAAAGATCTGGCAAATGGAGTTTAATATCAGAAAATATGAGGCTGTTCACTTTGGCAGGAAAAACAAAAAAGCAGAGTATTACTTAAATGGAGAATGGCTGCATAATTATGAGGTACAGAAGGATCTAGATGTTCTCGTGCATGAGTCACAAAAAGTTCGTATGCAGGTACAGCAAGTAATTAAGAATGCTAATGAAATGCTATCCTTTATTACGAGAGGGATTGAACATAAAAGTAAGCATGTTATGCTTCAGTTACACAGGGCATTGGTGAGGCCGCACCTCGAATACTGTGTGCAGTTTTGGTCTCCTTATTTAAGGAAGGATGTAAATGCATTGAAGGAGGTTCAAAGGAGGTTTACTAGATTGATACCTGGAATGAGTGGGTTGTCTTATGAGGAAAGATTGGACAGACTGGCCTTGTTTCCATTGGAGTTTAGAAGGGTAAGGGGTGATTTGATTGAAGTATACAAGATCCTGAACGGCCTTGACAAGGTGGATGTTGAAAGGATATTTCTTCTTGTGGGCGGGTCCAGAACTAGGGGGCACAATGTTAAAATTAGTGGATGCCTTTTTAAGACAGAGATGAGGAGAAGTTTTTTCTCCTAGAGGGCTGTGCGACTTTGGAATTCTCTGCCTCAGAAGGTGGTGGAGACGGGGGTTATTGAATATTTTTAAGGCAAAGGTAGATAGATTCTTGTTAGCCAAGGGTGTCAAAGGTTATTGGGGTTGGATGGGAATGTGGAAATCGAAACACGAGCATATCAGCCATGATCTTATTGAATGGCAGAACAGGCTCGAGGGACCGAATGGTCTACTCTTGATCCCATTTCTTATGTTCTTAATCTGATTGGCTTCAATGGAACATTGCAGCAGGCTGAGGACAGAAGTGTAAGCATGAGAGCAACATGGTGAATTGAAATAGCAAGCAACTGGAAGGCTGGGGTCATGCGTGATCACATTTCTACTTCTCTTTGGCTCCGAAGAAGTGTCATATTGGACTCAAAACATGAGCATATATTGGGAAGTTGAGCATTGAGGTCAGCTGCGCCGCATCACTTTCTGTCCATTTATTTTGCATGAAGCTCCATGCCTGTAGCACTAATTAAGAGCTCCACTCCCCGACCTGAACGCTTTGATGAGCTTGATGGCTTATAATAGGTATCTCTTATTCCTATTCCTTATCACTTTGAATTCTGTTTTGTACGATATCAGTGCATGAATGCTTAATACTACATCAAACTCCTTTGATTGCATTTTAATAGGGCACTTAAAGAAATGGATTAATATCTCCATTAAATAACAGAGCAGGTTCGTAGAAATGTGCTTAGCTTTGCATGCTAAGTAACATTAAAGATCCATATAATTGTACATACAGTTATATTAATAAACTTCAGTTTATATCATTTCAAATATTGGGTGAAATGCTGTAAACTTACCTGCAGAGAATTTGATGATGATAATATTACTTTAGCTATGACTTTAACCTGTGATCCAACCTCAAAGTAATTTCCTCCATTCAGCTCATTACTCAGCTGTTGTTCTCACACTACCTGTCCTTGGTCATTGCTCATTGACCACTAACCTCTGGAACTACTTCCACCACCTGCTATAGCCATGCCCTTCTAGAAAGAAAACCTACACTCGGATCCTCTACTCACAGAACTGCTTCACATGCCAGCCTTCTGCCCTATCCCCCTGCAATACAATGAGAGAAAACTGAACAGGGCCTGAAAATGGGCACAGGGATCCCGATGCCCATTGCTTGTGGTGCATCCAGTGCAGGGGACGTGCAAAGTTTGTGCTACCTGTTCATGTAAATAGTTGTAATGTGCAGCCAGAGCTATAAGGGCTGTTAAGTGGCTGCAATCCTAAGTGGAAAACACAAAATCATGAGAGGTTAGCATGAATACTATCTGGTAATATTTAAAGCCCGCCTGCACCTCCTAAAGGGGAGGTGCATTGTGGCTGGAGCAGGTGCTGGAAGTTGTGTGAAATTAATTTTGACATGAAGAATACTCGACAGCACAACATGGCTGAGAGCAGACTCCAAGATTTTTGGATACAACACTGGAGGCCTTGTTGCAGGAGATGGAAAGGAAGAAGGATGTGATCTATCCACACACAGCCAGGAGGCCCTCCAGACAAACTTTGTGAAGGCAGTGGGACCAGATAGCTCTGGCAGTCAACGCCAGGGGTCAAGCCCTGAGGATATGGATGCAATATCACAAAATGCTCAATAACCTCACACACCTGTGTATGTATCTTCAGATGCCATATCCCACCATCTGTGCCTCTCACTTGAGGCACTGCTCAATGCACCATATCTCTACCGCTCACCGATCAACAACCTCTATCAATCACGTTTCATAGCTCACAATTATTGCTTCACCTCAGTCTCACACACTTAGCGCTGCTGCAAGCCACATACCCATATCTCTCAGCTTACAGATATTGCCAGTTACATTTAACTATGGTAGGCACATCAACCATACAGACTGCACCACATTCACTGAGACACATGCCTCTCTCTTGTAGGAAAGGTTGGTACACAACTGGAGTCAGCAGGAGCTAATTGGCGGGGACATGTATGGCTGTATGTCCTGACCCTGATGGACGGGATGGTGCTCAGTATCATTGGAATAGCCATTGGTGAGGCCATGGCCAGTAATGGGTCTGTAGCCATCAAAGATGACAATACCCTGAAACCTAATCCTCAAACTCACATCACACCATCTTCTGATTTACCAACCTGCAGATGGCGCAGGAATGCACCTCTTGTTTCCCCAAATCTCCCCTTTCCCCTCACCATACCTTGTGACTTTCTCTTTTCAGATACCCAAGAACTGTATTGGCCAGGCAGTGGTGGAAGAGCTGGATAATTTAGAAGAAAATATACATTGCGCAGGATTTAATATAACCCGCGGGAGTGGGCTGTGATGCAGGAATGGTGGGGCGGAGGCCATGTAATTGGAGGGAAGGTAGAGGAAGGGGTGGAGTGCCTATCACCTTCCGAAATCGTTGCAATTACTGGCAGGGAGGGTCGAGGAAGGCCTACTCAGAGGCCACTTGAAGCCTTTAAGTGGGCTTAAGTGGAGGCCCCTGCCCAGCAGCAAGGACTGCCCACTGAAACCAACCCCCATCCTCACCAGCAACACCTACTCCTTTATTCTTCCTCCTCACCTAGATTTGAACCTTCTAAGTAATAAGTGACTTCCTTATTCTTCTTACCAAAATGTATTGCCTCACATTTATCTTGTTGAACTTCATTTGCCAATTATTTGCCCATTCTGCAATTTTATTAATGTCTGCCTCAGTATCACTCTCAATTTGGTGTCATCCGTAAAGTTAAAAATTGTAATTTTGATTCCAAAGTCCAAATCATTAATGTAAATCATTAATGTTCTGCTCCCAGCACGGGTCAGTGTAGAACACCACTTCCTACTTCCTGCCACTCTGAAGAACCACCCTTTACTCTCACTCTCTGCTTTCTGCCTTGAAGCCAGCTAGCAATCCATTCTACTATTTGGTCCCCTAACCCCACATTCTCAGACCTTACTTATTCATTTATTATGGAGCACCCTATTGAAGGTTTTTTGACAATACAGATAAAATACGTCCACTGCATTCCCATTGTCTACTATCTCTGTTACTTCCTCAAAAAATCAAATAAGGTTGGTCAGGCAAGATTTTCCCTTTTGAAATTTATGCTGACTATTCATTATTATATTTTTCACTTCTAGATGTCCCTCTGTTCTCTCCTTTATTGAGATTCCATTAGTTTTCCTGCCACTGATGTTAAGCTGACTGGTCTGTAGTTTCATGGACATGTTCTTTCTCCCTTCTTAAATATAGGGATTAGATAAGCAATCCACCAGTCTTCTGGCAAGTACTACAATTTTTTCTGACAAATTACTAACTATGTATTTTAAAACACTCTGCAACATGCCATGATAGATCAGTCACGTGACCTAGAAAACATGGATGCAATTTAACCATGGCAGATCGGACATTTACCTGCAACCACCTTGTTCTGACAATTAAGCTACTGGGCTGCTCAGTTTCCCATTGCATGTGAGTATCAAAGTTGCAGCAGTGAATACTCACCTTGGCTGGTATTAGTTGTGTGGTCTGTAATAGGTAATCCTAGCCCTGAGGATGTTTGGCCTTGTCCTGTAACCCACACAGAACCATCTGAGGTCAGCTGCTTCCACTCACAGAAACTGGACTCAAAGCTACACAAAGTATAATTTGCTGGAAAACAAAAAGTGAGAATGGACCATTGTTAAGGTATTCAGAGAACTTCTCAGCATTGCAGCGAGGAGGTCTCCATCTCCCTGCTTATGCTGCACTATAAAATGATGGATCTTCAAAAATAAAAGTGAAGAGCAATTACATTCATATCTAGTTTTGCACTTTTTATTATTCTTTCACAGGAGTGGGCATCGCTGGCTAGGCCAGCATTTATTGCCCATCCATAGTTGCCCTTGAGAAGGTGCTGATGAGCCGCCTTCTTGAACTGCTGCAGTCCATGTGGTGTAGATACAACCACAGTGCTGTTAGGGAGGGTGTTCCAGGATTTTGACCCAGTGACAGTGAAGAAATGGCTTTAAAGTTCCAAATCAGTATGGTGTGTGGCTTGGAGAGGAACTTGCAGGTGGTGGTGTTCTTATGATCTGCTACCTTTGTCCTTCTAAGTGGCAGAGGTCAGGAGTTTTGAAGGTGCTGTCAAAGGGCCTTGTTGAGTTGCTGCAAAGCACTGACTCCAGTTTTGCTAGGGCTCCTTGATGCCACCCTCAGTCAAATGCTGCCTTGATGTCAAGGGCAGTCACTCTTACCTCACCTCTTGAGTTCAGCTCTTTTGTCCATGTTTGGACCAAGGCTGTAACAAGATCAGAAGTTGAGTGACCCTTGCTCCTTGAAATATG
The DNA here is from genome assembly GCF_017639515.1 of Carcharodon carcharias. Taxonomy (NCBI): domain Eukaryota; kingdom Metazoa; phylum Chordata; class Chondrichthyes; order Lamniformes; family Lamnidae; genus Carcharodon; species Carcharodon carcharias. Next base: position 63,366,834 of record NC_054469.1, read on the forward strand.
GCACAAATGTAATTTTGCCAAGAAAAACATGCAACAAAATTTTGCCTTTCATCTTTTAATGAGATATACATTGCATTCATGTACTGGATTATTCAACTTGAACTACTGTTCATGCCAATACCATTGAATTGTATCATAGAATCACAGAATTGTTACAGTATAAAAGATGGCCATTTAGCCCATCGTGTATTCACCAGCTCTCCAACTGAGCAATTCACCCAGTGCCATTTCTCTACCTTCTTCCCATAACCCTGCACATTCTCCCTCTTAGGCAGTGCATTCCAGACCTTAAACATTCACTGTGAGAACAGTTTTCTCCTCATGACATTTTTGCTTCTTTTACTAATTACTTTAAATCAATTTCTTCTGATCTGCTCTGGACCGACCCCTCATAATTTTGAACAGCTCTATCAAATTTCCTCTTAGCCTTCTCTTTCTTCTCCAAGGTAAACAATCCCAACTTCTCCAATCTACCTTCATAACTGAAGTTGCTCATTCTTCATCCCTGGAATTATTCTTGTGAATTTTTCTGCACTCTCTCCAATGCCTTCACATCTTTCCTAAAGTGCAACACCTAGAACTGGATGCAACGCTCCAGCTGAGAACAAATTAATGTCTTATGCAAGTTCAACTTAACCTCCTTGCTCTTGTACTCGCTATGTCCTATTATAGCCTAGGATTCTGTATGCTTTATTAACTACTCTCTCAACCTGTCCTGGGACCTAACTTATTTATTGGCAAATCTTTGCCAGATTAAGGGCCCCATAATATTATACGAGCAGTGAAATGATGCCACATTGTTATTCATTAACGAATATTGCACTGGTGGTTCCAGGCTCTGCAGTACAAAGTTTAAAACAAACAGGTGTTATCTTTTGATGAATATGCCAATATAATATAATATAATGAACTAATATTTGGCAATACATTTAAGGTTTTAATTTAATGCCAGGGTTCTGACCTGGTTAGAACAGCTAGACTGAATTACAGCCATATAATCAATTGCATAATTGCTTTTCAATCATTTGAACCACATGTTTTTCAGTGCTCACGCTAAAGTTGGGTTGAAATTTAAATCCAGCCAAGTGGGAAATGTAAAATGTAACAAATGCATTCAAAATTTCATGTCCCTTAATTGTGTAATATAACACTTGAGGAACCAGGATTTTTCATGGTAAGTTAAAGGTTTTGTTGTTATAAGGCAGGGTGAGGGTGGTGTTCCTGGTGGATGAACTTCCAGGATAGGGTTCTCCTGATTTTCCACTACAACTTCTAATGGAATAACCACAGGAACAATGTCCTAAGTGCCATTTATGCCATTTTCCTGCAGTTTCTGTCGCTTTTCTCCCAAAGTTAAAGCAGACATTTAGGAGAACACCTATGGAATTTCATCCCCACCTCACTACTAAAAGAATTTGGAAGGATATTTGTATGAGATCTGCTCAGAAAAAAAGTAGTTTTTGGATTGGTTCCTTCGAAAAAACACTAAAATTCCAAAGTTTTGAAAGGTGTAAGTTGTACGCAATGGGAGTGAAGGACAGTAATTTGTGGTAAAACCTGTTTCTCATGTGTTTCCAGCCCTTTGCTGCATAAGAATGAAATTTCCAGTGGGTGCTTCTCTGCCCATCACAATGTCACTCTTGGAGACCAGCTTCATGGGATGTTGGATTCCCCAGAAACACCACCAGTTCTGTTTATTGTACTGTCAGTAGACGGGACATTATTAAAGAGCTTTAAGTGGATCCCACAATGTCACAGCCAACCGGTAATAAATCTCTCTTAAATCAACTGCCATGTGGGTGTCAACAATGGAGCAACATGGATGAAAATTTGGATATTTTTATATTTACTCTGACTGGCCTGCACTCAGTCATGCTGTTCTTCATGATAATCCAAATAATACTATAATAAAATTTCCGCAACACCACGCCACTTCCCAAAGTTCTATGGAGATTGAGTAGCAGTGAAGCCACAGGCATAGATGTACTGGAAGCTGTAGTTGTGAACCTGCATACACCTCAAGGAACAGGACACTCCGTACTGGACTGCAGCAATGTGGAGCTGAATAGGCCTGAGTGACTGAACAATCACTTCTAAGATTACACTGCTCATCTCCATACATAAGGAAGGTGCTCTAAACAATCCTGCTTCAGGAACATCTAGCCAATTTACCACAGCTGACAGGAATCACACTTAAGCAAAACAATAAAAGAACAAAACACCTAAATATAGCAGCTTGAAATGTACAAACACGACAGGAGATTGAGTCAGTAGATTGTTATGACATGACTGATGATGTGTGCCAGGTGGATCAAGTCCACAAGGGAAACTTGATCATGCGGTCACAACTGTTTTGCAATTTGTATTTTATTTTGAGATGTGTGCCCTGAATTCAGAAATAATAACACAACCACGGCTTCAGACGTTTTTAGAAAATTAAATTAAGTGCTTATTAACAAAAGAAAAGATTTTAAGCACATACATAGGTCTATAAATTACTATTATAATAATTCCTCAAACCCTTAATTAACCTGGCTCCCAGTTACACCTCCGCTAAGGCAACAGTGATAAACAAATAGACTTAACAGACCCAGGCAAAACAACACGATACGCTGAACAGTGATATTCAAAGTGAGTTTTCTCAGTTTTGATTCCTGTAGACAGCAACTTGATGCACAGAGGCTGGAGGCTTTTCACACTTGTTAGATCTTAGAATTGCTTCTGCTCTTACACATAGCCTCATCTCCTTTACATATGTTTCTCCCTTTTTAATGAATATTGTTCTAATATGTCTTTGGAACGTCACTTTTCACAATATAAATCTTTTCATAGTGCTCATATTATCAGTAACCTTTGGGAAAAATAGACACACTGTTTGGCTTAGCTTCCTCTGACTAGGTGTAACATACCAGCACCTCTTTGAAATTTAGTCTAACCTAGTTTATTTAAAACTGCAAATTTCCTTACACCTCACCCATGTTCCTGTTTTTAGCATTTCAAACCTAGTTTCTTTTTGATGACTCAAAGCCTCCAGACCAGCTGTCTCTAATTCAGTTAAACCCCCCCAAACACAGAAACTATCCAAACCCCACTATTAACACACCTTTTCAATAAATCACAGTAATATTATGAGAATTATTATATTTTCATGACAAGATAAACATTAAAGGAGAAATAGGCTGATCAGTAGAGAACTAAGATGGTATAATATTGACTTTCCTGCTTTCAGTGAAATCTGTTTAGCTGAAGAAGTTCAGCTGAAAGAAGCTGTTGCAGGAACCAGCCTCTTCTGGATAAGGCACTTCGAACAGGATCATTGAGAAGCTGGAGTTGGCTTTGCTATGAAATACAACTTGCCAACTAAGCTTAAACGTCTTCCTAAAGGGGAGTCAGTGACCACTTGATGACAACAATGTCTTGTAAGAAATATGCTGCCATTATTGTTAGTAGCTGTATACTAACCGAGCCAAAAACTAAGGAAAACCAAATGAGTTACTTTATGATCTAGACCATGGTTACAAAGAAAGAATAAGCTCATAATCATGGGTTTCTACAAGGCTCATGTAGAATCTAGTCACCAGTCCTTGAAGAAAGCAACATGTAGACATGACGGGGGGAACTGCAATAACAATAGGACACTCCTCAGCAGGATGTGCAACCATCACCATACACTCCAAGCAAATTTACCAATTTACCAGAAACAGAGTGATTAAACCTGTGGGTTGTGGAAACAGCAATGAAGCAACTAAGAATTTTGCAGGCAATGTAACCTTGCAGTCAATATCAAGCATTTGGACTAAATGGCTGCCCATTTTAGCTGTGTCTTTACTACCATTACCCCTGTACCTGATATATTTGTTGCTCTGAGAACCTCAATGTCTGGAGTATTCAGCTAATATTGAGCCAACTTGATATATTTCAGTAGGTATAGCATTGGAATCTGGTGCCTTGTCTCTGAAAAGTGACTTAATAGCTGCAATGATCACAGGAAATGAAGGTTCTTTAGCAAGAGATGCAATTATTGAACTTTGAGGGCATTGACATATCAGCTAATTTTCTAAGCTGCATTTCCAGTTTAGTAGAATTTTGAAATGGGTATCCCTCTGTCCATGTTTTGGTTTTGTCAGTCAATGAAGTGGAGCCATCAAAACTCATTAGTAGGGTGATGCCTCCAGATAATGGAACAGAGATGATTGGTATTGCCTCAGGGAACTTTTTATATCATGCATGCCAGTGTACGGCTTGATTTTCTCAGTTTTGTCACTCCATCACTTCTCTTTCATAGCTTTCAGCTTTGATTGAAGCTCACTACACTTATTTATATACGTAGCTTTCTTGATTTTGATGATATGACTTTCAGCCATACTTGGTGAAAGGTATGTTTCTTACAGAGCAATTCAATGAACTCCGTGTCAATTTCATCAAACAAGTCAGTGAGGGTCAGCCCATGTAGGTGATGCCAGAAGCAGTGTTAACAATGCTGAGATGATCTTCCAATAATATTATGACAACTATTATGTTTTCGTTACAAGATAATCATTAAAGGAGAAATAGGCTGATCAGTTGAGAACTGATTTTTAGGGTGACAGTGGGGGATAAATTGTTTATGAGCTTCTGTAAGGTGTCTGGGTTCTACTCCTGCACTTTCTCCGTGGTGGGATCTGAAGCTGAATTGTTGGGTCAAGTTAGATTTGAATTTAGATCGCGACTATTTGGTTCTCCATTGGGTAATTCCACATTTATTTCAATTTATTTTCCTTGTGGTTTTCACAAGTTTTGTTCATCTTAGGGCATATTAATTCCGCTTTTTCCCGTGGATGTGTTTTCCCCCAATTTGTCCCATGTCTTCTGGGACATTACTGCCCACAGGTTACACTGCACTCCCCTGTAGCATTTCAACTAGGTGAGGTGTCTCCTTAACTTTCTGTTTGCCTGCTTGGGAACTTTCCTGGTCCTTATTTAAATCTCGGGAGAAGGTCTCTGCTAACCCTACCTCTGCTTCATTACCATCAGCCTCTGCTGCTTCTGTTCCAGCACCTTTGCTTTCTTGTGGCTCTATTTTGACCTCTTTAAATTATATAGTCTCTAACCTGGCCATTTAAAATTCTATAGGCTCTATCATGGCCTTTTTAAATTCCCTTGGTTTCCCTTTAGCAATCTTGGTCTTTAGTGGCTCTATCACCTCCTGCGAGATCATTGGAACTTTCTCAGCCCTCTGCACCAGCTCAGATTGTTCCCCTCGGTCTTCCCAGTTACCTGGACTGTCTGGACCCTTTGGGGATAACATCTTACAACCAGCTAAGTCATTGCCTAATAAAATGTTCACCTCTGCATGAGCAAGCTTAGGATCAATCCCACCATTACTAGCCCTGTAACTAGATCACTCTGCAAGTATATCTTCATTAATGGAGTCGCTACATATTCTCTAGTAAGTCCCTCAACCAACACACTGGCATTCACTCCGTTTCCAGGTGGAAAATCTCCACCTCCTGCCACAAACAAAGTTTGCAAACAACCAGTATCTCTGAGAATGCTGATCCCCTTTTCTGGCTTTTTAGAAAAACTAGCTGTCATTTTCCCTGCAAACAAAATTACTGGCAGGTATTCTGGTCCTCTGTCACATTGGAACATGGGTTAATGACCTTCGGGCTACAGACACTGTCTTGACCACAACACCCCACTAGTCATTTGGCATGCCAACAATTCTCCCTCAAGCTTTTTGCTTTCCACACTGAGAACACACTAGGTGGGCCCCTACCAGTTTACCGTCTTGATTCCTTTCTTTAAAATTTGGAGATTGATTATTTTTTCTTCCCTATTCTCACTTTCTCTCAACCTTGCTCCAGCTTCATCTGCATTACTCCTATCTCCCCCTAGCCTGTGGGAGATACCAGATCCAAATTTGCATGGAGTTAGAGGTGTTTGTTCATTCATAGTTGTCTGCTATGATGGCTGCCTGCTTGGCATTGGAGACTTTTTGTTCCTCCACATGGACCTTTATGGGAAGGGGAAGGGAGTTTTTGAACTCCTTGAGGAGAATCACATCTCTGAGGTTTTCATAGGTGTGATCTACTCAAACGTACATATCCGTCAGTCGAAAGCAAGTTGCTTAACCTTTCTGTTGTTATGTTCAGAATTTTTGGTGGTATCCAGTATCAGCTCGTATGCACTCAGGACAGGACCTTTGGTTATCGCATAGTCTGACGAGTTCTCATCAGACTATAGGGAATAAACCTCATGGACTTTCCTTGTTAATCAGCTTGCAGTCAAAGGGTTTAAACTCCAACAGCTGTGTCAACTCTTTCAAGATTTTCAAAGGAGACGAAAAATTCCCCTCATCGAACTTTTGTATCAGTTGTGAATATTTTAATGGTTCAAGAATCACTCCTGAGATAGGGGCAGTTACCTCACTAGTGGTGTCCTGACTGGGTACAGTAGACATTTCCCTATTCAGTTTGAGCTGCCTTCATTCCCCTTTCTGTTTTTCCCTCTCAAAATCTAGTTCTTTCTCCCTTTTTTCTGGAATTCTCCCTCCCCTTTCTTTTCTGCCTCTCGCTTTCCTCCTTTTTTGCTTGGAATTCTAACTCTGTATCTGCTGCTCCAGCTGTATCTTTGTTAATACTAGCTCATCTGTTTCAGATTCCATACCTGCTTCCTGTTCTTCAGGTTCAATTGCAAAATGGTTAGACACAAGTTTTAGAACTTGGTTTTCCTAGATTTTGGATGGACACTTATCTCTAAATGCCTAGCTACATTCCTTAACTCATCAATGGATAGGGCTTGTAAACTGTTCCAAGTTATTTCACCCTGTTCTATGAAGGTTCAGGCCTTAAATGTGGACATTTTTAGTATTCTTGTACTGTAAACCACAAAAAAAATCCTTAAGCGTGCTTATGGGGTCAATCTGATTTCGTACATCCAATTTTTAATTTGCCTATGGGTTCAATCATGGGCACAGCCCCAAAATTTCTGTTATGATCAGGCAAGGAGAAGTGGAATGGCTGCCCTCTTTTCCCACTCCTCGCTTGACATCAAAGTTTTTTTTTAAAAGGATATATTTGCCAATTCAATGAGTGTTCAAATGTTTACATTTTGTGTCTATAAAAGATACTAGCAGATAGGTTTGCTTGAGTTTTTTGAAAAGAAAAGAAAAAATTTTTAAAAGTGCTTAACCTGGTCTATGAAAATAATTAAAACTGTCCAACTTTCACGTATGCAAACACACACTTAGGTTCACACATATAAAATCATGAAGTGGGAGGATAGATTAAAGGATTGTTTTAAAGTCCAATAAAGAATAAAGTGATGCAGTTCTTGTAGGTTGTTGACTTGGGTGGATTCAGGGTGAGCTCATTTGTACTTCTGCATTCAGCGTTGAGGAAGTTTAAAGATGTAGGTGGATGATTTATTTGTTCTTCTGGAGACAGCAACTGGGTTGGACTTTTAAAAAATATCTCTGCTTGTGGCATGTGGATAGTCAAAAACAGCAGACAGGGTTCGAGCGTGTAAAAATAGGTGGACAGAGAGTGACAGAGAGAGAGAGAGAGACCCACATAGGGACCTTCTGTGCTGTTTGTTTCTAGACTGACTTGTTTCTCCCTGGTACTTGGAGTAAGGTTCATTATCTGAAGTCAGTTTTGACCAGTTGACCACCTGATCAATACCTGCATTGTCCACATAAATGATTCAAAGTTAGAAACCATTGTTACACAATGGGAAATGGATGGTGGCTATTCATACCTACTTATGATGAACTGGAGGCAGTGAGTCTGGGAGTCCATGGATTTTGCATTTAGTTAAGTCCATAGACAACAGAAGGTTTGAATTCCACAGATGTGTTCATTTTAGCATGTCCACTCAAGAAAGGGCACCCCACCCAGGATCATTTAATTAAGAAATTTCTGAAGACTTGAGGTAATTCTGGATTTGCAGTAATTCAAAAGTCACCTGACCGGCCATCTTAACCGATTGCTATTTTAGTCCTTTTTAAAAACTTGTCAGTGATTTCCAGCCAGTAAATTCACAAAGCAATTTTTTTGATAAGACATGGCTTCATAAAACTGAAAATGAAACATTTACCCCTGCTCTTTGGATCTTGTTAGCTAACCAATCATCTATGCATGATCATATGTTACCTGATACACCATAAGTTCTTATTTTGTGCAGTAAACTTTGATGTGGCACTTTATCAAATTGCCTTTGGAAATGCAAATGAACCGCAATTATAGATTCCCCTTTATCCAGATTACTTGTTACTTCCTCAAAAAACTCTAATAAATTAGTCAAAAATTAGTTCCCTTTCACAAAACTATGTTGACTCTACATGATTGCACTGGGGAGAATCTTCTCCCCGGCGGGGCGAATGGGCAGGAGCGGCTATAGGCAGGCGCGCAGGCGATTGCGGGTGGGGATCCGCTGTGCACCGCCATTTTACGTGGGCGGGCCAATTAAGATCCGCCCAGCGTGATGCATACCTGGAAGCACTGAGCGCTCCCTGTGCGGGCGGGGGGAGTAGGCTCTGGCGGGGCCTTAGGGAAATTAGTTTGATTTTTAAAAATTTCAATAAGAACAAAAAGAAATTTTTAAGACGTCCCCTCATGTGACAGTGTCACATGAGCTGGGACATGTCAATGAACTTTAATAAAATGTTCTATTCAATTTATAAACATATCATGAAACCTTATCCCACCTGTGATTGATGTTTCATGAGAAATGCGAAGGCCACCTGGGTTCTTCACCTGCCCATCAACCATAAGGTTGGACGGGAAGCTCCTTTAAGTATTTCAATTGGTATTTAAATGGCCTTAATAGGCCTTTGACAGTTTGGCGGGCGCGCAGCCGACTCCAGTGCGCACCTGCCGAACTGAAAATCGGAATGACTTGAGGTGATGTCGGGACGCACACCTGACATCACCATGCATCATTTTATGCATCAGCGAGTGGGGTCTGCCCCTACACACCGACCCGAAAATTCTGCCCAATAAGGTTTTCTAAGTGGCTCACAAAAGCTTCTTAATAATGGATTTGAGCATTTTCCCTATGACAGATGTTAGGTGAATTGGCCTGTAGTTCTTTGCTTTCTTGAATAGAAGTGTTACACTCGCTATTTTCAAATCTGATGGGACCGTTCCAGAATTTAGGTAAATTTGGAAAATTACAACCAATGCGACTACTATCTTCACAGCACTTCTTTTAAAACCTTAGGATAAAGTTCATCAGATCCAGGGGACTTGTCAGCCTTTATTTCTAATAATTTTCTCAGTACCCTTTCCCTGGTGATTGTGATTATTTTAAATTTCTCCCCCAATTTCAACTCTTAATTTACAAGCATTTCTGGGACGTGATTTGCATCTTCTATATTAAATTCAGGCACAAAATACCTGTTCAAAGATTCTGCCATTTTCTTATTTCCCATTATTGATTGCCCAGACTCACTCCTAGAGGACTCACACTCGCTTTATTTGCTCTTTTCCTATTTAAATTCCTGTAGACATTCTTAAACCTGAATTTTGGTGCAGACGGAGAGGCTTTCCATTGCAGTGAAAATGGAACTGGGGGGGCCTAAATCCAGAATTCTCAACCTGAACCAGAGGTGATGGGGTGGGGGGAGAGATAGGGCATGTTTCATTTTGCACATCCGTGGTTCATGGAGGCAGCTGCTCATGTTAAAGTGTATTAATAGAAGCTACTTACATTAATACACAGGGCCCCCTTCTATGCAAACAGAAACAAGATGTACACGCATTGGGCAGTATTTTCCTGTCGGCGAGTGGGGTGGTGGGGGGGGGGTGATGGGGGGGAAACAGGGCCTGCTCACCGACACATAACATGATGCCTGGTGATGTTGGGCATGCTTCCTGACGTCACCGCGCATCACTTAGATTGCCAGTTTGGTGGGCGTGCAGCAGACTCAGCTGCGCGCCCACTGAACTGTCAAAGGCCTATTAATGCCTGTTAAAAACGAATTATAACAATTAAATGAGCTGCCTGTCCAACCTTAAGGTTGCTGGGCAAGCGAAGAGCCCAGGTGGCCTTCACGTATTTCATGGAACCTCATCCATGGGCGAGATGAGGTTTCATGAAGTGTTTAAAAAATCAGTAAAATTTTTTCCAAAATTTCATTAACATGTCCCAGCTTATGTGACACTGTCCCATGAGGGGACATGTTTCAAAAGTTTAAAAATCGTTTATTTAAAAGTTTAACACTGAAACAAATCCCCGAGGCACCTTCGTGCCTCGGAGATCTCTGCACTCTTTCTCGCGCAAGGAACCACTCAGGGAATCCTCACCCCCACCCGCACAGGGAGTGCACAGTGCTTCTGGGCGAGCATCATGTTTAAGAACGTCCCACGTAAGATGGCGACATGGACTCGATCGGGGGTGCTGATTGGGTTCACACCTGCCCCCGCACAACCTCTGACGGGGGGACATTTCTGGCCATTGTGTCTGTTTCAGCTAAACATTCTGTTCATTCCTCAGTGTATATGCCAATCAGAGTCAAGTTGTCTGGTTTAAAGTTCAAACAATGCTTGGCAGTTAACTGTTAGTCATCATCAACTGGTTCATTCTCCATGGCAACACCTCTACCAATCTGAGTCCATTCTCTTCTCATATAATATAAATTTGTTGTTTCCGCTGACATTGGCATTTTCTTGTGAATTGTCCTGATGACTGCAAGATGAAAAGCTTCAACAAAAAATGTCTCTTTTTCAGCAATACTCAAATCCTGACTTTATCAATAGACACTTAGAATTTCATTTTATTTCCTCTCACCATGGTTCCTTAGGTCTGCCCATGTTAAATACTGGGTGAGTTGGCATGGAGAGTGTAAAGGCAAAGGTTGCGGGCTCATGACCTGGTATTAGTTAGCATGTGGCTATAAGGGTCCTTGGAGGTTGGAGGGAGTAGATTGGCACAGGGGAAATAAAGGGCAATGGGATGTGGTGGATGGGCATAAATTGACATCGGGCTACAAAGGGCCATGGGATGGGCATAGGTTGCCATCAAGGGTATGAGGGGCCATGGTGGGGGGGTTGAGTGGAGGCATGGAGTGGCATGGGTTGGCATGTTGGGGTTTGGGGATGAGGAGGTGTGAGGGGGTGAGAGCTAGGGGCCTGTTTTGGGGGGTTTTTTTGCAGCTGAAGCAAAGTGCCAGATCACCTTTTGCCCAGCCCACCTCCCCACCTGGCAGCCCCTGTGCAGCCTCTTGCTAACCACCTTCCAACCCCTGTTCCCTCCCTCCTCCCCACACCCCCCACCACCCAGAATGAAAATTGGAACTTCTGGGGCTATATTTCAGGAGTTGGGTTCGTGGAGCTGGGGATTCTCCTGATTCTGCACTCCCAACCTGGGAGTGAAAATTCAAGCCTTATTATTTTTTATATATTTCCTGCTAGTTTTCTCTCATATTCTAATTTCTCTCTGCTTATTACTTTTTTAGCCATTCTTTGCTGATTTTTAAATTCTGTCCAATCTTCTGACATACCAATAACCTTTTCTTTCAATTTGATATTATCTTTAGCTTCCTTAGTTAACCATGAATGATGCATCCTTCTCCTAGAGTCTTTTTTCTCTCACTGGAATGTATCTCTGCTGAGTGTTCTGAAATATCTCCTTAAATGCCTGCCACTGCATCTCTACCAACCTACCCCTTAACCTAATTTCCCATTGTACTTGAGCCAACTCTGTCTTCATACCCTTGTAATTGCCTCTATTTAAGTTTAAAACACTAGTCTTAGACCCACTCTTCCCTCCCTCAAATTGAATACAAAATTTAATCATGTTATGTTCATTGTTACCTTTACTATGAGGACATTAATTAATCCTGCCTCATTGATGTTACAGTAGATGTAGCAGCCATATTCAGATATGTCACATTTACCAGTAAAAGGAAGGGAAGAGAGTGGACTTTAACTGCACTGAAGGTGCGTTCTGGGGTTTTGTAGCAAAGGCAATGGTTTGTTGCTTTGACAGACCTGTCATAAGGGTCTTGTCATTTTATGAATTTGGGAAGCAAAGAAGCAGAACTGGTTGAAGCATACTTTTTTCACTGTGGTACAGGCTTAAGAACTGAACAATATAATCCCCACTTAGCTACAATTGCAACATATCTAGTTTACATACCATTGCAAATATTGTGAATATTAGTTAGTATGGAAGCAATTGACAGGGAGTGCATACAACCTAAGATTTTCAATATATTTCAAGTTAATCTTCCGTGGGATTGGATATGAGGAGTCAAGGCCCAGTGTGGCCTTCAGGGGAAACATAAGGAGATGGCAAAGGATAATTAGACCAAGGCAATATAAGCTAATTAACCCTTCATTTTAAATCATATATTCAGTCCTTATTTTTATACGATGCTTTGACTTGCTATTATTGATGTGTAAATAACAATATTTACAGGAATTTGGGAAGCACAGAATTAGAGTTGCTGAGAGCACACAGGTTTCTCCACAATATAGGTGGAAGAGTTGGGAAATACAACCCCTCTGGTGGGAGAGTTCATTCACAGTATGATAATTTTAAATAGGCATCTTCCATTGTAAATAAGGACATAAGAATGTATTGCAAAATATAGCAGTACATGCTAATGTAAATATTTTAAGCATCAATCAAAGGAACAACAGGTAAGTAATCAGAATGGCCTGTTGTACATTTATGTTCTTACATTTAGGCACACAGAATGCTTCTCAGTTTAAAAAAAAAGGAATAAAATTTCATTTAAAAGATGCTTTTGGAATATCTTCTCTTTTCTTCGAATAATTTTGAAAACCACTCAATAGATTTTTTTTGCAGGGAAACGCATTCTATCATTTGGCTTGCTTAAATGCCATTGATATGTTCTGGGAAATTGTGCACACTACACGTGCTGAGAATGTAGGAGCCATATTCATCTAGAGGGTCACCATTTTGGGCAAAAATATAAGGGCCAAGCCCAAGCCTTTTGGGTGAGGCTGAGGTATAACAAGTCAAAACTTTAATAATGGCTATCAGGGCCACCAAAAATAAATTTACATGACAAATAAAAAAAGGCACTGAAACGTATGATCAACAGAAAAATGAGTATCAATCCATGAAATGCTAAAAACAATGAAAATCTTAGGAATACATCAATCTTATTATCATGGAAGTAGTCAAATTTGGCTGCAGTACAGTGAAATGTCTCTATTGCATTAACCGGGATATGGATTTATTTGGATGTCAGGTGCACTTACCAAACACTGGAATTAATGAGGTGTAGCAGTGTCAGTAAATCTAGCTGTGCATGCATCTTTATAAAGATGGGCACATTAGTAATCCTTGACATTTTCGTGATATCCTTGTGTTTGCCATTTTTCCAGTTATAGTGGGAGCCGAAGCACTCATTCACCTTCTAGCCATGGGCCGCTTTTCCAGATGATTAAGGAGCCCATGAGAAGGGGGTAGCAATTCTACATCTGATTTTATGGTACAAATCAGAAATGACTGAACAAGTAAAGGTTAGGGAACAATTTGGAGAGAGAGATGGAACATAGGGCTGAATTTCACAGGGCTCGTATTGCATGTACACTGCCCCTGTCATGTTGCAAAGTCGGATGCTAGGCGACTTAAAAAAAGCATACCCTGGCGTGATAGCACTGCCTGCGGGTTAAACAAGCAGAGAGTGGGAATTCTGTCCTTCAGTGAGAGGAAGTCCTACCCTTGAGAGCTTCCGGCCAACCTGACTGGCCAGCAGCTCTAACAGTCCCAGCAATCCAAGACATGATTAGTGGGCACTGCTGGGACAACAATTGGACCCACAATGAAGACAGCCATGGCATCCAGATTCAGGTAAGTCCCAGACTTTGAGACCAGGGAGGGACCAGGGTAGCTTGGCCAGGGGAAGCTGGTGAAGGAGGTGGGGCGGGGTGGGGGGCGGGGGGGGGGGTGGTGGTGTGAGGGGCAGGTTTTGGAGGCCATGCAAGAAGGAACAAAGGCAGGAGGATAACATCTTTGGGGGACGGGTGACCCCGATGCACACAGGAGATCTTGCGAATGATGTGACCTCCTTCCTTCCTGCCTTTTACACAAAGTTAAAGGAAAATTGCCTTCTCACTCCATCCTGCCTAGCAACATTAATCGTATTATGGGATGGGCAGCGTTATATTTGGGTCAATTGGCTTGGGAACAAGCTCAATTACCCGTTAATTATTTATTTAAAGATGGTGAGTAGGCTGCCGATTTTGGCGCCCACCCACCTACTGTTCAATGGGAACCAAATTAGGGGTGGGTGGGAAGGCATTGGGCTAGCCACCTGTCATATTTTGTGTGCCGCTCCCTGCTGAATACATGCCTGGCCATGAGTCATAAAATCCAGCCCATAATTGGGTTTGATGCCAAAGCTAGAAGGGTCAGGGGAGTAAAACAGAAACTCAATTTTAACACTGGTGAAATGAGAAAGCAATTATTGAAGGCACACCAGAATTGACAGTCAGAGGGGCAAAACTTGGAGGAGAAATGGCCTACATTTGAAAGCAAAGAATGGGGTGATCTTAAGCCCTACCCACTCCTTGGAAAGCATCTGTTTCCAGCATTAAAATCATCTAAAGGAATCTCCACCAACATCCGACATCAATCAGAAAAAGGCGAGCAATTTAATATTCTTTTCTCAGTAGACGAGTCTCCCACCAGAAATTGGTGAAGTCCTTCGTTAAATAGGAAAATTCAGCCCCAATTGCAATGTGAGGGCCCAACTGCTAGCTCTGAGCAAGGTTGCAGTGATGATGGAAGAGGAGTTAGAGCCAGGAGAGGTCCAAAAGAGGTAAGCATTTATACTTTCTTTGACTTTCCATGTGTGAACTGAAGAAGCATCTGTGTGCCATGAGGAAGGTTGTCATGTGTGTACCATGAGGAAGGTTGTAGCCTCCCCTGCTCCAGGCTTCCACCCAACACTCTGCTTCGATTGTGAGGCATTCCAGAAACATCCCCCCCATGACCTGGTTATGTGTCAGGGACTGTCCCATCAGTCTCTGGCCATGGCCTCCTACTTCCTGTCGGTTTTAGATTGGAAAAGGCCAAAGGCATGCAGATGCAACCTGCTCACTGATGCTCAGTTTATGTTCTGCCAGGGACACTCGGCTCTGGACCTCATTATAACTTGGTCCAAACATGGACAAAAAAAGCTGAATTCCAGCGCCGAGGTGAGAGTGACTGCTCTCAAGGCAGCATTTGACCAAGTGTGGCATCGAGGAGCCTTAGCAAAACTGAAGTCAATAGGAATCGGCGGAGGGGGAACCCACCATTGGTTGAAGTCATAGTGAACACAAAGGAAGATGGTTGTGGTTCTTGGAAGTCAACAACCTCAGCCTCGGGACATTATTGCAGGAGTTCCTTAGGATAATGTCCTAGGCCCAAACATCTTCAACTGCTTCATCAATGACTTTCCTTCTATCATAACATCAAAAGTAGGAATGTTCTTTGCTGATTGCACAGTAGTTAGTGCTATTCGCAGCTCCTCAGATACTGTAGGTCCTATGTAGATCCTCTACATTACTTTAAACAAATATATAAAAATATATGTGGGCAACAGATTTATGGATGGACGAATGTAAAGAAGAAAAATCAGGGAATAGCTGCATATAATTTTCACTACTTATGCACTTGCGGAGAATATTTGCCCTCAAATGCTTCCATGAATAGAGATCTGCATGATTCAGTACTGGAAATGTAATCAGCACATTTTAAGATTTTCCTATATTAATTCCAAGAATTCTGATAAAGCATTCAAACATATTTGGTGCTAAAACCAATGAAAAGTAAAAATATAATTTCTGACCAAGAAAGATGAGTGACCTACAGCAGACTACTTTGTCTTCATCTGCACCATCACAGCAATCAGTCTGGAAGTTGCAAACTGAACTCATTGGAATGCAGTGACCTGATCCACAAGTAAACATCGAAGGTGGGCAGGATCCTGGTAAAAGTGTCACTTCGCAGTCATTGAATTGTAAACTATCCAGGGCCAAGAATCCTGCTTTGCTTTGGAAAGAACCTACAAATGTAACCTGCAGAAATACAAGGATAGCAAACAGAAAATGCGTAAGTAGCTTTGCAGTGAAGCATAATAACATATGCTCTTAGTCTCACTATAAAAATCCTTCAAACAGTTGTATCTTGTTGAATTAGGTGTAACCATGATTTTAATGGTACACTAACTTCATAATTAATACTAAATACCCTCATTGGTCCTGAAAGATTAATTTTATATTTACTGAATGTCAAATTTCTCTATTATAATAAATTCCACATATTTTCAAAATACAAATCTTTTTAAAGCTCACAGTGATGTACAGGTGGCAGGGAGTTGTCCTGGGAGTCCTCAACATTGACTCTGGACCCCATGATGTCTCATGGCATCAGGTCAAACATGGGCAAGGAAACCTCCTGCTGGTTACCATGTACCCCCCTCCCTCAGCTGATGGATCAGTGCTCTTCCATGTTGAACACCACTTGGAGGAAGCACTAAGCGTGGCAAGGGCGCAGAATGTACACTGGATGGGGGACTTCACTGTCCATCACCAAGAGTGGCTCGGTAGCCCCGGTACTGACTGAGCTGACCGAGTCCTAAAGGACATAGCTGCTAGACTGGGTCTGCGGCAATTGGTGAGGGAACCAACAAGAGGGAAAAACATACTTGACCTCATCCTCACCAACCTGCCTGTTATGGATGCACCTGTCCTTGACACTATCGGTAGGAGTGACCACTGTACAGTCATTGTGGAGATGAAGTCCCGCCTTCACATTGAGGATACCCTCCACTGTGTTGTGTGGCATGACCACTGTGCTGAATGGGATAGATTTTGAACAGATCTAGCAACTCAAGACTGGGCATTTATGAGATCATGTAAGCCATCAGCAGCAGCAGAATTGTACACAACCACAATCTGTAACCTCATATCCCCCACTCTACCATTACCATAAAGCCAGGGGATCAACCTTGGTTCATTGAAGAGTGCAGGAAGGCATGCCAGGAGCAGCATCAGGCGTACCTAAAAATGAGGTGTCAACCTGGTGAATCTATGACACAGGACTACTTGTTTGTCAAACAGCATAAGTAGCAAGTGATAGACAGAGCTAAGTGATCCAACAACCAACGGATCAGATCTAAGCTCTGCAGTCCTGCCACATCCAGTCGTGAATGGTGGTGGACCATTAAACAACTCACTGGAGGAGGAGGCTCCACAAATATCCCCATCCTCAATGATGGAGGAGCCCAGCACATCAGTGCTAAAGATAAAGCTGAAGCATTTGCAACAGTCTTCAGCCAGCAGTGCCGATTGGATGATCCAACTCGGCCTCCTCTGGAGGTCCCTTGCATCACAGATGCCAGTCTTCAACCAATTTGATACATTGCATATGATATCAAGAAACGGCTGAAGTTACTGGATACTGGAAAGGTTATGAGCCCTGACAATTTTCCAGCATGAGTACTAAAGTCTTGTGCTCCAGAACTTGCCGCGCCCCTAGTCAAGCTGTTCCATTAGGGCAACAACACTGGTGTCTACCTGGCTGTGTGGAAAATTGCCCAGGTATGTCCTGCACACAATAAGCAGGACTTTTCCAACCCTGTCAATTACTGCCCCATCAGTCTACTCTCGATCATCAGTAAAGTAATGGATGGAGTCATCAACAGTGCCATCAAGTGACACTTGCTTAGCAATAACCTGCTCACTGACGCCCAGTTTGGGTTCCGCCAGGGCCATTCAGCTCCTGACCTCATTACAGCCCTGGTTCAAACATGAACAAAAGAGCTGAACTCAAGAGGTGAGGTGAGAGTGACTGCCCTTGAAAGCAAGGCCACATTTGACAGAGTGTGGCATCAAGAAGCCCTAGCAAAACTGGAGTCAATGGGAATCAGGGGGGAAAAGCTCTCCACTGGTTGGAGTCAATACCTAACACAAAGGAAGATGTTTGTGGTTGTTGGACATCAATCATCTCAGTTCTAAGACATCACTGCAGGAGTTCCTCAGGATAGTGTCCTTGGCCCAACCATCTTCAGCTGCTTCATCATTGACCTTACTTCCATCATAAGTTCAGAACTGGGGATGTTTGCTGATGATTGCACAATATTCAACATCATTCGCGACTCCTCAGATACTGAAGCAGTCCATGTCCAAATACAGCAAGATCTGGACAATATCCAGTCTTGGGCTGACAAGTGGCAACTAACATTCACGCCACACAAGTGTCAGGCAATGACCATCTCCAACAAGAGAGAATCCAACCATTGCCTCTTGATGTTCAATGGCATTACCATCACTGAATCCCCCACTATCAACATCCTGGGAGTTACCATTGACCAGAAACTGAACTGGGCTATCAATATAAATACTGTGGCTACAAGTGCAGGTCAGAGGCTAGGAATCATGCAATGAGTAACCCACCTCCTGACTCCCCAAAGCCTCTCCACCATCTACAAGGCACAAGTCAGGAGTGTGATTAAATACTCCCCACTTGCCTGGATGAGTGCAGCTCTCACAACACTCAAGAAGATTGACACTATCCAGGACAAGCAGCCAGCATACACAAACACAAACATTCACTCCCTCCACCACTGATGCACTGTAGCAGCAGTGTGTACCATCTACAAAATGCATTGCAGGAATTCATCAAGGGTCTTTAGACAGCACCTTCCAAACCCACGACCGCTACCATCTAGAAGGACAAGGGCAGCAGATAGATGGGAAAACGACCACTTGGAAGTTCCATTCCAAGTCACTCATCATCCACCTTGACTTGGAAATATATCGTTGTTCCTTCACTGTTGCTGGGTCAAAATCCTGGAACTCCCTTCTTAACAGCCCTGTGGGTATACCTACACCACATGGACTGCAGCAGTTAATGAGGCAGCTCATTATCACCTTCTCAATGGCAAGTAGGGATGGGCAATAGATGCTGGCCCAGCCAGCAAAGCCCACATCCCTTGAATGAATATAAAAAAATATTCCCCAAACATTTATTTTGCTATCTCTAAAAAATTAAAATGAAAAGTGAAGGGATTCAGTGGTTTTATTTCTTGGTTTTCTGGCTTTAAGGAGAGTTCAATATGATTGGCTCTTTACCCTGCTTGCTGGTATAAAAGTTTAGCAGGTAATGGGGAAGGCAAATGGAATGCTGGCCTTTATTTCAAAGGGAATGGAATGTAAAAATAGGGAAGTCTTGCTAAAACTATACAAGACACTAGTTAGACCATGTCTAGAATACTGTGAACAGTTTTGGTCCCCTTATCTAAGGAAAGATATACTGACATTGGAGGCAGTCCAGAGAAGGTTCACTAGGTTAATCCTGGGTATGGAGGGATTTTCTTATGAGGAGAGGTTGAGTAGGTTGGGCCTGTACTCATTGGATTTTAGAAGAATGAGAGGTAACCTTATTGAAACATAGGGGTCTTGACAGGGTAGATGCTGAGAAGTTGTTTCTCCTTGTGAGAGAGTCTAAGACCAGAGGGCATAATCTGGGGTCACCCATCTAAGACAGAGATGAGGAGGAATTTCTTCTCTCAGAGGGTAGTGAATCTGTGGAATTCTTTACCATGGAGGGTTGTAGAGGCTCGGTCATTAAATATGTTCAAGGCTGAGATAGACAGATTTTCAATCAGTAAGGGAATCAAGGGTTATAGGGAAAAGGCAGGAAAGTGGAGTTGAGGATTATCAGATCATCCATGATCTCATTGAGTGGCGGAGCAGACTCGATGGGCCGAAAGGCCTACTTCTGCTCTTAAGGTCTTATGGTATCACATCTGCTGCACACTGGGTGATCCCCTTGATCGCCAAAAACAAACTGGTATCAAGGAAGGAGAGGTCTACACCACAGAGATCATTAGGACTTTATGGGCAGCTTTCTTCCGGTCAGCAGTGAGCACTGTAGCTTCGCTGCTGACCACAAAATCCCACCCAATTTCAGTGACTGAGGAGTTGAAAATTCGCAACATTTCCAGTGCATTCCCACTGTAAGTTCAATAGACGTACAGCTGAATGTCTGAAAATTAGGCCAAGAAGCAGCAAATCTGGATCCTAATCTTCCCCATCAGTTTCCACACAGCCTTATTTGAGGCAAATTCCTTCTTTTTTTCTTAATTTCTGAAAAGGTATTATACACAACTTGCAGCCCTACAACTTCTACTACGTAGAATGACAAGGGTACCAATGTCATAGGAAGACTATCATCTTTAAGTCACACACTACCCTGACTTGGATGTAGGCTCCTTCATTATCACTGGGACAAAATCTTTGAATTTCCTACCTAACACAATCTTGGGATCACCATCTTCACGGAGAAGACCCATCACAACTTTGCAAGGCAACTACCGATGGACACTAAATGTGGCCTTTCTAGTATCGCCCACATCTCAAGCACAGTTATTCAAATATAACAATTATTTTTGCTTCGTTTCTGGTGAGACCAGAAAGTGAATGCAGATTAGGTACAATGGTGGTGACATCATGGTGACCTTAACTGCCTTCCAAGAGGCAACCTGAGCGTGCTTCCCAGCCAGCTCTTAAAAGAAATACAGCAAAAGGCAAAAGCAATACTAAACAATTGCTGATTGTGCTCATGATGTATTTCAGCCCACACTTAAGAGCTGGAACTTTCCACCCCCATTGACAACGGACATTATGGCCAGCATGAGCAGACAATTGGCAAGAAGGCCAAAAATCGGTTTTATGCTGTTGCGAAAGCGAATTGCAATTGTCCACTAAGCCTGTCAATGGTGGGTCGTGCTTCCTGCTGTCAAACATCTGGAAACTAATTTCAATGCATTTGCATCTTTTCTATTTATTCATTTATGGGATGTGGGCATCGCTGTCTAGGCCAGCATTTATTGTCCATCCCTACTTGCCGTTGAGAAGGTGGTGATGAGCTGCCATCTTCAGCTGCTGCAGTCCCTATGGCGTAGGTACACCCACAGTGGTATTAGGAAGGGTGTTTGAGGATTTTGATCCAGCGACAGTGAAGGAACGGTGATATATTTCCAAGTCAGGATAATGAGTGGCTTCGAGGGGAATTTCCAGGTGGTGGTGTTCCCATGTAAAAAACTACCCTTGTCCTTCTAGATGGGAGTGGTCATGGGTTTGGAAGGTGCTGCCTAAGGAACCTTGGTGAGTTTCTGCAGTGCAACTTGTAGATGGTATACACTGCTGCTACTGTGCGTTAGTGGTGGAGGGAGTGAATGTTTGTGGATGTGGTGCCAATCAAGTAGGCTGCTTTATCCTATTTTGTGTCAAGCTTCTTGAGTGTTGTTGGAGCTGCACTCATCCAGGCAGGTGGGGCGTATTCCATCGCATTCCTGCCTTGTGCCTTGTAGATGGTGGACAGGCCTTGGGGAATCAGGAGGTGAGTTACTTGCCTCAGGATTCCTAGCTTCTGACCTGCTCTCGTAGACACACTATTTTTGTGGTTAGTCCAGTTCAGTTTCTGGTCAATGGTAACCCCCTGATGTTGATAGTGGGGGATTTGGTGATGATAATGTCATTGAATGTCAAGGGGCGATGGTTAGATTCTCTCTTGTGGAGATGGTCATTGCCTGTGGCGCAAATGTAACTTGCTGCTTGCCAGCCCAAGCCTGGATATTGTCCAGGTCTTTTTGTATTTGAACATGGACTGCTTTAGTATCTGAGAAGTCATTGTGCAATCGTCAGCAAACATCCCCACTTCTGACCTTATGATGGAAGGAAGGTTATTGATGAAGCAGCTGAAGATGGTTGGGCAAGGACACTATCCTGAGGAACCTCTGCAGCGATGTCCTGGAAGTGGGATCACTGACCTCCAACAATCACAACCATCTTCCTTTGTGCTAGGTATGGCTCTAACCAGCAGAGTTTTTCCCTTGATTCTCATTGACTCAGGTTTTGCTAGGACTCCTTGATGCCACACCCAATCAAATGCTGCCTTGATGCCATGGACAGTCACTCTCACCTGACCTCTGGAGTTCAGCTCCTTTTTCCATGTTTGAAACAAGGCTGTCATCAGGTCAGAAGCTGAGTGGCCCTGGCGGAACCCAAACTGGGCGTCAGTGAGCAGGTTATTGCTGAGCAAATACCGCTTGAAAGCATCCCCTTCCATCACTTTACTGATGATTGAGAGCAGGCTGATGGAGCGATAATTGGCTGGGTTGGATTTGTTCTGTTTTTTGTGTACAGGATATACATGGGCAATTTGCCACATTGCCGGGTAGATACCAGTGTTGCAGATGTACTGGGACAGCTTGGCTAGGGGCACAGCAAGTTCTGGAGCATAAGTGTTCAGTACTATTGCTGGAATATTGTCAGGGCCCATAGCCTTTGCAGTATCCAGTGCCTTCTGCTGTTTCTTGATCTCACTTGGAGTGAATCAAATTGGCTGAAGACTGGCACCTGTGATGCTGGGACCTCTGGAGAAGGCCAAGATGGATTATCCAATCAGCAATTCTGGCTGAAGATTGCTGTGAATGCTTCAGCCTTATCTTTTGCACTGATGTGCTGGGCTCCTCCATCATTGTGGATGAGGATATTTGAGGAGCCTCCTCCTCCAGTGAGTTGTTTAATTGTTCAGCACCATTCACAACTGGATATGGCAGGACTGCAGAACTTAGATCTGATCTGTTGGTTGTTGGATCGCTTAGCTCTGTCGGTCACTTGCTACTTATGCTGTTTGGCACACAAGTAGTCCTTCACCAGGTTGACACCTCATTTTTAGGTATGCCTGGTGCTACTCCTGGGCACTCTTTATTGAACCAGGGTTGATCCCTTGGCTTGGTGGTAATGGTAGTGTGGGGACTACACCATGCCATGGAGTTACAGATTGTGGTTGAGTACAAGTCTGCTGCTGCTGATGGCCCACAGCACCTCATGGTTGCCCAGTCTTGAGTTGCTAGATCTGTTTGAAATCTATCCCATTTAGCATGGCGGTAGTGTTACACAACACAATGGAGGGTATCCTCAATGTGAAAGCGGGACTTTGTCTCCACAAGGACTGTGTGGCGGTCACTCCTACCGATACTGTCATGGGCAGATGGTTCTGCGGCAGGTTGGTGAGGATGAGGTCAAGTATGTTTTTCTCTCTTGTTGGTTCCCTCATTCAACTTTGAAAATTCAAGTGAAGACGCAAACAAGTCGTTTTTTCCCAGCTGGCTGACAGTGTGGTTCCGGGGCAAAGGCTGCACTGCGGTTTGGGCGAGGGTATGGTGGGGAGGGGGTTGGGGGTGGGGTTGCGGGGGCAAGGCAGCACAGTCTGATGGTAGTGCACAAGCACATGCCAGGATTTAGTGGCCGGGGAAGGAGCCACACATTGCGGAAACCTTGTATTAAGTGAGAATTCTTCCGCAGCTGAGACAGTTCAGGCACAGCCACATTGACATGCTTGGAGTTGCGCCTCTGGCTTATTTGCCCACTCAAGCAGCGCAGAGGCGTGAAAGTGCCAGCAAATACTCTTTATGGGCAGCTTTCTTCAAGGTCAGCAGTGGGCACTTTACACCCTTTGGGCGCAGACAGAAAATTAATGATCGTTTCAGTGGACTGCAGAACAGTTGGATGACTGGGCAAGTTCTTCAATCTCCTTGCTAAAGCTGGCTGTTGAGCAGTTACTGAACCCCTTGCAATGTCATCATCCCGGTTTGGACCAGTCTCCCCCATGGTTCGAGCTAACAGTGCAGCATTGCAGTGTGGGTTAGGAGAATGCCTGTGCCTGAGCTGAGAGCACAGCATGCAGTCCAGTGGGCAAAGCTGCTGCCAATTGGTTGAGTGGGATGGAGGAAGGTGGAGTTTCAGGCAGCCTTGCAGCGCACTAAACTCTGGCCATCCAGGTGATGTCTAGCGCTCCCCGGGATTCGCTAAGGGACCTTCAGACTTAACCAAGACAGGCTCTTAGTACACCCATGCTAACCCAGGCATCTCTCTCTTTTATCCTGCAGGAGGAGTACAGCAGGAGCATGGAGCTTAGTGACCTAGCTGTATGCCTCATGGCTTACAGAGAGAACAGACAAAGGAGAAGAGAGCAATGGAGGCGCCTGGCTGTGCAGAGGGAGGAGCTACATCCTCACGAAGGGGTGGCTGGGGCTCCTGCACATGCTGCTGAAGAGCCACAGTGAATGGTCACTGGTCGGCACCTGGCTAGACCCCAGGGTCTACAGATGGCACTTGTCATTTCTGCAGATGGCCGAGAACCAGTGTTGCCGAAGACTGCACATGTCCAGGGCACTGGTCAGTCAGGTTTAGTGCCATGAAGACTTGGGGGGGCATTCACAGCCAGTGGCATGTAAGTGACTGTGGCACTCAATTTTTATGCCTGTGGCTTCTTCCAAGGCTCCACAGGTGACCTGTGCACAATCTCGTGAGCTTCCACACACAAGTGCAGCCAGGGGGTCATGGACGTCATATGCGCGAAGGTACAGAACTTTGTGCATTTCACCCGGAATCAGGAAAGCCAGGAAGCAAAGGCACTGGAAATTGCACAGATCTCTGGTTTTCTTCAGGTGCAGGGTGCCATCAACTGCACTCACGTGGTGCTTAGATCTCCATGGCAACAAGCAGTCAAATACGTCAACAGCAAGGGCTTCCATTCACTGAATCTTCAGCTGGTCCGCGACCAGAGCAAACACTACCTGCAAGCCTGCGCATGATTCCCAGGAAGTGTCTATGACTCTTACATATTCAGTAGGTCTCAGATCTCTGATGTCTTCCAGGCTCCACAGAAGTTGACTTGACTCCTCGGGGACAAGAGTTCCCCACAGAGGACACCCGGGCAGTGGCCTCAGACTGCAGCAGAGCGATGGGATAATGAAGCATATGCTGCAACTCGCACTTTGGTGGAGCAAGCCATTGGGATGTTGACGATGAGGTTCTGGTGCCTGGACCGGTCTGGTTGAACTCTGCAATATAGTCCACAGAGGGTGTCGTGCATCACCTGCTATGCCCTTCATAACCTGGCTCTGCAACAGGGGGAAGTGCTGGCTGAGGCAGAGATGAAGGGGCTGCACGTCTCCTCCGATGAGGAAGATGTTGATGGGATGAGGGTGAGAAGGTCCTGAAAGGCGAGGATGATGGCGATGAGACTATCGCATTGTCCAGACGAGGCAGCATGCTCGTGGGGCCCTCATAGCGGCTAGATTCATGGAGGATGATGACAACATGTAGTGGAGACACTCCATAGATCCTCACACACTTATATCTGACTCCTAAACAAAAACAGAATTACCTGGAAAAACTCAGCAGGTCTGGCAGCATCGGCGGAGAAGAAAAGAGTTGACGTTTCGAGTCCTCAAGACCCTTTGACAGAACTTTATATCTGACTCCTGTCTGGCTGATAGCAGCTCACTTGCGTTCTGTGAACAGGGTCAAATCATGGAGATGCAGCCGGGAAACTTTAACTTCTCCTGAACCTATGGCATCCTTCGTGAGCTGAACCCTTCAGGACCACACTGTCACCGGACACAGATGCTGATGAGATGGGGGTACCAGCTGCACTTCAAAGGTGCTGGGAGCACACAGAGAGAATGATGGAACTCTGTGCTGCCGGCCCAGGACATTCTGGCAGCGATGATAAGCTCATTGAGGTGAAGGCATGGCTGCTGTGTCCATTGAAGGCACACCATCAGTGTGCTGGGAAGGTTGTACATAGCACAGGAGTGAGTCCCTGGACTGAGACACCTGCCTTTATCTTGATGCTTTCATTTCAGACTGACACAAACACTGCTCATCATAACAAGGAGCCACAGACAGGGTGACATTGTTGGGAGTTTCTTTACAATAGTTAACATTATGTGCAAGTGATTAACACTTGTGCCCACGCGGTGAAACTACATCTTCTTAACCCTCCTAACCCTGCCGCTATATCCTGGTGCTCCCCAAACATCCACAGCAGAGGTGGAGGCAGCCTACTGGCTGCTACGCCCTGTCTGTGATGACCTTGACCAGCGTCTTCTGGAGGGCCGAGACCTGGAGGGCCTCAGCCTGCTTTCAGGGTCCTGCTGTGTGGCAGTGGCATCCTCCTCGGCCTGTGGTGCTCAAGCTTCTGGCATCACAGGGAGAGGATATTGATGGGCCGGACACTCCTGGAGTCACCTGGGTGGATGGCACTGGGTATGCACCTGCTGATCCTCCTCCATATGGGTGCCCAAGGGCCCCTGGCTGACTCCTTGAGGAGAAGGGGTAGCTGGAGTCAGTGGAATGAGATTGAGCTGCCCCGCATCCCTCTCACGTTGACACTGTTGGAGGCCAACTATGGCGTCAGCGATGGAGTTCAGCCCACAGAGGAGTGCAGGACCGATGTACTGGACCAAGTTCTCCATCCTACCAATGTTTGCCTCAGTGCATTGACATACCTCAGACTGAAGGTGGACAGACTCCTCCCTTGTGCTTTGCAATCTGAGCAGTGCAGCAGACATCCCTTCCTGATGTTCCTGAGTTTGCCTTTGCAGCTCCAGCAACTGAGGTATGACTGAATCCAGAGGCTCCTCAACTGACTCAGATTCAGCAGATTTCTGGCCTTCAGCAGTCTTCCTAGTGCACAGGCCTGGGAAGTTCCTGTCCTTGCTGTGGATCAGACAGTGCAATGTGCTCATCAGATTGTGACCCTGAGGCTACTCTAGAACTAGGTCCCACCGAGGTGTGTGTCTCTGTGCTGGTGAAGGGTGTAGGTGAGCGCTGTGATGGGTCTTCAATGAGGGTGTCATCAGATTCTTTTTCCGTAATGTCTTTCGGGTTTGAGTCGAGGACTTGGGTCATGGGTCATATTCTTCTCAGATATGCCTGCGAAAGCAAGGAGAGATAATCAGTGCATAGCAGGAACAGAGGCATTGGCTCACTGCATGGTTGTCCTGATAGATGTTGCACTGGTAGATCCTCACTTGACTGAGCACTGCTGACCTCATCGTCAGCACAGGAATGGTCCAGATCACTGCCAGCCAGCTGGATAGCTCTGTTTCAAAGCTTGTTAGGACCTTGAAGTCAGGCATTACTCCACCGATCTGCAGCCTCTCCCTTTTGTTGTGTGCCAGCTTGTCCTGCATGAAGACAGATAGAGATAGTATAAGCAGGACGCATGCCAGGCCAGATAATAAGGATATCTGGCATGTATCGGTGGTGAGGGGTGCCATGAATGGGATGAGGACATGATCCGCAGGGCAGATGAAGGTGTGTGAGAGAGAGAGGGTGAATAGTGATGTCCCTTGAACTAGCAGTGAGTGAGATCCCTGTGGATGTGTGATGAGTTTGTGAGCTGAGAGTGATGAGAAGAAATACTTATCCTGGTGGAACAAAGGACATAATTCATCCTCTTTTGGCACTGGGTAGCTGTTCTCTTTTGCGGGGCATTTGCGCTGACCACTGCTGCCACCACCTCCATGCTGGATTTGTAACCTTGCTTGCTGGTCTTCACCCAGGGCTGGCGGGCCTCCACTGCGTCCAGTCGGCACTTGAGTGAGGCATCGCTAAATCTGGGGGCAGGAAGTTTCCTATTTTAGATGGACGGACATCAGTTCCTAGCAGCTTCCTCTCCGTTGAAGGGGCTGCTTTTAAATATGGCACCTGGTTTACTGAAGGCCGGAAGTGATGCGGGGCAGGCGAATCAGGGGCTGTCCCGCTAGCGACCCAGCATGTTTCCTGGGAATGAGTTATTAATAAGATAGGACGCACCGGGAAGGGTAAGATAGGGCACGGGTAAAACTTAATTTTTCCTGGCCATTACTACACTGTGCAAATCTGGGATGATTCCGCCCAAGAATATATTTGCCCCTGTCATTATTTTGCAGAGGTTTTACCAGAGATTTAATCAACTCCTCCAAGAAGTAATACTGCTGAATCACATTATTGTAATCCTTTTGATTAATATTGCAGTAGCTGCCCCACATACATTTAACAAGTTGGATGAATGCCAGATTACACAGATGCTTGAATATGCTTTCCAAAAGCCCTGCTTTACAGAACTTTTCCCAATGTTTCTCTAAAATAACAGACAAATTAATCTCCATCTGCTTTCAAATCTAAAGATTTCTGACAGATCCACTCATTCCCCAGCGTGGAATATTTGTTGATAATTATTCCTCTATACTTGATAATTCAGCTATGTTACAAACTGAAAGCAAAAGAAGCAGCAAAGACCCTGCAGCAGTGTTATTTTTAAAAGTTCATCGCCTCCATTTATATCAGTTGCTGTTTTGCCCTTTTCGGCTGCTCATTAACTTCTGAACATTTTTAACTTTGCCTCCAGCAAGAGAATTCTGACTTCTGCTGCCAAGCTTTTACTGTGGCAGGACTGTTACAGTCTGTCTTCAGAACAGACTTATTGTAGTCATAGGTAGTTTGGCAGGCCTACATCTGGAGCTGAAGACATGAGAGAGCAGGATTAATTGGGAGAGGAGGGAAGAGTGCAGGAATCTATACCTATAATAGCTCCTCAAACAACAGTACATGCACCTCAACTTCACTGAGGAGCACTATGTCAGGCATCATTGCTTCACGCAAGAGACTGTCATTGAACTAATGACATCTATTGCAACTGGAACCTAGGCATGGACAGCACTGTGTGCACTATCAAGTTCACCTTGTAGATTTAAGGAATGTAGTGACTGTAGCTTTAAGACATATTGTGTTGTATAGTATCACGTGACAGTGAGAATGAATCAGCTCTAAGCACGGGGAACCTTAGAGTCGGAGTTCTTCTTCTAGTTGTGGAGCTTGATGGAAGCATGTAACTGCTGCTGCAGCCTGTAAATACAGGTTGATGTTTCTAATGAGAAACCTGTTCTGGAAAATTAAGTCCATTACATTAACGTTTATGCAGCAGGTTCCCTCCATTCTGTAGCAAGTGATATTATTGACAGTGTGTCCAGGAGGTTACCAAGGCTTTCTATGTCATAAGGAGCCCAAAGAAAAAATAAGGGAGCACTCAGCTTTGGCAGCAATGCAGGCTTTCCCAGGGTCCAAGGTATCTTGGACTGCACCCACAGTGTTTTGAATGCACCACATCACCACACTGCCATCTTTCTGAACAAAATGGAATGCCATTCCATCAGTGTCTAGCTAGTTTGTGACCAAAGACCATTTTTGGTCATTTGCTGCTTGGTCCACAAGTTCATGATAATGAGGGAACCAGCTCTCACCACCACCTTGGACACAAGAAATGCAGATGGATGAGCAAGAAGGGAAAAACAACAAAAAGAAAAGGATGAGCAGAGTTGACCTTCAGTGTCAGAGTACTTAGAGAGCAACTCATCCAAGAGTGCTTGTGTAGATCATCCCTCCCATCCCCAATGTACCAACAACCTACAATCCTTATTACGACCGTCCTTACTACCACCATCCAGTTAACTTCCTTTAGTCCAGCCTCATGGATCTTATTTTTACTTCACAACAAATACTAACAACACCAAATTCAGAAAATGTGTATTTATCCAACAACTCTGTGACATTTGTGTATTATAATTAAAATAAACAATTGTGAATCACCCTTGTGTAGCCTCTTGGTTCCTGTCATCTGTGTTTGTTTACCTATGAAGTGTTTCCCTAGTGCCTTTAACTTGGCTAGTTGAAGGATGCTGAACTTCCATTGAGCACACTTCAAATGGCCATGATAGACAACGTCAAGCAGCTCTGGTCTTGAGGGTCTGGCTACAGACTGCAGCATCTCAGCTTGGGCCACAGCAGTCTGGTCATTTGGCTATGTCAAATTAACAAGGGCACTGGCAGAATGTGTAGTGGTGAACAGGGATGTTACCATTCTTAGAGAGGTGCCGCTCCCATGCTGCCCAGATCACTCACCTAGGATTGCACCGCAGCACTTCAAGAGCTGTGTGTGAGAACAGAGTGCATGAGTGATGTGACACGCTCCATGTCCCAGTCAACTTCAAATTCCAGAGCTAAGTGGCAGTCAATTGAGTTTCCATGGCAGCAGTGAGAGCTATGAAAGTGTCAGAGCTGTCAGCAGAGGCTCCATCATGCTTGAAATCAATGGAAAATAAAATTGGACTGATGTTGTGAACATCTAGTTCAGAGTTCATGTTAATATTTTAGAGGTAATTTTTAGTCCTGGGAAAATTATAGTTATGGAGGTAAAGTAATTTAAATGCTAGCTTTGGAGGTTGTCAGAACAAAAAGAAATAGCAGTTCAAAAGGTGACCCATTTTGTTTAATAAAGTCAGAGTGGAAGAGATAGAGCTATAAAACAGCAGATGGGCTTACTTAGCTATAGAACTGGAGACATGATGTCTGCAATGTTTGCAAGAACAAGAGCATTCAAGAGAGCTGCTTTTGTTTTGGGAGTTGGAGCTAAATTAGTCTAAAAGCATTTAGAGAACCCTGAAAGGTTGTAAGTTTACTTAATCAGATTAAAGAGGGATAATGAGGGGTAATTATCCTAAAGATCAGTTTGAGGACGCTCCAGAGCAGGCTACTTCATCATGGAGATGAGTGGAGCTTAGGGAGTTTTTCTGGTTTCAATTCATCAGGGTGTTTTCTGAGAGTGTTAGTTGCAGTTTGGACCTTGTGTGGTTGCACCCAAGTTAGAAAAGATAGCCAAAGCTAGAGACAGTTAGGTAGACCTGCACTGTAATCAAAGTAAAAACTTAACTGCATGGAATGCAGATGGAACCAAGTTTCAGTTTGAATTTTTTGAGGGAACTTAAGTTTGAAGATTGCCTACTTTGAAATTAGTGGAAGAATTTGCAGTGTTTCTCCAAAGCGTCCACAGAAAGCAACAAGCAGATGAGCTTGAAAGTGTTGAAAAAGTAACCAGGACAACAGACTGAGGCATCCACGGTCATGGTAAATAGAAGTTTTATATCTGAGAATAGCTGGAGCTGAGGAGAATTCTCCAGAGGACTGTGGCATACAGTAGGATGGCCCTTACAAAAGTAAATGACTTTACGATTGTAAAGAATTACAAAATAATTATTGGGTGAAGTAAGAAGTAAACATAAGAGCCTGGCATATGTGGGTATAAGCAATGGTGGTAAGTAAATCATATTTACTTTGCTTAATTTGTTCTGTATAAAATAAAGTT
The DNA here is from genome assembly GCF_017639515.1 of Carcharodon carcharias. Taxonomy (NCBI): domain Eukaryota; kingdom Metazoa; phylum Chordata; class Chondrichthyes; order Lamniformes; family Lamnidae; genus Carcharodon; species Carcharodon carcharias. The sequence continues at coordinate 63,397,827 of NC_054469.1, forward strand.
TGTGATTCATTTTTAAAATAAGTGAAGTTTAGTAGCATAGTTCTATTGGTTAAAACTAAGTGTTCAGATTTCTCTTTAAATGTTAATGGTCCCTAACCGAATTGTACTAATGTAAAATGGGCAGCTGAACTGATCCCATTCATTTCTTGTGGGTCAGTTGGGTAAAGATTACTTGCATGGTTTCCCAGCTGTTACAATCTGCTTAGGGACCAGTACCTTTTCTTTAAAAGTAGATTAAGTCTGAAATCCCAAGTATTTACTAAGAGGAAAAAGCTACAAGATTCCAAAGTTTTAAACAAACAAAAAAACAGCTACTATTCAAGGTCAGCAAAGTAAAACAATCTACACTATCTATCTTATACTTTAACATTCAGAATTAACATGGGGTAAATATAAGTTAACAGGCAAACTGTGGTTGACCACACCACACTGCTCATTGAAAGGCAGGTGTAACCAAGGCAGATTTCTCAGCAATCCACCCAGACGTCAGTAATCACTGTATGTCACAAAATCTCATTAAAACTCTTTCATCTCAAAATAGATTTCAACTCCGCGCATTCAAAGATCTAGCCTCTGAATTCTCTCAAAAGCTGCTCCAATCCGGACTGCCTCACCAACTGCTCACCTCTCCTCCTGAGACTGCATTCCATGGGATTTACAAAGCTGCACTCCTGTCTTTAATTACCAACACACTTCCAACTCTTTCACAGATGGCCGGCTTCACTAAGCTGGCATTGCCTCTGGGTTTCTCTGAACTCCAGTCTCTTAGCTGTACCAAGCTATAAATGGTTCCAGGGCTTCTTCTGAGCCCTAACCCCGTCCAAAACAGAACCAAGATCTTCTTCCATCTTCTCAGCTCCCCAGGACTTCTACTGAGCCCTAACTGCCAAAGTATTCATTTAATACCTCATCTATGCCTCCTGATGCCATGCGTAAATTCCCTTTATGGTCCCTAATTGGTCCCAATCTTCCTTCTACCATCCTTTCAATCTTTAAATGCATACAGAACACTTTGGGATTCCTTTTTATGTTAGCTGTCAGTCTCTTTTCATACTCTCTTTGCTTCCCTTATTTGCTTTTTCACTTCCCCTCCAAACCTTCTATAATCAGCCTGGTTCTCAGTTGTATCATCCATCTGACATCTGTTATAAGTACACTTTTTCTTCTTCATCTTAATCTCTATCTCTTTTGTCATCCAGGGAGCTCTGGATTTTGTTGCCCTGCTTTTCCCTTTCATGGGAATATAACTTGACTGTGCTGAACTATCTCTTTGAAGGTAGCCCATTGATCAATTACCATTTCTCCTGCCAACCTTTGATTCCAATTTAACTGGCTTGGATCAATTCTTACCCCAATGAAGTTGGCTTTCCCTAGTTAATTATTCTTACTCTGGATTGCTCCTTGTCATTTACCAAAGCCAACTTAAACCTTATGATACAAGGATCACTCCCCCCTATTAATGTTCCCCTATTAAGACTTGTTCTGCTTGGCCCACCTCAGTCCCAAGAACCAGGTCTAGCAGTGCCTCCTTTCTCATTGGATTAGAAACACACAGCTGTAGAAAATTTTCCTGAGCAGATTCTGGGAACTCTTGCCCTCTCTACCCTTTACACTACAATTATCTCAGTTTATTCAGATATATAAAGTGCTCCATTATAACTACTCTATAATTCTTACACCTCTCTGTAATTTCCTTGCAAATTTGTTCCTCTACAGCTTTCCTACTAGTTGGTGGCCTATAAACTACAACAAGCAATGTAATTGCATATTTTTTGTTCCTTAGCACTAGCCAAATAGATTCTGTCCTTGACCCTTCTGGGGCATCCTCTCTCTCCAACTGCAATGCTCTCCTTAACCAATACCACTCCTCCCCTTTTCTTATTTTCCTATCTTTTCTGAACACCTTGCAAACAAGAATATTTAATACCCAGCCCTGCCATTCTTTCAGCCAGGTCTCATTCTAGCCACAACATCATATTTCCACATGGAAATCTGTGCCTGTAACACACCAAACTCATTAACCGTACTCTGTGCATTCACATACATACATATTAACCCTGATTTAGACTTTACACCCCTTCTCCAGAGTTCCTGTTCCTTTCATAACCAAAAACCCTGGGTTCACCTTAGTCCGGTATTCATGTTGTCTTCCTTCTTGAAACTCTTTCAAGTACAAACACATTTCCATCTGTTTCAGATGAAGTTACATTATTTCATAGTTTGCCATTGTGAGATTTGAACTCTTGATACTCTTTTGAGTAAACCTGTTTCCATCTGTTTCAGATGAAGTTACATTGTTTCATAGTTTGCCATTGTGAGATTTGAACTCTTGATAATCTTTTAAATGAAAACCAAATCAACAAAATTGGGATAAATCAGGCACAGCCCCTAATTCAGGTCAGCTGTAAAACCAAGAACAAAGTTTAAAGGAAACTTACAAACTTTAAATCAAAATGTGATTAAAGGGGTCAACAAAACACCCCAGTCCCCGCGGTGCCCACCGAGCATGGAAGGCCTCGAGAGTGCCAGCAGACACCGCGTGCTCCTTCTCCAGGGACATCCGGCAGCGAACGTAGCCACGGAAGAGGGACAAACAATCGGGCGGGACTCCCCCGTCGATCGCCCGCTGCCTGGACCTGTTAATGGCCAACTTGGCCAGGCCCAGGAGCAGGTTACGAGGAGGTCCTCCTCCTTCCCGACCCCCTTCCGCACCGGGTGCCCATAGATCAGGAGCGTGGGGCTGAAGTGCAAACAAAACATCAATAAAAGGTTTTTCAAATAACTAAAAAGGGAGTGCAGCCTACAACACCCTATGTATACATGGTCCACGGACTCCACAAGACCGCAAAAAGGTCACGTGTCCTGAGAGTCCGTGAACCTATGCATCCTCTTATTATAAGGGACTGCTGCATGCAACACCCTCCAACCCAGGTCCCCGATAGAAAGGGGGAGGACACCTCCGTAGAGGGCCTCCCATCGGGGGCCTCCGCCACCGGACGGCAACAAGGCACGCCAGGGCGTGTCCGGTCGACGGACAAGGGCGAGAAAATGGAAGGTGTGCATCAGCAGTCCGTACAAAAAGCCCCTCTTTGCCGTGCCAAAAGGCACAGAGGGCATGTCCCCGAGGCGGCTCATATTGCGGGGCACCAGCACCCGAGGGAGGGTTCGGGGCTTGGGGCCAATGTGGAATTCCGTCCGAACAGGGGAACGCTCAGACGGAAGACCACCGCGCACCTGGGCCACCTCAAGACCCAAAATAACGTCGGGTCCGAGCACGACCGTTCTCAGGTCTTGGATGGCATCGGCTGCGACCTGGACACTCACAGACGCGCGTCGCGCCAACTCCTGCAGGAGCATCCAGCCCAGTCCTCCGCCACCCAGCACGTCCCCGATCCTGGTCACCCCTGCGGCCACAGCCCTCCTCTCCGCCAACCACTGAAAAGGGCGGAGGGGCGGATTCCTGAGCAGCGGCTCTCTGACGATAGCCGCTACTCCTGACGGGGGAGAGCTGCGTCGCGAGGCGACCACTTTCCAGACTTTGATCAGGTCCTGGTAAAAGACGGGCAACGCCTGCAAGGAGCCACCGAGGCCCAGCTGTTCTATAAACAGGAGCTGCACGTCATAATTCAGGCCGTGCACCTGACGGAAGAAATACGTCATCAGGGCACACCATCTAGGAGGAGGCTTGACGTAGAGGTATCGCTGCAGGGTCTGAAGGCGGAAAGTCGCCACCTGTGTGCGTAGGCACACTAGCGCCTGACCACCCTCCCTAAGCGGGAGACTCAGAACCTCGGCAGCGACCCAGTGCAATCTTTTGTCCCAGAAGAAGTCGACTAACAATCTCTGGATTCTTGTGACAAAGTCCGGGGGAGGGGTCAAAGTGACCAGCCGATACCACAACATGGCGGCGATCAGCTGGTTTATGACCAGAACTCGACCTCGGTAAGATAGCACTCGGAGCAGTCCTGTCCAGCGCCGCAGGCGAGCGGTGACTTTCGTCTCCAGTTCCTGCCAGTTTGCCGGCCAGGATTCCTCAGCGGGGCAGAGATGGACCCCCAGGTAGAGGAGGCTGGTCAAAATTGCCCTCACTCACTGTTATTTGTGTGCTCATGTCAGTGCAGTGCTTCCTTATCTCCTCATTACAATATTGATTGATCAGATTAATCTAACTGAGGTCAAGGCGAGTGCCATGTCTTGTTCTGTTCTTACTGTTTCTTGCCTGAGGCTGTACTTGCTTGATCTACCAAAGGGAATGATGTTAGCAACTTGTGCTGTTATACATCCACCTTTTTGATTATCATGTATTCATTTGTGAAGACCTGTGTGTGATAATTTTATGGGACACTGGTTTCTAGTGTAACTCTTTCGAGTACAAATCCGTTTCCATCTGTTTCAGATGAAGTTACATTGTTTCATAGTTTGCCATTGTGAGATTTGAACTCTTGATAATCTTTTAAATGAAAACCAAATCAACAAAATTGGGATAAATCAGGCACAGCCCCTAATTCAGGTCAGCTGTAAAACCAAGAACAAAGTTTAAAGGAAACTTACAAACTTTAAATCAAAATGTGATTAAAGGGGTCAACAAAACACCCCAGTCCCCGCGGTGCCCACCGAGCACGGAAGGCCTCGAGAGTGCCAGCAGACACCGCGTGCTCCTTCTCCAGGGACATCCGGCAGCGAACGTAGCCACGGAAGAGGGACAAACAATCGGGCGGGACTCCCCCGTCGATCGCCCGCTGCCTGGACCTGTTAATGGCCAACTTGGCCAGGCCCAGGAGCAGGTTACGAGGAGGTCCTCCTCCTTCCCGACCCCCTTCCGCACCGGGTGCCCATAGATCAGGAGCGTGGGGCTGAAGTGCAAACAAAACATCAATAAAAGGTTTTTCAAATAACTAAAAAGGGAGTGCAGCCTACAACACCCTATGTATACATGGTCCACGGACTCCACAAGACCGCAAAAAGGGCACGTGTCCTGAGAGTCCGCGAACCTATGCATCCTCTTATTATAAGGGACTGCTGCATGCAACACCCTCCAACCCAGGTCTCTGATAGAAAGGGGGAGGACACCTCCGTAGAGGGCCTCCCATCGGGGGCCTCCGCCGCCGGACGGCAACAAGGCACGCCAGGGCGTGTCCGGTCGACGGACAAGGGCGAGAAAATGGAAGGTGTGCAGCAGCAGTCCGTACAAAAAGCTCCTCTTTGCCGTGCCAAAAGGCACAGAGGGCATGTCCCCGAGGCGGCTCATATTGCGGGGCACCAGCACCCGAGGGAGGGTTCGGGGCTTGGGGCCAATGTGGAATTCCGTCCGAACAGGGGAACGCTCAGACGGAAGACCACCGCGCACCTGGGCCACCTCAAGACCCAAAATAACGTCGGGTCCGAGCACGACCGTTCTCAGGTCTTGGATGGCATCGGCTGCGACCTGGACACTCACAGACGCGCGTCGCGCCAACTCCTGCGGGAGCATCCAGCCCAGTCCTCCGCCACCCAGCACGTCCCCGATTCTGGTCACCCCTGCGGCCACAGCCCTCCTCTCCGCCAACCACTGAAAAGGACGGAGGGGCGGATTCCTGAGCAGCGGCTCTCTGACGATAGCCGCTACTCCTGACGGGGGAGAGCTGCGTCGCGAGGTGACCACTTTCCAGACTTTGATCAGGTCCTGGTAAAAGACGGGCAACGCCTGCAAGGAGCCACCGAGGCCCAGCTGTTCTATAAACAGGAGCTGCACGTCATAATTCAGGCCGTGCACCTGACGGAGGAAATACGTCATCAGGGCACACCATCTAGGAGGAGGCTCGACGTAGAGGTATCGCTGCAGGGTCTGAAGGCGGAAAGTCGCCACCTGTGTGCGTAGGCACACTAGCGCCTGACCACCCTCCCTAAGCGGGAGACTCAGAACCTCGGCAGCGACCCAGTGCAATCTTTTGTCCCAGAAGAAGTCGACTAACAATCTCTGGATTCTTGTGACAAAGTCCGGGGGAGGGGTCAAAGTGACCAGCCGATACCACAACATGGCGGCGATCAGCTGGTTTATGACCAGAACTCGACCTCGGTAAGATAGCACTCGGAGCAGTCCTGTCCAGCGCCGCAGGCGAACGGTGACTTTCGTCTCCAGTTCCTGCCAGTTTGCCGGCCAGGATTCCTCAGCGGGGCAGAGATGGACCCCCAGGTAGAGGAGGCTGGTCCTGCTCCAGGTGAAAGGCCTGAGCTCCTCGGGTAGGGGATCCATCTGCCACTGACCGACCAGGAGTCCAGAACATTTACCCCAGTTGATCCTGGCAGAAGAAGCGGCAGAGTAGACCTCCTGGCACTCGCGCATCCTCCGCAGGTCAGCCGGGTCACTAAACATAAGGAGCACGTCATCGGCGTAAGCCGAAAGGACCACCCCGATGCCCGGCCCGCGCAGAACCAATCCCGACAACCTCCTCCGCAAGAGGCGCAGGAAAGGCTCCACGCAGATAGAATACAACTGGCCAGACAGGGGGCAGCCCTGACGTACCCCTCTCCCAAAGTGAAGGGGCGCCGTCAGGGACCCGTTAACCTTCACTAGACACTCCGCGGCAGTGTACAGAAGTCGGATCCGGGCGACAAAATGCGTCCCGAACCCGAAAGCTCGCAGAGTTCCGAGTAAGTATTCGTGATCCACCCTGTCGAACGCCTTCTCCTGATCGAGAGACAGGAAGGCGCTCGACAGACCAGCCCTCTGGGAATGGTGGATGATGTCCCGGACCAGATGGATGTTATCATAAATGGTTCGGTCCGGGACGGTGTAGGACTGGTCAGGGTGGATCATGTGGTCCAGCACGGTGCCGAGCCGAGAAGACATGGCTCGGGCGAAGATTTCGTAGTCCGTGCTGAGGAGGGAGACCGGGCGCCAGTTTTTAAGAAGGCGGAGATCCCCCTTCTTCGGCAGCAGGGCAATCACGGCCCTGCGCCACGAAAGGGGCATCTCCCCGGTAGCAATGCTCTCCCCCAGGACCCCCGCGAAGTCGCTCCCCAAGACGTCCCAGAACGCCCTGAAGAACTCCACGGTCAGCCCGTCTAGTCCCGGGGTTTTGCCCCTAGAAAGACCGTCGAGTGCGCCGGTCAGCTCCCCCAGACTTATAGGGGAGTCGAGCTTTCCGGCGCACTCCGGGCCGACCTGCGGCAGGTCCTCCCACAAAACTCTGCAAGCTTCCTCACTGGACGGATCCGGAGAGAAAAGGGCAGTGTAGTAATCTCGGGCAATGGCCCTGATGCCCTCCGGATCCGAGACAAGTGATCCGTCGTCGGCCAGCAGCGTAAAGAGCTGCTTACGGACCCCGTGCCTTTTTTCCAGTGAGTAGAAGAAGGGAGAGCCACGGTCCATCTCCTTAAGGAAACAGATCCGCGACCTCACGAACGCGCCCCGAGACCCGACCAGTTGCAGGTCCCGCAGCGCGCCCTTCTTCTCATCGTACACCGACCGCAGGGCCGGGTCCGCGTCGGGCTGACGGAGACGTGCCTCCAGGTCGAGCACCTCCTTCTCCAACTCCTCGACCCTGGATTTGCGTCTCTTTGTCGACCCCTTCGCGTACTCTTGACAGAAAACTCAGACGTGAGTCTTGCCCACGTCCCACCATAGCCTCAAGGAGGGGAAGCCTCCCCGCTTCCTTCTCCAGCCGGCCCAGAAGCGACGGAACGAGTTAAATTGAGAGAGGGGAATCTGCAACGAGACCTGGGTGTCCTTGTACACCAGTGTTGAACTCTTGATATTTCATTGTTTCATAGTTTGCCATTGTGAGATTTGAACTCTTGATAATCTTTTAAAAACCTCATGTAACTCTTTCGAGTACAAACCCGTTTCCATCTGTTTCAGATGAAGTTACATTGTTTCATAGTTTACCACTATGAGATTTGAACTCTTGATAATCTTTTAAATGAAAACCAAATCAACAAAATTGGGATAAATCAGGCACAGCCCCTAATTCAGGTCAGCTGTAAAACCAAGAACAAAGTTTAAAGGAAACTTACAAACTTTAAATCAAAATGTGATTAAAGGGGTCAACAAAACACCCCAGTCCCCGCGGTGCCCACCGAGCACGGAAGGCCTCGAGAGTGCCAGCAGACACCGCGTGCTCCTTCTCCAGGGACATCCGGCAGCGAACGTAGCCGCGGAAGAGGGACAAACAATCGGGCGGGACTCCCCCGTCGATCGCCCGCTGCCTGGACCTGTTAATGGCCAACTTGGCCAGGCCCAGGAGCAGGTTCACGAGGAGGTCCTCCTCCTTCCCGAACCCCTTCCGCACCGGGTGCCCATAGATCAGGAGCGTGGGGCTGAAGTGCAAACAAAACATCAATAAAAGGTTTTTCAAATAACTAAAAAGGGAGTGCAGCCTACAACACCCTATGTATACATGGTCCACGGGCTCCACAAGACCGCAAAAAGGGCACGTGTCCTGAGAGTCCGTGAACCTATGCATCCTCTTATTATAAGGGACTGCCGCATGCAACACCCTCCAACCCAGGTCCCCGATAGAAAGGGGGAGGACACCTCCGTAGAGGGCCTCCCATCGGGGGCCTCCGCCGCCGGACGGCAACAAGGCACGCCAAGGCGTGTCCGGGCGACGGACAAGGGCGAGAAAATGGAAGGTGTGCAGCAGCAGTCCGTACAAAAAGCCCCTCTTTGCCGTGCCAAAAGGCACAGAGGGCATGTCCCCGAGGCGGCTCATATTGCGGGGCACCAGCACCCGAGGGAGGGTTCGGGGCTTGGGGCCAATGTGGAATTCCGTCCGAACAGGGGAACGCTCAGACGGAAGACCACCGCGCACCTGGGCCACCTCAAGACCCAAAATAACGTCGGGTCCGAGCACGACCGTTCTCAGGTCTTGGATGGCATCGGCTGCGACCTGGACACTCACAGACGCGCGTCGCGCCAACTCCTGCGGGAGCATCCAGCCCAGTCCTCCGCCACCCAGCACGTCCCCGATCCTGGTCACCCCTGCGGCCACAGCCCTCCTCTCCGCCAACCACTGAAAAGGACGGAGGGGCGGATTCCTGAGCAGCGGCTCTCTGACGATAGCCGCTACTCCTGACGGGGGAGAGCTGCGTCGCGAGGCGACCACTTTCCAGACTTTGATCAGGTCCTGGTAAAAGACGGGCAACGCCTGCAAGGAGCCACCGAGGCCCAGCTGTTCTATAAACAGGAGCTGCACGTCATAATTCAGGCCGTGCACCTGACGGAAGAAATACGTCATCAGGGCACACCATCTAGGAGGAGGCTCAACGTAGAGGTATCGCTGCAGGGTCTGAAGGCGGAAAGTCGCCACCTGTGTGCGTAGGCACACTAGCGCCTGACCACCCTCCCTAAGCGGGAGACTCAGAACCTCGGCAGCGACCCAGTGCAATCTTTTGTCCCAGAAGAAGTCGACTAACAATCTCTGGATTCTTGTGACAAAGTCCGGGGGAGGGGTCAAAGTGACCAGCCGATACCACAACATAGCGGCGATCAGCTGGTTTATGACCAGAGCTCGACCCCGGTAAGATAGCACTCGAAGCAGTCCTGTCCAGCGCCGCAGGCGAGCGGTGACTTTCGTCTCCAGTTCCTGCCAGTTTGCCGGCCAGGATTCCTCAGCGGGGCAGAGATGGACCCCCAGGTAGAGGAGGCTGGTTCTGCTCCAGGTGAAAGGCCTGAGCTCCTCGGGTAGGGGATCCATCTGCCACTGACCGACCAGGAGTCCAGAACACTTACCCCAGTTGATCCTGGCAGAAGAAGCGGCAGAGTAGACCTCCTGGCACTCGCGCATCCTCCGCAGGTCAGCCGGGTCACTAAACATAAGGAGCACGTCATCGGCGTAAGCCGAAAGGACCACCCCGATGCCCGGCCCGCGCAGAACCAATCCCGACAACCTCCTCCGCAAGAGGCGCAGGAAAGGCTCCACGCAAATAGAATACAACTGGCCAGACAGGGGGCAGCCCTGACGTACCCCTCTCCCAAAGCGAAGGGGCGCCGTCAGGGACCCGTTAACCTTCACTAGACACTCCGCGGCAGTGTACAGAAGTCGGATCCGGGCGACAAAATGCGTCCCGAACCCGAAAGCTCGCAGAGTTCCGAGTAAGTATCCGTGATCCACCCTGTCGAACGCCTTCTCCTGATCGAGAGACAGGAAGGCGCTCGACAGACCAGCCCTCTGGGAATGGTGGATGATGTCCCGGACCAGATGGATGTTATCATAAATGGTTCGGTCCGGGACGGTGTAGGACTGGTCAGGGTGGATCATGTGGTCCAGCACGGTGCCAAGCCGAGAAGACATGGCTCGGGCGAAGATTTTGTAGTCCGTGCTGAGGAGGGAGACCGGGCGCCAGTTTTTAAGAAGGCGAAGATCCCCCTTCTTCGGTAGCAGGGCAATCACGGCCCTGCGCCACGAAAGGGGCATCTCCCCGGTAGCAATGCTCTCCCCCAGGACCCCCGCGAAGTCGCTCCCCAAGACGTCCCAGAACGCCCTGAAGAACTCCACGGTCAGCCCGTCTAGTCCCGGGGTTTTGCCCCTAGAAAGACCGTCAAGTGCGCCGGTCAGCTCCCCCAGACTTATAGGGGAGTCGAGCTTTCCGGCGCACTCCGGGCCGACCTGCGGCAGGTCCTCCCACAAAACTCTGCAAGCTTCCTCACTGGACATATCCGGAGAGAAAAGGGCAGTGTAGTAATCTCGGGCAATGGCCCTGATGCCCTCCGGATCCGAGACAAGTGATCCGTCGTCGGCCAGCAGCGTAAAGAGCTGCTTACGGACCCTGTGCCTTTTTTCCAGTGAGTAGAAGAAGGGAGAGCCACGGTCCATCTCCTTAAGGAAACAGAACCGCGACCTCACGAACGCGCCCCGAGACCCGACCAGTTGCAGGTCCCGCAGCGCGCCCTTCTTCTCATCGTACACCGACCGCAGGGCCGGGTCCGCGTCGGGCTGACGGAGACGTGCCTCCAGGTCGAGCACCTCCTTCTCCAACTCCTCAACCCTGGATTTGCGTCTCTTTGTCGACCCCTTCGCGTACTCTTGACAGAAAACACGGACGTGAGTCTTGCCCACGTCCCACCATAGCCTCAAGGAGGGGAAGCCTCCCCGCTTCCTTCTCCAGCCGGCCCAGAAGCGACGGAACGAGTCCAGGAACCGCTGGTCTTCCAACAACAGGTTATTAAAATGCCAGTACGCGGACCCCGTCCGAGCGCAGAACGAAGTGAGCTCCGCCCACACCAGACGGTGGTCCGTGCACGGAACCTGCTGTATAGAAGCAGCCGGAACGCAGGACACGTATGCCTTCGAAAAGTAAAGGCGGTCGAGTCTGGACGCTCCGACTCCAGGTGACACAAAGGTGAACACGCTGGAGTCAGGATGGAGATTTCGCCAGACGTCCACTAAGTCGAAGGACCTGACCAGGTCCCGCAACTTACTCACACCTCGCGTGCAGTGCGGGGTACCGTGACGGTCCCGGACCCCGAGGGTGCAATTGAAATCCCCCCCGATGACGATGCACTCGCCAGCGTCGATGGAGCCGAGATGAGTGGACACTTCTTCAAAGAAGCTCGCTTGCTGCTGCGTGCCCAGGGGAGCGTACACATTCACAAAGTGAAGCACCGCCCCCCCCAGACGCACAGTCAGGTGCAGCAACCGGCCTGGCACTGGCTCCTTGACCCCCAAGATCTCCGGCTGAAAATGCGGGGCCAAAAAGATAGCCACCCCGCCAGAATTGGAGGCTAGGTGACTCATGTAGACCCCCCCTCGCCACTCCAGGAGCCACGTGGCTTCGTCTCCCGGAACGGTATGGGTTTCTTGCAGGAAGCACAACGCATACTTCCCGTCCCTGAGGACCGAGAAGTTCTGGAACCTGCGCTGTGCGGCCCTGCTGCCGCGGATGTTGAGGCTGGCTATAGTCGTCTTCATTGTCAAAGGTACATCAAATCTTCACCTTAAGTCATTAAAAAGAAGAAGAGGACTTTTTTAGTCCTTCCTCTCCTTCAGGAGCCCAGCGAGAAACGTTTGGACCCTCCGCCGCGCGTTCCTATCCAACTCAGGAGACTTGAGAGCCTCGTGAGTGGACCAGAACACCAGCGGAAAAGAATGCCACCGGTCCAAGGCCAACTGAACCCTGTCTCGGCGACCGCGATGACTCGCCAAAAAGTCCCGGAGTTCCCTTGGGGGGATGAGGGGGGAGTCAGTGGAGGGCACCAGGGGATCCACCGCCTCGCTTGAGAGCGACTCAGCGTAATCTCCAGCGCTCACCACGGACACCCCGTCCTCCTCCAGGTCGTCGCCTCCAGCTTCCGACCCCTCCCCCGCATTGAGTACGGGGGCTGATTCGGAGCTGCCAGCTGGCCCCACCTGTACCTCGATCCCACCCCCAGGATCAAGGCCAGAGGGGTCCTCTCTGGTCTCCTCTAAACGTTTTGGGTCAGAGGGCAGCGGCAGTTCTGATGCCCGCTCTCCTCCCGGCACCGGGTCGTCCGGGGAGCTCAGGACAAGCTCCTGACCTAAAACTAGGACGCCCGGTGCTAAGGGTTGGGAGGGAGCGGGAAGGCCTTCCTTTTCGCCGCCACCCAATGACCCGTTGACATTTTTTAAGTTTTGAAAGTTGCAGTCCCCCGATGAGCCAGAAGGTACCTCGGGGGTATCGAGGGTCTCTGAGTCGGGCACCACCTCAAGGGAGGTGCCTTCAGTGACCCCCGAGGGGCCCTGTTCAGGGGACTGCAGCAGGTTGACAGGGGTAATAGTGGTGGGAGTCGGTGCAGGGGTTTTGAGTTCCCCCAGAGGACAGGGCGAGATTTTACTTGGTGGAGACGCCACCACCTCTTCATCGGGGGAAGGGACACACCCAACTTCTTCAGTTTGGGCATCACCCACCTCCTCCTCCGAAGCGTGACGTCTCTTCCGGGTCAGGCTGGGGGCTAGGGAGACCTCCATTTCCGAGGCCCCCTCCTCCTTGTCCAGCCCTCCCGGACACTCCACCCTCTGGGTTTTGGGTGTTAGATACCCCGGCTCGGGGTCCCGCGTCCCTTCCCCGCCGGCCCCGGGAGCACGCGCAGGGACGACGCCGGGCCCAGCACTCGGCGCCTTAGCACCCACGGGCCCGGGAGCACACGCGGACACGACGCCGGGGCCGGATGTTGTCTTTTCCCCCGAGCCGGTGCTTGCAGGTGTTTGGGGGGTTTGGGGCGTTTCAGGGGCCGCCTCCAAATTTCGGGTCTTCCTCCGCGCCTTCTTACGGCGCGGGGGCTCTCCCCCCGCCTCACCGGCAGCCGAGATGGCAGCTGCTGCCGGGGTCGCTTCCCCTTGCGGGGAGGGAGATGGAGTGGTGGCGGGGGGAGGAGGGGCGGTGCCAGCCGCGGCCGCTTGGGTGGGGCTCGTGGCCTTGGAGGCGGGGCAGTTCTTTCTTACGTGCCCCACCTCCTTACAGGCATGGCACCGCACACCCTCCGCGGTCCAGAAGACCCGATAGGCGGTCCCCTCAAAATTAACTGAGAAGGCCCCCTCCAGGCACTCCTCCTGGGCCAAGCGGACGAAAACTTGGCGCCGGAAGGAGTACACGTGGCGGAGGGCCGAGTCTTTGAGGCCGAGCGGGACTGGTGCAACCCCCGACCTGACCTCCCCCAGCTTATTAAGGTGGGGGAGGAGGAGCCCACATGGTATAAAGGGCGGGACATTTGAAATAACAATCTTCTGGGCGGTGGCCTCAAGGGGATCCACCGCCAGAAAAGTCCCGCCCACAGTGAGCCCCTTCTGCAGGGCGAGTCGCACCGCCCGCTCGGACCTCAAGAAAAAGATGGCCCTCCCATACATCTTTGAGGCCGCGACAATGGCTGAGGGGCCGACAACCCCAGCCATAGCCTTAACGCAGGCCTCAATAGTCATCTCAGGGTGAGCGTAGCATTTTACCCCGAGGGCCCTGGTGAGGAGACGGAATGGCGACAGGGCAGCGGGAGCAGCAGGAGCTGCAGAAGCAACCACCCCCGCATAAGTCTTTTTTGTAGGCCCTGCCACCGGTGACAAAGCCGCCTCCACATTAGCCCTCGAGGGCCCGGCCACAGGAGATGTTGAACTGGCTTTAAGGCCAGAGCCACGCCCACCCTGGGAAGGATTGGCCATTTTTTTTTTTAAATTATATATATTTTTTAATATATATATTTTTTTTTTATTAAATATACAATGTTCCTCCCTAGGGAGGGAGGTAGTAATAACCTCCCCCTTTTGTACAGGAGAGGAGAGGAGGGAGAGGAGTGAAGGACAGGGAGGCACAGGAGGGAAAAGGGAAGAGTCCAGGTGGGTGTCTCCAGTGAAAGGTGGATGTTGGGTGGGGTGTGATGATCTTCTTGCAGGGGGAGGCGATGTCTTCACCAGCCACCGCTGGCCTTACTGGGAAAGGGCTGGGTGGGGCGGGGGGGGTAGCAGAATGGTGGTTTTAACCACACACCCCCCTCTCTTCCTTCCCCAAACCTTCCTGCAGTCTTCTTTCCTCCCCCTACAAAACACAGTCCTTTATTGCCCCCACCTTACACAAACAATAATGTTGGACACCCACCTAGGATGTTGTTTTCAGACACAGTCCTGGCCTCCTGGCCTCCCTCTCTCTCCTTTTGCTCCACACGGGCAGGTCCAGCAGCAGCAGCAAACACCTTCAAGTGCAGGTCCAGCAGCAGCAGCAAACACCCTCAAGTGCAGGGGCAGCAGCAGCAGCAAACACCCTCAAGTGCAGGGGCAGCAGCAGCACACAGCAGAAGCAACAACCCCAAAGGCAGCAGCAGAAACAGTTGAAACACTGAGGAGCAGCAACACCAACACCACACACCTTCTCTCCTCAGTACCAGGAAACCAACTGAATCCACAATTACCTCCACGAGATCGTTAGGAAAATGAACTCTTGATCTGGGGGTTACAAGCCCAGTACCATAACCACTTGGCTATCATACCAGAACTTTGAAACTACTTGTAGTCCCAGCAGCGGCCACTGGTGCTGCTGAGACTACTCAGCTGCCAGCCAATCAGATTGGCTGGTAGCTCTTGAGGGTGGGATTTCCTGTCCCTCAGGTGCAGATGCCCCACTTTTAGATTTTCAGGTCTGATCCTTTTTTAAAACTGGTCAGCTTGCAACCAACTTTGTTCCTGGGGTTGGTTGAGCAACATGACCCCTTGTAAAATTCAGCCCATTGGGTTTCCAGTCAGTTTAAGTTTCATGTTAATGCAACAGATGTGTGTTACAATGGAAAATGGGTGAGCACCTGTTAGAAGTGCATAGCAGAATGCACCAAATGCATATTGTTAAGCAGCAACATCAAACTTTTAGCACAATGTAAACATTCCTGTGAATAAATCAGACAACTTTTACCTGAAATTGACTCAGGCAAGTAGGCAGGTGCATTTCTCCTCTGATCCATTGGTTTTCAGTTGGTGTCTGTTCTTCCCACAGAATTGTTTCTCCCTGGAGGTTACAGCATGATAATATTTCAAAAAGGCATTGAGGAGGTGGCATATTACTAAATACAATGTTAATCTTATTTTCTTCACTCTTGTTGCTTGCTAACCATTTTTAAGATTTTTATATCTATATGCAGAAATTAGCACCAGGGTTAACAGTAATTCCGCAGCACTGTGGAAAAAGACAATTCAATTTGACCCAGATGCTTTGTGGATATATTCTTGTAATTAGTCAATGCACTGGTTAATGACTTGGTATAAATTTCTAATTGTGCTATTTTAACATAACTATGTACCTGCTTTTTTTTAACTGATTAATTGGCTCATATCTTTCTTCAGAGGCGTTAAAGGATCATTATTACAGGCATAGGATTGGTCAGTTTTCTAAGCTCTTCTATCACTGTAGAATTGCGTGAAATTTCTAAAGTAAAATCATGTTAATTGTCACTTTAATAGTAGGTCTTTAAAATCTATGAAAGAAAGGAAGTTTAACCCCCTTTTTAAAGGGTGAATATTGATCTATAATAGTTTCCAGAAATAGATGCAATAAAGGGCCATTGTGTGAAGGTGAAAGGGAGATGGATTAATATCAATCAGAATAGTTTGTGCTTGGGCTTCCTATTCCTCAAATTTCCTAAATATTCATTTTTATTCACTAGCTAAAATAACCATTGTTTTGACTCACCTCCCGGGTTTGTAATAATACTGTGAGTATATTTCTGCCACCGATTTGGTAGAAGAATTCAAAACCGCAGTTTTTCCCTGAGTTGTGGTAAGCAGAACTATTAAAGAGAGCAGTCTGGGAGAATGTGATATTGTTGGCTTCTACCCACATATAATGGCCTGTGAATTAAAATGAAGCAGATTTTTACATAAGAACATAACATCCAGGAGCAGGACTAGGCAACACAGCTCTTCAACCTTGCTCTGCCATTCAATAAGACCATGGCTAAACTTTCATAACAACTCCACTCTCCTGTGCTATCCTCATGTCCCTTAGCTCCCTAAGTGCCCAAAAATCTGTCGATCTCTAAATTGAATATACTCAATGATTGAGCATTCATAGCCCTCCATAATTCCAAAGATTCAAAACACTCTGAGTGAAGACATTTCTACTTATCTCAGTCTTAAATGGCCAACCTCATATCCTGAGACTGTGACCCACTAGTTCTAGATCTCCAACCAGGGAAACAGACTCTCAGCATCTACCCATCTGTTAACCAACAACACTTTAATGATATTCAGAAGTCAGAAAAATCAGGACTCAAGCTTAGTGCATCATTCCTGGCTGATGGCTGCTCTGATTCTTACTGCTGGAAATGGGGGAATGCTTCTCTGCACTTAAGTGCATAGTGCTAGTAAAAAAGCTATCAAGGATATTGATAGCATTTTGTTGCAATGGTTTATTTATTGGATTCTGCCCTATTGGTTATCGAAGTGTTAATAACATGCCTTCCATGAAACATCCATCAAATATTTTCTAACAATCTGACTATCTATCGCATTCCTTTATCTTTCCAAATTGTCAGTTCTTAAAAATATATATTATGTATGTTATATTTTTTCATGTTGCCCTTGATTAATCCATGCATTTATAAATGCTCTGAACTTAAGTCACAAATTACTAGGGGAGAATGTTCCCCAGATCGGGCGGGGCATGCGGGCGCGGGTGCTGCCGGTCGCGGGAACGCGCCACCATTTTGCGCAGGCGGGCCAATTAAGGCGACTCCTGGGGACGGCGGGAGTGGGCAGGCACAGGCGGAATGGCAATTGCCGTGGGGTCCAATGGCGACCTGGCAGCCTGTTTAAAGGCCAAGCTGTAGCCACATCAAGGCTGCTGTACATGGCCAGAGGTTGGGGGCACGGTATATCTAAAACAGCCATGCAGGAGGGTAGGGCGGGTGGCCACTGTGCTAGCAGGTTTTCTGATGACTGCCTTGCTGCCCTCCTCGAGGAGGGGAGGAGGAGGCCACCCCACTTGATGAAGCGTGCATGAGAGGAGGTTGCGGAGGTCATGAGCTCCCATGATGTGGTGCAGCGCTCATGGATCTGAAGCAAGCACTTCAATGGCCTGCTGCACATGGGAAGGGTGAGTAGCATGTTGGCATTGTTCACTTCACCCATCATGTAACCTTCTCCCCCGCTGGTGGACCACCCATGCCTGAGTGGCCTGAGTGCAATGAGTCATTGACGGCATGTCTCCTTAGCTGGGCGGCCCACCAGATATTGCCTATGCATTTGTCAGCATGAGAGGGTTGTGATGAGATGGGTTCTGCACCCACAGCATGAGGTGGCCTGACACCCACATGACTGTGGTGGGGTCAACCTGGAGGAGCTATACCCAGGCACACTGCTCAAACTCCATGACGTGTGGAAGTCAGGGTGATGACATGGTGTGAGGGGATCTTCAAGGTCCTATGGCACAGATGGATGTGCTGCCCTTTGTGGTTCATGTCATTGTGCCTCCTTGCAATGGCAGATACAACTGTGTGCTCCCAACTGTGATGAAGGCAGCATGTGGGCGGGGGGGGGGGGGGCGGTGGGGGAAAGGACACACCAAGCATACTAGTGGTAGTGCTAGGATGCACTGCAGACCTGCAATGGCCACCTGGGCTTGGGGTGGGCTGTCCACGAGGAGATTGACGGTACAAGTATCACTTATCAGTGCAATTTTTTCATTTACAGGAGAGGAGTTCTCATAACAACGCCAATCGGTGGTGGGTCAGGCCAGATTTTGATGCTGAGCCGCTTTGAGCAGGAGGCCCTCAACCTGGAGAGGCGGCACGCACCCAGGTCCACTGGAGCTGGAGAGGTTGGGGTTCCATGGGCAGGATTCCTGAGATTTGATGAGTGATTTGTGTGTCTTTTAGATTTATTCACTGCACCCATCACCAGTCCTCCTATCTAGAAAGATGAGGTCTCCAGGATGGACGACAGATGCCAGGCTTGTGTTGCAGATCCATATGTGCTGTGCTAGCTAAAGGTTCCTTGGATTAGAGCATCTCGGGTGTCCCTGCCTTCCTGGAGCATACCCAGGTCAGCTTGTGCCCCCTCATAATTTCCCTGTGCGTGCTCATCCTTGGACTCACTGCTAGACTCAACGTGCTCAACCCCAGCCACTCTGTCTACATCTTCTTCATCCACAGCTTCCCTCCTTTGCAGAGCTAGATTGTGCAGTGTGCAACCACTATCAGTAACATTCCATCTGGGGGGTACTGGAGTGTACCCCCAGAATGGTCCAGGCATCTCAAGCGCATTTTGAGAAGACCAATGGCTCTCTCCACCACAGCCCTTGTGAAGGTGTGGCTCCTATTGTACCACTGCTCAGCTTCTGTTCTTGGATAGTGGAGAGGCGTCTTGAGCCACCTTCTGAGGAGATAGCCCTTGTCTCCCAGCAGCCATCCATCCAGCCGGGCTGGAGCATTGAAGAGCCCCGGCACCTGGAAGTGTCTGAGGATGTAAGTGTCGTGGGAGCTGCCTGGGTACCTTGCACAGACTTGTAGAATCTGTATCCTGTGATCACATACTTCTGCACGTTCATGGAGTGGAAGCCCTTCCTTGACACAATTGCGGACAGCCGATTGGGAGACACCACAGAGATCACCCACTGAGCCCTGGAAAGAGCCGGAGGCATAGATGTTGAGGGTAGCTGTAAACTTTAGAGACAGGGTCATGGGGAATCCACCCACACATTTAGCTGAGATCTCTGGAACAATCAATCATCTGACAGATATAGTGGACCATCTCCCTTGAGAGACGGAGCCTCCTTCGGCACTGCACCTCCGACATATTCAAGTAAGTTCTTCGAGCTCTGTATACACTGGTAGCAGGATAGTGGCGTGTTTTGCGACCCCTTGTGCCTTGGACTACCTCTTGGCCGTGCACCCATTGTGCCTGCGCCTGTCCTCCCAAAGGTGGCTCCCCTAGAGGCTGAACATGCACTCCTGGCCTCCTACTTATTCTAGCCCTCCCTTCCTCCTCAGATGAGATGCCTCCAGTGGAAAGATCACCTCCCATTCCCAGGCTCAGGGAGACTTGCTGAAACCTACAGGCCCCAAAACAAATCTTCACTGAAAAGTGCTGACCTGAAGGTTATGAGTGGAGTCCAAGCAGCTGCTATGCATTTGACACTTCTCCACCTCACACACGCAGCTCTTAATCTGAGCACTACTGTTAAATGCCTGGACTTGCAAAAACAATGACCCCTCTTTCCCGCCCGTGGATGAGGATCATTAAAGTTTCCGATAGCCGCCTGCCCATTGCGCCCATGCAACAAGCTGAATATCACACGGGTGCCTTAAAATCCACGACAGTTGGAACCTCAACTACCTTAATTGGCCCGGTAATTACTGGTGGGCGCACAGCGGACATTGTCACGCACCCGCCCAGTGAAATATCATGGTGGTGCACAGTGACGCGCGGTGGCGCACGTTGACATCAGGACACGTGTCCGACGTCACTGGGCATCATTTTACGCGTCAGCATGTGGGTCCCGCCCCCTACACGCCAACGGAAAACTTCTGCCCCTAGAGTTTCCTTTCAATTGACTTTAGGCTAATTGGTCTTTAGTTAGTTTATCTTCCTATGGCTTTTTTTCTTAACGTTTTGAGGATATTACTGAAAGTTTATAATGACTGTAAATATACTGCAGAATACTGTTCTTTTATTTATTTTAGGTTTAATAACTCTGTCTAGTAGTTTATTCCAGTTCACAATGGGCTTAGGCTGGGATTTTCCAGACATGTCATGGCACGACCCACTGTGGGAGATTTACCGGCCCAGCCAGAAGTCCATGACTTGCAGCGGGACCAGCAGTGGGTAGGGCCAGAAAATCCCGCCCTTAGTGTTGCTTTGTATTTATTATCTAGCCACAGATGAGGAAGAGATTTACCAGTTTTTGCCCACAGACTGAAAACAACTGTATCTTGTGTAAATCAGCAGGAGTAAGTTCTACTGACTTACAGAGACAAATATTAACACTTCTGACCTAATATCCGTAAGTAAGTAACAAAGCTTTCACGCAAACCTTGTTCCTAAATTAGAATTGCTTACCTTTGTCAGACTTTCAATCTGGGTTTGGTAACCCAATCCCTAACTGGGCAGAGGCAAACATGGTGCCTGAGGACAGGAATTGGCTCTAGAGGGCGAATCTCAAGGGCAGATGGCAGCCATAGCTGGACTTGCCTTTATCTTGCAGAATGGGGCAGGCAGGAGAGCAGAGGGCCACTGTCCAATCATAAAGCTCTTGATCCACTCTGCTCATGCGATGGTAATTTTGTGTCCCTGCTTGAACACCTAAGTTGCATTCGTTGCTCCCAATGCAGTCTCCCCTACATTGGAGAGACCAAACGCAAACTGGGCGATCGCTTCGCAGAACACCTTCGGTCTGTCCGCAAGAATGACGCAGACCTCCCCGTCGCTTGCCATTTTAACACTCCCCCCTGCTCTCTTGCCCACATGTCTGTCCTTGGCTTGCTGCATTGTTCCAGTGAAGCTCAACGCAAACTGGAGGAACAGCACCTCATCTTCCACCAGGCACTTTACAGCCTTCCAGACTGAATATTGAATTCAACAACTTTAGATCTTGACCTCCCTCCTCCATCCCCACCCCCTTTCCGTTTCTTCCCCCTCCCTTTTGTTTTTTCAAATAATTTATATAGATTTTTCTTTTCCCACCTATTTCCATTATTTTTAAATCTATACCTTTTATGCCCTTATTTCACCCCACCCCCATTAGAGCTGTACCTTGCGTGTCCTGCCATCCATTCTTAATTAGCACATTCTTTTAGATAATATCACCACTTTCAACACCTCTTTGTTCTTTTGCCTGTGACATCTTTTGATTATCTGCTCCTATCACTGCTTGCTTGTCCCTACAACCACCTCCCCCCCACACTTCTCTCCCCCCAGCCACCCCCCCCCCCAACCCCACCTTAAACCAGCTTATATTTCACCCCTCTCCTATTTTTACTCAGTTCTGTTGAAGGGTCATGAGGACTCGAAACGTCAACTTTGTTCTTCTCCGCCGATGCTGCCAACCCTGCTGAGTTTTTCCGGGTAATTTTGTTTTTGTTTTGAAATTTTCTTTTCTTTCCAAAGCTTTAAACCAACAGCAACAATATACAACACTCTCCTGCGGACAGCTGTGCAAGAATGTGCCCCAGACCGTTCGCTCTTCCTGTTCTCAGATTTGACAATTTCCTTCTGTTCCTCTGCAGCCTATTAACAAGCTTTTCAAGGAGAATAACAGGCAGTTAATTGGAGGTTGTTAGCTTCCCCAACCCTGCCCTCACTTTGGAAATTGCAGCATGTTCTGGAGGCATCAGAAGACTGACATAACATCCAGGAATGCTATTTTCAAAGCACCTGACCTCATTCCCATGAGTGATTGAAAATCCTGTTCCTCATCTTCTCCTGATATTCTGCAGTCTCCAGGTGTAATTTATGACTTATCTTTTACTGTAACAAAGGAACAGCAATGGGCCATTTAGTATCTCGGGCCTGTTCTGCCATTCAATAAGATCATGGCTGATCTGTGGCCTAATTCCATAAACCTGTCTTCGTTTCATATCTCTTAACACCTTTGTTTTATAAAAATCCTTTAATCACAGATTTAAAATTAACAATTAACTTAATGTCAACCACTACTGAAGGCTCTGACTGTAATCCTTAGGCTTTA
Organism: Carcharodon carcharias; assembly: GCF_017639515.1. NCBI lineage: Eukaryota > Metazoa > Chordata > Chondrichthyes > Lamniformes > Lamnidae > Carcharodon > Carcharodon carcharias. The sequence continues at coordinate 63,419,922 of NC_054469.1, forward strand.
TCCCCTTGTCCTCTCACTTCCACCTTGCATCATGCAAGTACTAACTGTTTATCAGAGAATCTCAATATATACATCTGTATTAGTTACATATTTGCAGTCCTGTTTAAAATTCTATGTATAAATTGCAGCTTATTAAAATTTCTGGAGTTACCTGATGAAGAGTTTGTGCTGTGATCTTTCAGAGGAGCTCTGCCACTTGAAGAAATACTATTAGCTTGAACGTGCAGCCATAAAACAGCGTTTTGTGCCCCTCCAGATTGCCATCCACATAGATCAGATTCAAAATCACAAGTTGGAGCTAAAATTAGGGACAAAAATAGAGGAATCAATTAAAATTCATTAAGTCGCTGTGAGAAGATCTAGTCAAGAGCACAGCCATTTCACTAACAATCAGAGTCTTGAACTGAATGCATTAACTTTGGTTAACTTGTCTGCTATCTTGCAAAGTTTTGTTTAATTTTTATATCTGCATGTATATGAAAGCACAGGCAGACTTATGCACTTCTCCAGATCTGTTACTTTAATTTCATAGAATCATAGAGTAAGACAGCACAGAAGAAGGCCATCTGGCCCATTGTGTCTGTGCTGGATATTTTAAGACCAATATATGTAAAAACAATGGCACAAAATGTCCTGTGACATTGTAACAAGTGGTATCCAGCATTAGTTAGGCTTGCCCCTTAATGTACTGTCCACAATATTCTGTGTTGCAAATTTCTGAAAGTGCGAGATGAAAACTCTACATAGCATCCAGGACCTGACTGAACAGGGCAAGCAACTGGGGAATATAACTCTGCAATTGTAATAGCTAATTGACAGAAAGTCTGACTGGCAGTAATTAACATTTCTCACTTTGTATTCACTTAGGAACATAGGAGCAAGAATAAGCCCTTTGAGCCTGCTTCACCTCTCAGTAAGATCATGGCTGATCTGGTTCACCTTCCTATTTGCCCTCCACCCTCGACTCCCTTGCCTAACAAATCTGTCTAACTCTGCCTTGAATAAATTCAAAGACCCAGCCTCCACTACTTTCTGGGAAACAGAATTCCACACACCAATGACCCTTTGGGAGAAAAAGTTTCTCCTAATCTCTGTCTTGAAAGGGGACCTCTTATTTTCAAACTATGTCCCCTAGTTATAGTCTCGCCTACAAGATGAAACATCTTCTAAGTATCCATCCTGTCAAGTCCCCTCAGGATATTAAATGTTTCAATAAGATCATCTTTCATTCTTTTAAACACCAATGAGTATAGGCCTAACCTGTTCAACATTTCTTCATATGATGACCCCCTCATCCAGGAATGAGTCAAGTGAACCTTCTCTAAACTGCTTCTAAAGCAATTATATCTTTTCTAAATAAGGAGACCAAAACTGTACATAGTGCATAGTTTTCCAGATGTGGTCTCGTCGAGGCCCGGTACAGCTGTAGTAAAACTTCCCCAGTTTTATATTCCATTCCTCTTGCAGCAAATGCCAACATTCCATTTGCCTTCCTAATCACTTATTGTACCTGCATACTAACTTTATGTACATAAGAACGTAAGAAACAGGAACATGAGTAGATCATTTGGCTTCTTGAGCCTGCTCCACCATTCAATAAGATCATGGCCAATCGGCTTGTGTTTCAATTTCCACATTCCCGTCTAACCCCGATAACCTTTCATTCCCTTGCCTATCTAGAATCTATCTACCTCTGCCTTAAAAATATTCAACGGTCCCGCCTCCACCACCTTTTGAGGCACAGAATTCCAAAGTCACCCAACCCTCTGAGAGAAAAAATTTCTCCTCATCTCTATCCTAAAAGGGCGACCTCCTAATTTTTAAACAGTGGTCCCTAGTTCTAGAGTCACCCACAAGAGGAAATATCCTTTTGATGTCCACCTTGTCAAGACCATTCAGGATCTTGTATACTTCAATCAAATCACCCTTCACTCTCTAAACTCTAGCGGAAACAAGCCACTGTCCAACCTTTCCTCATAAGACAACCCACTCATTCCAGGTATCAATCTAGTAAATCTCCTTTGAACCATCTCCAACGCATTTACATCCTTCCTTAAATAAGGAGACCAAAACTGCACACGGTATTCGAGGTGCAGTCTCACCAATGCCCTGTAAACTGAAGCATAACATCCTTATTTTTATGTTCAATCCCTCTTGTAATAAAGGATAGCATTCCATTAGCCTTCTTAATTACTTGTTGTACCTGCATACTAACTTTTTGTGACTTATTCATGTATCAGGACATCCAGATCCCTCTGTACCATCGAGCTCTGCAATCTTTCTCCATTTAAATAGTATACTGCTTTTCTATTCTTCCTGCCAAAGTGGACAAGTTCACATTTACCCACTTGCTTATCCTGTCTATATCCCTTTGCAGACACTTTACTTCCTCTTGACAACTTACTCTTGGTGTTATCAACAAGTTTAGTTATCATATATCCGCTCCCTTCATCCAAGTCATTGATATAGACTGTGAATAGTTGAGGACCCAGCACTGTGGCACTCCAGTAGTCACAGCTTGCCAATCCATAAAAGACCCATCTAGCCTTACCCACTTCTTCCTGTTAGGCAATCAATCTTTTATCCATGCTAATATGTTACCTCCTACACCATGTGCCCTTATCTTCTGTAGTAACCTTAGATGTGGCGCATTATCAAATGCCTTTTGCAAATCCAAATATACCACATCTACCGGTTCCTCTTTATCCACCGTGAATGTTACTTTGTCAAAAAAACTCTAAGAGATTAGTTAAACATGATATCCCTTTTACAAAGCCATGTTGGCCCTACCTGTATGCAAATACAGAAACTTCATGCTGTTCAATGCATTTGAATGGGGAGTTAGACAGTGAGATGTCATTTTCCCAAAGCTAACAGCAAAGCAGTGCATCTAGGACAGCAACTTTTTGAGCTCTGTATTTAATTGTGCATCTGCCCCAGCCTGAGGTATGTGTAATAAATAATTGTGAGTAACCTCAACATAATTTTGAAAGCCAGTTGAGGCTAATGAGCAATTTAAAATTTTAGGTAATAGACTCATAGAAATATGGGGAGGGTTCTGGAGAAGAGTTAAGAAGACTTACAAAGCAAAGGGTATGGCAGCATTGTAGGGCAACTATTTAGGTAATGATATCCAGAGTGTGGCAGGAAGGGACAGACTGTCCAAACATAAAAAAGTAGCAAATAGGGTCAAAGGGGGAAAAATGGTAAAAGGCAAAATTAATGGCTCTTCACTTAAATGCATGTGGTATTCAGAGCAAAATAAATGAATTGATGGCACAGAGGTTAATGGGGATGATCTTATAGCCATTACAGAGACATGGTTAGAAGGAGATCAAAGCTGGCAACTAAATATTCAGGTGTGTGTGACTTTTCAAAAGAACAGACAAGAAGGAAAGGGTGGTGGGGTAGCTTTGTTAGTATAAGATGGAATAAGTACGATAGTAAGAAATGATCTTGAATCAGAGGATATAGAATCCATGTGATTGGAGGTGAGAAATAACATGGGCAAGACACCACTAGGAGTAGTCTATAGGTCTCCTAACAGCAACTATACTGTAGAACAGGGAATAAGTCAGGAGATAATGAGATAAAAAAGTTAATCATGGCTGACTTTACGTGGATTGGGAAATTCAAATTGGCAGAGGTAGCCACAAGCAAGAATTCATAGAGTGTATTCGGGACAGTTTTGTAGAACAATATGTTGTGGATCCAACCAGGGATCAGGCTATTTTGGATCTGGTAATGTGTAATGAGGCACATTTAATAAATGATCTCAGAGTAAAAGATCCCCTAGGAAACACTGACCGTAATATGGTGGAATTTAGTATTCAGTTTGAGAATGAGAAACTGGGTTGGAAACAACAATGCTAAACTTAATTAAGGATAATTACAAAGGAATGAGGGCAGAGTTGGCTGGACTGGACTGGGAAAGGAGTTCAGCAGAAAAGACGGTTGATGAACAATGGCAGACATTTAAGAAAATTGTTCATGACTCACAACAAAGATATATCCCAGTGAGGAAGAAGGATTCTAGGAAGGGGATAAGCCAACCATGGTTAAACAAGGAAGTTAAGGAATGCATCCAATTGAAAGAAAAACCATACAATGTGGCAAAGATTAGTGGTAAGATAGAAGATTAGGAAAGTTTTAAAAACGAACAAAAGATGACCAAAAAATAGAGGGAGAAAATAAATTTTGAGGGTAAACTAGCAAGTGATATAAAAATGGACAGTAAGAGCTTCTTTAAATATATAAAAATAAAGAGAGAGGCCAAAGTGAACATAGGCCCCTTAGAGAATGAGGCTGGAGAAATAATAATGGGGAACTAGGAAATGGCAGAGAAGTTGAATAAATGCTTTGCATCAGTCTTCGTTGTAGAAGACACTAATAGCATTCCAAAAATACTAAATAATCACGGGGCAAAAGGGGTGGGGGGAAGAAATAAATACAATAACTATCATGAGAGAAAAAGTACCAAGGAAACTTAGGGGCTAAAGGCTGATAAGTCCCCTGGACCTGATGGGTTGCATCCTAGGATATTAAAGGAAGTAGCTATAGAGATAGTGGATGCACTGGTAGTTATCGTCCAAGGATATTTAGATTCTGGAAGAGTCCCAGAGGATTGGAAAACTGCCAATATAACACCCTTATTCAAAAGGGGTGGGAGACAAAAAGCAGGTGACTATAGGCCAGTTAGCTTAACATCCGTCACTGGAAAAATGTTACAGTCTATTATAAAGGATGTAATAGCAAAGCATTTAGAAATACATAATATAATCAAACAGAGTCAGCATGGCTTCATGAAGGGGACAAGTTTATTAGAATTCTTTGAGGAGGTTCCAAGTAGACTAGATAAAGTGGAACCAGTAGATGTAAAATATTTGGATTTCCAAAAGGCGTTCAATAGGGTACCACACATAAAGCTACTTAATAAGATAAGAGTTCATATTGTTGGGGGTAGTATATTAGCATGGATAGAGGATTGCTAATTAATAGAAGACAGAGAGTTGGGATAAGGGGGGCATTTTCAGGATGGCAGCCTGCAACTAGTGGAGTGCCACAGGGATCAGTGCTGGGGTCACAATTATTTACAAAAAATATGAATGACTTAGATGGGGGAAGTAAATGTACTATCAGCAGGTTTGTGGACAACACAAAAATAGGTGGGAAGGCAAGTGTTGAGGACGACACAAAGTGTCTACAGAAGGATATAGACAGGTTAAGTGATTGGGCAAAAACTTGGCAGATGGAATGTAATGAGAGAAAATGTGAGGTTATGCACTTTGGTAGGAAGAGTAGAGTAACTGAATATTATTTAAATGGAGAAAGACTGCAGAAAGCTGCAGCACAGAGGGATTTGGGGGTCCTCGTGCATGAAACACAAAAAGCTAACACAATTTCAGCAGGTAATAGGGAAGGCACATGGAATGTTGTTTTTTATTTCAAAGGGAATGGAAAAATAGGGAAGTCTTGCTAAAACTATACAAGGACTGGTTGGACCACGCCTAGAATACTTTGAATGGTTTTGGTCCTCTTATCCCCTGGCATTGGAGGCAGTCCAAACAAGGTTCACGAGATTAATCCTGGGTATGAGGGATTTTCTGAAGATGAGAGGTTGAGTCGGTTGGGCCTGTACTCATTGGAGTTTAGAAGAATGAGAGACGACCTTATTGAAACATAGAAGCTTCTTAGAGGGCTTGACAGGGTAGTTGCTGAAAGGTTGTTTCCCCTTGTGGGAGATTCTGGGACTGGAGAGCATAATTTCAGAGTAAGGGGTCACCCATTTAAGACAGAGATGGGGAGGAAGTTCTTCTTTCAGAGGGTAGTGAATCTGTGGAATTCATTACTGCAGAGGGCTGTAGAGGCTGAGTCATTAAGTACATTCAAGGCTGAGATAGACAGATTTTTAATCAGTAAGGGAATCAAGGGTTATGGGGAAAAGGCAGGAAAGTAGAGTTGAGGGTTATCAGATCAGCCATGACCTCATTGAATGGTGACGCAGACTCGATGGGCCAAATGGCCTACTTCTGCTCCTACATCTTTTGCTCTTATAGTGTAACATAGGAACATAGGAACAGGAGAAGGCCATTCAGCCCATCGAGCCTGTTCCACCAATCAATACAATCATGGCTGATCGAACACTTCAATGCCTCTTAGCCACAATATCCGCATAACCATTGATGTTATTATTAATCAGAAATCTATTAATCTCTACCTTAAACATATTCAATAACTGAGCTTCCACGACCCTCTGGGGTATAGAATTCCAAAGATTCACAACTCTCTGGGGGACTGGGGGTCTGAAATGAATTTGTTTCAATGCGATAAGTATAACAGGCAAGGCAGACGAGTTTAGAGCTTGGATTAGTACTTGGGACTATGATGTTATTGCTATGACAGAGACTTGGTTGAAGGATGGACAGAATTGGCAGTTAGACGTTCCAGGATTTAGATGTTTCAGGCAGGATAGAGAGGGATGTAGAAGAGGTGGGGGAGTTGCACTGCTGGTTAAGGAGAATATCACAGCTGTACGGCAGGAGGACACCTCATTGGGCTCATGCAGCGAGGCAATATGGGTGGAGCTCCAGAATAGGAAGGGTGCAGTCACAATGTTGGGGGTTTACTATAGGCCTCCCAATTGCCGGCGGGAGATTGAGGAACAGTTATGTAGGCAGATTTTGGAAAGATGTGAGAACAATAGGGTTGTTGTGGTGGGTGATTTTAACTTTCCCTATATTGACTGGGAATCACTTATGCTAGGGGTTTGGATGGTGCAGAATTTGTAAGGTGCATCCAGGAGGGCTTCCTGAGACAATATGTAGATAGTCTAACTAGGGAAGGGGCAATACTGGACCTGGTATTAGGGAATGAACCCGGACAGGTGGTCGAAGTTTCAGTAGGAGAGCATTTCAGGAAAAGTGACCATAATTCAGTAAATTTCAAGGTACTGGTGGATAAGGAAAACAGGAGTCCTCGGGTTAAGGTGCTTAATGGGGGAAAGCTAATTATAACAATATAACAATATTAGGCAGGAACTGAGGAATCTAGACTGGAGGCGAATGTTTGAGGGCAAATCAACAACTGACATGTGGGGGGGCTTTCAAAAGTCAGTTGATAAGAATTCAGGACCGGCATGTTCCTGCTAGGATGAAGGATAAGCATGGCAAGCTTCAGGAACCTTGGATAATGAAGGATATTGTGAGATTAGTCAAAAAGAAAAGGGAAGCATTCGTAAGGGCTAGGAGGCTGGGAACAGATGAAGCCCGTGGAGAATACAAAGAAAGTAGGAAGAAACTTAAGCAAGGAGTCAGGAGGGCTAAAAGTTTTGTACCAGAGTGGGTGTTAATAGGAGAATCAGGCTGGGATTTTTGTCCTGCCAGTGATGTTGGTGGGACTGGAAAATCCTGCCCTTAAAGTCAGCATTGTGTGAAAGCAAAATAGCAGAATGTGTTAATAGTAAAAAATGGGTCAGTGATGTCTGAAAGCAAAAATATGAGAACAAGATACAGGCTGGTTGTTGTGGAGGGGGCAGAGGGGAAGGAAATTCAAAATGGAAGATAGAGTTCATGGTCTAAAGTTGTTGAACTCGATGTGGAGTCCATAAGGCTGTTAAGTGGCTAAATGGAATATGAGGTGCTGTTCCTCCAGCTTGTATTGGGCTTCACTGGGACATTGTAGCAGGTTGAGGACAGAAATGTGAGCATGAGAACAGAATGGTGAATTGAAATGGCAAGAAACTGAAAGGTTGGGATCATGCTTGTGGACTGAGCAAGGGTATTCCAAAATGCGATCACCCAGTCTACTCTTTGTGGGAGTTTGCTGTGTGCAATTTGGCTGCTGTGTTTCCTACATCACAACAGTGACTACTCTTCAAAAAGTACATCATTGGCTATACATGACTTTGTGACGTCTGGTGTTCATGAAAAGTGCTGTATAAGTGCAAGTCCTTTTCTTTTTTTTTAAAATCAATAATTATGTAATTATGCTAATTATCTAAGGATATTTAATTTGACACAATATATGCTTCAGGATAAGGTCCTAAAATAGTCTTGGGGTGGGATTTTCCAGCCCCGACACCTGTCAGCACTGTCGCGGGCAGGCTGGGAAAATTTGGAGGGCTGTTGACTTTTAACATCTGTCCAAATTTTCCCGTCCTGCCCACAATGATGCCCTCTGGACCAGAATTTTCGGGTCAGCGTGCTGGGGTCAAGCCCGGCTCGCAAACGCGTAAAATGATGCGCGATGACGTCAGGCGCGCATCCTGACGTCACCACGCGTCATTCAGAGCTTCAGTTCGGCAGCTGTGCGCCCTCCGAACTGTCAAAGGCCTATTAAGGTCATTCAAATATCAATTCAAATAATTAACTTGACTGCCCATCCAACCTTAAAGTTGGCGGGCAGGCGAAGAGCCCAGGCAGCCTTCGCATTTATCATAAAACCTCATCCATGGGCGGGATGAGGTTTCATGAAGGTTCTTAAACTTAAATAAAAATTTTTAATAAAATCCATAGACATGCTCCAGCTCATGTGACACTCATGTGAGGGGACATGTCTTAAAAATTTCTTTCTTTCTTTATTTAAATTTTTAAAGATCAAACTAATCTCCCTGAGGCAGCTCTGAACCTCAGGGAGATTTCTGCGCTTTTCCACATGCATGTGCATGAAAAAGCACAGGCCCCGACTCAGCCTACTGCCCCTGCCCGCACAAAGAGCGCTCAGCGCTTCTGGATGCACGTCACGCTGAGTGGGCCTTAATTGGCCCGCCCATGTAAAATGGCGGCACGCAGCCAATTGTGGGCGGCGATCGGCTGTGCGCCCGCCTGCGCCCCCTCCCACTCCACCCCACCGACGGGGAGAAAATTCTCCCCCTGGTGTCAGAGCTGGAAAATTCCCACCTTTGGTCTCAAGTTTCAACTCTAAATACAAACATTTGAGACTTGTTTACGGAAGCTCAACTGTTACAGCTGATTTTATATGCCCAACAACAACGTGTGTTTATGTAGTCTCTTTAGCGTAGTTGTCATGGACATGTATTTATGATATTACAGATCTTAAGGACAGCTATTTTAAAGACATATTTCTGTTTTCAAACCTTTAAATTGAGTTTTCAAGCCTTTCCAATGTGTAAGTATGGAGAGACAACATGGCACCTTTTGGTGTTTATTCAGACCTCGTCAGACTCATATTTCTAGGACTGCCTACAAAGAGTAAGTAAAAATACAAAGACCCCTTCCAGGGTGTCCATTGAATTCTAAAAGGTGTGAGAAGCCCTTTTACATCAGAGGGAACAGGAGACAGGAAGAGACTTCAAAGGCCCTCAACAAAACTAATTTATTTGCCTGGTGGAACATGCTTCATCAAAATTAAAATAACAGCCCATTTAAGTTTTAGAACTATATTAAGTCTGTTTGAGAATGGCCATTTTGTGTGCGGAACCCCAGGAAGAACTCTGAGAAACAACTTCAGAGATGGTTCTTGGCTAAGGGAGTACAAAGAGGAAGGCATTAATAAATCAACTACTGTTCTGCCGAAAAAGTGCAGGCAATCTACAAATGCCATAACTGCAGAATTAGTGAGTAATTGGAACCTTCTCTCTCACTTAAAAGCCTGCTGACCTGCTGAGTCCACCTGAAAAAGGCAAACACTGACTGGTTGACTGCAGAAGTCATTGCAGCTGCTAAACCAAACCTCAAGTTTTAACACTTTCACTTTGGAAAGTAGACACTCAAGCAATGGGCCTGCAGTGATATCTCACAGGGACTGATTTGAAATCTCATCTTTATGTATCTTTTTTTCATTATCTACATTTTAATCTTTGTATCTGTATTTTAGTTAATAACTTTATCACTTTTACTAAGTAACTTTCAGCAGTAGTATTTTGTAATAAACTAACCTCAATCTTGTTTAAGACTCAAACATGTCTGCTGGATTATTTTTTAAAATTTAATCACTCATAAGTTAAAAGGGGGCTACATATACATAAAATTCTTGGCTCACGGACCACTTCAAGGAAACACCTTTTATGTGGTCATGACAATAATAAACATCCAAAGACACTTGACAGAATAGGTGCTGAGTACCAGTAGAAGAGTTAGGAGATGTGACTGAAAGCATAGTTAGAAATTAAGTTTTAAGAAGGCTTTTAAAGGCTGAACAAATAAGGTATCAAGTTGCAGAGTTTCAAAGACAGCTGAGATGGCAGAAAGGTTTGTCACCCAGTGAAGAGTGAGGAGAGTGCACAGGAGGCCAAAGGGATCCCACATTGTCCGAGTGAGGTTTCTCTCCGATAGTGTCTGAATCTGGCCGTGTCTTAAAAACACAATAGGAGTGTAAAGACAACAGTTCTCAGATCATTGCTACTTCCCATTTATAAAAACAATGAAGTGTATTTATTAGTAATCTATTTCATGCAAATGGCAGGGAGAGGGGCAGAGCTCAAGCCCTTGATGAACTTCTTTCCATCTCAGTTATTGTCACTTCTCGAGGCTGCATTGTGAAAGGTAATGGTAGCCCTTGGGAAACATTTGTGTTTCTCCCAGTGGAGGCAGAAGGGTAGTTTTTATCCCTCCAATCAATACCAAACACTTACCTGCTGTAGACTCTTGTATTGGCTGAAGCCTTTACTGGGAACTATTATACTGATTTTCAGACAGCTTCCACTCCCTTAACATTCCTCATTGTCCTCTTGATGGTGGGTTTTTGTCAGAAGTTCCGGCTAAGTGGACACAGAAGGTTGGGGAAAACCCTAGCCTGAGTGTTCTATTACCTCAGTCATATCATATTGTGGGTGACCTTTCTTGGCATTAACGGAGTTCCACCCACCTTATGGCGAGAATGCAGCAGGAACTCTGTGTGAATTCAGAATCCATATTTTTATAACAGGGTGAGTGATATGATATATAATCAGTGCTGCTCATTAAGTGTAGTGCAGTCACATGGAGAACAGAAGGATGCAGGAAATAACAATACTTTATGAAATCTTAGAGGGATACAGTATGGCATTGTGACAGTACAAACAGTGTATCAGGGAAATACATGAAAGAACTACAGTTGATTCTATAGTAATTGAATACTTAAGTGTATTCAGGTGGTAGGCATTAACTGGGATTCATTGTTGTTGGGTCTGGAGTTACACGTTTGTAATGTCTATGTCCATAAATAAAGATTAGAATAGAGTGCATAGCTTAGGAACCATTTCTATCCTTTGCTGCCAGACTTTTCAAAGTAGAACAATTATCATCTGATGTGAGCAAGATCGACTGTTCTTTCTTATAGTTCCAGAGTAACAGTTTCAACAGTCAGAAGTTATCATCACTATACTGTTTCTGATGTGCTTTCATTTCATATCTATCAGCCCTGGGCTCAGGTTGGAATTTTACCCTCCAACAGTTTAAAAACAATTACATTTGTTTGCTGAAGCATGGATCACTTTATTGTTCCTGTTATATTCCACAATCCATGCCTCAAAAAAATACTTGACAGCACATAATTATTAAGACACATTGGCAAACTATTTTGTTAACCGCATGGGTTCTCCACTATCTGTATTTGCTTTGATTTTAAGAAAAGTATGTATTCGTACAATAATAGGATTGTGACAAACCTGCCCATGGCAACAGGGAAATAAAGTGTGTTTTTGCTTCACTGGACTTTGCTATTTATTTCCGTTCAAACAGGATGTCTATCAGGGACTACTAGGTCAACCATAACTAAGCTGGCCATTCTGACTGTAAGAGATGATCAATGGGCGCCAGCAAATTGGATGCTGATTGTCAAAGAATAGAGTAGATTCTGTTCTTTATTGAGACCTCTTCCGGCCATGCTGAAGGAATAAAAATTGTGAACATTGCTCAAAGGAGCCCCGTATCTCAGGAAGGACGTGCTGGCTCTGGAGAGGGTCCAGAGGAGGTTCACGAGAATGATCCCAGGAATGAAAGGCTTAACATATGAGGAATGTTTGAGGACTCTGGGTCTTTACTCGATGGTGTTTAGAAGGATGGGGGGTGGGATCTGATTGAAACCTATAGAATACTGAGAGGCCTGGAAAGTGTGGACGTGGGGAAGATGTTTCCATTAGTAGGAGAGACTAGGACCCGAGGGCACAGCCTTAGAGTAAAGGGAAGACCTTTTAGAACAGAGATGAGGAGAAACTTCTTTAGCCAGAGAGTGGTGAATCTATGGAATTCATTGCCACAGAAGGCTGTGGAGGCCAGGTCATTGAGTGTACTTAAGACCAAGATAGATAGGTTCTTGCTTGGTAAGAGGATCAAAGGTTACGGGGAGAAGGCGGGAGAATGGGGTTGAGAAACTTATCAGCCATGACTGAATGGCGGAGCAGACTCGATGGGCCGAGTGGCCTAATTTCTGCTCCTATGTCTTATGGTCTTATGGAGAGTGTCAGGAAAATGTAATAATTTTCATAATGTTATTGGAATTTATTATAAGGTCGGAGTAGTACGTGGCTGTGTGTGTGTGTAGGGGGTGGGAGGGGACTTAATTGAATTAAAGACAGCTGGTCTAAAGGCTTTGATGTATCAAGAAGAGAAGCTAGGCTTGAAGTGTTAAGTAGGTAAACATGGCTGAAGTTTTAGAATGTGAGGTGTAAAGGGAAAATTTGTATTTTTAGATAAACCAGAGTAATTTGAATTTCAAAAGAGGTGGGGAAATGTTACACTAAGCCAGAAGAAACCAAACCATGTATTTATTCTTCCCAAAGCTTACTGATAAAATTGGTACTAAGAAAGAGTTTTATTGTTAGAAAAGTAGTGTTGAAGAGACATATTGGGATAATGGGATTTACATTAAAAAGGGAGAAACCTGTATAAAGGAGATGAGGTATGTGTAACAAGAAGGCATTCTGAGATCTAACAAGTGTGAAAAGCCTCTAGCCTCTAAGCCTCAAATTGCTGTCTACAAAAACTGAAGTGAAGAAAACTCACTTTGAATTTGACGGTTCAGGGTAACGTGCTTCGTTGCCTGGGTCTTTTAAAATCTATGGATAGAATTTTTGGGTTGGTGGGCAGCTGCGATCAGCGGGCCCTGGAGTGGCCGGGGAACAGGATGCTGCCTGAAAACAGCCCCTGACCGCGATTTTACACTGGCTGGCCAATTAACAGGCAGCCAGAGTGAAAGGCGCGCTGAAAGGCTCACGCTGCTGGGGTGGGGGTGAGAAGAGGGCCAGCTCTGATGTCAGCGCGGGCATGGCGGAGGGTGGAAGGAAAGGTCCCTGAAGGCAGAGAGCTGCGTCAAGGAGCTGAAGAATTTAAAATCAATAAAAACAGAATGTAAAATCCAGAAGAAATGTCCACGCATCAGAATCAGTCACCAGTGCGTGGATGTTATAAAAATTCTGTGCATAGAATTTTATAAAATTTAATTACGGAAACCTCATCCCACCCTTGGATGAGCTTTCCTGAAAAATGCAAAGGTCACCGGGCAGATTTGCCCCCCCGCCAACTGGAAGGTTGGACGGGCAGTGAAAAATTCCTGTTTATTGATACCTTAATGGTCTTAATAGTCTGCTTAATTGTCAGCGGGCGCCCACTGACCGGAATATCATGCAATTGTGTGATGATGTCAGGACGCTTGCCCGACGTCATCCTGTGCAATTTCACACTCAAGATTGTCAGGCACACACCCGCACGCCAAGCAGAAAATTCTGCTGTGTGTGTTTTACTGTTGCCTTAATGGAGGTGTAACTGTGAGTTAGATTAACTAGCGGATCTAGGAGTTATCATAGTAATAATTTGTAAACCTATGTATGTGCTTAAATCTTTTTTTTTAATAATAAAGTTCTCCAAGAGGAGGGTTGTTGGAATGGGCTCAAATTCAGTTGCAAATGAACAAATTGAACTAGAGGCAGCAGGAAAAGAAAAGGAGAGAGAAAGGGCATTTCAAGGGGAGTCAGTAATGGCTAGGTTAGAAAGGCAGGAAAGAGAAAAAGAGAGACAATTCCAGCTTAAACTGCTGGCAGTTAAAAAAGAGACACTAAAAGAGGTGGAAGGACTTATTTCCAGATCAGAAGCCAGTGGTAAGATGTTTAAATTTGTGCAAGCTCTTCCAAAATTTGAGGAAAGAGATGTAGAAGCATTCTTAATTTCATTTGAGAAGATAGCTAAACAGATGAAACAGCCACAAGAAAACTGGACATTGTTGTTACAATCCAGGTTGGTGGATAGAGCAAGTGAGGTTTATGCTTCATTGTCAGAAAGAATGTCGGTGAACTATGATGTGGTTAAAATGGCTATTTTGAGTGCATATGAGTTGGTTCCTGAGGATACAGGCATAAATTAAGGAATACGAGAAAACAGCCTGGGAAAACATATTGGGCATAATTTTCTGCCTGTCGGGCAGGTGGGCCTGACCCAATCTCCGGCGGGTGGGGAGCCGATCCCCACCGGAGAAGCGGGCCCAAATGCCATTTTATGTGGGCGGGCCAATTAAGGCCTGCCCAGCGTGACGTCCAGCAGGAAGCGCTATCCACTTCCTGTGTGGGTGGGGAGGATTCCCCAAAAGCGAGAGTGCGCTCTTTCATGCATGTGCACGAAAGAGTGTACATCTCCCTGAGGCTGAGTGCTGCCTCAGGAAGATCGCTTACACTTTTAAAAAGATTAAAAATAGAAAAAAAAAATTCCCTAACATGTCCCCCTCATGTGACAATGAGATGGGACATGTTCACAAATTACAGTAAAACTTTATTAGATGTATTAGAACCCTGTATGAAACCTCATCCCGCTGGTGGATGAGGTTTCATGTTTTTTCTATTTGTCGCCAGGGCTCCTGGCCTGCCCGCCAACTTTAAGGTTGGACAGGCAGGTCCTTTAATTGTTTAAATGATCCTTTCAATGGCCTCAATTGGCCATTGACAGGTCGGCCGGCATACAGCTGATTTTGCTGTGCCCCCGCCTTCCTGAAAATTTTAAATGGGGCGGGATGACATCGGGGGTTCTGCCCAATGTCATCCCATGGCACTTTACACGTTGGTGAGAGGGCCCTGCCCCCTACTCACCGACGGCAAAAATTCTGCCCATTGAGTTTGAAAGAGTAAAACAAAGTAATTTTGACTGGTGGTTACAGGGCATTAAAGATGGAGACAACATATGCAGCTCTTAGAGAAGTAATTCTTTTGGAAGAAATTAAAGATTCAATTCCTTTGGTAGTGAGAGCTCATATGGAGGAATAGAGGGTTGAAATGGTAAGGGAAGCAGCAGAGATAGCTGATGATTATGAGTCAGTTCAGAGAGCTAGACCATTTTTGTCACCCTTTTAAATCAGAGAAGAATAGAAAGTGGGAAGGTGGGTAGTCAGGGAAGAGGAGTAGGTGGAAAGTCGCAGGAAGCTTTTTTTTTTAGAGTAAAAAGGAAGGTGCTGAGATTAAAAGTGACATTTGAAAATTGAGGTATTTTCATTGTAATAAAGTTGGATACACAAAGTCAGTGTGTTTAATTGCAGAGAAAATTTGTTGGGATTATTGGGTTGCAGAAACGTTCTGGGAGTAAAAGAACTGTGAATTCGGAGGTTCAGGCATAGGATAAACCAATGATTTGCATACGGGTAAAACAGAAAGAATCAGCAATAGGTAAAGAAGTGGGAATGTGTTCACAATTTATGCAAGAGAATTCTGTGGAGCAGGTTGCAGAAATGTTTAAAGATTTTGTATATGAAGGGGAAGTCTTGCCATGTTGTAGGGTGGAATAGATAAAGATGTTAAAATTGTAAGAGACATGGACTAGTCAATCCTTAAACTTGTGTGATAGTGCTATTTGTTGTTCAGAGGGAGTATTGCAGGAGCAGGTGATAATAAGTGGGGTGCATTGAGATGTTAAACCTATTCCGTTGTTGAAGGTAAATTTAATAAGTGGAAAACAGGCAAAGTGATTGTTGGAGTAGTGGAAAAACTACCCATTGCAGGGGTTCAATTTATTCTGCATAATTATATAGCTGGATCATAGATGTGGGTGATGCCTATGGTAGCTGAACAGTCTGTAGAAGTGTTTCCAACAGAAGTGTTGCAAAGAGATCATCCTGGATTGTTTCCAGAATGTATGATAACAAGATCACAGGCTCATAGGTGGAAAAAAGAACAGTAAGTTCAAAAGCAGGGTGAAGGTGTGGAAGTCCAATTAGCTGGCACTGTGTTTGATAACATTGTTCAGGAGGAAAGAACAAAGGACAATATAGCTGAGGTATTTAACTCAAGGCAGTTAGTGGAGTTATAGAAAAAGGGTTTGCAAATAAGACAGTTATATTAGACAGCTTACTCAGAAGCAGAGGCAGAATGTATTCCAGAATGTTATTACCTTAAGCGTAATGTGTTAATAAGAAAATGGTGGACTTATCATGCTTCAGGAAATGAAAGCTAGAGGGAGGTGCATCAGATTGTAATACCATTTGGATATAGAAATGAGATTCTGTGGAAATAGAAATGAGATTCTGAGGATAGCTCATGAAATTTCAATGGGGAGACATTTAGGAATTAGAAAGACACAGGTGAAAGTATGAAAACATTTTTATTGGCCTGGATTGCAAAGGGATGTAGTCAAATTCTGTACGCATGTCAGGTGATAGGGAAACCACAAGCAGTGATTAAGCCAACACCTTTAATTCCATTTCCAGCATTTGAAGAACCTTTTAACTAGGGTCATAATTGATTGTGTAGAATCCCTCCCTAAGACTAAAAGTGGGAATCAGTACTTACTGACAATAATGGATGTGTCTGCAAAGTTTCCTGAAACATTACCTTTGGGAAAAATTACAACAAAGAAAATTGAGGAAGAGTTAACTAATTTTTTTTCAATATGTGGTTTCCCTAAAGAAATACAAATAGATCAAGGTTCAAATTTCATGTCACACCTGTTTAAGGAAGTAATGAACACTTTGGGGATAAAACAATTTAAGTCAATAGCTCACCATCCTGAGTCACAAGGGGCTTTGGAAACATGGCATCAAACTCTAAAAAATATAATGAGAGCATATCAGGATTATCCACAGAATTGGGATGGGGATATTCATGTTATTTGCCATTAGGGATGCTCCTACTGCATTAACTGGTTTTAGTCCTTTTGGATTAGTTTATGGTCATGAGGTAAGGGAACCACTGAAATTGATTCATGAGAAATTGGTGGGTCAAAATTCAGAAACTACTCTCCTGAATTATGTACCAAACTTCAGAAAAAGTTTGGGCAGAGGATGTGAGTTAGCTAGGGAGCATTTAAAGATATTACAGCAAGTGATGAAAATGAAAGCAGACAGGAAAGCTACATCTCGTAATTTGGTTGCTGTGAGAAAGTGCTGGTTCTGTTACTAGTACTGTGTGACGCATCAAAGGCAAGGTTTAATTGGCCTTATAGGATTGAAAAGAAACTGAGTGAAATAAATTATTTTATTAATACTCCAGGCAGAAGAAAGAAGCAAAGAATGTGTCATGTAAATACGCTTAAAAAAGTACTTTGACAGGGAAGAGCACCAAAAAGAGGCATTAGTGGTGGTAGATAATGAGAGGAGAGATAGAAGTATAGGATTCCAAAATTGATTTTCCTCTAATCAAATTGGACAATGACAGGGTACTTGAAACTTTAAATGTAGTATTGAGTTACCTTCCAGACAAATGGCAAAGTGACTTGGGGAAGCTATTGCAATCACACAAAGCCATTTGTGGGAATAAGCTGGGGAGGACAAAGTTAGCTATACATGGGGTAGAATTTTCTCCCCATTGGGAGGGCTGTGTGAGGGTGGGTGTGGGGGCAAAAGAGTGCAGAGATCTCCCTGAGGCATGGAGCTGCCTCAGGGAGGTTAATTTGAGTGTGAAAAGCAGAAGAAAAGTTTTTAAAAAATATTTGGACATGTCCCCTCATGTGAAACTGTCACATGAGCTGGGACACGTGCATTAATTTCAAGTAAAAAAAAATTTCAAAATTGAAAATCATTCACGGAACCTCATCCCACCTGTGGATGAGGTTTCATGAAAAATGCGAAGGCCGCCTGGGCTCTTCACCTGCCCACCAACCTTAAGGTTGGATGGGCAGCTCCGTTAATTATTTTAATTGACATTTAAATGGTCTTAATAGGCCTTTGGCAGTTTGGCAGGTGCGCAGCCGACTTGGGTGCGCACCCGCTGAGCTGAAAGTCTGAATGACGCACCGTGATGTCGGGACGCACGACCGACATCACCATGCATCATTTTACACCTCGGCGAGCGGGCCCCACCTCCACTCTCTGAGCCGAAGTTTCAGCCCATGATGTATGTGTAGGAGTTTCATCTTCGATACGGCAACATCCTTTTAGATTAAATCCAGCAAAGTTATCACAAGTACGGAAAGAAATCAAATTCATGCTTCAAAATAATATCATTGAGTCTAGTTGCAGTAACTGGAGTGCACCTATTGTGCTGGTACCAAAATCGGATGGAACACAAAGACTTTGTGTGGACTATCAAAAGATGAATGTAGTGACAACAGCAGATTCATATCCCATACCACGATTGGAAGATGGCTTTGAGAAAGTGAGACAATCAAAATTTATCACAAAGATTGGCTTGCTAAGAGGATATTGGCAAGTACGGTTATCGGAGAGAGCAAAGGAGATACCGGTTTTTGTGATGCCAGGTGCACTATATCAGTTTAATGTCATGTCATTTGGTATAAGAAATGCACCTGCATAATTCTGAAGACTGACAAATAAAGCAATTGCAAGTCTGACCAATTATGCTATTTATACTGATGACTTGATAGTTTTCAGTCAGACTTGGGAGGAGCTGCTCCATTGACTGAACCATTAAAAAATATCAGGAAGTTTCAATGGCACAGGAGTGTCAGAAGGCATTTAACAGTTTGAAAGCTGTATTAGCTATGATATCAGTTTTGACAGTAGCCAATTATGCCATGCAATTTAAGTAAGCTGTTGAAGCAAGCGACATAGGCATTGGGGCCATGCTGTTACAAGAAGATGGAAAGCTAGGAGTTATCAGAGTAGCAATTTTTAAACCTATGTATGTGCTTAAAATCATTTTTTTTAATAATAAATGTTTAATTTTGTTTTGTAAGAAACCTATAAGACTTGGTGGTCTTGTTACTACTGAATTCAAGGCACACATTTTGAAATAAATACAAATTATAAAATAGTTGTGGCAGTTGTTTCAAGTTTCCCTCTGGGATTTGAACAACTCAGCATTTACCCTCCACTGTACCATAACAAGAGACACATTGCCAACACTTTTCAACTTGCACTCATGGGGACAAACACATGAATGCCAAATTTAAAATGATCACAACAATTAATATTACAGGAGAAAAGGGTGCTGATTGATTGGCAAGTCGACTTGACTAGCCGGGGCATTGCCATGGAGAAAGCAAGGGGGAACTACGGACGCCCCCAGATCCCAAGTAATTCAAAAAAGTTGCAAGGCTTGAAAACATTCCTTTTGTTTGCAGAGAACAGATCTCTGAGTATGAATGCATGATACTTCTAGCAAGCGTGAATGAGCCACACTTTACGAGCTCATCTGGTTATCTTAAATCAGTTGTTAGTGTAGTCAACAAAAACATTGTTGTTCCCTCTCCTCTTCCTCAACTAAATTGCAGCTCAACTGGTTATCCTAAATTGATTTCCATTGATCCATTGAAGGCCATACCTGTAGTTTCCCAGGCCCCAAGCTCTGGAATCTCCTCAATAAACCATCAAGCCTTGCTATCTGTCTGCCCTCCTTTAAGTTTCACCTTAGACCTAACTTTTGACTAAAGCTTTGGTCATCTGTCATGATGACCTCGATATTGACAGGGATGGGTTTTCCCTACACGGGGGGCAGAGTTTTGGTCAAGAAATCCAGAAGTCTGGGTTTCCCCACATGCTGTGGGGTTTATACTCTTCAGTGTGAATATTTCTTTTGACAGGGTCCCTGATTGATGAAATTTGATTCCACTCAGTTGGGGAGCACTCCAGGATAGACCGTAGTCAAAGGGAACGGGGTCCAAGGCTTGGGAAACTCAATTGCTAAGGTTCAACCTGCAATACAGGTTAAATGTGAAGCTCCCAGCTTCATTATAATACTTAAATGACCAACACACCTCCTGGGAGTGGGTTAGCTTCCCACCCCCATCCTGCCTCTGTTAAACTCAGAAGCAGGCAGGCTTGGAGTCAGGTATTTAGAAAGGTCACATCTCACCCGAACCCAACATATCCATACTGAGGTCTAAATTCACTCCAATATTTCTTTTTCCAGAATGAGGTCATGTGGCACAGTGGATAGTGTCACTGCCTTTGAGCCAGAAGCCCTGGGTTCAAATCCTGCTCCAAGGACTTGATGGTCAAGGAAGGTGCTTTCATAATGTGGCCAAAAAAACCTTCCAACATACACCAATGCAAGTAGCAAGAGTGGGAGAGAGATTCCTGGTCAGCCATGTGATGGAATGAAATTGGAGCCTCTGACCATCGCTATCCATAGCTCCAAGCAGCATGTAAAGGTGCATGTTGCCACAACAGCTCAGACTTCTTGGAGGGAAGGGCTGGTGTGGGCCAGATTGCTGCTAACACACAGGGTTTGATTCCTGGCCTGGCTAGGGAGGATTTGGGAACTGCCTCCTTGCCCTACCTGTGGTAGAGATTGCAGTGCCTTTGATCAGAGAATTCAAGGAGAATAATTTCCTCTTGTGCTTTGGTGTGAAATGTCAGCTGATGACATTCCTGTCAAGCACGTTGGGATATTTTGCAACATTAAAGGTGCTATTTAAATACACAGATTGGTGTATTGTCCATGCAGCAAGTATTTCCACTCTGCAGCTATCTCTATTGGCAGCAATACCCACAGTTATGCCAAAGTCTACAGATAGAGCTGGATCATTGCTCTGTGTGTATGGTGTGGCTTTGATATAAACATGCTTTCTTTCCTTTGCGGCATTGTGAATGCAAAGCCCATCATTCATTTTACAGAAACAAAACCGAGAAATGATGGACATACTCAGCAGCTCAGGTAGCATCAAAGGTAAAACAAATAACTTAACATCCAGGATGATAGCTAAGGGTCAATTTTTCAATCTGGATTGCTGATCAAAGCCTCAAGCATTGGGAGTTCATGTTGGAAAATCAATAGCATAGGATCAGAAAGGGGTGCACGAGGAGACAGGTGGCTACGTCAGAGAGAGATGGGAACTAAGTGAGTCGTGAATTAGGTTCATGTGGTAAGTTCTGCTAAGTCCTTTTTAGGTTTTAACTATAGATTAAGAATCAAGATCTGACAGAATACTAACATTCAAGTAAGTTAGGTTAGCTTGTTAAACGGAGAACTGCCTGGAGTGGCAGTTATCTGTCAATCATCTGAAAGCACTTGGTTGAAGTGGTGTTAATTACTGTAGCAGGAAGCTAAGCAAGCTAGTGAGCCCATCAGAGGGTCTATAAAAGAGACAGGCTTTTTAAACCGTACGATCAGTAAGGAGCATGCGAGGAGATGGGCGACTATGTCAGAGTGAGGCAGAGACTGAGTGTATAGTGAATTAGGTTCACATGGTAAGTTCTGGTAATGCATTTCCAGGAATTGTTCTAAGTTAATTAAGTGAGTTATTTAAATTAAATTAACTAAATAAGTAACAATCACAGGACAAGTGTTATATTGCAGCTGTGGGATCTTTCAGATGCCAAGGGGATCCATTACAAACATGTCTGCAGAAAGTGTGAGCAGCCAGGGGAATTCCAGATCAGGATTGTTGATCTGGAAGCTGAACTACAGACATTGCACAACTTAAGGGAGGGGGAGAAATACCTGGACACTTTGTTCCAGAAGACAGTCATGCCTCTTAGAATAGGGTCGTCCATTTTGGTCAACAGTAAGAGACAGGAGGATGTGACTGTTAGTGAGGCAGATAATGGGACTGAGCAGGCAGTAGTGGAGGAGCCTCAGACTTTGCATTGTCAAACAGGTTTGAGGTGCTCACAACCTTTGTGGACAAAAGCGAGGTCTGCAAGGTGGATGAATAGGCTGGCCACGGCACCATGGTACAGGAAGCCGTTCAAGCAGGGGGAGCAACCAGGAATGTAGTGCTAGTATAGCGACAGTCCAGACGGCGTGTTGCCTGTGCAGTGCCAGGTTTTGGGACATCTTCTCAGGGCTGGAGAGGAACCTGCCATGGGAGGGGAAGAATCCAGTCGTCGTGGTCCATGTAGGCACCAAAAGCATAGGCAGGACAAGGAAGGAAGCGCTGCATAGTCAACATGAGAAGCTAGGTACCAAATTAAGAAGCAGAATCTCAAAGGTAATATTCTCTGGATTATTACCCGAGCCATATGCAAATTGACATGGGGCAGATAAGATTAGAGGGATGATTGTGTGGCTCAAAGACTGGTGTGGGAGAAGTGGGTTCTGGTCCATGGAGCATTGGCACCGGTAGTGGGGAAAGTGGGGCCTGTACCATTGGGAGGGTCTACACCTGAACCGTGCTGGGACGTGTGTTCTTGTGAATCGCATAACTAGGAAAAGGGAGAGGGCTTTGAACTAAACAAGGGGGGTGAGGGATGAAGCTTGGGTAGATGTGGCAAATCAAGGAGTAGATTCAAGGCAGGAGACTATAATAGTAATATGGGAAATGAGGGTCATAGAATAGCAGGAAGAGACAGAGAGATAAAATTTAAGAACACACCAATAGTCAAGACTAGATGTTACAAAGATAACAAAAAGACAAAACTAAAGGCTCTGTATCTGAATTCACGTAGCATTCATAACAAAGTAAATGAATAGATAGTGCTCATTGAAGGAAATAAATATGATCTGATGGCCATTACAGAGACATGGCTGCAGGGTGACAAGGATTGGGTCCTGAATATTGAGAGGTATATGATTTTCAAGAAGAATAAGAAGCTAGGTAAAGGTTGAGGGTAGCACTTTTGATCAAGGATGGCATTGGTGCAATAGTTAGAGATGACCTTGGTTCAGGAGATCAAGGTGTAGAATCAATTAGGGTGGAGGTGAGGAATAGAAGGGGAAATAAATCACTGGTGGGAGTGATCCACAGGCTCCTAACAATGACCACAGTGTAGGACAAAGTATACAAGAAGAAATATTGGGTGCTTGTGATAATGGGTCAACAATAATCATGGGTGATTTTAATTTACATATAAACTGGACAAGTAAACAACTCACTGGAGGGGAAGGCTCCACAAATATCCCCATCTTCAACGATGGTGGAGCCCAGCACATCAATGCAAAAGATAAGATTGAAGCACTTGCAACAATCTTCAGCCAAAAGTGCCCAGTGGATGATGCATCTTGGCCTCGTCCAGAGGTCCCCAGCATCACAGATACCAGTCTTCAGCCAATTCGATTCATTCCATGTGATATCAAGAAATGACTGAAGGCACTGGATACTATAAAGGCTATGGTCCCTGACAATATTCCAGCAGTAGTACTGAAGACTTGAACTTGCCGTGCCAAGCTGTTCCAGTGCAGCTACAGCACTGGTATCTACCTGACTATGTGGAAAATTGCCCAGGTGTGTCCTGTACACAAACAACAGGACAAATCCAACCTGGCCACTTACCGCCCCATCAATCTACTCTCGATCATCAGTAAAGTAATGGAAGGGGTCATCAAAAGTGCTATCAAGTGGTACTTGCTTAGCAATAACCTACACACTGATGCCCAGTTTAGGTTCTGCCAGGGCCACTCAGCTCCTGACCTCATTACAGTCTTGGTTCAAACATGGACAAAAGAGCTGATCTCTTGAGGTGAGGTGAGAGTGACTGCCCTTTGTCAGGAAGATATATGAAAGGATTTTCCCCTCAGCGATTTGGGGGTGGGAAAATGACACAGGATAATGTCGGGAGGAACTCCCGACGTCATCCCGGTCCATTTAAATCCTCAGCAAGGTGGGCAGACAGCGAAATCAGCTATCCGCCCGCTGACCTGTCAATGGCCAATTAAGGCCATTGACAGGCTAATTAACCTTGTTAAAGATCCTGCCAGTCTAAGCTTAAGGCTGGCGGGCAGGCCAGGAGCCCCAGCAGGCTCCAGATTATTCATGAAACTTCATCCACTGGCGGGATGAAGTTTCATGTCCATTTTTTCAAAAATTTAATAAACTTTATGTGTTTCTTGTTAACATGTCCCATCTCAGGTGACCTTGTCACATGAGAGGGGCATGTTAACAATTTTAATATTTCTCTATTTTTTGACTTTTCTTACCTGTCAGTAAACTCCCTGAGACAGGAAACAAAAACAAAAACAGAATTACCTGGAAAAACTCAGCAGGTCTGGCAGCATCGGCGGAGAAGAAAAGAGTTGATGTTTCGAGTCCTCATGACCCTTCGACAGAACTTGAGTTCGAGTCCAAGAAAGAGTTGAAATATAAGCTGGTTTAAGGTGTGTGGGGGGGCGGAGAGAGAGAGAGAGAGAGAGAGAGAGAAGTGGAGGGGGGGTGTGGTTGTAGGGACAAACAAGCAGTGATAGAAGCAGATCATCAAAAGATGTCAACAACAATAATACAAAAGAACACATAGGTGTTAAAGTTAAAGTTGGTGATATTACCTAAACGAATGTGCTAATTAAGAATGGATGGTAGGGCACTCAAGGTATAGCTCTAGTGGGGATGGGGAGAGCATAAAAGATGTAAAAAAACATTTTTTTTTTATAATGGAAATAGGTGGGAAAAGGAAAATCTATACAATTTATTGGAAAAAAAAAGAAAAGGAAGGGGGAAACAGAAAGGGGGTGGGGATGGGGGAGGGAGCTCACGACCTAAAGTTGTTGAATTCAATATTCAGTCCGGATGGCTGTAAAGTGCCTAGTCGGAAGATGAGGTGTTGTTCCTCCAGTTTGCGTTGGGCTTCACTGGAACAATGCAGCAAGCCAAGGACAGACATGTGGGCAAGAGAGCAGGGTGGAGTGTTAAAATGGCAAGGGACAGGGAGGTTTGGGTCATTCTTGCGGACAGACCGCAGGTGTTCTGCAAAGCGGTCGCCCAGTTTACGTTTGGTCTCTCCAATGTAGAGGAGACCACATTGGGAGCAACGCATGCAGTAGACTAAGTTGGGGGAAATGCAAGTGAAATGCTGCTTCACTTGAAAGGAGTGTTTGGGTCCTTGGACGGTGAGGAGAGAGGAAGTGAAGGGGCAGGTGTTGCATCTTTTGCGTGGGCATGGGGTGGTGCCATAGGAGGGGGTTAAGGAGTAGGGGGTGATGGAGGAGTGGACCAGGGTGTCCCGGAGGGAGCGATCCCTATGGAATGCCGATAGGGGGGGTGAAGGGAAGATGTGTTTAGTGGTGGCATCATGCTGGAGTTGGCGGAAATGGCGGAGGATGATCCTTTGAATGAGGAGGCTGGTGGGGTGATAAGTGAGGACAAGGGGGACCCTATCATGTTTCTGAGAGGGAGGAGAAGGCATGAGGGAGGATGCACGGGAGATGGGCCGGACACGGTTGAGGGCCCTGTCAACGACCATGGGTGGAAAACCTCGGTTAAGGAAGAAGGAGGACATGTCAGAGGAACTGTTTTTGAAGGTAGCATCATCGGAACAGATGCGACGGAGGCGAAGGAACTGAGAGAATGG
This sequence comes from Carcharodon carcharias, assembly GCF_017639515.1. NCBI lineage: Eukaryota > Metazoa > Chordata > Chondrichthyes > Lamniformes > Lamnidae > Carcharodon > Carcharodon carcharias. The sequence goes on from NC_054469.1 coordinate 63,445,452, forward strand.
GATGGAGTCCTTACAGGAAGCGGGGTGTGAGGAGCTGTAGTCGAGATAGCTGTGGGAGTCGGTGGGTTTGTAATGGATATTGGTGGACAGTCTATCACCAGAGATTGAGACAGAGAGGTCAAGGAAGGGAAGGGAAGTGTCAGAGATGGACCACGTGAAAATGATGGAGGGGTGGTGATTGGAAGCAAAATTAATAAATTTTTCCAAGTCCCGACGAGAGCATGAAGCGGCACCGACGTAATCATCGATGTACCGGAGAAAGAGTTGTGGAAGGGGGCCGGAGTAGGACTGGAACAAGGAATGTTCCACATACCCCATAAAGAGATAGGCATAGCTGGGGCCCATGCGGGTACCCATAGCCACACCTTTTATTTGGAGGAAGTGAGAGGAGTTGAAGGAGAAATTGTTCAACGTGAGAACAAGTTCAGCCAGACGGAGGAGAGTAGTGGTGGATGGGGATTGTTCGGGCCTCTGTTCGAGGAAGAAGCTAAGGGCCCTCAGACCATCCTGGTGGGGGATGGAGGTGTAGAGGGATTGGACGTCCATGGTGAAGAGGAAGCGGTTGGGGCCAGGGAACTGGAAATTGTTGATGTGACGTACGGTGTCAGAGGAATCACGGATGTAGGTGGGAAGGGACTGGACAAGGGGAGAGAGAAGGGAGTCAAGATAACGAGAAATGAGTTCTGCGGGGCAGGAGCAAGCTGAGACGATCGGTCTACCGGGGCAGTTCTGTTTGTGGATTTTGGGTAGGAGATAGAAGCGGGCCGTCTGAGGTTGGGCGACTATCAGGTTGGAAGCTGTGGGAGGGAGATTCCCAGAGGAGATGAGGTCAGTGACAGTCCTGGAAACAACAGGACTTTGCCTCAGGGAGCAGTGTGCTCTTTTGCACGCATGCGTGAAAGAGCACACATTGACGGTTGGGAATTCCCTCCCCACCTGCACAGGATTCCTGTTGGGCAGGCCAATGGGTGGTTCTTAATTGGCCCGCCCACTCAAAATGGCAGTGGGCCCCATTTCTGCGGCAGGGGTTGGCTGCCTGCCCGCTGCCGAGCCGGTGGGGCCCGCTTGCCCATCGAGGGCTAAATTCTGCCCATAATAATGTTATTGGAATTTATTGGAAAATAGTGATATCTGTGACCATATGTGTCTGTGTTTGGGTGTGTGTGAGACTTAATTGGATTAAAGGCAGTTGGTATAACAAAGATATGCTAGATTTGAAATGTTAAGTCGGTAAACATGGGGAAGTTTAGAATGCAAGGTGTAAAAGGACATTTGCATTTGTAAATAAACCAGACTAGATTGTTTTCAAAGGAGGGGTGAAATGTGCCACCTAGCCAGGTGAATTTCAGAAATAGTGTGTTTATTTTTCCCAAAGGTTACTGGTAAAATTGGTACAATGATAAATTTTTATGATTAGGGAGGTGAAGTCCAAAGACATTCTGAAACAATGGGCATTCAAAGGGGAAAATATGTATAAAGGAGTGAAGGCTGTGTGTAAGGGTAGGCATTTTAAGATCTAACAAGTGTGAAACCCCTTCAGCATCTATGCCTCAAGCTGCTGTCTACAAAATACTGAAGTTAAGAAAATTTACTTTGAATTGGATTGTTCAGGGTATCATGTTTCTTTGCCTAGGTCTTTTAAAATCTATCTGTCTTACTGATGCCTTAACAAAAGTGTAACTGGGAGTTAAGTTAAGTAAAGGATTTAGAAGTTATTATACTAATAATTTGTAGATCTCTGTATCTATTTAAAATCATTTCTTCTATTAATAAAGGTTTAATTTAGTTTTATAAGACTTGGCAGTCTTAATACTGCTGAAATCAAGGCACACATCTCGAAATTTATACAAATTGCAAAATAAGTTATGGCAGTTGTTTCAAGTTTCACTCTGGAATTTGAGCAGCTCAGCATTTACCATTGGCTGTGCCATAACACTTGACATCAAGACCGCATTTGCCTGAGTGTGGCATCAAGGAGTCCTAGCAAAACTGGACTCTCAGAAACACAGAATTTTAATGGCACAGGAGGCGGCCATTCAGTCCATTGTGTCTGCACCGGCTCTCCAAATGAGCATTATGACCTAGTGCCATTGCTCTGCCTTTTTCCCATACCCCTGCACATTGTTTCTATTCAAGCTGAACACAATACACCAGCTGAGATCTAACAAGTGTCTTATATAAATTCAGCATAACCTCCTTGCTCTTGTACTTTATGCCCCTATTAATAAAGTCTAGGATACTATATGCTTCTTTAACTACTCTCTGTCCTGCCACCTTCTATGATCTATGCACATATACATCCAGGTCTTTCTGCTCCTGCACCCCCTTTAAAATTTCACCCCTTATTTTATAATGTCTGTCCGTGTTCTTCCTACCAAAATGCATCACCTCACACTTCTCCACATTGAGGTTCATCTGTTACCTATCTGCCCACTCCACCAACTTGTCTATGTCCTTTTGAAGTTCTACACCATCCTCCTCACATTTTACAATACTCCCAAACTTTATATCATCTGCAAACTTTGAAATTGTCCCCTGCACACCAAAATTTAGATCATTAATATATATCAGGAAAAGCAAGGGTCCCGATACCGATCCTTGGGGAACTACACTACGAACCTTCTTCCAGCCCGAAAAATATACATTGACCATTACTCTCTGCTTCCTATTTTTCAGCCAATTTTGTATCAACGTTGCTACTGTCCCTTTTATTGCATAAGCAATAACTTTTCTCACAAGTCTGTTGTGTGGCACTGTATCAAGTGTCTTTTGAAAGTCCATGTACACCACATCAACAGCATTACCCTCATTGATCTTTTCTGTTACCTCTTCAAAAAACTCCAGCAAATTAAACATGATTTCCCCTTTAGAAATCCATGCTGGCTCTTCCTTATCAACCCATATTTTTCCATGTGACTACTAATTCTATTCCAAATAATTGTTTCTAGAATCCTGCCCATCACTGAAGTTAAACTGACTGGTCTGTAATTGCTGGGATTATCTTGGAACCTGTTTTGTACAAAGGCATAATGTTTGCACTTCTCCAGTCCTCTGGCACCTCCTCTGAGTCAAGGGAAGACTGAAAAATTATGACCAGTGCCCCTGCAATTTCTACTGTCATTTCCTTCAATAGCCTTGGATGCATCTCATCTGGTCTTGGTGCCTTGTTAACTTTAAGTACTGACTGTCTATTCAACACTCCCTCCTTATCAGTTTTGAACCCTCTAGTGACAGAGTTTCCTCATCTGTCACCATGGCCTTGGTAAAGGCGGATGCAAAGTATTCATTTAATATCTCAACCATGGCCCCTTCATCCATGTGTAAATTCCCTTTTAGGTTCCTAATCGGCCCTACTCCTTTTACTGCCCTTTTACTATTTATATGCCTATAGAAGACTTTGGGTTTCCCCTTTATGTTGGCTGCCAGTCTTTTCTCATAATCCCTCTTCGCTTCTTGAATATGCTTTTTCACCTCCCCTCTGAACCATCTTTATTCCTCTTGGTTCTCAATTGTATTTTCTACCTGACACCTGTCATAAGCACACTTTTTTTTATCTTAACTTCTATCTCCTTTTTCATCCAGGGAGCTCTGGATTTGTTGGCCCTATCTTTCCCTTTCGATGGAATATACCTTGACTGTGCCTGAACCAATTCTTTTTTGAAGGTAGCTCATTGTTCAGCTACAGTTTTTCCCGCCAATCTTTCGTTCCAGTCTATCTGGTCTAGTTCCATTCTTGCCCCATTAACATCGGCTCTTGTCCAGTTAATTATTCTAATACTGCATTACTTATTGTCCTTTTCTATCATCATCCTAAACGTACAATACAATGATACAATGCCCCACTGACAATTGATCTACTTGGCCCACTTAATTTCCAAGAACCAGGTCCAACAGTGCATCTTTTCTTGTTGGATTGGACACATATTGCTGTAGGAAATTCCCCTGAACACAATCTAGGAACTTTTCTCCCTCTCCGCCCTTTACACTACCACTGTCCCAGTCTACATTCAGGTAATTAAAGTCACCCATTATAACTACTCTATAATGCTTGCATCTCTCTGTAATTTCCCTGCAGATTTGTTCTTCCATGTCCTTCTCACTATTTGGTGGTCTATAGACTACACCGAGAAATGTAATTTCACCCTTTTTGTTCCTTAGCTCTAGCCAAATTGATTGTGTCCTTGAACCCTCTGGGACATCCTCTTTCTCCAGCACTGCAATGATCTCCTTAACCAATACCGCCACCCCTCCTTCTTTCCTTCCTTTCCTAACTTTTCTGAACATCTTGTACCCAGGAATATTTAACAGACAGTTCTGCCCTTCCTTGAGCCAGGTCTTTGTTATTGCCCGAACATCGTACTTCCATTTGGAAATCTGCGCCAGTAACTCCCCAATCTTATTTACTATACTCCAATGGGAATCAGGGGGAAAACTCTCCACTGGTTGGAGTCATACTTAGCACAAAGGAAGATGGTTGTGGTTGTTGGAGGTCAGTCATCTCAGTTCCAGGACATCACTGCAGGAGTTCCTCAGGGTAGTGTCCTAGGACAACCATCTTCAGCTGCTTCATCAAGGACCTTCCTTCCATCATAAGGTCAGAAGTGGGGATGTTTGGTGATGATTGTACAATGTTCAGCGCCATTTGCGACTCCTCAGATACTGAAGCAGTCCATGTCCAAATTCAGCAAGACCTGGACTATATCCAGGCTCGGGCTGACAAGTGGCAAATAACATTCACACCACACAAGTACCAGGCAATGACCATCTCCAACAAATGAGAATCTAACGATTGCCCTTTGACATTCAATGGCATTACCATCACTGAATCCCCCACTATCAACATCCTGGGGGTTACCGGTGACCAGAAACTGAACTGGACTACCCATATAAATACTTTGGCTACAAGAGCAGGTCATAGTCTATGAATCTTGCAACGAGTAACTCACCTCCTGACTCCCCAAAGCGTGTCTACCATCTACAAGGCACAAATCAGGAGTGTGATGGAATACTCCCCACTTGTCTGGATGAGTGCAGTTCCCACAACACTCCAGAAGCTTGACACCATCCAGGACAAAACAACCTACTTGATTGGCACCCCATACACAAACATTCAGTCCCTCCGCCACTTAAGCACAATAGCAGCAGCGTGTACCATCTACAAGATTCACTGCAGGAACTCACCATGGCTCCTTACACAGCACTTTGCAAACCCACATCCACTAACACCTAGAAGGACAAAGGCAGCAGATAGATGGGAACATCACTACCTGGAAGTTCCCCTCCAAGTCACTCACCATGCTGACTTGGAAATGTATTATCATTCCTTCACTGTTGCTGGGCCAAAATGCTGGAACTCCTTTCCTAACAGCATTGCGGATGTACCTATACTACATGGACTGCAGCAGTTCAAGAAGGCAGCTCACCACCACCTTCTCAAGGGCAATTAGGGATGGGCAACAAATGATGGCCCAGCCAGTGACGCCCACATCCCCTGAATGAATCAAAAAAAGAGAAAGAAAGTAGAGAATGAGAGGAAGCTAGCTAGAAATGTAAAAACGGGTAGCAAGAGTTTCCACAGGTATTTAAAAAGGAAAGAGTAAGTAAAGTGAGTTGGTCCTTTAGAGAGTGACAGTGGGAAGTTAATAGTAGATAATGAGGAAACGGTAGATGAAATAAACAAATACTTTGCTTCTGTCTTCACTGTAGAGGATACAAAGATATTTCCAGTCATAGCTGCAAATCAGAAGGTGGAAGGGAGAGTGAAACTTGGTGAAATTACAATCAATAGGGAAGCAGTACTGAGCAAACGGATGGAGCTGCGGGCTGACAAGTCTTCGGGTCCTGATGGACTTTATCCTAGGGTCTTAAAAAGAGATGGCTACTGAGACAGTGGATGCGTTGGTGTTAATTTTCCAAAATTCGTTAGCTTCTGGAATGGTTCCATCAGACTGGAAAGTAGTAAATATAACCCCACTACTCAAGAAGAGAGGGAAACAGAAAACAGGAAACTATAGATCAGTTAGCTTGATGTCTGTCATGGGGAAGGCATTAGATTCCACCATTAAGGACATCACAGCTGGGCAGTTAGAGAACTCAAGATAATCAGGAAGAGTCAGCATGATTTTGTGACAGTGAAATCAGGTTTAACCAATTTATTGGAGTTCTTTGAAGGAGTAACGTGCATTGTGAATAATGGGGAGCCTGTATGCGTACTGTACTTGTATTTCCAGATAAGATGCCACATTGAAGATTATTGCGGGAATAAAAGCTCATGGTGTAGGGGGTAACATATTAGCATGGACAGAAGATTGGCTGGCTTGAAGAAAAGAGATAGTATGCATAAATGGGTCTTTTTCTAATTGGCAGGATTTAATGATTGGAATCTCGCAGGGGTCTGTGCTGGGACCTCAGCTTTTTACAATTTATATCAATGACTTAGATGAGGTAAGCGAAGGCATGGTAACTAAATTTGCAGCTGATACAAAGATCGGTAGGAAAATATATTGTGAAGATGGCGTAAGGAGGTTGCAGATGGATATAGATAGGTTGAGTGAGTGGGCAAAAATCTGGCAGATGGAGTAAAATGTAGGAAAATGTGAAGTTGTTCACTTTGGCATGAAGAATAAAAAAACAGAATGTTTCTTAAATGGAGGACAGTTGCACAATTCTAAGGTGCAGAAGGATCTAGGTGTTCCAGTGTGTGAGTCACAAAAAGTTAGTATGTAGGTACAGCAAGTAATTAAGAAGGCTAATGGAATGCTATCCTTTATTACGAAAGGAAATGAACATAAAAGTAAGGGTGTTATGCTTCAGTTATACAGGGCAATGGTGAGACCGCACCTCAAGTATTGTGTGCAATTTTGGTCTCCTTATTTAAGAAAGGATATAAACGTGTTGAAGGCAGCTCAGAAGAGGCTTACTAGATTGATACCTGGAATGAGTGGGTTGTCTTATGAGGAAAGGTTAGACACTGGAGTTTAAAATAGTGAGAGTGACTTAATTGAATATCTAAGATCCTGAATGTTATTGACAAGGTGGACATGGGAAGAATGTTTCCCCTTGTGAGTGAGTCCAGAGCTAGGGGCATTGTTTTAAAATTAGGGGTTGCCCTTTTCAGACAGAGATGAGGAGAAATTTTTTCTCTCTGAGGGTTGTGTGACTTTGGAACTCTGCCTCTGAAGGCAGTGGAGGCAGGGTCATTGAGTATTTTTTAGGCAGAGGTAGCTAGATTATTGTTAGGCAAGGGAATCAAAGATTATTGGGGGTAGATGGGAATGTGGAATTTGAAACACAAACAGATCAGCCATGATCTTATTAAATGACGCACTATGCTCAAGGGGCCAAATAGCCTAATTCTACTCATTTTTTGTATGTTCGCAGCATGCTGCCCACTACTTTCTGGAATTCCTAATGTATAACCTGGGTGGGCAAGCTAGAACTGTCTCTCTAAGGTGAAAAACCTAGGATGTATTTCCTCGGGGGAGAGAAAGTTAAGTAGTTATGTAACTAAGATGCTTAAAATAATTAAATGAAGTGAGAATTTGGATAGAAAATGATGCTTTCCTGTAGTAAGGAATCCAGGAGAAGTTTTTGAATTCAAGGAAATCAACTCGAAGTAATTCCAGGAAAACTACATTCACAAAGAGGTTATCAGATTGAAATTCTGTCTTCCAGAAATGAATTGATCCAGAATCAATTGAAGTTTTTAAAAGGGAGGTAGATACTTACGTGGAAACTAAGGGTATTAAAGGACACTGAGAAAGAACAGCGTTGTGGCTCTCAAGATGATGCAGTGTGCTTGATGGTTTGTATAGCACAGCTCTGATTCTCTCCTCCCGTGACTGCGTTTGAGTTTTAAAGGACATTTCAGATGAACTGCAGTATTTGTAATTATAACACAACACTGCATCTACTTGACAATGTGGAAAATTGCCCAGGTATGTCCTGCCCACGAAAAGCAGGACAAATCCAACCCTACCATTTACCGCCCCATCAGTCTGCTCTCGATCATCTGTATAGTGATGGAACTTGTGCTCAACAGTGCTATCAAGCAGCATTTACACAACAATAACCTGCTCACTGACGCTCAGTTCAGGTTCTACCAGGACCACTCAGCTCCAGACCTCATTTAAGTCTTGGACCAAATATGCACAAAAGAACTGAATTTAAGAGGTGAAGTGAGAGTGACTGCCCTTGACATCAAGGTGGCATTTGACTGAGTATGCCATCAAGGAGACCTAGTAAAACTGAATTGAATTAGAAGTCAGCAGATTGGAGTCATACCTAGCAAAAAAGAAAATGGTCTGGTTGTTGGAGGCCAAACATCTCAGCTCCAGTACATCCCTGCAGGAGTTCCTCAGGGTAGTGTCCTCAGCCCAACCACCTTCAGTTGCTTCAGTAATGGCCTTTCTTCCATCATAAAATCAGAAGTGGGGATGTTCACTGATGAAATCCTAAGATTTCAGGATTCTTAGATCCTGAAACAGACCTTGCCTGCTTGCAGAAAGACCTGGGCAAAATTCAGGCTTGAGCTGATAAATGGCAAGTAACATTCACAACACAAAACTGCCAGGGAATGACCATCTCCAACAGGAGAGAATCTAATCATTACCAATTTAAATTCAATGGCATTACCATTGCTGAATCCCCCACTATCAACACCCTGGGGTTATCATTGCCCAGAAATTGAACTGTACCCGTCATATAGATACTGTAGCAATGAGAGCAGGGGAAATATTCTCCCCCCGTTGGCGGGGAGTGTGGGAGTGGGCGCGGGCGTGGGTGCACCTCCAATCGGTGCCCCTGCTTAGGGGCACCCTGCCATTTGATGTGGGCATGTCAATTAAGGCCCGCCCAGCGTGACGTCTGCCAGGAAACGTTATGCGTTCCCTATGCGGGTGGGAGGAGGGGTTTCCTCAGCTGGGAATGCGTTCTTTCACACACGCACTGATCTCCCTGAGGGTAAGTGCTGCCTCAGGAAGGTCGGCTCCAAATTAAAATTTGCAATAAAAATTATAGGAAAACTTCCCTGACATGTCCCCTCATGTGCACTGTCACATGAGTTGGGACATGTCCATAACTTTAACTGAAACCTTTATTAAAAATTTAAATACCCTCATGAAACCTCATCCCGCCCGTGGATGAGGTTACATGCTTTTTCCAAAGCCCGCCAGGGCTCCAGGCCTGCCTGCCAACCTTAAGTTTGGACGGGCAGGTCCAATAATGATTTTGATTAGTGTCTCAATGACCCCAATAGGCCATTGACAGGTCGTTAGGCACGCAGCTGACTTGGCTGCGCCCCCGCCAACCTGAAAATGGAAATGATGCAGGATGATGTCGGGAATTCCACGCAACATAATCATGCGCCATTTTATGCGTCGACGAGTGGGCCCCGCCCCCATTCACTGACCGGAAGATCCTGCCCCAGGTGAGAGGCTGGGAATTATGCAGAGAATAGCTCACCTCCTGACTTTCCAAAACCTGTTCACCATCGACTAGGTGCAAGTCAGGAGTGTGATGGAATACTCTCCAATTGCCTGGATGAGTGTGGCTCCAACAACACTTAAAAAGTTCGACACCATCCAGGACAATTAAAGCAACCGACTTTATCAGCACTCCATCCACCAACTTAAACATTCACTCCCCCCACTGCCAATGCACAGTAGCGGCAGTGTGTACCATCTACAAGTTGCATTGCAGGAATTCACCAAGGCTCCTTAGACAGCACCTTCCAAACCCACGACCTCCACCACCTAGAAGGACAAGGGTAGCAGATACACGAGAACAGAACCATGTGCAAGTTCCCCTCTAAGCCACACAACATCCTGACTTGGAATTATAATGCCATTCCTCCACTGTCATTCGGTCAAAATCATGGAACTCCCTTCTTAACCTCGCTGTGGGTTTACCTAAAACAGGTGGACTCCAGCAGTTCAAGAAGGTGGCTCCCTGCCATCTTCTCAAGGAAAATTAAGGATGAGCAACAAATGTTGGCCTTACAGTGAAGCTCACACCCTATGATAGAATGAAAAAGATCAGTATTCTGTTAGGACAGTAGCTGTAGAATGGGGAGGGAGGTTGGTAATCATCTCTGACATCCAAACACCCAGGCCGGAAGGATGGATAGCCTGGAGTTTTGCTTGTTTAACTTCAGGGATCAAGAATTACTTATACAATCCTTCCATTAGAGAGATCAAAGAAGTGGAGAAGGGCCTTTACCAGGGTAAATGGTAAATGGGCGGTGTAGGGCAAGGACTCAATGGTAAGAGCCTTTTCTTCATTTAAAGCATTTTTATGTTCTTTTTAGCTCTAAGTGACATTGTAATGCAAGTAAAGGTAATAAGCAGCCTTCAATTAAGGACAACATTTAGTTTCTCTTAACCTTAACCCTCATTGTTGTTAGAATTGAAAAAGGCTGATTCTAATTCTGAGCCAACTCACAGTTTCCTGGAAATGCAAAAAGGGGAAAAATTATTAATTTTCTTTGACTGATGCATGATCTTAGTGTGAAGATTTGGAATATAATGAGCAGAAGGGAGAATTTTACATAATATTTTTGATGTAGAATGATGTTCACATAATTAATCTCCTTTGGGAGAATCTCATCCTCAGAAATAAAATTGAAGTTACAAAGAATTAGGATGAACTGAAATATATTTTCCCATGTCTCCCGCACTGAGTATTTTTAATTAATTGGTGAGCACTAACAACATTGTCAAAGCTTGCTTAAAGGACTTACTGAGCCTAACTGTATGAGAGAACTGTATTAACATCAGCAGATATATAAGCAGCCAATTTAACTCGTGATTGGAATCAGAGATGCAAGAGAATTGTCTGCACACCCCATTGCTGCCCTACACTCACAACCCACACCCTCAACAAGCCAGAGGCCTGGGAGATTTTGTCCTGACACGGATTCCTTCCTGAAGTCAGCAAGAACAATGTTACCATCAGTGGGTGGGAGACAAAATTTGTAAGGGGTCAGGGAGTTGCCTAAGTCCTAAGGAAATGGTTCTCATCATGGTAAGTAAGGGTTTTGGGGAAGTGTTGCAGGTCCAGAAGGCTTGAAGCAATGAACTGTAAGTTACAAAAATAAATTATAAGTCCTGCGATAAAACCGTGATTTAAAATATCACAACCCAAGCTATTGGCAGATGAGAAAATGTCACAAGCACCTTTATTCCTGCACGATGACAGGAATCAGCTGGCTCGTTCATTTTGCCCCACTTCTGAAAACCAGCTAACAATTTAATAGTCATCCTCTTCTTTAACATTTGAATACGATTTTATTCAATTACATGGTGGGTTCCAAGTTCCATAGCCTCACTGAACAAACTTGCTGTTGACGCACATTTCTCTGCCTGTGCAAAAGCACAGAGATGCTTTTCATATTCTGATGAGCCTTTCCCTGTCACTGACCTTCCGATTCTCTTTCCCTTACTCGTTAGTCTTGAATTTGAATTGCTTTTCTCTGTTCTTGCAACCTGTGTTCCGCTCAGATATGGGTATAGTTGTGCAGTGGTCACATTAATTGTCTAGTGATCCAAAAGACTGAACTAATGGATGCAGCTGCAACAATACATAAAGGACACTGACACCTCAGTGGCCCACGTGGTTTGAATGTGGAGTGTTCCAATTCCTCGCAACCCCACGTTCAGGTAAATATATTTTTAACAATTACCCTGTTAGATGTAGCCTGCAGTAACTCTTTTATAAATGGCTTGTTAGACTACATGCAGCTTTAGTTTTCCTAATCATGGTCAGCCCAGCAGTGGCTGCATTCAGTATCGTGCACTATTGCAGAGTGGGCATGACTTGCTTACATGGCAGGCAGCACACTTCTGGTTTGTAATGAGCATACAGTTCCTGTCTACCATATTGAATGTTTAGGCATCAGTTTCATCATCTTCATCACATGTGCTCTGTCCAAAGGCAGGCCTTTGGCTTATAGTCTTCTCCATGTCACTCTGTCCTGTGTTAGTCTTTTCATTTTCTAATAACTTCCTTCAATTTTCAAGCTATCCAGCATTGATATGCTCTTCCTTCCTCTTCCTTGTTTCCTTGAAAACTCCCTTCCATAACATCTCTATAAGTTTCCTCTTTAAATGAGCCCTCCCCAGTCTCTCTGCCTTTTCCTAATTACATACAGCAGATGTCTTTGTTCATTCACTCTCCTCAGCATTTCATTGTTTGTTATTTTTTCTGTCCAGCAGATCCTTTCCATTCTCCTCCAAATCCACATTTCAAAGCTATTTAGCAAGTTGCTCTCCTCTTTCCATAAGGTCCAAGTCTCACACCCATACAGAACCACACTCCAAATCAAGCTCTTCACAAGTTGCTTCTTGAGTTGTTTATTCAGCTTTCTGGTTAGCAACTGTCTCTTCTTACTAAATACAGCCTTTCCCATTGCTATTCGTATTCTTATTTCTTTACTGCACCTTCCATCTGCAGATTTATTTGCTTCCTAGATGCTTAAACTCTTGCGCCTGTTCTAGTTCTTTTCCTTCTATGAATATATGAATGTTTCTTGGTGATTCTGAGATATGCATCACTTTTGTTTTGCCCCGATGTTCACTTTCATTCCAAAGTTCAAACCTGCTGTACTAGTCTACCTACTGGTTCTTGTTTCTTTTTTCTCTGCTTGCTACAAGTGCTTTGTCATCTGCAAATCTAACTGATGTTATCATTCGCCCCCTCCACCTATTCCAATCATAAAGCCAGATTCTGTGTCTTCAAATGCTTCTTTGATTATTGCTTCTGGGTTGACCTTGAAGATGACTGGTGATAAACAACACACTTGACCAACTCCCCTTCCAAATACACTTGGTTTTGACTTGCCATTAGCCACTCTCACTGTTACTGTTTGTCCCATGTACAGATTTATTGTAAGTGATCTATCTCTCTGGTCTATTCCAATGTCTTTCAGCACTGTCAAGAGCTTAAACCAGTCAACTCGATCATAGGCTTTTTCAAAATTGACAAAACAAATATACATTTCCTGTCCAAACACTGAACTGCATTCACGGTAATCTAATAATGCCGGTTTCTTCTTTCACCCCTCTTCCTTCCTGGAATCTAAACTGGTCAGTTTCAGTATCAGTTTAAGAATCCGAAAAATAGGTGCAACACCATTTAATTTCTAGGCCAGGAGCTACACTACTCCCTTGGATGTTGTAAAGGTGCTGCTGCAGGAAGTATATTAAAGGCGTAAATGGATCACCATCATCCAGTAAAGCCCATATGCAAGCTTCACAGTGGGAAGGAACCAATAGAGCCAATTCAATCATCTAGTTCTCTTGAATCTGGCTGAAAGTGGAGAAGAGGTTTATTGGTATCAACATCAAGGAGAAGGTAAGTGTGCTTTTCTCCCTGGATTGCCACCTTGACATGATGGAGAGGCTTGTGCATTCTGATGATCCTTTGAGCGATGGTGTTGGGAGCTTCTTGCTGCTAGTTGGACCACCCATGGCAGCAAAGGCAAGGGGAGGTGCCAGACAAAGGGCAGTCCAAAATGTCCTCAACAGCAGAACAAACGAAGGAAAACTGTGAAGGCATATGAAGGACACAGTGGCAAGGTCGACTTGGACACCGAAATCTGAGCATCAACAGATCACGTGGACAATGATGATGGCCCTAGAACCCCACGTTAAACAAAGTCATGCATAGGTTTCTACCAGGGTCATGCTCAAAGATCTGTGGCCTTTTCAGTCACATGAAGACCCATGGCGGAAACCTATGACCCTGAGTAGATATCATCCACCAATCGAGGGACAGCTGCTGACTAACAAGTGTGCTCTTTGCTTTTATATTCCTTATTTAGACCATCAATCATGGCATCAAACCTCAACCAGGAATGATTGTATCCCAGACATACCATTTGAAATGCTCTGCACAGCCATCGCAACCCTGCAAGTAAGACTGTCAAAGGTGCATGACAAATATTTCTTGAAGCTTAAACCAGGGAACAGCAAACAGCAATAGGTTTCTGAGGAAAAGGTGTTCCCTTGCTGTTTATGAGGCTTCTCAATGAGATGAGCAGCTTTGGATGTAGATCTGCTCCGAACAGATACTGATCCTGTGGGGAGATGTGTGTAACTGCTCACCTGAGAAACAGATGGCCAGCACAGGAAAATCTACTGGACACCCTGAATACCCATTTGCTCGCCTGATTCAGTTTTCAGGCAGAATTTTAAATGGATGTCCGGTAATTGCCCCCAAAACAAGTGGGAGTTTGATTAAATATTAAGTTCTACCGTGCTAACTGTAGTACCCTGATTGCAAATTTCAAGTCAGTTTTCGTGGAGACAAAACACAATTATGTAATATTGGATCAGCCAAAGTAACAAAGGAGTAAAATCTACATTAAAAACATTTTCTCAAGTCATGTAAAACCCACTTCCTGTCACTTTCTTTAGCAATTAAGGTGCATTTGTTGCACAAAATAGACTCGTATTCCCTTGTGTATAAAAGATTAAGGGGTGTTTAAGTTGACTAAAGGAATTGATAAAGCATTTAGAGAGAAACTGTTTCCTTTGATAGGGGAGTCCAGAGCAAGATGGTGTAACCTTGATGTTAGATCGAGGCCATTCAGAGATGACGTCAGGAATCACTTCTTCACACAAAGGGTAGTGGAAATCTGGGACTTTCTTCTCCAAAAAGCTGGTTGAGGCTATGTCATTTGAAAATTGCAGAACTGGGATTGCTAGACTTTTATTAGGCTAGGGTATTGGATATGGAAATGAGGTAGATAAATGGAGTTAAGATACAGGTTAGCCATGATCTAATTGAATGCAACAATCAGGGATAAATGGCTTACTCCTATTCCTATGTCCTAGGACTCCACTTCCTAGGGGAGAGATCCACACTATGTATAGTTCCTCACCTGAAAATGTAAAATATGATGGGAGAGCCTTTACCATGGTACTTACATGGTAAAATAAACCCTAAACATTCAAAACACTGCTTTATAATTTCCCTCGCATAGCCTTTGGAATAACCAACAAGTCAGTCACACAATCTCAGGTATCCTACTTTCCAGCCTGTGTCTGTTGCATATGAGGCTGTCACATTACCATCAGAACCTTGCAAAATCAGGAATTTAAAACTTATTAAAAATTGCAAAATCATATAAATAGCATTCTTAAAACTGTAGGTTTCATAAAATGGAGCTGATCTTTTTTGAATTTGAACATTTCCAGTCCTGATTTAAGAATGACAGGGGTACCTTGGGAAGATTAATTCTATTTGCTGGTGAAATGATTAATTATAAACAGAATTTAATCTGAAAATATCTTTCAAGGATTTTACTAGTCTTCCATTTCTTATTGGACCTGTGAGGTGATGATAAATGCAATGCCTCCACAGAAGCAGTCAATCCCCGAGTCTAATCAATCCTAGCCCCCAAAGATTCATCATCCTTTTATCCCCAAGGACAGGACACGGAGAGAAAAATACTGACTGAATCGAGAGGTTGGATGAGGTGTCAGATAGATTGTGGTCCTGTAAATTAACTTCCGGATGGCATAAATCTTATTGAAAGGGTGAATTTTAGTTTCCCTTTAGTCATGCCCATTTAGGATTGCAAAATTTCATTTTTCTTTCAATTTTATTCATTCTCTTCACTTGTTTAGTTTCCCTTTTCCTTTATCTCTCATGGGAATTTTATTATTAATGCAGTTCCCATGAAAAATGCATATGCATGGGTTGGACTTCAGGTTAACTTTTCCAGTTTCTCTCCCTTTCAGTACACTGTGCACTGTTACTAGTTCACCAGCTATCCATGCACAAAATGACATTTCTTTTATTCATGGGATATAGGGGTCACTGCAAGGCCAACATTTATTGAAATTCCCTAATTGCTGTAGACAAGATGGTGGTGAGCTGTCTTCTTAAACTGCTGCAGTCCATCTGGTATAAGTACAGCCAAGGTGTTGTTAGGAGGGGAGTTCCAGGATTTTGACCCAATGACAATGAAGGAACAGTGATATAGTTCCAAGTCAGAATGGTATATGACTTGGAGGAGAACTTGAAGGGGGCTGTGTCCCCATGTGAAGATATACATCTTAGTCAAAATGTTCTAATATGAGATACAACTGAATAGCTAGAAATTGGTTTTGGACCAACTCAAATGGAAGTGAATTATTGGGAGTAAATCATCCAAGATCATTACTTCCAACACAAGACCTGGGAGGACAGGTACAGCAGGTGCATGGGAACATGACCACCTGCAGGTTCCCCTCCAAGTCACAACTCCAACTTGACTTAGAAATATATTGCCATTCCTTAATTGTTGCTGGGTCAAAATTCTGAACCTGCCACCCTATCTAACTATGGGTCTACCTGCAACAAATGGATGACAGCAGTTCAAGAAGGTGGTTCACCACCACCTTCTCAAGGGCAATTACCTTTGGCCAATAAATTCTTGATTTTCGATGGGCAATAAATTCTTGCCTTTCCAGTGATGCCTACATCCTGTAAAAAAAAAATTAAATGCCATTATTAACATAGTATCAGTTGGGGGATCGCATGAATGCAGCAAACCTACTAACGGAGAGAATGGAATTTTGTTTGAGAGAAATTTGCAGGAGTGAGCACAATTAAAGGGGAGGATCAATTTGGAATGATGAAAACAGTAAATTCCTTTGAAAAAGCCAAAATTAACCAAAACACATTAATCAATTATCCAAAGTTGAAAGCAAAGCTGCTTAAAAGGCTTAACAGGCAAAAATGAAGCAAAACAAAACCTATGGCATGCATCTGTAGGCAAGGAACAGGGGAGATCAGCAAGCAAACTCTTTTTGATGGCTGCTGAAGTGGAGGTGATGCTGCAAGAGCCTTTCAGTCAGCATTGCAGCATGCCTGCAAGGGGAAGCAGCCAAGTTTCAGGCTGCTGCTGATCGCTAATTCTTTACTCCAGAGGAGCCGCACTTGCAGTGACTGAAAATCGGGGATGGGCCACATCACAAACTTTGATTTTCTGGCCCATGTTCTGTTCAAATAAAGCTCAGCAATGGAAGTGTAGGGTGAGTGAATTTATCCTTTAATTTGCATATATTGTTAGCACCATGATGTTTAATGCTTTTTCTCTAAGACACAGTTTGTAATATTTGTGCCCGACCATATAAACAGTAACTGCAGTGTAAAAGTTTGAATTGGAACGAAACCAGTAACAGCTTCAGCTACTAAACTTCATTAATCACTTAAATAATCACTAATGTGGTTATGAACTTACCTGGTGCTGGGAGACAGCCACTGCTGAAGGAAATGTCATCAGCAGCAAGCACTTCACTGGGATGGCTATTGGCAAAAATACTGCCCTGAAGTATAACCTACACATGTGCATAGTAAATACAAAGTTAGAAAATTATACACTTGCAAAATCAAAGACACTGCAAATACAAAACATACATAAACAATAAAAAAACAGCTTTTTAAAACTGTAGCAACATTTTCAAAGTCAATTTTGAATGAGCGCACATCTTTCAATTTTTAAATAACTGAACTCTGCTGATTCTGAAATTGAATTACGATTCCTAAAGCAATAAGTTATGTATCAGCAGCTCAGGCACAGGTTTTGGGTGAAGTCATGACCCATGAGTTCAACTAAAGCAGCTTAAGTTATCTAAAATTTTTGTAACTGGAAGTCACAGATTCCCATTTGCTTCACATAAAAAATGTCACACAATTTTCTTTTGTTCTTTCATGGGGCATGGGTGTCACTGACAAGGATTCATTGCCCATCCCTAATTGCCCTTGAACTGAGTGCTAGCCCATTTCAGAAGGCAGTTAAGAGTCAACCACATTGCTGTGGATCTGGAGTCACATGTAGGCCAGACCAGGTAAGGGTGGCAGATTTCCTTCCCTAAAGGACATTAATGAACCAGATAGGTTTTTATGGCAATTGATGAGAGTTACATGGTCACTATTACTTAGACTAGCTTTACATTCTAAATTTTATTAACTTTGAGCTAATAATGCACACTTAGGTTCAAATCATTAGAATAATACGAGGTCAGCCAAGTTTCATTATTTACTGTTGCACTGGATATCTCTCATAACATGCTGAGAGCAATGGTTTCATATTGTTGGATGTTAGCAACTAGTGGCTGGCTGCTGGTTTCCCAATGTGGGCAGTAACTTCTGCAGTGTAAGGAAGGGGTGATTGCAGGTGTTAGGGACACTGCCAATAGGAAAAAGGGAGGCACAGGGTGGAGATGCTAAGTTTTAAAAAAAAATAATAGCAGCCTTCCTTTAGTGTCCATTCCAAGCAAAACATGAGCAGGCATACAATTACCATAGACATAGGAGCCTAATTAACCTGGTGATAGCCCATGCACAGTTCCTGATCCCCTTTGCATGTACTGCATTTATTGGAGCACAAGTTGTCTCTTGGATTTGCTTTAGCCTACAGATTTCAACATGTCTGATTTTCTCTGGAGCACCTTGCATCATATTATCATCTATGTTAATTTTGTTTAGTAGTGTTTGTGAAGCACGCAGGGAAAAGTTCTAAATCTGTGCAGGAATAATTTCCTTCACAGACTGGAAGACCTGTTCAGGTTGATATCTCTAGCAAGATCATGATATTTTATTTTTTCGCTGACCAGTGAAAATCTTCTTATAGTTGTTCACAATGTCATATACCTATAAGGCAGCATTTTCCTGTTGGCGAGCAGTGATCAGGGCCCACTCGCCGACATGTAAAATGACGCATGGTGACATCGGGCGGGTATCCCGACGTCACTGCACGTTATTTAGATTTTCAGTTCAGCGGGCATGCAGCCAAGTCGGCTATGTGCCCGCTTAACAGTCAAAGGCCTATTATGGCCACTTAAAACATAATTAACTCAATTTAATGAGCTGCCCGTCCAACCTTAAAGTTGCCAGGCAGGCGAAGAACCCAGGCGGCCTTCATATTTTTCATGAAACCTCATAGACGGGCAGGATGAGGTTTCATGAACTGTTTTAAAATTTAATAACAATTTATACATTTATTCTTTGACATGGCCCAGCTCAAGCGGTAGTGGCACACGAGGGGGCACATTTTAAAAGTTTAAAAATTCTTTATTTATAAGTTTACCACTGAAACGAATCTCTGTGCTCTTTCGCGCATGAGCTCAGGGAACCACTCAGGGAATTCCCCCCCGCCCACACAGGGAGCGCTCAGTGCTTCCAGGCGAGCATCACGCTGGGCAGGCCTTAATGGTCTGCCCACGTAAAATGGCGGCGCAGACCTGATCAGGGGCACCGATTGGGTTCACATCCGCCCCAGCATATCCTCCTGACGGGGGGAGATTTCTGGCTATAGTGTCTAGGGGAATCATCAACACTGGCTCTAGAGGGCAGAGGCTGTTGGTGTGGAGCTTCAGTGCATGTGAATGCAGATCAAAAGATAAGGCTACAACACCATGATTCCTATACTACGTCCCACCTCTCACCTTCATTGGTGCTCGTGTGGCAAAATTCCAAGATGGCAGCAAAACCTCATGATCTCTTTCTTAGACCTTCAACATGTCACAGTGCTCGGCACTATGAATTATATCAAATTAAATAAATGCAATACAAATGGTATCTGCAGTCGATTGTAAGTCTGTAAATTTAATGAAAGATTCACATGATATGAATCCCTGTGGCTCCAGCAGATGTGTAGGCAAGTTGCCAGATCCCTACTTTGATAACTGAGATGTCCTTGGCTCACATCCTGGGGTTTTGGAGCTTGTGATTGCCCTGCAAAGACTGCTCTATCTGCATCTGTGCAGGGACAGACTCAACTGCTGGAATAGAGGCAGTGTGTTGAGTACTAACTGAGGGGTGTCAACAAGTGAGAAATGGATACTCTTTAAGCCAAATTGCCACTTTCATTTCTCCTTTCATTGCTTACTGAACTTCTCTGCTAGCAATGTACTGGAGAGCACTTTGCTGCAGATGATGCAGTGGGGTCAAGATTACAGGTCAAGATTAAGGTATCACTCATTCCATTTAAGATGGCATTCATAGTGTGCAAGCCATTGGTGAATGTCTGTGCACCCTTTTTGATTGCCACTTTTGATGCTTCATGCAGTTGGTCACTCTTTCCATGGCAAAGATAACTTTGCAAAGGCCTGTAATCATGCAAGACAATGAGAATCTAATTTTTCTAGTGGGGGAATCCAGGACAAAGAGCACAGTCATTAAATGAGAGCGAGCCTATTTAAAAGTGAAATCAGAATGCATTTTTTCACATAAAGGGTAGTGTAAATCTGAAACTCCCACCCCCAAAAGCCTAAGGCTGGTAAGACAATGGAAGCTTTCAAGACTGAGAACAATCAATCTTGTTTGGTAAAGGTCTCAAGGGTTATGGATCAAAGGCCGATTAAATGGAGTTGAAATACAGATCAATTATGATCCAATAGAACAGCAGAACAGGAGTGAGGGGCTAGATTGCCTATTCCTGTACCTATGTCCTTCTGTGCTGTCAGTATGCTGATCTCAACATCTAGTTTGAATTAGTCACAATTAATTTCAGTTAAATATGGGAAGAACCAATGCCATTGTCCATACTCCATACCCTTGCCATTGTTTCCATCCTCAGGCCCCACCCACAGTCTCAGGATGAACCAAACTGTTTGCACCTTCAGCATTCTCCTTGATCATGAGACGAGAATCTGATCCTATATCTTCTTCACGATATAAACCAGCTATTTCCATTTGCATTTCCACCCCAACCTTAGCCCTTCTGCTGCTGAACCACTCAGTAATGCCTTAGTCACTTCCAGACTTGACAGTTCCTGGGTTCTCCTGACTGACCTCCCATTCTCCACATTTCATAAACTAGAGTTTATCCAAATGTGTTGCCCATACCCCCATTGCACACCAAGTCAAAGGCTCCAATTGCTCATGTCCTCATTGAGCTACTTTAGTTCTTGATTGTCCATTGCATCAAATACTTAATTCTTATCATTTTATACAAATAATTCCAAACGCTCATCCTGTCCTGGCTTTGAGGTTCCTCAGGACATGAGGTTACAAGATCAGTGCTGAGGGCATGCAGTTTCCAAGCAGAAAACAGGTATAATTGCCACAACAGATGGATCTCTTGAACTCATTTCCTGCATCTGGATGGAAAATCCAGCAGTGGGGGAAAGGCATGGATCCCGGCACCCAGATTCCTCAGCCTCCTCTACAAGAGGACCTGTCAGAAAGTTTTTTAAAATGTTAACAAAGGTACAAACCTGAAATTTGCTTATGCTGTTTATTGTGATAACCTCTCTGGTCCATTGGCTTTCCTGTGTAACCGTCTGCTTCCAAATTTCTATAAAAGCTCCATCAAACAACTGGTGCAATCCAACTTTCAGTATTCCACTCACTCGACCAAAATGATAATAAAACTTCATCTATCATGAAAAAGGCGACATTCAATTATAAAAAAGGCATCATTCTTTAATTTTTCCATTCATTTTGAAGAGAAAATTAAATCTAGTGCATGTTATTAGTGGAATAATTGATTTTATATTTTGGATGCTTCCCTCGAATCTCCTTCAAAAAATAAACTACCTTGCAAATATCTTTTGGTGGAAGGAAAACAACACTCCGCAGAGTTGCAAAATGCTTTGGGCCATCTTCGGGTAACACAGATAGATAATAGGCTGTAAAATAAAAAGAGATTATTCATTGCTACGTAATCTAATAAGTGAATTACAATATTGGTAGTTCTCCCAGTGACTTACACTGAGCTGGAGGACATACTGTTTTCTAAAATGGGACTGAAATTTGCTTATGCTGTTTATTGTGATAACCTCTCTGGTCCATTGGCTTTCCTGTGTAACTGTCTGCTTCCAAATTTCTATAAAAGCTCCATCAAACAACTGGTGCAATCCAACTTTCAGTATTCCACTCACTCGACCAAAATGATAATAAAACTTCATCTATCATGAAAAAGGCGATATTCAATCATAAAAAGTCTTGACAGCAACCATCCCACTCACTCCCAGGAGAGCCAGCAGTTGATCTCAGCAAAGAACAAGGCTCTTCTAAACATTTTACCCTTTTGTCGAATACATTTAAGGTTGAGATAGACAAATTTATGGTCTCTTGGGGAATCAAGGGCTATGGAGAGCAGGTGGGAAAGTAGAGTTGAAGCCCAAGATCAGCCATGATTGTATTGAATGGCAGAGCAGGCTCGACGGACCATGTGATCTACTCCTGCTCCTATTTCTTGTCTTCTTGTGCTGTTCCTTAATTCAAATGGGTCTTTCTGCCTCTCCTCCTCCAGAGCATTCCCCGTTCAACAATTCCTGTCTCTCCATTCACCCCCATGACATTGCGTCTCTGCTTCTCTCTTCTTACTCTCCCCACTTTGCTCGTCAGAGGTTCTCTCTCTTTCTCACTCTGTCTCTTTCTATCTCTTTCTGAATAGAATACATCTCTGCCTCTTTCTGACCCTTCACTACAACAGTTTCTCTCTTTCTTTCCCCCGCCCCCATCCACAGTAAGATTCCTTTCCTTTTCTTCCCTAAAGGGCCCTTGCACTTCCCTCATGGGCTCTCTTTATCTTCCTCCCAGCTTTCCAACTTGCAAATCTTATTTCTCTGCCTCCTCTCCTCAGGGCACAGCATTAACTGTTTGTACCATAACAGGAATTTTGCCTAATATTTTTTACTTGGCCTCAAAAATATGTAATTTATTGTTCAAAGGAGGATGTAGATAAAGATGCATGTATAAGCATCAGGTAAACACCATCTCAAACAAAAGAAAACCAATTAATCTCCACTTGATATTGATGTAGTGAGATTGTTTCTTTTGTATCAAGAACACATAAGGCACATTCTATATTGATGGAAGAATTAAAAATCCATGTTCCTGTTTCCATTTGGAGTAAATAATGAGACTTTAGCAATAGATTTATGTGCAGATTTAACATTTGCGCAATTGGCACAAAGAAATGTATTTTTTGGTTTTCAGCATCTGTCCAATAAAGTTACAATTATTTTCTATAAGTATGCCCCTTAGGAGTGGGGCCATCTATAACTTGAATCGATTGGACAGGCCTACAAGTCTGATGGTTGGTACACTGCTTTTCTTCAGTCTGCTAACATGTGGGCTGTCCAAACCCATTTCTGGTTGAGCCATAAAGTCTGTTAATTTTTCAGCACAGATTCTAAACATTTGGCAATTGGCTGTGTTCTGTGTCGTGAAACAATACTTTGCGCCTTGATTATCAACTATGTGTTAAACACTGTCTAGTGTGGGACAGAAGTCCCATTCTGACATGGCTGTCTCTGCCACACTTGCAGAGGAAACAGTATGTTGAGAAGGTGCAGGATTCACTGGCCTCTGTTTTCTCTGAGGCCTTTTCTCAGCCACATAAACTTTCCATTTCTCCTCATCTCTTCCGATGCCTCTCCAGCCAGTCAGCCTCCAGAGGTCCTAGCCATTGGTAGCTGTTTCCCAATTGTCAGTGTCCAAGATCCCCACCTCCTTATCTCACTTGTAGGTGTCCTTGGGCATCCAGCAGGTCATGACCTAGTGGCCTGCTCGCTGTACAGAATATCTTTGGGTATATGGTCATCATCCATTCGATGAGCATGGCCGAGACATCAAAGATGTCATTGGCTTAGTAATGAGTTTATATTGATGGAATTAGCACGCTCGAGGATCTCTGAGTTGGTGACCTTGTCCTGCCAAGAGATGCCAAAGATACATCTGTGACAGCAAAGATTGAAACTGTTCAGGCTTTTCTCCTGCATAGCGTACCTTGTCCAAGTCTTACTACTGAGGAGTGCACTGAATATGTAAGCTAGACTTGCAATTTAGTGTTCTTGATCAGGTTGCAGTTGTTCCACACTCTCTTACTCAGCTTGGACATGGTAGCTGCAGCTTTGTGATGCATGTGTTCATTTCAGCATCAAGTGACAGATTTCTGGTGATTATGGAGCCTAGATATGTAGAACTATCAACAACTTCTAATGCCAATGCTGATAAATGGTGAATGGCAACATTCTGGACCATGGCATTTGTCTTCCTGATGCTGATGTTCAAACCAAGCACATTACAGGCTTGAGAGAGTCTGATCATTTGCTGCTGTAGGCATTCCTTGTATGGAATAAAAGTGCAGCAACATTGGCGGAGGGCTCCTCTCTGATGAGGACTTGGCACACTTCAGTATTAAATCTCAGCTGGGCGAGGCTGACCAGCTTTCCATTTGTTCTGCTATGCAAGTGGACTCTGTAGATGCCTGAAGGCATATGACAGCAGCAAAGAGAAGAATATGCCAAAAAGTGCTAGGCACAACTCTGTTTGACCCAGAGCAGATCTTAATGGATTGCAATGTTGCCCTGTCACAGCTAACCTTATTCGTCATGTTGTCATAGAAAGAAGAGATCACATTGAGCAGCTTCGGTGGGCAGCCAATTTTCTTCAGCAGCTTAAATAGACCAACTCTGCTCACATGGTCAAAGAGCTTGGTGAGATTAGTTAAGGCAATATATAGTGGTCTCTTTTGTGCACAGCATTTCTCTTGCAGCTGCCAGACTGAGGGGATCATGTGGACCATTTCAAGTCAATCTGTCAAGTGGATCTGTAGTTCTGAAACCACACACTAGAAGGTTCACTCGGCTAATACCTGGGAGGGGAGGGGGGTTATCTTATGAGGAAAGGTGGACAGGCTGGATCTGTATCCATTGGTGTTTAGAAGGTTGAGAGATGATCTTATTGAAACATATAAGATTCTCAGGGTGCTTGACAAGTGGATGTTGAAAGGATGTTTCTCCTTGTGGGAGAGATTAGAACTAGGGGACACAGGGCGGAATCATCCATGCCCACTGGCGTCGGGCGTGTTTGGTGGCACGAGTGGACAATATGGTGAGAAGGCCAAAAATCAGTTTCACGATGTTGTGAAACCAGTTTGCGATTGTCCGCTCAGCCCGTCTATGGCGGGCCGCATTCCTGCCATTGGACCTCAGGACCCTCACTGTAATACATCATTATAAACCTAGCCCATCGGACTCATCCCCGCACTGGATCGCCCGGCCATTCACAACAGCGTATAAAAGGCGTGTACTTTGTGGGCTGCACTTTGAGGGGAACCTGGAGGTGAGTACACAGTAACATTGCGAAGCGCTCACAAGTGACGCCTGTTGGACTTTTCACCCCTCGGGCACAGGCTGCAAACTAATGAGCATTTTAGTGGACCGCAGAACAATAGGACGACTGGGCATGTTTTACAATCTCCTTGATAAAGCTTGCCTTGGAGCAGTTACTGCTGGAGGCACTCACAGCCCCTTGCAATATCATCATCCCATTTTGGGCCAGTTTCCCCCATTATTCAAGCTAACAGTGCAACCTTGCAACACAGGTTAGGAGAATGCTTGCGCCTGAGCTGAGAGCACAGTATGCAGTCCTGTGGACAAAGCTGCCGCCAATCGATCAGGTGGAGTGGGGCGGAGGTGGTGGGGTTTCGGGTAGTCATGCAGCACACTAATCTCTGACCATCCAAGTGGTGGCCAGCACTCTCCAGGATGCATTAAGGGGCCTTCAGACTTAACCAAGAGAGGTTCTTAGTACACCCATGATAACCCTCACGTCTCTCTCTTTCATCCTGCAAGAGGAATACATCAGGATCAAGGAGCCTGGTGAACTAGCTGTATGCCTCATGGTGTGCAGAGAGCATAGACAATGGAGGAGAGAGCGACTGAGGCGCCTAGCTGTGCAGAGGGAGGGGCAGCACCATCTGGTAGAAGGGGCACCTGGTACTCTTGCACATGCCACCAAAGAGCCACAGTGAGCTATCACTGGTTGGCGTCTAGCTAGACCCAGGGTCTATAGACATTGTCTTTCATTCATGTAGATGACCGAGAACCAGTGTCGCTGAAGACTATCCATGTCTAGGGAACTGGTCGGCCACATCTGCCAGCTGCTGCAGGACTTGGCACCGCATGGAGATGTAGGACAACCACTGCCCTTGACTGTGAAAGTGACCACAGGGCTCAATTTTTATGCCAGTGGCTCCTTTCAGGGCTCCACTGGTGACCTCTGTGGGATATCACAAGCCTCCACCCACAAATGCATCCATGAGGTCACAGATGCCATGGAGGGCACACAACTTTGTGCATTTCACCCTGGACCAGGACAGCCAGGATGCAAAAGCAATTGGATTTGCCCAGATCTCGGGTTTCCTGCAGGTTCAGAGTGCCATTGACTGCACTTACGTGGCACTCAGATTTCCGCCACAACACATGGTCAACTATGTCAACCACGAGGGATTCCATTCGCTGAATATGCAGCTGGTGTGCGACCACCATCAACACATCCTGCAGGTCTGCTCATGGTTTCCAGGGAGTGTGCACAAATCCTACATTCTCAGTCAGTCACAGATCCCTGAAGTCTTCCAGGGTCCACAGAAGCTGCAGGGATGGTTCCTCGGGGACAAGGGCTTCCCACAGAGGACGTGGCTGATGACACCCGTGTGGCAGCCTCAGGCTGCAGCAGAGCAATGGTATAATGAGGCTCATGCTGCAACTCGCAACTTGGTGGAGCAGACCATCGGGATGCTGAAAATGAGGTTCCAATGCCCAGACCGGTCTGATGGAGCCCTGCAATATAATCCACAGAGGGTGTCACGCATCGCCGCCACCTTCTGCGCCCTTTACAAACTGGCAATGAAACAGGGAGAGGAGTTGGCTGAGGAGCAAATGGAGAAGCTGGAGGTCTCCTCCAATGAGGAGGACATCGACAGTGATGAGGGTGAGGAGGTCCTCGAAGGTAACGATGGCGGCAATGTGGCCATTGCACTGGCCAGATGAGGCAGGCATGCTCAGGAGGCACTCATAGCTGCTAGATTCGTGTAGGATGATGATGACATACAGTGAAGAGACATCATAAGATCCTCACGTTGCACCTATGAACGTCTGACTCCAGTCAGGCTTATGGCAGCGCACATACCCTTTGTGATAAGGCCCATATCATGGAGGCTCAGTGGAGGCCATAATAGTCACTCGATTCCAGGAGGATGATGATGACATGCAGTGAGGACACTCCATAGTTCTTCACATAGCCTCTGTGAAAGTCTCACTCCTGTTTGGACAAGGGCAGCTCGCTTGCACTCTGTGAACAAGGTCATATCATACAGACACAGCATGAAATTTTAAAAGCATCAGGTCTTGGAGACTTGTCACCCTTTAGTCCCTATAGTTTGTTCAGTACTTTTTCTCTAGTGATGGTGATTGTTCTAAGTTCTTATGTTCTTATGCTCACCAGAAGAAGGAGCCATTGGCAAGGAGACATTCTTGGGAGTTTATTGACAATATGTACAATGATTAATACCCGTGCCCAGGCTGTGCAATTACATCTTCTTAACCTTCCTAACCTTGACGCTACATCTTGGTGCTCCTTGTACATCAAACAGTAGAGATGGAGGCAGCTTGCTGACTGCTATGTCCTGTCTATGAATACCTTGACGGTTGTCCTCTGGGGGCCATGTCTTGGAGGGTTCCTGCCTGCTTTCGGGATCCAGTTGTGTGTCAGTGGCACCCTCCTCAGCCTGTGGAAATGGAGTGACTAGGGCCACTGGAAGAGCAGTTTCGGATGGGCCAGAGACTCCTGGTCACCTGGGTGGATGGCCCTGAGGTGTGCACCTGCTGTTCCTCCTCCCTATGGGTGCCCACTGGCCCCTGGCTGACTCCTTGAGGAGAAGGGCTGGCTGGAGAGAGATTGGACTGCCCCACACCCCTCTCGTGTACACACTGTTGGAGGCCAACTGTGGCGTCAGCGATGGAGTTCAGCAGTGCAGCACCGATGTCCTGGACCAAAGTCTCTAGTGAGACTGCCATCTTACCAGTGTTGACTTCGGTGCATTGACATGCTGGCTCTATCACCTCAGCCTGAAGGTGGACGGACTCCTCCAACGTGCCTTGCAATCTGAGGAATGCAGCGGACATCCCTTTCGAGCTTGCCTTTGCAGGTCCAGCAACTGTGACATGACTGAGTCCAGAGGCTCGTCATCTGACTCAGACTCAACAAATGTCTGGCCTCCAGCAGTCCTTGGAGTGCCAGACACCTGGGAAGTCCCTGCCACCGTCTGCTGTGCTCACCAGGTTGTGATCCCAAGGCTATTCTCAAGTTAGGTGCCACTGAGTTGTGTGCTTCTGTGCTGGTGAAGGGTGTGGGTGAGCACTGTGAATGGACTTCAGGGACGGTGCCTTCAGATTCCTCTTTAGAGGTTTCTTCAGGGTTTGATTGGAAGCCCTGTGTCATGGACTCAGTCGGCTGTTTGGCAGATGTGGAAGCAAGTAGGGATAGTTAGTGCATGGCAGTGGCCTGTGAAACAGGACACGTCACTCACAGCATAGTTGTCTGATGGATGTGGCACTGCTGGATCCTCACTTGGTTGAACACCACCAACCTCACCATCAGCACAGGACCAGTCCAGATCCTCGCCGGCCAGCTGGATGGCTCTGTTTTCAAAGTCAGTTAGGACTTTGATTCAGACATTCCGCTACCAGTAAGCGACCTCTCCCTCTTGTTGTGTGCCCGCTTGACCTGCATAAATAGAGATGGAGAGTGTGTAAGCAAGACGCCTGCCAGGCCAGATGATAACTCTGCCTGGCACGTGCAGATGGTGAGTGGTCCCGTGGACAGGATGAGGACAATGAAAGTGTTTGTGGGAGAGTGAGTGATGATGTCCCTTAAACAGGCATTGAGTGAGGGCTCTGTGGATGTGTGATGGGTTTGTGAGTGTGTGAGCTGAGAGCAATGAGAAGAATGACTTACCTTTGTGGAATGGAGGAGATCATTCAACCTCTTGCAGCACTGGTTGGCTGCCGTCTTTTGCAGGATGTTGGCACTGACCACCACTGCCACCGCCTCCCAAGCCGGATTAGTAAGGTTGCTGTCCATCCTGCAGCCAGAACGGGGGTGGAGGACTTCATGGCGAGCCTCCACTCCAACCAAAAGACACTTAAGGGATACGTCATTGAACCTGGGGGCTGCAGTCTTTTTGCCTTTCAGGGCCATCTTGTCTTCTGTGCAGCAGATGTGGGCTGGAAGCACTGAGAGGTGTACGCGCGGCTAGACTTTAAATACCGTGCCTGGCGTGATGAAACGGCAAGGTGATGGCATGGTGGGCAAATGATAGCGTGCCCACCATGGAAATGGCGTGTTTCCCGGGAATGGATAACTAATACGACGGGTTTAGGATGCTAAGGCGTGAAAAGCCACCATTGTGGCTACCGCAATTAGTGCAAATCTGGGACAATTCTACCCACAGTTTTAAAATAAGAGGTCTCCCATTTAAGACAGAGATGAGGAGACTTTTTTTCTCTCAGTGAGTCGTGAATCTTTGGAACTCTCTTCCCTAGGGAGTGGCAAAGGCAGCATCAATGAATATTTTTAAGGCAGTCATAGATAGATTCTTGACTAACAAGTGAGTCAAATGTTATTGGGGGGTATTGGGAACGAGGATCTGAGGCCACAATTAGATCAGCCATGATCTTATTGAATGATGGAGCAGGATCGAGGGACCGAATGGCCTACTCCTGCTCTGAGTTCGTATGCTCATGTTATGTTCACAATGGGATTATGGATAGATACATTCAGCCAAGATCTATAGTCTGACAACAGCAATTTGGGCAAATACTCAATGCTCAACAGGGAGACGTCTTGATAGTTGTTGCAGTCACTGCAGTTGCCCTTGTTCTTATACAAGTTCATAATATTTGCATCACGCAATACTGGGTCACTGACCCCTCCCTCCAGCAAAAACAGAGAAGTTTGGCAATAACAACACTATAACTTGAGTTTTGGTATCCAAACTTTATAAAAATCTTCAAAACATTTCAGGGTTATGTGGGGGGCATCCCATTTTCAGTGAAAAATTCACATTTGTGGTTTTCTGATAACACAACCACTTTAGGGATTGCTCCGCTTGTTGCATTTAATTGCCATCTTTTTCTTCCCCTTGTTTTTGATCCCTTCAAAACTAATAACTGTGCATCTTTCCCATGTGCAACCAGTTGATAAATTTGGATTACATTTTTTATTACACCGCTTTTCAGTGTGTCTCCATGGTGACAACTCGGTTATGGAGTAATAGTCATTCTTGTCGCAATTTATTCATGAAATCGGCCAGGAGTCAAATCTTCATCTAAGTTGTAATTTTGTTTTCTAATGCCTTATTGCTGAAGATTATTTCTTACTCAAATCATTCTTAGTCAGAATTTAGCAGTTGCTGGCAAATATTTCATCTTTCTCACAGCTTTTCCCATCCTTGGGACTGCCATGGCAAATTAAAGACAAGATGCGCGAATAACCAAGTGGGACAAAAGCAAGGAACATGTAAATACACTTTCTTACTAAATCTAATCTGGACAGGTAAAATCAAAGGTCAAGTCCATTAATTACTTAGCTTATCCTCAACCTGGCAACAATGTGTACCCAATCTATTATTTATTGTTAATCAATTGCTCTTGAGTGTTTTAACTAACCTCTAAAATAAATATTGCATTATTATACTACACATCTAATTTCTATTTCCTCAGAACAGTTGGAGTTGAACAAATAATCTAGGCTGACAGTGCAGTACTTTCTTTCTTTTTTCCCTTTGCCGGGACCAAATAGAAAAGGCAGGGTCAAAGGTTAAGTCTGTTAATCATTTAGTTTATCATCAATTTGGTGACACTATGTTCACAATCCATTATTAATTGTTACTGAACTACATCTGAGTGCTTTAAGCTCTAAAATACATATTGTATTATTATATCACATATCTAACATCTACTCCCCCAGCACCCTGGGTGCTGACCAGCTTTATTCTTCTACCAGGCTCTTGGCCCAAGAGATGCACTGCTCTGCAAGTCTTTCATGTTTCCCTTACATCTGTATATTCCTATCCTTTTAGCTATTCACACAATCTCTTTATCTTGTATATAAGAACATAGGAAATAGGAGCAGGTGTAGGCCATTCGGGCCCTCAAGCCTGCCCTGCTATTCAATATGATCATGGCTGATCTGCCCCAGGCCTCAACTCCTCTTTCATGCCAGTTCCTCACAGCCCTCAACTCCCCAATGTTTCAAAAATCTATCTGCCTCCTCTTTACATACTTTCAGTGATCTAGCCTCCACATCGCTCTGGTGTAGAGAATTCCAGACATTCACTACCCTCTGAGAGAAGAAATTTCTTCGCATCTCAGTTTTAAATGAGTGTCCCCTTATTCTGTAACTATGTGCCCTAGTTCGAGATTTCCCCACTAGTGGAAAGATCTTCTCAACATCTACCCTGTCAAGCCCCCTCAGAATTTTGTATTTTTCAATAAGATCACCCCTCATTCTTCTAATCACTAGTGAATAAAGACCTAACATGTTTAGTTGTTCGTGATAAGTCAACCCCTTCATCCCAGGAATCGGCCTAGTGAATCTCTTTTGAACTGCCTCCAATGCTTGTATATCCTTTCTTAAATACAGGGACCAAAACTGTACACAGTACTCCAGGTGCAGCCTCACCAACACCCTGTACAGTTGTGTCAAAACTTCCCTATTTTTAAACTCCAGCCCTCTAGCAATACAGGCCAACATTTCATTTTCCTTCTTAATTACTTGGTGCACTGCATGCTAACTTTCTTGTGTTTCATTCACAAGAACACCCAAATCCCTCTGTGCTGCACTTTTTTGGAGTCTCTCCATTTCAATAATAGTCTGCCTTTTGATTCTTCCTACCAAAGTGCATGATCTCACTTTCCTACATTAAACTCCATCTGCCAAGTTTTTGCCCACTCACTCAACCTATCTATATCCCCTTGCAGATTCCTTATGTACTCATCACAGCATGCCCTCCCACCTATTTTTGTAACGTCAGCAAATTTGGATACATTACACTCTTCCCCTTCTTCCAAATCATTAATATAGATAATAAATAATTGAGGCCCAAGGACTGATCCTTGTGGCACTCCACTAGTTGTGTCTTTCCAACCTTAGAAAGACCCATTAATCCCGACTTCTCTGTCTTCTGTGTGTTAACCAATCCTCAATCCATGCTAATACATTACCCTCAATAACCTTTTATGTGGCACCTTATCGAATGCCTTCTGGAAATCCAAATACACTACACCTACTGGTTCCCCATTATCAACTCTGCTTGTTATATCCTCAAAGCACTCTAGCAAATTTGTCAAACGTGGTTTTTCTTTCACTAAACCATGTTGACTCTATTTGATTATGTTAAGCTTTTCTAAATGTCCTGCTATTTCTTCCTTAATAATGGACGCTAGCATTTTCCCGATGACAAATGTTAGGTTGACTGCCCCATAGTTTCCTGCTCTTTGTCTCCCTCCCTTTTTGAACAGGGGCATCACATTAGTAGTTTTCCAATCTGCTGGGACCCTCCCGAAACCCAGTGAGTTCTGGAATATGTCGACCAAAGCCTCCACTATCTCTGCAGCCAATTCCTTTAAAACCCTTGGATGCAGGCCATCATATCCTGGCAACTTGTCTGCTTTTAGTCCCATTAGTTTTTCAAATACTTTGTCCCTCGTGGTAGAGACTGTTACAAGATCTTTCCTCCCATTAGCTCCTTGCTTATCTGATATCCTTGGGATGTTAATAGTGTCCTCCGCTGTGAAGACCGATGCAAAGTGTTGGCTTAAATTATTTACCATTTTCCTGTTCCCCGTTATCAATTCTCCAGTTACATTCTCCAAGTGTCCCTCGCTCACTTGAACCACTCTCTTTCTTTTTATGTACACCTGTAGAAGCTCTTCAGTTTGTTTTTATATTTCTTGGCAATTTACTTTCATAATCAATTTTCTCCCTTCTTATCAGCTTTTTAGTCATCTGCTGCTGATTCATTAAAAATTCCCAATCCTCTGGCCTACCACTAGTTTTCACAACTTTGTATGTCTTAGTTTTTGATTGGGTACTCTCCTTGACCACCTTTGTTAACCATGGGTGGTTCATCCTTCTCGAGTCCTTCTTTTTGACTGGGATAAATTTTTGCTGAGCGTTATGAAATATCTGCTTAAATGTCTGCCACTTCTCATCCACTTTAAGAACTCAATGTTCACTGGTATTCGACGTTCCGGTAAACTAGGCAAAAATGAAAAGGAGGTGGGGTAGCTTTGTTAATAAAGGAAGGCATCAGTGCGGTGGTGAGTTTTGATACAGGTGCAATGGATTGTGATGTGGAATCAGCATGGGTAGAAGTAAGGAACAGCAAGGGGAAGAAGACATAGGTGGGAGTCAGCTACAGGCCCCTGATGAGTTGCCTCACTGTAGGACAAAGTATAAATCGGGAATTAATGGAGGCATGTAAGAAAGGTGCTATAATTGTCATGGGTGATTTTAATTTGCATATTGACTGGACAAATCAAATTTCCCCTTAGTCTATTTTCCCAGCCCGCTTTAGACAACTCTTTCTTCATACCTCTGTAATTGCCCTTTTTTAAGTTGAGGACATCGGTTTGAGAGTCAAGTTGCTCACCCTCAAACTGAATTTGACGTTCTACCACGTTATGATCTCTACACTCTAGAGGATCCTTACCTACAATGTCTCTTATTAATCCCACCTCATTACACATTACTGGATCTAAAATAACCTGTTCCCAGGTAGGGTCTGCAATGTATTGCTCTAGGAAACAATCCCTGATGCATTCTACAAATTCATCTTCCATATTACCCCTGCCAATTTGACTTGTCTAGTCAATATGCAAATTAAAATCACCCATGACAATTGTAGCACGCTTCTTACATGCCTCCATTATTTCCTGATTTATACTTTGCCCTACAGTGAGGCAACTCTTCAGGGGCCTGTAGCTGACTCCCACCCGTGTTTTCTTCCCCTTGCTGTTCCTTATTTCCACCCATGCTGACTCCACATCATGATCTATTGCACCTATATCACTACTCAGCACCGCACTGTTACCTTCCTTTATTAACAAAGCTACCCCACCTCCTTTTCATTTTTGCCTATTTTACCGGAATGTTGAATACCTGTGAATATTGAGTTCCTAAAATTGGTCACCCTGCAACCACGTCTCTGTAATCGCTATTAAGTCATGTTTATTTATTTCTATCAACTCATCTATCTTGTTACACATTCCATGTGCATTCAGATAAAGAGCCTTAGGCTTTGACTTTTAACCATTTATTGCTCATTTTGGTTCTAATTTCTGCTGCACTGACCTGCCCCTTCCTGTCACACTTTGATTATCAATCGCCTCTTCACTACCTTGCACCTCTGCTCTCTCGTTTCTTTTTGATTTTTTAAACTTCCCTTCAATTGAATCCTCCCCTCCCCCCACTAATTATTTTAAAGTCCTATCTACAACCCTAGTTATACGACTTGCCAGGACACTGGTCCCAGCATGGTTCAAATGAAGCCCGTCCCATTGGAACAGCTCTCTCCTTTCCCAGTGCTGGTGCCGGTGCCCCATGAATCGGAACCCATTTCTCCCACACTGTCTTTGAGCCATGCATTTACCACTATAATCTTATTTACCCTACGTCAATTTGCACGTGACTCAGGTAGTAATCCGAAGATTATTACCTTTCTGGTTCTGCCTTTTAATTTAGCCCCAAGGTGCTCGTAGTCCCTCAGCAAAACATCTTTCCTACTCCTACCTATGTCGTTGGTACCTATGTGGACCATGACAACTGGATATTTCACCTCCCACTCCAAGTTCCTCTCCAGCCCAGAAGAGATGTCCTTAACCTTGGCACCAGGTATGCTTTGGGCACCACAGCCTTTGGGACTCTCTGTCTCTACAGACAGCAGTGCCTCTTCGCTAACTATGCTATCCCCTATTACTACTACATTTCTCTTTTCTCCCTACGCTTGAAAGGCACTCTGTGATACAGAGCTGTGGTCAGTTCACTCATCCTCCCTGTAGTCTGCGCCCTTGTCCACACCGGGAGCAAGAACCTCATGCCTACTGGACAAACGCACTGGCTGAGGCTCCTCCAAAGCTAAATTCTGGATCCTCATACCTGCCTCACTCATAGTCACACTCTCCTGTCCCTGACCATGGTCCAAATTTGATGTAATTAATCTAAGGGGTGTGACTGTCTCCTGAAACCCAGTGTCCAGGTAACTCTCCCCCTCCATGATGTGCCGCAGTGTCCGCTGCTCAGTCTCCAGCTCATCAACTCTGAGCCAAAGTTCCTCGAGCAGCCAACACTTGCTGCAGATGTGGTCACCATAGATCGCACTGGCGTCCACCAGAGCCTACATACTACAGCTGCATCACATTGCCTGCCCAGCCAACTCTATTCTATTCAATTCATTAATTTGGATGTTAAGTATTTTAAAAGTGAATTTCTTAACTGTACTTTCCAGCTGTAATAACATCTCCTGATTTAAACCACTTGGCCAATAAAAAGAGACATGGAAGAGATACTCACCAATCATCTTCCTGTTTTCCTTTGATGTCACACTTTGGCTCTGACAGGTAAAAACAGGTTGGAGGGGCTCTCTGCCGTTGGTTTTTATCTCCCGCCGCTGCTGCCCTTCTCACGCAGGACTGCTCTCTCATGTTTTCTCACACTTATTACTTCTGCCACTAACCATCTCCTGTTTCCTACTTAAGTACTATACAGAGCTCATTCTAATTCTTTTCCTCTGTAAGTTCTTTATTACATTTTTGCCCTGTTACTTTTTAATTGTTGTTTATTTGTGACAATTTCCAGGTCTGATGAAGAGCTAGCACCTTCAATACATTAACATGCTCTCTCCACAGATGCAGCCTGAAATGCTCAGTCTTCTAACATTCTCTTTTTGACTACCAGTCAGCATAGTCTCTTACCCTTCAACGCAACTGAATGCTAATAGTTGCGATCAAACAAATTTTCTTATCCTTAAATATGCACTGTTCCTTGCCAAATCAGCAAATTCAAAATAAGTCTATCCAATGTGTTCTGTTGTAGCATCATGCAGATTATATACAGACTGCACAAATAACTGATATATGTAATATATATATAATTACTTCCCGAAATATGTGCCAACGAGGAGAAAAGGATTAAAGATGGAAAATTACAATAAACAATGCTATTATGTAAGTGCCTAAATCCTATTTATATTATTTTGACAGAAGCACTATTGCCCAAAATTGCTAAGCTAGTGGAGACAGGAATTTAATATGACATATTAAGCATTTATCAGTTATTAGTTGGGCCACCTTACCAACAAATAATTGTTGAACAATGTAACAAATCTCTCTGGGCATCCAAATCCATTAAGTTGTTTAAAACAGGACTGTGCTCCCTGGAATTTAGAAGCTGAAGGGGTGATTTAGAACCATAGAAAAGTTACAGCACAGAAGGAGGCCATTCAGCCCATCTTGTCCATGCCAGCCAGAGGACACCCAGGTGCCCTTTCTAACCCCGCCTTCCTGCACCCGGCCCATAGCCCTGCAGCTTACAGCACTTAAGGTGCAGATCCAGGTACTTTTTAACAGTTTAGAGTTTCTGCCTCTACCACCAACTTGGGCAGCGAATTCCAGACACCCACTACCCTCTGCATAAAAAAGTTCTTCCTCATGTGCCCCCTACACCTTCTGCCACTTATCTTGAATCTATGACCCCTGGTTCTAGAATTCTCCACTAAGGGAAACAATTTTATTCTGTCCACTTTATCTATTCCCCTCATAATTCTGTACACCTTTTGATTGCACTTTTGAAGATATTAAGGGCAACAGATAGGGCAGATAGGGAGAAATAATTTCTGTCCTTTGGGGAGTCTAGGACTTGGGGACTGTCAAAACTTTAGAGCCAAACTTTTCAGGAATGAATGTAGGTGAAAGTCTGGAACTCTCATCCATAAACTGCAACTGATGCTTGCTCAATTGTTAATTATAAAAATGAGAGTGATGGATATTTGTTAACCAGTACAGACATGATGGTCCAAATGGCCTCCTTCCATGCCATAAATATTTCTATGTTCTTTTTATGTATTAAGGGATATCGGGCAAAGGCAGCTATATAGAATTGAGGATTCACAGATCAGTTGTGACCTTGTTGAATGGCAGAATAAGTTTGAGGGGCTAAATGTCTGCCATTCTTATCTTCTAACATGTTACTAGACAATGCTGAGAGGCAATTGAAAAATGTGATTAAAATGGCTGGCCCAGCATTACAAAATTTCTGCTTGGTCAGTTACCAACTTGTCTCAAGTAATTGACCAAGATCAAGGGTCATCTTCAGTTGTAGCCACCAACAGTGTCAACCAAGGTTGTGTTCTTGTCCCAACCCTGTTCATCAGTACAACTCGAGGCAAACAATAACTGTGAGAGAGGAATCTAGCTTCAATGCCACAGAGCCATTTTCAATCTATGTTGACAACATACAAAAACAAAGTAATGAAAAGATGCATTGTTACACTGAAGCACTAGAAAGCTGAGATACATTCTCTCTATTCCACTGGGAACTGTGGATCAATTCCTCTCACTAGCCCAACATCTCTGATGGATGGATAGAAAACACAATTAATAAGTAAGCAATTAAAATGGTTGGGGTGAAATTCTTCTTCAGTAGAAGCACAGAACAAGTAATAGTGCATCAGCAGGCTGACTTATTCTCCACATGATTTTCTATTTCACTTATTTCAATGGAAAGGAAAATTGTGCTGAACGTGAAATAGGGCTGCAGTTTTGAACTACCAGTTAAGCTGAATCTCATCCTATTATGTTTTGCTTTAAAAGCAGTAAGGTATTCACAGTTAAGTATTCTAGTTTCCAAAATCAGCCCATGAAAGAGACAAGTGCACAAACATCAGTTGAGACTTCAAGGCTGACATTGTACATACAGAAGAGGGCTAAAAGTCACAATAATATCCCTTTGATCATTCTGTATGAGCTTTAAAGAGTCCTGTGATTTATAAGAACACAAGGCCATATGGCTCTTCAAGCCTGCTCTGCCAATCAAAATGTCTCAGCCCCATATCTCTTGATTCCCTGGGTGAGGGAAAATCCACCTAACCCAGCCTCGAATATACTGAATGATGAAGCATTCACAACCCTCTGGCTAGATAATTCCAAATTATTAATTGCTGCGGTCCCAGCACTGATCACTGTAGCACTCCACAAATTACAACCTGCCAACTTTTAAATATTCTGTTTACCCGCTACTCTCTGCTTTCAGTCTGTTAACCAATCCATCTTTAATGCTGATATATTACGCCAAAATCTATGAGGCCTTATCTAGTGTATTAGCTTTTTATGTGGCAACATATAGATTGCGTGTTGGAAATCCAAACATATTACATCTACTGGCTCCCCTTCATCTAACTTACTAGTTATATCCTCAAAAAGCTACTAATAAATTGTCAAATAAGATTTCCCTTTCGTAAAACCATGTTGACTTTGCCTGATCAAACTATGATTTTCTACGTGCTTTGTTAACACTTCCTTAATAAATAGATTCCAGCATTTTATTGATGACTGATGTCAGGTTAACTGGCCTATAGTTTCCTATGTTCTCTCTCCTTCCTTTCTTGAATAGTGATATGATATTTGCTAAGTTCCAATAAGCTAGAGTCTTGGAATTTTGGAAACTCATAACTAGTGCTTTCACTATCCCTGCATTTACCCATTTTATAACACTAAGACATAGGCAATCAGGTTTTTAGATCTGTCAGCTTCCAGTCCCTCAATTTCTGTAATAATTTGGGTGTAATTAGCCCAGATTTGCAGTAGGTGCAGTAGCAGGCAGGGAAAAGAACGTTTTACCAGCTGGCTGTAATGGCGTCTTTTCACGCTGTATCATCCCATACTCGCTTCATTAATCATGCGTTCCCAGGAAACACGCCATTTTGCTTGTGGGCAGTCTCTCCATTTGCCCACCACGTCATTACCTCACTGCTTCCTCACACCAGGCATCATATTTAAAGTGCAGTCGTATGCATACCTCTCAGTGCTTCCAGCCCAGGACTGCTGCACAGAAGACATGGTCCTGAAAGGCAAGAAGATTGCAACCCCCCCCAGTGCAGTAACGCATCCCTGGAATGCCTTCTGGACACTGTTAGAGCCTGCTGCAATGTCCTCTGCTCTTGCTCTGGCTGAAGGAGGCCCATCAGTGTCACCACTCTGGCTTGGGAGGCGATGGCAGTGGTGGTCAGTGCGAATGCTGCACAGAAGAGCTTGGCCACCCAGTGCAGAAAAAGGATGAATGATCTCATCCAGGGCAAGACAACCATCTCATCACTCTAAGCTCACACACTCACAAGCCCATCACACACTCACTGGCATCTCACTCACTGCCAGTTCAAGGGACATCACCACTCACTCTCTCACACACACTCTCACATCTCCAACTGGACTCATCTCTTCTGGAGACTTCCTCCTCAGCCCTCACCCTCTTGAGGCCACTTGCACAAATCAATATATGTCCCTACACACCCTGGGATGCTCTCCTTCCCCAGTACAGCCTTTGCCCTGCAGCCTCTTCTCTTGTCTGACGCCATTTCTCCCTCTTCCCCAAACAAGACCTTGCCCTGCAGGCATTGAAAAGCTACCCCTGCCTTATGGCTGGTCTCGTAAGTAGAGACCTGCCCGTGAGCCCCCTAAGAGTGATGTGCTGCTGCCCAAAGCAAGGTAGGCAAACAAACCTCAAAGTCCCAAGTGAAGTGCAGCTCGCCAGGTGCACATCACTTAAGTTCAATTGTGAAATACATCGGCATACAATCACCCCGGTGTGCCTGGATAATCCAGCATGGGGGAATGATTCCAGCAAGTTGGGCTTATAATGATATGCAGGTATATTACAATGAAATTCCCGACGTCCAACGGCGGGAAATGCAGCCCACCATTGATGGGCAGAGTGGACAATTGCAAACTGATTTCATGACGTTGTGAAACTGATTTTAGGCCTTCCCGCCATGCTCACACCCACCATGATGCCCAATGCCAGTGGGCACAGAAAATTCCTCCCTTCATCTCTGTTGATATTAATTAATTTATGTTCCTTACTCTTCTTACCCCCTTGGTTACCCTCTGTTTCTGGTATGTAGTTTGTGTCTTCTACTGTAAAGACAGATACAAAGTATTTGTTCAATGCGCCTGACATTTCTGCATTCCCTTACGGTAATATCTCCTGTCTCTGCCTTTAAGGGACCAGCAGTTACTTTAGCTACTCTCTTCTTTTTTATGTATAATCCATTTTTATATTCTTAGCTAGTTTATTCATGTTATTTTTTTTTCCTTTTATTAACTTTATAGTTACCCTTTGCTGGTTTCTAAAACTCTGCAAATTTTCAGGCTTAGTACTATTCTTTGCAATATTATAAACCATTTTAAATCTAATGCTGTCCTTAACTTCCCTAGTAAGCCATCATGGATCTTTCACGCTGAGTTTTTTTGTGATTTAATGGTACATATTTTTGTTGAACATTTTGAATCATTTATTTAAATGTTTTCCATTGTTTATTTACCACCATACCTTTTATCTCTTTACCCACTCAATGTAACAAAGAATCATGGGATGTGAGTATTGCTGGCAAGACCAACATTGTTGCTCATCCCTAATTGTCCTGGAGAAAATGGTGTTGAGCCACCTTCTTGAACTGTTGCAATTCACGTGGTACACCCAACGTGCGGTTAGGAATGGAGTTCCAGGATTTTGACCCAGTGGCAGAGAAGGAACGATGAAATATGTTTCAAGTCAGGTTGGTGTGAGGCTTGGAAGGGAACTTGCATGTGGTGGCATTCCCATGCAACAGCTGTCCTTGTCTTTCTAGGTGGTAGAGGTCACAGGTTTGGAAGGTGCTGTTGAAGGAGGCTTGGTGAGTTGCATTTTGTAGGGAAACACACTGCAGTCACTGTGCATCAGTAATGGATGGAGTGAATAAGTAAGGTGGTGGATGGAGTGCCAATCAAATGAATTGCTTTGCCCTTGAAGGTATTGGGCCTCTTAAGTGTTGTTGGAGCTGCATTCATCCAAGCAAGCGGAGAGTATTCCATCATAATCCTGACTTGTGCCTCGTGGATGGAGGACAGGTTTTGGGGTTACTCACCTCAGAATTCCCAGCCTCTGACGTGCTCTTGTAAGTACAGTTATTTCTGGCTGGTCCATTTAAGTTTCTGGTCAATGGTAGCCTCCAGGATGTTGATGGTAGGTGATTCAGCGATGGTAATGTTGGCGAATGTCAAGGGAAAATGGTTAGATTCTCTCTTTTTGGAGGTGGTTACTACCTGGCATTTGTGTGGCATGAATGTTATTTGCCTATTATCAGCCCAAGCCTAAATGTTGTCCAGGTCTTGTTGCACATGGGCATGGACTGCTTCAGTTTCTGAGCATTTGTCAATGGTACTGAAGACTATACAATCATCAGCAAATATCTCCATTTCTGACTTTGTGAAGGAGGAAAGGGCATTGCTAAAGCAGTTAAAGATGGTTGGGCCTAGAACACTATTCTGAGGAACTTCTGCAGTGATATCCTGGGGCTAAGATGATTGGCCTCCGACAGCCACAGCCATCTTTCTTTGTGTTAGGTATGCCTCCAACCAGTGCAAACTTGAAAGTGACATACTTGATTCCAAAACAAGAATATTAAACTGAGACCAAGCCAACTACGTAGGTATGAGGGGACAGCTAGCTAAGACACCAGGGCATTCAATTTTACTATGATCACATTTTCCCCATAGGATATTTTACTATGAGTTAACTAATTAACCTTGTCTCGTTACACAATACTAGATCTAAAATAGCTTTGCCTCTAGTTGGCTCCACAACATATTGTTCTAGGAAGCTGTCATGAAAACATCCCTGTAGCTCATCTTCCAGTCAGTACCCTTGCCACTTTGATTTGTCCAGTGCATATGAAGATTTAAGTCCCTCACAATTATTACATTGCCTTTGTTAAAGCTCCAATTTTCCTTGCTTATTGCTCTGTCTGACAGTATAACCACTGTGAGGTGGTCTATGAACTACTCCCATCAATGTATCCAGACATTTGTTATTCCTAATCTCTGTCCATACTGACTCTACTTCCTGAACCTTTATTATTAAGGTTACTCCTCCACCTTTTCCATTCTACCTGTCCTTTCAAAATGTTGTATTCCCTGGAGTACTTATTTTCCAACCCTGGTCACCTTGGAACCATATGTCAATAATGGTAATCATATCAAGCTCATTTATCCCTATTCAATGCTCAAAATTAAAAATATTATATCTGCCAAACTATAAGACATCCAGAAAAAAAATTTCAATGCATGTATGTATTTCATATTAACAGTTGTCATCACAGGACAAAATCAACAAGCAGCACAAAGTTTAACAATTAACATTTACCATCACAGAGCAAAAGCAATAGTACAGCATGAAGTCTTACTAATCATAGATACTCCAAAATTACTCATCACTGTTGTTACACTCATCAACTCTGCTATTATGTGAACTGTCACTTTCTTCAAATATCATGGTACACCCAGTAACAGCATGTTATATTTTTAACTTTTAAAATATGAATTTTACTCAGTGTGGAATCTTTTAAAATGGACAATATGTGCTGCAAAATATGGCTGCTGAAGGTCATCTGACCTGGTCTGTGAATTCAAAAACTGCCACACTGTCTCACAAGGACAAAAGGATGCATTCCAGACTAAGAGGTGTCAACTAGCCATATCCTGAGATCATCCACTTCCTGAATCAAGTAGGTCTTTTCGAAACACGCAAACACATCAATTAGGAGCAGGAGTAGGCCAAAGAAACAAAAACAGTGAATGTCTCAAATCCCTTCAGGATGAGTATCTTCAAGCAATAAAGCAGCTTGTGGCTAATCAACATAAGACCAACAACATATTTGGAAAGGGAACTGTGAGAAGCTATATGATAGGGCAGCTGTGTTGGTTTCCCTTTTAATCTTTAAATGCTGTCTGCAGAAAGGCACAGCAGCAGCAGAAAGGGCAGTAACACCTATGCTTTAGGAACCGGTGACTGTAATATTGTCAGGTCTCTATAGAAAACTGACCTTCTGGTAATGAGACCACAAGTAACTAACTTAGTGACCGGCACAAAGTCCATCTCTTCAAAAAAATTTGAAAATGGCTTTAGCATACAACATTGGCTACTGAATTCACGTGAACTACACTTCAGGAGTGAGGACATCTTCTTCGTAAGGCCTGTAACATGTATTTTCCAGAACAAGCCAATCACGTGAATTATGAACTATTCTTTTGCTTATAACTTGTAAAAGTGCACTATTCTCTTCAACTGTACTTCCCTTGAGTGTGTTTGTGTGTGT
This sequence comes from Carcharodon carcharias, assembly GCF_017639515.1. Lineage (NCBI taxonomy): Eukaryota > Metazoa > Chordata > Chondrichthyes > Lamniformes > Lamnidae > Carcharodon > Carcharodon carcharias. Next base: position 63,488,647 of record NC_054469.1, read on the forward strand.
GACTGTGTGAGTGAGTGCCATAGCATTAGATTTCGGGGTGAGCACGTGAATAAACAATCCTCTTTATTTAAGTCCATGAAAAGCTTGCTGCTGGTTATTTAATTTGTCCACATACTCAGGGGTTGAGAAACACACACATTTGTCTTTCAAAAGTTTACTGAATTTGGACAATTGGGAAGGGAGCAAGGATTTCGGTAGCTCACTCTCACCATGTAACAACTCTGTCACCTTTACTGCCATCTTGGGCATTGCTGACACCACATTTCTTGAGCGACTTTAAAATTGTCTCATGTTTCACTAATCATCACAAATTTCTCACCCACTCACCCACCTGTGAAAGGGCAGGCGGGTTCATTTGCCTTGTTGGTATCAAGTTGTGACTTAGAGCCTATTCCATTCAGCCCACTCCTCACAAATGAATTTTTTAAATAGTTTGTTTATCGAAACATCAAGGGGCTCTAGTTAGCTAGGAAGACCACCTGGAATCACCGCTAGCTGCGCCTCGAATTATGCAACTCTGCTTTTCATGTCCTCAGCTATATGTGGCTGGACCAGGTCAAATATTGATAGCGTTGTTTTTTTTTAAGAAAGCCACCCTTCAACCACACTTTCTCCTGCCACAATTGCACTGTTCCCTTATTCATTCAAGCCTTAGGTCAAGCATGAAGGAGAATTCCATGTGGAACTTTAACCATTTTTCTCTTAGAGATCAGTAACAGTGGTACTTTTTTGCCATCAGAACAGCATGCCAAAACATCATGGTAGCTTGTCTTCTGGCGACCAGATGCTTTTTATTGGTATTGTTTTATCACCTTTCAAGTCTTATTCAGTGGAACATCAAAAGTTAGGGGAACTTGGTCGAAATTGCCTATTTGTCCAAGTTCAAAACATGCTTTTTCCCTTGCAATAATCACAAACCTTTGAAACTGAAATGCCTTTGCTTCATATTCAGCTGGCACCTTCTGTTCTATCCTTGTTCTAGAATCGATGCCGAAGCCATGCCTTTTCATAAATCTGTAGCACCAAGATGTTGTCCCATCAAAATCAGTAATGCCACTTGTACTGCTAGCCTTCTTGCTTCATGTACAATCATTTTAGTAGATACAAAAATTACATTTTGCAATTGCTCTATTATCCAATGTTTTAACCTCTTCTTCCAGCTGTAGCCATTTTGCAGCAACCCCATGAAAAGTGTGCTTGCTCGTTCGTATTTTCAATATTTCTGCTTCTTACTGCTTCCATTCCAGCATCATTTTCTTGGTTGGAAGGGGTCCAAAATGTGTTTCAGATGGTTTATTTCCATGCCTTACCACTTGCAGTTTGAATCCTATGATGTAAGGAAACCTTTTTTGCCTTCAGCCATTGGGTTTATGCGAACTACCAGTACACATGCGAAACTCTGAAACACTTGCTAATGGTTTGTGTAATGGATTGATGTTCTTCTATAAGATATATGACGATTTTTGATTACTTCTTTCCAGAAAAAAAGTGTGTCTTATGGTCTGGTAAATACAGTAGGTTCTGTTCAATTGTTGGAATCTTTTATCCCATTCGTGATTTGCTGCTATGTTCATCTATACCTTCTAACACATGCTTCCTTTTGAAGTTCTGTGTAAATAATTTGAGGCATTTCATTGGAAGAACGCTGTTAAATATTTGCAAGTGAACAGCAACTTGCACTTATATAGCACTATTAACCTCGCAAGGTGCTTCACGAAAGCTTCACTGCATTACAGGCCATTTTGTCGCAAAAATCCCTTTGGCTTTCCCAACAACTTGAGTAATTGCTGTACTGCTTCCAACATGCACATGCCTTATTTGAAATATTAGGTAAGTTCAGTGGTTAGACAGTGTCCTTTAAGTGACAGTGTCAAGAATGAAGAAACCTGTTATCAACAAGCTCAGCAAACAAAGTGCACCGTCAATCACAACCACAGCCTTTGATCTTCCGTTTGGTGCCCGGCTGTGTATGCCCTGTAACACATTTTTCTCAGTAATATCCACACCAGTCAGCCTAATCCTTCTTTTAAATCTGATTTAGAGTACCGAACAAACTGCTGTTTTATCCCTTTCACTGACATTAACTTCCACTAATTTCTAAACAAAATGCCTCCTGGGTGCAATATGCCTAGATTCCTAAATGTATCCAATTTAGTTTCAATTTTAATTCTCTAAATAAAAGTTCACACCTCAGTGTGGCAAAAAAGCTGGGTTTCAGTATTCTGACAAATACACATTGAAGGAGCAGATAAATTCCCAATTCATCTTTTACCTCAGCACCAAAGATCTGTCCAGATACTTAACTCCCAGTCTTGGAATGGATGAAATCCACACTCAGTGCCATGCGCCGCCATATGAACACACTCGACCTCTCCCTCCAGCAGCACCGCCGTACCTTTTTCAAAGCTGCGCGTGCCCCAGTTTCATTTTATCCTTCGGCTCATCCGACGCCTCAACAAGAAACTTTTTCTCTTTCTCTCAAGTGCTAAGGAACGCAAGCTCCAACAACTCATCGACACCAACACCCATCTAGGACCCTCCACCCCTGCCTGTCCCTCCGTCCCCACTCTTTCTTCCAATCCCAACCCCAGCCGTGTATTCGCTATACCCCCTGACCTTCCCCTCTCCGATGCTGAAGGTTCAGTGCTCAGCAAAGGACTTAGTTTCATACCCTTACGCCCTCACCTCAATGAATTTCGGGCTCGGCATGATACTGAACTCTTCTTCCGCCGTCTTCGTCTCCGGGCTCACTTCTTTGGGCAGGAGTCCTCTCCCAGTTCAACGGATCCTTTTACCCATCTCCAATATTCTCCCTCCACCTGGACCCCTCCCTCTGGATTCTTACCTTCTCTCGATCTTTTCATTGAGAACTGTCGGCGCGACATTAGTCGTCTCAATTTCTCTGCTCCTCTCACCCATTCTAACCTGTCTCTCTCTGAACTTACTGCACTCCATTCTCTCAGTTCCAACCCTGACATTGTCATCAAACCCGCTGACAAGGGTGGTGCTGTTGTTGTCTGGCGCACTGACCTCTACCTCGCGGAGGCTGAGCGTCAACTCGCAGACACTTCCTCCTACCTCTCCCTGGACCATGATCCCACCACTGAACATCAAGCCATTGTTTCCAGGACTGTCACTGACCTCATCTCCTCTGGGGATCTCCCTCCCACAGCTTCCAACCTGATAGTCGCCCAACCTCGGACGGCCCGCTTCTATCTCCTACCCAAAATCCACAAACAGAACTGCCCCGGTAGACCGATTGTCTCAGCTTGCTCCTGCCCCACAGAACTCATTTCTCGTTATCTTGACTCCCTTCTCTCTCCCCTTGTCCAGTCCCTTCCCAACTACATCCGTGATTCCTCTGACACCTTACGTCACATCAACAATTTCCAGTTCCCTGGCCCCAACCGCTTCCTCTTCACCATGGACGTCCAATGCCTCTACACCTCCATCCCCCACCAGGATGGTCTGAGGGCCCTTAGCTTCTTCCTCGAACAGAGGCCCGAAGAATCTCCATCCACCTCTACTCTCCTCCGTCTGGCTGAACTTGTTCTCACACTGAACAATTTCTCCTTCAACTCCTCTCACTTCCTCCAAATGAAAGGTGTGGCTATGGGTACCCGCATGGGCCCCAGCTATGCCTGTCTCTTTATGTGGTATGTGGAACATTCCTTGTTGCAGTCCTACTCCGGCCCCCTTCCACAACTCTTTCTCCGGTACATCGATGATTACTTCGTTGCCACTTCATGCTCTCGTCGGGACTTGGAAAAATTTATTAATTTTGCTTCCAATCTCCACCCCTCCATCATTTTCACGTGGTCCATCTCTGACACTTCCCTTCCCTTCCTTGACCTCTCTGTCTCAATCTCTGGTGATAGACTGTCCACCAATATCCATTACAAACCCACCGACTCCCACAGCTATCTCGACTACAGCTCCTCACACCCCGCTTCCTGTAAGGACTCCATCCCATTCTCTCAGTTCCTTCGCCTCCGTCGCATCTGTTCCGATGATGCTACATTCAAAAACAGTTCCTCTGACATGTCCTCCTTCTTCCTTAACCGAGGTTTTCCACCCATGTTCGTTGACAGGGCCCTCAACCGTGTCTGGCCCATCTCCTGCGCATCCACCCTCACGCCTTCTCCTCCCTCCCAGAAACATGATAGGGTCCCCCTTGTCCTCACTTATCACCCCACCAGCCTCCTCATTCAAAGGATCATCCTCCGCCATTTCCGCCAACTCCAGCATGATGCCACCACCAAACACATCTTCCCTTCACCCCCCCTTATCGGCATTCCGTAGGGATCGCTCCCTCCGGGACACCCTGGTCCACTCCTCCATTACCCCCTACTCCTCAACCCCCTCCTATGGCACCACCCCATGCCCACGCAAAAGATGCAACACCTGCCCCTTCACTTCCTCTCTCCTCACCATCCAAGGACCCAAACACTCCTTTCAAGTGAAGCAGCATTTCACTTGCATTTCCCCCAACTTAGTCTACTGCATTCGTTGCTCCCAATGTGGTCTCCTCTACATTGGAGAGACCAAACGTAAACTGGGCGACCGCTTTGCAGAACACCTGCGGTCTGTCCACAAGAATGACCCAAACCTCCCTGTCCCTTGCCATTTTAACACTCCACCCTGCTCTCTTGCCCAAGTGTCTGTCCTTGGCTTGCTGCATTGTTCCAGTGAAGCCCAACGCAAACTGGAGGAACAACACCTCATCTTCCGACTAGGGACTTTACAGCCTTCCGGACTGAATATTGAATGCAACAACTTTAGGTCGTGAGCTCCCTCCCCCATCCCCACCCCCTTTCTGTTTCCCCCTTCCTTTTTTTTCCAATAAATTATAAAGATTTTCCTTTTCCCACCTATTTCCATTATATAATTAAAAAAAAAACCCCACTAGAGCTATACCTTGAGTGCCCTACCATCCATTCTTAATTAGCACATTCGTTTACATAATATCACCAACTTTAACTTTAACACCTATGTGTTCTATTGTACTATTGTCGTTGACATCTTTTGATGATCTGCTTCTTTCACTGCTTGTTTGTCCCTACAACCACACCACCCCCCCTCCACGTCTCTCTCTCTCTATCTCTCCGCCCCCCACACACACACCTTAAACCAGCTTATATTTCAACTCTTTCTTGGACTCGAACTCAAGTTCTGTCGAAGGGTCATGAGGACTTGAAACGTCAACTCTTTTCTTCTCCGCCGATGGTGCCAGACCTGCTGAGTTTTTCCAGGTAATTCTGTTTTTGTTTTGGATTTCCAGCATCCGCATTTTTTTTGTTTTTATATTGGAATGGATGATGCCTGACTCGGTTGCCAAACATTAACACAGTTTGAATCAAAGTGAATTTTATTTACTCACACTCAGTTACGTTGCCCTCAAGAATTAATTACCTCTTTTTGTCAAATTATCAAGGAGGAAGCCAGATGATAAGTCATGCGCCGAGTGTGATTAATGGTCACAAATTATAATTCATCAAGCTAGCAATACTGCTCCCTTACTCTCTTCCCACAGTCCCACCAAGTACAGCCTCACTAATCAATATTCCTCTACCCTGCCTTTTTTCACTCTTTCTGGTTCACTGAACCACACTTCACTCCATCTCCTTCATCTCAGACTCGCACACTCACCACTATTGCAACCCTCACTTTCCCACACTTCACTTTACACAGGCCTTCACTAAAAACCTCACAATGATGTTATTAGGACACTCCTTTCTTTGCTGCAGGAGAAGTGCATGCACAGCTCCAGAAAGGAGGCTGCCATCAGAAGAGGCTGAACTGACCTGCATACACTCACCGCCCTGGAAGAAAGTGGCTGCACATTAAGGACAGAAGGGGAGTTATAGCCATAGCAACTAACAACATCTTTCCTCTTTCCTCCTTCTTATTTCTATCTCACCCAAAATTGTACGACAATTTTTTTCACTAGAGACTCATCTATCTTTGCTCTCTATGCACTAAAAACTAACCCTTATCCCTCGCTTTAATTTCAGGTACTAAAGATGTGGAGATACTTCTGCCTTTTCAGGAGGAAGAGGCACCCTTCCTGACCTTAACTTAATCTCATCCCTAGAAGCAGCAGTTTAAAACTCGCATCATGCATAATTTAGAGGCTAGGCTAGATGAAGGTTCATCACACCATGAATCACAGGGAACAAGTGTGCAGGAACTAGGACAGGAGGATAGGATGCCATAGATAGTAATTTGCTGAAAAGCTTTGCTTTAGAGGGTGTCAAATGTTGCCTTCAAGGGCCCTGGCTATCAAAGGACAGTTGATGGCTATACACCAGGAAATGTTAGATGCACATATTTGATGCTCAGCTGCCCATTCTATGCCAGAGAAATGGGTGTGGTGCCACCACATTTCCAGGCCAGCATCTTTATGTTCCGGTAGGTGTTACCTTTAGAGGATTGAGTTGGAAACAATGCTTCTCTTACTAGGGAGAGATACCTATCATATAAAACACAGGTCTTCCTAATTCAGTTAACCTAAACATTTTATGGCTCTAATTATTGCAAAACCCTTTAGTTTAGGAAAATTAATGGTCACAGTACCTAGGAAAATCCATGGCCTAAAGCCTGGGTGATAGTTTCAATTAGCTGATAACTTATATTAGTTAAAATCCTTTCTTCCAAGCATTCCGTTCAGCAGAGGAACTCCGTTTTCTGAGGTTAGTTTTCAAACTAAAACTCGTTTTTAGGGCAAATAGCCCACAAACCTCAACTATATATCTACATATGCTTCAGCAATTTACAGGATACTGTTTTAACAATCCAATTTCTAAAATAAACTGCAAACCAAACAATTCAATGGAGATAAAAACAAAAAACTGCGGATGCTGGAAATAACTCAGCAGGTCTGGCAGCATCGGCGGAGAAGAAAAGAGTTGACGTTTCGAGTCCTCATGACCCTTCAATAAAACTGAGTGAATCTTAAGAAAGGGGTGAAATAAAAGCTGATTTAAGGTGGGGGGTGGGGGGGGCGGAGAGAAGTGGTGGGGGAGGGTGTGGTTGTAGGGACAAGCAAGCAGTGATAGGAGCAGATAATCAAAAGATGTCACAGACAAAAGAACACAGAGGCGTTGAAGATGGTGATATTATCTAAACAAATGTGCTAATTAAGAATGGATGGTAGGGCACTCAAGGTACAGCTCTACTGGGGGTGGGGTGGAAAGGCTAGCAGGGCATAAAAGATTTAAAAATAATGGAAATAGGTGGGAAAAGAAAAATCTATATAAATTATTGGAAAAAACAAAAGGAAGGGGGAAGAAACAGAAAGGGGGTGGGGTTGGAGGAAGGGTTCAAGATCTAAAGTTGTTGAATTCAATATTCAGTCCGGAAGGCTGTAAAGTGCCTAGTCGGAAGATGAGGTGCTGTTCCTCCAGCTTGCGTTGGGCTTCACTGGAACAATGCAGCAAGCCAAGGACAGACATGTGGGCAAGAGAGCAGGGTGGAGTGTTAAAATGGCAAGCGACAGGGAGGTTTGGGTCATTCTTGAGGACAGACCGCAGGTATTCTGCAAAACGGTCGCCCAGTTTACGTTTGATCTCTCCAATGTAGAGGAGACCGCATTGGGAGCAACGAATGCAGTAGACTAAGTTGGGGGAAATGCAAGTGACATGCTGCTTCACTTGAAAGGAGTGTTTGGGCCCTTGGATGGTGAGGAGAGAGGAAGTGAAGGGGCAGGTGTTGCATCTTTTGCGTAGGCATGGGGAGGTGCCATAGGTGGGGGTTGAGGAGTAGGGGGTAATGGAGGAGTGGACCAGGGTGTCCCAGAGGGAACGATCCCTACGGAATGCCGCCGGGGGGGGGGGTGAAGGAAAGATGTGTTTGGTGGTGGCATCATGCTGGAGTTGGCGGAAATGGCAGAGGCTGATCCTTTGAATGCAGAGGCTGTTGGGGTGATAAGTGAGGACAAGGGGGACCCTATCATGTTTCTGGGAGGGAGGAGAAGGCATGAGGGCGGATGCGTGGGAGATGGGCCAGACACGGTTAAAGGCGCTGTCAACGACCGTGGGTGGAAAACCTCGGTTAAGGAAGAAGGAGGACATACCAGGGGAAGTGTTTTTGAAGGTAGCAACATCAGAACAGATGCGATGGAGGCAAAGGAGCTGAGAGAATGGGATGGAGTCCTTACAGGAAGCGGGGTGTGAGGAGCTATAGTCGAGGTGGCTGTGGAGTTGGTAGGCTTGTAGTGGATATTGGTGGACAGTCTATCACCAGAAATTGAGACAGAGCGGTCAAGAAAGGGAAGGGAAGTGTCAGAGATGGACCATGTGAAAATGATGGAAGGGTGGAGATTGGAAGCAAAATTAATAAATGTTTCCAAGTCCCGACGAGAGCATGAAGCAGCACCGAAGTAATCATCGATGTACTGGAGAAAAAGTTGTGGAAGGGGGCCGGAGTAGGACTGCAACAAGGAATGTTCCACAAACCCCATAAAGAGACAGGCATAGCTGGGGCCCATGCAGGTACCCATAGCCACACCTTTTATTTGGAGGAAGTGAGAGGAGTTAAAGGAGAAATTGTTCAGTGTGAGAACAAGTTCAGCCAGACGGAGGAGAGTAGTGGTGGATGGGGATTGTTTGGGCCTATGTTTGAGGAAGAAGCTAAGGGCCCTCAGACCATCCTGGCGGGGGATGGAGGTGTAGAGGGATTGGACGTCCATGGTGAAGAGGAAGCAGTTGGGGCCAGGGAACTGGAAATTGTTGATGTGACGTAAGGTGTCAGAGGAATCACGGAAGTAGATGGGAAGGGACTGGACAAGGGGAGAGAAGGGAGTCAAGATAACGAGAAATGAGTTCCATGGGGCAGGAGCAAGCTGACATGATCGGTCTACCGGGGCAGTTCTGTTTGTGGATTTTGGGTAGGAGGTAGAAGCGGGCCGTCCGAGGTTGGGCGACTATCAGGTTGGAAGCTGTGGGAGGAAGATCTCCAGAGGAGATGAGGTCAGTGACAGTCCTGGAAACAATGGCTTGATGTTCAGTGGTGGGATCATGGTCCAGGGAGAGGTAGGAGGAAGTGTCTGCGCGTTGACGCTCAGCCTCCACGAGGTAGAGGTCAGTGCGCCAACAACAGCACCACCCTTGTCAGCGGGTTTGATGACAATGTTAGGGTTGGACCTGAGAGAACGGAGTGCAGTAAGTTCAGGGAAAGACAGATTAGAATGGGTGAGAGGAGCAGAGAAATTGAGACGACTAATGTCGCTCCTCCATCCCCACTCCCTTTCTGTTTCTTCCCCCTTCCTTTTGTTTTTTCCAATAATTTATATAGATTTTTCTTTTCCCACCTATTTCCATTATTTTTAAATCTTTTATGCCCTGCTAGTCTTTCCACCCCACCCCCAGTAGAGCTGTACCTTGAGTGCCCTACCATCCATTCTTAATTAGCACATTTGTTTAGATAATATCACTACCTTCAACGCCTCTGTGTTCTTTTGTTCTTTTGTCTGTGACATCTTTTGATTATCTGCTCCTATCACTGCTTGCTTGTCCCTACGACCACACCACCCCCCCCACACTTCTCTGCACCCCCCCACCCCCACCGCAACCCCCCCCCCCACCCCTACCTTAAACCAGCTTATATTTCATCCCTTTCTTAAGATTCACTCAGTTCTGTTGAAGGGTCATGAGGACTTGAAACTTCAACTCTTTTCTTCTCCGCCAATGCTGCCAGACCTGCTGAGTTTTTCCAGGTAATTTTGTTTTTGAATTCAATGGGGACTTCAGCAAAAGCCATACATTGATAATGGTCAAATAAACAAGAATTAATTTGAGGCATGAAGTCCTCATAAGCAGAACTTAAATATATGATAATTTTTTTAAAAATAAAAAAATAAGAAGCTTTAGAATAAGAGATTTTTTTTCTGTGATCTTCTAGGCATTCAACACAAATAACAGGCCTCCCAGCCTTTGTTAATCTATCCATGGAATTATTTTTCTACTTAATCTAGTTTGAGATGCTAGTTGAAATCATGGTAGTAGCAAATCTGCACAATTCCATACCTGACTGATTTCCCATGTGATCACTCATTGGTCCAATGCCGCTCTCACTATTCATCCTGGTCCACCTTGTCTGTGACTCCTGATCATTAGACCAGTTACAGAAACCAGTCTCAAAATCACATCTTTCATATGAAGAGCCTTTCAAAAAATGCAAAATGTTAACAAATTAGAAGAGTATGTTTACACAACAACACATTAATTTCCATTAACGAAATATATTTGCTAATTATTAACATATTTGCAATCATTTAATATTCCTGTAATTTTGTAATGCAGTCTGCTATGAAGAAACATACTGTACATTTTTCCTATTTGCTAGTGATATTGTTGATACACACCTTCAGTGAATATAACTGATAGTGACATATAACTAGGATTCATCAAAAAAATGCCTGCAGTGTTTATAACTGATGTTGATATCCTACCTTCAGTGCCTATTACTGAATCTGTACTATCTATAACTGGCATTGTTAACCTACGTTCAGCATTTATAATTGATATTGATACCCTAACCTCACTGTCCATAACTAACATTGATAAAATACCTTCTGTGTCTATTATTGCCATTGATGACACATGGTAATTAGCCTGATATTGATGACACATACCTTCAGTCACTATAATTGATACTGATGACATGTATCTTCAGTGTCTGTATAGCGGGAATGTCTTCAGTTTTTCTCTTGATCGACTGCTGTAATTTTGCTGGCGGATTGGTATAAACCCCACAGCATAGCTGAGCTTTCCATCAATCTGCCACAAAGTTACGACAGCCAATCAGGAGTTCGCCCAAGGAAATTCCTGGCATTAGTTAATATCATCTATATTACCCTCGTAAATATAAAGCACAAAGTTCTATCATGCATTTGCTGCACAATTGGAGGAAACGTAAATGCTGATATGCGTTCTACTGATGTTCAGAATTTATTTAGTTGCTGATGATATCATTGGAATTACGATCTTTGCCAGCCATAATGCCGGCAGAAGTGTGCCATGCCAGTACTTGAATATTACGCCGTGCTTACTGCAACAGGCCACGCACTGTGCAAATGATGTCTAAATTGAAGGTGGGAGGGGGTTAACAATATCAGCCCCTTTCCCATCCGCACAAATCCACAAACGTTTTATGGCCTGATAAGATCAAGGAAGGTAAGAAGAGCCATTCACAACTTGGATGAATTGCAATCTCCTGCAATGTGTATTAGCTGCACGCACTTTACTCTCATTCGCCCTAAAAAATCATGTTGCTCAAATTGCTGCGATGCGCCTGGACGAGTCTTCTGCCACTGACTCGTCAAATTTCACTGGGCCCAGAAGAGGTCCTTACACCAGGTTCCGCCAAAGGCTGGGAAAATGGGAACTCCTGGTGTTACTCCTCTCAGACTTCCAATGTCATTGATAAATCACTCGAGTTTTTGTTGCTGCATTTTAGGATCCCTTTGATCTACGTTGCTTTGGAATATGTTGTACTATGCATAATATACATTAAATAGTTCGTCTTTCTACCATTCACCACAAAAGGTAACCTATAAAGATAACAATAATAACAATGTGAAACTGTAACATTCAAAATTTTCCATCAACATTCTTTTATTTCCTACGATCTTACGTCCTGCAGCGGTAAACCAGAACAGAAACTGCAATATTAAATAATCAATATGCATCAATTGTCACAATGTTTTTAGAAAATTAAAATAAATGTGGATTATAAATAATATCAGGTACACCATAGTGAATTTACGGCTAATTCAATCTCGTGCTCCGGCGAACACACACTTCTTTAATGTCATAGTTGCTGTTTTTGACGATACATTGACCCTTGGATTCCTATGCCGTCATTCTCTCGGAGATTTAAAGTACTTTTTTCCCGTCTCTTTAAAGAATATTAGCGAACCGGATAGGTCTTTACAACAATCGTTTCATGGTTATCATTAGACTTTTAATTCCAGATTTTTATTGGATTCAAATTCCACCATTTGTCACATCAGGGTTCAAACCCCAGTCCCTAGAGCATTACCCTGGGTCTCTGGATTACTAAACTAGCTACAATACCACTACACCATCACCTCCCCAATAAAGTGCTTTTTTACTGAGGCATGGAAATACACTTCCAAATGTTTCTCAATTCAGAGTATCCCAGAAATAAATCGCCTTCCGCCTGGATGGTTTGGGCTGTGGTGGTCAACTCTGTTAAGCTTGGTCTGGTGTAGCTCAGGCATGGCAGTCTCTGCTGTATTTGCAGCAAAGACAGTGGGCTGAGAAGGTGCAGAATTTGCTGGCCTGTGATTTCCTTGGGCCCTCTTTGCCAGCTGAGCTTTATGTTTCAGCTAGTTTCTTCCAATGCCCTTCCAAACAGTCAGCCTCATGGCCGTCAGTGATTGTCTCCCAGTCATCAATGCCAATATCCGCCAACTTCATATCTCGCTTTCAGGTCTCCTCCTTGTAGTGGAGATATGGATGCTGAGGAGGTTATGACCAAAAGACCAATTCACTGTACAGAAGGTCTTTGGATGTATGGCTGTCATCCATCTGGTGCAGGAATCACAGGTGCCATAGATAGACCCTGGATCTAGTGAGCCACCTATGAGTGACATCCATCTGGTGACAGCACAGATGTTCTTGGCTTGACAAAGAGAGTATACTGATGGAATTAACACACTCCAGGACCTCTGAGTCCTGCCAAGAGAGGCTGAGGACACATTTGAGACAGCAAAGATGGAAATTGTTCATCCTTTTCTCCTGCCTGGGATATGTTGTTCGGGTCTCACTGCAGGCTTAGTAGACTCACAGTTTGGTGTTCTCAGTCAGGTAGCTGTTGTTCCACACTCTCTATTCAGCTTGGTCATAACAGCTGCAGCTTTTGTGATGTATGTTAATTTCAGCATCAAGTGATAGATTGCTGGTGATTGCAGAGCGTAGATAAGCGAAACTATCAACAACCTCCTGCGTCACATGATTGATGCTGATAGATGGTGGCATAGCAACATCCTGGACTTTGACACTTATCTTCCTGATACTTATGGTCGAGCCAAACTCTTTTCAGGTGTAAGAGAGTCTATTTGCCGCTGTAGGTGTTCTTGTGTAAGGAATGTGAATGTGGCTATGTCAGCGTAGAGCAACTCTCTGATGAGAACTTGGTACACCTTTGTCTTGAATCTCAGGCGAGCAAGGCTGAATAGATTTCCCTCAATTCTGGTACACAAATAGTTGTTTGGTAGTACAGGACATGAGTATTGCTGAAAAAAGAGACGTGTTGAAGCTTTTAGTCTTGCACTCATCAGGGCACTTTGCAAGAATACCAATATAACATCAACTTTATTGCCCAGGTCAGTGTGGCTTCAGAAAAGTGTGCTTCACGACTGCCTTTAATAGGTGTGCACTTGGCTTACTGAACTTCAACGGAAACCCGGAGGTGAATGCACACAACCTTGCGTAGTTCTCATGAGCATTGCCCATAGGACATCAAGGGAGAGGTGCTGCACATTTGCGGAGGGCATAGGCAAGTCGCTTTTTCCTAGACAGCTTTCAGTGCAGTGCCAGAGCAAGGGCTTCAGTGCGGGTCAGGCTGGGGGTGGCAGATGGGGGGGTGGGTGCGGTATTGGGGGCACGGTGCTAGGCAGCACAGACAGACTGAAGGAAATACTCCAGCACGTGTAAATGGGGTGGGGGTGGGGGGGGGGGGGGGGGGGGGGGGGGTGGGGGGGGGGGGGGGGGAGGTGGTGGGGGGTGGGTGGTGGTGGTGGTGGTGGTGATGGTGAGGGTCGGGGGGGGGGGTGGTGCGGTGCTGAAGGAAGCGGCCACGCACATGGAAAAGCTTGTCAAAAGTGAGCATTCTTCCGCAGCTGAAACCATTCGGCTGCAGATCCATTGACATGTTTGGAGTCAGGCCTCTGAAGCTTTTCTGCCCACTCAAACACCACTAAGGCATGAAAGTGCCACCAAATGCTCCAGAACCTTTCACCCCTTAGATGCAGACTGCAAAATAATGTGCATTTTATGGGGCAGCAGAGCAATTGGCCACACAAACAAAAATAGCTGTAAAAACTCAACAGGTCTGACAGCATCTGCGGAGAGGAACACAGTTAACATTTCAAATCAAATGACTCTTCATCACTGTGCAATTGGCCAACTGGGCAAGTTATACAATCCCCTTGCGAAAGGTGGCCATGGCGCATTCACTGCTGGAAGCACTCACAGCCCCTTGCAATGTCTTTATTAAGGTTTGGACCTGGATCCATTATGGTTCAAGCTAACAGTGCAGCCTGGCAGTGGGGGTTAGGAGACTGCCTGTGCCTGAGCTGAGAACACAGCATGCAGCCCAGTGGCCGAAGCTGCCACCAATCGGTCAAGTGGATTGTGGTGGAGGTGGGTGGGGTTTTGACAACCAATGAGCGCACTACACATGGTCATCCAAGCGGTGGCCAGCACTCTCCTGCATGTGCGAAGGAGCCTTCAGACTTAACCAGGAGAGGTTCTTAGAAGCGCCTATGCTAATCCACATGTCTTTCCCTTTGATCTTGCAGGAGGAGAACAGCAGGATCATGGAGCCTGGTGATTTGGTGATATGCCTCATGGCTTATAGAGGCCAAAGAAGAAGAAGAGAGTGTCAGAGGCATCTGGTTTGGCAAAGGGAGGAGCACCTCCCTCAAGGTGAAGGGGCAGCAGGGCTGAAAATCCACAGTGAGCCGTCGCTCATAAGTGCCTCGCTAGATCCAGGGTCTATATATGGTGCCTGTGATTCCTGCAGATGACTGGGATCCAGTGTCGCCAAAGACTGTGCATGTCTGGGGAACTGGTCAGTCATTTATGCCACCTGCTGCAGGATTTAGCACCACAGGAGCATGGAGGGCATCCATTGCCGGTGGCCGTGAAATTGACTGTAGCACTTAACTTTTAAGCCAGTGTCTCCTTCCAGGGCTCCACAGGATACCTGCATGGGATCTCACAAGCCTCCATGCACATGTGTATCCAGGATGTCACGGATGCCATTTTCACAAAAGCACGCCAATTTATGTATTTCACCCCGGATTAGGAAAGCCAGGAAGCAAGAGTGCTGGGATTTGCGCAGATCTCAGGTTTTCCACAGATGCATGATGCCACCGACAGCACTCATGTGGTGCTCAGATCTCCATGGCAACAAGCAGCCAACTATGTCAACCGCAAGGGTTTCCACTCACTGAATGTCCAGCTGGTGTGCAACCACCACAAACTCATCCTGCAGGTCTGGGCACGATTCCCAGGGAGCATCCACTATTCCTATATCCTCAGGTCTCAGATCCCTGACATCTTCCAGGCTCCACAGAGGCTGCAGGGTTGGCTCCTCGGGGACAAGGGCTTCCCACAGAGGGCGTGGCTGATGACGTCCGTGTGGCGGCCTCAGGCTGCAGAAGAGCGACAGTAAAATGAGGCTCATGCCACAACCCAGAATTTGGTGGAGCAAATGATGGGCATTTTCAGTATGAGGTTCCACTGCCTCGACAGGTCCAGTAGAGCATTGCAGTATAGTACACCAAGGTGTCGCACATCATCGTCGCTTGCTGCTTGCTCCACAACCTGACGCTGCAATGGGGGTAGGGCCTGGCTGAGGAGGAGATGGAGGAGCTGCATTTATTGTCCGTGAGGAAGATGTTGAAGGGGATAAAGGTGATGAGGTCTCAAAGGCGAGGATGCTGGCGATGAGGCTATCGCATTGGCCAGGCAAGGCAAGCAATCTTGAGAGGCCCTCATAGCCTCAAGATTTGTAGAGGATGATGCTGAGATGCAGTGAGGACAGTCCTGAAATCCTCACCTTGAATCTGTGAACGTTTGACTCCTGTGTGGCTGAGGGCAGCACACATACCCTCAGTGCTCAGGCTCATGTTATGGAGATGCAGCGAAGGCCCTAATAGTCACTAGATTCCAGGAGGATGATGATAAGCATGCAGTGAGGACACTCCATAGATCTTCACATTGCCTCTGTGAATGTCTGACTCATGTCTGGCTAAGGGCAGCTCACTTGCGCTGTGATCATGATCATATCATGGAGACGCCACTGTGAAACTTTAAATGATCGTTTGTTAGCCTTCAGCACCTGAGCCCTTCAGGAGCACAGTTCACAGGTGCCGAAGCGATGGGGGCTTCAGGGAGCTTTCATTCAGCACTCGCTTGCGCCCGTGCTTACGTCAGCACCCACCCTCACCCCGGCAGCGCTGAGCATTTCAGCGCGCGCTTCACACTGGCTGGCCGTTAATTGGCCAGTCAGCGTAAAATCACGGTCGGGGGCCAATCGCGGGCAGCAATCCATTCCCCGGCCCACTGACCTAAAAATCCTGCTCCAAGGTTTCACATCTGAGTGACACCAACACTGCTCACCATGACAGGGAGACATTCTTGGGAGTTTATTTACAATAGTGAACATTAAGTACAAGTGATTAACACCCAAGCCCAAGCTTGGCCTAAGTAGCCAGGTGGTTATGGTACTGGGTTTGTAACCCTAAGATCAAGAGTTCAAATCTCACAATGGCAAACTATGAAACAATGTAACTTCATCTGAATAAGAACAGATGGAAAACGTGTTTGTACTCAAAAGAGTTACATCTTGTGGGGACTGGGGTGCTTTATTGACCCCTTTTATTACATTTTGGTTTAAAGTTGAAAGTTTCCTTTAAACTTTGTTCTTGGTTTTACAGCTGACCTGAATTAGGGGCTGTGCCTGATTTATCCCAATTTTGTTAATTTGGTTTTATTGGTTTTAACTCGAAAGAGTTACATCTTCTCAACCCTTCTGTGCTCGGTGGGCACCATGGGGACTGGGGTGCTTTATTGACCCTTTTATCACATTTTGGTTTAAAGTTGTAAGTTTCCTTTAAACTTTGTTTTTGGTTTTACAGCTGACCTAAATTAGGGGCTGTGCCTGATTTATTCTAATTTTGTTAATTTAGTTTGATTGGTTTTAACTCATAAGAGTTACATCTTCTCAACCTCCAAAAGAGTTACTTTAAAACTCCAAAGAGTTACATCTTCTCAACCTTCCTAACCCTGCCGTGACATCTTGGTGCTCCCCCGACACCCACAGCAGAGGTGGAGGCAGCCTGCTGACTGCTTCACCCTGTCTGTGATGACCTTTGCGGACATCCTTTGGAGGGCCCTGGCAATTCGGCCTGTGGAGCTGGAGCTGTTTGGATCACATGAAGAGGAGATTCGAATGGGCAGGACACTCTCAGACCCCCCTGGGTGGATGGCCCTGGGGTGTGCATCTGCTGATCCTCCTCCCTATGGGCGCCCAAGGGCCCCAGCCGACTCCTTGAGGGGAAGGGGTATCTGGAGTGAGATCAAGCTGCCCCACACCCCGCTTGCATTGACACTGCTGGAGGCCAACTATGGTATCAGCAATGGAGTTCAGCCCTCACAGCAATGCAGGACTTTCCTGGACCAAGGTCTCCACAGCAGCCGCCATCCTGCCACTGTTGACCTCAGTGCATTGGCATGCCGCACTATCACCTCAGACTGAAGGCGGACGGTCTATTCCATTATGCCTTGCAACCTGAGGAGTGCAATGAACATCCATTTCTGAAAATCCCAGCTTGTCTTTGGAGCTCCAGCAACTAAGGTATGATCGAGTCCAGAGGCTCCTCATCTGACTTGGACTCAGCAGATTTCTGGCCTCCAGCCATCTTCCAAGTGCCGGAAACCTGGGAAGTCCCTGCCGCCGCCTGCTGTTGATCAGACAGTGCGATGTGCTCACCAGACTGTGACCCCAAGGTTACTCTAGAACTAGGTCCCACTGAGATGTGGGTCTCTGCACCAGTGGAGGGTGTGGGTGAGCGCTGTGACAGGTCTTCAATTAGGGTAGTCAGATTCTTCTTCTGAGGTGTCTTCGGGGCTTGAGTCAATGACCTGGCTCATGGACCCTCCCAGCTACTTCCCAAAAGTGCCTGTGAAAGCAAAGTGCATGGCAGGGGACGGCAAAACAAGGGAACTGACTCAGAGCATGGTTGTCTGATAGATGTTGCACTGCTGGATCCTCACTTGGTTGAGCACCGCCGACCTCACCATCAGCACAGGGATGGTCCAGATTGTCACTGGTCAGCTGGATGACTTTACTTTCAAAGTCTGTAAGAACCTTGTTGTCAGGCATTCCTCCACCAGTCTGTGGCCTTTCCCTTTTGCTGTGTGCCAGCTTGTCCTGCATGAATACAAATGGAGAGGATGTAAGCAGGATGCTCGCCAGGCTAGATAATAAGGATGACTGGCATGTGTGGGCGATGAATGGTGCCATGGACAATATCCATAGAACACATGAAGGTGTGTGTGAGAGAGAGTGAATGATGATGTCCCTTGAACTGGCAACGAATTAGATCCCTGTGGATTCACTGTTGGCCTGGTCTGCCTCCGGTGAAGTCTTCACTTGTTTCAGTTCTGTAATTGTGCTACTTATGGCATCATTATCCACTCACAGCTTGGAAAGTTCTATGGCTTTTCTTTTCAATGCCTCCTCTTTTTCATTCAACTGCTTCTTTAGCTCTTCAGTCTGGCTCTTGTAGCTTTCAGTTTCCTCTTGAAACCTAGAACATTGCTGAGTCTTCTCTTCCAACTGGTTCTTCAGTTTGTTCAGAATGACATTAAATTCATTTTCCTTCTCTTTGTAATTTTCCAGAGGAATAAACTTTGACCTGGGGGACTCTTGTAATGTGAAGATTCTTCAGCAGGTTTTCCTTTTCTTTGGGAAGCTTGCTTGCTTCCTTTTGAGTAATTCAGTAAAGTCTCGTCGAGTTTCTTCTGCTGTGCTTCCATTCTACTGTTTAAGACAGTCATCATTTCTTCATGTTGCTGAATGGTTATGCATTCCTTTTGCATTTGATCTTGAAAGACATTTAGCTGCTCTTTCATCTGTTTACTTTCTTGCTGACCTCTTGCCAAGTCACTCTGGGCTTTAGCACACCATTTTGTTGCCCTGGATAATTCCAATGCAGCTTTTTCTGAAGTAATATTAAACATCCTTTTTAGCTCCTCATGTTTTTCCATGACTACATATTGATTATTGATTCTGGGGTCTTCTGTTGTCCTCTCTCTGGGGCTATTTGGTGCCCCCCCCACCCCCGAGGTCTCTGCTTTCCCTTCCTCTTGGATCCTTTGTTGTCTTTTCTCTGAGGTCTTTTGTTGCCCTCACTCTGGGGCTTTTTTTTCCCTTGGCACTTTATTCAGAGTTGCGCTCTCTCTCTGGGGTTTCTTGTTTCCCTTGGCAGAGTTGCCCTCTCTGTGGGGTCTGTTGTTGCCCCTGGCAGAGTTACCCTCTCTCTGGGGTCTCTTCCAATTTTCTGTCCATGGTCTTTAGTTTTTTCTTGTAGTTACAGCTTTAAATGTTGTGGCTCCTTTAAGATTCAGTGTAGTAACCATTTTTTCACTTGTGTTTTCTGTGCAGCTGTCGGCTTTCTGTACTGTGAGTTTCCTACACTTTTGCGCTTTTGTCAGGCTCTCCGTGGATCATGGCTGCTTTTTATTAAAAGCTTTTTAAAACTGCAGCACTTTCTGCTCTCTTTTTCTTTTTGAACTCTGCTGGTTCCGTTTATTTTGAACTTTGGGGGCTGCTGGTGTTCTGTAACTTTCCCCTGCTTTTTGGGGATCTGCATGATTTTTGGTGAGAGTGTGGTCTAATTGGAGCTGATTGTTTTTACACATAAATGGACAGCACTTCTTGCTTAAACTCTGCAGGTTTCTTTTTTTAAACTCGGCAGGCTCTTCTTAAACATTTGACTGCCAGCTGATTTTTACAGGTTTTTTTCACCTTTTTTTTACTTGCCGCTATGTTCCAGATTCTCTAACCTAATGAGTCAATGGAACTGCCACCTATTCTATAATGTAAGTACAGCTTCTTTACTATCATTTGCTCACATTCTTATGCACCCCAGTATTCTTCACACGATGTCACTCAGGGTCTTGCAATTTTTTGTATTATTGCTCACCTGTCTTCATGATCTGTCGAGGTTTTTTTTTTCTTTTTTACTCTGCATCACTCAGGGGTTTTGCAATTTGTTGCAGTGTTGCTCATCCACCTTGTAATCAAAGCAGATTTTTTGCTCTGCATCACTCAGTGGTCTTGTAAATAGACTTTCACTCACTCTGGTGAATTCCTCAACTTTTATGTCTGCAGTGAGACTTCTTCAAATTTTTCTTCAAGTTTTCTTCTTAGGTGTGCCTCTCTCTAGTATGGCTTCAGTTGCTTTTAGTGTTTCATATCTTGGGACGCTGTTCTGGGTTCATCATTTAAAATGCTGCCACCTTTCATATCACCACAGATCACCATTTCAGCTTGTGGCACTATTTCTGTAATGATATCTTGTAGAAATGACTACCTCTACCAACCGTGTTGTACTATGCTGATAGCAGTGATCTCCCACTGCTGCCAACCATGTTGTAACACGGTGTCATCTGTGATGGTACAATGGTGAGATCCTGCAGAGTTGTATATTTAAACATGAACCGTTTATTGGTAGTCTTTAACTATTTACAGATTCAAGGTATGGTTATGCATGAAGCTGTTGTCTCCTTGCAGGCTGGCTGTAGAGTGATCTCTCTAGACTTTTCCCTCAGAGTCTATTACCATGTGACTCTATACATCATACTGTGGGTGGTGCTATTCTTCAGTCCCACATTAACTTTTGCTCTGCTCTGCCAAGCGCCTTTACATTACAATGCCATGCAGGATCTCAGCAACATTGACAAGGTGATGTTTATTTCCTATCCCAGGCTGCCCTGAGAAGATGGCAGGCCACCTTCCTGATTGTCCTGTTGTAAAATTAGTCATTGCATGCATTATTACACAAATTTCACAAAGCATGTCCAATATGAGATGCAATTGTTCCTTTTCAAGGACTTGTCAGAAAGGTACCTAACTAGAAACACATTAGAAATTGTAACATAGTATACATAAATGGCAGAGCAAAACAAGTGAGCACCACATCAAAGATAGTAAATCTTTGATGACAATTGCCATCATATAAAGGCAAAACATGGCGGATGCTGGGAAACTGAAACAAAATCAGAAAATGCTGGGAAAGCTCAGCAGGTCCGACAGCATCTGTGGAGAGAAAGACAGTTAACATTTCAAGTCCATATGACTCTTCTTAAGAGCTAAAAGGAAGTAAAAATGTGGTGAAATATATACTGTTTAAGGTGGGGGGTGGGGGTGGGGTGCGTGGAACAGGTGAAGCTGGATAGAAGGCCAGCGATAGGTGGAGGCAAAGGAGAGGTTGCAAAAGATGTCATAAACAAAAGGTCAAAGGATTGTAATAGCGGTGGTACTGGCTAAAGGAGGTACTAATGGTGACATTAAGAGTGGAAAGCAGAATGTGATAATGGCTGGACCAGGGCAAGCACTCTGGAAAGTGACAGGTGGCCCTAGTGGGGTTGGAGTGGGGGGAGGGGATGGTGGTGGGAAAAAAGATCAAAAATAGGCTAAAAGCCGGGGATAACACAAATAATAAAAATGGAAGGAAATTTTAAAAATAATGATATGAAAATAAGTGGGAAAAAATTATATAAAAGTTTAAAAATAAAAACGAATATAGAAAAAAGGAGATCAAGACAATTGCCATAATGGAAATATACCGGACTCAACTGATGAAAGTTGTAATTAAAATCATAGTGTATAAGTCTCAAACCCTGACTGCTGTGTTGCTGGTGAATCTTGTCTTCTTGTTCTTTCTGGTTTTATGTTGCTTTCTTAACCAATTTCACAATGAAGCCTTTGTTCACAGTGATATTTTACAGGATAATTTTCAGTTTTGATGCATTGTATTCTACAAGTGGAAACCTGCCGGGCTTGTTAAGTAACTCCTTGAGCACCGCAAATATCCCAAGTGTGGATTGAGCACTCCTGCTTTCTAAATAGCCTGACTTTCCTAAGTGTTTCATTGCAAATTTGCTTCCCTGAGCTGTGTGTGTTACACAGAAGTATTATCAGCTATGAATATCCTGTAACAAAGGCTTTCCTGGAACCTTCTAACCTTCTTTTCCCTTGCAGGAATTGCAGCTTGCGTGAGACCTGAGAGTAAAGGCATCATGAGAAGCACGATTTCTTTCTCTGAATGCCATTTCCACAATCATAGAGAATGGCATTGTGCATGTAGCTGTGTATAAACAGTCAACAATATTCGAATCATGCAACTAAAATTTCTGTCTGTTCTTTTGAAGCCCAATGCGGAAGTCTATGTAGTCATATGTGCAGCAAAATAAAGCATCTGTTAGCTCTTTAATGCTTGATGCACAGCAAACTGAGTGAGTGTTGTGAATTCATGTCGATTTAGCTACCTTCTTGTGTTCAGTGCCACCAGTTGTGTACTTAATCGGTCTGAGTACCTCAATTTTGAGGGTGCGAACTCACATTACTCAAATTTATTTGGATGGTGACATAATCCTTTGGTATAACAATAGCTCTCTAAGTGATTAGCAATAGTTCCCCTGCTGAGCAAAAACATTTTAGATTTTTATCAGCAATGAACAAAGCTTACTTTGTTGTGGTATATCCGCTGCTTAGACTATTTTGTTCCTTTATTCTTTCATGCGATGTGACTTTTGCTGGCAAGGCCAGCATTTGATGCCCACCCTTAATTGCCCTTGAACTGAGTGGTTTGCTAGACCATTTCAGAGGGCAGCTAAGAGTCAACCATACAGTAAGGAAAACAAAAACAGAATTACCTGGAAAAACTCAGCAGGTCTGGCAGCATCGGCGGAGAAGAAAAGAGTTGACGTTTCGAGTCCTCATGACCCTTCGACAGAACTAAGTAAGGATGACAGATTTCCTTCCCTAAAGGATATTAGTGAACCAGATGGGTTTTTACAACAATTGATGGTTGTCACTGTAACCACCACTGATACTAGCTTCATATTCCAGATTTATTAATTGACTTCAAATTCCATTTAAACACATACCCTCAGAGCTCTGAAGAAAGATCATATGGACTTGAAGCGTTAACTCTATTTCTCTCTCCACAGATGCTGCTAGGCCTGCTGAGTTTTTCCAGCATTTTCTGTTTTTGTTCCTCAGAGCATTAGCCTGGGTCTCTGGATCGCTCGTCCAGTAACATTACCACTATACCACTGCCTCCCCCAAGTGATGTTATTTTATATACTATGTCATCTGACCCAAGAATATCTCTCCTAGTCTCCCTCCTTCTGCTTGGAATTTTGTACAAGGTGCCTTACACCAGAGCTCAACAGACAAAACAGGGATTGCCCAGGAATTTCCATTATAGCTCATTCACCAGGTCACACAAGAAAATAATTTTAGAAGTACTTGAAGCAAGCAAATGTTTTGTGAGCACTGCTTTTGTCCAGCCAGATGCCTGACTTGCAAAAATCCATTAGCATGTTTAAGAATCACCAAAGGATCACCAAATCAAGTTACTAAGAATGCAGATCATTGCCTGAAGCAGAGTGCACATTCTATCCTTTACCCAAGTCGAGGAAGCTTAGATGCTGTCACCAAGAGTCAAAGCATAGTGGGCCCTAAGTATGTATAGAGATATTTGTGGAATTCAACCAGTTAAAACCACACAGCTAACCAGCACAGACCAAAATTAATGTTTGTGTTGCTTGTCAATAGGATAGAAGCTTATGGCGTTATCTGGAAAGAATCTAGTCCCCAGTGACTGACCTACCTCACCTAAGATTCCACTGATGAGACAGGTTCACTGGTCAATCATCAACAGTGTTTCGGAAAACTTAAAATCTGCCTTGTGCAGGTCTGAAACTGTGCATTTTTTAATTAATCATTCGTGGGATGTCATCATTGGTAAGGCCAGAATTTATAGTCCAATCCTAATTGCCATTGGCTATGGTGAGCGGCCTTCTTGAATACGATTGAGAGGCCATTTCAGAACACTCTTAAGAATCAACCACTTTACTGTAGGTCTGGAGTCACAAATAGGTCAGACTGCATCAGGTAAGCAGGTTTCCTTTCATAAAGGAAACCTATGAACCAGGTAGATTTTTTACAAAAATTCAGTAGTTTATTGGCCAACATTACTGATACTAGTTTTTTCAATATTCCAGTTTTTTTTTAATTGAATTTTCACTCCGAAGTTACTGTGGTGGGATTTGAACGCATGACTCAGGATCCTTATCCAAGCTGTTACAGGTAATTCCCTAGATTCGGGGAAGGTTCCATTAAATTGGAAAGTAGCGAATGTGACTCCTTTGTTAAAAAAGGGAAGGAGACAGAAAGCAGGAAACTACAAGCCAGTTAGCTTAACATCTGTCATAGGGAAAATGTTAGAAGCTATTATGAAATATATTCTAGCAGGGCACTTAGATAAATCCAAGGTAATCAGGAAGAATCAACATGGTTTTGTGAAAGGGAAATCATGTTTAACCAATTTATTGGAGTTCTGTGAAGAAGTAACACGTGCTGTGGGTAAAGGGGAACTGGTGGATGTGTTGTACTTAGATTTTCAGAAGGCATTTGATAAGGTGCTACATCAAAAGTTACTGTGGAAAATAAAAGTTCATGGTTTAGGGAGTAACATATTGGCATGGATAGAAGATTGGCTAGCTAATAGGAAACAGAAGCTGGCATAAAGGGGTCATTTTCTGGTTGGCAAGATGTAATAAGTGGTGTGTCACAGGGATCAATGTGGAGCCTCAACTTTTTACAATTTATATAAATAACTTGGGTGAAGGGACCGAAGTATGGTTGCTAAATTTGTTGACTATACAAAGATACATAAGGAGGCTACAAAGAATTATAGATAAGTTAAGTGAGTGGGCAAAGATCTGGGTAAATGGAGTATAATGTGGGAAAATATGGAATTATCCATTTTGGCAGGAAGAATAAAAACAGAAGAATATCATCTGAATGGTGGGAGGTTGCAGAGTTCTGAGATGCAGAGGGATCTGGGTGTCCTAGTGCATGAATTGCAAAAGATTAGTATGCAGGTACAGCAAGTAATTAGCAAAGCTAATAGAGTGTTATTTTTTATTGTGAGGAGAAATGAATACAAAAGTAGGGAGATTACACTTCAGTTATACAGGGCATTGGTGAGACCACATCTAGAGTATTGTGTACAGTATTGGTCTCCTTATTTAAGAAAGGATGTAAATGCGTTGGGAGCACTTCAGAGAAGGTTTACTAGACTAACACCTGGGATGTGCGGGTTGTCTTATGAGGAAAGGTTTGACAGGCTAGGCTTGTATCCGCTGGAATTGAGAAGAATAAGAGACAACTTGATCGAAACATATTAGATCCTGAGGGGTCTTGACAGGGTGGATGTGGAAGGAATGTTTCCTATTGTGGGAGAATCTAGAACTAGGGATCATTGTTTAACAAGAAGGGGTCACTCATTTCAGACAGAGATGAGGAGAAACTTTTCTCTCAGAGGGTCATGAGTTTTTGGAATTCTCTTCCTTAAAAGACGGTGGGAGCAGAGCCTTTGAATATTTTTAAGGCAGAGGTAGATAGATTCTTGATAAGCAAGGAGGTGAAAGGTAATCGGGGTTAGGTGGGATTGTGGAGTTGAGGCTACAGTCAGATCAGTCATGATTTTATTGAATGGCAATGCAAACTCAAGCAGTCAAGTGGCCTAATCCTGCTCCTAATTCGTATGTTTGCAACATAGTCATTTTATTGAAATAATAATCCAGAGATATGAGTGCATAACCCCAACATGGCAGCTGGATAAGTTAAATTTAATAAATTAAATAACTGGAATAAAAAGTTAGCATCAGTGATGGTTACTATGAAACCATTGCATTGTTAAAAAACCATCAGGTTCATTCATGCATTTTGAGAAAGGAAACCTGCCTTACCCAATCTGGTTTATGTGTTAATCCAAGTTCACACCAATGTCGCAGTCTTAACCATGTTCCAGCAAGCCACTGAAGTAGAACATAACAAAGGGAGCCAGAAGTAGGGCATTGAGCCCTTTGAGCCTTCTTTATCATTCAGTATGATCATTGCTGATCTTCTCACTCAATTCCAGCTTCAAGCACCCTCTCCTTCATTCCTTTAGTATCCAAAAATCCCTTGATCCCTGACCTGAATATACCTAATGAGTGGGCATCCATTGCCTTCTGGGGTAGAGAATTCCCAAGATCTACAATGCCCTGAGTGATAAAATATTATCCTTATTTCATAATTGGCTGACCTTTTATTTTAAGACTATGCCCCCAATTTCCAGACTCCCCAGCCAGCACCTTCCAGCACCTACCCTGTCAAACCCTCTAAGAACTTTATGGTTCAATGAAATCACCTTCATTTTTCTAAACTCTAGGGAATATTAGACAGCAGATATGACAAAGGCACAAACCATCTGGTCAATCCTGCAAAGTCCTCCTGACTAATATCTGGGAGAGCTGTTCCATGACTATTCAAAGAACAGCCCGACATAGGCATACTCACCAAATCCTGAGTCCCTAACTCCTCTATCATCATTCTTGGGTATTTCCTGTTCCACTGGCACAAGAGGCACAGCAGAGGTGGCAGCAGAGTAGCGTACAGTCAGGAGGGGTGGCCCAGGAGTCCTCAACATTGACTCTGATCCTCATGGTCTCAGGTTAAATGTGAGCAAGGAAACCTCCTGCTGATTACCGCCCAGCACCCTCCTTGAACTGATGGATAGTGTTCCTCCATGTTGAACATCACCTGGAAGAAGCAGTGAGGATAGCAAGGGCACAGAATATACTCTGGATGGGAGACATCAATGTCCATTGCCAAGAGTGGTTTGCACCAATACTGACCAAGCTGATTGAGTCCTGAAGGACATATCTGCTACACTGAGCTTACAGCAGGTGGTGAGAGGAACGAGAGGGGAAAACCTACCTGACCTCACCCTCCCCAGTCTACCTGCCACAAATGCACATGTTCGTGACAGTATTGTTAGGCATGCCAACCACACGTCTTCGTGGGAATGAAGTCCCATCTTCACCTTGAAGATGCACTCCATGGTTTTGCATTGAATTACCACCATGCTATAGTATATAGATTCAGAACAGTTCTAACAGCTCAAAACTGGATATCTATGAGACACATTGAGCCATCAGCAGCATCAACCACGATCTGTAACCTCATAGCTCAGCATATCCCTCACTCTACTGTTTCTTCCCTGCTTGGTACATTCCAAATTGCAGTGTAGCCCCACCCCTGTGTAGCTTAGAGGGATTATTGGCCCTCACCATCTTCAGAAAATTCAATTCACTCCACAAGTGCTATCAAGAAACAGCTGAGAGCATTACATAGAGCAAAGGCTATGAACTTCAACAACAGCCCAATCTGGTGCTGAAGACTTGTACTTTCAAACTAACCACCCCACTAGCTCTCTGTTTGAGTACAACTGCAACAGTTACAGCTTTGCAACAAAATGAAAAATTGCCAGCTATGTCCTGTCCACAAAAACATGACAAATCCAATCCAGCCAGTTATTGCCACAGCAGCTATTCTTAACCATCAGCAGAGTGATGGAAGGTGCCATTGACAGTGCTATGAAGTGGCACTTACACACCAGTAACCTGCTCACCAGCACTCAGTTTGGATTCGGCCAGAACCACTCACCTCCAGATCTCATTACAGCCTTGATTGAATTATGAACAAATTAGCTGAATTCAGGGGTGGGTAAGAGTGATTCCTTTTGATATCAAGGCAGCATTTGGCCAAGTGTGGCAGCAAGGAGCCCCAGTAAAACTGAAGTCACATGGTGATCAAGAGGAAAACACTCCTCCCCTGATTGGAATCATACCAAACACAAAAGAAGATGGTTGTGGTTGTTGGAGAGTCGTTATCTCAACCTCAGGATATCACTGCATGAGTTCCTCAGGCTAGTGTCCTTGGGGGTCAAACTTCTTCAACTATTTCATCAATGACCTTCCTTCCATCATAATGTCAGAAGTGGGAATGTTCACTGATGATTGCACAATGCTCAGTACCATTCACAATTGCTTAGATACAGAAGCAGTCCATAGCTACATGAAGCATAAATTGGAAAACATTCAGACTTGGGCGATAAGTGACAGGTAATATTTGTGCCACACAATTGCCAGGCAACGGTCATCTCCAACAAGGGAGAAACTAACCATCCTAGTGGACTCACCGTTGCCCAAAAACTTAACTTAACCAGCCATTTAAATGCTGAGACTTCAAGAGTATGTCAGAAACTTGGAATTCTGCAGTGGGTGACTCACCTCCTGACATCCAAAGTCTTTCCACCACCTACAAGGCACAAGTGTGATGCAATAGTCTCCACTTGCCTGGATATGTGCAGCTCCAACCACACTCATGAAGTTCAATACCATCCAGGATTGATTGGTACCCCATCTACTACTTTAAACATTCACTCCCTCCACCGCCAGCACACTGTGACCCTAATCTGTACCATCTACAAGATGCACTGCAGCAACTCACCAAGACTTCTTTAATGGCAGCTTTTCAGCCCACAATCTCTAACAACTACATGGACAATGGCAGCAGTTGCATGGGAATGCCATTACCTGCAAGTTCTCCTCCATGTCACACACGATCCTGACTTGGAACCATATCGCTGTTCCTTCACTGTCGCTGGGTCAAAATTCTTGGAACTCCCTCCCTAACCACACTGAGTGTAACTACACCACAGGCACTTCAGTGGTTCAAGAAGGAGGCTCACTAACACTTTCTCAATTATTGACGGGCAATGAAATTGCTGGCCTTGCCAGCAACACCCACACCGCATGAACAAATACTAAAAAATATCTTGAAGTCCACAGGACTCCTACTAACAAACTGCCACATTATCACAAATGTAACAATTAGGGAAATATCTTCCCCTAGTGATGAAATCAATTTCTCAATCAAACAGTTTCTGAGTTTGGTTTTTAAAATGTCTGTTCAGAACAGCAAAAAAATGAGGCTATGTTCATTATACTTCAGAAAATTAGAATTGAAGAGAAATTAAAAGATTTGGATCCTCATATTTCTTACTGAAAATGCACTACCCTGTACTTACATTCTTCTTTATTATTGTCTCCATGCTGATCTGTAAAATTACAATTATCAGGAGGCACGTAAGATCCTGTCGTCCATTGGAATCCAACTCCTGTACATGGCTCCACCACCAAGAAAATCACAGAAGATAGTCTAAACAGTATTTTCCAGACTCTGTTCATTGGTCATTCAATGAAGCATCAGTAACCCTTCCTGCAAATTTCTAGGAATATTTCTTCCTTTAAGCAGCTACAACTTTTATGAATCAAAACAAAGAGCCAAGTGTAAACATTTTACAGAAACATTCACTGAACAGTAAACTTCAACTGACTTCACAATAGCTGCCTCAAGAAATATTTAACCACAGAGCTTTATCTATTCTGTTATCATTGAATGAGTCATTCCAATTACAGCATTACCATAGGATTGGATTTCAAAATCATTGAAATTACAGGAGCTTATAATATCTTCAAATACAATTGTTTAAGATGTTGCCATCCATAAAAATGTTCACTTGTGTATTTTATTTATTCAATAAAGTTATTTAACCTAGTGTACTAGTGGAAAAGGTCATTCAGATATCAGTTTTAAACGTAGGCTATCCTTATGGTTCCACTGCACTGCAGCAGAATCACAGCAGCTTCAACACTGATTTAAATCCTAATATAAGCTCTGGTTGAATTTAGTGAGCTACTACTAGGTAACAGTTGAAAACACTTTGGTGTTGTTCAAGTGGAAGACCACATGTTTACAGAACCACTTCCACAAAAGAAACAGCAAGGGCAGCAAGATTATCTTATCCACCTGTCTGAAGGAGGAAGAATGAAACATTTTGAAAAATTCATTTATGGGGATTTAGATGTCACTGGTTAGGCCGGCATTTATTGCCCATCCCTAATTACCCTTGAGAAGGTGGTGGTGAGCTTCTTGAACTGTGGCAGTCCATGTGGTGTAGGTACACCCATAGTGCTGTTAGGGACAGAGTTCCAGTACTTTGATCCAGCAATGGTGAAGGAACAGTGATATACTTCCAAGTCAGGATGATGAGTGACTTGGAGGGAACTTACAGATGGTGGTGTTCCCATGTATCTGCTGCTCTTTTCCTTCTAGATGGTAATGGTCATGGGTTTGAAAGGTGCTATCTAAGGAGCCTTGGTGAATTCCTGCAGTGCACCTTGTAACTGGTACACACTGCTACTACTGTGTGTCAGTGGTGGAGGGAGTGAATGTTTGTGGAAGGGGTGCCAATCAAGTGGGCTGCTTAGTCCCGGATGGTGTTGTGCTTCCAGTGTTGTTGGAACTGCACTCATCCAAACAAGTGGGGAGTATTCCATCATGGAAGGCAGTTCAACTTTCTGGAGATGGACACCCAGCAGCAGGCCAGGGTGCAGTGATCCAGGCAGTTAGACAGATCTCTTCCTCCCTGCCTGGCTCAAGGTAGAGCCAAAGGCAGCCTTGTAGTGGGATTCTCTCCAATTATCCACTGCTTTTTGTATCTTTAATTTTTTTTAAAAATGTGGCTAAGAGGGCACATTCATGTTGAAGTGTCCTCTCAGTTACTTAACCTTTACTGTAGCTGAGTCTTCCTCTGCAGCTGGAAGGCCTCTGATTGGCAGTTAATTAGCCCTTGATTGGCTCACTGTCCTTAATTGGACAGGGAACCTTTCTCCATGCCAATTTAGGGGGCACTGCCATGAAAATCCTAGCCAGTGACTCTTCACCCCTGCCACCACCCCACCACCCCACTCCAAGATCACACTGGCCCCTTTACACCCTCTCCTGGACTCTCAAACCAGGCATCCCACCCCACTCACTCCCTCACTGGGACCTGCCAGCCAGGCGCTGGCAAAATCAGCCCCCCACCATTTACCTTGGCGTCCAGCTCCAGCAACAATCTCCATTGGGAATTGCCTGTCATGTCCAAATCCAGCAATGAGGTCCACTGAGGGCTGCCTATAGTCCTAGCTGTTGCTACCACTTCCGCCTGATGCTGCTGGGACCACAGAGCTGCTAGCCATCTGATTGGCCAGCAGCTTTCTGAGATGGGACTTCCTGTCCCTTAGGGGCAGAAATCCTGCCTCCAACCTATTAATTGCTGATTGACTGTCAAATAACAGCAGGGCAACTGTTCTTCCCCTGGGTGGGTTCCCCACTGACTTTTTAGCTTGAGGAGAATGGAGGGGGTGGGGGACCACAGCGACCCGTACAATCCAGTCCTATGCATCATTTAATGCCTGTTTAAAATCTTTACTTGAAGGCATGAGCCTCCTTTAAAAACCCTAGTTTGAACTTAATATTTTTGCCGTGGTGATGACACAGTGATCTTAATTTGTATTGTACAGTCTAACCACGTGTACTGCAGCTAATGTCCCAGGCCATATCAGTATGGTTCCAGTCAGCTATGCTGATTGGATCTTTTTCTTTAATTTGCAGTATTTCTGATCCGTAGCTTTTCTGGAAATAATTTTGAAAAGCAAGATGCTAAATATCAAATGTTTAAATTTTGAAATTGAAAAAAAATAATTTAATTGTAGCCAGAGAATCACCTGCAATGGTTTTTCTTCCAACTCTTGGTATCTTTGTATCTTTGAATCTCGGGTCACCCAAGGATCTATCCTTGGTCCCATCCTATTTCTTATCTACATGCTGTCCCTCAGCAGCATTATCCAAAAAAATGTCAGGTTCCAAATGTGCACTGATGACAACCAGCTCCACCTCACCACCACCTCTCTTGACCTTTCAACTCTGTCTGATATGTCAGACTGCTTGTTTGACATCCAATATTGGATAAGCAAAAACAATCAATTAAATATTGTTAAGACGGAAGGCATTGTCTTTGGTTCCCAAAACAATCTCTGTTCCCTACTATTGTTTCTATCCTTTTCCCCGGTAACTACCTGAAACTGTGCCATACCATTCACATCATTGGTGTTGGACTGAACCCTAAGATGTGCTTCCCGCCACATATCCATGTCATCACTAACACTGTCTATTTACACCTCTGTACCATTGCTCCAGTCTGACCCTACCTCAGCTAATCTGCTGCTGAAGCCCTCATCTATGCTTTTGTTACATCTGGAATTGGCTCTATCAATGTTCTCATGGCTGACCTCCCATCTTCCATCCTACATCAGCTTGTGCTCATCCAAAGCTCTGCCCAACTCACGCCAAATCCCCTTCAGCCATTATAGAACCATAGAACACTACAGCACAGAAAAACAGGCCATTTGGCCCTTCTAGTCTGTGCTGAAATATTATTCCGCTAGTCCCAGTGCTGCTGACCTAAGAGTCTCCCAGTCCAACATGACTCAATTTTGAAATCCTCAGCCTTTCACAGATCCCTCCATGGCTTCGTCCTTCCCAATCTTAGTAGCCTTCTTGAGCCCTAGAAGCTTTTGCGATAACGGCACTCATCCAAATCTGACATCCTGCATATCCCCGATTATAATTGCTCCAGCATTTGTGGCCCTGCCTTCAGCTGCCAAAGCCCTAAGCCCTGCAATAACATACTTAAATTTCTCCACATCTACCTTTCTCTTCTCTTCAAGATGATGCTTAAAGCCTACCTCTTTGATCAAGCTTTGGTCACCTCTCCTGATTTCTCCTTCTGTAGCTCACTGTCAAATATTTATTGATAATATTCTTGCACAGTGCCTTTGGATATCTGTGCTATGTTCAAAGCATTATATAAATGCAAGTTGCTGTTGTTTCTTGAGGTAGTTTTTCTTTAAAAAAAGGAAAGACTCTGTGCTTGTACATGTGTTTGTGTTTGAAAGAGGTGGTGTTCTGATAACATGTTTATACTTGTATTCTGTAAACCTATATTGAACTGATTGAGTGGTAGAGAATGCTATTATAGTCCAAAACACAGAAATTGGAGTTCCAGCTAATGAGAGGATGCTTTATTTATTGATTTACTCACTCCCTGCCCTTCTGTATCTGCCAATTTGCTGTTGAAAGCCTCTTCCATGTTTTTGTAAGCTCCAGTTTGACTATCTGTTCAATGCTGACCAGCATCCCATCTTCCCCATTTCATAAACTTCAGCTCATCCTAAATGTTGCTGCAAACCCTCTATCTTGCAACAAGTTCCAGTCACCATCATATTCACCTTTGTTGTTGCACTCATCCAGGCAAGTGGAGAGTATTTCATCACACTACTGACTCATGCCTTGTAGATGGTGGACAGGCTTTGGGGAGTCAGGAGGTGAGATATTTGTTGCAGGGTTCCCAGCCTCTGACCTGCTGTCAATGGTAACCCCCACGATGATGATAGTGGAGGATTCAGTGATGGCAATGCCATTGAACATCAAGGGGCACTGGTTGGATTCTCTCTTGCTGGAAATGGTCATTGCTTGACACTTGTGTGGTGCAAATGTTTGTTGCCACTTGTCAGCCCAAGCCTGGATATTGTCCAGATCTTGCTGCATTTGGACATGGATTGCTTCAGTATCTGAGGAGTCGCAAATGGTGCTGAACATTGTGCAATCATCAGTGAACATCCCCACTTCTGATCTTATGATGGAAGTAAGATCATTGATGAAGCAGCTGAAGATGGTTGGTTGACTCCAGTTGTGCTAGGGCTCCTTGATGATACACTCAGTCAAATGCGGCCTTGATGTCAAGGGCAGTCACTCTCACCTCACCTTGGTAGTTCAGCTCTTTATATCCATTTTTGAACCAAGGCTTTAATGAGGTCAGGAGCTGAGTGGTCCTGGCAGAACCCAAACTGGGCATCAGTGAGCAGGTTATTGCTAAGCAAGTGCCTCTTGATAGCACTGTTGATGACATCTTCCATTACTTTACTGATGATGGAGAGTAGACTGATGGGGCGGTAATTGGCCAGGTTGGGTTTTACCTTCTTTTTGTGTACAGGACATATCTGGGCAATTTTCCATATAGCCGGGTAGATGCCAATGTTGTAGTTGTGCTGGAACAGCTTGGCTAAAGGCACGGCAAATTTAAATTACTTCATGGCCTCACCTCTTCTTATCTCTGTTATTTCCTTTGGTCTTACAACCAATCTTGCCACCCTCTTCCCCAACACCCACCCTATCGCTTCTCAAACGTTCTGGTCTTCTGATTCTAGACTCTTACAATTCCCCAATCCCCTTTGCCCAATGATTGGCAGTCCTGCTTACAAACACACATGCCCCACACTGTGTAGTTCCCTTCCTAAAACCCTTTGCCTCTCCATCACTCTTCCCAATTGAATCAAATTATTGTCCTCCACCCCCCACTCCTTCTAACGCTTCCCATCATTAACTCAGTTTCTATTTCTCATTACACTTCTGGGAAATGCTTTGAGATGTTTTGCTACAATAAAGGGGGGGTTGTAAAATATAAGGGGTTGTTAATCTTGCAATATCACTTCAATGTTCAAAAGAAATCGAACCCTTAAGGCAACTAATTATCTCCAAATCAGTTTTCTTGACAGTAAAGATCAATAGCTGTGTACACATGAGAGATTTTGATTTCTAGCACCTGAGGGATAGAGAGAAAGACACAAATAGATGGTAAGGCAGATAAATGGTTTCTTTTCTCATTCTAATCCAATTTTGTTTCGAGCTGAATTTTGAAAGTAAACAAAACTGATGAGAGGAAGTGATAAAAAGATGAAATAAATGGTTGTTCATGAAAGGCCTTTTGGCCTATCAGCAGCAAATCTTGGTAAGCATGTGGGAGGGGGGACTGCATGGAGAGGTATAGGGGAAATGAGGAGCAAGGTGAGGGGAGGAGACAACGGTTGATTGTAATGCCAGAGGTAGTGATAGAAAAGTCCCACAAGTGACAGGAGGAGGGGATGGGAAGTAACTGACTATGCAGCCAGCAGTTGCTGGTGGCTTTTGCGTCAAATCACGGTAGATCACCTACCTTCAAAAGGAAAGAAGGATATAAGAAAAAAAGCACAAAGACACAGCTACCTGTAATACCTGTGGAATAAGCTATGTTGAAGTGAATTATAGGAATCGGGTGACCAAATTCCAACCTATTGCTCAAAATTCTTTGAGTTATTTTCTCAGCAACAGAAATATCATAATGTCCAAAATAGGCATTTAAACAAATTTTTACAATTCAAACTATTACATTTTTCTCAAAAGCATAATTAAATTTATCAATTGAATTGTCTTTTCCAGCTTTTAATGCTTTATCAATGGCTTCACTAGAAGGCCTCAGCCTTTCCCAAAGGCAAGATATAAGCATAGTATTTCTGTGCAGAGCTGGGTCTTGTTGAGTTGCATTTGGATTGTGCAGTCTGTTTCCTGAATGCATTGGTACCATACCTGGCAGCAAGCAGAGAGTTTCAGGTTATGGACCCATTCATGACGAATAGATGGCAATACACGTCAAAGTCAGGGTACTGGTTGCCTTGGAGGAGAACCCAGAATGAATGATGTTGCAACCACGTTGTCCCTTTTTGGTGGTGGAGGTACCAGGAAGTGCGGTTGAAGTAAGCTTAGTAAGATGCTGCTGTGTATGCTATAGAGGGATGGAACAGAATTTTCCCCATGTTGGGCGGGCTGTTCGGGAGTGGGCATGGGCGGGCGAGGAGCCAATCATCGCCCACAATCAGCTGTGCACTGCCATTTTACGAGGTGGGCCAATTAAGGTCTACCCAGCATGAAGCGTGCCTCCTTAGAATAGTGGGAGCGGGCGTGCGGCAGTGCGAGTGCAATGACTGCCGGGTCAAATGGCGACCCAGTGGCCTGTTCAAATACAGCGCTGGCAGCCTTTCAATGACTGTTCATCGTGGCCAGTAGGAGGGCTCCCCAGAGCGCTGCTGGAGAGCAGGCCAGGCAGGAGAGTAGGGCAGCAGAGCAGTGTGCTCCTCGGCTTTCTGATGAGTGCCTAGCTGCCCTGCTGGAGGAGGTGACAGCATGGCAGGAGGTCCTCGTTCCGAGGGACGGGAGGCGGAGGATCCTCAACTGACCAAACGTGCCTGGGAGGAGGTGATGGACATAGTCAGCTCCCATGAAGTGGTGCGACGCATGTGGGTCCAGTGCCACAAGTGATTCAACGACCTCTTGCGCTCGGGAAGGGTGAGTACCATGTCGGCATTGGTCACTTAGCACAGCAGGTAGGCTTTCCCCCAAGCCCCCCAACCGAGTGTAGTTACTGCATTGAATCTTCACGGCATGTTTCCCTCGCTGGGTGGGGCAGCAGATATCGCCCATGCCTAGTTCACCCTGAGAGGGTTGTGCTGAGATGGGTTCTGCACCCACAGCATGTGTGACACTGACACCCAGAGTAGCGCTTTGGGGGCAAACTCTAGTGTCTGCACCTAGGTGCAGTGCTGGAACTGCAAAACATGTCAAAGTCAGGGTGCTAACATGCTGGGAGGGGAGCTTCCAGGTGGCGGGGCAGCAATCCATCTGCTGCCATCAGCGTTCCATGTGCTTGTGCCTCCTAGCTTTGCAAAGTTAGACCATGTGGTGCCAAATGTGATGGTGGCAGCATGTGGGCAAGGGGGGGAGGGGTCAGCCATGGCTTCTTGGTGTGAGTGTGCAGCAGCTGCGGGGTGACAAAGAACTCTGGCTGGGTTGGCAGGGATGGGATGGGAATCCAGCTGCAGGCTTCACTGATCAATGCTCTTCTCTCCTTTTCAGGAGCAGACCGCACACAATGACGCTGAGTGGATGCAGACTGGCGGAGGCCAGGCCCAGTTGGCCATTGTCACCAGATACGAGCAGGAGGCGATGGATCCGGAGAGGCGTCATGTGCCCAGGTCCACCGGTGGCGGTAAGGCTAGGGTGACACGGGGAGGTAAGATTGTCGAGCACTGAGGTCACTATGTGTGTCCCAACAGCCACGGCACTGCTTAATGCTCTGTGATTGAAGTTTGCAACATGGGATGACCATTGATTATGGAAGGATGAGCGCGTAATGATCCGGGGCACAGGGATGCACATTGACGTTGTCTGCTCTGCACTGTAACTAATCAAATGTCCTTGTTCTTCCTTTCAGCATCACCGGAGCAGGGCCGGGAGTAGGAGGCAGAGGGGCCACCTCCCACCCCTGAGGGCCCTGAACAATTGGACTCACCAGCATCACACCATCCCTGCCAGTCAGGCACTAGTGCAGATATAAGCAACTCGGTGGGAATTAGATGATCAGCTAGATTCCCAGGGCACAGCGGTGAGGGCACTTCACACTTGCTTGAGGTTTGGGCAGAAAAAGAGAGTGCCAATGACACCAGCAGTCAGATCAGGCACATGTTCGATTGGTAGCTGACGATGTGCCTCTGGAGTTTTCCATGAGGCAGCGAACGCTGGAAGTCCAGCAGGGTATGCGGGAGGATCTGGTGGAGATACATGAGGCAATACGTGGCATGGCCTCCGTGCTGGAGGAGTCCACGTGGAGCATCACCGATGCAATGAGCCTCATGGCTGACAATCATGTTTCCTCCCTGGAGAAAGTGGTGATTCTCGTGGAGTGGATCCTCCAGAAGAACAATCAGGGCCTCCTGGGGTTGCACTGGGACCTGCAAGCCCTCACATCGGCATTGACCTCAGCTGGTCAGTGCCATTGTGGGAGATGGTTTGGGCACCAAATATTCCAGATTGGTGCCCATCCATCAACAGTGAGCAGGGAGATCCAAAGCGACCTCACATCAGTGTAGCAGCTGCCTGTCATCCTTGTGGGCTCCTCTCAGGGCGCTCAGGATGAGGGCAGCAGCTCCTCCATCCCTCTGCCAGTGACCATTACATCCGATGAAGTTGTGATGACTGGGAAGATGCCAGCTGTGGAACTGGCTGCTCCCTCCCAGGCAGGGCCATCAAAGGCTCCATGGGCCAGAGGACGCCCACCAAGGTCATCGACGCCAGCAGGACAGCATGGTGAGCAGCCTGTCTCAGATGCCAGTGCCAGCGAGGGGACAGCACCCAGACATAGCACCCAAAAATGTAAACTTAAGGCACCTCAGGCACACCGTGGGCTTCTCACTGGTGGTTTTATGTTGCTCCGCTATTAGTTCATGACCACTCAGTGTGATGTGTAACACCTTTATAATTCTTTTTTGTGCTCCATTTTGTTAAATCATTAAATTTTGATAAGTGAGCCATGGCTCAGGGTGATGCCTTGCTTCTGCAAGTGGTCGGGGAACCCATGATGTTATGAGTGAGTTGTTTGACATTGAGCTTTATTGGCAAGGGCCTTAGTTAATGTTCCTACCCAGGCAGATTTTGCACTCAGGTATCAAGTATGGAGTCTGCAGCCCTGGTTTATGTTGGAGTTCGATATGTGGTGTGCTAGCTGAAGATTCATTGGATTAAAGCCTTCTGGGTGTCCCTGCCTCCCTGGAGTATGCCCGGGTCAGCGTCTACCTCCTCAGCATTTCCCTGTGCGCGCTCATCCTCGGACTCACTGCTGGACTCATCGTGTGCAGCCGGAGCAACTGCGTCTACATCTTCTTCCTCCACTGCGTCGCCCCTTTCCAGCGCCAGATTGTGGAGAGCACAGCATGCACCCACCATCAGTGACACACGATCTGGGGGGGTATTGGAGTGCGTCCCCTGAATGATCCAGATGTTGAAAGCGCACCTTGAGAAGATCGATAGCTCTCTCCACCTCAGCCCTTGTGGAGGAGTGGCTCCTATTGTACTGCTGCTCAGCTTCTCTTCTTGGACGGCGGAGAGGCGTCATGAGCCACCTTTTGGGGGATAGCCCTTGTCACCCAGCAGCCATCCATCCAGCTGGGCTGGAGCACTGAAGAGCCCCGGCAGCTGGGAGCGTCTGAGGATGTAGGTGTCGTGGGAGGTGCCTGGGTACCTTGCACAGACTTGTAGAATCAGCATCCTGTGATCACACACTATCTGCACGTTCATGGAGTGGAAACCCTTCCTGTTAATGAAGGCACTGGGCTCACCTGCTGGCACCTTGATGGCCACACGTGTACAGTCTATTGAACCCTGGACTCGGGGGAAGCCAGCAATGGCCGCGAAGCCTCTGGCTCGCTCTGTCTGGTTGGCCTGGACCCAACGGAAGTGGATGAAGGTCAATGCACGGCTGAACAGAGCGTCTGTAACCCACTTGACACAAGTGTAGACAGCTGATTGGGAGACACCGCAAAGATCACCTACCAACTCCTGGAAAGAGCCAGAGGCATAGACGTTGAGGACAGCTGTGACCTTCAGCGCTACTGGCATGGGGTGTTCCCCCACACAGTTGGCACAGATCTCAGGGCCAATCATCTAACAGATGGAGGTGACTGCCTCCCTTGAGAGACGGAGCCTCCTTCGGCACTGCAGCTCAGACAAATTGAGGTAGCTGCTTCGCCGCCTGTATACCCTGGCAGCAGGATAGTGGTGTCTTCTGCAGCCCCTTCTACCTTGGACTTTCTGTTGGCACTGCGCCCCTTGTGCCTGCGCCTCTCCTCCCAAAGGTGGCTCCCTTGGAGGCTGAATGTGGACTCCTGGCCTTCTCCACCTTCTGCCCCACCCTTCCTCCTCAGGGGAGCTGCCTCCAGTGGAGAGCACAACTCCCATTCCCAGGCTAAGGGACGGCTTCCTGAAACAGCAAGACCCCAGAAATGATGTTGACTCAGAATCCTGACCTGAAGACTGTTACTCCTGTCCAAGCAGCTGTGAAGAGTTTTGAAGTATTCCTACTCACACAGGCAAGTAGCAGTAACTGTAAGCATTAAATGTTTGACAAATAACATTCGTGACCCCACTCACCCCTCTTATCCCGCCCGTGAATGAGGTTTATCCAAACGTGGCCTACTCGCCTGCCCGTTGCATACGCCCCGAAAAATCTCCGACTAGCTGCCTTAAGGGCCTTAAGTGGCTCGTTAATTAATGGCAGGCGCGCATCGGAGATCATCACGTGCCCGCCCACTGAAATATCGCAATAGCATGCAGTGACGTTGGGATGCTCGCCCAATGTCACCGCGTGTCATTTTACCTGTCGGCATGCGGGGACGAGAAAATTCTGGCCATGGATTAGCTAAATGTTACATTCAGTTGGAGAAGGAAACTACATGAAGAAAAGTAAAATGATTGAAAACAAAATTTATGCTTCCTTATTCCTTACAGAGGAATGGAAGGCATTAACATTTAAAGAAAAAGGTTTACATCTACATCCAGTATAACAGACTTTATTTTCCTGGCAGGTAGCTGCCCTCATTGACGGAAGATATTCAGGAATGCAGGCACATGCTGCTCATGTTGAAAAGTTCTGGGCAGTGCTAACCAAATTTCCAGTGAGGATCCCCTCCAGGAGTATAAAGTCAGAAAAATGACCCCATTCTCCACCACACCCCTTATCCAAATGATGGCACCTCCAGTTTTGCAGCATTGCACTGGAGTAACATCCTAGATTTTGTGTTCAATTCCTGGAGAAGAGCTTGAATCCATAATGTGCTAACTTAGAAGGTAGAGTGCTACCAACCAAACTAAGCTTATCGACAATCCCTGGCAGCTTTTCATCTATTCTAAAATGAAGGAATCTGCACCATACTCTCTTTACCAGTGTAGGCAAAACTACCCCAATGAACAGAAGTAAACTTGAGTCTTAATAAGGGTTGAGCCTGCCATGTTCTACAACTGAAGTAACTAATGTGTTACTTGTTTATAATTTATTGATTTTTACCAAGTATAAGTATGCTACAGTGTCCTTGCACTGTACATCAAGGGCATTTATATTGTGAGTTAATTCCAATTATCAAGTGATTAATTACATCTTTCGCCTTAATTACTTATAAATTCCACTTCTCCATAATTAAGAAAAAAGTAATGAAGATTTTTTAATATTGTGCAAATCATGGTCAGGTGTGTTTAATTAGTCTAATCACTAACATTTAGGAGATTCAAGCAAATATATAATTTACTTTCTGAAAGCTTGCCTTATACTAAAGCCATCTTCTAATTAAAGTGTTTTAGTAAAGTGTGCTTTGGACCACGAGATGACAGATGTTGATGTCCAATAACTTGACACAGCTTTCAATGAAGAAATGCCTCAGGAGGGCTTCTTCCCTGTGCCAGGCTGTTGATACTAAAGTTATTCAGTGAACTGACAGAAAATGTCTACCTCTTATTATTTGGATATGTAAGAAAAATTAATAAGTGACCTATCATATGAGACAAATATATTTCACATTTAGCAGATTACAGTTGGAAATTCAGTTTACTATGTGTATTGTTTATCGTTAATTTTTGAGAAATAATTTGTTTAATGGTCAGAGGGGCTACATCTTGCTTTGTCTTTATAACCTCCATCCATTTCCATTATTTGCTTTGAGAACCAACAGTTGTTTTAAGGTTAGTTAATCAACATTGAGTCAGTGGCAGCACTGTCACCTCTAATTCACAAGGTCATGGGGTTAAGCCTCACTCCTGGACCTGAACACATAATGTAGCTTGAAATGCAGTACTGGGGGAGTACTGTCAGGCATGCTGTTTTTTGGATCAGAAGTTAAACAGATATTTTGCCTGCCTTCTCTACTAGACATTGAAAAAAGCTGCCATGGCAATATTTGAAGAATAGCCGAGGAGTTTAATTGGCCATTTATCTCATTGCTGTTTGCAGGACCTTTTGTGTAAGTTAATTGCCATATTTCCTATATTAAGAAGTGCACTTAAACTATTCAATTGGCTGAAAAGAGCAGACATGAAAGGTGCTATATAAGTCTTTCTTTTTTCCCTTGCCAAGACCAAATAAGGAAGGCAATATCAAAGGTCAAGTCTGTTAATCAGTTTGGTGACA
This sequence comes from Carcharodon carcharias, assembly GCF_017639515.1. Classification (NCBI taxonomy): domain Eukaryota; kingdom Metazoa; phylum Chordata; class Chondrichthyes; order Lamniformes; family Lamnidae; genus Carcharodon; species Carcharodon carcharias. The sequence goes on from NC_054469.1 coordinate 63,530,300, forward strand.
CTGTGTGCACCATTTATTGTTGTTAAACTACACAGGAGTGTTTTAACCTTTAAAATAAATATTATTATACCACACATCTAACATCCATTCCCCCAGTACCCTTGGTGCTGACTAGCTTTATTCTTCTGCCAGGCTCCTGGGCCAATGGAGACTGCTTCGCTCTGCAATTTTTTCATATGTCCCTTACATCTGTCCATTCCCATCCTATTAGCTATTTACACACTTTCTATGTCTTCTGTATGCTTTTTATTTCTCTTATTATGTTTCCTATTGCCTCATACTTACATCACTTCTGCCATTTTACCATCTCTGTTTGCTACTTAGGAAGTCTCCCAGTGCCTAGACCAACGTTTATCTCTTAAGCAACACAACAAACACCATTGAATTGGTCATTTAACTCATTACTATTAATGGGAGCTTGTTGTGCAGAAATTGACTGCTGCATTTTCCTGTATTACGATAATGACAACATTTCACAAAAAAATAATTGGTTGTGAAATCCTTGGGGATATTTGAGGGTTAGGAAAAATGTTTCTAAAAAGCAAGTGCTTTGTTTCTAAATGGCTATCCCATGCCACAGAAAATAAGGTGTGAATACAAAATTATTAGAAAAACGCTTATAGTGGAATAGATCATGACTCTAAAATATCAACAAGACGTACTAACCTACTGAAAAATTTATCAAGAATGTAAAAGCATTATCTGCTCAAAGTGGCCCAACAATGTTATCTATCTCTTCTAGGTGATCCCACTGAAGTGTGAAGTTTGCATTCAAAGCTTGCACAGTGTTAGGTTTTGTCCTTTTACTTTCGCTAGTTAAGTTGTCTGCCCACATAAGGCATTAGTTTAAAGCACAGATTGAAGGAACCAGTCTTTTTCAAATGGTGAGTAACTTTAGGGAGAAATTGTGATATTGTAATAAAAACTCATTTTAATCTATCTCTCCAGAGCGTGTTTGAGCCCATTTTATTTTGGATGGAGTAACAATGCTAGAGCATTGCCACAGGCTGGAGAAAAGAGAGACAGAGTGGACAAGACAGCAAAAGTAAAACAGAGAGAGGAACAGAGAGTGAGCATGAATGATTCAATACCGTTAAGAAAACAAGTTTCCTTCTAATTATAGGTTGTTTGTAAATTGCTCAACAGACTACATTCAGATAGCTCTATCAACAATGATTTATTCCTGCCCACCTTCACCTCAAATGGGGGCACAATGGCATTTTGGAGATGAACCATTTTAAATAAAGAGATTCTTAGGTTAATGTTTTTTTATTGCAACCAAACAAAGACAAGTTATTGAGCTCCAGGTAGATATTTGAGGGCAAAAAGAGTCCAATAAGGCTGTGAGGGCATTAAATTCAATTACGGAGATGCTGCTAGAGCAGGTTTGTGACAGGAAGGTAGGCCTCTTAGTTGGTGAATGGGCATGACAATAGGTGATAGTATTTGAAATATGAGCATCATTTACAGCAGGAGCTGGTTGCAATAAGTAATTTAATAGTCTTCAAGGGAAGACACAGTCCTACAAGACACATCTTTATATCATAATTAAATCTTACCTTTTCCACTTTCTATGGTTGTCCATAAATCAGCACTGCATCTCCTTTCTGCTTCACTCTCAACTTTGAAATTTGCTATTGCCCTTACAACTACTCCTCCATCTTGGACTCACTTACTGCTGTTCTCTGTCATCACCCACACTATGTTAGCATGGATCATACAGATGCAGGTCGAAGGCAGGAATGGTTTTCGAAGCTTAGGCTTCCACCTTTGCTAATTTGAATGCTGGCTGCTGTATCTCTTTCCTATCTTGTTAGAGGCTGTATCTTCCACCGGGGAATGTTTATAGAGTAACAGGACCTTCTTTAGTACTGATCACCTCCCTCCCATCATGTGCAAGCTTGTCCTACATAAATTTAAAGCGGGTAAATATGTGACCTAGCACCATTTGCATTCAGGTCAATCTTATTTTGTACAGTGGTCCCCACACTGGTGTTAGGCCAATTAATTGCATAATCAAAGTATCCATGTTTGTTTTAGGCATGTGTTATAAAGACCTATTCCTTTTCCAATACTAATATGACAAACAACACACTCCTGGCTTGTAATAAGTGTGGACATCCTGCCATCATATTGGAAACTTAGGCACCCCTTTACTATCTTAAAAATGGGCATGGTAACATCGAATTTACTGGTAGCACTGTAAAATGATGTCATTGCCATGATTAGAGCAGATTTATAATCTTGCGATCCTCTGAATCAATGCCTGCTTTGCTACCAGAAAAATGCCATCCATTGAGATTATTAAAAGGTCAATATTGAGAACTGAATTATGGTGTAATCCTGACACTTTATAAATCATTAGACAGACCACACTTGGAATACTGTGCAGAGCTCTAGTCACCATAGTGCAGAAAGGATATCACAGCTATTGAAAGGATACAGAACAGAGCCAGCAGAATGATTAAAGGGATGGAGGTATTGGATTATGATGAGTGATTATGTAAATGAGGCATGCTTTCACTGGAAAAAAGAAGATGGAGAGATGATATGATTGGTGTTTTTAGGATACTAAAAGGATGAGATAATGTAGACCATGACAAACTGTTTCCTCCTGTCCAGAATATAAGAAACAGCTTTCACGTAAAGAGGAATAAATTCCAAACCAATCTTCAGAAATAATGGGTCAGGTTTTGCTCCAGCATGGCAATTAACATTATGTACTGTTAGTTAAACTTAAGCACGAACCTTTAAGGATTGCATAAACAAAGGAAGGCATGAGGAGGAGGGTGAATTTATTTGGGGTCTATTCAATGTCAAATTAGGTACAGAAGAGAAATAGAGGGCTGGATTTTATGCATGACAGTAGCCCTGCCCACTGGCTGAAAAGTTGGGGGGCTCGCTTCCACCAGCCCAGGAAGCCATGATCAGATTTTATGGTTGTTAGGCCTGAGGTCATGGCTTCTGCCCCCATGTGAGAGGATGACCCCCTCTGAAAGCTGCCACCCAATCAGAAGGCTTACAGTTCTCCAGTGCCAGCCTTCTCCATTGAGTGGCAGGGGGAGGGGTTGGTTGGGGTTATAATATTCTGACCATAGAGTAGGACAGGGAGAAAAAAGTGTCAGCAATGTAAATTAAACAGGTTTCTTTCAAAAGATAATACTTTTGAATAGAATACGTCAATAATTTGAGTAATGAATAAATTAATCAAGTGTTGAACTCTTTATTTTCAGGAATTGGCTGTTGGAGGCTATGCGCATTTATCATGTGGAGTGCTGCTTAGATGCTTCAATCACATATGAGCATTAAATTTGGATCTTGATCAGCCTTGTGCAGATCTGGTTCCCAGCTTACTAGTGTCTTCAGCTCTAACCTGCATGTGCTTATTTGATAGGGTGTAGAATGGGCTAAAGGCCATCATGCTCAACACTGTTGGTGCATGTGCATTGTCACCCTCCTTGGCTATGTGACCAAAGAGTCACAGTCTAAATTATATCTACCATTCTCAAGTACATGGAAAAAAACCTCTGCTACTTCAGTTGGCTACAACTTGTATTAATCAAGTTCCAGCTATGCTAATCATGCAAATTGTTATGATCCTAGGCCAGACCCCCAAGTTGTTAGTAAGATCTGATTAGGGACCAATAATGTTTTGCTTAAAGTAGACAAACTTTGAGATTGAAGACACGTGCTCAGTGAATAAAGCCACAAGATTCCATGGGTTTTGAACAAATAAAAATAAACATTACTATACAAGTCAGAAAGATAAAACAATTTAAAATATCTATCTTATACTACAATATTCAGGGTTAATATAAGATACATATGAATTAACAGGCAAACTGTGGCCAAACACATCACAGTGCACAATCAATGCCAAATGCAACCAAAACAGAGTCTACGGATTTCTCAACAATCCACCCAGACTTCAGTACCACAGCAAATCAACCAATCGCACTGAAACTCTGTGCCTCACAAGATATTCCAGTCTTCACCTTCGAAGATCTCATCTTGGAATTCTCTCCAGAAGTCACTCCAAGTCGGACGGCATCAGTGATGACTCATCTCGCAGGGTTTCAATCTTGTTTCCGGAGATTCCACTCCCCTGGATTCCTGTGTAAGCACCCAAGCACTAAATCACAGGCACAACTTCAGATCTTTGGCCAGGCCGAGCAGAACGCTGCTGCTCCACAGGTGTACCTTTGCCCCAGTGGCCTTCAGCACAGAGTCACCAACCATCAGCTGCTTTCTCAGCTTAAAGTGTGCTCACTGCAGCCCTCTTCCTGTCTGGAGCTTGCTCCTCTCTTTTTACTTAACTTAACTGGGACCTGTTTCTGTCCCCCTCTGTGCTCTCCCTGGGCCTTCCCTTTTGGACCTCTCCCTGTCCCCTGCCTGGGACTTGAGTCTTTCATGGTGCTCCCCTCTCAGTCAATTGACCCAGGTTTTCATGCTGTTTTTCTTTTTCACCTCTCTTTATGCACAGGCATGCTGGGCCTGAAGAATAAAGGTACAGATCTGTTGAATTGCACATGTGCAGCCCGCTCACCATCTGCGTATGCAGGGGAAGTCCGTGGTTTGTCGAGACTTGGGGTTCCCAAGCTCCCTGCTCGATGTTAGGGTAAGTTTTGGTTTCATAACAAAGTGACCTTATCTGACAACTTATTTGAGCCAAATAGCTTTTCATTATTCCGAAAGCAAAATGCTTACATTCTTAAATTTCAAACATCTAACTCCATCAGCTTTAGGAAAGTCTGATCATATCTGATTTGATCCAATTTGGAAAAAGTCATCTTCACACATCATCATCTAGTTTCCACACTTGTGAAAGTTCTTGACAAATACTCTGGGTCAACAGGTGGAAAGTTTTCTTTCTGGTGGCAGCAACTGATGTTGGTCCGGTGAGACCGTTTCTGAAGAGTCAGCACCTTTTATAGGGCCGTTCAACAATCCTAATATAACTGAGTTTGATGTAATCCAGTGATGAATCCTGTCCTGAAGAACTAACGTGTTGTTTACTAATTATGCACTGTTCAAAGTTGAAATCTGGAGGTCCTAGCTCCCTCCTCAAATATGAAATGCAACTTTGGCTCAGTCTCAATTTAAGATTTAAATTTCTGTTATGGATGAGTACAGTTGCACAGACACTCTACAAAGTACAAATTAGTTGGGGTCAATATTTTAGATGAGTAACAATTCATTTTCATCTGTGTAAAGCTCTGGACCAGCACCAATCCACTGCCACTCAATGGTTGTTTTAGTTCAGTTTCTTTCTTTTTTTATGAAGTTACAGCACATCGGCCAAATGGCTTGCAGTCTAAACAACTCCAAACTAGAAGTGTTGGCATGACAGTGAAACCATGTTACAGAATTATATATTCATGAATAAGAGTTTTCTATCTGTCCAATTTTCAATAGCCGGTAACTACACTTAACTGCACTCTCATCTCCTGCTCGCTCTTCCTTTCTCCTCCATGCCCCCATTCACTTGACCTCATTCCTAGACCCCTGTGGTAACCTGAGGTGTAATACACCTTTAAGAGAGCATCAGCAGATTGGCCACGCGACTGTAAGATCCAATAGCTGTGTAGTGCGGGCTACCATGTTAGTGATAGTCTAAAGTAGGGTTTGGTTGGAGCAGCACACATCATGTTAGTGATCCATTGTTTGTGTAAATAAATAGTATGTGCTTCATTTCATATTGGTCTCAACGTCTGCAGTATCTTGTAATCGACTCACCTGCCAACAGATAAGCGTGCAACCGGTTTGCGACCCCATAGTAAAACATAACAACCCCATTCACAAATCCCCATTCCTCTACCCCATTCTCCATGTCTCCTCGACAATGAACTGCACTTTCATAGACTCAGTTCCCAAGAGATTTTTAAATGTGGCAAGCTTGAGCATCTAATCTGTGCCTCTACCTGCTAAATCATGAAATCAGACCCATCCTCATCCTCCTGAACTAATTTAATAATCTTATGCTGGTAGAAAGAGCTACAAGTGCTTTTCAGTGACTTTGTGGTAGTTATTGATCATCTGGTCCAAGGTGATATTTAACAACAGGGTCGACTGCAAAGCTGTGGCTGTAAAAAGAAATGATAGCACGAAAGTACACACCAAGGAATCACCAGGATATATGAAAATGCCATGACATGAGCGTCAAGAATGAAATTGAAGATCGCAAAGGCCATGGGGATAGGAATAAGAGCAGGGGGAGGCCATTCGGCTCCTCAAGCCTGTTCTGCCATTTAACAAGATCATGGCTGACCTTCTACCACAACACCATCTTCCCACGCTATCCCTGTATCCCTTGATGTCATTGGTATCTAGAAAGTCTAGAGAATACAGGCCCAGTCTCCTCAGTCTTTCCTCATAGGACAATTGCACTATCCCATGGATTAGCCTGGTGAACCTTTGTTGTATTCCCTTTATGGCCAGTATATCCCTCCTTAGGTAAGGAGACCAAAACTGCACATAATTCTCCAGGTGTGGTCTAACCAAGGCTCTGTAAAAATGTAGCATAGCTTCCCTACTCCTGTACTCAAATCCTCTTGTAATAAAGGCTAACAAACAATTTGCCTTCCTAATTGTTTGTTGCACCTGAACGTTCACTTTCAGTGACTTGTGAACAAGGACACCTGGGTCTCTTTCGGCATCAACAATTTCTAATCTCTCCCCATTTAAGAAATACTCTACATTTCTGTTTTTCCCACCAAGGTGGATAACTTCACATTTTTCCACGTTGTATTCCATTTGTCATGTTCTTGCCCATTCACTTAATCTGTCTAAATCTCCCTGAAGCCTCTTTGCATCCTCTTTACAACACAAGTTTTGAGTCATCAGCAAACTGGAAATATTACATTTGGTCCCCACATCCAAATCATTGATATAGATTGTAAATAGCTGGAGCCCAAGCACTGATACCTGCTGCACCCTATTAGTCACAACCTGGCAACCTCATTCTTTGTTTTTAATGGTAACAGCAGGGTATTGCAAGGGAAATTGGAGGACAGAATTGACACCCTCATTCCCTCTAATGTCTGGACTGCGACAACCTTGATAAAGTCTTGAAATGGTGGCCCAGTCATTCACTCAAAATGGGCAGGTGCATCATTAACCCATGAAAATCAGCTTCCTATTCCACCAATAGGATTCTGGTGCAATTTTGAGGTGTTATTGGGTCAAGCCTCATCATTTCTATTTGCCGGGGTCGAGTTCTGGTCATAAACCAGCTGATCGCCGCCATGTTGTGGTATCGACTGGTCACTTTGACCCCTCCCCCGGACTTTGTCACAAGAATCCAGAAATTGTTAGTCGACTTCTTCTGGGACAAAAGATTGCACTGGGTCGCTGCTGAAGTTCTGAGTCTCCCACTTAGGGAGGGTGGTCAGGCGCTAGTGTGCCTACGCACACAGGTGGCGACTTTCCGCCTTCAGACCCTGCAGCGATACCTCTACGTCGAGCCTCCTCCTAGATGGTGTGCCCTGACGACGTATTTCTTCCGTCAGGTGCACAGTCTGAATTATGACGTGCAGCTCCTGTTTATAGAACAGCTGGGCCTCGGTGGCTCCTTGCAGGCGTTGCCCGTCTTTTACCAGGACCTGATCAAAGTCTGGAATGTGGTCGCCTCGTGACGCAGCTCTCCCCCGTCAGGAGTAGCGGCTATCGTCAGAGAGCCGCTGCTCAGGAATCCGCCCCTCCGTCCTTTTCAGTGGTTGGCGGAGGAGGGCTGTGGCCGCAGGGGTGACCAGGATCGGGGACCTGCTGGGTGGTGGAGGACTGGGCTGGATGCTCCCGCAGGAGTTGGCGCGACGCGCGTCTGTGAGTGTCCAGGTCGCAGCTGATGCCATCCAAGACCTGAGAACGGTCATGCTCGGACCCGACGTTATTTTGGGTCTTGAGGTGGCCCAGGTGCGCGGTGGTCTTCCGTCTGAACGTTCCCCTGTTCGGACAGAATTCCACATTGGCCCCAAGCCCTGAACCCTCCCTCGGGTGCTGGTGCCCTGCAATATGAGCCGCCGCGGGGACATGCCCTCCGTGCCTTTTGGCACGGCAAAGAGGGGCTTTTTGTACGGACTGCTGCTGCACACCTTCCATTTTCTCGCCCTTGTCCGTCGCCCGGACATGCCCTGGTGTGCCTTGTTGCCGTCCGGCGGCGGAGGCCCCCAATGGGAGGCCCTCTACGGAGGTGTCCTCCCCCTTTCTATCGGGGACCTGGGTTGGAGGGTGTTGCATGCAGCAGTCCCCTATAATAAGAGGATGCATAGGTTCACGGACTCTCAGGACATGTGCCCTTTTTGCGGTCTTGTGGAGTCCGTGGACCATGTATACGTAGGGTGTTGTAGGCTGCACTCCCTTTTTAGTTACTTGAAAAACCTTTTATTGATGTTTTGTTTGCACTTCAGCCCCACACTCCTGATCTATGGGCACCCGGTGCAGAAGGGGGTCGGGAAGGAGGAGGACCTCCTCGTGAACCTGCTCCTGGGCCTGGCCAAGTTGGCCATTAACAGGTCCAGGCAGCGGGCGATCGACGGGGGAGTCCCGCCCAATTGTTTGTCCCTCTTCCGCGGCTACGTTCGCTGCCGTATGTCCCTGGAGAGGGTGCCCGCGGTGTCTGCTGACACTCTCGAGGCCTTCCGTGCTCGGTGGGCACCGCGGGGACCGGGGTGTTTTGTTGACCCCTTTAATCACATTTTGATTTAAAGTTTGTAAGGTTCCTTTAAACTTTGTCCTTGGTTTTGCAGCTGACCTGAATTAGGGGCTGTGCCTGATTTATCCCAATTTTGTTGATTTGGTTTTCATTTAAAAGATTATCATTCCTATTTGCATTGGCTGGCCCCAAGTAGCAATCCTTAAAATGACTCCTGCAGGCTACTCAAAGACAACTAAGTTAAACTCTGATTGATATTTTTCTGCCCATGACTCTAAAAAATCTGGTCACGGTGATGCTGAGTCCTTCCCCCAGGGGTCACTTTCCCACTCCACTCCCACCCCCTCTCCCAACCTTTAACTTGCAGACAGATGAAATAGAAACATTTCAGACTGAATTAAATAATTAAAATGAATCATTAGATTTCATTATAGGCCACCAAATGAGGAAGAGACATCAGACCCAAACCTTCATAAGCAAGTATGTAGGAGATCAAATAATTGCTGTGGGGAACCTTGATTTATTGGTGTTACAATCTCGAAGGGGGAACCATAAACTAACATAACCAAATTTAACAAACAAACTTCAAGTAAAGAAATTAAAAACAAGATTTCACTTTTGTAACTTTTACTTTAATGTGAATTTGAGACCAACACAAAGTAAACTTGAATTAACAGGCACTTCAAATATGCAGGTAAATTACACTTTAAATAGTTGATACAACAAGGAAAAGTCTTACACAGCCACAAGCCACAGCATATATGACATTACATAGCTACACAGTTCCACAACATGCTGTTCTTTATTCCTGCAGGATATGTCAGGTTCTTATCCAACAATAGCTTTCACTTCCAAGTTGTCAGTTCTTATCCAACAATAGCTTTCACTTCCAAGTTTCAAGGGTACGATTATCATGAGCAAGGCACACTTCTACAAACTTTCTCTTCCTCGAGTCATGACTATATTGATGGTGTAGCTTTCCAGAATTATTTTTCAACTGACCAACCAATAACACTCATTTCACAGTTTGGCCAGGCCTGGGAAAACACCCAGCTCTTTGTGTCTCTGAGCTGTTCATGCAGCTTTCCAGCTTTTGGATCTTTTTAGCCAGCACACAGTGACTCAAAGAGCTCCTGTCTCTTTTTCTGCCTAAAAGAAAAACTGACCTTCTTCTGAAAGAGATTTGCTTCTTCTCCTCACATAAGTTCAGGGTGTCTGTTTTTCTCTGTCTGCCTGCTTTCTTCTTGTGTCTGTATCTGTGCACCCTTCAGCTCCTCTGTTTTATTTTTATTCATTTACGGGACGTGGGCTTCGCTCGCTGGGCCAGCATTTACTGCCCATCCCTAACTGCCCTTGAGAAGGTGGTGGTGAGCTACCTTCTTAAACCACTGCAGTCCATGTGGTGTAGCCACACCCACAGTGCTGTTAGGAAGGGAGTTCCAGGATTTTGACCAAGTAACAGTGAAGTAACAACAATATATTTCCAAGTCGGGATGGTGAGTGGCTTGGAGGGAAACTTCCAGGTGGCGTGTTCCCATCTATCTGTTGCCCTTGTCCTTCTAGATGGTAGTGGTCGTGGGTTTGGAAGGTGCTGCCTGATGAGTTTCTGCAGTGCATCTTGTAGATGGTACACACTGCTGCTACTGTTGTCGGTGATGGAAGGAGTGAATGTTTGTGGAAGGGGTGCCAATCAAGTGGGTTGCTTTGTTCTGTATGGTGTCAAACTTCTTGAGTGTTGTGGGAGCTGCGATCATCCAGACAAGTGGGGAGTATTTCAACACACTCCTGACTTGTGCCTTGTAGATGGTGGACAGGCTTTGGGGAGACAGGAGGTGAGTTACTCACTGCAGAATTCCTAGCCTCGGACCTGTTCTTGTAGTCACAGTATTTATATGGCTAGCCTAGTTCAGTGTCTGGTCAATAATAATCCCCAGGATGTTAATAGTGGGGGATTCAGCAATGCTAATGCTATTGAACGTCAAGGGCGATGATTGGATTCTCTCTTGTTGGGGATGGTCATTGCCTGGCACTTGTGTGGCATGTATCTTACTAGCCACTTGTAATCCCAAGCCTGAATATTGTCCAGGTCTTGCTGCATTTGGACGTGGACTGCTTCAGTATCTGAGGAGTTGTGAATGGTGCTGAACATTGTGCAATCATCAGCAAACATCCCGACTTCTGGCTTTATGACGGAAGGAAGGTCATTGATGAAGCAGCTGAAGATGGTTGGGCCTAGGACACTACCCTGAGGAACTCCTGCAGTGATGTCCTGGAACTGAGATGATTGACCTCCAACAACCACAACCATCTTCCTTTGTGCTAGGTATAGCTCTAACTAGCCGAGAGTTTTCCCCCTGATTCCAAATAACTCCAGTTTTGCTAGGGCTTCTTAATGCCACATTCTGTCAAATGGTGCATTGATGTCAAGGGCAGTCACTCTCCCTTCAACGTTGGAGTTCAGCTCTTTTGTCCATGTTTGAACCAAGGCTGCAATGAGGTCACAAGCTGAGTGATCTTGGTCAAACCCAGACTGAGCATCAGTGAGCAGGTTACTCCCTGCAAGTACTGCTTGGTAGCACTGTTGATGACCCCTTCCATCACTTTACTGATGATGGAGAGTAGACTGATGGGACGGTAATTGGCCGGGTTGGATTTGTCCTGCTTTTTGTGTACAGGACACACCTGGGAAATTTTCCACATAGCCAGGTAGATGCCAGTGTTGTAGCTGTACTGGAACAGCTTGGCTAGGGGCACGGCAAGTTCTGAAGCACAAGTCTTCAGTAATATTGCCAGAATATTGTCAGGGCCCATTGCTTTTGCCCTATCCAGTGCCTTCAGCCATTTCTTGATATCACATGGAGGGAATCGAATTGGCTGAAGACTGGCACCTGTGATGTTGAGGACCTCTGGAGGAGGCCGAGATAGACCATCCACTCAACACTTCTAACTGAAGATTGTTGCAAATGCTTCAGTCTTATCTTTTGTACTGATGTCCTGGTCTCCCCCATTATTGATGATGGGGATATTTGTGAAGCCTCCTCCTCCAGTGATTCGTTTAATTGTCCACCACCATTCACAACTGGATGTGGCAGTACTGCAGAGTTAATATCTGATCCATTGGTTGTGGAATCGCTTAGCTCTGTCTATCACTTGCTGCTTATGCTGTTTAGCATGCAAGTAGTCCTGTGTTATAGCTTCACCTGGTTGACACCTCATTTTTAGGTATGCTGCTCCTGCTGGCATGCCCTCCTACACTCTTCACTGACCAAGGGTTGATCACGTGGCTTGGTGGTAATGGTAGAGTGGGGATATGCCTGGCTATGAGGTTACAGATTGTATTTGAATACAATTCTGCTGCTGCTGATGGCCTTATGGATGCTCAGTCTTGAGTTGCTAGATCTGTTCGAAATCTATCCTATTTAGCACAGTGGTACTGCCACACAACACAATGGAGGGTATCCTCAATGTGAAGACGGGACTTCATCTCCACAAGGACTGTGCAGTTGTCATTCCTACCGATACTGTCATGGACAGATGCATCTGCGGCAGACAGGTGGGTGAGGATGAGGATGATATGTTTTCCCAATTGTTGGTTCCTTCACCACCTGCTGCAGACCCAGTCTAGCAGCTATGTTCTTTAGGACTCAGCCAGCTGGGACTGTGGTGGTGCTACCGAGCCACTCTTGATGATGGACATTGAAGTCGCCCACCCAGTTTACATTCTGCACCCTTGCCACCCTCAGTGCTTCCTCTAAGTGGTGTTCAAGATGGAAAGAGCACTAATTCATCAGCTAAGGGAGGGCTGTACTTGATAGTCAGTGGGAGGTTTCCTTGCCCATGTTTGACCTGATGCCATGAGGCTTCATCGGGTCCAGAGATGATGTTAAGGACTCCCTTGGCTACTCCCCCTGACTGTATACTACTGTGTTACCACCCCTGCTGGGTTTGTCCTGCCGGTGGGATAGGACATACCCAGGGATGGTGATGGTGGTGTCTGGAACATGATCTGTAAGGCATGATTCCATGACTATGGCCATGTCAGGCTGTTGCTTGACTAGTCTGTGAGATAGCTCTACCAATTTTGGCACAAGCCCCCAGATGTTAGTAAGGAGGACTTTGCAGGGTCAACAGGGCTGAATTTATCACTGTCATTTGGTACAACTGATACAACTTGCTAGGCCATTTCAGAGGACATTTAAGAGTCAAGCACATTACTGCATATCTGGAGTCACATGTAGGCCAGACCAGGTGAGGATGGCAAGTTTCCTTCCCTAAAGGACATTGGTGAGCTAGATGGGTTTTTACGACAATCAACAATGGTTTCATGGTCATTATTCAACTTTTAATTGCAGATTTCTTTGTTGAATTCAAATTCCACCATCTGCTGTGATGGGATTCGCACCTGGATCCCCAGACCATTACGCTTGGTCTCTCGATTACTAGTCCAGTGGCAATACCACTGTGCCACCGCCTCCCCCTTTCTGTTAACAACTCTCCTTTGTGTCTGCCAGAAACAATGGCTTCTTTCTTAACTTCCTTCCTGTTGGTACTGCTTCCAAGTCAAGGGTTACCAGGTCACATGGACTAGTATTTTTTATTATCCAAGAAAATTACAACTGATCCCTTTACAATTGATGCAAACTCTTAAAGTCCTTTTTTAAACAATTTTTTAAAAAAACACAAATTCCACAGACCTTGTAAAGAAATTATAAATTTTCCTTCGTATACTGCTTCCAGGTCAAAAGTCATCACACCAGGGATAAATTTATAGTAACAAGAAGGAAAACATGTTTATAGATAAAATAACACACTGTTGCAGGTCCGAAATGATTAAGGAAACTGCAACAGGAGGGGTAATATTAAACCTGATATTGTGTAGTAACCAAGCAATGAACAAAAAAGATCTGCAGTCACTAACTCCTCACTTCCACCTTGAACAGCTGATCCCAACAGCTGCTGCACCTATTATAAAGATCTTACAGAAGGCTAATAATGTCATCTGTAGAAAATAGGACTAATTTTCCTGCGGACTCTCACTCTCTTATCGGCTTTTCCAGTCACTTTCATTGCCAGCTTTGCCTAATGTAGTTTCAATAAAGGAAGAATCTGACAGACTGTAATTGAAGTGACCTTGAAACTCTTGTGAAAGAGATGAGAACAGGCATATATCATAGTCGTACTGTCTTATTAAAACTGTTGTCAAATGAAGATTAATCTGCCCACTCTGATTCTAGCAATATTTGTTTTCAGTGATTCGGTGCAAATTGTTGATTCAATGGAGTACTTAGTGGACATATATAGTGGTGTCATTAGCAAAAGAATATTTCCATCACTTTTCATAACATCCACCAAGTTATTAAGTGCACGACAAGTTTATCCTGAAGGTAAATTAAATGCAAGCTAGCAAGTTGCTTGATTGAGTGCAATGACTTCTAGAAAGCTCAATCTGTAATGACAACTAAGCTATTAAATTACCCAGAATCAAATTGTTGATAGAGATATAAAACTAGATTGATTTGGTTGGTTGAATTCCATGTCTATATTTTCCTCCTCATATAAACCACTATGAAAGAGGTGCAGCATGTACACTGGTGAGCAAATCTGTTCAAGGTTTCACAGATTCCCTAAAAACTGCCTTACTATTGACCAAAGGAATTTGGTTTCATATCACAAGAATTGATATGGAAAGACTGAGAGTGAAACATTTTTCCAAGGATTAATTGCTTAAATGTCAAAAAATTTTCTTTGTACTTGTTTTGCATAGCAGTTGATGCCTTCCTCAAATTAGAAATAATTCGAAGAAAACATTGTCCCGCAACACCTGACAGAAATTTCTGAACAGCAATGTTATGTGATATGGGCCCAGAACTTGCGTGGAGTGGCAATCACAGTCAGATTGCCACCCTGCTCCTTTTCACTTATCTAGGTCAGGAGCTGTGCATCTCTGGGCCTATCCTCCAACCCTGGGCCTGGTGAGAAATGCACAGTGCAGCAGCTCCAAACTATTTCCAATGCAGGGCAGCAGCATTGGTGAAAGTGAAGCCACGCCCCTTTTTTACGGTACTGCCTGTCGTAACGCAGGGAGGTTTAAAGGTTCCGGCCACTTTGAGAAGCCAAATGAGTGTGTAAGGTAAGTGGGTGAGGGGTTAGGGTTGGGTGGTGTTGGGTGGTCATGGGGGTTGTTGAGCACGGTTGAGCGAGTTGCTACGACCAGTTCTGAGCAAGTTTTCCACATACATGGCGAAGGATTCCTTCACCTTTACGAAGGATTTGCACAGTGATAGCAATGTCATGTGACGTTGTTAGCCTATTCACCAACGTCCCACTTAAGGAAGCCATAGACATTTGCACTGCAGCACTATATCATGGTGATCTAGACATGCCACCATTGTCTGAATCTGTATTCATTGAACTTAGGAATTCAGCAATTCGCGCAATTGAGTTGTTTTAACACCATGTATGCCGAAATAGATGGTGTTGCCACAGGATCCCTCTTGGCTCAGCTCCCACCCACATCCTCGTCGGTTTCCACAAGAAACGTGTCTTCGATGGAATGACAACGAACCTCCTATCCTTTGTATATTTCCAATATATGGATGATATATTTGCTATATTTGAATCCACAGCAGCGTATAATTATTTCCTTACACACCTTAATGAGCCCCATCCTGTGCTCAAATTCACCTTCAAAATGGAGCAGTCAAAAGACCTCTCTTTCCTTGATATGCTCGTTGAGAATTCTGCTAGTGAGTTCTCTACTACTGTCTACCACAAGCCTACCTTCACTGGTCGATATACGCATTGGCATTCTTACAGTTCCAGATTGGCCCTATCGGCAAGCTTGTAAATAGAGCCAGAGTCATTTGCTTATTGTGCAAGCTTGATGCCGAAATAGCGCACATCAAAGCCATCCTGCGGGATAATGGCTGCCCTGATCAGATCATTGCTACAGTAGATCCTGCAAACTCATTAATGGGTCTAAGTCTGTCACATTCAGTCCTGGAAAGTTTCCTCAGATTGCTCTGAAAGGGAAAGGTATCTCAAAAATTTGAGCAACAGGTGAAACTAGCTGTTTCATGCTGCTACTGTGCAGTAGCAGCACACGTGGTAATCTCTACTAGCAGGATGCTGCCATGAAGCCAAAAAGATGTCCTGCTTATCACAAAAATGAATAGCGTGGTATATGAATTTCATTACCGGTGTGATGCCAGATATGTAGGCCGTACATCCCAATGACTGGTGGATCACATCTAACAGCATGTTTCTTTCACTGTTCGCAACAGGCAAAGTACTGACTGTACTCAACCAGCCTGTGCATGCAAAACTCAAAACATAACATAGGGCGGAATTTTCTGTGCTCGCTGGTGTCGGGCGTCATGGCAGGTGTGAGCGGGAAGAACAAAAATCGGTTTCACAACATCGTGAAACCCAGTTTGCAATCGTCCGCTCTGCCCGTCAATGGCGAGCCGTTTTGTCCCGCCATTGGACTTCAGGAACTCCATTGTAATACGTCTGCATATCACTATAAGCCCAGCTCACTGAAATCAGTCCCCCATGCTGGATCATCTGGGCACACCAGTGTGATTGCACGCCAATGTGTTTCACAACTGAACATAAGCGATGTGCACCTGGTGAGCTGCACTTCACTCGGGACTTCGAGGTTTGTTTGCCCACTTTGCTTCACGCAGCACTCATAGTCAGCAGCACCAGAATTCGCAGGCAGCACCACATCACTTTTAGGAGCGTTCACGGGCAGGTCTCCACCTACCAGACCAGTCGTAAGGCAGGAGTGGCTTTTCAATGGCTACAGGGCTAGAGCTTGCTTGGGGAAGGGGGTGAAGTGGCCTCAGGCAAGGGAAGAGGTGGCAGGGCAAGGGCTATACTGGGGAAGGAGAGTATCCCAGGGTGTGAGTGGGAACACATGTTGATCTGTGTAAGTGGCCTCAACAAGGTGAGGGCTGAGGAGGCAGTCTTCAAAGGAGATGAGTCCAGATGGATATGTGAGGGTGTGTGTGAGTGCTGATATCTCTCGAGCTGGCAGTGAGTGAGATGCCAGTGAGTGTGTGATGGGCTTGTGAGTATGTGAGCTTAGAGTGATGAAATGGTTGCCTTACCTTGGCGGCACAGATGAGATAATTCATCCTCTTTCTGCACTGGATGGCCAACCTCTTCTGTGCAGCGATAGCACTGACCACCACTGCTACCACCTCCTAAGCCAGAGTGGTGACACTGATGGGTCTCCTGCGGCCAGAGTATGGGTACAGGGCATCACAGCAGGATCCAATGGTGTGCAGAAGGTGTCCCTGGGATGCATCACTGATTCAGAGGGCCACAGTCGTCTTGCCTTTTGGGGCCATGTCTTCTGTGCAGCAGTCCTGGACTGGAAGCACTGAGAGGTGTGGGCATGGCTGCACTTTAAATTTGGCAACTGGCATGAGTAAGTGGTGAGGTGATGGCATGGCAGGTGATTCGGAGGCTACCCGCCAGTGAAATGGCATGTTTCCTGGGATTGGGAAATATGGAGCGAAAACATACCATTGCGGTCAACAAGTAAAACGCCCTTTCTTATGCTCACTATCGCACTTAGTGCAAATCTGGGATGTTTCCACCCATGGTGTCCAATATTAGATGTGATTCTGTGATTAGACAACACTTGCTAATCAATCCTGATTGTGCTCAGAATTGCATAGACAACCAATTTATGATTATCAGTTGGGCTCTCAGTATTTAACTTACGCAAACTAGAAGCTACATACATTCACACACAGGGCCCTGCCTTGTAAACAGAAAGAGCATGTCCACACATTGTGCCTTTTTCAACTAAACAATAGCTATGGTTCATTCCCCATAGCAATCCCTTGAGCAATCAGAATTGATTTGCCTAGTTTAAATTTAAATAAAAGCATGGCAGTTAATTGTTCCCTGGTGCATTCTTCATGGCAATGCCTCTACCAATCAGAATCCACTTGCCAACCAATCAGCACTCTCTTCTTATGCAGTATGAATTGTTGTCCCCTTTAGAATTGATATTCTTGTGAATCTATCCTGATGAATACAAGGAAAAAGCTTTGACAGCATGGCTCCTTTTTCAGCAATACTCAAGTTCTGTACTATCAAATGAACATTAACTCTGTTTCTCTCTCCACAGGTGTTTCCAGACCTGCTGAATATTTCCAGCATTTTCTGTTTTGATTTCAGATTTCCATCATCCATGCTATTTCACTTTTTAAATGCAGCAAGTTTCCTTCTTTCTTTAATTATCCTCTTCCATTTCTTATGTGCCCTTCACTCTCATCTGATTGCATGTCATGAATTCCTCCACTCCTACTTTTAGATAGCTGAGCCTTATGTGAAGAGCGAGATTCTAGTGCATTTTTGATGCAGAACAAACCTACTGGGGAAGATTAACACAGATGCCTAGACAGCCTATACTCCAGGGCTCCTGATAGTTCCATGTAAACTTGTCATTTTGTGCTATGATTTGTTTCATTATTAAACATTTTGTGGGTCTATTTATTTATATATTTTATGAAATACTTATGTTTTGATAGACCTGGGAGGGATTTTGAACAAAGTTGCAGAGGAGAGCTAAATGTTCTTGAAGCCCAGGACCCCAACAATTATGAAGTCTCTAATCTGAGTTTAACAAAGTACATATGTTACAAGCTTCTGCCAGGAACAGACATAAATTACCTTGTCAGCCAGGTAACTTGTCTTTATCTTGTTCTGCAATGTACTGCAAAAACCGACTGACTCACAAAGACGTGCGTTTTAACACAAAATGTCATCTCATGTAATTACTGATCATGTCTCAATTTTGCACTTGCTATGGCTTCACATCTTTATGACAGACCTTTAACTCACCCCCTTTAACCCATGCCTGATGACCTCTTTGGAGTGTTCACATGTTCAAAGCAGAGTCAAAGAGGGGAGATTTTGAACTTAGCAACTAGCCCTAAAACTGGTGGTGTTAGTGGGGCCATTTTTTATTTTGATTGATGGTGTAAAACAGGTAAGACCAATTTAGCTGACTGTTATCCATTGACTTTGATGAAAATCAGGGGAAGTGTATAATGGGCAGCTGGGTTGATATTGCTTGTTTTACACCATCACTCTAAATCAAGATTACTCCACAGTTGTGGAACTGCCTATCATTACAGAACCCACCTAACATTTATACCCATTGAAGTCAATGGAAATGAAATCTGGCAGTTCCTATTACTGGTAGCTGGGTCACCCCTAGAACTACTAGCCTTGAAAATGCTTGATGCTATCCTGGCTGTTATGTAAAGTTAGGGGTCTAGGAGATAGCTAATTAGCATTTCTACCTGGATACAAGGCCCATGTGACTCATGTTGCCATAGAGATGGGCTTTGAGAGGAGAAGAGTCCAGTGCAAACCATTGTAGCATCAGCTTACAGGTTTCTTAATATATCTCTGAACTTCACAGATCAGTCTGCAAAAATCTGAGAAAGAGAGAGAGAGAGAAAAGAGAGATGGAGGCATCCAGTCTCTATTTTTCACCATGCAGAATGTGGGATCTTGCACTCGGATTGAAGAGACCAAATTCATGAGGATTCGCATGCAGTTTGGTCTCCCTCCCTAAGAAAGGCTATACTTGCTATAGAGGGAGTGTAGCAAAGGTGCACTAGGCTGCTGCTGGGGATGGCAGGTCTATCATATAAAGAGAGATTGGTTCGACTGGGCCTGTATTCACTGGAGTTTAGAAGAATGAGATGGGATGTGATTGAAACGTATAAAATTCTAACAGGGCTAGACAGACTGGAATCAGGGAGGATGTTTCCCCTGGTTGGGGAGCCTAGAGCCAGGAGCCACAGTCTCAGGATACTGGACAGGCCATTTGGGGCTGAGATGAGGAAAGGTTTCTTCACTCACACTTCACTTCACCACAGAAGGCTGTGAAGGCCTGGTCACTGAATATATTCAAGAAAGAAATTGATAAATTTTTGGATATTAGGGGCATCAAGGGGTATGGAGAGAAAGTGGAAATGTAGCATTGAAATAGAGGATCAGCCATGGTCATATTGAATGGCGGAACAGGCTCAAAGGGCCGAATGGCCTGCTCTTGTTCCTAGTTTCTATGTTTCTAAATGAGGCTGGAAGATTCGCCTGGCTTTGGCTAGAGGGATGATACTCCAGGGTAACACTCACTCTTAAAGTCAGTTCAGGGATTAGGTGCGACCCAGCTGGAAAAGGGACAAGGAAGCAAGTCCTCAGCAGTTGAGAATAACTTTGGACTGTTTCCTGGAGAATGAAGTGTCCACTTAAGGACAAAACAAAGTGTAACAGTGGAGGGGGTTTTTCGGTCATTTTAAAAATTAAATGGGGGAAAGTTTCAATAGTTCAGAGTATAAGTTACCTACTGAATAGTGTTCATACAATGTTGTTTTTAGTTTGTTTATCAGCAAAAGTTTGAAAACTTGAAATCCTGTTGTGTGATCTTTTCAGTTGGTCACTGGAATTCAAATAGCTCTTTAAAAGCTAACGGTTTTTTATGGGCATCATAATTTGATCACTAGAAAAAAAAGTCTTACATTCTTTAATTACAGGACTTTTCAACAGATGGAATGGCAGTCTGCAATACTTTCTGCTGGAGATCACAACAATTTATTCCATCATACAGGTACGTCTTTGGAGATATAAATGAAAGGCTGCTTGGATACCAAGCACATGGTGTTCAAACATGTCAACTAGTACATCAAGTCATTTCAGATCAGAGGATCAGTGTCAGATATTACTTCCACCCACTGAACACATCTGATCCATAGTAGGGGATCAGTGGAATTATAACATAAACAAAGCACGAGTTCAGTTTTGTTTAACATCAGGCAGGGGAACTTGTTTAACATCAGACAGGGGTATAAAGCAACCATCTAAAGAGGAAGCAGCAGAAAGAAGTTTCAAATGAAACTTGCTGGGTTTTTGATTTAGCTATCAGCACCTATCTGCTTGGGTGGAAGTAAAAATACTACAGCACTATTCAAAGAAGAACAAAGGCAATCCCTTGGTGTCTGGGCCAATATTCAAGTCTCAACCAACATCATTAAAACAAGTTAACTGGTAATTTATGTTCCAATTTTAGGAACTTCGGGGTGTGAAAATTGGCTGCTGCAAACGCTTACATTATGACAGTGACTGCTCTTCAAAGGTGCATCATTGACTATGGAACACTTTGGGACATCATGAGGACATGAAAAGTGCTAAATAGATGCAGGTTCTTTCTTCTTTCTATGAGAGATGCCTGCACATGTCTTCTGTTTTGAAATTTGAAAATGAAGCAAACTGCCTTCTTAAAGAAAATGTTTGTATTTGTAAACAAAAAAACACTGCAAAAACTCAGCAGGTCTGGCACCAACTGTAGAGAGAGAAACAGCGTCTGGATGACTCTTCATCAGAGCTCTGAAGAAGAGTCATGTGAACTCAAAACATTAACTCTGTTTCTCTCTCCACAGATGCCGCCAGACCCGCTGAGTTTTGTTTGCATTTTCTGTTTTTATCTTAGATTTGCAGCATCTACAGTATTTTGTTTTTATTTATTATTTCATATCAACGTGTCCTCAGAAGCTCTCAAAATACTTTATAACAATGGCCTGAATTGTGCGCTCGTCACGCATGTGCGACTGGTGGGCCTGAAAGCGGACGTGATACGCACTTTGAGTTGCAATCGCAACTGGCATGCGGTTTCATGCTGGCTGGCCAATTAACTGGCGGCCAGTGTCAAACACGCGCTGAGAGAGGCTCAGCACTGCCGGGGGCATGGAGGGTGTGGGAAGAGGGTGAGGACCGAGACAACTGAGGTTGCAGGCAGGCAGTTTAAAACGAGTTCCCTAAAGGCTGGCAACTGCTGTGGAGCTGCTTCAGGAAGCTGCAGCCTTGCTCAAAGGATGTTTGTGCACAAAAAATGTCACAAAGTATCTCTAATGCAACTACAAACAACTGACAGCAGTACTCATAACTCCTCAAACTCCAAACATCTTCTGAGCATTTTATCCTGCCCTCGATCGAGAATGATGGAAAATCATGAAGACCGCCTGGCCAATTGGCCCATGCACCAAGCGTAAAAGTGCACAGGCCAATAAAAATCCCAATCAATTGGGGTTTTAATTGGCTTAATTAGAGCTTTGATTGTTGGCTGGTGTGCTTCCGACTCCTGCATGCACCCGCCGACCATGATATGGTGAGGCATTACAATGACTTAGGGACATTTGCCCAATGTTTTCTCGCGTGATTTGCACTAGTGTGGGTTGGCTGCCCATCTGATCATGGCACGTAAAATTCCGGCCAATGAATTAATCATGATTTAAACAGCAACACTGAATTTTCGGGTGTTCAATACTTACAATGAAGTATAAATAATAATAATGATAATGAAATCAAGTTAAAATCAATGTTAAAAAGTCTTAACAACATCCTGCTGTTTCATTGCTTTGATACAGATATTACTTTCTGCTTCATTATAGCTCAGTACCACAAGCTGACAGATGCATTCTGGCAGGACAGTTCTCTAGTCCTATCATCTTCTGAAAATGCTCAATAGCATCTACTTTCAATTAAGACTCTATTGTACTTTCGATATATGTTAGGGTAACTTCCTCATTGGGAGTTCTAGTTATACATATTTTCGTTGATCCATAAAAAAATATTTTATAACCTACATCATGAATGTTAATGCACAGTAAGCTGCTTTACAACAATAAATTCTTTTCAATATACCCTTATGCTTCAAGTGTAATGAAATCCATTTTAATGGAGATAGAACAGTTTCCTTCCAATAACGTTTTCAAAAGCAGCACCTGTTTTATTGAAAACATTAATCTGTCTAATTGTTCATGGAAGGTAATTGTTCTGTTTATTGTTTGGAACTCAATTTCTATTGCACTATTTAAAGAAAAATAGGAGAGTTCTTTCAGTGCCCCAGTCAACATTTATCCTACAAACAACGCCACAGCTTATCTGGTCATTGATCTCATTGCTTTACGTAAGTCCTTGCTGTGTATAAACTGACTGTCACTACAGTTCAAAACCTATTTGTGTTGGCCCATATGCTCCATAGGAGGAAAAGCCAATATTTTGTATTGGAGTGATGGCCCCTTTAAGAACTAGTCTCTGGGATTTCTGAGAAAGTATTTGGCTCCCAGTGAATGATCATATGACTAGGTTGCCTGAGGATAAACAATACACGGGAGAAAAGATCAACTTAAATTATAGGGGTAAAAGCAAAAAACTGCGGATGCTGGAAATCCAAAACAAAAATAAAAATACCTGGAAAAACTCAGCAGGTCTGGCAGCATCTGCGGAGAGGAACACAATTAATATTTTGAGTCCATATGACTCTTCAACAAAACTGAGTAAAAATAGAAAAGAGGTGAAATATAAGCTGGTTTAAGGGGGGGTGCAGGTAGAGCTGGATAGAAGGCCAATGATAGGTGGAGATAGTCAAAAGATGTCATAGACAAAAGGACAAAGAGGTGTTGAAGATGGTGATATTATCTAAGGAATGTGCTAATTAAGGGTAGAAAGCAGGATATGCAAGGTACAGATAACCCTAGTGGGGGTGGGTGGGGTGAAGGGAAGGGATAGAAATAGGCTAAAAGGTAGAGATGAAACAATGGATGGAAAAGCATTTAAAAACAATGGAAATAGGTGGGAAAAGAAAAATCTATATAAATTATTGGAAAAAAGGGGGGATCAGAAAGGGGGTGGGGATGGAGGAGAGAGTTCATGATCTAAAATTGTTGAACTCAATATTCCGGAAGGCTGTAAAATGCCTAGTCGGAAGATGAGGTGCTGTTCCTCCAGTTTGTGTTGAGCGGTGAGAGTGAGTGTCCTTGACATCAAGGCAGCATTTGACGTGTGTGGCATCAAGGAACCCTAGCAAAACTGAAGTCAATGCGAATCGGGGGGAAACTCTCTACTGGTTGGAGTCATACCTAGCACAAAGGAAGAAGGCTGTGGTTGTTGGAGGTCGGTCATCTCAGTTCCAGGACATCACTGTTGAAGTTCCTCAGGGTAGTGTCCTAGGCCCAACCATCTTTAACTGCTTCATCAATGACCTTCCTTCCATCATAAGGCCAGAAGTGGAGATGGTCGGTGATGATTGCACAATGTTCAGCACCATTCGTGACTCCTCAGATAGTGAAGCAGTCCATGTACAAATGCAGCAAGACCTGGACAATATCCAGGCTTAGACTGACAAGTAGCAAGTAACATTTGCGCCACACAAGTGCCAGACAATGATCATCTCCAACAAGAGAGAATCTAACCATCACCACTTGAAATTCAATGGCATTACCAGCTCTGAATCCCTGCACAGCCACCCCCCCACCCCGCCCCCCATCCACCCCCACTATCAACATCCTGGGGGTTACCATTGACTAGAACTTGAACTGCACTAGCCATGTAAGTACTGTGGCTACAAGAGCAGGTTAGAGGCTAGGCATCCTGTGACAAATAATTTACCTCTGACTCCCCAGAGCCTGTCCACCATCTACAAGGCACCAGTCAGGAGTGTGATGGAATACTCTCCACTTGCCTGGATGAGTGCAGCTCCAGCAACACTCAAGAAGATTGACACCATCCAGGACAAAGCAGCACACTTGTTTGGCACCCCATCAACAAACATTCACTCCCTCCACCACCATTGCACAATATTAGCAGTGTGTACCATCTACAAGATGCACTGCAGGAACTCACCAAGGCTCCTTAGATAGCACGTTCCAAACACGGGACCACCACCATCTAGAAAGACAAGGGCAGTAGACACATGGGAACACTACCACCTGGAAGTTCCTCTCTGAGCCACTCACCATCCTGACTTGGAAATATATCACCGTTCCTTCACTGTCACTGGTTCAAAATCCTGGAACTCCCTCCCTAACAGCTCTGTGGGTGTACCTACACCACATAGACTGCAGTGATTCAAAAAGGCAGCTCACCACCACCTTTGCCAAGTCAATTAGGATGGGCAAAAAATGTTGGCCTAGCCAGCAATGCCCAGATCCATGAATGAATAAAACGAAGCAAGAACTTAAGTGCTCCTACCTTTACCTGTTTCCTCCACTTCCATCTGATTTAAATGTTGCAATAAAATGAGATGTTCTACATGGCTATACAGTGCTCTGTAATATATTCATGCTTTATGCATGTCATTAACTCATTTTGGAAAGCAAATTTGAGGGGAAAAGTTGGACACAGGTTTCATTTGTTAAAAGGATGTGGGCATTGCCCATCCGTAGTTGCCATTGTGATGGTGGTGCTGAACTGCCTTCTTGAACTACTGCAGTCTGTGTGGTTAAGGCAGTGCCGGTAGGTAAGGAAATCTTGGATTTTAACTCAGCAACAGTGAAGGAACAATGATATATTTCCCAGTAAGGATAGTGTGTGACTTGGAGGAGAATGACCTTAGGTTTACAGAGGGTAGCACGTGGGAGGCTGGCCAGGAGTGTACTAAAATCATCATGTTTAGAAGTAACAAAGGCATGAATGAGGGTTTCAGCAGCAGATGATCTGAGACCAGAACGGAGTCAGGCAATGTTACAGAGAATTTACTAGTTGTGAAATGCTTTGGGGTGTCCCGAGAATAAAGGCATTAAATATTAACTTGTTTATTCCTTTCCCCCTTTTCGAGCAGAGGGGTTACATTGACAACCCCCCCAACTATTGTAGCACAACATCCAATGTCTGAGAATGCCTGAAAGGTTGTTAGAGCCACTGTTATTTCCTCTCTGATTGCCCTCAAAGTCCTAGGATGCACATCAGATGTTCAAATCATGAGAAACAAATGGCTTGATATTGGGCTATGCGAACGTTAGTGTGAGAATACTTAACATGTGGAATTGCTTTGTCAAATTATTTTAAAATGCGTATGTTAACAGCTCCATTAAAATAATAACAAAGGGAGTCTATTTCAAGGTACTTCTACATTAAGAGAAATGTGATGAGGAGCCTGTAATATAATAGAGTGGTTGCTGAGCTGTTGCTGTGCTGTGAAGTTCTGAATGCTGGGGAGGGAGGATGTCTTATGAGATGTCCTGGTAAATCTTGATTGACAGTCTGTAGCACAGCCTAAGGTATAAATGGAGATGTAGAGTGCTCTATCCATTCTGTGCTCTGATTTTGAGCAACTCTGCTCTGCTCTGTTTCCATCCCCAGCAGAAAATGGCTAATACCAGTACAGGCAACTGGGTAGTGCTTTGTAACAAGGTTACTGGCTAGTCTGGAAAGTGACTGATTGAGAAGAGTAGATGTTTGATCCTATTAGTTGGAAAACTTATTGTATATAAAATTTTAGAATTGTTTGATTTCATGCTTTATTTCATTGAATCCTTTTTCTACTGTTGCTGTGATTTAAACTGCTTTTATCTTCCTAAATAGTTTCTAGTGGTATCCAAACTGGGTAATGAGAAAGGGGTCCAGCTGTGTCAGAAGGCCATGAGCCCTTGTTATAAATTTATCAATCAACCTATTTGTTTTCTCCATTATGGCCTTCATCAAGTCTTTTTCTTCTGACATTCCATATCTCACATGATGAATTTTCCAGATACCAAAATCTAACGCTCAATTGAGGATGCAACATTCAAACAAATAAATAAGGAAAATTGAATAATTCCATCAAAAAAAACGCCTGTGCTGATTTTTGTGTTTAGATTAGAAAAAAGATCAGAATCCAGCAGAAAGAAAAATGCTTCGGTTGGTGCTGATTGGACTTTAAATTTGCTCACTTTGCTGAGATGCAGAGTGAATATTTTCGTGTGGTCCAAATGTTAGATTCCCAATTACTCTTGAGGACCTGAGTTAAATTGCAATATGGTGAACATCCCTGATTTAAAAATTTTAGTTCAGGAAAATATCTGGTAGGGTAAAGACTGGATTGTATCAGAGTGCCATAACAAATCATCTCTGGCTTGACAACAACAATAACTTGAATTTATATCGCACCTTTAATGTAATAAAATATTCCAAGTTGTTTCACAGGAGCAATATTAAACAATAACTGACAGCAAGGCACAAAAGGGGATATTAGAGCAGGTTACCAAAGGTTTGGTGAAAGGGGTCAGTTTTAAGGAGAATTTTAGAGGAGAGGTAGAGAGGCAAAGAATTTAGGGAGGATTTCCAAAGCTTGACGCCCAGGAAACTGAAGATACAGCCACCAATGGCGAATTGAATAAAGTGGGGCAAGAAATCAGAATTAGAGCAGGATACATATCTTGAAGGCCTGCAAGGCTGGAGGAGCATAGAGAGATAGGGAGGGTGGGGCCATTGAGAGATTTGACATTGAGTCAGGACAAAACTCAGGCGTTTCCAGTCCAATCAACACTTGCAAGTCCTCCCACCAGCATTGCAGTATTCACAAAGGGACATTTCTCAATCAGGATGCCAGATTCTGCCATCACTAGCCTGGGTATGCCCTATCTCTTGCTAATTATTGTCTTCAGGGAAAAATGCCAATTGGATGACGGACGGAATTTTCCAAGCCCGCTGGCGGTGGGCGTGATAGGTAGCCAACGTGGAAAATAAGGCACGACCTGCTTCACGACGGCGTGAAGGCAGGTCGCATTCATCAGCTCAGCCCGCCACCAGCAGGCTGCATTTCCTGCCATCAGTCAGTGAGGAGCTAATTATAATGCATCAGCATATAACTAAAAGGCCATCCCACCAGGCTCTTGGAACCCCCCCCCCCCCCGCCCCCCCACCCCCCCCGCATTATACATCCACGCCAGTGGGAAAGCACGTCAACACGCAGGCGACGTGTACTTGGCAGCCTTCACTTAGGGGGAACTGAAGTGAGTGAGCAGCAGCATTCTCCACAGCTCGCCCAATGTTTACAGGCCTCAGGGGCGCTGGGGAGCTGGGCCAATTGATGCCTGGCCCCAGAGGTGACTGCTGAGGGGGAGAAGGGTGCTGGTATCCAGGGGCAAGTGCTGGCCAGCTTTGGAAGCAACTGCTGAGGGCGAGGGCTGGCTAGCCTCAGAGGCGACTGCTAAGGGGTGAGGGGGCAAGGTGGAGGGGAGGTGTGGGGGGGGGGGGGGTGGTGGGCAGTGTCCAGTTGTGGAGGTGGAGGGTTTGTCCAGGGGCAAATGTTGGCGAGCCTCGGAGGTGACTGCTGAGGGTGGGTTGAGGGGGGGGTGGTGGGGGTTGGGTCAAGTGCTGCCCTGGCTCTGCATCCCGCACACAGGCAATTGCAGTGGGGGTCAAGGTAAGCAAGGGAAGTGGCCACACATTAGGGACACCTGTATAAAGTGACCATGCCTCTGCAACTGAGATGGATCAGGCGCAGCTACAGTGATATGTTTGGGGTCAGTATTCTAGCCTGCCCGCCCATGCAAGCACCGTGGTGGCACCAAAGGGCCACAAAGCGCTCCATACCTTACCCACCACCCCCACACCCCCCACCCCGCTCCCACCACCCCTCTAGCACAGACTTCAAGTCCACCACCACTTTATCGGACCGTGGAGCAGTTGGACTGCATACGTACAATCTCCTCGCTAATGCTGACCATGTAGCAGTCACTGCTGGAGGCGCTCACAGCCTCTTACAATGTCATCATTCAGGTTTGGTCCAGCGTCCCCCATGTCGCAGGTTGACAGGGCAGCCATGCAGCTCATTCATCTCTGGATCTCTGGCCATCCGAGGGGTGACCAGCACTCTCCGGGAAGCATTAAGGGATGGTTACACAGGACCAGGAAAGGTGCTAAGTACAGCCATGATAACCATGTCTCTCTCTCTCTCTTTCATGCTGCAGGTGGACCACATCAGGATCATGGATCCTGGTGACCTAGCTGAATGCATGATGGCCTATAGTGAGCGAAGAAGATGGAGGAGAGAGTCACTGAGGCTCCTGGTTGTGCAAAGGCAGGAGCAGCAACCTCAAGAAGAAGGGGCAGCAGGGGCTCCCGCACACTCTGCCCAGGAGTGACAGTGAACCGTAGCTGGTTGGCGCCTAGCGACACCCAGGGTCTATAGGCACCGCAATTCAATCCTGCAGATTACTGAGAACCAGGATCGCCAACGACTACATATGTCTAGGAACCTCGTGGCTCACACCTGCCACTTACTGCAGGACTTGGTGCCAAGGGGACATGGAGGGCATCTACTGCCAGTGGCTATGAAAGTGACCAGTACGCTCAATTTCTATGCCAATGGCTCCTTTCAGGACTCCACAGGTGACCTCTGTGGGATTTCACAATCCGCCACCCACAAATGCATCCATGAGGTCACGGGTGCCATCTTCTCTATGGCACACAACTTTGCGCATTTCGCCCAGGACAAGGGCCATTGGATTCACCCTGATCTCGGGATTCCCACAGGTGCAGGGTGTGATTGACTGCACTCATGTGGTGCTCAGGTCTCCATCGCTATACTCGGTGGACTTCATCAACCGCAAGGGCTTCCATTCACTGAACGTGCAGCTCGTATGCTACCACAAGAAATGCATCCTGCAGGTGTACACACAGTTTCCAGGGAGTGTGCACAATACCTCCATCCTGAGTTGCTCGCAGATCCCTGCAGTTTTCCAGAGTCCCACAGAGGCTGCATGGCTGGTTCCTTGGGGACAAGGGCTACACACAGAGGCTGTGGCTGATGACACCCGTGCGGTAGCCTCAGACTGCAGCAGAGCGACCGTATTATGAGACTCATGCTGCAACCCGCAACTTGGTGGAGCAAACCATCGGGATGCTAAAAGTGCCTGGTCCAGTCTGGTGGACCCTGGATTACAGTTCACAGAGGGTGTCATGCTCCTAGTTTCTATATTTCTATGTTTGATGCCAGCCTGGCTTAAATGCCAGCGCCAATACCCTCTGTGAGCATGCTCCTGTCATGGAGATACAGTGAAGGCCCTAATAGTGGTCGTCTGCTGCACCCTTTACAACTTGGCGCACCAACGGGCAGACGAGCTGGCTGAGTAGGAGATGGAGGAGCTGACAGGGATGAGAATGAGGAGGTCCTTGGTGGCAATGATGATGGGGATGAGGCTTTCGCACTGGCTAGATGAGGCAGGCATGCTCGGGAGGCCCTCATAGTTGCCAGATGTTTGGAGGATGATGACGACATGCAGTGAGATGACCCCATAGATCCTCACATTGCAGTTATGAACATTGAGACCAAAACATAGTATATTTTCAAGAAGGAGTTACATATAGCTCTTGGGGTGAAAGGGATCAAAGGATATGAGGAGAAAGTGGGAGCAGGCTATTGAGTTAGATGATCAGCCATGATAAAAATGAATGGCGGAGCAGGCTTAAAGGGCTGAATGGCCTTCTCCTGCTCCTAGATTCTATGTTTGACTCCAGTCTGGCTTATGGCAGCGCCAATACCCTCTGTGAGAATGCTCCTGTTATGGAGATACAGTAGAGGCCCATATAGTCGCTCGATTGCAGGAGGATAATGACGACATGCAGTGAGGACACTCCATAGATCTTCACATAGCCTCGGAGAATGTCTGACTCCTGTCTGGCTGAGGGCAGCTCACTTGCACTCCAGGATCAGGGCCATCTCAAAGACACAGCCATGAAACATTAGACATCTGGTGCTGTGTCTACCTTCAGCACCTCAGCCCTTCAGGAGCTGGTGCACAGCATCACTGGTCGCACATGCTGGTGTGATGGGGACCAGGCCCACCTTAAATTTGCTGTGAGCACACAGAGAGAATGAGAGAACTCTGTGGCACCTGCCCACTACATTCTGGCAGCAATGACCAGCACCGCCAAGGTGCAGGCATCAGTAGTGTTTCCAGGGAGTGTAAGGCTGGACTATCACTGTGATCTGAAGGCTGCACAAAGCACAGGGAAAAGGCCCTGGGCTGAAACACCTGCTTTTATCTTGTGCAGAAAGGTTTCACATCCGAGTGACAAAAACACTGTTCCTCAGAACAAGGAGCTACAGGCAGGGACAAATTCTTAGCAGTTTATGTGAACTTCATGCTCAAGTGATTACCACCCATGCCCAGGCTGTGCAACTGCTTTTACTTCACTTTCCTAACACTGCCGCTATGTCTTAGTGCTCCCCGGACATCCACTGCAGAGGTGGAGGCAGCCTGCTGACTGTGACACCCTGTCTGTGAAGACTTTGGCAGCCATCGTCCGGAGGGCTGAGACTTGATGGGGGTCTCGGCCTGCTTTTGGGGTCCTGGTGTGTAGCGGTGGCACCCTCCATGGTCTGTGAAGCTGGAGCTGCAGAGGTCACAGGAAGGGAGGATTCGGTTGGGCTGGTCACTCTCAGAGTCACCTGGGTGGATATCCCCAGAGTATGCACCTGTTGATCCTCCTCCCTAT
Source organism: Carcharodon carcharias (assembly GCF_017639515.1). Classification (NCBI taxonomy): domain Eukaryota; kingdom Metazoa; phylum Chordata; class Chondrichthyes; order Lamniformes; family Lamnidae; genus Carcharodon; species Carcharodon carcharias. The sequence continues at coordinate 63,561,243 of NC_054469.1, forward strand.
GGATGCCTGAGGGCCCATGGCTGACTCTATGAGCGGAAGGGGTAGCAGGAGTGAAATCAAACTGCCCAGCACCCCTCTGGCGTACACATTATTGGAGGCCAACTATGGCATTAACAATGGAGTTAAGCTCATGCAGCAGTGCAGGAGTGACGTCCTGAATCAAGGTCTCCATGGCAGCCGCCATCCTGCTAGTGTTGACCTTGATACGTTGCAATGTTGGCACTATCACCTCAGCCTCCATCGTGCCTTACAATCTGAGGAGTGCAGCAGACATCCCTTCCTGATATTCCCGACCTTGCCTTTGCAACTCCAGCAACTGTGACATGACTGAGTCCAGAGGCTCATCATCTGACTCGGACTCAGCAACGTTCTGGCCTCCAGCAGTCTTCCGAATGCTGGGGAACTGGAAAGTCCCTACCTCCGCTTGCTGTGGATCAGAAAGTGCAATGTGCTCACTAGATTGTGATCCCAAGGCTACTGTAAAGCGAGGTCCCATCGAGGTGTGCGTCTCTGCAACGGTGGAGGGTGTGGGTGAGTGCTGTGACTACAGAGAGGATGCCTCCAGATTCCTCTTTAGAGGTTTCTCCAGGGCTTGATTGGAGGCCCTGGGTCATGGACTCTGTCGGCTGTTTGGCAGATGTGCCTGCGAAAGCAAGGGGAGATAATTAGTGCATGGCAGTGGCCTGTGAAACAGGACTCACGGCATGGTTGTCTGGGCTTCATCCTCACTTGGTAGAGCAGGGCTGGCCTCACCGTCAACACAGGACTTGTCCCGGTCATTGCCGGCCAGCTGGATGGCTCTGTTTTCGAATTCTGTCAGAACGCTGATCTCCGGCATCCCTTCGCCTGTCTGTGACCTTTCTCTTCTGTTGTGTGCAGTTTGTCCTGCATGGATAAAGATGAGGAGAGTGTATCAGGACGCCTGCCGGGCCAGATGATAAGTATACCTGGCCTGTGTGGATGGTGATTAGTCCCATGGACGGGATGAGGACCGTGATGGTGTGTGTGAAAGAGTGAATGGTGATGTCCCTTGGACTAGCAGAGTGTGAGGGTCCTGTGGATGTGTGATGGGTTTGTGAGGGTGTGAGTTGGGAGTGATGAAAAGAGTCAGTTAACCTGGCAGAACGGAGGAGATCATTCATCCTTATGTAGCATTGAGTGGCTGTCCTCTTCTGAAGGGCATTGGCGCTGACCACCACTTCCCAAACTGGATTTGCTGCTCATCCTGCGGCCAGAGCAGAGCAGAGCAAATCCTGTCGGGCCTCCACGGCATCCAGCCATTGAAGCGGGAGGTTGCAGTATTTTTCCTTTGCTGGCCACGTCTCCTGGGCAGCGGTGGTGAACTGGTGGTGATGAGCACTTTGCTAGCAGCTGCCTTTTAAAGATGGCAGCTGGATTGATGCAACAGTGGGGCAAAGGCGGACGGGCAAATGACAGCCTGCCTGCCATCAAATTGGTGCATTTCGCGGGAGTGAATATATAATGATGCAGGCTTGGGTGATAAAGCCTGCCATTTTCATCGGAGGGTAGGACTCCATTTTACCCACCCACTACCGCACAGTGCAATCCTGGGAAAATTTCACCTGATGTCTTTAACATGGCTTCTAACATTTTCCCTTTGACAGGTGTTAAGTTAACCTGCCTTTAGTTTCCAGCTTTCTGTCCCCCTCCCTTTTTGAGTAAAGGAGTTACATTCACTATTTTCCAATCTAATGGAACCTTCCCTGAAGCTATGGATTTTTTGGAAAATTAAAACAATGCATCAACTAGCTAACTAGTCACTTCTTTCAAGACCCCAGGATGAAGTCCATCAGGACCCGGGAACTTGTCAGCTGCAGCTCCAATAATTTTTTCCGTACCACTTCCCTGGTGATTGTAATTTTCCTGAGCTCCTCCCTCCATTCCACTTCCTGATTTATAGCTATTCCTGGGATGTTACTTGTATCTTCCATAGTGGACACTGATGCAAAATACCTGTTCAATTCATCAGCCGTCTCCTTTTCTTCCATTATTAATCCCCCAGACTCACTTTCTATAGGACCAATGCTCACTTTGTTAACCCTTTTCTTTTTTAAATATCTATAGAGACTCTTACTATATTTCTTTATATTTCTAGCTAGTTTTCTCTTGCACTCTAATTTTTTCCTTCCTTAGCAAACTTCTGGTCATTCTTTGCTGTTTTTTATATTCTACCTAATCTTCTGGCCTGCCACCCATCTTCGCACAATTATATGCTTTTTCTTTAAGTTTGATACTCTCTTTAACTTTTTTAGTTAACTACGTACGATGGTGAGTCCTCTCCTTTAATTTTTTTTTCTCCTTGGAATGTATCTATTCTGTGTGTTCTGAACATATCCCCTTAAATGTCCATGCTTATCTCTACTGATCTAACCTTTAACCTAATTTGCCAGTTCACTTTAGCTTTCATGCCCTCATAATTGCCCTTATTTAAGTTTAAAATTCTAGTCTTGGACCCATTCTTCTCTCCCACAAACTGAATGTAAAATTCAATCATGTCATTTTCATTGCTACCTAGGTATGCCTTCACTATGAGGCCATTAATTAATCCTATTTCATTGGACAACACTAGGTCTAGTATAGCCTGCTATCTGGTGGTACCAGAACGTGCTGCTCTAAGAAATTATCCCAAACACATTCTCTGAATTCCTCATCTAGGCTACCTTTGCTTACCTGATTTTCCCAGTCACAGAATCTCAGAATCACACAGTGCAGAAGAGGCCCTTCGGCCCATCGAGACTGCACCGACACATGAGAAACAACTGACCTACCTACCTAACCCCGTTTACCAGCACCTGGCCCATAGCCTTGAATGTTTTGACATGCCAAGTGCTTATCCAGGTACTTTTTAAACGATGTGGGGCAACCCGCCTTCATCATCCTCCCAGACAGCACATTCCAGACCATCACTACCCTCTGAGTAAAAAGGTTTTTCCTCACATCCCCCCTAAACCTCCTGCCCCTCACCTTGAACTTATGTCCCCTCGTGACTGACCCTTTAACTAAGGGGAACAGCTGCTCCCTATCCATCCTGTCCATGCCCCTCATAATCTTGTACACCTCAACATGTTGCCCCTCAGTCTTCTCTGCTCCAACGAAAACAACCCAAGTTTATTCAACCTCTCTTCATAACTTAAGTGTTTCATCCCAGGCAACATCCTGGTGAATCTCCTCTGCACCCCCTCCAGTGCAATCACATCCTTCCTATAATGTGGTGACCAGAACTGCACACAGTACTCCAGCTGTGGCCTCACCAAGGTTCTACACAACTCCAACATGACCTCCCTACTTTTGTAATCAATGCCGCGATTGATAAAGGCAAGTGTCCCATATGCCTTTTTCACCACCCCACTAACATGCCCCTCTGCCTTCAGGGATTTATGGACACACACGCCAAGGTCCCTTTGTTCCTCAGAACTTCCTAGTGTCATGCCGTTCATTAAATACTTCCTTGTCAAATTACTTCTTCCAAAGTGTATCACCTCACACTTTTCAGGGTTAAATTCCATCTGCCACTTATCTGCCCATTTGACCATCCTGTCTATATCTTCCTGCTGCCCAAGACACTCAACCTCACTGTTAACCGCCCGGCCAATCTGTCATCCACAAACTTACTAATCCTGCCCCACACGTAGTCATCTATGTCGTTTATATAAATGACAAATAATAGGAGACCGAGCACAGATCCCTGTGGTACGCCACTGGACACTGGCTTCTAGTCACTTAAGCATTACCCCCTGCCTCCTACAACTGAGCCAATTTTGAATCCACCTCATCAAATAACCCTGTGCCCCATGTGTATTTGCCTTCTTTATAAGTCTCCTAAGTCTCCCTTGTCAAAGGCTTTGCTGAGATCCATATAAACTACATCAACTGTACTACCCTCATCTACACACCTGGTCACCTCCTCAAAAAATTCAATCAAATTTGTTAGGCATGACCTCCCTCTGACAAAGCCATGCTGACTATCCCTGATCAAATCTTGCCTCTCCAATTGGAGATAGACTCTCCCTTTCAGAATTTTCTCCAATAGTTTCCCTATCACTGACGTGAGACTCACTGGCCTGTAGCTCCCTGGCTTATCTCTGTAACCCTTCTTAAATAGCGGAACCACATTAGCTGTTCTCCAGCCCTCTGGCACCTCGCCCGTGACCAGAGAGGAAATAAAAATTTGGGTCAGAGCCCCTGCGATCTCCTCCCTTGCATCCCTCAGCAGTCTGGGACACAAATCATCCGGACCTGGAAATTTGTCCACTTTTAAGCCTACCAACACCTCCAATACCTTGTCTCTCCCTATATCAATTTTCTCAAGAAACTTGCAGTCTCTCTCCCCGAGTTCAATACCTTCATCCTCATTCTCTTGGGTGAAGACGGATGTGAAGTATTCATTCAACACGCTCGCGATGTCCTCTGGCTCCACCCATAGGTTGCGCCCTTGGTCCCTTATGGGCCCTACTCTTTCCCTGGTTATCCTCTTCCCATTGATATACTTATAGTATATCTTGGGATTTTCCCTACTTTTACTGGTTGAGATGCAGATTAAAATCCCTCATGATTATTGCAATACCTTTCTGACAAGCTCCCACTATTTCTTCCTTTATATCGCAACTTACCTTATGGTTATTGTTAGGGGGCCTGTGTACCACTCCCAAAAGTGACTTCTTGCCTTTGTCATTTCTCATCTCCACCCAAACCGCTTCTGCATGCTGCTTTTCTGACCTCGGGTCATCCCTCCTTATTGTGCTAATACCATCATTAATTAACAGAGCCACTCCTCCACCTTTTCCTAGCTTTCTGTCCTTCCTAAATATCAAGTACCCTTCAACCTCCAGGTCCCAATCTATATCATCCTGCAACCATGCCTCTGTAATGTCTATCAGATCATATTTATCTATTTCAATTTACACTATCAGTTCATCTGTTTTGTTTCAAATGCTGCGTGCATTCAGATATAGAGCCTTTAGTTCTGATCTTTTATTATTTTTTAACCTCACACATTATCTGCTGATTTACTCTTCAGTTTGTACTCCCTGTCCCTTCCTGTCATAGTCCCATATGTGTATTCTGATTTACCACATCTCCCAAAATTTGATCCCTTGCCCTCACCATTTAGTTGATAACCCTCTCTACTTCCCTCCTTATGTAACTCGCTAGAATACTGGTCCCAACATGGTTCAGGTGTTGACCATCCCGACAGTACAGCCCCCACTTTCCCAAGTACTGATGCCAGCACCCCATGAACCAAAACCCTCTTTTCCCTCTCCATTCTTTAAGCCACATATTCATCTTAGTCATTTTATGTAGACTATGCCAATTTAGATTATTACCTATGAGGTTCTGCTTTTTAATTTAGAGCCTAGCTCCTCATACTCTCTATGCAGAATCTTTTTCTTAGTTCTACCCCTGTTGTTGGTACCTACATGGACCATGATCACTGGATTGTCCCACTCTCACTGCAAGTTCCTCTCCAGCCCTGAGCAGATGTCCTGAACCTGGCACCAGGCAGGCAACACGCCCTTTGCTGCAGTGTCAATTACCCTCACTATACAGTCCAACACTACCCCTACCTTCCGTTTTGCTCTCCCCACTTGAATGGCTTCCTGTTCCATGGTGCCAAGATCAGTTTGCTCATCCACCCTGCAGCCCTCACTCTCATCCAAACAAGCTGAGAGAACTTCAAGCCTATTGGATAATTGCAAAGGCTGACACTCCTGCATTCCTGCCCTCTGAGTCCCCTTACCTATCTCACTCGCAGTCACACCCTTCTATCTCTGACCACCAACCAAATCAGAAGACCCTATCCTAAGTGACTTGATTGCTTCCTGGTACAAGGCATCAGGTAACTTTCTCCTGCCTTGATGTATTGCAGTGTCTGCAGCTCAGTCTCCAGCTCAATGGCTCGGAGCCAAAGCTCCTTGGGCCACAAACACTTCCTAAAGAACAATGAATTTATAGTAAATGGAACTAGAGCTAGAGAAACCAGATTCAACCAGTTAGCTAACTAACTACAGAGTTCTCTCAGTAGAGTGTGTTTACCCTGCCTAAGGCTGGAAGAAAGAAAGAAACTTAGTCGACTCACATGGTGCTTTCCAATTACTGCTAATTACAGACTAGACTTGATTTTTCAAGAACAGGATTAACATTTTAAACTCCCCCAATCACCAACCTCCCAAGTATGCACCCAGTTCCAAAGAGGCACTCGTTTGCCTAATTTTCCAAGTGTATTCAGGTGTCTTTTTTTTCATTATTCCTTCATGGGATGTGGGCAATTGCCCTTGTTCAGAAGGCATTTAAGAGTCAACCACATTGCCTTGGGTCTGGAGTCACGTGTATGTCACACCAGGTAAGGACGGCAGTGAACCTGATGGGTTTTTATGACAATCGACAATGGTTTCACGGTCATCATTAGACTTTTAATTCCAGATTTTTATTGGATTCAAATTCCACCATCTGGCGTGGTGGGATCCCCCAGAGCATTACCCCTGGGTTTCCGGATTACCAGTCTGGTGACAATATGTTACCGCCTCCCCCTTCAGATTTTGCCTCTTCCATTTTACAACCACATATTGGAAATAGTTCACAATGTAATATTCCCATATTTAATGGGAACTCTCCACAAAATATTTAAACAGTCGGAAAATAGAAAGCTCAAGTTTTGAATTACAATGTTTCTCTTCACTTTAAAACTCATCATCAAGACCCTTCCAGAATCTATTGGACCTGTTGAGCCCATTTTCTGGGAGCAGAATAGGGGCAAGAAATCAACAATTTGACAGTGCTGCTTCCGTTCCCTAAGGCACCTGAAACATATCCAACAGTATATTGTGTCTGCCAATGTTCAGGTGACTACTTAAAACTGACATTGAGCCTCTAGCATATGTTAATGAGGGTACCAAGATCTGTAGCAGGGCCTTTCTCAGTAATTCATTTGGACGGAGCTAAGTGTGTGCGAGACATGCTCTCCTCATTTATTGGCGTTTTTCAGATGCCTAAAAATACCATTGCAGACCACCATCACAAAGGTAAGGATTTTCCTGTAGATTTACTTTCATGTGAAGTTGAGAGTGAAGCAGCAGTGCTACTCCTGGCCATATAACCCTACTGTCAGTTTTGCTGGATGAAGCTAGCCCCATTTCATTTCTTCTCCCATGATGGGACTTATCTGAGGGCCATTGCTGGTGACATAACCACCCCAGATTGGTCCTCTACAAACTGGTGAGCCTCTTCTGGACATCCAGTTGAGGTTCACAGCTGATGCTAATGAAGTCCCAATTTTGGTCAAGCTTTGGACCTCCAACTCTTGGCATGCGATCCTAGCATGCTAACCATTTTTGCGCTCAAAAACACACCAAAATATACTTTTATCTCTATACAGCCATGATAACCTGATTTTGCCTCAATTAGATAACAAACTCTGCAGCAAGCACTAGAATCATTTCTAGCTTTTGACATAGACTAGAATCAAGGCCAACATTTGTTGCTATCCTTAAGTGCCCATGGCGGTGAGCTGCCATCATGAACTGCTGCAGTCCATCTGTTGCAGGTGCATCCCAAGTACCACTGGGAAGGGTTACTGCACAGAAAGGGGCCATTCAGCCCATTGTGCCTGTGCTGGCCTTCTAAAGGAGCAATTCACCTAGTGCCACTCTCCTGCCTTTTCCCCATAGCCCTGCAAATTTTTCCTTTCTGAATCCAATTCCTATTTGAAAGCTTCCACCACACTCTCAGGCAGTGCATTCCATATTCTAACCACTTGCTACATGAAAAAGCTTTTCTTCATATCGCCATTACTTCTTTTGTTAATTATCTTAAATCTGTGCCCTTTGGTTTTCGATCCTTCCACTAATAGGAACTGTTTCTCCCTATCTACTCTGTCCAGATCCCTTCTGATTTTGAGTATCTATATCATAAATCTCCTCTCAACTTCTCTTCTCTGAGGAGAACAGTCCCAAATTCTCCAATCTTTCTACATAACTGAAGAACATTTCTTGTGAATCTTTTCTGCACCCTTTCTAATGCCTTCATATCCTTCCTAAATGTGATGTCCAGAACTGGATACAATACTCTAATTGAGGCCGAACCAGTATTTTATACAGGTTTAAAATAACTTCCTTGCTTTTGTACTCTATGCCCCTGTTGATAAAGCCCAGGATGCCATATGCTTTATTAACCATGCTCTCAAACTGTCCTGCCACCTTCAATTATTTATGTGTATATACACCCAGGTCCCTCTGCTCCTGCACCCCTTTAAGAACTGTTCCCTTATTTTATGTTGTCTCTGTGTTCTTCCTTCTAAAATGAATCACTTCACACTTTTCTGCATTACATTTCATCTTTCACTTATCTGCTCATAACACCAACCTGTCTATGCCCTTTTGAAGCTCCACGTTATTCTCTTCATGTCTCACAATACTTCCAAGTTTTGGTGTCATCCACAAAATTTGAAATTATGCCCTGTACACCAAGGTGGAGGTCATTAATATATACCAGGAAGATCATGGCTCCTAACACCAACATTTAGGGAATTTCATTATAAAGCTTCCTCCAACCATTCACCACTACTCTTTTGTTTCCTGTCATTCAACCAATTTCATATCCATGTGCTACTGTCCCTTTTATTCCATGGGCTCTAGCTTCGCTCACAAGTCAATTGTGTGGCACTTTATCAAATGTGTAGTAACTGTAGCTTTAAGGAATGTAGTGACTAGCTTTAAGACTTATTGTTCTATGTAGTATAACGTGACAGCGTGATTGAATGGGCCCTAAGCACGGGGAACCTTAGGGGTGGAGTTTGTGTCTCGTTGTGGATCTTGATGGGAGCGTGTAACTCCTGCTGAAGCCCTGTAAATAAAGTTCACCGTTTTTTATGAGAAACCTCTCTGGAAAGTCAAGTCCATAACAACTGGTGACAAGGGAATTGGTTCCGGCACTGTCTCTCACCCAGTGAAGGTGAGTATCTTGTTTTAAACAGAAGAAAGGGAAAACATACTCACCAGGTATGCCCCAATTTTGGCAGGATTGACCCTTTGACTCAGCCACAGAGGATTTGAGTCTATATATATGCCTCGTTTTTTTTCAAGCAAACAAATTAACAGTGGAGGGAGAAAGGAAAACAATTCTCCTAAGCGTCTGCATGAGTAAAACCTATAATTTAATCCGTAGTTTGACAACCCCGAATGCTCCCAATTTGAAGACCTTCAGCAAATTGGTAGACCTCGTAAAGAGTCATTTTCAACCCAAACCCTCCGTAATCGTGCAGAGGTTAAAACTTAATTTGAGAGTAAGAGCCCCGGGAAAGACCATAGCAACATACGTAGCGAAGTTGAAACATCTAACTGAACATTGTGACTTCAGGGACACCCTAAACGATATGTTAAGGGATCATTTGGTCTGCGGTGTGTGCAATGATGCCATTTGATGACGGTTATTAGCTGAAGTAAATATCAATTTTAAGAGAGCATTGGAAATGGCGCCTGCTATGGAAAGGGTTGAGTGGGATTCGCAGGCCTTACAGGATGTACAAAATGTCGTCCAGTTGGGGTGGGAACAGACAGCCCAGCATGGCACGAAAACCAGGGAGTCAGCTGCAAAGCGGGAGACAGTCCCTGCTACCCGAAAATTTTAAAAATATACAGGAGATAGCTCAGCAGTAAATCTGAAAATGAATTGTTACTAACATAGAAGTAACCATATCCCTGAAACTTGCCATTTTAAAGAGGTGATGTCCATTATTGTCATAAAAGAGGGCACATACCGAAGCAATGCAAAGCAAGATTGAGACAGACTCCCAGGCAGCAAACTAAATTGATCAAAGTACATAATGTGGAAGAACTAGAAACCACTAATTCCGATGTTTATTCTTTATTCAATGTGAAAATAAGGAAAACAGAGCCAATCACTGTTACTTTACAGGTCAATGAAAAACCTTCGCTTAAGGAAGTGGACACCAATGCATTAACCACTGTGGTGGGGGGAGCACACATTCAAGTATTTAAACAAGGGTACTCAACAATTGAATATGGAGCAGGCTTCAGCCAAATTGAAAATGTATGTTGGTGAAGCCATACAAGTAAAAGGTATTGCCACTGTACCTGTTCATTACAAGCACCAGGCAGCACAGGTCCCTGTGATTGTAGTGGAAGGTGAAGGACCAAGCTTTCTAGGTCATGATTGGCTAAAAGAAATTAAACTGAATTGGTCTGAAATTTTCTAGCTGAGAGCTGGAGGACTGCCAGAGCTGCTAAAGAAATATGACAAGATCTTTCGAGAGGAACTAGGGAAAATCAAGGCTTTTGCAGGCTAAGTTGACTTTGAAGCAACTCCTCATTTTTTCAAAGCCAGGCCCTGAGAGAGATGCTTGACACCAACTTAAACTGTTTAGTGAAGCTGGGTGTTATTCAGCCGGTTCAATTTTCAGAATGGGCAGCATCCATAGTTCCTGTCTTGAAACCAGATCAGACCATCTGTATCTGTGGGGATTATAAATTAACAGCAAACAAGGCTGCCAAGTTGAACAAGTACCTGTCCCCAGGATCAAGGATCTGTATGCCAAATTAGCAGGAAGGAGAGCTTACACTAAATTAAATATGAGTCACGCATATCAGCAGCTAGAACTGGATGATACATCACAAGGATTTGTAACCATAAACACACACAAAGGGTTGTATCAATTCACGCAACTGCCTTTCAATGTTTCTTCGGCCTGTGCAATTTTCCAGAGGATGATGCAGAGATTGCTACAAGAGCGACCTCAAGACGTGGTCTACTTGGACGATGTCCTATAACTGTGTTAACAGAAGCAGAACACATGGCTAACTTGGAAGAAGTCCTAAAACAATTCTTGGAAACAGAGGTGTGCTTGAAAAAGGAAAAGTGTACCTTTCAAGTAAGTGAAGTCATTTACTTGAGCCACCGGGCGGATGCCCAAGGGTTACACCCAGTAGAAGAAAAAGCAAAAGCTATGAAGGAGGCACCCTCTCCTACAAATGTCTTAGAGTTCAAATCATTCTTGGGTATGGTAAATTACTATGGTTGATTCCTATCCAACTTATCAACAATCCTAGCCCTTCATACTCATTTTTAAAGAAAAACCAATATTGGTCTTGGAAGTCACCTCAAGAAGAAACCTTCATGAAAGTTAAACAGCTCTTGCACTCAACTAGGGATGGGCAAAAATTGCTGATCCAGCCAGCGAGGCCCACATTTGGTCAATGATTAAAGAAAAGGGCATGAAAGCAGAACATGCTGGAAAAACTCAGCAGATCTAACAGCATCTATGGAAAAAAAAGAGCTAACGTTTCTAATCCTTATGACTCTTCTTCAGAGTTCTGGAATTACCTCTGAATTTAGCCCCGTAGAGGAGTCATAAGGACTCAAAACATTAACATTTTTTCCACAGTTGCTGTTAGACCTGCTGAGTTTTTCCAGCATTTTCTGTTTTTGTTTCAGATATCCAGCATCCGCAGTATTTTGCTTTTATCTTAGTAAAGAAAAGGGCAGGTAGTGCAGGAGTCTCCTGAGTACATCTTATTCTCCAATGAGTATTCAGTTCTCAATATTGATGAAAGTGACGGTTCATCTGCAGAGTGGAGCTAAAGCCAAGTCCTTGGCACCATTGATGGCTCAGCTGTACAGGGTGACACAAAGAAGACTGGAAGAGGAATAGTGATAGGAGATTCTATTTAGGGGAACAGACAGGTATTTTTGGAGTCGCAGACCTAAGTCCAGGATTGATATATTGACTCCCTGGAGTCCAGTGTCAAAGACGTCATTGAACAGCAGCAGAGAAGCGTCGGGGGCTTCAGTGAAGAGCCAGTGGATGAGTTCTACATCAGTACCAATGACATCGCTAGAAAGAGGGATGTGGTCCTCCAGTTCAGAATTCAGGGAGCTGGGTAAGAAATTCGCAAGCAGGACCTTAAAACTAGTTCACCAAACCTCGTAGGGAGCAGTATAGAGAATCCAAGCTAGGTCCAGTAAGGAAGGATATATTTGCCATAGAGGGAGTTTAGCGGAGGTTCACCAGACTAATCCCTGTGATGGCAGGACTGTCCTATGAGGAGAGATTGAGGAGACTGGACCTGTATTCTCCAGAGTTTAGAAGAATGAGAGATGATCTCATTGAAACTTACAAAATTCTTAAGGGGCTAGACAGGGTAGATGCAGAAAGGATGTTTCCCCATACTGGGTGGTCTAGACGCAGGGGACACAGACTCAAAATAGGGGGCAAGCTATTGAGGACAGAAATGAGGAGGACTTTCTTCACTCAGAGGGTGATGAATCTTTGGAATGTTCTACCCCAGAGGTCCCTGGGAGCTCAATCATTGAATACCATTCAAGACAGAGATCAATAGATTTCTAGACACTAGTGAGTTCAAGGGATATAGGGGTAGTGCAGGAAAAAAGCATTGAGGTAGATGATTAGCCATGATCTAGTTGAATGGTGGAGAAGAGTCAAGGGACTGAATGGCCTGCTTTTGCTCCTTTGTTTCTTCCAGTCTGCTTCACAGTGATCCCAACCTGCTGCACACTTTTCCTGTTCTGCCTGACAGTGATCCTGACCTGCTGCTGACTCCTCCCGTTCTGCTTCCCAGTGATCCTGACCTGCTTCACACTCTTCCCAGTCTGCCTCCCAGGGATCCTGACCTGCTTCACATTCTTCCTGGTCTCCTTCACAGTGATCCTGACCTGTTGCACACACCTCCGGTTCTGCTTCACTCTGATCCTGACCTTCTGTACACACCTCCTGGTCTGCTTCACAGTGATCCTGACCCGCTGCACACACATCCTGGTCTGCTTCATAGTGATCCTGACCTGCTGTACACACCTCCTGGTCTGCTTCACTGTGATCCTGACCTGCTGCACACACCTCCTGGTCTGCTTCACAGTGATCCTGACCTGCTGTACACACCTCCTGGTCAGCTTCACAGTGATTCTGGCCTGCTTCACACACCTCCTGGTCTGCTTCACAGTGATTCTGGCCTGCTTCACACTCCTCATGATCTCCTGATGGATAATCATTATGAGCTAAAAATTCCACTTCTGTGCTCTATTAATTTTAATGCACAGAAAATCATGGGTTGAAGTTGCACGATTGTTATTTCCAGAAGACCAAAGATAATGGCCAGAACATTTCGGTTGTTGGGCGGGCACACGAACGACCTAATTGAGCGTAAAATGATGCACGATGACCTTGGGGAAGCGTCCCGACGTGAAATATCACAAAGAGCACATTTGTGTGATATTTCTCTTGGTGGGCATGGGTGGGAGTCGGCAGCGTGCCAACCAACAATTAATAGGCCTATTAAGGCCATTTTAAGTTCAATTTTTTGCTGCCCATCCAACCTTATTGTTGGCGGGCAGATGAAAAGGCCAAATGGCCTTCGGATTATTTAGGAAACCTCATCCATGGGTGGGACGAGGTTTCCAACTAATTAAAAATTAAATTAAAATGTTTAAATTTCTTTCATAACATGTCCCTGCTTATGTGACAGAGTCACATGAGGGGACATGTTTTGTACTATTTTAACATTCTTCATTTTTAATTTTCAAAAATCATCAGCAGCTCTGTGCCTCAGGGAGCTTTTCCTGGGTGCATCTGCATGCATGCACCAAGTTTCCCGCTCACCCTCCTCCCTCCCACCCCAACACAGGCAGCGCTGAGCGCTGCAGCATGCGTTTCATACTGGGTGGGTCTTAATTGGCCTGCCAGTGTGAAATCGCGGATGCAACCAAATCATGGGCAGAGTTTGGCTTCTCGACCGCTCACGCTCACCCCCACCGAGCCCCCCTGATTTGGGCAAAATCCTGGCCAACGACTCAAATCAGAAGAAAGTAAAATAAGTGAAACGAGAAAGGTAAAGTCTGTTTTAATATGTAATGCTTCAGTAAGTGGAGATCATGGGAGGTTGACGTCTGTGCACTGTCTTCATGTATTTCCATCACTAAAGTCATCACCTTATTCTGATAAAAGTGTAAGAAGCCAGGCCATGCATGCTGGCATCCTGTGGTCGGGTCTAGAGAAGAGTGGACAGACTTTGAGGGCGCAGCAAGTGAGTCACTCGCCACAGAATTCCCAGCTTCTGACCTGCTCTTGTAGCCACAGTATTCATACAGCTGATCCAATTAAGGCCATGGTCAATGCTAATCCCCAGAATGTCGATAGCAGAAGATTCAGCAAAGGTAATGCCATTGAATGTCAAGGTTAGATTCTCTTTTCTTGGAGAAGATAATTGCCTGACCCATGAATGTTACTTGCCACCTAACAGTCCAAGCCTGAATGTTATCCAGGTCTTGCTGCACATGGGCTTACACTGCCTCAGTGTCTGAGGAGTGCCAAATGATACCAAACACTGAGCAATCATAAGCGAACATTCCCACTTCTGGCCGTATGACGGAGGAAAGGTCATTGATGAAGTAGCTGAATGTAGGTGGGCCTAGGACACTATCCTAAGGAACTCCTGAAGCAAATTCCTAGGACTGAAATGATTGTTCTCCAACAACCACAGCTATCTTTCTTTGTGCTAGGTATGACTCCAACTAATGGAGAGCTATCTCTATGATTCCCAAATTAGAAAGAGAGTCATTAGTAATGCCAGCTGGGTTGGGGCCTGTTAGTGTAGTTGAGTGGTCATTAGTTAAATGGAATGAAAATCAAGGGAACAGTAAGCAGCTTAGGAGTTGGATGAGGGGAGATGAAAGAGAAACTGCAGAGTGATAGGGATCAGTTCTGAAGTTGGGGGAAGATAGGGGGATAGAAAAAGGCGGCAACAGAGATAATGAGATGGACCATCTCCACCTCAAAACAAAAGAAATCCAGACCTCCACGTAGTTTTGAAAGTGAGGATGGGAAAGTGAGGGAAAAGAATTTGAGGAGGCAATTTTGTCATGAAGAAAACACCTTTAGCTGTTCTTGTTCTTCAGCATAATTAAAGCAGATTATGTAATCATTAATCTCATTGCTATGTGTGGAACCATGCTGTTCACAAACTGGGTGCCATGTTTTTCTACATTGCAATAACAATCACATTTCAAAAAAGTGCTTCACTAGCTCTGAAATACTTTGGATTCTCCCGAGATTCTTTCCCTTCTGGACATCCTAGAATAACAAACGGTTTTAGTTGAGGAAAGTAAGGTGAGATAAACTTGACATGGCCAAGCCTGATCTGCCAATGAATGACAAGAATTGGTTTTGTGCCAGGTACACTCAGGTTGATAACTCTCTGACTGAATGGAGCAAAGGTTAGGACTGTACCAGAGATAAAATCGGGGGTGGGAGACAGTGAATGGCTTTTACTCTTGACATAATGAAACTGCCGATGATTTTGTAATGGAAATCTAATCATTAATTTTCCATCTTGAGGATCATTGATTAAGTCCAGCAGCTAAGGTAATAACACATTTAATTCAGTCTAAATTTGAATAACTTTCAGTTATATTTATTAATAGCATAGAGTTAATCTGAATTATTCCTGTTAATGGCATCTGTTCACGTTCAACTATGGGAAGCAGCTTTGGGATTCCACTCTTTTGATAAAGCATATTATCAGTTTCGTGACAGCATTTTATCCATCAAAAGCTTCTAATCCTCAGGGTTACTGAATTTGATATTTCTTATCAAACCAACAGCAATGCTGCTGAATCCTGATGGGAACAATTTGTTAAAAGCAAAATTCTGTAGATGCTGGAAATCTGAAACAAAAACAGAAAATGCTGGAAAAACTCAGCAGGTCTAACAGCATCTGTGAAGAGAAAACAGAGTTAATGTTTCAAGTCCATCTGTTTCTGGGATCAATTTGTTGCCTTAGTGAACAAGGTTTTCCTGTAAAGGAATTCTAGCTCATGAAATCTTTTAGATAATCAAAAAATTGACACAACCAATATGTACTTTTCAAATGCAAATTCATCAAATCCATCAGTGCATTGAGTTACTCCATCACAGTGCTGCGTATATCATTTTCCCACTTAAAATCATTCTCCGTTTGACACCTCATTGTGGCTGCAGTCTGCTTGCAACCACCCACAGATGAACCAGGAGTAATAAAGTTTATCCTTAACATCACAACACATCTATTTTTAAAACAAAAGCTTCCACCCTTCCCCTCAAATGGTGCATTTTGAATGAATAAGCCTTTTAGTATGAAATTTGCAAGTACTGAGAGGTGATTAAATATATCGCTTTTATAAACCAGAAATCAGCTGGTGACAGGCACAGAGCAGTTGTACCAATGCTGAATGTGCTTTACTCAAATACTCCATCGAGTCATAGAATGATTACAGTACAGAAGGAGACTATTTGGCCCATTGTTCCCATGGCGGCTCTCTACAACAGCAACTCAGCTGGTCCCACTCCTCCACCCTTTCTTTGTAACCCTGCTTATCCCGTTCCCTTTAGAAAGCCACAGTTGAATCTGCCTCCACCATGCTCTCCGCCAGTGCTTTCCAGATCCTAACCACCCACTGCAAAGAATGTTTTTCCTTATGTCACCCTCAGTTCTTTTGCTTTTTACATTAAATCATGTTCTCTAGATCACAACTCTTCATCCAATGTTCACTACTAGTCTCTCTTTCCTCTGGCTCAGCTAACTTTGTATCCATGCTCCCACTGTCCCTTTGATTCCATGGGCTTGAACTTTGCTGGCAAGCCTATTTTGTGGCACTTTATTAACCCTTTTGGGAGTTTGTGTATAAGACATCAACTGCTTTTCCATTATCAACCTTCTCTGTTACATTATCAAAAAACTCAAGTAAGTTAGTTAAGCACAATTTTCCCTTAAATCCAGGCCGACTTTCCTTTATTAATCAACACTTGTTAAAGTGACTGTTATTTTTGTCCTGGATTATGGTCTCTGAAAGCTTTTCCACCACTGAGGTTTAACTGACACCTTTAATGGACGAAATGCTGTCACGAAACAGTTAATATGTTTTATCAAAAGAGTGGAATCCCAAATCTGCTTCCCATAGTTGAATGTGAACAGATGCCACTAACAAGAATAATTCAGATTTGCTTTGAATTTAACTGAAATTTATTCAAATTTAAACTGAACTAAATATGTTATTACCTTAGCTGCTGGACTTAATCAATGATCCTCAAAATGGAAAATTAATGATCAGATTTCCATTACAAAATAATCCGCAATTTCATTATATCAAGAGTAAAAGTCATTCACTGTTTCCCAACCTGCTGTTATCTCTGGTACAGTCCTAACCTTTGCTTTGTTCACTCAGAGAGTTATAAACTTGAGTTTCCCTGGCACAAAACCAATTCTTGTCATTCATTGGCAGATCTCATTTGGCCACATCAAGCTTATCCCACCTTGCTTTCCTCAGCTAAAACTGTTTGCTATTCCAGGATGTCCAGGAATAACTTGCATTCCTACAGACAAAAGCAAAATACTGCAGATGCTGGAAATCTGAAATAAAAACAGAAAATGCTGGAGAAGCTCAGCAGGTCTGGCAGAATCTGTGGAGAGAGAAACAGAGTTGACGTTTTGAGTCTGTATGACTCTTCTTCAGTATTGTCTGTAGTACTGTTCTCTTCTGTAGTGTGTTTCACAATCTCAGGATGTCCCAAAGTATTTCAAAGCCAGTGAAGTCCTTTTTGAAGTATAGTTGCTGGGCTTATCCTTACACCCTTCTTTGAAAAAGAGTCTAACATTTGCAATTCTCCAGTCCTCTAGTACTACTCCTGTATCGAAAGAGGTTTGGAAGATTATGGCCCATACCTCTGCATTTTCCACCCTTACCTTCCTCAGTATCATCAGAAGAACCTAATCTGGTACTGGTGACTTATCAAGATAGTCTTTCTAGTACCTCCGCTTTCAATGTTTAGCCCATCCACTCTCTCAACTATGACTTCAGCAGCATTTTCTTTTTTTGGTAAAGGCAGGCTCAAAATACTCATTTAGTACCTCAGTTCAGCCCTTTGCCTCCATGCTTGGCTACTCCTTTTGATCCCCAATTGGTCCCACCCCTCCTTTTAGCACCCTTAAAATATTTATGATCCTATAGAAGACTTATGAATTTCCTTTTATGTTAACTGCCAGTCTCTTCTGATACTCTCTATTTGGCTCCCTTACCTGTATTTGAACTTCCCCTTTGAACTTCAATGTGACTCTCATTTGTATTATCAACCTGACATCTGTCAAACACACCCTTTTCTGCTTTATCTTATTCTCTGCTTCTTACATCATCCAGAGAATTCTGGCTTTGCTTGCCCTACTTTTCCCTCATATGGGAATGTGTCTCGACTGTACCTGAACCATCTCCTTAAAGGCAGTCCATTGTTCCATTACAAGTTTACCTGCCAATCTTTGATTCAAATCTACTTAGGCCAAATCTTACCACACTGAGAGGGCCTCCCTGCCCCCATACACTTAAGTGTTCTTTTCTCTAGTTTTCTCCTTGCCCTTTTCCAAAGCTAACCTAAACATTATGATACTATGATCACTGCTGTCACTTGTTTCACTTGGTAAACCTCATTCCCCAGCATTAGATACAACAAATCTTCCTCTCTCATTGGGCTGGAAACATACCAATCAAGAAAGTTTTTTTGATCTCTTACCCCTCTTCACCCTTTACACTGTTACTATCCGAGTTTATATTAGGATAATGAAAGTCTCCATTATCACTACGCTATAGTTTTTGCACCTCCCTGTAATTTCTCTGCAAATTTGCTCCTCTAACGTTTTCCACTTGGTGGCTTATAAAATACATCCAGTAGTATCACAGGACAACTCAAGGCCCCTGACTGGCTCTGGATCCTATTGGGGTATAGGAAATAGGGATATTGGGATATAGGAAAAGAAGCAGGAGTTGGCCATTCAGCCCTTGAGCCTGCTCCACCATTCAACTAGATCATGGCTTATCCTCTACCTCAATGTAATTTTCCTGCACTATTCCCATACCCCATGATATCTTTAATAACTAGAAATCGATTGATCTCTGTTTTGAAAATGCTCAATTATCAAGCCTTCACAGCCCGCTGGGGTAGAGAATTCCAAAGATTCATAACTGTCAGAGTGAAGAAATCTTCCCTCATCCCAGTCCTAAATGGCCTACCTCTTACTCTGAGACTGTGTCCCCTGGTTCTCGATGCATCCCAACACCAGCCCCCACCTCTCACCACCGCCCCCCACCCCCCACCCCCAGCCAGGGGAAACATCCATCCTGCATCTATCCTGTTGAGCCCAGTAGGAATTTTATATGTTTCAATGAGATCATCTCTCATTCTTCTAAACCCTAGGCCCCATCTCCTCCTTATAGGTCAATCCCAGCATCCCAGGGATCAGTCTGGTGAACCTTTGTGCACTCCCATTATGGCAAGTATGTCCTTCGTCAGGTAAGGAGAACAAACTGTACACAATACTCCAGGTGCGGTCTCACTAAGTTCAATACAATTGCAGGAAAACTTTTTGACTCCTGGACTCAAATCCTCTTGCAATAAAGGCTAACCTACCATTTGCCTTCCTAATTGCTTAAGAACAAAGATACTCAGATTCCTTTGGATGTCAATGCTTTCCAATCTCTCACTGTTTAAGAAATACTCTGCATTTTTGTTTTCCCTACCAAAGTGGATAACTTCACATTTTTCCCCATTATATTCCATCTCCCACATTCTTGCCCATTCACTTAGCCTGTCTAAATCCTCTGGAAACCTCTTTACATCCTCCTCACAACTCATATTCTTACCTAATTTTGTGCCACCAGCAAACTTGGAAATACTACATCTGGTCCCCACATCACGGTAGGGCAGACTGGGGTTCGCCCACCCACCGTTACTTCATTGGGTCACATTTCGGGGTGTCATTTTTAAATGGCACCTGCACACACATTCACTCAGGACTTGGTGTAGCGAATTATGTGAAAAGTGCCTGGGGAGACTCCTCAGGCAGTCAAGGACCAGCAGGAGGTCCTCTAAACCCATGATGGGAACACGGGATCCACCAGCCTCACCACCTAGGTTTGGCAGGAGGTTGCCAGGGCAGTCAGTGCCTGTGGCCCACAGAACAAGACTGACCTCAAATGCAAGAAGAGGATAAATGACCTCATCCACTTGGCCAGAGTAAGCCAACCTTCTCCTCGCTCTCAACTCACACTCTCATAAGGCCATCGGGCACTTGCAGGGTTACAGTCCACAAGGATTTCACACACTATCAGCACAAGAGATATCATCACTGATTCTCTCTCACACACTTTTACATCTTCATCTCTTGTCACATCCTGCACAAGTCACGTCTTCAGCCCTTACAGAGGGCCACTCATCACACACAGCAGGCAGGCATGCTTATCATCCCGCTCTGCTTACAATCTGTTCATCTATCTTTACAAAGGACAAGATCACCCACAACAACCGGGAGAAATCCCAGACTGAAAGGAGGATGCCAGGGCTCAGGCCGCTCACTACCTTTTGAAGAGCAAGCGGCACAGCTGGCCACCAAGGAGAGAGACTTCCTGAGTTAAATGGTCCCAACACCATCCCTGATTATAGTGAGTGCATTATAGGGACTGCTTTTTGTCTGATTACAATCCTATGAAGCACTGGGATATTTGACTGTGTTGAAGGCAGTTTATAATGGGGCTTGGTGCAAGTCTGGACCTGGCCAGCAGAATTTTGGATGACATCAAGTTTAGGGGAGGGGAGAATGTGGGACACCAGCCAGGTGTGTACTGGAATAGTTAAGTCTCGAAGTAACAATGGCATAGATGGCAGTTTCAGCAGCAGGTGAGTTGAGAGATGAGTGAAGGCAAGTAATGTTGTGGATGTGGAAAATGACAGTCTTAGTTATGGTGCAGATATATGATTGGAAGCTCATCCTGGGATCAAATATATCACCAAGGTTCAACCAAACCTTTTCCAGGCAAAGGGGTGGACTCAATGGCTAGAGAATGGAGTTTGTATTGGGGACCAAAGACAATGGCCGGGATTTTTCATGCCTGATCGTGACGGGCGTATTCAGTCCTGAGATCAAATAATCTTGCAAGAAGGCTCCAGGTGGGTTTCCCAGCGACGTGAATCCAGGAAGCGATTTCCCCTCCTCCCCTGTCAATGGTGGGCTGCATTCCCCACCATCATCGAACATCAGGGACATAATTCGAATGTATTTGCATCTCTATATTATGGCCACACGCTAGAATCACATCCCACATCAAATTTAAAGCTCACACTGGTGTTATTTTTCGATGGTGTGATTTAAAACTGCCTTTAAAAGACGTGCACCTGGTGACCTGAACTTCAAGGGGAACTCGGACGTGAGTGCACAAACTTCGCACATCGTTTGGCATGATCCCAATGCAAGAAATCGGCTCACAGGTTCGGGGGAGTCACAGGCAAGTCTCCACAGCGGTTTCTTCATGGCTGGCTTGTGGTGCTGGGGCAAGAACGACAATGCAAGGGGGGAAGGGGGAGAAGGAAACCTCTGGGCATGAGCGACAGTGCCCAGGGAGAAGGAACTTTTAAGGGCTACAGTGCAAGGGAGGGGGTAGGTGGGGTGGGGGGTCGATGGCAGGAGATGGTCTTGGCAGCACAGATTTAAGTTTGAACACAAACACATGTTGGAGTGGGGGAAGAAAAAAGCCGGTCAAATGCCAAAACATGTCAAAGATGATCACTCTTCCACAGCTGAGAGTGTTTACCTTGAGCTCAATTGACATGTTTGGAGTCAGGCTAGTCAAGGAATTGTGCCCAGTCAAGCAGCACTAATTCCTTATAGTGCTCAATGATTGCTCCTCTACTGTTAGCCCCTTGGGTTCACACTTCAAACTTGAATGAGTGCTATGGTGCTGCAGAACCATTGGTCAACTGGGCAAGTTTGAGGATTCTCTTCGGAAAGGTGGCCATCAGACAATGATGGAGGGGTGCACTCCTAGTCTTGTTTAAATTAGCATTGAAAAGTCACCCTCATGGTCTGAGCAAACCACGAAGCCTTGGAGTCCAGGTTCGGACAATGCCTGGGCCTGAGATGAGAGTTCAGGATGCAGTCGAGTGGCTGAAGCTGTAGCCACTCGGCCATGTGGTGTGGGGCGGTGCTGGGTGTGGGCATGGTGGTGAGCTATCATGCACACTAAACACTGGGCATCCATGCGATGGCCTGAACTCTCCGGCATGCGTTAAGGGGCCTTGAGAGGCTGCAGCAGGCGATGACTTGACCAAGAGTGGTCCTTAGGAGACAATTGCCGACCTTTGCGTCTCTCCTTGATACTGCAGTGAGGAGACCATCAGGAACATGGAGTCTGGTGATCTTGCTGTCTGCCTGATTGCTTATAGCAGGAGAGAAGGAGAAGAATGCGATGAAGGTTCCTGGCTTGCCTAAGGGAGGAGCAGAATCCAGAAGACCAATGGTCGCAGAGGATGAACGCCATAGAGCCATCGTTCATAGGCACATGACTAGACCCAGGGTCTAGATGGCGCATGTGCTACCTGCAGATGAGCGAGAACTAGTGTTGCTGAAGCCTGCGCATGTCAAGGGAACAGGTCATGCATATATGCCACCTTCTGCAGGGGTTGGTACCATGGGAATTCAGAGGGTAGTGACTGCCACTGACAGTTGAAGTTACCTCCGTGTTCAATTTCTCCAACAGTCGCTCCTTCCAGAGCTCCATTGCGGACTTTTGCAGGATGCCACAAGCCTCCAGCAACAAATGTATCCAGGAGGCCATGGGCATCCTTTTTGCCAAGGCACATAATTTTCTCAACTTCGACAGAGATCAGGCGAGCCAGGAAGCAAGAGCACTGGGATTTACTGAGATTTCTGGATTCCCACAGGTGATGCCATTGACTGCACCCATGTGGTTCTTAAATCTCCCTAGCAACAAGCAGCCAGTTTGTGAACTGCAAAGGCTTCCACTCTGAATGTTCAGCTGGTCTGTGACCATAACAAACAGATCATGCAGGTGTGTGCAAGATATCCCGGAAGCATCCACAACTTGTACTTCCTCAGCAGGTCTCTGACATCTTTCAGGAACCACACAGAATGCAGGGCTGGCTCCCTGGGGACAAGGGCTACCCACAAAGGACACGGCTGATGACGGCCATGCAGTGGCCTCAGACTCCTGGTGAGAAGGGGTACAACAAGGCTCATGCTGCAACCTGGAGTTTGGTTGGGCACACCATTGGCATTCTGAAAACGAGGTTCCGATACCTGGACAGATCTGGTGGAGCACTCTAGTGCACTCTCCAGAGGATGTCACGCATCATAGTGGCTTACTGCGTGCCACACAACCTGGCAATTCAAAGTGGGGAGGACCTGGACGATGAGAAGATGCTGGGGTTGCATGCCTCCTCCAATAAGGAGCAAGTTGAAGGTGAGGGTGATGAGGTCCTAGAAGGCAAGAGTGCAAGTGATGAGGCCATTGCACTGGCCAGACAAGGCAGGCATAGTCATGAGGCCCTCATTGCTGCAAGATTCCAGAAGGATGTGATGAGATGCAGCGAGGATGCTCCTGTGATCATTGTATTGCATCTCGGAATGTCTGACACCTGTCTGACTGAGGGCAGCGCACATACACTCTGTGAAGAGGCTCATATCACTGAGATGCTGTTGAGAAACAGCAGGCACATGGACTTTAAGACAACCACTTCATCACTTGTTCCCTTCAGCACCACACCTTCACCTGTTAGGGATGGTGTCAAGATGGGGGGACAGCTCTTCCTCTAAGGTGCTGAGAGCATACAAAGAACTTCTTGGAACCCTGTGACGCTTGGGTACAAGATTCTTGCAGCAAACAAAAGCCACATGGAGGTGCAGGCATCATTGATCTGTAGCATGACTTTGTACCCAGACAATCACTGATCAAAAGGATACATTTTGCACATGGAAGAGGCCCTGGATTGCGATACTAGCGTTCATTTTGTGCAGGAAGCAAGGTTTCACGTCTGAGTGATACGAACACTGCTCATCGTAACAAGGATGCATAGATAAGGAGACATTCTTGGGAATGTATTTACAATGGTCAATATTAAGTACAAGTGATTAACACTCATGCCCACATTATGCAACAACGCCTTCTTGACATTTTTAACCCTGCCTCTTTGTCTTGGTGCTCCCCTGACATCCACAGCGGAGGTGAAGGTGCCTGCTCACTATTTCACCCTGTTGCTGTGATGACCTTGACGGGTGTCCTCTGGAGGGCTGAGACGTGAAGGGCATCAGCCTGCTTTCGGCATCCTGCTGAGCGGCATAGGTGCCTTCCTCAGCCCGCGAAGCTGGAGTTGCTGGGGTCACAGGAAGAGGGAATTCGAATGGGTTGGACACACCTGGAATCACCTGGGTGGATGGTTCCAGGCTGTGCACCTGCTAATCCTCCTCCCTATGGATGCTTGAGGGCCCCTGGCCGACTCCGTGAGAGGAAGGGGCAGCTGCAGTGAGCTTGAGATGCTCCACCCCCCTCTAATGTTGACACTGATGGATGCCCGCAAGTGCCCCAGCAACGGAATGCAGCTCTTGCAGCAGTGCAAGAACAATGTCCTGGGCCAAGGTCTCTATGGCAGCCACCATCCTACCACTGTTGACCTCAGTGCATTGGCATGCTGGTGCTATCACCTCAGACTGAAGGCGGACAGACTCCTCCATCATGCCTTGCAATCTGAGGAGTGCAGCAGACAGCCCTTCTTGATGTTCCCGAGCTTGCCTTTGCAGCTCCAGCAACTGTGACATGACTGAGTCCAGAGACTTCTCAGCTGACTTGGAATCAGCAGATTTTTGGCCTCCAGCAGTCCTCCAAATGCTGGCAACCTGGGAGGTCCCTGCCTCTGCATGTTGTGGATCCGTCAGTACAATGTGCTCACCAGATTGTGAGGCTGAGTCTGCTCAAGAACTAGTCCCACTGCGATGTGTGTGCTTTGTGCTGGTGGAAGGCCTGGATGAGCGCTGTGAGGAGTCTTCAATTTTGGGTGTCTGTGGATTCCTCTTCCGTGGTGTCCTTGGGGCTGGAGTCAAGGGCCTTGCTCATGGACCCAGTCGGCTACTTCCCAGATGTGCCTGCGAAAGCAAGGAGATGTAATCAGTCCATGGCAGAGATCCACGGAACAGGGGAACTCACAGCATGGTTGTCCGATGGATGTTGCGGCTGCTGGATTATCACTTGGTAGAGCACCGCTGACCTCACCGTCAGCACAGGAATGGTCCACATCGTTGGCAGCCAGCTGGATGGCTCTGTTTTCTAAGTCAGTGAGGACTTTGATGTGGGGCATTCCTCCACCAGTCTGTGACATCTCCCTTTTGTTGTGTGCCAGCCTGTGCTGCATGAATACAGATGGAGAGAGTGTAAGTGTCATGATGCTATTAATGTATATAATATTACTGGAAAATATTTTTCTGTTAAAATAGAACTTTAGTTTGTAGGTGTGTCTTAATTAGATTAAAGCCAGTGAGTCTGGGTGCTTTGATGTGTACTAGCTTTGAGACATAAGAGATGTGGAGTGCATTTGCATTTTTTGAATAGAGCATTCAAAAAGTGGGGTGAAATCTGACACCTAGCTAGCAGAGACCAAGCAATATGTTGGTATTACTAATAAAATTAGTGCTATGGGTTTTATTGTTTAAAGAGGTGGAGTTCAAAGTGACTAGTGATACAATTAAATTTACATTCAATGAAATGTGCCAGATATAACCGACAGCAGTTTTTTGTGTGCAGGGCAGAGGCAATGTAAGATCAAAGCAGCTGTAAGCCTCCAACTGTCTCCACAGAAACCAAAGTGAAAAGAACCTAATTTTGAATTCGTAAGGTGAAAATGCTTTGCCTGGTGTCTGGTTAAGTCTATGGGTTTCTGTTGCTGTAATGGAGATTAGTTTGTGAATTTGTTAAAAGTTATGATAGTAGTAAATTGTAGCCATATGTATATATTTGACTTGTGTAAATTAATAAAATGCTTCATTTAGTTTAATGTAAAACCTCTCCAGAACTGATGGCCTGATTCCTGAATTTAGAGCTGGATCTTAAATGTACAAAATTATAAAATATAGGTTATGAAAATTGTTTCAAGTTTCCCTCTGGGAATAACTCAGCTTTACCAACAACTGCTGGGTCATAACAGTAAGCAGGACATCTGCTAGGCCAGGTCAGATGGATGCCTGGCACATGTGGGTGCTGAGTGGTGCCATGGATGTGATGAGGACATGATCCACAGGGCAAATGAAGGTGTATGTGAGAGAGTGAATGGTGATGTCCCTTGAACTGGCAGTGAGTGAGGTCCCTGTGGATATGTGATGGGTTTGTGAGTGTTTGAGTTGAGAGTGATGAGAAGAATGAACAGAGGAGATCATTTATCCTCTTTCGATACTGGGTGGCTGGCCTCTTTTGAAGGGCGTTGGCACTGACCACTGCTGCCACCGCCTCCCATGCAGGATTTGTCACTTTGGATGAGGTTCTCCACCCAGAGCTGGGTATAGGGCATCACGGTGGGCCTCCACTGCGTCCAATAGGCACTTGAGGGAAGCATTGCCAAATCTCGGGGCAGCATGTTTCCTCTCTTTGGCAGCTATCAGTTCCCAGCAGCTTCCTAGCCTTTGAAGAGTGCTAGCTTTGTGCAGAGGTGGCCTTTAAATAAGGTGCCTGGTTTACTGAGTCCTGAGGTCACAGTGGGGTGGGAAAATCAGAGGCTGCCCCACCGGCGTTCCAACATAAAACCTGTACTTCCAAATTTTTTAAACAAAGTGATGCACAAAATGGCGGAAAAAGTCGACACTGCCATCGGCACGTCACATGCCAATTTCTCTGCCCAATATTGATCAGGCTTTGCCAATTTCTGGGACAATTCTGCCCAATGGCTTTGGTCTTTCCAATATTTAACTGGAGAAAATTTCTGGCCATCCAGTACTGGAGGTCAGGCAAGTACTTGAGTAATATAAAACAAATACAGCTTTTTATTTCTAAAAATGTTACACTAGAGCCAAATATCTATAAACTATTACAAGTCAGTGCAAGGGCAATAGAGGCAAGAGCAATAACATAAATACAAAGTGAGAAGGCTAAATTCCAGGCAGGATGTTTTATGACCTATACATTGCTCCTAATCTCAGTGAGCCTGATTTATATTTGCAGTTCGTGTCTGCATTAGCAATGGACAAAACACCTCTCCTAATATTGGGCCAGTGTTTGGAACTGTTTTAACTGTTTCTGCTGCAAAATAGTGGAACATTATTTACCTATTATAATTATTGATTAATATACATTCTGTTCAGCTGAAGCACTGGAGATGCCACTTTTGATTAATTCTATGAAGGCTAAGAGATAATTCCCAGAGTCATCTGAACTTTCTTTCAAAAATAAATTCTAAAGCAGGGCTAGTTGTGTACTAAGGTTCTGGTGTCATTCCAAGCATTTACATTTGCTGGCATTTTAAAACACTCTTTATACTGCAATCTCAGTATATTGCAAAACTGAAGATGTTAGTCCACTAAATATGAATGTATGAAATATGTTTTATAGGAGGATAAAGTAGTTGCTCAGTACAATCTCCTGGTTTGATATATGAGTGGCCATGGTTATATGATCTATATTAATTCCTTATAAAATCTTAGCATCAAAATTTTAACTTTGTCACAATTATTAGAAATGCAAAGAGAAAAAGGTTTGCATTTATTTAGTACCTATGACAACCATATGATCTCCCAAAGCATTTTCCAAGCAAGAAACTCACACAAACAGCAACAGCTAGACAATCTGTTTCAGTGTATTGGTGGAGAGATAAATATTGGTCAGAACACCGGGGAGAATGCTTCTGCTCATCTTTGGAATAGTGCCATGGGATCTTTTGCATCCATGTGATAGAGCAGATAGCACCTCAGTAAGAGACGGATGATCAGTGAAGAGAGACTTTGGCCCGAGTGAGACATAAACTGAGTGAGTATATTTGGTAATTTGGTTCAAAGTGGGAATTCAGTGAATGGGGGAAAGAGGTGCTTTTGGTAAGGTTTACTGCAAGAAGTAAAGTGTGCTGAGTGGGGAGTTCGGTTAAGGGCAGGGAGGAGGTACTTTTTTTCTTCTACTCTTTTCCAGCTTCCAGTATTTGATTTTCCACTTTGGTGCAGCAGAAGGAGCAGGTAAACCAGTAAGTGGTATTATTAGTTTTATTAATATTGTAAGTATGGTATTGTTTTACCAATATTGTAAAGTATCCTGGCAGTGCCAAAACCTATTGGGAGGTTTAGTCTTTATTAATTATAATTAATTAATTGACAATTATTAATTAATTAACACATATTAGAGATGGCAGGGCAGGTGATATGCTGCGATTGCAGGATGTGGGAGCTTCTAGATACTGGTGTGATCCAGGGCAAACACATCTGCATTAAGTCTTTGCAGCTGCAGGAGCTTCAGCTCCGAGTTATTGAGCTGGAGGCTAATCTGCAGGCACTGTGGCATATCAGGGAGGGGAAAAGTTACCTGGACTCTTTATTCTAGGATGCGATCATACTGCTTAGGATAGGGTCTTCTGATTTGGTCAGTGGTCAGGGACAGGAGGGTGTGACTGCAAGTGAGGCAGGTAAGGGGGCCTCGGAGGCAGAAGTGCAGGAGCCTCGGCCCTTACAATTGTCCAACAGGTTTGAGGTTTTTTCAGCTTGTTTGGATGAGAGTGGGGGCTGCAGGGTGGATGAGCTCACTGGCCATGGCACCACGGTACAGGGAGCCATTCAAGCGGGGGAGATTACAAGGAATATAGTGATAGTAGGGGACAGTATAGTCAGAGGGATTGACACCATTCCCTGCAGCAAAGACTGTGAGTCCAGGTGACTGTGTTGCCTACCCAGTGCCAGGGTTTGGGACACCTGCTCAGGGCTGGATAGGAACTTGCAGTGGAAGGGGAATGAATCAGTCATCGTGGACAATGTTGGGTCCAATGGCATAGCCAGGACAAAGAAGAAGGTTCTACATAGTCAGTATGAGCAGCTTGGCACCAAATTAAGAAGTAGAACCTCAAAGGTCATAAGCTCTGGAGTATTACCTGAGCCATGTGCAAATTGGCATAGGACAAATCAGATTAGGGAGATGAATATGTGGCTGAAAGCCTGGCTTGGGAGAAATGGGTTCTGCTTCGTGGGGCACTGGCACCTGTACTGAGGAAGTGGGATCTGTATCGTTAAGACGGTCTATATCTGAATCGTGCTGGGACCGGTGTTCTTGCAAGCTGTATAACTAGGGAAGTGGAGTGGGTTTTAAATTAAATAGTGGGGGCAAGGGTACAATTTTGGGGAGATGTGGTAAATCAAAGAGTAGAAACAAGGCAAAAAAGAAAGGTATTATTACAGGAAATGCAAAACAGACAATGACAGGAAAGGATAGAGAGTACAAATCTAACAGTAAATTAACAGATGAGACTAGAATAAAGAGAATAAAAGGATAAAATGAATGGCTCTGAATCTGGATGCATGAAACATTCAAACAATAGAGATGAACTGAGAGCGTACATAGAAATAAATAAGTACGATTTGATAGCAATTTCGGAGACATGGCTGTAGGAGGGCATGGATCGTGACCTGAATATTAAATGGTATAGGACATTTAGGAATGACAGGAAGTGAGGAAAAGATGGAGGGGTGGCTCTGTTAGTTAATGATGGTATTAGCACAGTAGAGAGGGATGACCTAAGTTCAGGAAACCAGGATATGGAAACAGTTTGGGTAGAGATGAGAAATGGTAAAGGCAAGAAGTCACTTGTGGGAGTCGAATACAGGGCCCCTGACATTAACAGCATGGTCAGATGGAGCATAAAGGAAGAAATAACGGGAGCTTATGAGAAAGGCACGACGATAATCATGGGAGATTTTAAACTACATGTAGACTGGAAAAGTGAGATGGGCAAAGGAAGCCTAGATGAGTAGTTCATAGAATGTTTCCAGGATAGATTCTTAGAACAGCATGTTGTGGAGCCAACCAGAGAACAGGCTATACTAAGCCTGATATTGTGCAACAAGATGGGATTAATTAATTACCTCATAGTAATTAATTACCTCATAGTGAGGGTGCCCTAGATAGTGACAACCATAATATGATTGAATTTTACATTCAGTTTGAGGGAGAGAGGTATGGGCCCAAGGCTGTGTTTTTAAACTTAAATAAGGACAATTATGAGGGCATGAAATCAGAGCTGGCTAAAGTGCATTGGCAAAATAGGATAAGGATTATGTCAATAAAGATGCAATGGCAAACATTTAAGGAGATATTTCAGAATACACAGAATAGATACATTTCAATGAGTAAGAAAAAGTCCATGGTTAGCTGGAAAGGTTAAAGATAGTATCAAATTTAAAGAAAAAGTATATAATTGTGCAAAGATAGGTAGAAGACCAGAAGATTGGGCAGACCATAAGGAACAGCAAAAGATAACTAAAAGATTAATGAGGAGGGAAAAATTAGAGTATGAGAGAAAGTTAACCAGAAATATAGAAAGAATTAGTAAGAGTTTCTTTAAATATTTAAAAAAGAAACAAGTTAATAAAATGGGCATCGGTCCTATAGAAAGTGAGTCTGGAGAATTGATAATGGAAAATAATGAAATAGCAAATGAATTGAACAGGTATTTTGCATCAGTCTTCACTTTAGAGGATATAAGTAACATCCCAGAAGCAGCTAATAGACATGAAATGGAAGGGAGGGAGGAACTCAGGAAAATTACAATCACAAGAGAAATGATACTGAGTAAATTGTTGGAGCTGCAGGCTGACAAGTGCCTAGGCCCTGATGGACTTTACCCTAGGGTCTTAAAAGAAGTGGCTAGTGAGATAGTTGATGCATTAGTTTTAATTTTCCAGAACTCTCTGGATTTGGGGAAGGTCCCATTAGATAGGGGGATAGCAAATGTAACTCTATTATTCAAAAAGGGAGGGAGGCAGTTAGCTTAACATCTGTCATAGGGAAAATGTTAGAAGCTATTATTAAAGAAGCTATAGCAGGGCACTTGGATAAGTTCAAGATAATCAGGCAGAGTCAACATGGTTTTGTGAAAGGGAAATCATGTTGAACCAACTTACTGGAGTTCTTTGAGGAAGTAACATGTGCTATGTGTAAAGGGGAACCGGTGGATGTACTGTACTTAGATTTCCAGAAGGCATTTGATAAAGTGCCACATCAAAGGTTATTGCAGAAAAGAAAAGGTCATGGTACGGGAGTAACATATTGGCATGGATAAAAGATTAGCTGGCTAACAGGAAGGAGAGAGTGGGCATAAATGGATCCTTTTCAGGCTGGCAAGATGTAATGAGTAATGTGTCACAGGGATCAGTGCTAGAACATCAACTGTTTACAATTTATATAAATGACTTGGATGAAGGGATGGATGGGATGGTAGCCAAATTTGCTGATGTCACAAAGACAGGCAGGAAAGTAAGTTGTGAAGAGGACCTAAGGACACTACCAAAAGTAATAGATAGGTTACTTAAGTGGGCAAAAATCTGGCAAATGGAGTATAATGTGGGAAAATGTGAAGTTTCCCTTTTTGACAGGAAGGATAAAAGAGAAGCAAATTATCTAAATGGTGAAAGATTGCAGAGCTGTGAGATGCAGAGGTGTCTGGGAGTCTTAGTGCATAAATCACAAAAGGCTACTTTGCAGGTACAGTAAGTAATTAAGGAAACTAATAAAATATTATAATTTGTTGCGAGGGTAATTGAATATAAAAGTAGTTGGGTTATGCTTCAGGTATTCAGAGCACTTGTGGGACCACATCTGGAGTACTGTGTACACCTTATTTAAGGAAGGATGTAAATGCGTTGGAAGCAGTTCAGAGAAGGATTACCAGGCTAATAGTTGGAATGGGTGAGTTACCTTATGAGGAAAGGCTGGATAAGCTAGGCTTGTATCCGCTGGAGTTTAGAAGAGTAAGAGGCAATTTGATTGAACCCTATAAGATCCTGTGGGATCTTGACAGAGTGGATAAGAAGAGGATGTTTCTTCTTGTGGGAGAATCTAGAACTAGGGGCACTGTTTAAAAATAAGTGGTTGCCCATTTAAAATGGAGATGAGTCGAAATTTTTTTCTTTCAGACAGTTGTGAGTCTTTGGAACTCTCTTCCCAAAAAGGTAGGGAAGCAGAATTTTTGAATATTTTTAAGGAAGAGATGGATAGATCTTGATAAACAAGGGGGTGATAGATTATCAGGCATTTCAAATCAACCATGATCTTATTAAATGGCGGAACAGGCTCAAAGGGCCGAATGGCCTACTCCTGTTCCTTGTTCGTATGTTCATAGTGTAACCTCTCAAGCAAAAGATGGTACCTCCTACAGTGCAGTGTTCTTCTGGTTCTTCTGGAAAGTAGCAAATTTAACCCATCTATTCAAGAAAGGAGGGAGGCAGAAAAGAGGAAGCTATAGGCTAATTAGCTTGATGTCTATTGTGGGGAGGTTTAGAATTGGCCATTAACAAGGTTATAGCTGGGCACTTAGAGAAACTCATGGTAATCACAAATAGTCAGCATGGCTTTGTGAAAGGGAAATCATGATTAACCAATTTTTTGGAGTTCTTGAAGGAATAGTACGTGCTGTGGATAAAGGAGAACCTGTAAACATGCTGTACTTCGATTTCCAGAAGGCATTTGCTAAGGTGCCACTTCAAAGGTTATTGCATGGTGTAGGGGATAACATAGCAGCAAGGATGGCTGGCTGGCAGAAAACAGAGAGTATGCATAAATGGGCCTTTTTCTGATTGGCAGGATGTGACGAGTAGAGTCCCACAGGGGTCTGTGCTGCGTCCTCAACTTTTTACAATTTATATCGATGGCTTAGATGAGGGGAGCAAGGCATGGAACTAAATTTGCAGATGACACAGAGATAGGTAGGAAAGTATGAAGTGAAGAGGCCATAACAAGGTGGATATAGATAGATTGAGTGAGTGGGTAAAAATCTAGCAGATGGAGTATAGTATGGGAAAATGAGAAATTGTTCACTTTGGCAGGAAGTATAAAAATGCAGAGTATTACTTAAATGGAGAATAACTGCAGAATTCAAAGGTACAGAGGGATCTAGGTGTTCTCCTGCATGAATCACAAAAAGTTAGTATGCAAGTACAGCAAATAATTAAGAAGATTAAAGGAATGCTATCCTTTATTGTGAGAATAATTGAACATAAAATTAAGGATGTTATGCTTCAATTTTACAGGGCATTGGTGAGGCCACATCTCGAACGTTGTCTGCAGTTTTGGTCTCCTTATTTAAGAGGAAGGATGTAAATGTGTTGGAGCTGGTTCAGAGGAGCTTTACTTGATTGATACCTGGAATGAGCAAAGGAAAGGTTAGACATACTGGGCTTGTTTCCATTGGAGTTTAGAAGAGTGAGGGGTGATTTGTTTGAAGTATATAAGATCCTGAATGGTATTAACAAGGTGGATGTGGAAAGAATGTTTCCTGTTATGGATTTGTCCAGGACTAGGGGGCATTGTTTTAAAATTAGGGGTTGCCCTTTTAGGACTGAGATGAGGAGAATTTTCTTTTCTTTGAGGGTTGTGTGACTTTGGAATTCTGCCTCAGAAGGCGAAGGAGGCAGGGTCATTTAATGTTTTTAAGGCAGATGTAGATAGATTCTTGTCAGGCAAGGAAATAAAAGGCTAACAGGGGTACATGGGAATGTGGGATTCAAACTATAAACAGATTAGCCATGATCTTACTGAATGGAGGAGCAGGCTTGAGGGGCCGAATGGCCTACCTCTGCTTCTATTTTTTATGTATGTATGTTTGTAAATTAATGAAGGTAGCATTGCCCACCTCGCTTCTAGAGGATTGGAAGTTAAGTATGGTCTGTGACATCCAGGCATAAGAGCCAGGCATAAAGAAAAGGTGCAGCACACCAATTCTGAATAAATGTAACACAAGCAAAAAGTCTCAAAACTTCTAATAAATAGATGGAAGTAATTGGAAAAAGAAAAACAAACTTTTCTACTGTGTTCCAGAGTAGAAACAGGGGTTTAAAATAAAAACAGAAATTGCTGGAAAAGCTCAGCAGGTCTGGCAGCATAGGTGGAGATAGGAACAGAGTTAACATTTGTGTGCAATATGACTCTCCTTTGGAACTCCTCAGTTCCAAAGAAGAGTCACATGGACTCCAAATGTTGGCTGGGACTTTCCAGTCGCGCCTGCTGGCAGGCGAACCCCCTAAAGTCAATGGAATTTTGGCTGGCTCACTGCATCTGCTGGAGCGGGGTCGGGAAATCCCGACCATTAACTCTATTTCTCTCTCCACAGATGCTGCCAAATCTACTGAGTTTTTCCAGCACTTTCTGTTTTTAATGCAGATTTCCAGCATCCGCGGTATTTTGCCTTCTTTTAGTTTCAGAGGTTTGTCATGTGCAGCTGTCATATAAACTCCAAATAGTCCTGACAAATAATAATCAAAATGTTGCTGACAATTTAAATTATGGTTCAGTAAGAACCTGCCTAGCTGAGCTCCCTGCCCCTTGAGGTGTTGTTGATGGGCCTCAGTAAAGACAGAAAGTGTCCTGAGAGACTTTTTTCATCAATATTTCAAAAAATGCACCCAGGCTTCAGTCAGCATAATTTACTGAAAGTTCAATTTAGAGATCTGGTTATTGTGCAATTTTCCTTTGATAAAAGTAATTAATCATAAGCTGCTTGTCTGAGCCACAAGAGGATGAGCAAAGTTCATATTATGTTCCATATTGATTTATTGATTTGAAAAGAACAAAGAAATTTGAATAGCATGAAATGAAAAGGGAATGGGACAACCTTAAGGGAATAATAGTGAATATCAAATCCACACCTCATACGATTAAAAACATCTTTATGACTTTTACTTGAGTGATTGATCCGAGTCTTTTTGAGTAGATGCAGGGGATCACGTT
Source organism: Carcharodon carcharias (assembly GCF_017639515.1). Taxonomy (NCBI): domain Eukaryota; kingdom Metazoa; phylum Chordata; class Chondrichthyes; order Lamniformes; family Lamnidae; genus Carcharodon; species Carcharodon carcharias. The sequence goes on from NC_054469.1 coordinate 63,596,049, forward strand.
CAGCTTACACAGGATTTATTACCATGAAGAAAGATAAGCTGCACATAATGGGGTGGTATCATCCATCATGGGAAATGGTCAAGGTTTAGATTACTTAGTTTTTAGTCAAAGCGAAAGCAGTGTCCATTGTAAATGCCATTATTTCCTCATTTATACAATGAAACAGGTCAATTACTCTGCACACCTTGAACTTTATTGCTGCAAAATGGCAATCAACATTTTCAATTTTAGAACAATGGAATGTAATTACATTACTGTCAGAATTCAAAAATTACATTCCTAGGCTGAGGGTTTCCTGTTTTTCAATTTTGCTCTGTTCTTTACTGAAGATGCTGACTTTAATGCTGGGTTGTTCCTAAACCACTGGTAACTTGCAGGCACTTTGGGTGCCCATCTGCTCCTGTCCAGCATTAGTGAAGTTGGAGGGAGGTGGGGTGTGCAGAGAGTGGAGAAGGGGAAAATCTACCCTGAAGAAAGGTAATTAGTGTGGAGACCAATCCAATCTTCAGTTGAGTTCCATATAAAAGTACAGTGTAACCTGTGTTACTGGATAGTGATCAAGAATGCCAATTGTGGTCAATATCACTAATGTTAATTGTAGTACAACAATTGATGCCACAGCTCAGAGTTGTGAACTCAGCAGAGACCAGGGGTCATCCTTTTTGTTCTCTATAACCTCACTGCCATTTTGCACAGTTTATTCGTCCTCTAAGCAGATTTTCCTGAAGCATACAAGCAGCCATAAGAAGTTTAACCACTATCTGCAGCAAACTTGCACAGTGGAGCAGTTCCCTGCATTGAGTATCCCAATCTCCACTGGACAAGATGAGTTGATTTGAGCATAAATGAGATAATTCTACACTGGGATAAAAGCTAAATCTAAGGTTGGCAGACTATTGAGCAACCAGGGATAAAAACAAAAAAACTGCGGATGCTGGAAATCCAAAACAAAAACAGAATTACCTGGAAAAACTCAGCAGGTCTGGCAGCATCGGCGGAGATGAAAAGAGTTGACGTTTCGAGTCCTCATGACCCTTCGACAGAACTTGCGTTCGAGTCCAAGAAAGAGTTGAAATATAAGCTGGTTTAAGGTGTGTGTGTGGGGGGCGGAGAGATAGAGAGACAAAGAGGTGGAGGGGGGGTGGGGGGGTGTGGTTTTAGGGACAAACAAGCAGTGATAGAAGCAGATCATCAAAAGATGTCAACGACAATAGTACAATAGAACACATAGGTGTTAAAATTAAAGTTGGTGATATTATCTAAACGAATGTGCTAATTAAGAATGGATGGTAGGGCACTCAAGGTATAGCTCTAGTGGGGTTTTTTTTATATATAATGGAAATAGGTGGGAAAAGGAAAATCTTTATAATTTATTGGAAAAAAAAGGGAAGGGGGAAACAGAAAGGGGGTGGGGATGGGGGAGGGAGCTTACGACCTAAAGTTGTTGAATTCAATATTCAGTCCAGAAGGCTGTAAAGTCCCTAGTCGGAAGATGAGGTGTCATCTTATTACAAGACATGTACATTCTTGCATCGATCCACCCAGAGGCATGACAATTAGAAACAGCAATGTTTTCATCGTTTACAGCTTGTTTGTAGAGGCCATTATTGAAAATTTCAATATAACACCTGTTGAAGTTCCAGTTGTATGATCCCTGCCAGGTGTGAGACTGTGAGCCAGCACACTCTTCCCCATGCTTAGCCCCCTTCCTCTCCACCAGTCAGCACCAACCCCACCACCCACCAGATCCAATCCAGTTCATTATCAGAGGGGTTGGCCCTGTCACCAATTTCCAATTGAAAACTATAATTCTCACAAGAGTTAACTGTAAAATAAATCAAGTGCACACACCCTTCTGAATACCACTTTGTTACTAGAACATTATGTTTCAAAATACAAATTAGTTAGTTATATCTTATAAACACTTATAGTGCAGTCTATCATAGATTTTCTCTGTCATATTCAAACTTACACAAACAACAAAAATGATTACACAGAGCCCTAATTTTGGGACTGCTGAGCAGAAAATTGTTAACATCCAGATGCCATGAAGAACAAAAAAGTGGATTTTGCAGATAACTGATTGTTTCAGACATCTTAATTCATTCATTATCCCGAGAAAGGTAATGGAGTTTTGATTCTATCATCTCTGGATATACATGAAAGATGCTTTAAACCAGTTATTACAGACAATTCTTTCATCGTTCGACAATTCCTCTGTATTGTAGAAGAATTGAAAAATTACCAACGACAACCATAAATCCATCATTATTCTAGCGGTTTATGTAATACTGCTCAGAAAGATGACTTCCACAGTTGTAATGTACTGTTGCCAGGACAATATCATGCAGATACTAAAAATAGTTATTATCTTTCATTAGTTACATGCATTGCTTTGACCATGTTGTTTCAGAAAAGCAAATCCTATTTTATGAAAGAAAAGAAGACTTAGTATTGAAAAAAAACGTTTGATGGTGTTTCCAAGTACAAACAACCTGAGAATGTTAAGGACATGCAAAGATCATTAGGCCATCCCACCTATCACCTCCACAGCTTATGTCACCTTGGCTCAATTGAAAGCATTCTTACCTCTGAGTTGGGGAAAAATGGGCCTGAAATGTCTGGAACTGAAGAGGATGTTCCACTTATGCCTATGGGAGTGGAGGGCACAGAATATGGACTGGGTACCAGTTCTTCTGAGCAAATGTTCCCAACTGCTCCCTAAACATCAAGGGACATGTTGGTGGAAGTGCCAAGTTTTCCTGGGAAATTCCTGCTTTTACAATTTTCAAAGACCTTGGCAGAAAACAAACTGTTTGAGGACTTGCACAAATCTCTTTGAGGAACTTTGGTGGCATCACATCTTCACTTGAGTAAGATAAGAAATAAGGGGATAAGGGGAACATTTTCAGGATGGCAACCTGTAACTAGTGGAGTGCCACAGGGATCAGTGCTGGGATCTCAATTATTTACAATATACATTAATGACATAGATGAGAAAAGTGAATGTACAATGGCCAAGTTTGCGGATGACACAAAAATAGGTGGGAAGGGAAATGGTAAGGATGATACAAGGAGTCTACAGAGGGATATAGACAAGTTGAGTGAGTGGGCAAAAACTTGACAGGTGGAATACAATATGGGAAAATGTGAGGTTATGCATTTTGGCAGGAAGAATTGAAGAGCTGAGTATTATTTACACGGAGAAAGACTGCAGAAGGCTGCAACTCAGAGGGATTTGGGAGTACTTGTGCATTAATCCTAAAAAGCTAACATACAAGTTCAACAGGTAATAGGGAAGGCACATGGAATGTTAGCCTTAATTTCAAAGGGAATGGAGTATAAAAATAGGGAAGTCTTATGAAAACTATACAAGGCACTAGTTAGACCACACCTAGAATACTGTGAACAGTTTTGGTCCCCTTACCTAAGGAAAGATATATTGGCATTGGAGGTAGTCCAGAGAAGGTTCACTCAGTTGATTTTCTTATGAGGAGAGGTTGAGTAGATTGGGCCTGTCCTTATTGGAATAAAGAAGAATGAGAGGTGACCTTATTGAAACATATGAGATTCTTACGGATTTGACAGGGTAGATGCTGAGAGGTTGTTTCCCCTTGTGGTAGAGTCTAGGGCCAGAGGGCATAATCTCAGAATAAGGGGTCACCCATGAGCAGGAATTCCTTCTCTCAGAGGGTAGTGAATCTGTGGAATTCTTTACTGCAGAGAGCTGTAGAAGCTGTGTCGTTAAGTATATTCAAGGCATGGATAGACAGATTTTTAATCACTAAGGGAATCAAGGATTATGGGGAAAAGGCAGGAAAGTGAAGTTGAGAATTATCAGATCAGCCATGATCCCATCGAATGGCGGAGCAGACTCAACGAACCAAATGACCTACATCTGCTCCTACATCTTACGGTCTTATGGAGTACATTTGCTTGTTCTTTCTTTTATGAAAATCTTTCAAACTTCTTTTGTTCATAAGTCACTGAAAGCTGAAATACAGGTTCAGCAAGCAATTATGACAGCAAATGGTATGTTGGCCTTTATTAAAGACGGTTTGAGTATAGGAGTATAGCATGTCTTGCTGCAATTGTATAGAGCCTTGGTGAGACAAAGTATTGTGTACAGTTTTAGACTCCTTACCAAAGGAAAGATATACTTTCCATAAAAGGAGTGCAACAAAGGTTCACCAAATGAATTCATGGGATGGAAGGATTGTCCTGTGAAAGAACATTAAGAAGACTGGGCCATTAGTGCCTATGGGAGTGGAGGGCACAGAATATGGGCTGGATATTAGTTCTACTGAGCAATTCTTCCTAACTGCTCACTATACATCAAGGGAAATGTTGGTGGAAATGCCAAGTTTTCCTGGGAAATTGTTCTGGAGGCGATGACGTAGTGATATTGCTCACTGGACAAGAATCCAGACAGCCAGGGTAGTGCTCTGGGGATACAGATTCAAATGGTGGAATTATAAGTCTAATAAAACCATTGTCGATTGTTGTAAAAACCCATCTGGTTCACTTTCCTTTAGGGAAGGAAATCTGCCCTCCTTACCTGGTCTGGCCTACATGTGAGTTCAGACCCACAGCAATGTGGTTGACTTTTAAAATGCTCTCTGAAATGGCCCAGCAAGCCTCTCAGTTACATGAAACTGCTACAAACCAGATGGACCACTCTGCATCGACTTAGGGCAGATTTTCTGTGTCCACTGGCATCGGGTGTGTTTGGCGGGGTGAGCTGACAATATGGCGAGAAGGCCAAAAATCAGTTTCATGACGTTGTGAAACCAGTTGGCAATCGTCCACTCTGCCTGTCAGTGGTGGTCTGTGTTTCCCATTGTCAGACGTCGGGAACCTTATTGTAATACATCTTTTTAAAAAAATTCATTCATGGGATGTGGGCTTGTCTGGCTGGGCCAGAATTTATTGCCCATCTCTAATTGCCCTTGAGAAGGTGGTGGTGAGCTGCCTTCTTGAACTGCTGCAGTCCATGTGGTGTAGGAACACCCACAGTGCTGTTATAAGCCCAGCCGCCGGAATCATCCCCCATGCTGGATCATCCGAGCACATCGGCATGTTTCACAACAGCATATATAAGGCGTGCACTTGGCGGGATGGGGGGTGGTGGGGTGGCACTTTGAAGGGAAGGTGGGTGCACAGTAATGTTGCGCAGCGCTTATGAGGGTCGCCTGTTGGACTTCATGGTTGAGGCGCTGCGCATTCAGGCAAGGGCACAGGCAAGTTGCTTTTTCCCGGCCGGCTGACAGAGTGGTGTCAGGGCAAGGTTTGCTCTGTGATTGGTGCAACTTGGAGGGGGGGTTAAGGGTTACACTACGATTGATATGACTTGTGGGGGGGGGGTCAAGGGCTGCACTCCAGTTGATGGTAATGGACAAGCACGTGTGGGGTGAGGGGGAGGGGGAGGGAAGTGGCCACTAATTAGGGAAACCTTGTATAAAGTGACCATTGCTCTGCAGCTGAGACAGTTCAGGCTCAGCCACATTGGTATGATTAGAGTCGGGCCTCTAGCTTATCTGCCCACTCAAGCAATGCAGAAGCATGAAATTGAAAATAAGTGCTCCAAAGCTTTTCACCTCTCGGGCACAGGCTGCAAAGTAATGAGCATTTTAGTGGACTACAGAACAATTCAGGGGAGGTGATTCCATAGTGGTATTGTCTCTAGACCAGTAATCCAAAGACCCAGGGTAATGCTCTGGGGACCTTGGTTCAAACCCGACCTCAATATAATCTGGAATTAGAAGTCTAATAATGACCATGATGCTGTTGTCAACTGTTGTAAAAATCCACCTGGTTCACTAATGCCCATTTAGGGAAAGAAATCTGATCTGACATGTGACTCTTAAATGCTCTCTGACACAAGGGGCAATCAGGGATGGGCAATAAATGCTGGCCTAGCCAGTGATGCTAGATCCCATGAATGAATTTTTTAATAATTGGACAACTGGGAATATTGCTAAAGCTGCCTGTGGAGGTGCCCCTTGCAATGGACCAGCCTCCCCCATGGATCAAGCCAACAATGCAGCCTTGCAGTGGGGTTTAGGAGAATGCCTGTGCCTGAGTTGAGACCACAGCATACAGTCCAGTAGGTGAAGCTGCTGCCAATTGGTCAGGTGGAGTGGAGCGGACGTGGGTGGGATTTTGTGCAGCCATACAGCGCACTAAACTTTGGCCGTCCAAGTGATTGCCAGCACTCTCTGGGATGAGTCAAGGGGCCTACAGATTTAGCTAAGAGAGGTTCTTAGAACACCCAAGCTAACCCACGCATCTCTCTCTTCAACCTGCAGGAGGAGTACATCAGGAGCATGGAGCCTGGTGACCCAGCTGCATGCCTGATGGCTTACAGAGAGCACAGATGAAGGAGAAGTGAGTGATGGAGGCATCTAGTTGGGCAGAGGAAGGAGCAGCATCCTCAGGAAGAAGGGATGGTTGGGGCTGCTGAAGAGCCATTGCGGGTTCGCACCTAGCTAGAGCCTATAGGGTCTATAGACACCGCCTTTCATTCCTGCGGATATGCAAGAACCTGTGTCGCTTAGGACTGTGCATGTCTAGGGAAATGGTCGGTCACATCTGCCATTTGCTGCAGGATTTGGCGCCATGGGGACATGACAGGCATCCACTGCCAGTGGCTGTGAAAGTTAACATGGCGGTGAATTTTTACGCCAGCGGCTCCTTTAAGCACTCCACAGGTGACCTCTGTGGCGCATCACAAGCCTTCATGCACAAGTGCCTCCATGAGGTCACGGACACCAGCTTCGCGAAGGCACACAACTTTGTGCATTTTGCCCAGGATCAGGAACACCAGGACACAAGAGCACTGGGATTCGCCTAGATCTCGGGTTTCCCACAGATGCAGGGTGCCATCCACTGCACTCACGTGGCGCTCAGATCTCCATCGCAACAAGAGGTCAACTACGTCAACCACAAGGGCTTCCAGTCACTGAATGTGCAGCTGGTGTGCAACTACCACAAACATATCCTGCAGGTCTGCACAGGGTTCCCAGAGAGTGTCCAAAACTCCTAAATTCTCTGTTAGTCTCATATTACTGATGACTTCCAGGGTCCATGGAGGGTGCAGGGATGACTCCTCAGGGACAAGGGCAACCCACAGAGGACGCGGCTGATGACACCCGTGTAGCAGCCTCAGGCTGCAGCAGAGCGACGGTATAACGAGGCTCATGCTGCAACTCACAACTTGGTGGAGCAAACCATCGGGATGCTGAAAATGAGGTTCCGGCACCAGGACTGCCTGTTGGAGCCTGCAATATAGTCCACAGAGGATGTCATGCATCGTCGTGGCCTGCTGCACTTTTTACCACCTGGTGCTGCAATGGGCAGAGGACCTGGCTGAGGCGGAGATGGAGGATGAGGTTGAGGAGTTCCTCGAAGGCGACGATGCCAGTGATGAGCCCATCATACTGGCCAGGCAAGGCAGGCCGGCTCGGGAAGCCCTCATAGCTGTTAGATTTATGGAGAGTGATGACAACATAGAACTATAGAACCATAGAAAAGTTACAGCACAGAGGAAGGCCATTCGGCCCATCTTGTCCATGCCAGCCCGAGGACACCCAGGTGCCCTTTCTAATCCCACCTTCCTGCCCATAGCCCTGCAGCTTATAGCACTTTAGATGCAGATCCAGGTACTTTTTAAAAGAGTTTAGAGTTTCTGCCTCTACCACCAACTTGGACAGCAAATTCCAGACACCCACTACCCTCTGCGTAAAAAAGTTCTTCCTCATGTCCCCCCTACATCTTCTGCCACTTATCTTGAATCTATATCCCCGGGTTCTAGAATTCTCCACCAAGGGAAACAATTTTATCCTGCCCACTCTATCTATTCCCCTCATAATTTTATACACCTCAATCAAGTCACCTCTCAGCCTTCTTTGTTCTAAGGAAAATAACTCCAACCTATCCAATCTCTCCTCGTAGCTACACTTTTCTAACCCTGGCAACATTCTTGTAAACCTCCTCTGCACTCTCTCCAGAGCTATTACATCCTTCCTGTAATGTGGTGACCAGAACTGCACACAATAGTACAGTTGTGGCCTCACCAGTGTTTTATACAATTGCAACATTATATCCTTACTTTTATATTCTATACCTCTGCCAATGAAGGAAAGAATTCCATATGCCTTCTTTACAACCTTGTCTACTTGAACTGCTGCCTTCAGGGACCTGTGTACTTGTACACCAAGATCTCTCACTTCATCTACCCCTCTTAATATTTTCCTGTTTGACCTGCCTAAATGTAAGACGTCACATTTCTTTTGTTAATATCCATCTGCCACTTTACCGCCCACTCCACCAACCCATCTATATCGTTTTAGAGATTATGGCTATCCTCTACACTATCCACTACTCGAACAATCTTTGTGTCATCTGCAAATTTTCCAATTGTGCCCCCCTCACATTGCAGGTGTGAACGTTTGACTCCAGTCTGGTTGATGGCATTGTGCATACCCTCCGTGATAAGGTTGCTGCCATGGAGATGCAGTGGAGGTCCTATTAGTTGCTCGATTTTAGAAAGATGATAATGACATGCAGTGAGGACAATCCATAGTGTTATGATCCCCAGCTGAGGTTACACCTGAACAAGCCTGATCCAAGAGTGGAACCCAGCTTGATAGATCCTAACTTTTATTTGTTTGTTTAGGTATGTGGAGAATAGCTACTGAACAGAGGCACAGGAGTCAACTGATGAACTTCCAACAAAAAAATAAAACATTTATTCAACAAGAAAAGGTGAACTATATTACAATACTCCTTCACCCACACCTACATTTACAGGTATATATAGATTTGTAAGGAAAACACAAGTTACAAAAGATATCTTATACTCTAATGTCCACAGTAAGTACACAGTACATGTACCAATAGGCACCCTGTGGTCAGACGCACCACACTCTGAAACTAAGTGATAGATGCCACCTCAACCAGATGCTATGGAAATCTCCTCAACTCCCCCCAGATGCTTATTACACCGTGAGCCAATTGGTCTCAATGAACTCCGTCTTTTACACGAGGGTTTCCAGTCTCCACTCTCCAAGAACTCGCTTTGTTATCTTCTCCCAAACTGACACTTCCTCTCAGACGCCTCCCGCTAGGGTTCACTGAACTCTCCTTCTGATGTTCCTCTTCCCTGGGTCACGGCATGCATTCAAGCTGTCCTCCAAGCACTCTCTCTCACTGACTCAGCCATCAACAGTACACCACTGCTTCACACGCCCATAGCAAAGAGTTATGGACCTTCAGACATCTCTTTGGACCTTCTTACCTCTTGCAAGCTGTTCTAACTTTAAACCTGCTTTCTGCAGTTTTTGTCTCTTTAAATCTGAAGCTTGGAGTCTTCCTCTCTGCCCCTCATTCTTAACTTCATTAACAGGACCTTTTCCAGGTTTCTGTCCTTCCTTGGGGCTTTCCATTATTCCGCTCCCCTGAATTCTTGGGTTTTTTCTTTAACTTGGGACTTGCTATCTGTCCCCTTTGCTCCAATCTCTCCTGGCAGCTACTTTCAACCAATGTTAGCTTGAGGCTGGCTATCTGTCTTTCCTGCATCTGCTTGACAGCTGTCTTCAAACCAACTGAACTCCAAACTACTGTTTCTTTAGTTTTTCTGTGTGTGTGTCTGTGGGAGGGATCTGCCTCTCTGGGGCCCTGTTGCTAGGCAACAGCCCGATTCTTCTGCTCTTGTTTGTTTATCTTAGCTGCAACAGTCGTAAAAACTTCATTAGAAATGCACGCACCTTTTAAAATGAAATAAAAACTCCTCCTTCTTATGGGTGCATGAGAGCCCTTGGCTGACTCCTTGAGAAGAAGAGGCAGTTAGACTGAGATGAAGCTGCCCTCGACCCCTCTTGCGTTGACACTGTTGGAAGCCAACTATGGCATCAACAATGGAGTTCAGCCATGCACAGTAGTGCAGGAACAATGTCCTGGACCAAGGTCTCCATGGTGGCCGCCATCCAACCAGCGTTGACCTCCATGCATTGGCATGCTGGTGCTATCACCTCAGCCTGAAGGGGGATAGACTCCTCCATCGTGCCTTGCAATCTGAGGAATGCAGCAGACATCACTTCCTGATGTTCCTGAATTTGCTTTGCAGCTCTAGCAACTGAGGTATGACTGAGTCCAGAGGCTCGTCATCTGACTCAGACTCAGCAAATTTCTGGCCTCCAGCAGCCTTCCGAGTGCCAGGGACCTGGGAAGTCCCTGCCACCACGTGCTGTGGACCAAACAATGCGATGTGCTCACCAGATTGTGATCCTGAGGCTACTCTAAAGCTAGGTGTGTGTCTCTGCGCTGGTGGAAGGTGCGGGTGAGCGCTGTGACTGGTCTTCAATGAAGGTGCCTTCAAATTCTTCTTCAGGTGTTTCTTCACATCTTGATTGGAGGCCTGGGGTCCTGGACTCTGTTGGTTGTTTCCCAGATGTGCCTGCGAAAGCAAGGGGAGATAATTAGTGCATGGCAGTGGCCTGTGAAACAGGAGACATCACTCATAGCATGATTGTCTGATGGATTTCACACTGCTGGACCCTCACTTGGTACAGCACCATCAACTTTGCCATCAGCACAGGAATGGTCCAGATCCTCACTAGCCAGTGGATGACTCGATTTTCAAAGTCCGTGAGGACCTTGATATCAGGCATTCCTCCACCAGTCTATGGCCTCTCATTTTTGTTGTGTGCCAGTTTGTCCTGCATGAATAGAGATGAGTTGGCATAAACTGGATGCCTGCCAGATCAGATGAGAAGTATGCCTTGCATATGTGGGTCATGAGTGGTCCTATGGATAGGATGTGTGTGTGAGAGAGTCAATGATAATGTCTCTTGAACTGGCAGTGAGTTAGATCCCTGTGGATGTGTGATGGGTTTGTGAGTGTGTGAGATGAGCGATGAGAAGAGTGACTTACCCTGGCAGAATGGATGAGGTCATTCATCCTCTTTTGGCATTGGCTGGCTGTCCTCTTTTGCAAGGCGTTGGTACTGATCACCACTGCCAACACCTCCCATGCAGGATTAGTGAGGTTGTTGCCCCTCCTATGGCCAAAGCAAGGGTAGAAGACATCATGGCAGGCCTCCACTGCTTCCAAAGGTGTTCGAGGGACGCATCATTAAACTGGAGGGGACTGCAGTCTTCTTGCCTTTCTGGGCCACGTCTTCTTTGCAGCAGTTCTGGAAGCACTGAGAGATGTTCGCATGATGCATTTTAAATATGGCGCCTGGCATGATGAAGCAGTGAGGTAAACATAGAAACATAGAAAATAGGAGCAGGAGAAGGCTATTCGGCCCTTCAAGCCTGCTCCGCCATTCATTATGATCATGGCTGATCATCCAACTCAATATCCTGCTCCTGCTTTCTCCCCATACCCTTTGAACCCTTTCGCCCCAAGAGCTATATCTAACTCCTTCTTGAAAACATACGATGCTTTGGCCTCAACTACTTTCTGTGGTAGCGAATTCCACAGGCTCACCACTCTCTGGGTGAAGAAATTTCTCCTCATCTCAGTCCTAAATGATCTACCCCGTATCCTCAGTCTGTGACCCCTGGTTTTGGACTCCCCCACCATTGGGAACATCCTTCCTGCATCTACCTTGTCTAGTCCTGTTAGAGTTTTAAAGGTTTCTATGAGATCCTTCCTCAATCATCTGAACTCCAGCGAATATAATCCTAACCGACTCAATTTCTCCTCATATGTCCGTCCCGCCATTCCAGGAATCAGTCTGGTAAACCTTCGCTGCACTTCCTCTATAGCAAGAACATGCTTCCTAAGATAAGGAGACCAAAACTGCACACAATATTCCAGGTGCGGTCTCACCAAGGCCCTAGAGAATTGCAGCAAGACATCCCTGCTCCTGTACTCAAATCCTCTAACTATGAAGGCCAACATACCATGTGCCTTCTTTACCACCTGCTGCACCTGCATGCTTACCTTCAATGACTGGTGTATGAGGAGACCCAGGTCTCGTTGCACATCCCCCTCTCTCAATTTATAGCCATTCAGATAATAATCCGCCTTCCTGTTTTTGCTGCCAAAGTGGATAACCTCATATTTATCCACATTATATTGCATTTGCCCACTAACTCAGCTTGTCCAAATCACACTGAAGCATCTCTGCATCCTTCTCACAGCTCACCCTCCTATCCAGCTTTGTGTCATCTGCAAATTTGGAGATATTACATTTAGTTCCCTCATCTAAATCATTAATATATATTGTGAATAACGGGTCCCAGCACCGATCCCTGCGGTACCATTTGGAAAAAGACCCGTTTGTTTCCTGTCTGCCAACCAGTTTTCTATCCATCTCAATACACTACCCCTAATCCCATGCACTTTAATTTTACAGGCCAATCTCTTATGTGGGACTTTGTCAAAAGCCTCCTGAAGGTCCAAATAAACCACATCCACTATTCCCCCTCATCAACTCTACTAGTTACATTCTCGAAAAATTCCAGTATATTGGTCAAGCATGATTTCTCTTTCATAAATCTGTCCGATTCTGCCACTGTTTTCCAAGTGCTCAGCTACTAAATCTTTTATAATGGACTCTAGAATTTTCCCCACTACCGATGTCAGGCTGACTGGTCTATAATTCCGTTTTCTCTCTACCCCCCTTTTTAAATAGTGGAGTTACATTAGCTATCCTCCAATCTGTAGGAACTGTTCCAGAGTCTGTATCTCGGAAGATGACTACCAATGCATCCACTATTTCTAAGGTCACTTCCTTAAGTACTCTGGGATGTAGGTTATCAGGCCCTGGGGATTTATCGGCCTTCAATCCCATCAATTTTACCAACACCATTTCACTTCTAATTCTGATGTCTTTCAGTTCCTCCCTCTCACTAAACCCTGTGTTCCCCAACATTTCTGGTATGTTATTTGTGTCCTCCTTTGTGAACTCAGAACCAAAGTATGTATTTAGTTGGTCAGCCATTTCTTTGTTCCCCATTATAAATTCCCTTGTTTCTGACTGTAAGGGACCTACATTTGTCTTTATCAATCTTTTTCTCTTCACATACCTATAGAAACTTTTACAGTCAGTTTTTATGTTCCTCACAAGCTTACTCTTGTACTCTATTTTCCCCTTCTTAATTAATCCCTTGGTCTGCCTTTGCTGAATTCTAAACTGCTCCCAGTCCTCAAGTCTGTTTTTTTTCTGGCCAATTTGTATGCCTCTTCCTTGGATCTAATACTATCTCTAATTTCCCTGGTAAGCCATGGTTTGGCCACCTTTCCTATTTTACTTTTGTGCCATACAGGAATAAACAATTGTTGCAGTTCACCCATGCGTTCTTTGAACGTTTGCCATTGCCTATCCACTGTCATTCCTTTAAGTAACGTTTCCCAATCCATCACAGCCAACTTGTGCCTCATAGCATCGCAGTTCCTTTATTAAGATTCAGGAACCTAGTCTCAGAGTCAACTACGTCGCTCTCCATCTTGATGAAGAATTCTATCATATTATGGTTGCTCATTCCCAAGGGGCCTCGCACAACTAGATTGCCAATTGTTCCTTTCTCATTACACAATACCCAGTCTAGGATGCCCTGTTCTCTAGTTGGTTCGTCAACGTATTGGTCCAGAAAACCAACAGGTAATGGCGTGGCGGGTGAATGAGAGCCTCCTGCCATGGAAATAGCATGTTTCCTGGGAATGCATGATGAATGAGGCAGGATTTGGATAATACTGTGTGAAAAGCCACCATTGTGGTGAGTGGGTAAAATGCACATTGAAAATCTGGGACAATTCCACCCTTAGGCACTGGAAACGACAACAGAAAACTCAGCCCTGTCAACAATGCAAAGTCCTCCTTCCTAACATCTGAGGTCTAGTGTCAAAATTGGAAGAGCTGTGTCACAGACTAGTCAAGCAACAGCCTCAGGAGATCATACCTTACAGATAATGTCCCACACACCACCATCACCATTCCTTGGTATGTCCTGTCCCACCAGCATGGCAGACCTAACAGAGGTGGCAGCATAGTGGTGTACAGTTGGGAGTAGTTGCCCTGGGAATCTTCAACATCAACTCCAAATCCCATGAAGTTTCATGGCATCAGGTCAAACATGGGCAAGGACACCTCCTCCTGATTACCACATACTGCCTCCCTCAGCTGATGAATCAGTGCTCTTCCTTGTTGAACACCACTTGGAGGAAGCACTGAGTGGTAAGGGCACAGAATGCACTCTGGGTGAGGGGCTTCAATGTCCATCACCAAGAGTGGCTCAGTAACTCGACTACAGACCGAGCTGGCTTAGTCCTAAAGGACATAGCTGCTAGACTGGGTCTGTGGCAGATGGTGAAGGCACCAAGAAGTGGGAAGAACATTCTTGACCTCATCCTCACCAATCTCACCAACCTGCCTACCGCAGATGCATCTGTCCATGAGAATATTGGTAGGAGTGACCACTGCACATTCGTTATGGAGACTAGGTTCTGTCTCCATATTGAGAATATCTGCCATTGTGTTGTGTAGCATTACCACCGTTCTAAATGGGATAGATTTCGAACAGATTTGGTAACTCAAGACTGAGCATCCATGAAATGCTGTGGGTAATCACCAGCAGCAGAACTGTACTCAACCACAATTTGTAACCTCATAGCCTGGTATATCCCCCACTCTACCATTACCATCAAACCAAGGGATCAATCCTGGTTCAATGAAGAGTTCTGGAAGGCATGCCAGGAACAGCACCAGGCATACCTAAAAATGAGGTGTCAACCTGGTGAAGCTACAACTCAGGACTACTTGCATGCCAAACAATGTAAGCAGCAAGTGATAGACAGAGCTAAGCGATCCCACAACCAACGGATCAGATCTAAGCTCTGCAGTCCTGATGCATCCAGTCGTGAATGGTGGTGAACAATTTAACAACTCGAGGAGGAGAATCCACAGATTTCCGCATCCTCAATGATGGAGGAGCCTAGCCCATCATTGCAAAGCATAAGGCTGAAGCATTTGCAACAACCTTCAGTCAATAGTGCTGAATGGATGATCCATCTCGGCCTCCTCCACAGGTCCTGAGCATCACAGATACCAGGCTTCAGACAATTCGTTTCACTCCATGTGATATCAAGAAACAGCTGAAGGCACTGGATATTGCAAAGGCTATGGGTCCTGACAATATTCCAGCAATAGTACTGAAGACTTGTGATCCAGAACTTGCTACACCCCTAGCCAGGCTGTTCCAGCCTAAATAGCCAAGTGGTTATGGTACTGGGCTTGTAACCCCAAGATCAAGAGTTCAAATCTCACAATGGCAAACTATGAAACAATGTAATTTCATCTGAAACAGATGGAAACGTGTTTGTACTCGAAAGAGTTACAGCCACAGCACCGACATCTGCCGGGCAATGTGGAAAATTGCCCATGTGTGTCCACAAAAAGCATGATAAATCCAACCCAGCCAATTACCACCCCATCAGTCTACTCTCCATCATCAGTAAAGTGATGGAAGGGGTCATCAACATGCTATCAGGCAGCATTTGCTTAGAAATAACCTCCTCACTGATGTTCAGTTTGTGTTCCACCATGATCACACAGCTCCTGACCTCATTACAGCCTTGGTTCAAAAATGGAAAAACAGAGCTGAATTCCAGAGGTGAGGTGAGAGTGACTGCCCTTGACATCAAGGCAGCATTTGACAGAGTGTGGCATCAAGGAGCTTTAGCAAAACTGGAGTCAATGGGAATCAAGGGGAAAACTCTCCACTTTAGAGTCATACCTAGCAGAAAGAAAGATGGTTTTGGTTGTTGAAGGTCAGTCATCTCAGCTCCAGGACGTCACTGCAGGAGTTCCTCAGGGTAGTGTCCTTGGCCCAACCATCTTCAGCTGCTTCATCAATTACCTTCCTTCTATCATAAGGTCAGAAGTGAGGATTTCGCTGATGATTGCACAATGTTCAGCAGCATTCGCGACTCTTAAGATCCTGCAGCAGTCCATGTCCAAATGCAGAAAGACCTGGACAATATTCACACTTGGGCTGACAAGTGGCAAGTAACATTTGTGCCAAAAAAGTGCCAGGTAATGACTATCTCCAACAAGAGAAAATCTTACCCTTGACATTACTCAATGGCATTACCATTGCTGAAATACCCACTATCAACACCCTGGGGGGTTACCGTTGACCAGAAACTGAACTGGACCAGCCATATAAATACTGTGGCTACAAGAGCAGGTCAGAGGCTAAGAATCCTGCGGCGAATAACTCACCTCCTAACTCCCCAAAGCCTGTCCACCATCTACGAGGCACAAGTCAGGAGTGTGATGGAATACTGTCCACTTGCCTGGATGAGTGCAGCTCCCACAACATTCAATAAGCTTGACACCATCAAGGACAAAGCAATCCGCTTGATTGGCACTACATCCACAAACATTCCCTCCCTCCACCACTGACACACAGTAGCAGCAGTGTGTACATATACAAGATGCACTGCAGGAATTCACCAAAGTTCCTGAGACAACACTTCCCAAACCAACAACCACTATCACCTTGAAGGACAAGGGCAGCAGATGCATGGCAACACCGCCACCTGAATGTTCCCTTCCAAGCCACACACTATTCTAACTTGGAAATGTATCGCCGTTCCTTCACTGTCACTGGGTCAAAATCCTGGAACTCCCTTCCTAACAGCACTGTGGGTGTAACTACGCCACATGGACTGCAGCAGTTCAAGAAGGTAGCTCACCACCACCTTCTCAAGGACAATTAGGGATGGCCAATAAAGACTGGCCCAGCCAGTGAAGTCCACATCCCATGAATGAATAACAAAAAATTCTCTGGAGTTTAAAATAATGAGAGGTGATCTCATTCAAACATACAAAATTCTTACAGGGTCCAACAGGGTAGGTGCAGGATGGATGTCTGCCCATGGCTAGGGGTGGGGGGGTGGGGGGGTTGGGGGGTGGGGTGGGGGTATGTCTAGAAGCAGGGAACCCAGTCTCAGAATAAGGGGCAGGACATTTAGGACCAAGATGAGAAGGGATTTCTGCACTCAGAGATTTGTGAATCTTTGGAATTCTCTGCTGCAAAGGGTTGTGGAGGCTCAGTCGTTGAGTATGTTCAAGACTGAGATCGATAACTTTCGACATATACAGGAATAGTGCAGAAAAATTATGTTGAGGTAGAAGATCAGCCACAACTTCACAGAATGACTGAGTGGTTTCAAAGGCTTCTCCTGCACTCCTTATGTTCTTGCTGGGAAGTTTTTCTTTAGTCTTTCATGGCTGTGGGCATTGCTGGCAAGGCCAACATTTGTTGCCCATTTTGCATGGCTTGCTGGGCCATTTAGAGGGCAGTAAAGAGTCAGTCACATGTCTGTGGATCTGCAGGAAGTCACAGTTGGCCAGGCAAGGTAAGTATAGCAGATTTCCTTCTTTATAACAATCAATGATAGTTGTCATGGTCACCACCATTATTAAGGCTAGTTTTATATTCCAGATTTATTAATTGAATTGAATTTAAGTTCCAGTGGCTGCCATGGCAGGATTAGAATCCATGTTGCCAGACATTAACCTGGGCATCTAGGTTTCTAGTCCAGTGACATTACCACTATGCCACCATAAGAGCCAAAAAATTTTAAAACATATTCTTTTGTCCATTTATGCCTGCAGTGGATCTACATTCCGCTATAGAAAGGTGGATTTTCTTAAGGTGCACAACATTTGTGCAATTAAATGTGATAATCCTGGTTTTGACTCTGTGGCTCTGATATTTCCGGGATATGCATTTGGATTGGGGGTGGATGGGGAGAAGCTATGGCTAGAAAATCTAGAAGTACGAATTGGATGAACATCCTATAGATTATAGTTTCTCTTGAGGTTTTCCGCCCAGCAGCCTGCAGCAGAAGGGTGTGACAGTAAAGTAGCTAAGAAGGCAGGGCCAGATTATGGTCAGGGTCTAGTGGAAGGCAGGTGGTTAGCAATTGCGGGAGTTTATCATGGGTGGGGAAGATAATGATCGGGGAATGAAATTCACATCAGGATGTGCAAAATTGGTTGTTGGGAGTGAGATTGCGGTGAGGGGATGGAGGTGTTGGTTGGGAGAAGCAAGGTCGTGGTCAGGGGAGCAAAATCTTGCTGGGGGAGATATCGCAACCATGTTGGACAGGTTTTGCAAGGGAAACCCACCCAGTATAGTTAAAAATAAAATCTCTGTTAAAATAAAGATATGCATCCACCTTCAAAGATTTCAGCCAGCAAATGGCCTCCTGGGAGCAAACTGCTACATTCCACCACCTGTACTGCCTCCAATACACCAGAACTAGATGGGTTTGAGGTGTGTTGGGTTCCTCTTCCAGATTGTTAACAGTTTAACATCCAACCTAACCCAAGGCTGGCTGATTAGCTCAGTTGGCTAGATGGCCAGCATGTGATTTAGTATAAGATCAACATTGTAGGTTCAGTTCCTGATGGAGATGAGGTAGACTTGCTTCCTTGTCCTGCACCTGAGAGTAAAAGATATTAATAGACTGCCAAGCATACAGCTCAGGATGAAGCCTCAGCAGACAATAACATAAATTAACCCAATCCCACCTGTTCCTGGGGGTTAAAATTACCCACTTTATATCTCAGTGAGGTTTCTTCAATTTGATTGAACAGCCACTGCTTTTTTGCCCTCCTTACACATGTTGGGCCTGTATTTTCTATACAGGACTTTGAGCTATAAATACTGTGGGGATGAAATTGGGCTACACCAGCAGCACAAAATGGACTTATGATAAACTTGCAATTGATTTTTCACCATGCCCCATCTTTTTGGTGCTCAAGTTCACAGAACAAGTGTGAAAACTGTTTTTTGGAGACTTACTTCCTAGTTTCACTGTTATTTTTACTTGATTTGAAATTTATAATCTCAGCATTATTTTCCAAATCAATGGATAACAAAACAGGTGCAGTGAAATCATCAGCTGCCGATTTGCTGTGAGGCCATTTCACACTATTGGTGCAGTCCAATTCTATCTCCTGCAAGGTGCTCTCAAATGGGCCTGAAATATCTGTGAGCAGCTATCAGTGTTTTGAATGGCGGCACTGCTTCTTCACCACTGACCGTAAAATCAAAGCCAATTAAACAGGGTTAGGCCAAGCTTTACACTCATTGAGATTAGGAATGTTGAGGGACAGGAAACAGTGGAAATTATAGATTTGTCCACTTAAAGCTCAATGTCAATAACAAAAATGTCAACGGCAAGTGCATTTCTAACTGGATGCTTTTGTTATGCTGTGAAACAAAGAGAGAACATTTTCCCTGTATGCAGCAAAACAGTGCTGTTTCAAATTACAAATCAAAAATCTTCCCCACTGTACCATAATATCAATCTCAGAAATATCACACCAGTGCAGCAGTTTCATTGCTGGAACCAGCCATATGTCTGGACTCTGAGTAAAATTGACAAACAAGCACCAATTGGACTAAAATAAAAGCAAAATACTGTGGATGAAGGAAATCTGAAATAAAAGCAGAAAATACTCAGCAGGCCTGGCAGCACTATGGAGGGGGAAAGAAAGTTAACGTTTCACATTGAGGACCATGCTTTAGAAGTCCTGGACACATGGAAGATAGCACAGTGAGGAATAAATAATGACTTTATATCAGAATGTTTTAGAAGACTCACGGATCTAGCGGATCAAGAAGACAGCTCACCACAACCTTCTCAAGGGAAAGTTGGGATAGGCAATAAATGCTGGCCTAGATAGCAATGCCCACATCTCATAAAAATGAATTAAAAAAATTAGGGGTGAGAAGCATTGAAGTTGGTGCCTGTGAAGCAAATTGCAATATGGACTCATGCTAAATCAAGATTGTTTCCACTTTGAATTTGGGTTGTTTTAAATTATTTGTTTTTATATGCATTTTACTACAGCAATTGTTCATTAATCACAAAAATGGGAAATGACTCAAAAGATAGGCCCAAATCCTCCTGTCTCCGGATCATCGGAGATGGAACATAAGTTGGGAGCTGCACATCAGGACCCTGCGGAAGTCCAGACACGCACACATGCGTGAAAATTGCCTGGGAAAATTAAACTCCCGATGGGCTGATTTGCACTACCCAGGGCCCACTGCAAATGTTTCTGACCCTGAGCTCAGGGCAGAGGTTTGGACTAGATATGCTGGACTTACCTGCATACTTACCTTGGAAATGTTACATGGTTTAATGCCTGGTTTAACTCAGTGATTAGCAAGTGTAACTGAAATGAACACCACATCCGGCCCTCCCAATCACACCCCTCATCTGACTACCCTTCCCAACTAGATCTGACTAAACCCATCTACCCAGACCTGATTACCCCTGCACCTGACTATCCACCCACTCACCCATCACACCCATTCACTTGCCCACTGACTCACCCATTCACTTACCCCCTCACCCATTCACTAACGTACATTCATTCATTAAAAGACCTGAAAACTTAAAAAATTTACCTGAATACGGCAGCTACCATCATAAAAAGAGGTCATGTCCTCTTCCTCCCTCACGTTTTCTAGGCCCGCAGGCCTTCTGCGTGAAAGGGTTTGTAGGATCTGAATCCCCTCCAACTGGAAAATTTATGGAACATAATTTCGAACACACGGACATGCTTTGACCTCATGATTGGAAATATAATTTACAAAAAGCCAAGCTGCAGTCAGCAATACAGGGCTGGGAAGCAGGGGGTTAATTCGGACATTTACTTAAAAAAAACAGTGACTCACCAAAAGGGTTCAGACATTGACTGACTGCTATTAGGGAACAATGGTACAAAGGAAATTCCATTACCTGCCATCAAGTAATGTAATCAAGAAGTCTGATTACCCAATGCAATGACACAAAGGACATATCATCAATACAATACACTCAAAGAATTATGCAATTAAGGTCTGCACCACAGACAATAGTACTGGAATTGGGTCATTCAAACCTTCATTAACTTTGGAGCCAGGTGTCGTTATTGTGCTGTCACTGCCACCTCAAACAGCAGGAGGATTGCTTATACAACGAGAACTGATAATATTCATCTGGATACATCTTCCATGGAAAACCCCATATTGTTTCAACAAGCAGAAGCTGATGACATTTGTCTGGACTTTGTGTGGAATCAACTAAATGGACATTGTAAAAACAGGAAATATTATTTGACATAAAAACAAAAAAAATTATTTGACATGTCTGAGTTAAATTATTATAAAAGAAGAGCAGATCTGAGTATCTGGGCTGCAGTTGGAAGGGTTGGTCACCTTGACTCAGGCCTACAGTCAACACCAGACAGACCAGCTGTGTTGAGGATTGTAAGTTTCAGCCAAATCGTAGTGATATTGGTCTGAAGGTTTTGTGAAGGTTTGGGGCGAAAACTTGGGGCACGATTTTTCAGTTGGCGTGCGGGGGCAGGCCCGACACGCCGACGCATAAAATGACACATGATGACGTCGGGCATGCTTCCCGACATCATCGCGCGGTCCCATGATAGTTCGTTTGGTGGGCGCGTGCCAGAGTCAGCTGCATGCCCATTGATGTGTAAACTGTCTATTAAGGCCATTAAAAAAGTAATTGATGTCATTAGTAACACTGCCCGTCCAACCTTAAGGTTGGCGGGCAGGCTAAATGACCAAGTGGCCTTCTCATTTTTTTAGGAAACCTTATCCGTGAGCGGGATAAGATTTCCTAGAGCTTTTATTAAATAAATAATTAAATCTTCGTTAAATATAAAAACATGTCCAATCTCATGTGACACAGTCCCACGAGGGGACATGTTTAAATAAATTTTTCAACCATTTATTTAATTATTTCAACATCAATTCAATCTCCCTGAGGCAGCTTCATGCCTCAGGGAGATTGAAGAACTCAGGCTGCTGTGCAGCAAACCGTGTTCAAGCATAAATGCCTGTCAGAGTCAGGTGGTCAAAATTGGAACTTTGTTGACATCAACTGTTGTTGCTTGGCCTCTCTTCACTCAAACTACATATGATTTGTGGCCACCTTCAGCCAGAAGCACTAAGTGGAGGATCCATCTTGGCCTCCTCTTGGATGCACCAAAGTCTAGGGATACCATCAATATCCAGACTGTAGCATTGAACACGTTCTCTGGAATGAGCTGCACCACTGTTCCTGTACAGCTAGAAAACTAGCATTTACTTACTGGAGTGTAATATTGCCCAGGTAGGCTTTGTCCAAAAAGCAGGATAAATCTAACCTGACCAAATATCACTCATGAATCTCCTCTCAATCATAAACTTTGACCCATTACAGCCTTGATCCAATCATGGTCAAAAGAGCTGAATTCAAGAGGCGAAGTGACAGTTACTGACCTTGACATTAAGGCAACATTTCGTTAAGCATGGCATCAAGGAACCCGAATAAAAGTTAAGTCAATAGGAATCGGGGGAAAACTCTCCACTGGTTGGAGTTATTCCTAGCACAAAGGAAGATGGTTGTGGTTGGCGCAGGTCAATCATCTCAGTTCCAGGACATCACTGCAGGAGTTCCTCAGCATTATGTCCTCGGCCCAACCATCTTCAGCTGCTTCATCAATGACCTTCCCTCCCTCATAAGACCACAAGTGGGGATGTTCACTGAAGATTGCACTATATCCGGTATCATTCATGATCCCTCAGATATTGAACAATGTATGCTTGCATGCAGTGAGATTTGGTCAACATTTAGACTTGGGCTGATACGTGGCAAAGAACATTCACATCACACAACTGCCCACGACCCACTCTCCAACAAGAGAAAATTGAACCACCTCTTTTTTGTATTCAGTGGCATGGCTGAATCCTCCACCATCAATAGCCTGAAGTTTACTATTGACTAGAAAGCAAACTAACCAGCCACTCTGGGTATAGAAGCTGGGAATTCTATGGCGAGTAATTGTCCTCTTGACACCCCAAAGCCTGTCCAACATCTACAAAGCATGGGTGGGATGGAATACTCGCCACTTGCCTGGATGAGTTCAGCTCCAACAATACTCAAGGAATACAACACTTTCCAGGTAAAGCAGCCCGCTTGATTGGTATGTCATGCACCAACTTAAACATTCAACCGCTCCACCAGGATTACACAGTGAAAGCAGTTTGCACCATCTACAAGATGTACTACAGCAACTTGCCAAAGCTCCTTCAACCCTACATTCCAAACCCATACCTTCTACCACCTAAAAGAACAAGACAGCATACATGTGGGAACACCACCAAGTTGCCCTCCAAATCACTCAAAATCCTGACTTGGAACTATGTCACCATTCCTTCAATGGAACTCCTGCCCTAACAGAACTGTGGGTGTACCTGCACGACATAGTCTGCAGCAGTTCAAGGCGATGGTTCACCATTACTTTCTCAAGGACAATTAGGTATGGATAATAAATGATGGCTTTGCCAGCAAAGCTTCTATGTCCCATGAATGAATACAAAAAAATAACATCCACCCAGCTATGTGTGCTTGGGTTTCCTGGTAAGATGCAGTCATACATATATAAACTTGTACTAAAAATTGTCACAGTTGGGATTCTTAAATTGTGCAGAAAAAATGTCAATACATTTATATAAAATCAGACAGCAGGGAACATTAGTAGCCAAGGCAACAGTTTGTCCATTGCCAATCAGAAAGAAATGTTAAGATAGAAATATTGTTTCCAACAAATACAAATGGATGTGATATTACATCTGCCTTGAAACAAATAACCCAGCATGTCCTTTGAAACAAAAAAAAGTAATTTTTGAAAGCTATTTTCAATGCGTTCACAAAATAGGTTTAGAATCTTTTTATAACTACAGTACGTGCTCAATCCAAGAAATCATCAATGTTGTCACAAAGGAGTCTGACTTTCTTTTATCTGTCCTTTCCTCTCTCCAATGAACTATCATGTTCTTGATAGTTCTATCATGTTGCGGTTTCACTCTGTAGGCGCTGAGCATTTCCTATTTCCATAGTGGCCATTCTTCTGGAATGAACCTAGACACAGTGCTGTCAGGATATTTGCTCAATCAGCATCACATTCGAGTTTTCTTTTTGTCTAGTTAGTGGAAAATAGTTGGGGGCCGCAAAATTGGCATCATCACCCCCCCCCCTCCACCCACCGCCAACCCCGCACCCCCCTCCCCCCCCAACTCCTCCTCTCTGTTCTCTGGCTGTAGCCAACCAGTGCTTTCCTGCAAGCAATCGTTCAGCCTCTCAATATTGTAATCGAGTCTCTCAATATGAAAAGCTGCTCCCCTCCCCACCTCCCCATAAATATCAGACCAATTAATTCAGTTTTTGCTCATACCACACAGTACAACTGCAACCCTATAATCATTATTGAAGCAGTTCCCTTATGCTTACACTCCAGAAACATCTGCCTACATAACATAAATATTTACACAGCAATGCTGAATAAACGACAAATAGATTTTATCAGTGTCACACTTGCATATTAATTGTACATCTGGGTTGTTTTTCACATATCCACTCCATTTGGCAATGCAAAGGGAAACACTTCTAATGTTTTATATCCAACAGTGCCAGAAATGAAGCAATCATGACCACCATGTCATGAAGTAAAAAGTCTGTGTAGAGCAATAACCCCCATTTTAAAAGAAATCTTTTTATTCATTCACCTATTGGCTAGAAGAGGATCAGGCTGACCATTTCAAGGAATTTTAAAATTAAGGAGTGCATGGCTTTAGACATGGCTGGGGGCATTAAATTAGACAGAAATATCAGCCTGTCCAGAAGCCAGATCCAGCTGGTTTAAATACTATTGCACTATTCTATGATTCGAAATGTCATTCAGAAGTAAGTGCAAAAGTAATAGCCCATTTAGACCTTGAAAAACCAATATAAATTTACAAATGCACTTTGGACTCTTTAGTGGAAAATCAAAAGCAGGTGTATGTTTTTATGGCCTTGTCTAACCTACCTAGATTAACTTTGATGTTAGCGCAAATATTTTTTTGAAGGTGTAAGTCTTGTGTCCATCCAGGTGATGAATGTCAGTACCAGATGTCAAAAAAGCCTCTGCTTTTAACGCCGGGAGACTAAGTTGGTTTCAGGTGACTATAAATTCACACCACAAACTTTTTTTGACTTAATACTGCAGCAAGTAGACTGAGGTGGCAGTGAAGGGCATTAGACTATAAGACATAGGAGCAGAAATTAGGCCAATCAGCCCATCAAGTCTGCTCCGCCTTTCATTCATGGTTGATAAGTTTCTCAACCCCATTCTCCCGCCTTCTCCCCGTAATCTTTGATCCCCTTACCAATCAAGAACTATCTATCTTGGTCTTAAACACACTCAATGACCTGGCCTCCACAGCCTTCTGTGGCAATGAATTCCATAGATTCACCACTCTCTGGCTAAAGAAGTTTCTCCTCATCTCTGTTTTAAAAGGTCTTCCCTTTACTCTGAGGCTGTGCCCTCGGGTCCTAGTCTCTCCTACTAATGGAAACATCTTCCCCATGTCCACTCTATTCAGGCCTTTCAGTATTCTGTAAGTTTCAATCACATTGAACTATTTGTTTCGGTTGATAAGAACCAGGGAGGTCACAACATTTGGCCTGGCTGTGGTTGCCTGATTTTCAAAACAGAAGATACACCCATGGTAATTGTGATCCATCCACCATGAAATAGGAGGAGGAGGTATCATCAGTGGCTGAGTCTCACAGAAGATACTGGATGAGGGAAGCTACATGCATGAAAATTCCTTTACCTTCTAGAATCTGTAATAATAATAGTTTTTTTGTCTGTCCAGACTGTTGTGATTGGTCAGTTTAAGGGGCACGTCATTTGGTGGGTTCATTTGGTGACACATGTGAAGGCACATGAAGTGCCTGGAGGACTAGAGCATGTTGTGTGCCTGCAAATGGTTGGTGATGACAGCGGCTGCAGCTTACAGCAGGGTTGTTGGGTAACAAAAACCATGGAAGGTAAGGGTGTTTAATGGGCGTGCTAGGTCATGTATCTTACAAATAGGAACTGTAGCCTGGTAGGTTCTCCAAACTGATTTATTTATATGATGTGCAATACATGCAAGATGGGTTACTGAGTAGCCACATCTCCCAAGTGCTGCCTGATTGCTGTACAGAGTTTCTAGCACATGACTGCTGATGTCACAGCACAGCCTACATCACTCATTAGCAACTTTACTCTGTTAACCCATTGCACCAAAAAAGGGAGCACAACAACAGTTATTCTAGCTGGAGAGATTGTTTCTGCAAGGGTTGAGATGGGATTGATGGGAAGGAGTGGGATGGCATAGGAGGGATGGAAAGATTGGAATGGAGATGACATGAAAGGAATGGCATGGGATAGGGATGGCATAGGAGGAGGCATTGGCATGGGAGGGGTGGAGCAAATGGCAGTATTGATTATGTGTGGCAAATTGGCAGGGACAATTGTTTGAGAAAACTTATTATTCAATAACTATACATATTGCTAAAAGAGGAAGATTCACTAGCTTTGAATTAAAAAGTTTCAGAAAAGTAATAAGCTGAATTAAAAGAATACATCAGTGTTGAATCTTTAGATGGAGATGATGACAGTCTATACTGTTTCTACACAGTCTAACTCCAATTGGCATGCCAGTATACAAACCTAGACTCAAGAAAGAAGCAGTTATAACTTTGCTACAAAACTTGAATCCTAAACAAGGACTTTAACATGGAGTAAGATTGGAAATTAGGAAGCTGTTTTCCTCGATGGTAGGTGCAGAAATGATAATAGGCAAAGGAAATTGAATGTTTATTCCTTGAGTAATATTGAGCATTCAGATTAAACATTTCCTTTCAACTCAGAAGTAAACCATTCCCAAATAGACTTTCATATTCTATGACCATAAACAAGTCTAGATTCTTGATAAAACTTGTATTTCTATTCCTAGGTTTTTTTTTTACGCATGGACAGTATTATGTAGCATTTTGCAGAGTGAGAAGTTTTGATTCTGTTCAATCTTTTTGTGAAAGAATAACCTGAAGACCTGTATTTTTAAAAATTCTTTTCAGGGAATATGGGCGGCGCTGGCTAGGCCAGCATTTATTGCCCATCCCTAGTTGCCCTTGAGAAGGTCGTGGCGAGCTGCCTTCTTGAACCGCTGCAGCCTATGTGGTGTTAGGAAGGGAGCTCTACGATTTTGACCCAGCGACAGTGAAGGAACGGCAATATATTTCCAAGTCAGGATGGTGAGTGTCTTGGAGGGGAACTTCCAGGTGGTGGTGTTGCCATGCATCTGATGCTCTTGTCCTTCTAGATGGTAGATGTTGCCAATTTGGAAGGCGCTGTCGAAGGAGGCTTGGTGAGTTTCTGCAGTGCATCTTGTAGATGGTACACGCAACTCACTGTGTGCTGGCAGTGGAGGGAGTGAATGTTTAAGGTAATGGATGGAGTGCCAAACAACCTGGCTGCTTTTTCCTGGCTGGTGTCAAGCTTCTTGAGTGTTGTTTCAGCTGCATTCATCCAGTCAGGTGCAGATTATTTCATCACACTCCTCACTTGTACCTTGTACGTGCTGTCAGGCTTTGGGGAAGCAGGAGTTGAGTTACTCATTGCAGAATTCTCAGACTCTGACCTGCTCTTGTAGCCACCGTATTTATATCGCTGGTCCAGTGCAGTTTCTACTCATTGGCAGCCTCCCTGGATGCTGATAGTGGGAGATTCAGTGATGGTAATGCTATTGAATGTCCAGGGGAGATGATTGGTCCTCTCTTGGAGATGGTCATTGTCTGGCATTTGGGTTGTGCAAATGTTACTTGCCAATTATCAGTTCAAGCCTGGATTTTGTCCAGTTCTTGCTGCATTTGGACATGGACTTATTCAGTATTGGAGGAGTCGCAAATGGTGCTGAACATTGTGCAATCATCAGGAAACATCCCCACTCCTGTCCTTATGATGGAAGGAAGGCCATTGATGAAGCAGCTGAAAATGGTTGGGCCTAGGACACCACCTTGAGGAACTCCTGTAGTGATGTCCTGGAGCTGAGGTAATTGACCTCCAACAACCAAACCCATCTTCTTTATGCTAGGTATTTCTCCAACTGGTGGAGAGATTTCCCCCTGATTCCCATTGACTGCAGTTTTGCTAGGGCTCCTTGATGTCACACTCAGTCAAATGCTGCCTTGATGTCAAGAGCAGTCACTCTCACCTCACCTCTGGAGTTCAGCTCTTTCGTCCATGTTTGAACCAAGGCTGTAATGAGGTCAGGAGCTGAGTGGCCCTGGCGGAACCCAAACTGAGCATCAGTGAACAGGCTATTGCTGAGTAAGTGCTGCTTGATAGTATTGCTGACACCACTTTCCATCACTATGCTAAAGATAGAGAGTAGACTAATGAGATTGTCATTGGCCAGGTTGGACTTGTCCTTTTTATGTACAGGACATAACTGGGCAATTTTCCACATTGTCAGGTAGATGCCAGTTTTGGAGCTGAACAAGAACAGCTTTGCTAGAAATATGGCTAGTTCTGGAGCACAAGTCTTCAGTATTATTGCCGAAATGTTGTCAGGGCCCATAGCCTTTGCAGTATCCAGTGCCTTCAGCCATTTCTTGATTTCACTTAGAGTGAATCGAATTGGCTGAAAGCTGGCATCTATGATGCTGGGAATCACAGAATCACAAAATCAAACAGTGCAGAAGAGGCCCTTCGGCCCATCAAGTCTGCACCGACACATGAGAAACACCTGACCTACCTAATCCCATTTACCAGCACTTGGCCCATAGCCTTGAATGTTATGATGTGCCAAATGCTCATCCAGGTGCTTTTTAAAGGATGTGAGGCAACCCACCTCCACCACCCTCCCAGGCAGCGCATTCCAGACCGTCACCACCCTCTGGGTAAGAAAGGTTTTCTGCACATCCCCTCTAAACCTCCTGCCCTTCACCTTGAACTTCTGTCCCCTTGTGACTGACCTTTCAACTAAGGGAAACAGCTGCTCCCTATCCACCCTGTCCACGCCCCTCTTAATCTTGTACATCTCGATCAGGTCGCTCCTCAGTCTTCTCTGCTCCAACGAAAACAACCCAAATCTATCCAACCTTTCTTCATAACTTAAATGTTTCATCCCAGGCAGCATCCTGGTGAATCTCCTTTGCACCCCCTCCAGTGCAATCACATCCTTCCTATAATCTGGCGACCAGAACTGCACACAGCACTCCAGCTGTGGCCTCACTAAAGATCAATACAACTCCAACATGACCTCCCTACTTTTGTAAACTATGCCTCGATTGATAAAGGCAAGTGTCCCATATGCCTTTTTCACCACCCCACTAATGTGCCCTCTCTGCCTTCAGAGATCTATGGACACACACGCCAAGAACCCTTTGTTCCTCAGAACGTCCTAGTGTCATGCTGTTCATTGAATACTTCCTTGTCAAATTACTCCTTCCAAAGTGTATCACCTCTCACTTTTCAGGGTTAAATTCCATCTGCCACTTATCTGCCCATTTGACCATCCCATCTACATCTTCCTATAGCCCAAGATACTCAACCTCACTATTAACCACCCGGCCAATCTTTGTGTCATCCGCAAACTTACTAATCCTACCCCACACATAGTCATCTATTCGTTTATAGAAATGACAAATAATAGGGGACCAAGCACAGATCCCTGTGGTACACCACTGGACACTGGCTTCCAGTCACTTAAGCATCCTTTTGTCATCACCCTCTGTCTCCTACAACTAAGCTAATTTTGAATCCACCTTATCAAATTACCCTGTATCCCATGTGCATTTGTCTTCTTTATAAGTCTCCCAAGTCTCCCTTGTCAAAGGCTTTGCTGAGATCCATATAAACTACATCAACTGCACTACCCTCATCTATACACCTGGTCACCTCCTCAAAAAATGTAATCAAATTTGTTAGGGAACCTCAGGAGGTTGCTGAGATCAATCATTCACTTGACAATTCTGGCTGAAGTTGGTTGCAAATGCTTCGGCCTTATCTTTTGCACTGATGTGTTGTGTTCCCCCATCATTGAGGATGGGGATATTTGTGGAGCTTCCTCCTCTGAATAGTTGTTTCCAATTGTCCAACATCATTCAGTGGCAGGACTGCAGAGCTTATATCTGATCCATTGGTTGTGGGATCGCTTATCACTGTCTAGCACATGCTGCTTCTGCTGTTTGGCACGCAAGTAGTCCTGTGTTGTAGCTTCACCAAGTTGACACCTCACTTTTAGGTATGCCTGGTCCTGCTCCTGACATGCCCTCCTGTACTCTTCATTGAACCGGGGTTGATCCCCCAGTTTGATGGTAACTGTAGAGTGGGGGATATGCTGGGCCATGAGGTTACAGAATGAGATTAAATGCAATTCTGCTGCTGTAGATGGCTCACAGCAATTTATGGATCCCCAGTTTTGAGTTGCTAAACTGTTTGAAATCTATCCCATTCATCACAGTGGTAGTGCCACAGAACAAGATGGAGGGTGTCCTCAATGTGAAGGCAGGACTTTGTCTCCACAAGGACTATGCAGTGGTCACTCCTACCAAGACTGTTATGGACAGATGCATCTGCAACAGGTAAATTGATGAGGACAAGGGCAAGTAGCTTTTTCCTTCTTCTTGGTTCCCTCGCCAACTCATGCAGGCCCAGTTTAGCAGCTGTGCCCTTTCAAACTCAGCCAGCTTGGTCCGTAGTGGTGCTACCGACTCACTCTTGGTGATGGACATTTACAGAAGTACTGTTGCAACAGAGGTACTAATTTGACCACAAATGTTTTGCAGATCTCCAGTAGCCATAGAAATACACAGCTTGTGCCTCCTGTTATGACCACAGCTGATGTTAATTGCTGTACAACCGAAATCCCAGAGGGAAACTTGGCTTCTGGACCTTATCCTTTTGTTCGTATTCTGAAAATGAGAAGAAGACATACTGATCTCAGCAGCAAGAAGTCCAGTAACACTTTGGGGGTTTTAAAAATTAAAGTTTTATTAGCAATAAAAGAAAACTTAAGCACACAAGATTACTGTTAAATAGTTAAAATTAGTCTTTCAAAACATTCCCCAGAAAGACTCTCTACTTGGTCAGACCCACAAGTAAACACCTTCCAGGCAACACTCCCTTATAGATGTTTAACTATAAAAATCCAGTAATATTACCCAAGGTAAACTTAATAAAGGCATACCACATGACCGTTAACCATCTCCCACTCTGCTGAGGAAATCCATTACTTCAGAACAAGAGCAGCCCAAAACTTTTCTGGCTTGACTGGATGGCTGCTTCAAACTGGATCTTCTCCTAGCCTAGAGCTACAGCTAACAGCTCCCAGCTCAGCTCCCAACTAAGCCCCTAGCTCCAGCTACATTAACTCTAAAAATACCTTTTTCCCCATTTCATTTTATGTTCCATTGTTCTCACTCCTCTTTTAAACTCAAATCCTTCCAAATATAAAATCTTTCATGTTTCTATTTTATCTTTTGCTTTCAGGTCAATACAAATGTAACATACACTCTTCTGTTTACCTTTGGAACTCCTGCAAGATACAAACATGTTTCTTGTCATCTATTCAAACAAACTCAACTTATCTAAAAAGTGCAAATGTTAGATCCAAACTACTCACTTGTATCTCAAACCTAACGCTTCTATCCTTTCATATTTTAAACCCCCAAGACAATCTGTCTTCTATAAACCTCTGCCCAACTTAATTAAATTATTTACACGCACACACATACACACCTTTCTTTACTGAATAACACAAGATTCCCCAAAAAGAATAAGAAGAATAATCTCTATTTCTCAGACTCCTTTAGTCCCTCCTTTTCTCTTTCACAATTGGCAATCTATCCTCTGGGTAATCTAACCTTTCTGGTATGGGATTCTCATCTGCTGGCAGGTAAATTTACAGTTACAACACCCAAACTACAAGAATAGCAAGTTACATGTTTCTTGATGGACTGCACACTTACACACACACAAAAAATGAAATGGTGGACTGAAAAAGACCAGCTGGTCCAATGAGTCATCTTATTTAATTATGTTGCAGCTAAGGGCCACAAGCCTTAATCCTGCCTGCCCATCTGCAGCTATGCAAAAAGAACTTCAGGAGCCATCACAGAGGAACAGTTTCATCTCATTTGTCTCTGCTGAATTCTGACTCCAAAGTCTCAGACATGAAAGGGCAGTGTTCCATTCCATTTTTAACCCCCATATTCTATCTGTAGCTGCTAATAATATATTTTTTAAAAGTCTGCAGAACAATTACCTTGATCTATTACAATTTCGAGTTAGACATTTACCTTCTCCTGATGCCAAAACAAAATAATTGATTTAATGACAATTAATCAACAAATATTCAAACACAGCATATGCTAAAAACTCACAAAACATTGCAATTCATTTGAGACAATGCCTAAATTTTCCTGCTCTAAGCACTAAGCCTTGGGTATTTAATTGAAACAACAATTTGCATTTATTCACCTTAATTTCTTACACTGGCTGAAACAACATTTTTTTAAGAACATTTTAATCTATATTCTAGAAATTATTATTGCACAGTCAATTAAAAAAAACTATAACCTGTAATAAAGCACTCCATTAAAGGCATTCAATCACTTCAGTTATGTTAATGAAATTAAGATTTACCTCACAATTAAAAATCTGTCATTATCAGACTAAACTCAGATAAGATGGCAGAGTTACTACATCAAAAAGTAAGCAATGTATTGGTCTAATATTAGTTCCTTCCTATATTGGTTTCAACGTATAATTAGGTGGGCATACTTAAACAGATTTTGCTGTTAGTATATTATTAGCTCAAGACGTATTTGGCACATATCCAGTGCCAAATTGGACAAATGTATTATGACTGTTCTTGATTTGTTAATATTGACAACTTTGAAATGAAGGGGAACTGCTTCCCATTAACTGGAGTCTGCCCCAAGTTAGGGATGTTCAGACAGCAGGCTCACTGTATTAAATGCAAAACTTTTCACACGCTATAGCTTCAAATTAAAATATGCTTTCTATTCCAGTTTTCTCGATATCTTAGAGTACTTTACATTAAGTACAGTGAGAGGTAGGAAAATGTATACCAGCCAACAAAAGAAAAAATATAGGTTGATTCTTGCATCAACAACCCAGTTTTAAATATCATCAGAAAAAAACTGAGTACAAGGTGAACTTTTGAAATAAGTTGTCACTACATATTGTCTGGGGCTTTACGCAGAAATGAATGTACCCAAAATTCCATTATCATTCTTAAAACTGATTGTTTTATGTTTGGACTGCTTCTATTTTAATCCAGACTTTATAACTCTGCAGTCATACCCCTTCTCTGTTTCCATCACTTGGCCATCCCTTCACTATCTATTGTTTTTTTCCAGAACTGAGATGATGAATAAACTGCAAATTCTATGGGGTATTCAGCTGATCTTGGTATGTAAATTCACTTCAAACTCTTTAGCTGTTATCAAAGTTACTCATTTGATTTCTTCTGGATAATTTTATGGTTGTTGCGACTCTATTCTCTAGGGAAGATAGATTTTTTCTTCTGCTCTTGCATCATCTTCGAGACATCATCAGATTGTTGATGACATCCAGCATTATTTTACTCCTTCAGCTGGAGATTATTCTTGTGTATTTACTAGGCCAGTTCACACTTGCTCCTTGACATTAAAACTAATGAGAATTAAGAGTGATAGGGATGAGAAATTATAGCTACAGGGATTGAAGTTGAGATATCAGAGCCCCTGCTATTGACGAGGAGGGTGCAGTGGAGAGCACTAGCAATTCAAAAATCAGCAAGAAAAGGGCAGCAGACATCCAGCTAAATTTAACAATACTGCCTCATGGTAATTTTTTTCCCATTTTCCATCCGGGAGCTGGTCAACTGATGGAACAGGAAAGCCAGTGGCAGGAGGCCACAGGCAGGAGCACTTAGGAGAGGTCCCTGACAATTAGACAGGGGTGGAAGCTAAAGAATGGAGTTTGCTGGTGGGGTTTGGTGGGGGTTGGGGGTTAGTTACCGATCACAGCAAAGGGAGAGGCCACAATTAGCAGGAGAGGCAGCAATTGGCAGAGGAAAGGCCAAAAATCCTGCTCCTCTTGGCCCAAGTAATGCGGTAAAAAGGCAGTTCCTTTCTTGAACCAGAAGCTCCTGCCTCCCATTTATTGCTGTTTCCTGATTTAAATATGTTAATGGAGTCTCCCTCAAGGTTGGATCACTCATATGACACTGGCACAGATCTGATGGCTTTCAAAGATAAATTCTAGGTTGACTCAGTACCCCGATGTAATGTTGCTGAGGGTCCAATGATAGAGGTAAGACTGTTTCCTGCTGCCATCCTCTGGTGAAGGTGTCCTAGAGGTCAAAGCTTGACAATACCCCTGACACAGTTTTATGGAGCAGCACTTCCACTTCATCATACATCAGACAGGGGCTCAGGGCAGCCAGTCCTTTGTCATTTGACCAGTCAACCTACTTCATGCCTCTCTGTTGTATTTTATGTCTTTTCATTTCCAGCTACCTGGCTGGGTCTTCTGCAGCTTTCACAAATACAAAATACTTGTCTGTATGGACTTCTCAGGCTTTTCAAAAGGTTCCAAGTTAGTCCTACATGCAGCTATTTCTCTTCAAGTGATTGCATCCATTTAACTTTGAGAAGCATTTGCTAGGGTGCCTCAGCAATGTTCCCTCTGCAATGCTGAAGGTTGCAGGAAGCATAGTTAAATGATTTTCATGAGCAGGCCTCCGATTGACTGCTGCTTTCCCCTCCAGGATCATGTGCCTCTCCCCGACCCTTGAATAGATCACCCCACCCTCACCCCCCAGGAACCCGATTTACCCAGCCCCAAGAATCGGACTGCATCTGTTCCCTTAGGACCAGAGCCCCCTCCTCAGTAGTCAAATCCCACCCCCAAAACTGGACCCATCCCCAGAATCGGACACAGCCTCACTCCGTGATTCTCCCACAAACTGAGGTGCAAGCTCCCTACATGCTTGTGGGCTGTGGCCTCATCTAGGGTCTTC
The DNA here is from genome assembly GCF_017639515.1 of Carcharodon carcharias. Taxonomy (NCBI): domain Eukaryota; kingdom Metazoa; phylum Chordata; class Chondrichthyes; order Lamniformes; family Lamnidae; genus Carcharodon; species Carcharodon carcharias. The sequence continues at coordinate 63,630,984 of NC_054469.1, forward strand.
CCTTCCAATATAAATCATACAATATAAAAGCAAAATACTGTGGATGCTGAAAAGCTGAAATAAAAACAGAAAATGTTGGAAATACTCAGCTGGTCAGGCAGTATCTTTGGACAAAGAAACAGTGTTAATGGTCTTTCTTATTCATTTACGGGATGTGGGCATCACTGGCTAGGCCAGCATTTATTGCCCTTGAGAAGGTGGTGATGAGCTGACTTCTTGAACTGCTGCAGTTCATGTGGTGTAGGTACACCCACAGTGCTTTTAGGGAGGGAATTCCAGGGTTTTGATCCAGTGACAGTGAAGGAACGGTGATATATTTCTAAGTCAGGATAGTGAGTGAATTGGAGGGGAACTTCCAGGTGGCGGTGTTCCCATGTGTCCGCTGCCCTTGTCCTTCTAGATGGTAGTGGTCATGGGTTTGGGAGGTGTTGTCCAAGGAGCCTTGGTGAGCTTCTGCTTGTAGATGGTACACACTGCTGACACTGTTTATCGGTGGTGGAGGGATTGAATGTTTGTGGATGTGGTGCCAATCTAGCAGGCTGCGTTGTCCTGGACGGTGTCAAGTTTCTTGAGTTCTGTTGGAGCTGCACTCATCCAGGCAAGTGGGGAGTATTCCATCACACTCCTGACTTGTGCCTTGTAGATCGTGGACAGGCTTTGGGAAGTCAGGAGGTGAGTTACTCGCTGCAGGAATCCTAGCCTCTGACCCGCTCTAGTAGCCACAGTATTTATATGGCTAGTCCAGTTCAGTTTCTGCCAATAACTTTACATCAAAACTGAGAAAAGTTAGAAATCTAACAGGTCTTAAGCAAATACAAGAGATGAGGGTGGGAAGAAGGACAAAACAGAAGGTCTGTGATAGGGTGGACAGCAGTGGGGTGGAATGCAGTCTGTCAATCAGAATTGGCTTCTGGGCAGGGAACATAAAAAAGGTGCAAGCTGGGACTTCAAAACTCCATTTGACCACCAACCTGCATCCACAGTCACTAATCTTGCTCCAACAGCCCACATGATCAACAAGTCTGTCATGACCACTGACCGCCTCCCCCTGCCCCATGATTACTGGCTCCCCCCTTCACAATCTCCAAACCACCCCACAATCATCGACTCCCCCCATGATCAACAACCCCTCCAGTCACTCCCTGGCCCCCTGGGATCATTGACGTCCCGCAATTATTTACCTCTCTCAGACCCACACATCACTCTCTTCGATCACTCTCCAAACCCTCACAATCGCCCCCGAGCCTCCAAATCCCACTCTACATACCTGCACCACACCACCCAACCCCCAAACCTGTACCTTGCTTCGCACCTTCTGCCTCTTCTGCAGCATTCCCCACCCAGCAAAGAACCATGCCTGCCAATCAGGTTGGCTTCCAGGTGAGAAACTTACTAAAAAAACTCCCCACACACTATGGAATTATAACTCCTTGAGGATTAAAGAAAGCTGCATTTTCTGACCAGAACCGTCCCGTGCGCCCGACACCCCTCTGACCCACCCCTTGGAAATCTCACCTCAGTAATATCAGAGCTAGTGAATCTCTTTTTACATGCATCATCTATGGCAATGTTGCTGTGTGAAAATAGCAATCATAAGGCCTTGTGCTACAGAACAATGGATATCCATTAAAAAAAAACGAACTGAAAGCTTAGCCAAGTTATTCTGTTATTCTGAAGAATGATTTGCTGTTTTGCCCCACTGATCTTTTTGGCTATGAGACTTGCTCCAAAGATTGATTGTTGGGCCGTGATACAATTGATCGTCAGGTGGAAACGCAATCGATCCCACGTCTCCAGGGCATTGTGATTGTCAGGTTTCCTACATTATTACCTTATGAATCGCAGTGCACAAAATAAAACACACAAACACTGATGATTCTTAAAGAGTGATGCATATCTGTGCCTTGAAATAAATCCTTGATCTCTTAACATTTCTGCACTTCATGTAATATGACATAATATCCATTCTTAGATAGGTCAGTGGCAGTAATAAGGTCCTGTTCTCATCTTTAAACCCTCAAGCTGGATCTTCTGATTAGCATTATTTTATTGGCAATCAGATCAAAATTTATCTTCTTCGGCAGTTGTTGCAGGGAAAGGTTTTGTGCTTCTCTCAATGGGACGATTTTGAACCTAAAACAATAGAGATGAAAAATGTGATCTAAATATATTCTAAGTTTTTAAACAAATTTCCAACCATCTGCTCTCAGTTCACTGCCGGTTGTACCTTAATAAAACTTAAGCTAGCAATTACTATTGGTGATAATGTTAAAAGAAAGAGTTGCTATTGTTATAGTGCCTCTCTCAACATCCTGATGTTCCAATTAAGTAATTTTGAAGTAGGGAAATGTAGATAAAGGGTGGAATTTTCCCATATTTGCACTATGCGTGATAGCGGGCGGGATAAAGGACATTCTACCCGCCAGCCGCAATGGCAGTTTTTCACGCCATATCATCCTAATCCCACCTCATTAAGAATGCATTCCCAGGGGACATGCTGTTTTGACAGCGGCAGGCTCTCATTTGCCCACTGCACCGTCACCTCACCACTTCATCATGCCAGGCGCCATATTTAAAGTGCAACTGCACAAACACATCTCAGTATTTCCAGCCCAGGACTGCTCCAAAGAAGACATGGCCCTGAAAGCAAAAGGACTGCAGCCCTCCAGTTTAATGACGCGTCTTTTGGATGTAGTGGAGGCCCACCATGGTGTTCTCTACCCCGACTCTGGCAGCAGGAGGGGCAGCAACATCGCCAATCCGGCATGGGAGGTGGTGACAGCAGTGGTCAGTGCCAACACCCTGCAAAAGAGGACAGCCACCCAATGGCGCAAGAGGATGAATGATCTCCTCTGTCCTGCCAGGGTAAGTCATTCTTCTCTTCGCTCTCAACTCACACACTCACAAACTGATCACACATCCACAGGGATCTCACAGTTCAAGGGACAATACCACTAACTCTCACCACACCCTCACATCTCCATCAGGCTCATATCCTCTGGAGCTCGCGTCCTCATTCTGTCCATGGCTCCACTCACCACAAAAACATTCCTCGCAGTGTCATGTGTCCTGCTCACACTCTCTTCATCTGTTTTCGTGTAGGAGAAGCTGACTCACAACAGCAGGGAGAGGTCCCAGACTGGGAATGGAGAGGCCCACATTAGGCCCTTCACTCATCGTGCCATTGTGCTGACTGGTTATGTGGACCGTGCCTGCAGTGACAGTGAGGTTGGTGGCAAAAGCCCACGTGACGATCCTACATGACATCATCCCTCTCTCAATGCAACTGTGAGTGCTCTCTCTCCTGCTTTAGACTCTGCTGCCATGCACTAATTATCTCTACTTTGGTTCACAAGGAGATCTGCCAAGGGACTGACACCCTCGGCCAATCAGTCCCTTATCTCCATCCACGCCCTCACCTCCAGCCAAAAGGACACCTCCTCCATTGAAGAGCTGGAAATAAGCAGCCTGAAGACTCGTCACAGTGCTTACCCACACCTTCCACCAGCACAGAGACACACACCAGAGCAGGCTTGGGTTCACAATCTGGTAATAACCGCATGGACACACATTCACTGCAGGAGGAGGCAGACTCACCCGAGCTCCCTGGCACTCGGAGGACTGCTGGGGAAGAGGCATCTGTGAGGTCCGAGTCAGATGATGAGCCTCTGGATTTGACCTTCCAACTCATCATGGAAAGTCAGCAGAAGAGGGGGGGAAAATTTCACAGAGCTGTTGGAAGCCCTCAACAGAGTGGCATGTGAATTGGAGGAGTGCGTCTGCCTTCTCCCTGATGAAGTGGTGTCTACATGTGCACATATGGAGGTCTCTATGGGAAGGATGGTGGATGCCATGCAGACCCAGGTCCAGCAGAATGTGGAGATGCATGCAGGCCTGCACTCCAACGTGGTAGCCATGGGTGAGTTCCTGCAGGACAAGAGGAAAACGGGGCACCTCGACGGCCCTGCAGGTGCTCCTTCCCGTCAAGCGGTCTAGCTGGGATCCTCAGGCACCCGAAGGTAGGAGGAGCAGCAGCTGGACACACCTGGATCATCCAGTCAGGAATCTCAGAGGCTGTCCTTTCCCTCTGAGTCCCCTTTGCCTGTGACCCAATCAACCTCGTCCTCTGTTGCCGTAGAGGGAGCAGCTGGCCCAGAGGAGGACAGCCAAAGCAAGCTGGGGCCCCCAAGGCCTCGGATCTCCAGAGGACCCATGTGAAAGTCATCAGAGGCAACAAAGCCAACCATTGTACAGGTTGTCTTCACCCCACCTGCGAGTGTCAGGGCAGCACCTAGATGTCTAAGGCGTTCAAAGGTTAAGAAATCCTGATCACAGTTGGTTGCATGGGTGAACACATTTTGTCACTTCACAATCTGAAAATATATTCATTTTCACTGAACAATGTGTAATGTTGTCTTTCAGCTTCATTAACAGGTTTCGTGAGTCCTCGAACTGCATCCCCCATTTCCTCCAACCGGTTCCCCCCACCACCCACTAGCAGTTCAGCTGCACACAGCCAGACCACATGTGATTCTGGAAGGAGAAGTGTGTGTGTGGCAAGGCCTTTCAGAGCCTTGTGCAAGTACTCTCCCACGCAAAGACATCCTTCCTGCATCACACTCAGCTCAATATCCAGAGCATTTTCAATGCTGCCTGCTGGGGTTCGCTTTCAGTTGTCTATCTGAGTTGACCTGCATCTCCACCCACTGATCACAATCCCATGTAGCGCCTGATCTCATTCACCACGACTCTTATTTCAGTTTCGATTTAGCCAGCATGGTATTGCTACAGTTTTTCTTACATATCCCCCTCCTTTCCCCTGCCCCAGTCATCCACTTCCTTTGCCCCACTTTCCACATCCCCACCATCCCCTACCAGCCACAACCTTTTCCTTTCGGGGATGCCCAGGTGAACATGCACGTTCCCTTCCTTCCCAAAAATCCCACCCTCATCAACATTAACCTGACCAACCTCCTCCTTCCACCCAAAGGGTCCATGTCTGGCTCCGAGTCCCCACCAACCACCCTTACCCTCCTTTATACCAATATTGTCAAACCCTCACCCTCCCACCCTACTGCCTCACTATGCCCTCGGTCATTCTCAATATTCCCTCCTACCAAGCCCACCCTCAGTTTGCTCCCCAGGAGGCAGCCATGGACTCAACACACCCCGCTCTTGCATGTTCACCTGGACATCTGCCTCCCACCCCCTCCAGAATCCTTCCCCTCTTGGAACTCCATCCCCACGCCCTAACATCCCGGACTCCCCCCACCATCCCCACTTGGAACTCCTTCCCTCCACCCCCCTCCCCCAGACTCTGCCCTGCTTAGCCCTTCTCCCTTCCTGACTCCTTCCGCCACCCTTACTCCTTCCCCTCTCCAGACCTGGAAGTGTGTTTTCCTGCCAATGTGCTCAAACGATCCAGAATTTTGGGGGGGGGGGGTGGGAGGGGGGGGGCGGGGCGGTGGGGTGGTGGGCGGTTGGGGGGGTGACTCCAGCGAGCTGGGCTTATAATGATATGCGGATGTATTACAATGAGGTTCCCAACATTTGACATTGGGAACACGGCCCATCATTGACGGGCTGAGCGGACAATTGCAAACTGGTTGCATGATGTCATGAAACCAATTTTTGGTCTTCCCACCACATTGTCCGCTCACGCCGCCAAACACGCCCAATGCCAGCAGGCATCAGAAAATTCCACCCAAAAAAAGGCCTCACAAACATCAGTGAGATAAGTGTTCAACTAAACTATTTTAGATTCAGTTGGTGGTTGAGTGATGAATGTTGCCCAGGACATCAAGCGAATTTCCCTGCTCGTCTTCAAATTATGTCATGGGATCTTTCACGTCCACCTGACAGGAAGTTCAGTCAAAAAGGTTGACATTCAGTACAGTGGGGGAGAGTAAATAGAGATTATTTGCTTGCATGTGGAGTGCGAATTACTTCCACAACTTTCTAATGGAAAGAGAGAGAGAGGGGGGTGGTGGAGAGAGACAATTACTACTCAGCTGAGGCTCACATTTAAAATGTGTGAATACATAATATGTTCACATGAAATATATGTACCTACTTTGTTTTGAACAGGCATTACTTATTTCTTTTAACAGTTCAATTCCTCTACTAAAATAGTGAAGAAAGGAATGTCATATGAAACATTAAGCATTTCATTAACAGCAATTTTAGCCTCATGATTCGTCTATTTAATAGAGAAACATGTATTCATGATCTGAAAAATGCAAGAGAAAAATTCATTGTTGAAGGAGGTGGAGTGTGCAATAATCATATCCACTAATAGCTATGCAGCAGACTTGAATTTATTTCTGCAAGAAAGATTGTTGAAAACTTCACAGATTCAAACTCCGAGATCATCAGAAAACTACTTCAGGAAGTTGCTACCATTTTAGAATTGCTTTTTCCTTTAAGAACATAAGAACTTGGGAAACAAGAGCAGGAGTAGATCATACAGCCCCTCAGGATGCTGCGCCATTCATTACAATCATAGCTGACCTGCTGCCTCAATTCCACTTACCTGTCCACTCCCCATGTCGATTTATACCCCAAGAGACCAAAAATCTGTCTATTGCAGCCTTAATTATACTCAACGATGGAGCATCCACAACCCTCTGCAGTAAACAATCCAAAGGCTCATAACTCTTTGAGTGAAGAAATTTCTCATCTTAGTCCTAAATGATTGACCCTTCTCCTGATATTGTGTCCCAATGTTCTAGATTACCCAGCCAGGAGAAACAATCTCTCAGTGTTTATTTAACCTGTCAAGCCTCTTCAAAATCCTATATGTTTCATTGAGGTCACCTCTCATTCTTCTAAACTTCAACAGTACAGGCCAAATCTACTCTACTTCTCATCATAGGATAATCCACTCATCCCAGAGCCAATCTAGTAAACCTTTGGACCACCTCCAATTCAAGTACATCCTTCCAGAGAACGGAACTATACAGTACTCAAGGTGCAATCTCACCAAAGCTCTGTACAATCAAAAATTCCTTTTACTTGTACTCCAATCCCTGTGGGATAAAGGGCAACATGGCATTTGCTTTCCTAATTACTTAGTACACCTGCATGATAACTTTCTGTGTTCATGCAATTCTCCCCGAAAAGCAACACCCAGAAGTTTCACACATTTCAAAAGAAAAATTCTGCTTTTCTTTTCTTAAAACCAAAATGAATAGCCTCATACTTCCCCACATCAAACTCCATCTACTACCTTATTGCCCATTCACTGAACCTGCTATATCTCTTTGCAGCCCACCTAGCTTTCTGTCGTCAGCAAACTTAGATACATTACTCTTGAACTCTTTGTCTAAGACATTAATATAGACTGTAAATGCTGAGATCCCAGCACTGACCCTTGAGGTACTCACTTGTTACAGCCATCATGTTGAAAGTGCCTTGTTTATCCCTACTGTTTGCATCCTGTCCATTAACTAATCCACTATCCGTGATAATATATTTCCCCAACTCCATTAGCCCTTATCTTGCCTATTAGCCTTTTGCGTGGCACCTTATCGAACACCTTTTGGAAATCCCAGTATACTACATCTACTGGCTCCCCTTTACCTATCCTATGAGCTACATCCTCAAAAAAACCTCTAATAAATTTACCAAACACACTTTCCCTTTTGCAGAACCATGTTGACTGTGTTCTGATCATACTATGCTTTTCTAAGTGCATTGGGTTAAGACTTCCTTCATAATAGATTCCAAAACTTTCCTGACAACTGATGTCAGGCTAATTGTCCTTTAGTTCCCTGTTTTATCTCTCCATCTTTTTTTGAACGGTGGTATTACATCTGCTAATTTCCAATCTGCAGGGAATTCTAGAATCTTGGCATTTTGGAAAATCATAACGAATGCATCCACTACCCCTGTCGCTATGGGTTATATTTTACATACCGGCAATGGGTGTGTTTTCAGCTGGTGGGCATGTAAAACAGGGAGGGTGCCCACCCCACTACCTTGGCTCCCACACCTGAGCTCACCCTCATAATATTGGTGGGGGGGGGTGTGGGTGCTGAAATCGGCAGCCCACTCGCCTTATATAAATAAATGACCAAGGGTCAATTGAGCTCATTAACAAGCCAATTGACCCCAATAATACACTGCCCATCCTATAATCAGGTTAATGTGGGTAGTTGGGTGGGAGTGGGCAGGCCACTTTTTAAAAATTCTTTCTAAAAGGGCGGAAAGAAGTTTGGGTCTCATTTTCAGGGGATGCCCTTTGCAAATCGGGGTGCAGACCCCTGAAGATAGACTCCATTTCTTCTGACCCACCTGCTCTCTAAAATCCACCGCTCCTACCCCCCTCTCCCCACCACCCCCTCCCTAAACTGCCCAAACCCTTCCTGCCCAATACCCAGGACTTACCTTGCTCCAGGATCCATGGTCCTTAATTCTTCTTGTGCCTGCTTGCAGTTCCAGCAAAGCTCATGAATGCACCTTAGGTGCTGCTGGGACTGATGGCGCTGCTAGCCAATCCAATTGGCCAACTGCTCCTGAGGGCGGGACTTACCTCCCCAGTGAGGGCGGAAGTGCCACACTGCACCAATTTAGTCCACCCGCAGTGGGTTATGTCTGCAGGGTGGACTGGCATGGAGCGGTTCGACTCAGCTCCACGCTGACATCGCTTCAAGGGGGTGGGGTTCCACCATGCTCCACCTCACAGCACCCTCACCGCCACCCAGTAATATGCTGCCCTTTCTCTTTTAAAATTGGAAGATGTAGATCGGATTTTCACCTGAGAGGCGATTGGTGAGAGTTAAGAAATTTCCAGAACAAAAGCAAAAATACCTGGAAAAACTCAGCAGATCTGACAGCATCTGTGGAGAGGAACACAGTTAATGTTTTGAGTCCGTATGACTCTTCAACAGAACTAAGGAAAAATAGAAAAGAGGAAAAGAGAAATTTCCAGGTTTTGGTGAACCCCGGGAGAAAGTGCCTGCAGAGACAGAATTTTCATTCAAGGGGTAGGGAGTGGGTGGATTTGGGCCTGCCACCTCCAGAAAGAGTTTGAGGTGGGCTATCTAAAGACCTGCCTTGGTGCTCTAGGCTTCGGCCCAGTTGTAATAATAGCAGCAAACAAAAAACAGCCCTCACAACACCCCACCCTCCAAATGCTCCTCATGCTAAATCATGCCCCTCTACCCATCCTGCATGGTCCCTCATACTCTCCATACCAAGCTATGCCTATCCCCCCCGCCCCCCGCGCCACCAATGCTCCTCATACTCTTCATGCCAAGATATGACACTTCCATGTTCATTCACCTAGGCCAGAATTTTCCACTCCCATTGATAAAGGGCATCTTGGCCAGGTGGGTGAGGGGGAGAATTCGGCGAGAAGATCAGAAATCACAGCGGGATCGTCCAGTGGTATCCGCCATGGCAGGTTGCGAATCTCGCTGGAGGCCGGCGTGAATCCAATTTGCATCCCACTAATGGGATGCAAAGTAAGGCCAGTAGAAGGGGTGGCGAGGGTGGTTGGTGGGGACACGGAGACAAACACTGACCCTAGGGGTGGGAAGGAGGAGGTCAGAGAGGTCAATGTGGATGGGGATGGGATTCTCACGAAGATGGGGGACGTGCATGATCACCTGCATGTTCGTGAAGGGGAAGGGTTCAGGCTGGAGGGTAACGGTGGGGAGGTGGAAGGTGATGCCGGGGGATTGACAGTGATGGCGGAAAGGACCTTGGTCACTAGAGAAGGGGAAAGGACGGCAGAGCTTATGAGAAACTTGACTACGGGCATGCTTTTCAGGTCAAAAGTGAACAGAGCCTCACAGGTGTTGCACCAGAGTGTGATCAATGGGAGATAGACGTCAGCTCAGGTGGACAACTGAGAAACTCCCAGCAGACAGCATTGAAAATGCTTGGGACAGTGAGACGAGTGTGATGGATGAAGGCTCTATGTGTGTGGGAGAATGCTTGCATGAGGCTCTGAAAGGCCCTGCCACACACACACTCGTCCCTCCAGAATCATTTGTGGTCCGGCTGCATGCAGCTGAACTGCTAGTGGGAGTAGATGCAGGGGGAGGACTTGCGAATCCTGTAAATGAAGATTGAAGACAGCATTTCACATTATAGTGAAAGTGAATATATTTTCAGATTATAAAGTGACAAAATGTGTTCACCCATGCAACCACTTGTCATTAGAATTTCTTAACTTTTCTAAGCCTACAACTCTTTCAGGTGCTGCCCTGACATCCGCAACAGGGATGGAGACAGCCTGTGCAATGGTTGACCCTGTTGCCTCTGATGACTTTGGCTTGTGTCCTCTGGACAGCCGAGGCCTCAAGGGCCCCGGCTTGCTTTGACTGTCCTCCTGTGGGCCAGCTGCTCCCTCTGTGGTGACAGAGGACGAGGTTGAGGGGTCACAGGCAAAGGAGACTTGGAGGAAGTGGACAACCCCTGAGATTCTTGAGTGGATTACTCAGGAATGTACAGCTGCCGCTCCTCCTCCCTTTGGGTGCACAATGGCCCCGGTCTGACTCCTTCATGGGAAAGAGCATCTGGAGGGATGTCGAGGTGCTATGTTTCCCCTTCGCGTTATCACTGCAGGAACTCTCACTTTGCTAGCACGATGAAATGTAAGTCTGTGCGCTTCTCCACGATCTGCTGGACTTGGGTCTCCATGGCATCCGCCTCACTTCCCATTAAGACTTCCATGCGCACACATATGGGCGCCACTTCATCAAAGAGCAGGCGGACACACTCCTCTGACTCACGTGCCACTCTGTTGAAGGCATCCAGCAGCTCTTTGTGATGTTCCCCCACCTTCTGCTGACTCTCCACGATGAGTTGGAAGGCTGAATCCAGAGGCTCGTCATCTGACTCAGACCTCACAGATGCCTCTTCCCCAGCAGTCCTCTGAGTGCCAGGGAGCTCAGGTGAACCTGCCTCCTCCTGTGGACACGTGTCCATGCGGTGACTACCAGATTTTGAACCCAAGTCTGCTCTGGATCTAGGTTCCACCGAGGTGTGTGTCTCTGCACTGGTGGAGAGTGTGGGTAAGCGCTGTGATGGGTCTTCAAGGCAGCTTTATTTCCAGCTCTTCAATGGAGGAGGTGTCCTCTTGGCTGGAGATGAGGACTTGGATGGAGCTGAAGGACTGGCCGGCTGAGGGCACCGGTCGCTTGGCAGAGCTCCCTGTGAACCAAAGTAGAGATAATTAGTGCATGGCAGCAGAGTCAAAAACGGGAGAGAGAACACTCATTGTTGCCGTGAGAGAGAAAGATGATCTGGTGCAGGATCCTCAGGTGGGTGTTCACTGCCAACCTCACCATCACCACAGGCACAGTCCATGTCCTCACCAGTCAGTGCAATTGCACACTCCTCAAAGTGAGTGAGGGGCTTAATGTCGGCCCCTGTCTGGGATCTCTCCCTCCTGCATGAACACAGATGTAGTGTGAGCAGGATGCACCCCATTGTGTTGAATGTTTGTGTGGTGAGTGGAGCCATGGACGGGATAAGGATGCAAGCTCCATAGGCTATGAGCCTGATGGAGATGCGAAGGTGTGTGTGAGAGTTCATGGTGTTGTCCCCTGAGGTGAGAGATCCTTGTGGATGTGTGATGGTTTTGGGAGTGTATGTTGAGAGTGGCAGAATGGATGAGAGCATTCATCCTCTTCCTGCACTGAAAGGCTGACCTCCTCTGTGCTCCGTTGGTGCTGACTCCCGCTGCCGCCTCCTGTCAGGCTGGATTGGTGACTCTGGTGGGCCTCCAGCGACCAGAGCGGGGATAGAGGAGTTTGCGGCAGCCTTCTACTATGTCCAGTAGGTGTCCCAGACAGCCAGAGAGCCAGCAATGCTTCTTATCATTCTAATCATTACCATTCTGGTTGCCGGGAGCGTATTACCTAGGGTGACCAGTGTCTCTCTAAGCTTTGACAGACCATAGGGTATTAGAATCAAAGATATTTATCTGAAGTGCTGTCACACTTAATTTTCCTAAATTTGATTGCGTTATAAATAGCCTACAAATGATTGCAGATATGAACTATTCAATCTTGTTGGAGCACAGTGATTCACTTTGTTGCTATTAAAAAACAAATGACCAATACCAAGTTATGTTAGGTTCAGAAGCAAACAAATCTAAACAATCTTCCAAACTGTGAATTTCTGGGTTAATAAATAATCTTTGACTTCAATTCATGATTTATTTTGGCAATTTCTAAATATAAAATAATGTTCAATCAGCACTCTAGCGTTAGCATTACTGGGAGAAAGCAATCTACTTAAATGTAAATTTCACACTTTGCAAGGAGTTAAGAATAGGAAGCTAATCACTCTAGATTTTAAAATTCTTATCCTTGCTTTCAGATCTCTTTATCCTCTCACCCCTCCCTCTCTTTGTAACCTCCTCCAGCCCCACAACCCTCCAAAATATCTGCACACCTCTAGTTATGGCTTTTTAAGAATCCCCAATTTTAATTGCTCCACCATTGGAGCCTGTATCTTCAGCTGTCCTAAGCTCTTGAATTCTCCCGCTAATCCTTCTCCTCTTCTCTTCCTCTCTTTCCTCCTTCAAAGCTACCTCTTTGACCAAGCTTTTGGTCATCTACTCTAATATCTCCTTATGTGGTTGAGTAACAGATTTTGCTATATAATGTTCTTGTGAAGCACCTAGTGATGTTTATATGAAAGGCTCTATATAAACACACGTTGTTGTTGTAAATAGTAAAGGCAGGATTTAATGCCCTCCCTGTTATGAGTTTTGTGGAGGAGGCGCATTTACCCAGGAGGGAGGTTGGTGGATGGGGATCTGCTACCTTCCTGCCTTAACCGATTAAGCCCATGATTAGAAGGTAATTAATGCTCACTTAAGGTCCTTATCCCACCACTGCTGGTATTAGCCCAGTGACGGGAGGTGTGCACACCATTTGGGGAGGAGAAGAAGCAAATCAGTGCTTGCGGGATCCTCTGGAGGGTTGGTGGGGTGGGGGGGGTGGGGGGGTGGGGGGTGGGGGGGGGTGTGGGGGGGGGCATGAGATCCATGCGTGCTGGGGATCGTGAGGTGAAGCGGGTGTGGGGCAACTCTCATTCACAAGCAGCGCTCAGTGTCCAATCAAGCAACTGGCCTCAGAAAGGGGGTGCCCACTAACAGCCATTCCCCTGCCCTTGCTACAAAACCCCACCCCATCCCCTGTGACCACCCCATCCCATGGCATTACTCCCACTCAGTGATGATCCTATGCCTCTGGTGGGTATTGTATCGGCAGCAGCCACCGTCTCCCTGAAATATATCCCCTCTGTAAGCTCCCCCTCCCCACCCTCCTGAACATGGCCCACCACTCCCCTCACCGGGTCTGCCAACCTGGCTTGGTGAAACTACGTACTCTGCTGGGTCTTCATTCCATGTCTCTTTGCTGTTGGGGACTGTCTGTAGTTCCAGAAGTGGCCACTGCTCCTGATGGGATTGTTGGGACTAAAGAGCTGCTGGCTATTTGATTGGGTGGCAGCTCTCAGAGGCGGGGCTTCCTCTCAGTTAATGACCCCGATAGGGCAGCATGCAGGAGAATGCAAATTACAATGCACTCTGATTGGTGAGCCTGCCAGGCAACCTCCTGTTACTGTCATAGAGCATGATGGAGTCCAGCTCCTACGTGTAGAGGGAATTACACAAAACTTAGAGCCCATCCTTTCAATTATAGGATTGGTGAGCAACTCCATAACAGTTCTGTGGTTCCAGCTGTGATACAATGTCTGGTGGTCTCTGTTTCAGCTTCCACTGGAGCACAGGCAGAAGACACCCAAAGTGGAAGCTCAAACCAAAATCATGAGATCCATGCGTGCTGCTATGCAAACTCAAACTGCTGCTATCATCTCGGCGCTCAAAGGGACTTGCAGGTTGTCAGGGCAGTCCAGAACCCAGTTCTCCAACAGATTACTAGGATTGCGGAAGTGCTGCCCCAGGGGAGTGGCAGTGTTTCCATGGAGCACAAACCTGCTGTCCTCTCTCAGGATGGCAGCATTATTGTCCCACCACTGCCAATCCACCATAATGTTGCCTCTCAACCAACCAGCACAGACTGCTGCTGCCCATGCCTAGGTGGTGCAGACCAAAACTGGGCCTTCAAAGCCCAGAGCTACTGAGAGCATACTGCAAGGCCATCTGCAGTCTTCCCAGTCAATGTCAGCTGCTTTCCACTAGCCATGCTGCAGCACTGCATAGGAACATTAGGACAGACAAAGTCTCCCACAATATAGGCACTAAGGGAATACATAAAGGTCTTCATAAAGTTCATTTCTGTGTGTGTAAGTAGATGTTTTTTGTGATAACAATATTATAGAAAGGTTATTGTTGGCAACTTTTATTATAAGATCTTTGCCTAGGGGTTGCTGCAATGGAATGTCCCAGAAGGAGAGTGAGGCAGGGAACAGTAGGTCCACGGCGGCAAACAGAAATTATGCTATGGGAAGTGGAAGCTGAGCATGCTCTCGGGTAGTGCATCCAGGGTGAAAGATGCATTCTCTTGTGTTTCCTCCTTCTCCCATGTTGGCTTCTGGATTTTATGGCTTTGTGGCTTCCCTAGCACTGGCACCAATGATGTTATAAATTTCAATTTGGCAGTCAAAGTCTTCTAACTTGCAAAGTGTTTCTAGCTAGTTAATCACCATAGGCTCAAATGCAGCTTGCTGAATTGTAGCAAAGACTGGTTGGAAAATTCATTGTGAAAATAAATACAGATCATCTTTTGTTCAAAGTCTGATCAGTAAATAATCCTCTAATTTGTTTATAAGTATATAATTGCTAGTGATTTGAATACTTTAAACTTCTTGCATTTGGTATCAATATAGGTCAGGTCTAACATAATGAGCTACAAAGTAAAGCTCATTCTACATGTTTGAGCAGTTTACCTTAGTTCTGACCATCTGTTGCAGTGTAATTTTCCTTTGTTTCTCTATCTTTATGATCTTTCTGAGTGAGGCTGTCAATTTGTTTCAAGTTAATGAACACCTTTGTGTCATGGACCCATAACCGCTAGTAACTCCCTAAATCCATGTTGGAAATTTAAACCAGCAAAAAGAACGTTGCTCTGAGCTGATTTCAAATCCAGCTTCCTCCAGTTATGAATACGAGTGAAAAGGTCAGTACACATATAAAGTGCAAACTTTTTTCTTCACTGGCAATTCTCGGAAGTGAAAGGAAAGCTTTTTAATCCACTTGTACCACTCAGTTCCTACGCTAGTAGACCTCTCTTCAATTTAGTTTATAAATCTCTGTAAATTAGATGGAAGTCCTGCTAGCAGTTTTCCAAAAATTGAAAGTAATGATAAAACAGTAACTTACCCACACGTAGTACCAGAAGGTCAGGCAACTGTGGTATCCAAGATTGATGATAGAAGTCAGGTTACCTGGGAAATAAATGCAGCAGTATGAAATTAGGTATCTGCAGGAGATGAAATTAAACAAAACCTACACAATAAATAGTTCTGCAATACCACTTCCACCCAAGTGGATAAAGGTAATCTATTTAAAGATATCAGTGACATTCTGTGGATTTACTTTCTGGCTTATCCAGTTTTGAATTCTTTCTTTATATTTATAATGAGAACTGCATAAGGAGATAAGGCTTAACTTTAAAAAAAAGCCATTATATTGTAAGATAACAGATGATAAACCTCATGAAATTATATTTTCCCTGACATATCTCTGTGCTTTTGTGTTGTGTGTGCACTTGAATTCCATAAGTTTTTAAACAATACTCGTGTATCCTAGGCCTCTTTTGTCTCCAACCATGAATATTTTCCAGAATCCCTCCCTCTAACATCTTGCCTTATCTCAATCTTTCAAGAGAATGATTGCTGTGATTGCTGCTTCAGTTCTTCCATTCCAATTACTCATTCTAATTTGTCTCCCTTTGGACTTGCAGCATTCCTCTTCCTCAGTTCTAACCCCAATCTCAAAACTGCTGACAAAGGGAATATTGTTGTTATACAGTGGAAGAATCTGGTGAAGCTGAAGCTCACTCTCTGATGACTCTCATCTCCCTCTGGACTACAACTCCACTACCAAATCTCATGCCATTATTTCCCAGACTATGGCAATCCCTTCCCTTGCAAAGATCCTCTCTCCCATGTCCCCAGCCCTATAGAATTCCACAATTCTACAGATTGCTTCTATCCTGTGATGAAAACCAGGACTACCCTGATAGACCAATTGATTCAGTTTGCTCCTCTTCCTTTTTGCTTTCATGATTTCCTTGCTTGATGCCACCCCTCTGTCTTGTTCTGTCTCTGATTCAAAGAGAACACTACCACGAAGGCAAAGGTTCAATCCTATCCAAGCCAATAAAACCTGTGATTTGTACAATGAGAATCTGTCTCCTAAAGTGCCTGAAGAAACAGGGTGCATCTAGATAAAGTTTAGCGGGCAGCTTAAAGCCACAAGTTGTTATTGGTAATTATTAATCCTGGGCCACATGATCTGTCCAAATATAGGCCTGGTACAAAGTGCATTTCTGGATCATGGAAGAAACCATGAAAAATGCTCTGTAACTTTTCAGAAAGAAAGCAATATTGTAAAAGCTCATAATGCAAAACTTTCTAAAAGCTGTTCCTAGAATATGATCTATTTCAAAGGGTGCTGGAGAAATGTGCCCTGTCAAAGTTGTCCAAACTCTTCATTGTTTTTCAGCTACATGCATCAACTTGAAAATCACAATATCCAATTGGCAAACAAGAGCTCTTTTGCAGTCTGATATTATTAAAAGCAATAAACTCCGTCAGATAAACAACTCCTTCTAATGTTATCTGTGAGAAATAACAGCACTTTGTTATATGTGAATGTTATACAGCAATGATAGTCTCCCTGGAATACACATGGTTATTTTACCTGGGGCTATTAATGTTCACAACAGCCATATGTCATTCATTGCCATGGTTTCCAGCTGTGTTCCAAATTGGTTTTTCAACTGAGTTACATTTGATCAGGTAAATATTGAGAGAGCCAATGTCAGTTCTAAATACCAGAAATGGAATTATAAACACAAAAGACCTTTCAATAAAAACCAACAGTAAGATTTGTAAAAATGAATATTACAACTGTCATCCTATCTTACTGTAATATTAGGGGGTCCTCTCTTGAGAATCTGTGTTGAGAGGTTCACTACGTTGTGCAGTGAATCCAAATAGTAAAAATGACACCAGTCACAAGTCATTGAAACCTGGAAATTGATTTTCAAACCAAAGTGGTGTTGTATTCTGCACTTAGATTATAGTGCTACAGTTGGAGACAGCCCCAGCTCTGGAAGAAACAATATAATATTTATGGGGCAGTGTCAATGCCTCTGGGAGAGTTTTTTTCCAATATAAGGGCAACAAGCAACACAGGAACATTGCTTGAGGTGCTTTGATTTTTGGTTCTGCTAGAAGGAGCTTGGATTCATAAACACCTTATCCTATATCTCAGAAACAGTCAGAAGCAAATAATTAATTACTGTGAAGTGCAGACTCTGTTGTTACGCAGGGGAACATGGCAGCTATTTTGCATAGTGCAAGATCTCCCAACCTGTAATAAGGTATTTATTTTCAATGGTGTTCATTACAGGAGCAATGTTGGACAGGAAACAGAGAAAAACTTTTGGTCTTGTTCAATTAGAGCCACGGGATCTTTAATCTTTAATATTGAATGGCTCACTTTCTAGCCTGTGATTCTGCCGATAGGATAAGGGAGCTAATTTTAACAGTTTAAGCACAGGAAGGCGGGTTATGATTATCAATCTCCTACAAACTGAACTATAAATGTGTTGGACATAAAAGTGCAATTACACATGATAGAATAGATTTCATCTTCAGAGCTTGGCGGGTGGTGGGGGGGGGCTGCTGGCGGTCGTGGGGTGAGGGGTGTGGGGGGTGTGGTGCTGGTGGGCGGTGGGGGTAATCTTGGAAGACAAGCCCTCTATAGAATCCACCTGATTTTCATTGCACTGAGGGTGAAAATTTACCCCCACTTACTATCAGGGAGCAGGGGCATTAAGATAATTGGGTTTAAATTGTAACCATTCGTTCTATTACACTCAGACACATGGTTAGGAAACTGGCCTGGTTTTCCAATCAATGCTACTTTAATCCTGGTGTTTCTCAATTGAAAATAGATGCGTTTAACATCAGCATTACTTAAAGCTGATTGAAAAATCGATGCTGTCATCTTAATGATCTTGGCAATATTCAAATACAGAGGGTGGAATTTTCCCAGAATTGCACTAAGTGCATTCGTGGGTGGGTAAAATGGAGTAAAAACAGAAAATGCTGGACTATCTCAACAAGTCTAGCAGCATCTGTGGAGAGAGAAACACAGTTAACGTTTCGAGTCCATATGATCCTTCTTCAAGGGTTATACAGACTTGAAACATTAACTCTCTTTCTCGCTCCATAGCTGCTGCTAGGCCTACTGAGTTTTTCCAGCATTTTCTGTTTTTGTTTCAGAATTCCAGCATCTGCAGTATTTTGCTTTTATCTTAGGATAAAATGGAGTCCTAACTGCTAACGAAAATGGCAGGTTTTCGTGCCGTATCGTCCCGAGCCCGCTTCATTATTCATTCACTCCAGCGAAACATGCCGTTTCCATGGCGGGTGGGCTCTCATTCGCCATCACCCCGCTGTTGTATCACACCGGCCGTCATCTATAAAAGGCAGCTGCCAGCAAATCGCTTACCAACACCAGCTCACCACCGCTGCCCGGGAGACATGGCCAGCAGAAGAAAAAAGGCTGCAGACCCCGCTTTAACGACGGGTCCTTCAAGTGGCTGCTGGATGCCGTGGACACCCACCAGGATGTGCTCTACCCCCGCTCTGGCTGCAGGATGGGCAGCAAAGTCACCAGCTGGGTGGCAGCGATGGTCAGCGCAAACGCCCTGCAGGGGAGGACAGACACCCAGTGCCGCAAAAGGATGAATGATCTCCTCTGGGAATGTTCTGCCAGGGTAAGTCACTATTTTCATCACTCCCAACTCACACACTCACAAACCCATCACACACCCACAGGGCCCTCACTCAGTGCCAATGCAAGGGACATCACCATTCACTCTTTCACATACACTCATTGTCCTCATCCCATCCATGGGACCGCTCACCACCCACACAGACCAGGCATACTTATCATCTGGCCCAGAAGGCATCCTGATACACTCTCCCCATCTCTATCCACGTAGGACAAACTGACTCACAACAGGAGGGAAAGATTTCAGAAAGGTGGAGGGATGCTGGAGGTCAAAGTTCTGACAGAATTTGAAAACAGAGCCATCCAGCTGGCTGGCAATGACTGGGACCGGTCCTGTGCTGACAGTGAGGTCGGTGCTGCTCTACCAAGTGAGGACCAGCAGTGCAACATCCATCAGACAACCATGCTGTGAGTGATATGTCCTCTTTCACAGGCCACTGCCACACACTAATTATCTTCCTTGCTTTCGCAGACACATCTGCCAAACAGCCGACTGAGTCCATGACCCAGGGCCTCCAATCGGGCTCCGAAGAAACCTCTGAAGAGGAAGTCCCTGAAGTCCCATCACAGCACTCACCCACACCCTCCACCAGCGCAGAGACACACACCTCGGTGGGATCTAGCTTTAGAGTAGCCTCGGGATCACAATCTGGTGAATACATCGCACTGTCTGATTCACAGCAGGAGGAGGCAGGGACTTCCCAGGTCTCCAGCACTCGGAGCACTGCTGGAGCCCAGAACGTTGCTGAGTCCGAGTCAGATGACGAACCTTTAGACTCTGTCATGTTACAGTTACTGCAGCTGCAAAGACAAGTTAGAGAACATCAGGAAGCGATGCCCACTGCACTCCTCAGATTGCAAGGCACGATGGAGGAATCCATCTATCTTCAGGCTGAGGTGATTGTGCCGGCATTGCAATGCACCGAGGTCAACACTAGCATGATGGCAGCCACCTTGGAAACCTTGGTCTGGGACATCTCTCTTGCACTGCTTCACAAGCTTAAATCCATCATTGATAGCATAATTGGCCTCCAACAGTGTGTACGCAAGAGGGGTGCTGGGCAGCTCGATCTCATTCCAGACACCCTTCCACTCAGAGTCAGCCAGGGGCCCTTGGGCACCCATAGGAAGGAGGATCAGCAGGTGCACACTCCAGGGCCCAGGTGGCTCTGGGAGTGGCTGGCTCATCTGAATCCCCTCTTCCTGTGACCTCTGCAGCTCCAGATTCACAGGCCAAGGAGGGTGCCACTGTCACACAGCAGGACCCCGAAAGCAGTCCGGGGCCCACCAAGTCTCGGCCCTCCTGAGAGCACTCGCCAAAGTCATCACAGACATGGCGTCGCAGTCAGCAGGCTGCCTCCACCTCCACTGTGGATGTCTGGGTAGCACCAAGTTGTAGCGGCAGGGTTAGGAAAGTTAGGTAAAAGTTGCTGCACAGGCTAGGCACGGGTGTTAATCACTTGTACATACTGTTCACTTTTGTCAAGAAACTCTTAAGAATGTCTCCCTGCATGTAGCTCCTTGTTCTGATGAGCAGTGTTCTTGTCACTCAGATGTGAAATCTTTCTGCACAAGATAAAGGCAGGTGCCTCAGTCTAGGACTTCTTCCCTGTGCTCTGTGCAGCCTTCAGATCACAGTGATGGTCCAGCCTCACACTCTCTGGAAACACTACTGATGCCTGCACCTCAGCGGTGCTAGTCACTGGTGCCAGAATGTCATGGGCAGGTGCCACAGAGTTCTCTCATTTTCTCTGTGTGCTCCCAGCACCTTTAAGATGGGGCTGGCCCCATCACAGCAGCATCTGCGACCAGTGGCACTGAGGTGCTAAGGGTGGACACAGCATCAGATGCGTCTAAAGTCTCATGGCTGTGTCTCTGAGATGGCCCTGATCCTGGAGCGCAAACAAGCTGCCCTCGGCCAAGCAGGAGTCAGACATTCTCAGAGACTATGTGAAGATTTATGGAGTGTCCTCACTGCATGTTGTCATCATTCTCCTGCGAATGAGCGACTGTCAGGCCCTCCACTGTATCTCCATGGCAGGAGCATTCTCACAGAAGGTATTGACGCTGCCACAAACCAAACTGGAGTCAAATGTTCACAACTGCAAGGCAAGGATCTATGGGGGCACCTCACAGCATGCCTACATCATCCTCCACAAATCTAACAGCTATGAGGGACTCCCAAACATGCCTGCCTCGTCTAGCCAGTGCGAGAGCCTCATCCCTGTCATCATCACCACTGAGGATCCCCTCACTCTCATCCCTGTCGGTGTCCTCATCCGAGGAGACCTCCAGCTCCTCTATCCGCCTCAGCCAGCTCGTCTCTTCACTGGAGTGCCAGGTTGTAAAGGGCACAGCAGACGACAACAATGTGTGACACCCTCTGTGGACTATATTGCAGGGCTCTACCAGACCGGACCAGGCATGGAATCACATTTTCTGCTTCCCAATGGTCTGCTCCACCAAGTTGCAAACTGCTGCTCATTATATTATGAGCCTCGTTATACCGTCGCTCCACTGCAGTCTGAGGCTGCCGCACGGGTGTCATCAACCACAGCCTCTGCAGGTAGCCCTTGTCCCCAAGGAGCCAAATCTGCAGCCTTTGTGGACCCTGGAAGACTGCAGGGATCTGCGAGCGACTGAGGATGTAGGTATCGTGCACACTCCCTGGAAACCGTGCGCACACCTGCAGGATGCGTTTCTGGTGGTTGCATACCAGCTGCACATTCAGTGAGTGGAAGCCCTTGTGGTTGATGAAGTCCACCGAGTGTAGCGATGGAGACCTGAGCACCACATGAGTGCAGTCAATCGCACCCTGTACCTGTGGGAATCCCGAGATCAGAGCGAATCCAATGGCCCTTGCATCCTGACTGTTCCGGTCCTGGGCGAAATGCTCAAAGTTGTGTGCCATGGAGAAGGTGGCAGCCATGACCTCATGGATGCATTTGTGGGTGGCTGATTATGAAATCCCACAGAGATCACCTGTGGAGCCCTGAAAGGGGCCACTGGCATAGAAATTGAGCGCCCTGGTCACTTTCACAGCCATGGCAGTAGATGCCCTCCATGCCCCCTTGTGTCAAGTCCTGCAGTAAGTGACAGATGTGAGCCACCAGGTCCCTAGACATGCGCAGTCATCGGTGACGCTGGTTCTCAGTAATCTGCAGGATTGGCAGGCGGCATCTATAGACCCTGGGTGTTGCCTGGCGCCGACCAGCCACGGCTCACTGTCACTCCTGGGCAGTGTGTGCGGGAACCCCTGCTGCCCCTTCTTCATGAGGTTGCTGTTTCTATCTTTGCACAGCCAGGAGCCTCAGTCCCTCTCTCCTCCGTCTTCTTTGTTCTCTGTAGGCCATCAGGAATGTAGGTCATGAGGATCCATGATCCTGATGTGGTCCTCCTGCAGCATGAAAGAGAGAGAGATGTGGTTATCATGGCTGTACTTAGCACCTTTCCTGGCCCTGTGTGACTGCCCCTCAATGCTTCCCGCAGAGTACTGCTCACCCCTCTGATGGCTAGAGATGAATGAGCTGCATGGCTGCCCTGTCAACCTGTGACATGGGGGACACTGATCCAAACCAGGATGCTGAGATGGCAAGGGGCTGTGAGCACCTCCAGCAGTGACTGCTACATGGCCAGCGTTGGCAAGGAGATTGTACAACATGTGCAGTCCAACTGCTCCACGGTCCAATAAAATGGTAGTGGATTCAAAGTCTGTGCTAGGGGGTTTGGGGGGGGTGGTGGGTGGGTGCAGGGGGTTAAGGTATGGGGTGCCTCCATGGTACTTGCCTGGGCAGGCAGGCTAGGAGCCAGACCCCAATTATATCATTGTGGCTGCGCCTGAACTGTCTCAGTTGCAGAGGCATGGTCAGTTTATACAGGTGTCCCTAATGTGTGGCCACTTCGTCACTTACTCTGACCCCCATCTCGATTGCATGTGCACAGGATGCAGCGCCAGGGCAGCACTTGACCCCACCCCACCACCGACAATGGTCACCTCCGAGGCAGGCCAGCACTTGTCCCTGGACACCCCCCTCACACCCCCAACCCCCATCCCCTCTCAGGAGTCACCTCCATCCATGGCTGGCCAGCAGTTGCCCCTGGACACCACCCCCATCTCAGCAGTCATCCCCGGGGCCAAGCATCAGTCCCCTCCCTGGCTCCCCTGAAGCGAGCTGTGGAGAACACTGCAGCTCACTCACCTCAGTTCCCCCTAAGTGAAGGCTGCCAAGTGCTCGTCGCCTGCGTGCTGTAGTGAAACATGTCAGTGTGCTTTCCCACCGACGTAGATGGACAATACAGCAAGGTTCCAAGAGCCTGACAGGATGGCCTTTCAATTATATGCTGATATATTACAATTAGCTCCCCGCCGACCAATGCCGAGAAACGCGGGCCACCCTCAGCTGGCTGAGCAGATGATCGGGACATGCCTTCAAGCCGTCGTGATGCTGGTCGCGCCATATTTTCCATGCACTCCCCCTATTGTGCCCGCTGCCAGCGGGCTCAGAAAATTCCACCCAGAAGGTAGAAGCAGAAAGACAAATAAGTTTCAAATTCACTATGCCACTCCATCCCCTAAACATTACTTATCATAAAACAAAATCTACATTTGTCCAACCTGCTATGTTTGAAACCATCATAAAACAGTTGGAATATGTGTTGTTGTATGTTCGAATATGCAATATCATTCATTTATGATAGCAAATCATCATGCCAAAGCAGCAGGGAATGTCAAAGCAAGTTTTTGTCAGATCTGTGGTTAAGTATTATTAAACTGCATTTTGTAAAGAAAAATATGACATTACAATCAACAAGATGAACAGACAGCTATAAAAAACATCTGCCCTGAAAAATGAAGGAGCTTTCATGTAAAGGTTTTACTTTGTTTAGTAGGGTTAGAAGTAGGAATGAGTCTTTCCCAAAAGACACTTACACATTGCCTTCCAATCCACACACCATCCTGACTTTACCATTCCTTCATCGTCACTTGCTAAAATCCTGGAACTCCCTATCTAGCAGCAAGGGCAAATCAGAACTTTGAGTCAAAATGTTGCACACCAAGGGCAGAAAATATTGCTCGGCGGGGAATGGGGGGGGGCATGCGCCCGACCCGCTTGAGCGAGAATTGATGCGTGTAGACATTGGCTGAGCTTGCCAACAATTTAAAGGCCTGTTAAGGCCATTAAACAATCAATTAAGCTAAACTTTTTGCTACCCTAAAAGGCTAAGCCATGGGCGGGATGAGATTTTCAAAAGCAAGTAAAAATAAATAAAAGCTTTATAACTGAATTAATAACATGTCCCTGCTCATGTGACAGAGTCACACGAGGGGGCATGTTTCATTGCATTTTTATTTTCTTTATTTTTTTTCATATTTCTTCATCTCCGTTTGATGCTGGGCAGGCCTTAATTGGCCCACCAGTGTGAAATCGCGGTGCGGTGCCAATCGCGGGTGGCAGTTAGCTTCCAGACCACTCCTGCCAGCCCCCGCCGAGCCCGCCCGCCAAGGGCAAAGCTCTGCCTCAAGGGAGAAGCCCCCTTTAATAGAGTACATCAATTTTTATTCCAGCAATTCCAAAGGCAAGTAGATCAGGCATATTTGTAAAGGATGGACAATATGGGCAATGAAGACAAAAATCTAGTCCAATGTTTATAGCTAATACAAATAAAAAGAAATGGGTATGACATGGTAGCCATTATAGAAATGTGATTACAAGGTACCAAGGCTGGGAATTGAATATTCAAGAGTATTTGAAATTTTGAAAGCATAGTCAGAAAGGAAAAGGAGGCGGGGTAGATCTGTTAATAAAGATGAAATCAGTACAGTAGTGAGAAATTATCTTGGCTCAGGAGATCAATTTGGATGGAAATAAAAAATAACAAGGGAAAGAATTCACTGACGGGAGTAGTTTATAGGCCACCTAACAGTATTTATACTGTAGGACATAGTATAAATCAAGAAAAAAATGGGGGTTTGTAAGAAAACAAGTGATCATCATATAATAGAATTTTACATTCAGTTTGAGGGGGAGAAACTTGGGTCTGAAAGTGGTGTCTGAAACATAAATAAAGGCAATTAAAAAGGTATAAAGGCAAAGTTGGCTAAAGTAGACAGGGAAAATTGATTGAAAGTTAAGTTAGTAGATAAGCAGAGGTAGGTGTTTAAAGAGGCATTCCTTAACTCTTACAAAGATATATTCCATTGAGAAAGAAAGAAAGACTCTTACAAGAAGGATTAATCACCTGTGACTAACTAAGAAAGTTAAGGTAGGTATCAAATTGAAAGAAAAGATATACACTGCTCAGAAGATTAATGGTAGGCCAGAAGATTGGGAAGTTTTAGAAACCAGCAGAGGATGACTGAAAAAAAAAATAAAGAGGGTGAAATTATATGAGAGTAAACAAGAAATATAAAAACATACAGTAATATCTTCTACAAGTATAAAAAGGAATAGAGTAGCCAAAGAAAATGTTGGCCCCTCAGAGGATGAGATTGAGGAATTACTAATGCTAATCAAAGAAATCGCAGAGGCTTTGAACAAGCATTTGCATTTTAGAATTGTATCATTACCTAAAGAGAAAGAACATTGCAGGGCTACAGGGAAAAGGGAGGGGAAGAGATTGGTGAGTTGCTCTTTCAGAGAACCGGCATGTACACAATAGGCCAAATGGCCTTCTTCTGTGCTGTAACCATTCTATGGGTGGAATTCTCCCATCCCAGCTGCAGTGGGTTTAATGGCGGGCAACCAACTACTGTGTAATGTTTTATTAATAGACAAATAAATTTCACAGTGCTTACGTAGATCATTAAAGCATCCAGCTGCTTGGTGCCGTGTTTTCCCTGTCCTGAGAGATTGGACACAGCTTGTATCTCATGATGGAATAGATAGTCCTAGAGTGTCAATGCCATTTTATCAGCTGTTCTGCAATTTGTGGCAACATGCAGCATATCAGCATCAAATGTGATAGGACATCTGACAATTATCTCAGCATTATTCTCATCCCCAAGCCAGGTTCCATTAGGGAAATCCTCTTCAGAGTTCAATGTAATGAGGTAACATTTGGTGGCAAGTTCTGATCACCTGACTGGGGACTGTTCAAAACGGTGTCACTTGTTTCAGATCCACTTTCAACATCTTCAGTATGGCTATCATCATGGCCAGGAACCATCACAATTATTGTGTTCTGTCTCCTTCCTGGCATAGAATTGCTGAGAATATTGTCCAGGGTGGCCTGTTCCTCTAGGTGAAGGTTCTTCCTGTCCAGCAACCTTGGAACCAATTGGGTTCTGATGATCACTATTTAATATTATAGTGGTCTGTGGTACAGTGCTGTGAACTTTGTTCCATGGCTGTGTTGCATCCAGAGGAGATCTTGCCACTATGGGAACCTGGACAGGACTATATTGTTTATTAAGAACCAAGTCCATTTTTTCTTCGATAGCTTTACAAGTTGTCCTACAGCCTTGATTTTAAGGTGGACCCATGACCACTTGTGCACTTCACTGCTATGGTTTGCTCAGCCCTGGTGACATGAAAGGTTAGACTGGCCTCAAACAACCTATTTTATCATCCCTAACACTTTTTACAACTGCAGCACCAGAACAAACATTCATCTATGTTAGGTGTCTGCCAATGCACAGGATCATCCCTGCTACCTCCACTCGATATAGTGATGCCTGTGTTTAGTTCTCATTGTAAAATGACTTGCCACTGTGCAACTTCCTCTGGTGCTTGGCCTAAATAGCCAAGTGGTTATGGTACTGGGTTTGTAACCCCAAGATCAAGAGTTCAAATCTCACAATGACAAACTATGAAACAAGGCAACCTCCTCTGGTGAACTGCAAAGCTGCTGACATAGGGTAGGCCTCTCATTGCTCTCTCTGTCTGCTGCTTAAATATCAATTTATTGCTCCTAATTGGCTATTCAATACTGGTGGGTGGGTGGCTGCTGCCACTTTGCACCCACCTCTGACAGTTTACTTCTAAAATTTTTTCTTCAACAGATAATTTAGCACGAATTCCCAGCCTGGCCGTTTGTTAAGATAAAATCTATTTTGGGGCTGGAATTCAATGTAAACCAGACAGAGTAGAGCCTGGAAGGTTTCTTTTACTCATGAATATTACAATGTTCCAGCAGCATTCATGGTTGTTTGGTTAAATGAGTGTAACCTTGTAATTTAGCTGCTACATTGCCCTCACTACAAAAGTGACTGCAATTCAAAGATGCTTATTGGTTTTATAAAGTTATTGGTTAGGTTCTTATTACTTGCTACTGGCTCTTGTTGGCTTTGTGGAAATACAGGGAAATATCATGGAGTTGGAAATCGGGAATCAGGAATTTTCCCAATGGCACAATCCCACCTCCATCCTGGCAGTACTGCTACGCAGGATTTTCATTTCACATAACCTGCGATGACAAATGCAGCCTTCTACAGCTCTGCTGCTCCAAGAGCTCTATGAACCTGAGCCTTTGCCAAAATGCCATCTGTTTAGGGTTGTGCTCTCTTCTGCATCCTTCTCCTTGTCCAACCCATCTGCTTTGTTGTGCTAGCATTGACATATTTATGAGCTTTTTGACTACTTCCCAATGTTGTTATACGGCACACGAGTTCTATTTAAGGAGACATGTTGAGTGGGTTGGGGTGGTTGAGGGGGTAAGGGAGGGTGAGGGGAGGTAAAGGAGGCTGGGGAATTAAGGGGATGAGGGTGAAGATGTGAAGAACTGGGCCAATGTTTCTGAAAATGGAGGTGGGCCTTTTAAACTGGCTGCCTCGCATTAACTTACTCGTGTCTCCTGTTGGCAAAGTGGTAACAGCTACCTGTCCACTAGCAGTGGGTAGCCAATTAGGAGCAATTAAATGATAATTAATCAGCAGACAGAGAGAGCCATGAGATTTGGTTCATGCAACATGGGGCTTATCCTATGTCAACGCCTTGGCAGCTCAGCAGAGTGTCCATTGTGCAATGAAGGTTAAATGCCGTCTTCACTATAAAGAGTGGAGGTGGCAGGGATGATCCCTTGCATTGACAGAAAACTGCCATGGAGGAGTGCTTGTTCTGGTGCGGCAGCTGTAAAAAGTGTTAGGGATGATAAAATAGGATGATATGGGCCAACCCAATCTGTCATGCCACTGGGGCTGAGCAGACCACAGCAATGAAGTTCATAATCGTCATGGGGTCCATGTATTCAGCAGTTGGCTGGACTATGGAAGAGGAGCAGGACGGAGAGCAGCACAGGCAGCCACAGGTAGCACAGCATAGCAGATGAGTTGGACAAGGGCTGGAGGGCCTTTGTGTTTTTA
Organism: Carcharodon carcharias; assembly: GCF_017639515.1. Taxonomy (NCBI): domain Eukaryota; kingdom Metazoa; phylum Chordata; class Chondrichthyes; order Lamniformes; family Lamnidae; genus Carcharodon; species Carcharodon carcharias. Next base: position 63,659,243 of record NC_054469.1, read on the forward strand.
TTTTAACAGGGACAAAGTCCCACAGGACCGAGGTGCCTCTGCACCTGGCAGCCTGAATGGCTAACTCCAAACTTCTTCTGGGGTTGGCTGGCCCAACATCAGCCCCCACCCTACCACAACAATGAAGATCTCACCTTTGCAAGCACTTTCCCCCAAGGCGGGTGTACAGAGCCGTGAATTTTCCCGACTCCTGCTACCTGCCTCAAGGTGAAAAATCAAGGCCAAAATCTGCCATATTTCTGTCTGTAAGGTTCAGCAACGCTGTCCCCCTAAGTGCTTTCCTTAGCTGTAAGACTGGAAGAGCTGCAAAGTGCATTAAAAAAAAATCTTTTGGTAACTTTTCAACCATAAAATGCAGCATTACCTTTTCACATCTCCTTTTTATCTCTACTCGTTGCGTTTAGTTGCCCCAATGGTCTTCTTCCTGAATGTATTACCCCCTGTGAAGAAAACATTTAATCCTGTATCACGGATGGCTACCTAAGCCCTTCAATCACCTTCAGATGGGTTTCCAGTATTCTTTGCCTGAATTTTCACAGATTCCTGTCAATAGGATTTCTATTCACTTACTGTATGCTGATCTACAACTCTGACATGCATCGCCAATACTGATGCTCAACTCCAATTCCGACAAGGTGTGCAAATAACGTAAAGGTGAAAATGATGATGCAACAAATGATGATGCAAATCGGAAAAACAAGCCCTAAAGACTTTGAAACGAAACATTAGGCAGGGTAACCTAAAGCAAGGACTTTCTACAATTGGTTTTGAATAATTAATGTAGGCAATTCTACATCAAAAGGTGTATTATGGAGATTGAAACATGAGAAAGATTCATAAATTGTGAATGTTACAAGCATTGGATGTACTACTGTAATCAATCATCAAGGTACAATGCTCGATTTATTGAATAGGTTCATTCCATTTTGCACTCTGAAGTTTATTATAACGTGTGAAAAGTTAAATTATAATTTGATATGGTTGACTACTGTACACATTTTCACTGCAGTTAATTGTCATGCTGCTGGTCTGTGGAAATATTAATAACTCGTAGAATAAATAGAAAATAATTGATATCCAGAGTAAGTTAAAAAGCTCTAATGCATCAATGTATGCAGACTGTTGGCTTGAGTAACTTATAATTATTGTCTTAGCCTTGTGATTGGAGAATGTTTTGGAATTACTTGAGAGAGGGAGAGAGAGAGAGACTTAACGGAGAGAATTTAACCCCTGCCAGGTGAAAACAGGGCTTGTGAGGAATAAATATCAAATGGATGCATTTCCTGTTGCTGCTCACTTGCCACCTTAGCAGTAACTCTCCAATTTAGTAAAGTTTTCACTTCAGGAATGGCTGGTAAATCAGGGTTCAATGATGCAATTCAGACTCTGGCAAATGGGGCTAAATATTCCAGGTTACAGGATCTTTAGAAAAGCTAGGGAAACTGGGAATGAAGTGGAAGTAGCAATATTGATCAAGGACATCAGGCAGATTTTAATATAGGCAACAGGGTTCTCATCTGCTGGCATTGCCAGCATTGCCTCTTTTCAGGAAGGCCGGCAACATTAAATGACAATCAGGCACTTAATTGTGCAGTGGTGGGCCTTCCCTGGGATCAAGGGCCCTGGGAGTGGAAATTCCACTCACTGAAAGCCGCTAGCCAATCAGAGGCCGGCAGCTCTTCATTACTCAGCAGCACCGCTGGAGAGGTGGTGCCTGCTGCCGGTTATCCACCTATCTGAGGTCCAGAGTTGCCGAGGGACCCAGACTATTGGTGAATGATGGTGGGATGGGGGATTTCAGGGTGGTGGTCACAGAGATTGGAGAGTGGAGTCAGCAACAAGTGCAGGGGGATGGTTCTCAGTGGCCCCCTCCTTCCCGATGCCTGGTCCTTCAATCAGGCACCGCCTTCCTTTGAACAAAGCATCCCTCCTCGAAGCCTGCAAGCAACACCAACCTTAATTGGAGGGGAGGCAGGAAGGCAGTAGGTCCCCGCACACCACCATCCCACCCAATGAAATGCCCTCTCCACAACAAAACTTGCCGGGGAACAGCATTAAATTCTGACCATCATTACAGCAGCAGAAAGTAAGGTTTTAAATCAAGGATATAAGGCAGCAGAAACACTACTGATAAAGTTAAGAAACAGCAAATGTAAGTCACTGTCAGTCATCTGGTGCATTCTCAATGGCAACACCTCTATCCATCAGGGTCCACTTGCCAGCCAATCAACACTCTCTTCTCACGTAATATAAACTGTTGTTCTCTACTTTGGTATTCTTACAAATTGTCCTGATGAGTGCAAGGCAAAAGGCTTCAATAAAAAATGTCTCTTTTTTCAGCAATATTCAAGTTTTGTACTACCAAACAATTAAAGAGCAAATGGTTCAGGATCCTGGTAGGAGTTAACTACAGACTTCCCTGATAATAGTGGTGTAGTGGGGGATATATAAATACTGAGGTCAAGGAAGCATGTAACAAAAACAATGTGTTGTTAAGAAAAGGTTAGTCAAGAAAGTGATCAACAGTTTTTGCCAACACTAAGATAATGAAGAAAAGAACTAATAAGGATGAATGTAGCACTCATACCAGCAGAGAAATGTGGAGTGCTGTTTCAGGCACTGGGCACTGGAAGTTTCTATGTGCCTGTAGCACTGATAGTAGTGTGGGTAAAGATTTGTTTGGAGTTCGTTGAGTCAGCGCCAAAGCTTATTAATCAACACAATTATTTGTTGTCCATAAAAAGAACAGATAAATATTGCAACAAATAAAAGTACAGAATAAGGTCTGTCAGTAAACCTGAAAGGGGCAGCTAGCAATTCATTCAGGCTTTAATATCTTCTGCATTGTTTCTCTCTTACTCACTGACATAGTACATAAGGAGAGTATAGAAATCTGTAGTGAAAAAAAAAGAAAATGTTGGAAATACTCAGCAGGTCTGGCAGCATCTGTGGAGAGAGAAATAGTGGCTAGGATTTTCTGGCCTCAACATCAGCAGCATCGTCACCAGCAGGAAGGGAAAATTTGGAGAGCTGTTGTGGCTGTCTAAATTTGCCCGCCCCCGCCTGCAACAATGCCCGCCAGTGTCAGGCCGGAAAATCCCGCTCAGAGTTAACATCTTGAGTCCAATATGACTCTTCTTCAGAACTCTAGAAATCAGAATGTATTACCAAGGATAACCAAAAGATGTCACTGATTTTTTTTAATCAAGCGATGACCGCTTGAGTTAAACGTTAGATGGCAAATATGATCAGTTTAGTTTGCAGCAAGTAACATAAAGCTGAACAGACACTTTGTAGTAATTTTAAGTTAAACATTTTCTATTTGTTATGGGGATCACGTGAGACCATACAGATGAATCAGCCCTATGCGCAGGGAATCTTGGGGTGGAGTTTTCTAGCCTTGGTCTTGGAACAAGCACATAGCTTTATCAGGAGCTCAATAAATAAAGTTTACTGTTTCTTACAAGAAACCTGCCCTGCATTCCACATTTATTACAACTGGTAGATGATAGATAGCACTGATGCAGCACCTTACCTCACGACTGAGTATTTCAATTGTTTAAGGGTCAGAAAGAAAAGAAGTATACTCGCCAGCAATGCCTCGCTTCAGCAGAATTGATCTGTACAATTCATCCATCGAGGACTTTGTGTCTAATGAAATAATGGTGGAGGAGAAACAGAATGCAATTCCCCTAAGTGTCTGTGGCAGCAAAACCTATAAACTAATCCATAGTTTGAAGGCTCCGAACAAGCCAAATTCCAGATCCTTCATGGAGCTAGTGGGCCTGGTTAAGGGACATTTTCAGCCTAAACCATTGGTGATTATGCAAAGATTCACGTTCAACTGTCAATAAGGGCCCCCAGTGAATCGATCGCAATGTACATCACTAAGTTAAAACAATTAACAGAGCACTGTGACTTTGGTGATACTTTAAACAACCTGTTCATTTAGTTTGCATCATAAACGACGATGCCATTCAGCGGCATTTGCTTGCTGAAGTTGAGATAGACCTGAAGAGCGCCATGGAGAGAGTGCTAGAAATGGAGAGTGCTGAGAGGGATTCACAGGCTTTGCAGAGTGTGCAACATGGCGCTGTTCAGCAGTTAGCACAGGAACCTACTGCTAGGCATGGCGCGAAGACCAGGGAGGCTACTGCAAAGTGGGACATGGTAACTACCGCTAGAAAAACAAAAAGAAATACTGGAAGCAGCTCACCAGTAATCCAGAAATTAAAGTGTCACCGACATGGGGGAAATCATGTACCTGAAACCTGCAGATTTGAAGAGGCAGAATGCCATGGCTGCCACAAAAAGGGCATGTTGTTAAATTGTGCTAGACTAGATCAAGACAGCCATTCAGAAAGCAGGTCAAGTTAAATGAAGTGCACAATATAGAAGAGCCTGAAGTTACTGAAGCTGATGTTTATTCCCTACACAATCTGAAGGCCCAGGAAATTGAACCAATCATTGTTACACATCAAGTAAATGGAAAGTCTCTGCTTATGGTGATTGACACAGGAGCATCGTTCTCCTAGTGGTGGGAGAACACATCTTTAAATACCTCAGAGAAGGTACCTAGCCATTGAGTTTGGAGAAAACTGCTGCTCAGTTAAAAACGTATACATGAGAAGCAATCAATTTTTATTTATTTCCATCCATTGTTTTATCTCCACCTTTTAGCCTATTTCGATCCCTTCTCCCCACCCCACCCCAACTAGGGCTATCTGTCACTTGCTCATGCTGCTTTCTATCTTTAATGTCACCATGAGCACATCCTTTAGGTAATATCACCACTGTCAACACCCCTTTGTCCTTTTGTCTGTGACATCTTTGGCAATCTCTCCTTTGCCTCCACCTATCACTGGCCCTCTATCCAGCTCCACCTATCCCACCCTCCTTAAACAGCTTATATTTCACCTTATTTCTATTTCTCTTTAGTTCTGATTAAGAGTCATACGGACTTGAAATGTTAACTGTGTTCCTCGCCGCAGATGCTGTCAGACCTGCTGAGGTTTTCCAGCTATTTTTGTTTTTGTTTCAGATTTCCAGCAACCGCAGTATTTTGCTTTTATTATTATAGGAGAAGCAATACAGGTAAAAAGCCTCGCCTCTGTACCTGTATCGTACAGGCAACAGGCAGTCCCTGGTGTAACAGGAGAAGGACCTAGCCTTCTGGGTCATGAGTGATTGAAAGAAATTAAACTAAACTGATCAGAAATTTTTCAGGTCAGGACTGGAGGAATTCCAGAGTTGTTAAAAAAGCATAACACAGTATTCCGAGATGTGTTGGGGAAAATCAAAGGTTTACAAGCTAAAATATACGTGGTCTCTGAAGCAACACCCCGTTTTTTTTAAGGCAAGACCTGTGCCTTACACTCTAAAGGGAAAAGGTGGATGTGGAATTGTGTCATTTGGAGAAGTTGGGAATAATACAGCCAGTCCAATTTTCAGAATGGGCAGCATCCATAGTCTCGATGATGAAATGAGACCAAATCATTTGCATCTGCAGAGATTATGATTTAACTGTTAACAAGGTTGCAAAATTAGACAAATATCCAATCCCAAGAATTGAAGATCTGTATGCTAAACTTGCAGGAGGAAGATCCTATACTAAACTGGACATGAGCCGTTCCTACCAATAGCTCGATCTGGACAACACATCAAGATGTTATGTCACCATAAACATGCACAAGGGTCCATACCAATATACACGCCTACCCTTCGGTGTGTCATCTGACTGTCAATTTTCCAAAGAACCATGGAAAGCTTACCACAAGGACTTCCCTGGGTTACAGTTTACCTGGACGACATCCTAATCACAGGTTCCACAGAAGCAGAACATGTGGCCAACCTGGATGAGATTCCGAAGAGATTTTTGGAGGCTGGCGTTCATTTAAAAAGAGGAAAATGTACCTTCCAAGCAAAGAAAGTCACGTATTTGAGTCATCGAGTGGATGCCCAACGGTTGCATCCATTAGAGGAGAAAGTCAGGGCAATCAAGGAAGCACCCTCTCCTAGAAACTCAAGGAGCTCAAGTGTTTTTTGGGCATGATAAATTATTACGGTCGCTTCTTGCCTGATCTATCTACAATAATAAGTGCAAAGGGGCTGACACTGAAGAAGAAGCACAGATGGTCCTGGAAGGCACAACAAGAGGAAGCCTTCATAAACTCAAGAAGCTTTTATACTCCATCAGGTGGAATTTTCCCAGATTTGCACTAAGTGCGTTAGCGGGCGGGTGAAACAACATTTTACCTGCCGGCCGTGATGTAGGGTTTTCACGCCGTGTCGTCCCAAACTCGCCTCATTATTTATACACTCCTGGGAAATATTCCGTTTCCATGGCAGGCGGGCTCTCATTCACCCGCCCACTATCACCCCGCCACTGCATCATGCCTGGCGCCATATTTAAAGTCAAGCCACAAGTGCACATCTCAGTGCTTTCAGCTCACCACTGCTGCACAGAAGACATGGCCTTGAAACTGAAGAAGACTGCAGCCCCCAAATTCAGCGACACGTCTCTTGAGCAACTTTTGGATGCCTTGGAGGCCTGCCAGAATTTCCTCTATCCCGCTCTGGCCACAGGTTGGGCAGCAACACACTAACCCGGCTTGAGAGACAGTGGCAGCAGTGGTCAGTACCAATGCTCTGCAAAAGAGGACAGCCACCCAGTGCCGCAAGAGGATGAATGATTTCTTCCGTTCAACCAGGGTAAGTCACACATCTCATTACTCAACTCACAACTCACAAACCCATCACACATCCACAAGGCCCTCACTCACTGCTGGTTCAAGAGACATCACCATTTACTCTCTCACATTCACCGTCATTGTCCTCATCCCTTCCATTGGACAACTCAACACCCACACAGACCAGGCATATTTGTCATCTGGCATGGCAGGTGTCTTGCTTACATTCTCTCCATCTCTATCTATGCAGGACAAGCTGGCACACAACAAGAGAGAGAGGTTACAGACCAATGGCAGAATGTCCGAAATCAAGGTCCTCACAGGCTTTGAAAATGGAGCCATCCAGCTGGCCAGCGAGGATCTGGACCGGTCCTGTGCTGACAGTGAGGTCGGTGGTGCTCTACCAAGTGAGGATCCAGCAGTGAAACATCCATCAGACAACCATGTTGTGAGTGATATGTCCTCTCTCACAGGCCACTGCCACGCACTAATTATCTCTCCTTGCTTTCACAAACACATCTGCCAAATAGCTGACAGAGTCCATGACCCAGGGCCTCCAATCAAGCCCCAAAGAAACCTCTGAAGAGGAATCTGAAGGCACCCTCCCCAAAGTCCTATCACAGTGCTCACCCACACTCTCAAAAGTCGCCTCAGAGAAGGGCTGCACTTGCCCCCTGATCCCCACCTCCACCACTAGTCATGCAGGACGGCACTTAACCCCAACCCCCCAGTGCCCCTTAAGCCTGCCAAGCAACAGGTGACCCTGGCGAGCTCCGCAGAACGTTGCTATGCACTCACATCCAGTTCACCCAAAGTGCAGGCTGCCAAGTGCACGTCACCTCTGTGCTATTGTGAAACACATCGGCGTGCTTTCCCACCAACATGGACAGATGATCCAGCGGGGGTGCGAGAGACTGGTGGGCTTGGCCTGATAATGATATGCTGATGTATTACAATGAGGTTGCTGATGACCAATGGCGGGAAACACGGCCCGCCATAGGTGGGCTAAGCAGACAATTGTGACCTGCCTTCCCACTGTCGTGAAACCAATTAAGCAATATTGTTCACTTATGCCACCCATCACAGCCGCCAGCGGGCACAGAAAATTCCATGCATCATGTCTGTTAGTGCACTATGACCCATCTAAGGAATTGATACTCACTTGTGATGTATCTCCCTATGGAGTGGGAGCAGTATTGCCACACAAGATCGAGGATGGATCTGAAAGACTGATAGGATGTGTATCCAGACCCATTTCTGGAGCTGAGAAAGGTTACTCATAAATTGAAAAAGAGGGCTTATCTACTGTGTTTGGAATAAAGAAGTTCCATCAATATTTGCACCATTCACACTTCACCAAAGTGTCAGAACACAAGCCACTGTTGGGTTTGTTTAGTGAAGATAAGGCAATCCCACTGATAGCCTCTGCTAGAATTAAAAGATAGTCTTTAATTTTGTCGGCTTATGAGTACACTTACTTGTGTTGAATTTCCTGGACTCCTATCCAATCTGCACAAGACAGTTAAAGAAATAGACAAACGAGGATCCCATTTTAGCAAGAGTCCATGAATAGGTTTTGCAAGGATGGTCAAATGCACAAATCTCTGAATAATTGAAATCATTCTAAGCCAACAATTCTGAACTGAGTTGTCAAGATGGTATCTTGTTATGGGGAGCAAAAGTCGTCATCACTTTGCAAGGAAGAGAACCACTATTGACAGAGCTTCATAGTGTGCATCCTGGCACTTCAAAAATGAAAATGCTCACAGAAAGTTATATCTGATGGCCAGCTATAGACAGTGATATAGAAAAATGGTTAATCACTGTCTGCAGTGTCAGCAACAACAGAAGTTGCCCATTTCAGCTCCACTGCATCTGTGGGAGTGGTCTGGTCAACCCTGGGTTAGACTACATATAGACGATGTAGGTCCATTTTTAGGTACCATGTTTCTTGTGATCATCGATGCACAAAATGTATGAAATGAGATCACCTACATCGTGTGCAACCATTGAAAAATTGTGCCAATGTTTTAGTGTACATGGTCTACTTGAAGTTATTGTGTCAGACAATAAAAACAACAAACTAGCTTTCACTAGTACTGAATTCCAAAGATTCGTGAATCTAAATGGGATTAGACACATCAGAACAGCACCGTATCTTCCCTCATCCAATGGGTTAGCAGAAAGAGCAGTACAAACCTTTAAAACAACTCTGAAGAAACTATCAGAGGGAACGTTGACAACACAAATTTTGAGATTTTTGTTCAGCTATCGTACAACTCCTCATGTGACCATTGCTTTAACACCTTCAGAATTGTTAATAAAGCATTGACTTCGTACGAGGTTGAGTCTAGCATTCCCTAATTTAGAGGGGAAGGTGGAGAAAAACCAGAGGAGTCAGAAAGTGAGCCATGATGTTCTCAGTAAAGATTGAGAATTTACTGTGGGAGAGGCAGTTTTTGTATGAAATTTTGCAACTGGACCAAGGTGGGTTTCTGGTACAATCATCTCTGAAACAGGGCCTTTATCTTATTAAGGGGAAATGGAAAACAAGATTGTTAGGAAATACATGGATCACCTCAGAAATTGAGATACCCTGCAACAACCAGTGAATCACCTGAAATCAAAGTCGAACCTATGATAACTGTGGTGCCAGATCAACAAAGAGTAGACATACCCAATGCCTCTGTTGAAGTAAATAATTCTGAACAGCCGTTGCCTAAGGAGGTCCCTAATGCTGCAGTTCCTGGTCAAGTTGATCCAATGAAGAACCTCCAGTTGTAGAGTTGCATCACTCTACCCAAAACCGAAAATCTCCTCAAAGACTAAATTTGTACTAAATGAGCTGTATATAATAGTATATGATATGGGTTGATATGTTTTGTAAATAAGAGGGTAAAACAAAATTAAAGGGGGAGGAATGTAACAATTGTAAGTTAATTCTTTTCTTACTGTCATGGGGATCATGTGACCGTAGAGGCAAATCAGGCTTAAGCGCTGGGAATCTTAGGGGCGGAGCTTTCTAGCCTTGGTCTTGGAACAAGCATGTAGCTTTATCAGGAGCTCTGTAAATAAAGTTTACTGTTTCCTACTAGAAACCTGCCCTGCATTCCACACTTCTTCGTCCATCCTATCAAGTTTACCCTGAGATTGTCAATTCAACTGCATGAGAGGGAGTTTTTAGTTTTAAATCATGCATGTTTTAAAATTATTAAATTGCATGCTATCCTGAAAAGGGATTCTTTAAGACAGTCAGTGGGAGATTAGGCAAGCATTGGCATACGTTAAGACAACTTCTGCCTTTATTTTGTGGTAGGGTTAATATTTTGCAACCAGAAAGTTACCGTAAATACTCGTTTAAAAGTTAACCTCATATAAAGGTCGACCTCATAAAAGTCGACCCCATGATTTATGGCCTAAGAACGTAATTTTTCATGTACCTTGTGTAAAAGTTGACTCTAATTTTCCAGGGATCAAAATCCAAAAATTTCAAAACAAATTATGATCCTGGAGATAATAATGATTCAATTTAATTCTAAATGTATAAACGCTAATGAAAATGAGTACTGATAAGTAAATGTTTAAAACATTTATACATTTAAGTTTTGTTTTTATTTATATTAATTTTTAAAGTGATCAGATTATGAATGATAATTAATATGAATTCTTGGTTTTTACTTTATTCCATCGTGACAGTTTGTTTTGGATTTCACTTGGGCCCAATCAGCTGCACATGTCAATTCTCAAAAATATTACCCTTATAAGAGTCGGCCTCTTGGCTTTTGGCTTAAAAGATTGGTCTCAAACATTCACCTTTTACACAAGTATCTCCGAGTAAATATGAGTTCAATATTCCTTAACCTTAATGGAGCAGAATCCATTAGAAATATGTCATCAAAGCTAAATCACCAGCATCTCCACCAAGTATGTTTTGTGAACTTCCTGCAATCATGTCTACTGTTATGTGACTCTCTACATCATTCCATGGGCGGTACTGTCCTGTAGTCCCACATTAACCCTTGCTCTGTCCAAACACCCTTACACTATAGAGTACAGTGCCTGTGAGCCCCGAAGTGTGCAGGGACTGGGTTTTCTGTTGAAAGCTCATAGACCTGAAACCTTAGCTCTCTTTCTCTCTCCACAGAAGCTGTCAAACCTGCTGAATATTTCCAGCATACTTCATTTTAGATTCAGGTTTCCAACATCTGCAGTGTACGGGTTCCATGTACTGGATTTTTAAAGCAGCTATTTAGCAGCTGCTGCTTTCAAGAAGAGTAAAGTGAAATTGTGAAGAGGTTTAATGAGGCCATTAGGATGTTCAATTTATGCTTGCAGTAATGTTAAAATACTCGACACATTGAAATAGAGAAAACATTTTGCAAAAGATTATTATGCTTTGGAAAAACTATATAAAAATTCACTTTTAATTTTTTCATTGGGTTCATATTTAAATCTGAATTTTATTCACACATTGAAGAATGAATGGCTGGGATTTTAACCCATGGTTGCCCCATGAGAAAACCACATGGGAAGAGTAAAATTTCCATTCTCACTCAGCATCATCTTAGCTGGGTCAGGTTTTAAGTTGGCCAAGGTTCCTATTTCAGGCAGGAAAAGACCTACTTAACATTCAAAGGTCATGGCCTGATAAAGTTGCCAGCATGTGACTTAAGTGGTAGTCCTGCACTGTTTGTAGTGCAGTAACAGAACCATGGGGTGCCAATTGGCCAGGAGAGACCACGGAAGCTTAGAACTCTCTGTGGGCCAACAGGAGCATGAATCACACAAGGAGTCCTTGGAACTGCTCAGCCCCAGCTTCCTCTTCTTCACAGTGAAAACCTTTCATCCCCTGATCTCCAATCTCCTCCAGGACCCTCCTTCCAGGACTCTTCCCATGAGTCCCTGGCTACACATCCTGCTGCAAATTTCCTGTTTCCGCCACCCAGGTGGCTGATCTGGCTGGATGTCAGACCAGCAGTTTGGCAGAACCCCTATGTACCAGGGCTCCCCAGGTTCACCACCTGTGCGCTGTTTTCTACCTGCCCACCCCCATTTAAAATCAGAACCAATATGCCACTTTAATGATGTGCTTTCAAATTGCTCTGCTCTCATGTGGAACCTGTATAAAACAGAAAGCCCCAACCATCCCCCACAAAAAAATCAGATACCCACAAAAACAGGCACTTACTGCGACACCTGAATTAATTACATGGTAAAATATGCAAGAGATAATCTAAAACCAGGGACACTTGCAAATTACAAATTGCAGGCCCTTCAATTTGCCAAGCCCTCTTAAACATGGGTCACAGTCTGTTGTAATCTGGTTGCACTGAGTCAGAATCAATGCTCCTATCCCTTACAGTTTGCTTCCTTTCTGGCCCCTGCATTCTCTTGGGCCTATGCTTTTGCTGGGTAAAGATCTCCCACATTTGACCAAAAATGACAAAACCTACTGTGCCCTTGGGCTGACCTACATGCACCACCAGACATCAAGAGGAGGCATACTTTTCTGTCCCAGCACTTCCTCCATACATTCTTTCAATTAATGCTGTTATGTGGAAAGTAGATTCTTAGTGTTGTTGCAGCTGATTAATCTCAGCTAGTCGTAAAGATTGTTGGGGACATTTTTTACAGAACAATTTGACCAAATGACGAGTTCACTCGGTTGATCCCGGGTATGGAAGGATTTTATTATGAAGAGAGGTTGAGTAGGTTGGGCCTGTACTCACTGGAGTTTAAAAGAATGAGAGGCGACCTTATTGAAACATGTGAGATTTTCAGGGGGCTTGACAGGGTAGATGCTGAGAGTTTGTTTCCCCTGTGAGAGAGTCTAGGACCAGAGGGCATAATCTCAGAATAAGGGGTCACCCAATAAAAACAGAGATGAAGAGGAATTTCTTCTCTCAGAAGGTAGTGAATCTGTGGATTTCTTAACTGCAGAAGGCTATAGAGGCTGGGTCATTAAGTATATTCAAGGCTGGGAAAGACAGATTTTTAATCAGTCAGGGAATCAAGGGTTATGGGGACAAGGCAGGAAAGTGGAGTTGAGGATTATCAGATTAGCCATGGTCTCATTGAGTGGCATAGCAGACTCGATGGGCCGAATGGCCTACTTCTGCTCCTATGTCTTAAGATCTTATTTTGAAAATAAGGACATCTCCAAAAAAGAGATAGCTGATGTCAGCCCCTAAAGTAGCGATTTCCAAACTGTGCTTCATGACTCCAATTGGGGTTGCAGAAACACCAAATGTGATAACGAGCTCCCTCTCCTCCAAGGCTGCACCCCGTATCAGTGCCTAGGCCCAGGCAGCGACCAGTCCTGCCATTGCCCTGCTAACCTCTCAATCTCTCTCTTCAGGCCATGGGCTTCACTGAGTCTCAGCTTTGACCATTAATCCTGCGGTGATGCCTCTGCTGCTAAGCTGCAACCTGTGAGAACCCAATCCCATGGCGCTGTTGAATGACCTGGACTCTAACATCAGCCACCTCAAGACTCTCAACCTGCACTTCTGCTGCTCTCTGGCCATGAGCTAAAATGGCTCAGCTGAAGTATTGAACTGGTGAGTACTTAAAATAACATTTTTTACGAAGTACTTTATAAAGAGATTTTCAAATTTATATGATGTATTATATATTAATGTATAATTCAAGAATTTTATTAATTATATACTGAATGTTACAATGCTGCTCTATTGTTGTTTTGTTTTTATTAGTGTCTGGGGTTGTGTTAATTTTCAAGTGTTAAAATGGGGTCATAATGGAAAATATCTGGGAAGTACTTCCCTCAGGCACCTGTACTTTACTGGTTTCACTGCACAATTAAAGAACCAGTTGTTGCTCCATTTTGAATCACAACCCAAATTCTTCCCTTTAACCCTGCAAATTATTCCTCATTCCAGGTACATGTCCAATTATATTTTTGAAAGTTCCTTTGGAACATTCTTTCAAGTAGTGCATTGCTGATCTTTAAAACCTCCTAGGTACAAATATTTCTCCTCATTTCCCCTCTGATTCTTATGCAAACAATTTTAAATCTATATAAGCTCTGGTCACCGGCCTACTTTCTCTGCAAGTAGCTTCTTCCTACTACCTCCATTAAAACCCTCAACATTTTGAGTACCTCTATCAAATCTCCCTTTTTCAACTGTAAGGAAAGAAACCCAAATTCTCCAATATTTCCATACAACTGAAATCCCTCATTCATGATACAATTCTGGTATCTCTGTTGTAATATGCCTTTAAGGGATAGAAGGGAAGTTATCATGCAATCCAGTCATAGTTTCATTTTGTTTCTGAGCAGAACACACACACACAGCTCTGCTGATGATGTCTTCAAGATTTCCACCTATGTATAAATGCTCTCATGTGCCTAGTCTAAATAAATGAATCCACAATGTGTTTCCACAATTCCTTTTAAATGATTTGTGCTTATATCATTATAACAACACGACATGGTGCTCTTCGGTGGTTGAACAACCTGGCAGCAAGATTAAGCACAGGTGTGACATTGTGAACAGCTTAGGTTGTGTTACTTGGCATGAGATGACCCTTGATGTTCAGTCAGACAATAACAGATTTTCAGAATTGGAGAGCGTTGAAATTGCAGTGTGGTCACTGCACAGGAAAGCTGTGAAGACACTGTGCAGAGATAGTGCTCAAGTAATGAGCTGATAAGCAGATGGATGGCTCGTAGTGAGATTGCAGCACATAGCCTGTCTGTACAGTGAGTGGGATAGCACATTGATTGGACCAGCACTGAGTTTTCTCAGTTGGGAAAGGCGAATGACCAGGGTCTGAGCCAGATCAACAGCAAGAAAGGGAGAGTCAAACAAAAACAAAACGTCATAAAAATCAGGCCAGAAGGGGTTAGAGTTATAATGGGCAGAGCTTTGGAAAACCTCATGAAAGTGGCTACAGTGACTCTCATCCCATGTACTATAGGAGAAGGAGGGTCAAAGGGATATTGCCAAAATGTCCACAAAGTTCCGCAGTTTCAATTGGGATGCAGCTGACCTAAACAGCATATAGAGCTGGGGCAAGATTTTTAGGTCAGCGTGTGGGCGCGATCAGTGTGCCCGGGGAGCGGAGTGCCACCTGAGATTTGTCCCCAACCGTGATTTCACATTGACTGGCCAATTAACAGCCAGCCAGTGTGAAGCACACGTTGATATGAGGAGTGCTGCCTGGGTTGAGGGCCGGAGGAAGGCAAATGCTGAAGTCATTGCTGGCGCAGGGGATGCTCACAGAAAACTCCCTGAAGGCACTCAGCTGCCTCAGGGAGCTGAAGACTTCAAAAGTATCAAACAAAGATTTTTAAATCTGGAAAAATATGCCCACGCAACAGAAGCAGTCACCTGAGTATAGACATTATAAAAATTCTGTGCATAGATTTTTATTTAATAATGGAAACCTCATCCCGCCCTTGGATGAGGCTTCCTGAAAAATGCAAAGGCCACCTGGCTGATTCGCCCGGCCACCAACCATAATGTTGGACGGGCAGCAAAAAAATCCCAGTAAATTGCTTGGTTAATGGGCTTAATAGCCCTCTTAATTGTTAGCGGGTGTGCTTCCAAGTTTAGTGCATGCCCGCCAACCGAAATATCGCGCACGTCGGGATGCCCACCCGATGTCATCGCATGTTATTTTACACTCGAGTGGGTCGGGCGTGAGCCCACCTGCTCAGCGGAAATTTCTGGCCCTGGTTTCTTGATTCAGGTGAACCAGGCAGGCAAGCCATAAAAATTAGATTAGTAATTGGGAATCAAAGTCTACACAGGCTGACCACATCAGGATATTGCTGAAAAAAAAGAGACATGTCGAAGCTTAGAGATGTCTCTCTTTTTTCAGCAATACTCAAGTTCTGCACTGCCAAACATCAGATTAACAGAAGAAGAGCTAAAGGATCCCTAAAAGATATGGACATTGGAAGACAGTTTCAGAATCAGATTAAACTTCCGTATTCATTGACTAGAGTTCATGTCATTTCAACAACAGCCTGCAGAATCCATAAACCACTTAATCAGCAGATGCAGACAAAAGGGTACAAACTGTGATTTTTCAAACACAGAGCTAGCAGATATAATTGCTGAGTTGGTGATCACATCCACTCCCATGGAAGAATTCCAAAAATATCTGCCAGTCAAGCGCAAAACTTATATCATCAAAGATCTGCTGAAGGATGGACATAAGTATGAAGCAATTCTCATAGGTCAACAAAGCTTACAGGTCATAAGTGCCACCCCAATTCTTGACACACTTATTAGAACACCTAAACCTAGCAAGCCATGTGAGAGGTATGGCCTTGTGCATGCATCAAGGAAATGCCCAGCTCTCCACCAATTCTGCAAGCAGTGCACTTCAGCAAAGGTTGATACAGCAACAAAGAGCTGTGCACTGATCCAAACAGACAATGCACAATAGGTACCATCAAGCAGTAAAAATAACCATCTGGTATCACGTCAGAAACATATCCGTTAAATGATTGACATACCAGAAAATGATGATGATGGGATTGACAAGACGAAGAGTGCTGAACACATGTTTCACACCGTCAATATCATGGAAAATATCAATACTGTCACACCATCCAATGTACTTGCCAAGATTTAAATTAACTGCCCTAAGAAAGTTGGTAACTGTTCATTATTGGCTAAGATTGACACAGGGGCAAATACCAACATACTACCCTGGCGAATTCTAAAAGACATATCCACAGGCATGGAAGGCCATAGCAAAAGTGACCACTGTGAAACTTTTGGCAATGGTTTACTTATTCCATGTGCAGGATCCATAATCCTGGACTCCAAGTACAATCAATCCTCCTAGATGTTACAGATGTTCTACATCAGGAAGAGTAAAGGCCCAGTGATTATCAGTCTACTTGGCATGCTGTGATCTCAAACTAGTTACAATCCACGGAATTAGACGTCACAAGGCAGATCAAACTCAGAAACTACTCCTATCATCTGAGTTCACAACCTAACACCAAAGTATCCAGCATGTTTTGACAGAATTAGCAGTTTCAAGGGAGCTGCAATGTTATGCTTTCAGGAGAATGCAAGTCCATCAATTGATCTGGTACATTTTACGCAACGCAAATGCCAGCAGTTACAAGAAGAAATGACCAAAGATTCCACACTACAGAAACAGTGGAAAAACCATCATCAATGGATGGTCTGATTCAACACAACATGTCCACGAAAACATGAGACTATTTTGGCCTTAAAGGGATGAGCTAGGCATCTCCCAGGTAGTCAGTTTCAAAGGCAGGCAAGTCATCATACCAAAATCTTTGTGACCTGATATTCTTCAAGAACTTCATCATTCACACATGGGCATATTGGCTTTTTGCCCTTCTTTTTCAATTTCCCCTTGCACTCTTCGTATTGTGTTGGTTTTCTAATGTATTCTGTACCTAACATTTGTCATAAACTTTCTTCTGTTACATTTTAATTTTTATTTTCTCTGTCATCTGGGGAGCTTTAGCTTTGGGTGCCCTATCTTTCTTTTTCAGGGGAATATTTAAAAATGATGCAGCTTCTTTAAAACTGTCCTGTTTCATTTACCATCCCTCATTCACTATAGAAAGGGAAAGTATCCCTTGGTCATTGCTAATGCTATCCCATCATCAGTCACCAGCAGATGAGTGACAGCATCACAGGAGTCTTGGTGTGCTCTTATTCTATTTCTTCCCTTTTCATTTTGGTGGGATGGTCCACTGATGATTCAGAGGTTTCTCAGTGTGGATTGTAAACCAGGAATTTACAGCTGTATTCTAACACTACAATCCAAATTAGGCACAAGAAATGATGAACTGCTTAGGGGAGAAGGAAAATGATAAAAAGCCTTAAAGATAGCAGAAATATAATTGTAAAAAATCAACAATCAAGCAAGGCATGTCTTAGTTTAACACCCACATCCCATGAATGATTTAAAAAAAAGTGCATGCACAATTTCAGAGTGCCATTCCCAGCTCTTTCATCTATTAGAGAAGGGAAGATTCCTATCTTCAGCCCAAGCAAAGCACAAAATATAATCTTCAGAAAAATCAATAGAGAATATTTCACCTTCTTTGTACAATTGTACAATGAGTACAATTAAAAATAATAATTAGAATTGGCAAGGGTGTTTACAATGTATTGAAATATAACAATATGTACAATACTGAGAAATAATTTAATTTGATATAACACATAAATATAGAATAATGGAAGGCATCATGATTTAAAGTAGAATTGAAATGGGAATTTCAGACAGCTTAATCTATATTAGCAAAAGTAGAATCTATACTTTCCCTTTGAATCCCCCAGGATTAAATTAGTTTGGAAATCATTCCTTCCTGTCTGCAGTCAGAATGCCTGCTTAATGTCCATCATTGTTTTATTATATATTTCAGTTTTATTACATACAACTTTGGTTGTAAGTCTGAGATGGGCTTTGTAAATGTGCTGAAATCTATTCAAGGTATCAAATAATAATCCCTCATTATTAGCAGCAGTGGTACACAGAAGTAGCATCTACTTGCATATTTGCTGTTTTCAAATGCCACTGCTTTAATCTCCAGTATGTTGATTTAATAAGCTGTCCATTGTGCAGCAGGGCAATCACATATGGGAATAGTATGTTGATATTACTTCAGATTTACAGAGATGGATCTTCATTTGATTGCTGCAATATTGTGTACGCCAGTTATAGGGCTTTATTTGCATCATTTATTAACAACAAATATTGACTATTGGGAGAATGATGGAGAAATTATAATTATGTATTATTAATTCAGATTTCATGGTGTTTAAATTTCTCTGGTAGTGCATTGCTTAATTAAAAGACAGATTTGTGTTTATCTTGTGCCTTTCATGACTAGCTGACAGCTTAAAACACTTTCCAGCCAACGAAGGACTCTTGAAGTGTAGTCACTGTTGTAATGTAGGAATATGGGCTTTTATAATTCCTTTGCGGGTTATTCTAACATAATGTTATGACCCCACACAAGATACATATTTTTTAATGATCAGGTTTGGGACTATTAACTTTTTGTTTAAAGTAAATGAAATTTGAAATCCCAATTATTTACTAAGAGAATAAAGCCACAAGATTCCACAGTTTAAAACAAACAGAAGAATGTTTACTATACAAAAGTCAACAAAGCAAATTCAATATTATGGATCTTATACTCTAAGATACAGAATTAACGTGAGTTAACCACAAATTAACAGGAAAACTATGGTCAAACACTCCACAAACTGCACATTAAAATGGCAGATGCAACCAAGACAGGTCCATGAATTTCTCAGCAGACCACCCCAATGTCAGTGACCACTGAGAGTCAGAAAATTTTTTTAAAACTCTGTCTTGCTCATGAGGAATTTCAGTTCCTCTCTTTTGAGGATGTGGCTTCTTATTTCCCTCAGCAGCTACTCCAACTCAGACTGCTCCAACAACTGCTCACATCCCAATTGCTCAATTTCTTCTCCCGAGACTGCATGTCATTAGATTTACAAGACTGCACCTCAGCATCTAATCGCCAGCATGATCCCTACTCTCTAGCTGCTCTGAGCAGAACACCACTTCTCCTAGGCTTCCCAAAGTCCAACTCCCAGTTGCACTGAGCCATTAATGTTTCTTAGGGTTTCTCTGAGCTCCAGTTCCCTACAAACTTCTCTGAGCCCCAGCTGCATAAGGAACTAATGACAGCACTTCAGCTGCTGCCTCTATAGCTCTGGACTGGCTCTTCTGAGCCCCAGCTGCACACAGAGATAATGACAGCACTTCAGCTGCCATCCCTTCAGCTCCCAAATAGCCTTGTCACGTGGGCTCATTTCTTCCCACTGTGGCTGGCTGCATTTCCCGGGTTTCAAGAAATCTCGCAGCAACAGCAACATGAGGATAGCCTCAAAGAAGGTAGGCACCTTCACAACATTCCTTGTAGAGCAGGAATGCTTCCTCTTAGACAACCAGTGCCCCCCACCATTAGACCCCCAACCCATGCCATTTCCCCTGCCCACTCAGGATCAGGCACACTTCCCCAGGTCAAGGATTGGACCCTTTTCAGGATCCTAGGTCTGGGAATCAAATTTAGCTGGATGTAAAGCCTGCTCTTGAGTGCTTCTGACCTGAGTGGAAGCCCAACCTGTTAATCACACTTACTTCCAACCTTCATGTCACCTGAGTTCAGCAAATAGAGATAAGTCTGATAGGGATGGTTAGTTGCCTATAAGGAAGCCTGCTCAATTTCCCATTCATTTATATTAATTAGAACCAGTTCACCTAGTGACTGTCAACTGTAACTTGGCTGTGTGCCCTTGCAGACCTACTGCAATTCTGGGCTCTGGGAATGATGCCATGAGTGATAAAGAGGGTATCCCTTGCTGTTGCTGCTTCACTCAGCAGTACTTAAGCTTCAACATCTGTCAAACAGAGGGTTAGATGCTATGCTGCTCTGCCACTGGCCTTCAGATTCATGGCTGCATCTTACATTCCCTTTCCTTTCATTATTGGCTGTCACTTCTTGCACACCCACAAACACCCCCTTCTCCTCCCAACCACGCCCACCCCACCCCATAGAAAAATGTGTAATCTGTTTTTAATCATTCAGCTGTAAAATTATTTTCTAAGGCAGCAGCAATTTGCATTTATATAGAGCCTGTACCAGTAAAATATTTTGAGACATTTCACAAGTGTGTTTCAGACTTAAATTTGACATCAAGCCATATAAGGAGATTTTAGGACAAGTGACCAAAAACCTGGTCCAAGAGCTAGATTTTATGGAGCATCTGAAAGGAAGAAAGAGAGGTTGTAAGGTTTAGCAAGGAAATTCCAGAGCTCAAGGCCTAGGCAGCTGAAAGCACACCATGGTACTACTGGATGAAGTAGTAGCAATAAGGGGTAAGGGATGCCCTCTTTATCACTCTTGCCACACCAAATTCAGTCTTACAAATATTAACATAATATAATTAGCACCATTTGTCATTGAATTGTGAACAATGGAATTCTTCTTTCAGGAATGGCCTTCTAAAGTATGGACCCTAAAATCGGGAGTGGAATAATAATGGCTGAGCCCATAATACAATATGTTGTCTTACAGTGGGCAACATTATAAACCAGTGGCTCCATTTCTGCCTAAATTTCTTTTCCCGGCCGTGGAGATCTGAAGAGAATTAATGTGTCTGTTAAAAAAAAGGAAATAGAAAATTCTGGGGGTAAAAATGATTTAAGCCTTCACCCGTCACACTTGGCAGTGTAAAATTCAGGGTTATGGGGTTTGATTGCACCTTCTGGGTAGCTGAATGGCAGAGCAGCTTTGAGGCCTCAAACCCATTTCTGTAAAACTGATGACTTTCCCAAACAAGCCCGTCAGATTCAGGCCGGCCTAATAGCAACAAGGTAATTCTGGGGAGCTGGCACATTTGTTAGGGGCTGGGGATGCCAGGGTGACATCACTGCAGGTTATTTTTGTTGCATTAGTGGTACACCCCTGCTCCTTCTGGCCTCACGAAATAATTTGAAATGTACTTTTCCAGGACCTCTTCATTTCTAGTGTCAAGTGCTGAAGTACTTGCAACAATCTTCAGCAATAAGTGCCATGTGGATGATTCATCTCAGCCTCCTCTGGAAGTTCCCAGCATCATGGATGCCAATCTTCAGCCAGTTCAATTCATTTCACATAATATCAAGAAACAGCTGAAGGCACTGGATACTGCAAAGGCTATGGGCCCTAACAATGTTACATCAATAGTACTGAAGATTTGTGCTCCAGAAATTGCCGTGCCCCTAGCCAAGCTGTTCCAGTACAGCTACAACACTAGTATCTACTCAGCAATGTGGAAAATTGCCCAGGTCGGTCCTGTACACAAAAAGCAGGACAAATCTAACACAGCCAATTACCGCCCCATCAGTCCACTCTAGGTTATCAATAAAGTGATGGTAGGGGTCATCAACAGTGCTATCAAGCAGCACTTGCTCAGTAATAATCTGCTCACTGATGCTCAGTTTGGGTTCTGCCAGGGTCACTCAGCTCCTGACCTTATTACAGCCTTGGTTCAAACATGGACAAAAGAGCAGAACTCCGGAGGTGAGGTTAGAGTGACCGCCCTTAACATGAAGGCAGCATTTGACCGAGTGTGGCATCAAGGAGCTCTAGCAAAACTGGAGTCAATGGGAATCAGGGGAAAAATTCTCCACTGGTTGGAGCCATACCTAGAACAAAGGAAGAGGGTTGTGGTTGTTGGCAGTCAATCTTCTCATTTCCAGGACATCACTGAAGGAGCTCCTCAGGATAGTGTCCTATGCCCAGCCATCTTCAGCTGCTTCATCAATGACCTTCCTTCCATCATAAGGTCAGAAGTGGGGATATTTGCTGATGATTGCACAATGTTCTGTACCATTCATGACTCCTCAGATACTGAAGCAGTCCATGTCCAAATGTAGCAAGACCTGGACAATATCCAGGCTTGGGCTGACAAGTGGCAAGTAACATTTGTGCCAGGCAGGTGCCAGGCAATGACCATCTCCAAGAAGAGAAAATTTAACCATCACCTCTTGACGTTCAATGGCATTGCCATCACTGAATCCCCACTATCAACATCCTGGGGGGTTACCATTGACCAGAAACTGAACTGAGATAGCCATATAAATACTGTGGCTACAAACGCAGGTCAGAGGCTAGGAATTGTGTGATGAATAACTCATCTCCTAACTTCCCAAAGCCTGTCCGCCATCTACAAGGCACAGGTCAGGAAAGTCATGGAATACTCTCCACTTGCCTGGATGAGAGCAGCTCCAAAAACACTCAAGAAGCTAAACAATGTCCAGGACACTTGATTGGCACCCCATCCATAAACATTCACTCCCTCCACTACCGGCATACAGGAGCAGCAGTGTGTATCATCTACAAGGTGCACTGCAGGAACTCACCAAACCTCCTTAGATAGCACCTTCCAAAGCCACAACTGCTACCATCTAGAAGGACAAGGGCAGCTGGCACATGGGAACACCACTACCTAGAAGTTCACCTCCAAGTTACTCATCATCTGGACATGGAAATATAGTGCCATTCCTTCACTGTCATGGGGTCAAAACCCTGGAACTCCCTCCCTAACAGGACCATGGGTGTACCTACACTACATGACTGCAGCGGTTCAAGAAGGCAATTAGGGATGGGCAATAAAAGCTGGCCCAGTCAGTAACACCCATATCCATGAATGAATAAAAAGCCTGTCCACAAGTTGACCTTGCCCCAAACTCCAATCTGCTTTATCCTAAAATGGCAATCAGGCCCCTATGTCATTGGACCCCTATTTAGATAGTAAAAGAGGCCTCTCACTTGAAACAAGCAGGCACTGTGAGCCCTTGTAAAAGCAGCAGCAAGCCAATCATTGGTATTAATGGGATGGTAATTTCCCCCATTGTGAGGCCAATACTGTCTAGTTAACAGCAATTTTGGCAAGTTAAATCAATCCTGGAAGGATGTGCAGAGATGGCATATTTGGATCCCAGTCCAGAAATCCAGTACTTTTCTTTGACATTTTTAGAAGCTTTAGCATAAACTATAAAATGTTTGAAATGTTTGATTTCATCTTGCCATTTACCTGAGTACTTTGTTTCCACAGCCTCCAGGTTTACGAAATGTCATGAACTGATGTTTTCAATTGGGTTCTCATTATTGTTCTGAGTATGACAATCTGTTTCTGTCACTAACAGACAGCACACAACACAGAACCATTCTGAACTTGTGGCAAATTGTCTCAGGAACCTAAGGGTTGAATTGTAAGGGGTGTGGGGGGGGGGGAGGGGGGGGACAGCGGGACCCCGATGTTGTGTGCCCGCAGTTGCCATAGGCAGCCTCCTAATTGGCCGACTACATGCTCACCGTCTAGTTGAGGGGGGCAGGGGAGGGCTGCTGACCAATCAGAGGGCTGGTAGATCTGAAGCTGCAGCAGCCCCACAGGAAGAGGTGGGCGATGCTGAGGAATGCAGGAGACCTCCGCAGCTAGGCCAGGTAAGTAAATATAAGTAAACATCAGTGCAGAGGGTGAGGGGGCAAGCCCCTCCTTGGAGGTTGTTGGGCTCGCTGGTGATGCCTTTCTTCCCTTCTTTGGCTGTAAGACCTCGCCTGCTACCCCTGGCAGCCACTGCTTCCATTTAGCTGAGATGTGAGGGCATCGTCCCACATTTGTCAAAATGTCAATGGCAATGTAAAATAGCCGTTAATCGATGCTTCAATTATGTTCCTCGGAGTGGGCAGCCACTCCAAATCTAGTCCTGCGTTGGTAAAATGTCCCAACGGCAGAACCGTGTCAGGGAGCAGACCCGAACCCAGCTCCCCATGATCTTATCAGACCCACCCCCACCTCTCATGCCGCCTCCCAGGAGCCAGTAAAATATTGGCCTATGTTTTCCAAGTGATGGGTTTTTTTTATTAATTCACGAGATGTGGGCATCGCTGGCTGGGCCAGCATTCATTGCCCATTCCTAGTTACCCTTAAGAAGGTGGTGCTGAGCTGCGTTCCTGAACTGCTGCAATCTATGTGGTGTAGGTACACCCACAGTGCTGTTAGGAAGGGAGTTCCAGGATTTTGCCAGCGACAGCGAAGGAACGGCGATATATTTCCAAGTCAGGATGGTGAGTGACTTGGAGGGGAAATTCTAGGTGGTAGTGTTCCCACCTATCTGCTGCCCTTGTCTTTCTAGATGGTAGTGGTCGTGGATTTGCAAGGTGCTGTCTAAGAAGCCTTGATGAATTCCTGCAGTGCATCTTATACATGGTACACACTGCTGCTACTGTCTTTGGCAGAGTTCAGCTCTGAGTTACTTTACCCAAGGCTGAGTTACTTTCTATGCAAATCAGAACAACAGGTGCAACGCCATGAGCTTTTCTAATATACACTGGCCTGAATTCTACCCTTGGTGGGCACATTTGATCAGCGGGCCTGGGACCAGTTGGGAAACAGGGCCCTGACCATAGCTGCGATTTCACGCTGGATGGTCAATTAAGGTCGGCCCAGTGAGAAACGCATCTTCCCAATGGTTGGGAAGGGCCGGGTGTGGGCCTGTCAGGCACTGGGTCCAATGGTCTGGTGGGTAGTTTAAACATGGCACAGTCAGCTCCTTCAAGGCTGCCAGAGAAGAAGATATCTTCTGGGTGTCAATGACACCTGGGCTGGCCAAGGGGGTGAGCCCTGGCTGCTCGGACTAAGTGCCTTGAGGCTCGAGGGCCAAGACTTGGATGCACCCTGCAAGGTGTTCCTCAGGCGGGGTTGGCCAGGCTGCAATGGCACTGCAGGTAGAGCGTAGGCTAATCAATGCTCCTCTGTCTTTTCAGGAGGAGACAAGCCATAACAATATTGAGAGGTCACAGACAGGTGGAGACCTCCTCAAACCTCCTATAATTGACCAGATTTGAGCAGGACATCTTAGAGCTGTAGAGGTGCCACGCACCTCGTTCAGCCAGTCATGGAGAGGCTGGGGTGTCAGTCGAAGGTAAGAGTGCACTGCCCAGAGGTGAGAGTTTCAGATGGTGCAAACATTCTTGTGTAGTTTCTTCATTGATGGAAGACTCAAAACTGGAAGCTCCATTGATCGTTGAAAGACAATGGCACCATGATGCAGATCTCCATTGTCTCACCAGGGTGCCTGGCATGCACAGTGACAATCTGATGACTTAAACTAATGACATGTCATTGTTCTCCCTTAGATTCGCCAGCACGCACTCATTCGCAGGACCCCGAAGAGCCACCCATGACACCAGAGGACCGCTGGACTTCAACTGTACCTGCATCACACCCGCTCTCTGAACCAGGCATCAGCGCAGATACCAGCAGCTCGGTGGGCATGAGATCTTTGGCTAGAACGTTGGTACACAGCGCTGAGGGCACTTCACATTCGCATGAGGAGCAGGCAGAGACTGCTGGAGACCAGAACAATGCTGAGTTGAAGGCAGATGATGAGTGTCTGGAGTCATCCATTAGGCGCCGGATGCTGGATGTCCAGCAGGAGGATCTGACAGAGATCCATGAGGGTATGCATGCCAAGGCCTCTGTTGTGGAGGAGTCTATGCTGAGAATAGAGTCATTGAGGTCTACAGCACAGAAAAAGGCCCTTCGGCCTATCGAGTCTGCGCCGGTCAAACAAGTGCCTAACTATTCTAATCCCATTTAAGCACTGCGTTGACCCTCATGACCAAGCGCACTGCCTCCTCCATTGTGAGAGTGGCGACTCTCATGGAGACGCAGCTTCAGGGACAGAATCAGGGGGTCCTGGAGTTGTGCACAGACCTGCAAGTCCTCACACAGGCAATGAACTCAGGTGCCAGTGTGGGAGATGGATGAGGCACGCTGTATCCCAGCTAGGTGCCCGCCCATCAATGGCAAGCAGGGAGGTCCATGGTGACCTCACGTTGGCGCATGAGCTGACTGTCATCTCTGCGGGCTCCTCTCTGGAAGACGGCAGCAGCTCCTCTGCCCGTCTACCAGTGACCGTGGCATCTGATGAGGCTGTGATGACTGAGGAGATGCCAGCCGTGGCACTGACCATTCCCTCCCATGCAGGGCCAACACAACCTCCACTGGCCAGAAGCAACCGCCAAGGTCATCAAGGTAAACAAGACACCAGAGTCAGCAGGCTGCCTCCAATGCTGCTGCCAATGAGCGGGGGGCACCAAGACATAGCACTCATGAACATAAGTTTAGGCACCGTGAGCACAAGAGGGACTGGTCACGGGTGATCTTCTGTTCTGTAATGTTTTGTTTATGTTTACTGGTCTGGGGATGAAGACCAGAGATGGTAATGTTAATTTGTTTTGATTGTGAAAATTACATAAATTTTGTTTTTGTTGTAATGGACTGAGCAGTGTACGCCAATATGTAATGCTGGACGTGAGTGGCTCTAAACTTTATTGCACAGGCACTGAGTGGACTCTGGGTTCAAAGGAAAGGGTCATTTCAGACATCCAGGATGGAGGAGGCAGCCCTGGCATGAGCTGGGAGCAGATCTTTGGCAGTCTAGCTGAAGGACCGTTAGGTCAAGGCATCCCTGGTACCCCTGCCTCCCTGAAGGATACAGAGGACTGCCTCCACGCCCTCAGTGTTCCCCTCATCGTGCTCCTCTTCTGACTCACTACTGAATTCATCCTCTGGGCCTGTGGGGCTGTGTCAAGAACCCCTTCCTCCAGTGGGTCCCCCCTTGCCAGTGCCACTATCAGTGACACACGCTCTGGAGGGCATTGTAGTGCTTCCCCTGAACAGTCCAGGCATCAGAAGCACAGCTTTAGAAGACCTACGGTGCTCTCTATCATCGCCCTTGTGGAGGCATGACTCCTATTATAATGCAATTCTGCCTCTGTTCCTGGGTGGCGGAGAGGTGTCATAAGCCATCTTTTCAATAGATAACCCTTGCCACCCAGCAGCCATCCATCCAATTGGGCTGGACCTCCACAATCCCCATTACCAGAGTAACGGAAGGCTGTCCAATACCTGGAAGGGTCCACACGTTCAAAATCCTCTGAGGGCCTTGAAGACACCAATGAGTCCTGAAATGAAGCCTAGAAATGCTAAGAATGAAAATCTTCATTCATTCAAATGAAGCTGTCATGTTCAAATAAGCAACCAGCAGCAAACTATCTCCTAAACTCCTCACTACTCACACTGGCAATGCTGCTGACCCTTTTTGTCTCACACTTGGATGAGGTTTTGCAGAATCTGGGCTGCCCGCCTGCCCGTTTTGCCCGTGTGACGAGCACGAAATCGCAACTGGGTTTTAAATGGCCTTAAGTGGCCTCTTAATTGATGGTGGGCGCAGCTCCGACATCCGTGCACGCCCGCCGACCTGAAGATTGTGTGTGTGTGGGATAACATCTGCATGCTCACCCGGCACCTTCTCGCACTATTTTACGCCCAATCAGGTCCAGCGCGCACCCGCCCATGAGGCGTAAAGTTCTGCCCACTGGCAGAACTGGCACTTTTCACTTAGAAAATTGTCCTGTAGAGGCCACAAATAATTAGCCAACAAGTAACTGTGCACCTCAATTAATCGACAATATTGTTTATAGTTTCTATGTTTAGGAGGATGCACCAGGCAACAACATAGAGAGGCCAATGATGAAAAAGTTAAAAGAGTAACAGTAAATAGTTTAGAGTGACCTCTGCTGACCCAAGGAATATAGCAAAAATATAGTTAAAATAACAAGGGAGAACTGATCAGCAATGAGAAGAGAAAATGCTGGAAATACTCAGCAGGTCTGTGGAGAGAGAGACAGTGGGCTTTTTCACCATGTCGGCAGGAAACAAGAGCTGCTTTGTTTTCGGATTAGATCATCTCTGGTGAGAAACCGGTTAAAGTTAAGATTGGCTTGGGGGAGTCTGTAGTTAGTGTGGAGATGGATTTCCTGTTCAACTGGAGCCAGTTGGAGCTGGAACTGAGGTGGGTTAGATGTCAATTCAATTCCCACAGCAGCCATCAATGTGGCTGCTAGTTGTCCTGAGGGAGAGATCTGTGTTTTGTGCTGAAGCCTTTCAGTGCAACAGAGTGAAACCAGGTGGCACAGGGGAGCTGGAGGCAGGGCACACAGGTCAGGGTAGTCCCTCACTTCATCGATTCTGACTTATATCTGATACTAGAGGCCGTGAGGGGGAGGAGGGAGGCTCTCTTCATGGAGGGTGGCAGAAGCAGCAGGGGCACTTCTCTGTTCAGGGTTATCTCCCTCTGCCTCTAATGCTTCCTCATCTCTTACCTCCTACACCTCCCTTGATAAGCTGTCTCCTTCCAGGGCCTCACTGTCCTCAAGGCCCACAACTCTCTGGAGCCCATGTTTTGGAAAGCACAGCAGACCACTGCAATGACCAAGACCCTTGCAGGGGTTATTGGAGAACCCTACCCGACCAGTCTCACTGGCCAGTTGCTGAGTGCCTTGATGACCACATGCATGTAATCCATGCACCTGAGTTATCCTGAGATGGAGGCAAAACCCAATGCCCTCTGGCCTTGTGAGGCCATGTCTGTCATTAAATGAATGTGCTGTCCAGCTCTGGCAAAGAGGGTATCAGTGAACAGCAAGATGCAGTTCTGTGCAGCCATTTTTGAGATACCATTAAGGTCCACAGCTGATCCTTGGAAAGAGCTATTCAAGAAATCAGGGAGGGGGAAAACAGGGAACTACAGGTTAGTTAGCTTGACATGAGTCATAAGGAAAAGCTGGAATCTATTATTAAGGAAGTCTCAACAATGTACTTAGAAAAGCATAGTATGGTTCAAACAATTCAACATGGTTTTATGAAAGGGAAATCCTGTTTGATAAATTTATTAGAGTTTTTTAAGGATATAACTGGGATCTGATTTAAATAAAAGAGAGCCAGTAGATGTCGTCTACTTGGATTTCCAAAAGGCATTCGTTAAGGTGCCATACCAAAGGTTATTACACAAGATAAGAGCTCATGGAGTTGGGGCTGATACATTAGCATGGATAGAGGATTGGTTAACAGACAGGAAGCAAAGAGTAGGCATAAATGCAGTATTTTAAAGTTGGCAGGCTGTGACTTATGGAGTGCAGCAAGGATCAGTGCTGGATTTACAATCTGTTATTTACAATCTGAATGCAAGCTGTGAGGAGGACAGAAAGAGGCTGCGAAAGAATATAGATGGGTTAAGTGAGTGGGCAACAAGATGGCAAATGGAGTATAATGTGGGGAAGTGCGAGATTATTCACTTTGGTTGTAAGAACGCAAAAGCAGAATATTTTTTAAAAGGTGTGAAATTTGT
Source organism: Carcharodon carcharias (assembly GCF_017639515.1). Lineage (NCBI taxonomy): Eukaryota > Metazoa > Chordata > Chondrichthyes > Lamniformes > Lamnidae > Carcharodon > Carcharodon carcharias. The sequence continues at coordinate 63,688,681 of NC_054469.1, forward strand.
AAATGTTCAGAGAGACTTGGATGCATTTGTAAAAGGAAAACAGAAAGTTAGCATACAGGTACAGCAAGCAACTAGGAAAGTAAATGGCATTTGGCCTTTATTATAAGAGGGTTGGAATACAATAATAAAGAAGTCTTACTACAATTGTATAGAGTTTTTGTGAGACCACACCTCGAACACTGTGCGCTATTTTGGTCTCTGTATTTAAGCAAGGATATATTTGCATTGGAGGCAGTTTGCTGAAGGTTCACTAGTTTGGTCCCTGGGATGAGATGTTGTCCTATGATGGGAGGCTGAGTAAATTGGGCCTATACTCTCTGGAGTTTAGAAGAATAGGAGGTGATCTTATTGAAACATTCAAAATGATGAAGGATCTTGATGGGGTAGACATTGAGACATTGGGTTGAATTTTACATACCTCGGTGGTGGGTGGGAGTCCGTTCTGGAAATCAGTGGATCACTGACTCTCACCTGCGTCCAATATTCCAGGAATCGTCCAAGTAACAGCTCGGTGATGAGTTGGCCAATCGCCTTGGGAGATGGTGGGCTGAGTGCCCAATTGACAAAATGAAGGTGGGATGTCCGGGAACAGAGTGGTTAAGCCCTGACCTGGAAGGAGGTCACAGCCATTCACTTAAAGGGACTCCTGGTACATGACTGTGCACCAGGCAACATAGGTATTGTGAATCAAAAAGTTGTTTTGGTGAATTTGAATTTATCTAAACCATTTCAGAAGGTAAGTGGCCATTTATAAATGTGTATGACAGTTCTTATGGCTGGGAAGCAATCAGCACCTTTGCCGGGGAAGAAATAGCATTGCAATGCAGCTGACCCATAACCCTAAGGAATATCAAGTGTTTAGGGAGATTAAGAGCACCATGCTGTTAACACTCTGTGCCTTCCCACAGATGACCAGGAGATGGGGAGGGTAAAAGATCAAGGATGGTCCCAATGTTTGACGATAACTCCCTACTAGTCCTCCTCCAGGATGTAAGTGATAGGCGGGAGGTCTTCATGCATGCTGATGGAAAAAGGCCTCCCAGCCTGACCAAAGCAGCCTGGACAGAGATCACAGCAGAAGTGAGCAATCTTGGGGTTGTCTACTGAACCTCCAGTTTTTTTATTCATTGGATGTGGGTGTCAATGGCTAGGCCAGCATTTGTTGCCCATCCCTAATTACCCTTGTTCAGGGAACATTTAAGAGTCAACCACATTGCTGTGGGTCTGGAGTCACATGTAGTCCAGACCAGGTAAGGACAGCAGATTTCCTTCCCTAAAGTGAACTCGATGGGTTTTTACAACAATTGACAATGGTTTCATGGTCATCTGTAGACTCTCAATTCCAGATTTTTATTGAATTCAAATTCCACCATCTGCCATGGTGGCATTCAAACCCAAGTCCCCAGAGCATTACCCCGGGTCTCTGGATTACTAGACCTAGTGACAATACCACTACACCATCGCCTCCCCTTCAGTGCCTCAAATACCTCAATGACCTTTGAAGATCTGCAAGGATGAATGTCCCACCATTCTGGAGATGGACATGCATGGAAGGATGTTTGCTAGCTCCATTATGGGATCATCTTGCCTGTTGCCCAAGCTTGCAAGGCAGCATGATGTGTACATACCACTCTGCAAGGCAACTGAAGCTAAGAAGGGGTTTTGTGTGCAGTGGTTGGTGGGGGGGTGAGGTGGGGTGGTGAAATGCCACAAGTTAGCTGGCAGAGGACATTGTGAAAAGTGTGCTGCTGATAGAGTTCATGTTGGCAATACAGACAATGGAATGATTGTATCACAACATCATCATTGTTAAAATTTCCCTCATCTTGTAGAAGAGGGTGCACAATGCCAGAGAGAGAAACAGAACCAGAGGAAGTGTGCCAAACCTGGCCATATTGACTCCCATTGAGGAGGAGGTGCTGCAGTAGGCTCCAAATGACTGGAGCCAGGCCATTAGTTGAGGCAAAATGGGAGGAAGGCCCTGGGATGGTGGGATTGCAAATGAGCAGTTTTATAATACCCAACAAATGAGGGCTGGGGAGGGGAGGGTGCAAGATGCTTGGCGAGCTGTCAGGAATGGGAGAAAGGTGTGAATCTATGTTGAATGGTGTAAGGTTCAAACACTGAGTCACAACTCACAATGGTGCCAATAGTTTTAATGAGGAAGCTTGTTGTAGAGCACTTTCCTCGAAGGTTGAAGATGCCCCTAACTCTCCTTACTTTTGTTTCCTACACAGGTGCAACATCGGCAGCTGCTGCTACTAACCCCAGGGTCCCACATTAACCTATGAGGAGGAAGAAGATGGGTCAGAGGATGCCGGCATCACATTCTTGCTCTGCACCTAGTACCAGCATAGATGCAGGTGGGTATGTACGCCCCAGCTATAAGGAAATCACAAACTGGTGAGAACATGTCACAATCGCACATGCTGCTGCCGGAGACTGAGATGGAGCAGGTTTCTGGCAATCAGAGGAATGCTGGAGGCAAACCAACTTCCGTGTCCCAGTCTGAGATGACGAGCCTCTGGAGTTATCCATTAGGTGGCAGACGCTGGACATCTAGTGTGAGGTTTGTGGAGATGTGGCAGAGATATCGAGGGGTGGGGGGGGTGGTGTTGTGTGTGCTGGCACAGACTTTGGAGGAGTCTACCGAGGACATGAGTGCTGCGATCACCTACTCTACAGAACACGTGGCCTCCTCCATTGAGAGACTTTCACGGAGGGCCAAGCCCAGCAGATCACTGAAGTGATCATGGATATGCATTCTGACCTGCACTCCATCACCTTACCTCTGAATCTGGAGGCCCAGGGCCAGGGTGAAAGGGGGACAAGGAGCCTGGAGTCACATCCAGCTCCTGGTCCCTCTCAGAAAAGCAGGGAGGGCCAAATGGCAGTGGGTGAACAGCTCCTGTCTCCATTGGGGGGCCCCCCAAAGGGGGTTTCTGATAGGGACAGCCTCTCCTCCACCCCTTTGTCATTGGCACAAGAACCTTCGAGTGCCGCATCAACAGATGGGCATCCTGCCACTGTGCAGGACACTCTCACCAGTTTGGGGCCCTCGGCCTCAGGTGGCCAGAGGACAGCTGCCAAAGTCATCCCAGGCAAGAGGCCATAAGGGTCAGCAGCTTGTCTCCTCCACAGCTGGCAGCAAGATGGGGGCACCACGCTGCAGCACCTGGAAAAGAATCAAGAAAATCACACATTGGTCACATGTGGGTACACATGGGCGCCTTTATCATTTATGGGATTTTCGCATTTTTCTGCCTTTCTGTGTATATAAATGAATGGTGTTTTCCACATTTTACCCAGCTGTGTTTGTTTATGAACTCTGTGTTTTTGCATCTATGAAGAAGGGATCAATTGGAACTCTTTGGAATCTAGAAGAATGAGAGTTGGCCTTATTGAAACATATAAGATTCTTAGGGGACTTGACAGGGTAGATGCTGAGAAGTTGTTCCCCTTGTGGGAGAGTCTAAGACTAGAGGGCATAATCTCAAAGTAAAGGGTCACCCATTTAAGACAGAGATGAGGAGGAATTTTTTTTCTCAAAGGGTAATCAATCTGTGGAATTCTTTACCACAGAGGGCTGTAGAGGTTGGGTTGTTAGGTATATTCAACGTTCAGATAGAGATTTTTAATCAGTAAGGGAGTCAAGGGTCATGGGGAAAAGGCAGGAAAGAGTTGAGGATCATCAGATCAGCCATGATCTCATTGAATGGTGGAGCAGACTCGTTGGACTGAATGGCCAATTCTGCTCCTATGTCTTATGGTCAATTATTTGATTATGTGATTACGTACATCCTGACGTTTGACATTGTTTGGCTGATTATTATTTCCCATATAAAGAACTGCTTTTCATGTAATGTAGGACCACGAAGAAGTAACCACTGGCCATGATTCAGATAAAGCTGGGAGACTCACCTTTTGGAACCATCTCACGTCTCACAGCCATCAAGGCCCACCCTGGGAGCAGCTTGCACATCTACATGCTTTGATGCAAACTCTTTTTCATCTGATTCATCAGAGGACTGGTTTGTCTTCCTCAGATCATCCTCTGAAAGGGGTTCCCTTCTCTGAATGGCAGATTGTGCAGCACACAGCAGACTACGACCATGAGGGATATTAACCTGAGCTGTTGAGACATTTAAATCTAATCTTCAGCACTTCAAACCGGAGCCATCAGCCAGCTCTTCAGCAAGGAACCATCCATCCAATCCATCCATGCCTGTAAACATCCCTGGTACCTAGGAGTGCCTGAGGATATTTGAGTTGTGGCTTCTCCCCAGCTACCTTGTACAAACCTGAATGATTTCTGTAAATAGTCACACACTATCTGTATATCGATGGAGTGTTACCCCTTGTGGTTTATAAATGCCCCTGATGGATACAATCAATGACCTCTTGCACCCCTTAGGAATCCAGCCATGGCTGAAAAGCCCCTGGTTCTTTTCATTTGACTACAGTTGTCTGTAGTGAAGGAAATGAACTGATGAGCACAGCGAAATATGGCATCTGTGAAGACCTCTATGCAATGGTATGCTGCAGGCTGGGTGATGCCACTCAGGTCTCCACAGGCAGACAAAAATCACTCAGTAGCAAAGAAATTCAGCACCACTGTGACTTTTAACGCCACCCACTCAATTGGAGGCTATCTCGGGCATGCATGCCACATAAGGGTAACAGTGACTTGAAGGAGGTGAAGTGTGTGTTGACACTATAGCTCCATAAGCTGCAGATGTGTTATTCACACCCCGTAAACATGATCGGCAGGGAAGGGCCTCCAGCTATGTCACAGTGCCTGCTGCTACTTTCCTTCCGCAGCTCCTCGCTCCTCAGCAGTTTCGCCATCTTCCTCCAAATCACATGGTTCCTTCCTCTGGGCAGCTGGCCTCCCCCTTGCCCTCCTCCTCACTGGATGACCAACTCTTTGAACACTACATGGAGGGATATCCCTGATGATAATTACGGGTTTGTGAACAGCTAAGATTTCCTAAAGAGATAACTGTCAGCAGCCTCTCCAGCTAAACTGAGTCATAGACTCATCTCCAGCCTTTACATCTACACTTTCATTAAAACATGAAAAAAATGGAGCTTCCCACCGGGCATGTTTCATGTGCACCCACCTTATTATTGCTTCAGAAACATATTATTGCAGCCAATTGAACTGCTAACTAGCTTAAGCAGCTCTTAGTTATCAATTTCAACATGGCAGACAGGCTGCTGATTTCAGAACCCTCACGCCCACCATATTATTGTGGTCTGGTGCAATGATGCTTGGTTCACGACCCAATGTCACCACACTGGATATTACGCTTCCACAGGACTATGGCAGTCCTGCTTTCACAACGTAAAATTCAGCCCATTGTTTTCCCTAGCTGAGGAATATAGAACAAGGGGGCACAGTTTCAGGATAAGGGTCCGATCATTTACCACTGAGAAGAGGAGAAATTTCTTCACTCACCGGTTGTGAATTTGTTTTTATTTTCTACCCCAGCAAGTTGTGGATGTGCCATCATTAAATATATTGAAGGCTGTGAATGGCAGGGCAGCATCAATGGGCCGAATAGTCTTTTCCTGCTTCTATTTCTTATTTTTTATGAGGCAGATGTGAAGAAGTTCAAGGGCACAGCCACTTTGGCAGCAGGGCATGGTGACAAATGCTTCCCCAGATGTTTGTGACCACCTGCCTGGAGAGTTGCTGTTTCCTGTGGCACTGGTTCTCAGTCATCTCCAGGTAGCTGCATCTTTGATGACAACTCCTGTGTTTCTTTCCTCCCCACTGCCCTCTTGCTGCCCAGGTTTCCTGCATTGCCTCTTATCACCACTGGGCCCCAAATCTGATAGTTGTGCCCCCTATTTCCAGCTGTAGCCTTGCTCCTGGGCACATGGCATCCCAGCCGTCCTTGGCAGCCTTGCCACATGTTCTGTTGTCTCTGTGATGCCAGGGGGCAGGGGATAGTGACCCAATTCAAAGCCTGGAAGCTGAGTGCCTACTCTCCTTGCCTCCTGTGCAGTGCCAATGGCCCCCCCTTACGCCAAGCCCCGCTTTGCATAGCTGTCCCTCTTATAGGACTGGGGTGATGCCCTGGCACTCACTCTTTACCCACCTCTGTTCAGCTAATCTGTTTCTGAAGGCATGGGTAACTTGTCCGCTCTTTAAAAATTTCACCTTCGACCATTGGCAAGCTGTTAATGAGCTTTTAACTTGCTTTTATTAACCTGAATTGGGAGGCGAGCAGGATTCCTATCCCGTCCAACCCCGGCTCTGGTGCTGATTGTCTGTGGCAGGAACAGCAACAAAAACTTGTATTAATGTAGGAAAATGAGCAAAGGTGCCTCACAGGGGCTTAATCAGGAAAACCTAGCCAAAGAAAAAGAAGTTAGGAGGTTTGACTAAATGTTTGGTCCAAAAAGATAGGTTTTGATGAATGTTATAAAGAAAAAGAGGGAGGCGGAGATGTTTAAGGAGGAAAATTCCAAGCTTAAATCTTACACACGGCTGATGGCGCACCGTCATTGGCAGGTGAATAGAATGATGGATGTGTAAATGGTCAGAGTTGAAGGAATGCAGAATTTCGGAAAGTTTGCAGGGCTGAAGGAGGTTATAGAGATAGGGAGGGGTTAGACTATAAAAAGATGTGAATATGAGGCTGAGAATTTAAAGCTGAGACACAGGGGACCTGGAACCAATTTAGATCAGTGAGCACAAGGATGATAAATGAATGGGACTTGGTGTATGTTAGGGTACAGGTAGCAGAATGTTGTATGTGCTTGAGTTTATGGGAAGTGGAAGATGCAAGGATAGTCTAGGGAGCATTTGAAAACTTGGAGGTTATTAAGAATGACCTTTTAAGAGTTTTTATTATATAATTTTGTTTATTTTTGAAAATATACTTTTATTAATGTTTATATAATTCAGTAAAGCTAAAAATCCAATAAAGGGTACGTATTTTTGCTCCCTCACAAGGCCCATCAGAAGTGGCATAAGGAGAAACTGTGTACCTCTAACCTGCAAGTCATCATTGATTCATTGTAAAGAGACAGTAGATATACATTTAAATACATTAAGGCAGGAACATAAACACAAGAACCAAGTGATGACGGGGAAAGGCAAAATACTCAACGCAAACTGGAGGAACAGCACCTCATCTTCTGATTAGGCACTTTACAGTCTTCCGGACTTAACATCGAGTTCACCAACTTCAGACCATGAGCTCTCTCCTCCATTCTCACCCCTTTTTCTCAATGTTCATTTTTATTTTTTTTTCCTCCACTTATTTTTATTATTATTTTAAGTTTATTTTCATTTTTATTCATTGTTTTAACCCACCTTTTAGCCAATTTTTGATCTTTTTTCCCACCACCGTCCCCTTCCCCCACGCCACCCCCAGTAGGGCCATCTGTCACTTGCTCATGTTGTTCTTTCCAGAGTGCTTACCCTTATCCGGCTATTATCACATTCTGCTTTCTATCCTTAATGTCACCATTAGCAGCTCCTTTAGCCAGTACCACTACCATCAATACCACTTTGATCTTTTGTTTATGACATCTCTGCCAGTCTCTCCTTTGCCGCCACTGGCCTTCTATCCAGCTTCACCTGCTCCAGCCCCCTTAAACAGTATAAATTTCACCACATTTTTACTTCTCTTAGCTCTCAGAGACATTAAATCTGTCTTTCTCTTCACAGATGCTATCAGACCTGCTGGCCAGAATTTTCCTGTCGGCGATTTGGGGACGGGGCCCGCTCGCTGAGGGGAAAATGATGTGGGATGACGCCGGGGTGTACCCCCAATGTCATCCCGGTCCCTTTAAATTTTCAGGAAGGCGGGCGGACAGCAAAATCAGCTGTCTGCCCGGTGACCTGTCAATGGCCAATTGAGGCCATTGACAGGGTAATTAAAGTAATTAAAGACCTGCCCGGCCAACCTTAAGGCTGGCGGACAGGCCAGGAGCCCCAGCGGGCTTCTGATAATATATGAAACCTCATCAACTAGCGGCATGAGGTTTCATGTTCCTTTTTAAAAACTTTAATAAATGTAATGTGATATTTATTAACATGTCCAATCTCGTGTGACATTGTCACATGAGGGGGACATGTTAATAATATTTTAATTTTCTATTCTTTAAATTTGTATATTGTCATTAATCTCCCTGAGACAGCACTTAATCTCAGGGAGCAGTGCACTCTTTTGTGCGCATGCGCGAAAGAGCGCACTTTGACAGCTGGGGATTCCCTCTCCTTCATCCCCCTGCACAGGAAGTGCATAGCGCTTCCTGTCGGGCAGGCTGCTGGGTGGGCCTTAATTGGCCTGCCCACTCAAAATGGCGGGGGGCCCCGTTTTGGTGGCGGGGGCCGGCTGTCCGCCCACTGCAGAGCCGGTGGGGCCTGCACACCCACCAAGGGCAAAGTTCTGCTCGCTGAGTGTTTCCAGCATTTTCTGTTTTTTATGATGGGGAAATTGGTGCCAAAGTGGGTGCAAAAAAGTCATGGGAATGCCTGGCAGGTGGAAATAAGGTGAATGGCTGTACCCTGGTAGTTTGGTTCACATTCTCCTAAGTTCCACTCCCTCAATTAGTGCTAAACCCTGACACCCAACCCCCAATAATGCTAGACTCCAGTGACCTCCATTGTTACCAGACTTCAGCCTTCTGAAATATCTAATCCCTTCTTTCAGTCCTAAAGAGGGTGGTAAGGAGATAGAAGCAATTTTGAGGTAGCTACTGCCCTGTTGGGTGGTCTTGTAGCACAGTAGTAGTGTCTCTGTCTTATGGCCAGAGGTTCTGGGTTCAACTCCTACTCAAGAACCTTTTGGTCACGGAATGAGCATTCATGACGAGACCAAATGTTGATAATCAGTCTGATAATCCTTTCAACATGCTCATGCTAGGCTGTAAGTGCGGGAGCGATTCCTGGTCAGCCATGCTTGACGTGGAGTGGTGTCGCTCAAGCTATAACTACTTGTCTCTCTCCAACAGGGAAAGATGCTTATGGTCTATCATGGACTATGGCTGATTACAGTCAGACTATCCCATTAATGCTGGGTGAAAGCCACTCAAAATTGACCTCAATGAATTCCCCAACCTGAAAAGGAAGGCAATTATATAAAAACCTCAGCTGGTTAGACAACTCTACTAAATCTGCTGAAGAATGCTGGATTTTTAATATCATGTACTCACACTGAAGGTCCTATTGATGTGCCAAAGTGGAAATATTATCTTATTGTGGTAAAGTGGAGTACCATGTTTCTTTAAGAGAATGCAAGTGGACTGACCATGCGACAGTACTGACTAATCGCTGTAAAGCGCAGTCTACTGGTTAACTGGAAGTCAAGAGCTGGAGGTGATTGTGAGTGCACGCAAGGATTTAGTGCTCTGCCTTCTGTTGCAATAAACAATCACTGTTTATTCTTATGTCAGTCTCTCTCCATTATTGATAGCGAGCATCAACTAACAAGTGTATATGAAGGTGAGCAATTCAAGTTTACTTGACTAGTGAACTCATAGACACAAGACATAAAAGTTATAATAAAGATTGAATAAACAGGTAATTTTATGCCTTATGTCTCATTGCTGGAAGCATAAGCAGTAAAGTTTAAAATGAAAATAAATGATACAAGAACTATTCTTGTTGTAGGGTTTTGGATAACATTTGGGAGGTCTTAATGAAGTCTTCTTGTCTAAAATAGGTTAACTGTATGTATTTGTTAACCACAAGAACTATGTACATATATACAGTAAAGGGTTCAAGTTAGGAGCTATCTCCAGTCTTGCACGTGTCCAAAACTAGACTGACTCCTAGGTGCGGGTCATGCGTTCTCTTACAACACTGTGGGCAGTACTGTCCCATGTTTGCCCTATATTTATCAGACCCTTATACTGTGCCCCACCAAGTCTTTATCATTTATGTATTTCAAGTCATTCTAGTTTACCCCATGTATTTACATTATTATTACTACCCCATTTCCCACCTCAAGTCTCTAAGTTCATAGATTCAAGCTGTCTGAAGGTCATGTAACCCTTCCATATCTCATTCGCAGTATTGTCAGAGAAGTGGTAAGCTCTGTCATTACAGTCCATGTCCAAATTAAGCAAGATCTGGACAATATCCAGGCTTGGGCTGACAAGTGGCAAGTAACATTCGTGCGACACAAGTGCCAGGCAATGACCATCTCCAACAAGAGAGAATCTAACTATTGCCTTGACATTCAATGGCATTACCTTCGCTGAATCCCCCACTATCAGCAGCTTGGGTGTTACCGTTAACCAGAAACTGAACTGGACTAGCCATATAAATACTGTGGCTACAACAGCAAGTCAGAGGCTAGGGATCCTGTGGAAAGTAACTCACCTGACTCTCCAAAGCCTGTCCACAGTCAGGAGTGTGATGGAATACTCTCCACTTGCCTGGATGATTGCAGCTCTAACAAGACTCAAGAAGCTTGACACCATCCAGGTCAAAGCAGCCTGCTTGATTGGCACCCCATCCACAAACATTCACTCCCTCCACCACCGATGCATAGTAGCAGCAGTGTGTATCATATACAAGAGTCACTGTAGGAACTCACCAAGCCTCCTTAGACAGCACCCTCCAAATCCATGACCACTACCATCTAGAAGGACAAGGGCAGCAGGCACATGGGAACACCAGCACCTGGAAATTCCCCTCCAAGCCACTCACCATCCTAACTTGAAACTATATCACCATTCCTTCACTGTTGCTGGGTCAAAATCCTGGAACTCCCTTCCTAACAGCACTGTGGGTGTACCTACACCACATGGACTGCAGTGGTTCAAGAAGGCAGCTCACCACCACCTTCTCAAGGGCAATTAGAGATGGGCAATAAATGCTGACCTAGACAGCGACGCCCACATCCCATGAATGAATTTTAAAAAGGGTAAACTCTGTTGATTTGGAGGCTGCTCTGGCATCTAGGTATCTTTTTCTCCTCTCTTTCCATTCCTTGGTATTGAAACACTCCTTGTCAATTGGCAGTTGTGATAGGTAGTTGTTGTTCCATCCCATTTCTTGTGGGTTGGACGAATATTGTGCTCATCTCCATGTTATTTTTCCTCTTCTTCCTTCATATTACTTCCATTGGTAAGGAATGTCCTTGTTTCTGTGCTGTTTAACTAACTGGACTGTGGGGTTTCCTTTGTACCACTGTTTACTTTCTCCTCTTAAAATGCACTGTGGTGCACACAGAGTTCAGACTGCCTAACAATCTGAATTTTCCCGAGGGTTAGGTCTTCCTTTACTTGCAGCCTGTCTGAGAGTGTGTTGTCCGCTGCCCTCTTAACTATTTCATCCCTGATAAGTGCAAATATAGAGATCTAAAATCTGAAGCCTTCAGCCATTCTGTACATCTCATTAATGAATGAGTTGACAGGTCCTCCTGACTGCTGGACATGCTTATTAAGTTGAGCCCTTTTGAGGATTTTGTTGCTTCTTAGGTTAAAATAAACATTGAATGATTTTAGTACTTCTCAAATTTAGCAGATGATTCATTGATTCCTTGTCTAAATATAATGTCATCCACTATCAGGCCTACCAAGTAAAGCAGTGTGTTAACTTGTTCAGTTTCTGTCTTTTTATTCAGACCTGAAGCAATCATGTATCTAAGGAATTTTTTTCTCCAAAGGCCCCAATTATGTGATTGATCCGGGCCTTGGATAAATTCAAATTGATCTGGAAGAGAGCATTTCTGATCCATGGTTAAAAATTTTAAAGTGTAGGTTTAGCTTCAAGAAGTTGCTGAAATACAAGATGATGCCTCCGTTCATTTGAAGACAAAGGGTTTACCCACACTTGCTGGTTTTGGCAGGCTCCTGTTACAATGGCACTCGTGCTCAGCCTTGGTAAAATTTTAAACAATGGCTGTTTGGATCAACTAGCTGCAGACTTCTCCATTTCAGTGCTATGCATTAGGGTCACAAACGTGTTGAATCCTGGCCTTTGCTGGTCTTTAAGGCCAATTCTTTAGTTGCGATTCTTCTGAATTAATTAATTTTTGTTTTCCTTCTCAGAGTGAGCTCAGGCTGCGACTCAGGAAGCTGATTTTTCTGACAGAGCTTTTAAACAGAAATTTCTCACCACTGACGTATTTAAAAGTTTCTCAGGACTTGGTCTATCCTGGAATGTAAAAGCTTTAGCTTGCCCCTGCTAGGTTTGCTGACTCTGCACTCTGGGAACCGGAGCTGGACCTCCAAGAGACTCATTGGAGTTTACTGCTGCAGTGAGGAATTTTGAATTTCTACCTTCAGCTTCCAAGCCTTTCTTTGGAGCTTTTCTCTGGCGATTTTCCTTTGTGCGTCTGTTTCTCGAACTTTTCAGGTCAGAATGCTTCTTGGGGCGAAATCATCCCAGATTTGCACTAAGTGCGGTAGCAGGTAGGAAACAGAAAGTTTACCTGCCGACCACAATGCTGTTTTTCATGTCCCAATCCCGCCTCATTAATCATGCATTCCCAGGAAACACGGTGTGTCACGTGTCCTGTCATTTGCCTGCCCCACCATCACATCAGGCCTTCAGTAAACCGGGCGCCATATTTAAAGGCTGCCCCTGCACATTGCTAGCATTTTTTAAGGGATTGGAAGCTGCTGCAAAGTCATGGCTGCCAAAGGGAGGAAATGTGCTGCCCCCAGATTTAGCGATGCCTCCCTTGAGCGCCTACGGAATGCAGTGGATGCCTGCTGCAAAGTCCTCTATCCCCGCTCTGGGCAAAGGCCAGCAAGCAAGGTCACCAATCCAGCATGGGAGGCAGTAGTCAGCCCTGCAAAACAGGACAACCACCCAGCTGAAAAAGGATGAATGGTCTCATCCGTTCCACCAGGGTAAGTCACTCTTCTCATCACTCTCAGCTCACATGCCCACAAACACTTCACAAATCCACAGGGATCACACACCTCAAGGGACAACGCTGCTAACTCTCACACATACCCTCACATCTCCATCAGACTTATATCTTCTCAAGCTCCTGTCCTCATCCCGTCCATGGCTCCGCTTACCACACAAACATTCCATGCAGTACCATGTGTCCTGCTCACACTCTCTCCATCTGCTTTCAAGCAGGAGAAGCTGGCTCACAACAGCAGGGAGAGGTCCTAACCCAGGGTGGAGTGGCTGACATTAGGCTCCTCACTCACTTTGAGAAGCGTGCCATTGCACTGACTGGTGGGGGCGTGGGCCGTGCCTGCAGCAATGTACACCCACGTGAGGATTCTGCACCACATCATTCCTCTCTCAACACAACTGTGAGTGCTCTCTCTCCTGCTTTTGACTCTGCTGCCGTGCACTAACTATCTCTAATTTGATTCACAGGGAGCTCTGCCAAGCAACCGACACCCTCAGCCAGCCAGTCCCTCAGCTCCATCTAGGTCCACACCCCCAGCCAAGAGGACGCCTCCTCCATTGTAGAGCCAGAAATAAGCAGCCTGGAAGATCCTTCACAGTGCTTACCCACACCCCCCACCTGTGTAGACACACACACCTCGGTGGGATCTAGATCTAGAGCAGGCTCGGGTTCACAATCTGGTGGTTACCGGATAACGTGTCCGCAGCAGAAGGAGGCAGGTTCAATGAGCTCCCCATCACTTGAAGGGAAGAGGCATCTGTGAGGTCTGAGTTAGATGACGAGTCTTTGGATTTGGCCATCCAGCTCTTCCTTGAGAGTCAGAAGAAGGTGGGGGAACATCACGCAGAGCTGTTGAAAGGCCTCAACAGAGTGACACTCAAGTCGGAGGAGTGTGTCCACTTGCTTTTTGATGAAGTGGTGCCCACATGTGCGCGCATGGAGGTCTCCATGGGAAGGCTGACGGATGCCATTGAGACCCTGGTCCAGCAGAATACAGAGATCCGCACAGATCTGCACTCCATTGCAGTGGCCATGGGTGAGTTCCTGCAGTGGCAACGCCAGAGGAAAACGGGGCACACCAGCATCCCTTCAGGTGCTTCTTCCCGTCATGGAGTCAAGCTGGGGCCCTTGAGCACCCGAATGGAGGAGGAACGGCAACTGGGCACATCTGGTTCATCCACTCAGGAGTCTCAGAGGCTGTCTGCTCCCTCTGACTCCTCTTTGTCTGTGAGCCCCTCAACTTCATCTTCAGTCACCACAGAGGGAGCAGCTGGCCCACAGGAAGATTGTCAAAGCAAGCCGGGGCCCACAAAGCCTCAGCTCTCCAGAGGACTCATGCCAAAATCATCAAAGGCAACAGGGCCAACCATTGCACAGATTGTCTCCACCCCTACTGCAGATGTCAGGGCAGCACCTAGAAGTGACAGAAAAGTTAAGAAATTCTGATCACAAGTGGTTCCACAGGTGAACACATTGGTGGCTTTGTAATCTGAAAATATATTCACTTTCATCGAATAATATGTAATGTTGTCTTTCAGTGTTATTGACAGCAGCTGGCCAACGAGTGATTCTGGCGGGAGAAGTGTGTGTGTGGCAGGGTCTTTGGGAGCCTCATTCAAGCACTCTCCCATGCACACGGATCCTTCCTCCACCACACTTATCTCAATGTCCTGAGCATTTTCAATGCTGCCTGCTGGGGTTCACGATCAGTTCTCCATCCGAGCTGAGCTGCACCTCTGCCCACCCACTGATCACACTCCCATGTAGCATCTGTTCCCTCCCAACACAAACATGCTTTCACTTTCGGTTTTAGAAGCATGTTGCTGGTAAAATTTTTGTTCCGCTCCCCCGACTTTTCCCTTCTCCAGTCACCCATATCCTTTCCCTCATCACTGTTGATCCCCCTGGCATCACCTTCCACCATCACCTTCCAACCAGAACCCTTTTTTTGGGAATGTCCAGGTTACTGTGCACATTCCCTACCTTCCCGAGAAACCCCCATCCATGTTGACCTCCCCAACATCCCACCCCCAGGATCCATGCCTGCATCCAAGTGCCCACAAACTACCCTTGCCGTCTCTTCTACTGCTCACGTCTCACCCTCCCACCCGATGGCTCACTCTGCCCTCATACTCACCATTCCCTCCGACCATGCGCACCCTCATTTCGCCACCCAGGAGACAGTCATCAACTCCACAGACCCCTCCTTTGCAAGTTCACCTGGATGCCTGTCACTGGACTCCTTCACCCCTCCCCCATGAACTCCTTCCTGCCCTGCCCCCTGGGACTCCTGCTTCCCCCTGGACTCCTTATCTTTTTGGAACTCCTCCTTCCACCCAAAGTCCTTCACCCCCCCCCCAAATTCCTTCCCCTCTGAACTCCTTCCCTTATACCTTCCTCCCCCCTTACACTTACCTCCTCAGTAGCTGTGTTCTGCCACAGACTCCCTTCCCCTCCCAACCTTAACCCTCTGAAACTATTGTTCCGCCCCCCCCAAACCTCACCGCCTCCAGACACACCTTCCTCTCCCACCCACCCCCTCCCACTGGTACACCTTTGTCTCTCAGTCCAACCTACACCTTCCCCTCCACCCCCTTGACGATCATCCTTTGCAGACCATGGCCAAGACACTGATCTCCTGAAGCAGATCCTCAACGGTGACCTTCCACATTCCACGAGCTGCTTCGTGGTGGAGCCATGTCCATGAGAATCTACCCAGCACACGGTGCACATTCCTCCAGGGTCCCATTTCTGTTGGGCTCCAGCATCTTCTGCTCCTCGGATGTCCACGATGTGAGCAAGACCCTGGCAGTGAGTCCCGGCTTCTACAGGTCACACTTATCAAGACGTATTGTGCACCAGTATGTTTTCCTGCTGTCGTGGGCAGTAAATTCTGACATGAGGGGATGATTCCGGTAAGCTGGACTTATAATGATATGCAGATGTATTAAAATGAAGTTCACTATGTGCAACAGCGGGAAACATGGCCCGCCATTGATTGGCAGGCTGTGCGGATAGTTGCAAACTGGTTTCCCAACATTGTAAAACCATTTTTGGCCTTCCTGCCACATTGTCCACTCAAACCCACCATGACACCCAACACCAACGGGCACAGAAAATTCCACCCTTGGAACTTTTCTTTAGTCTTGCAGGATTTTAGTTTTTTTTTTGAGAGGTTTGGGGTTTTTCCGTTCACTACACCATGTTGTAGCGTTCTGGATACCGTTCAGTAGGTCTTAATGAAGTCTTCATAGTCTAGTAGGTTAACCGTATGTATTTATTAACTGCAAGAACTGTGTACATATTATAGTGAAGAGTTCAAGCTAGTAGCTGTCTCCATGCTTGCTTGTGCACATGGCTCTGTCCAACACTAAACTGACCCCTAGGTGTGGGTCATGTGATCTCTTACATCACTGTGTAGGCAGTATTGTACTCAGTCCCATGTTAACTGCATATGTGCTCAACCCTTACACTACAATTCTTAGAGTCAAAAGCCCTGATTTTAACCAAACCTACCTGGCAGGAATGGATAAATTCAGATGGAACACTCATATTACACATTGTGCGAATTTATTCTTCATTGAAGTCAATCTTTTAACTACTTCTGTGTCTATAAAATAGTTCATTATTTCTTTTAACATTCTTTGATATTTTCATTTCATATTTCTGTTTTGCCTCACTCATTGCCTCTTGTACAATTTTCCTAAACTCATCATTTTCCCTTTTGTCAACTTATCCTTTAATAGTTATACAGGTTATTTTATGAATTTAAAAAAATAGAAATTTTAAATATTACTTCTTGTGTAATTTTGGCCAACCTTGCTCCCTTCCATCCCTCAAATACCCAGTGATATACATTTGATCTTCAGTACACTGCTGCACACAGGCTTTCCCTTATCTCCTAGTGGACATTCAGTAAGGAGGTAATTACAACAGGAACTAGTAACCTTTTCAGGAGAAACAATCAATCTGAAAAAATGGAAAGCAATAAAGCTGTAATTTGAACTATTTTTGAACACTGTTAAAACATATTAGCAATTTCTATTTAGTTTCGCAGCCAGCCAGCATAGGCAATCCATATTTAACCAACAGATAATAACAACTTTGAAATCTCATCACTGGAACTCCTAATCTGTTAACACATCTGTACAAGTCATTTGAACATTTCAGTATATCAATGAGCAGCCTCCTGCCAGCATAGGTATCTAATTCCATTAAACTGTCACGAAGTGTCCTGTGTAAATCAATAGTAATTCAAATAGGAGATGCCATCAGTGCCTTTCCAGCACCAACAGTTTTTAATATTTTATCGGTCCAAGAAATGTGTACAACAGTACACCATTCATGTGCTCTATCTCTCACATGCCCCAGTTAAGTGCTAGTTCACTTGACAAAACAACTTTAGGCTGAGAGGAATATGCAATATAAAATCTGAAATTAAATTTCTTCACAGCCATGCACATTTTGAATAGTGTAAAATGAATCTGAGCAGCTTTGCATTGAAATTGAATGAACCACATTTCACAAACTGAATGTCTAAACTAAGTGAATTGTTCAAAGGTCTGCTTATCTCTGTTTCACATAGAATTAACCAACCATGAAAAAGCTGTACCCCATTCCACTGTGGACGGGGAGATGAGGCATCCACAAGGTTGGCTGCCTCTGTAGTTTTCAATAAAGCTCAGGTAAGTACTTCTGAAAATGCTCCAGCAAATGCTTGCACTTATGTGTTTAGTTTCCTATATTGAATTTTTAAAAAAATCAAACTTGGCAGTTGCTTGGGGCAACAGATGGGAATGGTGTAGGTGGTGTGGCTGTTGGTATATTATTGTTGCCATTGCCATGTAAACACATCTGTGAAAATGTAACAACATCCACTTTCCCCTTCATCAAACAAACACCACATTTATATTCCACAGCAATCTAAAATCAATCACATAATATATTACGCTAAATATTCAGTGAATATTTATAATTCCTTTGGCTTTCATTCAAAACTGTACTTATTCCCAAGTAGCTATCTGGTCCATAGCTCATGTTGCTGTCTATCATGTGCCACAAACTCTGCTCTTTTATCACTGATTCCTTCCTCAGCTTGACATCCCACAGTCTTCCACATTAATCTGTGCTTCTGAACAGGCGTGAACGACCTCCACTGGAAACTGGCTGGACCATTCTTCAAATGTGCACATCAGGTTCATCAGGGTCCCAGAGCTTTTTAAAGCAGTGGCTTGAGCAGGGAAGCTATTGTGTGGTATTGCTGCCACGTGCACCTAGCAGGCAGAGAAGTCAAAGTCAAAAGAGATCCAAACAAGTAATTTTTTAAAACGTATTTACTTCCCTTGTGGGGAAAGAATATCAGAACCCAAGGAAAGTTTAGGACTCCCCTGCCCCAGACCCCTGACAGCCAGATCCGAAGAGATGCCCACAAAGCAAACTATCTTAGCATCGGTGAATGTTTCTTTCATCCATTCTTGTGGCTACTTGCCATCTAACATTCTGTTTCCACCCATCAGTTACCTGCTCCCACCCATCCACTGTTTCAGGCTGGCGACCAACTTGGGTCATGAAAATGCAACCCATTTCACCTGACGTTACTATGAATAAAAATCCATAGCCTAACAATTGGACCATGTCTGAAATTGATGTTGCAAGAGAACCATACAGAATTGGCCCTCTTACATCATCAGGCCATGTCATTCATGCCTAAGAGCCATTTCACCAGTTGTGAAGAGACAAAGATTGTCTGGGAAGGACATTAGCACAAGTGAATGGCAGAGAGCAGGATGGGATGAGCAGTGGTTGTCAGCGGCTTGCAGTTTTAAAAGTGGAGCCAGGGAAAGCATTCCTGCCCTGCTTCACTTTAAATTCAGGTAAGTCATTTTCACTTATCTTATTAATGGCAGCCTTCAGAATTCCTTTTAAAGATAATTGGTTTAGCTGCTGTCTGCCCAATAGAACTGTCCACAACATACATGGGGCCACTGTGGTCAATTGTGAACCAATTACACAAAGAGTTCCTGAATGGGCTAAAAGTCTGTTTCAGGCGGACACTCTAGACAACTAGCGGACACACTGACCGATGTAGTGTTTGGTGTGCTTCAGGCACAGCCTTCATGCATGGATAGCGCACCCTGGAGTGGGCCTTTCAGTCCATGTTTTGTGCCAGATATGATTCACTTTTACATTACTTATTTTGCCAGCAATGGTAAAATGCCTTACTTCAAACATATTATAAAACAAAATAATTGAAGAATGATGATAATGGAGTTGGTTATCACACAAAGTAAATTAGCAAGTGATGCCAGCAACAAACCCCATGAGGTCTGAGAGCTGCACTTTGCTCTGTTTGGCCACCTGTTTTTGCATAAAAGCAGGCAATAATATTGGAGATCAGCTGGTTTGACACTCAGTTCCAGTTCTCCCCACCAGAAACCTACCAGTAGATTTTCGTGGGGCCTTGTTAGTGTCAACCAACTTTAGTCCTGCACTCCACCCCACTTTGACAAGAGGATGAACAGAGTTTTCTGCAGGGGCACATCTCCCTCATCTACCACCTTGTAACTGCTAGCAATAGAGAGCAACTCAGGGAAGTGGGAACTATTGGTGTAGGGAATACCAGGTTCCATCCCTCAGTATCATTGGCCTTGTAAGGGAAAGACAGAGATTTTACCCTTTTCAAAGTCTCCAGAAACTCCCAGAATCTGCACAGATCTGATGTGATCAGGTCCTGCTTTTCTCAATTCAGTTTGCCCACTAGGTGAACAGTAGGAGTTCAACTTATGGGTAAATTTGGGGATAGTCTGTTTAGAAACTTTTCACAGCCTGTTATGGTGGGATGTGAACTCACAACCTCTAGGTTATGAATCCATTAGCATGACCAGTAAACTACTATACTCCACTGATTATCTTAAATTGGTTGCTAGTGTAGCTATTGAGCAATGTCAATTTCAGTGCCGGCGTGATGCCAAGTACATAGGTTATATGTCCCAGTGATTGTTTGATCAAATCAAACAACTTGTTCCTTTGGTTGTTCATAATAGATAGGTCGTACTCAACCCACCCATGCTTGGAAAACCCAAAACAAAGTGGCAACTATTAGATGTGATTCCGTGACCAGGCAGCAGTTGCTGAACAACTCTGAGTGTGCTAAAAGCTACATTAACAACCAATTTAAGATAATCAGTCAAGGTGATAACATGGCTCATTTATGCTTCCAACATAAGCCAGGATCTGTTCTCTGTAAACAAATGGGATATATTCAAGCCTTGTGACATTTTTAGATTACCCAGGAGTTTGGAGAGCCTATACTTTCCTGTTGCTTCCTCCATGGCAATGCCTTGGCCAATGAGAGTTGACTGGCAACCAATCAGCACCCTTCTCTCCTGCAGTATAAACAGGTGATTGGTTAAAATTTGGCTTCTTGCATTTTTCCTGATGAGTGCAAATTGTAAAGCTTCAGCAATATGTCTACCCTTTCAGCAATATTTATGCTCTGTAAGACCAAGTGCGTGTTTGTAAAAACAAAAAACTGCGGATGCTGGAAATCCAAAACAAAAACAGAAATACCTGGAAAAACTCAGCAGGTCTGGCAGCATCAGTGGAGAAGAACAAAGTTGACGCTTCGAGTCCTCAGGACCCTTCAAAAGAACTAAGTAGAAATAGGAAAGGGGTGAAATATAAGCTGGTTACGGGGGGGTTGTGGGGGAAGACGTGGGGTGTTGTTGGGACAAGCAAGCAATGATAGGAGGAGAAAACCAAAAGATGTCACAGACAAAAGAACAAAGAGGTGTTGAAGGTGGTGATATTATCTAAAAGAATGTGATAATTAAGACTGGAGAGCAGGACGAGCAAGGTAGCTCTAGTGGAGGTGGGGTGAAATAAACCATGGGTGGAATACATTTAAAAATAATGGAAATAGGTGGGAAAAGAAAAATCTATATAAATTATTGGAAAAAACAAAAGAGAGGGAGAAGAAACGGAAAGGGGGTGGAGATGGAGGAGGGAGTTCAAGATCTAAAGTTGTTAAACTCCAATATTCAGTCTGGAAGGCTATAAAGTGCCTAGTTGGAAGATGAGGTGCTGTTCCTCCAGTTTGCGTTAAGCTTCACTGGAACAATGCAGCAAGCCAAGGACAGACATGTGGGCAAGAGAGCAGGGTGGAGTGTTAAAATGGCAAGTGACAGGGAGGTCTGGGTCATTCTTGCAGACAGACCGAAGGTGTTCTGCAAAGCGGTCGCCCAGTCTACATTTGGTCTCTCCAATGTAGAGGAAACCGCATTGGAAGCAACGAATGCAGTAGACTAAGTTGGGGGAAATGCAAGTGAAATGCTGCTTCACTTGAAAGGAATGTTTGGGCCCTTGGACAGTGAGGAGAGAGGAAGTGAAGGGGCAGGTGTTGATATTTTGCGTTTGCATGGGGAGGTGCCATAGGTGGGGGTTGAAGAGTAGGGAGTGATGGAGGAGTGGACCAGGGTGTCACAGAGGGAATAATCCCTACGGAATGCAGCCAGGGGGGGTGAAGGGAAGATGTGTTTGGTGGTGGCATCATGCTGGAGTTGGCAGAAATGGCAGAGGATGATCCTTTGAATGCGGAGGCTGGTGGGGTGATAAGTAAGGACAAGGAGGACCCTATCATGTTTCTGGGAGGGAGGAGAAGGTGCGAGGGCAGATGTGCAGGAGATGGGCCGGACACGGTTGAGG
Source organism: Carcharodon carcharias (assembly GCF_017639515.1). Taxonomy (NCBI): domain Eukaryota; kingdom Metazoa; phylum Chordata; class Chondrichthyes; order Lamniformes; family Lamnidae; genus Carcharodon; species Carcharodon carcharias. The sequence continues at coordinate 63,710,235 of NC_054469.1, forward strand.
GCCCTGTCAACCACTGTGGGTGGAAAACCTCGGTTAAGGAAGAAGGAGGACATGTCAGAGGAACTGTTTGTGAAGGTAGCATCATCAGAACAGATGCGATGGAGGCGAAGGAACTGAGAGAATGGGATGGTGTCCTTACAGGAAGCGGGGTGTGAGGAGCTGTAGTCGAGGTAGCTGTGGGAATCAGTAGGCTTGTAATGGATATTGTTGGACAGTCTATCACCAGAAATTGAGACAGAGAGGTCAAGGAAGAGGAGGGAAGTGTCAGAGATGGACCATGTGAAAATGATGGAGAGGTGGAGATTGGGAACAAAATTAATAAAATTTTTCCAGGTCCCGACGAGAGCATGAAGCAGCACCGAAGTAATCATCGATGTACCGGAGAAAGAGTTGTGGGAGGGGGCCGGAGTAGGACTGGTACAAGGAATGTTCCACATACCCCATAAAGAGACAGGCATAGCTGGGGCCCATGCGGGTACCCATAGCCACACCTTTTATTTGGAGGAAGTGAGAGGAGTTAGAGGACAAATTGTTCAGTGTGAGAACCAATCTTATCACCCCACCAACCTCCGCATTTACCTTAGCAGAGAGGTCAGTGGCTAGGGGGCACAGATTCAAAGTGATTGGTAGAAAGATTACAGGGGAGATGAGGAAAAATCTTTCACCTAGAGGGTAGTAGGAATCTGGAATTCACTGCCTGAAAGGGCAGTAGAGGCAGAAACCCTCAATTCATTTAAAAGGTGTCTGGATATGCACCTCAAGTGCCATAACCTGTAGGGCTACGGACCAAATGCTGGAAAGTGGGATTAGACCAAGTGGCTCATTTTTCGGCTGGTGCAGACACAATGGGCTGAGCTGCCTCTTTCTGTGCTGTAGACTTTTTATGATTGTTCATGATTTTCCTTGAACAGAAAATTGCACGCATTGTACCTCAGTGCTTTGATAAATTGTCCACTGTATACGAGGCCTTGCTGAGAGTGCAAAACCTAGGAAAATCCCATCTGCGAGGTATCTTTGAAGAGATTAGTTGAGCTGACAAACTTCCGTAAAGCGGAAAGGAAAAAGTGGTGTTACAGACAAAAATTAATTATAGTATATGTAAGCATAGAATTTGCAAAATATATGATTATATGCCTACAATGAGAAGCTAGCTAAGTCATTATAATTACCTATTATAAGAAAATGCATGTTACTGCTGCTTTGCATTCATTCTGTCACTGTTCAATAAATTTTTTTGACAGTTTAAGACCAAAACAAAGTTTTTAATGCGATGTTATTCCACTACATTCCAAGGAAGAGAGAAAGTGGATAATGTGAAGGAATTTTAATTAGTATGCTGGTTGAATTCTACCTTCATTCCAGGGATAATGCAAACACTCTCAAATACATAGTGAGCTTTGTTTGACATTAAAGACCAATTTGGAACACAGGAACCAAAATTATCAAGAGTGAAAATGCATAAGAAACACAACACGAGATCAGTCGCTAAATTCAAATATATTTCAAAATTTCAAACTGATGATTTGCACAATCCAATTGTATTGTTAATAACTGTACTTCATAAAAAAGTAATTCACTTTGTGATCCAGCTTGAGATGCTTATAGATCAAAAACACCATATAAATGTAAGTATATGATTATAAAAATATCAAATGTTGCAAATATCTAGATAGCAAATAACTATGTGCATGTTATAAGCAGGATATGTTAGCATAGTGGTTACGTAGCTTAACTAGTAACCCAGAGACCTAGACAAATAACCCAGAGACATGAGTTTAAATCTCACCATGGCCTGAGGGCATTTAAATTTAACAATGTAAATCTGGAACCAAAAAGTGATTCTCAATAATAGTAATTATGTACTACCCATCTGGTTCACTAATGTCCTTTAGGGAAGAAAATCTGCTGTCCTTACCTGGTTTGGCCTACATGTGACTCTAGACCCACATCAATGTGGTTGACTGTTACCTGCTGTAAGACTGGCATCCACCTGACAATGTGGAAAATTGCCCAAGTTAAGTTGTGTCCTTAAAAAGCAGGACAAATCCACTCCTGCCAATTACCGTCCTACCAGTCTACTGTCAATCATCAGCAAAGTGATGGGAGGGGTCATCAACAGTGCTATTGAGTGGCATTTACTTAGCAATAACCTGCTTACCAATGCTCAGTTTGAATTTTGCCTGAGCCACCTGGCTTCAGACTTCATTACAGCCTCGGTTCAAACATGGCCAAGAGAGCTGAACTCTAGAGGTGAGGTGAGAGCGACTGCCCTTGACGTCAAGGCAGCATTTGACTGAGTGCAAGGAGCCCTAGCAAAACTGAAGTCAATGAGAATCAGGTGAAATAGCTCCATTGGTTTGAGTCAGACCAAGCACAACAGAAGACAATTATAGTCATTGGAGGCAAATCTTCATAACCCCAGGACATCAGTGCAGGAGTTCCTCAGGGTAGTGTCCAAGGCCAAACCTTCTTCAGCTTCAGCTGCTTCATCAATGATCTTCCCTCCATCAGAAGTGGGGATATTCACTTGAGATTGCATAGTGTTCAGTAACATTCACAACTCCTCCGAGACTATTTCTTTCCATTCATTCAGGAGATGGGAGTATTACCAGCAAGTTCAACATTTATTGCCCAACCTAAATGCCCTGGAGAAGATGGTAGTGAACCACCTTCTTGAACTGTTGCAGTCCATGTGGGGAAGGTGCACTTGGCAGTGCTATTAGGGAGGAAATTCCAGAGTTTTGAACTAACAATGATGAAGGGAAGTGATATGCCTCCAAGTCAGGATCATGTGTGACTTGGAGGGGAATTTGGAGCAGGTGGTGTCCTTCGATGTTGTAGAGTTAATGGACTGGAATGTGTTGTCATAGCAGCCTTGGCAAATTACTGGAGACATCATGCAGATCGTACACGCTGCTGCCACTGTGCACCAACCATCATTGCAATGGATGGGCTGCCAATCATGCAGGTTACTTTGTCTTGGATGGTGTTAAACTTCTTGAGTATTGTTGGAACTGTTTCACTACAGCTACCATAGTGACATCTACCAAACAAAGTAGAAAACTGCCCAGGTATGTTCTATCCACAAAAAGCAGAACAAATCTTATTCAGTCAATTACTGCCCCATTAGTCTACTCTCAATCATCAACAAAATGATGGAAGGTGTTGTGAACAGTGCAATCAAATAGCACTCACTCACCAATAACTTTCTCAGTTTGGGTTCCGCCAGGGCTACTCAGCTCCTGACCTCATTACAGCCTTGGTTCAAACATGGACAAAAGAGCTGAACTCCCGAGGTGAGGTGAGAGTGACTGCCTTTGACATCAACGCTGCATTTTTCCAAGTGTGGCATCTAGGAGCCCTAGTAAAATTGAAGTTGATGACTATCAGGGGAAAGGTCTCCATTGGCTGAAGTCATACATAGCACAAAGGAAGATGATTGTTGCTGTTGGAGGCTAATTATCTCAGCCCTGGGACATCACTGCAGGAGTTCCTCAGGGTAGTGTCCTATACCCAACCATCTTCAGCTGCTTCGTCAGTGGCCTTCCCTCCATCATAAGGTCAGAAGTGGGGATGTTCGCTGATGGTTGCACAATGTTCAGTTCTACTTGGACCTCATCAGATAATGAAGCTGTTTTTGCCTGCAGCAAGATTAGGAAAAAATCAGGCTTAGGCTAACAAGTGGAAGTGCTAGGCAATGACCACCTCCAACACAAAACCATCTAACCACCTTTCCTTGATTTTCAACAGTATTACCGTCATTGAATCCCCCACTTTCAACAGGCTGGCAGTCATCGTTGACCAGAAACTGAAGTAGACCAGCCATATAAATACTGTGCCTACAAGAGCAGGCCAGAGACTAGGAATTCTGCACTGAGTAATTCGCCTCCTGATTCTCCAAACCTTATCCATTGTTTACAAGGTACAAACTACAAGTGTGATGGAATACTCCACACGTGCCTGCATGAATGTATCTCCAGCAACTACTCAAGCAGCTCAACACCATCCAGGATAAAGCAGTCAACTTGACTAGTATCCCACCCATCATGTTAAACATGCACACCCTCTACCTCCGGCACACAGTGGCAGGAGAATGCACCATTTATGAGGTGCCCTACAGAAACTCACCAAGGCTCCTTTAACAGCACCTTCCAAGCCCAGCAGCTCTTCCATCTAAAGTGACAGGGGCAGCATACACATGGGAACACCATCGCCTAAAAGCACCCCTCCAAGACACACACCATCCTGACTTGGAACTATATCACCATTCCTTCACTGTGCATCAGTCAAAATCCTGGAAATTGCTTCCTAACAGCACTAACACATGGATTTCAGCAATTTGAGAAGGCGGCTCACCATAACCTCTCCAAGGGCAATTAGGGGTCTACAACAGATTTTGGCCTTGCACATAATGCTCACATTCCATAAATGAATAAAAACAATTAGGAAATGAATCCATCCTGACCTTGTCCATACTTATGACAGTAGAATTTCATCAGGCTGTCTTTACTTGCTTACATCATGCAATATTCTATTTTGCAGTATTGCTATATTTGTTCCCAATTGTCTACTTCACCACACATCTAGCAAATTAACAGTACATAGCATAAAAACAAAGATCAAAGTTACAAGATAATATCAACATCTTCAATGCATTATTAAAATTCTTGTGGAACATCATGTTCACCCACCTTTTGCACCTATTAACTTCATCAAGCATTCTCAGCTCAGCCTTAGCAGCACTAGGCACAGGTTGAAGTTCCATCTGCACTAACCACTGGTGCCACAGCTTAAATCAAAAGACTGCCCCTCCAGCCTAGACCCCCATCACCACTGTATTATTGTGGCATTTACAATTCCCACACCAGCAGTCCTCAAAAGTTTTTCCCACAGGGGAGTGCTTGCATGATGCCAATTACTTAGAAATATAAATAGCTTTGTGCTAGGGCCCTCAGGAGAGAAAAGATAGTTTAATCTCATCGGTTTAGGGGACTGAAGTCTAGTTTCAGTAGTGAAATAGAAAGTGTGACACCAATCCCACCCAAGCATTATTAAACTTTAATTCACTACTAAAGTACATACTTATTGCTGGATTGCTGTCCAGGAGATTTATTATCTTAAAAATACAGACCTTTTAACTCTCCTATGTACAATGCATCTTTAGGCATTGAAATTTGGCACTTTCACATAACATTTAATAACACCACATAAAGTGCAAAATTACCCTTCTAACAATTTTAAGGATAACAGTTACAAGGCAGTATTGGATGTTATTTTAATGTGTTTTTGAAATATTAGCGAAGTTACAAAGGGAATATTGTTTTATCTTAGCACAGTCACATTTCTTACAATTCAACAAATGACTCATGATTATGCGGTGAGCTGAGATTCAAGGATGCTGGCTGCAGACGTTAAAGTAAATCTAACAATCTCTGTGGCATGGTTTACCCCTCTCCCAATGCCCGTTTAAATCTGATGCCAAGCCAAAGTGATCTCTTTGGCATGTAGCAGCAGCAATGTCAGCAAACATGCAAAGATGAGTATTAGGTCAGATGACTGATCAGAATATAAGGAACGACAGAGAATGATTAAAAAGTTAATCAAAAGAAAGAAATTAGTGTATGAGAGATAGCTAGCTAGAAGAATAAACATGGACAGCAAGAGTTTCTACAGGTATTTAAAAAGGAAAAGAGTAGGTAAAGTGAGTGTTGGTCCTCTAGAGAGTGACAGTGGGGAGTTAATAGTAGATAATAAGGAAACGGTGGATGAAATGAACAAATATTTTGTTCTGTCTTCACTATAGAGGACACAAAGAACATTCCAGTAATAGCTGTAATTCAGAAGGTGAAAAGGATAGAGGAATTTAGTGAAATTACAATCACAAGGGAAGCGGTACTGAACTGAGCAAACTGATGGAGCTGTGGGCTGACAAGTCTCTGGTTCCTGATGGACTTCATCCTCGGGTCTTAAAAGAGGTGGCTAATGAGGTAGTCAGTTGGTGTTAATTTTCCAAAACTACTTAGATTTTGGAAAGATTCCATCAGACTGGAAGGTAGCGAATATTCAAGAAGGGAGGGAGGCAGAAAACAGGAAACTATAGGCCAGTTAGCTTGACATCTATTGTGGGGAAGGTGTTAGAATTGATCATTAAAGAGGTTTAGCGGAGTGCTTAGAGAAACTCAAGGTAATCGCAAAGAGTCAGCATGGTTTTGTGTAAGGGAAATCATGTTAAACCAATTGATTGGAGTTGTTTGAAGGAATATCATGTGCCGTGGATAAAGGGGAGCCTGTAAATGTACTGTGATTGGATTTCCAGAGAGCATTTGCTAAGGCACCACATCAAAGGTTATTGCGGAAAATAAAGCTCATGGTGTAGGGGGTAACGTAGTAGCATGGATAGAAGATTGGCTGGCTGGCAGAAAATGGAGATTATGAATAAATAGGTATTTTTCTGATTGGCAGGATGTGATGAGTGGAATCCCACAGGAGTCTGCACTGCGGTCTCAACTTTTTACAATTTATATCAATGACTTAGATGAGTGGAATGAAGGCACGGTAGTGAAATTTGCATATGACACAAAGATAGGTAGGAAAGTATGTTGTGAATTGGGCATAAGGCGGTTGCAGACGGATATAAATAGGTTGAATGAGTGGATAAAAATCTGGCAGACGGAGTACAATGTAGCAAAATGTGAAGCTGTTCGCTTTGGCAGGAAGAATAAAAAAGCAGCGTATTACTTAAACAGAGAACAACTGCAGAATTCTGAGGTGCAGAGGGATCTAGGTGTTCTAGTGCATGAGTCACAAAAAGTTAGTATACAGGTACAACAAGTAATTAAGAAGGCTAATGGAATGCTATCCATTATTATGAGAGGAATTGAACATAAAACCAAGAATATTATGCTTCAGTTATCCAGGGCATTTGGTGAGACTACTTCTTGAATATTGTGTGCAGTTTTGGTCTCCTTATTTAAGGAAGGATATAAATGCATTAGAAGAGGTTTAGAGGAGGTTTACTAGATTGACACCTGAAATGAGTGGGTTGTCATATGAGGAAAGATAAGACAGACTGGGCTTGTTTCCACTGCAGTTTAGAAAAATGAGGGGTTTCTTGATTGAAGTGCATAAGGTTCTGAATGGTACTGACAAGGTGGACGTGGAAAGGATGTTTCCTGTCGTGGGTGAGTCCAGAACTAGGGGGCACTGTTTTGAAATTAGGGGTTTCCCTTTTCAGAAAGAGATGAGTAGCATTTTTTCTCTCAGAGGGTTGTGCGACTTCGGAATTTTCTGCCTCTGAAGGCGGTGGAGGCGGGGTCCTTGAATATTTTTAAGGCAGATGTAGATAGATTCTTGTTAGGCAAGGGAATCAAAGGTATTGAGGATGGATGGGAATGTGGAATTCAAAACACAAACAGATCAGCCATGATCTTATTGAGTGGCGGAGCAGGCTCGAGGGGCCGAATGGCCAACTCCTACTCCTATTTCATATCTTTGTTTGTTCATATAAGCAGTCAATCACAATGAAGTAACTACAAACACCAAACCAGGAAGGGTCATTGACCTGAAACATTGGCTGGGAACTTCCAGCACCTACTGCCCCACCCCCCAACACCACTGGCAGCAAAGCCGTTGAGCCATTGAAATCTCTGTTCACATCAGCAGGACTGGAGGATCCTGCTGGCTTCAGGGACTGGAAAATTCCAACCGTTAATTTTGTTTCTCTCCACAGTTCTATGAGCCGATTTTTTTTTATTATTCATTCAGGGGATGTGGGCTTTGCTGGCTGGGCAAACATTTATTGCTCATCCCTAGTCGCCCTCGAGAAGGTGGTGGTGAGCTGCCTTCTTGAACCGCTGCAGTTCATGTGGTGTAGATACACCCATCGTGCTGTTAGGGATAGAGTTCCAAGATTTTGACCCAGTGACAGTAAAGGAATGGTGATATATTTCCAAGTCAGGATGGTAAGTGACTTGGAGGGGAACTTCCAGGTGGTGATGTCCCCAACTATCTGCTGCCCTTGTCCTTCTAGATGGTAGTGGTCATGGGTTTGGAAGATGCTGTCAAAGGAGCCTTGATGAATTCCTGCAGTGCATCTTGTAGATGGTACACACTGTTGCTCCTGTGCATCGGTGGTGGAGGGAGTGAATGTTTGTGGATGTGGTGCCAATCAAGCGGGCTGCTTTGTCCTGCATGGTGTCAAGCCTCTTGAGTACTGTGGGAGCTGTAGTCGATCAGGCAAGTGGGGAGTATTCCATTACACTCCTGACTTGTGCCTTGTAGATGGTGGACAGGCTTTGGGGAGTCAGGAGGTGAGTTACTTGTCACAGGATTTCTAGGCTCTGACCTGCTCTTGCAGCCACAGTATTTATATGGCTAGTCCAGTTCAGTTTCTGATCAGTGGTAACACCCAGAATGTTGATAGTGGGGGATTCGGTGATGGTAATTTTCATTGAATGTCAAGGGGCAATGGTTAGTTTCTCTCTTGTTGGAGATGGCCATTGCCTGACACTTGTGTGGCATGAAGGTTACTTGCCATTTGTCAGCCCAAGCCTACATATTGTCTAGGTCTTGCTGCCTTTGGATATGGACTGCTTCAGTTTTTGAGGATTTATGAATGGTGCTGAACATTGTGCAATCATTAGCAAACATCCCCACTTCTGACCTTATGATGGAAGGATGGTCATTGATGAAGCAGCTGAAGATGAGTATTTCCAGTACTTTCTGTTTTTATTTTCAGATAGCAAGGTAGAAACATACACCTCAGAGGATTCTGCATTACAGATAGCTAGTGTGACATTTGGAGATGGGCACATCACATGTGAGCAGGAGCAGATGCTGGAATCAGGGACACTCCAAGCTGCACTCGTCCGCACATGGATGTCGAGCTTTGTGGGGGTTGTCAACAGAAAGAAAAATTGTACAGCAGCAACAGGACATAGGTGTGCTTCCATCAGCATTTCCAGAGGCAATGTGCACCCCTGGAGAGTAACGGAGTCCATCTTGAGCATTAGTGCCATGATGTCTCAGGCACTTGCACTAATGAATAGCTCCATTGAAAGAGTGACTAGTGAATAGAGAGTCAGATGTGGCAGGCCACCAAGAGCATGCTGGCTCACCACAATGGTTTGCACACTCTGGCAGCCAGTTTACGAGCAAAACATCACCTTGGTGACTTGGCACTTCACTGAAATGCAGCCAAGTGAGCCCCAGCTCTTGGCTGGCAAGGACATGTAGGTGGGCCAGGGAGAAAGGAGACATGGCAGAGAGACTCTTCTCAAGGCAATCCCACTTCTCATCCAATAGGATCCTGATCCCATCCCAACAGTACAGTTCCTTATTGTCCCAGTACTCATGCAAATGTCCCATGAAATGGAACCAAAAGGGTAAGTAAAAAATTGTTATACTTACATGAATGTACAGCCAGGGGTAGAAGTGCTCACTCCCTCCAGTTGCCTTATTCCTCCCCCAGGCCTAACCTGCTATTCTTGATCAGCATGCCAGCAGCTCAACTTGCTACCTTCACCTCCACAATTAACAAACTGCCTCTGGAATGGTAATTGATGCCTGCAGCTCACTGGTAACATACAAATGAAGTCAACTAGCCAATTTCCAGTAGGTATGATCCAATTCTAGGCTGTTGCCAGACCCAGCACCCACTTTAAATAGAGGCCACCCGCAGTTGAGCTGCAGCCAGCAGAATGCTAGCCGTGACGCCTAATGATGTATTTGCTGCCTAGTATATGCTAGTTTACATTTTAACCTCTCTTTTTTGGAAAGGGCAACAGCAACCCACAACCAGAAGTATGCAGGCAACGCAATTAAAATAGAAACCCAGTCAATGAGCCGGACCACTTTTCATGCCCCTGTGGTGGCCTCATAAAATAGGTGTTGGAACCTGTACATCATATAGATGAGGGGCCCATTGTCTGTCTAGATGACATCTCAGAAATTGACCAGTGATGAAGAGGGCAATCACTGGACCTGTCCTGTTTGTGGCAGCTATGGCTACCAATTAAAAGTAAGATTTTAATAAAAATCTTTCCAACCACAACTTGCACTTAAAGAGCACTTTTAAGATAGTAAAACATCTCAAGGCACTTCACAGGGCTAAAAAAAAAAACTTCCTGCGGAGCCTTCTGGCTCCCTCAACTCCACTGTAATTTTGTGTCCAATAAATTTCAAAAGCTCTGTTCTTCAGTCTGGTCCTTCGTTGTTGGACAAATTCCAAGTCAGAACACCAAGATCTGCTCGTAGCAGAAACTCATGACGTCTGCAAATTATTGGGAAAGCAAAACCAAACATGATATAAGGACATAGGACATAGGAAATAGGAACAGGAGTAGGCCATTCAGCACATTGAGCCTTCTCCGCCATTCCAAAAGATTGTGGCTGATAATCTACTTCTACGCTATTTTTCCGCACTATTCCCATGTCCCTTGATGTCATTGGTATACAGATATGTGACCACCAAGGCTCCATCTGTCCTCTGATGATAATCCTTCTCTAGGTATTGAGCTTATCCTTCACAAAGAGCAGTATAACACCAAACAACTTCAACTAAATGTAACAATTGCTGTACATGATATCGACCTGCTTTGGGCCCTTACCATTTATGGTACAGTCAATGGAAGATTGGTGTTGGAGCTGAATGGTGCAGTAGAACTCCTCTTCCATTAGTTAGCCAATACTTCTGTCTTCCCAGGCACATGTATCTATCTCAAAAATTACAGTCAGCAAAATCTTTAATAGTTGGGCTGATACCATTTGTAAAAATGATACATCAGTGGCACAAAATCAATCATTTCCAATGAGAAACCAGAGGAGCCATTAAACTGTTACTGGACATTTTTCTGACTATTTGCTGCACTATCTGATGTTCCCGAATTATTAAAAGCAATAAAGAGGAGCATTTATAGTGGATCTTAAAAAGCCATGGACCTGTGCAGCTGTATGAAACTGAATTTTATGTTAGTACATTTCACCAGCTCATAGATGCTATCAGTGTGAACAACTGAGATACTATAGTAGTTTGTTTCCTAAGGTAACAATGCTTAATGACGGGAATACTGAACCAGTTTGGAATTCTGATTAAATACAGTGAATTCAAAACATTGTGCCACACATGTCACAGAATTTCTGGTTTCTAACTGTGTGTTACTCTATGTAAGGAGAAAACATACATAGTAAAGTGTTTCTCCACCGGGAGAGAGGGGGAAAACCAGGGGGAAACTAATCCCAGATTCCTTTGCACATTTCTTCTTCATAATTTATTCTTTTCATAGGGTGTGGGTATCACTGGCAAGGCCAGCATTTATTGCCCATCCCTAATTGCCCTTGAGCTGAGTGTCTTGCTAGGCCATTTCAAAGGACGGTTAAAAGTCAACCACAGGGCTGCATGCCTGGAGTCACATGTAGGCCAGACTGGATGAGGATGGCAGATTTCCTTCTCTGAAGAACATTAGTGAACCAGATGGGTTTTTGCAACAATTGATGATAGTTTCATGGTGACCATTAATAGAACCAGCTTTCAATTCCATATTTATTAATTCAATTTAAATTCCACCAGCTGCCATGTTGGGATTTGAATGGAAGCCTCAACATTTCCTATCCATGACCTCAGAGCAATATTTGGGATTAGATCCTAACCACTTCCTGTGTTGTGCTTTGCCCATTGGACTAACATTATAAATACCATGGCTAAAAGAGCAGGTCAGTGGCTGGGAATTCTGCAACGAGTAACTCACCTCCTGACTCCCCAAAGCCTGTCCACCATCTACAAGGCACATGTCAGGAGTGTGATGGAATACTTCCCATTTGCCTGGATGTGTGCAGCTCCCACAACACTCAAGAAGCTTGACACCATCCAGGACTAGGCGGCCCACTTGAATGGCACCAGATCTACAAACATTCACTCCATCCACCACTGACGCACAGTAGCAGCAGTGTGTACCAGCTACAAGGTGCACTGCAGGAATTCACCAAGGCTCCTTAGACAGCACCTTCCAAACCCACACCCTCTGCCACCTAGAAGGACAAGGGCAGCAGATACATGGGAACACCATCACCTGGAAGTTCCCCTCCAAGTCACTCACCATCCTGACTTGGGACCATATCGCCGTTCCGTCACTGTTGCTGGGTCCAAATCTTGGAACTCCCTTCCTAACAGCACATGGACTGCAGCGGTTCAAGAAGGCAGCTCACCACCACCTCCTCAAGGGCAACAAAGGATGGGCTGCTGGTCCAGCCAGCGAGACCAATTTCCCATGATTGAATAAAAAGAATTCCCAGAGAGAATGGTGGAGTGGTGGGACAGCAGGGGAAGAGACTTTCATTTTAATTGAGGAACAAAAGCTGGAAGGCTGAGGTTCTTATTGAAAGACACCAGTATGATTAAAAAAAGAGGTGAGATAAATCAAGAAGGTGACACTGAGCCTGGGTTTTAAAAGTTTGAAAATTGTAGAAGAAAGTAGGACTTGGTGAAATCCTAGGAAGAGTAAATTGTCGTGGATGGCCCCAAATGTTCACAGGATCAGCTGCATGCCTGAAGTGACAGCATGGCAGATGATGACTGACAGGACTGAGAAATAAGTAATACTGGATCCACCTCCAAGATTTTCTGCAGGGAATGCAACTCACGTGTTCTGTTATGAAAGGAGCAGGTTGGGACCAGCAGATATTCCATCTCATTGCTAATACTAAACATAAGAACCAAAGCCCCATATTATGGCTAATTGCATTTCTGAGCAGTAAGAAAGGAATAAGTAATTAACATCCTCATTGAGCATATAACCTGAATGCTCAGACTTGCAAAATGTATTTTAACCTTTTCTGAGCATTTGTTGGTAAACTTGAGATGAAAAGAAGAGTGAGTATTTTTGATCAATGTGCTTTATGTTGAGTTGATTTAGGATACTGTCACATATCTTTTCCTGCATATCTAGAGGTATTATATACTTTCTAATGTCTTTTCCCTCCAAAACAATTTCAATGATGAGGAAACTCCAAGACATCTGTTTAATGCTCTTTATCCCTCTCATCGATGACATAACACAACCCTGATGCACAGTGCCAATGGGACTGCTACTGATAGGAACTCATGAACAAAGGACTCCTCAACAGGTCACGTGTGTCATCTTGACTGTATAGACATGAGATTGGAGAGGTTGTGCTGTAGGAGCTCCCTCTTCTTCTTATGCATTCCCTCAGGGTCGAAGATGACTTGCTTCCACACTAAAAATAGTTCTCAGGTGACTGATGAGTCCAAAGCGCAACAGTATCTGCTCCCGGTGAGGCAGATGGTGGTAAGGGGAATGGGTGGATGGGGTGCCTGGGTTGCCATGCACTCCTTTCTCTGTCGACACTTGGCTTTAGCTGCTAGGCCTTGGTGATGAGATTGAGGTGTTCAACTCCTTCCTGGATGATTTCCCTCTACTTCGATCTGCCTTGGGTCAGGGATTCCCAGATGCCGTTGGGGATGTTGCACTTTTCCTAGGAGGCTTTGAGGGTGTTCTTGAAGTGTTTCCTCTGCCCTCCTATGGCCAGGCATGAGGGCAGACCAGTTGCTGTGGACACTCTGCGTCTCTGGATCACTGGGAGTGGCCAGGTTGATGGTGAGGCGCTGGCTGAATAGGCTTTTTTATGAGCGTCCTTGAGTGCCTCAGTGTTGATTTTCGTACAGCATTGTTTCTGTTGCTGTCACTCATTTGGGATTATGCTGATGTTGATGACAGAGTGAATTAGGCGGTAGTCTGTCCAACAGTCATCAACTCCTGTCATGGCGCAGGCGATACACATATCCTTGCGGTCCCTCGCTCGGACAATGAGCTTGGAGCGAGGGTGTTACTATGAGGCCTTGTACTTGTTTCTCTGATGGAAAAAGACGTTGGTTACAATAAGACCATGTTCTAGGCATTTTGCCAGGAGCAGGGTGCCGTTGACATTGGATTTCCCTACCCCTTCTCTGCCGATTACATCTCCCCAGAGGTCTGTGTTCTTCCCAACTCTGGCATTGAAGTCACCAAGGTGGCCCGCTGGGACTCTGGCCAGGGATTGCTCGAGGCTGGAGAACAATTCCTCTTTGGACTCATCTGCAGCATCCAGTGTTGGGGCATACACGCTGGGTACTGTAGCGCATTGGTTCTGGACTAGGGTGAGCCAAAGGATCATGAGGCGTTCATTTATCCTGCAAGGGGTGTCTTTGAGATGGCCGTCTACTTTGGTTTTAATGGCGAAGCTAACCCCAAGGATGTTGTGATCTTCTACTGGTTTACCTTTCCAAAAGGTGTAACTGCCACCTTGTTCCTTGAGCTGGCCTTCCCCTGCCCACTGGGTCTCACTTAGGGTGGCGATGTTAATGTCGAAACGCTTGAGCTCCCGGGCAACGGTAGCAGTATGCCGTTCCGGTCTTTGGCTATTGGGGTTGTCCATGAGGGTCCTTACATTCAGGGTCCCGAACTTCATTTTAAGGGGGTGGAAGATGCCTGTGCGTGAGCTCTTTTAACATGGGGCGGCTGTTGCACACCAGCTATCACATGGGCTTCATGGAGCAAGGCCTTGGTCCAGTGGCAAGGGGGTCCAAGATGACTGGAGACCAGGCTCTGCGGTGTGGGCCTAGGACGTACAGGCACACATGCTCCTATTGTCCTCTTTTCTCCTTCCCACAAAGCCTCTCTCCCTTGGATTCATAAAGAGCAATGTAGCCTTGTGATCTCGCTGTTGGTCCGTGCTGTGCTGCTTGAGGCAGTAACCACCAGGTGGTGATTTCAGCCCCTGGGTCCTCACCTGTAGGAGCTCCTGGTCTTTGTTGACTTCTTCTCCAAAGTATATGAGAAAATGGGCCTTTCACTAAACACCCGGAAAACTAATGTCCTCTCTCAACCAGGTCCCACAGCAAAACACTTCCTCCATCGATTAAGATCAATGAGAGATCCTGGACAATATGGACCATTTTCCATATCTTGGGATCCTACTTTTGGCAAAGTCATAGACAAAGAAATTCATCATTGCCTCCAATGTGCCAGCTAAGCCTTCAGCCAATTGATGAAAAGAGTATTTGAGTATCAGGGTCTTAAACCTGAGACTAAGGTCATGGTTTACCAGGCAGAAGTGATCCCTGAGCTCTTAAATGCTTTGGAGACTTGGAAAACCTACAGCAGGAACCTCAAAGCACTGGAGAACTACCACCAGTGGTGCCTTTGTAAGATCCTCCAAATCCGATGGCAAGAAAGGTGGTCCAACAGCAACGTCCTCTTTCAAACCAATGTGCCCAGCTTTGAGGCGCTAATCACTCAAAACCAGATCTGTTGGTATGACACATCGCTCATATTCCTGATACAAGACTCCTGAAGCAACTGGTCTCATAACTTTGTCAGTGCAGGAGGCTCTCAAGATGACAGTGGAAACATGTTAAGGATGCCCTCAAAGCATCCCTGAAGAATTCAGACATCTTGCTAACTCATGGGAGCTCCTACCTGACCATTCGAGCACCACCAGCCCCATATATGGCCGAGTCTGCAAATCGCACATTGGACTTATCAGTCATTTCAGAGCCTATCTAATCAGAATGGAAGCAAGTCATCCTCGATACCGAGGGGCTGCCTAAGAAGATGTACATTTGCTTGCATTGTCAGAGTGCACATAGGGCATTTCTTAGTCTTACGTGTGCATATAAATAAAAGGTTGTCACCATAACTATGTCTGTGGCTAGTCAGTCATTTCAATTGGACAACACTGAACTAGATCAGGGAACGTCAGAGGATCTATTATGGGAGGCACAAATTCCTTTCCATAACAGTCATATTGCACTAAAGCACATGGGCCTGATCTCACCTCCTACACCATGACACATTCTCATTTGGAGTGCACTTTTCACTTATAGAAACAAGGAATGTAATCTCCCTATTTTTTGTTTTATGTAATAGCAACAATTTGAAATGTTACTAATGTTTGTTTGAACTTGATTGTTATCCTCAGCACCAGAAATCTGACTAATCAGATTTCAATTAATAAAAGGGTTCTGATGAAGTTAAGCAACATGAAATGTTGAGCTGAATTTTCCTGGACCTGTGGAAATAGGTTTGGATGTGGGGAGAGGCCAGGAATATAATGAAAAACTCTATCAGGATAGCTCCCCGACACCTTGCCACCTCTGGGGAATTTCCCAGGAGTGGGCTGGGAACAAAGCCAACAACCCACTTCATGGAATCAACTGCCAATTAAGAAAATTAAGGTGCCACTTAGTATTGTAATATGCCTTTAAGGTATAGCAGCAGGACATCACTAGAAAGCAAGTGTGTCATGTGATCTAGTTTTAATTTTACTTTGGCCAAAATAAATGAACCCACATCAGGTTTACCCAGTTTCTTATGAGTAATTGGTGCCTTTATATCATTATAAAAACACAACATTTATGTGCTAATTTTAGGAAACAATGGTAGTTTCCTGCCTTCTTAGCAGACTGCCGCTGAGTACAGAAGCTGGCAGCTTATCAGTAGCAGCCTCACAGCAGCTGGAGGCTCCTTGACCCAATGAAGAAGCTGTCAGGATGAAAGGCTGCACCCTCAGCCAAAATCACTCCTGTTTAGGGGATCCCTTCCACATCTCATACCAACACATCAATGCAAAAGACTGAAGCATCTGCATACATTTTCAGCCAGACGTGCCAAGTGGATGATCCATCTTGGCCTCCTCCTGAGGTTCCCAGCATCATAGATCTTCAACCAATCCGTTTCACTCCACATGAAATCAAGAACGGCTGAAGGCACTGCATTTGAAAAGGTTATGGGCGAAAACAACATTCTGGCAGTATTAGTGAAGACTTGTGATCCAGAACTAGCCTACCCTCATTCATCAGCAAAATGATGGAAGTTGTACTGACAGTGCTATCAAGCTGCACTTACTTAGCAATAGCACTCACTGATGCTCAATTTAGTTTCCACAAGGGCCATTCAGCTTCTGGCCTCATTACAGCTTTGGTCCAAACATGGACAGAAGAGCTGAACTCAAGAGGTGAGGTGAAAGTGACTGCCTTTGACATCAATGCAGCATTTGACTGAGTGTGGCATCAAGGAGCCCTAGCAAAACTGAAGTCAATGGGAATCAGGGGGAAAACTCTCCACTGGTTGGAGTCATACCTAGCACAAAGGAAGATAGTTTTGGTTGTTGGAGGTCAATAATCTCAGTCCTAGGACATTACTGCAGGGGTTCCTCAGGGCAGTGTCCGAAGCCGAGCCTTCTTCAGCTCCTTCATCAATGTCCTTCCCTCCATCATAAGGTCAGAAGTGCAGATGTTCGTTGATGATTGCAGTGTTCAGCATCATTTGTGACTCATCAGATACTGAAGCAGTCCATATCCATATGCAGCAAGACCTGGACAATATTCAGGCTTGGACTGTTAAGGGGCAAGTAACATTCATGCCACACAAGTGCCAGGCATTGACCATCTCCAACAAGAGAGAATCTAACCATGTGCTTTTGAAAATCAATGGATTACGATGGCTGAATCCCCCACTATAAATATCCTGGGGATTAGCATTGACCAGAAACTGAACTGGGCCAACCATATAAATACTGTGGCCATAACAGCAGGTCAGAGGCTGAGAACTCCATGGCGATTAACTCATCTCGTGACTTCCCAAAGCCTGTCCACCATCTAAAAAGCACGAGTCAGGAGTGTGATGGAATACTCTCCACTTGCCTGGGTGAAGGCAGCTCCAACAGCATTCAAGAAGCTTGACACCATCCAGGACAAAGCAACAAACTTGATTGACACCCCATCCACCACCTTTAACACTTAGTCCCTTTATCACTGATGCACAGTGGTAACAGTATACTGCTACAAGATACACTGCAGCAGCTCACAAAGGATCCTTCAACAGCACATTCCAAACCCACAACCTCTACCACCTGGAAGGACAAGGACAGCAGTTGCATGGGAACACCACCACCTGCAGGTTCCTCTTGAAGTCACACACCACCTTGATTGGAACTATATCACCATTCCTTCATTGTCACTGGATCAAATATTCTGGAACTCCCTTCCTAACAGCACTTGTGAGTATTTGTACACCACATGGACTGGATTGGTTGAAGAAGGTGGCTCACCACCACCTTCTCAGTGGCAATTAAGGGTGGGCAACAAATGCTGGCCTAGCCAGTGATCCGCACATCCTGTGAAATAATAACACTGACGGCTCTACCATTTGTGGATCTCTTGATTTGCAAATTTGAAGAAGATAACCAAGAGCCCTTCCATGTTGACCGGCCCTCGTGATTGTCTTTCTGCTTCAGCAGCACCCATTTCTCCCTGTGGGGCTGCTAGCCTTCCTTGGATTGGAACTCCAGCATCAGGAACACACCTAAAAAGAGAGCAAATGTGGAGGCAGCCAGTTAGTAGGCTGCCTCCTGGAAGACTGCGCCAGTTGGTGCCCTGTCATCATGTGAAGGCAAGGGACTCGCATTTTATCTTGTTGAGATCTGTTGCCCGGTGGAAAATTCAACCTGTTAACTCTGTTCCTTTCTCCCCAGATGCTGCCTGATCCGTAGAATGTTTTCTAGCTTTTTCTGTTTTTATTTCAGATTTCCAACATCCAATGTATTCTGCTTTTGTTCGACTAATAAAATTAATTCAGCGCCCTTTCAGTAGCTAAGCAGATATGTGCCTTGTCAAACATTGGTCAAGGTCTTTAATTTAGCTAATGCAGAATAGGAAATTGGACAGAGCAATGAATTTGGTTTTTATTTAAATAGCTTTCAGCATATCTGCATTACCACATTTGAAGAATCAACAACTACCATGAATGCAGAGATACTTCTTTTTATCTAACTCATCTCTACAGGCCATATCCATTTCATATCATGATCAAAAATACAAACACCATGCTAATTCTAAAAGAAATAATGCTCAAAATTCAAATGTATAGTGGAATGGCCTCAGAGGTCCAAAGTGGCATTTGGGCCATGCATGCACAATTCTGATGTGAATCGCACTGAATTACTGAGGGTGATAGCGTGTGTGTGAACATACATACGAACATACAGATTAGGAGCAGCAGGCCACTCAGCCCCTCGAGCCTGCTCCGCCATTCAAAAAGATCATGGCTGATCTGAATGTAACCTCAACCCCACAGTTCTGCCTACCCTCAATAATCTTTCACCCCCTTGTTAATCAAGAATCTATCTAGCTCTGCCTTAAAAATATCCACCAGAAGTGTGCAGAGTAAGCAGATTCTAGCATAAATCAGCGTATAGTATTGATTTGATTCTAGCAATGCCATTTTAGAGCTCAACACTTCAGCTAATGCAATCTCTTAGCTTTGGACATCTGATCACACGTTCAGTATAAGGAACAACACCCCCACCCCAGCCTCAGAAGGACAGCACTTCTGTACAAAAATGGTTCACCGACTTCCTATTTAGTTGCTAATTGATTTATTTTGGCTGTTGCTATTCTGGCTGGCTAACTGTGCATGTGTTTGGTGCTTTCTAGTGTTACAAATATAAAGTTTATAAGATTATGATGTTTTGGGACTGTTTAGCAGATCTTCCAGCCAGTGGCAATGCTGGGTGAATTGCTGCTGCCCGCAAATTTTTCTGCACCCCAACTACATTACCGACCCTGACTGCAGCAGGAATGGGCCAGCCCAGCTTCTCCAGGGCTAGTCCAGTGAGCGTGGAAGAAGATGGACAAAGGGAGGACATGCCCCCTTTATACAACACTAGTTGTCATATTCAGGTCAGTTTTTAAAGGTCTCAAGTCTTTCAATGAATGATTTGGTTAGTGAGTGGGTGGGTGAGTGGATGGGTGTGATTGAGTAAATGGGTGAGTGGGTGGGCGACTGGGAGAGTGAGTGGGTGTGTGGTTGGGTAGTGAGTAGTGGGTGAGTGAGTGGGTGGGTAAGTGAGTGAAGGGTGAGTGGGTGGATGGCTGAGTGGGCAGTTGGGTAATTGGGTAGGTGAGTGGGTGATTGAGTGAATGAGTGAGTGGTTGGGTAAGTGAGTGAGTGAATGAGTGGGTGGGTGAGTGAGCAGGTGAGTGAGCAGGTGAAAGAGTGGGTGAAAGAGTGGGTGAGATAAATGAGTTGATGTACCAGTGGCTTGAGAATCTTGGGCCTCATCAAAATAAATGTAAGAAACAAAAAACTGGGAGTGGTTGGGTGATTGGGTGAGTGAGTGGGTGATTGAGTGAGTGGTTGGGTAAGTGAGTGAGTGAATAGGTAGGTGAGCAGGTGGGTGAATGGGTGAGTGAGCAGGCGGGCATGTGCATGACTGGGTGGATAAGTGAGTTGATGTACCAGAGGCTTGAGAATTTTGGGCCTCATCAAAATAAATGTTGAAACTAAAAACCTGGGCCTGGAGTGACGCAAAACAAAGTGTTGACTCACTATCGCCATTTTATTACTCTTGCAAAGTCTGGGAATTAATTCCCTATTTGTCACCAGGGGATTTCTTAAAGAAAAATTTTATAAATCTCTACTCCATCCTAAGTTCACCCCACCCTGTAGCATCCAATTTAAAATCTAGCAGAAGGTGGTCACACTGTGGAACTAAAATTTCTCTGGGGATGAGGATTCGCAGTCATCTACTGTAACTTCGTCAAAAAAAATCCAATGAAGTCCTAGGGAAACAGCATAAAGAGCTTTTACATAAAGGGTCTTTACAGAACCCTGATCTTAAGTGCTTTTAGAAATTATTTCTGTTGGGATTTTGCTGCCACACTTTTTTTTGCTGTCAAATATTTTGTTTACTAGTTAGATTTTTCCACTTAATTTGTTTGTTTCTCTCACATGTCAAACAACAATTAGATTATTTTTTAAAATACTATTTGCACATTTATTTAGTACACATGTAAAGTAACATCACATGGATCCTGAGGATAGGTTGTAAATCCACAGTATATAACACAATTGTATGACAGTGCCAGAGAAGTCAGAATGGTAAGATTGTATTAGCTTCAGAGTTGAATTGTTTTATAAATATAGTGATTTCTTTGTAGTACCTTCCTAACGTAATTTAACTGCTCTGTGATTAATTATCCTTAGAGGCTCAGCTTTGGGCCACCAAATTCATCATTGCTACAGTCACTCTGCTTACTGCATGCATGTGTAATGAAAGAAAGACAAAATCTACATTTATACAGCATCTTTCATGATGTCTCAAATTGCTTTATAGCCAATTAAATACTTGTGGGTTGTAGTCACTGGTATAATGTAGGCAATGTTATCAAACTGGGGAGCAGGCTCAAGGGACTGAATGGTATACTCTTGCTCCGAATGCATATTTTTGTATGTCATTCTGGATGGATGAGATGAACTGTGCTAGATGGCCTTTGTCATTCATGTGAATCTTGTGAACCGAGGGTGGAATCTTGGCTGGAATTCTATTTAATTTGTTGCTAATGAAAGTTTACTGTGTGCAGGCTTTGTAGGGTCAATTAGCCAGGACAGGAGTGCATAATTGGCTCATAGTGAATCAGTAACCCGTTTTACACTGCACATGATTCTCAAGAGTTTTTTCCATTGATTTCATTCTTGTTCTTTGTCGACTTATCCATTATCCCCCTCTATCTTGGTGCTTTTTGTAGGCTTTTTGAGGTATTGCGATGGCGTGATTATGTTGTGTTGCACAGTAGACATTGAAAATTTATTGTCATGAGAAGAAGCAAGCAGCAGAGTCTTCAAACTTGCTAATCACGAAAACACAGATACAATTGTGAACCATTCAGTCTTTGTTCTCTGGACTCTTAAAAGTTGTGCCACACATACACAACTGAGGGCTCCAATGCTTTTCACTCACAGTGAAGACCTATGTTGTTTAATTGTTCCACTTTTTTGCTCAGGAGTCATTTGATCTTTTTACTCTGTGAGATTACTGATAAAATAGAATCCAATTACACCCCATGTATGAAACCATTATACTGAATAATATGATGCATTCAGATAACTGACTGCAGAAGGAGGTTCCACAAATATCCCCATCCTCAATGATGGAGAAGCCAAGCACATCAGTGCAAAAGATAAGGCTGAAGCATTTGCCATAATCTTTAGCCAGAAGTGCCAAGTGGATGATCCATCTTGACCTCCTCCAGAGGTCCCCAGCATCACAGATGCCAGTCTTCAGCCAATTCAATTCGCTCCATGTGATATCAAGAAACGGCTGAAGGCATTGGAAACTGCAAAGGTTTTGGGCCCTGACAATTTTCCGGCAGTAGTACTGAAGACTTGTGCTTCAGAACTTGTCGCGCCCCTAGCCAAGTTGTTCCAGAACAGCTACAACACTGGCTATCTATCCGGCTATGTGGAAAATTGCCCAGGTATGACCTATACACAAAAAGCAAAACAAATCCAACCCGGCCAATTACTGCCCCATCAGCCTACTCTCGATCATCAGTAAAGTAATGATCAATAGAGCTATCAAGCGGCACTTGCTTGCAATAACCTGCTCACTGATGCCCAGATTGGATTCCGCCAGGGCCACTCAGCTCCTGACCTCATGACATCCTTGGTTCAAACATGGACAAAAGAGCTGAATTCCCGAGGTGAAGTGAGAGATATCAAGGCCACATTTGACTAAGTGTGGCATCAAGGAGCCCTAGCAAAACTGGAGTTAATGGCAATCAGGAGGAATACTCTCCCCTGGTGGGAGTCACATCTAGCACAAAGAAAAATGGTTTTGGTTGTTGGAGGTCAGTCATCTCAGTTTCAGGACATCACTGCAGGAATTCCTCAGGGTAGTGTCCTAGGCCCAGCCATCTTCAGTTGCTTCATCAATGATCTTCCTTCCATCATAAGGTCAGTCGCTGATGATTGCACAATGTTCAGCACCATTCGCAACTCCTCAGATACTGAAGCAGTCCATGTCCAAATGCAGCAAGACATGGACAATATCCCGGCTTGGGCTGACAAGTGGGGAGCAACATTTGCACCACACAAGTGACAGGCAATAACCATCTCCAACAAGAGAGAATGTAACCTTTGCCGCTTGACCACTCATTGATTACCAACACTGAATCTCCCACTATCAACATCCTGGGGGGTTAACATTGACGAGAAGCTGAACTAGACTAGCCATATAAATAATGTGGCTACAAGAGCAGGTCAGAGGCTGGGAATCCTGCGACGAGTAACTCAGCTCCTGACTCCCCTAAGCCTGTCCACTATCTACAAGGCACAAATCAGGAGTGTGATGGAATACTCTCCCCTTGCCTGGATGAGTGCAGCTCCCACAACACTCAAGAAGCTCAACACCATCCAGGACAAAGCAGCCCGCTTGATTGGCACCACATCCGCAAACATTCACTCTCTCCACACAAAGTAGCAGCAGTGTGTATCAACTGCAAGATGCACTGCAGGAACTCACCAAGGCTCCTTAGACAGCACCTTCCAAACCCACAACCACAACCATCTAGATGGACAAGGGCAGCAGATAGACGGGAACACCACCACCTGGAAGTCCCACTCCAAGTCACTTATCACCCTGACTTGGGAATATATCGCTGCTCCATCATTGCCACTGGGTCAAAATCCTGGAACTCCCTTCCGAACAGCACTGTGGGTACACCTACACCACAGGGAGGGACTGCAGCGATTCATGAAGGTAGCTCACCACCACCTTCTCAAGGGCAACTAGGGATGGGCAATAAATGCTGGCCCAGCCAGTGAGGCCCACATCCTGTGAATGAAGAAAGAAAAATAAAGTTTTCTCCTCCTGCAGAATGGAAATGATCCTGTACAGTTCACCTGGGTTGCAAGTATTGAATCTTTTTCCACATATGAGCTTATTGTCACACTTTCCATATGATGCAATGTGCAGAACACTTTAATGAGGGCTGAGGCAGTCACTGAAATCAGTGTTATCCTCGGCACAGTGTGACAAATAAATAATAATGGGATATTTTCCTGTCACATTAACAACATCGTACAATATTGATAAAGTAAAATTTGTACAGTCTGGTTTGTTTTATAGTCACAGTAGGATCACCTATAGAGCACACACAAACTAACACTGCATTATATTGTTGGTGCTCTTCATATTAATAACCCATGCTGCATATATATCAGATAATATTTGTAACCAGATGCCAACAATGGGTGTATTCATTTTACCAGGACCTTTCTGTGATTGTTTGGTGAATTGCTTGCTGAATCTTCAAAGGGGAAAAAATATGTATGATTGAGGGGGAAGGTTAAAGTGGAGAGTGGGGAATATGGGGCCCAGAAACAGGAGAAGTACTAGGACCTATGATTTCTCTCCCTGGTCCTGCAAACATGCCACTGGCTTTATCTCTACACCTCAAACCACAATCAGGAAATCAAAACTTTGGCTCCCACGTAATTCAGTCACACCGCATAACACATTTCCCACTCTTACAGGCTCCATCAAATCCCCACTCCCACAGAGACTATAGAAACTGGGATTGCTGTGCTTGGAGCAGAGATGTTTAAGTGAAGATTTGACTGAATTGTGCAAAATCATTCAGTGTTTTAATGGATTAAATGAGGAGAAATTGCTTCCTGTCGCAGAAGAATAGGCAACTGGGTGACAAGGATTTCAGGTAATTGATAAAAGAACCAGAGTTGACATAGGGAAGCAATTATTACATCATGAGTTGTTATGGTCTGGAATACACTGCCTGAAAGAGTGATGGAAGCAGATTCGATAATAACTTTCAAAAGGAAATTGGGTAAATACTTGAAGGGAAGAAAGTAGCAGGAAAGGGGTACCAATTGGTTATTGCTTCCAAAGCGATGGCATAGGTATGATGGGCTGAATAGCCTCCCTTGGTGCTGTATCTTTCTGCCATTCTAAGTGTTATTACTACGCCAATCTCATGCACCTCCCAGCAATGGTTTCAAGGGGCAGGGGCTCATTTGCTCCCTGAGCAGCAAATACTGTGCACTGCTGTGGGAACAAGGAGTAAGGTAGGTGTTCTATACTTAAAACACTATCCCAGGATATGAAACATGAAGAGAATATTGTATAAAACGCCTTTACCACTGAGCGTTTCCCTTTGCAGTAATTGGGCAGTAAAATTAGCAACAATCTGAATATACTTCCTAATGGTTGGAACAGTGAGTATCTTCCAACTGATTAACATAAAAATACAGAAGCTGAATGTTGACTGGAGGAACCACACAAATATGAAATCCTTATTTTAATCAATTAAATGCACGAACTTTGGATAATTATCAAGGCTAAGAGTTATGTGGATAGTACATTTAAAGAGATGGTGACACTGCAGCTAAGAAGTACACAGGCAGAGGGGGAATGGGTGACCACCAGAGCATCTAAGAGAAACAGGCAGGTAGTGCAGGAATCCGCCAAGGCTATCATGCTTTCTAACTGTTTTTCCATTTTGGAAACTGATGAGCGAGATGGTTCCTCAGAGGACTGTAGCAAGAGCCAAGTCCATGGCACCACAGGTGGCTCAGCTGCACAGGAGGAGTGGGGGAAGAGTGGAAGTGCTGTCGTGGTAAGGGATACCATAGTTAGAGAAGCAGACTGGTGTTTCTGCAGCCGTAGATGTGACTCAAGAATGCTATGTTGCCTCCTTGGTGCCAGGATCAAGGATGTCACATGGCAGCTGCAGGACATTCTTTTGGGGGAAGGGTGAACAGCCAGAGGTCATGGTCCACATT
This sequence comes from Carcharodon carcharias, assembly GCF_017639515.1. Taxonomy (NCBI): domain Eukaryota; kingdom Metazoa; phylum Chordata; class Chondrichthyes; order Lamniformes; family Lamnidae; genus Carcharodon; species Carcharodon carcharias. Next base: position 63,735,869 of record NC_054469.1, read on the forward strand.
GGGACCAATGACATGGGCAGGAAAAGGGACGAGGTCCTGAAAGCAGATTTTAGGGAATTAGGAAGGAAATTGAAAAGCAGGATGTCAGGGGCAGTAATCTCAGGATTACTCCCAGTGCCACGTGCTAGTGAGCATAGTAGGAAGATTGAGGAGTTCAACACATGGCTGGAGAAATGGAGTAAGAGGTTGAGCTTTAGATTTCTGAGGCATTGGGATCGGTTCAGGGGTGGGTGGGACCTGTACAAGGAGGACAGTTTACACTTTGTCCTCAGAGGGATGTTTTCTGAGTCTGTTGGGAAGGGTTTAAACTAGATAGGCAGGGGGGTGAGAACCTGAGGGAAAATTCAGAGAGGAGAGGAGAGGAGAAAAACTGGCAGTGGGAAGTAGAGAAGTATTAACTGATCAGAAGAATATGTCAGAGGATAATATCAAGGTAAATAGAATACTTGTTGGGTTTGATAGAGCTAGATCAGGCTATAGAAAGTCATTAGATGGGGTCAGAGCAAGGGGGAAAGTTAAAAAACTTAAATCAGGGTTAACGTGCATGTAAGTGAATGAACAAAGTGTGGTTAATAAGATTGGCAAACTATAGACACAGGTTGACAAATAGAACTATGGTATTATTGCTATAGCAGAGACCTGGATCAAAGAAGGGCAGGACTGGGCATTAAATAACCCTGGGTACAAGGTATTTAGGAGAGACAGGAAAGGAAGAAAAGGTGGGGTGAGAGGCAATATTGATGGCAAAGGTGGTATTACAGTACTGGAGAGAGAGGATGTTCCAGAGGGGTCAAAGATGAAATCTCTGTGGCTAGAGGTAAAGAATGAAAAAGGTGCAATAACATGATCAGTGTAATATATAGACCACCAACTAGTGGAAGGGATGCAGAGAAGCAAATTTGCAAAGAAATTACAGAGAGATGAAAGAATTATAGAATAATTATAATGGGGGGACTTCAATTATCCAAATATATACTGGGATAGGAATAGTGCAAAGGGTCAAGCAGGGGGAGAGTCCTTGGAGTGTGTTCAAGATCATTTTCTGCAGCAGTATGTTTCTGATCCAGCAAGAGGCCAGGCACTGTTGGACCTGGTTCTGGGGAATGAGTTGGCCCAAGTGGATCAAATAACAGTAGGAGAACCTCTAGGGGACAGTTACCATTGTATCAAGGTTTAGGTTGGCCATGGAGAAGGACAAGGAGCAATCCAGAGCAGGGATAATTAATTGGGAGAAAGCCAACTTCGATGGGATGAGAATGCATCTAAGTTGAGTGAGTTGGAATCAAATGTTGGCGGAAAAGTCGGTGGCTAAACAATGGGCTCCCTTCAAAGTGATAGAATTGCAGACAATGTCAAAGTATATTCCCTTCAAGAACAGGACAAATAAATCTAGAACACCCTGGGTGATGGGAGCGATAGCAGTGAAGATGAAAAGGAAGAAGCACGCATATGTCAGATAGAATGGAGAGTCAGGCTAAATATAGAAGGACCAGAGAAGAAGTGAAAAAACTGATCAGAAAAGCAAGGAGGGAGCATGAAAAGAGACTGGCAGCTAACATAAAAGGGAATCCCAAGGTCTTCTTTAAGCATGTAAATAATAAAATGGTGGTAAAAGAAAGAGTAGGGCCAATTAAGGATAAGAAAGGAGACTTGCATGTGGAGGCAGGAGAGGTAGTGGAAGTATTAAATGATACTATGCAACTGTCTTTACAAAGGAAAGGGATGTTACCCAAGCTGGAGTGAGAGAGGAGGTAACTGGTATACTCAAGAAATTTATAATTGAAAAGGAGGAGGTATTAGAAAGCTATCTTTACTTAAAACTTATAAAATACTAGGACTGGATGAGATGTATCCAAGGATACTGAGGGAGGTAAGAGTGGAAGTTTCAGAGGCACTGGTGATAATTTTCCAGTCTTTCTTAGACACAACAGAGGGTGGTAGTGAGAAGCGACTGAAGTATTCTGGGAGAAGTCAGCACAGTCACAGCAACTCAGAAGGGGATCGAGGAGAAGGACCCTTGCCCTCAACAGGAGAAAGAGCATCCAACAGAGGGCGGTAGTAAGAAGTGACTGACGCATTCTGGAAGAAGTCAGCGCAGTCACCGCAACTCAGAAGGGGATTGAGGAGGACCCACTGTCAAAGAATGGAATAGCCCCAAACATTACATTGCTGTAGTGTTTCCATCCCTCCCTCCTCCTCAAACCAAAAAAAGAGAGAGGGAGAGGCAGTAACTTCAGGAGTGCACCAGACCTGCGAGGGACACTCTTCTGAAAGTGAATTTTTAAAAAGCAGCTGATTGGTGAGGAAATCCTGGTGAGTTTTTTTTTCAATCTATTAAAGTAATTCATTGCTTAATAATGAGGTAGGAGCTGAAAAAAAGTATAGAGTAGTACTGTACAAGTATAATTAGTCAAGAAACAAGGTCAGAATTACCTGGAAAAACTCAGCAGGTCTGGCAGCATTGGCGGAGAAGGAAAGAGTTGACGTTTCGAGTCCTCTTTTCGTCAACTCTTTTCTTCTCCACCGATGCTGCCAGACCTGCTGAGTTTTTCCAGGTAATTCTGTTTTTGTTTTTGTTTTGGATTTCCAGCATCCGCAGTTTTTTTGTTTTTATCTCCAAGAAACAAGGTTCCTAGCTAACATAAATAAGGCCCTGAGCTAGCGTTTTTTTTAAGGGAGTAACTAGCTTAATCAAGAGGAACGTCATGGCAGGAGAACTCAGACCCGTGATATGCTCCTCCTGCAGGATGTGGGAAATGAGGGATGTTTCCAGCATCCCTGGTGACCATGTGTGCAGAAGGTGTGTCCAAATGCAGCTCCTAGCTAACCGGATTTCAGAGCTGGAGCTACGGGTGGACTCATTGTGGAGTATTCACGATGCTGAGCAAATCGTAGATAGCACGTTTAGTGAGGTGGTCATACCACAGGTGAAGATTCCACAGGCAGAAAGGGAATGGGTGACCATCAGGAACAGTAAAATACTCAGGAAGGTAGTGCAGGAGTCCCCTGTAGTCATCCCCCTCTCTAACAGATGTATTTTGGATACTGTTGGGGGTGGTGGCCTCTCAGGGGAAAGCAGCAACAGCCAAGTTCACGACACCATGGAGGCTCAGAGGGGTGGGAGAAAAACAAGCAGCAGGGCTATAGTGCAGGGGATTTAATAGTTAGGGGCACAGACAGACGCTTCTGTGGCCACAAACGCGAATCAAGGATGGTATGTTGCCTCCCTGGTGCCAGGGTCCAGGATGCCACAGAGCAGCTGCAGGACATTCTGGGCAGGAAAGGTAAGCAGCCAATGGTCGTGGTGCACATTGGTACCAACGAAATAGATAAACTAAGGGATGAGGGCCTGCAAGCTCAGTACAGGAAGTTAGGAGATAAATTAAAATGCAGGACCTCAAATGTAATATTCTCAAGATTACTCCCAGTTCCACGTGCTAGTGAGAGCAAGAATATGAGGAAAGACCAAATGAACACATGGCTGGAGAGATGGTGTAGCCAGGAGCGATTCAGATTCTTGAGGCACTGGGACCGGTTCCGGGGAAGGCGGGACCTGTACAAACCAGACGGGCTGCACCCAGGCAGAGCTGGAATCAGTGTCCCTGCGGGGGCTTTTGCTAGTTCTGTTGGGGAATATTTAAACTACTGTGGCAGGGGGATGGATCCCAGGAGTAGGATCAGATAGGTCAGATTCAGATCAGAATAATGGAGGTAGAACATTAGCTAGGGACGTTGTGATAGACATGGAGTTACAGTTACAGAGCAGCAAGGTTTAAAAAGTGTCCAGCAAGGGAAATTGACAGGGTTAAACAGTTTATACTTCAGTGCAAGGAGTATTACAAAGAAGGTAGATGAGTTAAGGGCACAAGTGCACATGGCAGCAGGATGTCACTGCTATAACAGAGACCTGGCTAAAGGAGGGACAAAACTGGCAGCTTAATATCCCTGGTTATAGAATCTTCAGGCACGATAGAGTAGGAGATAAAAAAGGAGGGGAGTAGCACTAATGGTTAAAGAATCAATTCCAGTTGTGAGAAGGGATGATATACCAAATGGGCCAAGAAACGAGGCTTTATGGATTGAGCTTAGAAATAAAAAAGGGGCAGTCACACTACTGGGAGTATACTTCAGACCTCCAAATAGTGAAAGGGAGATAGAAGAACAAATATGTAGGCAAATTTCTGCTTGTAAGAACACGAGGGCAATAATAATAAGAGACTTCAACTATCCTAATATCAACTGGGATTCAAACAGTATAAGGGGCACTGAGGGAGAAAATTTCATGCAGCGTGTTCAGGAAAATTTTTCAACCAATTAGTGACAAACTCAAGGAGAGGAGATGCAATTCTAGACCTAGTCTTGGGGAACAAAGAAGAGCAAGTGGGTGAAGTGACAGTTGGTGATCGGGACAGTGATCACAATTCAGTTAGATTTAGCATTACCATGGAAATGGTCAGAGATAAGGCAGGAGTAAAAGTCTTGAACTGGGGGAAGGCAAATATTGCAGAAATGAGAAGGGACTTGGCTGAGGTGGACTGGACAGCATCGCTGGAGGATAAAACAGTGGAAGACCAGTGGGAAGCACTAAAAAGTGAGATCCTAATTGTACAAAGTAGACATGCCCCTACAAAAATAAGAGTGGTACTGCCAAATCTAGACCTCCTTGGTTGTCTAGAGGAATACAGGGGAAGATCATACAGAAAAAGAGAGCGTACGATAGGCACAAAGAACTAAGCACAGCAGATAGCCTAGATGAATATAGGAAGTACAGGGACAAAGTAAAAAAGGAAATAAGGAAATCAAAGAAAGGGCATGAAGAAAGATTAGCAAGTAAAGTTAAAGATAACCTAAAGATGTTTTACCAATACATTAATGCTAAAAGTTTAGTTATGGAAAAAGTGGGACCTATCAGAGATGAAGATGGAAACTTGTGTGTAGATGCAGAGGCTGTGGGAAGGGTTTTGAATGAATATTTTGTCTCCGTGTTTACAAAGGAAAGGGAGGGTGTAGATATAGTAGTCTAGGAGGATATTGGACGGGATAGTCAAAAAGAGAGAGGAAGTAGTCCAAGGGTTGAAATCCTTGAAAGTTGATAAGTCACCAGGGCCAGAAGGATTGTTTCCGAAGCTGCTGAAGGAAGTCAGGGACGAGATAGCAGATGCTCTGAGGATGATTTTCCAATCTTCACTAGATACACGGGAGGTACCGGAGGACTGGAGAAATGCACATGTGGTTCCATTGTTTAAAAAAGAATCAAAAGAAATGCCAAACAATTATAGGCCAGTTAGTCTTACATCGGTGGTGAGCAAATTAGTGGAATCAATCCTGAGAGATAGGATTAACTTTCTTGTGGAAAGGCATGGACTAGTCAGGGATGGTCAGCATGGATTTGTTAAAGGAAGGTCTTGCCTCACAAATTTGATTGAATTCTTTGAGGAAGTGACAAGAAGGGTTGATGAAGGTAGTGCAGTGGATGTTGTGTACATGGATTTTAGCAAGGCATTTGACAAGGTTCCACATGGCAGATTGGTCAGGAAAGTAAAAGCCCATGGGATTCAGGGTAATGTGGCAAACTGGATAAAAGGTTGACTTTGTAACAGGAAACAAGGAGTAATGGTTGATGGATGCCCTTGCGAATGGAAAGTAGTCTCAAGTGTTCCACAGGGCTCGGTGTTGGGACCCTTGCTGTTTGTGTTAAAAATTAACGATTTGGACGTGAACGTGGGGGGCACGATTGGGAAATTTGCAGATGACGCAAAGATTGGCCGAGTAGTGGATAGTGTAGAGGATAGCCATAATCTCCAAAATGATATAGATGGGTTGGTGGAGTGGGCAGTAAAGTGGCAGATGGATTTTAACATCGAGAAGTGTGAGGTCATACATTTAGGGAGGTCAAACAGTTATAGGGATTACACAATAAATGGGAATATACTAAGAGGGGTAGATGAAGTGAGAGGTCTTGGCGTACAAGTACACAGGTCCCTGAAGGCAGCAGTTCAAGTAGACAAGGTTGTAAAGGAGGCATATGGAATGCTTTCCTTCATTGATAGAGGTATAGAATATAAAAGTAAGGATATAATGTTGGAATTGTATAAAACACTGGTGAGGCCACAACTGGAGTATTGTGTGCAGTTCTGGTCACCACATTACAGGAAGGATGTAATAGCTCTGGAGAGAGTGCAGAGGAGGTTTACAAGAATGTTGCCAGGGTTAGAAATGTGTAGCTACGAGGAGAGATTGGATAGGTTGGGATTGTTTTCCTTAGAACAAAGAAGGCTGAGAGGTGACTTGATTGAGGTGTACAAAATTATGAAGAGAATAGATAGAGTGGACAGGATAAAATTGTTTCCCTTGGTGGAGAATTCTAGAACCCAGGGACATAGATTCAAGATAAGTGGCAGAAGGTGTAGGGGGGGACATGAGGAAGAACTTTTTTTACACAGAGCATAGTGGGTGTCTGGAATTCGCTGCCCAAGTTGGCAGTAGAGTCAGAAACTCTAAATTCTTTTAAAAAGTACCTGGATCTGCACTTTAAGTGCTGTAAGCTGCAGGGCTATGGGCCAGGTGCAGGAAGGTGGGATTAGAAAGGGCACCTGGGTGTCCTCGGGCTGGCGCGGACAAGATGAGCCGAATGGCCTCCTTCTGTGCTGTAACTTTTCTATGGATCTATGGGTCTACAGGGGTGGTGCTGGAGGAGTGGAAAATTGAGAATGTTACACCCTTGCTCAAAAGGGGTGAAAGGATAATGCCAGCAACTACAGACCAGTCAGTTTGACTTCAGTGGTAGGGAAATTTCTATATTTTGGGATAAAATCAATAATCACTTAGACATTAAGGAAAGCCAGCACTGATTCGTTAAGGGAAAATCATGTTTCACTAACGTGGAGTTTTTTTGAGGAGGTAACAAAAAGGTTGATAAGGGCAATGCTGTTGATGTGATGTATATGGATTTTCAAAAGACATTTGATACAGTGCCACACAACAGACTTGTGAGCAAAATTCTAGCTCATGGAATAAAAGGAAAAGTAGGCACTTGGATAAGAAATCGGCTGAGTGACAGGAAACAGAAGGTAGTGATAAATGGTTATCTTTCAGATTGGAGGAAGGTCTGTAGGGGAGTTCCCCAGGGGTCAGTGTTGGGCCCTTGCTCTTCTTGATACGTATTAATGACCTAGACTGCAGTGTGAAAAGAAGAAGAAGAAGAAAAGTACAGCACAGGAACAGGCCCTTCGGCCCTCCAAGCCTGCGCCGATCATATTGCCCGTCAACTAAAACATTTTTGCACTTCCGGGATCCGTATCCCTCTATTCCCATCCTATTCATATATTTGTTAAGCTGCCTCTTAAACACCACTATCGTACCTGCTTCCACCACCTCCTCTGGCAGCGAATTCCAGACACTCACTACCCTCTGCATAAAAGACTTGCCCCGCACATCACCTTTATAGTTTTCTCCTCTCACCTTAAATCTGTCCCCTAGTAATTGACTCTTCCACCCTGGGAAAAAGCTTCTGACTGTCTACTCTGTCCATGCCACTCATAATTTTGTAAACTTCTATCAAGTCGCCCCTCAATCTCCATCCATTGTGAGAACAATCCAAGTTTCTCCAACCTCTCCTCATAGTTAATAACCCCCAGACCAGGTAGCATCTTGGTAAACCTCCTCTGCACTCTCTCCAATGCTTCCATATCCTTCTGGTAATGTGGTGACCAGAATTGCACGCAATATTCTAAGTGTGGCCTAACCAAGGTTCTTTACAGCTGCAGCATGACTTCCCAGCTTTTATACTCAATACCCCTGCCAATGAAGGCAAGCAGGCCATATGCCTTCCTGACTAAAACAAAAACAGAATTACCTGGAAAAACTCAGCAGGTCTGGCAGCATCGGCGGAGAAGAAAAGAGTTGACGTCTCGAGTCCTCATGACCCTTCGACAGAACTTGTTTTGGATTTTCAGCATCCGCAGTTTTTTTGTTTTTATGCCTTCCTGACTACCTTATCCACCTGCGTTGCCACTTTCAGTGACCTGTACACCCAGATCCCTCTGCCCATCGATGCACTTAAGGGTTCTGCCATTTTCTGTGTAATTCCTGCCTGTATTAGACCTTCCAAAATGCATTACCTCACATTTGTCCGGATTAAACTCCATCTGCCATTTCTCCGCCCAAGTCTCCAACCAATCCACATCCCGTTGTATCCTTTGACAATCCTCTTCACTATCTGCAACTCCTCCAACTTTGGTGTCATCTGCAAACTTACTAATTAGCCCAGTTACATTTTCCTCCAAATCATTTATGTATACCACAAACAACAAAGGTCCCAGCACTGATCCCTGCGGAACACCACTAGACACAGCTCTCCATTCAGAAAAGCACCCTTCCACTGCTACCCTCTGTCTTCTATGACCAAGCCAATTCTGTATCCATCCTGCCAGCTCACCTCTGATCCCATGCGACTTTACCTTCTGTACCAGTCTGCCATGAGGGACCTTGTCAAAGGCCTTACTGAAATCAACGTATATAACATCCACTGCCCTTCCATTGTCGATCATCTTCGTCACTTCCTCGAAAAACTTGATCAAGTTAGTGAGACACGACCTCCCCTTCACAAAACTATGCTGCCCCTCACTAATACGCCCATTTGCTTCCAAATGGTAGTAAATCCTGTCACGAAGAATCTTCTCCAATAATTTCCCTACCACTGACGTAAGGGTCACCGACCTGTAATTTCCTGGATTATCGCTGCTACCCTTCTTAAAGAATGGAACAACATTGGCCATTCTCCAGTCGTCTGGGACCTCACCTGTAGCCAGTGAGGATACAAAGATTTCTGTCAAGGCCCTAGCAATCTCCTCCCTTGCCTCCCTCAGTACTCTGGGGTAGATCTCATCTGGCCCTGGGGGCTTATCCACCTTAATATTCTTCAAGATGCCTAATACCTCCTCTTTTTTGATCTCAACATGATCCAGGCTATATACACACTCTTCCCTTGACAAATTGACTGCTAAGTCCTTCTCTTTGGTGAATACTGATGAGAAGTATTCATTCAGTATCTCTCCCATTTCTTCTGGCTCCACGCACAGATTCCCACCTCTGTCCCTGAGTGGGCCCTCCCTTTCCCTGGCTACCCTCTTGCCCTTTACATCCTGTAAGGAGGTCATGTAAACCTTGTATAAAACACTGGTTAGGCCTCATCTGGAGTACTGCTTCCAGTTCTGGGTGCCATGTTTGAGGAAGGATGTGAAGGCATTGGAGAGAGTATAGAGGAGATTCATAAGAATGATTCCCAGGATAAATAACTGTAACTATGAGGATAGATTGGAGAGGTTGGGTCTGTTTTCCTTGGAAAAAGAAGGCTGAGAGAAAATTGATAGAGGTATTCAAGATCCTGAGGGATATGGACAGGGTAAATAGTGAGAAACTGTTCCCTCTCAAGAGTACATCAAAAATAGAGAGCAGAGATTCAAAATGATGGGCAAAAGGAGTAGAAGTGATATGAGGAAAAACATTTTCACCCAGAGGGTGGTTGGAGTCTGGAACGAATTTCCTGAAAGGGCGGTGGAGGCAGGTTCGATCGAGGTATTCAAAAGGGAATGCGATTGCTACCTGAAAAGAGAGAATGTGTAAAAGTAGGGGGGTAAGGCAGGGGAGTGGGATTAGGTAGATTGCTCTTTCAGTGAGTCAGTGCAGGCTCAATGGGCCAAATGGCCTCCTCCTACACTGTAATAATTCTGTGATTTAACGCTGAATAAACCAAATACAGTGGTGACCCTGAGGGGTTGGGAACTCACAGGAATGTTTTCTCCTCCGTGCTGCTCCCTCTGGAATTGTACCCTTGCAAGAGGCAAATGGAGATTCGATTCTTTATCAGACCATGTGGAAATCACATGGTCTGATCAAGATCGAATCTCCATTTTTTTAAGGCTGTCACCCATGATAATGTTAATGCAAATATACTTTCTCTAAGATGCTGCATCCATAGAGTTAGGTGGAAACAACCCCTATTGGTGAGTTTTGGACCATCAGAAGGTAGCAGCATTCTATTCTGTAGCAAATACCAAGTTATAAAATGAACTCTAGTTTACATTGAAATTGTTTTGTCGACAACATTGCTCCCATTTAAGTATTCCCTGCTGTTTTTCGTCAAATTGATTATTGAGCAAGAAGATTAAACACCAGTGGAACAAAAGATTTTTAGACTGACAATTTTCTATGCAATCACAGATTCCAGGTTCAAACACAATGCTGATTAATGTATAAAATATCTTAGCAAACTAGTCATGTGCTTAGTATCATTCATCTATAGTATGTTTTGTCACTGCAGATTAATCTCTTAGTAAAATATGCCATTCCTGTAAAATACATAGGACATGACAGATTTCAGGAACTAATGTTTGAAATGATTTACTAGGATAAAACATGACAATTAAAAAGTATGCAAAAATAGAGCAATTGAACATGGAAATACAACATCCCTACCCTCCAGTGCCTGGATAAAATAGTCCAAACCAGAATTCAGAATTAAATGGCTGTTTGTTCATATCAACTCTAAACTATCTCCCTTTACATCAATAACTACTTACACATATATGGCACCTAAAAGGGCAGTAAAAAACATCCCAAAGTGCTTCACAGGAATATTATCAGACAAAATTTGACACCAAGACACATAAGAAAATATTAGGACAGTTTGGTCAAAGGAGTTAATTTGAAGAAGGAATTTAATGTGGAGAGAGGTAGGGAAGCTAAGAGTTTTAGGGAAAGAATTGCAGACCTTAGGGCTGAGGCTGCTGAAGGCATGGCAGAGCATGACATGGCATGAAAGATGGAGTGATTAAAAAAACCAAGTATACACAAGAGTCCGGTATTTATATACACATTCACCGACACTAATCATTCAAAAATTACAGCTGCCAGTGTACAGGCACTTTCCACTTCTTCTACTGACATCATCAATAGTATGGTAGGAATATTTGAGTGGATTCAATGCTCACATATCACAATCTAAAATTCGTAAGAAAACTATGAAATTGAATTTGACATCTTAAAGATGCTCCGGCAAGGCAGATTTAGCATTGGTGTAAATCCATCTTGAATTTACAATGTTGTTCTTGTGGGTAGCAATTTTGACTTTAGCCATAGTGGAAAACAGATGCCATCAGTTCAGCCATTCATTAGACACTCTGACTGATCTTCATTTCCATTTGAATCGGGGAAGGTGTACAACAGGTGGCCAATCTGATTATCACCAGATATACTTTATTACCAGAGGCCAAGGTACCTCCACAACGTGTGAATTATGAGTTAATGTCTGAACTGACACGATCATCCAGATTTGGAAATTTATCAACATTCCTTCACTGTCGCTTGGTTAAAATCCTGGTCCTCCCTTCCTACACATTAGGTCTGCAGTGGTTTAAGGAAGGTGGCTCATTATCAACTACTCAAAGACAAGGATAAGGTTGGACAGTAAATGCTGGCCTTGCCAATGATGCCCACAAGCCATGAATGAACAAAACAAAAAAAGCAAAGTGGAGTGTGATTCTCTCATCCAGGGAAAAACATACTGCTTCCCAGTGACAACGCATAAGACGCTGAGATTCAACGTAGGGAATATGAGCAGGAGTAGACCATTCAGCCCCTCGAATCTACTCCACCATTCAACTAGATCATGGCTCATCTTCTACTTCAATGCCATTTTCCCGCATTATCCCCATATCCCTTGATATCTAGAAATCTATCTGCCTCTGTCTTGAATATATGCAATGTCTGAGCATCCACAGCCCTTTGGAGTAGAGAATTCCAAAGACTCACCACACTCTGAGTGAAGAAATTCCTCCTCATCTCAGGGGAAGCATCCACCCTGCTGAGCCCTGTAAGAATTTTATTGGAACATAGGATTTTGAAGCAGGAGTAGGCCATTCGGCCTTTTGAGCCTATTCTACCATTCAATACAATCATGGCTGATCTGATTGTGCTCTGAACTCTCAACTTTGCTGTCTGTACCCCCATAACCTTTGACTCCCTTGTCTGTCAAAATTCTGTCCAACTCACAAAATCACAAAATTTATACAGCACTGAAGGAGGCCATTTGGCCCTTAGTGTCTGCACCGCCTTCTCCCCTTAACCCTGCCCATTCTTCCATTTCAGAAGAGTCCAATTTCCTTTTGAATGCTTCAATTGAACATGTCTCTACCATACTCTCTGGCAGAGCATTCCAAACCTTAATGACTTGCTGCATGAGCAAGTTTTTCCTCATATCACAATTGCTACTTTTCCTAATACTTTAAATCTGTGCCCTCTCATTCTCAATCCTTTTACAAGTGGGACCAGTTTCTTTCTATCTACTCTGTCCAGACCCTTCATGATTTTGAATACCTCTATTAAATCTTCTCTCAGCCTTCTTTTCTCTAAGGAAAATAGTCCTAACTTCTCAAATCTGTCATCGTAACTGAAATTCCTCATCTCAACAACCGTTCTCATGAATCTTTTCTGCACTTTCTCCACTGCCTTCACATCCTTCATAAAGTGTGGTGCCCAAGCTGGACGCAATATTCTAGCTGAGGCTGAACTAGTAACTTATACAAGTTCAACCTAACCTCTTTGCTCTTGTGCTCTATGCCCCTATTAATAAAGCCGAGGATTGTATGCTTTATTAACTGCTCTCTCAACCTGTACTGCTACCTTCAATGACTTATGCATTTATGCACCCAGGTGCCCCTGCTCTTGCACCCCCTTTAGAGTTGTACCCTCTATTTTACGCTGCCTCTCCATGTTCTTTCTAACAAAATAAATCACTTCATATTTCTCTGCATTGAATTCCATTTGTCACCTCTCAGCCCGTTCCATCAACTTGACAATGTCCTTTTGAAGAGCTACTCTACCCACCTAACTCTAACTCTGCCTTGAATAAATTCAAAGATCCAGCCTCCTCTGCTTTCTAGGAAGAGAATTCCACATACTAATGACCTTTTGAGAGGTCATCGCATCTTAAATGGTAGATCTCTATTTCTTGTGTCGTTCGGTTCTAACCTCCCACACAAATGGAAACTACCCCATCAAATCCCCTTAGGATCTCATAGGTTTCAATGAGATCAACGGTAACAATAATGAATAATAATCGCACCATCCCTGAAATGGGTTTGGTGAATCTTTATTGCACTCCCTCCAAGGCAAGTATAGCCTTCCTTAGGTAAGGAGACAAAAGTATACACAATACTCCAAGTGCAGTTTCACCAAGGCGTTATACAATTGCAACAAAACTTCTTGGGACAGAGTTGAGACCAAGCTAAACAGGCTGGTAAAGTTGGGTATCTTACAACCAGTGCAATTTTCCAAGTGGGCGGCACCCATAGTACCCGTACTGAAGCCAGACCAAAGTGTTCACTTATGTGGTGACTACAAGTTAACTGTAAACAAAGTGGCTAAACTTGATAGACACCTGATACTGAAAATTGATGAATTATATTCAAAATTGGCAGAGGGCAGCACATATTCAAAACACAACATGAGCCATGCCTACCAGCAGGTAGAGTTGGAAGAGGGCTCTAGGGAATTCGTGACCATCAATACACATTGAGGATTGTATCAATATACTCGACTACCCTTTGGGGACTCATCAGCGTGTGCTATTTTCTAGTGTACCATGGAAAATCTGCTTCAAGGACTGCCCCATGTCATTGTTTAACTGGATGATGTCTTAGTCACTGGACTAACTGACGAAGAACGCTTAACTAATTTGGAGGAGGTGCTGAAATGCTTCTCACAAGAGGGGATATGCTTGAAACTGCAGAAATGTATTTTCCAAGCCAAAGAGGTAGTTTACTTGAGCCATAAGGTCAACGCACAGGGCCTGCATCCAGTGGAAGAAAATGTCAAGGCTATTCGCGAGGCACCTGCACCAAGAAACACTACAGAACTAAAGGCCTCCTTAGGTATGATAAACTACTATGAGCGATTTCTCCCAAATCTATCAACTGTACTGGCTCCGTTATACACATTGTTTAAGAAAAACCATAAATGATTTGGCAAGCTCCACACCAGGAGGCATTTCTGAAGGTAAAGCAGTTGGTAAGATCATCAGCCCTACTGGTCCACTTTGACCCAAGGAGAGAATTGATTTTAACTTATGACAGTCCACTTATGGAGTAAGGGATGTACTTTTACATCGAAAGGCAGATGGTTCCGAACAACCCATTGGTGATACATCTTGCACACTCAGCGCTGCAGAGCAATGATATTCTCAAATTGAGAAGGAGGGCTTGTCTGTTGTGTTTGGTGTTCAAAAACTCCATCAATACCTTCATGGTTGCCGTTTTCAGATTATATCCAACCACAAGCCTCTGCTGGGATTATTTGAAGAAGATTAGACGATACACCCCATACCAGATGTGGGCACTGATATTGGCTGCTTACGAGCAGACTTTTATTCACTGATCGGGAAGCCAGATTGCACATGCTGACGTGCTGAGCTGCCCCCCCACTGCCAGATAACAACATGAAGGTTCCAATTCCCCAGGAACTTAACTTAGTACTAAATTTCTTGGATTTCTCCCCTGTCCAGGCCAAACAAATTCGTGAGTGGACAAGCCAAGATCCCATTTTATCTCACATCTGGGAGCAAGTCTTGAATGGATGGTCAGGAGAGCCAAAGTCTGTTGACATGAAGCCTTATTTTAATCGCCTAATTAAGCTCACCTCTCAAGGTGGCATATTGCTCTGGGAACCAAGGGTTATCTTGCCACCAAGTGGGTGAATGCCATTACTGACTGAATTACATAGTACTCACCATGCCATTAGTAGGATAAAGATGCTCACGCGCAGCTACTTGTGGTGCTCAGGGATGGATGTGGATATCGAAACCCAGTCAAAAGTTGTTTTCAATGTCAGCAGGTACAAAGGCTACCTCCCCTTAGCTCCATTGCACCCCTGAGATTGGCCCGGGCAGCCATGAGTGTGCCTCCACATCAGCTACGTTGGGCCCTTCTTGGGCACAATTTTCCTTTTACTAATAGACGCCCGCTCCAAGTGGATGGATGTCTACGAAGTCCGGTCACCCACGTCTGCTGCTGCCTTAGGCCATTTGCGACAAAGTTTTGCACTTACCAGCGGGGAGTTTCACAGGTTCACAAATCTCAAAGGAATAACTCATATCAAAACCTCGCCTCAACACCCCACCTCTAATGGTTTGGCTGAACAAGCGGTCCAAACTTTTAAGTCCAGCATGAAAAAGCTGGACGGGGAATCCATCAGCGCCAGATTGTCACGGTTCCTGTTCGCTTACCAGGCGACGGCACACACGACCACTGATATTGCCCCCGTTGAATTACTAATGAAGAGACATTTCCACACCCGTCTTATCAGGCTGAATTTAGGGGGAGGGTGGAGAGAAGCCAAGAGGCCCAGAAGACCAGACATGATGGCCATAATCATGAAAGAAATTTCACAGTGGGAGACATAGTTCTCGCAAAGAACTTTGGATTTGGGTCCAATTGACTATTAGGCAAAGTGAGTGCAATGACAGGATCTCTCTCATATAATGTATTGATAAACAGCTGAATAATTAGATGACACGTGGATCATCTCCGGAGAAAAGAGACAGTCCCACAAGAAGGAATGCAGTCATCAATTGCGTTTGAGTCTGCACCGCATGTGGAAGAAATGTCACATGATTTGGAAGTAGCAGTGGGGCCTGTTGGACTCGAAAGGGTCGAAGGCACAAACTTTCCCACTTCCAGCTGAAAACCTGGTGGACAGTTGACCACTGAGGAGGGGATCTTGGAAAAACCAGCCGAGGTCATTGAGCTACAACACTTGACACATCCAAGGAAACCTCCTGAGAGACTTGACTTTTATTCAAGTAAATAACTGGGATGTTGTGAAGCTTGCCAACTGTACTTTCAAGTAAAGAGGGAGGGATGTGGTAAAGTGGAGTGCTATGTACCTTTAAGAGAATGTCGTTAACTGATCACATGACTGTGTCGACCACTCGCCATACAGCAGGGGCTACTTGGATAACTGTAAGTCTGGAGCTGGAGGTGATTGAAGAAACACACATCCTGTTAGTGTACTGTTCCTGGTTCTAATAACCAGTGTTTGTCTCTCTGTGGTCTCTCTGCCTATATTTTATCAAACATCAACTAATGTGTTAATATCAAAGGCATAGTTCGCATTCGCTAGAGAAAGCGAACCAGATAATCTAAAACATAAAACCTTCCTACTTCCCATAACCCTTGGCTCCTTTGTCTATCAAAAATCTATCTAATTCTGCCTTAAGTAAATTCGATGACCCAGCCTCCATTACTTTCCAGGGAAGAGAATTCTACATACCAATGACCCTCTGAGAGAAAGAAATTCTCCTCATTCTTGAACCGCTGCAGTCCATCTGATGTAGGTACACCTACAGTACTAATAGGAAGGAGGTTCCAGGATTTTGATCCAGTGACTATGGGAGCTGTGCATTGATCCTCCAACATGATAACCCAATCACTTCAACATGAAATAACAGGGAGAAAAACAATTAAGATGAATGATCATAACCCCAAGTGTTTCAGATAACCATAATGTTCATGTAAATCAAGTTAACTGTGATTCAGTAATGTGAATTACTAATTGATTTTTGAATATTGATATAAATACACACGTTGATTTGTTTGGATAATTTCATGTCATGTACTTAATTATTACAATGATCGCACAATGCCTATAAAATCAGACTAGTTCAAAGGGTTGAAATGTTGTTCTGCTAGAATGCTCATGCACTGAAGATGAAAATCTACCTCTGTAACTCCCAAAGAAATCCTGCATAACCCTGCAGCCAGTCTTGAAAAGCAATTCCAACAAAACGGACAGCGCTGAGGGACTCTGAATGTTGATATTTGACACACAACTTACATTTCCACCTACTTTTGTATTGTCAGCAAACTTAAATGCATTACTCTCTGTCTCTTTGTCTAAGTCATTAATACAGATTGTAAATAACTGACACTGCAGCACTGATCCTTGTAGCATTCCAATGGTTAGAGCCTGCCAACTTGAAAATGCCCCATTTAATGCTGCTGTTTACGTCCTACCTGTTAACCAATCCTCCATCCATGCTAATGTATTACCCCCAACTCCATGAGCCCTTATCTCGTGTTTTAGCCATTTGTCTGGCACCTTATCAAATACATTTGGTTCACTCCACCTGATATCAAGAAACGGCTGATGGCACGGATGGATACTGCAAAAGCTATGGGCCCTAACAACATTCCAGTAATAGTACTAAAGACCTGAGCTCCAGAACCAGCCACACCCCTAGCCAATCTGTTCCAGTTCACTACAACATTGGCATTTACCCAGTAATGTGGAAAATTGCCCAGGTATGTCCTGTCCACAAAAAGCAGGACGAATCCAACCTGGCCAATTAATGCCCCATCAGGCTACTCTTGCTCATCAGCAAAGTGATGGAAGAGGTCACCGACAGTGCTTTCAAGCAGCACTTACTCATCAATAACCTGTTCACTGACACTCAATTTGGGTTCTGCCAAGGCCACTTGGCTCCTGACCTCATTACAGCCTTGGTTTAAACATGGACAAAAGACCTCAATTCAGGAGGTGAGGTGAGAGTGACTGTCCTTGACATCAAGGCAGTATTTGACCGAGTGTGGCATCAAGGAATCCTAACAAAACTGGTGTCAATGGGAATCAGGAGAAAAACTCTCCACTGGTTTGAGTCATGCCTAGCACAAAGGAAGATGGTTGCCGCTGTTGGAGGTCAATCATCTCAGTATCAGGACATCACTTCAGGAGTTACTCGGGGTAGTATCCTAGGCCTAGGTAGTATTCTTCAGCTGCTTCATCAATGACCTTGCCTTCATCATAAGGTCAGAAGCGGGGGTGCTTGCTGATGATTGCACAATGTCCAGTATCATTCGTGACTTCTTAGATGCTGAAGCAGTCCATGTCCATATGCAGCAAGACCTGGACAACAATCAGGCTTGGGCTGATACGTGCCAAATAACATTTGCACCACACTAGTGTCAGGCAATGACGATCTTCAACATGAGAGAATCCAACCATCATTCAATGGCATTACCATCACTGAATCACTATCAACATTCTGGGGTTACCATTGATCAGAGACTGAACTAGACCAATCATATAAATACTGTGGCTACAAGAGCAGGTTGGAGGCTAAGAATTTTGCGCTGACTAACTCATCTCCAGACTCCCCAAAGACTGTCCACCATCTACAAGGCTCAAATAAGGAGTGTGATGGAATACTATTCACATGTCTGGGTGAGTGCAGCTCCAAAAACAATCAAGAAGCTTGACACCATCCAGGACAAAGCAGCCCATTTTGTTGACACTCCATCCAGCACCTTAAACATTCACTCCCTCCACCACCAATGCACAGTGGCAGCAGGGTGTACCACCTATAAAATGTACAGCAGGAACACACCAAGGCTCCTTCAACAGCCTTTTCCAAACCTAGAACCTGTATCACCTCAAAGGACAAAGGCAGTAGATGCATGGGATCACCAGCACCTTAAAGTTTCCCTCCAAGCCACACAGCATCCTGACTTGGAAATATATTGCTATCCCTTCACTGTCGCTAGGTCAAAATCCTGGAACTCCCTAACAGTACAGTTACACCATATGGCCCTCAGCAATGCAAGAAGGCAGCTCAGCACCACCTTCTTTAGGGCAATTAGGGATGGGCAATAAATGCTGGACTAGCCAGCTATGCTGGCAACCTGTGAAATCATAAAAAAAAATGGAAAGCCATACATACTACAGCTACTGGTTCCTCTTCATCTACCCTAGTAGCTACATCCTCAAAACCTCTATCCATTTGTCAAACAGGGTTTCCCTTTCATAAATCTATGTTGACTTGTTCTGATCATTCTATGATTTTCTAAGTGCATTGTTAAAAGTTCCTTAATTAGAGATTCCAGCATTTTCCTAACAACTTATGTCAGGTTAGCTAGCCTATCGTTACCTGTTTTCTCTCTCCTTGCTTTCTTGAACAGCGGAGTTACGTTTACTCATTTTCAAAGAAGTGCGAGCTTTCTAGAATCTAGAGAACTTTGGAAAATCATAGGCAGTGCATCCACTATCTCTGCACTATCTTTTAGAACCCCAGAATGTAGGTCATCAGGTCCTGGGGAATTGGTTGGATGTTAGTTCCTTAAGTTTCTCCAATATGTTTTCTTTGCTATTATCAAGTACGTTAATTTCCTCACCCTTTTTAGCCTCTTGATTATTCTCTATTTCTGGTATGCAACTTGTGTCTTCTATTGCGAAGACAGACACCAAATTGCTCTATATCTCTGCCATTTCCTTATTCCCCATGATAAATTCTCTTGTCCCCGCCTCTAAGGGGCAAATGTTTACTTTAGCTACTCTTCTTATAAAAGCTCTTACAATCTGTTTTAAATTCCTGGCTACTTTGCTCTCATTGTCTTTTTTTCTCTTATCAACATTTACTTTACTGGTATCTAAAACAATCCCAATCCTCAGATTTGCTACTGCTCTTTGCCACTTTAAAGGCTTCTTTTGATCTAATACTATCCTAAACTTCCTTAGTAAGCCAAAGATGGATCTTGCTGAGTTTTTTGTGCTTTATTGGAATGTATTTTTGTTGAAAAATTTGAATTGTTTATTTAAATGTTTTCCACTGTTTATTTATCACTATAACTTTTAGTCTCTTTAACCACTCAATGCTAACCAGCTCTCCCTTCATACTTATGTAATTGGCTTTGTTTAAATGCAATATTCTTGCTTTAGATCAGAGTATGACACTTTCAAACTTAACATGGAATTCAACCATATTACAATCACTTTTTCTGTTTTATTATAAGATTAGTAATTGACCCAACCTCATTTCACAATACTAGATCTAAAATAGGTTTATCCCTCATTTGTTCCACAACATATTGTGGCAGGAAGCTGTCACAAAAGCATTCTACAAACTCATCTTCCAGGCCACCTTTGCCACTTTAATTTTTTAAATTCATTCACGAGATGTGGGCATAACTGAAAAGGCCAACATTTATTGCTCATCCCTAACTGCTCTTGAGAGTGTGGTTGTGAGCCAGTCTACATGAACATTAAAGCCACTCACACTTATTACATTGCCTTTGTTACAAGCTCCAATTAATTTTTGCCTTATGCCCTGTCCATACTATAACTACTGTTAGAGGGCCTATAAATTAATCCCAACAATGTTTGCTGACCCTTGTTATTCTTAATTTCCACCCATACTGATTCAACTTCCTAATCTTCTGAGCCACGATCCTTTCTAAGTGATGTCCTTATGTCATCCTTTACTATCTGGACCACACCTTTTCCATTATGTCTGTTTTTTTGATATTTGGTGAACCCTGGAATAGTTATTTCCCAACCTTGGTCACCTTGTAACCATGTCTCTGTAAGGGTGATTAGGTCTCAATCATTTATCTCCATTTGCATCATTAATTCATCTATCTTATTGGGAATTCTTAACACATTCAGATAAAGAGCCTTTAATTTTTTTTTACTATTGTTTGCATGGACCTTATTCAATAATACATGACTACCATTAAACTCTCTTTCCCTTCCTGTCCCATTCTGCTTGTCTTTATCCAAATCACTACATTGCTTTGATTTCTAAATTTCCCTTTATCCAAACCCTGCCCCCTCCCCCTTTTAGTTTTTAGTACTGCACTGGAGTACAGTGTTTTGTGAAACTTGGAAATCCAGTTATGCATATGAATGCTTATTAGCTGGCAGTTGTGAAGATTGCTTCATCTGACCGCAATACATTTTGTGATATTTATTTGAAGACTGCAGAGATGGTTGCTCAGGGGATCAAGGTTATATACTGCAGGCATGCCTGATAATATAACATTCGAAAACTAAAGATGGGACTCAAGGGAATATACATCGTAGAGTGTGCTGCCATCAAAGTCTTCATTGAATACATAATAGGTTAGCATTCAGTCACCCAGACAGATCAGGGGAAATGCTATAGTACAATCTCGTCAAGCTTCAAAGATTTATCTAGTTTGCTCTATGCTGTCCTTTAAGGGGAATGTCCATGTAGGAGACAGGTGAAAACAGCAGCCAGGGACCATGGGCAAACTCAACCACAGGGCTGAAATTTTAGATCCATAACAAGCAATTGGATTCTTAACTCTGTCCTGAATAGTGTTAAACTTTAAGTGGCATACTTGCTTTTTGTCTCCCACTCCATGGCTATTTTAATGCTACTGTTTCTTGGGCAACTGAGGCACTTATCTAAATCAGATGGGATTCTCATAAATATATGGAATTGAATTATGATCCTTTCAATTACTTTTCCCAATCCTGATGAAAGGCCATTGACTTGAGATGTTGGGCGGCACTAAGTGTGGGAATGGGCGTGAAAAACAGCGTTTTACCTGCCGGCCACAATGAAGGGTTTCGCACCATATTATCTGCTTCCCGCCTCACTAATTATGCACGCATGTGAACACACTGGGTTTCTGGTGGGCGGCCTCTGATTTGCCCGCCCCACCATCAGTTCACCGCTTCCTCACTCCAGGAGACATATTTAAAGTGCAGGCAAGCATAGCCCCCTCACTGTCGGCAGCCCAGGACTGATTCACTGATGACATGTCTGCTAAACCTAAGAGGACAGCAGCTCCCAATTCAGTGACATTTCACTGGTGCACATGCCAGATGCATTCAAGGCCCGCTGCAATGTTTTCTATCCCCATTTTAGCTGCAGGAGCTCCAACAAGGCCACAGATCTGACTTGGGAGATGGAGGAAGCAGTGGTCAGTGCCAACGTATTACAGTAGAGGTCAGCCACCTAGTGCAGAAAAAGGATGAATGATCTCACCTGTGCTGCCAGGGTAAGTCAACCATCTCATCACTCTCAACTCACACACCCACAAACCTATCACACATTCACATTGATCTCACACACTGCAATCTCAAGAGACATCACCATTCACTCTCACACACACCTTCACATCTCCATCTGGCCTCATCTCCTCTGGAGCTTGCGTCCTCATCCCATCCATGGATCCACTCCCCACCCACACATGCCAGCTATCTTTGTCATTTGCCCTAGCATGCGTCTTGCTCACACTCCCTCCGTCTGTCTTTATACAGGACAAGATCGCACACAATCACAGGGAGCGGTCCCAGGCCGGGAGGGGCTGAAGTGTCAGGAATCAAGGTCCTCTCTCAATTTGAAAACCAAGCCATAGAGCTGGCTGGGGAGGACATTGACCATGCCTGCACCAACAGAGAGGTGGATGACGCACACCCAAGTGAGGATCCTGCACAGGCTCATCTCTCAGACAACCAGACTGTGAGTACTTTGTGCTGTTTTAGAGTCACCTGCCATGCACTAATTATCTCTCCTTTATTTCATAGGTACCCCTGGAAAGCTCCCGAAGGCATCCACAAGCCAGGCCCTCAGCTTCAGCCCTGACAACATCTCAGATGAGGAATCAGAGGATATTACAGCAGAAGACCCATGACAGCGCTTACCCACACCCTCCAGCAATGCAGAGACACACACCTCGGTGGGACCTAGTTCTACAGCAGGCTCAGGGTCACAATCTTGTGAGCATAGAACACAATCTGGTGCACAGCAGGAGGAGGCAGGGACATCCAAGGTCGCCAGCACTCGGAGCACTGCTGGAGGCCAGGATGCTGCCGAGTGCCAGTCAGATGACAATTCTCCAGACTCTGTCCTAAATCAAAGCAAAAAACTGCAGATGCTGGAAATCTGAAACAAAAACAAAAATAGCTGGAAAAACTCAGCAGGACTGACAGCATCTGTGGAGAGGAAGACAGAGTTAACATTTTGAGTCCATATGACTCTTTATCAGAACTAAAGAGAAATTGAAATGTGGTGAAATATCCACAAATATCCTTAATGATGGAGGAGTCCAACACGGCAGTACAGAGGATAAGGCTGAAGCATTCGCAACAATCTTCCGCCAGAAGTGCCGAGTGGATGATCCATCTCAGCCTCCTCTGGAGGTCCCCTGTATCACAGATGCCAGTCTTCAGCCAATTCAATTCACTCCACATGATATCAAGAAATGGCTGAAGGCACTGGATACTGCAAAGGTTATGGGCCCTGATGACATTCCGGCAAGAGTACTGAAGCCTTGTGCTCTAGAATTTGCTGTGCCCCTAGCCAAGCTGTTCCAGTACAGCTACAACACAGGAATATATCCGGCTATGTGGAAAATTGTATGTCCTGTACACAAAAAGCACCATTTGCAACTCCTCAGATACTTAAGTAGTCCATGGCCAAATGCAGCAAGGCCTGGACAATATCCAGGCTTGTGCTGACAAGTGGCAAGTAACATTCACACCACACAAGTGTCAGGCAATGACCATCTCCAACAAGAGAGAATCCAACCATCACCCCTTGATGTTCAATGGCATTACCATCACTGAATCCCCCACTATCAACATCCTGGGAGTTACCATTGACTAGAAACTGAACTGGACTAGCCATATAAATACTGTGGCTACAAGAGCAGGTCAGAGCCTAGGAATTCTGCGACGAGTAACATGCCTCCTGACTCCCCATAGCCTGTCCACCATCCATTAGTCACAAGTCAGGAGTGTGATGGAACACCCCCCCCCATTTGCCTGGATGAGTGCAGCTCCCATAACTCTGAAGAAGCTGTCACCATCCAGGACAAAGCAATCTGCTTGATTGGCACCACATCCACAAACATTCAATCCCTCCATCACTAACGCACAGTAGCAGTAGTGTGTCCCAGCTACAAGATGCACTGCAGGAATTCACCAAGGTTCCTTAGACAGCACCTTCCAAACCCACGACCACTACCACCTAGAAAGATGGGAACATGGAAGTTCCCCTCCAAGTCACTCACCATCCTGACTCGGAAATATATTGCCGTTCTTTCGCATCATTAATATATGTAGTGAAATCTGAGATTAGACACTTTAGCCTTACTCTCTGTCTCTTTCTTCTCAAATAATTACCAACCGGTGAATACTCAGCCTAGTGAGCTTATCTAATGACATCCTCAAGCATTAAGCCTGCCAAATGAGCATCTCATTTTCATCGGGCTAGCGGATGTTCATAAATTATGATTGCATCTCTGTTGGCCGGCAGCCCAATGCAGGTGGAAAATCTAATAACTGTCTACCATTATAGGGGGTGTATCCAAACCCCTTCTCTCTACATTCAAGGCCACGTGAAGCTTCCCACACTATCCCACTATGACCTACTTGTTCCATCCTCAAGGTCAGTATGCCTCTTTTCTGTGAGCATACAGCCCCACATGGAGGTGGATAGAAAAAAACTTTGGCTGGCAAGCGTAATTTCTCCAGCATTGTATCTATTGCAGCTTTTTACATTTCCTTGATGAAACCAAGGGAACTGCCCTTTCAACTGAATTACTTCAGTCACCATTATTGAAGGCAATATCTTACTCCTGAAAATGTATAGAACATCGCACATGCACAATAAATTCAGATAATCTGACGCAAGAGGATGAACCATAGCCAGTGACTAACTATTTTACAGCTATTTATCTGCTTTTTGTGGAAAAGAATGTATTTATGATTTCCATTTCTGTGAAATACCTTTTGTTGTAACTTGCTATCTGGTCACCTCTGCTATCTGGTCACCTCCGCTTATCTTGATTTTCAAAAGCTAGATTCTCAGATGCAAAACCTCTAGAAAAGGATAATAGATCTCAGTCAGGCAAGAATAGAATCTCCCATACTGCATAACCAGCCAAATCGAAAATGTTGGGCAATCTTAAAAATGATCAATCATAACAAAAATGGAAAAATTGTGAAATCAGGAAATATGAAAAACAAAGAAAAATGCTGAAATCGGTTTCCCTTTGGGTGCTGCTAAAGGATTCATGCAGGAAAAGTTAACCCATCGTTTTCTCTTTCTGATGCTGATCAAAATAATGCAATGGATTTTATCAACCTTCTGGCGAGGGACTAGGAGGAAGGAGGCCTAGTAAAATGGCAGCAGAAGGTGTCGCGATGGGAGATCAATGCCTTCTCGTTACTATGGATTTTTATTTTGTTATTCTTTCATGAGATGTAGGCGTCGTTGGGAAGTATTTCGGATCATGGAGCATTTGCATCAGTCCTGAACAAAGTGGGAGCTGTACTGTTGGGATGGTCTTCACCTGAACCATGCTGGGATAAGTGTTCTGCTGAGTTGTATAACTAGGATGGTAGACAGGGCTTTAAACTAAATAGTGGGGACCAGGGATCAAGTTTGGGAAGATGCGCTAAATTAAACAGAGAAGACAAGGCAATAGAGCAAACTATGAACAGGGAAATGATGATCAGAATGTGGCAGGAAGGGACAGAGTGTACAACCTAAGAGTGCACCAGCAGATAAGGCTAGAGGTTGCAAAAATAGTGAAAATCAGAATTAAAGGTTCTGTGACTGAATGCACGCAGCATTCGTAGCAACATGGATGAATTGACAGCAGAAATAGAAATAAATATGTATGATCTGAAAGCCATTACAAAGAAATGACTGCAGGATGACAAAGACTGGGGCCTGAATATTCAAGGGTTCATGACAGTTAGGAAGGACAGGAAGCTAAGAAAATGTAGATGGTTAGCTCTGCTAAGGATGACATTGGTACAATACAGAGAGATGGTTTTAGCTCTGGAGATCAAGATGTAGAATCAGTTTGGGTAGAGATGAGAAATAGTAATGGTAAGAAGTCACTTGTGGGAGCGGTTTATAGGCCTTCTAACAGTAGGATGGGGTATACAGGAAAAAATAATAGGTGTTCATGAAAAAGGTACAGCGATAATCAGGTAATTTTAATCTACATATAATTTGGACAAGTCGGATTGGCAAAGGTAGCCTGGGTGATGAGTTCATAGAGTGTTTTTGGCACAGTTTCTTAGAGGAACACACTTCTGCACCAACCAGAGAGCAGGCTATACTAGATCTGGTAATCTGCAATAAGGCAGGATTAATTAATGACCTCATAGTGAAGGCGCCAATAGGTAGCAGTGATCATAATATGTCTGAATTTCACATTCAGTTTGAGGGAGAGAGGAGGGATCTAAGAATAGTGTTTTAAACTTAAGTAAAGATAATTATGAGTGCATGAGGATAGAGCTGTCTAAGACGAACTGGGAAATTAGGTTCAGGGATAGGTCAGTAGAGATACATTGGCAGACATTTAAAGGAAATATTTCAGAAAGCTCAGAAAAGATACTCAGTGAGAAAGAAAGAGTCTAAGGGAAGTACAGACCATCTGTAACTAACTAAAGATGTTAAAGATAGTTAAAAATTGAAAGAAAAAGCATATCATTCTGCAAAGATGAGTAGCAGTTCAGAAGATTGGACAGAATATAAAGAACAACAAAGAATGACTAAAAGATTAATAGGGAGGGAGAAATTAGAGTATGAAAGAAAGCCAGCTTGAAATATTAAAACAGATAGTAAGAGTTTCCAAAGTTATTTGAAAAGAACAGGAGTAAGTAAAGTGAGCATTGGTGCTCTAGAGGGTGAGAATGGGGAATTAATAATGGAAAATAAGGGAAATGGTGGATGAACTGAACAGATATTTAGCATCTGTCTTCACTGTAGAAGATACAAATAATGTCCCAGGAATAAGGTGAAAAGGAGGAAGGGACATAAAATAATTAAAATCACCAGGTAAAGGGTACTGAGACAATTATCAGAACTAAAACCTGACAAATCCCCAGGTCCTGATGGATTTCATCCGAGGATCTTAAAAGAAGTGACTGCTGAGATAGTAGATACATTTGTTTTACTTTTCCAAAATTCCCTAGGCTCTGGAAAGGTCTCATCAGCATGTGAATTCACAAATGTGACTCCTCTGTTCAAGAAAGGAAGGAGACAAAATGCAGGAAACTACAGGTCATTTAGTTTAACATTGTCATAGCGAAATTGCTGGAATCTTTATTAGGGGGGTTATAGCGGGGTGCTTAGAAATTCTCAAAGCAATTAGGCAGAGTCAACATGGTTTTGTGAAAGGGAATTCATATTTGATGAATGTATTGGAATTCTTTGAGGAAGTAACATGCAACATGGATAAAGGGATGTGCTGAACTTAGATTTCCAGAAAGCATTTGAGAAAGTGCTACATCAAAGATTAATAGATCAAATAAGAGTTCATGGTGTAGGTGGTAACATATTAGCATGGTTGGAGGATTGGTTAGCTAACAGGAAGCAGAGAGTAAGGGCAGAATCATCCCAGGTTTGCATCAAGTGCGGTAGTGGGTGGGGAAAAAAGATGTTTTACCCACCAGCCACAATGGCAGGTTTTCACACCATATTGTCTCATTCCAAGCATGTCCAACCTCATTAATAATGCATTCTCAGGAAACACCCTGGATCACTGGCAGGACAGCCTCTGATTCACCGGCCCCACCCGAGTCACCTCAGGCCTTCATTAATTCGGGC
Source organism: Carcharodon carcharias (assembly GCF_017639515.1). NCBI lineage: Eukaryota > Metazoa > Chordata > Chondrichthyes > Lamniformes > Lamnidae > Carcharodon > Carcharodon carcharias. The sequence goes on from NC_054469.1 coordinate 63,763,299, forward strand.
GCCATATTTAAAGGGCACCCCTATACAGAACTAGCACTCTCTAAGGGATTGGAAGCTGCTGCAACGTCATGGCTGCCAAAGAGAGGAAATATGCTGTCCCCAAGTTTAGCAATGCCTCCCTCAAGTGCCTACTGAATGCAGTGGAGATCCGCCGTGAAGTCCTCTACCTCCACTCTGGGTGTAGACCAAGGTCACCAGTACAGCATGGGAGGCAGTGGCAGTGGTGGTTAACGCCAACACTCTGTAAAAGAGGACAGCCATTCAGTGCTGAAAAAGGATGAATGATCTCCTCCGTTCTTCCAGGGTAACTCACTCTTCTCATCATTCTCAACTCACACACTCACAAACCCATCACACATCCACAGGGATCTCATTTACTACCAGTTCAAGGGACATCACTATTCACTCTCTCACACACACCTTCATCTGCCCTGCCGATCTTGTCCTCATCCCATCGATGGCACCACCCACCACCCACACATGCCATACATCTTTCTCATCAGGCCTGGAAGGTGTCCTGCTTACATTCTCTCCACCTGTATTCATGCAGGACAATCTGGCACACAACAAAATGGAGAGCTCGCAGACTGGTGGAGGAATGCCTGACATCAAGGTCCTCATGGACTTTGAAAATAGTCATCCAGCTGGCCATCAACAATCTAGACCGTTCCTGTGCTGATGGTGAGGTTGGCAGTGCTCAACCAAGTGAGGATCCAGCAGTGCAACGTCCATCAGACAACCATGCTGTGAGTGAGTTCCCTGTTCTGCAGTGCCCTGCCATGCACTAATTATTGCTCCTTGCTTTGCAAAGCACATCTGGGAAGCAGCTGAGGGGGTCCACGAGCCAGGTCTTTGGCTCAAGCCCTGAAGACACCTCGGAAGAAGAATCTGATGACATCCTCATTAAGGTCCCGTCACAGCGCTCACCCACATCCTCCATCAGCGCAGAGATACACACCTCGGTGTATCTAGAGTAGCCTCAGGTTCACAAGCTGGTGAGCACATCGCACTGTCTGATCCACAGCAGGCGGCGGCAACAACTTCCGAGGTTTCTGGCACCCAGGGGACTGCTAGAGCCCAGAAATCTGCTGAGCCCGAGTCAGATGAGGAGCCTCTGGACTCGGTCCTTCCTCGGTTGCTGGAGCTGCAAAGCCAAGCTCGGGAATATCAGGAAGGGATGTCCGCTGCACTCCTCAGATTGCAAGGCACAATGGAGGAGTCCATCTGCCATCAGCCTGAAGTGATGGAATCGGCATGCCAACACTTTCAACGAGGTCAACACTGATAGGATAGCAGCTGCCAAGAAGACCTTGGTCCAGGACATCGGTCATGTACTCCTGTGTGTGCTGAATTCCATCACTGACACCATAGCTGGCCTCCAACAGTGTCAACGTGAGAGGGGTGCGGGGACCTCTCCTCAAGGGGTCAGCTAAGGGTCCTCAGGCATCCATAGGGAGGAGAATCAGCAGGTGCACTCCCTAGGGCTATCCACCCAGGTGACTCGGGTGTATCCAGCTCATCCGAATCCCCTCTTCTTGTGGCCCCAGCAGCTCCAGCTCCGCAGGCTGAGGACAGTGCCACTGCCACATAGCAGGTCCCCAAAAGGAAGCCAGGGCCCTCCAGGTCTTGGCCCTCCAGCAATCAGCATGCAGCTCCCACCTCCTCTGTGAATGGCGGGGGAGCACCAAGGTGTGTTGGCAGGGTTAAAAAGGTTAAGAAGATGTAACTCTTTTGAGTCAACCAAATAAACTAACTTAACAAAATCAGGGAGAAAGTAAAAAGCAGCCCCTTAAAGGGAAGCTACAAAAACAAAGACAAAATTTAAAGGAAACTTACTAACGTTAAACCAAAATGTGATTAAGAGGGTCGATAAAGCACCCCACCCGCGGTGCCCAACAGCATGGAAGACCTCAATGGTGCCAGCAGACAGCGCATGCTCCCTCTCCAGGGACACCTGGCCACGAACGTAGTCGTAGAAGAGGGGCAGACAGTCGGGTCGGACAACCCCCTCGATCGCCCACTGCCTGGACCTGTTAATGGCCAACTTGGCAAGGCCCAGGAGCAGGTTTACGAGGAGGTCCTCCTCCCTCCCGGCCCCCCTCCGCACCGGGTGCCTGTAGGTCAGGAGTGTTGGACTGAAATGCAAATGAAAGAACAGTAAAAGGTTTTTCAAATAACTGAAAAGGGAGTGCAGCCTACAACACCCTATATAAACATGGTCCACGGGCTTCACAAGATCATAAAAGACGCAGGTATCTTGGGAGTCTGTTAACTGACACATCCTTCGATTGTATGGGATTGTTGTGCGCAACACCCTCCACTCCAAGTCCCCGATGGAAAGTGACAGTTGCATAGAGGGCCCCCCACTGGGGACCTCTGCCGCTGGACGGCAACAAGATATGCCAAGGCGTGTTCGGGCAGCAGGCGAGGGCAAGGAAGTGAAGGGTGTGCAGCAGCAGCCCATACAGGAAACCCCTCCGCACCATGTTAAAGGCTACAGAGGGCATTTCCGCGAGGTGACTCAGGTTGCAGGGCACCAGCTCCTGAGGAAGGTTTGGGGCTAGTGGCCAACGTGGGTACAGTCGGATGGAAGACCACCGCACACTTGCATCAGCTTGAGACCCAGAATGATGTCGGGGCTGAGCACAACCATCCTAAGGTGTTGAATGGCATTGGCCATGAGTCGAACATCTACGGACACTTGATGCGCCAACTCCTGGGGTAGCATCCAGCTCACTCCTCTGCCACCCAGCGCGTTCCTGATCCTCGTCACCCCTCCAACCACAGCCTTCCTCTCCACCAGTCACTGAAAAGGGCAGAGGGGTGGATTCCTGAGCAGAGGCTCTCTGACAATATCTGCTACTCCTGAAGGTGGAGAGCTGCATCGCGATGCGACCATGTTCCAGACTTTGATCAGGTCCTGGTAAAAGATGGGCAACGCCTACAAGGAGCCACGAAGGCCGCGCTGGTCCACAAACAGGAGCTGCACATCATAATTCAGGCTGCGCACCTGGCGGAAGAAATACTTTGCTGGGTCTCACCATCTCGGAGGCGGCTCGGCCTCAAGGTATCGCTGCAGGGCCTGAAGGCGGAAAGTCGCCACCTGGGCGCGTAGGCAAACCAGAGCCTGACCGCCCTCCCTAAGGGGGAGACTCAGAACCTCAGCAGCGACCCATTGCAGCCTTTTGTCCCAGAAGAATTCGACAAGCGTTCTCTGGATTTTTGTGACAAAATCCATGGGAGGGGCCAAAGTGACCAGCCAGTAGCACAACATGGTGGCAATCAGCTGGTTTATGACCAGAACTCGATCCTGGTAAGACAGCACTTGGAGCAGTCCTGTCCAGCGCTGCAGGTGAGTGGTAACTTTGGTCTCCAGCTCCTGCCAGTTCGCCAGCCAGGATTCCTCAGCAGGGCAGAGGTGGACCCCCAGGTAGAGGAAGCTGGTCCTGCTCCAGGTGAAAGTCCCTGAGCTCCTCGGGTAGGGGATCCATCTGCCACTGACTGACCAGGAGTCCAGAACATTTGCCCCAGTTGATCCTGGCAGAGGACGCGGCAGGGTAGACCTCTTGGCATTCGCGCATCCATCGCAGGTCAGCCGGGTGGATGAACATGAGGAGCACATCATCAGCGTAAGCCGAGAGGACCACCCCGTTGCCCGGCCCTTGCAGGACCAATCCCGACAACCTCCTCCACAAAAGGCGCAGGAAAGGCTCCACACAGATAAAAGTACAATTGGCCAAACAGGCGGCAGCCCTGATGCACTTTTCTCCCAAAGCGAAGGGGCGCCGTCAGGGACCTGTTGGCCTTAACTAGACACTCAGCGGCAGTGTACAGAAGTCGGATCCGGGCGACAAAATGCATCCTGAACCCGAATGCTTGCAGAGTCCCCAATAAATATGTGTAATTCACACTGTCAAACCCCTTCTCTTGGTCAAGAGACAGGAAGGCGTTCCGCAAACCAGTCCTCTGGGAAAAGTGGATGATGTCCCGGACTAGATGGAGGTTGTCAAAAATGGTGCAGCCCCGGGACAGTGTAGGACTGGTCAGGGTGGATCATGTGGTCCAGCACGGTGCCAAGGCGCGAAGACATTGCCCTGGCAAAGATATTGTAATCTGTGTTGAGGAGGGAGACCGGGCACCAGTTCTTAAGGTGGCAGCAAGGCACTGACAACCCTGCGCCACGAGAGGGGCATTTCCCCGGTCACGATATTCTCGCCTAGGACCCCTGCATAGTCATTCCCCAGGACATCCCAGAATGTCCTGAAGAACTCCACGGTCAACCCATCCAGCCCCGGAGACTTGCACCTGGAGAGGCTGTCAAGGGTGCTGGTCAGCTCCCCCAGACTTATCGGGGAGTCAAGCTTCCCTCTGGGCCAACCTGCAGCAGGTTCTCCCACAAAACCCTGTGGGCATCATCACTGGATGGATCCGGAGAGAACAGGGCAGTGTAACAGTCTCAGGCAATGGCCTGGAATGCGCTGCCTGGGAGGGTGGTGGAGACGGGTTGCCTCATATCCTTTAAAAAGTACCTGGATGAGCACTTGGCACGTCATAACATTCAAGGCTATGGGCCAAGTGCTGGTAAATGGGATTATGTAGGTAGGTCAGGTGTTTCTCACGTGTCGGTGCTGACTCAATGGTCCGAAGGGCCTCTTCTGCACTGTGTGATTCTGTGATTCTGATGCCCTCCGGATCCGAAGCAAGGGGTCCGTCGTCAACCAGCAGCGTAAGGAGCTGCTGACAGACCCTGTGCCTTTTTTCCAGCAAGTAGAAGAAGGGGATGTCGCGGTCCAGGTCTTGGAGGAACTGGATCCGTGACCTCACTTACGTGCCAAGTTGCAGGTCCTGCAGCACGCCCTTCTTCTCTTCGTATACCAGGCGCAGGGCCGGGTCCGCATCAGGCTGACGGAGACGTGCCTCCAGGTCAAGCACCTCCTTCTCCTTTGAGGAAGTGTCCCTAAGTGGACATGGTGGTGTAGTGGTATTGTCACTGGACTGGCAATCCAGAGACCCAGGGTAATGCTCTGGGGACCTGAATACTAATGCCAGTGCCCCATGAATCAAAACACCTTCTTCCCACATCACTCTTTAAACGATATGTTAAATTCTCTAATCTGCTTGACCCCAATGCCAATTGGCTTGTGGCTCAAGTAAGAATCCAGAGATGATTACCTTTGAGGTTTTGTATTTTAATTTGGACCCTAATTCTCAATCTCACTTAACAGAATGTCATTCCTGGTTCTACCTGTGTCACTGGTTCCAACATAGACTATGACAACTGGATCCACTCTCTCCCACTCCAAGTTGCACTCCAGTCGTGAAGACAGCCCTTAACCCTGGCACGGGTAAGCAACACAACGTTCAGAGCTCCTGGTCACATCCACAGAGAATAGTATCTATACCTTTGACTAGGCTGTCTCCTATCACTTCCACTTTCCTTTCACTGCCCCCATTTGAATAGCTTCCTTCACCATAGTGCTACAGTCAGCTCGCTCATCCACCTTGTGATCCTTCTCATCCATATGGTAGCAAACACCTCATACCTGTTGGTCAAAGTCAAGTGTTGTGGGTCCTCCATGCTGGCTCCCCATACCAGCCTGACTCGCAGTCAAACCCTTCTGTCCCTGACCATGGACCAACTCTAAGGTTCTGCTTAACCTAAAGGATGTGACTGCCTCCTGGAATAAAGCATCAAGGCAGTTCTCCCCCTCCCTGATGCCCCACAATGTCTGCAACTCAGACTAAATATCAGCAACTCTGAGCCAAAGTTGTGGAGCTGCAGACACTTACAAAGAAACGATTGTCTGGGATTACAATGTTCCGCAGCTTTCCAAATGCTGCAATTAAGACAAACCACCATCCCTGACATATCTGTCTAACCTTATTTATTTAGTCAATTAGTTTCTAATTTACACAGCTGAAGTAATAGAAAGTTACATTCTCCTAGCTTGGAGACAAAAGAGCACTTCTTTCTCCCTCTGTAACAAATTGCTATATGAACCAAATTCCCAACTTTGCACTCGGTCTATGTCGCACTTAGGCATTGTCTCATTTCCGTGAATCCCCTTATTCCATTGCCAGAAAAAGACATGAGCAGGTCTTTGCACTTCACTTCATAGGACATAAGCCAACAAGGCACTAGCACTATCCACAAATGACCAAAACATAACAGATAAAGGAAGAATAGGAAAAATTACCGGTCAGAACTGTGTGGCAGTTTTTTTCTGCTCCTATCACTCAGCAAGGAAATACAGGAAAGTCAAGCAGGTAACGGAGAGCGTAGGCCCACAATTGAGCATTTTCATGGGCTATTGGAGGAGTTTTGAAAAAAGGGCTCTTGAAGAAAATATTTAACACCATTACACTTGTTGTTTAGTACTAGAACTGAGTGCATAATTAGCTTTTACCTAGTGTGTACAAGAGTATACTCTATGGCATGAAGGATAAACCAGGAAGTAGCCCAAGACTCAGGTTTCTTTTTCCTTTGTGGTGTGAAGCCCCATCTACTGGCTGGCAAGGGGTAAAACTATTCTATGTATTGTGATTTCACACAAAAGAAAATCTGAATTATATGTTTGGACATTTGGACAGCTGACCAAAAGCTTGGTCAGAAAGATAGGTTCTAAGGAGCAATTTAAAGGAAGAAAGCAAATTAGAAAGTCTAAGAGATTTAGAGAAAGAATTCGAGAACTTAGTGTTTAGGCAGCTGAAAATACAGCCGCCAATGGTGGGGCAATAAAAATTAGGGATGCACCACAAGAGATATAGAGAGGTGATTCCATGGAGCAGTTTAAAGCTTAGCATGAGAATTCTAAATTTGAAGTGTTGCTGGAACACGAGCCAGGGCCAGCAAGCACAGGGGTAATTTGGGGAATTTGACATCCCCCACATCATCTCTGGCGGGCATGTTTTCGGTAGAAGGAGGGCACATAAAATAGGTTGAGTGGGTAGCCCACTGTCTTCCCGCTCAACCCCAACCAGGTCCCCATAATAGGGGTGGTGGGCAAGGCCCCCATTAGGCCGCCTGCTCTTAGGCCTTTTCGAGGCCCTTAACTGCCCAATTGAGTGGCAATTAAGCACCTCAATACACCTCCACTGCCATAATAGCCTGGACAGCAGAAGGCAGGCGAGAAAGAGAAGGCCATTTTTTACCAAAGTTGGTGAAAGGGAAGGGCGAGAGCTTACCTCTTTCGAGGAGTGCCCTGTGTGCATCACGGATCATGGCCCCTTTTGTGCCTCACTGCCTAGCCTGCAAGACTACATTCACCCGTCCACCCCCCCACGTCAAAGGGTGCCCAATCCCTCTCCGCCCAAGAAGCCCCAGACTCACCTTGTCCGGTACTCTTAACACTTTTTCATGGGTATCTTTGCATTCTAGGGTTGCCAACCTTCCATGATTAGCCTGGAGTCTCCAGGAATTGAAGAACAATCTCTAAGCCACAGCGCTGTGCAACCTTGGAGAAAAATTCAAAAGGGAATTTTAAAAAGACCTTTTTTTCTTATTTCCTTTGAACATTTCTCTTTACCAGATATAAAAATATTGAAAATGGAAGAAAAAAAAGCTGTTTGGCTGACAGTCAAGCATCATCCCATTGGGTATTGAGTGTTTTTGTTTTCCAATTGGCATAGGAAGGCAGTATGTCAAAAGGATAAATGCGTTGGCTGACTAATAACTGGAGTGTGAGGCATGTCATGTGATGAAATCTCCAGGAATACATTTACTCTCAGTTGGCAACCCATTGCAGTCCCAGCAGCACCCACTACTCTCTTCTGACATGGCTGGAACTGCAAGAGCTGCCAGCAAATCAAATTGGCCGACAGCTCTCAAGGGTAGGACTTCCTTCCACTGAGGGGTGGAAGTCTGACCCTCAGCTTTAAAGGCTACCTGCAGTGTGTTTTCACTGCAGGCCTCTTTTAAAATTGGTCGGTTTGCAATCGACTTTTCTTTGGAGGGATGGAGGGGTGGAGAGGGGACAGGGGTAAACAGAATGCGCCCCCCAGCCCAAAAAAAGTTCAATCTTTCGTGTGAGTTAGGATACAGGCAACAGAGTTATTGGGTGAGCACAAGTTTATACAGGGTTGAAGATGGAAGGTGGACCAGGAGAGCATTAGAATAATCATATCTGACAGTGATAAAAGCAAAGGATCTTATGAGGTTAAGTCAAGGTGAGGGCAGGTGCACAGAGTGCTTTCACTGGAAAAATACAGAGTAGGCAGGTCCTGATGTAAACCAGTGTGTATTTGGCACCAGTGCTGCCATTTTGGAGCTCACCTTCTTATAAAGTTGAACATGTGTTCAACAGCAAGAAGGGACCTGTACCAACACTACTTAAAGGAATCATCAGCTAAATTCTGGTTAGTTGCTGATCAATTTATATGGGCTTTGCTTCAATTATAGAAAAGTTTTGTAGTTTCAACAATTGTTTACAGTTGCTGGTCTACAGGGAGTGATGTTGGCCAGTCTTCAAGGAATCTGCACAAACCTGACATGGATGCAGTAGCATGCAACCCCTTTGGATACAGCATGATAGGGAGAATCAGCAGAGGCAGCACAGAGCAAAGCAAGCTGCTGGAAGGGGGTGGAGGAGGAGGGGGAAGGGCTCTCAGTGGGAAACTTCAGGGGGCAATTCTCCTTCTTCAACCTCAGTGAGGACAGTGTGTCAAAAGTCTGTTTTTTAGTAAGGAGATCCTAACTGGAATCTGCCACCTGCTGCAGCAACAACTACAGCTACAACCTCAGAGCAGAGCAAGGGCAGCACTAGAATGGCTATGAAGGCAGCCCTGGCCATAGAATTGGGATACTTCCAGGTTGGAGCAGTTGGTATTTGCAATATCTTGCAGTTTGCTGTCCAATGTGTAAGCGGAATCGGTGGGGCTCTGAAGTCCAAGAGAGCTGAATCCATATAAAGCATGCTGCACAGCTCAATGCTTGATGTCCTGCCTTCATTCTGTTCCAGACCACTACACCATCTGCAAATCACGGCAAATCAGAGGGTGTCCACTGGGTGAAAAGGGCTATAATTTGACGATGTAACTTACAACTCCAGTCCACAACCCATGCATTCATGGATAGTTTGCGTATAACAGAAGTCATGATTCCACATGTAATGTGATACAGCAGACCCTTGGAATGCGTAAATAATACTTCTGCTATGTTGGCCACTCCGGAGGAGCCATGCAGTACCAGCAGAGTGCGTGTCAAGATTTGTGGAGATCTGCTGTACAACCTTACCATCATGAAGGCATAGTCCTTGACTAGCGAGACTGTACAAGGTGAGGAAGCAGAAGAGGAATGGATCAGGAAACCAACGCAGGACCTTTCTGGTTAAATGGTCCATGATCAACTCACCTGACTGTGATTCCAATAAATGCAACTCCAATTCACCATTCCCCGACAGCTTATCCTCCTTCTGTCACTGACCATCAGCCATTCACTTCGCCATAATGCAAAAGTGAAAAGGAATACCAAATAAACATTCCAAAGCAAATTTACAAATCAGGCATAACACAAATGTCTATTATTCACCCTTGTGAATTCCTTTATTCTTGGTCACTCATAGAATGGATATAGCACAGATATAAATTGTAAAATGTTGAGGGAATCCACTCATCACATCCTGCTAATCATAAAAAGACCCATACATTCATAATCTCTGTTTTCTGCCAGCCAGCCAATTTTCTATCGATGCTGATGCATTACCCCGTACACCATGAACTTCTATTTTCTGCAATAACCTTTGGTGTGGCACCTTATCAAATGTTCTCTGAAATCCAGCACGTTCAGCATGTCTACAGGCTCCCCTCTATCCATAGTGCATGTTACTCCTTCAAAACTCCAATAAATTGGTTTAACATGATTTCCCTTTCACAAAGCCACGCTGACTCTTCCCGGTTACCTCGAGTTACTCTAAGTGCCCAGCTATAACCTCCTTAATGATCGATTCTAACACATTCCCTCTGACTGACGTCTAGCTAACTGGCCTATAGTTTCCTGTTTTCTGCCTTACTCCCTTCTTGAATAGAGGGGTTATATTTGCTACGTTCCAGTCAGCTGGAACCTTTCAAGAATCTAGCAAATTTTGGAAAATTAACACCAGCACATCTACTGCTTCATTAGCCACCTCTTTTAAGACCCTACGACGAAGTTCTTCAGAACCGAGGCACCTGTCAGCAGGTCCATCAGTTTGCTCAGTACCACTTCCCTAGTGAACGTAATTTCCCCAAGTTCCCCTCTCTCTCTTCCACCTTCTGATTTACATCTATTATTGGAAAGTTTTTTGTATTTTCTATAGTGAAGCCAGAAGCAAAATATTTGTTCATTTCATCCGCCATTTCCTTATTATCTGCTATTAACTCCCCATTGTCACTTTCTAGAGGACCAGCATCACTCTCTTTTCCTTTTTAAATACCTGTAGAAACTCTTGCTATCAGATTTTACATTTCTAGCTAGCTTCCTCTCATACTCCAATTTCTTACTCCTGATTAACCTTTTAGTCACTCTCTGCTGTTCTTTATATTCTAATCATCTGTCCTGCCACTCATCTTTGCGCAGTTGTATGCTTTTTCCTTAAGTTTGATGCTTTCCTTAACTTATTTATTTACCACAGATGGTGGTCCTCCCTTTAGAATTTTTCTTTACAGTAGGAATACACTCATTCTGAGTATTCTGAAATTTCCCCTCAAATGTCTGCCACTGCTTCTCTATTGATCTATCCCCTAGCCTAATATCCCTTCAGCTAGCTCAGCTTTCATGCCCAAATAGTTGCCCTTATTTAAGTTTAAAATACTAAATTTGTACATATTGTTACAATCTGATTAGGGTCCGTTAACTTTTATAGAGAAATCCAAACACCTTGTTTTAACGAAAGCAAAAATTGCTGGAAAAACTCAGCAGGTCCGACAGCATCTATGGAGAGAAAAACAGTTAACGTTTCGAGTCCATATAACTCTTCTTCAGAGCTTGAGTCATACAGACCCGAAACGTTAACTCTGTCTTTCTCTCCACAAATGCTATCAGACCTGCTGAGTTTTTCCAGCATTTTTTGTTTTTGTTTTTGTTTCAGATTTCCAGCATCCGCAGTACTTTGCTTTTACCTTGTTTTAACCAATAGAACTACACGACAAGATTTCACATTTTTAAAAGTTTTAAACAAAACAAACACTTTTAACTTAACAATATGATTTATTACTCTGTATGTTATGCACTCAGTTTTACTCCCTGTTTTGCCCAAAGCCTTTTCCTTACAAGACATATCAACTTAAAATTGTTTACTTCTGTAGGGACCATTCAAAAGAATGCCACAGTCCCCTAGGAATTACTTTAATTCTTCTCAGTTCCAGTAATTCTCAGATGTAAAAATTTCATCTACTATGGATACCTCAGTCCCTTATTCTGGTTGCCTCCTCAATACTTCCAAGGTAAACTGTTGGTTGCTTTCTTTTGCTCCATGACTGTATGAGGACAACTGTAAATTTTTCCACGAGCTTCAAACTAGGCACTCTTCCAGCTTCTTTTCCCTCATGAAATTCAAACTGAGATTAAGCCCTACCCGCATTCCACATAGTGCATGATGAAATTAGCTTAATCTCTGTTTACAATGCATGCCGAAATAATTGTCATTAACTTTGGCTGCCTTTTCTCAGTGGGTTGCACCACACAAAATCTAAACTGAAACTAAAAATTCTCAGCAAACACCTAGGCAAATTGAAACCAGAGAATCTCCCTAAGTTTCACCCATCTCCATGGTGACATGGCATGATCTGGAAAGCCCTCAAATAGAGCTTTAGGTTAATTATCCCTTATTTAAAATTCCTTCTTTGATCTGAAGAAAAAAACGTGCCACTTCACATTTCTCTAAATGAGATTTCATCTACCATGCGTCCGCCCATACCACTAGCCCATGTCCTCTTCAGGTCTATCACTATCCCCCTCACAGTTTATAATATTACTGTTATGGTCCTGGAGCAGACCCCAAAATCTTTGGTAAGATCTGGTTAGGAACAAATAATGTTTTGTTTAAAGCAGAAAAAATTTGAGATTCAAGACACCTGCTAAGAGAGTAAAGCCACAAGATTCCATAGGTTTTGAACAAATTAAAATAAACTTCATGATGAAAAGTCAGAAAGCTAAAACAATTTACAATATCTGTTTTGTACTCTAACGTTCAAGGTTAACATGAGACACATGTGAATTAACAGGCAAACAGTGGTCAAACAAAACACACTGCACAGTAAGTGGCAGACGCAACCAAGACAGATCCATGGATTTCTCAACTACCCACCCATATGTCAGTAAACACTGAGTCAACCAGTCTCATTGAAACTCTTGTCTCTCTGATGAGGGATTCCAGCCTTCAAATTCAAACATCTCACCTTGGAATTTTCTCCAAAGAAAACTCCAACTCAGACGGTGACAATGACAGCGCATCTTTTTAGGGTTTCAATCTTGTCTCCTAAGATTCCATTGTCCTGGATTTCCAAGCATATACTCAAGTACCAACTCACAAGCATAGCTTTAGCTCTTTGGCTGCGCTGAGCAGAATACTATTGTTCCAAAAGGGTACCTTCTCTCCAACGGCCCGCAATATGGAGTCACCAACCTTCTGCTGTCTTCTTAGATCTCAGGGCTTCTCCCAAGCTCTCTTCGATTTCCAGGGCTTCTCCCAAGCTCTCTTCGATTTCCAGGGCTTCTCCCAAGCTCTCTTCGATTTCCAGGGCTTCTCCCAAGCTCTCTTTGATTTCCAGGGCTTCTCCCAAGCTCTCTTTGATTGCTAGGGCTTCTCCCAAGCTCTCTTTGATTGCCAGGGCGTCTCCTGAGCCCTCTAAACTTTAAAGTCTGCCAAGTGCAGCCCTGTTTCTGCTTGGAGCCTTTTTCCTTGCTCCTCTTTCTTCTTAACTTAATTGGGACCTGTCTTTGTCCTCTGCCTCTGTTCCGCGTCTAGGACTCCTCCCTGTCCCCTGTCTTGGACTCTTGTCTACAATGGCGCTGCACTCACTGGTCACATGATACAGGTTTGTGTGCCGTTTTTCCTTTCTCTGCCAGCGCACTAAGCCAGAACTTAAAATGCTGAATTGCACATGCGGAACCCCTTCCCAGTCTGTGCATGCACAGAAATGCCAAAGTCTGTCAGGACTTGGAGTTCCCAACCTCTGCTCTCGATGAGAAAGTTAGTTGGATTTCATAGCACTGCTATGTTTTGTGGCATCCACAAATTTTGAAATTGTTTTCTGCGCATCCATGTCTAAGCCATTAATATATATCAAGAAAAGCAGTGATCTTCATACTGACCCCTGGGCAACTCCACTTTATACCTTCCTCCAGTCCTGAAAACACATATTTACTACTCTTCTCTGCTTCCTGTCACTCAGCTAACTCTGTACCTATGCAGCCACTTTCCCTTTCCATGGGCTCCATTACTTACTCAAAAAACTCAACCAAGTTAAGCACAATTTGCCTTTAACGTATCCATATCGGCTTTTCCTAATTAATCCACACTTTCCCAAGAGACTGTTAATTTTATCCAGGGTTATTGTTTCTTTAAAACTTTCACACCACCGCGGTTAAACTGGCTGGTTTGTTGTTTGGTTTGTCTTTACATCCTTTTGTGAAACATTTACAGTTCTCCAGTTCCCTAGTACCAGCCCTGTATCTAAGGAGGATTGGAAGATTATGGCAAATACCCCTGCAATTTCCTTACGTCTCTCAGCATCCTTGGATATAACCCATCTCTTGACCTTTAAGCACAGCCAATCTTTCTAATATCTCCTTTTCAATTTTTACCCCATCTAGTTCCTCAACTATGTACTCTTTCACTGTGGCTTCAGCAACGTCTTCTTCCTTGGGAAAGACAAATGTAAAGTACTCATTTAGTGCCTTAGCTGCTCAGTGCTATATCCCAGTAGCTGCAGCATGACTGGTTGAAGACTGCTAACTATTAATGCGGGAGGCTGCAGATGGTCTTGTAAAATGATGCCAAGCTGCTCTGACCATAGACAGCCCAGCTTCGGACTGCACAATCTCTGTATGGACGGCAGCTGTCTTTCTGACTATCTGAGGGAAGGGCACTAGCAGAGTGGCAGTGGTGGGAGGGCAAATCCTAAGAGAGACAATAAGTTTGTGCACCATGGAGCTACTGCCATTCCCTGGGGCAGCACTTCAATAACTCCAGTAATGAATTGGAGGACAGGTTGCTGGACTGCTATGACTCCTTGCAAGCACTCCCTGCAAGTACTTGGAACACTCATATCCACAGCTTTGATGGCAGCAGTCTGAGCTTGCCTGGCAGCAAGCTGATCTTGCACGACTTCAGTCTGACCTTCCATGCAGCACGTTTTCTACTTGCGCTGCAACGGAAGGTGAGACATCAGTCATGCATCATGGTTGTGTCCTCAAGTGTGCTAATGGAGTTAGTCACCACTTCCACAATGAAAAAGATGGGCTCCAATCACTTCAAAAGCCTTGTGCCAGACTTCTCCATGCTCCTTTATTTTGACCGCAGGCTTTCTGGTAGACCTACAAATGACCAAATATTTCTTAGTGCTTAGCAATTAGACTTCTTCTGTAGCTTGACCCATCAAAGTCCTCATCTGAGTCTTCTGCAGCATAACCTGTGTGACACTTTCTGATGAGCTGGCACCTACACGACTCTTGTGCCCTGCCCTGGCTGAATGCTACTTGTGCCTGTTGTCACAACATGTACAGACCCCACCTCTAATTTATACCTTAAAGGGCACAAGGTGCCAACATCTGAGCTGGTGGCTGTGCGTGTCAGATTGACTGATGATGCTTCTTCTCCATCACTGCCTACCTGCTCTTCTAATATTGCTTGGTCAGGTTGCAGCTCTTGTGTATCTGAAAAGGCACAAGCTAGGATTCTTCTGAGGGGAGCTGGGGTGGGGAGGAGGGGTGCAAAAGGTGAATGCTTATACCATCTGCAGCGTGTAAATTAAGAGACTGTGGGTTGGTGGGGAACTGGGATGTGCAAAGAACTATTAAATACGATACCATCATTTTAGTTGCTTTCAGCCTGCCATCGAGTCTCGGTTATGGCCACTGCAATCATGTTGAGCACTGACTGCTTCATGAGGTAAGGACATGCAGCTATACCTGTCCCCTGCCAGTTAGATGCTGCTATTTCCGACATGTGCCATGTGTGTGCATTGTGTTTGGCTGATGTGGCTGTCATATTTGAATAGCTGACAGTGTCTGCAAGCTGCGGGATGTAGGTGTGAGGCTTCCAACTGTGCTAGGTTTGTGAGGTTGAGGTGAAACTATGAATGTTATGTATGAGTGGTGATTGATAGAGATTATTGGTAAATGAGTAATGATGTGGTACATTGAGCAGTGTATGAGACTAGTGGCAAAATGGAATATGACATTTGAGATACATTCATTGATCTTGAGCACTCCTGTGAGGGCACTGAATTTCTTGCAACATTTTTTCAAGGTCCTCAGGGCTAGACTCCTAGCACTAACCACTATGGCCATCTAGTTTCATTGCCTTCGCAAAGTTTGTCTGGATGGCCCCTTATGGATAGATGACATCTCTCCTGCATCAAGGCCTCCAGTAGAGGGTTAAAAAATCTTGGTGCCGCTGTCTGCAAGACTATGATCTTCTATTGGCTTTCCCAGATCAGAATCAGTCATAGAATGCCTTCCAGTACCTGCTGCAGCCACAATGCACCACTCCTTTATGAGGTGCAGGTTAACTATAACTGGAGCTGGCCTCTCACTATGTTGCACTCCCACTCAGGCATGCAGCTATGCAACAGTATGCTTTCCAAACTGCAATTACATTACTTATATTAGCAGATGGCACGAAGCTTGGGCCTACATTCGACACTAAGCACGCAGGGTAATGCCACGTTGTGACCCCTGCTCCCTTTTCAGACCCTTTCCAATTTTGTGACCTAAAATTTAAAACTGTAGTGATTATTTGTGACTTGTATTCACGTGATAACTTTAGTACATGCGTATTAGATAGAAAGGTATGTCCACATCAGTGTTACACGAGAAATCCACCCCAGCCGCATTATATCTGCATTCTGAGTCTTCCAAATATATGAAATTGATCCAGTCCCACTTTGCTAACTGTGAGATGATATATTTTTCCCTTAAAGTGATAGGCAACAAGCATGTCTTCACTGTGCAAAGTCTGATTTGTGAAACTATCTGGATTCCCATTCAGCAAAGGACAATCTCTCAGATCTATCCTGCAGGTGGCAGTAAACGTTTGTGCTCTCAGCAGAACCAAACATGTCTCCATTATTGATGAATGCTCCAGGCTCAGCAATCTAGCAGTCTGTTATTTTTCAACATATTCTGCAGGCATCACCATAGGGTTATATGCAGGTCAGCAGCAATGTAAACAGTACACACGCTTATAAATCTTGTCAATTTAGACAATTGATTCAAATTGAAAAAATAATTTACTGTTTAACCACTAGTGCATCGTCAAAACAGACCCTGTACTCCAAAATCTAGATAATAAATCATACCTGCGTATAACATGCTATCCAAAAGAACCAGAGGGGAGATATGGTGGAGATTTTCCTTTTACACAGCAAGCTGTTTTGATCTGAAATGCACTTCATTCAAAAGCAGAAAGGAAATTGGATACCTGAAGCAGAAAAAAATTGTAGGTCTATGGGGAAAGGGCAGGAGAATGTGACTAATTAGCAAACTCCTTCAAAGAGCCAACACAGGCATGAAAGAGCAGATGGTTTCCTTCTCTGCTTTATGGTTCTATGATATCCTATGTCTATAATTTGGTCAAAACTGCAAAATCTGGGCAGAACTAATTTATAAAAAGCCATGTCCTTCCCAAACATAAGTTAAAAAGATTATTGCACAGAACCATGGCAGATCATTGGACAACCAGAAAACAGCCCTGCCAGTTTAAATCTCCTGTGATTATTACCCGCAAACGTAGACATGAGAACACTGGGGAGAAATGTATATTGTGTTTAAACGGATTTGATAGGTTAGTTCCTGAGATGCTATCTGGCGAGAGAAGTCCAGGATAGCATGTAATCTTAAAATTAGAATTAAGCCATTTAGAGGTGAAATCAGGAAGTGCTTTTTCACAGAAAGAGTGGTGGAAATTTCAAACTGTCTACCTTCAAAGGCTATGAATTCCAGGTCAATTCAAATCTTCAAGACTGAGATGGATAGTCATTTGGTCGAACAGAACTTGAATATTGCTGAAAAAAAGGGACATGTTGCCAAAACCTTTCATTGCACTCATCAGGACAAATGCAAGAATGCCAAATTTCAAATGATCACAACAATTTGTACTACAGGAGAAAAGGGTACTAATTTGTTGGAAAGTCAACTTGTAATGCCTCTCTGCAATATATACATAGAATAACCTGGAAAATACAGGACAGGAACATGCCATTCAGCCCAGCAAGCCCATAACAGCATTTATGCTCCACTTGAGTCTCCTCCCATTCTTCCTCTCTGTCAGCATAACCCTTTATTTCCTTCTGCCTCATATGTTTACCTAGCATTCCCCTAAATGTATCTGTCCTGTTTGTCCTTCGAGGTGAAAATGACCATGTTCATCATCTGGGGAGTTTGCTAGGGTTCTGGTAGGTAAGTAAGTGAGTAGCAAGGCCGATGTGTGCCCAAAAGTTTCTTCTGCAAAAAGGGCAAGATATTGCAGGTATCTGAGTTTTGGATGAGTTTCTGGCTTGTACTTTCTGCTTGTGTTTTCTCTCTGTTTCTGATAAGTGTTTGCTTTTGAAGGAGGCCACATCATTTTTTATTTGTTTGCACCAGATGCAGTGATCCTGGGCAAACTTCTCCCAGGACTCGAAGTCGATAAGTGAAGCCTTCAGAGTATTCTTGTAGTGCTTCCTTTGACTGCCACCAGAGCGCACCCCAGTCTCAAGTTCTCCATAGAAGATTCGCTTTGGTAAGTGAACGTCAGACATTCTGGCTACATGACCAGCCCAACTCAGTTGTGATTGTCTCAATATGGCATGGATGCTTGGCGTACCAGCTTTGACGAGCACCTCAGTATCTGGTGATTTGTCCTGACATCTGATCTTCAGAAACTTCCGAAGGCGACTAAAGTGAAAGTGACTTTTGATGTTAGGAAAAAAGATAGTTTAAGTAAGTCATATTGGTATTTGTAGGTGTTAGGAATGAGTTTTAGCTTTGAATTTCAAGTTTAATTTGTATTTCTGTATGTATGTGTAAGAATGGTCAAATGGAATTTTAGTTTCACTTTAAAAAGGTGCTTGCATTTCTAAGGAGAGGAGTGAGACAGAAACAGGGGAAAGCCCAAAGACCTTCTAGTCAAAGGAAGCGCAGGAACGTGGAAAAGGTTCTGTTAAGTGAAGTTAAGAGTGAGGGGTGAGGGGCAGAGGGAAAGACTCCAAGCTTCAGGTTTAAAGAGACAAGAGCTGCAAAAAGAAGATTTAAAGCGAGAACAGCTTGCAAGAGGCAAGAAGGTCCAAAGAGACAACTGAATGTCTGTAACTCTTTGTTATGGGCATGTGAAGCAGAAATGTACTGTTTCTGGCTGAGTCGGTGAGAGAAAATGCACAGAAGACAGCTTGAATGCATGTGGCAACCCAGGGAAGAGGAAATCGGAAGGAGGGTTCAAGACCCTGGAGGTGAACCTTTGTGGAAGGCGTCTGAGAGAAAGCATCAGCTTGTGAGAAGATTCCAAGGCAAATTCTTGGAGATTGGAAACCCTTGTGTGAAAGATGACATTCAGTGAGACTGGTTGGTTCATGGAGTGACAAGCATCTGGGGGGAGTTGAGGAGAGATCCATTGCAACTAGTTGAGGTGGCATCTGTCACTTGGTTTCAAAGTGTGGTGTGTCTGACCCCAGTGTGTCTATTGGTTTACATGAACTGTGTAGTTACTGTGAGCATTAAAGTATAAGATAGTTTTTGTAACTTGTGTTATCCTTATAAATCTGCGTAAATGTGTAAAGATATAGGTGTGGATGAAGGAGTATTGTAATATAGTTAATCTTTTCTTCTTGAATAAATGTTTTATTCTGTTGTTAGAAGTTCATCAGCTGTGACTCCTGTGACTCTGTTCAGTAGCTACTCTCCACGTATCTAAACAAACAAAATAAAAGTTAGGATCTATCAAGCTGGGTTTCACGCTGGGATCAGGCTTGTCTAGGGGTAAAACAAAAATAAAAATACCTGGAAAATCTCAGCAGGTCTGGCAGCATCTGCGGAGAGGAACAGTTAATGTTTCGAGTCCATATGACTCTTCAACAGAAATAAGTAAAAATAGAAATGAGGTGAAATATAATCTGGTTGTCTAGGGGTAATCTCAGCTGGGGATCATAACACTTGGCATGAGACTGATACACAGTCCAAGTCTTGCATGCATAGAACAGAATGTGCAGGACTATTGCTCTTATGGACTTGCAGTTTGGTTGGCAGGCTACACTTGCTTTGGCAATTCTTACGTGTCTCGTTAGCAATATAGACAGCTCACAAGAGTGTGCTGCTGAGATAAGTGAACTTATCCACTGCTGGCAAGTTTTGTCATGGACTGAAACACTGGGCTCGAGATAGGGCTTTCCTGGAGGAGGCCGAAATTTTATTTCAGTTTTATTCACGCTGATCATAAGGCTGAAGTTGTTGTATGCATTAGAGAACAAGTCCATGCTACATTGCATGTCCAGCTCTGAACGGGCAGCTAGTCCACAGTCATCACCAAACAGAAAATTGTGAGGTATGTCTTGGAGACCTTGACATTTGCCTGAGTCATCTCAGATTGAGCAGCTTCCCATCCATGCAATATCTGATTGTGATGCTGGGATCACCATCATGGAAGGCATCAGAGAGCATGGACAGAGAAAAGTATGCTGAAAAGCGTTGGCGCTAGCACACAGCCCTATTTAACTTCATTAGTGCCTGGGAATGGGTCAGAAGACTCACCATCATCCAGGATACATGTCAGCAGGCCTTCTTGGAACTTATGAACCATTGTGAAGAATTTCTCAGGGCAGCCGAATTTCTCCATTACCTTTCAAAGGCCCTCACGGCTGACTTTGTCAAAGAACTTGATTAGGTAAACAAATGTGGTGTAGAGGTCCATGTTCAGTTTTTGGCATTTCTTCTAGATCTGTCTAACTGCAAACACTGTATCAGTGGTTCCTCAATCTTTTCTGAAACTGCTCTGATTCTGGCAGCAGATCCTGGTTGAGGCGTTGCACTAAGTGTTTCAGACGGCTCTGGCGAAGATTTTGCCAGTGATGGAGAGGAGTGAGATTCCTCTGTGATTGTCGTAAGATTGGCAAGTGCCTTTCCATTTGTGTAAATGGACAATGGAGGCAGCATTGTAGCAGAGTTATTGGTGCTTGAAGACAAGGAATACCCCATTTGAAATCTGCTATATAACCACCAGACGTGTCATAAAACAAGGCATTGACATGCTAAAGATCTCCTGTGACAGTGCACTATCAGAAGAGTTATCATCAGCGACCACAACCAACTCCTGTGGGATGTGTGAAGGCCCTGTCGGAGATAAAATCTCTGGATCCTCCGGTCCCGCTGAAGTCAATGAACCTTTGAATGGCTCACCACATTTTACGGCTCTGCCCCCACTGTGACGGTGCTGTAAAATTCCATCCCATATTTTACTTGCTGTTGACATCACGACTGAGAGACACACGGCTGTCTGATCTTTCATTCTGTGACCAGCTAGCTAGGAGGACCCATTGTCCATCTCTGATGATGAGACTTGCTGAGAATCCACTGATGTCCAGCACCTCCCCTTCTGCAACTGCCAGTTAGTTGTTAGATGGCTGGAGACCCACTTCCGGTCTTCTCCCTCCTTCTGGTTTCCTGTGCTCTCTCTTACTGCAATGAGGGAAATAACAGATCTATGACTGAGAGTAAGTGGCAAGTGTTTATCTGATAGATGGAGAGCACTTGATGAGGTTGAGGATGAGGGAGAGCCATGACATTGCATAAAGATGAGGGTAAATGTCAGTGATGAATGGATAGATGGGGATGTAAGGAAGTGCATAGACCCAAGAGGGATCGGTTACCTGGAGTGAGGAGTGAAGTGCTGGAGTAGACCTGAGAAGGCAGAGTGATGGTTTTGGAGTGAAATACAGCAGGATGTGGGTGAACGTGTCATTGCTCTCACCTTTCCTGCCCTTAGGTCATTAAATCACATTCTACATTGCATGTAGGAGCCTGGCACTACACTCCTGCAGTTGACCTCATCTGCCACCTCCAATCATATCTTCTTTGCTCCTCCAACAGGCTTCTTCATCTCATTGCTAGGGAAACAGTAACTCTCTCCTACTCCTCACAGCTCCAGCATCACATCTAGTGAGGTGTCCACAAAGCTGGATGCAACCTTTGTCTGCTTGGACTCCAATGGAACCTGAATAGATTTCTGACAACAAAATCCAATTGTTTCAAGTTGCATGTTTGGATTGTCCCTTTAAATGGTGGAGTTGAGATCGTGTCATGCAGGTTTGTATCATGTCCGCTACCAATGATTGGTTGGAAAATCCAAAAATAAAAAGCTAATGTGGTATAAAACTGCAGTCATACAGGCTTGACATATTTCTGGGTTCCCAATGTGTTGTTGAGCACACATCGCCTGCTCCCAATGTCTGAATTTTAAGACCCAACCTATTGTAACTGTTAATATAATAATTATAGTTGCTTCACACAATGAATGATTGCTGAGTACACAGCAGCAGGAAGATTGGCATTTGGGCATTATAACCTAACAATACAGCAAGAAATAGTGACTAAGAAGTACTAACATCCTGGACTCAATCAAGCATGAGTAGAATCTTACTCAGAAAGAGAAACGTGGTCTTGATTTATGCACACGTCCGATCTGTGTTCTATGTGTCCAATGCCTTTATCCAAATAAGATGATGAGGGAGAGAGAGCGAGGTGGAAGAGTAAAAGGAAACATGGGGGTAGGATGGGATGCAGTTGTGGGTGCAAGGACAGGGAGATGAGCACAGAGAGAAAAAGGAGAGGAAAGCATGAGGCTGCAGATGGAGAATTTGCAAAAGGGTGGGAATGGGGGATGAGGAGAAGAGTAGAGGAGAGGAAGGAGAGACGATGTGAGGGTAAGAGGGAGGGAGAGAGCAAGAGGGGGGAATTGTGACAAAGAGAGGTTGAGTGGGAAAGGAAACGAGGAACAATGTAAAGTCGTAATGGAGGGGGAGAGGAAGAGAAGAGTGGAGTGGAGGAAGGAGAAGTGGTCAAGGAGATAGAAAGAGCGGGTGAGAAATAAGGCGAGGAAAGAGGGGAGTGAAGAAGAGGAAGGAGGGAAAAAGGTTGCTGCAGGGGACAGAGGGGAGAAGAAGGTAAAGAGAAGGGGCAACAGAAAGGGGGGAGAGATGGAAGTTAACCATTGCCTCCAGGGGTGATGATAGGAAGGGGTTGTGTCAATGCTGAGAGTATTAAGCTAGTGATGGTATAATGGATGGTTGAATGCTTGCTTTGGCTTTATGCAGGAGCATAAACTTTTGCTTACCAGTTGAAAGTTTGCAATTCATCTGGGAAACTAGGGGCATCAAAGGAGAAATTACTTCCAAATAAATCTTATCAGAGATTCCATTTGGTAGTTCCTTCCGGGAGTTAGTTGCTCATAGCAACATCTTTCAACAAGCCACGTTCAGCTATGACCGAACCACAAGTGCCATTTAAGTTAATTTGTTAACCAACTTTTTCAATAATCTTTGAGATCAATCATCTTGTTGCTTGAAAAATGTAATTGTGCCATTATCACTGGGCTATTATAGAAGATTGTGTTGTTTTAACAATCATTTTTCTCATTTTCAACACCATTGAGTTATAACAATAAAGAGTAGCTCTGTTAGCTGCTCACCAATACAGAAACAGCACATGCCCCGATAGATGTTTTGTGGGAGGATTTAACAAGGGAATTCATCTTAAGGTCTTGAAGCAAAATTACAGATTAGGGGACTAGAACCTAGAAAATACGTTTTGTGACACACGACAACGATTATACTTCAAAATTACTTAATTGACTATTAAACACTTTGGGACATCCTGAGGTTGTCAAAAGCGCTAACTAAATGAAGACATTTTTAGTTTCCTCTTTTACCTTTTTATACAATTTGCTGTTTTCTGCTTTAACAATCATTAATCCATTTAAAACATTGAAAGTAATCACTTGGGCAAACATTTTTTGGGGGGAGTGGAATGTTATCCCAATTTATTCCACGTCTTTCTCACCTACCATTTATACCTTTCCCCTTTGTAGAAACAAAGGTGGAATTTAATGTGGCCCACGGAAGCAGGGGGTGATAGAATCAGAAGGGAAGGGGTTGAAGTTCCTGTCACCTTTTCAACAGTGTGCAATTACCTCAGCAGCAGGAAAGGTCGGATGGCCTTCCTGTCCAAAGGCCAATTGAGGCCCTTAAGTTGCTAACTAAGGGCGATTTAAGGGCATCTTCCTGCTGCCACCACTAGCAGGGCCCTCCAACCTGTAAGGAGACCACCCAGTAAAAGCTGGTGGCCTCCCTGTGGGTTGGAGGGACTGTCCTGATCAGGCACCCTGTGGCCAACAGAGAGCTCACACGGCAACAAAGGCTGTCCCCATGGAAATACCCACCCCTCCCCTCACCAACAACCGACCAGCCATCACAGCAGCCTGCCTGAATGGCCCAGTGACCCCAGCCCACTCACCTGGCCTCCAGGGTAGTGTCCATAATGTTGCTCTGGGCCGTGAGTTCCAAAAGGGGCCACTGCTCCTGGTGGCACTGTTGGGTCTGAAGTGCAGCCCTTAATGAGAAGGGAGCCTCGATACCAGGCAGTTAATTGCCTGATGGGCACAGAATCAGATTGAGGCTCTCGGAAACGGCCAAAACAGGGTTGCCCCCATTTTCTGGCCTGCCATCGGAGCCACTGCCACCTGCATTAAATTCAGCCCATAGATACCTGATGTACATTTTCAGCAACATTTTTTTATTTATATAAGTTTTATGTTATTTATTTAACTGAATTTCTCACTTCCATTCCTCTCTGATAAATATGAAAGCCTTATTTGAGGACTGTTTCTTATCACTGGGTCAAGGATAAAGCAAACTCACCCATACAGGTCAGTTTTGAAGCAAAGTTATTTTCACACAGATTTCATTTCCTTTTAGAACTTTTGGGTAAAAATGTAAGCATATCACTTAGATTGTGAAATGTAAAAAACAACAGGAGTCTTCAGGATATCTACTGATCTAGCCTATGTGAAATTTTCAATTTTTCAGTAAGAATTAACTGAAAATTTAAATATTGCAAATTGAGAGGCAATTTTATGGTTATATTAAACAATAAGAAATGCTGAGATGTTGACATTGTTAATATTTTTTGGTTGGTTGAGTTGAATTTGTGGACCAAAAACAATGTATAAAATTCTATGCCTGAAGAAAGGTAAGATTGAACCAAGAAATCACTGTCAAACTCAAAATGACAGGAAAGGCTAATTATTCACCAACAACTGCATCAATGCCTGCTGGGAAGCCAAACAAACAAAACCAAATTAACATTAACTGAAAGCATGATAAATACATTTAGTATGTGCGGCGAAACCTGTCCCGATCTCAACCAGATTTAAACTAACTGTAACAATATTCAAATGAATTCAAAATTTCAGGAGTTTGCACATATCAAAGACCTGAATTCTACTCCTGATTAATAGAATGTAAATCGCCCTTCTCTCCCCAATCACTGTAAATTTATCCAAGCAGAGTCTGAGCTCTCAATCAGCTTCATGGTAGACGGGGCAATAGCACAAAGCTTGACACCGTATTTCATAATTTGATACGAAGTGGACTCACTGAATAGCCTGAGTAAACAATTTGGTGGAAATCAACCTCTTGCAATAAGTCATACTTAACAAAAACAGAATTACCTGGAAAAACTCAGCAGGTCTGGCAGCATCGGCGGAGAAGAAAAGAGTTGACGTTTCGAGATTATTAAATAAGTCATACTTGTCTGGATTTGGCAGTAACGTGCAATATTGAAGTATTATAAAATCAGCCCGACCCATAATATAATGGGCCAGAGTTTGCTGGAACGGGTCACCTTGTAGTGTGCCCCATTTGTTAGACTTGCTCGTGCATGATAAAGTTTTGATTTTTTTTTACCCAGAAAGTTGCTGAAAGTGGGTAGTAATTGTAGCTTTAAGGAATGTAGTGACTGTAGCTTTAAGGCTTATTGTGTTGTATAGTATCACATGACAGTGTGAACAAATCAGCTTTAAGCATGGGGAACCTTAGAGTGGGAGTTCTTCTTCTAGTTGTGGAGCTAAATGGAAGCATGTAACTGCTGCTGCAGCCTGTAAATACAGTTTGATGTTTCTAATGAGAACCCTGTCTGGAAAATAAAGTCCATAACAAATTGGCGATGAGAATAAATTGGGTCCGGTGTTGTCCCTCACCCAGAATGTGTGTGTATCTTGTTTAAGCAGAAGAAAATAAAGATATACTCACCAGATATGCCACATTCAGCAGGATTGACCCCTTAGAACCATCCACGCAGGATTGCTGTCAAAATGGAGAATGTCTCGGGTTCTATTTCCAGGCAAGCAAAATAACGGCGAGGGGGTGGGGGGGAAAGAGGAGAGCAACTCGCCTAAGCATTTGTGGGAGTAAAACCTATCATTTAATCTGAAGTTTGACAGCCCCTAATTCAAAGACCTGCAGTTAATTGGTAGACCTCATTAAGGGACACTTTCAACCCAAACCCTCAGTCACCTTGCAGAGTTTCAGGTTTAATTCAAGGCTTAAAGCCCTGGGGGAGACCATTGCTACATATGTGGTGAAATTGAAACAACTGACTGAACGCTGTGATTTCATGGTGACCCTAAGTGATATGCTCAGGAATTGTTAAGCCTGCAGTGTGCAAGATGATGCCATTCGACGACGATTATTAGCTGAAGTAAACCTCGATTTTAAAAAAGCACTGGAAGTAGCGCTTGTGATGGAAAGCGCTGAACAGGATTCACGGGCGATACAAGGTGCACAAAATGGTGCCATTTTCCAGTTGTGGCGGGAACGGACAGCCGGGTGTGGCATGAAAGGTTGGGACTCTGCTGCAAAGTGGGAGACAGTTCCCGCTACCCAAAAATTTAAAATACAGAAAACTGCTCAGTAGCAAATCTGAAAATGAATTGTTACCAGTGTAGAAGCAATCATACTCCTGGAACTTGCCGTTTTAAAGAGGTGGAGTGCTATTTTTGCCATAAAAGAGGGCACATACTGAAGCATTGTAAAGCAAGATTGAGACAGACTCCCAGGCAGCAAACTAAGTTAATGAAGTACATATAATTTGGAAGAACTAGAAACCACCAATTCTGACATTTAACCCTATTTAATGTAAAAGTAGGGAAGAGAGAGCCAATCACTGTTACTCTGCAAGTAAATGGAAAACCTTTAATGATGGAAGTGAACACTGATGCTTCAACCACTGTATTGGGGGAGCACACCTTCAAATATTTAAACAACGGTACTCAACAATTGAATTTGGAGCAGACTTCAGCCAAATTGAAAACTTATACTGGTAAAGCTATCCAAGTGAAGGGTATTACCACTGTTTATTATAAGCACCAAACAACACAACTCCCAGTGATGGTAGAAGGCGAAGAGCCAAGCTTTCTAGGTCGCAATTGGTTGAGGAAATTAACCTTGATTGGCCAGTGAGATTTCAAAAGGGAGCAAGAAGAGTTCCTGGGTGGGGGAAGGAACAAGGCAATGTATTTCAGATTGAGCCTGGAGAGTCAAAGGACCATAACAAGGAGTGTGTAGCCATTCAGCAACTTGAGGAAATGAAGACTGTCTTAAATAGCAGCATGGACGAACAGCAGAAGAGACTCAAGGAGACTCTGCCAAATTACAGAATTCAAGATGAAGCGAGTGAGATCTGCAAAGAAACGGAAAACCTGTTGAAAGATTTTCACACACTACAAGGATCCTTCAGGTCAAAGTTTGTACTTCTAGAAAATTAAGAGGAGAAGCCGAAAAAAATTAACATCACTCTGAATAAACTGAAGAACCAGTTGGCAGAGAAGATGCAGCAATGTTCAAGGTTCCAGGAGAAAGCCAACAGATACACAAAAGAAACAGAAGAGCTGAAGAATCAGCTCAGTAAAACAAAAGAGGCATTAGAAGGAAAAGTCGTGGAACTTTCCAAAGTGTAAGTGAGTGAAGAAGCCACGGGTAGCTCAACCCCTGAACGGAACCTGAAATTGGGTCAGAGTCCTTGTGATCTCCTCCCTTGACTCCCTCAGCAGTCTGGGACACATCATCTGGACCTGGAGATTTGTTCGCTTTTAAGTCTGCCAACACCTCCAATACCTTGTCACTCCCTGTCTTCACCTAAGAGAATGAGGATGAAGGTGTGGAATTCAAGGAGAGAGACTGGGAGGTTCTTGAGCAAATTGATCACAGTCACTAAAGCAGCCTTCTGTCATCATCCACTGTCTCCTACAACTAAGCTAATTTTGAATCCACCTTATCAAATTACCCTGTATCCCACGTGCATTTGCCTTCTTTATAAGTCTCCCAAGTGGGACCTTGTCAAAGACTTTGCTGAAACCCATATAAACTACATCAACTATACTACCCTCATCTATACACCCGGTCACCTCCTCAAAAAATTCAAATTTGTTAGGCATGACCTCCCTCTGACAAAGCCATGCTGACTATCCCTGATCAAACCTTGCCTCTCCAAGTGGAGATAGATTCTCTCTTTCAGAATTTTCTCCAATAGCTTCCCTACCACTGATGTGAGACTCACCGATCTGTAGTTTCCTGGCTTATCGCTACTACCCTTCTTAAATAGTGGAACCACATTAGCTGTTCTCCAATCCTCTGGCACTTCCCCATGGCCAGAGAGGGATTAAAAATTTGGGTCAGAGTCCTTGTGATCTCCTCCCTTGACTCCCTTAGCAGTCTGGGACACAAATCATCTGGACCTGGAGATCTGTCCACTTTTAAGTCTGCCAACACCTCCAATACCTTGTCATTCCCAATATCAATTTGCTCAAGAACCTCACAGTCTGAGTTCCATACCTTCATCCTCATTCTCTTGGGTGAAGACGGATGTGAAGTATTCGTTCAACACTCTACCAATGTCCTCTGGCTCCACCCATTTGATTGCCCCCTTGGTCCCCAGTGGGCCCTACTCTTTCCCTGGTTATCCTCTTCCCATTGATATACTTATAGAATATCTTGGGATTTTCCCTACTTTTACCAGCCAGAGCTTTCTCATATCCCCTCTTTGCTCTCCTAATTGCTTTCTTTAGCTCCACCCTGCACTTTCTATACTCTGCTAATGCCTCTGCTGATTTGCTCCCCTGGTACCTGCTAAAAGCCTCTCTTTTCCTTCTCATCGTATCCTGAATATCTCTGGTCATCCATGGTTCTCTGGGCTTGTTACTCCTTCCTAACACCTTAGAGGGAACATGTTTCTGATGAGAAATTTATCTGGAAAATCAAGTCCATAACAAAGTGTGAATGGTGCAGTGAGGGAAACAGGGCATCTGGGACCTTGGTGAACATCTGGTCAAGTGGGTCTATCTCCTTAGTCAATGTGATTAAAGGATTGAAAAATGAACAGGTGAGAGGTTAAAAAGGAGAGTGTATTGGAGTGGATGAATTCAATATCAAATTTGATACAGGAAGAGAATTTTAAAATATGAAACAATTTACAAACTGAAGGAATGAGACTCCACACTTATCGTTGTTTACTTTCTTGGCAAGAGAGGTTGGCATTCACTAACAAAGACCATGTTGTTACAAAGGTACTTGCATTATTAATTACTAGATTTAACTTTCTGTGGAGAGTTTAATGGGCAATTAATCTGCAAATGTAGAAACTTCATGAAAATCGTGGGGAGGTTAACTGAGAGGTGCCAATTTCAGAAAGCTAGCAGCAGAACACTGCAAATCATCCAGCAACTTGTGATGATTCACAATTCACAGGTATCTCTCCCTTGCTACAAGTTGCTGGCTGATATGCCCATAACTAACTGCCTGCATCATTCACATGCTGTGAATTTTTTTCAGCAAAATCTAGTCCAATACATGGGGCTGTAACTTCCGAACTCCCCAGTATTGGATTGGGAGGGTACCCCAAAGATGCACTGGGGAATCCCTCTTGGAACTTCACAAGTAAGCATTTGCACAACAATTACCCAGAAGTACACACTTCTGAAAACGCGATTTATGACATGAACTTCGGATGGTTCCAACAGGGTGACTATTATAAAGACTCAGACCGATTCCCCCAACACCCCCAACCCTTGACTACCCACCCCCCTTGACAGTATTCCCTATTCCCCAACCCCCGCATCTGCATGGGACTCAACAAACCCCTCCAACCCCTTCAGGCCTGACTCTCCCTCACCAACCCAACCGGACACCCAAGGTCTAACCAGACCCCCATCATCCTGGGTCCGACCCTCCCAGCCCCGAACCCCCGCATGTCTGGCCCTTCCAACCTCCAAAATTCCAAACCCCCACCACTCCAAATGTCCGAACCCCCACACCCATTCCCAATGTCTGACTCCCCCGCCTCTTAATGTCTGACACCCCCAGCTCCCTCCTGATGTCTGACCCCATGAACCCTTCTGAGGTCCGACCACCCCATCCCATCACAAATGTCAGCCTTCGCCCCGCCCCCTCCCAATGTCTGACACCCCCCCACTCCCCTGAACATCCAACCCCCTGCCCCTTCGTGATGCCCCTCACCCCCCTTCCCGATGTTCGAAACCCTCCCCAATCCCCACCTGACCTTCGAACATCCCCACCCCCAAAATCCTATCCACTTACCTTCTCCTT
Organism: Carcharodon carcharias; assembly: GCF_017639515.1. NCBI lineage: Eukaryota > Metazoa > Chordata > Chondrichthyes > Lamniformes > Lamnidae > Carcharodon > Carcharodon carcharias. Next base: position 63,793,119 of record NC_054469.1, read on the forward strand.
GGCCTGTCAATTTCAATTGGACCTTTAAACTTACCTGCTTTATGGCAGCTGTAAAAAAAAAAAAGGGGCATGTCCTCCTCTGATTCGACAGTGCTGGACTGCAACACTGGACCTCAGAAGCAGCTGCGCTGCCTGGGTATCACCCAGCCTGAGTTGGAAGGTCCGGCGAGATAGGCAAGGAAGAAATTTGGCATAAGTGGGCACCGAGCAGCAATCCAATGCTGATTTCCAATCCGAGGAAGTTACAGCCCATGGCCTGAATTTTGAGCTTATTGGGCATGTGTGATTGGTGGGCACGGAACCAGATCCCCGAGCTCAATCTTACACTGGCTTGCCAACTAATGGCCAGCTAGTATGAAACGCACCTGAAGAAAGGCTTAGCACAGCCGTTGGGGGCGAGAAGAGGGCAGGCATGGACATCACCATGGGTGCAGGTGAGCACTTCAAGAGGGCCCTGAACTCTTGCAGACCAAGAAAATAAAGCCCAAAAATGCTACAAAAGATTTCCATGCAGCACAACCAGGCTCATAAAAAAAAATCCCTAGATATTTCTTTTTATTTTAAATCCTAACAGAGATTTTGTCCTGCCCTTGGGTAAGGTGTCATCAAAAGTGTAAAACCCACCTGTCTGATTGGCCTGTCCACCAACAGTAAGGTTGGATAGGCCATGAAAAAATCCCTGACAATTAGGTCATCAATGGGCTTAAATTCCCACTTAATTGTTGGCGGGTGCTCTTCTGACTTTTGCGCTCACCCAACATTATCGTGCGCAATTTCACGCCATTTCATGTCGGGCGCACACGTGCACGGGGGATGTAAAATTCTGGCACATGATGTTGACCTGGGAGTGCAATGATATTGGCCCAAGCTACATACTTACGAACATCCAGGTGACTCTGGAAGTGTGCGGCCATCCGCATCCCCTCTTCCTGTGACCTCAGCACCTCCAGCTCCACAAGCCGAGCAGGTTGTCACTGCCACATGGTAGGGCCCCAAAAATAGGCTGGGGCCCTCCAGGTCTTGGCCCTCCAGAGGGTGACCACCAAGGTCATCACAGACGGTGTAGCAGTCAGCAGGCTGCCTCCACCTCCGCTGTGGATGGCCAGGGAACACCAAGGCATAGCAGAGTTAGAAAAGTTAAGAAAATGTAACTCTTTCGAGTTAAAACAATTAAACTAAATTAACAAAATTAGGATAAATCAAGCACAGCCCCTTATTCAGGTCAGCTGTAAAACCAAGAACAAAGTTTAAAGGAAACTTACAAACTTTAAACCAAAATGTGATTAAAGGGGTTAATAAGACACCCCAGACCCCGCGGTGCTCACCGAGCACGGAAGGCCTCGAGAGTGCCGGCAGACACCGCGTGCTCCCTCTCCAAGGACACCCGGCCACAAACGTAGCCGCGGAAGAGGGACAAACAATCAGGCGGGACTCCCCCCTCGATCGCCCGCTGCCTGGACCTGTTAATGGCCAACTTGGCCAGGCCCAAGAGCAGGTTCATGAGGAGATCCTCCTCCTTCCCGACCTCCTTTCGCACTGGGTGAGTTAAGAAGATGTAACTCTTTTGAGTTAAAACCAATTAAACTAAATTAACAAAATTGGGATAAATCAGGCACAGCCCCTATTTCAGGTCAGCTGTAAAACCAAGAACAAAGTTTAAAGGAAACTTACAAACTTTAAACCAAAATGTGATTAAAGGGGTCGATAAAGCACCCCAGTCCCCGCGGTGCCCATTGAGCACGGAAGGCCTCGAGAGTGCTGGCAGACACCGCGTGCTCCCTCTCCAAGGACACCCGGCCGCGAACGTAGCCGCAGAAGAGGGACAAACAATCGGGTGGGACTCCCCCGTCGATTGCCCGCTGCCTGGACCTGTTAATGGCCAACTTGGCCAGGCCCAAGAGCAGGTTTATGAGGAGGTCCTCCTCCTTCCCGACCCCCTTCTGCACCGGGTGAGTTAAGAAGATGTAACTCTTGTTGAGTTAAAACAATTAAACTAGATTAACAAAATTAAGGATAAATCAGGCACAGACCCTAATTCAGGTCAGCTGTAGAACCAAGAACAACGTTTAAAGGAACCTTACAAACTTTAAATTAAAATGTGATTAAAGGGGTCAATAAAGCACCCCAGTCCCCGCGGTGCCCACCGAGCACAGAAGGCCTCGAGAGTGCCAGCAGACAACGCGTGCTCCCTCTCCAGAAACATCTAGCCGCGAACGTAGCCGTGGAAGAGGGACAAACAATCGGACGGGACTCCCCCGTCGATCGCCCGCTGCCTAGACCTGTTAATAGCCAACTTGGCCAGGCCCAGGAGCAAGTTCACGAGGAGGTCCTCCTCCTTCCCGATCCCCTTCCGCACCGGGTGAGTTAAGAAGATGTAGTTGCACAGCCTGGGCATGGGTGTTAATCACTTGTACATACTGTTCACTATTGTCAATAAACTCCCAAGAATGTCTCCCTGCCTATGGCTCCTTGTTCTGATGAGCAGTGTTCTGGTCACTCAGATATGAAACCTTTCTGTACAAGATGAAGACAGGTGTCTCAGTCCAAGGCCTCTTCCCTGTGCTTTGTGCAGACTTCAGACCAAAGTGATGGTCCGGCTTCACACACACTGGACACATTACTGATGCCTGCACCTCGACGGTGCTTATCATTGTTGCCAGAATGTCATGGGCAGGCCTGACAGAGTTCTATCATTCTGTGTCTTCCTTTAGGTGGGGCTGGCCGTTATCTCTTCAGCATCTGTGACCTCTGTGCTCCTGAAGGGGTCATGTGTTGAAAGCAGACAAAGGATCAGGTGCTTTTAAAGTTTCGTGGCTGCGTCTCTATGATATGACCCTGATCACAGGGCGCATGCAAGCTACCCTTGGCCAGACAGGAGTCAGACATTCACAGAGGCAAAGTGAAGATCTATGGAGTGTCCTCACTGCATGTTGTCAACACCCTCTTGCAATCGAGTGACTATTAGGGCCTCCACTGTGTCTCCATGACAGGAGCATTCTCACAGAGGATGTGTGTGTTGCAATAAGCCAGACTGGAGTCAAATGTTCATAGGTGCAAGTGAGGATCTTATGGTGTCACCTCATTGCATGCTGTCATCATCCTCCACAAATCTAGCAGCTATGAGGGCCTCCTGAACCTGCCTGTCTCATCTGGCCAGTGTAAGAGCCTCATCCCCGTCATTGTCACTTTCAAGGACCTCCTCAGCCTCATTCCCATCAGCGTCCTCATCAGAGGAGACCTCCAGCTCCTCCTCAGCCAGCTCCTCTTCCCTTTGCAGCGCCGGTTGAAAGGGCACAGCAGATGATGGCGATGCATGACACCCTCTGTGGACTGTATTGTGAGGCTTCACCAAACCGGTCCAGGCACCAGAACCTCATCTTCAGCATCCTGATGGTTTTCTCCACCAAAGTGCGAGCTGCTGCATGAGCATCATTATACCATCACTCTGCTGCAGTCTGAGGCCGCTGCACAGGTATCATCAACCACGGCTCTGCAGGTAGCCTTTGTCCCCAAGGAGCAATCCCTGCAGCTTCTGTGGACCCTGGAAGACTTCAGGAATCTGTGGCCAACTGAGAATGTAGCAGTCATGTACAGTCACTGGAAACCATGCACAGACCTGCAGGATATGTTTGTGGTGGTTGCACACCAGCTGTACATTCAGCGAATGGAAGCCCTTGTAGTTGACATAGTTGACCGCATGCTCGACAGAGATCTGAATGCCACATGAGTGCAATAGATGGCACCCTCCACCTGTGGGAAACCCATGATCTGGACAAATCCAATCGCTCTTGCATCCTGGCTGTCCTGGTCCCAGGTGAAATGCACAAAGTTGTGTGCCCTCGTGAAGATGGCATCCATGACATCCATGGAGGCATGTGATATCCCACAGAGGTCATCTGCGAAATCCTGAAGGGAGCCACTGACGTAGAAATTGAGCGCTGCGATCACTTTCACGGCCACTGGCAGTGGATGCCCTCCATGCCTTCCTGGATCACTGGGTCTGTTTCTGGCAAAGGTGGGGCCTATACAAGTTGGACGGGTTGCCCCTGAGCTGGAACGGGACCAACATCCTTGCAGAGATGTTTGCTAGTGCTGCTGGGGGTGGTTTAAACTAATTTAGCAGGGGGATGGGATAAAGAGTGGAGGTACAGTAGGGGGTGATACACAGCCAAATATAGAAGAGAAACTAAGTCAGTCTGGAAGGCAGAGCAAATATAGACCTGTTAAGGCACAGGGGAATAATGCAAGGCTGGATTGCATCTTTTTTAAGTGCGAGGAGTCTTACAAGTAAGGCAGATGAATTGAGGGCATTGATTAATACATGGGAATATGATATTGTTACCATCACAGAAACATGGTTGAGGGAAGGACAGGACTGGTAGCTCAATATTCCAGGGTATAGAATCTTCAGGCGTAACAAGGGAGGTGTAAAAGAGGAGGTGGCATTGCACTATTGATCAAGGTGTCAATTACTACAGTTAGGAGGGATGGTATCTTAGAAGGTTCCTCAAATGAGGACTTATGGGTAGAACCTAAAAACAAAAAGGGGGCAATCACTTTGCTGGGAGTGTACTTTGGCCTCCAAAGAGTCAGGGAGAGGTAGAGGAGCAGATATGTGGGCAAATCTCAGAGAAGTGTAAAAATAATATGGTAATAATAGTAGGGGACTTCAACTTACCCAGTATTAACTGAGATAGGCTTAGAGGGGGCGGAATTCTTAAAGTACATCCAGGAGAACTTTTTGAGCCAGCATGTAGAAAGTCCTACAAGAGAAGGGGTGGCACTGGACCCAATCTTAGGGAATGAAGCCAGGCAAGTGGTAGAAGTTTCAGTGGGGAGCATTTCAAGGATTGTAAGATTTAAGGTAGTTATGGAAAAGGACAAAGATGGATCAGAAATAAAGGTCCTGAATTGGGGGAAGGACGATTTCAATATGATAAGACAGGATCTGGCCAAAATGGACAGGGAGCAGCTACTTGTAGGATAGTCTACATCAGACCAGTAGGAGTCATTCAAAAAGGAAACAGTGAGAGCCCTGAGGCCAACATGTTCCTGTAAATGTGAAGGGTAGGACTAACAAGTCCAGGGAACCCTCGATTTCAAGGGATATAGAGGATAGGATAAGGGGCAAAAAGGAGGCTTATGGCAGATACAGAGGGCTGAAAACAGCGGAAGCCCTAGAGGAGTATAGAAAGTGTAGCGGGATACTTAGGAGAGCGAACAGGGGGCATGAAAAAATACAGGCGGGCAAAATAAAGGAAAATCCCAAGGTATTTTATAAATATATTAAAGGCAAGAGGATAACCAGGGAAAGAGTAGAGCTCATTAGGGACCAAAGTGGCAATCTGTGCTTGGAACTGAAGGATGTAGGTTAGGTTTCAAATGATTACTTTTCATCTGTGTTCACCATGGAGAAAGACGATGTAGGTGTAGAAATCAGGGAGGGGGACTGTGATATGCTTGAACAAATTAGCATTGAAAGGGAGGAGGCATTAGTAGTTTTAGCCAGCTTGTAAGTGGATAAATCCCCAGGCCCAGGTGAAATGTATCCCAGGCTGCTATGTGAGGCAAGGGAGGAGATTGCAGCGGCTCTGACACTAATATTAAAATCCTCTCTGGCTATAGGAGAGGTGTCAGAGGACTGGAGAACTGTAAATGTGGTATCATTATTCAAGAAGTGTAGTCAGGATAAACCAGGTCAATTTGGCAAATTGGATCCAAAATTGGCTTAGTGGCAGGAGGCAGAGGGTGATGGTCGAAGGTTGTATTTGCAATTGGAAACCTGTGACTAGTGGTGTACCGCAGGGATCGGTGCTGGGACCCTTGCTGTTTATACTGTGAATTAATGATTTAGACATGAATATAGGAGGTATGATCAGTAAATTCGCAGATGACATGAAAATTGGTGGTATCATAAATAGTGAGGAGGAAAGCCTTAGATTATGACGATATAGATGGGCTGGTAAAATGGGCAGAGCAGTGGAAAATGGGATTTAATCCTGAGGAGTATGAGGTGATGCATTTTGGGAGGATTAACACAGCAAGGGAATACACAATGAATGGTAGGGACCCTAGGAAGTACAGAGGATCAGCGGGACCTTGGTGTACACGTCCATAGATTCCTGAAGGCAGTAGCACAGGTAGATAAGGTGGTTAAGAAGACATATGGGATACTTGCCTTTTTAAGCCAAAGCTGGAGTAGTATGTGCAGTTCTGGTCGCCACACTATGGGAAGGATGTGATTGCACTGGAGAGGGGGCAGAGGTGGTTCACCAGGGTGTTGCCTGGGCTGGAGCGTTTAAGCTATAAAGAGAGACTGGATAGGCTAGGGTTGTTTTCCTTAAAGCAGAGAAGGCTGAGGGGGTGAGGGGATGGGGGAGACCTGATAGAGGTATGTAAAAGTATGAGAGACATAGATACGGTAGATAGGAAGAAACTTTTCCCCTTAGCAGAGGTGTCAATAACCAAGGGGCATAGATTTAAGGTAAGAGGCAGGAGGTTTAGAGGGGATTTGAGGAAATTTTTTTTCACCCAGAGGGTGGTTGGAATCTGGAACACACTGCCTGAGGGGTTGGTAAGGGCAGGAACCCTCCCAAAATTTAAGTAGTATTTATATGAGCACTTGAAACACCATAGCATACAGGGTTATGGGCCAAGTGCTGGAAAATAGGATTAGGATAGGTGCTTGATGGCCAGCATGGACACGATGGGCAGAAGGGCCTGTTTTGTGCTCTGTAACTCTATGATTCCATGTCCACGGTGCCAAATCCTGTAGTAGCTAACAGATGTGACTGACCAGTTCCCTAGACATGCACAGTCATTGGCGACACTGGTTCATGGTCATCTGCAGGAATGAAAGGTGGCATCTATAGTCCATGGGTGTTACTAGGCACCGACCAGTGATGGCTTGCTGTGGCTCTGTGGTGGCATATGCAGGACCCCCAGCTGCCCCTTCTTCCAGATGGTGCTGTCCTCCATCTGCACAGCCAGGTGCCTTAGTCGTTCTCTTCTTAGTCATCTTTGCTCCCTGTAAGCCACGAGGCATACAGCTAGTTCACCAGGCACCATGTTCCTGATGCGCTCCTCCTACAGGATGAAAGAGGAAGATGTGTGGGTTAGCATGGGTATTTGAAGAAACTGTCTTGATAAAGTCTGATGGCCCCTTAATGCATCCTGGAGAGTGCTGGCCACCACACGGAGGGCCAGAGATTAGTGCACTGCATGGCTCTCCGAAAACCCAACCACTTCCACCCCACTCCACCCGACCGATTGGCAGCGGCTTTGCCCATTGGGCTGCATGCTGTGCTCTCAGCTCTGGCATTTTCCTAACCCGCACTGCAAGGCTGCACTGTTAGCTTAAACCATGGGGGAGACTGGTCCAAACTGGGATGATGACATTGCAAGGGGCTGTGAGTGCCTCCACCGTGACTGCTCCATGGCCAGCTTTAGCAAGGAGATTGTACAACGTGCCCAGTCGTCCAACTGTTCTGCAGTCCACTGAAACAATCATTACTTTGCAGTGTGTGCCCGAGGAGTGAAAAGTTCTGGAGCACTTGGTAGCACTTTGATGCCTCTGCGTTTCTTGAGCAGGCAAATAAGCTCGAGGCCCGACTCCAATCATATCAACATGGGTGTGCCTGAACTGTCTCAGCTGCAGAGGAATGATCACTTTATACAAGGTTTCTCTAAGGCTGCTTCCCTCCGATCCCCCCACCCCGCACATGGTTGTGTGCTGCCTTCAGCCACAGGGCAGCCTTTGCCCCCACCCCCCTGCCCCAATGCAACATGCTTCAACCACAGGGCAGTCCTTGCCCTCTGCACCCCAGTGCACCTCAACCACAGGGCAGTCCTTGCCCTCCGCTCCCCAGTGCATCTCAACCACAGGGCAGGCCTTCTTCCGCCCCCTACGTGCCTCAACCTTGAAGTTCAACGGACGACCAGGGCAAGTGCTCTGCAATGTTACTGTGTAATCACCTTGAGTTCTGCTCAAAATGCAGCCTGCCAAGTACACGCTTTATATATATGCTATTCTGAAATACTTCGGTGTGCAATCATGCCAATGTGGTTGGACGATCCAGCGGGGAGGGTTTGATTCCGGTGAGCTGGGCCTATAATGATATGCAGATGTATTACAATGAGGTTCCCGACATCTGATGATAGGAAACGTGGCCCCCAAACGGCAGGCAGAGCGGATGTTCGCAAACTGGTTTCACGACATCTTGAAACCAATATTTGGCCTTCTCACCATATTGTCAGCTCACACCACCGAACAGGCCCGACGCCAGCAGGCACTGGTGATTCCGTTCATTCTTTCCACTGGCTAGATCAAGGGAGCACAGTTTCAGTATAAGGGGCCTATCGTTTACGGCTGAGGCGAAGAGAAATTTTTTCACTCAATCTTTGGAATTCTCTACCCTAGAGGATTGTGGATGCTCCATCGTTGAACGTTTTTAAGGCTGAGGTAGATTTTTATTTTCTCAGGGAATCAAGTGATATGGGAGTGGGTATGATGGTTGAAGCTGAAGATCAGCTATGACCATATTGAATGGCAGAGCAGGCTTGATTGGCTGTACGGTCCTCTCCTACTTCTATTATGTTCTCATCCACGAGGACCATACAATTATAGAATAGATACACCATAGAACGAGGCCAATCCACTCACTGGGTTAGGGCTGGCTACCTGTAAGACCAACTCAGCTTGTCACACTCCCTTGCTTTTTTGCTGTAGCCCTGCAAATTGTGGCTATCAATTAATCTATGCTTCTTCAGAGCCGGATGTCCCTCCAGACTGTAATCAATATAAATTGATGGGAACTTCTACTCTTATGCTGTTTGTCTTTCTTTAAGATCCCTTGAAAAAGGTACACCTCGTTGAATGACGTGTAGCTGGGTTTTTAACAGCATATTAACTTCATAATTACTGCTAAGTACCATCACTGGCCCTGAGAAGCTAATTTTATATTTTTTGAATGTCAAATGTCTCTATAACAATTCCACGTTTTAAAAATGTTTTCTAAAAATTTGCTAATCTTATTTTAGCTTCTATCTTAATACAATCATAATTCAATTAGTTTACATTCTGAAAATTTAAATTAAAATGAATATTATTAAGTGCTTTTATCTAGTGCCTAGTTTGCTGGCTGTGGATATTTTGATGCAATTGGCTACTTACCTACTTGCTGATATTACTGCTGCTGCATGCCAAGAGATCCCCTTGACTTGATGCCAGGTTTAAACTGCAGCAGGGAAAGGGGAAAAGCATGACATTATCTTTGCTGGTAACTTCTTTCAAGATCATAGCGAGCACCTTTGTCTTGTACTGACTGCAAGTACGTCAAGTTCTGCCTGACCTGAGTGTTTCCAACAGTAGGGAGGGAGCGGCGGTACTAGTAATTCCAGAGACTCAGGCTAATGCTCTGGGAACACTTCAAATCCCACCATGGCAGCTGATGGAATTGAAACTCAATTAATAAAATCTGGAATTGAAAGCTAGTTTCAAGGGTGACTACAATTGTAGTAAAAACCCATCTGGTTCATTAATGCCCTTTAGCGAAAGAAATCTGTTGTCCTCACCTGATCTGGCCTGTATGTGATTCCAGACCCATAACAATATGGTTGATTCTTAACTGCCCTCTGAAGTGGCCCAGCAAGCCATTCAGTTCAAAGGCAATCAGCAACAAATGCTGACCTTGCCAGTAATCCCCCATCTCATGAAAGAATAAAAAAAGCATTTTCTATTTTTGTTTGATTTTCCAAAATTTGCTATTTCTTGCTTTTCATCTATACATTTTTTTGAGAGCCGTCACCAGCTACAAAAAGTACATGGTAGGAGGCACCAACACAAGCATAACAAAAATCTGAAAGCAGTTTTATTAGCAAGGTGGTAGATTGATTTGAAATGCCTGCCCAGCAGATTAAAAGATAACAAAATATAGGGTTGGTGTGAATATAGACAGTTTAATAACTTATTGCATGAAGTACTCAACAAATCTTCAAGGACAGCACCAAGCTGAGCCAGTCTCCTAACAAATATCAAGGCATGACTTGAAGACTTTGTAACCGAGTAGGCTCTGTCGGACAGTAATTCTGATTTCTTTGTAAGATTGCTACATTAGCAGGATGTGCTATCAGGATTCTGCAACCTAAGTCTCCTTTCTCACTAAGACCATATGCTTTAACTGAGTCACTGCTAAACTCCAGCAAATTACTTCCAAGGTCCCTGTCCTCATCTTCAAAAGTCTCCTGGAAAATGTTGAATCATAGTATCCAGCCAGCACATCATTTTGCTTACTTCCAACTTGTCCATGCCCCTCCTGAATTCTCTCTCAAAACTATTTTGCCTTGCAATCTCTCCATCTCAAGTCTATTATTTCAATTTCGCCTTTGGTTTGCTTACACATTCCCACAAATATTTTTCAGTTCCTGATTGGCATCTACCTTTTTAGAAAGTGCTGAGAGGTTTGTATATGTGAAAAGTGCTAAGTTGCAGTATTTAATTATGGCTCAGTTATATTTAGAGTAATGCAGGTCTCCTCCATGGAACGATTCTTTCCAACTCTCCTCACAACATGACACATATGGTTTAGCAACTCTTTTACTCCCATGGCTGTTGATTAAAACAGAAGTAACCTGTACCTTGAGGTTAGTTGTAGATTGTTACAGAATCTGCTAATAATCTGACAAAGGCAGTAATGAAATGATCTGCAAATCCACGTCATTCATTATACATATAATAAAAGAAAACAATATTGTTTTGTCACCTCTTCCAAATTTCAAAAAGAAAATCTTTGAAAAATCAAATCCGATAAATTGGTTTTCAAATCACAAACTGGACATTACTTGATTACTCTTCCTCAGTCAGCCAAAGATTGAGCTGGCATTAGGGGTAATGATAAATGTGGTTGTCTTCATCGAAATGTCATTGCCATTGAAAAGTCATTGCCTTCATCGAGTGGAGGCTCCCAAGATATGGAAAATGATCCACATTGTTCAGCATCTTGCTGTTGATCTTAATCGATGTGGGGAGGTGTTGTGCTGTGGGAGCTGGTTAGAAAAGGATCTTAATTTTCTGAGTGTTTAGTGAAAGGCCCATTTTCTCAAACTTCAGAGGAGGAATCAATGACCAGGGGCTCGGTTTCTGAGTTGCAACATCTGCATACTGGAACTCAATGACAGAAGTTGGAGTGGTTTCGGTTTTGGAGTGAAAGCAGTGTAGATTGAACAGATTCCTGTGCGTTCTGTAGATTATCTCCACGCATCTAGGTAATTTGCTGGAGGTGAGTTACAGTATTGTAGTGAGCACGATGGAGAAGAGGGTTGCTGTGATCAACATAGCCTTGTTTGACCCCAGTCTTCACTTTGACGAAGTCTGTGGTGGTTCTGTTGGTGAGGATCATGGCTTGCATGTCATCATGGAGTAGGGTGACAAATTACCGACTGCTGATTCATGGGAGCTCCTGGCCTGTGACTGACAAAAATGAGAAGGCTCATTCAGGAAGGCACCAAACACATCGAGAGACTTCATTGGGAATAGGCAGAGACTAAATCGAGGCATTGGAAAGAGCACACAAATCTCCAAACTCACCTACCCAACCCTTCGAACACCACCTGTCCCACATGCAGCAGAGTCTGAAGATGATAAATGCAATGTATCAGTCATCTAAGATCCCAATGAGCCAAAGTAGAAGCAAGTCATCCTTGATCCTGAAGGACTGTCTAAGACTGATGAAGGCACCTTCACTACCGTTACCTTGAGTTTCTACCTATTCTAATACTGGTCCTTCAGCTTTATTTTGCTCAGTGTGGTTCCTGTCCATAAATTCACTCTCCTAGGCTGAAGCCTCTCTCTCTCTCCATTGCTTATGGATCTTGAGTGACCTGCAACTTTGTCACTGGTTTTCAGCTCCATAACCCATTCTGTTCACCTGGCTCTTCACTTTTCATGGAAACACCTCTGATATTCTAGAATTCAAATAGGTTCTGGACTCACTCACCCTCCACACCTGTCTCTGAAACCAGACTGTTGCTCATCGCTATTGTAAACTGACTCCGCCTGATCTACAAAACTTTAATTTTTAACTCCCTCCTAATATCTCCTCTCCAATCCCTCTTTATTGCTGGGACCTATTGTAATTTTGTTACATTCCCCATCAGGATCCATAAACCAAAATAACCAAATTTACTGAATGATTTCCAAAATAATTACTGGACAAGATTTCAATTTTTGTAATGTTTACTTTAACGAGTTAAAATCAATGCAAATAAAGACATTTCACTGTTGGTATGAACTATCAGCTGCACATAGAATAAGAGATACAACAGAGACCATCTCACTGAGTTAGTAGGCAGTCTACTGCACCTGTATGGTCCCAGTTTCGGCCATAATTCCAGTTCCTTTCCTTCAACAACTTGGCCAATTTTCTGCAGGCAGCAGCTTCTGCATAAACAGGGTTCCATCTGTGCAATCTTTCCTATATGGTGTTCTTGCTTCCAGAATCCTCAATTCTCAGATCCATGTTACTAAAGTCAAGGAGAACTATCATAACCACCTTCTTTCTCCAGCTCTCCCAATTCCACTCTGTCTCTGTGCCACATGCTCTGAGTTTTTATTAACTTCCTTCCTGTTGGTACTGCTTCCAGGTTAAGTAAATTGGACCAGTATTTGTTAGCCAAAAATTTTAATAGGTCCTTTTATAATTGAAATGATCTCTTAAAAAGTCTTTTTCAAACTTTAAAAAAAACAATTAGGTACACCAGATATTTCAAAGGAATTACAGATTTTCCTTAATGTTACTGCTTTCAGGTCAAAGACCATCACACGATCTATCCTAATCATGATTTATGTCCACAATTCAGCTGTCACTTCAAATCAGAGCCAATCACGTTGTTCTTTGCTACATTTTCCCACTTCACCCTCTGAGCTCTTCTCTCCTGTCATGATGCCTCCTTTTTACTTCACCCCAGTGGGTATTCTGCCCCCAAATCTTTACACAAATCCTTCAGCACACCTTGATCTGCCTAACTGCTGCAGTCCCAGACTGGATTCTCTCGTAAGCCTGCATTTTCTTTCTGACTCTGATGTCATCCTCTAAATTGCTCATCAAGATGCTCATCACAGCATTCTTGTGAGCAGCAAGCCCAACTGGCCCAAACTACTCCCCAACAGTCCATCCTACCCAGCATGCTCACTGGAGCTAATCATCCCTATCTCCTTTTAACCCCAATCATCTCTTCCAGGGATCCTGTTGATTCTGCCATCACCAGCTCTGTCCACATCTCTCCAGTATATACATTTATTTGTAAACAAGGTCCTTGCCATCCATGAGTTTATTGCATATGATTGCATCAATGTTATGGCCTTGGTGGAAACTTGGCTAATAGTAAGTGTTACAACCTTCCTTAACGAAACATCCCTGCCTGGCTATGCTTTCCACTACTTGTCCTGTGGAGACATGGCCTTTATCACCAAATCACACCTTGGTCTGACTCACTCCTCTTCTGACACCTTTTTTCACTTTTGAACATCTCACCTTGTTTCATCCCTTTCGCCTCTCCCTTAAAATCTTCATTCTCTATTGTCCATCCAAGTACCAAGTCATTGAGATATCTTCATTATTTGCTTTTTCAGCCCCCACAGGGAGTCACTTTTCATTTCCTTTATTTGTTCCAGGGGTGTGAAGGGTAGTCAGTTGGCTAGAACGTAGTGCAGAATGACACGTATAGCACTGGTTCAAGTGCCGTACCGGCTGTGGTAGCTCATGGAAGCCTGTCTTCTAGACTTGCCCCATGCTTGGTGTGGAGCGGTACCCCTCAAGCTATATAATTACTTGCCTTTCTCTGATAGAGAAAAATGCCGGCGGTCCTATGGACTATAGCTGATTATCTACCTACCTGATGTGTACATCGCTGGCAAGATTAACATTTGCTTTCCATCCCTAATTACCCTCGGGAAGATGCTGTGAGCCATCTTCTTGAACCCTGTAGCAATCCATGTGGTATAAATGCACCCAAGCATGCTAACTATTCAAAAGCAGTTTTGATAGCAGTGTGATTTGCTGGGCCATTTCAGAAGGCAGTTAAGCAGGCATATTACTGGAGACCTCAGGTAAGGACCGCAGATTTCCTTCCCTAAAAGGCATTTCTGAACCAGGTGTGTTTGTATGACAATCTGGTAGTTTCATAGTCACCATTATTAGTACAATCATTTTATTCCAGATTAATTAACCTAATTTAAATTTCACCATCTTCCATGGTGGGATTTGAATTTGTGTCTCTGAAGCATTAGTCCAGGCCTCAAGCTTACCGGTCCAGTAACATTACTGCTATGCAACAGTCTCTTGTGATTTCAAACTCCATCGCAACACATCATTCCCTCTCTGTTCTGAGTTCATCACCCTCCTATCCTCTCGATCTCTCCCTCCATAAAAGCTCCCTAAACCATTTTCACACCACATTCATCATCTTGCCATCTTTCATGGCCTCTCTACCCCTAACACGTCAATTCTCGATATGGCCATCTCTGATCACTTCCTTGTGTGCCCTCCACCTACTTCTTTGCAACAAAGATTGACACCATTCATCCAACTTCTTTTGCTTCTCTCCCTTCCTCTAGTCTACCAAGCCGAGCTTCCCCCAAGGCTGCATCTTTCTCTACTCTCTATGTCATTTCTTGCTTGCTCCAGGGCTCCACAAAATCAACTTCCTGCTCCCTTGACACTATTCCCACCAAATTGCAGGCCATCTAATTTAAATTTCCTGCCCTCCAGAGTAGTTGATAGTTATTATTTCCCTCGCCTCAGCAGTTTCTTCCTCCCCATCAAATCTGGTACCACCACATTCCTCAAAAAAGCCCATTTTAGGTTCCATATGCACACACGACAATCCTTAGCTCTATCTCACCACCATCTTTATTAACATCCTGCAGGGGTTACCATTGACCAGAAACATAACTGAACCAGCCATATTCCATGTCTACAAGAGGAGTTCAGAAGCTTGGAATTCTGGAGGCAAGTTGCTCATCTCCTGACTCCCTAAAGCCCGTCCACCATCTACGATGTCCAAGTCAGGACTGTGATGATATACCATCAACTTGCCTGGATGAGTGCAGCTCCAGCAACACTCAAGAAGCTCACCATCATTCTGGACAAAGCAGCCCACTTGATTGGCACCCCTTCCACCACTTTAAATATCCCGTCACAATAGAGACAGTAGCAGCAGTGTGTACCATAAACAAGATGCACTGAAGCAACTCATCAAGCCTCCTTCAACAGCACCTTCCAAACCTACCTACATTTCTATCACCTAGAAGGACAATGGCAGCAGATGCATGGGAACACCATCACCTGTAAATTCCCCTCCAAGTCACACTTCTTGACTTCGAACTATATCGCCATTCCTACACTGCCACTGGGCTAAAATCCTGGAAGTCCCTTCCTAACAGTGCTGTGGGTATACTTACACCATGTGGCCTTCAGTGGTTCAAGGAGGCGGCTCGCCACCATCTTTTTAAGAGTGATTAGGGATGGGCAACAAATGCTGATACCTAGCCAGTGGCACCCACATCCCATGAAAAAATTAAGAAATGCCTCCACTTTCTGATATGCCATGCTCCTTGCCCAACATCCAGTCTTGAATGAGCATATTATTTCCTCTAATTAAATAAATAAGTAATGGGAAGACTGAAGTAATTGCCCTCGGTCCAGGCCACAAATACCATTCCCTAGCCACTGTCTCCATCTCTCCCCCTGGTTACTGTTTGAGGTCAATCGAGACCAATGGCAATGTGGTGTCCTTTTTGACTGAGATGAGCTACCCTCCTTTTTCTTTTGCAAATTCTTCCCTCTCATTTTTACAAATTGCTTTAATCACCTTTAAAGTGTGTATCTTTGGGCCAATCGGCCCAAACAGTCCATGCCAGCATTTTTGCTCCACTTCAGCCTCCTCAAACATTTCCTCTTCTAAATCTATCATCATAACCCTCTATTCCCCTTCTCCCTCATATGCCTGTCTAGCTTCCCCTAAAATATTCACTTAAATCACTCTGTGGTTGTTAGTTCCACATTCTCACCAATCTTCAGGTAAAGAAATTTCTTGTTGCATTGTATCTGCTTATGCGGTGCAAACCTTATAAAAGCCATGTACTCAAGTACATCAGTAAATAAACAATGGTGACTAACACGCACATATTGGAGAGGGGGTGGGGAATAAAGGATTACAGAAAAAGAGCTAAGCAAACTATCCTTCAAAAATGAGACAGTCAAACACCAATGAAAATGCAGAAAGAGGAAAGAATGAAGACAAAGCCAACAGACGAACATCATGGGAGATCAACTATATTAGAGTGCAGTGTGTTGTGGTCAACGCCATGGCAGAACCTCTTGCTATGAATTTTAAATAACATTTTAACACAAGTCATACTTTAGAATGAAGAGTGCTTCAGAATTAGTTTTTTGTTGGACCAAGTATTGCGCAGCCAATGCCTCACAAAAGTTTAAAAAAAAAACAACAATCAAGACGTTATTATGCCATAATTGAATAGAATATAGATAAGACACATTCAAGCAGAGAAACATCCAAAGTTTCCTTCAGGAATATGTTTTAATAAGGCAAAAAAACGCCCCCAAAGTTATAAACATACATGGTTTAAAAATAACTGAACAGAGCTATTGGCCAAAAATATACAAAAGTTTAAGCTTTCATCCTAAATTCTGAGGTGTCTGTCAAAGACTTCACAAGTGTACATTACTAACACTGCATCACCCTTGCACATGATAAATTTTGAAAAATTTTGATCAAGAAATAATTTAAGTGCTTAGGACATAATTCCAGGTGTATAAGATCTAAATGAAATGCCTTGAAGACAAAGCAATCCAATGCCACAGGTAAATGCAGACTCAGCTGCATAGTGAATTAATCAGGAGCCAAACTCACATTTTGTAGCAAAAAAGTCCCTTTAATATTCTTCAAATAAAAATAATATCAGATGAGTCCGACTTCCCAGGCATCATAAACTTGTGTTAATGTTGCAGGGTTTGCCCAATGAGCCACACTAGAACCTTTATAACAGGAACAAGAAACAGTCAGCCAATATTCAGGAATTCTGGCAACTGGGTAATGGACTAAAAGGTGGCATTGCTATTATTTCTGGTTAAGATTCAACTATGATGGCTTAATAGTATATAATTTGTTTAAGAGCTTATTAGATGCAGATATCATTGCTCCTTTTTACAGGAGAATTGGACCCATTATATTTTTTTCCCTGTAGCAGCGTTTACTTACTTATATTGGATAGCGTTAGTTCTCAAGTACATTCCAGATTTATCAACATAGTTATCAATACTGTTAGCTTAGTAATTGATGCGCTCAGTTAAAGGTATTGTATCAGTGATTAGTTCACCAGGAATCCAGATTTTGTGTTAGTCAATTCAATCCTAAAGTAATTCCTATAAAATTCTAGTCAATTCATCACACTGGCAATGTTGTAATGTTTTAATTAATTCAACAGAAAAAAATTTAAGACTTCCCTAAGAGAAATATTAAATCATTCCAAATGTGGCAGCCAGTAGCAAAAACAAACACACTGTACCCTCGCATATGTTGTAATTATTCAGTGATAGTAATATTAAGTTACAGCTGTTAAAAAGTATGCAGTTTAGTCTGTAATTTGCCAGTTTGTCTTAGTTGCAGAGATACTTTAGTTTCATGATTTTGTGGTACAAAGTCAGTCCAATACCAAAACAGTGCATAAGATATCAGTGACCTAAAAAAAATGCAGATGAAAAGAACTGTGACCTAAAAGCACATTATCCATTTAATCCACTATCTATAGTTTTCATAAATACAATAAAAGAAAATAGGCGTTTTTTTTTTAAAAAGTTACCACCACTGTACTGTAAAGATAGGAACATGAAAAGTCTGTGCAATGCTACCAAACACTGCATCTTTGCTGCACAGAATTTGACAGTGCACAGTATTGAGCTGACTGATGTTATAGAAAACACAAGTGGAGCATTTAATTCACTTCATTAAATTGCAGCTGGTAGTTTGCAGCTTCATAAGTGCCACAGGTACAAGGTAACTTATTTATGGAGTGATATCTTTATCTTACTCCAACTTTAGTTGTCATCCATTCAAGACCTTGACACAACCTAGAGGAGGAAAAAGATATTTTAAGCAATAATCTCGGCCCTATGCATTAAAAGAAAAGCTAAAATAATAAAACCAAAATTTTGGAAAATGCAGATGGGACTATACATGTGTGCAACTTCTACAAAGCATGTTTTCCCCAATTAGCAAAAGAGAAATTAATAAGTTTTAAAAAATATAGATAGATCGTACATCAAAGTACTCTGCCACTTTTTGGAAGAAAAGGGAAAAAGAGTCAACTGTTACAAAGTGCTTCAAATTAGCCTCGACTGCATTTACTAGAAAAAGACTAATCAAAGGGGATCTGTACAGGCAGCATTTTTGCAATTTAGGCATCCAGAACCAAGCACTTGCTATTGGAAGGTTAAACTCCTTAGTGTTCCAGGAACTTTTCTGACCTCTGGTCTCACAACATAAGCATTGCCATTTCAGTTTCTAACACCAGGCATCCTTACAAGTGAAGCTACTAATGCAATGCTAATTTCTGCCAAAGCTCTAAATCCAATAAGATGTGCCCATTCAATTTACTTTGGAACCTTAACATTGAGAGCGCAGATTTGCATCCTATTCTTTATAGTGGCATTAAAATTGCAGTCAAAACTTGCACATTGCAAGCATGAAGAGCAGCTGGTCACAGAGGCAGCTAGACAGGGAGTGTGAGCTAGGCAATTTAGTGACTGAGGCAATTTGGTGCAGTGACTGAGGAGGTACTGTTTTACGTAAAAGGAATGAGCCAAGAAAGGGAACTAGAGACCAGCAGGACATGAGAGCTGAAGCCCAGAAGCATTAATTAGGTAAGCAGATAGGTAAGTAGTTGGTGGGTTTTAAGCTTCTTTTTCCTTTCTAAACTTGAGGGTTAGGCGGGGGGCGGGGGGCGGGGGGGGGGGGGGGGGGGGGGGGGGGGGGGGGGGGGGGCAGTAGTTTAAACGGATAAAGGGGAGATACAAGTATTGTATTAAATTTGCAGACTAACTAGTTAAACCATTTGATATAACTAAGATGATCATTGAGTGTTATTTCTAAACTTCATTAGTTGAATTAAACACAATAAAGATGGTGGGGCAGGTGATGTGTTGCAGCTGTAGCATGTGGGATGGTGAACACAAGTGTGATCCACAGCATCCACATCTGCAGTAAGTGTCTGCGGCCTGAGTAACTTCAGCTCAGAATTGATGAGCTGGATACCAAGCTTCAAACACTGATGCATCAGGAAGGGGGAAAGTTACCTATGCATTTTGTTCCAGAAGGCAGTCACAACTCTTAGGCTAGGATCTTCTGATTTGGTCTGTAGTAGGGGCAGGAGGATGTGACCGTGAGTGAGGCAGGTATGGCACACAAAAGGCAGAAATAGTGGAGTATCAACCCTTCCAATTGTACATCAGGTTCGAGGTTCTTTCAGCTTGTATGGACAAAAAAGGGGGCTGCATGATATTTGAGCAAACTGACCATGGCAACATGGTGCAGGGAGTCACTCAAGTTGGGGGAGTAAATAGGAATGTAGTGGTAGTACGGGACAGAATAGTCAGGAGGATAGACACAGCTATCTGCAGCCAAGAACACGAGTCCAGAAGGCGATGTTGCCAAAATATTCAAGGGTATTTGACAATTTAGAAGGGCAGGAAGCTAGGAAAAGGTGGTGGGGTGGTTATTGCAAGAGGACTGGAGTATAAAGTAGAGATGTTGCAGCAGCTGTACAGGGCCTTAGTGAGACCGCATTTGGAATACTGTATACAGCTTTGGTCTCCTTACTTAAGGGGGGGATATACTTGCGTTAGGAGTTCAGAGAAGGTTCATTTGGCTAATTCCTGGGGTTAGCTTATGAGGAAAGATTGAACAGGTTGTGCTTATACTCATCAGCATTTAGAAGTTAGAAGAATGAGAGGTGATCTTATTGAAACATAGAAGATTCTGAGGGCACTTGACAAGGCAGATGCTGAAAAGAGTTTCCCCCTGTGGGGGTGTCTAGAATAAGATGACAGAGTTTAGGGGCCTCCCTTTTAAGACAGAGGCGAGGAGAAATTTCTCCTCTCAGAGGGTTGTTGGTTTGTAGAATTCTCTTCCCCAGAGAGCAGTGGAGGCTAGGTCTTTCAATATAATCAAGGCTGAATTAAATAGATTTTTCATCAACGAGGAAATCAAGGGACATGGGAGCGGACAGCAAAGTGGAGTTCAGGCCACAATCAGGTCAGATGGATCAAATGGAACAAACTCAAAAGGGCTGAATGGCCTACTCCTGCTCCTAATTATTATATGCTTATTGCTTTTCCTCATCTTCCACATCTCTCTACTTTCTTTACTATTCCTCTCTCTACTTCATTTTCCTTTCCTTCTCTACTTCTTACCCTTGTTTTTTAAAATTTCATTTGCACCCATTCTGTGACGACTTCTTTTCCTTTGCCATTCATATTACTGCATGGGTAAACTACATATGGGATCTAAGGGAATGCAGAGAGAGAAATGTGTGGGTTACAGAAAAAGCACAGATTAGAAAGGAATGCACTATAAAAAGGACATTCTATTTGCATAAGCACTTATGAATTTTAGATACCTTGAGACATGACCAGCATTCTAAAATCTTTATATTCTAGGTTAACTTGACTTTATGTGGACTACTAGGATTAATTTCTGTGCAATACCAGCAGGAACTGTGGTCCAGATACTGGGATGCAGATGAACAGACACCTGCACATAAGAAAGAGGACGAGGAGGCCTGGCTATGTGCTGGTTCCCATGGAGTTGTTCTGCTAAACAAATAGCTAGATGGGCAATAGCCAGAATAATCTGTGCATTTGTTTGATGGAACGATAGAATGGTGATGGCCACACAATGACCCCCGAGAGTTCCTTTATTAAAGACAGCCACAGTGACTTCCAGGGATTACAGACAAACTTGATACAAATTTTGCCTTTTGGGGAGTGAGCATGGAGATTCTGCAGGTTGCTTCATGCTACTTGTGAAGAATGGGCAAGGGGAGAACTGTTTTAGGAGCTGTAAAAGGGGTAAATCTATTTTAGTTGAAAATGATTTTTTTTTGGTGGAATGAATTGGGAACTAAGGAGTGAAGGATTTCATATATGAATGGTGAACAACAAAATCTAGTATTTTACATTAGCTATAGCATTTTATAAGAAATTGATTGTAAAACTGAACAGTACACTCACCCCTCTCCTGTAAGGGCGCAGCAGGCTTGAATATGCCATGGATGGTCCTTGATAGCACTTAGTGTAAGAAATTTTGAAATTTCGACTGCAGACATGCAACACTTCTTATCCTGCTTGTTAGCAAATATAAGTACAGCAGCATTCCTTAGATCCTGAAAAAAAGAACATTGATAGCTTCCAATTAGAAAGCCTGGTAGCTTCTTTGTGCTCTTCAATTCTTCCCAAGGTTGACAAGATGAACACCATTTGTTTTAGTATAAACTAAAGGTTCAGACATCATTAGAACATGCATAGGCCTCTGAAGATTGCTCTGCCATTCAATTAGGTCATGGCTGATCTGCATCCCAACTCCATTGAAAAAGCTTCATTGATCTTCAAACATAATCCTTTACTCAGACAGAGTTCATATTTCACAATCTTCAATAAAGCCTCTGCCAACCTCTACAAATTAATAGGTATGATTTTTTAAAAGTCATGGAGCCTTTGTAAAAATATTTTAATCATTAATCTATTAATAGGCTTACCTCATGAGCCAGCATCCTATACAGTTCCTCCTTGGTGATTGACAATCTCTCTCTGTCAGTGCTATCCACAACCAGAATTATAAACTGAAAATAGTAGAAGGAAACTTAAGAACATTTTCTTTTTAAAAATAGTACATTCAATTTGAGTTTGTGTGTGAAACAAATCATTCTCAGTACGATGAATAAACTCCAAAATACACCATTAAGCAGAAGCATGGTGATGCAATGGTTAGACAAGTCAGTACTGAGCCTTAGTAATGACACAAAGGTATCTCCGTTAGGAAGCCAGGCATCACAAAGTGAAAAGTGTTAATTTCTAAAAGAGAGAAATCCACTGAAGGCTTAAAATCTTGAAGAATTACTTCAAGAATTTACCTTGCATCTTGGGCACAAGTAGTCCATGTCCAAATACAGCTAGGAAAATATCCAGGCTTGGGCTGGTAAGTGGCAAATAACACTCGCACCACACAAGGGCTGGGCAATGACCATCTCCAACAAGGGAGAATCTAACCATCGCTCCTTGACATTCAGTGGCATTACCATTGCTGAATCCCCCACTATCAACATCCTCGGGGTTACCATTGGCCAGAAACTGAATTGGGCTAGCCATCTCAGTATTGTGGCTACAAGAGCAGGTCAGAGGCCAAGAATACTGCAACGAGTAACTCACCTCCCGACTTCCCAAAGCCTGTCCATCATCTAAAAGGCACAAGTCAGGAGCGTGATGGAATACTCCCGACTTGCCTGGATGGGTATAACTCTAGAAGCTTAACACCATCCAGGACAAAGCAGCCACTTGATTAGCACCCCATCTTCAAACATTCGCTCCCTCCACCACAGATACATGGTGGCAGCAGTGTGTACCATCTACAAAATGCACTGAAGGAACTCATCAAGCCTCTTAAGACATCATCTTCCAAACCCACAACCACTACCATCCAGCAGGACAAGGACAGCAGACAGATGGAAACACCGCCACCTGGAAGTTCCCTTCCAAGTTGTCGTTCCTTAACTGTCACTGGGTCAAAATCCTGGAATCCCCTAACAGCACTGAGTGTACCTACACCATTTGGACTGCAGCAGTTCAAGAAGGCAGCTCACTGCCACCTTCTCAAGGGCAATTAGGGATGGGCAATAAATGCTGTCCCAGCCAGCAACGCCCACATCCAATAAATGATTTTTTTTTAAAAACTTGGACAAGGATTCAAAGAAAAATTTTCAATTATCTCAGAACTAACAACTTTCAAGTTTATATTTATATTTAATAAAATCCATTAATTACAGTTGTTTTTAAATGCAACACATTCACAATCCTATCAGAAATCAGACCAGCATCAAGTACAATAATTAATTTATTCAAGAAAAATACTATGAAATAATCAAAATTCGTGCAGTATACATTATCTATACAATGGTGGATACAAATACTAGCAAAAAACATTTGATATGTCCATAAAATGTGTTTCAGCTATTGTACTGACAATTTAGATTGGTAGCCAAAAAGACATTCTACCTACCACACAAATGTGTAAAGTGGTATGTGAATTTCAGTGCCAGTGTGATGGCAGGTATATAGGCTGTATGTCCCAATGACTGGCAGATGTTATCAAACAGCATGTCCCTTTGGCTGTTTGCAATAGACAGAGTATTGATGGTATTCAAGCACCTGTGCTTGCAAAGCTCAGAATACGAGTGTCCAAAGTTAGATGTGATTCCAGGATTGGACAGCACTTGCTGAAAAATCCTGAGTGTGCTAAGAATTATGCTAACGACTAATTTATCAGGCGGACTTGCAATGTAACTCACTTGCAGCAACCTGGTCTTTTTGCCTGCAGAAGACATGTCTAGCCATTGCATCTTTTTTGAATTAAATAAAAGCATGGGGGAACAATAGTTCCCTGGGGCATTATCCATTGCAATGCCTCCTCCACTCAGTTGATTTGCCAACCAATCAGCACCCTTTTCTCATACAGTATAATTTGTTCCTTCCTTTGAAATATGGCACTTTTTGCATCTTTTTTGATGAGTGCAAGATGAAAAGCTTTGACAGCATGCCTCTTTTTACAAGAAAATTTAAGCTCTGTACTATCAAATGATAGTCTAATATATTTTTGGTTTCCATTGCAAAGGCAGATGCCGGATGGATGCAACCAAAAACCTATCAATAGAGCAGCTAGAACCACAATGCAGAAGATGGCACAGTTAGTGACTGGCAACTTCCTAACCCTGGGATCCCTTTGCAATATAGCACAAAGTTTAATTAAGATTAATAAAATCTGACAAAGCCTAGCAATGTCTAAAATCAATCACAGTCATTTTGTACAAATCAATACCTCTACCAAGACAGTTACACATACCTCAGTGTTGGTGTAATAAGTATTCCACGATGAACGCAGCGAATCCTGCCCACCAATATCCCACATTAAGAAATGTGTACTTTTGACCACTATCTCCTCTACATTGCTTCCAATTGTAGGTGATGTGTGAACAACTTCATTCATCAAGCTGAAAAATGGTAGTATTTATAATATACTCAGTGTCATGTGAAGATAATTTAATCACTGTTACGCTGAGTATTTTAATAACTGCATAATCGCAAACAACTTAAGAATTGAACAAAAGCTAACTACACAACAGCACAGAAACAACCCCTGCATTTTTCCCCTGGGAAATTCTCAGGCTTTGCCGAGTTTAAGAGAAGGTGCAAAACAGAAGCTAGGACCCTTCCTAAATGAAATGAGGCTCGTCAACTCATGCCAATTAAATAGCAACATCAGCAGAATATCCAGCATTAAAGCAAAAGCCACAAAATTTCTTGGGTGGGTCCCTGAAATTTTGGTCTGAGACAATAGGCATTTTTTCCTGTGGACAACACCGATATAGTAATATAATCATAGCAACAGACAGAATAATCATTACAAGTCTGCTCTTCCCAATTAATCACATGACCAAACCAGATCTGCAAATAAACACCAAGTGCAGCATCAAAGACTGAAAATCTAAGTCTAAATAATTTTACCTATTTAAAGTTGCAATTAAAAAATGAAATAAGTTTCAGCAACATTTAAAAGCCTGGTCCCATGAACAAGCTTGACTTTGAACTCATGAACATTTGTGCCAGAAGTGGAAGAGTTTTCCCCCAAATGTTTGTGAGCATCATCATGGGATATCAACTAATACATGATGCCATTGCCAGTTGACAAGCACGTGCATGTTAGGAAAATTATGCCTACCCCTTAACTAAAGGAGTTGAGATTTCAGGTCTAAAGCTGGGCTTCATTAGGTAACACCTGATGGTTACAAGTCAAGTTGTTAGCTCTCAGTCAGACTGAGAAGATTAAATGCCATGCAGCAACAGCACACTCCATCTCTGGCAGGGATATAAATCACCGTGGTTACAAGCTGAACTGAAAAGGAATACATTTGATTCCTTGCCATGACTACAGTTAAAGCAGAAACAAGCATTCTTCATGTTTGGAAACACAAGCATAATATCAATATTTTCAAGGTACATCCCACTTTATTTTGAGAGAGAATCAAATAAAAATTTCAATATTTTATTAATTAATTTATAATGAAATATCACAAAAAAATGCCCTAATTAATAAAGTTTGATTAGTTTATTGAAACGTGTAGTCATAAATTAGTATCCTAAAGATGGAATACAGTTAAAAACTTCCAAAAGTTTGGAAGTTACTTAGATTCTACTTTAATAAGCTTTCTTTCAAATATCAAATAAAAATCTTCCCTTGAAAGTGCATAAATAATAAATTCAACTCAAATTTTGATGGACTTGTGAAGAAATTGACTTCAGAATACAAGAACTAGAAATAGGATTTTATAAATTTTTCAGGTCGTATTCAGTATTGAAAATAAACTTTTCTATTTGTAATATTTAAAATCTTACTTCTGGTAGAGCCTTCAAAGCAAATTAATATTTTCTGTCACACTTTTGATTTACAAAGTACATGCATGTTTGCATCAACAATGTTGCCCATAGAATCCATTATCCCAGATATATTATCAAATGAAGATTGAATGAAGGGGAGGTATTTACCACAGTCTGATCTGGATTGGTAATCACCCTAACCTGCCTTCCTTACGATGATGGATATCACAATGGCATTACACAGGGATGGGCAAACTACGGCCCACGGACCGCACCTGGCTGATGAGAGCTTCGGATCCAGCCTGCAGCCACACTAGTGGTTCCAACAGAAGTAATTCAAGGCAAGCTGGCCTACGATCAGTGGCCAGAGGAATGCAGCTGTCATGTCAGAGGAGGCAAATGCACATGGAGAAGGACTGAGCATAGCACAAACTAAGTGTGCATTCAAGCTTACTGGAAATTTGCATTTTTGATCTGCATTGTCGTTTTCCAAATTGATAAAAAAGGAAAAAAATAGAATGAGAGTAAACTAGCCAGAGATATAAAAGCAGATTGTAATAGTCTTTACAAGTATATAAAGTGTAGTTAAAGTGAATGTTGGCCCCTTAGAAGCAGAGGCAGGAGACAGTATCATAGGGAATGAGGAAACGAACAGGCATTGAACAAATACTTTGTGTCTGCCTTCACAAAAGACCCAAGTTTCATGCTAGAAATAGAGGGCAACCAAGGAGCTAAAAAGAGTGAGGTAATTGATATCAGCAGAGAAAAAGTATTGGAGAAACTTAAGGGACTAAAATCCAACAAATCCCCGGGACTGCTGGCCTACACCCTTTGCTTGTAAAAGAGATAGTGGGTGCGCTGGCTATGAATTTCGAAAATTCCCTAGATTCTAGAATGCTCTCAGTGGATTGGAAGTGAACAAATGTAACTCCACTGTTCAAGAAAGGAGGGAGAGGGAAAACAGGTAACTACAGACTGGCTAGCCTTACATCAGTTGTCACGAAAATGCTAGAATCACTTAAAGTTTTAACAATGTAAGGCATACCCGGATTTCCAAAAAGCATTCAACAAGGTGTCACACAAACAGTTAATAGGCAAGATAAGAGCTCATGGAGTTGGGGTAAGTAGAGAGTTGGCATAAACAGAGCATTTTCAAGTTGGCTGTAACTAGCAAAGTGCTGCAAGGATCAGTGCTATGGCCACAACTATTTACGGTCTATATTAATGACTTAGATAAAGAGACAGCAATGAATCGAATTTTGTTGATACAATGTTAATTAGAAATGTAATTTCTGAGGAGGGCACAGATAGGTTGCAATGAGATATAGACAGGTTAAGCAAATAGGTAAGAACCTGGCAGATGGAGTATGACGTGGGGAAGCGCGAGGTTATCCACTTTGGTCATAAGAATAGAAAAGCAGAATTTTTTTTGAAAGGTATGAACCTTGTAAATATTGATGTTCAGGGAGCCCTGGGTATGCTCATACAAGGAAAGCAAAACGTTGCATGCATGTATAGCAAACAATTAGGAAGGCAAATGGCATGTTGGCCTTCATTGCAAAGGGTTTGGAGTATTGGAATAAAGAAGTCTTGCTACAATTTTATAGGGCTTTGGTGAGAACACACCTGGAACAGTGTGCACAGTTTTGGTCTCCATATTTAAGGATATGCTTGCATTGGAGACAGCACAGCAAAGGTTCACCAGAACGGTCCCTGGGATGAGAGGTTGTCCTAAGATGAGGGGCTAATTGGGCCTCTATTCTCTGGAGTTTATAAGAATGAGGTGATCTCATTGAAACATACAAGATTCTGAAGGGGCTTAAGAGATTGTTTCTGATGGTAAGGGAATATAAACACAGGGGCACAGTCTCAGGATGGGGGGGCAGGTCATTTAGGATTGAGATGAGGCTAAATTATTTCAAAATGTTGTGAATCTTTGGAATTCTCCACCCTAGAGGGTTATGGATGCTCCATCACTGAATACATTTAATGCTTGAACAGACAGATTTTTGGTGTCTCAGGGAATCAAAGG
This sequence comes from Carcharodon carcharias, assembly GCF_017639515.1. Lineage (NCBI taxonomy): Eukaryota > Metazoa > Chordata > Chondrichthyes > Lamniformes > Lamnidae > Carcharodon > Carcharodon carcharias. The sequence goes on from NC_054469.1 coordinate 63,820,869, forward strand.
ATGTGGAGAGCGAGCACGAGTGGACTTGAAACCCATGATTGTATTGAATGACGGAGCAGGCTTGATGGGCCGTACTATATCTTATGCTCTTATATGGAATTTCAAAACTTCAACTTATTTTTCACTTAAGTCTTAAAACTCATTCTGAAAAGTCAACTCAACTCTTTTATAGTTTTGTTTTCCTATTTCTTGCCTGAAGGTGCTGGTTCTTAATAAGATCTGGTGCCATGGGTGCTCTGTGGTATCTTTTCCAAACATGAACTCTTCATATTTAGGCCTGCACAATGAATGTTAGCAGGCTGTTTGGCACTGTAGTTGGCTCGGCCCAAGCAGAACAATGCACCTTTTCCAGCAGGTGTAACCACCATTTCTTTCTTCCTTGTCCCTCCAATGATGCTGAGGAAAGAGGAACAGCACTAGCTCCAAACCTGATTTAGATCAGCCAATGGCACAGACCAGGAATTGAACCCGTGGCCTTCAGGTCTGCATTGCATAGTAATACACTGAAGACTGCACTTACCCACTAGAATGGTTATAAATCTATAAACTATTGAAAATCTTGCATGTGTACACATACCTGGTCAACTTTTTACACTATAAATGTGGCTATTGAAATTTATATTGTTACCAGGCATGGGGAACTTCATTTTAAGTGGGGTGATGAGAGAAGTTGGGTGATTCTTCTTGGTGAAGAGAAGGTTAAGGGTCAATTTAATAAAGGTGTTCAAAATCATGAGGGTAAATAAGGAGAAACCATTTCTGGTGGCAGAAGGATCAGTAACCTATGTAGGATCCTTGTGGTTTTGATAATCAGATTTGATTAATAACTACACAAATATTGTTTATGGGTAATTATACAGTTAAAAGCTAAGCAACAAAGCATGATGGCTAAGATTGTTCACAAAATGTTAAGCTTAAAGTGTTACTCATGCTATAGCAGTTAATCAGCACAGCAGTTGTAGATAGGGAAGTGAGATTTAGATGGCTGATCTAGAGTTTTCTAACCTAGGTTGTACGTGAGACAGAGGTCGTGATATCCTTTCTGATATTTTGATTCTTTTAGATTATATATGTGAAATATGTTTATCGATGTAACTGTAAGCCAAGCTGATGAAGATTAGCTCAGTGTTAGAATATACAAACATGACAAGATTTATCCATTTGAAATGTTTGGATAGTTTCTACCCATGAGCCCAGAGCACAAAACTACTTAGTACTAAATTGATAAACCTAAGAGTTCGCAGAACCCAGGTGTGAAAAATTAGTACAGTAGGAAATTCTCTGCTATTAATTGGAACTTGAATCTGCATTTAACCATGATACTCTTGTCATGGGAAGGCTTATGCTATCACTGGGTGCCTGAAATGGAAAGTATTTCATCCAAGCACTACATCACTTGCAAAATTTGTGCAATGGATCACAACCAGACAGCTTTTGTTAATAAGTACAAAGACAACCACTACTTACAATTGATAAAGGATTGTGGTCTTTCCAGCATTGTCCAAGCCAACTACTATAACTTTATGTTCTGTAAAATACAGATTTTTGATGAGTGCAAAATGCATCAGTAAAACATTGTAATAAAAGCATACTGGTGCAAATTATGGATAAAAAGGCAATTTATAAATATAAAGCTGAGAGGATTAATTTAACCTCCAGTTTTCCACTCCCATCACTGGTGTTTCCAAATGATTCCAAGTTTTAGTTTTACCTCCACCACCCTGCCTAGGGATCCATTCCAAGGGTTACTCATTGTGTGTGAGAAAAATTTATCGGTACCATTAATCCAATAATTTTGTGATAGTCCTCTTTAAAACAAACTCATGGCTCTTTTCCACATCACCTCTAAATCCACAATGCTCCCCTTATGTATCAGTAATCAGAAATGGACAAAGCACTTAAGGTGTGGTTTGGTCAGAGCACTGTACAGTTTAAGCATCTGTTTTACTGATTTCAGCTCTACTGTTATTCAATACATTGAGAACTGTTAATATCTCAGATCTCTTCAGCTACGTATTGTTCAATAGAAGTAAACCACAAAATGGCATCAATCTTTAACACTTGCATCCATATTATAGTTCTATCTGGCACGCCATTATCCACTTACAGATAATAAACAGCGGTGTTGCCTAGCAGAGCTCCATTCAACTAGAAAATGTTTTACTCCAAGGTGCAGTAGAAATCATCAATAGAATTGATTCTCAGTATTTTCAGTTTCTTTGTCTCTTTCCAACGATGGGCAACCTAGGCTAGCGACTGAGCTGCAGGAGTGGCCCTCCATCTCAGTGGGCCGCAAGATTGAAATCGGGCATGTGCACTAACCATGACCCCATGAAGAAGAATTTGCAGGACACAACAATTGAACCATAGCAGCGCTTTTATTGGACACAGAGGGCATGGCTCTCACAGTCAACGTTGTGTGCAATCAGCACGGCACCTCACTTCACATACTCTTGCTTTGTGTGCGTATCACTTTATAGGGAGCTTTAGTTTACATCTAGTCTATGCAACATATGGTCAGGAGCTTTCGATGACAAAAAAAATCATTCCCAAAAAAACAAGCAAAAATTCACTAAAAGCAATCAGCTTGTACACAGGTATTACAATTTCTAGTCCCAAAACACATCATAGATTGATAAACTGGAAATGTTCATTGGCATTCTATGATGTATATGTGTGGCAGATATTCAGCAATGTTACAACAGTTACTATAGGGAGAAGGAAAGAGCCGCTCGCCCCAAAGACTGTGCTGCAGCTTGTAAGGCAGCACGAGAAAGATTGAGATAACCTTAAACACATTCTTAGAAGCCCTTCGCAGAGGGAATTCCAAATTAATATTAACAATGAAGGTCATCTAAAATGGGTGATGTAGTAACTCAATACAGAACAAAACATTGTCATCAAGATTAACTAGTCTTTGGACCATTCAAATTATGCATATTGCTGAAAAAGAGACATGTTGAATCTTTCAGTGACAGCCATTCGTTGACTCATTCCTCAGGGCAATGCCTTGACCAATCAGGGTCAAGCTGCCTGTTTTAAATTTCAAACAATGCTTGCCAGTTAACCGTCAGTCACCAACACTGTGCATTCTCCATGGTAACGCCTCTACCAATCAGAATCCACTTGCTAACCAATTAGCGGTCTCTTCACACACTATAAATTGTTGTTTTCCCTTTATATTGGTATTCTTGAAGTGCCCTGATGAGTGCAAGATGAAAAGCTTTGACATGTCTTTTTCAACAATACTCAAAGTTCTGTACTACCAAAAGACTATAAATTATGCATAATAATTTAAAAAAGGTATTAAAACTGACACAGAATGCAAAACACAATACCTCATTAGAATTAACATTCAATAATGCTTAATAGCAGTCAAAAAAGTCAATGAAATATCCAAATTATACAGCCAAAACCGAGAATGCAATTCCAGAAGAACTCCTGACCAAAATGCAATATTCTGACACAGATTGCGTTTTAAGTACTGTGTCAAGTTCTGGCCACTGAGAAATAAGGAAACATTCAAACAGTCAAGCCAGCATGGAGAACAGCCTTAACGCTGTTCTCTAGTTTCAGAGGTCCAAGCTATGAGGAAAATTTGTAGGAATTTGGTATTTTAATTGTGCAATGCAAGTGTTTGAGAGGTAACCACAGAGCTTTTTTTTAAGAGAATACAAAATATTAATATGAAATATTACTTTAAACTGTGGGAGCAGATCAATTTGTAAACAAGTAAAAAGTAAGTTGCATTGTCAAAGTTGTTCTTCTAGAGTGATCAAAACTGGGAATGGACTTACAGGTATAGAGAGGTGAAGCTGAAAATCTTGCAATGCCTTAAGAAATTAAAATGACAGGGCTGGGTGGTGTGGAGGAGAAAAAGAGAGCATAGGGTTAGTTTGGATGGATGAATTGTGAGCCAAATAGCTTTCCTTGATATTAGGTATCCTGTGATCTGAATTACAGTTTATGGTCCCTACTAACCTACTGGACAATTTGTTGGCCAGTTAATGGGGGCACTAGTATGCTCATCAGCTGCTGCAGTTATTCTTGTCCTGAGTCTTTTCACCTGATATTTAGCAATCTAGCCAGATGCTCGCAAATCCTCATTACCAACCTTTTATCTACAGAACCCTCAGATTTCCAGTCTCTGCTTCTTACCCACAAACATCACCCCATGCTTCATCCCTACCTCAGCCCATCAGCTACTGAACATCTCACATCACTTCCAAACTCAATTATTCCAATTACTTTCCTTGAAATGTTAAACATGATGGAGAGATTGAAATTGCACCACAAAAGGTACACATTCAAGCTGAGTCCATGTCTGTGGAACAAGGGAACATAGGAGCATCAGCAGGCCATTCAGCCCACCATGCCTGCTCTGCCATACAATACGATCACAGCTGATCATCCACTTCAATCCCTTTTACCCCACACTATCCTCATTTCCCTTTATGTCACTGGTATTTAGAAATCCGTCAATCTCTACTTTAAACATACTCAATGTATTTCCACAGCCCTCTGGGGTACAAATTCCAAAGATTCACAACCTTCTGAGTAAAAAAGAAATTCTCTTCATGAGATGATGTTGCCAAAAGGCAGCAAGTAGATGAGGATGGGAAAACATTGATAATTCATTGGCAGACAGTGTGTATATAGGTGCAAGGGTTGAAAGAGAAGCCAGATCTGGGGATCCTTTAGCTCCAATTTGTTAGGGATGAGTGAAACCAAATCAAGGCAGCCCTACAGAGCGAGACAATCAAAAAAGAAGCATGGGAGGACAACAGTGTGGTCAACCAAGGTGGCCAAACAGGGTAAAGTGATGACAGTAGCAAGAAATGTGGTGTGCAGCTTTGTTTTCAGTGTTGCAAAAGGGCTGAAAATCTAACTGGTAAGTTTGTGGGGGCATTAGGAATGGGAGAAGATATGACAGGTAGCGGGATGTTCTGGTCCTGGGTATGGGGCAGCTGAACGGATGGGAAGCGATTGATGCAGCCAAGTCACTTTAAAAGACGCAGCTCTTTAAGCTGAGCTTAAATGTGGCTGCGGTGCCAACCAGTTCTTGGCGAAAGGGAAGTGGGGAGGCTCCTCCACACAGACAAGCTTAAAAATCAGACTTCCAGCAGCGGGGTTTTTAAACTTCATAAAACAAACGGGATCTCGGAGCAACAGGAGAGGGAGAAGCGCCAGCGGGATAACGGCCCACCTTTACCTTGGTCACAAAAGAAGCTCCACAGTTTGGTGAAGAGGAGCCCCATTACCATTGGTCTGCAGTCCGACCTTTCCTTACCCTGGCGACGGGGGGGGGGGGGGGGGTGCGGAGCTCAGCCGCTGACCCGGCCCTGGCCTTTCCCCAGCTCCACCCTGCACCGCAACCGGCGGCCACTCTTTCTTTTAATTCCTCTCCGGCACCCCGGCTCTGCTGCAAGTTGCAGATGCCCAGCAAACCACACCCTGGCTTGGCTTGGCTTGGCTTGGCTTGCCGGCAGCTAGCGCGGCTCCTCCGCCTCCCGCCGCCGGTAGCGCACCACGCCCGGCATAGCAGCGGCCAACCTGGTCTCTGCAGCGCTGCCCGACCGGAAAAAAAAACCCCACCGACCGTTAACTCGGGCGCACATCCACTACGTGCACGAGCACCAACCCCAGCACCACCACGACCACGCGCAAATAAACGTCGATCGTTCATTGGTCCGTCCTGCTCCGACCTAAAGACGCAGGCCCCGCCCCTCATTGGTCTGGCACCTCGAGACGGGAATGCATGGCACACGGAACTTTCAAGGGGAATCCGCCGGTAGCGTCCATCAAAAGCTGAAGGGGGAGGGGGCGCGATGTGACTGAGTGGATTCGATGGGTAAGGGCTGGCCGTTCATCAATAGGGGAGGTGGTGGGCGGGGTTGCTGCGGGTAGTGGGATGGGTCAAATATTTACCGTCACTGTTTAGAGGGGGAGGGGTTTTGTCCCACAGGAAATATAGTGTTGACTCTTGACTTCAAGTCGTGAATCAATGAGGGGCAGAATGGCCTACTCCTGTTTCTAATTCGTATGTATGAGCATTGGAGAGAGGGTGTAGTGGTACTTCATGAGTAGTGAGGTAGCAGCTTTGCAGGTGGTGGAGGATGAACAGAAAACAGAGTGTGTATGTATCAGAGGGAACGCGCTGAGGGCGGTACTAGGAATATGTCCAGGAGTAGGGTGGGCATGTAATTTCCTGCACAAAAACAGAATTACCTGGAAAAACTCAGCAGGTCTGGCAGCATCGGCGGAGAAGAAAAGAGTTGACGTTTCGAGTCCTCATGACCCTTCGACAGAACTTGAGTTCGAGTCCAGGAAAGAGCTGAAATATAAGCTGGTTTAAGGTGTGTGTGTGGGGGGCGGAGAGATAGAGAGACAGAGAGGTGGAGGGGGTTGGTGTGGTTGTAGCGACAAACAAGCAGTGATAGAAGCAGATCATCAAAAGATGTCAACAACAATAGTACAATAGAACACATAGGTGTTAAAGTTAAAGTTGGTGATATTATCTAAACGAATGTGCTAATTAAGAATGGATGGTAGGGCACTCAAGGTATAGCTCTAGTGGGTTTTTTTTTATTTTTTATATTTTATATAATGGAAATAGGTGGGAAAAGGAAAATCTTTATAATTTATTGGGAAAAAAAAAGAAGGGGGTAACAGAAAGGGGGTGGGGATGGGGGAGGGGACTCACGACCTAAAGTTGTTGAATTCAATATTCAGTCCGGAAGGCTGTAAAGTCCCTAGTCGGAAGATGAGGTGTTGTTCCTCCAGTTTGCGTTGGAATTTCCTGCAACTGGTTTTCTGGCACCATCCTCCATGAACCGTTTTCAGGGGGGACTGGATTCGGTGTGGAACAGCTACATGCTCACAAATGGAGCGTAGCTTGTTAAGGTAAGCAAAAGGCCAATTTGCCACTGTCTCTTGGCCCCCCCCCCCATGGTGTCAGGAGTGCAGCAGCTGCCTGGAGGTGATCTCCGGATGACGGAATGAAGGTGCAGTGCTCCAGGATCATTTTGAGGGTCCTTCCTGCCCACCTTGCCGCAACTGCAGACACAGACCACCCTGTGGAAGGATTTCTTTGCCATAAGGGCTGTCTGACAGGTGGCCATTTATTTGTTTCAAAAAGTGCTGAGAGGGTGCTCTGTCACTTCTTCATCTGCAAAAGGAGGCTGCAGCTCCCTTGCACTAGAGGGTAACCAACTGGCCTTGTAGTATCTAGAGCCTGCCATCCTCAATTGGATGGCAAGTGTGGCCTCTGACTACTAATTTGCCAATCCAAGCAAAATCGATATAGGGTCACTACTCCCAACGTGGTGTGTGGCTGGGATCTTTACATTTCAACTTGGTGTCAGGGTCCTGATACAACTGAAGATCCTGCCCCAGGAGTGCATTTAGTCGGGGAGTGAGTTCTGGATAATATGGTCAGAGAGGTAGGTTTTAAGAAGGAAAGTGGAAGGAGGCCAAGGACAGGCCCTTGAGGGAAATCATTTGTGTGAGAATGGCAAGAGTCAACATTGATGGTAATTCTCCAGCTATTTTTAGATGTTCCTCGCAGTCAACTATGGAGACAGTACAGCACCATCTGGCACCTGTATGAACAAGGCAAGATGGAAGAACTGTTATAAACACTGTAGAATCTGAATCAGAAAGTGCCGGTTGGAATATTTAAGTCAATGCCAAATCAGCTTCAGCAAGTGAAATAAAGAGGGAAAGAAAGATTGAAAAGAAAATGAGACAAAAGATATTTTTAACACTCTATTTGTGCTTTACTATTGTATTTGTGTAAAACAAATGTCTATACAGAGCAGTGCAGACTTCCTCTATAATGCTTCTGGTTACATTGAAATACGTCAGTGATGAGTTGTTGTAATCTTGGTTTTTTTGCCTGTTGGTTTTTATTTTCTCCTAGCTAAACCCTTGTGCACACTTCAATTATGGACTAATACATTTTTACACTTCTGCAGACTCTGAATACTAAGTTTCTGATTATATTTTTCATTTTGTGCTCTCATCTAGTCTTCAGTTTTTAGTTTTCAATATTTTTCACCTGTGCTGTTGTTTGAACTTTCTGGAAAAAAAACTTCCTCTTTAACTTCTCAACTTTTCAGAACCAAAATTCTATTTTTTTTATTCATTCATGGGATTTGAGTGTTGTTGGCTAGGCTAGCATTAATTGCCTGTCCCTATTTGCCCTTAAGAAGATGGCAGTGAGCTACCGCCTTAAACCTTAGCAGTCTTTGTGGTGTAGGTACACCCACAGTGCTTTTAGAGAGGAAGTTCCAGGATTTTGACCCAGTGACAGCAAAGGAACCATCAATCTATAGTCCCAAGTCAGGATGGTGTGTGGCTTGGAGGGGAGCTTGCAAGTGGTGGTGTTCCCATGTGTCCGCTGCCCTTGTCCTTCTAGATGTAATTGGGTTTGGGAGGTGCTGTCCAAGGAGCCTTGGTAAGCTTCTGCTTGCAGATGGTACACACTGCTGACACTGTTTATCGGTGGTGGAGGGGATTGAATGTTTGTGGATGTGGTGCCAATCTAGCAGATTGCTTTGTCCTGGACGGTGTCAAGTTTCTTGAGTTCTGTTGGAGCTGCGTTTATCCAAAGTGGAGAGCATTCCATAACACTCTTGACTTGTGTCTTGTAGATGATGGACAGGCTTTGGGGAATCAGGAGGTTAGTTATTCGCTGCAGACTTCTCTGTCTCTGACCTACTCTTGTTGCCACAGTATCTAAATGGCTGGTCTAGTTAAGTTTCTGGTCAGTGGTAACCCGCAGGATGTTGAGTGGAGGATTCAATGATGGTTTTGCTGTTGAATGCCAAGAGAGAATCTTTTTTTGTTGGTCAAGGTCATTGCCTGGGACTTGTGTAGCATGAACGAAGCCTGGAAGTTGTCCAAGTTTTGCTGCATGAGGGCACGGACTACTCTAGTAGCACTTTAGCACAGCACTCGGTCAGCTTCAGTAGCTGAGGGCTGTGTAATCATCAGTGAACATCCCCACTTCTGACCCTATGATGGTGGGAAGGTAATTGATAAAGCAGCTGAAGATAGTTGGGCCTAGGACACTACCCTGAGGAACTCCTGCAGTGATATCTCAGCTGCAGGACAATTGACCTCCAACAACCACCACCATCTTCCTTTGTGCTAGGTATGACTCCAACCAATGAAGAGTTTTCCCCCTGATTCCCATTGACTCCAGTTTAGCTAGGGCTCCTTGATGTCAAGGGCAGTCATTCTCACCTCACCTCTGGAATTCAGGTGCCTAAACAATCTTTCATATAAAAGCCGGATGCATGTTAAGACTGGCACCTCTGATTTACGCCAGTGTCTTTTTATTGTCAACAATTTAGATAGCACAACCCATCTAGCACATGGGTACTAACAACCTGCAATGAAATGAACCCTGTATTCTTGAATATGCTGCAGATTTTTGTGCAGAAATGATCTGTTGTGTTTGTCATTTTATTTCAGTGAACTTGGGCTGTGAGATTACTGAATAAAGAAAAATGGCCTCTGTATTCCCAAAAATTTCTCTGAAGCCAGAGGTGGAGGCATATCTCCAAAGTGTCTTTAAAAACAAAGAGGTAATGATTTAAGTAATAATGCTTGGACTCAATGGCATGGGTTACTATGCAAATGTTTAGATAGTAGCAATTGTCGAAGTTCTTAGTAATGTAGAAAGCAATCAACAAATTGGAACCCAAGTGTTCAAAATCATTTTTATGAAATAATTTCTATCCCTAGATTTCTTTAAACAAATGCTATGCAAACATACAAATTGGGGGCAGTGGGCCATTCGGCCCCTTGAGCATGCTCTGCCATTCAATACTATCATGGCTGATCTGATTGTGATCTCAACTCCACATTACACCTACCCCCATTAACTTTTGACGCCCTTGTTAGTCAAGAATCTTATCTACCTTAAAAACATTCATTGACCTTGCTTCTGCCGCTCTCTGGGGAGCAGAGTCCCAAAGATTCACAACCCTCTTGAGAGAAAATATTTCTCTCCAATTCCTCCACACTGTCATTAAAAGTATGTTTCACTATGTGAGGTTAAGAGCAGGTGTAGACTGTAGCGTGGTGCCATGATGTCACAATCTGCCTGCTGTACATGCTGCAGGTGAAATTAAATTCCCACGTGCAAAGCCCTTTACAAATTGGCATCCAGTGCACCTCGCATCAGGATTGTGTGTGTATATTACGGTTACCTTTTTTTGTAGTGCACTCAAAAAATGTTTGTTACAATACCTGATTTCACCCCGCTATCTTTCAGATGAGTCATTAAACCAAGGTCATGTTGTCTGTTCAAGTGAACATAAAAGATCCCAAGGTACTATTAGAAAAGAGAACAGAGTTCTCCTAGTGCCTTGGTCAATGTTTGTTCCTCAACCAACAGATTATCTGGTCATTTGGCTGTTTGCAAGCAATTATCATGCACAAGTTGTTACTTTTTAATAAAAGCAAAATACTGCGGATGCTGGAAATCTGAAACAAAAACAAAAATAGCTGGAAAAACTCAGCAGGTCTGACAGCATCTGCGGAGCAGAATACAGTTAACGTTTCAAATCTGTATGACTCTTCATCAGAACTAAGGAAATATAGAAATGAGGTGAAATATAAGCTGGTTGAGGGGGGTGGGACAGGTAGAGCTGAATAGAGGGCCAGCGATAGGTGGAGGCAAAGAAGAGATTGCCAAAGATGTCAAAGAGTTTTAGATGTCACACTTTTAATGACATCTTTTGTCTATGACATCTTTGGCAATCTCTTCTTTGCCTCCACCTATCACTGGCCCTTTAGCCAGCTCTACCTGTCCCATCCCCCTCTACCAGCTTATATTTCACCTCACTTCTATATTTCCTTAGTTCTGATGAAGAGTCATATGGACTCAAAACGTTAACTGTGTTCCTCTCCGCAGATGCTGTCAGACCTGCTGAGTTTTTCCAGATATTTTTGTTGTTACTTTTTAATTTGGTTTTGTGTTGTAAGACGTTGTTGGTTTTTTGTTGCTGAAGTGTACTTATTTTCTATTCATTGTATATGACCTTTCTTTAAAAAGTTATGAATTGAATGATGTGGAGATTTGTATTTATGGCCCGTAATTTGCAGTCAGCAACAAAGTGACTGTAATTGCTGTTGATCCCCCCCCGCCCCAGAAAGCTACACTGAGAGATCTAGTGATCTCTGCAGTAAGATCTTTACCTCTCTTAAATTGCAGTGGATTGTAGCGTTGTTTAATGGGGTTTCCCAGCGTCAAGCTGCAGTGACAGCTTGATGATATCTGAGCAGCCGATCCCATTAAAGACTTTTTGCAGATGGCAAACCAGGAAATAAAATGATTAAATCATTTTTGAAGAATTTTAGGGTAAAAGAAAAATTGGGACATATACAAGGGGTTAAGGTAGAAGCTGAAAAATGAACAAACTACACAAAAATTATTTAAAACATCTAGTTTAATAAATTGGTAAGTTATTATAATGGTGGAATTTAACAACATTCCACATTTTTTCAAAACCAGCTGTTTTGGTTCTAAATATTACTTAGATCATCATTTAAAAACCCAGTTACACATCAGTCCAATGGATGGACCGTTGCGTCTGGATGCCCAAAAACCACCTCCTTCGACAGGTTCTCTTCTCACATCTCTCCATTGGCCTACGCTCCAAGGGCAGCCGAAGAAAAAGGTATAAGCTCAAGTTTGCCCTAAATCATGGAGGCATTAATACCACTGACTGGGAGGTGGATGCTGTCGTTCACTCGGCATAGCACCAACTGGTCTATCCAAGCACAAAACCACTTTGAGGCTCAGTGACTCGACAGCGAGGTGGAAGGCCGGCGCCAGAGGAAGAAGAAGGAAGCCAACCCGGGACTGCAATTTCCACTCCCCTACGCAACAACGTGCCCCCTCTGCAGAAAAACATGTGGATCCAGAATTGGGCTCCTCAGTCATCTGAAGTCTCACCAAACCTCGATTCTGAAGGACCACCGATGACACATCAGTGAATGAGGTTTAACATTTCGTGGGGTTTTTGACAGCGATATCAGAGTGAAAAGGTGAAGCAGTCACCAAATCGACTGATTGCTAGCTCTTGGGAGGCCCACAATGTAGCAGAGCAGTGAATGACAGACTGCAATGACAGGATTTCTGCATTTATCTGTACTCGGGTTAAATCCTGAAGTTCAGTCAGAATCAGAGGGGTAATAATGGTGCAGACTGATAGTCTGTCAAAAACTCAGCAAACTTTGGGCCTATAATTCGAAGCATATTAAGTTCTATAATTGCTTATTTGATGCAACCAAAAGACCAGACTTTACTGCACTGTTTAACTGTGCTATTATAAAATATTTTTTAAAGAATAAACATTGTTTTTAGCTTTTGGCAGCTTTGGGATCTGAACAGTCGGAGTTGAAATTTGAAGCCCTTTTAAACCGTTTATCGCATCCTCCAGCTTTCACAAGCATCAGGGTCAATACTTGTGCAGCCTCCACTGACCATATTAAAAAACTGGTGACTGAAGAGATCCAGAAGGTTTGCTCTGGTTCAGTTTGTTTAGATTTTAAAGATGTCAAACTGTATTGTGACTTTACCAGGCTAACTAGGTCTTGCTGGCCTCTTAATTTATATGTGTATAATGTTTTGTCTGAATGTAATGCATTAATTGGCAAGTTGAATTTAATCACAATATGTGATTCGGAACAAGACCGTGATTAATTTATTAAAACATTACTAGTGAGTTATTCTTTTTAAGTTGTTGAATTATGAAGTTTGGCAGTGACAAAGTAATTTATTTTCATTGAGTACCTTTACCATATATGTTACAAATATATGCTTACAAATCATATGACAACCTTGGGTGAGAAATAATTAAACTCCAAAACTATTTTAAGAAGAACTAGAATGAAATAAATTTTAAAGCTTGTTTTTTAAGTCATCATGTTGAAAGTAAATCTCATAGTAAAGTTTACTGGATTTAGCAGAACTGTATACTATAGTGATCTGATGACGCACCACTGGCATTTTATATCACAGGATGGTTTGATGTATATTCTTTCCAATTTCCCAAACAAGTTTTTGCCCATCCGCACACATTCTAAGCAGTTGTAAGCATCAGAGGGAGAATTGACACGCGCTGCTGCAATGTATTTTGCTAATTGTGAGAAACAGTTGCAGACTGAGGAAATTATTTGCTATCTTTAGGAAATTGGGAATGACTAATTATTAATATAATATTTGCTGCACTGGAAGTGGTTGCTGATACATTTTTATTGATGAACAGTATCTGTCAAACAGTGGGTAATGTTGAAAAACTGCAAGTGAAAACCAATAATTTTTTTTACATTTACATGCACATTTTAAAACTTACATAAGAAGTCAGAAAAAAGCATTTTTTTGCAAAACAGTCAAACCTTTGCATTGTTTTGACTTATTTGACTTGCCAGCTTACAAAGCAAAAAATGCATCAGTTGCAAACCTCTGAAATAAATGACAAAACTGCTTCACTGAAAAATGTAACTCTTCATTTTCAGCATACATCTGGGTCAGTCATGAATATCAGTAGATTGAAAAGCTTAAAAATTGCCTGGAAGCACATTGTACCCTCAGAACACTAACCATTCTGTTTTACAGAGAGATTTTGAAAAACTAAATATTAATTGTCTGTCTGTAATGTGAAGCTTTATTTGAATGTATTCTACCATGAAATGAATTGAGACTTCAGTATAATGCTTGCTTAACTGCTGCTTCCGCATTGGAATAGTAGAGGCTAAAAACTATGACAACTGGATATTTTTGCATTTAACTAACCTCCTGTTCATTTCATTTTCATGCATTTGCACATAAATCATTGAGCTATAAATGCTCAGGATTATGAGCTGCGGGGGTGATTTGGGAAATTCAGGCTTGGTGGGGGACATTGAAGATCATGGAATCATACATTCCAGAAGGAGGTCATTCAGTACATTGTGCCTATGCCAGTTATTTGAAAAAAACTATTCACGTAATCCCACTCCCCTGTTTTCTTTCTCTCCAATATCCCTGCAATTTATTGAGACTGGAAAAAGAGTAATCCAGAAGTGAAGTTAACTAGTGCAGTCTGGACCAGTTTGGATTATTTGCTTTCCTTGGCTTAAACAGTTGGCTCGTTGCAGTATGACTGCACGACACTTAGAGACAAACAGACTCCAGCTTTCTCATAATTAATTTGCCCAAATTACAAATGCTAATTTTTTTCATATAAAAACATCCTATTTTATGTTTTCAGAGCATAATTTAATGTTGTATTAAAGCAACAAAAAACAATTTCTGTTTGAGAATTCCACTGTTGTGAAAAATGCCTCATTTATATTGTAGAATTGTAGGGGCAGCAAAGTAGGGGAATCAATTCAAGGCTGTGTATATTTTTAAAGTTGTAATTTTCAGTGATGTTTTAGGTACCTATTGACAATTGGGCTGAGGTGGTCGCCTACTGATGGCCAGGAAGCCTGTATTTTCAGTAACAATGTCTGTATAGCCACTGGCTGTTCATGACTCTCAAGCCAGCTTGTTACATGAGGCTGAGTTCTGGAGACATCAATACCACTTAATTTACAAGGCTAGGAAGTATTTGGAGTGGAAAAGCAAGGAATGCAATTATAAATTAAATAGAATGCTGAAAGGAACAGAAAACCCAGTGGTATAACTTTATAATTCCTTGAAAGCATGTATAGAGGTATGTAAACTTGGAAAAGCCAGTACTATTTTAGATTTGGTAATAGGGGAAGCCAGCACAAGAGCAAAGAGATATTAATTGGGACCAGACAATGGTCAGGCCATGGTTGGAGAACTATGTGCAGTTTTGGGTGCCCCATTGTAAAATTAGCATTATTTTTGCTGTCTTTAAATTTCATCAAGATTATGTTATGCTGAGAGACTTGAGATACAGGACTATTGGAACAGAGATGAATGAGAGGATTTCAGCAGTTTTTCTTTTAAATTCTGAAGAATATTTTAATGGTAAATCAGGAAGATGATTTCTTTGAGAGACCAATGATGAGGAGGCATCAATTTAAAATCACGACTAAGAGTGTGGAGAGAGGTTAGGTGAAATTTCTTGAAGCAAAATGTTTGGCGGCTTGAAGTACTTTGCCCGAGGGAATAGTTGAGGAAAATGCAGGGATTTTATGAGCCAAATGGCAGTATTATAAATGTGCATGGTTCTACAGTATTTCAGATCAAGCAGAAAAGTAATGAATCTTCAATTCTTTTTTAGAAGTGTTAATGTTTTTAAATTAAACCACTACTTTTTCAGGAAAATACAAGCTGAAGCTTGGAAGCATTGGAGAGAATGTTAAAAACAAGCAGCTGTTATCGTAAATCTGATGTATTGCACCACACTGTACTTCAGAAGTAGGGAATATGGAGCAATATATCAGATACTATTCAGTTCTAAGCAATAGAGCAAAAGAAGCCAAAAACAACAAATGCAGTTTTAGAAGCAGCAGGCCATTCCTCAAAAAAGCATGCTGAAATTGCTTGTGAAGAAGTAACTAAATTAGTAGGTGAGGCTTATTTGAGTCTAATTCATTAAAGCTTTCAGGAAATATCCAAAGCTTGACATCTTTTTTCCTAAATTGTATGTATTTCTAACATTAAGCATGTTTTGGTGACTATGATGCTTGACTTTTACCAAAATGCCACCTTTTGTATTACTTAATTTACAGCAGTTTAAAGGATGGCCTATGAGCGATATTCCAGTGTTAGAACATCCGGAGCTTCCAGATGCTCTTGTAATTCCAGTTCTTGGTCCTAGGTATGGATATATGATTATAGAAAGGAATTTAAGTCCATTTGGCATTGCTGCTGCTCCATTCCCCTCTCCCTCTCATGTTCTCTCCCACTCCACCCCATGCCCCTCTTGCTCCCTCCCACCCCACCCCTTGCCTCTCTCGCTTCCTCGCCCACCTTTTGTTTGCAATGCCGTTTTAATCTATGGTCCATTTTTTTAAAAAAAAATTATTTTACACAATATGCCTTTTTTAAATAAATTGTGAAGTGTATAACAGTGGAAGGAAAAGAATCTAATTCAGTGTTATGTAGTTCAGGAACTTTGTTTGAAACCCTGTTATTTCCTGTTTCCAGGTTAAATCTACAGAGACATTCCATTGAAGTGATTGTGGGAGCACAATGTGGGAATGCTGTTCTTCGTGGAGCACATGTTTTTATTCCTGGCATACTATCAGCTCCAAAATGTGAGTTGTATTGTTTATTTCATCTTGCTGCTCCTCCCTGAAGGCAATTATTTTTATTCTGAAGTGCATGGCTTGGTACCTCACCTGAAGTGACTACCACTGGCATGTTTAATTTTTGGGAGTGTTACAGCTGGCCCTGGGCTTTACTAGTCTCTGTGACCACATTTGCTGCAGAAGCCATTCAATGAGAAATGGGACAGGAATACTGGCTAGTTTCTGCAGCCTGGGAGTGCTGAAACTAATATTACTGATCTCAATGCAATTCTGATTGAGATTAGTTAACTTTGCATAAGTTTTATCTACCATCTTTATGTTATTGCCATACCACATTATGTATTTACTCATTTAGCTATCAGAGATCACTGGTTATAGCTACTTGATGATGCACCTAAAATGTCACTTTGCAAGCTTTTGTCACCCATTTTGCCCCCAAAACTTTGGTTATAAGTTAGAACAAATTGTTCTTCTACTATTTGCTCGAAATTGATAAAATTCAATTTAGATCCACTAATTTCTAACATTTTGCACATACTATGTAGCAGCTTTAATATGCTTATAAAATGGATAATTGGATATATCAAATTTTAGATGATTTTGGAAGTGAGTGAGTGAGGCCAAATGGCATTGCAAATATAGCCCCCAGCACAACACAATTCAATCCTACAGCCAAAGTTTCTACAGTTACATTCACAGCCTTTCCTCATCTTCCAGTCTGGTTATACCATTCACCTGAATGTTACTGTCCAGTCAGAATTAGGGATGCAACAAAGTCAAGGGCAGGAGAATGAGAAGTTCAAATTGTTTGTTTTGTTGAAATAGGTATGAACATAATGCCATGAAGATTGTTATACATGCCTAAGTCAATCCCTTGTGCAACTGTTATGTCTTTCTCATCCGCTTCCTATTACTCCTACATGATGCCACCCCATGACATCAGCAGAGCTGATGACAGGCAGCTCATTCCCCTGCTGTGACACATGAGATGCCTGTGGCAACATCTGCAGGTTTTAAAGCATGTGAGGGCCACACCAAAGACTTCTCCACTTGCACTTGTGATAGGTGTAGGAGGCAGCATGTGGGACTATGGTTGGGCGGTAGGTGGTGGTTCAGATGGGGGACAAGGATCGAGAAGTAGGAAGGCCTTGAAAAGTCCGCACTACTACTTGCCCTTTCTTTATCTCCCCTCACATGGCTCACCTCCCTGCTAGCCAAGAACAGGATAGCACTGTTGAATTTCAGTGAGATGTTGACCTACCAATCCTATGCTCCATCCTGTGTAAAGTGGCAGACAAAGTGGGCAGGTCATTGGTCTAGGCCAACATGTATTCAATGGCCTGCTGCCTTGGATTTTGGGGTCGTCGAGCGGGTGTGGTGAGCGGGCCCGGGAATGGCCAGGAACGGTTTGCTGCCCCCGACCATGATTTCATGCTGGTTGTTTAATTAACAGTCAGCCAATGTGAAATGCACACTGAAAGGCTCAGCGCTGCCAGGAGGAGGGCGAGTGCTGAAGTCTGCGCAGGCGCTGGGGAGCACACACTGAAAGCTCCCTGAAGGCAGAGAACTGCCTCGGAGTTGAGAATTGTAAAATCAGAAATAAAGATTTTGAAAATCTAAAACAATGTCCCCATGTAGCTCTCACTCACATGAACATAAACACAAAAGTTATGTCAAAGCATTTTTATTTTTTTAAAAGTAATGTCAGAAATCTCATCCTGCCCGTGGATGCGATTTCCTCAAAAATACAAAGGCTGCCTGGCCAATTCGCACGCCCACTAACCTCCCTCAATTAATACTTTAATGGCCTTAATAGGCCTCTTAATTGTCGGCGGGCTTGTTGCCAGCTCTTGCACGTGCCCACCAACGAAATATTGCGCGAGTGCGCGATGAAGTTGGGACACTCATCCGACATCATCACGCACTATTTCACGCTCGAGCGTGCACACCGAGCAGAAAATTCTGCCCCATGGCATTCATGCTTATGATGGACTCCAACCTTTCTGCAAGGATGCATACTACATCTGGAAATGCTTACAGAAGTGCACACACTCCTGTTGCTGCTCCAACAGTTTTTTTGTGGATGTCTCAGCGTCTACATGTGAGCTGAGCTTGGAATGTCTTGTGTTGTCCGACAGAAACTCTCCAGTGCTTTGTCTCCAGCACCAGCTTCTGCTCACATATGATGTGCGCCTCACCATGTGACAGCCCAGCTATCTCTAATGCAATATCCACAGAGGTGTGTGTATCTGTACTTGTGAAGGATGGGTATGAGTCATGTGATTGTGCATTCTTGGAGTGCGTGGTCTCTCCTGAGAACTCCTCAGCATCCTCCTGCTGCTGCTCCTCCTCTGATATAGGAAAGACTTCAAAGTCAGCATAGTGTATATCATAACATTCTAGATAATGGTGATATCAATTCATGATTGAGCGTCGTGTGCCAGTTGGCAGTGTGATAATTTAATGCATCACTAGATACCTGGCAGAGCCCATCTGTCCATTGCCTATCCCCACGGACAGTACTACACTGCCAATGCCTACAGACTAGTCTCTCCAGTGGTCAATGTGGCAACGACTGCAGGTTCGTTCCTGGTTCTCTGCCCCTCCTTGGAATTGTACGTTCTCTTCTGCAATGAGAGAAGACTGATTGTGTGGAAAGGATGAATGAGAACATTTGTGGAGGGTAACTGTGAGGGATGGTGTGAGATGTCAATCAGATGAGGATGAGTATGAGTGAGAGTTTTGGCTATTCAGATGGAGATGTGAAGAGGTGCCTGGAGAGAGAAGAATTAGTGGAGCTGGAAAGTGTGTTGTGGCATAGTATTGCTCTGGATTAGTAATCTAGAGACTCAGAGTAATGCCCTGGGGTCCCCAGTTCGAATCCTGTCATGGCAGATGGTGGAATTTGAATTCAAATTGCAGAGAGATGCAAGAATTATGGAGTGGTTATAATGGGAGACTTTGATTATGAGGGGAGGTGGTGGTGTAGTAGTATTGTTACTGAACTGGTAATCCAGAGACCCAGGGTAATACTCTGGGGACCTGAGTTTGAATCCCATGGCATATGGTGGAACTCAAAGTCAATAAAAACTCTAATGATGCCCATGAAACCATTGTCGTAAAATCCGATCTGGTTCACTAATGTCCTTAGGGAGGGAAATCTGGTGTCCTTACCTGGTCTGGCCTAAATGTGACTCCAGAACCCCAGAAATGTGGTTGACTTTTAAATGCCTTCTGGACAATAAATGCTGGCTCCCACATCCCATGAATGAATTTAAAAAAAAAAGAGGGCTGTGTAGGAGCGAGTGTTACGCCACTCCCTTTTCATTACCTTATTAGGACGCTAAACCTTTTGCAGCACTGCATCCAGTGAGGGACCACACTCCTGCTGCTCACTACCTCAGTTACCTCCAGTCATGTCACCTTGCTTGGGGCGATGGATCCATTGTTTGCTGAAAACAGTGCTTCCCTTCTGCCTCTTACCTCTTGAAGCGTGACCTCCAGGGAAGATTGGTGGGGTTGGGGGTGCGATGTGCAGGCAAGGTCAGCCTTCTCATATCTTCTTGTCACCCCCCCTTCTTTCTTCTGGCTTCAGAGGGATTGTTGAATGCAGCCATTCTGATCCCTGCCATGGCCCCTTTAAATTCTGAGGCTTCTATTCAACAAGTGCAGGTCGTCATTCCACCTGCACTCGGGTATTGTTCGAGAAAACCAAAAGTGGGCTGCCAACGCCATGGTTGATTTAAACAACCATGGTAAACCCACTACTGAATCAAACAGGTTTCAACCTACTGCTGGCCCATCCCTCTCCCCACAGCTGCAAGCAGGTCTATCTGCCCAGTGTGTGATCTAACCATCGCTTGATAATTAATTGAAAAGTATTCTTTGATCGTGTTTTAGTATCATCCACTAAAATCTAATATTCTGGCCTTAATCCTAAGTTTTACATTGTATTTTTCATTTATTTCTCCAGAAAGTATGTAGACAATACAAAGTGAAAATTCTCTTTCTTTGTTTCAGTTATGAAAGCTGGTGATGCAGTTTCTGTATATTCAGATATTTGTGGCAAATGTAAAAGGGGTGCAGTAGAATTCATGGGACCAAAAGCATTTGTAGGGAATGGAATTGCTGAATTAAGCCGCAATGAAATATTTTGTTCAAACAACATTTTAAGGTAAATATTTTGGTAATATTGTGTGGTTTTACATGGCATTGATATTAATTCCAAAATAAACATTTGTGTCAGAACCAATACTGATATTAACCTTGTCATGATGCTTGTTAAATTATAATGTGCTGCACTCCTTAAATGTTCTATGTCCAGGCTCTCCTCAAATTTTGTAACCGCTCAACAAATAGATCTGACATTTGGGATGCATATGTTAAGTGAATTGTTTTGAAGAGCTTTAGCCTTGTTAACTATATGCTTTTTTTAAAAAAAATAGTGTTTTGCACATGACACATGGAAATAAGATCATAGGAATTAGATTAGTCCATTCAGCCCCCATTCCACCATTCAGTTTGATAATTTCTGAAATGTACCTCAACTCCATCTATTTACCTTAGTTCCCTAACCCTTAACAAGAATATCTTCAATTGACCTGGCCACATCAATTTTTTGGGGGAAGAGAACTCCAGATTTCCACTACCCTTTGAAGAACTGCTTCCTGACAACAGTCCTAAATGGCTTTTTAAGGTTACACTTCTTCATTCTGGACTCTCCCACTGGAAGAATTAATTTCTCTCTATCTAACCTATCAACTTCATTAAGCAATCTAAACACTTCATTTAGATCACTTCTTCCTGTCCTAAACTCATAGGGAATACAAGCCTAGTCTCTGCAACCTGTCCTCATAATTTGAACCTTTTAGCCCCAGTGTCACTCTGGTGAATCTACACTTCACTCCAAAGATAGCGTCCTTCCTGAGCTGCAGTGCCCAGAACTGAATGAATTACTCTAAATGGGGTCTAATCATAGTTTTGTATGACTGTAACATAACGTCCACTCCTTTGTATTCCTGCCCTCTTGAGATAAAGCCAGTATTCCATTAGCTAACGTGTATTCCATCATACATTATTAACAGGTTTCATTTCAGTTCAAAATACCACTTTTTACAAATGAAATGGTTTCTGAAATAAGGCAAAGTTTGTCACAGAACATAGAGCACATTGAAAACAAAATAAAGACCTATGTAACATGAAGCTTGTATTTTCATTCCTAATAATGATATAACATCATTAATAGTTTAGCACCTAAAGTAATGCTATTAAAATCTTTAAGGATAGAATTACAACAAGTGTATGTGCCTGCAATAATTTTGACATTGTACTTGCTCTGTATTCATTCTCAGGGGTGTGGGAATCAGAATGACGGAGCCAGTTTACATCTGCCCATCATTTGACAACTTCTTATCTAGTTTTGTGTTTTTACAGGCAAGTCTGAACTCTATGTCTTGAAATCACAGATGCAACATTGGTTCAGGGCTTCTCATGTATTCGTTGTTTTACACTTGTTGAGTGTGATTATAAATCATTCACTTTTTATTCCATCCCGATATTAAAATCTGCTTCTGCTGGATTTTTTGGCAACTCTATACCTATTTCGTGTTGTCACAAAAGATTTGACTTGCAGCAATAAAGTTAGAAAATGCTAAACATACTTAGCAGGTCTGGCAGCACCTGTGGAAAGAGAAACAGAGTTAATGGGCAGGATTTTATGAGGCACTGTTGTCCCTGCTCCCCGCCCCCCCAGCTAAAATTCCAGGTACGAACCCGCCCAAGGAAAGAGCAGCTGCCTTGCAGCACGGATTGGAGCCCCTCAGACAGCAAGTTCCACCTCTGCTACCAGCTGATCAGAGGAGCTGTCCAGTTATGGCAGTGCCATTGGGAGCAGTGGTCACTGCTGCTACTGCACTTGGCTTGAGGAAGCATTCAGCACTGGATTGGAACTTCATAAGTGTTTGGGGGCCTTGCTGGGACGATGTTGGTAGGCTCTGGCAAGTGGGGAGTGGGCGTCTGGGATTTGAGAGGTCAAGCAGAGAGGGGAACCTGGTCGGGGTAGCGGGGTGGGGAAGACATCCGATGGGTCTGTTAAAGATGGACTGCTTTTTCCATTCCCCCCAATACACCAGTACAATCTGCACAAGGAAAACTGTCACTTTGGGCACTTGGTGTGGGTCGCTGCTGCTGCTGGTTAAATCCTGGTGGTGGCAGGATGAGGCCCTGAAGTGGGCAATAATTGCCTAATTCAGAGCCTAAATTGGCCCACTGGCAGGTGGGTGCCCAATTATCCCTGCTGCAGGTAAAATTGTGCTGGTGGCAGGTCCGGGCAGTAGTGGGGAGGGGGGCGGTGGTGGTGATGGGTTGGGTGCATGCAGCGGTTGGGGGTGCAGGCCACCTGCTGGATATTCATGCCCTTCCCAGCCTTCAAACCAACAGCAGGGGAATGTATAACCCAGCCCAATGTTTCAGGTCAATGATCAGAATTGGGAAAAGCTAGAGATTTGAGGTTTTAAGTAGGTATAGAGGCAGCAGAAGTTGGGGATTGGGGGTTGTGGGCGGAGAATAAAAGGGAAGGTCTGTGATAGAGTGGAAACACGGCAGAATTTCAGTTGAAATCCACGTGGAATAAGTCAGAGTTGGAGACAGTTGCTGAAAAAAGATGTGGCTGTGAAAGTGAGTTTTGGTAGATGTCTGATCAAACATGAGGAGAAGAGAAAGCAAAATAAAGATGAACAAGGTAAAAGTGACAAAAGGAAATCTGTCTGTCAGAAGAACAGAACTTCTTCAAAATGGGCAACCCTGGAAGACAATGGCTTGCTTAAAACTTAATGCACTTCTAATTTTTGAAGCTCTGATGAAAGGTTGTCAATATGAAATGTTGACTCTGTTTCTCTCTCCACATGTGCTACCAGACCTGCTGAATGTTTCCAGCATTTTCTGTTATTTCGGGTTTCCAGCACCTGCAGTATTTTACTTTTATATTTAACTTGGTGTTTTCAACAGTTGCATACGTTTTATATTAACCGTAAAGAAGGTAAGATACTTAACTGTTGTTGCTTTGGACATTTCCTTATTGACACCTTTGACAGAAGAATTACAATCCATGCTGTTATGGGCTCATCAAAATTAACAATTTAAAAATCTTTTGAGAGTTCCCTTTAGATCCAGTTCAAATTGTTAACCACCTAGAAACTTCAGTCGCTCCTTCTAAATATCAGCTCTTTAGCAATGGGCAGGTCACTGGAGGAAAAGATGGGAAAACAGACAGCTGAAGTGACAGCAGTATTTTTGTAATTAAGGTAGACACTTCTAGTGTTTGCTTAACCTCCAGTGGAATATCTTAATGGATGGTAGCAGAGATTTGGTGTCACCCCCTTCCTATCCACTTTGCAATAGAAACATAGACAAATAGAAACTAGGAGCAGGAGTAGGCCATTCAGCCTTTCAAGCCTGCTCTGCCATTCATTATGATCGTGGCTGATCATCCAACTCAATAGCCTGCTCCCGCTTTCTCCCCATACCCTTTGATCCCTTTCACCCCAAGAGCTATATCTAACTCCTTGAAAGCTTACAATGGTAATAAAATAGTACGCTGTGCTGTTTAAGGGTTTAATTTTGGAGGTACTTGTCTTAATAGGCAATGAAACTTTTACTTAAAATACTGCAAAGATATAAAATTGTGGAGCTCTATGCAGCATGATAATATACTTTTCTTATTTTTCAGAACTTGCCATCTGTGGTAGTGAGTCATGTGTTGGACCCTAAACCTGGAGAGAGAATCTTGGATATTTGCGCTGCTCCTGGTGGAAAGACTACTCATATTGCAGCATTAATGAATGATAAGGTAGGACTAAAGTACTAAATAATCTGCTTTGTGGAAGAAAATGGACTGTTTTGACCTAAATAATGGACACGTGCTATAATGAAAAATGGAAGAATGATTGTGTTTGCCAACTGCAATGTGTGAAAAACTTATTTCAAAGTTGAACGTTTATACAATTGTGATGGTGGCCAGTGAGCAGCAGCACAGCTTAAAGTAATTAAATCAGATCTGGCAGTCGGCAGCTAAGTTTAATGTGTCCACTTGTTCTTTGGTGCATGCATATGAAGCCAATCAAATGACTGTTCAGTCAGCAATAGCAGTAAGCGTGGAAGATCATCCAGGATCTAAGAAAAAAGTTGAGGCATTGCAGTTGCAGAGCAGATCAAGAGGTGCATTTTCATTTTAATTAAATGATAAATGATAGTAGACTGCAAATCAGAGGTGGCAGTGTAGATGTGGAAGAGCTAGAGATTGTAGTATTAGGGGAACAGTGTTCTTGCCACAGCATAAAGTGACTGAAGGGATTTAGATGCGTGAGGGTTTTGTGTAAGAGAATAGAGTTGCAATGTGTGGAAGAGGGCCCTGTCACTGTTAATTATGGAGTTGTTGAGGCCACGTGTGATGGCAATTTAGGGAGTAGGTATGTGAGTGGTAGAGTTGATATGCAATATGAGACTGAGAGAGGAGAATAGCACAAGGAAATCAGATTACTATGGTTGAGAAGTCACTTAGAGACAGAACTTGGACAGATGAAAAGAATTTGTCCAAAGAGGTTAAAGGACCTGTAGAGGTGGATCTTGAAGCAGATGAGAAGGGTGATAGGAGGTAAGGTGTTGAAGGAGCTGGAGGTTGAGGTGAAGAGCATGGACAAGGTGTGATTTGGAGATGAATAGCCCACACTTGGGCAGGGTTGCTGTGGAATTAAAGACCAGCCTTGGCGATTGGAAAGGAGTTGCCAATGGTGAGCAAGCTTTACAGTCAGAGCCAGAACGTCATCCTCCTTGATGAGTTTGTGGAAGGAGGGAGCCTTGATGCATCGTAATGATTTTTTAATGAACAAACATTTTTAAATTTTGATTAAGTTTTGTTCAGTTCTGTCTGTATTGTGATAATACAGTTCAGCTGAATAGTATTG
Source organism: Carcharodon carcharias (assembly GCF_017639515.1). NCBI lineage: Eukaryota > Metazoa > Chordata > Chondrichthyes > Lamniformes > Lamnidae > Carcharodon > Carcharodon carcharias. The sequence continues at coordinate 63,846,059 of NC_054469.1, forward strand.
AAGGAGAGTCCGATCGTATTCATATATTTTGGAGCAAATTTGGACATGTTAAGAATTTAGTTGACTTTCATCTACAATTCTTTGTTACAAATGTAAAATTACCCTTGGATGTCCATTCAGTGTGCAGTCTGTATGACAGTTCATAATTTGTGTCTCTGTTTTTGGGTTGTAGTAAAATTGAAAAATAACAAATTGGTCCTAATATTTTACTGGTAAAAAATGTGCAGCCCCAACAACACTCGAAGCTCAACACCATCCAGGACAAAGCCTGCTTGATTGGCACCACATCCACCATCTCAAATATCCACTTCCTCCACCACCATGGCAGCAGTGTATCCATCTACAAGACATACTACAGGAACTCACCACGACTCCTTCGACAGCACCTTCCAAACCCATGCCCGCTACCATCTAGAAGGACGAGGGCAGTAGATGCATGGAAACACCGCCACCTGGCAATTCCCCTCCAAGCCATGTCCCATCCTGACTTGGAAATATATCTCCATTCTTTCACTGTCGCTGGGTCCAGATCCTGGAACTCCATCCCTAACAGCACCTTGGGTGTACTGACACCACATGGACTGCAGCGATTCAAGAAGGCAGCTCACCCCCATCTTCTCAAGCAATTAGGGATGGGCAATAAATGTTAGCCCAGCCAGTGAAGCCCAGACCCTATAAATGAATTTTTAAAAAAACAAAGTAATAAATCCAGTGTTCCTATGGGACAGGCAAGTAGTGACCTAACATTTCCAGTGCTTTGGGAACTGAAAATGATTTTTCAGAATATTAGTTAGCCACAAAAGGGACCAAACTGGCTGAAATACAGATATGTCTTCACCAATTCTCTTGAAGTAAGGTGTTAATTTTTAATTTTTTTTATTTTTGGTTAGATTTGGGTATCGCTGGCTAGGCCAGCATTTATTGCCCATCCCTAATGGCTCTTGTAGGTAGTGGACAGGCTTTGGGGAGTCAGGAGGTGAGTTACTCACTGCAGAATTCCCAGCCTCTGACGTGCTCTTGTCGCCACAGCATTTATATGGCAAGTCCTGTTCAGTTTCTGGTCAATGGTAATACCCAGGATGTTGATATTTGGGGATTCAGCGATGGCAATGCCATTGAATGTCAAAGGGAGATGGTTGGATTCTCTCTTGTTGGAGATGGCCATGGCACTTAAGTAGCAAGTAACATTCGCGCCCCACATCAGCCCAAGTCTGAATATTGTCCAGGCCTTGCTGCATATACAAGTGTAATGTATCGAATTAGAAATATTAGTTTGTGCACTGTTTTAACTGTCCTCTCTTTTAAAAAAAAAAGTTGGTATTTAGCCCTTGCCATTGGTGTAACGCTAGACTGACCTTTATATTTCACTTGGTAGCACTGGACAAAAGGAAATTTTATGGGTCATGTTTCACAGAACCCTGAAAAAAAAGAGCCAGTAATATTTTAATTCAGCATTTTTCAGTCAAGTTCTGAATCTCGAACCACAGTGATGGCTAAACTGCAAAGAAGGTCATGAGTATTTTGAGGATATCCGCTCTTTTGTCTGCACATACAAAATAAATTTTCTTTTTATTCCTAAAAGATGCTCTTAATGTGCAGTGGTGACAATCTAAATAAAGTAAATGTATTTTGTTTGCACTGGTATTTCTAGACCATTATCAAAGGAAGTCTTTTATTCAGATCATTCAACTAAGCCTGACATTTCTCTCTATTTTGTATCTGTTTCTCTCAAATGTTTTTAGAATTCAACTTCAAAATTCTAATTTGATTTTAATTTTTGAAAGAGCATCATCTACCTATCTGGAGACCTTTCTCTTTTTACTCAGCTTTTAGCAAATAGGAGTTCTGTCTCGGAACTAGAAAGAATTGAATGTTTTCTTTTCTAATTGTCAATAAAGCACATCGATAATTCAACTGTTTTTAAATTGAACTAATCCGGATGTGAAATCACTTTATATCACTTTTCTTGTGCTTTTTATTTATCCCCTCTCTATCAACCTTATACAATTTTGGAAGTACATAGAACACCATTACAAAATGTATAACAGATGTGAAATCATAACTGTATTGGGAAGATTTACAAATTGATAATCAGCCTGTTTGGCCACACTATGAACGTACCTTCCATGGTCGCCAAATCATGGAGTGGGACTTCAACCCGGAGCTTCCTGCTGAGAGGCAGGGGCACTACTCACCATGCCACAAGACCTCCTTTAAGCACATAGACTACCCTTCATTTCTTAAAAAACATTAAATATAAATTTTACTTCAAAGATTTTGAAAGTTATCTACTTTAAAATTATCTGAAGAAAAGCTAAATTGGAATGCACTGCCAAAATAGGACATGTTACACCCCTAGGTGTATAACATCTTTTAATATCACAGCTTCCATTTTACTCTTCTCCCTGGCCAATATCTGAGTGTCAACCAGACCACTTGCAGCCTTACTTTTAATGCCCTTTTAATGCCATATCTTGTGGTTAAACAGTTTCCAGTAAGCTTATTATCATTCAGGAATGTGATCGGCAGTCCTGGTCATGCCCATCTCTCTGCATTAGCTGTTTTCTGACATGTTCTTGTTATGTTAACCCTTCACTGAGTATCACAGGGGTGTTGGGTGTTTGGAATTCACTGCCTGGTTCGGTGGTGGAGGCAGAAGCCCTCAACTCATTTAAAAGGCACCTGGATCTGCATCTAAAGTGCTGTAACCTGCAAGGCAATGGACCAGGTGCTGGAAGGTGGGATAAAATGGGCAGCTAGTTTCATTTTTTTTTTCAGCCGATGCAGACACGATGGCTGAGTGGCCTCTGTCTGTGCTTTAACTGTTCTATGATTTCAACCAAGCAGAGCTGCCTTGCTACCAATCAGCATCTCTTTTTCTCATGCAGTATAAGTTGTTGTTCCTTTTGAAATTTGGCATTCTTGCGACTGTCCTGATGACTGCAAGACGACAAGCTTTGATAGCATGTCTCTCTTTATAAGCAATACTCTGACTGTACTACCAAATGTTATGATCGGGAGGTTGTATCATTAGTTTAAAAGTTTAATTTACCAAAATGGTCAATTGTGTACCTTCACTACTGGTACCTAGGATAAAAGAGACTTTTATATATCTCACACAAATACGCAGACAGAAAAACAATGAAATAAAAATAGAAATGGAGGAATTCTGTCAAAGTTTAAAAGTCAATGGTTCAAAGATAAAGGATAGATGGTGGAGTCCTTGAAATGGTGTCCAGGCTATGTGGTTGGTCTCTCAGCACTGATCCACAAAGCAATCAATGACTCTGGCACTGCTTTTCAGGCAGGCTCGATGACTGTTCGCAGGTACTCTAACCTAGCATGTGCAAATTAGGAGCAGCTTGTATTCACTTTTGGCTGAAGATTGGTTCTAGACTGCAAAAAGGCTGCTGTTATCCTTTTCAAGCAGTTGGTCCTTCTGTTCTCAAAGCAAAACCAAAACCCACTTTTAACTCATGCCTGGATGACTATGGCTAGAATATTGCCATTGGCATGCGGAGGCAGGCTCGACATGCTGACGCGCAAAATGATGCAAGATGATGTCGGGTGTCCTTCCCAATGTCAATATCAAAGTGTCATTCTGATATTGTGTTCGGGCGCGCGCCGAAGGTGGCTTCATGCCTGCTGAACTGTCAAAGGTCTATTAAGGCCACTAAGAAAGTAATTAGCATCATTAACACCACTGTCCTTCCAACCTTAAGGTTGGTGGGCAGCCAAAAAGCATAAGCGGCCTTCACATTTTCCAGGAAACCTCATCCATGGGCAGGATGAGGTTTCCTGAGGGTTTATAAAATTTATAAATAAATTTGGTGAACTTGACAAACATGTCCCAGCTCATGTGACACTGTCACATGAGGGGACATGCTTAAATAATTTTTTACTTCGTTTATAACTTTTTTTTATCAACTTAACCTCCCTGAGGCAGCTCCGGGCCTCAGGGAGATTGCTGCACTCTTTTGGGCACATGCGCAAAATGGACCGCAGCCGTTCGCGGGCAGTGATTTGGCCCCGTGCCCACTCCCACCCAGCTTGCCCAACATAGCTAAGATGCAGCCATATGTTTTCTTTCCAGAGCCATAAAACCTATGTGACCCCCCTTTGTACACAGTTTATCTGGGTCAAGAAGTTTCCAGCCTTTTTTCAACTGCTTAATTACCCTTTGTTGGAAAAGGATGCTTTTTCCAGGAATAGCAATCAGAGTCCTGAATTATCCTTTTAAAGGGATGGTGTCTTTTAAGACAGTGTATTCTTGGTCTTTGAAGATTAACCATTTTCTGTGATTAAAGTGTTCATGTCACAAATACGCTATATCTTCTGTGCCAGTCCTAATTTTGAGGAGTATTCTGTATTGCGGGGGCAAGTTATAACTGAGTTTGTAAGTGTTGTACAGTAGCGGTAAGGCCTATGCATTCTATTTTTGTTGAGATATTTAGCATATTCTTATGTCTTGCTTGTACGTACTGCTTTATTAGTGTATGACTTTGGTTCCCTCTAATGGTGTTTCAATGCATTAGTTCCTTTTATATACAAGTAAATAAGAACAACCTTGGAAGAACCATTGTGTTTATTGTTTACTTGTCAGTATTAAGAAAAATATAACTACACAAGTTGAACTTGAATTGTTGTCATTTTGCCTTCCAAAAATACTTGTACATCAGCATTGTTTCCTGCAATTTAAAATGTTATCATTTTTTAACAATTATGGAAAAGTTTGAAGTTGTAAGTTTTAACTTGGTAAATTGAAAGATGGGAAATTTGACCTGATGACTCATACCAATGCAGAGTATTTTTTCTAAGTGAACATTTCAAGTCTAGTAATAAAATTGCAATACCAGTTTGACACCAGTAAACACAAAGAAAATGGCTAAGATTTTGGAAATCTGAAACTCCGTTCTGACGAAGGGTTCTACTTTCAACATTTACTGTTTTCTTTATGCCATAGATTTTGCCTCACTTGCATTTCTGTTTACATTTTTGATAACTGTAAATATAATCACAAAAGCACTTATTATTACCTCATTAAAATTTGGAACATTTACTTTTTCAACAGGGGGAAGTAATAGCAATGGATAAGATTGCAAATAAGGTGAAGAAGATAAAGCAGAATGCTGTGAATTTGCAGCTGAAGTGTATAAAAGTGTTTTGTTATGATGGAACTAAAGCCCTGGCAAAGCAAGGCATTTGGGATGGGCAAGGTATGAATGAAAGCAAGAATTGAATATCATTAGACAGTGCTTAGAAATTGAGATTGTGTTTGTATATAAAAAAGCTTTTTTCCCAAAGTACCTTTGCAGGCTAAGGATGTGATAAAGCTGTATTTAGTATTCAGGAAATGTCTAAGTGCTTACCAGCATTTAGTTTTGCACCTTTTTAAAACTTTAAAACAAGTCCATTAGCATATTGTCCTGCCTAAAATGCATTATAGGAACAAAAAGGAATGGAGCAGTTCTGATGGTGAAAAAAAAAAACAAGTCCTAGATCTTTTTTCAATTTTGATTTCTTCACAGCATATGACAAAGGGCATTACTTAACTCAAAGTTACTTTGAAAACCATTACCAAGAGAAAATCATTTTTGATTTGTCATGTTTCATATGCAATGCTTAAATTCGGCTTGGGATCATATGATTCTTCTTAAATTTAAGAATTTAGTAATTATGTTTGGTTCAAACGATTTAGCTAGCAATTTCTGATTTCCACAGCAGGGCCTCCATTCCTACCGGAATCTTTTGATCGTGCACTTCTGGACGCACCTTGCAGCGGGTTAGGTCAGAGACCAAATATGGCCTGTGATTGGAGCTTAAAGGAAATCACTTCTTATCCGCCGTTACAACGGAAGCTGTTCAGAGTGGTAAGGTTTCACTTTTATAGACTCTGGTAAGTTCTCTCTGTCTAATATATAAATCTAACATAATCACTAAAAGAAAATCAGTGAAGACCAATTTTATGTATTTTCTTGCAAAAAAAATTAAATTTTTAGTATAGCTCTGCAAACTTGGACTTTATTTTGCTTTGTAAGCTCCTCTTGTACTAATTAGTAAATGCAAGTGTTGTCAGAAGTTGATGTATATTTATTTTAAAAGTACAAGTAATCCAAGAGGGACACTGGGGAACTAAATTTCATTGTAACTTCTCTTGTAACCTGATTTGTGATCTGTAACCCTAATTATAGAGAAAAATTCAGTGAAGCTGCTTTGAATCTGTGTGCTCCCTAATAGCTCAGTGACGAAATCCACCTTCGGTTAGTGGTTCATAGTAGGGGGTGGCTGCACCAGAGCCATGGGGAATGGGGGAGGTATGGACTGGCTCTTGGGGTGTGGATCCCCATTCACATGGTTAGTAGAGTGGGCTTCACCTTGGTGTCTGCCTGCCCTGTTTTCACAACATTACCAGGCCACTGCAACTCTGTTTTGCCTGCTTTTCCATCCTTCTCTCCTCTAATATTTTGCTGTAACGTTTACACCTCACTGGACCCATCTTTTGTTTCTATACTCATCATATTACTACCCCATTTGTCTTCCACCATCACCATTTTGCCATTCAATCACTATTGCCCTTTATCCTTTTGTTCTTCCCCTACTCGTTTTTTTTCCCCTTGGCTCTCTATTTGATTAAAAACTGTTCATTTTCCAGTTCGATAGAAGGTTGTTAACATTGGAAGAGTGTTTCTCTTTTCACAGCTATTGCCTGACAATCTGAGTGTTTCCAGCATTTTCTGTTTTTATTCTGTATTTCCAATATCTGCACTGTATTGGTTTTATTTTATATTTGCCTATGATTTCTTACTGTGAGGTATTTTCTTAGGCAGTCAATTTACTAAAACCTGGAGGTATTTTGGTGTATAGCACCTGTACAATAACATTGGCAGAAAATGAAGAACAGGTTGCCTGGGCACTTGATTCATTTCCTTGTTTACACCTACAGTCACAGGTAACTATTATTCACAGTATTTGGCTAACTTGCGGTTAATGCAGCTTACAGAGTAATAGTTTCACACAATTATGTTGTCATGGGCAGGATTTTTAGGTCGCTGTGCGGGTGTGGTCGGTGGGCCCAGGAGAGGCAAGGGAACGGACCACCGCCCGCGATTGGCCCCCAATCATCATTTCACGCTGGCTGGCCAATTAAGGGCCAGCCAGCGCGAAACGTGCGCTGAAATGCTCGGCGCAGCCGGGGTCAGGGGGCAGAAGGAGGGTGGGCGCTGAAATCAGCGTGGGTGAGCACGGGATGAAAGCTCCCTGAAGGCAGAGAGCTGCCTTGGAGCTGGAGACTTCAAAAGCATTAAGTAAAGATTTTAAAATCAACAAAAATATCCAAGCATCACAGTCACCTGAACATATACATTATAAAAATTCTGTCTATAGATTTTTATTTGTTTTTATTTTATAAGGGAAACCTCATCCCGCCCTTGGATGAGGTTTCATGAAAAATGCAAAGGCTGCCTGGCCGATTTACCCATCCGCCAACCATGAGGTTGGATGGACCACGGCAAATCGGGGACAATTGCAACTTTAATGGGCTTAATTGCCCTCTTAATTGTCGGCGGGTGTGCTTCTGACTTTTGCCCCCACCCGCCGACCAAAATTATCGTACGAGCCAGGAACGACATCGGGATGCTCACCCGATGGCATCATGCACTATTCATAGCTCGAGCAGGTCGGGCGCACACCCACATGCCAACCTGAAAATGCTGCCCCATGTTTCTTGTGCAATGCTTAAACTCAACTTGGATCATATATAATTCTTATTAAATTTGGTTGAAGCAACACAGCTATTTGATTTCTACACCAGCGTTGATATAGACTGTTTCCTCCAATAAAAGTATTTGTGTGATTTGTGCAGTTTAAACTTGATTTTGAAGCTTGAAACATTACAAAATATATGTTTAATATATCAAATTAATTACTGAGATGAGAAGTTGTTAAAAAATTTATCAACTAGTTGACTTTCCTGCCCAAACACTTGCACCTCCTTCAATTTGGTCTTCTGCATTCACTGCTCCCAATGCAGACCTCTACATTGGAGAGACCAAACGCAGACTGGGTGACTGCTTTGCAGAACACCTTCGGTCTGTCTGCAAGCATGACCCAGACCTTCCTGTTGCTTGCCATTTCAACATACCATCCTGCTGTCATGCCTACATGTCCGTTCTTAGCCTGCTGCAATGTTCCAGTGAAACCCAATGCAAACTGGAGGAACAGCATCTCATCTTCCGATTAGGCACTTTACAGCCTTCCGGGCTTAACATTGAGTTCAACAACTTCAGGCCGTGAACTCTCTCCTCTGTCCTCAAATCTTTTTTGACCCCCTTTTTCCACATTTATTCCACTTATTTTTATTTTTATCTTCATTTTTATTCATTCATTTATTGTTTTATCCCCACTTTTTATCGTGTTTTCGATCTTTTTATTCCCCCACCCCATCCCCACAAGGGCCATCTGTCACTTGTTCATGCTGTTCTTTCCAGAGTGCTTACCCTTGTCGTGCTATTATCATATTCTGCTTTCTCACCTTAATGCCACTATCAACACCTCCTTTAGCCCTTACTGCTAACATTAACACCCCCTTTGTCCTTTTGTTCATGACACCTTTGTCAATCTCTTCTTTGCCCCTGCCTATCGCTAGCCTTCTATCCAGCTTCACTTGTTCCATCCCCCTTAAACAGTATAAATTTCATCACGTTTTTACTCCTCATACAGTCATACAGACTCGAAACGTTAAATCTGTTTTTCTCTCCACAGGTGCTGTTAGACCTGCTGTGTTTTTCCAGCATTTTCAGTTTTTGTTTCAGATTTCCAGCATTGGCAGTATTTTGCTTTTATCTTGTGTTCATTAACTTCTCAGACTCATTATTAAGAATAGAAAGTTATACTTTGGTTCCAGTCAGTGACTGATCTCTGCTCTGGCTTCAAATGCCAGCCCCTCCCCATCTTTAAGGCATTTTTTTTTTCTGTGAGAAAAGGGTAGTACAAAAAATAGTTTTTGTTGGGGGTAGATGGTTTACTGCCTCAGGTATGCAGCAAAGAGAAGGGATAGGATCACTGTTAATGGACAGTAATAAGCCTGTCTTGGGAGCAAGTGCTAGTTGATGAAAGCATGGGAAGTGGGCAGCTGTGGTGAGTGTTGGGAAACCATATCTTTAAGAAAAATATTTTTTTGTAAAATTTGGAAGGACATTGCATTATTTGGACACTTGGGAATTGACTTGGATTCCTTTTTAAAAAAAAAGGTCATAAGTTGGACCTTGGACTGTGAGCAAGCATGCCTTTTCCAGGAAATCACATGACCAGCATAGCGCTTGAGGAGGAGAGCTATTTGCTTATTTGAACTGTAACTATTTTAATGGTTAGAAAAAATAAACTGTTTTAAAGGGAAAGGGCTGGTGATTTACTGAAAATCACCTGACAAAGATGAGCTTTATGTTTTGAACTTGTTTTTTGGAAGCCAGTTGGGAATAAACCAAGAAGGGGGAAAGCTGCCCAGCTCACGCACTCCTTGCCTTGCATAAAAACACAGTGTGGTTATTAGTATCCAGCTAGGAATCCTCATCACAGAGGAGCTTGTCTGTATTTGGAAACCTGAGGGACTGAGATGAGAGGCAGGTCTCAAGGATTGATCCTGCTCTCTTCTCCTCCATGCTGAAGCTTCATTGGTGAGAATCTCCAGACATATACTGGGACTTGCTTTCCACCTTCAAATGAAGGAGCACCAGATTGACAGCATCAAAACCCTGTGAACATTATCCTTTTCACAAAGTTTCTCTTTATCTACCAACCTTTACGTTGGGGAGACTAAACGCAGACTGGTTGACCACTTTGCAGAACACCTTTGGTCTGTCCGCAAGCATGACCCAGACCTCCCTGTCGCTTGCCATTTCAACACACCATCCTGCTCTTATGCCCACATGTCCGTCCTTGGCCTGCTGCAATGTTCCAGTGAAGCCCAACGCAAACTGGAGGAACCAGCACTTCATCTTCCGATTAGGGACTTTACAGCCTTCCCAATTTAACATTGAGTTCAACAACTTCAGACCATGAACTTTCTCCTCTGCCTTCATCCCTTTTTTAACATTTTTATTTTCTATCCCTCGTTCTTTATCCTTTTTCCCCAACCGCCACCCTGTTCCCCCACCCCAGCCCCAAAAGGGCCATCTGTTTCTTGTCCCATGTTGTTCTTTCACAGAGTGCTGACCTTTGTTCTGCTATTAACATATTCTGCTTTCTTACCTTAATGCCACTAGCAGCACCTTCTTTAGCCCTTACCACTACCATTAACACTCCATTTGTCTTTTTGTCCATGACATCTTTTCAATCTCTCTTTAGTCCCCATCTATCACTGACCTTTTATTTAGCTTCACCTGCTCGACCCCCCCTACGCTATAAATTTTCATCACATTTTTACTTCTCTTTAGCTCTGAAGAAGAGTCATATGGACTCGAAATGTTAACTCTGTTTCTCTCTCCACAGATGCTGTTAAACCTGCTGTGTTTTCCAGCATTTTCTGTTTTTATTATCTGTTTGCCCTTTGTTTATGTGTGTGTGCACTTGTGCGCGCATGCTGGGGTATTTTAAAAGGGATAAATAGTTATACTTCCAGATTACAAATTGCGTGTTAACCAGTTCTTGCCATTTGCTTTTTTTTAAAGAAATTTGTTTTATAATAAATCAATTATTCTGAGTTTATTGAAAGAAGCCTGGTTAGAGTTTCTTTTCTATTCTGGTTCCAACATTAGGGAGGTAATTAATTGGCCATGTTGGTGAGTGAATCAAACATTTACATTCATGGTGCAACCTGTGGAGTAGTGGAACTAGCTAAACTGCGCACTCCTCCCATCCTGGTCATAGAATAGATTGGGGCTCTTGCGGGATATTTGAAACGCAGACAATAAATGATTGGACATGGAATAATAATAATTGGTAATGGATAAAAGGACAGCTACCAGGTTTCTTATACATTAGTAAACCAAAATGGTTTTGGAAGTTGCTAAGACTTTTCTAGAGGTGGAAGATTTAACCTGACTGGTTTACGTAAAGTAATCAGGACTAAACTAATAGAATTGGCAGTTAAGTTAGAGTTAGATTTAACCATAAGGCAAGGAAAACATAGTTGAGCTAATAGCGCAGCATTTGAAATTGGAAGGGATGCCAGAAAGACCATGTTCTTCAGGTGGTGAGTCAGTTGAGTTAGCCAGGATTCAGCTGCAAATGAAACAGCTTGAACACAAAAAAGAATTGGAGAAACTTAAACTTGAAAAAGAAAAGGAACTGAGAAAACTTGAATTCAAAAGAATGGAAAAAGAAAGAACAGGGGAAATGGAAATGAAAAAGCTTGAATTTGACCTTCTAAGAGTGAAGTGAGAAAGGGAGGAATGAGAGAAGGAACAAGAAAGGGAATACCAGCTTAAAAGGCTGGAATTAAATAAAGAGGCTTCTGATGCTGGGGAGAGTACTGATGACGAAAAAACCACCCCAAAGCCCAGTGGGGAGATATTTAAATTTGTACAAGCCCTTCCAAAATTCAAGGAAAGGGATGTAGAGGCATACTTTATTTCATTTGAGAAGGTAGCTAAGCAAATGAAGTGGCTAAATGAAAACTGGACTTTGCTCCTACAGATTAGGTTGGTGGGTAGAACTCATGAGGTTTATGCATCACTTTCAGAAGAGGTATCTGTGGATTATGAAGCAGTAAAAAAGGCTATTCTTCGTGCGTATGAGCTGGCAGCAATTTTGAAAAAACAGTCCAAGCAGACCTATATTGAATTTGAGAGGGTAAAGCAAAGTAATTTTGACTGCTGGATACAGGCATTAAAGGTAGATACATCGTAAGAAGCTCTTGGGGAAAATAATTCTTCTGGAAGAATTTAAAAATACACTTTCTCTCGTAGTTAGAATCCATGTTAAAGACCAGAGGGTTGGTTGTGATAGCTAGATAGGCACTGGAGATGGCTGACGATTATGAGCTGGTCCGTAAATCCAACTCCTTTTTTCCATCACCCCACAAAAACGAAAAGGATAGAAGGAAGGATGGTGAAAGGAAGGCAAATAGCCAGGGAAGAGAAGGGACAGTTGGAAATGCCCCGGGAATTCCTCCTCAGATCGGAAAGGAAGGCACTGAAGATGGAATTGATATTTAAAGGCCTAAGTGTAACAAGGTGGGACGTGTTCATGCAGATGCTGGAAGTTGTGCAGGAAATCCGTGGGACTTTTTGGGGTACATAAGGGTGATTCAGGAAAAAGAGCCTCCACTGAAAATAGAACTGATCAAGTTGTAGCATTAATTTTAGTAGTGAAACTGAATATGAACACTGCTGCCATGGTGGTATTTGAACCCATGACCCCAGAATGTTAGCCTGGGTCTCTGGATTACCAGTCTAGTGACATTATCACTACACCACCATCTCCCCTATGAATTCCATCATGGGGAGGAGGATAAGAAGGAGCAGTTATGTCAGGTTGTAAGCACAGTGGAGGATGAAAGAGATAGTGAGAGTGAGGTGGAAGGAGACTTAGACAGTTCACAAATTGAACCTCCTACTTCCCGATTAGTTAATACTGAAACATTAGGACAGTTAGACACCATATTTTTATACTTTGAGGCTGGACGACACGCAGGTGTAATGAGGTTACTTGCAGAATTTAAAGTAACCTGTAGGGATAAACCAGAGCCTGTGGACATAGGGGAATCGCCTCCTATAAAATAACATCCTTCTTGTTTAAGTCCAGAGAAACAAGTTCAAGTAAAAGTAGAAAATCACTGAATTGAACCTCGTCAAAGCAGTTGGAGCTGCCCAGCAGTGTTGGTGCCTAAACCTGATGGGTCAACCAGATTCTGCATAAATTATAGAAAGGTTAATGCAGTAACAAAAACAAATTCCTACCCAATCCCTCCTTTAGGAGATTGTATTGACAGGGTTGGCAATGCCATGTTCCTTACTAAGATTTATTGAAAGGATACTGGCAAGTACCTCTAACATCGTGAGTTAAGGAGATATGGGCTTTTATCATACCAAATGGTCTATACCAATGCTGAGTGAAGCCATTCGGACTATAAAACAGTCCAGCCACTTTCCAAAGGCTAATGAATCAAGTGGTAACTAGTGTTCCTTGCTATGTAGTTTACACGGATGATTTATTGATTTACAGCAACACTTGGAAAGATCATTTAAAACAATTGGAAGCTCTAATTGAACAATTACAGTTGGCAGATCTAGTAATAAACCTTGCCAAGAGTAGTTCGCAAAAGCGCGAGTAACTTATCTAGGGCATATCGTAGGGGAGAGGCAAATGTTGCCAAGAACAGCAAAAATGCAGGCTTTGATGGAATTCCCTGAAACTAAACAGGAAATCATGAGATTTTTAGGGATTTGCGGCTTCTGTCATAAGTTTGTGCCAAACTTCAGCACAATAGCTGCTCCACTATTTCAAAAGAAGGCAAAGGTGGTATGGTCAAGAGAGTGCCAGACAAGTTTTGAGAAGCCAAAGGTGATCCTAACCAATGACCTGGTGTTAGACACCCCTAATTTTGCTAAAGCCTTCAAGGTGGTGACTTAAGGGTCGGTGCGATCTTATTACAAAAAGACAATTCAGGACTAGGGAAGCCAATTAGGTACTTCTCTTAAAAATTAAATCGGCATCAAAAGAGGCAGTCTACAGTAGAAAAGGAAACCCTGGGACTGTTACTGGCTCTTAAACATTTCGTGGTATATATCCGTCATGGCCGTAAAGAAATGCTTGTATATGCTAACCATAATCCCTTGGCCTTTGTAGAAAAATCTAAGACTCAGAATGGCAGACTGTTCCGATGGAGCTTCCTAATCCAGCCTTATAACTTAAAGATTGTTCCTATTGCTGGGAAGGATAATATAATTGATGTATTATCAAGAATGTAATTTTTGAAGAATTATCTGGAAATCAAGAAAATCAGAAAACTGTACAGACTCGGTGTAAGGACTGAATGACCAAGTGATTGTTTGAATTTTGTTTTCTATATATTGTACATATCTTTTCCTGGACACTTTGTAATGAAACACGTTTGGAAATGGTGTTTCATTTCTTCAGGGCAGAGGCATGTTGGGAAGCCATATCTTCAAGAACTATATTTTCTTTTAAAATTTGAAAGGACATTGCATTATTAGGACACTTGGGAACTAACTTGGATTTGTTTTAAAAAAGGTCATAAGTTCACCTTGGCCCAGGATTTTCCGTGCCTGTCAGCGGTGGGTGTGTTCGATGGCATGAACGGACAATATGGCATGATCGATTTCATGACTGCGTGAAACCAGTTTGTAATCGTCTGCTCAGCCCACCGATGGTGGGCCACATTTCCCACTATTGGACGTTAGGAACCTCATTGTAATACATCAGAAAATCATTATAAGGCCAGCCCGCCGGACATATCACCTCTGCTGGATCGTCTGCCTTTCCCATTGATGTGTTTCACAACAGCATGTAAGTGATGTGCACCTGGCAGCTGCACTTCACTCAGGACTTCAATGTTTGTTTGCTTACGTTGCTTCTGTCAGAAACCGCAGTCTTCAGCGCCAGGCTTCACAGACAGCACCATATCACTTTTAGGGGGAATCATGGGTAGGTCTATACCTACCAGATCAGCCATATGTAGGTGACTTTTCAATGGCTGTAGGGCTAGGGCTTGCTTGGGAAAGGGGAAGAAGTTTTCCCAGGAATGCATAAGTAATGCCATGGGTTTGGGATGATACAGCGTGAAAACCCACCATCACGGCCAACGGGTTAGAAGTAATTTTACCCATCCACTTCTGCACTTAGTGCAAAACTAAGATGATTCCGACCTTGGACTGTGAGCCATGCTTTTCCAGAAATCAGCTGACCAGCATGACACTTGAGGAGGATAGCTATTTGCTTATTTGAACTGTAATTACTTTAATGGCTGGAAAAAAAGCTTTAAAATGCAAAGGCCCTGATGATTTACTGGAAATCACTTGACAAAGATGAGCTTTATGTTTTGAACTTGTTTTTTGAACTCGGTTGGGAATCAACCAAGAAGGGGGAAAGCTGCCCATCTTATGCTCTTGCCTTGCATGAAACAGTGTGGTTACTAGCATCCTGCTAGGAACCCTCATCTCAGAGGAACGTGTCTGTATTTGGGAACCTGAGAGACTGAGAGGAGAGGGAGGTCTCAAGGATTGATCCAGCTCTATTCTCCACGCTGAAGCTCCGTTGGTGAGAACCTCCAGACACCTCCTGGGACTGGCATTCCGTCTTGAGATGTGGGAGCACCAGATTGACAGCATCAAAACCCTGTGAACTTTATCCTTTTCATAGGGCAGGATTTTTACCTTATCGGGCGTACCCGGAGCAGCTGCGAATCTGCCCGCCGCCCGCAATCGGGCCCCGGCTGGGCAATTAATGGCCAGTGTGAATTGCACGCGGCAATGCTCAGCGCTGCCTGGGTTGGGGGAGGAAGAGGGCGAGTGCGGAATTCAGTGCATGCAAGCGGGCACGCTCACAGAAAGCTCCTCGAAGTTACGGAGCTGCCTTGGAGCGGAAGATTTTTAACATTAAAAATAAACAACTCAAAAATAAGGAAGGCGTCCCCTCCTGTGACTCTGACATGTAAAATGAGTTTTAAAAGTTTTACTTTTTTTAAATCACTGGTCAAAACCTCATCCCACCCATGTGCGCTGCCAAGCGAAATATTGCGAGAGTGCGCAATGACGTTGGGATGCCATCGTGCACTTTTTTTCTCCCATTCGGGATGGACACGCGCCCACCCGAGGGAAAAATTCTGCCCGTAATGTTTCTCTTTACCCATTAATCTCAGCAGAGTCCCTATTTGTTTGTCGTTTGTTTGTTTTTGTGTGCGTGTGCTGGGGTATTTTAAAAGGGATAGATATTACACTTCCAGATTACACATTGTGTGTTAACCAGTTCTTGCACTTGTTTTAAAAAAAGTTTTATTTTATAAAAAATCAATCATTCTGAGTTTATTGAAAGAAACCTGGTTAAAGTCTCTTTTATTCTGGTCTAACAGCGGTGAAGGTAAATAATTGGCCATTTTGTTGAGTGAATTAAACATTTACACTACAGTGCGACCTGCGGAGTAGTGGGGCTGCATAAACTACAGACTCCTCCCATCGCAATCGTAATGCAAGGGATTGAAACAGGTGGATGTATGGCATTGCAAAGGTATAAGCAGACTAGCAGTCAGGAGAATAAGCCTTAATTTTTATACATTTGATAAAAAATATGAGCCCCTCTGGTATATAAGAGAAATGAGTGGGGTGCTTACCACAATATTTGTGTAAATGAGGTGTAAAGGTTGCTACGGTCAATTTAATAAATGGATGCATCATAAACCAAGATATTTGATCAAGATGGGCATCAAAGCAGCAGCCTTTGAACGACGTAACGTTATGGGCATAACGGCTCGTAACGGGGGTGAGCGGTGGGAGGGGTCCGTGTGTGGAGGGAGGTTGGCTTTCAGCCCCCTTTCTGAGGCCTTGACCCTCGATCAGGCCCCAAGTGTCTTTGAACAAAAGTCAATCGCATGGCTTCCTTCTGTACTGTATCGTTCTGCTTCTATAGATAACTAAAAGCTTGCTGAAAGTAGTAAGCTTGAAGGAGCTTCCTAAAGGAGGGAGAATTAGAAAAGGTGGATAAATTAAGGTGGGAATTCCAGAACTTAAGGATCAAGACACGATGCCAGTGGTTGGATGAAGGAACCTGGGTACTCGCAAGCAGCTAGAGTTATAGGTTTGTAGGGGTTCTCAGCAGTTGTAAGAGGTTACAGAGATGGGGAGGAATGAGACATGGTGGGATTTGAATGCGAGGATGAGAATATTAAAGGGAGATTTAAAGAGAGAATGACTTGCATTTATGTAGTGCCTTTCATAGTTCCAGAGCCATTAATCCCAATGAAGGTGAGGTGAGAATAACTGCCTTTGATATCAAGGCAGCCTTTGTCCAAATACTGCTGAAAAGTCATGAAACATTAACTCTATTTTGTTCTCTCCACAGATGCTGCCTGACCTGAGTACTTCCAGCATCTTCTGTTTTTATTTCAGATTTTCAACATCTACAGTATTTTACTTTTGCCTTTAACAAATTTGTGTTGGCTGTGCTAACACATATTTGTCCAAGTGACAGTTTTTTTTGAATTGTTGTCTTTACTTGTGTCCTACCATGACATTAAGCTAACTGACCTGTCGTTGCTGGCTTTATCCCTCTCCACATTTTTGAACAGGGTTATAAGAGTTGCAATCTTCCAAGCTACTGGCACTACTCCCATATCAAAGGAGAAATGGAAGATTGTTGCCAAAGTGTCATCTATTTCCAGCTTTGGCTCTCTCAGCAAACTTGGAAGTATCCCATCTGAATTCAGTGACTTTGAGCACTGCCAGTCTTTTAAGTGCCTCCTCTTTATTTTTATCCTGTCCAATTTCTCTCCTACCTCCTCCTACTGTGACATTGGCAGCATCTTCGTCTTTCATGAAGAAAGATACAAAGTACTCATTTATTACGTCAGCATGCCTTCTACCTTCACAAGATCTCTATTTGGTCCCTAATCATCCCTACCTTTCCTTTGACCACCTGTTTGTATGTTTTTAAAGACTTATGGGTTACCTTTACGCTACCTGCTAATCTATTTTCATACATTCACTTAGCTCCTCTTGCTTTCTTTCTCACTTCTTCTTTGTACTCAGTTCAGCTGTGGATCTTCTATTTTTTAACTGGAGTTATCCAATGCTGGATGTCAGGCAAACAAGAGGAGGGGTTCAAGGATTGATCTTTGTCGCTCCCAAGTTAATGGTATGAGGGCTAGAAGAGAAGTCATTACGAGTGATAATCTGACAACAAACAGAGTGAGAAATGAGTAATTTCAGAGGAGACAGTGCGAGTGAGCTAGACATAAGAGGAGAGGCATTGGAGAAGGTTGATGTTGTTAGCAATGTCAAAGGTGGCAGAGAAGAGGAGAGATAATGCGGCATGGTTCCTGACAGTGGGAAGTTGAGTAGCCAGCAGTTCAGTGGAAGTGAGATAAAACAACCATGGGGTGGATCACATGGACAAAATGAACTCAGAAGAAATTGTGGGGAGGTGGAGTTATGGTGGGAGAGAAACTAAAGATTTATAGGGGCAGTGCTAGTTTGAGGGAGCTGTGGGGGAGTTTGGCTTGGCGGACGTGGGGAGGGAGGAGAAGCCAGCATTGGCAACTGAACATATGGTTGCTATCTTCATGACAAGATAGCCCATGAGTTCCTTGCATTTGTTCAGTTTATCTGTTACTGAAACCCTCATCCATGCCTTTCCCACAACCATTTATTGTTCTAATGCATTCCTGGCTTGTCTTACACACTCTACTCGCTGTAAACCTGAGATCAACCAAATTTCTGCTGCCCATGTTTACTTGCAACAAATTCTGTTCACCTGTTACCCACATGCTCGTTGGCATGCATTGACTCTCAGTTAAGCAACATCTCAATTTTATAATTCTCACCCTTGTTTTCAAATCCTCCATTGGCCTGACCCCTCCATATATCTGTACTCTCTTCCAGGCTGCTTACAACCCTTCACGATGTCTGCACTCCTCTAATTCTTGAGCAGCCCTGATTTTTAGTCATTCCATCATTGGCTATTGTGCCTTGAGCATCCTAGGACCCTTCGCTAGAGAAGCTTCCCTAGCGAATTCCATCCCTAAATGTCTCCATCTCGCTATCTCTCTTTACTCCTTTAAGACACTCCTTGAAACCTACTCCTGGGACCCCTTCTCTAATGTCTCCTTACATGACTTGGCATCAAAAGTTTAGCTTGATGATGTTCTCTCTGAAATATTTTGGGATGTTTTACTATGTTAAACATGCTATATAAATGCAAGTTGTTACTATAGCTAGGGTGGGCAGTGTAAGAGAGAGAGAGGTACACAAAGGCATTAAAGAAGTCTTTGCTCCTCAGAATGATCCTAGTGTACAGGATGGTTTTGATGGAAGAAAGTGAGGTCTGATAGCACTTGAGACATTTGGGGAAAAAATAGAACAAGTATTGCTTCTGTAGATTCCCATTCCTGGAACAAATGAGTAGTGATTCTATCTGCTTTTCCTAGTATGTTGCATTCCAAGCTTGGGTGGACAGACTACTCCCAATATTTTGTCACAGTTGCTCTGGGCTGAATCTTTGGCTTGGCGAGCGGAGGCTAGGCCTGCTCGCCGAGGTGTAAAATGACGTGTGGTGACCTCAGGCATGCATCCCGACGTCACAATGCGTCATTCAGACTTTCAGTTCGACGGGTGCTCACCCGAGTCGGCTGCGCGTCCGCTGAACTGTCAAAAGCCTATTAAGGCCATTTAACTCAATTAAAATAATTAACGGAGCTGCCCGGCCAACCTTAAGGTTGGCGGGCAGGCGAAGAGCCCAGGCAGCCTTTGCATTTTTCATGGAACCTCATCCACGGGCGGGATGAGATTTCATGAATGATTTTAAATTTTGAGAATTTTTATTGAAGTTAATGCACATATCCCAGCTCATGTGACAGTTTCACGTGAGGGGACATGATATAAAAATTTTCTTGCCACTTTATTAAACTTTTTGGACTTAAAATTAACCTCCCTGAGGCACCTCAGTGTGCGCGTCACGTTGGACGGGCCTTAATTGGCCCGCCCACATAAAATGGCGTTGCGGACCTGATCGGAGGTGCTGATAGGGTCTGCACCCGCTCCTGCACCGCTCGCCCGCCTGACAGGCAGAAAACTCTGCACTCTGTCACCAGTAGCTGGAGAGAGAGATTGGCTTGGTATTGTCTGGTGACTTTTTCTCCTGCCTGCCAATTTTGAAATATCCTTCCCCTAGCCAGTCTATTGAAATCAGAATCTTGTTGCTCTGAATGGGCCTTGATAAACTACTGAATTGTAGTACCTGTCAATTTTATTCATTTTAGATTTATTCTTGGCCACTACCCAAACCCCCACAAATATCATTGCTCCATCATCCAGTTGTGACCTTAGTTTTCCATACCATGGCTGTTAGTATTGCTGTGTGTTGACTTACCTCAAGAAACATCATTTTATGGGGAAATGGGGCTAATTAATTCTCCTTTCTAGGGCTTGTGTTAGCCTGTGTGTCAAGAACCCAGACAGAACTTGACATTGTGGTTCAAAGATTTCAGTTGAACTTTGATAATGAATTTGCTGATATCGCTTCTTGCTGTTTAAATGGTGATTCATAATATCTATAGCATTTACGTTTATAACCTAATTTTGCAATATTCCACTTGATATTGAAACATCATTGAATATACATGAAGCTTGAATTAAATGTAATTTCCTCAAAGTGCTTAATTTCTTCACAAATTCAACAACTGTCCTCCTCCTTCAAAAGCACCTCTGGATTTTTAAAGGATTAAATCTTTCTTTTTTAACATTTGTCTTTTCCCAAAGGAACCTCACCTGGGTGGAGAAGGAATGATGGGTGCTGGACTATCATATGATCAGCGGAAATTGCTGCAGAGGTTTGACCCATCCAGTGTGACTGAAGGGGGCACCAATGTTGTTTCTTCAGATCTGAATAGCAGTCAGATAGCACATTTAATCAAATCTGCCAATAAGGACACAATAGGCTTCTTTATTGCTAAATTTGTGAAGGTGCAGGATGCCTAACAGTTATCAAGTGTCATAAAAGATTTTAAAAACTCCAAATACTAGAAATCTGAAATAAAAACAGACAATGCTGGAAATAAAGAGATCAGTTAACATCGCTAAGGAATAAAGGCAGGTTATTGATATTTCAAGTGTGTACCCATTCATTAATAGCTTAATAATTTGTATGCTCCTTGTAAACTGGTTAACACCTGAAGCTCAGTTGTGAGCACCATCAGTTTATTGTTACTATGACAGCAAGCCAAAGGCATTGTTGCTATGGTAGCAATAGATTTTGCCAGCTGTTCAATTATATCATAAACCATGTGCTGAAAAAGGTCATAAGGAGCTTTTGCATTTCATGGAACCCAGATTGCAATATCTAGTTTATTTAAACCACTTCCTCAGTAAATTTTTCTAATGTTTTGTATATGGAAACAGAAATGCAACATGCGTTTTACATGAAGCTATTGTTGAGTATGTACTTAATGTCGAATTTTTGAGTTTCATTTTAAACATTTAAGCATAACTTAATATTTTCTGTAAGTTATAAAATAGAAATGTGAAACATTAGTCAATCTTATATTTTGTTGTATTAATGTTTTATATGCAATTTCTCTATTAAAGGAAATAGACTAAACTAACCGTAATATATTAAAGTATTTATTAATTTTGTGCACTGCCTACACTTTATTTACAATGGCACTATTTTTGAGTCACAATTTTTCTATCACCATTTTACAAAGATAAAACTTGTACGTTAATATTTTCCATCATATTGTAGTTCCAAGCCTCCTGCCACTAATTAGCACTGCAGTACATGTTCCTTAAGTCTGCGTGTCATTTTGGTATTTAACATTCGATTGAGAATAGAGAACTATCTACTCACCTGAGCTGTTTGAAGTTGCCCAATTTTGGATAGTAGTCCACCTAGATATTGTGGTCTGGCCTTGAACCTAGTGCTTGGGCCAACTGGTTTTACTGCTGGCAGATCAGCATTGTGGCCACTTTGCAACTACTGATTTATTATCTTCCTTAACCCTGAGCCTATCTCCTAGGACTCTTCCTTCCTCACGTTGTGATCTCTTACTTGTTTTTCATATCCCTATAAGTGATACAATAGAGTCTGTCATGGGTAGGACCATTTATTCATCACAGGAATGACAAAATAGATTCTTCAAATTGCCATGGAGATCTGCTAGTAATATGCCTTGTGTAAGATTTCACCTTCTGCATTGATTCCCCATGGGTGGAATCTTGTGCCCTCCCCTGTGGTGGGGGCATTTAATCATGTGAGGGGATGGCTGGTGGGGACATCACCACTTTCTTACCTCCACCCTGATTTAAGCCCATGAACAGCCTACCTGTCAACTGAGGACCTTAAGTGAGCAATTAACCTCCACATAATATCCTCACCCTGTTGCTGTCGGTATCCAGCAGCTTGCGGGGGTTTCACCATTTGAGGAGCACAAGAAGCTGGAATGTTTAGCTGTGGGCTCTCGGGGTGTCTTGTTCCATCAATATGATGGAAAGGCATTCAGTGCCTGATAGAGGGACTCGGCATTGGGAGCCACCTTGCTGCCATCCCCACTCCCCGCAACCCCCTTCCCACCATCACTCACCTGTGCCAGTCTCTCCCTGATCTGAGGTTTCAGGTAGGTATTGGCAACAGCTGCCACCTACCCAGTGGCACTGTTGAGTACAAAGGAGCTTCTGACCTCGGATGGGCTGGCAGCTCAGTGGGCGGAACTTGAACCCTGGGTCCTTGATCATAGACCCACTACTAGCCTTATCAAGTGGCACAAGATACAGTAGGCCTTCCCCAAAAAGAGGTGTCGTGGGGCTCTCGCCAGCTCTCTAGCTGACAGCTGAGATTCCATCACCTCCACAAGATTCCACCCCATATTTCCCCCTGCCCTGGTTTGAGTAATACCTATGTCATCATTTAAATTAGGAAAATCCGATTGGTTCAAGTTTGGTAGCAAAATATTTCAACGAAATCACAATGCTTTTTGAAAGAAAAGTCTGCTTTTTTCATACCTAACTACAAATACTAATGTCCAAAATATTTTTAATAATTTGAGAATAAATATTCCACAACAGCATGATTAATATTATCAGACATTTTATTTTTACTGTATGTCTGAAATATTTGCTTCATAGGTTCAGCTTCTCAAAAGCCTGGGCTTCAAGTGGATATTTGTTCCCTAAAGCTTAGTCAAGTTAGGGAAAAACTGATGATCAATCTCCTTTGACGTCCTTGAGGAAGAGACAGCTGGCTGGTGCACCTAAGCTTCCAGAAAGCATTTGGTTGAGGCCCCTGTGGGAATTCAGGGTAAGATAGAAAACACCTAATACTTGTTAGAGGAGTTAGGCCAAGGTGAGGGTGAGGTGAATACGGAGTAGGGTACTCCCGTGCTCAGTTTTAAGGTCATGATTATTTCTAATTTACAGCAACAATTTGGACGTGGGCTAATGCAAATCGGCTAAATTTGTATATGATACCAAACTAGGAGGAGCAGTGGGAGATAGGGGCTGCTGAGAAATTACAGAATGAACTGGACTAAATATGAGAGGGCAGAATGATGGTAGCAAAAAATTACAGATGAGGTTCTGAAAGAAATAAAATGTAAAATATAATTGCCAACATAGGTAAAGAGCAGCATGAGATGTACATGATCACTTGTAAAATGCCTCGAAGAGATGTGGGAACTAGAGTAGTTTGGCAGGGTTAGGGTTAAAATTGATGTGGGGTGAAAAAGTATGACTAGATGAGCTTAGAAGAACTGGAGCATGACACTGCAGTTAGCAGAATTGTACCAAAAAAAAAAGTTGTGCGCCATAATGCAACCTAGATAGCATTGTCCAGTCAGGTTTAGACAAAGGGTTAGTGCTAGGGTTACATCAAATCATGTGGTCAAACCAAGGTGTGCTTTCGTGGAAAATGCAAATGATGAAATTTGTGTTCTTTGTTACTCAAAGCTTAGAAATAGCTTGGATTCATATCTTATGGATATAATAGATATATTTGCTTGTCTGTAATCGCGTACATGGTCATTATGGCACAGGAAGAGACCATTTGGCCCATCGAGTCTATGCCAGCTCTCAGAGCAATCCAGTTTGTCCAGTTACCCAGCTCTATTGCTGTGGCTCTAAGTTTATTTCCCTCAAGTACCCGTCAGTTTCTTTTTGAAATCATTTGTTTTCTCTTTTCCCACCACCCTCGCAGGCAGTGTGGTTCAGGTTATTACTACTCGCGGCGATTTAAAAAGGTTCTTCTTCACATCCTCCCTGCATATCTTGCCCAAAACCTTAAAAAGGTGTTCCCTAGTTCTTGTACAAATGGGAACAGCTTTTCTTTATCTACTTTGTCCAAACCTCTCGTAATCTTGTGAACATCTACCAAGTCTTCCTCTCCTCAGTCTCCTTTCCTCCAAGCAGAACCTCAGCTTTTCCAAACTAACCTCAGCCCTGAAACCATTCTGGTAAATTTCCCCTGCATCTCTCAAGAACCTTCACATCCTTTCTAAATTGTGATGACCAGATCTGGGTGCGATACTCTAAGGTCTAATCAGAGTTTTATAAAGGTTCAGCATAACTTCCCTGCTTTTGTACCCAATACCTGTTTTTGAAGTCCAAGTTCCCATATTCTTTGCTCGCCACTCTCTCTATATGTCCTGACACCTTCAAAGATCTAGACACATGAACCCTCAGGTTTCTCTGTCCTTGTACACTCTAGAACTGTGCTATTTAGTCTATATTGCCTCTCTGTATCCCTTCTGCAAAAATGCATCTCCTCACACTCCTCTGCCATTTGTCTGCCCATTCTGCTGGCTTATTTATGTCCTGTTGCAGTCAATTAGTATCATCCTTACTGTCAACCACACCCCAAAGTTTGTTATTGGCAAATTTCAAAATTTTACTCTCTCTTCCTATACATGTTAAAAGAATAGTGGCCCTAGCACTGAAAACCTTGGAGAATGCCATGGTATAGCATCCTCCACTCTGGGGAAAAAACAGCCATTTGCCATAACTCACTTTCTATCTTTAGTCCATTTTTATCCAGTGCTGACCCTCCTAATCCATGAGCCTCAATTTTGTTAACCAATCTTTTATGTGGTATTTTGTTAAAGGTTTTCTTAAAATCCATATAGACAACATCCACTGCATCCCCTTGATCAATTGTTTGTTACTTCAAAAAAATTCACTTGGATTGTCAAGCATGATTTGTCTTTTACAAATCCATGCTAACTCTTCTTAACCAATTCAAATCTCTCCGATTGCCCGTTGATTTTCTCCCTGATCATTGTTTCTAAAACCTTACCCACCACTGATGTTAAACTGATCAATCTGTAGTTACAAGGAATGTACATACACCTTTTCTTGAAAAAAAGTATTCAATTTGTCACTCTACAGTCCTCTGGTATCTCGCCTGTATCAGGGAAGATTGGAAGATTTTGACAAATCCCTCCATGTTCTCCATTCCTACTCCCTTTATCAACCTAGGATGCAAGCCATCTGTACAAAGCAAGTATAGCCAGCCTTCCCTGTATGCTCTATTAATTTTTAGCTCATCATTACTTCTGTGTTCAATAAATCTCTACTGTTAACTTATCTCATGTCTGAACCTTTTCCCTTAGGTCTGCAATCCTATATGGTGTTATTCTGTATCACAGAAGACTGTCATTCCATATGGGGCAAATCAAAACTCTACGTAGATTTCTCTTTAGTCTGGAGCCTGTTAAATTAGGTGATGGTTTCTGTATAATCAGACCCATGAATGACCAATAACGAGAAAGTTAATTCAGTGAATACATAAGACTCAAAAGTCAAGCAATTTATCTGATTTAAACTTGTTTATTTAGTGACCATTTTGACTTAAAATTTGCATCCCATCCCTAATTCCCCTTGAAAAGTTGGTTGTGAAGTTGGCCACTGCAGACCATATGGTGTAGATACACCTACAATGTTGTTTGGAAGGGAGTTCCAGGATTTTGTCTCAGCAACAGTGAAGAAACAGTGATATATTTCCAAATCAGGATGGGTTGTGGCTTGGTGAAGAACTTCCAGGTGGTGGTGATCCCATATATTTGCTGCCCTTGTCCTTCTAAGTAGTAGAGGTCGTGGGTTTGGAAGGTGCTGTTGAAGGACCTTGGTGAGTTGCTGCAGTGCATCTTGTAGATGGTACACACTGTTGCTACTGTGGAGGGAGTGGATGTTCAATGTGGTGGATGGGGTGCCAATCAAGTGGGCTGCTTCGTCCTGGATGGCACTGAGCTTCTTGAGTGTTGATGAGCTGCACTTGTCCAGGCACGTGGAAAGTATTCCATCATACTCCCAACTTGTGCCTTGTAGAGGGTGGACAGGCTTTGGGGAGTCAGGAGGATAGTTAGTCTTTGCAGAATTCCCAGCCTCTGACCTACTCTTGTAGCCACAGTATTTATAATGGCTGTTCCAGATCATTTTCTATTCAACGGTAACCCCAGGATGTTGATAGTGGGGGATTCTGTGACGGTAGTACCATAGAATGTCATTGGGAGATGGTTGAATTCTCTCACTGGAAATGGTCATTGCCTGGCACTTAAGTGGCACATAACATTTGCACCACACATCAGCCCAAGCCTGAAGGTTGTCCAAGTCTTGCTACATATGGACATGGACTGCTTCAATATCTGAGGAGTCGCAAATGGTGCTGAACATTGTGCAATCATCAGCAAACATCCCCACTTTCTGACCTAATGACGGAGGGAAGGTCATCAATGAAACAACTGAAGATGGTTGGGCCGAGGACACTACCCTGAGGACCCCCTGCAGTGATGTCCTGGGACTGAGATGATTGACCTCCAACAAGTACAACCATCTTCCTTTGTGCTAGGTATGACACCGACCAGTGGAGAGATTTCCCCCTGATTCCCGTTGACTCCAGTTTTGCTAGCGCATATTGATGCCACACACGGTCAAACACTGCATTAATGTCGAGGGCATTCGCTCTCACCTCACCTCTTGAATTCAGCTCTTCTGTCCAAGTTTGGATGAAGGCTGTAATGAGATCTGGAGCTGAGTGGGCCCAGCGGAACCCAAACTGAGCGTCAGTGGGCAGATTGTTTCGGAGTACATGCCGCTTGACAGCACTGTCAACAACACCTCTCATCACTTTGCTGTAGAGAGTAGAATGTTGGGGTGGTAATTGGCCAGGTTGAATCAGTCCTGCTTTTTGTGGACATACCTGGGCAGTTTTCCACATTGCCAGGTAGACGCCAGTGTTATTGCTGTACTGGAACAGCTTGGCCAAGTGTGCAGCTAGTTCTGGAGCACAAGTCTTCAGTACTATTCCTGGAATGTTGTCAGGGTCCATAGCCTTTCCAATAGCCAGCACCTTCAGCCATTTTGCTTGATATCACATGAGATGAAACAGATTGGCCGAGGAGAGGCATCTGTGATGCTGGGGACCTCTGGAGGAGGCTGAGATGCATCATTCATATGGCACTTCTGCCTGAAGATTGTTGCAAACGTTTCAGCCCTGTCTTTTGCACTGACGTGCTGAGCACCCCCATCATTGAGGATGGGGATATTGAAAGTTGTTTCATTAGTTGTTTAATTGTCCACCACCATTCATGACTGGTGGTGGCAGGACTGCAGTGCTTAGATCTGATTCTCTGGTTGTGAGATTGCTTAGCTCTGGCTATCACATACTGCTTTTGCTGTTTGGCATGCAACTAGTCCTGTGTTGCAGCTGCAGCAGACTGACACCTCATTTTTAGGTATGCCTGGTGCTATCATTTCATAAGGACTACACTACGCTTCTAAAAAATGGTTCGCTTTTGACAGTCCTCAAGACGAACTGAACTGCAAAGTATGAAAAAGACCACACAGTTCCATTAGGGAAAAAAAGCCTCAAGATTTTTACCTTCCTAAAATGTAAGGCATAACCAGGGAAATACAATTTGCACCAACCAGTCTCACTATTCTGGCTTCTTAAATCAATTGGGTCACCTTGGAGTCATTGTTCCAAGAATTACAATCATAACTTAACTAAACACAAAATGAAAGTATTCTTTAGTTTAGTGGTAACACCTGACATTTCTAACCTTTGAGTTAGAAATACTTAAGTATATAATTCAGACTGACATGTAAATGCAGTAGTGCTTTTGTTGGCAGAGCTGTGTTTCAGATGAGATGTTTAAGTAAAGCTCCATTTGCCTATTCAGGTGGGCATACAAATTCCTATGGTACTATTTGAATAGCAGGGGAGTTCTTCCAGTATCCTCGCCAACAGTAGTCCTCAAACAGAAACCCCAAAACAGATTAATCAGTTATTTATTGCTGTTTCCATCACCTTGCTGTGTGCAAATTGGTGCCGAATTTGCCTACAGTACACCAATGGCTACCCTTCAAAAATTATTCAATTGCTGTGAAATGCTTTGGAATATCTGAATATTTGAAAAACACCTTTGATTTTTCAGTCACAGTCAAAACCTATTACTACTGAAGAATGTTGACTTCATTGGTGGGAGGAGCCATCTACATTCTAGTGACTCCATATTAATGGCTCGATGAATGGTCGGTGAAATAGAGAGCTGACCCAAATTCACTACTAGTTTGTGCATTGAAAACTCTGCAGGCTTGCTTTCCAATTGAATAGGCCACATTCTGTTCCCACTAGGTAGATTCATAAGGGAGTCAATTTCCTTGGAACTTTTAGGTTGTTGTAACTTTGATGGAAGTTGTGACAGTAGAACAGGGGTACATCTGAGGAAATTCAACCGCTAGCCATTTGAGCCATCTAAGCCATGTAATCAGAGCAGAAACACTAATGATCTTATGGGACTGATAATTAAGGACTCTTCAATTTATTGGCCTTCAGTTTTCCTATAATCTCCTCTCCTAAGGGAAGTAACTTTTTGGTGGAGTACAGTTCTAAAACATCAAACAACATGTTTAATATTGAGCCTAGATGGTGAGAGTTTATCAGGGTGGAGGAAGAGGAACTTAAGCCTACTCTGATGATGTCTTTAACTGATATCCACACATCCTTCCTGCAGGGTTCACTGGATAACGATCATTCAAGAGTCAGTCATTATGGCATGGAAGAAGGCCATTCACCCCTTTGAGTTTCTGCCGGCTCTCTGTACAGCAATCCAATCAGTACCATTCCCCTGCTCTATCTCCGTGGCCTCAATGATTTAACCCTCACTCGCCCAGATGAAGAAGTTCCACCACTATTTACCATCAATTGATCACAGGTCAATGATCAAACCAGGTCCTTCCTGTTCCAGTTAAAGCCATAAGCAAGGCTCCATAAACTAGCTGAGGGGTTTTGAAACAAATCAACATGGATTTCAAGCTCGACATACTTTTGATGCAGTTTTTGTATTTGAAGGAGGAACTAATTTGAACACATTCATATGAAACAATAAGTTGTGACCAAAGTACAGTCTTATGTTCAGCAGTATTCATATTTGCACATACAATCAAGGTGGACTGATATTTCAGTTTCCCGATAGGTTTCTGTAAAACAAGCCTCAAAATTCTATTTAGATAGATGGTTCCATACAGCAAGCCATCTGTCAAACATGTTAGGTGGCAATAAATAGGCCCATGCCAATTAAAGTGAAGGAGTTGTTTATTGTGAATGACACATTATACTATAATTAGAACCATTTATTTTATAATAGCTGAAAAAATGAGTAGTCCTAAAATGAAAGTAATATTTGGGGCTATGCCACAAGATGACAATTGCAATGATATTTCAGATGAGTACAAGTCAGTGATGTATTTTGATCACAAATTCATAGTGACTGCACAATGGTTGAGCAACACATTTGCTGATGTATTGCAGACTAAAGCACAGTCCTGGGAGGATCTTGTTCTTCTGTTACAACCAGTCCAGTATTAGATCATATGTAGTAAGCGAATGTGTCACGACAGGTGTTAGGTTAAAGACTACAGTCGGAAATTTGGGAGTGATTTCCTCATACTACCAACCTCAACCACATCAGTATGTGAAGATGCTGAACAAAGGTCCAGTCTCTCCCCAGGGGAAATTGTTGGCTTCTAACTCCACTCAACTACTTCCTAATGGTTATCTGCATAGGATGGGCAGAGGGCCACTGGCAGATCTTTCTGCCTTTTGTTATAGGTGCTGCTTCCTGAAGAAAAGGGAAAATTTGGTACCACCAGCAAAAGGAATCAAGAATGAAAATATCACATTCAAATGGGCATGATACTGTTACACATAAGAAATTGCAGGACCATAAATTGGTAATCTTTAATTTGCATTTTCTTATAATTTATACAGTTAACAAGTTTGTTTTTCAAACTCAAGATTCAGTTATTCGAAGACCAACATAACATTGCTGTGAAGAGCTTCAAGCATCCTTTGAGGTTTTCATTATTAGAAATTATGAATGGCTGATAGTGTTACCCTGTAATTCCATTTGATGCTTTTTAAAATGTCACCTATACCCAGGATAGAAGTGTCAAATTACTGTGCCTCTATACATGATATAGTTTTAAACCAGGGATGTTTCTTTTCCCCCCATTTTCAAATCTAGATCCACTTTGTTCCTTCTACTGTAGATGATGTAACTACATTTTATCACCTCAGAACAGGTTCATTATAAATAATTGAACAGTTGATACTATTTCAGGTAGTCAGGTTATGAAAACTGTTATGGCGTTTATGTTATTTAGTGGCTGTGTCTCATTGGCAAGAGGACAGATTGGACAATAGGGTATAGAGATCAGCATGTTTGTTTCATCACAATAGACAGAAAAGTTAAACAGCACAAATCAGGTGCACAATAATATTCACATCCAGTTATTTGAAACAAAAACAATAAATGCTGGGAAGTGCTTAGAAGGTCTGAAAGTAGCTGTGGAAAGAGAACAAACTGGCTTCAGGTTGATGACCTTTCATCAGAACCCAAGGGCACTGACCTGAAACGTTAACTCTGTTTCTCTCTCCACAGATGCTCTCAGCTCTGCTGAGCATCTCCCGCATTTTTTGTTCCAGATATCTCCAGTTATTTGAGTTGCTCTCCCGTTGAGCAAGTAACTGTACTGAGAACACAAGACATGTAAAATTTTCTTTATATTAAAAGAAATATGAACTCAGCAGAACAGGTTCCAAAATAAGTTCACCTTGGACTAAAAACTAATGCATGACTCAGTGCTGTATTGACTCAAGTGCTTAGGTATCATTGGTTTGTGTCCATAGAGCATCTTAGAAACAGTGCACCTGTAATTAATTGGACTGGAGTGATTCTGTCCCAAATTGTTCTCAGTTTAACTTTTCCTCTCCTAAAGGCACTGACTCATGCTAGGATATGGTTCTACGGTACCCCTCTGATATCTCACTTATTTATCCACTAACACATCAGGAGAGCTGGAGTATTTCTAAGGTGCACTGGTAATTATGTCAAATTTACATTATATACACACACTCAGACTAAAGGTTCTGACTGAAAGATATTCTCCTACGAAGTACCCATTAATACAAACTAATCTCTTACCACGTGTTTGCCATTGAAAGTTTTACAAATGCAAAATCCAAGACCTCCAAACACCAGAGTTCAGGGTTAGCTCTTTGTTCTGCAAATGTTTATTTTTTTACACATAATCCCAATGCACATTCGGTCAATAGCTGCATCCAAATCAGGCCTCCTACAACAAAAGTAGGAAATTAAAAGAGTGGAAAAAAGTGCTGTAAATGCAGCAACAGATCTGAAATCCATTTGTTACTTGGAAGAAAATGAATAATTTGGTGGTTGAAGCAGAGAATGAACAGCTTATGTGCCAGAACATTTATCATTTTGTGTATGTTGAAACATGAAGGAAAAGCAGTAACCTATTTCAGGCAAAGTGATTGGAAGTATGTAGGCATGTGTATGTGCATATATGTGGGTGCGTGTATGCATGTGTATATGTATCTCTTCATTACATAACAGAAACAATGGAACATTGTTCCTGTTTATGAAATGGCCTTTCTACATGTTAACATGTACAGCCATCATTTGTACAGTTAAATAAATAACTCCATTAAACAGTGCAACAAGATCACCTACTGTCAATATCTACAAAGGCAATTATGAATTTTATATATATATATATATACAAATGCTTACAAACTGGATTTTGAAAATAAATTTCACAAATGTGCATATACAGTAACCAGAACAGCTTATCTTTATGCCCATTAAGCAATAAGACAAAGCCATTTGGGAAAGTTGGATAGTTTTTAAACAAAAGAAAAATATAACAGAACCCTCAGGCAATAACTAAACAAAAAATATCATGTAACTTACATAATATTCAATATTTGGTATATAACTTAGATGTATCAAGTAAATTGCTCACTGCCTCGTCAGTTAAAACTATTCATTTTACAAAAAACCTAAACAATATATGTCTATATATATTATATATTTAATTTCCCACCCCAATGATCGATGATATATGCATCTGTGTTCTGAATTTTAAAAGCTAGGGAGAGGAAAAAATGACAACTGTATCAACTACAAATTTTCCAAAATAGGCCAATTGTAGTTGGCATGATTAAAAAGGAAATACATCATTTGGACTCTGAAGCAGATATTGTGACTAAAACTATATTCTTTTTTAAAATGATATCCAAATGCTGCGTACAAATAGAATGATACTCCATATACAGTACATAGTACCTGTACTTAGAAAATATTTTTTCCTTAATTAACTCTGATGTGTAAGGCAAGACTAGATTCCCCAATCCCACCCCAACTACTGACATAAGCCAGAGTGGTCTTTAAACATATAAAGATTTCTTTTAAAAACAAAAGTTGTGCATGCAGAAATTAAACTTTTGAGGAAAAAGAATTGGTAAACTACAGTATAAGCTGATCCAACCTTTCCTGAATATCCAGGAAAATTATTTTTTCCCCAAACATATGTTGCTTAAGAACATTAACAGTAGTTTGATAGCAACAGTTATTGTTCAGCCAGCAGCAATCAAAACCAAACCAAAACATTAAGAGCACAGTACCACACTAGCAGATCTGTAATTGTACCATGTTTTAAAATGAAACATATTGAATCTATTTCCATGCTGCCTCAGCAACAACTGTATGAAATCTCAAGTGTACAATAACCTTTACAGACGGATCAGGTAAATATATACTTTATCTTTTACACACATAAACTAAAGGGGACACAGAGGAGCCATGTAAGCAGAGTTATTGACGGATGTACACATCCTGGTTCCACTCGCCCACATCATTCCTTTTTTTGGACGCAACATCCCCATCTTTTTCAAAATATTGATCCTTTGATTTATGCCGACTGCGCTGTTTGTTGCGTTCATTATGATCCTGTTCTCGGTCTCGTTCCTTAGAACGATGCCGTGACTCTCTGTGCCTGTGGGTGCCATCACCTTGGGATTCTTCTGTATGATTGTGGACCTGTTTTGAGCTGTAATGATCACCAGGACTATCCGTATAATCATCCTTTGGTTCAATATACACAGAATCCCTGCTGCCTTTGATATCAGAGTCAAATGTTTCTTGTCTCTCTAGGCCTCGACTTGCAGCGCTCCGGTGGTTATGATGCTTTGCAGAGGAAGAAGTTCGATGTTGGGACTTTTTCACTGGTTCCGGTGGCTTCTCTTCCTCTTGGGAAGCAGCTCTCTCGGGTCCCGAATGGGGCTGTTTCTGCTCTCCCTGTTTTTGTTCACCCTGGTTAGTACCACACCATGCAACAATCCAGTTAGTGAGAATTTCACAATTCAAAAAATACTTCCTTAGTCTGATTAATTTACAAGTTGAAGAGGCATGCATTATACACACCCCAGATTTCACTTAAAATATAATAAAATTAATGCCTGCTTTTACTAACATTTGTAGTATAATAAGCATTTTCACTTGGTTACTGAAGCAAATAAATTACTGCCAAAGTGCCTTCAAATAAAACAACCCAAATGTTAATTTAATATTGTGAAACTAATAGTGAAAATTGTTAAAATAAATTAAATGTTATTGTCTTAAGGGTACTATTCAGCATGAACTTAATTCTACACCCTTCTTCAAACATCAACATACTGACCCCCACACTGATGGTTATGAATGCTTTTTAAATAAGCATGCAGCCTCCAAAACACAAGTCTATGATGTCTATTTCATATTGGGGTCAAGAAACCCCCATGTGAGAACAAAGACTAATGGAATTTTGCTTTAACCACTCAATATACTCCTTTGTTAGTTTTACTTTGATTCATCACAACCACCACAACCAGGGTTAAATGACTTTCTCATGCAAAACTGTTGCCCATTAGGAGATACTGGCAAAAGAAAGACTATTTTTCAATAAAGCTTGGTTTAGATTCTATCCTGAAACCGGAAGGTAATTAAATGTCTTCATCTCTAGTGCAACGTGATTGTCACAAATCTCTTTGCTTTTTCCATCTTTGTCTGCCTCCCAGAAATGAAGGTTAGGTTGGAGGGAAGCAAGAACTTGTACCTGTAGATTGGAGACTGGTGCTGGGCTTGTAGGAAGAGCTGCAGTGGCCATTGTACGGCTGAGGAGAGGATTGGGAGGATTGCTGCTAGGAGGGTGGGTGGCTCTCCAGTAAGCTTCTAGGTAGTCAGACAGGTGCTCACAGGCATCTTCCAGCTGATTTTCATCCAGAATTACATCAAACAATTCCTACAGAAAAGGGCAGAATTTTTAAGATCTATTTCTTTAAACAAGAAAATATTTGAAAGCAAGTTGTGCTTTGTTGAGACAATAATAGCATATTTCATCTTCAATTATTTGATGTACTTGATACATTAAAAATTACCATGACCGATGTTATGTTGTGACACGTTACATGTGTTCATATCAAATTCTACTCTTAATTGCATTAGTAGAAATTACATCCATTTCAAATTGATTTGCACCTTTGGTAGAGTAACAGTCATTTCTACCTAGCATCTGATTTAACCAATCACTTGTATCAAATCTTATTTTAATAAAGTTAATATTCTGAGCTTCAATGAGGGGCATTGGAATGAAAACTGTTATAACAGGCTTTAAATGTTTGTAATTAATATTTTACTTTATTCCATTCAACTTTCTGTAAGCAAAAGATAAAAGGGAAAAATTGTCATAAATTCCTCCGTACTTGTTCACCCTTCTAGTTGTTTCCTTTCACATTCTTAACTTTGTTCTTCCACACAGAAACAAATACTGCACACATCTCTTGGCAAAGACAGACATTTTCATGGACATGAAACAAGAAAGGTTACAAACGAAGAGAAGAGCTGAAAGGGTTAAATTATGTGGGCAGATTGCGTAAGCTTGCTTTGTATTCCTTTGAGTTTAAAGGGTGTTTAAAATAATTAAGGAATTCAATAGGGTATATCAAGATAAACTTTTTTTGTGGTACGGGAATCAAGATCTTGGGCCACAATATTAAAATTAAATCTAGACAATTTAAGAGTGAAATCAAGGAAGCACACTTTCACACAAAACGTATTGGAAATTTTGAAACCAGCTCCTCCAAAACACTGTTGTTGGGCAAATTGAAATTTTCAAGATTGAGATTGCTAGAATTTTGTTGAGTAAGGGGTAGGGAACAAAGAAAAGTAAATAGAGTTGTGCTGCAGTTCCGCCAAAGATCTAACTGAATGGCAGAACAGATTCAAGGGGGATGAAATGACCACCTACTGAATTGAAATTAACTAGGGCATCATTCACTTCTGCAGGCAAAAGGCTGTGGCCAGTCCAAAATGTGGGAACATACTTTTCAATATAGCACTCTCAGTTCAGTTTCATGAGTGAAGTTTGGGTAAGAATGTCATGTGCCAGTTTCCCACTTCTAAAGGGATCATTTTTTAGGCATCCTCTTCAGGCATTAAACAACTTAATTATGGTTACAAAGGTCTAACACATGTTAAAGGACCTCTTTATAAGATTAGTTATCCATGAGTAGAGCAGGAATTATGTCAGTAATAAAAGGTAATGATTAAGTATGTTTTTTAAAATTGTATGAAGACAGGAGGAGCAGGAGTAGTCTCCCAACTTTAGTCTTGCTGATCACCCACATCCTGAATCAACCTGTGGGCCACTGCCAGGAGCCTGAATTAATTTTTCTTGTGAGATGAGCCGCATATGTATGCTGACCTCAGATTTCTGTT
The DNA here is from genome assembly GCF_017639515.1 of Carcharodon carcharias. Taxonomy (NCBI): domain Eukaryota; kingdom Metazoa; phylum Chordata; class Chondrichthyes; order Lamniformes; family Lamnidae; genus Carcharodon; species Carcharodon carcharias. Next base: position 63,881,832 of record NC_054469.1, read on the forward strand.
TGGTTTTGTGCTAATCATGGAAACAGGTCCAAACACAATCTTGGTATCATCTCACTGCTACTTCCTGGTTTACTTTGTTCTTTCTTTCATTATTTTCTACATTTTGGATATCCTTTTCTATGAGTCTTGATGCTCCAGTTTAATTTTCCAAAGTTATAAAAACATTATCAGTATCTTAGCATTCTCCATTAAGTATCCTTCAGAGGCTGACAGGTCATGTAAACAGGGTGACGCCAATTTTCACAATACTTCTTATTTCAGCTGTTGTTAGCTTACAAATGGACAGGATGATTCAGACAGCACTTGAGAGAGAAAGACAGGCTGGCAATTTCCTTAGAGTAGCTCCCACTGTGATGCTTTAACGTTTTATACAAGTTTCAGATGCACTCCTGGCAAAAATATAGTAGAAGAGTGGAAAGGAAATTCCCATTTGCATTGTAGCAAATATGAAGAAGGATTACACCCAGAACATTGAGCTGGATCTTGCTGAACCTCACTATGTACACTGTTACTTAGACTTTTCCTGGACCCTGTGTTGTAACCTGCTGGAATTGCAAACTGATAAAAGCGTAGCAAAGGCAGTGGGGCATCTGTGAATTTAGTGAATGGTGAGACCAACACTTCTTAAACAATGAGATTTACGATTTAAGAAAGATACAAAGGATGGAGAGAGAGAGAGAAAGAATTAGAGTCAAATCAGCTAGAGGGAGAGAAATAAAGAGAAAAGGAAAGATTTGATTAAAAGGGAAAAAGGAAAAGTAAGAATTTAAAAAAATAAACAATTTTAATTTTTATGAAAATTTTGAACAATAATTTATTACATGCAAGAATATGATTGATCACTTCAAATTGTTCTCTTTCTGAGCCAGAGGTTGATTAGCATTCTATTCACAATTATCATGTCATTAAAAGGGTGCTTAATCTTTTAATTACTAGATTTAAATTTCTGCAGTGAGTTTAATGTGCAATTAAATCCAAATCCAGCAAGATTTTAAAGAGTAACAGGGAGGCTAAGGGAAATATGCTGTTTGTGGCATGAATCGAAATTCTGGAAATTTCTGTTAGTCTCCTGAATCTGCACGTTAAGAATGGTGCGCTGTTATTTTTCCAGCAACACCCAGCCCATTAAATTTCATTATGCCATGCCAAATGCTGATTGACCTCTTGTCCACATACAGCTAATTTGTTTCTAAGACTTCCAGAAATTTTAAAAAAATCACCCCTCTTGCCTTCTGCCATCATCTCTTTTGTCGTTTAAGATCTCCTGTCTTGCACCCTACCACGGACCTTCTCTTTTGCTCTCTCCTGCTCTTTCTCTCTCTCTCTCTCCGTACTTGCATAAAACCTGTAACATCCTTAACTTCTTCCAGTTCTGATGAACGTCATTGACCTGAAATGCTAGCTGGAATTTTATGGTCCCCCCCCCCACCCCCAACCCCACTTATCCTGCTTTAAGGGCACTGGGCCATTGAGGTACCCTCTCCCTGCAACTGCAGTTTCACCAGTGGCCACCACTAGCAGTGCTGTGGCTGAGGCCGAACTGCTGGCCCTTGATTAGGCCACCAAACTTAAGTGGATGGCAGCCCTGGTGGCAGCCACTTAATTAGCCAGGGCTGGCAAAATGCAGCCCTGGGTCCTGCCATCCACCAAATCAGGGTCACCTCCTGCTTTCAACCTTGATGGCAGGTCATCTACCCTCACAAGAAGATTTAGCCCACCTGTTTCTCTCTCCCCAGATACTGTCAGACCTGCTGAGTAATTCCAGCATTTTCTGTTTCCTACACGGCATGCCCAACCTCAAGAAGTGATGTGAAAAAGTTGATCAATTGGCCTTCAAGAATTAAATATAATAAATTCCAATAAATAAATGTGTGCAATCTTTGAAGGAAAAAAAGATTAAAATTACTCACGGGAGGGCACTGCGCCAGTTTGTCTGCTGCAACCATCTGGACATTCAGGTGTTTAGCCTGGGATTTTCCTCTGGATTTTATTAATCTCTGCAAAACCTACATACATGGTAAAATGGGAAGATTATAAAGTTAGTACTTAGAAAACAGTCAAGTACCTGTCCAAACTGATTTTAAAAAGTGACTCCTCCTCCTCACCAACCCCCCCCGACCATCCCCCGCGCAGCCTCCTCCTCCCACCCCCACCCCCACGCAGCCAACATGGATTTATGAAAGGGAAATCATGTTTGACAAACCTAGTGGAATTTTTTGAGGATGTAACTAGCAGAGTAGGTAAGGGAGAACCTGTGGATGTGGTGTATTTGGAGTTTCAGAAAGCTTTTGATATAGTCCCACGTAACAGGTTAGTGTGTAAAATTAAAGCACATGGGATTGGGGGTAATATATTGGCATGCATTGGGAATTGGTTAGCAGAGAGTAGGAATAAATGGGTCTTTTTCGGAGTGGCAGGCGGTGATTAGTGGGGTACAGCAGGGATCAGTGCTTGGGCCCCAACTATTTACAATATATATTAATCATTTGGATGAAGGGACCAAATGTAATATTTCCAAATTTGCTGACGACATAGAACTTGGTGGGAATATGAGTAATGATGAGGGTGTTAAGAGGCTTCAAGGCAATTTAGATAGGTTGAGTGAGTGGGCAAATACATGGCAGATGCAAAATAATGAATAACGTGGATAAGAGTGAAGTTATCCACTTTGCTGGGAAAAACAGAATGGCAGAGTATTATTTAAATGGTGATAGATTGGGAACTATTGGTGTACAAGGGGACCTGGGTGTCTTTGTACACCAAACGCTGAAAGCAAGCATGCAGGTACAGCAAGCAGTTAAGATGGCAAATAGTACACGGGCCTTAATTGCGACAGGATTTGAGTAGGAACATAGGAACAGGAGAAGGCCATTCAGCCTATCGAGCCTACTCCGCCATTCAATAAGATCATGGCTGATCGAACACTTCAATGCCTTTTACCCAACCTATCCCTATAACCCTTTAAATTATTGTTAATCAGAAGTCGATTAATCTCTACCTTAAACTTACTCAATGACTGAGCTTCCACAGCCCTCTGGAGTAGAGAATTCCGAAGATTCACAACCCTCTGAATAAATTTCTTTTCATCTTGATCTTAAGTAGCTTCCCCCTTGTTTTGAAATTGTGTCCCCTGGTTCTAGCCTCCCCATCTAGGGGAAACATCTTACCTCCATCTACCCTGTCCATTCCTTTAAGTTAAAAGCAAAAAACTGCGGATGCTGAAAATCCAAAACAAAAACAAAAATAAAAATACCTGGAAAAACTCAGCAGGTCTGACAGCACCTGCGGAGAGGAATACAGTTAACGTTTCAAGTCCATATGACTCTTCAACAGAACTGTTGAAGAGTTATACGGACTCGAAATGTTAACTGTATTCCTCTCCGCAGGTGCTGTTATTCCTTTAAGTACTTTGTAGGTTTCAATGAGATCATCTCTCCTTCTTCGAAACTCTAGAGAATAAAGGCCCAGTTTCCCCAATCTCTCTTCATAAGACAGGCCCGCCATCCCCAGAACAAGGCTGGTGAACCTTCATTGCCATCCCTCTATGGCAATAATAACCTTTGAGGTAAGGGGACCAAAACTGCACACAGTCCTCCAGGTGCGGTCTAACCAAGCTTCTATACAACTGAAGCAAGACTTCACTACTCCTGTACTCAAATCCTCTTGTGATAAAGGTGAACGTTCCATTAGCCTTCCCAGTTGCCTGCTGCACCTGCACGTTAGCTTTCAGTGACTTATTCACAAGGATACCCGGGTCCCTTTGTACATCTACACTTTCTAATCTCTTACCATTTAGGAAATACTCTGCACATCTGTTCCTTCTACCAAAGTGGATATTTTTCCACATTATATTCCATCTGCCAGGAGCAAGGATGTCTTACTGCAGCTGTACAGGGCCTTGGTGAGACCATAACTGGAGTCTTGTGTACAGTTTTGGTCTCCTTACCCAAGAAAGAATATATTTGCCATAGAGGGAGTGCAGTGAAGGTTCACCAGACTGATTCCTGGGATGGCAGGATTGCCGTATGAGGAGAGATTGTGCTGACCAGGCCTGTATTCAGTGGAGTTTAGATGAATGAGAGGAGATCCCATTGAAACATATAAAATAATGACAGGGCTGGACAGATTGGATGAGGGATAATATTTCCTCTGGTTCAGGTGTCTAAAACAAGGGGTCACAAACCACGATATGGGGTAGGCCAATTAGGACTGAGATGAGGAGAGACTTCTTCACTCAGAGGTTGATGAACCTATAGAATTCTCTACCACAGGAGGCTGTGGAAGCCAAGTCACTGAATATATTTAAAAAGGACATAGATATATTTCTAGACTCTAAAGGCATCAAGGGGTATGGGAGACAACGGGAGTATGGTGTTGAGATAGAGGATCAGTCACAATCATATTGAATGGTGGAGCAGACTCGAAGAGCCAAATGACCTACTCCTGCTCCTATTTTCTATAAAGTATTCTCCATTACAATAGAATATCAAGTATAAAACAGTCTCTTTGTAGTAAAAAACTTGAGTATTGCTGGAAAAAAAGAGACATGCTTTTGAAGCTTTTCGGCTTGCATTCATCGAGGCAGACGCAAAAATACCAAATTTCAAAGGGAACACCAATTTATACCTCATGAAAAAAGGGTACAGGTTGGTTGGCAAGTGGTTGCTGGCTGAGGTATTGCCATGGAGAATGCACCAGGGAACAGTTATCCCTCAAACTTTTGTTTAAGTTCTCTGCCTTTTTTGAATTTAAAAATCTTAGAGGACAACTATAAAACAGTGATATCAGTGGAATGTTTTTTGCACATATCTAACTTTACTTGGGCTGAACCTAGCCAGTTTTGCTTATTCAGCTAATTCCCGGTTTTTAGGCCAGGCCAGAAATTGATGTCTGCCCCAAATTGAGGGCGAGAAGCTGCTCACTGCTGGGGAACTTAACAAGGGTGTAGCAACATAAATTCCTTGCAATGTAGCCATATTGCACTTTAGAAGGACAGAAATAATTTATCCAAGGCCTCGGGATGTTGGTGGCTATCCCTTTACAGATCCTCCAATCCGAAATGTCAGCCCTCATCCTCAACTATCAGTTTCCATTGGCAGTTGGTGGAACCCTGGGAAATGATGCAAGGATTACGATGCAATTCCCGTGTAATTGACATACATTTTACTTTTCAGACAACTACTTCTGGTCAGTTTCAGATGTTTACCTGCTTGAAGTCTAGAGGTGCAGTTGTACCCTGGTGTGCATATACACACACACCCTAGTATGCTTAGTGTGCAGGGTAGTATTTGGTATCATTTTCTAATAAATGTAGTGATCTCGATCTTTGCACTTGAAAAGTTAATCACTGCCTTTGAAATCTTGTTTAAAAAAACCCTAACTCCGTCCACAGCTGATAGGCCTTGTAAAATTATGTAGGTTGATGCTAGCAGCATCAAGGGAAAATGCAAAAAAAACAAATCCAAGTTGAAGCCAAAAAGCAGGTGTCACTTTACCTTTGGAGAGGAAATCTTCACGTAGACTATCACAGGAGCCAAAGAGGTTTTACCCAACTGAGCCGGATGGTTGATTGTATCTGCATCAAGGACTACTAACTGCAGTGTTCTTGCTAGTTCAAAAATCCGCTCTATTTCACACTGGACTTCAGCTGCAGGTCAAGAAACAGGAACAGGTCAAGGGATGTAGGATAAATCTCTTCATTGGTTACTCTACTTTTGAAGTTTACATGCTAGGTTTTAGATTCAGTTAGAACCGTTCTAATAACTTCACTGCTAAAATTACTACATTACTGACTACCGCAGCTTCAGATCTTTTCAATGTTCCACATATATTTATTGGTAGGCTTCTCAGTGTAAACTTGGACAGTGGTTTGAGCCATGATACAAATTACTTTGGATATTTGTTTCTGTCCCTAACTATGGTCTCACAATGAAAAATACTTTTAATAAAATGTTATCTAAAAAGGTACTCCCTAGAAAACTCTGGGTAAGTGTATGCTATGGCATTGAGCCATTTAAATCATGAAGCTCTGGGAGGGGGCAGTGCCTCCTTCATTGTCAGTTAGTTACCACCCACAGGCAGTTTGAGCATCACCAAGCACACTTAATATAACAAACTGCTCCAAAGTGCTTCACAGGAGTATTAACAAACCCAATGTGACCCTAATCCACAGAGAGATATTAGGACAGGTGACCAAAAGCTTGGTCAAAGAGGTAAGTTTTAAGGAGTGTTGTAAAGGTGGAGAGGTTTAGGGAGAGAATTCCAGAGCTTAGTGCCTGGGTAGCTGAAGGAACAGATGCCAATAGTTGGAGTCATTACAATTAGGGATGCACAAGTGGCTAGAATTAGAGGAGTGCATAAATCTTGGACAATTGAAGCGATGGAAGATATGAAACAAGGATGAGAGCACAAGGGTGATGGATGGATGGACTTGACATGAGTTAGGATATTGGCAGTAGAGTTTAGAGAGGCTCAAGATTGTGGAGAGTAAAAATTGGGATTCCAGCCAGGAGAGTATTGGAATAGTTGGGTCTAGATATAACACAAAGGAATGAATGAGGGTTTCAGCAGCAGAGTAGCTGAAGCAGGGCAGTGAAGGCGATGTTACAGAAGATGAAAGTGGACAATATATTTGAGAACTGTTGACTTATTGTCTTTAGCAGATGAAAGAGGAACATGAAAGAAGAGGAATAGAGAAAGGCAACACACCAGAGAGCTCAATACGTGCCCTAATTCACTAGGAAGTAGGTAGACAGAGGATTAAAGAGTTTCTGACCCTAGTCCTAACTTCAATGGGTGGTGTCAAATTCGAAACCTTCCCCATGCAGAGGAAGGAAAACACCAGCAAGCAAGTCAGCACTGGCAATTCATTCAACTGCCGTAAAGAGCTCTAAGAGCTATCGCCACCTTGTTGCTGAGAGAACAGCGTGCATGTGAGAAACATCAAAACTAACTGTTGAAGAATCAAGTGGATAAGGAGAACAGTAAAAAAAAGTGAACATATATTTCTGTAATCGTATTACTGTGGCACAGTAAAAATTAGATAATTAAAAACAAAATGGGAATTGAGCAAAACAGGCAGAATAAAAATAAAATACTGTGGATGATGAAATTCTGACATAAAAACAGAAAATGCTGGAAAAACTCAGCAGATCTGTTCTGGCAGCATCTGTGGAGAGAGAAATAGAGTTAACATTTCTCCAAAGAAGAGTCGTATTGGACTCGAAAAGTTAACTGTTTCTCTCTCCACAGATGCTGCCAGCTAGACCTGCTGAGCTTTTCCAGCATTTTTTGTTTTTATTTCAAAAATAGGCAGAGTTTGGACGCTATTGGTCTCTCACCAACTTCAACCATTTGCAATCAAACTGGGCATAACTGATTGGAAATCTATGCTAATTTAACCATCCTAAACTAGCTGAAGCTGAGTGTCCTCATTTATATCCTGAAGAGCAGCAATTAAGGAAACAGTTATAAAACACTTCAGTAGTACCAATTATAACAATGAGCTGAATAATAAATGGACTATCTGAAGAATATTTTCTGAGTGAAGCTTTTAGCTCCCAGTGCTTAACACCCAATACATATTAATTGTGGAATCAAAGCTATCAGATTTTAGAACTATTTTTAGAGACTGTCTGTTGTGTTATAAATTTCTATCCTGTCCTGTGTTCACTGCCCCGTAACAAAATTTCAGTGTGGACCCCCTGTTCTAATTTCAGTGGAAGGGGCCAGAAATCCCACGATAACGTGTGTGATTTTTCCTGACAACTTTCTGTCAAAATTATAGCAGACAAGCAGGCGACGTCATATTGTGCTCAGTCACCTGATGGCTCCATTAAGAATGTGCCAGTTAGCAAGTGAACACACATAAATGAGTGAATAGGGACACCAATTGTGCAATTTTCTTTCATTTCTACCTTTTGAATGCTATTTCCTTAACCCATGAAGTTATATTACAAATTATAAGCAATTCAGCTGCTGAACTCCATTACAGTCACAGCACTGTAATAGTCACAATGCGTCCAATGTTTACACACTGGAGTTTTCAAGTTGTCACTTGGATCGTTGGGAATATAAGCTAAGTAAGAATTTAACAAATGTGAAGCAAGTGGCAGTTGAAATTGTTGCTCAAGACGCCTAACTCAACCTTTACCTTGGACAACCAAAGACATCTGACATGAGGCTAACCAAAAGTGTGGGTGTTACGATTGTACCCGCATGGACTGACATGTTTCCTTGCATGATGCCACTAGCTATATGATTAGGAAAGGATTACACTATCTGAATGCTCAGATAATTTGCACCACATAATGCAAGTCAATGCTAGCCTCTCAGGCAGCCAACCTAATGCCTGTATTTTATGCCATTAATGCCTGGCATGTAAAGGTAAGCGACAAGAGTGGCTGACCGGTGATTATTACTATCTGAAGCCATGGCTCATAACACCTTTACAATATTCCACGATAAAAGCTGAACACAGGTATAAAGAGGTGGAGGCACCAATGAGAGCACACTGTTAGCATGTGGAGTACAGTCTGCCACAAACAGTAACTTATAGTGCCATCAGATTTTTGACCAAGTAGTTGCATGTTTGTCTCTGCTACCATGGAACTTACCTGCAAATAAATTCGAACACTGGTGCTATTAGCATAGCACCTGGAAGACGCACCATCTCCACAGCAAAAATGCAGGATATGGCTAGTTGCAATTTCTCAAAAGGAAACTCATAGGTTTTGCCTCTTATTAGCCAAGCCATGAAATTAATATACTGCAGACTACAACACTTTGCAACTGCATGGGCAGCTTAGCTTTGCTGGATTTCCACCATCACTGTCAACATCAGTGAACATTAGCAAAGGATCCTGACATGCTGCTGTCCCAAAACACATCACCATCATCCATGCTCATTACAGACATGCCACTCACCATTGTTAACACGTTGCACAACAGCAATTCTACTTTTCTCCAATGAGAACAGTAGTGCCTGATAGCTCATTACAATATGGCACACCAGACTGAAATTGCAAGGTGAAGAGTAAGTGGGCGAATGGTGCTGTGATACACTGGAGTGACTAGATGCATTGGTCCTGGCTTGCTGCCTTCCAAAACCTATCTTCCCATTCTTAGAGACATTCTAATGGTATCCTGACAAACAACCTTTATATAAAGGTTTCAAAAGAAATGTTATGGTAAATGTGTTCAGTAAATGTTTTGTTGGCTAATTACAATGAGAAGAACGTGCAACAGAAGCTGATGACAAATGCTGCAGAGGTGGCTGTCCCCATTCTTCTGTTTCATGGACTTTTTAGGAACAGTTGGAAGTGTTTTAAGGTAGTTAAGACAGTATCAGTGCTTGGAACACTATTAATGAAAGATTTGCTTACCTTCCTTATCCTGGAAAGATTACTGATTTTTTCGCTGCACCCCATACGTGTACAGTGTTATGAAACAGCAATTAACACTGGTCGTGGCCTCTTCCTATTTTTCCTGGGCTGCTCTTCTTGAAAGGCTGTCAAGCACACTACTGAAGAATCATCTACTCCTCAGTCTCACTTCCTCAAGGAGAACTCCCCTGCAGCATTGGAGAATATGGCCATTGTATAGCCAATCCCATGGCCAGACACTTTCACCAAAAGTTCATTGCTTTAAAAATAGTTCCTTTGATTACGATATTCCATAGAACCGTAGAAAAGTTACAGCACAGAAAAAGGCCATTTGGTCCATCTTGTCTGTGCTGGCTGAAAAAGAACAAACAAAAAAAACTAGCTGCCCATTCTAATCCCACTTTCCTGCACCTGGTCCAAGGCCTTGCAGGTTACAGCACTTTAGGTGCAGATCCAGGTGCTTTTTAAATGAGTTGAGGGCTACTGATTCCACCACCAAACCAGGCAGTGAATTCCAAACACCCACCACCCTTCGGGTGAAGAGGTTTTCCTCATGTACCCTCTAATCCTTCTACCAATCACCTTAAATCTGTGCCAAAACAAAAACAGAATTACCTGGAAAAACTCAGCAGGTCTAGCAGCATCGGCGGAGAAGAAAAGAGTTGACGTTTCGAGTCCTCATGACCCTTCAACAGAACTTGAGTTCGAGTCCAAGAAAGAGTTGAAATATAAACTGGTTTAAGGTGTGTGTGTGGGGGGCGGAGAGATAGAGAGAGAGAGAGGTGGGGGGGGGGGGTGTGTGGTTGTAGGGACAAACAAGCAGTGATAGAAGCAGATCATCAAAAGATGTCAACGACAATAGTACAATAGAACACATAGGTGTTAAAGTTAAAGTTGGTGATATTATCTAAACGAATGTGCTAATTAAGAATGGATGGTAGGGCACTCAAGGTATAGCTCTAGTGGGGTTTTTTTTTTATATAATGGAAATAGGTGGGAAAAGGAAAATCTTTATAATTTATTGGAAAAAAAAGGAAGGGGGAAACAGAAAGGAGGTGGGGATGGGGGAGGGAGCTCACGACCTAAAGTTGTTGAATTCAATATTCAGTCCGGAAGGCTGTAAAGTCCCTAGTCGGAAGATGAGGTGTTGTTCCTCCAGTTTACGTTGGGCTTCACTGGAACAATGCAGCAAGCATTGTCGTTGACATCTTTTGATGATCTGCTTCTATCACTGCTTGTTTGTCCCTACAACCACACACCCCCCCCCACCTCTCTCTCTCTCTATCTCTCCGCCCCCCACACACACACCTTAAACCAGCTTATATTTCAACTCTTTCTTGGACTCGAACTCAAGTTCTGTCGAAGGGTCATGAGGACTCGAAACGTCAACTCTTTTCTTCTCCGCCGATGCTGCCAGACCTGCTGAGTTTTTCCAGGTAATTCTGTTTTTGTTTTGGATTTCCAGCATCCGCAGTTTTTTTGTTTTTAAATCTGTGCCCCCTGGTAACTGACCTCTCTGTTAGGGGAAACAGGGCATCCCTGTCTACATTATCTAGGCCCCTCAATCTTGTGCATATCAGTCAGGTCACCCCTCAGCTGCCTCAGTTCCAAGGAAAGCAACCCCAGTCTATCCAATCTTTCCTCATTGCTGCAATTTTCAAATCCTGGCAACATTCTTGTAAGTATCCCCTCCAGAGCAATTATATTCTTGCTGTAATGTGGCGACCAGAACTGTACACAAAATTCCTGCTGTGGCTTAATCAGTTTTATACAGTTCCAGGATTACATCCCTGCTTTTGTATTCTATACTCGTCCAATAAAGAAAAGCATTACATATGCTTTCCTTACCACACCAGTCACCTGTCTTACCACCTTCAGGGACCTATGGGTACGCATATCACGGTCCCTCACTTCCTCTACCCCTCCCAATATCCTCCCATTTATTGTGTATTCCCTAGCTTTGTTTGCCCTCCCCAAATACATTACTTCAGACTTCTCTAGATTGAATTCTATCTGCCACTTTTCCACCCACTCAACCAAACCATTCATATCATTCTGGAGACAACAGTTATCATTTTCACTATCAAGTACATGGCCAATTTTTGTGTCATTTGCAAATTTCCCAATCATGCTTCCACATTTAAGTCCAAATCATTAATATATACAACAAACAGCAAGGGCCCCAACACTGAGCCATGTGGGATGCCACTGGAAACCATTTTCCATCAGCAAAAACATCCATCAACCATTGCCCCTTTGCTTCCTGTCACTAAGCCAATTTTGAATCCAACTCACCACATTCCCCTGTATCCCACAGCTTTCACTTTTCCAGCCAGTCTGCCATGTGGGGTTTTGTCAAATGCCTTACTAAAATCCATGCAGACAACATCCACTGCCTTACCCTCATCAATCCAATTTATTACTAATTTAATCAATATTTTTGAAAAGTAAGACACAACCTTCCCCTAACAAAACCATGTTGACTATCCCTGATTAATCCTTTCCTTTCCAAGTGACAGTTCATCCTTTCCCTCAGAATTGATTCTAATAGTTTGCGCACCATCAAAGTCAGACTGGCGGGCCTATAATTATTTGGTCTATCCCTCAAACCCTTTTTAAATAATGGTACAATGTTGGAAGACCTCCAGTCCTCTGGGACCTCGTCTGTATCTTGTGAGGATTGGAAAATGATTCTCAGAGCATCCACTATTTCCTCCCTGCCTTCCTTTAACAGCCTGGGATACAATCCATCTGGGCCTGGTGACTTATCCACCTTCAAGAATGCCAGTTCCTCCATTACTTCCTCCCTCTATATGCTTATTGTATCTAATATTTCAAAGTCTTCATTAACTAGAATGTCTGCTTCATCCCTCTCCTTAGTGAAGACAGAGACAAAGTATTCACTGGGAACCCTGCCCACGTCTTCAGCGTTAGAGCACAAGTTACCATTTACACCTCCGATCTGTCCTACCCTTTCCTTAGTTATTCTCTTGCCATTAATGTACTGGCAAAACATCTTTGGGTTTTCTTTGATTTTACCTGCTGATATATTTTCATATCCTCTCCTTTGCTTTCAGAATTACATTTTCTACTTCACCCCTGTACTTTCTACACTTGTCTTGGCTTTCTACAGTATTAAGATTTTTGTGACAGTCATAAGCTTTCTTTTTCTGATTTATCTTACCTTATATACATCTAGATAACCAGGGGGCTCTCGATTTGGCAGTACTGTCCTTTTTTCTTTGTGGGGACACGTCTACACTGTGCCCATAGAATGTCGCTTTTGAATGCCTCCCACTGGTCTGTCACTGATTTCCCTTCAAGTAGCTGTAGCCAGTCCACTTCACCTCTCAGCTTCATTAAATTTGTCTTTCCCCAATTTAGAACCTATACTCCTGTTCTATCTTTATCCTTTTCCACAATTATATTAAATCTAACTGTATCATGGTCACTATCTCCAAAGTGGTCAGCCACTGCCACTTCATCCACTTGCCCAGCTTCATTTCCTAAGACTAATCTAGGATTGCACTCCCTCTGATTGGGCTTGTTTCATGCTGGCAAGTTCTCCTGAATGCAGTTCAAGAATTTTGTGCCCTCTGTGCCCATCACACTGTTCGTATCCCAGTTTATATTAAGGTAGTTGAAGTCCCCTACCAAGGTGGTCGTATTATTTTTGCACTCAGAATTTTGCCTATATATTTGCTCTTCTATCTCCCTCCCACTATTTGAGGGTCTATACTACACTCCTATTAGTGTGGCTGCCCCTTTTTATTCCTGAACTCAACACATATGGCCTCATTCGATGAGCCATTTAGTATACCATCCTTCCTCACAGCTGTAATTGATTCTTTAACCAATAATGCTACACCCCCACCTTTTTAACCCCATATCTATCCTAAAGCCGTAGAAAAGTTATGGCGCAGAAAGAGGCCATTCAGCCGATCATGTCTGCGCCAGCCCAGAAAAGAAAGAAGAAACTAGCCGCTCATTTTAATCTCACTTTCCAGCACCTGGTGCGTAGCCTTGCAGGTTACAGCACTTCAGATGTAAATCCAGGTACCTTATAAATGAGTTGAGCATTTCAGCCTCAACCGCCAACTCAGGGCAGTGAATTCCAGATATCCACCACACTCTAGGTGAAAAAGCTTTTCCTAATATCCCCTCTAATTCTTTTACCAATCACCTTAAATCTATGCTCCCTGATAACTGACCCCTCAGCTAGAGGAAATGTCTTTCCTGTCTATCTTGTCTATGCCTCTCATAATTTTGTACACCTCAATTAGGTCACCCCTTAGCCTCCCCTGTTCTAAGGAAAACAACCCCAGCCTATCTAATCCCTCTTGATAGCTGCAATTTTCAAGCCCTGGCAATATTCTTGTAAATCTCCTCTGCACTCTCTCCAGAACAATTATGTCCTTCCTGTAATGTGGCGACCAGAATGTACATAAAATTCCAGCTGTGGCCTAACCAACATTTTATACAGTTCCATCATTACATCCCTGCTTTTGTATTCAATACCTCGTCCAATAAAGGAAAGCATTCTATATGCTTTTTTGACTGAAAACCCTACATCCAGGGATGTTGAGCTGCCGTTTTTGCCCCTCTTTAAGCCAAGTTTCCATTATAACAATGATATCATGCTGCCATGTGTCTATCTGTGCCCTCAGCTCATCGGCTTTGTTTGCTATACACCTTGTATTTAAATAAATACATTTTAACATTGCCAAATTCCTGTGTTGCAAACCTTTAAACCTTTGCATCTTCAGTCTTTCAGAGTCGTCCACTAATTTTCTGTCTCCCGATCCCTGCTTTGAATTTGTCCTATTTGAATCTGCCCTCAGGTTCTCATTCCCCTCCCAACCTCATTGAGACCTTCCGCAACAACACTAGCAAATCTCCCTACAAGGATATTCATCCCAGTTCTATTCAGGTGTAGACTGTCTGGCTTGTACAGATCCCACCTTCCCCAGAGCCAGTCCCAATGCCCCAGAAATCTGAAGCCATCCCTCCTCCACCCTCTCTCTAGCTGTGCATTCATCTGGCATATTCTCCTATTTCCATATTCATTAGCATGTGGCCATGGAAGTAATCCGGAGGTTAACACCTTCAAGGTCTTGCTTGCTAATCGCTTTCCTAACGCTCTGAACTCAGCCTGCAGGACCTCATCCCTTTTTCTACTGTTGGTACCAATGTGGACCATGTCCTCTGGCTGTGCATCCTCACCCTCCAGACTACTTTGAAGCTGCTCGGTGATATCCATCACCCTTTCACTAGAGAGGCAGCATACTATCCTGGAATCACGGCTGTGACCACAGAAGCACCTGTCTGTTCCCCTAACTATAGAATCCCCTACCACTATTGATCTCCTCTCTTTTCTCCTCTCCCCCTGCAAAACTGAACCACCCATGATGCTCCAGTCATGAGTCTTGCTCTCGCCAGAGGAACCCTCTCCCCCATTAGTACGCAGAAATGAGTACCTATTAGAAAGTGGGATGTCCTCAGCGGTCTGCTGCACTACCTGCCTTGCCTTTCTTGTCTGTCTTACAGCCACCCAGACCTCTCTGCTTGCTCTTTCATAAGCTATAGGATGACTTCCCTTCTGAAACGTGCTATCCACATAGCTCTCATCTTTGCAAATGGTCCTTAGTGACACCAGCTGCTCCAAGTTCCAAGGTATGGTGCTCCAGCTTTTCCATTTGGTGGCACTTTCTGCACATGTAGATGTCCAGGACATGGGTCGCATCCTGGAGTCCCCAAATGGCACAGGGTGTGCACTTTCCTTCCCTAAAAAAAAATTCCCTTGCTGAAATTCAATACAGACACTTTTTTTGCACTATGTGAGACATAGCTAGAAGTCAATCAATATATCATTAGCCAGCATATTATATGCTGTATTTTTTCTAATCTGAATTCTATACATGTGCTGTCAAGCTTTTTTTTTTAAAACCTTTTCCAATTAGAAGTGTCAGAAAAAATGGAAAGACAGATTGACAAGCTCTGATCAAATATGGAAAATTCAAACCAGTTGTCAAAATCATTGCAAGAATTCTATCTATGAACATCCCATCATTCTAATGAGTTTTCAGTTGTCACAGGCCTTTGCTAATACAGCAAAATGATTAGATTGCTGACACACAAAACCTAGACATCTAAGCCAGGAAGATTCACACTATATAGCAGTACCAAATTTCTCTGATTCCATCCTTCTTTCAGGATCAAGAATGCTTCCAGGTGCCAAGCTACAGAATTTCTTATGAAGCCACTAACTAGCCAGCATAAACATCGTCATAATAGCTGACTGTGGTTGTGGACTTCAGTATTAGATACTATACTATATAGAGGGTCACCTAACCTCAGGAGTGAAGGTCAGATAGCACATGTTGGACCCTGTCTTGACAGAGCTCAGAAACTGCAGATATGTATTCAGGTTAGGAAAATGTGTTATCAATAAAGTTAGCTCAGCTACGATGTCGACGGCCTGCGTGCATCATTAAAAAGAGAAACAAGAAATAAGACATGGTGTCAGAAGTAAACTAAACACAATAATGGAGGTTCTGAAACCACCAACAGAGCTCAGTTTGGAGGGCAATCTCACTGAAAACTGAAGGTGGTTCCGGCAGCAATGTGAGCTGTACCTCACAGCAATGGGCAGTGATATAAAAGACACTCAGGTACAGTCTTCTATCCTTTTTCACATAGCAGGGGTAGAAGCCCTTGAAGTCTATAACACATTCAAGTTTGAAAGTGATGAGAAACAAAATGACTTGAAAGAAATAACAGAAAAATTCAAAGCCTACTGCAGCCCTAAGATAAACATCACGTATGGAAGATACCAATTTTTTTACGCGCACGCATGGCAGTGACATTAGTAAGTATGTAACTGAGCTGATAAAATGAGCTAAATCGCGTGAATTTGGAGAGCTTGAAGGATCACTGATCTGAGGTAGAATAATTTGCAGATCACAAATGGCTCTCTGAGAGGACGGCTTTTGAGAGAAGTTGATTTCACACTGGAGAAAGCAATAAATATCTGCAGAATGGCAGAGACAAGGAAATGCTAGATTAAACAGATGACAGAAGATAATAAGCTGCACATGGTCAAGTGGTTAGATGCAGTTAAACAGAAACAACCCTTGGGAAAGAACAAATAGACAGCCTGAAGGTAAAAAGAACAAAACTGCTATTAAAACATTTAAATGTAGCCAATGTGGAACAGAGCATTTAGCATGTAGTTGCCCAGCCTATGGAAAGCAGTGAAGAACTGTGACAAACTAAATCACTTCACTAAGATGTGTAAATTGAAGAAAGTGCGCATGATTGCAGATGATGACACAGACACTGAAACTGAACTTTTCGTTGGTGCAGTAACAACAAATTCCAAAGACGACAAATAGAAGGTCAATTTAAAAACTGACAGCATTATGGTGAATTTCAAGCCTGACACAGATGCACAAGCAAATGTCATTCCCATAAGCCTGTATCATAAGATAAGCAAAGAAAAACAGCTAATTAAAACAAAAATAAAGCTGTCTACTTTCACAGGTGAAAAAATGCAGTAGAAGGCAAGTACACATTTAAAATGAACCACAAAAAAAAGTCTCAAGTGCTTCCATTCATAGTGGTGAAAACTGATGCAAAGCCCATTCTTGGAATCAAAGCTTGTGAAAATCTGAAGCTAAACAAGAGAATAATAATTGTCACCATTGATTACATCCTGAGGGAATATAAAGATGTGTTCCAGGGATAAAGGGAGAACACACCATCAACAGTGACAAAACCGTGACACCCAAAATACACCAGCCCAGGAAAATACCAGTAATGCTGAGAGACCAACTGAAAGCAGAGTTAGACAGAATGGTGAAATCTCACATCATCAAAAAAATTGAAGAACCAAAATGGATTAATCTGATCACAACTATAGAAAAATCAGATGGGAATCTGCGAGCCTGTTTGGATCCCAGAGACCTAAATCAGGCAATACAATGCGAGGGCATTACCATCTGCCCATAGTAGAAGAGATCACGAGTCAGCTAGCTGATGCTAAATAGTATTCAGTCTTGGATGCGAGTTCAAGCTTCTGGCAGCTCAAGCTGGATGAGCACAGTTCCTATCTCTGTTCCTTCAACACACCATACAGGCGATACAGGTTTTTATGCTTACCTTTTGGTATTAATTCAGCTCTGGAGATGTTCCACAGAACAGTGAAGCAGCTGTTTGAAGGGTTAGAGGGCCTGGGAACCTATATTGATGAAGTGCTGGTCTGGGAGTCTCATGAGAAGAAGACAACCACAGACTGAGGCAGGAGCTGGCCAGAGCTAGAGAAAGGAACTTCAAGTTGAAATAGGAAAAGTGCAAAATAGGTCTTCACGAAATCAAGTACTTGGGTCATGTGCTAACAAGTGAGGGACTGAAGCCGGACCCGAGTAAAATCAAAGCATTTGTGAACGTGCCACCCCCAAAATGTAAGAAAAACTTGGAGAGGTTTTTGGGAATGGTGACCTACTTGCAGAAATTCATTCAGAATATGTCAGACCTGACAGCATCTTTCAGAGAACTTCTACAAAATGATGTGGAATGGCACTGGGAACAAAGTCACCAGGGAGCTTTGACCAGTCTGAACAGAACACTGACCCAGGCACCAGTGTTAAGTATTATGATGTCAGTCAGCCGGTCAAGATCTCAGTGGATGCTTCAAAGGCTGGCCTAGGAGCTGTCATCTGGCAAAATGAAGCACCAGTGGCATATGCTTCAAAGGCAATGACTGAAACACAGCAGTGGTATGCCCACATGGAGAAAGAAATGCTAGCAACTGTGTTTTGTCTAGAACACTTCCACCAGTTTGTCTATGGCAAAGACGTGGAGGTAGAGTATCTTCATAAGCCTTTGGAAGCTATAATAAAAAAGCCCCTGAACTGTGCATCACCAAGAATCCAAAGATTACTAATGCCTCTACAGAAGTTCCAGTTAAATACAAACCGCGCAAGGCAATGTACATCGCAGACAGGTCTGTCACGTGCATACCTACCCATCACGGAGGAAGAGGATAAAGAAACAGAAACACAGGTTCACATGCTGACAAAAAAAACTTACCTGTGGCTGTAACCACTGGAAGTTCCGTGAGGAACTTCAAGCAGAAGGAATACTTTTCAAGGGAGAAAAGATCATAATTCCTGCAACACTGAGGAAATAAATGGTGCAGCACATACATGAAAGTCACCTCGGCATAGGAACATGCAGAAGAGCTCAGCACGTAATGTATTGGCCCTGGAATGGGAACACAAAAATCAGGGAAATGGTGAATGCGGGTGCAGTGTACCAAAAGTACAGTAACTTGCAACAAAAGGAACCGTTTCAACCACACAGTGTTCCAGAGAGGCCCTGACAGAAAATTGCAGCGGACTTGTTCACATTTGTCAACAGAGTACCTACTAGCAGTAGGTTATTACTCAAAGTTTATTGGAGTCTGTGCTGCTGAGAAATGATAGTACGATCATCACTGTAATAAATCATTTAAAATCAATTTTTGCTTGCCATGGCATACCTGAAATGCTCAGCTCAAGATAATGGCCCACAATTTTTAGGCACTGAATTTTGCAAATTTGCACAGGACTGGGAGTTTTGCCACACAACGTCAGGTCTCAAATATCCACAATCCAACAGAATGGTAGAACGTACTCTGCAGACCTCAAAACACCTGGGGCAGAATTTTATGCCTCGCTGGGCAGGCGTGCGCCCAACCTGAATGGACATGAAATAGTGCAAGATGATGTCCGGTGCATGTCCTGATGTCATCCCGCATTCTTCAAGTCAACAGACCTATGCAGCAATGAGAAGCGCGCCCACCGACAATTAAGTGGGTAATTAAGCCCATTAAGGAGGCAATTGAAAGCGAGTTTTCATGGCTCGTCACCTTTACAGTAGGCAGATAGATCAATTGGCCAGGCGGCCTTTACATTTTTGTTCAATCCTTGAGCCAGGGCGGGATGAACTCTCCGTGGGGAGATAAAATAGGAGGAGATATCTGGGGACTGGTTTTTTAATGAGGTTTGCTTTCAGATGCTTGATTGTGCTGCATGGACATATTTGGCAGCATTTTTGTTGTTTTGTTTATTCTGTGGAGGTTTGCAGCTCCCTGGGGCAGCTGTCTGACTTCAGATGGCTCACTGGAAGCGCTCACCAGCACCCACGGTGTTGTCGGCGCCCGCCCTCTTCCCACCCCCACTGGTAGCACTGAGCCTTTCTCAATGCACATTTCATGTTGGCTGACTGTTAATTTACCAGTCAGCGTGAAATCATGGTCAGGGGCCAATCGCGGTCAGGTGAAAAATTCAGACTCTGTTGAAGAAGGCAAAGGCAGACGGAAGATGCTCTGCTGGATTTCAGGAATACTCTATTAGAGGGCATTGGATCATCTCCGGCACAGCTCCTGATGGGCACAAGACTAAGAACTAAGCTTCCAATTGCGTCCCAACTGTTATTTCCACAGCCAGTGAGCTACAGCATGCAGGACCTGCTCAAACTGAGAGAGCAGAAGCAGAAACAGTACTTTAATCGAGGTGCCCGATGTCTGTTTCTCCGATGTTCAGGTCAGGGAGTGAGGATTCTGCATGAAGGGATCTGGTGTTGCCACAGGAATCACAGGAGAACCAAGGTCTTACATAGTGCAGACACCAAACGGACTACAGTACAGGAGAAACTGGAAATTCATAAGGAAAACTAATGCCCTGAACCACAAAGTGTAGCTGAAGATAAAAAACCAGAATGCACCAGTGAAGCAACAGATAACCAGACAAAGCCTGAGAACCCTGAAAACTATCCAAGGGGTGATAGTGACACAGAGCTGAAGAAGGTCCCTTGCCCTTCAGAATTACCTGTCACCATTCAGAACATCCAGTGAAAGATTTGAGAGAAAACCACAGATATACAGAGATGAATAAAAGACAAAACAGACTAGTCAAATGTTGGAGCCTGTCTTTATAGAGATCAAACACTGCAGATGTGTGTTCATCTTAGGAAAATGTGTTATCAATAAAGTTAGCTCAGCTACGATGTTAACAGCCTGTGTGGATCATTAAAAAGAGAAACAGGAACCAAGACAGACACGATGGGCTGTAACAATTCTGTGATAGTATTCAGTGCTGTTGTCATGACAACAATGGAAAACAAGATCAAGAGAGACTGAAAGGCAGCAGGGAAACACTAAAAATGTACACATCTTTTACCATGTAGGAATGTCAAAATCTTTCTGCTCCTTCAATAACCAGCCAAATTATTCATTTAATGCAACTCATTCTAAAGTAATTTCCATCCTTCAGCTCTAAATATATTGGTGAAAATATACATCATATTAAAACGGCAAATCCTTTAACTTAATATGAGCAACGCCATTGGAAATTTCTAGTTACAAATACACATTTACTTGCAAACTTATATATCAAATTGGCAACTTCAGACACTTTTGATGAAAGCAATAGACTACAGAAGTAACATGGAAATGAACACGCAAGTCATCTGGATGTTGCATTTTTGAAAATCTATATTCCCTATATTCGACCAAACGCTTTGACTCTTTTACAGTACGAAATCTCTATATCACAGAAAAGTAGGGCTCAGACTATTGATGCTCAAGACATGCCTCTAGCTAGACACAGTTTCAGGCCAATCCTACAGCAGAGAAGTGCTGAGTGTAAGAGATTCATTGCTGCTGCTTTTTGTGCTCTATGTAGCCAAAGAACAAACATTAGACCAAAAGTACTGCTAACTGTAAACTGGAGTTCACAATGTAAAAGACAAGCTTGTTTTCTTTTTGCCCTTTCCTATAAAGAAGAAAAAAAAATCAGTTCTGATTGACAGACAACTTGACTGATTGATTTTGGTGGAGAATGGAGGTGAGAATGGAGGTGGGGGAACGAGAGGAAATTGGAGGTTGCTAGTATTTTTTCCAGGTTTCAGTGACCCTCAGCTGCATGCTAGGACTGCTGCTGCTTTGGGACTCTAATGACTTCACATCTTTGGCATCAACAACAACAAAATCAAGGTCTTCAGATAATAGGGGGGCCGGAGGTGAAAAAGAGTGAAAAAGCCCCTACTAAAAGTTGCTGCAATTTTATATGTCTTTGTTCATAACTTAATCGCTTACTAATTTACTGGAAATGTAGAGGGTTTAAATGACATGAGGTTTGGTAATGTCAGTCTATTATTCATGAATTTTGTTCAAAACAACCCTGAGGCTGGATTTTCCTGAACCTTTGCGCCACAGTAATATAGTGTACCTTCATTATCGCATAGAAATGTCAGGAAATTGAGAGTGACTTATGACATTGCTCACACCATGGTATAATCCCTGGGGCTTTTACATCTATCTATTGAGATCTCTGAAAAATAATAATAGCACCATCCCCCCGCAATCAAAAGCCATGCCAGTTTCAATTTAACTGACTTAACACCACTTTTGACCGCTGGATACTATTACAGCCTGACTTTGGAAACTTTCAGTGTCTAAAACTCTGAAATTTTACTGTGGGAGTATGAACTTTATGTTATTGGCCTGAAAATTTTCTTTCTGCTATATCAGAGAAGTTAACACACTTAAAATAAATGGTTTAATGCCTATGATAGAATGCTAGAAAATTAATATCAGGTGTATGTTTTAAGCATTCATTTGATAGTTTCCATACCATCATGATTGAGTTGCTATTATGTTAAAAGAAATAGAAATTTTGTTGTGGGTGATCTTTTCCGGGAGTCTCCACTGCCTTTTCACATAATGCAGCAGAGACAAATACAACTCAAAATAGTGAAGTTGAACTGAAAATCATGGAAAATTGAATAAACTTGTGTTCCTACTTTTGAATAAATGTTGTGTGCTCTTGCCCATTGCAAACTATGTGCCCTGCAGCAAGTGTGAATCGAAATTGTGAATGCTCTGCCTACAATTTTCACCCGTTGTACTTAGGGCGTGTCAGGTGAGGGATTTGGAAAACCTGCTCTATGATATGTTGCTGGTGATTGCAAAAAAGATGTATTCAAATGAGAATTCTTTGTTTTCAACATGTAAGCAAAACTGAGGAGGCCATGTCTATTGCCCATTCCAAATCCCTTCTACCTTGAACTACTGAAATACTGACACAATGAGACACAACGGTGAACAATCCTGAGATGTCACAATCCAAACACATCCAAGTGTAGTGATGCCATGTGGAGAATCTGCATGCAAGAATCTCATTGAACTGTGACTAATCTTCAAAAGTAATGGTCTTACTGATGGCAATCCAGAAAACAAAGCACAGCTAAAAACCAAATACACAGACAAGAACACCTGAAAGAATTTGTTGCCAGCTTTCTATTATACATACCCAAAGCATCTGCAAAGGGATGGCATTAATAAAGTAAAAGAATAAAAAAAAAGCCAAGACAATCAGGTTTGTACAGAGCACAGAAAATGTGTGTTACACAGTTACTGTATATACAATGGAAAAGCACAAACACAAAACCATCTGTTATTCATTTAAAGTAATACACAAATAGTACAGTAAATTTCACAGTGAGGCTAGTGCAAGAAATGGGAAATGTCACACTGGTTCGCTAAGGAGTGCTTTACTGGGTTAAGTTATATTGCTGGGCCTGAGTAGAAACAGCTTTAATCTGCAGTTGCCCATGTCATAACTGACCTGTCAGTACTCGATACAGACACCAGTGGCAAATAAAAACAAAGCATTTGAGTGCCCAGCATGAATCTCATATAGAAGTAAGCAAATGAAAGGATGAGAGATTTTCTAAAATGAACAGAAGTTGAATATTGAAACATTCTATCTCCATTATACTGTTCTAGAATGAATCATTTCCGCTGGGAGTTCTGGTTTTAGCTTTGTCTGGAGCACAATCATATGGACACTATGGCACAGTAGCAGTGGATTAGTAACTTAGATGTGTCGACTAATAATCTGGAGACAAGTGTTGAAATACCACCATGGCAGTTTGTGAACTGATTTCAGCTAATTAGCTAAATTTGAAATAAAACAGTAGTAATGACCATGAAGATATCATACTGGTAAAAACTCAACTTGTTGTAATGTCCTTTAGGGAAGAAAATCTGCTGTCCATACTTGGTCTGACCTATAAGTGTGGTTAATTCTTAATGGTCCTGTGAAATGGCCGAACAAGCCATAAAGTCACCTCACCTCCACCTTCTCAAAGCAATCAGGGATGGGCAATAAATGCTGATCTTTCCAGTGATGACTACATCTCATAAATGAATACATTTATAAAGGAAAGATAGAATGTATGCAGACAGGCCAAATTTGCAATCTATTTTAATGCGAGATGCATGACGGTTTCATGACAGGATATTTTCATTTTTGGCATTTGTTTGCACAAAAGGACACAGCAGGAATTCAGAATAAATTAAAAAAAGATAAGTTACCTGGATATTCATACTGTGTGAGGCAGGTGTGAAATTTTGAATTATTGTGACTTAAGTTTAACCAGATCAGGGGTAACTAGCAGAAGCCAAGTTTCTTATAGAGGCTGGTGTGATCATCATGCACCTCGAATTTATACCCCCCAAACTGCTAGAAGCAAACTGGCAGAAGCCTGGGAATGAAGTTATCTTAAATGAGAACAGTATTTGAAGACGGTAAGAAAAAGCTCTTGGAAAATCATGAATAAAACAGTAACAAGAAGAAACAACTCCTTAAAATCTTCCATTAGAACTAAGCTTATTCACAACATTGTGTATAAAGCTATTACTTATGTTTCATAGTCAGATCAGAAAGAAAGATTATAGAATAACTAGTTTATCTCAGGTGAACAGGAATTGACTGCACTGTAAGAAACAAGAGTTACACAGACTTTACTTTCTAAAGCACACACATCACAATTTTTGGACATGCCAGTGTGAACATAAGCTCAGGTATGCTTTAACTTAATGTATCGACTATACACAAAAGTCAATTGACCCAGTCTCCCCATTTTGCATTGGGATGAAAATAAAACAAAACCATACTACACATTATGTACCTTACTTACCCAAGCTGGATCTGGTGTTAGAGCGTTCAATTATTGCATGCTTACTGGGGTTATTTAACACTGAGCGTTTGGCAAGGGAGATATCAGCTGTGACCCGTGTGATTGATATCCTATAAATAAATAGAAAAGGATGAACGAAAGGAAGTTTGTAATTTTAATATTTCAAACTGAAATATTCCATTCAACAGAAGTGCAACTAATACATCATGTACTTAAACTGCAGTTTATGATATCCTAAGAATTAAATTATTCAATTAGTTTACTAACTGCACATTGTGCATTACTTTAAGTAATTAAATTAAAATCAAACGTTTGGGTAGATTGACCCATATGAAAATTTTGCTGATTCTTATCAGAAGGCAAGCCCACAGACTTACAGACATAAAGCTTTACTGAACAAGCTTCAACTCCAGAATAAATATCAATTCTTCACTTTTCCTTTTCTAATTTCCTACCATTTTCTAACCACCTTTCCAAAAGGTGCAGCACTGGGCAGCATTTACCTTCTGGTAACTCATACAAGAAGCCATTTTGGTGGGGGGCACAGGTGGTGAATTTTGGCAAACCTATTTGATCTCAATGGCAAAATCAGGCAGGGTTCCTATCATTGCAAACCCTAAAGTGTACATGTAATTTGGACATAGCGGGCAAGCACAACAGCAGACCTGTGAGGAACAGCCTGTCAGTCACCATTTAGGTTCAAACACAAACAATACACTTGAATGGGGTAATAGAGGGTGTCAGAACTCTCAGAATTCTACCTGTATAAATCAACACCTCTATATAAAAGGGGAAAGAGGAAAGAAAAGTTGAAAAAAAACTGCATCAAAAGAATTTCTGAATGCCTTGAAATCATTGAACCAATATTTCACTTGATATTCTTCCTACATTAAAAAGAATGACATGCACATGGAGGTGAATCGCAAAAGTTTACTGGTTGGGTTACAGGATGTAAATGGAATTAATTTGGCAATACACAAGGCTAATGGTAATTAAACCCAGTGATATTGAATGTTTTCAACTTTCAATATTGATCTATAGAGACCAAGTAAAGTGACTGAATGATTCAGAGGACGAAGAGGAGAATGAAATCTTTTTCCAAGTCTTCAGCAATCTAGCTACATATCATTCTATGATTTAATCACAATCACTTAGTCAGAGAAGGAAGTACCTGTAGTGTCAAGTTCAAGTTATTTCATGAATGATGATAACCTAGGAACCAGGATTGTGTCTCCAACCCATTTGCCCACTCTTCCAGCCTACTTGAAACTACTAAATACAAAATCCTCTTGACTATGATTGTCAAAAACAAATTTAAAAAGGGTGAGTGCAATCCAGAACAGAGGGAGAGCGTTTTAGAAATCATCAGGTGTCCACAACCCGATGTGATCAACAAATTTAACTCACTGTCTGTCATTCCGCTCCCTGCAGGGAATGCCAGATTTTGGAACCCCTCCTTTTTTATTAAAGCATTGAGGATTCAATCTACACATTGCCCCTACTTAATTCACCACTTCCCAAGAATCCTATAGAACTGGACTTACCTTCCTTCAAATCTGTGTTTCAGAAAGTCAAACAATGCTTTTTGCATCATGTCTGTCACCTAAAGAAAGGAATATTACAAAAAGAAAGTTTAATTCATGTTTTAACAGTAAAATACTTGGAGGATATTTCCACATATTTTGACCTACAGTTTAAACCTGAATTTTCACAATATTTTATTCTGTAGTGTTTCTAGGATTTCAAAATCAACTAGGAAGCCAAGTGTGATGAGTATAATGCCTGGATTTGGTGTCAAGTCTGGAACACGGAAAAGTACGGACCAGAAAAGTCTGTTTGATCCTAATATCTCTCAATTGTCCACACCATAAAATATTGATCCAATTCTCCTATAACATTCTCTGTGTTATCTTCCTCATTACCTCAAGTAACTCATTAAATAGTACCAGATAGAGGGTGGTGAGCCTGTGTAACACACTGGCATGTTCCCAAGTCAGCATTCACATGTCATCACCCCACGGATTTGGTTTGTATCGTCACAATTCAGAATACCAAAAATCAATAGAAAATGATCAGATCCCTCGACCATCCAGTACTCAGTTGCATTTTGAGTTCAATGCCATCTTTTAGGTGTGCTAAATCTGAAGCAGGATTCCCACCCTATCAATGCAAATGCATTTATTCTAAATTTACTAGTCAAAATAAATTTATTGAAAATATATTTTTTGCTGGACTGCAGAAGGCATTAATGCATATATGTTTCCGTATTCCAAGCTGGTCCCAAATTCAAACAATTTCAACTGAATGTAGTCAATAAACATGAGTCTACCACAAGAGCTTTATTTGGAAACATGGCATTTTTCAGTTAGACTATTCAAAATGTCAGAACCCTAATATTCTAGTAAATGATAGAGAAGATTTGAGTTAAGCCTCCAACCTGCACAAATGAACAAAACTGGAAACTGCTTAAGCAATTATTACTTAAAAACTATCAAAAGTTCCTCTTACTAAAACTGAACCAAATAAAATACACAATGCACATATAGGAAGCTTTTTACACTCTATGTTTGAACCCATATTCCAATGTGAAAGTATAAAAGCCCCCCCCCACCTCCAAATTCTATTTATCTTAAGAAATTTGTGCCTTTCTGTGCATCTCACTTCTAAAAATATTGGTAACACTGATTGGTACTGCCCACAGCAATATGCAGCCAGCTGCACCAATATACCAAACCGACACTGCAAAAAAAGAGCTCTCATGTTTGCTTTGAGGAATGTAAGAGCGCTGCTTCTCTATTACCCCAATCCAAATGTCCTGGTACTCTGTCTCCTTCCCTCCCAAGAGGCAACATTAAGATCCATATTGTACAGCAATATTTTAAAAAAACGTCGTCTGTAAAATATAGAGTATGCCACAGAAGTCCAATAAAGCTGCTTAAGGTCTATTCTTGATCTACTTGACCTACTTACCTCATATCCTTTCAGAGAAGGCCCCACTAAAACTACTGGTCGCATAGAAGGCACTACATCATAAGGAGGGATGTGCTCAGTCTGTGTGAAGAAAATATATTCTTAGAAAATCATGAATAGAATAGTTTCCAATTTTTATCCCTTTCAATACCAATTTCATAAGTAATAGCACCAACAAATCTCTGTACATAAAGTTGTTGTCGGATTAAAATTCATATTTTCTAGAAATTGTGTTCACAAACATTGAATGAATCAATAGTTCCTGCTGGATTGTTTTGATGTCCCTGTGGTAAATACCAAATGCACCCCAGTCCTAATTAACAGCTTAATTACACAGTGAAAAATGTCCAAACTAACTTTTCCAACTAAAAGCATAATTGAAAACACAATTTTTAGATGTATAAAATGAATATTTATGTATTTTAGCTGTAATTTTCCTTTCCATTATTATACTTAACAGTCAAAAAAGGACAAGCCTTCCTAATGTGCTTATGGTGCGGTGATCCTGATTGCTTTGGTGACTGATGCATAGTGTCAGCACCTGTGCACAGTAACAGTTGCCATACTAACATTGTATGAAATTTGGTGCGTGGAAAAAGTAAAGCAAAATCCACTGCGGGATTTCAAATGTTCACCACTCATCAAAAGACAACAAGTTGTGGAGTAAACAGGAACTGGGTGTGTTTGGTCCCTGGGGGTGTGAGAGACTAAGTAAACATTTAAACAGCTTACAAACGCACGACATTGCAGAATCTGAGTCACATTTAACTGCTAAGATCTGAAAGCTACCACTGCTAATTTGGCTGACAAGGATGCCAATCTCCCAATCTCATATCATGAGTTTAATATAGACAGGAGCTCAGAATCTCTTCCATATTTTTTCCCAGTTAAGATTCAGCCCTCGCAAAATTAGGACAAAATTGCAGACTTCTAAATTTCTCTAAAAACATAATAATATTGTATCTGTGGAAACGTATTGTGTATACTAACTTGTTTCTCATTTAATTTCCTTGAGTGCTCGACAGTCTATAATTTGTATTGACTAATGTAGCTCTGCTCGTCCCGAGTAACACAATAGTTAACTTAATTAATGGGAACCCCTTAGGCAAGAAGCCAAAAGAGAACATACTAGTTTGTATTTCCTTCAGTTGTAAGGCGAGAATATTTGGACCCAACTGCAGGCAGGCATGGAGGCGGCAGGGTGGGGACAGAATTTTGCGCTCAGGTGCCGGTTCCCTGGCACTATTTCTGCCACCAGGCCATATTTCCAGGAGGTGGGTTGAGGAAGCAGCAGGGTTTTCCGCCCGCAAGTGGCAGCTTTAAGAGGCTTTCTACCATCCTTAATTGCACAGCGAGCCTGCCCTCTGGCCACTTATTGGCCAATTCTGGAAAATCACAGATGAGTGACAGTTCCCCACACAGTGCAGGCTACTGACCCCCATTTGGGCATGATAGTAGGCTCCTGAAGCCCATGGGGGAAAATCCTGCTCTAAATTACAGAAATAAAACTACACATGGAAACAATCAAGCACTCAAATGTTTTTTCATAAATACAACAATTATAACCAAAAACAAAGATCAAGTTTATCTCTAGGCAGATTTAATCTGTTTTGTCAGCAACTTTGTGTATTAGCATTTTCAGAACATTAGACCATTTTTGCCTAAACTCCTAACCTTGTTCTAGAAAGTATACAACTCCCAGTGGAAGCCCTTATTTTTTTGCTGATCAATTACTTGTTCAGGCACGGTTGACACAGAATGTACAAATACACTTAGGATTTATTTTATTTCCACATTACATTGCTTTTGCAGGCAGTACAGCAAGAGATTAAAGGATTAGAGGTTCAAAGTCACAGGAAGTGGATTCCGTATTAGCTGATGTAGGGGTCAAAAATCCTCAACGTCTTTGATATCAGCATAAGTGCCAGGAACAGTCTGCTACCTGAACACAGAAAAGATCACTGGGAGAGGTTTCCTCAATTGCAGAAATTGGCCGGAAGAGGTCGGGAACCGCGACACTGGAGCAACTAAAAAGACTCAGAACACAAAGGCAGAGCCACATTAGTTTCTATTTGAGGGGCCAAAGCAAAAAACTGAATGAGAAACTACTGTGATTCAGGCCAAGACCCTAGCATGGGCCTCTTTTCTGTCCAGGAGAATCAGAGAACTCCATTAGTTATTCTTCACTTGCCTGGCTGCAGCTCCAAGATGGAGGAATGAGGCAACACCTGGCCTGGAAGCCCCAACTTTTCTGGCCAGATACTCGAAAGCACAATTACTCTGTTTTGGTTGTTTGGAGGTTCCACATCAAACAAGGTCCCCTAGGGAAACTAGCAGAGAAGGCTGGGATTTAATCTATCCAGATATCAGCCTGATTCCTGAACCTTTCACTGACTTAGTGGCAGTGTTCTGGAGACCTTATGGAAATTTGGGACAATAGTACCTGTGTACATGTCACTTATTTGGAATTCAACAGGGAACATAAGGGAAAGTGCCTCAGTAATACGGCAGAATTTATACATAAGCAACCAAGGGTCAGAAACCGGATTATAGCTGGAGCCAGGTTTGTTGTGGCTGTTTCTCTCACGTCCAACTTCTGGAAGTTCTGATCAATTATGGAATGCGGGCGTGATGACAACCCACACTCTGTGAGTAAAGGGTGTGTATCTAAAGATACACAGATTGATTCCTCAAGCTTCCGCAACAACGAGAATAGAAGCGTAATGTGGGAAGGCAGGCCCTGGTACTCTGCCTCTTCTGTGGAATTCCTGTTGCAATACTGGGTCCTCAACTGGAAAGCAGAGGCCAGCCTCTTAGACCAAACAGGCAAGGCTGAAAGTGACAGATATGGTGAGCACTGCCTGACACATACAGAGTTAATATGGGACTGAGTATAATACCATCCACACAGTGATGCGCCTTCTTACATGACCCAGGCCCAGGAATCAATATGGTGTGGAGCAGAGATGTGAAAAGACCTAACCCATTGAGATAGCTCCTAGCCTGTATCCTTTACTGAACATATGTAAATAGTTCTACTTGTTACTTACAGTAAGACTTACAGTTAACCCACTGAAGACTACGGAGGCTTCTTTAAGAGACACCGTTCTGTAACCAACACCCTCCCAACATGGCGGCAGCTGGGGATAAAAAACCCTCAACCTTGCTTAAATGCTGAAACAAGCCGAGATGTTGGAAGACTAGGAAAAAACTTCTACAAAAATTCTTACCTGAGAAATGCCCAATGGAAGCTGAAAATGCAGAGGAACTTCATCAGAAAACACTCCAGAAAAAAGGCCTGGAAGCTAAAGGCAGGGATTTTTCCTGCAGCAGAAGATTCCATTGAAATTCCCTTGGAAGTCCAGCTTCAGAGTGCATAGTCCACAGATCCTGTAAGAGTGCGCTAAATCTTTTAAAGTTCCAGGCTGCAGCCAGTGCCAAGAACCTTTTCCCTAATTCAGTGTCAAGAGGTGCCATTGAAGAAAGCCTGTCACTAAAACTTGATTCACCAGTTGGAGCCCCAACACATAGTCTCTGAATTCGTTAGATAAAAGAATTATGTATTTAAATCTCTTGAGAACTTTATGGCTGTACAACTCAGAAAATGGCGAGCATAACTTTAAATTCAAACACCTCGTTACTTGGCACAATAATCCATGGAATGAAAGAGCTTGGAACACAGCTGATCCAGGGAGCTATTGCTAAGAGTCTTCAAAAAGCATACCATCACCAATTTATGAAGCCTGCCAAAACCAGCAAACACAGGAAATACCTTTTTCTTGGAGTCGACAGAGATGTCATTTTGAAATTCTATAAGCTCCTAAAGCTGCACATGATTTAAATATTTTTGACATGGATCATAATTCAACACATCCAACTCAATTTGGACTGACCCAAGGCCCAGACCAGTCACAAAATTGGGGTCTTGAGGAAATGATTTTTAAGATATAGTATCACTTCTGGTTTAAGTAAAAAAAAATCAGAAGAAGAACAGCTGATTATGCTGCTTTACTCTATTGGCCTGATTGCAGACAACATCATTGTAAGACAGGGTATTAATGTGTCATCCGCCAAATTTAAGGAGGTTTTAAAATCCTTTGACATTTATTATAACTTGTAAACCAATAAAATACTGGAGAGTGCTAAATTCAATAAGAGAGTCCAACTGCCTATGGAACCTGTCAAGTCCTTCATAAGTGATTTCTACGGGATGGCAGAGGGTGCGAATACAGAGATTTAAATTCTGAACTCAGACAGAACAGTAGTGGATGTGACAGGCAATGTACTCTCTGACCTCCTACAAGCTAAAGGAGATCTAACCTTGGACAAGGCAGTCTAGATAGCTAGACTGTCCGAACTCTGTGAGCAACACAGGGCAATCCTAAAGGGATAAGAATAAAACATAGGGCAGAAGTCAATCCTCAGCCCAGCTTATCAGGGCACAAAGACACAGGGAAAGTCCATGCCAGGGAAAGAAATTCCTGAACCGCTCAGCAGAGCAACCTTGCCAGCGCTGTGATACGAAGGGCCTTCACAGGAGAGATCAGTGTCCTGCGAGTACAGCCCAATCCTCTCACTCTAACAGGATTGGACACTATGGAAAACTCTGCAAGTCAAAACCCCTGAAACACACAGAAAGCCGAAAAATAATTCACAAGGTC
This sequence comes from Carcharodon carcharias, assembly GCF_017639515.1. NCBI lineage: Eukaryota > Metazoa > Chordata > Chondrichthyes > Lamniformes > Lamnidae > Carcharodon > Carcharodon carcharias. Next base: position 63,913,873 of record NC_054469.1, read on the forward strand.
GCGAAAACCCAGAAGAGACATAGCCATGCTTCTTGGATGAGATCGATATTGTGATTTCTCATTCTGGAATGCAGACATCTTTGTCAATGGCCATCTAACTGATTTGAAATTAGATTTAGGTGCCAGCATGACAGTCCTGTCAGACAAGGAACCATGGCTCATGGCTCAAAGACCTCTGGCTTCCAACAACAGATACTCCACTTTATGGGGCAGGAGGAATCCAGTCACTGGCATGACACTGGAACCACTGTGGTATGGCAGAAAAAAGATCTTTGAGCTGATGTACATCATCCAGAACCAGCCTCTCTCTCCTGACCAGGTATACCTGCACAGCCTTGGATGTTAAGGCAACCACTGCTGTTAGTCAACCAGAACTACATGCGCCTGAGCACTCAAACACTAACAAGTATTCAGATCTGGACTTCAGCTCTGAACTTCCTTCTTCCTTTGCAAAGCAGGTTCGTCCATTCTCATTGCAAGTCCTAGAGAAACCCCAATGGTCAGACCAGCCTTCCGTCCATGAGATAACCATGTGCCTCCAGCGGAAGAGGTACAAGATAATGATCAGCAGTCTGAGAATCCTCATCCTCCAACTATGATGATGGTACAGATGGTCAACACAGCAACCACCGTGCACACACTGCAGCTTCCAGCCAGAATTCCATGACCACAAGGGATGCTGGAACCTGGTAGCAGTTTCCCACCATCGACAACAAAAAGCAGAGGTGAGTGTATCACTAAGCCTTCTTGCTGCAGGAATGCTCTTCCTCAGCCACAGAGGGCATCGAGATGGCACACACAGAGAAAGAAGAAAGAAGCAACATGGAGACGAGCACAATGTTCACCCACCCAGCAAGATGCGATTTAGAATAGTAGCAACCGCTGATCAACACAACAGCCGAACTGACCAAGTGCGGTTCAACACGAAGCAATGGAAGAAAAGGATGAAAGTATAGCCGAATGCCAGTCCAACACCCAAGCCAACAGGAACAAGTAGAATCAATAGAGGGCACCTCTCCTCTGATAGAGCTGCGAACAAGATATGAAAGGGTTGGAAGGTTTATAAGGCCTCCAGACCGCCTGAACCTGTAAATTCAAGGACTTGAAGGGGGAAGGGCGTGGTGTGGATGGGGTCGTGAGAATGTTGTAATAATGCTAATACAGTAATTGCAATAATATGGTAACAACAATGCAAATTCATTAGACTGATAACAATGCAAGATATGGAGTAAACTAGTGTAACTCTATATACATTGGATGAAGATTTGGAGGAGGTGTTATAAGGGTCTGACACATACAAGGTTAATGTAGGACTGAGTAGAGTACTGCCCACATGGTGATGTAAGATGACCCAGACCCAGAGGTCAGAGCAGTGTTGAGCAGAGACGTGAAGAGACCCAAGCATGGAGATAGCTCTTAGCCTGTACCCTTTACTGTAAATAGTTCTACTTGTTCATAAAGACTTACAGTTAACCTACTAAGACTATAAAGGCTTCTCTAAGAGACACCATTCTGTAACCAACATCCTCCCAACAAGCAGCAACAGTTGATCCCTCACACTTGGATTCAGGGGTGTAAAAGATTCAAGGAACTCATGAGGGGGAGAAGGGTGATTAGTGTCCTGTTTGCAGGTGCTGAATCCCACACTTTCCTAGAATTCTGCTGCATAGCACTCCTCAGACTAACATACCTTACTCTCCCTCAAGTCACCTCCTCACATTCTCATCTGAACACCCACTGACACTCACTCTCATCTCAGTACCATCCCATGCATACCCCCCCAGTCATTCTCCTCAGGCGTTCTCATTCCATCTCTCCACACAATTCATTTCTCACGCCTATAACTCTGCTTTCTCTTCCTGTAGAAGAGAGCACAGGACTCCTGAGGGGTGGGTTGTGGGGGGGGGGGGCGGAATGGAGCACCGGAGGTGGCCCTCCAGTTAAGCAATCCTGTCCTCTGCAGAAGCAGCAGTAATGGAGATTACCAGGGTGGTGGAGTGCAAGGCCATTGACGATGGTGAGACCGCCAGTCTCCTAGATACCTGATGACAGAATTAAAAATCACACCTGCCACTTGGCACACAACCATCACTAATGTTGATTTGTCACCACCAAGTGAAATCTGAACATCTGCACAATGTTGGCTCTTTACCCATCATTTCCTGCAGCTTTGAGCGTGACACAGGAGCTGGAGAGGGAGAAAGCAGAGGAGTCCTCAGGGGTCACACACTCTGAAGAAACACTGGCACAGGACATATGAATATCCTCCACCAGCTTGGTTACACACACTACAGTGAGCCTCCTAAATTGTTTGAAGTATTTGGGTGACTTTGGTGGTGCATTGCAGAATGAATCAAAATAACATGGGTTAATGTGCAGAACTGTCACTGAATGAAGCACAAGCATGCTTACTGAGGAGCTACGGCATGCCAGGCTCCTAAACTGGGATGAAGAAAAATTCCCCGCCATATATTAAAAGGTAAGTTCAACATTTGCATTTATCAGTGCAATGCAATTAAGGTTATGGACCACTTTGCTGCCTCCTTATGCTATGTGTACTGGCATATCAAGTTCTTTTTCAACTCTTAATTATGGAATATAGGAAAATACAGGATGGGAAAGGCTCTGCAGTCCTTTTACATTCACCTCCGTGTGAACCTTTCTTCTACTGGGCTTGAGCCTGTGTAGAGTTTGTGGAAATCCCAAACAGTTCACTGAAGTGGGGCTGGAGGAATGCCAACAGGTCTTCTATGACCAGCCTACAAATCCGCGAGCTTCCTAACTCCAATGTGCTACAAACTTGGGTAGTCCTATCTCTGTACCAGCAATAGTCTGTCCTATTGCAGTTATGAGGTCCTGCTCATTCAAACAGACCTCCAGGTGATTGATAACTCCTTCTCGGAAGCTTGTGAAAAAGTGAGCAAATGGGCCTTTCACTAAACATCCGGAAAGCTAAGGCTCTCTTCCAACCAATCCCCACTTCCTTCCCAACCTCCCTCCCACCACAACAGGCCCAGTGCGTCCCCCTCCCCACCCCCATCAATTAAGAGCAACAGTAAAATTCTGGAAAGTATAGATCATTTTCCATATCTTAGAAGCCTCCACTTGATGAACACAGACACAGATGACAAAATTCATCTTCACCTCCAATGTGCCGACTCAGCCATCAGCTGACTGAGAAAAACAGTATTCGAGAATCAGGATCTCAAACTTGTGACTAAGATCATGGTTTACCGGGTGGCACTGATCCCCACACTCCTAAACACTTCAGAGACTTGGGCAGCCTACAGCAGGCACCTCAAAACACTGCAAAAGTACCACAAGTGCTGCCTTCAAAAGATTCTCCAAATCCAGTGTCAAGGAAGGTGGTCCAATAGCAACATCCTCTCCCAAAGTAACTTGCCCAGCATCAAAGCACTAATTACCGACCAGGACATGTTGTTCACGTGCCTGACACCAGACACCCGACACTCTTCTAATCGGAACTCGGTTGTGGCAGGAGACTCTTAGGAGGACAGCAGAAATGTTTAGCTATGTCCTCAAGCATCCCTGAAGATGTCAAACTTTTCCTGTCAACTAATGGGAGTCCCTGGTCTGTGCCTGACCAAGATGGAGAAGTCTCATTTCGGAAGGTACCAAACACAGAGAGACTTCATCAAGAACATGCAGAGGTGAAGTCGAGGTGTCGGAGGGAGCGCTCAAACCTCCAGACAACTCAATTACCCGACCCTTCAAGCACCAACTGCCTTGCATGTGGCAGATTCTGCAGATCACTCATTCGACTTATCTGCTATTTCAGAGCCCATCGAGCCAGACAGAGTGGAAGCAAGTCATCCTTGATCCCGAGGGCCTGCCTGAGAGAAGATGAGGTCCTGCAAACTTTGGGGTTTCCGGGTTGTCTATGCTTACCAGCTATTTGCCCAGAAGCAAGTCCTGCCGAGAGGTTTGCAATGATTTGAGAGCCACCTGCTTGCAGCTGAATTTCTGCACACTCATTACCGTGGATGACAAAGCCCTGAATGTGCCCACTGATCTTTACAACCAGAGTCTGATGTGGCAAGATCTCCAAATTGTTCTTTGATGGTTTGTGAAACTCAACACACAGCTGTCGATGGTAGGAACATGACTGAGAGATTCTGCAACCACGCTCACTGTATTCATGCCCGAGGTTTCCACAGCAGGATGTTTCTTATATAAAAACAAAAAAACTGCGGATGCTGGAAATCCAAAACAAAAACAGAATTACCTGGAAAAACTCAGCAGGTCTGGCAGCATCGGCGGAGAAGGAAAGAGTTGATGTTTCGAGTCCTCATGACCCTTCAACAGAACTATGTTGCTTCTCAAGGGCAGTCTGCAGAACAGACTTTTGCTGTTGACACTGAATTGCAGACAGAACCTGCAGCTCTAATGCACCAAGTGAGCTGTTGTGGTTTATGCTTGTGATAGACCCTCTTTCACCTGTGGCCTGGTGAGGCTGAGTCACAAAAGAAAAACTCAGCAGGACTCAAAAGGATGTTGTAACCCCACACATCACCACAAAACCTTTCTTCATCTCCCTCATCATATGTTTTCTACATAAATTCACTGATGTCCTACTGAGTCTGGGCTGGTGCCTGATACAAGTGACGTAATTTAAGCAGAAAATGGAAGGGACTAAGACATTTGTGTTAAAAGCAAAGAACTGCGGATGCTAGAAATCCAAAACAGAAACAGAAATAGAGACATTTGTTTTGTTTTCCATTGTCGTGTTCCTTTCTCCACAAGCTTCAGATGCTTTCTGTGTATCATAAGTTCTGGCATGATGCAGGCAGTTTTCTTTTGATAAGAAAACAATATCCAACAATGTATGTATTATACAAAATTGCAAACACCTTGCTCATTGACAATATAAAAAAAAGTACTTTCATTTAAACAGCTCTCCCTGTACATAAGCACAAATAAAGTAAACAATCTTCCTCAGCTGCTACTAAGGGTTTCTCTTTCTAGACCAATTTAATATTCCATAAATTACTTTATTGTCTCTCTTTTGTAATTCATATCCAGGATGTGATTGAATTAATTAACAGTACTCTGAAGTAAAATTATTTAGGCAAAGACACCTGTAACCTGCTGTAAACTTAGTTTGTGGTAACAATTATTCCATAATTTAGGTAAGAAGAAAGTCCTTTCATCGTTAGTGATGTCATTGTTAATGCAGTGCCTACCAAGGCTCTAAATGGCCAGTGGAGCTAGATTAGTATCTCTAATTATTTTAACTTTAAATATACAAATACACTGTACCTGCCATGACTTTTCACATTGAAAAGATCAATGTGAAACAACAGGTACCTCAAATAAAACAGCTATCGGTTTTATTTTCATGAACATTTGTTTGTCAATGCCAGTGCTGACATGATGGCCCGAACAGCCTCCTCCTGCACTGTGACAATTCTGTGATTCCGCGATTTGCTTAGAAATATAACTCACTATTACTTTAATACGAACAGACGGTTACAAATATATCCCATTTAATTTTGCAAGCAAATATTCATTACCATATGTAACGTCATGTCAAAAGCAGACATGTGCACTAGGGATAGGCAGTGTAATTAAGCAAGTTGCTTGCAAGGGAAACAGATACAATAGCACTTAATGGTCTTTGTCCAAATTATTCACACATCTATTTTCTTTCCAGATGCCACTAACACTTTTTATACGACCAACACATTTTCTCCCATTTATTTCAGTATGTTTTTCTTTTCATCCACACTCATTTTCTGTGTTAAATTTATTTCCAAATAGGTACAAAATATCCAGATGTAAATGATTAACAAACCAGTAACTGCAAATGACTCAATGTTCAGATCATATCTTAAAAAACATAACATGCCAAACAGCAAAGCAGAAACATAAATCATCAATATGACAGAACTTAACACAAAAAAGATGTATTGCTTTATTCAGCAATACACAAAAGATCAAAGCATAGTGACAACAGCCATAAAATAAAGACTTTTTTTCTCTTTTTCCCAAGCTAATGCGAAGTTTACACAAAGTACTGAACAATCTAATACAACACTGATAGTCCTGTTGTCCAATTGCTAGGTAGCAGGGAATGTCCCAGTGGCATAATTAGCACGATTCTTGAAAGGTTATGCATGTAGCTAGCTCTGTAAATGCGTCTTTTGCGCATGCTTTAGAACTAATCAAATCTGAATCTCCACAAATCATGTATCGCAATTATATGGTCCAAGCATTCACTCATTTTTCAAGATTGAAGCTTGTTCATGGTGATCGAGTTAAAGGTTTCAATGCTAATTATACAATGGGCAGGACCAACATATAATAATATCAACTTACCGATTTCTGCTTCTGTTTAGCTATAGAAGCATTGAAGAAAAAACAAGAATAACAGAGCATGCATGTTATTGACTTTTCACAGGACACAAACAAATACAAGACTTGTTGAGTGACATACTGCTGGTTAGCACGTGCGACAGACTGCAGTTTAGGAAGTATGGTTACCTTCTTAAAGAAGGGCATTCTTTTCTCTTTAGACTGGGGAGACGTTAGACTGTTTACACTGGCTATAGGGGAGCGGTGGTTTGCTGGGGAATCATTGTCTTCTGCATCTAAGCCACTGGCATCTAAATCAAAAGCTACACAGGCAGATAGGTCCAGGGTATCAGGTAGAGGGGAAGGAAGGAAAACAGGAGTTGAATGAATGGGAATAATCAAAAAAAAATATACAGAGGAACATATAAAGTAAAATATGGCAATGTACAAACAATAAAAAAAGGAACCAAAGACAACATATCAATGTATGTCAGATATAAAACAAGAGACAAACATTGAATTGTGCCATAAATACCGAGAACTTTAAACCGGAGCTTCTGCAAAAAAAAGTAAATAAATTCTCTGCAGAAAGAACATGGCTCAGTAATCATTACAGCAGCAAAATCACTTCAATGTTCATTTGCAACCATCAAATTGAAACTCTATTGGGAGGTTTGTTAGCAGTGGCATAGTTCAAGTAAGCAATCATTTATGAGACTTTCAATGTATTTGCCCTATTTATGTAGAAACAGACAGTACAGGCTGTTCAGTGTCCAGGAGCATTTTGTTGCAGCACTTGGGTGACTGATTTTCACAAGGGTGTTTAGCAACTTACCACCTTATGAATCTCCCATTACCATCAATTCAAACAGAAAATACCGGCCTGAGACTCCTGGGGTAATACTTTATGGGGGTGATGGGGGTCTCGTCTGCCAGGTGGACAGCCAGTCAGAGCACCAAGTCGCCTCCTTTGAGAAGATCTGCTAAATTAAGTGCCACTTGGGCAATTAACAAGTCAGTGGCATACCTTTCCCAGGATCATGGACCCTGGGGGCAGGGTTCCCGCCTGCTAGCCAGAGGCTGACATCTGATCTCATTGAATGGCAGCAACTGCAGGAAGGAAGTGCCTGATGCAAGTACCCACTTGAGGTGCAGGATTGTGGATGGACCCAGGCACAGTTGAGCGATGGCAATTGTTCACAAGGCGGGGGGGACAGGGGTAGGGGGAAGCGGATTAGCAGCAAGGTTGCGGAGTGGCACTCAGCAGCACACCGCCCCTCCCCACCACTTCCTGATGATCAGGCACAGGGCGCTTTTGAAAAACAGAGCTCCAGAAGCTCGAAAGCAACCCCGACTGGTTCTCTTTTTGGGATCCCTGCATTGCGGGACCCCTACCCATCAGTGGTTGAATACCACAGATAGCAGGATGAGGCTCTTAAGTGGGCCTTAGCTGCCCTCTTAAGGGCCCCAATTGGTAGTGGGGCAGAAAGGATGTCCAAAGGCCTTAAATTGGGATAGGGATGGGAAGGTGGCGGGGTCCCCACCCACCTCATTAGATGACCTAGGGGAGGTAATTAAATTCAACATACACGCTTATAATTGAAATAATTACATTAATCTGTAAATTTATTAATTCAATTCTTTGCTTGAAATCACATGTTTTCATAGGATCAAGGTGCATTTAATTTATTTGGCTTGTTACTATGCTTTTCTGTTTCCCTTCTCTCAAGGCCTCAATTCATGTACTAAATACCCTTCCAGGAGGTACTGCCAAGCTGGATAACCATGGCTCCCCACTAGACAGGGTCTTAAGCTACGCCAGGCTTCCTGATGAGTCAGCATGCAATATGTTTAGGCAATTTCACAAGCACCAGCTCGCGCTTCCTTTGGTTGCAAAGCAGAGATGGCAGAGGCAGAAGATGGCAGCCTGCTTTACTGCTGGGACCAGCATGGACTCAGATGTTTACAGCACACAAGAAGACCACGTGACCCATCGTGTCCACGCCGGTCAAAGATCTGACTACACTAATCCCATTTGCCAGCGCTTGGCCTGTAGCCCTGGAGGTTATGTCAACAAAAGTAAATATCTAAATACTTCTTAAATGTTACAAGAGTTTCTGACTCAACCACCCTTTCAGGTGGTGAGTTCCAGACTCGGTGAAAAAGTTTCTCCTCAACTGCCCTCTTAGCCTTCTACATCTCACCTTAAATCTATGCCCCCTGGTTATTGACCCCTCTTCCTAACCACCCTATCTATGCCTCTCATAATCTTATACACCTCTATCCAGTCACCTCTCATCCTTCGCTGCTCCAAGGAAAACAACCCCAGCCTATCCAATCTTTCCTCATAGCTCCAGCCCAAGCAGCATCCTGGTAAATCTCCTCTGCACCCTCTCCAGTGCAATCACATCCTTCCTATAATGTGGTGACCAGAACTGCATACAGTACTCCAGTTGTGGCCAAATCAGCATTTAATACAATTCCAGCATAACCTCCTTGCTCTTGTATTCTATGTCTTGACTAATAAAGGCAAGTATCCCATAAGCCTTCTTAACCACCTTATCCACCTGCCCTGCTACCTTCAGAGATCTATGCATATGCACACCAAGGTCCTTCTTATCTTCAGTGCTTTCCAGGGTCCTACCATTTATAGTTTAATCCCTTGTCTTGTTAGGCCTCCCCAAGTGCATTACCTCACACTTTTCCGGGTTGAATTCCATTTGCCACTGTTCGGCCCACCTGACCAGTCCATTGATATTTTCTGCAGTTTACGGCTATCTTCCTCACTGTTTAACACCCTACCAATTTTCATGTCATCCGCAAATTTCTTAATCATACCCGTTACATTTGGGTCCAAATAATTTATGTACACCATAAACAGCAAGGGCCCCAGCACCGAGCCCTGTGGAATCCCACTGAAAAAAGACTTCCAGTCACAGAAACATCCCTCTACCATCACCCTCTGCTTCCTGCCTCTCAGCCAATTTTGGATCCAACGTGCCACTTTGCCTTGGATCCCATGGGCTCTTACTTCCTTGACCAGTCTGCTATGAGGGACCACGTAAACCACATCAAATATATTACCCTCATCAACACTCCTGGTTACCATCCCATCAGTCAAATTTGTCAAACACGACCTTCCCTTAAACTCATGCTGATTATCCCTGATTAATCCATATTTCTCCAAGTGCATATATATTCTGTCCCTCAGGTTTCTTTCTTGTAACTCCCCACCACCGAGGTTAGACTGACTGGCCTGTAATTTCCTGGTCTGTCCCTTCCTCCCTTTTTTAATAACAGGACGTTAGCAGTCTTGCAGTCCCCTGGCACCTCACCTGTGGCCAGAGAGGATTTGAAAATTACTGCCAGGGCCCCTGATATCTCTTCCCTTACCTCCCTCAACAGCCTGGGATACATCTCATCCAGGCCTGCGGATTTATCCACTTCTAAGACCACTAAAACCACTAGCACCTCCTCTCTCTCTATGTTAATTTCCTCTAATATTTCACAGTCCTCCACCCTGATGTCTATGCCTTCGTCATTCTTTTCCATTGTGAAGACCGACGCAAAGTATTCATTGATGACTGTACCCACATCTTCCGGGTCCACAGACAGATTACCTCTTTGGGTCCTTAATTGATCCTAGTTTTTTTCCTAATTATTCTCTTGCTCTTTATATATTTTTAAAAAACACTTTGGGTTTTCCTTTATTCTACCCACCAATGCTTTCTCATGCACTCTCTTAGCTTTCCTAATTTCCTTTTGAAGTTCCCATCTGCACTTTTTATACTCCTCTAAGGACTCTGCCTTATTGAGCCCTTGATATCTGCCATAAGCTTCTCTTTTTTCCTTAATCCTAACCTTCACATCCCTTGACATCCAGGGTTCTCCAGAATTGGTCCCCTTTTTCTTTACGGGAACATATTTGCCCTGTACTTTTGCAATTTCCTCCTTGAATGCCTCCCACTGCTCTGACACAGTTTTATCTGCAAGTAGCTGCTCCCAGTCCACTTGGGACAAATCATATTTCATCTTAGTAAAATTAGCCTTTCCCCGTTTAGAACTTTTATTCCCGGCTCAACCTTAGCCTTTTCCATAACTATCCTAAATCAAACTGTGTTATAGTCACTATCTCTAAAACGCTCCCCTATTGATACACCTTCCACCTGCCTGGGTTCATTTCCGAATATTAGATCCAGAACTGCCCCCTTCCTTGTTGGGCTTTCTATGTACTGGCTAAAAAAGTTCTCCTGGATGCAACTTAAGAATTTTGCTCCCTCCCCAACTTGCATGCTTGAAGCCCAACGCAAACTGGAGGAACAACACCTCATCTTCCGTCAAGGCACTTTACAGCCTTCCCGTCTGAATATTGAATTCAACAACTTTAGGTCTTGAGCTCCCTCCTCCATCCCCACCCCCTTTCTGTTTCCCCCTTCCTTTTGTTTTTTTTTCCCAATAAATTATATAGATTTTTCTTTTCCCACCTATTTCCATTATTTTTAAATATTTTTAAATCTTTTATGCTCTCCCCACCCCCACTAGAGCTATACCTTGAGTGCCCTACCATCCATTCTTAATTAGCACATTCGTTTACATAATATCACCAACTTTAACACCTATGTGTTCTTTTGTTCTATTGTTGGTGACATCTTTTGATGATCTGCTTCTATCACTGCTTGTTTGTCCCTACAACCACACCAACCCCCTCCACTTCTCTCTCTCTGCCCCCCCACCCCCCCCCTAACACACACACACCTTAAATCAGCTTATATTTCAACTCTTTCTTGGACTCGAACTCAAGTTCTGTCGAAGGGTCATGAGGACTCGAAACGTCAACTTTTATCTTCTCCGCCGATGCTGCCAGACCTGCTGAGTTTTTCCAGGTAATTCTGTTTTTGTTTTGGATTTCCAGCATCCGCAGTTTTTTTGTTTTTACCCCTCTCTATCTCGTCTGAATACCCTACAACCAGGAATGTTGAGCTGCTAATTCTGCCCTTCTTTTAGCCAAGTCTCGGTCATAGCTATGATATCATATTTCCACGTGCCTATCTGTGCCCTCAGCTCATCTGTCTTATTCCTCCGGCTCCTTGCATTAAAATATATTCCATTTAGCCTTGCTAAACTCACTTCTTTCTTATCTAGCCTATGCTTCCTCTGCCTTCCAGACTCAGTGTTTTAACTTCTAATTCCATCTCAGCTTCTCTCCCCTCTGAACTACTTTTCAGGGTCCCATCCCCCTGCCAATTTAGTTTAAATCCACCCCAACAGCATTAGAAAAACTCCCCGCAAGGATGTTGGTCCCATTCCTGTTCAGATGTAACCCATCTTGTACTGGTTCCACCTCCCCCAGAAATGGTCCCAATGCTCCAGAAATCTAAAGCCCTCCCTACTGCACCATTTCTCCAGCCACGCATTCATTTGCCCTTCTGCCCCTATAGTCACTACTGTATGGCACTAGGACTAATCTGGAGATTACTAATTTTGAAGTCCTGCTTTTCAATATCCTACCTAACTCCCTAAAGTCTGCTTGCAGAACCTCATTTCTCTTTCCTCCTATGTCACTGGTCCCAACGTGGACCATGACCTCTGGATGTTCACCCTCCCCCTTCAGAACGCCCTGCAGCCATTCCGTGACATCCTTGACCCTGGCACCCAGGAGGCAGCATACATCCTGGAGTCATGTCTACAGCTGCAGAAGAGCCTGTCTATTCTCCTACCACTATTGCCCTTCCACGCTTCTTCCTCCCCTCCCCCAAGCAGTTGGACAGTGCCATGGCCTTGGGTCTGGTTGGACTCCACAGAGGAACCATCACGCTCACTGTTTTCCAAGGTTTGCGAGTGAGATGCACTCGGGGGATTCCCTCACTACCTGCCTGGTCCCCTTCTTCTGTCTGGGCAGTCACCCATTCCCTCTCTGCTTGCACCTCCTTAAGATGCGGGTGACCACATCCTAAAATGTGCTATCCACAAACCTCTCAGCCTTGTGAATGCACCGTAGTGCCCCCAGCTGCCGTTCAAGCTCCAAAACCAGGAGCTCGTGTCGCTCCAGTCTGAGGCATCTCCTGCAAACATCTGGTTGTCCAGACCGTCAGGAGCATCTTGGGTTTCCCACATGGCGCAAGATATGCAAATAATGGGACAGAGCTCCCCAGACATATCTTAACTAAATAGAATATGGACCCTTGCTTTTATTTTACCCTTATTCCTACCCGAGTCTCGCTGTTTTAAACTCTCTCCCCAGAAGTCTCCCTGTTTTAATCTCTCTCTCCCCTAAAGTCTCACTGTTTTAACCTCTTGCCCCTGAAGTTGTGCTGTTTTAACCTCTCTCTCCTCCGAAGTATGCCATGAGGGAAAAAAAACAAAGGACAAGATAAATCAAAACAAGGGGAAGGAATATTCAGGTCAATAGGCCATGATTGGAAAAAGTCCAATCGGTTTGAAATTATTCTTTGTAATTAAATGTAAGGAAAATTATTATAAAGTAATGGGAGGAGTTTAAGGAGAAGCTACAGAAAATTTGTCCTCATTCTGTTCCAATGCCACCTGCTCACACCCAGCTGAAGAGCTAGTTCTTATTACCACATGCAATTGCAATTTAATCTTCAAGAAATAATGTCATGCCAAGCACTTGTATATCAGTGCATCCAATTTCCAAAGCCTTCCTTACAACGCACGGCTCACATTTCCGCTTCAAACCCACACAAATAATACAGTAATACTGCACCTAGCAATGCTCTAATCAATATAGGGCTCTCCATATTTTATAGGGATACCAATCATACTACAGATATAATTCATATTTAAACCTGTAGACCCAATGTCAATCCTGTAAAATATTTTGATCCTACAGAGATTAAGGGGCTAATTTTAACATGCTCAAAACCCATTCACTTACACAGAGTTAAAATCAGACCCTAAAAATCACTGCATTTCAAAGTAATTTCCAATGCCCAATACAACTAAATGTTAGAAAGTGAATACTTCTTGTTATCCTGAGCAACAGGGGCTTCAGAATTCTATAGCCACTTTCATCATTTGCTATTTGTCATAGACGGACCACTTTCTTCCACCAACATCTCAGCTCTGCCTTGGTTTGCTCCAATTTGCATGTATTATGGATGAAAGAGAATTCATTGAAATTAATTTTTTTAAAGTATGATCCATAAAAAAAGCTCTGAACTGCCCATGCTTTTACTTTCCCGGTTTCCTAATAGCTTTTCAATATACTCTATCTATTTTGGAATAAGGTTCCTTTTCATCATCAGCTCTTGTCTTTACGTTTCTGCAAGGAGCTAAACTAAAATGGAAAGAGCTGAGTTGAATATCTGGTTAAGAATAATACTGAAGATTTAAAGATGCTTAAATACACTATGGTCCCTATGTGTTCTGTCCATGGCAACTTCAACCGTTGAAACACATTGGGCAGGGTTGAATAATATGGGTAAGGTTGAACAATATAGACTATTATATTTATATTTTCCAACTTGGTTTCGTTGGAATTTGTTCCTGCATGCCCCTCAGGGGAATCAACGAATGGGGAAGTGCAGCAGTGCAAATGGCACATGCTTTATTGCAGGAAAAAGGAGGAGCTTTTCTCCTCCCATAATTTTGAACATTCTCATAGACACTATGACTTCTTGTCACATGGCAAGTGTTTCTACTGTCAAATAGTGCTCAGAGGTTACGCAACAACTTTGTGTCATTTTATTGTAGGAACAGCTTCGTAAATGAGTGATGGAGCCATGCAGGGCACGGTAATGCCAACTTGTTGAAACCATTGTTGAATTCCCGCTGGTAAAAGGATCGAAAACAAGAAGGCACAAATTTAAAGCAATTTGCAAAAGAAGCAAATGTGATGTGAGGAAAAACTTTTCTTGAGTCTGGAATGCACTGCCTGGAAGTGTAAGGGTGGAGGCAGGTTCAATTGAAGCATTCAAGAGGGCATTAGATGATTGCTTGAATAGACACAAGGTGCAAGGGTATGGGGAAAAAACATGAGAATGGCACTAAGTCATAAAGCTCATTCGGAGAGCTGGTGCAGACACGATGGGCTGGATGGGCTCCTTCTGCATAGATACTACCCTTAGTCAATAGTAAAATATGTTGGGGTTGGGGAAGTGGTGGGGCTTGGAGAGAGAGAGCTGTGGAGAAAAAGAGAGAGGAACAGTGGAGAGTTATGGCCACCACTGTTGCTGTATAAAGACAGCTGGTTTAGTTACAAATGGATTTCTGTAGATTCTAGAAATCAGCATATTTATGGATTTTAGAATGATTTGCTTCTCAACCTTTCATTTGTATTTAAGGCTTACTTCCAACATTTTAAAATTTGAACATTCTAAAATTGCATAAGTTCTAAATACAGGAATAGGAAGGATGCACGGTTAGTTGGCTAGTCTCCAAGGAGTTGATTGTCATCTCGAACTGGACAAGGTCACTGAATTTTAGCTGCCATTGTCATTTTTAATAAATCTCTGAACAGTATTACAAGCCAAAGCTTGTCTTCACTTCCAGGAGATCTGTGAACCACTACGCGCTGGAGTTAATGCTCAGGGATCACTGATATTCAAAGTGGATGAAGAAGTGAAATGAATGCAATAAATGAAGAGCAGAACAGATGTGGAAGGAAAACAATATTGGTCAAAACAAGAAGGAAACTACTGTAATAACTATACACTTTGCAGATTGATTCAGGATATGATTAACAGATGGGCCACAAAAAATGTACAAAATCCTGATCAATTTAATAGTGACACATGATGGAAACATCACCCAGGTTGCTCTCAGCAGTGTCATTTTGTTCTGCATTTCAGTCTGTTAATCACTCGCAGATAAAAGACATTATAAAATCATCATTCACAATCATAAATTTTAACCTGCTTGGCATCACAATCTTTAATTTTTACATGAAAATAATAAGCTCCTGAAAATTAATTTTGATAGTAAAAGGTCTAGAGTTAATAACATGCGGCCTTGGTAAAAATGTATGGTAGCTTCACTTTAAGGTTCATAGGGAAATTGAGGGCTTTCATGTTGAGGGGTTTACATGAGGCAGGATGGATCGACTATAATTAAGTGATCACATTTCAGATCTTCAAACATAACTGATTTCTCTTCTTCCCATCAACATCAGTAAATCAAAATACAGATTCAATTGTCCTGCCTAGAAATAAATCTTGTGTAGCTTTGTAGAAAAATAGCCTAGAACAACATAAAGGAAGGGTTAGCCACACTACCCAACTGTGATATTGCCCTAAGGAAGGCTACATAGCAGTTTTCAATCCCATTCTCTGCCAACATCCATTCTGACACATGCATTCACAGGGAGATATATATTCAAGCAGGAGGCATTGGACAGCTAGAACCCTAGCCCTGGATGTGCCAAAGCTAATGGGAGAGTATTGGAATACAGTTTGGTGAAAGGCCAAGGATTAGAAGTTGTCTTGCAGGAATGTCTGTTTTTCTAAAGATGTTTTTGATTTAAATACTAGTCACCGGCATGAAGATAAAATATTCTCATTCCATTTACACATAGATTGCTAACAGAACAATGTTCAGATCCAACTCAAACAACATCCAATCAGTAAACTAATAATGATTATCTCATATATATATTTCAGGAGCTAAAGAATTTGTTAACCTACTTACCAGAAGAGGGAGGAGTAGATCGCCTGGAACTAGGTGCCACATCACCTAAACTGGAAGATGAATTTCCACCCGATTTACTAGAAAAGAAAGATACAAATCAAACCTAATAATAATAATATGTGGTAATGATGCAGAGCTAGATAGATTTTTGATTAACAAGGGGTTGAAAGGTTATCGGGGGTAGGCAGGTTGAGGCTATGTTCAGATCAGCAATTATCTTATCGAATGGCAGAGCAGGCTTGAGGGGCTGAATGGCCTACTCCTGCTCCTAATTCGTATGTAACTACATAAGTGAATTTGTTCAACAGCAAAAATAACCGATATCCATGATTCCATTCATCAAAGAAGTTTCTTGCCCATTTCTCAGCCCATCTGCCTATTGATCCAGATCTCCTGAACATTGTTTGTCACCCTTATCTTTACTGCCATCACTACACTTTATATTACAACAAATACCCTCTTCTAAATCAATTCTGAATGATGTGAGCAGTAGGGGACTCAGAAAGGGAAGGTCCATAAAAGATTTGCAAGGATGGTACGAGAACCGAGAGATTATATCTATCAGGAAAGATTGAGCAAACTGGTGCTCATTTGTCTAGAACAAGACTGAGGGGGGACCCGTTACAGACTTTTAAGAGTTTGATATAGAGATGTTTCCACTTGTGGAGGAAACGAGAACAAGGGGCCATAAATACATGATAGTCATTAATAAATCCAATAAGGAATCCAGGAGAACTCCTTTACCCAGAGAGTGGTTAAAATGTGGATGTCGCTACTGCAAAGAATGGTTGAGGCAAAAAGCACAGATATCTTTAACAGGAAACTAGATAAGCACATGAGGGAGAAAGAACAGAAGGATATGTTGACATGGGTTAGATGGAAAAGGAGGAGGAGGAGGTTCATATAAAGCATAAACACTGGCATAGACTTGTTGGGCTGAGTCCATTTTGTAAATACTAAGTAATATTAAGCAAGTTGTGAAATTTTTTCTGCCATTTTGCATGCCTAGTTGGGCAGATTTCCCAGCTGCCATCCACACTTGCTAGGCTTATTCCAATTCAATTTAGCACCTCCTTTAGCCAGTATCACCACCATCAACACCCCTACGACCTTTTGTTTATGACATCTTTTGCAATCTCTCCTTTGCCTCCACCTATCACTGGACTTCTATCCAGCTTCACCTGTCCCACCCCCTTTATACAGTCATACGGACTCGAAACGTTAAATCTGTCTTTCTTTCCGCAGATGCTGTCAGACCTGCTGAGTTTTTCCCGCAATTTTTGTTTTTGTTTCAACCTGTACACATCCATTTTAATCAATGTTCCTGATTGCAACTACAGATGCTCCAGTTTGTGGGATCGTTCACGTAGTTTAAGCAATGACAAATTTCCTGATGGTGAACTATCAACTGTGTCATAATTATTCTCATCATCGAGCTGAATTATGTAAGGACATTATTTAATTTACTAACTAAGCAGGTAAACGTGTGTGTTGACCTGTCTAATTTTAGATTAGCTGCTAGTCCTGACACAATACAGTAGCACATCCAGAATGATGACTGGAGCACTGAACATTGCAGTATTAGATGTATGAGTTCTAAGAAAAAAGTGGAGAAACATGGTCTCTTCCTCCTTGAAAGGAGGCATCCAAGCAGTCATCTTAAAGAGGCATAGAAGACAGTATACAGAATAGAACAGGAAAATTTGAAAAATACTTTAATTTAAATCACAAGTGTTGGGACAAAGGGACATAGGTGCAAACTAGCAAATGTGAAATTTGGACTGATATCAGGAAGATCTTCATCAAAGTAATCATTACATAGAATGGAGTTCTGAAAGGAATGGTAGAAACAAAAGTCCTGAAAAAGTGCAAGAACTAAGATTCTCTATTGTCATTTTGGTGAATGAACCAAGTTGGGCCGAATGCCCTTCATCAACCATAATTATTCTGTGATCTTGTGATAAGCCAACATTTATTTGTCTATCCCGAGTTGCCCTTGAGAAGGTGGCAGTGAGCTGCCTTCTTGAACTGCTGCCATCCATGTGCTCTAGGTACTGTCTAAGGAGCTTTGGTGAATTCCTGCAGTGCATCTAGTAAATGGTACACACTGCTGTTCCTGTGCATTGGTGATGGAGGGAGTGAATGTTTGTGGATGTGATGCCAATCAAGCTGGCTGCTTTGTACTGGATGATGTCCAACTTCCTGAGAGTTGTGGGAGCTGCACTCATCTAGGCAAGTGAGGATAGAGTGTTCAGGATAAGATTGTTTCCCTTGGTGGAGAATTCTAGAACCAGAGGACATAGATTCAAGATAAGTGGCAGAAGGTGTAGAGGGGACATGAGGAAGAACTTTTTTACGCAGAGGTTAGTGGGTGTCTGGAATTCGCTGCCCAAGTTGGTGGTAGAGGCAGAAACTCTAAACTCTTTTAAAAAGTACCTGGATCTGCCCCTTAAGTGCTGTAAGCTGCAGGGCTATGGGCCAGGTCCAGGAAGGTGGGATTAGAAAGGGCACCTGGGTGTGCTCGGGCTGGCATGGACAAGATGGGCCGAATGGCCTCGTTCTGTGCTGTAACTTTTCCATGGTTCTATGGTGAGTTACTCTTCGCACAATTCCTACCCTCTGACCTGCTCTTGTAGCCACAGTATTTATATGGCTAGTCCAGTTCAGTTTCTGATCAAAGGTAACCCCCAGGATATTGATAGTCAGGGATTCAGTGATGGCAATACCATTGAATGTCAAGGGCAATGGTTAGATTCTCTTTTGTTGGAGATGGTCAGTGCCTGGTACTTGTGCAGCGTGAATGTTACTTGCCATTTGTCAGCCCAAGCCTGGATATTGTCCAAGTCTTGCTGCATTTGGGTGCCGACTGCTTCAGCAACTGAAGAGTCGCGAATGGTGCTGAACATTGTGCAATCATCAGCAAACATCCCCAGTTCTGACGTTGTAATGGAAGGAAGGTCATTGACGAAGCAGCTGAAGATGGTTGGGCCGAATACACTACCCTGCAGAACTCCTGCAGGGATGTCCTGGAACTGAGATGATTGACATCCAACAACCACAAGCACCTTCTTTTCTGCTCGGTATGACTTCAACCACTGGAGCTTTCTCCCCCTGATTCCCATGGAGTCCAGTTTTGCTCCTTGATGACACACTTGGTCAAATGCGGCCTTGATGTCAATGGCAGTCACTCTCACCTCACCTTGAGAGTTCAGCTCTTTTGTCCATGTTTTAACCAAGGCTGTAATGAGGTCAGGAGCTGAGTGGCCCTGGCGAAACCCAAACTGGGCA
The DNA here is from genome assembly GCF_017639515.1 of Carcharodon carcharias. Lineage (NCBI taxonomy): Eukaryota > Metazoa > Chordata > Chondrichthyes > Lamniformes > Lamnidae > Carcharodon > Carcharodon carcharias. The sequence continues at coordinate 63,933,121 of NC_054469.1, forward strand.
TCAGTGAGCAGGTTATTGCTAAGCAAGAGCCGCTTGATAGCACTGTTGATGACCCCTTCCATTACTTTACTGATGATCGAGAGTAGACTGATGGGGTGGTAATTGGCTGGATTGGATTTGTCCTCCTTTTTGTAACAGGACATATCTGGGCAATTTTCCACATAGTTGGGTAGATGCCAGTGTTGTAGCTGTACTGGAACAGCTTAGCTAGAGGCACGGCAAATTCTGGAGCACAAGTCTTCAGCACAATTGCCAGAATACTGTCAGGCCTCATAGTCTTTGCACTATCCAGTGCCTTCAGCCGTGTCTTGATATCACGTAGAGTGAATCAAATTGGCTGAAAACTGGCACCTGTGACATTGGGGACCTCTGGAGGAGGCAGAGATGGATCATCCACTCTGCACTTCTGGCTGAAGATTGTAGCAACTCTTTCAGCCTTATCTTTTGCACTGATGTGCTGGGCTCCTCTATCATTGACGATGGGGTTATTTGTGGAGCCTCCTCCTCCAATGAGTTATTTAATTGTCCACCACCATTCACTACTGGATGTGGCAGGACCGCAGATCTTAGATCTGATCCATTGGTTGTGGGATCGCTTAGCTCTGTATCATTTGCTGCTTAGGCTGTTTGGCACACCAGTACTCCTGTGTTGTAGCTTCATCAGGCTGACATCTCATTTTGCTTAGTGCTACTCCTGGCATGCCCTCCTGCACTCTTCATTGAACCAGGGTTGTGTCCGAGTACAATTGTGCTGCTGCTGATGGCCCACATGCTCATGGGTGCCCAGTATTGAGTTGCTAGATCTGTTCGAAATCTATGCCATTTAGCACAGTGATAGTGCCACACAACCCGATGGAGGATATCCTCAATGTGAAAGCAGGACTTCGTCTCCACAACGCCTGTGCAGTGATCACTCCTACCGATACTGTCCTGGACAGATGCATCTGAGGCAGGCATGTTTGTGAGGATGAGGGTCAAGTGTGTTTTTCTCTCTTGTTGGTTCTCTCACCACCTGCCGCAGACCCAGTCTAGCAGCTATGTCCTTTAGGACTTGATCAGCAGTGGTGCTACCGAGCCACTCTTGGTGATGGACATTGAAGTACCCCACACAGAGAACATTCTGTGCCCTTGCCACCCTCAGTGCTTCCTCCACGTGATTTTCAACATGGAGGAGCACTGATTCATCAGCTGAGGGGGTGTGGGTGGTATGTGGTAATCAACAGGAGGTTTCCTTGCCCATGTTTGACCTGATGTCCTGAGTCGTCATGGGGTCCAGATTCGACGTTGAGGACTTCCAGGACAGCTCCCTCCCAACTGTATGTGTCGCCACCTCTGCTGCACCTGTCCTGTCAGTGGGAGAGGACATACCCAGGGAAGGTGATGGTGGTGCCTGGGACATTATCTGAAAGTTATGACTCCATGGGCAGAGTTTTATGCCTGTCCGGCGGGTGGAGCAGGAGAGAGCGGGCGTGGACCCGATTGCTGCCCGCAATCTGGTACGTGCTGCCATTTTACGCGGGGGGGGGGGGGGGAGGGAATAAAGGCTCACCCAGTGTGAATTGTGGCTTCCGAGGACAGCGGGACTGGGCAGGCGGGCAGCGGCGGGATGAGAGTCTGGCTGCCCTCCTCGAGGATGTGGCAGCATGGTGGGAGGTGCTTGTACCCCAGGGTGGGAGGAGGAAGCCCCCAGCATCACACCATCTCTGTCAGGTAGGCACCAGCGCAGATACTGGCACCTCGGTGGGACTTAGAACATCGGCTAGTGTCCCACGGCATAGCGGTGAGGGCACTTCACAGTCGTTGGAGGAGCTGGCAGAGACAGAGCGTGCCCATGGCGCCAGCAGTCAGAGGACTGCAGGGGACCAGTCACATGAACAGTCGGTGCCTGATGTTGTGCCTCTGGAGTCACCCGCGACACAGCAAATGCAGGAAATGCGGCCGACTGTGTGGGAGCACCTGGTGGAGATACATGAAGCTATGCTTGGCTTGGTGTCCGTAGTGGAGGCGTCTACGTGGACTATCGCTGAAGCAATGAGCTTCGTGGCCGAGCGCCATGCATCCTCCATGGAGAGAGTAACGACTCTCATGGAGAGGCAGCTCCATTCCTGGGGATCAGCTCGGGCCAGCACACCCTCACATCGGCATTGACCTCAGCTGGTCAGTGCCAATATGGGAGATGGTCTGGGCACCAAGTTTCCCAGCTTGGTGCCCATCCATCCATGGTGAGCAGGGATTTCTGAAGCAACCTCATGTTGGCGCAGCAGCTGCCTGTCGTCTCTGCAGGCTCTTCTCAGGGCACTCCGGATGAGGGTGGCAGCTCCTCTGCCAGTGACCATTGTATCTGGTGAGGCTGCAACTACTGGGGAGATGCCAGCTGTGGAACTGGCAGTACCCTCCCAGGTGGGACCAGCACAGGCTCCACGGGTCAAAGGACGACCGCCAAGGTCATCGAGACCAACAGGAGAGCAGAGTGAGAAGGCTGTCTCAGATGCCACTCCCAGCAAGGAGTCAGTACCGAGGTGCAGCACCCAAAAACGTAAATATGAGGCATCTTAGGCATACCATGGGTTTATCATTGGGCCACAATGAGGCCTTTATGAGTTAGTGAGATTTTGAACACCTTTGTGAGTTTGTTTCATAGAAACATAGAAAATAGGAACAGAAGTAGGCCATTTGGCCCTTCGAGTTTGCTCCGCCATTCACTATGATCATGGCTGATCATACAACTCAATAGCCTACTCCCGCTTTCTCCCTATATCCTTTGATCTCTTTCACCCCAAGAGTTATATCTAACTCCTTCTTGAAAACATACAATGATTTGGCCTCAACTACTTTGTGGTAGCGAATTCCACAGGCTCACCACTCTCTGGGTGAAGAAATTTCTCCTCAATTCAGTCCTAAATGGTCTACCCCGTATCCTCAGACTGTGACCCCTGGTTCTGGATTCCCCCACAATCGGGAATATCCTTCCTGTATCTACCCTGTCTAGCCCTGTTAGAATTTTATAAGTTTCTATGAGATCCCTCCTCATTCTTCTGAACTCCAGCAAATATAATCCTAACCCTCTCAATCTCTCCTCATATGTCAGTCCCACCACCCCAGGAATCAGTCTGGTAAACCTTCGCTGCACTCCCTCTATAGCAAGACCATCCTTCCTCAGATTAGGGGACCAAAACTGCACTCAATATTCCAGGTGTGGTCTCACCAAATCCCTGAATAATTGCAACAAGACATCCCTGCTTTTGTACTCGAATCCTCTCACTATGAAGGCCAACATACCAGCTGCTTTATTTACTGCCTGCTGCACCTGTATACTTACCTTCAGCAACTGGTGTATGAGGGCACCCAGGTCTCATTGCACATTCTCTGCTCTCAATTTATAGCCATTCAGATAATAATTCAGGAAATCCTGTTTTTGCTACCAAAGTGGATAACCTCACATTTATCCACATTATACTGCATCTGCCATGCACTTGCCCACTTACTCAGCTTGTCCAAATCACACTGAAGCATCTCTGCATCCTCCTCACAGCTCACCCTCCCACCCAGCTTTGTGTCATCATCAAATTTGGAGATATTACATTTAGCTCCCTCATCTAAATCATTTATATATATTGCGAATAGCTGGAGTCCCAGCACCGATCTCTGTGGCACCCCACTAGTTGTTGCCTGCCATTCGGAAAAAGCCCTGTTTATTCCGACTCTTTGTTTTCTGTCTGCCATCCATCTCAATACACTACCCCCAATCCCATGCGCTTTAATTTTACATGCTAATCTCTTATGTGAGACTTTGTCGAAAGCCTTCTGAAAGTCCAAATAAACCACATCCACTGGCTTCCCCTCATCAACTCTACTAGTTACGTCCTCGGAAATTCCCAGTAGATTTGTCAAGTATGATATCCCTTTCATAAATCCATACCGACTCTGTCCAATTCTGCCACTGTTTTCCAAGTGTTAGGCTATTAAATCTTTTATAATGGACTTTAGAGTTTTCCCCACTTCTGACGTCAGGCTGACTGGTCTATAATTCCTTGTTTTCTTTCTACCTCTCTTTTCAAATAGTTGGGTTACATTAGCTACCCTCCAATCTGTAGGAACTGTTCCAGAGTCTATAGAATCTCAGAAGATGACCACCAATGCATCCACTATTTCTAGGGCACTTCCTTAAGTACTCTGGGATGTAGATTATCAGGCCCTGCGGATTTATCGGCCTTCAATCCCATCAATTTCCCCAACACCATTTCCCTACAAATACTGATTTCTTTCAGTTCCTCCCTCTCCCTAAACCCTGAGTTCCCCGACATTTCTGGTATTCTATTTGTGTCCTCCTTTGTGAAGGCAGAACCAAAGTATGTATTTAGTTTAGCCACCTTTCCTATCTTACTTTTGTTTCCCTTTATAAATTCCCGTTTGTGACTGTAAGGGACCAACATTTGTCTTCACCAATCTTTTTCCCTTCACATATCTATAGGAACTTTTACAGTCAGTTTTTAATATTCCCTGCAAGCTTACTCTCGTACTTTATTTTCCCCTTCTTAATCAATTCCTTAGTCCTCCTTTGCTGAATTCTAAAGTGCTCCCAATCCTCAGGTCTGTTGTTTTTTCTGGCCAATTTGTATGCCTCTTCCTTGGATCTAATACTATCTCTAATTTCTCTTGTAAGCCATGGTTTGGCCACCTTCCCTACTTTAGTTTTGTGCCAGAAAAGAATAAACAATTGTTGCAGTTCACCCATGTGTTCCTTGAATATTTGCCATTGCCTATCCACCATCATCCCTTTAAGTAACGTTTCCCAATCCATCATAGCCAACTGGCACCTCATATCATCGTAGTTTCCTTTATTAAGATTCAGGACCCTAGTCACAGGATCAACTATGTCACTCTCCATCTTGATGAAGAATTCTATCATATTATGGTCGCTTATCCCCAAGAGGCCTCGCACAACTGGATTGCCAATTATTCCTTTCTCATTACATAATACCCAGTCTAGGATGGCCTGTTCTCTAGTTGATTCCTTAACGTATTAGTCCAGGAAAGCATCCCATATACACTCCAGGAATTCCTCCTCTACAGTATTGTCACTAATTTGATTTGCCCGATCGATAAAGTCACCCAATTACAGAAGATCCTTTATTGCATGTGTTTCATTAAGTTTCTTTGATTGTAATATAAAATTCAGACATGTCACCATGGCTGAGGGTGCTTCTTTTCTTCTGCAGGTGGATGGTTTCCAAAAATGTTATGAATGCTTTGTGAGACATTCAGCTTTGTTAACAAGGACCTTAGTTAATGTTCCTAGCCAGGCAGATTTTGCACTTAGGTATCGAGTAAGGCGTGTACAGCCCAGGCTTGTCCTGGAGGTCCATATGTGGTGTGCTAGCTGAAGGTTCATTGGATTAAAGCCTCCCGGGTGTCCCTGCCTCCCTGGAGTATGCCTGGGTCAGCATCTACCCCTCAGCATTTGCCTGTGCGTGCTCATCCTTGGACTCACTGCTGGACTCATCGTGTGCAGCCACAGCCACTGCGTCTACACATTCATTGTCCATAGTGTCCCCCCTTTCCAGAGCAAGGTTATGGAGGGCACAATTTGGTGGGGGGTGGGGGGAGAAGAGAAGACTGAAGTGTACCCCCTGAGCAGTCCAGGCATTGGAAGCGCATCTTGAGAAGACCAATGGCTCTCTTCACCACAGCCCTTGTGGAGACGTGGCTCCTATTGTACCGCTACTCAGCTTCTGTTCTTGGATGGCAGAGTGACGTCATGAGCCACTTTGAGGGGATAGCCCTTGTCACCCAGCAGCCATCCATCCAGCCGAGCCAGAGCACTGAGAAGCCCCAGCACCTGGGAGTGTCTGAGGATGTAGGCGTCGTGGGAGCTGCCTGGGTACCTTGCACAGACTTGTAGAATCAGCATCCTGTAATCACACACTATCTGCACGTTCGTGGAGTGGAAGCCCTTCCTGTTGACGAAGGCACCGGGCTCACCTCCTGGCGACGTGTGTACAGTCTATTGCACCCTGGACGCGGGGGAAGCCAGCAATTGCTGCAAAGCCTCTGGCTCGCTGTATCTGACTTGCCTGGTTACAGCGCAAGTGGATGAAGGCCAATGCCCGTCTGAACAGAGCGACTGTAACCTGCTTGACACAAGTGTGCACAGCTGATTGGGGGACACCACAAAGATCACCCACCTGCTCCTGGAAGGAGCCAGGGGCATAGAACTTGAGGGCAGCTGTGATCTTTAGAATCGCTGGCATGGGGTGTCCCACCCACACAGTTCGCGGAGATTTCAGGAACCAATCATCTGACAGATATAGCTGACTGTCTCCCTTGTGAGATGGAGCCTCCTTCAGCACTGCACCTCAGACATATTGAAGTAGCTGCTTCGCTGCCTGTATACCCTGGCAGCAGGATAGTGGAGTCTTCTGTGGCCCCTTCCGCCTTGGGCTATCTCTTGGCCCTGCACCCTTGTGCCTGTGCCTGACCTCCCAAAGATGGCTCCCCTGAGGCTGAATGTGCACTCCTGGCCTCCTCCAGGCCTGCTCCCCCTTCTAGCCCTCTCTTCCACCTCAGAGGAGGTGCCTCCAGTGGAGAGTTCAGCTCCCATTCACAGGCTTCCTGACACATGCAGGCCCAAAAAAGATTGGAGAGTGCTGACCTGAGGGTTGAGAGTCCTGTCCAAGCAGCTGGTTTGCGTTTTGAAGTATTGCAGATCACACAGGCAATTATCAGTAATTTTGAAAAATCAATATTTGACAGAGCACACTTGCAACCCCAGTGAGCCCTCTTATCCCGCCCATGGATGAGGTTTATACAAACGTCTCCTACTCGCCTGCCCGTTGAGGTCTGATACAACTGAGTGGCTTGCTAGGCCATTTCAGAGTCAACTACATTGTGGTGGATCTGGAGTCGCATGTAGGCCAGGTGAGCACAACAGGTTTCCTTCCCTAAAGGACATTAGTGAATCAGATGGGTTTTTACAACAATTGACAATGGTTTCATGGTCATAAGACTTTTAATTCCAGATTTTTATTGAATTCAAATTCCACCATCTGCCATGGCGGGATTTGAATCCAGGTCCCCAGAGCATTACTCTGGGTCTCTGGGTCACCAGTCCAGTGGCAATACCATTACGCCATTGCCTCCCCTATAAGCAAACATCAATTAACTAATTTGCAATAATATCGTGCACAGTTGATTGCGTTCTTTTGACTTTTCCATGGTAACTTTTGTTTGGCCTTGCGTTAGGAACTTGGAACTGTTTTTTGCCATTTCCCCAAGTTGTTGAATGCAGCGGATCAAACCAAGTAGCACAAGTTCCAAAATGCACCAATGGTCCAGATTTTGCTGAAATGTGAGTCCCACATGCCTTTATCAATGTGCAAAATTTGGCCTAAAGCTTGCAGCAAGGAGATACCCCATCAAATGCAAATCACCACAAGTAATTGGCCAATTTGTGCCATTTGTCCGTTAGCTTCATAAAAATAACATCTCCATTTAACCTCACCATGATTTGCAAAAAGTTGCTGTAGTTGCACATCAATTCCCCATCAAGCTAGCAACAGAAAATTAGTCTAATTGCTAACAGCCTATGTACCCTTTTAACATGATAAGTGCCAATGATTGCCAATCAACCTCCCTGGCACAGAAGTGAACAATTATAACAGCAGAATCTTATTCTTTCAGGTCGCAAATTATTTTAGATGATTTTTAAGTAGTGCATTTTTCTCCACTTTTCCTCCTTGTTCTCATAATCCAGTATTTTTCTCTTTCCTCTTTGTTGTCTTTGTCCTCTATGTTGTATTCACCCGCTCTAATTCACCATTCTTTTCAGTCCTTCCACTGTTTACTTCTCAATTCTTAAATCTCGCTCATCTCTGTCTCCATCGCTATAACCTCTTCCTCCAGCACCACAATCCTCCCATATCTTGACACTCCTCCAAATCTGCCCTCTTGCACCTCCCTGATTTTCATCGTTCCACCACTATGACAGGTGGCCAAAACCTTGGTAAAAGAGGGAGGTTTGCAAGGAGCAACTGAAAGGTGGAAAGAAAGGTAGAGAGGTGAGAGAGATGGAATTCCAGAGCTTGAGACCTAGACAGGTGAAGGCAAGTTTGTCAATGGTGCAGCAATGAAAATCAAGTGATGGACAAAATACATGCTAATTGCAAGATTTTATATGTGGTTATTATATAAAGAATGACTTTAGATCTCCTAGCAGGAGATGCATGTGTAAAAGAAAGCACCATGATGTTGATAAAAGTTGAATTGCTCTAATGAGATAGAAAAACACTGTCTGTGAACAGCATGTAAACCCAACCAGCATTTCCCCTTTAACAATACACAGATTATGCTGAAGGGAGTTATTTTAATCCTTGACCTAAAATGAATACAAACAGATCATTCTTCAAAATACTTTATTAACATTTTAATCTGTTTATTGACCAATAACTAGGTCACCAGTGGTCTTAGTAATGCGGAGGCAAGCTCATTAGTATTTTCCTTTTATTGCAATCACCCTAATTTCACTAAACATTTCATATTCAGAATAAAACTAGAGAGAGTCAATAATAGCATCAGTTGAAGAATCCCAAATTCCCTTTTTATTTTTGGGCCCCAACAATGTTTAGTTCTGAGCATAGTTAATCAAGTCAGAAATGGAATCCAATTTCAGGTCTGGTTTTAATTTTCTCGTCTGGGTTCAGATCATCGAGCAGCACCGTCTGTTCCATAAGCAGCTGCACGGATCTCTATTATGTTATTGGCCAGACTAGGCAGATGTATCACCAGGAGAATTTCAGCAAAATCCTAACACATGCTGGTTCCAAGCACCTTTTATATCTGGAATTTCCCCCACCCCCACAAGCTTACCTTGAGTGATATTTTCCTTGCTTCACCTTTTGATCATTCTGGAACCTCATGTTCTCTAATTTGACTGGACTCGGTATGAATCCTATTTCACAGCCCTCCTTAACCAATCGACCTATCCACCAATCATTGCTAAATTTCTAAACATGGGAAGAACGAAAAAATATAAATATACGCACATATTATATCAAAATTTTGTGTTAAATGCTACACCCGTGTATCAAACCTACTTCTTTGACATGTAGAAAGTCCTTTGCTTCAAATGAGATAGCCATGCCTGGGACAGGGACGTCATTATCCAGTGCTGCACTGTAGCCGACATTTGTCCGTACAGCAAATGCAACAGGTTTAGTCTGCAAGGAGAAAAAGAAATAGAACATCTTTTTGAATTAAATGTTTCTGATTTACTGAGACCATGGACAACTTTGTGAGCATTCAGTGCTCTGCTGACACCTTCCAAGAGAACCTTTTCCTATTGGTGCACTGGGCATTAATGTTCACCACACCTTAAGTTTGCATTCAGGAAATAATTTAGCATTATGCCAGAGTGCATATAAACTGATTCAGTTAGCACAGGAAAGTTTCTTGCAAGCTAGATTTGATTTGCACAATAGAAGCCAAATCCCTTAAAATCAAAAACATTCGGAATTTAAAATTGTTTACACTCACTTTTGACTTTCGGAAGTAAAATTCAGCAATTTTCCAGCAATGTTAAAAATAGAAGCAGTGCTTCGTTTTTCAACTGAAATTTGCCTTTTTTTCTGCTTTCCGGCATCACCAAGCACAGCTTCACACGGTTCTCAACAATTTTGTGCCTTTCTATATCAGCAACTTGCATAAAAGGCAAGACAGCTGTATGTTTGCCCTCCCTCCTAATGACGAATATGGATTGTTGTGTAACAGTAAACAACAAATCCTCCAGCAACATGGGCTTTCAACAAGAATCCTTTGTCTGACTGGAATCATGCCATTGAAGTGCATTCCATTTCAAGAAGCTTTCGTAAGACACATTTGCCAACCATGTGCTTCCAGTAAAGAGCCGTGAGACACAAGTTACAGTTAGACCTAGGGATAAAACATTGTTGGGTGAATACCGGGCACGTTAAGCAACCTTCTTTGAATGCATGGGCACTGAATAAACCCTCAAATTCATGGGAAAATTCATCTTTTCCCCACAACACATGGATTGTTCTACATCATTTCCATTGCCCTGAGGGCTCTTTTTCCACCAAATGAAAACCTGTTTTGACAATTTCACAGTTAAATACTTTTAATCTAAAACTGATCAAATACCAGGCCAGTTCACCACCTTAAACAGGAAGTTGCTATCACTCATTTAGCTTAAGTATGCAACTTGGTTTGATGGGTAACCGAAAGGAAACATTAAATAAAATGTTTAAATGACTTACAATCTGTCACACTTCATGGCCAATCCAATTCCTGATGCTTCACCCCCATTGATAACAGAAGCTATTTCCTGCAGGCTTAATGGGTTTTGTAAGAGTGGCAGAGTGCAAAAGCAAAGATGTAACGGTGAACCTGAATAAGACAATGGGCAGAATTTTCAGGTCGTTGGAAGGGCACGGTGGGCGGGCCCAGGAGTGGCCGGGAAACGGGCCTCCACCCGCGATCGGCCTCCGACCGCGATTTCATGCCAGCTGGCCAATTAACAGCCAGCCAGCGTGAAACACGCGCTAGCTCAGTGGTGCCGGGGTGGGGGTGGGAGGAGGGTAAGTGCTGAAGTTTGCGCAGGTGTGGCGGAGCACACAATGAAAGCGCCCTGAAGGCAGAGAGTTGCCTCAGGGAGCTGAAAAATTTTATAAGCAAAAATAAAGATTTGGAAATTCTGAAAAAAAAATGTCCCCACACAGGACTCACTCACCTGAACATATACATAATAAAAATAGTCAAAACATTTTTTTTTAAAATTAATGTCAGAAGCCTCATCCTGCCAATGGATAAGGTTTCCTCAAAAATGCAAAGGCTGCTTGGCCGATTCACCTGCCCGCCAACCGGAACGGTGGACAGGCAGTGAAAAAATTCTCTTAATTCTTGAATTAATGTTCTTAACAGGCTTCTTAATTGTTGGCGCGCACACTGCCGACTCTCGTGCGTGCCCGCCAACCGAAATATCGTGCGAGTGCGCAACCGATATCATCGCACGTTACTTTATGCCCGATCGGGTTGGGCGCGCAGCTGCACGCAGGACGTAAAATTCTGTCCAACAATTCTGCCAGAGTTAGAATCCTGACTACAGCTGCACCCTATTACAGTAAGAGCAATAAAGCCACCAAGTGGGGAAAGCAAATCTTGAAAGTAAATCTATAGGTAAGAGTAGATATAAACTTCTGGGACCATATCTGCTGGATTAGAAATAAAAAGGTCAAAGGACTTAGCAGTTGTTTTATTTTAAAAAAAAAGGCTTTGATATAATAAATAAGGAAAGTCTACTTCCTTTGGCTGGGAGTCAGTAACAACGATTGTCAATTTAAAATTTTCACTAAGGGAGGGAGAAAAGAGGCCAGTAGAAATTTACTTTCCAAAGTTGTTGGAATATTTGTCATTGACATTAGCTGAAGTAGAAACCATTGCATTTTAAAAGTGGGATAAATATTAGGAGCTGGACGATGGAGGATAACAGGCAAAGGGATTAGTTCATGCAAAGAGCCACCACAAATATAATGAGCTGAATGGCTTCCTCCTGTGGGGTGAATCGATGTACTTTTAAGGTTTCTGTATTACTGTGTTTTGGAATTAGCAGTTTGGAGTATAAGCTTAAACTTGATGTCTCAAATGAAGCCTATCTAGAATAGGGGCCAGCACAATATAGAATGTAGTATTACACATTTAAATGCCAGGTCTCAGTAGTGGCAGTACAGCTGAATCTGGACCAGTTTGCCAAGAAAATGCCATTCATGTACTGGAATTTCTATGAACAAAGCATGAAAACAGTAATTCTTGATGTAACAGCCCATTTAATCATTCATTCAAACAATTTAACCTAATCAAGAAACAACATCAAGCAGTTAAATAAAAATAGTTTCCCCAAGAGTGAATTGCGCTATCATGGAGCAGTATTTGACATTATCTTCTCTGAAAATCATTAGTGGGAATTGTTATGCTGGGATCAGGAATGACACTTAACAAGATTGTATGGGAAGCAAGTTGCTGTAGTGGAATTTTATGCAAGAATTGAGTAGGATTTGGTGTGGAGATAATACTGGAATTTTGTATGGTAGCTACCACTATAAATTGTTTTTCATGAGTAAATTCCTGTGACCTGGAGGCCTATTCCTGGATTCCAAACTTGAAGAGGCAACCTTCATGCCTTTGCAGTCCCTTCTAGATTCATTATTCCTGTGTTAGTGAGCTGAGTTCAGCCAGATCTTAGACGAGTTGCTAGCTGTGAATAAAGTACTTTATACTGATAATGTTTAGAATTCTCATAAGGCCCCTGCTGATACCTATCACAAATTCCTGGGCAATGTCATCTTTTGGATAGAGGTTTCAAGAATAAAATACGTCATTGTTGAGTGACGCAAAGCCAGAACTATGAAGGACTTAATAAGCTAGACTGCCATCTTGGGGTAAATCCTATTGATAGTTCACTGATCTTCATGACTGTTCAAGAATTTATGTCCTATTTTACTAACCCAACGAGGTTACAAGATGACAAGAGGCCTAAAGGGGAATGGGATGGGAGGGAGGTGGCGTGCCAGGGAGGGAAGAAAAGAGAAGATGGTTAAAAACAATTAGACATAAGTTTGATGGCAATATACAATGGAATTGTGGGAGTACCTTCACCAACAGACTGCAGTGGTTCAAATAGGTGGCCCATCATCACCTCCTCAAGGGCACCCAGGAATGGATCATGAATGTTCATCTTTCCAGTAACACTCACTTCCTGAGAATGAGTTTAAAGACACACACATATAATGTCCAATATGCCATGGAACAGCAGCTTTGTAGGGTACGAATTGCCCTGATAACAAGCCTCAATCTTAGCAATGTTCCCATATTGCAGAATGAGCTGGAAGTTCATTCCACCTCCCTGGTGATGGTGACTGGCCCAAAAGGGATCTTAGAGGGGTGGCGGGGGGAAAGAAAGATAGTTTTATAAAATACTTAAACTGGTCTTTCATAGTCAGCAGCATTCAAATTACTTATCCCTTGCTTTTTTTTTGTCTTCACCCTTTGAAGGCACTGACACATGATGGGGTAGAGTTCATTACACATATGTTCAACATGGCCATTCTTCACATTTAAATCTCTGTGCTGTCAGCCTTCTTGTTTAACATCCAGCCTTGGATGAGCTGCAATTTATTCTAGTTAAACATTGGCAAGAGCAAAGCCATCGTCTTCAACCATTATAAAAGCAAAAAACTGCGGATGCTGGAAATCCAAAACAAAAATAAAAATACCTGGCAAAACTCAGCAGGTCTGGCAGCATCTGCGGAGAGGAACACAGTTAATGTTTCGAGTCCGTATGACGCTTCAACAGAATTAAGTAAAAACAAAAGAGAGGTGTAATATAAGCTGGTTTAAGGGGGGGTGGGTGGGGCAAGTAGAGCTGGATAGAGGGCCAGTGATAGGTGGAGATAGTCAAAAGATGTCATTGACAAAAGGACAAAGAGGTGTTGAAGGTGGTGATATTATCTAAGGAATGTGCTAACTAAGGGTAGAAAGCAGAACGAGCAAGGTACAGATAACCCTAGTGGGGGTGGGGTGAAGGAGGCGAAAATGCCTAAAGGTAGGGATAAAACAATGGTTGGAAATACAGTTAAAAATAATGGAAATAAGTGGGAAAAGAAAAATCCATATAAATTATTGGGAAAAAAAGGGGGCATCGGAAAGGGGGTGGGGATGGAGGAGAGAGTTCATGATCTAAAATTGTTGAACTCAATATTCAGTCCAGAAGGCTGTAAAGTACCTAGTCGGAAGATGAGGTGCTGTTCCTCCAGTTTGCGTTGAGCTTTACCGGAACAATGCAGCAGGCCAAGGACAGACATGTGGGCATGAGATAAGAGTGGAGTGTTGAAATGGCAAGTGACAGGGAGGTCTGGATAATGCTTTTGCACAAACCGAAGGTGTTCTGCAAAGCGGTCACCCGGTCTGCATTTGTTCTCTCCAAGGTAGAGGAAACCGCATTGGGAGCAACAAATACAGTAGACCAAATTGAGGGAAGTGCAAGTGAAATGCTGCTTCACTTGAAAGGATTGTTTGGGCCCTTGGACGGTGAGGAGAGGGAAAGTAAAGGGGCAGGTGTTGCACCTTCTGTGGTTGCATGGGAAGGTGCCGTGGGAGGCAGTTGACGTGTAGGGGGTGATGGAGGAGTGGACCAGGGGGTCCCGGAGGGAATGATCCCTGCGGAATGCCGCGGGTGGGGGGGGGGTGGTGGGTGAAGGGAAGATGTGTTTGCTGGAGTTGGCGGAAATGGCGGAGGATGATCCTTTGAATGCGGAGGCTGGTGGGGTGATAAGTGAGGACAAGGGGGACCCTATCATGGTTCTGGGAGGGAGAGGAAGGTGTGAGGGCGGATGTGTGGGAGATGGGCCGGACATGTTGAGGGCCCTGTCAACCACCGTGGGTGGAAAACCTCAGTTAAGGAAGAAGGGACACATGTCAGAGGAACTGTTTTTGAAAGTGGCATCAACAGAACAGATGCGATGGAGGCGAAGGAACTGAGAGAATGGGATGGAGTCCTTACAGGAAGCAGGGTGTGAGGAGCTGTAGTCGAGGTAGCTGTAGGAGTCGGTAGGCTTGTAATGGATATTGGTGGACAGTCTATCACCAGAAATTGAGACAGAGAGGTCAAGGAAGGGAAAGGAAGTGTCAGAGATGGACCATGTGAAAATGATGGAGGAATGGAAATTGGAAGCAAAATTAATAAATTTTTCCAGGTCCAGACGAGAGCATGAAGCAGCACCGAAGTAATCATCGATGTACCGGCGAAAGAGTTGTGAGAGGGGGCCGGAGTAGGACTGGAACAAATAATGTTCCACATACCCCAAAAAGAGACAGGCATAGCTGGGGCCCTTAGCCACACCTTTTATTTGGAGGAAGTGAGAGGAGTTTAAGGAGAAATTGTTCACTGTGAGAACAAGTTCAGCCAGATGGAGGATAGTAGTGGTGGATGGGGATTGTTCGGGCCTTTGTTCGAGGAAGAAGCTGAGAGCCATCAGACCATCCCGGTGGGGGATGGAGGTGTAGAGGGATTGGATGTCAATGGTGATGAGGAGGCGGTTGGGGACAGGGAACTGGAAATTGTTGATATGATGTAGGATGTCAGAGGAATCACGGATGTAGGTGGGAAGGAACTGGACAAGGGGAGAGAGAATGGAGTCAAGATAGCAAGAAATGAGTTCTGTGGGGCAGGAACAGGCTGACACCATCGGTCGGCTGGGACAGTCCAGTTTGTGGATTTTGGATAGGAGGTAGAAGCGGGCTGTCCGAGGTTGGGAGACTATGAGGTTGGAAGTTGTGGAAGGAAGATCTCCAGAGGAGATGAGGTCAGTAACAGTCCTGGAAGCAATGGCTTGATGTTCAGTGGTGGGGTCATGGTCCAGGGGGAGGTAGGAGTAAGTGTCTGCGAGTTGACGCTCAGCCTCTGCGAGGTAGAGGCCAGTGTTATAGAGGTTATAGAGGTTTATCTCTATCTTTTAGCCTTTTTCGATTCCTTCACCCCACCCCACCCTCACTAGGGCTACCTGTACCTTGCTCGTCCTGCTTTCTACCCTTAATTAGCACATTCCTTAGATATTATCACCACGTTCAACACCTCTTTATCCTTTTGTCTATGACATCTTTTGACTATCTCCACCTATCACTGGCCCTCTATCCTGCCCCACCCCCTCCTTAAACCAGCTTATATTTCACCTCTCTTCTATTTTTAATTAGTTCTGCTGAAGAGTCATATAGACTCGAAACGTTAACTGTATTCCTCTCCGCAGATGCTGCCAGACCTGCTGAGTTTTTCCAGGTATTTTTACTTTTGTCTTCAACCATTAACTCCGTACTGATCCAATCTCCCTCTCCAATCAGTGTGTCAGGTTGAAGTAGACTGTTCACATCATCAGCATCACATCTGGCCCTGACCCAAGCCCCCACTCCATCACAAAGATTACCTAGTTTCATCTTGTACCATTGGGCTGAATTTTACAGCCCCTCCCACTGGCAGGATTTCCCAGATCTGCCGAAGTTAACGGACTTTTGAATGGCTCCCCGCAATTTTTGGCTCTGCCCTGCCACAAAATTGCGCCCATTATTTGCCTCCGTCCTTGCCTCAGTGCAACTGCTGCTAATATTCCGCAGCATGCCACACCAACTCCTCTTTAAACACCTCCCGTCTCCATTTCTCTCTCTCCCTTTAGGGTCGTCCCCACCTCTGATCGCCCCTTATACCTGTAGTTTATTCTCTAGCTCAGTGTCCACTTTTGTCCAATTATGCCTCTGTGAAGCACCCTGTTAAAAGGCACTGTATTCATGCAATTTGTTGTAAATATAGTCAAACAGAAAACACCAAAGTCAGTATAAAAAAGCTACGGCTCCAATACGCTATTAATAAAATGCACAGATTAAGACAAGCATAGATTCAGCTTTATTGCATAACTGCACATTCCAAATCCTAAAATAACCAAGAGAGCACATTTCAGAATAAACTTTGCATGCATTTCCTTTTACAAAAGATTCAATATATTTAATAATACTGTCTGATGAAGAAACTCAACTCAGCATTAGAATCAGAGAATGATACAGCACAGAAGTCGCCAATTCAGCCGATTGTGCCTGTGTTTGAAAGAATTGGTCAATTAGTCCTGCTTTTCTGCTCTGTCCCCACAGCCCTGTTTATTTTTCTTTATGATTGAAATTTGATAAAAACGCTAATGCCTTCTCTGCTTCAAGGAGAAAAATCCCAGCTTTTTGAATCTTTCCACTTAACTGAAGTCCCTCATCCCTGGTGCCATTCTAGGAAATTTCTTTTGCGCCCTATCATAAGGATCAGCATACTTACTTAACTATGGTGAACAGATGCTCACAATACTCTAGCTGAGACCTAACCAGTGCACTACAAAGGGCCAGCCATATGTACAAATAGAATATTTGCGTAAAGTCTGTACAGCACAAAACAAATGTATGCATTGAACACTAATTGTATTATAATTGCCTTGAAGCACCTCAGAGTACAACACAATGTATGTTGATAACTCCAATGCCATTGTCTGATTGTCTGCATTGACCAGATTGAAATGATTGTAATATTCCATAAGACCATAAGACATTGGCCTAATTTCTGCTCCTATCTGCTCCACCATTCAATCATGGCTGATAAGTTTCTCAACCCCATTCTCCCGCCTTCTCCCCATAACCTTTGATCCCCTTACCAATCAAGAACCTATCTATCTGGCTCTTAAATACACTCAATGACCTGGCCTCCACAGCCTTCCGTGGCAATGAATTCCATAGATTCACCACTCTCTGGCTAAAGAAGTTCTCCTCATCTCCGTTCTAAAAGGTCTTCCCTTTACTCTCAGGCTGTGCCCTCGGGTCCTAGTCTCTCCTACTAATGGAAACATCTTCCCCAACTCCACTCTATCCAAGCCTTTCAGTCTTCTGTAAGTTTCAATCAGATCCTCCCTCATCCTTCTAAACTCCATCGAGTATAGACCCAGAGTCCTCAAACGTTCCTCATATGTTAAGCCTTTCATTCCTGGGATCATTCTCGTGAAACTCCTCTGAACCCTCTCCAGGGCCAGCACATTCTTCCTGAGATACGGGGCCCAAAATTGCTCACAATATTCTAAATGTGCTCTGACCAGAGCCTTATAAAGCCTCAGCAGCACATCCCTGCTTTTATATTCTAGTCCTCTCGAAATAAATGCCAACATTGCATTTGCCTTCCTAACTACTGACTCAACATGCAAGTTAACCTTAAGAGAATCCTGGACTAGGACTCCCAAGTCCCTTTGCATTCCAGATTTCTGAATTCTCTCCCCATTTAGAAAATAGTCTATACCTCTATTTTTCGTACCAAAGTGCATGACCCCCACTTCCCCACGTTGTATTCCATCTGCCACTTCTTTGCCCATTCTCCTAACCTGTCCAAATCTTTTTGCAGCCTCCCCACCTCCTCAATACTACCTGTCCCTCCACCTATCTTTGTACCATCTGCAAACTTAGCCAGGATGGCTTCAGTTCCTTCATCTACGTCATTAATGTATAAATTGAAAAGTTGTGGTCCCAACACTGACCCTTGAGGAATTCCACTAGTCACCGGCCGCCATCCTGAGAAGGACCCCCTTATCCCCACTCTCTGCCTCCTGCCAGACAGCCAATCTTCTATCCATGCTAGTAACTTGCCTCTAACACCATGGGCTCTTATCTTACTGAGTAGCCTCCTGTGCTGCACCTTGTCAAAGGCCTTCTGGAAGTCCAAGTAGATAACATCCATTGGCTCTCCTTTGTCTAACCTACTCGTTACCTCCTCAAAGAATTCTAACAGATTTGTCAGGCATGACCTCCCCTTGATGAAACCATGCTGACTTTGCCCGATTTTACCATGCACTTCCAAGTATTCTGAAATCTCATCCTTAATAATGGACTCTAAAATCTTACCAATGACCGAGGTCAGGCTAATCGGCCTGTAATTTCCCGTCTTTTGCCTCACTCCCTTCTTAAACAGGAGGGTTACATTAGCGATTTTCCAGTCCTCTGGGACCATCCCTGACTCCAGTGATTCCTGAAAGATCACCACTAACGCCTCTTCTATCTATCTAACTTCTAACTATCTCTTCAGCTATCTCCTTCAGAACTCTGGCGTGTAATCCATCTGGTTCAGGTGATTTATCCACCTTCAGACCTTTCAGTTTCCCTAGCACCTTCTCCTTGGTAATGGCCACCATACTCACCTCTGCCTCCCCGACTCTCTTGAACTTTGGGGATGTTACTCGTGTCTTCCACTGTGAAGTACCTATTCAGTTCCTTTGCCATTTCTTTGTTCCCCACTACTACTTCTCCAGCGTCATTTTCCAGCGGCCCAATGTCCACTTTTGCCTCTCTCTTACCCTTCATATATCTAAAAAAACTCTTGCAATCTTCTTTTATATTACTGGCTAGTTTACCCTCATATTTAATCTTCTCCCTCCTCATTTCTTTTTTAGTCCTCTGTTGGTCTTTGTAGGCTTCCCAATCCTCTGGTTCCCCACTGCTCTTCGCCGCATTGTAAGCTTTCTCTTTAACTTTTATGCTGTCCCTGACTTCCCTTGTCGGCCATGGTTGCCTCGTCCTCCCTTTAGTATGCTTCTTCTTCCTAGGGATGAATTTTTGCTGTGTCTCCCAAATTACTCCCAGAAACACCTGCCATTGCTGTTCCACTGTCTTTCCTGCTAGGCTCATCTCCCAGTCAATTCTGGCCAGCTCCTCCCTCATGCCTCTGTAGTTGCCTTTATTCAACTGTAATACTGTTACATCTGATTCCAGCTTTTTCATCTCAAATTGCAGGGTAAATTCTATCATTTTATGGTCACTTCCTCCTAAGGGTTCCTTCACCTTAAGCTCCCTTATCAAATCTGCCTCATTACACATCACTAAATCTAGAATTGCCTGTTCCCTAGTGGGCTCCACCACAAGCTGCTCCAAAAAGCCATCTCGTAGATATTCCACAAATTCCTTTTCTTGGGATCCACTACCAACCTGATTTTCCCAGTCTACCTGCATATTAAAATCCTCCATGATCACTGTAACCTTGCCTTTCTTACACACCTTTTCTATCTCCTGGTGTATCTTGTGCCCCACATCCTGACTACTGTTTGGAGGCCTGTACATAACTCCCATTATGGTTTTTTTACCTTTGTGGTTCCTCAACTCTACCCACATAGATTCTACATCATTTAACCCTACATCATTTCTTGCTATGGATTTAATTTCATTTCTTACTAACAAAGCAACCCCACCCCCTCTGTCAACCTGCCTATCTTTTCGATAGGACGTATCTCCTTGGATGTTTAGCTCCCAGTCCTGATCCCCTTGCAGCCATGTCTGTGATGCCCACCACATCATATCTGCCAATTTCAATCTGTGCCACAAGCTCATTTACCTTATTTCGTATACTACGTACATTCAGATACAACACCTTCAGTCCTGTATTTCCCGTCCCCTTTCTCATTGTCGTCCCTTTATCTGATGTGCTTGAAGTTAGATTCCTAGCCCTTTCCAAACACTCTGTCCTATTTTGTGTTCTGGGGACTTTAATAGCCTCTCCTGATTCATTGATTGTATTGATGCACCTCGTGATCCAAGTGTAAAAGTTGAATCTGATTGTACTTTTGGGATGGTGATTTTAAAATGTTTTGTAATGGTCTTCGAGATATTTTATGAATAAAGTATATTTTTCCAAAAAAAATTTTTGCGTAAAGTGCACCTTTTGGATGACACAATTAGAGCACAAGTCTTACACCACAATTGTGTGGGGCACAGGCTTAATCCTATATTCCTGATCCCTTACAGTGCTGAGGATGGGCAATCAATCCTTGGATTGATTATGACTTCCCTCCAAATACCTAGCTCAGAATATGTTTCACAGAGACCGGAGGGCCAACCCTCTAAACCACAGGATGTGGGTGGCCTGCAAGTGGAAAAAAAAGTGATTTATTCTTCCTGTACACAACACAGCAGCTATTTCTATAAACCTGAAAGCTCAAGTAAAGCTGATAAAATATTGCTTATGACATGTCATATTCTTGATCACTCATTTAATCTACATTTTAGAGTAATGGATTTTAGGAACTTACTAATTTTAGACCAGTTTTTTTGCAATGTCCTAACAGAGACAAGGACTGGGATTTTTGAAAATTAGTTTATGGTCACTGGCTAGGCCAGCATTTATTGCCCACCCCTAATTGTCTTTGAGGAGGTGGTGGCGAGCTGCTTTCTTGAACTGCTACAGTCCCTGTGGTATAGGTACACCCAAAGTGCTGTTAGGGAGGGAGTTCCAGGACTTTGATCGAACGACAGTGAAGGAATGGTGATATATTTCCAAGTCAGGATAGTGAGTGGTTTGGAGGGGAACTTCCAAGTGGTGGTGTTCTCATGCATCTGCTGCCTTTGTCCTTCTTCTCCACTTCCAGGTGGTAGTGGTTGTGGGTTTGGAAAGTGGTGTCGAAGGAACCTTGGGTGAATCCCTACAGTGCATCTTGTAGATGGTACACAGTGCTGCTACTGTGCGTTTGTGGTGGAGGGTGTGAATGCTTGTGGATGTGGTGCCAATCCAGTGGGCTGCTTTGTCCTGGACGGTGTCAAGCTTCTTCAGTGTAGTTGGAGCTGCATTCATTCAGGCAAGCTGGGAATATTCCATTACACTCCTGACTTGTGACTTGTAGATGGTGGACAGACTTTGGGGAGTCAAGCGACAAGTTATTCACTTTAGGATTCCTAACCTCTGACCTGCTCTTGTAGCCACAATATTTATATGGTTAGTCCAGTTGAGTTTTTGGTCAATGGTAACCCCCAGGATGTTGATAGTGGGGGATTCAGCGATGGTAATGCCATTGAAAATAAAGGGATGATGGTTAGACTCTCTCTTGTTGGAGAGTCATTGCCTGGCACTTGTGTGGCTTGAATGTTACTTTCCACTTGTCAGCCTAAGCCTGGATATTGTTCAGGTCTTGTTGCATTTGGACATAGACTGCTTCAGTATCTGAGGAGTTGCGAAAGGTGCTGAACATTGTGCAGCAGCGAACATCCCCACTTCTGACCTTATGTTGGAAGGATGATGAAGCAAGTGAAGCTGGTTGGGCCTGGAACACTACCCTGAGGAACTCCTACATTGATGTTCTAGAACAGAGATGATTTGCCAACCCCATCGTGGCTGGACTGGCCGCGGGAGATTCGGCGGCCCAGCCAGAAGTCCATTAGCTTTCAGCTGGCACCTGGCAGCAGGTACGGCTGGAAAATCCCACCCGTTATCTGTTAATCTGCGACTATTATATCCTACAAAAGCATCGATTTAACCATTTTAATTAGTAAAATAATGGCCATTTTGCATGAAGCTAAGTGAATGAGCATGTATTCATTCATAAATAATATGAGCCCATTATTATTATGCAACACAGGAAGACAAGTTGTTTTGCACTGAATTCCACTCAAAAATAAGAGAAAAGTAGACACATAGAACATCAGAAAGTTGAAAAGAACCAAAACAGACAACTCTGCATTTTGTGTGGAACTGTCACCAAACTGATCTTCCCCAAGCTGACCAATTAGTGGCCAGATGGCAGCCTCACTGTCCGTCTCAAAGTTCGAGAGCCGACAGGAGGACCTCCAGCATGGAGGAAACAGCAGGCTGCCTCTTCAGGCGAGAGAAAGAGGGACAAAGCAAGAGAGCGAGTGAGGGAACGAGCAAGTAAACATGCAAGCAGGTGAGAGTCATCACCTCTGTTTTGAGGCACCCTATCTCCAACTTTCTAAATTTTTAAATAAAAGATGGCCACAGTAGCCTTGCCATCAATTTAACAGGTTAACCCCTCCACAGGATGTCCTACAGCTGCAGCCAGGCAGATGGAGAAAACTTCAAAGCCTACCCAAAGCATTGGACCCGCAGTCTCCCATGAGGAAGTCACCTCCAGGTTGTTGGCCTAGTCCCCGCTGCCTTGGAAAATTCCAGATGGTCTCCGACAATAGGCCTTATGGAGCCTTTAAAGGCCTTAATTGGTTATCTGCCACTTACAGCTCCCCTCAGTCCCATCTCCTGGAAAATGGCCCAGGTAGGCAGGATGCTGCCAGCACACCAGGCAACAGCACAGATTTTCACATTCACCTGTTCCCGTGCAATGGAGGCAGAATCCTGTCCTTTGTGCATGGTACATTTGAGTTTTTAGGGTTTCTGGTATTTTTGATAATTCTTTTCAATCTTCGGCATCCCAATTCTTTAACACACATTATTTTTGTAGTTGGTGTGAAGCATTAAATTAAGTTAATGTTATAAATGGCCTTTTAAAATCGGCCAATTTAAAACAATATTAGAACGTTTAAAAATGTCACCAATAAAGCAATTATAATACATCAGTTATTGGGATTATAAGAGGTTGAGTGAAGCTGAATGCTTAAATCCAAAACTGTTGAGAGTCAAACATTAACAGGATATCATTAAGAATGCATTAGTATGAAACAGTGGGACGTATTAAAATAAATTTCAAAATTTGTCTCATCATTCTTAATACCTAAATAAAATCACAATAGTGACTCAAAACAATTCACCTCTTCCAAAGTGAAAATTAAAAAAAAGACTTGCATTCATATAACTCTTTTCTGGCCACCCAGCATCTCAAAGCACTTTCTTGCCAAAGAAGTACTTTTTAAAAGAGTTGTCATTGTTATAATGTAGAAAACACAGCAGCCAATTTGCACTCAGCAAATCCCAAAAATAGCAATGTGATAATGACCAGATAATCTGTTTTTTTAATGATGTTGTCTGAAGGATAAATATTGGTCAGGGCACCAGGGATAACTCTCCTGCTCCTCTTCGAAATAGTGCCACTTTTACAGCCACCCAAGGCAGATGGGGCCTTGGTCTAACATTTCATTTGTAAGATGGCAGCTCTAACAGTGCAGTACTCCCTCAGTTCAGCACTGGAGTGTCAGCTTTGTATATAACCTTGTATAATAATGATGTTATAAATTTTGTATATTGATTATTGAAAAACCTAGAAGGCCCATTTTCAAATGTCAAATAGCAAAAGAAAACAGAATCAAAATGAACTCATTCAGAATGCCAATTAATACATTTGTCAAGTTAACATATTTTTACACACTGATTTAATAAGACTGTCATGACCAGGGAAAAGGTATTTTCTGAAAGTGGTCCGTGAGCTAGGAACGTGTGCGCGCGTGCCTGTGTACGCTTGTGTATGTAGTGACCTTTTAATTTATCAGTGGTTCAATTTAAAAATAACCCAGCAGACAAGCTTTAGTCTTAAACACGATAAAGGTTATTTTATGACAAAACTACTGCTGCAAGTTACTTAAGTAAAAGGGATAAAAATACAGATACAAAGATTAAAATGCAAATAAAAGAAAAAAGATACTTAGAGACGAGATTTCAAATCAATCTCTACAAAACAGAGATCTGAGCCCATTGCTTGAATTCCTTCATTCTGAAGTGAAAGGGTTGAAACTTGAGGCTCAGTTAGCAGCTGCGATGGCTTCTGCATTCGTCTAGTTGGCATTAGCTTTTTTCAGGTAGACTCAGCAGTTCAAGCAGGTTTTGGGAGAGAGAATGTTTCTTATTCCTCGTTAGTCCTGCAGTTACAGCACTTGCAGATTACCTGGACTCAGTCGGCAGAATGGCAGGTGATTTCTTCATACTTTCCTTTTTGGCACCCGATGGCAGAGAGAAAACCGCTTTGATGATCTCCCTCTGAGTTCTTCCTGAAGGATCTTCCCAGAATGGCTTCTGTAGCCTGTCTTTATCACAGACAGCCAAGTTAATTTTGATGAATCATTATCCAGGCAATGAAGTTAATTAAAAACAAAAACAGAATTACCTGGAAAAACTCAGCAGGTCTGGCAGCATCGGCGGAGAAGAAGAGTTGACGTTTCGAGTCCTCATGACCCTTCGACAGAACTGATTGAATGTTAGCAGAGGGGTGAAATATATGCTGGTTTAAGGTTGGGGGGGGTGGGGGGAGAAAGAGAAGTGGGGTGGGGGTGGTGTGGTTGTAGCAACAAGCAAGCAGTGATAGGAGCAGATAATCAAAAGATGTCACAGACAATGGAACAAAGAAGTGTGGAAGGTGGTGATATTATCTAAACGAATGTGCTAATTAAGAATGGATGGCAGGGCACTCAAGGTACAGCTCTAGTGGGGGTGGGGTGGAAAGACTAGTCTGTGACATCTTTTGATTATCTGCTCCTATCACTGCTTGCTTGTCCCTACAACCACACCACCCCCACCCCACTTCTTTTTCTCCCCCCACCACCCCCCCCCCACCTTAATCCAGCATATATTTCACCACTCTGCTAACATTCAATCAGTTCTGTCGAAGGGTCATGAGAACTCGAAACGTCAACTCTTTTCTTCTCCGCCGATGCTGCCAGACCTGCTGAGTTTTTCCAGGTAATTCTGTTTTTGTTTTGGATTTCCAGCATCCGCAGTTTTTTTGTTTTTATTAATGAAGTTAATTACATTGAAGTCCTTTCCTGTCTCTTGTTCTCTCAGAAGCCAAGGGATTTTCACACCTTTTAGAGGATACAATGGACATCCCTGGAGGAGTCTTTTTGTATTTTAGTGACTCTTTGTAGACTGCTCTAGAGATAAGAGTCTGACAGGGCTTGAACAAATATTCTTAATTAGCACATTCGTTTAGATAATATCACCAACTTTAACTTTAACACCTATGTGTTCTATTGTACTATTGTCGTTGACATCTTTTGATGATCTGCTTCTATCACTGCTTGTTTGTCCCTACAACCACACCAACCCCCTCCACCTCTCTGTCTCTCTATCTCTCCGCCCCCCACACACACACCTTAAACCAGCTTATATTTCAGCTCTTTCCTGGACTCGAACTCAAGTTCTGTCGAAGGGTCATGAGGACCCGAAACGTCAACTCTTTTCTTCTCCGCCGATGCTGCCAGACCTGCTGAGTTTTTCCAGGTAATTCTGTTTTTGTTTGGATTTCCAGCATCCGCAGTTTTTTTGTTTTTATAAATATAGAAAGGTGTTGTGTTGTCTGTCCATACTCCCATTTTGAAAAAGCTTTTTAAACTCTATATAAAAGGTTTGAAGACAGAAATGTACCTTTAAAACTGTTGTCTTTAAAATCTGTAATATCATAATTACACATTCATGAAGAGGCCATGTGGATGAAGTTGTAATGCAAATACTTACACTAGTAAAGTTCCAGGCCAGAACTTTGCAGAGGCAGCAGAGGCCCCACCACCACGGCTGAAAGCTTTGGTGGGCAGTGGGACCAGGGCCACATTTTTCCAGTGCCAGCCAATTAAGTGGCCGCTGCTGAGGCTGCTGGTGTCCTCAGGTTGGTGGCTTTCCCATGAGCTGCCGGCCTAATCAGAGAGCCAGCAGATCAGCAGCGCCACAGCTGTTGGTGGCCATTGCTGGGAATGCACCTGTTGGATGAGGGCACATAGATGGCCTCCACCCTGGAGAACAGGTAAGCGGGGTCTGTGGGTGCCAGGGCCAGGCAGGTAATCCCCAGCAAGTGGGGAGTGGGGTGCTGGCAGATGGTCACTGAAGACAGGTGGCACCATTGCTGCATGGATGGCCATTGGACAGTCAAGGCAATGGTCATCGTCGAAAATCAAGTACAATTTTTATTCAACAAGCTGGGGGGGTCACATTGACACAGATCAGCATGTTTGTGCCAGTACATAAAATTGTGTACACACAAGACTTGCAGGTCTAGCATCTGTTCTCAGGCTTCTAATACCAAAATCTAAATTGTCTTGCCAGGATTTGTGGTTTAAAGTTTGTAGAACAGGCTTTGTATCTACCTTAGCCAGAAAGGTGGCAATGGCAGATATTTACCAATTTTTTTCGTACCAATCATCAATCTGATAGCAGACTTTGTAGGGATACAGCTCTTTTTCAGCACAAATGGTTAACACAGAAATCAAATATGGTGCTATGGTGAGGCTGGAGCAAAAGGAAGAAAAGAAGTACCAGCTTATATTTATGCAATTTAGGACATCCCCAAATTTTTTTGTACATTGAAGTGCAGTCACTGTTATTAAGCATGCACACTCGACAGGCATTTTGCATTGTATAATCTTTAAAATCTACTTGAATAGGCAGACAGGGCCTTGATTTCACCTGATAACTATGAAACACTCCCTCAGCAATGTGCCAAAGTCCTGGAAAGAGACTTTAACATGCATCTTTCTGACGCAGAGGCGAAAGCACTACTGGCTGAGCTAAGTGAGTCAAACAGCTGAGTCAAACAAAGGTGCACCCAGTGGAGCTGATGGTTTAAATGAGAAGCAAGGTTAGTGCAAGGACATGAATGTGAAAGTAGGATGCTGAAACAAAGAGAATTGTGGCTGAGTGTGAAATGTATACACAGCCGGTGGGAGTGTCAGGGACTTGAGAGAGCATGAAGGGGAGATTCTTGAGAACAACAACTTAAATTTAAATAGAACCGTTAACATAATAAAACATCCCAAGGTACTTCACAGGTGTGATACTAAACAAATTATGACCATCAGGTCACATTAGATGAAAAAACAAAAAACTGCGGATGCTGGAAATCCAAAACAAAAACAGAATTACCTGGAAAAACTCAGCAGGTCTGGCAGCATCGGCGGAGAAGAAAAGAGTTGACGTTTCGAGTCCTCATAACCCTTCAACAGAACTGAGTGAATATTAGGAGAGGGGTGAAATATAAGCTGGTTTAAGTGGGGGGGCGGGAGAGAAGTGGGGGGGTGGCATGGTGTGGTTGTAGGGACAAGCAAGCAGTGATAGGAGCAGATAATCAAAAGATGTCACAGACAGAAGAACAAAGAGGTGTTGAAGGTGGTGATATTATCTAAACAAATATGCTAATTAAGAATGGATAGCAGGGCACTCAAGGTACAGCTCTAATGGGGGTGGGGTGGAAAGACTAACAGGGCATAAAAGATATAGATTTAAAAATAATGGAAATAGGTGGGAAAAGAAAAATCTGTATAAATTATTGGAAAAAACAAAAGGAAGGGGGAAGAAATGGAAAGGGGGTGGGGATGGAGGAGGGAGTTCAAGATCTAAGGTTGTTGAATTCAATATTCAGTCCGGAAGGCTGTAAAGCGCCTAGTCAGAAGATGAGGTGCTATTCCAACAGTTTGCGTTGGACTTCACTGGAACAATGCAGCAAGCCAAGGACAGACATGTGGGCAAGGGAGCAGGGTGGAGTGTTAAAATGGCAAGTGACAGGGAGGTTTGGGTCTTTCTTGCGGACAGGTGTTCTGCAAAGCGGTCGCCCAGTTTACGTTTGGTCTCTCCAATGTAGAGGAGACCGCATTGGGAGCAAAAAATGCAATAGACTAAGTTAGGGGAAATGCAAGTGAAATGCTGCTTCACTTGAAAGGAGTGTTTGGGCCCTTGGACGGTGAGGAGAGAGGAAGTGAAGGGGCAGGTGTTGCATCTTTTGCGTGGGCATGGGGAGGTGCCATAGGTGGGGGTTGAGGAATAGGAGGTGATGAAGGAGTGGACCACGGTGTCCCAGAGGGAACTATCCCAACAGAATGCCACCAGGAGAGGTGAAGGGAAGATGTGTTTGGTGGTGGCATCATGCTGGAGTTGGCGGAAATGGCGGAGGATGATCCTTTGAATGCGGAGGCTGGTGGGGTGATAAGTGAGGACAAGGGGGACCCTATTATGTTTCTGGGAGGGAGGAGAAGGCGTGAGGGCAGATGCGCGGGAGATGGGGCGGACACGGTTGAGGGCCCTGTCAATGACCGTGGGTGGAAAACCTCGGTTAAGGAAGAAGGAGGACATATTAGACGAACTGTTTTTGAAGGTAGCATCATCAGAACAGATGCAACGGAGGCAAAGGAACTGAGAGAATGGGATGGAGTCCTTACAGGAAGCGGGGTGTGAGGAGCTGTAGTCGAGGTAGCTGTGGGAGTCAGTAGGCTTGTAATGGATATTGGTGGACAGTCTATCACCAGAAATTGAGACAGAGAGGTCAAGGAAAGGAAGGGAAGTGTCAGAGATGGACCATATGAAAATGTTGGAGGGGTGGAGATTGGAAGCAAAATTAATAAATTTTTCCAGGTCCCGACGAGAGCATGAAGCAGCACCGAAGTAATCATTGATGTACCGGAGAAAGAGCTGTGGGAGGGGGCCGGAGTAGGACTGGAACAAGGAATGTTCCACATACCCCATAAAGAGACAGGCATAGCTGGGGCCCATGCGGGTACCCATAGCCACACCTTTTAGTTGGAGGAAGTGAGAGGAGTTTAAGGAGAAATTGTTCACCGTGAGAACAAGTTCAGCCAGACGGAGGAGAGTAGTGGTGGATGGGGATTGTTCGGGCCTCTGTTTGAGGAAGAAGCTAAGGGCCCTCAGACCATCCTGGTGGGGGATGGAGGTGTAGAGGGATTGGACGTCCATGGTGAAGAGGAAGTGGTCGGGGCTAGGGAGCTGAAAATTGTTGATGTGACATAAGGTGTCAGAGGAATCACGGATGTAGGTGGGAAGTGACTGGCCAAGGGGAGAGAGAAGGGAGTCAAGATAACGAGAAATGAGTTCCGTGGGGCAGGAACAGGCTGACACGATCGGTCTGCCGGGACAGTCCTGTTTGTGGATTTTGGGTAGGAGGTAGAAGCGGGCCGTCCGAGGTTGGGCGACTATCAGGTTGGAAGCTGTGGGAGGAAGATCTCCAGAGGAGATGAGATCAGTGACAGTCCTGGAAACAATGGCTTGATGTTCAGTGGTAGGGTCATGGTCCAGGGAGAGGTAGGTCACATTATATGTTAGGCCATATGACTAAAAGCTTGGTAGGCCTTAAGGAGTGTCTTGAAGGAGGAATGCGAGGTGTCTTCCTCGTGGAGAGGGATAGGGAGGGTTTTCCAGAGCCTAGGGCCTGGAAGGTGCGGCCACCAGTGGTGAGGCAATTAGAATAAGATGAGCACAGATATCTTATGGTTGTGGGCTGGAACAGATTACAGAGATCAGGAGGGACAAGGCTATGGAGGGATTTGAAAAATGATCATTTTAAAATCAAGATGTTTCTTGACCCGGAGCCAATGTAGGTCAGCGAGCAGAGGGCTGATAATTTGCAGCAAGTGCCATCGACCCAAGGCAGATTTTTAGATGGCCTCAAGTTTGCAGAGGGTAGAGCATGAGAGGTCAGCCAGGGGTGTGGGGGAATGGTGAAGTCCCGAGGTAATGAATGAGGGTTTCACTCGCAGATGAGCTGAGACAGGGTTGAAGTGAGGTTACAGAGGTAGGGCTAACTGGTTTTACTGATAGCGGGAATTTGAGGTCGGAAGCTCATCCCTTGAGGTCAAAGGTGATTTGTGATTAAAAATGTATTCATTGTTCTGCTTCTTGGGTCCTGCCCAATTACCTTGGGTCAGACCTGCCAAGTCAGAATTCATTGCTCGTTTTAAGTAAAGAATATTCTTCTGTAACATTTTGTGAGTTTGACTCAGTTGTACAAACTGCACTGAGCTCATTATTATTTTTAAGAAATAATTATGAATTTTCTCTCATCTTATACAAGTTAGTATTTATACC
The DNA here is from genome assembly GCF_017639515.1 of Carcharodon carcharias. Taxonomy (NCBI): domain Eukaryota; kingdom Metazoa; phylum Chordata; class Chondrichthyes; order Lamniformes; family Lamnidae; genus Carcharodon; species Carcharodon carcharias. The sequence goes on from NC_054469.1 coordinate 63,963,212, forward strand.
AATCTGTTCACTACACTGTACCTTCAAATTATTTCCAGTATTCAATTTGAGGCCACTTTTGTGAATTAGTAGATTAATTAGATTTGTGAATCACCAACCCAACTTTAGTAAACAGTTTATTATAACAAAAGCAAAATAACTTCTAGAAGAAATATAATTAAACCATAGTAAATACAATAAATATTATATCCCTCAATGTTACTGCAATTTCATATATATTATATATACTATATGTAATGATGAAACACAGTGGGGATTTGGGTCGGGATCTCATGTCAGGGTCAAATGGGGGTCACAATCCTATACTGTGCTGGCAGTGATAACCGGATTGGCCAACTAATGGCCAGAGGAGAAGTGGGGGGGGGGGGGGGGGAAGTGGGGGGTGCTTGCCATTCACTTAAGGGAGGCCAGCTCGGAACGAGATGAAGCCTGCAGTTCAGGGAATCTTTTTTATTATTATTAGTTCATGGGATGCTGGGCCAGCATTTATTGCCCATTTCAGAGGGCATTTAAGAGTCAACCACACTGCTGTGGATCTGGAGTCAGTAAGGAAGGCAGATTTCCTTCCCTAAAGGATATTACTGAACCAGATGGGTTTTTCCGACAATCAATGTTTTTTTTTAAATGGTCATCATTAGACTTATATTGAATTCAAATTCCACCATATGCCCCAGAGCATTACCCTGGATTGCCGCAATACCCGCTACGCCACTGTCTCCCCAGAATGGTCCTTAAAATTTAAAAATGAACACAGCAGCAGGACCACCATTCTGGAGGGGATGCCCTCTGCAGTGCGACCTGTGGCCAGACAGAAGGGCCTCAAATTCTGTCATCGACCGCAAACAAAGTGACCATTTAACCCTTTTAATTGGCTACCTGCAGGCAGGTTGACCTGGCAACTCCCATACCGTCGCTGGGAACGAGGCTTGGGGATGGGACGGCGCCAGCAAATCAGCACGCCAGTATACAGCACAAACTTTTGCGTCTGCCCACCTCTGTGCTCGTCCCCATCAGGGGGTCAGAATCCTGATCAGTACTTCATTTTCTTCAGGTAATGCAACAGCAGTAAAGAAAGAGGAAAAACACCATGTGATGAGTACATAATAAATGTAAACTGTAATGTATCATGCAGTAGGATTTAGCTATATCTTTGTTTACAATTTAGTTTACAAATACCTCTGAAAATCGAACTGGGGTTGGGTACATTTTGTACTGTCCACTAAATGCATAATTCTGTACTATAAATGAAGCCTGTCGACATGTCATTACCTTGGTGCAGAATTTGCATGAAAATACATACCTTATGGTTAGTTTACACAGACCAAGCATTGCATTTCATAGGAGATGGTTCTTTAGTCATAAATGCCCTGTATCAGTAGACTTGAATAATGAAATAGGGACTATATGGTACAATCAAAACGGATAGTATTACAAATATAAAACAGAATCCTGGGCAGTTATAATCCAAAACGCGTGCAGTTAATCGTGAATCAAACTTTAAAAACATCCTCATAAAGGACTATTAATCACTGATTTGAAGTGGAGGTCACCAGTTGCACAGTGCCTTGCAGGTTACCAAGTCTAACAGCTATGCTTCCTGCTCTTTCAGCGACCATGAGCTGGATTTTTAATCAGGGGTCAGAAACTGGACTTGGAGACTAGTCCATTCCAGGTCCTGACTGCATACAGCGTGCTTTAGACACATCGGCCACTGTTTCCAGTGCTTCGGCCAGTTAAAGAACAAAAAGAGTGATAAAAACAAAAAACTGCGGATGCTGGAAATCCAAAACAAAAACAAAATTACCTGGAAAAACTCAGCAGATCTGGCAGCATCGGCGGAGAATAAAAGAGTTGACGTTTCGAGTCAAAAAGAGCTCGGTATCCAAGCTGGCTCCTGCTGCTAGGAGGCCCAATGGGAGGCCCCCCCATCACTCAGGAGATCAGCAGCCCCTCCGGCTCAGGTGGGAGGATGCAGACAGCGAAGGACAAGTGCCAGTAGGTTTTATTTTTAAATACCACAGTTGCGATTGTGGAAAATCACCAGGTAGGTCGGCAGTACCAAATTGCACACCCACTCATCTCCGATGCAGAGCCCAATCTGTTTTAAAAATCCAAACCATATTCTAACAGACTGTCACAACTTGCATTCAGCTCAGGTGGCAGTTAATACAGAAATAACTTCATTGACGCACACAAACCTCTTTTTAAAACACACTGGTTTTTACCAGCATCTTATGCCGTCTGTTGACCAGTCACTGCCTTTTCTTTCCTATTTATTATGCATGCGATCACATATGGCTAGGAGTGTTCATCTCTAGCTAGAAACCACTAGAAAGATCAAAGTTGTTGAATGAATATACATTATAATATATTTCTATTTTATATTATTATATATATATATATATATATTTAATAACATCACTATTTCATGTCTGTTCAACAGAAAAGTTTTGAGGGTACACAGGTCGAAAACTCTGGCCAACAGAAACATTAAAACATTTCATCTAGTTTTAGATTAATAGTCTTTCCCTGTCCGAACTCAAGTTTTTTCCTCTCCTGATGACAGTGTTTCACACTGTAGTATCAACCACATCATCCAAGTAATCATTTTCCATATTGGAACTTAAGACAATAACTGTTGTCAGAATTTGAGACTTTGGCGAGTTCAAACCTGAACCCAACCCCTGCACTTGTTCAGCCTCCACAGTCAGGATTATTGGACAGAATTCAGTCATAGGCACCTTGTTTTAATTTTCCTTTCCCTAGCCTGGGGTTTCTGAAGTCGTCTGGATTAACTTCCAACATTGCCCAGACTCAGCATATACTAACTCAGGAGAGACAAGGGATCAAGCTTGGTGCTGTTCCCATTATGCATGATTTCGGCCCAAAAAATAAAACTGCACAAAAACCATTGAGCCATTTTGGAAGTTTTTCAAAGAATTATTTTTGGATTCAAATGTTGAGTTTCAGTATACTTCAGACTGATACAAAGTCCAACAGACAAATATAAAAATTTCTTGGTTGGGACTGCATGCTTCCAAATCCCTCTTAAAAAAATATATTTAATCATCTTTCTGGATAGGGGCCATTCATTTTACACTCCATGACCCTCACTTGGAGAAATATGAAAAAAAAGAGGCCATTTAACCCATTGTGCCTGTGCTGAGTCACTGAAAGAGATATCCCCTTGGTTCCATTCCTCTGCCCCTTCTCCAAACCCTTTTTTAAAAAGCAATCCACTTTCTTTCAATTAGCCATAATGAATTCCACCCTTTGTTTCTCATAGAAGGATATGTATATGGAATGACTTAAATCTGTAAAAACACAAAAAGGTTCTCCTGACCTCATCATTTGTTCTCAGGTTAATGCTCTCTAGTTAATGACTCGTGAACCAATGGAAGCAGGTTTTTCCCCTTTTACTTTATCCAAACCCATTATGATTTTGAATATTGCTGTCAGATCTCCTCTTCATGTTGGTTGTTATAATTAAAGCAGCTCCAGTTTCCCTAGTATCTCCTCAAACTAAACAGTTGAACTTTCCCAGCCCCTCAGACACGGGTTAGAAGGCGGGATTGGGAACAAACGTAGAAAAGAGCACATCAGGTCAGCTACCTGACACATTTCCCCTTCCGAGCAATCTTGCCAGGGGTAGGTTCTCAGAAGCAGGGTGAGCGTGGCAGAGGCTACTTACCCAGCAGGTAGCCCATTAGGCTCATTATTGGGCCAACTGGGAGAGAGATGGCACTGCTGCTGGCATCTTCCTGACAAGACGTGTCCACCACTGAGGCCAGAGCCCAGTGGGTTACTAGAGTGGGCTTCCCAGTGGCAAGTCAGAGGGTCATTGCCGTCTCCCCTCCATCGCAGATCTGCTGGATTGTGGCAGTTCCAGGTCATCCTGTGGGTGGGTTCCCCTTTGATGATGATAGCCTGACAGCTGCAGCCATGAGGGTGTCTCAACTTTTTACAATCTTGCAGAGAACGTCTCAAATTTCAGATGTCCTCGCAATCTCCTGCCTGTCTTAGCAATGCTCCTGTTGCAGCTGCCAGCCCGTATTTTGCTGCGAGTCCTCCCATTGGGACTCTCACTTCACTGGTCCACCCGCCATCCTTAATTGAATGGGACCTGGGAGGCGGTTTCCCATATCTGAGTCATCTTAGTTAATTTCTTCTTCGCCAGCACCATGGCCATGATATCCTTTGTAAAGTAGGATGTCCAAAATTAAACAATATTCTCATTGTATCCTATCCAATGATTTGTATAGGATTAGAATTTATTTTTGTACTTCATGCCCCCATTAAAAAAGAATCGGAAATGGTTTTCTTTTTAACAAAAAATTTTAAGTGGCCAATGTGTCATTTTTAAAGATTTTGCAATGCCACAGAAGACAGGCTAATATTATAGATGAAGATATTTGATTCCATGGCCTTAGGTTCCATACTAGCAATGGTATTATATATTGAACGTTACATGGTATAACATTCCAATCCTCTTCAAAAAACTGCATTATTCCAGAGTTCTCTCATCCTCTTAAATATGACCCACCATGATGTGAGTGCATAAAAGGTTAACAAAGCAATTAAAGATAAATGTCCTTTTGCCAGTTAGCACACCATAATTTTCAAAGACAAAAATCAATACAGTCACATTTTGATAGATCCATTCTTTACCTATGATAATAATACATTTAATGTCATTCCAAGCATTCTTAGGATGACTGATAAAATGGGGAAAAGTGATCTTCTAAAAACAGCAAACATTTCCAGGAGCTCCCTTCTCCTTTTAAAGTATTGCAAATGGCAAGTTCTTGCACCCAAGATATTGATTTCCTACATTACAACTATGATTACACTTCAGCAGGACCTCATTGGGTGTGCAGTACATTGGGACACCCTGAGGTTGTGAAAGGCATTGTACAAATGCAAGTCCTTTTCTTTTTTTCCATGAGGCTCAAATTATAGGTTTAGTTGTTACTTTGAAAATACTACATTATCTTCTTCAGTTCCTCAGCTGAATATGCCAGTGGTGCCAAGGGGTAGCTTGTTCATTTTCTCTTGCTGATGTCAAAATGTATCCAAACTATTTTCAGACCAATTCTGAATAATGTTTATTTGCTTCCTTATCCCGTGATATGAATAACATTTTTGGCACATTTGAGAAAACTTCTCCCCACAGTTAGAAACTGCAGGCTGAAGGAAACTCTGAAGCTACATCTCCAGTTAGCCCACGAATGTTACTATGTTACATAAATACATATGTCGCCATAATGCAGGGGAGCCACCTGTGGACAATGGCGATTGACAGAGTTCTTGCATATGGTGCAATGTATCTTCAGCACAGGAATAAAGACAAGTTCAAAGAAACAAAGAAAAAAAGACAAGCAGCTGTACAATTTAGGTGCTGCAAAGTTTTATCCCATCAAAGTCCTGGTAGATTATTGGGGTGACAGATAACTGGGATGGTAGATCCACTGGGAAATAAATGATGCACCTTGCATTTTCCTTACATATTCTTTCAACACATTACTGGACCTTTAAACAATATTAACTTGTTAACTTGTAAATTAGAACTCTCTTCAACACTGCAACTGGAATATTCTAGACATATCTCAATATCCATAAAAGTATCCAGTCATACCAAATATCATCTGATTAACTGGCTTCATAACACATTTACCTTGTAAAATAACAAAATGGTAATGAGTCCTTCTCACTATAATTCAGAGTTCCACAGAGTACACCAATTTTAATATTTTTTTTAAAATTGCATCATCTGACTCTGTTCCAAGTTACTTGGCCTTCTGCCTTACAATCACATTTGTATACATCCTGCATTATACTTTTAGCAAGGACACAGACACAGTGAAGTAATAGTGTGCAAAGCAGTGAGAGTAGATTTAACCACTGATAATTTGACCGCTCTGTAAGGCAGTTTTCACAAGGGCAGTTTTATGTGGTACCTGGCTGGAACAGCATTAACAGTCCCCTTTGAAAAGGCTATGGTCCCAGCACCTTGAACGCAGGAGGTACATGGCCTGGGGAAGACTAGTCAGGGAGCAAACTAGTTATCAGGGAAGGGAAGATGAAATACATCCTCACTACACTACATAAATTTTGAGAGCTTACTCAGGAATTCACATGCAGCACAGATCTGAATCCATATCACGTGGCTTTATATATTATATATATGCTGCAGTGTTAGTTTCACAGTCCCTGTCCCACTTTTAATTCACAAATTAAAAATAAAATGCTAATGCACGTGTGAAACAGCACTTACTGTTCTTGCCACATATTACATTATACCCATTAAAGCGAAGCTTGGCAAAGATAACCAACTGCGCTGCAAATGTCAGCCATCACACATAGCTTTGAACTAAACTGCATTGTACATTACACTGTGCTCTTTCAACAAGTGACGCTTTGAAAAAATAACTGTCAGCGGTATTAATGGATGGGCACTTAGTAAATTCATATAACATTCCTTTGTCCACTATAGGTGGCACTAAACAATTTAAAAATAAACAAGGGTGAGCAAGCATTAAAATAGCGGACAAAGGAATGTCACACAAATATGTTGAAAGGTTCATCACTAATACTGCAAACAGTCATTTCTACCTATTCTGCAATCTCCACCAAGCAGCAGCTCATGATTGAGAGTACTGGGCTGTAAAACAACCACGACAGCTAACGAGAGATTTTATATAGTAACCAGTTGGATACAGAATGCCATTACAGAGCCAAAAATGCGGTTGGGGAATATTGTAATATGCATCAATTATGCTTCATTTTCTTAATTTTATTTATTTTAAAAAACATACTTTTGCCGTTAAAATTCGATATTCATGTAAATAGAATGTTGCACGAGGAGCTCCTTCACAGGTCAGTGGATAAGTGTGCTGGGGCTGAACTTACAGCACCCTGCCGGTGTGTTTATGGCAGGGTTGGGGGGGGGGCGGCGGGTGGAGAGATGGGTGGGTCACATAAAATATGACGGGTGAGTGCCTTCCGCCCAACCCTGAGCTGTTTCCCCATTATAAAGATAGGTGGGTAGGCACCGACATCAGCAGCCCACCCATTATCTAAAAAAAAAATCATTAAAGGGCAATTGAGCTTGTTAACAAGCCAACTGACCGGTATATCAGGCTGAGCACACCATAATACAATTGACGCGGGCAGGCGGGTGGGAGTGGGTAGGCCATTTTTTAACCCAACTGGTTAAAAGGGGGGGAAGAAGTGGGTGGGGGCGGGGGGGGGATTGTTGTGTGTCCTGTGTGCGTCAGGGCAATCTTATCCTGCCCTCCCCCCACCAACATTACTCAACTTTGTTCGTTCCCACCTAGCCGCACTCCCTAGTTGCCTGCCCTCTTTCTGCTCTAAAAATTCAAGACTTACCTCACTCTGAACATCATTGGTCTTCCTGATGGGCCTACTTGAGTCCTGGTGCTGCTGGGGCTGGTAGAGCAGCTGGCCAATCAGGTTGGCTGGCAACTCTCTAGGGCAGGGCTCCCTCCCACTGAGGGACAGAAGTCCGACCCTCACCTGCTTAAGGCCACTGGCAGTGTGTTATTGCTGCAGGGTGGGCTTGTTGAGTATCCGTCAGTGCAGGAGCGACTTTCTTTCCGGGCAGGGCGAGCAACACAATGCCTGCTCACACCCTTCCTGCGCCCCCTCCACAAAATTCAGCCAGTGGTGAACTATAGAGAACAGAAAATTCTGCTTTTGGACACTTGAAACTGGGATAGCACCAGAAGTACAATTAGTCTCAATGTCTTATTTCCCATTCTAGGCGTCGTCAGCCTTTGCTTAATGATAACACTCTTATTTCTGACACAGGAGTTCATGGGCTCAGACCCCACTCCAGAGACCTAAGCACATAATTTAGACCGGCACCAAGTGTAACTGGGGCTGCTGTTTCTCAAATGGTTTAACATCTCATTAGTCTCACCTGCCCTCTCAGGTAATTAAATACATGGCACTATTTGAAAAAGAGCAGTGCAGTTCTCCCAGTGTCCTGGCCAATATTTATCCATCAACTAACACTGCAAAAAGTAGATCAATTGGTCATTTATCTCATTGCTGTTTATGTGGCCTTACTCTGCACAAATTGGCTGACACATTTCCCCATACTACAACCGTGAATACACTGCAAAAGTACTACACTGGCTGTGAAATGCTTTGGTGCCTTAAGGTAATGAAAATAATATAAAAGCAGTTTTGCTGTTCCTGATATTGATGAATACTTTAACATTCATTCTTTGGCTTTATCTTCAAAATATGGTTCTTTGGTAGGTAAAAACTAGAGATAAATACATTGGAGCTGCCAGGAACCAAATATTTAGAATGTAATATCATGGAACAATGGAGAAATTGTTATGTCTGCACTGGATCTCTGAATGAGCAATTCACCTAGTACCATTCCCCAACCTTCTTCCCATTACCCTGGACATTCTTTTCAGATAACAGTGCAACTTCTCTTTTGAATGCCTCGATTGAACCTGCCTCAACCTACTCTCAGTTACTGCAGATTCCACATACTTACTCCCCCTACTGCCTGCAGGGGTTATCCTGCCTCTCCCCACCAACCCCAGTCTCCCAAAATACATAACTTCTAAATCTGCAGAAATGAAAATGTTTATTCTACTATGATGACAAGGACTAAACATTATTGACAGAACTCCCAAGAATTTGCTGACCATAACACACTAGACTAACAAATAAAAGAATTGTTGAAAATCCCAGACTGTCCTTGGCAAAAGCTGTTCTTGTGCACCAAATTAATTGCTACAAGTTTCATGTTTCTGAAACACCAGTCATTTATCACTTTGTATAAACCCTACTGTAAAATTACCATTTACATATTTAATTTCTAAAGTAAAAGCATCACAAAGTCACTTTCTATTTATCAGAAAAATGTCAGCCCCTCCATACTGAGTAAATATCTTGACCTGGATCCCTTGCATTTAAATTAACACAAGAACATTCATTGTACAATTTGTGTATCACTTGATAGAAATCAATACACTTAAACAAATTGCATTAGTAAACCAAACAGATTAGAAACTTCAACATGCTAGCGTCACCTTGTGAAGAACAATTACTTGGCTTTACATATTCTTGATGTTATAGGATTCAATAAGAGTAGCAGTCTAAAGGAGTGCTTTCAGATGTATGGAATACAATAATGACCTCCATCCTACATTCTAGACAGCTGCTATGCCTCTCTAGAGGATTAGACTATGGTATAGCGAGAAAGCTAGGCTTTAGGTCCTCGGCTTCCTACATTATTACAGTGAAGCTCAACATAAGTTCAGGGAGCAGGAACATACTTCCTCCCTCTACTGACATCTTTCAAATAGGCACTTTAAAATGTTCCAGGCTTAACATTAAGTTCAACAATTTAGAATATAAGCACCTCTCCCATTTTCGTCGAACAGCAGGTGCTGCTAATGGTTCTGCTGCTGCTATTTACACCTCCTCAGGACTTATTCTTTGTTTCTTCATTGGCCCATTCCCACCCACATCTTGCCTCACACCAACATCCTGTCTGCCACTTAATCATTGCTGTCCATTGGCTCATCACAGACCTTCCTTTTCCTCCTCCTTCCTTTTCCCTGGCTCTTTACATGCTTATAATCTGTTACAGCTCTAACTTCTTCCAGTTCTGATGAAAAGTCATCAAACTGAAATGTTAACCCTGTTTGCCTCCCCTCAGATGCTGCCTGTTTGCTGAATTCTTCCAGCAGTTTCTGTTTTTATTGATGCCAGACTTGGGAATGGCTCGTATATTTTTTTGATAAGTCTACACATACTCACCATGTTTGAAACTCTCGCACATTTCAAGATTAAATTGTTGCAGTATAAATGGGATGGAGCATGTTTCCCTTTTTATTGTTTTATAGCGTCAATTCCGCTCCACAGAATTAGGGGTCAACTCAGACTAGTTGCAGTAACAGATGTGGAATTTAGCTGCGTAAGAGTTGTCTCTGTATTCCATTACCAGGACATAGAATCGGGCTGGACGAGGGCAAGGAAATACAGACTACACAGTGCCTAAGCTGGCCGGAGGCCAAGACCCAAATCTTATGCTAAAGGAGCAGAATTACATCGCCCCTCTTCACAACCATTTCAAATGAAAATCCGTTTTTCTTAAAAGGAAAATGAAATATCATTGATTTTCTATCACAGATTCATTCTTCCACAATCCCAACCTGTAACGCAACAACATTCTACAGCATGATGGCTCAGCAATGAAGGTTGAAATCTGTGAAAGGCTGATAGTCATAAACGAGTTATTGAATGCTGGGGGAGGCCTCAGTTTATTGGCAAACCCCTAAACAAATCTAAATTCAGAGGAAATAATCCTGATTCAGTCAACCACAGAACTATCAGCTCAACATTAATAACTGATAAAATAATGGAATGGATCATCACGATGTGCATGATGCCCCACGAATAACATTCAAATCAGCTTTAGAAGGGGAAATTCCTAGCAATCCCTCCACTTTAGCTCTTATATAAGAAAGTGACACTCCAAGCAGACAGCCAAGAACTACATGACTTGGGGCAGGATTTCCTGCCCTGCCCAGCACCAGGATAACCTATTCCTGCTGGAAGTCATTGGACTTTTGGCTGGGCCGCCAAATCTCCTGTGGCTGGTACTGCCAGGACAGGGCTGGAAAATCCCAGCTTTCACCCCGTTGCCTATCAAGAATCTAACCACCTCTACCTTAAAAATATTCAGACTGAGATATTCTTTGCTGCTTTTCATACTCTGACCAATCCTCTGACCTGCCATCCATTTTTACACAATTATGCGCTTTTTCTTTAAGTTTAATAGTATCTTTAACTGCCACTGTATTTCCACTGACCTATACCTTAAACTAATTTACTTTATCTTTCATGCTCTGCTGTCATGCCCTCATAATGGCCCTTATTTAAGTTTAAAATACTAGTCTTGGAGCCACTCTTCCCTTCCTCCAACTGAAGATAAAATTCAAATCATGTTATGATCGCTGCTGCCTAGGGGCACCTCCATTATGTGGTCATTAATTAATCCTATGTTGTTGCACAATACCAGGTCTAGTGTCGTCTGCTCTCAGAACAGCACATTCTGGTGCCAGTCAAAGAAACTATCCTGAAAACATTCTATGAATCCCTCATCTAGACTACCTTTGGCCAGCGTATTTTTCCAGTGTATATGTAGATTAAAAATCCTCCATGATTATTGCCATGCCTTTCTGACAAGCTCCCATTATTTCTTCCTTTCTATGCTATCATGTGGTTACTGTTATAGGGCCTGTACACCACTCCCACAAGTGACTTCTTCCCTTTATCATTTCTCATCTCATGAAAGGTCAGTATTGAAGCTGAAGGCTGTGGGAATTCCAAGGTAAAGCTCAGACTTAGATAAGGAGTTAGCTGAACGAAAGGAAAGAGTGGATACTTATTATATTAGTGATACTAAAAAGGGACAGGGGATTAGGAGGAGTGGAAAAAATACAGAATGGAATGCCCATGGATTGGTGAAATGGCTCCTGTATTAATGGTTTGGACAAATGCAAAAAGGTTTTCATTTCTTAAGTCACCTAGATGTAAAACTCAGTTTAGCTTCTTTTCCATTATCCATCAAGACCAACTTCGCCATAGCCTCAACTATGCAAAAGCAAAATACTACAGACGCTGAAATAAAAGGGTCACAGCACTGAAACATTGGCCTGGATTTTCACCTAGTTGGGATGACTCAGGAACCCTTTTAAAAAAAGGACAGCCGGGACCCACTTCCAGGATTCCTGACCCCAATCCCAAGCTTTCCGATTTTCAGGAGTGCTTTTTAAGGGTGTCGGCTGGTTCGAGTAGTGAGCCTGCACACTGCAATCCTGACCTGGTCAGCTCCATTACAGGAATAGGCATGTCCTAGTCCTCCGCAATTTTAACGAGTTTAGTTCATGACTCCCCTGAGCCACTGGACTGCATGAGAGAACCTTTTACAAGGTTAGTTCAAAAGGGCCTCCTCATGCACCCTACCCCCTCCCATCCAAATGCACAGCCCCCACCATTCCCTATAGTCCTCCCATGCCAAGCTATGACACTTCAATGCCCACTCACCCACCATACACTTCATAGAAGCAATAAACCCTATAGCTACAGTTGGATATGAGAAAAAATAATCTTTAAAAAAGTAATTCATTGATAACTTTCCATTTTTTTAAAAAAACAAAAACTGCTTTTTACTACAGGGCAATAAAAATATCATCTAGACCATTAAAGTTTCAACACCTGAAACTGCAAGCACTTGAAACCTCTTAACCTTGTGTAAATAAACATTGTGAAATTGACAGAAGAGATCAGAGAGCCAGAGCTGCCAATCAAACAATGTTTTCTCTGGGGCTCAGGTGTTTCAACAGGCTAAAAGATTTCTGGGCTCTCAGCCAAGCCTCATCATGTGTTCTTGGCCATCCGCTGTCTCACTGGGCAGGACTTTTTCGCTCGGCATGCAGGCATGCACCCAACATGCCCAAGCGTGAAATAAAGCACGTTGACGTCAGCCGAATGTGCCAACATCAACGCGCATTTGTGATAGTTAGGTCAGCAGGTGCGCACCAGAGCCGGCAGTGCGCCTGCTGACAGTTAAAAGGCCTACTGAGCCATTAAGTTAACAACTGTCCTGAATTTTTCACTGCCCGTTCAACCTAACGGTTGGCGGGCAGGCAAAAAGGCTTTTTAGGAAACCTCATCCGCGGATGGGGTGAGATTTCCTAAAGCAAATAAAAATAAAATAAAAATTTAAATCTTGAATTAAAAACATGCCCCTGTTCATGTGACAGAGTCACATGAGGGGACATGTTTTATGACATTTTTATTTTTGATCAATAGTTTTTTTTAAAACAGTGCTTCATTTCTCTGATGAAGCTCCGTGCCTCAGGGAGATTGAAGCGTTCTTTTGCGTGCATGCGCGAAGTTCGTGCTAGGCCTGCTCACCCACCCACTGCCCACACAGGTAACCCTGAGCTCAACGGAGCTCAACGCAAGCTCGAAGAACATCAGCTCATCTTTACAGCCTTCTGGATTCAACATTGAGGTCAACAATTCCAGGCCGTATCTCTACCCCTATTTGGTTTCCATTTTCTTTTTAGGTTTTGGTTTTACTCTCATTTTTCTCTGATCTTTGCTTTTAGACAGTAGCTGTTCATCATTCTGCCATTTGCACCTTCTGCAGATTTTTTAAAAATGTATTTTCTTGTCCCATTCCCACTCCCTTTGGCCTTGCGCCACCAACTCTTGTCATTTAACCTCTGTCACCTTCCACCCTATTACAGAGTTTCCTTTTGATTCTTTTTCATGCTTTTCTCCCTTTCTAACCATGCTCCTTTCTCCATAGATGCTGCCTGACCTGAGTATTTTCAGTATTTTCTGGTCTAGAGAGTTTGGTCTAAAACAGCAAGTTATAAATAAAGGACGTTGAACAGAAAACATCTGCTTGTGTGAGTATCCATAGTTAAATGAATTATTTAAAAAAATCAAATTTACAATTTGATGAATAGCTGGTTATGGCAGTGAGTATATTTCTTTAGTTTTGGGACTACATCAACATTGAGCATTCCCTGACAAGCTACAGAAAGGACAGCCAAAGGCTATTGGTCACTTTGCCCCAGCAATAAGCCTAACCTCAGGAAGGTACCTGCCATTGCAGACTTCATGCGTGGTTTTTAATCGGACATTAAAGTTTCAGGGATGAATGTCTGGTAATTGTGATTAAAACAAAGCAGTTTAAGGAAGCTGTTAACCTTTTTTTTTGTGGTTTTTGCAACCTGTGGGTTGTAATATTAGCCTGATCTTCTAAGTAGAGATCCTTCTTTAAAAATGCAGAATGGGCTCTGATGACATCATTAGGACAAGATTGCAATTTTAACTGGAGGCCTGCATAGGGAAGCCATTGCAGCTTTCCCACAGGAAGAGTCAGGGACGGAACAGTAAGTGGATTATTTTCAGTAAACCTGTGGGCCAAGAATAGCAAGAATTCTGCTCCAGGCCCCACAAGAAAATCTTGAACTTTCCCTTCCCTGAGTTTCTCTCTTCCGCATCTGACCAGGAGGCTCTGCTGAGCCCTCCTTCCAATCATGTATCTGGGTTCCAAGGACAATTCCTTCAGGTCCCTAGTGATGGCCTCTTCACCTATTGAGCAACTACCGCTTCACACTGCATTCAGGTAGAACCAATATAGACGAGGCACAGAAGTTAAATTCTCCCGGGCCTCATGTTGCAGAGGTCTGGACCGTTTGCCATTCCCCTTGGCCCCACCTGCATGACTCCTGCCCAGAATTAAATTCTGCCCTAAACAGTCTAATTTCCAACAACTGTATTTTAGGGGCGACCTGATCCAATGTACAAGGTTATGAGGGGCATGGACAGGGTGGATAGGGAGCAGCTGTTCCCCTTAGTTGAAGGGTCAGTCATAAGGGGGCATAAGTTCAAGGTGAGGGGCAGGAGGTTTAGGGAGGGGATGTGAGGAAAAACTTTTTTTACTCATAGGGTGGTGACGGTCTGGAATGCACTGCCTGGGAAGGTGGTGGAGGCGGGTTGCCTCACATCCTTTAAAAAGTATCTGGATGAGCACTTGGCATGTCATAACATTCAAGGCTATGGGCCAAGTGCTGGTAAATGGGATTAGGTAGGTAGGTCAGGTGTTTCTCACCTGTCGGTGCAGACTCGATGGGCTGAAGGGCCTCTTCTGCACTGTGTAAATCTGTGATTCTATTAGCAATAACTACGAGCGGGCCCTTTTCGCATCTGCTTAAGCAAGTTTTATATTTGTGCATGAGTGGCAGCTCAATCATCCCAAATTCACACTTAAGTAAGAGGCCAATCTCACGCAAAAAGTAATGCTCCATCTTCTTCTAATTTCAAACTGGCAAAAGGTGACTTAATTTTTTTTTAAGATTTCTCACATCAGATATTGATTTACAGCTTCTATGAGTGAGCGCCTGTTATTCTGGGAAAATTGTAAATGAGTTTTTTTTTAAAAATATATTTCTTTACTAAAGTGCTTAATTTTTATTCCTTACCATTTTTAGACATCCAAGAACACAACAGAATAACATGAAACATGCACCAACTGGACAGAAAGGCACTGGAGGTGGTGTAGAAAGGATTTACAAGCATAATAACAGAATTTAAAAGGTGTAACATTCAGAAAAAGTTCAACTGGCTGTGACTCTTAGAAAAGAAAACACTGAGGGGGTGACCTTGTGATTTTTTTTAAATTAGAAGGGATTGGGTGTAGTAGCTATGGAAGGTGTTTCTGCTTGTGGAGGAGTTTAGAATTGGGAACCATAAATATAAGGTTGTCACTCATAAATCCAATAAAGAAACTCAGGAGAAACTATTGTACCCAAAGAGTGGCTAGAATGCTGCACCTACATTTTTGTCGCGACAAAATCTCGTGATTAAGCAGACCCTTTAAACTCAAAACTTAAAGCATGGTTTCAGACAGCATCATTTGACTGAATTAGAACTCATTAACCATAAAAACAAAAAACTGCGGATGCTGGAAATCCAAAACAAAAACAGAATTACCTGGAAAAACTCAGCAGGTCTGACAGCATCGGCGGAGAAGAAAAGAGTTGACATTTCGAGTCCTCATGACCCTTCAACAGAACTGATTTTTCTTTACAATGAGAGGGGTGAAATATAAGCTGGTTTAAGGTGGGGGGTGGGGGGGAGTTGTTGCAGGGACCGGCAAGCAGTGATAGGAGCAGATCATCAAGAGATGTCACAGACAAAGGAACAAAAGAACACAGAGGTGTTGAAGTTGGGGTGCCCTACCATCCATTCTTAATTAGCACATTCGTTTAGATAATATCACCAACTTCAACACCTCTGTGTTCTTTTGTTCTTTTGTGACATCTTTTGATGATCTGCTCCTATCACTGCTTGCTTGTCCCTACAACACCCCCGCCCTCCACTTCTCTCCACCCCCACCTTAAACCAGCTTATATTTCACCCCTCTCATTGTAAAGAAAAATCAGTTCTGTTGAAGGGTCATGAGGACTCGAAACATCAACTCTTTTCTTCTCCGCCGATGCTGCCAGACCTGCTGAGTTTTTCCAGGTAATTCTGTTTTTGTTTTAGAACTCATTAACCGTTTGACTGAAGAACACATAGTAGCGGTTTTCAAGGGACTCAGACTTTGATACACTGGATCATTCTATTCTATGTTACAATACAATAGGCTTAGAGGAATTGCTCTTTCATGGTTCCATAGTTACATTACCCACAGAAAATGTAACTTAAGCTTTGATTCAACTTGTTCTGATATATTGAGTATTAAGTGTGAAGTAGCACAAGGTTCCATTCTTGGTCTGCTACTATTTCTTATAAACATTGACTAGATATTTCTGTCCTACATTATGCTCTCTTTGATGGAGATGCCAATATATTCTATTCACTTTGTAGCTTCGAGGAACATTCCTTCATTTCAAATTGTGAACTGCCAAAATTATCCACATGGTTTCGTAGTAACAGACTTAACTTACCTCAACTCAACTTACAAAAGACAAACTTTATTTGCTTCAAATCTAAAAAAAAAATCACAACTGAATGATTCTGTCTGGAATTAAAATGGATGGAGTAGTTAGAAAAAAAGGAGAATACAACATCCCTAGGTATAGTGATTGATTAGTTTTAAATTGAAATGAACAAATAGCAAGAATGTTGAAAAATGTTTCTTGTTGCATAGGAATATCGTGCAAATTGAGATATTATTTGCCAGTTCAAATGTGACCGCTGAAAGCCAGCCCCCTCTGCGCCCTAGCCTCCAATCCCCCACTCACCCAGCCCTCACTCTCCTATAACTTAGGTCCCTCGGCAATCCTAGGCCTTGGGTGCATTACTGGCAGCAGCCACAGTTCATGGTGGCACTCTTGGCCTCTGATTGGCCAGCAGGTTGTCCAACCCTGGGAACCTGGCCAGTTAAGTGCCTGATAGACACTTAATCCGGATGGGCCTCCCTCTCAGAAGCAATGTGGGGTTTCCCACTGGTGGGCTGAACTGCATCAAATTCATTACATTAAATTCATCCAATGTATTTGCATACAAATCAAAAACCTATCCTATTCTTCTATTAAAGGAGAAAGCTATGTGAATTTGTGCAGATGCAGGCTACTTTGACATCACTGACCATTCGCTTTAAGACTTTGAAAATTGAAGAAAACTTTATTTTACAAAATGTCTTCATGTTTTGATTTCATTCCAATTATTTTCCATCTTTGTTCAACAAAATATCTCTATTGAATTCTGCCATTCACAATAACCCTACCAGAAATTCCTATAATGTGCATCTGGTCAATCCAAAAACTGCTTTTGTGCATAGATCAATAAGACACACCCCCCAGATGTGTGGAATTCAGTACCCGGCGACCTACGAACCAGTCCGCCAAAACGTTTGTTCAAGTTGAAAGTGAAAGAAGATTTTTCCCTGATAGGACAAAGTCCTGGCTGGGAAGAAGCAAGAAAAGAGTAAGAAGGCAACAATCTTCGTAGCCAGTGGTGATCGCCCCAGCAACGCCACGGACTGGAAGATCTAGGTCCTTGGCCAGGATTTTCCTGTCGGCGAGGTGGGGGGGGGGGGGGGGGGGGGGGGGTGGGGTGGGGGGGTGCTCACCGATGCATAAAATGACACGGGGTGACGTTGGGCTGAACTCCCGCGTCACTGCGCCCCATTTAAATTTTCAGGTAGGCCGGGGTTCAGCAAAATCAGCTGTGTGCCCCGCCGACCTGTCAATGGCCAATTGAGGCTTTTGACAGAGTCACTGAAGTAATTAATGGATCTGCCCGTCACACCTTAAGGTTGGCAGGCAGGCCAGGAGCGTTGGCGGGCATTAGAAAAAGCATGAAACCTCATCCATGGGCGGGATGATGTTTCAAGTAGGTTTTTAAAAATTTAATTAAAGTGTTTTAAAAGTTATGGACATGTCCCAACTCATGTGACAGTGTCACATGACGGGACATGTCAGAGAATTTTTTTTTCTATTTTTAATATTTTTTAACGTACAGCCGATCTCCCTGAGGCAGCACTTGCGCATGCGTGACAGAGCGCACTCTCAGCTGAGGGAATCCACCCCTACCCGCACAGGGAGTGCATTGCACTTCTGTGCAGACGCCAACACATTGGCCCGCCCATGTAAAACGACAGCGCACCCGCTCTTCAACTTCTCCCCCGACAAGGGTAGGGGGGAAATTCTGCCTCTTGTGTCTATCAGAACTAAAGAAAGAGGCTGGGAAGGGCTGCCAGGAAGTGAGAGAAGCCCTAATAGTTATTGCAATGGTTTGGGATTTTAAGGGAGCTCTGTAAACACTGGTTTGGCTATGTCATGATTAATTTCAATCTCACTCTTGCTGTCCCATAAAAAAAATTAGAACTGTCATCAACATAACAAAAGGTTTCAAAAAAATCTTTCAAATTGCAACTTTTCTTTTTAAACTTGAAAAATAAATTAAGAATGGTACTGAGTGTTTCAATCTGTCTCATTCTCTCTCTCCCTCATCGCCAAATCCCCATTCCGGAGTATGACAGTTGTTACTAATAGGTTGCTTAGTATTTCTGTCATCAGTGATATAATTAAAATTCAACATTTTATTTGAAAATTGAACTCCATCACAATGAACAAAGACATCGTCTCTCAGCTTAATACACTTTTTGAAGAACAAAGCAGTCACCCACAACATTTGTAACTCATTGGAGAGCTGGCTGATAAAAAGTGACAGCTAATGTTTCAGACATCAGCAAATAGCCCAACACAAGTAGGAGCTACAGCTAAAGCTATAAACAGCATGTAATCAGCAGCCTACTTTTTGTACACAGAATAAACTTCTTATTTTTAAAAAATGTGCACATTTTATCTAAAAAAGTTTGAAATTAGTCCTCTTGCTTTTTACAAATAATTTTAAAAAGTATAAGCAGAGCACTTTCTGGCTGGAATCACTGAAGAACAATGAACAGTGAGAATCCACCCTGCAAATATTCATTAGCCTGGTGTTGTTGAAGCTTCATGTAGTGCATCAGAGGAAAACCAACTCCGGTTCTGAGAAATCCGGGGCTTCATGAATAAGCTATCACAATGCCCAGAATTTACCCAGCATAGGGGAATGGTGTTCACAGATTTAATTGCAAGAAAAATTATCTAGCTTAACCAGATAAGAAATATGCCAGAGAAGGAACTTTCTGTGTAGAGTGCAATGTCGTTGGGGCAGATTTGGACACGGAATTGGCTGCTAATGGTTGTTAGGCTAAAGTGTAAATCAAAGAATCTGATGACTTTCATAAAGCTGAGCAGTGGAGTTCAAGTAACTTCTGAGTCCCAAGTTAGAAACTTACTCAAAAATAATTATTGGCCTAACTATTGTACAGTACATAAAGTCAACAGAACCTTCCTTCTTGGAAATAGTCTGCCAACTTTGTGCATTTGGCACCATAAAATCTTATCGTAAAATTTCAGTTTTCTCTGTTTTAAGGTATATGACCAAATAAGGAAATTAAAATCCTTCAGACTTAAAAGGTTGGAATATTCTAAAAAACAAATTTCAATACACTCCATTAATTATCTGAAAAATCCACCCACTGTGAAATCTGTAGGCTTCAGCAATACAATATATATTATGCAGACATGATATGAATGAGGGCCAGTAAAAAGAGTAAATTGTTGCAAGGTCATTTAAAAGATTGGAAGGAAAATGGCAGATAACCAAGCCAAGAAGCAGAAAACTTGGCCAGTGGCTTTAATCTGGATTGAAGCAGTGTGCACTTAGGGCCTAACTAAAAGATAGAAAATTTTGTTTAGAAGATGTCCTTGTCAAGAGTCCAATTCTAGAAGAACATATGAACAACATGCTGACAGCATTTGTTTTCTAATGAACAAATCAACTGGAGTTGACAGTGCTGCTTGAACGTTGCTTCTTTTGTCCTCCCTGGTAAAGGTCATAGGGCTAGGACTTGTTGTCACAGTAAACTAAGTTGGTACACTGCGCCATGTATTAATTACACACTGCAGTCATGCTGTGCCAGTTTGCCAAGGGGGTAGAAAATGATTCCATGGCAAAGACGTTGATTAGGTAGACTGCTCAGTCCAAGATGACTCAAATGTCTACATGCCATTGGACTCATCCACGTATCAGGCTGCTCCTGTTAAGCTTCCAGTCAACAGTGCTCTCAAGATGTCGATGGTGGGTGGGCTTGGCAATAGTGATTCAATTGAAGATCAGAGGAAGATAGTTAGGCTTTTTCTCATTGGGGATTTTTCATTGCCTGTCAATTACAAAGTGTCACTTGTCAGCCCAAACCTCTGTGTTGGCCAGGTCCAGATTCAGGCTTTTGTGAGCTGTTTCATTAGCAGGTAAGTGACTAATGGAGCTGTAGTGATCAGAGTAACCCTATTTGTAATCTTACGATGGAGGGAAGGTCGCTAAGAAGCAGCTGAAGGTGGTTGTTGCCCAAGCAACACTTGCAGTGGTGTTCTGGAACTTTTGTTGCTAGAAAACCATAGTTAAAAGCAGTAATGTAATAGGAGTATTTAAAATACAATGGATGAGACAGGCTAGGCAGAAGCAGATTGTTTCCAATCGTTCAGTGGTCAACAGGGGCCATAAATACAATAGTAAATGCAAAAGACCAAAAAATGGGAGAAAATGTCAAGCACCTGAAAATGTTGGGCAGCTCTTGATGGAATACAGAAATTGATGGCTGAATTTTGTGTGGGAAGTGGGTGGGAGGGAAGGAGTAGCTTTGCCCCTACATAAAAGCTATCGGGGAAACTTTGTTCCACACTGCCGGCTCACCCCTGCAGCCATTTTACAGCCATTGGGTCATTAGTTGGCTTGAAGCAGGCCTTCCACCCCTCCACCCCTATCAGAAAGGAAATAACACTTCCAAGAGCTGTCGGCCAATCAAATGGCTGACAGATCTCTTGCTCCAGCAGCACCATTGGGAGTGGTGGCCATTGCTGGGACTGCAATAAGTCCTTGAAGGTGAGGAACCAAGAGCCTATAGTCAAGCTGGGACCCAGATGGCAGACCCCAGAAGGGGAGGGGGGTGTTCGGGGTGGGAGGAGAAGGAATACCTTGGAAATGGAGGGGCCTCATATAGGCAGAGGATGGCCAAATAGGAGGCATCCCCCATCATGATGCCACCAGATGATGCCAGCCTCCCCCACTGAGGGAAAAATCCCAGCAGTGGTGGGAGGAATGGCATAAAGGGGCCAAAGGCGAACGGGTTGCCCCGTGCCTCCCTGGCCATGGGTAAAATATCCGTGTGGGCGGGTGGTGACAGGCACAGCGTTGTTGCAATATTGCCCAATTTTACACCCCCCACCCCAATAAAATTGCAGCCAGAATAAAGTAGCATGGTGCAAGTGCATCAGTTACAACCAGTTTCCAGTACAGGGAAAAGGAACGGCATTTCTACCGAGGCTGAATAAAATTTTGCATGGTTAAGGGCATTGTGTTTTAGATGGAGGTGACTGCACGTAAGGGTTTTAACTGTGAGGGAAAAAGAAAGGTACTGCAAGCAATCTCTGTTGTGTGAGCTTAGATATGCACCATTACTTTATTGGTATCTTGTAATAAAGAACAACTTAGCACCTTTAATGTAATCAAATGCCTCAAGGTGCCTCACAGAAGCATTATAAAACAATTTATGACACTGAGCGACACAAGGAGATATATGCCAAAAGCATGGTCAAAGAGGAAGTTTTCATGTAATGCCTTAAAGGAAGAGAGAGAGGTACAGGGGCAGAGAGGTTAAGGGAGGCAATTTTAGAGATTAGGGTGTCTCAAAGCACAGCCACCAATGATGGAGCAATTAAAATTGGGGATGCTCAAGATGCCAGAATTAGAGGAGCGCCGACACCACAAAAGGTTGTGGGTTGGAGACATTGCACAGATAGGGAGGGAGGAGGCCATGGATGGATTTGAAAACAAGAATGAGAATTTTAAAATCAAGGTGATGCTTAACTGAGATCTAGTGACGGTCAGTGAACACAGGGGTGATAGAGGAATGGGATCTGGTCCGAGTTAGGCTATGAGCAGCAAAGCATTGGATGACCTTAGGTTTACAAAGGGTAGAATGAGTGAAGCTGCCCAGGGATGCAATAGAATAGTCAAGACTGGAGATAACATAAAAAGCCCAATGAGAGGACATGCAATTCTAGATTGAGTCTTAGGAAATGAAGCTGGACAAGTGGATGAAGTAGCAGTGGGGAACCATTTTGGAGATAGTGACTAAAATACAGGTAGATCTAGTGTCATTATGGAAAAGGACAAAGATAGAACAGGAGTAAAAGTACTAAAAGTCAAATTTTACAAAGCTGAGGGGTGAGCTGGCGAGAGTGGACAGGATACAATTATTAGAAGGAAAAACTGTCAAATCAGTGGGAGGCATTCAAAGGCAAGATTCTACAGGCACAGTTTAGACATGGCTCCACAAAGAAAAAAGGGTGGTACTGCCAAATCTAGAGCCCCCTGCTATCCAGAAGCATATAGGCCAAGATAAAGCAGAAAAAGAAAGGTTATGACAGTCACAGAAGACTTAATACTGTAGAAAGCCTAGAGGAGTATAGAAAGTACAGGAGTGAAGTAAAAATGGAAATTAGGAAAACAAAGAGAAGGTATGAAAAATATCTTGGCAAGTAAAATGAACAGCTAGTTTCTTTTCTCGGCCGGCGCAGACACGATGGGCTGAATGACCTCTCTCTACACTGTAACTTTTTATGGTTCTATGACAAAAGACACGAAGAGGGTTTCAGCAACACAAGAGCTGAGGCAGGGACAGAACAGGACAACGTTGCTGAGGTGGAAATATACATTCTTAGCAGAGGCCCAGATATGCGGTTGAAAGCACATCTCAGAGTCAGTTATGGCACCAAGGTTCTGGTTCAGCCTCAGAAAATTGCCAGGGAGAGGAATGGAGTTGGTGGTGAAAGAGTAGTGTGTGTTTTGGGGACCGAAAACAATAACTTTGCCCTTCTCAATATTGAGCTGAAGGAAATTTCTGCTCATCCAGTGTTGGACAAGCAATCTGGCAGTGGATCTCTGGTTAATGTTCCCGATAGGTATTGTAAAAAGAAAAAGTGATGAACCTGAAGATCGTTATCAAAAGTTTTTGAAGGCTTTTAAGCGAACACCAAGGTAAACCAAACCCTGATGCAAAGAAATTTTGATTATGGCCAGGATTTTAAGGAGCCTGCTGCGGCAAGTCCCAACCCTCCTCCCCCCACCGTTAGATGTGGTGAGCCCATTAAATCTCTATTCAGTTTGGCAGGACCATAGTATCCCGCTGGGTGGGAGGGTCCGTAAAATCCTGGCCTAGGAGTTTCTCAATAATTTCTATTTAACTGTGAGAAATTAAGAGGTTGTCTGGGATTGAGAGCGCGGAGTGACAAAGAGTGGACAAATCTATAGATGGTGCGCTAAGTAATTGCAAGCCTAAAGAAGCAGCAAAATCTGAATGTGTATGCATGGCCAATTTAAATGAGCAGTTATGCCCCAAAAAATTAGATGATGTCATCCAATGGATCAGATCTGAGGGGCTGGGTAAAGTAAAACAAGCAGCAGAATTAGATGCCATCTTAATTCAAAAGAATTTGCGCTGCATACAATCCTCATTACACCCTTTGTCATTTCAATCTGAATAGATGGCCACCTAGAGCCATAGGAAAGTTACAGGCAGAGAGAGGCCATTCAGCCCATCGTGTCTGTGCCAAAAGAGAAAAAAGAAACTAGCCGTGCATTTTAATCTCACTTTCCAACATCTGGTCTGTAGCCTTGCAGATTACAGCACTTCAGATGCAGATCCAGGTACCTTTCAAATGAGTTGAGCATTTCAGCCTCAACCACCAACTTAGGCAGTGAATTCCAGATGCCCACCACCTTCTGAGTGGAAATGTTTTTCCTCATGTCCCTTCTAATTCCTCTACTAATCACCTTAAATCTATGCCCCCTGGTAATTGAACCCTCGGCAAGGGGAAACAAGTCTTCCCTGTCTTACTTATATAGGACCCTCACAATTTTGTACACCTCAATTAGATCATGTAAGAGAAGGCACTAAACAGGAAATTAGAGATGCATGCAATAAGGGTACAAACTGTAATCATGAGTGGCTTTAGTCTACATATAGATTGGACAAACCAAACTAGCAATAATATTGTGGAGGAGGATTTCCTGGACGTGATAGGTTTTTAGGCCAATACGTTGAGGAACCAACTAGAGAGCAGGCTAACCTAGACTGGGTATTGTGCAATGAGAAAGGGTTAATTAACAATTTTGTTGAGCAGGGTTCCTTGGGGAAGAGTTACCATATTATAAAATTGTCCATTAGGATGGAGAATGAAGAATTGAACCTGAAAGTAGGGTCCTGAATCTAAATAAAAAGGGAACTATGAGGGTATGAGGCTTGATGAATTGGGGAACCTTACTAAAAGGGTTCATGGTGGATAGGCAATTGCTAATATTTAAGGAAGGAATGCATGAATTACAACAATTATTCATTCCTGTCTGGCACCAAAATAAAACAGGAAAAATGGCTCAACCATAGATTACAAAAGAAATTAGGGATCGTATTAGGTCCAAAGAGAAAACATATAAAGTTGCCAGAAAAGCAGCAAGCCTGAGGATTGGGAGCAGTTTAGAATTCAGCAAAAGTGGGCAAAAAGGTTGATCAAGAAGGGGAAAATGGAGTATGAGGGTAAACTTACAGGGAACATAAAAACTGACTGCAAAAGTTTATATAAATATTTGAAGAGAAAAAGATTAGCAAAGACAAACATAGGTCTCTTACAGCCAGAAACGGGGGAAATTATAATTGGGAACAAAGAAATGGCAGCAGGATTGAACACATATTTTGGTTCTGTTTTCACAAAAGAGGACACAAATAATTTCCCAGAAATGCTTGGGAATCAAGGGTCTAGTGAGATGGAGGAATTGAAGAAAATCAGTATTAGTAAAAATTAGTAGAGAAATTAATGGAGTTAAAGGCTGAAAAATCCCTCAGGGCCTGATGATCTACATGTCAGAGTACTAAAGGAAGTGGTCCTGGAAACATTGGATGCAATGGTGGTCATCTTCCAAAATTCTAAAGACTCTGGAGCTGCTCCTATAGTCTGGAGGGTGGCAAATGTAACCCCACTATTTAAAAAGGAGGGAGAGAAAAAACAAATAATTACAGACCAGTTAGCCCAACATCAGTAGTGGGGAAAATGCTAGAGTCTATTATAAAAGACGTGGTAACAGAACACTTGGAAAGCAGTAATGGGATTAGGCAAAGTCAGCATGGGTTTATGAAAGGACATGCTTAACTAATCTACTGGAGTTTTTTTTTGAAGATGTTCCACAGAAGAGGCTAGTGGGCAAAATTAAAGCACATGGGATTGGGGGGGTAATATACTGGCATGGATTGAGAATTGGTTGACAGACTGGAAACAGAGAGTGGGAATAAATGGGTCTTTTTCTGGATGGTGGACGGTGACTAGTGGCGTACGCAGGGATCAGTGCTTAGGTACCAGCTATTCACTATAGACATACATGACTTGGATAAGGAAAGCAAATGCAATTTTTCCAAGTTTGCTGATGACACAAAATTGGGCAGGGTTGAGAGTTGGGAGGAGGATGCAAGGAGGCTTCAGGGCGATGTAAACAAGTTGTGTGTTCAGGCAAACGCATGGCAGATGCAGTATAATGTGGACAAATGTGAAGTTGTGCGCTTCGGAATGAAAAACAAGAAAGGCAGAGTATTATTTAAATGGTGATATATTGGGAAATGTGGATGTACAAAAGGGATCTGGGTGTCCTCGTACACCAGTCAATGAAACTAAACAGGCAGGTGCAGCAAGCAATTAGGAAGGCAAATGGTATGTTGGCTTTCATTGCAAGAGTTCAGAAGTAAGGATGTCTTAGTGCAGTTATACAAGGCCTTGGTGAGACTACACCTGGAGTATTGCGTGCAGTTTTGGTCTCCCTACCTAAGAAAGGATATACGTGACATAGAGGGAGTGCAGCGAAGGCTCACTAGGCTGATATCGGGGATGGCAGGACTGTCGTATGAGGAGAAATTGGCTCGATTAGGCCTGTATTCACTTACAGTTTAGAAGAATGAGGGGGGATCTGATTGAAACGTATAAAACGTTCTAACAGGGCTAGACAGGCTGGATGCAGGGAGGATGTTTCCCTGGTTGGGGAGTCTAGAACCAGGGGCCACAGTCTCAGGATACGGAGCAGGCCATGTAGGACTGAGATGAGGAAAAATTTCTTCACTCAGTGGATGGTCAACCTGTGGAATTCTCTGCCACAGAAGGCTGTGGAGGCCAGGTCACTGAGTATATTCAAGAAAGAAATTGATAATTTCTTTGGATATTAGGGGCATCAAGGGGTATGGAGAGAAAACAGGAATATGGCATTGAGATAGAGGATCAGCCGATCATATTGAATGGTGGAGCAGGTTCGAAGGGCTGAATGGCCTACTCCTGCTCCTGTTTCTATGTTTCACCCATTAGCCACCTCAGTTCTAAGAGAAACAACCCTAATCTATCCAATCTCTCCTCATAGCTGCAATTTTTAAGCCCTGGCAACATTCTTATAAATCTCTGCATTCTCTCCAGAGAAAATATGTCCTACCTGTAATGTGGTGACCAGAATTGTACCACCAAATAGCTTTTAACTCCAAAATGTATTCAGAGGTATCTGTCAATACTTCTGGCAGACATCCAAACAGCTGTGTGCAAATTGGATGCTAATCCAATGTACAAAGGGGTCCAATCAGGACATACAGAAACTAAAGCTGATCCCAACAAAAAGCGGGTTACAAAGAACGTAAACAAGGTCATCATTTCCTAGAAGTGGTATATTAGTTAGACAAGATATTTTAAAACCAACAGAAAACCAAATGGTTGTGGAGACTGCCTGAACAAAATCAACTCTTATATATGGAGTATTGACCAACAGGTAACTTATAGAGGGCTTTAAAAAAAAAGGGCTGATGCCATCATCCACCCTGAGATTACATAGCCCTGCAGAAGATCCCTGTGCTTTGGCAGATGTATCTTTGTTTAGGCAGTATGGTTATGGCACAGGAGGAGGCCATTCAGTCCATTGTGTCTGCACTGGCTCTCCGAATGAGCAACTCACCTAGTGCCACCCTCTCCCCATAACCCTGAACATTATTCCTCTTCAGGTGATAGTCTCATTCCCTTTTGAATGCTTCACATTCTTCCCAAAGTGTGGCGCCCAGAACCTGAGGCAATACGCCAGTGGAGACTGAACTGGTGTCTTATGTAAGTTCAAAATAACCTCCTTGCTCTTGTATTCTGTGCCCCTGTCTATAAACCACACTCACAACCAGTCAGCCACCTTCAATGATTTATGCACATATACACCCAGGTCCCTCTGCCACTTTAGAATTGTGCCCTTTATTTTATATTGTCTCTCCATGTTCTCCCTATCAAAATGAATCAGCTCACACTTCTCTGCATTGAGCTTCATCTGCCAACTATCCGCCCATTCCACCAACTTGTCTATGTCCCTTTGAAGTTCTACACTATCCTCCTCACAGTTCACAATGCTTCCAAGTTCTATATTTCAAACATTGAAATTGTGCCCTGCGCAGCAAGCTTTTAAATCATTAACATATATCAGGAAAAACAAGGGTCCTAACAATGACTCCTTTGGAACTCCACTACAAACCTTCCACCAGGCCCTAAAACATCCATTGACCATTACTCTGTTTCCTGTCGCTCAGCCAATTCCATAACCATGTTGCTACTGTCCCTTTCATTCCATGAGCTCCAACATTTCTCACAAGTCTGTTGTACAGCACTGTATCAAATACCTTTTTGGAAGAGCATGTAAACCACATCAACAGCATTGCCCTCATCAACCCTCCTCTTCAAAAAACTCTGGCTGGTTGGTTAAAAATGATTTTCTCTTAAGAAATCCATGGTGGCTTTCCTTAATCAGCCTACATTTTCCTATGTGCTTAATGAAAAATTATTGCCAGTGCCTCCACAGTTTCCACTCTCATTTCCCTCAGCATCCTTGGATGCATCTCATCCGGTCTCTGTTCCTTGTCAACTTTAAGCACAGAATCTATCCAGAATCTAATCCTTTTCGTTTTTAAAGCCATCTAGTGTCTGAATTGCCTAATCTTTTACCATGGCCTGTGCAGTATCTTCTTCCTTGTTAAAGACAGATGCAAAGTATTCAGGTATTACCTCAGCTATGCCTCCTGCCTCCATGTATAAATCCCTACTCTTCCTTTTACCACGACTGTTCTACTGCACTGATCACAGCCCTTGCAATGCCTATACTAGTTATTTTTTTAAAAACTTATTGGGTGCTCACTAATTTTAACTGACTATTAGAATATTACATTTAAAGCACACACTAACTCATACCTCACCCCATGAACCCATCAGTCCTGTGTTCCTGGTCCATCAATATCCTGAACTTAAAACTCATATTCCAGTGTTTAAATCCTTCCATGGCCTCACTGTTCACCTCTCCTTCTCTGTAACCTCCTCCACTAGACCTACACCCCTCTGAATTCTGCGCTCCTCCAATTTAGACTTCATCTCCAATTTTGGACCCGAATCTTCTGGTCGGCGTGTAGGGACAGACCCCACTCGCTGACGCGCAGTGACATCGGGCATGCATCCCGACATCACCGTGCATCATCCCGATCTTTAGATCGGCGGGCGCGCACTGGAGTCAGCTGCGCACCCGCCTAACTGTCAAAGAACTGTTAAGGCCATTTAAAAGCCAACTGAAACCATTAACAGGGCTGCCCATCCAACCTTAAGGCTGGCGGGCAGGTGAAGAGCGCAGACAGCCTTCACATTTCTCATGAAACCTCTTCCATAGGTGGGATGAAGTTTCATGAAGGCTTTATTGATTAAATAAAAAATGTTATTGAAATACATAAACATGTCCCAGCTCATGTGACACTGTCACATGAGCAGCACGTGTAAATAATTTCCTCACTTGATTTCAAAATTTAAATATGAACTTAATCTCCGAGGCAGCTCCGTGCCTCAGGGAGATTTCTGCGCTCTTTTGCGCTGGGCGCTTCCGGATGCGCGTCACGCTGGGTGGGCCTTAATTGGTCCACCCACGTAAAATGGTGGCGCACAGCTGATTGCAGGCGGCGATTGGCTGCGCGTCCACTCCCGCCCAGCCTACACGACGGGGAGAAAATTCTCCCCTTGGTCTTCCTTAGCTTTACCACTGGCAGCCATGCTTTGGAATTCCCTTCCTAAACATCTCTGCCTCTTATTTTGCTTTAAGGTCCTCCTTAAAAGTTACCTCTTTGACCAAACTTTTATTTGTCAGCCTCAATATCTGATTCTTTGGCTTGATGTGACTTTTTGTCTGATTAGGTTACTCTGAAGTGCCTTGGGATGTTTTACGTCATTAAAGGCACTATATAAATGCTTTGGGTAATGTGACTTCATCGGTGTTATATTCAGATCAGTAAACACTCACGAGCTTGTGTGTTGTGGAATGGAGCAGCCAACGCTTCCGCTCAAAACTATCGTGCAAACGTATATAATGCAGCACAAACTGCGTAGCATGAAACACAACTTCTATCCTGCTCTTCACATGTTGGTTCTTTAGAGAAAAAAAGTGCTTAATATGTAGAAAATTCATCTGCCAAATGACATTACAGCCCCTGTGGTAAAGAGAAAGATGTTCAAAATTCAAGGACGAATGGCTATTCCTGCATCAAGCATTACTGTAGCTTTGCTACAGTTCATGAATATTAGATGAGATTTATACCTCTGGGGAGATTAGTGACAAGGAGCAATCATTAGGTGAGATGAGAGTGACTGCCCTTGACATAATGTTAAGGCAGCATTTAACAATATGTGGCATCAAGGAGCCCTAGCAAAACTTGAGTCAATGGGAATCAGGGGGGGAAACAATCCACTGGTTGGAATCATACTTAACACAAAGGAAGATGGTTGTGGTTGCTGGAGGTCAATCATCTCAGCTCCAAGACATCACAGCAGGAGTTCCTCAGGGTAGTGTTTGCTGATGATTGCACAATGTTCAGCACCATTCACAACTCCAGAGATACTGATGCAGTCCATGTCCAAATACAGCAAGGCCTGGACAGCATCCAGGCTTGGGCTGACAAGTGGCAATTAACATTCGTGCCACGCAAGTGTCAGGCAATGACCATCTCCAACATGAGAGAATACAAGTTCAATGGTATTACCATCACTGAATCCCCCATTATCAACATCCTGGGGGGTTACCATTGACCAGAAACTGAACTGGACTAGCCATAAAAATACTGTGGCTACAAGAGCAGGTCAGAGGCTAGGAATCGTGTGATGAATAACTCGCCTCCTGACTCCCCAAAGCCTACCCATCACTTATAAGGCACAAATCAGAGTGTGATGGAATACTCCCCACTTGCCTGGATGAGTGCAGCTCCCACACACACAAGGAGCTTGACACCATCCAGGACAAAGCAGCCCACTTGATTGGCACCCCTTCCACAAATATTCACTCCCTCCACCACTGACGAACAATGGCAATAGTGTGTGCATCTACAAGTTGCACTGTAGCAGCTCACCAAGGCTCCTCAGGCAGCCCCTTCCAAACCCACAACCACCACCATCTAGAAGGACAAGGGCAGCAGATACATGGGAACACCACCACCTGGAAGTTCACCTCCAAGCCACACACCATCCTGACTTGGAAATATGTCGCTGATCCTTCACTGTGGCTGGGTCAAAATCCTGGAACTCCCACTCTGACAGCACTGTGGGTACCTACACCACACGGACTGCAGCGGTTCACCACCACCTTCTCAAGGGCAACTAAGGATGCGCAATAAATGCTGGCCCAACCAGTGAAGCCCACATCCCGTGAATGAATTTTTAAAATGAGCTAAACTTCGACACCCAATTTCCAAAATCTCAACTTTATGCCTTTGGACAAAACCTTAAAGACAGCACATCCATTTTTTTTCATATGGAGATTGTATTATTTTGAATAGCAAAGAGCTCCCCTAGTGTTCTGGCCAATGATTCCCCCTCTATCAACACCAACAAAAATAAAATAAATGGTAATTTATCTCGCTACTATTTGTTGGATTTTGCTTTGTGTAAAATGGTTGTCAAAATAATTTACATAAGTGACGCATTTCAAATGAACTGATGTGCAGCACTTTTCAAATTTGAAGAAATAATTTATATTCTTGAATGTTTTTTTTTAATTGCATTCAATTTTAATCTTGTATTTATTTCTGAAATGTTGATATGATTGCAAACGCATGAGCAATATTGCAGAAGACATTTAAGAGTTGTGTAACCTATCTTGTCCATGTGTACATGTGCATGTCAGCAAATGCAGCTGGTGTTGAACAAAGTAAAAGGGAAGGGAATCATTTTCACTCAATCTCATTTTTTATGCTGCTTAGAGCACAGACTCCAGCCTATGTTCTAACATGTTGATCCTCTCTATCTTGGCCATGAATTTACCAAATAAATAGTATTGCCTGCACAACTATTTGCAGGATATAAAACATAACTTTACAATCTAATTGTGAAACATTACATTACCTTTGCTTTTTCCAGCTGCGCATGGGCTTGTCGCTCTGCTTCCCTTCGTACAGCCTCCCGGTCTTCCTCCAGAGATACATCGGACTCAGATGGACGGCTAGTGTAGGAGTCCGCCGAACCCTGCACAGGAACAAAGGAGAAAATCAGGACCATATATTAGTTGGTATCTGCTGTACAGTTTGGAAACTATTGTATTAGCAGAACTCCTCCACTCCTTTCAACATGATTTTCTGCATGTTTGAAGGAAATAAATTGGCAATGAGTATGCCCAAGGATGAAAAGAAGTAAATCCGATAGGAAGACGGAGCTATTGTGTTACCTTTCCACTCCCGGCTTATTCATACCAGGTGCTTCCAAAGTACCGTTGCATGCATGGGTTTGGATATAGTTACTTTGGAACGGCAAATCACTGAACAAACTCTTACTAAAAGCAGCAAAATAGTGAAAGAACAAGTACAGAAGAAAACAAGCATCTCTAATGCCATGAGGGAAACAACGTTATACAATAATACTACAAAAGCACAGCACTCTGATCCAAACTGCTGGCTTTAGTGATACCCAATATGTTCCTGCATCTTTTAATTTCTGTAAACAACTGCTAGAACCCATCAGGTTCAGGCCAAAGCCCTTTCCCCTGCCACCTATTCGTTCAAATGGTTTAAGTTGCTACAAATTTTTAACATGCATGTTATGAAAGTCACTCAGACTGGGGAGCAGCTCAGCAACTCAATTTATCGAAACAATTAGAAATTTTAAAACGGTGCTAAGAAAAAACCCAGTTGGGACTGTCAGAAATTGTAAGCACCTCATCACCAATTACCTGAAACGATTTAAAAATGTTTGCTCTTACACAGATATCGGAATTCTTCAAATGTCCTCCTTTGGCTCGTTTTAGAAGTCTTATCCAGGTGGCCTTCATTAGCCAGAGAGCTCAGTTATTGTCCACAACAATAACAAAGTGTGCTGCATAATGACTGCTGCTTACTTTTAACCTATTTGTCTGTGTGCTTGCAAACATGCTCCTTTCACCCTATCCCCACATCTCTCATTCTGCAATGAGTCACTCTGGCACGAAGAAAAGAGACCGCTGACTTATTTGATAAATTAAGGGTAGGTGTTTTCCATACTTGAAATCTTCAGACACCAAAACTCCCCTGGTACAACAAGGTATCTCTGTGCATCACATAGGCAGTCCATAACAAGGGAGAGAGAAAAAAATGCATCGGGATACCTTTTAAAGTCCAATATGGAATTTAGTTACTGAGATTTGTAAGTGCAAAATTCAATCCATCTCTCTAGGGAGATAAAGAAGCTTGTCACATCAATGAGCATGCTCAGTAGTTAGACCTATACGCAGATGCTCACATCATACTGTGATGTTAGCTTTCTGTCAAAGTGCCATTTAAAATCTCAAGGGTAGAGAGTATGAAAATAGCAAGGTCCTTGTACAACAGGAACATATGTAAGCTAACTGTTTTAGTTTTTGTCATATACCTGTCAGCCATGGCACAAAACAGTATTGCCACCTCTCACTCATTTCACAGAATCTTTTTTAACCAAGATGTCATACCTTCCTGCCTCTTCAGCTAATTAACAATGACAGGCACTAACAATGTTTTAAAAAAAACACTTGAAGCTACAACGGAAACTATTTAAAGATGTCAGTCACCCAGAAAATGAAAATGAATCCATCTTTGGGAGAAATAAAAGCAGCTGCATTGTTCAGAAAAGGAAAAATGTCCCAGATTTAAATGGGAATAGACTAATTAAAACATTAACAAGAATTATCCAAAAGCACAAAAAAAGAGATGATTTACAATACTTCTACTGAAATCAAAGTTACATAGGGTTATCAATACATATTTTAAATTAATAACTTCTCACTTACTTAAAGCATGCACAGCACAGTTCTGACATCATGTGCACGACCTGCTAGTAATGAACACCTGTTTTCCATTTTAAGCAGAACACCCCACCCGCATTTGAAAAACATCATCAATGCCCCAGAGACTGTGTTGTCCCAAGAGGCCTTTCAACAAAAACACAAGTTAAATCTCTAGCAATGGAAGTTTCAACAACCTGCAATTGAATGTGAATCTAACTTTGCTAATTGTCCCAGTCATTATTGGTACCTGACTAGATAAAACAACATGTCTAATTTGCACCAAACATACTGACTAGACAATTATAATTTTGTAAAAACTGCAGGGCAGATCTTCCGTTCTCCAGACGGTCATACCCCAGCAGATATGCTGGAAGATGTGCTGGAGGACCCCTCAGAAGCAGAAGTCCCCATGCCCTGGCTACATGAGGTTTTCCCAGGAAGTGTCAACTTCTGTTGGGCAATTACCCTGTGTCTGGAACCCTCCGAAACTCAGATTGAATGTCGGAGACTTTGGATGGTTCTGACTCATTTAGCAGAATGGTTACCCAGGACAAGTTAGAGGATTAAAAACATACATGTTAAGAAAGTCACCCAGACTGGGGGGCAGCTCAGCAACTCAATTCATCAAACAACTCCTGGGTAGCTATACTAGTGACCAACTCCCTACTGGACCTACTGACTACCCCGTTAATCCCAGCCCTCAACCACACCCCACCCCACCACCACCACCTGATTACCCCACCCCGACTAAACACCCCAAGCACCCCACCCCCCGACTACTCCCAGACTCCCAACATCCCCTCCTCCCCACTGACTACCCCATCCTTCCTTAGCCCCTCACCCACTTACCTGTCACCCTATCCCCTCACCCACTTACCTGCCACCCTATGCCCTCGCCCACTTACCTGCCACCGTATGCCCTCACCCACTTACCTTCTCTCCATAGCTTGTCAAAATGCATTTGGGACATTCAGACATATCGGTAAACAGCTAGTGCGTAAAAAGGGGGGGGGGGGGGGGGGGGGTGGGGTGGTGTTTGGTTTTCCCCTATGCCCCTACACTACGAGGGAAGGACACCAGGAGCAGATACATTTGTCAGGAGGCCTGGTTCAAAAGTCCAGATGAGAAGTGTGAAGCTCCAATGCAAGGTAAGTAAATAGGAGTGGAGTGGCAGTCCGACAGTGACTGCCACTCCTTGGAAGGTTCACTTCTGTACCTGCTTTACTCAATTAATTGTTCCTCCTATAAATCAGCTGTCATTAATCACTTTTGTATTTAACTCAGATGCTTAGTTTTCTCAGTTTATATATTTAACACTCGGTCATTTGTATTTTCTTTTGGGATCCAGGTCCAAACCAGTGGTAAACAAAGTTAGTGCTATAGATGCATGGGACAATGTTTACAATTCCATTATTTCTTTACATTTACAAGCAGAAAGCAAGTTATATTAAAAATTAAGACTGAGCAGTGGCTTATGTCACCAGCTAATCCAAGGGATAGGTGGCAACCCTCACACTAAAAACAATTTGTTTAATTATTGGTTACATTTTATGTCAGTTTCTGAAATTCAAAGTAGACATGTGTGGGGTTATTGCCGCCTTCACCACAAAAACCAGGCAAAACCAATTTGAAGTAACTGGTCAAAGGACAGTAAGTACGCAACAAAAAAATCTGGTGTACTTATTTTGGTTTATCTTCCTACAGCTATCGAACCATTGCCAGCCAAAGCACAGGGAGTCAAAAGTTTTGTGATTTTTTTTTTGAAAAGCAGCCACAGGCCCTGGGCTTAACTGTCGCCGGGATCCAAAGGGCCTTCTTCCTTCTCTCCTTGTAGTCATGGCAGCGCCCACGAATGCACGTTTGGCACTGCCAGGACTGACGGAGCTGCCAGCCAATCAGCCAGTGAGGGGGTGGAAGTCCTGTTTAGCCCGCCCACAGCACATTATGGCTGAGTTGGTGTTGGGAGCGGGGAGGTTGGGCGGGTGGGGTGGGGGGGGCCTCCGTCCACCCCTCCTGTAATATTCAGCCCGTTATCTATCTTTATAACTAAAAGTATTTGTGAACTTTCGTGTAATTTCATACAAAGGCATATAAATAGCAAAAGGGTGTTAAGCGGAGGAGTAGGGCCAATTAGGGATCATAAAAGGGGAATTATGCATGGAGGCAGGGGGCACGGCTGAGGCATTAAATGAATACTCTGCATCTGTCTTTACCAAGGTCATGGTAAAAGAGGAGGTATTTAAAATTAATAAGAATGAGATACTGGATAGGTAGCCTGGACTAAAAGCTTATAAGGTATCAAGATCGGATGAGATACATCCACGGATATTGAGGGAAGCAAGAGTAGAAAATGCAAAGACATTGGCCATAATTTTCCAATCTTCCCTAGGCTTAGGGTTGGTGCCACAGGAATGGAGAATTGCAACTGTTACACCCTTATTGAAAAAAAGGTGTAAAGGTATCAAGGAGGTGGTGGTATAGTAGTATTGTCACTGCACTGATAATCCAGACACAGGATAATGCTCTGGTATCCAGAGATTTCAATAAAAATCCGGAATTAAAAGTCTAACGATAACCATGAAATCATTGTTGATTGTCACAAAAACCCATCTGGTTTACTTAAGTCTTTTAGGGAAGGAAATCGGCCATCCTTACCTCCAGATCCACAGCAATGTGGTCGACTCTTAAATGTCCTCTGAACAAGGGCAATTAGGGATGAGCAATAAATGCTGGTTTAGCCAGCAACACCCACACCCCATGAACGAATAAAAAAATAAGCCCAGCAACTGCCAACTAGTCAGTTTAACCACAATCACGGAGAAGCTTCTAGAAATTATACTTTTAGACAAAATTAACAGTCACTCGGGAAAATGCAAGTTAAATAAGGAAAGCCAGCAGGGATTTGTTAAGGGTCATTTGTGTTTGCTGAAGTTTTTTCATGAGCTAATGGAGAGGGTTGAGGCAGTTCATGTGGTGCAAACAGACTTGCAAAAGGTCACGCAACAGACTTGTGGGCAAAGTTAGAGCTTGTGGAATAAAAGGGACAGTAGCAACGTGGATAAGAAATTGGCTGACAACAGGAAACAGAGTGTAGTGATTAATGAATGTTTTTCAGACTGGAGGAAGGTCTATAGTAGAATTCCCAAAGGGTCAGTGTTACGGCTCTTGCTCTTCCTCACATATATAAAAATTACCTGGACCTTGGTGTACAGGGCACAATTTCAAAATGTGCAAATGACACAAACTTGGAAGTATGAGGAGGATAGTATAGAACTTCAAAAGGACATAGACAAGTTGGTGGAATGGGTGGATAAAATAAAAGGCAGATAAAATTTAAAGTGTGAGTGATTCATTTTGGTAGAAAAAGAGACAATGTAAAGGGTACAAATGTAAGGGGGTTGAAGGAGCATAGGGACCTGTGTGTATGTGTGCATAAATCAATGTGGACAGATTGAAGGCATGGCTGATAAAGCATTCAGCATCCTCAGCTTTATCAATAGGGGCATAGAGTACTAAGGCCAGGGAATGCCACTAGGTGAATTGCTCCTCCAGAGAGACAGCACAAATACAATGGGCCAAATGGCCTCCTTCAGTGCTGTAACCATTCTGTGATTTCAGATAGCATAAATCAAGCCAAAATATTATTACCTGCTTCCCTGCATGCCTGACAAAATAACGCCGAATTTATTACCCTCCCAAAACCCAACAAATCCCATGAGGAGTGTGATCCTTTAAGTCTTGAATGAAAGCAAGTACCCACTTAGTGCACTGAGGCAATAAAAGGAAAACAGAGTGCTGGAAACACTCAGCTTAGGTTTCATCTGTGGAGAAGGGAAAAAAAGAGAGTTAAGGGCATCAATATTTAGGTAGAGGCAGAGAAAACCAGCAAGGCCAGGGATGCAGAGATTCAGCAAGGCCTCAATAGAACTTTTCCTTTCCATTTCCTGCCCCGCAGCCAGCCAAATTGACATGGTGGCCAACTGGCAGTGTTAAAAACCAGTGATAGTAGGCCACCGCCTGCAGGCACTTGGGGACAGTCTGCCATCTGGGAGGGACTGGAGCTAATGGTGCCCGGTGTTATTACGGGCTGCAGATCACAGGAAGCGGTTGCTGATTGTGAAAGGGCGATACAATGATCGGCAGAAACAAAGCTGAAGATTTTCTTGAGGAGCCAGAAGGCGGCATCCTAGTTAAAATTAAATCAGGCTCCCAGTTGCACTGTTGGAATGCGATTTAAATATGTTAATATATCAAAACAGGATATTCACACAACAAAGTACCCTCTGCCATAACAGAGGGTACACAAGCATCTGAGGTCGCGTTTTGCCTTTTCCTCCAAAGTAGGGTGGAGGGAAGTTTGACATTGAGGCCACTGTTTCTGGTGCAAGCACTGTTCAAAATTGAATAGTTTCCTGGACAAGACAGTAATGTTGGTGGAAAAGACAAACAACAGCACAAGGGTTGCTAGTTGGCTGCAGAGGACAGCAAGATTTTCTTGAACCGGCCTTGTCTTGCTGGCAACGCTCTCATCTCAGGAGACAGAAGTTTGTGGGTTGAGGATTCATGCCAGAGCAGGTCTAGATTGACATTGTGCAGGTAGAAGTGTTGTCCTTTGAATGAGCAAGGCCTTCCTGCTCAGGTTAATGGAAAAGATCCCAAAGCACTGAATGCCGAAGAGCAAAGACATTCTTCCAATAGCTTGTGCAAAATTTATTTCCCAACCAACAACACTAAAAATAGGTTATTTTGGCTATTTCTGGGACTTTGCTATTTGCAGATCAATTATTTAATTTGCCTAAGTAACAGTGATCACACTTCATCAGTACGTTAGCTGTCATGTGCTTTGAGACATCCTGGATGTTGTCAAAGATACTTGATAAATCCTAGATCATTCTCTCTCTTGGGAGAGTGAGGGCATTGTTGGGTAATGTCAGTAAGTACTCCAATTGAAACTACTACAAATAAGTCACATTAAAAAAAGTATAAATTCATGAAGAAAGCCAAGATGGAAATAATAATGGAATGAAGAATGCAGAATAAATACTTCAGCCTATTTGTGAGCTCTTGATTTATTAATTTTCTCCTTGGCCGTACTGGAAAGTAAATTTACTCAAAATCTTCAGCAAATGGAAATTCAAGGTAATGATCCAAATAGGTTGAAAACCTGGTCTGCCTAATTAGCCATTAAGGCTGCCTTTGCATTGCAAGTTTTAACTTCAGGGCAAAGAGCTGGCAGCTTCCCACCAATCCTAAATGGACAGTGCAAATCCAGAAATTATTTCCCAATCTGCATCCCAAACAAAGTACAACCAGCCTCCCTAGAGATTTTTATCTGATAAAGGGTGAGAGAAACTAAAAGCATTTATCTAAACATTTAACATTTCTGGCTTGAGACACAGTTATGAGAATCCAGACACCCACTGATCTCTATCCTGAACAGTTACAGGTTCAACCAATACAGACTGGCCCATAGAGGATCCAAACAATGCAACACTTCACCTGATTGATATCCAAACTGCAATTCCCACTCTCCTAATGATAAGAGCCTCTGAAAGTCACAATTGTAGTCCCTTTCAATTCAGTTCCTACAGCTTTAAAACAACCTGTTAAATACTGGAATCACACTTACGGGAAGGCCATAAGGGAAAGCATAGTGGGTAGTGGATGCCAAGCAACCCAAGTGCCAAATAATCAAGGATCTATTTCAGTAATTCAGGTGACAGTCAAATAGAAACAGGATATCATTAGAGTATAAACTGCTCATAGAAACATATTAACATAAGAACAAGAGTCTAGTCTGCCATGCAGCATGATCATGCGACTTAACTCTTACGTACCCCACCTTTGTCTCATTTTCCTTGCCATCTTTAATTAACATCCATTCATCTCAGATTTAAAATTAACAATTGACCTGGCATCAAATGTCATTTGCAGAAGAGAGTTCCAAACTTCTAACGTCCTTTCAGCATAAGAATATTTCCTGGCTTCATTCCAGGCTGTCTCTAATTTTTAGGCTATGCCCCCAGTGCCCAACAGATGATATAGGATAGATCAAGACAAACCATCAGTTCCCCTTAATATTTTGAAAATCTGAATTCAATCACCTATTAACCTTCTAAATTCCAGGGGATACAACTGTAGTTTGTGTAATAAAGAGAGAAAATGCTGGAATTACTGAGCAGGCCTGACAGCCTCTATGGAGAATATCATGACCACAAATCATGTTACCACTGGACAAGCCAGATCCCAGGGTGGAACCTGGCTTGATGGATCCTAACTTTTATTTTTTGTTTCGATACATGGAGAGTGGCTAATGAACAGAGTCACAGGAGTCAGCTGGTGAACTTTTAACAAAAGAATAAAACATTTGTTAAACAAGGCAATCTTACAATAGTCCTTCACCCACAACTATACCTTTACAGGTATATACAAATTTGTAAGGATAACACAAGTTACAAAAGCTATCTTATACTCTAATGTTCACAGTAATTCACAGTCTGTGTAAACCAATAGGTGACCTGTGGTTAGACACACCTCACTCTGAAACCAAGTGATAGATGCCACCCTATACAGATGCTATGAATCTCATCAGCTCCCCCCAAGATGCCTGTCACACTATGAGCCTCACTGAGCTCAGTCTTTCACATGAGGGTTTCCAATCTCCATTCACCAAGAACTCACTTTGGAATAATCTCCCAAACCAATGCTCTCTCAGACCCCTTCCACAAGGGTCCACCTCCAGGGTTTCGAACTCTCCTTACAATGCTCCTCTCCTCTGGATCATCACATGCATTCAAGCCTTCTTCTGTTCACTCGCTCACTGACTCAGCCGTCAACAGTACACCACTGCTTCATATGCCCATAACAAAGAGTTACGGACTTCCAACTGTCTCTCTGGACCTTCCAACTTCTCATAAGCCGTTTTTGCTTTAAATCTGCTTCCTGCAGCTTTTCTCTAAGCTTGAAGCATGGAGCCTTCCTCCGCTCCTCACTCTTAGCTTCACTTAACAGGGTCTTTTCTAGGTTCCTGTCCTACTTTGGGGCTTTCTCATGTTCTACTCCCCTGGATTTGGGGACTTTCTTCTTTAGTTTTTGGGGAAACCTGCTTCCAACTGAACTCAAAGAGTGTGTATTTTTGTGCACGCATGCGCGTGCATGCGTTGGGTGGGGTGGGGCCTGCGTCTCTGGACCCCTGTTGCTAGGCAATAGCACAGTTTTTTTCTAACCTTATTTTTGCTTTAACTTCTCTTCAGGAGTCATAAAACTCATTAGAAATGCAGTGTTACAAACAGATTAGACCTGCTGTCTCCAATCAAAAATGAAACTAAATCCCAGGTTTCACCTTTTAAAGTGAAACTAAAACTCAACTTGATCTCTTAACACAAATACAAATCAAAATTGAACTTAGAGATATACCTTATTCCTAACAGCCATGTAATTAACTTGGAGTGCAGGACGGGTTTCTTGCAGGAAACAGTAAACTTTATTTACAGATTCCAGATGATGCTATGTGCTTGCTCCAAGACCAAGGCTAAAAAGCTCCACCCCGAAGATTCCCCACGCTCAGGGCTGATTCATCTGTACAGTCACATGATCCTCATAACAGTAAGAAATGGTTTAACTTACAATTACTACGTTCCTCCCTCTTTAATTTTGTTTTACCTTCTTATTTACAAAGATATCTTAACCCATATTATAAACATTTATATACAGTTCATTCCATTATAAATTTAGTCTTTGAGGGGGTTTTCAGAGTAGAGCGACACAACTCTACAGCTGGAGGTTCT
The DNA here is from genome assembly GCF_017639515.1 of Carcharodon carcharias. Classification (NCBI taxonomy): domain Eukaryota; kingdom Metazoa; phylum Chordata; class Chondrichthyes; order Lamniformes; family Lamnidae; genus Carcharodon; species Carcharodon carcharias. The sequence continues at coordinate 64,004,488 of NC_054469.1, forward strand.
TCCATTGGATCGACTTACACAGGAACTGCAGCTTCAGAGACAGGGACTTGTGGTTTCATCCTTGTAATACCTGTTGATGGACTGTTACTAATATTGGATCCTGATTTGTCAAATTCTTTATCTGTCTCGTGCAGACTGGTGAGGAGTCCCGGAAACTCAACACAAGTACTAACTCATGGAGGTACTGGAACGTGTGTAATACTATATGGTAAAGGGAAACGACTGAGGGCGTCTGCATTTGCTACTTGCACACCTGGATGGTGCATTCTCATGTGCCAACAAAATTAAAGCCCATTTTTGAATTCTAACAGGGGCTAATCGGTGGGATTGCCTTATTTTCACGAAACAATCCTAACAGTGGTTTGTGACCTGACACTATAGTGAAGCGTTGGCCGTGCAAATAATGATGGAACTTTTTTTTTTACTCCAAATACGATAGATAAGCCCTCTTTTTCAATTTGCGAGTAACCTTTCTCTGCTGCAGAACGGGTTCCGGATACTTATCCTACAGCTTTTCGGGTTTGATTTCTGTTTTTTCTCTTTGTGTTTGGCACAGACTTTTGTCTCATCCTTCATTTCAATTTCACAGTCGGCCACATTTCTCTCTGGTGAAAGCTTAATTTGGTTCAGTACCGGGGGGGGTGGGGTCAAGTTACCCGTTTGCACCTTGGAATCTTTCCAATAACTCTTATCCCTCAATCAACTGATTCTTCAGTCTCCTTATTGTATCTTTTGGCTTCCTCTAGGAAAATTGAACACTGTTGGGTTTATTCTTCCAACGGCTTCTTCAGTTGGTTCAGAATGGCACTGTATTCGTTTCACTTCTTTTCATGATTTTCCTGTGGAAGCAACACTGACCTGAGGGATCCTTGCTTCTTGTGAGGGTCCTTCAGTTCTTCTATCTCATTCCAAAATTCACCATCATATTCCCTTGTCAACTCAGATTTCTTCTTGTCCGGCCCTGAAAAATTTCTGATCAGTTTAGTTTGATTTCTTTCAACCAATCACAGCCCAGAAGACTAGGTCCTTCTCCGGTTACAACAATTATCGGCAGCTGAGCGATGCCTTTCACCTGTATAAGTTTTTACTGAGCAGCGGTTTTCTCCAAACTCAATGGCTGGGTACCTTTTCTGATATATTTAAAGATGTGTTCTCCCACAGCTTTGGTCGATGCTTCTGTGTCCACCTCCATGACAAGAGGCTTCCCATTTATTTGAAGGGTAACAGTGATTAGTTCAGTTTTCCCGGCCTTCAGGTTGTATAGGGAATAAATGTCAGCCTCAGTAACTTCTGGCTCTTCTATATTGTGCACTTCATTTAAATTGACCTGCTTTCTAAATGGCTGCCTTGATCGAGTCCTGCACTGTTTAACAACATGCCCTTTTTTGTGGCAGTAGTGGCATTCTGCCTCTTTAAATCTTCTGGGGCATGATTTCTCCCACAATGGTAACACGTTAACTGCTGGGTTACTGGTGAGCTGCTTCCAGTATTTCTTTTTATTCTTCTAGCGGTAGTGACCATATCCGGCTTTGCAGTAGCCTCGCTGGTCATTGCGCCACGCCCGGCGGCAGGTTCCCACACTAGCTGCAGCACAGCGCCATGCTGCACATTCTGCAGAGCCTGTAAGTCCCTCTCAGTACTCTCCATTGCTAGTGCTATTTCCATGGCATGCTTCACGTCTACCTCAACTTCTGTAAGCAAATGCTGCTGATTAGGCCGCAAACCAAACAATCTCATTTAAAGTATCATCGAAGTCATGGTTCTCCATTAACTGTTTTAACTTAGTGATGTACATTGTGATCGACTCACCAGGGGCCTTATTCAAGAATTAAACTTGAATCTTTGCATAATCACGGAGGGCTTAGGCTGAAAATGTCCCTTCACAAGGTCTACTAACTTAGTGAAGAATCTGGAATTTGGCACAGTTGGAGCCATTAAGCTACGGATTAATTTATAGGTTTTGCTCCTGCAGACACTTAGGAGAATTGTCTTCTGTTTCTTCTCTGTCATTATTTTGTTAGCCACAAATTAGAACCCTAATCGCTCAATGTGCCTAGTCCTCGATGGATGAGTCATACAGGTCAATTCTACCAAAGAGCGGCATTGCTGAAGAGTATACTTTTTTTCTTCCTGCCCTTAAAAATTCCAAATACTTACAGTCACAAGGCGAGGTGCTGCGCCAGCACTATTTATCTCCATCGTCAATTGTATAAACTTGGAGCGCAGGATGGGATTCTTGTAAGAAACAGTAAACTTTATTAACAGACTCCAGATGAGGCTACAGGCGTGTTCCAAGACCAAGGCCAAGAAACTCTGCCTTTAAGATTCCCCACGCTTAGGGCTGATTCATCTGTACAGTCACATGATCCCCATAACAGGAAGAAATGGTTTAACTTACAATTACTACAACCCACAGATACAAGAATAACTTAAACTATCTCTATTTCTGAGAGAGAGAGAAACAGTTAATATTGCAGGTCAGCGAATTTCAATCAGAAAGCATGTGCAATTGCTCCTCGTAATTTAGCCTTCAGCATCCATCTATCACTGAAAATAAAAATAAAAAATCAGGTAGCCAGGTTTCATTCTATATATCTACGCTGCACTCCCTCCAAGGCCATATATCCTTCATAAGGTATGGTGCCCAGAACTGAACATGCTGTCTCTGGGCAGGGCAGCTTCTTTGCAGTTTTCATCTTGGATTAACTAGCTCCCTGGGGCTTTTTGAGGGGATTATCTTAAAATTTACCACTTCTGGCATCCTTTCAAATACACTGAAACAAGATAATTTCTTATACCAAACAAAAGAGAGATGCAATTCAAGAGAAGGCATTTTTCACTTCCTTTAGAAGAGTAAATTTGATTACTTTCCAGGAACTTTTAAGCTACAAAAGTAAATCACTGATGACAGCCCCAAAAACTTCAAACATGTACCCCATCAAAAAAATGCGATTTGTTTTAACTGCAGTTGATGTGTCACTCAGTGAAGGCTTGGTCTTAAACTGGCATTGCTCAAATTGTGTTTCAGTGTGAAATGGTATCATTTACAAGATGCAAGATATTTTTAACTGTTAACTTTGATACCAAATACCATTTTATACAAAGTACAGAAGCTGCATCTCTACTGTCTAGTATTAAAATGCAGGGGCCATTGGGTTAAATGCTGTAAGTGAAAAACAAGTTGAAGACAATGACAACGAGCTGTATTTAATTAAGATAACTGGAGTATGTCCCACTGGCTGGAGAGCTGGCAAAAGTCCCGCAGCGCCTCTTTTCAGGAAGGCCCGCTACATTAAGTGCCAATCAGGCACCTAACTGCAGTGGCAGGCCTTCCGCTGATCAAGGAACCCAGGGGTGGAAGTCCCACCTGTCGAGAGCTGCCTGTCAAACAGAAGCCAACAGCTCTTCATTGCTCAGCAGCACCATCAGGAAGATGGTGGCTGCCACAGGTTGTGCACTCACCTGAAACCCAGGGTCACTGAAGGACTTTGTATGGTGGGGTAGGTAATCAGCAGCAATGGCAGAGGGTCAACTCTCAGCAGAACCTCCCCTCCCCTTCCCAATGCCAAGTCACTTGATCACTCATCATTCAAGTGCCATTGAATGAGGGGCCACCCCCACCACCATCTCCATAGGATAACTCCCTCATCCCAGGAATCAAATAATCTGTATTCTTATCCTTCCTGCCAAAGTCGGCAAGTTCACATTATACTTCATCTGCCATATTCCCCCACCGAACCCCCACTCAGTTAACCTATAGCTTCCTATGTCCTCTTCACAACTTATTCTCCCACTTAACTTTTGTGTTATCAGCAAATTTAGCAACCAGTCCAGTCATCCAAGTCATTAATATAGATTGATAGATTGTAAGTAGTTGAGGCCCCAGCACTGATCCCTGTGGAATGCTACTCATTACATCTTGCCTATCTGAAAATTCCCTATTAATGCCTACTCTTGTGTTTCCTATTAGCTAACTAATTCTCTATCCATGCAGATATGTTATCCTCTACAGCATGAGCTCTTATTTTGTGCAGTAACCTTTGATATGGCACCTTGGATTTCCAGAAGGCATTTGACAAGTACATCACATCCACAGGTTCCCCTTTATCCAGATTGGAGTTCTTTTGAGGAAGTAACAAGCAATGAATTAGTCAAACACAATTTATCTTTCACAAAACCATGTTAATTTTCTCAGCACCCCGCTATAATCTCCTTAATAATGGATTCTAGCATTTTCCCTATGACACAAGTTAAGCTAATAGGCCTGTAAAGTTTCCTGCTTTCTGGCCCCTCACTATTTAACAATTTGATGGTACCTTTCCAGAATCTATGGAATTTTGGAAAATAATCCTAAATTAACAGAGCTACCCCTCCACCTTTTCCGAGCTTCCAGTCCTTCTGAAATGTCACGCACTCTTGAATATTCAGGTCCCAGCCTTTGCATCTTGCAGACATGTCTCTGCAAAGGTTATCAGATCATACATATTTATTTCTATTTGACCCATCAATTAATGTGTTTTGTTAGGAATGGCACATGCATTTAGATACAGAGCCTTTAACTCTTTTTTTTACAATTTTTGTAATCTCTGGTCTTATCTGCTGATGTACTCTTAGGTTTCTATGCTCTGTCCCTTCCTGCCATGTTCTGATTGTCACTTCTGTTATTGCAATCTTGCCTTGTCTCCTCTCTTTAATTGATCGTATCTTCCTACAGTTGTTCCCTGCTCCCACAATTTAGATGAAAGCTCTCTCTACCACCCTAGTTATATGATTCACCAGAACTCTGGTCCCAGCATGGTTCAGGTGAAGATCGCCCCAATGGCACCTTCCCACTTTCCCCAGTACTGGTGCCAGTGCCCCAGAAATCAAAACTCATTTCTCCCACACCAATCTTTGAATCATACATTCAACTCCCTAATCTTATTTACTCTACACCAATTAGCTCGTGGCTCAGGTAATAATTCAGGCGTTATTACCTTTGAGGTTCTGTTTTGAAATTTAGCCCTTAGCTGCCATACTCCCTGAGCAGAACCTCTTCCCTAGTCCAACCTATGTTGTTAGTACCTACATGGACCACAATCACTGGATCTTCTCCTTCCGACTGCAAGTTCCTCTCCAGCCCTGACCAGATGTCCTTAAACTGGCACTTGGCAGGCAACAGAGCCTTGTGGATTCTCACTCTCAGCTGCAGAGAACAGTATCTAACCCCCTGATCCTAGTGCCCTAATTACTGCTCCCACTTGAATGGCTTTCTGTGACATGGTCAATTCGCTCATCCACCCTGCAGTCTCCATGTGGCATGACCTTGCTATCCATTTTCAAGGTGACACTTGTGCTCCCACTGCTGCCATTCCTGTTGCCTGACAGACAGCCAGACTACAACCACCCATGCTAAGATGCTTTCTTACAAAATAAATTAAACCTTTATTAACAGAAGAAATGATGTTGAGTACACACATAGATCTACAAATTACTATGGTAACTTCTAAATCTCCTAGTTAATTTAACTTTGAGTTACAATTTTGTTAAGGCAACAGTAAGACAAATGGATTTTAAAAGACTCAAGCAAAGTAACACACAATACTCTGAAACAGTTGAATTCAAAGTGAGCTTTCCTAAATTCAGTTCTTTGTAGGCAGCAGCTTGAGGTTTAGATGCCAGAGGCTTTTCACAAGTATTAGATTTTAGAATGCCTTGCCTTCCCTTGCATTTAGCCTTCTCTCCTTTATCCATAATTTTCCCTTTGAATGCAAATTCCCATTATTTCTCTATGTCTTTGGACTTTACCTCTTTAATAATAAAAATCCCTCATAGTACCAATTTTACCAGTAGTCTTTGGTAAAAATAAACACACAGTTTCTTAACTTCTCCTGGCTAGGTAAAACATTTCACCCCTCCTTTGAAATCAGTTCAGTCTGGTTTATTTAAAAAATGCAAGTGTTCCCTTTACACCTACGTTTACCTACTTAACATTTCAAACCTAGTTTAACTTCTGTTACATCAATGCCTTCAGAACAGCTGCCTTTAATTCAATTAAGTCACACACACAGACATAGATACAGCCACCACTATTACTCTACTTTACAATAAATTCTAATAACATAAAAATTATTATATCTTCCTGACACCAAGGTCAACCACTGTATCCTGCACCACGAAGCCCTTGTTGCCAAACCAATGCCATCTGAGTTAACTACAGTATTAGATTAGTGAAAATCGGGAATTATGTGAAGTCACATCCTTGAAATTGCACTTGCTTACTATTGTGTATGAAGAGATGGAAGCGGAGTACCAGGGTTTACTCAAGCACACAGAAATGCGCTGGTTGTCTCAGAGAAAGGCCCTCTGCTGTGTTTATAAGCTCCGTAATGCGCTGAAAGAGTTTTTGGCTTTACATGAACATCCACACAAAGATTTAATATGTGATGATTCTTGGTGTGCTAAGCTTGCCTATCTTGCAGATATATTCTGCCATCTGAATGAGCTGAATGTTAAAATGCAGGTGAATAAACAAGGATATTCTGATAGGCACAGATAAACTACAATGCTTCAGATTAAAACTGGCCCTTTGGCAGGAAAAAGTGGCAAGTGGGTCGACTGAGATGTTCATGCTGGAATCAGTGAATCCTGCTGGCAAAACCATATTCAAACTCATCTCCACATATCTTAAAACACAACAAGGGGACTTTGAATGCTGCTTTCCCTCCATGAGTATTGAAAACTTTGACAGGGTATGTGATCTATTTAGCTCAATTTCTTTTGAATCATCAAAGAAATTGGCATCAAAAGAACAAGAGGAATCCACAGAGCTCAAGATGGATCGTGCACTGAAAATGAAGTTTGCAGGGATGCCCCGGACACATTTTGGTTGCTTGTGGGACAAGAATATCCATCTATTTCAGATCACACTATAGAAGTACTCTTACCGTTTCTTACAGCCTAACTGTGCAAGTTGGTGTTCTCAATAGTAGCTAATGTAAAAAGCAAAAGGAGGGAGTGCCTGTCAGTGGAGCAAGACCTGCAAATTGCTCTATCATCAGTTCCTCCCCAGATCAAAAGATTCTGCTCACAGAGGCAGGCCCAGGTGTCACAGTAAGTCTGTCGCTAAGATGCCATCACAGTACTCCCTTCATTTATGAACTTTCACATTGAGAAATGCAGACTTTAAATATTTCAATAGTTTTCAGTTTCTTTTAAAAAGTGAGAAACGCTTGAAAGTAAAAAATATTGTATTTGATATGCAACTGGCTGTAAGACTTTCCATGTAAACTTCTTAAACGAGTGAAAATTGTGTTAGATGGTGGCTTGATGTGTTTTTAGGAGGTTTTAGGGATAAAAGGCTTTTACTAGAGGGCAGTTCAGTTGGAGAAAATAGGAGGTGTGTCTCAAAAATTTTTTTATACTATGAAAATGTGGTGTGCCATGACATACAAAAGGTTGGGAACCACTGGTTAAATAATATGTTTCCTTTTTATTCTTCTGCCAAAATGGACAATTTTACAATTGTCCACATGATACTCCATTTGTCAGACATTTGCCCATTCACTTAACCTGTCTATGTCACTTTGTAGCCAGTAAGTATCAATAGATAGGGTACGCGAAACATAGAGATAAAAACAAAAAACTGTGGATGCTGGAAATCCAAAACAAAAACAGAATTACCTGGAAATACTCAGCAGGTCTGACAGCATCAGCGGAGAAGAAAAGAGTTGACGTTTTGAGTCCTCATGACCCTTCAACAGAACTGAGTGAATATTAGAAGAGGGGTGAAATATAAACTGGTTTAAAGGTGGTGGTGGCGGGGGGGGAGAAGAGAAGTGGGGGGTTGGTGTGGTTGTAGGGACAAGCAAGCAGTGATAGGAGCAGATAATCAAAAGATGTCACAGACAAAGGAACAAAGAGGTGTTGAAGGTGGTGATATCTAAATGAATGTGCTAATTAAGAATGGATGGCAGGGCACTCAAGGTACAGCTCTAGTGGGGGTGGGGTGGAAAGACTAACAGGGCATAAAAGATTTTAAAATAATGGAAATAGGTGGGAAAAGAAAAATCTATATAAATTATTGGAAAAAACAAAAGGAAGGGGGAAGAAACAGAAAGGGGGTGGGGATGGAGGATGGAGTTCAAGATCTAAAGTTGTTGAATTCAATATTCAGTCCGGAAGACTGTAAAGTGCCTAGTCGGAAGATGAGGTGCTGTTCCTCCAGTTTGCGTTGGGCTTCACTGGAACAATGCAGCAAGCCAAGAACAGACACGTGGACAAGAGAGCAGGGTGGAGTGTTAAAATGGCAAGCAACAAGGAGGTTTGGGTCTTTCTTGCGGACAGACCGCAGGTGTTCTGCAAAGCGGTCGCAGAGTTTACTTTTGGTCTCTCCAATGTAGAGGAGACCGCATTGGGAGCAACGAATGCAGTAGACTAAGTTGGGGGAAATGCAAGTGAAATGCTGCTTCACTTGAAAGGAGTGTTTGGGCCCTTGGACGGTAAGGAGAGAGGAAGTGAAGGGGCAGGTGTTGCATCTTTTGCGTGGGCATGGGGAGGTGCCACAGGAGGGGTTTGAGGAATAGGGAGTGATGGAGCAGTGGACCAGGGTGTCCCGGAGGGAATGATCCCTACGGAATGCCGATAGGGGGGGTGAAGGGAAGATGTGTTTGGTGGTGGCATCATGCTGAAGTTGGCAGAAATGGCAGAGGATGATCCCTTGAATGCGGAGGCTGGTGGGGTGATAAGTGAGGACAAGGGGGACCCTATCATGTTTCTGGGAGGGAGGAGATGGCGTGAGGGCGGATGCGCGGGAGATGGGCCGGACACGGTTGATCCAGGACTGTCACTGACCTCATCTCCTCTGGAGATCTTCCTCCCACAGCTTCCAACCTGATAGTTGCCCAACCTTGGATGGCCCGCTTCTACCTCCTACCCAAAATCCACAAACAGGACTGTCCCGGCAGACCGATTATGTCAGCCTGTTCCTGCCCCATGGAACTCATTTCTCGTTATCTTGACTCCATTCTCTCTCATCTTGGCCAGTCACTTCCCACCTACATCCGTGATTCCTCTGATACCTTATGTCACATCAACAATTTCCAGTTCCCTGGCCCCAACCGCTTCCTCTTCACCATGGACGTCCAATCCCTCTACACCTCCATCCCCTACCAGGATGGTTTGAGGGCCCTTAGCTTCTTCCTCGAACAGAGGCCCGAACAATCCCCATCCACCACTACTCTCCTCCGCCTGGCTGAACTTGTTCTCACACTGAACAATTTCTCCTTTTAAACTCCTCTCACTTCCTCCAGCTAAAAGGTGTGGCTATGGGTACCCGCATGGGTCCCAGCTATGCCTGTCTCTTTATGGGGTATGTGGAACATTCCTTATTCCAGTCCTACTCTGGCCCCCCTCCCACAGCTCTTTCTCCGGTACATTGATGATTACTTCGGTGCTGCTTCATGCTCTCGTCGGGACCTGGAAAAATTTATTAATTTTGCTTCCAATCTCCACCCCTCCATCATTTTCACATGGTCCATCTCTGATACTTCCCTTCCCTTCCTTGACCTCTCTGTCTCAATTTCTGGTGATATTCTGTCCACCAATATCCATTACAAGCCTACCGACTCCCACAGCTACCTTGACTACAGCTCCTGACACCCCGCTACCTGTAAGGACTCCATCCCATTCTTTCAGTTCCTTCACCTCCGTCACATCTGTTCTGATGATGCTACCTTCAAAAACAGTTCCTCTGATATGTCCTCCTTCTTCCTTAACCGAGTTTTTCCACCCACGGTCGTTGACAGGGCCCTCAACCGTGTCCACCCCATCTCCCACGCATCTGCCCTCACGCCATCTCCTCCCTCCCAGAAACATGATAGGGTCCCCCTTGTCCTCACTTATCACCCCACCAGCCTCTGCATTCAAAGCATCATCCTCCACCATTTCTGCCAACTCCAGCATGATGCCACCACCAAACACATCTTCCCTTCACCTCCCCTGGCGGCATTCCGTAGGGATCATTCCCTCCGGGACACCCTGGTCCACTCCTCCATCACCCCCTACTCCTCAACTCCCTCCTATGGCACCTCTCCATGCCCACGCAAAAGATGCAACACCTGCCCCTTCACTTCTTCTCTCCTCACCGTCCAAGGGCCCAAACACTCCTTTCAAGTGAAGCAGCATTTCACTTGCATTTCCCCTAGCTTAGTCTACTGCATTCGTTGCTCCCAATGCGGTCTCCTCTACATTGGAGAGACCAAACGTAAACTGGGCGACCGCTTTGCGGAACACCTGCGGTCTGTCCGCAAGAAAGACCCAAACCTCCCTGTCGCTTGCCATTTTAACACTCCACCCTGCTCCCTTGCCCACATGTCTGTCGTTGGCTTGCTGCGTTGTTCCAGTGAAGCCCAACGCAAACTGGAGAAACAGCACCTCATCTTCCGACCAGGCACTTTACAGCCTTCCGGACTGAATATTGAATTCAACAACTTTAGATCTTGAACTCCCTCCTCCATCCCCATCCACTTTCCATTTCTTCCCTCTTCCTTTTGTTTTTCCAATAATTTATATAGATTTTTCTTTTCCCACCTATTTTCATTATTTTTAAATCTACATCTTTTATGCCCTGTTAGTCTTTCCACCCCACCCCCACTAGAGCTGTACCTTGAGTGCCCTGCCATCCATTCTTAATTAGCACATTTGTTTAGATAATATCACTATCTTCAACACCTCTTTGTTCTTCTGTGACATCTTTTGATTATCTGTTCCTATCACTGCTTGCTTGTCATATAACTACATAACCTCCCCCCCCCACATCTCTCCCCACCACCACCCCCCCAACCTTAAACCAATTATATTTCATCCCTCTCCTAACATTCACTCAGTTCTGTTGAAGGGTCATGAGGACTCGAAACGTCAACTCTTTTCTTCTCCGCCGATGCTGCCAGACCTGCTGAGTTTTTCCAGGTAATTCTGTTTTTGTTTTGTACGCGAAACATAGTTGTCTCTGAGCTATTATGACATTATGAAAGTTATGTTAAAAGGAAGGCAACCAGTCAAAATTTATAATGTAGATTTTTCTAATTTAGAGAAAAGACTTCATAATTTCCCCCTGGTAAGTTAAATAAGTACAATAACATCCATTAGAGAAATCATTGTAAAAGACGCAAGGAAGCAACATTGACAGCATCCCATTGAGCAGTTATTTTTTCTATCCTCTCAATTGTTTCTCCTGTTAATCCAGCAACCAAATCCCTTGTAAACTCCAGGAAATATTTCTGAGCATTCCAAGGCCTCACAGATAGGGCTGACTGCCAGTAACAGCTCCATAAATTAGGCCTGTGCTCCTTCACAATCCCTGCAAAGTGCATACACCATATTCATCCTCATCTATCATCTTGTACAAGTCAGTGCACAACTATTTTACTATGTATACATTTAAAGTACATCACATTATTCTGTTAATTTAAAAAATCATTTTTTTCTTAATTCTTCCAGCTCAAAGCTATCACCCACTATACCAGCAGAACATTTTAGGCTTCCCCACATACCTTGGCCTTGCACAGACATTTGAATCAAAAAAATAATCCCAAGGCAGTGACTGATTTCCCAACACTTATACTTGGAATAGATGTTATGAAAGTATATCTTCAGCCAACATGGGGAATGTCTGAGTAAGTTCTCTCATTAGCCTAATGATTCTGGTGGTTGAACAGGATTAATGAGGTTTCCATGACTATGAACATTTTACACAGTATGATAGCAATTGCCTGAACCAAAGTGCTTCAAGAGTGTTTCAACTGCTGGAAACTGAAAGTTGAAAATTACACACACTTTAATCATGCGACTGCCAGACTCAAAGATTGCTGAGATAGTGAACACATATTCCACTTCCTGTATCATTTTACAGAACAGGTCCAGATTTTCATGTTAGTCTGAGGGTAAAAATCCAACAGCCTGACAGTTCCACTGCTAGTTTCAGCTTAAAAGTCCTATGAGGAAGTTGGAGCTCACTAAAGATCCAACTTTTTCTGCCAGTAAGTTTTTAAGTCAAGAATATTAAGAGGAACAATCCAGCGTGGATATGATGGATTTCACTGAAGGATAGCCTGCCGACACTCACTGTTCATGCTCAAGCATAAGGGACAGATACTTAGGTGAAGTACTGGAATACAGCCAGCACCAGTTGAACCATATATAAGTCAATGCCTTAAGGAAAAGTGCATAATCAAAGACAAGACCAAATATTTTTAAAATATTGTGTAATCAGGACTCTTGAATAGCTCTTAAAGAATATATTTGTCTAGCCTTCAGTTTGTATAAATTATGAACAGTCAACCATGTCAAATCTTCCAAGGGATCATTGCCTATTCACACCAAGTTCCCCTTTCACTGCCTGCAGAGCAAGGCAGAAAATAATGAGAATTTTCATAGGGGAAGGCCCTTCATAATTAAGCCTCTTTGAAGTGGCCATTCTCCAAATGCTGGAACTAGAGAACATATATGAGCAGGTTGAAATCAAAGTCTTTCTCCATTACTTGGCCTTTAATGTACACACACACACACACAGACACACAACAACAGTAACATGTCACATTGAACCCCATCATCATTGTTTGCAGAGGGGCCTTGGAGTCAGGATTTGAAATATGTTCTTCCTCTCTTTTTGCAAGCAATCCCCTCCCCTCATACTATGACACAAATGAAACAAGGTAGAAACTCACAAGACAACTAATCCTCATTCTACACATTATGAGCAACAGTACATTAAATCCAAGCGAGGACTTTTGGTCATTTTGCAAAGTGTGCACTGAATGGAACTGAGCAACAGCATGTGAACATGGCAATGAAGGAGCAGGAGCTCACTGGTCAAATGGTGAGATCAGAAATCAGTGATTCAGACATCATGAATCTCATTTGACTGCTGCTTTTGTTTTATTCAGTCATTTAAGGGTACAGGATATGATGCAAGCATTTTGGAGTTGAAGCGATTACACCCTGTAGGGAATGGTAATGTTCCTAGATTAGTAATTCAGAGGTCTGCCTGGACTAACGATCCAGAGACTACTGGTGAGCGTGGAACTACCAGATTGTCATAAAAACCCATCTGGTTCACTAAAGTTCTTTGGGGAAAGAAATCTGGGCAAAATTATCTGCTTGTCGGGCAGGCGGTGTGGGAGGAGGCACGGATGGGTGCAGACCCAATCGCTGCCCGCGATCAGGTCCGTGCCACCATTTTACACGGGTGGGCCAATTAAAGCCGGCCCAGCATGAATCGCAGCTCCCGAGGACAGTGGGAGTGGGCGGGTGGGGGTGGGACTGCAATGGCTGCCGGGTCCAATGGCGACTCGCCAGCCTGTTTTAAAAAAGTTGCTGCAGCCTTTCAAAGGCTGTGAATCATGGCCAGTGGAAGGGCTCCCCACAGCGCTGCTGTTAAGCAGGCCATGCAGGAGGTAAGGGCAGGGGGAGGGGCACTGTGCCCCGCTTTTTTCGAAGAGGTGGCATCACGGCGGGAGGTGCTCCTACCCCAGGATGGGAAGAGGAAGAACCCCCCCCACCGCACATGACCAAATGTGCCTGGGAGGAGGTTATGGAGGCGGTGAGCTCCCATGACGTGATGCGGCGCACCTGGGTCCAGTGTCGTAAGCGCTTCAACGACCTGTTGCACGCAGGAAGGGTAAGTGCCATGTTGGCATTGGTCACTTAACCCAGCAGGTAGGCTTTCCCCCCTGGTGCTCCCTCCCTACCCACAAGTCTGAGTGTAGGGACTGCATTGAATCATTGACATCGTGTGTCCTTCGTTGGGTGGGGCAGCAGATATTGCCCATGCCGAGATCACCCTGAGAGGGTGGTGAAGAGATGGGTTCTGCGCCCACAGCATGTGGTACACTGTGACCCACATGACTGTGACCCACATGAATGCACCTAGTGCCACCGAGTGGGTGAGGACTGGCAGAGGGCCGGCCCAATTGGTGATTCTCAACTGCTTTGAGCAGGATGCCCTGGATTTGGAGAGGCGCCATGCGCCCAGGTCCACCAGTGTCGGTGAGGCTGGGGTGCCACGGGCAGGTATGTTTGCCCAGCAGTGAGGTCACCATTGTTCTCCCAGCAGCCATGGCAATGCTGAATGTTCAGTGATTGAAGTTTACAACATGGCTTGACCATTGCTTATGGAAGGATGAGCACATAATGATCTGGGGGACAGGGATGCACATTGACATTGGATCAGTTAACGTGGAGACAATGTCCTTGTTCTTCCTTTCAGCATCAGCAGAGCAGGGCCGGGATGAGCAGCAGGGGTCCCCTCTCACACCTGAGGGCCCCGAAGTCTCACCAGCGTCACACCATCTCTGCCAGGCAGGCACCAGTGCAGATACTAGCATCTCGGTGAGAATTAGAATATCGGCTAGTGTCCCAGGGCACTTTACAGTCACTGGAGGAGCTGGCAGAGACAGAGAGCCCATGGCGCCAGCAGCCAGAGGACTGCAGGGGACCAGGCACATGCTCAGTCGGTGCCAGATGATGTACCTCTGAAGTTGTCCACAGCGCAGCAAATGCAGGAAATGCGGCCGGGTGTGCGGGAGCATCTGGTGGAGATACATGAGGCTATGCTTGGCTTGGTGTCCATGGTGGAGGAGTCTACACAGATTATCGACAATGAAATGAGCCTCACAGCCGAACGCCATGCATCCTCCACAGGGAGAGTGGGACTCTCATCGAGAGGGTCCTCCAGGAAACTAATCAGGGCTTCTGGGGGATGCACTCAGGCCAGCAAGCCCTCACATCAGCATTGACCTCAGCTGGTCAGTGCCAGTGTGGCAGATGGTCTGGGCACCAAGTTTCCCAGCTTGGTGCCCATCCATCCATGATGAGTAGGGAGGTCCAAAGCGACGTCATGTTGGCACAGCAGCTGCCTGTCATCTCTGCGGGCACCTCTCAGGGCTCTCCGGATGAGGGCGGCAGCTCCTCCACCCCTCTGCCAGTGACCGTTGCATCCAATGAGGCTGCGACAACTGGGGAAATGCCAGCTGTGGAACTGGCAACTTCCTCCCAGGTGGGGCCAAAGGCCCCGCAGGCCAGAGGACGACCGCCAAAGTCATCGAGGCCAACAGGACAGCAGAGTGAGGGCGCTGTCTCAGATGCCACTCCCAGCGAGGGGACAGCACCAAGACATAGCACCTGAAAACGTAAACATGGAGCACCTTAGACACACCATGGGTTTCTCACTGGTGCTTTTGTGTTGGCCTGAGATGAGGTCTTTTTGAGTTGGTGTGATTTTTAACATCTTTTTCATTTTGTTTTCTTAAGTTCCTTTGGTTGTAATATTAAATTCAGACATGTCACCATGGCTGCGGGTGCCTCTTTTTTTTCCTGCAGGTCCATGGTCATCAATAATTTTGAGTGATTTGTGGGACATTCAGCTTTATTAACAAGGCCCTTAGTTAATGTTCCTAACCAGGCAGATGTTGCAATTAGGTATCAAGTATGGAGCCTACAGCCCAGGCTTGTCCTGCAGGTCCATATGTGGTGTGCTAGCTGAAGGTTCATTGGATTAAAGCCTTCTGGATGTCCCTGCCTCCCTGGAGTATGCCCGAGTCAGCATCTACCCCCTCAGCATTTCCCTGTGCATGCTCATCCTCAGATTCGCTGGACTCATCGTGTGCAGCCAGCGCCACTGCGTCTACATCATCTTCGTCCACAGTGTCTCCCCTTTCCAGTGCCAGCTTGTGGAGAGCGCAGCATGCAACCACTAACAGTGACATACGATCTGGGGGGTACTGGAGTGCGCCACCTGAATGGTCCAGGCAACGGAAGCGCATCTTGAGAAGACCAGTGGTTCTCTCCACCACAGCCCTTCTGGAGCTGTGGCTCCTATTGTACCACTGCTCAGCTCCTAATCTTGGATGAGCCACCTTCTGAGGGGATAACCCTTGTCACCCAGCAGCCATCCATCTAGCCGGGCTGGAGCACGGAAGAGCCCCGGCACCTGGGAGAGCCCGAGATTGTAGATGGTGTGGGAGCTGCCTGGGTACCTTGCACAGACTTGTAGAATCAGCATCCTGTGATCACACGCTATCTGCACGTTCATGGGCAAGAATTTTCCCGTCGGCGAGCGGGCCCCATGATGCGGAATGATGTCGGGTGGAACTCCTGATGTTATCTGAATTTTCAGGTCAGCTGGGGTGCAGCCGAGTCAGCTGTGCATCCGCCGACCTGTCAATGACCTATTGAGGCCATTTAAAAACCGGCTAAAGCAATTAGTGGACTTGACCGTGCAACCTTAAGGTTGGCCGGCAGGTCAGGAGAGCTGGCGGCCATCTGTAAAAGCATGAAACCTCATCCACGGATGGGATGAAGTTTCATAACTGAATTTAAAAATTAAGATTCACTTTTACCTAAAGACATGTCCATGTCCCAACTCACGTGACATTTTCACATGAGAGGACATAGATGGTTAATGAGATTTTCGAAAGAATAACTTTTTTCCTTTGGGAACCAGTCTCCCTGAGCAGTACTGAGTCTCAGGGAGATCGGAGCACTCCTTTGCGTGCATGCGCAAAGGAGCGCACTTCCGCATTTGCCGTCCACCCCACCAACCCCTCCACCCCCACCTGCACAGGGAGCTCACAGTGCTTCTGTGAAAATCCGCCCATGAAAAATGGTGGTGTACCCCCAATTGGGGGTGCCAACAGGAGGGCCGCCCGCCCACACCCGCTCCAGCACTTCCGCCCCCCCACCTCGACGGGGGGGAAAATTTTGCCCATGGAGCCCTTCCTGTTGACGAAGGCACCGGGCTCACCTGCTGGCGCCTTGATGGCCACATGTGTACAGTCTATTGCACCCTGGACGCGGGGGAAGCCAGCAATGGCCGCAAAGCATCTGGCTCGTTGTGCCTGGCTTATCTGGTCCCAACGGTAGTGGATGAAGGTCAATGTACGCCTGAACACTGAACAGAGCATCTGTAATCTGCTTGATACAAGTGGGACAGCTGATTGGGAGACAGCGGCAAAGATCACCCACTGACCCCTGGAAGGAGCCATAGAAGTTGAGCGCAGCTGTGACCTTTAGAGCCACTGGCATGGGGTGTCCACCCATAAAGTTCACAGAGATCTCAGGCCCAATCATCTGACAGATATAATTGACTGACTCCCTTGAGAGATGGAGCCTCCTTCGGCACTGCACCTCAGACATATTGAAGTAGCTGCTTTGCCGCCTGTTTACCCTGGCAGCAGGATAGTGGCATCATTTGCAGCCCCTTCCACCTTGGACTAACTTTTGGCCCTGCACTCTTTGTGCCTGCACCTATCCTCCCAAAGGTGGCTGAATGTGCACTCCTGGCCTCCTCCACCTTCTAGCCCTCCCTTCCTCCTCTCAGAGGATGCGCCTCCAGTGGAGAGTTCAGCTCCCATTCCCATAAGCGAAGGCTTCCTGAAACCTGCAGGCCCAAAAAAGATTCCTCACTGCAGAGGGCTGACCTGAAGGTTGAGAGTCCAGCCCAAGCAGCTGGTATGCATTTTGAAGTATTGCAGATCACACAGCCAAGTATCAGTAACTTTGAAAAATCAATATTTGATAGAGCACACTCATGACCCCACTGAGCCCTCTTATCTCACCCGTGGATGAGATTTATACAAATATCTCCTACCCGCCGGCCCATTGTGCCCATGCAACAACCCGATGATCACACGGGAGCCGCAAAATCACCATCGATTGGTGCCTCAAGGGCCTTAAGTGGCCCATTAATTAATGGCGGGCACGTATTGGATATCATTGCGCACCTGCCCACCGAAATATTGCGATGGTGCGCGGTGATGTTGGGACGCTCGCCCGACGTCACCATACGTCATTTTACGTGTCAGCGTGCGGGGCCCACCCCACCCCCTCTGTCCTTATCTGGTCTGGCCCACAAGTGATGCCAGACCCACAGCAATGTGGTTGGCCCTTAAAGCTAAACTACAATCCAGTGTTGTGATAGGCCCTGTAGAAATGGAAATAGTTTTCCCTTTTTTGAATGATAACACAAAGCCAAGGGCTTATTAGAGCTATAAAAGGAAGCTCCAAATGGCTTGTTTTTATGGCAATGAATCAGATTGAGAAGGAAAGTTATGTAAATATCTGCATATAATGGGCCATTGTTAAAACATTCAGATATATTGTATGACGCAGACTACTTCTACATCCCATAACTCTCTCCTTCCTTCCAATGCCCAGGCACTCTCCTCACCTTTACTTAGGAGTACCTCTCAGAGTACCTCTTTACTCCCAATATTAGTAAAACTAGTTGCGGTTTTCCAACAATCCAACACCTTCATGGTCACTTTTCCTGATACTTATACTTTATTTAAATTTAATGGAATTCAAGTTCTCAATGTGCCCATTAGGGGATTCTCAAGGGCAAATAGAGATGGGCAATAAATGCTGGACTTGCCAGAGATCCCAAAAATGAATAAAAGAATTAAAGTCCCCCACCACCACAACTCTAAAGCTCTTGCACCTCTCTGTAATGTCTTTGCAAATATGCTCTTCTAAAATCATTCCCACTTAGTTGGTAGCTTATAGAAAAGACCCAAAGTAACGGCACCTCAATTGTTTAACTCTAAACTAAATAGATCTTCTATACTCAAGGGAACACAAACCTAGTTTATGTAACCTGTTCTCACAATTTTAAATTTTCAGCTCCAGTATAATTCTGCTAAATATGCACTATTCCACCAAGGGCAACATATCCTTCCTGCGATACAAAGCCCAAAACTGAACGCAGTACTCTGGCTGGTATCTGATCACTACACTAGTGCAAGCTCAGAAGCAGCCATGCAATAGTGTTGCCAATAGCAACTTGATACCCCCACTTTGGAATACACAAGTAGCTGCACTTTTTAAGTATTGAACTCGAGGAGAGCTAGTCCCATGCATTGTGTCATATACATCACAATTAATCACACCAATCATTGCTATATGTTCAATGAGGGCAGCATTCCAGTATAATACTTAAGCAGACAAGACATCAAAGTGCAGAAACCACAAAAGACAATTTAAATCACTGTAAGAAGGCTTTAATAATATTAACTCCACTTGCACTGTTATCACTGCATAGACCACAATTTTTCATCATAACTACTTAAATTCACTAAAACACATGATTAATTGGTCTATATGTTTTTGATATACTTTCTGAACTCATCCCTTACTTCCCCTGCATCTTCACAATCTCCTGGCAGAGAGAACATGATTCAGTGAATCATAGCTGTGATTCAGTGAATCATAGCTGATTCAGTGAATCTCTGCCAAACTATCTCTCAAATCCCCTTGGAAGGTAATCAGACAAGCCCTCTGAGGCCCCAATTTATTAGTCATCACCCAAAATGTCCTTTTGGGAAGGAAATCTGCCGCCCTTCCCTGGTCTAGCCTACATGTGACTCCAGACCCACGTCAATGTAGTTGACTCATAACTGCCTGCCGAGCAAGCCACTCAGTTGTGGAATAGGGATGGACAATAAATGCTGGCCTTGCCAGTGACACCCACATCCCATGAAATAAAATCTTACTTTTCCTGCTGTGATATTGTAGTTTTCTGATAATAAATCCAGCTCCTTCTTCAGGGTGCAAGGAGCCAATCATCAATATCTCCAAAAGTTGTTCTTTAAAAAAAAAACTTCCATGATCCAGCCTCCCATCCTGCTTTCTTAATTTAAACGGATGGAAAATTTAAGTGTTGTTCCTGCCCCTACCTGAAAGAAGGTCTCTAGGATGTCATCAGTCCAATGCTCTCAGTAATTTTAAAGGCCTTAATCAAATCCCCTGCATCTCTCCAGCAAAGGCTGGTCATTACTTATTCTGCACTCACACCTTTAGGTATATAGATTCAATGATTTTATCACATAAAATAATTGTAAATTGCTTAATTCACATGATAAAATATAAGCAACAACCTTGATGATTTTCTACAACTTGGTTATGCAAACTAAAAATCACATAACATACAGTATAGCTCCTTCTTTTGGCACTACAGATGCAGTTTGAGTTCTAAAATGGCCACCAAGAAACACATTCATGCTTCCAATGCAGGCAGCATGGACGCTATTGTCTCTTTTATTCCATGAGCAATAACTTTTTTCAAAAGTCTGTTGTGTGGCACTGTATCAAATGTCTTTTGAAAATCCACGTACACCACATCAACAGCATTACCCTCATCGATCTTTACTATTACCTCTTCAAAAAAACTCCAGCAAGTTAGTTGAACACGATTTTCTCCTTTAGATATCCATGCTTGCTCTTCCTTATAAACCCATATTTTTCCATGTGACTACTAACTCTAGCCAAAATAATTGTTTCTAGAATCCTGCCCACCACTAAAGTTGAACTGATTGGCCTGTAATTGCTGGGCTTATTCTTGCAACCTTTTTTGAACAAGGGCATAATGTTTGCAATTCTTCAGTCCTCTGGCACCTCCCGAGTCTAGGGAAGACTGAAATATTATGGCCGGTGCCTCTGCAATTTGGATGCATCTCATCCGGTCCTGGTGCCTTGTCAACTTTAAGTACTGGCAGTCTATTCAACACTTCCTCCTTATCAATGTTGAAACCTTCTAGTGAAAGAATTTCCTCATCTGTCACCATGGCCTGGGTAGCATCTACCTCCTTGGTAAAGATGGATGCAACTTATTCATTTAATACCCCAGACATGGCCCCCCTCGTCCATGTGTGAGTTCTCTTTTAGGTCCCTAATCATCCTTTTACCTCCCTTTTACTATTTTGGGATTCCACTTATGTTGGCTGCCAGTCTTTTCTCATAATCCCTCTTCGCTTCTCTAATATGCTTTCTCACCTCCCCTCTGAACCTTCTTGGTTCTCAATTCTACTTTCTACATGAACCTGTTATAAGCACACTTATTCTTCTTTATCTTAATTTCAATCTCCTTTTTCATCCAGGGAGCTCTGGATTTGTTTGCCCTACCTTTCCCTTTCGATGGAATATACCTTGACTGTGCCCGAACCAATTCTTTTTTAAAGGTTCAGCTATAGTTTTTCCCACCACCCATAATTACTCTATAATGCTTGCATCTCTCTGCAATTTCCCTGCAGAAGTGATTCCAGCTGCCACTCAAGCTCTGAAACCCAGAACTCAAAATTCTGCAGCTGGCAGCACTTTCTGCACATGTGGTCACCTAGGACAGCAGTAGCGTCTATGACTTTGCACATATTACAGGACATGCAGGACAGAGCTCCCCCCTGACTGTATACTCTGAACTACATACCACTATGCCGCCATTTGTGCTGCTGGGACACAACATACCCAGAGATGACAATGATGGTGTCTGGGACATTATCTGGAAGGTATAATTCCATGAGGGTGACTATGTTAGGCTGTTGCTTGACTAGTCTGTGAGACAGCTCGCCCAATTTTGACACAAGCCCCCAGATGTCAGTAAGAGGACTTTGTGGGGTCAACAGGCCTGGGTTTGCGTTGTTGTTTCTGGTGCCTAGGTCGATGCCAGGTTTCTTTTGTTTTTATTGATGTTGTAGCAGTTTGATGTAACCGAGCGGCTTGCTGGGTTATTTCAAGGGGCATTTAAGAGTCAACCACATTACTGCAGTCACATGTAAGCCAGACCAGATGAGAACAACAGAGTTACATTTGTTATTTTCCAATCTATTGGAACCTTTCCCAAATTGAGAGAATTTTGGAAATTTGAAACCAACGTATCAGCTATCTCACTAGCCACTTCTTTTAAGACCCTAGGATAAAGTCCATCAGGACCCAGGGACTTGTCAGCCCACAATTCCAATAATTTGCTCAGTATCTCTTCCCTGGTGATTGTAATTTTCTTCAGTTTCTCCCTCCCTTCCATTTCCAGATTTATAGCTATTTCTGGGATGTTACTTGTATCCTTTGTAGTGAAGACCAGTGCAAAATACCTGTTCAATTCATCTGTCATCTTCTTATTTTTCCCTTGTTAATTCCCCAGACTCACTTTCTGTCGGACTAATGCTCACTTTGTTAACTCTTCTCTTTTTCTTTTAAATACCCATAGAAACTCTTTCTATCTGTCTTTATATTTCTGGCTAGCTTTCTCTCATTCTCTAATTTTTCCCTCCTGATCAACCTCTTAGTCATTCTTTGTTGTTTTTTATATTCTTTATAATCTTCAGACCTGCCACCCATCATTGTGCATCTTTGGATAATTATATGCTTTTTCTTTAAGCTGGATACTATCTTTAATTTTTTTAGTTAACTGCGTGTGGTGGGCCCTCCCCTTGGAACTTTTCTTTCTCATTGGAACGTATCCATCCTGTGTATTCTAAAATACCCCTCAAGTGTCTGCCACTGCATCTCTATTGATGTATCCCTTAACCTAATTTGTCAGTTCACTCTTCTTTCATACAATCATAATTGCCCTTATTTAAATTTAAAATACTAGGCTTGGAGCCACTCTTCTCTCCCTCAAACCAAATGTAAAATTCAATCATATTATGAACACTGCTACCCAAGGGCACCTTCACATTGGAGGTCATTAATTAATCCGATCTCGTTGCATAATACTACATCTAATATAGCCTTGTTGGTTCCAGAGCGTGCTGTGATTGTGTATGAATTTTAGTGCTGGTGTAACACCAAGTACTTAGGCTTTCCATCCCAACAATTGGCTGATAAATCGAACAGCATGTTCCTTTGGGCTGTCCATAATAGTCAGAGTACAGACTATATTCAACCAGCCCATGCTTGCAAAACCCAAAACAAAACGTCTCCTGTTAGATGTGATTTCATGATTGAGCAGTGCTTGAACAATCATGAGTGTGTTAACAGCCACACTAACAACCAATTTAAGATAATCAGTTGAGCTTGTAACATGGTTCATTAACATTTGTTAGAAGTGAGATATATTCATATGCACGGATCGACTATCTACAAACTAAAAGGTGTATGTTCAAGCCTATACCTTTTTTCAATTACCCGGGAGCTTGGGGAGCCTATAGCTCCCCATTGCTTTCCCCATGGCAATGCCTCAGCCAATCAATCAGCTCCCTTTTCTCCTGTAGTATAAATTGTTGTGAACATTTGAAATTTGGCTTCTTGCAATTGTCCTGATGAGTGCAAGATGAAAAGCTACAGCAACATGACTTTCTTTTCAGCAATATTTAAACTCAAGAATGTTCTTACTAACTATCCACTAATATCTGCACAGTGGTCAATCGGCACCTCAAATCCATTCCTTCCTTACATTACATAAATCGACTAAACACTGGACTCTATCATGTTTTTAAATCTAAGGAGGGAAAGTTCCAAATAAAAAAAGTCCAATTTCCAGCAAAAAATTAGAAATCTGCAGAATATTCATAAATCCCAACATTTCCATTACTTGGTCTAATGTTCTCCATAGACAAAAATTCCCCTTCAACTCCTCACGAAAGAGTATTATGCAGTTCCATCTAGTATTTTAATCATACCTATCTATACTTATTCCTATAAACTTTGATACCCTTTCCATGCAGTTATGTATTTAATTGAATTTTAACATTAAGCCAACCTATGTAACACACTTAGAATGAATGATAATCAATCTTGCAGATTTTTTTTTTTCTTTACAGGGGAGAGGGGAGTCCTTGTTGTCTATATCTCTCAAAAAACATAGTGGAGCTTTCACCTCCATTTTGCATCATTCATTCTTAAGAAAAACAGACAATGTCTCACTATCATTAGAAGGCCAGAAGATATATGGCCATCTTACTTCTCCTTCACCATGGCTTCTACACCCCACTGGAGCACCAGAATAGTTGATTCGTACAAGAACAATATGAAGAGTGGAAATACTTTGTAGAAGTAAAGTTAAACATTTTATAATGGTTACTTTTATAGAGGAATCTTAAATATGCTTGATCAAGCAACAATAACATTGTTACACCGGCCCGGAAAATGATGTTAAGATTTAGTTAAACACATTGTAATAAACTTGCTCTAAAGACAATTTCCCTATTTCAGGGTACAATTCTTCCCAAATTCACTGCTGTGATCTACTATGAGTAGTTCAAGGGGCAGAAAGAAGTTTATGGTTCATGTAGCTTGAATTGCAAACGTTTTCAGGATTTCTTCTGATTAGAGATCAGAGTGTTGAACACAGCCTCCTCCGGTCATTTTTTGACAAGAATAACTTCTTCCTGGAGTTATGCAGGAGTTTTGCACCTCGATAGAATACGGTGGCCCAAATTTTTGCCACAATTCCAAAATCTCAAAATGACCCAAAATTCTAAGTCCTGCCCCTGAACATGGCATGCTCCATTTGTAGGGGGGCAGGAGTGGAGTCAGGCAGTGATTCACGCCAAGCAGAGTTTACAGAGGCAGGTGGCCATTTAAATCACCAGCTGCCTCCACTGAAGTGGGATTTTGGCAGGCCAGGATTGAGAAATCCAAAGTGTGAAAATTGGAACAGGCAAAATTAGGTCTTAATTTGGTGGTACACCTTTGGATATGGCCCCAAGACACTTCTGGGGGAGACAAGGCACCCTTCCGTGTTGTTAAAAGTGAACATGCTTACGCATTTTTATGCACAAAGAACTATCCAGCTGTCAAAGTGCTGTTAAGGAGCAGTCAAAGGATACTAGGTGAGTTGGCATGGGCAAAGGGTGGTGGGTGAGAGTCAAGGGTTGGCATGAGTTGACACTAAGTTGGCATAGGAGCTATAAAGGGCAGTGAGGATGTGGGAGCATAGGGGTTATGAGGTGCCATGGAGGTTGCGTAGAGGGACATGGACTGGCATAGGGGGTATGAGAAGCCATGGGGGTGGGTGCAGGATATGAGATGGTATGGATTGGCATGGATAGGGCATGCAGAGTGTGGGGTGGGGTGAGGGGTGAAGGGATGTAAATTTATTTCAACACAATGTCGAAGCCCAGTCTCTGCACTCATTCTGGGCATTCTGTGGGCAGCTGACCTGACATCCATCAGGTCCTCTCCACCAGAACGAAATTTGACCTGCGGGTGGCCATTTTTAAAGCTTGGGTTCGTAGAGTCGGGAATTCTCCCATCTCTCCGTACCTAACCTGGGAGTGAAAATCTGTGCCTATCTGTCAGGTGCCCATTCATTATCTTCCATTTTATTACAATAATATAACTCAACACCCACTGTAAACTCCACAATGCAATGTCACAAATGAATTTAAAAGCATCACAAATCCAAGCTATCTTTGAATTACAATATCAAAAACTATTTTCAAGCTGCATCTGGAAAAAAAATAAGCTTGGAGGAAAAGACGTTCAGACCTGAAAATATAAAATATAGTTTCAATGCTCCTGCATATCACTTTATTCATCCTCTTTCCGTCATCTGTCAATAATCACTGTATTCTACTTTATTTACAATAAAATTTATAAATCAACTTAAATTTTGAATACTGGCAGTGTTGACCAGGCGTGGGAAAGGGAAGTGTCTCTATGTCAAATGCACAGATTTTTTTTTAAATGGGATCTTGGAAAACGTGGCAAAATAAGTTCCTCTCCCAAGAGCAGATCTCTGAAAAAAATTGATCCCATCCTTTAAACTGCAATGCTGTTTCCTCAAGCCTGCAGCAGAGCTTGAACCCCGTATATACTGTAAAAACATATATAACATACCTAAAATAATTGAACCACTTGTAAAACAAAACTCAAGATTACCAATAAACTCAATTATTGCTTGGTAACTATTTTTGTCTGATTTCATCTCTGTGAAGTAGCATGAAATGTTTTTCCATGTTAAAAGGTGCTACATAAATGTAGGCTGTTGCTGCAATTACAATGCCTTCATCAATTTGTACCTCTGGAGGTCTCCTCTTGCTCTTAGAAACTTCAGATTTGCCTTTTGTTCCAGTTGCAGAGCGACTTTTCTTTCAACTTTAATCACCCAATCAAGTTTTAATTTACTGGCAGGATATTGCTAGCAATTTGATGATGTATAAATTAGACTGATATAATTTATATATATGTGAAATATTAATAATCACACATTTCATCTGATGAATGAAAAAGATATAAATCCATAACCAAACTATTCATTTCAGCTTTCATTGCACCTTCTTGCTCAAACGCAATATCACCTTTTCCGAACTGTTGCACATCATCCTTGATCAATTGCTTCACTCCATGTCTATTCCAAGAATCCATTTTGTTCCACAAAATCATACATTACACAGCAAGGTCATTCAGTCCATTGTGCCAGCTCTCTACAAGAGCTATCCAATTAGATCCACTTGTTTGCTCTTTACACATAGCCGTAAAATCTTTTTCCCCTTTATTTATTTTTGAGTCTGCTTCCACCATCCTTTCAAGCAGTATATCCCAGATCATAATAACTCACTGTGTATAGGGATTTCTCTTCATCTTCCCTCTGATTCTTGTCAATGACAGTCCCTACCTCTTACGTTGTCCATAGTTCTCCTGGGCTGACACATAATGCACAAATGAAACTAGCCATTTACCATTTCCACTGAATTTAATTGCAAAGGGGCTGTTAATAACACAATAAGCAAGAGGATATTATGGGCAATTCAGTAAGTGCAATTAACTGTTAATTGCAATTCTGTTAACTATTTACCTGAGCAGTCAAGAGCCTCCCTGAGTGCAGTCCACTCTTTATCTGTTTTTAAATGCTTCAGGAAGAACTGATTGAAGCTGTACAAAGTCTCCACTTTGCCTGCTTTGGTTGTTAACAATGCAAACAGCCGATGAGACTTCAGGCCACTTCAATTAGCTGGTCAAGAAATACAGATGATCGGTCAGTCAATTTAAAAGAAAGCATAATCCGATTTTGAAATGATTTAGCATCATGCAATGCAGTTCCCATCACTTTTTAAACTAGATTAGAGATCCTACATCTTAATCCTTAAAATTTTGAAGAGATGAGGGAGTGTAACAGATATAGCATCCATCACATATAATGAGCAAATCACATTCCCACAAATGTATCCACTATATGCAGTGTGGTATACACTTTAAAACTAGTGTCCTCTGGTTGCCAACCTCTTGCCAGTAGAAACAGTCTCTCCTTATTTACTCCTATTTACCCCTGTCCAAATTTTAATACTAAATCTGCCATCAACCTCCTTTGCTTCAAGAACAATCCCAGCATCTCTTCTTTTGCGTAACTGAACTCCTTCTGCACCAGGATTAGTTTTCTCTGGTTAAAATTTAACCTTTTTTTTTGAATAGATGGTAAAATATAGTGACTTCAGACAAATGCTACTTTTACATCCTGGAGAACATCACAAAGATGTGACACATGTTAGATTTAACAGTAAATACACAGGTTTTCTTCGCCACTTTGTTTTATTGATTGTGAACAAGATAGAAATTCATTGTTGTTCATTTGTGGTTAGGAAGCAATACCATTGATTCAAATTGAAAAAGAGCACAAGATAGCTTAGAATATCATTTCCAGTGATTATGTTGGCTAATGTACTTGTATCTTACAAACCTAAAAAGCTGCCTGTTCAATGCCTGGTCTGTGCTAAGGTAGCCAATTTCAGCTGGCAAGCTACAATTGCCTTTGGTGCCTTGGGCTGGAAAGGAAACAAGCAGCTAAGTTTCTCACTACTGACTGCTACAAAATGATGCTCAGCTGTAAAATATCCCTGCTTAGGCTTTGGAATGTGGACATAATCAAGCCTAGCTGCAATGGCTCCCACTGTAGGAATGCCTGGCGGCACTTCTAGTTGGGGCCTAAACGAAATGGTTACATATGTCATCCAATCCCTGTACAAAACAGTATGCCTAACAGAGAGAAGTAAATGGAGGAAGAGAAACAACATACTTCCCATGTTTACAACATGAATTATTAATAATCTCCAACTATGGATAATTGAAATTAGACTTAATTAGAAATGAACAGTTTATGATTACAGCTGTAGTAACCCGAGTGGCACAATGAAATAGCATACTATACTTTCATTTCTGGAAACTAGGGGCAGAATTTTGGAAGCCCGCTGGAGGTGGGAATGGACGTAGACATTTACCTCCACCCGTCAGTTTCACAGAATCACATAGTGCAGAAGAGGCCCTTCGGCCCATCAAGTCCACCGATTTATGGTTTGCCAGCAATGGTACTTCCGCCGAGCCATTATTAAGCAGGTCAAGTCAAGTGGTGAACTGTGCTGATTAAGGGACCTATTAGACTCCTCGCACACCAACTGGAGTTTTCAAATTGGCATGCAAACTCTCGGTCAGAACACAGAAATAACCCTGATCCAAAACAAAAATGTTGCCCTGGATTCAAATCAAGCCCAGACCAATTAGGATGACTGCAAGGTCCAAAGGTTCACATGTAAAATATGTTGGAAAAGTCCTCGATCCAGTTTGTTACTGCCGTACACAGCACTGCCTGCAAATTTGGCAATTCAATTTTAAATTGGTGCAGCCGGATTGATGGTCTAAAATTGCAGCAGACACGTTTATGTCTGAGCTGGAGGAACTTCATTCAGCAGCTAAACACTCCATACCTGACCTGGAACTATTTTGACATTTCTTCACTATCACTGGGACAAAATCCTGGAACTCCCAACAGCATTGTGGATGTAAAAGCAAAGAACTGCGGATGCTGGAAATCCAAAACAAAAACAAAAACGAAAATACCTGGAAAAACTCAGCAGGTCTGGCAGCATCGGTGGAGAGGAGCACAGTTGACGTTTCGAGTCCTCATTGTGGCTGTACTTGCACCGCATGAAGCACAGTGATTCAAGACGGCAGTTCACCACCACCCAGGGGCAATAAATGCTGGTCTTGCTAATGACACTCACATCCCATATATTAATTAAAAAAAGGAACACGTTGCATTTTCCAGCATGGCACTTAATGAGGGCTCAGAAATAAGAGAAAGTTAGACTTCTGTTTACTCCCGAGGGCCAATACTTGATAATATAATCATTTCCCTGAATAAAGATTCAAATATTATAATTATATTCAACATGCCTCAAAAATCAGACTTTAAATGATCACACTGTGCTCCCAAATAGATTTTCTTTCCAAGTCGGAATGTTGTGATTAAAACGACAAGTATTATAGTTGTAGGAATTAAGTTCTCAAAATACGTCAACAACACATCCGTAGACTTCTCTGTCTGGGACAAGCCGCTGGCAATGGACTGCCTTAAGTGTGTAGTGCTCGGGCCGCCTCTCTGGGATGGACCGTTGCAGTACTCAATATCTTACAACTTGTGCTTTACATTCCTCCCCTTGCCCTCTTACCTCTTCAGGCTCCTCCCGGCCGTACAGGTACATGTCGCCACTGCCAGGGCTGATCTGCTAACTGGTAGCTGCTTTCATGGAGTCGCCGAGCAAGTCAATCCACAACAAACCGTACTTTACTTCCGTGGACTTGCTCCAGGCTGTAACGGAAAGGCGGCTCTAATCTCGGAATTTTCCTCCTCCTCCTCCTCCTCCTGTTACTCAGCGGCTGTGAATTTCGGGCTGAAAATCCCCGATTGCCAGCAGCGCTCTCAGTACTTTGTGTCAATACACAAGCTCAGTGTGGAGAGAGGAGACGGAAGCACCAACTTTAATGCGAATCCTGCCGAGACCCCAGTCATCCTGTCTGTGGGAAGCGCCGTTAACAGGGCTCGGCCGTCAAACTGGCCAGTCTACAGCTCGCTGCTAACAAGCTTCACTCCAAAGCCTCTTTGTATTGCCGCCAAGCGGCCAGAAGTCGCCTCCTTTTTCAGGGTGGAACGAGGTGCATGAGTTAAACAGAGAGCTTGTAAGCAGCTCTCTTACACCGCTAACATCACCCCGTTTTCCTCACTCTGATAGCCACTTCCACTCCCTTGTACCTCTTTCTCCCTACTCTACACCCAGTCATTGGTTCACAGCAGCAACAGCGCCTGAATCAGTGGAACATAGAAAGGTTGACAGAAGCGATTGTTGTGCAATTGTTATGCAGCTGAAGATCACGTTGTGTTTCAATAACTAGCAAGGCATGGGAAAGCAATATTAATGTTGACGACAGCCTCGGACTCATCCTTTAGTCATCATTCACAGTTGTCTGATAATATTTTTAGTTCATGAACATAATTATCCTCAACTAAAAATAGTAAATGGCGAACTGCTATTGCCTAAGCTCTCCAATCAGAGTCAAATAGCAGTCGTCACAGAATGTAGGATTTGTATCTGCTCAAACAATCCCACATTTAACAAATGAAAATTACATTTTTGAATTGTTCATCAGCTAACTGGTAGAGAATAGCTCCCCACCCCCTTCCATACACCATTTTGTACTAACAGTTAACACTAACATTTGTTTTTTGGCTGCTCCTTCTAAATTTTCTCCCTCCAATCCTGAAGACACTGGGCGGAATTTTCCGTGCTTGTTGGCAGCGGGCAATGTTTGGCGGCACGAGCGGACAACATAGCGAGAAGGCTCGAATTTTGTTTCACAACGTCATAAAACTAGTTTGCAATCGTATGCTCAGCTTGTCAATGGCGAGCCATGTTTCCTGCTGTCGGATGTCAGGAAATTCATTGTAATACATCTGTATCTCATTACAACCCCAGCTCGCTGGAATCATCCGAGCACATCGACGTGATCGCACATCACGTGTTTCACAATTGTACACAAACGATGTGTACCTGGCGGGGTGCACTTTGCTCAGGACCTCGAGGTTTGTTTGCCTACCTTGCTTCAGGCAGCACTCGTGGTCATCAGCGCCAGGCTTCACAGACAGCACCACATCACTTTTAGGGGGCTCATGGGCAGTTCTCTACGTACCAGACCTGCCCATGAGGTGGGGGTGGCTTTTCAACAGCCGTGAGGCTTGGGCTTGCTTGGGGAAGGGGGAGAAGTGGCCTCAGGCAAGGGTGTTTGTGTGGGCACAAGTTGATCTGCGCAAGTGGCCTCAAGAAGGTAAGGGCTGAGGAGGCAGCCTCCAGAGGAGATGAGGCCAGATGGACATGTGAGGGTGTGTGTGTGAGAGAGTGAGTGGTGATGTCCCTTGAGCAGACAGTGAGTGAGATGCCAGTGAATGTGTGATGGGCTTGAGTATGTAAGTTCAGAGTGATGAGATGGTTGCCTTATTCTGGTGGCACAGATGAGATCATTCATCCTCTTTCTGCACTGGATGGCCAACCTCTTGTGTGCAGCATTGGTACTGACCAACACTACCACCGCCTCCCAAGTCAGAGTGGTTAGATTGCTGGACCTCTTGCAGCCAGAGCGGGGGTAGAGGATATCACTGTGGGCCTCCACGGCATTCAAAAGGGATTCCAGGGATACATCAGTGAATCATGGGGTTGCAGTTTTCATGTCTTTCTAGCAGTCCTGGGCTGGAAGCACTGAGAAATGTGCGCGCGACTGCACTTTAAACATGGCAGTCGGCATAAGGAAGCGACAAGATGAGGGCGTGGTGGGCAAATGAGAACCCGCCCATCATTGAAGTGGTGTGTTTCCTGGAAATGCATGATTAACGAGGCAGGATTGGGACAATACGGCATGAAAAGCTGCCAACCAGTAAAATGTTCCTTTTCCCGCTCACTACCACACTCAGTGCAAATCTGGGATGGTACTGCCCATTGACCTTTGTGGGACATGGTTCCAGAGTCCCTGGTGACTCACCCGAAGTGGTTATTGTGCAGATGTGAATGAGTCAATGGGCAGAATTTAGAGAGAAAATGGCCATGCTGATTTCAACAGCCCAGCTTGATCCTTGTTTTCACTTTGCAGGAAGTGTCATTAGATAGAAGGAGGAGGAACCCAGCTGACTGTATCTCTCTCTCTATACCACTTACCCTCAAACACCAAACACCCCCCACCCCCCCTGCAAACCACAAACATCCCAAGAGTGTTGTGTGGCTGACTGCAACACCTTTACTTCCACAGATGTATTCTGAGTTAGCAGCTAACTAGGAAATGACTGCACTCCCTCTGTTTATCATTGTACAATGTTCAATGCTAAATGATCAATTGGCTCATCTCACACAACTGTAATAGAGATTTCAGGAAAACTATATAACACAAGAAAAACATTTACTATGAATTTTAATTAATCTTGCAACACTTCTTATATCATAGAAAATACATGCTATGCATGTTACTTGGCCAAATACATTGTTTTGATTAAGAGTTTCTCTAACATTAAACTTAAACATGAATGTTCACCTTCTAAAGCTGGCTTTCTTTCTAGATCTCTGCCAAAGGCTTGCCTTCTGACTCTCCCCCAGCTCTCTGTACCTGGAAATTAACCAGCTGAGATCCAAAACAAAAACAGAAACAGAATTACCTGGAAAAACTCAGCAGGTCTGGCAGCATCGGCGGAGAAGAGCAAAGTTGACGTTTCGAGTCCTCATGACCCTTCAACAGATGAGGACTCGAAACGTCAACTTTGCTCTTCTCCGCCGATGCTGCCAGACCTGCTGAGTTTTTCCAGGTATTTCTGTTTTTGTTTCGGATTTCCAGCATCCGCAGTTTTGTGTTTTTATCTTTGAGCTCCAAATTAAACCTGCCAGTGTCCTCATTGGTCTAGGCTTCAGGTAGCCACTGAGTTCAGATGAAGCCATTCCAAGGTCTGTTACCTATCTTAACCAGGATTGCAGTAGACGCACCATTACTAGCTTCAGTCAGCTTCCCTGCTCCTATTGATCTGTTTAGAAGTGTATGGGTACAAGGATGGGAGTTGAATTTTATAGTCCAAATTCCCAAAATATCTGCACACTCACTATCCACATGGGCACATGAGAAATTATTGTTTCCATAAAGTATAAGTGGTACTCCAGCAACAGTCAGTGCTTTTTGAGGAGGAAGAGAGATGTATGCTTGTGTCAGTAAGAGAAATAAAAGAAAATCGGCATCAAACTGTGTGGGAAAACAGAAAAATCTTTTAAAAGGGTACATAAATTCTGCCATCTCTTCCAGAAAATGATGAGGAGCCCTTCGGAAAGTATGATTTGATACAGCTCCTGGAATTTTGTGCTTCATTCCCATGGTGAGAAGTCCAGGCTTGGATTAGACTGGGATAAAAGCAAAAAACTGCGGATGCTGGAAATCCAAAACAAAAAAAGTAAAAATACCAGAAAAACTCAGCAGGTCTGACAGCATCTGCAGAGAGGAATACAGTTAATGTTTCAAGTCCATACGACTCTTCAACAGAACTAAGGAAAAATAGAAGAGAGGTAAAATATAAGCTGGTTTAATACCTCTTTGTCCTTTTGTCTATGACATCTTTTGGCAATCTCCACCTATCGCTGGTCCTCTATCCAGCTCTACCTGTCCCACCCACCACCCCGCACCTCCCCCCCGCCCCCCAACACCTCCCCCCCCCCCCAACACCTCCCCCTCCCCCCAACACCTCCCGCTCCCGCCCCCCAACACCTCCCCCCCACCCCCCCCAACACCTCCCCCCCCCCCAACACCTCCCCCCCCCAACACCTCCCCCCCCCCCCCAACCAGCTTATATTTCACCTCTTTTCTATTTTTCCTTAGATCTGCTGAAGAGTCATACGGACTCGAAACGTTAACTGTGTTCCTCTCCGCAGATGCTGTCAGACCTGCTGAGTTTTTTCAGGTATTATTATTTTTGTTTTTGTTTTGGATTAGACTGGACTTGGGTAGAGCAGGAAAGACACAGGTAGTAACAGAAATTCCTGAAAGAGTCATTCATAAAGTTTCAATTTAAATAAGTGTTTTAAAGAAAACAGTCCCTCAAAGTAGCTCCAATTCAGTGTGCAAAAGCCCTCTGCAACTACATGCCAGTTAGTCTGACCGTTTCAAAGTTGTAGCCTTCATTATAACTTATGAGTAGTTCTGATGCTGGAGTTCAGGGAAAACCAGCTGCAGATGGGCAAGTTGGACCACAAATGGCTAAAATTTGAGAGATTCTGAGCATACCATGAGACTAGTAATAATTTCTAACATGTCCTTGCAAAGCTTTACAGCTTCTAATTATTTACTCAATCACACTAATTGTCTCCTCCTTTATTAAGGCAGGCTTGACATGGACGGTTTTTTTCATGGAACTGGAGATAATTCTATCTTCTCTGTTTTCTCTTTCCCCTTTATGCATCTTCCCCAATCTTGGCTATCTTTCTTGGGCATAAGGCAGCCCCTCTTCTGGACATATTCATCACCCCATCTGGCTGCTTACTCAGGTTGAACCCAGTTTTGGCTGGCCTTAGCATTATGTTCATTCCAAAGTTGAGGCTTTGACACACATCCAATCAGGCACTTCCAAAATATTGGTTGCTTGCATCCCAAGCTCGTTCCTTTGCTGCTGAATCAGTCATCCATATCTCCATCATTTGAATCTGACTTCTCAAATGCTCTCTTCTTAGAAGTCCTCCTTCATAAACTCCATCAATCCAGAATTCAAGTCTTCTCCCATACAAAGTCCTGCGTGTCCACCATTCCAAATCTGTTTCCTAGCATCCCAGCTCCCCAAGCCCTTCAACTGAAATTCAAATCCATGCCCTTATTTCAAATCTCTCCATGAGATCTCCCCAACCTGAATGTGCCTGTTTTTTTTAATCGTTCATGGTATGTAAGCCAGAATTTATTGCCCTTCCTTAATTGTCCCTGAAAAGGTGATTATGAGCTGCCTTCTTGCACCACTGCAGTCAATGAGGTTTAGGTACACCCACAGTGCTGTAAGGGAGGGATTCCAGGATTTTAACCCACGAAGGAAACAGTATTTTGGGTTGGATTTTACACTGGGGCAGTGGTCCCACCCCCATGCGTAAAATCCAGGCATGAGCCCACCTCCGATTGGGGAGCTCGCACCACAGCCATTTACTGGCCCTCAAAAACAGGGATTCCCATCTCAGAGCACTGTCAGCCAATCAGACAACCACCAACAGCTCTCCAGTACCATCATCTCTACCAGGAGCAATGTCACTGCCAGTACTACAGCGAGGCCTTCAGAAAGGAGTGCTGTGCTGGTGCCGGGACAGGAGCTAAGTTTGGGGTCTCACTGGAGCCAGGCTGGAAGACCCCGGTAAGGGAGGTGGTGGAGTGTGGGTCACGGAGCCGACATAGTTGGGTCAGTGGATAGGTGAGTTGACGGGAAGAGACTGGGTGGGGAATGTCATTGAGGCATTAGCGAAGAGATTACAGAAAGAATAACTTATTATAACCACTTAAATATGTCAATCAAGCAAAGTCACCAATTCACTTCAATTTTTAGAACATAACCCTCTGCTGAGTTAATGTTTTTATTGGTCTGGGTTCACAGCCAAGTTGTGTCAAAGTCTCAATGTTTATTTGTGCATGATTAAGAGGTATGAAGTGTTTGAAGCCTCTGTTATTGATAATTTAATGGTCTGTCTGATTGATACTTTTATAGGATTGAAGGAACAACAGGTTTTTGTTCCAAAACAAGATTTTTGAGTGTGTTTTTGCTCTTTCCCTCCACAGTTATACACTTGTCATTGTTATTCTATGGCTCATTCACTGCACACATACTACATACTGGGTGAATGCGCATGGAAGGGGCATGAGTTGTCATGGACAGTATGAGGGGCCATGGGTTGGCGGAGGGTATGAGTTGGCATTGAGTAGGCATAAGTTGACATGTGTTCGCATGGAAGGTATACAGGGCCGTGGGGGTGAGGTGGGGGTGGAAGCTGATGGGGTTTGAGGGATGGTGGCTAGAAGGCCTAATATCTTCTGACACAACTGGGACAGAGTTCTAGAGAGTTGAGGTGGTCCTTCTAACCAACCCACCTTGGCACCCGTGGCTGCCAATGCTCTGCTTCTGGGGTTGGTGGGCCTGATTCCATCCTGTATCTGTACCCCGCGATAAAAAATTACGTGTATCGGAAGCTTTTTAACCAAGATGGGACCAGCAAATCAAGAAATCCCTCAACTCAAGCTACCTACCTCAGTAGCTAAAATCCAGCCCTCTGCATTTATTCATAGAATTGCCTATGATTTACAGCACAGAATCAGGCCATTCGGCCCGACCACTCGATGCTAATGTTTATGCTGCACCTGACCCTCCTCCCATCTTTTCTCATCTAAATCTACCATCACAACCATTATGTTAACCCTCATGTGCTTGTTTAGCTTCCCTTTAAATGCATCTTTACTATCTGCTTCAACTATTCCCTGTGGTAGACAGTTCCACATTCTCACCACTCTTCGGGTGAAGAAATTTCTTCTGAATTCTCAATTGGATTTCTTGGTGATTATCTTATATTGATGGCCTCTTGATATGCTCTTCCCCACAAAAGGAATCATTCCCTCTGTATCCACTCTATCAAAACCTTTTGGGCTGAATCTTCTGGCTGATGTGCGAGTGGCAGAGCCCACACGCCAGCGCTGAAAATGTTGCGTGAGCGTCCCGACATCAGCGCGTGGCATCACGATAGTTAGGTCGGCGGGTGCACTATGCAGCGTGACACGCGCCCTCTGTTAATTAAAGGCCTTGTTAAGGCCATTAACTCAACAATTGACCAGGATTTTGAGGGGCCCGTGTGAACTTCAGCTCGGCGCATGGGCCCAACGGGCAGGCAGGTAAGTGATTTTTTCACAAACCTCATCCAGTGGCGGCATGAGGTTTGATTTCGGTTTTTAAAAAGTTTACTAAAGTGTTTGTGTACTTCATTAACATGTCCCATCTCGTGTGACATTTTCACATGAGGGGGACATGTTAATGATTTTCTTATTTTTCTATTTATAATGTCTCACAGAATCTCAGCAATCTCCCTGAGCCAGCACTTTGCCTCAGGGAGATGTGCGCTCTTTCGCGGGCATGCGCGGAACAGCATACTTTCGCATTTGGGGAATTTCCCTCCCCCCCACAGGAAGCGCATCAGCTGCCCACCTGCCGCCAAGTCGGTCGGGCCCGCCCGCCCATCAAGGGCAAAATTCTGCCCTTCATGATTTTAAAGATCTCTATTAGGTCATCCCTCAACCTTCTTTTCTCAAGAGGAAAGAGAAACAGCTTGTCAATCCTGCCCTACTATGTATAACCAACGTATTTCTGTTATCATCCTTGTAATGTCTTCTTTGCACCCACTTCAGTGCCTCTATATCCTTTTTATAATATGGCCACTAGAACTGCACTCAGTACTGTAAATGTGGTCCAGTCAAGATTTGATACAGGTTTAGCATAACCTCCCTATTTGTCAATTCTATCCCTCTAACAATAAAGCCTAGTGCTTGGTTTGCTTTATTTACAGCTATGTTAACCTGTGGCACAAATTTTAGTTCTTTGTTCCTCTACTCCTTCTAGAATTGCACCTTCCTTATTACTCCTACCAAAATGCACTACCTCACATTTATCTGCGTTGAACTTCATCTGCCAATTATTTGCCCATATTGCAAGTTTATTAATGTTCTCCTGTATCCTGTTGCAGTCCTCCTCAGTATTGACTAACCCCCCTATAGTTTGGTATTGTCCACAAATTTAGAAATTTTGTTTTGATTCCAAAGTCCAAATTACTAAATTGTGAACAGCAGAGGTGCCAGCATGGATGCTTGTGGAACACCACTTCCCATCTTCTGCCACCCTGAATAACCACCCTTTACTCCCATCCTCTGCTTTCTATTTTGCAGCCAGCTAACAATCCATTCTGACACTTGTCCACATTCTTACATCCTGTGTTGGCACAACAAGACAAAGAATTTTATAAATATGAGTATTGAGACCACATGCCCGATGATGGT
This sequence comes from Carcharodon carcharias, assembly GCF_017639515.1. Lineage (NCBI taxonomy): Eukaryota > Metazoa > Chordata > Chondrichthyes > Lamniformes > Lamnidae > Carcharodon > Carcharodon carcharias. Next base: position 64,042,081 of record NC_054469.1, read on the forward strand.
GCCTATTACTCATTTTTTACTTCCTAATGCAAAATCCAAGTAGCTGTATCTGGATTTCCAATTAGCCACGTGCAGCAACTGATAGTTGGCAAATGTATTGGACAACACTGCACTAATAAGTTTTGTAATATGGTGGACAAAATGGTCAAGGGTGTAGTGAAAACAAAGTTGCATAAATATACTGAAGGCATTAAAGGATCTTCTGGATTTGCAGCTATTGAGTTAGTTAATAATATATTTTCAAAACACACTAGTTTTTATTTTACAGCAGAGAGATGATGGTGTTGTAATGCCATTGAACTAGTAACCTAAAGGCCCAGTCTAATGCTCTGGGGATAGGGATATAGCAGCTGGTGGAATTTAAATTCAATTAATTAAAAATTCAGAATTGAAAGCTAATCTCAGTAATGGTGACCATGAAACTGTTATGTACAGGAGGGGGTTTAATTTACAACAACCCTGATTTCTCTATTCACTACCTATCCGTAAACAGAAAGGAGTCTTTCATTTTTGATTTTCCCCTTTTATAACTGGTAGCGTATGCAACCAAACTTTTCAGTTTGGAATGATCCAATCCTCTATTAATAACCCCACAGCAAACTTGAGATAACATAACATATGGGGATTGGTTTATTTTACATACACAAACTGCGGGAAAGGGGTTTCACAACATCTGCCCCTTTTTTTGCATTCATACAATAAAAGAGGGATAAGGGAAAGAAAGGGATTCAGGGCAGAGACCACAATAAAAGAAGAATATGGTTTCATGTGAGTCCAGAGCCCAAAGTCAAAGACCAATGAGGGATTCTTTCACAGAGTTCAGACAGCTGAAGACCAGTGGTGTAAGATTCATTTCCAGTGATGTTGTTGTCCCAAGATGAAGTAGGCATGCAGAGATTGAATCAGTTCTGTAGGCAATAGTACAAGAACTTCCAACCAGAGTCAGGTTAGATAGGGGACAGTTGTCCAAACTGGCCATAACGTGCTTCTGTGCGGCCTGTAGTCAAATGTTAAACAGCAGACTGAGGGTGGAATCCGAAAGCTGAATAAGTAAAGCAATTCAAATCGCACCAATCTCAGTCATTTGACAGGGTGGTTATAGGCCGAGTTATTCAGCTAACAAGACCACTTGTTAAAACCCATCGTGTTTTGAGCAGATAACTGTAGAACCATTAGCACAACATTAGAGATGAGGAGTCACAAATAGCTTTGCCTTTGTCCATAGCTGGTGGGTGCAAACATTTCAACTGCTATCATTTGTGTTGGCTTGGCTGGAACATTTATACAATGCATGGAGTGCTACATTCAAGGGAATTGATGTGTTAGCCTTTGTCCATACTTAAACAGCTCAGAAACTTCCAGAACTATCATCATGTGGTCAGCGGTGGCCATTTTATCAGTCCAGCCATTTGTCCATTTTAAAAAATAACAGAGTAATAATCTTATAAAGTAGCCAGCATGATATAGACATATATCTGGACGGGACAAAACTATCATCGATTTTTGTAAAAACCCATTTGATTCACTAATGGCCTTTAGAGAAGGAAGTTTGCCACACTTACCTGATCTGGCTTATATGTGATTCCAGACCTTCTGTAATGTGATTGACTCTTAACTGCTCTCAAGGGCAATTAGGCAAGGGCACCAAATTCTGGCCTTGCCAGCAACACCCACATCCCATGAAAGAATATACACAAAAACGGCATATTCTAAACTGTTGAATAATGAATCAATAGTAATTAGATCATACAGAAACAGCTTTAATCACCTCAAAAACAAGAACACTTTTCTACCATATATAATTGGAATCGTAGCAATTAGGAAGCAATTATTTCAAAAATATCAATTGGATGAATTTTTTTTCAAATGAAAGCAGCCCAAATCGCTTAGCTTTTCGTCATGACTTACAAAGAACAAAGAACAAAGAAAAGTACAGCACAGGAACAGGCCCTTCGGCCCTCCAAGCCTGCGCCGATCATATTGCCCGTCAACTAAAACATTTTGCACTTCCGGGATCCGTATCCCTCTATTCCCATCCTATTCATTATTTGTCAAGCTGCCTCTTAAACACCACTATCGTACCTGCTTTCACCACCTCCTCTGCAGCGAATTCCAGACACTCACTACCCTCTGCGCAAAAAACTTGCCCCGCACATCACCTTTATAGTTTTCTCCTCTCACCTTAAATCTATGTCCCCTAGTAATTGACTCTTCCACCTTGGGAAAAAGCTTCTGACTATCTACTCTGTCCATGCCACTCATAATTTTGTAAACTTCTATCAAGTCGCCCCTCAATCTCCATCACTCTAGTGAGAACAATCCGAGTTTCTCCAACCTCTCCTCATAGCTAATAACCTCCAGACCAGGCAGCATCCTGGTAAACCTCCTCTGCACCTTCTTCAATGCCTCCATATCCTTCTGGTAATGTGCTGACTAGAATTGCACGCAATATTCCAAGTGTGGCCTAACTAAGATTCTATACAGCTGCAGCATGACTTCCCAGCTTTTATACTCAATACCCCTGCCAATGAAGGCAAGCATGCCATATGCCTTCCTGACTACCTTAAACACCTGTGTTACCACTTTCAGTGACCTGTTGACCTGTACACGCAGATCCCTCTGCCTGTCAAGAGATTTAAGGGTTCTGCCATTTACTGTGTAACTCCTGCCTGTATTAGACCTTCCAAAATGCATTACTTCGCATTTGTCCGGATTAAACTCCATCTGCCATTTCTCCGCCCAAGTCTCCAACCGATCTATATCCCATTGTATCCTTTGACAATCCTCTTCATTATCTGCAACTCCTCCAATCTTAGTGTCGTCTGCAAACTTACTAATTAGCCCAGTTACATTTTCCTCCAAATCATTTATTTATATCACAAACAGCAAAGGTCCAACACTGATCCCTGCGAAACTCCACCAGTCACAGCTCTCCATTCAGAAAAGCACCCTTCCACTGCTACCCTCTGTCTTCTATGACCAAGCCAATTCTGTATCCATCCTGCCAGCTCACCTCTGATCCTGTGCGACTTTACCTTCTGTGCCAGTCTGCCATGAGGGACCTTGTCAAATCCACATATATAACATCCACTGCCCTTCCATCGTCGATCATCTTTGTCACTTCCTCGAAAAACTCGATCAAGTTAGTGAGATCGCCCTCCCCTTCACAAAACCATGCTGCCTCTCACTAATACACCCATTTGCTTCCAAATGGTAGTAAATCCTGTCACGAAGAATCTTCTCCAATAATTTCCCTACCACTGACGTAAGGCTCACCGGCCTGTAATTTCCTGGATTATCCCTGCTACCCTTCTTAAACAATGGAACAACATTGGCCATTCTCCAGTCCTCTGGGAACTCACCCATAGCCAGTGAGGATACAAAGATTTCTGTCAAGGCCCCGGCAATCTCCTCCCTTGCCTCCCTCAGTACTCTGGGGTAGATCCCATCTGGCCCTGGGGATTTATCCACCTTAATATTCTTCAAGACGCCTAACACCTCCTCTTTTTTGATCTCAACATGATCCAGGCTATCTACACACTCTTCCCTAGACAAATTGACCGCTAAGTCCTTCTCTTTGGTGAATACTGATGAGAAGTATTCATTATCTCTCCCATTTCTTCTGGCTCCACACACAGATTCCCACCTCTGTCCCTGAGTGGGCCCACCCTTTCCCTGGCTACCCTCTTGCCCTTACATATGTATAAAAGGCCTTGGGATTTTCCTTAATCCTGGTTGACTCCTTTTAGCCCTCCTGACACCTTGCTTAAGTTTCTTCTTACTTTCATTGTATTCTCCATGGGCTTCATCTGTTCCCAGCCTTCTAGCCCTTACAAATGCTTCCCTTTTCTTTTTGACTAATCTCACAATATCCTTCATTATCCAAGGTTCCTGAAACTTGCCATGCTATCCTTCATCCTAGCAGGAACATGCCGGTCCTGAATTCTTATCAACTGATGTTTGCAAGCCCCCCACATGTCAGTTGTTGATTTGCCCTCAAACATTCACCTCCAGTCTAGATTTCTCAGTTCCTGCCTAATATTGTTATAATTAGCCTTCCCCCAATTAAGCACCTTAACCCGAGGACTCCTGTTTTCCTTATCCACCAGTACCTTGAAACTTACTGAATTATGGTCACTTTTCCCAAAATGCTCTCCTACTGAAACTTTGACCACCTGTCTGGATTCATTCCCTAATACCAGGTCCAGTATTGTCCCTTCCCTAGTTGGACTATCTACATGTTGTCTCAGGAAGTCCTCCTGGATGCACCTTACAAATTCTGCACCATCCAAATCCCTAGCACTAAGTGATTTGCAGTCTATACAGGGAAAGTTAAAATCACCCTCCACAACAACCCTATTGTTCTTACATCTTTCCAAAATCTGCCTACATAACTGTTCCTCAATCTCCCGCCGGCAATTGGGAGGCCTATAGTAAACCCCCAACATTGTGACTGCACCCTTCCTATTCCGGAGCTCTACCCATATTGCCTTCCTGCATGAGCCCAACGAGGTGTCCTCCTGTCGTACAGCTGTGATATTCTCCTTAACCAGCAGTGCAACTCCCCCATCTCTTCTACATCCATCACTATCCTGCCTCAAACATCTAAATCCTGGAATGTTTATCTGCCAATCCTGTCCATCCTTCAACCAAGTCTCTGTAATAGCAATAACATCATAGTCCCAAGTACTAATCCAAGCTCTAAGCTCATCTGCCTTGCCTGTTATACTTCTCGCATTGAAACAAATGCATTTCAGACCTCCAGTCCCACTGTGTTCAGTAATTTCTCCCTGCCTGCCCTTCCTCTTAGTCCTACTGGCCATATTCACTGATTCCCAGCCATTTATTTCACCTGCTGACCTATTGCTCTGGTTCTCACCCCCCTGCCATACTAGTTTAAACCCTCCCGAGTGACACTAGCAAACCTCGCAGCCAGGATATTGGTGCCCCTCCAGTTTAGATGCAACCCGTCCTGATAGACAGAATCATCTTCATTGCTCACTCCTTGTACATTATCAATCTTAGAATTAGGTGAATAGACTTTCAGACAGTATTCTGCGTAGGCTCTGACCCAATGCATCAACAATACAGACTCGATTTGTACTCTACCCTTTATTAATGCTGACAATTCATAGATTAATCCATTATAATCTCTTGATCTCTCTCCTGATCAGCATGCTGTACCACTGTTCCAAGTCACTAATAGATTTTTTTAAAAGTCGCACGAGTTCTTAGCTAACACACTTGGAAGCAGACACATGGGAACACCACCACCTGGAAGTTCCCCTTCAAGCCACTCACCATCCTGACTTGGAAATATATCACCGTTCCTTCACCATCACTGGGTCAAAATCCTTGAACTCCCTTCCTAACAGCACTGTGGATGTACCTACACCACATAGACTGCAGCAATTCAAGAAGGCAGCTCGCCACCACCTTCTCAAGGGCAACTAGGGATGGGCAATTAATGTTGACCTAGCCAGCGAAGCTCACATCCTGTGAATGAAAATAAAAGAAGTGCTGGAGTCGGGACTTCAAGGTTATTCTGGGGTTTTGGATGGGATTGGCTGGCAGACCCCGCCGAAGCCAATGACACCCATGGCTACTAAATGAATAAAAATAATCCTTTCTTGATATGTATACCCATGCATTTCCGATATCATTCTTGTAAATCTTCTCTGCACCCTTTCTGGTGTGTCTACATCCTTTTGATAATATGGTGGTCAGAATGGTATGCAGTACTCTCCGAGTGTGGTCTAACCAAGGTTGGATACAGGTTTAGCATAGATTAGTTGACTTCTGTATGGAATATCGATGGTTTAATTTATAAATATGGTTTGGAATGGTTGTTTTGTAGTGGCTTTTATTTCCGCATTGTGGCCAAGAGCATTCTGTGATGGGCAGTAACAGAGAGAAGGTAAAGTGCGAGACTGTTGTTAAATAGTGAATTGGTTTGCGTTCACTGTACTACAGTCGGATGAGTTGATCACAGCCTGGCTGAAAGGGGGTGTGTTGGTTACCTCCTCTCTTCCTCCTCCTATTCCTCCTGTTCTGCTCATAAATGAATTTTTAAAAAATAGGGATGAGCAATAAATACTGGTCTAGCCAGCGATGCCCACATCCCATGAACAAATTACTAAAAAAGATTCAGCCATCAATAAAAGTAGCTGATAGATTTGTGAAAATATTTGCCAGCAGGGGTGGTGGAACAGGAAATTATAGCACCAGAACACCAACCAGTAGAATTCATCAGTACAAAACGTTACTGCTTCATTAATGCCCAGCTAAGGTCCAACCACAGAGCAGGGTCATGCAAGTTTCAACCTGATATCCAGACAGCTGTCATGATGCACCTTATGATTGTCTGCCGTACCTCCAATATCTGACCTTCCCTGGAACAAGGGAGGGTGGCTGTTCCATGAGCGGGATGAGGTTTCCAACAGCAATGAAAAATTAAATAAAAAATTTAAAATTTCATCAAAACATGTCCCTGCTCATGTGACAGAGTCACATGAGGGGACATGTGCTTAACAATGGTAATTTTTTTTTATTTTTGTGTCTTTAAATCTTCAGCTCCCTGAGGCAGCTCTGTGCCTCAGGGAGCTTTCATTGCACGCACTCGCGCACATGTGTGAACTTCTGTGCTCGCCCCCACACTGGCAGTGCTGAGCGCTGCAGTGCGCGTTTCATGTTAATTGGCCAGCCAGCGTGAAATCGATGTTGGGGCCCGATCACCGGCGGTGGTCAGCTTCGTAACTGCTCCCGGGTCCGCCCGTCGCGCCCACCCGACAAGGTAAAAATCCTGGCCTATATGTTTCAGTCAAGTCGCTTCTTACTCTTCTAAACTCTAGTGGATACAAGCTAACCTGTCCAACCTTTCCTCATAGGACAACCCACCTATTCCAGGTATTAGTCTGGTAACCTTCCTCTAAACTGCTTCCAACACATTTACATCCTTCCTTAAATAAGGTGACCTATACTGTACACAGTGGGGTATTCGGTGGGGTAGTCAAGGGGTCAAATGGGGAGTTGGGGGGTCAGTGGTATCATTACCCAGGAGTTATAATTGGTTTTAATCCTTGTGACTTGTCCTGGGTAACTATTCTGCTAAATGAGTTGGAACCACCCGACATCTCTGACTCTAACTCGGAGGCTTCCAGTGCAGGGTAATTGTCCAATGAAAGTTGAAACTTTCTGGACAATTCTCGTGGAGTCCCGAGGGACCCCCCAGTGCATCTGCTGGGGGTATGACCACCTGGGAGGCCAGGGCTGAGTTTTGCGCTGAGCGGGTGGGCAGCCAGGCTGCCTTTGGATCTTTTATGAAACCTCATCCATGGGCAGGATGAGGTTTCTAGTAGGAATTAAAAATAAAAAAAAATGTTGAATTGTCATTTATAACATGTCCCTGCTCATGTGACAGAGTCACAAGAGAGGACATGTTTTTAACATTTGCAAGTTTTTTATTTTTTATTTTAAAAATCTTCAGCTGCCTGAGGCAGCCCTGTGCCTCAGGGAGCTTTCACTGCCCGTATTTGCGCGCTTGTGCAAACTTCCACACTCGCCCTCCTCCCACCGCCCCCCCGGTGCTCACCCCGGTGTAGCGCGTGTTTCATGCTAGCTGGTTGCTAATTGGCCAGCCAGCATGAAATTGATGTTAGCTTGGCCTAAATAGCCAAGTGGTTATGGTACTGGGTTTGTAACCCCAAGATCAAGAGTTCAAATCTCACAATGGCAAACTATGAAACAATGTAACTTCATCTGAAACAGATGGAAACAGGTTTGTACTCGAAAGAGTTATAAGGTGTGAAAGAAATTTGCATGAAATTGATGTTGGGCCCTGACTGCGAGCGGCAGGCAGCTTTGCGACCGCTCCAAGGCCAGTCTGCTGCGCCCACCTGATGAGGTAAAAATCCGGCCTCAGAAGATCTGGGCCTTTAATTCACTAAGAGCCCATTCAATTACACAGAGTTAGAATCAGGCCCTTAATGTCATAACTTCCTTTGATACCCTTGATAATAAACTGATGCCCTAGTCCTCTAATTCAGCTCAGGACAGCACTTATCTGCATTCAAACTCTCCAGGCTCATGAAAAGGTTATTAAAAAAGACCTAAATCAAGTTTATCCTCATCCAGTGAGTAACATGCCCCATTGGAGAATCTTTCCTCATTGACTCAGCCCTCTAAATTCAGAAATCATCGTCTTTAGACTCCTGCCAATAATCCTACATTGCATAATACCCCTCCACTACTTTTGGATAAGTGTTAGCCAGTTTAAAATAACAGGTTAACATGGCATTAAAACAGCAGATAAAGAATTGTTGTAAAAATGATGAAACCATTCATCAGCTATAGCAAAAATATCATTTTCTGATATACACTACCAGAGTATTTATGCAGGCATAGGATCTTTGTGGTAAATCACTGCCGATTACGCGCATAAAAGTAGTAACTGCTCAATGAAATTCATTCTACCTGAAGTCTTTTGCAAAGTTTCTGGGACATAATTAGGTGATAAATAAATACCAGATTTTGAAGACATCTTGCTGCTTGCCTCATTCGTTAGACTTACAATTGCTCAGTTAGATTTCCAAGCTGAGGAAAGTGGGTAAACTCAATGTAAAATCAGGTACAGAAAAGGAGGAAAGTGGGAGAAAGGAGATTGGATGAAGAGATATTGAAAAAAGAGACAGAAAGAAAAAGGTAGAAGGACATTCTTAAATTAAAATATTGGCCTGAATCTTATGTTCTTTGGGTGCACTTGATCGGCAGGCCCGGAAGCAGATGCGAAATGCGCTTCTGCCCGTGATCAGCCCCCAGGCGCAATTTCACACTGGCTGGGCAATAAACAGCCAGACAGCCAGCGTGAAACCTGCACTGAGAAAGGCTCAGCGTTGCCAGGAGTTGGGGAAGTGCGGGAAGAGGGCAGGCGCCGACAAAAGTGAGGGTGCGGGTGGGGGCTTCTTGTGAGCTTCCTGGAGGCAGACAGCTGCTGCGGAGCTGCCTCAGGGAGCCACCGACCTGGACAGATTAAATGGCAAGAAAAAAATGCACCAAATTGTGTCTATACAACATATTCAAGCACCTGACAGCAGAACTCAAAAAACATCAGTCTCCAGATATCTCTTTTTATTATATTTCACCCCAGACGTTTCGTCCCGTCTTGGATCAAGGTTTCAGCTAAAATGTAAAGGCCACCTGGCTGATTGGCCCATCCACCAACTGTAAAAGTGGATGGACCACGTAAAATCGATTTCAATTGCTTCCTTAATGGGCTTAATTGCCCACTTAATTGCCAGCGAGAGCGCTTCCGGCTGTCATGCACGCCCACCGAACAAAATATCGCACGAGTGCGCAATGATGTCAGGACGCACATGCACTCTCAGGTTGGGCGTGCACCCACACAGCAGTCTAAAATCCTGGCCACTGAAATTTTTTAAATTTCCAACTAAAATTTACAAAGTGAAGGAATGAGATTTTACACCTATAACTGTCTATTTCCTGATCATTATCACATTTCTGATCATGGGAGCATGCTGTGCGTAAATTAGCTCCTGCATTTCCTACATTACAACAGTGACAACACTTCAGGAGTACTTTATTGGCTGTAAAGTGATTTGAGACATCCAATAGTCTTGAAAAGCACTATATAAATGCAAGTCTTTATCTACGTTTTGAGCAAAGGAGTTTAATTGGTACTCATTAACAATTATCATGTTGTAAAAAGAATGCCAGGCTTAATTTTTTGGGGAAAGTTTAAAGTGCAATTCATATGCAAGTGCAGTGATGTCATGAAAATTGCAGGGAGGTGAAACAAAATATGCGATTTTTGTGAAGCTAAAGACAGGTGCAAATCAATGAACAACAAATCACAGGGTACCTGTTCCTCGCTACAAGTTGCTGAGCAATTTACATGTTAATAATGGCATGTGTCATTGACATGCTGTTACTTATTCAGCAAAATCTAGGCCATGGTCTTCTTCATTGAAACCTATACCGGTATCCCTGGAAAGGTGCATTGTGAGCATCATTTTTCACCTTTGAGACATCAATATTGCATTATGAATTAAAAGTAAACAGTAATTATTTTTGTAAGGCACCATCTGCTTTCTGGGGTTATGGCGAGGGAAAAAAGTTTGCACTTTTTGAAAAAACCTTTTCTTTCAAAATTCTGCTTAAAATAATGTAATAATGAAAAGTAATGAACATCAAATATTTGAGTACTTATGAACAGAGAATTTGGATACTAATGAACACAAGCAGAATAAAAACAACACTGCCTGCATTTGTATTTCAGGGAACATACTAATAATACCCAGCCTCAGATATCAGCCAGTGGAAGCCATTCCACTGTCACTCATATTGATTTAAACTTTGTTAAGGTCTTTTAAACTAGGAAGTGAAGGCTAAATAGCATCTAAAATTAGCTTGGAAGAAAGCAAAACAAAAGCATTTAAAGTATGTTGAAGTTGAACTTTCAAAATTACTTTGCATTTAATATATTGTATTATATTATTTTTGTTATGAATCCCACAATCTCTACTGCATTGCAAATTTAAATAAAAGGGATTCCACTATTAGAACCAGAGGGAAAGGGGGACATCAATGGGCCAAAGCAGGGTATGGAGTTAAAAATACAGCAGTTAGTTAACAATTTGAAGCTTCCAGTCTATATTGTAATGGCCTTCTTCAATCTTTAACAGTTTACCAAATAAGGACATGGAGCTTCTCAAGGAACAGGTGTCAGACAACTGCAGTCAGGCACTTCAAATAACCAGTGTGATTAATTTAACAGTTCAGGATTCCTTTCCAACAACCTCCTTTTCTTTAATTTGAACTGACAAGCATCAGATATAAATTTATTTATTAAAAAATGTCAGCAGTTCAAAACTAGGAGTGGAAAAGCATGATTTATTTAAATGATAAAGGATTTAAACAACGACAACAAGTTGTCCCGATACTGGAGACTAAGACATTTGGCTCGTTCTGATGAAGAGTCTGACCTGGTACATTTTAATCTAACTTTCTTTCAAATGCTGACTGGCTTGTAGGAGGAAATTTTAGTCCTCCCACAACGTGGTTAAAGTTTCAAAAAAATGAGGCCACTTCCAGTTTTAACGAAGCAGGTTGGGGCAGGCAACCAACTGCTCTCCAGAGGTGCATCCATAATTTAGATATTTTTAAGAGGCTGCATGCCTCAAATTTTATCACAGTTTTAAAGTTAAGTGCTGTGGGCTGGATTTCCCAGGGCTCAAGTAAAATGGCAGCTGAGGAAAGCTTGCTCATCCGTTTCCCCCCCCCCAATCCCCCCAGCCTTTTCGCCTTGACAATGTCTCCCACCATCTTCTCCACACTCTGCCTCTGGTTCATCTTCAATCTGGCTGGCTGACGAATGGTAAATGGAGAAAAACACTTAAAATGAGGGGCCACTATTAAACTCGCCTCAACCTCCATGTCACATGCATTCCGCTTTGACCCTCCCCTGCTCCACATTCTCTTCCCCTATAAATACAGCAGCTATACTTTCTGTCTGGATTTCAGATTAAAGTTTTTCTCTATAACATGCAACGGCAAAGACAGAAGTTAGTTTTAGATAGAACTAGCAATAAATCCTATAACCCAAATATCACAGTATCAGTTGTTTGGCAGTTAATATTTTTATTTGTGTTAAATTTTTAAAAATCCTTTGTTCTGATATATAAATATAGATTCTGTTTTTTGTAGGTAGTTTTCAAAAGTATTTAGAAAAAGCATACATCATTTTAATGACTGATGTTATACCTAGATGATTTACATTATTTTATAAAGTATTCATGAACAAAATGAAAATGACAATTTTTTTGAAGACATATGGCCTGTTAAATTCAACATTTGGAAAAGAGCTTTAAAAGTTTTTTTTTAGCTAACTCAGAATTCTAATTATATTTGTCGGAAAAGAGGGGTGGGGGTATAGTCTACAAGCTGAATTATTAAAGCAATGCTACAAAATAAAGTTTAATTCGTTGGGTACACTCCAGCCTGACCCAATATAGGAGGCTATTTCTGGTGAAGAGTCTGACCTGGTACATTTTAATCTAACTTTCTTTCAGCCCTTGAGTTCCATGAAGTCACTGTCTAGCAGATATAAAAGGAGGCTACATTTGGTTTACATTACTGTACTTATACTGGGGTTTTTGTCTGCAAACAGCTATTACCATGCAATTTTTTTTTTATTGTTCCCAGATTTGATAGACAAACAAAATTGTAGCAATTCAAAGGAAGCTCTGTCACTCATTTGTCAACTGGATCTCCTGTTGTCACATTCATTAAATATCACAAAAATATGTGGGATTGGCTCACTGCTGACCCTCTGGCCTGCAATAATAAACTGACTGCTTACCTCAGCAAAAAGGTGTTCTGGACCAGGTGTCATTAGATCAAGCATACCAAACCAGATCCAGGTGTGTCACTTGCTCTTGCAGGAATAGTTCAGTCTCAGGCACAGGGCACAAACACATCCACTGCTGCAACCAACCAAACTATGTGCTGCTAGCTTTTTACACCTCCTATTCAGAGACCTTACTTCCTGTACAGGATATAGGCCTAGCTCACAGCTGTTGGAGCCTTCTTATGGAACGTAGAGATGATCTGCTTCAGCTGTTCATTTGATCCAGCTTCTGCTTTAGGTTAGAGCTCAGAACCAAAAGTCCTGTCAATGTAAATTAAGAGACAGGGTGGGAGTTATTTACTCCAGTCAAAGTGATATGGATTCACCCAGGGCTGCTGATGATTGCTGTCAGATGGAGAATATTTCATTAGTGCCTAATACATGCCTCTAAGTATGCAGATTTTGAATAAGGCTAATGACTGCCCCAACCTTAGGACACCTCTTAATAAACAGCTACTGAGAAAATAATTAGCTCAGCCAACCAGATGTGCAATAGTTAGTTGTGATTAATGGTAGTGGCACATACAGCTGTGCTGTGTTTGCAGTATTTTTAAAAAGTACATTTCGGTTGTTTTCCTGTGGGTTGCCAGACTCCAGTGATCACAAGCTACAAAAACTTTCTGGATTTCTGAATTTTATAAAAATATTCTGAACATTGTTAATAATATGAGTCCCTTTAAAAATTGCAGATCCACGTGCTATATGGCAATCGCACCGTCACATTTATGGATGACCACTGCTGCTGGAGATACTGAACTGAACTATAACTGAAATGAAACACTGAACCTAACAAGAAGAATCCGCTATTTACTGACTTGTACTAGTGTCTGTTATAGTAGACTGCTGAGGGAGGCAAGGGAGGAGATCGAAGGGGCTCTGCCTCTAATTTTTAATTCCGCTCTGGCCATTGGGGAGGTGCCAGAGGACTGGAGAACAGCTAATGTGGTTCCGCTATTTAAGAAGGGTTGTAGAGATAAGCCAGGGAACTACAGACCAGGGAGTCTCATGTCAGTGGTAGGGAAACCATTGGAGAAAATTCTGAAGGAGAGTTTCTATCTTCACTTGGAGAGGCAAGGTTTGATCAGGGATAGTCAGCATGGATTTGTTAGAGGTCATGCCTAACAAATTTGATTGAATTTTTTGAGGAGATGACCAGGTGTATAGATGATGGTAGTGCAGTTGATGTAGCTTATATGGATTTCAGCAAAGCCTTTGACAAGGTCCCACATGGTAGACTTATAATGAAGGAAAATGCAAATGGGATACAGGGTAATTTGATAAGGTGGATTCAAAATTGGCTTAGTTGTAGGAGACAGAGGGTGATGACAGAAGGATGCTTTAGTGGCTGGAAGCTCGTATCCTGTGGCGTACCACAGGGATCTGTGCTCAGTCCCCTATTTTTCATCATTTATATAAACGACTTAGATGACTATGTGGGGGGTAGGATTAGTATGTTTGCGGATAACACAAAGAGTGGTTGAGTGGTTAACAGTGAGGTTGAGTGTCTTGGGCTACAGGAAGATATAGATGGGATGGTCAAATGGGCAGATAAGTGGCAGTTGGAATTTAACCCTGAAAAGTGTGAAGTGATACACTTTGGAAGGAGTAATTTGACAAGGAATTATTCAATAAACGGCATGACACTAGGAAGGTCTGAGGAACAAAGGGACCTTGGCTTGTGTGTCCATAGATCTCTGAAGGTGGAGGGCATGTTAGTGGGATGGTGAAAACGGTATATGAGACACTTGCCTTTATCAATCAGGGCATAGATTACAAAAGTAGGGAGGTCATGTTGAACCTTGGTGAGGCCACAGCTGGAATACTGTGTGCCGTTCTGGTCGCCACATTATAGGAAGGATGTGATTGCACTGGAGGGGGTGCAGAGGAGATTCACCAGGATGTTGCCTGGGATGAAACATTTAAGTTATGAAGAAAATTGGATAGACTTGATTTTTTTTTTTGTTGGAGCAGAGAAGGCTGAGGGGCGACCTTATCGAGGAGTACAAGATTATGAGGGGTATGGACAGAGTGGATAGGGACCAGCTGTTCCCCTTAGTTGAAGGGTCAGTCATGAGGGGTCACAAGTTCAAGGTGAAGGGCAGGAGGTTTAGAGGGGATGTGAGGAAAAACTTTTTCACTCAGAGGGTGGTGACGGTCTGGAAGTCACTGCCTGGGAGGGTGGTGGAGGTGGGTTGCCTCACATCCTTTAAAAAGTACCTGGATGAGCCCTTGGCACATCATAACATTCAAGGCTATGGGCCAAGGGCTGGTAAACAGGATTAGATAGGTAGGTCAGGTGTTTCTCACGTGTCGGTGCAGAGTCGACAGGCCGAAGGACCTCTTCTGCACTGTGTAAATCTGTGATTCTGTGAATATGGTCCCTTTGGAAACCTGAGATAATGTGCAGTTTACCATCAAACAAAATTTCAACTCTAAACCAGAATGTTCTCCCTAAATCTCTCAACCTTGGTACTTCTCTCCAATCTTCGAAAGTTTCCAGGAAATATCCTTCCAGTTTGATTTAAACTATCCTTGACTTTAGTAAACTATTAAAGGTGTGGGCAAAGAACTTGCAATGATCCAATTCTTTTAAGGTGGATGTTATAGAAATGAGAAACAAGATGATCCCAGTCCCTGGATTCCCCACATATTGCTTCCCCACATCATGATATAAGTTTTCCTTTCCCCCCTTCAACCTTTACCCCAATTCCTTCAGCTCTGAATTTGGTAAGTAGCATTTCATGAGGGTCTATGTCAAACATCTTTTGGGAGGCAGGTATGCACACCATAGTTTCCCATAGTCCACTTGGTTTGTTACTCCCAGAAAGATATGGAGACGGCTTCTGAGGTTTTATCTCAACTTTCCGAATCCGTATTGATATCTGTTAAATCAATTATTGTTATACAAATACTCCTCTAGCTCTCAGCTTGATGACAGCTTCAACTAATTTTTAAAGAATGGAGATGAGATTAATGTCTTTATTCCCCTGTTTAATACGGGAACTATATAAGTCTGTTTTCAAACTACTGGGAACTTCTAATGTCCGGAGATTCCTGCATAACGATTGCCAGTGCCTCACAAATCTTTGGAGTTTCTTCCAGCGTACCGGATGAATACCAGCTATCCATGGTAATTTGTTCATTGTGAGCCATATTTCTAAGGCTTCTATTTCATTTTGTTATTTACTTTAGATATCTCTGAGGAGGCCATGGTGCTTGGAGGATGTAATTATTCAGGATATTAGCTATCTTCTGTTCATTCTCAGTTTTGATTCTACTTCCAACTTTTATGGTTTTCACCTCTTCCCTGACTGCTCTCTTATTGTTACGGTAGTAAAAAAAATTCTGCTACTGTGGTTAGCCTTGGTTGCTGTGATTTTTCTACATCTCTGTTTGCCTTTCAATCGTCTTTTAAACGATTATTTGTATGTGTTTTCATTCCTCCCAGTGAACCTCTTCCTGTTTCTCTCTGCAAGATGTGCAGAAACTATGTTGCTTCATTATTTCAAATTTAATTTGCTTGTGAAACTATTTAGGTTCTTGTTTGCTTAGGGATTAGTTTTTGGTGCATATTTATCCTGCATGTTCACCATTATACCTTTAAAGGTGTCATTTCCCAAAATGATGTTGAACCATTCCACCAATCTATTTGCTTTAGTTGTTCTCTCAATTCACTGAATTTATTCTTTTTGAAGTTTTATGTCTGGTTCCTTCCTTCGGTATTTCTGACTCCCAGATCACTGTACATTTTAACATATTATGGTAGCTGTCCCCACTGAATCTTCCAATCCCCACCAGTGCTGTATGTTCTGCGAATCCTCTGCAAATTCTAAGAGAACACTTATTGTTTCCTTTACCAGTCATACATATTATTTACTCATTCTAACTTGAGACAACTTGGGTTCTCCTAATTTATTTTCATCTTATTGAAATCTCCCATTGAATAATGTTTTTGTTCTTACATAATCTTCCCATCTCTTTGCAGGATGATCAATTGTCCCTCTCATACTGGCTTGTAGGTGTAGAGAGGAGGTTCTTTAGCATGCTTTTACTGTTAGCTTGGGTCTTGTTGCATTAATGATGTCACCCAGATTAGTTTTGGGTGAAATCTGGAATCTATAGTTTACCTCCATCACAAAACCAATCCTGTTTCCCTTCCACATGGCCCAGAGATGAGGGCTGTACTAACTTATTTTTGCCCTGTCTCTTCTAAGCACTCTACACTCCTGAATCTTATAGTAATGTTCATTCTATTATCCAGTCATGTTTCTGATATTGCCACCACATTGCAGTTCCCAGTTGCCACAACAACCTCTTTATTCATGTATTCCTAATGCTTCAAGCATGTATTTGAATCTTGCTATAGATCTGTTCATGTTCAAATCTATCAATGAGCTGCTATTTCTTGATGTGCAATTTGTGTATGACTCTGGATTACTGTTTCCATGCCTAACTGATTAACTATCTTTGCCTTTACAGTCTCTCTCACTGCCGATCCTTTTCTGTCCCTGGTTTTCCCCACCCCTTCAGTGGCATATTTAATGCCCAACCCGCCTCGTGGGAATGAGTTGGTTACCTACTCCCCACCTCACCTCTGTCAAAATGGGAAGTGGGCGGGTTGGGTTTGGTTTGAGATATTTTAAATTTTCACAGACCACCTGACACAAACCCAGCTGTTTGACCCTCTTATCTGTGCACTGTTTACGGGAACTTGAATGGATGCAAGGCTGGTTACAAACTAGTAAGCAAACGTCAATCAATTGATAATTTGAAATAAACTATCAGAAATTGGGATTCTTATCGTGTGAAAATTTTGAATGACTGTTATCTTTCATTAACAGTAAGAAAGAAAAGACAATCCAGCATAAAGAATGGAATGAAGATGTGCAAAGGGAGAAAATTCAAAGTCAAGCATTTGATCGTTGGTGTCTCACAGGGTATTTCTGAGTCTGGGATCTATAATCAGTTAACTACTGAACATCAATATCTGTGCAAAACATAGGAACACACCAAGTTCAACAATTATTTCCAATTCAATATCTCAATCTCAATATATCACTCAGAGCCTTACTGCATCTGCTTGCTAGTTGAACGGCAATAACCCTGACCTTTCCAGCTCATGATAGAAGATTCAATGCAACAAAGGACAGCCCCAGATAAAATCTACCTACATTAGTGAGCTTATGTCCTCCAATGGTTATTTTAATACGATCACTAACCACCTATCAGTTAAGCTTAAAAATAAATAAAATGATTGACAGTGGCAAGATAATTTCTTTGACTACATATTGAAAATATAGGATTAATTAAATATTTGATTTATAAGTGATTGTGCTGCATATTTATGGTTGCTTCCTGCTTGGATTGGGAGCATGATGGTGAAAAGGAGCCAAGTGATTGTTTTGTTATAAGGAGATTTGGACAGCTTGTGTCAATCCAGGATTTACAGTATGAGATAAGTACCAACCCCTTTTAACATACAGAACTGTTGGCAATCCAGGCCCTTTCTGAGGATGTTTAGAGAATGTAGCAATTCCACATAAGGCAATCACAAATGTGTCTAATTTACATTTCTTTCTGCAAAGAGGGGATAGTTAGAAGCACTAGAATCTGTGTAAATGTACTAAACTGGAACCTTTACCATATTTGAATTAACAGTTGCAGTCATAGGGTATATAGCCTTCTAGACACTAATTTCAGCACAAAATAAGCACGATGATTATGAAACATGACATCTATTTTATAGTCACACTGACTTACACTCACATTAGAGAAAGAAAAAAAAAATACTCGTGACTTTTTTTTCTGCAAAGTAAATGTGAATGAAAGGTGATAGAATTGTGCTTGGTGTACCAATGCAATGTGCTACACAATGTGGCTACACATTACACAGTTGCCCATATACCATATAATATATGCCATGTGTTCTTGGCTGATAGCCCAGAAACATATTACTCTGATGAAACTCCTGAACCCCAGAGAAAACGTTGCTGGATTGACAGCTCTGTCTCTTTGATCTTTGCTGTTGATTTCATAATGTTTATTTACACAAGGTTAAGAGGTTTGAAGTGCCTGCAGTTTCTGTCATTGATACTTTAAAGGGTCTGAATAATTAACACTTTTATTTGGCTGTAGTGATAGGACTTTTTTAACATAGTAGAAAATAGTGAATGAATTTCTGTTCTAAATTTTTTTTAGCACATCCTATTGTCACTATAGGGCTCATTGGTTCTACACATTGTATAGTGGGAGAATGGGCATGGAAGTTCCACAGCTTGGCATAGGAGGCATAAGTGGCCATGTGGGTGGGTGGGGCGAGGACATAGCTTGGCATGGGGGCATGAGGAGTTATGGGGTAGTTGGGGAGCATTGCCTGGCATGGGGGTATTGATGTGACATGGGTGGGGCATGGGAAGTATATGGGGGATGAAAGGATGTGGGGAGTGAGTGGCCTTGAGGGGTGAGGGCAGGAGGGCCTTCCTGTTTTTATTTTAACTGGGACAAAGTCCCACCGCTCCGAGGTGGGCCTTTTGAACAGCCCACCTTGGCTACCAGCAGATCCTATAGCTGCCTTCGACCTCTTTCCCGGGTCAGCTGTCCCGACTGCAGCCCCCTCCCACCCTCCTCCTCCCCAGCAATGAAGATCTCACCTTTGCATCTGGGAATTTTCCTGACTCCCGCTACCTGCCTGGGTGATGAAAATCCAGGCCTATATGACAGCACTGTAGGATTACTTACATTGCATGGACTGCAGCGGTTCAAGAAGGCAGCTCACCACCACCTTATCAAGGACAATGAGGGATGAGCAACAAATTCTGGCCTAGCCAGTGACACTCTGATCAACAAGTGAAGAAAATCAAATTATTTTTAAAAATTGTACCTTTATCTCATGTTCAGTTCAGGTCAGGTAAGGACAATCTAAACTGAATCCACATCTTAATGATTTATCATCAAGGATTCCTAGCTCGGTTCATATTTCAGGGGCTATTTCTGACATTGCAACATTTTGACAGTACTTCATTGGCTGTAAAGTGCTTTGGGATGCTTGAAGTCACGAAAGGCACTATATATAAATGCAAGTTTGCAATCCATATCAGTATTTTTGTCCTAATGTAAAATTGAAGCAAAAAACTGAGCAGTTTATACTGGGTTCTTGCAATCACTTTAGCTGAACATATACAAATGTGGAGTTGCAATATTATACCAAGTTATAGCCTAAACTTCATTCTCAGATGGGGGATCCCATTTCACACCAGCATGTCATTTATCGTTCTCACATGGTCAAGCTTTAATGAATTAGCAAATTGATTTAAATGCATCATCAACAACTGATCCTCCTACAGTTGTTAGGCTTTTAAAGCCCAGATTTGCTGCCACCTAATTACTGCTTCCTGATTTATCTTGCCTTTTTTAAAATACTAACAACCTTGGTGTGATCCTGCACAATGGGCCTTTGACTGTTTACGTAAGTTTGTTGAGTTTTCTTATTTGTTGGGAGTTGTACTGAAATTACCCCAGCTCACTTAACTCAAGACTTTATTGATGTCTCAACAGGTAGGCTTACACTGAATTAGAAGCTTTTTAACTTCAGCAGGATCCAACTCCAACTTGTGTGTCATCACTCACAGGACAGGAAAACATTACAGTTGAACTTGGAGCTTGTTGTGCTCACATTCAAACATACCGCAGTGAGGTCTTCAGATATAAAATCTGTGGCAACAGCTCCGATGGGTTCAATGTGAAATTCAATCTTGCTGTCATCTGTGAGGTGATACAATTTGGAAGGAGTAATTTGACAAGGAAGTATTCAATGAACGGCATGACACTAGGAAGTTCTGAGGAACAAAGGGACCTTGGCGTGTGTGTGCTTGGATCTCGGAAAGCGGAGGGGCATGTTAGTGGGGCAGTGAAAAAGGCATATGGGATACTTGCCTTTATCAATTGAGGCATAGTTTACAAAAGTAGGGAGGTCATGTTGGAGTTGTAGAGAACCTTGGTGAGGCCACAACTGGAGTACTGTGTGCAGTTCTGGTCACCACATTATAGGAAGGATGTGATTGCACTGGAGGGGGTGCAGAGGAGATTCACCAGGATGTTGCCTGGGATGAAATATTTAAGTTATGAAGAGAATTTGGATAGACTTGAGTTGTTTTCGTTGGAGGAAAGAAGGATTCAGGTGTACAAGATTATGAGGGGAGTGGACAGGGTGGGTAGGGAGCAGCTGTTCCCCTTAGTTGAAGGGTCAGTCATGAGGTGATACAAGTTCAAGGTGAGGGGCAGAAGATTTAGGGAGGATATGGGGAAAATATTTTCACCCAGAGGGTGGTGACGATTTAGAATGCGCTGCCTGGGAGGTAGTGGAAGCAGGTTGCTTCACATCGTTTAAAAAGTACCTGGATGAGCACTTGGCACGTCATAACATTCAAGGCTTTGGGCCAAGTGCTGGTAAATGGGATTAGATAGGTAGGTCAGCTATTTCTCACGTGCTGGTGCAGACTCGATGGGACGAAGGGCCTCTTCTGCACTGTGCGATTCTGTGATAAAGCTTTGTATCCAAAAACTCTTCCATCTTACTAATTGTGAAGAAAAGCATGGATAGGGACTTCCAAATCATCATGTTACTCCTGCACTCTGTTGTCGTTCTGAGCATTACAAGTGCCGAGGAGCACTGGCTCCATGGAAGGGCACACACCGTTCTCTCCCAGGATGGCAGAATGTCTATTGCAATGTCAGGTCCTCAATGAATGCCTGTGTTTGGTGCTAGAAATCCAGCTGGATTTCTTTTTTTATTCATTCACGGGATGTGGGCTTCGCTGGCTGGGCCAGCATTTATTGCCCATCCCTAGCTGCCCTTGAGAAGGTGGTGGTGAACTGCCTTCTTGAACTGCTGCAGTCTATTATTCAGGCAGCACCAACTGTAGACAAGATGCTGCATTCTGCAGTAGGGCCCTCTACCACCCAAGCTTCTTGAGGTCACCCATCATGGCGATCTCAAGTGACATAAATGGGTGAACAGCAGCTTTACACTTCTCATGTTGCAGTCACTTGTAAAAGAGCACCAGAGTACATAAAAGGGCATTAAGAGTTTGTATCAGACTTGCTTTTATCATAGAATCATAGAACATTACTGCACAGTGTCCTGTAGTCTGTGCCAACTCTTCAAAGAGCAGTTAGTCTCACTACCCCCACTGTTTCCTCATATTCTTGTAATATTTTCTTCAAGTATTTATCCAATTCCCTTTGAAAGGCTACAATTGAATCTGGAACCAATACCCTATCAGACAGTGCAGTCCAAATCTTAACCACTTGTTGTGTAAAAACATTTTTCCACATATCGCTTCTGGTTCTTTTGCCAATCACCTCAAATTTGTACCCTTCAGCTATTGGAAATAGTTCCTCTTTATTTCCTAAATAAATTATTTATTTAGCTATTTCCGTCATTATTTTAAACACCTCTATACACCACATCTCCTCTTAGCCTTCTTCGCTTTAAGGGGAACAATCTCAGCTTCTTCATTTCTGTCTTCATCTATCCGCATTTCTGTAAATCCTCATCCTGGAACCATTCTAGTAAATCTCTTCTTACCTCTCAAAAGTCTTCATGCCCATCCTAAAATATGGTGTCTAGAATTGGAGACAATATTCCAAGGTGGGGCCAAGCTTGAGTCTTGTGTAAGTTAAACAATTTCCATTTACTTAGTGCCTTAATGTAGTAAAAAATTCCAGGGTGCTTCACAGCAGCATTATCAAACATACTTTGAAACTAGCCACATAAGGGGATATTAGGACAGATGACCAAAACCTAGTCAAAGAGGTGGGCTTTAAGAGAGACGGAGAAGTTGAGGGAGGGAATTCTGATTTTAGGGCCTAGGCAGCTGAAAGCACAGCCACCAATGGTGGAACAATTAAATTGGGGATGTGCATGAAGCTGGACTTAGAGGAGATTTGTGTAGAAACATTAGATTATGTGTATGTTTGATGGTAATTTAAAATCATAGTTTTGGACCAGGGTTGACCGGGCCACTCTCATGGATGCAGTGGGGCTGAAACGGGCAACTTCTATTGCTGCTGACACGGGAGACAGTGTTTCACCATTTCTTCTATATCACTGTCTATATACCTGGCCCCCAGATATAACTTCGTGTGAGCATCTTCATTTTCGAAATACCAGGAAGCGCACTGTGAAGTTATTCTAATAATGGTTCTCTTCCTTACAAAAAGGATAATCATTCTTGCTGCCCATAACAAGACACCACCTTGACAACTCAATTCAGACCTACAGGCAAAGAATGGCTTTAATTCTTCAGGGACTTGTGCATTTGACCATCCTTGTAATACTTGTTCTTGGACTCTTGCTAAAATTGGATCCCAATTCATCCAATTCTTTATCTGTCTTGCGCAGACTGGAGAGGAGTGCAGGAAGTTTAATGCATGTACTACCTCTTGAGGTACTGGTACGTGTGTAATACTATCTGGCAAAGGGAGATGACTGAGGGCGTATAAAAGTGTACTCATATGCCGACAAAATTAAAGCCCATCTTTGAATTCTAACAGAGGCTATTGGTGGGATTGCCTTACCTTCGCTAAACAACCCTAACAGTGGTTTGTGATCTGACACTATGGTGAAGTGTCGACCATGTAAATATTGATGGAACGTTTTTACTCCAAATACGATAGGTAAGCCTGCTTTTTCAATTTGTGAGTAACCTTTCTCGGCTGCAGAAAAGGTTCTGGATACATATCCTATCAGTCTTTCAGATCCATTCTCCATCTTGTGTGACAATACTGCTCCCAGTCTGTAGGGAGAAGCATCATAAGTGAGTATCAATTCCTTAGATGGGTCATAGTGCACTAGCAGACACAACGAGTGTAAAAGTTTCTTAACTCCAGTGAAGGCTTCCTCTTGCTGTGCCTTCCAGGACCATTTGTAGTTCTTCTTCAATAATAAGAATAAAGGGACTAACACTGTAGTTGGATTAGGCAAAAATCAACCTTAATAGTTTAACATGCCCAAAAATTACTTGAGCTCAGTGACATTGGTAGGAGAGGGTGCTTCCTTGATTGCCCTGACTTTCTCCTCTAATGGATGCAACCCTTGGACATTCACTCGATTACCCAGATATGTAACTTCCTCTGCTAGGAAGGTGCTCTTTTTTTCTTAAAGCCAGCCTCTAAAATTCTCTTCAGAACCTCTTCCAGGTTTGCCACATGCTCTGCTTCTGTAATTAGGATGTCGCCCAGGTAGACTATAACCCAGGGGGGTCCTTGTAATAAGCTTTCCGTGGTTCTCAAAAATCACACAGGCAGAGAACATCCTGAAGGGTAGGTGTGTATATTGGTACAGGCCCTTGTACGTGTTTATGGTGACGTAACGTCTTGATGTGTTATCCAGTTCAAGCTGCTGATATGCACAGCTCATGTCCAGTTCAGGATAGGATCTTCCTCCTCCAAGTTTAGCATACAGATCTTCAGTCTTTGAGTTTAAGTATTTGTCTAATTTCTCAGCCTTGCTTACTGTTAACTTATAATCCCTGCACATGTGAATGGTTTGGTCCATTTTAAGCACAGGGACTATGGGTGCTGCCCATTCTGAAAATAGGACTGTCTGTATTATTGCTAACTTCTCCAAACCACATAATCCCGCATTAACCTTTTCTCTCAGAGTGTAAGGCACAGGTCTTGCCCTAAAAAAGTGGGGTGTTGCTTCAGGCTCCACGTATATTTTAGCTTTGTAGACCTTTGATTTTCCCCAACTCATATCAGAACACATGGTCATACTTTTTCAACAACTCTGGAATTCCTCCTATCCTGACCTGAAAAATTTTGGACCAATTTAGGTTGATTTCTTTTAACTAATCATGCTCCAGAAAACTAGATCCTTCTCCCATTACCACAATTATTGGCAGCGGGGCTGTCTGTTGTCTGTATGATACACGTATAGAGGTGATGCCTTTCACCTGTATCACTTCTCCTTTATATGTTTTTAACTGAGTAGCAGTTTTCTCCAAACTGAATGGCTGGGTACCTTCTCTGACATATTTAAAGATGTGTTCTCCCACCACTGTGGTCAATGCTTCTGTGTCGACCTCCATGAGCAGAGGTTTGCCATTTACTTGAAGTGAAACAGTGATTGGTTCAGTTTTCCTGGCCTTCAGGTTGTGTAGGGAATAAATGTCAGCCTCAGTAGTTTCTGACTCATCTATAACGTGCCCTTCATTTAACCTAAGGTGCTGTCTGAATGGCTGCCTTGATCGAGTCCTGCACTGTTTAACAACATGCCCTTTTTTGTGGCAGTAGTGGCATTCTGCCTCTTTAAATCTTCTGGTGCATGATTTCCCCCACAATGGTAACACTTTAACTGCTGGGTTACTGGCAAACAGCCTTCAGCATTTATTTTTATTTTTCTAGTGGTAGTGACCATGTCCCGCTTTGCAGTAGCCTCGCTGGTCTTCGCGCTGTGCCCAGCGGTAGGTTCCCGTGCTAACTGCAAAATGGCGCCATGTTGCACACTCTGCAAAGCTTGTGATCCCCTGCAGCACTCTCCATTGCTAGTGCTATCTCCATGGCGCTTTTCAGATCTATCTCAACTTCTGTAAGCAAACGGTGCTGATTAGGCCGCAAACCAAACAATCTCGCAACATGTTGTTTAAAGTATCACTGAAGTCATAGTGTTCCGTTAACTGTTTTAAATTCATGATGTACATTGCAACTTACTCACTGAGGGCCCTTACTCAAGAATTAAATGTGAATCTTTGCATGATCACCGAAGGTTTAGGCTGAAAATGTCCTTTCACAAGGTTGACTAGATCGGTGAAGGATCTGGGATTTTGCGCATTCGGACCCGTCAAGCTACAGATTAAATTATAGGTTTCACTCCCACAGACACTCAGGAGAATTGCCTTCCTTTTCTCCTCTGCCGTTATTTCATTAGTTATAAAGTAGAACCCTAATTGCTCAATGTATTGGCTCCAGTCCTCAATGGATGAGTCATACGGGTCAACTCTGCCAAAGTGAGGAATTGCTGCTGGGGAGTATACTTCTTTTCTTCCCTCAAAATGTGGGAATACTCACAGTCGTGAGGTGAGGTGCTGCATTGGCGCTATTGATCCTCGTCACCAGATGTAACAAACTTGGAGAGTGCAGGATGGATTCCTTCTAAGACACAGTAAAACTTTATTAACAGACTTCAGAGGAGATGATATGCTTGTTCCAAGACCAAGGCTAAAAAAACCCCTTAAGATTCCCTGCGCTTAAGGCAGATTGGTCTGTACAGTCACATGATCCCCATAACAGTAAATGTTTTAATTTACAATCATTACAATACTCCGCTTCCGCAAGAAGTCAAAATGTCATTTGATGCTCTGGGTGGAAGAGAGGTAGGATTGAAAACTGGCGCAGGATAAAGGCATCCTGACAACTACCAGAGAACTGTGCATAGAACTGCATGATTTGCTGTCTCACTGCACATGAGCTTCACTTTCAGTGAATAGAAGCCCTTTCCATTCAGATGCAACCTGGGGTTTGATACAAAGCATGCAGGCCTATGTGGGTGCAGTCAATTGTATCCTGCACGTGGGGAGTTACTGAGTTCTTGGTGGAGCCCAGAGCTCTGTCTTCCTGATTTGCTGACTGAAGTTTTGAAAAGTATGAATACAATTGCCAAAGCTGATGAGGGACATCCTGGCGAAATGCTGAATTAGAAGAACACAAATTAGGATTTTAGGGCCAGGGTTTTCCGTTTGTCGGGTGGGCACGGTGAGCGGGCCCGGGAAAAGGTCTGTCGTCTGCAATCGGCCCCCGACCACGAATTCATGCTGGCTGGACAATTAACAGTCGGCCAGCGTGAAGCGTGTGCTGCAACATTCAGCGCTGCCGGGGTGAGGGTGGGAGGAGGGCGAGAGCAGAAGTCTGAGCATGCACGCGGGGGAGCATGCGCTGAAAGCTCCCTGAGGGCACAGAGCTGAAGAATTGTAGAAACAACAATAAAGATTTAAAAGGTGATATAAATATGGCCAGAATTTTTCGCTTGTCGGGCGGGCTCGGTCAGGAACCCGACCGCTACCCATGGTCGGCTCCACATCACGGCAACAGCAACAGCGAGAAGGGGCAAGTGGAGAGGAGGGGAGGGGTTGGTGGGGGGCGGGAGCTCAATGTCCGCCAGGTCCAATAGCGACCCGGTGGCCGATTCCAAAGCGGCCCAGGCAGCCCCTGGAAGGCTGCCACAGAGAGACAGTTGCTGGTGGACATGGCTGGTGGGAGGGCTGGTCGGTGGGGCAGTCGGCCCTGCATTTCTCTGATGAGCACCTCGCTGCCCTCCTGGAGGAGGTGGCAGCACAGCGAGAAATCTTTGTCCCCAGGGATGGGAGGAGGAGGCCCCCCCACAACACCAAAAGGGTCTGGGAGGAGGTGGCATCCTGGCTTAGCAGCCACGACGTGGTGAGACGCTCCTGGGCCCAGTGCTGGAAGTGCTTCAATGATCCTTTGCAATTGGGAAGGGTGAGTACCGTGTTGGCATGGGTCACTTAGCACAGCAGTTAAGAGCTGCCCATACCACCCCTGCTGTTTGGACCTCACAGGTTTTACAGTATGAGTGGAAAATGTCAAAGAGGAAACATATGGGCAAGGGGGTGAGCTCTGGCTGCTTGGACAGAGTGCCCTGCAGCTCCAGAGTCATGAATAGGCTGAGTCCTGCGAGATATTCCTCAGGTGGGGTTGGCCAGGCTGCAATGGCAATCCAGGTACAGAGTGGACTAATCAGTGTCTCCCTGGTGAAGCATATTCTCCTTCAGCATTGCACCTCTGACATATTGAGGAGCTGCATAGCCGCCTGTAAATCCTGGCAGCAGGATAGTGGTGTCTTCTGAGGCCCCTTCAGCCTTGGACTTCCTGTTGGCCCTGTGCCCCTTGTGCCTGCGCCCTTCCTCCCACAGGTCTCTCCTCTGGAGACTGAATAGGGGCACTTGGCCTCCTCCCCCTTCTGGCCCTCTCTTCCTCCTCAGAAGAGGCACCTCCAGTGGAGAGCACAATCCCCAATCCCAGGGTAAAGGAAGGCTGTCTGAGACCTGGAAGGCCCCAAGTGTAATGATTCCTCCAGAGTCCTGGAAAACAACACTGAGCCCTGAACTAAGCCTCTTATTTCTATCAAAGCAGTTCTGAAGTGAAATGAAGGTGCCCTGTTCACATAAGCAAGCAGCAGCAAATTATAAGCTAAAGTAGAAACTACTTGCATTAACACGTGCACTCACCCATCTTGTCCCGCCCACCGATGAGGTTTCGTAAAAAATGCAAAGGCCGCCTGGCCTATTTGACCACTTACCAACTGAACGGTTGACCGGGCAGCGAAAAATACAAATTAATTACCTGCTTAAGGGACTTAACAGGCCTCTTAACTGTCGGCGGGCACGCTGCCAACTCTCGCGTGTGCCTGCCGACTGAAAGATCGTGAGAGTGAACGATGAGGTCCGGCTGCTTGCCCGAAGTCATTGCGCGTGCTTTCGCGCCAGATCGGGTCGGGCACACACCCACCCAACGAAAGTAAAATCCTGCCCAAGGAATCAGGTTGAACTTTATTACGCACAGAATAATGGAGTTGTTGGATGAGTTACCAGGGAAGGTCGCTGAAGTGGGCATTGCAAATAGATTCAGTGTGCATGCCTGGGGACTGAAACGTTTGAAATACATGATAAGAAGGTGGGGGAAAAGTTGAGGTTAATCAAAAGCGATTGCTTTGTTGGACTTCATGGGCAGGATTTTTAGCTCAGCATGCGGGCGTGATCCCCAATAGCGGCCGGGGAATGGACCGCCTACTGCGATTGGCCCCCGACTGCGATTTCACACTGGCTGGCCAATTAACGGCCAGCCAGCATGAAGTGCGCTCTGAAATGCTCAGCGCTGCTGGGGTGGGGGCGGGAGGAGGGCGGGCGCTGATGTAAGCACAGGCGTGGGCGAGCGCTGAATGAAAGCTCCCTGAAGGCAGAGAACAGCCTCAGAGAGCTGAAGACTTTAAAACCAATAAATAAAGCTTTTAAATTCTGTAAAAAAAATGTCCATGCGTCACAATCAGTCACCTGGACATATATATGATAAAAATTCTGCCCCTACAGATTTTTAACATTTAATAACGGAAACCTTATCCTGCCCTTGGATGGGGTTTGATGAAAATACAAAGTCCGCCTGACCAATTCACCCATTCGTCAACTGTAAGGTTGGATGAACCACGAAAAATCAGAGATATTTACAATTTTAATTGCACTAATTGGTCTCTTAATTGTCAGTGGACGCACTTCCGAATTTTGTGCCCACCCGCTGACCAAAACATTGCGTGAGCACGGGATGATGCCAGGACACTCGCCTGACATCATCTCGTGCAATTTTGCCTCCAGTCGAGTCGGGCGCACGCCGACCTAAATATCCTGACGAATTTTTTTCCTGTTCATAAAAATTCTCATAACCTGGACCGTCCTGGTGGCAAAACCGAGTGGACAAATGCTTAATGCATGCAGATGGCATTCCTAAGGTTGTGGCTTTCAGTCCCATTCCAGCACAAAAGTCTAGGCTGACACTCCAGAGAAGGTCTGAGAGTGCTGCACTGTCAGAAGAGTTGTCTTTCGGATGAGATGCTAAACCAAGGCACCATCCAGACATAAAGGATAGCATGGCATTATTTTGAAGACATGCATGGGAGTTATTCCCCCGTGTCTTGGCCAATATTGAATCAACATCACAAAAAAAGATTTTTTGGTCACAATCACAGTGCTATTTGTGGGATCTTGCTGCGTACAAATTGGCTACCATGTTTCCTGCATTGCAACAGTGACTACACTTTAAAAAGTGCTTTACAACTTGTATAGGTGCTACATAAGTGCAGGTTCTTTCTTTCTTTAGCCCATTTAAAATAAGCCCATCAGCAATTACATTGACAGCTCAGCTAACAGACTAGACAGAAGAATGGCATACAAACATGATAAAGTGTTTGTCCTCTAATATCATCAACAGCAATTTCTAAGCTTTTGTTGCTCAAATTTATTGAAACTTGATAGGATTAAGCTGCAACATAATACAATTTGAATGTAGCCTTATACCTGCTACATTAGCCTCTATTTTTGATGCTGTGGAAATTCAATGTTTTCTGTTTTATTTCAGATTTCAATCACATGTGCATTTTTTCTTTTTAACCACAACAAATTAAGCTTCCTTGAGACAGTGCATTGTCCCGAATTATGAAGCAAAAGAAAAATCACTCCTCGGCCCTGAACAAGTTAATAGAGGATGTAAATCAAAAATTGTACAAGCTCTTTTACACTAATAGATTTATTCAACCAAAGCGTAATTGAAGCTTAACTGTAACAGTGTATTCATTTCGTGCTGAGATAGTAATCACTCAACAGGAGGGGACTTTGACAAAGTTCCCAGGTGTTTCTTATGTGCTTGATGGGCTGCAAGTAAAGACTATTGGGACCATAGCTACGAGTCTCTTGTTTATACTGTCACAGACACAAACAAACATAGAGCATATTTTCACCACTAATAAACAAATGTATTTTGTTTATTAGCATTGAAAATAGTCAAATGAATTGAGCACACAAGAGTATTTTCTTTAATGAATACCTAAAAAAGAATAGAGAAAAGGAGACTAATCCATTGCTGTGAACAAGGTATTGATTTGTTCAGGCTGTTTCTGCAGTTTAGTCTGTTTACCTCAAGCAGATATTATTGCACAAGACAGCAGTGATTCACTTTTTCCAGCATCTTTGTGATGTTTGCTTTCTAACAGGGAATACCGAGTGGAGTTCCTGTTACTCGGTGATGACAGACTTAGACTACACCTGTTGAGTGTATTCTTGGGTCTTAACAAGGAAAATATTAAATGTTTTCATTATTGGGTTCCAGTGAGTTGCCTTGATAATTACTGTAAAATGTAGTGCATAAACTGCATTTCATAAAAGGTCTTTCATTTTCTCCTCATCTCTCCTGAAGTCATTGATCCTTATTTGGGTGTTGATCAATAAGTACTGTGCAACCATCAATAGGAACTATTTGAGTGGCTATTCTACTGGAGGGCAGCACAGCTTGACCGAGCACTGTCCTACCTGTTACTTAAATGCACAGACTTTGCAAAGATCAGTGGGTAGCAATCTGAAAGGGAACCTACCTGATTTCCCTATCTTGAATCCATCCATGTTTTCTTATCCACTTATTTTAAAAAAAACGCTTGAAGAAAACTTTTGCGAAACTCATTAGCCTAAATTAAAATAGATGTTTCCCACAGCTTGCTATTTATAAAAACATTGCAAATGCGTACCTTATTAGGACTATGCTTTAAATAGAAAACAGCAGACCTCTCCCCTGATATATTTCAACTTATAATGAAGTGGATTATAATCCTAGCCCCTTTTTGGGACTCTTCCGGATTGGGTGTACCTCTTGGACGATCAATCTTACTGAGAAAGACAGGCCTCACAGACACTTAAATGGGTCTGAAGAACTGATCTAACATTCCCTGAAGGAAAAGGACTACCAGAGAATATTATCATTCTCCAGATAGCCTTTTTAACAAGTTTTAGCTAGATTATAACAACCTGGATATTATAAGGGTCCGATTATCTTTCCTTGACAAGTACCTGTCCGCTGAAAAGTGTATGGAGATAAGACAATATATTTTCTAAATTATATAAAAGTTTATAAAAGAACCGAGCATGTAATTTACTTTTTATGGTAATCACAACATTGACAGTTCTAGGAGAAGTAAGTACAATCTTGTTTCTAATAGAGAATCCAAGTGTTATTGATGTTACAGAGAGATATTTAAGATATTCATCAATATTTGAAGTAGTATTTACTTTAAATCCCAAGTAGAAAGCTGCTGAGTCAAGCAAGATACCACGGCCTCAGTTAAGGGGAGAACTATCATCACTACACTACAGCAGCCACCTTTACCTTGAGAGATGCTGGAGTGAATCCAATGAATCTAAAGCTCCCAGTGTGCCACTCCAATGTTTATACCCTAAAAGAACTAAACCAACTTGAAGCATGTTGAGGACAACATTCTTTGTTTTTTGCCAACAACCTTCATTTTAGTCAACATCTTTCAATGAAACAGGATACTGAGAGGTGCAGATAGTGTCACTTCCTGGCAACACTCAGTTCCAAGATTCAGGTAACAAGTTATAAGATTTTCTACTGTTAGGTTGCAGTATCTTACAATTTAACAATGCCTTGCTAAGGTGATATAAAGGCCAGTTCCTGTTCTTCAGAACTGCATTGTGTTAAAGGATATGCCACATGATGTTGTTGTCCTTGGGCACACAATTATGCCCAGGCATGTTTATAAATGTTTAAACCTTTGCCCAGCAGATGAGCTCTGCTTTTACTTTTTAATCCCTACTTCATAGAGAATCACTATTTTAAATCTTATAACTCCTTATTTATAGCTGGATTCTCTTATAATGCCGTATTTATTGCTGCATTCCTTCACAACAATGCACTATTATTTAAAAAACTGAGGAGCAGTGGGATGTACATACATATCCTGAGCAAGAACCCAAAGTAAATGTTTTTATGCACTGGATTCATTGAACAATCTCTAAGGCTAAGTGAAACACACTTGTACACATTTCCGTTTAAAATTACTTTGATGTTTATTTGTGTCTGTCACATGTGTAAATAAGGGATTTGGTGCTCTGTCCTCAGTAGTCTTCATAAGCAATCCCTTAAGCACAAAGACGATACACGGGATCTTTGTAAAAACATAAACCTGTACCAATTCCTCATCTAATCTTAATCACAATGTGCTCTTGATTCTAAGTAACTGAATAAAACCAGTCTGATAATTCAACTTTCAACTCTGAAGAAGAGTCATAGAGATTGGAAACATTAACTCGTTTCTCACTCCACAGGTGCAGTCGAACCTGCTGAGTTTTTCCTGCATTTTCTGTTTTTATTTCAGATTTCAAGCATCTGCAGTATTTTGCTGTTAATTCAACTCTGCTGTATTACTTACATTGCTTACTTTAAATTTTAATGTAAAAAGACATGTACATAAGGGAGTAGGGGGTCCTGGTTGGCTGTAGTAAAGTAACTAACAAGAGAAATTATCTGCTATTGTTTACTTTTGGTATGGCAATTGAATGATTAAGTTTCCCAAATCAGGAAGTTTATTGTGCCAATTCATGAATACTCAAACAGGAAAAATGGAAAAAAAAAACCAGTAGGTAAGTATCCACAGCAGGATGACTGGGGAGAAAGTACCCCAGGATATGTAAATTTGTCCAGCTGAAGACTTGAGCCCCTGCCCACCACAAGGTCAAAACTGCAAACATCTAACGGTAGATAGCGTTCAGAAATAAGAATAAATGTTTACCTCGAATATCGCATCAGTTCTAAGTTGAGAGCCTGGGACTGGATGGTAGGCACAACCACCTCTCTGAAGAGCTTCAGTCCCCAGGTTTAAAAAGCTGTTAGCCATTTCCAAGGTGGGTAAACAAAGAAACGCAATGACTTAATATTTAAAGCCAGTTAACAGAGGAATACTGAGCAAGGATTGGGAGAAGAGTTTGAAAGGTGGGAACATCTCATCTGAAAGATTGCACCTCCAAGAATGCATTGCAGTGTCAGTCTGGACTATGTGCTCGTGTCCTGCAATGGAGCATGAACCCACAACCTTCTGACGCGGAGTCAAGTAGTGTGCAGATACAAAAATAACAAGTTTTAGCTAGACCAACAAAATTTGAAGAAAGCAAGAGGTCATTTTTGAAGCTATTCTCTGCAAAGAAAGCACTGCCGTCAAGGACAGGATTTTATGCCCTCTCCCCCGAAACCCAGTGTATTTGAAGGTGTGGAAATTGTAAAATAAAGCACATGGCCTTCCCACTGTCTTCCTTCCCATCCACAACCTGCCTTCCATAATATGGTGGGCGCGGAAGGCATCAGTCAGCCTGCCCACCCTTGGGCCTCTTGAGATCCTTAGTGGCCAATGAATGGCCAGTTAAGGGCTTCATTCTGCCTCCGCAATTATTTTACTTGCAGCTTTGGGAGACAGGAGCCAGGCAGGTAGTCCGGCAGCTTTCACTGTGTGGCAAGAAGGGAAATCCTCCTGTGGAGAGGGTGTCCCATGTCCTTATCAGAGGCACCCCTCCCCTGCCAAAATCATACCTACCACTTTAACCCATACCCATCCTGGCCTCTCAAACCAGGCCTCTCACCTCGCCTTGGTGGGGTCTGCCAGACAATCCTGTCCAAAACCCCAAAATTACCATGAAGTCCCAGCTCCATCACCTCTTCTTCTTGGCGACTTTCTAAAACTTTCATTCATCGGGTGAGGGCTTCACCGGCTGAGCCAGCATTTATTGCCCATCCCTAATTGCCCTCGAGAAGGTGGTGGTGAACTTCCTTCTTGAACCACTGCAGCCCATGTGGTGTAGGTACATCCCAGTGCTACTAGCAAGGAAGCTCCAGGATTTTGACCCAGTGACAGTGAAGGAACAGTGATATATTTCCAAGTCAATATGGTGAGTGGTTGGAGGGGAACTTCCAGATGGTGGTGTTCCCATCTATCTGCTGCCCTGGTCCTTCTAGATGGTAGTGGTCATGGGTTTGGAAGGCACTGTCAAAGGAGCCTTGGTGAATTCCTGCAGTGCATCTTGTAGATGATACACACTGCTGCTACTGTGCATCGTTGGTGGAGGGAGTGAATGTTTGTGGATTGGCTGTCAATCAAGTGGGTTGCTTTGTCCTGTATGGTGCCGAGAGTGTTGTTGGAGCTGCACTCATCGAGGCAAGTGGACAGTGTTCCATCACGCTCCTGACCTGTGCCTTGTAGATTGTGGACAAGCTTTGGGGAGTCCGGGGGTGAGTTACTCTCCACAGAATTTTCTGCCTCTGTCCTGCACTTGTCGCTACAGTATTTATTTGGCTAGTCCAATTCAGTTTCTGGTCAATGGTAACCCCCAGGATGCTGATAGTGGGGGATTCGGTGATGGTAATACCATTGAATGTCAAGGGGCAATGGTTAGATTCTCTCTCTTGTTGGAGACGGTCATTGCCTGGCATATGTGTGGCGCAAATGTTACTTTCCATTTGTCAGCCCAAGCCTGGATATTGTCCAGGTCTATTGTTTGGGTGGGCTGGCTGACAATCAACTTTTGCATCAGAGGGGCGGGGAATACGGCACCCTGTAAAATCCAGCTCCAAATGTTTAAATTTAATATGCCCTCTGCAACACTGACTTGAATGCAAATTCAGTAAAATGATTGTATCAGCACTTCTTCTGAAACAACTAGGTAAAAATTGTTCACATAGCACCACATGGCAGCCTGTACATAACCCCTGGGTTGTGCAGCACTGCTAGAAGCGGCACTACGCAAATTAATTTCTCCTGAGACTAAACCTCCAAACTATTGTGACAATGGGATTAATGGGATAATGAAGTATGTTTGAAGATGCTAACTGTCATTTATTGCACTATCAAAACAGAATGCTGTGCTTGATGCTAACACTCCAATAAATTCATTGAATTCAGCTGTTGTGTTAACTCACCAAAACATGTTAGGTCAGGTTCAAACAGATTTGTGAATGAAGAAATGTTAAGTGAAAAAGGAACTATTACGTTGAAGTTAACATTTGACTGATAGTGTGCCCAATTTCCCCCATACTTAATGCTTACAACAGCAATTGCAGTTGAAGAATTTCTCCACCCCCAACCCAGGGTAGGACAGTTGTGTTCACTAATCTTTTACCAAACATCTCAATCAGTGTAGTGCTTTGAAAGGAACGCGCAGAAAATCGCTAACACAGTGTACACCACATGTTGGGCCAAACTAGGCACTTACCAAAATAGAAGAAATCTGCAATCCATTTTTGAATTGATGCTACTTTTTAACACTTAATCCTGTATGCTTCCAGACAGTTTTCTTCCATCTCTTGAAAAATTTGAATAAAAAACAGTAGGAAACTGACCTGAATTCTCATCTCATATTCTCCCTCTCAACAGTGTGGACACAGGTTATGGAACATAACCAAATTCATTTGTATTTTTTATCATAAAAGTATCATCGAAATCAGATCTGAAATATGTGGTTTTATTGTTTAGCCCTGTCATTTTATTCTGTAGGAAGATTTCTCCAATATTTGCACAAGATATCAAACTGTTTTGGCATATAAGTCAGCAAGTCTATCATGTCACCACAACATATACAGTTACGTAGTAACACTATCAGTGTCAGTGATGGCAGACTTCCGCTGAGTGAGCCAGAGACCGAGTGAGTATATTTGGGAATTTGGTTCAAAGTGGGAATTTGGTGCAGAGGGGAAAAGAGGTGCTTTAGTTAAGGTTTACTGCAAGAAGTAAAGTGTGCTGAGTGGGGAGTTTGGTGAAGGGTAAGGAGGAGGTGCTTTTTTCCTTCTGTCCTTTTCCAGCCTCCAGTATTTGATTTCCACTTTGGTGCATCAGAAGGAGCAGGTAAACCAGTAACTGGTATTATTATTTTTATCAGTATTGTAAGTAGTGCACTGTTTTATCAGTATTGTCAAGCTTACTGGCAGTGCCAAAGCGTATTGAGAGGTGTAAACTTTATTAAGTATAATTAATTAATTAGCAATTATTAATTAATTAACACATATTGGAGGGGGAAGGGTAGGTGATGTGCTGTGATTGCAGGATGTGGGAGCTTCTGGATACTGGCGTGATCCAGGACAAACACATCTGCAGTAAGTGTTTGCAGCTGCAGGAACTTCAGCTCCAAGTTATTGAGCTGGAGGCCAAACTGCAGACACTGCGGCATATCAGGGAGGGGGAAAGTTACCTGGACACTTTATTCCAGGAGGTGGTCACATGCCTTAGGATAGGGTCTTCTAATTTGGTCAGGGACAGGTGGGTATGTCTGCAAGTGAAGCAGGAGCATCAGCCTTTGAAATTGTCCAACAGGTTTGAGGTTTTTTCATCTTGTTTGGATGAGAGTGGAGGTTGCAGGGTGGATGAGCTAACTGGCCATGGCCCATGGTATAGAAAATCATTCAAGCCGAAGGAGTTACAAGCAATGTAGTGATAGTAGGGACAGTTTGGTCAGAGTGATTGACGCTGTTCTCTGCTGAAAAGAGCGTGAGTCCAGGCGGCTGTGTTGCCTGCCCAGTGCCAGAGTTCATGACATCTGCTCGGGGTTCGAGAGGAACTTGCAGTGGGAGGGAGAGGGCCCTGTCGTTGTTGTCCATTTGGGTACCAATGACATAGGCAGGACAAAGAAGGTGGTTTTGTATGGTCAGTATGAGGAGCTTGGCACCAAATTAAGAAGCAGAACCTCAAAGGTCATAATCTCTGAATTATTACCTGAGGCACATGAAAACTGGTATAGGACAAATCAGATTAGGGAAATGAATGTGTGGCTCAAAGCCTGGTGTGGGAGAAGTGAGGCGTGGGACACTGGCACCAACACTGGACAAAGTGGGATCTGTACCGTTGGGAGAGTCTACGTCTGAACCGTACTGGCTGGATGTTCTTGTGAGCCGTATAACTAGGGAAGCAGAAAGGGTTTTAAACCATGTAGTGGGGGCAAGGGATCAAATTTGGGAAGATGTGGTAAATCAAAGGGCAGAGACAAGGCAAAAGAGAAAGGTATTACGTGAAATGCAAAACAGACCGTGACAGGAAGGGATAAAGAGTACAAATCTAACAGTAAATTAACAGATGAGACTAGAGGTTATAAAAAGAATGAAAGGATCAAAGTAAAGGCTCTGTATTTGAATGCACAAAGTAATCAAAACAAAACAGATGAACTGAGAGCGCACATAGGAAATAAATACCGATGATTTGACAGCCGTTACAGAGACATGGCTGCAGGAGGACATGGATTGGGACCTGAATATTAAAGGGAATAGGACATTTAGGAAGGACAGGAAGTGAGGAAAAATCGGAGGGGTGGCTCTGTTAATTAATGATGGTATTGGCACAATAGAGAGGGATGACCTAAGTTCAGGAAACCAGGATGTGGAAACAGTTTGAGTAGAGATGAGAAATGTTAAAGGCAAGAAATAACTTGTGGGAGTCATGTACAGGCCCCCTAACAGTAACCATGTAGTAGGTTCGAGCATAAAGGAAGAAATAATGGGAGCTTGTCAGAAAGGCACGGCGATAATCATGGGAGATTTTAATCTATATGTAGACTGGAAAAGTCAGATGGCCAAAGGAAGTCTAGATGTGGAGTTCATAGAACATTTCCGGGATAGTTTCTTAGAACAGCACGTTCTGAAGCCAACCAGAGAGCAGGCTATACTAGACCTGGTATTGTTCAATGAGATGGGATTAATCAATGATCTCATGGCGAAGGTGCCCCTAGGTAGCAGCGACCATAATATGATTGAATTTCACATTCAGTTCAAGGGAGAAAGTAGTGGGTACGAGACTATGTTTTTAAACTTAAGTAAGGGCAATTACGATGGCATGAAAACAGAACTGGCTAAAGTGAATTGGCAAATTAGGTTAAGGGATAAAAAACAAAAACAGAATTACCTGGAAAAACTCAGCAGGTCTGGCAGCATCGGCGGAGAAGAAAAGAGTTGACGTTTCGACTCCTCATGACCCTTTGACAGAACTTGAGTTCGAGTCCAAGAAAAAGTTGAAATATAAGCTGGTTTAAGGTGTGTGGGGGGGTGGAGAGAGAGAGAGAGAGAGAGAGAAGTGGAGGGGGGGGTGTGGTTGTAGGGACAAACAAGCAGTGATAGAAGCAGATCATCAAAAGATGTCAACAACAATAGAACAAAAGAACACATAGGTGTTAAAGTTGGTGATATTATCTAAACGAATGTGCTAATTAAGAATGGATGGTAGGGCACTCAAGGTATAGCTCTAGTGGGGGTGGAGGGAGCATAAAGGATTTTAAAATATTTAAAAATAATGGAAATAGGTGGGAAAAGAAAAATCTATATAAATTATTGGAAAAAAAAGGAAGGGGGAAACAGAAAGGGGGTGGGGATGGAGGAGGGAGCTCAAGAACTAAAGTTGTTAAATTCAATATTCAGTCCAGAAGGTTGTAAAGTGCCTAGTCGGAAGATGAGGTGTTGTTCCTCCAGTTTGCGTTGGGCTTCACTGGAACAATGCAGCAAGCCAAGGACAGACATGTGGGCAAGAGAGCAGGGTGGAGTGTTAAAATGGCAAGCGACCGGGAGGTTTGGGTCATTCTTGCGGACAGACCGCAGGTGTTCTGCAAAGTGGTCGCCCAGTTTAGGTTAAGGGATAGGTCAATAGAGATGCAGTGGCAAACATTTACGGGGATATTTCAGATAGTGACATTCCAACGAGTAAGAAAAAGTCAAAGGGATGGACACACCATCCTTGGTTAACTAGAAAAGTTAAATATATCAAACTTAAAGAAAAAACATATAATTGTGCAAAGATAGCTGGAATGTCAAAAGATTGGACAGAATACAAGGAATAGCAAAGGATGACTAAAAGATTAATAAGGAGAGAAAAATTAGAGTGTGAGAGAAAGCTATCTAGAAATATAAAAACAGATAGTAAGAGTTTGTATAAATATTTTAAAAATAAATGAGTTAACAAAGAGAGCATTGGCCCTATGGAAAGTGCGTCTGGAGAATTGATGATGGAAAACAAGGAGATGGTAAATGAATTGAACAGGTATTTTGCATCAATCTCCATAAAGGACACAAATAATATCCCAGAAGCAACTATAAATCAGGAAATGGAAGGGAGGGAGGAACTCAGGAAAATTACAATCACCAGAGAAGTGGCACTGAGTAAATTGTTGGAGCTGCAGGCTGATAAATGTCCAGGTCCTGATGGACTTCACCCTAGGGTCTTAAAGGAAGTACCTGGTGAAATAGTTGATGTGTTGATTTTAATTTTCTGAAACTCCCTAGATTTGGGGAAGGTCCCACTAGATTGCAAGATAGCAAATGTAACTCCATTATTCAAAAAGGGAGGGAGACAGAAGGTGGGAAACTACAGGCCAGTTAGCTGAACATCCATCATAGGGAAAATGTTGGAAGCTATTATTAAAGAAGCTATAGCAGGGCACTTGGATAAGTTCAAGGTAATTGGGCAGAGTCAAAATGGTTTTGTGCAAGGGAAATTATGTTTAACCAACTTGTTGGAGTTCTTTGAGGAAGTAGTATGTGCTGTGGATAAAGGGGAACTGGTGGATGTACTGTACTTAGGGGCAGAAATGTTTGCTTGGCTAACGGCTGGCAGGCAGGCGAAAAGGCCAAGTGGCCTTTGCATATTTTTGGAAAGTTCATCCATGGGTGGGATGAGGTTTCCAAAAGCACATAAAACTAAAATAAAAACTTTAATTTTTCATTAATAACACATCACTGCTCATGTGACAGAGTCACCTGAGCGGGGACATGTTTTATTACATTTTTATTTTTTAAATTATCTTTGTTATATCTCGTCATCTCCCTGAGGCAGCTCCGTGCCTCAGGGAGATTATACAGTGCTCACTTGCATGCATGCATGAAGTTCACGCTCGGCCAGCTTGCACTCCTCCCCCCATCCCCCCTGCATTCATGTTTCATGCTGGGTGGGTCTTAATTGTTCCGCCAGCATGAAAGTGCGGTGCAGTACTGATCGCAGGCAGCGGTGGGCTTCCCAACCGCTCCTACCAAGCCCACCTGCCAAGGGAAACATTCTGTCTAGATTTCCAGAAGACATTTGATGAAGTGCCACATCAAAGGTTATTGCGAAAAATGAAAGCTCATGGTATAGGGGTGACATATTGGCATGGATAGAAGATTGGCTGGCTAACAGGAAGTAGAGAGTAGGCATAAGTTGGTCTTTTTCAGGTTGGCAAGACGTAACGATGCCACAGGGATCAGTGCTGGGACTTCAGCTGTTTACCACTTATATAAATGACTTGGATGAAGGGATGGCTGGGATGGTTGCCAAATTTATTGATGACACAAAGACAAGTAGGAAAGTAAGTTGTGCAGAGGACATAAGGAGGCTACAAAAAGATATGGAATAGGTTAAGCGGTGGACAAAGATCTGGTAAATGGAGTATTATGTTGGAAAATGTGGAATTGTCCATTTTGGCAGGAAGAATAAAAAATAAGCATTTTAACTAAATGGTGAGAGATTGCAGAGCACTGAGATGCAGAGGGATCTGGGTGTCTTAGTGCAAGAATCGCAAAATGCTAGTATGCAGGTACGACAAGTAATTAGGAAAGTTAATAGAATGTTATCATTTCTTGTGGAGGGAATTGAATGCAAGAGTAGGGAGATTATGCTTCACCTGTACAGGGCAAGAGTGAGACCACATCTGGAGTACTGTGTACAGTATTGGCCACCTTATTTGAGGAAGCATATAAACGCTTTGGAAGCAATTCAGAGAAGATTTACCAAACTAATACTTGGAATGGGCGGGTTGTCTTATGACTAGAGGTTGGACAAGCTAGGCTTGTGTATGTCAGAGTTTAGAAGAATAAGAGGCAACTTGACTGAAACATATAAGATCCTGAGGGATCTTGACTGGGTAGAGGTGGAGAGGATGTTTCCTCTTGTGGGGGAATCTAGAATTAGGGATCACTATTTAAAAAGAAGGGGTCGCCCATTTAAAACGCAGATAAGGCAAAAATTTTTCTCTCAGAGAGTCAAGGGTCTTTGGAAATCTCTTCTTGAAAAGGTGGTGGAAGCAGAGTCTTTGAATATTTTTAAGGCTGAGGTGGATAGTTTCTTGGTAAGCAAGGGGGTGATAGGTAATCGGGGGTAGGCAGATGCAGATTTGACATTATTATCAGATCAGCCATGATCTTATTAAGTGGAAGAGCAGGCTCGAGGGGCCAAATGGCCTATTCCTGCTCCTTGTTTGTATCTGTCATCTGTTCAATTCTAAGAACTGCAGTAGGAACTGCGCCACATGGCCTCCTGAGTAATGAAAGAGTTAAGGAATATACAGCAGAAGTTCTCAAGAGAACATGAATATTATGGGCCACTGCTTGAATGGATTTAGAAACTCTCCTACCAATCTCAATAACTGCTGGGTGACCTCTGAGGCAGATGGCAGATGAAGATATGCTATACATTTTGCTATGGACAGGTGTGTGTGTGTGTGTGGGGGGGTATGGTTGGGGAGGGGGATGGTTAATTTGAAACAGCACTAATTTTTCCTCTCATCGCCCGTCCGTAAAGAGAAAGGTATTTTGATTTGTTTCCCTCTTCATAAGCAGTGGCATATTTCCCAGCCCCTCAGTTTTGACATGATCCAATTTTCTATTAATAACCCCACAGCAAACTTGAGATAGGATGAACACAAAGGGGTAGTTTATTTGCATATACTCAAATCGCGGAAAGGAGGGTTGCAATATCATCCCTTCACATTCATACAGTAAAAAGGGGGACAGAGAGAAGGTTTTACAGTTGAGAGACCACAGAGAAAATAGATATTGTTTCACGTGGGTTCCAGAGTCAAAGTCCAATGAGATATTCCTTCACGGAGGTTGGTGGGCTGAAAGCCAATGCTGTGTAATTCACTTTTCTGGCAGTGCTGACTTCACACGATGAGATAGCCATGCTGAGACGAATCAGTCTTGCAGGCGATGGTACAGAAATTCCAGCAGAAGCAGCATAGATGGGGCCTAGGCAGAGGTCCTCGTCTGTGAGACAACTAATCAGATGATAAAGAGCAGACTGAGCTATTCAGCTCAGCAAGGCAATAATAACTTAACAGTCCAGTGGTCTCTTTCACATGACCACCTCTCCACCCAGTCTCTAACAAAGGATGTGCGTTCGTCATTTGGAATGCGGCTGGGTTTCAAAGCTTGCTAAACGCCTCAGCCATTACAAATTGAAAGAAATGTTGCGGGGTCTTTTGTTTTAACAGACCATCAGTCTCCTTCTGGCCAGCCTGGGTCATTAAGTGCAGATGACCTTTGTACAGCTCTCTTTGAAGTTGGGCTGTGCAGTCCACAGGTAGTTGTTGACGGCTTCTCAGAGATAATGAGGTGTGAGTTTTCCTGAAACTGAAATGTGGCTTCTTTTGTTCAGGGGTCACAGACAGACATAGGTTCAGCCATTTTAAGGATCTTGTTCAGTGTTAAATTTCACAAAATAGCACTGAGGATATCTATATGCATTTTATAAAAATATATCTGGTGAGGTCTTAGTCCATCACCATTTAATTACAATTACACTTTGCAGAAATTCCCCATTCCTAGATTTGCATACAATAACCCCCGTTTATTTTAATTTATCTTCATCGTATTCTGCTCTCTATCCTCCTGCAAACTCTCTATCTCAGCATATTGATATCAATCTTTTACCAATCTATATGTCTGACTGGCCCCTCATT
The DNA here is from genome assembly GCF_017639515.1 of Carcharodon carcharias. Lineage (NCBI taxonomy): Eukaryota > Metazoa > Chordata > Chondrichthyes > Lamniformes > Lamnidae > Carcharodon > Carcharodon carcharias. Next base: position 64,084,798 of record NC_054469.1, read on the forward strand.
GCTGACTTCCATTGTCAGCAGCAGTTCTTTAAGAGAACAGATACTTTATTCTCACTACAATCCCGTTTTAAGAATTTCTTCATTTCTCCATTTGCTTGGAGTTGAGAGGCAAAACATGTAGGATCAGGCTGCCCTGCTGTCAGAAAGTGAAAATAAGGGAAAAGCCAAAACACACAACAGGAGCACATCTGCTCTAGGCACATCTTTTGTTTCTTTGTTTCTTTTCTTGCCTTTTCACCATTCCCTTTGGTCCTGTAAAACTAGCTCTTCAGTCATTCAATCTCTCCTGTCTTCCACCCTGTCACAGAACTTCCTTTGTCCTTGTTTCACCCACCCCTTCGCTCAAAACCTATTACATCTCTAACTTTTCCCAGTTCTGGTGAAAGGTCATCAACTTGAAATGTTGACTCTGTTTCTCTCCACAGATGCTGCCTGACCTGCTGAGTATTTCCAGCGTTATCTGGTTTTGTTTCAGATTTCTAGCATTCTGCTTTTATATGTATCCCTATTTGCTCCAAATCTTTAACCTCCTAACCTAAGAAAGAAACTGACAGGTTTGCAGTTTCCTGGTTTCTCTTTCCCTCCTTCTTCAAAAAGGTACTGTGTACTTGCAATTTTCCAATCTGAAAGTTGCAATTCCACAACTTAGAAAGCTTTGGAAAATTACAATGACCCTGCAATTTCCTTACCTAATTCCTTTAATTTCCCACTTGGGGCTAGCCATCTTGTTGATTTGTCTTTCTCAGGTTCCATTATTTTCTTTTACTTATATTACCTTTTTTGCTTATATTAAATCCACTAAGTTGCTCCTAATGATATATTCTAAGTTCCCAGGTAGCACTAGTATTTTGTCCTCTTTCTCTACTGCCAAATTTGATATGAAGTACTCATTTAACACCTTTGCCATTTGTTATTGTTCATCATAGTCTCAGCTATCTCTTTCTTTAAAGGACCCACATTCCATTTTACCACATACTTTCGTTGTTAGTTTTAATATCCCTTGCATGTTTTTAGTCACTTACGCTTTTAGCACTGTTTATTACATTCCTAGAATCCAACTGTTGTTTTCTATAGCCTTCCCAAACGGATTTCCATTTTCATGGCATTTGTGTAACCCTTTTCTGTAGCTTGATTCTGTCCCTTAACAATCATTTGTTGACAATGATTGCTAAGTTCACAAGCAATCTTCAAAATCGGTTGTGGTTCAAGCCCCACTCCAGAGATTTGAGACCATAACACAGGTGTGCACCTCAGTGCAGTACTGAGGGAATACTGTCTGTCAGGTTAAAAATGTCCTATTTGCCCCCTCAGGTGGACATAAAAGATCCCATGCTGTTCTAGCCCACAACCAACATAATTAATACAGGTGATCAGCTCATTATCACACTGCTGTCTTTGAGACCTTGCTATGCTCAAATTGGCTGCTGTGTTTCCTACATTGCTGTAGTGAATACACTTCAAAAATACTTCAATGCTTTCAGACCTCATGAGTCTATAAAAGGCACTATATAAATGAAGGTTTCTTCTTTATTTCTTCCTCCTGCCTTTTATCTCCATCCTATACAGCTCCTGCTCCTCCTTCTCCTTGAATACAACAGAACGCCCATTGAGGAATCTTATAACTGGTGCAGAGAACATCTCATTGTGGGTGACAGCAAAGGTTTCCCCTTGATTTCAGAGGCCCTTAGGCTAACAGAGGCATGTTCAGACTAGGTGACAAAAAGGTTGCCACAAGTGTTTCAGTGACAACCTCCTGTCTTGTAAGACGATGGCCGGGATTTTCTGGCCCTGTCACAGACAGGACCCGCTGTGGGTGAGGCAGTGCCCCGGCCAGAAGTCCACTGATTTGCGGTGGGACCGGAAGATCCCGGCAGCGGGCGGGTATGGAAAATCCAGCCCGATGGTTTGCATTGTGGTGCTCAACTCTGTGTTAATCAATGCCTGGTGTGGCTCAGGGTTGAGCCCCACTCCAGCATGGTAGCCTCTGCCGCATTAGCTACAGAGTAAAACACTGGCCTGAGAAGGTGCACCATTCTCTGGCCTCTGTTGCGTCCGGGCCCGCTTCTTGGCCAGCTGAGCTTTTCCTTTCTACTTGTCTCTTCCAAACAGTCAGCCTCCAGAGCTCACAGCCGTCAGCGACTGTCTCCCAGTTGTCAGCTTCAACGAATCCCATCTTCATTGTTGGCTTGCATGTGTCCTTGTAGCAGAGGTATGGATGTCCAGGGGGTCCAAACCCAGTGGCCAGTTCACCGTACAGACAGGCATATGGCCGTCATACATCATACATACGTGGCCGAGCCAGCGCAGACATCATTGGCTTAGCAATGAGTGTATGCTGATGGAATTAGCATGCTCCAGGACCTCTGAGTTTGTGACCTTGTCCTGCCAAGACATGTTAAGGATACATCTAAGACAGCGAAGGTGGAAACTGTTCAGCCTTTTCTCCTGCCTAGCATATATTGTCCAAATCTCACTACTGTAGAGGGGTGCACTAAGGATGCAAGCTTCATAGACTCAATTTATGTTTTCAGTCAGGATGCAGTTAGCCCATGCTCTCTTACTCAGGTTGGATATAACAGCTGCACCTTTTGTGATGTGTGTGTTGATTTCAGCATCAAGTGACCAAATGCTGGTAATTGTGGAGTCTAGATATGTGAAGCTATCAACAACCTCCAGCGTCACATGGCCAACGCTGATAGAGGACAGTGTGACAACATCTTGGACAATGACATTTGTTTTCCTGCTGCTGATGGTCAAACCAAACTCTTCAGGCATGAGAGAGTCTGTCCATTTGGTGCCGTGCGTGTTCCTCAGTACAGAATGTTAATGTGGCATCGTTAGCATATAGCAACTCTCTGATGAGGTCTTGGCACACTTTTGTCCTGGGTCTCAGGCAAGCAAAGGTTGAACAGCTTTCTGTCAGTTCACCTTCTGTAGATGACCTGAAGGCATATTACAGCAACAAAGAGAAGAATATGAATGCAATCTAGCAAAAAACATAATAATGGACTTTAAAAGCTTCTATAGGGATGTAAAAAGGAAGCATTTGGCTAAGACAAATGTGGGTCCATTTCAGACAGAATCAGGAGAATTCATAATGGGGAATAGAGAAATAGCAGAGAAGCTAAATGATTACTTTGTATTTCACTGAGGAAGATACGGCGAATCTCCTAGATTTAGAGATCCAAAGGACTAGGGAGAATGATGAGTTGAAGGTAATTGCTACAAGTAAGAAGGCTGAACTGGAGAAATTAAGGGGACTGAAAGTTGATAAGTCCCCGGGACCTGATATTCTGCATCCCAGAGTGTTGAAAGAGGTTGCTATGGAGATACTGAATGCAATGGACATCATTTTCCAAAATTATATAGATTCTGAATGGTTCCTGAAGATTGGAAGGTAGCAAATCTTACCCCACTATTTAACAAGGGAGGGAGAGAGAAAACAGGGAACTACAGATCTGTTAGACTTACACCAGTAATGGGGAAAATGCTAGAATCTATTATAAAGGATGAGATAAATGGATACTTGGATAATCATGATCTGATTGAGAATAGTGAGCATGGATTTTTGATTGGGAAATCATGTTTGACAAACTTATTGGAGTTTTTTGAGGATGTTGCTAACAAAGTTGATAAAGGAGAGTCGATGGACATGGTATTCTTGGATTTTCAGAAGGCTTTTGATAAAGTCCCTCACAGGAGGTAGATTAGCAACATAAAAGCATATGGGCTAGGGGGCAATAGACTGGCATGGATTAAGGATTGGCTAACAGGCAGTAGACAGAGAGTAGGAATTAAAGGGTCATTTGCACATTGGCAGGCTGTGACTAGTGGGGTACTGCAAGGATCAGTACTTGGGCCCTAGCTATTCACAATATATCAATGATTTGGATGTGGGGACAAAATGTAATATTTCCAAGTTCACGGATGATATAAAGCTAGGCAGGAATGTATTATGAGGAAGATATAAAGCGGCTACAGGAGGATTTGGACAGACTTAGTGAGTGGGCAAGAACATGGCAGATGGAATATAATGTGGAAAAATGTGAGGTTATCCACTATAGTAGAAGGAATAGGTGTGCTGAGTATTTCCTAAATGGTGAGAGATTACAAGGTGTAGATGTTCAAAGAGACCTGGGTGTCCTTGTCCATAAGTCACTGAAAGCTAACATGCAGGTGCAGCAGGCAATTAGGAAGGCTAATGGAGTGTTAGCCTTTATTGCAAGAGGATTTGAGTACAGGAGTAGTGAAGCCTTGCTTCAATCATATAGAAGCTTGGTTAGACCGCACCTGGAGTACTGTGTGTAGTTTTGGTCTCCTTACCCCAGAAAGGATATTATTGCCATAGAGGGAGAGCAATGAAGCTTCGCCAGACTTGTGCCAGGGATGGCGGGACTGTCTATGAAGAGAGATTGAGGAAACTGGGCCTGTATTCTCTAGAGTTTCGAAGAATGAGTTGTGATCTCATTGAAACCTACAAAATACTTAAAGGAATAGACAGGGTAGATGAAGGAAAGGTGTTACCCCTGGTTGGGGAGCCTAGGACCAGGGGACATAATTTCAAAATACAGGGGAAGCCACTTAGGAACGAGATGAGGAGAAATTTCTTTACTCAGAGGGTTATGAATCTTTAGAATTCTCTACTGCAGAGGGCTGTGGAAGCTCAGATATTGAGTACGTTTAAGGTAGAGATTGATAGATTTCTGATTAACAAAAATGTAAAGGGTTATGGGGATAGTGTGGGTAAAAGGCATTGAAGTATTCGATCGACCATGATCATATTGAATGGTGGAGCAGCTAGACAGGCTGAATGGCCTTCTCCTGTTCCTTTGTTCTTAGTATGCCAAGGAGTGTCAGTGCCAGAGCACAACACTGTTTAACCCCACTGCAGATCTCAAAGGGTTCTGATTTGCCCTGATCTGCCTGAACTTACCCAACACGTTGTCTTGGAAAGAGAAAATCAAATAGAGCAGCTTCATCAGGCAGCCAATTTTCTCCAGCAGCTTAGACCGCCTGTACTCACACGGTAGAATGCCTCAGTGAGATCAATGAAGGCAATATGTAGTGGTCTCCTTACTCAATGGCATTTCTCTTACAGCTATCAGACTGAGAAAATCATGGCCTGCACCTTGCGTTCATTGGGCGTGCGCGATCAATGGGCCCGAAAGCGGACGCAAAATACGCTTCAATCCACGATCAGCTCCTGAACGCTATTTCACGCTGGCTGGCCAATTAACGGCCAGCCAACGTGAAACGCGTGCTGAGAAAGGGTCAGCACTGCCTGGCGGTTGCGGGAAGAGGGCGGGTGCCGTGAGAAGGGAGGGTGTGGGCTCGTGCTCCCTGAAGGCTGACGGCTGTTGTCGAGCTGCCTCAGGGAGTTGCAGTAATTTAAAAACAAAATGAGCTCAATAAGCTGCTGGAAACTGTGACAATACTGTGAATGCACGCACCTGGCAGCAGACTACATGGCAGATCACCCCTCAAATATCTTCGTTTATTTTATTTAACCCCGGATATTTCATCCCGCCCTGGATGGAGCTTGTGGTGAAAACGTGAAGGCTGCCTGGCCATTTGGCCATCCACCAACCATAAAAGTGGACTGATCGTGTAAAATCGCTGACAATTACCTCCTTAATGGGCTTAATTGCTCACTTAATTGTTGCTGGGCATGCTTCTGACTCCCACACGCGCTCACCGACTGTAATGTTGTGCATGAGTGTGATGGCGCCATTTGTGCAATTTTACATGTGCTCGGGTCGGGCAAGATTCAGGCCTATGTCAACTGTAGACAGGGTTGCCAGAAGTCAATATCAATATTTAAAGAAACTGCCAGGAAGTACCAGTGCTTGCGGGCAATCCCTAAGTGAGCGTCAATATTTACAAATGTTCCAACTACAGAAAAGTTTAATTTTGACTGTCTAGACCACTCATATGGTGTAAATGGTTAAACAGTGTGAAAACTTCATTAATACAAGCTCTTGCACAACTACAGAATACTATAATGAATGCAGAACACATTGCATTTTAAAATGTTTCCAGCTCTCTGGCATTCTGATCACTAAACAATAGCATTCAGCTAAATCACTAGCATAAATTTGTGCAGAAGACTCTTTTATCTTGCCATCTTTATTACAGTGTGCCATTACATCCTGGGCTAGAAACAAAGCATAAAGGAACCAACCCTGTAGCACATATCCTCAGAATCCTATTAAACTGTTTATGGCAAGGAAGTAACTCCAAACTTATACTCTAGATGGAAGGGCAAAGAAGAATATTTATTTGCTACGTGCAGAAAATTCCGAAGTCCATTCTTCACAAAAGTATTTATGATTTTGCTGAAGATACTGAACAAAGGACCTCCTCCCCTCCCAACAATTCTTATTACAATTGAAACAAAAATAACTTGCTTATAATTCTGATATAAAAACAAAATGCTGGGAATACACAGCAGGCCAGTCAGCAGGTGTAATGAAATAGGCAGCTTTTGGGATGTGACTTGTCAACAGAACTTACCAGTATATTAAAAGTTAGCCTAATTACCCTAATGCTCACTTCTCATTGTTCATTCCCCATTAGTGGGAAGTATTTTCGTGGTGCTGCCACATCATTCAATGACCTTTTTATTGCGATTAATATACAAGGTAAAAGCCAGAGTTCTAGCAATCATCTGGAGATCTATAGTTCCCTTGTGATAGAACTTTTAAGAGCAAAGCAGAATTAAACATTTGCAAAACTTTGAAAATTCGGCTGCATTTGTTGGAAAATATTGGAAATAGTCAGCAGATCGGGAAGCATCAGGACAGAGAGAAACAGAATTAACATTTCAACTTGGTGATCTTTCAGCAGAAATGGATGAGTTTAGAAATATAACAGTCTATAAGCAGGTACAAAGACCGAGAATAAAGGCACGGTTGGGAGGGCAAGTGCAAAGGGAGGGAAGAAAATAACAAAAGGAAAGCTCTGTCTTAGGCACAGAGGGCTGGAATGATTAAGTGACAAAAGGAATGATGGTGCAAGGAAAAATTAAGAAACAATGGTCTAGAATGGCTGTAAATGGCATCAGCAGAACCATGTATGAGGGAAAAAGGAACAGCACTTTGTTCAGATGATAGGTTCTGGTGACGATTCCACCATCCACCCGGTCACAGAGCTTCTCTTTTATTCTTTACTCCCCTCTCCCAATCTTTATTCCTTGTCTCTGTACTTGCTTACAAGTTGTTAAATCCCTAACTTCTTCTGGTTCTGATGAAAGATTATCAACCTGAAACATTAGCTCTGTTTCTCTCTCCACAGATGCTGCCTGACATGTTGAGTATTTCCAGCATTTTCTCTTTTTATTTCAGATTCACAGCATCAGCGGTATTTTGCTTTTGTGTTGGGAAATAATTTTTAATTTTCAACACACGTCACAGACTAATCCTTTTATCAAAACATTTCCTGGAAATCTTCTAACTTGGGTCTAGAAATGGCAATATACTGTCATAATGTGGGTGGTGAAATAAGTGTTTTATTCAACTTCTCTTTCTATTACCTTAATGCATTTCCGAGAGATGAAAGAAATGTTCTTGGCTTCCACTGTCTTTGTTTTTGCCAAGGTTAATAGCTTCAAGCAAAAGCCTTCTTGCAGTACAGATGTCTGCAATTCATTTATTACTAAATAATTTTCCCTTGGCTTTCAAACCAAGAAATTCTGGCAATTCCAAGATCATTACGATATACAAGAAATATTAATAAGTAAATGATATATGTCTGAAATAATTGTAAGAAATAATTAACTTAGAAACATGCAAGCTCACATTGAAGTTTGAAATAATTATTGTTGGCAAACAAAACACTCTTTGCTTTTAGGCAAATTGAATTCATTGACATACATAGCAATCTCCAACTTCACCTTTAGTATTAATTTGCATTAATAATGATCAGCATGATATCTGCTTGCTACTGGAATTAAAATTCACAATTCTTTGGCTTGCAGATTTATGGACAACTTTTCCCCCACTCTGCCCTTTACAGTATTATCATTCAAGTCTATGCTAGGATTATCACTACTCTATAGTTCTCATTGCATTTGCCAGCTGTCCCTCGATTCAAGGATGATGTATACTCAGGGTCATGAGTTCCTGCCATTGGTCTTCATGTGATTCAGCAGGCTGATTTTCGACCTGCAGATCTTTAGGCACATGGAGCAGGATGTCCCACAAGGTAGTGGAGTCTGGAGTGCAGGATTTGCTTCCTATTCTTTCTGTCTCTGCTGCCACTCTGCCTCATCATTAAGGTGTTGGGGCTTGAAGCATGATGTAGTTTGATGGACAAGTTATCACTATTCTGAACGATTGGTAGCAAACTCCAGTGATTAATGTCAATGCTGCCACACTTCAAGAGTGTCTTTGAAACATTTTCTTTGTCTTCCCCTGGAATATTGACCATTTGAGAGTTGAGAGAATAGGACTATGAGGGGGAGACGATTTTCCACCATGCAGACACATTGAAATTGATTTCCCAGGAGTCTTGCCTGAATGTTCGTGGACCTGGCTTCAAGATGGACGTTAGCATTTGTTCGAAGATCCTCCTAATGAATTCACAAAATGTGGCACAGGCATCACTGATGGAATTTCTCTATGTGTCTCTGATACACAGTCTGGGTCTCACTGCAGCACAGGAGTATGGTGATGACAACACCTCTGTACACTTTTGTGACTTGCAGAGGTCTTTGGGCAGGGTTTTTACCTCATCGGGAGGGCGTGGCAGGCGAGCCTGGGAGCGGTCACAAAGCCCAATTGGGCTCTAACATTGATATCATGCTGGCTGGCCAATTTATGGCCAGCCGGCATGAAACACACACAATGCTGAGCACTGCTGGGGCACAGAGCTGCCTCAGGGAGCTGAAGATTTTTAAAATCAAAAATAAAAAACTCACAAATGTTAAAAACATGCCCCCTCATGTGACTGTCACACGTGCAGGGACATGTTATAAAAGCCATTTCAACATTTAAAAAAAAAAAAATTAATTCCTGTTGGAAACCTCATCCTGCCAATGGATGAGGATTCATAAAAAATCCAAAGGCCGCCTGGCCGGTTCGCCTGCCTGCCAACCGTAAGGTTGGACGGGTAGTGAAAAATTGAATTCAATTAATACTTTAATGGCCTTAATAGGCCTGTTAATTGTCAGCGGGTGCGCTGCCGACTCCCTTGTGTGCTCATCAACCGAAATGTCGTGCGAGTGCGCGATGATGTCGGGACTCTCGCCCACTGTCATCATGCGTCATTTTACACTCAAGTGGGTCAGACACGTGCCTGCCCACTCAGCGAAAAATTTAGCCTTTTGTTGTCAAACACTCATTGCCTTAGTTTGTAGAAGGCTGAACTGGCAAAGCTGATCAGATGTTGGGTCTCCTCGTCAATGTTGGCTTTTTGAGAAAGTTAACTGCCGAGGTATAGGATGTCTTTGAAAGTTCTTACACCTCTCTGTAATTTCTCTTCAAATTTTCTCCTCTATATCTTTCCCACTAGTTGGTGTTCTTTAGTATATACCTAGTAGCGTAAAAGTACATCTATTGTTTCTTAATTCTAATCAAATTGTTTCTGTCTTTGAACCTTCCAGGGCATCCTCTCTCTCCAGCACTATAATATTCTCCTTCAATCAATACTGCCACCCCTCTTCCTTTCTTTCCTTCTCTATCTTCCCTGAATACAGTGTACCTAGGAATATTCAATACCCAGTCCTTCCCTGTGTTTGAGCCAGGTCTCCGTTATTGCCATGACAACATATTCCCATGTGGCTATTTGTGCCAGCAGCTCATGAACCTTATTTACCATGCCTTATGTATTTACAGACATGCACTGTATATTCTTGTATTTTCCCTTAGTCTGACCTCACCTACTACCTGGCTATTTCTTACTTGGCATGTAGGGTTAACATCAGAAGTACATGATGCTGAGGTAACTATGATGTAATGACACATGACTAAGTAACAGAGATCTGGAGGGAAGAATAAGTCTAACCTTGTGCGAGTTGCTAAGATGTACATAGAGCTGTAAATAAACAAGAACGAATTTTACAAACTACAGTCTAAACTAACTTTCTTAGGGAAACAGAAAAACTCTAAAGAACCCCATTTAGACCCCGAACACACAACAGAACATGGCAGATCTCGAATGGCCTCCTTCTGCGCTGTAACCATTCTATAAATCTCAAGCTAATTTGGTTAATCAAGTAATTAACCAAAGTTTTCTGAACTTGGAATGTCATGGAATAATGGTTTTTGTAAGTTGTAGAGTTTGATAAAATGTTTCCAGTAAGTATACACCAATTATTCAAACTGACTGGTGATCTGTACTGACTGGGCCTTCCATATCCTTTTATGGCAAGGATAAGTCATAGCACCTTATAGCACAGGAGGCAGCCAGTCAACCCATCATGCTTGCGCCTGCTCCTTGAAGGTCCATTCAATCAGTCTGGCTTGCCTGCTCTTTTTAGGTGGTACTGAAGCAGGTGGCCATGGAAATTGTGGATACATTGTTGTCATCTTTCAAAATTCTGTAGATTCTGGAACAGTCCCAGCAGGTTGGAGAGTGGCAAATGTAACCCCACTATTTGAAAAAGGAGGGAGGGAGAAAACAGCGAATTACAGGCCAGTTAGCTTAACATTAGGAGGAGGAAAAATGCTAGAGTCTATCATAAAGGACACTTAGAAAATATTAACGTGATTAGACAAAGTCAACATGGATTTATGAAAGGGAAATCATATTTGACAAACCTACTGCAGTTTTTTGAGGATGTAACTAGCAGAATAGACAAGGGAGAATCAGTAGATGTGGTGTATTTGAAATTTCAGAAAGCTTTTGATAAGGTCCCACATAAGAGATTAGTGTGTAAAATTAAAGTACATGGGATTGGGGGTAATATATTGGCATGGATTGAGAATTGGTTAGCAGACAGGAAACAGAGAGTAGGAATAAAGGGTCGTTTTCTGAATGGCAGGTGGTGACTAATGGGGTACTGCAGGGATCAGTGCTTAGGCCCCAGCTATTCACAATATATATCAATGATTTGGATGAGGGGACCAAATCTAATATTTCCAAGTTTGCTGACGACACAAAACATTGTGGGAATGTGAGCAATGGGGAGGGTGTTAAGAGGCTTTGAGGCGATTTAGACAGGTTGAACAAGTGGGCAAATACATGGCAGGTGCAGTATAACTGACTCGATGGGCCGAATGGCCTACTTCTGCTCCTACATCTTATGGTCTTCAGTAGGAAAAACAGAATGTCAGGGTATTATTTAAATAGTGATAGATTGGGAAATGTTGACGTACAAAGGGACCTGGGTGTTCTTGTACACCAATTACTGAAAGCAAGCATGCATGTGCAGCAAGCAGTTAGGAAGGCAAATGGTATGTTGGTCTTCATTGCGAGAGTACTTAAGCACAGGAGCAACGATGTCTTAATGCAGCTGTACAGGGCCTTGGCGAGACCACACTTGGAGTATTGTGTGCAGTTTTGGTCTCCTTACCTAGGAAAGAATATACTTGCCATAGAGGGAGTGCAGCAAAGGTTCACCAAACTGATCCCAGGGTCACAGGATTGTCGTATGAGGGGAGATTGGACAAACTGGGCCTGTATTTACTGGAGTTTAGAAGAATGAGAGGGGATCTCATTGAAACATATACATTTTTGACAGGGATGGACAGGCTGGATGCAGGAATAATATTTCCCTGGCTGGGGTGCCTAGAACAAAGGGTCACAATCTCAGGATACAGGGTAGACCTTTTAGGACTGAGATGAGGAGAAACTTCTTCACTCAGAGAGTGGTGAACCTATGGAATCCCCTACCACAGAAGGCTGTGGAGGCAACTAGGAGGCTGCCTCCAATGAGCTGACACTCAGTTGGAAGCTATGCTGTCATCAGAAAGATTCTGGAAGAGTCCTCTCCATCACGCTAATCATTCTCCTAACTGGTCATTATTCTAACCGCTGTTGCCAGGGGATAGCCACATCCATTCCTGCTAGATTACTCAGAGGTGAGAATGTGTCAGGCCACCAATCCAATATCAACCTTCGAGTCCTGTCTCCAAACCTACAACTGTAGATCTTATAATATTCCACCCACTTTTCCTCTCTCTTTCAAGTCTATCATCATCACTCCTCTCCTCAAAAAAAAGCAAGCCTTGACCACCCTGTTCTTGCATCTATAATCTAATCTCCAAACTCCCTTTCCTCTCCAAAGTCCTTGAACATGGTGTCGCCTCCCAAATCCTTTCTCAGAACTTCACGTTTGAATCCCTTGAATCAGGTTTCTGCCTCCACTGTATCGCACTGGCTCTTACCAAAGTTACAACTGACATCCTATTTGACTGTGATAAAGATAAACATTCCCTCCTCATCCTTCTCTATCTGTCTGCAGCATTTCACACAGTTGAGCACGAAACACTGCTCCAAAGCCTCTCTAACATCAGAAGGAACTGCACTTCCCTGGGTCCATACTTAATTATCCAATTGCAGCCAGACAATCAGTTGCAATGGCTTCTCTTCCTGCTTCCAAACAATTGCTTCTGGTTTCCTCTAAGGGTCTATCATTGGCCTCCATCTATTTCTCATCTACATGTTGCTCCTCGGCAACATCATCCAAAAGCACAGCATCAGTTTTACCCTGCTCTACCTCACCGCCACTAAATCTCCTGACCCCTCTGCTGTCTCCAAACTGCATATTCGACATCCAGTACTGGGTGAGCAGAAATTTTCTCCAACTAAATACTAGGAAGATAGGAACCATTGTCTTCAGACCCTGTCAGAAAGTCCATTCTCTTGCCACTCTGGTAACTGTCTGAGGTTCAGCCAGACTGTTTGCAACATTGGTGTTTTACTTGACCCCAATATGAGATTCCAAATACATAGTTGCACCAACACTAAGAATGTTTATTTCCGCCTCCGTAATAGTGCCTGCCTCCACTCTTGTCTCAGCTTATCTGCTGCTGAAATTGTGCTATGAGGGTCTGACACATATAGGGTCAATATGGGACTGAGCATGGTACCACCCACACGGTGATGTAAGAAGGCTCATGACCCAGATCCAGTGGTGTCGAGCAGAGACATGTATGGACCTCAGCATGGAGACAGCTCCTTTACTGTATATGTGTAAATAGTTCTAATACTTAATAAAGACTTATAGTTAACCTACTGAAGACTACGGAAAATTACTGATCTATAATCAACACCCTGCCAACAGAAATCATGTGCCTTTGCCATCACTAGAGTTGATCATACCAATGCACTCCTTGCTGACCTCCCTAGTTTCACCCTCAGCAAACTTGGAATCATCCAAAACTCTGTAGTCCCTGTCCTCACTCACTTCAAGTCTCATTCACACACCTCCCCTGTGATCGCTGACCTACACTGGCACCTGGTTAAGCAACACCTCAATTTAAAATTCTCATCCTTGTTTTCAAATCCATGGCCTAGTCTTCACCAACCTCTGCATTCTCCTCCAGTCCTCACTGCTGCTGACATTCACTATCCAGGCCACACATGAAGAATGGACTCTTTTGTGGGAACTGGGAATTCACTGCCCCAATGCAGAGCTTTGCCTGACAGGAATACGTAGGGCAGAATTTAATCCAGTGAGAAACATGGCAGCTGTGCCCATTTAATCACGGGACAGGCTGTGAATCAGTCTCTCAGCAGTGGGAAAACATCCCACGATCAAGTTGGTGGTAGGAGGGGACCCATGCGGCAGGCTGAGCCAACTGGCATCAATTTCACTGGAATTTAGTGATGGCTTAGGGATTAAATGGGGCTGCACGGCTTTCCTGTGCATCCTGAAGGTTGTCAAGCAAACCCAGCAGCTTACTGGGGTTTGGGGATGGAATCCCTTCTTGTCAGGCACTCTGTGTCCTATTGAGAGACCCAGCATTGGGACAGGTGGGGCTGTTGAAAGCCACTCTCCTGTCCGCTGACCCTGCTGCTCCCCCTTTCCTGTGAATCAATCCTCCCCACCGAACCCTATCCTACTCTCACTTGAGTCCAGGGATCCAGTGGCAAACCCTAGTGAAGTCTTTGGAACACTACCAGCAGCAGCCACTGGTCCCAGTGATTGCCACTGGCAATGGAGAGCTGCTGGCCTCTGATTGGCCAGCCAATCTCAGGGGTGGGATTTCCGCCACCAGAGTCCTACATCCCGGCGAAGGCCCAATGTTGGCCAGTTAATTGCCTGAGCGGCACTTGATTTGGTCGGGCCTACTCATGCAAGTGACCCAGGTTTCTCATTGATTCTACCGCTCCCGGTCTGCGTATGCCCAAAAACTCTAAGATCCATTGGGAGTTGAAGTTCTCCATTTCCGCTCTCAACGTTAAGGCAAATTTGACTTTCATAACACAGTTTATTTTCAATGATATAAGACACCTATTTTTTATGCAATATAATAGAACTTTATAAATTGCAGATGTTTGCAGACAGATTACTGTAGAAAACAAGAGATCTTAGTTAACTTTAGATTTGTATGTGAACAAGTCGATCAGTCCCAAACCAAACAACAACCTAAAGCAGGTCGGTAATATATCCTTCAGCCATCCATTAATTGAATGGTTGTTTCCTTAGAATCATAACTTGATGAAAGTTTCACAATCGTGTTGGTTTTTTTCATTTAAGATGTTGTAACGTTGACAAATACGATTCTTTAAAGAGATAGTAGATTGTTCTAATTCTGAAAAATATTCATAACCAGTCTGATGTATTCAATGATATGAACTGTGCTTGTATTCTTGCTTCTCTTCTAATTAATAGCACATGATATTTCGTATTTCTCAATATTGCTTTGCATCACAGATTGCACTCCTTGGAGGCCCAAAACATGTATTAGCTCAAACAAAACCAGAGTCCCCATGGAAAAGCAGCAATACGTAAATATAGTCAAAACAGAGAGGAAACATGAAGCCCAGGATTTTGTAATAGTGTGGGAATATATTTTAATTCCGTTGCTAACAACATCAGACAAAAAGATGCAGTCTCTCATTAACACCAATCTTAGATTTGGAGGCCAATTTTTCCTGTTTTACTACTGTGGATAAATTGCTTGTTTACAGGGAAAAAAACAGATATAGGGTGCAGCACAGGGTAGTAGCGGTGTAGTAGAAGAATGTTTCTATCAGGACAGGGATCTGTACATGATAAACATCACCCAATCAGTGAAATTAACGGCACTTATTGAAGAAGGTCAGATGTGGTATTCAAATGCCTACTGTAGTTTTTTATGTTGAAGATGATTTATAAGGAGGATGTTTCCTAAAATAGTCTTTTTAAATAAAATAAATTACATATTTGGACAGGGCAGGTCAGGATATTAGGGTGTGGTCTTGAGGGTGTGGTGGTAATAAGAGTTTATGGAGCTTGGATTATGTGTAATGCTGTGTGTGTTTGAGAGGGCATTGGAAAGCTGGAACTTGCCCTCTAATCACCAGAGAGAGGGCTGTGGCCACAAGGAAGTTGACCAAAGTTTTCCCGATCCAAGGTCACGCATCTGTTTCTCATGTTGACAAATGTCCCACAAATTAAAGCAGTTTTGTTAGAGACATGAATACATTTGAAGACGAGTTGGCGTGCAGCCAATGTTAACATCACTACTTTGAACCAGAGCGTAAACTCCTTATAACTCCAAAACAATTGTACCTTTTAATGTAAACCTTGGGTTCAACAATTCAACTTTACATTGATTAGATACTTCATGCTGACTAGGACTTTTACGGAAAACTCAGGAAGGCCAATTTCAAAAGTAACATAATTGATCCTAATTTTAGGGACTTTTGATGCTGACTTTCCCTGTCTACAGCAATGAAATACATCTCCACTAAAACCACTGTGTTAAATTTAATGATGGAAGAGCAGTAAGGTAAAGTACAGTATAAAACAATATCCCTGATTTTAAAAGCTATCTTTGTCAAGATACCTTTAAAAGCCCCTACATTAATGCTCCTTTTAAAGTTAAAAACAATTGTGTCGTGTATGAAACTGATCTCCCTACAACAGATGCATATGTTTGTCAAATAGCACAGCATAGAAGGAGACCATTTGCTCCATTGACTCTTCACCAGCTCTTGCGAAGATAAATTCATTTTGTTACACCATTCTGACTAGGAAATATACTGCCATTTCTTCACCGTCGCTGGGTCAAAATCCTGGAGCTCCCTTTCTAACAGTACTTTCAGTGTACCTACTCCACTGGACTGTAGCAGTTCAAGTAGGTGGCTCACCACCATCTTCCCAAGGATAATTAGGGATGGATAATAAAGATTGTCCTTGCCAGGGATGTGCATATCCCACGAGTAAATAGAAAAATGTCTCACTCCCCTCCTCTTTTCCCATATCGCTGCATTTTTCTCTCCTTCAGGTACTTATCCAATTCTCTTTTGAAGGCCACAATTGAATCTATATCAACCGCCCCATCAAATGGTGCCTTCCAAATCCTAAATACTTATTGTGCTAAAAAGTTTTTCCTCATGTTGCCTGTTTCTTTAGCCAATCATCTTAAAGCTGTTTTTTTTTCTTTCATTATCAATCTTCAGCAAATAGAAACATTGGGCTGGATTTTATGCTTCTTTGCCGGCAGGTTTGAAGGCAGAAGGGGGCATGTAAAATCCAGTGGGTGGCCTTACACCTGCCTACCTGCCTGCCCCTGACCTGCCTGAAATTTTATGGGGGCAGGGGAGTCATTGGCAGACTGTCCACCCGTGGGCTTATTGAGGTCCTTAGGTTCGGCATAGCTTCCTGGCTTTTTTTGCCTCCATTTATAAAGCCCAGGCTCCCATACAAGCTATTTACTGTTTTGTTAACTTTCAAAGATTTGTGTGCAAACACCATCACATCTCTCTTTTCTCCATCCCTTTAGAACTGTAGCATGTATAGTCGCTCCTTATTCTTCCTGTCAAAATGGACCACTTGACACTGTTCTGCATTTAAATCCATCGTTCATGTGTTTGTCAATTCTACCAATGGCTTATTAAAGTCTATTATTATCTTCTTCAATGTTTACCACTCTTTCAATTTCATGTCAGCCGCAAATTTTGAAATTGTGCCCTATACCCCACAAATTTGTAGTTGGTAGCGCCCCAGTCTCTGAGCCAGAAGCTCCAGGTTTGAGTCCCAACCCAGGGCTTGATAGCCAAGGAAAATGCATTCGTAACATGGCCAAACAGGTTGAGTATCAACCTTCAAACCCATTCAAAACACGCCAATGGCAGGTGGTAAGAGCAGGAGAGATTCCTGGTTAGCTGCATGATGGAAAGAATGTTGGAGCCTCCACCATCACTATCCATAGCTCCAGCCTACAACATGCATGTAAAAGTGCATATTGCCACAGCAACCCGGACTCCCTGAGTGAACTACGACACACCACCACCACCAAGCCCAAGTTCAAGGGTTGAATTCTACATACGCAAATTGGGTGTGCTGCTCATCACCAACCCCCCCCACCCCAACACTGATGAAAAATTTAGTGTGAAGATGTCATCTTGCCATCAGGCCAGTCTCCCAAATTATGGAAAGAGAGCCGATGGAGGAATCAGCAACCCGCTTGTCATTTTGAAATTACTTTTTAACAAGCTATTAAACTTATTAACAGCCCAGTCGTCTGCAGATTTTCAATTCCCACTGAATTTTTTTGACGTTGGACAAGAAAAAGTTTGGGATTCTTTTACGCTAGTTATAATGAGGTGGCACAAGGTTGGCGAAAAAGCCCTGCCACTGGGACCAGGGTTCAATGTACCAACAGATTCTGCTGGGGAAGGTGGCAGCATCTGCATTTTTTTAATGCCATTTTTTTAAGATCTTCTATGAGCCTTCAATACAAAATGAAGACTGATTCTGAGGGCAGGAGGCCTTCACAATTCTAGCTGTGACCGACTTCCTGTTCGTGATAGCAACGGCCTGCTGCATGACATCCCAGCCTACAGTGCTGATTGGACACCAAGTTGCCCTTTGTACCTCTAACTGGCCTCCTTCCCGTGGGGATGGCTGCTATGCTGGCTGACTGACATGATGAATGAGCAGGGATCGTGGGGACAGAGCAGCAGACTATGCAGTTTCCATTCTGCCTCCCTCACCCCATCAAGAAACATAAAATCCAGCCCCCCTAGCCATTAATGTGCATCAACAACAGCTGATTATCTTATCACTTGGTTATGGTAGAGCTCCCTTATGTCATTTGCTCTTGCCTCACGATCTCTTTTTCTTCATTTACAAAACGCCTTTTAATCCTACAAACTGAACTTGAATTTTAGGTGTGTGCAAACAATGCAATGTAATCACTGGGCGGGATTTTCCGCTCACTGCACTAAGAACGGCAGCGGGCGTGAGAAACGGTGTTCTACCCGCCAGCCACAATGGCAGGTTTTCGCGCTGTATCATTTGCTTCCTGTTGCATTAATTCTGCACACATAGGAAACACGCCGGATCATGGGCAGGTAGCCTCTGATTTGCCCGCCCCGCTGTGAGCTCACCGCTTCCTCACTCTGGGCGTCATGTTAAACGGCACATGTGCAGAGTTTTGTCAATGTCTGTAGTTCAGGACTGTCACAGATGAGAGATAGCTCCAGAAGGGAAGAAGACTGCTGCGTCCAAATTCAGTGAAGCCTCAGTGGGACACCTGCCGGACACAGTCGAGGCCCGCTGCCATGTCCTCTAGCCCTGTGATGACTGGAGGGGGTCCACCAACCTCACTACTTTGGCTTGGGAGCTGGTGGCAGTGGTGGTCAGTGCAAATGTAGCACAGAAGAGGTCAGCATCCAGTGTAGAAAAAAGATGAATGATCTCATCCATGTCGCCAGGGTAAGTCAACTATCTTATCACTCTCAACTCACACTCACCAGCCCATCACACATTCACTGTCATCTCACTCACAGCCAGCTCAAGGGACATCACCACTCACTCTCTCGCCCACCCTCACACCTCCATTTGGCCTCATCTGCAGTTCGTGTCCTCATCCCATCCACGGCTGCACTACCACTTGCACATAGCAGGCATCCTTATCATCTGATAAAAACAAAAAACTGCGGATGCTGGAAATCCAAAACAAAAACAAAATTACCTGGAAAAACTCAGCAGGTCTGGCAGCATCGGCGGAGAAGAAAAGAGTTGACGTTTCGAGTCCTCATGACCCTTCAACCCTTATCATCTGCCCTGGCATGTGTCCGTTTTTTTTATTGGTCCATGGGATGTGGGCATCACTGGCTAGGCCAGCATTTATTGCCTGCTCACACTCTCCATCTATCTTTATGCAGGACAAGCTCGCACACAATCAAGGGAAGATTGGGAGTGGAGAGCCCAAAATCAAGGTCCTCACTCCTTACAAGAATCAAGCCATCGAGCTTGCCAGAAAGGACATGGAACATGCCTGCACAGAGCGTGAGGATCCTGCACCAGCTCATCCCTCAGACAAGCAGATTGTGAGTGCATTGTCCTGTTTTAGAGTCACCTGCCATGCACTAATTATCTCTTCTTTCTCTCATAGGCACCTCTGGAAAGCACGCGAGGGCATCCACAAGCCAAGCCCTCAGCTCCAGCCTCAATGTCACCTTTGATCAGCAAACAGAGGAGAGCACCATAGAAGACCCATCACAGCGCTCACCCATACCCTCCAGCATCACAGAGACACACACCTCAGTGGGACCTAGTTCTGGAGAAGCCTTTGGGTCACAAACTGGTGAGCACAGCACACAACCTGGTCCACAGCGGGGGGGGCAGGGACAACCAAAGTTGCTGGCATTCGGAGGACTGTTTGAAGCCAGGGATCTGCACAGTCCAAGTCAAATGAAGAACCTCCAGACTTGGTCCTAAATCAACTGTCAGCTGCATTGCTCAGATTGCAATGGATGATGGAGGAGTCCGTCAGCGTTTAGTGTCTTGATAGCGCTGGCATGCAATGTACTGAGGCCAACACTGGTCAGATGGTAGCCGCCATGGTGACCTTGGTCCAGGACATAGGTCCTGCACTGCTGCAAGAGCAGCACTCCATCGTTGTAGTCATTGGTGACATTCATTAGTGGCTACGCAAGAAAGGGGTGGCCACCTAGATCTCGCTCCAGCTGCCCCTTCTCCTCAAGGAGTCAACCAGGGGCCCTCAGGCACCCATACAGAGGAGGACCAGCAGTTGGACACCCTGAGGCCATTCACCCAGGTGACTCCCGGACTGTCCACTCTTCCTGTGACCCCATCACCTCCAGCTCCATATGCCAAAAAGTGTACTCCTGCCCCCAGCATGATACCCAAAGCAGGCCAGGGCCCTCCAGGTCTCAGCCCTCCAGAGGATGCCCACTAAAGTCATCACAGACAACAGGGCACAGGAGTCAGCAGGCTGCCTCCACCTCCGCTGTGGATGTCAAGGAAGCACCAAAATGATAGCGGTAAAGTCAGGAAAGTTAAAAATAATTTAGGTGGCATGGGTGTTCAAAATATGTATATAATGTTCACTGATGCAAATAGAATTGCACACATTTCACATTTTCTCTTGTGTATTCCTCCTATTTAGGATGAGCTGGTTTGCTGTCAATCAGGTGTGATACTATGGTCCCTCCCCTGACTTATCGTGGATGTCGCTGTCATGGGCCTCTCGTCTATGTAGTGTGATTCCAAATCACCGCAGTGTGTGGCCCTTTTCCAGATCATTCTCAATGTCAGTGATGCCTCGACTTTAATGTTAAGTGTGCTTGTGGAATGAACCTTGTTCACGTGCTTTGGAGGGACAAGTCATGTTTATTCTTGGCTTTATAAGAGTGAGACAGAAGTGTTCTCCTATATTGTCTGCATTCTTGAAAGGTGAATGTGTGGTGTACAAGCAGAGATTTGTTAACATATGGAGAAGGGTCATATATCACGTGACCCCATATGCACGATCTTTCTGTGAGCCTCTCCTCTGCATCCGGAGGGGACCCTGCTGGTCATTGGTCTTGAGGGTTCTGCTCCTCCCTTTGTTGAGCCTGGTGCCTCCTTCACAATCTTCTTCTCTCCTGCCTTTAAGTGATACTGCAAACAGCAATAAATCCAGGCCCCATCTTCCTGATGGTCTCCTCTCTACAGTATGAATGAGAAACAGACAAGAGTCAGCAATAGTCTCCAAAAGTCCTCTTTCTGCACCTGCCCACCAGTATGTTCACAGGGCCCTCACCAGCAGAGCTTCTCCTCATTTTAATTTTGTACAGCGCCATTGCTGCAGGTTGGAACATTGTTGCGCTGAGCTCTCACCGCCAGACCAGCTTGGACCCTCCCTGTGTGACTGTGGAAAGCCCAAATGGTCAGGTTTCCCTCCCTGCAAGACCTCTCAATCCTTCCCCTGTGTTCTTTGATCCCATCGTTATTGTGATGGATATCCATTTGTTAGCCTCTGAACATCTTGAGGTGGATGGCCCATATGGACCTTACCCCTCCCCATCTTGAGGCCCTCGCATACTTAAACATATACCACCCCCCACCCACACACACCCTTGGATATCTGCACAAAGCCTTTTCCCCATCTGTAGGCTGCAGATGCCTCCCCTGACTGAGTGTGCCATCTGTGGCCCAGTATGATGCCAGAAACCCCAGGGGCTGAGGCACGTGATGTTACCCCAATGCCCTGCGCACAACATGCTAGGCATGACCGAGACTGGACTGATGTGCCCTCGCACTCCCTGGACTGGGGTAAGGACAGTCTCTACAAGATCCACAATGTAAACTGAAGTGCTTCAGCGATCCTCCCATTCTAGCCTCAAGTAGCTTATGTCAATCTGTAACATTCTGTCTCCCCATCCTGGCGCTGAGGTCACTAAACACCTCGCACCCTCCCTTCAGTCATGTGTCTGAGTGCAACCTTCCCCACTCTTGCCTCCAGTACAGCCCTAACCCTGCAGCCCCTTCCTACGCATAAGGCCAGTTTCCCCCCTTCCCCAATACAGCCCTAACTTTGCAGCCCATTAAAAGTCACCCCTGCCTCACCGCTGGTCTGCTAGGTAGAGACTTGCCTGTGACAACCTCTGAGGTGGTGCTGCCTGCGAAGCCGGGCACTGATTGCCACGAGCGCTGTGCGATGCAAGCTGGGCGAATGAACCTCACAGTCATGAGTGAAGTGCAGGTCACTTATATACTGAGGTGAAATACGCCGACGTGCCCTGATGATCCAGTGTGGGGGGATGATTCCGGCGAGCAGTCCTTATAATGAGATGCAAATATATGGAAATGACATTCCCGGCATGCCGCCGCGGGAAACGCGGCCCACCGTTAAAGGCTGTGGCACACAAACGGGCACTGGTTTTATGATACCGTAAAACCAATTTTTGGCCTTCTCGTGATATTTTCCGCTCCCACTCACCATGACCCCCGTGAAGTGATAAACCTCGGTCGCTATTTCAGCTTTCGGAATAAACTGCAGTGAGTTCTCATTCTTATTATGTTGTTTTGTTTTATCCTGTAATTCAAATATCCTTTAATTCCTGGCCCTTTAATTAAGCTGTCTTGTTGGATGTAAACTCTAAAAGAAGGAATTATAGTAGTTAACCTTTGTGACAACTATTTGTTTTTCTAGTCAGAATAATCAGTAGGATTGTTTAAATCAGTCCTGAGGCATATATAGATCTTGTTCTCTTTTTCCTTAGGTAATTTGTTAACATGCATCTCTGGAAGAGGCAAAGGTGTTCATTGTTGGTCAAAATAAGATGAATTGCTTATGTTGCTTAAATTGCTATTAAGAAGAGCATTCAAGAGATGCAAGGAAACATCTAAGTTCACTCGTACTCTTCAAATTTTCTAATCAAGATCAGGAATTTATAGCAGAAGCAATTTTGGCTGTAAAGCTCATTACCCTCCCATCCCAACCCCCACCCACCCACGTCGTGGGACCACCAAACAGGGCTGGAGATGAGATTTACCTGCCCATTAACATGATTGGGTAGAAAATCTCAGGGTGGCAAGTTCTCAAACCTTGATCAAGGCCTCTATGGTCAAATTCCTGGGGCAGAATTTTACGAAAGCGGGATTTTACATTCCCGCTGTCGTCAATGGGGTTTATAATGGCTCGCTGCATTTTACGCCCCCATCCCCACCGAAACAGGGCCAAAAAATTCTGTCCCTTAAGGACTTTGGTGTACCTTTTCTGCCATTGTATTATTATTGATTTAGATACAGCCGTTGAGCACATAGGACAGCATTACACTTTTGTCCACAACTAAAGTTCCGAAAATGTCCAAAAATGATGAAAATTTCCCCGTTTCCTAACAGTAACAAACTAACACTATAATATTGCATGATTTCTTCAAAATAAAATTAACTTCACTGTGGTATTTTTACTTTGTCGAAGGGGCTTAGAGACTACATTCAACAGAATGTACAATCTCTCATGCACCAACAAATTTCTAATCAACATTTTGCATTTTCAACCATAAAGCTCATTAAACAAATGCATCTTGCTATTACTTTATGTTACTAAATTCATAACTTAGTCTAGATAAACCAATTAATTAACAACTAAAATAATTGACCCCATTCAAAATCATTTATTAACTCACCAATTAATGAAATAATTTAATTAAATGGGTTCGATGGACAAGGCAGGGGCAGGAGGCACGCCATAACTGCAGCATGTGGGATTTTGGGAGAGCACTGTGATTCTGGACAACCACATCTGTGGTAAATGGCTGCAGCTTGAGGAACTTTGGCTCAGAGTTGTTCAGCAGAGTGTGAGCAATTAGATCTTTCAGGGCATCGGGGAGGGGGAGGGTTACCTGGACACTATTTGTCCTAGATGGAGTGCAATGAAGGTTTGCTAGGCTGGTTCCTGGGGTGACGTGATTGTCCAATTTTCTTTGAGTGGACTAGGCCTAAATTTCCTGGAGTTCAGAAGAATGAGAGTTAACCTAATTGAAACATATAAGCCTGTAACTTCCGGGCTCTGGGATGTTGTACCCAGTGGGGGTGGGGCTGGGGGGGGGGGGGGGGGGGGGGGGGGGGGGGGGGGGGGGGGGGTTAGTGGTGGTGGTGGGGGTACCCCAAAGATGCGCTGGGGAACCCTCCCCTCTAAAAATCCCCGAGTAAGGATTGCCCGGCGGTTTCCCACGAAGTTCAAACTTCCATTGGGTGGTTGCCCTGCAATTGGAACCATCCAAAAGTAGACTTAAATCCCAAACATTGGACAGTTCCGGCTGTCTTACAGTACAACTTACCCAGGAAAAGTTAGAAAAATTAAATCCACTTCTAACTCCTGGGTAACTGTAGTACTGAACCTCCCCAACCCTCCATGGCACTACGCCGCCCCACCCCCAACCCCAACTGGATGCCCCCCCCAACCAAACCTCCCCACTGACCATTAGGACGCCGACCACCCAACCCCCCGCCGACCAACCCCCACACTCGAACAACTGCCCACTAACCACCCCCGTCCACTCGAAATCCCATAACCAATGTCACTGAGTGAGCCCCCCCCCCACTAACCAACTGACTTACACCCGCACTGATCACCCCAACCCCTTGACCGACCCCTTTGACCAACTGATCCCCCAATGATCACCTGACTCCCCTGAGTGACCAACCACACTGACCACCCGACCCCCAGACCCCCACTGACTATCGGACCCCTACTGAGCAGGCGACCCCCTGACTGATACCCTTCACTGATTATTCGATCCCCAGCACCCCACTGATCACCCGACCCCACCAACTGATACCCCCTTCTGACCACCCCAACCACACACCACCCCCACTGACCAGTCAACCACTCCGACCCCGCTTCAGACTGACCTCTCCCCCACCGATCACCTGACTCCAACCCCTAATGCCCCCCCCCTACGACCACCAAGCCCCAACCCTCCTGCCCCCTCCCCCACAATCCTACCCACTCATCTTACAAACTTACCTTCTCCCTGGCTTCTAAAAGTGGCTGGATCTTTAAACTTACTTGCTTTATGTCAGCTATTGTAATAAGATGGGGGCATGTCTTCCTTACCTCTGACTCTGAAACACTTGACTGAAGGCCTCAGGAGTGTACTGCCCATCACAGTTCTCGCCTGGCCTGAGTCAAAAGGTCGGCTGGATTTTGAGGTAGGAAACTAGAAGCAGAGTGACAATCCGACTCAAATTGCCACTCTGTGGAAGTTCAGGCCCATATTTTTCTTACGGGGCTTGACAGGGTAAATGCTGAGAAAATGTTTCCCTAGGTTGGGGAATCTAGAGCACAGGATAGCAATCTTAGAATGAGGATCAGGTGTTTAGGATTTAGGTGTGCAGAAATGTCTACACTCAAATTGTTGTGGCTCTTTGAAATTCTCTACCAAAGAGAGCTGTGGATGCTCAATCATTGAGTATATTCATGACAGAAGTTAGTGGACTTTCAGGTCCGAAATGAATTAAGGATCATGGGGAGAATTCAAGAAGGCGGTAGCTGAGGTGGTGATTAAGGTAGGAGATCAGCCATAACATTATTGAATGGTGGAGCAGGCTGAGAGGACCAAATGGCCTACTCCAGCACATTTCTCCTATGTTATGTTCAATCTAAAGGCTCTTGTTCCAGTTTCTAATTACATAAAACAAGAGTTTATGACAACATCATAATGTGCAGCACTATCCTCAGCAATATGAAAACCTGATGTTACCAATCAACGAAACCGTGAAAATAAAATTACATTTATTAAAGGAACCAGTCACCCAACCTAAGTTTGAAAAATTAGTAAACTATCACCTCACGATGGAGATGGGTTATCCAGCATTGGTTTTGTGAGAAACCTAGATAAGAGGTCATGACCATGGTCCATAGTACATCATTGGAGAAAAGAGAGAAAGAAAATGAAGTAAATCAAGTAGGAATTATGTGATGCCATGCTTGAATTTTAAAGGTTTGTAGTTGAGAGAAGAGATTGGGGCGTGCCAAGTTTTTCCAGTTATAAGGTGCTAGAAAAGAATGATTTAGAGTCGAGGATGATATGATGGCCTAGAGCTTCTGAGGAGTGGCAACCCCTGTCGGATTACCTCTCTGCACCTATTTATTTACACTGGAATGGAGCTGCACATTTATTGCCCGATCTTCTGGCCCAGGCCTGGTGAGAAATGTGCAGTGCAGCAGCTCCAGAATCCTTTCTATGCTGGGTAGCAGTAGTGTCAGAGGAAGTGAAGCCACACCCACTTTTTTTACAGCATTTGCTGCCGGGCACTTTGAACAGGAGAGAAAGCTTGTAAAATGGATCGGGGGGCTTTTGGTGGTGGTGGTTGGGGGGGGGGGGGGAGGCGGGGTGGTATGTGGGGGTCAGGAGGGGAGTAAAGAGTAAATGTAGCGAAAAAAAATGATCATGTACAAAGTTGACAGGTTCATAAGCTCAGGTAAGATTTTTAAAATATATAAATATATAACCACTTTAGCGATTAAAGGCCCTTTTCAGCATATTACTATGTCAATGCAGGCCTGAAGATCCCAGGTTCAAATCCTGGTCTGTGGTGTCGGTTGATCTAAACCAGAACAGCAGCTAGTGCTAAACCATTTTCCTCAGCATCATTAGGGGTACAAGGAAGAAAGGAAGATAGGACAAGGGCTGGCTAAGAGCATAACAGCACCATTGTGCAGACCCATTTGGGTTTTGAAATGCAATCATTACTACATGTCCTACCTGGCTTGCCATAGTCATGTGACCTCTGCCATGCAGGAATGTCTGGGAGCAGCCATGATACTTTAAGTTCAATTAAGTCATTACATTAGAAAGACTGTAGCCTTTGGGCTCGTAACATGGTGTCAGAAGTGGAGCTGAGATAGAGTTTTGAAAAGTTGGAGGAGAAACCATAGCTACTGAAAGATGAACACTGAAATGTTCCAACCCGCTTAAAAAAAAAGAGGTTAAGCTAACACAAACCAAAGGCTGCAAGCAAAATACTAGCTGAGAGAAAAATAGCCGTAAATTTTCTACTCCCAGCTCCTGATGAAATGAAAGGTGATATGCGATAGAATTAGCAATTTTTCCACTTAAAATGGCAAAACTGTGAGATTGCACCAGTTTTAGTTAACAACTTGGAGCCAAAACGAGTAGCAACACTTTTAACACTGCTGTGGCGAGACTGCTACAAATTGTATTCCACCCTAGATCTCTCCTAAAAGCAGATAAAAGCAGGTGACGGAGATTTTGAAAGCAAGACTTTGAACCCCAAGTGAACATGACTTATGAGCAGTATGTGTTCAACATTAGGGTTCAAGGTGATAAAGAGTTCACTGATCAGCATCTGACTGTAGTAACACAGCTAGCAGAATCATGTGAATTCGGGCAACTAAAAGTGATCTCATGAAAGATAGTGTAAGGGTTAAACAGGGACCTTTATTAGTAAAATCAACTGTAAGAGTTAAACAGGGACTTCTATTAGTAAAAAACAAAGGTCAGCAGAATTTTCCAGGTGTACCTTGTACACCACAGGGCTGATATTAGCAGAACTCTCCAGAAAGACCTTGGCGATCACAAGCAATTAACTAGATAGGGGAGACAAGGTGGGGGGGGGGGGGGGGGGGGGTGGCGGTGGGGATTGGGTGCAGGGGGATGAGGATAAACAGATGAGGTACAGACGAGTGCCAGACTAGAATGAGATAAAGAGGCCCTGCTTGGCTAAGAAAAAGATATGTACCTGGGACTGGGGACATCTGCTTATTATTTGATTACGTACTGACAAGATTGGAATTTGAATAACGCAATGTATACGTGACTAACTGTATATAAAAAGATGGTTTTCCTGTAATGCTAGAGTTCTGTTTTAGCTAGTCTAAGGCAGACCCTCCCTGTATCTGAGTCTCCTGTGGCTGATTCTGAGAAGGCACCACAACAAGCTGGTGTAGAAGGCGGGATACTCGTCTTGAACCATCAGAGCGGCACTGCAAAACGGGCGAGTATAGTTTATTTACCAACCACAGTTAGTGCAGTAAGCTGACCCGAGGGTGGTCTGGTCGATTATCAAAAAACCTAAAGGAGAACTCAGTACAGGAAGCGCTGAGAGAAGGGATGTCACTGGCGAAGGGCCAAGTCTGCGCTGGTGGTATCCACAGAGCGGCTGTAATAGAAGACCGCGCTGGTGACATCCACACGGAGTACGAAGAAATAAAAAATAAAAATCAGGGAAGGAGGCAGAGAAAGGGAGCACCATAGATCTTGATTGATCGTCAGGGGGCTCTATCACGAGGCTATAGCGGAACGACAGTCGAAAATTATCAAGAAAATGCGTAAGGATAGGTGGGACCTGAAAGGTCGCCCACCGAATGTTTGGTAAATTATTTAAAAATGAATTGATCTAAGTTATAAGAGCTGTTTGTGCTGGAGAGGGAGAGAGAGAGGGAGAGAGAGAGGGAGGGAGAGAGGGAGAGAGAGAGGGAGAGAGAGAGGGAGAGAGAGAGGGAGAGAGAGAGGGAGAGAGAGAGGGAGAGAGAGAGAGAGGGAGAGAGAGAGGGAGAGAGAGAGGGAGGAAGAGAGGGAGGGAGAGAGAGAGAGAGAGAGAGAGAGAGATATCCCTAGTCGGGGAGGGGGGTTAATGAGCAGTGACAAGCAGGAACAGAGGAAATGTGAGCTTCAGTCAGTTTGATTGTCCCTGTAGGTGGAGCCTCCAAGGTTCCTTTATTCACCCCAGTGCTACTTGAAGTTTTGTTTACAGTATGAAAGTTTTAAGTCATTAAGTTCAATGTTATAAGAATGTAAATACATACCTTTATATATGTGTGTGCTTGCGTGCAATAAATAGTTTGTGTGCAAGGAAGCATTTGTATGTGAGTTTTAGTGTGTTTTCTTCCCTAAATCGTCATTTGTGTGTGGAGTTCAGTACTTTAGAGTCAAAAGCCTCATATTAGATTAAAGGAAAATTATACTCAAACATTCCAATGTTTTGAGTATAAGGTTTGAGTTGAGATTTCCGGAAAAGTCACAATTCCAATGTATTGTAAAGATAAAAAAAAGGTTTTCCTTTGTTTGAGAGAACAAGCCTTTGTAAAAAGCTACCTAAAATTTAAAAGGATTCTAGGAAAACCAAAAGGCATAAACACACGGTCTAGGTGGTTTCTATGGATAAAAAGGGATTTCTTTGGAAGAGATGAATTAAATAGGAAAGGAAACCTGCATTCCAACAGCACTGTTATTTGAATTTGGGACAATCTTGAGAAAAGTGGTGTAATTTAGCAGATTACTTTTGAATAACTAGGATGTTATCCAAGATAAAGAATATGTGTTGATAAACATGTGGGACTTTAAATTTGGATACAAATTTATACACATGAGAAAGAAGTTGTTTTAATTTCGATAGCATAAATTAAATTTCTTACAAAGCTTAAAAATCTGAGGTTTGATTCCCGATAAAGTCCTCAAAAGGGAATTTTTATTTAAAGGGTTTGACAACAATTGACAGTAATTCAACTGCTGCAAACTATTTGTATGTGTAAGTTTGTTCCCAAAATATAAAGTTAAGCTCAAGACCTTGACAAAGTTTGGCAGAAATCCACTTTTTGGTAGAGTTAATCTATCTGGGATAATTCTAAAATGAAAAAAAGGTCAGACACAATCTAGTGGGTTACTTTTGAGAAAATAAAATGTTGTTTGAGGAGAAGATAAGGAAGCAAAACATGTTAATGCCTGGAATCAAAAAGAAATGTTTAATTTCTGTTTTTTAAAAGTTATGAGACTACCTTTTTGGATTGTAAAGTTTCTCCAGACAACATGACTGAGATAAGATGGTAGCTTGCACGTGTAAAATGATATGAGGGAATGATTAAGGGTAGGAGATAGAGTAGGGAAAGAGGATACAATGTACAAATTGTTTTGAGAGAATTGAATTTGATAATCTGGCCATGAGACATTGGAACTGCACAGGGGGCGATAGAGACAGAGATTCCTATTGACATGGAATGGTTAATATGGCCTAAGGAGTGAGGGAGCATTTTAAATGATCAAGGCAATAGAGAAACTGACCTCAAGAGAATCTTAGGATGATCATGGTCAGAGGGAGTAAAAAAACTTAAGGGTAAAAGTATAATGAATCTGTAGTTGAGGCAATTGAAGGGTAAAGAGAAATAATACTTAACAACAATTTACCACAAGATGGATACAAGTAAAGGGAAAGCTGGAAAAAGGCAAAATAGATGTATTACTGACTATATTAACGTGCCTGCGAGCTACAAAAAGTAAGACCATAGGGTTAACACCATGATCACATGCAGAATTAAATGGCTCCCAGAGAGAACCGCCACTGGAAGTGAAGATACTGAGCCGTTGAAAGATAGGATAAGAAGGTGCATTGTAGAGTTGTGTAGAGAACTTAAGGAATTGAGGTCCAAGGTGACACAGCAGCCAGTTTTAAAGCCAGCACAAGAAAAGCTCAGCTAGGGAAGCGAAAGTTCAATATTTGGGCTATATGATATCGCAGGGTAAACGGGAACTTCCCAACAACCGGAAGGAGGATATAGAGAGGATGCCGAGGCCCGTGGATGTACGAAGGGTGAGACAGGTTATGGGGCTGTTTAACTATTGTAGGACCTTTGTGAAGGACTTTGCTAAAATCTCCGCACCCATTCAAGAACTGGCAAAAGGTGGGTAGGCGTTGCAGGATCAGATAAAATGGGGAGAACAGGAATTAGCATACACGGCACTGAAACAGGCGCTCACCCGGGCACCAGCACTGGATTAACCTTGTATGGGAAAACCGTTTCACTTGTATACCCACAATGAGGAGGATCTTATAGCGCGGTACTGGCTCAGGAACACAGAAATCGGATGAGGACGGTAGGGTACTTTTCAACAAGGCAATCCCCTGTGGCAAGTGGGATGCCCTGATGTGTAGCAGCAATGGACTGCATGTCATGGGCAGTGAAGGCCTGCGAGCCCATAGTAATGACAGGGGAGTTGGTAGTGCACATGAAACACACTATAGTGGATTTGCTCAACACTGGGAAGCTGAGAACTGTGTCAGATAGCAGGCAGGCAGCATAGGAAGCCATGCTATTACCAAAGGGCAAATCATTTGTAATAATCTACGACTCTAGGGTCAATCCAGCAGAGGGATTACTGCTAGAAGGGAAGGAACATGTCATTGAACGAGAACATAATTGTCTACGGGAGATTGATGAGGAAAGCCCGGGACTGTGAGGGAAAATGTTTTAGAATGTGTAGACGTGGCCCTGTTCATAGATGGGTCCTTCAGATACGTGGATGGGATCCCTAGCATTGGATGGGCTGTTGTTGATGGAGAAAGACGGGCCTTGTGCAGGAGTAAACTAACAGGGGAATTTTCAGCTCCAGTAGCGGAGTTGGTGGCATTAAAAGGGGCTTTGCATATGGCAGACGGGAAAAGAGTTAATATTCATACTGATAGTAGGTATGCTTTTCGGGTAGTGCACGATTATATGGTTGCTTGGAGCTGCAGGGAATACGTTACATCAGGAGGAGGGAACTTGCAACATGAAGCAATAGCTAAGGAACTAGTGGAGGCTGCAAAGCTACCACTAGAGGGCAGCAGTAATAAAGGTCAAGGCTCACCAGAAGGTGGCAGACCCCGTTGAATTGGGCAACCAACAGGTGGATGCAGCAGCTAAGGGGGCTGTGGCAACCGGTCTGGGCTACCAGGTGGCTGGAGCAACAATTGGGCATGAGGAAGTGAATATGTCCGATTTACACAGAGATATTGAGGGAGAGGAGAGAATTAAGTGGGAAAGACAGGGAGCAGACAAAGACACAGATGGAATTTGGCAGAAGGAAGGAACGGTAGTAGCGCCCAGCTGTATACCACAGAACCTCATAAAAATATACCATGGAATCACCCACCATGGGAGAGAAGCTATGTTAGGAAGAATGGACAGGTGCTGGTGGTAGCGGGGAATGGGAAGACATTGGCCAGAATTTTCCTGTTGGCGATTTGGGGGTGGGGCCCGCTCACCAACCGGAAAATGACACGGAATGACATCAGGAGGAACCCCTGATGTGCAATGGTACTGGGGCACAGAACAAGAAGCAGCATTCACTAAAATCAAGCAAATATTGACGACTCGCCAATGCTGAAGTACTACGATATCAATGATAAAGTCACCTTGCAGTGTGACACCAGTGAGACAGGTCTTGGAGCAACCCTAATGCAACAAGGACAACGAGTCACATTTGCATCCAGGGGGTTAACACATACTGAATGATTCTATGCTCAGATCGAGAAAGAGTGCCTGGCTATTGTTTTTGCTTGTGAGCATTTGTATTAACACCTGCTTGGGAGAGAAAACGTAACAGTGTAGAGCGACCACAAGCCACTTCAAAGCATTTTTCTCAAACTGCTACTATCTGCCCCAAAGCATCTGCAAAGAATGTTACTTCATTTACACACATGCTATAGGGACATGGTGTGCAAGCAAAGGAAACAGATGTACATTGCTGACATGCTGCTGAGAGCAGAACTCCCCATGGAGAAAGTTATGAATGCTACGACAGAATGTGAAATCTTCCAGATTTAATGTGAAGTAACAGCTCGACATGCTCTGCAGGTCATCAGCCCAGCAGAGACATTGGGCAGAATCATCCCAGATTTGCACTAAGTGTAGTAGCAGGTGGGAAAAAGAATGTTTTACCCACCGGTTGCAATGGCTTTTCACACCATACCGTCCCAATCCTGCATCATTAATCATGCCTTCCTGGGAACACATTGCTTCGATGGTGGGTGGGCTCCCATTCACCCACCACACTACCACCTTGCTGATTCTTCACGCCGGGCGCCATATTTAAAGTACAGCTGTACGCACACCTCTCAATGCTTCCAGCCCAGGACTGCTACACAGAACACATGGCCTGAAAGGCAAGAAGACTGCAACCCTCTAATTCAGTGGCACATCACTGGAACACATTTCGGACATCGCGGAGGTGTGCCATGATGACCTCTACCCTCTCTATGGCCACAGGAGGGGGCAGCAACATTATCAATCTGGCTTGGGAGGTGTTGGCTGAGATGGTCAGTGCTAACTCCCTGCAAAAGAGGACAGCCACCCAGTGCTGAAAGAGGATGAATGATCTTCTTCATTCTACCAGGGTAAGTCACTCTTCTCATCACTCTCAACTCACAAACCTATCACACCTCCACAGGGATCTCACTCACTGCCAATTCAAGAGACATCACCATTCATTCTCTCACACACACCTTCATTGTCCTCATCCCGTCTACGGCACCACTCACTGCCCACACATGCCAGGCAT
This sequence comes from Carcharodon carcharias, assembly GCF_017639515.1. Lineage (NCBI taxonomy): Eukaryota > Metazoa > Chordata > Chondrichthyes > Lamniformes > Lamnidae > Carcharodon > Carcharodon carcharias. The sequence continues at coordinate 64,117,972 of NC_054469.1, forward strand.
ATTTATCATCTGCCTGGAAAAACTCAGCAGGTCTGGCAGCATCAGCGGAGAAGAACAGAGTTGACGTTTCGAGTCCTCATGACCCTTCAGCGGAGCAGTTCTGTTGAAGGGTCATGAGGACTCGAAACGTCAACTCTTTTCTTCTCCGCCGATGCTGCCAGACCTGCTGAGTTTTTCCAGGTAATTCTGTTTTTGTTTTGGATTTCCAGCATCCGCAGTTTTTTTTTGTTTTTATATTTATCATCTGGCCTGGCTGGCTTACTATTTGCACTCTCTTTATCTGTGTTCATGCAGGACAAACTAGCACACAAGAGGGAAAGGTCGCAGACTGGTGGAGGAATGCCCAACATCAAAGTTCTAACAGACTTTGAAAATAGAGTCATCCAGCTGGCCAGCAAAAATCTGGACCGGTCCTGTGCTGACGGTGAGGTCGACGGTGCTTTATCAGTTGAGGATCCAGCAGTGCAACATCCATCAGACAACCATGCTGTGAGTGATGTGTCCTATTTCACAGGCCACTGCCATGCGAAAATTATCTCTCCTTGCTTCCACAGGCACATCTGGGAAACAGCTGACGGAGTCCATGACCCAGGCCCTTGACTCAAGCCCCAAAGGCACCCTGGAAGAGGAATCTGGTGAAACCCCAATTGAAGACTTGTCACAGCGCTCACCCCCACCCTCCACCAGTGCAGAGACACACACCTGAGTGGGACCTAGTTCTAGATTAGTCTTGGGGTCACAATCTGGTGAGCACATTGCACTGTCTGATCCACAGCAGGCAGAGGCAAGGACTTCCCAAGTTTCTGGTACTCAGACGACTGCTGGGGGCCAGAAATCTGCTGAGTCTGAGTCAGATGACGAGTCTCTGGACCCGGTCATACTTCAGTTGCTGGACCTGCAAAGGCAAGCTCAGGAACATCAGGAAGGGATGTCCACTGCACTCCTCAGGTTGCAAGGCATAATGGAGGAGTCCTTCTGCCTTCAGTCTGAGATGATAGCACTGGTGTACGAAAGCACTGAGGTCAACACTGGTAGGATGGGAGCTGCAGTGGAGACCTTGGTCCAGGACATCGGTCCTGTACTGCTGCGTGGGCTGAACTCCATCGCTGATGCCACAGTTGGCCCTCAACAGTGTCGATGTGAGAGGGGTGTGGAACAGCTCAATCTCACCCCAGATTCCCCTTCTCCTCAAAGAGTCAGCCAGGGCTGTCGGGCACCCATAGGGAGGAGGAGGGTTAGTAGGTGCACACCTTGGGGCCATCCACCCAGGTGACTTAGTGAATGTCCGGACCATCCAAATCCCCTCTTCCTGTGACCCGAGCAAATCCAACTCCATAGGCCGAGAAGGGTGCACTGCCACACAGTAGGACCCGAAAGCAGGCCAGGGCCCTCCAGGCCTTGGCCTTCCAGAGGATGCCCACCAAGGTCATCACAGACAGGGCGTAGCAGTCAGCAGGCTGCTTCCACCTCCGCTGTGGATGTCAAGGAGCACCGAGACATAGTGGCAGAGTTCAGAAGGCTAAGAAGATGTAACTCTTTCGAGTACAAACCCATTTCCATCTGTTTCAGATGAAATTACGTTGTTTCATAGTTTGCCATTGTGAGATTTGAACTCTTGATCTGGGGGTTACAAACCCAGTACCATAACCACTTGGCTATTGAGGCCAAGCGCTAAGAAGATGTAGTTGCATAGCCTGGGCATGGGTGTTAATCGCTTGTGTATACTGTTCACTATTGTCAATAAACTCCCAAGAATGTATCCTTGCCAATGGCTCCTTGTTCTGATGCACAAAGTTTATGTCACTCAGATGTGACACTCGTCCCTGCACATGATAAAGGCAGGTGTCTCAGTCCAAGGCCTCTTTCCTGTGCTTTGTGCAACCTTCCCAGCACACTGATGTGCCTTCACTCAAACTGGTGACATCAGTCGTGCTTGCATCTCAATGGGGGTTATCATTGCTGCTGGAATATCCTGAACTCACGGCACAGAGTTCCATCATTCTCTCTGTGTGCTCCCAGCACTTTGAGGTGGGGCTGGCCCCTCATCTCATCAGTGTCTGTGTCTGGTGACAGTACAGTCCTGAAAGGTTCAGCTCACAAAGGATGCCATAGGATCAGGAGAAGTTAAGGTTTCCCCGCTGCATCTGCATTGAATGACCCTGATCTCAGAGCATAAGTGAGATGCCATCAACCAGGCAGCAGTCAGACATTCACACAAGCTATGTGAGGAGCTATTGAGTGCCCTCACAGCATGTCTTCATCATCCTCCTGGAATGTAGGGACTGTGGGCATCCGCTGCGTCTCCATGACAGGAGACTTTTCACAGAGGGTGTGTGCACTGCCATCAGCCAGTTAGAGTCAAATGTTCACAGATGCAATGTGAGGGTTGATGGTGTCTCCTCAACTGCATGTCATCATCATCCTCCAGGAATCTAGCAGCTATGAGGTCCTCCCGAGTGCGCCTGCCTTATCGGCCGATATGATGACCTCGTCACCTTCATCCTTGCCTTCGAAGACCTCCTCACCCCATCACCTGATGTCCTCCTCATCAGAGGAGACCTCCAGCTCCTGCATCTCCTCCTCAGCCAGCTCCTCTTCCCGTTGCAGTGCCAGGTTGTAAAGGGCGCAGCAGGCGATGACGATACGTGACACCCTCTGTGGACTGTATTGCAGGGCTCCACCAGATCGGTTCAGGCACCAGAACCTCATTTTCAGCATCCCGATGGTTTGCTCCACCAAGTTGCGACTTGCAGCATGAGCCTCATTATCTCTTAACTCTGCTGCAGCCTGAGGCTGCCGCACGGTTGTCATCAGCCATGTCCTCTGCAGGTAACCCTTACCCCTTAGAAGCCATCCCTGCAGCCTCATTGGACCCTGGAAGCTATCAGGGATCTGAGACCTACTGGGAATGTAGGAGTCGTGGACACTTCCTGGGAACTGTGTGCAGACCGGCAGGATGTTTTTTGGTATACAGTTAGGTCACCAGCCTCCATGGTGATGTACTCCTGCGGAGTGAGAGAGAGAGAGAGATGCATGAGTTAGCTTGGGTCTTCTAAGAACCTCTCTTGGTTAAGTCTGAAGGCCCCTTAACACAGCTCAGAGAGTGCTAGCAACCACTGGATGACCAGAGTTTAGTGCGCTTCTTGGCTGCCCGAAACCACACCCACCTCCCTCCCAGTCCACCAGACTGATTGGCAGCAGCTTCACCCGCTGGACTGCATGCTGTGCCCACAACTCAGACACAGGCATTCTCCTAACTCCCTTTGTAAGGCTGCACTGTTAGCTTGAACTATGGGGGAGACTGGTCCAAACCAGGATGATGACATTGCAAGGGGCTGTGAGCACTTTCACCAGTGACTGCTCCACGGCCAGATTTAGCAAGGAGATTGTACAATGTGCCCAGTTGTCCAACTGTTCTGCAGTCCACTAAAATGCTCATTAGTTTGCAGTCTGCACCCGAGGGGTGAAAAGCTCTGGAACATTTGGTGGCCCTTTCATGTCTCTGCGTTGCTTGAGTGGGTAGATAAGCTAGAGGCCTGACTCCAATGTGGTTGTGCCTGAACTGTCTCAGCTGCAGAGAATGGTCACTTTATACAAGGTTTTCCTAATGCATGATCGTTTCCCTCCCCACCCACCCCAGTATGTGCTTGTGCTCTACCATCAACTGGAGTGCTGCCCTTGACCCCCATCTCCCCCTATCCCACCTCAACTGGAGTACTGCCCTTGCCCTGGCACTGCACTTTCAGCCAGCCAAGAAAAAGCGACTTGCCTTTGCCCTCGCCTGAGTGCGTGGCACCTCAACCTTGAGGACCAACAGGTGACCCTCGCGAGTGCTGCGCAACATTACTGTGCACTCACCTCCAAGTTCCCCTGAAGTGCAGCTCGCCAGGTGCACACCTCATGTGTGAAACACATCGGCACGATCTCAGATGATGCAGCGTGGGGGGATGATTCCGGCGAACTGGGCTTAGAATGATATGCAGATGTATTACAATGAAGTTCCCAATGTCCAGTGGTGGGAGCTGTGGCCCGCCATTAGTGGGCTGAGCAGACAATTGCAAACTGGTTTCATGATAGCATGAAATCAATTTTTGGCCTTCTCACCATATTGTCTGCTCACGCCCGCCATGATGTCCGCAGCCAATGGGAGCAGACGATTCAGCCTATTGAACCTGACAGACACTGAATCAGACAAGAGCCTTGCTCAGAACAAGCGAACTACCCAACAAGATGCAACCTTCCAAGTGCTACAAGAAGTAGCAAGGAAAGGACGGCCCGAGAACATCAAGGACACACCTGTGGCCACAACAGCATATTGGGAATATCGAGATGAACTGACAGTCCAAAATGGCATCTTGTTCAAAGAAAATGGAGTCATCATCCCTAAGGAGATGAGAGGAGAGATGCTGAAGCGCATCCATGCAAGCCATCAAGGAATTGAATGGAGCCTGAGAAAGGCAAGAGAAGTGCTTTACTAGTCAAACATGAGCAATGAGATTAAAAACCACATCAGCCAGTGCGGTGTTTTTAATGAATACCAAGCTAAACAAACTAGAGAGCCATTGATGATGCATGACATCGCAGTCAGACCTTAATGCTGGGAGTAGACCTCTTCACTATAGCATGAACTAATTATCTTGTCACTGTAGACTACTCTTGTGACTACTGGGAGTTAGACCAGTGACTTCAATGATGACAGCACACGTCAGTCATTATGGCATTCCAGACATTGTGATGAGTGACAATGGCCCTCCGTTCATGAATGAAGAATTCAGCCATTTCACAAAGGATTGGGAGATTCAACACTATACATCATGTCCGGACTTTCCCTAGTTGAATGGAAAGGCTGAGGCAGCAGTGAAAAATCGACAAAGGAATCATGAAGCAATCAACCATCCTTGAGAGGAGAAACGCACCAGCTGAAGGCATGGACAGTAGTCCAATCCAAAGACTAATGTCACATCACCCCAAAACTACTCCTCCAGTAGCAAAAAAGCTACTGAAGCCAGACCTTGAAAAAATCAAGGTGAAATGGCAGAGAGCCAGATTTTATTTTGATATGACTGCTAAACCATTGGCAGAGTTGAGCATTGGAGAGCCAGTCAGGATACAAACTTCAATGCTCTCAACAGGAGTCAACCCACATGTTAACCTGGAGCATGTGGAGAGCAGCTGTCACCTTGATCATATGCAGTAGAAATGGATGACCTAACATAATGGCACAATCGCTGACATATATGAACAACTAGAGAAGCTGTTCCTTCACTGCAGATGAACAATCAGGAAATGGGACTCACCAGCTGCACTGGGTGCAGAATGACCATCACTCCCAGAGGTCCACCGGTGCCCAACAACGGAAATGGAACAACAACAGTTACCACAGCAACAAATGTCACAGGAACAACACTCCCCAGACAAGGAACAGCATCCAGATGAACAGCCAATGACAATGAGCACCCATGCAATTAATAGACCTGCATGATTCAATGACTATGTATGCAATACATTTACAGAGATTAATGAAAATAATGAATAGTTTGCTATAGTCAGTAACTTGGGTAACTCACGTTACATATGAAAGTATGTGGAAAAGGAGATGTTTGGGTTTTGAAATGCAATCATTATTACATGTCCTACCTGACTTGCCATATTCATGTGACCTCTGCCATGAGGGAATGTCTGGGGACAGCCATGATACATTCACTTCAATAAAGACATTACACTTGAAAGATTAGTCATTGGGCTCATAACATGGCCTACATATAAAGAGTGCCAGCTCAGAAAAGATGCTGAAGGACTGCCAGCACATATGGCACCAGACCTCATTAAGAACCAACACCTTCAGGTGAGGAAATGAGGACAATGGGGAAACAAAACTAAATAAGGGTTGACTTAATTTTTCAAAAAGAGTTTCAAAAGCTAACTGAAAATTAAACTGAGTTTTTGAAATTACAGTGTATATACTTGAAAAAGCAAAATGCAAGTCAAAACTGCAGTAATTTAGGAAGTAATGTTGAATGCACACTTACCTTTGCTGCTCTCAGTGCTTCTTCACATGTGCTTGCCTTCTTTAACATGGCGGCCAAACTCCTCAAGAAACACCCACCTCTGGTCATGATTGGCCAGCTTACCTTGAGCTACTTCCATTGGAACCCTGGTGCAGCCATGGACTGCAGAAGGATCAGAAGCTCCTGTGGGCTGGATGCAGCTCATAGGTGGGCCTAGTTTGCTCAACCCTGATCTACAAATTATGCCATGTAAGGGAGCAGTTAATTTATAAAATTTGCATACTATAGCTACAAAGAATTCTCTAACATTTCCCCATTTTTTTTATTTCACAGGTATTGCAATTCAGAACAACAGAATCAACCTTTTAACCCCTTAACCCTCAAGTTCTGAAATGATTCAAAATGATATCCTTATTGGTGATAGCAGTTATGTTTCATTTAGCATAAGCAAGTCTTGACATATGCTAACTCCTGAGCAGTAGTATCAAAGTATAACAGCATTACCATTACCTGGATAAAAGCACAATTGCTACGTAACTATTCCCTGGTACTGCCTCCAGGTATGGTAACATCAGTCAATGTGACCTGTAATACCGCTACAATCTCTGTGCTTAGGGATCCCTTCTTATACTTTCTTTAAACAGTAAAGCCCATGTAAACCAATTTAACCTGATCATTACATTGATATTATTTGAACAGCATATTTACAAAGCATATCATATACCCATTTGCCCACTAAGCCAGGTCAGTGTCTCAAGATCGCTGACTTTCCACGTTTGGACTCCTATCAGCTCATAAGAATTCTTATGTCAGGCTTAACTAAAGCAAGGAAAGCATGGTGACCTTGGCATCGTGACCAAGGCATCTTGTCCAGGATCCAAGGAACTATTGTTTTTTGCCTTCTGTCTGGACACTGGAATTCTGCTAAGGTGTTTATCCTTTAGTTCACATGTCGTCTGGCTTCATGCTCTACTAGATTTCTGCTGAAGTTTACTTTTTAACTATTTGGCCACTGAAGGCCCAAATCACATTTTCGCATCAAATTACCTCTTGGCTAATTTTGCCCAGGGTATTTTACAAGCAGGATGAAAAAGCAAATAGTTCAGTATAAGGTTCAGTACAACAATGAAATTAAAGTGTACTGTCAATCAGTCAGAGTACTTTAGCTCTCATTAAATAACCAGAAACCCACTGTCGGGATTTCCCAGGATTCTTATACTGGTGAATGCTGAAAGCAAGTTCTTGATATTGACAGTGTGAGGGAGCTGAAATAATTGGTAAACATAAGCCAGTAACATTGAGGGTATGTCAGGGTCAACTGGATATAGTAAATGAGCTCCCTTGCACTGTTGGTCTCAGTAAATTTTCTAAGCCAATACTTCCAACAGGATCAGCATATGGCTTAAACAAAAATATTCAGACAACAGCCTGATATGATTAGGATAAAACAAGAATTATTCATCACAACTTAATATTTTAAAAGAGACCATGAATTTTGGGCATTCCCTATAAGGCAGCAATTATTATAGATCATCCTCCCTATGCCACTGAGGAAGTTATTTTCTAAATAAATCACTTGTTAGATCTCAGCTAAAATACTGTGTCCAATTCTTGGCGTCACACTTTAGGAAGGGCATTGCTGTTTGCTTTTTATTGGTGTCTGGGGTCACGTTGAAAAAGAGTTTGGGAATAATACCTGATCAAACGTTTCATGTCTCCGACCAGAGATGACAGCCATATGAATCAGAGCTTCAAGCTGCAGATCACGATGAAGAAAAAAGCTACATTGTGGACTTTATTATAAAGCTGTTTGCTCGGATGGAACAGGTCACCTTGGGCCAACTGTCTTTCCCACCTGCTCAGTTAAGTGGGTTAAAATCCCAAATAGTCAGCTCCCCCTGGGTGAGTAGGGAACCTGGGTGAGTTTAATTGCCTAGCCATCTGGTTCCTGCCTCCCCACACATTTTCAGAATTAGGCATCTCCGCAACAATCCGCTATTTTTCTTTCAAATGTTGCAAAAATACAAATGTGTTTTCCAAGTAGTAAAAGAGTAATTTATCCCATGTGTTAACACTTTGGATTACACAATTATAGCAGCACATATAAACATATATTAAGCATTTCCTTGTTTTCTACAGTAACTACTGAAGGGAAAAAATATAAACGAAAACTGATCTGCTGAGCTGTCACAGTACAAAAGAGGTATCAGGTCCTTTGCATTTCCTATATTCTAAACTAATAAACATTAGACATTACAGAAAATCAACATAAAATTCCCATTTTCCACTCCTGGCTGCAACTTCCTGCCTGCATTGTTAGCTTGAAGCCCAGGAAGAATAGGTGCGGAAGACTTGATTTGCGATAATGCTTCTAAACAAAAAAAAATTGCTGACAGCTTCTAAAAGGGTTTCACAAAGTCATTCCACTGTAAATTCTGCAAGAATGGATCACAGTTGAAGCAGATTAAAAACCCCACAAATATGAAGCAGTGGCGACTTTTATTTATGCATCTGGCAGTATTCTGCACCTGCTCCTTCTCATGTGGTAAGAGGGTGAGTAATGCTGCAAGTATTATTATTAACCTCTTCTTTCAATGTGTTTTTCACCTGACAAAATTCTGGTCAGATCATTCATATTATAAAATAGGGCCATTGGTTAAATAAGAATTAACCTGAAAGATAATTTTGTCACACACTATAAGTTAATGAATGAGACCTACTGGTCAAATTCTGTCTACATCAACTAAAATATTCAGCTTCAAATCCAATTGAGATTCCATTGAAGTGCACTACATCCCCTTAATGGCTATACATCAACTTTAATTTCAGGACAACTTTTCTTCACATTGATCTCCTCTGTCTATACTTTCCTGTATTTCCTTCACTATGCAACATTCCTTGCCAAGAGGACAAACAGATGGTCTGTTGTTAGTCCTTCACCATCATTACTTTTAAACCAACCTCTAAGTGGTGATGTGAAAGCTGCTCATGGAGATACTCACTCCAATTTCCCCTGCCTCTAAGCTCCAGCCTGGGCCTCTCCATATGGCAGGCTGCTGAGATAGGGCATTCAGCATAGGTGGAAAATGAAAATGAAAACCAATATCCCCATTATTCCATGAAACAGAACTTTGCAATTATGTTATCTCTGGCAATCAAGCTATTTCTGTTGCAAATGGTGCTCCCCAAAAATCATTTGTTGCTAATTCAGTGGCATTTGAGACAGAAAAAATCCACAAGCCATCACAAAGCCTGTAAATCTGCTATTCTCAAAGGAGAGGAGACATTTACGAAGCAAGCATTGTAACCTTTGGTGCTGATTAATTTATAAGGGTAGCTACATAAGTGTAAATATTTGATGAACACAGGAACATTCAGGTGGTTTTGTTTGCTAGTTCTTCAATTGCATATTATTTTTTCTAAAAGTTACTAACAATAACCTAAATTTGTAAGCAACATATAATCTTACTCAGCCTATTTTCAAATTGCTTTTGAAGAGTGGCACTGATCTTTATCATCTGTGGTCATCACAACGGCCAGAGAGATTTCACATATTAGGCAATATATAACCTCCAAACTGGATAATGTACAGTTAACATGCTGGTGCTCATCAATAACAGAGCTGACATCATTTGAGAGGCAAAATAGGTCACCCTAACATCTTATAAGTTGTTACAGTGGGATCACAGAATTATTACATACAACACATAATAGGAGGCTCGCAAAGTATGACCAAATCAACTTGGATTTAGGCTGTGGAGCACTTTACATTAGAAGAACTAATCTCTAACTAGGACTGGCATCTGTTCTTCCTGCTTTAGACTCTATTACAGGACAGGCTTCATTTATAGCTGATTGGAGCTGCACGTACACAGATGTAAAAACGAGGTTAAAAAAAAACCTGACGTTTCATTTCCTAAATGACAATGCATCAAGATGTATCAAATAATAATGAAAGGATTGCAAGGGTATATGTTGCCTGATTGATCTAAACTCCTTTCTGATTTACAGTTTATCCATCTGTTTCTTTATGCGTGTTTTTTTTTCTATAGTGGGTGTATTACCGAAGTGTCCAACTTTCTTCCTCGTTTTGGGATCAGTCCTAGGGGCAGTATTGATCGCTAATTACTGCTTTTCACCAATCCCTCCCTGATTAAAAACTCCTAAAACCTTTTTTCACATATAAGATTAACCCATAGTGTCCTAAAGGAGGACAATTTCCTTTGAGCTTGGCAAGCACAAAACATGTAACAAATACAAATGCACTTAATTAAGCTGCCTTTAATTAAACAATTGAAAAATAAGTTCCAGAAGGCCTAATCAGCTTTTAGGTCAGCACTGACTGCAGCTCTAAAAGAGATTTTGTCATTTTTGAAAAGAATTCTAATACTACATAAATGCAGCTATTGAGGCAGTTCAGAATTTTACTCATATTTGGCTGTACTGCATGACGTAAGTAATAGATGTCTCCATTTATTGCTGTGCATTAATAAACAGCATTATACACAGGGCAAAATTATGCACTCAAACATTTGCTGCATGGTAGTTCCAAGAAATGACTAAAGCAGAAGTTTCTTCCAAATATTTAATGAAATATTTAAAGTAACAGCTTTGAATTAATAGCTCTTGTTTGATTGCATACACAAAAAATCTGAAAGCCAGCAATGTAACAACAATGGAAATGAACACTATTCTTATACTGGAAAATTCACATGCTTTAGCTACTATTTTGATCATAAAGCACTTACCCAGGAGACATTTTTGGCCTTAGGCGTTTTAAGCATGGCAACATGCAGAGTCGGAATGACCAACAACAGCCCCACCAGCATGGAAAGCTCGATGGAGATGTCCAACTGTCCCAGTCACCCAAATCTATACAGTTCCCTGGTTTGGTTAACGGAGGCACAACGGTAGTTAAAATAGATAGCAACGCGTCGAGCCATGTCCACTTTTGCGATTTACGATAAAAAACAGTGGCTTTTCCCAAAGTACCATTTAAAATATATATCCAACAGACTGTTCAATGTGTTAAATCATATTATCTTCACCACAGAAAGGCTGATTCTTCTATCCCACAGTAATTGTCACAAATATGGAGTAGAGATGAGACACATCACGTATCTTTGATTTGTCAGAGGTGGAGCTGGCGTTAAGATGGACACTGAGGTGCCCAATTACGCACAAGCTTTAATGAAGATTTTGAGACGATGACTACGTAAGCATTAGGATATAAATAAATACTGAAAAGGACAGTCACTCGGAAGGACTTGAAGAGCTGTTGCTGGTGTCTTCAGTTTTCTTTGCTACATCCCATAACAAAGCTAAACTTCAGTATTATTCAGTGCCTTGACCACGATGATACAAGCAGTCTGTTCTCAGATCACTTAATAATGTATGGGTAAAGGCAGTTGAATCCAGCTTTATTTTAACCTCACATTAGTCACTAGTAGCTGCACACGTCACATAGTACACCTGGTGTGAACGTGGCCCCATAGCTAGAGTCAAGTAACCTGACAACCAGCAATAATTGTTGAAGGGGAAAGAGAGACAATTCAACTGGAAAATTGATTCCAATCTTTCTCGTCTTTCTTGTCTTTTCCTCTCTCTCTCCTGTTTTCTCTCTGTTCCTTCCTATCCCTCCCTTTCTACCTCACGTCAATCTAGATTACTTAAGTAGATCCAGGCTAAATTTTATAACTATCAGTACTGATTAGTGTGAGTTGATTGAAGGCGGATTATAGACGAGGGCCTCTGCCTTCTCACTTTAACAAGCAGTTTAGTACCATTTGCAAACTTCTTAGTTCCCCTCAGCAAAGACCCTCTGGATTAATTCATTTTCAAAGAAACAATAATTGCTAAGTTACAGTTTGTTTCTGCAGAAAATACTACTTCAGAAAAAAAATTACAAACGCAATATATAAACCATAATTTGTTATTTATGTTCAAAATGACTGTTTAATACATTAAATATTTATCCATATATGCAGGTATGCTGTTGTTAATATTACTTGACTATATTATCCATTTAGATCAGTTCTTCGCCCACAGAACCTACAACATTTCGCACATACTATGGAGAATACATATATTTCAGCTCAGAATGTCTTACTTTTAAGCAACGAGGTTTTATTTGGGATGAAAAGCTAAGAAGCAAATTAAATTGATTGTTTCAGATTGCTAGATCATATATATATAAACCATGAAATATCACCTTGCTCCAGACTGATCGGTGCACCATTTCCTAGCCTTGGAAGATGCTCTCAGTCTGCGGAGAAATGCCTGGAACATACATTCACAACTAGAGAGTGGTTGTTTCCATGACAACGCTCACCAGATTCCAGTGTTGAAGAATAATTTGAAAGCATCGATGATGGAAGGGTAATGAATTTGCATTTTCCAGTCATTGAATATTAGCAATCCACAAGCACTGTTCTCTTAAAATTACTGCAGCCCTCCCACCCCTGGAAATGTAAGACTTCCAACTCCTGGTTTGGCTCAGAGTCTACCCCATCCTAAACACCAGGGATAGGGCCATTTACATAAAGGGGTGGAAACCTGCATCATCTATGCCACTTTATGGTCATGTAATTGCTGGGAATACAGGAGTGCCTGTCACAGAGTGAGAAATGCAGCCTAGCGCAACTGAACATAGAAGGTTTCTTAAAAAAAGACTTCTCTTGTTCTTTTATTGCATTTAAAGAACCTATATCAGTATAGCAATGATGCATAGTTTTATTCACTTGAAAGAAAATACCAAATTCCACTTCACCTCTCACCCCTGTGCTCATTGACTGATATTGGCTTCTGGTCCACCAATTTTAACATTCTCATTCCCATGTTCAAATCATTTCACTCTATCTCTGTCTCCACCTTCAGCTGTACACCCTTCTAAAGTTTGGCCTCTTATGCATCCTCCACTTCCTTCGCGCCACCTTTGGAGGCTATCCCTTCAGCTATCTCTATCCTAATCTCTGAAATTCATTCCCTAAACCCCCCTGTGTCTCCACCTCTGTCTCCTCCTTTAATACTCTCCATAGGACCTACCTCTTTGATCGAGGGTTTCATCACTGGTGCTAATATCTCCATCTTTGCGTCGGTGTGAATTTTTCTCTGATTATTTTCGTCTAAAACGCCTTAGGCTGTTTTACTACAGGAAAGGAACTATATAAATGCAGCCTCAAGCCCCCAGGGGAAAGGGTTGAAGATCCAGCAGAACAACATCTCATCCCAAATACCAACTGCTCCACCTGCACTATGCTTCAGAGTCCAAAAAGCTAATGATGCTAAAAACAACATCCAACTAAAAAATAGTTTATGATCAGGGCCACGAGCTGTTTCAAGACAATTGAATGAATTCAATTCCTCTTCACTACACTTCCAGGACTTTTATCGGTGCTTTTGGTTCATGTTCTGTAATTCAGTTTGTTTAGCTATGAACATTGAGTCCTAATTCTGTTCTGTTGAAGAGTCATATGGACTCGAAACGTTAATTGTGTTCCTCTCCGCAGATGCTGTCAGGCCTGCTGAGTTTTTCCAGGTATTTTTATTTTTGTTTTAGATTTCCAGCATCCGCAGTTTTTTGCTTTTATCTTATTGAATCCTAATGTCCATGCATCTGACATATGAAAAGAATTGTTACAGTGGGAGTGCATCTGCGAAAAAACACCTTGTATTTACATAGCCTTGTATTCACAACCACAGGATGTTCTAAAGTGCTTTGCTGCGAATGAAGAATTTTTGAAGTCACTGTTATAATGTAGGAATATGAACCTCTTACAACTTAAGCTGCAGCTATACCCATATGCCATCAGTTATATTATAAAGGTGGTAAAAAATCAAGGGGTATAATTCAACTTTGCTAAGAATGCCAAACAAGTACTACGAAATTGGCCCACTATCCATCCTGACCAGTTTTCCTTCCCCTTGGTTGCACTGGTATAATGGACAGCCAACCCAGCAACATAAAGTTCAAAGCTAAGGAGCATTTCCTGATAATGCAGGAGTTAAATAATCAAAGCTGGAATCTGAATGACAAAGGCAATAGGCTGGGAACTTAGGGCTGAAGCTTCCGGTCGCCGAGTGGGGACGGGCCCAAAATGCCAATGTGTAAAATGATGCACAATGACATCGGGCAGTGCCCTGACATCATCGCGATATTTCATTTGGCGGGTGTGCGCCGGAATCGGCTGCACACCCGCCAAAATGTTAAGGGCCTATTAAGGCCATTAATGGATTAATTAAGATACTTTAGAATACTGTCTGTCCAACCTTAAGGTTGGTGGGCAGACGAAAAGCCCAAGCAACCTTCGCGTTTTTCTGGAAACCTCATCCACGCGCAGGATGAGGTTTCCTGAAGCTTTAATAAAATAAACAAATATTTTTTCCCAACTCCACAAACATGTCCCTACTCATGTGATACTGTCACATGAAGGAACATGTTTAAATAAATTTTTACTTCATTTATTAAAATGTTTCATAATCTATTCAATCTCTCCGAGGCAGCTCCGTGTCTCAGGGAGATTGCTGCGCTTTTTCGCTCGCATGCGTGAAAGAGCGCAGGCCCTGATTCTCCCTCCTCCCCCTGCCTGCACAGGTAGCTCTGAGCGCTACCAGCTGCGCATTACGCTGGGCGGGCCTTATAAAATGGCTGTGCGCAGCTGATCACCTGCAGCGATCGGCTCCGCGCCTACCCCCATCCACTCCCGCCCAGCATGCCTGCCATAGGAAAAATCCAGGCCTTAATCCTTTGCCACCAGAGTTACTCACGGTTTGAGTTCTGTTGAAGGGTCATGAGGACTCGAAACGTCAATCCTTTTCTTCTCCGCTGATGCTGCCAGACCTGCTGAGTTTTTCCAGGTAATTCTGTTTTTGTTTTGGATTTCCAGCATCCGCAGTTTTTTGTTTTTACCCCTAGGTGGGATTCATTATCCAGAAAACTTTGGTCATGCAAGTTAAAAGTATATCAGGCCAAGCTATGGACATTCCTGCCATAGCCATAAACATCTTTATAACAGCCAGTTGGGTGCTTTGTCCCGTATAGCAGGAGATTCCATGAGATTTCACACCCATACATGACAAGAAGTAGCCACCCAGACCCACAAGATATGAGCATCCCGTTGGATCTCAACCCAGAATTCAGAGCCTGAGCTTGTGTCTCCACTGACCTGAGCTGTCTGGATTGGTGTTTGAACTTTGATATACGAACTCAGCGTGTCAAATCCTACCACTAAGCCAAAGGTATATTCCAGTTCCAATAAGTGTTCATTTGATCTTCTCCACACTCCAACTTACCAGCAGGAGGGCAGCAAAGGGAAATCATACTAGACTAAATATCCTCATACCCTTGGTGACCGTTAGCTAGGCAGTGCAAGATTTAATGTACAACTGTTTATCATGTGAAAAGGTAATGTGTGCACATGTGGAGAGCCAAGTATTGCATGCAAAGCGCTGAATGGTAACCATGGAGTAACCCAATCAGTTCCAATAAGACAGCACGATTAGATTACAGCAAATTCACACTGCCATCTAGCAAAGATGTGGAATGGCTGTCAACATCTGAGGGAGTTCAAAACAAACAGTTAAACCTGTTGAGGTTGATGTACAAATACAGAGTTACACTACTCTCCCTATAACTACCACCTGCTCCCATCCATCAGGAGTCCTGAAAATATTCATCCAGAACTCCAGGAGACCCAGTCTCTGCCATTCCCTTTCTATTTGATATGTATGCTGCCTCTTCAACTTGCCTGTTTGGCACCAGGCAACAAAAGTGACTTGCCTTTATATAGTGCTTTTAATGCAGTAAAATTGCAGCATTTTCAGGCAAAATTTACACTAAGCAAAATAAGGATTCATTAGGACAAGTGGCCAAAAATGTGGTCAAAGAGTCAGGATTTGAGGAGCATCATAAAGAAGGAAAGCTGTGATGCAGAGAAGTTGAAGGAGAGAATTCGAGAGCTTATGGGACAAAGTTAACTTAAGGAAATGGAAATCAGTGATGCACAAGGAGCCAGAATTGGAGCAATGCTTACTGTTCGAAAGGTTGTGGATCAGGAGGAGAATTCAAACTTGGCAATCAGGGAAAAGGCCATGGGCAGATTTGAATACAAGGTTGGAATTTTAAAATTGTGGTTTTGCTGGACTGGGGTGATGGGTGAAAGGGATTTGGTGCAAATCAAGATATGGGGCAGCAGACCTGAATCTGAAGCAAAGCTGAAGTTTACAGAAGTAGAGGATGGGAGATCATTCCCAAACAACTCAACAGTACTCTTCAAAGTAGTAAATTGACTGTAAGGCCATGAAAGGCACTAATGTAAGTTCTTTCCTGATCCATAAAGGTTATTTGGCTCTTCTGTTTTTGCTGGTATCTGTCCAAAAAGCAAGTCATTAATTTGATCACTAACAACAGTTATCTATAAATGACTATCGGTCAGAGGGCAACGCCCCCATGGCTTATGCGTTGTGTGGTACTAAGTCATACAAACTAGATAAATCTAGTGTAACCCATAGCCTGAGTGAGCTTTGCAATTCGGAATAGGGGCTTTGCATTTGTCACAGTAGCCCTGGGCTAGGGAAGAGATAAATTTTGCATCATCAGTGCAGGAAACTTAAAGTAAAGAATAATGATAGATATTTTGAATACTTCTTGTTTAAAGTAAAAGCAGGAATGTCAGAACTAATATTCACTTTGAAACAGTGGACTGAATGGAGCTGACCCATTCCATGCTGGCCCGCCCAACAGCTATAACGCACTGCGGCTGGGCTTAACAAGGGCCAAGTGGGACTTTGGACAATCCGACTGGCCAGCAGCTCCATCAGTCCCAGCAGTACCAAGGCCGCATAAGTGGCCACAGCCGGGACTGCAAGGAGAAGACAGAGAAGCCCCAGGGCTCCCTGAAGCTGGGAAGTCCGGAGTCTTGGCCAGGGAGGGAGGCGCGGGGTCGAAGGGGTTTGGGTTTAAGGCTGGTGGTGGTTAGGAAGAAAGTTGGGGGGGTGGCGTTGATCGCATGGGGCACAACCCTGATCCGCAAAGGCCGATCCTGATGATCGAAGTGCACCCCCGCCCACTTCCTCCGGCCCTTTGAAGAAATCGGGTTGCCCTCTCCCACCTGGCTGCCCATTCCAAACATTTGGCTTGGTAACAAGCCTAAGTGACCCTTGGTTACTGATTTAAATATGGCAGACAGGCTGCTGGTTTTGGCACCTGCCCATCCCCCCAGTATTTGGGGGTGAGCTCAAGGGTGGTTAGGACAACAGCAGGGTGGACGTGCCCCTCTGCCGGAAACATGCCCAGCCGGGACATGTAAAATGCAGCCCAGTGTATATACAGCCACTCTCTTCAATAAGGATACATAACTCACATGTGTTGAAATTTTAACGTAGGCACGGTTGATGACAAGGCTTGATGATGTACCAAAGGTTCGGCTGCGAGGAGCAGAATTTCACACAGTCAACAAAACTTTACATTCTAATGCCAATAGCAAGAAACCAGTTAGCCTTGCATACTAATAATATTTGGAATTTCATATATAAATAGTGCTGTGCGCAGCTTTTTGCATGAAATTGCATTTAATTGTTGCCAATTAAAGGACTCCAAGTCTTTCATTGTGTTTATTTTTGCTAAGATTGCACAGGCAAGATGTGACGCTACATTTGCATCCCAATCCCATCGTTACACACTGCCAGGTTTTATTTAAAGTAAGGTCAGAAAAGTGATCATTTCCACTTAGCTTGCCATTATTTTGTCATTTTATTAGCAAAATGAGTTTATAAGATACTTTTCCAGACCTTTCCTGGAGTGTACAAACTTAGCTTCTATGCAAAGCTGCAGCTGGAGAGCTGTATTCCTGCATAGATTGCAGCACATTAAACCAAGCTTTTCGAAAGACAATACTGCTGGCTGCCTGCCAGCTACATTCCCACATTGAGAGATTAACTCTTAAAGGCATCAAAGCTTTGGTAAATCATGCTTCATCAGTGAAATTATCATCGAAGGCTGACTAAACTAAATTCACCCTTGGCTCACAAATCTTCAGGAAGCAATCTAAACAAAACCTAGAGTACATCTGAAATATGAAACACTTAAAATGGTATTTGAGTTTTATATCCAGAATTATCAATACTTGGCTAATAGTTACAGCACATTCATTCTCCCATAGCACCATAGAGTGGAAGGTTTATTTATTCTTTCACAGGACATGGATGTCGCTGGCTAGGTCAGCATTTATAGCCAATCCCTAATTGCCCTTGAGAAGGAGCGGCCTTCTCGAACTGCTGAAATGCATGTGGTGTAGGTACACCCACAGTACTGTTAAGAAGGGAGTTCCAGGATTTTGACCAAGTGACAGTGAAGGAACAGTGATATATTTCCAAGTAAGGATGGTGAGTGGCTTGGAGGGGAACTTGAAGGTGGTGGTGTTCCCATGCACCTGCTGCCCTTATCCTTCTATGAGGTAGACATTGCAGATATGGAAGTTGCTGTTGAAGGACCCTTGGTGAGTTGCTGCAGTGCCCCTTGTGGATGTCACTGTGCTTCATTGGTGAAGGGATTGAATGTTTAAGGTGGTGGATGGGGCACCAATCAAGCGGGATGAAGGAGCTGATGGCATTTTGGCTAAGTTTGCAGATGTTACAAAGATAGGTGGAGGGACAGGTGGTATTGAGGAAGCGGGGAGGCTGCAGAAGGATTTAGGAGGTTAGGAGAATGGGCAAAGAAGTGGCAGATGGAATACAACTTGGGGAAGTGTGAGGTCATGCACATTGGTAGGAAGAATAGAGACATAGACTATTTTCTAATTGGGGAGAGAATTCAGAAATCTGGAGTGCAAAGGGACTTGGGAGTCCTAGTCCAGGATTCTCTTAAGGTTAACTTGCAGATTGAGTTGGTAGTCAGGAAGGCAAATGCAATGTTGGCATTTATTTCGAGAGGACTAGAATATAAAAGCAGGGATTTGCTGCTGAGGCTTTATAAGGCTCCGGTCAGGCCACATTTAGAATATTGTGAGCAATTTTGGGCCCCATATCTCAGGAAGGGTGTGCTGACATTGGAGAGGGTCCAGAGGAGGTTCACGAGAACGATCCCAGGAATGAAAGGCTTAACATATGAGGAACGTTTGAGGACTCTGCATCTATACTCGATGGAGTTTAGAAAGATGAGGGGGATCTGAGTGAAGCTTACAGAATACTGAAAGGCCTGGATAGAGTGCACATGGGGAAGATGTTTCCATTAGTAGGAGAGACTAGGACCCGAAGGCACAGCCTGAGAGTAAAGGGAAGACCTTTTAGAACAGAGATGAGGAGAAACTTCTTTAGTCAGAGAGTGTTGAATCTATAGAATTCATTGCCACAGAAGGCTGTGGAAGCCAGGTCACTGAGTGTATTTAAGAACGAGATAGATAGGTTCTTGATTGGTAAGGGGATCAAAGGATATGGGGAGAAGGTGGGAGAATGGGGTTGAGAAACTTATCAGCCATGATTGAATGGCGGAGCAGACCCGATGGACCGAATGACCTAATTTCTGCTCCTATGTCTTATGGTCTTATGGTCTTATGGGGTGCTTTGCCCTGGATGGTGTCGAGCCTGTTGAGTGTTATTGAAGTTGCACTCATCCAGGCAAGTGGAGATTGTTCCATCACACTCCTGACTTGTGTCTTGTAGATGGTGGACAGGCTTAGGGGAGTCAGAAGGTGAATTACTCACTGCAGAATTCCCAGCCTCTGACCTGCTCTTGTAGCCACAGTATGTATATGGCTGGTCCTGTGGAGTTCTGGTCAATGGTAACCCCCAGGATGTTGATAGCGATGCGTATTGGTGAGATGTAGGTGATATATATTGCACCTGCATATTGTGTAACTTGGGGAATATTGGCAGCATAGTGGTTATGTTACCGGGCTACTAATCCAGAGGACTAGACTAAGGATCCAGAGTGCATGGGCTGGATTTTACTAGCTCTCTAGGGACAGGGAGGGAGGTGGGGGCGATCCTGTAAAATGGTGAGGGAAGGTGGGAGGGTTGGGGTGCCTGTTGTCATTTTACCAATGGTAGGGAATATGGGTGGCAGCCCTCCTGCCCAGAGGAAGAGAGAAACCCCCTATTTGGGACACACTATGGCCCACAGAAAAGCCCATTCCCACTCCCAGTAGCAACACCCACTCCCTACCCTCACCAACCACCAACTCTCCAAACTCTCACCCCCACCTCACCAGGGTCTGGTTGACTGGCCCTGGAGCCCCTAAGCTCCACTTACCTATTTGAGAGCGTGACCTGCTCCCATGGCATTCACTCTTCCAGGTGCAGTGCCATCAGTGACCACCAGTCCTGGTGGTGCTGCTGAGATGCTGGCCCTCTGATTAGCTGGCAGCTCCTGGGGGCAGGTGCCCATCCTTTGAAGGGACAGGAGCTATGATGCCAACTAGTTGTTGGACAGCCAAAACATACTCCTCAAACAATTGCAGCAGGACAGTCCCAGCTTTTGGGCCCAACGTCAAGGCCACCTTGGCACTGATAAAATTCCAGCCCATGAGTGCGATTCCCACCACAGCAGCTGAAGAACTCATATTCAATCATTAAATAAATCTGGAATAAAATGTTAGTATCATTAATGATGAACATGAAACTACCAGGTTGTCATAAAACCCCATCTAGTTCACTAATGTTCCTTAGGAAATCTGCTACCCTTACCTGGTCTGGATTCCACACACACAGCAATGCAGTTGACGCTTAACTGCCTTAACTATGAACTCTTACTCCTGAAATAGCCTAGCAAGCAACTCAGATTTGCCAAATTGCTATGTTTGCAGCAGTTCAAGAAGTCAGTTCCCAAAGGCATTCAAAGATGGGCAATGAATGCTGGTCTGGCCAGTGATATCTATGACCCATAAATGAATCATTAAAAAAATCCTTGAATGTTTATTGAACCTCATGGAAGGGACAGCTTATGTCTGTGATTCCTTGCAATTTGCATTCCCATTTTTGCTGGTTTGTTTGAGGGGGATGTTATGCAGAGATGAGCTGTCAATTGACTGAAAAAGAATTAAAGTTAAAGAAGACAATACACACCAGTTGCTACTGGCTTGGCAGAAGACAAACCAATGCACAAGAATGTTGACTGACACCCAGCATCAAGTTATAGTCCCCTGCTCAGAGGGGCAATTATGTTTTGCTGTGTACAGCAAAGCAACTTGAAAATGATTAAGTTAAAATGCAGAATATTGCCCCCTCTGATGGACATTCTAAATATTGTTCTCTCTGATGCAGGGACTGAATACTGTATTGTCCTATGAAGAACATACTGAATATTACTCAGTCTGAGAAACATACTGGATATTACCCCCTCTGACGTATATTATGTATACTCCCTCTTCCGATATAGGTACTGAATATTGCCCCCACTAATGTACACAGTAAGTAACATCTCCCCAGATGTACTTACTGACAATTGCTTCCTCTGATGTACATAGCAAATATTACCCTTTCTGATTTACATACTGGATTTTTTTTTCATTCAAAGGATGTGGGCTTCGCTGGCTGGGCCAGCATTTATTGCCCATCCCTAGCTGCGCTTGAGAAGGTGGTGGTGAGCTGCCTTCTTGAGCCGCTGTAGTCCATGTGGTGTAGGTACACCAAGAGTGCTGCTAGGAAGGAAGTTCCAGGATTTTGACCCAGTGACAGTGAAGGAAGAGTGATATATTTCCAAGTCAAGATGGTGAGTGTCTTGCAGGGAACTTCCAGGTCATGGTGTTCCCATCTGCCTGCTGCCCTTGTCCTTCTAGATGGTAGTGGTCATGGGTTTGGAGGGTGCTCTCCAGGAAGCCTTGGTGAATTCCTTCAGTGCATCTTGTAGATGGTATACATTGCTTCTACTGTGTATAGGTGGTGGAGGGAATTTTTGTGGATGTGGTGCCAATCAACTGGGCTGCTTTGCCCTGGACAGTGTCCAGTTTGTTGAATGTTGTTGGAGCTGCACTCACCCAGGCAAGTGGGGAGAATTCCATCACACTCCTGACTTGTGCCTTGTAGATGGTGGACAGGCTTTGGGGAGTCAGGAGGTGAGTTACTTGCCGCAGGATTCCTAGCCTCTAACCTGCTCTTGTACCATACTATTTATATGGCTAGTCCAGTTCAGTTTCTGGTCAATGGTAACCCCCAGGATTTTGACAGTGGGGGATTCAGTGATGGTAATGCCATTGAATGTCAAGGAGCGATGGTTAGATTCTCCCTTGTTGGAGATTATTATTGCCTGGCACTTGTGTGGCGCGAATGTTACCTGCCATTGTCAAACAAGCTTGGGTATTGTCCTGGTCTTGCTGCATTTGGACATGAATTGCCTCAGTATCTGATGAGTCGCGAATGGTGCTGAACATTGTGCAATTGCTTCTGACCTTATGATGGAAGGAAGGCCATTGATGAAGCAGCTGAAGATGGTTGGGCCTAGGAAACTACCCTGAGGAACCCTTGCAGTGATGTCCTGGAACTGAGATGATAACCACAACCATCTTCCCTTGTGCTAGGTATGACTCCAACCAGTGGAGAATTTTCCCCCTGAGTCCCATTGACCTCAGTTTTGCTAGGGCTCCTTGATGCCACACATGGCCAAATGCAGCCTTGATGTCAAGGGCACTTTCACCTCACCTCAGGAGTTCAGCTTGTTTTATTTAAATTACATGGGCATTTCTGCCAGAAGGCGTTTGCAGTTTTGGTCTGGTGTAGGCTGCAGTGCACTGAGTCGGAAAAACAAAAGGTGATAAATGTTAATCAGGCCTGCACCTTAAGCAAAGCGAAGACCGGGGAGAAGAAGGGGACCCCAATAATCCAACTGTGCACTTTCCTGTTACCTAAACATGTACACTTTCCTGCAGTAGTTGCTTGATAATAATCAGTATCAGGAACCATTCCTCTGTCCTTGCCTTTTATTATCTTGTCAGGAAAGCGGATGGACTATAATGTGTGGATATTTTGAGTAATGAGCCTTTTCATCATCCATTCTTTGTGATCAAATACCATGCATTCTGAATCCACTCTGCACAACTACAGTATTCACATCCGTAGGCACACTTAACACATGCAGCATGATTTGCTAGCTAAACATTCCAATTCTGCACAAGAGGGGTTGAATTTTACCAGCCCTCTATCGACCAGCTGGGAGACTGGGGAGCACGTAAAGTGATGAAGGCAGGGTGGAGTGCCCAACACCCTCCCACCGAGTGGCCAGTTTAACAATGGTAGGGTATATGGCTCTACCTCCCTGAGGCTAACTGAGCCACTTAAGTGGCCACTTTAGGGCCTCTTCCTGACACTGCTGGCATTTTACCAACGCCTGGTGAACCCTCCTAATCGGGCACTCTGTGGCCAGCAGACAACCCCCTCTGCCAACACCGTTCCCTACCTTCACCAACTAAACTCCACCACCTTTTCTGGGGCCTGCCTGATTAGCCCTAGCAACTATTGGCCCAAAATTGATCACTGCTCCTATTGTAGGCCTCTAAGCCAAGGTGCCCAATATGATGAGCACCCATCCACAAACATTAACTCTCTCCACCACCAATGCACAGTGGCAGCAGTGTGCACCAATTACAAGATGCGCTGCAGGAACTTACCAAGCCTCCTTAGACAGCCACTTCCAAACCCTCGACCACTACCATCTAGAAGATCAAGGGCAGCAGACAAATGGAAACACCTTAAAGTTCACCTCTAAGCAACTCACCATCTTGATTTGGAAATATATCATCGTTCCTTCACTGTCGCTAGGTCAAAATCCTGGAACTCCCTCCCTAACAACACCGTAGGTGTGCATACACCACATGGACTGCAGCGGCTCAAGAAGGCAGCTCACTACCGCCTTCTCAAGGGCAACTAGGGATGGGCAATAAATGCTGGCCCAGCCAGCGACATCCACATCCCATGAATGAATAAAAAAAATGAGGCACTCTGGACACAAACCAAAGAGGGAAATTAGAAATTCATCTTGACTGTTAATAAATGACAAATGTTATTGCACTGGTCACCAGTTATACACCCCACTTGATATCAATTTCTATTGAAGTAAATAGGCCTGAATATCAAGTAGGGAACATAATGTACAGCCAATGAAATAACTCCCACTTTGCTATACTGCCCCACTGAATTTCCATCCCAGTGGAATTTAGTTTCCCACGATGATCTACTATTGCAGAAGAAATGTATTGCCAGGATAATTGCATACAAAAAAAAACATATGGTTTGTCTTTGTTTTCTGCCTGGAAATATTCAAAAGATTTGAGTTTCTAAGTGTGGCAAATATGACTACAAATAGTTGGTAGGTGTGTCTTTGAGCTGTGTTTTATAGTCACCATGATCCCCTAGAACTTATTTGACCACCTTCAGGGGTCAGGGGAATGTCTCAGTTTTTCTTCCTAAATTTGCTTTATTTTTATCCTCACTGTTTTCTGGTTTATCCCATTTCCTGAAACTTTTGACACACTAATATCTTTAAATTGTTTTACCTAAAAGATCCTTCTTACAAAGTGGAACTGTATGATCAATTTGCACATCTTCATTCACACAGTGCGCTATGGCTTGGACATTTCAGTGTCATATGTATTTGAATTTTCAACTTCTCAATGCTCCTTTTCTGTAGGAGAAGATGGCACATAAACAGAAGGGAGCAGACATGCACAGGAGGATGACACCATGACCTCATTTCGGGAATGCACTTAACAAGTGCCTTGGTACCATTCTTCTCATATTCACTCACTGGCTTTCAGTCATATAATCAAGCATCGTTCATTGCCAGGAATTTCTTTGGACTTGTTTTCTTTCTGTCACCGTAACTTTACTGAAAGCACAGTAGAAGTCCTGTTTATATGGATAAGTTCAGTGTGTAAATATGAATAAAGAAGAGACAGGAAAAGGGAGGCACTTTCAATGATTTCCAGTGTGTGCAGATCTGGACGGAACACTAAGTGAACCACAGAGTGTGAATCAGTAGCTACTCCCTAAGGTGGATTAAAGGTTGGTAATGTAGGAACCAGTTTGCAAGCTCCCTCTTTTTTAATGACCTTCCTATTCTCATCAACTCTTGAAAATAATATCTCTCTATCGTCAGATTCTTCCTGAAATTGGAAACCATTGGAGTAATTTTCAATTTGGATGCAGATTGAAAACTGGTGGTTGTTGATTGGCTGCCCAATATAAACCCTGCCTGATTGTCCTTTCATAGGAATATAGGAATTTAGGAGCAGGAGTAGGCATTTAGCCACTGGAGGGGATTTCATCATTCAATGAGATTATAACTGATCTGTGACCTAACTCCATAGACTTGTCTTTGTCCTATATCTCTTAATACTCCAGTTAACAGAAATCTATCGATCTCAAATTTAAAATTAACAATTGATTTAGCATCAACTTCCATTTGCGTAATAGACTTCTGCTACCCTTTGCCCTTATAGACTTGTTTCCTAACTTCAGGCCTGAAAGGAGCAGTTCTAGTTTTTAGGCTATGTCTCCTCATCCTATATTCGCCAACAGAAATTGTTAGAAATAGTTTCTCTCTATGTACCTTAACAATTCCCCTTAATACATCAAAAATTTCAACTAAATCACTCCTTCACCTTCTGTACAACCCAATTTGTATAACATCTTTTTGCAGCTTAATCCTTGGAGTTCAGGTATAATTCTAGTAAATTTGGACTGCACTCCCTCCTAGTCCAAAATATCCTAAGGTGTGTTATCCAGAACTGAACACAATACTTTAGCTATCATCTAACTACAACTTTGTATAGCTCCAGCATGACTTCTTGTATTCCAGTCCTCTACATAAAATCATCGGCATTTATTAGCTTTTTTTGATTATTAGCTGTACCTGTCCCTAATTTATGCATATACTAAGTCTCTTTGGGCCTCCAGTTAGACCATTTAGAAAATACCCTGTTCCAACATTCTTAGGTCCAAAGTGAATGACTTCACACTTGCCTATGTTGAAATCCATTTGCTATGGTCTTGTCCATTCACATAATTTATCAATATCCCTTTGTGATTTTATGCTTCCTTTGATACTGCCTGCACTGCTGGCTTCAAAGGAAAGGAAGATTGGGAATGGGCTTCTAATGGGCAGCAGATCCACAATCACCAAATTTCCACCCATATGTCCAATAATGCGACTGTTGCTCCAATAACAGAAATGTCCTCTCCAAGCTCTGATCCAAAATGAAGTAAATGCCAATAAAAAAAGCTGCTAAAAAGGACAATTTGTATTTATTTAAAGTGCCTTTAATGTAACAAAGCATTCCAAGGTGCTTCACAGAAGTTGAAATCCAATGCCAGTGTCTATTCAGTTTCAACACTTCTCACGAATGTTTAGAAGTAACATTTGATGGCACTTCTGCCTGAAGATCCAAAAATATTTTGGAAAACTAAAATCCTCCATTTGAGTGCAGGATTCTACAGGCTTCAAATTCAATTGCAAAATCACAGTGGATTGGCGGTTCCAGTAGGATCAGGGGAGATTACTGGACAACACACCTCCAGGGGCAGAATTTTGCATTATGGATTGGGTCTCCGATGTTAGTGTCAAATGTGGATCCTGACCCTGCACTGTGCCTGTCTCTGTTCCCAGCTCCACATTGGGATGAATATGCTGCCCTAGGTCCCTGCTCATTCAAATCCTTGCAGTGGACCCAATTCTACCAACCAGAAGACTGCCAATGGAGCATTGCAGCAGAAAGTATGGACTGAAGAAAGACTTGACTTCCTTCCAGAAATGTCATGGCCCACAGCACTGAATTCAACCCTCTTTCCTCTTCTTTTTCATCTGTTGAATAGAGTATATTATTTTCTAGTACCGTGGTTTTCAGCTGCCTTTTCTCTGTATATTTAAAAATATACAATTTTCATCCACCTGAACATGGGCATGTGGACACATGCATAATAAATTAAACAAGATAACATTTCCATTGCGGAATCGCCCAGCTGTTATTGCACAGAGTTGACACATTGGATTATGTCTCAAGGTTGGATTGCATTTCCAGGCTCAGTATAAAACAACAGAAGAATGTCTACCTGTGATAGGAATACATCCCTATCTATAATACTGCTCCCAGGATGAATTAGTGAACTCGTACGTGTCTCCAATCTGTTCACCCTCTCAAAATGCACTTTGACATGCATTTAAATTATACTGCTTGTATTTTCTTTTCAAATAGCTATTAGATCTTCTTAATTGGAAATGGATTCCAGGCATTCTGGGGCTGCACAATGCAAGAGTGCCAGATCCTAAGAATACAATAGCAATACAATATTGAACATAAATATGAGATCTTTTATCTACTAACAGTCCTTAAATTTGTTACTAGCCCAATTAGGAATCAGAATTCAACACCCTTCCCTGAGAGTTGAACGTGACCATTTTCATCCTGTTTTGAATAAATCAACAAACAGTGCCTTTCAACTGTTATTCTGCCAGTTCATTTTAAACAACTGACTTAAAGAAGCACCTTGGAAACATATTAAAACAGTAACAACGCAGAATATTCTTTTGCCACAGATTTTTAAACTAATATAACTGACTTGGAAAGGTCAACGAAAAATGGTCATTGTTAATTTTAAACCAAAAGGTTCACTTTAGAAGAATACCTGTGTAAAAAGGGGGAAGAAATATGAATAAAACGTAACAGTAATAAAGAGAAAAACTGAGAGTGATATTTTTATTCTATTTCTTTCTATCATCCCACAAGACATGCCATCACCGGCTGAAAGGATGAGCGATAACCGTTCCCATGGTCTGTAATTGGTCACTAGGAACAACACAAGATTACAGTCTTGAGGACACAGACTCAGTGTCAATCATACTGACATAATACAACCAGATCACAGTTACGAGCTCCTGGTGGTCACAACAATTGACATTGGGGCGAGCGGCAGGGGGGTGGTGGTGGTGGTGGTGTTGCTGGGGGTGGGGGTGAGGAGTTATTTAGATATAGAGAGTGACAAACACACACATACTCCCACAATATTCAATTGAAGTTTGCTTCAGCTTTAATGAATGTAAGTTTAAATTTAACCAATTTTTTTTGGAAAGTTGTAATGAGTAGGTAAAATAGAGTTTACAAATACATTTGCACTTTAATCATGGCAAATGAACATTCCATGGAGGAATATATAGGAGATAAAATAAATACCACCACACCACTTTCAGAAGTTACAATAGTTTTGAATAGAAAGTTTTCTAGGATTACTGATATACACATAATTTTGGGAGAAAGACTTGAGTAATTTGAACAATCCCCAGGTTGTACAATCAGTTTGCTCTGTATTGCCAAGTATCAGTGACACGATTGAATCTCTTCTGCACAGTATTCATCAGAGATTTCAGTCTGAATCAATAATGTCTACCATTGCTAGATATTATTGCAAATCTCCGAGGCAAGGGCAGTTTTCAACAGCTATTTCACTTTGATGTATTAATCAGTGCACTCGGCCTATAAGCTATTGTATTAAAGTATTGCACTAAAAACAACAATAAATAAGGTTTATCTTTCATTCTGGAACTACACATTTAGCATGCCCAGCTGCGGCGATGGCTATGATTTACTATAGATAACATCTACATTTGACCTTGCTTGTCCTCACTTCTTAAATAGGATTAAGTGCTGTGTTTTAAATTAATTCCTCACAGTAACCACCCAACATTTTTTTACACTTGCATATCGGCATGCTGGAGCAAATCTGAACAAAAGTATGCAACAAGATTCAAGCTAAATGATTGAAGTAGAATTGTGCCTCACAATTAATGATTGTGACAATGTTTTAGATCAGTAAGGAAGCAAAAGCAACAACAACACTCCCGTAACAAACAGATTTACATAGAGATCAGGAGACTTACATAAGAAACCTGTACTTGCCGGCGGTGTCCCAGGCCACAGCACTGCATTAAGAGTGTAGCAGAATGCAAACAGCAAGCAGCTTCACAGAGCCTGAATCTGTGTCACAGACTCAAGTGAACCATTGTCCAGGCTTTGCCTTTCTTCAGTGCAAAAAACCTGAAGGAAGTGGAGTGCTGACTCCAAAGATATCATGGCTTGTCTTCAAGAAGAATGAACCCTCTTTTACTTGAAGTAAATCAATCTCTTCTTAGATGAACACACATTTTCAAAAGATGATATTGATGCCCGTCAGTTTTAAATAAGCATTTGTGGATATAGTGTTATTTTGATTCATATATTACTTAATTGAGTCATTGGTTAAATCTTGTAACACTCAAAGCAAACCCACCAATTCTTCTAGTAGTTAAATGTAACTACAGAAAATGGTTGTGTTCAAGACCTGCTGCTGCAATGGTGTGGCACCTCACACTCCACAAATTATTAGCAGGCTTATTTTTTCAATGTTATCTTTGAACCACATTGATCTGATCTATCAGTCTTCTGTCGCCCCCCAGCTTAATGATCAAGCTTGGATCTAATTCATTCTGGACTACCTGAACACCCTCAGAAGTGTCAACTGCTCTGCCTAGCTGCTGTACGTGTTTCACATTATGTCTGGCCAGAAATGCTTGGAGTGTCCTTACTACCTGCTCCCTGAGAGCTGCAGCTGTGCACTTCATGATATGAATTATAATTCCCAAGGACAGTTAGAAGTGCAGCCAGACAAATAACTACAGATTAACACACAGCAATACATGCCACTGAATACCAAATGAGGGAACATTTAATGGAGCAAAAATAATTTTATTATTTTTGTTCATCTATTTCCACACCCTGTGAATGTTTTGCACCTGAGTACATTGTCCATACATAATAGGGTGGTTTAACTAAAGGGTGCCTGACCAGCAGAGTGGGAGGCCTGGTCCATTTCAAAGCTCATTACCTGAATGTGGTAAACTGCAAAGTCTGAATGGCAACCCAATGTGCCCCGTGTGGCTCCAGGCAGCAACGTTTGGGCAAGTTGGAGGCAGCCTTGGCCAAGGAAAAGTTAAATCCGTGGTTAGGTTGTGATTGCTGAAAGAGGATGACCCCCAGAAGCAATGGCTCAAATGTTTCTTATGGAGCTTAGAGGAGTCCACAGCAAAAACAGTTTTGACACTCCCCTTTTAGGTCTTTTTCTGTTGAACCAGGTTTTCCTGAGCATTGTGTCCACAGTGGACACTCTGCCCAGGCAGCTGTTAAAATAGCACTGGGACCCTTTGTCAGCTCCTGGTTTGTGTAGGCTAATTGGGCTCCTGCTTGATTTTGATGGGAGCCTCAGTTCCACTGAGGAAACCCCTGGGGCAGAAAGGGAGGCATGGCAGGAAGAAGACTCTTAGTCTACCTTTCCTGCTGAGCAGAGGGGATTAAAATCTCTCCCATTGAGTTTTGTCAGTTTTAAAGCTTGCTTAGCAGTTACAATGCAAAAATCTCATACTGGGACAGTGCACCATGGTATTTGTGACAAAGTAGCAGAATAAGTAAGTAAGGTAACTGATTTGCTGTCATTTTACATTTATATATGCTTTTCAGTCAATATTTGTGCTTATCAAATAAGGTTATCACTACTAAGGAGCAAACTATTTACCACATCTGTATCCAATGACTTTGCTGCTGCCTTATATATAATGAATACATAGGATATACGGCACAGAAACAGGTCATTCAGTCCATCCAATCCATGCTGGCATTTATGGTCCACTTGAGTCTCCTACCATATTTTCCCTTCCAAGTCTTCACTGTGACCTTCTATTCCCTTCTCCCTCATATGCTTGTCTAGCTTTCCCTTAAATGCCTCTGAACTATTCACTTCAACCACTTCCTGTGATCGCGAGTTCTATATTCTCACCACTCTTTGGGTGAAGAATTTTCTTCTGAATTCGCTATTGGTTTTCTTAGTGACTATTTTATATTGATGGGCTCTAGTTTTGCTCTTCCTCACTAGATGAAGCATTCTCCCTGTACCTGCTCTTATCAAAACCTTTCATAATTTTAAAGATCTTTACTAGATCACCTCTCAGCCTTAATTTTTCAAGAGAAAAGAGACCCAGCCTGTTCTAAAAGAAAACTCTCTCACTGTTAGTAAAATATAGTATGAAGCAATTATTACATCATCAGAACAGCAAAGCCCTTATAAATGTACAAAATGAAAAATGATAAAAACTTGATCTGATTCAGCTTCCATGCACCTACAAAACATTGCCCATTTCTGATCGTATTTCTCGGTGCCTTGTGCTATCAGTCTAACTTATGTCCAAAACCAAGAGTTATACAGTGCAAAAGCAAAAAAGGTTTTGTTGAATATATATTAATCATTGGTGAGGTGATAGTTAGAATTACAGATTTAACTATCTTACTTTCAGAGGGGCATCAAGAACAGGCAGAGGGTCCAAAAGAGGTTTACTAAGATGACCCAAGAATATGAGGTTTTAATTATGAGAAGAGGCTACAGAAACTGAGGTTTTTATGAAAACAAAGGAAATTTAATAGAGACGATCAAAATTATGATAAGGTATACTGGGAAGCCTATATTGTGTATTCAGTGAGTTGTTAATTACAGAGAATAGATAAAATTATCACCGAAAGAACAAAAGTTGGAATTCTTATCAAAGAATCATAGAAATTTACAGCATACAAGGAGGCCATTTCTAACCATGCCAGCTGACAAGGAACCATCCAGCTTAATCCTGCTTTCCAGTTCTTGGTCCATGGCCTTGATGGTCACAGCACTTCTGCTGCAAATCCTAGTAGTGCTTAAATGTTATGAAGGTTTCTGCTTCTACAGCCCTTTCAGACAATGGGTTCCAGAAAATTTCCCTTTGAATTCCCACTAAACGTCCTACCTCTTACCCTAAATTTATATTCCCTGACTATGGACCCCTCAACCAAGGGGAATAGGGCTCTCCTATCACTATATCTAGACCCTTCATAACCCCTCAATATACATTTCAGTTAAGTCTCCAGACAGTCTCCTCTGAACCAAAGAAAACAACCGTAGTCCATTCAATCTTTCCTCATAACAAAAATTCTGCAGTCCAGGTCAACACTCCCATAAATCTCCTCTGTATCTTGTCTAGTGCAATCACATTTTCCCTATAGTGTGGTTACCAGGACTGCACACAGCACTCCAGTAGTCAGCTGGGCCAGGATATTGAGGTCGGCGAGTGGGGGGCTCGGCCCGCCCGCTGACACGTAAAATGACGCAGGATGACGTTGGGCGGAACTCCCGATGTTACCCCACGTCATTTCCATTTTCAGGTTGGCGGGGGCACAGCCGAATCAGCCTGTCGACCCGGCCTGTCAACGGCCAATTGAGGCCATTTAAAAAGTAATTCAAATTGTTAATGGATCTGCCCATCTAACCTTAAGGTTGGTGGGCAGGCCGGGTGCCCTGGCGGGCTTCAGAAAAAGCATGAAACCTCATCCACAAGCGGGATGAGGTTTCATGAGGGTTTTTAAAAATTTAATAAAAGTTTGATTAAAAGTGATGGACATGTCCCAACTCATGTGACAGTGTCACATGAGGGGACATGTCAGGGAAATTTTATGTTTGTGCATTGACCATTTTTTAATTTGGCATCGATCTCCCTGAGGCAGCACTTAGCCTCAGGGAGATGAGTGCGCTCTTTCATGCACATGCGCGACAGAGCGCACTCTCAGCTGAGGGAACCCGCCTGCACAGGGAGTGCATAGCGCTTCCTGGTGGATGTCATGCTGGGCCGGCCTTAATTGGCCCGTTCATGTAAAATGGCAGCGTGCCTCCGATTTGTGGCGTCGATCGGAGGCGCGCCTGCACGCGCCCACTCTTGCACTTCCTCCCCTCGACGAGGTGAACATTCTTCCCCTAATGTTATACAGTTCCAGGTGGCTCATGGGCTCTGCTGAGTTGTACCTTCCCCCAGTACTAGTCCCCACATCCCAGTGAGGCAGACTGGTTGTGACCTTCCTCACAGCTTGCCTTCCCACCAAGACTGTCCCAGCTAAAACCTGCATGAAGTGAGCCTGCCACGCTGATCTGGGTGGGTCTAAAGGGGTGAACATCAGTTAAAACACATGGTTTTAATTCCTCAACAGTAGAACAGGTAGATGAATGAGGCACATGCGCACATCAATGGATGTAAGGAAGATGAGGACTGCAGTGGGACTGACACTTATCAGTCACCATAGTTTGCCATGTCATTGGGTAAAGATTACGAACCCTTAAAGTTTGTGTGGTTGTTGACTGTGCACCGACTTCCTCATGTTAAAAGATGACACACGCAGTCCTCTGACAAGGACACCAAAAAGCCGACAGCAATGGATGAGTGCCGTTGGAAATAAGGCTGTGAACCTGGAGGTCTCTGGTCACAAATCTCCACGCAGGTGGTGGATGTCTGATGGTCACTCTTGGATTTAGACAGAAGTATCTCCCTGGCAACAGCATCCACATCTGAGCAGTCCTTTTCATGGTCCCGTCTGTTCATCTCACTTGAGGCAGGGGCTAGAAAAGGTGCCTCAAACAAAGGCTGTCCCAAACTGTGCTGACCAAGAAACCACACCCGGTGGGATCACCACCCATGCAGTTGAAAACACACACAAGCAATAAATACATGAGTTTCTGTATCAGGAATGTGCGTACCCTTATGGACAGTCAATATAGCTTTGATAGGAGAACCGCCATTGTTTCTCATGAGCATGCGAGGTATAACATCAATGTTGCTGCTCTCAGTGAAACCCAACTCTCTGCAGAGATGAAGAGGAGGATACACGTTCTTTGGAAGGAGAAACCAGAGGAGGATTTTATCCACACAGTTGAGTTCACTATCAAAAACAGAACTGCAGATATCCAAAACCTGGCATTAACAAATAGCTCATGACCTTGTGACTTCAGTTTCATGGCAACCAATGGGCCACCATCATCATTGTGTATGTTTCTACACTCAAACTAATGATGAAAGCAAAGAGCTCTTTTATGCAGTTCTGTATTCACAGCTGTCTCAAAACACTGCAAACTGATTCTCCTGGGAGATTTTAACGCTAGAGTCAGACGCAACTAACTTTCTGAAAGGGCACCATTAGGAGAAAAAGAGTGGGGAAATCAAATGGTAACAGCCTCCTCCTTCTCACCAAGTTCACTGAATACAGGCTCACTACCACAAACACTCTTTTGTCAGAGGTAAATACAAGACAATGTGGAAACATTTTCAATCCAAGCACTGGCTCCTTCTGGACTATATCGTTGTCTAAGCCTTGGACAGAAAGGATGTGCACATCACCTGAGCTACGTGGACACAAACTTATACGCTCCACCATGAACATACAGCTAGTGCCCAAACAACAAAGATCCTCAAAGAAATCCAGAAGATTTCACATCCACATCCACAAGGGAACAATTCCAGGTGCAACTTTCTTCCTATCTTGCTCCCACAGGCTCCACTGATACCCGTGTGGAAAGGTTTTGGAGCAAGATCAAATCTGTGATTTAAGAGACATTCACCCAGGTCATTGAGTTTGAACCTCACAGGCACCAAGACTGGTTCAACAAGAATGATACAGGAATATGCAAAATTCTTGATCGGAAATGCCAAGCCTTCATTACATGTCAAAATCATCCGAGATCACAGTAGAAATGATAAAAATATTTATTGCTCAAATCCAAAGCTTAGAGAATGATAATTGTCATCAAGAATATATAGCAGAACGCCAATGAAATCCATGCTACGCAGATTGGCACAACATGAGCAGCTTCTTCTAAGCCACCAAGTCCATGGTCCCTCCCCACTCTGAGCTGAAGACAACAATATTCTTCTCAAAAACGATGCAGCAATTTGAGATTATTGGAAGGAGAACTAGGGAACCTTTGCAATCGGGAGACAACAGTATCAGACAAAATAATCAAGACAATGCCTTAACAGCTTGAGAGATAGCCTTTGGGCATTCTGCCAACACTTGCTGAAATACAAAGGCTATCCAACAGATGAAGAGCAACAAGGTGTGCGGTTCAGACAACCTTCCTGCAAATATAAAAGCAAAATACTGCAGATGCTGGAAATCTGAAGCAAAAACAGAAAATGCTGGAAAAACTCAGCAGGTCTAACGGTATCTGTAGAGAGAAAAAAAAAGAATTAACATTTCAAGTCCTTATGACTTCTTCAGAGCTAAAGAGAAGTAAAAATGTAATGAAATTTATACTGTTTAAAGGGGGGTGGGGCATGGAGCAGGTGAAGCTGGATAGAAGGCCACTGATAGGTGAGGCAAAGGAGAGATTGCCAGAGATGTCTTGGACAGAAGGACAAAGGGGTGTTGATGATGTCGCTACTGGCTAAAGGAGGTGCTGATGGTGGCATTAAGGTCAGAAAGTAGAATGTGATAATAGCGGGACAAGGGTGAGTACTCTGGAATGGACAATGTGAGCAAGTGACAGACGGGCCTAGTGGGGGTGGGGTCAGGGGAGGGGACGGTGGTGGGAAAAAAGATTGGAAATGGGGTAAAAGGTGGGATAAAACAATGAATAAGAATGAAAATAAATAAAAATAAGAATAAGTGGATAAAAATAAAAATGAAAAAATAAAAATTAAGAAATGAAAATGAATATTGAAAAAAAGGGGATAAAAAGGGGGTGAGGGTGGAGGAGAGAGTTCATGGTCTGAAGTTGTTGAACTCAATATTAAGTCCAGAAGGCTGTAAAGTGCCTAGTTGGAAGATGAGGTGCTGTTCCTCCAGTTTGGGTTGAGCTTCACTGGAACAATGCAGCAAGCCAAGAACAGACATGTGGGCATGAGAGCAGGGTGGAGTGTTGAAATGGCAAGCAACATGGAGGTCTGGGTCATGCTTGCGGACAGACCGCAGATGTTCCGCAAAGCAATCACCCAGTCTGCGTTTGGTCTCTCCAACGTCGAGTAGACTGCATTGGGAGCAGCAAATGCAGTAGATTGAACTGAGGGAAGTGCAAGTGAAATGCTGCTTCACCTGAAAGAAGTGTTTAAGTCCTTGGATGGTGAGGATGAAGGAAGTAAAGGGGCAGGTGTTGCACCTTCTGCGGTTGCATAGGAAGGTGCCGTGGGAGGGAGATGAGGTGTTGGGGGTGATGGTGAAGTAGACCAGGGTGTCCCAGAGGGAACTGTCCCTATGGAATGCCAACAAGGGGGGGTGGTGAAGGGAGGATGTGTTTAGTGGTGTCATCATGGGTGAAATGGCGGAGGTTGAACCTTTGAATGTGGAAGCTGGTGGGGTGAAAAGTGAGGCTAAGGGGGACCCTACCATGGTTCTGGGAGGGACAGAAAGGGGTGAGGGCAGAGGTGCGGGAGATGTGTCAGACACGGTTGAGGGCTCTGTCAGTCACAGTGGATGGGAAACCTCGGTTAAGGAAGAAGGAAGACATGTCAGAAGAGCCATTTTGGAAAGTGCCATCATCGGAATAGGTGCGTTGGAGGCGAAGGAGCTGAGAGAATGGGATGGAATCCTTACTGGAAGTGGGGTGTGAGGAACTGTAGTTGAGGTAGCTGTGGGAGTTGGTAGGCTTGTAGTGAATATTGATGGACAGTCTATCACCAGAAGTTGAGACAGAGAGGTCAAGGAAGGGATGGGAAGTGTCATAGATGGACCATGTGAAGGTGATGGAGGGGTGGAAATTGAAAGCAAAATTTTTAAATTTTTCCAGATCCAGACGAGAGCATGAAGTAGCACTGAAACAGAAAAAAAGAGTTGTGGGAGGGGGCCTGAGTAGGACTGGAACAAGGAATGTTCCACATACTCCAAGAAGAGACAGGCATAACCGGGGCCCATGCAAGTACCCATAGCCACACCTTTTATTTGGAGGAAGTGAGGCGAGTTAAAGGGGAACTTGTTCAGTGAGAGAACAAGTTCAGCCAGATGGAGGAGAGTGGTGGTGGATGGGGATTGATCAGGCCTCTGTTCAAGGAAGAACCTTCCTGCAAAGATCTACAAAGCTGGTGGTCATGAACTCAAACTCTGCTGACTTCTGTAATGCCATCACT
This sequence comes from Carcharodon carcharias, assembly GCF_017639515.1. Classification (NCBI taxonomy): domain Eukaryota; kingdom Metazoa; phylum Chordata; class Chondrichthyes; order Lamniformes; family Lamnidae; genus Carcharodon; species Carcharodon carcharias. Next base: position 64,154,890 of record NC_054469.1, read on the forward strand.
GTTTCACTCTTCACCAAGGATGGTAAATCAATTTGTGAAAACTATACAGACATAGTTTTATATATAGAGATATTCTGCCCACTGAGGGAAAGATTTTCACATGAACCCTCCTGAACTGCCTCCTACCTGTCAGCAAAGACATCCTTCCAGATACCCAACTTGCTTCTGGCCATCCACAGACATGATTTTTGTCGCTCGACAAATTCAAGAAAAATGTCTGGATCAAAACAAAGAGCTCGACATGACCTTTATTGATCTGACAAAGGCCATCAAATGCAACTTACTTTGGAAAGTACAACAAAATTTGTTACTATTCTTTCATTCGATCCTGTTAGGGACATTTAAAGAGAAATCAAACTGCCCTGTAATTAACTGACAGAACTACATCACAAGGTTGCATGTTTTGAAACAAAAACAAATTTCATTGTTTATAAAGCGATATTAAACAAAGCAAACACCACTAATTTAACACTATTGCTTCTAAAGACTTAAGTTTTAAACTCAGTTCTACTTTTCACTTCCTTCTAAGAGTTCATTTATTCAAGAACCTTGAAGGTCCATTCAATTTTCTTAGGATCAACCCAAAGGTATGTCACAGCCCCCTGGAAGTCTCTTTGATTTATCCTCAGTGTTCCACCTATTCTCAGTGGTATGAAATTTAATAGGGATCATTCCAAAAGCTTTTGGTTAAGCGATCCTCCAAATTCTCTTCAGAACCTCATGACTTTGGACTTCTCAGCACAAACTTAGGCTTCACTGCATTCTTGCTTAGGAATTTAAACATCAGGGACACCCCTGGTTTCTAATGGCCCTCTATGCTCCCACAGCTTCTGTACAGTTGCTCATCTCACAGCTGATACCTTGCTCCTGGCAGATGCTTTCTCTCTGCCTGTTCTAAGCTGCTGACCAAGCTGACTGCTTCCCAGCTAACTGCAAACTGCCTCACTACAAACTGCAACTGCCCCTGCCACAAGGCTCAGTGAGGACCACTGTAGATTTCTTCCTCTGGCTTTGAGGAAAATCATGTATTTTCTCATGTATTCCAAACTGAGCTTGAGCCCCTGCCCTTTATCACGGTGAGTAATAAAGTCAGTATTTTCTCTGCTTAAAGTGCAGGCCTGACTAACAATCACCTCCTGTTGGCATGACCCTGGAACCACTGAGGTATGGCAGAAAACAGATCTTTGAGCTGATGTACATCTTCCATAACCAGCCTCTCTCTCCTGACCAGGGATGCCTGCATAGCCTTGAATTTCAAGACAACCACAGCTATTAGCCAATCAGAACTGCATGATCGCAAGTACTCAAACACTAAAGAGTATTCAGATTCAGACTTTAGCTCTGAATGCTCTTTGCAGAGCAGGTTCATCCATTCTCATTGCATGTCCCAGAGAAACCCCAATGGTCAGACCAGCCTACTGCCCATGAGATAACCATGTGCCTCCAGCGGAAGAGGTACAAGATAATGATCAGCAGTCTGAGAAGCCTCATCCTCCAACTATGATGATGGTACAGATGGTCAACACAGCAACCACCGTGCACACACTGCAGCTTCCAGCCAGAATTCCATGACCACAAGGGATGCTGGAACCTGGTAGCAGTTTCCCACCATCGACAACAAAAAGCAGAGGTGAGTGTATCACTAAGCCTTCTTGCTGCAGGAATGCTCTTCCTCAGCCACAGAGGGCATCGAGATGGCACACACGGAGAAAGAAGAAAGAAGCAACACGGAGACGAGCACAATGTTCACCCACCCAGCAAGAGGCACTATAGAATCGCGGAAAACGCTGATCAACATAACAGTTGAACTGACCAAGCGTGGCTCAACACGAAGCAATGGAAGAAAAGAATGAAAGTATAGCCAAATGCCAATCCAACCTCCAAGCCAATAGGAACAAGCAGAATCAACAGAGCCTACTATTCCTTTGACAGAACGGAGAATGAGAGATGGAAGGGATATAAGGCCTCCATACCTCCTGAATCTGAAAATTCAAGGAATTGAAGGGAAGAGATGGGGTAGTGAAAATGTTGTAATAATGCTAATACAGTAATTGCAATAATATAGTCATATAGTAATAGCAATAATGTGATAGCGACAATGTAAATGTATGAGACTGGTAACAATGCAAGAGATGAAGGAAACTAGAGTAACTCCATATTCATATTCTCATGGGGGAGGTGTAGTATAAGGGCTTGGCAAATACATGGTTAATGTGTGACTGAGAAAAGTACCGGACACATAGTGATGTAGAAAGACATATGACCCAGACCTAGGGGTCAGCGTGGTGTTGAGCAGAGACGGGTTAAGGCCTAAGCATGGAGACAGCTCCTAGCCTGTACCCTTTACTGTATATGTGTAAATAGTTGTATTTGTTAATGAAGACTTACAGTTAACTTACTGAAGGATACAAAGGCTTATTTAAGAGACACCATTCTGTAGCCAACACCCTCCCAACACTGACCATTTGTACCAACCAATGTCTGGGCTAGATGGAGTCCAGAACTTCAGTGGAGCCAAGAGCGGAGCAGCAAGAACAGATCTTGGACACTAAGGGGAGATCAAAGGCCAAGAGGAAGGGGGGCAAGGGTGGGAAGCAAGGGCAGAGAGAACCCTGGGAGGCAAGGCAGGAGAAAGCAAGGACAGTAGTAGGAGAAGAGGAAGAGGGACTGATGGCAAGAGCGTAAGCGCTGCAGGAAACAACATGTAAGCAGGCTGGACACAGAAGAGGAAGTCTAGGGCAAATGGCGTTAAAGTGAAACTGGTAATGTTAAACAGATATACTGACACTACTTTATTTATGAAGTGAAAGTGAAACAATGTTAAGTGAGTCAAAATTATGGCACTTATGGTACCTTCTAGTCGCTGTTACCAGCCCACTTTAGCTCGGTCACATCTCAGCTTAGTAACATTAGCTTTTCCCAAATAAAGAACTTTAATTCCTTTGTCCATTTCTAGAACCGCCTTAAATTTAACTGACTTATGATCACCTCCAACAAAATGCCTTTTAACTGATACCCTTTCCACCTGCCCAGCTTCATTCTCTAAAATTAAGCCCAGAACTGCTGCCTCTTTTTTTGGGTTTGGTACAACATCAGCTAAAACGTTCTCCTGAATGCATTGGAGGAATCTTGCTCTCTCTGTGTCTTTCACACTGTTTCTATCCCAGTTAATATCAGAATAGTTGAAATGCCCCACTATTACTGCCCTATTGGTTTTGCACTTCTCAGAGATTTGCCTACATATTTGCTCTTCTATCGCTGACTATTTGGGGATCTATGCTCCTAGTAGTCTGATTTTTCCCCTTTTTTGTTCTTCAGTTTAATCCACATGACCTTATTTGGTGACCCTTCTACCATATCTTCACTCCTCACAGTATAATCATTACTTTCCCATGTGTCTGGTTGGCAAGATGTAATGAGTGGTGTAAGAAAGGGGTCAGTGCTGGGCTCTCAATCATTTACAGTTGAGATAAATGATTTGGGTGAAGGGACCAATGGTATGGTTGCTAAATTTGCTGATGACATAAAGATAGGTAGGAAAGTAAGTTGTGAAGAGGACAGAAGGGGACTACAAAGGGATATAGACAGGTTAAGTGAGTGGACAAAGATCTGGCAAATGGAGCATATTGTGGGAAGGTGTGAAATTGTCCATTTTGGCAGAAAAAATAAAAAAGAAACATATTATAGAAATGGTGAGAGATTTCAGAGCTCTAAGATGCAGAGGGATCAGGGTGTCCTAGTGCATGAATCACAAAAGGCTATAGTATGCAGGTACAGCAATTAATTAGGAAAGCTAATAGAATGTTATTGTTTATTGCAAGGGGACTTTTTTTTTATTCCCTCATGGGATGTGGGCGGCGCTGGCTAGCATTTATTGCCCATCCCTAATTGCCCTTGTTCAGAGGGCATTTGAACACAAAAGTAGGGAGGTTATGTTTCAGTTATTCAGGGCATTGGTGAGATTTAGAGTACTGTAGAGTGTTGGTTTCCTTATTTAAGGAAAGACATAAATCCATTGGAAGCAGTTCAGAAAGGCTTATTGGACTAATACCTGGAATGGGCAGGTTGTCTTATGAGGAAAGGTTGGACAGGCTAGGCTTGTGTCGGCTGGAGTTTAGAAGAGTAAGAGGCGACTTGAATGAAACATATAAGATCCTGAGGGGTCTTGACAGGGTGGATGTGGAGAGGATGTTTCCTCTTGTGGAAGAATCTAGAACCAGGAGTCACTGTTTAAAAATAAGGGGTCGCCCATTTATGAGGAGGTGAGGAGAATTTTTTCTCTCAGAGGGTCATGAGTCTTTGGAACTCAAAAGGCTGTGGATGCAGAGTCTGAATATTATTGAGACAGCGGTAGATACATTCTTGATAATCAAGGGGGTGAAAGGTGGGAATGTGGAGTTGAGGTAACAATCAGATCAGCCATGAACTTATTGAATGGTGGAGCAGGCCCAAAGGGCAGAGTGGCCTACTCCTGCTCCTAGTTTGTATGTGTGAATCTGTGCTTTCAGTCCATCTGTCCTATTCCCTATACTTCTTACATTAAAGTGTATACCGTTTAGCACTGCCAAACTCTCTTGTTGTCTGTGTCCTAGCCTCTGTTTCCTCTGCCTTCCAAGCAATGTTTACTAATTTACTGCTTTCCATTTCCAGCTTTGCTTCTCTCCCTTCTGAATCTACTCCCAGGTTCCCATGCCAAGTTCCTTTATACCCTCTCCAACAGCACCAGCAATGCCACCACACCCTCACATCCCAACTCTTGAGGATATTGGTCTCAGCCATGGTGAGGTGCAACCCATCCAGCTTTTCCAGGTCCCACCTCCCAGAAGCGATCCTCAGAAATGTAAGCCCTCCCTCTTGCCTCATTTGTCCAGTCACATATTTATTAGGTCCATCTTCCTATTTCTGTACTTTTTAAATTCATTTACAGGATGTCGGCGTTGCTGGCTAATTGCTCTTGAGAAGACGGTGGTGAGCCGCTTTCTTGAACTGCTGCAGCCCATGTAGTGTAGTGCTGTTAGGTAGGGAGTTCCAGGATTTTGATCCAGCGGCAGAGAAGAAATGCTGATAGATTTCCAAGTCAGGATGACGTGTGGCTTGGAGGAGAACTTCCAGGTAGTGGTGTTCCCATTTATCTGCTGCCCTTATCCTTCTAGATTGTAGCGGTCATGCATTTGCAAGGAGCCATCATGAGTTTCTGCAGTGCATCTTGTAGGTGGTACACAGTGCTGTTCGTCAGTGGTGGAGGGAGTGAATGTTTGTGGAAGAAGTGCCAATCAAGTGGGCAGCTTTGTCTTGGATAGAGTCAAACTTCTTGAATGTTGTGGGATTGCACTCATTCAGGCAAGTGGGGAGTATTCCATCACACTCCTGACTTGTGCCTTGTAGATGATGGACAGGCTTTGGGGAGTCAGGGGGTGAGTTATTCGCCACAGGATTCCTACCCCTGACCTGCTCTAGTCACAGTGTTTATATGACTAGTCCAGTTCAGTTTCTGTTCAATGGTAACCCCCAGGTTGTTGATAGCATGTGGCAGAGAGTTCTGAAGATTACAGCCTTTGAGATCCCACGTTTCAACCTCTCTCCTAGTTTCCTAAACTCTGCCTTCAGGACATCATCCCACTTTTTGCTTATGTTATTGGTGCTGATATGGATCACAGCCTCTGGCTGTTCACACTCCCCTCAGAATATCCAGTAGCCACTCAGTGACATCCTTGACCCTGGCACCAGCGAGGCAACATACCGTCCTGGAGTCACTTCTGCGGCTGTTGAAGCCCCTGTCTGTTCCCTCCACTGTCCACTGACCACAACTGGTCTTCCATGCTTCTTCATCCATTCTCCACCCTCCCCACTTCATGTGAGCTGAGCCACCCATGGCGTGGTGCTCTTGGCTCTGCCTGCATTCCCTGGAGGAACCATCACTCTCACCAGTATTCAGAACTGGATAACAGTTGGAGCTGAGATACACTCATGGGGTTCCTGTCCTGCCTGCCTGGTCCTCCTTACCCTTCTGGAGGTCACCCATTCCCTCTTTTCCTGGACATTTTTAAACTGCGGGTGACAACCTGCAGAAACATGCTACCCAAGAAGTACTCAGTCTTGCTGATGCACTGTAGTGACTTCAGCCATTAGTTAAGCTTCAAGGCCTGGGGCAGGATTTTGAGGTCGTTCGCTGGGCGTGGTGGGTGGGCCACAGTCCTCCACCTGCGATTGGCCCCCCCAACTGTGATTTCACGCTGGCTGGGAAGGGCTGAGCGGGGTTGGGGGCCTATGGTGACCCGGGGGCCGGTTTAAAAGCGGCCCAGGAATCCCCTGGGAGGCTGCCATGGTAGGATGTCTCCTCTGCGTTCCCAAACTGAAATTATGGAATCGAGTGATTTTGTGTTCATTTATGTTTACTTTATCTGTACTGGTCTGAGAGTGAAGACCAGAGAAGTTTCTTTATGTAAATAGTTTGGAATTGTCAAAATGAGATAAATTTTGTTTTTGTCGTCACGGCCTGAGTATGCTTCCGCTTTTTATTTTATTGGTGCAGCGTAATGCTGAACGTAAGTGGCTCTGAATTTTATTGCACAGGCACTGAGTGGGCTTTGTGTCCAAATGAAAGGGTCATTTCAGACATCTGGGATGGAGGCGGCAGCCCTGGCATGTGTTGGGAGCTGATCTTTGGTAGCCTGGCTGAAGGAGCATTTGATCAAGGCACCCCTGCCTCCCCGGAGGTTACTGAGGTCTACCTCCATGCCCTCAGCACTCTCCTCACTGTGGTCCTCTTCTCATTCACTACTGGACTCATCCTCTGTGGCCTGTGGAGCTGTATCAAGGTCCCCTTCCTCCAGTGGGTCCCCCTTTTCCAGTGCCAGATTGTGGAGAGTGTAGCATGCAACCACTATCAGTGACACCCGCTCTGGGAGGTATCGTAGTGCATCCTCTGAATGGTCCAGGCATCGGAACCGCATCTTGAGAAGACCTATGGCCCTCTCTACCACCGCCCTTGTGGAGGCGTGGCTCATATTGTAATGCTGCTCTGACCCCGTTCTTGGGTGGCAGAGAGGCGTCATGAGCCACCTCTTCAATAGATAGCCCTCGTCACCCAGCAGCCATCCATCCAGTCAGGCTGGAGCACTGAAGAGCCTCAGCACCTGGGAGTGCCTGAGAATATAAGCGTCATGGGAGTTGCACAGACTTGTAGAATCTGCAACCTGTGATCACACACTATCTGCACGTTCATGGAGTGGAAACCCTTCCTGTTGACGAAGAGACCGGGCTCACCTGCTGGCGCCTTGATGGCCACATGTGTACAGCCAATGTACCCTGGACACGGGGGAAGCCAGCAATCGCTGCAAACTCCTGGCTCGATCAGCCTGGTTGGCCTCATCCATATGGAAATGAATAAATGTCATTACCCACCTGAACAGAGCTTCTGTCACCAGTTTGACGCAACTGTGGACAGCTGATTGGGAGACTCCACACAGACCCCCCACTGAGCCCTGGATAGAGCCAGAGGCATAGAAGTAGAGGGCAGCTGTGACCTTCAGAGCCACTGGCATGGGGTATCCACCCACACAGTTGGAGCTGATCTCAAGCCCAATCATCTGTCAAATGGAGGTCACTCTCTCCCTTGAAAGGTGGAGCCTCCTTCTGCATTGCACCTCAGACACATTGAGGTAGCTGCATCGCCGCCTGTAAACCCTGGCAGCAGGATAGTGGCGTCTTCTGCGGCCCCTTCTGCCTTGGACTTCCTGCTGGCCCTGCGTCACTTGTGCCTGTGCCTCTCCTCCATCAGGTCCCCCCCCCTGGAAGTTGCATTGGCACACATGGCTTCCTCTCCCTTCTGCCCCTCTCTCCCTCCTCAGAGGGGGTGCCTCCAGTGGAGTCCCATTACCAAGGTAATGGAGGCCGTGTGATACTTGCAAGGTTGCACACACTCTGAATCCTCCGGGGGCCTTGCAGATACCAAGGAGTCCTGAAATGAAGCCTGGAAATGCTAACAATAAAGCCCCAAACAGAGGCGAAGCTGCCAAGTACCAATAAGTCACCAGCAGCAGACTATCTACCAAACTCCTGACTGCTCACACTGGCAAAGCTGCTGAACTTTTTTATCCCACCCTTGGATGAGGCTTTTGAAAATGTCGGCTGCCTGCATTTTGCCCACGTGACGAGCGCGAAATTTCACGGGCAATGAAAAGTTGACATCAATTGGCTTCTGAATGGCCTTAAGTGGCCTGTTAATTAATGACGTGCGCGGTGCTCACACCCGCGTATGCCCGACGTGCGAAATATCGCGTAAGTGCGCGGTGATGTCAGGATGCCTGCCCGACATCATCACACGCAATTTTATGCCTGATCGGGTTGGGCGCGTGCCCGCCGATGGGATGTAAAATCCTGCCCCTGGAGTTTCAGCTGCTCTAGGTGGTGACACTTGCATTTGCACACGTGGTAGTCCAGGACACGAGAAGCAACCAGGATTTCCCACATGGCAAGGGGTGTGTAATCTACGGGGCTGAGGTGTCCTGCCATAAGTTTACTTTCTAGACCATTAACTAGATACACTTACAAGCTATTCACCAATCAGCTCTCTCCCTGGCTGTGACATCCCTGCTTTAACTCCTCGGTTGCTGCACTCAGTCTCCCTCCAGGTTCGGTATTGGCACTTTTAAAAAGAAGACCATAAGACCATAAGACATAGGAGCAGAAATTAGGCCATTCGGCCCATCGAGTCTGCTCCGCCATTCAATCATGGCTGATAAGTTTCTCAACCCCATTCTCCCACCTTCTCCCCGTAACCTTTCAGCCCCTTACCAATCAACAACCTATCTATCTCGGTCTTAAATACACTCAATGCCCTGGCCTCCACAGCCTTCTGTGGCAATGAATTCCATAGATTCACCACTCTCTGGCTAAAGAAGTTTCTCCTCATCTCTGTTCTAAAAGGTGCCCTCGGGTCCTAGTCTCACCTACTAATGGAAACATCTTCCCCATGTCCACTCGATCCAGGCCTTTTAGTATTCTGTAAGCTTCATTCAGATCCCCCTCATCTTTCTAAACTCCATCGAGTATAGATCCAGAGTCCTCAAACGTTCCTCATATGTTAAGCCTTTCATGCCTGGGATCGTTCTCATGAACCTCCTCTGGACCATCTCCAGGGCCAGAATATCCTTCCCTGAGATACGAGGCCCAAAATTGCTCACAGCATTCTAAATGTGCTCTGACCAGAGCCTTATAAAGCCTCAGCAGCACATCCCTGCTTTTATATTCTAGTCCTCTTGAAATAAATGCCAACATTGCATTTGCCTTTCTAACTACCGACTCAACCCGCAAGTTAACCTTAAGAGAATCCTGGACTAGGACTCCCAAGTCCCTTTGCACTCCAGATTTCTGATTTCTCTCCCCATTTAGAAAATAATCTATGCCACTATTCTTCCTACCAAAGTGCATTACCTCACACTTCCCCACATTGTATTCCATCTGCCACTTCTTTGCCCATGTTTCCTAACCTGTTCAAATCCTTCTGCAGCCTCCCCTCCTCCTCAATACTACCTGTACCTCCATCTATCTTTGTATCATCTGCAAACTTAGCCAGGATGCCCTCAGTTCCTTCATCTAGATCATTAATGTATAAAGTGAAAAGTTGTGGTCCCAACACTGACCCCTGCGGAAATCCACTAGTCACCGGCCGCCATCCTGAGAAGGACCCCCTTATCCCCACTCTCTGCCTCCTGCCAGACAGCCAATCTTCTATCCATGCTAGTAACTTGCCTCTAACACCATGGTCTCTTATATTACTGAGCAGCCTCCTGTGTGACACCTTGTCAAAGGCCTTCTGGAAGTCCAAGTAGATAACATCCATTGGTTCTCCTTTGTCTAACCTACTCGTTACCTCCTCAAAGAATTCTAACAGATTTGTCAGGCATGACCTCCCCTTGATGAAACCATGCTGACTTTGCCCGATTTTACCATGCACTTCCAAGTATTCTGAAATCTCATCCTTAATAATGGACTCTAAAATCTTACCAATGACCGAGGTCAGGCTAATCGGCCTGTAATTTCCCGTCTTTTGCCTCACTCCCTTCTTAAACAGGGAGGTTACATTAGCGATTTTCCAGTCCTCTGGGACACTCCCTGACTCGAGTGATTCCTGAAAGATCACCATTAACGCCTCCACTTTCTCTTCGGCTAACTCCTTCAGAACTCTGCGGTGTAATCCATCTGGTCCAGGTGATATATCCACCTTCAGACCTTTCAGTTTTCCTAGCACCTTCTCCTTGGTAATGACCACCATACTCACCTCTGACCCCCCCCGACTCTCTTGAACTTTGGGGATGTTCCTCGTGTCTTCCACCGTGAAGACTGATGCAAAGTACCTATTCAGTTCCTCCACCATTTCTTTGTTCCCCACTACTCCTTCTCCAGCGTCATTTTCCAGCGGCCCAATGTCCACTTTTGTCTCTCTCTTACCCTTTATATATCTAAAAAAACTCGTGCAATCTTCTTTTATATTACTGGCTAGTTTACCCTCATATTTAATCTTCTCCCTCCTTATTTCTTTTTTAGTTGTCCTCTGTTGGTCTTTGTAGGCTTCCCAATCCCCTGCTTTCCCACTGCTCTTCGCCGCATTGTAAGCTTTCTCTTTAGCTTTTATGCTGTCCCTGACTTCCCTTGTCGGCCATGGTTGCCTCGTCCTCCCTTTAGCATGCTTCTTCTTCCTAGGGGTGAATTTTTACTGTGTCTCCCAAATTACTCCCAGAAACACCTGCCATTGCTGTTCCACTGTCTTTCCTGCTAGGCTCATCTCCCAGTCAATTCTGGCCAGCTCCTCCCTCACGCCTCTGTACTCGCCTTTGTTCAACTGTAATATTGTTACATCTGATTCCAGCTTTTTCCTCTCAAATTGCAGGGTAAATTCTCTCATATTATGGTCACTACCTCCTCAGGGTTCCTTCACCTTAAGCTCCCTTATCAAATCTGCCTCATTACACATCACTAAATCTAGAATTGCCTGTTCCCTAGTGGGCTCCACCACAAGCTGCTCCAAAAAGCCATCTCGTAGACATTCCACAAATTCCTTTTCTTGGGATCCACTACCAACCTGATTTTCCCAGTCTACCTGCATATTGAAATCCCTCATGATCACTGTAACCTTGCCTTTCTTACACACCTTTTCTATCTCCTAGTGTATCTTGTGCCCCACATCCTAACTATTGTTCAGAGGCCTGTACTCAACTCCCATTGTGGTTTTTTTACCTTTGCGGTTCCTCAACTCTACCCACACAGATTCTACATCATCTGACTCTACGTCATTTCTTGCTATCAATTTAATTTCATTTCTTACTAACAAAGCAACCCCACCACTCTGTCAACCTGCCTATCTTTTCGATAGGATGTATATCCTTGGATATTTAGCTCCCAGTCCTGATCCCCTTGCAGCCACGTCTCCATGATGCCCACCACATCATACCTGCCGATTTCAATCAGCGCCACAAGCTCATTTACCTTATTTCGTATACTGCGTGCATTCAAATACAACACCTTTAGTCCTGTATTTCCCGACCCCTTTCTCATTGTCGTCCCTTTATCCGATGTGCTTGAAGTTACATTCCTAGCCCTTTCCAAACACTCTGTCCTATTTTGTGTTCTGGGGACTTTAATAGCCTCTCCTGGGCTCTCCTTTCTTTTCAGTTTTTTTATAATTTTCCATGAAATTGAATCCACCCCCCACACGCTAACCTGCTGCTTTGTTTCCCAGTAGTCATATTCCTTGGAGTTTTACCCTTCCTTTCCCCCCCTACTTTCTAATTTAAAGTCCTGTTGACCACCCTATTTACCCTTTTCTCTAGAACATTGGTCCCAGATCGGTTCAGGTGGAGACCGTCCCAACGGTACAGAACCCTTCTGTTCCAATACTGAAGCCAGTGCCCCATGAAGTGGAACCCCTCTTTCCCGCACCACTGCTTTAGCCACATGTTTACTTCCCTTATTCTCATGTCCCTATACCAATTTGCACGTGGCTCGGATAGTAATCCGGAGATTATAACCCTTGAGGACCTGTTCTTTAATTTAGTTCCTAGTTCCTGATAATCCCCAAACAGGTCCTCTTTCCTAGTCTTACCTATGTTATTAAAGAAGATTGCTAAATACTTGGAATACACTATCAGAAACATTGGGGAAATTAAAAACCATAAGAATTTTTAAAAGGGAAGTAGATGATTATTTGAAAAAATAATATTTAAATGAGGATGAGGAGATGGCAAGGGGAAGGGACAAAGTGGCTAATCTTCCAGCTGAACAGTACAGGTGCTATAGGCCAAATAGTCTTTCTGTAAGTGCTGTGAAATTCTGATGCTAACCTTCAAATATCACTTTTTCAAATGTTATTTATTAATTCACAGGATCTGGGCATCATAAGCAAAGCTGGCATTTAATAACCATCCCTACTTGCCCTCCAGAAGGTGGTGGTGAGCTGTTTTTCAGAGCCACTGCAGTCTGTATAGTGAAGACGTTCCCACAGTGTTGCTAACTAGGGAGTTCCAGGATTTTGATCTGGAGATCTATAGATATAGCTCTTGGGGTGGAAGGGATCAAAGGATATGGGGAGAAAACGGGAGCAGGCTATTGAGTTGGATGATCAATCATGATCATAATGAATGGCGGAGCAGGCTCGAAGGGCCAAATGGCCTACTCCTGCTCCTATTTTCTATGTTTCTATGTCTATGTTTCTATAGACAATGAAAGGTGATAGAGAGGGGATTGGAGGCAGTGATGTTCCCATGAACCTTCTGACCTTGATCTCCTAAGTTGTACAGGTGGTGGGTTTGGGAGGTGTTGTTGGAGAAGCCTTGATTCTCTTAGAAGCATTCCATCATGTTCCCACCCTAGTTCTGTCCACTATTATCAGCGTGGTACCACCAGGAAATGATTAAACTCAGTGAAAGGAGTCAGCACTGAGCAATGTGTTTTGGACATTTGGGCCATATACTTCCTGCACTTTGGAAAATTCATAATTATTCTGGATACTGTAATTTACACAGACCTTATTTTAATACAGTTCCACCACACCTCCAATGATTACTGATTTTAAAAATGACGTAGGTGTTTTTTCAAAAAGCAACTGGACCATTCTACAAGTTTCTCTTTGTAGCCTTTGTTCTGGGATTTTGCCATTCCACAGGAGAATATATAGAGTTAGGATCAGAAGTTCAATTCTTTGAGATCACTGGGAAAGTTCTGAAGGTAGAAGATTGCCTTAGATGTTTCACAGAGCCCTTGGAAGTTCTGTATATTCCAACGATTTGCCTAAGCGCTAATTTTAACCCTCATGCAGTTGCCAAAGCACATATCGCACAATTCCCCAAAGTGACTCCAGATGGCTTCCAGCTTTTTAAAGACTTAAAAATATTTGGTGCGCTGTAAAGTGCAGCTCTGTTACTGGATATTTAAGTCATATGCTGTAGTTGATTTTATTTACTTGATGGCAGGGACATAGAACAGCATGTCGCTGACAGCAGAGGATTCTGCAAGTTAGGAAAGCACTAGGAAAACAAAAAAAAAACAAATGTGCTGGGACAGAAATCATCACACTGGATTTGCCCAGCAAGGGTAAGCAGTCTAATGGTTATGGTATTGGCCTAGTAATTCAGAGGCTTAGAAACATTTTTTTAGAGAATATGAGTTCTCCTCCCACAATGGCAGTTTGAGAATTTTAATTTGATTTTTATTTAAAACTGCAAATAAAAAGCTGGTAAAGTGAAAAGCCAACTGGTTCACTGATGTCCTTTACCAAAAGAAACCTGCCATCCTTTCCCAGTTTGGCCGATATGCGACTCCAGTCTCACACCAATGTAGTTGACCCAGTGAGATAGTTTGTTATATTAAACAGAAGGCTCACTACCATTTTCTCAGGGTAATTAGGGATGGACCATAAATACCAGCCTTGCCAATGAAGCGCACATCTCAAGAATTTTATTTACAAACTCTGATTCTCCCATCCATGATAGAATGAATACTTAAAGATGTTACAAAACTCGGTGTCACTCTGAAACATAGAAAATAGAAGCAGGAGTAAATAATTCAGCTCTTCGAGCCTGCTCCACCATTCGATATGATCATGGCTGATCCTCTACCTCAACACCATATTCCCGCTCTCTCCCCATACACCTTGACACCATCAAGACTGACAGGAACCACTGAAAACTCACTTGAACAATTTCTATTCAGTGTCATACGTTCTTATTTAAAGATAGGCAAATATCTCCCATGCAGTTTTGCCACATTACAATGTCAATATTTGATCATCACAATTACTTGGCACATCTCTAGATTCACTCTCAATAGGATTTCCCACGGCTAGGTAAACAGGTATTAGTTGTCATATGTAGGCTGGGTGGAGTTTTTCACTGCTAAAATGAATTTCCTCTCCCTTCCAGACCCTGCACAATTTTTGTGTGGTCTTTGGGCAGGCTGGGAAGGCCTTGAGTTGTGCGTGCACCTCTTCTGAGGACAGGGTCATCATTGTCAGCCTTAGAGCTAATTTGAACTTCTCCCCTCACTGCTATTTTAGTGTGTTGGTGCGGATTTTGGCAGCCCTAAACACACCTGCCTTGTTGGAGAGTTCATGACCACCAAGGAAAGCCCAATGAAAGAGGGAACATTATGACTGGTAAAATGTTTTGACAACTTCAAGTGTTACTATCAGATGCTGTACTATGATTTTGATGTGTTTTAACAGCAGTGACTCATCAGGAGCTCCATCCTATTATGACACGGGAGTCAAAGCTTATGGGGAACAGGCAGGAATATGGAGCTAAGGCCACCATAAGATCATGCATGATCTTATTGAATGATGAAACATGTTTATGATGAATAGCTTAATCCTGCTCCTATTTCTTATGTCTTGAAAAGTTGACCTTTACATTGCCCAGTATTGTTTAAGTGTTAAGATGCATTAGAGTACATCTCCCATTGGAGAAAATGCCATAATGCATTCAAAACTGTAGAAAAATGCCTTGGGATATCATATCATGTTTCAGGCTGTGATTTAAATATCAGGAGATCTTTAGCTTTGGCAAAAAAAAACCCTGTTTTTGAAAGTTAAAAAAAAAATCTAAGCAGCTGCTCCACTCAATTGATTGATAAGAAATCTGCTTTGAAATGGATTGAAATGCCATCTGCAGCTTAAAAAAAGCCATCTTTTTTTCAGTTTCAGTAGACTCCATTTTTTAGAAATCCCAAGGTTTGTTATTACAGCATTTCATAGGGTGCCAGATCAAAATAAGAGCTCTGGTGTACAGGATATTGGGCCGTAATCCTGAACTCCAGGGCATTGTATTGGGGGGTCCCCAAAGACATGCTGGGGAATCCCTCTTGGAGGCTCCCAGGCAAAGGTTTCATGGGAATTACCCAGAAGTGCAAACTTCCCCTGGGCAATTGCCCTGCACTGGGAACCATCTGAATATGTGATTTCATTAATAAACTTCAGATGGTTCTGACTGGGCTACACCAATAGTTACCCAGAAAAAGTTAGAATAATTAAAATCTTTTCTAACTTCTGGGTAACTATTGGTGTAGCCCAGTCAGAACCATCTGAAGTTTATGATTTAAATCACACACTCCGCCACACCACTGACACCCCGGTGCTCTCCCCATAGCCCCCACCGACAACCCCCTACCCCGCATCACAGGACTCCTCTCATTCTCAAGGGACTACACCCCCCGAAGGGAACACTCCAACCCACAAGATTGCCCCCACCCCCACAGAGACTCTTTCCTGCCCCCAGGCCTGACACAATCCGACTCCCCCTCCACCCAAAGCCTGACCCGATCCTCCCCCACTCCCGCCAAGGCCTGACTCGATCACCCCTCCCCCCGAGGCCTGATCCAACCTGACACCCCCTCCACCCGACGCCCGACTCTCCCCTCTCTCCTGGATTCCTGACTCAACCCTCCAAGGCCTGACCTGACCCCCCCCTCCACCTGAGGCCTGATCCTTTCCCCCTCCTCTCTGAAGTCAGGATTATCTGACACTCCTCCCTCCGAGGCCCAACTGACCCCCACAGCCCCCTCGAGGCCCAATCCTCTCCTGCTTCCCCGAGGCCTGACACGAGCCGACCACCCCCCCAAAAATCTACCTCCCCCAAGTCCTACCCACCTACCTTAGACACTTATGTTCTCCCGGGCCTGTCAAGGACCTGTAAAATTGGCTGGACTTTTAAACTTACCTGATTTATGGCCACCAGTGCTGTAAAAAAGGGGGCATGGCCTCCTTCCCTTCGACAGAGCTACCCTTCAACGCTAGCCCCTGGGGGCTACTGGATCTTGCCTGTTCTGTGTCAGAAGGTTGGACGAGACAGGGAGGAAAAGAATTTATGTAAAACAATAGGCGCGGAATGGCAATCTGATCTTGATTGCTACTCTGAGGAAGTTCAGGCGCATTAGCATGGATAAAGAATTGGTTAGCTAACAGAAAGAGGAAAGCAGTGATAAATGGGTGATTTTCGGGTTGGCAAGCTGTAACTAGTGGAATGTCACAGGGATCAGAACTGGGACTTCAACTATTTACAATCTATATCTTAGATGAAGGGACTGAATGGATGGTTGATTAATTTGCTGATGACCCAAAGATAGATAGGAGAGTATGTTGTTAAAAGGACATAAGGGGCTGGATTTTCACTGAGTTGGGATGACTTTGGAACCCTTTAAAAATTGTGGGTGGTTCCCGATTCTCAGATTCCCGATCCCTTTCCGGGAGTTTCCAATTTTCATGACTAACTTTTAAGGGTGTGAACTGGTTCAGGTTGTGAACCCAGGCCATTCCCGACCAGGCCATCTCCACTGCAGGGATAGGCACGTCCTGGCCCTCTGCAATTTTCATGCAGTCAGGCCAGCCTTCCAAAGAGTCCTTGTTGATGACACATCAGAGATATTGTGAACCATAGTCTGCATGAAGGGACCTTTTGAAAGTTAAGTTCAAAAGATTCTCCTCATGCTTCCTATGCCATGGTATGCCCCCCCATGCCAAGCTATGGCACTTCCATGCCCATTAACCATTATACACTTTATAGACACAATGAACCCTATAGTGACAGTAGTATGTGTGAACAAAAGATTTAAAAACTGTCATTCATAAATAACTTTACACTTTCTTAAAAAAAAACATATTTTACTTCGGGCCAATAAAAGTGCCTTTCATCCAGATAGTATCAATAGTTGAAACTGCAAGCACTTGAAATAAATCTTGTGAAACTGACAGCATAGATCACAGAGTCAGAGCTTTCAAGCAAGCAATGTTTTCTCTTGGACTCAGGTGTTACAACAGACAAATGGATTTCTGGGCTCCCAGTTAAGCCTTGGCTGAGAGCCCAGCAATCCATTAGAATGGTTTTAGAACTGGGCTTGGGCTCCAGAAGCTGCAAAAGGTTCCAACTCGCGTTTCCTTGGCACAAGATGAAAATCAGGGCCACAGTCTCTGGCATACTAGCACGTTCAATTTTACTGCATAAACTCCATATTTTTAAGCATAATCAAGTCAACCTTAGTTCAAGTAAAAAATCAAGTCTTTGTCATATTCTAGTTGTTCATTCCACCTTCAGGTAATAATTGAAGTTTAGAAATTGTATACCTATTTATCTTTGTGTAGTTATATTTTCCTTCCAGCCTTTCCCTGTCTCTGGCCTATTCCCAGCTCCTGACTAGGTATGAATTTGCTTCTAGCTTTGTTCCTGTGTATTCTAGTCAGCTCATACAGCTGTTCTTCTGGCCTTTACTGACCTGCTTTCCAATAACAACCATCTTTATCTCTCAATCAGTCCCACTCCTGACACCATCTTCCTCCACCTCCTGGACAGCACATAATAGCTTTTCTTTTAGCACTTTCTCTTTCTTAGTCAGGCCAGGCTATAGGTCTCACCCCTGTTGCTCTCCTTGACTTGGCTCTCTCCTGATATGACCAACCTGTTGCCTCTCCTCTGTGTTACTTTAGATCCTGTATTTTCTTCGATCTAACTGCAAATGTGAAAACAAGATTGCAGATCTTCTCCTCCCTCTCCTCCAAATAATCTTCTTCAGTTTCATTCTAAAAAAATTGCAAAACATTCTTATTCTCCAGGGATTTGGTGGATAGAGGAAGCGAGAGATTGGAGGGATAAGACAGAGTTAGGGCTAGAAAGAGTAATGGGCTGATAGACAAAGAGATTGAGGAAGAGCAAAGCACTGCAGGTGCTGGAAATCTGTGCGAATAGAAAAAGCTGGAAGCCCTCAGCAGATCCAGGGGTACTCGTACAGAGACAAAAACAGCCTGTTTCAGGTCGGTGACCCTGATGAGAGGTCACTGAACTTAAATGTTAACTCTGCTTTTCTCTTTACAGATGATGCCTGACTTGCTGAGCACTTCCAACATTTTATATTTTTATTTGAGAGATTGGAGGGGACACAAAAGATATTTTTGATAGTAAACAGACTGGGGAATGCAGAGAAAATTGGCATGCAATTTTCAGCGTGGTCAGAAACAGAGAGAAAGAGAGTTTCAGATGACGGATTGGGGTGACATGGAAAGGGGGCAGAGAAAGATTTGGTAGATTGTCATAGAGTTGATTTTCCAGGCAACATTTCTTGGTGGAAACATTGAACACTTATTTACAAGCTAGCAGCAGCAACTGCATGCGTGCATCAAGCTACATAACTAAAGAAGAACTCTCTCCAAGAGGTTCCACGTGCTACAAACTGATTGGTTTACACAGATCATATAATCTTACTACACGGAATTATTCTTATGTTTATCAAAACAATAATTACTACATAGATAAAAATATTTATCTTCTTTCTCAGGTTAATATTTGCACATATTTGAATAGAAGAAAATAATAAAGTAGCTCAGGTGCATGAGTGTGAGAGGAAGTCGGTCTTTTCACCTCCTACTCTGCTGCAATGGTCCATGAGGTTTCTCCATCGTGCCCCACCTTACTTTACCTTTTAAAGAGAACTAACAGGTACATTAGAGCAAAGTTATGAAACAGAGGAGGTGAGTTATACAAGGAATCAGAAAACAACATAGAAAAACAGAACTAAGAAGCAACACAGGGATATCACCAACACAGATACATCGCAAACAATATCAACAGGTAAGACAGCTCTTCTCCTGCCACTTATCCTGAACAATGTGATGTAAAATTGTTCAATATTATTAAACTTACTGATGACACCAACCTGTGTAGCTATGTGACCAGTGGAGAAGGAACCTTAGGGCAGGATTTTTAGTTCGCCGGGCACCCGCGATCAGTGGGTCTGGGGAACAGACCGCCGACCGTGAATGGCCCCTGAATGTGATTTCACGCTGATGGGCCAATTAGTGGCCAGCCAACATGAAAGGCTCAGCGCTGCCGAGGTGGGGCAGGAGGAGGGTGTGCGCTGAAGTCAGCACGGGTGCGTGGGAGTGCGGAATGAAAGCTCCTAGCCTTCAGAGAGCTGCCTCAGAGAGCGGAAGAATCCAAAAGCTATAAATAAAGATTCTGAAATGCCAAAAAAAATGTGCATGCAGGAGAATCAGTCACCCTCACATATGGATGATAAAAATTCTATCCAAACATTTTTATTTTAAAAAAAATTAATATTGGAAACCTCATTCCACACTTGGGTGAGGTTTCCTCAAAAAGACAAAGGCTGCCTGACCAATTCACCACCTGCCAACTGTAATGCTGGACGGGCAATGAAAAATCTCCATCAGTTACAACGTTAATAGTCTTAATGCACCCACTGACTGAAATATCGCGCAAGTGCGTGATGACATTAGGATGCTCGCCCGACGTCATCGTGCGCTATTTCACGCTCGAGTGGGTCGGGCACGCGCCTGCACATTGAGCAAAAACTTCTGCCCTTGAAATTTTGGAACACAATTAATAGGAAATTATTGGAATTCATGAAAACAGAAATGGACCACTCATTAAAAATATTGAGTTAAAATGAAGCTATCATTAACAAGGATAATGGCAAGGCTTAGGTGCAACTCAATGGGTGGAATCCTCCCAGATTTGCACTAAGTGTGGTAGCAGGCGTAAAAAAATGATGTTTTACCTGGCGGCTGTAATGGTGGGTTTTCACGCCATATCGTCCCATTCCCAGGGCTTCCAGCCTAATTAATATTGCATTCACGGGAAACACTGCGGATCGCTGGTGAGTGGGCTCAGATTTGCCTGCCACACTGTGACCTCAGTGCTTCCTCGCTGTGGGCGCCATATTTAAAGCGCGCCAGAGCGCAGCCTAGTTCATGTATACAGACCAGGACTGCTCCAGGCAACAGATAGCCCTGAAAGCAACAAAGACAGCAGCCTCCAAATTTAGTGACCCCTCTCTGGGGTGCCTGCTGAATGCAGTGGAAGGCCACTGCAATGTCCTGTACCACAGCTCTGGCCACAGGAGTCCACCACAGTCACCAATCTGGCCTGAGTGGCAGTGGCGGCCAGTGCCACTGGAGCACAGAAAAGGTCAGCCATCCAGTTCAAGAAGTGGGTGACTGCTCTCATCCATTCCGCCAGAGCACCCCATCACTCTCAACTCACACGCTCACAAACCCATCACACATCCACAGGGATCTCACACCTCAAGGGACAACAACACTAACTCTCACACACACCCTCACAACTCCATCAGGCTGCGTCCTCATCCTGTACATGGCTCCACTCACCACACAAACATTCCATGCAGTGCCATGAGTCCTGCTCACACTTTCTCCATCTGTTTTCATGCGGGAGAAGCTAGCTCACCACAGCAGGGAGAGGTCCCAGAGCGGGATTGGAGTGGCCAACATCAGGTCCCTCACTCACTTTGAGGTGTGTCATCTTGCTGACTGGTAAGGACGTGGACTGTGCCTGCAGTGACGGTGAGGTTGGCAGTGAACACACACATGAGGATCCTGCACCACATCATCCCTCTCTCAATGCAACTGTGAGTGTTCTCTCTCCTGCTTTTGACTCTGCTGCTATGCACTAATTATCTCTACACTGGTTCACAGGGAGCTCTGCCAAGCAACCGACACCCTCAACCAGCCAGTCCCTCAGCTCCATGCAGGTCCTCACCTCTAGCCAAGAAGACACTTCCTCTATTGAAGGGCTGGAAATAAGCAACCTGGAAGATTCATCACAGCGCTTACCCACACCCTCCATCAGCATAGAGAGGCTCACACCTCGATGGAACCTAGATCTAGGGCAGGCTCAGGTTCACAACCTGGTGGTCACCGCACAGAAACTTGTTCACAGCAGCAGGAGGAGACAGGGTCAGCCGATCTCCTTGGCACTTGGAGGACTGCTGGGGAAGAGGCACCTGTGATGTTCGAGTCTGATGACGAGCCTCTGGATTTGGCCTTCCAACTCATCATGAAGAGTCAGCAGAAGGCAGGGGAACATCACAATGAGCTTTTGGAAGCCCTCAACAGAGTGGCATGCGAGTCGGAGGAGTGTATCTGCCTGCTCTCTGATGAACTGATGCCCACATGTGTGCATTTGGAGGTCTCCAGGGGAAGGATGGCAAATGCCATGGAGACCCTGGTCCAGCAGACCACCGAGATGCATACTGACCTGCACTCCATTGCGGTAGCCATGGGTGAGTGCAAGAGGGAAACTGGGCACCTCATTGTCGCTTCAGGTGCTCCTTCCCTCAAGGAGTCAGGCACCCGAAGGGGTGGGGGGGGGGGGGACCAGCAGCTGGACATCCCAGCTCATCTGCTGAGGAATCTAAGACGTTGTCTGCTCCCTCTGAGGCCCCTTTGCCTGTGACTCCCTCAACCTCTTCCTCTGTCACCGCAGAAGGTGCAGCTGGCCCACAGGAGGACAGCCAAAGCAAGCCAGCCAGGGCCCTTGAGGCCTTGGCTTTCCAGAGGACACACGCCAAAGTCATCAAAGGCAACAAGCCAAATATTACACAGTCTGTCTCCACCCCTGCTGTGGATGTCAGGGCAGCACCTAGAAGAAGTGATAGGCCTAGAAAATTTAAGAAATTCTGATCACAAGTGGTTGCACGGGTGAACACATTTTGTCACTTTATTATCTGAAAATATATTCACTTTCACTGAATATTGTGTAATGTTGTCCTTCAGCTTCATTGACAGGCTTCGCGAGTCCTCACACAGTATTCCCCTCCCATTACCAGTTCAGCTGCATGAAGCCAGATCATGAGTGTTTCTGGAGGGGGAAGTGTGTGTGTGGCAGGGTCTTTCGAAGCCTCATGCAAGCATTCTCCCATACACACTGAACCTTCCTCCAACACACTCATCTCAATGTCCCGAGTATTTTCAATGCTGCCTGCTGGGGTTCTCTTTCAGTTGTCCAGCTGAGCTGAGCTGCATCTCCCACTGATCGCACTCCCATGCAGCACCTGTGCCCATCCAACACGAGGCTCCGCTCGCTTTTGGTTTTGACAACCGTGGGTGTGATCAAGTATGTTGTTAGATCCCCCATCTTTCCCCTGCCCCAGTCACCCTTATCCTTTCCCCCATTGCTGTTGACCCCTCTGACATCACCTTCCACCTCCCCACTATCACCTACCAACCTGAACCCTTGTCTTTCTGGGAGTCCAGGTGAATGTGCATGTTTCCTTCCTCCCTGAGAATCCCACCCCCATCCAATTAACATTCCCGACCTCCTCCTTCCCACCCCCAGGGTCTGTGTCTGCCTCCAAGTCCCCACCAACCACCCCCGCCGTCCCTTCTACCACTACCGATGCACCCTCACCCTCTCACCCTACCAGCTCCCTTTGCCCCCTCTCATACTCACCATTCCCTCCTAACATGCCCAGCCTCAGTTCAGTCCCCAGGAGGCATTCATTTACTCCACTGACACCTCTCTTGCACGTTCACCTGGACATCCTCCACTTACTGCCTCCTCCACCCTTACATTCTTCCCCACCCTTACCCCCTCCTCCACCTGGACACCTTCAGTCCTCTGAACTCCCTCCTTTAAACGTCCTCCCCCCTTACTCCTATCTCCCTACTTGCTGCATTCTCCGCTATTGTACCTTCCTCCCCCATCTCCCAACTTTGCCCCTTCCGACACCTTTGTTTCGACCCCCCGGTACACCTCTCCCTGTCACTGCTAGATTTCTTTTTCCCACCATCACCCCCACACCCGGTACACCCTCTCCCAATCACAGCTGGACCTTCCTCTCCCCTCCCCATGCTGATCATCCGTAGTAGCCAATGGCCAAGACTGTGATGTTTCAAAGCAGACCTGAAACATCAACGGAAACCTCCCACCTCCTGTGAGCTGCTTCACGGTGGAGCCATGTCCATGAGAATCCACCCAGCGTACGATGCACGTGTTCCTCCAGGGCCCGGTAGCTGTGGGACTCCCGCATCTTCTTCCCCTCGGATGTCCGCGATCTGGGCAAGGCCCCAACTGTAAGCCCTGACTTCTGCACATCACACTTGCCCAGACATGTTCTGGGCCGGCATGTTTTCCCGTTGGCATAATGGCAAATCTGGCGTAGGGGGACAATTCCAGTCGGGCCTTACTTTGCAATCCATCACCGGGATGGAAGTTGGGTTCATAGTGGTTTCCAGTAGGATTCACGTTCCACCGTGATGGACACATCGGATGATCCCACTTGCTTTCAGCACGGCGTGAAACCAATTTCTGCCTCTCATGCCAAATTGTCCCCCCATCCCCTCCCCCCCCCACCCCCTGTCCACCATGAAATCCGCTGCCAATGGGACCAGACAATACCACCCAATTAGTCATCAATAATAAATCAAAACAAATTATTTTAACCTCGCATAACTCACCGGCAGTATTAGATTTTGAATAACGTGTGGAAACGTAGGCACTCTGTCTTGAGAAATACATTAATACATTTGTTTACAACTTAGAGAAGAGAAACAAGATTGATTTTGGATGATAGGACTTATGAAAAGGTAAGTATAATATTAACTGGTTAACTAGTAAGCTGCATGCTGTGCAAGAGTTTGAAAGATTCTTTTAAAATAGGAGTGAAGATACAGAATCTATTTCGAATAAAAATAATTAATATGCTTCGAATTAATTCATTAAAACTATCTAAATAATGAGCTACTTAAGAATGAGTTGCAGATTATAAATACGCAGATTGGAGCAGATGATAAAATAGGGTTATGTAATTTATTGAATTTATAATTCACCCAAATTTATTGAGTAACATTTTACAATTAAAAGCAAATTAATGGTCTAATGGACATTGCAAAAATAACTTTTCCTTATATCTCTTTTTCTATCCGTCTGGCTTGCTAACTCTAAGAATTCCATTTGTAGCAGATGTGAACAATCCCTAACAATTCATCAATTCCAAGGCATTTCCAGCTTCAACTCGAGTTTGGACACATGAGCAAATCAGTGTGATCATTTATACATGTCTGTTATCCACAAATGGTTCATACCGGTCATCTGAAGGTCACAAATACATTAAGGAATCACTTAGGAGCACTCTTTGGTCTAAGGAGGATACAAATATATTCTCAAATTATTCTTTAACATTCTTTTAAATGAAATAAGGATTTTTGGCTATAATCAACAACAAGTGTAACAATAAATTTGGTTGTTCTTTTCCCTCAATTCCATGCCCCACCCTGGCTAATTCTCATGGTGTTGTCTCATTTCTTAGACACTGTGTGCCTTAATTTAAGGGTCTGTTTTTCTTGTGCATTCTTAGGCACTGAGTGCCAATAGGAGATTGGACCAGGGTAGGAAAGTGGAATGATTGGGGGAATCGATGCCATAAGACCATAAGACATTGGAACAGAAATTAGGCCCTTCGGCCCATCGGTTCTGCTCCAACATTCAATCATGGCTGATAAGTTTCTCAACCCCATTCCCCTGCCTTCTCCCCGTAACCTTTGATCCCCTTACCAATCAAGAACATATCTATCTTGGTCTTAAATACACTCAATGACCTGGCCTCCACAGCCTTCTGTGGCAACGAATTCCATAGGTTCACCACTCTCTGGTTAAAGAAGTTTCTCCTCATCTCTGTTCTAAAAGGTCTTCCCTTTACTCTCAGGCTGTGCCCTTGGGTCCTAGTCTCTCCTACTAATAGAAACATCTTCCCCACGTCCACTCTATCCAGGCCTTTTAGTATTCTGTAAGTTTCAATCAGATCCCCCCCCCTCATCCTTCTAAACTCCATCGAATATAGACCCAGAGTCCTCAAACGTTCCTCATATATTAAGCCTTTCATTCCTGGGATCGTTCTCGTGAACCTCCTCTGGACCCTCTCCAGGGCCAGCACATCCTTCCTGAGATACGGGGCCCAAAATTGCTCACAGCATTCTAAATGTGCTCTGACCAGAGCCTTATAAAGCCTCAGCAGCACATCCCTGCTTTTATATTCTAGTCCTCTCGAAATAAATGCCAACATTGCATTTGCCTTTCTAACTACCGACTCAACCTGCAAGTTAACCTTAAGAGAATCCTGGATTAGGAATCCCAAGTCCCTTTGCACTCCAGATTTCTGAATTCTCTCCCCATTTAGAAAATAGTCTATGCCACTATTCTTCCTACCAATGTGCATGACCTCACACTTCCCCAAGTTGTATTCCATCTGCCACTTCTTTGCCCATTCTCCTAACCTGTCCAAATCCTTCTGCAGCCTCCCCAGTTCCTCAATACTACCTGTCCCTCCACCTATCTTTGTATCATCTGCAAACTTAGCCAGATGCCCTCAGTTCCTTCATCTAGATCATTAATGTATAATGATGCTGCCTGAGAGTCACCTGTAAACTTTTCAAACAGGGGGACAATGGAGAGCATTCAGAATAGAATGTCCCTCCGGGACACCCTGGTCCACTCCTCCATCATCCCCTACTCCTCAACCCCCACCTATGGCACCACCCCATGCCCACGCAAAAGATGTAACACCTGCCCCTTCACTTCCTCTCTCCTCACCGTCCAAGGGCCCAAACACTCCTTTCAAGTGAAGCAACATTTCACTTGCATTTCCCCCAACTTAGTCTACTGCATCCGTTGCTCCCAATGCGGTCTCCTCTACATTGGAGAGACCAAACGTAAACTGGGCGACCGCTTTGCAGAACACCTGCGGTTTGTCCGCAAGAATGACCCAAACCTCCCTGTCGCTTGCCATTTCAACACTCCACCCTGCTCTCTTGCCCACATGTCTGTCCTTGGCTTGCTGCATTGCTCCAGTGAAGCCCAACGCAAACTGGCGGAACAACACCTCATCTTCCGACTAGGCACTTTACAGACTTCCGGACTGAATATTGAATTCAACAACTTTAGGTCTTGACCTCCCTCCTCCATCCCCACACCTCCCCCCCTCTGTTTCTTCCCCCTTCCTTTTGTTTTTTTCCAATAAATTATATAGATTTTTCTTTTTCCCTCCTATTTCCATTATTTTTAAATATTTTTAAATCTTTTATGCTCCCCCCACCCCCACTAGAGCTATATCTTGAGTGCCCTACCATCCATTCTTAATTAGCACATTCGTTTAGATAATATTACCAACTTCGACACCTATGTGTTCTTTTGTTCTGCCGTCTGTGACATCTTTTGATGATCTGCTTCTATCACTGCTTTTGCCTACAACCACACCACCCCCCTCCACTTCTCTCCCCTCACCCAACCTCCCCCCTGCCCCCCCTCCCCCCGCACCCCCCACACCACCCCCCCACCCCCCACCCCCACCACCACCTTAAACCAGCTTATATTTCAACCCTTCCTGGGATTCACCTATTTCTGTCGAAGGGTTATGAGGACTCGAAACATCAACTCTTTTCTTCTCCGCCGATGCTGCCAGACCTGCTGAGTTTTTCCAGGTAATTCTGTTTTTGATTCAGAATAGAAACTGATTTCATCCTTCCCTAAGTATGTTGGCATGTTGATTCAGGGGGTAGCTCTACCGCTTTACATTATTTCAGAAGGCGAAAAGCCCTCCTTACACACACAAAATGGATTCAGTCCATGTACTTTTTCAAATGTAAAATGTAAAGCCAGATATAATCTACTGATAACACTATTAGACAGCTGCCACGCTTGAAAACCATTTGATCGAGTGAATGAGAGAAATTTGTGGCCTAATTTTAAAAATAAACACACTTTTCTCTTGGCATTAATGTGTGAACTCATTTGCTTAGATTGAAAATTCAGATGAAGATAAATTATATTTGGAATTATTCTAGGTTAATTGCCCCAAAATTTTGTTAATATATATTGCCCACCTGTAATAAAGCCCATCCAATTTCCCCTTTTGATTTAAATGATCGGAAGAGATTTGAGCTATGGTCAGGCGATTCTGTCTGCTCAATTTTCCTCTGCCACATTCACCCAGACAATACTTTTCACCGAGACAATAAACACAAGCATCTGCCTTGTATATATATAACAATGGGGAAGACAGTGGCGTAGGGGTAATGTCACTGGGCTAGTGATCCAGAGGCTGAGCTTAATGCTCAGGGATCAAATCTAATTTCAAATTTAAATTCAATAAATTAATACATTCAATTAATTAATAAAAAATCTATATTAAAAGCTGATCTTAGTAACCATGAAACTATTACAATTGCCAAAAATAGCCATCTGGTTCACAAATGTACTTAGGGAAATCTGCCATTCTTACCTGGTCTGGCCTACATGTGACTCCAGACCCACAGCAATGTGGTTGACCCTTAACTGCCCGCTGACATAGTCTAGCAAGCCACTCAGCTGTACCAAAACGCTACAGACAAATCAAAAAGGAATAAAATGGGAGGGATCACCTGGCATCCGCCTAGGCATCAGAAATGACAATGGCACACCCAGCCCTGGTGACCCTGCTAAGCCTTCCTTACTAACACCTGGGGTCTCATGCCAAAATTGGGAGAGCTGTCTTGCAGGCTAGGCAAGCATGCAATGGCAATGATTCCTCCCACTGATTACCACCTACCGCTCTCCCTCAGCGGATGTATCAGTACTCCTCCCTGTTAGACACCAATTGGAAGAAACATTCAGGATGGCAAGGGTACAGAATGTACTCTGGGTGGGAGGCTTCAATGTCCATCACCAAGAGTGGCTCAGTAACATCACTACTGACTGAGCTGTCTGAATTCTGAGGGACATTTCTGCCATTTTGGGGCTGTGACAGGTAGTGAGGGGATCAATAAGAGGTTAAAAACTACTATGCATGGTCCTCACCAATCTACCTGTCACAGATGTTTCTGTCCATGATAGTATTGGTAGGAGCGACCACTGTATAGTCCTTGTGGAGACGAAGTCATGTCTTTACATTGAGGATACCCTCCATTGAATTGTGTGTGCTAAATAAAGTAGGTTCTGAACAGATCTAGCAACTCAAAACTGGGCATTCATGAGGTGCTGTGGGCCATCAGCAGCAGCAGAAATGTATTCAACCACAATTTGTAATTTCATGGACTGGCATATCCCTCACTCCACCATTGTCATCAAGACAAGGGATCAACCGTGGTTTAGTGAAGAGTGCAGGAGGGCATGCCAAGATCAGCACCCAAAATATTTAAAAGTGAGGTACCAACCTGGTGAAGCTACAACACAACACTACTTGCGTGACAAACAGCAGAAGCAGCATGCAGAGAGCTATGCGATCCCACAACCAATGGGTAAGATCAAAGCTCTGCAGGCCTGGCTCAGCCTGTTGGGAATGGTGGTGGACAATTAAACAACTAACCAGAGGAGGCTCCACGTATATACTCTTCTCCAATGATGGGAGAAGTCAGCACATCATGCAATAGACAAGGCAGAAGCATTTGCAACCATCTTCAGCCAGTGAAAGATCCAGCTTGGCCTCCTCAAGAAATGGCTGAAGGTACAGGCGACTGCAAAAGCTATGGGCCCTGACAATATCCCAGCAGTTATACTGAAGACATGTGCTCCAGAACTATCTCAGCACCTAGCTAAACTGTTCAAATACATCTACAACATTGGCATCCATCCAACAATGTGGAAAATTGCCTAGATGTATCCTGTCCACACAAAGCAGGAAAAATCCAATCTGGACAATTACCACCCCATCAGTCTACTCTTGGTCATCAGCAAAGTGATGGAAAGTGTCATCAAGAGTTATCAAGCAGCACTTACTCAGCAATAACCTGCTCACTGACGCTCAGTTTGGGTTCCACCAGGGCCACTTAGCTCCAGACCTCATTACAGCCTTGATCCAAGTACGGACAAAAGAGTTGAATTCAAGAGGTGAGGGTGACTGCCCTCAAGGCATATCAAGGCAGCATTTGACCTAGCAAAACTGGAGTCAATGGGAATCAGGGGGAAAACTCCACACTGGTTGGTGTCATACCTCATACAAAGGAAGATGGTTGTGCTTGTTGGCGTCAATCATCTCTGCTCCAGGAGATCGCACCAGTAATTCCTCAGGGCCAACCAGCTTCAGCTGCTTCATCAATGACCTTGCCTCAATCATAAGGTCATAAGTGGGGATGTTCACTGATGATTGCGCAAAGTTCAGCACCATTCGCAACTCCTTAGATACTGAAGCAGTCCATGTCCAAATGCAGGAAGTCCTGGACAATATATAGGCTTGGGCTGATAAGTGGCAAGTAACATTCGCACAACACATATGCCAGACAATGACCATTTCCTACAAGAGAGAATCTAACCATCTCCCCTTGATATTCAATGGCATTAGCATCACTGAATCCCCGACTTTCAACATCCTGGGGGTTACAGCCACAAGAGCAGTTCAGAGACTGGGAATTCAATGGTAAGTGACTTGCCAAATCTGTCCACTACCTACAGGCACAAGTCAGGAGCGTGACGAAATACTGTCCACTTACTTGCATGAATGCAGCTCCAACAACACTTAAGAAGCCCGATAACAGAATTATTGTAGCACAGAAAGAGGCCATTCAGCCCATCGTGCCTACACTTCCCCCACCTTCCCCTCATAACCCTGCACATTCTTCCTTTTCAGATAACATACACAATCCAGGACAAAACAGTTGCACTTGATTGGTACCCCATTCACCACCTTAAACATTCACTCCCTTCACAGATGCTTCTGTCCATGATAGTATTGGTAGGAGTGACCACTATATAGTCCTTGTGGAGACGAAGTCAGGTCTTTACACTGAGGATACCTTCCACTGAATTGTGTGAGCTAAATAAAGTAGGTTCTGAACAGATCTAGCGACTCAAAACCAGTGACACACAGTTTCAGCAGTATGTACCATCTACAAGGTGCACTGTAACATCTCACCAAGCCACTTTTGATAGTACTTTCCAAACCCACGACCTCTACCACCTAAAAAGACAAGGGCAGCAGACACAAGGGAACACTGCCACCTCCTTTCCAAGCCACATATCCTGACTTGGAACTAGATCATCGTTCCTTCAAAATCCTAGAACTCCCTTCCAGAGAGTACTGTGAGTGTACCTACATCACATGGACTGCAACAGTTCAGGAAGACGCAGCTCACCACCACCTTCTCAAGGGCAATTAGGAATGGGCAAAAAATGCTGGCCTTGCCAGTGATGCCCACAACCCATGCAAAGAATAAAAATATATTTTATGAGGTTTCATCCTCAATAGCAGAGTTGAATCTTCCATCACCTTGCTTCAATAATTAACTGTTTTATATTTGGATCAGTCTTGTTACTTCTCTCTACATTCTTTGTGGTACATATCTATGCATTTTGTGTGTGGTGACTAGAATTGTAGTGATGACTGGTGATCACCTGTCACTTTATTGCAGGATAACAACTGAAGTAATAAGAGGAGCACAAAGAAAAGCTGCCTTTTGGTGTCTTGGGACCAGCCTACACAGGCTTCTCTTTCCTATAACAACAACAGTTGTTTTGAACTGATAGTGACTATGAAATGAAGTACTTGAATGACAGAGGTCTTATTAGTGAAAAGACTTCATGGGCAGAATTTTACCCTCGGCGTGCAGGCACGTGCCCAACACGCCCAAACGTAAAATGGCGCGCGTCCCGACGTCATCCACACTCGCGTGATATTTTGCCAGAGTCAGCTGCGCGCCTGCCGATAATTAAAAGCCTATGAAGGCCGTTAACATACTAATTCAATTCAATTCAATTCTATGCTGCCCATCCAATCTTACGGTTGGTGGGCAGGCGAAAAGGCCAAGCGGCCTTTACATTTTTTTAGGAAATCTCATCCACAAGCGAGATGAGGTTTCCTAAAGCAAATAAACATTAAATGAAAGCTTTATTTTGGAATTAAAAACATGTCCAATCTCATGTGGCAGAGTCACATGAGGGGACATGTTTTATTAAATTTTTACTGTCTTTATTAATTTTTTTGTAAAACTGCTTCTATCTCCCTGAGATAGCTCCGAGGCTCCGTGCCTCAGAGAGATTGAAGCGCTCTTTCACGCACATGCGTGGATGCATGCTACGCCCGGCTCTCCCTCCTTCCCCCCAACACCGGCACAGGCAGTGCTCAGGGCTACCTCTTGTGACCCACGTAGGGCGGGCCTTAATTGGCCCACCAGCATGAAATCACGAAGCGGAGCCAATCACAGGCACATTTGGCTGCCACCCCCCCCAGATCCTGAGCACCCCAGCCAAAGGCAAAATCCTGCCCCATGTGTCTTTTTCTTTACTATGATTGAACAATAATATATAACACATTTATTGCTTCATTTCACAATACAAATATACTATTATATGAGTAAACCTTAAACCCAAGAATAGAATCTTGCTAGAATAAAATTCAAGTTAACACCCACAAAAGAAAAACTCTATAAAGGGTGGAAACAAAATTAACAGAAGATTTTATTTACACATATGGGATCTTTAATTTTTATTGGTACACTGTTTCCATAAGGCACTATAATCAGTGATCTGTAAACTCTACCATCCAGAAGGACCAGGGCAATAGATGCATGGGATCACAACCACCTGCAAGTTCCCCTCCCAGCCACTCACCATCCTGGCTTGGAAATATATCCTGAAACTCCTTTCCTAAACAGCACTGTGGGTGTACCTCCCCTACATGGAAGGCAGGGGTTCAAGAAGGCAGCTCACCTCCATCTTCTCAAGGTTAATTAAGGATTAAGGCAACAAACGTTGGCCTTGCCAGCGACACCATCATCTGATGAAAGAATAAAAAAACTTCTGCTGGACAACCTCTGATCCCATTGTCCTAACTCACACCAAGTCCCGTTCAGCCATCACCCCTGTGCTCTTTGTGTGCATCAGGTCCTGGGTAGGCAATGATGTGATTTTAAAAGCTCATTCTTCTTTTCAAATCTCTATCTCTGAATTTTCTTCAGGGATATCTGCACTCATCTAATTCTGGCTCTCATACATTCCCGATTTTAATTACTCCATCATTGGCAGCCTAAACTCTGAAATTCTCTCCCTAAATCTCTTCACTTCTCTACCTTGTTTTCCTCTTTTAAGTTCTTTAAAACCTACTTCTTTTGATCTCATTAAGGTTTGGTGTCAAATTGTATTTGATAATGCTTTAGTGAAGTGTTTTGGGAGATCTTCCCATATTAAAACTGCCATATAAATATGAGATGCTGTTGTCATTGTTGTAAATTAAATCTGAAATGGTTGCAAAATGAAAAAAATGCAGCAGTTTTCTTTGCTTTGAAGCTCTGTAATTTTGAACTAGGCACAAGAATTGCTAGTATTTTTCAGAAAATAATTAATTCCTATACTTGGGCTCTGTTAATGGAAGCTTGGAGTGGGATATAAACAGCGGCATGGAAGAGACCTGAGATCAGAAGGAGAGGAGCTGACAAAGACTGGAGTGGGATATAAAGTGAGACTGGAGTGGGTTTAAAGTGAGACTGGAGTGGGATAGTAAGCAAGAATGGAGCAGGATATAAAGCACAAGAGTGGGGTATAAAACGAGAGCAGAGTGGGATCTTAAGCGAGGTGGACATGGGATATAAAGTGAGACGGGAGTGGGATATTAAGCGAGATGGGAGTGGGATATAAAGCGAGGCCGCAGTGGGATATAAAGCAAAGCCAGAGCGGGATATTAAGCGAGATGGGTGTTGGATATAAAGCAAGATGGGAGCGAGGTATAAAACAAGATGGGAGTGGGAATATAGAAAGGTCTGTTGGGAGCAGGTGCACCATTTCAAATCAAGAGCTCAAAAAAATTCAAAGTGTGACATCATAGGCAAGCAGGTAAGTGACTGGCTGGCTTTTTGCTATTTTGTCTAAACTAGGTCATTGGTTTAAATGAAGAGCAATTTGGATAAGTAAAATAAATACTTAGTGAATTAATAAGGGTATTCAAACAGACCAGCTTCACCCAATGCAGATTTCACCAGAGTGCAAGGGGATTTGGAGAGGCTGACAATTTGGTAAGGTTGGCGTGGTGTGTGGTGGGGGTGGGCAGTGTGGTGGTAAGAAATGTTCTTTGAAATGCTAAAGGAAATATAAACAAATAGAGTTAAGTTAGGACCGTAAGGTAAAAGTTTAAAGCATATAACTAAATTTAATAGGTTAACCTTAGATTAAAACTGACAATTGAGTGCTATTTCAAAACTTGAAAACCTAACTAGTTAAATAAAATACAATAGAAATGGCAAGGCAGGTAAATGTGTTGCACCTTTAACATAAGGAAACTGATGAACATTAGTGTGATCCACAACAACCATATCTGCAATTAGTGTCTGCATCCCGAAGAACTTCCACTCAGAGTTGACAAACTAGAGTCTGAGTCTCAGCCACTGCAATCAGGGAGAGGGAGAGTTACCTGCACACTTGTCCCATCCCTTCCGTTTAATACTTCAAAAGCAGGAAGCTATAGGCTGGTTAGTCTAACCTCTATCATTGGGAAAATGGTGATATCCATTATTAAGGAAATACTAGCAGGACATTTAGAAAATCATAATAGAATCAAGCAGAGTCAACATAGTTTTATAAAAGGGAAATCATGTTTGACAATTTATTAGAGATCTTTGAAGGTATAATGAGCAGAGTGGATAAAAGGGAACAGTAAATGTGGATTTCCAAAAGGCATTTGATAAGGTACCACATAAAAGGATACTGCTCAAGATCAGCTTATGGTGTTAGGTGTAACATACTAGAATGGATAGGGCATTGGTGAAGATGGAGATGGAAGAATTTTTTCTTTCAGAGGGTGGTTAATCTTTGGAACTTTCTACCACACAGAGCAGTGGAGGCTAAGCCATTGAATAAATATGAGGTTGAGTTAGGCAGGTTTTTGAACTATCGGGGAGTCAAAGGTTATCAGAAACAGGCAGGAAAGTGGATTAGGACCAAGATCAGATCAACCACAATCTTACTGAATGGTGGACCAGGCTCAAGGGGGCATCTGGCCTAGTCCTGCTATTTCTCATGTTATTATGTTCTTAATGGTCCTTTAATGGTACAAAATCATTTCCAGATAGTGCTTTCTGTCTCTAATAGTCTTACTGTTAAAACAGCTGTATTTGCATTACATGGCAGATTTACCATCAAGGCAAAAACAAAATGATGACTGTCTTCGGAAGTCTTGCCCTGCAGGAGAAAACAGCATCTTTGCCAATACTTATGCGTGTGGAGTTTCCTCAGTGACTGAAAGATTTTGAATAAAGTAAAAAAAAAGAGAAATATTTCAAAAACAAATGCAGGTGGGAAAGTAGCAGTTGATTGTGCATGTGCAGTTATTTTGAAAATTTAAAAAAATGTTAACTTTCTTATTGGCTGAGGTGATGAGGATGGTAAAATCCATTACTACCTGCACACAGGTAAAATGGTGAGACAGTGACATAGTGATTCATGTCACTAGGTTGGTAGTCCAGAGAGGACATGGGATTAAATCCTACCTTGGCAGCTGGTGGAATTTAAATTCAATTCATATTTTTAAAAATTGGAATTAAAAGCTGGTCTCAGTCATGGTGATTATGAAACTATCATCAATTATTGTAAAAACCCATCCGGTTCAATAATGTCCTTTAGGGAAGGAAATCTGCCATCCTTACCTGGTCTGACCTATATGTGACTCTAGACCCACAGCAATGTGGTTGACTCTTAAATGCCCTCTGAAATGGCCTAAAATCCACTCGGATGGACAACAAATGCTGGTTCACACCCCATGAAAGAATAAATAAAAGTAGGAGGGCTTCAAGCACATTGCCTAGCGGTTGGCACTGGCACTGATCTCAAGGCTCCAGTTGTCTCTCCTAACCATGGGGGAAAAGGGGTGCAAGAAGGAAGGTGGAAGGGAGGATGGCAGGTAGCCGGCAATTGGGAGAGAGTGATAGAGAGGATAGGATGATTGAAGGAGATGGGGCAATCAACTGAATTGGGCTCATGGGGGTAATTGGGAGACTAGGAGATGAGTGGTGGTGGAATGGGCATGTAGGGGCCTGTCTTTGAGAACGTTGCAGAGGTTTTAGTTGACCAATTTGGCAAAAGTACCTCAAGCAGGCATTGAAACCCCACCCCCTCACTCCCTCACCCCCCATTTGTATGTGGAAAGATTCTAATGCCTACTTCAGGCTTGGGCGCTGGATACCTAAACCTTTACCAATATGGTGAGTAGCACAGAATATACAAACATAGCCTGCCATGTTTGATGCAGAAGTTGATGATTTCATGCTTGTAAAGGCTTATCATTAATTCTTTGCTTCTATATCTAATACGCTAGTTATAAACAAAGTTGACATTGCGGATGCTCCAAATCTGAAATAAAAAAGCAGATAAATGGTGGAAACACTTGTCCCATTTTCCCACTTACAAAATCTAGTATTGCAAAATTAGTTTTTCCAGCCTCAACAACTTGTCCTTCAATTTTGAAAGATAAGACTATCTGATACATGAATAAGTCATAGTCCTTAGTCAGTCCCCCAGGTATACCCCCAGTCTTCTCTTCCTTAAGTCTATGGGATACAGTTTGAATGTCTTTGGTGAAACTGGTTTAACCATACATCACCAGGTCTGGCAGGATCATATAAAATGTTATTGGCTCCTGCTCTTCACCATGAAAACTGAGCAATATTCAAAGGTTATCCAGGAAGATAAAGATAACACTCACCTTCTCTTCTCCGCCAGAAACGGTTTTCTCAAGCCCCTCTTCCCTGCCTCATTCACATTCATCTCCAACAATAAATGCCTGGAGTTTATGAAAGCTTTTGTTCCTAAGGTTGAGACCATTTGTTCAACTGCCTCTGTTGCTTCCTGCCTTTTCACTAGCCCAATGTGACAACATTTCTCTAGGTCAACTCCCGCCCTAACTCTGAATTCATATCTTTCTCTACTTTCTCTCCTATCTCCCCTCATGTCCTCTCCAAGCTTATTTTGTCAATGAGATTCACCTATTGCCCTCTAGACCCTATTCCTACCATATTGTGAATCACACAGCTTCCCTTCCTGGCTTTGTTATGAGTTGAAATCATTAACGGTATCAGGCAGAGTCAGGTAATGGTAACAGGTACCTGTCCCTCTCTCCTTATCTGACATCATCATCCCTCTCCTCAAAAAGCCAACCTTTGAATGTTCTTGCAAATTACACCCAACAGCCCCCATCTCCAGCCTCCTTTTCCTCTACAAAGTACGTGCATGTGTTGTCACCTCCCAAATCTAATCCCATCTTTCATAGCACTTTATGTTTGTATCCCTCCAATCAGATTTCAACTCACGTCACAGGACCAAACAGCTCTTACCAAAGTTATAAATTGCACCCTAGTAAACTGTGACAAAGGTCCTCTTCGCCCTTGACCTGTGTGCAGCCTTTGATGCAACTGTCCACAAAATTATGCTCCAACGCCTCTTCACCATTGTCCAACTGGGGTTGCACTCATCTGCTTCCATTTGTGCCCATCCAGTCACAGCTAAAACAGGTCACCTGCAACGGCTTCTCTTCCTGCTCCAGTGCTGTATGGGAAGAAATTTCCTCCAACTAAATATTGGGAGACAAATTCAGCAGTCTCTGCCACCAACTCTGTCCCCTTGCATCACTCTCTCTGACAACTGCCTGAGGCTCAACCAGACTGTTTGCAACCTTGACACATTTGATCCTGAGATGAGCTTTTTATGATATATCCTCATGATCATTCAGTCTGCCTATTTCCAATTCCGTAATATCTTCCAACTCCACCTCTCTCTTAGTTCATCTGAACTCTCATTGTGCCTTTTTTGGCTCTTCTAATGCAATCTGCTAGTTCTACCCTTTGCAAACTCGAAGCAATTCAAAACCCTGCAGCCTGTGTCCTAACTCGTGCCAAGTCCTGCTTATCCATCTCCCCATCTCGCTGGCCTGCACTGGCTCCCAGTCAAACAATCCACCAATTTTAAAATCCTCATCATTATTTTCAAATCCTTCCAGGGCCTCAGCTTTCCCTCTCTCTTAATCTCCTCCTGCCTTATAATCTTATGAGATCTCTGGGCTCTGCCAGTCCTGGCCTCATTAGCTCTCCTGTCATGAAACCATTGCCAAACATAAACTCGTGAGATGTAATTCCCTGATCCCACACTCCCAGGTTTCCCAATGAGCCTAGCATTTTGTCGCGCATACCCACCAGTGTTCTTTTGTAGGCTGCGCCTTACCTGAATCCTGAACAATTTACCACCTTACCCTCAGATGAACTGGCACCTCTGCTGAAGGAATGACACTCAACGAATGTATTAGTTAACTTTCAGTGCCAGAGATGTTGTCAGTCAATAATTAACACTTATCAAGCAATTTGAAACAGGTACTTGGGCTGAAATGGACAAGTCTTAATCTTATGTGGCCAGTTTAGTTTGTACCTACCAAGCAAGGACAGTAACTTCACAGCACTCAATTTATTTGAATGAAGCCAGATATCAAGGTTTTGTTTTTATGGACAGCAGTTTCAGGGTTTTCACATTTAACCACACATCTGCCCTTCCCTAAAGCTGCTGTGTCATTTTTACATAAATTACAGATGGCACCACTAGTTCCACTTGGCAGAAAAACCTTGCCCCATATCTTCTCCATTATTTACCTACTTTGATCTTCAGCACCCGTCCCCGTCAGCCTGATAAACCCCTTATCTATGGGCAGAATTTTTAGCTCGAGTGATAAATAGCACGTGGTGACGTTGGGCGAGTGTCCTGATGTCATCCCGCGCTCGCGCGATATTTCAGTTAGCAGGCACGTGCGAAAGTCAGAAGTGCGCCCGCCGACAATTAAAACAGCAATTAAGCCCATTAAAGCTGCAACTGTCCCCGATTTTTCGTGGTCCATCCAACCTTACGGCTGGCGGGCGGGTAAATCTGCCAGCGGACTTTGCATTTTTGATGAAACTTCATCCAAGGGTGGGAGGAGGTTCCGTTATTGAATAAAAAAATTAAAATGTGTGGACAGAATTTTCATCATGTACATGTTCAGGTGACTGGTTCTGATGTGTGGACATTTTTTTCTGGATTTTAAAATTTTTATTTATCGGCTTTAAAATCTTCAGCTCCCTGAGGCAGCTCCTCAGCACTCACGCCTACATCAGCACTCGCGCTCCTCCCGCCCCTACCCCGGCAGCGCTGAGCTGGTAATTGGCCAGTCAGCGTGGAATCGCGGTTGGGGGCTGGTCATGGGCAGCCGTCCGTTCCCTGGTCCCTCCTGGGCCCGCCGAACACGGCTGTACACCGACCTAAAAATCCTGCCCTATGGCTTTGATACCTTCACATTCTGCCGTTATAATGATCTTCTGGCCGATTTTACATCCTCCACCAGACATTAACTTCAGCTTATCCAAAGCCCATATCTCACACCAAGGAGGGGATTCTCTGGCCCCGCCCATCGCTGGGATCATCCGGTCCCGCCGAAAGTCAATGGACTGCCGCATCCCCCATGGTGGGCCCCATCTCGGCAGGGCCAGAAAATCCCAGCCCAAGTGTCGCTCATTCATCACCCTGTGCTCACTGATCTACATTGTGCCTCCCTGCTTCAAATTTAAAATTGTGTTCATATTCCTTTACACCCTAACCCCTCTTATTTTTGTAGCCTCCTTCAACTCAAGGACCCCCTTCCCTCCCCCTGAAAAGACTCTGAATTCCTTTGTCTATTTCTCCTTGTGGATTCTTCTCTTCTTCTGATCCACTATTGGCAGCAGCCCCATCAATTTTTAGGCCTCATGCTTTGGAATTCCCTCTCTAAACTATTTCCCCTCTCTGCCTCTTCTTTCTTTGAGAACCTCCTTAAAACCCACCTCCTTGTCCAAGCTTTAGGGCATTCACAGAATCACAGAATCTCACAGTGCAGAAGAGGCCCTTCGGCCCATCGAGTCTGCACCGACACTTGAGAAACACCTGACCTACCTGCCTAATCCCATTTACCAGCACTTGGCCCATAGCCTTGAATGTTATGATGTGCCAAGTGCTCATCCAGGTACTTTTTAAAGGATGTGAGGCAACCCACCTCCACCACCCTCCCAGGCAGCACATTCTAGACCGTCACCACCCACTGGGTAAAAACGTTTTTCCTCACATCCCCCCTAAACCTCCTGCCCCTCTCTTTGAACTTATGCCCCCTTGTGACTGAACCTTCAACTAAGGGGAACAGCTGCTCCCTATCCACCCTGTCCACGCCCCTCATAATCTTGTATACCTCGATCAGGTCACCCCACAGTCTTCTCAGCTCCAATGAAAACAACCCAAGTCTATCCAACCTCTCTTCATAATTTAAATGTTTCATCCCAGGCAACATCCTGGTGAATCTCCACTGCACCCCCTCCAATGCAATCACATCCTTCCTATAATGTGGCGATCAGAACCGCACACAATACTTCAGGTGTGGCCTCACCAAGGTTCCATACAACTCCAACATGATCTCCGTACTTTTGTAATCTATGCCTCGATTGATAAAGGCAAGTGTCCCATATGCCTTTTTCACCACCCCACTAACATGCCCCTCTGCCTTCAGAGATCTATGGACACACACGCCAAGGTCCCTTTGTTCCTCAGAACTTCCTGGTGTCATGCCGTTCACTGAATGCTTCCTTGTAGCCCAAGACATTCAACCTCACTTTTAACCACCCA
The DNA here is from genome assembly GCF_017639515.1 of Carcharodon carcharias. Classification (NCBI taxonomy): domain Eukaryota; kingdom Metazoa; phylum Chordata; class Chondrichthyes; order Lamniformes; family Lamnidae; genus Carcharodon; species Carcharodon carcharias. Next base: position 64,194,798 of record NC_054469.1, read on the forward strand.
GCCAATCTTTGTGTCATCTGCAAACTTACTAATCCTACCACCCCACATAGTCATCTATGTTGTTTATATAAATGACAAATAATAGGGGACCGAACACAAATACCTGTGGTACACTACTGGACACTGGATTCCAGTCACTAAAGCATTCTTCTGTCATCACCCTCTGCCTCCTACAACTAAGCCAATTTTGAATCCATTCCTGCTAATATCTCCCTTAGTTGATCTTCCATTTTCTCCTTACCCATATTGTGAAATGCTTTGGGACTTTTTTCCACATTAAAGGTGAGATGTAAATATAAATGTATGTCCTGGCAGAGGCAGAACTGCTACAATGGAGTTGACATTTAATAGGAAATATTTTAGTGTTGATTCATCGATCCATTTCATCTGCCATGTCTGCTAGTCTCTTCCTTTTGTCTAGATTGCGCAGGCTCCAAGTTATCATGGCTCTAACATCATTTCTACAGGTTTCCTTGTTCCGCAGATGATTTGGATGTTGGCAGTTCAAATTGGTTATCATAGATAATTGAATTAAAGTTCAATTTTCAGGAGATTGGACTGCGATATTCTACTCAAAAATGATTGGATCTGAAATAAACCTGGCATTAATTACTCTGATTGTAATATTGTATTTCAATACATTTTTAAAACACTTAGGCACATGAGATGGTTTGTAAATTCTATGGCTGGAATTTTACGGCCCCATCACGATGGGGACGGAGGCATAAAATGTGGCGAGCCATTCTAAACTTCTTGGCTTGGGGGTGGAGGGGAATGTAAAACCCCGCTGCTGTAAAATTCCACCCTACATTACTGCACGGAAAAAAGCTTGTTTTATTAAGTGTTAGTTGCCCATTTCTGCCACTTGGGGGTGTGCATGGCCACATTTCAGCTTCTCACCTGCTTAGCTGAAGTAAGTGTAACAATATGAAGCACTGAGCTGAATCCTATAGTCCATGATGGAAACAAAAACAACTAGTCAACAAATCAGGATACAGGATTACTTTGAACCCTCTCCCATTCAGATCAATGATAATGGGGTGAGGAGGGGCATGGGTTTTTCTAAAAAGAATCAATGCAGTAAACATTTTAACCACCATACCACCACCACCACCACCCCCGTCCCCACCCCCCACCCCGACTCCCCCCCAAACCCCTGTCACTTGCATATTCCATAAGAAATACTACATGCTTTTGGTTTTGGATGAAAAAGATTGAAACACCAGAATTTAATAACCTTTTACATTCCTGTTTATTGTAGACAATACACAGTGCACAACTTATTTTAATGCTGTTCTGCATGAATCATGTGTATGTTGACTCTGTAATTAGTTTATGCATGTGTAACTGAGGCATTCTCAGTGCAAAATGCAGTTTTATTTATCTCCTTTGCCCACAAATTTCATACCAGCCAACCTAAACACCAAGCAAAAATTGAATAACGGCTTCAAAACATCTGACCTTGTCTACAAAAAGTTGCCCACTCTAAAATTACACTGAGCAAAATCCTATGATAGGTGCCAACCAGTCATTATACAGGCTTTATAAATTGAGTTGTATCTCTGGAATTCCTTGATTTGTTAGATAGAACACACACATGAAAGCCTCAATGTGCAACACAAATGTTTAAAACGCACATCAGTATTGCATTTATAGGTGAGTAGGTTTAAATACTATTAAAGTTCTTGAGAGAGTGACAAGGGGGCATTGGGTCAGGATTACATTCTCATAATGAAGGGGAAAGTTAGATGTAATAATTTTACACTGAGGAGAACGTAAACAAGGGATGCTTGATCACAAATGGCTGTTAAAGCCAATACTACAACATTTAAAATGTATTTGGATACTTATTTTAAAGGATCTGGGGAATGGCTAGGGATGTTGGATTACAGAAGATGGGAAAGAGTGATCATGAAGTATGCAAGTTTGAAACAAGGGCATTAAACTTAAATAAAGCCAGTACGAGGTGTGAGGTGGCTACGGTTAATTGGGAAATTAGATTAAAAGTTATAGTGGTAGTATATTTAAAGAAATATTTCCTAACTCTTATTGACACTAAACTTCAGTGAAAAACAGGAATTCCATGGGAAAAGAGATGCATCTGTGGCTAACTAAAGAGCTAAGCATAGCATTAGATTAAAAGAAAAGGCTTAGAATTTTGCCAAGGTGAGTAAGCCTGAGGATTGGGCTAGTTTTAGATACCAGCAAAAAATGGGCAAAAAATTGGTGAAGAGGGAGAAAATAGAATATGGAAATGAACTAGTCAGGAATATAAAAATGATTTTAAGAGCTTCTACAAATATGTAAAAAGGAAGAAAGTGGGAAAAGGAAACATGGGTCCTTGAGAAGCAAAAACAGGAAAAATTATAATGGGGAATAAGGAAATGGCAGAGATATTAAACCGATAATTTGTGTCTGTATTTATGGTAGAAGATACATAAAAAAACTTAGGCCTGAATCTTCTGGTCGGCGTCCGGGGGCAGCCCCACTCGCCGAGGCTTAAAATGACGTGCGGTGACATTGGGCGTGTGTCCCGACATCACCGCGCGTTATTCCAATCTTCAGTTCGGCGGGCGCGCACCGGAGTCGGCTGTGTGCCCACTGAACTGTTAAAGGCCTATTAAGGCCATTTAACAACAAATTAAACTGATTGTCTGGGCTGCCGTCCAACCTTAAGGTAGGCGGTCAGGCGAAGGGGCCAGGCAGCATTTCTCTTGAAACCTTGTCCATGGGCAGGATGAGGTTTCATGAAGGGTTTATAAATTAAATAAAATTTTTTATTAAAATTCATTGACATGTCCCAGCTCACATGAGGGGACATGTCTGAATAATTTTTTAAATTTTTTTTTTAAGTTTTTATAATGAAATTAATCTTCCTGAGGCAGCTCTGTGCCTCAGGGAGATTTCTGAGTTCCTTTGCGTGCATGCGTGCAAGAGCACAGGCCCCAACTCTCCCTTCTCCCCCTTCCCTCACAAGGAGCACTGAGCGCTTCTGGGTGCCCATCACGCTGGGCGAGCCTTAATTAGCCCACCCACATAAAATGGTGGCACGCACACCCGATGACGGGCGGCCCTCAGCTGTGCGCCTGCTGACGCCTGCTCCCGCTCAGCTCGCACGACGGGGAGTAAATTCTCCCCTTAGAAATGGTCGGGCACCAAGGGTGAGGAACTTAAAGTAATTGTTACTAAAGAAAAATCACCGAAATAATGAATGGGACTGAAAGACAACAAATCCCCTGGACCTGATGGCCTATATCCTGGAGTTCTAAAAGAGGTGGCTGCAGAGTTAATGGATATACTGCTCTTCTAAAATTCCTAGATTCTGGAACGATCTCAGAAGATTCAATAGCAGCAAATATAACACCCATAAATAAAGAAAAGGGAGAGAGAGAAATCAGGGATCTACAGGCCAATTAACCCGACATCAGTCATCAGGAAAATCCTGGAATCCATTACTAAAGAAGCGATACCAGGGCACTTAGAAAATCACAATATGATTAGGCAGTCAATATGATCTTATGTAATGGAAATTGTGTTTAACAAATCTATTAAAGATTTTGAGGCTTTAACTGGAAGAGTAGTTAAAGGGGAATCAGTAGATGTAAGACATTTAGATTTTCAAATGATATTAGCTAAGGTGCCACACAGAAGGCTGAATTTAATGCCCTTCCCCGAGTTGAGGGGGGCATTTAATTGGGCTAGAGGGTGCGGGATGGGAACCCTACTACCTTCCTGCCTCTGCCCCAACAAAGTCCAAGGCAGTAAGGCTTGTGGATGGCTTTCCTGCCCGGCTGCCAATTGCGACCATTAAGTTGCCAATTAATTTCCTACTTTATATATGGATCATCCAATAGAGAATATACATAGGACAAGTTTTACCATAAAATAAATTAGCTCAAGTCCTAATGAAGCATTTGGGGCTGGATTATATCTTGAGGACGGGATCTCCCACCCCAGCCTAAATGGTGGGAGCAAGCCTGCCTCTGCTTGGCTGGCTTGCCCTGCTTTAATTTTACAACTGAGAGGCCTTTAATTATTGAGGTGAGGCTTCCGCCCCTGTCCAGCAGGAAGCCCAACCTCATGAGCAGCTGGTTAATTGGAGACCAGCTGTTCTGCAGTGTCAAGGCAGTGCCAGCTACATGTTGGGCACAGGCCACTCCTAATGCCCATTTAATTTGAGCAGCAGGATGAGGCCCTTCAGTGGGCATTAATTGCCCGTTTATAGTCCTCAGCTGGTCCACAGATGGGGTGGTGCACCCGACGCTTCTCTGCCGCTTGTACAATTGCAGTGGGGGTGGGCGGGCACCCTGCTAATGGATGGCGCACTATTTTACAGTTCACCCACCTGCATTCCTGCCTGCGGTGGCCTCAAAAATTAACCTATCTCGCTGTTTCAGATGCTGATTCACCAGCTGAACATTGCCAGCATTTCTTGTTATTATTTTAGACTTGAAGCATTTTTTTTTTAGCTTTTTAACTGAACCCTGATGGCTTGGGCTCTCCTGCTTAATCCCACAGATTTACTGTCAAAAACTCAATGTTCATTAGTAACATCTTTGTAGAAGCAATTTAGTGATAATGAAGACAGGAATGGTTAGAACCAACTCCAAGATGAGACTAGTACAGTAAGAAGCCAGAGAATTTCATCTCTTAACTATGTGCCAGTTGTACAATGGACTGTAATGGGACTGGATAGAACTAGTAGAGACTGAATGCTTTGGTCCCTGTATTTGCTGAGTGAGATCCTGTAAGATTACAGGTATTACCAGGCTGCATATTTTGAGTGCTGTTTCGGCAACAGTTAGAGGAGACATTAAAATTATGCTTAAAAGCTTCTTAGATGCTCCAGTGTCCCAGTATGAAATGTTGTAAAGGTGATTTTGCTGGAGCTATGTTACAATTGGTGCAATGCCCAAATGGTGTGGGATTGTCTAGTTGTGGGCCCCATGCCCATTGGCTTTACTGTGCGCAGAACATTGACCTGACACGCACTTCTGCTTTCCCACTGAACCACATCAAAACCTAAATGTACTTCCACAAGAAATTGATGATTAAATGATAAGGTGAACCATAATCAAATCTGGAATCTTCATAGCAACTTTAGCTTTGAATATCTTAATCTTACAAGGTTAATTCTCGCACAAAGCTTTCTATTTGCAAGAGTACTTCAAGCAGCCTTTCAAACTTGGCAAACATACAAAAACACAAGTTTATTTTTAGAAAATATCAAATAAATATAGACTTTTAAGTATTGCCAGTCTGAAGCTTATACTTGAGATCTGTGGACCATGCCTCAGGACATATAAACAATGCAATTAAAATACAAACAAAACTACAAAAATGTGATGGTTGGCTAAAGCTTTACCATTTAGGTCCCATCTTTTTCTCCTTACTGTTAATGATGGAAATGGAGCATATTTTCAGTCTTTTCTTGAACCTCCTTACAAAAATCTCAGGTACAAGGTTTGCTTTTGCTGGTTTGTGAACCAGGCACAGAGCAAAGTGATGAATCGTGGCATCCATGCGGAGGGGCTCACACCACATTTCTCAAGCAACTAATAAGCTGTTAAACTCACATAAAACATGAGAAATCATTGATGCAGCCGTCATCTATGGGAAGCTGGTGTGGTAAACAGTGGTTAAGCATATGACACAGAAAGCTTGTTCACCGACTGTGGTCTAGGCAGTCTTTTAATTGCAGGGTGAACTTTTCAGTATTCTAGGCCAGCCCAGTAACAAATTGAGGAGATGGACTGCTTAGGCTGAGATTTCAGAATCACCCAATTTAAGGTCACGGACTCAGAGCACGTGGGAAATCATAAGGAAATAGTACCCTATCCTGAGGAACATTAGCAAGTAATGTGATGAACATTATGGAAAACTCTGTGTACTTTAACATGGACCGAATGGACATAAGGAAATATGAAAGTTAAGGATACTGTTGTGAAACCATGCTTTATGAAAAATGACTTCATGGTTGAAAACACTTAATGGAACTGTGAAAAAATACTAAAGCCACATTTCAAGGACTTGAGATCACTGTCAAAGTTGACTGCACATTTGCTTCACTCTTCCTTCTATATTCAAAGGCTATTAAGTAGAGCCAACTTGTCTGAAAAGCCTCACCAGGAACTATTAGTTTGAAACAGTATGGATGAGGGCCATCTCCTATCCCATTAGCAAAACCTCCAGACAATCACCTGGGTACTCAACTGGGTGGAGACAAACCATTAGACATAATCAACTGGACTGAGAGGGAATTCCCAGCCATGATCTAATCAATTTGCAATCAGAATACACCACCAATCATAACCATATTTATGTAACTGAGTATTTGGAAAGGGACAGTCATATGACAACGACCATTACAAACGCATCCTGCAGGTCTGTGCACGGTTTCGAGAGAGTATGCATGGTTTCCAGAGAGTGTCCATGACTCCTACATTCTCAGTTGGTCATAGATCCCTGACGTCTTCCAGGGTCCACAGCTGCTGCAGGGCTGGCTTCTAGGGGACGGAGGATGTGGCTGATGACACCTGTGCAACGGCCTCAGACTGCGGCAGAGCGAGGTTATAATGCGGCTCATGCTGCAACTCGCAACTTGGTGGAGCAAGCCATCGGGATAATGAAAGTCAGGTTCTGGCACCTGGACCGGGCTGGTGGAGCCCTGCAATATAGTCCAAAAAGGGAGTGATGCATCATCGTCGCCTGCTTTACCCTTTACAACCTGGCACTGCAACGGGGAGAAGAGCTGGCTGAGGAGGAGATGCAGGAGCTAATTGAGGCAGGAGTGTTTGGGAGGCCCTCATAGCTGCTAGATTTGTGGAGGATGATTACGAAATGCAGTGAGGAGACACCATGAATCCTCACACTGCATCTATGAACGTTTGACTCTAATCTGGCATATCGCAGCGCACTCTGTGATAATGCTGTTTTCATGAAGGCGTTGTTGAGGCTCCAATAGTCGCTTGAGTGCGGGCGGATAATGACGACATGCAGTGAGGGCATTCCATAGATCTTCACATAGCCCCTGAGAATGTCTGACTCCTAACTGGCTGAGATCAGCTTGCTTGCACTCTATGATCAGGGTCATATCATGGAGATACAGCCCTGAAACTTTAAATGCACCTGACCCTTTGTTCACCTTCAGCACCTGACCCCATCAGGAGCACAATGTCACTAGTCACAGATGCTGAAGAGATAGGGGCCAATCCCACATTAAAGGTGCTGAGAGCGCACAGTGAGTGTGACAGAACTCGGTGATGCCTACCCATGACATTCTGACAGCAATGACAAGCACCGTCGAGGTGCAGGCAGCACTAATATGTCCAGGGAGTGTGAGGCCGGACCATCACTTTGGTCTGAAGGCTGCACAAAGCACAGGGAAGAGACCCTGGACTGAGACACCTGCCTTTATCTTGTGCAGAAAGGTTTCACATCTGAGTGACATGAACACTGTTCATTAGAACGAGGAACCATAGGCAGGGAGACATTGTTGAGAGTTTATTTACAACAGTGAACATTATGTACAAGTGATTAACACCTGTGCCCAGGCTGTGTAACTAAGCTTGGCCTAAATAGCCAAGTGGTTATGGTACTGGGTTTGTAACCCCAAGATCAAGAGTTCAGATCTCACAATGGCAAACTATGAAACAATGTAACTTCATCTGAAACAGATGGAAACGTGTTTGTACGCGAAAGTGTTACATCTTCTTAACCTTCCTAACCCTGACGCTTCGTCTTAGTTCTCCCAGACATCCACAGTGGAGGTGGGGACAGCCTGCTGACTGCTACACCCTGTCTGTGATGACTTTGGCAGGTGTCCTCTGGAGGGCCCCGGCCTGCTTTCAGGGTCCTGCTGTGTGACAGTGGCACCCTCCTTGGCCTGTGGAACTGGAGCTGCTGAGGTCACAGGAAGAGAGAATTCAGATGGGTTGGACACTCCCGGAGTCACCTGGATGGATGGCCCCGGGGGTTACACCTGCTGATCCTCCTCCTTGATGAGGAGAGTGACTTACCCTGGCAGAACGGAGATCATCCATCCTCTTGCGGCATTGGGTGGCTGTCCTCCTTTACAGGAAGTTAGCACTGACCATCGCTGCCACTGCCTCCCATGCTGGATTGGTGTTGCCGCTGTTCCTCCTGTAGCCAGAGCAGAGGTAGAGGACATCATGGTGGCCTCCACGGCATCCAAAAAGGCACTCAACAGGCGCGTCACTAAACTGGGGGGCTACAGATTCAGACGCCAAGTGGAGTGAGGGTCATAGTTTAATGGACCCAGCAAGTGACAGGAGCTAAAATGACAAAACAGCAGTAATCACCAGAAAGAGCCACAAGTAAAGGCAGTGAGTGGGATGGGGTGGCTTTGTGGTGGGTTCAGAAACCCGTAGGGCAGCAAAAAAAAGATTTACCTTTGATCATTTGTGTTCAGTTGCAGCAATGGTTCTCAAGCCTTTTGTTTGCGGACCTCTTAGGTGGGACTAAAGGCCCTGCCAGTGCTTCCGCTTGCAAAAAAACTAATCAGGGTTAATGGCAAGAACGTTTCTGCTTTTGATGAAACACCAATAAGCTGATGTCTGCTCAAGCCGGAGCACTTGAGTCTCATGCTGGGCTCCACATTCAGCAGATTCCTCTTCTTTGTTTCCACCTTCACGAGTGTTGGAGATCTGATCTTGCAGCTGTATGTTTTAACAGTAACATAAACAGTGCTTATAAAACCATGTTGTTGCTGCTCACATTTATGCTGACACATCCCGCACATGCGGATGCCATGTTGTTGTGTGAAGCCATGGCGTGGTGGGGATGAAGGTTCTGGCCTGTTCTCTCCTAGGTCCTTGGCTCTAGCATTGCGCATCAGTGACTTGTGTTTTGGAGCAGCCAGCGGACCACACGCAGAACCCTCGGTGGTCCAAAGACCACACTTTGCGTGGAATTTTATGCCAGTGGGGTTTTATAGCCCTGCCCCCACCACAATGGGGCAGTAAAATTCCAGCCTTTGACAACCACTAACCTAACATAACAGCTCATGACCAATGCAGTGGGTGGAATTTTCTGCTGGCGTCGGACGTGTTCAGCGGTATGAATGGACAATATGGTGAGAAGGACAAAAATCAGTTTCACGACATTGTGGAACCAGTTTGCAATAGTCCGCTCTGCCCGTCAATGGAGGGCCTCGTTTCCCATCAGACGTCTGGAGCCTCATTGTAATCCATCTGCATCTCATTCTAAGCCCAGCCTGCCATCAGCAGTGTTTTACAACAGCATGTGTAAGGTGTGCACTTGGCGGGCTGCACTTTGAGGGGAACCTGGAGGTGAGTGCACAGTAAGGTTGCACAGCACTTGAGGGGTTTGCCTATTGGACTTCAAGGTTGAGAGGAGTTGTGTAGGGGGCAAGGGTTGCCCTGCGGTTGAGTCGACTTGGGTGTGGGGGCAAGGGCTGCACTGCAGTTGAGGCAACTTGGCAGGGGGGCAATGGCTAATCACAAGCACACGCAAAGTTGGGGGGAGGGTAGCGGCCGCACTTTAGGGAAACCTTGTATAAAGTGACCATTCTTCTGTAGCTGAGACAGCCACATTGAAATGCTTGGAGTCGGGCCTCTAGCTTATCTGCTGACTCAAGCAACGCAGAGCCATGAAAGTGCCACCAAGTGCTCCAAAGCTTTTCACCTCTCAAGCACAGACTGCAAATTAATGGGTGTTTTAGTGGACTGAAGAACATTTGGACGGCTGTGCACATTGTACAATCTCCTTGTGAAAGCTGGTCATGGAGCAGTCACTGGTGGAGGCACTCACAGCCCCTTGTAAAGTCATTGTTCTGGTTTGGACCAGACTACCCCATGGTTCGAGCTAACAGTGCAGCATTGCTGCGCGGGTTAGGAGAATGCCTGTGCCTGAGCTGAGAGCACAACATGCAGTCCAATGGGCAAAGCTGCTGCCGATTGGTCAGGTGGAGTGGGGCAGAGGTGGGTGGGGCTTCGGGCAGCCATGCAGCGCACTAAACTCTGGTCATCCAAGTGGTGGCCAGTACTCTCCGGGATGCATTAAGAGGCCTTCCCAAGACTTAACCAAGGCAGGTTCTTAGAGCACCCAAGCTAATCCATGGGTCTGCGCATGTCTAGGGAACTGGATAGTCGCACCTGTGTGCTGCTGCTCCATAGTGAAACATCAGTGGTCAGAGCCTGTAACGACATTTGAATTTAAGCAGTTATTTAATAACCAATATGCTACAACAGCCATCTTTTTAAAGACTAATGTTAAGTGACAATAAAACCCCCAGCACAGTGCTACCTGATAACACAGCCTATACTACAGGATGTTGATAATTCTAAAATGGGTTTTCCTTTTGACCAATCTACCATAGGTGTTCTCAATGTATTTTGAAATTGAACGTTGCAGCTCATTAAACACTTTTAACAATGCAGATATTTTGCGATACTTGTGACCTCGAAGAAAGCTGCCCACAAAATGTCTAGCGATCTCTGTGCCACAGCCGTCCTCTTTCCCAAAAGCAATTTAAATCTGGCACTATGTCAAGGGGATCTCCAGAAATGCAGCAGCATGATGTCAGCAAGCAGGGTAAGTAGCCAATCACACTGAAGTATTTACACAGACAGAAAACTAGTAAGCACTGAGCCCCTTTTCTAATAATTAAAAATTTCAAAGAGCAAAATAAATGAATTATGATTGGTTTAAAATAGAAGCTAAAATAAAGGCATACATATTTTGAAAAAATGTATTATTTTGAAAATATGTGGAATCCTTTTATCAGTAGCACATCCTTTGGAGAAGAGTAGAATCAACTTCTGCATCTCTGTGTTATTCTGCGGATATGTGGACTCCAAAACTGCTGTCAGTTTCAGTGACATTTTCTCTGTCACTGCCACCATAAAATGTGGCCTATTAAATTTGGTCCTAAACTGTGGACGATATCAGCAAGGCTTAATTTAGTGCCCATTCCAAGATGCTCTTAGGTTGGTTGGCTTCTTGAAGGAATTATATAACCGAATGGCTTGGCAGGGCACTTCAGGGGGCAGTAAAAGTTAACCAATAGTGAGAATAGAGTCAGGTGTCAGCCAGAAGAGGTTAAGGGGGAAAGGGTTTCTTTCCATGAAAAGGTAACGAATGAACCAATTACATTTTGATAACATTCCAGCAGCTTTCCTGGCCGATTTTCTGACATCCGTCCATGAATTACCAGATTTATTAAATTCAGTCTCATAACTTTATATGGTGGGATTTTATCTCACAACCCTTCCATTTCTAAAACAGCACCATAAGCATATCATTATTCTACTTGTCTACTTTACGCATAAAATATACGCCCTCACGTCTTAAATAATGTGACAAAATTAAACAGAGCTTTTAATGAGAGCAACAGTGGAGCCAACAGACCAGAGTTGTGCTACTAGCCTGTGCCAGGGAAAACAGGATCCTGCTCATATACGTCTACATGCATGCAGAGAGGTTTCAGCTGCTGTCTCTTAATGCTGGAAGAATTCAAACGTCAGGCAAAAGATCAATACTCATAACTAAATTAGATTTCAGTAGATATGGTGCAAGGCTCTATCCGGGACCTGCTTCCATACTACTTATCTGAGCTGCCTATAGGTGGGGCAAGTGATTTGTAACAGAACAATGACTGTGACAACAACACATTTCTAAACTTGCTGTTGAACAATTTAGAGCATTAGCACTGCAAAGTTACATAAAATGTTCTGAGAACCAATGAAAATACCAGATTCTGAGAAGGCCTGTGCAGTAACAATTCACTTGCCCTTGTTAGGGGGGTTTTCTTGCCTAAGGTTTCTGGCATTTTGCATCACTGTGCAGCTCAAACTGCTCTGCATCAACTCAAACCAAATGGTTTACAGCAGTACACTTTTTATTATGGTGCTAAGTACAAGGTCACTGCTTCCTGATTGTAGTGATTATGGTTTTGTAAAATGTTGGACTGTACCTTTAAGAATAGTCCTGTGATGTAAGATCATATGATCTGTATAAACCAATGTGTTAGCAGCGTGGGCTACCTCCAGTCAATGTAGAGATAGAGATGGAGTTGAAAGCACATGTGTAGTTGCTGCTGGCTGTATTGTAAATAAATTGTTTCCACTTAGAAACCTGTCTGCAGATCAACTCTATTACAAATCGGCGACTTGACCACACTACAACAAACTGACAATGAGGATAAATCAGGATAAATCAAGATAAATCGGAATCAGTACTATACCTCGCCCAGGGATTGTGAGTAACAACATCTGTTTAAAATAACAGAAGATATACTCACCCAACGTGCCGCAGTTTGGTAGAATCAATCCATTTGAGCCAATCACAGACAATTGGTTTCAGTATATAAAATGCCTCGTGCTCTTCTTTCAGGCAAATGAAACCATGGGGGGAGAAGAGGCGAGTGATCCTCTTGAGTACTTGTGGAAACAAAACCTACAGTTTGATTCGAAGTTGGATTGCACCCAGTGCTCCAGATTTGAAGAATTTCAGAGAATTGGTGGACCTCATGAAAGGGACATTTTCAACCCAATCTCTCAGTCACTACGAAGAGGTTCAGGTTCAATTCATGAAATAGAGCCCTGGGTGAGACAATTGCTAGTTACGAGGTGAATTTGAAGCAACTAATGGAACATTGCGAGTTCGGTGAGACTCTGAACGACATGCCCAGAGATCATTTAATGTGTGGTGTGAAAGAAGACACTATTCAGAGAAGATTGCTGGCTGAAGTGAGTCTGGATTTTAAGAAGGTATTAGAAGTCGCACTGGCCATGGGAAGCACTGTAAGAGATTCACAAGCAATACAAGGGGCGCAAAATGGTGCTGTACTCCAAATCGGGCAGGACTGATTCAGTCAGCTGAAAGTGGCGTGAAAAAGTGAGACTTCGCCGCGAAGCAAGGAACAGCTCCCGCTAACCAAAAAATGTGAAGAAATAATTTAGCAGCTAAAGCGAAGAACAACTTTAATCGTGGAAACACTCAGTCTTTTAGGGACTGGCAGTTTAAAAAGTAGTGTGTTACTTTTTTCATGGAAGTGAACATATAATGAGACAGTGCAAAGAGAGATTTAAACAGGCTTGCAAACAACAGAAGCCCAATGAAATCTACAGTGTAGGAAAGCCTGAAACAACAAATTCTGACATCTATTCATTGTTTAACATGAAAGTTGGGAAGACAGAGCCAATATTTGTTACAGTACAAGTGAATGGTAAACCAGTAAAAATGAAAGTAGGCACAGAAGCTACTGTAACTGGAGAACATACTTTCAAATATTTAAATAATGGTGAACATCAATTAAATTTGGAACAAACACCTGCCAAGCTGAAAATGTACACAGATGAAGAACTCCAAGTAAAAGGTATCAACAGAGTATTGTAGAAACCAATCGGCACAGTTACCCATGATGGTGGTGGTAGGTGAAGGGCCAAGTCTTCTTGGGTGAGATTAGTTAGAGATTAAATCAAACTGGTCCGAAATCTTCCAGTTGAGAGCAAGCGGGCTATCAGAGCTGCTTAAAAGGTATTCCACCGTCTTCAAGGACAAACTGGGAAAAATCCAAGGCCTGCAGGCCAAGATTTATGTAGATCCAGAAGCAACCTCTCACTTCATGAAAGCAGGACTGGTGCTATATGCCCTGAGAGAGATGGTTGATGCTGAGCTGAACTAGCTAGAGAGGTTGGGTGTCATGAAAGTAATTCAGTTCTCAGAATGGGCAGCACCCATAGTCCCTGTCCTTAAACCAGACCAAAGCATCTGAATCTGTGGGGACTATAAGCTAACGGTCAACAGAGCAGCCAAACTGGACAGATACCCCATTCCAAAAATCCAAGACATATAAGCCAAGCTAACGGGATGGACAACATGTACGGAGCTTGACATGAGTCACGTATATCAGCAATTAGAGTTGGATAACGCCTCCCGAGAATTCGTCACAATAAGTACTCACAAAGGGTTGTACCAATATACACACTTGCCTTTCGGTGTGTCCTAAGCCTGTGCCATCTTTCAAAGAACAATGGAACTGCAATGGAATGGGGACTATCCCAGGTTGTAATCTACTTAGATGATGTGCTGATAACTGGGTTCACTGATAAGGAACATTTAGCTAATGTAGAATAAGTCCTAAAACACTTTTTACAAGTAGGAGCACGACTGAAAAAGGAAAAGTTCCCTTTTCAAGCAAAGAAAGTCATCTATTTGGGCCATCGGGTAGATTCTAAGTAGTTACACTCAGTTAAAGAGAAAGTTAAAGCAATAAGAGAGGCACCTGCACCCAAGGACGCCTCTGAACTTAAACCATTTTTAGAAATGATAAATTATTATGGGTGATTTTTACCTAATTTATCTACAGTTCTGGCTCCTCTGCATTCACTGCTAAGAAAGAACCAATGTTGGTCTTGGGAAGTACCCCAAAAAGAAGCTTTCATGAAAGTGAAACAGCTGTTACACTCATCCAATCTGTTAGTGCATAATGATCAGACGAAAGACTTGGTGCTAACATGCGATGCGTCTCGCTAGGAGTGGGAGCAGTACTATGTCACAGAATGGACAACGGCACAGAGCGGCCAATAGCATGTCTACCACAGCTGTAAAAGAATATTCCCAGATTGAAAAAGGTCTGTTGATTATTTGTGGTGTAAAAAAAATTCACCAATACGTGCACAGCTGTCATTTCACAATTGTATCTGACCACAAACCACTATTGGGTTTGCTTAGCGAGGAAAAGGCTATACTATCCATAGCCTCAGCAAGAATACAACGATGGGCTCTAATTTTGCGCATAGGCCTGGCTTTCACATCACAAATGCCAATGCCCTGAGTTGCCTGCCCCTACAAGAGAATAACGAATACCTCCCAGTTCAACAGCAACCCATTTTACTGCTAAATTTTCTAGATTCCTCGCCAGTATGTGCCAGACAGATCCAAGACTGGACGAGTCGGGACCCCCCGCATGATGACAGGTGCAACACCTGCAGAATTGTTGATGAGATGCTATCTTGGGAAAGATTGAGCCTAATATTTTCAAATTTAGAGGGGAAGGTGGAGAAGTGTCAAGGAAACCAAAAAGCTGCTTGTGACTTGCACATCTGTGAGAGACAATTTAATGTTGGAGAAGCAGTATATGTAAAGAATTTCGGGCCAAAGTGGTTATTAGGTGAAGTAAGGTCAGTGGCCGGACCATTATCATACCACATGGAAGTGGAAGGCCGGATCACCCATAAGCATGTGAACCATTTAAGAAAAACACAGAGATACCACGACAAGATATGGTTCCACCTGAAACCATTACTGAACCAGTGTTTCCTGTTGAAGATGCTCAACCAAGGACTGACACGTCTGATGTCTCTATCAGAGTGGAAGACACTGAACTGCAAGTGCCTACTGAGGTACCTGATGTTCATACAGTTCGCAAGGATGTGGTTCCTGAAAAAGAATCTGAAGTCATGGAGCTGAGACATTCCACACGAATCAGGAAAACACCTGAAAGACTGAACATGTAAATTTCACGACCTGTGTAAATATTATAATATCATGAGATAAACCTACTTGTAAATACAATATGTACAGCAACGTTAAAGGGGGAGGAATATAGTAATTGTGGTTTTGTTAAATGTTGGACTGTACCTTTAAGAATAGCCCTGTGATTTAAGATCACATGACCTGTGTAAACCAATGTGTTAGCAGCGTGGGCTACCTCCACAGTCAGTGTAGAGATAGAGATGGAGTTGAAAGCACACATGTTGCTGCTGGCTGTATTGGAAATAAACCTAATGTTTCCACTCAGAAAGTTGTCTGCAGATCAATTCTATTACAAATAGATAACAAGGCCGCACTACAACACTGACAATGAAGTAATGAATACCATGTTTTTAAGTATCTGAAGTTTTGTTGATCACAACAAACTTATCTCTGATGTAAAACATAGTTTTCCCTTTTTCATTATAGGCCTTTAAAAGCTTACATTTAAAAATGCAATCAAACATATCAAGTTAAATTGTTGTTGTATTAAAAATTTTTTAAATGGAAGGTTTTAAATCAAGAACACCTTGTTTTGACATGTTACAGTGCATCATCAGTTTCATACAAGTCCAGGCGAAATGAGGATATTTGGAGAAAGTTCACTCTATTTTTCTGCAGCCCTTTATAATCCAAAGTTGAATGATAAAACAGTTGCCCTATTAAGGTGTACATACAGCAGCTTTCATCCTGAGGGACGTCCAATCCCTCTACACCTCCATCCCCCACTAGGATGGTCTGGCAGCTCTTCGCTTCTTCCTCGAACAGAGGCCCGAACAATCCCCACCCACTACTTTCCTCCGTGTGGCTGAACCTGTTCTCACACTGAACAATTTCTCCTTTAACTCCTCTCACTTCCTCCAAATAAAAGGTGTGGCTATGGGTACCCGCATGGGCCCCAGCTATGCCTGTCTCTTTATGGGGTATGCGGAACATTCCTTGTTCCAGTCCTACTCCGGCCCACTCCCACAACTCTTTCTCCGGTACATCGATGATTTCTTCGGTGCTGCTTCATGCTCTCAGCACCTGGCAAAATGTATTAACTTTTCTTCCAATCTCCACCCCTCCATCATTTTCACATGGTCCATCTCTGACACTTCCCTTCCCTTCCTTGACCTCTCTGTCTCAATTTCTGGTGATAGACTGTCTACCAATATCCGTTACTAGCCTACCAACTCCCACAGCTACCTCGACTACAGCTCCTCACACCCCGCTTCCTGTAAGGACTCCATCCCATTCTCTCAGTTCCTTCGCCTCTGTCGCATCTGTCCTGATGATGCCACTTTCAAAAACAGTTGCTCTGACATGTCCTCCTTCTTTCTTAACCAAGGTTTTCCACCCACGCTGGTTGACAGGGCCCTCAACCGTGTCCGGCCCATCTCCCGCGCATCCGCACTCACGCTTTCTCCTCCCTCCCAGAAACATGATAGGGTCGCCCTTATCCTCACTTATCACTCCACCAGCCTCCGCATTCAAAGGATCATTCTCCATCATTTCCGCCAACTCCAGCATGATGCCACCACCAAACATCTCCCTTCACCACCCCCCCACCCCCCGGCGGCATTCTGTAGGGATCGTTCCCTCCGTGACACTCTGGTACATCCTCCATCACCCCCTACTCCTCAACCCCCTCCCACATCACCTTCCCATGCAACCGCAGAAGATGTAGCACCTGCCCCTTTACTTCCTCTCTTCTCACCGTCCAAGGGCCCAAACACTCCTTTCATGCGGCTTTTCACTTGCATTTCCCTCAACTTAGTCTACTGCATTTGTTGCTCCCAATGTGGTTTCCTCTACATTGGAGAGACCAAACGCAGACTGGGTGACCACTTTGCAGAACACCTTCGGTCTGTCTGCAAGAATGACCCAGACCTCCCTGTCGCTTGCCATTTCAACACTCCACCCTGCTCTCTTGCCCACATGTCTGTCCTTGGCTTGCTGCATTGTTCCAGTGAAGCTCAACGCAAACTGGAGGAACAGCACCTCATCTTCCAACTAGGCACTTTACAGCCTTCCGGACTGAATATTGAGTTCAACGATTTTAGATCTTGAGCTCTCTCCTCCATCCCCACCCCCTTTCTGTTTCTTCCCCCTCCTTTTTGTTTTTTCCAATAATTTATATAGATTTTTCTTTTCCCACCTATTTCCATTATTTTTAAATCTAATTCCATCCATTGTTTAGCTCTACCTTTTAGTATTCCCCCACCCCCCACTAGGGCTACCTGTACCTTGTTTATCCTGCCTTCTACTCTTAATTAGCACATTCCTTGAGATAATATCACCACCTTCAACACCTCTTTGTTCTTTTGTCTGTGACATCTTTTGGTTAGCTTCACCTATTACTGCCTACTTGTCCCAACAGCCCCCCCCCCCCATCTTAAACCAGCTTATATTTCACCCCTTTCCTATTTTTACTTAGTTCTGTTGAAGGGTCAATGAGGACTCGAAACGTCAGCTGTGCTCTCCTCCACCGATGCTGCCAGACCTGCTGAGTTTTTCCAGGTATTTCTGTTTCTGTTTTTGTTTTGGATTTCCAGCATCCGCAGTTTTTTCTTTTAAGCTTTCATCCTGTGTTAACTAGACGTCATGTCCCTGGTTTCAGTCTGGATGAAACCATTTGCCTAATCGAAACATTGTCAGATGCTGAGGAAATATCTCTCAATAACAAACCCAAGCTGACATGAGACAGTTGGATAAATGATCACTTTTACTGCCGATGGGTACAGTTGAATATTTAAAATGCTCAAGCAATGATAGGAATAATTAAATATGTTCAAGGAAAATTATAAGATATATATCCAAAGTAACGATGCTGGAAGTCTGAAACTAAACAAACAACCATTCTTGATACATATCACAGAACTGAGATTCAATCTAGAAGCAGACCAGCAAACTGGTTGGTAGGCTATTCACAGTTAATTGAGATTGCAGACGGTTCATGGATGTCAGAGTTTGCTCAGACACATCTGGTACACTGGGCACTGAACTACCAACTTCCTGTTGACCCATGTTCCTCCCTTTCCACAATCTCCCAGAACACGCAATTAAATTAGATATATCCTTACGTTACTCATGTGAAATGAAAACAGTTGTGATGTGTAAGAGCTCCATTTCTCTTGGTAACGATGTGGAAGTCAGGAGGGTCCCAGTCCCAAGGGAGATTTTCTGTGCTCATATTTCATGACTATTAGTCAGTAGTTACGAGAAACTGAAGCTAAGGGAAATAAAACTGCTGTAGTAACACACAGCTCTGTAACAAAAATAAAATCTCATACGTCAGGACAAATCCAAGTCAACTAACATCTACCACAGTGTTTCCCTTTATGAAATAAACGTTAAGATAAATAATCATCCTTTTTTTCATTCTTCAGATGCGGGTGTCACTGACTAGGCCAGCATTTATTAGCCAGCCCTAGCTTAGAGGGCATTTAAGAGTCAATCATATCGCTGTGGGGCTAGACAAGTTAAGGACAGTAGATATACTTTCCAAAAGGGCATTAGTGAGCCAGATGGGTTTTTTTACAACAATATACAATGGCTTTATGGTCATCATTACACCTTTTAATTCCAGATTTTTACTGAATTCAAATTCCACCATCTGCCCTAACAGGATTTGAACCTGGGTCCCCAGAGAATTATCCTGGGTCTCTGGATTACTAGCCCAGTGACAATACCACTACACCATCACCTCCCCTATATTTACCAAGTATAATAAAAGTTACATGTTACTATGTTAAATTTCGTCATTCCATTGTATTTATATATGAAATGTTTACAATGAGCAAATAATTTCACAAAAGGAATCCTTCCACTACAGTATTGTTAGTTGCAGCAGGTTCTAAAAAATCAATTGCTGAGGAAAAAAGGAAATTGCTTGACTTAGTAAGTTTCCGGGCCTGATTGGTCAGTGAGTGAATCGCCAACTGCAGTTCTGAATCTATTAGTTGTGGTTCAGTGGTAGCAATCCTGCCTTTGAATCAGAAGGTTCATAGTCTCACTTGAGATTTCAGGATGTGACTTTTAGGCTGATACTCCAGAGTAACACTGAGACACTACCAGTACCAATATTTATCAGTCAGCCAAAATTGTTACAACAAATTATTTGATCGCTATCGCATCAAAAAAAGATTGGCATATATGTTGCTCCATTCGTGATTACTGGACATCTCAAAATACTTTATAGCCAATGAAGTACTTTTGAAGTGTAGTCACTGCTGTAATATAGGAAAAACAGAATTCAATTTACACTCGGTCATGTCACAGTTGCTGGAGCTGCAAAGGCAAGCTTGGAAACATCAGGAAGGGATGTCCGCTGCACTCCTCAGATTGCAAGGCACAGTGGAGGAGCCCGTCCACCTTCAGGCTGCGGTGATAGCGCCGGCATGCCAACAACGCACCGAGGTCAACACTGGTAGGATGGCAGCTGCCATGGAGGTCTTGGGACAGGATGTCAATCCTGCATTGCTGAGCGGGCTGAAATGCATTGCCGACGGCATAGTTGGCCCCCAACAGTGTGTACGAGATAGGGGTGCAGTGCAGCCCAATCTCACTCCAGCTACCCCTTCTCCTCAAGGAGTCAGCCAGGGGCCCTCGGGCACCCATAGGCAGGAGGATCAGCAGGTGCACAACCCAGGGCCATCCACCCAGGTGACTCTCGGAGTGTCTGGCCCATCCAAATCCCCTCTTCCTGTGACTCTACAGACCGAGGAGGATGTCAGTGCCACACAGCAGGACTCCGAAAGCAGGCTGGGGCCCTCCAGGTCTTGGCCTTCAGAGGGCGCCTGCCAGGGTCATCACAGACAGGATGTAGCAGTCAGCAGGCTGCCTCCATCTCCGCTGTGGGTGCCTGGGGAGCACCAAGACATAGCGACAGGGTTAGGAAAGTTTAGATGATGTAGTTTCACAGCCTGGGCATGGGCGTTAATCACTTGAACATAATGTTCAGTATTGTAAATAAACTCCCAAGAAAATGTCCCCGCCGGTGGCTCCTTGTACTGATGAACACTGCTCATCTCACTCAGATGTGAAACCTTTCTGCACAAGATAAAGGCAGGTGTCTCAGTCCAGGGCTTCTTAACTGTCCTTTGTGCAGCCTTCACATCAAAGTGGTGGTCCGGCCTCACACACTCTTGGTGCTGGTCATTGCTGCCAGAATGTCGTGGGCAGGCGCCAGAGTTCCAGCATTCTCTCTGTGTACTTTCAGGAAATTTAAGGTGGGGCTGGCCCCCATCTCTTCAGCATCTGTGACCAGTGATGCTGTGTTCCTGAAGGGGTCAGGTGCTGAAGGATGTCAAAAGGTCAGGAGCTTTTAAAGTTTCATGGCTGCATCTCCATGATAAAACCCTGATCACGGAGCGCAAGCGAGCTGCCCTCGGCCAGACATGTGGCAGACATTCTCAGAGGATGCATGAAGATCTATGGAGTGTCCTCACTGCATGTCGTCATAATTCTCCTGCAATCATACCGTTGAGTCATAACTAGCACAAAGGAAGATGGTTGTGGTTGTTGGAGGTCAATCATCTCAGTTCCAGGACATCACTGCAGGAGTTCCTCAGGGTAGTGTCCTCAGACTAGCCATCTTCAGTAGCTTCATCAATGACCCTCCTTCTATCATAAGATCAGAAGTGGAGATGTTCGCTGATGATTGCTCAATGTTCAGCACCATTTGCGACTCCTCAGATACTGAAGCAATCCATGTGCAAATGCAGCAAGACCTGGACAATATCCAGGCTTGGGCTGACAAGTGGCAAGTAACATTTGCACCACACAAGTGTCAGGCAATGACCATCTTCAACAAGAGAGAATCCAACCATCACCCCTTGATGTTCAATGGCATTACCATCACTGAATCCCCCACTATCAACATCCTGGGGGTTACCATTGACCAGAAACTGAACTATACTAGCCATATAAATACTGTGGTTACAAGAGCAGGTCAGAGTCTAGGAATCCTGTGGTGAGTAACCCACCTCCTGACTTGCCAAAGCCTGTCCACCATCTACAAAGCACAAGTTAGGAGTGTGATGGAACACTCCCCACTTGCCTGGATGAGTGCAGCTCTCACAACACTCAAGAAGCTTGACACCATCCAGGGCAAAGCAGCCTGCTTGATTGGCACCGCATCAACAAACATTCACCCCCTCCACCACCGACACACAGTAGCAGCAGTGTGTACCACCTACAAGATGCAGTGCAGGAATTCACCAAGGCTCTTTCGACAACACCTTCCGAACCCACGATCACTATCACTTAGAAGGACAAGGGCAGCAGGTAGATGGGAACACCGCCACCTGGAAATTCCCCTCCAAATCAATCACTATCCTGGCTTGGAAATATATCACTGTTCCTTCACTGTCACTGGGTCCAAATCCTGGAACTCCCTTCCTAACAGCACTATGGGTGTACCTACACCACATGGACTGCAGCGGTTCAAGAAAGCAGCTCACCACCACCTTCTCTAGGGCAATTAGGAATGGGCAATAAGTGCTGACCTAGCCAGCGAAGCACCCATTCCATGAATGAATAAAAAAAATCAAGCAACTATTAAGGCCTCCTATGAGTTTCAAGGACAGGAGCGTTATCACCAAGGGTATGTGTGCTTCCATTAGCCAGACTGGAGTCAAACGTTCATAGATGCAATGTGAGGACCCATGGCATCTCCTCACTGCATGTCATCATCATCCTCCATAAATCTAGCATCAATGGGGGCCTCCCAAATGTGCCTGCTTCGTCTAGCTAGTGCAAGGGCCTCATTGCCATCATCATCGCCTTTGAGGACCTCCTCACCCTCATCTCTGTTGATGTCCTCCTCAGAGGAGACTCCAGCTCCTGCATCTCCTTCTCAGCCAGCTCCTCTCCCCATTGCCGTGCCAGGTTGTAAAGGGTGCAGCAGGTGATGACGATGCGTGACACCCTCTGTGGACTATATTGCAGGGCTCCACCAGACCGGTCCAGGCACCAGAACCTCATTTTCAGCACCCCAATGGTTTGCTCCACCAACTTGTGAGTTGCAGCACGAGCCTTGTTATACCTTTGCTCTGCTGCAGCCTGAGGCCATGGCCTCTGCAGGAAGCCCTTGTCCCCGAGGAGCCATCCCTGCAGCTTCTGCGGACCCTGGAAAACATCAGGGATCTGAGACCGACTGAGGATTTAGGCATTGTGCACAATCCCTGGAAACTGTGCACAAGCCTGCAGGATGCATTTGTGGTGGTCGCACACCAGCTGCACATTCAGCAAATGGAAGCCTTTGCGGTTGACATAGTTGACCGCTTGTTGCAACGGAGATCTGAATGCCACATGAGTGCAGTTGATGGCACCCTGCACTTGTGGGAAACCTGTGATCTGGGCAAATCAAATCGCTCTTTTATCCAGGCTGTCCTGGCCATAGGCGAAATGCACAAAGTTGTGTACCCTCGTGAAGATGGCATCCATGGCCTCATGGATGCATTTGTGGGTGGAGGCTTGTGATATCCCACTGAGGTCACCTGTGGAGCCCTGAAAGGAGCCACTGGAATAGAAATTGAGCACTGCGGTCACTTTCAAGGCCACTGGCAATGGATGCCCTCCATGTCCCTGTGGCACCAAATCCTGCAGTAGTTGGCAGATGTGATCGACCAGTTCCCTACACATGCGCAGTCTTCGGTGACACTGGTTCTTGGTCATCTGCAGGAATGAAAGGCAGCGTCTATTGACCCTGGGTCTAGCTCAGCGCCAACCAATGACGACTTACTGTGGCTCTTCGGCGACATGTGCAGGAGCCCCAGACACCTCATCTTTCAGAGGGTGCTGCTCCTCTCTCTACGCAACCAGGCACCTCCATAACTCTCTTCTCCTTCGTCTCCGCTCTCTGCTTTCACTCTGCTCAAAGGATGAGAGTTCCAAAGACTCATTACCCTCTGAGAGAAAATATTTCTCCTCATCTGTCTTAATTGTGCGACCCCTTATTTTTAAACAGTGATCCCTAGTTCAAGATTCTCCTACAAGAGGAAACACTCTCTCCAAATCCACCCTGTCAAGATCCCTCAGGCAAACTGGAAAGCAAAATGATTCACTCCCTAATTTGATGATGCTTGACTATCAGCCAAACAGCCTTTTTTTTCCCCATTCTCAATATTTTCATATCTGGTCAAGAGAAATGTTCAAGGAAAATTTAAGAATAACATTTTTTAATGTCCTGATGATTTTTCTCCAGAATTACATACAGCAGTGTCCTAGAGATTGATCTTCAATTCCTGGAGACTCCAGGCCAATCCTGGAGCTTTGGAAACTCTGCTGACGGGCCGCATGACCTCCTGCTCCTAGCTCACGTGACTTGGGTCTTGACATTGTGGTTTGCGGAACCTTGCTGTGCGCAATAGTGACTGCATTCCAAAATGTGCTAAATTTTCTGGAAAACAGGGCATACTGAGTTTACAAGTTTACTCAACCAACGTATTAAATAATATTACATGCTTTACTAATACAGAAAGATAAAACCCTGACAGATATTTTTCTCCCTCGTTGTGAATTTGCCGTTCTTGCTGAAGCTGTCATTACTGCAACAACCCTCCAACGACACACAGGGGATCATTCACTATATCCCAGGCCTGACTGACTGACTGGCGTAAATTTTTTCTCTCCATGCTTGGGCAGGAATCTGACAGAACAGAGAGCTTGTAGAACTCAACTCATTCTCCTTCTGTGGATTTCAAAGTGTTATTGAACACTGACCAGTGTGGTTCAAGCATAAATCTGCAGCAGTAGGTTCCATTGGTAATTGCCTCATCATATTCTCACTATAGATCAGACTGGCTGCTGGCAGGGAGATCTGGCAAAAAAAAATTCAAACGGCGAGAATCATGACTTCTCCCCCTTACAACACCCTCCCCCCTCCCCCCCACCCCTCACCCCATCTCTAAGGTCACACCTCAGTAAATATCAGGGCCATTGTTAATGGCAGTAAAGATCAATGACTATTTTAACATTCAGATAGATTATGCAATCATGCGCAATCAAACGCTTACAAAGGATACACAACTGCTTTGGGAAATGCAGGCAATCTCTAGCTCTGAAGAAATAAAGCCAATCAAAACTGTCCATTAGACAAATGCATTCTGGCAAAACTGTGCTATAAAGGAAGTTACACGCAATCTTAAATTTTAAATAGTAGAAAAATACTTGACACCGCTGTTGAGTACAGAAATATGTACAAATGAAACTTGCTGAAGGTGCACCTGGCTGCTGTGTAACATCATTGTGCAAATAATGGGCTACATTTTCTTCTTCAGTGTTCCCACAGCACCAATCAGGGAACACTGGGGCCCAATTCTAACACTGTGGACATGGATGGGTTTTGAACGAGTTGAAACTTTGCCCTAGGACTTGCTTAGTTTTACCAGGCAAGCCTAATCTCCCCTGTGTCCCTTTGAAAGCTCAAAGGATATGCTTTTGCCTATCTGGAAAAATATAAGCACATGTCTCACACATACAAGCTGTCTGTCACATAGTCAGTATCGCACAAATATAATCAATTCTCTTCACCTGTATTAGAGGTTGTCAACCAATCCAGTCAGCTGGAGAGCAGGACCATCAATCAGATCACCATTTATTCTAAATGCATTAACATCTTCATCATAATAGGTGACTATGTCATGTGGGTGTGTATATATGTATATATATATATCGGACGATTTACTATTAACTCCAGGAGCCATTTCTAGATTCAAGGTTTTAAAAGCAGAAAATATTTGAAAGGTAGAGCAGTTGCTCTGAACTGCTTATAATTTCTTCTGTTTTATATTTAAAATATCTGTAGCTTAGTCATGATAAGATTTGGTGTGAAATTGCTTAAAATACTTAAAGTGAGCATCAAAATATATCAAATAAAGGCCGTAAAAATTATGGGAGTGTTTCACCAGTGTAAATATCAGGGGGTACATGCTGGTGACCTCTACTTCCGATCACACTAAAGTATCGGAGGTGGGGGGGAAGCAAGATTTTTTTTATTCTTTCACAGGGTGTGGGTGTCGCTGGCTAGACCAGCATTTATGTCCCATCCCTTATTGGTTGTGAGCCACCTTCCCGACCCGCTGCAGTCCGTGTGCTGTAGGAAGGGAGTTCCAGGATTTTCACCCAGTGGCAGTGAAGGAATGGCAATATAGTTCCAAGTCAGGATGGTGTGTGGCTTGGAGCACCCTTGTCCTTCTACGTGATAGAGGTCACAGGTTTGGAAAGTGCAGGCAAAGTTAAGTTGCTGCAGTATATCTTGTAGATGGTACACACTGCTGCCACTTTGTGTCAGTGGTGGAAGGAGCGAATGTTTAAGATGGTGGATGATCACCTATTTTAGATCACCTATTTTAAACATTGCCAGCATGAGTCTATGCCACTATCTGCACATTTTTGACACCTGCCATTAAACTGGCTGAAAGTGGTCTCAGGATCAGAAGATCAATATTTTGCAAAAGAAGATAATTAGGGTCAAAACAAGTATAAAAAGCCTTTATGGATGTTTCTTTGGCTTACTGGCACTTACTTCATTGTGGCCCGGGAAGTGGCATTAAGTGAACATTTGCCAGAAACCTTTGTCACACTCCCATGCAGAAGAGAAGAAAGGACCGCCACTGGTGGCCCCCACAAGTATGGATGGAGGGAAACTCTGATCAGGGTGGTGAGGCAGGGACTTCGCCAGAATTTTCCATCTTTCTCCACTGCAATCTCATCCTATTTTGGGCAGGATTGTGGAGGAGAATCCTGGCTTAAATCTCACCCCTTCAGCACTTAGCATTCCTTCAATAATTTCTAAATTTACTGCTTGTTGCAGGCTGCATTTCGATGTACTTCAGTTTTCTTCCTCTTGCAAATTCAAAAATAATTTATCCTGGAAATATTAGCTCTTTCAAATCTTGAAACGGCAATCATGCAAGCTATAAAATTGGCTGTTGCTTTTTTTTGCCTAATGGTAAGAATTAAAATAAGGCCCTCTATTTCTTTCAAAGCCAAGGGGCTTTCAGATACCACTTCTGTTGAAAAAAGGCACAGTTCAATTTTCTTCTTCTTGAATGCAGAATTACTCCCTCAAGAATATCTTATAGGTTACTAATATGGACTCAAATTTAGAAATATTAGATGGAAGCCATCTGGCTCTCTGGGTTTCTTAGCTGAGAGCTCCCTGAAGGAGCAACAGTCAAAGTGACTAAATATGTTGTTTTGTTGTGCAAAGTTTTTAAAGGATTGCTTTGGGGCACTGCCTGAACCTAGCTCTCCAAGATAGAGATGTTGCAAGAACTACATTACTTTTGATTCAAATACATTTACAGCATCAAGAACTGGTCAGGAAAACATCTTCAATTACCTCAATGTAATGCAAGAGAAGGAGATGAATGTCAAAGTACATTCTTTTGTAATAAAAAAGGAAAAAAACACAATGTTGATGAAAGGTTTTGGCCTGATTCCATACTACCTGCTAAGGTGCGCGCAGTTCCAGTGCCTGAGCAGGTGGCTGAGATTGTCAGGTCAAGTGATGGTGCTTCTTCCTCAGAGCTCTGAGTGATGAGGCATTGAGCAGTGTGAGATGCTGGTGGTGTTGTAGGTAGGAGGTGTCATTTGAAGATGCATTCACTGACCTTGATCACCTGTCATTGGACTTTTTCTGGTGCTGCAGCCACATCCTCTGGAATTGTCTCCCTAACTACCTGCTCCTATTTCCTATGCAGGATGTGTTGGAGGACCTCCTGACCCTTTCTTGAAACAAAGGGCAGGATTTTACATGCTCCTGCAAGTGCTCAACCCATCATCTTTCCACCCACCCCTGAGCTCACCCCCATAACGCAGTAGGTGGGCGGGCGTCGAATTCGGCAGCCTGCCCGCCATGTTTGAAAAAAAAATTAAGGCCAATTGAGCTCACTAACAAACCAATTGACACCAATAATATTCTACCCACACCATAATAAGGTTGGCGTGGGCAGACAGGCAGGAGTGGACAAGCCGTTTTTCAAACACGTTTTTAGAAGTGTGGGCAGGAAGTGGAGTGCTTTCTTTAGGGGGTGCCCTTTGCACATCGGGGGCACCCCCAAAGGATAGTACAACCCTTTCCTTCCTAACTGACTGCTCTCCAAACCCACACCCTATAATCCCCTCCTCCACACTCCCTAAGCTGGCCAAAACCTCCCCGTCCAATATTTTGGACTTACCTCACTCCGAGATCCATTGGGCCTTCTTCTTGGGACTGGCTGCAGTCCCAGCAGTGCCCACTAATGAGCTCTTGTCACTGCCAGTACTGCTCAAGCTGCAGCCAATCTGTTTGGCTGGCAGTTCCTGAGGGTGGGACTTTCACCCAAATGAGGGGCGTAAGTTTCACTCATCAGTAAGTCAATTTAGCCCACCCATAGTGCATTATGGCTGCAGGGTAGGCTTGCAAGAAGTGAGTCAGCAAACTTCCAGCCAACTTTCCTTCCGGGGGCTGAGCCGTCCACACCCACCCACCCCACCCTTGGTAAAATGCAGCCCAGGGTCTCTCTGACCCTTTCAACCTCCATTGCTAAGGCCTCCAGTGTCACATCTGAAAACCTAGGGAACCCTCTCTGTGACTGTTGCTCTTGTTCCTTCTATCAAAGCCTTACAGGCACCAGCAATTCCTGTAGCCTATGTATACCTCCCCTTTAAGAGGGGGTAGATACATTTAAGAAGGGTAGGTTAGCTCTACTTCATGCTAGCCATGCATGCGTCTGCTGATATTTACCACATTTAATGAGAAGACAGCACAAAGTTTGTGTGCTAACTGCCTCAGCCGGACTGGACACGGGGTAAATGTGCATTGCAATCTCCATCCTGATATCAGACCTAACCTAATTTTTCCTCCTACAGCACAGGAGCAAGGAAGTTATGCTAAACTTTTATAAATCCTGAATTAGGCCTCAGACTATTGGGCTCAATTCTGGGCATCATACTTTGGGAAGGATGTCAAAAATGCAGAAAAGATTTGTGAGAATGGTACCAGGGATGAGGGGCTTCAGTTAGGTACAGAGGCTAGAGAAGCTGGGGTTGTTCTGCTTAGAGCAGAGAGGGTTAATAGGCAACAGCGGTGTTCAAAACTATGGGGTGTTTTTATGAAGTAAGTAAGGAGAGTCGGTACAAATGTAAGATAAATGACAAAAGTACCAGAGCGGAGATGGAGAGAGTTATGATCTGGAATGCACCGCCTGAAATTGTAATGGAAGCATTGGTAACTTCCTAGAGAGCATTAGATAACGATGGGCAGAATTTTACCCCTGGTGGGGGTGCTCGGCGGGGATGGGTGGGGGCAGTCAGGAAGCCGACTGCTGCCCGCGATTGGCAGCGCAGCGCGATTTTACATAGATGGGCTACTTAGTCCCGCCAACGTGAGATGCAGCCTGTGAATGAGCGCGAAGGGGCGGGCGGGGGCTTAATGTCTGCTGGGTCCAATGGCGACCCAGCGGCCAGTTTAAAGGCAGCCTCAGCAACTCCTGGAAAGCTGCCACTAAAGGATGCGAATGTCCGGGTGCATGAAGACTGTAGCGGGTGGACATGGCAGGTGGGAGGGCAGGTCAGCGGGGCAGGCAGCCCCGCATTTCTCAGATAAGTGCCTCGATGCCCTCTTGAGGAGGTGGCAGTGAGAAGAAAACCTCTTGTCCCCAGGGACGGGAGGAGGAGGCCCCCCCACCTCATCAAAAAGGCCTGGGAGGAGGTGCCACCCAGGGTCAGCAGCCATGACGTGGTGAGGCGCATATGGGTCCAGTGTCAGAAGCACTTTAATGATCTGCTGAGATCGGGAAGGGTTGGCATGGGTCACTTTGCAGAACAGTTAGGAGCTGCCTATCCCCCAGTGGACCTCAGAGATGTTACAGTATGAGTGCCAAATGTCAATGAGGCAGGATCTGGCCAAGGGGGTGAGCCCTGGGTGCTTGGACTGAGTGCCTTGTGCCTCAAGGGTTACGAATCGGCTGAGCCCGACAAGGTGTTCCTCAGGTGGGGTTGGCCAGGCTGCAAAGGTCTGCAGGTAGAGGGTAGACTAATCAATGCTCCTCTCTCCTTTCAGGAGAAAACATTCCATAAGAATGCTGAGAGGTTGCGGACTGTTGGGGGTCCCCCACACCTCTTAATCCTAAGTAGATATGGACAGGAGGCCCTGGAGCAGGAGAGGCACCATGCATCTCGGTCAAGTGGCTGCGGTGAGTTTGGGGTGCCAGCGAGAGGTAAGAATGCAATGAACTGAGGTAAGAATGTCTGATATTGCAACTATTCTAGTGTAGTCTCTATATTGATGTGAACCTCAAACCTGGAATGCCCAGTGATAATGGAAAGACAAGGGCACCATGATGCAGATCTCTGTCGCATCAGAGTGCTAAGCATGTACACTGACAGTCTAACGAGTTAAACTAATGACATGTCCTTCTTCCTTTAGGCTCACCAGCAGCTCTTTGTTCTGAGCAGCCTGAAGGCCCACCCTGGCCCCTGAGGGCCACCAAGCTGAGCACACAGCAGCGTCACACCCTCTCGGTCAAGCAGACAGCAGCGTAGATACCATCATTTCCTTGGGCATAAGATCAGCGTCTAGTATTTTGGCGCACATTGATGAGGGCACTTCAAATTCGCTTGAGGTGCAGGTGGAGGCAGAGTGCCTGGGCCGGCAGTCGGAGTACTGCTGGGGACCAGGGCAATGCTCAGTCGAAGGCTGATGATGGGCCCCTGGTCGTCCATGAGGCAGCAGATGCTGGATGTTCAGCAGGGTATGTGGGGGGATCTGGTGGAGATACATGAAGGAATTGGTACCATGGGGCAGAATGTTCCCATTGGTGTGCAGGGACCGGGTCCCACACGCATGCCCATAAACTAACACGCGGTGACATCGGGCAAGCATCCCGACATCACGGCTGATATCACAATATTTCATTGGGTGGGCACGAGATACTCTCCAGTGCGCACCCGCCATTAATTAATAGGTTACTTGAGGCCCTTGATGAACCAATTGACCGTGATTTTTCAGTGCCCATGCAATCTTCGGGTTGGCATGGGTGCAACAAGCAGGCGGGTAGGACACATTTGTATAAGCCCCATCCACGGGTGGGATAAGAGGTCTCAGTTGGGTCATGAATGTGCTGTGTCAATTTTTGATATTTCAAAGTTTTTGATACTTGCCTGTGTGATCTGCAACACTTAAAAACACATACCAGCTGCTTGGACTCAACCGTCAGGTCAGCACTCTGCAGTGAGGAATCTTTTTTGGGCCTGCAGGTTTCAGGAAGCCTTCCCTTAACCTGGGAATGGGGTTGTGCTCTCCACTGGAGGCACCTTCTCTGAGGAGGAAGGGAGGGCTAGAATAAGGAAGAGGTCAGGAGTGCACATTCAGCCTCCAGGGGAGCCACCTTTGGGAGGTCAGGCACAGGCACAAGGGTGCAGGGCCAAGAGATAGTCCAAGGCAAAAGGGGCCACAGAAGATGCCACTATCCTGCTGCCAGGGTATACAGGCGGCGAAGCACCTACCACAATATGACTGAGGTGCAGTGCCGAAGGAGGCTCCGTCTCTCAAGGGAGGCAGTCAACTACATCTGTCAGATGATTGGCCCTGAGATCTCCCCTAACTGTATGGTGGACACCCCATGCCAGTGGCTCTAAAGATTACAGCTGCCCTCAACTTCTATGCCTCTGGTTCCTTCCAGGGTCGGTGGGTGATCTTCGCCGGTGTCTCCCAATCAGCTGTCCACACTTGTGTCAAGCAGGTTACAGACGCTCTATTCAGGTGTGCATTGACCTTCATCCTCTACCATTGAGAGCAGGCAAGCCAGGCACAGTGAGCCAGAGGCTTTGTGGCCATTGCTGGCTTCCCCCGCATCCAGGGTGCAATAGACTGTACACATGTGGCCATCAAGGCGCCAGGAGGTGAGTCCGGTGCCTTCGTCAACAGGAAGGTCTTCCACTCCATGAATGTGCAGATAGTGTGTGATCACAGGATGCAGATTCTACAAGGTTGTGCAAGGTACCCAGGCAGCTCCCACGATGCCTACATCCTCAGACACTCCCAGGTCCTAGGGCTCTTCAGTGCTCCAGGCCAGCTGAATGGATGGCTGCTGGGTGACAAGGGCTATCTCCTCAGAGGGTGGCTCATGACATCTCTCCACCATCCAAGAACAGAAGCTGAGCAGCGGTACAATAGGAACCACGCCTCCACAAGGGCTGTGATGGAGAGAGCCATCGGTCTTCTCAAGATGTGCTTCTGATGCCTGGACCACTCAGGGGGTGCACTCTAGTACCCCCAAGATCGTATCTCGGTAATAGTGGTTGCATGCTGTGCTCTCCACAATCTCGTGCTGGAAAGAAGGGACGCAGTGGACGATGAGGACATTGATGCAGTGACAGCGGCTGCACACGATGAGTCCAGCAGTGAGTCTCAGGTTGAGCATGCACAGGGAAATGCTGAGGGTGTAGACACTGACCGAGGCATACTCCAGGGAGGCAGGGGCTCCTGGGAGGCTTTAATGCAACGAAGCTTCAGCTAGCACATCACAGATGGACCTCCAGGACAAGCCTGAGCTGTATGTTCCATATTCGAGACCTAAGTGCAAAATCTGCCTGGTTATGAACATTAGCTAAGGTCCTTGTTAATAAAGTTGAATGTACCACAAAACACTCATAACATTATTGGAAACCATTCACCTGCCACGGTGACATGTCTGAATTTATTTTTGCAACCAAAGAAACTTAATGAAACAAAATGAAAAAGATGTTAAAAATCACACCAACTCACAAAAACCGCACTGCGGGCCAACACAAAAGCACCAGTGAGAAACCCGTGGTTTGCCTAAGGTGCCTTATGTTTATGTTTTCGGGTGTCACGTCTTGGTGCTGACCCCTCGCTGGGAGTGGCATCTGAGACAGCCTGCTGACTCTGCTGTCCTGTTGGCTTCAATGACCTTGATGGACGTCCTCTGGCCTGTGGAGCCTGTGCTGGCCCCGCCTGGGAGGGAGCTGCCAGTTCCACAGCTGGCATCTCACCAGTTGTCGCAGCCTCACCGGATGCAATGGTCACTGGCAGAGGGGCGGAGGAGCTGTCACCCTCATCCGGAGCGCCCTGACAGGCGTCCACAGAGACGACAGGCCATCTCCCACACTGGCACTGATCAGCTGAGGTCAATGCCAATGTGAGGGCTTGCTGGTCAGAGTGTATCCCCAGGAAGCCCTGATGGGTCTCTTAGAGGAAAATCTCCATGAGAATCACCACTATCTCCATGGAGGACACATGGCACTTGGACAGGAGGCTCATTGCTTCAGCGATAGTTCGCGTAGACTCCTCCACCATGGACACCAAGCTAAGCATATTTATCTTCCCCAGATGCTCCCGCACAGTTGGCCGCATTTCCTCCATTTGCTGCATGGTGGATGAGTCCAGAGGCACATCATCAGGCACCACCTGAGCATGTGCCTGGTCCCCTGCAGTCCTCCCACTGCTGGCGCCATGGGCACACTCTGTCTCTGCCAGCTCCTCCAGTGACTGTGAAGTGGCCTCACTGCTGTGCCTAGGGACACTAGCCGATGTTTTAATTCCCACCGAGGTGCCAGTATCTGTGTAGGTGCCTACCTGGCAGAGATGGTGTGATGCAGGTGAGACTTCAGGGCCCTCAGATGAGAGAGGAGGCCTCTGCTCCTCCTCCCAGCCCTGCTCCACTGATGCTAAAAGGAAGAACAAGGGCATTGGATCAGTTAACATGAAGACAATGTTAATGTGTATCTCTGTCTCCTAGATGATTCTGCGCTCATCCTTCCATAAGCAATGGTCAACCCCTGTTGTAAACTTCAATCACCGAATATTCAGCACTGCCATGGCTGCTGGGAGAACAATGGTGACCTCACTGCTGGGCAAACATACCTGCCTGTGGCACCCCAGCCTCACCTACACCGGTGGACCTGGATGCATGTTGCCTTCCCAAATCCAGGGCCTCCTGCTCGAAACAACTGAGAATCGCCACCTGGGCCGGCCCTCCGCCAGTCCCCACGCGCTCGGCTGCATTATGTACATTCTTCTCCTGAAAAGGAGAGAAGACCATTGATTAGTGCAACTTGTACCTGGATTCTCTTCACGGACAGCCCACCCCAACCAGAGTGGGACATATCAGGGCTCCAGTGCCTCCTCACCCCGCTGCTGCCGAACACTCACACAAAGATGCTAGGCCTGCTCTACAACCCCCCCCACCCACTTGGCCAAATGCTGCCTACATCATATCAGACACCACATGGCCTAACCTTCCATTCTGAGGAGGCGCAAGCATGTGGAGTGTAGAAGACAGCAGATCAATCGGTGCCAACGCCACCTTGAAGCTCCATTCCCAGCATGTCATCACCCTGACTTTGACATGTCCAGTACTGCGCCAAGGTGCAGCTCCTCCAGGTTGCCCCCAAAACAGTAATGTGGGTCTCAGTGTACCACACGCTGTGGGTGCAGAACCCATCTCTTTACCACCCTCTCAGGGTGACCTAGGCATGGACAATATCTGCTGGCCCACCCAGTGAAAGACACAGGCCGTCAATGATTCAATGTAGTAACTACACTCAAACTTGTGGGTAGGGAGGGGACACCTGGGGGGAAAGCCTACCTGCTGGGTTAAGTGACCAATGCCAACGTGGTACTCACCCTTCCTAAGTGCAACAGGTTGTTGAAGCGCTTGTGACACTCTATCCAGGTGACGCAGCACATCACAGGAGCTCACCGCCTCCGCCACCTCCTCCCAGGCATGTTTGGTCATGTGGGGGGGGCCTCCTCCTCCCATCCTGGGGTATGAGGACCTCCCACTGTGCTGCCACCTCCTCGAGGAGGGCAGCAAGGCAATCATCCAAAAAACGAGGGGCACAGTGCCCCCTTGCCCTACCCTCCTGCCTGGCCTGCTCACCAGCAGCGCTCTGGGGAGCCCCTCCACTGGCCATGGTTCACAGCCTTTGAAAGGCTGCAGCAACTTTTTAAAACAGGCCGGCAGGTCGCCATTGGACCCGGCAGCCATTGCAGTCCCACCGTCACCCGACCACTCCCATTGTCCTCGGGAGCTGTGATTCACACTGGGCGGGACTTAATGGGCCCACCCGCGTAAAATGGCTGCGCAGACCTGATCGTGGGCGGCGATCAGGTCCGCGCCCGCCTGTGCCCACTCCCGATCTGTCACCACCCACCCCCCCCTACCACCCCCCCACCAGCCAGAAAATTAAGCCCCTGGTCGTGGAGGACATGCTTATGCAGAGCATAAGCACTGCATTGACCCTTATAGCCGAGCACAATGCCTCCTCCATGGAGAGAGTGGTGACTCTGATGGAGAGGCTCCTCCAGGAGCTGAATCAGGGGTTCCTGGGGTTGCGCTCAGACCTGCAAGTCCTCACACAGGCAATAACCTCAGCTGGTCAATGTCAGTGTGGCAGATGGGTTGGGCACCCAGTATCCCAGCTAGGTGCCGCCCATCAGTGGTGAGCAGGGAGGTCCAAAGTGACTTGATGTTGGCGCATGAGCTGCTTGTTGTCTCTGTGGGCTCCTTTCAGGACGCTCCAGATGAGGGCAGCAGCTCCTCCGCCCCTCTGCCACTGACCGTGGCATCTGATGAGGCTGTGATGAGTCGGGAGATGCCAGCCATGGCACTCGCCGCTCCCTCCCATTGTGGAGGCCCGCCAAGGCCATCAAGGCCAACAGCAGAGTGAGCAGGCTGTCTGCAATGCCAGTGCCAGCAGGCGGGGAGCACCAAGACGTAGCACTCGCAAAGGAAAACTTAAAGCACCTTAAACACAACATGGCCTGAGCACAAGTGATACTTGTTTCCCCCATTTTTCTTCATTTTTTAATGTTGTGATGGAATACACCGGTCAATGTTAATTTTTGCAATGTTTGTCAGTCACAGTAAATGAGATTTTTTCTTACAGTTGGCCGCTGGATGCTTCATTTGCTCTGACGGTGCAGGGTCAGCCATGGGTTATGATGGAAGTGTGACTCCTTAAACCTTATTGCATTGCCACATAGTGTATGTTGTTGACCAAGGAACCGGTCCAGTCAGGGACTGAGTATAGAACCTGCAGCTCTGGCATGTGGTGGTGTTTCTTATTTGGTAAAGAGCGTTGGATCAAAGCCTCTCTGGAGGTTACCCAGGTCAGCAACTATCCCCTCAGTGTTATCCTGACCGTGCTCATCCTCGGGTTCACTACTTCACTCATCGTCTGTGGTCTGAGCAACTGCATCAAGATCTTCTTCCTCCACTGCATTCCCCCTTTCCAGCGCCACATTGTGGAGAGCGCAACATGCAACCACTATCAGTGACATACGATCTGGGGGAATTGCAGTGTGCCCACTGAATGGTCCAGGCCTTGGAAGCGCATCTTGAGAAGACCTATGGTTCTCTCCACCACAGCCCTTGTGGAGGCATGGCTCTTATTATACCACTGCTCGGCCTCTGTTCTTGGATGGCAGAGAGGCATCTTGAGCCACCTTCTGAGAGGATAGCCCTTGTCACCCAGCAGCCATCCATCCAGTCGGGCTGGAGCACTGAAGAACCTTGGCACCTGGGAGTGTCAGAGGATGTAAGTGTCATGGGAGCTGCCAGGGTACCTTGCACAGACTTGGGCAGGATCTGCATCCTGTCGTCACACACTATCTGCACGTTCATGGAGTGGAAGCCCTTCTTGTTGACGAAGGCTCCCGGCTGACCCGCTGGCACCGAGATAACGACATGTGTGCGGTCGCTGGCACCCTGGGCGTGGGGAACCCAGTAATTGCTGCAAAACCTCTAGCTCACTCAGCCTGGCTTGCCTCGTCCATACGGTAATGAATGAAAGTCAATGCCCGCCTAAACAGAGCTTCTGTCGCCAGTTTGATGCAACTGTGAACAGCTGATTGGGAGACTCCATATAGATCTCCCACTGACCCCTGGAAAGAGCCAGGGGCATAGAAGTTAAGGGTCACTGTGACCTGCAGAACCACTGGCATGGGGTATCCACCCACACAGTCAGAGCTGATCTCAGGGCCAATCCTCTGACAGATGGAGGTCACTCTCTCCCTTGAGAGATGGGGCCTCCTTCGGCATTGCACCCCAGACATACTGAAGTAGCTGCATCACTGCCTGCCTGTAAATGCTGGCAGCAGGATAGTGGCATCTTCTGCGGCCCCTTCTGCCTTGGACTTCCTGTTGGCCCTCCGCCCCTTGTGCCTGTGCCTCTCCTCCCACAGGTCCCTCCCCTGGAAGCTGATTAGGGACATCTGGCCTCCTCTTCCTTCTGTCCCTCTCTTCCTCCTCAGAGGAGGTGCCTCCAGTGGAAACCACAATCCCATTCCCAGGGTAAGGAAAGGCTGTCTGATACCTGGAAGGCCCTATGTGGTATGAATCCTCCAGGGGCCTGGAAAACAACACTGAGTCCTGAACTGAAGCCTCTAAAATCTCTGAATGCAGCTCTGAAGCAAAATGAAGCTATCCTGTTCACAGAAGGAAGCAGCAGCAAGTGATATCCAAAACTACTCAATAAACACTTTGTCAAGCCCACTGACTCCTCTTATCCCGCCCGTGATTGCGCTTTTGCAAATTGTGGCCTGCCCGCCCGTCCGTTTTGCCTGTGCAAAGGCCTGAAAATCACACGGACTATGTAAAGTCTGAGACAATTGGTCTCTCAAGGGCCTTAACTGGCCACTTATCATTGCGCGTCCGCCTAGCAAAATATTGCGAGAGAGCGCGTTGACGTTGTGATGCTCGTCCAGCGTCAATGTGCTTTATTTCACACATGGGCATGGCGAGCGCACGCCCGCACGTCAAGGGTAAAATTCTGCCCTAGTTGACAGGGAGAAATTTTCAGGGCTATGGGGAAAGAACTGTGGAGTGGGAATTCTTTTTATTCTTTGATGAGATGTGGACGTCGCTGGTAAAAAGCAGCATTTGTTGCCCATCTCTAATTGCCCTTGAACTGAGAGGGCACTGCAAAGGCAGTTAAGTGTTAACCACATTGCTGTGGGTCTGGAGTCACATGTAGGCCAGACAGGATAAGGGCAACAGTTTTCTTTCCCTAAATGACATTAGTTAACCAGATGGGTTTTTAACAAGAATCAATGATAGTTTCATGGGTCACCATCACTGCGACCAGCTTTATATTCCAGATTTTATTAATTGAATTTAAATTCCACCAGTTGCCATGGTGGGATGTGAACCCACAGCCCCAGAGCATTAACCTGTGCCTCTGCCACATTACCACGACTTTCCGGCCCCGTCACGGATGGGACCTGCTGTGGGCAAAGCGGCGCCCCAGCCAGAAGCCCATTGACTTGCGACGGGACCAGAAGGTTCCAGTGGCGGGCAGGTGCGGAAAACCCCGCCCACAGTCTCTGCAAATTGTAGCTCTACCAAAGAGCTGGTGCAGGCTCCAAAAGCTGAAAGGCCCCAATTTGTTTCATTACATTCCTGATTCAAATTAACAAAAAATAGCAAAGGCTGAACTAATACGCAAAATGGACACAGCCGTTCATCTACAAGAATACTTGGCACACAGGATAGAATTTTCTCATCATTAACTATGTATTCCTATGGCGCCTTGCTGTCAAATCATCTAGACTATTTTGACTCTTCTTGTCAGAGGCTGAATTTTATTAAGGGGCAGTGGGGCAGGCTATCACATTTCCAAGTTCAGTCCTCATATTATTCTGGATCTGTTACAATACTTACAGAATTCATTAGATTACATACAAGAAAAGATAGATAATTTTGTTTTAAAATGCACTCATTTTCCTTGACCTTTGGGTATTTCATTGGTTTCATGAAAGATCAGTTGCTGACTCTTGTGTTGTTAATGAGACTGAGCATGCCTGCAATAAAACTGTAACAAAGAAACAATAATAACTCAAGTTCAACATTGCCAGTAAAGATAACTAGAACCCTTACGCTTTGAAGAAGGTTGAATGGGATTTATACTTTGATTTTTAATTGTAGATATTTATTCTGAATTACGGGCCCCTCCACAGTTGAGCATACCATTCTCCTCCACCAACTGACTTCCACGCTGCAGAACAACAGTTGGTGATTTCATTCCAACTTGTATGGACAAAACCAGCAGATCTCAACTATCACTCTATCGCTCCTGCTCTAAGAAATTGGTCCCTATACCTGAGTGCTTCCTTTCAAAGTCATCGGCCCCCTCTTCAAATCTTTCTGTCCCTCCCTGTCTGTTAGCTCTTTGAGCTATACACCCTTCCCCCCCTCCCTAAATCTGGCTTCTTGTACATCCCCTCCCATTTTCCCCACCATTGGTAGCAGAGCTTACAGTCTACCTAATCTCGGCACTCATTCCTTTCCACCTCTAACTTTCTGTCCTCCTTTAAAAACCTCCTCAACGTCTACGTGGTGACTCAATCCTGAGCCTCTTTTGCTACTCTCTCCCGTTCTTTAGCGTCTGTTGCCTTATTTGTCCTTTAAAAATGTCTGGAATGCCTTGATGCGTTAAATGCACAATGTAAATGCAAGTTATCATTGTTTTGAGGTTGGCATTACTGCTCCACACAAATTCTTGATACGGCAGGTATCTGATTTCTAGGCAGTGAACTCTGTGAAGCCAGCGAGTAAAATAACGTCAAACTGAGATTCACATAGGAAGTGACAATCCTCAACTAAATGATAAGGTCATAAAAAAGCCAATAGTAGTTTGTAAACAGAAATATTAATACAAGAATTAAGGCATGATAAATTTATGCAAATCACTGGTTTCGCCACAGTTCAGATTACTGTGTGCAGTACTGGCACCCATTCTTGAAGCTTTAAAGAATATAAATCTAGATTCATTAGAATGGTGAAGAAGTAGGAAATTGTACCTCCAAGGAGAGGCTTGAGTTGATGAGACGATTCCCAGTGGACAACTGAAGACTAAGAGGAGATTTAACAGTTTTCAAATTATGAAATCATGGAAAAAATAACAAATGACTAATTTATCTAGCTGAGGAGTCAATGGGAGATATTTAGTCTAAAGTTGTCACTAAGAGAGTGTGAAGCTAAGTTAGGACAAATTTATTTATGCAGAATGCTGTTAGACCCTGGAGTGCTTTATCAGCAGGAATGAATGATGCAGGCCATTGCATTTTTTATGGGAAAATTGGATAAATATTTGACACAGAGGAAGATATTGTTTTATGAGGAGAGCACGGAGCAGTGAAATTAGTTTTGGATTGCTCTAGAAAAGAGGTAAATGTCTTCCTTCTATGAAGCTGTAAACATCTGTCGATTTTTAATTCTTACATGGGATGTGGGTGTCACTGGTAAGGACAGCATTTGTTGTCCATTCCTAATTGCCCTTGAGAAGGTGGTAGTGAGCCAACTCCTTGAACCCCTGCAGTCCACACCAACAGTGCTGTTAGGAAGGAAGTTCCAGAGTTTTGACCTAGCACCAGTGAAAGGATGTCAATATTGTTCGAAGTCAGAATTCCATAGCTCACTCTTGCTAAGGTGGAACTCAGCAAAATTAAGGTAGCAAGCAAAGTTTACAAACTGTAGAAAGTCCCTATAAGGGTAAAAAATGTAAAATAAAGACAGAGAGGGCAGCAGAAGGACCTGAAGATGGTGGGGAGAATGATATTCTGCCAATTCACAATACCATTAAATCTATATGCTCAAGCAATAACAAAAGCAGACATATAGAACAACTTAAAAAGTGAAGCCATGAGGAAAATCAATAAAAAAGAAAAATGTTGGAAATCTCTAATGAAAAATATGTGGGGCTTCCATTAAGGATTTCATTTAGTAGAATCCTTGACCTCAAACTTAAATAAGGTTTCTTCTTCAAATACGTGTTGAATTTTCCAATGGAATAACTAACTTTTAACCAAAATTACTTCCAATAGGAATTTACCATATCACTGTTGCAACAGATCCTAAGCTTTGTATGCAGTAAAATGTCATTTTAAATTTAGTCACATACTTCTAAGCATAATAACCTGAAAAACACTGCCCACATTATTTTTTAAACAATGCAAATTTTATTAGGTATTCAGCATGACACCATAGTAATTATAAATCATTAGCTTCCTATTAAAGTAAGGTAACCCATTTTTATAGGTATAGTTTAAATAAACTTTTCTTGTGCGAGTGTGAGTTGTTAATGAATGATTAACAGGACACGTTACAGGCCCAAAAAATGCACAACAACCATATAGTAGAATAATGCACTGATAAAAGCCTTGCTTTTATCAGCAATTTAGGACTTTGCTTTTCTCTGAACATGATCTTTGTAACAAAATAGATCTATACACATGCAAACGCAATACCAGTAGAAAGAAAGGGACAACTTGTCTATTCAATTATTTTATTTAAGTTTTTTATTAAACATTTTCAGATGCAATAATATAGATTTTATAAAGAACTTTGACCTATTAGAGATTATATTAGCCACCAATGAGGTTTATACACCAACTGCCAATCCATATTGGTTTATGTTTGGCAAAATTAGCAACTCTAGATTTTTATACCAAGTCTCTTGAGTGGGTTGATGTATGAGATGGTAGCGTTGGCATTACTGCAGTCTGAAAAGTGTCTTATGAATCTTGTCCTCGGGTACCATAAGAATTGTGGAATGAGATTTGTTAGGTGCTGATGATGGTCGTAAGGGAATCTTGTTAGAGTGGAAGGAGGCTAACACTGTATGGCATCCATTTTTTTTAAAGGGGGAGGCAAAATGTCCAGTTAACCATTGGCGTGTTAATCTTCCATCAACCAAAGTAAAATAATTTAAGATTAAGTCTATTTTAGGGAGGCAAAGCAATATAAATAATATCAGAGAGGGATGATGCTGTCTAATGAACCTCCTTGACTTCTCTGAGGAAGTGACTGCAGGCTTTCCAAGTGGAATTGTCTAATGCCATTGCACACCACTTCCTTCCAAACAGACTCTGGCAAAGCTCTGCTCAAAAGACTACATAAGCAATGTATCAAATTTGTCAGAGGATTTTTGGAAGTAAAGATAAAAAATAGCATATACCTATTGGAATGGGGGCTGGGATGGGAGTGAGGGCAGGTTGAGTGGGAACACTGTGGCAGTACTGAATAGTGAGCCACAGAGATCAGTGTTGCTTCTCATTTAC
Source organism: Carcharodon carcharias (assembly GCF_017639515.1). Taxonomy (NCBI): domain Eukaryota; kingdom Metazoa; phylum Chordata; class Chondrichthyes; order Lamniformes; family Lamnidae; genus Carcharodon; species Carcharodon carcharias. The sequence continues at coordinate 64,236,376 of NC_054469.1, forward strand.
ATTAACCATCTGAATTTAGAAACTCAAAGCAAACTGATCAAATTTGTAGCTGATACCAAACTAGGAGGACGGAACCGAGACAACTTTAGAAGCAGTCAGAGACCTACAAATGAATTAGTTGAAATTTATAAGTGGGTGGATTGGGAAAAATAACAATTAATAACAAAAAATGTAAAACATTACACGTTGCCCAAATAAAAATAAATTCTGTTTGTCACGTGGGGTATGTGTGTTGGTGGGGCTGGGGTGTGTGGGGGAGGGGAAGGTCTGCACAGGAGCAGGGATCTAATTTACATCCATTACAGACAAGCAGTCTCCACGCTCCAAATGCCAGTCGGTCAAAATTGGCCTGAGTCCCAAGTAAAATTCAAGTTCACAATGCATTTAAATGCTGCTGCCATAGCTTGCCAATGTGGGACATGGGAAGGCAACCAACACCTGTGGAACTGTATCCCCACAAGGGGGCAGCGCTCAATAGAAGTGTTGGGTGGGCGGGGTGAGGGACCTTTCAGCAGAGTAAATGGGGAAGGAAATGGGAAAATGAATAAAAGATATTATTTTAAATATGCAGCATTCTTTTATATTCTATCCATATTACTAGCTGTGTGTCTTATATAGCTTCAGGAGATTCTACAGAAAATACTTTAATTTGATAAAGCCTTTTTGAAGGATCACTAAATTAATTATCAAGATGTTTCAAGCTCAAAACAAAATGCATGAATGATCATACCTAAACTAAACGCTAACTTGATTTTATGTGCTTGTTAGTAGAGACAAAACATTAAACAGGATGCATGCTGGTAAGCATCCTGGCAGCCTCAGATTATTAACTTAATGTAAAATATTAACCCTTTACAAGCAGAGTAAGGTAATCCTAGAATACTGACTGCTTGCTTAAATACAAACACGTAACAGAACAATTCTAATGGTGTGCTTCAGTGTTGTGCTCGGCCTGTTCAGCAAATTGATATTGATATGTTCATATACTCCTGAATGTTGTCCAAAATGCTACATACATTATCTCAAATTGATCCTTCTGCTACAATCACTAGGAGTAAACCTGTAATCACCATTACCTCACAAGTCATAACTTTCCAACGTCTCTACATTCAGAAAGTAGAAATAGAATTACATAGAATATATAACAAACAATTCCACATGGCTCCCCTCCCAACTTTCTTCATTTAACTCTACCAGCTTATCCCTCTATTCCCTTCTCCCCTTAAATTCATCTGTGATTCTGCGATCTATATAATTGCTTCTACCAAGAGAGTGATGAGAATATGAAACTTGCTACCTCAAGGATTGGTTAAGATATGTCTTCTAAATTCTTTATTTAACCTTCTGATGCGAAAATTGCAAACAATCACTCCATTATTTATGAAGGGAGAGAGGGAGAAACCAGGTAACCACAGACCTGTGATTTTAATATCAGTTGTGAAGAAGTTATTGGAACCTATTAGCAAGCACAGAGGCCCGAATTTTAACCTGGAGGCAAGCTCTAGGCAGGGCCGCTGCTGTGAGGTTGGGCAGAGAACGGGATTTCCTGGATGTCCTGCAGAATTCAATTGCTGGGTAGCTTTCAGTGGGGTTCCCACCCACTGGCAGCCTGATTGACAGGACTGAAGCCAATGAGCGCAAGTAGGTGCATTGGATGAGGGAGGAGAGGGGGTAAGGGCCTGAACTGCAGGCTGGAGGGGGATGTGGCCGTCTAGATAACAGGGAATCCCATGTTAGTCCAGGTAGTTTGGGGGTTGGGAAGAGTGGCAGTTGGCACTCAGTCAGATAGTGAACACTGGGTGGAAGGGGCCCTAATGGTGGCTTGGGTGTCTTAATCTTGTGGGAGTCGAATGGTCAGGGAAAGTCTGATGAGGTCAGGGGTGGGGAATCCAGTGGTGGTTGGGAGGTAGTCTGATGGTGGGAGGCAGGCATTTGTGATGTTGGGCAGGATATTGCCATTGGTGTGCAGGGTTGGTATCGACACGCCGATGTGTAAAATGATGCACGCTGATGTTGGGCGTGCTTCCCGATGTCATTGCGCGTCATTTCGATATTTCATTCAGTGGGCCACCCAGCCTGCCCGCCATAGGAAAAATTCTCCCCGTTGTCCTGTGTAGTGGGTGGGAGAGAGAGTTTGGCGGTGGTGGTGTTCGCTGGTTGTTGGTGGGGAGCAATCAGTGGTCATGGTGAACAATTGCTGTTCCTCCCAGAACCATGATAAGGTTCCCCTTGTCCTCACCTTTCGCCCCAGCAGCCTTCATATTCAATGGATCATCCTCTGACATTTCCACCACCTCCCTTCTCATCATTCAATGTTCTAAACACTCCTTCCATGTGAAACAGTGATTTATTTGTACTTCTTTCAAATTAGTACACTGTACTCACTACTCATGATGTGGTCCCCTCTACACTGGGGTGACCAAATCCAGACTGGATGACCATTTTTGGAACACCTCTATTCAGTCTGCAAGCATGACTTTGAGCTTCCTGTTGTTTGTCATTTCAGTTCTCCACATTGTTCCTTCCTATGCTTGGCCGACTGTGGTAGCTCAACACAAGCTCGAGGAACAGCGCCTCATCTTTCGGCTTGGCGCTTTACAGTCTTCTCGACTCAACACTGATTTCAGCAATTTTGGATCATAACCTTTGCCTCCATTCAGTTTCTTTTTTTGATGTGTTTTCGCTCGTTTCTCTCTTTATTTCGTCACTTCAGATTTGGCTGGCTGCTATCCTGCTATACAGGCTTCATTTGGACACATCTTTTGTTTCTTAGCTTTACCTATTAATACTGCCTTTGGTTTTTGTACCACTGCCCTCCACTCTATCATAGATCTTTCCTTTTGTTCTTCTTCCTCCCTTCCCCCCTTTCCCTTGCTCAAAACCTATTGTTTCTATCTTTCCCTATCAGACTATCACAATGGACAAAGTATTTGACAAACTAATGGGACTAAAGGCAGACAAGTCACCAGGACCTGATGGTTTTAAGGGTTTTAAAGGAAGTGACTACAGAGATAGTGGAGGCATCGGTTGAAATGTTCCTGAACTTACTGGATCCAGGAGGGTACCAGCAGATTGGAAAACTGCTAATGTGACGCCCTGCTCAAGAAGGGAGGGAGACAAAAAGCAGGAAACTATAGGCCAGTCAGCCTAACAGCTGTCATTGGGAAAAAGATAGAGTTCATTACTAAGGAAGGAATAGCAGGACATTTAGAAAAGCTTAACGCAATCAAACAGAGTCAACATGGTTTTGTGAAAGGGAAACCATGTTTGACAAATTTGCTGGAATTCTTTGAGGATTTAACAAGCAGAGTTGATAAAGGAGAACCAGTAGATGTAGTGTATTTGGATTTCCAGAAGGCATTTGATAAGGAGCCACACAAAAGGTTGTCGCACAAGATAAGAGCTCACGGTATTCGGGGTAAAGTACTAGCATCGATTTAGGATTGGTTAACAGCCAGAAGACAGGGAGTCAGGATTAATGGGTCTTTTTCAGGTTGGAAAGGTGTAACAAGTGGGATGCCATAAGGATTGGTCCCAGGGCCTCAGTTATTTGCTATCTATATTAATGGGAAGAATTTTCTCCCCGTCAGGCAGGCTGGTCGGGAGCGGGTGTGGGTGGGCGCGGAGCCGATCGCCATCCTAGATTGGCTGCGCACTGCCATTTAAATGGGCGACGCGCACCAGCAAGCACTCAGCATTACCTTTGCGGGCGGTGGGAAGAGGGAGAGTCGGGGCCTACGCTCTTTCAAGCATTCGCATGAAAGAACGCAGAAATCTCCCTGAGGCACGGAGCTGCCTCAGGGAGATTAGGTTCAGAATGAAAAATTGAAAAAAATTATTAAAAAAATTATTCAGACATGTCCTCTCATGTGACAGTGTCACATGAGCTGGGACATGTCTATGAATTTTCATGAAACATTTTATTGAATTAATAAACCCTTCATGAAGCCTCATCCCGCCCGTGGATGAGGTTCCATGAAAAATGCGCAGGCCACCTGGGTTCTTTTCCTGCCCGCCAATCTTAAGGTTGGACGCGGAGCCCTGACAAGTACTTCAATTAGTTCATTAATGGCCTTAACAGACCTTTGACAGTTTGGCGGGCGCACAACCGACAACAGTGCACGCCCCCCGATCTGAGGATCGGAATGGCGCACGGTGACGTCGGGACGCACGCCCAACGTCACTGCGCGTCACTTTACATGTCAGCATGCAGGGCCCGCCCCCACACGCCAAACAGAAGATTCTGCCCAATGACTTGGAGGAGGGGCCAGAGCGTAATGTATCCAAATTTGCTGACGATACAAAGATAGGTGGGAAGGCATGTTGTGATCAGGACATAAGGAATCTGCAAAGGGATATAGACAGGTTGAATGAGTGGGAAAAAGCTTGGCAGATGGGGTTTAATGTAAGAAAATGTGAAGTCATGCACTTTGGCAGGAAGAATCAAAAGACAGGCTAATATTTAAATGGAGAGAGACTCCAAAAAAGTGCAGCACAGGGATCTTGGTGTTCTTGTGCATGAAACACGAAAAGTTAGCATGCAGGTGCAGCAAGTAATTAAGAAGGCAAATGGAATTTTGGCCTGTATAGCTAGGGGGGTTGGAGTTTAAAAATAGGGAAGTCTTGTTATAACTGTACAGGGTGTTGGTGAGGCTGCACCAGGAATACTGTGTACAGTTTTGGTCCCTGTATTTAACAAGTGACATACCGGCATTGGAGGCAGTTCAAAAGAGATTCACTAGGCTGATTCCTGGGATGAAGGGGTTGACTTATCAAGAACAGCTAAACAGGTTAGGCCTTTATTCATTAGAGTTTATAAGAATGAGGGGTGATCTTATTGAAATGTACAAAATTCTTAGGGGCCTTGACAAGGTAGATGTTGAGAAGATGCTTCCACTAGTGGAAGAATCTTGAATTAGGGGACATATGTACGGAATAGGGGGACACTCATTTAAAACTGAGATGCGAAGGAATTCCTTCTCTCAGAGGGTAGTTACTGTCTGGAATTCTCTATCTCAGAGGGTTGTTGCGGCTAGATCACTGAAAGTATTTAAAGAGGAGATAGATAGTTTTTTGAAATATCAGGGAGTTAAGGGCTATGAGGACTTGGCACAAAAAGGAAGTTGAGGCCTGGGACAGATCAGCCATAATCTTATTGAATGGCAGGCAGGCTTGAAGGGCCAAATGACCTGTTCTTGCTCCTATTTCTTATGTTCTTATGTTCCTCAGTTTTAATGCAGGGTCATCAACCCAAAACATTATCTCTGGTTCTCTCTTCACAGATGCTGCCTGACCTGCTGAGTATTTCCAACATTTTCCGTTATCATTTCAGATTTCCAGCACCTGCAGTATTCTGCTTCTGTTTCAATAAATTTTTGCTATGTCAGACTCTGAAGTGCCATGGAGGAAAGGTGGGTAAATGGAGTTGAGGCACAAATCTGCCAGAATCTTATAGGTTGGTTATCAAGGCTATGGAGAGATTATGTAAAGTCACTATGAGGGATGGAGTCCTTTGTTATGACAGGAGACTGGAGAAATCAGAGCTCCCTTTTAATAGGACAGAGAAAGTTAAAAGTTGACCCAGTAGAGGTGTTCAAATATACGAGGAGTTTTGATAAGAGAAATAGGGATGAGCTGTTTTCTCTGATTGGTAATCTAGTAACTCAAGGGTATAAATTTAAGATCAAAAGAAAACAACAAGGGAATTTCTATTTTACACAGAGAGTTGCTCGGACATTGGGTGCTGTACAGTAACAACCGGTGGAAGCAGAATCCATAATAGCCCACACTGAAGGCTCACGTAAGTACTTCAGTCATAGAAACTGACTCTCCCTTGAATACTAAAATAAGTAAGGACAGCAAGCCAACCTTCTGCACACCTTTTGCACAGACATATTGGAATGTGCCTCTCAGGCAACAGAATCTAATTTTATGCATAACAATTGAGACCTGTCCTTATTCTTCTACATGCTCCATTATATCCACATTCAGAAACAGCAGGTCAACTCAAGCAAAAGCCAGCCACAGAATCTGTTATCTCACTCAATAACTTAAAAGAGATGATTGACTCAAAAGCGGAAAAGTTATTCATTGACCGTGGGAAGCTGACATAACCATGTGTTGGCACAACCACAGAAATACATTTTAAGCATTAAATATGAAATACATAGTCTCAGGTTGTAGCCAGTGTGATTTAAAAGCCGGGATTTTCTGGCCCCGTTGTGGGAGATTGGGCAGCCCAGCCAAAACCCTATCGGAGGACTGGGCAATCCTGGCAGCGGGCAAGGCCGGAAAATCCCACCCAAAAACTAATGCGGCCTGATACACAGAGGGCAGGTCCTTACATGGAGACATATTCCTCACTCTCCCCATGCGCGCCCTGACCCCCCCTCCCACCACCCCCCCACCACACACCCCCCACCCCAACAAATAGAAAATTCAGTCTTGATCCTGCCAACTCAAAAGCCAGCTTCCCCACAAGGATAATACACTGGGAGCTGCCTTAACTGATTCAGAGTGGGACTTCCACCTTGATCTGGGAGGAAGTCCCACCCTAGATAACTGTCAGCCAATCTGACTGGCCAGCATCTCCGCGGTTCCAGCAGCACCTGGACTACAGGCAGCTCCCGAGGAAGAAAAGTCATGCAGCCTGGACCCAAAGCTAAGTCCAGTACTTTGGATGGGTATGGGTGGAAGACTCCAGCAAGTGGGGTGAGCCTCCAATTGGCACAAGGGACCTCCTAAAAGAGGTACCCATTTTTCATGCCAATAGTAGCCCGCACAGTAAAAGCTGCTGGGATACCCTCCTTGCCTCCACCTTCCAGTGTCACAGGTAAAATAGCAGTGGAGGCAGAATGAGGCCCTTAAGTGGCCATTAACTGGCCAATGAAGGGCCTTAATAGGCAGGTGGGCAGGTTGCCTGACACCTTCCCCGCCCATCTTAACATGGGAGACAGGCCAGAGGGTCGGTGGGAAGGTGATGGGAAGGCCACCCACTTTATTTTACAATCCCCCACGGCCTTCAAATATGCCGGCAGGTGTTGGGGAGGGGGCATAATATCCAGCCCATAGAATCCATGCAAACCCTGCAGTTGCACAGAATTACCACAGTGTGGGTAGCTGGTGTGCAGGTTTGGAAAAGTGACATCAAAGACATGGATCTGGAAGACTCTGTCAGCACTGCATCATTGACATTTTAGATGTAGTTGGATTTCAAATGATTCAAGAAACTATATAAATTACTCCAAGAAACTATTATAAATTACTCCTAGCTGCTTGGAAGGAGCATGTTGCAAAGAAATTTATAGCTTCTGTTACCATTGCAGCTAAAGCAACATAGTGGCTGTTAAACGTCCAACACCTGCCAACAAGCCTGAAAAAAAGGTGATTATGTTAAGACTTTGCTGATCTGTCAACATCAAGTGGTTGGCTCCTGACTTGCATTCTCTGAAAATTCCATGAAAAAGAAAATTATTTTTCTCTAGAATGTTCTTCTTTCCATTATCTCTTTTTGCTCCTCCAAATCCTTTGTTGGTAACCAAAAGGCCCACTCACATGAGATTGGATTTCAAAATGTGCTCTATGGCAGAATATTTACTGTTTTAATACTGAAGTTAAAATACTTAACGTCAGTCAGAGTTAGGAGGGTATAAACCTACATCAGTTGCACATTTGAAGGAGAAAGAGGTTTCAATTTGAAATTTGTAGGTTTGCTTATTCTATTCAGAGCTGCCTGTTAAAATTGATTAAATTGGGTCTTGGCTGTTGCATTATGTGAATGCAAACTTCCATGCAGAAATACAAATTCACAGCAATTATGTTAAAAGTGGGACAAAGACAAAGGGCATAATTTTATGTTCCGCAGGTGCAAAATCGCACAAGATGACATTGGACGAGCGTCCCGATGTCATCGCGCACTTGCACGATATTTCGTTGTGGATGCGCGCGACAATTAAGCAGGCAATTAAGCTGATTAATGGTGCAATTGTCTGCGATTTTTTGTGGCCCGCACATTTGGCAGATGGGTGAATCAGCCAGGCAGCCTTTACATTTTTGGTGAAACCTCTTCCAAGGGTGGGACGAAATCTCTGTTAGGAAATAAAATAAAAAGAAACAACATTTTTATGAGGTATGCTTTCAGGTGCTTGATTGGGAAGCATGGACATTTTTTGCAGCTTCTTTATGCTTTATTTTATTATTTGCAGGTCTACAGCTACCTGAGGCAGCTGTCTGCCTTCAGGGAGCTCTCTTGAAGCGTTCACTCGCACCCGCGGTGACGTTCTCGCCCATCCTCTTCCTGCCCCCACTCTGGCAGTGCTGAGCTTTTCAGTGCACATTTCACGCTGGCTGGCCGATAATTGGCCAGCCAGTATGAAATCGTGGTCAGGCGCCAATCACGGTCAGGGGCCCGTTTCCCATCTGCTCCCAGGCCTGCCGATCGTGCACGCCCGACGAGGGGAAAGCTCAGGCTAGAGATAAGCTAGAAAGGGGGACACAATAAAAAGAATGATTGTAACCATTGTTTCTTCAAACTGCATTTTATTTCACCTTTACAACTTCTGTTAGTGAATTTATTTTATATTCTAATTGTATTTTTAACTTCAATAGAAAAAAAGTTAAATTTCTGGAGCGGAACACATATTAGAATACAGCCTAAGTAGATAAAAGAAAGAAATGATACTGGTTTGAATGTTGGATTGGTGTATCAACACTTGGATAAAGAAGAGCATAAGATCCTCACCGAGCCATTCCTCAAGTTGGTCACCTGGAAAGACCATAAAGTGCTCCCTTGTAGCATCCAATTGATTCTTAAATGATTCCAGGTTTTTTTGTCTCTATTGATCTATCTACAAGCCTACTTCATGTTGTGATCGATCTTTATGTGGAATAGAACTTTGTCAAATAAATGATACTCTTTACATATGAACGTGTCTTTCATTGTACAGGAATATTGTGAACAGTTTAATAATAGCCTGAAGTAAACTCCACTATATTTTAACCATTGATATTAGAAAGATAACAGGACCATAATAAAAATATTTTTAAAAAATCCTCACTGTTTTATTGTCCCTATCACTGTGCCATGTCAATATTAATGAGATGTCAGTCTGGCGGCAGGAAATTAAGAGATGTGATTACAGTACAAGCTCAGTTGCTGAATTATGTCTCTAAGGTGATTAAGCCCTGTCACTAAATGGGTATAAATTTGTTATTGCAGATCATATGAAATATCAAATTAAGCTTCAAATAAAATATCTAATCCAATGAGTGAAGACTGGACTTTCAATGACAGAGTTAACAATGAATATAACACAAACATTTGTCCAATTAGCAGCTTTATACAGTTGTCTCTTGAAGCTACAGGTCTCTTAACCTCAACAACTGTAGTGAAATGAGTCCCGACTTCTCTAGCTTCTTCTCAAGATTAAAGACTCTATCCTTGATATCATCTTAGCAAATCTCTTCCATTTTGACAGCATCCAAAACTGTGGTCCAACTGATGATTTCTAAGGGCAGAATTTTCCCTTCATTGGGCTGGTGTGGCGGGCGGGCCCCAACCGTGATTTCACGCCGGCTGGCCAATTAACGGGTGTGCTCAGTGAAAGCTCCTTGAAGGTACAGAGCTGCCTGAGGGGACTGAAGATTTCTAACATTAAAAGTGAAGTTTTTAAAATTAAGGTAACTATGTCCCCTCATGTGACTCTTCACATGAGCAGGGACATGTTAATAATGAATTATAAGAATTTTTATCATTAATTAACATCGAAAACCTCGCTCCGCTCAGGGATGAGGTTTTGTCAAAAATCCAAAGCCTGCTTGGCCTATCACTTCAAATAATTGATTAATGGGTTTAACAGCCCTCTTAATTCTCGGTGGGCGCGCTGCTGACTCTTGCGCGTGGCCACCGACTGAAATATCAAGTGAGTGTGCGATGACGTTGGGACATTTGCCCAATGTCATCGTAGACTATTTCATGCTCATGTGTGTCAGGTCGAGCTGAAAATCCTGCCCTGTGTGTACAGGTCAAACCGCTTGCCTGGATGAATGCAGCTCCAACAACACTTAAGAAGCTTGACTGCCATCTTGTACAAAGCAGCCCACTTGATTGACACTCCATTCACCACCTTCAAACTCTACTCCCTCCACCTCCGACGCGTAGTGGCAGCAGTGTGTACCATCTACAAGATACACTGCAGCAACTCACCAAGGCTTCTTCGACAGCAACTTTCAAGCCCACGACCACTACCATCTAGAAGGACAGTGGATGCATAGGAACACCACCTGGAAGTTCCCATCCAAGCCACTCACCATCCTGATTTGGAACTATATCGCTGTTCCTTCACTGGTGCTCCCTAACAGCACTTTGGGTGTACCTACACCATAGGGACTGCAGCGGTTCAAGAAGGCAGCACACTACCACCTTCTCAAGGGCAATTAGGCATGGGCGATAAATGCTAGTCTTGCCAGTGATGCCCACATCCCATGAAAGAATATAAGAAACATACCACTTGGTTTTAATACATATGCTGCTGTTTATAAAGGATTCCACTAGCTAAATCATTCCAAGAAAATCATCTCTGAAGATGTCATACAGTCTATTAACCCTGACCCAAAAGTAGAAATAACTGTAGCTCCCAGGAGTACTCATAATGGGTGAATTCAGAGGTGGGCATGAGAAACAAATCAGCAGATTAGACCAGCTCCTCCACAAGGGCCAAGTTATGCATGTCAGCTAGCCAATTTCACCTCCCCAGCCATGACAAGAATCATAATCTCCAGATGAAGCACTGCCTCCAGGTTCCAATAATACTTTGAAGGCATCTGGACCCACCAAATACTTTGCAACTTTTTCTTTAGTCTCAAAGTCTCCTGTAGAGGTATCTTCACCCTGTGCAGCATCTTTACTTCTGTGACCAAATGCAAGGAAAAACAAAAGTTGGGAAAGCCTGAAATTTAGGTTACATGGCAGTGTGGAAGAACACAAAGATTAGGACCAGTCTTATAGTTACAGTACAGCCACCTTAGTGCTTATTACCACCCCCTCGCCCCACTCCCCTCTCTACACAAGCATATGCACACATATGCGTATGCACACACACGCACACACAAGTCACATTAGCTAGTTGGGAGAATAGTCCATTGCTACCTCTGTTTTCTCATAAATTCTAGTTATTAAATGTACACATGAATATCCTTTACACATGTTGTGAAAACCAAACTTAGCTTGGTGTTGAGAGCAGAGGTTGGGAACTTCAATTCCCGATGGCTTAGCATTTTTATGTTCTTTGGGCCGAGTGCAACTGGGTGTAAAAAAAAGACATGAAAGCCCTGGTCAGGTGACTGGGAGCAGAGCGCCATCGAGAGGAAGAGTCTCAGGCAGGGGACAGGGAGAGTTCCCAAAACAAGAGTCCTGGAGAAGGGACAGAGACAAGAAGAGGTCCCTATTCAGTTGAAAATAGTGGAGCAGGGAAAAAAGGCTCCATATAGGAAAAGGACTGAGGGCAACAGACTTTAAGTGAAGAGGGTTCAAGGGGAGCCCTGGTAATTGAACAGGGCTCAGAAGAAACACGGACGATCCAAGAAGCAATCGAAGGTTGGTGACACTGTGCTGTGGGTTGTTGGAGCAAAGGTTTAGAGCAGTGGTGTTCTATTTGGTGTGGCTGAAGACCTAGAGTTGTGTTTATGAGTTCGTGCTTGAGTGCAGACTCGGCAATCTAGGGAACATAATCTCAGGAGACAAGATTGAAACCTTACAAGGTGGGCTATCGCTTCAGAGTTGGAGCAACTTTTGGAGGGAATTCCCAGGTTAGATCTTCGAAGGTGAAGACTGGAATCCCTCATCAGAGAGACGGAGTTTCAGTGATGTTGGTTGACTCACAGTGTTACTGACATCTGGCTGGGTTGTTGAGAAATCCATGGACTCTGTCTTGGTTAAACCTGCCATTTATTGTGTAGTGTGGTGTGTTCGGCCACAATTGCCTTTTTAATCCACATGTACCTCATGTTTATGCTGAATGTTAGAGTATAAGGTAGAAACAGTAAATTATTTTACCTTTCTGACTTTGTAAAGCTTATTTTTGTTTGTTCAAAATATGTGGAATCTTGTGGCTTTCTTCACTTAGTAAGTGCCTTGCCTTGAATCTCAAACTTTGTCTACTATAAACAAAGCATTGTTGGTCCCTAACCAAATCTTAACAAAAACTTGGGGATCTGGTCAAGGATCATAACACACATAATTAAAATATTCATAGTTTAGAACAGATGGAGAATAACATAATTTGTTCCAAAGTGCAGAAACATTACATTCAGGCAGCATCTGAAAATGAACTTTGTAATTTAATTAATCTAAATAAATCAGAGTAATGTATTTCCATGGTTACAGAGCCATTGTAAAACAGTAATTGGGTAAGCAGGAAGATTTGTGAAAAATTCACAGTGACACAATTCTGATAGATGTGGTTTACCAAGCGGTCTGCTTCATCTCAGTCCTGCCTTTGCTCTGAACCAGCTTTATTCTACAAGCTTCTTTGCGTAGCTGATCATTCATTGGTACATGTGTTTAAAGAAACTTGGTGACTATTATAAAGTGCCTGAAATTGATGAAAATAAATTGCCATGAACAAGATCCCTGGGGCACTGCCAGCAGAAAATTGTCACTGTCAGATAACACCAAATGCTGCACCTATCACAAACAGCAAATTCACTAAAGGCTGGGTTTCCTGTCCCTTTCCAGGCCACAACTGGTATTGGAGGCAGGCAGGGCCGAAGACTAGCCCTGCTGGCCAGTTACCACTTCCCCAGCTCCATCTTGCCTCTGGGCCATTTTTGCGGAGGCGGAATCAGGGCCGGCAGTTGAACTGGCTCAGGTTCCCTCATTGGCTGGGGCCAGTTTAGGTGCTTGGAGGCAAGTGTCCAGCTACACGCTGGGAGGACAGCACTCTAGGCAGGCCTAGAGACTGTCCTCATCTGCCACAGGCTGCCCTATAGAGGGGTCACCCATCACCCCATTTCCACCCCACCCCCCTACACACACACACACACACACACACACACACACACACACACACACACACACTCCCCCACCTCCCCCCACTCCCCCGCCCAATCGAACTCACCCTCAACAGTGGTGGCCTGGCTGCTAAATTGATTTTTTAATTAAAAATTTAAAAAGGTTAGAGAAAGGAAGCCTCCATCTTGAAGCACCTTCTACCTTACTTACTTTCCATTTAGCCTGCTGCTCCTTTCAAGCTGGAAGGCCTTTGACTGGCCTCTAACTTCGAGAGCCTGCCCATCATTCTTAATTAGACAGAGAACCCGTCTCCAGGCCAATTACTGAAATTAAAATGAAAATCCCAACGAGCAACTGTTTCCTTCTAGGGCCAGCTTCGGTGCAGTCCCCGATCTCTGTTTCCCGTCCCTCGAGGGAAAATCTAGCCCTACATGCCTACTTTGGTGAGATAGCACATTTATGGGTGAATGTAGCACTGTTGCTTTAAAAACTGCTAGTGCCCTTTACCAAGGATGGAGAAGGTTACCACACTCGGAATCCATCCACTCTACTGTGGTAGAATCAATGGCTTTGTCTTGCATTAATTTCACAGTTATAGAAGAAACTAAAAGGTAAGAACTTGCAATTTTATGGCATTTTTCACAGCATCAAGATATCACAAAGCACTTCATGGTCAGTAAATTACTTACAGTGTGTGGTCACTATGAATTTGTAGGGAAACACAACAGCTAAGTTACATACTGTGAGCACTAACAATGATGAAATGAAGGACCAATTAACCTGTTCTTGGTGCCTTTGATTACAGTAGCTGAGCATAAGTTTAGCATACTGTCCAAAAGACAGTAGCTTTAAGAGTACAGACTTCCACAGTCCTCAACTGGCATATGATCCTGGAATAAGTTTTCAAGCACACAGTGGGGCCTGAACCACAGCTTTCTGTGTTCACAGGCATGATTGCTACAACTGAGCCAAAGGAGAAAGTGATAGCATAAATGCAGCCTGCATCCACAGTCAGGTCTCAGCCTGTCACTGGGACACAGGAGGGCGTTTAACTTCATTTCCGAGTCATTTTGGGTCTTCACACCTAATTCAAGGTTAACATCGGCACATAGCAGGTTTGGCATTACACCAAGGCACTGAGTGCCTTTGAACAAGGGGCCCACTTCCCAGGGAGATCATAAGCAACCAGCGCAGATTGGTATGTTGTGGTCACCACATGGCAACAGGCCCACCCGCTGCCGGGGGTTAATGCCAGTGGTGGTGGGAAGAGGCCCTTAATTGAGCATTAATTGCCTGCTTAAGGGTCTCAATTGGCAGCAGGGAGGGAAGGCAGCCCATGGGCCTTCCTGCCACAGACATTATCAGGGTGGAGGCGGGGTTCCCACCCACCACCATCCTACTCAACTAAATGCCCTTCTATCTCCAAATTCAACACATGGCAGAGCATAAAAAATTGCCCCTATCCTCTGACTGTGGTGCCAGATTGATAACGGTGCTACTAATAATGCTAGAAAATCTCTCTCGATATATTGCAACACAAGGGTGTCAGCCATGGCTCAGTGGTAATACTCTTGGCTACAAGTTTAATGATTGCTAGTTCATGTCTCACTTCAATGACTTGACCACATAATTGCGGCTGCTGCTTCAGGGAATGCCACCTTTTAGGTGAGATGATAGAAGTGTGCAAGATCATGGCAGATTTGGATAAGGTAGATAAAGAAAATCTCTTCCCATCAGTGATAATGCAAGGGTTAGTGATATTGCAAGGGCCAGGGGACACACATTTAAGGTGTTGGGTAAGAGATGTAGGGGGAATGTAAGAAGAACTTTTTAAGCAGCTTTTTTATGACCTGAAACTCACTTCCCAGGAGGGTGGTGAGAGCAGAAACAATCAATGATTTCAAATGTAAATTGAAATAAGCCTGCAGGGCTACAAGGATAGAGCAGGCGAGTGGAACTGAATGGATTGCTTCGTAGAGGGCTGGCATGGACTTGATGGGATAAATGGCCTCCGTCTGCACTGTAAATGATTCAATGAGCTGGATTTTTGTGGAGTTGGGCCACCTCCAGAGACCTTTAGAAATGGTGGATGGGACCCAGATGCAGAAGACTCACTCCCATTTCCAACAGATCCCATTTTTCCAGTGGGGAAAGGGATGCGGTGCGAATCACATAGGCAGGAGGCCGAACCCAGCAGGGTCATTTGACATTATTGCAAAGTTCAAACAGACCCCATTTTTGTTATTCCAAAGGTTTTAATTGCAGTGTGGAGTAGATGTAAAAGCTTATATAGGATGGATACACTTTGTTTAAGCGTCATGACCTGAATTTTTTAAATCCCCAGACCTTTAAACATGAAAAGCAGACTGAATCTGTCATTTAGGGTTAAAAAGAACACCTTTGCTGGACTGCTTTGACCTAGAAGCCATCTGGTGGAGGTTAGAAAAAAATACTTTACCATATGGGCAGGATTTTCCGATTGTCAGGCGGGCATGGTGGGCGAGCCTGGGAGCTGCCAGTATCCCGGCCCGGGATACTGCCCATGATTGGCCCTGAGCGCAATTTCACGATGGCTGGCCAATTAACAGCCAGCCAGCATGTAACGCGAGCTGAGGAACTCAGCGCCACTGCGGAGGAGGGCGAGAGCTGCCTCAGGGAACTGAAGGATTGTGGATTGCAAAATAAAGACTTAAAAGATCTTAGAAACATGTCCCCACATGTGACTAAGTCACATGAACAGGGGCATATTGAAAATAATGTTTAAAAATTTTCATTGTTTATTTAATTACTGTTGGTAACCACATCCCACCCCGATCGGGCAGCGGGAAATAGATAAAAATTAATTGATTAAGGGCCTCAATAGGCCTTTTAATTGTTGGCAGGCATGCTGCCAACTCTCGCGCGTGCCCACCAACCAAATATCACGAAAGTGTGTGATGACATCAGGAGGCTCACCCAACATCATGGCGTGTAATTTTACGTCCAATCGGTTCGGATACATGCTAGCCCGTGGGACGTAAAATCCTGCCCTGTGTTTCTGCAGTTTCAATAGAGATATTTGCTGACATTTTCTAAGTCTGTTATTAGAGCTGTGGTCATTATGAATGTTTGGCTGAGTTTCTATAGCTACAAAGACACTTATCTCTGTAGGGTGGGCTGAGTTCACATTTTGATTGATAGTTTTAAGTGACTATTCAAGGATTAACTGTCTTTACAGATTGAACACATAAGGGAATTTAAAATCTTTCAATGGGTTTTATGAATGGGAGATTTCTCAGTATCAAGTGTGTATCACTGAGAGCTCTATTAGATTGTTAGAAGTTTATTTTTTTCCTCATTTCCACATGGCTCGTGAGGTCTGCTGTTGTGCATACTGGGTGGGATGCTATGGAGTTGGCATGGGAGTATGAGGTGTCATGAGTTGGCATGGAGTGGGCATCAGAAGTGAGTGGGCGGGTGAGGGTTGTGTGGGGTGAGGGATAGAGATTTTAAAACAACTGTGACAGAGAATGGAGGTGAGCCTCTTAATCAGATTGGCATTTGCCTAAACCCTTAGTCGCCTATGATCTGGTCCAGGGGTCAATGGGCCGAACTTGATCCTATACCTGCTTCCCTGGAATAAAAATTGGGTGCAATGGGGCCCTTTTTAACAAGGATGTCTGCCAAGTCAAGAGTTTTCTTCTGATTTGAGCCAGCTGCCTCTGTAATGAGAATCTGGCCCTCTGACTCTATGACAATACTCCAACTGCCCTCTCAGATGGACACCAAATAGCCCATTGCACAATTCAAAGCTGTGCAGGGGAGTTCTCCCTGATGTCCTGGACAATGTTAACAATGCTAGAACAGATTATCTGGTCATTATATAATTGCTGTTTGTGGGATATTGTTATGCAAAATATTGTCTGCTATATTTCGTACATTACAACAGGGATTACACTGCAAAAGAACTTAACCGGCTGGAAAGTGCTTTTGGATGTCCCAAGGTAATGAAATGTGCGACATAAGTACAAGTTCTTTACTTCTAAATCCTTTCTTAAATGAACAAGGAAAGAGTTGGTTAAATTTTTTGTGTAACTAAATGACGAGCTCTAACCTTTAGCTACACCATTTCATTTTGCTGAAGTGATGAGTTTTATTTGGAGCCTAACCTGTAAATGGAATTGATTTTTGTACAGCTCAGCTGTTAGAACCAATTACTTACAGTGACTGAAGAAGTAAAGCTATACCTTGTTACATAAGATTCTGATTTTTGCTGGTGTTTTGCTGATTATGTTCAACAATTCTGCCCATTTTTTTGTGAAATCTGTAAACTAGCAGCCTTGGCTGTGAAGCTTATTTCTCCTGAGTATGCAGACAAAACGGATTTGATTACTTGCCATTTACTGTGCTGCTACTGGTCAATCTCTAACATTGGATTCTGAATGCCTTTGTCAAGAAACCAGGGAAAAGGGGAGCAATACCGTGCTGTGGGCTGCAGGAAGCAAATAGCTGGTTGGTTGTTAGCCAGTGTAATCACTCTGAAATTAGCGAATGTTTATGAATCAATGTTAGCAGGATGTGTGCAAGACTAAGCTGATATAAAACTTTTAAACAGGAAATGGGACCTACAATCACAATAGATTGTATTTGTCTCTTAGAAAAGGCATCGATGGACAAATCACAGGCTGGAATCTTCTGTTCTATCTGGCGACAAGCTTGGAGGCTGGAAGGGCATTTAATTAGGCGGGTTGGTGGTATACCGGAACCCCACTGCTTTCCCGTCTTTGCCAGAATTAAGTTCTGGGTGGGAAGACACACTGGTCAGAATTTTTCGTCCCACGGGTGGGCTTGCACCCGGCTCGAATGGGAATGAACACGATGACATCGGGTGAGCATCCTGACGTCATCGTGCACTCTCATGACCTTTCGGTCGGTGGGTGTGCACGACAGGCTGCAGCTTGCCCGCCGACAATTAAGAGACTTATTTGGCCTCTTAAGTAATTCATTCATTTGTATTTTTCGCTGCATACTCAACCATTTGATTGGCGGGCGGGCGGGCAAATAGCCCAAGCGGCCTTTGCATTTTTTACAAAACCTCATCCACAGGCGGGATGAGGTTTCCAACGGTAACTAAAAAAACAATAAAAAGTTTTTAACATCATTTTTTACTTGTCCCTCTTCATGTGACTCAGTCACACGTGGGGACGTATTTATATCATTTGTAAAATGTTTATTTTTGCATTTAAAATTCTTCAGCTCCTTGAGGCAGCTCTGTGCCTTCAAGGATCTTTCAGTGAGCACTCACCTATGCATGCACGGACTTCAGCACTTATGCTCCTTCTGCCCCCAACCCTGGCAACGCTGAGGCTCTTAGCATGCATTTCACACTAGCTGGCCATTAACTGGCTAGCCAGTGTGAAACCCCGCTCGGAGCCCAATCGCGGGTGGCAGTTTGTCTCATGGCTGTTCCAGGGCCCGCCCGCTGAACTCGCCCAATGAGGGGGAAATCCTGCCCATGGTCAACCTCCCAACCCCACCACCAACAGAGGCCCTTAAGTGGCCAACTAATGCCAGTTAAAGGCTTCATTCTGCCGTCACTGGTATTAACCCAGCTGCAGGCGGGCGTGTCACCATGCAGCGTGCACTACAACTAAAAGCGTGTAGCCAGCTTGTCACCTCCTGGGGGGCACCCTTCGATCGAAGGCACTCAGTGCCTGATTGAGGTACTGGACCATGGAAAAGGAGGCCCGTTGAAAGCCACCCCTTATTCTTGCTGCAGACCTCACTGCATCCTTAACTTCATGAACCCCCCCGCCACCACCACCACATTACTTACCTGTGGCCTGGGTTGCTCTCCGATCCAGGACTCTGATAGATATTTTTCTTGCAGCAGCCACCATCTCCCCAGCAGCACTGCTGAGAACAAAAGCTGTCGGCCTCTGATTGGCTGGCAGCACTCGGTACACAAGACTTCCACCCCTAGGTTCTTGATTCCAGGGTAATTACGGCACAGAAAGAGGCCATTCAGTCCACCATTTCTGCACTGCCCAAAAAATAAAAAATAAAAAACTAGCAAAACGTTCCTTCCACTACCCATTCTATTCCCACCTTCCAGCACCTGGTCCATAGCCTTGCAGGTTAAAGCACTTTAGATGCAGATCCAAGTGCTTTTTAAATGAGTTGAGGGGTTCTGCCTCCACCACCAAACCAGGCAGCGAATTCCAAACACCCACCACCCTCTGGGTGAAGTTTTTCCTCATGTCCCTTCTAACCCTTCTACCAAACACCTTAAATCTGTGCCCCCTGGTAATTGACCTCTCTGCTTGGGGAAACAGGGCATCCCTGTCTACTCTATCTAGGCCCCTCAATCTTGTTCACCTCAATCAGGTCACCATCAGCCTCCTCAGTTCCAAGGAAAACAACCCCAGCCTATCCAATCTTTCCTCATTGCTGCAATTTTCAAGCCTTGGCAACATTCTTGTAAATCTCCTCCGTACTCTCTCCTGAGCAATTATGTCCTTGCTGTAATGTGGCGACCAGAGCTGCACTCAAAATTCCAGCTGAGGCCTAACCAGCGTTTTATACAGTTCCAGCGTTACATCTTTGCTTTTGTATTCTACATCACATTCGATAAAGGAAAGCATTCCATATGCTTTCTTTACCACCTTATTCCACCCATCCTGCCACCTCCAGGGACCCGTGGACGTGCACTCTTAGGTCCCTCACTTCCTCTCCTCACAATAATCTCCCATTTATTGTGCATTCCCTAGCTTTGTTTGCCCTCCCCAAATGCATTACCTCTCACTTCTCTGGATTGAATTCCATCTGCCATTTTCCCACCCACTTGACCAAGCCATTGATATCATTCTGGAGACAACACCTATCCTTTGCACTTCTTCACTCCTTAGGCTGTCCCTCTGGGTCGCGGATGACTTGCTTCCACACTAAAAATGAGTTCTCAGGTGACTGAAGAGTCCAACGTGCGACCTATAGTCTCTTCACAAGTGAGGCAGACGGTGGTCGGGGGAAAGGGTGGGTGGGGCGCCCGGGTTGCCACACGCTCCTTTTGTTATCAACACTTGGCTTCAGCTAGCCCTTGGCGATGAGACTCGAGGTGTTCAGTTCCTTCCCGGATGCTTTCCCACTACTTTGGGCAGTCTTGGGTCAGGGATTCCCAGATGCCGGTGGGGGTGTTGCACTTTTTCCAAGGAGGTTTTGAGGGTTTTCTTGAAGTGTTTCCTCTGCCCTCCTGTGGCTCGCATGCCATGTCGAAGCTCTGAGTAGAGCGCTTGTTTTGGGAGTCTCGGGCCAGGCATGCGGATGATGTGGCCGCCCAGCAGAGCTTATCGAACTTGGTTGATGCTTCAATGCTGGTGATGTTGGCCTGAGCTAGAACACTGAGGTTGGTGCACCTATCCTGCCAGTGGATTTGCAGGATCTTGCAGAGGCTGCACTGGTGATGCATCTCCAGAGTTTTGAGGTGCCTTCTGTACATTGTCCACGTCTCTGAGCCATAAAGGAGAGTGGGTATCAATACTGTTCTGTAGACCATGAGCTTGTTGCTGGGTTTGAGGTCCTGGTCTTCAAATGCTCTCTTCCTCAGGCGGCCGAAAGCTGCTCTGACACACTGAAGGTGATGTTGAACCTCGTTGTCGATGTCTGCCCTTGTTGATAGTAGGTTTTCAAGGTATGGAAAGTGGTCCACATTGTCCAAGGCCTCATCGTGGATTATGATAACTGGGGACAGTACGGTGTGGAGCCGGCAGGTTGGTAGAGGACCTTTGTCTTTAATAATGTTTAGTGTAAGGCCCAAGCCCTCATACACCTCAGTGAAGGTGTTGATGATGGCTTGGAGCTCAGCCTCTGAGTATTCACAGACACAAGCATCATCTGCATACCGTAGTTCAATGACAGAGGATGGGGCGACCTTGGATCTGGCCTGCAGGAGGCAGAGGTTGAACAAATTCCTGTTTGTTGTGTAGTTTAGCGCCGCTTCAGTGGGGAGCTTGCTGAGGATGAGATGGAGCAATGAGGCAAGGAAGATCGAGAAGATCGTCGGTACGTTGACACGGCCTTGTCTGACCCTGGTCCAAATGTGGATTGGGTCTGTGGTGGATCCATTGGTCAGGATCATGGCTTTCATGTCACCGTGGGGCAGGCGGAGGATGGTAACAAACATTTGGGGGCAGCCAAAACAGAGGAGGATGTTCCATAATCCTTTGTGGTTGACAGTGTCAAAGGCTTTTGTGAGATCAAAAAAGGCCATGTACAAGGGTTAGTGCTGTTCCCTGCATTTCTCTTGCAGTTGCCATGTGGTGAATATCATGTCTGTTGTGCCCCTTCGTGGGCAGAATCCACATTGCACTCTAGTCAGAGCGCTTCCCACAGGGAGAAGGCGATTGAGGAGGATTCTTGTGATGACCTTCCCTGTGGCTGACAGAGGAAATTCCTCTACAGTTACCGCAGTCAGACTTATCACCTTTCTTGAAGATGCTCATGATTACAGTGTCTCTGAGATCTCCTGGCATGCTCTCCTCTTCCCACATAAGGGAGATGAGACCATGTCTTCGCACCAACAGTGCTTCTCCACCATGCTTTAGTGTTTTGGCGGGGATTCCATCTACTCCTGATACCTTGTTGCTCTTTAGCTGTCAAATGGCTCTTTCTACCTCGTGCCGGGTTGAGGTTGGACATCATCTGGCCTGGCAGGTGCCCTGCTTACACTCTCTCCATGTCTATTCATGCATGACCCAAGCCCCAAGGGAAGCTCAGAAGAGGAATCCACTGAAACCCTCCCTGAAGACACATCACAGCGCACACCCACACCCTCCACCAGCGCAGAGACATACACCTCAGTGGGATCTAGCTTTAGAGTAGCCTCAGGATCACAATCTGGTGAGCACGTTGCACTTTCCGATCCACAGCAGGGACAGGGAATTCCCAGGTTGCCAGCACTCGGAACCCTGCTGGAGGCTAGAAATTTTCATCATTCTAAGTCAGATGACGAGCCTCTGAACTCGGTCATGTCACAGTTGCTGGAGCTGCAAACACAAGCTCGGGAACATCAGGAAGGGATGTCCGCTGCACTCCTAAGATTGCAAGGCACAATGGAGGGCTCCGTCCGCCTTCAATCTGAGGTGATAGTGCAGGCATGCCAAAGCACCGAGGTCAACACCGGTAGGAAGCTGGCTGCCATGGTCCAGGGCGTCACTCCTGCACTGCTGGGTTGGCTGAACTCCATCGCCGATACCTTGGTTAGCATCTGACAGTGTGTAAGTGAGAAGGGTGTGGAACAGCCCGATCTCACTCCAGCTACCCCTGAGGAGATCAAGGAGTCAGCCAGGGGACCTTGGGCACCCGTTGGGAAGAGGATCAGCAGGTGCACACCCAGGGGCCATCTATCCAGGTGACTCTGGGAGGGTCCAGCCCATCCGAATCCTCTCTTCCTGTGACCTCAGCAGGTCCAGCTCCACAGGCCGGGGAGGTGTCACTGCCACATGCAGGACCCTGAAAGCAGACCGTCCCTCCAGGTCTCAGCGCTCCAGAAAATGCCCAACAAGTTAATCACAGACAGGGTGACAGAGTCAGTAGGCTCCCTCCACCTCTGCTGTAGATGTCTGGGAGAACCAAGACATAGCAGCAGGGTTAGGAAGGTTAAGAAGATGTAGTCGCACAGCCTGGGCATGGGTGTTAATCATTTGTACATAACATTCACTATTGCAAATAAACTCCCATGAATGACAAGGAGCCAATGATGAGAAGTGATCATGTCACTCAGATGTGAAACCTTTCTGCACAAGATAAAGGCAGGTGTCTCAGTCCAGGACCTCTTCCCTGTGCTTTGTGCAGCCTTCAGAGCAAAGTGATGGTCCAGCCTCACACACCCTGGACACGTTACTGATGCCTGCACCTCGACAGTGCTGGTCATTGCTGCCAGAATGTCATGGGCAGCGTCACAGAGTTCCGTCATTCTCTCTGTGCTCCCAGCACCTTTAGGGTAGGGTTAGCTTCCATTTCTTCAGCATCTGTGACCAATGACGCTGTGCTCCTAAAGGGCTCAGGTGCTTTTAAAGTTTCATGGCTGCGTCTCTATGATACGACCCTGATCACAGAGAGCAAGTGAGCTGCCCTCAGCCAGACAGGAGTCAGACATTCACAGAGGCTTTGAGAGGATCTATGGAGTGGCCTCAATGCATGTCATCATCATCCTCCTGCAATCGAGTGACTATTAGGACCTCCACTGCGTCTCCACGACAGGAGCATTCGCACAGAGGGTATATGCGTTGCCATAAGCCAGACTGGAGTCAAACATTCATAGATACAATGTGAGGACCCATGGTGTCTCCTCACCATGTGTCATCAACATTCTACACAAATCTAGCAGCTATGAGGGCCTTGTGGGCCGGGCCTGCCTCGTCTGGCCAGTGCGAAGGCTTCATCACTGTCATTGTCAAATTCAAGGACCTCGTCGTACGCATCACCATCGATGTCTTGCATCTCCTCCTCAGCCAGCTCCTCTCCTCGTTGCAGTGTCAGGCTGTAAAGGGCACAGCAGATGATGACAATGAGCAACAACCTCTGTGGACTATATTGCAGAGCTCCACCAGACCTGTCCAGGCACTGGAACCTCTTTTTTAGCATCCCAATGATTTGCCCCGCCAAGTTGCGAGGTGCAGCATGAACCTCATAACACTGTTGCTCTGCTGCAGCCTGAGGCCACCGCACGGATATCATCAGCCACGGCCTCTGCAGGTAGCCTTTGTCCAGGAGGAGCCAACCCTGCAGCCTCTGTTAACCCTGGAAGACGTCAGGGATCTGTGACCAACTGAGAGTTTAGGAGTCGTGGACACAATCTGGAAACTGTGCACAGACCTGCCGGATGCGTCTGTGGTGGTTGCACACCAGCTGTATATTCAGTAAATGGAATCCTTTGCGGTTGACCCCTTGTTACGACGGAGATCTGAGCACCACCTGAGTGCAGTTGATGGCACCTGCACCTGTGGGAAACCCAAGATCTGGGCAAGTCCAATCGCTCTTGCATCCTGGCCGTCCTGGTCCTAGGCAAAATGCACAAAGTTGTGCGCCCTCAAAAGATGGCATCCATGACTTCATAGATGCATTTGTGGGTGGAGGCTTGTGATATCCCACAGGTCATCTGTGGAGCCCTGAAAGGAGCCACTGATGTAAAAATTGACCACCGTGATCGCTTTCACAGTCACTGGCAGTGGATGCCCTCCATGTCCCCGTGGCACCAAATCCTCCAGCAGTTGGCAGACCAGTTCCCTACACATGCGCAGTCTTCAGTGACGCTGGCTCTCGGTCATCTGTAGGAATGAAAGGCGGTATCTATAGATCCTAGGTCTAGCTAGGCACCAACCAACAGCGGCCCTCTGTGACTCTGCGGGGGCCCCAAGCACCCATTCTTCCTGAGGGTGCTGCTCCTCCCCCTGCATAGCCAGGTGCTTCCTTCGCTCCTTTCTCGCTTGTCTCTGCTCTCTGTACACCATGAGGCATACTGCTAGTTCACCAGGCTCCATGTTGCTGATGTACTCCCCCTGCAGGATGAAAGAACTACGTGGGTTATCATGGGTATACTAAGAACCTCTCTTAGTCAAGTCTGATGGCCCCTTAATGCATCCTGGAGAGTGCTGGCCATCACTTGCATGGATAGAGTTTGGTGCGCTACATGGCTGCCTAAAACCCCACCCACCTCTGCTCCACTCCACCTGACTGATTGGCAGCAGCTTTGCCCATTGGACTGCAAACTGTGCTCTCAGCTCAGGCATAGGCATTCTCCAAACCCACACTGCAAGGCTGCACTGTTAGCTTGAACCATGGGGGAACTGGTCCAAACTGGGATGATGATATAGCAAGGGGCTGTGAGTGCCTCCACCAGTGACTGCTCCATGGCCAGCTTTAGCAAGGAGATTGTACAATATGTCCAGTCATCCAACTGTTCTGCAGTCCACTAAAACGCTCATCAGTTTGCAGTCTGTGCCCGAGGGCTGAAAAGCTCTGGAGCACTTGGTGGCACCTGCGTTTCTTGAGTGGGCAGATAAGCTACATGCAAGTCAATGTGGCTGTGCCTGAACTGTCTCAGCTGCAGAGGAATGGTCACTTTATACAAGCGTGGCTGCTTCCCTACCCACAAGCACTTATGCTTGTGCCATACCTTCAACTGCAGGGCAGTCCATACCCTCAGCCCCAAGTCACCTCAACCGTGGGGCAGCCCTTGCCCCCACCTCCAAGTCACCACAACTGCAGGGCAGCCCTTGCCCTCACCCCAAAGTCATCTCAACTGCACGGTAGCCCTTGCCCTCACGCCTCCAACACGTCTCAACCTCGAAGTCCAGCAGGCGACCTGGGCAAGTGCTGCAATGTTACTGTGTATTCACCTCTGAGTTCTCCTCAAAGTGCAGCCCGCCAAGCGCACGCATTATATATGCTGTTGTGAAACAAACCAGCATGCAATCTTGCCAACATGGGCAGACGATCTAGCGGCCTGGGAGGTGTGATTCTGGTAGGCTGGCCTTATAATGATATATAGATGTATTACAATGAGGTTCCCCATGTCTGATGGCGGGAAATGCAGCCTGCTATCGATGGACTGAGCGAACGATTGTAAACTGGCTTTGGCCTTCTTGCCATATTGTCCGCTCAGGCCATGAGCACGCCCAACACCAGTGGGCACAGACAATTCCGCCTTTTGTTTCCTTTGGCTGAGCCAATTTTGGATCCAGCTTGCCACATTCCCCTGTATCCCATGTGGGACCTTGTAAAATGTCTTACTAAAATCCTTGTAGACCACATCCACTGCACTAACCTCGTCAATCCTCCTTACTACTTCTTCAAAAAATTTGATTTAATTAGTACGACATGACATTCTCCTAACAAAACCATGCTGACTATCCCTAATTAATCCATTCCTTTCTAAGTCCCAGTTTATCCCGTCTCTCAGAATTGATTCTAATAACTTGCCCACCATTGAAGTCAGACTGACTGGCTGACCTATAATTATTTGGCCTATTCCTTGAACCCTTTTTAAATGATGGTACAATGTTCACAGACCTCCAATCTTCTGGGCCTAGCCTGCATCTTGTGAGGATTGGAAAATGATCCTCAGAAAATCTGCTATTTCTTCCATTGCTTCCTCTGACAGCCTGGGATGCATTCCATCTGGCCCTGGTGACTTATCCCCTTCAAGGATGCCATTCCCTCCAGTACATCCTCTCTCACTATGCTTATTGTACCTAATATTTCACACTCTCCCTCTTTAACTAGAGTATCTGCATTATCCCTATCCTTGGTGATGACAGACAAAATACTCATTAAGAACCCTGCCTACAAGATGAAGATCAGCATCAGGGCACAAATTACCATGCACATCCCTGACTGGCCCCAATCTTTCCTTAGTCATTTTCTTGCACTTAATGTATTGATAACACAACTTTGGGTTTTCTTTGATCTTACCTGCAGATTTCTTTTCATGTTGTCTTTTTGCTTTCCTAATTACCTTTTTAACTTCACCCTTGTACGTTCTATACTCGTCTTGGCTTTCTACCGTATTAAGTTTTTTGTCGCATTCATAAGCTTTCTTTTTCTGCTTTAACTTACCTTGTATGCTTCTACATAACCAGGGGGCTCTATATTTGGTATTACCGCCCTTTCTCTTTGTGGAGACATGTCTACACTGTGCCCATAGAATCTCACATTTGAATACCTCCCATTGGTCTGTTACTAATTTCCCTTCAAGTAGCTGTAAACAATCCACTTCACCTCTCAGCTTCATAAAATTTGTTTTTCCCCAATTTAGAACTTAAACCCCTTTTCCATAATGATGCTAAATCTACCTGTATTATGGTCACTATCTCCAAAATGGTCACCCACTGCTACTTTATCCACTTACCCAGCTTCATTTCCTAAGATTAAATCTAGAATTACATTTCCTCTCATTGGGCTTGTTACATGTTGGTTAAAAAAGTTCTTTTGAATACAAATCAAGAATGCTGTGCCCTTTGTGCCTATCACACTCTTCATATCCCAATTGATATTAGGGTAGGTGAAGTCCCCATCTATTATTGCCCTATTGTTTTTGCACTCAGAAATTTGCCTACATATTTGCTCTTCTATCTCCCTCTCACTATTTGGAGGTCTATAGTATGCTCCTAGTAAAGTGACTGCCCCCTTTTTATTAATGAGCTCAACCCATATAGGCTCATTTGATGATTAAATTAGTATATCAACCCTCCTCATGGCTGTAATTGATTCTTTAACCAATAATGCTACAGTACCACCTTTTTTATCCTCGTCTTTATCCTGCCTGAAAACCCTATATCCAGGGATGTTGAGCTGCCATTTTTGCCCCTGTTTAAGCCCACGTTTCCATTATAGCAATTAGGTCATGCTGTCATGTGTCTGTGCCCTCAGCTCATCGGCTTTGTTTGCTATACTCCTTGCATTTATGTAAGTACATTTAACATTGCCAAATTCCTGTGCTGTAAACCTTTAAACCTTAGCTTCTTCTGTCTTTCAGAGTCACTCGCGAATCTTCTGTCTCCCACTCCCTGCTCTGAATTTGTCCTATCCGAATCTGCTCGCAGGTTCCCATCCCCTTACCGATCTAGCTTAAATCATCCCCACCAACACTAGTAAATCTCCCTGCAAGGCATTCATCCTGGTCCTCTTCAGGTGTAAACCATCCAGCTTTCATAGATCCCCACCTTTCCCAGAACCGGTTCCAATGCCCCAGAAATCTGAAGCCCTCCTTCCTGCATCACATCTCACATATTCATCTGGTTCATCCATGCATTCACCACTGCCTGATTGACTTGTGGATAGGTGGGCCTTCCTGAAAAGAGACAGCGCGAGTTTCATGCCACTCTCCAGCTGGCAGGCGAGACCCCCGACCCCTCAACAAGATTCTGTCCACAGTGTCAACAGCAAATTTTCATAGAACAATTAAAATTGCAATTGTAAATATGAAACTGCAAATTGGCAGAACTTATAACAACATTTGCAATTTATTTCACTTCAAAGGGTTTAATTAATATTAACAGTGTAATTAAATTACAAGGAAACATGTCCAATTTGGCCAAAACATTCACTAACTTGGATAACTGTGCCAGTTCCTAAGTTGGTAGTACACCAAGAGGTATCCTGAGATTTACACACATAAGTAACACTGCAAGGTCAACATGTCTCTCTTATACATTTCCTAGTTTTACTCCCCATTTAAATGGGACATATTTTGTAGGAAGGAAGGAATTTATTAATAAAACAAACTCAGAAGTTAGAATGAATATCTAGAATTATCTGTGACATGGGTTTTGCCATGCAGTTGTCACATGTGAATGTAATTGATGACAGTAAATAGGTTATACAAGAGTGTTAACATTGAATACGCTATTCAGCAGGACCGATCAGTTTGGAAGCTCCTGCAGATAAATAGCGTTAAGGTCACATATAATATTTAAGTGACTGCTTCATGTAATTTGCATCCTTTCCTTTCTTCTGTAATAATCAAAAGGCTTCAGTTAAATGGAGGAACAAAGAGCAATGTTCAGGACTGGAAAAGACTAATTTTGGTTCGTTTGGCTTGCCCCAGAGTGAAAAAAAACATTATAACCGACATCCTTCAGTTGATGCACCAAATGCATATGTAACTGCCCATTGACATGACTAATATTGTCCACTTTAAATGCTGGGCAGCCCATTTAAAATATCTACCAGCCTCTGTGTGAAGTAATTATATCAAATCTGTCCATTGTCTCTTCAGATATTCACCCCATTTCTCCTCTTGAGGCTGCAGTAAACAATATCTTGATGGTCAATATGTCAATACCTTTACGAATCTTGAGTAGGTCAATGAGATCCCCTCACATTCATCTCATCCCTGGTGCTAACAAAATTGATTTGCTGTAATTTCTGCTCATAACTCAGGTCTCTGCCTCCTCTTGACTGTTCACAATCCCCTTCCCAACCTTGGGGCCAAATTTTTAGTCTCATCTCCCCAAGCATACTTGGGATGTCAAAGGTCAGTCTGAAATCATGAGAAAACTTGAAGGGCCAGGATGCTAATGAGGGTCAGGGTTACATAGGCGGTTATGTGAGAATGGGGCTTAGTTTGGGATCGGAAATCTGGATGTCTCTGTTTTCCCGCATGCTGTGGAGTTCTAATTACCTCTTTTGACCCTGACAGGTTCCCTGCCCCAACGTCAATCTGGTTGAGAGGCTTGGCATCCAGTTGAGTGAGAAGCACTCTGGAGTAGGCTGCAGGAACAGATGGATCTGATCCATGATCCCGACAGGGAGTGAGGGTGGTGAGGGAATTGAATGGTCATTCCCTGACCAGGGGGATCCAATCCTTAACCCCAACTGGGTTCGATCCCAGGTGTGCTCCAACCCCTGATCCCGGGGGGGAGGTAGGGGTGTTCGCTCCTCAACACCAAGGCCTTTGGCTGGGGGTGGGGGTTTGATGGTGGGCGAGATTGAAGGGCTAAAGTGGGGAGTACTGCTGCTCTGCTGCTTCTCCTGGCCCACAAGTGATGCTGTGAAGGCACTTACAATCTCCCCATCTCACGTTGCTTCAGCTGCCGATTCCCAAGGCTAGGGGAGCCCAGGCACCCACAGTAAAACATGTAGGGCAGTTTAAATCAAAGGCTGCCAGCCTCATGAGCGTATTTAAAATGCCAATCTACCTCCTGGAAGGGTGTTGACTGCCGCCACTGGTCCTGCCTCCATAGAATCCAGATGTTAGTGCATTGGTGCTAACTCCCCACATACCAATCCCACATATTCAGCCATGTTAAAACTCCACCAGGGATTCTATTCAGCAATTTTTTTTGAACCCAAGTAACACGGGGAACCAATTCATCCTAAATCTTAAAATTAACAATGAGCAGTACAGTCAGTTTTCTAATGTCAATATATTGGCCCGGATTTTCAGTTCACTATTATTACAACCACGAAATTGACAGCAATTTTTTGCGTCCTCACAAGTGCAGTGAACATGGAAAATGCAGAGGTTGCCGTCAGTGATTCCTCATTCCACCACAGGGTGCACTCTTGAAGTCCCTACAGATGAAAAATCACCAGAAAACGCTGAATTGGCCTAAACTTTGATTTTTACACCATTTGTCTCGCTGTAGAAATCCTTGCAAACTTTATGCATTGTGGAATGCAGTGTATTGGAGTACTAAGTTCATAATTATTGCTGATCAACACCTCTGGCCTAGAAAAACTAATTTTATGCTTGGGAAATTTCAAACTCCCCTATTTTGATTTTAAAAATTCCATTGATTATGATATTTTAGCTTCTATGTTAATCCCATGTCAGTCTATGTCCCGCTCTTTGCAAAATAAAAACGAAGGATAACCAGTAGTTTTTACTTCCTGGTTTGCTATCAGTGAGGATTCTTCAATGTGATTGGCTGCTTACTTGGTTTGATGACATCACTGCTAGGGATCCCCTTGAGCTGACGCTAGAATGAACATGATGGCAGAAAAGATGAAATCCACACCATAGAGATCGTTGGATCTGTGTTTTCTCTAGGTCAGAAATAAGCAATGCTTCACTGCTAACCGCAAAATCCGACCATGTTAACTTACATGCCAAGCTGTCAAAACCTGCTGAATGGTTTTGGTGTCCAGGGATGTAAACTGGGAAATTAAACAAGGGAATATGCCTGCTTGTAAATGTGTCTGCAACACCTTTAATGTATATTTGTATATTTAGTACTTTTAACATAGAAAAAATTCCAAGTCACTTTGCAGAGGTGTAATTGGACAAAAATGGACATCAAGCCAAAGAAGCAATATTAGGAATGGAAGTCAAAAGTTTGGCCAAGGAGATGGATTTTTAAGGAAGGTCATGAAGGAAGAGAGGGCAATGAAGAAGTAGTGGGGTTAGGGAGGGATATCCAGATCATCGGGCCCAGCAAATGAAGGCACAGTTATCAATGTTGGGGGGAAGGATGTGGGAAATGCACTAGAAGTTAGAGTCAGAGGAACACAAGAGTTCGAGGGGCTGGATATGATTGTAGGACAGGAGGAGAATACAGAGATAGACCTAAACAGATTAACTTTAAAAGGTTTTCAACTCAAATCCCTCTCTTTGATCTAATATATTGTGCAGACAACTCTACAAATTTATGTATAACCTTTTATAGAATTATTCAAGGATCCTTTTTGGCACTGAGCAGTTAGGAGCTGATTACAGCTGACAGATTAAATCTGTACTCCATTCAAGTCTTTAAATTAAAGTGGCTGTCAGCAAATTCTTTGGATTCTCACCTACTAAGCTTATACACAGAAATATACTTACCGCGCAACACTGTGTCATTAAAAAGCATGTAAGACTTCATGAATCACAGCATCCACCAGACAGTGTGGCTGCCAGATCAGATATTGTTTATTTCAGATTACTTGTAGTTGAGTTAGTTTAACTGAAAAACAAAACTACACAAAAATCTTGACAAAACAAACCTGATCGAATGAAATACTCTGAATTTAGCACTGCAATCAATATTGGCAGAAGATCACAGTCATCACTGTAACCTGAGATCTTAAAGACAAAATTAATTTTACAATGTTTGTCTTCTTCACATTTAGGAGAACAGGAAAGTTTAGTCCACTTAATTTCTTTTGTTCCCGATATTCTCTGCAATTTTTAAATACTTAAAAATCACCCTGAGGACTTTTTTTTAACGTGGTCACATCTTTCACCTGACTGAAGTGACCATTCAGTCATAACAAGTCTAATTATTGGATGTCCTGTTGAAAATTTGAAAAAAAAACTTTTGAGTCTTCAAAACCTTCAGGCTGTTCTGGTAACACTGTTGAGAGAGAAGAGCCTTAGCTAGACTAAGTATAAAGAAAACTATGGCTTCAAGTTAGCCTGGGAGCTGACGGTAAACCCTCTGACCTCAGGAAAAACATGTTATCAGCACAGGGACTTAAAAACAAAACACAGGCATCATTATCTTACACGAAAGCAGTTTGATGAAAAAGGGACTTTCTTTCCCTTTAAATTACTGCAACTTCCTTTTTAGCTTACTGACCAGAGAATCTGTCCTCACTTCCATAAAGGCACAGGGGCCTAGGCACTTCTGGCGCCTCTGCCTCATCAGAACTGAAGGAAAACTTCCACCAGCTTTCATATCATAGCGTTGATCCTGCTGTTAAATAGGCAGAGACATGAAGGCCGTGTACATACAAGCCACAGCATAAGGGTGGAGAAAAAACCGCAATGCAGATGGAAGCTAGGGTCCTGAAATATGACGACGAGCAACCAGATATCTTAATTTGTGTAAGAACTAAAGATATAGATAAGATTAAGTTCTAGGCCCTGGGGAGATTTCAAGGGGCTAAATTTCTTAGCAAGAAACAGAGCCTGCAGATTACCCTAAATCCCATGCGCTGGACCAAACAGGAGGAGAAAGATTATTGCCTGAACTTTGCCGTTTGCGTCAGGTACACGGAGATGGGTGAATTCCTGGCTCCGCAAACCTGATTCCTGAAAAAGTGCTCGACTCCTGATAAAGTTCCCCAGAAGTTCATACTTTCATTCTCGGGGTCTTGAGGGGGGTGGGGGTGGGGGAGGGGGGGTGGGTGGGTACGGTTTATGGGCGTGATGTCCTCTGCCCCTGGAAAAAGCTTATAGGGATAGACAGCAACAGGGGCTGCCTGATGTGCGGGTGGGCTGAGCAAAAGGCTCGCCTCGGTGCTCCGGTACTTTGTCTAAAAGGTGTCCCTAGGCCATACTAAAAAGGGAACCCTACCTCTCCAAAGAGCTCTGGCACATTAGGCCTTTCTCTATCAGGTCTAATGTGCACAAGTCACGCCTCCATCTTGTGAAAATCAGATCAGACTAAAGGCAGTTGCACTTTATCATGTGCAGTTGCCTCCATGAACCACAAATGTCCAAATTTCTGGCCTCATTCCATCCCCCCTCTCAGAAAATGGTAGGGGCTGGGTTAGGGGATGGGACTTCTGGATTCTGGCCTCAGGTGCTATCATCACTATGATGGCAGCCTCTCTATCTGCATGTAAAATCCAAGCATATGATTGTCAACCATTGCTGGAAAAGTGATTCACAAAAGAGGTTTTCAGAATTTTGGGAACTTGGGATTGCTTTTAGGACCAGGGCAAGGTATATATATCTGGTGGCCGTTAATTACTGGAAATCCCAGAAAGAAAGTCCAGGGACAGACTTTTTCATCAAAATACTCTCTAATGTAAAACAATGATGCATGCATTTGTTTTTGAGTCCCTGTGTTGATACCATGTTTTTCCTGAGCTCAGATGGCTTGCCATCAGCTACCAGGCCATTCAGAGTTTCGGACCTTCCAATTGGGCCTCCCACCTTGGGAGCCTGCTCACTTGCCGTCTTAATTGGATGG
This sequence comes from Carcharodon carcharias, assembly GCF_017639515.1. Lineage (NCBI taxonomy): Eukaryota > Metazoa > Chordata > Chondrichthyes > Lamniformes > Lamnidae > Carcharodon > Carcharodon carcharias. The sequence goes on from NC_054469.1 coordinate 64,269,763, forward strand.
CAAATATGGATGCGGCCTCTTAATTGACCACCTCCCGTAAGGTAGCGACACTGTGTCCCGATGGCAGAAACATTTCAAAGCTGCTAAGATTCTGCCCTGTAATTCTAAAAATGAGAGACAGGAAACAGCAGCACATATGAACAGGGTAGGGACAGTCAATGAGATAAGAACTCTGAATATGATTGCACATAGCACAAGAATGATCATAATAAGCAAGTTAGAAGCATAAAATGATCATAATGGGTATGATGTAGTAGCCATTAGAGAGACCTGGCTAAAATGTGAGTATGATTGTGAACTAGATATTGCAGTCTGTAGAATCTTCAGAAAGGACAAATAAATTGGAAATAAAAGACGGCTCCAGCAATATTGATAAAAGACACAATTATGTCAGTAGGAAGTACTTCAGTAAGGATTCAGTGGTGAGGCAGCATGGCAATAAGTCTTTCTGGAACTCAGGAACCGTTAGACAAAGGTCATCTTAAAAAGTTCATTATACCACAAGCAGCCAAGCATTGCTGCCTCTCCCCGGAGCAGAGCACCAGGACAAGCTTCAGAAAGTACAGAGAAGGACCGAGAAAGGCTGGGTGGTTATAAGAAGCACTTGCTTCTGTGCACAGTAATTTGTTTTTTATGCTTGAAAGGAAGTTTGGGAGTCAGCTTGCAAATGAAAATTTAATTCCTGTGATATCTTCTTACTGAACTGCTGCCTCCCTAAGCAGATCTCTTCTGAGACAGCAAGAGAGCAGCATGGTCTGTTGTCTCCGGTGGAATTAAACCTCCTAAACCTCTTCATTGGTACATCCTTATTCTACCAGCCTCTGTCTGTTCCTCTTCCTCCTGATCCTCTTCTCCTTCATTATAATGATGTAGCTACAACTGGGAATGCCCATCACAAGGATCACATGACAGAAGATCAGGAAACAAAAGATTGTCCTTCCTGACACTGCTGAATGGCAGTTTGTACAATCTTTAGTTAGTTGCGTAGCTTAGAAAATATTTTCTGATTGCTTCAGCCAAAGCTGATGTTCCAGAAAAAAAAATGGACATTTAAAGCCTGTGATGTTAAACACATCAGCAACTTACCCTACTTTTTTACAAGCTAAGTCAGCTGCAATTCTGTGCAAATGAGGGAAACTCAAGGACAGGAGCTGCTTTCCTTATTATCCTGACATTTGCACAAATTTTGAGGGAGGGTGTATCTTTTTGCACCAGCCGCTTCTACTGGCACTTAGGGCAGGATCTGTATGTCAGCGAGCTGGGGGGAGGGGGGGGTCCACTCGCCGACGCGTAAAATGATGCGGAATGACGTCGGGTGGAACTGCTCCTCCGCATCATTTCAGTTTCCAGGTCAGTGGGGGCGCAGCCGAATCAGCTGTGCGCCCGCCGACATGTCAATAGCCAATTGAGGCCATTTAAAAAGTACTTTAAATACCTAATGGACCTGCCTGTCCAACCTTAAGGTTGGCGGGCAGGCTGGGAGCCCTGGCAGCCTTTAGCAAAAACATGAAACCTCATCCACAGGTGGGATGAGGTCTCATGAGGATTTTAAAATATTTAATAAAGGTTTCACTGAAAGTGATGGACATGCCCCAACTCATATGACAGTGTCATATGAGGGGACATGTCAGGGAAATTTTGGTTTTGTATCTTTAACATTTTTAAATTTGGAACTGATCTCCCTGAGACAGCACTTAGCCTCAGGCAGATTAATGCGTTCTTTTGTGCGCATGTGCAAAAGAGCGCACTCTCGGCTGGGGAATCCCCCCTGCACAGGGACCGCATAGCACTTCCTGGCAGACATCACGCTGGGCAGGCCTTAATTGGCCCACCCACGTAAAATGGCGGCACGCCTGCCCATGCCCATTCCTGCATTTCCCCCCAGAAAGGGGGAAAATTCTTCCCTTAATGTATGATTTAGAACAAGTATAACTCTTTAAGTTGCTTGATAGTCCAGGGCTTGAATACTGCTGTTGAAGCTTTTCATCTTGCATTCATCAGGACAGGTTGCAAGAATACCAACAGTAAAGAGAACAACAATTTACACTGCGTGAGAAGAGAGTGCTGATTGTTTGATAAGTGGACTCTGATTTGTAGAGGTGTTACCATGGAGTATGTACTAGAGAACAGTTAACTGCCAAGCTTTTGTTCAAATTCAAACCAGGCAGGTTGAATCTGGCCGTGGCTGATGTCTGGTGGTGGTGGAGGGCAAGAGATTGCCAGAGGAAAGAACGCAGGGGTCAAGGGAATGATGTGATGGTTGGGGCAAGTGAGATGTTGGCTGGGCAGGGGTGAGATCGCAATGGGAATTTGGATAGATCGCTGCAGGTTAGGTGCTTACAGATAAGCTATAGGGCTGGGTGGAAACACACTTGCACCTCCTGGTCCACAAGCAGGACCTGCCAGGTTTTCTGATGCCAGAGAAACCTAGCTGACATGATTTCAAAATTTTAAAACAACTTGTTAAAATGGGAACATTCAGCATCCTTAAAAGCTGTTACTGGCTGAAATGCCTCCTGACAGCGGATTGGTTGCCCAATCCCCCATCCCACCTCCTTTAAAACACAAAGTGGGTGCTCTCAATGCAGGTTGCGGTTAGGTTTGAAATTTTTAACATTTTAACTTCTCAAAAGTGACCCAGATTCACTTGTTTTTGTGTCCTCTGACATTAAATGCTTCAAGGCAGTGCCTGCCTACAAGATGATTTTCTCTTTTTACCACTCTCTCGTGAACATGTTCATCCTTTTCACTGAATCATGTTCCTATAGATCATGGTTACCCTTGCATACCTTGTCCAATGGGCTTTATTTGCGTATAAGCCTTGTCAGGGAATAATGACATCAAATTCCGATGGGGCATCTGACTGTAGAAGAAATTACAGCTGGTCCAGATTCTGCCCTCACTTCACATGCACCTACTTCCTGCTGGCTTCCTGAATAACAAGCAAGAGTTATGGCAAATATTCATTTCCCTAACCTAACAGTGCGGCCCTTACCCTGTAGCCCAGTTGAAATTAGCTAACACAGTACAGATCTGGGAATTATAGCTCTGTTTGAAATGAATTTGTATACAGAAGTTATTTCAGCCAAGTCGTAGAAAGATGCTTCCCTGTTGGAATCTTCTGCATTGCCATGATTAATGATTTTATTTTTCACTTTGTTAAATACTTTATCCAATTTGTTTAAGAATCAGGAAAGCAAACAAGAGAGTAATTGAAAATTGTTTCACAATCATGCCTTTGAAATTGGTAACAAAGAAAATAAACACTGCAAGGTAAAGTAAGTGAGTGTCAAGACTGTGGTTCTTACTAACTCTAACCAAAGCAACCAGAAACATGCTGGCTCTGAATCAAGCAAGATAACTAGCAAACATTGTCTCTTATATATATATATTTAAAAATGAACAGTGAACCAATAGATTCTACCATTTTTGGTTATGATTTATTGTAAAAGAATTTCAAATCAAACACAATTTGTGGCAGTGGGAAGGGGGAAACATATTGGCTTGGTTAGCTAACAGAAAACAGAGAGCAAGCATATACAGGTCCTTGTCAGGTTGGCAAGCTATAGCCAGTAAAGCACTACAGGGATCAGGGCTGGGGCCTCAATCTTTGCAATCTATATTAATAACTTGGATGGCGGGACCGACTATATGGTTGCTAAATTTTTTGATGACATAAAGATAGGTAGGAAAGTAAGTTGTGAAGAAGACATAAGGAGTCTGCAATGGGATATAGATAGGTTGAGTGAGCGGCCAAAAATTCGGCAGATGAAGTATTATGTGGGAAAATGTCAACTTGTCCACTTTGGCAGGAAGAATAAAAATACAGCATATTATTTAAATGAGGAGAGATTGCAGAACTGTGGGGCCCAGAGGGATCTGGGTGTCCTAGTACATGAATCATAAAAAGTCAGGATGCAGGCACAGCCACTGATTAGGAAGGATGTTGTTCATTATTGCAAGGGGCATGGAATATAAAAGTAGGCATGTTTTGCTACAGTTATACAGGGCATTAGTGAGACCACATCTAGAGTACTGTGAACAGATTTGGTCGCCTTATTTAAGAAAGGACATAACTGCATTAGAAGCAGTTCAGAGAAGGTTCACTCAACTGATTGCTGGGATGACAGGGTTACCCTATGAGGAAAGGATGGACAGGTTGGACCTGTATCCATTGGAGTTTAGAAGAATGAGTGGTGAGGTCCTGAGGGGGCTTGACATGGTGGATGCTGAAAGAATGTTTACCCTTGACGGAGAGACCAGAACTAGGGAGTACAGTTTAAAAACAAAGGGTCTTCCATTTAAGATGGAGATGAGGAGAATTTTTTTTCTCTCAGAGGAACATAAGTCCGTAGAACTCTCTTCCCCAGAGAGCAGTGGAGGAAGGGTCATTATCAGCTGAGTTACATAGATTCTTGATTGACAAGGGAGTCAAAGAGGGTTTGGGGTAGGAACAAAAATGGAGTTGAGGCCGCAATCAGTTCAGCCATGAGCTTATTGAATAGCGGAGTAGGCTCAAGGGGCTAATTGCCGCCCCTGCTCCTAATTTTCATGTTATAGGTAATTAATCCTAATTTATTTTCTGAGCCAAAATTTTTCTCTTCATCACAATCGTTCTGAATTTAGTCTGTAAGCATTGTAGAGTAAAGGGTTAATGGTCATGTTAATCAGCCATTGAAAAACTGCTATGCCTTACACAACCCTTCCAACACAACAAGGGTCCACAGCAAGAGCTTCCATATGTGAATGGGGACATAGCTGATGATGCCCTGGCAAGACAAGGGGCAGCAATTTCTGGGCCCTGCTGCCGCTCGCCGATATGTAAAATGACACAGGGTGATGTTGGGCGTGCGTCCCAACGTCACCCTGCCTCATTTAGATTTTCAGTTTGGCGGGTCCGCAGCCGACTCGGCTGCGTACCAGCCGACCTGTCAACGGCCTATTAAGACCATTAAAAAAGTAATTAAAATGATTAATAGACCTGCCCATCCAACCTTAAGGTTGGCAGGCAGGCGAAGAACCCAGGCCACCTTCCGAAAAAGCATGAAACCTCATCCATGGGCGGGATGAGATTTTATGAGGGATTTAAAATGTTCTGAAATTTTTAAAATAAAAGTAATGGACATGTCCCAGTTCAGGTGCAGTGTCACATGAGGGGACATGTCAGGGAAATTTTTTCTTACCTTTAATAAATTTTTTTAAGTTCAACCAATCTCCCTGAGGCAGCACTTGCCTCAGGGAGATCTGTGCGCTCTTCTGCACGGATGCACAAAAGAATGCACAGACCAGCTCAGGGAATTCCCCCCCAACGCCACCCCCCCCTCCCCCCCCAACCCCCCAACCCCCCCACCCCCCCGCCCTGCCTACACAGTTGTGCACTTCTTGGCAGACGTCACACTGGGCGGGCCTTAATTGGTCTGCTCACATAAAATGGCGGCGCATCTCCGACCGAGGGCGCTGAAAGGGAACCTGCCATATGCACCCGCTCCCAAGGAGTCGAGTAGACCTCCGCATCCTATGAGATGGTTTTGAGGGCCTTCAATAATTACTTCAGTCCTAAGAAGAATCTGCTCATTGAATAGGCGAGGATTCAACCAAAGAGCCTGAGGCCTGGGTGAACCGATCTATTAATTTATTAACGACTAGTATAGGCTGGTCAGTAGTTGCGGCTATGGAGCTTTAAAATGTGAGTTAATCTGCAATTGAACTTGGTCAGATGAAGTGCTATCGGACTTGCAAGCCAAGGAGGATTTAACGTCAGAGAAGTAGGAGCAGTTTACAAGGCAGGCAGATCTATGAAAGCAGAATCAGGGTGTACTTCGAGGAGATGGTGAGACTCAGGATCCAGTATGTAGGTCCAAAGTCAGGACCTGCGGCCACCCAAAAGCCTGCAAAAATGCCCACCAAAACTGGCGAGGCGCAAGAAGAACCCTTCCACCTATTTTAAAATGTTCCAAATGCAGCACCAAAAATCAACACCACTGCAAAGATTGCGCAGCATGGGGAGTCGACTGCTTTCCCTGTGGCAAGACCGAACATTTTAAACAATTCTGCAAATCAAAAGTGCAATTTAAAGGCAGAGAGCTGGAACAAGCTTCCAACCATTTTACAGTACAGGAAATGGGAAATGTAGCATTTCAACTGGACAATTTCCTAGGAAAGATAAAAGACCCTGATAAGCAGCTTTGGTATGTCGAGCCTTATCACAGTTTTTTCAGACAAATTGGATTTGTTTAGTGATGATGATATCCATCCATCTAAAACTGAAGTTGACTCATTACGCAGTGAGCTAGACTTTATTGAAGAAACACCATCCATTGGACCACATGAGGCAATTGCAGATCTTTCACTTCTCTTTAGAGGGTAAAAGAGGCGGAAATAGAATGCACCAATAATGACGGTGAACAACCGCCAGATGAGCTTCTATACCTTGGTTTGCTCTTTCTGGGCAGAGTTCAAAGGAATGAAACTATTGCACAGGCAGATGATCTGTTGGAAGAAGAGTTTCTAGACCTTACTACGCTCTTTGACTCCACTGCCAATGAAGTCATTGTTGCCTCCTTCTTCAACACAAGTACTAAAGACGTGAATCTTTCTACTTATTCCATTGGATCCACCGATGACATGCATCAACAATTGCAAGCAGCCAGCAAAAAGCTACCCAGGGAGAATGAGATGCTTAACTCCAAACTGGATCAAACCAATAGTTGAAGTTCAGAGCTTGGTCCTGAAGTTTATTCCATTGTTGATGATGGTGCAATTATACTTCCCCTATTGACCCTGAGATCCCATTGTCTGCAGTGGAGCAACCTCACACTGAAACAAGCGTGGAAATGATACCACTACCTAAAAGAAGTGAAATGCTTACCATAAGAGTAGAAGGGAAATCCTCCTTTCCTCAAATCCAGCAGTGTCTTCAGGATGTCCTTCATTCTTCTTTTTGTCTACCAGATTCACTCACGACTTGTCGTCCTTTTCAAGGTGTTATGATCATCTGAGTCCTGAAGGGTTCTCTCTTCAATCAGTTTTTCCTTGATTTGTTTTCACTGCCTTTACATTCAGATCATCGTAGGAGCCACAGCTTCGGGGTCAGCTGGTGTGAGAAGCTGCTATCTCACTCCACTAATGCCTTCCAAGGAGAAGATAAGGGAACACATACATCCTACATGTCCTCCAAGAGAGCTGAAAACACTGTTGGGGATTGACGGTTTTGGCAAAAGTGACTTGGAGGAGTGGAGGGGAGGTAGAACTGGATGGAAACTGTCAACAGTACAATTTAACAGACAGTGGGAATTGAATGTAAATAGTTTAACAAAATAATTTAACAGTTTTGAGGTTATACTTGTGAAGTGATATAGAGTAAAGGGTTTAATGTTTATGTCAATTAGGCAATGATGTTAATGATGATGTAAGCATGATATCAGGATCAGATGACCAACAGACTCCAAGGGAGCAAGACACAGAACAGCCTGTGCCTGGCGAACAATGCACCGGCCATGAGGTCTTGGATGTAAATAGTGTAAATAATAGTTTTAAGGAAAACTAAATACTGGCTACCTCCAAGACACTCCTGGGGTAAGTGGCACCTCCTCAAGCCAGAAGACAACACAAAGCGCAAGAAGACAAATCAAACATAATCAACTTTCTTGCATCTAGTCCATGCACACATTTTATTGGTTTAGAGGAGGGGTTTGGATTATGAATGGCTTTTAGCATTAAATAAGAACTAAAAATCGATGAACTGCACGTCAAGCTTTATTTAAATCAATTCTCATCCATTTTCCAAAATTTGTATATTTTTTGTTTATAACTTCTACTTCATTATGCTTTCTTATTTTGTTTGAGGATTAGGTCCCTATTACACTCACACTCTCCTCTTTGGTCAGGCATGTGGAAGTATTCAATTTACAGTCAACTCCATGAATGTTAATTTACTCTTGCATCAATCCACTATGCAGCACAGGAAAGAACATACGAACTAGGAGCAGGAGTAAGCCACTTGTGCCCATGAGCCTGCTTCAGCATTCAAAAAGGTCACGATTGATCTGACTGCAACCTCAGCTCCACATACCCGCCTACCCTGATAACCTTTCATGCCCCTGCTTATCAAGAATCTATGTACCTCTGCCTTAAAAATATTTAAAGATCCTGCTTCCACTGCCTTTTGAGGAAGAGAGTTCCAAAGTCTCACAACAATCTGAGAGAAAAAATATCTCCTAATCTCTGCCTTAAATGGCTGAGACATTATTTTTAAATAGTGACCCCTAGCTCTAGATTCTTCCACAAGAGGAAACATCCTCTCCACATCCACTCTGTCAAGACCCCTCAGGATCTTATATATTTCAATCAAGTCACCTCTTACTCTTTTAAACTCCAGAGGATGCAAGCTTAGCCTGTCCAGCTTTTTCTCGTAAGACAACCTGCCCATTCCGGGTATTAGTCTATTAAGCCTTCTCTGAATTGCTTCCAATGCATTTAATCCTTCCTTAACTGTGCACAATGCAGCACTCCATTTGTGGTCTCAGCAATGCCCTGTATAATTAAAGCATAACCTCCCTATTTTTGTATTCAATCCCCCTTGCAATAAATAACATTCTATTAGCTTTCCTAATTATGTGCTGTACCTGCATCTGTACCTTTTGCGATTCATGCACTAGGACACTCAAATTCCTCTGCATCTCAGAGCTCTGCAATTTCTCACCATTTAGATCATTTTTATTCTTCCTGCCAAAATGGACAATTTCACATTTTCCCACATTAATCTCCATTTGCCAGGTCTTTGCCCAATCACTTCACCTGTCTATATCCCTTTATGCCTCCTTGTGTCCTCTTCAAAACTTACTTTCCTACCTATCTTTGTGTCATTAGCGAATTTAGCCACCATGCCTTCAGTCCCTTTATCCAAGTCATTTACATAAATTGTAAAAGGTTGAGGCCCCAGCACCGATCCCTGTGGCACACCACTTGTTGCATCTTGACAATCAGAAAATGACACATATATGCCCACTCTCAGTTTCCTGTTAACTAGCCAATCTTCTACCCACATCAACATGTTATCCCTACACCATGACCTTTTATTTTCCACAATAATCTTTGATGTGGCATCTTATCAAATGTTTTCTGGAAATCTAAGCACAGTACATCCACCAGTTCCCCTTTATCCACTGTACATGTGACTCCTTCAAAGTACTCCAATAAATTGGTTAAACATAATTTCCCTTTCACAAAATCATGTTGACTCTGCCTGATTACGTTGAATTTGTCCAAGTGCCCTGCTATAACACTTTTATAGCTTCTACATTTTTCCCTAGGCTAAATGACCTGTAATTTCCTGCTTTTTATCTTCCTCCCCTTGTGAATAAAGGAGTTATATTTGCTATTTTCCAATCTAATGGAACCTTCCCTGAATCTAGGAAATTTTGGAAAATTAAAACCAACGCATCAACTATCTCACTAGCCACTTCTTTCAAGACCTTAGGGTGAAGTCCATCTGAACCTGGGGATTTGTCAGCCCGCAGCCCCGAGGATTTGCTCAATGCCATTTCCCTGGTGATAGTAATTTTCTTGAGTTCCTCCCTCCCCTCCATTTCCTGATTTACAACTACTTCTGGGATGTTACTTGTATCCTCTAAATTGAATCTGATGCAAAATACCTGTTCAATTCGTTCACCATCTCCCTACTTTCCATTATCAATTCCCCAGACTCATTTGCTATAGGAGCCATGTTGACTCTGCCTGATCACCTTGAATTTTTCCAAGTGCCCTGCTATAAGATCTTTAATAATAGCTTCTAACATTTTCCCTATGACAGATGTTAAGCTAACTAGCCTGTAGTTGCTTGATTTCTGTCTCCCTCCCTTTTTGAAGTATGGAGTTACATTTTCCATCTTCCAATCTAATGGAACCTTCCCTGAATCTAAGGAATTTTATAAAATTAAATCCAATGCCACTTCTTTTTAGATCCTAGGGTGAAGTCCATCAGGACCTGGGACTTGTCAGCCTGCAGCTCCAACAATCTGCTCAGTACCACTTCCCTGGTGATTGTAATTTTCCTGAGTTCCTCCCTCCCTTCCATTTCCTGATTTATAGCTACCTCTGTGATGTTACTTGTGTCCTCTATAGTTAAGGTCGATGCAAAATACCTGTTCAATTCATCTGCCATATTTTTACTTTCTCTTATTAATTCCCCAAACTCATTTTCCATTGCTTTGTTAATTCCTTTTTTTTTAAAAATACCTATAGAAACTCTTGCTATCTGTTTTTACATTTCTAGCTAGCTTTCTCTCATACTCTAATTTTTCCCTTCTTATCAATCTTTAGTCATTCTTTGTTATTTTTCATATTCTGTCCAGTCTTCTGACCTGCCACCCATCTTTGCAGAATTATATGTTTTTCTTTAAGTTTGATACTTTTTTTTAACTGTTTTGGTTAACCATGGGTAGTGGGTCCTCCCCTCGGAATTTTTCTTGTTGGAATGTATCTATTCTGTATAGTCTGAAATATTCCCTTAAATGTTTGCCACTGCATCTCCACCGACCTACCGCTGACCTAATTTGTCAGTTCACTTTAGCTAGCTCTGCTTCCATGCCTTCATAATGGCCCTTATTTAAGTTTAAAATACTAGTCTTGGACCCACACTTCTCTCCCTCAAACTAACTGCAAAATTCAATCATATTATGATAGCTCCAACTAGGGGCACCTTCACTATGAGGTCATCAATTAATCTTATCTCATTGCACAATGCCAGGTCTAGTATAGCCTGCTCTCTGGTTGGCTCCAGAACATGTCGTTCTATGAAACTATCCCAAAAACATTCTATGAACTCCTCATCTAGGCTACCTTTACCCATCTGATTTTTCCAGTCTATATTTAGATTAAAATCCCTCATGATTATCACCGTACCTTTCTGACAACTCCCATTATCTCTTCCTTTATGCTCTGTCCTACTGCATAGTTACTATAAGGGGCCTGTACACCTCTCCCACAAGTGACTTATTGCATTTATCCTTACTGATTTCTACCCAAACTGCTTCTACATCCTGGTTTCCTGAACTTAGGTCATCCCTCTCAATTTTGCTAATACCATAATTAAGAAAGCCACCCGTCCACCTTTTCCTAGCTTCCTGTCCTTCCTAAATGCCATGTACATTTCCATATTCAGGTCCCTATCTACGTCATCCTTCAGCCATGTCTTAGTAATGGCTATCAGATCATACTTATTTATTTTTATTTGTACGATCAGTTCATCTGCTTTGTTTCAAATGCTACATGCATTCAGATACTGAGTCTTTAGTCTTGTCCTTTTATTCTTTTTGTGACCTCTGGCCTTATCTGCTGATTTATTCTTAGATTTCTAGTCTCTATTCATTCCTATCACATTCTGTTTATCATTTTCCATATTAATGCTTTCTCCCTTGCTTGTCTCTACTCTTTAGTTTACCACATCCTTCCAAATTTGATTCCTTGCCCCCACTATTTAGTTGAAAACACTTTCTACTTCTCTGATTATACAGTTTACTAGAACACCAGCCCCAGGATGATTCAGACTGTCCCAATGGTACAGCCCCCACTTTCCCCAGTGTTGGTGCCAGTGCCTCATCAACAGGAACCCACCGCTCCCACACCAGTTTTTGAGCCATACATTCATCTCTCTAATCTTATTTGCCTTATACCAATTTCCACATAGCTCAGGTAACAATCCAGAAATGATTACCTTTCAGGTTCTGGCTCTTAATTTGGTACTTGGCTCCTCATACTGATTATGCAGAACCTCCTTCCTTGTCCTACCTATGTTGTTGCTACCTACATGGACCATGACAACTGGATCTGCCCCCTCCAACTGCAAAATCCTCTCCAGTCCTGAGCAGACATCATGAACCCCGGCACCAGGCAGGCAACGTGCCTTCTGAACTCTCGTTCTTGACTGCAGAGAACAGTGTCAACCGCCCTCACTATACTGTCCCCTACCACTACAACGTTCCTTTTGGCTTTCCCCACTTGAATGACTTCCTGTTCCATGGTGCGATGGTCAGTTTGCTCATCTACTCTGTAGCCCACACTCTCATCCAAACAAGCTGAAAGAGCCTCAAACTTGTTGGACAATTGCAGAGGCTGAGGCTCCTGCACTCCTGCCCTCTGGGACCCTTACCTCCCTCAGCTGCAGTCACACCCTCCTGTCCCTGACCATCTTCCAAATCAGAAGACCCTATCCTAAGGAGTGTGAGCACCTCTTGGTACAAAGCATCCACATAAGTTCCCTCTCCCTGACGTGTTGCAGTGTCTGCAGCTCGGCCTCCAATACTCCTCAAACCGCAAACACTGAAGATGTGTTTGCCCTGGATCACAATGGCATCCAGGATTTCCCATATGCAGCAGCCAAGACACATCATCCTGCCATTCTTAATGTGTTTTAATTATCTACTTAAATACTTTATTCAATTACTTATTTTATTATATGTATTTTATTAACTTTACCACAAGATACTGCACTAATTTAAAACTTAGTAATCGAATAGACCTCAACGACTTATCAGATACTCATGGAACAGCTAGCTTCTTCCCCGTCAGTAGAGTAAGAACCAATTCTGACAGGGTGAAAAAGTCAGAAAAAGCTAAGGAGCACCTCCTTCTCTTCCTGACATAAACTCCCTCAACTCACCAAACTGCCAACACTTCTTTCAAGTCACACTCCTAGGACTACTCTGTAATTCAGCACTTCTTACTGGATGAGATGCTTCCAAGGTTATTGAAGGAAGTGAGGGTAGAAATTGCAGAGGCACCGGCCATAGTCTTTCAGTTTTCCTGAAATCTGGGGTGGTGCCAGAGGACTGGAGAATTGCAAACATTATGCCCTTGTTCAAAAAAAGGTTGTAAAGATAAGCCCTGCAATTACAGACCAGTCAGGTTAACTTCAGTGGTGGGCAAGATTCTAGAAACAATTATTTGGGATAGAATTAGTAGTCACATGGCAAAATATGGGTTGATAAGGAAGAACCAGCATGGGTTTCTAAAGGGGAAATCATGTTTAACTATCTTGTTGGAGACTTTGAAGAAGTAACAGAAAAGGTCGATGAAGGTAATGCTGTTGATATGCTGTGCATGGACTTTCAAAAGGCATTTGATACAGCGCTACACAAAAGATTTGTGAGAAAAATTATTTCTCATGGAATGAAAGGGACTGTAGCAACATGGATACAAAATTGGCTGGAAAATAGGAAGCCGAGAGTAATGGTCAATGAATATTTTTTGGGCTGTGAGGAAGGTTTGTAGTGAGTTCCCCAGGAGTCCGAATTGGGAGCCTTGCTTTCCCTGATATATATTGATGATCTAGATCTTGGTGTTCAGGGGACAATTTCAAAGTTTGCGGATGATAAGAAGCTTAGGAGTGGTGTGAACTGTGTGGAGGATGGTGTGGAACTTCAAGAGGACATAGACAAATTGGCGGAGTTGGCAGAAAGGCGGCAGATAAAGTTCAAAGCGGAAAAGTGTGAGGTGATGCATTTTGTTAGGAAGAACATGGACAGACAATATAAAATAACGGGTGAAATTTTGAAGGCGGTGCAGGAGCAGAAAGACCTGGGTGTACATGTGCATAGATCATTTAAGGTGGCAGGAAAGGTGGAGAGAGCAGTTAATAAAGCATATAGTATCATGGGCTTTATTAATAGGTGCATAGAGTACAAGAGCAGGGAAGTTATGCTGAATTTATATAAGACACTCTTTAGATCTCAGCTGGAGTATGAAGGATGTGAACATATTGGAGAGAGTGTAGAAGAGGTTCACAATAATGGTCCCAGGGATGAGAAACTTCAACTATGAGGATAGATAAGAGAGTTTGGGACTGTTCTCCTTGGAGAGAAGAAGGCTAAGAGGAGATTTAATAGAGATGTTAAAAATCATGAGGGGGTTAGACAGAGTAAATAGGGAGAAGCTGATCCCGCTGTTAAAAGGATCAAGGAGAGGGCACAGATTTAAAGTGATTTGCAAAAGAAGCAAATGTGACGTGAGAAAAGTCCCCAGTTCAAAACCGGGTCGGGAGTGCACTGTCTGGAAGTGTGGGGGATGCAGGCTCAATCAAGGCACACAAGAGGACATTAGAAGATTATATGAATAGAAACAATGTGCAAGGGTATGGGGAAAAGGCAGGGCAATGGCACTAGGCCATAATGCTCATTTGGAGAACCGGGGCAGAGATGATGGGCCAAATGGCCTCTTTCTGTGCCGTTAATATTCTGTGATTTTGTGAACCTGTGGAGGTTTTCAACCTCTGAAAATGCTGCTGGATATTTTCAATTTATGACAGGTTCCTTTTCCATCCCCTATCCCCTAAGTTCTATATTGCAAACAGCTACAATTCAACTTTGTAAATTGACTTAAGTTAATGTATTTGTTGACTTCTGAGGGGGATTATTAAAAATTCAGGTAAAACTTGGATTCAAAGTTAGATTTTCCTGTTGACAGTCAAATGGTTAAGCGTTGCAGACAGCTCACTTTAATTGTGATCCCAAAGCCTAAATTTGATTCCACTTGACAGAGGTCACTTGAAGAATGAGTACCAAGAACCAAGCCTAGCATACTTAGCTCTCCTGACTAGAACAGTGCCCGCTAGAAACAAAATGGCAGGAAGAGAAGCTGTACAGATGATATTATTACAGTCAGGCTTTCGCCCAACTTCACAGCAAAAAGACAGTTTCTATTAGAGAACATGATTCCTGTGAAATAAAAACTGTAACATTCTGCATGAAGTGAATGGGATAGCATGTCATATAATTACTCTTTTCCATGAATTAAGCACTGGACACCACACGGGATGCCCACTATGCTCTCCTACTCACTCTAAAAGATAACAAATATCATGTGGTCAAAGAAGTTCGTGCTGAAACTAGCAGTCAGATTTTTAGGTAAAATGATTATACAGAAGCAGAAAAAAGCAAGAAACGAGCAATGTAGTAGTATCTGACATACACTATCCATAAGCTGTTCCAAAATAACAAAGGGTCTCAAGGCTTAGTAGTTTTTTGTTAGTAGCTTTATAAGAATCTCTAATGACAGTTCATGTTGATAAAGATTCCACATAGTTTCTTTGAGTTACCTCAGGAAATAGGTAGCACAAGGCAGGAATGATGAAACTCAGGGCTGCTGTCCCTTTATGTGTTCGCCTTTACTTTGAAGTTGAATCAGGCTCAGTTGAAGATCAAATAAATTCTCCTCAATGGTCAAGCAATTAAATCTTTTCCAACATGTAAGTAGAAAAGGGATACACAGTGGTCTCCTGACTGATCCTTTGCCTATGATACCTAATTAATTCTGGTTCAGATCTCATTTCTTTAATACTTCTTAAATAATGTGCAGTTTTTGGAGATAATGAATTTTGTCTATCTCCTCTCCAACTACAAACCTCCATATATTAGCATCTCAAAATGAATGATCCAGATATCCAGTAATCTCCTATGACAAGACAGAGAGAACTATTTCCAAGATGTCATTAATTAACATCAGTTTTTTTAAAAAAAACTTATCTGCCAAGTTAGTGAAAGTCCCACCATTTCTGAATTTAACAGACCAGCTGGGTCCCAAGCCATACATAATAACTGGGGACCAATGACATCATTGGGCTCTGACAGCGATTTTTATTTTGTAATCTGCTGCAACTTTCACACCAGATGAAGGCTAGCATGAAGAACGTGGGATGATGTAACATGGAAGGTAACTCATGGAAAGATTAAACACCGCATAGATTTGGAAAGGCTGAATGGCCTGTTTCTGTGCTTTCAAATTTTAAATAATTCTACATAAGTCCAGAAACCTGAGGAGGCTATCCAAGAAAGGTTTTTCACTTTCCATTGTGGAACCTGGAGTGCCTTTTGCCAACCTTAGACTCCACTACCAACCATCCTCCACCCTGCCCTTCCCTCCTAGCCCCATAACTCCACATCCCTCTTGTTCCATTCCAAGTAGCCAGGGGGTAAAGCCTGGAAACTGGAATGTAATTCTTTACACACTTACAAGTTCATATTTACAGAGGTAGACATTACAAACATGCACCTCCTCATCCAAAACCCACAAGCTTAGTCCAATCCTACGTATAACGTTTCTATCCGGTTTTGAACTGGGGACCTTTCATGTGTGAGGCAAACACAATAACTACTACATTACAGAAACAGCTTAGAGAGAATGAGTCAGGCAATGAGTCAGGCAGGAGGACAAGTAAATCTCCAGTTAATGCCAATCACGTGAGTACAATTAACCACTCAATTAATATATAATTAACATCTACTCTGAGACTCTCTGACTTCACCTGCCTCAGAATTAACTGACTGAGTGCAAATGGGCAGTCAAAAGCCGCTTGATTTTCCAGAGGCCTGAAGCAGCTTCCTGCCCGCTTATTCCCAGTCCAAGGTAGAGTGTGAAACAGTGAGTGGCAAGTTAATGATGCCTGGCAGATAAAATTGCTGCAGCCCTCATGCCACTTCCAGGCTGGCAGGAAACTAACTGAAAACAGCGGTTTCTCACCAGAAACCTACTGGCAATTAAAATCCGCCCCAGATGTTTAGAGGAAAATTTGTTTGATATAGTAATATTCGCAAAAGAAACCAGCAGGGTCTGTTCTTGGCATTGTGTAAAACAATTGCAGTGCTCCCTTACACCAATATATTGTAAAATAGGGTTGGATTTTACGGTTTTTGGCAGGGTGAGGGGGCGGAACAGGAAGTGAATGGTCGTCTAGCTTCTGTTTCTGCTGTCTCAGCATGGTGACTCAAGTGTCAGACAGCCATTTAGTGGCCGCCCTACAGGGAGGCAGCCAAATAATGGTGCAATGGGAGCTCTGTGCCCAGTTTAGGTCAGGACATGATGTGGGAGAAGGGTTACGCCATGAACAAGAAGTCGGCCATGGCTACAAATTTAAATACCCCCGCCCTTTCAACCTCTTCTTACTTCTTATGTCGGGCTCAAAGCAGTGAATAAATAAAGTCAAAAAAACGTACAAATGCTGCCACCTTCAGCAGCAGACTCTGCTGCTACATGCAGCCATGGTCCTGCAGGAAGACCTTTCTTTCCACCCTTGTGCTGCTTCCTCATATCTGCTGTAAAGCACTCCCAAATGTTTTCCTGTCCAACATCCAAAAAATGGAGCGGACAGTGGGTAAAATTGAAAACAATTGGGTGTTTAATGAGTTCAATGGCTTGTTAATTGATAATTTAAAAATCCGATTTCTGTGCCTGCTCGCCCTCTGTATTATTGGAGATTGGCGTGATGGCATCAGAATGCCAACTTGACATCATCACAAAGTATTAACTTGCATGTGGGGTTTGGGGGGTGGTGGGGGGAGCTGTGGACTACCTGATTTACGGCTGTAAAATCGAACCCGTAGTAACATAAGGAGCAGCCTTTTTCAGCCCCTTCAACCAGTTCCTCCATTCAGTTAGATCATGGCTGGTCCATACCTCAGTTCCAATTTCCCAACCTTGTTGCTGATCCGTTCATACCCTTAAATAACAAAAATCTCAGTCTTGAAATTTCCAATTGTTGCAGCATCCACAGCTTCTTGGGGGGGTGGAGTCTGAAATTGCACATCGACCTGACAAAATGCTTTTGGAAACATCTCGGATTCAATCATGGGCACCTTCTGTTTAAGTCCAGGATAGGAAGGACGTCCACATCACCGGGGCCATTCAAGATGAAAATCGCTGCTGGACAATCTATACACTTGTACACTCCATCATGAACTTACACCTGCATGGTAATTATGGTTTTATCTAATGTGTAGTATACCTTTAAGAAGAATATAATAAAGGAAGATCACATGATCTTGTGTAACCAGCAGAAGAGTAGTGTGGGCTACCTCTGTAGTCAATAGTTTGTAGTTAGTAGTCAGTAGTATGGAGATAGGGTTTGATGTGAAAGCACACGAGTAGCTGCTGAGTCCCATTGTGAATAAATATAATGGGCAGAATTTTACGTTGTGCGGGCAGGCGTGCGCCCGACCCGTCGGGAGTGAACTGGTGCACAGTGTAGTCGGGCAAACGTCCCGATGTCATCGCACACTCGCGCGGTATTTTGGTCAGCAGGCTCATGCGAGAGCCAGCAGCGCACCTGCCAGCAATTAAGAGGCCTATTAAGGCCATTCATCAATTAATTTAACACTGT
The DNA here is from genome assembly GCF_017639515.1 of Carcharodon carcharias. NCBI lineage: Eukaryota > Metazoa > Chordata > Chondrichthyes > Lamniformes > Lamnidae > Carcharodon > Carcharodon carcharias. Next base: position 64,287,911 of record NC_054469.1, read on the forward strand.
TTTTTGCTGCCCATCCAACCTTACATTTGGCGGGAGGTTAATAGGCCAGGCGGCATTTGCATTTTTGAGGAAACCTCATCCACGGGCGGGGTGAGGTATCCCACAATAATTTTTCAAAAAATTAACATTTTTGAACATCTTTTTTAACGGGTCCCTGTGCATGTGATTGAGTCACATGTGGAGACATGTTTCCCTTGTTTTTAAAGTCTTTATTTTTCAGCTTAAAATTCTTCAGCTCCTTGAGGCAGCTCTGTGCCTTCGGGAAGCTTTCAGTTTGCGCTCCCCCACACTTGTGCATTAATTGGCCAGCCAGCGTGAAATCACGGTTGGAGCCCGATCGCGTGGGGCAGTTGGTTTCGTGGCCGTTCCCGGGCCTGCCGACCATGCCTGCCTGACGCAGGGAAAATCCTGCCCAAAGTCTTCTACCTAAGAAGTATCTGCTGATCAACATGGCCATCCCGCTACAAGCGTGCAAGTGGGATTCACTAGTCCCAACAAACTGGCAAAGAGGATGAAGCGAGGATAAAGTGAAGATACAACAAACCGGCATCGAGAGTGAGATAAGTTCGTGGAAGAAATCAAGAGAAATGAAATCAGGCTGTACCTCGCACAGTAATTGTAAGTAGAAGTTCCGTTCAAATTGCTGAAGCAATTCCTTCACAGAATGCCGCAATTCGGAAGAATCGATCCTGTCAATCCAGTCACGGATGATTGATCTCATTATATTGAAAGCCTGCGTTCTTTTTCCAAGCGAACGAGATTACGGGGGGGAAGAGAAGAGGTGACCGATCCTCTTATCTACATGTAGGATAAAGTCTATGGCTTCATTCAAAGTTTGACAGCACCCAGTGCCCCAGATTTTAAAAATTTTGATGAATTGGTTGACCTTGTGAAAGGTCCTAGCCAAAGCCCTTGGTAATGGTACAATGGTTCAAGTTTAACTGAAGAAGTAGAGCCCCAGGGAGACAGTTGCTTGTTATGCGGCAAGTTTGAAACCATTAACGTAACGTTGTGAGTTTGGTACATCGCTAAAGGACATGCTTAGAGATTGTTTAGTGTGTGGTGTGAATGAGGACATGTTTCAGAAGAGATTACTGTCTGTAACAAATTTGGATTTTAAGAAGGTGCTAGAGATAGCACTGGCCATGAAGAACACAGTAAGGGATTCAAAAGCCATGCAGGGTGCGCAAAATGGTGTCGTCCTCCACATTGGGCAGGAATCCCCAGCAAAAATGCAGCACTTTGCCGAGAAATGGGAAACAGCCATCATTAGCAGGGAAGTAAAAAGAAATGACTTAGCAGTGAAAACAAGGAATAATTGCTATTGAGGAGGAAATAAGCACTCTTATAACGAATGGCAGTTTTAAAAAATTGAATATTTTTATTGTCATCGAAATGGACACATAAGACAGCGTAAGGCAAGAATCAGGCAGACTTTCAAACAAAAGGAAAACCCAGTGAGATCTACAATGTAGAAGAGCCTGAAGCAACAAATTCAGATATTTATTCATTGTTTAATTTGAATATTGGAAAGACAGAACCAATATTTGTCATAGTGAAAGTAAATGGCAGACCTGTTAGAATGGAAGTGGACACAGGAGCTTCCACTACAGTAACTAGGGAAGATACCTTCAGATATCTGAATAATGGGGAACATAACTTAAATTTAGAAGAAACTGATGCCAAATTAAAACCATACACTGGTGAAGACATCCAAGTCAAAGGCATAAGCAGATTAAAAGTCCATTACGGGAGCCAATCAGCAAAGCTCCCAGTATTGGTATTGAGAAGCAGAGCACCAAGCCTACTAGGGTGAAACTGCCTGAGGGAAATCAACCTTGATTGGCTATTGAGATTCCAAAACGAAACTGGAAGCGTTCTTGTTTTCGAAAAGGAGTGTGCAAGGACTCAACAGCCTTTAGGAAAATAGGCTATCTTAAGTCAAAACATGGTAAAACAGCAGAAGGAACTCGAAGAGACCATGCTTGATGACAGAGTTTGAGTCAAGGTGAGCATTCTTTGAAAGGAAAAAGAAAATCTGTTGAAAGACCTTCACACAATACAAGCTTCCCTGAGGTCTAAGTTTGTACCTTTGGAAAAGTATGCAAAGAAACAGAAAGAATTCAGCAATGCTCTGAGTAAACTGAAGGATGAGTTGGCAGAGAAGACACAACAATGCTCAATTTTCCAGGAGGCAGAAAACAAATACAAAAAAGAGTCGGAAGAGCTGAAGAATCAGCTGCATGAAGCCAAAGAGGCTTTGGAGGCAAAAATCATAGAGCTTTCTAAGAAGCAGATAGATGATGAAATTTTGGGAGACCCAACCACTGAGTTCACTCAAGTCAACTCACATCTGAGAGTAGCCTGGCCAATATTGAAGTCAAAAAGAAGGCCTAGATTAAAGTCAGTGCTAGAAAGGAGAAGGCATGTAAGATGAAGACACAGAAACACAAATAAGGCTTTAATCCTGGCAGCATATGAGTATAATTTATACATAGGCCTGGAAATCAAATTGCAAACACTGATGCACTGAGTTATTTGCCTTTACAAGAAAATGATGAGGTATCCCAGTTCCATAAGAACTTGTTTTATTGTTAAATTTCCTGGATTCCTCACCAGTATTTAATAGGCAGATCAGAGACTGGACAAGTCGGGACCTATCTCAAGTACGAGAAGAAGAGCTTCATGGTTGGCCACAAGAGCTTGTATCTGATGAAATGAAACCATACTTTAACAGAAGACATGAAATAACCAGCCAGGATGGCATTTTATTGTGGGGAGCTTGAGTGATAGTTTCTCCAAAGTGAAGAAAGCCATTATTAATTAAACTACATAGTGCATATCCAGGAATTTTCCGAATGAAGACCATGGCAGGCAGCTATCTATGGTGGCCTGGGATAGATGGAGAAATAGAGAGTTTAGTGAAGAATTGTGTGCAGTGTCATCAATTGCAAAAGTTACCTTCAACAGCTCCGCTACACCGTTGGGGGTGGCCAGGAAGGCCATGGGTACGATTACACATTGACTATGTGGGACCTTTCATGGGAACAATGTTTCTGCTCATTGTTGACGCCCACTCAAAACGGAAGGACGTATATGAGGTAAAGTCACCAACATCTGCTACAATTGAGAAGTTACATAGAAGTTTTGCCATTATTGGACTACCAGAAGTACTCATTTCTAATAACAGCACGGCATTTACAAGTGCTGATTTTGAACAGTTTATCAGCCACAACGTATCTTTCATGTAAAATCTTCACCATACCACCCTTCCTCAAATGGACCAGCCGAAAGGACGATTCAAATGTTCAAGGCAGGCATGAGAAAGTTAACTGGAGATTTCTTGGCTACCAAGCTAGCACACTTCCTTTTTCGGTACAGGACCAACCCTCACACAACAACAGATGTGGAGTTACTGTTGAAACGCTGTCTCAGGATGAGATTGAGCTTAATACTGCTGAATTTAGGAGGGAAGGCGGAAAGGAGTCAGGGAAGTCAGAAGACTAGACAAGACAGGCAGAGTCATGAGAGGGAATTTACCCTAGGAGAGACGCTATACGTGAAGAACTTTGGAGAAGGACCAAAGTGGTTACCAGGTGAAATAGACTGGATCTCTATCTTACCACATGAAGGTGGAAGGCTTCACCAAAGTCATGTGGAGACAAGTGGATCATCTAAGGAAGAGAGAAACAAATCAACAAGAAATGATTCCACCAGTGTTCACGACTGGGTCAACGTTTCCTGTCGAGAGAACTCAACGTAGTACAGATGTGTCTGAAATGTCTGATGTACCTGCAAGAGTTGAGGAAACAGATTTGCAGGTGCCCACCAAAGAAACTGATGTTCAGACAACTCCACAAAAGGATGTTCCTGACAAAGCATCTGAAGTTGTAGAGCTGAGACGTTCTATGTGCCAAAGGAAACCACCAGAAAATTACTTATCAGTATAAATAATTTGCTATTTTGAGAAAATTGTAATTGTAAGTGTAAAATACATTATGAGTAAAGGGGGAGAGATGAGGTAATGATAGTTTTATCTAATGTTTAGTATGCCTTTAAGAAGAATGTTATAAAGGAAGATCCCATGATCTTATGTAACCAATAGATGAGTAGCACAGGCTACCTCTGTAGTCAGCAGTCTGTAGTTAGTAGCATGGAGATAGGGTTTGACGTGAAAGCACATGTGAGTAGCTGCTGAGTACTATTGTAAATAAACATAGGGCAGGATTTTCCCTTTGTTGGGCAGGCGCAATGGGCAGGCCTGCGAGCAGCTGCAAAATGGACCGCCGTCCACGATCAGGCCCCGATCGCGCTTTCACACTGGCTTGCCAATTAACAGACAGCCAGCGTGAAACGTGCGCTGAAAGCCTCAGCGCTGCCAGGGTGGGAGACAGGAGGAGTGCAAGCACTAAAGTCTGCATATGCACGGGGGAATGCGCACTGAAAGCTCCCTAAAGGCACAGAGTTGCCTCAGGGAGCTGAAGAATTTTAAAACGAAAAATAAAGATTTTAAAAATAAGGAAAACATGTGACTCAATCACATGAACAGGGACATATTAAAAGTTATGTTTAAAATTTCTTTTAAAGTTACTGTTGGAAACCCTTTTCCCAACCATGGATGAGGTTTCCTAAAAAATGCAAAGGCTGTCTTGGAAAATACAAACTAATTGCTAGTTTAATGGTCTTAATAGACCTCTTAATTGTCTGTGGGCTCGCACGAGAATTGGGAGGAATAAAGTTGGGACACTCACCCCCTTGCAGGACATAAAATTCTGCCCAGTGTGTTTATTTTCCCCAAAGGTTACTGGTAAAATTGCTACTATGGTCATTTTTTATGATTAGGGAGGTAAAGTCCAAAAACATAGTGAAACAATGGGAATTTGCATTCAAAGGGGAAATTAAGTATAAAGGAAAGCAGGCTGTGTGTTATGGTAGGAATTCTAAGATCTAACAAGTGTGAAATGCCTTCAGCATCTAAGCCTTAAGCTGCTGTCAACAAAGAACTGAAGTTAAGGAAACTCAATTTGGATTGGGTTGGTCAGGGTAACATGTTTCTTTGCCTGGGTCTTTTAAAATCTATGTGTCTTACTGTTGCCTTAATGGAAGTGTAACTAGGAGTTAGATTAATTAGGTGATTTGGAAGTTATCAAAGTAGTAATTTGTAGATCTATGTATGTATTTAAAATCATTTCAGCATGAAATGGCTTTCCAACAGTTCTCTATAATAGTTCAGAACTTGGAGCTCCTTCCAGCACATACGAAAGATCCAGGACCAAGGCGTGGGGTGGATTTGTTGGAAAAAGGGAAATAGTTGCAGAGAAGAGGAAGGGCAGGGAAGCCAGCCTCACAGCAGGCTCTGAACTTTGGCAAACATTTCCCTGGATTAAGCAGCAGCTGATTAGTAAAAATCATATGCCTCATATGCAGTACAAAGCTTAAACACGTAGAATATTGAGTTGGTTGAACCATTGCAGCCTGTACCATCCTGGATTCTTCTAATAGTTTAGCCTGGAGGTTCTTAAACATGGTGATAGCTTTGTGTACAAGTCAAACACCTAGCTCAGCTAGATCAAAAAAATAAACACAATTTTTCACAGGTCCATTGACAACTAAATTTGTCATGTGACCAGAAACAGCATAAAAAATTAAAGTAGGAAAAGAGCAAATCAAAATTAAAACATTGAAATAAAGTGAAATATGAAGAATGTTCCTAAGCCCGAAAACAAAATTGATCTCTCTATCCGCTGCATTGGAACCACAATCCTTAAAACATATTTTACAAAAGAAACTAAAATTTACAGTGCACAATTAGAATATCCCATAGGAAAAAAATACATTTTTGTCAGGTTCTATATTGTGTTGTACAAAATGGCATTGATTTTTCAGTCGAGTCTCCAATTGAGTTTTAGTGAGTGGTAGCTCTTTATTAACATGTACCTGATCATTAGTTTGCTGAGCCCAATTGTTCCTGTGCGGTTGGCTTCATTTACGTAATGTGGCCTAGCATTGGAAATTTACTGTGTGGAGGAGAGGAATTTGTATATAGGCAGGGGTAGTGGCAAAATTAAAGGGATCTAGGCACTTAAACTCAAGTAGTCATAAAGGGGGATAAACATATCAACATACAATTTTTACGAAACCTTAGAAAATAAATATTTATTTCAGTCTTTGAAAGCGGTACTTGAGTTTCAAAAATAGCTGGCAAATTCAACGGGCTGGCACAATGAATTGCAGAGGAAGGAAAACCAAACTTTAGCCAAAAAATAGAAAAGTCCTGTACTCAAACCCCCTTTTAAATGGTGGACAAGTGAAGGTATTGATGCATGAAGTGGGGAAGTGGTGGCATAGTGATATCGTCACTGGACTAGTAATCCAGAGACCCAGGGTAATGCTCTGGGGACCTGGGTTTGAACCCAGCCATGGCAGATGGTGAAATTTGAATTCAACAAAAATCTGATGATTACAGATTGTTCACTAATGCCCTTTAGGGAAGGAGATCTGCTATCCTTACCTGGTCTGGCTACATGTGACTCCAGACCCTAATGCCCTCTGAATGAGACCAATTGAGAATGGGCAATAAATGCTAACCAGCGATGCCCACATCCCATGAACGAATAAAAAAAAAGTGAGAGGGGGTGACCATGTTTATCAATCTAGGACAGCCCACAGGACAGTATTTAAGCATGCCTGGCAGGAAGTGCAGGCAAAGGCCATGGGAAGGATTGGGTATGGCTAACCCTTACAGCCACTGGTGGTGCCAGCCTTGCGAATGCACATTGGCTGCAGGTGCTCGGGCATCAGATGACAGGGCTGAAGGAGTGCCTCCCTGGTTCACAGCATCTGCAGGAAGAGCATTGAGGACAATCAGTTGTGTGTCCACCTGTAAGTGCGGTTGGGAAGGTAAAGTTCTGCCAGGCAAATACAGTTCGCTAATGATGCAGCCTGTCTTGCTTGGCTTCTCTTCTTCAGAAGGAAAGAAAACCATAAGCAAGGGGTGATTCCCATAGGACAATTCAAAAGCCAGTATTGTGGAAATTTTAAAAAAGGAACACAAAATCATTTGGCACAAAGCCTCTAGAGCAATTGAGTGCTAACAGACATAAAAGGAAAATAAACAGCAAAAAACAAAGCTGGGAAAACAGGCTCAAAATACAGCTATAAGTCTTTTTAAAGACCTCTTTAAATGCACTTCAGTGTACAACTCAGTCGCCAGCAACTCTGAACGTCTGTTTTATATGGACGGGTTTATAACTCACTGCTATTCCAACACAAACTCCAGAGAATTACACAGATTCCTAACTAATGTACTTGGGCCTCATTTAAATGTTGTATATAATCAGTGAGTGTTTCCAGCACTACATGCAAGCTAGACTGAACAATCAAATAGAGTATAAAATGGGAAGGGACCCCATCAGAAACACTCTCTACCCTAGTTACACCACAGAATTTAGCCCAAAATGTACAGCTACAGCCTGCACAATTTTGACGCTGAAAACATATACAGATTGGCGTAAACTCGCTTAGATTGGCTAAGCAGTGCCCACTGTGATTTCTTCCAGTTACTGCATTTTCACCTGAATAAATATCAATTCAGGTACATTCTCCCACTGAACTAACTGGCTTATTAAATCATACATATATCTATTGAACCGTCATATTTAATGTATTCCTAAAAAGGCCATGTATGTAATGGATTATGCCATTGCAAAACTACAAATACTTCACCCCAGAGAGAGATCAGTCATAGATGAGAAGGAAATCTAATTACTTCTGCCCTCCTGCTGGATGCAAGCGAAATGGTTTTCTCTGAGGCCTAGCCAAATTGCCACAGCACTATCTTAATATAATTATCCAATAACTGGGACATTAAATACAAATTACAAACTAAAACAGTCAAATCATAATTTAGCAACTGATTTCAACACTGCTAACTTAAAAGCGATACTTAAGAGACATAGAAAAAACTATCGAGGGTTTTAAACTATCAAATATGAACCATGAAAGGAAAATCAACTGATATCAGTGTGGTTAAATTTTATTATTGAAAAACAAGAGACACACACATTTAATGGATAATGCCCCAGCCATTGATTTAAATATTTATAGTCTCTGCAACAAATATTCCTTTATACTGTAGTGCAGAAAGTTACAATTTGCTCACTCTTGCTGGTAACTCTTGTTGGTAAAATTCTACAGCCACATTGAAAGTAATTTTAAGTCAATGTTGTGACCTTTTCCATAGTGTCCATCATACAATTTCAGAATGAGGCTTTGTTATCTCCAGATTCAACTATTCCAATGGTCTCTTGGCTGGCCTCCCAGATTGCATCCTTCAAAAAGCTGAACGATCCAAAGCCCTGCTGCCCTTATCCTAACTCACACCAAGTCCCATTCACCCATATGACTCTTCAACAGAACTAAGGAAAAATAGAAAACAGGTGAAATATAAGCTGGTTTAAGGGGAGGAGGGGGACAGGTAGAGCTGGATAGAGGGCCAGTGATAGGTGGAGATTGCCAAAAGATGTCATATACAAAAGGACAAAGAGGTGTTGAAGCTGGTGATATTATCTAAGGAAGGTGATAATAAAGGTACAGATAGCCCTAGTGAGGGTGGGGTGGGGGAAGGGATTGAAATAGGCTAAAAGGCAGAGATAAAACAATGGATGGAAATACATTTAAAAATAATAGAAATAGATGGGAAAAGAAAAGCCTATATAAGTTATTGGAAAAAAGGGGGATTGGAAAGGGGGTGGGGTTGGAGGAGAGAGTTCATGATCTAAAATTGTTGAACTCAATATTCAGTCCGGAAGGCTGTAAAGTGCCTAGTTGGAAGATGAGGTGCTGTTCCTCCAGTTTGCGTTGAGCTTCACTGGAACAATGTAGCAGGCCAAGGACGGACATGTGGGCATGAGAGCAGGGTGGAGTGTTGAAATGGCAAGCGACAGGGAGGTCTGGCTCATGCTTGCGGACAGATCGAAGGTGATCCGCAAAGCAGTCACCCAGTCTGCGTTTGGTCTCTCCAATGTAGAGGAAACCGCATTGGAAGCAGCGAATACAGTAGACGAAATTGAGGGAAGTGCAAGTGAAATGCTGCTTCACTTGAAAGGAGTGTTTGGGCCCTTGGATGGTGAGGAGAGGGGAAGTGAAGGGGCAGGTGTTGCGCCTTCTGCGGTTCCATGGGAAGGTGCCGTGGGAGGGGGTTGTGTTGTAGGGGATGATGGAGGAGTGGACCAGGGTGGCCTGGAGGGAATGATCCCTATGGAATACCATCAGAGGTGGGTGAAGGGAAGATGTATTTGGTGGTGGCATCATGCTGGAGTTGGCGGAAATGGCAGAGGATGATCCTTTGAATGCGGAGGCTGGTGGGGTGAAAAGTGAGGACAAGAGGGACCCTATCATGCTTCTGGGAGGGAGAGGAAGATGTTTGGGCGGATGTGCGGGAGATAGACCAGACACGGTTGAGGGCCCTGTCAACTACCGTGGGTGGAAAACCTTGGTTAAGGAAGAAAGAAGGTATGTCAGAGGAACTGTTTTTGAAAGTGGCATCATCAGAACAGATGCGACGGAGACAAAGGAACTGAGAGAATGGGATGGAGTCCTTACAGGAAGCAGGGTGTGAGGAGCTGTAGTTGAGGTAGCTGTAGGAGTCGGTAGGCTTGTAATGAATATTGGTGGACAGTCTATCACCAGAAATTGAGACAAAGAGGTCAAGGAAGGGAAGGGAAGTGTCAGAGATGGACTATGTAAAAATGATGGAGGGGTAGAAATTGGAAGCAAAATTAATAAATTTTTCAAGGTCCCAATGAGAGCATGAAGCAGCACCGAAGCAATCATCAATGTACCGGAGAAAGAGTTGTGGGAGGGGGCCAGAGTAGGACTGGAACAAGGAATGTTCCACATACCCCATAAAGAGACAGGCATAACTGGGGCCCATGCGGGTACCCATAGCCACACACCTTTTATTTGGAGGAAGTGAGAGGAGTTTGAGGAGAAATTGTTCAGTGTGAGAACAAGTTCAGCCAGACGGAGGAGAGTAGTGGTGGATGGGGATTGTTCAGGCCTCTGTTCGAGGAAAAAGCGGAGAGCCATCAGACCATCCCGGTGGGGGATGGAGGTGTAGAGGGATTGGACGTCCATGGTGAAGAGGAGGTGGTTTGGGCCAGGGAACTGGAAATTGTTGATATGATGTAGGGTGTCAGAGGAATCACGGATGTAGGTGGGAAGGGACTGGACAAGGGGAGAGAGAATGGAGTCAAGATAGCAAGAAATGAGTTCCGTGGGGCAGGAACAGGCTGACACGATCGGTCTGCCGGGATAGTCCTGTTTGTGGATTTTGGATAGGAGGTAGAAGCGGGCCGTCCGAGGTTTGAAGACTATGAGGTTGGAAGCTGTAGAAGGAAGATCTCCAGAGGAGATGAGGTCAGTAATAGTCCTGGAAAAAATGGCTTGATGTTCAGTGGTGGGGTCATGGTCCAAGGAGAGGTAGGAGGAAGTGTCTGCGAGTTGACGCTCAGCCTCTGCGAAGTAGAAGTCAGACAACAACAGCACCACCCTTGTCAGCAGGTTTGATGACAATGTCAGGGTTAGACCTGAGAGAATGGAGTGCAGCAAGTTAAGAGAGAGACAGGTTAGAGTGGGTGAGAGGAGCAGAGAAATTGAGACGACTGATGTCACGTCGACAGTTCTGAATGAAAAGATCAAGAGAAAGTAAGAATCCAAAGGGAGGGGTCCAGGTGGAGGGAGAATCTTGGAGGTGGGTAAAAGGATCTGTTGAACAGGGAGAGGACTCCTGCCCAAAGAAGTGGGCACGGAGACAAAGATGGCGGAAGAAGACTTCAGCATCATGCCGATCCCAAAATTCATTGAGAAGAAGGTGTAAGGGTATGAAACTAAGTCCTTTGCTGAGCACTGAACATTCAGCCTCGGAGACGGGAAGGTCAGGGGGTAATGGAAAATACACAGCCGGGGCTGGGATTGGAAGTCGGGATGGGGATAGAGGGACAGGCAGGGGTGGAGAGTCCTGGATGGGTGTTGGTGTTGATGAGTTGTTGGTGCTTGTGTTCCTTTGCACCTGAAAGAAAGAGACAAAGTTTCTTGTTGAGGCGTCGGATGAGATGAAGAATAAAATGAAACTGGGGGAACAGGCAGCTTAGAAATAGGGTGCGGCGGTGCTGCTGGAGGGAGAGCTTGAGTGTGTTCATATGGCGGCGCATGGCACTGAGTGTGGATCTCAGGATGCGATGAGAACAGCAGTCCGAGGAGCGAGTCATACGGACTTGAAACGTTAACTGTGTTCCTCTCCGCAGATGCTGTCAGACCTGCTGAGTTTTTCCAGGTATTTTTGTTTTCGTTTTGGATTTCCAGCATTCACAGCTTTTTGCTTTTATCCCATTTACCCATCACCCCTGTGCTCTCTGACCTACATTGGCTCCTTGTCCAAAACACTTCAATTTTAAGATTCTCATTTTTTTCAATCCCTCCATGGACTTTCCTATCTTTGTAACCTCTGCCTACTCAACAGCCCTTTGAGATTTCTGCACTCCTCCAATTCCGGCCTATCATGCAACCTTGATTTTGTTACAGGTGGCCCTGCCTTCAGCTGCCTAAGCCCTAGACTCTAGAACTTCTGCTCTGACTCTCTCTCCTCCTTTAAAATGCTTCTTAAAAACAACCTCTTTTACCAAGCTTTTGGTCACCTATCCGAAGGGGGCACAACTTCCCCTGTATACTTTAGGTGATAAGAAGAATCTGAGGTGGCCAAGATGATGTCTTAAGCTGAAATGCCAGTTTTTCACGTTTTTAATCACAAGACGCCATCTTAGTAATGGAGTTGAACTGGGAACGACTGCCAAAGGACCATTAAGCAGCTGATTGCCCCTTAAAATGTCTACTTATGCTCATTAAGGAGGTTGCATGGTATTTTCCTAGTCAGCACATGAACTAATGCTCTCTTCTAAAGACCGCCAGCTACCTACACCAATGGTCCCTCATATTCTCCATGCCAACCTATGGGACTTCACTGCCCATCCATCAAGTATACACTCTTCATACAATGAATGAGCCCTATAATTACATTGGCATGCATGGAAAAGCTTTAAAGAACCAGTCATTCATCCATAACTTCCTTAAAGAAACTTCTTTTACTACTGCCTCATGAAAGTATCAATTATCCAGACCTTTAAAGCACCAATAGTAGAGACTGCAAGCATTTGAAACCTCTTTATCATGTGCAAATAAGCATTGTGCAATTGACAAAATAGCTCTAAGAGAAAGAGTTGTCAATCAAGCAATATTTTCACTTGTGTGCAGCTGTTTCAATGGACTAATGGATGTCTGGGCTTTTCTTCAAGAAAGTTATCAATGAATATGTATGTTTTTGAAAGTTTTTCCATACACGCTGTTTTTACTGTAGGATTAATTGGTTCTGCATAGAAGTAAGTGCTTTCATTTGGCTTGGGGAGTATGAGGGGCTATTCAGGGTGGATGGAAGGACATTAGCATAGAAGGTATGAGAGGCTATTGGGGGTGGGTAGAGGGTAATAGGTTGGCAAGGGGGCATGGGTAAGACCTTTTGAACTTATAAAATCTATCTGCCAAAATGATCGTTCATTTGGTTTACAATGCCTCTGAGGAGCTGTGAACTATGAGTCCCTGAAAAGCTGGCCCGACTCCATGAAAATTGTGAGGGACTCAGAGATGCAGATCCCTGCAATGGAACCAGCTAGGTCAGGAGTGCAGGGCTCGCAATCCACACCAGCCTGCACCCTTAACTCACACTGATGAAATTTGGGGGCACAGGAAATGAGCTGGGAACCCCCAAATCAGGTCCTGCCAGCCATTTTTAAAGTTCTGCGGAGTCTCCCCAACTCCGCAGAAATTAAGTCCCTCATCTTTTACTGCGTACCCACTTACTCGGTTCCTGAGCCATTCTGAAACTTCCAGCTCTGTGTCAGCCAGTCCAGCCGACACGTTCAGCAGAAGTGGGTGTGAGGAGCGTAAACATTCTATTCCATGAAAATTATATGACGTCAGTACTTGAGTGCAAAAACTGCAGGTTTCTGGCTTAGCACTATTGGTAAATTCAAATTGTGGTAAACAGCAACTAGGCCCAAAATTACACTTCGGACTTACAAACAGGCAGGGTTGAAATTGGTCTTCACCAGCAGCCAGGTATGAGGCTCATCAGCAGCTGATTTTTTCACTGTGCCTGATCTTTTTATCACTGAACATCACAGAACGAGAGTTTAAACTCATTTTGGAGACTTGCTTTCTAGTCTGTGTCACTTTTACTTGGTTTGAAATTAAAAATCTTGGCAATATTTTCTACTTCACTGGTTGGGGTCATACCTAGCACAAAGGAAGATGATTGTGGTTGTTGGAGGTCAATCATCTCAGCTCCAGGACATCAATGCAGCAGTTCCTCAGGGTAGTGTCCTAGGCCCAACCATCTTCAGCTGCTTCATCAGTGACTTCCCTCCATCACAAGATAGGAAGTGGGGATATTCGTGGATGACTGCGCAGTGTTCATTGGCAACTCCGCAGATACTGAAGCAGTCTGTGCCCCTATCAGCAAGACCTGGACAAAATTCAGGCATGGGCTGATAAGTAGCAAGTAACATTCACACCACACAAGTGCCAGGCAATGACCAACTCCAATAAGAAAGAATCCAACCATCGCCCCTTCACATTCAATGCCATTACATCACTGAAGCCCCCACTATTTACATCCAGGGCATTAATATAGATCAGAAACTGAACTGGACCAGGCATATAAATACTGTGGCTACAAGAGCAGGTCAGAGGTTGGGAATTCTATCAAGTGTAGCTTGCTTACTGACTGTACAAAGCTCGTCCACCATCTACAAGGTACAAGTCAGGAGCGTGATGGGAGACTCTCCACTTGCCTGGATGAATGCAGGCAACAACACTCAAGAAGCTTGACACCATCCAGGCCAAAGCAGCCTGCTTGATTGGCACCCCATCCACCACAATAAACATCACTCCTTCCACCACCAACACAAAATGGCAGCAAGTGTGTACTATCTACAAGGTGCACTGCAGCAACTAATCAAGGTTTCTTTGACAGCATCTTCCAAACCCACATTCTGTGTCATCTAGAAGGACAAGGGCAGCAGAACACTACCATCTGCAATCCTCCAAGTCACACACCATCCTGACTTGGAAATATATCGCCGTTCCTTCATTGGCGCTGGGTCAAAATCCTGGAACTCCCTTCCTAACAGCACTGTGGGTGTACCCACACCACATGGACTGCAGCGGTTCAGGAAGGAGACTCACCACCACCTTCTCAAAGGCAATTAGGAATGGGCAACAAATGCTTGCCCAGCCAGCTACACCTGCATCACATGAACGAATATTAAAAAATTGGAAAATTAAAACTTGTGTAGTGTCAGAAAGGCTGCCGATTCACTAAGAGCCTGGTTGGCATCACTGACGAAGACCAAAGTCACCCCAGAGTGTCTTATTAACAGAGCACCCACTTAACACTTGCCTTCACCTTTATATCACAATAACCCCCAGTGTCTCCTTATGTTGCTCAGTATAATATTTTGTTTGGTAGTAAAACAATGCGCTTCCCAGGAACACTATGTTAAAAGCTCTTTAAAAATTTAATTTTTTCTGTTGCCGAGGCTGTCAAATTAATTACAAATAATGGACAGTTTTAAGCTAGAACTGGTTGATGGAAACCAATTTGAGACTTCCAAATTTTAATTAGGAATCTTACAATCGTCAAATTTGAATTCAATTCTGTCAATAAGAATGGATTATATCCTGATTGAAGATACTTTAAACAGCAGAATTTCACTCACTTGTTTAATCGTATTACTTCAGTAATCTGCTTAGTGATATTTAACTAAACAGTCGCTTGGTAATACAGAACTTGAATCTTGCTGAAAACAGAGACATGTTGCTGAAGCTTTTTGTCTTGCATTTATCAGGACAAACACAAGAATGCCAAATTTCAAGAGATTGCAACAATTTACCACAGTAGGGTGGTGATTAATTGGCCGAGACATTATCCACCAGAGTTGGCAACCAATTAGGATCATTTTTCCTGTAGCATAAATTGTTATGATCATTTGAAATTTGGCATTCTTGCATCTGTCCTGATGAGTGCAGGATGAAAATCTTCGGCAACATGTCTAATTTTTCAGTGATGTTTACCTCAATGTAAAGGACAAACTCATTGAGTCTCAGGGTTCAAGCTGGGGCCAAATACCCCTTAGCCATTCCAGCACATTCCCTCTGCAATTTCCGCAGGACCGTGCCAAAAGAGCCATAAATTAAAAATGGACCGGTTCACAGCAGGTCCTGAACTTACTTGAGGTTTCTGAAGGGCCTGGAAATGAGAGTTATCTCTGCTCACACCTTACAAATCCAGTGGTATAACAGGAGACAGGGCTAAGAGTGAGGATTCTCAGTATAAGATATTCCAATGTTGCCAACTCTCAGGAAAGACGCAGTGTAGTATTGGAGCACCAATGTATTGAAAGCCATGTGCATGCCGAACCTGGGGGGGCTCCAGTGTGGGAGCACGATCTGTACCCAAAGCCAGAAAGAGCACATTTTAAATTATTATTCAACTGTCCCTCACTAAGACGGCCTCTGGGGCAGTTACTTTTCAGGGGACAGTGGGGGAAGCCAAACGAGTAGCATACTTGAGCAGCCAGATCCAAGAGTTGGCATTGCCTGTTTTATATAGTCAAAGGATACTCCATGGTCAGATCCTTGCCTGAAATTGTAAAATTTGGTGTGGTCCTGATTTAAGTATTTAACCAATTTAAAAGAGGCTCCATATTCTACTGGCATGGCCTCATTCTTCTTGCAAATTTTGCACTGCAAAATGGACTGTGCAGCAAATCAGGTACATAAACTCAAGCCTTTATCTGGCTCCAGCAAGGCTCTGCATCCCTGGCTGGACCTTCAAAAATCCTCCATAATAGCTTTGCACTGTGTGTAGGAGAAAGGAGTGGGTTGCGTTTTCAATAAAAGATAGATGTGGGCATTTTAGAACATAATGTTTGCTAGCTGCCAATCAATATGAAAAAAATTACACTCCACGACACTCATCTCTTTGCCAAATCTTCAGCCACTGCTCCTAATTCCCCTCCACCAAGCTTGGCATTAGTTTTCCCCAATACATACTCTTGGATCACGTTGGCAAGTTCCTTATATTAAAGGAACCTTTATTGTACAGCATATTGTTGTTATTTTACTGCATATGTGAGTTGCTTTACATTAAAATGAATACCTTAAGAAATGAACAGTAGCTGAATCAAATAAGTAAAAAGTAACTAGAAAGCTTGCTCTTTTACCCCCTCTAAAAATAAATAAAACCTACAGCTCTTTTGCATTTTATGCATAAATAGTAAGGCCTGGATTTTCACCATGATGGAGAGGCTCTCCATTGTGGCAAAAATCCCGGAAATGGCTGAGAATTTTAAGTCCCACCCCCAAATACACCTTGATTCATTTTTGTGGGGGGGGGGGGGTTGAATTTGGGCCAGGCTTCGTGCATGCGTGGTTTATCGAGGCAGCTGGCCATTTAAATCACCAACTGCCTCCACTGAAGTGGGATTTTGGCAGGCCAGGAATGTGAAACTTGATATGTGCAGGTCTGAACTTGTTGGATTTGTTTGGATAGCTAGGGTACCTATAATAAACCTGGTGCGCCAGACAGCTTGCTTGTTAGAAATAGTAAACTTTATTTACAGAGCTCCCAATTAAGCTACATGCTTAATTGTGTACTAAGATCAAGGCTAGAAAGCTTCACTCCTAAGATTACCCATGCAGAGGGCTGATTCGTCTGTACAGTCACATGATCCCCATAATAGTATGAGAAGTTTTACTTACAATTACTACATCCCTCCCCCTTTGATTTTCTTTTACCTTCCTTAATTACAAGAATATCTTAACCCAAAGCATATACAAATATGTACAATTCATGCAATTATAGATGTGGTCTTTCAGGTGGTTTTCCAATTCGGGTAGTGCAATGCAACTCTACAACTTGAGATTTTTCCATTGGATTGACTTGACCAGGAACTGCAGCATCAGGGACATCCTTAGACAATGGCAGTTCAGGCTTATTTACTTCAACAGAGACATCAGGTATGTCTACTCTTTGTCGACCTGACACTTCAGGGATCAAAGGTTTGACTTCAATTTCAGGTGGAGTAACTGGTTGTTGGAGTATCTCTCTACCTCTTAGATGATCCACGTGTTTCCTAACAATCCTGTTTTTCACTTCCACTTGGAATGGCAAAGGTCCTGTTTCAGAGATGATTATACCAGGAACCCATCTCGGTTCAGTACCAAAATTTCCCACAAAATCTGTCTCTTCCACAGTAAATTCTAGATCTTTACTGAGAGCATCATGATTCACTTTCTGACTACTCTGGTTCTTCTCCACCTTCCCATCTAAGTTAGGGAATACTAGACTCAATATTGTACAAAGGTGATGTTTCATTAGTAATTCAGACAGTGTTGAACCTGTAGTTGCATAGGAGTCATGCAATAGTTGACATGAAATCTTAAAATGCGTGTTTCTAACATTCCTTTGGATAATTTCTTCATGCCTGCTTTAAAAGTTTGTACTGCTCTTTCTGCTAACCCAATGGATAAGGAATGATGCGGTGCTGTTTTGACATGTGTAATCACATGTAGGTTCATGTATCGTTGGAATTCTGTACTGATGAAAGCAGTACCATTATCCAAAACAATGACTTCTAGTAGGCTAGGTACACTAAAACATTGGCACAGTTTTTCTAAGGCCACATCTATAATTGCACACAATGTAGGTGATCTCACTTCATAGACATCCATTCACTGAGAATGTGTGTCGATGATCACTAAAAACATGGTATCTAAAAATGGACCTACATAGACTATATGTAGTCTAACCTAAGGTCGATCAGGCCATTCCCACGGATGCAGTGGAGCTGAAATGGGCAACTTCTGCTGTTACGGATACTGGAGACAGTGCTTAACCATTTTTTCTAGATCACTGTCTATATCTGGCCAACGGATATAACTTCATGCGAGCATCTTCATTTTCAAAACACCTGGATGTGCACTATGAAGCTCCGTCATTGGTGGTTCTCTCACACCATGCCTGGCGATAGGTTCTTGCCCCAACTGAAGAACGGTGCCATGTTGCACACTTCACAAAGTCTACGACTCTCTCAGCACTTTCCATTGCTAGCACTATTTCCATGGCGCGATTCAGATCAATATTAACTTCTGCAAGTAAACGGCGCTAAATGGTGTCGTCATGTATGCGGCAAACCAAACTATCTCACAACATGACATTTAGAGAATCTCCGAATTCGCAGAGCTCCATTAACTGTTTTAACTTTGTGATATACATTGCAATTGGCTCATTAGGGGCCCTTACTCTAGAGTTGAGCTTGAATTTTAGCAAGATCACCGATGTTTTAGGTTGAAAATGTGCCTTCACGAGGTCTACTAGCTCGTTAACAGGTCTGGAATTTGGTGCATTCAGGGCCATCAGGCTACAGATTAGGTTATACAACTTGGTCCCACAGGTACTTAGAAATATTGCTTCCCGTTTCTCCTCCACCGTTATTTCGTTCACCACAAAGTAGAAACCTAAGCGCTCTATGTGCTGACTCCAGTCTTCAATGGATGATTCATACGGGTTGATTCTGCCCAAGTGACTGGTGAGTATACTTTTCTTCCTTCCATTAAAAATTGGAGTACTCACATTCGCAAGGTGAGATGCAGCACTGGAGCTACTTATCCTCGTCGCCCATTGTAACAAACTTGGTGTACCAGACAGGTTTCTTGTTAGAAACAGTAGACTTTAATTACAGAGTTCCTGATAAAGCTACATGCTTGTACCAAGATCAAGGCTAGAAAGCTCCACCCCTAAGATTACCCAAGCTTAGGGCTGATTCGTCTGTACAGTCAGATGATCCCAAAATAGTATGAAAGGTTTTACTAACAATTACTACAGTACCTCTTTTGGGAGGCAAGGTAGATCTTTGTATATGGCCCCGGGACACCTTTTGGAGAGTTAAGGCACCATTTGGGATTTTTAAAGTGAACATGATTTTGCACTTTTTACAAACAAACTCATTGGAATTGTCAAGCTGTCAAGGAACTTCAAAGAATTGTCCAGCTGTCAAAGAACTATAAAACTGTCAAGGAACTATCAAAGCTGCCAGCAGAAATTAGGTGAGTTGGCATGGAGGTGGTAAGCGCAATGGGTGGTGGGTGGGTGCATGGGTTGACATGAGTTAGCACTAAGTTGGCATAGGGGCTATAAAGGGCCATGGGAATGTGTGGGGCCAGAGGTTGTCGTGGGGGTATGAGGTGCCATGAGGGGTGGCTAATGGAGCACATGTTAGCATATGGGGATGAGGGGCCATGGAGGCTGGAGAAGGACATGAGGTGGCATAGATTGGCATTGGTGTGGTATAGGAAGTATGTGAGAGGGGTAAGAAGGTGAGGGGTGAGGGCTGAAGGGATGTTTTTTGTTTTGCTTTTTTTATTTCAACACAGTGCCAGAGCACAGAGGAAGGTTTCCTGCCCAGCCACCTCTGCACCTGGCAGCCTCCACACTCGTTCTGGGGGCAGCAGGCCTGATTTCCAATCCAGTCCACCCCTGCCAGGACAAAAATCTGACCTGTGAGCAGCCATTCTTAAAAGCTGAGTTTGCAAACCAGCAATTTTCCAGTCTCTGTATTCCTGAACGGGGAGCGAAAATATGGGCCTAAACGCTAAGATATTGATTATTGCGCAGTGTCCAGGAGATTTAACATATGTAGTCACCAAAACTTGACAACTGATTGTGAAACACACTGGACCAGCTGCTAAGGTTCTTGCAAGGCTCAAGTTAAGTTTTTCAATGCAAAAGTGATATCAAAAAGCAAACTTTTCAACTTGAAATAATGCTAAATCCACTTGCTGTATGTAATTGGTAAAAAAACATGTTATTGTACTAATATATAACTCCAGGACTTATAATCATAACATATAATCTAAGATGTAGCTTCATTTTGGTACTGAGGGAGTAATACATTGTTGGAAATGTCGTCCTTTAAACGAGACTGATGATCTGCATTTTCAAGTGGACATTAAAGATCACATGGCACTACTTGCAGAAAGGCAGTAAGATTCTCCCAATATCCTGGCCAAGTTAACCTGCAACCAACTTCACCAAAATAGATAATCTATGTATTTTTAATTGCTGCTCTTGGGGAATATTGCTGCGTAAATTGGTTGTAGCACTTGCCTAAAAATAACAGTGATTCCACTTCGACAATAAATAATGTGAAATGCTTTGACATATTTCTCAGAGACACGATGAAGTGTGAAATAATTTCTGGTCTTTTTACCTAGAATGGATTTTGAAAGCCTATGCTATACAGAGTTCTTGTGGCACTGTGGCAGCATTCAATCTCTGGGTTCAAGTCCCACCCCAGGAATTGATGACCATGGAAGGTGTGTCCATGACATCGCCACCAGGTTGATTATTAGCCAATAAGTCCTTCCAATATGCCTAATGGCAAGTGGTGATAGTGAGAGAGTTTCCTGGTCAGCCATACTGCAGAAAGCAATTCAAACCACTGCAGCCAAGCATAATCGTAGGCCAATCCAATGGAAGTCCGTGATAACTAAATGATCTGTTTCAGTGATTGAGGGATAAATGTTGACCAGGGAAAACTCTTCTTGGAAACAGTACATGGGATCTTTTACAGCCACATGGAACCTTGGAGGTGGAGGGAGTAAATGTTTGTGAATGTGGTGCCAGTCAAGTGGGCTGCTTTGTCCTGGATGGTGTCAAGCCTCTTAAGCATTGTAGGAGCTGCAGTTATCCAGGCAAGTGGGGAGTATTCCATCACACTCCTGACGTGTGCCTTGTGGATGGTGGACAGGCTTTGGGGAGTCAGGAGGTGAGTTACTCATCGCAGGATTCCTAGCCTCTGACCTGCTCTTGTAGTCACGGTATTTATATGGCTAGTCCAGTTCAGCTTCTGTTTAATGGTAACCCCCAGGATGTTGATAGTGGGGGATTCAGTGACGGCAATGCCATTGAACGTCAAAGGGCGATGGTTAGATTTTCTCTTGTTGGAGATGATCATTGTCTGGCACTTGTCTGGCATGAAGATTACTTGCCACTTGTCAGCCCAAGCCTGGTTATTGTCCAGGTCTTGCTGCATTTGGACATGGACTGCTTCAGTATCTGAGGAGTTGCGAATAGTGCTGAACATTGTTCAAGCATCAGCAAACATCCCCACTTCAGACCTTATGTTGAAAGAAAGGTCATTGATGATGCAGCTGAAGATGGTTGGGTCGAGGACACAACTCTGAGGAACTCCTGCAGTGATGTCCTGGAAGTGAGATGACTGAGCTCCAATAACCACAACCATCTTCCTTTGTGCTGGCATGACTTGCATTGAGGAAATTCAGAGAAGGTTCATTAGGCTGATTCCTGGAATGAAGGGTCTGCCTTATGAGGAAAGTTTATGTACATTAGGCCCATACACATTGGAGTTTATAAGAATGAGAAGTGATCATATTAAAACATATAAGATTCTGAAGGGGGCTTGACAGGGTAGATGTTTCTTCTTGTGGGGGAATCGAGAACTAGGAGCACATTTTCAGAATAAAGGGGTCTCTCATTTAAAGAAGGAGATGAGGAGGAATTTCTTCTGCAGCGGATCACTAACTTTGGAGTTATTTCCATTATTTTTAAATGTATTTCTATCCATTGTTTTATCTCTACCTTTTAGCCTATTTCGATCCTTTCTCCCCACCCCACCCCCACTTGAGCTATCTGTACCTTGCTCGTCCTGCTTTCTACCCTTAATGTCACCTATTAGCACATTTCTTAGCTAATATCACCACCGTCAACACCTCTTTGTCCTTTTGTCTATGACATCTTTTGGCTATCTCCACCTATCACTGGCCCTCTATCCAGCTCTACCTGTCCTCCCCACCACCACCCCCCCACCCTTAAACCAGCTTATATTTCACCTCTCTTCTATTTTTCCTTAGTTCTGCTGAAGAGTCATACGGACTCGAAACGTGAACTGTATTCCTCTCCGCAGATGCTGTCAGACCTGCTGAGTTTTTCCAGGTATTTTTATTTTTGTTTTTGTTTTGGATTTCCAGCATCCGCAGTTTTTTGCTTTTATCAAATCAGCCATTTCTGGCTGAATGGCAGAGCAGGCTTCTGCTTCTAGTTCTTATGTACTGTATGATTCCAATACGCTGCAAATCTCCCCGTCACCTACTGCACATCCATAACTAAATTGTTCCAGAAAAGTACAAGCCACAGAAAAACCATACAAATGATCTAGAAAATGCAGAGGCATTAAAATGACATGCTAATCATTGATTGTTTTGTCTACAAGTGGAAAAAAAGATAAAAGATGATAACCTCAAGATAAGCATGAAATACATACAAAAGGGGGAGATTATAAGAAACATTACTCAGATAATTGTTGGAATGTGGAATGATTACCATAAGTGGTAAATACCTAACCTTGAAAATTGACAACTAATTGTGAAGCGTACTGGGTCAGCTGACAAGGTTTTTAAATTTTCTACAAGATTAAGACGCAAATAGGTAATGGATAATAAAAACACTTAAAATAATATAGGGAAAAGCAAGAAAATGGGATTCATTTGGCAGATAGCAGCAAAATGGGATTTACAAAGTCAGTCTCTGAGAGGAGTCTGAATTCAATGTAAGAAAGAAAACCTGAATGGCTTCCTTTCAATGTTTTTATATGGGCTTTACCTATAGATATTGCTAAAATTGGACCATTATTGCATTCTTAATAGCAAAAACTCTTAGCTGCAAAGCAGGTCATGTTCCTTTTTGTTTACTTATTTGCTGCAATATTCTTGTGGATGTGTCCATCAAAAATAACAGCTACTTTTACAAAATCATGTGGAATTTGTTCAGTGAACAATGTTATTGTGCATTTTTTATAATTGTTGCATGCAGAGGAAATTAAGTAAACATGTCTCTGTTGGCAGCACTTCAGTACAGCTGGCAGTGAAATATTACCTGACAGTATGACTAAATTATTAGCACAATTTAATGTATTTTCACACTCAACTACACTAGCTGCTGTCATTAGGAATTTCAGACTAAAAGCAACCGATGTGAAGTATCTCGATAGCTGGTTTCAGGGCTGTGGCTGACAACATTTTAAATCATAATTGAAGTTAAATTTGAAAACACTAGTGGCAATTTTAAGTTGTAGTTTTGAATAGTTAAAACATCCAAAGGCTTGTGTTTTCATTATTCTTCACTGAAGGGTTTTTGCCAAGCTTAGCGTTCTTGTTCTTTGACAACTAACAAACACTCTCATGTGGTGTGATAACATGATCCAACACAGGAAGTATGCTTGTTTGAGTTGCTAATGGCATTTCACATCACTGCTTCAATTGGTGATGAGTTTATTTCATCAACCTGGCTTATTGGCCCCATTTTGCTTTTAAACAAATATGTAAGGAGATGGGGAAAGATGATGAAGAGGTTAGGCATGGGTAACAAAATGAAAATATATACACATTCATGCACAATGTATGAAACAATTGCCTGATATGGCAACACAGTTCTGTATCAAAACAGCCTCTGATGATGACTTCTTCCATTCAATTTTGCATTTATTGTGAATCATCAGCAAAAAACATGTTTGAAAGTACAACATAAATGGCACTGATTTGATCAGATTGGTTATGTGAGGGTCTCCTTTATTTGGCAGCTTGTGGCCATTGCTCAGCCCAACATTAATGCACTGAAGAAAATTAAATAGAATCTGAATTGATTCCTTCACATCTTATCCTCTGCCATGAATTCAGTCACACTTCTGCAGATATATCTTTAGTCGCCATTTCACACAATTGTCTGCCTTCCAAGCCTGATATGTTCTGCAGTGTTGTTTGTCTGCTACTTGCAACAGAGTTTTTATTTCTCAACCAGCTGGTACCTACTGTGCCTGCTCGTTAGCTTGTCACCTCATCTCCAAGACTCAGTGACCAAGGAAATCAGCCAAAAAGCTCAACATTTTACACTTATTTGAGTTTAAACAAATGTAATGATTCCTTTTTATGGAATATAGGGGAAGAAAATACTTCATTCTCCCCTTTTCCCACGTTAATGTCAACTATGACTGAAAGAACACTACAATGAATAATTTTTAAGAGCACATCCATAATTAAAGAATTTGCTCCAATGGGCTTTGTCAGAGGTTCATATTATTTAGCTAATACCCTTATAATATGCAAATTAAGAGCAAGACTTTAGAAAGAACTTCCAATTATGTAGAACTGCTTTTATATAAACATTGAAGCAGATTCACAGCCAATGGACTGAAGGACACATACTTAAATATTTAAATACAAACAGATGGACTTGGGATATTCTTTAAGGTTCAATAACTGCAATAAAATTAAAATATTACAAGATTTTATAAGTGTGCCTTCAGATTTCAGTGCTGATTGAATAGCTCAAACTCAAAGTGCAATAATGTCATAAGGCCTGGTCATTTCAAAATATAGTAGGCTTGGAAAGGTCATTTCTGTAAATCAAGGTACTGAGTAACATTCAGTCTTTTCTACTGACTGCTCTTTACAAATGACAGAATGCATATTTTCTGTAATAAAGTCAGTAGAAAGAGATCAAGGCGTCTGCAAAGTGGATGCCTTGAGTTTATTATTATTGCAGCACTATATTTCTATTGTTCGTGAGTGTGAACAATGAAATCTCCACAGTTATGTGCACAGAACACAGTAATTCAAACTGCCTTAAGCCTTAAAAGTAGATTGTCATTGTTTAATCATTGGTATTATATTATTTGTCCAAAAGCAGAGAAATCAATTATAACATTTAATCTGCACCTTACCTGTCTCACATAACTGTTCGAGGTGGTATCCGATGAGGTACTACCATCAGATCCTTTAAACCTGTTTTTTCTTATTGCACCTCTTCCAGAAAGCTTGGGGGGGGGGGGGGGGGGGGCGGTGGGGGGAGGAAATAATATAAAATCATCTTCTGGAGGTCAGCCTCAATAATCAGTACAACTATTAAAATTAAAAGCAATAAGACTCAATGGGCCAAATGGCCTCCTTCTCTGCTGTAGATGACTCGAAGAAATCAAAAAGGCAATATCATTCCTAGAATTGGCTGTGCACTATTAAAATTTAAACCTACAGATATACCCTATTATTAGTCTAATACAACACCATTCAAACTCAAAAAAACACCAAAATCAGCAGCCATTTATAAGGTGAAGTTATGCAATTTTAAGCAAAATTATGCTAATTTAACAAAGAAAACAGAAAGGCATCTTTGAGAAAATGTTAAAATTGTCTATACTAACACAATTCGACCTAAAGTTGTGTCAACAGTCATGGCATATTATTAATTTACAAATATTGCTGAATATTTATGTATGGTTGTTATACTGAGAATAAACAATTTTGAAAAATTCATTGGCTAACCATGGCCAAAGATTTAAAACTCGCTATGTTCATGCCACAGAAGGCTGTGGAGGCCAGGTCATTCAGTGTATTTAGGACCGAGATAGATAGGTTCTTGATTGGTAAGGGGATCAAACGTAACGGGGAGAAGGCGGGAGAATGGGGTTGAGAAACTTATCAGCCATGATTGAATGGCGGAGCTGACTCGATGGGCCGATTGGCCTAATTTCTGCTCCTATGTCTTATGGTGTCTTATGTTACTATGTAACATTTTAAAAAAATACACTCCGTGCACAAATAAGTTTAAAGATGTTTGGTTTTAAATCGCTCGCCATCTACAGAATGATCTGGTTGCTTTCTCGCAACTGGAGTCTCAATCACATAAGTGCATTGGTTTCTAATCTGGATACGGGTACACTGTCTGTTACTTCTATCAAACATGAAGGGAAACTGGAGGTGTTATTGGAACACATTTTCCTTCATTGTGAAATTAAGTTGAGGGACTGCTATCTTCACGAAAACACCATTGATAAACTTTTCTTTCACTCGGGGAGTGAGAAAAGCGTCAGTCAGAAGCCATGTTTTGTCAAAAAGGACGCTAATTGAATATTTTGCTATCACATATTTACGAACAAATGTTGGTTAAGTACTTTTCTCAGGATGTCAGTGCGCTTTTTTTATGAAACAAACATGCTACCTCGATGCTTACATTATGCGTTATTGTTGTAAGGACGCTGGAGATTAAAAATAATATACCTCTGTTGACTTGTAAATGAAATATCTAATATTATTAAACAGAATTACGCTACAGCCCAATTTATATTTAAAATCTCATAGTGCATCATATTTTTTCCGCAAGCATTTTAACTAAATTACAATCCATTTTAAAAGTCAATATAAATAAGCTTTCTCACTAAGTTAGAGCTCAGACATAGCATTGTAAGAATTTAACGTGACTTTATATCTAAAATGTAAGATTAAGGATTTTAACGTAAAGTTGAAAAAAATTATATTAAATGTCATTATATTCTAAATGCAGCGCTAAGTCTATTTCAAGTTCCTGCACCCAACCAAGTAACACGCAGTCGAGGCAGTAAAAAAATGACAACTTTTTAGTGCCATCCTACCAAAGTTTGCTTCAGTTTACCCTCGCATTCAATATGAACGTTCTTTAGTTGCAAAAGTCCCTGACAGCTAGCTGCGCGCACGTTTTCAACCGATTTTTATTATCCAGTCGTCGCAATTTCAAAGGCGCTCCAGGCCTTTCTCGGACGAGCAGGTATAGTTGGAGGGGTTTTTTCCCCCCGAAGGAAATAACGAGATACTAATATCTGTATGGGAGAACAGTCAACGCCAGTCTTCAACTAACTATTCCCTTTATTAAGCAAATCTCACAAGATGATAGATGGATAGGTAGATAGACATGTATGTGCACACATAAAGGAATATGCAGAAATGCACATTTATACATACAATATACACACGCAAATATATAGACACACACACACAATCACACATATGTGTGTGTCAAACTGCAGTACAAACTTGGGAGAATAAATGCCTTGCTGTCATTTACATGACAAACCCTGAGTTACCTGCATGCTTGGATTTTGCAGTATTCCCATCCGAATCTCCTGCGTTTTGGACATGTTGCTGTTAACCATCTGACAGACTGGGCTCTCTCTCACTGAGGAGGACGTTCGCTATGGACGGATCTACCCTCCAGGGGAGAGAAAGCGGACATTTCTCTTCCCGGTAGCTGCTTTATTCACTGAGAACTGGCATCGCCCCCGAGCGAATAAAAATAAAGGCACCCTGAGATTCACTGAGCCTTCCGCGGGGGGAGGTGGGACGAGCACTTCGTTTATCGCCTTTGGTTTTGTTTTAGATCAGACACCTGAAACAAGAGCCTCCACCCTCACTTTTTTTAAATACATATATTGCATTGGTTTACAAGACTTGCGGGGTGGACAGACACCGCCCACTCCCGGTGCCTTGGTTGCAGTTGTACGGGTGGTGGGCGACGCCAGCGAGAGCGGCTCTGGTTGCAGGGGGCGGAGTGAGGGGCGTCACCCCGGCTCCTTCTCCTTCAGGGCCAGTGGGTTGCACGTCCGCCTGCTGCTCTTTATGCACCAGGGAAATTCTATTGCATCTGCATTATTATCTAATATACTTCACCAATTATACCAACACGGTCCACTGGTGCCTGAACAATGGACAAACCTTACTCCATTAACCCCAGGGATACATCAGAACACGTTGCTGGAATCTACTGAGAGGCGAGGGAGGGCGGATGCGTTAATATATTTTCTGGGTTCATTTCAGTCAGTAACCCCATATATTCTTAGGAAGTATTCTCACCGCCCAGGTTCAAACTAGAGACCCCGAATCTCTGCATCACATATGTCCTCATGGGCATTTTGAGTCTGTCACCACTGGAGCTCAGTCACATAACCAACTATCACAACAAGTATTGTGGAAGAAGAATAATAGGAAAACAGGGACAGGAGTAGGCTATTCAGCCCCTTGAGCCTGCTTCGCCATTCAATTATGTCATGATCATCTAACTCAATGCCACTTTCCTGCACTATCCCCATATCCCTTGATGTCATTAGTCTCCAGGAAACTATTGATTTCTGTTTTGAACTTGCTCAATGATTGAGCTTCCACAGCCTCTGGGGCAGAGAATTCCAAAGATTCACCACCTTCAGAGTGAAGGAATCCCACCTCATCTCAGTCTTAAACGGCCTGCCCCTAATTCTGAGACTGCGTCCCCTGGTTCCAGGCTCACCAGCCAGGAGGAACACCTAATCTACATCCAAAACAAAAACAGAATTACCTGGAAAAACTCAGCAGGTCTGGCAGCATCGGCAGTGAAGAATAAAGTTGACGTTTTGAGTCCTCATGACCCTTCAACAGAACTGAGTAAAATTAGGAGAGGGGTGAAATATAAACTAGTTTAAGGTGGTGGGGGGGGGGGGGGGGGGGGTGGGGGGGGGAGAAGTGGAGGGGGGGGGGTGTGGTTGTAGGGACAAGCAAGCAGTGATAAGAGCAGATAATCAAAAGATGTCACAGACAAAAGAACAAAGAGGTGTTGAAGGTGGTGATATTATCTAAAAAAATGTGCTAATTAAGAATGGATGGCAGGACACTTAAGGTACAGCTCTAGCGGGGGTGGAGTGAAATAAAACTAACAGGGCATAAAAGGTATAGATTTAAAAATAATGGAAATAGATGGGAAAAGCAAAATCTATACAAATTATTGGAAAAAACAAAAGGGAGGGGGAAGAAACAGAAAGGGGGTGGGGATGGAGGAGGGAGTTCAAGATCTAAAGTTGTTGAATTCAATATTCAGTCCGGAAGGCTGTAAAGTGCGTAGTCGGAAGATGAGGTGCTGTTTCTCCAGTTTGCGTTGGGCTTCACTGGAACAATGCAGCAAGCCAAGGACAGACATGTGGGCAAGAGAGCAGGGCGGAGTGTTGAAATGGCAAGCGACAGGGAGGTTTGGGTCATTCTTGCGGACAGACCGGAGGTGTTCTGCAAAGCTGTCACCAAGTTTGCTTTTGGTCTCTCCAATGTAGAGGAGACCGCATTGGGAGCAACGAATGCAGTAAAGTTGGGGGAAATGCAAGTGAAATGCTGCTTCACCTGGAAGGAGTGTTTGGGCACTTAGACAGTGAGGAGAGAGGAAGTGAAGTGACAGGTGGTGCATCTTTTGCGTATGCATGGGTAGGTGCCGTAGGTGGGGGTTGAGGAGTAGGGGGTGATCGAGGAATGGACCAGGGTGTCCCGGAGGGAACGATCCCTACGGAATGCCGCCAGGGGGTGAAGGGAAGATTTATTTGGTGATGGCATCATGCTGGAGTTGGTGGAAATGGCGGAGGATGATCCTTTGAATGCGGAGGCTGGTGGGGTGATAAGTGAGGACAAGGGAGACCCTATCATGTTTCTGGGAGGGAGGAGAAAGCAGATGCGCAGGAGATGGGCCAGACACGGTTGAGGGCCCTGTCACCGACCATGGGTGGAAAACCTCGGTTAAGGAAGAAGGAGGACATGTCAGAGGAACTGTTTTTGAAGGTAGCATCATCAGAACAGATGTGACGGAGGTGAAGGAACTGAGAGAATGGGATGGAGTCCTTACAGGAAGCAGGGTGTGAGGAGCTGTAGTCAAGGTAGCTGTGGGAGTCGGTAGGCTTGTAATGGATATTGGTGCACAGTCTATCACCAGAAATTGAGACAGAGAGGTCAAGGAAGGGAAGGGAAGTGTCAGAGATGGACCATATGAAAATGATGGAGGGGTGGAGATTGGAAACAAAATGAATAAATTTTTCCAGGTCCCGACGAGAGCATGAAGCTGCACCGAAGTAATTATTGATGTACCGGAGAAAGAGTTGTCGGATGGGACCGGAATAGGACTGGAACAAGGAATGTTCCACATACCCCATAAAGAGACAGGCATAGCTGGGGCCCATGCGGGTACCCATAGCCACACACCTTTTATTTGGAGGAAGTGAGAAGAGTTAAAGGAGAAATTGTTCAGTGTGAGAACAAGTTCAGCCAGACGGAGGAGAGTAGTGGTGGATGGAGATTGTTCGGGCCTCTGTTTGAGGAAGAAGCTTAGGGCCCTCAGACCATCCTGGTGGGGGATGGAGGTGTAGAGGGATTGGACGTCCATGGTGAAGAGGAAGCGGTTGGGGCCAGGGAACTGGAAATCGTTAATGTGACGTAAGGTGTCAGAGGAATCACGGATGTAGGTGGGAAGGCACTGGACAAGGGGAGAGAGAAGGGAGTCAAGATAACGAGAAATGAGTTCCGTGGGGCAGGAACAGGCTGACACGATCGGTCTGCTGGGACAGTCCAGTTTGTGGATTTTGAGTAGGAGGTAGAAGCGGGTCTTCCGAGGTTGGGCGACTATCAGGTCGGAAGGTGTGGGAGGAAGATCTCCAGAGGAGATGAGGTCAGTGACAGTCCTGGAAACAATGGCTTGATGTTCAGTGGTGGGGTCATGGTCCAGGGAGAGGTCAGAGGAAGTGTCTGCGAGTTGACGCTCAGCCTCCGCGAGGTAGAGGTCAGGGCGCCAGACAGAGGTCTGCATCTACATCCACCCCGTCACATGTTGTAAGAATTTTGTAAGTTTCAATGAGATCACCCCTCATTCTTCAAAACACTAGGGAATACAGACCCAGTCTCTTCAACCTCTCTTCATACAACAATGGTCTGCCCAGAACTGACCCAGTTTATTTTTTACATATGTTGGAGATTAATATATACTGAGTCAGTATTGGCTGGTGCAATTTGCTGTGAATGCTATTTTCACAGATTAGGTCATATTGCACGAACTGTGAAATTTGTTACTTTGGCGCAACAGTGAAATCAACACTGTTCTTCGCCTCTAGGCCTTACTTGAACCCACTCCAACTGATAAGTTTGCACTGATTGAGCGTTGTTCCTACCAGATGTGACCCTAGGACATAAAACCACCCCAAATTTGCAAATGTTAGTAAATTGATCCCAGGGATTAATCTGGTGAACGTCTGTTGCACTCACTCTATGGCAAGTATATCCTTCCTTATATAAGGAGACCAAACTGCACACAGCACTCCAGGTACGGTCTAACCAAGGTGCCATACAATTGAAGCAAGACTTCCCTACTCCTGAACAATACCATTTGCCTTCCTAATTGTTTGCTGCACCTGTGACTCATGAACAAGGACCCCAGGTCCCTTTGGACATCAACACTTCCCAATCTCTCACCATTTAAGAAATATTCTGCCTTTCTGTTTTTTTCTACCAAAGTGAATAACTTCACCCTTATTCACATTATATTCATCTGCCATGCTCTAGCCCATTCACTTAGCCTGTCCAAGTCCTCTTGAAGCCTCCTTGCATCCTCCTCACAACTTATGTTCCAACCCAGTTTGATGTCATCAACAAATCTGGAAATATTACACTTTGCCCCCAGATCCAAATGATTTATAAAGATTGTGAACAGCTGTAGACCTAGCACTGATCTTTACGGTACCCCATTAATAACAGCCTGCCACCCTGAGAATGATCCGTTTATTCCTACTCTCTGTTTTCTCCCTGTTAACCAATTCTCAATCTATACTAGTATATTTCCCCTGATCCCATGTGCTCTAATTTTATTTACTAACCTCCTGTGTGTGACCCTATCAAAAACCTTCTGAAGATCCAAATACACCACTGGTTCTCCTTTATCTATGTTACAAATAACATCCCCAAAAATCTCCAACAAGTTTGTCAAACATGATTTCCCTTTCATAAATCCATGTTGACTCTGCCTAATTTTATAATTATTTTCTAAATGTCCAGTTATCACATCTTTTATAATGGGTTCTAAAATTTTTCCTATGACGGATGTCAAACTAACAGGCTTGTAGTTCTCCATTCTCCCTCTTCCTCCCTTCTTAAATAGTAGGGTTACATTTGCTACTTTTCGGTCCGCAGCAGCCTTTCCAGAATCTATAGAATGTTGAAAGATAACCATCAAGGCATCCACTATCTCTCTAGCCACCTCCTTCAACAATCTGGAATGTAAATCACCTGATCCAGGGGATTTATCAACCTTCAATCCAGTTAACTTTTCAAATACTATCTATTAATAGATAATAATTTCTTTCAGTTTCACAAGTCCAGTGTTTCTGGGAGGTTTTTTGCATCTTCTTCCGTGAAGGCAGATGCAAAGTAACTGTTTAGTTTCTCCGCCATTTCCCTGTTCTCCACTATAAATTCTCCTGTCTCTACCTGTAGTGGGCCCACATTTGTCTTAGCTAATCTTTTCCTTTTCACATACCTAAAGAAGGTTTTACAGTCTGCCTTTATGCTCTTTGCTAATTTGTATTCATATTCCCTTTTCCCTCTCTTGATCAGTTTCTTGGTCATCCTTTGCTGAGTTTTAAATTGGTCCCAATCCTCGGACTTACCATCTTTTCAGGCATCCTTATAAGCCACTTCCTTTGATTTAATGAAATATTTAACTTCTTTGGTTAACCACAGTTGATTTACCTTTTTCTTTGGATGTTCATACCTTAGAGGAATGTACGTCTGTTGTAGACAATGTAGTATTTCTTTCAATATTAGCCATTGCCTGTCTACCATCAAATCTTTTTGTGTATTTTTCCAACCCACATTAGCCAACTTGCCCCTCATCCCTTTGTAATTTCCTTTCTTCAGATTTAAGACCCTAGTTTCAGAATGTACAATATCACATTGAAACTTACATGAAATTCCATAATTGCAAACATTTTTTCATATGATTTGGGTGTCACAGAATTCAAATTATGGTCACTATTTCCCCAAAGCCTCCTTTACAACAAGGTTATTAATTAGCTCTTTCTCATTGCTCAACACTAAATCCAAAATAGCCCAATCCCTAGTTGGTTCCTCAACATACAGCTCCAGAAACCCATCACGTACACATTCCAGGAATCCATCCTCCACTGCATTAGTGTTGGTTTGGTTGACACAGCCTATGTGTAAGTTGAATTTGCCCATTATTACTGGATTACTGTAATGTTTGATTGCACTCCTCTGGAGGATATCCTCCCACACCCAGAGGCTCCGCATATAAGAGCTGAGGGATCTGGTTCCCAGAAGTATGGGAATTGGGGGTGGGGGGGAATGTTAACTTGGGAGAGTGAGTGGGTTTAGCAGCAGGTGGATGACAGGAATTGGAAGCTGTCAGTTGGTGTTGGCTCCAATTACTTCCACATTTATCTGCGGTGTGATTGGCTGCAAGTGAGAACCCCCTTCTTCGGAGAAGCAGGTTGCCAATAGAAATTGTTAATAGCCCATTAACAACAATTTTAAGAGGAGTTTCAATTTTAACAGTGGGTGCGCGGGTTTGTCGGGCTTCTTGGAACTCAGCAGTGAAATCAAGTTTTGAGGGCACTGCAGTCATATAGGATGCTGAATAAATAACAGGCAAAAAAAAATCCCCCAAGTACTGAGACTTCAAATTTGCTTCCAGGCCTAAATGAAAGGTTCTTGATCACAAGACTTGTGCCAAGAATGTACTTTTCCAGTTTGGAAGTGATTTCCAATACTTTGGACTACTACATTGAAGGTAACTTTCCATCTGTCATACAGCAGAGCAGCATTGGGGCTGCTTACGCTGCTTTATTTTGAACTCAGATGAGGACCAAGATGAGCGGCAGAGGCAGCAGGGGAGCCAACAGCAGAAGTACCACCAGCAGCTCTAGCAGGAGTAGCAGCAGTCTTCTCCTGACAAACCTGCCGCTCCACAGGAGGTAGAAGACGTGCACAGCAGTGTAGCTCACAGAAGGCGATAATTACAACACAGGGTATAGGAGGCTCACGGTATCCCACCGGGTCATCACAGACAGTTGCAGCCTACTGGAAGG
Organism: Carcharodon carcharias; assembly: GCF_017639515.1. Classification (NCBI taxonomy): domain Eukaryota; kingdom Metazoa; phylum Chordata; class Chondrichthyes; order Lamniformes; family Lamnidae; genus Carcharodon; species Carcharodon carcharias. The sequence continues at coordinate 64,321,783 of NC_054469.1, forward strand.
AGACCTGCTTCCAACTGAATCTGGTGATCGTGCTTGTCGGTGGCTGCCAAAGTGGTCACCACTCTAAACTCTGCCTTAGATCTGCAGGAGATATTTGCAAAACATCAGTCTACTGCTCAAAAATGCAACACATGGGTGACCAGTGCCATGTTTGCCAAGGTAGGAACTTATGCACACTTTGCCACCAATGAGGCCATTCAGAATGAGGAGGCACTCAGATATGCGGCTCTGATTGGCTTCCCACAGGTGCAGGCCATGGCCTACTGCACATATGGCAATCAAGGCACTTTCAGGTCACCCTGGAGGATTCATGAACCATAAGAGCGTTCATTCCATCAATGTGCAGCTCATGTGCAACCACAAAAAGTTGTGTGCAAGATTCTCAGGGAGCTCCCATGATTTACTCATCCTATGTCTACAAACCCTTCTTTAGCTCTTCAGACGTTTGAACAGACTTAGGCCTGGCTTGTTGGAGACAAGGACTACCAATTTAAAATGTGGCTAATGACACCCATGGGGAGCCCAAGCAATGAATTCGAAGAGTGCTTAGTTGAAAACATGTGATAATGCAATGTGTAATAGAGCACACTGTTGGGATGATGAAGAGGCCCTTCAGATGCCTTAACAAATCTGGAAGTGCCCTTCAATACACACCAGCCAGGGTCTCAAGAATGGTATCGATATACTGCACTCTGCACAGCATACAGCAGCACTGAGATTTGGGACTGTGGGAAGAGCAAGGTGCAGAGTGTATTGTCTCTTCAAAGGAGGAGGAGGAACAAGAGGAACAGGAGGAAGAAGAACATGATGTGGCTGTGACTCCAGCAATGGCACACCTTGCTGCCTGGGATGCCTTGTAATAGCACAGTTTAGTTAGGTATACCAGTGCACCCGTCTGGCAGCCACATGCTGAACACATTCAGCCCCTGCCACCTCCAACACCAAACAATACTGCAACTAACAAGGCATTGCTATCACCCATTGTTCAGCTTCATATCTTGTCTTACCATTCACCCAACGGAGAAGGCCACTTGCTAGGAAGCAGGCAAAAATAAGCAAGACAGGCAAGTGGAGAAAAGCATCATTTTTTTTTATCTGATGCAAAAAGTAAACAGAAACTTAACAATCTAACATTATGTTACTCACCCACTGTTCCTTTTCCTGTTACTCTGATGTGGTACAATGCCTATGGTTTCCCAAGCTGTTCAGATTCCTGCTCTGCCGGCTGAAATGCTCTTGGCTGCCTTCCTCTGGGTTTTGGAGCTTTGGCAGTCTTGTCAAATGGTGCACCTCCTGCACCTGTGCAGTACCAGAGTCAGTCATCGGGCATGATGTTGCATATGGGATCCGGACTATAGGAGGGTGGGGGAAGGGTGCACTATGGGTGAAAAGTATCAGAGTCTAGTAGCCAATTTGAGCAGAGTAATCTCCCACAAGGAGCAACGTGATAATGACCAGATAATGTGTTTTTGTGATGTCGGTTGAGGGATAATATTGGACTGGGGATAACTCCCCTGTTCTTCTTTGAAATAGTGCCACTGGATCTTTTACTTCTACCTGAGAGGGCAGGTAGAGTCTCAACTTAATGCCTCATCTGAAAAACAATACCTCTGACGCTGTAGCATCCCCTCGGTACTGCACTGGAATGTCAACTTAGATTTTTATGTTCAGCTGCTGTAGTGAGATTGGAACCCACAATCTTCTGACTCAGAGGGGACAGTGCTACCAACAGAAACGCAGCTGACAAATGATCATGATGGCCTGTGATATCATGGTATTCATACATAAGATGAGTTCCTCCAATCTCTCTCCAAGCGTCCCCAATGCTGCTGCAAAGGCTGATAGAACCTCATGCAATCTTTTGTAGTTGTTCTTGTATTTTCTACTTCCATGATAGCCCCAAGCTCAGCATATGTAACCAGCTCAACAGAGTTTTGAGTATCCAGTGTCCCTCAGCAGTGATTCTCCACTGCTGTCCCTGTCTCCATCACCTGCACCTGCTCTCTTATGATGTGTGAGCCACCAAGAGAAATCCCAGCCACTTGTCTTACGCATCCCATTGTATCTGTGTCTATGTGTATCTGAGCTGATGATGCATGAGCCCTGCATGAATCCTGTGATGTGCATCCTCAGAGTGAGTGACTTTCTCTCTCTTGTAATAACTCCTACAGAATCCTTGATGGGCCTATGGGAGATAGAAGATGTGAATTAGAAACTGGCATGGTTCAAAGATCTGAAGTGAACATTGTCCAGACCATCATCTTTCATTGTTTGATGATGTCATGAATTAGTGTTGTGTGCCAAGTAGCTGTGTGACATTTGTATCTGTTGCTAGGCAGCTGGAAGGCTTCCATCTCTCCATCTCTGATGGTCAAGCACATCAAGTATATCCTCCTCTGCAGCTGTCAGTGTGAGAAGACCAGCCGCCACCTCCAGCCTTCCGCCTCTCCCTCGTGTGCTGTGCTCTCTTCGGCATGGAGGGAAAGAAGAGAGCTATGAGTGATATTATTGGAATGTGCTGAATGAATGAATGGACAACAGTTGTTGAGGGTGACTATGAGGGATAGACATGATATTTTGCTCATTAACTACTTAAAGTATTCAACAAGTTCCAAAACTGTTTTGCTGATTAAACTTGAGGTTTTCAGATTACATTCTGTTTTATTTTTGAGATGAACAATGTGCATATGCCTACAACTGATTTATTGAGCTAATTGATAAGAAAAATAATGACACTTGATAGTCATCAAGACTGAGTATACAAACAGAACCAATGTGAATTTTAGTCTCATGTAAGATGTAGTCTTCCATTTTTTGTATTAAAAAAACAAAGTCCCAGTTGAAAGGGAGTTGAATGAGTTCCTGAGATGACAGGTGAGTTATTAGGGGTTGTATCACCCAGTCACCATGGTTTCCTGGAATTTGCTTAGTAGCCTTCAGGAACTCAGAGTTTTATCCTAAGTTGGCCTTTGAATTTTTTTTATTTTTTTGCATCTCCTGGGAGATTATGGTACTGCATGCGTGTGTATGGGTGGGTGTGTGAAGGTGTTTGTGGAAATGGGGTTGATGGGATGGGTCATGTTTGACATACAGTTGGTCCTTTCCTGTCCTGTTTTTTCATTTGTGCAGTTATGATAATTTCACAGATAAATAGAAGCTATAATAATTGTAGTGATTGTCATCCTTGGCAATTTGCAACCAAGCTGGCAGTACATTTAATTCTAAATGCAAATATTCATCAAAGTTTCAACAATTAACTGAAAAAATGCTTACAACATACAACATTTGCTTGGTTAGTCACCAACTTAGGGTCAATATAGAAAAAATGTAAGGGAATAACCTGAATTGTTTTAAGCTGTGTAAAATCTTGAACATAAGTCTAGAGTATTGTACTGATCTAATTATATGTTCAAGCAGCAGATTCTTTTAACAAAATAGTTAGTTTCCTGATTTACCTCATCAATATTTTTCTCATCCTTGTACTCTGAAGTATGCACCTTGGTGTCATGTGTCAAGGCTTTTTGACTATTTATCCACAGAAAAAAATCGATAAAACAGGAGTTACTTTTAATATAAAAGCAAAAAACTGTGGATGCTGGAAATCCAAAACAAAACCAAAAATAAAAATACCTGGAAAAACTCAGCAGGTCTGACAGCTTCTGTGGAGAGGAATACAGTTAATGTTTCGAGTCCGTATGACTCTTCAACAGAACTAAGGAAAAATAGAAGAGAGGTGAAATATAAGCTGGTTTGGGGAGGGGTGGTGGGGGGTGGGGGGGTGCAGGTAGAGCTGGATAGAGGGCCAGTGATAGGTGGAGATTGCCAAAAGATGTCATAGACAAAAGGACAAAGAGGCGTTGACGGTGGTGATATTAACTAAGAAATGTGCTAATAGGTGACATTAAGCATAGAAAGCAGGACAAGCAAGGTATAGATAGCGCTAGTGGGGCTGGGGTGGGGGAAAGGGATCGAAATAGACTAAAAGGTAGAGATAAAACAATGGATGGAAATACATTTAAAAATAATGGAAGTAGGTGGGAACAGAAAAATCTATAAACATTATTGGAAAAAAGGGGGATCGGAAAGGGGGTGGGGATGGAGGAGAGAGTTCATGATCTAAAGTTGTTGAACTCAATATTCAGTCCGGAAGGCTGAAATGTGCCTAGTCGGAAGATGAGATGCTGTTCCTCCAGTTTGCGTTGAGCTTCACTGGAACATTGCAGCAGGCCAAGGACGGACATGTGGGCATGAGAGCAGGGTGGAGTGTTGAAATAGCAAGCAACAGGGAGGTCTGGGACATGCTTGCGGACAGACCGAAGGTGTTCCGCAAAGCGGTGACCCAGTCTGCGTTTGGTCTCTCCAATGTAGAGGAAACCGCATTGGGAGCAGCAAATGCAGTAGACTAAATTGAGGGAAGTGCAAGTGAAATACTGATTCACTTGAAAGGAGTGTTTGGGCCCTGGAGGAGGGGTTAGTAAAGGGGCAGGTGTTGCACCTTCTGCGGTTGTATGGGAAGGTGCCGTGGGAGAGGGTTGAGGTTTAGGGGGTGATGGAGGAGTGGACCAGGGTGCCCAGAGGGAACGATCCCTGCGGAATACCGTCGGGGGGGTGAAGGGAGGATGTGTTTGCTGGTGGCATCATGCTGGAGTTGGCGAAAATGGCAGAGGATGATCCTTTGAATGTGGAGGCTGGCTGAGTGATAAGTGCGGATAAGGGGGACCCTATCATGATTCTGGGAGGGAGAGGAAGGTGTGAGGGCGGATGCGCGGGAGGTGGGTCGGACACGGTTGAGGGTCCTGTCAACCACCGTGGGTGGAAAACCTTGGTTGAAGAAAAAGGAAGACATGTCAGAGGAACTGTTTTTGAAAGTGGCATCATCAGAACAGATGCGACGGAGGCAAAGGAACTGAGAGAATGGGATGGAGTCCTTACAGGAAGCGGGGTGTGAGGAGCTGTAGTCAAGATAGCTGTGGGATTCAGTAGGTTTGTAATGAATATTGGTCGACAGTCTATCACCAGAAATTGAGACAGAGAGGTCAAGGAAGGGAAAGGAAGTGTCAGAGATGGACCATGTGAAAATGATGGAGGGGTAGAAATTGGAAACAAAATTAATAAATTTTTCCAGGTCCAGACGAGAGCACGAAGCAGCACTGAAGCAATCATCGATGTACCGGAGAAAGAGTTGTGGGAGGAGGCCGGAGGAGGACTGGAACAAGGAATGTTCCACATACCCCATAAAGAGACAAGCATAACTGGGGCCCATGCAGGTACCCATAGCCAGAACTTTTATTTGGAGGAAGTAAGAGGAGATTAAGGAGAAATTGTTCAGTGTGAGAACAAGTTCAGCCAGATGGAGGAGAGTAGTGGTGGATGGGGATTGTTCAGGCCTCTGTTTGAGGAAGAAGAAGAGAGCCCTCAGACCATCCCGGTGGGGGATTGGGGGATTGGATGTCCATGGTGAAGAGGAGGCGGTTGGGGCCAGGGAACTGGAAATTGTTGATATGATGTAGGATGTCAGAGGAATAATAGATGTAGGTGGGAGGAGACTGGACAAGGGGAGAGAGAATGGAGTCAAGATAACAAGAAATGAGTTCCGTGGGGCAGGAACAGGCTGACACGATTGGTCTGTCGGCACAGTCCTGTTTGTGGATTTTGGGTAGGAGGTAGAAGCGAGCTATCCGAGGTTTGGTAACTGTGAGGTTGGAAGCTGTGGAAGGAAGATCTTCATAGGAGATGAGATCAGTAACAGTCCTGGAAACAATGGCTTGATGTTCAGTGGTGGGGTCATGGTCCAGGGAGAGCTAGGATGAAGTGTCTGTGAGTTGACACTCAGCCTCTGTGAGGTAGAGGTCAATGCACCAGACAACAACAGCACCACCCTTGTCAGCAGGTTAAAGTTACTTATAATGTTCAGTTTTCAAAAGCTTTGGGTGTTCTTAGAAGTTGAAAAAACTAGGTGATTATTAAAATAAACAACGTTGTTTTCTCCAGGGAATAAATAGCAAGTGTTTTTCTAGCTTGGCCAAATATTTCAACAACATGTCACATCCGTTTGCCAGAATTTTCAATGTTGCTGAGAAGTGTAAAATCAGCTGCCCATTATACACTCCCCCCCCACCCCCCACCTCCCCCCACCTGACCTCCCTTTTCATGGATAGGAAAATATTGCATTGTGTGGCAAGTGGCTGGTTCAATATCACTTATTTTAAACCCCTGCTGAAGTTGAAAATAGGGCCTGCCTTGTTGGAAATTCCTCTTAACCCAATGTATTTGTGAAAAATTGTGAAAGAGAGAGCTAGGCTGTTTGAAACAGGTAAAACTGTAAAGGCAGTCACATGATGCCAACCAGGACACAAAGAAAACACTGTGAGCACCTTTGCTGAGACAAGGAGTTTACAGTGTTGGAGGATGGTTACAAGACACCCTTTTAGGTCAAGTATACCCCTGTTGACTTGTGGAAGTCCCTGGCTTGTGACTGACAAAAATGGAGAAGGCTCATCTGGGAAGGTACCAAACACACCAAGATATGAACACATTGAGAGGTGAAGTCGAGGCGCCAGAGAGAGAGGGTGCACAAACCTCAAAACTACCCATCTACACAACCCGTAAAGCACCACCTGCCCCGCACATGACAAAGTGCACAGATTGAGCATTGGACTTATCAGCCATCTCAGAACCCATCAAACTGGGTTGGAACAAGTCATCCACGATCCCGAAGGACTGCTTAAGAAAGAGAGAGGCCAGGTAAGGTAGTCCACTGAGGTGGTGAAGCATGGTGTGTTCTTTATTTCATATTATTATGCAGAGATAAACTCTATTGATTGAACTGATTTTGTTTATATTACCTCTCCTCATTTTTCTCACCAAATATATTACATCACAATTCTCTGCATTGAATTCCATCTGCCATGTGTTTGTCCATTCCACCAGCCTCACTATGTTCTTTTGAAGTCTATCACTACCCTCCGCACAGTTCACACTACATACAAGCTTTGTGTCTTTGCAAACTTTGAAATTGTGCCTTGTACACCCAAGGCCAGTTTGTTGATATATACCAAAAAGCAGGGCTCCCAGTACCAACTCCTGGAGAACCCCACAGTATACCTTTTTCAAGTCCAAAATGCAAGCATCCACCACTATTCTGTGTTTCCTGCCACTCAGCCAACTTTGTGTCCATGCTACCACTGTCACGTTTATTCCTTGGCCTTCAACTTTGCTGATAAACCTATTATGTGACCCTTGATCAAGCATCTTTGAAAGTTAAAAGGATCACATCAACCCAATTACCTCATCAACCCTTTCTGCTACATCATCTAAACGTGATTTCCTTTAAACAAATCCCGGCTGGCTTAATGAATCCACTCTTGCTCCAGTGACTGTTAATTTTGTTCCAAATAACTGAGTACAATTTAATGTTGGCTATGGGGTGCCTGACCACAGACTGGAAAATTGGTGTGAATCCTGCATCGCTTTTCTTCCAGAGGCCTGATGCTATTTGAATGAGTTCAGGCACTTACCTGGGCAATGTTGGGCCTCCCATCGAATTAAGACCCCTGAGCAGTGTTGGAATCTCACTCCCGAGCGCTGCTGGCCAGTCAGTGGCCAGCAGTTCCCCAGTACCATCAGCACGATTGGGAGCAGTGGCCACTGCCGGTACAACACTGGGGCCTGCACCAAAGATCGTCGTTGGATTCCTCGAAAGAGGTAAGTTTGGTCAGGATGGGGTCGTAGTGGGAAGGGTATGCCCAGGTGGGAAGGGGTTTTGAAAGAAAGAGAGGAGGTGGCTTTCCGTGGGTCCCCACTTTCCCGATGCCTAGTTCTCTGATCAGGTACAAAGTCCCTGAGGAGTGAGCACATCCCCTTGACCCCCCCAACACCCCCTCCCCACCCCACCTGGCCACGGTTGCTGGTAGAATACCAGTGATGGCTGAGTGAGGCCCTCCACCATCCCCACCTGGAGTTTGATCAGTGGGGAAAGGTGGCAGGGGCCCCATAGCCCCCTGCCCAATCAAATGGCCTCCTTCCCTCAGAACTTGCCTTGAGGGGTGGGGCATTAAACTCTGCCCATTGTTTCTAGAAATGTTTCCACCACTGAGGTGGAAACTGAATCCAGAGTGTAATATTTGAATTTTCCAGTCCTCTGGCATCAACCCCCACATATCTAAGGAGGAATGAAAGATTATGTCCAATACCTCCATAATTTTCACCCTTGCTTCCCCAATACCTAAATTTTATCAATTTTTAGCCCATCCAGTAGCTCAATTACCTCCTCCTTCACTATGACTTTTTTGTGGGGACTTTTTATGATTTATGGAGCCAAAATCTTGCCAAATAAAGTAGATGCTGTGAATAGAATGTAACTGTCTCCAATGGCATTATTTCAAGAAGTATGTTGATCCACTGAGTACTGATTGGTGCATCAGTAAAAAACAATTCATATGCCTGACTACCAACATAGTGTATATTAATTTAGTGATATTATATGCGTGTGTAACACAGTTTAAAACAGAAAATCTGTCACAAATGAGTCAGTTTTAGTATTAAATTATTTCTGAAATGTAGTTGGCCATGAATTTTGTCACTTGGGTCAAAAAGGCATATTTCTGGGCCATAGCCTAAACAATTTAAAGTATAATGGATCATACAACTGTAAAAACATCTAGTGCCAGTTTTAGAATATATATTTTAAGTTAAACACGAGTATGTAATATATTTTATGAGCCATTTGTACTAAGTTTGTCCAACTGATTAGAGGTGAAAGGTGATGTAATGTAGACTAACGTTCATCTTGGACTCATCCATGGGCACCATTCATCGTCCCTGTACAATTTTTACTCAGGATTTATACTTAATAATATAATCAGCAAAAACACAAAGCCTTGAGCTTCAGGACAAAAATAGTATATTAGGATAGTTTATCATTACAGAAAATGATGTTTCATTATAAACAATGATAAAACAAGTTGTATCTTTGGTAATCTGCTGAAGTGAAAGCACACAACCCTAGAATTTGTCTGTAAATATTTGATTCCTGCTTTAAATCTGCCTTAAAGTGATGAGTAACTTCCAATTCATCTAGGCAGGACATATAAGTGAACAATTTTAAGTAATATGTGAGCATGATACAAATCAAACATTACAGCATACAAGATACATCAGGATTAAATGTGTATTGAGAAAAGTTCTGCTTTCATTTATATGAAGAATATTTTCCAAAGGCAAGGGCTATAACATATTGATTCAAAGCTTAGCCAAGCACAACTTGAAGGCTAAAGCAGCCAGAGGGACATTGGTTTCAAGTGAAATAGATATTCAATAAACAATATAAAATTTGAAAAACCAAGTGACCTTTTATACTCGGGTAGATGCAAGCTTAGAAAACACATTTCCTGTGTTTCCTGATTTAACCGTTCAGTAATATTCAAAGTATTTTGGAGCAATGGAAAAGTAACTGATAAACCAATAATGTCATGAATTTGCTTCATCATTCATAAAAGGAGGAAGATATAATTATTCAGATTGAATTTAATTTTGTTTTGGTAGGTTGGACTGGTCTGCTATTTAGAAGCAATGGTTGGAATCTTCTGGTGTTTGTTTATTTTCAGGAATTGGGATTATTTCCATGTCCCGACCCTTCAGCATGCACTTTGACTTGATCTTCTGAGATGCGGCCTTCTAATTAGCTGCCGTCCAATTAAGGTTGGGGACGGTGTGGTTTCCTGAAGTTTCAGGTCCAATCAGATTGCCCTCAGCCTTGGGAGGTCTGCAGCTCCACTGGGTGGGGTGGACTCTGCTCAGACAGGAAGGAGAGGGCGAGGGCGCCTCAAAATGGAGGTATCCTCGGACATGTGCCATGATATTTCAAAAATAAAGAGGGACAAAGCATCAGAGCGGAGGAGAAAGCCCTCTAGAAGATTCATTTTGGGCTGCTTGTGCAGCCTCTCATCACTGCAGCCCACTCCTTGAGGCTTGGAGCCTTCAGCTCCGATGACCACCTGGCCTACCACCAAGAAGCCACCTCAACAGAGCTGCCAGGCTCAGCACTTAGCAGGAGTTTGCTCTAACGCTGGGAAGATTCGAGCAGATTCATCTCTGCACACCTCATCAAGTCCTTAATTGCTGCCACTCAGGTAGCTGCTGCCAAAGTTCACCCACCTCCAGCAAGAACACCCGGAAGCAGGAACACATCAGACCATCAGCCTGACGTCCTTGGTACCAACGTGGCCCTTGATCCCGCCTTCAAAACTGCCTCTGCCAGACTGGGAAGATTCTCCAAAACAAGTCGTATCTATGTTCAAGTGTATAAAATATGACAAATAATTTTCCCTTCAAGTCACATACCATCCTGACATGGAACTATGTTGCTATTCTTTCACTGTCGCTGAGTCAAAATCCTGGAATTTCCTCCCTAACAGCACTGTTGGTGGACCTACACTAGATGGACTGCAGCAGGTTCAAGAAGGAAGTCATCACCACCTTCTCAAGAGCAATTAAGGATTCGCAATTAACACTAGCCTTGATAGTGATGCCCAAACAACTGAATAAAAAAAATGCCACAGCATTGCACATATAGGCAATTAACGAACATCAGACCAGGATGAAAATGGGATATTAATTCTAAAAGGTACAATTCTGAGGGGTTCAGAGAAGAGAGAGCTAGGGGTTTATGTGCAAAAGTTATCGAAGGTAGCAGGGCAGATTGAGAAAGTGGTTAAAAGGCCAAATGGGATTCTAGGATTCATAAATAGAAGCATAAAGAACAAAGGCAAGGAAGCTATGATGAACTTTCTTATAATACTGTTTCTTTTTTTTATTTGTTCTTTCATAGGATTTTTGACATCGTTGGCTAGGTGAGCATTTATTGCCCATCCCTAATTGCCCTTGAGAAGTTGGTGGTGAGTTGCCTTCTTGAACCGCTGCAGTCCATGTGGTGTAAGTACACCCACAGTGCTGTTAGGGAGGGAGTTCCAGGATTCTGACCTAGTGACAGTGCTAAAACGGTGATATATTTCCAAGACAAGAGGGTGAGTTGCTTGGAACGGAACTTGTAGATGGTAGTGTTCCCTTATATCTGCTGCCCTTGACCTTCTAGATGGTAGGATTTGCAGGTTTAGAAGATGCTAATGAAAGAGCCTTGGTGAATGCCTGCAATGCATCTTGTAGACAGTACACACTGTTGCCACTGTGTGTCGGTGGTGGAGGGATTCTATGTTGAAGGAGATGCATGGGTTGCCAATTAAGCAGCCTGCTTTGGCCTCAACTTTTTAAATTCATTCATGGGAAGTGGGCTTCGCTGGCTGGGCCAGCATTTATTGCCCCCCTCCCCCCTAATTGCCCTTGAGAAGGTGGTGGTGAGATACCTTCTTGAACCGCTATAGTCTATATGATGTAGGTACACCCACAGTGCTTTTAGGGAGGGAGTTCCAGGATTTTGACCTAACTACAGTGAAGGAATGGTGATATATTTCCAAGTTAGGATGGTGAGTGACTTGGAGGGGAACTTCCAGGTGATGGTGCTCCCATCTGTCTGCTGCCCTTATCCTTCTAGGTGTAGTGTTCATGGTTTGGAAGGTGCTGTCGACAGAGCCTTGGCGAATTCCTGCAATGTATCTTGTGCATTGTACATACTGCTGCTAAATGGTGGAGGGAGTGATTGTTTGTGGATGGGGTGCCAATCAAGCGCGCTGCTTTCTCCTAGATGGTGTCAAACTTCTTGAGTGATGTGGAAGCTACACTCATCCAGGCAAGTGGGGAGTATTCTATCACACTCCTCACTTGTACCTTGTAGATGCTGGACAGGCTTTGGGGAGTCAGGAGGTGGGTTACTCATTGCACTATTCCTAGCCCCTGACCTGCTCTTGTAGCCACTGTATTTATATGGCTAGCCCAGTTCAGTTTCTGGTCAATGGTAACCCCCAGGATGTTGATGGAGGGGGAATCAGTGATGGTAATGGAATTGAAAATCAAGGGGCGATGGTTGGATTTTCTTCTGACCTTATGATGGAAGGAAAATAATTGATGAAGCAGCTGAAGACAGTTGAGCCAAGGACACTACCCTGAGGAACTCCTGCAGTGACGTCTTGGAACTGAGATGGTTGACATCCAAGAACCACAACTATTTTTCTTTATGCTAGATATGATTCCAACCAGCAGAGAGTTTTCCCCCTGATTCCCATTGACTCCAGTTTTGCTAGGGCTCCTTGATGCCACACTCAGTCAAATGCTGCTTTGCTGTCAAGGGCAGTTACTCTCACCTCACCCCTGGAGTTCAGCTCTTTTGTCTATGCTTGAAGCATGGCTGTAATGAGGTCAGGAGCTGAGTGACCCTGGCAGAATCCAAACTGAGTGTCAACGAGCAGGTTATTGCTAAGCAAGTGGCACTTGATAGCTCTGTTGATAACCCCTTCCATCATTTTACTGATGATTGAGAGTAGACTGATGGGGCAGTAATTGGATGGCTTTGATTTTTCCTGCTTTTTGTGTACAGGACATAACTTGTCAATTTCCCATATTGCTGGTAGATGCCAGTGTTGTAACTGTACTAGAACAAGTTTACTAGGGGCATGGCAAGTTCTGGAGCACAAGTCTTCAGTACTATTGCTGGAATATTGTCAGGGCCCATAGCCTTTTCAGTATCCAGTGCCTTCAGCCGTTTCTCGATATCATGTGGAATGAATCGAATTGGCTGAAGACTGGCATCTGTGATGCTGGGGACCCCAGGAGGGGGCCAAGATGGATCATCTACTTGGCACTTCTGGTTGAAGGTTGTTGCAAATGCTTCAGCCTCATCTTTTGCACCGATGTGCTGGGCTTCTCCATCATTGAGGATGGGGATATTTGTGGGACCTCATCCTCCAGTGCGTTGTTTAATTGCCCACCATCATTCACAACTGGATGTGGCAGGATATTTTTTTTATTTATTCCTGGGATGTGAGCATCGCTGGCTAGGCCAGCATTTATTGCCTAATTGCCCTTGAGACGAGGGTGGCGAGCTGTCTTCATGAACCACTGCAGTTCATGTGATGTAGGTACATCAACAGTGCTGTTATGGATGGAGTTCCAGCATTTTGCTGCAGTGAAAGTGAAGGAATGGTGATTTATTTCTAAGTCAGGATGTTGCGTGGCTTGGAGGGGAACTTCCAGGTGGTCGTGTTCCCATCTACCTGCTGCCCTTATCCTTCTGGATGGTAGTGGTCATGGGCTTGGCAGGTGCTGTCTAAGGAGTCCTGATGTGTTCCTCTGTGCATCTTGTAGATGGTACACACTGCTGTCAATGTTCGTTGGTGGCAGAGGGAGCAAACGTTTGTTGATGGGGTGCCAATCAAGCGGGCTGTTCTGTCCTGGATGGTGTCAAGCTTCTTGAGCGTTGGAGCTGCACTCATCCAGGCAAGTGGAGAGTATTTCATCACAATCCTAACTTTGCCTTATAAATGGGTACAGTCTTTGGGGAGTCAGGAGGTGAGTTACTTACCACAGGATTCCTAGCCCCTGACTTGCTCTTGTGGCCACAGTATTTATATGGCTAGTCCAGTTCAGTTTCTGGCCTCTGGTAACACCCAGGTGTTGATAATGTGGGATTCAGTGATGATAATGCCATTGAATGTCAATGGGCAGATTCTTTGTTGTTAGATTCTCTGTTGTTGGGGATGGTCATTGGCTGGCACTTGTGTGGTGTGAATTTTACTTGCCACTTGTTAGCCCAATCTTGGATATTGTCCAGGCCTTGTTGCATTTGGACATGGACTGATTCAGCATCTGAAGAGTCACAAATGGTGCTGAACATTGTGCAATCATCAGTGAACATTCCCACTTCTGACATTATGAAGGAAGGAAGGTCATCAATGAAGCAACTGAAAATGGCTTTGCCTAGGACACTACCCTGAGGAACTCCTGCAGTGATGTCCTGGAGCTGAGATGATTGATCTCCACAACCACAGCCAGCTTCCTTTGTGTTAGGTATGGCTCCAACCAGTGGAGATTTTTCCCCTTGATTCCCATTGACTCCAGTATTGCTAGGGCTCCTTGATGCCACACTTGGTCAAATACTGCCTTGATGTCAAGGGAAGTCACTCTCACCTCACATCTGGAGTTCAGCTCCTTTGTCCACGCTTGAATCAAGGCTGTAATGAGGTTAGAAGCTGAGTGATCCTGGTGGAACCCAAACTGTGCATCAGTCAGCAGGTTATTGCTAAGCAAGTGCCGCTTGATAGCACTGTTGATGACCCCTTCCATCATTTTACTGATGATCAAGAGTAGACTGATGGGGCGGTAATTGACTGGGTTGGATTTGTCCTGCTTTTTGTGTACAGGACATCGTGGGCAATTTTCCACATAGCCAGGTAGATGCCAGTGTTGTAACTGTACTGGAACAGCTTGGCTAGGGGCGCGGCAAATTCTGGAGCACAAGTCTTCAGTATTATTGCTGGAATTCTGTCAGGGCCCATATCCTATCCAGTGTCCAGTGCTTTCAGCTGTTTCTAGATATCACGTGGAGTGAATCGAGTTGGCTGAAGATTGGCACCTGTGATGTTGGGGAGCTCCGGAGGAGGCTGAAATGGATCATTCACTTGGCACTTCTGGCTAAAGATGCATTATCTTCTGCACTGATGTGCTGTGCTCCCCATCATTGAGGATGAGGATATTTGTGGAGCCTCCTCCTCCAGTAAGTTGTTTAATTGTCAACCACCATTCACAACTGGATGTGGTAGGACTGCAGAGCTTAGATCTGATCCGTTGGTTGTGGGATCGCTTAGCTCTGTTTATTGCTTGTTGCTTATGCTGTTTTGCTGCAGCTTCACCGGGTTGACGCCTCATTTTTAGGTATGCCTGGTGCTGCTCCTGGCATGCCCTCCTGCACTCTTCATTGAACCACTGTTGATCCATTGACTTGGTTGTAATGGTAAAGTGGAGGATACACCAGGCTGTGATACTACAGATTGTGGTTGTGTGAAGTTCTGTTACTGCTGATGGGCCAGAGTGCCTCGTGGATGCCCAGTCTTAAGTTGCTAGATCTGTTTGAAATATATGCCATACAGCACGGTGGTCAGGAACAAAATAGAAGAGTCACACCAAGATGAAGAACATCAATGCTTCCTAGGCGAGATTAAAGATCTCAGATATACCTTCTGGGATGCTGACATATATGTCAATCAGCATGGCCAGGGAGAGATCAGACTTCCAGTTAAAGGTATGCTCCTAAAACTACTCCATTATGGGAACAAGTAAATATTGGAGAGGCAATTTATGATTTTGCAATCTGGAGTTTTCTCTCCTGAACCACAATGCTTGTTTTGCCCTGAACCTCATCTAAACAGTGGAAAATGTCAAGGAGCAGACAGTCATTGGATATACCAGGTTGGAGACCCTCAAACCATCCAACAGCAATGATGACCTCAACAGGGACTTCAGTGCAGAATTTTTGACACTCTTTGCTGAGGTACATAATCCAGCTTCTTCCCAAAAAGATGAAAGTAACATTCTTCAGCCTGAAGTGGAATCAGACTGACTGAATCAATGAGTACCTGAGCACAACCATCACTCTTCATTATTTGGCGAATTGTAAGAGAGAATCGAAGTCAAAATCCAGGTGATAAGAGATGCAGGTACAATCCCGCATTTATCTGTCAATATTGACCCCTTTGTAAATGCATCCACACCAAACCATCCACCAGAACAGGTGGCCCAGGGTTCAAATAACCAAATTGTTTCAGAACGAGAAGTAAACTTGAATCGGGTGAGGTCCACCTCTTCTATGTTAGACGTTACTGACCTTCCTATCGCATCAGGGTCACTGCAATTCGAGATGCAGTAAGATGTCAATCGAACACCTTCCTCACCTCCAGAGACCACAATCCAGGATTCCTCAAAACCTTAGGAACATGGGGCAACATGGAATCATCGCTCTAAAGCAAAGCATGGCAGACAAAATTGTTAAGAAGAACCAGCATCAATTCAATGAGCAGAATAGGGAACAGTAGTCAACATAAAAAAGGGTTAAACCCATGACATCTGACCATGAAAGGGAAACTATTGATCAGGAAAAGTACAACAGCAAGGGGAGGAAGAAAAGGATCAAGTGCTGAACCTCAAACAAACAAAACACCAAAACTGCAGCTACTACTGAAGAACAGGCAAGTTAGAACAAAAAAATTCAAGTTGAGACCATCAGTCCTCCAAGCTTCAATAGAACACAATCAGGGAGAGGCATGAGACCTCCGGACCAGGGGTGTAGTGCCAAATTTTGAGATGCATGAGCGTTAAGAAAATGTGTTGGCCGTATCATATCTAAATCTCCTATTATGGCATTGCTTTCTTTTGTATTAATCATTTGGGTTCCCAAAGGTCAGTAATACTATGCTTTTTAAGTGACAAATATTAGTGCCAACCTCTTTCTCAACCCTCCCTCCAACAGCATCCCATGCCCCCAACCCCCCACCCTCCCAAAGAAACCCCACCCAGCCTCCACCACCTCCTCCCAATCTCCCCCTCCACCCCAGCCCCCTCCAACCTCCTCCCCACCCCTTCCCCAACCTCTCCAACACTCCCACACCCCTCCCCCATCAACACCAAACCCCTCCCCACCCCCAACTCTCCTCTCCACACTCCCAACACACCCCCTCTGCACTCCCCAAACTTGCCAAACCCCCAACCTCTCCAGCAGCAGCACCTCGATGGGTGAAGTTGATCTGAGAGATTGGCTTCAAAAAATCAGCACTCTCAGCCTGATTTGTCATGATTTGTTTTTAAAGCTGGCCTGTCAGGCCCTAAGCTCTGGCTGCACAGTGTGGATGATGAGAATTCCATTTAAAGCGCTGAGCCCTACCGCTCCCCCCCCCCACCCCCGCCACAGGCTCCGGTGTTTGGAGCTGTCTGCCCCTCCCTCTCCTGGGCCCTGGTTGGAGGTGCCAGAGTGGCACTCTGGTGTGATCCGATGGCACTACAACCCTGCTGCAGACTGTTTAAGCCAGTGAAGTCGGAGACTTGCTGGGTAGAAGGGATAGCATGCAATTATAAATGTAAATATATTTGGATAAAGTCTTGGGGGGAGGTGTAGTATTAGGGCGTTCAGGACTGAGAGGGTTAATGTGGGACTGGGGAAACAGTACCACACACATGATGATATAAAGGGAGTCACATGATGAGTAGTGGAGATAGCTCATAGCTTGGACTGAAGAAGCCAGAGCAGGTGGCCCAAGGCGCAAATAACCAAATGGTTATTTGGTCTTGTATATCTGTACATAGAGCTGTGTTCTACAATAACTAGTTACTGTTCAGACTCTATGCCTCCGAACTTCTTCCTCAGACAACCACAACTACATTCACCAGGTTCCAGCAGATTAAAAGACTAGAAACTGCCAGTGTGTCAGGAAGCCAGCTGGAACCTGTCGACTTATGCAGCTTTACCTTGGATCTCTAATGAGGAATAAGAGCAGGAGCAGCAGTGGAACAGCAACAGTAGCAGCTATCTCCTCAAACACAAGCTGTTCCACAGGACAGAGGAGATGAGCACAGAGCTCTTGTTTGCTGGAGCAGGTTTACCCAACACGTGGTACACAGGCAAGTAATCAGCTTTCTGGACATGATTGAGCTCCAGTGCCTTAGGAAGTTCAGACTTTCCTGATGTTGACATTTACAGCCTCCTGGAAGAATATCTCCCTCTATGTGGACCAGATAAGCACATGTTGTCTGTGGCTATCAAGGTCACCACAACCCTTAATTTCTTTGCCTCCAGCTCTTTCCAAGGATCTGCTTGTGACATTTTTAGAATCTCATAATCTGCTTTGCACAAAACCGTACACATCTTAGGTGCCCCAAGTTTGTCAGGGCCGCCTCTGACTTCCAATTTGCTACTGGGAGAGTCAGAGCCAGAGCGATCTTGGATTTGCTGCTCTGGTTAGATTCCCACAGGCACAGGGAGTCATCAATTGTAGACAAGCAAGGCATCCCCTGGAGTCCTCATCAACTGAAAGCATTTTCATTCCATCAATGTTCAGCTGCTTTGTTTGTATCCAGGAAGCTGTCATGATGCCTTCATTCTGTGTCAGCCAAATATTGCACCTTCAAACAGAATGAACAAATGGTTCCTTGAAGACAAGGATGTGGCTGATGATATCTGTATGGGTCCCATTGACTGATGCCCAAGGAAAGGTACAACCGAAGCTACATGAGAACTACAGTTGTCATTGAGCAAGCCATTGGGATGCTTGCTTATGATGCAGTTCTGGCGGCTGGACTGATCTGTGGCCACCCTTCTGTATGCATCAGTAGGGGCGTCTGGAATGATAATGGTCAGCTGCACATTGCACAACGTAGCACAGCAGAGAGCATTGGAGCTGTGGGAGGAGGTAGGGGATTGACTGTTCTGTATTTTCAGAGGAGAAGGAGAAGCAACAAGAGGAACAAGGGGAGGGCGAGGAGGAGGAGCAGAAGCTGCTGGTACCTGTGCTGCTCAATAAGCTGCCAGGATGCCCGGGCAGGACTAATTCAGAACTCACTGAGCACTCCAAGCCCTGAATGCAAAGCAGTCTCACAATTAGCAATTCATCCTTCCCAAAGACAAACTTGTCACATCATTTTTCACAAGGTAGAAGGCCACCTGGCAGGCAGTAAACAGCAATGGGGAGGATGGATTGTGGAGCTTTGATATAAAGTTTCTAGCTCCTAAACATTGAAGTGGGACAATGTAACACTCTTAAACAACCCTTGGCAACTAAAAACTTTTTCTCTTCCTTCGCTGATTTCTCCTCTCTAGTACAACTCCTGTGGCTTCAGCAGAGATAGAGGCAGGCTATCTGTTTCCTTGTTCGACTGCTCAAATGCTCTTGGCTGACCACCTCTGGATTTTAGAGGCTGCCAATCTGCCAAAGACTGCACCACCTGTACCTGTGCAGGGGTAGACGCAGCCATCAATATAGGAGGCAGCACGTGGGGCTCTGAATGGGGTTGGTGGGGTGGTATCGTGGTGCTTGGCTAGGCATGATGGGTGGAAGCACTTTGAGCAGAGTCCCTACTGCTAGTACCCTTTCTCGACCTTCCATCTCATGAACAACTTGCACTTCCCTGCTAGCCAAGAGCTGGATAGGATTTTGCTGTACTGCAGTGAGGTGCTGAGCAGCCGAGGTAAGGCTTCCTCCATCCTGCTTAAAGTGGCAGCCTAAGTGTGCAGGTCATTTGGTGACCTGGTTGCCCAATGTGTTCTATGCAGGTGGCCACTTTTTCCATGGAGATGAAGATGGGTTTCACTTCAGAGGCCAGATATATGATAGCACTCATGGTGTGGACATACTCCTCCAATCTCTCTCAAGTTTTACAGCAGGCATATGGAATGACTGACAGAACCTCACACATTTTCTGCTGCTTTTCCAGAATTGCCTCTTTGTTGATGAGGCCCAAGGCTCAGTATCTGCATTCAACTGAGTGGAGCTTGGAGGATGCTGAATCCTCCGATGGTGACTCACTACCACTGTCCCTGTCCCTACCAACTCCTCCTCCTCCCTTGTGTTGTGTGCCTCACCATGTGAGATTGCAACTACCTATCCTACTGGTCCCATTGACGTGTGTGTACATGAGCTGGGGAATGATGTGCATGAGTTGTGTGATGGTGCATCTTCAGAGTGATTGACCTCCTTTCAGGAATCTTTGTCCTCTTCTGATGCCAGCTCCTGTGTGATGCTTGTATGACCCATGGTAAATGAAAGACATAAATTAGAATTTACAAGTTAAGAGGCATCATTATGCAGATCATAATATTTCAGTAGCTTTGACACAAGTACAGGAATATGGCATTAAGATAGAAGATCAGCCACGATCTAGGTGAATGGCAGAGCAGGCTCGAGGAGTCAAGTGGCCTACTCCTGTTCCTATATTCCTATGTTCCTATGTCTACCTGAGAGAATGTTGTGTCCTATGACTGTGATATTGAATCTGTTATCATGGGAGACAAAATGACGTGGTATTTTGAGGCTCAGCTTATCTCCAGTGCTTCTTCCTCAGCAGCTGTCAAATTGGAGATGGCAGGTGTTAAAGAGTTGATTTTCCAGACAACTTTTCTTGATGGAAACATTGAACATTACTTACAAGACAGCAGCAGCAGCTACATGTGTGCATCTAACTCCATAACTTTAGAAGAACTCTCTCCTGAAGGTTCCCCGTGTTGCTAACTCATTGGTTTACACAGGTCATGTGACCTTACAACACAGAATTATTCTTAAAGCTATAGTCCTACGTTTATCATAACAATAATTGCTACAGCTGGAGGGCCACCTCCAGTTCTTGGCCTCCTCTAGTGTCCTGTGCTCTCTTTTTCTGCAAGGAGAGAAAGAAGAGAGCTATGATGTGTGAAGTGGAGTTTTTTAAGAGGATGGAAGGACAACATTTGTGGAGGGTCACTGTGTGGGATGGGTCTGACATTGCAGTAAATGAGGCAGAGTGTTAGTGATGTCTAGTCAGACAGAGATGTGAGTTGGTGCCCAGACAAAGAGGGTGGGTGCACCTACAAGATTTGACGGTTTGATGAGCGATGTGCAGGAGAAGGCTGGGGAAGGCAGAGTGTATGAGTATGTGCTTCAATGTACCATGGCATTCACCTTTCCTGTCCTGATCAGATTTAGGGGCAAGGCCACCGCATTCCTGTTGTTGATCTCCTCGACCATTTCTAGCCGTACCTGTTTGTTTTCTGAGGCTGTCTTCTTCCACCTGTCCATAGGGAACAGCCTGCACCAGCATGTCCAGGGGTACATCAGAGATGCATGGTACTGCCTTTCCACGTTCAGTCACCATCTGTGAATCTCTGTCTCTGTTATGACACTTCAACAATCATAGAATTCTGTTCCTTACAGGATCTCCTTAAATAGTGGAGCTGAATCAGACGAATGCAGGATATCATCATGCCTGCCCGCTCTAATTGGTGGAAAACTGGAAGGCAGACATTGAGTTAAGAAGCCACTGATAAATGCACCACTGAAATCTCCAGGTTCCCAATGTCCTGCCAACCTGTCCCACAACCAGCAGGTCTGAAAGTTAAAATTCAGCCCTCAAAACCAGCTAATGGCCAGAACTGCCACTACAATGTGGCCACATTGTCAAAGTCTCTGCCTCCCTTATTTTTGCTTTTAGATGGCAGCTGTTAGCAATGATTCTGCTTTCCCATTCCTCATGAGGTCATAGACCAGGATTTTATAGGGTGATGGTGGCCTCATCCTCAGGCTGGAAAGCAGGGACAACCCCTGCTCAGCCATTTCTGGGACTCCACACTATTTCTGTGACCAATAGGCAATATAACTCCTGTCTCTTTAAGGGATGAAAGCCCACCTCCAAGTGTCACTGGCCAATTAGTGGGATAACAGCTCTTCAATCCCAGCAGTGCCAACTGGAGTGGTATCTACTGCTGCGACTGCACCTGGCCTGGAGCAGCATCATTGACGCCATCCTGGAACCCAGGTGAGTGGGGTCAATGTTAATATGGGTGCAACCCTTGCCACTCAGGGGTTGTGGGCTGAGGTGGTGTCCTTGGGCCACAATGTGTCTAATCAGAAGGATCCCCCACCCCAAGCCTGCATGCAGGCCGCCAGGATATGCCTGGCAGCCTCCCGCTGAGGTGGAGGGTCCCCTGCCTGGTAGAATGAAGCTTTTAACTGGACATCACTTGGCCACATTAGGGCCTCAATTGGTCTGAGGGGAGGAAGGCATCCACTACCTTCCCGGCCACTGGCAAAATCCCAGCCGTGGCAGGAAGGTGGCAGGCAAACCATCCCCAACCTCCTACATGATTTTTTGTTCCCCGCCCTGCCTTCCAGGCTGCCCTCTGTGGCCCCATAAAATCACAGTTACAGAGATATAGGCCGTATTTCCCTCTCCTGCATTGGGAGGCCCGAATTGGAGGTGTGTGGGGCTACAATTTTAAACTTAGCAGGCCATTCATAATGGATGCCATTTTCCCTGGGGTGGAAAATGTGGCAGTCACGACCTGATGCTCATGTAAAGTGATGTCAGAGTCCAATTTAAATGCCTGCTGCAAACGCAATTTTCCCTGACATTGATATTTTCATCAAAGAGGGTGCGTTCTTGAAGGCTGTGGGAACCACGCCAGCTAAGTCAAGTCATGAACCTCAGGGGAAGTCTGCCGTGGAGTCTGGAATCTTTAGACAGGGTACGTTTAAAAGCTTTTGCCAACCTCAAATCTGGTAGTTATGTGCTGTTTGATAAGTTAAATATGTTTTTAATGCAGTGATTGATCAAAGGACTCTGTCCTTAAAAGGTAAGTTACCATTAAATTGACCAGCGTTATGAAAGTGTCCACGTGCATTAGTGTACTTTATCACATGGATAAAGTTCCCCAATGCATTCAATAGCATTGAGAATCTGATTTGAAAGGGTCATCTGGACACTGTGAATTAAGATTTGCATTGGTTCAAAGTCCATGGATCTGTTGAGACTTTGGAAAAAACGGAATAGATGCCAAACCTCTTTAATTGCAATCCATTGAACATTTAAGAAAAGGAGCAGATGGCAGGACATCTAGTCAGGCAACCTCGAAGACTGTATTGTATTGAGCTCCATAGGGTTTATTCAGTGGTGCAGTGTAATTCCATTATGAATGCTTGGCTGAGTTCTGTTACTCCACCCTTTTATCTGGAGCTTCATCTTCTTGGATCCTCATCACTTCCCCCTTTCGGCTGGAACTTCATTCTCTTGGACCCCCATCACTCTCCCACATTCATCAAGTTGTCTTCAGACAGACAGTGGGACCCCACTATTCAACGATGCCTGAAGGTTTTTCTTTTGAGAAGTATGTGATAATGACAATTTTGAAAGAAATGTGGGTGGTATCTGAGAGGAAGAAAGAATTGATAATTTCAAGTATTTCAGGGATGAGGAAAGGGAACTGGGTAGTGAAAGGTAAGTGGGTAGGGGATCAAGAGAGTAGGAGGTGGGCCTAATAGACAAATTGGACTTGGAGATGGAAGTTGGCAGAGAGTTTACAGACAAACGGAGTTCACTGTTAAAGTAGCAAAGAGACTGGGATCTGGGGAATTTGATGAGGAAGACAAATTGAATAGTGTCAGTCTTGGTAGTTATGAAACCCATGAGCTCCTTTTCCCTCATCTCAATCTCTTCGGTCTTTTGGATGTTAAGTCAGGCATTTTGCCGCTAGTTTTACTCATGTCTGTTCACTTGATTCTGATTTCTGGTTCTGGCTTGATTTAGGTATTGTATATCCCTCTTGTAATGAAAATAATACAAACATACGAACAAGGAGCAGGAGTAGGCCATTCAGCCCCTCGAGCCTGCTCCATCGTTTAATAAGGTCATGGCTGATCTGATAGTAACCTGAAATCTCCCTCCCACCTCCCTTATCACCCCCTTGCTTACCCAGAATCTATCTACCTCTGCCTTAAAAATATTCAAAGAATCTGCATCCACCACCTTTTCAGGAAGAGGGTTTCAAAGGCTCACGACCCTCTGAGTGAAAAAAAATTTGCCTCATCTCTGTTTTAAATGCGTGACCCCTAGTTCTAGATTCTTCCACAAGAGGAAACATCCTCTCCACATCCACCCTGTCAAGACCCCTCAGGATCTTATCCCAGTTATTAACAAAAGTAACATTGTTGTTTTTACACCAGATTACCAGCCACTTATCTGCCTCCTTCCTTTTCGCCAGTTATGGCATAAATCATTTACATTGGGCACAATTTTCCTCCCCACGGGTGGGTGCGCTCCCGACCCGAACGGGAGTAAAATAGTGCTCCAAGACGTCAGGCAAGTGACCCCACATCATCGCGCACTCTCGTGATCTTTTGGTTGGCGGGCGTGTACGAGAGGCAGCAGCGCGCCCGCCGACAATTAAGAGGCCTATTAAGGCCCTTAAATAATTAATTAAGCTGCATTTTTCACTGCCTGCTCAACCATTCAGTTGGGCGGGCGAATAGGCCATGCAACTTTTGCATTTTTAAGGAAACCTCATCCATGGGTGGGATGAGGTTCCTAGCGCTTACTTAAAAAATGCGAACATTTTTTTAACATCCTTTTTCACATGTCTCTCTTCATGTGAGTGAGTCACATGAAGGGACATGTTTATCGCATTTGTTAGAGGTTTATTTTTGTATTTAAAACCTGCCAGCTCCCTGAGGCAGCTCTGTGCCTTCAGAGAGCCGTCAGTGCGTGCTCCCCAACGCATGCACACACCTCAGCACTCGCGCTCCTCCCACCCCATCCTGGCAGCGCTGAGGCTCCCATTAATTGACCGGCCAGTGTGAAATCGTGGACGAAGCCCAATCGCGGATGGCGGTCAGTTTTGCGGCTGCTCCTGGTCCTGCCTGCTGCACCCGCCCAAAAAGGGAGAAAATTTCCCCATTGTGATTTTTATCTTTGAGTTTTGACACAACCCTCAGGTCTATGGTTTTAAGGCCCCAATATTGCTTCTTCCTATATTCTTTATCCATTCATATATTACTACCACTGAGTTCCTGTCTGAGTCCTTCACTATCCTCTGTAGCCTTTCTTCATAAGCCTTTCCTCTCTAGCTCCAGGCAAACAATTTGCCCATCCCGTATGTATTGTCTTTATATTTCCCATGACTGCCCACTTTCCAGAGTAAAAGAATCTTTCATGAGTCTCACAAAGTGTTTCTTTTCTGGCTTAATAACTGCATCAATTTCTGTAACCTTCTATTTTATCTATTGTTTAAATATGCTTTGTATTGGTTACTTATAGTTATGCCTTGAACAACTTCCATCTTTTTGTTATTTTTCTTGTTGCTTTTACCAATTATAGTTATTCCAGTAGATCTATTTTCTTGGTTTCCCTCAACCATTTCCTAACAATCCTGTCCTTGCTGTACTGATCTGCAGTACCGAAAACTAATGGTAGTTTCTTGTGGTTTGATGCTAATTCATCACATCAGTGTGTTGGCTCAATTGCAAAGTCTTGTACTATCCATTCATCATTGATAGTTCTCTCATTTTAGTCCACCCATGCAAACTTTTTTACCTTCCGCTCAAAAGCCAGAATTCTTTACTTAGAATCATTTAAGAAAGGACATCATTTCATTAGAAGTAGTTCAGAGAATGTTCACTCAACAGATTCCTGGGATGAAGGGATTATCCTATGAGGAAAGTTTAGACAAGTTGGGCTTCTAATCATTGGAGTTTAGAAGAGTGAGAGGTGATCTTATTGAAACAAAAAAGATCCTGAGGGGGTTTGACAGGGTGGATGCTGAAATGATGCTTCCCCTTGTGGGAGAGACTAGAACTAGTGGATAGAGTTTAAATATAAAAGGTCTCCCATTTAAGACAGAGATGAGGAGAAATGTTTTCTCTCCGAGAGTCAGCAATCTGTGGAGTTCTCTTCCCTAGAGAGCGGTGGAAGCGGGGTCAGATAGATTCTTGATTAACAAGGGAGTCAAATGGTACAGGAGCTAGACAGGTATGTGGAGGTGAGGCCACAATCAGATCAGTCATGGACTTATCAAATGGTGGAGCAGGTTTGAGGGGCTGAATGGCCTATTGCCCCTAATTTGTATCCTTGTATTTATTTGGTTGGCGATAACTTTCACATCCTTTCATCTTTCTGTTAGGCCAAATTCTCTCATCCCTAAACACCCTATAGAAGGCAGACTATACAAATTTCATCTTAAGCTTGAATCTTTTGATTGCTTCTCTTAAAGCTTGTTTCTCTCAAATGTCTCTTATGAAATATGTTTTTCTTTGGTGTTCACGGAAAGATTTTAAGTATAATTCTTTCTTGTATACTTGCTTTTATATTGTACTTTTTAAATTATACTTGTGTGTGCACTCACGTGTTATATTTTACTTTACTCAGGCTTTTCCCTTTTAACTGTACTTCTTTAGTGTGTGCTCCAGTTTTATCTTCAACATTTTATTTCATACTTTTTGAATTTCACATCATTCTTGTGTTATCTCTCTTCTTAATTGGTTTCGGACTAGTCTTGTGCTTTTAAATTTCCTCAGGCTGAAGATTACTTGCTTCTGCCTGTGATTCCACTTGTTTAGAGGGCTGAAAACTGGTGTTTTCCTAACGCACCATTTCTTTTTGTGGTGAGAGATCACTTCACTTCTCTTACTTACTGTTTCCAATTGAGTCCATCTCCCATTATATCTTCTTCAGCATTATCAGCTTCTCAGGAAAATGATTGTCCCAGCGATTAGGCTTGAAATGCTTCTTTGCTCTTTTGGAGTGCTCAGTTTCTAACAACCTTAATATTTCATCTTTTCCTTAGCCTACTGGACTAGCTCTGATAATAACTAATTCATTCAGGCAACAATAAAAAGCGTATTGAGTTCTGGGTCAGTTCTGCTGAAAGGTCATCGACCTGTTTCTTTCTCCACAGCTGTTGACCGACCTGTTGAGTGTTTCCAGCACTTTCTGTTTTTATTTCAGAATCGATTTATTTATTTTTGGCTAATAAATGCACATTTGCCACCTGAAAACCCACAGACTATGAAATCACAAATGACACGTTATTTAAAACTACTGGCTTGTTGGAGTTGAAATCTCTGCAAAATACCACAGAAATCAGCGAAACTGATTATATGGATGTTAGATTGCTGACAATACAATAAACCACAACCACAGTTATACGGCTGATTTTTATAAGTTAGATTGAGTTCTTTGGATGATCTTCTTAGCAATGATCGTTTGTTGATATGTTATACAATGAAAATATGCCAATCACGCTAATTTTCATTGTTATGCTTCTTTATTGTCACTATCTCTAATTTAATTCCCAGAGTTAAGAAGAGAAAATTGAAATTTACTCCAGATCCCTGAAGACAATTCAACAAATAAAATCTCCAGAATATCAGACAACTTCTAATCAATCTTGACTGCATGTAATTCATAGTTGATACCTTTTTGATTTAAACCATGATGAAGCTACTATGATCCACAGGGCATTTAATCCAAGTAGAATTAACTAGTTCGTCCTCAAGAGAACCTGTGTTTAGAATCCTGGGTACAGATACTGACTGTGAACAGAGCTTTGTGTTCAGACACTCATTGTGAATAGACATCCTCAATGGACAGAGATTTGTGTACAGACACTCTCTGTGAACAGAGTTTTTGTGTATAGATGCTCGCTGTGAACAGAACTTTGAATAGAGATAATACCTGTGAATGGATGAAAACAAAATACTGCAGGTGTTGGAAATCTGAAATAAAAACAGAAAATGCTGGAAAAACTCAGCAGGTCTGGCAGCACCTGTGGAGAGAGAAACAGAGTTAATGTTTCAAGTCCAAATAACAGGGCTCTGAAGAAGAGTCATATGGACTCAAAATGTTAACTCTTTTTCTCTCCACAGAGATGCTGCCAGGCCTGCTATGTTTTTCCAGCATTTTCTGTTTTTATTACCTGTGAATGGATCTTTATGTATCGACACCACCTGTGAACAGAAGTGGCGTACTGCAAACACTGGAGATCTGAAATGAAATGAAAACAGACTTGAAACCTTGAGCTGGATTTTGCAGTAACCTGCAGAAAGGAAGGCAGGTGGGTGGACCCATAAAATAGGTATCCGTGCAGTCGGTGATGTGCCTGTCATGAATGAAGGGCAGAGGTCACCCACCAATTGAGGCCCTTAATTGAGCAATTAATACCTATGTAAGGGAATCATATCACTGCCGTTCAGGTTTAATGGGTGATGGGAGAGGCCCACGCCAAGCACCCAACATACTGTTTTGTCCTTGTGGACTGTTGGCCAGAGGCAGGGACTCCTTTCTGGGTCCCTGGTGCCAATCAGAGGCACCCCGCTGCCCACCACCTCCCCCACCACAGCTTTCCACCCCATGTTCAACATGCACCCCAACTCCCTCACCCACTCACTGAGCCCCAGCCTGACTCTTGCAAGGTCTCGGACTTACCTGGAGGTCTGGATCCATCGCTGAATGCCTCCTCAATGCCTTTGGTGCAATACTGGCAGTGGCTACTGCAGCTGCTGGGTCTGCCAGTACTGGAGTCCTAGCTGGCTTCCAATTGGCTGACAGCTCTAAGAGACAGGATTTCCTCCAGAAGAGGGACAGAAGTCTCGCCTCATAATATTTAAAGGCTTGTTTTCCACGAAATTAAATTGGGTGAGCTGGCCAACCAGAGATGGGCCCTCCCCTGACATTTATGTTGGGTTGCGGGGAGCGTATAATCCAGTCCCTTAATAACTTTGAGTTCGGCAGGCTGGCGCGGTTGGTGGGCCCGGGAAAGGCTGGGAAATGGGCCGCTGCCTGCGATTGGCCCCCGACCATGACTTCACGCTGGCGGGCCGATTAAGGCACAGCCAGCGTGAAACGTGGCTCCTCACAGGTTGGGAAGGGCTGAGCAGAGGTGGGGGCCTGTTGGCCACCCGGTTCAATGGTGACCTGACGGCCGGTTTAAAAACAGCCCAGGCAGCCCTTGGAAGGCTGCCGGCAAAGAAGACATATTTGGTGTTGTCAACAAGAAATTATAGCTTCCAGTACAGCTGCAGACACCAGGCGGGTGGGCAGGTTGGGTGGGCACTTGGCCGCCCCCGATTTCCTGATGAGTGCCTTGTGCTCCCCTTGGAGGAGGTGACTGCCAGAAGGACACCCTTGTCCCCAGGGATGGAAGGAGGAGGCCACTGCACCTAACAAAAAGAGCTTGGGAGGAGGTGACAGCACAGGTCAGCAGCCATGATTTGGAGGCCCACCTGTGCCCAGTGCTGCAAGGGGTTTAATGACCTGCTGCACTCAGGAAGGGTGAGTACCGTGTCAGCATGGATCAGCGTGCTGAAGTGTTAAGGCCTGGCCATCCCCCAGTGGAGCTCAAGGGCGTTAGAGTCTGAGTGCCAACTGTCAATGATGCCGGAGTTGGCCAAGGGGACGAGCACTGGCTGTTTGGAATAAGTGCCTTGCGGCTCGAGGGCCACAGCTTGGATGTACCCCGCAAGGTGCGGTTGGCCAGGCTGCAATGGCGCTGCAGGTAGACAGTGGACTAATCAATGCCCCTCTGTCCTTCCATAACAATATTGAGAGGTTGTGGGGTGGCAGAGGTCCCAAAACCTCCTAAACCTCATAAGGCATGAGCAGGATGTCTTGGAGATAGAGGGCTGGAATGCACCTCAGTGAACCGGCCATGGAGAGGCTGGGGTGTCAGGCGAAGGTAAGAGTGCAGTGCACAGAGGTGAGAGTTCAGATGGTGAAAACATTCTTGTGTCAATTCATCATTGATGGAAGCCTCAAAACTGGATTCCCCATTGATCATTGAAAGATGATGGCACCATGATGCAGACCTCCATTGTCTCATCAGAATGCCTGGCATGCACAGTGACAGTGTGATGATTTAAACTACTGATATGTTGTTGTTTTCCCTTAGGTTCGCCAGCACGCACTCAATGGCAGAGCCACTCCTGAGGGCCACCAGGCTTCACATGCGCTTGCATCACAACCGCTCTCTGAACCAGGCACCAGCGCAGATACCAGCACCTCATGGAGTGTTAAATCAGCAGCTAGATGTTGGCACACAGTGGTGAGGGCACGTCACACTCGACTGAGGTGCAGGCAGAGGCAGAGTATGCCCAGGGTGCCGGCAGTCGGAGGGCTGCTCAAGACCAGGACGATGCTGAGTAGAAGGCAGATCTGGAGTTATCCATTAGGCAGCACATGCTGGATGTCCAGCGTGATGTCCAGGAGGATCTGGCGGAGATACATGAGGGTATACGTGCCATGGTCTTTGTTGTGAAGAAATCAATGCGGAGCATGGGTACTGCAATGAGCCTCATGGCTGAGCGCACTGCCTCCTCCATTGAGAGAGTGGCGACTCTCATGGAGAGGCAGCTCCAGGACCAGAATCAGGGGTTCCTGGAGTTGAACTTGGACCTGCAAGCCCTCACACAGGCACTGACCTTAGGTGGGCAGTGTCAGTGTGGGAGATGGATGAGACACTCAGTATTCCAGCTAGGTGCCTGTCTATCAATGGCAAGCAGGGAGGTTCAGAGCGAACTCACGTTGACGCACGAGCTGCTTGTCTTCTCTGCAGGCTCCTCTCAGGGCACTCTGGATGATGGCTGCAGCTCCTCCACCCCTTCACCAGTGACCATCTCATCTGATGAGGCTGCGGCGACTGGGGAGATACCAGCCATGGCACTGGCTACTCCCGCCCAGGTGGGGCCAGCACAGGCTCCACTGGCCAGAGGATGACTGCCAAGTACCTTAAAAAGTACTTGGATCTGCACCTTCAGTGCTGTAAGCTGCAGGGCTATGGGCCGGGTGCAGGAAGGTGGGATTACAAAGAGCACCTGGACAAGATGGGCCAAATGGCTTCCTTCTGTGCTGTAACTTTTCTATGGTTCTATGGTTCTAAGGTCATCAAGGCCAACAAGACACCAGAGTAAGCAGGCTGTTCCCAATGCTGCTGCCAGTGAGGGAGGAGCACCAAGACATAGCGTAAGTTTAAGCACCATGAGCACAAATGGGACTACTCACAGGTGATCTTCTGTTGTGCAATGTTTTGTTTATGTGTACTGGTCTGGGATTGAAGACCAGAGAAGGTTCTGTTAATTTGTTTTGACTGTCAAAATTAGATAATTTTCTTTTGTCCTAATGGCCCGAGTATGCTTCACCTTTTCTATTTAATGTGGTGCAGGGTGCGCCAGTATGTAATGGTTGACGTGAGTGGCTCTAAACGTTATTGCACAGGCACTGAGTGGAATTTGGGTTCAAATGAAAGGATTATTTCAGATATCCAGGATGGAGGTGGCAGCTCTGGCATTAGGCTGTAGCTCTTTTTTGGCAGTGTAGCTGAAGGAGCATTGGATCAAAGCATCCCTGGTGTCCCTCACTCCTTGGAAATTACAGAGATCTGCCTCCACATTTCAGCATTCTCTTGACCATGCTCCTCATCGGGCTCACTACTAGATTCCCCATCTGTGGCCTGTGGAGCTGTGTCAAGGCCCTCTTCGTCCAGTGGGTCCCCCCTTGCCAGGGCCAGATTGTGGAGAGCAAATCATGCAACTACTATCAGTGACACCAGCTATGGTTGGGGGGGTATTGTAGCGCTCCTCCTGAACAGTCCGGGCATCGGAAGTGAATCATCAAAAGACGTATGATTCTCTCTATCACCGCCCTGTGGAAGCGTGGCTCCTACTATACCACCGCTCTGCCTCTGTTCTTGGGTGGCGGAGAGGCATCATATGCCACTTTTTCAAGGGTGGCCCTTGTCACCCAGCAGCCAACCATCCAGCTGGGCTGGAGCACTGAAGAGCCTCGGCACCTGGGAGTGTCTCAGGAAGTATGCATTATGGGAGCTGCCAGCGTACCTTACACAAACTTGCCGAATCTGTGCTCTGTGGTCACACACTATCTGCACGTTCACAGAGTGGAATCCCTTCCTGTTAACGAAGGCACTCGGCAGACGCACGTGTGTGCAGTCGATGGCACCCTGGACATAGGGGAACTCAGGAATCGCTGCAAAGCCTCTGGCTCGCTCAGCCTGGCTGGCCTCATCCGTACGGAAATGAATAAATGTCATTATCCGCCTGAGCAGAGCTTCTGTCACCAGCTTGACGCAACTGTGGACATCTGATTGAGACACCCCACAAAGATCCCCCACTGAACCCTGGAAAGAGCCAGAGGCATAGAAGTTGAGGGCCACTGTGACCTTCAGAGCCATGGGCATGGGGTTTCCGCCCACACAGTTGGAGATGATCTCAGGTCCAATCATCTGACACTGTCTCCTTGGAGAGGCGGAGCCTCCTTTGGCATTGAACCTTGGACATATTGAGGCAGCTGCATCACCGTCTGTAAACACTGGCAGCAGGATAGGGGCGTCTTCTGTGGCCCTTACCACCTTGGACTTCCTGCTGGCCCTGCGCCCCTTGTGCCTATGCCTCTCTTCCCACAGGTCCCTCCCCTGGAAGTTGCATTGGGACACCTGGCCTCCTCTCCCTTCTGCCCCTCTCTTGCTCCTCAGAGGAGGTGCTTCCAGCGAAGACAATCCCCATTACCAAGGTTAAAGAAGGCTGAATTTTACCTGGAAGGGCCCACATGGTCTGAATCCTTCACGGTCCTTGGAGACACTAAGGAGACCTGAAGACAAGGTGAAAATGCTAAGAATGAAGCCCCGAACAGAGATATCCTTTTTTAAAATTCATTCATGGGATGTGGTCTTCACTGGCTGGGTCAGCATTTATTGCCCATCCTTAGTTGCCCTTGAGAAGGTGGTGGCGAGCTGCCTTCTTGAACTGCTGCAGTCCAAGTGGTGCAGGTACACACACAGTGCTGTTTGGATGGGAGTTCCAGGATTTTGACCCAGTGATACTGAAGGAACGGTGATATGTTCCCATGTCAGGATGCTGAGTGGCTTAGAGGGGCACTTCCAGGTGGTGGTGTTCCCATCTATCTGCTGCCCTTGTCCTTCTAGGTGGTAGTGGTCGTGGGTTTGGAAGGTGCTGTCGAAGGAGCCTTGGTGAATTCCTACAGTGCATCTTGTAGATAGTACACACTGCTAATACTGTGCATCAATGGTGGAGGGAGTTTATGTTTGTGGATGTGGTGCCAATCAAGCGGGCCGCTTTGTCCTGGACGGTGTCAAGCTTCTTCAGTATTGTGGGAGCTGCACTCGATCAAACAAATGGGGAGTATTTTATCACACTTCTCACTTGTGCCTTGTAGATGGTGGACAGGCTTTGGGGAGTCAGAAGGTCAGTTACCCGTCGCATGATTCCTCTGACCTGCTCTTGTTGCTACAGTATTTATATTGCTAGTCTAGTTCAGTTTCTAGTCAATGGTAACCCCCAGGATGTTGATATTGGGGGATTCAGTGGTGGTAATGCTATTGTACGTCAGGGGTGATGGTTGGATTTTCTCTTGTTGGGGATGGTCATTGCCTGGCACTTGTGTGGCGTGAATGTTACTTGCCACTTGTCAGCCCAAGCCTGGATATTGTCCAGGTCTTGCTGCATTTGGACATGGACTGCTTCAGTATCTGAGGAGTCGTGAATGGTGCTGAACATTATGCAATCATCAGCAAACATCCCCACTTCTGACCTTATGATGGAAGGACGGTCTTTGACGAAGCAGCTGAAGATGGTAGGCCTAAGACACTACCCTGAGGAACCCCTGCAGTGATGCCCAGGAGCTGAGATGACTGACCTCTAACAACCACAACCATCTTCCTTTGTACTAGGTTTGGCTCTAACCCCTGATTCCCACTGAGTCCAGTTGTGCTAGGGCTCCTTGATGCCACACAGTCAAATGAAGCCTTGATCTCAAGGGCTGTCACTCTCACCTCACTTCTGGAGTTCAGCCCTTTTGTCCACATTTGAATGAAGGCTCTGATGAGGTCAGGAGCTGAATGGCCCTGGCGGAACCCAAACTGGGTGTCAGTGAGCAGGTCATTGCTAAGCAAGTGCCACTTGATAGCACTGTTGATGACCCCTTCCATTACTTTACTGGTGATTGAGAGTAGACTGATGGGGTGGTAATTGGCTGGGTTGGATTTGTCCAGCTTTTCGTGAACAGAACGTACCTGGGCAATTTTCCACATAGCCGGGTAGAGATGAAACTGCCAAGTGACAATAAGTCACCAGCAGCAAACTATCTACCAAACTCCTCGCTTCTCACACTGGCAATGCTGCTGACCCTTGTAATCCCGCCTCTGGATAAAGTTTTGCAAATTGTCGGTTGGCCGCCTGCCCATTTTGCCCGTGTGATGAGCGTGATATCACATGAGCAATGTAAACTCGGTATCAATGGCCTTTTTAATGGTCTGAACTGGCCTCTTTATTAATGGCGGGCGGGGCTCCGACTCCCACTCGTGCCCGCTGACTGAAATATCATGCAAGTGCACAATGACTTTGGGATGTTCACCCGCCATCATCAGGCGCTGTTTTATGCTCAAGTGGGTTGGGCACACGCCCACCTGCTCAGTGAAAAATTCTGCCCTTTATCTCTTCACAAATGCTGAGTATTTCCAACATTGTCTTTATTGCCCGTGAGCAAAGCTTTGTGTACAGACATTCCCTATCAATTGAGTTCTATACACAGAGAACCCATGTGAATAGATCTCCATGTGAGATCCTAGACCATCGAAAGGGTACAAAACAAACATACCTGCAATGAATAATGTAATTTATCCAAATAATTAAGAAGGAATAAATCACTTATTGGGAGGTGGTTGCTTTCATTATAAGGGAGTCAGAAATGAGGGAGGGATCTTGGTAGATAATAACTAAGCTACTTTGGTCCCAATTTAAAAAAAATTGTGGCAAACCTGGCTGAAACAACTGTAAACCCATCCAGAATTGGTTAACAGGAGTAAAATTTAGGATTATAAACACCAACAATCAAGGATTCAGAAAACATAAAAGCAAAATACTGTGGATGCTGGAAATCTGAAACAAAAACAAAATGCTGCAAAAACTCAGAAGGTCTGACAGCATCTGTGGAGATAGAAAAACAAAGTTAATGTTTCAAGTTTGTATGACCCTTCTTCAGAGCAGAAGAGAAGTGGAAACGTGATGAAATTTATACTGTTTAAGGGGGGTGGGGCAGGTGGAGCTGGATAGAATGCCAGTGATAGGTGGGGGCAAAGGAGAGATTGACAAAGATGGCATGAACTAAAAGACAAAGGGATTGTTAATGGTAGTGGTTAGTGCTAAAAAAGGTGGTAGTAATAGCAATAAGGTAAGAAAACAGAATGTGATTATAGCAGAACAAGGGTAGCATTGAGTGAAAGAACAACATGGAACAAGTGACAGGTGGCCCTTTAGGGGATGGGATGGGGGAGGGAGCGGTGGTGGGGAAAATAAAGGATAGAAAATGGGATTAAAAAGGGGATAAAACTACGGATGAATGAATAAAAATATGTGGATAAAAAATAAAAATAAATGTGGAAGAAAGGGGATAAAAAAGGGAGTGGGGATGGGGGAGAGAGTTTATCTTCTGAAGGTGTTGAACTCAGTATTCAGTCCAGAAGGCAGTAAAGTGCCTAATCAGAAGCTGTTCCTCCAGTTTGCGTTGGGCTTCACTGGAACATTGCAGCAGGCCAAGGATGGACATGTGGGGCATGAGAACAGGATGGTGTGCTGAAATGGCAAGCAATAGGAAGGTCTGGGCCATGATTGTTGGTATCAATAAGTTGTTAAGCTTGCGTTTCTCAGCATCTGAAAGTAAAAGAAAAAGTTTCTTGTTAAGGCATCAGATGAGACAAAGAATAAAATGATACTGGGGACAAGGACAGCTTTGAGATAGGATAAGTCGGTGCTGCTGGAGGGAAAGGTCGAGTGTGTTCATATGGCGGTGCATGGCACTGAGTGTGGATCTCAGGATGCGATGAGAACAGCAGTCCAAGAAACGTTGTATGTCCCGGAGATACCTGTAATCCTGGGTGGATTTGAAACATGAGGGATGGAACTTCAGTTGGAATCCACGTGGGGTAGGTTGGAGGTGGAGACAGTCACTGAGAAAAGTCAGGTATCCTTGACTTTTTTGAGGAGTGTTATTGATATAAGCATCATAAGCTTATCATGTGGTGTTACGGACAGGAGGGGTTTAATTTAAACAGCCCTGATTTCTCCTCTCACCACCAGTCCATACACAGAAAGGTGTTTTGCTTTGCTTCCCCGTTACAGTTCCAGTTGAAAGAGTGTCGATGGGGCCAAGCATTCAAACCTGGATAGAGCCCCTTTTCTGTACTGCTGCTTGTAGATGGTAAAATAGCATCCTGAGGTTTCTTATTGCCACAAGGTAATATTACTGGCTCGGCCAGATGGCAGTTCATGTCACATGACTCCCACCTCTCCACTCTGGCTTTGACAAAGCGTTTGTGTCCCTTTGGCTGTGTCCCTGATATTGTTAATGTTCCAACCATTAATTCTTAACGGGAGGTTGTGGGGTCATTTGTCCCTGCAGATGAATCAGCTCTGGTTGGCCAGGCCTGGCTTATGAAATGTAGATGGCGTTTGTATAGTTCCCTTGGATTGTTTTCCATGCACCCCAGAGGGTCATCTTCAGAGATAACGAGGTGTCAGTTTCTGTGAAACTAACATATTAGCTGGTATTATTCGAGGGTCATATGCAGGCATAGCTTCAGCCATTTAAAAGGGGTTTTTATCCAGTATTTGAAATTTTAGAAATTAACCATGAAGATATCTATGTACATTTGATAAAAATATAGAATGTGATGTCTTAGCTCTCTGACAGTGGTGTACATTGATTTTAAAAAAATTGACATAGCTATGTACAAAGTGCTATTACCTAAGTTTAAAGTGATAGGCATTCAAGATAAACCCAGAATGGATAAGAAATTGACGGACAAACAGAAAACCCCAGGCATTTGTTATAGGAACTTTCACGTCAGGGAGTGATAAATGAAACATCCAGAGATTAGTGTTTGAATGTCTGTTCTTTCTATTTTAGATTAATGACTTGGATTCAGAAACTGTAGAAGATACCAAACTCAAAGAGCCACTTGAAATTGAAGAGTTAGTTCCCAGAATTATAAACTGAACTAAATAAAATATGCAAGCATGTATATCACATCAGGCTTCAGAGCAGGAAGAATTTCAATGAAGGATCAGGTTGGAAACTGGCTATCAATAAGCTGATGCCGAAGTGCATGTCTTTACTCATAATTTGTCTTCCAAACTACCAGTCTCCAAAACTTCCAGGATTTACTCTTCAACAGTTCTCCTGAACAGCACTATTTCCTTATAACAGGCATCGTCATTCATAGAGGCTGCCAAGCTGTCAATATTCTCTATTTTTGTCTTCAGAGTCCTCTTCACCTTTGGAATTGTTAACTGGTGATGCACACTTTCTCATTTGCTTCTTTCCATCTTCATATCTTACTGAAGACAGCTGTGTACAATAGGAGGGGAATATGACTACCGGAGATGGAGAAGTTTCAATTAGAGACCTTGCTATCACTTCCACACCTATCTAGTATTTTCTCCAATGTCCCTTTGGTTGCCCTGACAGCAGCCTTTGCTGCCTTTAGTTGAGAACAACACCAATCCCTAATCTCCTGAGAACAATTCTCTTAAAGTCTGTTTTAAAATTTGACGATAATCTTGTTTTAAATATTTTTTAATAATGCCCAGCCTGTAAGTACTTTTTAGATCAATGTTAGTTCAGGCCAACATTTCTAGGAATTTGTTGTTTACTAATGTTTTTGTTTCAAGAAATAATATCCATCTTGGCTACTCTCCTTGGAATCACACCATGCCCTTAGGTCCAATAAAGTATTTGGTACTAATGTATGACATATTGGCTTGAGAACTTGTATATGCTAAAACTGCCAAAAATACTTTGATGAACATCTACTGAGGCCTAGATCTAAAATTGTGCTGACAAACCTGGCATTCATCATCAGCATATACACCACACATCATTCAAAAAGTACACGATAGCTCCAATTCAAGAATTTCTGCTAGGGAAATCTGAAGTCATCCAGCATTTATGAATGTAATTCTGGAATTTACCAAATTTCTATCAGTTCATATCATCTATTCAATGGTAAATTGATTGATTTTTTTTTTATTGGTGTGCTGCATCTACAAGTTACTAAAGATTTAAAGATTTCATGGCAGCCACCATGTTTGTTGACAATCACTGTTCAGTTGATTCAAGTCCAGCCATTCCATTGTCATAACAACAGAAACATCTACTTCCACTATATAGCATCTTTAATGTGGTGCATCAAAGGTGCTTCACAAAAGCATTATGATACAAAATTAGACATTGAGCCACTTGAAGCATTAGAACAGCTGAACAAAAGCTCACTCAGAGTTACAAGGAGCAACTTAAAGAAGGAGAGAGAAAAAGGACGGAAACATCCCAGATTTGCAGTGTGTGATAGTGGGCAGGCAAAACGACCTTTTACCTGTCGGCCGCAATGGCAGCTTCTCACGCAGTATCATCCCAAACCAGCGCATTAATTATGCATTCCCAGTAAACATGCTATTTGCATGGCGGCCAGGCTCTCATTCGTCTGCTGCGGCATCACCTCACCACTTCATCACACTGGACGCCATATTTAAATTGCAGCCATGCGCACATCTCTCAGTGCTTCCAGCCCAGGACTGCTCCAGGACTGCTGTTTGGAAGACATGGCCACGAAAGGAAGGAAAACTGCGTCCCCCAGGTTCAATAATACTTCCTCGAGCATCTCTCGGGCAGCAATATCACCAATTCAGCCTGGGAGGTGGTGGCAGTAGTGGTCAGTGCCAATGCCCTGCAAAAGAGGACAGCCGCCCAGTGCCGCAAGAGCATGAATGATCTCTTTTGTTCTGCCCGGGTAAGTCATTCGTCTCATCACTCTCAACTCACACACTCACAAATGCATCACACATCCACAGGGCCCTTATTCACTGCCAGTTCAAGGGACATCACCATTTACTCATACTTGTCATCTGACCTGGTAGGCATCCTGCTTATACTCTCTGCAGCTCTATCCATGCTGGACAAGCTGGCACATAACAAGATGGATAGGTTGCAGATTGGTGGAGGAATACCTGAAATCAAGGTCCTCATGGACTTTGAAGACAGAGCCATCCAGCTGGCCAGCAAGGATCTGAACCATTCCTGTGCTGACGGTGAGGTAAGTGGTGCTATATCAAGTGAGGATCCAGCAGTGCAAAATACATCAGACAACCACGCTGTGAGTGATGTGTCCTGTTTCACAGGCCACTGTCATACACTAATTATCCCCCACTTGTTTTTGCAGGCACATCTGCCAAACAGCTGACAGAGTGCACGACCCCAGGCCTCCAATCAAGCCCTGAGGGTAGCTCAGAAGAGGAATCTGCTGAAATCTGCCTGAAGTCCGGTCACAACACCCACCCTCACCCTGCACCAGTGCAAAGACACACACCTCGGTGGGACCTAGCTTTAAAGTAGCCTTGGATCATAACCTGGTGAACAGATCACACTTTCTGATCCACAGCAGGCAGCTGCAGGGACTTCCCAAGTGTCTGGTACCCAGAGGACTGTTGGAGGCCAGGAATTTGCTGAGTTTGAGTCAGATAATGAGCCTCTGAACTCGGTCATGCCACAGTTGCTGGAGTTGCAAAGGCAAGCTCGGGAATATCAGGAAGAGATGTCCGCTGCACTCCTCAGATTGCAAGGCATGGTGGAGGAGTCCATCTGTCTTCAGGCTGAAGTGATAGCTGGCACAGGGGTCAACACTGGTAAGATGGTGGTTGCCATGGAGAGTTTGGTCCAGGATGTCACTCCTGCACTGATGTGCGGGCTGAAATCAATCGCCGGCGCCATAGTTGGCCTCCAACAGTGTGTACATGAGAGGGATGCCGGGTAGCCCAATCTCATTCCAGCTATCCCTGCTCCTCAAGGAGTCAGCCAGGGTCCTCAGACACCCATAGGGAGGAGGATCAACAGGTGATCCATCCATCCAGGTGACTCCAAGGATGACCAGCCCATCTGAATCCCCTCTTCCTGTGATCTCAGCAGCTCCAACTCCACAGGCCGAGGAGGCTGCCACTGCCACACAGCAGGCCCTCCAGGCCTTAGCCCTCCAGAGGCCGCCCATCAAGGTCATCACAACAACAGGGCGTAGCGGTCAGCAGGCTGCCTCCACCTCCATTGTGGATGTCTGAGGAGCACCAAGACATAGTAGCTGGGTCAGGAAGGTTAAGAAGATGTAGTTTCACAGTCTGGGCATGGGTGTTAATCACTTGAA
Organism: Carcharodon carcharias; assembly: GCF_017639515.1. NCBI lineage: Eukaryota > Metazoa > Chordata > Chondrichthyes > Lamniformes > Lamnidae > Carcharodon > Carcharodon carcharias. Next base: position 64,361,444 of record NC_054469.1, read on the forward strand.
CATAATGTTCACCAATGTAAATAAACTCCCAAGAATGTCTCCCTATGGCTCCTTGTTCTGATGAGCAGTGTTTGTGTCACTCAGATGTGAAACCTTTCTGCATAAGATAAAGGCAGGTGTCTCAGTCCAGGGCCTCTTCCCTGTGCTTTGTGCAGCCTTCAGACCAAAGTGATGGTCTGGCCTCACACTCCCTGGACACATTAGTGACATCTGCACCTCAAAGGTGCTTGTCATTGCTGCCAGAATGTTGTAGGCAGGTGTCACAGAGTTCCATCATTCTCTCTGTGTTGCTCTCAGCACCTTTAAGGTGGGGCTGGCCCCCATCTCTTTAGCATCTGTGACCAGTGACGCTGTGCTCCTGAAGGGCTCAGGTGCTGAAGCTGGACAAAGGATTAGATGGTTTTAAAGTTTCAAGGCTGCATCTCCATGATTAGACCCTGACCACAGAGCACAAGCGAACTGCCCTCGGCCAGACAGGAATCAGACATTCTCAGAGGGTAGGTGAAGATCTGTGGAGTGTCCTCACTGCATGTCATCATCATCCTCCTGCAATTGACTGAATATTAAGGCCTCCATTGTGCCTCAATGACAGGAGCATTCACACAGAGGGTGTCTGCGCTGCCATAAACCAGGCTGGAGTCAAACGTTCATAGGTGCAATGTGAGGACCCATGGTGTCTCCTCACTGCATATTGTCATCATCCTCCACAAATCTAGCAGCTATGAGAACCCCCTAAGTGTGTCTGCCTCCTCTGGCCAGTGTGAGGGCCATATCGCCATTATCATCGCAATTGAGGACTTCCTCACCCTCACCACACTTGACGTCCTCCTCATTGGAGTAGGTCTCTTGCTCCTCCATCTCCTCCTCAGCTAGCTCCTCTCCCCGTTGCAAGGTTGTAAAGGGTGCAGCAGGTGATGATGATGCGTGACACCTCCTGTGGATTATATTGCAGGGCTCCACCAGATCGGTCCTTACACCGGAACCTCAAGTTGCGAGCTGCAGCATGAGCCTCATTATAGCATCTTTCTGCTGCAGTCTGAGGCTCCCGCACGGGCCTCTGAGGGTAGCCCTTGTCCCCGAGGAGCCAACCCTGCAGCCTCTATGGACCCACAGATCAAGAATCTGTGACTGATTGAGAAAAGGGAGCTGTGGAAACTCCTTGGAAACTGTATGCAGACCTACAGGATGCATTTGTGGTGGTCGCACACCAGCTGCACATTCAGCGAATGGAATCCCTTGCAGCTGACATAGTTGACCCCTTGTTACAACAGAGATCTGAGCACCACATGAGTGCAGTTGATCACATCCTGCACCTGTGGGAAACCTGAGATCTGGGCAAATCCAATTTCTCTTGCATCCTGGCTGTCCTGGTCCTGGGTGAAATGCACAAAGTTGTGCAGCCTTGCGAATATGACATCTGTGACCTCATGGATGCATTTGTGGGTGGAGGCTTTTGATATCCCACAGAGATCACCTGTGGAGCCCTGAAGGCAGTCACTGGCATAAAAATTGAGCGTGGTCACTTTTACAGCCACTGGGGAGGCAATAGTGTAGTGGTATTGTCACTGGACTAGTAATCCAGAGCCCCAAGGTAATGATGTGGGGACCCAGGTTTGAATCCTGCCACGGCAGATGGTTGAATTTGAAGTTGAATTCAATAGAAATCTGGAATCAAAAGTTTAAAGATGGCCATAAGACTATTGTACATTGTTGTAAAAACCCATCTGGTTCACTAATGCCCTTTAGGGAAGGAAATCTGTCATCATTACCTGGTCTGGCCTACATGTGACTCCAGAAACAATCAATATGGTTGACTCTTAAAATGGCCTAGCAAGCCACTCAGTTGTACCTATACCGCTAAAAAATCTCCAAAAAAGGAATGAATCCAGACGGACCACCTGGCATCAACTCAGGCACTGGAAACCACAATGGCAAACTCAGCCCTGTGGACCCTGTAAAGTCCTCTTACTAACATCTGGGGGCTAGTGCTGAAATTGGGAGAGTTGTCTCACAGACTAGTTAAGCAACAGCCCGACGTAGTCAACTTTATGGAAAAATATAGTTATAGGGCAACATTTTCCCCCCATAGGGGGGGATGTACGGGAATGGGCGTGGGTGGGTGGGTTCCCAATCCGCGCCCTCAGTCAGGGGCATGCCACCATTTTATGCGGGTGGGCCAATTAAGGTCCGCCCAGCATGACGTGTGCCAGGAAGCGCTATACACTCCCTGTGTGGGTGGGGGGAGTGGGATTCCAAACCGGGAGTGCACTCTTTTGCACATGTGTGCGAGAAAGTGCACAGATCTCCCTGAGGCAAAGTACTGCTTCAGGGAGATTGGCTCAGACTTGAAACTTTAAACAAAGATGAGTTGGGACATGTCCAAAACTTTTATTTTAACACAGTCTGAAATTTTAAAATCCCTCATTAAACCTCATCCCGCCCGTGGATGAGGTTTCATGTTTTTTCAGAAGCCCGTCAGGGCTCCCGGCCTGCCCACTAACCTTAAGGTTGGACGGGCAGGTGCACTAATGACTTCAATTACTTTTTTGATGGCCTTAATAGGCTGCTGACAGGTCAGCGGGCGCACATCTGACTCGGCTGCGCCCCTGCCAACCTGAAAATGTTAGCGATGCAGGGTGACTTTGGGAGTTCCACCTGATCTCACCCCACATCATTTTACGCGTCAATGAGCAGGCCATGCCCCCAATCACCAACCAGAAAATAGTGTCCCAGATTCCGCCATCACCATCCATGGGTATGTCCTGTCCCACCAGCAGGACAGACCCAGCACAGCTGGCGGCACAGTGGTATGTAGTTGGGAGTGAGTTGCCCTGGGAGGTCTCAGCATCGAATCTGGACCCCACGAAGCCTCATGGCATCAGGTCAAACATGGGCAAGGAAACCTCCTTCCTCAGCTGATGAATCAGTGCTCCTCCGTGTTGAACATGACTTGGAGGAAGCACTGAGGGTGGTAAGGGTGCAGAATGTATTCTGCGTGGGGGACTTCAATGTCCATTACCAAGAGTGGCTCAGTAGCACTGCTGCTGACTGAGCTGGCCGAGTCCTAAAGGACACAGCTGCTAGACTGGGTCTGTGGCAGATCATGACGGAACCAATAAGAGGGAAAAACATACTTGACCTCATCCTCACCAACTTGCCTGCCATGACATTATTGGTAGGAGTGAATGCCACACAGTTATTGTGGAGACGAAGTTCTGCCTTCACATTGAGGATACCCACCATTGCGTTGTGTGACATTACCACCGTGTTAAATGCAATAGATTTCAAATAGATTTAGCAACTCAAGACTGGGCATCTATGAGGCGCTGTGGGCCATCAACAGCAGCAGAATTGTATTCAAACATAATCTGTAACCTCATGGCCTGACATATCCCCCAGTCTATCATTACCATAAAGCCAGGGGATCAACCCTGGTTCAATGAAGAGTACAGGAGGGCATGTCAGGAACAGCACCAGGCATACCTAAAAATGAGGTGTCAACCTGGTGAAGCTATAACACAGGACTACTTGCTTGCCAAATAGCATAAGCAGTTAGTGATAGACAGAGTTAAGTGACACCTCAACCAACGGATCAGATCTAAGCACTGCAGTCCTGCCACATCCAGTCGTGAATGGTGGTGGACAATTAAACAACTCACTGAATGAGGAGGCTCCACAAATATCCCCATCCACAATGATGGGGGAGTCCAGAACATCAGTGCAAAAGGTATGGCTGAAGTAGTGGCAACAATCTTCAGCCAGAAGTGCCGACTGGATGATCCATCTCAGCCTCCTCCAGAGGTCCCCAACATCACAGGTTCCAGTCTTCAGCCAATTCGATTCACTCCACGTGATATCTAGAAGCTGCTGAAGGCACTGGATACTGCACAGGCTATGGGCCCTGACAATATTCCAGCAATAGTCCTGAAGACTTGTGCTCCAGAACTTCCCGTGCCCCTAGCCAAGCTGTTCCAATACAGCTACAACACAGGCATCCACCCTGCTATGTGGAAAATTGCCCAGGTATGTCGTGTACACAAAAAGCAGGACAAATCCAACAAGGCCAATTACTGCCCCATCAGTCTACTCTCGATCATCAATAAATTAATGGAAGGGTTCATCAACAGTGCTATCAAGTGGCACTTGGTTAGCAATAACCTGCTCACTGATGCCCAGTTTGGGTTTCGCCAGGGCCACCCAGCTCCTGATGTCATTACAGCCTTGGTTAAAACATGGGCAAAAGAGCTGAACTCCCGAGGTGAGGTGAAAGTGACTGCCCTTGACATCAAGGTCTATTTAACTGAGTGTGGCATCAAGGAGCCCTAGCAAAACTGGAGTCAATGGGAATCAGGGAGAAAACTCTCCACTGGTTGGAGTCATCAATAACACAAAGGAAGATGTTTGTGGTTGTTGGAGATCAGTCATCTCAGCTCCAGGAGGTCCCTGCAGGAGTTCCTCAGGGTAGTGTCCTCAGCCCAACCATCTTCAGCTGCTTCATCAATAACCTTCCTTCCATCATAAGATCAGAAGTGAGGATGTTCACTGATGATTGCACAATATTCAGCACCATTCATGACTCCTCAGATGTTGAAGCAGTCCATGTCCAAATGCAGCAAGACCTGGACAATATCCAGGCTTCGGCTGACAAGTGGCAAGTAAGTGATGAGGTCAGGAGCTGAATGGCCCTGGCGGAACCCAAACTGAGCATCAGTGAGCAGGTTATTGCTAATCAAGTGCGGCTTGATGGCACTGTCAATGACCCCTTCCATTGCTTTACTGATAATCGAGAGTAGACTGATGGGGCAGTAATTGGCTGGGTTGGATTTGTCTTGCTTTTTGTATACAGGACATGCCTGGGCAATTTGCCACACAGCCGGGTAGATGCCAGTGTTGTAGCTGTACTGGAATGGCTTGGCTGGAGGCGTGGCAAGTTCTGGAGCACAAGTCTTCAGGACTATGGTCAGAACATTGTCAGGTAATGACCACCTCCAACAAAAGAGAATCTAACCATCGTCCCTTGTTGTTCAATGGCATTACCATCACTGATTCCCCCGCTTTCAACAACCTGGGTGTTACCATTGACCAGCAACTGAACTGGACTAGCCATATAAATACTGTGGCTACAAGAGCAGGTCAGAGTCTAGGAATCATGCAATGAGTAACTCACCTCCTGACTCCTCAAAGCCTGAGTGCAGCTCCCACAACACCCATGAAGCTTGATACTGTCCAACACAAGATTGGTGTCCCATCTACAAGCGTTCACTCCCTCCATCACCAACGCACAGTAGCAGCAGTGTGTACCATCTACAAGATGCACTGCAGGAATTCACCAAGGCTCATTAGACAGCACCTTCCAAACCCACGACCACTACTGTCTAGAAGGACAAGGGCAGCAGATAGATGGGAACACTATCACCCTGAAGTTTCCCTCCAAGTCACTCACCATCCTGACTTGAAAATATATCACTGTTCCTTCACTGTAGCTGGGTCAAAACTCTGGAACTCCCTTCTAATAGCACTGTGGCTGTACCTAAACCACATGGATTGCAGCAATTCAAGAAGGCAGCTCCCCACCACCTTCTCAAGGGCAACTATGTATGGACAATAAATTCTGGCCCAGCCAGCAAATCCCACATCCCATGAATGAATTTTAAAAATGCCCCCATGGTACCAAATCCTGCAGTAGCTGGCAGATTTGAACGACCAGTTCCCTAGACATGCATAGTCTTCAGCAACACTGGTTCTCGATCATCTGCAGAAATGAAAGGCTCCCTGGGTCTAGATAGATGCCAACCAGCGAGGGCTCACTGTAGTTCTTCAGAAGTGTGTGTGGGAGCCCCAGCTGCTCCTTCTTCCTGAAGGTGCTGCTCCCCCCCCCCCGCACAGCCAGGCGCTTCTGTCACTCTCTTCTCTGTCATTCCGCTCTCTGTACGCCACAAGGCATAGAGCTAGTTCACCAGGCTCCATGCTCCTGATGTACTAAGAGCCTGCCTTGGTTAAGTCTGAAGACCCCTTATTGCATCCGGGAGAGTGCCAGTCACCACTTGGATGGCCAGAGATTAGTGCGCTGCATGGCTGCCCAAAACCCCTCCTTCCTTCTCCCTACTCCACCTGACCAATTGGCAGCAGCTTTGCCCACTGGACTGCATACTGTGTTCTTAGCTCAGGCACAGGCATTCTCCTGACCAACACTGCAAGGCTGCATCGTTCGCTTGAACCATGTGGGAGACTGGTCCAAACCGGGATGACAACATTGTGTGCGCCTCCAGCAGTGACTGCTCCACGCCAGCTTTAGGGGAGATTGTACAATGTTCCCATTCATCCACCAGTTCTGCAGTCCACTAAAACACTCATTAGTTTGCAGTCTGTGCCTGAGGGGTGAAAAGCTCTGGAATATTTGGTGGCACTTTCATGCCTCTGTGTTAGTTGAGTGGGCAGATAAGCTAAAGGCCCAATCCACCCATGTCAAAGTGGCTGTATCTGAACTGTCTCAGCTGCAGAGGAATGGTCCCTTTATACAAGGTTTCCTTAATGTGTGGCCGTTTCCTTCCCTCCTCCGACACGGCATTTATTTGTGCACTACCTTCAACAGCCCTTTCCCCCCTCCAACATGCCTCAACTGCAGGGCAGCCCTTGTACCCACACCTCCAACATGCCTCAACTTGAAGTCCAACAGACAACCCTCACGAGCGCTGCACAACATTACTGTGCACTCACCTCCGAATTCCCCACGAAGTGCAGCCCACCAAGTGCATGCCTTATATTGGCTGATGTGAAACATGCCAGCGTGATTGCATGGACGATTGTGTGCGGACGGTTCTGTAATATGTGGGATCTGTAATATTTGAAACCAAATATGGCCGCTTCTTCTTGCACTGACGATGCACCATGCAAATATATAGACTTGTATTGTGTTGCACTATGTGGGTGCAGGTGCCTGAAACTCTTTAATATTGTTCCAGTCCCTGTAGAGACCAGTAACCTTTTGAAAAAAAAAATCAAACTTCCAGTTAATTTCTGACAGGCTTACATGAAATATTTCATATTTTAAAACTTTTGCCAGAATCTTCTGGCCCCGTTGGTGTCGGGCATCATGGCGGGCTGGGACATTATGGCAAAAAGACCAAATATCAGTTTCACACTGTCATGAAACCAGATTGTGATCGTCCACTCCACTGGTCAATGGCGAGCTGTGTTTCCCACCATCGCCTGTCAGGAACCTAATTTCAATACTTTAGCATCTCACCTGCCGCGTGCACCTTGCAAGCTGGTGATGTCCCTTGAACTGGCAGTAAGTGAGATGCCAGTGAACGTGTGATGGGCTTGTGTGAGTGACTGGATGGTTGCCTTATGCTGGCACGGTGGATAAGAATATTCATCCATTTTCTGCAGTGGATGGCTGACCGCATTGACACCGGCCACCTCTGCCACCACCTCCCAAGCTGGAGTGGTGAAACTGATAGGTCTCCTGCGGCCAGAGCAGGGGGTAGAGGTGGGCTTCCACTGTGTCCAGAAGGCATCTCAGAGATGCATCACAGAATTGGGGGGCTGCACTCTTCTTGGCTTTTGGGGCCTTGTCTCCACCGAAGCTGTCCTGGGCTGCAAGCAATGAGATATGTGTGCGCAGCTGCCATTTAAATATAGTGTCCTACATGAGGGAGCAGCGAGGTAATGCCATGTCACCCACCAGCAAGACAGCGTGTTTCCTGTGGCTGCATAATTAACGAGGCAGAAATGGGGCAATACAGCGCAAAAACCAGCCATTGTGGCTGGCAGGTGAAATGATTTTTTTCCCACCTGCTGCCATATTTGTGCAAATCTAGGACAATTCTGCCCTTTTACTGTAACAAGCAAACTTGAGGCAACATTGGCTAAACACTATTTGTGTAGGCAACTCATACTGCAAACTACCGAACATAACTTTTCCCCTTTATTTAACTCCCATTCACCATTATACATTATACTTAACACTGTCCTTTAGGTAAACATTAAATTCTTCTGAATTCTCCTGTCCAAAGTGATTCTTAGCCCCTGAGGGTTTACTTCTGTTCTTTTCCTTTCCTGGCCTGGTAACTTTCTAACTTTCAACCCAAAAACCGTCTTTCATGGTGAGTTTTTCCTAGAGCTTTTCCCTCTAGCCCAAGCTAGGTGAATCTTCTTGCCTCGTATCAAACCCTCATAAATTTGGCCTTTTCAATCTGAGTGCGAGTTCCCACCTATATTCCTACATGGTGAACCATACAGACTTTTGACTCCTTCCTGCTCTCTCTCTCTTGGATCCTGGCAGACTGCCTTGTCTATGAGATTCAGTGATGTCTTTTAGGAAAGCTTGTAAAATGATCTCACAATGATGCCCTAAATGCTCTCCCCCTCTCTATCACATGGGCCTTGTATCCAGGTAGAAATGCTGATTAGCTGTTCTTTAGAGCCTAACTCTATTCTATCTTGGAAGTAAATGGGCAGTTTAAAGCATAGTTGTCCACATATTGACACCTTCCTGAGTCCTTGGAGACCAGCAGTCTAACCACTGTAAACCCAGATGCTGCTGCCATTGTCTCCAGGTGTCACCTTACATCTTCCAGCAAAACAAACCAGGTCTCCCTTTAATATTTAACCATCATATTACACGGGCTTTTTTTCAGGCAGCCTTCAGAATAGTTCACATAACTGAATAATTACAGGCTAGTCAGTCTGACCTCCATAGTGGACAAATTATGGAATCAGTTTTGAGGGACAGGATAAACTGTCACTTAGAAAGGCATGGGTTAATCAAGGACAGTCAGTATAGATTTGCTAAGGGAAGGTTAAGTCTGACTAATTGGATTGAATCATTTGAGAAAGTAGCAAGGAGGAATGATGAGGGTAGTGCAATTGATCTGGTCAACATGGATTTTAGCAAGACTTTTGTCAAGGTTCCACATGACAGACTGGTTAAAAAAAATAAAATCCCATGGGATTCAAAGTTGGCTCAGTGGTAGGAAACAAAGGGTAATTGTTGATGGGTGTTTTTGTGACTGGAAGGTTGTTTCCAGTGGGGTTCTGCAGGCTCAGTACTAGGTCCCCTGCTTTTTGTGGTTTAAGGGGCACACAAAGAGACAGGCGACCAAGCTGGAGTGAGATGGAACCGAGTGAGCGGTGAATTTGACTCACGTGGGAATTCAGTACACGGGGGAAACACGTGTGGTATACATAGGAATTATTCCAAGTTGGCAACAATTAGATCAATCACGAACCAGAATTTAAATTGGAACTTCAAAAGGACATTGACACATTGGTGCTGTGGGCAGATATGTGGCAGATGAAGTTCAATGTGGAGAAGTGTGAGGTGATGCATTTTGGTATAGAGAACATGGAGAGACAGTATAAGATAAAGCATACTATTCTAAAGGGTGTGCAGGAGCAGAGAGACTTGGGTATAGATGTACATAAGTCATTAAAGGTAGCAGGAAATATAGAGAGAGCTGTTTCTAAAGCATACAGTATGCTAGGCTTCATTAATAGAGTCATGGAGCACGGGAGCAGGGAGGTTATGATGAATTTATGTAAGACACGGGTTAGACCTCAGCTAGAGTATTGTGTACAGTTCTGGGCACCACACTGTAGGAAGGATATTGGAGAGAGTGCAGAAGAGGTTTATAAGAATGGTTCCAGGGATGAGACATTTCAGTTATGAGGAAAGATTGGAGAATTGGGACTGTTTTCCTTGGAGAGGAGAAGGCTAAGAGGAGACTTGATAGAAGTTTTCAAAATCATGAGGGATCTGGGCAGAGTAGATAGGGAGAAACTTTCACTGCTTGTAAATGGATTGAGAATCAGGGGGCACAGTTTTAAAGTGTTTTGCAGAAGAAGTAAATGTAAAAAACTTTTTCACACAGCGAGTAGTTAGGGTCTGGAATGCACTGCCTGGAGGTGTGGTGGAGGTAGGTTCAATTGAGGCATCAAAAGGACATTGGGTGATTAATTCAATAGAAACAATGTGCAAGGTTATGGGGAAAAGGCAGGGAATTGGCACTAAGTAAAAATGCTCAGAGAGCCGGTGCAGGCATAATGGGCTGAGTGGCCTCCAGCAACACCGTAACAATTTTGTGATTCTGTGATTTTTTTTTGTAATAGGAATGTCAGCTTAGTTCAATGGCGTTTAAATTATGAGGTTTCTAAGATTTCTATATTTTGGGACTGTAGCTTCAAATTTAGGGTAAATGAAGGGAGTCATGTGACCTAAGCCTGGATGGTTTGATTGTTAGAAATCAAAAGAAGCCTTAGATTGTTTTACTGGGAAGAAGGTACGAGGTGTTTACACTTGGAGACAATGGTAGCAGTCTCTGAGTTCAAAATGGGCAGGATTTCCCCATTGTCGGCTGGGCACAGCAGACGGGCCTGGGAATGGTCATGAAATGGACTGCCAACCGATGGGCCCCAACCATGATTTCACACTGGCTGGCCAATTAACAGGCAGTCAGTGTGAAACACTCGCTGAGAGCCTTGGTGCTGCCAGGCTGGGGGGCGGGAGGTGCTAATTTACCTGCAGCAGGGTAAGACAGAAGCCAGGCGGGTAGCCCAGCAGCTTTCAATATGCATACTGCTGTCGGGCCAGTAGGAAGGGGAACTTCCTTTGGTTGCCCCCTGTGCTCACTGGAGGCACACCTGCCCAAGATCATGCCCCTCTTTAACCCTCCCCCCATACCCTCAAACCTGCCCCCCACTCCCAACCCCTTCATCCCCCCTCAATAGCTTCCTCTAGCCAGGTTCATCCAAAACCCCAGACTTACTGTGAAGTCCAGACTCCATCACTTCTTCTTAGGGACTGCCTGTAGTCCTACCAGTGACCACTGTTTGAACTAGGCGTTGCTGGGACATTAGAGCTGCCAGCCAATCTGATTGGCTGGCAGCACTCTACTTCCTCCCAGATGATGGCGGAAGTCTCACCCTTGAACAATTAAGACTGCATACCAGCATAAAATGACTGTGTGTTAGCCGGTTTTTGGGTAGGCGAACTGATGACTCAGTAGGGGGCAGGAAATGCAGCATCCTATAAAACCCAGCTCCATGTATCCCTAAATTCCAAAAAGGTTTTGAAATGATTGTGTAGTAAGAAGTTGTGCTGTAGACTGTCCATTTACTTCTATGGCAAAAGGGAGTTGGGATCAAGGATAGCTAATTAGCATTTCTACCTAGCTACACTGTTACTGTGTTTCAGGTTTCCATGGGACAAGGGCAAAGGAGGTCTTTTTGAGATCAGGTTACTGGCTTGCCTACAAATCAATGAATATGACAGGCATACAGCAGATTTTTTTGTTATGAGCAGGGAGAAGAGGTTGTTTGACTTTGCGAATTGACACAACTGGATGTGGGAGGGGGAGGATCTCTAGTTGAGAAACATCCTGCAGCCATTTAAGGATTCTGGGAGATTTGTCCTGACATGGCCAGAGGGAAGAAGAATCATTGAAAAAGCTTTACTACTAATGGTAGATTTATGAAACTCTCTGAAAGCTGAGGAAAGTGCCTGGAGATGGTCACTCAGAGTTACTAACAAAAAAACTGCGGATGCTGGAAATCCAAAACAAAAACAGAATTACCTGGAAAAACTCAGCAGGTCTGGCAGCATCGGCGGAGAAGAAGAAAAGAGTTGACGTTTCGAGTCCTCATGACCCTTCGACAGAACTTGAGTTCGAGTCCAGGAAAGAGCTGAAATATAAGCTGGTTTAAGGTGTGTGTGTGGGGGGCGGAGAGATAGAGAGACAGAGAGGTGGAGGGGGGTGGTGTGGTTGTAGCGACAAACAAGCAGTGATAGAGGCAGATCATCAAAAGATGTCAACAACAATAGTACAATAGAACACATAGGTGTTAAAGTTAAAGTTGGTGATATTATCTAAACGAATGTGCTAATTAAGAATGGATGGTAGGGCACTCAAGGTATAGCTCTAGTGGGTTTTTTTTTATATAATGGAAATAGGTGGGAAAAGGAAAATCTTTATAATTTATTGGGAAAAAAAAAAGAAGGGGGAAACAGAAAGGGGGTGGGGATGGGGGAGGGGACTCACGACCTAAAGTTGTTGAATTCAATATTCAGTCCGGAAGGCTGTAAAGTCCCTAGTCGGAAGATGAGGTGTTGTTCCTCCAGTTTGCGTTGGGCTTCACTGGAACAATGCAGCAAGCCAAGGACAGACATGTGGGCAAGAGAGCAGGGTGGAGTGTTAAAATGGCAAGCGACAGGGAGGTTTGGGTCATTCTTGCGGACAGACCGCAGGTGTTCTGCAAAGCGGTCGCCCAGTTTACGTTTGGTCTCTCCAATGTAGAGGAGACCACATTGGGAGCAACGAATGCAGTAGACTAAGTTGGGGGAAATGCAAGTGAAATGCTGCTTCACTTGAAAGGAGTGTTTGGGTCCTTGGACGGTGAGGAGAGAGGAAGTGAAGGGGCAGGTGTTGCATCTTTTGCGTGGGCAAGGGGTTGTGCCATAGGAGGGGGTTGAGGAGTAGGGGGTGATGGAGGAGTGGACCAGGGTGTCCCGGAGGGAGCGATCCCTACGGAATGCCGATAAGGGGGGTGAAGGGAAGATGTGTTTGGTAGTGGCATCATGCTGGAGTTGGCGGAAATGGCGGAGGATGATCCTTTGAATGCGGAGGCTGGTGGGGTGATAAGTGAGGACAAGGGGGACCCTATCATGTTTCTGGGAGGGAGGAGAAGGAGTGAGGGCGGATGCGCGGGAGATGGGCCGGACACGGTTGAGGGCCCTGTCAACGACCGTGGGTGGAAAACCTCGGTTAAGGAAGAAGGAGGACATGTCAGAGGAACTGTTTTTGAATGTAGCATCATCGGAACAGATGCGACGGAGGCGAAGGAACTGAGAGAATGGGATGGAGTCCTTACAGGAAGTGGGGTGTGAGGAGCTGTAGTCGAGATAGCTGTGGGTGTCGGTGGGTTTGTAATGGATATTGGTGGACAGTCTATCACCAGAGATTGAGACAGAGAGGTCAAGGAAGGGAAGGGAAGTGTCAGAGATGGACCACGTGAAAATGATGGAGGGGTGGAGATTGGAAGCAAAATTAATAAATTTTTCCAAGTCCTGACGAGAGCATGAAGCAGCACCGAAATAATCATCGATGTACCGGAGAAAGAGTTGTGGAAGGGGGCCGGAGTAGGACTGCAACAAGGAATGTTCCACATACCCCATAAAGAGACAGGCATAGCTGGGGCCCATGCGGGTACCCATAGCCACACCTTTTATTTGGAGGAAGTGAGAGGAGTTGAAGGAGAAATTGTTCAGCGTGAGAACAAGTTCAGCCAGACGGAGGAGAGTAGTGGTGGATGGGGATTGTTCGGGCCTCTGTTCGAGGAAGAAGCTAAGGGCCCTCAGACCATCCTGGTGGGGGATGGAGGTGTAGAGGGATTGGACGTCCATGGTGAAGAGGAAGCGGTAGGGGCCAGGGAACTGGAAATTGTTGATGTGACGTAAGGTGTCAGAGGAATCACGGATGTAGGTGGGAAGGGACTGGACAAGGGGAGAGAGAAGGGAGTCAAGATAACGAGAAATGAGTTCTGTGGGGCAGGAGCAAGCTGAGACGATCGGTCTACCGGGGCAGTTCTGTTTGTGGATTTTGGGTAGGAGATAGAAGCGGGCCGTCCGAGGTTGGGCAACTATCAGGTTGGAAGCTGTGGGAGGGAGATCCCCAGAGGAGATGAGGTCAGTGACAGTCCTGGAAACAATGGCTTGATGTTCAGTGGTGGGGTCATGGTCCAGGGAGAGGTAGGAGGAAGTGTCTGCGAGTTGACGCTCAGCCTCCGCGTGGTAGAGGTCTGCACTGACCTCTACCACGCGGAGGCTGAGCGTCAACTCGCAGACACTTCCTCCTACCTCTCCCTGGACCATGACCCCACCACTGAACATCAAGCCATTGTTTCCAGGACTGTCACTGACCTCATCTCCTCTGGGGATCTCCCTCCCACAGCTTCCAACCTGATAGTTGCCCAACCTCGGACGGCCCGCTTCTATCTCCTACCCAAAATCCACAAACAGAACTGCCCCGGTAGACCGATCGTCTCAGCTTGCTCCTGCCCCACAGAACTCATTTCTCGTTATCTTGACTCCCTTCTCTCTCCCCTTGTCCAGTCCCTTCCCACCTACATCCGTGATTCCTCTGACACCTTACGTCACATCAACAATTTCCAGTTCCCTGGCCCCTACCGCTTCCTCTTCACCATGGACGTCCAATCCCTCTACACCTCCATCCCCCACCAGGATGGTCTGAGGGCCCTTAGCTTCTTCCTCGAACAGAGGCCCGAACAATCCCCATCCACCACTACTCTCCTCCGTCTGGCTGAACTTGTTCTCACGCTGAACAATTTCTCCTTCAACTCCTCTCACTTCCTCCAAATAAAAGGTGTGGCTATGGGTACCCGCATGGGCCCCAGCTATGCCTGTCTCTTTATGGGGTATGTGGAACATTCCTTGTTGCAGTCCTACTCCGGCCCCCTTCCACAACTCTTTCTCCGGTACATCGATGATTATTTCGGTGCTGCTTCATGCTCTCGTCAGGACTTGGAAAAATTTATTAATTTTGCTTCCAATCTCCACCCCTCCATCATTTTCACGTGGTCCATCTCTGACACTTCCCTTCCCTTCCTTGACCTCTCTGTCTCAATCTCTGGTGATAGACTGTCCACCAATATCCATTACAAACCCACCGACACCCACAGCTATCTCGACTACAGCTCCTCACACCCCACTTCCTGTAAGGACTCCATCCCATTCTCTCAGTTCCTTCGCCTCCGTCGCATCTGTTCCGATGATGCTACATTCAAAAACAGTTCCTCTGACATGTCCTCCTTCTTCCTTAACCGAGGTTTTCCACCCACGGTCGTTGACAGGGCCCTCAACCGTGTCCGGCCCATCTCCCGCGCATCCGCCCTCACTCCTTCTCCTCCCTCCCAGAAACATGATAGGGTCCCCCTTGTCCTCACTTATCACCCCACCAGCCTCCGCATTCAAAGGATCATCCTCCGCCATTTCCGCCAACTCCAGCATGATGCCACTACCAAACACATCTTCCCTTCACCCCCCTTATCGGCATTCCGTAGGGATCGCTCCCTCCGGGACACCCTGGTCCACTCCTCCATCACCCCCTACTCCTCAATCCCCTCCTATGGCACAACCCCTTGCCCACGCAAAAGATGCAACACCTGCCCCTTCACTTCCTCTCTCCTCACCGTCCAAGGACCCAAACACTCCTTTCAAGTGAAGCAGCATTTCACTTGCATTTCCCCCAACTTAGTCTACTGCATTCGTTGCTCCCAATGTGGTCTCCTCTACATTGGAGAGACCAAACGTAAACTGGGCGACCGCTTTGCAGAACACCTGCGGTCTGTCCGCAAGAATGACCCAAACCTCCCTGTCGCTTGCCATTTTAACACTCCACCCTGCTCTCTTGCCCACATGTCTGTCCTTGGCTTGCTGCATTGTTCCAGTGAAGCCCAACGCAAACTGGAGGAACAACACCTCATCTTCCGACTAGGGACTTTACAGCCTTCCGGACTGAATATTGAATTCAACAACTTTAGGTCGTGAGTCCCCTCCCCCATCCCCACCCCCTTTCTGTTTCCCCCTTCTTTTTTTTTTCCCAATAAATTATAAAGATTTTCCTTTTCCCACCTATTTCCATTATATAAAAAAAAACCCACTAGAGCTATACCTTGAGTGCCCTACCATCCATTCTTAATTAGCACATTCGTTTAGATAATATCACCAACTTTAACTTTAACACCTATGTGTTCTATTGTACTATTGTTGTTGACATCTTTTGATGATCTGCTTCTATCACTGCTTGTTTGTCGCTACAACCACACCACCCCCCTCCACCTCTCTGTCTCTCTATCTCTCCGCCCCCCACACACACACCTTAAACCAGCTTATATTTCAGCTCTTTCCTGGACTCGAACTCAAGTTCTGTCGAAGGGTCATGAGGACTTGAAACGTCAACTCTTTTCTTCTTCTCCGCCGATGCTGCCAGACCTGCTGAGTTTTTCCAGGTAATTCTGTTTTTGTTTACTCAGAGTTACTACTTGGCACAAAGGGGGATAAGGGGACCCATTGGAAGTTGTGAGCAACTGTGGGATGTTTGCTATAAGGACTCTAATCCAGTAGAGACTGTGATGGGGGATAAGTATAAAAGAGGAAGGTTTCTCTCTGTAGTTTAAAGAATAAGTTGTCACCAAAAAAAAATTAAAACAGTGGCCGGAATTTTCCACTCCTGTTGGCGGCAGGCATGTTTGGCGGTGTGAATGGACAATATGGCAAGGAGGCCAAAAATCAGTTTCATGCCATCGTGAAACCAGTTTGCAATTGTCCTCTCCATCCACCAATAGCAGGCCGCATTTCCTGCTGCCGCATGTTGGAAACCTAATTTCAATACTTCAGCATTTCAATATAAGCCCTGCTGCCGGAATCACACTGACGTGTTTCACAACTATACATAAGCAATGTACACTGCAACCTTGTCTCTACCTACATATAAGGTTACTGTGTTTCAGGTTGCCGTGGGACAAGGACAGAGGAAGCCATTTTGAGATCAGGTTGCAGGCTACAAATCAATGAATATCACAGGCAGACATCTGTTACGAGCAAACCATAAGATCTTAAGACATGGGAATAGAAGTAGGCCATTTGGCCCATTGAGTCTGCTCCACTGTTCAGTGAGATCATGGCTGATCTGATAATCCTCAACTCCACTTTCCTGCCTTTTCCCCATAACCCTTGATTCCCTTACTGATTAAAAATCTGTCTATCTCAGCCTTGAATATATTTAACAACCCAGACTCTACAGCCCTCTGTGGTAAAGAATTCCACAGATTAACTATCCTCCGAGAGAAGAAATTCCTCCTCATCTGTGTCTTAAATGGGTGATCATTTATTCTGAGATTATGCCCTCTGGTCCTAGACTCTCCCACAAGGGGAAACAACCTCCCATCTACCCTGTCATTAAGGTCACCACTCATTCTTCTAAACTCCAATGAGTACAGGCCCAACCTACTCAACCTCTCCTCATAAGAAAATCCCTCCATACCTGGGATCAACCCAGTGAACCTTCTCTGGACTGCCTCCAATGACAGTATATCTTTCCTTAGATAAGGGAACCAAAATTGTTCACAGTATTCTAGGTGTGGTCAAGTAGTGCCTTGTATAGCTTTAGCAAGACTTCCCTATTTTTATACTCCATTCCCTATGAAATAAAGACCAACATTCCATTTGCCTTCCCCATTACCTGCTGAATTTGTATACTAGCTTTTGTGATTCATGCACGAGGACCCACAAATCCCTCTGTGCTGCAGCTTTCTGCAGCCTTTCTCCATTTAAATAATATTCAGCTCCTCTATTCGTCCTGCCAAGGTGCATAACCTCACACTTTCCCACATCATATTCCCATCTGCCACGTTTTTGCCCTCTCACTTAACCTGTCTGTATCCCTCTGTAAACTCTTTGTGTTATCCTCACTGCCTGCCTTCCCACTTATTTTTGTGTCATCCGCAAACTTGGCAACAGTACATTCACTTCCCTCATCCAAGTCATTAATATATATTGTAAATAATTCTGGCTCCAGCACTGATCCCTATGGCACTCCACTAGTTACAGGTTTCCATTATGAAAATGAATCCCTTATCCCTATTCTCTGTCTTCTATTAGTTAGCCAATCCTCTATCCATGCTCATATGCTACCCCCAACACCATGGGCTCTTCCCTTATTAAGTAGCCTTATCGAATGCCTTTTGGAAGCCCAAATATGTTACACCTACTGGTTCCCTTTTATCCATCTGCTTGTTACCTCCTCAAAGAATTCTAATAAATTTGTCAGGCATGATTTCCCCTTCATGAAGTCATGCTGACTCTGCTTGATTATATTATGAATTTCTAAATGCTTTGCTATTACATCCTTTATAATAGACTCTAATAGTTTCCAAACGACAGATGTTAAGCTAACAGGCCTATAGTTACCTATGTTTTTGTCTCCCTCTCTTTTTGAATAAGGGTGTTACATTGGCAGTGTTCCAATCCTCTCAGACTTTTCCAGAATCTTACGATTCTTGGAAGATTACTACCAATGCATCCACTATCTCTGTAGCTACTTCCTTTACAACCCATTAGGGGACTTATCAGCCTTTAGACCCATTAGTTTCCCTAGTAACATTTCTCTAGTGATAGTTATTGTATTTATTTCCTCCCCCACTTTTGCCCCTTGATTATTTAGTATTTTTGGAATGCTATTAGTATCTTCAACCGTAAAGACTGATGCAAAGTATTTATTCAATTCCTCTGCCATTTCCTACTTCCCTTTTATTATTTCCCCAGCCTCATTCTCTAAGGGGCCTATGTTCATTTTGGCTTCTCTCTTCCTTTGAATATATTTAAAGAAACTCTTACTATCCGTTTTTATATTACTTGCTAGTTTATCCTCAAAGCTTATTTTCTCCCTCCTTATTTATTCTTTGGTCATCTTTTGTTGCTTTATAAAACTTTCCCAATCCTCTGGCTTACCATTAATCTTTGCCACATTGTATGTTTTTTCCTTCAATTTGATATTATCCTTAACTTCCTTGGTTAACTAGCGTTGGTTTCTCCTCTTCCTAGGTTGTTTGACTTTGCAAACTGACACAGTTGGATGTGGGAGGAAGATGATCTCTAGTTGAGGAGGCACATCCTGCAGCCATTTAAGGATTCTGGGAGACTTGTCCTGCCATGGGCAGAGAGAGAGAGCTGCACTTTGCTCAGAACTTCAAGGTTTGTTTTCCTGCCTTGCTTTGGGCAACATTTTCCATCATCAGCACCAGGCTTCGCAAGCAGCACCACATTACTTTTAGGGGGGGCTCATGGGCAGATCTCTACCTACCAGACCAAATGTAAGGTGGGGATGGCTTTTCAACAGCTGCTGGGCTGGGGCTTGCTTGGGGAAGGAGCAAGTGGCCTAAGGCAAGGGAAAAGGCTTCTTGCCTGGGCCTGTACTGGAGGAGGGGGGTATCCCAGGGGGGATACGTGTGTGGGTACATGTTGATCTTTGCAAGTGGCCTCAAGATGGTGAGGGCATATGAGGCAGTCTCCAGAGGAGATGAGACCAGTTGGAAATGTGATGGTGTGTGTGAGAGAATGAGTGGTGATGTCCCTTGAGCTGGCAGTGAGTGAGAAACCAGTGAATGTGTAATGGCTTTGTGAGTATGTGAGTTTAGTGTGCTGAGATGGTTGCCTTACTCTGGTGGCACAGATAAGGTCATTCATTCTCTTTCTGCACTAGATGGCCAACCTCATCTGTGCAGAGTTGGCACAGACCACCACAACCGCCTCCTAAGCCGGAGTGGTGAGATTGCTGGACCTACTGTGACCAGAGTGGGAGTGGTGGACATTACGTCGGACCTTTGAAAGGCATTCCAGTGACGGGTCATTGAACTCTTCTTGGCTTTCAGAGTCATGTCTTCACTGGAGCAGTCCTGCGCTGCAAGCATTGAGAACTGTGTGGGCGGCTGCAGTTTAGATTTGATGCCTGGAGTGAGGAAATGGTTAGGCAACAGCATGGCTGGTGATTCTGAAGCCGCCCATGAATGAGATGGTGTGTTCCTCATGGTTGCATAATTAATGAGGTGGAAAGCAGACAATATGGCGCAAAAACCTGCCACTGTGGCCGGCGGGTAAAACATCTTTTTTCACACCCACTACCACACTTGTGCAACTCTGGGATCCACCAGTTTTTAGTCAATAGTACATTCAGTTATTAGTTACATTAAAAGTTTTAAAACATAAAATCTTGTTGTGTCATTCTTTCAACGATTGCCGCTCCTTCAATGTCGCTGGGTCAAAATCCTGGAAGCCCTTCCCTAACAGCACTGTGGGAGTACCTACACCACAGGGACTGCAGTGGTTCAAGAAGGCAGCTCACCATCATCTTCTCAAGGGCAATTAGGGTTGGACAATAAATGCTGGCCAGCGATGCCCACATCCTGTAAATGAATTTAAAAAAACTGGAGCTTCGAATTTCTTTTTAAAAGTATCAGTCTCCACAAGGATCATAACAGTGGTAAAACTCTCACCTCATGTTGAGAAGGTTCAAGCTTCTCGACTACATAAGCACTTGAGCACTGGCATTTCAATGCCAACTGAATCAGTGCTGCATTGTTGGGGCTGCAGCAGGGTAGGGTTTGTCCCTTTAGAAAAGAAAGGTATTAGAGATGACCTGATAGAGGTCATTAAAATGAGGAAAGGGTTTGACTGTGTAGATTTGGAAAGAAGATTTCCAATTGTGGGAGAGTTCAAAGCCATAAATACAAGAATAAACTTGATAGGAAAATAAGGAGGAATTTCTTCATTCAGAACACTGTTAGGATGTGGAACTTGTTTCTATAGGAAGTAGTTGAGACAAATAGCTTAGCTGTTTTCAAGATGAAACTAGATGAGTACATGTTAGGAAAGAGGATAGGAGGATAATGCTGGAAGGCTAAGATTTTTGGAGGAAACTCATGTGCAGTATAAACACCAGTACATACTTGTTGGACAAATGACCTTTTTCTGTGCTATATTTTCTATGTAACTCTATTGAATTCATTGTCATTTTTGGAGCTGCTGTCCATCTACCCAGGTAGATATCAAAGATTTGATTATACTCCTTGAAGAAGAGTAAGGGTTTTCTTTCAGTTTCCTGACTACATTCATGCCTCAACCAATGGGTTATTTGCTGTTTGAGGTACTTGCTTTTTGCGAATTAGTTGCTGTCATTGTTGTAAAAACAATTTTGACTGCACTTCAAAAATAATTTTCTGGCTGTGGAGTGCTTTGGAAAAACCTTGAGAGTAAAAAATGCAAGTTCTTAACATTGTCTAATAAAACTGCTGGCATTCATTTTCTTTCAATTTAATTTACTAGAAATGTATTGACAATGTGATAATAATCTCTTTCAGTATGCCTAGAGAGTCCATTGCACTTCCATTTGTTTATGACCTGAGTTCCAACATGTTTCTTGTCTCATATATGTTTAGATATCCTTATTAATAACCATATGAACAATCTGAGTAAAACAATCATTGCTGAATCTACCAAATTTGCTAGCTGTAGATTTCCACATGGCACCCAGTATCAAAATTATACTTGGCTTGACTAAGTTTCAGATAGCCTTCGCATTATTGTTTGTTTCCACTTGCGATTGTGTTGGCATGGCCAGTATTTCAGGGCTATGTGGAGAGAAACCTAGGAATATTTTGCTTTTGTGCATGAAAGCTGCTGGTTTTGGTGAGGAGCTTGATCATTTATTGACTTACTGTTAAATGAGCAATGTGGTATTTTCACATACTTCACAGGAACATTTGGCTCTGCTGGAATAATCACTTCATGCTGTCTTAGAATTGCAATTGCCTTTAGCATTATCAACCAATTGAAGGTCATCGCATTGCAGTATTTTATATTTCTCAGGCAGAAAACCAGACATGATATAAGAATTGATATTTTCTTAGAAACTTCATATCAATTAAGAGCTAACATGTAATAAATAATCAACGCTGATTGCGGTGAGCAATCTCAACCTATAAAACATGGAATAAAACAGAAAATGCTGGAAAAACTCAGCTGGTTTGGCAGCATTCGTGGAGAGAGCAACAGAGTTAACGTTTCGAGTCTGTATGACTCTCCTATATAAACATGGATCTTAGGTACCAGTATTGTTTGTGTTACGGTTGGAGCATTACAGATAAAATGACCACATTTTATTAATGATAATTATATCTCCAAATAACATCCAACATTGCACTTTTTCCATGTCCCAGTGCTTGTATTAAACTTATTACAATGGTTAGATTTGCAGAGATGTGTTATTACCTCATTTATATAGCCTGCTCTGCATTTTCTTTGATTATAAATTCACTGCTTTTAGTAATGGAATTGTACAGCATTGTAGCTTTGAATTAAAATTTCAACAGCTTTTATTCTCTTGCTGTATTTTCATGCATTAGAGAAGTTGACAGGTTCAGAAATTGTTAGGCATTGTTCTTTCTTTCAGCAAGTCAATTATTCCTGTGAGGGAACTAAGATGTGAAATGAACTGCCCGTAACCTTAAATTGCATGATCTCTATTTGTTAAAAATGATGGAATGTCACACTTGGCTCAGGGGCCAGGAGAAGCAAGAGCACCCACTGCCAGCCTTGTGCTCACCATTCTATAAGATCAGAGCCCACCCTGCCCAACCTGTCAGCCAGTACAGTGCAGTAGCGGTTCAATCTCCCACCCTTCAAAGCTGGCAAATTGTGTTCACTGGGCAGCTGCAACATACTGGCTACACTGAAATGAGGCCCGGACCTGAACGTTTTTTGACCCGCTGATGCTGGCTTTAGTTTTGAGGGTAAGAGCCTCCAGCCAATTTCATATTGTTTCAGCCAGTTCAAAACTTTGATCCCCATTAGTATGCTGTGGTGTACTTTTATTTACTTTGTTGTATTGTTGTTGCTGATCTGTCCAAACCTACAAGTGTTGTTTTGTGGTAATTGTCTGATGGTGGGCTTGCATATGAGTTTTCCAACTTTTTTTTTCATCCACGGGATGTGGGCTTCGCTGGCTGGGCCAACATTTATTGCCCATTCCTAGTTGCCCTTGAGAAGGTGGTGGTGAGCTGCCTTCTTGAACTGCTGAAATCCCTGTGGTGTAGATACACACACAGTGCTGTTAGGGAGGGAATTCCAGGATTTTGACCCAGCAACAGTGAAGGAACAGCAATATATTTCCAAGTCTGGATGGTGAGTGACTTGGAGGGGAACTCCCAGGTGTTGGTGTTCCCATACATCTGCTGCTCTTGTCCTTTTAGATGCTAGTGATCGTGAGTTTGGAAGGTGCTGTCGAAGGAGCCCTGGTGAATTCCTGCAGTGCATCTTGTAGATAGCACACATTGTTGCTACTGTGCACCGGTGGTGGAGAGAGTGAATGTTTGTGGATGTGGTGCCAATCAAGCGGGTTGCTTTGTCCTGGACAGTGTCAAGCTTCTTGAGTGTTGTGGGAGCTGCACTCATCCAGGCAAGTGGGGAGTATTCCATCACACTGCTGACTTACGCCTTGTAGATGGCTTTAGGGAGTTAGGAGGTGAGTTACTCGTTGCACGATACCTAGCCTCTGACCTGCTAGCATCAGTGAACATTCCCACTTAAGACCTTATGTTAGAAGGAAGGTCGTTGATGAAGCAGCTGAAGATGAATGGGCCAAGGACACTACCCTGAGGAATTCCTGCAGTGATGTCCTGGAGCTGAGATGACTGACCTCCAACAACCACAACCATCTTCCTTTGTGCTAGGTACGACTCCAAACAGCGGAGAGTTTTCCCCCTGATTCCCATTGACTCCAGTTTTGCAAGGGGTCCTTGATGCCACACTCGATTTATGAGGGAGATAGATCAGGTAGACATGATGTTGAATGATAAGATGAGTAATGAAATAATTGCATTTGAAATAAAAAGGGGTGGATTGAATGAACTAAATAAACCCAAAAAGGAAAAGATTCCTGGTCCAGATGGATTGCAACCACATATTTAAAAGAATCTAGGGGAAGAGATATGCGAACCATTACTACTCATATTTAATAATTCATTAGAAATAAGTGTAGTGCCAGAGGGCTAACAGATAGCTAATGTAATTCCTATGTTTATGAAGGGGGACAGAACACGTACAGGAAATTATGGACTGTATTAGGCAGCCTTCCATCAGCAGGGAGATACTTTGATAGTTGTTGCAGTCACTGTGATTGCTCTTGTTCCTGCACAGGGTCACAATCTTTGTATCACGCATATCCTGGGGCACTTCCCCCTCCTCCCAGCAGAGACAGATGGCAGAATCTTCCCAGAGGTTCACTAACTGCGATAGCAAGTGGGAAAAAGTCATTTTACCTGCCGGCTACAATCGTGGGTTTTCACGTTGTATCGCCCCATTCCCGGCGCTTCCTGCCTCATTAATATGCATTCATGGGAAACACTCTGGATCGCTGGCTGATGGGCTCGGATTTGCTCACCAGGCCATGACCTCATTGCTTCCTTGCTCCATATTTAAAGCGCACCAGAGGACAGCCTACTTCATGCCTTCAGACCAGCACTGCTCCAGGTGACTGATAGCCCCAAAAGCGAAGAAGACGGCAGCCCCCAAGTTTAGTGCCTCACTGGGGCACCTACTGGATGCAGTGGAAGGCTGCCAGAATGTCCTGTAACCCTGCTTTGGCTGCAGGATGTCCACCAGAGTCACCAATGCAGCCTGGAGGGTGGTGGCAGTGACTGTCAGCACAACCAGAGCACAGAGGAGGTCAGCCATCCAGAGCAGGGAGAGGATGAATGATCTCATCCATTCCGCCAGGCTAAGGCAACCAACTCAACACTTTCAGCTCACACACTGATAAACCCATTATAGATCCACAAAGATTGCACACCTCAAGGGACACAACGCCACTAATTCTCACACACACCCTCACATCTCCATCAGACTTATATCCTCCTGTCCTCATCCTGTCCATGCCTCCGCTCACCACACAAACATTCCATGCAGTGCCATGTGTCCTGCTTATACTTGCTCCTTCTGTTTTTATGCAGGAGAAGCTGGCTTACAACAGCAGGGAGAGGTCCCAGACCAGGAGTGGAATGGCCTACATAAGGCCCTCCACTCACTTTGAAGAGTGTGACATCGCACTGACTGGTGAGGAGGTGGACTGTGCCTGCGGTGACAGTGAGGTCAGTGGTTAACACCCATCTGAGGGTCCCACATCATCCCTCTCTCAACGCAACTGTGAGTGCTCTCTCTCTTGCTTTTGACTCTGTTGCCATGCACTAATTAACTCTACTTTGTTTCACAGGGAGATCTGCCAAGCGACCGACACCCTCAACTAGCCAGTCCCTCAGCTCCATCCAGGTCCTCACCTCATGCAAAGAGGACACCTCCTCCAATGAAGAGCTGGAAATAAGCAGCTTAGAAGATCCATCACAGCGCTAACACACACCCTCCACCAGCGCAGAGACACACCCCTTGGTGGGACCTAGATCTAGAGCAGGCTTGGGTTCACAATCTGGTGGTCAGCGCACGGACACGTGTCCACAGCAGGAGGCGGCAGGTTCAAACGAGCTCCTGGCACTCAGAGGACTGCTGGGGATCAGGCATCTGTCAGGTCCCAGTCAAATGACTAGCCTCTGGGTTTAGCCTTCTAAGTCATCGTGGACAATCAACAGAAGGCAGGGGAACATCACACAGAGCTATTAGAAGCCTGCAACAGAGCAGCACGCGAGTCAGAGGAGTGTGTCTGCCTGCTCTCTGATGAAGTGGTGCCCACATGTGCGTGCATGAAGGTCTCCATGGGAAGGATGGCAGACACCATGGAGACCCTGGTCCAGCACAATGTGGATATGTGCGCAGACCTGCACTCCATTGCAGGAGCCATGGATGAGTTCCTGCAGTGTCAGTGCAAGAGGGAAATGGGACACCTCGACATCCCGCCAGGTGCTGCTTCCCCTCAAGGGAAGGCCAGGGCACTTGGGCACCCGAAGGGGGGGGGGAGCAGCTGGACATCTCGGGGTCATCCACTCAGGAATCTCAGAGGCTCTCCACTCCCTCTGAGTCCCCTTTGCCTGTGAACCCCTCAACCTTGTCCTCTATCACTGCAGAAGGAGCAGCTGGCCCACAGGAGGACAGCCAAAGCAAGCCAGAGCCCCTCAGCTGTCCAGAGGATGCATGCCGAAGTCATCAGGGGCAACAGGACCAATCACTGCACAGGCTGTGTCCACCCCTGCTGTGGATGTCAGGGCAGCACCTAGAAGAAGTAGTAGGCCTTGAAAAATTAAGAAATTCTAATCACCTAGTTGTATGTATGAGTGCATTTTGTCACTTTATAATCTGAACATTTATTCCCTTTCACTTAATAATATGTAATATTGTCTTTCATCTTCATTGACAGGCTTTGTGAGTCCTCCTACTGCACCCTCCCCTCCAGTTCAGCTACATGCAGCCAGACACAAGTGATTATGGAAGGAAAAGTGTGGCAAGGCCTTTCAGAGCTTTGTGCAGACACTCTCCCATGCACACGAAGCCTTCATCCATCACCCTCATCTCACTGTCCTGAGCATTTTCAATGCTGCTGCTGGGGGGGTCACTTTCAGTTGTCCATCTGAGCTGATCTGCATGTCCACCCACCCACTAGTCGCACTCCCATGCAGCACCTTTGCCTGTCCAACACGAGGCTCTGCCCACTTTCCATTTTGACAGCCAGGGTAGTTGTTAAGTTTCTGACAAGATTCCCCCAACCTTCCCCTCCCCTAGTCATCCATGTCCTTTCCCCCATCACTGTCGACCCCACTGGCCTCACCTTCCACCGCCACCCCCACCATCACCATTGCAACTCAAACCCTTGTCATTCCAGGATATCCAGGTGAACGTGCACATTCCCTACCATCCTGAGAATCCCACCCTCATCCACATGACCTCCTCCTTCCCACCTCCAGGGTCTGTGTCTGCCTCCGAGACCCCACCAACCACCCTCACTGTCCCTTCCACCACTATTGATGCACCCTCACCCTCCCACCCTTCCGGCTCCCTCTGCCCTCTCTCACACTCGCTATTCCCTCCTACCACGTCCAACGTCAGTTCGCTGCCCAGGAAGCAGCCATTGATTCCACTGAGACCTCTCTTGCATGTTCACCTGGACATCCCCCACTCCTTACTCCCTCCTTCCCCCGGACACCCTCCCCCCTCTGAACTCCTTCCATCCTCCGAACTCCCTCCCTTCCACCTTCCTCCCCCCCTTATACCGACCTCCCCACTTGCCTCATTCTCCCACGTTCCACCCTCCTCTCCTGTATGCCCTCCTCCCCCTCCCAACCTCACCATCCCCTGATGCCCTTGTTTCCCCCACCCACCCTCAAACCCCAACATCGTTGCCCCCTTCTCCCAACCTCACCCCCCCCACCCAGTACACCTTCCTATCCTGCTCACAGCTGGACATTCCTCTCCATCACCTCGACGATCATCTGCAGCAGCCCATGGCCAAGATCGTGATGTTCCGAAGCAGACCCGAGTCATCAGCAGAGACCTCCTAACTTCCGTGAACTGCTTTGTTGTGGAGCCATGCCCATGCGAAACTACCCAGCATGCAATTCACGTTTTCCCTGTGCCAAATGACTTCTGGATATTCTGGCAAAGTTGTAACCAGTTTTTGTTGGTGTACCGCCTAGCCATCTATTGGACTATACTTCAAGCAGTTCTTAGTACATTCTGAGTTTTCATGCTCAAACCCCTTTTGTAATTAATGGGAGCAGACTGTTTGGCTTCCATCACGATGATGTTAGTCTCAAGCCAGTAAGCAATTTTCAATCATGATTATGCACATGCTTATAAAATTATTAAAATAAACAGAAAAGTATTCAAAAACCACTTCAAAGAAACATAATTCTCTCAGCAGCTCATAAAACTGTCAGTCAAACAACCCCACAGAGCTGAATCCATTAGTGAGACTTGGACCTCAGCCAAGAATTCATAATGGAATTCCATTGCACAGCATTATCAATAAAAGCACTAAAGCTAAATACATGTAAACCTTTGAAGCAGGCTGAACAAGTGGCTGACTTATCGATCAAAGAAGTAAGCCATCTGGTGAGCATTTTTTCAAGGGGAGTTTAAATGGATGTTTGTTAACTTTGAGAGTTCCTTGAGAATTTCAAAGACCTTTCAGTGTTATTATAGAGCTCATGATTTCTGTCTATAGTGGATACTGGGTCAGTGTGTATTGAGGATGCATGGGGGCATGAAGTGGCATGGAGATATGAGGAGGCATGGAGGATGCATGAAGTGGCATGGAGGGGGCATGGGATTGGTTAGGGGTGGAGAGGGTAAGGGCTGTGATGGGTGAGAGCTAGGGTGCCTAACATTCATTTGCAGAACTGGGCCAATTTCCAGTGAACAGTGGTGGACCTTTAAACGTTCCAGCCTCAGCATCTGCCTCCTTCCCCTCCTACCTCCAGCCTGCGGGATAGTGTCCCTGACTGCAGCCTGCCACTTCATGATCAAAATCTCTTGTGCCGGCACTGCCGAGCACGAGGCTGGATCATAATGTTGGGAAATAACCCAACTCGCAATTCCTGTCTTGAGGATGACAGTGTAGGCCCTAATATTTATTTATCATCTGTTATGACCCCCCCAAAGTGCTTCACAGTCAATGAACTCCTTTTGAATTACATTCATTGCAATAATGTATGGAACTTTGTCAAGCAATATGCATATATCTGCAAGATCCCACAAACAACAATGGATTACAGTTGTTCTCCAGTTTTTAGATACAACATCTGAATGAATTTTTAAAAATATTACGTAAAGCCTTTCAAATTTATTTACTAATTTCTTTGAAAATTCTAAAGAATATTTCATCTGGCTCAGGTGTATTTTTGTTTCTTCGCTGTGCCTCCTCATTATAGCGAGGTAACATTAGAAGATTCTTGTGAGGTATCAATGATTTTCTTTTCTTTTATTTTTGCTCATCCTCTCCCTCTTGTTATATGCTATCTTACCACAATGGTGCAAAGTAACCCTGGCAACTGCAGTAATGAGAACATCAATAATGAAATTGAATAGCTAGATAAGGGACCAGGAATCTTCAATTGTTGCCCTGTGTAAGATTAAGGCCCATTTTACTATGCTGGATGCACCTGAACAATTAAACCCTGAAATTCTTGGCAACATCATTGCTGCAGAAAAGAAGCCTTCAATGAAAGGTCCAGAACTGCTACAATGATGTATCCTTATTCTTCAAAAACAGAGTCAGAACTGTCAGTTTTCTGCCAATTGTTTCACATGACCAATGATCTTGGAAGCGTTGAGATTTTTTTTGCAAAGAACCATTGGAAGTGCTTATTATACTGATGATGTGATAGACAGATAAAAAAACCTCCAGCAGTCAACTCCTGATGAGCATTTTCAAATGGGCCCAGCGTATTTAAATTAGTATCCAAACAAAAGCAAAATCATGTAACTGCTGGCAAACAGAAATAACAACAGGAAATGCAGCAAATACTCAGCAGGTCTGACAACAACTGAGGGAAACAGAGTTAGTGTTTCAGGACGATGACCTTCCACCAGAGCTTCATCAGTTCTGATGAAAGGTTCAGCAAGCGTCTTCCCTCTATTTAGGAGGAGTGGCATGGGAGGAGTGCACAGTTGATCTAGCCCTACTACTCCATAGATCACAATGTTAGTTTAGATGTTCAATTGACTCACTAAGATGGCCAATTACTTACCTTCACTACTGGTACCCAGAATAAAAGAGACTTTAAACAGGCTTCTTTCAACAAACAATGAAACTTATTAGTTTATCATAAAACCAGTCTTGATGAATAGAAAGACAAAGCTTATCAACATACAGTATGGAATATGAAATTATACTAATTACTCCTTCGAGGTACTCAAAGTCATACACACACATACACACACACACAAAGAGACACACACAGACACACACACACACACACGCAGGTACAGATACATAGACACACGTACAGACAGACACACATAAGCACACACAGACATGCACATGCATGCACACACACACACACAAACAATTAAATACAAATAGAAATGGAGGAGTTCTGCCAAAGGTTAAAAGTCAATGGTTTAAAGGCAAAGAAGAGATGGTGGAATCCTTGAAATGGTGTTTGAGTTGTATAGTTGGTCTCTCAGCACTGATCTGTGAAAGAATCAATGACTCTGGCACTGCTTTTCAAAAAGACTCAAGGGCACTCTATTCCAGCATGTAGAGCAACTCAGGAACAGCTTATATGCATTTCTGGCTGTGGAGTGGCTCTAGACTGCAAAAATGCTGCTGTCTTCCTTCTCAAGTATCTGGTCCTTCTCTTTTCAAACAAAGCCAAAACCTACTTTTTAAAACACAGTCTTCCAGGCATGTTTTTTTTTCCAGAACCATAAAACCCATGTGACCCTCTTTGTGCACTGTTCACATGGGTCAACAGGTTGACAGTTTTTTTTGAACAACTGCTCAATTACCCTTTCTTGTAAAATGATGCTTTTTCCAGGAATAGCAGAGTGCTGCAATAGCCCTTTAAGTGCCTTTTAAACACAAATTCTTCCAGAATGCCCTTAGTCCTTGAAGATGAATCATTTTCTGTAACTAAAGTGTTCATGACATATTGTACACTAAATTTGTGATGTTCCATGCTAAGTTTTGTTTTATTAAGCTGGTCCTCAAGCAGTATTCAGTAATACTCAACAAGCAATCTATTAGAAACAAAAACAGAATTACCTGGAAAAACTCAGCAGGTCTGGCAGCATCGGCGGAGAAGAAAAGAGTTGACGTTTCGAGTCCTCATGACCCTTCGACAGAACTTGAGTTCGAGTCCAGGAAAGAGCTGAAATATAAGCTGGTTTAAGGTGTGTGTGTGGGGGGCGGAGAGATAGAGAGACAGAGAGGTGGAGGGGGTTGGTGTGGTTGTAGCGACAAACAAGCAGTGATAGAAGCAGATCATCAAAAGATGTCAACAACAATAGTACAATAGAACACATAGGTGTTAAAGTTAAAGTTGATGATATTATCTAAACGAATGTGCTAATTAAGAATGGATGGTAGGGCACTCAAGGTATAGCTCTAGTGGGTTTTTTTTTTTAATTTTATATAATGGAAATAGGCTATTTTTAACAGAATGGTGAAAGTTTGAGGAGATATTCCCTCCCAAGTTATCCTCACAACTTTGGCAACAAAAAATCCTAGTGATAAATTGTTGGAATAAATTCACTCTGAGCATCATTTTTAACAATTGTTTTAAAAGATGATATTAGACAACTTGAAATTAAAAATGGGAGTCTCCTATGAGAAGCTCAAGAGGAAAGTGTAAGACCACAAGGTGTGAAGAAATGAGCAGATCACTACTACTACTTGACTTTATTAGAAGAATGCTGATATTAAGTAAGGTAATACAAAGATTACACCATAATCTGCAGCAGGATTCAGCAGAGATTAATTCTGGACAAATTATGGAGGTGAAATTGGTTTTCAACAATAGCATGAAACAAGCTCCTGGCAAATTGGCAGATTTTTTTTTAACTACACTTCAACTTCTTTCCACTGAAGCCTGCAAAATGATAATTCAAACTCTGTTTGGAGACAAATTTCCTGGTCTCAATGTCACATTTATTCTATTTGAAGTTAGAAATCTTGGCAATATTTTCCAATTCATGGTGAAAACGTGGCTGTCCTTTTTCACTATGAGCCAGTTTCGCACTGCTGGTATGAACCAATTTCACCACCAATATCTTTCAAAGCATGAAAAGAGAAATTAGTGAACAAATGAACTCAGTGCGCTGTCAGGGAGGCTGGGCGAAAGGGGGCAAGGGTGGGCACGCAGCCGATCGCTGCCCGTGATCGGCTGCACGCTGCCATTTTATGTGGGCAGGCCAATTAAGGCCCGTCCAGCATGATGCGCACCCAGAAGTGCTCATGTGCTTGAAAGAGCGCAGAAATCTCCCTGAAGAACAGAGCTGCCTCAGGGAGATTAATTTGATTTTGATAACCTGAAAAATAATTAAAAAATTATTCAGACATGTCCCCTCACAACAGTGTCACATGAGCTGAATTTTGATAAAAATTTTTATTAAAGTTATAAACTTTTCATGAAACCTCATCCTGCTTGCAGATGAGGTTCCATGAAAAATGCAAAGGCCACCTGTGCTCTTCACCTGCCTGCCAACCTTAAGGTTGGATAGGCAGCCCTGACAAGTACTTCAGTTAGGTGATTAATGGCCTTAATAGGTCTTTGACAGTTTAGCAGCCTTGCAGCTGACTCCATCGAACTGAAGATCGGAATGACGCGCAGTGACGTTGGTACGCACGCCCGACAACACCGCACGTTATTTTATGTGTCAGCTTGCGGGTCCCACCCCTGCACGCCGACCAGAAGATTCTGTCCCATGAAAAGTTCCTGGTTCAGTAATAAAGTGCACCAGTAACACCTGATCTGTTGATAGAGTTATTAACCTTAGCTTTGACAGCTTTATATATGCTAGGAATATTTGTGTGGCCAAGTGATCACTGAGAGGTAATTTTGTACTCCTGGCTGCAAAACAAAATGCACAGCAACTTTTGACAAAATGCATTGTCAACTGTTAAGTAGGACTGAAAATCTAGGGCAATCACGTCTTTCATTAAAAATACAAAGGTTTTAGAGAAATAGTTGCAGCGCGGACATATAGTCTATACTTTTTACATTTTTTTCAATATTGTTTTTCAAAGGTTCCAGGCAGAGAAGAATTTTACAATGGCAGCAGTAATAGCAGCAATCGCTGTTGGATTTCCCCTTCACTCCTGTTTTTCTACGCTATGCCAGAGCCTGCATTCCTGGCCAGGACTTCCAATTACTGCTCCAGAAATGCGGAGTATAACTGAAATGGAACTGCTTCTTCGTAGTGCTGGATTTCGAGAAAGACAAGCCACATCCACTTTTTTGCGGCATTGGCTGCCTTTTTCTGGTAAATAAGATTTTAAAAGACCAAAGCTTTTTTGAAAAGCTACAGAGAGAAGGCAAATGTGTAAGGGGTTAGGGTGGTAGATGGGCAGGGTGGCAGTGTGGCAGGTTTCTTTATTATTTATTCATTCATGGGATGTGGGCATCGCTGGCTAGACCAGTATTTATTTCCCATCCCTCATTGCCCTTGAGGAGAACTGCCTTCTTGAACCGCTGCAGTCCATGTGGTGCAGGTACACCCACAGTGCTGTTAGGAAGGGAGTTCCAGGATTTTGACCCATCAATAGTGAAGGAATGGTGATATAGTTCCAAGTCAGGATGGTGTGTGGCTTGGAGAGGAACTTGAAAGTGGTGGTGCTCCCATGCATCTGCTAATCACCCACCACCCTACCCAGGTGCCAGCACCCACCTGCCACACTGACAGCCTACCCACCTACCACCCTATCCCCTTACACTCTTATCTTCTCTCTGTAGCTTTTCAGGGTCCTTCAAAGTAGTAGAGGTCATGGGTTTACAAGGTGTTGTTGAAGGTACACACTGCAGCCACAATGCAACTGTGGTGGAGGCGTGAATGTCTTTCGTGGTGGATGGGGTGCCAATCAAGTGGGCTGCTTTGTCCTGGATGGTGTCAAGCTTCTTGAGTGTTGGAGTTTCACTCATCCAGGCAAGTGGGAAGTATTCCATCACACTCCTGATTTGTGCCTTGTAGATGGTGGACAGCTTTGGGGAATCAGGAGATCCCAGCCTCTGACCTGCTCTTGTAGCCATAGTATTTATATGGCTGGTCCAGTTCAGTTTCTGCCTGTGATAACCCCCAGGATGTTGATAGTGAGGTATTCAGCGATAGCAATGCCATTGAATGTCAAGGGGAGATGGTTAGATTCTCTCTTGTTGTAGATGGTCATTGCCTGGCACTTGTGTGGCACGAATGGTACTTGCCACTTATCAGCCCTGAATATTGTCCAGGTCTTGCTGCATTTGGATACGGACTGCTTCAGTATCTGAAGAGTCGCGGATGGTGCTGAACTTTGAGCAACCATCAACGAACATCCCCATTTCTGATCTTATGATGGAAGGAAGGTCAATGATGAAGCAACTGAAGATGGTTGGGCCTAGAACCCTACCCTGAGGATCTCCTGCAGCGATGTCTCGGGACTGAGAAGATTGACCATCAATAACCACAACTGTCTTCTTTTGTGCTAGGTATGACTCCAATCAGTGGAGAATTTTCTTGCTATTCCCCATTGACTTAAGTTTTTTTAGGGCTCCTTGATGCCACACCCGGTCAAATGCAGCCTTGATGTCAAGGGCAGTCACTCTCACCTCACCTCTTGAGTTCAGCTCTTTTGTCCAAGTTTGGAGCAAGGCTATAATGATATCAGGAACTGAGTGGCCCTGGCAGAACCCAAACTCTGCCAGTGAGCAGATTATTACTGTGTAAGTGCCGCTGGATAGCACTGTTGATGACGCCTTAACTCACTTTGCTGATGTACTGATAGGGCGATAATTGACTGGGTTAGATTTTGCCTGCTTTTTGTGGGCAAGGTGGTAAAATGGCAGATGGGTAAGATGGCAAGTGGTGCAGGAGGATGTATGTAATTGGGAGAAAGACTTGCAGGGAGATTTTTTTTATTCTTTCATGAGATGGGAGCATTGCTGGCAAGGCCAGCATTTGTTGCCCATCCCTAATTGCCCTTGAACTAAGTGGCTTGCTGGTCTTGCCAGACTATTTTCAGAGGGCAGTTAAGCATCAAGCACACTATTGTGAGCCTGGAGTCACATATAGGCCAGCCCTGTATGGATAACACATTTCTTTCCCGAGGAAAAATCTTAGTCTAACTCATGGGTAACTATACAATAATTCCCCCCACCCCAATCACTCACACTAATCTCCTCTGATCCACCCCTCAACTAGTCCCTGACCTGATTAGCCCCCGCCACCTAAATATCCAGATGAAATTTTAGAACAACAAATGATGGCTTCAAGGTCAATTCCAGATTTATTAATTGAGTTTAAACTCCACCAGGTATTGTGGTAGGATTTAAACTCGTGCCTCTAGGGTATTAGCCTGGACCTCTGGACTACCAGTCAGTGACCCCTATATCACCATCTCCCCACATAGAGTGAAGGGTTAACATCAGGAACACCTGATACTGATGCAAGTACTGATGTCACTACAATGCAATGTCAAATCTTAAAGTAACAGAGATCTGGAGGGAAGCAGAAGTATAACCTTGTGTGGAAGATTGAGATGTATATGGATCTGTAAACAAACAAGAATAGTTTTTACAAAATGCAGCCTGAAGTAGCTTTCTTAGGGAAACAGGCAAAGCTCAAAGAAATCCCATCTAGGCCTTGAACTCAAGACAAAATGGTGGGTAGGGTGGCAGGTGAGTGAGATGGCAGGTGGGTGAGTGGGTAGGGTGGCAGGTGGATGAGTGGTTGGATGGGAGATTGGGAGGGGTTGTCAGGTTGAGAGCTAGTCAGATCAGGTTGGAGACTAGTCAAGTCGGGTCAGGGGGAATGGGTGGATTGGTGGGTAGATGTCGGATGGTGGAGTCGTCAGGTCGGGTCGGGAGCAGTCAGGTGGTAGGGCTAGTCAGGTCAAGTGAGGAGAGAATCGTGGGTCTGGGGGGAGTTGAGTGAGTTCAGGAAGAGTACTGTGAGTGTTTGGGGTGGTTAGTTGTACAGTTACCCACGAGTTAGGCTAGGAGTTTTCTGCCTAACATTTCTGGGTAACGATCCAAGTAAGTAAGTTGGAACCATCCCAAGTCTCCGGCTCTAACTTAGAGTTGGAGACTTTTGTGGAGCCTATCGGGAGCAGCGGAATTGCACATAGGGAGTTCAAACTTCCTGGCAATTCCCGTGGCTTCAGGGCATTGCAGCTTCCAAAGTATCCCTTAGCACATCTCCCGGGGCACGTCTAGTCTCAAACTGCCCAGAGATCGGAAAACCTGGGCCGTTATCTCCGTATGTGACTCGGTATCACATTTTGTCTTATAATGCTCCTGTGAAGCACCTTGGGTTGCTTTCTGACAGTAAAGGCACAATATAAATATATATTGTTGTTGTAATATGTCCGGTCAATGGCTGAGGTTCTCCACAGAGGGACGGTTCACAGCAAGTTAACCCTGTTTAAAATAGATAATGTATTTTTATTTTGCCAAGCCTCTATGGCTTGATTGCAGAAGAGCCATGTTCACACTGTGCAGGGCTACAGAAGATGTGCTGAGAGAAAGAATGGAGGTACACTAAGCACAATTTGTGCTGTGCTGCTTACTGTGCTTTTCATTAGTTACTTGACCCAGTTTAATAATCAGTAATTAAAACTGGAGCAGATTTTAGTTTCAGAATAGCAGGAATAGCTGCTGACAGATGATTTTGCTTTTCACTTTCAACACCAATTCTTACACTGAAATGAAGCGTGTGTTAACATGGGAATTGATAAGAATGACACTTGGTCTCATTGCTATTCCCCTAACTTCTGTGATAAACATAAATTCTCTTGTAGAATATGAATGCATTCTCTTCCTATCCTGTTCTCCACATTATAAGAGTTGTTCTACGTTTTGGTTACCTCCGTTTGTAAGAATGAAAATTTGAAGAGTCATCAAGGTAAAGTCACACAGATCCCTGCTTAGGAGTGTAGGACAGGAATCAAGCACTCCTCAAGAACAGTACTGGAGTCTGAGAGCACTTAGTCTTGACTCTGGAAATAGTTGAAAGTGATTTAGGGAACTAGGACATTCTCAGGACACTTGAATATTTTGAGATCTGGGATAAAATGGGGATCTGGCATCTGGGTACATGGGTCTAGTGGAGTTGGGCTAGGTTTTGGCATGAATTAGAGTTTGGAAGCAACAAAGGGTAGGCAGGGAATGGATATTGCATGCACTTGGGTCAGGGTAAACATGTGAGTGATCAGGAGCATAATGCTGGAAGAGACCTGGGAGCCAAGGTACACTGAAGAGATGGAAACACAGGGGCAGGAGCAACTGAAAGCAGAGCAAAAGCATAATAACACATCATAAGAAATAGGAGCTGGAGTAGACCATATGGCTCGCCTAACCTGCCCCACTATTCAATATGATCAGGACTGAACTTGGGCTTCAACCCTACTTTTCTGCCTGCACCCCATATCCCTTGAAAAGCATTAAATGTTACAAGCATAGAGCTGGAAAACAAGGCATAAGGGGAATCAGCTCAGGGCTGGGTTGTAGGACAAGTGGGAACATGGTGCAGTGCAATGGTCCAGGAGTGGGAGTTAGAAATCAGCCTTTGAGGGGTGGAGTATTAAGGTGGGAACAGCTAACGAAGAAGGCATGGAAAGCAGAATATTAGACAAGGGGAACAAGGCTAGTTCAGCAAGCAGGAAACAGGTCTAGGAGTAGGAAGATATGTAGGCAAAAATACAACACATAGTACCATTGAACTCTCCATTCTCATTTGCATAAAGGCATTGAAACCATCATGGAGTCAATGGACAAGAACAGGAAGAGTGTTCGTGCCACCTCCCCTGGAGTGCTGAAGAGCCAAAGTCATTTTGAGGGCCTGGTCACATTTCAATATTGCTGGGGAGCTATGAGCATTGTTCCAGTATCCACAGGCAATGTACCTGCTGGATGACACAATAAACCCGGAAGCTCTGTCATTGAGTGGAGCTGAACACTTTATTCTCAAGAGGAGAAAAGTAATCCTAGGGTGTGGGACATTGGACAGGCCAGCTTTCAGTTTGAGGTTTTCAGGGTTTAGTTCATTAAAATCTGGTATTTTTGCTCTGGGAGCATTTTAGTTTTTAGTTCTCAGTCTTCTATTCCAAATTTCCAGATTTCTAGAAAATGAAACTATTGACTTGCTGTTACCGATCAAAGAGATACTGTGAAAGCTGTTGCTTAGCAGCTGTTAGCAGCATGCTTGACACAAGCCTATCCATATCCGAGCACTTTTGTACTTCTCTTACTCTGAGATTCAAGGGAGTAGATCTGAACAGATAAATAAATCTCAATAAGCAGATCACTAAAGTATTGGATTTGTTCATTCTGTGTAGTATTAACATATGAAGGCTTAATTTATTTGTTTGAAACCCTATTGTCTACTGATTTAATGGAGACATTAATTGCAGAGCACAACTTCACTCCACAGATTTGTGGTCTTGACTAGTTTAACCAGTTTTCCTGATTGTCCCAGTAAATTATTTCAACACCATAGTTTAATTCCTTGATTTGATTTCCGACAGGATGGAATCTTTTTCTTCTCCGACGTCAATGCCCCTACAACAATTCATCGTATTCCTTCATTCACACTTAATACTGCCCTACTCCATGCTTCTCTTTCCATTCTAATTCTCCATGATTCCCTCATAACTCTGCTTCCAATCCCTTTTATCTTTGATAAAAACAAAAAAACTGCGGATGCTGGAAATCCAAAACAAAAACAGAATTACCTGGAAAAACTCAGCAGGTCTGGCAGCATCGGCGGAGAAGAAAAGAGTTGACATTTCGAGTCCTCATGACCCTTCAACAGAACTTGAGTTCGAGTCCAAGAAAGAGTTGAAATATATTTTAGCTTTGCCTTGATTCAGACAATAGATAAGTCTTACACCTTGGATTGAAGCTTGGAACAGCTTCAGTTCCGTGTGGCATTGCCTGACACTCTCTCCCTGTGAAACCTAAAGCAGGTGGATGAATGGGGGTGGATGGGATGCTGATGATGGGGGGAGAGAGAAGGGCAATAATGGGGGGAATTAATGGGGGAAATTTTGTGGGTATAGTCCCTGGTCAAATGGTGGGATCATTTGCAGGTCAGCATTTGACAGGTGGAGCAGACTTTGCCGAGGTTCTTTACCAGCCAACCACCAATTCTGAAATGCATGCAGTGTAGCGAGCGAGAACAAACCACACAAACAAGAAGAATGTCCAGCGGTGGGGTGGGGGTGGGGCTGGTGGGGGGGGAGGGGGGAGGGGGGGTGGCACAGCCACAACAGTAGAAAAATAGGCCACTTCAAAGCTGTTTGTCAATCAAAAGTGTTGACAACCTGTGAAAAGAGGGAGACAGTTTTAAAACTGGACTGTGGACATGAAGTGGAAGAACCACAAATAAGGGAACTAACCTTCCTGGGTGAGGTAAATGATACTGAAAACAGGTATTGGAGTATTAAACTCAGGGTAGTGGACACTTCACAGGGTATCAACGGGACACAGAAGCAGGGGTTTCAGTTTTATCAGATGAAGCAAATGGCTCAAAAAGGTTACATTTAAGGGGAGGCGATTGCGTATTGATATTGTCAATGGATGAGTAATCCAGAGACCCAAACAAACGTTCTGGGGACTCAGGTTTGAATCCTGCCATGACGGAATTTGAATTCAATAAAAATCTGGAATTAAAAGTCTAATGACAACCAGCGTCAATTGTAAAAGCCCATCTAGTTCACTAATGCCCTTTAGGGGAGAAAATCTGTCATCCTTACCTGGTCGGGCCTACATGTGACTCCAGACCCACAACAATGCGGTTGACTCTTATAAAAACAAAAAACTGAGGATGCTGGAAATCCAAAACAAAAACAGAATTACCTGGAAAAACTCAGCAGGTCTGGCAGCATCGGCGGAGAAGAAAAGAGTTTACGTTTCGAGTCCTCATGACCTTCGACAGAACTAGACTCTTAAGTGGCCTAGCAAACCACTCAGTTGCATCAAACTGCTTAAAAGCCTCAAAAAAGGAATGAAACTGAACAGACCACCCGGCATCGACCTAGGTACCGGAGCCAACAACGGCAAACTCTGCCCTGTTGACCCTGCAAAGTCCTCTTTACTAACATCAGGGGCTAGTGCTGAAATTGGGAGAGCTGTCTCACAGACTAGTCAAGCAATAACCTAACATAGTCATCCTCACGGAATCATACCTTACACACAATGCCCCAGACACCGCAATCACCATCCCTGGGCTGTCCGACCAACAGGACAGACCCAGAAGAAGCGGCAGCCCAGCAATATACAGTCAGGAGGGAGTTGTCCTGGGAGTCCTTAACATTGAATCTGGACCACATGAAGTCTCATGGCATTAGACCACACATAGGCAAGGAAATCTCCTGCCGATTGCTACGTACTCCCCTCCCTCAGCTGATGAATCAATGCTCCTCCATGTTGAGCACTACTTGGAGGAAGCACTGAGGGTGGCAACAATGCGGAACGTACTCTGGGGGTTGGGGGGACATTAATGTCCATCACTAAGAATGGCTCGGTAGCACCACTACTGACTGAGCTGGCTGAGTCCTAAAGGACATAGCTGCTAGACTGGGTCTGTGGCAGGTGGTGAGGGAACCAACAAGAGGGAAAAACATACTTAAACCTCAACCTCAACAACCTGCCTGCCGCAGATGCAACTGTCCATGACAGTATCAGTAGGAGTGATCACCGCCCAGTGGTTGTGGAAATGAAGTCCTGCTTTCACGTTGAGGATACCCTCCATCATGATGTGTGGCACTACCACTGTGCTAAATG
The DNA here is from genome assembly GCF_017639515.1 of Carcharodon carcharias. Lineage (NCBI taxonomy): Eukaryota > Metazoa > Chordata > Chondrichthyes > Lamniformes > Lamnidae > Carcharodon > Carcharodon carcharias. The sequence goes on from NC_054469.1 coordinate 64,401,434, forward strand.
GGATAGATTTAGAACAGACCTAGCAACTCAAGAATGGGCAGCCATGAGGCACTGCGGGCCATCAGCAGCAGCAGAATTGTACTCAAACACAATCTGTGATCTTATGGCCTGGCATATCCCCCACTCTAACATTACCATCAAGCCAACGGATCAACCCTGGTTCAATGAAGAGGCCAGGAACAGCACCAGGCATACCTAAAAATGAGGTGTCAACCTGGTGAAACTATAAAACAGGACTACTTGTGTGCCAAACAGCATAAGCAGCAAGTGATAGACAGAGCTAAGCGATCCCACAACCAACGGATCAGATCTAAGCTCTGCAGTCCTGCCACATCCAGTCGTGAATGGTGAGGAAGAATTAAACAACTCACTGGGGGTGATGGCTGCACAAATATCCCCATTCTCAATGATGGAGGAGCCTAGCACAGCAGTACGAAAGATAAGGCTCAAGCATTCCGAATAATCTTTAGCCAGAAGTGCCGAGTGGAAGATCCATCTTGGCCTCCTCCAGAGGCCCCCAGCATCAGAGATGCCAGTCTTCAGCCAATTTGATTCACTCCACGTGATGTCAAGAAATGGCTGAAGGTACTGGATACTGCAAAGGTTATGGGCCCTGACAATATTCCGATAATAGCACCGAAGACTTGTGCTCCAGAACTTGCCGCGCACCTAGCCAAGCTTTTCCAGTACAGCTACAACATTGGCATCTACCCGACTAGGTGGAAAATTGTCCAGGTAGTTCTGTACACAAAAAGCAGGACAAATCCAACCAGGCCAATTACCGCCCCATCAATCTACTCTCCAATATCAGTAAAGTAATGGAAGTGGTCATCAGTGTCATCGAACGACATTTGCTTAGCAATAACCTGCTCACTGACTTCCAGTTTGGGGTCTGCGAGGGCCACTCAGCTCCTGATGTCATTACAGCCTTGATTCAAACATGGACAAAAGAGCTGAACTGCCAGGGTGAGGTGAGAGTGACTGCCCTGGACATCAAGGCAGCATTTGACCGAGTGTGGCATCAAGGAATCCTAGCAAAACTGGAGCCAATGGGAATCAGGAGAAGATCTCTCCACTGGTTGGATTTATGCATAGCACAAAGGACAATGGTTGTGGTTGTTGGAGGTCAGTCATCTCAGCTCCAGGTTATCACTGCAGGAGTTCCTCAGGGTAGTGTCCTCAGTCCAACCATCTTCAGCTGCTTCATCAATGACCTTCCTTCCATCATAAGGTCTTAAGTGAGGATGTTTGCTGATGATTGCACAATTTTCAGCACCATTTGCGACTCCACAGATACTGAAGCAGTCCATGTCCAAATGCAGCAAAACCTGGACAATATCCAGGCTTGGGCTGACAAGTGGCAAGTAACATTCACGCTACTCAAGTCATTACCAGGCAATGACCATCTCCAACAACAGAGAATCTAACCATCACCCCTTGACATTCAATGGTATTAACATCACTGCATCACCCATGATCAACATCCTGGGGGTTACCTTTGACCAGAAACTGAACTAGACTAGCCATACAAATACTGTGGCTACAAGAGCAGGTCAGAGGCCAGGAATCCTGCAACAAGTTACTCACTTCCTGACTCCCCAAAGCCTGTCCACCATCTACAAGCAAAAGTTCAGAGTGTGATGGAGTTTGCCCCACTTGCCTGGATGAGTTCAGCTCCCACAACACTCAAGAACCTTGACACCATCCAGGACAAAGCAGTCGCTTGATCGGCACCACATCCACAAACATTCACTCCCTCCACCACTGATGCACAGTAGCAGCAGTGTGTACCATCTACAAGATGCAGTGCAGGCATTCACCAATGCTCCTTAGGCAGCACCTTCCAAATCCATGACCACTGCCACCTAGAAGGACAAAGGCAGCAGATAGATGGGAACACCACCACCTGGAAGTGCCCCTCCAAGTCACTCACCATCCTGACTAGGAAATATATCACCGTTCTTTCACTATTGCTGGGTCAAAATCCTGGAACTTCCTTCCAACAGCACTGTGGGTGTACCTACACCACATGGACAGCAGCGGTTCAAGAGGGCAGCTCACCACCATCTTCTCAGGGGCAATTAGGGATGGGCAATAAATGCTGGCCCAGCCAGCAAAGCCCACATCTCATGAATGAATAAAATAAAAACATTGCCAACCTTATCTATTAAATTAAAAGGTCCTGGTGGGACAACTTTAAAAGTCAAAGGCAAACTCTTGGCAAAGCTGAAATTAAAGAGTGAGAAATCCTCGAACCTCTTTCTGTCAAAATCAAGAGTGCTCTCTACTAAGCAGAAAGGCATGCCTAAACCTGATGTTAATCTATAAAGTGGACAAAGTTGATGATGGGAACTACAGGAGTATGTTTCGAAATGAACTTCCAGAATTGTTTCTAGGCCTAGGTAAGTTAAAGACGGAGTACCATGTCACTCTACAAGCTGATGCTAAATCAATTACCCTCTTTACACTGAGGAAAGGCCCTCGCCCACTCTTGGACAAAGTCAAGGGTGAAATTGAAAAGATGCAGCAGCAAGAGGTTATCTCACCGGTCACTCTGCCAACAAAATAGTGCTAAGGAATGGTTACGGTCCCAAAGCCAAGTGGCTTTATATGAACTGGGTAGATTCAACTCAACTATACAAAACATTGGAGGGCAAGATCCAACGAACGCCCTCAGTGGATGAGAGCCTTGCCAAACTACCCAAGAGAGCTTTCTTTTAAGGTTGGGTGCAAACAGTAGATTTTCACAGTTGTTTGTGGACGAAGAATCCAATTTGCTGACCACATTTGTAACACCATTTGGTCTTTATTGTTACAATAGATTACTCTTTGGAATAGCTTCCGCTCCAGAAATTTTCCACAGAACAATGTCTCACTCTGTGAAAGGCTTGGAAAGAGTAATATACCATATGGACGACATACAAAAACATGGCTCCACAAGAGAAGAGCATGATTACAAAGTCAGAGCAGTCCTGAGAGTCTTACAGGATGAATGAAAAATTTGAAAAACCTATGATCAAGTTTCTAGGTCACATAGTACAAGCCAGTGAAATCACATTTGGAAGTAATCAGAGAATTTTCACAACCCAGGAACATTGCTGAACTTCAAAGATTCCTCGGGATGGTCAACCTATTAGGCAAGCTCTTACCAAATTTGGCAGAGTTCAATGAGCTTTTGAGACAGCTGTTGAGACAGGGTTAACTGTGTGCTGGATCATGGACCAGCAAAATGCTTTTGAAAGGATTAAAGAACTTTTAACCTCTTCTGAAATCTTGGCACATTACGACCCAGAATTACCGACCATGGTAGCAGCAGATGCATCATCTATAGGTCTGGGAGCAGTTTTATTTCAAATGCAGAGAGACAGCAAGCATAGACTAGTCTGCTATGTCCCTCGAATGGAAATAAAACAATGATATGTCGCAATAGAAAAAGAAGCGTTGGCACCAAAGTGGCTATGAAAAAAAGTTTCAGGCTACGTTATGGGATTGCATTCCAAAATTAAAACAGAGCATAAAGTACTAGTCACCACTCTGAAAATGAAAGAAATTATGAAGATGATGCCCAGAATCCAGTGCTTCAGATTAAGATTGATGAGATCTGACTCCATCACAGGGTATGTGCAAGGGAAATATTAAACAACAGCAGACACACTGCCACAAATACCATCAGAAGGAATCAAACAAGAGGATTTACATGTCATTGAGGAGGTTGAAGCATATATGCCCTTAATCATGCAGCATTTATCAGCTACAGCAAAAACAAAATTGCAGGAAATAAAAGAAGCTCAGCAATGAAATGAAGAATGTCTCCAAATCCAAGAATATTGTCAGGAACGGTGACCAGGCTATATTCCCATTCATGTGACACAATAACAGTACTTTGAACAGCGCAAGCACCTCACTGTCATTGATGACTTTCTAGTCTTTAACAAATGATTAGTCATACTGAGAACACTTTGGCTTGATATTCTTCAAAGACTTCACTAGGGTTATCTAAGAATAGTAAAATGTCATGTGAGAGCACAATAATCAGTCTAGTGGCCAGGCATTAGTTGCTCTATAGAAGAAATGATTTCTAATTGTCTTATTTGTGCTGCAAACAGCCAAGAACAAAAAGAACAACTGTTACATTCTACTTTTCCATCAAGGCCGTGGGAGCTCTGGGGATGGACTTATTTGAATTTAGGGGGAAAACCTTCCTTTTTGTCATTGATTACCACTCACAGTGGATTGAAGTAAACAGAATGCACAGTATCAAAGCAGAAGCAGTCATCCAATTCTGCGAAAGAATTTATGCAGCACATGGCATCCTGGACATTGTCGTGTCCAACAATGGGTTGCTATTTGCTCATGAGCTATGCTACAATTTCGCAAATGAATCTTGCTTCATTCATGTAACTAGTTCCATTTACTACCCTCAAGTGAGGTGGTGGTGTCATGGTATTATCAGTGGACAAGCACTCTAGATACCCAGGTTAATTCTCTGGGAACCTGGGTTCAAATCCCATCATGGCAGATGGTGAAATTTAAATTCAATGAAAAATCAGGAATTCAAATATGATGACTGTGAAACCATTGTTGATTGTCATAAAAACCCACCTGGTATACTAATTCCCTTTAGGGAAGGAAATCTGCTGTCCTTTTCTGGTCTGGCCTACATGTGATTTTAGACCCACAGTGATGTGGTTCACTCTTAAATGGCCTAGCAAGCCATTCAGTTCTCAAGAGCAATTAGGGATGGGCAATAAATGCTGGCCCAGCTGGTGACACCCACATCCCATGAATGAATGATAAAAAAAAGTGAAAGGAGAAGCTGGGAGAGGGGTACGAACCATCAAAGATTTATTGAAGAAAAACAAAGATCTTAATCTAGCTCTTCTGAGTATCGAACGTCACCACTACAAAAAACGGTTTCTCACCATTAGAGTTATGAATGGGTAGGAGATTGAGGACACAGCTTCCATCTCTAGAGCAAAAACCCAAACCTGATATCACCATGAACGACCATGAGAGGGTAACACAGTGTGAGGAAGAACAGAGAACTTGGTTTGGAACTTTAATCACAGCATAGCGCACATGAGCTACCAGTACATAAAGCCCGGAGGGAGCATATGGGTTATGGACCAACAGAGGGAAGGTACAATAATTGAAGAAACTCTGCAACCAAGATTGTACAGGATTGAGGCAGACCAGCAGTGCCTTTTATATCCATGGGGAGAAAGCCAATAGAAACTTGCGCTTACTACACAGGTCCTGATAAAGCAGATTAAATACTCGCTACAACTCAACAGTCAACCAGGAGAAGAACACTGACACTAACAGAAGGGAGAGTACAGAATATCCTTGACATCAAAAGAAGATCAGAATGAGATCAGGGGGATTGGTCAAAGCACCTCAGAGACTAGCACTATGAGGTCTGAGGACGGAATTTTCTGTGCCCGCTGGTATCATGGCAGGCGTGAGTGGACAATATAGCAGGAAGGACAAAATTTGGTTTCACGATGTTGTGAAACCAGTTTGCAATCATCTACCCTGCCCTTCAATAATAGGCCACTGCTGCTGCACGTCAGGAACTTCATTGTAATACACCTGCATTTCGTTATAAGCCCTGTTCATGGGAATCACCTCCCTCACGCTGGGCATGTCAGCGTGATTTCACAACTGAACATGAGCGATTTGCACTGGATGAGCTGCACTTCACTTGGGACAATGAGGTTTGTTTGCCTATCTTCCTTCAGCAGCACTCGTGGTCATCAGCACCAGGTTTCACAGGCAACACATCACTTATAGGGGACTCACATGCAGGTCTCTGCTTATGAGACCAGATGTAAAGCGGGGTGGCTTTTCAACAGTTGCAGGGCTAGGGCTTGCTTGGGGAAGGGGAAGAAGTGGTCTCAGGCAAGTGAAGAGGCTGCAGGGCAAGGGCTGTACTGGGGAAGGGGGTATGCCAGGCTGTGTATGGGGGCAAATGTTGATCTGTGCAAGTGGCTTCAATAGGGTGAGAGCTGAGGAGGCAGTCTCCAGAGGAGAGGAGGCCAGATGGAGGTGTGAGGTTATGTGAGAGAGTAAGTGGTGATGTCCCTTGAGCTGGCAGTGAGTGTGTGAGTTTAGAGTGATGAGATGGTTGCCTTACCCTAGAGGCACGGATGAGATCATTCATCTTCTTTCTGCACTGGATGGCCAACCTCTTCTGTGCAGATTTGGCACCGACCACTGCTGCTTCCAACTCCCCAGCTGGAGTGGTGATGCTGCTGCCCCTCCTGCGGCCAGAGCTGAAGTAGAGGACATCACGGCGACACTCAAAGGTGTCCAAAAGGCATTCCAGGGATGCATCACTGAATCGAGGGCAGCAGTCTTCTTGTCTTTCAGGGCTATGTCTTCTCTGCAGCAGTCCTGGGCTGGCAGCACTGAGAGGTGTGCACATGGCTGCACTTTAAATATGGTGCCCAGCGTGAGGAAGGGTTGAGGTTAACGGCATGGCAGGCGAATGAGATCGTGCCCGACATTGAAATGGCATGTTTCCTGGGAATGCATAATTAATGAGGTAGATTGGGACAAAACTGCGGCAAAAGCCACCATTGCGGCTGGTGGTTAAAATGGTCTTTTTCCGATCTGCTACCACACTTAGTCAAACCTGGAACAAGTCCGCCCCAAGACTTTTGCGGGGAGATGTAAGAGTATGTAAATATGTTAAGGGTAAAGACTAGAGTAGAGATAAGACCGTAAGACATAGGAGCAGAAATTAGGCCATTCAGCCCATCGAGTCTGCTCCGCCATTCAATCATGGCTGATAAGTTTCTCAACCCCATTCTCCCACCTTCTCCCAGTAACCTTTGATCCCCTTACCAATCAAGAACCTTTCTATCTCGGTCTTAAATACACTCAATGACCTGCCCTCCACAGCCTTCTGTGGCAATGAATTTCATAGACTCACCACTCTCTGGCTAAAGAAGTTTCTCCTCATCTCTGTTCTAAAAGGTCTTCCTTTACTCTCAGGCTGTGCCCTCGGGTCCTAGTCTCTCCTACTAATGGAAACATCTTCCCCACATCCACTCTATTCAGGCCTTTCAGTATTCTGTAAATTTCAATCAGCTCCCCCCTCATCCTTCTAAACTCCATCGAGTATAGACCCAGAGTCCTCAAACGTTCCTCATATGTTAAGCCGTTCATTCCTGGGATCGTTCTAGTGAACCTCCTCTGGACCCTCTCCAGGGCCAGCACATCCTTCCTGAGATACGGGGCCCAAAATTGCTCACAATATTCTAAATGCGGTCTCACCAGAGCCTTATAAAGCCTCAGCAGCATATCCCGGCTTTTATACTCTAGTCCTCTCGAAATAAATGCCAACATTGCATTTACCTTCCTAACTACTGACTCAACCTACAAGTTAACCTTAACAGAATCCTGGACTAGGACTCCCAAGTCCCTTTGCACTCCAGATTTCTGAATTCTCTCCCCATTTAGAAAATAGTCTATGCCTCTATTCTTCCTACCAAAGTGCATGACCTCACACTTCCCCACGTTGTATTCCATCTGCCACTCTTTGCCCATTCTCCTAACCTGTCCAAATCTTTCTGCAGCCTCCCCACCTCCTCAATACTACCTGTCCCGCCACCTATCTTTGTATCATCTGCAAATTTTGCCAGGATGCCCTCAGTTCCTTCATCTAGATCATTAATGTATAAGTTGAAAAGTTGTTGTCCCAACACTGACCCCTGTGGAACTTCACTAGTCACCAGCTGCCATCCTGAGAAGAACCCCCTTATCCCCACTCTCTGCCTCCTACCAGACAGCCAATCTTCTATCCATGCTACTACCTTGCCTCTAACACCATAGGCTCTTATCTTGCTGAGCAGCCTCCTGTGTGGCACCTTGTCAAAGGCCTTCTGGAAGTCCAAGTAGATAACAACCATTGGTTCTCCTTTGTCTAACCTACTCGTTACCTCCTCAAAGAATTCTAACAGATTTGTCAGGCATGACCTCCCCTTGAGGAAACCATGCTAACTTTGCCCGATTTTACCATGCACTTCCAAGTATTCTGAAATCTCATCCTTAATAATGGACTCTAAAATCTTACCAACGACCGAGGTCAGGCTAATCGGCCCGTAATTTCCCGTCTTTTGCCTCACTCCCTTCTTAAACAGGGAGGTTACATTAGCGATTTTCCAGTCCTCTGGGACCCTCCCTGACTCCAATGATTCCTGAAAGATCACCACTAATGCCTCCACTATCTCTTCAGCTATCTCCTTCAGAACTCTGGGATGTAATCCATCTGGTCCAGGTGATTTATCCACCTTCAGACCTTTCAGTTTTCCTAGCACCTTCTCCTTGGTAATGGCCACCTCTGCCCCCCGACTCTCTTGAATTTTGGGGATGTTACTCGTGTCTTCCACCGTGAAGACTGACGCAAAGTACCTATTCAGTTCCTCCACCATTTCTTTGTTCCCCACTACTACTTCTCCAGCACCATTTTCCAGCGTCCCAATTCCACTTTTGCCTCTCTCTTACCCTTTATATATCTAAAAAACTCTTGCAATCTTCTTTTATATTACTGACTAGTTTACCTTCATATTTAATCTTCTCCCTCCTTATTTCTTTTTTAGTTGTCCTCTGTTGGTCTTTGTAGGCTTCCCAATCCCCTGCTTTCCCACTGCTCTTCGCCGCATTGTATGCTTTCTCTTTAGCTTTTATGCTGTCCCTGACTTCCCTTGTCGGCCATGGTTGCCTCGTCCTCCCTTTAGTATGCTTCTTCTTTCTAGGGATGAATTTTTGCTGTGTCTCCCAAATTACTCCCAGAAACTCCTGCTATTGTTGTTCCACTGTCTTTCCTGCCAGGCTCATCTCCCAGTCAATTCTGGCCAGCTCCTCCCTCATGCCTCTGTAGTTGCCTTTATTCAACTATAATATTGTTACATCTGATTCCAGCTTTTTCCTCTCAAATTGCAGGGTAAATTCTCTCATATTATGGTCACTACCTCCTCAGGGTTCCTTCACCTTAAGCTCCCTTATCAAATCTGCCTCATTACACATCACTAAATCTAGAATTGCCTGTTCCCTAGTGGGCTCCACCACAAGCTGCTCCAAAAAGCCATCTCGTAGACATTCCACAAATAGCTTTTCTACCAACCTGATTTTCCCAGTCTACCTGCATATTGAAATCTCCCATGATCACTGTAACCTTGCCTTTCTTACACGCCTTTTCTATCTCCTGGTGTATCTTGTGCCCCACATCCTAACTACTGTCCAGAGGCCTGTACATAGCTCCCATTATGGTTTCTTTACCTTTGCGGTTCCTCAACTCTACCTACACAGATTCTACATCATCTGACTCTATGTCATTTCTTGCTATCAATTTAATTTAATTTCTTACTAACAAAGCAACCCCACCCCCTCTGCCAATCTGCATATCTTTTTCAATAGGATGTATATCCTTTGATATTTAGCTCAGAGTCCTGATCCCCTTGCAGCCATGTCTCCGTGATGCCCACCACATCATACCTGCCAATTTCACTCTGCGCCATAAGCTCATTTACCTTATTTTGTATAGTGCGTGCATTCAGATACAACACCCTCAGTCCTGTATTTCCCGTCCCCTTTCTCATTGTCATCCCTTTATCTGATGTGCTTGAAGTTACATTCCTAGCCCTTTCCAAACAATCTGTCCTATTTTGTGTTCTGGAGAATTTAATAGCCTCTCCTGGGCTCTCCCTTCTTTTCAGTTTTTTCATAATTTTCCATGAAGTTGAATCCACCCCCCACACGCTAACCTGCTGCTTTGTTTCCCATTAGTCATACTTCTTGGAATTTTACCCTTCCCCGCACCCCCCCTCCACTTTCTAGTTCAAAGTCCTGTTGACCAGCCTATTTACCCTTTTCGCTAGAACATTAGTCCCAGATCGGTTCAAGTGGAGACCGTCCCAATGGTACAGATCCCTTCTGTTCCAATACTGATGTCAGTGCCCCACAAAATGGAACCCCTCTTTCCTGCACCACTCCTTTAGCCACATGTTTACTTCCCTTATTCTCGCGTCCCTATGCCAATTTGCACGTGGTTTCAGTAGTAATCTGGAGATTATAACCCTTGAGGACCTGTTCTTTAATTTAGTTCCTAGTTCCTGATAACCCCAAACAGGTCCTCTTTCCTAGTTTTACCTATGTTATTTGTCCCGATGTGGACCACAACAACTGGATCCTCCCCCTCCCTCTCCAATATCCTTTCAAGCCAGTCAGTGATGTCCCTCACCCTGGCACCGGGCAGGCAACATACCATGCGGGACTCTCGACCCTGCTTACAAAGAATGCTATCAATTCCCCTAATTATAGAATCCCCTACAACTACCACTTGTCTTTTTGCTCCCCCCTCTTGAATGGCCTCCTGTGCCACGGTGTCATGGTCAGCTGGCTCATCCTCCCTACAGCCCTGTTCCTCATTTACGCAGGGAGCAAGTACCTTGTACCTGTTGGACAAGGTCAAAAGCTGAGGCTCCTCTGTTCCTGAAACAGGATCCCTCTACCTGCCTCATTTGCAGTCACACCCTGCTGACCCTGACCACTGAACGAATTTGAGGTACTTAATCTACTGGGTGTGACCACCTTCTGAAACAAAGCGTCCAGGTAACTCTCCCCCTCCCAGATGTGCCACAGCATCTGGAGCTCGGACTCCAGCTCATCAATTCTGGTTCCTCCAGCAACCAACACTTGCTGTAGATGTGGTCACTGTGGCTCGCAATGGGATCTGTCAGCTCCCACATCATACAGCTACAGCACATCACCTGCCCACCATCCAGACTTAGTTAATTAATGTATTAATTAGCTTTGCAGTGTTTTTTTTCAAATTTGGTGCAGATTTCCTACCAACCAATCAGGTCACAGCTTTCCTGTGATGTCACTTTTTCAGTTTTGGCTTTAGTTACTCTGTGCCCCGAGGTCACCACTCCGGTGCTCCTCCCTCCGAGTCTGCTCCCTGGAGATAAGGCTGCAAATCCCTGAGGTAAGCTAAATTTATACTCTCCGCTCCAGTACTCCTCCCTCCGGGTCTGCTCCCAGGATTTACTCACCAACCAGCTGCTTATTCTTTAAAATGCGCTTTCAGAAGGGTATCCCTCATAGGTCTGGTGCACTCCTGAAGGCACTGCCTCTTCCTTTCTCTCTTTTTTTAGGCTTGAGGAGGAGGAAGGGATGGAAACACTTCAGCAATGTAATGTTTGGGGCTATTCCGTTCTTTGACAGTGGGTCCGCCTTGATTCCCTCCTGAGTCACGGTATCTGCGGCGACTTCTCCCAAACTGTTTCAGTCACTTCTCACCAGCACCCTCTGTTGGATGCTCTTCCTCCTGTTGAGTGCAAGAGTCCTTCTTCTCGATTCCCTCCTGTGTCGCAGTGTCTGAGGCGACTTCTCCCAGAATGCTTCAGTCACTTCTCACCAGCACCCCTGTTGGATGTACGGTAAAGAATTAATATCCGAAGCATTCATGATGCTGATGTAATAATGACGTCAGATCACATGACTAAGAAGTAAGAGAGATCTAGAAGGAGGAAAGGCTCCAATCTCGTGTAGAGGTCCAAATGTGTAAATACATGCTGTAAATAAAGAGTAATGATTTTGAGAAACTGTAGGCTTGAGCAGCATACTTCGGGAGAATAGGTAATCCCCAAAGCCACCATCTAGATGCTGACCATACAAAGAAACAGGAAAATTATACTTTTTAGGTCCAGTCTTTCCAAATTCTCCAGATTTCTAGAAAACTGAACTATTGGCTTGTTGTTACTGATCATAAAGATATTGTGAAAGCTGTTGCTTAGCAGCTGTTCACAAGCCTGCTTATCTATATCCAAGCTGCAGTGAGGTGAGCTCTTCTAAGGACAGGAGGACAAAAGCAACCTCTCCAAGCAAACAGACATGGATGGAAATGATTGAGGAAGTCAGCAGCAGTTGGTCTCTCCAAGAGGATCCAGACCCTCAGTAAGACAGGGTAAGGCTAGTGAGCCAGATGGGTGTCTATGACAATTGTCAATGGTTTCACAGTCATCATCAGACTTTGAAATTTTTTAAAAATTGAATTAAAATCCCACCATCTGCTGTGGTGGGATTCAAAATCAGGTCCCCGGAGAATTACCCTGGGCTTCTGGAATACTAGTCAGAGGCAATGGCACTACACCACTACCTCCTGCAGCCGGCATGAAAGTAGCGGACATCACAACAGCCCTCGAAGGCGTCTAAAAGGATGGATATACTGGCTTTGGAGGCAGGTCAAAAGAGATTCACTAGACTGATTCCTGGGATGAAGGAGTTGACTTATCGAGAACTGTTAAACAGGTTAGGCCTTTATTCATTAGAGTTTAGAAGAATGAGGGGTGATCTTATTGAAACGTACAAGACTTTGAGGGGGCTTGACAGGGTAGATGTTGAGAAGATGTTTCCACTAGTGGGGGAATCTCGAGCTAGGTGACATAGTTACAGAATAAGGGGACACTCATTTAAAACTGAGATGCAAAGAGGTTTCTTCTCTCAGAGGGTGGTGAATTCTCTGGAATTCTCTACTCCAAAGAGTTGTGGAGGCTAGATCACTGAAAGTACTTAAAGAGGTGGTAGATAGATTTTTGAAATATCGGGGAGTTGAGGGCTGTGAGGAACTGGCACGAAAGAGGAGTTGAGGGCTGGGACAGATTGGCCATGATCTTATTGAATGGTGGGGCAGGCTTGAGGGGCCGAGTGGCCTACTCCTGCTCCTATTTCTTATGTTCCTATGTGAATGGCAGAACACTTTTAGGTGCCAAGTTCCCCACTCTGACTTTCCCAGCATTCTCTAGCACAACAAACATCTTACAGCTCCATACATTCCTCTCACTCTCTCTCTCTCTCTCACTCTCTCTCTCCAGGTACCTTCTCAGACCCCTGTCTGGATGGAAAACACTCACAGTCAGCCTCAGCCTATTGCCCTCTCACACCAATGTTCCATACCCACCCTCCACAAATGTCACCCTTCCCTCCACTCATTTTCAACCCTTTTAGGAGAAGAGAGCAGCACCACCTTTCTGCGAGACAGAGACTGGGGCTGGAGAGGCGGGGGCGGTTTTGGGACGTCAGGGGAGGGTAGCCCTCCAGTGACAGCATCTTGACAGCCACTGGTAATGCCTGTCCAGCTGGTCTGTTGGGGAAGAGGTCTTGGCCCAGGAGGCTGCAGATGTCAGGAGTGACCTGCCATGAGAACCTGTACTTCCTGGTGTTCAGACATGTCAAGAGAGCTGATCCTCTGCCTCTAGACCCTGTGTTGGGGTCTAGCCTCCTTCCAGCTGGATCTCAGTGTCCATTCCCCCTGTGCTGTGGAGCAGCATGCAGCTGACTCTGCTGCTGAAGCTGTTAGTGGTGGTGTGGCTTCTCTTTTCCTTCATCATAAGCTGCTTCTGGCCATGGTGAAGGCTAATAGCAAGGAGGCGCAGCTGAAGGTGAGTGAAATGCAAAACAGGTGAGGTGACTTACAAAAGTTTACCATCTCCTGTCAAGTAGTGATAATAACCTCTGAGAGAAGAGGTGCTTTGCACACAGTCACTCAGTGGCCATGCCTGGAGCTCTTCAATGTAACTGATCAAAGCTTTTCTGGCTTGTCAGTTTCACCGAAGCCACTCTTCCTCTGTGTTCTCACTTCAGTTACCCTGGCAAGTTACTGACAGGTCACAAAACAGGTTCCCTGGTTGGGAAGTCCAAAAATGAGTGTTAAAACTGTTCTTAATTAGCTTTTTAATTACCTTAATAACTTACCCAACAAATTCGAGGGAGCACCCACTCACCTTCAATCCTACTGTGGCGAAGCCTGTAGGTGGGCAGGATGATATTGGGGTCCCAACCTGGCATCACTTTCAGGAGATTTAGCTCTCAGCATGCCCCCTCCCCTTGCCTGGGAAAATTCCACTCAATTTGTGTAAGGTAGATGAGATATCAGAGGAGGTGAGGAGTAACAGAAAGCTCAGCTGGCTGAGAAGAGGGCTCAGAAAAAATAGAGGCTAGCAAATCCTGCACCTTCTCAGCCCACTGTCTTCATCTGCAGCAAATGAGGCAGAGACTGCCATGCCAGAGTGGGACTACTGAGTCACATGAGGTAACTTTTAACACAGAGTTGACCACCACGGCACCAACCATTGCCTCACAAGATGGAAGACTGCCAGAGAGATCAGATAGGAGGGAACTGGGAAGGCAAATAATATTAGAACTTGGGTGTTTGGGAGAGGCGGTGCTTGAAAACAGATCGGTAGATGGAAACCAGATAAAACCCTGCCCATCACTGGTGTGCAGTAAAATGCCCACAACCATCAAATAGATGACTTGTCACATGCTAGATGGAACTTAGAACATCCTTCTGTGGAACTGGGAACTTAGACAGCCAGGAGAGCAAATTATTTATGAATTACACCTATGAGTGTCACTGCCTAGATTTTGTTTGGAATATTTATGAACCTCTCATTCCTAACCATTTTGACTGATCACAATGCGAACGGTGGGTTTTGCTGAATCTATCAAATGTGGAAAGCGAAGCATAAAATGGCATTGAAATCACATTGCTACAAAACTAAATAAAAGCCATGCAGTTTATTTTGAACATCAAAGTACTTGTTGGAAGTGGAAAACACTAACTAAGTGATCAAAATGGAAAAGTCCTCCATGGCGAACAGAATTCACACAAACCTCTGGTTAGATCTAAGAAGTTTGATCATGTGTTCCTTACTCAAGGTCAACATTGAGGGATGTTGTCTAGGATACAGTTATGACAAAAGATTTTTGGGGAAAGCTAAATCTTCCAAATACTGTATGCAACTGCAACAGATTGTATAAATGAGTGGGCACCCTTATCTCCTTAGCAACAAATCACAATGTGAAGGTAGTTTTGAGTTATTAAGGACAACATTTCTCTTGATGGTGTTACCATATCAATACTCTGTTGCTCATGCTAATGGCAGTGAAATATACTTTTGTAAATTATACCCTATGTATTGTCAATCCTACACTTTTCCGTCACCTCTTGATGCTCAAGACAGTTTAAAAGGGCAATGAATAATGCCTTGTCGATATAAAAACAGTAATTGCTGTAAAAACTCTGCCGGTCTGGCAGCATCTGTGGAGAGAGAAACAGAGCTAACATTTCGAGTCCAATATGACTCTTGTATGGAAATGGTTGGCAGGGACCTCAACCATGTCCAACTCATTTCCAGCAATTCTTCCCCCACTCCTTCCCCTCCCTCCCAGAACCACGATAGGGTTCCCCCCTGTCCTCACTTTCCACCCCAAAAGCCTCTGTATTCAAATGATCATCCTCTGCCATTTCTGCAAACTCCAGCATGATGCCACCAGCAAACACATTTTCCCCTCCCCTTCCTTGTCTACATTCCAAAGGGACCATTCCCTCTGTGACACCTTGGTCCATTGCTCTATCACCCCCTAAACCTCATCCCCTTTCCATGGCACCTCCCATACAATCGCAATAAGTGTAACATCTGCCCCTTTTGCCTCCTCCCTCAACACCATCCAAGGCCCCAAACACTCCTCGCGACTGAAGCAGCAATTTCTTTGTACCCCTTTAAATTTAGTACACTGTATTTGCTGCTCACAATGTGGTCTCCTATACAGTGGTGGGGGGGGCGTGGCGGGTGGGGTGGTGGGGTGGTGGTAGGGGGTGGTGCAAGCACAGACTGGGTGACCGCATTGCGGAACATCCTCGCTCAGTCCACAAGCATGACCTTGGCCTTCCTGTCACTTGCCATTTCAATTCACCATCCTGCTCTCATGCTCACGTTTCTGTCCTGGGCCTGCTACAATTTTCTATTGTTGCCCAATGCAAACTGATGGAACATAATGTCATCTTGCACTTACTTATCTTACAGCCTTCTGGACTCAAAATTGTGTTTTTTAAATTCATTTATGAGATGTGGGCGTCGCTGGCTGGGCTAGCATTTGTTTCCTATCCCTAATTGCCCTTGAGAAAGTGGTGGTGAGCTGCCTTCTTGAACAGCTGCAGTTCCTGTGGTGTAGGTACATCCACTGTGCTGTTAGGGATGGAGTTCCAGGATTTTGACCCAGCGACAGTGAAGGAACGATACATTTCCAAGTCAGGATGGTGAGTGACTTGGAGGGGAACTTCCAGGTGGTGCTGTTCCCATCTATCTGCTGTCCTTGTCCTTCGAGATGGTAGCAGTTATGGGTTTGTTCAATAACTTCAGACCATGAACTCTGTCCTCCATTTTAATTCTTTTTCCCCCCAAGTGCCAGCCTGTATCTAGTTCTCATGTTTTTGCTTTCAGACGGCACTGACCTTTATTCTGCTAGTAACACCTATTCTGGACCACAATTTATGTTTTCCATACAATCATTACCATCCCTTTGCCTTGTGTTCCATTGCATTATTGTCATTTGATCTTCCCTCCCCTCTAACCTATCCCTGACCTTCTCTTTTGTTCCACCTGCCCCTTGCCCCATTTTCAACAGCATAAAATCCATCACATTCCTACTTCTCTTTAGTTCTGAAGAAGAATCTAAAAAAAATTGAGTTCCAAAGAAGTCGTATTGGGCTCAAAATGTTGAATCTCTTTCTCCCTCCGCAGATGCTACCAGACCAGCTGAGTTTTTCTAGCATTTTCTGTTTTTATTTCCAATCTCCAGCACCCACAGTATTTTGTTTTTAGTTTACTGCCTTTGTCAGTGTTGGGCCATATTCCAAGAATGAATTTTTAAACATTCCACCACTGAGGGCAGTTTTGAATGGTATGGTCTTATACAAAATTTATCAGAGACTATAGAGCAGGGTTCAGGGGTCGTGGGATGATCATCTGGGGTCGTCATCTCAAGGTAGCAGTGGAGACTGTCGGAGCAGGGGCTGTGATGGGACAGTCCTACGATCAGCAATGGGGACTCATTACACGCATGCACACGATTCTTAGTTCTGAGACAAAAACAGAATTACCCGGAAAAACTCAGCAGGTCTGGCAGCATCGGCGGAGAAGAAAAGAGTTGACGTTTCAACTCCTCATGACCCTTCAACAGAACTGAGTGAATATTAGGAGAGGGATGAAATATATCTTCATGAGGACTCGAAACGTCAACTCTTTTCTTCTCCGCCAATGGTGCCAGACCTGCTGAGTTTTTCCAGGTAATTCTATTTTTGTTTTGGATTTCCAGCATCTGCAGTTTTTTGTTTTTATCTTAGTTCTGAGGCCACATTAGAGTCTTCAAAATGATTGTGGACAAAACCATTGGCCCCGCTCAACAACATTCCCCCCTCAACCCCCAGCTGAACAACTCTTCCCCCATTCCCCCACTCACCCTGGGATCACACCAATTTTCAAACATTAAAATGGGAAAAAGTTTGGCAAGCGCTGCTATAGAGTCAATGTTGTCTGTGTGAGTGTGTAAAGCAGTTAATATTGATTTAGTCTCCTCTGTTACCCCATTCCTGTGTTTATTTTCTATTTATATTAATTAGAAATACAGATGGAGAGGGATATAAAATGGATTATTGTGATGTCTACGCTACCGCATAAAATCAAAGTTGACACAGGATCCCAAAATTTGCTGCAAAACCTGACATTTTTCGGTTAAGAAGACTGGAATTTCTTGTCTCAGTCACAGAATTCAAACCAGTCCCCACAAACAATTGAAATAGCTGTTTTTTGTGTATCTTTTGGAGTCTCCAGTGTTTCTCGGCTGGTCGCACCAATAGATTTGAATGTCGTCACATTACGCAAATCTGTTCCTCGTGTTCCAGACTTTAGTGGAATAATGCTCCAAGCATTTGATGAATGGTCCGATAGCAGCTTCTCAGACATAAGCTTATCATTTTCACTGATGTGCTCTTCGGTATTTTTGGTGCTATACTCAAAGCAGTTGACATTTTGACCCTAAATATCGAGCTACTCCAGCTGCTTTTCATTTGGCTTTACAGATGGTTTCCTTGTTACATGGAATCTGTACACATTTCAATGTGCCTGTGAGATCAACCTCAAAGATAAATTTCTTAAAAAAAAATCTTAAGGTTACCTCATTTGTAAATGGTCCAAGTGAGCAGCTGGAACCTCTCTCTCCAGTAAGGGACCTGACAATCCTCCCTCCCCCCTCCATAGTCATGTGCATTTGCTTCACACTCATTGTTATTTTTGGATGGGGGGAATGGGGTGGATGTTTAGCACTCCTGATACATCCAAAACCACTCTCAGCTTTTAAAATTGTGGGTCCTCCCCTAACCCCATAAACTTTAACAAAGTCAGTGATGGAGATCAGCAGCTGGCACATGTTGGCACATGCGCTGAGATAGGCCATCTGTTGGATTTACGGGATTCTAAACAACAGTGATACAAAATTGTTCAGATTTTTCAGGCACAGTTATATGACAATCCATCAAGAATGCAGTCGAAGGTGTGAAAAACAGGCCGGACCCAGACATACCAGGATACATCCTTGAACAGGATGTCTTGCAGTGTCGAGTAAAGGGTAAATATTTTCATTGCTTTCACAAGGTTAATGATGCAGCACAAGGCACAACCAGAGCTAAGGGCTCTCACATCCCCAGCCTTTTGCAATATTGGCTGAATGGAACCAGGCATGACAGAAAGACCAACAGCTGGAATGGGACTCATGTTGGAGATCCAGAGCTGCAACATGGCCTGGATCCAAAAAAAGCTTCCTTACAAAGGCTGTCAAGGGCACTTAATCTTTACCGACTGAGAGGGCCCCCGACTCCAATCCTAGCACAATCTACTCCTGAGGCAGGTGGATGCTTAAAGGAATTCTCAGTGCTGCAGATGCTCACCCAGGATATTTAAATTGGCTGATCTCCCCCTGACCCTAGTTATTTAAAATACTTTTAAAATAAATTTTGCATATTTAAAGAGCTACTAAAGCCAATTGCAAAGCTAATTTCCTACCTTCAGTTTTGTAATATTTGCTGCAATTTACTCTATTCAAGCAACTGAAACCATACAATTAATAATAAAAATAAAATTTAATTACGGTTGAATTGCAAATACAAATTCAGATTTAATTTTTCCTTTAAATAAGGCATCATGTTGGAAGTGTTTGAGGCTGCAAAATTTGACTCTGTAGAGCAGCCGGTGTCAGCGCTATGTGTGCATATAGACCCACAAATAGTGGCCAGTCTGCTTTCAGCCACTCTGTGCAGAGGCTATGCTTGAAAGGGCACTAGTGCGGCCTTGCCATGTGTGCGCCAGAATCATGCAGGTGGCCAGGTTGTGATGTCACTCAGTGTGATTTGGCACCCAATCTGCCGTTTTGTACCTCACAGGTCCTGTTAATGGTCTCTCTTAAAAAATCAATCTTAGCTGCACACGTGACTCTCTCCCCTTCCACCACTAGAACTATTTAAATGTGTCAGCATGAAGCTTTCCGGTGAAGGTGCTTTTGACTTTCTTTTGCTGCTGCAGGATGTGTGGAAGTACTATGTTCTGTGTTGTTGGAAGAGCTCAGAAAAATTGCTGGAGTCAAAAGGCAGTGATGCTGGACATTTCCCACTAGTTCAATAAAGTTTGGTGACCTGTCAGTGCAAAGCTTCCTATCACTAATGGGGGCTAAAGTTGCAGTTTCTTTTAGGCTGCAGCGCAACAAGGAGATGGAGCACAGGCAGCAGATGGGAAGCTGTGTGCAGAGGGATGATGGAGGTGGGGCTCTCAGTTGGCAGCAATACTCACCTAGGGTCTTCAGCAAGCAACTCTTATACCTCTACCTCAGCTATGTCTAAGGTGGCCATGTTACACCAGGAAGTGGTCACTGAGCTGTGCCAGCTCCTACAACAAAACCTGCAGCTGCAAAGTAGGGTGAGACACTGCTGTCAGAGACTGTCACGGTCACCATAGCCCTCTATTTCAATGCCAGATTTTCTTTCCAGGCTGGAGCGGGTGACATTGCAAATATTGACAGTTTGTTGTACATAGCCACATCACGGAGGTAACAAAAGCTGTAAACACAAGGGGCCTGATTTTCATCATAGGGGCAGGAATTGGGAATTTTCCTGACTTGGAGCCGGCAGTGCTGGCAGACAGGATTCTTATCTCCTGGAGGGTGGGACGGCCTGAGTCAAGCCTTTTGCCGATGCAGAGACAGAGGCCGATGCCAAAGCCGCCAGGTTAAAAGGCCCGCATCCCTTCCCAGACCCAGTTCTTCAGTTCAGTGTAAACCCCCTCATTCTCATCCCCTTAACTCCAGACCCCCTTCACCCCACTCCACCACCTCCCTCACCCCGTTTACCCCACTTTAATCAATTTTTTCAATCACAGCACTATCGCCACTCACTTTAGTAAACAGAGATATAATTCGGGCTGCAGCACTTCATGATGAACTGTAATGGAGGCAACCCCATTTTTACTTACCTTTTATAGTCTTCTCGCCTCCAATTGGACCCCGGAAGTGCAAAATGTTTTAGTTGACGGGCAATATGATCGGCGCAGGCTTGGAGGGCCGGAGGACCTGTTCCTGTGCTGTACTTTTCTTTGTTCTTTGTTCTTTGTTAACCCATGATTCACACCTGCACTTTGCAGGTTTGATTTAAGAAGACTTCCAAAACACAGCCGCCTGCATGAAATTTGCAGTTCTGAAGTGCCCACTTCCAGAATGGTACTGGCAACTTCTGAACAGCAACGTGTGGTGTTCCCAACCCGCCTCCTATCCCGGCTGCTGAAAAAAGCCAGAGACAGAAATATAGGTGGGGCTTCCATCTTCGTCACTCAGCAGCCCTTTTTCCCAATTCCAAACTCCAAATTCTGGCCCACGGAGTGGAGGTTGGGAAGGTGGCAGATACTTCATAGTCTTCTGTCTAGCTGAGAAGCAGGAGGAGTTGGGCACATAGCTTAGCCAAGGGAGCAGGATTCTCAGGGGTGTAGGGAGCTACCAGCTACAGGGACATGGCTGTCTGCTCTCCATCTAGTAACAGGCAGATGTATTGGAACTGAAAACGTGACTATACATTGAACCATTTTAATTGATCCCTTTCTTGGGTGACGAGATTATTTGACTTTACATTAACAATTGTTGCACCATTAAAAAGCTGTTAATTAGGAGCCCTAACATTCTGTGGCATGTTTGATGGACAATTGATGTGAAATCCAAATAATTCTTAAAACTAACAAGGAGGCGAAGGGTGAGGCATCATTTGCGAGAAGAAAGTGATGGAGTGGTGTAAATCTGCCAGCAAGTTATGGAGATTTCCAACTTAGTGTATTTCTTCTTCTCCGGAACCTGCCGGCTGATTTGCACTTTAATAATGTCTTGTGAATTATTGTGGGGAGACTGGACCTATAGTTCTGTTTTGATAATATATCACTGTTCCATCATTTTCACTGGATCAGTATTCTCACATTTCAGTGGCTTGAGGAGAGGCCTGTTGCTACCTTCTCAGGTCATCTAACAATAGATAATGGCCCAGATTTTCTGGTCTCCAGATCGTTGGAGACCAAACGTATGACCCAAGATGCGCATCATGACCCTGCGGAAGTCTCAATGTGCTGATCTCCGTGGGAATTGCCTGGGAAGTTTGAATTTCTGATGAGCAATTCCTCTGCTTCTGGGACCCTCTGTGAAATGCTCCAACTCTGAGTTAGGATCGGCGATGTCGAACAGTTCCGTCTCACTTAGCTGATTAGTTGCCCATGTTAGGTAGAAAAATCCTAGTCTAACTCCTGGGTAAACACAAAACTGACACCCTGAATTACTCACCCCGACCATCCCGATTCACCCATCGACCCACCCACTACCCCCAACCCAG
The DNA here is from genome assembly GCF_017639515.1 of Carcharodon carcharias. NCBI lineage: Eukaryota > Metazoa > Chordata > Chondrichthyes > Lamniformes > Lamnidae > Carcharodon > Carcharodon carcharias. The sequence continues at coordinate 64,423,191 of NC_054469.1, forward strand.
TCCCCGTGACTACCTCCCTGAACCCCAACTAATCCCGGTGATTCCCCGACTACCAACCAAACCGACTACCCATGACCACCCAGTTAGCCCCCTGATGCCCCAGACTACCCCGACCCAACCTGACTCAACTACCTCCCTATCCACAAGCCACAATACCCACCTACCACCTTGCCTGCTCACCACCCTATCCACCTGCCATCCTACCCACTTGCCACTTTATCCATCTAACACCCTATCCACCGGCCACCTCACCCACCTGCCACACTACCCACCTACCACCCTACCATCTACCATCTCACCCACTTTCCTCACCCACCCTACTCACTTACTCGGTTACCTCACCCACTGACCCACCCTACCACTCTACCCATTCACTCATTCATTCGCTGACATTCAAACTGGACATTTAAACTTACCAGGGACAGCTGGTGCTGTAAAAAGGGTACGTGTATTGTCTTCCCTCCGATGGCACAATGCTGAAATGGGGCTCTCCAATGGGCACTGCTTTCCGCATATCTGGAGAAGTGGGATCTGGTAGACCCATCAAGAAATGTAGAGCAGTTTTTTAAAAAATTCATTCATGGGATGTGGGCATCGCTGGCTAGGCCAGCATTTATTTATTGCCCTTAATTACCCTTGAGAAGGTGGTGGTGAGCTCCCTTCTTAAAAGGCTGAAGTCCATGTGGTGTAGGTACACCTAGAGTGCTGTTAGGGAGGGAGTTCCAGGATTTTGATCCAGCGGCAGTGAAGGGACAGCGATATATTTCCAAGTCAGGACAGTAAGTGGCTTGGAGGGCAACTTCTAACTGGTTCCCCTGTATCCGCTGCCTTTGTCTTTCTAAATGGTAGTGGTCATGGATTTGGGAGGTGCTATCTAAGGAGGCTTGGTGAGTTCCTGCAGTGCATCTTGTAGATGGTACACACTGCTGCTACTGTGGTTCGGTGATGGAGCGAGTGAATATTTGTGGATGTGGTGCCAATCAAGCATGAAGGAGAGGCAATCCGATGATGATTGCCACTCTGCGGAAGATCCAAGCCAATAAGTTCCATTTTCACCCACACATTGAGGATAATTCTTTTAGTAAGGAGCTGAATTTCTTATGAGATTCTGCCAATCGTCTATCCTAGTATTTTCTTTTTCTTTAAAATTTTGGCAGAAGATGCACAGAAACCCAGAGGAATGGCGTCAATACTGCTCATAATATTTGTTCGGGATTTCCCCACATCTCCCACTGAAGTTACTGTGAGCAATCGGGACAGCATCTGTTGAAATATAACTTTAAAATTTTCCAGTGGTGATGTTAAACATCATATTAATAACAGCATTGCCAGATCATGCTACGCCACTTGACTCCTAAGAGAAAACTATAGATAATTTGTCCAGATAGCAGATTATTATGCTGCCTGGATATGTATTTATGAGAGCTTCTCTGCTATTTTTCATGTAAGCCAGACTCCATGAGTAGGGGTTATATATGACACAACTAGTAAAATGTTCCGGATTTTTAAAATTGGCCTAGTGCTTATCCTGGTGGAAGATGAGATGGATTTGATGGGAAATGCTATTATGATTTCCATCCATTACAAATTTAAGAGCTGTAGATCAGGTGTAGTATTTGTTAGATGATAAACAAATCTCTTCAACATTGTATTGTCAATGTTTGAGTAGCAAGCTCAGAAGGGAAGGTGTGGTGCCATCAATGTGACAATCTTCATTTTCCTGATTCACTGTTTAGCTGCTCCGAATGACAGTTGTAGAATCAATGACACCTAGTGTGAGTATGGATCAGCTTCTTCTTATTAATTTCCATTTGGAGCTGGATTGAAAATGCCAGAATTAATTGAGGATCAGATTTTAATAAATATCAAAAAGTGGAGATTGTTGTCTCAATGCCTTCAATTTTTAAGAACATCAGGGGCAATTTTCATGGCTCTTGCATAAGGAGTGTTCCCCAGATGAAAAGGTCAGGAGAAAGATTCAGAAAAATAAAAGCAAGACGCTGCAGATGCTGGAAGGCTGAAATAAAATAAGGAAGTGCTGGAAAAACTCAGCAGGTCTGACGGCATTTGTGGAGAGTGAAACAGAGTTAACGTTTTGAATCAAGTTTAGTTTCTTCAGAACTGAAACATTGGGCCAGATTTTCATGGTGTTGTGTGACTCTGTGGACCATTAAAAAGGCAGATGGGCCCAATTCCAGGATTCCTGCCCTTATTCTCAGCACCCCCAATTTTCACCAGGTAAGGGAATGTTCGGGCCATGAGCCTGCACCTGCTACCCCAGCTTGGCCTGCTTCATTGTGGTGTAGGCATTTCCTAGCCCTTACAATTTTTGTGGAGCCATGCCAGCTTCCCAAGGGCTCGTGGTTCATGGCCCCGCAGAAGCATAATCTGAACGCAGGAACTTTTTGAAAGATGACTTCAAAATTTCTTACTCATGCCCCCGTGCCAACTCATGCTTCCACCTACTGCTAATGATCCCTCATGCCCTCCCTGCCAACTCATAGTACTTCCATGTCCATTCAGCCAGTAGACACACTGTACAGAGCTAACTAACCCTATAGTAACAATGGTATGTGTGGAAAAGCTGAATCAAAACAGTCACTTATAACTTTATTTAAAAAATGCTGCTGCAACAAGCCCATAAAAATATCAATCAACCAGAGCTATGAAGTACAATAGCAAAAATACAAGCACTTGACTCCTCTTTATCTTGTGTAAATAAATATTGAGCCATTGACAAAATAGATCTAAGAAAGAAAAGCCTGAGCTACCAATCAAGCAGTTTTTTTCCCTTCTGTGCACCTGTTTCAACAAAGCAATGGAAGCCTGGGCTCTCAGACAAACCTCATTATGTGCCCCTTTGCCGTGTTGGTGGGGATTCCGGGGTCAGGCTAAGAACAAAAGAGGCTATGATGTTTTTGATTTTGTTGTGCCAGCTGCTGAAGATAAGCTGTCCCCAGTAACCAAAGTCGATAAGTGAAGCCTGCAGAGTGTCCTTGTAGCCCTTCCTTTGATCACCACAGCAGCGCACCCCATCTCAAGCTCTCCATAGAAGATTTGCTTTGGTAAGTGAATGTCAGGCATTCTGGCTATATGACCAGGTCACCTCAGTTCTGACTGTCTCAGTATCTTGTGGATGCTTGCATGCCAGCTTGGCATCTCGCCATCTGATGTTCAGAAGCTTCCAAAGATAGTTCAAGTGAAAGTGGTTGAGCATCTTGGCATGTTGCTGGTACATAGTCCAAATCTCACATGCATAGAACCGAGTGGGCAGGACGAATGCTCAATGGATTTTCAGTTTGGTATGTAGACTTATTAACTCCCAGACTAATATTCAAAGTCTGCCGCAGGCTCTGGCAATTCTTGCATTTGCCTCATCATCAAGATTCTTTGTGCTTATCATAAGGCTGAATTTGTCACATGCATTGGAGAACAAGTCTATGCTACATTGCATGTCCAGCTCTGAACCTGCAGCTCATCCACAGTCATCATTAAACAGGAAACCATGAATATCTTCTTGGAGACCTTGGTCTTTGCCTGGAGTCATCCTAATGTGAGCAGCTTCCCATCCATGTAATATCTGATTTTGATGTTGGCATCACAATCATGGAAGGCATCAGAGAGCATGGACAGAGAAAAACATGCTGAAGAATATTGGCACTCGCACACAGCCCTGTTTAACTCCATTAATGACTGGGAATGGGTCAGAAGACTTATGATCATTCATGACATATGCAAGCATGCCTTCATGGAACTGTCAAATCATTATAATGAATTTGTCAGGGCTGCCAAATTTATCCATTGCCTTCCAAAGGCCCTCATGGCTTATCAGGTCAACAAATGTGATGCAGAGGTTCATTTTCAGTTCTTAGCATTTCTCCCAGAGCTGTCTAGTTACAAACATCAGATCGTATTGACCTTTTCTGAAACCACACTGACTTTCTGGCAACAGATCTTGGTCGAGATGTTGCACTAAATGGTTTAGAAGGACTCTGGTGAAAATTTTGCCTGCAATTGACAGGTGTGAGATTCCTCTGCGATTGTCACAAGATTAGTAAGTTCCTTTCCACTTGTGCATACCTGGTGATTACAAAATCACAGAATCACACAGTGCAGAAGAGGCCCTTCAACCCATCGAGTCTGCACCAACACATGAGAAACACCTGACCTATCTAGCTAATCCCATTTACCAGCACTTGGCCCATAGCCTTAAACGTTATGATTTGCCAAGTGCTCATCCAGGTACTTTTTAAAGGATGTGAGGCAACCCGCCTCCACCACCCTCCCAGGCAGCGCATTCCAGACAGTCACCACCCTCTGCGTAAAAAAGATTTTCCTCACATCCCCCCTAAACCTCCTGCCCTCACCTTGAACTTATGTCCCCTCGTGACTAACCCTTCAACTAAGGGGAACAGCTGCTCCCTATCCACCTTGTCCATACCCCTCATAATCTTGTACACCTCGATCAGCTCACCCCTCAGTCTTCCCTGCTCCAACGAAAACAACCCAAGTCTATCCAACCTCTCTTCATAACCTTAATGTTTCATCCCAGGCAACATCCTGGTGAAAATCCCCTGCACCCCCTCCAGTGCAATCACATCCTTCCTATAATGTGGTAACCAGAACTGCACACAGTACTCCACCTGTGGCCTCACCAAGGTTCTATGCAACTCCAACATGACCTCCCTACTTTTGTAATCTATGTCTCGATTGAGAAAGGCAAGTGTCCCATATGCCTTTTTCACCACCCCACTAACATGCCCCTTTGCCTTCAGAGATCTTTGGACACACACGCCAAGTCCCTTTATTCCTCAGAACTTCCTAGTGTCATGCCATTCATTGAATACTTCCTTGCCAAATTACTCCTTCCAAAGTGTATCACCTCTCACTTTTCAGGGTTAAATTCCATCTGCCACTTATCTGCCCATTTGACCATTCTGTCTATATCTTCCTGTAGCCCAAGACACTCAATCTCACTGTTAACCACCCGGCCAACCTTTGTGTCATCCGCAAACTTACTAATCCTACCCACCACATAGTCATCTATGTCGTTTATATAAATGATGAATAATAGGGAACCCAGCACAGATCCCTGTGGTATGCCACTCGACATGGGCTTTCAGTCACTAAAGCATCCTCCTGTCATCACCCTCTCTCTTCTACAGCTAAGCCAATTTTGCATCCACCTTATCAAATTACCCTGTATCCCATGTGCATTTGCCTTCATTATAAGTCTCCCATGTGGGACCTTGTCAAAGGCTTTGCTGAAATCCATATAAACTACATCAACTGCACTACCCTCATCTACACACCTGGTCACCTCCTCAAAAAATTCAATCAAGTTTGTTAGGCATGACCTCCCTCTGACACAGCCATGCTGACTATCCCTGATCAAACCTTGCCTCTCCAAGTGGAGATAGATTCTCTCCTTCAGAATTTTCTCCAACAATTTCCCTACCATAGTCAATTGACATAGTCAATTAGATACCAACGTGTAGAATGGGGTTGCATCCAAGATGTCTTGTTGCGATTAGGGAGGTGGAAAACTTGTTGGCGATTTACCCGCCTTCAGCAAGAGGAGGTCATTGCTGTTACAACTGCCAACCCTGTTTTTTTTAACCCGCGACCTGCTTCTCCTGCCTAGTGACCTGAACAAACCCTTGCATTAAAGCAGTCAAGAATGGTTAGCTTGTCTGACTTTGGCAGAGTAGCAATCCAAGATTCCACCCACAGACACAGATATGCTCACAGACACCAAAGCAGTCAATCAGTTAAATCTTCAAAGAGTAAGCTGGATGGGAAAATTTAGGATAGTTTCAGAATTTAAAATGCAGAAGGGAGTTATTCAGCTGAAGATAAAGTAATGACCAATTAATACTGGGAATATGTGTTCATCACTTTGTATGAGTACATAAAGGGACTGTGAATGAACTGTGTAAGCCTTATCTTAACTGTTGCTCTATAAGTTCATTTGCTGTGAAACAGCTTAATGATTCACATTCAGGCTCATCTTACTTACTGTTTTCCAACTTTATGATGATTGAAGCAGCAAACGTACAAAATGCACAAACTTCTAGCTCAAACTATAACAAGGTATATTGTTATATTCTTGGATGACGCTATTGTGGAATTACATATTGGACAATGTGGGTAGAGTTAGAGATGTAAAATGACCAGACTGCTTCTGGGAATGACTAAAACTGCTGTATCCAAGAGAAAAGAAAAGGCAAGACCTCAATTTGTAGCAGTTAGGAATAGATTGTTCCTGCTGCTTAGCAAGTCACAAATTTAATGTGAGTGAGAAAGGTTAAGATAATCACAAATGGAACTCGTTAGTAAAAAATCTTTACACAGAGGTATTATGTGGTATTATCTGCAACATACCCTGCCTGAAGCAGAGTCTATGGGCTGAATTTTTAGCTCCAATGAGAATAAGCATGGAAGTGGGCAGCCACAGAATTTTGCGCTGACGCCCAGTGACACTGATGCTTGTTTCCTAGAACCATCCAGCCCGTTTTCACAGAGGTGGGATGGACCAATGGTCTCCTCTTGCTGAAGATGTGTAAATCGCAAACACAGTTTTCTGCGTCCATAATCTCAACTAGATGGCTTGGATGCACACCCATTCTACGCATTGGCACATATTGACCATGTCAGTGCCAGGTATGTACAAGCAGAAAGGAACTCAGAGGTGGCAGGGCTACTCACCACCAGCCAATTAAAGCTTTTTATCGATCAATTAAGACATATTGCCAGAGGCTCACTACAATTTTTCACTTGGCCCCCTGGTTCCCAGAAGCATCTGGGAATAGTATAGTTGCCTTGAGGAAGCTTCCTGATGGCGGACCTGGGTGGGAGATGGGGTGACAGCACAGGCAGGCTTTGAGGCCCACCTTGTTTGCCTGACAGTCCAGGCCACCCTGTGGAGGGTTTTCCCTCCATAATGCTGGCTGTGCAACTAAGGGCATTTTCTATTTTATAGTTAAAAAAGTTGGAGAGAGGGCATCTTTTGATTAATTGGTTGGCATAATCTGCTCTTTGGCCATTAATTGGTCGATTTGGGGAAAATCACAGCTGGGCCGATATTAAGGTTGCCAACTGTGATCTGGAGGTTTCATCGCATGACTTGCCTTCATGCTTCAGCCATTAGTCAGCCAACACATCCATCCCGCTATATAGACCCCTTTGATTACATTTTGGTTTAAAATTTGTAAGTTTCCTTTAATGTTTGACTTTTAGTTTGTAGTGTCCCTTTAAGGGATTGCGTCTTGATTTGGCTCTTGTTTTTCCTAATTTAGTTTAATTGGGTTCATCAAAAGAAAACACATCCATCCTTATGACATGCTGCCTTCCTAAGCCAACTCTAAAGCAAAAAGACTCATTAGCTGACGCTTGACTGTCAGCCAAACAGCTGTTTTTTTTCCTGCATTTTCAATAGTTTTATATCTGGTAAAGAGAAACATTGAAAGATGATGACAAAAATATATTTTTTTCTTCTGGGTTGCACACAGCAGTGTCCTGGAGATTAATCTTCAAATCCTGGAGACACCAGGCAAATCCTGGAGGGTTGGCAGCCCAGCTTGACTGTTCCTCTCACAGTGTGGGCTTCTGACCCCCATTTGAGCCTGACACAGGGGCCCTGAACCCCCAAGGGAAATCCTGCCCCATAAATTCTTTTAAAATAAATGTGTTAATTACTTGAAAAAGAGAAATGTTAAAATATACGAGGGACATACAGCAGGATGGGAGCAGAGTAGATAAGTCATGTGGAGAAAAGCATCAGCACAGACGGGCCAAGATCCCTGCTTCTGCACTGCAAATTTCAGTAGTTCTATAAGTTATTTGACTGAAATAAACTCCTCAGGTGTTGTGAAAGAAATCATTCTTTTTTTTTTGCTGGCTCTTGCTATACCTGTCAACAACTGAATTTTCAGCTGTCATGTCGAAAATGACATCAACATTTGAGCTGGTGGCTTCAGTGACACAAATATGTCAATCATTAATGCGTTGCAAGTCAACTGGTGGAAAAAAATAACATTTGGAGCTGTTTTTTCATGAATTGTGGTTACATGCCTATATTGGCCCCAGCTCATGAATGGAGATCAGGTCAAATGAGACAATAAAAATGGACATGTTAAGCCCTCAAAATGGAAGTAAATAAAGTTTAAGGTAAAATAAATGTTTGAATAGATAGAATCTAAAAGAAGTTATTAAAATTCAAACACTCACAAGAGACTTATTGAATTGCTTTTCTAAAATTAGACCATAAATGCTAAAATTGCAGTAATAAGCAGTAACAAAGCAGGGGATCATCCCAGATTTGCACTAAGTGTGGTAGCAGGTAGGTAAAACATGGGCAGAATTTTACATCCTGTGGTCAGGTGCACGCCCGAACTGATCGGGCATAAAACTGCACGAGATGACTTTGGGCAAGCGTCCGGGGGTAATGGTGCACTCGCGTGATATTTTGCTTGGCGTGCATGTGTGGCAGTCAAAAGTGTGCATGCCGCCAATTAAGTGGGAAATCAAGCCTGTTAACGGCGTGATTGAACACGATTTTACATGGCCTGTCCAACCTTATGGTTGGCGGATGGGCCAATCAGCCAGGTGGCCTTTACACTTTTCATGAAACCACGTTAGGAAATAAAATAAAAATAAATATCTAGGGACAGCATTTTTATGAAGTATGCTTGCTTGATTGTGCTGCATGGACATTTTTTACAGCTTTTTTATGCTTTATTTTATTATTTGCAGGTCTGTAGCTCCCTGAGGCCGATGTCAGCCTTCAGGAAGCTCCCTTGCAGTGCTCACCCACACCCACAGTGATGTCATTACTCACCCTCTTCCTTCCCCCACCCCAGCAGCGCTGAGATTTTCATCCGCATTTCATATTGGCTGGCCAATAATTGGCCAGCCAGCATTAAAATGCAATCAGGGGCCAATCGTGGTTGGGGTCTTGTTGCCCGACCACTTCAGGGCTCGTCGATGGCAGGCGCTTGACGAACGAAAAATTCAGGCCAATGTTTTATCTGCTGGCCACAATGGCAGCTTCTCATAGAGAGATAAAGGCCTACAGCACAAAAAAAAGACCCTTAGGCCCATCGAGTCTGCGCTGGTCAAACAAGTACCTAACTATTCTAATCCCATTCTCCAGCAGTAGGCCAATAGCCTTGTAAGCCATGGCATCACAAGTGCATATCCAAATACTTCTTAAAGGTTATGAGGATTTCTGCTTCCATCATCCTCTCAGGCGGTGAGTTCCAGATTCCCACACCCTCTGGGTGAAAGCATTCTTTCTCACGTCCCCTCTAAATCTCCCGCCCCTTACCTTAAATCTATGTCCCCTGGTTATTGACCCTTCCACCAAGGGGAAAAATTCCCTCCTGTGTACCCTATCCATGCCCCTCATAATTTTATACACCTCAATCATGTCCCCCCTCAATCTCCTCTGCTCCAGGGAAAATAACCCCAGTCTATCCAATCTCTCCTCATAACTAAAACTCTCCAGCTCAGGCAACATTCTGGTAAATCTCCTCCGCACTCTCTCTAGTGCAATCACCTCCTTCCTAGAATGTGGATTCCAGAACTGCACGCAATATGCTAGCTGTGGCCTAACCAGCGTTTTAAACAGTTCCAGCATAACCTCCCTGCTCTTATATTCTATGCTTCGACTAATAAAGGCAAGTATCAAATATGACTTCTTAATCACCTTATCTACCTGTCCCGCTACCTTAAAGGACTGGTGGACATGTACACCAAGGTCCCGCTGACCCTCGGTACTTCCCAGGGTCTTACCATTCATCATGTATTTCCTTTCCTTGTTTGTCCTGCTCAAGTGCATCACCTCACACTTATCCAGATTAAATTCGATTTGCCACTGATCAGCCCATCTGACCAGCCTGTCTATATCCTTCTGTAATCTAAGGCTATCCTCCTCACTACTTACCTTCCCAACAATTTTCGTGTCATCCGCGAACTTCTGATCAATCCTCTTACATACAAGTCTAAATCATTTATATATACCACAAACAGCAAGGGACCCAACCCTGATCCCTGTGGAACCCCACTGGACACAGACATCCAGTCACAAAAACACACCTCGACCATCACCCTCTGCTTCCTGCCACTCAGCCAATTCTGGATCCAATTTGCCAAAGTACTTGGATCCCATGTTCTCTTGCCTTCATTATCAGTCTCCCATGAGGGACCTTATCAAACGCCTTGCTGAAGTCCAAGTAGACTATGTCAAATGCATTGCCCTCATCTACACACCTGGTCACCTCTTTGAAAAATTCAATCAAATTGGTCAGACATGACCTCCCCTTAACAAAACCATGCTGACTGTGCTTGATCAATCCCTGCCTTTCCAAGTGTAGATTAATTCTGTCCCTCAGAATTGCTTCCAATAGTTTCCCCCACCACTGAGGTTAGACTGACTGGCCTGGAGTTCCCTGGTTTATCCCTTCCTCCTTTCTTGAATAATGGTACCACATTGGCTGCCCTCCTGTCCTCTGGCACCTCTCCTGTTCCCAGAGAGGTATTGAAAATTATTGCCAGTGCCACTGCAATCTCCTCCTTTGCCTCACTCAACAGTCTGGGATACATTTCATTCAGGCCTGGAGATTTATCTACTTTTAAGCCCGCCAGACCACTTAGAACCTCCTCCCTTTCTATGCTAATTTCTTTAATTATATCACAGTCTTTCTGCCTGATTCCCATACCCACATCGTCCATCTCACTTGTGAACACCGACACAAAGTATTCATTTAGAACCCGACCTATGTCTTCTGGCTCCACACACAAATTACCACAATGGTCCTGAATGAGCCCTACTCTTTCCCTAGTTATCCTCTTACTCTTAATGTACTTGTAAAATAACTTTGGATTTTCCTTTACTTTACCTGCCAATGTTTTATCATGCCCCCTTTTTGCTCTCCTAATTTCTTTTTTAAGATCCCCCCTACACATTCTATACTCCTCTTGGGCTTCTGCTGTTTTGAGCCCTCAGTATCTGCTATAAGCCTTCATTTTTCTCTTGATCCAATCCTGTATATCCCTCGACATCCAGGGTTCCCTGGATTTGATGATCCCACCCTTTGTTTTTATTGGAATATGTTGGCCCTGTACTTTCCTTATTTCCTTCTTGAATGGGCCCCACTGCTTTGATGCAGATTTACCTAAAAGTAGCTGCTCCCAGTCCACTCTGGCCAAATCATATCTGATCTTATTAAAATCGGCCTTACCCCCATTTAGAACTCTGATTTCTGGCCCATCTTTGTCCTTTCCCATAACAACCTTGAATCTAATGGACTTACAATCACCATCTGCAAAATGCTCCCCCATTGATACCTCTGCCACTTGCCCGGCTTTATTCCTTAAAATTAAGTCCAGGACCACCCCGTCTCTTGTAGGACCTTCTAAATACTGGCTTAAAAAGCTCTCCTGGATGCATTTTAAGAATTCCGCTCCCTCTAAACCTATCACATCATGACTAACCCGGTTAATGTTGGGGAAATTGAAATCCCCCACTATTACTACCCTATTATTTTTGAAATATTCTGAAATATGCCTACATATCTGCTCTTCTATTTCTCTCTGGCTGTTTGGGGGCCTATAGTACACTTCCAGCAATGTGATTGCTCCTTTTTAGTTTTTCAGTTCTACCCGTATGGCTTCATTTGAGGAGCCTTCTAAGATATCATCCCTCCTTACTGCTGTAATTGACTCTTTGATCAATATTGCAATACCCCCTCCTCTTTTACCTCCTTCCCTGTCACGCCTGAAGACCCTATATCCTAGAATACTGAGCTGCCAATCCTGCCCCTCTCTCAACCATATCTCTGTGACAGCAACAAGATCATACCTGTTAATTTGTGCCCTCAACTCATCTGCCTTATTCGTCAGACTCCTTGCATTAAACTAAATACCATCCAACCTTACCAAACTTCCCTGTGCCTTAACTGGCCTATAACTTCTATGCCTTCCAGACTCATTTGCTCCCTCTTCTAATTTTGGCTGTGCATCTCCCCCTGCTGAACCTCCTCTCAGGATCCCATCACCCTGCCAAGTTAGTTTAAACCCTCCCCAACAGCACTAGCAAACCTCCCTGCAAGGACGTTGGTCCCATTCCGGTTCAGGTGCAACCCATCCACCTTGTACAGGTCCCACTGCCCAAATAAATGGTCCCAATGTCCCAGAAATCTAAAGTCCTCCCTCCGGCACCATCTCTCCAGCCACGCATTCATCTGGACTAGCCTGCTAATTCTAAACTCACTAGGGTGTGGCACCAGAAGTAATTGAGAGATTACTACCTTTGAGATCCTGTTTGTTAATCTGTTTCCTAGCTCCCTAAATTCTGCCTGCAGGACCTCATCCCTCTTTCTACCTGCAGCCGTTCAATGATATCCTTGACCCTGGCACCAGGGAGGCAACATACCATTCTGGAGTCACATCTACAGCCGCAGAAACACCTGTCTGTTCCCCTTATCATTGAGTCTCCTACCACTATTGCTCTTCCACTCTTTTTCCTCCCCCCACTGTTCAGCTGAGCCACTCACAGTGCCATGAGCGTGGCTGTATTCCCCAGAGGAACCATCGCTCTACTGTTTTCCAACACAGAAAAATTGTTCTCGAGCGAGATGCACCCTGGGGATTTCCTGACTACCTGCCTGACACCTTTCTTCTAACTGATGGTCACCCATTTCCCCTCTAACTGCACTTCCATAAGCTGTGAGGTGACCACATCTAAAAACGTGCTATCCACGAAACTCTCATCCTCACAGATGCACCTCAGTGCCTCCAGCTGCCGTTCAAGCTCTGAAACTCGGAGCTCAAGTAGCTGTAGCTGGTGGCACTTCCTGCACACGTGGTCAGTCAGAGCGCAAGGAGCGTCTAGGACTTCCCACATGTTGCAGGCGGTACATAACATGGGACTGAGCCACCCTGCCATGCCTCTATACTTTAAGTTAACCCCTTACTTTAGGTTAAATACAGTAAAAAAAGTTAAATTATTTATGCATTTTAAATATAAACGAGAACCCTTACCTTTCCTTAGCTTAATCTATTTTAAACTGAAGAAAAAAACTGGAGAAAAACACTTACCCGCTACTCACCAATCAGCTCTCACCTTTGTGCTGGCATCCCTTTTTGAAGCTTCCCTGCACTGGTTCTGATCTCTCCGCCGCACTCTCGCGCTGTCTTGTGGTGTCACTCTTGTTTTTTTCAATAAGAACTGACTGCAGGACACTCTTCCCTGACTGCTTCACCACAATTCTGACTACAGGACACACTTCCCAGACTGCTTCACCACGATGCTGACTGCAGGACACTCTTCCCAGACTCCATATCATCCCAAACCTGTCGCATTAATTATGCATTCCCAGGAAACACGCCGTTTCCATGGCAGGTGGGCTCTCATTCACCCACCACACCTTCACCTCGCCGCTTCATCATGCCAGGTGCCATATTTAAAGTGCAGCCACGTGCACACCTCTCAGTACTTCCAGCTCAGGACTGCTGCATGGAAGACTTGGCCCTGAAAGGCAAGGAGACTGCAGGTCCGGGTTCAATGATGCTTCCCTCAAGCACCTTTTGGTGCCATGGAGGCCTGCCATGATGTCCTCTACCCCCTCTCTGGCCAAGGATTGGTCAACAGCATCACCAACCTGGCTTGGGAAGCAGCGGCAGCGGTCGTCAGTGCCACTGCCCTGCAAAAGAGGACAGCCACGCAGTGCCACAAGAGAATAAATGATCTCCTTCATTCTGTCAGGTCAAGTCACTCTTCTCATCACTCTTAACACACACACTCACAAATACATCACACATCCACAGGGCCCTCACTCACTGCCAGTTCAAGGGACATCACCATTCACTCTTTCTCTCACATCTTCATTGTCCTCATCCCATCCACAGGATCACTCACCACCCACAAATGCCAGGCATACTTATCATCTGATCTGGCAGGGATGCTGCTTATGCACTCTCCATCTCTATTCATGCAGGACAAACTGGCTCACAACAACTAGGGAGAGATCACAGACTGGTGAAGGAATGCCTGAAATTCAAGGTACTCACAGACTGAAAACAGAGCCATCCAGCTGGCCGGTGACAATCTGGACTGCTCCTGTGCTGACGGTGAGGTCGATGGTGCTCTACCAAATGAGGATCCAGTAGTGCAACTTCCATCAGACAACCACGCTGTGAGTATATCAATTGGAAGAGGATAACCAGTGAAAGAGTAGGGCCCATAAGGGACCAAGGGGGCATTCTATGAGTGGAGCCAGAGGCCATCGCTGAAGTGTTGATACTTTACATCCGTCTTCCCCCAAGAGAATGAGGATGGAGGTATCGACCTCGGGGAGAGAGTCTACGAGGTTCTTGAGTAAATTGATACAGGGAGTGACAAGGTATTGGAGGCGTAGGCAGGCTTAAAAGTGGACAAATCCAGATGATTTGTGTCCCAGGCTGCTGAGGGAGGCAAAGGAGGAGATTGCAGGGGCTCTGACCCAAATTTTTAAATCCTCTGTGGCCATGGGGGAGGTACCAGAGGACTGGAGAAGAGCTAATGTGGTTCTGCTATTTAAGAAGGGTTTTAGAGATAAGCCAGGGAACTACAGGCCAGTGAGTCTCACGTCAGTGGTAGGGAAACTATTGGAGAAAATTCTGAAGGAGAGAATCTATCTCCACTTGGAGAGGCAAGGTTTGATTAGGGATAGTCAGTATGGCTTTATCAGAGGGAGGTCATGCCTAACAAATTTGATCAAATTATTTGAGGAGGTGACCAGGTGTGTAGATGAGGGTAGTGCAGTTGATGGAGTTTATATGGATTTCAGCAAAGCCTTTGACAAGGTCCCACATGGGAGACTTATAATGAAGGCAAATGCACATGGGATACAGGGTAATTTGATAAGGTGGATTCAAAATTGGCTTAGTTGTAAGAGACAGAGGGTGATGACAGGAGGATGCTTTAGTGACTGGAAGCCAGTGTCGAGTGGTGTACCACAGCGATCTGTGCTGGGACCCTATTATTCGTCATTTATATAAACGACATAGATGACTATGTGGTGGGTAGGATTAGTAAGTTTGAGGATGACACAAAGATTGGCCGGGTGGTTAACAGTGAGGTTGAGTGTCTTGGGCTACAGGAAGATATAGACAGAATGGTCAAATGGGCAGATAAGTGGCAGATGGAATTTAACTCTGAAAAGTGAGAGGTGATACACTTTGGAAGGAGTAATTTGGCAAGGAAGTATTCAATGAATGGCATGACACTAGGAAGTTCTGAGGAACAAAAGGTTCTTGGCATGTGTATCCATAGATCTCCGAAGGCGGAGGGGCATGTTAGTGGGGTGGTGAAAAAGGCATATGGGATACATGCCTTTATCAATTGAGGCATAGATTACAAAAATAGGGAGGTCATGTTGGAGTTGTATAGAACCTTGGTGAGGCCACAGCTGGACTACTGTGTGCAGTTCTGGTCACATTATAGGAGGGATGTGATTGCACTGGAGGGGGTGCAGAGGAGATTCACCAGGATGTTGCCTGGGATGAAACAGTTAAGTTATGAAGAGAGGTTGAATAGACTTGGGTGGTTTTCGTTGGAGCTGAGAAGACTGAGGGGCGACCTGATCGAGGTGTACAAGATTATGACTTCCCAGTTGCCCGGCACTCGGAGGACTGCTGGAGGCCAGAAAATTCCTGATACTGAGTTAGATGAGTGGCCTCTGGACTCGGTCATGTCACAGTTGCTGGAGCTGCAAAGGCAAGCTCGAGAACATCAGGAAGAGATGTCTGCTGCACTCCTCAGATTGGGATTCGGATGGGCCGGACACTTCCAGAGTCAACTGGATAGATGGCCCCAAGGGTTACACCTGCTGATCCTCTTTCCTATGGGTGCCCACTGGCCCCGGCTGACTCCTTTAGGAGATGGGATAGCTGGAGTGAGCTCGAGCTGTCCCACACCCCTCTTGCGTGCACTGTTGGAGGCCAACTATAGCGTTGGCGATAGAGTTCAACCCATGCAGCAGTGCAGGAGCGATGTCCGGGACCAAGGCCTCCATGACAGCCAACATCCGACCAGTGTTGACCTTTGTGCATTGGCATGACGGCGCTATCACCTCAGCCGAGGAGGATGCCACTGGCCACACAGCAGGGCTCCAAAAGCAGGCTGGGGCCCTCCAGTTCTCGACCCTCCAGAGGATGTTCAGCAAGATCATCACAGACAGGGCGTAGCAGTCAGAAGGCTGCCTCCACCTCCACTGTGGATGTCAGGAAAGCACCAAGACATAGCATCAAAGTTAGGAAGGTTAAGAAGATGTAGTTGCACAGCATGGACACAGGTGTTAAGCATTTGTACATACCTTTCACTGTTGTAAGTAAACTCCCAAGAATGTCCCCCTTCCTATGGCTCCTTGTTTTGATGAGCAGTGTTCGTGTCATTCAGATGTGAAGCCTTTCTGCACAAGATCAAGGCAGGTGGCTCAGTCTTGGGCCTCTTCCCTGTGCTTTTTGTAGCCTTCAGACCAAAGTGATGTTCCGGTCTCACACACCCTGGACATATTACTGATGCCTGTGCCTTGATGGTGCTGGTCATTGCTGACAGAATGTCGTGGGCAGGCGTCACAGAATTCCGTCATTCTCTCTGTGTGCTCTCAGCACCTTTAAGGTGGGGCTGGCTCCCATCTCTTCAGCATCTGTGACCAGTGACGCTGTGCTCCTGAAGGGCTCAGGTGCTGAAAGCAGACAAAGGATCAGGTGCTTTTAAAGTTTCATGGCTATGTGTCGATGATAAAACCCTGATCACAGAGCGCAAGCAAGCCACCCTCAGCCAGATAGCAGTCTGACATTCTCAGAGGCTATATGAAGATCTATGGAATGCCCTCATTGTATGTTGTCATCATCCTCCCAGAATCTAGCAACTATTTGGGCCTCCACTGTGTCTCCATGACAAAAGCATTATCACAGGGAGTATCTGTGTTACCATAAGCTAGACTGAAGTCAAACGTTCATCGATGGAATGTGAGGATCCATGGTGTGTCCTCACTGCATGTCGTCATCATCCTCCACAAATCCACAGCTATGAAGGCCTCCTGACCATACCTGTCTCATTTGGCCAGTGCAAGGGACTTATCCCAGTCATCATTGCCTTTGATGACCTCCTCAGCCTCAACATCCTCCTCATTGGAGGAGATCTCCAGCTCCTACATCTCCTCCTCAGTCCGCTCGTCTCCCCGATACAGTGCCAGGAGTTGTAAAGTGCACAGGAGATGACAACGATGCGTAACACCCTCTGTGGACTATACTGCAGGGCTCCACTAGACAGGTCCAGACACCGGAACCTCATTTTCAGCAACCCGATGGTTTGTTGCACCAAGTTGTGAGTTGCTGCATGAGCCTCATTATAACGTCGCTCTGCGGCAGCCTGAGGCCGCCACACGGGTGTCATCAGCCACGTCCTCTGTGGGTAGCCCTTGTCCCCGAGGAGCCAACCCTGCAGCCTCTGTGGACCCTTGAAGATGTCTGGGATCTGTGACCGACTGAGAATGTAGGATTTGTGCACACTCCCTGGAAACTGTGCGCAGACCTGCGGGATGTGTTTGTGGTGGTCGCACACCAGCTGCACATTCGGCGAAGGGAATCCCTTGCGGCTGACATAATTGACCGTGTGCTGTGCTGAAGATCTGCGTGAGTGCAGTCAATGGCACCCTGCACCTGTGGGATACCTGAGATCTGAGCAAGTCCAATCACTCTTTCATCCTGGCTGTCCCAGTCCTAGGTGAAATGCACAAAGTTGCGTACCCTGGTGAAGATGGCATCCATGACCTCATGGAAGCATTTGTGGGTGGCGGCTTGTGATATCCCACAGAGGTCACCTGTGGAGCCCTAAAAGGAGCCACTGGCGTAAAAATTGAGCACTTCGGTCACTTTCATGGCCACTGGCAGCAGATGCCCTCTGAGTCCCTGTGGCACCAAATCCTGCAGCAGGTGGCAAATTCCCTTCCAATTCCCTAGACATGCCCAGTCTTCAGTGACACTGGTTCTTGGTCATTTGCAGGAATAAAAGGCTGCATTTATAGACCCGGGTGTCGCTAGATGCCAACCAGTGACAGCTCACTGCGGCTCTTCGTTGGCGCCTGTGGGAGCCCCAGCCGCCCTTTCTTCCTGAGGTTGCTGCTCCTCCCTCTGCACAGCCAGGTGCCTCCGTCACTCCCTTCTCCTTCCTCTCTGCTTTCTGTACGCTACGAGGCATACAGCGAGTGCACCAGACTCCATGCTCCTGATGTACTCCTCCCGCAGGATCAAAGAAAGAGATGCGTCATTTAACTTGGTTATACTAAGAACCTCTCTTGCTTAAGTCTGAAGGCCCCTTAATGCATCCCGGAGAATGCTGGTGGCCACTTGGATAGCCAGAGTTTAGTGCACTGCATGGTTGCCTGAAACCCCAGCCACTTCCACCCTATTCCACCTTGCTGATTGGTGGCAGCTTTGCCCACTGGACTGCATGCTGTACCGTCAGCTCAGGCACAGGCATTCTCCTAACCCACACTGCAAGGCTGCACTGTTAGCTTGAACCATGGGGAAGACTGGTCTAAACCAGAATGATGACATTGCAAGGGGTTGTGAGAGCCTCCACCAGTGACTGCTCCATGGCCGACTTTCACAAGGAGATTTTACAACATGCCCAGTTGTCCAACTGTTCTGCAGTCCACTAAAATGCTCATTAGCTTGCAGTCTGTGCTCGAGGGGTGAAAAGCTCTGGAGCACTTGGTGGCCCTTAGATGCCTCTGCATTGCTTGAGTGGGCAGATAAGCTAGAGGCCCAACTCCAAGCATATCAATGTGGCTTCGTCTGAACTGTCTCAGCTGCAGAGGAATGGCCACTTTATACAAGGTTTCCCTAATGCGTGGCCACTTCCCTCCCCCCAACCCCATATGTGCTTGTGCACTATCTTCAACTACAGGGCAGCTCTTGGCCCTGCTCCCAAGTCACCTCAATTGCAGGCTAACCCTGTCCCCCTGCCCGCACAACGTGCCTCAACCTTGAAGTCCAACAGGTGACGCAGGTGTGTGCTGCGCAACATTACTCACCCTCCGAGTTCCCCTCAAAATAATGTCTGCCAAGTGCATGCCTTTAATATGTTGTTGTGAAACATGTCAACGCGCAATCACACCGATGTGGGTGGACGATCCAGCAGGGGGGATGATTCCGGCGTGCTGGCCTTATAACAATATGCAGATGTATTACAATGAGGTTCCTGACGACTGGTGGCAGGAAACATCACCCACCAACAATGGGCTGTGCTGATGATCGCAAACTGGTTTCACGGACGATTTTTGGCATTCTCGCCATATTGTTCGCTCGTGCTGCCAGGCATGCCCAATGCCAGTAGGCACAGAAAATTTTGCCCAAAGTGACTCCTGATACCTAAATGGCATTACTACTGCCATAGTAGAATTTGTTTTCTAAGATGTGTTGCCAAGATTATTTTTCTCCTCCTCCGCCCTTCCTCTTACCCTCAGCTCCTGTAACTCTATTCCGGCACAAGGTTTCAGCATCTCCAACACATCTTGCCACTTCCTGATTTCCACTCTCCATGGTCCATGATCATCCAAGGGCCAGGATTTTTCAGAAGGCAGGGTTTCTCACCCCGCCACCCGAAGAGTCACCCAATGCATCCCAGCTGATATGCGCCGCAGCCATTTAATGCTACAAGGTGTTTTAATTGACTGAAATGGGATTTCGCCCCTCACTTAGGAGGAAGTCCTGCCTCAGAGAGCCGCCAGCCAATGTACTTGTCCCGGCCGTGCCAGAAGCAGTAGAGGCTACTGCTGGAACTACAATCAGTCTGAAGGTCAGAAATCATCCCAGATTTGCACTGAGTACGGTAGCAGGCAGGAGAAACGACGTTTTACCTATCGGCCACAATGGTGGCTTTTTGCGCTGTTTAGTCCCAAACCCCCCTCATTAATTATGCTGTCCCGGGAAACACACCATTTCCATGACAAGCTGGACTCTCATTTGCCCGCCATGCCATCACCTCACTGCTTCATCACGCCAGGCGCCATATTAAAAGTGCAGTCACGCGAGCTCTTCTCAGTGCTTCCAGCCCAGGACTGCTGCAAAGAAGACGTGGGCCCGAAAGGCAAGAAGACTGCAGCCCAGCAGCTTAGTGATGTGTCCCTCAAGCGCCTTTTGGACATAGTGAAGGCTCAACGTGATGTCCCCTACTCCCGCTCTGTCTGCTGGATGGGCAACAGCATCACTAATCCAGCATGGGAGGCAGTGGCAATGGTGGTCAGTGCCAAAGCCCTGCAAAAGAGGATAGCCACCCAGTGCCACTACAGGATGAATGACCTCATCCATTTTGCCAGGGGAAGTCACTCTTCTCATCACTCTCAACTCACATACTCACAAACCCATCACACATGCTCCAAAGCGATCTCACACCTCTCATATCTCCATCAGGCTCATATCCTCTTGCGCTCGTGTCCTCATCCCTTCCATGTCTCCCTCACCACACAAACAGTCCTCGCAGTACCATGCGTCCTGCTCATGATCTCGCCATCTGTTTTCATGCAGGAGAAGCTGGCTCACTTACTTTGAGGAGTATAACATCGCGCTGGCTGGTGATGTGGACCGTGCCTGAGGCGACAGTGAGGTTGGTGGCGAACCTGCACCACATCATCCCTCTCTCAATGCAAATGTGAGTGTTCTCTGTCCTGCTTTTGACTCTGCTGCCATGCACTAATTATCTCTACTTTGGTTCACAGGGAGCTCTGCCAAGCGACTGACACCCTCAGCCAGCCAGCCCCTCAGCTCCATCCATGTCCTCTCCTCCAGCCAAAAGGACTCATCCTCCATTGAAGAGCTGGAAAAAAGCAGCATCGCATGCCCCAATGGGATCTCGATCTAGTGCGGGCTCGAGTTCACAATCTGGTGGTCACCGAATGGACACATGTCCACAACAGGAGGAGGCAGGTTCAGCCAAGCCCCTGGCACTCGGAGAACTGCTGGGGAAGAGGCATCTGTGAGGTCCAAGTCAGATTACGAGCCTCTGGATTTCTCAAGGGGAACTAGGGGTGGGCCATAAACGCTGGCCTGGCCGGCAAAACCCACATTCCCTGAATGAATTTTAAATAAACTCATTGTTGAGAATCAGCAGAAGGTGGGGGAACATTATGCAGAGCTTTTGGAAGCCCTCAACAGAGCGGCATGTGAGTCGGAGGAGTGTGTCCGCCTGCTCTCTGTTGAAGTGGTGCCCACATGTGTGCGCATGGAGGTCTCAATGGGGAGGATGGAGGATGCCATGGAGACCCTGGTCCAGAAGAACGCAGAGATGGGCGCAGACCTGCACTCCATTGCAGTAGCCATAGGTGAGTTCATGCAGTGGCAACGCAAGAGGGAAATGGGGCCCCTCAACGACCCTCAGGTGCTCCTTCCCCTCAAGGAGTCAGGCCAGGGACCTTGGGCACCCAAAGGGAGGAAGAGCAGCAGCTGGACACCCCTGGGTCATCCATTCAGGAATCTCAGAGGCTGTCCCCTCCCTCCAACTCCTTTGCCTGTGACTCCCTCAACCTTGTCATCTGTCACCGCAAACGGAACTGATGGTCTACAGGAGGACAGCCAAAGCAAGCCAGGACTCTCAAGGCTTTGGCTCTCCAGAGGATGCACGCCAAAGTGATCAGAGGCAACAGGGCCAACCATTGCACAGGCTGTCTCCACCCTTGCTGCGGATGTCAGGGCAGCACCTAGAAGTCTAAGGCATTCAAAAGTTAAGAAATTCGATTCACAGTTGGTTGCATGAGTGAACATATTTTGTCACTTTACAATCTGGAAATATATTCACTTTCACTGAATAATGTGTAATGGTGTCTTTCAGCTTCATTAACAGGCTTCACGAGTACTCACACTGCATCCACCCCACCCCTCACTTCCCCATTAGCAGTTCAGCTGCATGCAGCCAGCCCATGAGTGATTCTGGAGGGAGATGGAGTGTGGCAGAGCCTTTCGGAGCCTCGTGTAAGCACTCTCCCACATGCATGGATTCTTCCCACTTTACAATCATCTCACTGTCCTGAGCATTTTTAATGTTGCCTGCTGAGGTTCTCTTTCAGTTGTCCATCTGAGCTGACCTGCATCTCCGTCCACCCACTGATCACACTCCCATGCAGCACCTGTCCTCACCCACCATGGCTCTCATTTCACTTTTGATTTAGGAAGCATGGTGCATCTAACTTTTTTCCTCAGGTCCCCCGTCCTTTCTTCACCCCCATACTTGACCTAATCTGCCTGCTGCAGATGCATCTGTCCATGACAGCATCAGTAGAAGTGACCACCGCACGGTCCTTGTGGAGAAGATACATTGAGGATACTCTCCATTGTGTTGTGTGGCACTACCACCATGCTAAATGGGAGAGATTTTGAACAGATCTAGAAACTCAAGACTGGGCATCCATAAGGTGCTGTGGGCCATCAACAGCGGCAGAATTGTACTCGAACACAATCTGTAACCTCATGGCCTGGCATATCCCCAACTCTACTATTACCATCAAGCCAGGGGATCAACCCTGGTTTAATGAAGAGTGCAGGAGGGCATGCCAGGGGCAGCACCAGGGATACCTAAAAATGAGGTATCACAACCTGGTGAAGCTATAACACAAGACTACTTGCGTGCCAAACAGCATAAGTAGCAAGTGATAGACAGAGATAAACGGAGCAGGTCTAAGTTCTACGGTTCTGCCACATCCAGTTGTGAATGGTGGTGGACAATTAAACAACTCACTGGAGGAGGAGACTCTACAAATATCCCAATCCTCAATGATGGAGGAGCCTAGCACATCAGTGCAAAAGATAAGGCTGAACCATTTGCAACAATCTTCAGCCAGAAGTGCCAAGTGGATGATCCATCTCAGCCTCCTCCAGAGATCCCCAGCATCACAGATGCCAGTCTTCAGCCATTTGGATCCACTCCATGTGATATCAAGAAATGGCTGAAGGCACTGGATACTGCAAAGGCTATGGGCCCTGACAATACTTTGGAAGTAGTACTGAAGACTTGTGCTCCAGAACTTCCCGCATCCCTAGCCAAGTTGCTCCAGTACAGCTACAACACTGGTATCTACCCAGCTATGTGGAAAACACAGGACAAATCCAACCCAGCCAATTACAACCCCATTAGTTTACTCTCCATCACCAGTAAAATAATGGAAGGGGTCATCAGCAGTGCTGTCAAGCAGCACTTGCTTAGCTATAATCTGCTCACTGACGCCCAGTTTGGGTTTCGCCAGGGCCACTCAGCTTCTGACCTCATTACAGCCTTGGTTCAAACACGGACAAAAGAGCTGAACGCCCGAGGCGAGGTGAGAGTGACTGCCCTTGACAGCAAGGTAGCATTTGACCGAGTGTGGCATCAAGGAGCCCTAGCAAAACTGGAGGCAATGGTAATCAGGGGGAAAAATATCCAGTGGTTGGTGTCATACCTAGCACAGGAAGATGGTTGTGGTTGTTGGAGGTCAATCATCTCAGCTCCACGACATCACTGCAGGAGTTCCTCAGGGTAGTGTCCTAGGCCCAACCATCTTCAGCTGCTTCATCAATGACCTTCCTTCCATCATAAGGTCAGAAGTGGGGATGTTTGCTGATAATTGCTCAATATTCAGCACCATTTGTGACTCCTCAGATACTGCAGTAGTTCATGTCCAAATGAAGCAAGACCTGGACAATATCCAGACTTGGACTGATAAGTGGCAAGTAACATTCAGGCCACACAAGTGTCAGGCAATGGCCACATCTAACAAGAAAGAATCCAATCACGGCCCCTTGTTATTCAATGGCATTACCATCACTGAATCCCCCCACTATCAATACCCTGGGGGGTACCATTGACCAGAAACTGAATTGGACTAGCAATATAAATACTGTGGCCACAAGAGCAGGTCAGAGGCTAGAAATCGTGTGACGAGTAACACACCTCCTGACTCCCCAAAGCGTGTCCACCATCTGCAAGGCACAAGTCAGGGGTGTGATGGAATACTCACCACTTGGCTGGATGAATGTAACTCCTACAACACTCAAAAAACTTGACACCGTCCAGGACAAAGCAATCCGCTTGATTGGCACCACATCCACTAGCATTCACTCTATCCATCACCAACACACAGTAGCAGCAGTGTTTACCATCTACAAGATGCACTGCAGGAATTCACCAAGGCTCCTTAGACAGCATCTTCCAAACCCATGATCGCTACTATCTAGAAGGACAAGGGCAGCAGATAGATGGGAACATCAGCACCTCGAAGTTCCCCTCCAAGTCACTCACCATCCTTGCTTGGAAACATATCGCCATTCCTTCACTGTTGCTGGGTCAAAATCTTGGAACTCCCTCCCTATCAGCACTGTGGGTGTACCTACACCACATGGACTACAGCAGTTCAAGAAGGCAGCTCACCACCAGCTTCTCAAGGACAACTAGGGCAATAAGTGTTGGCCCAGCCAGAGAAGCCCACATCCTGTGAATGAATAATTTTAAAAACTCCCATGAGGCACCTGTTCTCACCCACTATGACTCTCATTTCACTTTTGATTTAGGAAGCATGGTGCATCTAACCTTTGTCTTCAGGTCTCCCATCCTTTCCCCTCCCCAACCTCAGAGTACTTCTTCGACGCTTTGACTATCATAGATCAACACCGGTGTATTCCTCATTTCCTATTCCCTTTGATCCATCATCAATGGCTGCTCCTTCAGTCACTCTGCACCCACTATCTGAACCTCCCTGCTTCAACAGCAGCACCTAGGTTCTCACCTCCCTGCTTTCGGAAATATCTTAAAAACTCTTCTTTTCAACTGTGAGCTTTTGCGACCTCTTCCACTCTCCTGTATCCGCACTACAAGGTATTTATTCAACACAAAAACAAAAACAGAATTATCTGGAAAAACTCAGCAAGTCTGGCAGCATCGGCGGAGAAGAAAAGAGTTGACGTTTCGAGTCCTCATGACCCTTCGACAGAACTTGAGTTCGAGTCCAAGAAAGAGTTGAAATATAAGCTGGTTTAAGGTGTGTGTGTGGGGGGCGGAGAGAGAGAGAGAGAGAGGTGGAGTGGGGGTGTGGTTGTAGGGACAAACAAGCAGTGATAGAAGCAGATCATCAAAAGATGTCAACAACAATAATACAAAAGAACACATAGGTGTTAAAGTTAAAGTTGGTGATATTATCTAAACGAATGTGCTAATTAAGAATGGATGGTAGGGCACTCAAGGTATAGCTCTAGTGGGGGTGGGGAGAGCATAAAAGATGTAAAAAAATAAATAAATAAATAAATAAATATTTTTTTTTTCTCTTTTTATAATGGAAATAGGTGGGAAAAGGAAAATCTATATAATTTATTGGAAAAAAAAGAAAAGGAAGGGGGAAACAGAAAGGGGGTGGGGATGGGGGAGGGAGCTCACGACCTAAAGTTGTTGAATTCAATATTCAGTCCAGATGGCTGTAAAGTCCCTAGTTGGAAGATGAGGTGTTGTTCCTCCAGTTTGCCATGGGCTTCACTGGAACAATGCAGCAAGCCAAGGACAGACATGTGGGCAAGAGAGCAGGGTGGGTGTTAAAATGGCAAGCGACAGGGAGGTTTGGGTCATTCTTGCTGACAGACCGCAGGTGTTCTGCAAAGCAGTCGCCCAGTTTACGTTTGGTCTCTCCAATGTAGAGGAGACCACATTGGGAGCAACGAATGCAGTAGACTAAGTTGGGGGAAATGCAAGTGAAATGCTGCTTCACTTGAAAGGAGTGTTTGGGTCCTTGGACGGTGAGGAGAGAGGAAGTGAAGGGGCAGGTATTGCATCTTTTGCGTGGGCATGGGGTGGTGCCATAGGAGGGGGTTGAGGAGTAGGGGGTGATGGAGGAGTGGACCAGGGTGTCCCGGAGGGAGCGATCCCTACTGAATGCCGATAGGGGGGGTGAAGGGAAGATGTGTTTGGTGGTGGCATCATGCTGGAGTTGGCGGAAATGGCGGAGGATGATCCTTTGAATGCGGAGGCTGGTGGGGTGATAAGTGAGGACAAGAGGGACCCTATCATGTTTCTGGGAGGGAGGAGAAGGCGTGAGGGCGGATGCGCGGGAGATGGGCTGGACACGGTTGAGGGCCCTGTCAACGACCGTGGGTGGAAAACCTCGGTTAAGGAAGAAGGAGGACATGTCAGAGGAACTGTTTTTGAAGGTAGCATCATCGGAACAGATGTGACGGAGGCGAAGGAACTGAGAGAATGGGATGGAGTCCTTACAGGAAGCGGGCTGTGAGGAACTGTAGTCGAGATAGCTGTGGGAGTCGGTGGGTTTGTAATGGATATTGGTGGACAGTCTATCACCAGAGATTGAGACAGAGAGGTCAAGGAAGGGAAGGGAAGTGTCAGAGATGGACCACGTGAAAATGATGGAGGGGTGGAGATTGGAAGCAAAATTAATAAATTTTTCCAAGTCCCGACGAGAGCATGAAGCAGCACCGAAGTAATCATCGATGTACCGGAGAAAGAGTTGTGGAAGGGGGGCCGGAGTAGGACTGCAACAAGGAATGTTCCACATACCCCATAAAGAGACAGGCATAGCTGGGGCCCATGCGGGTACCCATAGCCACACCTTTTATTTGGAGGAAGTGAGAGGAGTTGAAGGAGAAATTGTTCAGCGTGAGAACAAGTTCAGCCAGACGGAGGAGAGTTGTGGTGGATGGGGATTGTTCGGGTCTCTGTTCGAGGAAGAAGCTAAGGGCCCTCAGACCTGTAAAGCACTCTGATACATCTCTCTATTTGGGAGAACTATACAAGGGTTTGTTGCTATTCAAGTGTCATAAGTATGCGCTGAAAGGACATATTTTCTCTTTAATTGGTCGGGTGTAACACATGGTGGAAAATTAGATGGGGAGGATCATAGACTTACAAAAAGGCCTGACACTCAAAATTAGACAGGCTCCATTATGTATAAATAATCCTCCCATCTGATCTGCTGCACCTTGGTGTTCCTTTATATTCGAAATTCAACAAGAAAGAAATCTTCTGGTGATCTCTAGTGCCAGCTGAGAAGGCACAGAATTAACTGCTGTCATCAGACTAAGGCTTAAAGGTATAAGGTGAAATTTTCCTTCCCAGGGCTAAATCCTGATGTGGGGAGTGTTTCCTGCTATGGAGGCCGCCGGGAATCTGCACAGTATCACGCGGCCCCAGCCTCATTACTTAGGCAGTCGGGGGCTTCCCTACATTTTGCACAGCAAAGCGGGCTGGATGGCGCGTGCCCTGCCATCATATCCGGGCGCCATTTTTAAAATGCTCCCCGACATCAGCTGACCCATCTCCATGAAGACCCTGAAGTCAGACGATCCATGTCGTAGATGCTCCAGTCACCCACTGTTGCACTTGGTGTTCCAGGGTCTGGTCGCTGGAGGCCTCCGTCTTCTCTTTGGATCTCCGCAAACTGCCCCAGGCCTTCTACAGGTAAGTCCGACATGTACGTGCCGTGTTGGCCCAGATGTGTTCTGGACTGGCGCAATTTCTCTCTGGCAGCACAGGTGATTTGATGGGGAGTGCAATTCCGGTTGGGCCTTCATCCGCATCCCAAAATGGTTTCACTCCAGCCTCTGGCGGGAATTGCGACCTACTAAGGCTAGTGGGAGTGGAAGATCTTGCCATCGTTTTACGCCAGTGGGAAACCAAGTTTTCAGCCACAGTGTGTGACTGGAGCATCTAAAAAGTGGGTCCTCTGACTTCAAGATCTTCAAGGAAGTGGATCTTCAATTTCTCTCGGTGGGTGAGCTGATGTTCGGGCGTGTTTAAAGAATAGCACCTGGATATGATGGCAGCCCCACCGCGCAAAATGTCGGAAAACCCCAACTGTATAATTAATGAGGCCGTAGTCATGCAATACCGTGTGAAACTCTGACCATCCCCACCCCCGGCCCTGACTCCGCCCCTGGGCTTAGAAAATTCCACCTAATGTCATTACTTGGCTGCAGTATTACTATCAGCAGCAAGTTCAAGCTGAACAAATTCATTCCTCTGATAAACCCAATTAATATGTGTTATATTTATCAAATGCCTTTCCATATAAATGTTGCCATAGTAGCAACCGAGCAATATACTACATCCATAGCCAGTAAGGGTTCCAGAACCTCAGACAGTATTTCAGGCTAGTCTGAATTTGTTATCTCTATTTGGTGAAATCATCCCAGATTTGCACTAAGTATGATTGTGGGTGGGAAAAAGGACTCTGTATCGTCCCAATCCCACCTCATTAATCATGCATGCCAGGAAAAACATGGGCAGCCTCGCCACTTCCTCATGCAGGGCGCCATGTTTGAACTGCAGCTGTGGGCACACCTCTCAGTGCTTCTGGCCCAGGGCTGCTGCACAGAAGGCATGGCCCCTAAAGGCAAGAAGGCTGCAGCCCCCCGATTCAGTGACGCATCCTTGGGATGCTGCTGGACTCCGCTGGAGCCCGACATGATGTCCTCTACTCCCGCACTGGCCACAGGAGGCCCATCAGTGTCACTGCTCCAGCTTGGGAGGCGGTGGCAGTGGTGGCCAGTGTGAACGCTGCACAGAAGAGGTTCACCATCCACTGCAGAAAGAGGATGAATGCTGCCAGGGTAAGGCAACCATCTCATCACTCTAAACCACTCTAAACTCACACACTCACAAGCGCATCACACATTCATTGGCATCCCACTCACTGCCAGCTCAAGGAACATCACCGCTCACTTTCTCACACACACCCTCACATCTCCATCTGGCCTCATCTCCTCTGGAGACTGCCTCCTCAGCCCTCACCCCCTTGAGGCCACTTGCACAGATCAACATGTGACCCCAAACACACCCTGGGATACCCCTCTTCCCCAGTACAGCCCTCACCCTGCAGCATCTTCCCTTGCCTAAGGCCACTTCTCCCCCTCCCCAAAAAAGCAATAACCCTGCAGCCACTGAAAGCCACACCCCGCCTTACGGCTGGTCTCGTAAGTAGAGAACTGCCTGTGAGCGTCCTTAAGAATGATGTGGTGCTGTCTGTGAAGCCTGGCACTGATGACTGTGAGTGCTGCCCAAAGCAAGGTAGCTACACAAACCTCAAAGTCCCGAGTGAAGTGCAGCTCGCCAGGTGCACGTTGCTTATGTTCAGCTGCGAAACACATCGCTGCGCAATCATGTCAAGGTGTCTGGATGATCCAGAATGGGGGGATGAATCTAGCGAGCAGAGCTTATAATGATATGCAGATGTATTAAAATGAAGCCCCCGATGTCCGGCGGGGGGAGGGTGGCCTGCCACTGATGGGCAGAGCGGCAGATTGTAAACTGGTTTCACGACATTGTGAAATCGATTTTTGGTCTTCCTGCTATATTATCCACTCACGCCCACCATGACGTCCAACGCCAATGCACATGAAAAATTCCACCCATTTTCTCTGGTGATGATGCACCGACAAGCCACATCTGTGATAACACAGACCATCATAGAGGACGCTCAAATATGCATGCTTTCCAGAAGGTGAGAAGATTGATGTTCCTTTTAAAAAAAAATCAATTAAATTTTCTTTAAGTCATCCTTTACAATTAAATGCTATCAGTAATGAGTACATAACTCAAGCTTACCAGCCCCTTTAAGTAACATATTTGTTAGTTTTAACAGGAGCTTTCATACACCACCATATGACACATTTTTTGTCTTTTAAATTCCTTACATGAGCATCACATCAAAATAACATCTTGGTTCCAAATGCAACTTAATTCAACCGTGTGTGACATTTTCTGTTCACACATTCCATCAGCCTATTCCATATGGCAAAACATCCCATGTACTTCACAACGTTTCCATGATGGATAGGCTGACTTTGAGAACAGGGTTTCTTAAGTTACAGAAGTGCTACTGGTGAAGATGAACTGAAAGGGCTGCGTTCAGCCACCTCCACACACAGCAAACATTGGCAGCAATATAAATACTAGAAGTGGAACTCTGTTGGACTGACAAATTTGCCCCCTCCTCCTGGCATAAGTCAGGGGTTCAGATCTTTTATTATTTGCTGGCCTATTTGTAGCTTTTCCTTGTGATTTTTATTTTTAAACAAAAAATGTACACCTGCAAGATTTTACATGCACATCCTTAATCTGGGCCACACAAAATTAAAAGCACAGATTCCACAGCAACAGGGATTTGGGACAATATTGCAATACAAATAGCCTCTAAAGGTTTCTGTACACTAGCATGCAAAGTTTTATTATCACTCTATAGCTACTTGTAAATGAAGAGATTGTTTTCAAACTTATATTCAGCTATGGGGTAAGAACCATTTTGTTTTTACCAACAGCACGGCTTTTGCTAAAACATACTTTTGAGGCTGTCTATTTGATCCACCCATTAATTTCCAGAACACAGAAACATCGGACGGAGGAGCTGGTATGAAAATCTTTTAGACCTAAAAGTTAGATCATTACTTTTTCACGAATGTGGGTATCTAATTTATATATTTGCGGTTCTCGGGTCACTAGAGTGATTGTGTACCATCTCTTATTTTTCGATGAAGGAATATTTTTGATTTGCAAGCCTGAAATCGATGAAGTCATAAAGCCTTTCACATAAATCATTTGAGAGTTGACTTTGTTCATTACAATTACACAAAAATGGTGGTGCAGCTGTTTGATGCAATAGGTAAATGTCACTTACTGTCAGTTTTAATTTCATGTACTTTTTATACTGTCATATCATGTTTGTAACATCAGATTGATCATTCTAAAATACGCTAATATAACTTTAGCATCATAGTTATTTTCTGTACAAGTTCAAGTGGTAATAATGTTGCTACAATTTCATTTTAGCAAAGCTTTGTTTTAAATGGCTTCTTCAGAGTGACAACAAAATTCAGATATCCTGTCACCTGATAACTTTGCTACTCATCGAATCAGTCTGAATCTCACAAGGGTAAAAATATTGAAGATAGATTTGACAAAAGGTCTGCTTGTTATTGGGTACCAATTTCAATGTGCCGTTTCCAACAAATTGTTTCACATGTTCTAGTGATAATTCACAGTTAACTATTTTAATGAAGTCATAAACCTGTTTATGAAATGCTGGTGTGTGCCCTTTCTTCTGAAGTTGCAGATGATGGTAGAAATTGTGACAATTTTTACTGGACATTGGGATGAAAAGTGCAATGCTATTATCCCAATTTCATTTTTTCTCTGCCCAGATAGATCTAAACCTTTGAAATGTGTTGGCATTTGCAGTAAAAAGTAGGAACTGGAAAGACACAGCAGATTTATCGGTGACTAATCTTTCCGGTAGAGACAATTCATCCGAGAACACTTCACGAAGAGCTGCATGTAGGTGGAAAGCATGGGAAAGTATAATTGAACAGATTAATTTCAGAATTGCTGTCAAATCTTTACCTTTCACTAGTGGTCTAATTTTCATTTAGCAAGGTGGTAGCCTACAGAGCAATAAGCATCAGGGAAAATTTTAAGCCTAAAATAAAAACAAAAAATGTTGGAAATACTCAGCAGGTTAGGCAGCATCAAGGAGCAAGAAACAGAGTTAACAGCTGGAATTTTCCAGCCCCCTCAAGCCGGAGGGACGTTGCTAGCCCCGCCATGGGTGGTGGAGGTGGGGGGGGGGGTGGTGGCGGTGGGGGGGTGCTGGAAAATTCTGGTTGGTGACCTTTCATCAGAACTGAAGTGATTGGTCTATCCAGGCAGTCTTGGGGAGGAGGTGGAAGCTGACTGCTCAAGTTCGGGGGAAATACGATTTTGGAAGCCTTGGAGGGAATAAAGTCAATGACCATTCTGGAGGCCATGTCTTGATATTCAGTGGTGGGATTATGGTCTAATGTAGCGTAGGAGTATCGGAGAGTTAGTGCTCAGCCTCTGCTAGGTAAAGGTCAGTTCA
Organism: Carcharodon carcharias; assembly: GCF_017639515.1. Classification (NCBI taxonomy): domain Eukaryota; kingdom Metazoa; phylum Chordata; class Chondrichthyes; order Lamniformes; family Lamnidae; genus Carcharodon; species Carcharodon carcharias. The sequence goes on from NC_054469.1 coordinate 64,455,095, forward strand.
TCAGATGACAATGACAGCACCACCCTTGTCAACAGGTTTGATGACAATGTTAGGGTTGGGCCTGAGAGAACAGAGTGCAGTAAGTTCAGAGGGAGACAGTTTAGACTGAGCGAGGGGAGCAGAGAAATTGAGATAGCCGATGTCATGTTGGCAGTTCTCAATGAGAAGATTGAGAGAAGAGGCCCAAGGGAGGGGTCCAAGTGCAGGGAGAACACTGGAGATGGGTTAAAGGGTCTGCTGCGTGGGGCAAGACTCCGTGCCAACAAAGTGAGCAGGGAGGCAAAGGAGGTGGAAGGAGAGCTCAGTGTCATTCCAGTCTCAAAATTGATTGAGATGGGGCATAAGGAGATAAAGCTTGATGAGACCTTTGCTAAAGACAGGCCATTTAGGGTCAGAGAGGGGAAGGCGGGAGGGAAACAAGAATATATGGCAAAGGGTAAGATTAGGAGAAGGAATGTGATCAGAGAAAACTGAAGGAGAAGATAGATCCAGAGGGGTTCTGGTATTCATGGATTGTTGAAGGAGTTCTGAAGATAGGTCATCGACCTGAAGTACTCTGTTCTTCTCTCTCCATAGGTGCTGTCTGACCTGCTGAGCATTTCCAGCACTTTCTGATTTTATTTAATATACTTATGTTCTTATATTTTTTCTCAGGCTGATGAAATGCATTTATACAAAAGGCAATTTTAATGCAAAATCTCGGTGCAGTTTTGGAGTTTGCTGTAAAGTACCCATACAGAAATAAAAACATTGAAAACAGGCTTCTTAAACCTGATTCAATGGTTTGTCTTCTTAAAAAGAACATGTATATTTTCACCTTTCTGAACTCAAAATAATACAGTAGCGATGCATGAGACACATTGTGGTGGCCTATTTACATAAATCAGTATGAAACGCTGCAGCTGACAAGCAATGGTGATACTGTCAGTGCACATTAAATATTGTTTCAGATAGATTCAAGACACATAAGCTCCTTATAACATAATTACTGTACATTAAACTGTCATCCTTGAGGACAATATGCCTCATGAGACGTTTTTCCCCATAAAATGATTGAGAAGACTTTTGTAATTATTTCAAAGATAATTTAATATGCACGTGAGAGTAATCTTTGTTTTTTAACTCTTCCCTCAATATTTCCTGGAGAACCTTTGATTTATTTCAGATGCTCACTTCAAGGATTATAGGAAATGCCTTTCATCCAACTGACGACCAATATGATATTGTTTGAATAAACAGAAAATGCCATAAGTACTCAGCAGGTCAGAAGCTGTTGTGGGGAAAGAAACAGAGTTAATGCTTCAGGTCAATGACCTTTTGTCAGGACTGTAAAATGTTACAGATTTAAGCAAATTGAGATGCAGGAAAATGGTGGGGAGCTTAGGAAAGAACAACAGGGAACGTCTGTGATATGGTGGAAGGCAGGCATGATTAAATGACAAAAGGGATGATGGAATAAGTAAAGAAAGAAAAGATGTGTCTACAGAGGATGTAAATGGCAACAGCAGAACGATTACCAGCACCTGTTATCTGAGGTATTGGGAAGAGTGAATATGGTCTGATCTTGTTGAATTCAATGTTGAGTCCGGAAGGCTGTAATGTGTCTAATCGAAAGATGAGGTGCTGTTCCTTGAGGTTCCATTGAGCTTCATTAGGAGGCAGAGGACAAAGAGATCAGAGTTGGAGTGGGAAGGAGAATTAAAATGGCAAGTGATCAGAAGCTCAGGGTCCACTCTGCACTGGAATCCACTTCAGAATAAAACTATTTGTTGCAGCCCAAGACCTTTCTGGCATGACTGGATGACTGGTTCCAGCTGGTTCCAGCTCCAGTTATAGCACAACAGCTCAAACAATCGTTGCCCGGCTTAATTAAATCACACATGCACACACGCACACGCACAAATAGCCTTCTTCACAGAATATTCCCAAAAAATATTTTAAAAACACCCATTCTCACATATGGGAAGGTGAGGGGTGTTAGGGATGATTGAAATTGAAGAGTGGATCCAGAAAGTGGATCAAAAAATGAAGAGATGGGGAAAATGTGTTCTCCAAAGAAAGGAAAGGAAGAGTCAGAGATGGATCATGTGAAGGCAAATATGGGGTAGAAATTGGAAGCAAAGTTAATGATATTTCCCAGTTCGGGAAATGAACAGGAAACTACGCTGAATTAGTCAGTAATTTACTGGAAATGGCAGAGGATGATCCATTGAATGTGAGCACAAGGGGTGTTCTAATATGGGACTGTACAGTTGAGGGCCTAGCCAACCAGAAGGAAATCCTTGGTTGAGGGAAAGCAACGACATTTTGGAAGCACTTACTATGGAATGAGACATTGGCAGAACAGATAAAACAGCGACAGAGAAAGCAGGAGAATGGAATAAAATCCCTAAAGGAAGCATGGTGAGAGGATGTGTGGCTGAGGGAGTCAGTGGGCTTATAGGAGATAGTGATAAGAGACTAAGGTGGAGATGCTAAAGAAAGAAAGGGAAGAGTCAGAGCTGGAGTATGTGAAGGCAAGAGTGGGGGTAGAAACTGGAAGCAAAGTTAGTGATATTTCCCAGTTCTGGAAAAGAACAGGAAGCAATGCTGAATTAGTCAGTAATCTACTGGAAAAGAGGTGAGGGAGGGGACCTATGTAGGACTGGAACAAGAAATGTTCCATGTATCCCATGAAAAAGTGGGTGTAGGCGGCACCCATTCAGGTCCCCATAGCATGAAGAATGTGAAGGAGTCAAAGGAGAAATTGTTCAATGTACAATAAAGATAGAGGACTGTGTGGGTGCAGGGGGGCTGGTTGGGCCCTATTCCAGAAAGAGGCAGAGGATCCACTGGCTGCCTGGTGGGAGGTGGAGGTGTGGAGGGACTGGCCGTTCATGGTAAAAAGGAAATAGTTAGAGCCAGGAAACAGGAGACAGTTAAAATGACAGCGAACACGTAAAGCTCATGGATTTAGGTAGGAATAAACTGGGCAAGGAGAGAAAAATAGAAAATAGACATGAGATAGGACAAAATTAAATCTGGAATATTGAAAAATTATTTGAAAAAAAGAGACATGTCTAAGTTTTTTGTCTTGCACTCGGGACACTATAAGAATACCAATATAACGGGAAAACAGCAATTTACGCTGTATGTGAAGAGACTGCTGATTGGTTGGCAAGTGGCATTGCCATGGAGAATGCACCACTTATGGTGACTGACAGTTAACTGCCAAGCATTGTTTAAAATTTAAACCAGGCAGCTTGACCCTGATTGGTCAAGGCACAGCCCTGAGGAATGGCTGTCACTTATTTTGTTTACCTGAAACAGACACAATGTATGTACCTTTTCTTTTATTACAATGTATGTACATGCTCTTTCCATCAGCATATACACGTCTGCTTCTTGAATAGCTCTAAGTGATCTGCTCTGTTCTTTTGAATCTGGACTACTATGCTCCTTCACTCCCTCAGTTCTGCTTCAACACTGATTGTAGAGCAGTCAACAATCATGTTCTCCATTCTGGAATTCTATTCTGAAACCTCCCCACCTTGTTTTATTTTTCCCCACCTTCAAAACCAGGTTTTTAGTCACGTCCTCAAAGTATTTTTCTAATTTTCTTCTCAGTTTCTACTCTCCTTCCCTTTGGGAATCTTGTTGGAACATTTTGACAGATTAAGAACATCGATTATTGTAGATTGCTGATAGGCCACAAAGCACCCTAATCCCTGCTTATTGGATCTGCAGAGATTTTAGTATGTTACTAGTAGATTTTAATATTAGATTTCTAAGGTTTCAGACAAAAGTTAATGATCTTGAGGGCTTCCAGATGAATATTAGAGGTAAAGAGTTGACGTTTCGAGTCCTCATGACCCTTCGACAGAACTTGAATTCGAGTCCAAGAAAGAGTTGAAATATAAGCTGGTTTAAGGTGTGTGTGTGGGGGGCGGAGAGATAGAGAGACAGAGAGGTGGAGGGGGGTGGGGTGTGGTTGTAGGGACAAACAAGCAGTGATAGAAGCAGATCATCAAAAGATGTCAACGACAATAGTACAATAGAACACATAGGTGTTAAAGTTAAAGTTGGTGATATTATCTAAACGAATGTGCTAATTAAGAATGGATGGTAGGGCACTCAAGGTATAGCTCTAGTGGGGTTTTTTTTTATCATGGAAATAGGTGGGAAAAGGCAAATCTTTATAATTTATTGGAAAAAAAAAGGAAGGGGGAAACAGAAAGGGGGTGGGGATGGGGGAGGGAGCTCACGACCTAAAGTTGTTGAATTCAATATTCAGTCAGATAATATCACCAACTTTAATTTTAACACCTATGTGTTCGATTGTACTATTGTCGTTGACATCTTTTGATGATCTGCTTCTATCACTGCTTGTTTGTCCCTACAACCACACCCCGCCCCTCCACCTCTCCGTCTCTCTATCTCTCCGCCCCCCACACACACACCTTAAACCAGCTTATATTTCAACTCTTTCTTGGACTCGAACTCAAGTTCTGTCGAAGGGTCATGAGGACTCGAAACGTCAACTCTTTTCTTCTCCACCGATGCTGCCAGACCTGCTGAATTTTTCCAGGTAATTCTGTTTTTGTTTTGGATTTCCAGCATCCGCAGTTTTTTTGTTTTTGAATATTAGAGGTACTGCAAGTTAAAAATAATCAGGGGCTTGGAATTCATGCATCCTGATTTTTGAACGCGGGAGCCACAATTCATAGATTTCCACACCCATTGAGAAGGAAGTAGGTAAGACACAAAATTCATCTACCATCACACCTGAATGATTAAGGCACCACATGCTGCACTTACACCACGTGCTGTACTACAGCATTGCTTTGTCTTTTCCCACACTGTTCGTGAGCTCTGCACTCAGCAGGAGGTGCCAGACCAGTAACGTTGCTGCTCTTTCGTGAAGGCAGGCTGCCTCTTAATGAAAAGCTGCACAAAAAGAGTGTTGCAATGGAAACTTGCAAACTGAACACCAGGGCAGATAGACGGAGCAAGACTGACTAGATTGCAGATGCCATGCAGATGGCTTTAGTGATGCAGGTGGGCAGGAAGAGAAATGCCATTGTCTTGTGGTGAGTCCCAGAGAACCTTAAGGACCTCCCTCAGAAGGGTGTGGCAGCAGTCAACCAGGAAGATTAATTCCCAAAATCTGGACCAAAGGACCTGGTAGCAGCAACACAGGAGGTCTAATGACCTCACTCAGGTGGTCAACATCAGTGAATGCATCATCACATGACATCCCCTACCCACCACACCATCAACCTTTCATACTAGTTAATGCACCACACACCATTCACTCGCCCATCAGCACTCCCTGGAACTCACAGCACAAGCATAAGGATGTAAATTTGTTGGAAGCACTTCAGAGAAGGTTTATGAGACAAAACCCGGAACAGGTGGGTTGTTGTTATGACCGATGCAGTTGGTAAAGCGGAGTTATTTAAAAGTCCCCGAGGGAAACTTTAAACAACTGTCATAATCTATCATTTTAAGCATTGTGTTTGAGATGTGACTCTAAACTCAAGAATCGAGGTTTTACATTAACTAACTGAAACATTTTATTAATTTACATAGGTTAAAGTATATGTACACATGGCTACAAATTACTACTATCATAGCTTGTAACAAATTCCCAAACTAGTCTCCATTAAGGCAACAGCAGCCCATACATAGGCTTAACCAAAACACCAGGCAAAGCATTTTCACCTTACAAATTCAAAATGAGGTTCCTTTCACTGTGGAGCCAGTTGGAGGCTTGCAGCTGCCTTTTGATCTTACATTACCTCTACCCTGTACACCCGGAAACTACTGAACTTATACCTACCACCACTGATTGAATTCAAATGTCTCATTGTGCAAGGCTTTTTAGATGGAGTCTATTATTACAACTATTTAATCCATGTTTTTACATATTGCTGGAAGAGAAAATCTGCAAATGCATTATCAAGAATTTGAAGCTTAAAGGAAAAGAGGCCATTAAAAAAAACCTGGACACTGAACTGGAGAGATTTCTGTTAATACTAAGGACTTTTCTTTTAAAATAGAGACTTAGTTTCATCAACAACCTCTTTGAACTTCACCTTTTAACAATGAAATCCCTTCATAGTACCAATTTTATTAGTAATATAAACATATGGCTTGGTAGCTGCAAGATTGGCATCAAGTTTTCAACCCACATGTTTTGAATGCTCTATTCAAAAAATGCAAATGCACGCTATCTCTCTGTTTACATTCAAACTAGTACATCAAAGCACCCAGACTAGCTGTCTTTAATCCAATTAATACATACTCACAAACTAAGTCTCTATTTTAAAAGAAAAGTCCTTAGTATTAACAGAAATCTCTCCAGTTCAGTGTCCAGGTTTTTTTTAATGGCCTCTTTTCCTTTAAGCTTCAAATTCTTGATAATGCATTTGCAGATTTTCTCTTCCAGCAATATGTAAAAACATGGATTAAATAGTTGTAATAATAGACTCCATCTAAAAAGCCTTGCACTTTTGTCTCAAAGTTTGTCCAAAAACTTCAAAGGATTATGGTCTGTACAAACAATTGTTTCTGATGAATTGTTTGCAACTCACATTTCAAAATGCTGCAATGCCATCACCAAACTCAAAGTCTCTTTTTTGATCTTTGAATATCTTCCCTGTTGTACATTCAGTTTCTGTGAAAAATGCCCTATTGGTTTTTCAATTCCAGTGTCATCTTCTTGTAACAGTACAGCCCCAATGCCTATGTTACTTGCGTCAATGGCCAACTTGAATTGCTTGGCATAATTGGGTACTGTCAACGCTGGTGTCATAGGTAATACAGTTTTCAAATTATCAAATGACTTCTGACACTCCAGTGTCCATGGAAACTTCTTGTTCATTTTTAATAGTTCAGTCACTAAAATTTGGGACAAATTTCCGGTAAAATCCACTCATGCCCAGAAATCTCAAAACTTCTCGTTTTGTTATAGGCACTGGAAAATTCGCGATAACCTTGACTTTCACATCTCACGGAGCCAACTTACCATGTCCAATGGTATGGCCTAGATATGTAACTTGTGCATTTGCAAATTCACTTTTAGCCAAGTTCATCACCAAATTAGCTTCTTGTAATCAAGTAAATAATTCTTTCTCCTCCCATGTCTGACTGAAAACAATTAGATCATCAATATAAACCTCACAATTGCTTAGACCCAAAATTACTTTGTTTGTCAGTCTTTGAAATGTCGCAGGTGCAATCTTCATACCAAATGACATGACTTTAAACTGATATAGCCCACTTGACGTTACGAAAGCTGATATCTCATTTGCCCTCTTCGACAATGGTACCTGCCAATATCCTTTTAGCAAGTTAATCTTTGTAATAAATTTCAATTGTCCGACTTTCTCAATGCAATCCTCCAACTGTGGTATGGGATATGAGCGTGCATTCACCTTTCAATAGTCCACACACAGTTTTTGCGTTCTATCTGATTTCAGTACCAATACAACAGGCAAACTCAAGTTACTGCAACTAGAATCAATGATATCATTTTGAAGCATGAAATCAATTTCTTTTTGTGCTTGTGATAATTTTGTCAGAGTTAATCTATAAGGTTGTTACCTTATCGAAGATTATATTTCTTTACATAAGTCATGTAAAGCTCAATGTGTCTTGCCCAACTTATTTCCACAAATAGGTTTGTGTGACTGCAATAGCTTTTCCAAATCACTTTGACACTTGCTTGCAAGGTAACTCAATATTGCATTTAAATTTTCAAGCAACCCCTCATTATCCAATTTGATTAGAGGAAAATCAATTTCAGAGTCCTGCACTTCTACCTCTTTCTTGTCATCCACCATCACTAACACCTCTTTTTGTCCTTCTCCACTGTCAAAATACTTTTTAAGCATATTTACATGACACACCCTCTGCCACTTTCTTATATCTGGAGTATTTATTAAGTAATTTACTTCACTTAATTTCTTTTCAATCCTGTAAGTTACACTAAATGTTGCATTTAATGAATCCCCTAGTATTGGTAACAAAACTAATACTTCCTCTCCAGAAACAAAACTGTGAATTTTAGCCTTTTTATCTGCTTTCACTTTCATTACTTGCTGTGATATGAAATTTGACCCCTGATCTGATTGTATTCCATTAAGGAAACCATAACTTGTGAAAAATTAAATTAACTCCTCCACAATCTTCTTAGTTGCACTATTTCTTAAATGTGTCACTTCAGGGAACTTAGTAGACACACCCATTATTGTTAATACATAATGATTACCACTTTTAGTCTCAGGGTGGGGTCCTACACAATCAATCATGACCTGGTAAAAGGTTCTTCAAATGCTGGTATTGGAATTAAAGGCACAGGCTTAATCACTGCTTGTGATTTTCCTGTTACTTGACATATGACAGGTTCTACAGAATTTGACTACATCCCTATGCAACCCTGGCCAAAAAAAAACCCTCTGCATCTTTTCCTGTGTTTTCCTAATTCCTAAATGTCCCCCCATTGGAATTTCATGAGCAATCCTCAGAATTTCATTTCTATGACCTAATGGGATAACAATCTGATGCACCTCCCTCCAGCTTTCATTTGCTGAGACGTAATCCGACTGCCACTTTCTCATTAATATATTCCCTCGAAGATACTGGAATACATTTTGCTTTGGTGTTTGAATAAGCTTTCTGATATAACTGTTTTAATTACAAATCATTTTTCTGTAACTCCACTAACTTCTTTGTGTTAAACACTTCAACTGAACTGTCCAGCTTATCTTCCTCTTGAACAATGTTATCAAATACAATGCCAGCTAATTGGATTTTGACACCTTCTTCTTGCCTTTGAACTGCCTGCTTATCTTAATAAAAACAAAAAAACTGCGGATGCTGGAAATCTTGTTTATTTTGGTCTTCCCTATGGGCCTTTGATCTTGTTATATAACACAATCAGGAAACAATCCAGGAGTTGACGTTTCGAGTCCTCATGACCCTTCAACAGAACTGATTTTTCTTTACAATGAGAGGGGTGAAATTAAGGATCAACTAGCTCCTGTGTCACTTAATATTTTAATATCTTTACCTACTCCAGCCTGTACACGTGGAAAGATCTTCCCTTCAAAAACAAAGTCTTTGACCATTTTTGCGACTTGCTCCTTAGAATTCTCTTGAGTAAACTGAAGAACACATTCTCACTTCTTTACCTTTCATTAATTTTCCTTGTTTCACCTGTACACAAACCATTGGTTTCTCCTGTGCCTGAATCTTAGAACCCACAGTACTTTTACTTCCAGAGCTTTTCTGTACTCCAATAATTCCTGCAGATTTTCCCTGTAACCTCCAACACACTGACTCTGTGTGCCCCACTTTATTACAATGAAAACACCTCAATTTTTGAATGTCATTTCTACCTTCCTTTTTATACTGAGAAAAAACTTCCTGGAAACTTCCAGCTACTCCTTCTCTTCCCTGACTACCTGCCTTCCTTTCACATTCCCACATTTTATCCTTTTCCAATTTGAAAGGGTAATGGAAAAAATGTTTAGCTCTATGAAATAACTCATCAGCCATCTCTGTTGCTTGTCTTACAGAATCAAGTATCTGTTCCTCCACATGCGTTCTCACTAGTGAAGGGATTGAATCTTTAAATTCTTCCAAAAGAATGACTTCCCCAACAGCTGCATATGTTGTCTTTATTTTTAATGCCTGTATCCACCAGACAAAATTATTTGTTTTACACTTTCAAACTCAGTATAAGTTTGCCCAGGCTGTTTTCTCATATTCCTAAATTTCTGCTTGTATGCTTCAGGAACTAACTCATATGCATTCAAAATAGCTTCTTCACCACATCATAATGCACCAACATTTCTTCTGAAAGTGAAGCATATCCCTCAAACCTCCTACCTAATAACTTAGATTGCAATAATAATGTGGCCATTTCATCTGTTTAGCTAGCTTCTCAAATGAAATAAAGAATGCTTCGATATCTTTTTCCTCGAACTTTGGAAGAGCTTGTACAAATTTAAACATATCCCCACTGGGTTCTACTTGAGAGATAAATCCTTCCTCACCAAATGAAGTCTCTTTTCTAACTGCCAACATTTTCAGTTAGAATTCTCTTTCTCTCTCTCTTTCTCTTTCCTCCTTCTCCATCTTCGCAATTTCTAATTCCCTTTTAAAAGCCTTTTCTCTGTCATTTGCTTCTAATTTGAGCTTTTTCATTTGCAACTGAAGTCTCACTATCTCCAGCTGTGACTCACTCGTGTCAGGTTTCACTTCCAACTGTAGATACTGTGATAAAAACAAAAAACTGCGGATGCTGGAAATCCAAAACAAAAACAGAATTACCTGGAAAAACTCAGCAGCTCTGGCAGCATCGGCGGAGAAGAAAAGAGTTGACGTTTCAAGTCCTCATGACCCTTCAACAGAACTAGGTGAATCCAAGGAGGGGTGAAATATAAGCTGGTTTAAGGGGGGTGGGGGTGGGGGAAGAAGTGGGGGGGGTGGTGGTGTGGTTGTAGGGACAAGCAAGCAGTGATAGAGGCAGATCATCAAAAGATGTCACAGACAAAAGAACAAAACAACACATAGGTGTTAAAGTTGGTGATATTATCTAAACAAATGTGCTAATTAAAAATGGATGGTAGGGCACTCAAGGCATAGCTCTAGTGGAGTGGGGAGTGCATAAAAGATTTAAAAATATTTAAAACTAATGGAAATAGGTGGGAAAAGAAAAATCTATATAAGTTATTGGAGAAAACAAAAGGAAGGGGGAAGAAACAGAAAGGGGGTGGGGATGGAGGAGGGAGCTCAAGACCTAAAGTTATTGAATTCAATATTCAGTCCGGAAGGCTGTAAAGTGCCTAGTCGGAAGATGAGGTGTTGTTCCTCCAGTTTGCGTTGGGCTTCACTGGAACAATGCAGCAAGCCAAGGACAGACATGTGGGCAAGAGAGCAAGGTGGAGTGTTAAAATGGCAAGCGACAGGGATGTTTGGGTCATTCTTGCGGACAGACTGCAGGTGTTCTGCAAAGCAGTCGCCCAGTTTACGTTTGGTCTCTCCAATGTAGAAGAGACCGCATTGGGAGCAACAAATGCAGTAGACTAAGTTGGGGGAAATGCAAGTGAAATGCTGCTTCACTTGAAAGGAGTGTTTAGGCCCTTGGACGGTGAGGAGAGAGGAAGTGAAGGGGCAGGTGTTACATCATTTGCGTGGGCATGGGGAGGTGCCATAGGTGGGGGTTGAGGAGTAGGGAGTGTTGGAAGAGTGGACCAGAGTGTCCCGGAGGGAACGATCCCTATGGAATGCCAACAGGGGTGGTAAAGGGAAGATGCGTTTGGTGGTGGCATCATGCTGGAGTTGGCGGAAATGACGGAGGATGATCCTTTGAATGTGGAGGCTGGTGGTGTGACAAGTGAGGACAAGGGGGATCCTATCATGTTTCTGGGAGGGAGGAGAAGGCGTGAGGGCGGATGCGCGGGAGATGGGCTGGACACGGTTGAGGGCCCTGTCAACGACCGTGGGTGGAAAACCTCAGTTAAGGAAGAAGGAGGACATGACAGAGGAACTGTTTTTGAAGGTAGCATCATTGGAACAGATGCGATGGAGGCAAAGGAACTGAGCAAATGGGATGGAGTCCTTACAGATAGATACTGTGCTATACTTTTAACTATATCAGATTTCCTAGCACCTGTAGGTAACTCCAGTTGTAACTTATCCACCAACTCTGTTAACTTACTGTTGGTTAGTGTCTCCATCCCACTCAGAGTTATTTCTTCTACTCCCAGACAAGTCTTAACAATTGGCAAAGCCATCTTGCAGTCTCACCACTTCTAAAATACCTCACCAACTGCTGAATTCAAAGTGCCTCTCGTACTCACAAGCTTTAAGATCCAGCAATTCCTAACCAATCAAGGAATTAGAAATATAATTTATCCCGGCACAGCCTCAATTGTTATGACTGATGCAGTTGGTAAAGCGGAGCTATTTAAAAATCCCAGAGGGAAACTTTAAACAACTGTCATAATCAATAATTTTAAGTGTTAAGTTTGAGATGTGACTCTAAACTCATGAATCAGACCACCAGTTCTCAAGGTTTTACATGAACTAAATGAAACATTTTATTAATTTACACAGGTTAAAATATATGTACACATGGCTACAAATTACTACTATCATAACTTTTAACAAATTCCCAAACTAGTCTCCATTAAGGCAACAGCAGCCCATACATAGGCTTAACCAAAACACCAGGCAAAGCATTTTCACTTTACAAATTCAAAATGAGGTTCCTTTCACTGTGGAGCCAGTTGGAGGCTTGCAGCTGCCTTTTGATCTTACATTGCCTCTGCCCTGTACACCCAAAAACTACTGAACTTATACCTACCACCACTGATTGAATTCAAATGTCTCATTGTATCTTTGAATTTCACCTTTTAACAATAAAACCCCTTCATTGTACAAATTTTATTAGTAATATAAATATATGGCTTGGCAGCTGCTAGATAGGCGTCAAGTTTTCACCTCACATGTCTTGAATGCTCTATTCAAAAAATGCAAATGCACGCTATCCCACTGTTTACATTCAAACTAGTACATCTAGCTGTCTTTAATCCAATTAACATACCCACAGACTAAATCTCTATTTTAAAAGAAAAATATTTTCCAAAATATTATAAATGTTATTAGTTAAATGACAGTTGTCTTATGAGGAAAGGCTGGACAGGCTATGCTTGTACCCACTGGAGTTTAGACGAGTAAGAAGCAACTTGATTGAAACATATAGGGCAGAATTTTGCCCTTGGATGGAGGGCGGGCACCACCGGCTTGGCTGGTGGGCAGCCAGCCGACACCTGCTACTGAAACGGGGCCCGCCGCCATTTTAAGTGGGTGGGCCAATTAAGACCCGCCCAGTGGCATCCCTGACAGGAAGCACTATGTGCTTCTTGTTCTGGGGGGGAGGGTTTCCCCATCTGTCAAAGTGCACTCTTTGGCACATGCACGTGCAAAAGCGCACTTCTCCCTGAGGCAAAGTGCTGCCTCAGGGAGATTCGTGACAGATAAGCTAAGTGTAAAAATAGAAACATTAAAAAATTATTAAATGTCCCCCTCATGTGACAATGTCACACAAGATGGGACATGTTAATAAAAAACACATAAACTTTATTACTTTTTCACAAAATGGACATGAAACTTCATCCCGCCAGTGAATGAAGTTTCTTGAATAATCTGGAGCTTGCTGGGGCTCCTGGCCTGCCCGCCAGTCTTAAGGTTGGCCGGGCGGGTCTTTAATGATCTTAATTAGCCTCAATTGGCCATTGACAGGTCGGTGGGCGGACAGCTGATTTAAAGGAACCGGGATGACGTCGGGAGTTCCTCCCAACATCATCCCGCGTCATTTTCCCCTCAGTGAGTGGGTCCTGCCCCCAAATCACCGAGAGGAAAATCTTGGCCATAAGATCTTGAGGGGTCTTGAAAGGATGGATGTAGAAAGGATGTTTCCTCCTGTGGAAGAATCTAGAACCGGGGTCACTATTTAAAAATAAGGGGTCACTTATTTAAAACAGAGATGAGGTGGAATTTTTTCACTGAGAGGGTTGTGAGTCTTTGGAACTCTCTTCCTGAAAAGGTGGTGGAAGCAGGGTCTTTGAATATTTTTAAGGCAGAGGTAGATAGGCTCTTGGTAAGCAAGGGGTGATAGGTTATTGGGGGAGGTGGGATGCAGGTATCAGATTACTATTAGATCAGCCATGATCTTAATAAATAGTGGAGCAGGCTCGAAGGGCTGAATGGCTTACTCCTGGTCCTTGTTCATATGTTTGTATGTACATCCAGATATACCACTTTGCCTTCATGCATCTACCGATGCTGTCAGCCTCACAACCACCTCTCATTACATACCTCCAGCTATTCAGTTATGGCAGACCTGTCACCCAAACATGACATTACATGATCACTGACATTCTGCCCCCAACCCCACCCCCCCACCCCCCAGTCTTGCAGGACTAGATGGCACACAATAGAAAGGGAAGCAGAGCAGCACTGGAGTGGGACAAAGACTCCTGCATCTCTTGAACCCTATGTAGGAGATGGCTGACATGAGTTTGACATTGCTGACAACATTGAGGATGATGGCATCTTCTCGTCTTATGCCCCTTGTCAACTCTCAGACCACTCTCAATCCAGGCATAATGAACAAACTGCAAATGGGATCACCATGAACAAGTATTTTGGATCTGACTTAAATGTACCAGGAAAACTAATGGAACTAAAGGCTGAAAAGTCCCCTGGGCCTGATGGCCTGCATTCTAGGGTCTTAAGAGAAGTGGCTGCAGAGATAGTGGATACACTGGTTGTAATCTTCCAAAATTCCCTTGATTCTGGATAAGTCTCAGAGGGTTGGAAAACCCCAAATGTAACACCTCTATTCAAGAAAGGAGGGAGACAAAAAGCAGGAAACTATAGTTCAATTAGCCTAATATTTGACATAGGGAAAATGCTGGAATCCATTATCAAGGATGCACTAGCAGGAAATTAGAAAACCATAATACAATCAGGCAAGGTCTACATGATTTTGTGAAAGGGAAATTGTGTTTGACAAAATTATTAGAATTCCTTGAGGATGTAACAAGTAGGGTGGATAAAGTAGATGTGGTGTATTTGGATTTCCAAAAGCATTCGATAAGATGTCAAATAACAGGTTACTGCACAAGATAAGAAATCATGGTGTGGCAGTAATATATTAGCATAGATGGAGGATTGGCTAACAGGAGACAGAGTCATGGTAAATGTGTCATTTTCAGGTTGGCAAAATGTAACTAGTAGAGTGCCACAGGGATCAGTGCTGGGGCCTCAATTATTTATGATTTCTATAATGATTTGGATGAAGAGTCCGAGCGTGATGTAACCAAATTTGTTGATGATACACAGATAGGTAGGAAATCAAGTTGCAAAGGCACAAGGGCCTGGATTGTGTGCTCCTCCAAAAAAAAGGCAGCCGGGGGGTGGGGGGGGGGCATCTTGTAAAATCCTGTGGGTGACCTTCCCGCTGCCTACCTACATGCCTCCAACTTGTCTGGCTACTTAAGGGCTGCATTCCGCCCTACCAGCATTTTACTCGCAGTTGGGGAAGACTCATGATATTCAAGAAACCTGGCAGATTTACCTTCACAGACTGGTTTTGGGCAAGGGGGAGAACCTTCTTTGAGGGTCTCGAACCTGGTTCCCCATCACCATCTCACCACCTCACCTTGCTCACAAAGCCTCCCATTCCCGAACTTTCCTGGGTTGCCTGGCATGGTGCAACTGCCTGTAATTTCAGCAGTGGCCGCTGGGCCCATCTGCCACTGTTGGGACTGCAGAGTTGCCGGACAATTCAATTTGCCTCAGGTCTCCAAGACAGGACTTCATCCTGAGATAGGGACAAAAGTCTTGCCTTATAACAATTAATGCTGTTCCCAGTGTTAAGGTGACAGTCATCACAATGGTGGGTGGGGTCCCCACGTGGGGTCCCCACCCCTCGAATTTATAGCATAGCCACGGAGATTGGGAAACACGATGCCCCATGAAATTCAGCCTAAAGAATCGGCAAAGGGATATAGATAGTGTGCTGAAAAAAGAGACTTGTTGAAGCTTTTCATCATGCACTCATCAGAACACTTCACAGGAGTACCAATGTAAGGGGAAAACAACAATTTATAATATATGAGAAAAGTCTGCTGATTGGCTGCCAGGTAAAGGCATTGCCATTGAAAATGCACCAGTGATGGTGACTGACAGTTGACTGCCAAGCATTGTTTGAAATTTAAACCAGGCAGCTTGCCCCGATTGGCCATGGCATTGCACTGAGGAATGAGTCAGTGACTGGCTGTCACTTATTTTGTTTAGCTGAAACACACACATTGGGCAGGATTTTTACCTCCTTGCGGGGTTGTGGTGGGCAGCCCCTGGAGCAGCTACGAAAATGACTGCCGCTTGCGATCGGGCCCCGACCAGGTTTTCACATCGGCTGGCCAATTAATGGCCAGCCAGCGTAAATCACACACTGAAACGCTCAGTGCTGCCTGGGTGGGGGGGGGGTGGGAGGAGGCCGAGTGCAGAAATCAGCATGTGTGCGCTTAGTGAAGGCTCCTTGAACGCACAGAGCTGCCTCAGGGAGCTGAAGATTTGTAACATTAAAAATAAAGTTTTCAAAAAAAAGCAAAACATGTCCTCTCACATGACTGTTATACATGAGCAGGGACATGTTAAAAATGAGTTCTAAAAATCTTTATTTTATTTTTAACTAACATCAGAAATGCCTGTGGATGAACTTTCCTCAAAAATCCAAAGGCCTTTATGTACACACGCCAACCGTAAGGTTTGATGGGCAGGGAAAAATTCACTTTAATTAATTTATTAATGGACTTACCAGCCCTCTTAATTGTCGGCGGGTGCACTGCTGACTTCTGCGTGTGCCCACCAACCGAAATATCGTGCGATGAAGTCGGGACGCTCGCCCGATGTCATCGAGCGCTATTTCATGCTGGTGCATGTCGGGCGTGTGTCCACACACCGAGCTGATAATCCAGCCCAATGTTCTTTCTGGCTGCAAAGAGCAGGAACCTGTGCATTAATATACGTAGCTACTAGTACATGCAATTGTGCCATACTTCGAGCCTGACAGACAATCTTAAATTGGTTGTCAGTGTAACTCTTAGCACACTGAGGGTTATTAGAAAATGTTGTCCAATCACGGAATCACATCTAATGTTGGACACTGTTTTTTGAGTTTTGCAAGCATGGATTTATTAAGTACAGTCTGTACCTTGTCCGTTGTGAACAGCGGCTGGGACATGCTGTTTGATAAGATCCGCTAGCCTTTGGGACATACAGCCTACATACTTTGCATCACACTGGAACTGAAATTCATACACCACATTACTCATTTTGGCTTGACAGCAGCATCCTGTTAGTGGCGAATACCACTCGTGTTGCTACAGCATAGTAGGAGTGTGAAACAGCTAGCTTCAGTCAACATCACTGGTGCATTCTCCATGGCAATGCTTCTACCATCAAAGTCCACTTGGCAACCAATCAGCACTCTCTTCTCATGCAGTATAAATTGTTGTTTTTCCATTATTTTGGTATTCTTGTAAAGTGCCCTGATGAGTGCAAGACAAAAAGCTGCGACATGTCTCTTTTTTCAGCAATACTCAAGTTCTGTACTACCATACAACTATTTGGATACAGATAGGTTAAGTGAGTTGGCAAAAAGTTGGCAGATGGAGCATAATGTGGGAAAATGTGAGGTTGTCCACATTAGCAGGAAGAATAGAAAAGCAGAATATTATTTAAATGGAGAGACACTGCAGAATGCTGTGGTACAGAGTGACCTGGTTGCCCTCATAGATGAATAGCAGTAAGTTAGCACGCAGGCACAGCAAGCAAGGCAAATGGAATGTTGACCTTTACTGAAAGGGGTTGGAGTATAAAGGGAAGTCTTCCTGTACAGGGCATTGGTGAGACTCCACCTGGGGTACTATGTCCGCTTTTGGTCTCCTTACTTAATGAGGCATAAATGTGCATTGGAAGCAGTTCAGAGAAGGTTCATTAGGCTGATTCCTGGAATGAAGGGGTAGTATTCTGAGGAAAGGTTGACCAGGTTGGGCCTATGTTCATTGAAATTTAAGCAAATGAGAGGTGACCTTATTGAAACATGTAAGATTCTGTGAGGGTTTGACCGGGCAGATGCTGAGGGGATGTTTCCTCTCATGGGGGGAGCCAAGAACTAGGGGAACAGTTTGAAAGTAAGAGGCCTCCCTTTTAAGACTGAGATGAGGAGGAATTTCTTCTCTCAGAGTGTTGATAATCCTTGAAGTTTTCATATCCAGAGAACATTGGAGGCTGGGTCATTGAATATACTCAAGACTGAGTTAGTCAGACTTTTGATCCACTAGAGAGTTAAGGATAATGTGGGGGGACAGGAAGGAAAGTGGACTTAAGGCCACTGTCAAATCCACTTTGATTTTATTGAGTTGCAGAGCAGGCCCAAGGGGCCAAATGTTCCTATTCCTTATAACCTTATAACCATCTCGTAACCCAACCCCCTTCCCATACAAAAGCCTGTCCTTCTCAGTTCCTACTTTCAGAAGCAGACACCAAAAATTGTTACTCATCAAGTCATAGGAGCCCCAGCATGAGGAAAGAGAACAATAGCATAACACTGATGAAGATGGCCCCAAGCCCCTTTCCCAGCCCACCCACCTGACCCCACCCAACTATCTCTTGATTTGACTCAGCTCAGAAACTGGCACTGCACTTACCTTGGAGACTAGCATAGAGTTGGGATCAGCACATAGTGAGTCACCAGGCATGAGTGAGCTGCAATAAGGCCTGGGGTGAAAGGATGGTCTGTTTGCTAGCTCACCAGAGAACCTGTCCACTTTACAATCTCTATGCCATCTCCCTGTTGTGCTACAGACCCAAAGGCACTGGCACTGCTGGCCCTATACCTGTTGCAGCTGTTGTGTGGACAAGCAACCTACTCCTTCACCATCCCTATGAGGATATGGCAACTCACCTTGGCAAATGCAGAAACTCACTGAAACTCATCGAAAAACACTCAAGCGCATTTTCAGACACTTTCCAATAGGAAAAGTTCCAAAAATTCAAATCACATGCAGTCAGCTTGCCTGGGCATTTAAGAAACATTACAACAGGACCCATCTTGTTGCTACGTGCTTCTTTTTTCAAGAGTAGACCATGTAGGCATTGCCAGGAGCTACATCTTCCAATTTGGAATCCTAACGTTACAACAGCCAGTTTTGTTGTGTGACATCTGAATAGCAACAATTCAAAATATTTGGGTGCACAATGGGGCAAGCGCCCATATCATTTGAGAACACGTTCGGCTGCACAGGTATCAAGCATTCGTTCTGCCTGCCCCCGGGTAAGCCAGGCAAGCCTCGAGGTATCACGGTTAGAAGTAATTGAATTTTGAGCTCCACGTATTTTGATTTGTTTTTGGAACTTGTGGAAGGAAATAAAGAGCGGAATTTTCTGTGCCCGTTGGCGCGGATGTGCTCAGCGGTGTGAGTGGACAATATGGTGAGAAAGCCAAAAATCGGTTTCACGGCATTGTGAAATCAGTTTGCAATCGTCTGCTCTGCCCATAAATGGTGAGCCACATTTCCCGCCGTGGGATGTTGGGAACCTCATTGTAAAGGCCAGCCCATCAGAATCTTATCCCCCCATGCTGGATCGCCCACTCACATCAGCAAGAAAATGTGACAGTGTAGAACACATTTTGACAAGTGTGATGTGCAGGAGTCAGGACTTACCATCAGGGCCGAGCTTAGATCGCAGATATCTGAGGAGCAGAAGACGCTGGAACCCGAAGCAACCCTGGAAGAACATCCATCTCATGCTGGGTGGATCCTCACGGACATGGCTTTGCCTCGAAGCAGCTCATGGAAGGTGGAAAGTCACTGTTGAGGGTCTGCTCACAACGGAAGATGGTCGAGAAGGTGGAGAGGAAGGTCCAGCTGTGTTTGGGAGAGGAAGATGTACCGGAACTAGGAACAAATGGGAGAGGAAGAGGTGTCGAGGGAGGGAGGTAGGGAGGGGAGAGCAAAGGTATCAGGGGGTGAGGTTGGTGGGGTGCTAACGAAGACGTCGGGGGGGGGGTGTTTGGGGGAGATGGGCCAATGGGGGAGGAGGGGTAACAGGGGAGAAGATGGAAACTGGGGAGGTAGGTGTAAGAGGGTGTTGAAGGTATAAGCGGAGGAGCTCGCAGGGGGGAAGGAGTGCAAGAGAGGGGAAGGAGTTCAGGGGGTAGAAGGAGCCTGATGAGAGGAAGGAATGTGGAGAGGGGAGGGAGCAGGGTGGAGGAAGAAGTAGGGTGGGGGAAGGAGTCGGGAAGAGGTAAGTGTGTCTGACGGAGTCAGGAAAAGGGAAGGTGTAAAGGTGGGGATAGAAGTAAGGGTGGACAAAGGAGTCCGGAAAGGGGAAGGAGTAAGGGTGGTGGAAGGAGTAGGGGCGGGAAGGAGGAAGTCGGGGAGGTTAATGTGGATGGGGGTGGGATTTTCAGGAAGGGAGTGAATGTGCATGTTCACCTGGAAATTCCCGAAAGAAAAGGGTTGTGACTGATAGGTCACAGAGGGGTGGTGGAGGGTGATGATAGGGAGGTCAACAGTGGTGGGGGGAAAGGCACTGTGTGACCGGGGGAGGGGAAAGGACAGGGGAGTGAGAGAAAAACTGTAGCACTACCATGCTTGCTAAATCAAAAGTGAAACGAGAGTCGTGGTGGGCAAGATCATTTGCTGCATCAAGGTGCAGAGAGTGAGTGGGTGGAGATGCAGGTCAGCTCAGATGGTCAACTGAAAGTGAACCCCAGGATGCAGCACTGAAAATGCTCAGGACTTTAAGTTGAATGTGATATGGGAAGGATCGGCGTGCGTGGAAGTGTGCTTGCATGAGGCTCTGAAAGGCCCTGCCCCACACACACACACTTCTCTCTTCAGAATCAGCTGTAGTCCGGCTGCATGCGGCCGAACTGCTATTGGGGCGGGTGGGGGATGCAGTAGGAGGACTTACACAGCCCATCAATGAAGCTGAAAGACACCATTACACATTATTCAGTGAAAGTGAATATATTTCCCAATTGTAAAATGGGAAAATGTTCACCCATGCAACCAACTGTGATGAGAATTTCTTAACTTTTGAACACCTTAGACTTCTAGTTGGTCCCCTGACATCTGCAGCAGGGGTGCAGACAGCCTGTGTAATGGTTGGCCCTGTTGCCTCTAATGCATTCAGCATGGTTCCTCTGGAGAGCCGAGGCATTGGGGCCCCGGCTTGCTTTGGCTGCCACTCTGTGGGCCAGCTGCTCCCTCTGCAGTGACAGAGGATGAGGTTGAGGGGTTCACAGGCAAAGGGGGCTCTGAAATTCCTGAATGAATGACCCAGGAGTGTCCAGCTGCTGCCCTTCCTCCCTTCGGGAGCCTGAGGGCCACCTGGGGAGGATGTTGAGGTATTCCATTTCCCACTCGCATCGCCACTGCAGGAACTCTCCCATGGCTACTGTGCTAGAGTGCAGGTCTACGCGCATCTCTGTGTTCTGCTGGACCAGGGTCTCTATGGTGTCCACCATCCCCCCCATGGTGACTTCCATGCGCGCACATGTGGGCGCCACTTCATCAGCAGGGTGGGGTCGCACTTCTTCGACTGGCATGCCGCTCTGTTGAGGGCTTCCAACAGCTCTGTGTGATGTTCCCCTGTCTTCTGCTGACTTTCTAGGATACATTAGAAGGCCAAATCCAGAAGCTCATCACCTGACTTGAACCTTTTTCCCAGCAGTCCTCCGAGTGCTGGCTGAACCTGCCTCCTCCTGCTGTGGACATGTGTCTGTGCGGTGACCACCAGATTGCAAACCAAAGCCTGCTGTAGATCTAGGTCCCACCATGGTGTGTGTCTCTGCACAGGTGGAGGGCTTTGGTAAGCACTGTTTATTTCCAACTCTTCAATGGAGGAGGTGTCCTCTTGGCTGGAGGTGATGACCTGGATGGAGCTGAGGAACTAGCTGGCTGAGGGTGTCTGTCGCTTGGCAGAGCTCCCTGTGAACTAAAGTAGAGATAATTAGTGCATGGCAGCAGAGTCAAAAGCAGGAGAGAAAGCACTCAGAGTTGCATTAAGAAAAGGATGATATAGCTCAGGGTCCTCAGGAGAGTGTTCGTCACTGACCTCACCCTTGCCATCGGCATGGTTCACATCCTCACCAGTCAGCATGATGGCACACTCCTCAAAGTGAGTGAGTGGACTAATGTGCGCCACCCACCACCCCCACCCCCACCCACCCAACCCCTGTCTGGGACCTCTCCCTGCTGTTGTGAGCCAGCTTCTCCTGCGTGAAAACAGATGGACAGAGTGTGAGCAGGACACATGGCACTGCGTGGAATGTTTGTGTGGTGAGCGGAGCCATGTACAGGATGAGGACGCGAGCTCCAGAGGGTATGACCCTGAGGAAGATGTGAATGTGCAGGTGAGAGTTAGAGGTGTCGTTCCTTGAGGCTTGAGATCCCTGTGGATGTGTGATGGGTTTGTGAGCGGGTGAGTTGCAAGTGATGAGAAGAGTGACTTACCTTGGCAGAATGGATGAGACCATTCATCCTGTTGCGGCACTGGGTGGTTGTCCTTTTTTGCAGGGTGTTGGCACTGACCACCACAGCCACCACCTCCCATGCTGGATTAGTGATGCTGCTGTCCACCCTGTGGCCAGGATGGGGGTAGAGAACATCGCAGCTGGCCTCCACTGTGTCCAAAAGGCACTCAAGAGATGTGTCATTATACCAGGGGACTGCAGCCTTCTCGCCTTTGGAAGCCATGTCTTCTTTGCAGCAATCGTGGGCAAGAAGTACTGAAAGATGTGCATGCAGCTGTACTTTAAATATGACGCCTGGCATGACGAAGTGGCAAGGTGATAGCATGGCGGATGAATGAGAGGCTGCCTGCCATCGAAATGGCATGTTTCCTGGGAACGCATAGTTAATGAGACAGGTTTGGGATGATACGATGTGAGGAGCTGCCATTGCGGCTGGCGGGTAAAACGTCAATGCTCCCACCCAATCCCGCCCAAAGCTTTTGACAGTGTGTCTCACTTAAGCATGTTATATTCATTGTATTTGAGAGCATTGCATCCAGCCTTAACATTATTTTTTGTTATGCTCCAGAAGCTCATAGGTGTGAATAAAATGATGCTGTACTTTGCTTTCCTATAGTGGGAAAAGCTTAAAATGAGATTTCTGATTTGCCTGTCCATTCAATGACCTCCTGAGATTTCAGCGGAGAAAGGAGGTGCATCCCAGGATAGATCTTAATGGGCAGATTGATGCGATGTGTCCCATGCTCTGGGATTCATGGCCACAACTGCACTTCAGACCATCTCTCATATTCCACTTAAGGAGAAGGTGGCCACATTGTCCAAGCCTAGTGGAGATTTAATTAATCACTGTCCACTGTCCCCAAGGGAAGTGGAACCTCTGCTGTTGGTTCAGCGATGAGCTATGAGTTTTTCATGCCGTATGTGTCCGATCATTCTGTTCACCTGGATATTGGTTTGATGCCAGCTGTCTGGTTATTAGCTGCTGTTTCCCAGAATGACCCGTAAGATTTCAAGTGCTTTCTTGGTGCGTTTTTCAAATGTCCATGAATGGGAGCATCGGGTGTTGTTTAATACTCCCTTATCTGACGGAGTTTAATGGCATCATGACAAATGGCAGGTGGGATCATGTGGGACAGAAGAAGCCACTCAGTTGGAATGACTTAAGCCTCCTTGATGCTATACCGATCATGCTGTTTAGCTCCATGTCCATGATCTTTCTATGGTGGCTGCAGGGCCATGAGGCAAAGCTCCACCTACACATGGGGCTGGATTTTCATGTTGGAGGTGGGTAGTGGGAGTCAGGAAACTTTCCAGCTTAGAGGGCCCACCTCAGGAAAAAAACGCTGCGAAAGTTGCCATTTTCATTCGGGGGGTGGATGTGTGCTGGAGTCAGGCCTGCTGACCCTGGAAACGGTTTAGAGGCAGCCAAAGGGATTGTCAAAGGCTGCAACTGGCTGCTTAAAAAAGCCCACCTTGGTTCTCTGGCACATCAACCCCATTGTTTGGTGCAGTATTAGGTCTTCTAGCCTTCAGCCCTCACATCCTCTCACCTCCCTAGCCATTTCCCATGCCCCATTCATGCCAACCATGTAAACCTATGCCCTCACCAACCCTCATTGGTCCCTCACACCTTCCATCCCCAGTTATCCAATATACTCTGTACAGAATGAATAAATCCTATATTAATGCGGGGGAGGTGGTGGCATAGTCACTGGACAACTAATCCAGAGACTCTGGGGACCTGGGGTCAAATCCCACCATGGTAGATAGTGAAATTTGAATTCACTGAAAATCTGGAATTAAAAGTCTGATGATGATCACTCAACCATTGCTAATGGCAGGTCCAGGTGATTTATGTCCCAGGCTGCTGAGGGAGGAGATTGCAGGGGCTCTGACCCAAAGTTTTAATTCCTCACTGGCCACAGGGGATGTGCCAGAGGAATGGAGAACAGCTAATGTGGTTCCGCTATTTAAGAAGGGTTGTAGAGATAAGCCAGGGAACTACAGGCCAGTGAGTCTCATGTCAGTGGTAGGGAAACTATTGGAGAAAATTCTGAAGGAAAGAATTTATCTCCACTTGGAGAGGCAAGGTTTGATCAGGAATAGTCAACATGGCTTTGTCAGAAGGAGGTCATGCTTAACAAATTTGATGGAATTTTTTGAGGAGGTGATCAGGTGTGTAGTTGAAGGTAGTGCAATTGATGTAGTTTATATGGATTTCAGCAAAGCCTTTGACAAGGTCCCACATGGGAGACTTATAAAGAAGGCAAATGCACATGGGATACAGGGTAATTTGATAAGGTGGATTCAAAGTTGGCTTAGTTGTAAGAGACAGAGGGTGATGACAGAAGGATGCTTTAGTGACTGGAAGCCAGTGTCCAGTGGTGTGCCACAAGGATCTGTGCTGGGTCACCTATTATTTGTCATTTATATAAACAACATAGATGACTATGTGGGGGGTAGGATTAGTCAGTTTGTGGATGATACCAAAATTGGATGGGTGGTTAACAGTGAGGTTGAGTGTCTTGGCTACAGGAGAATATAGATGGGATGGTCAGATGGGCAGATAAGTGGCAGATGGAATTTAACCCTGAGAAGTGTGAGGTGATACACTTTGGAAGGAGTAATTTGACAAGGAAATATTCAATGAACGGCATGACACTAAGAAGTTCTGAGGAACAAAGGGAACTTGGCATGTATGTCCATAGATCTCTGAAGGCAGAGAGGCATGTCAGTGGGGTGGTGAAAAGGGCATATGGGACAGTTGCCTTTATCAATCGAGACATAGATTACAAACTATGGAGGTCATGTTGGAGTTGTATAGAACCTTGGTGAGGCCACAGCTGGAGTATGGTGTGTAGTTCTGGTCACCACATTATAGGGAGGATATGATTGCACTGGAGGGGGTGCAGAGGAGATTCACCAGGATGTTGCCTGAGATGAAACATTTAAGTTATGAAGAGAGGTTGGATAGACTTGGGTTGTTTTCGTTGGAGCAGAGAAGACGGAGGGGTGACCTAATCGAGGTGTATAAGATTATGAGGGGCATGGACAGGGTGGATAGGGAGCAGCTGTTTCCCTTAGATGAAGGGTCAGTCACAAGGGGACATAAGTTCAAGGTGAGGAGCAGGAAGTTTAGGGGGAGATGTGAGGAAAATCTTTGTTACCCAGATGTTGGCGACGGTCTGGAATGTGCTGCCTGGGAGGGTGGTGGAGGCGGGTTGCCTCACATCCTTTAAAAAGTACTTGGATGAGCACTTGGCACATCAAAACATTCAAGGCTATGAGCCAGGTGCTGGTAAATGGGATTAGGCAGGTAGGTCAGGTGTTTCTCACGTGTTGGTGCAGACTCGATGGGTCGAAGGGCCTCTTCTACACTGTGTGATTCTGTGATTCTGTGATTCTGATTGTCATAAAAACCCATCTGGTTCACTAATGCCCTTCAGGAAATCTGTTGTCCTTAGCTGGTCTGGCCAACATGTGACTCCAGACCCGCAGCAACGTGGTTGACTCTTAAATTCCCTCTGAACAAGGGCAATTAGGAATGGGCAGTGACACCCATGTCCCATGAATGAATATTTAAAAAAAGCTATGAGTAAATATAAATAGACATTTCAGTTATTTATCTTTAAAAATTGGCACTTTGATAGGGTTATAGTAAAAGCTGTTCTTAAAGTTTTTTCACACATGCCAATCTAACTATAGGGGTCATTGGTTCTGTACAGTGTGTATACGTACTGGAAGAGTTATGAGTTGGCATGGAGAGTATGAGGAAGTGGGTGCAGGGGCATGGGTTGGCATGGAGAGCTTTGAGAGGCCGTTGAGGATGGGTATTGTGGGTTGGCAGAGGGGAGCATATGTAAGACCTTTTGAAGTTATCTTTCAAAAAGTTCTGTCATCCGGACTATGGTTCCTGACACCCCTGAGAAGCCATCAACCTTGAGCGCTTGAGAAACTGGCCCAACTCCATGAAAATTGTGGGAAACCAGGAAAGGCCTCCATCCATTGGAGCTGGCCAGGTTGGGAATGCAGGTGCGAGCTCGCACCCTTCTCCCATGCTAGCAAAAATTGGGGGTGCCAGGAATAGGGGCTAGAATCCTGGAATTGGGTCCCATGCCACATCTCTAAAGGTCCACAGAGTCTCCCTGGCTCTTCAAAAATCCATCGCATGGTCTCCACTGTGTGCAAGTTCAGTGAGAACTTGCCAGTTAATTTCATCAGCAAGAAAACTCAATGTCCATTAAGTGGCCTCCCAGCCTCAAAAGCATAAAGTGGAATGGTACAACTCCCTGAACACAAGCCTTAATTTTATTGCGTAGCAGCGCCAGTTAATGTGTTTGCATGAAATTGTTTTCTGTGCTGTTTTAACACAGTTGGCTCTTTAAAAAGAAATGAACTCATTTGTATTAAAGCAGTACACAAAAGAATTTTATAAATAAATTATTAACCAGCGTGCTGTCAGAAGAAAATAAACCTCCTGCCGAAGAAGAAAAAGATGGATGGGAGTCCTGACTGACAGATTTGGATATTGTCAGGTAACAAGTAAAAAGTGAGAAACTGCGACTGGAAGCTGAGGTCTTAAAGGTTTAGGAGGATTTAGGATTGGCTGTGGCAGGTGCTCAGAGCACAGAAAGCAGCTGTTGCCTAGTGACAGGCACATGATTTTATAACTTGTAAGAGAAAAGGGCTGTTAGAATCCATTGAATTGAAATAGACATATCACAAATAATGCTTTGTTCTTGCAAAATGAATAATTAATTAGTGATTTGTGGCTTGCTGTGAACCAGGGTAGGATAATAATTCATCCTAACTGACAATAAAACTAATTATATTTATTTGAGCTGATAGTTGACTTACTCAAAAATCACATTAAGTGAGCTCTATCTTGGAGGTGCATATTACTTCCACATGTTAGCCCTGATTTTAACTCTTGGCCAGGAATTGTGCAGGCAGGAGCTGAGATGGACAGTTTACTTTCAGGCTTCCTCTGCACAGTCTCTGTCAGTCTTCCGTCTGAAGCTGGCACACAGTGATAGCTGGCTACATGTGCTGAGAGCAGGATTTTGGATGTCAATAAACCAATACCAATTACCCAAAGGAACAATCCTCTACCGTAAGGTAAGAAGTTGGTGGGAGGGTCAATAGTTGTAGGAGTGTCTTGCAGCTAGGGCAAAAGGGAAATAAGGCCATGGCAGGAGAGGCCCAAGGTTTCCTTATGGGGCCAAGAGGATCATAATAGAGCTGAATTTACTGTACCTGGAAATAATCAATGTTAGTCAATTGTTGGACTTGCCCTTGCCCATTTATTTTTTATGACCGTTTGCACTGAAAATTGCTAGAGTTCTAATGCATACACTCTTTACAAGACATCGGAGATCTGTGTGAACAAGGAAAACAGCTGTGTGTCTCCATAATCAAGAAAGATTGAAGGATTGTTAATAAACAGCACAGACACTGAACAAGGAAGTCTAAGTTAAAATAGTGAATTCAATGTCAAATCAGGTACAGAAGTGAAATAAAAAGTGAAGAAAAGATTGAACTAAATGAGAGAGAAAAAAGAGGCAGAAAAAAAAATACGTTTTGCTAAAAATTTCCAGCAACAATTAAAACCTGAAGAAATAAGATTTCATGCTTGTAAAAGTGTATTTTCAGTTCTAGAGAGGTTGTTCATTAATATTTAAGACTTATCACATTGTTAAGGGTACTTTGACTGAAATGGACAAGCCCTAGCTTTCTGTGGTGAGCTTAGTTTGTATATGTGATGTAAATATAAGAACTTCACGCTGTTTTATAATTTGAGTAGGAACCTGATGACTGATGCTGTTTTTACGGAACAGCACATCTTGGACAGCAATGTCTGGAATTTTGCATTTAACTGTGCATCTGCACTAGCCAAAAATCTCTGTCCATAAATAACAGTGAGCACTAACAGTTTTGCAGTGAATTTTTACACATGATTTTCTGCTCACAAAAGAAATGGAAAAATACCTGCGATATATTGAATTGGGGGAGGTGGTGGCATATTGGTATTGTTATTGATTAGTATTCTAGAGACCCAGGGTAATGTTCCTGGGAACTGGGTTTGAATCCCACCATGGCAGATGGAGAAATTTGAATTCAATAAAAATCTGGAATTAAAAGTCTGATGATGACCATGAAACCATTGTTGATTGTTGCAAAACCCCATCTGGTTCACTAATGGCCTTTAGGGAAGGAAATCTACTGTCCTTACCTGGTCTGGCCTACATGTGGCTACAGACCCACAGAAATGTGGTTGACTCTTAAATGCCCTCTGAATAAGGGCAATTAGGGATGGGCAATAAATGCTGGCGTAGCCAGTGACGCCCACATCCCATGAACGAATTTTTAAAAATATAGACTGATTTCAATTTTTCCTCATCCAATATCAGTCTTTTCAGTAGTTCAAATCTTAATCTTGGTGGTTTACCAATAATTGAAAAGCCCTGAGAAAACCATATATTTGCTCCTTTTCTTTAAAATCTAGGGTATGATTCAAATTGATAAAATGAATTGTCAGTTACAGGTTGAATTAATTACATCCTCACTCAATGGTCTCACTGGTTTTAAGCTTTTCTTTGTCAGTTC
The DNA here is from genome assembly GCF_017639515.1 of Carcharodon carcharias. Taxonomy (NCBI): domain Eukaryota; kingdom Metazoa; phylum Chordata; class Chondrichthyes; order Lamniformes; family Lamnidae; genus Carcharodon; species Carcharodon carcharias. The sequence continues at coordinate 64,483,812 of NC_054469.1, forward strand.
AAGTGCATGGTGGTACTAGTTTCATTTTTCCCCTGCCTCGTATTCGTACAAAGCCCATGATGCTTCTGCTGAGCCCTTTATTTCTTATCAAAAACAGAATTACCTGGAAAAACTCAGCAGGTCTGGCAGCATCGGCGGAGAAGAAAAGAGTTGACGTTTCGAGTCCTCATGACCCTTCGACAGAACTTGAGTTCGAGTCCAAGAAAGAGTTGAAATATAAGCTGGTTTAAGGTGTGTGTGTGGGGGGCGGAGAGATAGAGAGAGAGAGAGGTGGAGGTGGGGGCGGTGTGGTTGTAGGGACAAACAAGCAGTGATAGAAGCAGATCATCAAAAGATGTCAATGACAACAGTACAATAGAACACATAGGTGTTAAAGTTAAAGTTAGTGATATTATCTAAACGAATGTGCTAATTAAGAATGGATGGTAGGGCACTCAAGGTATAGCTCCAGTGGGGTTTTTTTTTAATTTTTTTTTTTAAATAATGGAAATAGGTGGGAAAAGGAAGATCTTTATAATTTATTGGAAAAAAAAGGAAGGGGGAAAAAGAAAGGGGGTGGGGATGGGGGCGGGAGCTCACGACCTAAAGTTGTTGAATTCAATATTCAGTCCGGAAGGCTGTAAAGTGCCTAGTCGGAAGATGAGGTGTTGTTCCTCCAGTTTGCGTTGGGCTTCCCCCATCCCCACCCCCTTTCTGTTTCCCCCTTCCTTTTTTTTCCAATAAATTATAAAGATTTTCCTTTTCCCACCTATTTCCATTATTTCACTATACCCCCTGACCTTCCCCTCTCTGATGCTGAACGTTCAGTGCTCAGCAAAGGACTTAGTTTCATACCCTTACGCCCTCACCTCAATGAATTTCGGGCTCGGCATGATACTGAACTCTTCTTCTGCCGTCTTCGTCTCCGGGCTCACTTCTTTGGGCAGGAGTCCTCTCCCAGTTCAACGGATCCTTTTACCCATCTCCAATATTCTCCCTCCACCTGGACCCCTCCCTCTGGATTCTTACCTTCTCTCGATCTTTTCATTGAGAACTGTCGGCGCGACAGTAGTCGTCTCAATTTCTCTGCTCCTCTCACCCATTCTAACCTGTCTCTCTCTGAACTTACTGCACTCCATTCTCTCAGGTCCAACCCTGACATTGTCATCAAACCCGCTGACAAGGGTGGTGCTGTTGTTGTCTGGCGCACTGACCTCTACCTCGCGGAGGCTGAGCGTCAACTCGCAGACACTTCCTCCTAACTCTCCCTGGACCATGACCCCACCACTGAACATCAAGCCATTGTTTCCAGGACTGTCACTGACCTCATCTCCTCTGGGGATCTCCCTCCCACAGCTTCCAACCTGATAGTCGCCCAACCTCGGATGGCCCGCTTCTATCTCCTACCCAAAATCCACAAACAGAACTGCCCCGGTAGACCGATTGTCTCAGCTTGCTCCTGCCCCACAGAACTCATTTCTCGTTATCTTGACTCCCTTCTCTCTCCCCTTGTCCAGTCCCTTCCCACCTACATCCGTGATTCCTCTGACACCTTACGTCACATCAACAATTTCCAGTTCCCTGGCCCCAACCGCTTCCTCTTCACCATGGACGTCCAGTCCCTCTACACCTCCATCCCCCACCAGGATGGTCTGAGGGCCCTTAGCTTCTTCCTCGAACAGAGGCCCGAACAATCCCCATCCACCACTACTCTCCTCCGTCTGGCTGAACTTGTTCTCACACTGAACAATTTCTCCTTCAACTCCTCTCACTTCCTCCAAATAAAAGGTGTGGCTATGGGTACCTGCATGGGCCCCAGCTATGCCTGTCTCTTTATGGGGTATGTGGAACATTCCTTGTTGCAGTCCTACTCCGGCCCCCTTCCACAACTCTTTCTCCGCTACATCGATGATTACTTCGGTGCCGCTTCATGCTCTCGTCGGGACTTGGAAAAATTTATTAATTTTGCTTCCAATCTCCACCCCTCCATCATTTTCAAGTGGTCCATCTCTGACCCTTCCCTTCCCTTCTTTGACCTCTCTGTCTCAATCTCTGGTGATAGACTGTCCACCAATATCCATTACAAACCCACCGACTCCCACAGCTATCTCGACTACAGCTCCTCACAGCCTGCTTCCTGTAAGGACTCCATCCCATTCTCTCAGTTCCTTCGCCTCCGTCGCATCTGTTCCGATGATGCTACCTTCAAAAACAGTTCCTCTGACATGTCCTCCTTCTTCCTTAACCGAGGTTTTCCACCCACGGTCATTGACAGGGCCCTCAACCGTGTCCAGCCCATCTCCCGCGCATCCGCCCTCACGCCTTCTCCTCCCTCCCAGAAACATGATAGGGTCCCCCTTGTCCTCACTTATCACCCCACCAGCCTCCGCATTCAAAGGATCATCCTCCACCATTTCCGCCAACTCCAGCATGATGCCACCACAAAACACATCTTCCCTTCACCCCCCTTATCGGCATTCCGTAGGGATCGCTCCCTCTGGGACACCCTGGTCCACTCCTCTATCACCCCCTACTCCTCAACCCCCTCCTATGGCACCACCCCATGCCCACGCAAATGATGCAACACTTGCCCCTTCACTTCCTCTCTCCTCACCGTCCAAGGACCCAAACACTCCTTTCAAGTGAAGCAGCATTTCACTTGCATTTCCCCCAACTTAGTCTACTGCATTCGTTGCTCCCAATGTGGTCTCCTCTACATTGGAGAGACCAAACGTAAACTGGGCGACTCTTTGCAGAACACCTGCGATCTGTCCGCAAGAATGACCCAAACCTCCCTGTCGCTTGCCATTTTAACACTCCACCCTGCTCTCTTGCCCACATGTCTGTCCTTGGCTTGCTGCATTGTTCCAGTGAAGCCCAACGCAAACTGGAGGAACAACACCTCATCTTCCGACTAGGCACTTTACAGCCTTCCGGACTGAATATTGAATTCAACAACTTTAGGTCGTGAGCTCCTTCCCCCATCCCCACCCCCTTTCTGTTTCCCCCTTCCTTTTTTTTCCAATAAATTATAAAGATTTTCATTTTCCCACCTATTTCCATTAATTAAAAAAAAATAAAATAAAAAAAAACCCCACTAGAGCTATACCTTGAGTGCCCTACCATCCATTCTTTATTAGCACATTTGTTTAGATAATATCACCAACTTTAACTTTAACACCTATGTGTTCTATTGTACTATTGTCGTTGACATCTTTTGATGATCTGCTTCTATCACTGCTTGTTTGTCCCTACAACCACACCCCCCCCATCTCTCTCTCTCTCTCTATCTCTCCGCCCCCCACACACACACCTTAAACCAGCTAATATTTCAACTCTTTCTTGGACTCGAACTCAAGTTCTGTTGAAGGGTCATGAGGACTCGAAACGTCAACTCTTTTCTTTTATCACTGCTTGTTTGTCCCTACAACCACACCGCCCCCCCTCCACCTCTCTCTCTCTCTCTATCTCTCCGCCCCCCACACACACACCTTAAACCAGCTTATATTTCAACTCTTTCTTGGACTCGAACTCAAGTTCTGTCGAAGGGTCATGAGGACTCGAAACGTCAACTCTTTTCTTCTCCACCGATGCTGCCAGACCTGCTGAGTTTTTCCAGGTAATTCTGTTTTTGTTTTGGATTTCCAGCATCCGCAGTTTTTTTGTTTTTATCTTTATTTCTTATGTTGCTCCTCTGGAGGCTCAATTTAAACCAAGTTTAGATGTGTTTCTCAGGAGAGAGAGGGAATAGGTTATGGTAAGCAATCAGTAAGACAATGCTGTATTCATATGATATATTATAAAAAAACAACAACAATACACTATTGAAATAGCTCACTGTTCTTTTCAAAGTTTCGATGGAGTTTTTTGATGAATGCAATTTTGAAGCTTCAGGTCAATGCAGTCCTTCCCGTAACTATCATATGGAAACTAGTGGGCAGACAGAAAACAAATGATACAGGGAAGCTAGCAGTCTTTATATTTTGCCAAACAATTCATAGAGTCCCCTTAATGTAAGAAAACATCTCAAAGCACGTCACAGGGGCATTACAAAACATAACACTAAGCTATGTAAGGAGGTATGAGGACAGTTGACCAAAAGGGCTAGACTTTAAAGAGTTTTATTAAAAGAGGGAAGCGAGGTAGAGAGGCTGAAAGGTTTATGGGGGGAATTCCAGAGGTTAGGACCCAAGCAGTTGAAGGTATGCTTACAAGTGGAGAAGTGACTAAAATCATGGATGCTCATGAGGCCAGGATTTGAGCAGTGCAGATGTCTCATGTGGTTGTGAGCTGGAGAAGAATACAGAGATAGAGAAGGGAGAGGCCATGGAAGGATTTGAAAACAGGAATGAGAATTTTTAAGATCAAGTTGTTGTTTAATCGGGGGGAAGTGTAGTTCAGGGAGCATTGGATGATGAGTCAACAGGATTTGGTGCAAATTAGGACACAGGCAACAACATTTTGGAAGTCCTCAAGATTACAGAGAGTAAAACATGGGTAGCCAGCCAGGAGTACATTGCAATAACCAACTCTAGAGGTAAGGCATGGATAAGGATTTCAGCATCAGATTAGCTGAGGCGGGAATGAGTTGCGCCACGTTACAGAGGTACACATATATAGTTGAAAGCTCAAATTGCGGTAAAATATGACACCAAGGTCACAGTTGTCAGGGAGAGGAATGGAGTCGGTAGCTAGGGAGTGGAGTTTGTGGTAGAGACTGAAGATAATAGGCATAATCTTATGGAGGCCACAGAGGTCTTGGCTGCCAGCTGGAGAGCTGGCAAGAGCCCTGTGTTGTCTCATTTTGAGAAAGTTCACCACACTTCGTGCCACTCAGTCATTTAACAGGCCAACAGTGGGCCTTCCCCCAGGGTCAAGGACTCTAGAGACAGAAATACTGCCTGGCAAGAGTCTTCAGTACTCAGTAGCGCCACAGAGGAGGTGGTGGCTGCTGCCAGTACTACACCTACCCAAGGCCTTTGATTGATAAGCGACCCAAGCACAGGTGAGTACTGGTGGAAGGGTGTTCGAGGGAGAGGTGTGGTGAAGGGATCAGCAGCAAGGGCAGGGGGGTGACTTTCAGTGGGCCTCACCGTTTCTGATCCTGGGTCCCTCATTAAGGAGCTGGGTGCCATTGAATGAGGAATCCCCCCCTCCCCCACTGGGAGCTAGCAATGGGTTTGCTTGTTGTGCTTCCTGCATGGCGAGCCTTCTGCCTGCTATTGCCTTAATACCAGTAGCAGCAAGATGAAGCCCTTGAGTGGGCATTAACTGAGCACTTCAGGGTCTCAATTAGTGGCAGGGCAGGAAATTGTCCAGGGGTTTTCCCACTATGGTCTTAACCAGAGTGGAGGCGTGAAGGTGATGGGGTCCACACCTCCCCCATCAAACACGCCACAGGGGTGGACACAAGATTCAACCCAATGACTTCCGCCTTCCCAACATTTAATTAGAGGAAGTGTCTGCTCATCCAGTTAGATAAGTAGTCTGACAATTTAGAGACAGTGAAGAGAGCAAGGGAGGTGTTGATGAGGTGGAATGGGTTGTCATCAGTGTACATGTGAAAACTGACATTGTCTTCAGATGATGTCACTGAGGGGCAGCATTAGGAGGGGGCCTAGGGTAAATGCTTCAGGACACCAGAGGTATTGTTATGGGAATGGGAATGGAAGTCATTGATGAAGATTCTCTGCCTATGATTGGATAGGTGAGAATGGAACCAGGCAAGAGCTGCTCCCGCCCAGCTGGATGACGGTGGAGAGACGTTGGAGGTGAATGCTGTGGGCAAGCATTGAAGACTGCAGACAGGGTGAGAAGAATGAGGAGGTATAGTTTACCTTTATCATATCATATACTGACTTCCTTCTGGGAAATTAGTTGCATCAAATAGCTTCACATGAAAACATTCCAAGACAGTATTTATATATAGTATTTTATACACTAAGCCAAAAGAATTACTTTAAGAATACAGTTACTGTCAGCCTTTAAAACTTATAATATTTTGTTTTATCTGAAGTGTCATATCAAAACTTATAAAATATCAGTTAGCATGTTAGAACTCACCTCCTATTACACAGAAATGATACAATGGCCCAGATCTTCCAATCTACGGATGATCAGACGCTGGACATATCCCAGAAGATGCGCTACAGGACACCTCAGAAGTCCCAATGTAAGGACTCCGCAGGAATTGCCCAAGAAGTTTCAACCCCTGCTACTCAGAAGCCTCTGAAAAAGTCTCCAACTCTGACTTAGGGTGTAATTTTCCATCTCCATTGGCACTGGGCGTCATGGCAGGCATGAGTGGACAATATGGCAGGAGGGCCAAAAATCAATTTCATAACGTTGTGAAACCACCTTGCGAGCGTGCGCCGTACGTCATTGGCAGGCCGCCTCTCCAGCCGCTCGTCAATGGCGGGCCGCCTCTCCAGCCGCTCATCAATGGCGGGCCACCTCTCCTGCCGCCGCTCGTCAGGAACATCACTTTAATACATCTGCAGCCAATTGTAAGCCCTGCTCACCGGAATCATCCCCCACGCTGGACCATCTGGGCATATTGGCACGATTGCATGCTGACATCTTTCACAACTGTACATAAGTGACATGCACCCAGTGAGCTGCACTCGCTTGGGTTGAGTGATGAAATGGTTGCCTTACCCTGGTGGCAAGGATGAGGTCATTCATCTGTTTTCTGCACTGGATGGCCAACCTCTTATGTGCAGCATTGGCGCTGACCACGTCTACCATGGCCTCCCAAGCCAGAGTGCTGAGATTGATGGGCCTCCTGCGGGCCAGGGTGGGGTTAGAGGACATTGCGGTGACACCACCAGAAGGTGTCTCAGGAATGTGTCACTGAATCAAGGGGGCTGCACTCTTCTTGGCTTTTGGGGCCATGTCTTCACCAGTGCCTTCCTGGGCTGCAAGTGTTGAGAAGTGTGTGTGTGCGGCTGCAGATTAAATATGCGTGAGGAAGCGGCAAGGTAGCAGCATGGCGGGCAAATCGGAAGCCGCCCGCCAGCAAGATGGAGTGTTTCCTGTGGCTGCATAATTAATGAGGCAAGAAAACCTGCCATTGCAGCTGATGGGTAAAACGGCTTTTTCCTGTCCGCCACTGCACTACATGCAAATCTGGGACAATTCGCCCTTAGAGTCGGAAACTTTGGACACTTCTGACTTACAAAAAAACCATGTCTAACTCCTGGGTGACTGTACAACTGACCCCAACCCCTGCACAACCAACTCCCCACTGAATCCCCCAGCTCCTTCTGACCCCCTCGATACTTGCCCCTGGGGCAGAATATACTCCTCCACCCCACGGTGGGTTTTGTAGAGGGTGGGGCTAGAAAATTTGGTCAGAGGCCAAAAATTTGGAAACCCAGTGCTAGGAAAACAGTTTGGAATTTTCCCCTCACCACTTTCATGGCAGGCGGATGGTAGATTAGGTTTCCCGCTAATCCATGGCAGGAACCCCATTTGCATGCATTACCACCTCATGAATGCTCATCAAAAATGCTACTCGCCAGAATGATTTTTATTCATTCAAGGGGTATGGGCTTTGCTGACTAAGCCAGCATTTATTGACCATCCCTAATTGCCCTTGAGAAGGTGGTGGTGAGCTGTCTTCCTGAACTACTGCAGTCCATGTAGTGTAGGCACACCCATAGTGCTGTTAGGGAGGGAGTTCCTGGATTTTGACTCAGTGACAGCGAAGGAACGGTGATATATTTCCAAGTCAGGATGGCGAGTGACTTGGAGGAGAAGATGCAGGTGGTCGTGTTCCCATGTTTCTGCTGCCCTTGTAGATGGTAGCAGATGTGGGTTTGGAGGTTGCAGTCTAAGGAGCCTTGGCGAGTTTCTGTGGTGCATCTTGTAGATGGCACACATTGCTGCTACTGTGCATTGGTGGTGGAGGGAGTAAATGTTTGTGGATGGGGTGCCAATCAAGCAGGCTGCTTTGTCCTGGATGACGTCAAGCTTCTTGAGTGTTGCTGGAGCTGCTCATCCAGGCAAGGGCAGAGTATTCCATCACACTCCTGACTCCCCTCAGGTTATGCCCAGCACTTCTCGTTGAATGCTGTTTTTCTGTTTTTGCTTCTCATTGTATCACCAGGCCCTTTGAACTCCACCTCTTCTAACAATAAAACCCCTTTCATGGTACCAAATTTATCAATAACATAAACATATTGCTTGGTGTCTCCCAGACAGGTGCAAGATTTCACTCCCCTTCTTTGAATGCTCTATTCAACAAAATGCAAACTCCTCTACCTCTGTGTTTACATATCAATACTACTATATATAAAAGCACCCAGACAAACTAGCTTTAATCCAATTAAGACACACAAGGGCACACCCACAGACTAAACCTCTATTAAAAAAAAAAAATTTCCAATAACATTATATACATTAAAAGCTTCATGACACCAAAGTGGGGGAAGTTGGAGCCTGACACGAAAGTCAGGAATGCAGACACAGTAGGGGTTGGCATGGGAACAGAACTACATGAATTGGAAGGGAAGCACGCAGACTCAGGAATATGAGGAGTGTGGTATTGTTAATTTGGCACAAGGGGTAAGGCTTGCACAAAGACTCATGGAGGTAGGAGAGGGGAAAGGATTGCACATGGGTGAGGTGTTGCACAGAGACTCATGGAGTGGGGGGGAGCGGGGGAAGGAGGGACACTGTGTTGTCAACAGTCAGGAAGGAATGGTACAGCAAAGAGAAAGACAGTCATAGTCCTGGCCTCGGGCCAAGTAGTGAATAGTGAAGTCAGTCCAGGGGCTTAGTGCATCTAATAGTGAGGGTACAAGAGTGAAGTCAGCCCTGGGCTTTGTGGTCCATGATATGGGGTCATGAATGGCTTGCACGTTGTAGTGCTGCTCCAGGAAGGGGTAAGGGCTGTGTGCTCAATTGGGAAAAAGCACAGCTTGGTGTTTAAGGTATGGTCATGGTCTTACTGTCACTGGCCATGATCTTGTCTGTCTTGATACTGGGCTGCAGATAGGATGGTGAGGATTAGGGGAGGCATCTGCAGTCTGTAAAGTGGGAAACGTAATGCAGAGGGGGTTATGTGAAACATTCCTTGGAGGATCTCTCTGTACGTGACCATGCACACAGCCTTGAGATGGGGAGGGGTGAGTTCTACAGTGGGCTATAGGATATCTACAATTATGGGTTCAGGTGGAAGGGTTGGAATATCGATCATAAGGACTATGGGACCCAGGATCATTGGGGGAGGCTATAGAATAACAGGATGGAACTCTACCTATACACCATGGGTTTCCAGGAAGACAGAAGGAATAGTAACAGTCACAGAGGGAGGGTTGAAGCTGGTATCATAGTAGAATCTGAGCACCACCATCTTGGCAAGTTGAAATTATGGTGCAGTCAGAAATCAAAACTGGAAAAGAGTCTGGATGGGAGGCGTTGGAGTCAGTGTGGAGAGAGCCCAGGGCTGCACAAGGGGCCTCATTCCATGGGGCAGCCTCAAACAGTTTACACTCAAAACATTGAAATGAAGTTAGAGCTGAGGGAAAAGTCGAAGATCTTCTTGAGAAGGTTTCATTGGAACCATTGCCATTTTTAGCTCTTTAAAGATAGACTACAAGAGCTATTGGCCTCACAAAACAGTCGCTCCATTTCAGTATTAACACAAAGCAAAGGGAAAATTGGGAGTCCAGGCAGCAGTTAAGGAGGCACAGCTGCTGTATATATGACAGGTCATCAACGCAAACCCCTAATGTGCTTTCTCCAATTGGCATGGATAATGGGTCAAAGGGTATCTAGTCATTGTTCTTGTGCAAGTTAGCTTTAGTCAGAATGCCATATTTGAGATTGGAGGAGTGAGTTTGATGAAGTGGCGCATGTCATTAATCTGTTCCAACCTTTGTGGGATTGAGATGTTAAGTGTCAGAGTTGCATCTTGGTCACCTCACTCTGTGAGTTTGTGCCTCAGCTACAAGGCCATATCAGTGATAAGGCAAGTAGTACAGACGCAACTTGATACCATCACAGTGCCTTGTTGTTTGCGTATGGGAGCTTTAGCATCTTTCCCCGTGATTCATTACTCTGTTATACCTATCATTCCACAGAGGACAGGAGAAAACAATAATAGATCCTGAGCTCAATGTTGCCATCTTGATGGTGCTTATGGAATGGAAGAGGAGAAGAAGGGCCTGGTGCAGCTTCTGTAGGATACCTCACTTGAGGGTTCAGGGTCCCGGGGAGCCCCAGCAACAACCAGAGGATGAGGAGGTTAGGCTGTACCATGGAACAAAAACAGAATTACCTGGAAAAACTCAGCAGGTCTGGCAGCATCGGCGGAGAAGAAAAGAGTTGATGTTTCGAGTCCTCATGACCCTACGACAGAACTTGAGTTCGAGTCCAAGAAAGAGTTGAAATATAAGCTGGTTTAAGGTGTGTGTGTGGGGGGCAGAGAGAGAGAGAGAGAAGTGGAGGGGGGGTGTGGTTGTAGGGACAAACAAGCAGTGATAGAAGCAGATCATCAAAAGATGTCAACAACAATAGAACAAAAGAACACATAGGTGTTAAAGTTGGTGATATTATCTAAACGAATGTGCTAATTAAGAATGGATGGTAGGGCACTCAAGGTATAGCTCTAGTGGGGGTGGGGAGAGCATAAAAGATTTTTTTAAAAATTTAAAAAAAAATAGGTGGGAAAAGGAAAATCTTTATAATTTATTGGAAAAAAAAAGGAAGGGGGAAACAGAAAGGGGGTGGGGATAGTGGAGGGAGCTCACGACCTAAAGTTGTTGAATTCAATATTCAGTCCGGAAGGCTGTAAAGTGCCTAGTCGGAAGATGAGGTGTTGTTCCTCCAGTTGGCGTTGGGCTTCACTGGAACAATGCAGCAAGCCAAGGACAGACATGTGGGCAAGAGAGCAGGGTGGAGGTTTGAATCATTCTTACGGACAGACCCGCTTCTATCTCCTACCCAAATCCACAAACAGAACTGCCCCGGTAGACCGATCATCTCAGCTTGCTCCTGCCCCACAGAACTCATTTCCCGTTATCTCGACTCCCTTCTCTCTCCCCTTGTCCCTTCCCACCTACATCCGTGATTCCTCTGACACCTTACGTCACATCAACAATTTCCAGTTCCCTGGCCCCAACCGCTTCCTCTTCACCATGGACGTCCAATCCCTCTACACCTCCATCCCCCACCAGGATGGTCTGAGGGCCCTTAGCTTCTTCCTCGAACAGAGACCCGAACAATCCCCATCTACCACTACTCTCCTCCGTCTGGCTGAACTTGTTCTCACACTGAACAATTTCTCTTTCAACTCCTCTCACTTCCTCCAAATAAAAGGTGTGGCTATGGGTACCCGCATGGGCCCCAGCTATGCCTGTCTCTTTATGGGGTATGTGGAACATTCCTTGTTGCAGTCCTACTCCGGCCCCCTTCCACAACTCTTTCTCCGGTACATCGATGATTACATTGGTGCCGCTTCATGCTCTTGTCGGGACTTGGAAAAATTTATTAATTTTGCTTCCAATCTCCACCCCTCCATCATTTTCACGTGGTCCATCTCTGACACTTCCCTTCCCTTCTTTGACCTCTCTGTCTCAATCTCTGGTGATAGACTGTCCACCAATATCCATTGCAAACCCACCGACTCCCACAGCTATCTCGACTACAGCTCCTCACGCCCCGCTTCCTGTAAGGACTCCATCCCATTCTCTCAGTTCCTTCGCCTCCGTCGCATCTGTTCCGATGATGCTACCTTCAAAAACAGTTCCTCTGACATGTCCTCCTTCTTCCTTAACCAAGGTTTTCCACCCACGGTCGTTGACAGGGCCCTAAACCGTGTCTGGCCCATCTCCCGCGCATCCGCCCTCACGTCTTCTCCTCCTTCCCAGAAACATGATAGGGTCCCCCTTGTCCTCACTTATCACCCCACCAGCCTCCGCATTCAAAGGATCATCCTCCGCCATTTCCGCCAACTCCAGCATGATGCCACCACAAAACACATCTTCCCTTCACCCCCCCTATCGGCATTCCGTAGGGATTGCTCCCTCCGGGACACCCTGGTCCACCCCTCCATCACCCCCTACTCCTCAACCCCCTCCTATGGCACCACCCCATGCCCACGCAAATGATGCAACACTTGCCCCTTCACTTCCTCTCTCCTCACCGTCCAAGGACCCAAACACTCCTTTCAAGTGAAGCAGCATTCCACTTACATTTCCCCCAACTTAGTCTACTGCATTCGTTGCTCCCAATGTGGTCTCCTCTACATTGGAGAGACCAAATGTAAACTGGGCGACCGCTTTGCAGAACGCCTGCGGTCTGTCCGCAAGAATGACCCAAACCTCCCTGTCGCTTGCCATTTTAACACTCCACCCTGCTCTCTTGCCCACATGTCTGTCCTTGGCTTGCTGCATTGTTCCAGTGAAGCCCAACGCAAACTGAAGGAACAACACCTCATCTTCCGACTAGGCACTTTACAGCCTTCCGGACTGAATATTGAATTCAACAACTTTAGGTCGTGAGCTCCCTCCACCATCCCCACCCCCTTTCTGTTTCCCCCTTTTTTTTCCAATAAATTATAAAGATTTTCCTTTTCCCACCTATTTTTTTTTAAATTTTTAAAAAAATCTTTTATGCTCTCCCCACCCCTACTAGAGCTATACCTTGAGTGCCCTACCATCCATTCTTAATTAGCACATTCGTTTAGATAATATCACCAACTTTAACTTTAACACCTATGTGTTCTTTTGTTCTATTGTTGTTGACATCTTTTGATGATCTGCTTCTATCACTGCTTGTTTGTCCCTACAACCACACCCCCCCCTCCACCTCTCTCTCTCTCTCTCTCTCTCTCTCCGCCCCCCCACACACCTTAAACCAGCTTATATTTCAACTCTTTCTTGGACTCGAACTCAAGTTCTGTCGAAGGGTCATGAGGACTCGAAACGTCAACTCTTTTCTTCTCCGCCGATGCTGCCAGAGCTGCTGAGTTTTTCCAGGTAATTCTGTTTTTGTTTTTGTTAAGGATAGAGAAGAGTTTGGGAAACATGTAAGCCTCCTGTGTGTGGCAAGCCCTCCCCAGAAAGGGCTGAGGATGGAGTTTGTACAACATGATAGATGAGATAGTGGTGATGTGAAAGTTTCTGTGAGACAATCAGTGCTGATGTGTGTGTCCCACTGACGTTTGTGTGCGATCCCTGAAGAGTGTAGCCTTTTGAGTGCATGATGCCATGATGAGAGATATTGGAGTGAGCTGAACGTTCAGTCCCCTTGACGGAGCTGGTGAGATCATGCAGCCTCTTCCTGCACTGGGTAATGTTGCAGGGATGGCTGCCAGTCGCTCTGACCTGACTTGCCACGGCTTCCCAGGTTGGAGGGGTGAGGCTGGTGTGCTTCCTGGAGCCATCCCTTGGGAACATCACATCCCACCGTTGGCGCACTCCCCTTATCAAAGCCTCGAGGGAATCATGGCTAAATCCAGGTGCAGCCTTCTACTTTTGGTTTGCAGCCATCTCTATCAGTCTCCTGAAGACAGCTGGGCTGGAGAGAGTGAAACGCGTGTGCTCAAGTGGCGTTTAAGTATGGCGGCCAGGCCTTCGACCCCATTAGGTAACGGCAGAGCAGACAGATCAGCTCCTGACCCGGCAGGTGATTCAGAGAGATTGTTGCCTGTGCACAATTAATTAGATTCCGGCTCAAAATCGGGCGCGATTTCCCACCACTCCAACCAGCAGGAAACACGCTGCAGAACCCGCCCGCCACAGCACTTAGTTTCAAAAACAAAAATCCTGCTTAGTACATCTCAGAAAATCTATTTCTTGAAGCTTGCTTTTGTGCAAATACTAAATAATTCTAATAGATTGAAGAGAACATTTGAAAGAGTTGGCATCATTGGATATGCAGAAGCATATGTCACAATACTGTGCACAACTGTGGTGCCAAAATAATTACTGTTTTCAGAACTCACAGGAAATAGGGCAGGTATTGAGGCCACCCTCCCACATGGAATAAAAAGGAAATAACAGGTTTACGAGTGCTGCTTAGAGAAAGAGGGTTACGAAAGACAAGGAACAAAACAAGAAAATGCTGGAAACACTCAACAGGTCAGGCAGCATCTGAGGAGGGAACAGGCAAATAAACAATCACGTGGGTCCGTCAGCACAACTTCTCGGAGTTCTTATTACACAGTGGTAGCGTCCCACCTTCTGGCCCAGAAGTTCTGGGTTCAAGTCCCATACTAGGACTATTTGGTCATGGAAAGAATGTTCATGATGTGGTTCAACTGGCTGGTGTTTTGCCTGGGAATTCTTCCATCACTATTCCCTAAAAGGGGAAAAAAAACTCCCTGCGAAGGTATGCATAACAAAAATCACAACTCTGCCCCTCAGAAGCTCATAGAGGTCTACAGCACAGAAAAGGGCCCTTTGGCCCATCGAGTCTGCTTCGGTCAAACAAGTGCCTAACTATTCTAATCCCATTTTCCAGCACTAGGCCCATAGCCTTGTATGCCTTGGCATCGCAAGTTCACATCCAAATACTTCTTAAATGTTATGAGGGTTTCTGCCTCTACCACCCTTTCAGGCAATGAGTTCCAGATTCCCACCACCCTCTTAGTGAAAAAATTCTTCCTCACATCCCCTCTAAACCTCCTGCCCCTTATCTTAAATTTATTGCTCCTTATCTTAAATCTGTGTGTTTCCAGCATTTTCTGTTTGTGTTTTAGATTTTCAACACCTACAGTTTTCTAGCTTTTTGTTTTGGAAAGGTGAGATGGGTTTGTAACTAAATATTGAAGGAACCTGGACAGGGAGTCAGGGGAACAGTTTCTCATTATGTTCATGTGACAAAATTTGATCTATGTTTTCAATGAACAGGTTTTCAATTTTCCTATCATTGGTACACAGATGAAGTCTTTCTACAAGTTTCAAAATCAGCACAGAAGAGTAAAACATTTCCATGAATAAATCCAACTTTCAAGAGACTTCAAGTGAGAAGGGAAGCTGATAAGAGAAAGCAGAATCAATTACAATATATCAGATTGAATTTCAACAATAAATAAGATAAAATAAAGATGGAAAAATTACAACAATGGGTGGAATGTATATAAATGATGTGGAAATCAGAAAAAAATTGTGATGTTTGGGGCAGAGTTAAAATCATAGAAAATGATGAGTGACGGCTAGCTCAAGGTACCAATAACAAAACAGAGATAAAGGGTAGGTGAAAAAGGGTCAAGATCTGAGAGCTTAGACTAACAAAGGTAATTTTACTTAAAGGAGTGACATACCTTTCAATTTTGCTCTGATTTTCTCGTCATGCTTTGCTCTTTACAGTTCAGTGACATTCACATTAGTGGCAGTGTTGGCATAATTATCACCCACAGATGATACAGGTTGTTTAAAGTTTAAATTAAATTACCAGTAGTTAACCATAATTACTAAGTGGACAGAGAATTAGAATTGGCCTTTCTGGCAGATTGTATGCCTGATAGAAGCACTTAAATGAGAGGCTGTAAACAAAAGGTGAAAGCATAAGATATGGGGCCAGAATGCAGGTGTGAAGAGGCCAAATGAAAATGATGTCACTGGAGCCTGACTGCAATCTTAACCTCAGCTTTGCACGATGTGATGTCTTCCCTGCTTGGGAAGAGAGCCAGAAAATTACTTTTCATTTTTTGTATTTTCCAGGCTCTGTCACCAGGTCCCACAATGAAGCCTTGGGTCTTCTCTGCCTTGGGCTTCTCTACCCCTTGAAACCAGTCTGCGATCCTTTCCCAAACCCACTCCTGACCACCTAACTTAGTGATGGAGACTTTTCCTTTCAGTGCCCAATGTCAGCCTCCTGCCACCCGGTTTTAATGGTTGGTAGCTGCCTCTCGCCAATCCTCAGCTGTTTTGATTGGAGGTTGGACAGCAGTATACTAATAAGTGGAGGCTGTTAATTTTTAAAAAATTTACTTTACTCGGCCTTTCCTTGGTTGTGGATGCTGTTTCTGTTGGCTTTGGCCTGGCAGGGAAGCTGCCGTTGCTCCCCCCACTCAGGCTTCAGGTTAAAATAGCCGAATGGACCCTAGTGATATCATAGACATGTTTGGATTGAGTTGAAAGACCTTGTTGCCTACAATTTAAGATTGCACTCTGCCAAATCAGGAGGGAAATGGTGATTCTCCCACTCCAATTCTCCCACTCCCACTGACCTACTTACCTGTTTCTACAGTGTTAAAACTTCCCCAAGATTTTTAATGCAACATAGATGTGGAGAAGGTGGTAATAAAGTTAGTGGATAATTTTCTGAGAATTTGCAGTTGTCTTGCCCAGTGCCAGCACATATCAGAAAAAGGCAAGTGCACCGCTTGTGATTTTCTGATGTGCATTGGCAGTGAGTGAAGTTCTTCACTGCCAACGCATCAACGCATATTTGGAAAATTACCCCTTGCGTGTTGATGCAAAGAGATAACTGTACCTTTTTTGTTTCCAAGAGGTGGAAAAGCTCATCTTAGACAAACAAATATGCTTGATTGCAATCTAACAGCAAAAAAATTACGTTTTAATAATATTTTTCAACATTACATGATTACATTGAACAAAATAGATTAGCTATCTACTGGAATGAGAAGTTGATATAAAGTCAGATTTTAATAAAACATACAGGGTGTGTATCAAAATTCTACTCAATTATTTTTGGTAGTAAACTAAATCTTAAAAGCTGTAAGTAAATTATTTTGGTTCAAATATGATTTTTCTCTTGTACTTATAACAAATTGTTAATGAACAGATCTACCAAATATATTTTTCAAAAAAACTGCTTCAGATTTGAGTTGTTAAAATGTTCATGGAAAACAATTGCAAAATAACTATTAAATATTAGTGATGATTTGTACGCCTTTCCTGGTCGTAGCTTCCATTGTCTCTAAGAACAATTTTTAGTTTCAAAAATCCAGTGCATTATATCAAATTGCAGTCAATTTTCTGTGCAGGCAGCTTTCATCTTTTGCTGGGGGACAGTACTTGAGATCATTTTATATGGTGAGCCTGTGTTCAAATAGGGCAAGAAGGAGTAGGCAAGCCCAACCCAGAAGCAGTCCAATGTTCTGAAAGATGAACATCAACCAGGGTTTTGTTGTTTTTACATGTGCCATCTCAGGAAGCTGTTATAAATGACACAAAATAAGGTTAACTTCTAAACATCATTGTATTCGGTGCAATATATTATTCCCTTAGCCTGTGAGGTGGAGAGATGAGATGCTAGCTGGTATCTGGTGGTCTGTAACCAGTCTGTAGCCTGTCTCTTGCCTCACCCCAGACAGCATGAATCTAAGGTGCAGTCTTGCGCCCTCCCCCTTGGCGAGTTTGCTGGCAAGGTGGGACTGTAATGAGCGGGGACCCAACCGCCTTGCCGCCTCCACACTGATGAAGTCCATAATGGGAAGGCCCATGGACTGTCATCCTGCCCCACTGCCAGTTGGGGCCCTTAAGTGGGCGGGATTGCTTGAAGGCTCTGAGAGGGCAGGGTGACTAACTTTTATGAAATAAAATAAGGGGCACTTTGACTGTGGGACCTGGTGGGGGTGGAGGATGCTGGTGACCCTAAGAACAAGGTTGTTAGGATGCTGGTGACCAAGAGCCACAATCCACCACCTCTCCACTGGCACAGCTATTCAATAGAGTTGTCGGGCTCTGATTGGCCAGCAGCTCTTGGTGAGCAGAACTTTCGTCCCCAGGGTCCTTGGTCCGAAGGGAAGACCTGCCCTTGGCTTGTAAGTGCCTGATGTGGTCGGCCTTCCCTAAAAGAAGTGACACAGGGCTCTTGCCAGCTCTCCAACTAATGGCTGAGACCGCTGTTGCCTCCAAAAGATTACGCCCCTAGTTTCCACGGTGTTTTGATACTTGGTCAAGCTCCATCATTGTAGTAATGTTTTAAGCAGGTAGTTTTAAATAAAGTCTCTTATATACAACAAATCATTGTAACATGTCTGATCCAAAAACAAAATTTGCCTCAAAATTATTAGGTTGGCAGAGGGCAGGAGTCAGCATTTGCAACTGTGTGCAGGCAGATATGTGGACTGGCTCCAGCTGATCATGTGAGTTTCTAATGGAATACAATGAATTGAATAATACATTTATTGTTTAAACATTGGCATTAGATAAATATCAGAAGGTAATGGCTCTCTGTAACAAAATGTTTCTTGAAGATTTTCAGTAATTATTTTCTTAATTACAGCACTGCCATTAATTTTAGCCTTCGTCATTTTTGATAATTATTAGGAGCAATGGGCTGCAGTTTCAGATGTTGTTAGTGACAACAGTACCATAACCAAGGAATACCATTAGGTGGTGCTAACATTGCATTTCCACACCACATCATCAGAAACTGATAAATAGCCAAAACTGATAAATAGGAGGCAAATAATAAAATTGTTCCATGCCATTGAAGGAATTGATATCAACCCTAACTTTTTCATGGATTCAGCTTATACTTCTTTCACATTTATGATTCATGATTAATGTCAGTTTACATACACATTTCATCATTGTTGTGATCTGTAAACTGTGTTGCAAGGTGGGCATAAATGTGAAAGCAATGCAGGTTGAATTCAGGAAACCCACTAAATGTAGTGCATCCTTCCCAACAGGATGCCAGGCAAGTCCATATGGTTATATTAAATGAAAATCTCCTCCTCTGCCCCAGTTCTCTCCTTGGTGTACAGTTTCCCTGTGGCCTTGCTGACAGAAACCATAAGGACTTGCCTGGCCTTCTGTTGGGAGGGGTATGCCACATTTGATAACTCACAGAACCTAATCCTCTGCCCAACTTGGGGCGTATAAGTGGGTGTGTGTTTAACTTGAGTCATGCTGGAATAATCTCCAGTGCTAGGAAGGATTCACGCAAGCACATCACAATTTAAAATGCTCCTATAATCAGACAGAGATAGAGAAATGCATACTTTTTAATTTTTTTTTATTCGTCCATGGGATGTGGGCATTGCTGGCCAAACCAGCATTTTTGTTGCCCGTCCCTAATAACCCTTAAGAATATGGTGGTGAGCCACTTAGAACCGCTGCAGACTATGTGGTGTAGGTACACCCACAATGCTCTGAGAGTTGGAGTTCCAGGATTTTAACCCAGTAACAGTGAAGGAACGGCGATATATTTCCAAGTCAGGATGGTGTGTAGCTTGGAGGGGAACTTGCAGGTGGTGGTGTTCCCATGCATTTGCTGTCTTTGTCCTTCTGGGTGGTATAGGTCACTCACAGGTTTGGAAGGTATTGTCAAAGGACTCTTGGTGAGATGCTGCAGTATATCTTGTCGATGGTACACACTGCTGCTACTGTGCACCGGTGGTGAAGGGGATGGATGTTGAAGGTGGTGGATGGGTTGCTAATCAAGTGGGCTGCTTTGTCCTAGATGGTGTTGAGTTTCTTGAGTGTTGTAGGAGTTGCACTTATCCAGGCAAGTGGAGAGTATTCCATCACACTCCTGACTTGTGTTTTGTAGATGGTGGGCAGACTTTGGGGAGTCAGGAGGTCAGTAACTCTCCACAGAGTTCCCAGCCTCTGACCTGCTCTTTTACTCACAGTATTTATTTGACCGGACCAGTTCGGTTTAGACTAAGGCTGTAATGAGGTCAGGAGCTGAGTGACCCTGGAAGAACCGAGCTTCAGTGAGCAGGTTATTGCTAAGTAAGTACCACTTGATAGCACCATCAACAGCCCCTTCCATCGTTTTCCTGATGATCGAGAGTTGACCAATGGGGCGGTAATTGGATTAGTCCTGCTTTTTGTGGGCAGGGCATACCTGGCAGTTTTCTACATTACCCGGTAGCTGCCAGTGTTGTAGCTGTACTGGAACAGCTTAGTTAGAGGTGTGGCAAGTTCTGGAGAACAAATCTTCAGTACTATTCCCAGTAAGTTCCTGGGATGGCAGGATTGTCGTATGAGAAGAGATTGGGCCGACTAGGCCTGTATTCACAAGAGTTTAGAAGAATAACAGGGGATCTCATTGAAATAAAATTCTGACAGGGCTGGACAGACCAGATGCAGGGAAAATGTTTCCTCAGGCTGGGGGCTTTAGGACAAGGGATCAGAGTCTCAGGATTTGGGGTAGACCATTTAGGACTGAGATGAGAAGAAACTTTTTCACTCAGAGGGTGATGAATCTGTGGAATTCTGTACCGCAAAAGGCTGTGGAGGCCAAGTCACTGAATATATTTAAGAAGGAAATAGATAGATTTCTAGACTGTAAAGGCATCAAGGGAAAAGGGGAGAGAGTGGGAGTATGGCCTTGAGAGAGAGGATCAGCCATGATCATATTGAATGGTGGTGCAGGCTCGAAGGGCCGAATTACCTATTCCTGCTTCTAGTTTTCCATAGCCTGTGCAGATCCAGCGCCTTTAGCCATTCCTTGATATCACGTGCAGTGAATAAAATTTGCTGAAGACTGACGTCGCTGATGCTGGGGACCTTAGGGGGAGGCAGAGATGGATCATCCATTCAGCACTTTTCGCTGAAAATGGTTGCAAATGCTTCAGCCTTGTATGTTGCACTCATGTGCTGGGCTCCTCCATCACTGAGGATGGGGATATTTGTGGAGTCTCCTCCTCCAGTTAGTCATTTAATTTTCCACCACCATTCACGACTGGATGTGGCAGGACTGCAGAGCTTAGGTCTGATCCATTAGTTGTGGGATTGCTCAGCTCTGTCTATCACTTGCTGTTCTCTGTTTGGCACGCAAGTAGTCCTGTGTTGTAGCTTCACCAGGTTGATACCTCATTTTTAGGAATGCCTGGTGCTGCTCCTGGCATGCCCTCCTGATTGAACCAGAGTTGATCCCCTGGCTTGGCGATAATGGTAGAGTGGGGAAATATGCTAGGCCACGAGGTTACAGATTGTGGTTAAATGCAATTCTGCTTCTGCTGATTGTCCACAGTGCCTCACAGATGCCCAGTTTTGAGTTGCTAGCTCTAAATCTGTCCCATTTAGCACAGTGGTAGTGCCATACTACACGATGGAGGGGGTCCTCAATGTGAAGTCAGGACTTTGTCTCCACAAGGACTGTATGGTAGTCAGTCTTACCAATGCTTCCATGAACTAGTGCATCTGCGACAGGTAGATCGGTGAAGGCAGCTAGGTTTTTCCCTTTTGTTGGTTCCTTCACCACTTGCCGCAGACCTAGTCTAGCAGTTATGTCCTTTAGGACTCAGCCAGCTTGGTCTGTAGTGGTGCTACCGAGCCACTCTTGGTGATGCACATTGAAGTCCCCCACCCAGAGTATATTCTGTGCCCTTGCCACCCTCATCTGAGGGTGGTGGTAGGTGGTAACCAGCAGGAGATTTCCTTGCCCATGTTTGATCTGATGCCACAGCTTCATGGGGTCTGGAGTCAATGATGAGGACGCCCAGGGTAACTCCCTCTTGACTGTTTACCACTGTGCTGCCACCCCTGCTGAGTCTGTCCTGTTGGTGAGACAGAACATACACAGGAATGGTGATAAGGACGTGATCTGTAAGGTATGATTCCATGAGGATGACTATGTCAGGCTGTTACTTGACTAGTCTGTGAGACTCTCCCAATTTTGGCACAAGCCCCCAGGTGTTTGTAAGAGGATTTTGCAGTGCCGACAGGGCTGGGTTTGCCCATGTTGTTTCCAGTGCCTAGGTGAATGCCAGCTGATTCATCTGGTTTATTCCTTTTTGTCGGTTTTGATACAACTGAGTGGCTTGCTGGCATTATAGAGGGCAGTTAAGAATCAACATATAGGCCAGATCCAGGTAAGGATGGTAGATTTCCTTCCCTGAAGGGCATTAGTGAACTCGATGGGTTTTTATGATAATCAACAATGGGTCATTACTACTGAGACTAGCATGTTAATTCCAGATTTATTAACTGAATTTAAATTCCACCAGCTGCTGTGGTGGGCTTTGAAACTTTGTCCCCAAAGCACATGTCACTAGATTACTAATTCCAATGACATTACCACTACATCACCACCATATGCATATATGGGGCTGTAGAGGTAATGGCTGTGTTGGTGGTCATTTTCCAAAATTCTATGCGCAGAATTTTCTGCCTGTCGGAGAAGCGGGCCCCGCTGCCATTTTACGTGGGCAGGCCAATTAACACCCGCCCAGCATGATGTCCAGTGGAAAGCGCCATGCGCTTCCTGTGCAGGTGGGAGGGGGATTCCCCAAAAGCGAGAGTGTACTCTTTCACGCATGTGCATGAAAGAGCGTACATTTCCCTGAGACTAAGTGCTGCCTCAGGGAGATGGCTTACACTTTTACAAATATGAAAAATAGAAAAAAAAATTCCCTAACATGTCCCCCTCATGTGACAATGTCACATGAGATGAGACATGTTCATAATTTATATAATGAGTTTATTAAACTTTTTTAAACCCTACATGAAATCTCATCCCGCCGGTGGATGAGGTTTGATGTTTTATCTATTTCCCGCCGGGGCTCCTGGCCTGCCCGCCAACATTAAGGTTGGACAGGCAGATCCTTTAATTGTATAATTGATCCTGTCAATGGCCTCAATTGGCCATTGACAAGTTGGCGGGCCCTCAGCTGATTTTGTTGCGCCCCCGTCTTCCTGAAAATTTAAATGGGCCGGAATGGTGTCAGGGGTTCTGCCCAATGTCATCCCATGTCATATTATGCATCAGCGAGCGGGCCCCGCCCCCTGCTCGCTGACAGCAAAATTCTGCCCTATGGGTTCTGGAACAGTTCCTGCAGATTGGAAGGTAGCAAATGGAACCCTATTATTTAAGAAAGGAGGGAGAGAGAAAACAGTGAACTATAAACCTGTTAGCCTGACATTAGTAGTAGGGAAAATGCCAAAATCTATTGTAAAGGATGTGATAACTGGGCACATAGAAAATAACAGTAGGACTGGGCAGAATCAACGTGGACTTATGATTATGAAAGGGAAATCATGTTTGACAAACCTGTTGACCTTTTTGAGGATGTAACTAGCAGAATAGATAAGGGGGAACCAGTGGATGTGGTGCATTTGGATTTCAGGAGGCTTGCGATAAGGTCCCACACAAACAAAATTAGCACACATGGGATTGGTGGTAATATATTGGCATGGATTGAGGATTGGTTAACGGACAAAAAACAGAGAGTAGGAAAGAGTGGACCATTTTCAGGTTGACAGGCTGTGACTAGTGGGGTACCACAAGGATCAGTGCTTGGGCCCCAGCTAATCTATATCAATGATCTGGATGTGGGGATTAAATGTAATATTTCCAAGTTTGCTAATGGCACAAAAGTCAGTGGGAATATGAGTTGTGAGGAGGATGAGAAGAGGCTTCAAAGAGATTTACAGAGGCTGAGTGAATGGGCAAGAACATGGAAGGTGAAACATAAGGTGGAAAAATGTGGAGTTTTCCACTTTGGTAGAATTAACGGAAATACAGAGTGCTTCTTAAATAATGAGAGATTGGGAAGTGTTGATGTCCAATGGGAGTGGGTGTCCTTGTTCATAACTCACTGAAAGCAAATAAGAAGGCAAATCACATATTAGCCTTTATTGCAAGAAAATTTGAGTACAGGAGGAAGGAAGTCTTGTTGCAATTCTATAGCCCCTTGGTGAGACCACACCTGGGGTATTGTGTACAGTTTTAATCTCCTTACCTATGGAAGGATATACTTGCCATAGAGAAAGTGCAACAAAAGTTCACCAGACTAATCCCTGGGTTGGCGGAATTGACCTGTTACGAGAGATTGAGGAGACTGGTCCTGTATTCTCCAGAGTTTAGAAGAATGAGAGTTGATCTCATTGAAGTATACAAAATTCTTACAGTGCTCGACAGGGTAGATGCAGGAAGAATCTTTCCCTAGGCTGGAGGGTCTCTAGAACCAGGGGGCACTCTCAGGATAAGAGGTGGACCATTTAGGACAAGATGAAGGGGAATTTCTATACTCAGATGTGGTGAACCTTTGGAATTCTCTATTCCAGAGGGGTGTGGATGTTCAGTCATTGAGTATATTCAAGACAGAGATTGATAGGTTTCTGGATAGTAAAGACATCAAGGGATAGTGCGGGAAAATGCCGCTGAGGTAGAAGATCAGCAATGATCTAATTGAATGGCAGAGCAGGCTTGATGGGCCAAATGGCTTACTACTGCTTCTTTGTCCCTAGATTGTGGCTAAACTCTGCTTATTTTCCTTCCTGAAAAGTAACTGTTCTCATAATATTTAAGGAATCAAGTAAAGCAAATAAAAGAAGCAACAAAAGTAAATGCCAAATCATTGACCTAAATTACTGCCAGTGCTATGCCTTACTGGTCTCTGTATGCTCATTGAGATCTCATATCGGCTGAGGAAGCTTCAGGCCCCTCAGCCTTCTGCCTCTGGTCTATGTTACATTTCTCAGCTCATGACTTTTACTTTGCTTTGGGCATATCTATTGTCTCTAACTATTCAAATGTCTGTGCTATGTAACCTGCTCCAAATATCAGCTACTGCCAATACTAGTGACATAATGCAGGATCATCCCAGATATGCACTAAGTGTGGTAGCAGGTGAGAAAAAGAATGTTTTGCGCACCAGCTGCAATGGCTTCTTTTCACGCCGTATCATCCCAATCCCGCCTCATGAATCTTGCATTCTGGGGAAACACCGTTTTGATGGCATGCGGTCTCTCAGTTACCTGCCACACCATCACCTCACTGCTTCCTCATGCAGAGCGCCATATTTAAAATGCAGCCACGTGCACGCCCCTCAGTGCTTCCAACCCATGACTGCTGCACAGAAGACATGGCCCCAAAAGGAAAGAAGACTGCAGCCCCCTCAATTCAGTGATGCGTCCCTGGAACGCCTTTTGAATGCCCGTGGAGGCCTGTCACGATGTCTTCTAGCCCTGCTCTGGCCGCAGGAGGGGCAACACCATTACCGCTTCCGCTTGGTAGGTGATGGCTGTGGTGTTCAATGCCAATGCTTTACAGAGGAGGTTGGCCTTCCAATACAGAAAGAGGATGAATAATCTTATCAGTGCCGCCAGTGTAAGGCAACCATCTCATCACTCTAAACATACACACTTGCAAGCCCCCCCCACATTCTCTGGCATCTCATTCACTGGCAACTCAAGGAACATCACCACTCACTCTCTCACACACACTCTTACATCTCCATTTGGTCTCATCTCTTCTGGAGACTGCCTCCTCAGCCCTCACCATGTTGAGGCCACTTGCACAGATCAACTTGAGCCCTCACACACACCCTGGGATACGCCCCTTCCCCCGGACAGCCCTCACCCTGCAGCCTCTTTCCTTGCCTCATGCCACTTCTTGCTCTTCCCCAAGCAATCCCTAGCCCTGCAGCTAGTGAAAAGCCACCTCCGGCCTTATGGCTGGTGTGGTAGTTAGAGACCTGCCCATGAGCCCCCTAAAAGTGATGTGGTGCTGTCTGCAAAGCCTGGCACTAATGATCGTGAGTGCTGCCCAAAGCAAGGTAGGCAAACAAACCTCGAAACCCGAGCAAAGTGCAGCTCGCCAGGTGCATGCCCTTTATGTATAGTTGTGAAACACGTCAGCGTGATTGCATACCGACATGCTCGGATGATCCAGCAAGGGGGGATGATTCCGGTGAGTTGGGTTTATAATGAAATGCAGATGTATTACAGTGAAGTTCCCGCTGCCAACACACAGGGAAAATTCTACCCATAGGCATTCTACACAAGTCTATGTTCTCCCTTTAGTGCTACGAAATAGCTGTTGCATTGTGGCTTTGTGTTGAAATGAGGTAATTTGCTGCTCAAAGCGATCTTGTCAGATTATCTTGTCCCCCACTTATTCCTCCTTTATTCACCAAAGCTTCAGTGGGACCTGGATAGTTGGCTTTATGTAGTGGCGAACAGTAGTTCTCGAGTTGTGAACTACCACCCCCAGAGAGTTGCCTGTTGTCTCCACTCTGCTTTCATTGATAATTCCACTTCCCAATGATTTGTTCCGAGAGGAGTTTTTCCCAAGTGATATGGGTGGGACTTTCTGTTCTGTCTCAGATCAGGAGCTCCAATACAATCCACTCCTGGAATCAAACAGCAGCATCAGTCAGGTGCTGGAGCCAGGTTCACGTGTGAGAAACACTTCAGGGACTTCCTAAAGGCGAATTGTGCTTTACCAAATTTGATTGAGTTTTTTGATGAGGTAACAGAGAGGATTATTGTACATGGATTTGATAAAGGCTACATAATAGGCCTCACAGCAAATATGAAGCCCAAGAAATAAGCGGGCCAGTGGCAGCATGGATACAAAGTTGGATTAGTGACAGGAAACAGGGAGTAGTTTTTTGAGTGGAGGCAGCTATACTGTGGGGTTTCCCAAGGGTTGATACGAGGGCCACTGACCACTGCTTTGCTTGATGAAACGTAGGGACACAGGAACAGGAGAAGGCCATTCAACACATCTAGCCCACCCCGCCATTCAATACGACCATGGCTGATCGAACACTTCAATGTCTTTTACCCAGACTATCCCCATAACCCTTTACGTTATTGTTAATCAGACATCTATCAATCTCTATTTTAAACATACTCAATGACTGAGCTTCCACGGCCTTCTGGGGTAGCAAGTTCCAAAGATTCACAGCCTTCTGAGTGAGGAAATTTCTCCTCATCTTGGTCCTAAGTGGCTTCCTCCTTATTTTAAAATTATATCCCCTGGTTCTAGACTCCCCAACCAGGGGAAACATCTTACCTACATCTACCCTGTCTATCCCTTTCAGTATTTTATAGCTTTCAATGAGACCACCTCATGATTATCTAAGTATCCATTTATCACATCCTTTATAATAGATTCTAGCATGTTCCCTACTACTGATGTAGGGTTAACAGGTGTGCAGTTCTCTATTTTCTCTCTCCCTCCCTTCTTAAATAGTGGAGTGATATTTGCTACCTTCCAATCTTCAGGAACCATTTCAGAAACTATAGATGTTTGGAAAATGATCACCAATGCAACCATTAACTTATACTTATTAATGACCAAGGCTTGGGGATGCACAGCACAATTTCAAAATTTGCAGCTGACACAAAACTTGGAAATATTGTCAAATGCGAGGAGGAAAGTGGAAGACTTCAAGTGGACATAGGCAGACTGGGGAATGGGCAAACACATGGCAGATGCAATTTAACACAGAGAAGTGTGAAGTAATACATTTTGAAAGGAAGAATAAAGAGAGATAATATAAAATAAAGCCTACAATTCTAAAGTGTGTGCAAGAGCAGAGAGGCCTGGGGGTATATGTGCATGAATCATTGAAGGTGTCACAGTAGGTTTCGAGAGTGATTAAAGAGGCATAATAACGATCCTGGGCTTGTTGTCCATATGGTTCCAACACCACCTAAACAGTACCAACATAATTGGGATGTTATTCCAAAATCTACATCCACTCCTATGCTGGTTTTTCTGTTGAAAATTTACAAAGAAAATTTTCTGTGTACCTAATTAGATCTTGCCAGAGTGTGAAAAAGTGAATTGATTAAAACAGGCTGGCAGAGGATGGTAGGTGGTTATTTAGAGGGCTGGCATGGGGAAACATGATGCCATGGTGGGCATGGCAGAGCAGCATTTAATGGAACCAGGAGGGGTTCTCATGCCCCTCCCAGTTCCACCAAAATTATTCCAGCATGAGAGATGGTGGCGTAGTAATAATGCTGCTGGACTAATAATCCGAAGACCCAGGCTAATGCTCTGGTGATGGGTTTGAATCCCACTATGGCAGCTGGTGAATTTGAATTCAGTTAATAAATCTGGGATA
Source organism: Carcharodon carcharias (assembly GCF_017639515.1). NCBI lineage: Eukaryota > Metazoa > Chordata > Chondrichthyes > Lamniformes > Lamnidae > Carcharodon > Carcharodon carcharias. Next base: position 64,511,536 of record NC_054469.1, read on the forward strand.
TAAAGCTAGTCTCAGTAATGGTGGCCAGGAAACTATCATTGTTGCAAAAAAAAACCCCTCTTATTCACTAACGTCCTTTAGGGAAGGAAATCTGCCATCTTTATCTGGTCTGCATGCGACTCCAGAATAACAACAATGTGGTGACCTCTGTAATGGCAAGCCACTCAGTTCAAGGGCAATTAGAGATGGGCACCAAATGCTGACCTTGTCAGTGATGCCCGTGTCCCATGATTAAAGAAAAAATAACAAAATCAATTTTAAACATTTTTCTGGCTGTTTTGTGATCAGACATCAGTACATCTAGACAAAATGTTTGAATCACGAGCTCTGGTCATGTGTCCCCAATTGCAGATGTGGTCCTAACCATACCTACGGGACCCAATTGGATGGGACAGAGTCCTGTTGCTTGTTTCAGGCAGACACTGCAAACACCCAGAAGTAAGCCTCTGATAAATTTACAACAAGCCAATCACTGGAGTTAATGGGCGGTTGCCAACCAGAGAAGAGAAAAAGATTGGTGAAGACAAATGTAGGTCCTTACAGTCAGAAACAGGGGAATTTATAATGGGGAACAAAGAAATGGCTGACCAACTAAATACATACTTTGGTTCTGTCTTCACAAAGGAGGACGCTAATAACATACCAGAAATGTTGGGGAACATAGGATTTAGTGAGAGGGAGGAACTGAAAGAAATCAGTATTAGTAGGGAACTGGTGTTGGGGAAATTGATGGGATTAAAACTGATAAATCCCCAGGGCCTGATAATCTACATCCCAGAGTATTTAAGGTAGAAATGGTGGATGCATTGGTGGTCAACTTCCGAGATTCTATAGACTCTGAAACAATTCCTACGGATTGGAGGATAGCTAATGTAACCCCACTATTTAAAAAGGGAGGTAGAGAGAAAACAGGGAATTATAGACCAGTTAGCCTGGCATCGGTAGCGGGGAAAATTCTAGAGTCCATTATAAAAGATTTAATATCTGAGCACTTGGAAAACAGCAGCAGAATCGGACAGAGTCAGCATGGATTTACGAAAGGGAAAGCATGTTTGACAAATCTATTGGAAATTTTAGAGGATGTAACTAGTAGCGTTGATGAGGGGGAGCCAGTGGATGTGGTCTATTTGGACATTCAGAAACTTTCGACAAAGTCCCACAAAAGAGATTGGCATGTAAAATTAAAGCGTGTGGGATTGGGGGTAGTGTATTGAGATGGATAGAAAACTGGTTGGCAGATAGGAAACAAAGAGTAGGAATAAATGGGTCTTTTTCTGAATGACAGGCAGTGACTAGTGGGGTACTGCAGGGATCAGTGCTGGGACCCTAGCTATTCACAATATATATTAATGATTTAGAGGAGGGAACTAAATGTAATATCCCCAAATTTGCAGATGACACAAAGCTGGAGGGTGAGCTGTGAGGAGGATGCAGAGATGCTTCAGTGTGATTTGGACAAGCTGAGTGAGTGGGCAAATGCATGACAGATGCAGTATAATGTGGATAAATGTGAGGTTATCCACTTTGGTGGCAAAAACAGGAAGGCAGATTATTATCTGAAAGGCTATAAATTGAGAGAGGGGACTGTGCAACGAGACCTGGGTGTCCTCATACACCAGTCGCTGAAGGTAAGCATGCAGGTGCAACAGGTGGTAAAGAAGGCAAATGGTATGCTGGCCTTCATAACGAGAGGATTCAAGTGCAGGAGCAGGGATGTCTTGCTGCAATTATACAGGGCCTTGGTGAGACCACACTTGGAATATTGTGTGCAGTTTTGGTCTCCTTATCTGAGGAAGGATGTTCTTGCTAAAGAGGGAGTGCAGGTTTACCAGACTGATTCCTGGGATGGTGGGACTGACATGTGAGGAAAGATTGAGTCGGTTAGGATTATATTCGCTGGAGTTCAGAAGAATGAGGGGGGATCTCATAGAAACCTATAAAATTCTAACAGGACTAGAAGGGTAGATGCAGGAAGGATGTTCCCGATGGTAGGGGAGTCCAGAATCAGGAGTCACAGTCTGAGGATATGGGGTAGAACATTTAGGACTGAGATGAGGAGAAATTTCTTCATCCAGAGAGTGGTGAGCCTGTGGAAATCACTATCACAGAAAGTAGTTCAGACCAAAACATTGTATGTTTTCAAGAAGGGGTTAGAAGGGGCAAAAGGGATCAAAGGATATGGGGAGAAAACGGGAGCAGGCTATTGAGTTGGATGATCAGCCATGATCATAATGAATGGTGGAGCAGGCTCGAAGGGCCAAATGGCCTACTCCTGCTCCTAGTTTGTATGTTTCTATGTCATGTTTCAATGTTGGCTATCAGGCCTATTTGAAGACTTTTATTGCCCTATTAATACTGATTTTTCCCAAGTGAGAATCAATGCTAGTGATTATCATCTCCTGGATGGATATCTGAAGACATTAAGATGGGAGCATAAGATACAGGAAGAGTACTTTCTGTATTATATAATGGCTCTCGGACTTTAGTTTCTCTTTAGCATAAATTCCAGTTTCTAGGAATTGGATTTTGGGGTCAGAATTTGAGTTGGGTGCGTGCAGAATTTGCCGCAGTGGCCTGAATATTAGTTCCTTGCAATGATGCCAACCCTGAACCATTTTGAATGAGGGTCAAATCGGCTTCCCGCCAGGAAGCAGTGAGCAGTCTATCAAGGCTAGTTATATTTAACTAAGGGGCCAATGAAGACCCAGTTCCCTTGCCAACTGGAATTTCCAGTCAGCAACGTGAGCAACCCACATTGGCCTGGACCACCAACATTGTGGGTGCACGATGAGGGTGTAGAGGGGTTCACGATGGATCAAGAGAGGGAGCCGTGCCACACCCATAATGGCTTCTATGCCACAGCTGCAGCCATTGGACATCCCCTGGAGAAGTTGTCCCTCCAGGATCATGGCCAACATTTTAGCATTTAAAAAATTAAAAATAACTTGTCTCTGCACTTTGTCTCTGCGTCTTCACTTTGGTTGCTCCCACCTTGGCCAGTAAGGCCGACAATCACCGAATGCTGGAAGGCCACAGAGCCCATCTGCTGCCCCTGATTGGATGTTGAGCCTGATTCCTGGCCTTTAACTGGCTGGAACATTGAGGATTACGGTAAGTGTGCTGAAAGCACACCGTGCGGGCTTGGGACCTGGAACAAACTCTCATTTCCAGTTCCCAACCTCCGATTAAAAATTCAGCTCCAGAAGTTAGATTCATAACATAGGACAATAAGAAGTAGCCAGATTCGAAAGAATGAGACGGGAATTATGAACCAGCGCTAAATTTTATAAGGCACTGTTGTAAGAAATAGAAAAAAAAAATCATTTTTAAAAATGCATTCATGGGATGTGGATTTCACTGGCTGGGTCAGCATTTTATTGCCTATCCCTAGTTGCCCTTGAGAAGGTGCTGGTGAGCTGTCTTCTTGAACCTCTGCAGTTCATGTGGTGTAGGCACACCCACAATGCTGTTAGGAAGGGAGTTCCAGGATTTTGCGATAGTCAAGGAACGGCGATATAAGTCAGGATGGTGAGTGACTTGGAGCGGAACTTCCAGTTGACGTTGTTCCCATCTATCTTCTGCCCTTGTCCTTCTAGATGGTAGTGGTCATGGGTTTGGAAGGTGCTGTCGAAGGAGCCTTGGTGAATTCCTGCAGTGCATCTTGTAGATGGTACACACTGCTACTACTGTGCGTCAGTGGTGGAGGGAGTGAATGATTGTAGATGTGGTGCCAATCAAGCAGGCTGCTTTGTCCTGGACGATGTCAAGCTTCTTGAGTGTTGTGGGAGCTGCAGTCATCCAGGCAAGTGGGAATTATTCCATCAACACAACCGCCTTTGTGCCTTGTAGATGGTGGACAGGCTTTGGGGATTCAGGAGGTGAGTTACTAGTCACATGATTCCTAGCGACTGACCTGTTCTTTTGGCCACAGTATTTATATGGCTAGTCCAGTTCAGTTTCTGGTCAATGGTAACCCCCAGGATGTTAATAATGGGGAATTCAGTGATGGCAATGCCATTGAACATCAAGGGGCAATGGTTGGATTCTCTCTTGTTAGAGATGGTCATTGCCTGACACTTGTGTGGCACGAATGTTACTTGCCACTTGTCAGCCCAAGCCCGGACATTGTCCAGATCTTTCTGCATTTGGACATAGAGTGCTTCAGTATCTGAGGAGTCGCAAATTGTGCTGAACATCATGCAATCAGCAGTGAACATCCCCATTTCTGACCTTATGATGGAAGGAAGGTCAGATGAAGCAGTTATGATGAAATAGCTGAAGATGGTTGGGCCAAGGACACTACCCTGAGGAACTCCTGCAGTGATGTCCTGGAGCTGAGATGATTGACCTCCAACAACCACAACCATTTTCCTTTGTGCTGGGTATGACTCCAACCAGTGGAGAGTTTTCCCCCTGATTCCCATTGGCTCCAGTTTTGCTAGGGCTCCCTGATGCCACACACTACAATATGTCTACAATATTTAACGAAAGACTATCCATGCTGTGATCAACACATCTATTTACCTCTGAATATAAACTTATTCACCTGCATAAATAGTAAACTAAGGAGTACAATGATCATTTTAAAATTTAAGGTCAAGGTGTTTTAAATTAAAATATGTTTTTATATGTATGAACAGTATGTTCATTCTATCAAAAACATGGTGTGATTTCTGAGCTCTTCCATCACTCTGCTATTTGCTATCCTGGATACAATTTGCAAATCAACAATGCTTTTATTCTGCCCGCTTCATTATTCCTCAGTGCAGATAACATTGCCAAAGCCCAGACAGCCTGCAGTCTTGTGTGCATGAGTCTACAAGCTAATCTGAAACAAATTGTTCTGTGATCTCCATCAAGAACAGGTAAATGAGCAGATTCAGAAAATATATCATGAACGATATGTGCCAACCTGGTGAAACTACAACACACGATAACATGCACACTGTCGACAGAACCAAATGATCCCACAGCCAACAGACCTGAGAAAAGGTCGGCCTCTCTGGACATCCAGTTGTCAATGGAAGTTGACACTTAAGCAACTAATTTAAGGAAAAGGCTCCATAAATATCCCCACCCTCAATGATGGTGGAGCTCAGTGCATTATGTTCAAAAGACAAGGCTGAAGCATTTGCAACTATCTATAGACAAAAGTGCCCAGGGGATGATCTTTATGCCAGTCTTCAGCCAATTTGATTAACTTCATGTGCCATCAGGGGATGGCTGCGTGCACTAGACTCAGCAGAGGCTACAGGACCCAACAACATCCCAGCTGTTAACCTGTGATCCAGGACACGCTGTACCACTAGCTCCAAGTTCCTGTCCAAGTTACACACTATACTGACTTGGACTTATGTCGCCATTACTTAATTGTCACTGAGTCAACGTCCTGGAACTCCTTACTTAATAGTACTGTTTATAAACTTTCACCACATTTCATGAAGACTCACAACCACCAACTCCTTGAGGAAAACTAGGAATAGGCAATAAATAGTGGCTTTGCCAGTGTTGCTGATCCTTAAATTGAATTTTAAAAAAAATTGCAACTGAGATTTATATGGAACAACAAAAACATTAGATATAGTACAGTTAGAAATACAATACTCATTTCTATTTGTTTATATTTTTTAATGTTTTTTCTTTGTATGACTTAATTTGTTGTGTTGGGAAAGCCTCTATTTTTGAATTTTGAGGGGTGTGTTTTTGCCTCAGTACTTTGCTTCATCAATTTTCTAGTCAGTTTGCTTTGATAAGACATCATATAAAGATGCAAGAGTGTACATATCCTTGAAGGTTCTTAAAATGCAGCATAATGGAAGTGAAGAAGATTATGCAATCAGCCTAATAGGGTCACGATACTAAGGCATTCTGGCCTTGCCTATCATTATGCTGGGATCTGCATTTGGACATATCAAAGGAGTCCTGTAATCTCTAGAATCACAGAATCATAGGGCAGAATCTTCTGTTTGGCGTGTGGGGGTCATTCCGATCAATCGTTCAGCAGGCGCACGCCGGAGTCAGCTGCGCACCCGCCGAACTGTCAAAGGCCTGTTAAGGCCATTAATAAAACAATGTAGGCAATTGACAGGGCTTCCCATCCAACCTTAGGGTTGGGGGGCATGTGAAGAGCCCAAGCGGCATTCACGTTTTGCATGAAACCTCATCCACGGGCAGGATGAGGTTTCATGAAGGTTTTATTAAATAAGAAAAATTTTGAACATTTATAAACATGTTCCAGCTCATATAACACTGTCACATGAGGGGGCATGTATGAACAATTTTATTTCTTATTTTTTCCAACTTTAGAACTGTACTTAATCTCCTTGAGGCAGCTCCGTGCCTCAGTGAGATTTCTGCGCTTTTTCGCGCGCATGAGCGGAAGAGCGCAGGCCCCGACTCTCTTTCCTCCCCCCGCCCGCACAGGTAGCGACCGGGCATGCGTCTCGCTGGGCGGGCCTTAATTTGCCCGCCCATGTCAAATGGTGGCGCGCAGCCGATCATGGATGGCGATTGGCTCCGCCCTGGCCCGTGCCTGACCGGCCTGCCCATAGAATGGTTTCAGTATGGAAGGAGGCCATTCAGCCTGTCCTGCTGCTGCTGGCTCGCTGTAGGTTCAATTTTCCTATTAACATTCCCTTGCCTTCTCCCTGTGGTCCTGCACATTCTTCGTTTTTAGATAATGAATGATTCATTACCTCATGTAGGATTCAAAATGCTGTCCTCGGGACTAAGAGTCCTATTGTTTACCAAATGAGATACCTGGGCCTCCACTTTGTAATTGTAATTTCTCTTTTACAGTTAGCTGCTGCAGCCCTTTAAGGGCTACGTGTGTGTGCAACTCTGCAACCATGCCAAACCCCGCCCGCAACCACAAAAATGCTGCAGGCATTTCCCTACAGCCTAATCAACATGGAACTGGACACTTTATGCAGAAATAAGCTACAATCTGCTCCCTCCACTCTGGACATTAGTGCTTCCATTACGCAGCTGCACAGCTCCACATTTGTGTTATTTGAAAATTGGGTCCATTATATTAACAAAGTACTCCTCCAAAGGAAAGACTTGCATTTATATAGCATCTTTCACAACCTCAGGATATTTCAAAGCACTTTACAGCCAATGGAATGCTTTTGAAGTGTAGTTGCTGATGTAATGTAGTCACCATCAAAGCATATAGGGCTGAATGGGATGTAAAGTCAGCTATATACATCATATATCATTGGTATGGACATATCATGTGATCATAGTGACATTAATACCAGACTAAAATTTAAATGTAACAAAAATGCCATGCTGTAAGTGATTACTATAGTCCACATAATAACAACCTGAAGTTGCAGACCCAAACTTCCATCTGGTATTTTGCTTTGATAGTGCTACTAAGATGAGAAGCTAAAGTGGGAAAATTGCAACCTCCACTTTATCATTCAGTGGAATCTTATGTATGTTATCAGCAAGCTGTGACTTACAATACTGTATTTATGAAAATTCACGTTTAAAAATGTTCTCATTTTTATTTGGTGAATTGTCTTCATCATGGTCATTTTGCAAATAGTTAATTGAAAAATGCCTTTGTAACAAATCATCAGATTGATTTAATTGGCCAGGACCATTCCATTAAACTTAATAGATAGTTTATGAATTTGAAATGTATGGAAATATTACTTATTCTTGTCAAGGTTTCTGTTACTGAAATACTGTACCAATATTTGTAAGGCTAAACATACAAATAATTGCTTATGAACATAATAAGCGCATCAACTGAAATACTTTAAGTTGGAAATTGGATTTAGGTCTTTTAGATCAATTGCCTAGCAATGTAACTGTACTACAAAGACTTATTGTGCAACACTTTTATAGAAAGATTTTTTGCTTGATTAAACTTGGTGATATAAAATAATAAAACAGGCCTTGTTTCATTTTCTGGAAATCACATATCCCATTTAAACTAGCTTTTAGCTTAATGAGTCACAAAATCTGACAATTTGCATCTGGATTTATTATATGTTCTAATTCCATTTTTAGCTTGATCAAAAGAAATTTTTTATCACTTCAAGAAAACTGCTGAAGGTAAAACATTGCAATTGAGAAGTTTGACTCATTGGCATCCATTTTGTGGGCTCTACAAGCATCTTTAGGGCTTCAAAATGCCATTTGCATCTTGCACATATATATGTAGGTGAACTCATGTCAGAAGCCACGCTGATGTAGGCATTATCATGTACACAGTTAATGTCTGCAGACCAGGCAAACCATTTCATCAGCGTGCAATGCTGATTTGAAGCCAGCATCACCACTTTTGAGCTCAACGCTCCAACCAACTTTCTCCCTACACAGCTGAATATGCATTCAGTAGTAGAAAGGACCCTACCCCCATCCTCTACCACTATTTAAGAGATCATCAACTTACAGGTTAGTTCCTGGTTGATTTCCTCTGGCTGTAGCTCTGATTCTATAGCTGTTTTGGTACTTTCTACAGTTGTTTCAGGTTGCAAAAGTCTACAGTGAGTGCTATGACAGATGCTGAGGGACTTCTTGCTGACTTCAAGTCTTCAGTTGCTCTCTGACATGGTTGCCCTAGTAACTATTTCCTTTGGAACACAGAATGGCTTGGAACATGAACAGAGGTCACAGAGAACAGGTCAAACTACTGGAAGTGGGAGGAGAAGAATGGGGAGAAGGCCTCTTGGAAGGTTGCAATATCCACACGTGTTCAGGAAGCAATTCTCTTAGGTGAACCTCAACGAGGAACGATGTGTGAGGTGTTGAAGGATGTCACCACTGAAATCTGCCACCTGCTGCAGCCAAAACTGTAACCTCAGAACAGGGCAAGGACCACTTTGCCAGTAGTTGTGAAGATGGCTGTGGTGATGAACCTTTATGCGTCTGGCTCCCTCGGGGCTGGAGTGGGAGATATTTAGAATATTGAGCAGTATGCTGTGCATTGCTGTCTAAGGGAGGTCACTGAGACTCTCTGTTCAATGAGAGATAATTACATTTTATTCTCTTTTGTAAGTGACAAGCTGGAGGAGTGCGCATGCAATTTCGCTCAAACTGTAGGATTCCATATATAGCAGGATACCATGGGCTGCACTCACATTGGGTGTAATTTATGTAACCTGCTGAACGAGATTCAAAGAGACCATAGAATCGTGCAGGAGTGGGCGAGTCGGATTCCCAAAGGCAGGAACTGACGGCTGGTGGGAAAGCAGCACAGTGGCTTGCATGAACCTGGCAGGAAGCCAATGAAGGTTGTTAAGGAGGCAGATAAGAGACATTTTTTTGCTGCTGAACACAATTAAACATACCATTTGGGATGAGGCAAGTGGCAAGCGGGGATCATGGGCCACAAGATCAGTGAAAGCTGACACTGTTGAAATGAGACTGGTCTCCGAGATGGAAGGTCAGTATTTTACAGCTGTTTCCCACAGGAGGGAAGAAGGCATTTGAGAGTTAGAGGCTGAGGGGCAATTGGCACATTAAAGCCAGGGCCAGCAGCCAGTGAAAGAGCTAAAATGACACCAATGGAAATCACACATTCATTCTTGGACATATTAGTGGAGAAGGAGTGGCTCCAAAAGATGCGTCTGCAGGCATCAGAAGCACCTTTATTGGTGAAGCAGGAGCAACAAAAGGGCCTATACCCGCAATGTCATTGGACAGACCCTGCACATCATTTCCCCTCATTGGCCGGCCGCTGTGTGACAGCTTAGAGCTGGCCCCCTTCAGTCCACTCGGGATTTCCACCAAATTCCAGGTCCACCAGCAGGACCCGCATCTCATTAATTAAATTCACATAGGAACATAGAAGCAGGAGTAGACCATTCAGCCCTTCAAGTCTGCTCCACCATTCAATAAGAGTATGGCTGATCTGGTTGAGACCGCAACTCCACTTTGCCGTCTGCCCCCCCAAAACACTAGACTTCCTTGTCTATCCAAAATCTGTAACTCTACCTTGAATAAATTCAATGGCTTGCCTCCACTGCTTTCTGGGGAATACAATTCCAAATACTAATGACCCTTTGAGAGAAAGGATTTCTCCTCATCTCTGCCTTAAATTGTAGACCTCTTATTCTTAAACTGTGTCCCCCGGTTTGAATTTCCCCCACAAGCAAAATCATCCTCCTGGTATCTACCCTATCCAATCCCCTCAGGATCTTGTATTTTCCAATAAGACCACCTCTCATTCTTCAAAACTCCAGTGGGTATAGGCCCAACCTGTTCAACCATTCTTCATAAGATAAGCCATTCGCTGCAGGAATGATTCGAGTGAACAATTCCTTCCCTTGCTTTGCAAGTGCTGAATGCCAACCCTGTACTCTACATGTACAGAAAAGGATCCCACTCCTTCGATATCCATCTTATATGCATTTATAGGTGCAGGTCAATGCCTGGCATCCTGGTAGAAGCCATGATATCTTCTTTCTGCGCCAGTCTGCTGTGCCAGCACATATGATCCACCATGGAAAATAAAAGGGTGGCGACTCAATGACAAGGATTATCCTGTGATGACATGGCTGATGAGTCCAGTATGCAACCTACACAGATATGGGTAGCATGAATGCAATGAAAGCCATGCTGTCACACCAAATGTACTCATCATGCCATTGGCATGTTGTAATAAGGCTTCTACTGCCTGGGCTACTCTGGTATTCAGCAGAACAGGTGTCAAACTCATGATTATCTGTTGTATGTCCTCACTATCATAGGGTACTGTTCTTGCCACCAGATGTACAGTTGGCAGTAGTCTGGGCTGACTGGCTATCAGGTAACAGCGAGCACAAGAGCACTAGTGGAATGCAAGTGCTGGGAGACTGAATGCAGTCTTCCTGAGAGAAGCCATATGGAACCATTGCCACTCCTCCGGAGTGGTGGCTCAGCAATCTTCGTAATCTGTTAGGAGAGAGATCATTGGGTTGTTATGATACCCTGCAGGTCAGTTAGGGCGATGGTATCTACAGTCTTGATGACAGCATGATGAGGCTTGATTGATAACAATTGTTGGTAGTGAGCGATGAGGGTGTGCTGATCTAAGCAGTGGTTGAGCCAACTGGTGCAACTGGCAGAATTTGACATTCAAAGATGCATTCACTGACCTTGGCCACTCGTGTGAGGTCATTGATCTTTTTGCGGCACTGCATCCAAGTCCTTGGGTTTTGATTCCTGGTATTGACCTCTATGGTTATTTGCTCCCCCTGCCTTCTCAATGTGTATCTGGAAGGCCTCCTTCACTCCTGTGGACATCTCTCCTTGTATCCACCTCCTCAAAAATAATCCTCCAGTACAGCATCCAAAATCTTTTGAGGCCACTCTCTCCCTTTTGTACCATTCCTCACTCTTCCCAGGTCAGGTTCTCTTCTAACATAACTCCCAGCACCTGTCCAGCCACAACGCAGCTGCATTTTAAAAGGTGCAGACTAGCCTTAAGCAGTGCAGACTAGCTAGAAATGGTGCTAGCTGCTCACAATATTGTCCCCTGCTGATGCATCCAGCCAATGAGCAGCATGGTTAGTGATGGCTGGATGCAGACATAATTCAAATGAGCAAACAGCACAAAGCTGATGTGCTGCCTGCATTGCAGTCAACAGGCAGAGGTTACTCACATATTATAATCTCCGCACCCATTTTCAGGAAATATCGCTTTTAGCCCCTTTTGGTTTTATAAACCACAAAATGTCTTTCAAAACCAGTAATTAAAATTAGTTTTGTGGGAGGGTGAATAGCCTGTGTCTGTGTTTATGAACAGCAGCTTATGATGAAACTGCAGAATCCTGTCACTGTAATGGTGAATCACCCTATGTATACAGAGAATTATCTTGGTTAAGTTCCAAAGCAGGAATACTCTTGAATAACGCAAACTCCCTTGAGCTCTTCTTGCTGTATGTGACTTGCTTGCTAGTTTTTCCCTATTTATCCTCACTCCCCAAATCTTCACCTCGACACCTTAACTTTAACACCCAATATTTCAAGTTTAATCTCTTAAGAAGGAGGTCTCCAGCTCGCTCTTCTGCTTGTGTACCTTTTTTTTATTCATTCACAGGATGTGAGCTTCACTGACTGGGCCAGTATTTATTGCCCATCCCTAATTGCCCTTGAGAAGGTGGTGGTGAGCTGCCTTCTTGAACAGCTGTAGTCCATGTGGTGTAGGTACACTCAGGCTGCTGTTAGGAAGGGAGTTCCAGGATTTTGACCCAGCGACAGTGACGGAACAGCGATATATTTCCAAGTCAAGATAATGAGTGACTTGGAGGGGAACTTCCAGATGGTGGTGTTCCCATCTATCTGCTACCCTTGTCCCCCTAGGTGGAAGTGATCGTGGGTTTGGAAGGTGCTGTCGAAGGCGCCTTGGTGAATTCCAGCAATGCATCTTATAGATGGCACACACACTGCTCCTGTGCGTCGGTGGTGGAGGGAGTGAATGTTTGTGGATGTGGTGCCAGTCAAGCGGGCTGCTTTGTCCTAGACGGTTTCCAGCTTCTTCAGTGTTGTTGGAGCTACACTCAACCAGGCAAGAGAGGCGTATTCCATCACACTCCTGACCTGTGCCTTGTAATTGGTGGACAGGCACTGGAGAGTCAAGAGATGAGTTAGTCATCGCACAATTCCTAGCCTCTGATCTGCTGTTGTAGCCACAGTATTTATATGACTAGTCAAGTTCAGTTTCTAGTTAATGGTAAACCCCCAGGATGTTGATAATGGGGGATTCAGTGATGGTAATGTCATTGAACATCAACTTGTGTGCCTAGAAAGATTGACTCCATCCCAACTCTTGCATACTTTGACATTAGGGCAATGGCAGAAGAAACAGCAGAAACACGTAAGCTCAACTCTCTGAAATCCCTCGTGTCTCTCAACATTTCTTTCCTCAAAACTCACCTCCACAAGCAAGCTTTAGGTCCCCAGAACTATTCTCTCTTTCCATAACTTTGACATGTCTTGGAGCTTTATTTTAGTTTAAACACACCATAAAAATACAATTTACTGTATAGCGTGCTGAAATACTACACAATTTTGGAAGTTTCAATAAAATTGGTAATAGATATTAAACATCTTCAACTCACCATTTCTACCAACGAAAGGTAAAGGAACATCCCTGCTGTCACCGTGAAAATCCACTGTTGAACATTGAGATCAGCTGACAGAGAGAGACCAATGTAGAGCCCAATGAAAGCTGTTAGTGCACTAAATAAATTCATCAGCATGGCAAGCTTTATGGATAAACCAGAGTTCAGAAGTACAGCGAAGTCCCCTGTATAAAAATAAAATGAGTTATTATTGAAAAATGCAGGCAATGTTGTGCATTTAACATACAGAAACCTGGCCAAGAAATTCTGATGTTTGGTGAGACCAAATCTATTTAGGGTGGTGGGGGGTTGGGGGGTTGGTGGTGGTAGTGAGGCAGGGAAAGTTGGAATGTGAGTCTTAGAGAGGATATGCCAGATTTACACAGACAATGAGGGAAGGTGCGGGATGTGCATCCTAGCTAAACTCTAGATATGCAAAGGATGGGTGTTAAGTCAAGGTGATGTTCTAGGTCACAGATTTTGTCACTTTCACTTCAGGATCAACTGATCTAATTTTAACATTGAACCATCAATTGTGGAAAGCTGATGCTGGAATCATAAAGATGAATTGCTGTGCTTCATCCTGCTGTTAAATAGAGAATAATAACTTTAACTGGATTCCTATTTTGTGAACCTTATTTCCTGTTCTTCATTTTGGAGGCTCCTAACTTCATTTGGAAGTCACCCTCAAGATAGTTTTTAAGTGGGGCATTTCCTTAAAATATACTGTTATGCTGCAATATGAGTTCCCTTGTGGGGATTTCTCTTTTATGATACATATGTTAGAGGATCAAGAACATTAAGTTCAGGGAGGCCAGGCTTATAATGCAGTACTATGGGAAATATCCAGGCACCAGGTTGTATAGGCGCAGAAAATCCTTTCCGAATATTTCTCAGGAGTTATATTCAAGGAGGCTGCAGCGCTTTCAGAAGTTCTGGAAGAGCTTTGTTCCATCTAAAGGGAGATCGTCAAGTTTCCTCAATAAATAGGCCATTGCTTACTGTCACTCAGAAAGCCAGAGCTGCATTTGCTCCCTGGTACTGGTTCGGTCCAAGGCTTGCTATGCATAATATGGCAGTCAACTTGTGTGGCAGAACGCTTGAAGATTAGAAAAAAAAGCCAGCCATAGCTGATTGTGCAACAAAAGCTGAGCAGCAGAGAATTAATGAGAGCTTGGCAGAATCGCCAGGGGAAAGGGGTGAACAAGCAACATGACACATACATGAGGTAAATCTTGTAGGATGTGTGGCAACTAACAGCTGTGACTCTGGAGCTCCACAGTTCAGAAGCAGCCTGGGACCAGTTGGTGTGAATTCCACCATGGAAGCAAAGCTACCAGCTCTGGTGGCAGGAGGCGACAAATTAAGAAGCATCTTTTATATTGAATATCACACATTGGGGACCAAGATGCAAGTTCTTTTCTTTCAGCATGTTCCTGAACTAATAGCTGCCAATAGACCAGTGAGGCAGCCAAATACTAAAGGCACAGATCAAGAGCCCAAGGGGAGAAATGGCCAGAGGTGACTGTCCATTTCTCAAGACACGAGCAAGTGACAGGCACCCATCATTCATCCTCCGATCAGATCTGCTTAGCCAGAAATTTCAGAAATGAATCAGTAGTAGCTCACTCCTATGGCCAGCTTGCCATAAGAAGAGGGGCAGTATGACCCGTTTTGCACCACAGGAGCAGTCAACCACCTCTTGTGATGTTGGCCCTCAGATTGCACATAGGAAAATCACTGGAACCGGAGAAAGGGGGTGGAGGGGATGGGTGGTGAAAGTGATCAACATCAATAGCACAAAATGGTCTGATGGTGATTCAGAAACCCATTTTGCACCATATCTGCTTTTTTCCCATTTACTTTAAGCCTAGTGTAAAACATAATGTCAATATGTTATCATCCCGCTTCTGGAACAATTTGCAAGGAACAATTTTACTATCGGGGAGAGATATTTTGAAAACTAGAGGAAGCATGATGTAAGAAAAAGTAGGTTGTTTCATGGTCATTTTTGAGTCCCTTGCATTAAGGAGAACATGACAAATAATTTATTCTCATAGACGTCTACAGCACAGAAGGAGGCCATTCGGACAATATTGTCCACGCTGGTCAACAAAGATAGGGCTACGCTAATCCCATTTTCCAGCACTTGGCCCATAGCCCTGGAGACTATGGCAATGCAAGTGAATATCGAAATACTTCTTAAATGTTATGAGAGACTCAACCACCCTCTCAGGCAGTGAGTCCCAGACTCCCCACCACCCTCTGGGTGAAAAGATTTCTCCTCAATTCCCTTCTACTTCTTACATTAAATCTATGCCCCTTGGTTTTTGACTCCTCTGCTAATGGGAAACTGCCTTCCTGTGCGCCCTGTCTATTCCCCTCATCATGTTATACACCTCTATCAGGTCCCCTCTCAACCTTTGCTGCTCCAAGGAAAACAACCCCAGCCTGTCCAATCTTTCCTCATATCTTAGATCCTCCAGCGGAGGCAGCATCCAGGTAAATCTGTGGCCAGAGAGAACTTGAAAATTACTGCCACGGCCCCTGATATCTCTTCCCTTACCTACCTCAACAGCCTGGGACACATCTCATTCGGGCCTGCGGATTTATCCACTTTTAAGGCCACTAAACCCACTAGTACCTCCTCTCTCTCTATGTTAATTTCCTCTAATATTTCACAGACCTCCACCCTGATGTCTATTTCTGCGTCATCCTTTTCCATTGTGAAGACCGATGCAAGGTATTCATTGAGGATTGCACCCACGTCTTCCGGGTCCACACACAGATTACCTCTATGGTCTCTAATTGGTCCTACTCTTTCCCTAGTTATTCTCTTGCTCTTTATATATTTTTAAAAAACCTTTGGGTTTTCCTTTATTCTACCTATCAATGCTTTCTCATGCACTCTCTTAGCTTTCTTAATTTCCTTTTTAAGTTCATCTCTGCACTTTTTATACTCCACTGAGAACTCTGCCATACTGAGCCCTTGGTATCTGCCATAAGCTTCTCTTTTTCTCTTTATCCTAACCTTTATGTCCCTTGGCATCCAGCGTTCTCTGGACTTGGTTGCCCCCTTTGTCTTTATGGGAATATATTTGCCCTGTACTCTCATTATTTTCTCCTTGAATGCCTCCCACTGCTCTGACACAGTTTTATCTGCAAGTAGCTGCTCCCAGTCCACTTGGGTCAAATCGCATCTCATCTTAATAAAATTAGCCTTTCCCCAGTTTAGAACTTTTATTCCCAGCCCAACCTTATCCTTGTTCATAACTATCCTAAATCTAACTGTGTTATGGTCACTATCTCCAAAACGCTCCCCCACTGATACGCCTTCCACCTGCCTGGGCTCATTTCAGAATATTAGGTCCAGAACTGCCTCCTCCCTCATTGGGCTTTCTACGTAAGGGCTAAAAAAAGTTTTCCTGGATGCAACTTAAGAACCTTGTTCCCTCCCTACCCTGCACACTAAAACTATCCCAGTTAATATTTGGATAGTTAAAATCGCCTACTATTACTGCCCTATTATTCTTACACTTCCCTGAAATTTGATTACATATTTGATCCTCTATCTCTCCCTAACTGTTTTGGGGCCTATAGTACACACCCAACAGCTTGTTTACCCATTTTGTGATTTTACTTCTACCCATATGGCTTCATTTGATGATCCTTCTAAGATATCATCCCTCTTCACTGCTATAATTGATTCCTTGACCAATATTGCAACCCCCACCAGCCCCCCCACCCCACCTTCTTCTATTCCCATCTCTATCTCATCTGAATATCCTATGACGAGGAATGTTAAGCTGTCAATCCTCCCCTTCTTTTAGCCAAATCTAGGTCATAGTTATGATATCATACACCCGCATGTCTATCTGTGCCCTCAGCTCATCTGTCTTATTCCTCAGGATCCTTGCATTAAAATATATTCCATTTAGCCTTGCTAAACTCATTTCTTTCTTATCTAGCCTATGTTTCCTCTTCCTTACAGACTCACTTACTAGCGTTTTAACTTCTAATTCCATCCCACCTTCTCTCCCCTCTGAACTACTTTTCAGGATCCCATCTCCTTGCCTATTCTTTGCTGACTTATTCAATGATTATAACCATCATGTTTCTGGAGGTCAGATGAAGTATGACGTGATGTCCTAATTGAAGAATGTGTCATTTATTTGTGAAGGTGTGAGTGAAACACATATGATAATAAGGACTGGGCAAAATTACTTTGGACCTAATATTGCGCTTTTTATTCATTCATGTGATGTGGCCTTCGCTGGCTGGGCCAGCATTTATTGTCCATCCCTAGTAGGCCTTGATAAGGGGGTGGTGAGCTGCCTTCTTGAACCTCTGCTGTCCATGTGGTGTAGGTACACCCACAGTGCTGTAATAAGTCATGAATGATTAGTAATTGTATAATAAGGAATCCTCTGGGGAACAATGATCAGAATATGATAGGATTTAATTTTAAATTTGACAGTGATGTGGATAAGTCTGAAACTAGGGTCATAAATTTAAACAAAGCCAATTACAGAGGTATGAAGGAGAGTTGACTAAGGGCTGAAGTCATTGGAATAAATTGCTTATTTTCTTGATGGCAGAATGTAACTTGTGGAGTGCCATAAGGATGTGTGCTTGGGGGACTCAGCTATTTACAATATATAACAATGTCATAGATGAGGGGACCTGGTGCAATGTATCCAAGCTTGCTGATGATACAAAGCTAAGCGAAAAAGTGAATTGTAAGAAGGACGCAAAGAGGCGGCAAAGGGATATAAGCTGGGTGTGTGACTGGGTATGAAGGTTGCAGATGGAGTTTAATATGGGGAAATGTGAAATTATCCACTTTGATAGGAAGAATGGAAATCCAGTAGTTTTTTTTTAAAAGTGACAAACTAACAAATCTAGTTATTCAGAGACATTTGAATGCTCGTGTACACAAAGCTCAGAAAGTTAACATGCAGGTACAGCAAGCAATTAGGGAGGCAAATGGTATGTTGGCCTTTATTGCAAAGAAATTGGATTATAAGAGTAAGTAGATCTTGGCGGTATGATCTCACCAAAGACCTGAACCATTTTTAGAATACTGTGTACAGTTATAGTCTCCTTATCTAAGAAGGGGTGCAACAAAGGTTCAGCAGATTCCTCGGATGAGAGGGCTTCTCAAGGAGAGATTGAGTGGAATGGGCTGATACTCTGCAATTTAAAAATATTAGAGGTGATCTCACTGTAAGATATCAAATTTTTTTGTCAGGGTAGATGTTGAGAGGTTTTTTTTCCCTTGCTGAAGAGTCTAGAATTAAGATCCACTGGGCGAATCATCCCAGATTTGCACTAAGTGCAGTAGCGGACCGGGAAAACAACATTTTGCCTGCTGGCCGCAATGGGGGCTTTTCACACCGTACCATTCCAAACTCGCCGCACTAGCAATACATTCCCAGGAAACACACCGTTTCCATGGCAGGCGGGATCTCATTCATCAGCCCCGTGATTATCTCGCTGCTTCATCATGCCGAGCACCATATTTAAAGTGCAGCCACATGCAAATCTCTCAGTGCATCCAGCCCACAACTGCAATAAAGAAGACATGGCCCCAAAAGGCAAAAAGGCTGCAGCCTCCAGGTTCAATGAGAGTCCCTCAAGTGTCTTATGAACGCAGTGGAGGCTTGCCATGATGTCCTCTGGCACCGCTCTGGCCGCAGAATGGGCAGCAACTTCACTAATCTGGCTTGGGATGCAGTAGCAGCAGTGTTCAGTACCAATGTCCTTCAAAAACAGACAGCCACCCAATGCCACAAGAGGATGAATGATCTCCATTCTGCCAGGGTAAATGACTCTTCTCATTACTCTCAACTCACAGACTTATAAACCATCACACATCCACAGGGCCCTCACTCACTGCCATTTCAAGGGACATCACCATTCATTCTCTCACGCACACCTTCATTGTCCTCATTCTGTTCATGGGTCCACTCACCACCCACATATGCCAGGCATACTTATCATCATTATCAATTATCCACCCTGCTTACACTCTCTCCATTTCTTTATGCAGGACAAGCTGGCACACAACAAAAGGGAGATGTCACTTACCAGTGGAGGGATGCCTGAAATCAAAGTCCTCACGGACTTTGAAAACAGAGTCATCCAGCAGGCCAGCTGTTAGGAAATAGAGATAGTTTAAGTAAGTTATATTTGTATTTGTAGGTGTTAAGAATGAGTTTTAGCTTTGAAGTTTAAGTTTGATTTGTATTTCTGTATCTGTGTGTTAAGAAAGGTCAAATAGAGTTTTAGTTTCACTTTAAAAGGCTGCTTGCATTTCTAATGAGACATTTGCGACCTCTATAAAGTAAAGGTAAACACACAAGAGTAGAAAGAATGGTGCTGTTGCCTAGCAACAGAGTGGCCAGATAGGCAGGCTCCTCCCACAGATATACACACAGAACTAAAGAAACAGCAGTTTTAAGTTCAGTTGAAGCCAGGACCCCAGAGAGACTGGACACTGGGAGAGGGAACTGTAGATTTCCCAAAAGAACAAAAAGGCCCCAAGTGAAGAAAAATCACCAAAATCCAGGAGATTGGAAGAGGGGAAAGTCCAAAGGAGATCTTGTAGCAAAAGGAATGTCAGGAACCTGGGAAAAGGTCCTGCTAAGTGAAGCTAAGAGTGAGAGGCAGAGAGAAAGGCTCCAAGTGAGTACAGCTTGCAAGAAGGTTCAAAGAGACAACTGAAGGTCTGTAATTCTTTGCTATGGGCATGTGAGGCAGTGGTGTACTGTTAATGCTGAGTTGGTGAGAGAGAGTGCATGGAAGACAGCTTGAATGCATGTGGTGACCCAGGGAAGGGGAACATCAGAAGGAGAGTTCGAAACCCTGGAGGTGAACCCTTGTGGAAGGTTCCTGTGAGAAAACATCAATTTAGGAGAAGATTCCAAGGTGAGGTCTTGGAGAGTGGAGATTGGAAACCCTCGTGCGAAGGATGGAATTCAGTGAGACTGTTTGGTTCACAGTGTGACAAGCATCTAGGAGAAATATAGAAGAGATCCATAGCATCTGGTTGGGGTGGCATCTGTCATTGAGATCAGAGCATGGTGTGGCTGACCACAGGGTGCCATAGGTTTATATGGGCTGGGTATTTACTGTGTACATTAAAGTATAAGATAGCTTTTGTGAATTGTGTTGTCCTTACAAATCTGTACATATCTGTAAATGTATAGTTGTAGGTGAAGGAGTATTGTAATGTAGTTAATCTTTTCTTTTTGAATAAATGTTTTATTCTTTTGTAAAAAGCTTATCAGCTGACTCCTGTGACTGTTCAGTAGCTACTCTCTATATATTTAAACAAACAATAAAAGTTAGGATCTATGAGGCTGGGTTCCACCCTGGGATTGGGCTTGTCCAGGGGTAACCTCAGATGGGAGTCACAAAACCGGCTATGACCGGGACCGGTCCTGTGCTGATGCTGAGGTCGGCTATGGTCTACGAGTGAGGATCCAGCAGTGTAACATCCATCAGACAACCATGCTGTGAGTGATGTGTCCTATTTCACAGGCCACTGCCATGCACTAATTATCTCCCCTTGCTTTCACAGGCACATCTGCCAAACAGCCGAAAGAGTCCATGACCCAGAGCTTCCAATCAAGCCCCAAAGAAACCTCTGAAGAGGAATCCGAACGTACCCTCCTTGGAGTTGCATCTCAGTGCTTGGTCACGTCACAGTTGCTGGAGCTGCAAAGGCAACCTCAGGAATATCAGGAAGGGGTGTCCACTGCACTCCTCAGATTGCATGGCACACTGGAGGAGTCCATCCACCTTCAGGCTGAGAAGCTAATGCCAGCATGCAAATGTACTGAGGTCAACACTGGTAGGATGGCAGCCACCATGGAGACCTTGGTCCAGGACATTGCTTCTGCACAGCTGCGCGGGCTGAACTCCATTGCTGATGTCATAGTTGGCCTTCAGCAGTGTGTACACAAGAGGGGCAGCCCAATCTCACTCCAGCTCCCCCTTCTCCTCAAGGAGTCAGCCAGGGGCCCTCAGGCACTCATAGGGAGGAGGATCAGTAGGTGTATCCCCCTGCCCGCATGAGGCCATCTATCCAGCCACTCTGAATCCTCTCTTCCTGTGACCTCAGTAGCTCCAGCTTCACAAGTCAAGGAGGGTCCCCGCCAAGGTCATCACAGACAGGGCATAGCAGTCGGCAGGCCGCCTCCACCTCCACTGTGGATATCTGGGGAACACCAAGACATAGCGTCAGGATTAGGAAGGTTAAGAAGTAGTTGCACAGCCTGGGTCTTGGGTATTAATTGCTTGTACATAATGTTCACCATAGTCAATAGACTCCCAAGGCCGTCTCTCTGCCTATGGCTCCTTCTTCTAATCAGCAGTGTTCATGTCACTCAGATGTGAAACCTTTCTCCAGAAGCTAAATGCAGGTGGCTCAGTCCATGGCCTCTTCCCTGCAATTTGTGCAGACTTCAGACCAAAGTGATGGTCCAGCCTCACACTCCCTGGACATGTTAGTGATGCCTGCACCTCGACGGTGCTTGTCATTGCTGCCAAAATGTCGTGGGCACGTGTCAGAGAATTCTGTCATTCTCTCTGCGTGCTCTCAACACCTTTAAGGCAGGACTGGTCCATCTCTTCAGCATCTGTGACCAGTGATGCTCTGCTCCTAAAGGGCTCAGGTGCTGAAGGTGGACAAAGGGTCAGATGCCTTTCAGGTTTCATGGCTGCATCTCTATGATATGACCCTGATCACAGAGCACAAGCGAGCTGCCCTCAGCCAGACAGGAGTTAGACATTCTCAGGGGCTATGTGAAGATCTATGGAGTGTCCTCACTGCATGTTGTTATCATCCTCCTGGAATCGAGTGACAATGAGGGCCTCATATCCTCACAGAGGATATGTGCGCTGCCATAAGCCGGACTGGAGTCAAACATTCATAGATACAATGTGAGAATCCATGGTGTCTCCTCACTGAATATCATCGTCATCCTCCACAAATCTAGCAGCTATGAGGGCCTCCTGAGTGCTCCTGCCTCTTCTGGCCAGTGCGATGGCTTCATCGCCATTATCGTTGCCTTCGAGGACCTCCTCACCCTCACCACTGTTGATGTCATCCTCACTGGAGGAGAACTCCAGTTCCTCCATGTCCTCCTCAGCCAGCTCCTCTCCCACTTCATTGCCAGGTTGTAAAGGATGCAGCAGATGATGACAATGCATGACACCCTCTGTGGACTATATTGCAGGGCTCCACCAGACCAGTCCAGGCACCGGAACCTCTTTTTCAACATCCCGATGGTTTGCTCCACCAAGGTGTGATTTGCGGCATGAGTCTCGTTATACCTTCGCTCTGCTGCAGCCTGAGGCTGCTGCATGGGTGTCATCAGCCACGGCCTCTGTGGGCAGCCCTTGTCCCCTAGAAGGCATCCCTGCTGCATCTGTGGACCCTGGAAGACGTCAGTGATCTGTGACCGGCTGAGAATGTAGAAGTTGTGCACGCTCCCTGGAAACTGCGCGCAGTCCTGCAGGATACATTTCTGCTGGTCACACACAAGCTGCACCTTCAGCAAATGGCAGCATTGCTGTTGACATAGTTGACCACATGTTGCAATGGAGATCTGAGTGCCTTGTGAGTGCAGTCAATGGCACCCTACACCTGTAGGAAACCCGAGATATGGGCAAATCCAATCGCTCTTGCATCCTGGCTGTCCTGGTCCAGGGTGAAATGCACAAAATTGTGTGCCCTCGTGAAGATGGCATCCAAGACTTCATGGGTACATTTGTGGGTGAAGGCTTGTGAAATCCCAAAGAGGACACCTGTGGAGCCCTGAAATGAGCCACCAGCATAGAAATTGAGTGCTGCTGTCACTTTCATGACCACTGGCAGTGGATGCCCTCCATGTCCATGTGGCTCCAAATCCTGCAGTAGCTGACAGATGTGACCAAGTTGCCGAGACATGCACAGTCTTCAGTAACACTGGTTCTTGGTCATCCTCAGGAATGAAAGGTTGCATCTATAGGAGTGGGGTGTTGCTAGGTGCCGACCAGTGATGGCTCGCTGCGGCTCTTGGGTGGCATGTACAGGAGCCCCAGCAGCTCCTTCTTCCTGAGGATGCTGTTCCTCTCTCTGTGCGTCCAAGCACCTCCATCTCTCTCTCTCTTCTCCATCATCATCGTTTTCTATACGCCACAAGACTCCATGATCCTGATGTACTCCTCCTGCAGGATGAAAGAGAGAGACATGTGAGTTAGCATGGGTGTACAAAAACCTCTCTTGGTTAAGTCTGAAGGCCCCTTAACGCATCCCAGAGAATGCTAGCCACCACTTGGATGGCCAGAGATTGGTGACCTGCATGGCCAAAACCCCACCTTCCTCTACCCCACTCCACCTGACTGATTGGAGACAGTTTCACCCACTGGAGTACATACTGTGCTCTCAGCTCAGGCGCAGGCATTCTCCTAACCCACACTGCAAGGCTGCACTGTTAGCTTGAACCATGGGGGAGACTGGTCCAAACTGGGATGATGACATTTCAAGGGACTGTGAGCACCTTCATCAGTGACTGCTCCATGGCCAGCTTTAGCAAAGAGTCGTCCAACTGTTCTGCAGTCCACTAAAACTCTCATTAGTTTGGAGTCTGTGCCCAAGGAGTGAAAAGCTCTGGAGCACTTGGTGGCACTTTGATGCCTCTGTGTTGCTTGAGTGGGCGGAGAAGCTAAAGACCCGATTCCAATCATATCAATGTGGCTGCGCAGGAACTGTCTCAGCTGCAGACAAATGGTCACTTTAGAAAAGGTGTCTCTAAAGATTGGCTGCTTCCCTCGCCCACACCCCTGACCCACAAGTGCTTGTATGCTACCTTCAATCACAGGGCAGATTTTGCTCCCCACAAAAGTTGCCTCAGCCACAGGGGAGCCTTTGCTCCACCCCTCACCAACGTCCCTCAACCTTAACTTCCAACACGTGTTCCTTGTGAAAATTCCTCAGCGTTGCTGTGCACTCACCTCCGAGATCCCTTCAAAGTACAGCCCGCCAAGTGCACGCCTTTTATATGCTGTTGTGAAACATGTCAGCGTGATGGATGATCCAGCGGTAGGGAGATGAATCTGGCCGGCTAGTCGTATAATGGTATGCTGATGTACTACAATAAGAGTCCCGATGTCTGATGGTGGGAAACTCGGCCCATCATCGACAGGCTGAGAGGACGATCACATGTTGTGAAATGGATTTTTGGCCTTCTTGCCATATTTTCCGCTCACGCCACTGAACACGCCCAATGCCAGTGGGCACATTTGATTCCGCCCGTAGTCTCAAGATAAAGGATCAGCCATTTGGGACTGAGATGAGGAGCACGTTCTTCTCTCAGAGGGTTGTGAATCTTAGGAATTCTCTACCCCAAAGAGACCCTGTTCATGGTCAGTTGCACCACACAAGTGCCAGGCAATGACTATCTCCAACAAGAGAGAATCCAACCATCACCCCTTGATGTTCAATGGCATTACCATCACTGAATCCCCCAATATCAACATCCTTGGGGGTTACCATTGACCATAAACTGAACTTGACTAGCCATATAAATACTGTGGTTACAATAGCAGGTCAGAGGCTAGGAATCCTGTGACAAGTAACTCACCTTCTGACTCCCCAAAGTCTGCCCACCATCTACAAGGCACAAGTCAGGAGTGTGATGGAATACATCCCACTGGCCTGGATGAGTGCAGCTCCCACAACACTCAAGAAGCTTGATACCCTCCAGGACAAAGTAGCCCACTTGATTGGCACCCCTTCCACAAACATTCACTCTCTCCACCACCAACGCAATAGCAGCAGTGTGTACCATCTACAAAATGCGCTGCAGGAATTCACCAAGGCTCCTGCAACTGCACCTTCCAAACCCGTGGCCACTACCATCTAGAAGGACAAGGCCAGCAGATAGATGGGAACACCGACTCCTCAAAGTTGCCCTCCAAGTCTCACACCATCCTGACTTGGGAATACATCATTGTTCCTTCACTGTCGCTGGATCAAAATCCTGAAACTCCCTTCCTAACAGCACTGTGGGTGTACCTACATCACATGGACTACCTGGAGGGTATCAAGCTTCTTGAGTGTTGTGGGAGCTGCACTCATCCAGGCAAGTGGGATGTATTCCATCACACTCCTGACTTGTGCCATATCGATGGTGGGCAGATTTTGGGGAGTCAGGAGGTGAGTTACTTTTCATAGGATTCCTAGCCTCTGACCTGCTCTTGTAACCATAGTATTTATATGGCTAGTCAAGTTCAGTTTATGGTCAATGGTAACCCCCAGGATGTTGATATTGGGGGATTCAGTTCAAGAAGGCAGCTCACCACCACATTCTCAAGGGCAATTAGGGATGGGCAATAAATGCTGGTCCAGCCAGTGAAGCCCACATCCCATGAATGACTAAAAAAAAAATTCAATGCTGAGGTCAATAGATTTGGCACTAAGGGAATCAGAAAGAGGATATGGGGATCATGCAGAAATGTGGAGTCAACGTTGAAGTTTTGCAGTGATCTTTTTGAATGATGCTATCAACTGTGTGGTCATAAGGCCAACTTCTGCTCCTAATCCATATGTTTTATGACTTATGGCAAAAGAGGCACTGGTTATATACTGTGTTAAACAGATGAGAACATAGCATCAGTTCTGATGACCTTTGTCATGATTGAGGAGTTACTCAAGTGATGGTTCTGTTGATGATCTATTCCATACTGTTCAGCCTCCAAAACAGCTAGGACCATGTCCCTAAGAATCTCTATGTCCAGATCTTTGAGGATGACAAAGTTCTGCAAAGCTACAAATATGTGGGACAACAAAGATGTAGCATATTGAAAAATCTTTCCTGATTTTTCAAGACAGTGAAATCAGGTTTTTTGGACTCCAATGAGAATCTCAATGAACATTTAGGTGGAGACATGTACCTCATTGTGGTATGGCTCAGCTACTGTTCTTGCAAATCTTAAAAGGAGTTATTATTCAAGGCTCATGCAAGCTACCTGTTCATTTGGCTAGCTAGCCTGAAGCGTCCCAAAGAGGACAGAATTGTTGAGAATGAATATACCATGGCAAATCCTAACAAACCTGGAATTCATGAAGAACTATTTGCATCAGATCAACAATGGACAGTCATAAGAAAGTTGAAGGAGTTAATGGTAAGTAATCTGAGTGCCAACTATTGGAAAAGGAATACAAGTTATAGGATCTGGGAACACCAACAACATCTCTCCTTATAATTTATAGTAATTTACTCCTAGCTGAATTGGCAACTGGACAAATGGAAGGTCTTAGATCATATTTCAAACTACAGCACCGCTATTGTGGGGCAAGAAAGCCAGTGGAAGCTGGTCCCATTCCAAAATGCTGGTACACTCGTTTTAAGGCAGAAACTTGGCAAAAATGGTGACTAAGTTCAGCACCTTCAGCTTTCATTGCTTCAGAGAGGTTACAGTGCAAGTCTTACAATTATCAGTCATTTGTATTACTATATATGCACCAAAATTAATCACCATGTTTTGGGAGACTACATTCGTGAGGTTTAATTTCAAGATATTGAAACAAAGAACAGTTAACTAAAAACTCACCCATTTCATGGGGAATTTCATGAAACAAAATAGCAATAGTGGTGGTGATACCAGACTCGACTGATGATGAGAAAGCTGCGCCTATGGCTAGGCCATCAGCAAAGTTGTGCATGCTGTCGCCTACCACAATCATGATGGCCAGCAGGTTAAACGTTTCCTCTGCAAAGAATAAGTTTTCCCTTATATTAGAAAAAGAAATTGGAATTCACATATCATTAATTCTGATATTAGAAACAGAAAATGTTAGAAATACTCAGGTCAGGCAGCACCTGTGGAGGGAGAAACAAAGCTAACGCTCCAGATTGATGACCCTCCATCATAGAACCATAGAAAAATTACAGCACAGGAAGAGTCTATTAGCCCATCATGTCTAAGCTAGCCAAGAAAGGAAAAAAAATAAAAAAATTAGTTGCCCATTTTAATCCCACCTTTCAGCACCTGGTCCGTAACCTTGCAAGTTACAGCACTTTAGGTGCAGATCCAGGTACTTTTTAAATGAGTTGAGGGTTTCTGTCTCCAACACCAAACCAGGCAATGAATTCCAAACACCCACCACCTTCTGGGTGAAGAAATCTTTCCTCATGTCCCCTCTAATCCTTCTACCAATCACCTTAAATTTGTGCCCCCTGGTAATTGACCTTTCTGCTAGGGGCAACAGGGCATCCCTGTCTACTGTATCTGGGCCCCTCATAATTTTGTTCACCTCAATCAGGTTACTCCTCAGCCTCCACAACTCCTAGGAAAACAACCCCAGCTGCAATTTTCAAGTCCTGGCAACATTCTTGTAAATCTCCTCCAGAGCAATTACGTCCAACTGGAAAATGTTAGAGATGTAATACGTTTTGAGCAAGGGGCGGGTGGGACAAGGGTGAAAGAAGGTCTGTGATAGAGTGGAAGACAGGAGTGACTGAATGACAGAAGAGTTAGAATGATGATGGGGCAAGAAAACAAACAAATAAACTAAAAAAACAATGTGCCTAGTGTAGGTGTGCTGCTGCCTGAAAGTGAAACCAAGAGAAAAACCAAAACATGCAAAGAAAAGGAAACAAAGTAGGAGGACAGGGTTTATGGCCTGAAACTGTTGAACTCAATATTGAGTCCAGAAGGCTGTAAAGTGCCTAACTGAAAGATGAGAAGCTGTTCCTCAAGCTTACCTTGAGTTTCAGTGGAACAGTGCAGCAGATCAAGCACACAGATGTCATTGTGAAAGCAAAGTGGAGAATTAAAATGACAGGCCACTGAAACAATGGGGTCATGCTTGCAGATTGAATTGAGGCATTCTACAAAGCAGTCACCAATCTGTGTTTGGCCTCCCCAATATAGAGCCCACATTGTGAGCAGCGAATACAGTAGGCTAATTAGAATGAAGTACAAATAAATCTCTGTTTCACCTGGAGGGAGTGTTTGGAACCTTGGATGGTGCAGAGAGAGGAGGTAGAAGGGAGATTATTACATTTCTTGTGTTTGCATGGAAAGGTGCCATGGGAAAGGAACAGGGTGTTGGGAGTAACTGAGGAATGAACTAGCATATCACGGAAGGAATGGTCACTTCAGAATGCTGAAAGGGAAAGGAAGGGAGAAAAGTCTTTGCTGGTAGGATCATGGTGGAGGTAGCTGGGGTGGATGGCGAGGACAAGATAATTCTATTATAGGGCTGAGATGTCTTTTTACCCTCAAACGAGGATTCCTCCTTTTTGATTGATAGGACCCTTGATTGTTTCTGTCATGTTTTCCACACTTCTGTTCTCACCCATTTCCCTCCCTCCTGGAACCATGATAGAGTTCCCCTTCTCCTCACCTTCCACCTCACCAGCCTCCATACTCAACGGATCATTTTCCACCATTTCTGCCATCTCCAACATGATGCCAGCATCAAACAGGTCTTCTGTACCCCTCCCTTTCCAGCATTCTAACGGACCATACACTCGGTGATACCCTGGTCCACTCCTCAAACACCCTGAACACAAAGCCCCCTTCCTACAGCACCTTTCCATGCAAACAGAGGAGATATAACCCCTGCCCATTTTCTTCCTCTCTCCTCAACTTCCAGTTGAAGCAGCGATTTATAGGAAGAATTTTCTGAACGACCTGAACGAGCGTAAAATGACGTGCAATGATGTCAGGTGACCGTCCTGACGTCATCATGCAGTCGTGCGATATTTCAGTCGGCAGAGCGCTTGCTGACAATTCACAGCCTATTAAGGCCATTAACAATCTAATTGATTTAAATTTTCCACTGCCCGTCCAACTTTATGGTTGGCGGACAGGCAAAAAGGCCCAGCGGCCTTTGCACTTTTTGCGAAACCTCACCCACGGGCAGGATGAGGCTTTGATCCGTCATTAAAAAAAATAAAAATAAAAAAATATAAAAAATTTTCATACTAATTCCTAACACGTCCCTGCTCATGTGACAAAGTTACATGAAGGGACATGTTTTTTTAACATCTTTAAATGCTTTATTTTTAATTTTCATACCTTCATCTCTTTGAGGCAGCTCTGTGCCTCAGGGAGATTTTCCTGCGTGAACTTGCATGTCGCCCTCCTCCCCCCCCTTCCCACTCCCCTCCCTAAACAGGTAGCACTAAGCGCTGCAGCACACGTTTCATGCTAGGTGGGCCTTAATTGACCCGGCAGCATGAAATCACTGTCCGGCCCCGATCACGGACAGCGCTTGGCTTCCTGGCCGTTCCCGCCCGCCCAACGAGGGCAAAAATTCTGCCCTATGTGGACTTATTTCAATTTAGTCTACGGCATTCACTGCTCACAATCTACTTCGGGGGGACTAAATGCAAAATTGGGTGACCACTTTGCAGAACACCTCCAATCAGTCTGCAAGCATGACCCTGAGCTTCCCGTGACCTGTCATTTTAATTCCCCACCTTGATCTCATACTGACACCTCTGGCCTTGGTCTGCTGCACCGTTACAGTGAGGCTGAACGTAAGCTCGAGGAATAGCAGCTCATCTTCACAGTCTGCTGGACTCAATATTGAGTTCAACAATTCCAGGCCACAAACTCCGTCCCCCATTTTGATTCCTCTTCATTATATGTTCTGATTTTTCTCTTACTTTCGCTTCCAAACAGTAGCGTGACTGCTTTAGGCACATCTTTTGTTTCTTTGTTTCTTTCCTTGCCTCATCACCATTTGCTCTGCCCTGAAAAGCTAACTCTTCTGTCATTCAACCACTCCAGTCTTCCACCCTATCACAGACCTCCTTTCGTCATTGTCCCACCTTGCTCAAAACCTATTACATCTGTAAGCTTTCCCAGCTGAAAGGTCATCAACCTGGAACATAAACTCTGTTTCTCGCTCCAAAGATGCTGCCTGACCAGTTTTGTTATTGCAGATTTTGAGCATTCACAGTATCCTGCTTTTTGATTAATTCTGATACTTCTTTTTCTGAAATATTTGAAATCAATACTTCTTATGAGTTTTAATTATCATGGACTAATAAGAAAGTTTAAAGTTAAATACAATGTAGGATGGACAATTATTCAAGTCCTGTTTACATGTCTTGCATCCACATACTTTAATATTGCAAAAAGGTTTTAATGCCTTTGATAAAATATTGAGCAAAGGAATTTGATATGAGTAAATTAAACCATTTGTCATTAATATCACAGAGTATGATTTAACAATACTCATTATTAGCACACACTTCTAAATCACCCTGCATCTTTCTGAATGTGAGAAGATCATTATTTTAAGTGTCATGGAACACATGAAACAAGGTTGATTGAAAGTTGAGAAAAAAATCTGGTTTAGTTGCAATTGTTTTGAAGAATGAAATAAATGGCCGTATAAAGTTCATTTTCCTTTTCTCACTAAATGCTTTGGAGAAAACATTTGTTCGGGTTGTGTCAATTCTCTGGGGGAAACAGCATCAATACCTGCATGGCCCATGTAACGTTCTTCAATTAGATCAATGAAGAATGTCGCATGTGCTGTACAGGGAGCAGCCCCCAGTTTGAGTCAGCCCTTGAGAGGCGACATCACACAAATGAGCTTCTCCTCCTTAGAAACTTTCCATTTTCTTTATTGTTATTACATTTTTATGATTTTTCAGTATGCAAAGGCTTTCTGTGTTATTCAAATTTCTTGATACCAGGTCACAAAACTACAAATATTTTAAATTCCACTGTAATGCCAGGTTACCACAAAATTACATTTCTCAGTGCTTGGTGTTTATATGATTTTAATGAGAAGAAATTTATGTAACAAAATGTTCAATAATCTAGGCTTACTTATGTTTTCCTCAACTTGTATGGTCAAAACAAATGTTGTGCTGATGACCAAACTCTGTTGTAGAAGAAGAAACAACTTACATAGCTATAAAATTATAATATTTTTATTTATACAGATAGGTAATGAGGCCATATCTGTCCAGTCACAAGTAAATATGAAGCAATGTTTTCTGACAAGCAAGGTTGATTGGGCAATTGTTAGTAAGGAATTCTGCCAATTGCTTTTGATTGGCTGTCAGTAATGATACAAAGTCCATTTTTTAACCTGCAGTTGGTTTTGGTAGGTTGCAAAGAGATTGGGGCAAGAGGTGAATGAAATTGAAAGTCCATCCATCTGTACAAACACTGCCCACTGTTTGGTGACGGGATTGGGATGGTTTCAGTGAAGTGAATGCTTTACTGGTGCAAGAGCTACTCAAGATCCAGCACCGAATCTTGAAGATGGGCAGAACCTTCCAAACAAGAAGGAATAAAAGGACTCAAAATTTGAATCAATACAATACAAGTTCACTTACTCAAAAAAAACAAGCTCAGGGAGTTGCATAGGTAAAAGATTCATGCTAAGATTTAGAACCTGGAATTCTTAGATGAGGCAATGGGGAGGTTCTGTAAGCATTTGGGTGAAAAAAATGGTGAACATATATCCATTATTTGTCCTGAGAATATAATGGCTGCCAGATACATCCGAGTTTCATATTCAGTGAAATGATCAGCAAGGTGAAACATTGGAAACATTTGTATTTTCTTCTATCATTCACAATGTAGTACTTACTCTTGTCATTTTCAGTAATAGTATTTATTGCATTGTTTGTAGGAAAGTCAATATTTTCTGAATCTTCAGGATTCCCCTATTAACAAAGAGGAGATAAATTTATAAAAGGTAACAGAGATTATCCTGATCATTACTACCTTCCTTGCTGGATAAACATTTACTCAGTCTTGTTAACACAATAAATGGTGTGTCATTAGTTTGGATAAGATTATATAATATCTTTCAGTTATTATGAAAAGAATTCAGGCATCATACCAAATTTAATTCCTATGGGAGCTAACTTCATATTAGGAAAGCATTTTTAGAAATGTTTGGAAATGATTGTGAATCATCACAAAAGTAGATGGCCTTGATATAAAGGTCTCAAACCAAAATGCAAACATTATACAATGATAGTATTTTGATTGAATCAAGAGGATTTTTAGAGAGAAAAACCTTAATTCTGTCAGCAGTTGCAATATTAGCAAAAAGAGAAAATAACTTATTTTCAGAGTATTTTAAGAGCTGGGGTTCATTACTGTAATTTTGCAAAGGTAGAACTATCTTGGATTTATCTATAAGTTTCTATACCTTGGAGTATAATTCCACTTCTATAACAACTGGCTTGGCAAGAATTCATCAGAATGGAAAAAGAACCTGAAGAAATCATAATATATTCATATGACACTGCTGTGGAGCAATCCAGTGTACAAGTCTGTGAAAATATCATTGTCCATCACTGCATTGTGCAGTCTGTCTGGAAATTTGGTTAGTGTAGAGAGACTGACATACAAGAAGAGCAACAGCACCCTTGACAACCCATGGATGAAGTCTGGCTCCCCTCTTTGCTTAATGAAGAAATGTGGCATGGAAGTTGAAAGGTCCCGCAGAGATTAACCCACTGGGGGCACCATTCACTGGGGATCTTATTGAAAGGCCTTAAGCACATCAGCCAACAAGTCAAAGGTGTAGGAGAGTGGCACAGTGAAAGCATGCTGGGCTCTTAACTCAGCAAACAATGGCTCAAACCCATTATCTACTTGGACACTCTGAAGTTGAGCAACAGCTTTGATCAGAAGTGTAAGAAACTAGCAAAGTGTAAGCAGGGTGTACGTGAATCCAGGATAACAAAGGCAGATGAGCAGATAGATAGCAGATGCTATCTAAGTGTAAATGCATTTTTGGAGGAAAATCAACCAATGGGAATATACCTTCAATGAAATGATGCTGCAGTGTGTGAAGAAACAAATACATAATTTGAGTAGTGCAAATGCAGCTGGTTAAAACTTCTTAAAAAGGACAATAGCATTTTTGAGTTTTATAAATAGAAGTATTGTGTATAAGAGATGATAAATGTGTACAAAACACTTTTTAGGATATAGTTAGTGTCAAATGAAATTTTGGGAATTCAGTAATAGAACAGATGTAATAACCATTAAAGAATAAATCACAAATTCACCAGTATGATACCTTAGAGAATAAACTGTGAGAAAACCTGAACTCGCAAGTGGGTGAGAGCAATGACATTATGATGGGCAGACAGAAAATTTTAGGTATCAGTTAGGCTAAAGAAAGCCAAAACACCAGGGTCCATTCTAGGATCACAAGAGAGACAGGATAGGATGTTACAGAGACTCTAAAACTTATATTTCTGGGTTGAATGTGAATCATAGAATTAGAAAATTATAGAATTGAATGTGTGACAGAAGACAAAACATAACCAATGGGAGGTGGTGGCATAATAGCTTTATCACTGTACTAGTACTCCAAATACCCAGGGGACCTGGGTTCAACTCCTACCATAGCAGATGGTGAAATTTGAATTTAATGAAAAATCTGGAATTAACAGTCTAATGATTGTTGTAAAAACCCATCTGGCTCACTAATGGGAAATCTGCCATCCTTACCTGGCCTACATGTGCCTTCAGGCCCCCAATAATGTAGTTGACTCTTAAATGGCCTAGCAAGCCATTCAGTTCTCAAGGGCAATTAGGGATGGGCAATAAATGTTGGCCCAGCCAGTGAAGCCCACATCCTGTGAACGAATAAAAAAAACCTGATTTTTAAAATAGAACTAATCCAGGTAATTGCACGGGTCAGTTATTTTAATGTCTGTAGTAGGGAAAGTTTTAGAGTATTCAATAATTAGAAGTAGCCGGCATGGATTTCAAATGAGGTGATCCTGCTTGACAAACCCCAGAATTCTTTGAAGAAGTAATGTACACGGCAATGGGGGAAATGCAATGGATTTAGTGTGCCTGGACCTCATAAAAAGCCTTTGGCAATGTACTACATGGGAGTTTGTTTGAGAAAATTGAGCATGGGGTTAGGGGTAAGAAAACTAGAGTGAAAACTGGCTGTTTTTATGTGATTTTTCTTTTCTTGCCAGCTTGCAATTCTCCATTTCAGGATTAAAATGTACCAACAGACTTTTCTGATAGAATTACATGAAGAGTTGTTGTCTTGAGTGGAGCATAAATGCTGGCATGGCCTAGTTGGGCTGATTGGCCTGTTGTTGTGCTGTAAATACTGTGATTCGATGTAAAACGAAGTCACTACTGAACTTTAAGTTGTGAAGGTTTATATGTCATGTCATGGTTTCTTTTTTAAACCCCATAATACTGCATCTGCTGCCCCCACAAAAACGTTTCTCTAAACATGTGCCCCAGCTGGTGATATTTCACATAAATGTACAGAACATGTCAGAGCAAGTCTCAGAAATGCTCATGGGAGATTTTGGTGGGTGGGCGAAGGTTGGGCTGTAGGGGCGGTGAAACGACAGGGTTGGGGGGGGGCGGCTGGTGCATTAAACCCTACAGAAATGTGGAATGCAATCTCAACCTACAGCATACGTGCCTGAGGTCAAGAATACAAGAACATATGGATTAGGAGCAGGAGTAGGCCATTTAGCCTCTTGAACCTGCTCCGCCATTTGATAAGATCATGGCTGATCTGATTGTGGCCTCAACTCAATTTTCCTATCTACCATCCCCCTCCTCCCCACCTCCCAAAATCCTTGCCGATCAAAAATCTGTCTAACTCAGCCTTGAATATATTCAATGACCCAGCCTCCACTGCTCTCTGGGGAAGAGAATTCCACAGACTAATGAGCCTCTGAAAGAAAAGAATTCTCCTCAGCTCCATCCTAAATGGGAGACCTCTTTATTTTAACTGTGACCCCTAGATCTAGGCTCGCCAATAAGGGAAAACATCCTCTCAGCATTCACCCTGTCAGGTCTCCTTGGGATCTTATATATTTCAATAAGATCATGGGAGGAATTGTCCCAGATTTGCACTAAGTGCGTTAGCTGGCGGGAAAAAGAATGTTTCACCCACCGGCCACAATGGTGGCTTTTTGTGCCGTATTGTCTAAAACCCATCTCATTAATCATATATTCCCAGGAAACACACCGTTTTGATAGGGGGCAGGCTCTCATTCATCTGCCATGCCATCACCTCACTACTTCCTCATGACGGATGCCATACTTAAAGTGCAGCTGCGCTTACACCTGTCAGTGCTTCCAGCCCAGGACTGCTGCACAGAAGACATGTTCCCAAAAGGCAAGAAGACTGCAGCCCCCCGAATCAGTGATGCATCCCTGGGACGACTTCTGGACACTGTTGGAGCCTGCCACAATGTCCGCTATCCCTGCTCTGGCCACAGAAGGGTCATCAGTGTCACCAACTTGGGAGGAGGTGGCAGTGGTGGTCAGTGTCAATGCTGCACTGAAGAGGTACAGAATGAGTTGAATGATCTCATCCATGACACCAGGGTAACGCAACCATCTCATCACTCTAAACTCACATTCACAAGCCCATCACACATTCACTGGCATCTCACTCACTGTCAGCTCAAGGGACATCACCACTCACTCTCTCACAAACCCTTACATCTCCATCTGGCCTCATCTTCTCTGGAGACTGCCTCCTCAGCTCTCACCACCTTGAGGCCCCTGGCACAGATCAACATGTGCCCCCACACACACTCTGGGATACCCCACTTCACCAGTACAGCCCTCCCCCTGCAGCCTCTTCCCTTGTCTGAGGCCACTTCTTCCCTTCCCCCAAGCAAGCCCTAGCTCTGCAGCCATCGAAAAGCTACCCTTGCCTATGGCTGGGCTGGTAAGTAGAGAGCTGCCTGTGAGCACCCCTAAAAGTGATGTGTGACTGCAAAGCCTGACACTGATAACTGTGAGTGCTGCCCGAAGCAAGGTAAGCAAACAAACCTCAAAGAACTGTGTGATGTGCAGCTTGCCAAGCACGTTGCTTATGATCAGTAGTGAAACACTTGGGCGTGAGCATGCCCGGATGATTCACCGTGGAGGTGGGGGGGGTGATTCCAGCAGGCAGGGCTTATAATGATTTATAATGATATGCGGATGTATTACAGTGAAGTTCCTGATGTCCGATGGCAGGGAACGCAGCCCGCCATTGGCGAGCAGAGTGGACGATTGCAAACCGGGTTTCACAACGTCGGGAAACTGATTTTTGGCTTTCTCACCATAGTTTCCGCTTATGCCGCCAAACATGCCCAACGTTAGCGGGCACGGAAAACACCAGCCCACTTCTCATTCTTTGAAACCCACTTTTGTAGCAGTGGGTAGTATGTGACTGCATTATCTTAGAGAGGCAGGAGACTCATTGACATATTTAAATCAGGTTCCCTCAGTGCATTTGGGAACAGTGCAAAGTTAGCAGCAGTGAAATGGAAGCAGGAAGTGACAGCTACAAAAATGAAGTTCCTTTTACAGCACTCTTTGTGGGCCAGGAAGAACAGGAGCGCTGTAACCTACTGGCTCCTTGAGGAAGCCTTTGGCCTCCCTTTTGATGATCATGGCCTCGCTTTCCCTGCTGCAATTGCTGACATCCCACCCTGCACTGCCCAATCCCTGATCTGCAGTCTGCTCACCTTAGGATCGATGAGGTCTGTTCTCAAGGTCACGGACTCCTACCACTGAATTTCCCACTGGCCAGCCTGTCATGCAATTTATCCAGCTGGCACGTGGGAAATAGAAGAAGGAAATGAAACTGACTTCCTGCCATTAACTCTAGTTGGACCTCCACATCCTTGGCCTTGCCAAGTTCTACACCCGCTTTCAGCCTCTCGTGCTCCCTCCTCACCTCACCATAAATACTGGGGCCTAGGTTTGTGATTAAAGCATTGAAATGTAGCACTTTGTTTTAACCAGGCCACTGTTCTCTTTAAAATGGTCCGTCAGCTAACATTTGAGTTCACAGTTATTGGAGTAAATTTTCATTCCTGGCACAGAGCCCAGCACAATGAACATGTAGCTTGGAACATGTCTGATTTGTATTATGTTTGTCTTTCTACCTGGAAAATCAGGAGCACTGTGCTTTAAGTGGGCTGCCTTCCAGTTCCTTTTCTTCACTCCATGGTCCAATTGAATGACATTCCGTGGAAATAGTGGACACATGTAAAATCCAGTCTACTAAGTTTTCTGGTTGTGCTTATTAACCTTTTATACAGTGTTAGGTGAACATTAATCTGACAGGTATCTTACCAGTTGCATAGTGGAAATAGATTTGCCTCCTTCTCTTTGGATATTCAAGTTAGATTCCATTGGAAGGTCATGTGAATGTGCCAAATGTCCATTTGCAAATGGCTGGTTTTGGAGGAAAAAAATACAGTGAGGTTAATATAAATTCTACCACAATTTACAGCAGCCAAGAACTTCTGCATCTCAGTTAACTTATTAAATGAATCAAGAACAAGGGGGATAATTTTCACCTTGCTGCTGCCCTGCTGGTGTTCAGAAATGGGGGCAGTAGTAAAACTAAAATCAAACAGATATTGAGAACTTTGACTTACCACTGCATTGATACTGTTCCTGATTTCCAGTCAGAGGTCTCCAACTGAAACCGATGGGAGCTTCAACCATGAATACAACTGGGGGCAAATGAGACTAGCTTGGACTCCAATGGAGTTTTTGTCTCTATCAACTGATAACCATCAGTGACTGCGTTCATCCAGTAACCATGGGCAAGTTCAGAAGGTTACCTGGAGGGATACTTAAACAGATCCTTAGCTCCATCAGGTAAAACTTGGAAGAAGCTTTGTGTTTACATGCAGATTTCCTACAGGATCTGAAATCAGATGCAGTTGCTGCCATAGATTCTGCATTCATCTTTCCTGCTGCTCCACTGTTTTACTGCTTTCTGTTCCCAAAGCACCTCATCTTTTACCCTGTTGCTGCAGGTCCTTAACAAGTGACCACACCAGTGATTTCTCAGCTGCAAATCAGCCAGCAGCCTGTAGGGGGCACATTACAAGCTGGTGACTCATAGCTGCATTTTAACAATGGGGCACACTATAATTGCCCATGTAGAAATTTATCCACTTCTCTGTTCTGTTCAAATGAGTGGTAAGAAAGGGTTTAAAGCAGCGTGGATTATTTGAGCTCTACAGGGAAAGCTCACATCAAATCACCCACTCTACTTAAGCAGCTCAAAGATGGGCAACTCTTTTGGCGTTATAAAACTTGTTTTCACAAAGAATATTTGCCCTACTTGATGAAGGTGAACATTTGGCATCAAACACAAAACACAAATTACATAATATTTAGGACTCTTGTTTTAGACTTACTGGTGTTTAATATGGTAGATATATTTTTTAAATGGACTCAGTATTGAATTTTAGAGGAAGGCAACTGAATATTTTGTCTGTTAAAGGCCTGAGAACAATTCAGTCTAAACACCAGGGGCAGGATATTTAGATTCTGATGGGGTGGCAACAGAGGTAAGTGGTCACTAACGTTACTAAGCCAGTTGGCCGACCAGTATCACATTGCTGTTCCTACCACTAGTGATTTTCTTCAGGCGAGTCCCAGAAATCTGCTCGATCTGGAAACAGTACCATTTAATCCTGTTAATGAGCTCATTGCCAGCTCATTAAGAGCCAGTTTGAGTTTTTGTGGGAGTGCATGGGTTGGATATTGGATCAGTGCCAGATCAGGTGAATGGAAGGGGTAACAAAGCAGTCATGGCCCCATCATTCACCTAGGTGGACCCATAAAAGGGAGCAGAGTTGAGAGGGGCACTCAGACATTGGCACATGGGTGCTACCAGGTGTGTAGAGGTTGAGGAGAGAGTGATCTGTACATGCTCAGGCAGTGTAGAGGTCATGACCCTCCTGGCATCATGGGGAAATTGGAAGAGGGGTTTAGACATTATTGTGAGTGCAGCTGAGTGCAAGGAAGGCAACAGTTGGGAATTGGGACGCAATTCTCAGATACTCATTCTGGTCGCGATGAGAATCAACATCCTCAGTAGCAAAGGCAGAGCCCTGGGCATAAGAAGGCAACAGAAACGGATGAGGGCCTGGAAAGCAATGGAGGTCATACTCTCAACATGGGGTGTACCCCAAAGACGGAGCGACATGTCAGAGAATCAGAGCCACAGGAAACTGCGTCTATCCAGGCAGATAGTCCCTGAGATGACTGAGCCTCACACCTCACAGCACTACTCACCATGCCCTGTCAATAGCTGTGGAAGTCATGTGACCTTGAACTTCTTTGCCTCTGTCTCCTTCCAAGGATCAGCTGCAGACTTTGGCCGTGTCTCACAAACAGCTATTGACTACTGCATCTCACTGATCACTGATGCACTATTTACGAGAGCTGGACAATACAATTCCAGACAGATGCGGCCTCACAGACACAAAGGACAGTGAGTTTCACCTCCATCGCTGGATTCCAGCATTAGATTGTACCCATGCGGCCATCAGCGCAGCAAGTGACCATTCTGTGAGCTTCATCAACAAGAGGGGTTTCTACTCACCCAACATTCAACTGATCTGTGATCAAAACAATAGCTACCCGCATGTGTGCATCTGCTTTCCTGCCAGCTGGCATGATTGCTTCATCTTCCAACAGTACCTCTTCATTCTACCCCACAATCTTAATAGATGGATTCCCAGGGGACAAGGGTTATTGTTTGAAGAGACCATAAGACATAGGAGCAGTAGTAGGCCATTCAGCCCATTGGGTCCACTCCGCCATTCAATGAGATCATAGCAGATCTGATAATCCTCAACTCCACCTTCCTGCCTTTTCCCCATAACCCTTGATCCCCTTAAAAATCTGGCTATCTCACCTTGAATATACTTAATGACTTAGCCTTTACAGCCCTCTGTGGTAAAGAATTCCACAAATTCACTACCCCCTGAGAGAAGGAATTCCTCCTCATCTCTGTCTTAAATGGGCGCCGTCTGGTCCTAGGCTCACCCACAAGGGGAAACAACCTGCTGAACTTGAATGCTAGCTTTTTGTGATTCATGCAGGTGGACCTCCAAATGGCTGCTCACCTCTTTATGTGGCATCTTTTGTGATGAACCTTTAGGTGGTGTATCTTGAACTGTCGTCCATCACATTCCACCATGGATAGTGAAGACAGGATGTGATGTACTCTGTAGACAGAACAGAGCAGCAGTCCCCAAAGTCACATGTGTTCTATGTGGACTCCCAGTTACCATTACCTGGAAAAACTCAGCAGGTCTGGCAGCATTGGAGGAGAAGAAAAGAGTTGACATTTCGAGTACTCATGACCCTTCAACAGAACTGATTTTTCTTTACAAGGAGAGGGGTGAAATATAAGCTGGTTTAAGGTTGGGGGGGGGGGGGGTGGGGTGGGGGGGAGACAAGTGGAGGGGGGGTGTTGTTGTAGGAACAAGCAAGCAGTCTTAGGAGCAGATCATCAAAAGATGTCACAGACAAAAGAACAAAAGAACACAGAGGTGTTGAAGTTGGTGATATTATCTAAACAAATGTGCTAATTAAGAATGGATGGTAGGGCACTCAAGGTATAGCTCTAGTGGGGGTGGGGGGGGGCATAAAAGATTTAAAAATATTGGAAATAGGTGGGAAAAGAAAAATCTATATAAATTAATGGAAAAAAACAAAAGGAAGGAGGAAGAAACAGAAAGCGGGTGGGGATGGAGGAGGGAGCTCAAGACCTAAAGTTGTTGAATTCAATATTCAGTCCGGAAGGCTGTAAAGTGCCTAGTCGGAAGATGAGGTGCTGTTCCTACTCTTTGCGTTGGGCTTCACTGGAGTAATGCAGCAAGCCAAGGACAGACATGTGGGCAAGAGAGCAGGGTGGAGTGTTAAAATGGCAAGCGACAGGGAGGTTTGGGTCATTCTTGCGGACAGATCGCAGGTGTTCTGCAAAGCGGTTGCCCAGTTTACGTTTGGTCTCTCCAATGTAGAGGAGACCGCATTGGGAGCAATGAATACAGTAGACTAAGTTGGGGGAAATGCAAGTGAAATGCTGCTTCACTTGAAAGAAGTTTTTGGGCCCTTGGACGGTGAGGAGAGAGGAAGTGAAGGGGCAGGTGTTGCATCTTTTGCGTGGGCATGGGGTGGTGCCATAGGTGGGGGTTGAGGAGTAGGGGGTGATGGAGGAGTGGACCAGGGTGGGTGAAGGGAAGATGTGTTTGGTGGTGGCATCATGCTGGAGTTGGCGGAAATGGCGGAGGATGATCCTTTGAATGCGGAGGCTGGTGGGGTGATAAGTGAGGACAAGGGGGACCGTATCATGTTTCTGGGAGGGAGGAGAAGGCGTGAGGGTGGATGCGCAGGAGATGGGCTGGACACGGTTGAGGGCCCTGTCAACGACCGTGGGTGGAAAACCTCGGTTAAGGAAGAAAGAGGACATGTCAGAGGAACTGTTTTTGAAGGTAGCATCATCGGAACAGATGCGACAGAGGCAAAGGAACTGAGAGAATGGGATGGAGTCCTCACAGGAAGTGGGGTGTGAGGAGCTGTAGTCGAGATAGCTGTGGGAGTCGGTAGGCTTGTAATGGATATTGGTGGACAGTCTATCACCAGAGATTGAGACAGAGAGGTCAAGGAAGGGAAGGGAAGGGTCAGAGATGGACCACGTGAAAATGATGGAGGGGTGGAAATTGGAAGCAAAATTAATAAATTTTTCCAAGTCCCGACGAGAGCATGAAGCAGCACCGAAGTGATCATTGATGTACTGGAGAAAGAGTTGTGGAAGGGGGCCGGAGTAGGACTGGAACAAGGAATGTTCCACATACCCCATAAAGAGACAGGCATAGCTGGGGCCCATGCGGGTACCCATAGCCACACCTTTTATTTGGAGGAAGTGAGAAGAGTTGAAGGAGAAATTGTTCAGTGTGAGAACAAGTTCAGCCAGACGGAGGAGAGTAGTGGTGGATGGGGATTGTTCGGGCCTCTGTTCGAGGAAGAAGCTAAGGGCCCTCAGACCATCCTGGTGGGGGATGGAGGTGTAGAGGGATTGGACGTCCATGGTGAAGAGGAAGTGGTTGGGGCCAGGGAACTGGAAATTGTTGATGTGACGTAAGGTGTCAGAGGAATCACGGATGTAGGTGGGAAGGGACTGGACAAGGAGAGAGAGAAGAGAGTCAAGATAACGAGAAATGAGTTCTGTGGGGCAGGAGCAAGCTGACACGATTGGTCTACCGGGACAGTTCTGTTTGTGGACTTTGGGTAGGAGATAGAAGCGGGCCGTTCGAGGTTGGGCGACTATCAGGTTGGAAGCTGTGGGAGGAAGATCCCCAGAGGAGATGAG
Source organism: Carcharodon carcharias (assembly GCF_017639515.1). Lineage (NCBI taxonomy): Eukaryota > Metazoa > Chordata > Chondrichthyes > Lamniformes > Lamnidae > Carcharodon > Carcharodon carcharias. Next base: position 64,553,773 of record NC_054469.1, read on the forward strand.
GTCAGTGACAGTCCTGGAAACAATGGCTTGATGTTCAGTGGTGGGGTCATGGTCCAGGGAGAGGTAGGAGACATGTCTGCGAGTTGACGCTCAGCCTCCGCGAGGTAGAGGTCAGTGCGCCAGACAGCAACAGCATCACCCTTGTCAGCGGGTTTGATGACAATGTCAGGGTTGGACCTGAGAGAACGGAGTGCAGTAAGTTCAGAGAGAGAGATTAGAATGGGTGAGAGGAGCAGAGAAATTGAGACGACTAATGTCGCGCCAACAGTTCTCAATGAAAAGATCAAGAGAAGGTAAGAATCCAGAGGGAGGGGTCCAGGTGGAGGGAGAATATTGGAGGTGGTTAAAAGGATCCATTGAATGGGGAGAGGACTCCTGCCCAAAGAAGTGAGCCCGGAGATGAAGACGGCGGAAGAAGAGTTCAGCATCGTGCCGAGCCCGAAATTCATTGAGATGAGGGCATAAGGGTATGAAGTGAAGTCCTTTGCTAAGCACTGAACGTTCGGCGTCGGAGAGGGGAAGGTCAGGGGGGTATAGTGAATACACGGCTGGGGCTATGATTGGAAGATGGGGTGGGGACAGAGGGACAGGCAGGGGTGGAGGGTCCTAGATGGGTGTTGGTGTTGATGAGTTGTTGGAGCTGGCGTTCCTTAGCACTTGAGAGAAAGTGAAAAAGTTTCTTGTTGAGGTGTCGGATGAGACGAAGAATTAAATGAAACTGGGGGCACGCGCAGCTTTGAAAAAGGGTATGGCGGTGCTGCTGGAGGGAGAGATCGAGTGTGTTCATATGGCGGCGCATGGCACTGAGTGTGGATCTCAAAATGTGACGGGAACAGCAGTCCGAGAAACATTTTATGTCCCGGAGATACCTGTAATCCTGGGTGGGTTCGAAAGATGAGCCAGACCTGCTGAGTTTTTCCAGGTAATTCTGTTTTTGTCTTGGATTTCCAGCATCCGCAGTTTTTTGTTTTTGTTTTTATCCCAGTTACCATTGTCTGTATGTAGTCTTACCTATAAACAACCCACATTCTTGTTGTATGATTGGTATGTTTTGTGCTAAATGGAAGAACACAACACATCGAGGCACAGAGACACTACAAGCAATGCCATCTGCTTATAAGGTCCACAATCAGGCCGTTGGGCTTCTGAAGATACAGTTCTGGTGCCTGAACCGGTCGAGTTGCTCCCTGCAGTACAGTCCCACAAATGTCTCGCTCATTGTGGTTGTCTGCTCCACACTGCATAATGTGGCCATTCAGAGAGATGTGAACTTTGAAGAGGGTGACACCCTGTTATGACAGAGCTCATCAAAGGAAGAGGAGGTACTGGACATGGAAAAGGAGGAACAGGAGGAAGATGAAGAACACTGACATACCTCAGCTGCGCAGGAAGGTGGCCGTGCCTGGTACAGGTCTCACAAGCCTAGTCAGGGTGACTTCCGTTGAAGTAGCAGAATTGAATAAATCCACTCATCAGCAATGAATGACCTCTGTCCACAGACCTTACTGACCCTTTCAAAGACCTTTGTTTCTCTTCACCAATTCATCCCTCTTTTCCAGTTTCACCATTAAAAATGGAAGCTCACATGTTTGGCATCATGTATCAATATTTACAGTATGTCAAAAAGTAACAAAGTGCATACTTACAAGTGAAGCAAACCCCAGTGACCTACTCAGTGCTCTGCCCAACATGGTGGCCTCCACTCTTGGCCACTTCTACTTGATACTCCCTTTGTGCCATCAGATGCATTGGAGGCAGCCTGTCCACTTGTCTCAGTTTGCAACTGAGATGCCTATGGCAGTCATCCTTATCATAGAGGCTCAGTGGGGGCACCTCCAGAGGCAGCTGCACTGGTGTCAATGTAGGCTTAGACTCTGGCACTTGGCCCTGCTGCAGAGATAGTCCCTCAGTCAGAGGGGCCAAGGAGATTGATGACGATGGTGCCTGCCGTAATGGCACACTCATCCACCTCAGTCACTGCTTCAGCCCTTGGAGGGGACCACCAGCTGCTGTGCAACAGGCATCCATTCCAAACTTCTCTCTTCCATTGGTGCCATTGACCATGCTGCAGAGCATGGCATATGTAGCATGGCATGTGTACTCCTGCATCCACATTGTGTGCCGCTGTATATGGCTATCCCTGAGGTTGGCCACTCTCTCAGTGGAGGAACTCATGCATTCAAAGCTCTGTGCCATGGTGGCACACATGAGCTGGAAGGACTTCTCTCTTTTCAGGCCATGACGCTGCATTGCCTCTGGAAACTCCACCATCTGCTGTTGCTGGTCTAATTACAACATCCCTTCTTGTGGCACCTGAAAGCCTGAATCTATGTCCGGCTGAGCATGCCTTTGTCCGTCCTCCATCCTCTGAGGGGGACTTCCCACAACTGCCTTGGCCTCTCTCACCTCCTCCTGTTCACTCATGATATGCTCTTCACTCAGTGTCCCTCCATGTAATTATGTGCAAGGGCTCACCACTGAGTCCATCTGTGAAAGTGGAGGGTGCACTTGTCTGATAGGACAGTGCTGGTTCTGTTGTCTCAGGTTCCTGCGAGTGCCCCAGTGCTCTCTGGCATTGCTCCTCCCTGTCAGAACCTGTGGGAGACAGCGGGAGCATTAGAACAAGTCTCTGACAACAGCAGCTTCTGCAATGCTGAGGCTTCCCAATGCAATTGAATCTTTGACATGCTGTCAGACAGGGAGGAGGACACTCCAACCCCTTCATTGACAGATTACAATATCTTTTCACCCTCTCCTCCAGGAATATTTAACTCTTCTTCTAAGACTTGCTTCTACAGGGCCATCCTGGTGATCTCCACAGCTCCCTTCTTCACAGCAGTGACAGTGTGGAGATGAGCACTCCTCCGGTATGAGCCCTCTCTCTGGCATTGTGTGCCCTTTTCACCTGCAGGACCAAGGAGAGAGAGAGAGAGAGAGAGATATATAAGGCACCGCTGGCCAGTGGCTCATTGACATATAGGAAGCTGCATGTATCAGTAAGTCCTCAGCATCACCATGGCTCTGAGCCTTGCTGAGGGGTCAGCCAGTGCCCTGGGCACACACTCCTCCCATGTTCAGGAGCAGCATGTAACCTCAGGTTCCTCAGCTACAGTGTCTGTGTGAGGTTAAACACAGAGAGGCCTACCCTGAGGGTCTGGCATTGCATTCAACTTGTCAGGATGAAGAAGTTAATTGAATCTTTTACAGCACTGGACCCAGTTCCTCTGATCACACTTCAGCTATGATGGTTTCTCCACCTTAGTCCATCCCAGATCTGTTTGGCTGGTTGTCCTCCTCTTCCTACCTTTCGGAAAGAAATCCTTCCTTGTCTCCCTCACGGCATCCAGAAGGACCTTGAGGTCAATGTCGGAGGATTGAGGGGTTGCCCTGTCCCGGGTTCCAAGCCTCTGCCTCTCTTTCTCAATCCCTGGTGCTTTCACTTTTTCCTGCAAAAGGCAGTCCCACCTACCTTCTCTCTCCTTTGGCTGCTAATTGGCCACCCTAACTGCCCTCCAGCCACTTAACCGCCTACCTCTGCAAAAGTCACCGGCTGCAACTTCTACCTGCACCCCCCACCGAACCTCCGTCTCCCCCTGCCCCCGCATCTGGAACTTTCCCAACGTTGATGTCTCTACCCTGGTTGGAAAAGCCTGTCCCAGACGTATTTTCTGCCAAAATTGTCAGAGACAGTAGCACAATAAAAATGCACATTGTCTACTAATTGATAATAATCATCAATCACAGGAATACTTTGACTAAGGGTGAATGTTGAATGAGCATTGCTTTTGAGGCATGATGTACATTTTTCAGTGAACATTATTTTTTTGACTTACCTGGCCTCTTAATGCCAATATGAGTGTGAATAGTTTCTCAATTAGGAAAAATGCATATATTCCTCCAAGTACTGTAAGCATTTTCCAAATATACCCTTTGTCTTCAGAAAAATGGCTGGTATCTTTTTGCTCATGCTCATGGAGACCAAGAACCTTAATACGAGAGGAATGAAAAAAAATGCACACTTAATTAATTGTATCCGGTACTTCATCACTTTTATGTCTCATGTCAACCACACCAGAGAATCATTTTTAGTCAACTGTCCTCCACATTATTTGCTATTGCCACATTAATCCAAATATGGGCCTAAAATTAATATGAAGATTTAGTTTCTGGCATTAATCCTTGTACTGGAATAGTTAGGTATGAGGCACACCCAGAGTCGGGCCTTGCAACTTATGTAAATGAAACTGATGCTTGCTGGATGATCTGAGGCAGCTGACCGACATTAAAATTCAGGCAGCTGTCAGCTAGGGGATCTCTGCACTGCTGTACTTGCACTGCTATATGTATTCACTGCTACCACTCAGGACCGGATTTTGGCTACTGTGGTGGGTAACTTGACTCACTGGAGCTGCCTACACACAAAGTGCCCAGATAAAAACAATCTGTGCTCTGGGGCAGTGTGGTAGGTGCAGGATGGAGTCGGGCCCACTGGCCCCAGTAGCAAAAGTGCCAGGGCCCGCGAGGGCAGGCTGCTTAAAACGTCTGCCTCGGTTCTCTGAGACTGCCTCCTAGCTGTTCTGAGAAGATTTTAGGCCCTCTAGTCCTCATCCCTCACACCCCCTTCACCTCTGCCGCCCAACCCCCATGGCCTCTTACACCTTCCATGCCAAATCTTCAAACCTTACAAAAGTGTCAAATCAATATTATAACCGCTTAAAGATGTGTATCAAGCAAAGTCAACAATTCACTTGCATTGTCAAAACAGAACTGTCTGGTGATCTAATGTTTTAATTGATCTGGGCTCACAGCCAATCATGCAGAGAAGACTTGCTTGATTGGCATCTTTAAGTGATTATAATATGTTTTTCTTCCTGAGCTCACTTTTGTCAATGTCTCAATATTTACTTGAGCAAGATTAAGAGATGAAAATTGTTTGAAGCCTCTGTTATTGATACTTTAGTGGTCTGTCTGAGTGACACTTTTATAGCATTGTAGGGCTGTAGGAGCAACAGTTTGTTCTCAAAGATCATTTGCCATTGTTATTATATGGCTCATTGGTTATTTAGATAGTGTCTACTGGGTGAGTGTGCATGGAAGGGGCATGAGCTGGCACAGACAGAATGATGGACAACGAGGACTTGCTGAGGGTCATGAGTTGGCATTGAATTGGCATGCATGGTGCATGGGGATGGGGGGGAATGGGTAAGACCTTTTGAACTTACCTTTCAAAAGCTTCCCGAATTCAGGCTATGGTTCATGACACCTCTGACGGTCTGTAAGCCAAGAGCTATGGAGAAGCTCCATGAAATTAGGGGGGGTGTCCCTCCGGGGGGGTCCCTCCCCACTCCCCACCTCACCCCCAGCACCCCCTCCTTCCTTGCAATGGAGCCAGCCAGACTGGGAGTGCAGGGTGCAGGTAGCAAGCTCGCACCCTTAATCCCGTGCTGGTGAAAATTGGGGGTATCGTGAACGTAGTCAGGAATCCAGGAATCAGGTTCCACCCACCATTTTTAAATGGCTCCGATGCCTTTCTGACTCTGTGAAACTCTGGACTTCACTGTCAGTCTCCATGTATAAGTCAGAAAGATGGACTGATCTGGCTGTGTTATATTTCACTCAGTATTGTTGGTGAGCCTTTATGACCTTTACCTCTGTGGGTTGGGCCTGCTCCTGGTAGCTTTCTGCCCCTCTGAGATGAAGATTTTTTGCCACTGCAAATGGCTGTGAACTATAAAATCTCATTATCGAAAGCAGCAAGTTAAAATCATTTGAAGACAGATAATTAGAACTTACATTTACATTATCATCACCTCAGGACAGCTCAATGTGCATGTAAATAATGTTTAATGTTTATTCTTTATTGTATAAATCCAATTACACAGAACAAGGACCCACAAAGAGCTAATGAGAACTTAATCTGTGCTGTTTTCCTGGTTTGGTTCTGGGAGGGATGTGGTTAAAAACTCCAGGAGAGCTCCCTGCTTTTCTTCAAATAATGCCAATTGAATAAGTATAGAAGGCCTTGATTTAAATGGATGCAGAGGTGAGACTAGAGGTGGATTGGCCACATTTTCCCGTCATAATCCGGCGTGCCATAGTCCCACCGCTGTGCCATTTTTGAAGAGTCCTGTTGAAGATGGGAATGTCTGAAAGCAGCATCTAGCAAATCAAGCCCCTTTATGTGCCCAAGGCCAGTGTACACTGCTGTGGTAAGCAATTGGGTCTCCAACTGAGGTTGAATCTTAGTTGATAAATAGAGGCAGCATTCTAGTGGCAGGCTGGGAAGCCAGCACTCTATTTATCAGTTTTAATCCCTACTCCCTACACCTTAGCTGTGACTGCAAAATGGCCACAGCTGTGGTTTCCCCTCCATAGTAATGGTTTGACAGCTTTAGCCATTTTTGTTTTTAAAAAAAATTTTAAAAATCTTCAGAAGGCCCTTCCATCTTGAAACGCTCTCTCCATCTACTTACATGCATCAGCGTTGAAGGGCCTTCTATTGGCCCTCTAGCCTCAGGAGGCTGCCCTCTGTCCTTAATTATGTGGGCTCCTGGAAGTGCCCACATAATTGTCTGCCTCCTCAAAAATCATCCGCTGATCCCAATGATAGCAAATATGGGTTCACTGCTGTAGGACCAATTCAGCCCAGAATCTCTCCCAAAATACAGCCTTTTTAACAATGTGATGCTCCTTTAATATTGCACTGACATGTAGTAAGTGTAAATGTAGCAAGTGAAGCTTGTTCAAGTTCATAGTTGAGCTTGAGCCAACAACCTGTTGACTCAGGAGAAACATGCAAAGTTATGCAAAGTCATGTTTTGTTCTAAGTTATGTTTCTGTAAACAGAAACAAAAACCTTACCATAACCAAAATATCATCATTTCCAGAAACCTATAACTTTTGTTTTCCATTCAGAGTGTTTTTCATGAGGTAAATTGAACACAGAATTATAAGGACCAATTTTCCAAGTACGTCTGGTCACCAGGGATTGTCATGTGCCAGTTGTGCATTCTCAGGAAAGCTGTCCTATATTTCCACTAAAGTAGAAATATTTTCCAACATTGTGGCCAGTCAGCCACTGTGTTGCTTCCTTTTCTAAAAACTTTGATCTTGATCAAAGAATCACAAAATTGTTACAACACAAAAGGAGGCCATCCAGCTAGTCATGTCTGTACCAGCTCTCCGAACAACTAGTTCATCTGGTGCCATTCTCCCGCCTGCTCCCTGTAAACCTGAAAACTCTTCCTTTTCAGATAACTGTCAAATTTCCTCCAGTTCTGTCGAAGGGTCATGAGGACTCGAAACGTCAACTCTTTTCTTCTCCGCCGATGCTGCCAGACCTGCTGAGTTTTTCCAGGTAATTCTGTTTTTGTTTTCCTTTTGAATGCTTCAGTTGAACCTGCCTCCACCACACACTCAGGCAGTGCATTCCAGACTTTAATCACTCCCTGCATGAAATATTTTTATCGTATCATTCTTGCTTATTTTACCAATTATTTTAAATCTGTGCCCTCTCATCCTTGATGTTAGTAGTTTTATAAGTTTTGCTGCCTCCCGTACCCCAGGGTGCCTTGCCAACTTTCGTGCAGTAACTTACCTGTGGCAAAAGATGCATCAGTGCATCACCTGACATTGTTCCAACGGCAATACCTACAAACAGCTGCAGGATAAGCTGATATGTCTGTTTGCATGAGCTGAAGATAAGTAGGGTGATACCACACATGGAGCTCACGGTAATTATCAAAACAGCCACTGTGCTATATCCATACTCTAGAGAAAAAAGGCCACAATTAGCATTCCTGAATGTGCATAAAGATATTTTGAAAATGCAAATATCCACATGAAAAAAGCATGATAAAGAATATTTTAACCAAATGATCAACCCTAATTATGGAAAACAAGAGAGGAATCCTTTCAAAAGTGAACAATATTAGATTCCACAGCAAATACTGTATAAATAAAATGAAGCTGAAGTTTAAGATAGACTATTTTATGAGAAATAATTAACTGTTAGAAGTGGCCATTGATGGCTCGGTGAGTAGTGGGACCACATGATAGGGGCACTAACTATATGGACTAAGAACATTTCAGTTTCTACCTAATATTCCTTGACACTTTGTGCTATCGGTAGCCTCAGTGTAAACAGGTCAAAGTATTTTTATGTGGATGCCAGATGACAAGCCGTATTTCATGCAGTTAGAATGCAATGATCCCCTGATAGTTACTCTTCATGCTTAAATATGAATAATTTATTTTTATTGCTGCAGAATCCCATTAGGCTCTGTGGTCAATGACTTGAATGGTATCATTTAAGGAGTACATAGGGGTCATGTATAGTCTTGCAAATAATATAATTCCCAATTCTAGATTAATCTTCACAGGCACAATTTTTTAAGTTTAGGTTTCAGTAACAATTATGAGACTGAAATAATTACTTGGGGTAGTTGTGGGGGGTGGGGATGTGGGGGAGGGGGTGTGGGTGGTGGTGCCCTGCTCTGCTGTGTAACTCTGGCAGAATTTGCAGAATTTCTGGGAATTTGCTTATTTCTCAGATGGGCAGAGTCAGAGACAGGGCCTTTGTAGGCAGGGTTTCTCAGTCACAGATATGGAGGACACCTGATGCTGAAGTGATGGCTGTACACCCAGTTAAGTGAAGTGTAGCAGCCCCCACAAGGGTCAATGTGGACCCCATCAGTGGGGTTCAAGTGGGCAAGCGGAATTGACCCTTGAAGAATTGAAAACTATTTTTGTTTTTTTTGCATCTGTATCCAGATCAGCCTCTTCCTCCCTTTATTCTGGGAGCTGATTGGACCATTGCCAGGTTCTGTGGAGTGGGGGGGAGGGGTGGTTGGATGGTTATTATAATGGACAAGCAATGTGGAGGTCATGAATTAAAATCCCATTACAGCAAGCTGTAGAACTGAATTGATGTACAAATTTGTGCGTTGCAACTAAATAAAAAATTAAATGGCTGAATTGTTGTAAAAATTCAAATGGCTTATTAATGTTCACCCAGTCTGATCTCTCTAGTCTCACAACTCGCTGAGTCTTAATACCCTCTGAGACAAGAGACAATAAACGTGGCTGTATCAGCACTCATCACATCTCAAGAACAAATCTTAAAACATAGCCAGATTGAATTTTAAAACCATTATATCTAAAATCAATTTCAATCTGTACTGAGTATATGTGCAGTGTTGTAGCAATGTTAGCAGAAAATACTGGAAGCACACAGCAGAACCCTCAGCATCTACGAAGATAACGGACTGCTTGACAACATGGTTGGAGATATTTCGTCGGCATAAAGGGTCTATGCATGAAACAGTAACTCGTCTTTTCCCTTTCGGGTTGTTGAGGAATCTGCATTGTACCATCAACATTTTCTGTTTTAATTACAGTTTTCTTTTTCAATTTTGTATTTTCTTTCCTGGACAGTAGGAAAAAACTGGACTCTTTTACTAATTTTGAAAAAATTTTCTTGGAGTGTCAGTGTCCCTAACTAGGAGGACAGCTATTGCCCATACCAAGCTACCCTGGGAAGATAGTGATGGTGGACCTTGAACTGCTGAATGTTCCAATACGGCTAAGTAGTGTGTGAGGTTACTTTACAGAATAGTTGAGAGTGAACCACATTGGTGTGGGACTGGAGTCACATATAAACCAAGAGGGCATGTTTCCTTCTCCAAAGAACAATAGTGAACCAACTGGGTTTTTGCAACAATCCAACTGCTTCATTGTTACTTTTTCTAATACTATCTGTTCTGGATTGATTTTTAATAAGGTCATGTTTTCTGAGGCTTTATCTTTGTTCTGAAATGTTCGCTTTCTGGTTTGTGAATATTTGTTGTGTTGTAAATGGTTATAAATGAGTGCTTACACCAATTTTCGTATTTTACACAAGAAAAGTGCATTCCTTCAAAAAGGAGGCTAGGATTCGATTTTAATGTGTTTTATGTATACTTTAGTCCCGTGTGCTATTCATAAAATAACCGTTTAGGATCGTGTGCCTAACATTTTTACATAAGCATTAGTCCAGGGCTTCAGAGGAGTTCAGAGATGGATTATTTCTCATGATTTGGGGTGGCTGAAAGATAGTCAATTCTTCTTATAATTTCTACTCCGATAAGGACACAGGTTGGAATTCTAACATTTTATAAAATAGTTGACTGTTTTGTACAACTTTACTTCAAACATTATATTTGTTTTCATCACTGTTGTTCCAGGGCATTAGTGAGCTTGATTCTAATTTGCTGTAGACAATTTTCTTTCAGTGAAATGTCTATTGCTGAAATGTCCAGGAAAATGTATTCCTACTTGTACACAATTGCTGACAACTCTATTTTAGCAGATGTACTGAAGTATTATAAAGTGGGCCTGTATGTTGGCTCTGAGTAATATGTTCTGGCAAGCTGACTGTAACTTGTAACAGGGTTCAGCCATCAATAATTTTAATGCGCTGATGGTATGATTGTATGCTTTGAAGTTTTAGTTTGCAATTATCATTGGTCATAGTTTGCCCCTTACTGGGAAAATACTAGAAATTCATTCTAAGGGAAGGGGCCCTGTACTCCCAGATCGCTCAGAAGTGCTGCTTATTTCAATGAGAGGTGTGTGGAAAAATATTTCAAATTAATCTGTGAAAGACTGGCAGAGAACTTAATTGCAAAGAATGCTCAAACTTAGTGCCTGGTCAATCCTACAGGGCACATAATAAGTTATGTGTGTGTGTTAATTCTCCCATTGTAGAGATGCCAATTATAAAGCAATATTATTTATTATGACTTACTCTCAGTGTTAGTTGGCAGGACAACGGATTGTGCATATTCCCGTTCACTGTGTTGACAAGCTCCACTAAGTAGCTGTTGAATAATTGCAGGGCTCATCTGGTTGAAGTGTTCTTTTGAAATAGCAGAATCACTACCATTTGCAAAGATCTCCATTAGCTGTTCGGCAGAAAAGCAAACCTAGTTGAGGAAAATGGCTGTCAATTTATCTGAAGTTGAAGCTTTTATAAAACTAGAAAGGATCATATAAGTCACAAGTTTGAATGAGGTATAGCAGGAATTAATAATCCATACATAATATGTGCAAATTTACTTCTGTGTCAGGCCCACTTTGCAGATACCAATAACCGTAAATCATGGGGTATAATAGCATAGTGTAGATAACCAAAAACACCCACCTGGTTCACGAATGTCCTTTAAGGAAGAAAATCTGCTGTCCTTACCTGGTCTGGCCTAATTGTAACTCCAGACCCACAACAATGTGGTTGACTCTTAAATGCCCTCTGAACAAGGGCAATAAATGCTGGCCTAGCCAGCGATGCCCACACTCACGAATGAATTAAGAAAAACCACAGTTGGGTCCCAGATATTGAGCCTTAACTTTTAGACTGCTAAGGGGATATTTTAATAAGACTATAAGACTCAGGAGCAGAAGTAGGCCATTCAGCCCATCGAGTCTGCTCCACTATTCAATGAGATCATGGCTGATCTGATAATCCTCAACTCCATTTTCCTGCCTTTTCCCCATAACCCTTGATTCCCTTACTGATTAAAAATCTGTCTATCTCAGCCTCGAATATATTTAATGACCCAGCTTCTATAGCCCTCTGTGGTAAAGAATTCCACAGATTAACTACCCTCTGAGAAGAAATTCCTTCTCATCTCTGTTTTAAGTGGACGGCCCCTTACTCTGAGATTATGCCCTCTGGTCCTATATTCTCCCACAAAGGGAAACAACCTCTCAGCAGCTACCCTGTCAAGCCCCCTAAGAATCTTATATGTTTCAATAAGGTCAACTCTCATTCTTCTGAACTCCAATGAGTACAGGCCCAACCTACTCAACATCTCCTCATAAGAAAATTTCTCCATCCCCAGGATCAACCTAGTGAACCTTCTCTGGACTGCCTCCAATGCCAGTATATCTTTCCTTAGATAAGGGGACCAAAATTGTTCACGGTTTTCTAGGTGTGGTCTAACTAGTGCCTTATATAGTTTTAGCAAGACTTCCTAATTTTTATACTCCATTCCTTTTGAAATAAAGACCAACATTCCATTTCTCTTCCCTATTACCTGTTGAACTTGTATGTTAGCTTTTTGGGATTCATGCACAAGGACTCCCAAATCCCTCTGTGTTGCAGCTTTCTGCAGTCTTTCTCCATTTAAATAACATTCAGCTCGTCTATTCTTCCTGCCAAAGTGCTTAACCTCACATTTTCTCACATCATATTCCATTTGCCAAGTTTTTGCCCACTCACTTAACCTGTCTATATCCCTCTGTAAACTCTTTGTGTCATCCTCACAACTTGAATTCCCACCTATTTTTGTGTCATCCGCAGACTTGGCGATAGTGCATTCATTTCCCTCATCCAAGTCATTGATATGTATTGTAAATAATTGAAGCCCAAGTACTGATCCCAGTGGCACTTCACTAGTTACAGGTTGCCATCCTGGTGCTGAACATTGTGCAATCATCAGCGAACATCCCCACTTCTGACTTATTGATAGAAGGAAGGTCATTGATGAAGCAGCCGAAGATGGTTAGGCCTAGGACACTACCCTGAGGAATTCAGGGGATTGGAAGGACAAGGCAGGGGGCATATCAATCATTACGGGTGTGAGATTTTCAGGAAGGTAGGGTACTTCAACATTCATCTAGGCGGGACAGAACGTAATGGGGAGGGTTGAAGGGTCACTGTGGGGCAGTCGAAAATGATTCTGGTGGGGGGTCAATGGCTATGGAGGGGAGGGTGTTGGTGACAGTGGGACGGGAAAAGGGGTTAGACTGCACTACTAAAATCATGGCTGCTCACAAGTATAAAGAGCTTCGTGATGGAGATCTGGAGATGCTGCCTGGGAGTTGGGTCAGTGGGGGTGGGTGGAGCAGCAGGTTATCTCTACTGGACAACTGAAAGGGAATCCCAGCATGTAGTACTCACAATGCTGAGGCTTTGGAATAGATGAGCCTGTGAGGGGCAAAGGGTCAGTGTGTTCAGAAGACTTCTTGCATATGGCTCACAAGGGCCCTGGCAAATACCTTTGCCACCCTCCACATGCATGATCCCAGGGTACATGGGTGTCTTGTGGAGGATGATCGCGGGAGCAGGGGGGTGCACAGGCTTAAGGACTATCGCAAATAAATCACATCAGATATGATTAAAGTGCAAATGAACTATCTTTACAAAAGTGTGATATGTGTAACAATATCCGAGCAACCACTTGTGAATTCAGAACTTCTTAATATTTCTTTCCCTAGCATGTCTTCTAGGTTCTCCCCCAACATCCGCAGCAGGGGTGGAGGCAGCCTGCTGAACCATTGGCCCTCTGACATTGGATGACCTTGACGTCCATCCTCTGGAGACTTGGGGCCTGGAGGGCCCCTGGCTTATTTTGGCTGTCCTGCTGTGGGCAACTGCTCCGTCTATGGTTACAGAAGCTGAAGGGGTCACAGGCAAAGGGGATTCGGAAGGGCCAGACATCCTTAAAGATTCCTGAGCAGAGCTCTCAGGGGTGTCCAACAGCCGCTCCCCCTCCCTTTGGGTCCCCGAAGGCCCCTGCCTGACTCCTGGAGGGGAAAGGGAACCTGGAGGAAGGTCGAAGTGCCCCATCCCCCTCTCACATAGCCACTCCAGAAGCTCACCCATTGCTCCAGTGTTGCAATGCAGGTCTGCATGCATCTTCGGCAGAACATGCAGGGCCAGGTTCACCATGGAGTCCACCATCCGCCCCATAGAGACCTTTATGTGTAAACACGCTGGCACAACTTCATCAGCCAGCAAGTGGAGGTCTCCTCCGCCTCACATGCCACTCTGTTGAGGGCCTTCGACATCTCTGCCTAATCTTCCCCGTCTCTTGCTGCCTCTACAGCATCGTCTTGGAAGGCAGATTCCAGAGGACGTCATTGGCCTCGAGCCTCGCAGATGCCTCTTCCCCAGCACTTCTCCAAGTGCCGGTGAGCTTAGCTGATCCTGCCTCTTCCTACTGCGACACACGTCTATGCAGTGACCACCAGAATGTGAGACCCTTCCTAAACTAGAACTAATACCCACTGAGGTGTGTGTCTCTGGGCTGGTGGAGGGTGCAAGTATCTGCTGTGATGCCTCTACAGGTGCATTTTCTTCATCAGCAATGTCCTCACTCCTCTCCGAGCTTGTGTGCATGCAAGACCAGGCTTTCTGACTCTTGAGCCTTGCCCTCTTCCTGGTGGCATCTGTAAGTGAGAGATGAGAGAGTGAGTGACTGCATGAGCTGCCTCCATGAAGGCACCCTTGACCCTGAGGTTTCTATGACATGCATGGACCCTTACTGAATGGAGGCCACAAGCCAATACCTCCATCTCCGATAGGTGTGTCCCATTCCACCCCTGCAAGCTGAGCTACCCACACCTCCAAGTCAGTCAGTTCTTTCAAGTGTGGCCGACCACCTCCCATTTTCTGCTTCTCTCTATGATTAAGGCTTAACTTCTCCTGTGCAACGAGAGAAGATGGGGTTGAGAGCAATTGGGTTTATGTACTTTTCCAAAGCTTCCAGATATACAAATAACCCACTGGATTGTGTGCCATGTGATTGATGCACTGCAGGTTGTCCTGAAGGGTTCTGGGCTAGCACCCTCAAAGTGGTGAGCCCATGCAGATATAAGGATAAGGCTCAGGGAAGCATGTCATTAGTGGTGCTTGATGGTGCCCTCAACGCATGAGTCCCTTCCCCCCTCCCGTCCCAAACAGCATGTGAGCTCTCTGTGTGAAAGGGTGAGGAACCTACAATGGCCTGTCCACCTGTAGAGTAGATGGCTTGCAGTGGGACTATGAGGCATGACCTTATCATATTGCCACTGAGCCTCATGTCCCCTATACCATTCATTGAGGTGAGTGTGAACAGCCAAGGGGTCACTTACGCTGGCGGAGCAGATAAGGTCATTCATCCTTTTGCAGCATTGAAGGGCAGTCCTCTGTTGGGGACCCTGGGCACTGACAGCCCTGGAGACTTGCTCCCATGCAGGGTTCATCTCCCTGCTCGGCCTCCTCCTCCCATCCGATGGATGGAGGATGTCCTTCCTGGCCTCCACTTTGTTGAGCAGGACACCCAGGAAGGTATTGCTGAACTTGGGTGCTGGAGCTGAGGTTCCTCTTCTGGCCATCTCCTTCTTCAGCGGTGGGTAAATTGCTGTCTAGGCACTTTTAAATATGGCTGGGATATGACAGCGGGGCACATGCCATTCAGCCCGCCCTGCTGCGAATAACGTTGGGAAACCCCTGACCACATAATTAATGACACAGGGTTAGCGCAAATTCCTGGTGGCCTCAGCAGCAGGAAACACTCTCTGTCCCAGCCCGCCACAGGACTTAGTCCCGGAAGGGAAAATTCCACCCATTGAAGACACAAAAATTTTTTGAATTTCTACTGTAAAATAATGCGTTCTGATTCATTGTAAGCATTTTTATACTTCATAATTAAAGTAATTTAAATCTTAATGAGCAGAAAAACAAAAGTAATATTTAAGATTTTTAATACCTCAACTAGCCCATTATTTTGCCAAAAAGTGATTCTTTATTCTTTTAAGGGATGTGGGCATCGCTGGCAAGGCCAGCATTTTCTGCCCATCACTAATTCCCCTTGAACTCTGTGGCTTGCTAGCCCATTTCATGGAGCAGTTAAGAGTCAACTGCACTGCTGCAGGGCTGGAGTCACATGTCAGCCAGGCCAGCTAAGGATGCAGATTTCCTTCCATAAAGAGCATTAGTGAACCAGATGGGTTATTACGACAATCGATGATAGTTTCATGGTGACCATCATTGAGCCTAGTTTTATATTCCAGACTTATTAACTGAATTCAAATTCCATCGGCTGCCATGGTGGGATTTGAACCCACGTCCCCAAAGCGTTAGTCTGGGCTTCATTGCCATCTCCCATGACCTCAACAATCACTGTCCTATATTCAACTAACTTTAACTATAGTTTTCAAAGGCATTCTAAAATAGATACGTTAGGCATTTCATCCTTCTGAGCCAAGATTACAGAGACGTTACTCCATCCAATTCCACACACGTTCGTTGCCATTCATTTTCCTCCCCTTCATTGGAAACATTTTCACATTTCACACATCGTTCAAGCCCTTTTCCACTGCTATTCATTCTCTCCCTCTGTAATAAACTTGATGTACCGGACAGGTTTCTTACTTGAAACGGATAGCTTTATTTACAGAGCTCTTGTAGAAGCTACATGCTTGAACCAGGTCCACAACTAGAAAGCTCCGCCCCTAAGATTACCCACACTTAGGGCTGATTTGTCAGTACAGTCATGTGACCACTAAAAGCGGTAGGAAAGGTCTTTCCCACAATCAGTACAATCCTCCCCCTTTAATTTTTTTTTTGCATTTATATTTACAAGAATATCTTAATCCACAGCATTTACAGATATACACACTTCATGATTATAGATTAAGTCTCTGAGGTGGTTTTCCAATTCAGTTGGAGCGATGTAGCTCTACAACTTGAGATTCTCCCACTGGATTGACATGACCGGGAACTGCAGCATCAGGGACATGCTTAGAAAATGGCAGTTCAGAATTATTTAATTCAGCAGAGACATCAGGCATGTCGATTCTAGGTCAATGTGTCACCTCAGGGACAAAAAGTTCGACAT
The DNA here is from genome assembly GCF_017639515.1 of Carcharodon carcharias. Classification (NCBI taxonomy): domain Eukaryota; kingdom Metazoa; phylum Chordata; class Chondrichthyes; order Lamniformes; family Lamnidae; genus Carcharodon; species Carcharodon carcharias. Next base: position 64,570,416 of record NC_054469.1, read on the forward strand.
CAATTACTGGTGGAATAATTGGTTATTCGAATGTTTCTCCACTCCTTAGATGATCCACATGTTTTTAAACAATCCGGTCTTCCATTTCTGATTGATATGACAAAGGACCAATTTCAGAGACAATTATACCAGGAACCCAACTAGGACCATTTCCTAAATTCCACACAAAAACTGTCTCTCCCATAGTAAATTTTTGAGCTTTGCTATGAATATTGTGATTCACTTTCTAACTACTCTGGCTCTTCTCTACCTTCCCCTCTGAGTTTGGAAACACCAGACTAAACCTTGTATGAAGGCAGTGTTTCAGACAATGTTAAACCGTAGTTGCGTGAGGAGTCATACGATAATTGAGAAGAAAATGTGAAATTCAAGTTTCTAATGTTCCTTCGAATAACTTCTTCATTCCTGTTTTGAAAGTTTGCACTGCACTTTCTGCTAATCTATTGGATGAGAGGTGACATGGTGCTGTTTTTCAATATGTTCAATTCCCATCAGACTCACGAATCTCTTGAATTCTGTACTAGTGAAGACAGTACTGTTATCCAAAACAATGGCTTCTGGGAGGCCATGTCAACTAAAACATTGGTGCAGTTTTTCAATACTGCACAAGATGTTGGTGATCTAACTTCATATGCATCCATCCACTTAGAATGTACATCGATGATCAATAAAAACATGGTACCTAAAAATAGACCTACATAGTCTATATGTAGTCTAACCCAGGGTCAATCAGGCCCCCCCAACCCCCCCCCCACCCCCCAACCGCCACCCCCCCCCCCCCCCCCCCCCCCCCCCCCCCACCCCACCCACCCCCCCCCAGGATGAAGTGGAGCTGAAACGGGCAACATCTGTTGTTGCTGACACTGGAGACAGTGCTTAACCGTTCATTCTATATCACTGTCCAAACCTGGCCATCAGACAGCTTCGTGCAAGCATCTTCATCTTTAAAACGCCTGGATGTGCACTGTAAAGCTCTGTTAAGAGTGGTTCTCTTCCTTGCGAAGGGACGGCAACTCTTGATCCTCACAACAAGATTCCATCTTGACAATCTAACTCAGTTTTTTGGGCATACAATGGTCTTATCTGTTCAGAGACTAGTGCATTCAACCATCCTTGCAATACCTGGTCTCGGACTTTTGATAAAACTGGATCCCTGTCCAATTCTTTATTTGCTTTGCACAGACTGACAAAGAGTCCAGGAAATTCAACACAAGTACAACTTCTTGTGACACTGGAGCATGTACAATGCTATCTGGCAATGTAAGACGACTGAGGGCATCTGCGTTTGCAATACGGACACCCAGGCGGTGCATACTCAAACGCTGACAAAATCAAAGCCCATCATTGAATTCTGGCTGCGGCTATTGGCGGGATTGTTTTATTTTTGCTAAATGCAGGAAGATAAATGATAGTTGCAGGAAGGATGTTCCCGATGGTGGGGGAGTCCAGAACCAGGGGTCACTGTCTGAGGATACGAGGTAGACCATTTAGGACTGAGATGAGGAGAAATTTCTTCACCCAGAGAGTGGTGAGCCTGTGGAATTCGCTACCACAGAAAGTAGTTGAGGCCAAAACATTGTATGTTTTCAAGAAGGAGTTAGATAAAGCTCTTGGGGCGAAAGGGATCAAAGGATATGGGGAGAAAGCAGGAGCAGGATATTGAGTTGGATGATCAGCCATGATTATAATGAATGCCAGAGCAGGCTCGAAGGGCCAAATAGCCTACTCTTGCTCCTAGTTTCTATGTTTCTATGTAAATAAACCCATTAGTGGCTTATGATCTGACACTATGCTCAAATGTCGACCATGAAGATATTGATGGAATTTCTTTACTCCAAATATTACTGATAAACCTTCCTTTCAAGCTGTGAATAACCCTTCTTGGCTGCAGCAAGGATTTTGGAGACATAGCCTATTGGCTTTTCGGGTTTGATTTCTGTCTTTTCTTTTTCTGCTTGTTGCAGAGTTTTGTCTCGTTCTTCATTTTGATTTCACATTCGGCCAAATTTCTCTTTGGTGAAATCTTAACTTGGCTCAGTATGGTGGTTGAGTTACCCATAGCTTCGTTACCCACTTGCATCTTGGAAAGTTCCATGGCTTTTCTTTCTAATGCCTCTTTGGTTTCAGTTAGCTGATTCTTCAGTTTTTCTGTCTCCTTCTTGTATCCTTTGGCTTCCTCCTAGGACATTGAACATTGTTGAGTTTTTCTGCCAACTGTTCCTTCAGTTTGTTCAGAGTAGCACTATATTCGTTTTGTTTCTTTTCATGATTTTCCAATGGAACTAACTCTGACCTGAGGGATCCTTGCATCCTGCGAAGGTCCTGTGATTCTCCTAACTCATTCCAAAATACACTGTCATATTCCTGTATCAACTCAATCTCTCTTCCCGTTCTCACTTGAAATATTTCTGAGGAGCTGAACTTAAATTTTTGTAACTAGTCACGGCCCAGAAGACAAGGTCCTTCATCTGTTACAATGATCACTGGAAGTTGGGCTGTCTGTTGCTTATAGGACACAGGTACTGAGGCGATGCCTTTTACCTGTATTGACTCTCCAGTGTATGTCTTCATTTAAGCTGTAGTTTGCTCCAGATTCAGTGGCTGGGTACCTTCACTTAGGTGTTTAAAAGTGTGTTCTCCTACCACCGTGGTTGATGGTCATGTGTCTACCTCCATGATTAGAGGTTTCCCATTCACTTGAAGAGTGACGGTTATTGGTTCAGCTTTTACTACTTTGACATTGCACAGGGTATAAATATCAGTATTTATAATCAGCAGCTTCTGATTCAGTTATATATTGCACGCCATTTAACTTGACCTGCTGCCTGAATGACTGTCTCGATTTCACTCTGCATTGCTTTAATTCATGCCCTTTTTTGTGACAGTAGTGGCATCCTGCCTCTTTAAATCTGCAGGGTTCCTATACATGGTTACCCCCACGTTGGTAACAAATTAATTTCTGAATTGCTGATGAGATCCTCCCGTATTCCTTTTCATTTTTCGAGCAGCAGGGACCGTGTCCCACTTGGCTGTTGTCTCCCTGGTTTTCACGCCAGGCTCGGCAGTAGGTTCCTGCCCCAACTGAAGAATGGCACCATGTTGCATACTCTGCAAAGCTTGCAAGTCCCTTTCAGCACTTTACATTGCTAGCGCTATTTCCATGGTGCGCTTCGAGTCAATATTAACTTCTGCAGGTAAACGGCGCTGAATGGTGTTGTCATGTACGCCACAAACCAAACGATCCTACAACATGTCATTGAGTGTATCTCCAAAGTCATAATGCTCGGTCAACTGTTTTAACTTCGCAGTATAAGTTGTGATTCAGTCACCCAGGGCCCTTACTCTAGAGTTGAATTTAAATCTGTGCATAATTACCGATGGCGTCAGCTGAAAATGTATCTTCAAGAGGCCTACCAGCTCGTTAAAAAATTTAGAATTGGGCACGTTTGGGGTCGTCAGACTAAGGATGAGGTTATATGTCTTGTTACCACAGACACTTAAAAGTATTGCTTTCTGCTTCTCCTCCACTGTTATTTCATTCCCAACAAAATAAAAACCTAGACGCTTTATGTACTGGCTCCAGTCTTCCATGGATGAGTCATAAGAGCCAATTCTGCTGAAAAGTGGCATGACTGGTGAGCATACTTTGCTTTCTTTCCTTAAGATCTGATGTATTCACATTCACGAGGCAAGGTGCAGCGTCGGAGCTATTTAGCCTCATCACCAATTGTAATAAACTTGATGTGCTGGACAGATTTCTTACCTGAAATGAATAATTTTATTTACAGAGCTCTTGTGGAAACTACATGCTTGAACCAGGCCCATGACTAGAAACCTCCACCACCAAGATTACGCCCGCTTAGGGCTGATTCCTCAGTACAATTACATGACCCCTAAAAGCAGTAGAAAAGGTTTTACCCACAATCACTACACCCACTTTCACCGCCATCTAGTTTTATTTTTATTTTTATTTTTCGTCACTGTCCATTCTACTTCACCGTCTCATCTTCCCCTTTCAATGCTGCTCATCTGCTTTGCCCACCCAATCCTATCTGTATCTGGTAGTTAATGCACAGGTCCCCACCCACTCTCTGAACCACTCCACAATTGCCGCTCCTGCATAGTATAGGCAGGAATTTCACAGAGTTGATGGGTCCATACAATATGTGGCAGCAGTAAAGACATTCAAATGGACTGTGCGAGAGAGCATAACTCCCAAGAGATGATTGAGTCTGAAATGAAGAGCTTACATTTATAAAACAACTTTCACAACTTCAGAATGTTTACAATTTTTATCACTGTGCTAAAGCATGGATATTCAGGCATTAAAGCCAATGCAGAAAGGGCAGCCAAACTGAGGTGTAGCTTACAGCATTTGAACTATGAATAAAAGGTTGAAGAGTCAGTTTATTCTGGAGAAGTGATGGCTCAGAGGAGATATCATTCAAGCATTCAGGATTCCTAAGGGAATAGATAAATCAAATTTGTTCAAGAAAGCCAAAACACTAGAACCAAAAAATATAGGCTCATGGTTACAAGACAAAGGAGGCTCAAGGTTACAAGACAAAGGGCAGGCTTGATTTAATAATTTGACTCAAAGAATGGTGAACATGGAGAAAAGATTGCCTAGGGACATGGTGGAGATAAACAGTGAGGAAAAATTTAAGGGAGAATTGAATAACTATTTGAGGGAATGGATGATTATACAGTATGAGATTTGTGGGATCGGCCAATTTGAACTGTATCTTTACCAGTTGTGTATTTTCCACTGTTCCCAAAACATTATTGTTGTAAACTATAGTCAACTGAAAATACTAATTTTAATAGATTATCATGTGTAATAACAGAAAAACAGGGGAAATTAAAATTTAGATTGATACCATTCCTCCAAAGGGAAATCAGGTCAATTATTACATTTCTTTTACCTTTGCCCATGTGAATCGATCATCATCGTGTACATGATCACATTCATGATGATCTTGGCTATGCTTTATTGCAAAGCGTAGATGGCCAGAATCTTTGAACTGCTTCTCTGTGCTTCGATCATCTTCATGATCATGTGAATGTGATTCAAAATATTTTCCCAAACCCAGCTGATTAAGGAGATGATTCAGGTCTGAATGAAAGAGGGGAATAAATAATGCCAATAAGCCATTTAGCCCACCACAAACCATGTGCATGTTGCCTATCAGCAGTTATACCCAGCCCATTCCATCTTCTGAGGCAGGTAAAATTTGCAAAGAGACAGAAGGATCTATTTTAATTCTTGGACATGCAACCAGCCGATGCATACCAATTGGCTGCTCATTCTGGAGGGGAGAAGGCTCCTACAATTTAAATCTGACAGATGAGCTACAGGGCACCAAACAGGGAGCCTTGAGGCCTCAAGGTTGTGCCACAAGCAATTTTAATTCAGGGGAAGAGATGAACAAGGAATGTTTGCGGTGGGGAATCCTAATCACAGATGGTAAGTGCCCTGGCAACAGTCCAGATTACTTTAGTGGGCCTTGCACTATGAAGTCTCCAACTAGTCCTGGTCTAGAATAATAATTGAGGTCGTATTTATGTCACAGGGCCCCAGCGTTAATATGTCATTAGGGCTGCTGGATCCAATTTGATGCCATTACTAACCCATTATTGTCAGGCAAAGGCAGCCAAAATGGGACCCAGGGTGTTGTCCATTATCTTGTCGTTATTCAAGGGTAACTGTAGTTTATGCATTTGCTACAGTACTTTAACAGTCATGCTACAGGACCATTAATCTAAATCTGACAGTTCACAATTTCAACATGGCAATTTATAAAACTGAATTTAATAATTGTGCTAAGTTGTGGGCTAGAGCAATGACCACGAAAGCTATTTTATGGTTAGTAAAAATTGGAGAACACATTCAATACGGTGATAATTATTATACCCTTAAATCCCTTCATTATCACAATTATTGTTAGAATTGTGACAGAATTCAAACAACTTCTAATACTGTCAGTCTTTTTCATTAAATGACAATAATATTCCTTTAGTTTAGGAAGGATTATCACCAGTGATGTTTCGATTAAACGGCATACCTGCAGTACTTATATTAGTTGTACTGTTTAGTGATCTGAAAATAAATTCAGTGAAAAAGTGTGGCTTGGGTAAATCTAAGCCTCTGATACAAAGTCCTTGCAGAATGGAAGTAATGATTGCACCAGCCAGACGAGGGGCTGTAATTTCATCAGCACCCAGTGGACCCACTATGCCAGCTTTCTCTTCCAGCCAGTCTGCATCAATACACTAGAAAATAAAACAATGTTTTTGTTATGCCTTCATTGTTGAAAAAGCTCATTAGTGTATTGCAACTTTAAAAAGACACATTTTACTAGTACAATACTTCCAAAAAAAGTATTTTTTTGAATGCTGAAAAAGAATATCTGTTAGCAGTTCTGTGTGATACAGTTAATTAGGGGGTTGCTTTTTAGCTCTGGGAATGGAGTTCAAATCAGAATAGGACATAGAATGAAAATCTCTTTTGACTGCATGGAATGAGTTTGGTTTCTCAGCCCATTTCCTGGTGGGTTTATGGGCCCACTGTATGAAACTGGAACCAATTTGACACCAAATTGGAAATCTCTGAGAAGTCTCATATGTGAAATGGAAATATGTCACATTATTCCATTGAGGATTTCTTCTCTGAGATATATTTTTGTTATGTTATTCCTGACCCAGACAAGCTTAATGCTGAGATTTTAGGGGGGTGAAATTAGTCCTCAGCAGTAGCACACAATAGGCGATGATAAATTGGCAGTCCGTTTTACAATCCACACAATATTAACTGCAATAGAAAAGAAAATACTGCCAATTCGCTATTGACTGTTTTGCTCTATTCCCAAAGATTAATTTCACTCTCCAGATATTCAAAATTAGAAAAGTTCCTTATGAGGAAAGGTTGGACAGTCTTGGCGTATCCACTGAGGTTTAGAGAGTAAGAGGCAACTTGATTGAAACAAATAAGATCCTGAGGAGTCTTAACAGGGTGGATGTGGAGAGGATGTTTCCTCTTGTGGGGAAATCTAGAACTAGGGGTAACTGTTTAAAAATAAGGGATCGCCCATTCAAGAGAGAGATGAGGAGAATTTTTTTCTCTCACAGGATCGTGAGTCTTTGGAACTCTCTTCTTCAAAAGGCGGTGAAAGCAGAGTCTTTGAATATTTTTAAGGCAGAGGTAGATAGATTCTTGATAAGCAAGGGGCGGGTGATAGGTTATCAGTGGTAGGTAGGAATGTGGACTTCAGGTTACAATCAGATCAGCCATGATCTTATTGAATGGTGGAGCAAGGTCCAAGGGCCAAGCAGCCTACTCCTGCCCCTAATTTGTATTTTTGTATGTATGTTTGTGTGTCCCATTTGCCAACATTAATTTTCCTGAACTTGAAGACAAAATTCATGATAGAATATCCACTGCTCACTTTACTTTGGTATAAGAAGACCTCCCTCACCTGAGTCCAGGAGGAAAATGTATAATGCTCTTGAATGATTTCCAAAAGTTTGTTGATTTCATCATGAGACAGATGATTTAAATCTTGATGTGGCTTTAAGCTTAAAATCTTACTGAGATAGAATCTGTAGCCCTCAACTTTTGGATGAATATTTGAAGTGCAGATATCTTTCATGTTAATGATATAGTAAAGAAGAAGAATCGAAAGCCTGTGAAAGGCATCCTCATGTAGATGGTGCTCCTCGTTATCTTCCTTTACAATTGAGATGGTATCATTTGGCAAAAGGCACTGTAATTAAAGCACAATTGAATTTGAATAATTCCACATCTTGGCATCTTTAATTGAATGTAATTAGACACTGGTATTCATTGGTAGACATAATGCAAATGGGCCCAAAGGATGCACACCGGAACTTTCGAGAATTCAAAACAAATTAAAGAACTAATGAAAAATGAAACTGCAAGTTAGCTTTGAATTTTTTAACAGAATATTAAATAAACATTAATAGAAGATCTCCCGTTACATTCCTTATTGATAAATTGCTCTTTCTCTGAAAGTAGATAATTAAAGAAAAAGATCTATGCTCCTCATGTAGCTGTTATATAAGGAAGTAAATCTTTTTTTTTATCTGCTTCTGGTTCTCATTCTGTGATCATTACAAATAGAATGGCTGAGCATGGAAAACATAATCATACATAAATACATTACCGAAAGCACATGTAAGTATATCCAATTATGTACGTATTTAAAATAATGCGATTGAAATATAGTTTTTATAAATATATATTGAATATTAAGTGCTGTAATATTGATTGTATAACAAATATGTATAGGTGCACTGAATTGTAAAAATGTAATATATGAAATACATAAAATATAGGGTAGATTTTACAAGTTTATCTTTGTTCTAAATTCCCAACATAGCTATCTGGACATTTGCATTTACAAATTCAAATTCATAAACTGTTACCTTACATGCAGATATAAATCATGGAATTTGGTGTTGGTCAATGGATCAAGAAGGAAAGTGCAGATTGAGTTTGTATCTGTTCTTGTGGGGAGGCTTGATATAGCCCGATATGGAGTAGTGATAGAGTTTGGATAGAGAGTTGGGACATAATGGTTAAAGCAAAATACTGCAGATGCTGGGAATCTGAAATAAAAACAGAAAATGCTGGAAAAACACAGCAGGTCTGGCAGCATCCTTAGACAGAGAAACAGAGTTAACATTCTGAGTCCAATATGACAATCATTTAGAACTAGGGCCATAAGGAGGCTGGAGCCTTTGCCCCCTGGTTATCAATCTAGGTATTTTGTGGTAATCATAATGACTGATTATATCAGATGACTCACATAGCTCAGTCAGCATATCCAAGGGAACTACCGCTTTTATGCACATTCAAAAAGACACGGGGTCATAACTTTCCAGCTCCAGGGCGTTGTACCTGGGGTGGGGGGTATGCCAAATGTATGTTGGCACGCCCCATCCACTCTCACCACCCCACCCCCAGATAAGGTTTACATGGTAATTGACTGTGAAGTGCAAACTCTCCCCTCAATGGGGATCTCCCCATCCCGCCACAGGACACAGGCCCCATGGGACACCTCCACCCTGCCCACAAGGCCATCCCCCAATCTTACTCATGGGATGACCCCCACTCCCCCGGGACTCGGCCACCCCACTATGAGACCACCCTTCCCACCCCATGGGATTACAAAGAACAAAGAAAAGTACAACACAGGAACAGGCCCTTCGGCCCTCCAAGTCTACGCCGATCATATTGCCCATCAAACTAAAATATTTTGCACTTCCGGGCTCCGTATCCTTCTATTCCCATCCTATTCATGTATTTGTCAAGCTGCCTCTTAAACACCACTATCGTACCTGCTTCCACCACCTGCACTGGCAACGAATTCCAGACACTCACTATCCTCTGTGTAAAAAACTTGCCCCGCACATCTCCTCTATAGTTTTCTCCTCTTAACTTAAATCTATGTCCCCTAGTAATTGACACTTCCACCCTGGGAAAAAGCTTCTGACTATCTACTCTCTCCATGCCACTCATAATTTTGTAAACTTCTATCAAGTTGCCCCTCAATCTCCGTCACTCTAGTGAGAACAATCTGAGTTGCTCCAATCTCTCCTCATAGCTAATAACCTCCAGACCAGGCAGCATCCTGGTAAACCTTCTCTGCACTCTCTCCAACGCGTCCATATCCTTCTGATAATGTGGTAACCAGAATTGCACGCAATATTCCAAGTGTGGCCTAACCAAGGTTCTACACAGCAGAAGCATGACTTCCCAGCTTTTATACTCAATACCCCTGCCAATGAAGGCAAGCATTCCATATGCCTTCCTGACTACCTTATCCACCTGCGTTTCCACTTTCAGTGACCTGTGGACCTGTACACCCAGATCCCTCTGCCTGTCAATGCACTTAAGGGTTCTGCCATTTACTGTATAATTCCTGCCTGTATTAGACCTTCCAAAATGCATTACCTCGCATTTGTCCGGATTAAACTCCATCTGTCATCTGTCCGCCCAAGTCTCCAACCGATCTATATCCCGTTGCATCCTTTGACAAATCCTCTTCACTATCTGCAACTCCTCCAACGTTAGTGTCGTCTGCAAACTTACTAATTAGCCCAGTTACATTTTCCTCCAAATCATTTATGTATACTCCAAACAGCAAAGGTCCCAGCACTGATCCCTGCGGAACTCCACCAGTCACAGCTCTCCATTCAGAAAAGCAGTTTTCTACTGCTACCTTCTGTCTTCAATGACCAAGCCAATTCTGTATCCATCTTGCCAGCTCATCTCTGATCCCATGCAACTTTACCTTCTGTACCAGTCTGCCATGAGGGACCTTGTCAAAGGCCTTACTGAAATCCATGTATATAACATCCACTGCCCTTCCATCGTCGATCATCTTTGCCACTTCCTCAAAAAACTCAATCAAATTAGTGAGACACGACCTCACCTTCACAAAACCATGCTGCCTCTCACTAATATGCCCGTTTGTTTCCAAATGGTAGTAAATCCTGTCACGAAGAATCTTCTCCAATAATTTCCCTACCACTAACGTAAGGCTCACCAGCTTTTAATTTCCTGGATTATCCCTGCTACACTTCTTAAACAATGGAACAGCATTGGCCATTCCCCAGTCCTTTGGGACCTCACCCGTAGCCAATGAGGATACAAAGATTTCTGTCAAGTCCCCAGCAATCTCTACCCTTGCCTCCCTCAGTACTCTGGGGTAGATCCCATCTGGCCCTGGGGACTTATCCACCTTAATATTCTTCAAGATATCTAACATCTCCTCTTTTTTTGATCTCAACATGATCCAGGCTATCTACACACTCTTCCCTAGACAAATCGACCGCTAAGTCCTTCTCTTTGGTGAATACTAATGAAAAGTATTCATTTAGTATCTCTCCCATTTCTTCTGGCTCCACACACAGATTCCCACCTCTGTCCCTGAGTGGGCCTACCCTTTCCCTGGCTACCTACTTGCTTTTCACATATGTATAAAATGCCTTGGGATTTTCCTTAATCCTGGTTGCCAGTGACTTTTCATGACTCTTTTTAGCCCTCCTGACTCCTTGCTTAAGTTTCTTCCTACTTTCTTTATATTCTTTACGAGCTTCATCTGTTCCCAGCCTTCTAGCCCTTACAAATGCTTCCCTTTTCTTTTTGAATAATCTCACAATATCCTTCGTTATCCAAGGTTCCTGAAACTTGCCATGCTTATCCTTCATCCTAGCAGGAACATGCCAGTCCTGAATTCTTATCAACTGATATTTGAAAACCCCCCACATATCAGTTGTTCATTTGCCCTCAAATATCCACCTCCAGTCTAGATTCCTCAGTTCCTGCCTAATATTGTTATAATTAGCCTTCCCCCAATTAAGCACCTTAACCCGAGGACTCCTGTTATCCTTATCCACCAGTATCTTGAAACTTACTGAATTATGGTCACTCTTCCCGAAATGCTCCCCTACTGAAACTTTGACCACCTGGCCGGGTTCATTCCCCAATACCAGGTCCAGTATTGCTCCTTCCCTAGTTGGACTATCTACATATTGTCTCAGGAATCCCTCCTGGATGCACCTTACAAATTCTGCACCATCCAAACCCCTAGCACTAAGTGATTCCCAGTCAATATAGGGAAAGTTAAATTCACCCACCACAACAACCCTATTTCTTTTACATCTTTCCAAAATCTGCCTACATAACTTAGTTCCTCAACCTCTGGCTGGCAATTGGGAGGCCTATAGTAAACCCCCAACAATGTGACTGCACCCTTCCTATTCCAGAGCTCTACCCATATTGCCTCGCTGCATGAGCCCCCCGAGGTGTCCTCCTGTTGTACAGCTGTGATATTCCCCTTAACCAGCAGTGCAACTCCCCCACCACTCCTACTTCCCTATCTATCCTGCCTGAAACATATAAATCCTGGAATGTTTATATCTGCCAATCCTTACCCTTCCACCCATGGGAATTCACTGCCCCCCCACAGTACCTTGCCAACTCCCCAACTACCCTGCTAGGCCCAGGGCCATCTGACCCACCCCCACAAGGCCCAGCCGAGCCCGGCCTGACTGTACACCTCCCAAGGCCCGAATTCCCCCGCCGGCTCCATCCTCAAGGCCTAGTCCAATTTGACCCGATCGGACCACCTTGCTCCCACCTCCCCCACAGGCCCAACCACACCCCCCACCACGCAAGGCCCAACCTGACCTAGCCCAACCAGGCCCTCACCCCCCTAGCTAAATCCTATCTGCTTACCTTATCCAGTTACCTCGTCAAAGGCCTTTAAACCTGGCTGACTTTTAAATTTACCTGGTTTACAGCAGCTGGTGCTGTAAAAAAGGTGGCGTGGCTTCCTTACCTTTGACTCTACAGCCCTCGACGCTAGGCCCCAGGGACACACTGCACTGCCCAGATCTCACCTGGTCTGACTCGGAAGGTCGGGGGGTTAGGACCGGCTGAATCTTCAGGTGAGAACTTTCGAGTGGAGCAGCAATCTGACTCGATCACCACTTCATCGAAAGGTATGGCCCATGGAGTTTCTGCTATGGGCACACTGCCAATCTGGGTGCAAGTTATGCTCAAAATTGCTCTAGTTATCAGAATTAAATTTTTTGTTTAAGTTTCTGCTCAAATTTATTTGTGTATCACTGAACGCAAATTCTTCTGTGAATCTGAGCAATTGGGTATTTTTTTAGAATGCCATTGCTTTATGAAAAAAAATTCATTGATTTATTTAAGAGTGGTGCCATGGTGCAATTTTACTAATGCGCCAAAGAATGACTTTCCCTCACCAGTGAGCAACATGATTTTTAATAACTGAAAATGTCTTTAATAAGCTATAAAGAACCATTTATGAGTTTCATTGGTGTACAGTAGTCAGTTTCTTAGTAAATTAAATATTTTCAATATGTAAAATATTTTATAAAGTGCCTACTAGTGCCCTTGCACCTAAAAAAATCAACTTAAAATTTAGAGCTTCTTCAAAGGGCCACAAATTTGTGCAATTAGTCAAAACGCATCATTCAATTTAGGTGTTTGGCCAATTTTGTAATCAGGGCCAGCTTTCATTGTGATTTTTAAAAAAACATATGATGAATACTTTCCATTTAAAGACCTTTATCCCCTGTACATAACAAAAACATAAGAATAAGCTGAAGGCCCTCATATGGCAATGTTCATAGTTGCTGAGAAGTTTGGTAATGATAGCTTTCTTTGTTTAATCAGTGACAATCAGATATTTGAGCTAATCAGTATAGGTAACATAATCAATAATAATTATATAAGGCCATGATAAATATGTGATGAATGACTTATGTTGCCATGAATGCCCTGAATGTAATGTACAGGTGTAAAGTGTAACCAGCGCTGAACAAAATACTTCAAAGTATACCGAAGATGCAAATGTTACTGAAATACCATTTAATTTCTTGTCAGTAAAGACATGGCAACAACAACCAGCAGCATCATTGAGGTGAGGACTAGCTGGATTTCAAGATTTGAGCGCCTTTACACACACACTCTGGATCCAGGTACCTGTTGAGGAGCCTCCACAATGGGGTACACCTGCCCTACCTGCCACTGACCTTCCCCCCAAGGTCTCTATCATGAGGCTCCTGATCCTTTCCCACTACCAGGCCTCTGACCCATCCCTATCACCTGGCCACTGATATTCTCCCAGCCTCCCTGCCACCCATCAGTTAGCTGACCCTATGGACTTCCTTTAATGTGATTGGCTGGGCAAGTACTGCTTCAGTACTGGTACATTAATGGTGCTGAACATTGAGCAATCATCAGCAAACACCCCCACTTCTGACCTTATGACAGAAGTAAGGTCATTGATGAAGCAGCTGAAGTTGGTTGGGTCTATGACACTACCCTGAGGGACTTCTGCAGTGATATCCTGAAACATAGAAACATAGAAACGTAGAAATTAGGAGCAGGAGTAGGGAATTTGGCCCTTCGAGCCTGCTTCACCATTCATTATGATCATGGTTGATCATCCAACTCAATAACCTGCGCCCGCTTTCTCCCCATGCCCTTTGATCTCTTTTGCCCCAAGAACTATATCTAACTCCTTGAAAACATACAATGTTTTGGCCTCAACTACTTTCTGTGGTAACAAATTCCACAGGCTCACCAATCTCTGAGTGAAGAAATTTCTCCTCATCTCAGTTCTAAATGGTCTACCCCGTATCCTCAGACTGTGACCCCTGGTTCTGGACTCCCCCACAATCGGGAACATCCTTTCTGCATCTACCCTGTCTAGTCCTGTTAGAATTTTATAGGTTTGTATGAGATTCCCCCTCATTCTTCTGAACTCCAGCGAATATAATCCTAATTGACTCAATCTCTCCTCATATGTCAGTCCCGCCATCCCAGGAATCAGTTGGGTAAACCTATGCTGCACTCCCTCTATAACAAGTACAACCTTCCTCAGATAAGGAGACCAAAACTGCACACAATATTTCAGGTGTGGTCTCACCAAGGCCCTGTATAATTGCAGCAAGACATCCCCGTTCCTGTACTTGAATCTTCTGGTTATGAAGGCCAACATACCATTTGCCTTCTTTACCACCTGCTGCACCTGCATGCTGACCTTCAGTGACTGGTGTACGAGGACACCCAGGTCTCGTTGCACATTCCCCTCTCAACTTATAGCCATTCAGATAATAATCTGCCTTCTTGTTTTTGCTACCAAAATGGATAACCTCACATTTATCCAGATTATACTGCATCTGCCATGCATTTGCCCACTCACTCAGCTTGTCCAAATCACACTGAAGCATCTCTGCATCCTCCTCACAGCTCACCCTCCCACTCAGCTTTCTGTCATCTGCAAATTTGGAGATATGACATTTAATTCCTTCATCTAAATCATTAATATATATTGTGAATAGATGGGATCCCAGCACCGATCCCTGAGGTACCCCACTAGTCACTGTCTGCCATTCAGAAAAAGAGCCGTTTATTCCTACTCTTTGTTTCCTGTCTGCCAACTAGCTTTCTATCCATCTCAATACACTACCCCCAATCCCATGCGCTTTAATTTTGCATGCCAATCTCTTATGTGGGATTTTGTCGAAAGCCTTCTGAGAGTCCAAATAGACCACATCCACTGGCTCCTCCTCATCAACTCTACTAGTTACATCACTGAAAAATTCCAGTAGATTTGTCAAGCATGATTTCCCTTTCATAAATCTATGATGATTCTGTCCGATTCTGCCACAGTTTTCCAAGTGCTAGGCTATTAAATCTTTTATAATGAACTCTAGAATTTCTCCACTACCGACGTCAGGCTCGGTGGTCTATAATCCCCTGTTTTCTCTCTGCCTCCCTTTTTAAATAGTGGGGTTACATTAGCTACCCTCTAATCTGTAGAAACTGTTCCAGAGTCTATAGAATCTCGGAAGATGACCACCAATGCATCACTATTTCTAGGGCCAGTTCCTTAAG
The DNA here is from genome assembly GCF_017639515.1 of Carcharodon carcharias. NCBI lineage: Eukaryota > Metazoa > Chordata > Chondrichthyes > Lamniformes > Lamnidae > Carcharodon > Carcharodon carcharias. The sequence goes on from NC_054469.1 coordinate 64,585,879, forward strand.
TACTCTGGGATGTAGATTATCAGGCCCCGGGGATTCATTGGCATTCAATCCCATCAATTTCCCCAACACCATTTCCCTACTAATACAGATTTCTTTCAGTTCCTCCCTCTCACTAAATGCTGTGCTCCCCAACATTTCTGGTATGTTATTTGTGTCCTCCATTGTGAAGACAGAACCAAAGTATGTATTTAGTTGGTCAGCTATTTCTTTGTTCCCCATTATAAATTCCCTTGTTTCTGACTGTAAGGGACCTACATTTGTCTTCACCAATCTTTTTCTCTTCACATACCTTTAGAAATTTTAACAGTCAGTTCTTATGTTCCCTGCAAGCTTACTCTTGTACCCTACTTTGACCTTCTTAATCAATCCATTGGTCCTCCTTTGCTGAATTCTAAACTGCTCCCAATCCTCAGGTCTGTTGTTTTTTCTGGCCAATTTGTATGCTTCTTCCTTACATCTAATACTATCTCTAATTTCTCTTATAAGCTATGGTTTGGCCACCTTTCCTGTTTTACTTTTGCGCCAGACAGGAATAAACAATTGTTGCAGTTCACGCATGCGCACTTAGAATGTTTGCCATTGCCTATCCACCGTCATCCCTTTAAGTAATATTTCCCAATCCATCATAGCCAACTCACGCCTCATACCATCGTATGTTTGACCTCCAACAATCATAACCATCTTCCTTTGTGTTAGGTATGATCCTAACAAGCGTTTTCCCCCTGATTCCCATTGACTTCAGTTTTACTAGGGCTCTTGATGCCACACTGTATGTCAGGCGCAGTCACTGTCACCTCACCTCTTGTGTTCAGCTGTTTTGTCAATATTTGAGCCAAGGGTGTAATGAGGTCAGGAGCTGAGTGGTCCTGGCAGAACCCAAACTGAGTGTCAGTGAGCAGGTTGTTGTGTTATACATGCCACTTGATAGCACTGTCAATGACACCTTCCTTTTTGCTGATGATCGAGAGTAGACTTATGGGGCGGTAATTGGCCGGATTGGATTTGTCCTGCTGTTCGTGGACAGGACATACCTGGGCAGTTTTCCACATAGCCAGGTAGTTGCCCATGTTGTAACTGTACTGGAACAGCTTGGCTAAGGGCGCAGCAAGTCCTGGAGCACAAGTCTTCAGTACTATTGCCGGAATGTTGTAAGCCCCCGTAGCCTTTGCAGTATCCAGTGCCTTCAGCCATTTCTTGTTATCATCTGGAGTGAATTGAATTGGCTGAAGACTGGCATTTGTGATGGTGGGAACCTCCGGAGTAGGCCAAGATGAATCATCCACTCGGCACTTCTGGCTGAGGAGTGTTGCAAATGTTTCTGCTCCAATTGGTCGGGAAACCTAGAATCGGGACGCTAATACTATGCTTGAGTAAAATAACTATGGCAAAACCCGCTGCGCAAACTTTCAGGCTTCTGACCCATGGCAGGCCTCCCTCACTGCAAGTAATTCCAGAGGTTAAAACCCTGCCCTGTGCATTTCACTGTAAATATAAAGCAATTTATTTTAATGGTACTGTTTTATACAATCTTTAGTTTGGCAAATAGAAATAAAATGTTAATTGTATTATTATAAATTCCAGTTAACGGAGTTTGCTTATTACTATTTGTATCCACATGTGACAGCATACTAATATAGATTATAGATATTTTAAGAATAAATGGCGGAATTTAATTGTTGCAATGGTGGACCCAATGGTTTGACAGCCAATGACAACGCCACTGCAGCTATTTGGACCTCCCAACCTGATTTAACGCCAGACACTTACCTGTTTAACGATGGGGTCCTCGGAGTCTTCTGGGTGGATGCCCTGCCTCTGAGAGCTGTCGGCCAATCAGAGACTGGAAGCTCTCCAGGCCAGGCAGCACCAATGGGAGTAGTGGCCGCTGCTGGTACTGCAATATGCCCAGGTTGCAGGAGGGTAGTCACTAGAGATCTAGAGGAAAAGCAGCTGAGGCAGAATCACTGGAGCCAGCCGGCTCCGACGAGGGGATGAGGTCAGTTCAAAGGGCAGGTGGGGGTCTTTCCATATATGCAGACCTTGTCACCAGTCGGTCTTTCCAATAGATATGAACCACCCAAGTAAGAGGGAACCATGCCCCCATCCTGCCCGCAACCAGGCTGCAGACATATCAACTGCAGTTTACCTTGTGTGTTGCTCAAATGGCATAGCCCCCACCCTGAGGGCCTTAGGTGGCCACTAAAGGCCTCAATTGGCCTCTGGGCAGGAAGGCCATTCTCAAGCTATCCTCCCCAGACTTAATCGGTGGTGGGGAGTAGAAATCATAAAGGTGACGGGTCTCCAATCAGCACCATCCTGCCCAATTATCCCTGAGGCAGGTTGGGAGGCAGGGAAAGCATTTAATTCTGCCTGAATGTTTGCCAGGTCAGAATAGGTTAGTACTAGTTAGGGTCACTGCATTCTTTTTCAGTGGACTTTGAGCTAATAGCCCCAATCTTGCATAACTTAATTAAACAATTTTAAGTGGTGATTGTAGCTATCCTTGCATTGTCCCTAATTTGCAAAGTATTAGCATAAATAGGAGTGAACGAATCAATAAGGGTGTATCTCTGTTCACAACTTGCTAATCAATTAAATCACTCAATTAATAGCTCCACTTAGTAAGAGTATTCTTCCATCTAGCTAAAGAATATGGACAGCTGAGAGGATATTCTGTAAATGAAGGCTTACTGACTGGGATCTGGATAACCTCACTGATATTTGTATATGTAGCCGAATGAACAGCCACTCATAATATGGATATAGAATCACAGAATCTGAATGGCACAGAAGGAGGCCATTCAGCCCATCATGTCTGCACAGGCTCTCCAAATGAGCATTATGACCCAGTGCCATTGTCTTGCCTTTTTCCCATACCCATGCACGTTGTTTCTATTCAAATAATCATCTAATGTCCTACTGGATGTCTCGGTCGTACCTGCCTCCACCATACTTCCAGACAGTGCATTCCAGACCTGAACCACTCATTGTGTGAAAAAGTTTTTCACGTCACATTTGCTTCTTTTGCAAATCACTTTAAATCTGTGTCCTCTCATTCTTGATCCTTTATACAAGTGGGAACACAAACCTCCTCTCCAATCTATCCTCATAGCTGAAGTTTCTCATCCCTGGAACCATTCTTGTAAACCTCTTCTGCACTCTCTCCAATGTGTTCACACCTTTCCTATAATATGGTGCCCAGAACTATACACAATATTCCAGCTGAGTTCTAATGAATGTCTTATATAAATTCAGCACAATCTTTCTGCTCTTGCATTCTATGCCCCCATTAATAAAGCCCAGGATACTATATGCTTTATAAACTGCTCTCTCCAACTGTTCTGCCACCTTCAATGATCTATGCACATATACACCCAAGTCTTTCTGCTCCTGAACCCCCTTCAAAATTTCACCCCTTATTTTATATTGTCTGTCCTTGTTATTCCTACCAAAATGCATCACTTCACACTTCTCCGCAGTGAGCTTCATCTGCCACCTATCTGCCCACTCCACCAGCTTGTCTATGTTCTCTTGAAGTTCCACACCGGCCTCCTCGTAATTCACAACACTCCCAAGCTTCGTATCATCCACAAACTTTGAAATTGTCCCTTGCACACCAAGATCTAGATCATTATATATCAGGAAAAGCAAGGGTCCCAATACCGACCCCTGGGGAACCCCACCACAAACCTTCCTCCAGCCTGAAAAATATCCATTGATCATTAGTCTCTGCTTCCTATTTTTCAACCAACTTTGTACCTACGTTGGTACTGTTCCTTTTATTCCTTGAACAATAACTTTTATCACAAGTCGGTTATGTGGCACTGTATCAAATACCTTTTCAAAATCCATGTACACCACATCAACTGCATTACCCTCATTGACCTTTTCTGTTACATGATTGAGGTCATTTAGCAACTTTAAGCTGCTGACAGGTAGCTATACCTTCTGACAGGAAATATCGAAAATTCAGGCTCTGGATCACCACAAACACCAGGCACACCGGAACACCACATGTACCAGAAGGTTACACATTGGACTGAAACTCTGCATTTACTGGAATCCCACATACAGAAGCGTCACATACACTTGAATATCATTTGTACTAGAAGGATGGTACTGCAGCATCGCATGGATTGAAACCCATTAGACTGGAATCCCACCCACAGAAACACTACATACTGAAACACTATATAAACTGGAGCACTATAAACACTGAAATCTTACATAGACTGAAGCCCTAATAATACTGGAACACCACATACACTAGAATTTCACATACACTGGACACTACATAAATGGGAACATCGTGTGCCCTCAACTTGATAACAACTCATTCAGTAAATAAAGTTATGATACTTGAAGAAATAAATGCTGTAGGCTGTCATTCTTTATCTGTGCTGAAAATAAGTTTCATTTGTTCTAAATTATAACAAACTGACCTGAGGCATTTGCAAGGCATGGCTAAACAGGTAAAGCAACGAACAGTTCCACTAATGTCAATATATGTGATATGCTTTGATAATACCGAAATGTAGGCTAAAGTGAAGTAGAAATAGCGTGCAATGAGACCTTCCCACTGGCTGTATTGGTTCACATGCTGCTACCAGCTACTGATGAGCTCATTGTGTGCAGCTGGAAACTGCTACAATCTTCACTTCTACCAGTGCTGTGGGGAAATGCTGACATCTTGCTCTTCTTTTGCATCACTGGTTCACAGGTGTGAGTGTGAGTATGAAGCAGAGTTTGCTTTATTAGCCAAGACATTTCTGGAATACTCTAGTCTGTGCAGAGTGGCATTTAATGAGCCCTCAACAATCCTTAAGGAGCAAATTTATTTTGTTCGGCTCATTTCTGTCAAGACTCTTTGCATAGAAGTTTTGATAAGAATAGAAGTGCCAAAACGGCTTTGCTCACAGTTGACTTGTGTTTATTTCTATAATAAACAGACTGGAGAAGAAATAGTAGCTGCTTACTATTTCAACTTAGTAACTACAAGTTTGAACCTTTGCAGCAATTTATTATTAGTTCTATATATAGAATGTGTTTAATGTCACTTTAAAATAGATTTAAGCTACAGATGCAAGCTTTGAAAAGGAAACTTGTTTTAAAGGAAGCTTTGCTCTCTCACACTTCATTTAAAAATAAATATTTAGGGTAAATTGTGCTTTTCACAATTAGTGAATTACTTTTGAAGTGTGATCACTGTGTTTTAGGCACACAAGGTGAATGACTAATCAATGTGTTTTAGTGGTGCTGGTTAAGAGAAGAATGTTGGTCAGAGGATCAGGTGCTCTTCTTCAAAAAGGTACCCTGGGGTTGTTTAAATCTACCTGAACAGGTATTTGGAGCTGCAGCAATGGAGGTCTTCCTCAATACTGCGCTGAAGTGACAGTTTGGATGATGTGTTGAAATCTTGGAATGTGGCCTGAACCCACAAAGGTAAAAGGTGGACCTCATTGAACCTGCTTTACACCTATCTTGGAAATTGGGAGCCGGGATCCATTCTACTCTGAATTCTTCAACAACCTCTGTGGCATAAATATGAGCAGCAAAAAGAGGTGAGTTTTTTTTTAAGTTATACTAGAAGCGTTTGTGTGGAGCCAGGAGGAGCAGGAGTGCTCTGCCAACTCCACAATATCCCAACGGACAGCTCTCTCCCTACCTTTCCCCATTGCTGCTTTATACCCCCTCCATGGGACAGCAGTCAACAAGTCAAGAGAGTTGACATTCACCTTTTTAAAATGGGAGAGCTGCCTGCGGCGGTGTAGCAGAACTCAGCAGCTCTCCCACATTCCATTGAGTCCTGAGTTAGGGTGTGCTCTGTGCCTGTTGCTCTTTTCAGCCTAAGCAATTCCACCTAACAAACCTCAGACCACAAACTCAGCAGCAGAAGGGCTGCCACTCAGCCAATCCGAGGCATTTTTCAGTTTGTTTCTTTCTTCTAAATTATCGACATGACTGCCAAATTACACAAAGTTTACAGTGCCTAATAGTTCTTCTGAACATTGGTAAAGATTAAGATATAAACCCACCTTGTCACATTGCTCTTTCGTGCTAGCTATTCTTTCTGAACACTGTACTCGATCCCATAGTTTTTGAATCAGAAAGTTTGTTTGATTGTTGGAAAATGCAACTTGGTCATTTGGAGACAAATTATGCAGCAATTCTCTCAGATACCCATGGGCGTGGCCATCAGTCTGGTTGTGCTCCTTGGCCTGTCCTTTGATAATGTAAATGTTCACTGTACTGGTATAGATCATCCATACACCAAAAGGTAATTTCCAAGGCAGCATATTCTTCCTTTGTCTTTTCTTACTTCTCCTTCTGGTGTATCCTCCTCTTCCAGTTCTCAGGTCTAGAAAAAGGAAAAATATATTCACTTTAACGCTGCTATAAGCAAAAGTTAAAATGAGGCATAATGACTTTGATGACCAAGCTACTGTTCACCTGTTCTATCCATTGAAGTTTAACAAGTTTGCATTGTTTAACCAATTTATTGCTCTTTAGAACATGTTTCACTTGATACATACTTTTGGACCTATAAATGTTTGAGGGAAGTTCTCTCCTAGTATGAGACCTTTGACTGTTCAGATCTGGTACCACATTTTCTGGCATAAAAGTTACCTTTGCAAACATTGAAATAATTACAAAATGGTGGTGATATTTCATTTTTTTTATTAAACCAGATTATGTTGAATCATATTTTACAAAGTTATTGGTCAAATTTTTTTTTAATTGTGTTTTTTCCTGTTTTCATTAATGTTACATATTAGTTTACTAAGTAATCAAATTGGATCTAATCGGAATCCAATGTCCATGTATAACTCAAGTCAAAAGTGTACACTAAATATTCTGACTGTCAACAAACCCTAAGTGATGTATATGCAATGTTTTTTTTTATTGCTGCTGTATTTACTTTTCTACTGAGGGCAAACAAGTTGGTAAAATGTTCAGATTTATTTACTGATGCACGATCCAGTGTATGACCTTAGGTCAAGGGTCTGAGTGGAGACAATGCAAAGGAGTCTTTAAGATAAAAGCAAAAAACTGCGGATGCTGGAAATCCAAAACAAAAATAAAAATACCTGGAAAAACTCAGCAGGTCTGGCAGCATCTGCGGAGAGGAACACAGTTAACATTTCAAGGCTGTATGACTCTTCAACAGAACTAAGTACAAATAGAAGAGAGATGAAATATAAGCTGGTTTAAGTGTGGGGGGGTGGTGGTGGGGAGGTGGGATGAGTACAGCTGGATAGAGGGCCAGTGATAGGTGGAGATGGACAAAGAGGTGTTGAAGGTGGTGATATTATCTAAGGAATGTGCTAATTAAGGGTAGAAAGCAGGACAAGCAAGGTACAGATAGCCCTAGTGGGGGTGGGGTGAAGGAATCGAAAAAGGCTAAAAGGTGGAGATGAAACAATGGATGGAAATACATTTAAAAATAATGGAAATAGGTGGGTAAAGAAAAATCTATATAAATTATTGGAAGAGAAAGGGGGGAATCGGAAAGGAGGTGAGGATGGAGGAGAGAGTTCATGATCTAAAATTGTGCTTTACAGCCTTCCAGACTGAATATTGAGTTCAACAATTTTAGATCATGAACTCTCTCCTCCATCCCCACCCCCTTTCCGATTTCCCCCCCTTTCTCTTCCAATAATTTATATAGATTTTTCTTTACCCACCTATTTCCATTATTTTTAAATGTATTTCCATCCATTGTTTCATCTCCACCTTTTAGCCTTTTTCGATTCCTTCACCCCACCCCCACTAGGGCTATCTGTACCTTGCTTGTCCTGCTTTCTACCCTTAATTAGCACATTCCTTAGATAATATCACCACCTTCAACACCTCTTTGTCCTTTTGTCTTTGACATCTTTTGGCTATCTCCACCTATCACTGGCCCTCTATCCAGCTCTACTCGTCCCACCACCACCACCACCCCCTCTTTAAACCAGCTTATGTTTCACCTCTCTTCTATTTTTACTTAGTTCTGTTGAAGAGTCATATGGACTCGAAACATTAACTGTGTTCCTCTCCGCAGATGCTGCCAAACTTGCTGAGTTTTTCCAGGTATTTTTATTTTTGTTTTGCAAAGGAGTCTTTGGTCTTCACATTTTTGCTGATTTTCTGGCTCTTCTGCTGTCTTTGCTTTTTTGGTTGCATTATATTTTTTCCCCTTTCCTTTGCTTTCCTACCCCACCATTCCACTTGTAGCTAGCACTGGACAGTTATGCACCATTTCTGTAATCAGTGAGAGCTGTTCCAAATTGGAAGTCCGGGACCAACTTCCAGTTTCCATATATAATGCTGTAGTTCCTTTTAAAGGACAGAGAAGTACCACTCGCAAGTTTATTTAGTTCACTTTTTAACACATTTGTGACTATTTCAGCTGCAGTGCATCAATGTCCAGCATGTGCGGGGGCTCCAAAAATATGAGGAAAACATGCAACAGTACAGAAACTCAAAAAATCCACATCAGGGAATGAAAGCACGGTAAACAGAAGCAAGGCAAACAATGGATGTAGAGTGAAAGAGGGTCAAATGAATATATAGGAAGAAAAGACTGAAGGAAAAAAAATGAGACAGAGAAAGACAGACTGCTTTGTGAGGTAACGATCTGGTGCCGCCTGAAGCTTTGACCTAAATACGCCACTGTTAACATTGTTAGTAATCCATCGGTCAATTGATTATAAATCATAAGATCTTTTTACCTTTCGATTGAATGTACAGATTCTTCCAATGTCCTCCTTAGCCTTCGTTCTTATTAGTGAGAATTGGATAACAGTTGAGAGATTAGCAGCCACTACTCAGTGTTCTGGTTGTCATGGAGACACTTGGATTTATTTCTGTATTGAGACTACTTCAGTATATGTGTGTGTGGGAGGGGGGAGGGTGTATGGGAGGGAGAAGTGGTTAAGAATGGAGTTCTGATGGAAAGGCTTTTTTTCATCAACATCTTTGCAGTTTAGGAATACTGAACCATCTGTAACTAATAGTGCGTGCAGGGCGCAAATATAATTGTTAATTCTTTGTCCTGTCTGTTTCAAAGTTTCAAAGCCCTGCATCTAATTGAACACTTTTTCTGTGAAGACAAGAAGTTAGAAAAAAGAATCTAGTGTAAGGCATAGTAGTGGTGTACTGAAGGGCTCGAAGAGAGCTAATACCCATGATTCTTTCACATGATTAATTGTTAATGTCGTCTGCAATGTGGGAATATAGGGACTAATTTTAAGTGCCTCTGTTTGTCATAACTGGAGCACCAGCAACTTAAAATGGAGCTGTGTCATTTACTACCCAATTTGGCTACTGCCCATCTTCGGTAGGGCCCTGAGATAGGCATCCCGAAAGCTTGCCTGTTTCAAGCAGGAGGCTACCCGAAATATGCTAATTGATATTCTTTGATCTACTTAGGATATTGGCTAAAATTTTGAGGTATTGATGGTTGAGTGGATTAACTGGTTGTTCTTAAAACCACCAGAGGTCACTCACAAAACAGCCAAATAATAGCTAAAATTTAACTTTTATTTTTGTGGTTCCAGGGAGTGCAGGAGTGATACTTCTGAACCCACTATACAACACAGATCCATTACTGACCTATACATGCCCCACCTGTGCCAAATAGTGAGCTAATTTCACACTAGCCTCAAAATCAGGCTGTCAAATTGGCTTAGATCTGAAGGCAGTAGCAATGGGATGGTAGTGCGCACACTCCACTTGTTAACAGACTGTTCCACCCCACAACCAAATTAACTCAGATGCAACAGTGCTATCATTGGATGAGAAATCCAGAGGTCCAGTCAAATGCTCTGGGGACCAAGTTCAAATCCCAAAAGCAGCTGATGGAGTTTAACTTCAATTGATAAAGCTGGAATTTAAAAAAGCTAGCTTCAGTAATAGTGATCATGAAATCATTGTTGATTGTTGTAAAATGTCCTTTAGGGAAGGAAATCTGCCATCCTTACCTGGCCTGGCCTACATGTGACTCCAGACCCACAGCAATGTGGTTGACTCTTAACTGCCCTCAGAAATGGCCCAACAAACCATTCGCTTGTGTCATACCACTACAGAAAAGTCAAAAAGGAATCAAACCAGATGGTCCACCTAAGCACCAGAAATGACAATGGTACACCCAGCCCTGCTGTCCCTGCAAAATCCTCCATCCTAGCATCTGGAGGCTTGTGCCAAAATTGGGAGAGCTGCCCCACAGACTAGTCAAGCTACAGCCTGACCGAGTCATCCTCATAGAATCATAACAGATTGACAATGTCCCAGACACTACCATCACCACTTGCAGTGCAGACCCACCAGAGGTGGCTTTACAGTGGTATGCATTCAGGGGGGAGTTGCCCTGTGATCCCTCAACATTAAATCCAGACCCTGTGAAGTCTCATGACATCAGTTGAAACATGGGCAAGGAAACCTGCTGCTGATTCCCACCTAATGCAACCCCACCACCTCAGCTGATGAATCAGTGCTCCTCCATGTTGAACACCACTTGGAGGAAGCACTGAGAGTGGCAAGGACGCAGAATGTACACTGGGTTGGGGACTTCAATGTCCATCCTCATGAGTGGCTTGGTAGCACCACTACTGACTGAGCTGGCCAAGTCTTAAAGGACATAGCTGTTAGACTGTGTCTGTGGCAGGTGGTAAGGGAACCAACAAGAGGGAAAAACATACTTGACCTCATCCTCACCAACCTGCCTGCGGCAGATGCACCTGTCCATGACAGTATCAGTAGGAGTGACCACTGCACAGTCCTTGTGGAGATGGAGTAACATCTGCACACTAAGGATACCATCCATCGTGTTGTGTGGCACTACTGCCATGCTAAATGGGAGAGATTTCAAACAGATCTAGAGACTCAAGCGTGGGCAAAATGAGGTGCAGTGGGCCATCAGCAGCAACAGAATTGTATTCAACCACAATCAGTAAACTCATGACCTGGCATATCATCTATTCTACCATTACCACCAGACCACGGGATCAACCCTAGTTCAATTAATAGGGAGGCATGCCATGAGCGGCACCAGACATACCTAAAAATGAGGTGTCAACCTGGTGAAGCTGCAATGCAGGACTACTTGCGTGCCAAACAGCATAAGCAGCAAGGAATTGACAGAGCCAAGCGATCCCACAACCAATGGATCAGGTCTAAGCTCTGCAGTCCTGCCACGTCCAGTTGTGAATGGTGGTGGAAATTAAACAACTAGGAAGGAGGCTCCACAAATATCCTTCATTCCCAATGATGGGGGAGCCCAGAACATCAGTGCAAAAGAAGAGACTGAAATGTTTGCAACCATCTTCAGCCAGAAGTACTGAGTGGATGATCCATTTCAGCCTCCTCTGGAGGTCCCCAGCATCACTGATGCCAATTTGATTCATTCTACGTGATATCAAGAAACAGCTGAAGGCACTGGATACTGCAAAGTCTATGGGCTCTGACAATATTCCAGCAATAGTACTGAAGACTTGTGCTGCAGAACTAGCTGCACCATTAGCCAAGCTGTTCCAGTACAGCTGTGATACTAGCATCCCACCCGACTAGGTAGAAAATTGCCCAGGTATGTCCTGTACACAAAAAAACAGGACAAATCCAACCCGGACAAATACCGGCTCATCAGTCTACTCTAGAACTTCAGCAAAGTGATGGAAGGTGTCGTCGTCAGTGCTATCAAGTGGCACTTACTGAGCCCACTCATGTTCACATTCCACCAGGACTACTCAGCTCCTGACTTAATTACAACCTTGGTATAAACAGGGATAAAAGAGCTAAACTTAAGGAGTGAGGTAAAAATGACTGCCCTTGACATCAAGGCCGCTTTTGACCGAGAATGACATCAAGGAGCCTAGCAAAACTAGATTCAATGGAAATGGCTGTGTTAAATCCTGAAATTCCCTTCCTAACAGCACTGTGGGTGTACCTACACCACATGGACTAAACCAATTCAAGAAAACAGCTCACCACCAGCTTCTCAAGGGCAATTAGGGATGGCCTAGCCAGTGATGCCCACATTCCATGAAAGAATGAATTTTTAAAAATCAGAGGGAAGACTGGTTGAAGTCTTGCATAGCTGTCAAGGACAGCTTCCTTTTGACAGCAAAGGACACTATTCCTTTTTATTGCCCATGATCATTATGTTTGCATGTAAAGAGTGTGTGTTTTCTTGCCCTCAGAGTGATTATCCCAATTAAATAATTTCCAGCAGCAGGCTACTAGAGAATTTTAGAATAAAGAATGTTATTTATTATCGCAGACATGCCCCAGAGGCTTAAAACAGGAAATCTTACTCACACACACAAAGATTAGATACAGATGAAGGTAAACAATACAATTACAATCTTGTCTGAATCTTTCATGACAGGCCTGCATTTTCTTAGATGAAGTTGATGCTTTAGTTGAAGTCAAGGACTTGTAAATCAGAGGATTCTCAGTAGGCTGTGAGGCTTCTTGTATTGAATTTCCAGAAGTTTAGTTCTCAGGAGGACTTGGAGTTGGAACAGGTTGGGGGCAGTCACTCTCCAACTTCCAACGTATTGCTGTTTACTATTGCTCTTGGATGACATTCAGCTGATTTGATAGCTTTCTGATGGATCTTTGTCTGCAGAACAACTTTTTGCTGTTATTTTAAAAACACAAACAGAAAGTATGGCTGTCTCATCATGTGAGCTTTCTCAATTCCAAAGATCTTTTCCAAATAAGGCGAGTGGTTGGGTCGCGTATACATCCTGTGTGATGGCTTTCACAACTTGCGAGTTTAAAGTAGTTGGTGTCTTTGAATTTGAATGACCTATTCCATTTGAAATTACCCTTTTGAATTAGTTTCAGGAAATGGCGTTGAGTCAACATCAGTCTGGGTGGTTCCTTTCCTATAGAGACAGGAGTCTTTCAATCCACAAAAGAGATCAGGTGATCCTTGGGCAGCCATCTTTTTGCAGCATTTTTGAGCTTAGTTCTAAAAGATAGAAATTAGTTTGAGGTTCAGAATATGCTGGATCATGGCACTAGCACAAAGGAAGATGGCTGTGGTTGTTGGAGGTCAATCCAGGCTGCTTATTTCCAGACCTTCAATAGAGGAAGTGTCCTCTTGACTGGAGTTGAGGACCTGGATGGAACTGAGGGACTGGCTGGCTGAGGGTGTCGGTCACTTGGAAGAGCTCCCTGTGAACCAAAGTAGAGATAATTAGTGCATGGCAGCAAGTCAAAAGCAGGAGAGAGAGCAACCACAGTTGTATTGAGAGGGGGATGATGTGTTGCAGGATCCTCATGTGAGTGTTCGCCGCTGACCTCACCATTGTTGCAGGCACGGTCCATGTCTTCAGCAGTCAGTGCATGGTATGCTGTTCAAAGTGTGTGAGAGGGGCCTAATTTGGGCCACTCCACCCTGTTCCACCCTGCCCCACTCTAGGACCTCTCCCTGCTGTTGTGAGCCAGTTTCTCCTGCATGAAAACAGATGGAGAGAGTTTGAGCAGGACACATGGCACTGTGTGGAATGTTTGTGTGGTGAGCAGAGACATGGTCAGGATGAGGACACATGAGCCTGATGCAGATGAGAAGGTGTGTGTGAGTTAGTGATTTTGTCCCTTATGAGATCCCTGTGGATGTGTGATGAGTTTGACAGTGTGTGAGTTAAGAGTAATGAGGAGGTTTGACTTACCCTGGCGGAACAGATGAGAGCATTCATCGTCTTCCTGCACTGGATAGCTGACTTCCTCTGTGCTCCAGTGGTGCTGACCACTGCTGCCACTGCCTTCCAGGCCAGATTGGGGAACAGGGTGGACCTCCTGTAGCCAGAGCAATGGTAGGGGGCATCGTGGCAGACTTCCACTGCATCCAGCAGGTGCCCCAGATAGGCATCACTAAATTTGGGGGCTGCCACCTTCTTTGCTTTTGGGGCCATCTGTTGCCTGGAGCAGTCCTGGTCTGTAGGCATGAAGTGGGCTGCACTCTGGTGCACTTTAAATATGGCACCTGGAGTGAGGAAGTGCTGAGGTCACAGTGTGGCAGGCAAATCTGAGCCTGCCCATCAGCGATCTAGAACATTTCCCATGAATGCTTACGAATGAGGCTGGACGCACCGGAATGGGACGGTATGGCGCAAATGCCGGTCATTGCCACCAGCGGGTAAAACATTCAAATTAGGAGCAGGTGTAGGCCACTTGGTCCATTGAGCCTGCTCTGTCATTCAATAAGATCATGGCTGATCTGATTATAATGTCAACCCCACATTCCTGCTTACTCCCATTAACCTTTTGCCCGCTTGTTAATCTGCACTGGAGTGCTGTTTTGGGCTGCAGTAGAGAGCTTCAGTTGGAGTTTGGTGACTGAGAGAGTTTAAAGGTTAAATTCAGAGTTAAATTCTATTTAAAGAACAGGCTTTCTTTAATTTAGCTATTAGCTAAAAGTTGCTTTTAGGGTTGGAAGAAGGTAAGTTTTAGTCCAGCCTTAAAACAGGGTTCATGCAGGCTCTGCTTGCAGCTGCAACTAGGTAATTGGATAAGTGCCTTAATCAGGTTTTCAGAGGCTGTGTTCAGAGTATAAAAGTAGGCTATTTTATAGTGCTGACTTTTTTCTGCAATGGAATGCTGTTTTGGGCTGCAGTAGTGTGTTTCACTTGGAGTTTGGTGAGTAAGGGAGTTCAGAGAGGAGGTGCTCCTTTCCTTTTTTACCCTTCCTTAGAAAGAGGAGTGGCAGCCTTGGTAAGTAGGACCTGGTGAGTAAATTAGAAAAGTGTAATATTTTTAAGCAAGTTGCTAATACTTGGATTTAACTGAGAAGCACCAGGAATAAGGGAAATTTAGGGCCAACATAATATAAATAATCCAAAGCAGATTAAAGTTAATGTAAGGGAAGTAGAGTTAAGACATGGCAGGGCAGCTCAGTCGAGTGGAATGTAATATGTGCAAAGTCATGGATGCTACCGCTGTCCTAGATGACCACATGAGCAGGAAGTGCTGCCAGCTGCAGAAACTTGAGCTCTGGGTATCAGGACTCGAGTGGCAGCTGGAGTCACTGTGGCGCATCAGCGAAGCTGAGAGCTACGTGGATAGCACGTTCAGAGAGGTGGTCACACTGCAGCTTAAGGGCCTGGAGACAGAGAGCGAATGGGTGATTACTAGGCAGTCCAAGGGGAGTAGGCAGGTAGTGCAGCAGTATGTGTCCAATCCAACAAGAAAAGATGCGCTGTTGGACCTGGTTCTTGGAAATAAGGTGGGCCAAGCAGATCCAAGTGTCAGTGGGGGAGCAGTTAGGAGACTGTGATTATTGTATTGTACGTTTTATGATGATGTTAGAAAAGGATGATAGGAAATCCGGAGTAAGAATAATTAACTGGATGAGAGCCAATTTCAATGGGGCAAGAATGGAACTGGGCCAGATAGACAGGAACGAAAGATTGGCGGGAAAAACTGTAGCTGAACAATGGGCTACCTTAAAAAAATAATTGATTCAAGCACAGTCAAGATATATTCCATCGAAAGGGAAAGGTAGGGCAAACAAATCCAGGGCTCCGTGGGTGAAAAAGGAGATAGAAATTAAGATAAAGAAAAAAAAGTGTGCTCATGACAGGTGTCAGGTAGAAAGTATAATTGAGAACCAAAAGGAATACAGAAGGTCCAGGGGGGAGGTGAAAAAGCATATTAGAGAAGTGAAGAGGGATTATGAGAAAAGACTGGCAGCCAACATAAAGGGGAATCCCAAAGTCTTCTATAGGCATATAAATAGTAAAAGCGTAGTAAAAGGAGGAGTAGGGCTGATCAGGAACCCAAAAGGGAATTTACACATAGATGAAGAGGCCATGGCTAAGGTCTTAAATGAATACTTTGTATCTGTCTTTACCAGGGAGGTAGATGCTACACAGGCCATGGTGACAGACAAGAAAACTCTGTCACTAGAAGAGTTCAAAATTGATAAGAAGGAAGTGTTGAATAGACTGTCAGCATTTAAAGTTGGCAAAGCACCGGGACTGGATGAGATGCATCCAAGGTTATTTAAGGATGGGAGAGTAGAAATTACAGGGCACTGGCCATAATCTTTCAGTCTTCCTTAGATTCAGGGCTGGTGCCAGAGGAGTGGAGAATTGCAAGCATTAGGCCCTTGTTCAAAAAATGTTGTAAGGATAAGCCGAGCAATTACAAACCAGTCAGTTTAACATCAATGGTAGGTAAGACTCTTAAAACAATTATTTTGGATAGAATTAGTAGTCACATGGAAAAATATGGATTGATGAGGAAGAGCCAGCATGGATTTCTAAAGAGGAAATCATATTTAATGAACTTGTGGAGTTTTTTGAACAGGTAGCATAAAAGGTCAATGAAGGTAATGCTGTTGATGTGGTTTATATGGACTTTCAAAAGGAATTTGAGAGACTGCCACACAACAAATTTGTGAGAAAAGTTATTGTTGATGGAATAAAAGGGACAGTAGCAATGTGTATTCAAAATTGGGTGAAAAATAGGAAGCAGAGAGTAATGGTCAATAGATATTTTTCAGGCCAGGGTTCGGTATTGGGACCTTTGCTTTTCCTGATATATAATAATGATTTAGACCTTGCTGTGCAGGGGACAGTTTCAAAGTTTGCTGATGATATGAAGCTTGGGAGAGTTATGAATTGTGAGGAAGAAGATATGGAACTTCAAGAGGACATAGACAAGCTGGTGGAGTGGGCAGGTAGGTGGCAGATGAAGTACAAGGTGGAGAAGTGTGAGGTGATGCATTTTGATGGGAAGAACATGTGGATAAACAATATAAAATAAGAGGTGAAATTTTGAAGGGGGTTCAGGAGCAGAAAGCTCTGGGTGTATATGTGCATAGATCATTGAAGTGGCAGGACAGGTGGAGGGAGCTGTTAATAAAGCATTTGGATCCTGGGCTTTATTAATAGAGGCATAGAGAATGAAAGCAGGGAGGTTACACTGAAATTATATAAGACACTCATTAGGCCTCAGCTGAAATATTGTGTACAATTCTGGGCGTCACACTGTAGGAAGGATGTGAACATATTGGAGAGAGTGCAGAAGAGGTTTACAAGAATGATTCAAGGGTTGAGAAACTTCAGCTATGAGGATAGATTGGAGAGGCTGGGACTGTTCTCCGTGGAGAGAAGACACTAAAGGGAGATTTGATAGAAATGTTCAAAATCATGAGGGGGCTGGACAGAGTAGATAGGGAGAAGCTGTTCCCGCTCGTAAAAGGATCAAGAACTAGAAGACATGGATTTACAGTAATTTGCAAAAGAAGCAAATGTGACGTGAGAAAAAACTTTTTCACACAATGAGTAGTTCGGGTCTGGAATGCACTTCCTGGAAGTGTGGTGGAGGAAGGTACGATCGAGGCATTCAAGAGAGCACTAGATGATTATTTGAATAAAAACAATGTGCAAGGATACAAGGAGAAGGCAGGGCAATGGCACTAGGTCATAATGTTCATTTGGAGAGCCAGTACAGACATGATGGGCAAAATGGCCTCCTTCTGTGTTATTAAAATTTTGTGATTCTATGAATAATCTATCTAGCTCTGCCTTAAAAATAATCAAAGGTTCTGCTTCCAGCACCTTTTGAGGAAAAGAGTTCCAAAGACTGACAACCCTCTGAGAGAAAAAAATTCTCCTCATCTGCCTTAAATGAGCAACCCCTTATTTTTAAACAGTGACCCTTAGTTCTAGATTCTCTCACAAGAGAAAACATCCTCTCCACATCCACCCTGTCAAGACCCTCAGGATCTTAAAGGTTTCAATTAAGCTGCCTCCTACTCAGAAACTAAAACATTATTAAACTAATTAAACCAAATAAATTAATCACTTAATTAATAAGTAGAGAGTATCTAGACCTGAAGCAGGGGATTACTGTTCTTAGAATTGAGCATTTATAGTAGAAATCTAGCCCTAGGGAACGTATAGTTAATAAAGAGTCAATAAGCAGTCATTAGATTTAAATTAATTTATTAAATAGTTTTAGCAATGGCAGTTGCTGGGGTGAAGTGCTTCACCTGTGGGATGTGGGAAATCTGTGATGCTTCAAGTGTCCCGGACAACTACATCTGCAAGAAGTGTACCCAATTGCAGCTCCTCACAGACTGCATGGATCGGTTGGAGCAGTAGTTGGATGCACTTAAGAGCATTCAGGTGGCGGAAAGCGTCATAGACAGGAGTTTTGCAGACGTGGTCACACTCAAGGTACAGACAGATAGATGGGTGACCGCTAGAAGGGGCAGGCAGTCAGTGCAGAAATCCCCTGTGGCTGTCCCCCTCTCTAACAGGTATATTGTTTTGGATACTGTTTGGGGGGATGGCCTATCAGGGGAAAACAACAGCAGTAGCTAGAGCAATGGCACCACGGCTGGCTCTGTTGTTCAGTGGAGAGGGGTCAAAGCACAAAAGAGCAATTGTCATAGGGGACTCAGACACCAGGATGGTATGTTGTCTCCCTGGTGCCAGGGTCCAGGATGTCTCTGATCGGGTATGGGACATTCTGAAGGGGGAGGGAGAACAGCCAGAGGTTGTGGTACACATTGGTACTAACGATATAGGCAGCGAGGTCCTGCAGCGGGAGTTCATGGAGTTAGGCAGAAAGTTAAAAAAACAGCGTTGTAATCTCAGGATTACTCCCTGTGCCACATGCCAGTGAGGCTGGAAATAGGAGGATAGTGCAGCCACACACATGGCTGAACAGATGGTGTAGGAGGGGGGCGCGGTTTCCAATATCTGGATTATTGGGATCTTTTCTGGGGCAGTTGGGACCTGTACAAGAAGGACGGGTTGCATCTAAACTGGAGGGGCACCAATATCCTGGCTGCAAGGTTTGCTAGTGTCACTCGGGAGGGTTTAAACTATTATGGCAGGGGGGTGGGGACCAGAGCAATAGGTCAGCAGGTGAAATAAAGGACTGGGAACTAGTGAATATGGCCAGTAGGACTAAGAGAAAGAGCAGGCAGGGAGAAATTACTGAACACAGTGGGACTGGAGGTCTGAAATGCATTTGTTTCAATGCGAGAAGTATAACAGGCAAGGCAGATGAGCTTAGAGCTTGGATTAGTACTTGGGACTATGATGTTATTGCTATTACAGAGACTTGGTTGAAAGATGGACAGGATTGGCAGATAAACGTTCCAGGATTTAGATTTTTCAGGTAGGATAGAGAGGGATGTAGAAGAGGTGAGGGAGTTGCACTGCTGGTTAAGGAGAATATCACAGCTGTACAATTGGAGGACACCTCGGAGAGCTCATGAAGCGAGGCAATATGGATAGAGCTCTGGAATAGGAAGGGGGCAGTCACAATGTTGGGGGTTTACTATAGGCCTCCCAATTGCCGGTGGGAGATTGAGGAACAGTTATGTAGGCAGATTTTGGAAAGATGTAAAAGCAATAGGGTTGTTGTGGTGGGTGATTTTAACTTTCCCTATATTGACTGGGAATCACTTAGTGCTAGGGGTTTGGATGGTGCAGAATTTGTAAGGTGCATCCAGGAGGCTTCCTGAGACAATATGTAGATAGTCCAACTAGGGAAGGGGCAATACTGGACCTGGTATTAGGGAATGAACCCGGCCAGGTGGTCGAAGTTTCAGTAGGAGAGCATTTCGGGAAAAGTGACCATAATTCAGTAAGTTTCAAGGTACTGGTGGATAAGGAAAACAGGAGTCCTCGGGTTAAGGTGCTTAATTGGGGGAAGGCTAATTATAACAATATTAGGCAGGAACTGAGAAATCTAGACTGGAGGCGAATGTTTGAGGGCAAATGAACAACTGATATGTGGGGGGCTTTCAAACGTCAGTTGATAAGAATTCAGGACTGGCATGTTCCTGCTAGGATGAAGGATAAGCATGGCAAGTTTCAGGAACCTTGGATAACGAAGGATATTGTAAGATCATTCAAAAAGAAAAGGGAAGCATTCGTAAGGGCTAGAAGGCTGGGAACAGATGAAGTCCGTGGAGAATATAAAAAAAGTAGGAAGAAACTTAAGCAAGGAGTCAGGAGGGCTAAAAAGAGTCATGAAAAGTCACTGGCAACCAGGATTAAGGAAAATCCCAAGGCTTTTAATACATTTGTAAAAAGCAAGAGGATAGCCAGGGAAAGGGTAGGCCCACTCAGGGACAGAGGTGGGAATCTGTGTGTGGAGCCAGAAGAAATGGGAGAGATACTAAATGAGTACTTCTCATCTGGTCGATTTGTCTAGGGAAGAGTGTGTAGATAGCCTGGATCATGTCGAGATCAAAAAGGAGGAAATGTTAGGCGTCTTGAAGAATATTAAGGTGGATAAATCCCCAGGGCCAAATGGGATCTACCCCAGAGTACTGACGGATGCAAGGGTGGAGATTGCTGGGGCCTTGACAGAAATTTTTGTATCCTCATTGGCTACAGGTGAGGTCCCAGAGGACTGGAGAATGGCCAATGTTGTTCCATTGTTTAAGAAGGCTAGCAGGTGTAATCCAGGAAATTATAGGCCGGTGAGCCTTACGTCAGTGGTAGGGAAACTATTGGAGAAGATTCTTTGTGACAGGATTTACTACCATTTGGAAACAAACAGGCATATTAGTGAGAAGCGGTATGGTTTTGTGAAGGGGAGGTGGTGTCTCACTAACTTGATCGAGTTTTTCGAGGAAGTGACAAAGATGATCGACGATGGAAGGGCAGTGGATGTTATATACATGGATTTCAGTAAGGCCTTTGACAACGTCCCTCATAGCAGACTGGTACAGAAGGTAAAGACGCACGGGATCAGAGGTGAGCTGGCAAGATGGATACAGAATTAGCCTGGTCATAGAAGACAGAGGGTAGCAGTGGAAGGGTGCTTTTATGAATGGAGAGCTATGTCTAGTGGTGTTCCACAGGGATCAGTGCTGAGACCTTTGCTGTTTGGAGTATACGTAAATGATTTGGAGGAAAATGTAACTGGGCTAATTAGTAAGTTTGCAGACGACACTAAGGTTGGAGGAGTTGCAGATATTGAAGAGGATTGTCAAAGGATACAACGGGATATAGATCGGTTGGAGACTTGGGTGGAGAAATGGCAGATGGAGTTTAATCCGGACAAATGCGATATAATGCATTTTGCAAGGTCTAATACAGGTAGGAATTATACAGTAAATGGCAGAACCCTTAAGTGCATCGACGGGCAGAGGGTACTGGGTGTACAGGTCCACAGGTCACTGGAAGCGGCAACGCAGGTGGATAAGGTAGTCAGGAAAGCATATGGCATGATTTCCTTCATTGGCAGGGTATTGAGTATAAAAGCTGAGAAGTCATGCTGCAGCTGTATAGAACCTTGGTTAGGCCACACTTGGAATATTGCATGCAATTCTGGTCACCACCTTACCAGAAGGATATGGACGCGTTGGAGAGGGTGCAGAGGAGTTTTACCAGGATGCTGCCTGGCCTGGATGTTATTAGCTCGGAGGAGAGGTTGGAGAAACTTGGATTGTTCTCACTAGAGTGACGGAGATTGAGGGGCGACTTGATAGAAGTTTACAAAATTATGAGTGGCTTGGACAGAGTAGATAGTCAGAAGCTTTTTTCCAGGGTGGAAGAGTCAATTACTAGGGGACATAGATTTAAGGTGAGGGGAGAAAACTTTAGAGGAGATGTGGGGGCAAGTTTTTTACGCAGAGGGTAATGACTGTCTGGGGGCAGGAGTGACCGGACCATATACTTCCCATTCTGCCTATCTCACCTCTCTGGAAAACGCAAAATCCAGCCGATGGAGCTGAGTGTGGTCAGTGTACATGTGCAAATGACATTGTGTTTTCACAATGATGATGTCAGCAAGGGCCATCATGTAGATATGAAATAGGGGCAGGGTTGGGTGGAGGCGGGTGGGGGTTGGCAGCCGTGAGGGGGGGCACCGGAGGTAATGGTGTGGGGGGCGGGTGGAGAAGCCACTGTCGGTGATTGTCTGACTACAAGCACATAGATAAGAATGGAAACTTTTGTTAGCAGTCGCACCCAAGAGGAGAGGCAGTGGAGGAAGATAATGTGGTCAAGGCTGCGATATTGTATGCATGCCAATGCAGGCAATGATATGTACCTTTAAGAAACTACATAGTGACAGCACTATAACACCAGGGGAAGGATTTTCTCCCCGTCGGGTGGGCTGGATGGGAGCGGATGTGGGCGGGCGTGCAGCCAATCGCCTCCCACGATCAGCTGCGTGCCGCCATTTTATGTTGGGGGGCCAACTAAGGCCCACCCAGTGTGATATACACCTGGAAGCGCTGTGCACTCCCTGTGTGGGCGGGGACAGTAGGCTGAGTTGGGGCCTTGGTGGGGGCGATGAGGCCATTGCACTGGCCAGACAAGGCAGGCATGCTCGAGAGGCCCTCTTAGCCACAGGATTCGTGGACGATGGTGACAAGATGCCATGAGGACAGTCCTGACATCCTCACCTTGCATCTGTGAACGTTTGACACCTGTGTAGCTGATGGCAGTGCACGTACCCTCAGTGCTCAAGCACATGTCAGGGAGATGCAGCAGAGGCCCTATTAGTCGTTAGATTCCAGGAGGATATGATGACATGCAGTGAGGACACTCCATAGATCTTCACATAGACTCTGAGAATGTTTGACTCCTGTCTGGCTGAGGGCAGCTTGTTTGTGCACTGTGATCAGGGTCATATCATGGCTACGCATCTTCTTAACATTCCTAACCCTACCGCCACATCTTAGTGCTCCCCCGACATCCACAACAGATCTGGATGCAGCCTGCTGACTTCTGTGGTGACTTTGGTGTGCGCCCTCTGGAGGGCCGAGACCTGGAGGGCCCCAGCCTGCTTTGGGTGTCCTGCTGTGGGCCTGGTCCCCCCTCCTCAGCCTGTGGAACAGGAGATGATGGGGTCACGGCAAGAGGGGCTTTGGGTCATCTGGACATTCCCAGAATTACTTGGATAGATAGCCCCAGGGTGTCGAGGTGCTGGCCCTCCTCCCTATGGGTGCCCGATGACCCCTGGCTGACTCCTTGAGGAGAAGCGAAAGCTGGAGTGAGCTCAAGCTGCCCTGCACCATCTCATATTGACACTGTTGGAGGCCAACTATGGCATCAGCGATGAAGTTCAGCCTGTGTAGGACCTATGTCCTGCAACAAGGTCTCCATGACAGCCGCCATCCTGCCAGTTTTGACTTTGGTGCATTGCCATGCCGACCCTATTACCTCGGTCTGAAGGCAGACCGACTCCTCCATCATCCCTTGCACTGTGAGGAATGCACCAGACATCTGCTCCTAATGTTCCCATGATTGTCTTTGCAGCTCCACCAACTGATTGAGGATCGAGTCCAGAGGTCTCAAAGTCTGACTCGGACTCAGCACATTCCTTGCCTCCAGCAGTCCTCTGAATGCCAGAGACCAAGGATTTTGCAGCTTCCAGAACAGATTGTGTGCTGTGCTCACCAGATTATGATCTCGAGCCTGCTCTACATCTAGGCCCCACCGAGGTATGTGTCACTGTGCTGGTGGAGGGTGTGGGTGGACGCTGTGACGGGTCTGCAATGGTGCTGCCCTTAGGGTCCTCATCCCAGGTGCTCTCTGCACTGGGGTTGGGGTCAAGGTTAACTGAGGGTGATGTGTCAGGCATGCCTAGGACAAAAAGTGGAGACTATTAGTGCTTGGCAGCCACATTGAACATATAACAGTGGACTCAAATAGCGTTGAGGGAGGGATGATGTGGTGCAGGATACTCACATTGCTGTTCGCCGCTGACCTCACCATTGCTGCAGGAATGGTCTATGTCCTCTCCGGTCAGCCCTAACATGCGACTCTCGAACGGAGTGAGGACTTTTAATGTCTGGCACTCCACCCCCGGTCTAGGACCTCTTCCGTTGATCGTGCATGATCTTGTCCTACATAACAACATATGGAGAGAGTGAGAGCAAAGCGCATGCTAGGCCAAATGAGAAGGATGCCAGGCGTGCATGGTGCTGAGTGGAGTCATGGGCGGGATGAGGCGGCGATCTCCAGAGGAGTTGAGGCCAGGAGATGTGAGGGTGAGAGTGAGTGGTAATGGACCTTGAGCTGACAGGGAGTGAGATGCCAGTGAATGTGATGGCCTTGTGAGTGTGAGTTGAGATTGATGAGGTGGTTGCCTTACTCTGGTGGCACACATGAGATCATTCATCCATTTTATGCACTGAATGGCCTACCTCTTGTGTGCAGCATTGGCACCGACCACTGCTGCCACTACCTCCCAAGCTGGAGTGGTGAGACTGGTGGGCCTCCTGCAGCCAGGGCAGGGATAGAGGATATTGTGATGGGCCTACATGGCATCCAGAAGGCGTCCCAAGGATGTGTCACTGAATCAAGGAGCTGCACTCTTCTTGGCCTTTGGGCTCATGTCTTTACCGAGGCAGTCCTGGGCTGCAAGCACTGAGAACTGTGCGTGCAGCTTGGCTACAGTTTAAATATGGCACTCAGCGTGAGGAAACGGCGAGGTAATGACGTGGCAGGCAAATCGGAGGCCAGCCGCTAGCAATCCGATGTGTTTCCCATGACTTCACAATTTACGAGTCAGGAAGGGGACAATGCAGTGCGAAAACCCAACATTGTGGCCGGTGGGTAAAACATCATTTTTCACACTCACAACAACACTTAGTGCAAATCCGGGTCGATTCCACCATATGTGATTGCCACCCTTTTTGCTTCCTACACTATCCAGCAAAGACTTCCCAATATTTTATTAACTATTCTGTGTAGTATTGCAGTCTGTTTTTCTGAACAAAATTAATCCACCATATAATGCCAGCAGCTTAGCTTATTAACACTGTAAACTACCAGCTTCTGAGGCGTATTTTCATGAAGATTGTATTTACTTTAGAAAACATGTAATACACAAACATGAAAGAAGTTTCACGCACCGCTGCTGTCTAAAGGTAACAAATTTTATTAAGTGCCTTCCTTGTAACTGTGGTTTTAAAGCAATCCAGATATAATTAATTCCTTATTAATATACAGGCCAGAGAAATGGTAATATGATTAGTGGTTTTCAAAATACATTTTGTCTTTACTGTGCCAGAAATTTCACAAGACAGCTCACATTAAAAAAAGCACATCAATTCCATATATTTAGGACAATAATCATTATGCTTTAAATATTAGAATATGGTTTTCTTTTTGCACATTTTATTGTTTGTAAATGTACATTCAATTTGTTGATACTTTCCCACACATTGTTGCATTCTGAAGGAATGCTAAAATGTCTGCTTACTCTCACTATAAAGTGCGAGATGAGAAACAGTATAAAAACTATCTGGGTGCTCATCAGTCTGTACACTTTGACCGTACTGATATGCTACGTATCAATAATGAGCAGAAATTGGCTGATGCAATTTGTTCTTTTTTTAAAAATTCACAAGATATTATTTATTCCTATAAACGCTTGCATGTTTGTTTTTAAAACTAAACAACCAGATGACAGTGGACTTGAAAGGTTTTTCTATATGATGTCATGGTTTTTGCTTATGCTTTTCATAACATGAGCTTTTTGCATGTTTTCTTCATTGAAACTCTTAACCAGATAGTTACAATAAGCACTTGGGCAGTAGGTCAAGCAGCTAAAGAATATCAATATGAGTCTTCTCTTTGTCATGATGCCCTAAGGTGTCACCTCTTTCATAATTACACAAGGAATTGAGTATAATCATTGTGATAGTAAAAGTACTAAACATGATCATTCTAAAAGCTTATACCAGGAAGATAAGCCATTAATAAAAAAACAAAGGTAATCAATATATATATATTTTATAAAAAGATAGTAACACAGCAGAATAATTAGAGTTCAGTGCAAAACATTGCAGCAAAAGCATGCTTTAGCCAAATACTCATGTTGCTAAAGCTGGTTTCCAGTCTAACTGCATACAGTTCATAGATTTATTTCAAAATATTTTAAACACTTTTGCAAATTATATTAATGCTTGTTCATTCTGTTCTATGTTTGGCACAAGAGATTTCATATCACAGGGTGCAGCTGTAGTTTCTCTGTTGAAATAGAGAGTGTTATCAAAATTTGTATCCATATCTGTTGTCTTCCTCCTGCGCTTTTGAATGAGGTAGCCTGCAAGAACTATACCTACAGCAAAGACAATAACCAGCACCACCACAATCCCTGTTATGCTGTGAGATGAAGTCTCTTTTGGCTGCAAGACTGAAAAAGGAAGAAAAAAAAACACAATGAACTTCTAACGTAATGTCAAAGATAATACCCCAGAGGAGGAGACCATTCTGCCAGGCCTGCCTGTGTCATGTATAAAAAGATGATGTGGGAAATACTCAGCAGGTCATGCAGCATCTGTGGCGAAAGAAACTATGTTTATGCAGTACGCCATACAGTCCCCCAAGCCTGCTCTGCCATTGAATAAGATCAAGGCTGAGGTTCGATATGAACTCAAATTTCCTGTCCAATCCCAATATCCCTTGATTCAATTAGAACCATCAATCTCAATTTTTAATATATTCAGTGACCCACAGGCCTCTAAGCCAGAGAATTCCAAAGATTCACAACTCTGAAAGAACTTTCTCATCTCACAGCCCTTATCCTGAGAGTATGACCTCCAGCCAGAGGAATCGACCTGTCAGCATCCATCCTGACATGCTAAGAATTTTATAGGTTACAATGTCTAAACTCCAGAGAATGTCGGCCCATTTTACTCAATCTATGCTCATAGGACAGCCCTGTTGTTCCCAGGAATCAATCGAATGAGCCTTCATCGTACCCACTCTTGGCAAGTATATCCTTCCTTAGGGAAGGAAATCTTGACCTGGTCTGGCTTATATGTGACTCTGAAATGGCCTAACAAGCCACTCAGTTCTCGAGGGCAATTAAGGCTGGACAATAAATGCTGGCCCAGTTAGCAATGCCTACATCCCATGAACAAGTAATAAAAAAATCTTTTCAGTCAAGAGGGTGTGAATAAGATTATATTACACCAGCAGCTAGGGATGCCTGGTGCCAACCATGTGATTTTAATTTTGATATTTTGTTCCTTATATTGGGAGATATATTTTGTGCTCAAAGCAGTGGAGATTGGGATCTAAGCAACAAGTTACATTGCATATGATCCTGCTCAGTGGCACTAGAATTAGCAATGTTTGTCCCCAAGGAAATTTATAAATTTCCACAGGACTATTAGATACAAGGCCAACATCTTGGCCAGAATTGAAAATGTAGTAAATAAATGATGCCAGTTATGTTGATAAAATCGTTCATAATAATTATAAAGCAGTCTCCAATTTTAACCATCCCACTTTCCCAGCAGTTGAATGCTGTAGAACATCAAGGAGCTTCTCAGAGTAAATAGAAATTTATAAAGAAAGGATAGCAATAATATTTCATTTGCTGCAAATAGTTCTTACCTTCCATCAGTGAAGGTGCCTCAGTTAGTTCAACAACTGCAAAGAAGAAATATTGGTTAATTTTCAGTAAATCTTTCATTAAGGAAACTTTTTTCTAGGAAACCACTGTACCATTTAACTTACTTTTCGGCATTTTGCAAATGAATGGTTTATATGTTGCACAGGGAGCATTGTTCCAGTAATTTGAATCTGAGTACATTTCAACACAATTTTCATTCTTCTGACTTGAAGGTTCTCCTTTATTCCAGTTTACAAAATCTACCACAGTGTTATCTATCCATAACCACTCGTCTGAAATGAGAAACCAAATAGTTAACATGTAAAGAATGTATGGACTTTTCTCATGCCGTGTAGATGCCATTTTAATTTAAACAAATCCTGTAATAATTTGCATTTATATAGCACCTTTAATGTAATAAAATGTGCCAAATCACTTTACAGGAGCATTGTCAACAAAATTTAACACCAAGCCACATAAAGAGCTAATAGAAAAGGTTGATCATAGAGGTAGGTTTTCAAATGCATCTTAAAGAGGAAAGAGAGTGTTACAAATGTGAGGTTTTATAAGACTTTTGCTTGGGACTGTGTCTTTAATTTAGGGAAAAATAGAGGAATGAAGGAGGGTCATGTGACTTGTTCTGAATTCTGCTGACAACAACCCTGGTTGGCTTAGTTGTTATAGGTTAAGGTGGGGCCTGGTTTGTTTTACTGGGAAGAAGGTGCAAGAAAGCCATACCTGTAAACAATGAACAGAGTGGCTTATCTAATGGTGGATAGACTGTTAGTCTTTAAGTCCCAGGGAGTTGTTAGGAATGTCAGGTTTATTAAACAGATATACTTTAAACTTTCTATTTAATTCAAAGATATAATGAAGTTGGGGGTCTAAAGCTTAACTAATTAGTGTTTCTACCTGTATGCAAGGCTCATGTGATTCACAATTCCATGGAGATGGGCTTTGAGAGGGGAAGAGGCCATTGTAGGATCGGGTGGCAGGTTTTCGTAAAAATGATCAATGAACCTCACAGTCAGTCTGCAAGAATCTGAGAGAGATAGCAGCATCAAGCCTCTATTTTTCATCACACAAAATGCAGGTGAGAGTTCGTACTTGGATTGAAGAGACCAAAATCATGAGGGTTTAAACAATGTGGGAAGATTTGCCTAGCTTGGGCTAGAGGGAAGGATCTCCAGGCTAACAGACACTGTGAAAGTCAGTTCAGGGATTAGAAGTTATTTGGCTAGAAAAGGAAAAATGAACTAAGAATCACTTTGGACTGTTTCCTGGAGAATGAAGTGTCTGCTTAATGTACAGAGTAAGGGAGGGAGCTTTTAGATCATTTTGAATGTTAACTTGGAGATAATTTCTGTAATTTAGAGTATAAGTTGTCTACTGACAATATTAAGTCAACTTTGCTTCAAATTTGTGTGCTCCAGTAAAAACCCTAAAACTTGAAATCTTCTTGTGATTCTTTCAGCTATTCACTGGAAGTTTGAATTCCTTTCTTAACCTTATCGTTCTCCACAGGAATTGAAACAAGAGGTAGGGAGGTGTAGGAGGGAATCCTAGAGCCTGGCATTCAATGTGCATCAGTGTATAATGGGTAGCTGAGCCAAATTCGCCTGTTTACATTCTCTGTCAAAGTTAAAAGCTCCAAGGAATGGATTATGTTAATGAAAACACAGAATCCATTGTATACACAACAATATTCTACTAACAATAATGGTATGAATGATTAGCTAATCAGTTTTTGGTGGTGTTTGAGAGCTGAATGCTGGACAGAACACTGGGAAAACTTCCAGCTCTTTTTTTCCATTGTACCATGGGATTTTTAACATCAGTCTGAACCAGCAGAAAGGAACCTCCTTTCAATATCTCATTCAGAGGACATGAGCTTCAACAATATAACATTCCTTCAATACAAATGCTGGATTGGAGTTTGAACCCTCATTTTCCGATTCAGTAGCAAGAATGCCACCACTGAGCCATTTGGGGCCCCAATATTCCACCAACAATGGTTTTAATTTTACACAATGTGAACGAATGTCTTTTCCACCCCACATCCTGAACAGGTTTCTCTCAAGTTAGCCCAATTTTAACAGAAAGGGTCATAACTAGACACTTAGTATGATTTTCATCTGATTGAGCTCCAGTTGAGCACTTTTCAACAGTGGAAAACATGCTAACAAGCAACCAGTGACAAATGTTTAACCATACATTTTTGGTGCAGCCACTCAGATTTAGCTTTTTTAAACAAATAATGGGCTGAATTTTATGGTTCTCCAGAGATGAGCTGGCAGGCAAACGGGGTGGGTGGGGGAGATGTAAAGTTGGGCATCATGCTATGGCCAGCGTCCATGCTACCTGCTCCTACCCCCATCACAATTTTACTAGGGGTGGAGGAGGCATTGGGAGACCCACCCACCAATTAACCAAGTGAGGTCATCAAGGGGCCAATTAATGGGATTTAACCCATAGCGGGAAAGGCTCATGTTATTCTGTAGCCCAACAGCTTTCACTGTTTGGGCTGGTGGTTGGCCAAAGTAGGGTGTAAGGGTTGCCTCCTTTTACAGGCCCTGTGTGCCCATTGGAAGCTTCACCGCACCATCATCCTCCTCTGCCACACCAAGGAGTTCCCACCTTCATGTTTCACCTACCCTCTGCCCTGTCAGCCCTAGCTACCCACCACCCTTGCCAGGGACTGCCAGCCTTTTGGTCCAGTGAGACCAACGTCCCTCTCTTTCCCCCCCCCACCCCCACCCCCCAATCCCATATATAATTTTGCATCTAGCTCCATGGACAATCACTGTTGGGAATTGGATGCAGTCCAGCAGAGGCTATCGCTCCCACTGGTACCATCGGGACCAGATAGGTGCTGGCCATTTGATTGGCAGCAGCTCTGAGGCAGGCCTTCCTTCTTGGATGACATGGGAGGCCCACCTAAAGTCAATGAATGGCACAACAGCTGTTAAATGGTTGTGGGGTGAGCTGTCCAAGCTGAGGTGCGCTCACCCCCGATTTACTCTGGGGGTTAGTCAGGGATGGGTGTGGGGGGGGTGTTGCCCACCTGTAAAAGACAGCCCAATGTTTCTTTTAATATCTGAAAAGCAGATTTAATAATAACCTGCAAAAAGAAATGGATAAATCTTAAAAGGGAAAAGAAATGCTGGGCTACGAGGAAAGAACTGTCATAGAGTATGTTTAAGGAATTGGCACAGGCACAATGGGCTAAATGGCCTCCTTCTGTGCTGTGTTATTCTATAATTCTATGGTTAGACAATTTACGTCAATGAGATTTAGCATAGGAGGCACTTCCTCAATGTGTCACACTCCCAGGTAACTCTTTCACAGTTAGTTCTGAAAATTATGATTTTGGCTCAAGGAAGCAGTGTTTAATTAGAAAGTAGGAAAGATTTTTACCTTCAACATTCTTATACATTCCTATCCAGAAAGCTGCTGTCTTGTCAGCCAACATTTCTGTTGTATGAAATAAAAAGGCATTTTCGGCAGTACTCTCTATACTTGCTAATGAAGCTCCTGCATAAAGAAAATAAATATATATTTTCATTCAAGTGTGAAAAAGAAAAATATTTGAACCGCTCATCAATGTGCATTTTGTAATCTATTATTGAGATCAGCCCTTTTTAAATGGCTCGCTGAAAATGTTTACAGATCAGTTGGGAAACAATTAAAAGTTTTCAATATTTATTTTCAGTGAACAAAACAACTGCTAAGACTGTGCTAATTCACAGAGACTAAATAAAATGTTATATAGAGAATAATAGTTGTACAAAAGCAAAATACTGCAGGTACTAGGATTTGGAAATCGAATCAGAAACTGCTGGAGCTACTCAACAGGTCTGCCAGCACGTGTGGGGGGAGAGAGGGGGTTAATATTTCAGGTTGATGACCTTTCATTAGGACTGAGAAAAGTTAGAAATGTAATAGGTTTTGAGCAAATGAAAAAGGGGAAGGTAGGAAGAAGAGCAAAATGATAGGGTGGAAGACAATAGAAGTTAAATGACAAAAAAGGTGATGGTGCAGGGCCAAAGAGAATGTTTATAGGGCAAGAAAAGAAACAAAAGAGGTGGTGTGAATGGCAGGGTAATGAACAGCTGCTATATGAAAGCCCAAAAAAGGGGTAAAAGAGAATAAAACCAAGACCTGCAAAGAAAAAAGAAACAAAATGGGATCAAAGACTAAGGTCTGAAGTTGTTGAACTCAGTTTTGAGTCTGAAAGGCTGTAGAGTGCCTAATCAAATTCTGTTCCTCCAGCTTCATTGGAACACTACAGGAGGCCGAGGATAGAAAGGTCAGCATGAGAACAAGATAGAGAATGAAAATGAGAGGTGATGGGAAGCTCAGGTTCAGGTTTGTAGACTGCATGGAGGTACTGCAGAAAGTGGTCACCCAATCTGCATTTGGTCTCCCCATTCGAGAGCAGACCGTATTCCAAGCAGCAAAGACAGTATAATAAATTGAAAGGAGTGCACACTAAATCACTGTTTCACCTGGAGGAGCGCTTGGAGCCTTGGACAGTGAGGAGAGAGGAAGTTAAAAAGCAGATGTTGCATCTCCTGTGCTTTCATAGAAAGGTGCAATAAGAAGGAAAGGCAGTAACTGAGGAGTGGACCAGGGTGTCATGGAAGGAAGGGCCACTTTGAAATTCTGAAAGGGGAGAGAAATGGATAATGTGTCTGGCGATGGCACACATTGGAGGTGGCAAAAATGGCAAAGGAGGGACACATAGGCTGCTGGGGTGGAAAGTGAGGACAAGGGAAGTCCTACCAAGATTCTTGGAGGAAAGGGAAGGGTGAGAGCATAAGGGTGGGAAATGGGGAAGGTGCATTCGAAGGCCCTGTCAAAAATCGTAGTTGTATGCCGTGAGGGGTGTCCTTGGATGAGGATAAAGGAAGACATATGATATGCGCTGGTATAAAAGAGATAGAGAAACTGGAAGAATGGAATTGAGTCCTTACAGGAAGCAGGATGTGAGGAATTGTATTCAACGTAGCTATAGGAGACAGCGGGAGAGAAGGAAAGAAAAAGATGGAAATCCTGCACTCCAGAACCCAATCATGGGATGTCCTGCCCCTTGTGTCCAATGATCAGTGGGTCGAGAATTGGCCTGTTCAGTCTCAGGAAGAGCCATGGCAGAAAATTGACACACTGACATCATCCCGTGTCATTTTACACGGGCCCCGCTGAACTCAATATCCTGCCCAAGGAGAATTATTTTCTTTCATTGTTATCCTGTGGAATTCTCTTCCCCAGGAAGCAGTGGACACAGGGACATTGAGTACTCTAAAGGTTGAGTTGGATAGGTTCTTGATTGACAAAGGAGTCAAAAGGTATTGGGGTAGGCAGGAGAGTAGAGTTAAGGCTACAATCAGATCAGCTATGAGCTTACCATATGGCAGAGCAGGCTCAAGGGGCCAAACGGCCTAATTCTGCTCCTAATTCTTATGTTCATACGTATGTTTGACAGAGATGGATGATTGAGAGTGCCGAATAGATAAGTCTGTGTGCTGCAGTTCATTGCTTGCAGTAATTTCTATTTGCATATTTTAAATTCATTCACGCAATTTGATCGCTGCTGGCTAGGCCAGCATTTAGTGCCCATCCCTATTTGCCCTTGAGAAGATTGTGGTGACTGCCTTCTTGAACCTCTGTAGTCCATGTGGTGTAGTTTGCTGTTGTCGTTTCCAGTGCCTAAGTCAATGCTGACCACCTGGTTTCATTTCTTATAGACTTTGTAGCGGTTTGATACAACTGAGTGGCTTTGCTTGGCCATTTCAGAGGGCATTTAAGAGTCAACTACATTTCTGTGGGTTTGGAGTCACATATAGGCCAGACCAGGTAAGGATGGCAGATTTCCTTCCCTAAAGGGGATTAGTGAACCAAGTGGATTTTAAAGACAATGGTTTAGGGTCATCATTAGATTCTTTATTACAGATTTTTATTGAATTCAAATTCCACCCAGGTCCCCATTATAAAATGCCAGTCATTGTAATACTCAACATTTTGTTAGACAATGTGCTTTGCTGGTAAGACATTGGCAGGTTTTCTATCTTCACTTTCCTTTTCAAGGCAGGAAAAGAGAAAGTTAATCTCTGAAAAAGCGTGATTTGACATCAACCTCAAACAAGCTACTTACCAAGACGAATGCAGTGAAGGCTGGCTGCGGCCCAGTTTTTAGTAGTTGCTGTTTCGAATAAATAGCAATGGCCATGGAATGGGACCCAAGATTGGGGTAACACTGTTTCTGGGCATTTTCCAGGAAGTTGAGGTGGATCCAAAGGTGGTTGCACTGACAAAACACAATATTAAAAATTACTTCAGTGAAAGCAGATAATCAATTTAGGTTTTTATTCACATTTAAAAAGAAAGTTCTCGTTTTAACTTTCCCTTTAAATCTCATAACATGCACTAATTTCCAGTTGAAAGGATGGGCAAGTGATTTATTAGGCTTCTGTCTTTGCTGTGTTTTAACAGTAGGAGCTGCCTGAAGCTATACTCTAAGCTGAATCAGTCAGCAATTTTGCCTCAGTTTCTCCCTGAATTCTTGGATTTAAAAATGTGTTTATCACAAACTGTACGGAAATTTATGGTGGGGTATATGTTTCTTACC
Source organism: Carcharodon carcharias (assembly GCF_017639515.1). Classification (NCBI taxonomy): domain Eukaryota; kingdom Metazoa; phylum Chordata; class Chondrichthyes; order Lamniformes; family Lamnidae; genus Carcharodon; species Carcharodon carcharias. The sequence goes on from NC_054469.1 coordinate 64,619,834, forward strand.
AGAAGATTTTTTACAAGCGGCATAATGTTCATCATCGCACTTTGAAGTTTTCCAACTTCCATCCAGATTCATGAAGACACACCCATCGTTGATCTTGGGTTCTCCAGCCTCCCATTTGGAATAGCGCAGTCTCCACCCGTCAACCCATCTGTACTGTCTTGAAGTCTAAAATGATTTCAGATTTAAAATGTTGCATCAGTGTCCTCAATTATTTGTGTTTACAGGGCTCTCCGCTGTGCTTTTTGTTGTTTAAAGCGACAACATTTGGTAATCTTTCTTGACCCTGATTTTCAACATCATTTGTGACACTGATTCTCAAACACGCAAAATATTTTATATAATTCCCTCATATCTATTGCTTCCAACCTCAGGTATCATTCTGCTAAATCTACACTTTCTACTATTTTAATATCCTTTCTATCATGGGGTGCCATTGCACATAGAGAATCACAGAATGGTTACAGCATAGAATGAAGCCATTCAGCTCTTCGTGGCTCTCCGAAGGAGCAATTTACATAGTGCCACTCCCCAGCCTTTTCCCTGTACCCCTGCACATTCATTTTCAGATAATAATCCGCAGAACCACAGAATGGTTAATGTTTTATATACTTAGAAACTTTATGTATGGATTAGCCATTGTCTTGTACAAAATTATAATTGCATCTCCTCATTACTCTATGCCTCTATTTACAAAGTCCAAAATGCTATTGGCATCCTTTTACTGCAGCTACCTCACTTGGAACGTTAAGGAAATTAACCCCAACGTCCTTCTGTACGTTCATAACATTTTGACACTTTTCTATTGAGTGCACACTCGCATCTTCATGTATTCTCCATATCAAACAGTATGCCCATGCTGCTAGCTTCTGCTCTTCTGTCTTTTTATCAGATCCCATCCTTTGTGTCCTTGGCAAAATTTAAATATGGTGCACTCAAATCTAAATAATTTACATGCAATAAGAGCAGAAATGGACACACACTGTTCCCTCCTTGAATCTATTTGTCCTAACTGGGAACATAGGACTTAGGAGCATGATGGGGCCATTTAGCTCTTTAAGCCTGCTCCACTGTTCAATAAGATCAAGGCTTATCTGGTTGTAATCTCAACTCCACTCTCCCATCTGCCCCTCATAAACCTGGCTCCCTTGTCTATTCAAAATCCATCTAACTGAGTCTTAAACAAATTCAATGACCCAGCCTCCACCACTTTCTGTGGAAGCAAATTCCACAGGCTAACAACCCTCTGAGAGAAAAAAAATTCTCCTCATCTCTGTCTTATAAGGGAGATGTCTTATTTTTAAACTGTGTCCCCTGCTTCTTGTCTCTCCCACAAATGGAAACATCCTCTCAGCATCCACCCTGTCAAGTTCCCTCAGGATCTTATATGTTTCAATAAGATCACCTTTCAATCTTCTGAACTCCAATGGGGATAGGGTCCAACCTGTTCAACCTTGCTTTATAAGATAAGCCCTTCAGCCCCAGAATAAGTCGTGATCCTTCTCTGAACTGGTTCTAACACAATTATATCCTTTTTCAAATAAGGAGACCAAAACTGTACACAGTACTCCAGGTGTGGTCTCACCAAGGCCCTGTATAGCTAAAGTAAAACTTCCCTACTTTTATATCCCATTCCCCTTGCAATAAAAGCCAAAATTCCATTTGGCTTTGTAATCGCTTGCTGTACCTGCAAACTAACTTTTTGTGATTCATGTATCAGGACATCCAGATTAATCTGTACTACCGAGTTTTGCAATCTCTCAATTTAAAGAGAATACTGCTTTCTCAATCTTTCCCTCTCCATCAACAAATTGCATACGCATTTTATTTCTTCATACCATATCTGTTCAAAGGTAGATTTCCTTTTCAAATAATGAAAGGCAAAATTCCAAAATGTGTTCATGTTGAAATACAAAATTAAAGGAAAAGACATCTATCTCTTCCCCCAAGGTATGGAGTATGAGTGGGAGACCCCACCACATAAAAATTCACTCCCTAATTATTTCTTAAATGTACAGACCACTTAACTCGAGGTCCAATTCGAGTGTTGACCACTATCTGCATAAAGAACTGTCTGATATGAGTCAGTTACTCTTTCACATACTTGATCCTAGGTCCACTTGTCATAATACCACAATTTAAAATAATATTCCAGATATACCTTTTTTTATCATTATCATTCATATGTTACATACCTCTGTAAGATTAACTCTTTCTTCATGACTCATACCTCTGACACAAGGGATCTGCTCTTCTCTATTATGCTTCCATAGTGCCTGTGATAGATCTCCGAAAGAGCTATCCAATTAATTCCACTCCCATGCTCCTTCCCCATCATCCTGCAAATGTTTCCCCTTCAAGTATTCATCCAGCTCCATTTTTAAACTTAACAACAAATCTGTTTCCACCACTCTATCAGACAATGCATTCTAGATCATAAAATCCCACTGCGCTGGAAATTCTTCCTCATATCACCCCCGGCTCTTTTGCCATTAACTCCTTTGTGCTTGGAGATCAAAACAGGTGTGTTGATTATGTAGTTGATCATGTATTTCTCTTATTTACATGCAGCAGTCTGAGCTCCATGATTCAACTTTCAATTGGCCTGTGGATTACTGTTCTGCATTGGTTGGACACATCTTGCATCAAATCTACTAAGATTCCTGGATTTTTAAAAAATTCATTCATGGGGTGTGGGCTTCACTGGCTAGGCCAGCATTTATTGCCCATCCTAATTGCCCTTGAGAAGGTGGTGGTGAGCTGCCTTCTTGAACCACTGGAGAACATGTGGTGTAGGTACACCCACAGTGCTGTTAGAAAGGGGTTCCAGAATTTTGACCAAGTGACAGTGAAGGAACGGTGATATATTTCCAAGTCAGGATGGTGAGTGACTTGGAGGGGAGCTTCCAGGTGGTGGTGCTCCCATCTATCTGCTGCCCTTGTCTTCTAGATGGTAGTAGTCGAAGGATTGGAAGGTGCTGTCAAAGGAGCCTTGGTGAATTCCTGAAGTGCATCTTGTAGATGGTGTACACTGCTGCTACTGTTCGTCGGTGGTGGAGGGAGTGATTATTTATGGATATGGTGCCATTCAAGTGGGCTGCTTTGTCCTGGATGGTGTCAAGTTTCTTGAGTGTTGTTGGATCAGCACTCGTCGAGGCAAGTGGGGAGTATTCCATCACATTCCTGACTTGTGCTTTGTAGATGGTGGACAGGCTTTGGGGAGTCAGGTGAGTTACTCATAACATGATTCCTAGCCTCTGACCTGCTTTTGTAGCCACAGTATTTATATGGCTAGTCCAGTTCTGTTTCTGGTCAATGATAACCCCCAGGATGTTGATAGTGGGGATTCAGTGATGGTAATGCCATTGAACATCAAGGGCCAATGGTTGGATTCTCTCTTGTTGGAAATGGTCATTGCCTGACGTTTGTGCAGTGCAAATGTTAATTGCCATTTGTCAGTCCGAGCCTAAATATTGTCCAAGTCTTGCTATATTTGGACATGGGCTGCTTCAGTATCTGAGGAGTCACGAATGATGCTGAACATTGTGCAATCATCAGCAAACATCCCCACTTCTGACCTAATGATGGAAGGAAGGTCATTAATGAAGCAGATGAAGGTGGTTGGGCCGAGGACACTACCCTGAGGAACTCCTGCTGTAATGTCCTGGAGCTGAGATGACTGGCCTCCAACAACCACAACCATCTTCCTTTGTGCTAGGTATGACTCCAATCAGCGGAGAGTTTTCCTCCTGATTCCCATTGACTCCAGTTTTGCTAGGGCTCCTTGATGCCACACTCTGTCAAATGCTGCCTTGATGTCAAGGGCAGTCACTCTCACCTCACCTCGGGAGTTCAGCTCTTTTGTCTATGTTTGAACCAAGGCTTTAATGAGGTCAGGAGCTCAGTGACATTGACGGAACCCAAACTGGGCATCAGTGAGCAGGTTATTGCTAAGCAATTGCCACTTGATAGCACTGTTGATGACCCTTTCTGTTACTTTACTGATGATGGAGATTAGACTAATGATGTGGTAATTGGCTGGGTTCGATTTTTTTCCTGCTTTTTGTGCACAGGACATACCTGGGCAATTTTCCACAAAGCCGGGTAGATGTCGGTGTTATAGCTGTACTGGAACAGTTTTGCTAGGGGCGCAGCATGTTCTGGAGAACAAGTCTTCAGTACTATTGCCGGAAAATTGTCAGGACCCATAGCCTTTGCACTATCCAGTGTCTTCAGCCGTTTCTTGATATCACTTGAGCAAATCAAATTGACTGAAGACTTGCATCTGTGATGCTAGGGGCCTCTGGAGGGGGCCAAGAAGGATCACCCACTCAGCACTTCTGTCTGAAGATTGTAGTAATGCTTCAGCCTTATCTTTTGCCTTATCTTCATTCTTAGTTACATCAGAACTATTCATGGAATATGTGTGTTTTCCTTCCTATAAGAAAGACATTTCTGCAGTTGTTCACATTAAATTTCACCTGCCTTACTTGTCCATCTTACTCAGTAATTTTTGAGCTGATTCCACTGCCTCTTCTAGTTTGGGATCAACAGCAGGTTTGACCACTTGATTTTGAATTTCTGAGTCTACATCATTCATGTAAGTGCGAAACAGTAGGGGCAGAGTTTTTCGCTGAGCGAGCAGGCGAGCGCGTGACCCGCTCAAGAGTAAAATAGCGCGTGATGACATCGGGCTAGCATCCCAACGTCATTGCGCACTCGCATGATATTTCAGTCAGTGGGCACACGCAAAAGTCAGAAGAGTGCCCGCCAGCAATTAAGAGGGCAATTAAGCCCATTAAAGCTCCAATTGTCCCCGATTGGGCAAATCGGCCAAGTGGCCTTTGCATTTTTCATGAACCTCATCCCGCCCTTGGATGAGGTTTTATGTTATTAAATTTTTAAAAATCTATGGACAGAATTTTTATAATGTATATGTTCAGGTGAGTGCTTGTGATGCTTGGACATTTTCATTCTGATTTTAAAATCTTTATTTAATTGTTTTGAAGTCTTCATCTCTCTGCCTTCAGGGAGTTTTTACTCCATGCTCGTCCACGCTTATGTCAGCGCCTGCCCTCCTCCCGCCCCCACCCCGGCAGCGCTGAGGATTTCAGCGCGCATTTCACACCGGCTGGCCACTTAATGGCCAGCCAGTGTGAAATCGCGGTCAGGCGCTGACTGCAGTTGGCAGTTTGTTCCGCGGCTGATCCTGGACTCACCGATCGCGTCCACCGCCCACCTAAAAAATCCTGCCCAAGCAGTCACAAGAATCCAATCAGTTTTCTCCCAGGCCAAAATAACTCCTCTCACATTTGTTCATTATTTTCCTTGCTTCAATCAGATTCTTATCCATTCTCAGGGATTATTGCGAATCCTCTTACAGCTTCAAATTTCATGTTGATATGTATCTTTGTCAAACAGATTTGAAAGTATGATACAAAGTGCAGGCAGAAATCAATATCTTTAGAAGTACAGTGCATTTAATATTTTTCTTCAGCTAACACTGTTACTACCTATTTCTTACCTCATTGCCATTTAGTCCAATCCACAGTTTCTGTCCAAATTTAGCAGCTTCTAATATTAGTAAGGAATGTTCAAATACATTTGTGATACTGACAATCTCGGCACCCTCTGCCTCACAAACTTTACGAGCATCTTGCCATTTCAGCTTGAAGGCAACTAGTCTGTATGAACCGTTAGCATACTTAATGTAGCTTGTTGGTGCCATGGTTGTGGACTGTAACATTAAAGCGCGATCTGTGGAAGGAATCACATTCTGCATTTATTATTTCCATTCAGATTTCTATGGATACAATATTTTTCCATGATATCAAGATGACGTTCAATACATCCAATCAGACCAGAAGTTGTTTTAGTAAACTTTTAATGTGTTATTAGGCTCTTAAGTAACTGAGATGATGGGGTCAATTTTCTGGGCCTACGCTGTCAGCAGTGAGCCTTTCTCAATACCAGTGCATATCAGGGAAACATAGGTTCACTACCCATGATATGCTAGCTGTTGATATATAAATGAGTCCCAAAATTTCCAAAATATGAGGCTCCATGGCAAATTGCCCAGCATCAGTGCTTTCTGTTGTATCTTTAATGTGATCATGTTCTAACAAAAATTTTCGAAGTTCTTCACGAAGATGTCCTTTGAAAAGTATTTCTGTTCTCATTCCCTGAGGTTCTTATTCATTGCGTATTTAAAAAAAAGTAATACTGCCCATTTCCACCTGTTCCTCCTCCTTTTCCACATCACCAATAATTTGTCTTTATTCAGAATCTACAATGTTGAAAGCTTGGGGGATTTCAATATGCAGGTAGACTGGGAAAATCAGGGTGGTAATGGATCCGAAGAAAAGGAATTTGTGGAATGTCTACGAGATGACTTTTTGGAGCAGCTTGTGGTGGAGCCCACTAGGGAACAGGCAATTCAAGATTTAGTGATGTGTAATGAGGCAGATTTGATAAGGGAGCTTAAGGTGAAGGAACCCTTAGGAGGAAGTGACCATAATATGATAGAATTTACCCTGCAATTTGAAAGGAAAAAGCTGGAATCAGATGTAACAATATTACAGTTGAATAAAGGCAACTACAGAGGCAAGAGGGAGGAGCCGGCCAGAATTGACTGGGAGATGAGCCTAGCAGGAAAGACAGTGGAACAGCAATGGCAGGAGTTTCTGGGAGTAATTTGGGAGACACAGCAAAAATTCATCCCTAGGAAGAAGCATACTAAAGGGAGGACAAGGCAACCATGGTTGACAAGGGAAGTCAGGGACAGCATAAAAGCTAAAGAGAAAGCATACAATGTGGCGAAGAGCAGTGGGAAACCAGGGGATTGGGAAGCCTACAAAGACCAACAGAGGACAACTAAAAAAGAAATAAGGAGGGAGAAGATTAAATATGAGGGTAAACTAGCCAGTAATATAAAAGAAGATTGCACAAGTTTTTTAGATAAATAAAGGGTAAGAGAGAGGCAAAAGTGGACATTGGGCCATTGGAAAATGACGCTGGAGGAGTAGTGCTGGGGATCAAAGAAATGGCGGAGGAATTAAATAAGTACTTTGTGTCAGTTTTCACAGTGGAAGACACGAGTGACACCCCCAAAGTTCAAGAGAGTCAGGGGGCAGAGGTGAGTATGTTGGCCATTACCAAGGAGAAGGTGCTAGGAAAACTGAAAGGTCTGAAGGTGGATAAATCACCTGGACCAGATGGATTGCACCCCAGAGTTCTGAAGGAGTTAGCTGAAGAGATAGTGGAGGCCTTAGTGGTGATCTTTCAGGTATCACTGGAGTCAGAGAGAGTCCCAGAGGACTGAAAATCGCTAATGTAACCCCCATGTTTAAGAAGGGAGTGAGGCAAAAGATGGGAAATTACAGGCCGATTAGCCTGAGCTCGGTCATTGGTAAGATTTTAGAGTCCATTATTAAGGATGAGATTTCTGAACACTTGGAAGTGCATGGTAAAATCGGGCAAAGTCAGCATGGTTTCATCAAGGGGAGGTCATGCCTGACAAATCTGTTAGAATTCTTTGAGGAGGTAACGAGTAGGTTAGACAAAGGAGAGCCATTGGATGTTATCTACTTGGACTTCCAGAAGGCCTTTGACAAGGTGTCACACAGGAGGCTGCTCAGTAAGATAAGAGCCCATGGTGTTAGAGGCAAGGTACTAGCATGGATAGAAGATTGGCTGTCTGGCAGGAGGCAGAGAGTGGGGATAAGGGGGTCCTTCTCAGGATGGCGGCCGGTGACTAGTGGAATTCCGCAGAGGTCGGTGTTGGGACCACAACTTTTTACTTTATACATTAATATACTAGATGAAGGAACTGAGGGCATCCTGGCTAAGTTTGCAGATGATACAAAGATAGATGGAGGGACAGGTAGTATTGAGGAGGTAGGGAGGCTGCAGAAGGATTTGGACAGGTTAGGAGAATGGGCAAAGAAGTGGCAGATGGAATACAATGTGGGGAAGTGTGAGGTCATGCACTTTGGTAGGAAGAATAGAGGCATAGACTATTTTCTAAATGGGGAGAGAATTCAGAAATCTGGAGTGCAAAGGGACTTGGGAGTCCTAGTCCAGGATTCTCTTAAGGTTAACTTGCAGGTTGAGTCAGTAGTTAGGAAGGCAAATGCAATGTTGGCATTTATTTCGAGAGGACTAGAATATAAAAGCAGGGATGTGCTGCTGAGGCTTTATAAGGCACTGGTCAGACCAATTTAGAATATTGTGAGCAATTTTGGGCGCCGTATCTCAGGAAGGATGTTCTGGCCCTAGAGAGAGTCCAGAGGAGGTTCACGAGAATGATCCCAGGAATGAAAGGCTTAACATATGAGGAATGTTTGAGGACTCTGGGTCTATACTCAATGGAGGTTAGAAGGATGAGGGGGGATCTGACTGAAACTTACAGAATACTGAAAGGCCTGGATAGAGTGGACGTGGGGAAGATGTTTCCATTAGTAGGAGAGACTAGGACCCGAGGGCACAGCCTGAGAGTAAAGGAAGACCTTTTAGAATAAATGAGGAGAAACTTCTTTAGCCAGAGAGTGGTGAGTCTATGGAATTCATTGCCACAGAAGGCTGTGGAGGCCAGGTCATTGAATGTATTTAAGACCGAGATAGATAGGTTCTTGATTGGTAAGGGGATCAAAGGTTACGGGGAGAAGGCAGGAGAATGGGGTTGAGAAACTTATCAAACATGATTGAATGGTGGAGCAGACTCGATGGGCCAAATGGCCTAATTTCTGCTCCTATGTCTTATGGTCTTATTTTAAAAATTCATTCATGGGATGTGAGCGTTGCTGGCTAGGCCAGCATTTATTGCCCGTCCCTAACTGCCCTTGAGAAGGTGGTGTTGAGCTGCCTTCTTGAACCGCTGCAGTCCATGTGGTGTAGGTACACCCACAGTGCTGTTAGGAAGGGAGTTCCAGGATTTTGATTCAGCGACAGTGAAGGAACAGTGATATAGTTCAAAGTTAGGATGGTGAGTAGCTTGAAGGGGAACTTCCAGGTGATGGTACTCCCATCTATATGTTGCCCTTGTCCTTCTAGATGATAATGGTCATGGGATTGAAAGGTGCTGTCTAAGCAGTCTTGGTGAGTTTCTGCAGTGCATCTTGTAAATGGTACACACTACGGCTACAGTTCGTCGGTGGTGGAGGGAGTGAATGTTTGTGGATGTGGTGCCAATCAAATGGACTGCTTTGTCCTGGATGGTGTCAAGGTTCTTGAGTGTTGTGGGAGCTGTGCTCATTCAGGCAAGTGGGGAGTATTCCATCACACTCCTGACTTGTGCCTTGTAGGTGTAGGCTTGGGGGAGTCAGGAGGTGAGTTACTCGCGGCAGGATTCCTAGCCTCTGACCTGTTCATGTAGCCACTATATGGCTAGTCCAGTTCAGTTTCTGGTCAATGGTAACCCCCAGGATGCTGATAGTGGGGGATTCAATGATGGTAATGCCATTGAATGTCAAGGGCAATAGTAGATTCTCTCTTGTTGGAGATGGTTATTGCCTGGCACCTGTGTGGCCTGAATGTTACTTGACACTTGTCAGCCCAAGCCTGGATATTGTCCAGGTCTTGCTGCATTTGGACATGGACTGCTTCAGTATCTGAGGAGTCATGAATGGTGCTGAACATTGTGCAATCATCAGCGAACATCCCACTTTTGACCTCATGATAGAAGGAAGCAGCTGAAGATGGTCGGGCCGAGGACACTACCTTGATGAACTCCTGCAGTGATGTCCTGGAACTGAGATGACTGTCCTCCAACAACCACAACCAATTTCCTTTGTGTTAGGTATGACTCCAACCAGCAGAGAGTTCTTCCCCTGATTCCCATTGACTCCAGTTTTGTAGGGCTCCTTAATGCTGCCTTGATGTCTAGGGCAATCACTCTCAGCCCCACCTCTGAGTTCAGCTCTTTTGTCTATGTTTGAACCAAGGCTGTAATGAGGTCAGGAGCTGAGTGGCCCTGGTAGAACCCAAAATGAGCGTCGGTGAGCAGGTTATTGCTAAGCAAGTGCCGCTTGATAGCACTGTTGATGACCCCTTCCATTACTTTACTGACGATTGAGAGTAGACTGATAGGGCAGTAATTGGCCGGGTTTGGTTTTTCCTGTTTTTTGTGTACAGGACATATCTGGGTAATTTTCCACATAGCCGGGTAGTTGCCTATGTTGTAGCTGTATTGGAACAGCTTGGCTAGGGGCGCAGCAAGTTCTGGAGCACAAGTCTTCAGTACTTTTGCTGGAATATTGTCAGGGCCCATAGCCTTTGCAGTATCCAGTGCCTTCAGCCATTTCTTGATATCACCTGGAGTGAACTAAATTGGCTGAAGATTGCAAATGTGATGGTGGGAACCTCTAGAGAGGCCAGGAAGGATCATCCACTTGGCACTTCTGGCTGAAGATTGTAGCAAATGCTTCAGCCTTATCTTTTGCACTGATGTGCTGGGCTCCTCCATCAATGAGGATGGGGTTATTTGTGGAGCCACTTCCTTTAGTGAGTTGTTCAAATTGTCCAGCACCATTCATGACTGGATGTAGCAGGACTGCAGAGCTTAGATTTGATCCGTTGGTTGTGGAATCGCTTTAGCTCTGTAAATTGCGTGCTGCTTATTCTGTTGCTTATGCCTGGTACTCCTGGCATGCCCTTTTGCACTCTTCATTGAACCAGGCTTGGTGGTAATGGTAGAGTGGGGTGTGTGTCGGGCCATGTAGTTACAGATTGTGGTTGAGTACAGTTCTGTTGCTGCTGATGGCCACAGCACCTCATGGTTGCCCAGTCTTGAGTCGCTAGATCTGTTTGAAACCTATCCTATTTAGCACAGTGACAGTGCCAGACAACACGAATGAGGGTATCCTCAATGTGAAAAGGGGACTTCATCTCCACAGAGACTGTGCAGTGGTCACTTCTACCGATGCTGTCATGGACAGATGAATCAGGGGCAGGCAGCTTAGTGAGTATGTTAGTATGGTAGTATGTTTTCCCCTCTTATTGATCCCCTCACTACCTGCCACCTACCCAGTCTAGCAGCAATGTCCTTTAGAATTCGGCCAGTTCAGTCTGTAGTGGTGCTACCAAGCCAATCTTGGTGATGGTCATTGAAGCCCCCCACCTAGAGTACATTCTGTGCCCTTACCACCCTCAGTGCTTCATCCAAGTGGTGTTCAGCATGGAAAAGCACTGATTCATCACCTGAGGGGGGACGGTACGTGATAATCAGCAGGAGGTTTCCTCGCCCATGTTTGACCTGATGCCATGAGAAATCACGGGGTCCAGGGTCAATGTTGAGGACTCCCAGGGCATCTCCTTCCCGATCACTGGGCTGCCAGGTCTGTTGGGTCTGTCCTGCTGGTTTCATGGTCATCATTAGACTCTTAATTCCATATATTTTTATTGAATTCAAATTCCATCATGTGCCATGTAGGTTTTGAACCTGGATCCCCAGAGCATTACCCTGGGTCTCTGGATTACTAGTCTAGGGGAGGAGAGTGGAGAGTGAAGGAGGCGAGGAAGGGAACAGTGAGGAATAGGAAAAGCAGGAGAAGGAGATGGGAAGACAAGAAAGGGAAGGTATGAGGAAAGAAGAGAGGATGGGAAGAAGGAAAGTGGAAGGGGAAAAGGAATGATGAGGTGAGCATGGTGGGTATCAGGGGAGGAGACAAGACTGGGAGAGCAGTGGTGCTGGGAAAGGGAAGTGCAAAAGACTCAGGTGGAAGATGGAGGGTAATAGTTGTAAGCACCTTACAGAAGCTAATCTGCTCAGCATTAGCTAGAAAAGTAATTCAAGTAACAATTCTTCATGTTGTGAACTGCAGAAATAATCTGGCACGTACTAGGATAATGAAGAATTTTAAACAGGGCTGAACATGTCTTACTGAGCAAAATTCTATTATTTCAGCTTGTTTACCAGATACATTAAGATTATAAATAAGATGTCCTGAAATGTCATACAAAAGGCAACCTAATGCTCACCTTTGTACTTCTGGCATATAAAGCCTCTTTTAAGATCACAGTACTCATCCTTCCAAGTTCCAGCATTTTTCCTTGCGTTTACAATCACAGTCACACAGTCAGTTGCCCATATAGTAAAAACAAAAAATAAGAGTCAGCACCAACATCATTATGTTCCTGAAAAGATACTAACCAAACTTAATAATTAAGTTGTGGAAGTCAAACAATAACTAATTGATGATGTGCCCTGCAAATTTCAGAGATAGGGTGGTGTGGCAAATGGTCAAAGAACTTAGGCAGTTTTTTTTATGCAAGGAGTCATAGATTTATGAAATAAGACACTGGATAAACCCAATGAAGTGAATGCTATAAGTTCAAAGATAATCAGAAATGTTTCTGGAGATAGAAGGTGTTGAAGGATATAAGAAGGCAAAGGCGTAGAGTTAATATTCTAATGTTGTACTACCATGTGGTGAAGCTCGCTTGCTAAGAGCAATTATCTGAATTGTGCAGTCTACAAATGGGTAGCCAATTGCAAATGCAGAAACCACGTTGTATGTGTGAAGAATTATAGATATAATTAGGTAGAATGTAGATAATTAGGCTGAATTCAGACATAATTAGAATATTACAATTTAGGAATAAAGAATCCCTTAATTAAAATGAATTGAATAAGTGGTCACTCTCTAAAAGCAAAAACGTTTTCATCCAGCTATATCTGCACTGAGATATTTTGGGCACCTGACTTAAAACATATGTTCATTACCTGAAATCTACTGGAATGTCTTTATAAGTTCTTTAAACATAGGGTACCTGGTACACTATGTTACAAGAAAAGTAGAATATTTAGGCTCTGTCTGTTTTATAATCCTGATTATGGCTTTTAGCAAAAGGAATGTTAAAATGGTATTGATAAATATTAACATCTCTTTGTGATATAAAGAGTGTCCAGTTTTGTCTGTAACGTGGCAATCTTAATGAAGTAAGTTTGAGAAAAAGAATGTATTAAAAGCTCGTACCAGATAGAATTAGATATCACCAATATCTTGTTATGTAAATAAGGCATGAAAGAAATACAAACTCCATACATCAGACTTTTTAAAATTATTTTTAAAACGGACTTTCTGCTGAACCCAACAAGATGGCTGCTACAGGTCACATGACTACAGGATTGCCCCTTTGTTCTGGAAGCTACCAACAGGAACAAGAATAAAAGAATCCTCCTCTCATAATTGTGGAATCTCAGATCCAAATGTAAGGGACATTATAATCACAAAACCAGGGGACATGCTGATTGAAACTCGTTATTCCTGCAGAGTTATTGACAGACCCATCTCACATCTGGGGCTCTCCAGCTCCATTTCCAAAAGGGGACAATGGAAGTCATTTGCAACTTGGTAAGCTTACTTCTCTAGTGGAGTCACAGGGTCTGGCCAGACAATAGTACCCTGACCCAAGAACCTCAACATGGATGGTAACTCTTTCAAAAGCTAATGGCTGGGACATTATCAATCCTGAACCCAAATCCAGTCCCAGACATTAGATAAACATCCCTTTTGAAATCATTGTGGAGAAAGGTCACATGACTCAAGTAGCCATTTTGAAATCTCTATATTCCTTTGAGAACTGAGAAACCCTCGGTCTACTGAATTACCAACTAATTGAACAGACCTATAGCAGGACTCCCAGCTGGCCAAGCATCTGTCACCATGTCTCAATTCCTCAAAGTCTATTTGATTTTAAAAGTCTCTGACCAATGCCTGCCAAGCAATCTAAGCAAAGAAATCCTAACATGATGCATTATCATTCATTTCAAGGATTTTTATGTTGCTATATCCAACAAGGAACTTAACTGGACTGAACCCTGCCACAAAGGAAACACGCTCTGGACTTTTGACTTTTCTGGATTTTGGAAATCAAGTGAAATAATACTTATTTCTGTGGTTCTTTTACTGTTGTTATCCATAGTTGTAAAAACTCCCTTTTCTATCCTCCTTTACTGTGTTATATGTGTGCAAGGCTGCGAATAATTCCCCACCCCCCCCCCCACCCCCCACCCAGGTTTGAATGTGTAATAAACTAACCTGCTGAGTTCATCATAAAGAGAGTTTGCTGTGCGTTACTTATAAAATTGAACCACAAACTGAGGGTTTGGGGAAACATGCCACAGCCTGCTTTAGAAAAGTAATTCAAAAACACCTCTGCTTATGGTCAGATGAGGAGAAGATAAAGAAGTTCGGTTTGCCTCTCTCCTGTCTGTAACACTTGTGAACTATTATCAATTCAAATAAAGATTATCAAACACAGAAATGGAACATCACCTTTACAAAAGAACAGATGTTACAGGTTTGTTACCCCTGGTTAAACCAGATTTTAAAACACTATATAATTCAGTTGAACTTGCGAAAAAAATGATGTAATGACCTTTTGTTGACCATTCTTTGTAAAAATATAAACATGTTTTTCAATATAGATACAAATTGTAATGTTAAGAAACAAAAGTTATAACTAAGTTATGGTAATCGTTAATGTCAAACATTACAAACAAACATTTTTGACCTGATAAATGCTCACAACTTCATGATAAGAGAATTATCAACAATTAAGTAATTTACTAATAATAGTGAATGATATAGCCTTATAAGAATAATGAAGAGGGGATGAACCTACACAGAGAGGTAACACCCACAATTGCGAAAGATGAGCTAATCAGGTTGGAAACAATATAAAAATAGAAACTTCACCACTGAAAGTTCTGAAGTGTTGGAATCCTCATATATGCTTCTCAAGGTAAAGGTGCCAAATGCATGGTTAGATACTTCTACTCTTAATTGAGGAGAGATATCTTGCTAAGCAGGTGGTTTGCTACTCGGCAAATTTAAGGTAACACCTTGATTTAGAGATTGATTGATATTCTAAGATTTTTTTACTGTAACTTGGTCGAGGTTGAACTTTTGGATTCTATATCAGAACTAAGATTAAGTTTTCCATCCCTTCATAATCTTTGCATTGTGCTCAGCCACTTAACGTTTGTTTTTTTAATAAATTTTTAAATAAGTTAGTGAAAATATCATTTCACATAGCATTCTGTATACAACCCCAAGAACTCCTCTTTGTATACTCCTAAATGGGGGGATACATTATTAAACAGAAGCCCCCAGGCCCTTATAATATCCAGGATATTTATAACCTAACTGATTCTTATTAAAGACAGCTACCTGGAAGAAGGTAATGCTTTTTACTGATTCCTTTCCTTAAGGGAGAGATAGATCAGTTCTTCAGACCCAAACACGTGTCTGAGAGATCTGGCTGGCTTAAACCTGAGTGAGAGTAATTATCAGAAAAATGCCCCCAATCTGGAATAGTCCCATAAGGGGTTAAGGATATAAACCCACTTCACATGTTTTAATTCCCATAATTGCACCATGAGCCTCATCGTGTCCAGAGAAGCAGGCATTAATATTTTCAAGGTT
The DNA here is from genome assembly GCF_017639515.1 of Carcharodon carcharias. Classification (NCBI taxonomy): domain Eukaryota; kingdom Metazoa; phylum Chordata; class Chondrichthyes; order Lamniformes; family Lamnidae; genus Carcharodon; species Carcharodon carcharias. The sequence goes on from NC_054469.1 coordinate 64,635,259, forward strand.
TTTTGCTCCTGCAATCAATTGCAGTTGCAATACAGAAACGACCCTCTCAAAAAAAAATTTCATTTTTGTGTTTACATTTTTTTGAAGCTGACACACCCATCCACCCCTCACCCCATTCCACTATGACCGTTCTCAACGACCAGTTTCTTGAGGCCAGCACCCTGGTTCCGGCGCTAATGTGTGATGCGAACATCCATCTGATCCATGCAAATGATCATGGGGCAACTAGTAGGAAGTCCAATTATCCCACCCCAGATTCAAACCTAAAGGACCTCCCAAGGGAATTCATACCCTCTATAGTTAAAATTTAACTGGCTAATAATATTAATATAAGTTACATTTTGTTTTTAAAAATATCTACTAAAGGTACAAATGTTGTCTGCAGCTGCTTTCTGTAGCCCTAATGGGGTTACTCATCGGCTTCCCATGAAAGGCTGGAGAATTCATGAAGACCAATAAATTTATTACTAAAATAGAGGCAACTCCATTGTTTAGGAAATGTGAGTTGTGGTTGGCACTTACTGGATCATCGTAGCTGTATCTTTGCCCTGTCGGAAAACCCTTGGCCCAGTTAGTATAGTTTACTCCCCTTCCTTCAGTCCAGAGATATTTACTCTCTTTATTAATATCATTCAACCCAATCCAAACATTTACAGGAAAACCTTCCAGCTTCATGTTAATAAATGCTGCAAAGGAAAACAAATTTGAATAATTTGAGACTGTGGACGTTCAGCACTGAAACAACCAATATTTGCAATTATATAATGCTTTTAACATAGAAAAATGCCACAAAGTACTCCACAGCAATTTTTTAAAAATGGAAGAATGAGTTAATTCCGGATTTACTGTTAGAAATAAAATTATCCCTTGCGTACGTATAATAATTCTACTAATTTTCAAAAAAATGAATTGAAAGCACTTAGCCTCAGGGAGATGTGCGCTCTTCCGTGTGCATGCGTGAAAGCGCACTCTCGCTTTTGGGGAATCCCACACCTCTTCCCCCATCACCCGTGCTTCCTGCTGGGCATCATAATGGGTGGGCCTTAATTGGCCCAACCACTTAAAATGGCTGCAGGGCCCGCGTCTCCAGCAGGGATCAGCTCCCCGCCCGCCTGAGATTGGGTCAGGCCCGCCCACCCGCCCAGTGGGCAGAATATTCTGCCCCTTGTGTGTTGTAGGAGCTGCACTTATCCTGGCAAGTGGAGAGTATTCCATCACACTCCTGACTTGTGCCTTGTAGATAGTGAATAGGCTTTGGGGAGTCAGGAGGTGAGTTGCTGTCCACAGGATTCCTAGTCTCTGACTTGCTCTTGTAGCCACAGTATTTATCTGGCTGGCTCAGTTCAGTTTCAGGTACTACAAAGACTGGCTATGATTAAAGTGGATAAGTCACTTGGTCCAGATGGCTTGTAGCCCAGGTTGCTAAAGGAAGTGGTAGTGGAAATAGCGGGTATTTGTAACAATGATAATTTGTAATCTTCCTCAGATATGGGGCAGGTGCCAGAGGATTGAAGAGTGGCAAATCTGGCACGGTTTTTTAAGCATTGATATAGGGATAGTCTTAACTGTTCCTCAGAAGTTCTTCAGGGTAGTGTCCTAGGCCCAAATATCTTCAGCTGCTTTATCAAAAACCGTCCCTCCATCATAAGTTCAGAAGTTTGAAGGTCATTGCACAATGTTCAACAACATTCATGACACCTCAGATACTGAAGCAGTCTGTGTTCATAAGCAGTAAGACCTGCAAAATATTCAGGCTTTGGCTGATAAGCAGTAACTTGCTGATAAGTGGTAACTAACATTCATGCCATCAAACACTAGAAAATGACCATCTCCAACAAGAGAGAATCTGACCATCACCCTTTGGTATTCAATGGCATTAGCATCGCTGACTTCCCCATTATCAACATCCTGCAGGTTGCCATTGACAAGAAACTGAACTGGAATAGCCATATAAATACTGTGTTTACAAGAGCAGGTTAGAAGCTGGGAATTCTGTGGAAAGTAACTCACCCCCTGACTCCTCGAAGCCTGTCCACCATCTACAAGGCACAAGTCAGGAGTGTGATGGAACACTCTCCACTTGCCTGGATAAGTGCAGCTCCAACAACACAAGAAGCTTGATATCATCCAGGGCAAAGCAACCGGCTTGATTGGCATCCCATCCACAAACATTCACTCCCTCCACACCGATGCACATTGTCAGCAGTGTGTACCATCTACAAGATACACTGCAGGAATTCACCAAAGCTCCTTCGACAGCACCTTCCAAACCCATGACCTCTACTATCTAGAAATACAAAGGTAGCAGATACATGGGGCTGGATTTCCTGGTCGGCGTGCAAGGGATGGGACCCACATGCCGACGTGGCAGAACTCCCAACGTCACCCCACGTCATTTCAATTTTCAGGTCGACGGGGGCGCAGACGAATCAGCTGTGCGACCGCCGACCTGTCAATGGCCAATTGAGACCATTTAAAAAGTAATTGCGGTAGTTAAAAGACCTGCCCGTCCAACCTTAAGGTTGGCGAGCAGGCCGGGAGCCCTTGCAGGCTTCAGAGAAAGCATGAAACCTCAATCACGGGCAGGATGAGGTTTCATGTAAGTTTTTAAAAATTTAATAAATGTGATGGACATGTCCCAACTCATATGACAGTGTCACATGAGGGGACATGTCAGGGAAATTTTATTTTTCTACTTTTAACATTTTTGAATTTGGCACCAATCTCCCTAAGGCAGCCTCAGAGAGATCAGTGTGCTCTTTCGCGCACATGTGTGAAAGAGTGCATTCTTGGCTGAGAGAACACACCCTGCCCACACAGGGAGTGCCTGATGAGGGGCGCCGATTTGGAGGCCCATGAGAACACCACTACCTGTAAGTTCCTCTCCAAACCACACATCTTTCCTGGATTGGAAATATATCGCTGTTCCTTTACTGTCACGGGGTCAAAATCTTGGAACTCCCTCTATCATAGCACTGTGGCTGTTCTTACACCACATGGACCGCAGCAGTTCCCTTCTCAAGGACAATTAGGGATGGGTAATAACTGCCAGTATAGCCAGTGATGCCCACATCCCATGAACCAATTCAAGAAAAACTAGAAGCCAGTTAGTGTAACATCAGGGATGGGTAAAGGTCATGCAGTTATAAAGGCATTTACAGCACAGAAAGAGGCCATTCGGCTCATTGAGTCCATGCTGGTCCCCACTGAGAAATCCACAGTCCCACTCCTCTCCTCAATCTCCTTCACTCCAAGAAAATCAACCCAAGCTTTTCCAACCTAATCTTGTTTCTAAAACTAAGGGGGAATGCCAGGAAGACCTTCTTTACACGGTCAGCGGTATTGGCCTGGTACCCATTGCTCTTGAGAGTGGTGGATGCAGAAACAATCAATAATTCCAGAAATAAGTTAGGCGGACACTTGAAGGAAATAAACTCGTAGGGCTGTGGACATAGAGCAAGAGAATGAGACTGACTGGATTGCTCCAGAGAGAGCCAGCATAGACTCGATCGGTTGAATGGTCTACTTCTGTGCTGCGATTGGCTCTATCGGCTGGATTTAACACTGCCCTGCCAGTGGATTTGAAGGCTGGGGGAGCATGTAAAAGCCAGCGGGCAGCATACCCACCGGCTACCCACCTGCCCCCAACCTTTCTGAAATTTTACAGGATATGGTGGAGCCATGAGGCGGTCCACCTGCCCTTGAGCCTATTGAGACCCTTAAGTGACCAATGAATGGCTAGTTAAGGGCCTCATCCCGGGGCCACTAGTATTTTACCTGAAGTAGATGGGGTGGGGGGACCTGTACCTTGCCAGAAGCATGGCACATTTAGCTGCATGGGCTGGTGTTGGACAGGAGGGCTGGGGACCCGTCCTTTGGGCGGCCACCCCCCCTAAGATCATCTCACCCTTGAAACCTCCCCCCAGCTTCTTGAACCTCTCTCCCCTCACTGAGACCCCTGACCCTGAGCCTCTCGGTATAGTGGAAATGCTTGTAGTCCTAACTTTGTATAATGGTGGCACTACAAGGATTGCGGAGCTGTCGGCCAATCAGATTAGCCAGCAGATCTCTGAGGTGGGACTTCCTCCTGAGAAGGGGGTAGAAATATTGCCTTAGAGCAACTAAACCTGCTCCTAGTGTTAAATTGCTACAGGGCAGGCATCGAGGATTGTGGTCAGGCCCCTCTCTCCGAGTTTTTAGTCAGGGGAACTGGGGGCTGAGGTCGAACACAACAAAAATTGTAAAATCCAGCCCTATGACTCTAAATACATACCTTGTTCTTTAGCATTTTGAACTGATGCTAGGTTTCCTCCTTCGCTTATGCAACGATCTCTTGCATTTTTCCAAGACAATTGCTCTGCTTCCTTTTTACCATAAAACATGAAACACTAAGAAAGAATATTAAAATCTGTCAAATCATCAATCTGTGTAACACAAAGTAATATTTTAAAATTGTTTGGCAACATCACATAGTATGATAATCATCCTGAAGCTTTGCACTGCTCCCAGCAGCTCATTATTGTGGTTTCTGGCAAACCCTACTTTTTAAAAAAAATATTGAGGATCTTAGCTGAAGGGCCAAACCCTTGGTGTGAGATGCAGAGAGCTGGAAAGCAATTGAGGAAAATCTAAAAACCAAAGATGAAGTGATGTCAAGCTTGGGGTTTTTTTTTTTAAAAGACTGTGGATTAGTGTCACTGAGCTCCATTGTTTTAAATTCCTGGAGAAGAATGTATCTGAGTCACAATGAGTCCTGACAATGCAACAAGGCAGAGGGATGTATAGGATAGTATATTTAGAGGTTAGGAGAAACAGGAGAGAACAGTTAAGAGTAACACTGACTATAGTGGCATTTATGAAACAGGAAGCCAAGTAAGTTTCAATAGAGAAAATTAAATGATGGGTAATGATGCTACAGAGATTAGTCATCAGGCAACAAGTTTTCTATTGCACCCTATCAAGCATAACCTCTCCAAATATTCAATTTGGAGAAGTTATTCTTGATAGGGTGCAATAGAATAGAATATAGAATACAATTCATATTGAATCATATTCAATATGATTCAAAAATCATATTTTTCAAAAAGATAGAAACATACACCCTGAAGCTGCTCTTATAGAAAAATTGACTGCACATCAAAGATTAGAAAATTGATTGTAGAAATGGAATATTCTATATCATTCTCATTTATGTTCATGGATTTTCTCTACTTTCATTCTATTTTTATCAGTTACACTGCAATTTATCAGTGCAATTTAATTTTTATATTGCTGCAACAAAAAAAATTGTACACCTACAGTGTCGCAAAACTGATAACCTCAGGACCAAGGTGCCGGATTTTGGATCTTGCCGGATTTCAGGTTTGGTGAATTGGGCCGTGGGCTGTTCAGGTCGAGCCTGGTCAGGTGGGGTCAAGGGTTGCTTAGAGCACTGGAATAGACCAATGTGCAAAGTAGTGAAGCGGATAACTAGTCAGGAGCCACACCATACCAGTGCAGCACCCAGCTGACTTGTCCAGGTTAGTGGTTTTTATATTTTGCTCAATTAAAATTGACGCATTGCACATTATAAAAATGTCCAGTTTTCAGACAATTTGCATTTTTGGACAGTTGGATTTGAGACATTGTACCTATATTATAGCTGGGATTGAAGTCAATAACCTGAGGACGCATTATGATGTGATAACAACTCAAGAAGATCCTCTCTCAACACATTAGCTTCATATCAGCTGTACTGTCAAGTGCAATCCAACTTGGGGATGAAACTAATTTTTAATTTGAAAGGTTTTAGTTTTGAATCTTTGCTAATAATTGCTTTAACCAATAGTTGGATTCCATGTAAACATGCATGTATTAAGGTTTGCTTTTCCTGATGAATGTGGAGTCGACAGTAGAAGACAGCCACAGAGTTACACTCCTAAGGAATTATTGATTGAACCATTTAATTTGTTTTACATTTTATTTTTGTCATGTTGGGTTACAATTAAAGTTATAAAACTAAAGCCATTGGAATAGCTCTATTACCACAAGCTTTGTGCTTGTTTCAGCATCACATTGTGTTAGGCAAAATACCTGACTGGCCCAGCAAGACTGGAATTTCTCTAAAGCCACCAATTTAAGGGTTACAAGGCTGTACTCAAAAGTGCATTGTTATTGTCCTCTGATTTTCCTGAATAAATACCAAGACAATGAGAACACAATGCAAATATATCTCCTAAGTGTCAACAGACTGATCAAGAATATCGTTGACAGGGCCCTCAACCGTGTCCAGCCCATCTCCCACACATCCGCCCTCATGCCTTCTCCTCCCTCCCAGAGATATGATAGGGTCCCCTTGTCCTCATTTATCACACCACCAGCCTCCACATTCAAAGGATCATCCTCCGCCATTTCCGCCAACTCCAGCACGATGCCACCATCAAACACATCTTCCCTTCACCCCTCCGGCGGCATTCCGTAGGGATCGTTCCCTCCGGGACATCCTGGTCCACTTCTCCATCAATCCCTACTCCTCAACCCCCACCTACGGCACCTCCCCATGCAAACGCAAAAGATGCAATACCTGCCCCTTCACTTCCTCTCTCCTCACCGTCCAAGGGCCTTTCACTTGCATTTCCCCCAATTTAGTCTACTGCATTCATTGCTCCCAATGCGGTCTCCTCTACATTGGAGAGACCAAATGCAAACTGGGCGACCGCTTTGCAGAACACATGCGGTCTGTCCGCAAGAAAGACCCAAACCTCCCTGTCGCTTGCCATTTTAACACTCCACCCTGCTCTTTTGCCCACATGTCTGTCCTTGGCTTGCTGCATTGTTCCAGTGAAGCCCAACGCAAACTGGAGGAACAGCACCTCATCTTCCGACTAGGCACTTTACAGCCTTCCGGACTGAATATTGAATTCAACAACTTCAGATCTTGAACTCCCTCCTCCATCCCCACCCCCTTTCCGTTTCTTCACCTTCCTTTTGTTTTTTCCAATAATTCATATACATTTTTCTTTGCCCACCTATTTCCATTATTTTTAAATCTATACCTTTTATGCCCTGTTAGTCTTTCCACCCCACCCCCAAGGCTGTACCTTGTGTGTCCTGCCATCAATTCTTAATTAGCACATTCGTTTAGATAATATTACCACCTTCAACACCTCTTTGTTCTTTTGTCTGTGACATCTTTTGGTTATCTGCTCCTATCACTGCTTGCTTGTCCCTACAACCACACCCCACCCCCACTTCTCTCCCCCCCCACCCCCCACCCACCTTAAACCAGCTTATATTTCACCCCTCTCCTATTTTTACTCAGTTCGGTTGAAGGGTCATGAGGACTCGAAATGTCAACTTTTTTCTTCTCCGCCGATGTTGCCAGACCTGCTGAGTTTTTCCAGGTAATTCTGTTTTTGTTTTTGATCAAGAATATTGTTGCATTCTTATTGCATCATTATTGTAGAGAATTGCTCAGGTTTGGTGTCACATAAGCAGCTCCTTCCTCTCCTACAAACTGGAGGGTAACTTTTCCTGGCAAAATGTCTAGGTAAATAATAGGTCTAGGTAAATTCAAGGTTTGCATAAAAAAGAACCTTGACTCTGTATGACTGATGACTGGAATTTACCCAGTGCTACCATATAATTTGTCTTCCTTTCTCTGAATGACAGATTAAACAAAACCACTCTATCAACTCAAAACACAGGTTTTGAATCATTGTGATTTTATTTGCATAAAATAGATGAATGAATAGTATGCAGTTAAATAGAGTGAGGTATGCATTTTGTCGAGATGCCTCAATATAGAAAACAACAACCCTTTCTCTCTGAATATGGACTTTAAAACAGAATTTCAATTTTAATTTGAAGGGTTTTAGTATTAGTAAAATACTGACTGCTCCACTGGATCTTTACTAGTAGGGCATTTAACCAACATTTGCATGTCAGGTACATCTCCTTCCACTCATACTTCAAATCTAGGGGACATAAACATAAAACAGCCATTAATAAATCTAGTGAAATATTCAGGAGAAACTTCCCCACCCGGAGAGTGCTGGAAATGTGGAACCCGCTGTGAAGGTATTGCCCATAATGGCTCTTCCTTTTTAAGTGCCTCAAAAACAGATTAATCAAGGTCCCGGTGTGACTAGGAAGTTTCTCATAGTATAATTGGCTGTACCATGCTGCGCATATGAAATAGAATGACATCCTAAATTATCGTAAAGCTCCTTTTTTGCATAAACTGCTTGGGATTGCATGTGACACCACCCTAATTAAACTAACACATCATTCCTCTTCTTGAGTTCTTTGCCCAAAGGCAGATCCAACCCACACTGCCATAACCTCCACCATGGGTAGGGTAAGGAGGCAAGTTCTGTATCGACTCAGGTTGGAACAGGCATTGAACACTGCGTTGTTAGCACCAATCTACTCCAAATCGACCATCCAGCCAACTGAGCCAACCAGGCCCCAAAGAGTCTGATTTGCGATAGTAACTTACACATTTTGTATACCTGGAGCCATGATTAGTGACAGTAGAGGCTCCAATTTCTTTCCATCACATGGCTGACCAGGAATCTGGCCTGCCTGCCATCCTTAATCAGCAAGCCCAGAAGTGGTCAAACAAGAAGCTGCCCACCAGGAAGATTCCTCTGCTGGTCTGGCTCCCAATAAGTAGGGGCTCAGGAGGCCCATTTGGTCCCAATGTCAGGGTCCTGAAGCCCACTGGAAAATCTAGCCGTCCATGTCTGCTGGAAATGCTGAGGACAGAACTCACCTGACAAACATGGGGAACTGGCCAGCAGCATAACTTGCTTTTCCCTCTCATTTATCTTCAAATCATAGGGACATCCAGATGTGACCTGGTACATAGACTAACACATTAAATCTCACAATCCGCATGATCTCTGTAAATGGAGTCTCAGAGAATCCAAGTACTTGAAAACTGCACTGAAGACTTAGCAGGCACTCCTTCCATTCCTTCCTCAACACCTGTATTTCTGTAGCTTTACTACTTTGTACTTTTCATTGACACTTGGGATATGGGCTTCACCAGCAAGGCCGGGATTTAATGCCTATCCCTGCTTGTTTTCTCAAGGTGGTGGCGATCCACCTTCTCAAGCTGTTATAGTAAATGCAGCTTACACTATTACGACAGCAATATACTGAATGACTTTTTAAATCTTTACAGATTCCAAAACAAATACCTTTGATCCAAATGGGATCCAGTCTTGAGTACATCCTCCTGGACCTGGTGCTTCAGTAGGAGCATATGTTGTATTAATTGAACTGTTAGTTCTTTCACATATAAAAGGGAATGGATGACCGCAGTTAATGTCATTCCAGAATCCTTGGAAAATGAAAAAAATAACGATACAAATTATTCCAAAGATCAAAGTATACTTTCATCAACAAATTTGCATTTTAGATTTAACTCAGTAACTGGCATACTAAAGTGAAGTATGTTAATATATATGTAAATTACACACCCACACATGGTCATGAAGGCCATATACCAATTGTTTTTTGTTAAAAGATTCGATGGGTCACAAGTCATACGCTTGCGCTTTCATTTATATATCTCCTTTCATAGAGTCATAGAACCATTACAGCACAGAAGTAGGCCATTCAGCCCATTAAGTCCATGCCTGCTGTCTGTAGAGCAATCTAGTCAATCCCAATCCTCTGCTCTATCCCTGCAGCCTGCAGGTTTATTTCCCTCAAGTACCTATCCAATTTCTTTTTGAAATCATCGATCATCTCCACACCTAACATGCTTGTCGACAGTAAGTTCCAGGTCTTTACCACTTGCTGTGTTTAAAAAAAGTTTCCAACCCGGTTGCAGTTCTTGCCCAAAACCTTAAATCTGTGTCCCCTAGTCCTTGTGCCATCAGCTAATGGAAGCAGTTTATCTTTCTCTATTTACCTAAGGCTGTTGTAATCTTGTAAACCAGTATCAAATCTCCTCTCAATCTACCTCTACAATCTAAAGAGAACAACCTCCGCTTCTCAAACCTAACCTTAGAGTCCCTCATCCCTGGAAACTCTGTGACAAATCTCCTCTGCACCCTCTTAAGGACCCTCACCTTCTTTATATTCTTATGTTTAAAGCTGAGATGGGCAGATTTTGATCTCTCGGGGAATCAAGGGATATGGGAAGTGGGCAAGAAAGTGGAGTTAAGCCCATAATTGTACTGAATGGCAGAGCAGGCTCAGGGGTCTATATGGTCTACTCCTGCTCCTATTTCTTATGTTTCATATGTTCTTAAAGTATGGTGATCAGGATTGAACACATTTCCCTACTTGTGACCTAGCCAGAACTTATAACTGTTCAGCATAATTTTCCTGCTTTTATACTCAGTATCTCTATTTACAAAGCTCATATTTGTCTTCAGGATGACTTTCAATCCTCACTTTGCTCCTTGTTGAGAATCCTCTGGCAATCTTTGAATCATAGAATCATAGAAATTTACTGCATGGAAGGAGGCCATTTGGCCCATCTGGGCAACAAGTACCCATCCAGCCTAATTCCACTTACCAGCTCTTGGTCCAGAGCCTTATATGTCATGGCTTCCATTGCATATCAAGTTCTTATTAAATGTTATGAGGCCTTCTACCTCTATCAACAAATCAGACAGTGAGTTCCAGACCTTCACCACACACCACCATCTCTTCGAATCCCCTCTAACCTCTCGCCCTAAAACTATGACCCCATGTTATGGACCCCTCAACAAGGATAACAAGGATATCCACTCCACCTAGACACCTCATACTTTTATAATCTTTAAGTAGATCTCCTCTCAACGTCCTCTGTTCCAAAGAAAACAACCTCAGCTATTTGATATTGAGTAATTGATATTATTTGATATTAAGTATCTTACAAAAGGTTTAATTTAATTTAAAGGGGTAAGCCATGGCAAGAGAGCTCAAAGAAGTGTTGTGCTCTTCCTGCTCTATGTGGGAAGCCGGGAACATTTCCAGTGCCCGGGGACAGCATGTGTGCAGGAAGTGTCTCCAGCTGCAGCTCCTGGAAGCCTGGGTTTCGGAGCTGGAGTGGCGGCTGGGGACACTGTGGAGCATCCGCGAGGTGCAGAGTATCCTGAATAGCACGTATAGAGAGGTCGTCACACTGCAGGCTAAGAGTCCATAGGCAGGAAGGAAATGGGTGACCACCAGGCAGAGCAAGAGGACTAGGTAAGCACTGCAGGAATCTCCTGTGGCTATTTCCCTGCAAAACAGACATACCGCTTTGAATATGTTGAGGGGAATGGCCTCTCAGGGGAAAGCAGCAACCACCAAATTAGTTGCACCACGGTTGGCTCGGAGGAGTAAAAAGTGTGGGAATGCAATAGTTGTAGGGTATTCAATTGTAAGGGGAATAGACAGGCATTTCTGTGGCCGCAAATGAGACTCCAGGATGTATGTTGCCTTTGTGGTGCTAGGGTCAAGTATGTCTCAGAGCGACTACAGGACATTCTGAAGGTGGAGGGTGGTCATGGTGCATATTGGTGCAAAGGACATAGGTAAAAAAAGGGATGAGGTCCTAAAAGCAGAATATAGGGAGTTAGGAAGTAATTTCAAGAGTAGGGCCTCAAAGGTAGTGATCTCAGGATTACCACCAGTGCCACGTGCTAGTCAGAGTAGAAATAGCAGGATATAATGGATGAATACGTGGCTTAGGAGATGGTGTGAGGGGGAGGGTTTCAGATTCCTGGGACATTGGGACTGGTTCTGGGGGAGGTGGGACCAGTACAAACTGGACGGGTTACACCTGGGCAGGACTGGGACTGATATCCTAGGGGGAACATTTGCTAGTGTGGTTGGGAAGGGTTTAAACTAAAATGGCAGGGGGGATGGGAACCTATGCAAGGAGTCAGAGGAGGGGGATTCAAGGATAAGAACAAAAGACAGAAAGGGGAATAAGAAAAGCGATAGGCAGAGAAATCAATGGCAATAATCAAACAGAGCCTCAATGAAAAATAGTGGGAATGGGACAATTAATGTTAAAAAGACAAGCCTTAAGGCTTTGTGCCTTAATGTGAGGAGCATTTGCAATAAAGTAGATGAATTAACTCCGTAAATAAATGTAAATAAATAAGATATAGTCAGGATTATGGAGACATTGCTGCAGGGTGTCCAGATATGGGAACTGAACATCCAGGGGTATTCAGTATTTAGGAAGGACAGATAAAAAGAAAAAGGCAGTGGAGTTGCATTGCTGGTTAAAGAGGAAATTAATGCAATAGCGAGGAAAGATATTGGCTCCGATGATGTAGAATGTGTATGGGTAGAGCTGAGAAACACTAAGGGGCAAAAAACATTAGTGGGGATTGTACATAGACCCCCAAAACTGTAATGGTGATGTTGGGAATGGCATTAAACAGGAAATTAGAGATGCATGCAATAAAGGAACATCTGAAATTATGGGTGACTTTAATATGCATTTGGATTGGGAAAATCAAATTAGTAACAATACCATAGAGGAGGAATTCCTGGAGTGGATATGGGATGGTTTTCTGGACCAATACATTGAGGAACCAGCTAGATAACAGGCCATCCCAGACTGGGTATTGTGTAATGAGAAAGGAATAATTGGCAATCTAGTTGTGTGAGGCCCCTTGAGGATGAGCGACCATAATATGATAGAATTCTTCATCAAGATGGAGAGCGACGTAGTTGATTCTGAGACTAGGATCCGGAATCTCAATAAAGGAAACTCTGCTGGTATGAGGTGCAAGTTGGCTATGATGGATTAGGAAACGTTACTTAAAGGGATGATGGTGGATAGGCAATGGCAAACATTCAAAGAGTGCATGGGTGAACTGCAACAATTGTTTATTCCTGAATGGCGCAAAAGTAAAACAGGAAAGGTGGTCAAACCATGGCTTACAAGGGAAATTAGAGATAGTATTAGATACAAGGAAGAGGCATACAAATTGGCAATAAAAAAACAACAGACCTGAGGATTGGGAGCAGTTTAGAATTCAGCAAAGGAGGACCAGGGGATTGCTTAAGAAGGGGAAAATAGAGTACAAGTGTAAGCTTGCGGGGAACATAAAAACTGACTATAAAAGTTTCTATAGGTATATGAAGAGAAAAAGATTGGTGAAGACAAATGTAGGTCCCTTACAGTCAGAAACAGGGGAATTTATAATGGGGAACAAAAAAATGGCTGACCAACTAAATACATACTTTGGTTCTGTCTTCACAAAGGAGGACACAAATAACATACCAGATATGTTGGGGAACACAGCATTTAGTGAGAGGGAGGAACTGAAAGAAATCAGTATTAGTAGGGAAATGGTGTTGGGGAAATTGATGGGGTTGAAGGCCGAAAAATCCCCAGGGCCTGATAATCTACATCCCAGAGTACTTAAGGAAGTGGCCCTAGAAATAGTGGATATCTCCTGAGATTCTATAGACTCTGGAACAGTTCCTACAGATTGGAGGGTAGCTAATGTAACCCCACTATTTAAAAAGGGAGGTAGAGAGAAAACAGGGAATATAGACCAATCGGCCTGACATCGGTAGTGGGGAAAATTCTACAGTCCATTATAAAAGATTTAATAGCCGAGCCCTTGGAAAACAGTGGCAGAATCAGACAGAGTCAGCATGGATTTACGAAAGGGGAATCATGCTTGACAAATCTACTGGAATTTTTCGAGGCTGTAACTAGTACAGTTGATGATAGGGAGCCAGTAGGTGTGGCTTATTTGGAGTTTCAAAAGGCTTTCAACAAAGTCCCACATAAGATATTAGCGTGTAAAATTAAAGCGCATGGGATTGCGGGTAGTATATTGAGATGGATAGAAAGCTGGTTTGCATACAGGAAACAAAGAGTAGGAATAAATGGGTCTTTTTCCAAATGGTTGGCAGTGACCAATGGGGTACCGCAGGAATCGGTGCTGGGACCTCAGCTATTCACAATATATATTAATGATTTAGATGAGGGAACTAAATGTAATATCTCCAAATTTGCAGATGACACAAAGCTGAGTACGAAGATGAGCTGTGAGGAGGAGGCAGAGATGCTTCAGTGCAATTTGGACAAGCTGAGTGAGTGGGCAAATGCATGGCAGATGCAGTATAATGTGGATAAATGTGAGATTATCCACTTGGGTAGTAAAAACAGGAAGGCAGGTTATTATTTGAATGGCTATAAATTGAGAGAGGGGAATATGCAATGAGACTTGGGTATCCTTGTACACCAGTTGCTGAAGTTAAGCATGCAGGTGCAGCAGGTGGTAAAGAAGGCTAATGGTATGTTGGCCTTCATAGCGAGAGGATTCAAGTACAGGAGCAGGGATGTCTTGCTGCAATTATACAGGGCCTTGGTGAGACCACACCTGGAATATTGTGTGCAGTTTTGGTCTCCTTATCTGAGGAAGGATGTTCTTGCTATCAAGGGAGTGCAGCAAAGGTTTACCAGACTGATTCCTGGGATGGCGGGACTGACATATGAGGAGAAATTGGGTCAGTTAGGATTATATTCGCTGGAGTTCAGAAAAATGAGGGGGGATCTCATAGAACCCTATAAAATTCTAGCAGGCCTAGACAGACTAGATGCAGGAAGGATATTCCCGATGGTCGGGGAGTCCAGAGCCAGGGGTCACAGTCTGAGGATACGGGGTAGACCATTTAGGACTGAGATGAGGAGAAATTTCTTCACTCAGAGAGTGGTGAGCCTGTGGAATTCGCTACCACAGGAAGTATCTGAGTCCAAAACATTGTATGTTTTCAAGAAGGAGTTAGATATATCTCTTGGGGTGAAAGGGATCAAAGGAAATGGGGAGAAAGTGGGAGCAGGCTTGAAGGGCCGAATGGCCTACTCCTGCTCCTATTTTCCATGTTTCTATCCAATCTCTCATCATAACTAAAATTCTTCAGGCTGGGCAACATTCTCCTAAATCTCCTCTGAAGTGCAATCACATCTTCCCTTTAGTCCGGTGTCCAGAACTGCATACAGTACTCTAGCCAAAGCCTAAATAGCATTGTATACAGTTCCAGCATAACCTCCCAGTTCTTATATTCTATGCCACAACTAATAAAGGCCTTCTTTGATCATCCTCTTCCCCTTAATTACTGTTTTCTTACGCACCCATCCCCACTTTGCCCAGTCCACCCCTTTAATGCAATACTGCTGGTCCATGCTCTCTGGGTGCTATGCCAAAGGGCCCACTTCCCAAGATAGTCGGAAAGTTAATTGTAAAGAGGACATAAGGAGGTTACAAACAGATGTAGATCGGTTACGTGAGTGGGCAAAGATCTGGCAGATGGAGTTTAATGCAGGAAAATGTGAAATTGTCCAATTTGGCAGGAAAAATAAAAGAGAAACATATTATCTAAATGGTGAGAGATTGCAGAGCTCTGAGGTGTAGAGGAATCTGGGTGTCCTAGAGCATGAATCACAAAAGGCTAATATGCAAGTACAGCAAGTAACTAGGAAAGCTAATAGAACGTTATCATTTATTGCGAGGGGAATTGAATACAAAAATAGGGGGGTTATTCTTCATTTATACAGGGCATTAGTGAGATCACATTTGCAGTATTGTGTACACCTTATTTAAAGAAGGATGTAAATGTGTTGGAAGCAGTTCAGATAAGGTTTACCAGACTAATACCTGGAATGGGTAGGTTGTCTTATGAGAAAAGGTTGGACAGACTAGGCTTGTATCCACTGGAGTTTAGAAGCCTAATATGCGATTTGATCGAAACATATACGATCCTGAGGGGTCTTGACAGGGTGGATGTGGAGAGGATGTTTCCTCATGTGAGAGAATCTACAACTGAGGTCACTGTTTAAAAATAAGGGGTCACCCATTTAAAACAAAGATGAGGCGAATTTGTTTCACTCAGAGGGCTGTGAGTCTTTGGAAATCTCTTCCTAAAAATGTAGCGGAAGCAGAGTCTTTGAATATTTTTAAGGCAGAGATGGATAGATTCTTGGTAAGCAAGGAGATGAAAGGGTAGGCGGGATGGAGATTTCAGGTTACTACCAGATCAGCCATATCTTATTAAATGGTGGAGCAGGCTCGAAGGGCTGAATGGCTGACTCTTGCTTGTTGTTCGTATGGCAAAAAGATATTATAATGTAGCTTGAAGCACAGATGTAGTTCAGTAATTGAACTTGGCTTGGCTGTCTCACTGACAACATCAAGCAGCTGGAAAGAACAGCTGCCCAGCAAATACAGTGAAGGCCAAAATCAGAGTTGTATTTTCTTACCCAGGCTCCCATACATGACAACACAGTTCTCATCATTATTTGCAAAATTTGGTTCATGTTGTGCCCAGGCGAGATAATCCACTGGAGTATTGTCTATCCACCTGGAAAAGCATTACAAAAACAATAATCTCAAAAGAACTGAAAATATAAGTCAATTGCCTCATTCTATTTTGCAGTATTTTGAAGCATTCACATTTTTCTAAATGAACCTGCACTTGCTTTCACCTTTCGATGATGAGTTAATATCTTGCATTGAAATAAGGTCAAATAGAAACCCTGTGTATTCCATCCTACTGCTGAAAAAGTCAACTCCTTCACTCTTTTAGCGACTCAATTCAAGGGTAATTAGGTTTGGGCAACAAATGCAAGGCTTGCCAGCGACACCCACATCACAAGGAAGAGTAAATAAAATCCTGCCAATTCTTCTCTGTACCCTCTCCCCAAGTCTTTGAATCCTTCATGAAGTCTGATCTGCAGAATTGTACACAATATTCCAGTTGAAACCTAACCAGAGTTTGTTTAGCATGATGTTCTTGTTTTTGTACTCAATATCCCTAATTACAAAGCCAATTATCCCATGAACTTCCTTAACTACCTTTTCAACTTGCCCTGCCACCTTCAAGATTTGCGAGGAAGCACACCCATGTCCCTCTGCTCTTGAACACCACCCCCCACCCCTCAATTATATTGCCTCTCAATGTTGTTTTTCCCAAAGTGCATCATTTCACACTTTCCACATTATATTACATCTGCCATGTGCCTGCCCATTACTGCCTATGTCCTCCTGAAGTCTGCTACTATCCTGCTCACTATTAAGTATGTCACCAACTTTTTCACCATCTGCAAACTTTGAAATTGTGTTCCTCTTGTTCAAATCCAGGTTTATATAAAAATAAAACCAATGTTCCTAATACTAATCCTTAGTTAATGGACGCTTTTCTGCCTGAAGAGAAGTATGCAGTGATGTCCTCCATGTATCCTATCCCTTTGCTAATTAAATACCCAAGTTACCCATCCCTTTATTACCATGTGCTCAAATTTCCGAATAAGCCTGTAATGTGGTACTTTATCAAATGTCTTTTGAAAGTCTATTCATACAACATTTACTGCACTATCTTTATTAACTCTCCGTTACTTCATCCAGGAACTCAATTAAGTTAGTTGGTCACAATTTGCCTTTAATAAATCCATGCTGGCTTCCCTTATTAACCCACTCCAAGAAAGAATTAATTTTGTCTTTGACATTGGTCTCTAGTAGCATTCTCATTGTTGACATCAGTCTGATTGGCCTGTGATTACCAGGTTTATATTAGGGTTTTATTGAGATTTATGTATTTGAATTACATTAAAAGAAGATAATTCAACATAAGTCACAACTCAATCCAGAACTACTCTCATCTTTGTGGTTCATAACACAGTAGGTGGTGCATTTATGCACTGATCTTGCAACTTAGCCATTGGATGGCTAACAATAGGAATGTGACAAAGACCAAGTTAAATCCCCTCCCTAGCCCTGGAAGACTAGGCCATCTGTAGCACTACAAATATCAACTCAGTTGAACTTCCTATCTTGAGACCTAGGCCAGAATTTTCTGTCCCTGTTAGCGTCAGGCGTCAGGGTAGATGTGAGCCGACAATATGGCAGGAAGGCCAAAAATCGGTTTCACGATTATCTGCTCCACCTATCAATTGCGGGATGCGATTCCCATGCCAAATATCAGGAATGTCATTTTAATATATCTGTATATAATTATAATACCTGCTCCCCGGAATCATATCCCCACACTGGATCATCTGGGCACGTCAATGTTTTCACAACTGTACATAAGGATGTGCACCTGGTGAGCTGCATTTCACTCGGGACTTCGAGGTTTGTTTCCCTTCCTTGCTTTGGGCAGCACTCATGGTCATCAGCGCCAGACTTCGTAGGCAGAACCACATCACTTTTAGGGGGGCTCATGGGTAGATCCCTATTAATAGACCAGCATAAGGCAGGAGTGACATTTCAATGGCTGCAGGGCTAGGGCTCATTAGGGGAAGGGGGAGAAGAGGCCTCAGGCAAGGGCAGAGTTTGCAGGGCGACGGCTGTACTGGGGAAATGGGGCATCCCAGGGTGTGTGGGGGGCACATGTTGATCTGTGCAAGTGGCCTCAAGGCTGTGCGGACTGAGGAGGCAGTCTCCAGAGGAGATGAGGCCAGATGGAGATGTGAGGGTGTGTGTGAGAGAGTGAGTGGTGATGTCCCTTGAGCTGGCAATGAGTGAGATGCCAGTGAATATGTGATGGCCCTGTGAGAGTGAGAGTTTAGAGTGATGAGAAAGTTGCCTTAGCCTGACAGCATGGATGAGATCATTCATCCTCCTTCTGCATTGGAAGGCCAACTTCTTCTGTGCAGCCTTGGCACTGATCACCACTGTCATCGCCTCTCAAGCCGGAGCAGTGAGATTGCCGGACCTCCTGTGGCCAGAGCAGGGGTGGGGGACATCATGATGGGCCTCCAAAAGGCACTCCAGTGACCGGTCACTGAACTCTTCCTGGCTTTCAGGGCCATGTCTTCCCTGGGCTGCAAGCATTGAGAATTATGTACGTGGCTGCAGTTTAGATATGGCACCCGGAGTGAGGAAACAATGTGGTAATGATGTGGTGGGCAATTCAGAGGCCGCCCACCAGCATGATGACGTGTTTGCTGTAGCTACATAATTAATGAGGCGGGAAGCAGACGATACGGTGCGAAAAGCCGCCATTGCGGCTGGCAGGTAAAATGTCCTTTTCCCTGCCCAGGACCGCACTTATTGCAAATCTGGGACAATTCTGCCCCTAGTATTGTGGTTGAGTTGATTGATGTGGAGCTGGATCAGGATGGCTTTATTTCCCCACTTCCATGGAGGTTCTACTGGATAAATGGGATAAAGTTCTTTATTACAACCACCACAGAGAAATTCCAATCCCAACACCAATGAAAACCTAATGCAGCCCACACCAGGGAATTCAGTGCAAGGCCTTCCAGTCTGTTTGGCTCCATACCACACAAGGTGGTGCAATGATGAGAAGAGCTAAAAGCTGCAAGTCGATAGAATGAAATATAAGGTTAAAAACAGAAAATATTGTCTGAATGTTCACTTACTTAACACTTTTGTCAAGACCCACAAGCAAACCAATGAAATATTGAGTGTGAGGATTTTTCGAAATCTGCAATGATATTTTAGGTTAATTTCAAGATATGCAACAATATTAAAAATATAAAGTTAACCAATAATTCAAATTGAAGTATTTACAAAAGAAAATCTTTATTACCTTTTTCCACAAAAACAATCTTTCGGAAGCACTGTTAATTATAGCAAGATCTCCAAACCCTTTCTTGCAAAATGTCCGTGCGTCATCCCATGACATTTCTTCTTGATTAATGTAGTACTGAGAGCTATCATGTACTACCCAGCCATCTTCTGTATTCTCTGTTAATCATTCAGATAAGTATGCAAATTTGCATTAAAATCACAGTAATGACATGAACCTACTAGTCTTACACTAAAAGCAGCCAGAAATTTTAGGGCTCCCGCATTCTGGGGGTGATCTTGCAGCACAGTGGGTAGCATCTGGGTACCTCTGGGCCAGAAGCTCTGGGTTCAAGTCCCTCTCCAAGACTTGATGGCCACAGATGGCATGTTCATAATACAATCAAGCAGATCAGCCTGCAAATCCTTCCAATACACCTGATGGCATGTGATAAAGAGCAGGAGAGTTTCTGGCCAGCTATACTGCAGAAGGCAATGGCAAACCACTGCAATACTTTGCCAAGTATCATCATGGACCAATCCAATGGAAGCCCATAGTTTCCCAAGCCCTCTGACATAGTGCCTGAATGAGGAGGTGTGCATTCAGATGTAAGTGAGATTTTAATGGCATAACAAATGACATTACTAATTCACGTGTGCTCAAACACAGAAATCCAGAAGGCACTCTCAGAGATACCCTGCTTCTCCACAGGGTGTTACAGTAAGGACAGCAGCATCCTGTGGAGAAGCAGGGTATCTCTGACAGTGACTTCTGGATTTGTGTGTTTAACTGTGCATGTGCAGGTGTTAGGAATATTGTCAGATACTGGTGAGGACTGCTAACCCACCTTTATTATTACAACAAAATGCAGCCGTTATGTCAGAACTGCTCACGCTCTGCTGGAAGTGAGTCAGAAATGCCATTCATGCACATAGACAGAGTTTTCAAAGCATCTCCAGTGAGGTTACTGTGGCAGAGTAGAGTAGTTCTGAAGAGATTCCAAGCTTATGTTTTTCTTCTATATGAGGTGACAATATGCCCTCTTTGCTTGCCTACAAACATCTATCTTTTCAAACAAGGTTGAGCGCCCTTCAATTTAAATGGTTTTATGTTGAATGAATGCTAATTTTTTTTTCTTTTTGCTCTCTCTTTTTATAGCTGTGTATTCCAATCAATAAGGCTGACTGAAGAAGATCAACTGTTGAGCTAGTGACGGCTATATCTTCTACCATTGGAATCAGGTGGATGAGGCACAGCAGGTAGCTTATGATTTGTGATTCACAATGACATTACTACAAAGTTAGAGATGCCAAAATGGTATTGAGAATGGTTGATGTCAATGACAGTACCATAGAAACAAGAGGGCTGTACCATTCTAGTTAGTGATTATGCATCAATGCTGACGAAGAAAGATGAGATGAGAGACAGTTTTATAATGCTTCAGATGATGTGATCACTGTAACTCCATCTGCAGACCAAGTTTTGAGATTTGTGGGGATTGGTACAGGTGTTGCCACCTAGGGAGTTGTCTTGGTCCCATTAATGATTAAATAGTAATGGTTTTCTACTTATAATAAAATACCTTTAAAATGAATTGGATCTCAACAATATAATCTTCATCTAGCCAGCAAAAGATAAAATACTCTAATAGCATCCTCAATCCAAGAATTAACATCTGATGACTATATGCCCGTCTAGTGATGTGATGCGACTTGCACAATGTAAGGAACACGAGACTTGTATGTGGGGCTGAATGGTACAGCAACCACTGCACTGAGCAAGCCAATCTGTAGTTGGCGAACAGGCTTTGGGGATTGTCATGAAACTATCATATTTTTCATAATGCTATTGTGGTTTATTGTAAAGTAGGTTTATGAGTGTGAATGTTTATGGTTCTGTTTGTGTGATTTAATTGAATCAGAGTCAGATAGACTGTAAGGTTGAAGTTATCAAAGGAAGCTAGGTGTAAAAAGCATTTGAAATGCTAATGAGTAAACGTGGATGAGGGCAGCATGTAGGGTGTGAAGGAAATTTGCATTTTTAGATAAATGAAGGTGTTGTTTATATTTCAAAGGGGTGATATGATATTAACAACTAACAAGATAAGCAAGGCCAAGCAGTATGTTTACTTTTCCCAAATACTGACCATATTGGCAAAATGAAAGATTTTTATATTATGGGGAAAGTAAATTTCCAAAGACATATAGAGCAATGGAATTTACAGATTAAAGAGAAAAAAAACATATATAAAGAAGCATGGAAGGCTATGTTGGGGGTCATGTAAGGGCTAAGAGGGCCATGTAAAACCGCCTTGGGAAAAAAGGCTCCAGTCACTTTTTCAGAAGTCTGCTGTGTCCAGTAACCAAAGTTGCAGAAAAGCCTTTGGAATTCCACAGTCATGTGGGTGCTGTGGTAAACTTGCTGGATTGTCTATCTAAAATTAAAATCTATTTTGAACTGTTGCCTTAAAGAGGGTGTGTAGCTAGGAGTCAGGTTAATTAGGAATGTTGGGAATTGTTATGTTAACTGTAATCTTATGTATGCGCTTGAAATCTTTTTTGTTAATAAATGTTTTAATTTAATTTTTAAAATCCCTAAAGGTGTTAGTGGGCTCATTACTTCTGAATTCAGTGCACAAGACTTCTTGTAATAAATACAAATTTCAAAACCGTTGTGATAGCGTGGCCAAGTTTCCCTCATGGATTTGGTCTGCCTGGCACACATCACCTGCCACGTCATAACAGGATCCAGGAGGTGAGTTATTCGCTGCAGAATTTCCAGCCTCTGATCTGCTCTTGTAGCCATTGTATTTACTTGGCTGGTCCAAATAAGTTTCTGATCAGCCCTATGATTCTATCAATCCAATGTTATAATAGACATATAGAATAGCACCAAGTACTTCTGAAGAAGAAACATATTAGACTCAAAACATTAACTCTGGCCCAGATTTTCGTCATGGTGGAGAGCCTCTCCACTGTGGGTTGGCATAAGTTGGCACTCAGCTGGCATAGGGGCTATGAAGGGTTATGGGATGTGGGGGCATAGGGGATTTGAGGGGCCATGGGGGTGGGTGGAGGGTCATGGGTTGGCTTAGTGGGCATGAAGGGCAATGGGATGGTGGCTGTGGTGGATGACGTGGCATAGGTTGGCATGGATGGGGCATGGAGAGTGTATGAAGGGGGACAAGGACTGGAAGGCTGCTTTTTGTTTTGGTCTTTTTTTCAAAAAAATTAGTCAGAGTAGTGGCAGGCCTTCTGCCCAGCCTGCCTCCACACCCAGCAGGCTTTGCACTTGTTCTGGGGGCAGTAGGCCCAATTTCTAATTCAGCCCGCCACCCCACT
Source organism: Carcharodon carcharias (assembly GCF_017639515.1). Classification (NCBI taxonomy): domain Eukaryota; kingdom Metazoa; phylum Chordata; class Chondrichthyes; order Lamniformes; family Lamnidae; genus Carcharodon; species Carcharodon carcharias. Next base: position 64,658,073 of record NC_054469.1, read on the forward strand.
CCCCCACCTCCATCCCAGAATTAAAATTCGACCTGTGATCAGCCATATTTATAGGTTGGGTTCACAGAGCTGGGAATTCTCCCATTTAAGGGAGCAGAGATTGTGGCATCACTTCCACACATGTGGAAAGCTCTTCAATCTGACTGAACTACAAGCCTCAAAATAGATCGTAGAAGAGGTTCTATATGAGCATTTGTTGTTGTCATTTGGCTGTGTTCTAGAAATACTCATCATCATGTATGCAGTTTAGCCCTGACTATTTTGTTTCAGTTGCTAACAATTAGTTATAATATGATCCTGAGCAAAATAAGAAATTTGAAAGAAATGTTGACTTACGCTGTAAATTTGTATCAACGGGTTCAGATTTCACAGGTTGTCCTATGGAAACAAAAATGCATTATTATCAGATAGTAGCTGAAAGTCTTAATTAATAGGATTGTTAATTCTCTTGGAATGTAATAGAATTTTTTTTATTTTCGAGGATTTACAGTGTTTATAATACTTTTGATAGATTTAGTATTTAATTACAGTGAATTATAGGATTCATAGGTTACAGATATGAAATCTATTATTACAACAACAACTTATATTTATATAGTGCCTTTAATGTAATGAAACATCCCAAGATGCTTCACAGAAGCATTATAAAACAGAGTATGACACTGAGCCACATCAAAATATATTAGGTTAGTTGGCCAAAAGCTTGGTCAAAGAGAGAGATTTTAAGTAATGTCTTGTTAGAGGAAGGATATTCCAGAGCTTGGGGCCTAGGCAGCTGAAGTTATGGCCACCAATGGTGGATCAATTCTAATTGAGGATGCACAAGACCAGCATTAGAGGAGTGCAGACATGTCAGTGGGATTGTGGGGCTGGAAGAGATTACAGAGAAAAGGAGGGGTGAGGCTATAGAGTGATTTGAAAACAAGGATGGAAATTTTAAAATCAAGACATAGCTTGAACTAGACCCAATGTAGGTCAGCAAGCACAGAGGTGTTTTGGGAATGGGACTTATTGCCAGTTAAGACATGAGCATCAGAGTTTTGAATGACCTTTGAGTTTACAGGGGTAGACTGTGGGAGACCAGCCAGGAGTGCATTGGAATAGTCGAGCCTAGAGACAGTGAAGGCATGGATGAGGGTTTCATCAGCAGTTGAGCTGAGACAGGGGAAGTCGGGCAATGTTACTGAGGTGGAAATAAACAGTCTTAATAATGGGACAAAGATAAAGTCACAAGCTCATCATGGGATCAAATATGACACCGAGGTTGCGAATAAACTGGCTTAGTCTCAGACTGCTGCCAGGGAGGGATGGAATTGGTAGCTAGGGAATGGAGTTTTAAAAACCAACAAAAGATGACCAAAAAATATTAGAGGGAGAAAATAAACTTTGAGAGTAAACTAGCAAGTAATATAAAAATGGACAGTAATATCTTCTCTAAATATATAAAAAGGAAGAGAGAGGCCAAAGTAAGCATAGACCCCTTACAGAATGAAGTGGGGGAAATAATTATGGGGAACCAAGAAATGGCAGAGGAGTTGAATGAATACTTTTCATCAATCTTCACAGTAGAAGGCATGAATAGCATTCCAAAAGTACTAAATAATCAAGGGGCAAAAGGGGGTAGATAAAATAAATACAATAATTATCACTCGAGAAAAAGTATTAGAGAAACTAATGGGCTAAAGGCTGATTAGTCCCCTGGTCCTGATGGGTTACATCCCAGGATATTAAAGAAAGTAGCTACAGAGATAGTGGAAGCACTGGTAGTAATCTTCCAAGAATCTTCAGATTCTGGAAAGTCCCAGAGGATTGGAAAACTGTCAATGTAACACCCTTATGCAAAAAGAGAAGGAGACAAAAAAAAAACAGGTAGCTATAGGCCAATTAGCTTAACATCTGTTATTGGGAAAACATTAGTGTATTATAAAGGATGTAATTGCAGAGCATTTAGAAATACATAATATAATCAAGCAGAGTCAGTACGGCTTCATGACGTTCCAATTTTTATACTCCATTCCTTTTGAAATAAAGGCCAACATTCCATTTGCCTTCACTATTACTCCTCTATTCTTTCTTCCAAAGTGCATAATCTCACATTTTCCCACATTATATTCCATCTGCCAAGTTTTCGCCCACTCACTTAACTTGTCTATATCCCTCTGTAGACTCTTTGTGTCATCCTCACCATTTACCCTCCCACCTATTTTTGTGTCATCCGCAATCCGCAATCATGCCTAACAAATTTATTAGAATTCTTTGAGGGGGCAACAAGCAGGATAGATAAAGGAGAATCAATAGATGTGATACATTTGGATTTCCAAAAGGCATTCGATAAGGTACTGCACATAAGGCTACTTAATAAGATAAGAGCCCGTGGTTGGGGATAGTATATTAGCATGGATAGAGGATTGGCTGACTAATAGAAGACGAAAGTTAGAATAAGGGTGACATTTTCAGGATGGCAACCTGTAACTAGTGGAGTGCCATAGGGATCAGTGCTGGGGCCACAATTATTAACAGTACATATTAATGGCCTGGATAAGGGAAATGAATGCACTATTGCCAAGTTTGCAGATGACACAAAATTGGTGGGAGGGTAAGTGGTGAGGATGACACAAAGAGTCTACAGACGGATATAGACAGGTTAAGTGAGTGGGCAAAAACTTGGCAGATGGAATATAATGTGGGAAAATATGAGATTATGCACTTTGGAAGAAAGAATAGAGGAGTAATAGTGAAGGCAAATGGAATGTTGGCCTTTATTTCAAAAGGAATGGAGTCTAAAAATAGGAACATCTTGTTAAAACTATACAAGGTGCTAGTTAGACCACACCGAGAATACTGTGAACAGTTTTGGTTCCTATATCTAAAGAAAGATTTACTAGCATTGGAGGCAGTCCAGAGAAGGTTCATTAGGTTGATCCTGGTTTTGGAGGGATTTCCTTATGAGGAGAGGTTGGGTAGATTGGGCCTACATTCATTGGAGTTTAGTAAAATGAGAGGTAACCTTATTGAAACATATAAGATTTTTATGGGGCTTGACAGGATAGATGCTGAGAGATTGTTTCCCCTTGTGGGAGAGCCTAGGGCCAGAAGGCATAATGTCAAAGTAAGGGGTATCCGTTTAAGACAGAGATGAGGAGGAATTTCTTCTCTCAGAGGGTAGTGAATCTGTGGAATTCTTTACCACAGAGGGCTGAGGAGGCTGGGTCGTTAATATACTCAAGGCTGAGATCGACAGATTTTTAATCAGTAAGGGAATCAAGGGTTATGGGGAAAAGGCAGGAAAGTGGAGTTAAGGAGTATCAGATCCACCATGATGTCAATGAATGGCGGTGCAGACTTGATGGGCTGAATGGCCTACTACTGCTTTTATGTCTTATGGTCTTAAAAGGAGGTTAGAGGTTAGCAATGGGACAATAGTTTGCCAGGGCGATGGGCATCAAGGATTATTTATTTGAGGGGAGGGGTTGAAGACAGCAGATTTAAAGGAGAGAGGGACAACACAAAGAGACAGAACCACTTACAATGTCTGCTAACATGGAGGCCAGGAGGGGAAACTAGATGGTCAACAGTTTATTAGGAATCAGATCAAGGAAACAAGAGGTGAGTCTCATATTGAGCTCAGAGAAAGCATGAGGAGAGATAGGACAGAAAGTAGAGAAGGATGCAAGTTCAGGGCTGGGGCAGGGGGAAGCATTGAAGGAAGTTTGGCCAGGTGGGCTAGTGGAAGGGAGGGATGCAGCAGTGGCAACTGGTTGGATTATCTCTATCTTAGTGACAAGAAGTCCTTAAGTTCCTCATGCTTGTTGTTGGAGGTGAGGATGGAGGTGAAAAGGAAGAGAGGTTTAAGAAGATGGTTTGCAGTACAGAAAAAGAAGCCAGGGTTTATCTTTGCATTCCAGGATGTTCCTGGAATAGTGATCAGCTCCAGCACTGAGAACAGGGCCCAATAGTGTTTTCAATGGTCTATTTAGATTTGGCAGTGAATAGCTAAAACACTTGTCCACAATATCCTTTCAAGTTTGCATTCCTTGGACTTAAGGGGTTGGAGATGAAGCCCGTATGGAGGGAACAGCTAGGATGAGAGAGAGTAATGGTTTTATTGGGGACTAGAGCATCGAGGGTGGAAGTGAGGGTGTGACTGAGCAAAGCAGGAGCTACAGAATGTGGTGAATGGAGGGCTAGAGGCTAGACAGTTCAGTTGTAAGTGAATTTAGGATAGTTTTATCCAGGAATTAAATCAGAAGGAGATAGGGTTGGGATATGGAAGGGGGGATGTGAATGGAGAATAACACAATTGATCAGAAATGGCTTTTTCTGTAATTGATATGATGGGGCTAGCAAGACCACGTGAGATTGCATGGTCAAGGGGTTGGCCATGAATATATGTTGGGAAGCTTAAAAGGAGGTTGAGATTTAGATAGGATAAGAGGACAGTGAACTCAGAGGAGAGAGATAATGATGAGTTTAGATGGAGGTTGCAATCACTGAGGAAGGTAAGTCATTCAATGAAGAGATGGGGGAAGGAAAGCATTGAATATATCTAGATGATTTTGAAAATGAGGTGAGATGCTCAAAGAAGAAAGAAGTTCCAGGGGAGCAGTGTCATGACAGCGGATACAATCCCAAATTACTTCTGGACATACTGAACTTTTTAAGTAAGATATTTTTTTTTTAAAAGTATCTACAAGCAAAGACTGGCTGAGAATGTAAAGTAACCGTTTTTTGGAAAATTCCTATGTGGATTATACTTGACCAATTAGTCCATAGAGAGCTTGGAAGGTTGCACCTAAAGGTGTCAAGGCCTACTTCAGACAGAGACACTTGAAAGGAAGAGATACAATGCAAAAGACTGAACTTAAATCTCCTGTGGTTGCAGAGACAATGGAGACTAATTATCATCTCAGCAGAAACCATCTCCTGTTGAGTTATATCTTAAAATGTGGATGTGACCTGAGTTGAAAGAAAGCAGATTCTGGGTGAAAGACATGTTTGATTTTCCCTTCCAAGAATATACAAGAAAAGGGGTTAAAAAGCCAGCTACCAACCTGATTGGTGTGCTCTAGTTCTGATGTGCTGGTGTATGCTGTGCAGGTCACAGCAGAAGAGTAGCAACTAGACATCCCTGCAGCTTGCAGGTAAAAGTCTATCTCTCTCAATCTCTGGCTGGAGACAAGTCAGCAAAGCCACAGTCAAAAGAAATAGAACAGCTCCTTCAACTAATCTGCAGAACCAAGTGTCTCTAAACCAACTGCTTAACTGTCAAAGTCAGCTTTACCAGAATCACCCAACTTAATGGCCATAATGTTTTGCCATCTACTGCTCACGGACAAGCCAAAGACAGATTTGTATATCTTTTTTAACTTTTATTTTTGGACTCAACTTTTTCATTTCTGATCTGTGTGTTTGTGTGTTACATTTTTATAATTTTTTTCTCAGGTTATTAGTAACTAATAAATTTACTCTTTCTTTGACTCGAGAAAGCTTGGTTAAATTGGCTCCTTCCAGCACACAAATACATTTGGACTGGAAAAAGATATCCACGAGGGAAGGGATCCTTTTTAAATTAACTTGTTGCGACCAACTGAGGAGGTTAAATAAACAAGTGGAGCCAGCTCATTGCACCTCACCCAGGTGCATAACAAAATTGGGGTTCTGTTCGGGAAGTTAACAATTTGTGGTATCTCATCTGGGATCATAATAAATTGCAGGACCTCACCCAGGGATTGGTCTTAACAGTAGGGGGTCAAGCCAAGTTGTGTCTGGTAATAAGCATCACACTGTCATCGGGATTGTCTTTTCAGGGCAAGTCTGGAAGATGTAGCCAGGTGGGGAGGCTTCATTAAGTGGCAAAATTAGCCTCCAGCTGCTGCGCTGGGCAGGAAGATTAATAAGAGAATGGGATGGGGCAATTTAGTTTGCTGCTCATAATGAGCCAGTGCCTGTAGGACAATGCCAAGAAAGGCACAGAGGGAATCGGTAGGCTGATCTAACAGGGAGTCAAGTCTGGGATCAGAGAAAGTCGAGGAGTACAGTAGGGGTAGGGGATTGGGAGGGTAGAGTACCTGAGAGTGGAGAAGCGAAAGGAGGCAATGGAAAAGAGTCTAGGAGGGATAAAGACAAAGGAAGGTAAAAAAAAGAGTCGAAGTGGAAATAGATTAATGGGCTTGGGTCCAGAGGGGCAGCCAAAATATCCATGCAAAATGCACACATGAATGGAGTCAAGGAGATCTTGAGTTACATAGGTCTGGTTACATAAAAATTAGGATACATAAAAATATGATAGTAAATGGTTGATAGGAAATAGATGGTGATAACAGGAAGGAGTCTAGAGTTAAAGTCATCAGTACCATGGTAGACTTAGATAGGATGGAATCAGCATAAAGCATGAAAAGAAATAGACTCTCTTCTTTTGTCAAGTCTCCTTTCACTTCTCCACTCTCTGCCCTACCGATGCCCTACCCCAACCCTTCACTACTTGTTGACTTTCCTGTTGTTCGTGTTTAGAAATAAGTGAAGAGTGAAGTCCAGAAGCTGTTTGAGGGTTGATTTCCAGAGGATGCACTGATGGAATGAAGATCTTGGCATGAAGATCCAGGAGGTGTACTGGGCCCATTGCATGGCAGAACAAAAAGGGCAAAGTTGGAGGACCCCATTATGTGACATTGCCTTGCTGTAAATTTGTACTAAAATACTGCACAAGCTTACACAACAAATAGCATCCTTTCATTGACTCACTGTCTGCCAATCCTCTCAATTCCTCTGCGAACTCGTCTCCTTCTCCCAAATAATTCAAGCTGGAAATCTATTCCCTGTTTCCGCACATCTCACCACACCCCCAGTATTCTTCACCACCTGCACCTCAGTTCAAGCTGGAACTCTCTCTCTCTCTCTCAGTCCCTCCACTCCCTCTCTCCCTCTATGCCTCTTCCCCTTCACTTGTTCAGGTTGGCACATTTCTTCTACTACACTCTTGTTCTCTTCCAATCCCTTCAGATCAAGCTGAGTCTTCTTCCTCTCCCAGTCTCAGCTGGCATTCCTCTCCTTCCCTAGTTCAATTAAATCAGTTAACTTTAATCAGTTAAAGCTTCCTTTCCGTCTCAAAGTCTTACTCTGATTTTCACTGGCATCAATTTTCCTCTTTCTTCATTGCCATACATTTGTACTTAATTTTCCTCTTCATGACTTCCATTATTTTCCTTTCACTATCCTCACTTGAAAGCCATCCATTTCCTCTTCACCCCTTCCCCCACTGCCAGGCCAAACAAAAGCCTTCTGCTACTTGAAATTATTTTGGCTGCTGAAGACAATGAGCTGGAGTTCTTATTCCAGCAAACATTCCCTCAAACACACATTGGCCAGATTCACTTCAAGCAGCAAGACTGGGTTAGGAATGGCATGGAGGGTACAGAGACCTACTCAATGCTTATTTTCATCAGCAAATATTGACTGTCAGTGTGAATATTTAATGGTTAGCATGTATAAAGTAGCTAGGAAAACTCCTCAAATGGCTGCTTACTGGCACTTGGCAGCAGCAAGTAGCTGCTGTAACCATAGCAAATCATTAATAATAACTAGTACAAGCTTTCTGTACACAACTACTACAAGCAGTGACAGCTAAAGAACTAATACAGTATAAAACAAAAATACCATCACATGTCAGTCACTATGGCAACTACTGTGCTATTTCAAGTGACCTTCAGAAGGAAACAGCCCCTAACAAAACTCCACCGTGAAAATTAAATCTATTTTGAATTTGTTAATAAAATAACATGGAACTGTAAAGTATAACTTTTGTAGATGTATATGGCCTATAGAAAATTGTTGAATATTGCATTTCTTTCACTCATGAGTAACAGTATTGTAAGTGTTATTCATCTCATAATACTCTAGAAAAATGAGCCAAATCGACTTCTCCTCCCTGACTTTATTTCTTTTGTTGTCATTTTCACAACAGGAATAAGCACGTAAGCCTGGAAGTCATTGCGTGTGATGTCATTATAAGAAGACTTAAAGAGTGTGTGTTAAATTTCTCTCTCTCATATTTTAATGTAGTTGTTAACCTTATCTAAAATAGTATTACTCCTCCATTAAAGCAGGAGAGAGGAATTAAATACTTGCATTTTAGTCTTTTTCAATACCACCAAACATCTCAAAGTAATTTACAGCTTATGAAATACTTTTTGATTTGTGGTTACTGTGTGATGTAGAAGAAGTAATAGCCTATTTACATACAGCTAGCGCCCACAAATAGCAATGTGATAACGACCAGATAAGCTGTTTTTTTGTGATGTTGTTAGAGGGATAAATTTGACTAGGAACAACTCCCCTGCTCCTCTTTGAAGCAATGCCAGGGGATCTTTTACATTCACCTGAGCTTGCAGATGAGGCTTTGGTTTAGTATCTCATCAGAAAGACAGCATCTCTGACAGTACAGCACTCCCTCAATACTGGAGTGCCAGCCTTTATTTTCGTGCTCAAGCACTGGAGTGGGTCTTCAACACAGAACCTTATGATTCAGAGGCAAGCGTGCTACTAGGCCATAACTGACACAAGTTTCATATAAAATATTAGACGTTGATACATTGCCAACAGTAAGGTCCAGGCTTTGGCATTCAGCAACTTCTTTATAAATCAGGACTGCAACACTTGACATTCCTAATTGACTTTTAAATATTATTCAATGTGACATGACAAAAGCTGAGAGAACATTATTTTGTCCTTGCCTTTTTTAATTTTGCAAATCCAATCATGTAACGATTCACAATGTATGTCATTCCATTGCATTTCATAACCAGTTCCTGCTTCAACACAGTTCTCAATCCCACGAAACTGGTTGGGCTCTCCCGGATTCCAATTCTGAAATGCTACCTATAACAATGACATAAATAACTATTGTTTTAACATCTGGATTGTTTGAAGTTGTTGGAAGCAAAGTTTATAAAAAAACAATAGATCCACTGAATTAGCACAATAAAATGGTAAGCAGAGGTAATTTACATGAAGTAAATTTAGTTTAAAAAGTCTAAATTTGAAGTTACATTTTTTTAATAAAAAAGCTCTGCTTTAGATGGTTTGGGATAAATATTAAACAAGGATAATATATATAGCTTTTGAACACGCTTAATATCAGCAACAGTTGGAAAGGGCAGATGAGAGATTTAAGATGTGGATACACCGCATTGTGAAATGGCTTTATTCCACACCAAAGCTACAGTAACAGTGTAAATATTGGTTAAGCGTGGAATCAGATGCTGACCTGATGCCAGAGTTAAGGGCAGTTAGATTCCCTGGTCAGTTCAGGCCTTGATAACCCATCTACACTGCATTGGGTTAAATTTCCATGACTCAGGGCTTTAAATGCAGTGGACTCTGGGTTGTAGGGGCTGAGTTTGGTAGCCAGTCCTAGGCGTTTTTCCACCCACTGAAATTTCTGGCTGATAAGGGGTGGCTGTATAATACATCTATTCAACAATGGGCAGGTGTGTGCAATGCAGCTGTTACATCATTGCAATTCTCATCATGCAACCTAGCAACACTGGGCAAAGGCTGGTTGGCCCTAGCACGTCGAGTTTCTAAGGGCCTCAAAAGGGGATCTACTCTTTGGGCTAGGTCACCACCATCAGGGTCAAATGGGGGCCTCAATCCTGCACTGTGTGAGAAACAGTCACCTGGCTCTAATTTCCCCCTAATTGGCCAATTAGTGGCTAGATGGCAGGCTCGCCATCCAACTAAGAATGGAAGTCGGGCTTTCAAAGCTGGAGGGCCAATAGCAGGCTGTCTAGCTAGGAAGGAGATGAAGCCTGTAGTGCTGGTAAGGGAGCAAAAAGATGACTCCACCTTGAGATATCCTCCCTCCAACTTTTTAAGTTTTCAAATTAAAATTGGCCTCAGCGGCCAGTCCATCATTGTAGAGGGGGAACTCCACAACATGGCAGCCTGGGGCAGCGGCTGAGGCCAGGTGGGTGGGGAAGGCCTCAATGTCTGACTGGAACACTGGCCTCCCCTGTCTGTCGTTGGCAGGCCACCTCCAGGCAGCTGGTCTAGTCCCCTATGTCTTGGGGGCTGTCAAGGCTGACTGGAAAAATTCCAGATAGCCTTAATGGACTGTTTAGAATCTTCAATAGCCTAAATGCCTTCAGGAAAACAAACTGGCGCACCAGCCAGCAGCATGAGTTTTCCCATGCACCCACACCAGGAGTAGAAAATCCTGTCCAACATGGCAAGACTAGTTGCTCTGCAAGAATGGATCAGTGGTCACAAAGTGGTCAAATGCTGCAAGGGAACTGCACCATTTAGAGATCAGATTTTCTAAAGAGAAAAGGATTTGAAAAGTCTTCAGCTGGCTTCGGTGGCTGACTCACACCAGCTATTTACTGCAGTGAGTTTTCTTGCTCCACTTGAGGTGAGACTTCCAGCTATGTTATAATGGCATGGCTACCAAGTCAATATATGATAGTGCCCCCAATGCCTGAAAGTTGGATGGGGTCAGGGCACAGCCAGTGATTAGGTAGGCATCCCATCTCACTGTGCTCATGGCAGTGCAGCAGGACATGAGGGAACTTGTGCCTTGTGTAGTGTTGGTGGAAAGTCAACTGGTGCTTCCCCCTGGCAGTGAGCTTGTTATGTAAATGCACCTTTAGAAGTTTGAATATCCCATAATATTTTTGCACATTTTATGTAAAACTTCTGAGTTAAAATATTTGTCACCAACTATATTCTTTGATAAACATCTAAAAATGGAAAGAAAGCACACTCCAAAACATTAAAATAATACGTAAAAATGGACGGATTACAATTGAATGGACATTCTTCTGTGACTTTAGAATAGGGACACATTTATGTAAAAAAAAAAAGTTATTTCCAATCCACACATGTTTACTGACTTGAGGACAAAACACTTACTGGACTGTCATCACTCCAGACAAATCCACCATTCGGTCTTGGCTTATGTAATCCAATCCACACAGGTGAAAAAGCCATTAGTGACCTATATATAATAAAAAGAGAAGTTGAGTAATAGATTGGAGTTGATTTGAACTTTGGCTGCTGAATTGACACTGGATGAATAGGGTAACTGTGTCATTTTTTCAGAAGAAAGCCTGAGATCATTTCCAGGGTCAACCCTCATCAGGGGGTAATGCCAAATTTTGAGGTGCCAGAACCCTAAGAAAATGTGTTGGCCATATCATTTCTAAGTCCACTATTACATTGCCAGTTCCCTGGCCCAACCACCTCCTCTTCACCATGGACGTTCAATCCCTTTACACCTCCATTCACCACTGGGATGTTCTGAGGGCTCTCCGCTTCTTCCTCAAACAGAAGCCAGAACAATCCCCATTCACCACTACTCTCCTCCGTCTGGCTGAACTTGTTCTCACACTGAACAATTTCTCCTTAAGCTCCTCTCACTTCCTCCAAATAAAAGGTGTCGCTATGGGTACCTTCATGGGGCCCAGTTATGCTTGTCTCTTTATGGGGTACGTGGAACATTCCTTGTTCCAGTCCTACTCCCACAACTCTTTCTCCGGTACATCGATGACTGCTTTGGTGCTGCTTCATGCTCTTGTCTGGACCTGGAAAAATTTATTAATTTTGCTTCCAATTTCCACCCCTCCATCATTTTCACATGGTCCATCTCTGACACTTCCCTTCCCTTCCTTGACCTCTCTGTCTCAATTTCTGGTTATAGACTGTCCACCAATATTCATTACAAGCCTACCAACTGCCACAGCTACCTCAACTACAGCTCCTCAGACCCCGCTTCCTGTAACGACTCTATCCCATTCTCTCAGTTCCTTCACCTCCGTCGCATCTGTTCTGGTGATGCCACTTTCGAAAACAGTTCCTCTGACATGTCTTCCTTCTTCCTTAACCTAGGTTTTCCACCCACGGTGGTTGACAGGGCCCTCAACCGTGTCCGGCCCATCTCCCTCGCATCCGCCCTCACACCTTCTCCTCCCTCCCAGAACCATGATAGGGTCCCCTTTGTCCTCACTTATCACCCCACCAGCTTCCACATTCAAAGGATCATCCTCCGCCATTTCCGCTAACTCCAGCATGATGACACCACCAAACACGTCTTACCTTCACCCCGCACCACCACCCCCCCCCCACCACCACCCCCCCCACCCCTGGCGGCATTCCGCAGGGATCGTTCCCTCCGGGACACCCTGGTCCACTCCTCCATCACCCCCTACACCTCAACCCCCTCCCATGGCACCTTCCCATGCAACCACAGAAGGTGCAATACCTGCCCCTTTACTTCCCCTCTCCTCACCGGCCAAGGGCCCAAACACTCCTTTCAAGTGAAGCAGCATTTCACTTGCACATCCCTCAATTCACTGCTCCCAATGTGGTTTCCTCTACATTGGAGAGACCAAATGCAGACTGAATGACCACTTTGCGGAACACCTTCGGTCTGTCCACAGGCATGACCTATATCTCCCTGTCGCTTGCCATTTCAACACTCCACCCTGCTGTCATGCCCATTCTTGGCCTGCTGCAATGTTCCAGTGAAGCTCAACGCAAACTGGAGGAACAGCACCTCATCTTCCAACTAGGCACTTTACAGCCTTCTGGACTGAATATTGAATTCAACAACTTTAGATCATGAACTCTCTCCTCCATCCCCACCCCCTTTCTGATCCCCCTTTTTCCCAATAATTTATATAGATTTTTCTTTTCCCAACTATTTCCATTATTTTTAAATATATTTCCATCCATTGTTTTATCTCTACTTTTTAGACTATTTTAATCCTTTCCCCTCCACCCCATCCCCACTAGGGCTATCTGTACCTTGCTCATCCTGCTTTCTACCCTTAATGTCACCTATTAGCACATTCCTTAGATAATATCACCACCATCAACATCTCTTTGTCTTTTTGTCTATGACATCTTTTGGCTATCTCCACCTATCACTGGCCCTCTATCCAGCTCTACTTGTCCCACCCCTCCTTAAACCAGCTTATGTTTCACCTCTCTTCTATTTTTCCTTAGTTCTATTGAAGAATCATAAGTACTCGAAACATTAACTGTGTTCCTCTCCGCAGATGCTGTCAGACCTGCTGAGTTTTTCCAGGTATTTTTATTTTTGTTTTTGTTTTGGATTTCCAGCATCCACAGTTTTTTGCTTTTATCTACTATTATATTGTTGTTTTCTCATGTATTAATCATTCGAGTCCTCAAAAGTCAGTAAAGCTATGCTTTGTAAGTGAAAACATTCGTGCACCCACGGCCACCAACCCCTTTCTCATCCTTTCCTCCAACCACCCCCCACCCTCCCAAAACCCCTACACCCAACTGCCCTCTTCACTCTAACCCTTTCCAACGCCTCCCCCCAACACACTCACTCCCCTCAGCAACTACCAATCCCCCCAAAACACCACCTAAATCCCCTCCACACCCCCACCCTCCCAAACCCCAACTCAACTGCTTACCCGCCGAACTGTCAAAGGCCTATTAAGGCCATTTAATTAACAATTTAAATAATTAACGGAGCTGCCTGTCCTACCTTAAGGTTGGTGGGCAGGCGAAGAACCCAGGCCACCTTCGCATTTTTCATGGAACCTCATCCACAGGCGGGATGAGGTTTCATGAATGATTTTAGATTTTCCCAAAAATTTGTATTGAAATTAATGAACATATCCCAGCTCATGTGACAGTTTCATGTGAGGGGACATGTCATAAAAAAAAATTTCAACACTTTATTGAATTCTTAAAACTAACCTTCCTGAGGCACCTCTGTGCGCGCGAAAAAGCACACTCCCAACTCAGGAAACCGCGCCCCCCCCACAGCCCGCACACGGAGTGCACAGCGCTTCCGGGTGCGCATCACGCTAGGTGGGCCTTAATTGGCTAGCCCACATAAAATGGCGGCGCAGACCCGATTGGGGATGCCGATCGGGTCCGCGCTTGGCCGCGCCCACCCCCACACAACCTCCCCTGACGGGCGGAGAATTCTACCCAGAGATGCCTAATGGTGTACGTTCTATCTTGGATGCTTGTTTCCTTATTCTGCTGTATACATTAATACAGTACATCCTGCTTATTGTCCTTTTTTTAAATTAAACATCATAATTTTATTTGCTGGCGCTTCAAGCAATTTCATTAGATCTCCTTCATTTGAGCAGATTTTGCTGTTTGTCTTTCTTTTTTATTTTCAAAAATCTTCATGTCCCTGAAGGAGCTCTGAGCCTCAGGGAGCTTTTCCTGCACACACCTGCACGCGTGTCTGAACCTCCGCGCTCGTCCTCCTCCCACCACGCACATGTCGAGCGCTGCAGTGTGCATTTCACGATGGGCGGGCCTTAACTGGCCGGCCAGCATGAAATCACGGTCAGGCCCCAAACGCGGGCGGCAGTCGCTTTTGCAGCTATTCTTGGGCCCGCCTGCCCGACGAGAGCAAAATCCTGCCCAAAGTTCCAAGTCAACAGGGTGTGTGGCTTGGGGGATGTAGAAACACACTCTGGGAAGCTTCTTAGTCAACAAAATGAACCTCATTTACACAAGCGCTTCTGTGGCTGATTGTATCCAGCCAGCCCCTCATACAGCCTTTTTTTACCTAGGAAACCCCTCCCTAGAATTTATTCCCTCGTGCTAGCCACACATTGGTTGAACAAATCACGTGACTGATCTTAAAGTGACAGTCATCACAGAGGGGATCTTGCAGTTGGTGGTGTTCCCATGCTCTCTGCTGCTATTGTGGTAAAGGTTATATGTTTAGCAGGCGCTGTCGATGGAGCCTTGGTGAGTTGCTGCAGTGCATCTTGTAAAATGCCACTGCTGCCACTGTGCATCAGTGGTGGAGGGAGTAAATATTTAAGGTAGTGGATGGGGAGTCATTGAAGCGGGCTGTTTTTTTTCTGGATGGCGTCAAGCATCTTGAGTGTTGCTGGAGTTGCACTCATCCAGGCAAGAGGAGAGTATTCCATCAACACCAGGATGTGGATAGTGGGGGATTCAGCGATTGTAATTCCATTGAATGTCTAGGGAAAATGGTTAGATTCTCTCTTGTTGGAGGTGGTCATTGCCTGGCAAGGTGTGATGCAAAAGTTACCTGCCGCTTTTGTGGCTCAAATGTTATTTGCTGCTTAACAATCAAAGCCTGAAAGTTGTCCAGGACTTGTTGCATGTGGGTGCAGACTGCTTTAGTATCTGAGAAGTTGCCAATGGTATTGAGCACTGTGCAATCATCAACAAGCATCCCTACTTCTGACCTTATTTGGAGGGAAGGTCATTGATGAAGCAACTGGAGATGGTTGGGCCAAAACACTACCCTGAGGAACTCCTACAGACATGTCCTGTAGCTGAGACTATTGGACTCCAATATCACAACCATCTTTCTATCATTCAATATGACTCCAACAAATGGAGTGTTTTCCCTCAACCATCTTTCATGATTGGAGACTTAATTACACATTATTTTATATGTTTGACACCCTGATTAGCATGCCTGGCTTCTACCTGGGCAGGGAGCACTTCTTAGCGGGCTGCAGAATCAGTTAGGTCAAATCCTTGACCCTGGACGTCTTTCTATAGGGGGTTCTCTTGCAGTGGTAGAGAGCACTCCTGCTCCTCCTGGCCTACAAGCAATGCTGTAAGACAGTTACCATCTTCCCGAAGATGTTCTCACCTCCCCTGAGCTGTTGGGTTTCCAGAGGCCTGGGAAACCCGGTTGACCACTGTAACACAGGAAAAGCAGGTTAACTCAGAGGCTGATAGCCTTGTTAACAAAATTAAAACACCAAGCAACCTGTTTCCTGCAAGCCAACAGAGTGAAACCTACCCCCCGCTCCCCTGGTGTTTTCAGAATTCCCCCAACTGCAACCAATCCCACATACTCATCCTGTTAAAATTCCTCCTTTTGTAACTCATATTATATTGGTCTTATTGCTGTGGGTAAAGTATTTTGTCAGAGCTGAATGGGTGACATTAAATACTTACACTAGTTTATTCCAGAGAAATTTTTCTTCAGAATAATCATGGATGCTGGTAAGATCTCCGCCAATGGCTCGACAGTAATCACGTGCTTCAAACCATGATTTTTTGGTTTGCTTAGATTTTATAAAAGCCTGGGTGAGAAAATGTAGCTGTTAATAATCTTCAAATATCTTTAGGACAAAGCCTAAGAAAATGGATAATCTTAGCTAGAAGGTTCAGAGTTGATAAATGGTTTAAAATGATGCTTGTGAAGGGATTGAGGTCATGTCACATTAGTTAAAAGGGCTGTTGAGCAGATGTTTAAACACGTCCCATACCAAGCAGGTTGTTACGATGCTTTACATTCTATCTGACTGATGATATTTTATAAGACCCGAAATGTGTTTTCTGATGTTAACCTTGGTCTGGCTTCAGGCAAAACACAACTTGAGATTTGTGCCACCTGTGATTTGCCATCAGTGTAGTACCACTGATAATGAAACAACAGGCTAGATCCTGCTGGAGAGCAGCATTTTGCTTATATGCTATCAGTTAGATCATTTTCTGCACACTTTAGCTTAAAAGTTCTTTTTCATTTTCATTCAAGGGAAGTGGGCTTCGCTGGCTGGGCCAACATTTATTGTCCATCCCTAATTGCCCTTGATAAGGTGGTGGTGAGCTGCCTTCTTGAACCACTGCAGTCCCTGTGGTGTAGGTACACCCACAGTGCTGTTAGGGAGGGAGTTTTCAGGATTTTGACCCAGTGACAGTGAAGGAACAGTGATATATTTCCAAGTCAGGATGGTGAGTGACTTGGAGGGGAACTTCCAGGTAGTGGTGGTTCCCATGTATCTGCTGCCCTTGTCCTTCTAGACAGTAGCAGTTGTGGGTTTAGAAGATGCTGTCAAAGGAGCCATGGTGTGTTTCTGCAGTGCATCTTGTAGATGGTACAGTACACACTGCTGTTACTGTGTGTCGGTGGTGGAGGAGTGAATGTTTGTGGATGGGGTGCCAATCAAGCTCTCTAACTTGCTGGAAGTGAAAGCTGATAATAATATGGCAGGGCCAATGGGGCATGGGGGACCTTGGGGAATGTGGGAACAACTATGCAGCTGCTTAAACAATGAGATTTAAGGACTGAAAAGACAGCAGCAATGGAAAAGAAAGGAAGATTCAGAGATGGAAAGAAAGATTGGATTAAGAGAAAGAGAAAAATGACAGGTAGGAAAATTTAAGAAAACAAAGATTTGGCTTTTTAAAAACTCCAAAAAGCATTTACTACATGCAACAGTAGGACTGAACTGTTTAAATTGGCCTGTTTCTAGGCAAGGGAAATGTTGGCAATGCATTAATTATGTTGATCCCTGAAGGTAGCAGGACCAGTTATAAGGTGGTTAACAAGGTATATGAGATACTTGTTTTTATTAGTTGAGGCATAGAATACAAGATCAAAGAGGTTATACTGGAACCATATAAAAGATTAGTTAGGCCACAGCTAGAGAATTGCATACAGTTCTGGTCACCACATTACAAGAAGGGTGTTATCTTACCAGAGAAATTATAGAGAAGATTTATGAGGTTGTTGCCAGGACTGGAAAATTTTAGCTATGGGGAAAGGTTGGATAAACTGGGTTGTTTTCTTTGGAACAGAGGAAGCTGAGAGGAGATTTAATTGAGATACATAAAATTACATAAAGTAAATTGTTTCCCTTGGCAAGGAGGCCAATAACCAGGGAGCATAGATTTAAAATACTTGGTAGAAGGATTAGAGGAGCCGAGGAGATATTTTTCATCCAGAGGTTGGTGGGACTTTGGAATTCACTGGCTGAAAGTGTGGTAGAGGCAGAAACCCCGATCGCATTTGAAAGTTACTTAGATATGCACTTGAAGTGCCGTAACCTACAAGGTTAGGGACTAAGGCAGGTATTTTTCAGCCCTGTCATGGTTGGGACCTGCTGCGGGCAAGGCGGCGCCCCAACCAGAAGTTCATTGACTTGCAGCGGGACTAGAAGATCATGGCAGCGTGCAGTTATGGAAAATCCTACCACAAGAACTGGAAAGTGGGATCAGGCTGGATAGCTCATTTGACTAGTGTGAACATATTGGGCTAAATGGCCTCTTTCTCTGCCTTAAATTTCTATGACCGGACTCCCCACAATCCCACACATCAGAAGATGTCCTTGACTGACCCATTTCTGGGAAGGAAGTGAATGACCTCTGGAGCAGTCAACTGTTCAAGAATTCGGGAGTGGTAACATCCAAGCTGGGGATGACTACATTTCCCTTGTCTGGCCCGGAAAGATACTTTGTCTCCTCCTTGTTCCAGAAAGGATAGTTTAATCTTACGCTGCATACTCCCCTCGGTAGTCTCAGCTGATTCTTGCTGTCTGGGTGGTCACTACTATCTCTTTGGTTATGGTGGTATTGGGATCCTATTGATGTAATGAAACCCTGATTTCCATATTTTAACAGTCCCATTGATTCAGGTGGGCACCTTGTATGCCCAAATAAAATCAGGCAATAGGATTGTGGATGGAGTAGGTAATTCACCATTTTAATTGCTCACCCTCCCCATGGCAAATTTCTCCTGAATAGGGAAGTCAATATGTCCCCCAAGCTGGCAGCAGGCTGTTTTTAAAAAAAATGACACACACAGTTTGTACAGAATTTAAGCGTTCAGTGGTCTCACTTTGTAGCAGTATCTAGAATTTTCATATGTTTCCCAGCCGTCTGAACAGGTTGGGGCAAGAGTTGTCGGTACAGTTGGAGGAGATGTCGCACCAGCCGCCCATTGCTTGCAGATATATTTTGCTCTGTCTGTACAGTCATAAATACCCCATAAACCAGCAGCATTTCTGGTTGCCATGCCAACACAGCCAGCTTTTCTTCCTGTAAATAATAGTTTAAATGTAAAAATTCTTAAAGGAACCAAATAGACTAACAGGCAATAAACATCAATACTCAAAAAAATTGAAATCATTAGATTTTACTTGAAAATGAGCAATAAATTAATTAATGGTATTATAAATAAACCATGTTATTTTTATTCAGGTCCAAAATTACATATTAAGGTGTGGCAATTAACACCAAGTTGGGATATTTTCTTTTTCTACATTGGAGAGAAGGGGACCAATTTTAAATTAACGTGCCCATTAAGAAACTGATGGGATCAGTTACAACACTGATTTTGCACCCCCCGTCCTTCCTTCTGAATGCCCCCTCCCTTGACAGCAACCCCTTCTCCGCGCCCCCAGATCCCGCCCACACTCACTTGTAACTGGGAATTAATGGTCGAAACAAAAACAGAATTACCTGGAAAAACTCAGCAGGTCTGGCAGCATCGGCGGAGAAGGAAAGAGTTGACGTTTCGAGTCCTCATGACCCTTCGACAGAACTTGAGTTCGAGCGGACTCGAACTCAAGTTCTGTCGAAGGGTCATGAGGACTCGAAACGTCAACTCTTTTCTTCTCCGCCGATGCTGCCAGACCTGCTGAGTTTTTCCAGGTAATTCTGTTTTTGTTTTGGATTTCCAGCATCCGCAGTTTTTTTGTTTTTATAATTAATGGCCAAACCCTCCTGCAGGTCTGACTGTAGTACCAGCAGTGACCATTGCTCCCAGTGGCGCTGTTGAGACTGGAGAGCTGCTAGCCTCTGATTGGCTGGCAGCTCTTGGGGGTTGGGATTTTCATTCTACTGGAGGCTAGGTTGCATGAGAGGCATGATGCAATTAATTTGTAACTGTACCTGACCTCCTGGACAGAAGCGACTTGGGGTTCCCACCAGTTCTCCAACTGGTGGGTGAGATCCTGTTGCACTCATTAAATTTCACTGTTGTTGCCCAGCAGTGAAAAGTACAACAGCAATTCAGTAGACCGTAAATGAAATCTAACAAAGTTAGGAGACACAGTGCTTAATGCCCACCTGGCATATCGATATTCCAATTTGTATATGACACTGGCCCCCCATTCACAGACAAAAAGGCCCCTTTGTTGTCTGGATCAGATTTTATACCAATCCAAAAATGTGTTTCAAGTCGCAGTCCAATTAAGCTCGTCAAAAAAGCTTGCTCATATCTGGAATGAAGAAAAAACATTAAGAAATAGAAAAACTGGTTTCCCCAACCAGGGGCAAGAAAAGTTATTCCAACAGTAGAAACTCCAGTTTGAATGTTCAAGCTTCATTAAATGACAAAACACAGAAGGAAGCAATCCGAGCCATCGTCCTTGTATTTAATTAATTACCAACAAAAACAGGAAACACTTAGTAAATTCACTGTAATAGGTATTTGCTAAGTGTCTTAATGCTAATGGCCTTATATTTGACCAGATGCTTCAGAGTTTGCCCAGTGATCACTTCCAAACCCTGTTCCTTTAAGGCCCAGAAAAAGCAGACCCTTTCACCATTGACACGTTTTCTATTAACTAACGCACAACCTATATACATTATCCTACACTTCACACTGAAATCCATCTGTCGTAGCACAACCCATCATATTTGGTTGAAGGCAGTAGCCTTGAAATTGTATCACATTAAAATCCTATTACTTCTGAATGCTCGTCCTTGAAAATTAACGTCCAAGAGTTCTGACACAAAACATAAAATACAGCGGTTGTCGGAAATCTGAAATATAAACGGAAACGTATCAGCTGCTCAGACAGCATTTGTGGAGGGAGGAGCAGAGTGAACGTATCAGGTTGGTAACTTGTGGTCAGAACTGGAAAATTTACAGATGTAACCAGCCTTAAGCAAGTACCAAGGCAGGAAAAGTTGGGGGGCCAGGGGAGGGTGGGGTGGGGGGAGGTGCTGGTGGAGGGCGGGTGGGGGGGGGGGGGTAGCATGGTGGTGAGTTGGGCAGGAAAATCATTCTTGCGTATGTATTCTCACATTACAGTATGATTTTTGTGAAGCTGACAATTGTTCAAGCCAAAAGAAAAGGAGCGAGGGAGGTCAAGGGTCAGATAGCCATTTGCAAACGAATGAATATGATTAGAAAGCACAGATTTACGGAAAGAAATCAGAGCTTGGAGGCTAAATCATTAGGCAGTAATTGCTAATCAATGTAAAGTTTAATTTTGATAAGTAAAGCAAAAACATTAGTGATGCATTCATTAATATTTTCTGCATTCCATAAATATTGGAGACTGATACCATAAATGCCTGAAGACATGAGGAAACAAAATAAAGGCTGGAATTTTCCAGCCCTGTTGGTGTCGGGCGTCATGGCAGGCAGGGGTGACAATATGACGAGAAGGCCAAAAGAAAGCACAGCGGGATCCATCCAATACATCTGCTATGGCGGAACACCAATCCCACTGGAGGCCAGCGTGAACCCAATTTGCATCCTGCTAATGGTATGCAAAGTAGGCCTGACCGGAACTGTCCCGCCATTCCAGATTTACCATTACCCCAGCGGGAAAACACGTCGGCCTAGAACAAATCTGGACAAGTATGACATGCAGGAGCCAGGTATTACCATTACAGCCTTGCTCAGATTGTGGACATCCGTGGAGAAGATGATGCTGGAGCCCCACAGCTACTGGACCCTGGAGGAACATGTGCATTGCATGCTGTATGGATTCTCATTGACATGGCTCCACCGCGAAGCAGCTCACAGAAGACGGGAGGTTTCCGTTGATGTCTCGGGTGTGCTTTGGAACATCACGGTATTGACCATGGACTGCTACAGATGATCGGTAAGGGGAGGGGAGAGGAAGGTCCAACTGTGAGTGGGGGAGGAAGGTGCACTGGGGTTGGGGAGGGGTGGATGGTGGGGGATGAGTTAGGGAAGGGGTGGAACAAAAGTGTCGGGTGGCAGGGGTGGGAGGATGGAGTACGGAGGCTGGAGAAGAGTGTGATAGGGGAGAATGTGGCAATTGGGGAGGTAGGAGTAAGGGGAGAGGAAGGCGTAAGAGAAGGAGTTCAGAGAGGGGAAGGAGTCCAGAGGAAGAGGGAATTCGGCAGGGGAAGGAATCTGATGGAGGAGGGAATTCGGAGGGGGAAAGTAGTCCAGAGGGAGGAAGGTGTCTGGGGGGAGGAGAGAGTTGAGGGAGTTTGGAGGGGGGAAAGGAGTGCGGGGGTGGGGGGGTAAAGAACTCCAGGAGGAGGAGGTTTCTGGGGAATGTGGGGGCGGGTAGAGTTCCGAGGGGGAAGGAGACCGGGAAGAAGGTGTCCGGGGTGGAGGGGGGTGGGGGGAGGGATAAAGGTCGAGGAGGAGTAAGGGGTGGTGGATGTCCAGGTGAACATGCAAGGGTGGGGTCTGTGGAGTCAATGGCTGCCTGCTGGGGAGAGAACTGAAGGTGGCCATTGTTGGAGAGAATGGTGAGTATGAGAGGAGCAGAGGGCACCAGAAGGGTGGGAGTGTGACACTGGGGGTGGGAAGAAGGAGGTAGGGGAGGTCAATATGGATGAGGGTGGGATTCTCAAGAAGATAGGAAATGTGCACATTCACCTGGACATCCTGGAAAGACAAAGGTTCAGGTTGGTAGGTGATGGTAGGGTGGTGGAATGTGAAACTAGGGGGGTCAACAGTGATGGGGGAAAGGACATGTGTGACTGGGAAGCAGAAAGGACAAGGGAGTTGAGCAAAAATCTGACAATGACCATTGCAGTTAAAATGGAAAGTGAGCGGAGCCTTGTGTTGGGTGAACACAGGCGCTTCATGGGAGTGTGATCAGTGAGAGATGCAGCTCAGCTCAGATGGACAACTGAAAGAGAACCCCAGCAGCATTGAAAATACTCGGGACAGTGAGATGAGGGTGATGGATGAAGGCTCTGCCTGCATGGGAGAGTGCTTGCATGAGGCTCCAAAAGGCCCTGCCACACACGCACACAGCTTTCTCTCCAGATTCACTCACGGCCTGGCTGCATGCAGCCGAACTGCTAGTGCAGGTGGGGGGAATGCAGCAAGAGGACTAGTGAAGCCTGTCAATGAAGCTGAAAGACACCATTACACATTATTCAGTGAAAGAGAATATATTTTCAGATTATAAAGTGACAAAATTTGTTCACATGTGCAACTGCTTGTTATCAGAATTTCTTAACTTTTCTAGGCCTATCAATTTTTCTAGGTGCTGCCCTGAAATCCACAGGAGGGGTGATGACAGTCTGTGCAATGCTTAGCCCTGTTACCTCCGATGACTTCAACGTGTGTCCTCTGGAGAGCTGAGGCCTTGAGGCTTGTTTTAGCTGTCCTCCTGTGGGTCAGCTGCTCCCTCAATGGTGACAGAGGATGATGTTAAGGGGGTCACAGGCAAAGGAGACTTGGAGGGAGAGGACAGCCTCTGAGATTCCTGAGTGGATGCCGCAGGGATGTCCACCTGTTGCCCGAAGGCCCCAACCTGACTGCTTGAGGGGCAGGAGCACCTGGAGGAAGGTCGAGGTGCCCCAGTTCTCTCTCGCATTGCCACTGCAGGAACTCACCCACGGCTACTGCACTGGAGTGCAGGTCTGTGCATATCTTCGCATTCTGCTGGAACAAGGTCTCCATGGCATCCACCCTCTTCCCCATGGAAACCTCCATGAGCACACATGTGGGCACCACTTCATCAAAGAGCAGCCGGACACACTCCTCCAACTCGCATGCCGCTCTGTTGAGGGCTTCCAACAGCTCTGTGTGATGTGCCCTCGCCTTCTGCTGACTCTCCACAATGAGTTGGAAGGTCAAGTCCAGAGGCTTGTCATCTGACTCGGACCTCACAGATGCCTCTTCCCCAGTAGTTCTCCGAGTATCGTGGAGCTGAGCTGAGCATGCCTCCTCCTGCTGTGCTCATGCGGCGACCACTAGATTGTGAAAATGAGCCTGCTCTAGGTCAAGGCCCCACCGAGGTGTGTGTCTCAGCGCTGATGGAGGGTGTTTGTAAACGCTGTGATAGGTCTTCCAGGCTGCTGATTTCCATCTATTCAATGGAGGAGGTGTCCTTTTGGCTAGAGTGGAGGACCTGGATGGAGTGAGGGACTGGCTGGCTGAGGGTTTTGGTCGCTTGGCAGAGCTCCCTGTGAACCAAAGTAGAGATAATTAGTGCATGGCAGCAGAGTCAAAAGCAGAAGAGAGAGCATTCACAGTTGTGTTGAGAGAGGAATGATAGGGTGCAGAATCCTCAGCTGGATGTTTGTTGCTGACCTCACTGTTGCCACAGTCACAGTCCACATCCTCACCAGTCACACGATGGCACAGCCCTCAAAGGGAGTGTGGAGCCTAATGTGGGCCACTCCATCCCCGGTCTAGGACCTCTCCCTGCTGTTGTGAGCCAGTTTCACCTGCATGAGAAGAGATGGAGAGAGTGTGAGCAGGACACGTGAAACTGCATGGAATGTTTATGTGGTAAGCGGAGCCATGGACGGGATGAAGATGTGATCACCAGAGGGTATGAGCCTGATGGAGATGTGAGTGTGTGTGTGAGTTCGTAGTGTTGTCCCTTGAGGTGTGAGATCCCTATAGATGTGTGATGGGTTTGTGAGCGTGTGAGTTGAGAGTGATGAGGTGGTTGACTTACCCTGGTGGAACGTATCCTCTTCCTGCACTGGATGGCTGATCTCCTCTGTGCTCTGTTGGTGCTGACCACCTCCAGGCCAGATTGGTGACACTGGTGGACCTCCTGCGGCCAGAGCGGGGGTAAAGGACATTGTGGCGGCCTGCCACTCCATCCAGCAGGCGCTTAGAGATAAGGCGCGTAAGCCCACCATTGCAGCCAGCGGGTAAAACGCCCTTTTTCCCGCCCACTACCAAGCGTTATGCAAATATGGGACGATTCCGCCCAGAATTTTAGTGATCAAGAATAAAGGAATAAAGCACAAACCAGTTAGGCTTAAATCATAACAGGAAAATATTCAAAGCATTTTCATATCTTTATGTAATAATTCGTATCTTTTGGTATACACAATTGAGGAAAAACATATCTGCCCTTTGAAATCCTAGGATTTTGCGGCAATTGTAGGTTCCTGATCGGTATACTTTTGATCCAGTGTTTTGATTGGATACTTTTGTGTTGCTAGTCAATGACTGATAGCTTTTTCAATCTGCCTACTTGTTTCTGATTAATAGTTTGCACTGCCTGTCCGTATTTGAACAAAGTTAACATATTAGATAGTCAATGTTCCTGAGAAATGAATCAATAGAATAAAAATTACTAAATTCTTAATGAGCAGGCTCTGTTCCACTGGATTACCACCCAGGTGCTAAACATGGAAATTTACCCCAACATCATTGGTTAGCGCTTTGATTTCGGTTTCTAACTCAATTCTGCAATTGAATTTTCACTTCACAGTTAGTTCATTATTGGTCGATTATACAGTTGTTCTCAATTAAGCCTTCAGTTGGCATTGTTTGGCTAAATAACCAATTGGTTATGGTACTGGATTTGTAACCCCAAGATCAAGAGTTCAAATCTCACAATGGCAAACTATGAAACAATGTAACTTCATCTGAAACAGATGGAAATGGGTTTGTACTTGAAAGAGTTACAATCAATATATAGCTCACTGGAATATAAGAGATATTTATTCTTTATTTAGCATTGGGTATTTGGTTGGTAGATTATTGTTTACCATGAATTATAAAATATTGATGAACTATTGATATCTAGCAATTGTTCATCAGCAGAGACACAAGCTTCCCTTGATAGATAGTGATATCTGTAATTAATAGGCTATATAATGTATTGGGATGCTGGGTTCTCTATAATAAAGAGATACCAACTTATTACAAATGCATGAACCAGTTTTTATCAATGATTCCCATCTGTAACCAATAGTTTGAAGTTTAGAGGAAATCAATATAAGTCAGAGTTACACAAGGGATAAGAATATTTGAGCTGCTCCTTAAATTCTTCCAGTGAATTATCAAATTGAAATATATTTCAGATTGGTGTTGGCAGCATGTTGGTTTATCCAATATTAAGATTTCCTGATACATCATCATGTGTTATATCACTTTCCAGTAAGATTTCAGCATTTTTTCTAAATTTCAGACACATTATTTACCTTTCTTGAACATTAACAAGGAATGCATTCTGACTTTTGCACATATTGGATGCATCATTGAATGTCTTTGCCGTCTGCCCAGTGAAATAGCAGGACGTCCCATATCTCTTCCAGCCCTGTTAATAAAATCCACATATAGACATTTTTTTTTATTCTTTCATGGAAGATAAGCATCATTGACAAGGCCAGCATTTGTTACTCTTGAGAAGGTGGTGGTGAGCCATCTTCTTGTGCAGGTACAGCCACTGTGATGTTTGGTAGGGGGTTTCAGGTTTTTGACCCAGCAACTGTGCAGAAACAGCAGAATAGGGTAAGGCTTATGGTTTTCAGGATTTTCAGGCCCCACTCATCGGTGGGATCTTCTGGTCCTGCCAAAACCAATGGACATTTGGTTGGCTCGCCGCATCCGCCACGAGGGGAACGTATATGGTTTCAAGTCAGGATGGCTTGACTGAGAATTTGGAGGGGAATTAAAACGTGCTGGAGATATGGACAGATTTCTTATTGATCAGCAGAAACTAAGAGTTTTAAAAAATAAATGCTTAATTTTTCAATTCATGTTGCTATTGACATTGAGGAATTGATTGAAACATCAGATGGCCAACCTGTAGAGCATGTCAGCTGACTGCATGGAAATGCCACTGACAGGTCCGAGGTATTTTGAGGGCTAAGTCTTATAACCATCCACTAAAAGACTGTTGCAGGCAGAAGGTTGCTTACATACGCGGCTTTTAACTTCACTTGTCCAGAGTGGCTGAAGCTGACATTCCATCAGCATTCTTGCTTCTGTTTACTATCTAGGGACACCCTCTGGAAAGTATCCCTGAATATGAATTAGATAAAGATAAGTTTCGGTTTGACTGAAATGGTGCACATGGTTAAATAACCTTTTCATACCCACTGCCTAGCCTTTCATATGAAGACAGAGTGATTGGGCCAGGTCCTATAGGACAGCTAGCATTCAAGGAGCTGCTTGAGACAGCATCTTCAGGAGAAGAGTTCGATGATAATTTATGTGACAGACTGTACAAAATTATAAGTACAAAGCAATTGAGTTTCAAGACAGAACATGGCAAGACTTTCAGTATATTACAAGTAACTACACTGCAACTTTATATTTTAGCATAAATAAGAACATAAGAACAAAGAACTAGGAGCAGAAGTAGACCAACTGGCCCATCAAGTGTGCTCCACCATTTACCAATTTTCCAATTATTCTACTAAATTGCCCTCAACTTCATGAGTCCAAATCTTGTGTATTAACCATTTATATGCCACCAGATGAGGCATAGTGGTATTGTCACTGGGCTAGTAATTCAGAGACCCAGGGTAATGCTCTGGGGACCTGCATTCAAATTTCACCACAGAAGATAGTGAAAGTTGAATTGAATTAAAAGTCTGATGTCATTGGAATTTATTGTAAAACAATGGTGTGTGTGTGTGTGTGTGTGTGTGTGTGTGTGTGTGTGTGTGTGTGTGTGTGTGTAAGAGACTTAATTGGATTAAAGGCAGCTGGTCTAGGCTTTGATGTATTGGAAGACAAGCTAGGTTTGAAATGTTAAGTAGGTAGATGTAGGAATAAAAGGACATTTACATTTATAAATAAACCAGACTAGATTGTTTTAAAAGGAAGGGTGAAATATGTCACCTAGCCAGGTGAAGTTCAGAAACAGTGTGTTTATTTTCCCAAAGATTACTGTTAAAATTAGTACTATGAGAGATTTGTATTATCACAAAGGTAAAGTTCAAAGAAATAGTGAAACAATGGGAATTTGCATTCAAAGGGGAAAATATGTATAAAGGAGAGAAGGCTATATGTAAGGGAAGGCATTCTAAGATCTAACAAGTGTGAAATGCCTTCAGCATCTAAGCTTCAAACTGCCATCAACAAAGAACTGAAGTTAAGGAAACTCGCTTTGAATTGGATTGTTCAGTGTGTCTTACTGTTGCCTTAATGAAAGTTAGGGAATGAAAGTGTAACTGAGAGTTAGATTAATTAGGGGAATCAGAAGTTATTTTAGTAGTAATTTGTAGACATATGTATGTGCTTAAAATTCATTTTTCTTCTTAATAAATGTTTAATCTAGTTTTGTTAAAATCTATAAGACTCAGTGGTCTTGTTACTACAGAATTCAAAGCCCGCATCTCAAAACATACAAATTGCAAAGTTAGCTGTGGTAGTTGTTTCAAGTTTCCCTCTGGGATTTGAACAACTCAGCATTTACCATTGGCTGTGCCATAACAGATGATGACCATAAAACCATTGTCGATTGCTGTAAAAATCTGCTGTCCTTGCCTGGTCTGATCTACATGTGACTCCAGTCCCACAGCAATGTGGTTGCCTCTTAAATGAAGAAGGAAATTAGGGATGGACAATAAATGCTGGCCTAGCCAGAAATGCCCACATCCCATGAATGAATAAAAAAAATCAAATCCCTTTTGGAAATCCAAGTATGCGACATCTGTTTCCCCTTTATTCACTTACACAATGCAGCCTCAAAAAACTCCTATAAATTTGTCAAACACAATTTTCCTTTCATAAATGAAGCTCAGGATTCTGGGAAGGAAATACTTAAAAGTGCTTTTCTTCAAACTTGAAAGCTTAATTTAAAAAAAAACATCATTCATGGGACATGGGTGTCGCTGGCTAGACCAGAATCTTTCGCCCATCCCTAATTGCCCTTGTTTAGAAGACATTTTTAATGGTAAACCACATTGATGTGGGACTAGAGTCACATGTAGGCCAGAGCAGGTAAGGATGGCAGATTTCCTTCCCTAAAGGACATTCGTGAACCAGATGGGTTTTTACAATAATTGTTTCATAGTCATCATCAGGCTTTTAATTCCAGATTTTTACTGAATTCAAATTTCACCATCTGCCATGGTGGGATCCAAACCTGGGTTCCCAGAGCATTACTCTGGGTCTCTGGGATACCAGTCCAATGACAATACCACTATGCCACCGCCTTCTCACTGATGCAAATATGTATGAAGTTCTGAGTTATTCACTAACATTGAGAACATTAATCCCAACATATAAAAACAGAAACAACATCATAAAGGCCATAATTTTAAACAGTAATGAATCAGAATTTAAGCTTGCTTACTTATCAGTGTGATAAACATGTCAAGCTTTCTTGGCGACACATAAACTATTGTTACTAAGGCACTTTTATTAGCAAAATGCTGAAAGATTATCCAGAAGTGTACTCTGCAGCACAGTGATTGTTGTAAATCTGCTAACACTTGGTGCATAACCTTACAAGTGCTGCAGTCAACAGTAAGCCTTCTTTTAAAGGCAGTGCTGTGAGGTAAGTTAGGTGAGACTAAAAGCTCAGGTGGTCCAGTAGGTTAAGAAAGTGAATAGGTGAGTTCACTTAGAAACCATGAAAATGCCCAAGTTCCATTCCAGGCCTACCTTGTATTGACTGATTTCACCCAGGATAGTAACAAGGAAATTACAGCTGGCTTCAGAGTGCCTAGATTAGGCCAAGGTTACATACCCATTCCTGATCACTATACCAAAATCCCCACTGGAAATATCCATACCTAGGTACTGCCCGAGGACACAAGATGAATAACTGACTGGCACTAATCAGCTAGCTCAGATGTGAATGTTGGCCTCTTGGGCAAGATAACAGAGGGTCAGCATTGCCTATGGAACTCTATACCACAGATGAATCAACAGCTTCAAGGGAAAAGGGGAGAGGATTGATAAAAAATTAAATGGGAGAGAAAAATGAAGTGGGAAAAATATTTGTGATAGTGCTGCCTGTAAAGCACTGAGACTTGCCTAAAGCAGTGTTTTTTGAATATCAGGGTCACTGAAATCAGCATTCCACCAGCACAGATTACCATTTTTTCACCAGCATTACTGGGGGTGGGAGTGGGTGGGTGCAGAAGTGCCTGAACAGATGCTTCATTTTGTGCTACTAAACCATGTAGGCCACATGGTAGCCAACCCTATCTAGAGATACAGTGGGACATGACAATTGAGATTGGCAAGGGGAAAATCAAGCAGGGTTCCTGCTCCTCATCTTTCTGCAATGTGCCCTGGTGGAGATGTGTGTGCACAAGGCTCAAGTAAAAGCTGAATGCTGAATGCCACCCCATAGTAGAGTCTTGCTTGCCAAGAAAGGTCACTGAAGCAAGTAACAGAAGGTTGGCAATCTGAGGAACTATAACCAGCTTAAGGCTGAGAGAAGAGTTAAGGAAAGAAAAATGGAAGGATGAGAAAAATGGTGAAGATAGTTTGAGTTAAAATCTTTTGAGTATTTCATACTTCAACCCTGGCATGACTACTACAAAGGCTAAAAATCAGTTTCTAATATTCCTGTTGTCTGCTAATATATAAGATTATGGAGTAATATAAATTACATATTACAAATCATCCACTTCATAAAACCATTACATTTTGCTCAATTAACTTATTATCAAGGTAGACACTCTGTTAAACTAATGAAAGACAATTATAGAAGAGCTAACCAGAGTGATTTAAAGTGGCATCAGCTTTGATTACTTAGCAGTAAATGCTTCTCATTACCTTCAGACATCCTTCTTCCACAGGAATCACCTCCTCCTGCCCTGGTTGTTTTGGAAATGGTTTGCGTTTGCAGATATATCCATACTGTTTTTCACACACATGATCTGCCCAATAGCCAATCTGAAAAACACAAGCGTTAATTTCTGCTTAAAATGTGATTGCATCTGGATACACCCAATGCCTGCAGAGGTTCTTGTACAGATGCTGTTAGGTTTCAGAAACTTTCCTCATAAACACAGCGTACAGCAAAATGCTTGACTGACAACTTGAGATCGTACACTGAATGTACTGCAAATCACCCACCTTCCCTCAGAATACTCAGCAATGTTAGTTTAAGCTATTTGAACTATTCAAGTAATACATCATAACTATGTCCCAAACTGTTGATCTGCTTCCCATATACATAAATTTCTTTTAGTCCTAATATTGTCACGCTTTATACTGCCACAAAATTTTTTTGGCAAACTGACATATTGACATATTTATGTAGATTATACAAGGCAGATATTCAGAATTGGAGCTGCAATTTACCAGCAGATTGTAGACTGCCTAGTGTTCTGAGCTGGGTCTGGATTGTAGACTGCCTAGTGTTCTGAGATGGGTCTGGATTGTAGACTGCCTAGTGTTCTGAGCTGGGTCTGGATTGTAAAGTGCCTAGTGTTCTGAGATGACTTTGGACTCTAGGCGTGGAACTTGTATCTTAGACAGTCTGTAGTCATGCTCTGGTATCTGCTTAATACTTGTTTATTAGTACTGTATCTAAGCAGGTTACAGAGTAGGCATGGTTCCAAACTCTCTCAAGAGAGAGAGAGTCTAATGCATCACTGACTGATATCAATAGTACATCATCATCTACATCACACATTAGCATATCCCATCTGTTAATCCTATGCACTACATCTAATAGAAAGATAAAGAAGTGCTTCTAAAGCTTGGACATTGCTGTCTACCATGGTCAGTGTGCAGTAGTGACAGAGCAGAGGGGTGCAAGAGGCGTGCAGAAACAAGATAATACAGCCATCTTGGATGAGTGTAATTTTGTCATCCATGATCTTTTTTACTTTAAAGAGTAGTTTTGGCATCAGTTTCAGCTGATGACACATAATGCATAATAAGGTGTGTGCACACGTGTGTATGTATATGTGGTTTTGTTCTTGTAAATGCTAAAGGGAAATACTATCTGCAGGAATAAATCACTTAGAAACATTGGCCTTGGGAGACAGTGGTCAAGTTTCATTTTGAGGAAAAGAGATGTTAGGTACTTTGATTTTCCTGTGACAAGATTCATTGATTGCGATGCCTTTTGCAGTCCTGTATATCCCCGGGTTAATTTTCTTTTTATCTAACATGCCATGCCTATTTTACACAATAGCTAGACAAATTGTATGGAAAAGATTTTGCTGTTACAGCACACCAGCGTTAGCAGGGCCAGTTGCTGTAAGACACACTGTTCATGCCTTAACTTCCCAAAATATTGAATATCATTTTGGAGGATTGATTATTTTGGGAAGTAAGTGTTCCTGCTGTCTGCATTATAACGTAAAAATGCTTTTATAATTCTGAACTGCAGGATTGAATCTACTTGAGGGGACAATACAATATTCAGACAATGAAAATACTGGCATTGGCATTTATTTACTTTGGTGGAGACATTTTAGACCTTGCCCTTCAAATAAGAATGTAATCTTGGATCCTGATTGCCTGTAGCAGTAACGTAAGGTCTCTTGGGCTTGTACAAAGAGAGGGGAGTTCACCCAATATTCTAACAGCATTCGGCCTGGTCTCTCACACAGTTAGTGCTCACTATGAGAAGTGAGGGTTTATGGTAAAAACAGGATGATGGAGTGCTACAGCACAGAAGGCCATTTGGCCCATCGTGTTGGTGCCAGCTCTTAGAGAGAACCATTTATTTACTCCCACTCCCCCAGGCTTTCCCCATATAATTTGCTTTTAGCATGCTTTCTGTTAGAGCATTCCAAATCATAACAGCTTGTTGCATAAATTAAAATTCTCCTCATCTCCTCTTTTTTTGCCACTTATTTATTTCAATGTACTAGTAACTTATATTACATGATTTTTAAAATTCTTTACAAATATTATTTACCATTATTCACTATCTATCCTTCTTGCGCTCTTGATCTTATATTTTCGGCACCCATCATCTCCCTCTCCACCCTCGAAATCCAGCAATTAATTATTAGTGTTGCAGTCCATCTTTGGACCCACCTGCTCCCTCCTGGTGATTGGCTACGAGACCTCTTATTATCTGAATCTTTTAAAGATACATTTTTCCTGAACTTGTACTGTCTCCTCTTGTGCACAGCTCCATCTTCTGTTGCTAATATGTATCTACATGTAATTAGATAAGTAATTATCTTCTTTGTATAGATTGAGATCGTGTTGAAATGTATTTCAATCCTTCTCCTCCTTCTACACATCCCATGCTGACTTTCAGTCATGTTCCCGCTAAGGCCTTCTAATGCTTCATTCTGATCTGTGACACAAGCTGCTCTTCCCATCTCTCAATGATCCAGCAACCTGGTACTGCAGGTTTTTCCTGTGGACCCAAACCCATCTCCTCTGTCAACCTGAACCTGGTCGGCCCAAACCCCTGCATTCCTTATCCCACTCCACAGACTCTCTGATGTAAACTTTTAAACTTTACACTTTTCATGAGTTAGAGCCAGGAAATTATGGGGATATCAGTTTGACGTAACAGACAAATTGCTCGAAGGGGACCATTAGAGATACACCTAGAAGAGAAGAGATTGTTGGAGAACCTCAACATGGCTCAAAAGTGTCTTCAAACTAGGCTTTGGTTAAGTTTCACATGGAATACTGTGATCAGTTTTGGTCACCTCAAATGGTAGGTAATATAGAAGCATTGAAACAAGCATTGAGAGTGGAACTCGGTGAAATTACAATCACTAAGGAAGCTGTACTGTGCAATCTGATGGAGCTGTGGGCTCACAGATCTCTGGTTCCTGAAGGGCTTCATCCTAGGGTCTTCAAAGAGGTGGCTAATGAAGTAGTAGATGCGTTTGGTGTTAATTTTCCAAAATTTGCAAGCTTCTGGAAGGGTTCCATCAGACTGGGAAGTAGCAAATATAACCCTTCTATTCAAGAACGGAGGGAGGTAGAAAACAGGAAACTATAGGCCAATTAGCTTGACATCTGTCATGGGCAGGGAATTAGAATGGATCATTAAGGTGGTTATAGCAGAGCACTTAGGAAACCTCAATGTAACCGAGAAGAGTCAACATGGTTTTGTGGAAGGGAAATAATATTTAACCAATTTATTGGAGTTCTTTGAAGAAATAACAGTTGCTGTGAATAAAGGGGAGCATGTAGACATACTTGGATTTCCAGAAATCATTTGATAAGGTGCCGCATCAAAGATTATTATAGAAAATAAAAGGTCATGGTGTAGGCGGTAACATATTAGCATGGATAGAAGATTGGCTGGCTGGCAAAAACTGAGAGTATGCATAAATGGGTCTTTTTCTGATTGGCAAAACGTGATGAGTGATGTCCCACAGAAGTCTGTGCTGGGGCCTCAACCGTTTACGATTTATATCAATGACTTAGATGAGGGGAGCAAAGGTATGGAACTAAATTTGTAAAAGATATAAAGATAGGTCGAAAAGAATGTTGAGAAGAGGACATAAGGAGGTTGCAGATGGATATAGATAGATTGAGTGAGTAGGCAAAGAGCTTGCAGTTGGAGTATAATCTGGGAAAATGTGAAGTTGTCCACTGTGGCAGAAAGAATAAAAAAGCAGAGTATTACTTAAACAAGAATGACTGTAGAAAGCTGAAGTGCAGAGGCATCTGGGTATTCTAGTGCATGAGTCACAAGAAGTTAGCATGCTGGTACAGCAATAAATTCAATGAACCCACCTCCAGGATAATGGAATGCTATCGTTTCAAAATTGAACATAAAAATAAGGAGGTTATGTTTCAGTTTTACAGGACATTGGAGAGACCACATCACCAATACCTTGTGCAGTTTTGGTCTCCTTATTTAAGGAAGGATGGAGATGCATTGGAGGCAGTTCAGAGAAGGTTTACCAGTTTAATACTTGGAATAAGTGAGTCATCTTATGAGGAAAGGTTGGACAGACTGGGCTTGTTTCCACTGGAGTGTTGAAGAGTGAGCACTGACTTGATTGAAGTATAAAAGATCCTGAATGGTCTCAACAAGGTGGACGTCGAAAGGATGTTCCTGCATTATTTTTCTTTTATTCATTCATGGAATGTGGGCATCACTGACTGGGCCAGCATTTATTGCCCAACCCTAGCTGCCCTTGAGAAGGTGGTGCTGAGCTGCCTTCTTGAACCGCTGCAGTCCATGTGGTGTAGGTACACCCACAGTGCTGTTAGGAAGGGAGTTCCAGGATTTTGACCTAGCGATATATTACCAAGTCAGGATGGTGAGTGACTTGGAGGGGAACTTCCAAGTGGTGGTGTTCCCATTTATCTGCTGCTCTTGTCCTTCTAGAAGGTAATGGTCATGGGTTTAGAAGGTGGTGTCGAAAGAGCCTTGGTGAATTCCAGCAGTGCATCTTGTAGATGGTACACACTGCTGCTACTTTGCGATGGTGGTGGAGGGAGTGAATATGTGGATGGGGTGCCAATCAAGTGGGCTGCTTTGACCTGAATGGTGTCAAGCTTCTTGAGTGTTGTTGAAGCTGCACTCATCCCAGCAAGCGGGGAATATTTCATCACACTCCTGACTTGTGCCTTGTAGATGGTGGACAGGCTTTGGGGAGTCAGGTGGTGAGTTACTCGTCTCAGGATTCCAAGCCTCTGACCTGCTCTTGTAGCAATAGTATTTAAATGGCTAGTCCAGGTCAATTTCTGCTCAATGGTGACCTCCCAGGATGTTGATAGTGGGGGATTCAGTGATGGTAATGCCATTGAACATCAAGTGGCGATGGTTGTTTTCTCTCTTGTTGGAGATGATCATTGCCTGACATGTGTGTGGTGTGAACGTTACTTGCCACGTATCAGCCCAAGCCTGAATCTTGTCCAGGACTTGCTGCATTTGGACATGGACTGCTTCAGTGTCTGAGGAGTCGCAAATGGTGCTGAACATTGCGCAATCATTAGCGAGCATCCCCAATTCTGACCTTATGATGGAAGGAAGGTTATTGATGAAGAAGCTGAAGATAGTTGGGCCGAGGACACTACCCTGAGGAATTCCTGCAGTGATGTCCTGGAGCTGCGATGACTGACCTCCAATGACCACAACCATCTTCCTATGTGCTAGGTATGACTCCAACCAGTGGAGAGTTTTCCCCCTGATTCCCAATGACTCCAGTTTTGCTAGGGTTCCCTGATGCCACACTCTGTCAAATGCTGCCTTGATGTCAAGGGCTGTCACTCTCACCTCAACTCGGGAGCTCAGCTCTTTTGTCCATGATTGAACCAAGGCTGTAATGAGGTCAGGAGCTGAGTAGCCCTGGCGCAACCCAAACTGAGTGCTAGTGAGCAGGTTGTTGCTAAGCAAGTACCGCTTGATAGCACTGTTGATGACTCCTTCCATTACTTTACTAATGATCAAAAGTAGGCTGATGGGGCAGTAACGGGACACCCTGGTCCACTCCTCCATCACCCCCTACACTTCAACCCTCTCCCATGGCACCTTCCCATGCAACCGCAGAAGGTGCAACACCTGCCCCTTTACTTCCCCTCTCCTCACCATCCAAGGGCCCAAACACTCCTTTCAAGTGAAGCAGCATTTCACTTGCACTTCCCTCAATTTAGTCTACTGCATTCGTTGCTCCCAATGCAATTTCCTCTACATTGGAGAGACCAAACGCAGACTGGGTGACCGCTTTGCCGAACACCTTCGGTCTGCCCGCAAATATGACCCAGACCTCCCTGTCGCTTGCCAGTTTAACACTCCACCCTGCTCTCATGCCCACATGTCCGTCCTTGGTCTGCTGCATTGTTCCAGTGAAGCTCAAAGCAAACTGGAGGGACAGCACCTCATCTTCCGACTAGGCACTTTACAGCCTTCCGGACTGAATATTGAGTTCAGTATTAGTATTAATAACAATATTAGATCATGAACTCGCTCTTCCATCCCCACCCCCTTTCCAATACCCCCCTTTTTATTCCCAGTAATTTATATAGATTTTTCTTTTCCCACCTATTTCCATTATTTTAAACGTATTTCCATCCATTGTTTAATCTCTACCTTTTAGCCCATTTCAATTCCTTCACCCCACCCCACCAGGGCTGTCTGTACCTTGCTTGTCCTGCTTTCTACCCTTAATTAGCACATTCCTTAGATGATATCACCACCTTCAACACCTCTTTGTCCTTTTGTCTGTGACATCTTTTGGCTATCTCCACCTATCACTGGCCCTCGATCCAGCTCTACCCTCCAACAGTCCCCCCCCCCCCTCCAAGCCAGCTTATATTTCACCTCTTTCCTATTTTTACTTAGTTCTGTTGAAGAGTCATATGGACTCGAAATGTTAACTGTGTTCCTCTCTGCAGATGCTGCCAGATCTGCTGAGTTTTTCCAGGTATTTTTATTTTTGGTTCAGTAATTGACTGGGTTGGATTAGTCCAGCTTTTTGTGAACAGGACGTATCTGGGCAATTTTCTACATAGCTGGGTGGATACCAGTGTTGTAGCTGTACTAGAACAGCTTTACTACGGGTGCAACAAGTCCTGGATCACAAGGCGTCAGTACTATTGCCAGAATGTTGTCAGGGCCCATAGCCTTTGCAGTGTCCAGTGCCTTCAACCATTTCTTGATATCACGTGGAGTGAAAGGAATAGGCTGAAGACTGGCATCTGTGTTGCTGGGGACCTCCGGAGGAGGCTGAGATAGATCATCTAGTTGGCACTTCTGGCTGAAGATTGTAGCAAATGCTTCAGCCTTATCTTTGGCACTGATGTGCCAGGCTCCTCCATCACTGAGGATGAAGAATATTTGTGGAGCCTCCTGTTCCGTTGAGTTGTTTAATTGTCCACCCCCATTCAAGACTGGATGTGACAGGCCTGCAGAGATTAGATCTGAAATATTGGTTGTGAGATTGCTAAGCTTTGTCTATCACTTGCAGCTTATGCTGTTTGGCATGCAAGTAGTCCTGTGTCATAGCTTCATCAGGTTGACATCTCATTTTTAGGTATGCCTGATGCTGCTCCTGGCATGCCCTCCTGCACTCTTCATTAAGCCAGGATTGATCCCCTGGCTTGATGGTAATGGTAGAGTGGGGGATATACTGGGCCATGAGGTTACAGACTGTGGTTGAGTATAATTCTGCCACCACTGATGGCCCACAGCACCTCATGGATGCCCAGTCTTGAGTTCCCAGAAATCTATCCCATTTAGCAGGATTATAGTGCCACACAACATGATGGACGGTATCCTCAATGTGAAGGCAGGACTTCATCTCCACACCGATTGTGGGATGGTCAATCCTACTGATACTGTCATGGGCAGATGCATCTGCGGCAGGTAGGTTGGTGAGGATGTGGTCAAGTATATTTTTCCCTCTTGTTGATTCCTTCGCCATCTGACGCAGACCCAGTCTAGCAGCTATGTCATTTAGAACTTGGCCAGCTCAGTCAGTAGTGATGCTACCGAGCCACTCTTGGTGATTGACATTGAAGTCCCCCCACCCAGAGTACATTCTGCACTCTTACTACCCTCAGTGCTTCCTCCAAGTGGTGTTCAACATGGAGGAGCACTGATTCATCAGCTGAGTGAGGGCATTACATGGTAATCAGCTGGCAGTTTCCTTGCCCATGTTTGACCTGATGCTATGAGACATCATGGGGTCTGGAGTCAATATTGAGGACCCCCAGGATAACTCCCTCCTGACTGTATACCACTGTGCTGCCACCTCTTCTTGGTCTGTCCTGCCGGTGGGACAGGACATTCCCAGGGATGGTGATGGCGGTGAGTCCAGAACTAAGGTGTACTGTTTCAAAATTAGGGGTTGCTCTTTTAGGACAGAGATGAGGAGATTTTTTTTCTCTCGGAGGGCCTTGCGACTTTGGAACTCTCTGCCCCAGAAGGCGGAGGAGGCAGGCCCATTGAATATTTTTCAGATAGGGTTAGATGACCCCCTTGCCTAACAAGAATCTAAGGGTTATCAGGCGAAGATGGGGATGTGGAATTCAAAACAGAAACAGAAAAAGATCAGCCATGATCTTATTGAATGGTGGAGGAGCCAAATGGCTTACTTCTGCTCCTATTTTGTATGTTTGTATGTAAATAAGCATTGAGAGATTTGCAAAAGAGATCACAGAGAGAAGAACTTATTATAATTAGTTAAAGTTGTCAAAAGAGCAAGGGTTAACATTCACTTGTCAAAACAGATTCCCAGCTGAACAAATGCTCCTATTGG
This sequence comes from Carcharodon carcharias, assembly GCF_017639515.1. Lineage (NCBI taxonomy): Eukaryota > Metazoa > Chordata > Chondrichthyes > Lamniformes > Lamnidae > Carcharodon > Carcharodon carcharias. The sequence continues at coordinate 64,696,893 of NC_054469.1, forward strand.
TCTGGGCTTTCAGCCAAGTAGGCAAAATTAGGACAGGCGGAAACCCAGAGTTAGTCAAGAGTTGGCATAGGAAGGATGTGATTGCACTGGAGAGGGTGCAGAGGATGCCTACCAGGATGCTGCCTGGGCTAGAGGGTCTGAACTATGAGGAAAAAGATTGCTTAGGCTGGGGTTGTTTTCCTTGGAGCAACCAAGGTTGAGAGGAGACCTGATAGAGGTGTATAAGATTATGAGAGGCATAGATAGGGTGGATAAGAAGGCACTTTTTCCATTAGTAGAGGGGTCAATAACTAGGGGGCATAGATTTAAGGTAAGCGGTAGAAGGCTAAGAGGGGAGTTGAGGAAAAATGTTTTCACCCAGAGGGTGGTGGGAGTCTGGAACTCACTGCCTGAAAGGGTGGTTAAGGCAGAAACTCTTGTAACATTTAAGTTGTATTTAGATATTCACTTGCTTTGCTATAGCCTCCAGGGCTGTGGGCCAAGCGCTGCAAAATGGGATTAGTGTAGTCAGATCTTTGTTGACCAGCGTGGACACGATGGGCCAAATGGCCTCCACCTGTCTATGAGTTGATATGGAGTGTTTGAGGGGCCAGGGGAAGTGGATGGGGGCATTAGTTGGCATGGAGTTAGCCTAAAGTGTATGAGAGGCCATGTGTAGTGGGCGGGGTGGGGGGGCGTGGGGTGGTGGAGTGAGGTGGAGTGTGGCCAACATAGTGATATATAGAATGTAGTCCCCTGGAGCTTGTTTGGTCACCATTGAGAATCAGGGAAACTTTCCAGACATGTCTTAGATTTCCTAAATTCCTCTAAGTTTTTTATTTTTTTTCTTGGTTTTCCCAAGAAGCTTCTAAAGCTGGCAGGTGGAGTACCCGTAGGGTGGTGGCAAGGGGTGGGATGGTGTCACGAATTCAAGTAAAATATAAATTGCCTGCGGGGTTTGAACAGGAACGAGTATGCTTTGAAAATAGCACTCCCAATTTGTGTGTCAGTGCCCCACTGCCTCCAGGGCATGCTCAAATTTTCAAAGTGAGGGTGGGGACAGCAGAGTCAGGAACCCACCTGCCTCCAGTTAATAACTTGTTTAGCTCTTTGAGGAGTTTATTAATAGGTCGGGGAGGGCAATTTGTAAATCACTGAATCCGAACAGTCTGGTACACCTTAGTGCACAGCTGTCAGATTCAATGTGGGGAGCAATTAAGGGCTATTTTAAGCTGAAAATTTTGGAAAGTAGGGGATTTTGCTCCGGATCATGTGCAGTATCTTTTCAGTTGCCCACTTTTTATATGTGGTGAGGCAGCTGGTCCTTTGGGGTGCTGTCTGGTCTCTTCTGTGAGGCAGTGGCTGGCCCCATCATGGCTGCCATCTGTCTTTGCTGCTCATGCTCTGCAGGCAACTCACTCATCATGCTAAGATTCAGCATCACTAACTGGGCACAGTGCTCAAGTCCAGCCCAATTATGGCATTTACATTTGAAGATTGTGTCGCGAGAGTGATGTAGATGCGGCACATTTGCAGGACGTACAAATTATTTGGGCCTCAGTTTCCTGGCCTTGAATTGAAAATCAATCACATGGTATGAGCCAAAAGAACCAAAAGTGACCACCAAGCTATTGGATTATCATAAAAATCCAACCGGTTCCCTAATGTCCTTTAGGAAGGAAACTTACCATATATACCTGGTCTGGTCTATATGACTCCAGTCCCACTCAATTGCCCAATATAAAGCATCATATTTCCAGGTCGCATTGCCACAGTTTATAACTGCATATAACACTTATTTTCAACTTAGAAACAATTATGATGTTACACTAAATTAAATGTTACAATTGTACACTTCAAAGTAGGTTAAATTAAATGTGTGTATGAATGGAGCAGGTTCGTCCATCTGCCGAGTTGGAGAATGTCAAATGGAAATTAATATTGAGAAATGTAAAATATAAAGTGTGATTACTAACTGGAGTAAAACTGATAATTAAGAGGTGTATCTCCCATCTCTTAAAAATTTTAATTTATCTTCAACAAGCATCTTGCTTTAACACTGTGGGATGAATTTAATGTGGAGACGGTGGCTCAGCCCGCTGGCAGTCAACTGCTTGAGGCTGTGGCTTCCAGTCGCATGAGGGACGACGTCCTGCCTCCAAGAGCTGCCAGCCAATCAGATGGCCGGCTGTTCATAAATCCCAGCAGCGCCACTGGGAGTGCTGGCCATTGCTGGGACTGCAGTCGGTCCCCAATCGGGTATCGTTGGAGGATGGATTGGAAGATAAGTGCAGGCCCCAGTGCGGGATAGGGACAGAGGCAGTGATCAGGAAGCCCAAACAGCAGAGCCTGCAGCCAGGGTGCCAGAGTTTAATTGGCCACTGAAGGGTCTCAGTTGGTCCAACGGCAAAATAGTCTGCCCAGCGGAGGTAGGTATGCAACAGCATTCCATCTGATTTTAGACAATATCCCCACCACCACGCCAGCCTTCCAGCCCACTCCCAGAGGAGATACAAAATTCCAGCCTGTGTTTCACATGGAGACCATCTAATGCTCTCCTTCTGGGCTACAATACTATGTAGCTTATGGAAGAGGTGCCTTTGGCCTCAAATATTCGTTGACTGCAATCTTGACAGTCGTTAGAAACATAGAAAATAGGAGCAGGGCTAGGCCATTCGGCCCTTCGAGCCTGCTCCGCCATTCATTATAATCATGGCTGATCATCGAACTCAATAGCCTGCTCCCGCTTTCTCCCCATATCCTTTGATCCCTTTCAAGCCAAGAGTTATATCTAACTCCTTCTTGAAAACATACAATGTTTTGGCCTCAACTACTTTCTGTGGTAGCGAATTCCATAGACTAACCATTCTCTGGGTGAAGAAATTTCTCCTCATCTCAGTCCTAAATGGTCTATACCGTATCCTCAGACTGTGACCTCTGGTTCTGGACTCCCCCACAATCGGGAACATCCTTCCTGCATCTACTCTGTCTAGTACTGTTAGAGTTTTATAGGTGTCAATGAGATCCCCCATCATTCTTCTGAACTCCAGCGAATATAATCCTAACTGACTCAATCTCTCCTCAAATGTCAGTCCCACCATCCCAGGAATCAGTCGGGTAAACCTTCTTGCACTCCCTCTGTAGCAAGAACATCCTTCCTCAGATAAGGAGACCAAAACAGCACACAATATTCCAGGTGTGGTCTCACCAAGCCCCTGTATAATTGCAGCAAGACATCCCTGCTCCTGTACTCGAATCCTCTGGCTATGAAGGCCAACATACCATTTGCCTTAATAATATAAAAATAAAAACAAAAAAAATGCGGATGCTGGAAATCCAAAACAAAAACAAAAACAGAATTACCTGGAAAAACTCAGCGGGTCTGGCAGCATCGGCGGAGAAGAAAAGAGTTGACGTTTCGAGTCCTCATGACCCTTCGACAGAACTTGAGTTTGAGTCCAAGAAAGAGTTGAAATATAAGCTGGTTTAAGGTGTGTGTGTGGGGGGGGCGGAGAGAGAGAGAAGTGGAGTGGGGGTGTGGTTGTAGGGACAAACAAGCAATGATAGAAGCAGATCATCAAAAGATGTCAACAACAATAGTACAAAAGAACACATAGGTGTCAAAGTTAAAGTTGGTGATATTATCTAAACAAATGTGCTAATTAAGAATGGATGGCAGGGCACTCAAGGTATAGCTCTAGGGGGGGGGTGGGGAGAGCATAAAAGATTTAAAAAAAATTTTTTTTTTAAATAATGGAAATAGGTGGGAAAAGGAAAATCTTTATAATTTATTGGAAAAAAAAGGAAGGGGGAAACAGAAAGGGGGTGGGATGGGGGAGGGAGCTCACGACCTAAAGTTGTTGAATTCAATATTCAGTCCGGAAGGCTGTAAAGTGCCTAGTCGGAAGATGAGGTGTTGTTCTTCCAGTTTGCGTTGGGCTTCACTGGAACAATGCAGCAAGCCAAGGACAGACATGTGGGCAAGAGAGCAGGGTGGAGTGTTAAAATGGCCAGCGACAGGGAGGTTTGGGTCATTCTTGCGGACAGACCCATTTGCCTTCTTTACCGCCTGCTGCACCTGCATGCTGACCTTCAGCAACTGATGTACGAGGACACCCAAGTCTCGTTGCACATTCCCCTCTCTCAATTTATAGCCATTCAGATAATAATCTGCCTTCCTGCTTTTGCTACCAATGTGCATAACCTCATATTTATCCACATTATACTGCATCTGCCATGCATTTGCCCACTCACTCAGCTTGTCCAAATCATACTGAAGCATCTCTGCATCCTCCTTACAGCTCATCCTCCCACCCAGCTTTGTGTCACCTGCAAATTTGGAGATATTATATTTAGTTCCTTCATCTAAATCATTAATATATATTGTGAATAGCTGGGGTCCCAACACCGATCCCTGTGGCACCCCACTGGTCACTCCTGCCATTCAGAAAAAGACCAGTTTATTCCTACTCTTTGTTTCCTGTCTGCCAACCAGTTTTCTATCTATCTCAATATACTACCCGCAATCCCATGTACTTTAATTTTACATGCTAATCTCTTATGTGGGACTTTGTCAAAAGCCTTCTGAAAGTCCAAATAAATCACATCCACTGGCTCCCCCTCATCAACTCTACTAGCTACATCCTTTAAAAATTCCAGAAGAGCATGATTTCCCTTTCATAAATCCATGATGACCCTGTCCAATTTTGCCACAGTTTTCCAAGTGCTAGGCTATTAAATCTTTTATAATGAACTCTAGAATTTCCCCACTACCGACGTCAGGCTGGGTGGTCTATAATACCCTGTTTTCTCTCCGCCTCCCTTTTTAATTAGTGGGGTTACATTAGCTACCCTCCAATCTGTACGAACTGTTCCAGAGTCTATGAAATCTCAGAATATGGCCACCAATGCATCCACTATTTCTAGGGCCACCTCCTTAAGTACTCTGGGATGTAGGTTATCAAGCTCCGGGGATTTATTGGCCTTCATCCCATCAACTTCCCCAACACCATTTCCCTACTAATACTGATTTCTTTCAGTTCTTCCCTTTCACTAAACCCTGTGTTCCCTAACATATCTGGTATGTTATTTATGTCCTCCTTTGTGAAGACAAAACCAAAGTATGTATTTGGTTGGTCAGCCATTTCTTTGTTCCCCATTATAAATTCCCCTGTTTCTGACTGTAAGGGACCTACATTTGTCTTCACTAATCTTTTTCTCTTCACATACCTATAGAAACTTTTACAGTCAGTTTTTATGTTCCCCACAAGCTTACTCTCGTACTCTATTTTCCCCTTCTTAATCAATCCTTTGGTCCTCCTTTGCTGAATTGTTGTCCTTACCATAGCTTTTAGACAAATGGGAAACCACCTAATTTGCATTCTGCCAGTGCATTGTAGACCCATCTCCATAACCCGGCTGCCTCATGTTCCCAGTGTTCTATCAGCTCTCTGTGTAAGGAGGCCAATCACAACTTTTAAACAGCCCTCTCCAGTCTTGGGGCTTTAGGCTACATCTTTGGCCTAGACCTTCCCCTAAGGACTCACGTTTGCTTATTGGCAGGCCTCATTTCATTAACATGCTGGGCTCCTCATTCTGCACTCTGTTCCAACTGAGCTAATAAAGCAGGTACATAAAGTGTGAGAATTTTTGCATCATGTTCACCAATGGACACCATTTGCCTGGCAGAGTCGGCCAGTGGGAGTTCTAACCCTTACCAGGTTACCTGAGAATTGGGAGGAACCCAGCACTATTGAGACTCTGAAATAAAAACAGAAAATACTGGAAAAACTCAGCCGTCTAGCAACATCTCTGAAGAGAGAAACAGAGTTAACATTTCGAGTCCGTATGACCCTTTTTCAGAGCTGGAGAGAAGTTGAAATATGATGAAATTTATACCGTTTAAGGGAGGTGGAGCAGGTGAAGCTGAATAAAAGACCAGCAATAGACGAGGACAAAGGAGAGATTGACAAAGATATCATGAATAAAAGGACAAAGGGAGTGACGTAAAGGTAAGAAAATAGAATGTAATAGCAGAGCAAGGGTAGCATTGTGTGAAAGAACAACATGGAACAAGTAACAGGTGGCCCTTTTGGGGTTGTGGTGTGGGGAGGGGGTGATGGTGGGGAAAAAAGGATAGAAAATGGAATAATAGGTGGAATTGATAAAAGGTGGGATTAATAAAAGGGGATAAAACAATGGTTAAATGAACAAAAATTTAAAAAAATAGATGGAAATAAAAATAAGTGGATAAAAAATAAAAATGAACCTGGAAAAAAGGGGTCAAAAAAAGGGGTGAGGATAGAGGAGAGAAATCATGGTCTAAAATTGTTGAACTCAACGTTAAGTCCGGAAGGCTGTAAAGTGCCTAATCAGGAGATGAGGTGCTGTTCCTCCAGTTTGCATTGGGCTTCACTGGAACATTGCAGCAGGCCAAGGACAGACATGTGGGTATGAGAGCAGGATGGTATGTTGAAATGGCAAGTGACAGGAAGGGCTGGGTCATGCTTGCGGACAGACCAAAGGTGTTCCACAAAGTGATCACCCAGTCTAGGGTTTGGTCTCCCTAATGTAGAGGAGACCACATTGGGAGCAGCGAATGCAGTAGACCAAATTGAAGGAGGTGTAAGTGAAGCACTGCATCACCTGAAAGGAATGTTTGGGCCCTTGGATGGTGAGGTGGGAGGAGGTAAAAGGGCAGGTGTTGCACCTTCTGCGATTGCATGGGAAGGTACTGTGGGAAGGGGATGAGGTGTTGGGGGTGATGGAGGAGTGGACCAGGGTGTTCCAGACGGGATGGTCCCTCTGGAATGTGCCAGGAGGGGTGAGGGGAAGATGTGTTTGGTGGTGGCATCATGCTGGAATTGGCAGAAATGGCAGAGGATGATCCTTTGAATGTGGAGGTTGGTGGGGTGAAAAGTGAGGACAAGGGGGACCCTATCACGGTCTGGGAGGAAGGGGAAGGTGTGAGGGCAGAGGCGTGGGAGATGGGTGTGGAGGGCCCTGTCAACCACAGTGGGGGGAAACCCCGGTTAAGGATAAAGGAACACATGTCAGAAGCGCTGTTTTTATTTCAGATTTCCAGCAGATCTGCAGTATCTTGCTTTTATCATACTACTGAGACTCTGATGTTTTCAAGAAGATTCAGTTATGGTGCAGATCAGGTAGAATTCTTAAAGAAATTTCTGAAGGAAATTCAGGGTCTTTGTATCCTAGAATAGGTCCATTGATTTTCATCAGAGATTTCAACTGACCTGGAAGGTAACCCGAGGCACTAAATTGAAAAACAATCATTGCTTGCAGCCAGAGTCCCAGGCAAAATGAATGGTGTCAAGGTAACCTTCACTTTTTAAGTAACTTCTAGCCAGTCCTTTTTAAATACAAGTTTACTATCAATGTACCAATACTTGGGAAATTATCTCTTATGTTGCCCCAATCTGGCTGCTGTACAATGGGCCTTAGCCCTTCATCTCAGTTTTTTGAAAAAAATCGTCTTCATTATTATAAATCAGCACATATAAAAATGCCCTTGTCTTAAGTTGCAAAATGGATAGAATTTGTTATAACCTTTGTCCTCATCATGACACAGTCCTCTCGCTTATTGTCAAAATGACTTGGTTCATTATGCAGCCAGGCAGTAAAAGACACTGGGGATCCATCTGTCCATTCGAACAGCATCTGCATCTTAAGATCATTCATCCCAAGCCACAGCTCATCAGTGGATACTGCAATAAATACAAAAACAATGTTTTATTTTAATGAGGTTGGGGTAGATATTCCTCTACCCAGCACTAGGGAACTGGCATCCCCGGTACAATAAGAGAGCGTAGATCTGTCTGTCTGTAGAAGAGCGTAGGCCCACATTGGTATTTTAGTAAGGCTAGAGGAGGCATTCCCACCTTAAGAACAATTTGTGCAGGAGAATTGCCTCCCAGCCCCTAAGAGCAAAAAGTCTGCAGTAAACCCAGGGATAGGCTGAAGATGTAGTATCACAATTTTTTTAGTGGAACCCACCACAGCTCACCACCCCTCCCCCCCACCACCACCTCATCTCCCTACCTTGCGCTGATTTGAAGCATTATAAGTCTTCTTTCTGTCAGCAGCACTCCACCAACCTCCATGGGTCAGAGTATAACTGCAGTCCTGCATTTGGATTTCCACCCCTAAATTTAGGCAGGGAACACAACCAGGGGAGGTCTGTCCCTGGAGTTACCCTGAGTCATGCCAATGGCCTGAAGGAGGAGAAAAATACTGTGGCACACCAGAAACACATGGAGTCTATAAGGCAGTTGTACAAGAAAATTCTCTAAAATTCTAGAAAAGAATAAATACTCTGAAAACAATTCAAAATGGAATTTCCTGCTATACAGAATATTACTGTTGAAAGAAGCTTATGGTTGATCGCTTACATTTATAGTATCGTAAACTTAGAAATTGTTGGTAGTGTACCAGGGATTAACCAGCTTTTTGTTTTGAGAATCGCCACATGTATTGGTTAACTCCACCTCTAAATATGTTTCTGGAACTGCGCTAAGCTGTGGTGTGCTTTAAATCCTAAATCACAGGTCATCCAATGAAAAGGACAGTTAATAATCCTGACAACCAGCTGTGAACCGCAACTCTGAACCTGCTCCTAAACTGCTGAATTCGTACTGAGGCAGGGGGAATATATTATAAGTGTCAAAGTCTAAAGGCCATTTAAATCTGTAAAAGGTCTGATTGATAGTATGTTGAGCTTAAAACTGTAACATGTTTGAGTCCTGCGTATACATGCCATGGTTTGGTAGTAAGCACTATCTGCTAAGTGTATGTTAAGTACAATTACTTGTACTGCATGCCTAATAAACTACAAATGCTGACCGCAACACGTAAAGAACCATATTGATTTAAGGAGTAGATAAAAGAGTGAATCATAGATGGGTACAGTTACTTTACAGAGGGAATGGAGCTTTAAGAAATGGTTTTGCTGGGGCACTCATTGCCTGGCATTTTGAATTAGTGCCTGGTGCACCAGTTTTCCTTGCAGCATTGATGGTTCAGCACCTAGTTCTTTGTTATTTTCACACTCTTCCTGTGCCATGGCTTTGCTATCCTGTTTTACAATCCACAGGGCACAGGACTAAATGTGAAGAATGCAGCAGCTGGCATTATTCAAGAAATTCTTTGGATGGGTTGTACTTTAAGGTGTAACCACCAACAACCTCTCAATCGTCCAGTCCCACTCTAATGTGAACAGTCAAGACGCCAGAGGCAGGCCTTTGACATCCCAATAATATGTTCAATATTCATTCTGGTTATAGTATTAGGCTTGTCATTCCTGCACTCAGCTACTGCCTGTGATTGGTGGAATGGTCATGTGCCATGACTGCAGCGGTTCACTATCATTTCTGAGGCACCATTCTTTTATTCCTTCATCTCCTATAAACAAGAGTGGCAGAGATGATTGCTTTAAACTAAAGGGGTCACGAGAGGTTCTGGGTAGCAGGCATTCTTGCGTGGTTGCACACTAGTGGAGTACAAAAAGAATAATTCCTTTCATATAGGACATAGCACTATACATTGGTGCAAATATCAAGAGCCTCCTGAACTCGGGGTAAACCATCACACTTGCAGGATTATATTACCCTCTCAATGGGTGGAATCTTCTGGCCCCACCAAGCAGCGGGAAGCTTGGTAGTCAAAAACTTACTTTGGCAGGAGGCCAAAGATCAGTTTCTCAGAGGCAGGGTGAACTTTTGCAATTCTATTCTTCAGACTTTAAAGGCGAGTCAAGCTTCCTGAAGAACAATGTCGGGAAGCCCTTTGTCATGTATTAGGTTGTTATGTATGTTCATTAACAGGCCAGGTCACCAGAATTAAACTCCCCCCCCAAATTAAGTTCCTCAGCAGCGGGAAATTAGAATGCGAGCATTTACAAATGCATATAAGAGTGCACCTGGTGAGGTAGACTTCTTCCATGATTAACGGTGAATTGCCACTGCACTGTCCTCTTTGGGGAGCATCTGTAAATGGCAGCCTATGCTTGAGACTGGGTGGTGGTGGCGCAAGTTGTGTGGAGGATAACCAAAGGAGGGAGGAAGGAGGCAGGCTTAGAGGACAAGTGTGGAGCAGTGGCCAAGAAAAGCTGGAAGGGACAGCGCAGGCTGTCTGTGGCCAAGAGAGGCAAGCTGATCCTCCATTGGTCATGCTTTGGTTGGGGAAGGGGCTGTCTTTATATTGATTGCAAAGGGAACCTCTAAGGGGGGAGCAGTGTGAATGTCGAGGTTTGGGTCCTGACGGTTAAGATCAGGGTACTGGGAGGCAGAGGTTATGGTGATGGTTACAGGGGGCAGTTGGATCCAGCAGGGTGGAAGTGGCAGGGTCATAGGCAGGGCATAGGTACTATAGGCGATCGTAAAAAGTCAGCTTAACAGTGGCCTCGGGGTGGAGGGGTCAGGGTCAGGATGAGTATATGCACTTAAACAGTTATGGGCTCATGGGGAAGAGCAGGGATAAAGCCATAAAGTATTATAGGGTCAAGGGTAACAGGGGAGATGCAAGGCAAATGGAGGAGATGAAGGATAATGTTGGTGTTGGTGAACAAATGAAGATAGGTGGGACTTGGTGATGCCGGGGGAGGGTAGAAGGTGTTGAATCTTCGTCGATAGGAGATGTGCACCATTGTTTTACTTGCAATGTCACAACATAGTCCCATAGTGAGAGCCAGGACTCAAAGTGGGCGGAGGGTTTTCAGCGGTGGGCGGAGTTACTGGGATGCTTAATGGCCAAATAAAGGAGCACCCTAATAATCATTAGTCAACTAAATGGAGAACCATGCTCAGGTGCTTTCTCATCTCTCTGGTCAAACCTCCAAGACAGCAGCATTCCTCCATAACTCGTGGGTCTCATTGCAGCTTCAGTCCAGCAAGGTCTGGAGCTGAAGGCCATCTTCTCTTGACGGAGGGAGGAATGGCCAGAGTGGGAGAGGGAAGTGGAGCTCCATGGGGCGTAAGTGGGGAATGGCTAGAGCGACGGGGTGCAGGTCCGAGCACATATTCAGCAGGCACTGCGTGTTCTGCTGGACCTTGGTCACCAAGGCAGCCACCATCCTTTCCATTGAGACAGCCAAGTGCTCGCATGCTGCAGACATGACAGCAGACAGAACATGGACAGATTCCTCCAGCCTTCAGGCCAGAGTGTGCATGGCCTCTGGCGTCTCTGCCTGATGCTCCCCTTCAAGTCTCCGCATCTCCATCAGGTCTTTTATGGCCGAGTCCAGAGGCTTGGGTCTGAGCAAGCACCTGGTCTCCAGCACCCCTTGGAGTGTTAGAGGCCTCAGCTGTCACTTCCTCCACCAGCTATGGACCTGTATCAGTGATGTGCTCACCAGATTGTGCCCATGAACCTACTCTAGAATGTGCACCCACCGAGGTGAAAGTCTCTGCACTGGTGGAGAGTGCAGATGTATGCCGTGAAAGCACACCTTCTGAGGCATCATTCTCAGAGGTGAGGTTAGAGCTGGTGCTGTGGGTGGTCTCCCTTCTTTGCTTCCCCTTTTCTTGCTGGGACCTGGAATTGAGAAAAGAAAGATTTAGTGGGTGCCTAAGCAGGCTCATTTATCTATAGGTGCATCTGATAGCTGTAGAGAGGAGGTATCCTCACTGGCTTCCTGGGAGAGTCCTGTCTCAACCTTGGCACAGGCATGGTACTGCTCCTCCCCAGCTATTTCTGCAGCCTTCTCCTTGAAGGTCATTAGAATTCTAATATCGGGCTGCCACCGCTGGACTTGGCCCGCTTCCTCCTATGGTGGCTGTTCTTGTCCTGCAGACAGTCAGAAGGATTGATTGTCAACCCAATGATTCATGAGCAGTTTAGGAGCATGCATGCCTATGGCAGCTCCTGAGCCCTCCCCAGTAAATGGTTAACCAACAGGAAGTGCTGCAACTGATAGAATTTGAAAGCATGAAATGGCTGGCACACATTCAGTGCACTTGTCCCATCTGCTGCTGAGATATGAAACCATAACTCCCGTTTGACATCTCTGTGCACTCGCACTCTTACACTGCCTGATGCTCTTATGAGTGTCACTTTGCAGTGAGTAGGTGGTGGCACTTACCTTGGCAGAATACAGCAGCTTGTTCATCCTTTTCCAACACTCCTGAGCCCCACAGGTGGTAATCTCCACTGCAACTTCTGCCCAGGCTTCTGTGGTCAGAGAGCAGCCTCCTGATGACACCCCTGAGAAACAGCACCTACCGCCTTTCCTAGACAGTCTGGAGGGGAGTCTGCAGGGACCTGGTCTGGTCTGTGACATACAGCCTGTGATGTGGGGAATCCAGAGCTCGTGGCTTGCAGTGAGTGAATGACTATCGGGTGCCCTTTAAATATGGCACCTAGACCTTCGACCCCATGAGGTAATGGCAAGAACAGCAACTTCTTGTCTGCCTTTGCGAGATTCACCATACTCCTTGTGAGTGCATATGTAATGAGCTGAACAGTGCAGGATTGCGTGTGTCCCCCACCCCCCTAGTGGAACTCACTCTCAGTTCCACTCCCACTACCAAACCTAAACTCCAGAGGGAGAAGGTTCTGCCCAATGTTGCACTGCTAGTCAACAAGAAATGTCATGTAAATGTTGAACCAGTTGAATAAAATAGTTTGTAACTCCCTTGATGTGCTTGCGAACAGAAAACAGGCTAATATTGTAAACATCAATGTTGTCAGGAAGGAACCAGTCACAAAGATATTGAGGATGAATATCAGATTACATTTGTAGATTTTCCTGAAGGTGATAATACAGCTGAGCCCCAATTTCCCTTATCTCAGTCTCAAGTCTTTTTTCCCTTACCAGGTAGCTTTGTTTGGTTTTGTACACCCGTTGTGTTGCATCTCAGTGGGATTTGTTGGTGTGTCTGCTGCAGTGTTGTCCAACAGGACTTTGATGCTCTCCAAAATTGTTCAAAGCAGCATATTTGCCACATGGTTCAAAATATATCCGAATCTTTTAACCATTGCTCAGACATGAACTGGGATTGAAGGACAAGACTAAAGATGAGCATTAAAACACTGCACTGTGACAACAGCTCTGTCGAAGAATGTTTTCAGTGGTAGCAACTAATCACCATAAGGCATCCAGTTGTGGTGCAGCAACTAAAATATTTCAACTTCCTTTCACTTCCTTCAGTGGGGGCCTCTTTACCATATGCCTTAATGGATTCAGGCTACAGTTTTTTCTACGTCAAGGATTGTTTGTCCTGCAGGACTTTCTACTTATTTTCATCATCGCCATGGATTGTGTCAGGTAGAGTCTGAAACTGCGACCTCAGTCGAATGGGTTGCCACAAGATCCTAATGTCCATCTGATTAAAATCTCTCACTTGATGAAGAGAGTAAATTCACCATATGTCTGTGACTAATTCAACACATGTGGCAAGTGATGAGTGTATTGTACAACACTGGTCTGGTGTGTCACCTGACAACGTGGGCTCTTTCAAAAGGATGCTAACAGCACAGAAAGAGGCCATTCAGTGCATACTACCCGTGCTGGTCCTTGTTTGCCATCTGATATACTACTTCAGGACTTAGCTATATCACCAAAACAGCCAATAAAATTATACAGACATCTTATTCACTCTGTTTTGCAAAAATAAATCAGTCACTGGAACAGACAGTTATGAAAACCCAGTTTGAAGTTTCCCATGTAGCCTGTAGGGAACCATTTCTCTGCAACAAGAACAACAATTTGTATCAGCATAGTTTCTTTAACATAATAAACCATCCTAAGATGCTTCACAGGAGCGTTATAAACAAAATTTGACACCAAGCTGAGATAGCAGGTGACCCAAAGCTTGGTCAAAGATGTTTCAAGGAGGAAAGCAAATTAAGAGAGTTTTAGGGAGGGAATTTCTGAGCTTCATGCCTAGGTGTGATTAAAATCCGACACGGAAAGAGGCTAGAATTAGAGCAGATCAGGTATATCAGAGGGTTGTGGGGATGGAGCAGACTGCAGAGATGTTGAGGGTGGTGGTGGTGGTGGGGTAGGGGGTTGGGGGAGGGGGGGGTGGGGGGTTGGTGTTGGTGGAGGTACAGGGGGGTAGTGCAAGACCACTGCAGGATTTGGAAACAAGGACAGGAATTTTAAAATCAATTATTCGGAGCCAATGTAACTTAGCAAGCACAGGGGTGACGGCTGAATGGAATTTGGAACGAGTGTGAATATGGACAGCAGAGTTTTGGATGACTTCAGGTTTACAGAGGATAGAATGTGGGAAGCCAGCCAGGATTGCATTGGAATAGGGAGAGGCGGTGACATTGTCATTGGACTGGTAATCCAGAGACCCAGAATAATCCCACCATGCAAATCCCACCATTCATAAAAATCAGGAATTAAAAGCCTGATGATGCCAATGAAACCATTGTCAATTTTCCTAAAAACCTACCTGGTTTGCTGATGTCCTTTCTGCCATCCTCACCTGGCCTACATGTAACTCCAGACCCACAGTAATGTGGTTGACTCTTAAGTGCCCTTTGAATGGCCTAGCAAGCCACTCAATTGTAACCAACTGCTAAAAACTCAATAAAAAGGAATGAAACCGGACAGACGACCCAGTGTCGACTTAGGCTCTGGAAATGATAACGGCAAACTCAGCTCGGTCAACCTTGCAAAGTCTTGCTTCCTAACATCTTGGGACTTGTGCCAACTTTGGGAGAGCTGTCTCACAGACTAGTCAAGCATCAGCCTGATATAGTCATACTCATGGAATCATATCTTACAGATCATGTCCTAGACACCACCATCACCATCCCTGGGTATGTCCTGTACCACCGCAGGACGGGCGTAGCAGAAGTGGCAGTACAGTGGTATACAGCCGGGAGAGCGTTGCCCTGAGAGTCCTCAACATCGACTCTGGACCCCGTGAAGTTTCATGGCATCAAGTCAAACATGGGCATCACCCTCCCTCAGCTGGTGGATCAGTGCTCCCCAATGTTGAACACCACTTGGAGTAAGCACTGAGGGTGGCAAGGGTGCAGAATGTACTCTGGGTAGGGGAACTTCAATGTCCATCACCAAGACTGGCTTGGTAGGAGCACAACAGACCGAGCTGGTTGAGTCCTAAAGAATATAGATGCTAGACTGGGTCTGTGGAAGGTAATGAGGGAACCAACAAGAGGGAAAAACATACTTGACATCATCCTGACCAACCTGCCTGTTGCGGATGCAAATGTCCATGACTGTATTTGTGGGAGTGAGCACTGCACAGTCATTGTGGAGACGAAATCCTGTCTTCACACTGAGGATGTCCTCCATCATGTTGTGTGGCATGCTAATGGGACAGATTTCAAACAGATCTAGCAACTGAAGACTGGGCATCCATGAGGCTCTGTGGGCCATCAGCAGCAGCAGAATTGTACTCAACCACAGTCTGTAACCTCATGGCCCGGCATATCCCCCACTCTGCCATTACCACCAAGCCAGGGGATCAACTCTGGTTCAATGAAGAGTGCAGGAAGGCATGCCAGGAGCAGCACCAGGCATACCTAAAAATGAGGCATCAACCTGATGAAGCTATAACACAGGACTATTTGCATACGAAACAGCATAAGCAGCAAATGATAGACAGAGCTAAGCGGTTCCACAAATAATGGATCAGATCTAAGCTCTGCAGTCCTGCCACATCCAGTTGTGCATGGTAGTGGACAATTAAACAACTCACTGGAGGAGGAGACTCCACAAATATCCCCATCCTCAAAGATGGAGGAGCCCAGCACATCAGTGCAAAAGCAAAGGCTGAATTACTCGCAACAACCTTCAATCAGAAGTGCCGAGTGGATGATCCATCTCTGTCTATTCTGGAGGTCCCCAGAATCACAGAGCCAATTTGATTCACCCCACATGATATTAAGAAATGGCTGAAGGCACTGGATACTGCAAAGGCTATGGGCCCTGACAATATTCTGGCAATAGTACTAAAGGCTTGTGCTCCAGGTCTTGCTATGCCCCTAGCCAAGCTGTTTCAGTACAGCTACAACACTGGCACCTACCCAGCAATGTGGAAAATTGCCCAGGTATGTCCTGTACACAAAAAGCAGGACAAATCCAACCTAGCTAATTACCACCCCATCAGTCTACTCTCAATCAATGATGGAAGGGGTCATCAACAGTGCTATCAAGCAGCATTTGTTTAGCAGTATTCTGCTCAGTTTTGGATTCTGCCATGATCACTCAGCTCCTGACCTCCTTATAGCCATGGTTCAAACATGGACAAAAGACCTGAACTCCAGAGGTAAGGTGAGAGTGACTGCCCTTGACATCAAGGCAGCATTTGACTGAATGTGGCATCAAGGAGCCCTAGCAAAACTGGAGTCAATGGGAATCAGAAGTAAAATTCTCTGCTGGTTGGAGTCATACCTAGCCCAAAGGAAAATGGTTGTGGTTGTTGGAGTTCAGTCATCTCAGCTCCAGAACATCACTGCAGGAGATCCTCAGGGTAGTGTCCTCAGCCCAGCCATCTTCAGCTGCTTCAATGACCTTCCCTCCATCATAAGGTCAGAAGTAGGGATGTTTGCTGATGATTGCACAATGTTCAGCACCATTTGCAACTCCTCAGAAACTGAAGCAATCCATGTCCAAATGCAGCAAGACCTGGACAATATCCAGGTTTGGGCTGACAAGTGGCAATTAACATTTGCGCCACACAAGTGCCAGGCAATGACCATCTCCAATGACATTCAATGGCATTACCATCGCTGAATCCCCCACTATCAAACGTTCTGAGTGTTATCATTGACCAAAAACTGAACAGGACCAGCCATTTAAATACCATGGCTACAAGAGCAGGTCAGAGGCTAGGAACCTTGTGGCTCCCCAAAACCTGTCCACCATCTACAAAGCACAAGTCAGTGTGATGGAATACTATCCACTTGCCTGGATGAGTGCAGCTCCCACAACACTCAAGAAGCTTGACACCATCCAAGACAAAGTAGACCGCTTGACTGGCACTCCATCCACAAACATTCACTTCCTCCGCCACCAATGAACAGTAGTAGCAGTGTGCACCATCTACAAGATGCACTGCAGGAACTCACCAAGGCTCCTTATGCAGCACCTTCCAAACCCACGACAAGAGCAGCAGATACATGGGAACATCACCACCTGGAAATTCCCTCCAAGCCACTCACCATCCTGACTTGGAGATATATCGCCGTTCCTTCACTGTCACTGGGTCAAAATCCTGGAATGCCCTCCCTAACAGCACTGTGGGTGTACCTACACCACAGGGACTGCAGCAGTTGAACAAAGCAGCTCACCACCACCTTCTCAAGGGCAATTAGGGATGAGCAATAAATGCTGGCCTAACCAGTGACGCCCACATCCCATGAATTAATTTTAAAAAGGCAGGTCTAGAGGTAACAAAAACATAGATGAGGCTTTCAGAGCTGAGGCAGAGCAGAGTTGAGTGATGTTATGAAGATGGAAATATGCCACGTTAGTGATGCAGCATATATGAGGTCAGTAGCTCAACTCATGGTTAACTATGGCATCAAGTTTGAGAGCAGTCTGATTCAGCCTTAGACGGTTGCCAGGGAGATGGATAGAGTCGGTGGCTCAAGGGCAGAGTTTGTAGCGAGGACCAAGAACTATTGTTTCAGTTTTCCCAATTTAGTTGGGGGAGATTTCTGCTCATCCATTAGGATGTCAAACACGCAGTTTGATAATTTAGCAGCAGTGGAGGAGACAAGGGAGGTGAGTGTGAGGTAGAACTGGGGATCATCTGCATACATGTGAAAACTAACACTGTGCTTTCGGATTCTGTCTCAAGGGATGGGTCTCAGGCACAAGGTGAGCTTGAAGAGTGCATAAGCAGGGAAACTAGAGAATGATGCAAGTTCAGGGCTAGGGTCGGTGAGCTTTAGAGGACATTTACCCAGGTGAGCTGGAGGAAGAGAAGGAAATGGCAGAAGCAGCTGATTGATGGTCACAATCTTAGAAACAGTGAAGTCCACGAGCTCTGCACACTTGTTGTTGTAAGTGAGAGTGGAGGAGTTAGGAGAGGCAGATGTAAGGAGATAGTTGTGGTGAGGATAGGTAGCCAGCAGTTATCTTTGCATTCCAAGATGGTCCTGGAACAGTGAACAGTTTTGATAGACAAGAGTAGCACCCAAAAGTGCTTTACCTGGTTCAGCCAATCTGGCTAAAACCAGTTACCTACCACACTTTTTCAAGTCTTATGGGAGGGGAGATGAGGGTCATACCAGGGGTAATTGCTGGGTTGAGAAAGAGTCTTTTTTTTTTAAAGAGGAGACCATGGTATCAAAGTGGTGGTAAGGATGAGGTTGAGCAAATCAACAGGTGCATAAATATCACAGTGAACGGAAGACGATAGGTTACACACCCAAGATTCAAATATCATCTTGTAAGGCCAGCTGAAATAGAAGCAAGAGTAGACCATGTGGTTCCTTGATCCTTCTCCACCATTTAACAAGGTCATGACTGATCCTCGACCTCATCTTCACATTCCTTCCTGATTCCAATATCCTATGATTCCCTTTTCTTATTCATTTACAGGATGTGGGTATTGCTGGCTAGGCCAGCATTTATTCCCCATCCCTAATTGCCCTTGAGAAGGTGGTGGTGAGCTGCCTTCTTGAACCGCTGGTACATCCATAGCGTTGTTAGGAAGGCAGATTATAATCCAGCGACAGTGAAGGAAAGGTGAAATATTTCCAAGTCAGGATGGTGAGTGGCTTGGAGGGGACGGTCCAGGTGGTGGTGTTCCCATGCATCTGCTGCCCTTCTCTTTCTAGATGGTAGTGGTTGTGGATTTGGATGATGCTGCCTAAGGAGTCTTGGTGAATTCCTACTGTGCATCGGTGGTGGAGGGAGTGAATGTTTGTGAATAGGTGCCAATCAAGTGGGCTGCTTTGTCTTGGATGGTGCCAAGCTTCTTGAGTATGAAGTTTATCCTAAATTCTATCAATCTCAGCTTTGAATATACTGAACTACTGAGCAGCCATACCCTACTGTTATACAGAATTGCAAAGATTCACAACACTCAAGTAAATAAATTTCTGCTCCCCTCAGCCTGAAATGGCCACCCCCTTACCCTGAGACTATTTTCCTTAATTCTAAATCTCCAGCTAGGGGAAACGGCCTCTCAGTGTCTACCCTGTCAATGTATACGTTTCAATGAGATCACCTCTCAATTTCTTCAACTCCAGGGAGTATAGAATTCACTTCATAGGATAACCTTCTCAGCTCAGGGAACAATCAAGTGAACCTTTGTCACCACCCCTTTAAGGTACCTGTGAGGTCACACATTACCACAGGGAGCAGCAGACAACTGAGAGGGAGCAGGCCTGCCTGTATGTCCTGAGTCCTTTGAAGGGGGCAGTACTCCACATTAAAGGATCTGCAGTCCATACTGAGGCCGTTGTATCCACAATCACCTAAAGCAATGCAGATGGTTTGATCATGGACTTTTTGTCTACCACCCTAACCCCTGTCCCTCTCTCCCAACTGTACCCTTCTGCATTTCTGTTTTCAGATGCCCAAGACATGCCATCTGGTCAGCCAGCACAGCCTCACCATGATGGGCACGTGAACAGAAGTCTGATGAAGAAGTACTATCACTTGATCCAACACTCAGAAGCAACAGCTCAGACACCGGCAATATGCATCCTTTAGAGGTTAGTATAGAGTTGAGATCAGCATTTGGTGAATCATCAGGCATGAATGGGCTGCAGCCAGGTCAGGGGGAAAGAATAGTACGTATGCCAGTTCATGTGACGATGAGCTTGCAGACATGTTGTGCTGCAGAGGACTCAGATGAGGACTTTAATGAGGCAATATACAGGAACAGACTTGATGGGCATGCCCACAGGAATGCTTGGTTCATGTGCAAGGCTGCCTCTTGCCAATATCAAGGAGCCTGGAAGAGTCTTTTTCCAATTTGGCACAGAGATTGGAGCCCATCCTTTCCAGCCTGGAGATGGTGGCTAACTCTGTGATCCATTTGTTCCTACTTTCTGTTTCTATTCTTTAATCAATCCTCTACCTATGCTAATAAAATATTCTCGATCCTCAATCCTAACAGCTCTTATTTTGTGCAACAACTTTTCATGGGGCACCTTATCAAATGACTTTTGAAAACCCAAATATACTACATCCACTTGTTTTGTAATTTTGTTTTAGTATGTTGTCCTGGACTTTGTTTCTGTTTTTAGTTCTATCAGAATAAATAACTGGCAACACCAGATCGAACAGCAGCCACACAAACTGCTGAATCACTGTTCTTCACATAGCTGTATATAAGAATGGCAAATTGACTTGTAGAAGGCTCTCACTGACAAAAAAACATCATATATAGGAGCCTGGTTTTCCATTTAATATGACTGTGGCTGAACTTTGACATCAAATTCACTTTCCCACCATAACTCCACCACAGACTAAACTGTCCATCACAGACTAAAGGGTTCAGTATGATTCCCCTCAAATATTAATTTGTCGCAGAAACCAACCCAAAGTTGTAGAATTTAGTACTCACAATATCCAAGCTGTGTAATAATAAAATCGTGCTCTTCAATATTGTGAATGCTGACCAAATCTCCTTCCTCCTTTCGACAGGCTGACAAAGACTGTTGCCATGTTTTGCGATCTCGGCGTAGACTATAGCAATAACCTGCATATGACTGCCATCCTCCTGGGCAAGAAATGGGTGTATTGTCCTCTGAAAGACAGATTCAAATTAAGTTTGTTTTCAGTTGTATTCTAGTCCAGCAGATGTCATTGAACTTCAAAGGCAAGTGAAATACCATCCATTGAATCCAAATTCCTGTCACTTTCACTGCTGAGTTTTTACATTGGCCAGTAGGGATATGTAACTGGATCACTTGGTTCTTCGGGAATGTTTACTATCACTAAGCCACCACAGAAATCAAGCACAGATCCACACTAATGGACTATCGGGGATAATAGGTGTCGGTACAGAAAGGATCTAAAAACCACCTTCAGGGATGCTGTTACAGTTGCCTGGAGACTAATGGCAGAAGAATGAATATAGCAAGAGAGAGAGAGAGAGAGCGAGAGAGAGTTCTTCCAATGATTCAGTGAGCTTAAACAGTAAGTATCAAGTTCAATCCAGAGTCTTTACTAAATTAGCTGATCTTGACTTGGATGGTTTGTGGGCACTGCAACTGGCCTCAACAATCGTATCACGGAGGGAAGACTTCAGCTTGGCTGCCTATTTCTGAATTCTACTCACCGAGGGAATTGTGCATTGGATGTGGAATGGAGTGATCTCAGCTCTATACCAAGTCACTGTGAGGAACCTCATGAATAACTGCCACCTCGGTGAGGAGGGCATTTTTTTCAAGAGAAAGGGAAGGGATGGGAAAATAAAGAGGAAAAAGAAAATAAGAGCATAAACGCACTGAAAAACATGCTGATCCTCTGAGCACAAATACTGTTTCAGTGCAACAGAACTATACACTTGAGCAATGAATATTTCTTCATAAATAGACTAGGAGGCAAATATTTCATCTTCAACTTTTGGACAGAGTAGGTCACTGGACCATCATAGATTAGATGAAAAACAGCACTTATATTCCTTCCCCTACACCCCTGATAAAAATCAAGCTATGCTTCTCATCGTGCTACAATCGTTAAATTCCATATTCAGCAGATATTGGTTCTACTCTATTTTAGAAGAGCTAATTAACCCCAAAATGGCTGCCTTAGCTGGGAGACTATTCTGCTTGTCCACTATCAGGTGAGAAAGAAAGTTTCTTCTAATCTTTCATCTTCCTAGTGAATTTTGTACTTGTATTTTCTAGTTCAATGGTTTTCAAATATTTCTGTGTGGGGCACTGCTGGAATATTGACAAAGACTTGTGGACCTCTTGCAAAGATGAGCACATTCACAAAATTCCACCCCCTGCCCGACCACCTCCCGCAATTGCTAACATAATTCTGGGATGCCCACCGCCAACCTCCTGGCAAGTGCTAACTTCTAAAGACAGTATTAACTCCAAAGAAACATCTTGCTTTCATGTAGAAAATGTTTTCATTTATTATTATTCAATTTCAAAAATAAAGACTTGCATTTATCTCCCATGTTAATAACCTCACTAAAGGGATGTGGTGATATAGTGGTATTGTCACTGGACTGGTAATCCAGAGGCCCAGGGTAATGCTCTGGGGACCCAGGTTTGAATCCCAACATGGCAAATGGTAGAATTTGAATTCAGTAAAAATTTGGAATTAAAGTCTAATGATGACAAGAAACCAGTCAATTGTCATAAAAACCCATCTGGTTCACTAATGCCCTTTAGGGAAGTGTAGTACTTATGGTTTTGCTAAATGTTGGACAGTATCTTTAGGAATAGTCCTGTGATGTAAGATCACATGATCTGTGAAAACCAATGTGTTAGCAGCGCGGGCTACCTCCACAGTCAGTGTAGAGATAGAGATAAGTTGAAAGCACACATGTAGTCACTACTGGCTGTATTGTAAATAAACCTAATATTTCCACTTAGAAAGTTGTCTGCAGATCAACTCTATTACAAGTGGGTGACAAGGCCACACTATTACAGGAAGGATTTCTTCCATCCTTAACTGATCTGGCCTACATGTGACTCCAGACCCACAAACAGTGTGGTTGACTCTTAAATGCTCTCTGAAATGGCCTAGTAAGCCACTCAGTTGAATCAAACCACTAAAAAGTCTAAAAGGAATGGAACCGGACAGACCACCCAGAATCGACCTAGGCACTGGAAACAACAACGGCAAACTCAGCCCTGTCGACCCTGCAAAGTCCTCCTTACTAACCTCTGGGGCTAGTGCCAAAACTGGGAGAGCTGTTTGACAGGCTAGTCAAGCAACAGCCTGACATAGTCAGACTCATGGAATGATACCTTACATATAATATCCAATACTCCACCATCACCAAATGGAGAGAGAGACCCAGCACAGGTGTCGGCACAGTGGTATACAATCAGGAGGGTGTTGCCCTGGGAGTCCTCAATATTTGACTCCAGACCTCATGAAGTATCATGGCACCAGGCAACCATGGGCAATAAAACCTCCAGTTGATTACCACGTACTGTATGACCCCACCGCCCTCAACTGATGAATCAGTACTTGTCCATGTTGAACACCACTTGGAGGAAGCATTGAGGGTAGCAAGGGTGCAGAATGTACTCTGGGTAGGGGGCTTCAATGTCCATCACCAAGAGTTGCTCAGTAGCACCACCGCAGACCAAGCTGGCTGAGTCCTAATGGATATAACTGATAGACTGAGTCTGCAGCAGGTGATGAGGGAACCAACAAGAGGACTTGACCTCATCCTCACCAATCTGCCCGCCACAGATGCATCCATGACACTATCATTATGAGTGACCACTGAGCAGTCTTTGTGGAGATGAAGTCCCATCTGCACATTGAGGATACCCCTCATCGTGTTGTGTGGCACTACCATTGTGCGAAGAGGGATAGATTTCGAATAGATCGAGCAACTTAAGACTGGGCATCCATGAGGCGCTTTGGACCATCAGCTGCAGCAGAAATGTACTTAACCACAATCTGTAACCTCATGGCCCAGCATATCCCCCACTTTACCATTACACCAAGCCAGGGGATCAACCCTGATTCAATTAATGTGCAGGAGGACATGCCAGGAGCAGCACCGGACATACCTAAAAATGAGGTATCAACCTGGTGAAGCTATAACACAGGACTACTTGCATGCCAAATAGCATAAGCAGCAAGTGATAGACAGAGCTAAGTGATTCCACAACCAACGGATCGGATCTAAGCTCTGCAGTCCTGCCACAGCCAATCGTGAATGGTGGTGGACAATTAAACAACTCACCGGAGGAGGAGGGTCCACAAATACCCCCATCCTCAATGATGGTGGAGCCCAACACATCAGTGCAAAAGGTAAGGTTGAAGCATTCGCAAAAATCTTCGGCCAGAAGTGCCAAGTGGATGATCCATCTCAGCCTCTTCTGGAGGTCCCCAGCGTCACAGGTGCCAGTCTTCAGCCAATTTGATTCACTCCACGTGGCATCAAGAAATGGCTGAAGGCACTAGATAGTGCAAAGGCTAAGGGCCCTGACAATATTCTAGTAATAGTACTGAAGACTCGTGCTCGAGATTTTGCTACGCCTCTAGCCAAGCTGTTCCAGTACAGCTAAAACACTGGCATCAACCCGGCAATGCAGAAAATTGCCCAGGTGT
The DNA here is from genome assembly GCF_017639515.1 of Carcharodon carcharias. NCBI lineage: Eukaryota > Metazoa > Chordata > Chondrichthyes > Lamniformes > Lamnidae > Carcharodon > Carcharodon carcharias. Next base: position 64,721,086 of record NC_054469.1, read on the forward strand.
GTCCTGTACACAAAAAGCAGGACAAATCCAACCTGGCCAATTACCACCCCACAGTCTACTCTCGATCATCAATAAAGTAATGGAACTGTTATCAAGCGGCACTTGCTTACCAATAACCTGCTCACTGACGCTCGGTTTGGGTTCTGCCAGGGTCATTCGACTCCTGACCTCCTTACAGCCTTGGTTAAAACATGGACAAGAGAGCTGAATTCCTGAGGTGAGGTGAGAGTGACTACCTTTGACATCAAGGCCACATTTGACTGAATGTGGCATCAAGGAGCCCTAGCAAAACTGGAGTCAATGGGAATCAGGGGGAAACTCTCTGCTGGTCGGAGTCATACCTACCACAAAATAAGACGGTTGTGGTTGTTGGAGGTCAATCATCTGATTGCAGGAGTTCCTCAGGGTGGTGTCCTAGGCCCAACTATATTCAGCTGCTTCATCAATGACCTTCCTTCCATCGTAATGTCAGAAGTGGGGATGTTTGCTGATGATTGCACAATGTTCAGCACCATTTGTGACACCTCAGATACTGAAGTCCATATCCAAATGCAGCAAGACCTGGACAATATCCAGGTTGGGCTGACAAATGGCAATTAACATTTGCACCACACATGCCAGGCAATGACCACCTCTAACAAGGGAGAATCTCACTATCACCCCTTGACATTTAATGGCTTTACCATCGCTGAATCCCCAACTATCAACATCTTGGTGTTTACCATTGATCAGAAACTGAACTGGACCAGCCATATAAATGCAGTGGCTACAAGAGCAGGTCAGAGGCTAGGAATCCTGCAACAAGTAACTCACCTCCTGACTCCCCAAAGCCTATCTACCATCTACAAGGCACAAGACAGGTGTGTGAGGAGGCACAAATCAGGAATACTCGCCACTTGCCTGGAAGAGTTCAGCTCCACCAACATGCAAGAAGCTTAACAGCATCCAGGACAAAGCAGACTGCTTGATTGGAATCCCATCCACAAACATTAACTCACTATATTTCATTACGCTCAGCAAATATTTATCCTGGTCAAAAAGAAGGACTCAATGAGAGCCACCACCTTCTCAAGGGAAATTGGGCAATAAATGCTGGCCCAGCCAGCAACACCCACATCCCATGAGTGAATAAAAATATATTTCATTGGGGCACAAAGAAATTCAGTGAGTCTTACAGGCAACAGGGAAAAAACACAAATGCTAATAACTGGCAGGTGGAATCTGGTGATTTTGCAAACTAAAGTCTGGGGGCTCAATTTGAAAATCTACATTCTAGTCCTACAATCATTCCCCAAGTTAAATAGCTTGCTTGCAACAACCTTATCTGCTCATTTTATTGAAGGTTTTACTTTGTTTCTTCTCCATTTTCTTTGTGGCAAAAATTAATTCAGTGATTCTGCTGTTTTCACTCAGTGATCCTACTGTTTTCACTCACTAATTCTGCTGCTTGAGCATTTCTTCATAACTTAGTCCTCTAAGTTCTGCACTCACCCTGGGTACTTGTCTATGAATCCTTTCTAATGTGTCCATATTTATTTTGAGATGATTGCCAAAATTACAGACAATATTACAGAATTGGTCTCACCATTGATTATGAGCTATTAAACCAAGGCCACACCTGCTCTGTTAGTTGGGTGTACAAAGATCTCACAACACTATTTTCAAGAACAGCAGGGGAGTTCTCCTCAGAGTCCTGGCCAATATTTATCCCTCAACTGACATCACTAAAAAGACACAGATTATTTGGTCATCATTACATTGTTGTTTGTGGAATCTTGCTGTGCATAAGTTGGCTTTGCATTTATTACATCACAACAGTGACAGTGCTTCAAAAAGGTACTTAATTATTTGGGGTTTTTTTGTTTTGTTTTATAATACCTCTGTGAAGCACCTTGCAATGTTTTATTACATTAAAGGCACAATATAAATACAAGTTGTTGAAAAGTACTTTGGGACACTTTGAGATCATGAAAGGCACCACATGCATTCAAGTTTCCTCTTTTTATTCTTTCATTTTTTCTTTCTATATTATGTCCTTATTCTAACTTGTAATCTAATGCCCTCCAAATATTTGCTTGACCAGTGACTGCCTTGCACTGACTATGCTTTCACCATGTGATTAATGAGCATCCCCAACCTCTTTTCTATGATTTCCCCCAATTTCTGTGTTACTTTAATTATTTTACTTACTTTTCTTGTGTTATTATTTATTGGTCCAGCTTCTTTTGTTTAGAAGCAGCTTGCATAAATTGTCTCTCCTTGCCATTGTAATGGCATCATCCATTATTATTGAATTTAACCTAAATCCACTGTTCACTGTTAAGCTTAAACGAGTGTTAAGCTTAAAATAGAACCCTTTCAAATGGACATGATGCCATTGAATTCCTAGGCTGGAGAATTTTCCAAGCAAACCATTTATAGTATGTTACTAGAAGTTTCTACATTTTGCGTTTATATGAAAAGCAGAAATCTGTAGATGAAGAAAACAACAGGTGGCCAGTTTAGGAGTCTGTCATCATGAGTTGGACGTGATTCAATAGAGATATGAATGATGGCCAGGATTCTCCAAAATGTGAGCGCTTATTTTGTAGTCAGCAGTGTTGAATCTTTGCGTTCTACTACCAAGCCTCCATTTAAAGTTGATCCCATGCTTCACATGATTTATTTTCCTGTTTCCTTCCTTTTTCCTTAGTACACACAATTAATCTAGAATTGTTGATGACTCACTGATCTTCCAACAATTGTAACACATTGCTTAAGTTGCAATTAGAGTACTTTGTGCCCTATTTTAGAAGGGATATTAAACAATAAACAGCAGACAAAGTAGATTGACCCAAACTTCCGATCGGCAATTCCCATGGAGCCATTGCATCGGGTCTTGCACAAGGTCCCAAAGTGCATCTTTGGGGGTGTGGGGCGTATGCCCGGTCTCCAACGATTCAGAGAACGGATGTTCTGGGCCAATGTTAATTTTGCAACAGAGGGAAGATGGATTAAGTTGCCGCTCTATGGATTGAATCTCAGAGTCAATGTGGAAAGATGTACTGCAACATGATCACATCCAATTTACACATAATTCTGGTGCAGAAATGGCATCTTTCCCCAATAGCTATTGGGAAAAGTCATTTTAAGGATTCACAGTTCATGTGTAGATGGTTATTTTAACACAACAGTTGGTCTATTTTGAAATACAGATTTTTAAAGAAGTGTTCAAAAATCACAGCAAATCTGTAGAAGTCATAACCAGTCAAGTGTGTCATCTATTGTTAAATATTAATCAATGAAAGTCTGCAGAGCTGTGTTGTTCTAGCTGTGAAATACTAAGGGCGGAATCATCCCAGATTTACACAAATTATGTTTTACCCCCCAAGCTGAAAGGGTGGCATTTCACATTGGATCGTCCCAAAGCCAGCGCATTAATAATGCATTCCTGAGAAACGCACCCTTTCCATGGTGAGCGGGCTCTCATTCGCCCATCACACCATCACCTTGTCGCTTCATCAAGCCAGTCACCACAATTAAAGTCCAGCTGTGTGCGCACATCTCAGTACTTCCAGCCTGCTGCATGGAAGACATGGCCCCCAAAGGCAAAAAGGCTGTAGCTCCCAGGTTTAATGACACGTCCATCAAACACCTCTTAGATGCAGTGGAGGTTCGTCATGAAGTCCTCTACCCCCACTCCGGCTGCAGGATGGGCAGCAACCTCACTAATCTGGCTTGGGAGGCGCTGGCAGCAGTGGTTAGCGCTAACGCCCTTCAAAAGAGGACAGCCACCCAGTGCCCTGAGAGGATGAACGATCTCCTCTGTTCCACCAAGATAAGATACTCTTCTCATCATTCTCAACTCTCACACTCACAAACCCATCACACATTCACAGGGCCCTCACTCACTGCCAGTTCAAAGGAAATCACCATTCACTCTCTCACACACACCTTCGTTGTCCTCATCCCAGTCGATGGGACCACTCACCATCTACACAGGCCAGTCATACTTATCATCTGACCTGGCAGGCATCCTGCTTACACTCTCTCCATCTCTATTCATGCTGGACATGCTGGCACACAAGAGGGTGAGGTCGAAGACCGGTGGAGGAATGCCTGATATCAAGGTCCTCACAGGCTTTGAAAATAGAGCCATCCAGCTGGCCAGCAAGGGTCTGGACCGGTCCTGTGCTGACGGTGAGGTCAACGGTGCTCAACCAAGTGAGGATCCAGCAGTGCAACATCCATCAGACACTATGCCATGTGCGATATGTTCTGTTTCACAGGCCACTGCCATGCATTAATTATCTCCCCATGCTTCCACAGGCACGTCTGCCAAACAGCCGACAGAGTCCATGACCCAGAGCCTCCATTCAAGGCCCAAGAAACCTCTGAAGAGGAATCTGAAGGCACCCTCCTTCAGGTCCCGTCGCAGCGCTCACTCACACCCTCCACCAGCGCAGAGACACACAATTCGGTGTGACCTGGCTTTACAGAAGCCTCGGGATCACAATCTGGTGAGCACATCACACTGTCTGATCCATTGCAAGCAGCGGCAGGGACTGCCCAGGTGTCCAGCACTCGGAGGGCTGCTGGAAGCCAGAGGTTTGCTGAGTCAGAGTCAGATGACAAGCCTCTGGACTTGGTCATGTCATAGTTGCTGGAGCTGTGAAGGCAAGCTTGGGAACATCAGGAAGGGATGTCCGTTGCACTCCTCAGATTGCAAGGCACGATTGAGGAGTCCATCCACCTTCAAGCTGAAGTGATAGCACCTGCATGTCAATGCACTGAGGACAACACTGGTAGGATGGCAGCTGCCATGGAGACCTTGGTCCAGGATGTCACTCCTGCTCTGCTGCATGGGCTGAACTCCATCGCTGATGCCACAGTTGGCTTCGAAAAGTGTGTACGTGAGAGGGATGCGGGACAGCTCAATCTCACTCCAGCTACCCTTTCTCCTCAAGGAGTCAGCATGGGGCCCTCAGGCACCCATAGGGAGGAGATCAGCAGGTGTATCTCCACCCCTGCCCCTGGGGCCATCCATCCAGGTGACTCAGGGAGTGTCCAAATCCCCTCCCCCTGTGACCTCAGCAACTCCAGCTCCACAGGTCGGAGGAGGTTGCCACTGCCACGCAGCAGGACCCGGAATGCAGGCTGGTGCCCTCCAGGTCTCGGCCCTCCAGAGGATACCTGCCAAAGTCTTCACAGACAGGGTGTAACAGACAGCTGGCTGCCTCCACTTCCGCTGTGGATGGCTGAGGAGCAACAAGGTGTAGCGGCTTGGTTAGGGAAGTTAAGAAGATGTAGTTGCATAAAATGGGCATGGGTGTTAATGACTTGTACATAATGTTCACTATTTTCAATAAATTTCCAAGAATGTCCCTCTGCCTATGGCTCCTTGTTCTGATGAGCAGTGTTCTTGTCACTTTCTGCGCAAGATAAAGGCAGGTGTCTCAGTCCAGGGCCTCTTCCCTGTGCTTTGTGCAGCCTTCAGATCAAAGTGATGCCCTGGCTTCACACTCCCTGGACACATTACTGATGCCTGCACCTCGATGGTGCTTGTCATTGCTGCCAGAATGTTGTGGGCAGACGTCACAGAGTTCCATCATTCTGTCCGTACGCTCTCAGAACCGTTGAACTGGGGCTGGCCCCCATCTCTTTAGCATGTTGGGAAAATGCTAGAGTCCATTATTAAGGAACAAATAGCAGGATATTTAGAAAAGCTTAATGCAAGTAAACAGATTCAACATGGTTTTGTGAAAGGGAAATCATGTTTGACAAATTTGCTAAAGTCCTTTAAGGATATAACAAGCAGAGTTGATAAAGGGGAACTGGCAGATGTAGTGTATTTGGATTTCCAGAAGGCATTTGATAAGGTTCCACATAAAGGGAGCAATCTCTGGGTGGAGCCAGAGGACATCGCTAGAGTGTTGAATGAATACCTCACATCCGTCTTCACCCAAGAGAATGAGGATGAAGGTATCGAACTCGGGGAGAGAGGTTCTTGAGCAAATTGATATAGGGAGTGACAAGGTATTGGAGGTGTTGGCAGGCTTAAAAGTGGATAAATATCAAGGTCCAGATAATTTGTGTCCCAGACTGCCGAGGGAGACAAGGGAGGAGATCGCAGGGGCCCTGACCCAAGTTTTTAATTCCTCATTGGCCACGGGGGAGGTGCCAGAGGACTGGAGAACAGCTAATGTGGTTTCGCTATATAAGAGTTGTAGAGATAAGCCAGGGAGCTACAGGCCAGTGAGTCTCATGTCAGTGGTAGGGAATCTATTGGAGAAAGTTCTGAAGGGGAGTATCTATCTTCACTTGGAGAGGCAAGGTTTGATCAAGGATAGTCAGCATGGCTTTGTCAGAGGGAGGTCATGCCTAACAAATTTGATTGAATATTTTGAAGATGTAACCAGGTGTGTAGATGAGGATAGTGCAGTTGATGTAGCTTATATGGATTTCAGCAAAGCCTTTGACAAGGTCCCACATGGGAGACTTATAAAGAAGGCAAATGCACATGGGATACAGGGTATATCCCATGGTAATTTGATAAGGTGGATTCAAAATTGGCTTAGTTGTAGGAGGCAGAGGGTGATGACAGGAGGATGCTTTAGTGACTGGAAGCCAGTGTCTAGTGGCATACCACAGGGATCTGTGCTCGGTCCCCTATTATTTATCATTTATATAGACATAGATGATAATGTGGGGAGTAGGATTAGTAAGTTTGCAGATGACACAAAGATTGGTCGGGCGGTTAACAGTGAGGTTGAGTGTCTTGGGCTACAGGAAGATATAGACGGGATGGTCAAATGGGCAGATAAGTGACAGTTGGAATTTAACCCTGAAACGTGTGAGGTGATACACTTTGGAAGAGTAATTTGACAAGGAAATATTCAATAAATGGCATGACACTAGGAAGTTCTGAAGAACAAAGGGACCTTGGCGTGTGTGTCTATAGATATCTGAAGGCAGAGGGGCATGTTAGTGGGGTGGTGAAAAAGGCATATGGGACACTTGCCTTTATCAGTCGAGGCATAGATTACAAAAGTGGGAAGGTCATGTTGGTGTTGTACAGAACCTTAGTGAGACCACAGCTGGAGTACTGTGTGCAGTTCTGATCACCACATTATAGGAAGGATGTGATTGCACTGGAGGAGGTGCAGAGGAGATTTACCAGGATGTTGCCTGGGATGAAACACTTAAAGAGGTTGGATAAACTTGGGTTGTTTTCATTGGAGCAGAGAAGGCTGAGCCAGGACCTGATCGAGGTGTACAAGATTATGAGGGGCATGAACAGGGAGCAGCTGTTTCCCTTAGTTGAAGGGTCAGTCACAAGGGGGCATAAGTTCAAGGTGAGGGACAGGAGGTTTAGGGGGAATGTGAGGAAAAATTTTTACCCAGAGAGTGATGACAATCTGGAATGCACTGCCTGGGAGGGTGGTGGAGGCGGGTTGCATCACATCCTTTAAAAAGTACCTGGATTAGCATTTGGCACATCATAACATTTAAGGCTATGGGCCAAGTGCTGGTAAATGGGATTAGGTAGGTAGGTCAGGGGTTTCTCATGTGTCGGTGCAGACTCGGAGGGCCAAAGGGCCTCTTCTGCACTGTGATTGTGTGTGAAGAGAGGAACTCACAGTATTGGGGGTAATGTATTAGCATGGATTGAGGATCGGTTAACACACAGAAGACAGGGAGTCGGGATTAATGGGTCTTTTTCAGATTGGAAGGACGTAACAAGTGGAGTGCCACAAGGATCAGTCCTAGGGCCTCAATTATTTACTGTCTATAATAAAGTCTTGGAGGAGGGGGCAGAGTGTAATGTATCCAAATTTGCTGACGATACATAAATAGGCGGGAGGGCATGTTGTGATGAGGACATAAGGAATCTGCAAGGGGATATAGATAGGTTGAGTGAGTGGGCAAAAACTTGGCACAGATGGGGTTTCATGTAAGAAAGTGTGAAGGCATGCCCTTTGGTAGGAAGAATCAAAAGGCAGACTATTATTTAAATGGAGAGAGACTCCAAAAAAGTGCAGCACAGAGGGATCTGGGTATTCTTGTGCTTGAAACACAGAAAGTTAGCATTCAGGTGCAGCAAGTAATTAAAAAGGCAAGTGGAATTTTGGCCTGTATAGCTAGGCGGTTGGAGTTTAAACATAGGGAAGTCTTGTTACAACTGTACAGGGTGTTGGTGAGGCCACACAGTCATAGTCATAGAGTCATAGGATTATACAGCACAGAAACAGGCCCTTCAGCCCATTGTGTCCATGCCAGCCATCAAGCACCTATCTATTCTAATTCCATTTTCCAGCACTTGCCCCATTGCCCTGTATGCTATGGCATTTCAACTGCACTTAAATGTTGTAAGGGTTCCTGCCTCTACCACCCCCTCAGGCATTATGTTCCAGAATCCAACCACCCTCTGGTTTCCTCAAATCGCCTCTAAACCTCCTGCCCCTTACCTTAAATCTATGCCCCCAGGTTATTGACACCTCCACTAAGGGGAAAACCTTCCTATCTACCCTATCTATGCCCCTCATAATTTTGTATACCTCTATCAGATCCCCCTTCAGCCTCCTCTGTTTTCCCTAAGGAAAACAACCCTGGCCTATCCAGTCTCTCTTCATAGCTGAAACGTTCCAGCCCAGGCAACATCCTGGTGAATCTCCTCTGCACCTTCTCCAGTACGATCATATCCTTCCTATAGTGTAGCAACCAGAACTGCACAAAGTACTCCAGGTGTGGCCTAACTAGTGTTTTGTACAGCTCCAACATAACTTCCCTTCTCTTATATTCTATGCCTCAGCTAATAAAGGCAAGTATCCCACATGCCTTCTTAACCACCTTATCTACCTGTGCTGCTGCTTTCAGGGATCTTTGGACATGTACACCAAGGTCCCTCTGATCCTCTGCAATTCCTAGGTCCTACGATTCATTGTCTATTCCCTTGCCATGTTAGTCCTCCCAAAATGCATCAGTTCACACTTCTCAGGATTAAATTTCATTTGCCACTGCTCTGCCCATCTCACCAGCCCATCTACATCGTCCTGTAATCTAAGGCTTTCTTCCTCACTATTTACGACACTGCCAATTTTTCTGTCAGCTGCAAAGTCACTGATTGTAAAAGCAAAATACTGCGGATGCTGGAAATATGAAACAAAAATAAAAATAGTTGGAAAAACTCAGCAGGTTTGACAGCATCTGCGGAGAGGAACACAGTTAACGTTTCAAGTCCGTAAGACTCTTCATCAGAACTAAGGAAAAATAGAAAAGAGGTGAAATATAAGCTGGTTGAGGGGGGATGGAACAGGTAGAGCTGGATAGAGGGCCAGTGATAAGTGGAGGCAAAGAAGAGATTGACAAAGATGTCCTGCTTTCTACCCTTAGCATCACCATTAGCACATCCCATAATATCACCACCGTCAACACCCCTTTGTCCTTTTGTCTATGACATCTTTGGCAATCTCTTCATTGCCTCCACCTATCACTGGCCCTCTAGCCAGCTCTACCTGTCCCAACCCCCTCTACCAGCTTATATTTCACCTCTTTTCTATTTTTCCTTAGTTCTGATGAAGAGTCATACAGACTCGAAACATTAACTGTATTCTTCTCCACAGATGCTGTCAGACCAATTCATTGATCATACCTCCTATACACATCAAAATCATTAATGTACATTACAAACAGCAAGGGTCCCAGCACCAATCCCTGTGGTATGCCACTGATCACAGGCTTCCAATCGCAAAAACAACCTTCAACCATCACCCTCCGCCTCCTGCCACGAAGCCAATTTTTAGATCCAATTTGCCAAATTGCCCTGGACCCCATGGGCTCTTACCTTCTTGACCATTGATAGACATGATCTCCCCCTGACAAAGCTATGCTGACTATCCCTAATTAATCCCTGCCTCTACAAGTGGAGGTTAATCCTGTCCCTCAGAATTTTTTCCAATCGTTTCCCTACCACTGATGTTAGGCTCACTGGCCTGTAATTATCTGGTTTATCCCTACTATCCTTCTTGAATAATGGTACCACATTTGCTGTCCTCCAGTCCTCTGGCAACTCTCCTGTGGCCAGAGGCGATGTGAAAATTAGTGTCAGAGACCCTGCAATCTCCTCTCTTGCCTTACAAAGCAGCTTGGGATACAACTCATCTGAGCCAGGGGATTTTTCCACATTTAAGCACGCTAAAACCGCTTAAAACTTCCTCCCTTTCAATGCTAATTTGTTCAAGCATATCACAGACCCCCTCCCTGATTTCTGCACGTACATCGTCCTTCTCCAAAGTGAACACAGATGAACACCTACACCCTCCGGCTCCATGCACAGATTGCCACTTAGGTCCCTAAAGGGCCCTACTCTTTCCCTGGTTATCCTCTTGCCCTTAACATATTTATAAAATGCCTTGGGATTTTCCTTTATCTTGCCCGCCAGTGTTTTTTTTATGCTCCCTCTTCGCTCTTCTAATTACTTTTTTAAGTACCCCCTACACTTTCTATTCTCTTCTTGGGCTTCCGTTGTCTTCAGCCCTCTGTATCAGCCATAAGCCTCCTTTTTTCCCTTATCCAATCCTCTATATCTCTTGACATCCAGGATTCCCTGGACTTGTTGGTCCTACCCTTCACCTTTATGGGAACTCTCACTGTTTCCTTTTTGAACAACTCCCACTGGTCTGATGTAAACTTTCCTACAAGTAGCTGCTTCTAGTCTATTTTGGCCAGATCCTGTCTTATCATATTGAAATCAGCCTTCCTACAATTCAGGACCTTTATTTCTAATCCATCATTGTTCTTTTCCATAACTACCTTAAATCTTACAGAGTTATGGTCACTATCCCCGAAATGTTCCTCCACTGACACTTCTACCACTTGCCCAGCTTCATTTCCTAAGATTAGGTCTAGTACTGCCCTTCTCTTTTAGGACTTTCTACGTGCTGGCTCAAAAAGCTCTCCTGGATGCATTTCAAGAATTCTGCCCCTTCTAAGCCTTTCACATTAAGAATATCCCGGTTAATATTGGGGAAGGTGAAATCCTCTAATATTATTATCCTATTATTTTTTACACTTCTCTGAGATTTGCATACAAGTCTGCTCCTCTAGCTCCCCCTGCCTGTATGGAGGCCTATAGTACACTCCCAGAAAAGTGACTGCCCCCTTTTTGTTTTTAAGATCTACCCATATGGCCTCATTTGAGGAACCTTCTAAGATACCATCCCTCCTTACTGCAGTAATTGACTCCTTGATTAATAGTGCAATGCCACCTCCTCATTTACACCCCCACCTGCCACACTTGAAGATTCTGTACCCTGGAATATTGAGCTGCCAGTCCTGCCCTTCCTTCAGCCATGTCTCTGTGATAGCAACAATATTGTATTCCCATGTGTTAATCAACGCCCTCAATTCATCTGCCTTGGCAGACAGAGTTTAATGTAGGAAAGTGTGAGTTCATGCACTTTGGTAGGAAGAATCAAAAGCAGACTATTACTTGAAAGGAGAGAGACTCCAAAAAAGTGCTTGACCTGGCAGACACGCTAGAGGCCCAACTGCAATTATATCAATGTGGCTGCATCTGAACTGTCTCAGCTGCAGAGGAATGGTCACTTTACACAAGGTGTCCCTAATGCATGGCCGCTTCCCTCACCCACCTGCCCCCCACCCCGTATGTGTTTGTGCATTACCTTCAATCAAAGGGCAGCCCTTGCCCCCACATCACCCCCCTCACCCCCACCCCACCCCCCCAAAAGTCATCTCAACCGCAGGATAGCCGTTGCCCCCCCTCTCCAAGTCGCCTCACCCGGAGGGCAGCCCTTTATTTCCCCCATAACGCGCCTCAACCCCAGGGCAGCCCTTGTCACCCCACAAGTCACCTCAACTGCAGTGCAGCCCTTGCCCCTTCCCCCTCCCAACGCGCCTGAACCTTGAAGTCCAATAGCTGATCAGGACAACGTTACTGTGCACTCACCTCCAAGTTCCCCTCAAAGTGCAGCCCACCAAGTGCACACTTTTTATATGCTGTTGTGAAACACACTGGTGTGCAATCATGCCAATGTAGGCGGACAATCCAGCGGGTGGGGGGATGTACAGTTCAGGCTGGCTGGGCTTATAATGATATGCAGATATATTATAATGAGGTTCCAGATATCCGATGGCGGGAAACATGGCCCCCCCATTGGTAGGCGGAGCGGACGATCACAAACTGGTTTCACAATAACCGATATCATGAAACCAATTTTTGGTCTTCTCATTATATTGTCCATTTACACCACTGAACACAGCCAACGCCAGTGGGCACAGATGATTCCACCCTAAGTGTATAATATGAACTGAACATATTCTATTATATTCTGAGTCTGTTAAATTGTTCATTAATGTTGCTGAGATGGAGTATAACTTGAGAAAATGTTAACTATGGAGTAAAATACGGGAAAATCTGAACTTGTCCACTTCAATAAGAAGAATAGAAAAGCAGCATATTATTTAAATGGAGGGAGATTGCAGAACTCTGCAGTACAGAGGGATTTGGGTGTCCTGGTACATGAATCGCAACAAGTTAGTACGCAGATACAGCAAGTGATTAGGAAGACAAATGGAAAGTTGTTGTTTATTGCAAGGGAAATGGAATATAAAAGTAGGGATGTTTTGTCACAGTTGTACAGGACGTTGTTGACGTCGAGAGTGTTGTGCACAATTTTGATCTCCTTATTTAAAAAAGGACATAATTGCATTCAAAGCAGTTCAGAGATGGTTCACTTGACTGATTCCTGGGATGAGGGGGTTATTTTGTAAGGAAAGGTTGGACAGGTTGGTCCTTGGAGTTTAGAAGAATAAGAGGTGATCTTACTAAAACAAATAAGGTCCTGTGGGGACTTGACAGGGTGGATGCCGAAAGGATGTCTCTCCCACAAGGATAATAGAACTAGAGGACACAGTTTAAAAACAGGGGTCTCCCATTTAAGATGGAGATGAGAAGAAATTTTTCTCTCAGAGGGTCATAAGTCTGTGGAATTCTCTTCCCAAAGAGCAGTAGAGGCAGGGTCACTAGATATTTTTAAGGCAGAAGTAGATAGATTCTTGATTAACAAAGGAATCTGAGGGTATAGTGGGTAAACAGGAAAATGGAGTTGAGGCCACAATCAGATTAATCACGATTTTATTAAATGGCGGAGCTGGCTCAAGAGGCTGACCGGACTATTCCTGCCCCTAATTCATATGTTCGTATGTTAGGTATGTTTATAGACTGTTACAAGATTGTTGATTTTGAGACCAGTATATAATGTACAGAATTTCAAACACAATATTTTACTCCTTATAATTGCAGATTGTGGTTATGGTTGTTGGAGGCCAATTATCTCAGCCACAGAACATCACTGCAGGAGTTCCTCAGGATTGTGTCCTAGGCCCACCTACCTTCAGCTGTTTATCATTGATATTCCCTCTACCATAAAGTCAGAAATGGGACTATTTGCTGATGATTGCACATTGTTCAGTACCATTCACAACCCCTTGGATACTGAAGCAGTCTGTGTCCATATTCAGCAAGACTGGACAACACTCAGATTGATAAGTGACAAGTAACATTTGTGCCATTCAAGTGCCAGGCAATGACCATCTCCAATAAGAGAGAATCTAACCATTGTCCCTTGATATTCAATGCCATTGCCATCTCTGAATTCTAGACCATAAACATCCTGGGGGGTGGGGGGGGGGTTGCCATTGACCAAAAACTTAACCAGAGCAGTCATTTAAATATTGTGTCTATGACAGCAGGTCAGAGGCTAGGAATTCTGTGGCGATTAGCTCACCTCCTGACTCCCAAAGCCTGGATGCCATCTACAAGGCACAAGTTTTTTTATTTTCATTCATGGGATGTGGGCTTCGCTGGCTGGGCCAGCAATTATTACCCATCCCTAGTTTCCCTGGAGAAGGTGGTGGTGAGCTGCCTTCTTGAACCGCTGCAGTCCATGTGATGTAGGTACATCCACAGTACTGTCAGAGAGATCCAGCAACAGTGAAGGAACGGTCTTATATTTCCAAGCCAGGATGATGAGTGACTTAGATGGGAACTTCTAGGTGGTGGTGTTCCCATGTATCTGCTGCCCTTATCCTTCTAGATGGTAATGGTTGTGGGTTTGGAAGGTGCTGTTGAAGGAGCCTTGGTGAATTCCTGCAGTGTTATGGAATACTTACCATTTGCCTGAATGAGTGCAGCTGTAACAACACTGAAAACGTTCAACACTATCCAAGACAAAGTATCCTAGTTAACCAGCACCTCATACACGACCTTGAACATTCACTTCCTCCACCAACGGGTGCACAATGACAGCATGCTGTATCATCTACAAAATGCACTGCAGCCTTCAATAGCACTTTCCAAACCCATGACTTCTACCACCTAGAAGGACAATGGTAACATCACTATCTACAAGTTCCTCTCCAAGACACACACCATCCTGACTCGGAACTATATTGCCATTTCTTCACTGTCATTGGGTCAAAATCCTGGAACCCTCTCCCTAATGACACTGTCAGTGTAAGATAGACTGCAGTATTTCAAGAAGGCTGCTCACTACCACCTTCTGAATGGCAATTAGGGATAGGTAATAAATGCTGGCCTTGCCAGCAGCACTCACATCCCAAGGACAAATAAAAGATCCATTGAGGATAATGGCATTAGTTTAAATTCCCATGGGGCCTCTCCCAATCTCCTAACATAACAGTGGCAAAAGAATGGCAAAACTCCAGGAGAATTGGAAAAGTGGCCATGTTCAGCCATTTATGCTGTTTCTGTAGGGATTCCATTAATCTTCCACCAAGGTTACAGCGTGATATAATGCCCTTAGTGGAAAACCAGAGCTAATGAAAATATGTTTATGAAAATTTCCTGTTTAGTAGTTCTAGCTTAATCATGAATATGTTCTAAAAGAGGGAATCTTCACAAATGCTACACAAACCAAGAATTCTTACCTCAATTAAAGTAACATCTTAGAAACAATTTCTATCACTGTGCAACCTCTTGCATTGGTTGGCTTTTGTTCCTCTGTGATCAATAGTACATGCAATATTAATTCTCTAATGGTTATCCACCCAACAGGACTAACCTTCAATGGTCTCGGAAGAATTTGTGTTTCCACTATCAGCCTGACAAATATATCCCAGTTTCAGGGAACAAGCTTCAGTTTCCCACTTTGCTCCCATGGAAGGGTTCATAACCACGCATGTATAATCTGGTTCAGATGATGGATGTCCTTAAATTCACAAAGAAAAACAAAATCTGTAATAGCAACGAGTGAATTATTGAGATTCTAATTACAGCACTGCAAGTAATACGCAGGTAAGAGGCATTCAGTGAGTGAAGTGGTTCTGGGGCAATTTCACTGGAAACCAGTTTGAAATCAATAGTAAAGCACTTTGTGAATTTATAGTTGAAATGGCTTGTTCAAATAATGCATTCTACAAGTCAATCAGCATCTATGGAGAGAACAAACATATGAGCTGGATTTTGAGGTCAACGGCGAAGCAAAGGGTGCTCGCAGCGATCTTAGTCTCGCTGAGAGATATAGCTATTCCTCTGGTGAGAATTTTACCACTGCCACCATTCAATGGTTCGGCAACTGATTGCAGTGTTCAATACTGAGAATTCACAGCGTGGAGCAGTAGTTAAGTCATCGGGCTGTCCAAGCAGCCAGTCACATTAAAAGATTTTCACGGAGACACCCAAACAGGAAACTAAAAGCAATTCAATAAAATTACTTATAATAATTTTCACATAGAGCAAATTAGAGATTGGGATATACATATGCCAGATAGAAGCTAAAATATTCTGCAAAAACATTTTTTAAATTATTATTTTAAAAAATTGCTTAAAATTTACTCATTAACCATTTAACAGCACTCCATGAATATATACTTAACTTTTCAGGGCTAATTCTGTTGTTTACCAAATTTTATTAATCACATCGCTATCAAAACCCAATTACACCTGAACAAGACGTAAATTTTATATAGTTTCTGAGAGTAATATGGGGCGGGAAAGATAAAATTCATGCTGATTTCAATGATTGCCTACTCTGGAGGTAGGGCTCAGGGTCCACGCTAAGACTTGTGACGGAACCCTGAGTGATGGACGTCAGTAAAGTCCCGTCTATCACGATTTCCTTGTTTCCGTGGAAAAACTCAGCAGCTCTGGCAGCATCGGTGGAGAAGAGCACAGCTGATGTTTCGAGTCCTCATGGCCCTTCAACAGAACTAAGTAAAAATAGGAAAGGGGTGAAATATAAGCTGGCTTCGGGGGCGGATGTTGGGGTGGGGGGGTGGGGGAGGTGGTGGTGGTAGGTCAAGAAGAGCTAGGTAAGGGGCCAGTGATAGGTGGAGATAACCAAAAGATGTCACAGACAAAAGGACAAAGAGGTGTTGAAGGTGGTGATCTTATCTAAAGGAATGTGTTAATTAAGGGTAGAAAGCAGGACAAACAAGGTACAGATAGCCCTAGTAGGGGTGGGGTAGGTGAAGGAATACTAAAAGGCTAAAAGGTAGAGATAAAACAATGGATGGAAATACATTTAAAAATAATGGAAATAGGTGGGAAAAGAAAAATCTATATAAATTATTGGAATAAACAAAAAGGAGGGGGAAAAATGGAAAGGGTGTGGGGATGAAGGAGAGAGTTCATGATCTAAAATCGTTGAACTCAATATTCAGTCCGGAAGGCTGCAAAGTGCCTAGTCGGAAGATGAGGTGCTGTTCCTCCAGTTTGCGTTGAGCTTCACTGGAACAATGCAGCAAGCCAAGAACAGACATGTAGGCATGAGAGCAGGGTGGAGTGTTGAAATGGCAAGCGACAGGGAGGTCTGGGTAATGCTTGCAGAGAGATCGAAGGTGTTCTGCAAAGCGGTCACCCAGTCTACGTTTGGTCTCTCCAGTGTAGAGGAAACCACATTGGGAGCAACGAATGCAATTGACTAAGTTGAGGGAAGTGCAAGTGAAATGCTGCTTCACTTGAAAAGAGTGCTTGGGCCCTTGGATGGTGAGGAGAGGGGAAGTGAAGAGGCAGGTGTTGCATCTTCTGCGGTCGCATGGGAAGGTGCTGTGGGAGGGGGTTGAGGAGTAGGGGGTGATGGAGGAGTGGACCAGGGTGTCCCGGAGGGAACGGTCCCTACGGAATGCCGCCAGGGGGTGTGAAGGGAAGATGTGTTTGGTGGTGGCATCATGCTGGAGTTGGCGGAAATGGCAGAGGATGATCCTTTGAATGCAGAGGCTGGTGGGGTGATAAGTGAGTACAAGGGGGACCCTATCATGTTTCTGGGAGGGAGGAGAAGGTGTGACGGCAGATGCGTGGGACCATGTGAAAATGATGGAGGGGTGGAAATTGGAAGCAAAATTAATAAATTTTTCCAGGACATTAATTTTGCTTCCAATTTCCATCCCTCTGTCATTTTCACATGGTCCATCTCTGACACTTCCCTTCCCTTCCTTGATCTTTCTGTCTCAATTTCTGGTGATAAACTGTCCACCAATATCCATTACAAGCCTACCGACTCCCACAGCTACCTCGACTACAGCTCCTCACACCCCACTTTCTGTAAGGACTCCATCCCATTCTCTCAGTTCCTTCACCTCCGTCGCATCTGTTCTGATGATGCCACTTGCAAAAACAGTTCCTCTGACATGTCCTCCTTCTTCCTTAACTGAGGTTTTCCACCCACGGTGGTTGACAGGGCCCTCAACCGTGTCCAGCCCATCTCCCGCGCATCCGCCCCCACACCTTCTCCTCCCTCCCAGAAACATGATAGGGTCCCCTTTGTCCTCACTTATCACCCCACCAGCCTCCGCATTCAAAGGATCATCCTCTGTCATTTCTGCCAACTCCAGCATGATGCTACCACCAAACACATCTTCCCTTCACCCGCCCCCGGCAGAATTCCATAGGGATCGTTCCCTCCGTGACACCCTGGTCCACTCCTCCATCACCCCCTACTCCTCAATCCCCTCCCACGGCACCTTCCCATTCAACTGCAGAAGATGCAGCACCTGCCCCTTCACTTCCCCTCTCCTCACCGTCCAAGGGCCCAAACACTCTTTTCAAGTGAAGCAGCATTTCACTTGCACTTCCCTCAACTTAGTCTACTGCATTCATTGCTCCCAATGCAGTTTCCTCTACATTGGAGAGATCAAACGTAGACTGGGTGACCGCTTTGCAGAACACCTTCGATCTGTCCACAAGCATTACCCAGACCTCCCTGTCGCTTGCCATTTCAACACTCCACCCTGCTCTTATGCCCACCTGTCTGTTCTTGGCTTGCTGCATTGTTCCAGTGAAGCTCAACGCAAACTGGAGGAACAGCACCTCATCTTCCGACTAGGTACTTTACAGCCTTCCGGACTGAGTATTGAGTTCAACAATTTTAGATCATGAACTCTCTCCTCCATCCTCACCCCCTTTCCGTTTTTCCTCCTCCTTTTTGTTTTTTCCAATAATTTATATAGGTTTTTCTTTTCCCACCCATTTCCATTATTTTTAAATGTATTTCCATCCATTGTCCATTGTTTTATCTCTATCTTTTAGCCTTTTTAGTATTCCTTCACCCCACCCCACCCCCACTAGGGTTATCTGTACCTTGTTTGTCCTGCTTTCTTAATGTGCTTAATTAGCAAATTCCTTTAGATAAGATCACCACCTTCAACACCTTTGTCCTTCTGTCTGTGACATCTTTTGGTTATCTCCACCTATGACTGGCCCCTTTCCTAGTAGCTCTTCTTGTCCCAACACCCTCCCCCCACACCCCCCCCCACCCCCCCAAACCAGCTTATATTTCACCCCTTTCCTATTTTTACTAAGTTCTGTTGAAGGGTCATGAAGACTCAAAAAGTCAACTGTGCTCTTCTCCACCGATGCTGCCAGACCTGCTGAGTTTTTCCAGGTATTTCTGTTTTTGTTTTTGTTTTGGATTTCCAGCATCCGCAGTTCTTTGCTTTTATTCCTTGTTTCCATTCTCAGTTACCCATGCTTTGTACTTGCTACACCACATCATCCATTGCGTGAGCAATGTTTGTTTATCGGCGTTTGAAATGTCTGCATTTTGCAAAAGATCTTTAATTTTACAATAGTTGTTTGCAAATGTGCAAATCAGATCCGTCTGCCAATATAATTTTATAGCTTATTCCAGGTTAATTGATTTGGGAGAAGCAGTGAAACACAAGCTTAAACTATGAGAGAGTAGGAATAGGCTGGGTATTAGGTGACTTGTCTTTTCTCAAAGAGTAGTGAGGCTCTGGAATATAATACAGGCTGGTGTGGTAGTTGCTGACGTTCCGAATACTTTCAGAGGGAAACGCACAGAAATCACATAATACAGAATGTAACCAAAACAGAAAATGCTGGAAAAGCTCAGCAGGTCTAACAGCATCTGTGGAGAGAGAAACAGCTAACGTTTTGAGTCGGTATGACTTCCTCCTCTTTGCTTTTAGTTTAATATAGAATGTGAATGTCTTTATAAATCTTTGTAATCCTTGGTTCATGTGACTTCCTTGGATGGTTCAGTAACCTGAAGTGGGGGGGAGACAGGGGCAGTGGGGATCAGACAGGAATTTTCCAGGATATATTTTAACCCTTGTTGGTTCTGGGTTTTTCTCTTTTTCATTGACTGTGATTTTTAAATGGGTTGCAAATAAAATTGCCAGTGCTGGAAATCGGAAACAAAAAAGCAAAAATGTGAATGAAAACAGCAGGTCTAACAGCTTCAGTGAATAACACAGGTTATTGTGGAGTACTGTAACTGCCCAAACCAATGCTGCCCTCACATGGCTGGAACCTAATTGAATCCCATTCAAAAGCATGTCCCTCCTTTGCGATTTCGCCATTTGCGAGATTTCGTAGGAATGTAACCCCCGCAAATAGCGGGACTTAATTCTGCGCATGCCCAACTTCCTGAAGTTACAGTCAGTTTCAGAGGAATAATGGTGGAAATTTACCCTCAAACCCCAACCCGCACCCACCCCTTACCCCTTAAATTCCAGCCCCTTCTGTTCACCAAGGTTCACCCCTTGTCAGAACTCGGGAATATAAACTGATCTGTCTCTCCAAAAATGCTGCTAATCCGAAACAAAACTTGAGGTCCAATCAACATGGGGCAGAATCCCAATGGAACTGGGTGTAATTGTAAATGTGACATTTCTGCTCTCCAAGTGCAGGAATCCTAGGGCACATGCAATCAGCTCAAGAGGTGCATATCATTTTGTTTTTCAATTCTTCTGATACTGAAACATTCATTTTCCCATTCCTTACCAGGAGCCCAGTTCAAGTATCTGAAGGGACTTTGGTCACTCCATTGCCAGCCTTTTTCAACATCCAGGCTATTCAGCCCTATCCAAAGTGATGTCTTCATATTATTCACCAGTCCTAAATGAAAGAAAATTGCATTGTTTATAACTGTTACTCATAATACTTTCCTATTCATACGTGTTGGGACAAATGATATCCTGTTACAAGAGTCTTCAGAGATCAATATATTAGCCAGAGTAAGTACAATGACAGCCTAAAGAAGAAACTCTACCACTGAACCAGTTATCAAACCATGTGACAAGGTTACCTTCACATCCATATGCTTTTACTTTTGCTAATAATCTCCTGTATGGAACTTTATCAAAGGTAGTTTGGAAGTCCATATAGATAAACATGCATGGACACTCCCCTACATGTCCGTGACCTCCTCAGAAATTCAATCCAAATATGACACCTCATGCTCCCATCTGAACCTGAAAAGATTTATCGATCTTGCTTCCAATTTCCACCCCTCTCTCACCTTCACATGGTCCATCTCCAACACTTCCCTTCCTTGACGTCTCTGTCTCCATTTCTGATGATAGACTGTCCACCGAATCCCACAACTACCTTGGCTACAGCTCCTCACACCCTGCTTCCTGTAAGGGCTCCATCCCATTCTCTCAGTTCCTTTGCCTCCATTGCATCTGTTGCGATAATGCCACCTTCCAAAATGGCACTTCTGACATATCTTCCTTTTTCCTTAACTGAGGTTTCCCCCCACTGTGGTTGACAGGGCCCTCAACCGTGTCCAAGCCATCTCCCGCACCTCTGCCCTCATCTCTTCCCCTTCCTCCCAGAACCATGATAAGATTCTCCTTGTCCTCACTTTTCACCCTGCCAGCTTCCGCATTCAAAGGATCATCCTCCACCATTTCCACCAACTCCAGCATGATTCCATCACCAAACACATCTCACAGTGTTTCACTTGCATCTCCTTCAATTTGGTCTTCTGTATTCTCTGCTCCCAATGTGGTCTCCTCTATACTGGGGAGACTAAGCACAGACTGGGTGACCACTTTGTGGAATACCTTCGCTCAGTCTGCAAGCATGACCCCGACCTTCCTGTCGCTTTCCACTTCAACTCACTACCTTGCTCTCATGCCCACATGTCCATCCTTGGCTTGCTGCAATGTTCCAGTGAAGCCCAACGCAAACTGAAGAAATAGCATCTCATCTTCTGATTAGGCACTTTACAGCCTTCCAGCCTTAACATTGCGTTCAACAACTTTAGACCATGAACTCTCTCCTCCATCTTGACTCCGTCTTTAGTTCAATTTTATTAACTTGTTATTTTTATTTATTTTTCATTTTATTCTTTTACTTATTTGTTCGTTTTTTTAACAAATAACAGTTAAACAGTATAAAATCCATCATATCACATTTCTACTTCCCTTTAGCTCTGAAGAAGAGTCACATGGACTCAAAATGTTAACTCTTGTTTTTCTCTCCATAAATGCTGCCAGACCTGCTGAGATTTTTTCAGCATTTTCTGTTTTTATTTCAAATATGACCTAGTCGTCCAATCTATGCTGACCCTCTTTGACGAGTTCACGTGTGTCCAATAGGTCTAATCTACACAATGCCCTGCAGCAACTCACCAAGATTAGATTGATAACAGCTACCTTGTGAGCGATCCTTATAACGGAGAAGGAAAAGAGAAGCTATGTTATGAAGTCTGGAATTTTTTGGTTGTGATGTTTTGATACTGAGAAACATCCAGTGGAAGCATAGGGCCATACCAACAGTCAGCAATTTATAGGGTTTTTCTACCCATTATCCTCAGCTCACCAACAAAAACAAATCAAGGCGTCAAAATCAATTAACATACTTTCAAATCCACAATCTAAATTAGAGAGTTAAAGTATCTAGAATAATAGAGGCACAAAGTCCTACCTCATTAAAACCATGTCCAATGTCTATATGAAAATTGTAGTGAAGCCATGTGGCAGGATTCACCCACAGGCTTCTGAACACACAGGGGGTCCCAAACCCACATTTGTTAGCAGTTGGACTGGCTCAGCAATCAAGGAGAGAAAGCGGGAATATGGTGTTGACATAGAGGATCAGCCATGATCATATTGAATGACGGAGCAGGCTCGAAGGGCTGAATGGCCTATTCCTGCTCCTAGTTTCCATGTTTCTTGGAGATAGCCTCCTAATTGACAGCCCCCAAGGTGCTCTGAAGCCTCAGCAGCCCCACCAGGAGAGGTGGATGCTGCTGGCAGATTGTACACTGTAAGCATGCCTCAATATGGAAGTGATCTCAGGTAAGTAAGAAATTCAGAGGGGCAATAGTAGTAGGCCCCTTGGAGTGGAGGAAAAACCCCTCCAGTGGAATGGCTTAGGCCACAGGGGAGGCCTTTCATGCCAGCAGCCCCATCATTCAGGCATGGAGCCTTTGGCTCCAAAGGATCCCGTAGCCTGTCACCTACATTGGTCTGGTGGCCTCTGGATGTGGGGTTGGAGCCACTCCGCCATGGCAAAATGCCAGAGAGGCTGCAAAATCACCCTTAACCAGTAATTGGTTGCCAATCTCATTGCAGCAGGTAGCCGATCTGATCCCCAGCCTGCACCGCGACAGTTTGCCGGTGGCAGGAATGCATTGGGGAGCCATTCCAATGCAGCTTTCCCCTATAAAGGTGCCCTACATTTCTCAAGACATAAATAACTTGGGTATAGTAGAGGGTAGAAAGCAGAAGAAAGCATATAGCTAAAAAAAAATGTACTGGAGTCAGAAGTAGGTCATGTTGGGCTTGGACATCAAAGTCATTTGGTTTGAGAACCGAAGATCACTGACAAGATTGCAAGTGCAAGCTCATAAACAATAATTTTATGCTTTGATAAATTCATACATTGATCATTATAGAATGAGAATATTAGAATATTTTAAAGAAAGTCATATCACTGAATTTGTATGATGGTTAGAGATAAATGGAAGAGTATTGTCTACATTTCTCACTGTTCCTGAATCACATTGCCATGAAAAAGGACACAATGGTGGAATGAGAGCTTCCCAGAACTTCACCAACTAATCATAGACATGTTGAACTGTTTAAAAAAGCGCTGTTTTTTTAAAAAAAAAACAAGATAAGACACTGATCAAAAGATGACTGGTACTGTAAAGTGAGCACTTTCCTGGAATGGAATGTACTGCAGACCGGACCTGTGATGTTGCATGGAATTTTGCAGTGGGGTGGGGTGTCAAAACCCACTTCAAATTGAGACGCTTGAAAGGAAAGCATAAAAAATGCAAAGTGTAGGACTTTAATCCATTGTAATTCAGTAAAGACAATGGAAACTGCCACTCAGCTAGCTACACCCTACCAGACATTCAAAACCCCTGTGGAGTACGAGATAACCCCCATCTCCTCTTGATCTATATCTCAAAATGTGTCCAAACATTTTTGAGATTTTAGACCAAAATGAAATTGTATACAGGACATGCCAAATTGAATTCCATTCTGGGAATACACATAGATGAGTTTAAAAACTGGCTCTGAAAAAACAGAGAAGCAAGGAAGCAAGCAGGAAGGAAGATAAAGACAATCACCCCTGCAGAAGTAAGTCAGCCATCTCTCTCTCTCTCTCTCTGGAAACCATCAAAGGTTGTCTTCTTCAGCAGATTGCAAAACTGAACAAAGCCAACTCCAGAGTTCAACCAAAATCACCTAACTTAATGGTTGTAATGTTCCACAAGCTACGCCTCACGGACAATCTCATATATTCTTTTAACTTCTATTTGTCAGTTTGTGTGTGCATGTGTGTATGGGGCGTCCTATATTATTTGACCTCAGGTTTAGTAACTAAAAGGCGTGCTCTTTCTTTGACTCAAAAACCTGGTTTGATTGGCTCCTTGTTAAAAAGTAAATATAATTGGGGCTGAATTTGCACCTTGGCGTGTGGACACGTTCGACATGCACAAGCATGAAATAGCGCGCAATGACGTCAGGCGAGCACCCGAAGTCATCGCATACTTGCACGATATTTCAGTCAATGAACATGTGCAGGAGTTGGTAGCGCACCTACCGACAATTAAGAGGGCTCTTAAGCCCATTAATTCATTAATTAAATAGAATTTTAACCTGCCTGTCCAACCTTACAGTTGGCGTGTGGGAAAAAAGGCCAAGCGGCCTTTGGATTTTTGAAGAAACCTCATCGATGGGCGGGATGAGGTTTCCAATGTTAATTAAAAATAGAATAAAAATGTTGAAATCTCATTTCTAACATGTCCCTGCTCATATGACAAGAGTCATATGATGGGATTTGTTTTCCTTAATTTTACCATCTTTATTCGTAAAGTTGGTGCTCTATGCCATCAGGAAGCTTTCTGTAAGTGCACCCATGTGCATGCGTTGGCCTCAGCACTTGCCCACCTCCCACCTGACCCAGGCAGTGCTGCGTGTTTCAGCCATTAGTTGGTCAGCCAGCATGAAATCGCGGTCGAGGCCCAATCGCGGGGGCAGACCGTTGCGTGACCACTCCTGGGCCTATCCACCACGTCCACCCGAAGAGAGGAAAAATCCTCCTCTTGGTCTAGAAAAGGTATCCACGGGAGAAAGAATTTTAAACAAACCTTTGTTGCAACCAAACCGAGGGGGTTGAATACAAGGGCAGCCAGCTCATTCCTCCTCATCCTTTTTTTCATTCATTCAAAGGATGTGGGCTTCGCTGGCTGGGCCAACGTTTATTACCCATCCCTAATTGCCCTTGAGAAGGTGGTGGTGAGCTGCCTTCTTGAACCACTGCAGTCCATGTGGCATAGGTACACCCATAGTGCTGTTAGGGAGGGAATTCCCGGGTTTTGACCCAGCGAGAGTGAAGGAATGGTGATATATTTCCAAGTCAGGGTAGTGTGTGGTTTGGAGGGGAACTTCCAGATGGTGGTGTTCCCATCTATCTGCTGCCCTTGCCCTTCGAGATGGTAGTGGTCGTGCTTTTGGAAGGTGCTGTCGAAGGAGCCTTGGTGAATTCCTGCAATGTGTCTTGTAGATGGTACACACTGCTGCCACTGTGCATCAGTGGTGGAGGGAAGGAATGTTTGTGGATGTGGTGCCAATCAAGTGGGTTGCTTTGTCCTGGACGGTGTCAAGCTCCTTGAGTGTTGTGGGAGCTGCACTCATCCAGGCAAGTGGGGAGTATTCCATCGCACTCCTAACTTGTGCCTTGTAGATGGTGGAGAGGCTTTGGGGAGTCAGGGGGTGAGTTCCTCGTTGCACGATTCCAAGCCTCTGACCTGCTGTAGTGGCCACAGTATTTATATGCCTAGTCCAGTTCAGTTTCTGGTCAATGGTAACCCCTAGGATGTTGATAGTGGGGATTCAGTATTGGTAATGCCATTGAACATCAAGCGGTGATGTTTGGATTCTCTCTTGTTGGAGATGGTCATTGCCTGATACATCTGTGGCACAAATGTTACTTGCCACTTGTCAGCCCAAGCCTGGATGTTGCCCAAGTCTTGCTGCATTTGGACATGGACTGCTTCAGTATCTGAGTCGTTGCAAATGGTGCTGAACATTGTGCAATCATTAGCGAACATCCCCACTTCTGACCCTATGATTGAAGGAAGGTCATTGATGAAGCAGCTGAAGATGGTTAGGCCGAGGGCTCTACCCTGAGTCCTGCAGTGGTGTCCTGGAGCTGAGATGACTGACCTCCAACAGCCTCAACCATCTTTCTTTGTGCTAGATATGACTACAACCAGTGGAGAGTCTTTGCCCCTGATTCCCATTGACTCCAGTTTTGCTAGGGCCCCTTAATGCCACACTCTGTCAAATGCTGCCTTGATGTCAAGGGCAGTCACTCTCGCCTCACCTCTGGAGTTCAGCTCTTTTGAACAGGCTTGAACCAAAGCTAAATGAGGTCAGGAGTGAGTGGCCTGGCAGAACCCAAACTGGGCATCAGTAAGCGGGTTATTGCTAAGGAAGTGTTGCTTCATAGCACTGTTGATGACTCCTTCCATTACTTTACTGATGATGGAGCATAGACTGATGGGGCAGTAGTTGGCCAGGTTGGATTTGTCCTGCTTTTAGTGTTCAGGATATACCAGGGCAATTTTCCACATAGCCAGGTAGATGCCAGTGTTGTAGCTGTAGAGTTTGGTTAGGGGCACGGCAAGTTCTGGAGCACAAGTCATCAGTACTATTGCTGGACTATTGTCAGGGCCCATAGCCTTTGCAGCATCCAGTACCTTCAGCCATTTCTTGATATCATGTGGAGTGAGTCAAATTGGCTGAAGACTGGCATCTGTGATCGGGGGACCTCCAGAGGAGGCCATGATGGATCATCCATTTGGCACTTCTGGCTGAAGATTGTTGCAAATGCTTCAGCCTTATATTTTGCACTGATGTGCTAGGCTCCTCCATCATTGAGAATGGGGATATTTGTTGAGCCTCCTCCTCCAGTGAGTTGTTTAATTGTCCCCCACCATTCACGACTGGATGTGGCAGGACTGCAGAACTTAGATCTAATCTGTTGTTTGTGGGATCGCTTAGCTCCGTCTATCACTTGCTGCTTATCCTGTTTGGTAAGTAGTCCTATGTTAAGCTTCACCAGGTTGACACTTCATTTTTAGGAATGCGTGGTGCTGCTCCTGGCATGCCCTCCTGCATTCTTCATTGAACCAGGGTTGATCCCCTGGCTTGATGGTAATGGTAGAGTGGGGGATATGCTGGGCCATGAGGTTACAGATTGTGTTTGAGTACAATTCTGCTGCTGCTGATGGCCCTCAGCCACTCATGGTTGCCCAGTCTTGAGTTGCTAGGTTGTGACAAATTGAAATCAAATAAATGCTCCAAAACAAGTATATGACTGATTTGGGAAATATAATATATTACTTGTAACCAAACATAGCATTATATACACTACTGGCAGGACCAGATGTGGTTGGATGTATTTTCTTCTTCTGGCATTGCTACATGGGGAAGAGAGATTAGAAAGGATTTTGGAGCAGCAGAGTTCATATGAAACCCAGAGTAGAAGGAGGGATATGGAACATTTTGTGATTATAGTTCTCTGGTAGGTAGGGTACAAAAGTCTGACAAGGAAGGGATAATGATAAAGGTAATCATGAGTCTGCAGTTGGTGCCAGCTCTACTACTTCCCCATTCTAGAGCACCCTTCACAACAAAGGTGAGGGTGTAGGGCTTTGGGAATGCATTCTTGTAACCTTGTTTGTCTTTAGATTCCCGTCCTGAGACATTGTAATCAACAATCTCACCTAGGCTTCCGTATCTTCCAGGATGGTCTTCATGGCCTAAAATACACCCATTGTCACTGAACATTTCTGCTGTTATGGGACTTGGGAGTGGCAATAAAGATGTGTATAAGTCTGACTGAAAGAAGGAAAGTGTTAGCTATCAGATGGAGGGTCTAGAGACCTAGATCATGGGGGTTCAGTCTTCAGCCAAAAAATATCATGGAAGCATACACCTTAAATATTGGCATTGGAGATGGTTTCCATGAATGTGGCTGTTGAAACATAATAATGAATGTTTTAGAAGCCATGCTAGCTGCAACAGATCAATAATGTTAATAACTTGCTAGGTATGAGTAATGGGGTCTTTGTTTTGCTTGACAATAACATTTTAAAAACATTTTTATATCTGCAATAACTTGTTACCTGAGAGATATGTCTGTGTGTGTAGCTCTGTCACACTCAGAAGGTCTGAATTTTGTTGCTGACAACTTCTTCTTGCTTCGTGCCATGTTAGAGCTGAATTATAGTTGATTTGGTAGCAGTTGCCTGTTAAAGGATCTTTATTCCATGAAGTACCACACTTACTGGCTGTAAGAACAGACAGGTGTTACTGGTAAATCTATCTTATCTCTAGGAATATTTAATTCCTCTAATGTAAAAAAAATCTGCTTCTCCTGGTTACGTACTACATTCAACTATATATCGGGTCCATGTGTTCAAAATCATTGTTTATTGTTTTTCCAGCATGCTCATGACTTATTAAAAACAGTGTTTGAAATGTAACCTTTAACCATTTTTTAAAGTTATGGTGGTTTACAACTCTGGCGCCATAAATGTTAGTTGTATTCATGTAAGTACCTATAAGTAATATGAAAATGAAAGCTTTCCCTACACGTGTCCATTGGATTCTAGTTCACTACTCAGCTGTTTGTACAACTACAACATAAACCAAGCAAGCGGTGATGGGGGATGCTAAAAGGTTTTATGAGAGGCTTCCAGCTATGAAAAGCTTCATTCAGAAATTAATGAGAACATGCTAGAAAAATACTAGAATGGAGCATGCAGATTTTCTCTACGGATAGCCAAGAACTTGTGTTTTTGGTTTTGCGGAGGCAAGGAAGAAAATAATGCACAACAGAGTGAACAGAGACCGACATGTAAGATGTAATCTTTGTGCAAATCGTAATGGTGTCTCTTCCTCTTCCTGTCTCCAAACAACTGAAACTGCTCTGATCCTAAAAGGGAGGAAAGCTGGGCCAAAGATTAAGAAAGAAAGGAAACTGAAATTTCTAAGAGCAACTTGCAAAGTGCCAAGTATTGTAAACAGGAAAATAAAGTGATTGCAATATGCAATTAGCTATCAGCACTAAATGTCAGTGAACAAACGATTTATGTAGGTTTGCAGATTTAAAATCTGTTATTATTATCTTAATAACATTAAGATTAACATTGTAACATTGCATAGACAACATGACAAAATATTTTCACGAGTATTCTAGATCAGCATAATATTTTCAAGTTGTTGATTCCATCAAATTGGTACTATTACTTGGATACTTAACATAAAATGACAAAATGGTAAAAAAAATGACGAAGTTGCTGTTATGATTTTTGAGCTGAACCAGATATTTCTCACTCTCAGCAACAAGGCCCAATCCTGTAAATTAACCTTCATTCCCCAGCAACTCAAGCGTGGCTGGTGGGATAGAGCCTCTTCTCTGGTCAGCATCTCCCCAATAATCTTGGGCAGAATTTTGCCCTTGATGGGCAGGCGGGCCCCACTGGCTCAGCAACAGGCGGACAGCCAATCGCCACCGCCGAAACGGGCCCCACCACCATTTTGAGTGGGCAGGACAATTAAGGTCCACCCAGTGGGCCACCCAACGGGAAGCGCTATGCGCTCCTGTGCAGGGGTGGAGGATTCCCCAACTGTCAGAGTGCGCTCTTTCGCGCATACATGTGAAAGAGCGCACATCTCCCTGAGACTAAGTGCTGCCTCAGGGAGAGCGCTGACAGTTTTTGAAAGTTGAAAAATAGAAAAATAAAAAAATTATTAACATGCCCCCCTCATGTGACAATGTCACACGTGATGGGACATGTTAATAAATATCACATGAACGTTATTAAAGTTTTTAAAAACAGACATGAAACCTCATCCCGCTTGGATTGGCAGAGCCTTTAATTGGCTTAATTATCCTGTCAATGACCTCAACTGGCCATTGACAGTTCGGCGGGCGGACAGCTGATCGCGCTGTGCTCCTGCCTTCCTGAATATTTAAATAGGGCGGGATGACGTCAGGGGTTCCCGTGTCATTTTCGTGTTAGCGAGCAGGCCCCGCCCCCAGCTCACTGACAGAAAAATTCTGCCCCTTGTCTTTTTTATTTGCTTTGCTTGAAACTCCCTCTAATTATTCAAATTTCTGAATCCTTTCAGTTAATTTATTACAGCAGGACAGTTGGAACCAGTGTCAAATGGAACCTGCATTCTGAAAACCATGAGCGTCCACAGTAAGCTGGTTGACCACTGAAGTGGCCCAGCAAGCCATTCAGCTGTATCAAACCACTACAAGCCTACAAAAAGAAATAAAACTGATGGACCACCTGGCATCAACCTAGGCACCGGAAATGACCATGGAAAACCCACCCATGTCTTCCCTGCAAAGTCCTCCTTTCTAACATCTGTGCCAAAATTGGGAGAGCTATCCCACAGACATGCATGTGTATGCCCCATCCGACCAGCAGGACAGACTGACTAGAGGCAGCAGCACAGTGGTATAGAATCAGGAGGGGGTTGCCCTCAGAGTCCTCAACATTGACTTCCGACCCCATGAACTGTCATGGCATCAAGTCAAACATGGGCAAGGAAACCTGCTGATTAGCACTTACAGTCACCATCCCCCCAGCCCCATTCCCTCCCCACCCCCATTAGCTGATGAATCAGTATGCTTCAATGTTGAGGAAGCATTGAGGGTGGCAAGGGTACAGAATATACTCTGGGTGAGAGAATTCAATATCCACCACCACAAGTCACTCAGTAGCACCATTACTGACCGAACAGGATGTGTCCTAAAGGGCATAGCTGCTCAAACAGGGCTGTGGCAGGATGTGAAGGAACCAACAAGAGGGAAAACCTACTTGACCATATCTCACCAATCTACCTGTTGAGGATGCATCTTTCCATGACAGTATTGGTAGGAATGACCACCACACTGTCCTTGTGGAGACAAAGTCTCATCTTCACATTGAGGATACGCTCCATTGAATGTGACACTACCACCATGCTAAATGAGATAGATTTTGAACAGACCTAGCAACTCAAAGCTGGGCATCCATAAGGCGCTTTAGGACATCAACAGCAGCAGAATTGTACTCAACCACAATCTGTAACCTCATGGTCTGGCAAATACCCCAATCTACCATTACCATCAAGCTGTGAGAACAACCCAGGCTCAAGGGGAAGTGAAGGGTAGCATGACAGGAGCAGCACCAGGCATACCTAAAAATGAGGTGCCAACCTGGTGAAGCTATAACACAAGACTACTTGCATGCCAACTAGCACAAGCAGCAAGTGATAGGCAGAGCTTAGCAATCCCATAACCAACAGATCAGATCAAGCTCTGCAGTCCTGCCACATCCAGTTGTGAATGGTGATGGACAATTAAACAACTCACTGGAGAAGGATGCTTCACAAATGTCCCCGTCCTCAATGATGGAGAAGCCCAGCACATCAGTACAAAGGACAAGGCAGAAGCATTTACAACCTTCTTGAGTTAGAATTGCTGAGTGGATGATCCACCTTGGCCTCCTCCTGAGGTCCCCAGCATCACAGATGCCAGCCTTCAGCTAATTTGATTCACTCCACGTGATATCAAGGAATAGCTGAAGGCACTTGATACTGCAAAGGCTATTGGCCCTAACAATATTCTGGCAATACTACTCAAGACTTGTGCCCCAGAACTTGTCACACCTACAGCCAAACTGTTCCAGTACAGCTGCAACACTGGCATCTACCCAGCTATGCACTGCCGCCAAAGGCAACTAGGGATGGGCAATAAATTGCTGGTCTAGCCAGCATTGCCCACATCCCATGAATGAAGAATATAAAATGTAATAAATGCCTCTGTGTGGATTTTTCTGCAGCTCAAAGTTACAAAGCATGAGGAACAATTAGAGACACTGCATATTATATGGAAGGAGAATGGGTTTCTGGGATGCACGTTATAGGGCATGGTCATCCTGCAGCTAAAGCAGAATGATAGGGCAGAGAAAAAGAAGTGGATGTCCATTCCACTTAAGGTGTAATTGTACCTTAGGTCTCATTCTCCTTGCTACTTCTCACACAAAGCCATTGGAAGCTGTTCCCTCCAGTGCTGCCAGATCCCAGTTATTCCCTAATAGTATCAGTCACCACCTCAACCCCAACCCTCACTTCTGCACCAATGCCAACATCTGCAGGTGTTTTGCAAATTTTTTTTCAAGTTTTTGAAATGTTTTACATAATTTATTGAAACATTTTCAGTGTGAGTATTTTTTTTAATATTTTACAATAATTTCAACATTTTGTTATAAATTGAGGACATGGCTTCCTTTAAAAATGTGGTCTCCCTTGAGCTTCTCCATGTTTTTCCTGCTTTGCGATGGAAGAAATTCAGGAAGAATGGTGTAGAGATGATAGGTCTCTACCTGTTGGTACCTGATCTGCAGATCCAGGTGGACAACTTCACCATACCCATTCAACTATGCATCAGAAGATCCCTCACAACCAAGTTGTGTGATATGCCAGACAGCTGCAGCTCATGTTCATAAAGTAGATCATCAAGGCCCCTGCCAGATGAGTCCCATCATCACAGTCTCTATTTGGTGAGAAAGCCAACTCAGCTAATTGCTGCTATTTAGCTCTCCTCCATAACAACCAAGATTCTTATTTGAAGATTCATTCTCATGTCTCTTCTCCTTGGAATTTCCGCACACCCAAGCTATTCTGTATATATTCTGCTACCATCAAAAGAATTTTGATTATTTCCCATCTATTTAAGACACAATGGTAGCTCGTCCTGTACCTTAGCAATCTTAGCCTCCAGCCTCTTCTGTGGTAACAAGATGAGAGAACAAGAGCAGACGATGGGAACACCACCCCCTGTAAGTACTCCTCCAAGTCACATACTGTCCTGACTTGGAAATATATCGCTATTCCACTAGATAGAAGGCACTATATAAATGGAAGTTCTTGTTTTTGTCGAGTAGTGTCTTGAAAAATACAGCAACCTCAAACACCACAGTGGACCTCATTCGTATATGCATAAAATGGTATTTGGCTTATTCAGACCGTACAAAGGGCACTAACAGAGAGTTGTCAATAAATATTTATAGTTACAAGCAGACATAAACCTAAGCTTAACAATAGATAAGGAAGAGGAATGTTAGAAGAAATATTTCCATACAGATAAGGCATTACCACAAGTAACTACTGATCATGGACTATATAATCAATTAAAAGTGAATTGGATACTGGAAGGGAAGCACCATAAAAATATTTGGGGAAAGGACGGGGAAAATTGAGATAGCTCCAATTAAAGAGATAACATTTACGCAAGTGTGATAAGTCAAATGTTTTTCCTCTTCTCAGTTGCAATATAATATGACATAAGGTCAAGCAGGACATTCTTGTTAGTGTAAATTATTCACTAAAAATGATGTATGTCTTTTGTGATCTTATAACCAGATAACAGGGATAATCACCTGCAGAAGAGGCCAGAAATCCAGCAGCGTGGCCTATGGAAGTTGGGAGATGGGGATTGAAGCTGGATCTTGTTAGTATGGGGCCCATAACTCTTCAGCAGTCCAGGTCACAAACCTTGGTTCAGAGCTCTCCCTCACATCCCGCCCCAGCACCCCATTTCTTGGTGGGATTTAAAAATGCCTCATTTCTGCAGCAGTGGCTAAGTTTCACACTCACCGCACAACCTGCCCAGCAAGAGATAAAATTAGATTTGTCATCTTTTGGAGGTTCACAGAATCACAGAATTGGTATAGTGCAAAAAGAGGCCATTTGGCCCGTCATGTCTACACCAGCTCTCCAAATGAACACCTAGTTCCATTCTCCCGCCTTCTCCCCATAACACTGCATATTCTTCCTTTTCAGGTAACGGTGTAATTCCCTTTTGAATTTTTTGTTGTTGAATTTTTTGAAGTTGTTAGTCAGCTTTTCCTGGTTTTCCGGACTGAATATGTTGATTCAATAATGTGACTCAAGTGGTTGCTTGCATGTAAGTTACAATCAGCACCAAGTTAAACCTGTTGGAATTGGATTAAGGTACAATGAGTTTGGAATAGGGCATTGCGTATTTAAACATTTGGCTTAGATTAAGAACATCATATAACAATAGAAAAGGATCCGGTACATCAAAATACCATACTTGAAGTAAAATTTAGCTTGATATAGATGTGTTTATTTGGATTCAACAATGCTTGTCCTTCAATTATCAGCAAATTATTATTTCTAATGATACAATGGGTAGAGTTATTGCTGCCGTGCTTGGTCATGTATCTGTAATGTACTTGAGTTGAAAATTAGAGTAGGTGAATCAACTGGTATGTGAGTTTTTATGGTTTTTAATGAACACTTAAGTTTTTTTTATTTAATCTTTCATGGGACAAGGTCATTGCTAGCAAGGCCAGCATTTGTTGCCGATTCCTAATTGCTCTTGAACTGACTGGTCTGCTAGGTCATTGCAGAGGTGAGTTAAGAGTCAATCACTTTGCTGTGGACCTCAAGTCACATGTAAGCCAGACCAGGTAACAATGACAGATTTCCTTCCCTAAAGGACACTAGTAAACCAGGTGGGTTTTTACAAAAATTAATGATATTTGCATGGTCACCATGAACTAGCTTATAATTCCAGATTTTTTTACTAATTGAATTGCTGTGGTGGAATTTAAACCCATGCCCCCAGAGGATCAGCCTGGGTCTCTAGATTACTCATCCAGTGACATTACCGTTTTGCCACAATCACCTCCAAGTTCAAAAAATTGTTCTGCGAATAAACTTTCAGTAGATATCTCTTAACTGTGTTCATTTAGCTCTTAAAATAGGCCACTATGAAAAAAATAACAAATCATCACCTTTGACTGCCATAAATACTGGCACGGGGATTACAACGACATAGATGAGATTTGAATCTGGAGCTGGTGGGCTTCCAGATCAGTTTCAGTGCCTAGGGTAACAGCTTGACATTTTCGAGCACATCACAAGTGAAGCTGCCCGCCTGGGCTGTTACAGTAAGCGCTGATCCTCAGCTTCTGGGAAGATCCAGACAGCTGTGTGCCTGCCAGGGGAGCTTGACAAGCATACCAAATCAGAAGGGCCGTGAGCAAGTTCACCTGTTCCAACTAACAGTCCACAACGTACTGAAAGCACACAATTCCTAACCTATAGTAAGCACAGTGTGCAATTTCATGTGATGTAAGATGCAGCAGCTCCCTTTGTACTTGTCATCAACTCCATCACCGTTACATCGTGCCAAACGCAATTTTGTTGTTACAAGCCATTGCCGATTTATGGGTCATTAAGGCAACATGGCAAAGTGGTTATATAAACATTGCATTAATTATTTCAGTCCTTATCAATGACTGCTAAAAGAAAACCATCCTGAACCATTGAGAAAGGATATACCATCAGCAACTGAACTTACTCAAGTAAGCAATTAAAACTGCTGATTTGCAAAATGCAATTTTGTTTACACAAAGTAAATAATTCAAAATAACAGGCGTTAAAAATAAAACAGCTTACTTTTCCCAATATCAGTCTGAACACAAAAACAAATGGCTGAGCAGCTTCATTTTAGCAGAGTCTAATGCAATAATACATCTATTATTGGTTGAAGGCAAGAATGACCTTCAAGGTTCAACCCTGTATTACTTTCGATGAGCATTTCCAACCTGTTATTAGAGGGAAATTAATAATTTTCTGAAATCTTTTACATGGTCAGCAGCTATCCATAAAGTTACCAAAGCAATTCATTTTTAACTAGTGTGGGGTTTCAGATGTGTCTCCTAACACAAAGCTGTCATCTGATTTTTATGGGGAATCAGCAGATCATCAGTCAGAGTTTGGCTAACTGAGCAAGTGATAGAATCCCAAAAGTACAAGAGGAATCATGTAAATGGAATCAGGTTTTATGTAATGCAGTAAATTCAAAGCACGGTTAAAATTTCATTTGAACAACATGTTACACATGTTGAAGGGATACTTAAATCAATCAAATCTTTTTCTTTGTAAATCACTGGAAAATTGTGTCAAATGTTATGTGATATCACAAGGTATAATGTTTTCAGTATCTTACATGCTCCAGTTGCCCCTAAACTGTGGGATGTTTGTCAGGCATAAAGATTCCTTACTTTCCCGTTGGCTGAATTTTCTAACAGAGTGAAAGTCCTAAACAGTTACAGGAAATACAATAGTTGTGAGCATGATTTTATTCTGGTTACATACTTTCATAGAAAATTCCACTACCTGACATACTTACATAGAATCTTTTAGTAAATGTCACTTGATGGACTTTGAAATATTAGTTTGTAGCCAAGCACAGCTGGCAACAATCTCAACTGTCTGTTTTAATCAGTGATTTTATTTTGTCTATTGTTTTGAAAGAAATTAAAGCTGTGAGATTCAGTATAAAACATGTAATTAGTTTGACTCAGTCACCTGAAGTTCGAATCACTCTCCAATCACTGACTGAAACTACTGATTTCCTGTTTATTTGCTATGATAGTAAAATCTCTTTTTCTTAATCTTAACTTTTATGTCCCTTGACATCAAGGTTCTCTGGACTTGGTCCCCCACTTTGTCTTTACAGGAACATATTTGCCCTGTACTCCCACTATTACCTTCTTGAATACCTCCCACTCCTCTGACACAGTCTTATTTGGAAGTAGCTGCTCCCAGTCCACTTGGGCCAAATTGTATCTCATCTTAGTAAAATTAGCCTTTCCCCAGTTTAGTACTTTTATTCCTGGACTAGCCTTATCCTTTTCCATAACTATCCTAAATCTAAACGAGTAATGGTCACTATCTCCAAAATGCTCCCCTACTGATATGCCTTCCACCTGCCCGGGCTCATTTCTGAATATTAGGTCCAGAACTGTCCCCTCCCTTGTTGGGCTCTCTATGTACTGGCTAAAAAGGTTCTCCTGGATGTAACTTAAGAATTTTGCTCCCTCTCTACCTTGCACACTAAAACTATCCCAGTTAATATTTGGGTAGTTAAAATCCTCTACTATTACTGCCTTATTATTCTTACACTTCTCTGAAATTTGATTACATATTTGATCCTCTCTCTCTCTCTCTCTCTGACTGTTTGAGGGTCTATAGTACACACCCAACAGCGTGTTTGCCCCTTTTGTGTTTTTTACTTCTACCCAAATGGCCTCATTTGATGATTCTTCCAAGATATCATCTCTTCTCACTGCTATAATTGATTCCTTGATCAATATTGCAACCCCCCTCCTCTTCTACCCCCCCTTTCTATCTTGTCTGAATACTCTATAACCAGGAATGTTGAGCTGCTAATCCTGCCCTTCTTTTAGCTAAGTCTCAGTTGTAGCTGTGATATCATACTCCCGCATGTCTATCTGTGCCCTCAGCTCAGCTGTCTTATTCCTCAGGCTCCTTGCATTAAAATATATTCCATTTAGCCTTGCTAAACTAACTTTTTTCTTATCTAACCTGTGTTTCCTCTGCCTTCCAGACTCACTTACTAGTGTTTTAACTAATAATTCCATCTCAGCTTCTCTCTCCTCTGAACTACTTTTCAGGATTTCATTCCCCTGCCAGTTTAGTTTAAAATCTCCCGGTGAGGATGTTCATCCCATTCATGTTCAGATGTAACCTGTCAAACTTGTACAGGTCCCACCTCCCCAAGAAACGGTCCCAATACCCTAGGAATCTAAAGCCTTCTCTCCTGCATCATCTCTCCAGCCACCCATTCATCTGCTCTACCCTTCTGTTCCTATACTCATTAATGCGTGGCACCGGGAGTAATCTGGAGATTACAACTTTGAACTCCTGCTTTTCATTTTCGTACCTAATCCCCTAAAGTCTGCTTGCAGGACCTCATTTCTCTTTCTTCCTATGTCATTGGTCCCAACATGGGCCACGACCTCTGGCTATTCACCCTCCCCCTTCGAAATGTCGTGCAGCCGTTCCATGACATCCTTGACCCTGGCACCCAGGAGGCAACATACCATCCTGGAGTCAAATCCACAGCCGCAGCAGCACCTGTCTACTCCCCTCACTAATGAATCCCTGACCAGTATTGCCCTTCCACACTTCCTCCTCCTGCCCTGAGCAGATGGACCACCCACAGTGCCATGGGCTTGGCTCTGGTTGGCCTCCACAGAGGGACCATCACTCTCACCATTTTCCAAGGCCAAAAAATGGTTTGCGAGCAAGATGCACTTGGGGGATTCCCTCACTACCTGCCTGGTCCCCTTCTTCTATCTGGCGGTCACCCAATCCCTCTCTGCTTGCACTTCCTTAAGCTGCGGGGTGACCACATCCTGAAACATGCTATCCACAAATCTGTCAGCCTCGCAAATGCACTGTAGAGCTCAAGTTGCTCCAGTTGGAGGCACCTTCTGCACATATGGTCATCCAGACTGCCAGGAACGTCTAGGATTTCCCACATATGTCCCCGTATGTGCTAATCACGGGACCGTGCTCCCCAGACATATCTAAACTAAATAGAATATGGACCCTTGCTTTTATTTTACCCTTACTCCTATTTGAGTGCAGACTAGATGCTAGATCCTCTAGATAGTGCTGCTGACTGGCTGTCCCAGGGTCCTCCTCTCATACTCTCCTCTAGAGTTATATTACGCTATGCTACATAATTCAATAGCTAATTACTACTCCCAAAATGTAATGGTGGCAGTAGAACGAAAACAAGAAAACACGTAATTGTAGCATCTTGCACAAATTCAGGATGTGCTAAAACAGTTTACAATCAACAAGGTACTTTTGGAGAGAAGCCAATCTTGTAATGTCAGAACTGGGGCAGCCAATGCATACACAGTAAGGACGTATAAGCAACAATGAGACAATGAACAAATAATCTGTTTTAGTGTTGTTGTTGAGGGATAAATATTGGGCAAGGCACAATTACTCTCCTGTTCTTCTTCGAAATAATGCCGTACAATCTTATATCTGAGACAGCAAACAGGGCCTTGATTTAACGTCTCATCTGAAAGGCAGCACCTCAGTACTGCACTGGATCATTAGGCTGGTTGCTATGTTTAAGGCTCTGGAATGGGGCTTCAACCTACAAACTTCTGACTCAGAGGCAAGATGCTATCACTGAACCATGGCTGACATCTAATGATGCACAAACACCACAGCCTAGGATTTCTGGCCACATGTTATTGATTCTTTTGGCAAGCTGGCCAAAATAGGCAAGAGAACCAGAAATATACTTGGAAATGCATCCTATTCTCCCTTGCTATCTCTGTAGTGTAACATGAGCACGTGACATGCAAATGAGAGAAACACAATCGGCTGTCTGCCCAATTTGGCTTGTCTGGAATCAATATCAGGGGGAGCTTCAGGGGTTCTGTGAAAGTACGATCTGTATATTGCCAGAGCAGGCTGTGCACAGACCACAGCAGTAAGGAGAAAAGCTTTCTGTGGAACTAAAAAGTACTTCCTTCTTACAAGTTGATGGGTCTCTATTTTCTCCCAGGACCTGCTGCAGCAAGTCTCATCCTCAAATCTGGGACAACTGCCTAGCTCAGTAACCCACCTCCAACATTCAGATGATCTCCAGAGCCAGTAAGTCAGCTGGAGTTTCAGAAAAAATTGGACGGTGGATGGAAGTTCTGATGGAGATGCCTTGCTCAGCTGAAAAGTCTGGGCCCATGTATAGGGCATCCATGGATTTTGATGGGATAGACAATGGTGATTTCAAGAGTGTGTGTATTTTATGAGCTTGGACTCTCTGGAAACCACAGCTATGGTGTAACATCCAAAGAGATACATACTTGGTGACATCGGAATGAAAAGCACATTGCTAGCTTGTACAGATATACTGACTCAATGAAGTGCAGAATCTTTCACAAACATCAATGCTCAAAAGATCATTGCCTTGCATGTTTCCCTTTATGTACTCATATCTGGGCACCAGGAAATTGCTACCCAGCACGGAGCAGTGCTCTCGTATTTAGATTATGCAGTTATGATGTACTTTAGGGAACAATGAGAGGAAAAGGCTTTGGACATTCTGGAAACAATTGCTACTGCTAATGGATTAAGGCTGTGGTTTCACTTCTTTACTCTATAATGACTTCCAGACTCTTTATTTTGCAGTTGCCTTTTCACTAAAGAAAGGATACAGAAGCGATCTGCATAGGATTAAACTATTAAGAATTTATGTCAGAAAACTTTTTTTTTCACTGTAATTTTCCATTCAAGCACTTTTGATTGATGCATCATTTGGATGCCTTGCACTAACTCTCATCAGTTCCTCAAGAGCATTTTCCTATCTGGAACAATGACTAGATTTGAAGCTGGTTAGTGCTTGATATATTTTACAAAGCTTTCTTACAATTATATCATCATAAAATATCACCATCCATCCAGGATTTTATATCAGTTCACACATACCAGCATCCATCTTCTGTAATGTAAACAGTGCACAATAGCGGTACTACATTACTTTAAGAACAAAATTATATAATCAGAATATTGCTGCAGTCTCTGTACTCCTGTATGGAAGCAGATAAATATTCTTATTTAATTCTGAAATATAAGGTTTCCTTCTGTGGCTGAGTGTCTCTTAATTTTCTCCCTTTTTCTAAAAGAGCTGATTCATGCCCTTGACCAGTTACCCTGTCTCTACCTAATGCCCGTCTTTAACACTGTCCACACATCCATTCTCCATGCAGTCAATGGATATCAACAGGAAGCAGGGAGCATGTCTGATTTGTCCCCTTCCCAGCTTAGTAATCTTAAGGCCAATTGCACTTCACTTAATGTTGGCTCTGAGATTAGACTAGCATATGATAATGTGGTGCATACAGAAAAGAGTGTTTAAAAGATTGGCATGTTTGTGGAGGGGAGGATGAAAATGTAGAGCATTGATACATTATCCAGATGTGGAAGTCAAGAGAAAGTTTCCTATGTGACAGTCACACAGGCATGACAATGTCCTCTGCAACCATTCAAACTGTTTTACTAACCCTTCTTCTCTGATGCAGGTTATCTATGATGAGGCTTTTTGTAGGAAGGAAGTAACATAGACAATAGGGAATCATATAGCAAAGAAGAAGTATGAAATATTAGGGACAAACATGGTAAGAGAAGAAATATTAGTGGATTTAACTGGATAAGTAGATAAGTTTCCAGGCCCAGATGAAATTCATCCCAAAGATGGAGGCTCTGACCATCATTTTCCAATCTTCCCTGGACACATAGTGGCAGTCAATTGGAGCACTGCTAGCATTGGACCATTGTTTAAAAAGGGATGGCCTAAGTAATGGAATGAGAGGGTTGTCTATGATGAGAAGGTGAGTAAATTGGATCTATAATTCTCTGGAGTTTAGAAAAATGAGAGATGATCTAATTGAAATAGACAAGATTTTAAAGGAGAGGTGATCTCATTGAAATAAACAAGATTCTGAAGGAGAGGTGATCTCATTGAAATATACAAGATTCTGAAGGCGAGGTGATCTCATTCAAATATACAAGATTCTGACGGGGCTTGACAGAGTAGACACTGAGAGGTTGTTTTCTGCAGCTGAGGAATCTAGAACATGAGGGTCTCAGGATAAGGGGGTGATCATTTAGAACTGAGATGAGGAGAAATTTCTTCACTCAAATGATTGTGAAACTTTGGAATTCTCTTCCCGGAGATTGTGGATTCTCCATTATTGAATATATCTAAGGATGAGATAGACAGATTTCTGGTCTCTTAGGGAATCAAGGGATAATGGTGAGCAGGTGGGAAAGTGAAACTGAAGTCAAAGTTCAGTGATGATCATATTGAGTGTGTACCATCTACAAGACAGACTGCAGGAACTCACAAAACCTCCTTAAACAGCACCTTTCAAAGCCATGACCGTTAGCATCCAGGCCGCATTTGACTGAGTGTGACATCAAGGAGCCCTCGCCAAACTGGAGTCAATGGAAATTGGGGGAAAACTCTCCCCTAGTTGGAGTCATACCTGGCACAAAGGAAGATGGTCATGGTTGTTGCAGGTCAGTCATCTCAGCTCCAGGACATCACTGCTGGAGTTCCTCAGGGTCATGTCCTCGGCCCAACCATCTTCAGCTGCTTCATCAATTACCTTTCTTCCATCATAAGGTCAGAAGTGGGGATGTTCACTGATAATTGCACAATGTTCAGCACCATTCACGATTCCTCAGATACTGAAGCAGTCCATGTTCAAGTGCAGCAAGACCTGGACAATATCCAGCTTGGGCTGACAAGTGGCAAGTAACATTTGTGCTATGCAAATGCCAGGAAATGACCAACACCAACAAGAGAGAATTTAACCATCAACCCTTAATGTTCAATGGCATTACCAACACTGAAACCCCCATTATCAACATCCTGCAGGTTAGCATTGACCAGAAACTGAACTGAACTAGCCATATAAATACTGTGGTTACAAAAGCAGGTCAGAGGCTAGGAATTGTACAATGAGTAACTCACCTCCTGACTTCCCAAAACATATCCACCATTTACAAGGCAGAAGTCAGGAGTGTGATGGAATATTCCCCTTGCCTGGATGAGTGCAGCTCCCACAACACTCAAGGAGTTTGACACCGTCCAGGACAAAGCAGCCCGCTTGATTGGCATCACATCCACAAACATTCACTCCCTCCGCCACCGACACACAGTAGCAGCAGTATGTACCATCTACAAGATGCACTGCAGGAATTCACCAAGGCTCCTTAGACAGCACCTTCCAAACCCACGACAATTAACATCTAGAAGGACAAGGGCAGCATATAGATGGGAACACCACCACCTGCAAGTTCCCTTCCAAGTCACTCACCATCCTGGTTTGGAAATATATCGCCGTTCCTTCACAGTCACTGGGTCAAAACCCTAGAATCCCCTTCCTAACGGTACTGTAAGTGTACCTACACCACACGGACTGCAGCAGTTCAAGAAGGCAGCTCACCACCACCCTCTCAAGGGCAACTAGGGATGGGCAATAAAAATGCTGGCCTAGCAGTGACACCCATGTCCTGTGAAA
This sequence comes from Carcharodon carcharias, assembly GCF_017639515.1. Classification (NCBI taxonomy): domain Eukaryota; kingdom Metazoa; phylum Chordata; class Chondrichthyes; order Lamniformes; family Lamnidae; genus Carcharodon; species Carcharodon carcharias. The sequence continues at coordinate 64,763,841 of NC_054469.1, forward strand.
GAATAAAATAAAAGCAGGCTTGACAAGCCATATAGTCTTCTCAACTCCTATTTCTCTCGGGCTTGAGCTCAAAAATCAAGACTGAAGGGGTGCCATCTTTTCAATGAGGTATTAAACCCAGCATCCATCTGCTCTTTCAAGTGAACGTAAAAGATCCCATGGCAATATTTCGAAGAAGAGCAGGGGAGTTATCACCAGTGTCCAGGCCAATAGTTATTCCCTCAATCAACATCACAAAATAGATTATCTCCTTATTACAACAACAACAGCTTGTATTTATATAGCACCTTTAAAGTAATAAAATTTCCCAAGGCACTTTCATAGGGGCATTATAAAACAAAATCTGGCAACAAGCCACATAAGGGAAATATTACAGCAGATGACTGAAAACTTGGTCAAGGAAGTATGTTTTAAAGAGAATTTTAAGAGAAGAAAGCAAGTTAGAAATGCAGAGAGAATGTAGAGAAAGAGTTCCAGAGTATGGCGCCCTGACAACTGAAGGCATGGCCACAATTGATGGAGCAATTAAATTCATGGATAGGCAAGAATTAGATGAGCACAGAAATCTCAGAGGGTTGTGATGCTGGAGAGGTTTACAGAGATAATGAGGTGACATAGCTATGGAGTGATTTGTAAACAATGATGTAACTTCTAAAATTGAGGTATTGCTTAATGGGAGCCAATGTAGGCCAGCGAACACAAGGATGATGGGGAACAGGTTTTGAGTGAATTATGAAGTAGAGTTTTGGGTGACGTCAAGTTTAAGGGGGGTAGAATGTGGAGGGCTGGCTATGAGCATATTAGAATAGCCAAAATACTTAAAGGGGTAGACAAGGTAGATGCAGGTAAGATGTTTCCCCGGTTGGGGAATCTAGAACCAGAGCACACAATTTCAAAATAAGGGGAAGCCACTTAGGACTGAGATGATGAGAAATTCTTTTACTCAGACCTGTGAATCTTTGGAATTCTCTACTCCAGAGGGCTGTGGAAGCTCAGCCATTGAGTATGTTTAAAGCGGAGATTGGCAGATTTTCAAATGCCAATAACATAAAGTGATCTGTGGACAGTGTGGGAAAAAGGCATTGAAGTGGATGAACAGCCATAATGGGATTGAATGGCGGAGTAGGCTCAATCAGCTGAATAGCCTACTCCTGCTTCTATATTCCTATGCTCCATATGGATCTCGGCATCTATCCCCTCTGCCCTATGAAGTGACATATGGCTGAAGAGAAGGCAGACAGTGCAGCTGCTGGTTTTGCTGGAGCTGATGGCAGTGGTGTAGTCTTTGTGCTTGCTCCTCAGCAAAAGTGGAAGCTAGAGCTGCTTAGGCTGCTCCCATGCTGCAGTGAAGGCTGATAGCAGAGAAATGTAACTGAAGGTGACTGAAGCGCTAGACAGGCCTTCCAAGAATTTGGCAATCACTTATCAAGCACTGATAGCACTCTCTGTGAAAAGAAATGTTTTGAACAGCAGACTCTCGATGGCCATGGCTTGGGTTCATCATTGTAACTGAAAAAAACCTCCCTGGCTTGTCCGTTTCATTGAGTGGCTGTTCCACTGTGCACTTGGCTTAGTAACCCTGGTGAGGTACAGACACACAAAGCACTGTTGGGAAAGAAGAAGTCCAGGGTTAGAAAGGCTCTTAATAACCTTTCTCATTAGTTTTAATCACTTTGCCACCAGACGCAAGGAACGTGCCCAATGGATAGCTGGAAGAGGGCAGGGTGATGTTGGGATCCTGACTTGACATCAATTTCAGAGGAGTTAATTCCCCTCACACATTGAAACTTGCCTCCACTTGACTGGATAAATTCTGCACCACAATCTAATTGATAGTGCAGGTATATGGTCAAAAACTCACCTCAGGGTCCAATATGACACCAAGATTGCAAACAGTTTTGTTCAAAGGTCATATGGACTCGAAACATTAACTCTGTTTCTCTCTTCACAGATGCTGCTAAACCTGCTGAGTTTTTCCAGCATTTTCTGTTTTTCTTTCGGATTTCCAGCATCTGCCGTATTTTGCTTTTATTATAACCTCCTTGCTCTTGTACTCAGTACCCCTATTAATAAAGCTCAGGATACTGTATACTTTATTAACTGCTTTCTCAACCTGTCCAGCCACCTTCGATGACTTATGCACATGTACACCCAGGTCCCTCTGCTTCTGCACCCCCTTAGTGTTTTACCCTTTATGTTATATTGTCTCTCCCTTTTCTTCCTATCAAAATAAATCAATTCACATTTCTCTGCATTGAACTTCATCTGCCACATATCTGCCCATTCCACCAACTTGTCTCTGTCCCTTTGAAGTTCAACACTATCTTCCTCATAGTTCACAATGCTTCCAAGTTTTGTATCATCTGCAAACTTTGAAAGTGTGCCTTGTACATCAAGGTCTAGATCATTAATATATATCAGGAAAAGCAAGGGACCCAACATTGACCCCTGGGGAATTCCACTACAAACCTTCCTCAAGCATGAAATATATCTGTTACCTATGAATCCCTGTTTCCTGTCATTCAGCCAATTCCATATCCATGCTGCTACTGTCCATTTTTTTCTATGAACTATAACTTGGCTCATAAATCTATTGTGCAGCCCTGTATCAAATGCCTTTTGGAAGTACATGTACACATCAATATCATTGCCCTCATCAACCATCTCTGTTAGCCTTTCAAAAAACTCTGACATGTTAGATAAGTATGATCTTTCCTTGAGAAATCCATGCTGGCTTTCCTTAATTACCTGCATTTGTCCATGTGGCTATTAATTTTGTCCCAAATTATTGTTTCTGGAAGTTTGCCCACTGATATGAGATCAAAGCCTACTGTGCTTCTCGTACAATGTCTTTATTTGAACTGAGTGCAACATGGTTGCCTGAAGCCTGTCATCATGGCAGAGGTCACATGACTACAACAAGCCAGATAGGAGCTTTAGTACATGATTGCATTTCAAAACACAAATGTCCCCCTTCCATTAAATGAACAAAAGACAAACCTGTACATTAACAAACTCCAGTCAGTCTCTGCATATGCGTTGCATACATAGTTATTAATTTGCAGGTCTCTTAATAGTGTGCATGCGCATTGTCATCAGCTGTTTGTCTGGGTGATGTTTCCTCTCTGGAGTGTGTCGTTCCCATGGCACTTGTTGTTGCCAAGATAACTGTTGTTCCGTTTCCATTGTTGAGGACCAGTGGGCCTCTGGGAGTGATGGTCATTCCATACTCTGTGCAGCTAGTGAGACCCCTTCTTCCTGATCTGTGGCCTGCAGTGAAGGAATAGCTTCACTAGTTGTTCGATATGCCTGTGGTGTGCCAATATATTTGGTTGTTCGCTTCCACCATGTACGATTGAGGTGACAACTGCTCTATGCATGTCCCAGGTCACCACATGGGCTAACTCCTGTTCAGAGCAGTCTTATCAAAATGAAATTCGGCTTCCTGCCATTTCACCTTGATTTTTTCACTCACGCATGTTACTACTTCTGGTTTCAGTAGCTTTTTTACTACTGGAAGCGTAGTTTGGGTGCAGCGAGACATTAGTCTTTGGACTGAACTGCTTTCCATGCCTTCAGTCAGCGTGTTTCTCCATTCGAGTACTGCCTTGTGTACAGCCGTGCTAGATTTGCGCAATTTCTTTAATGATTCATTTGGCTATTTTCATTGCTGCCTCAGCCTTTCCATTTGACTGGGAATAGTGTGGAGATGATATATAGTTGTTGAATTTCCTAATTCTTTGTGAAGAGGCTGAATTCTTCACTCATGAACTGAGGGCCATTATCACACATAACAGTGTCTGGAATGTTGTAATGACTGAAGTGTGCTTTCAGCCATTCTACAATCTCATCTGTAGTTGTTGAAGTCACTGGTCTAACTTCCAGTAGTCATTAGTCAGAATAGTAGTCTACAGTGACAAGATAATTAGTTTCTGCTAGAGTGAAGAGGTCTTCTCCCATGGTCTGTCTGGGATGTCATGCATCATCAGTGGCTCTCTAGCTTGTTTAGCTTGGTACTGGTTACAAGCATTGTACTGGCTGATGTGGTCCTTAATTTCATTGCTCATGTTTGGCAAGTAGAGCACTTCTCTTGCCTTCCTCAATCTGGACTCAATTCCTTGATGGCTTACATGGATGTGCTTCAGCAGCTTTCTTCTCATCTCCTCAGGGATGGTGACTCCATTTTCTTTTTACAAGATGTCATCTTGGGCTGTCAATCCATCTCTATGCCCAATATGCTCTTTTGACCAAAGTTGTGTCCTTGATGTTCTCAGGTCATCCTGTCATCACTACTTCTTGAAGGACTTGAAGAGTTGCATCTTGCTGGGTAGTTCTCTTGATTTGAGCAAGGCGTGTATCTGTCAGATTCAATGTCTCTGCTGGGTTGATAACTTCAAGAGCATGTAGAGCTGCTGCTTGAATCTGTAAGATTTCATATTCTGTTGTAGCGTTGTCCAGTTCCTTCACAGAGAATGCTGCTCTCAACAGCATGTCAGCAATATACATCTCCTCCCCTTGCTTGTATGTCATTTCCAAATGATATCTCTGTAAATGAAGAAACATTCTTTGCAGATGCTTTGGAGCCAATAGTTGTGGTTTGAGAAAAATATTTAAAAGTGGCTTGTGGTCGGACTCCACAGTTATTTTGTCTCTCCCAAGCAGGTTGACAATTTAGGCAAAAAATTTTGCTGAATAGTTTGCGAATCAAACAAATCCTTGCATTTCAGTTCTATCTGTTGGTCTCTGTATTGCTGCAATAGCTCACACCTTTTCAGGATCCAGGGTGAAGACATTTTCTGTCAGTATATGACCTGTCTGCTTACTTCAGGTATCTTCAATTACAATTTTTTCTTGTTCAGCTTCAGGTTCGTCTGGTGAGTTCTCTCTACCAGTTACACTAGATTCTGATCATGGTCAGCAATGGCTTATTCCAGTGTGTCTCCACATCAATAGACTAGCAGGTCATCCATTATAGCTTCCACTCTGGGAAGATTACTGACTATCCCTCGCTGTCTGCATTGAACTTCTGGAGCCGTAGAAATGCCAAAGAGCATGGGCGACTATCTGTATCTCCTGAACAGCATCCAGAGCATAGTTAAGAACTGTTGCTTTCATCCAGCTTCACTTGCCAGTAACCATCCTTCACATCTAGGGTAGTAAAGATCTTTGCCTTGGCATGTTGTGGCAAAAATTCCTTCAATGGTTGGCAGTTGGCATGGGGTAGTGAAATCTCGTCAAAGCTTTATTTAGATCCTTTGGGCCTATGCATACTCTCAGCTTTCTAGATTGTTTCACAGCTACCATGCTGTTAATCCAGTCTGTAGGAGTTATCACTTTCTTGATTACTCCCTTCTTTTCCAGCTCATCTATTTTGTTTTTTGAGGCTGGACTTGAGTGCAGCTGGAACTCTTCTTGGCAGATGCTGAATTGGTCTTACACTGTCATCTACTTTGAGATGGTATTCACCAGATGTAGTAATTATAGTTCTGATAAGCATAGGACTGTAACTTTAAGAATAATCCTATATTGTAAGATCACATGATCTGCGTAAACCAATGAGTTAGCAGCACGGGGAACCTCTAGTAGATAGTTCTTTAATTATAAAGTTTGATGCACACATGTAGTTGCTGCTATCTCTTGTAAATAGAGTTAAATGTGTCCATCAAGAAAAGTTGTCTGGAAAATCAACTCAATAACAAACTGGTGATGAGGGTAAATTAGATCCAGTACTGTCCCTCGCCCAATGATTGTGATTATCTAAGTTCATTTTTAAGAAAGGAAGATTTACTCATCCGAGATGCCACAGTTTGGCAGAATTGATCCCTTTGAACCAGCCACAGATGACTGCTCTCAATATGTAGAACATCTTGCATTCTTCTTTCAAGTCAGTTAAATCATGGGGAAGGAAAAGAGAGGAGCAATTATCCTGAGTATTTGTGGGAACCACACCTACAAATTAATTTAAAGCTTGATGGCCCCCAGTGCCCCAGATTCAAAGAATTTCAGTGAATTAGTACCTCTTGTTAAGGGACATTTCCAACCTAAGCCCTCAGTCATAATGCAGAACTTTTGGTTCAGTTCACGAAATAGAACCCAGGGGGAGACTATTGATATCTACATGGCAAAATTAAAACAACTAACAGAATATTATGATTGCAGTGAAACCCTTAATGACATGCACAGGGATCATTTGGTATGTGGCGTGCAGGAGGATGCTATTCAGCGAAGATTGTTGGCTGAAGTGGATGCTGATTTTTAGAAAGTGTTAGAAATAGCGCTTGCAATGGAAAGCATTGTCACAAGTGATTCAAGAGGCAGAAAATGGTACTGTTCTCCTAAACAAAAACAGAATTACCTGGAAAAACTCAGCAGGTCTGGCAGCATCGGCGGAGAAGAAAAGAGTTGACGTTTCGAGTCCTCATGACCCTTCGACAGAACTTGAGTTCGAGTCCAAGAAAGAGCTGAAATAGTACTGAAAGTGATAGATACTGCTTGTTTGTCCCTACAACCACACCACCCCCCTCCACCTCTCTGTCTCTCTATCTCTCCGCCCCCCCATACACACACCTTAAACCAACTTATATTTCAGCTCTTTCTTGGACTCGAACTCAAGTTCTGTCGAAGGATCATGAGGACTCGAAACGTCAACTCTTTTCTTCTCCGCCGATGCTGCCAGACCTGCTGAGTTTTTCCAGGTAATTCTGTTTTTGTTTTGGATTTCCAGCATCCGCAGTTTTTTTGTTTTTATTTTAGTACTGTTCTCCTAGTTGGGTGGAAGCAGTCAGCCGAAAATGGTGCGAAAAGCCGGGACTCTGCCACAAAGTGGGAAACAGCTCCCACTAACCGAAAACTTAGAGGAAACAGCTTAGCAGCAAAGCCAAAAAATAATTTTTATCAACATGGAAACAATCATTCTCCTAACAATTGCCAATTTAAAAAGGTGGAGTCTTATTTTTGTCACAGAAGTGGACACATATTGAAACATTGCAACGTGAGATTTAAACAGGCTTCTAGGCAACAATCAAAGTCCAATGACGTATATAGTGTTGAAGAGCCAGAAACATCCAATTCTGACATTTATTCATTATTCGACATAAAAGTTGGGAAGACGGAACCAATTACTGTCACATTGTAAGTGAATGGTAAACCCTTAAAAATGGAAGTAGACACAAGTGCTTCTATCACTGTAATAGGAGAACACACTTTCAGATATTTAAATAAAGGTGCTCAACAATTAAATTTGGGACAAACATCTGCCAAGTTGAAAACATGCACAGGCAGATAAATCCAGGTAAAAGGTATCACCAAAGTAACTTAATTATAGACACCAATTGGCACAGGTACCAATGATGGGATTAAAAAGTGGGGGACCAAACCTTCTAGGTCCAAATTGGCTGAGGGAAATTAATCTTGATTGGCCAGTGAGATTTCAAAAGGAAGATAGAAGAGTTACTGAGTTGGTAAAGGAGCAAGGCAGGTACTTCAGAAAGAGCCTGGAGAGTCCAAGGACTGCAACAGGATGAAAAAGGAATGTATAGCCATTCAGCAACCTGAAGAAATGAAGACTGTCTTAAACAATGAAATGGAAGAATAGCAGAAGAAATCCAAGGACACTCTGCTGAATTGCAGAATTCAAGATGAAGCGAGTGAGCTTCCAAAGAAAGGGAAAACCTGTTGAAAGACCTTCATACACTACAAGGACACCTCAGGTCAAAGTTTGTACCTCTGGAAAATTACGAAGAGAAACAGGAAGAATTTAATGTCACTCTAAACAAACTGGCAGAAAATATGCTGCAATGTTCAAGGGGAAGGCAGAAGGTAGCCAACAGATACGAAAAGGAAACAGAAGAGCTGAAGAATCAGCTAAATGAAGCTAAAGTGGCCTTGAAAGCAAAAGTCGTAGAACTTTCTGAGATGCAAAGTCATGGGTAGCTCAACTACTGAACTGAGACAAGTTGAGGTTTCACCTGAGAGAAATCTGGCTGACTGTGGAGTCAAAAAGAAGGCGGAGACTAAATTCTGTGGTAGGAAGAAGACACATAGAAAGACAATGCAGAATTACTGATAAGGCACCACCTTCAAACAAGTCTAAGCCTGATATTCCCCAATTTGGAGGGGAAAGTGGAGAAAAGTCAAGGGAACCAAAAAGCGGCTCATGATTTGCATAGTGGTGAGCAACAAATTACTGTTAGAGAAGCAGTATATGTAAGGAATTTCGGTGGAGGACCGAAGTGGGTAGCTGGAAGAGTAAGCTCTGTGGCCAGACCATTGTCATACCACGTGGACGTGGAGGGCCAGATCACCCTGTAAGCATGTGGATCATTTAAGAAAAATGGAGATACCCCAACAAAATGATGTTCAACCTGTAACTATTGCTCAACCTGTGGTTCCTGTTGAAGTTGCTCAGCCAAGGACAGATATGCCCGATTTCTCTGTCGAAATGGAAGTCATTGAACTGCAAGTGCCTAATGAGGTACTTGATGTTAATGCAGTTCCAGAGAATGTGTTTCCTGCAAAAGAATCGGAAGTCATGGAGCTATTACATTCCACATAGATCAGAAAACCACCTGAAAGGCTGAACTTGTAATTTCATGATCTGTGTAAATATTGTATTGTCATGAGATAAATATTCTTGTAAATACAAAATGCACAGAAAAGTTAAAGGGGAAGGAATGTCAGTAATTATAGTTCTGATGAAGGTAGGACTGTAGCTTTAAGAATAAGCCTGTGCTTGTAAGATCACATGATCTATGTAAACCAATGATTTAGCAGCACAGGGAACCTGTAGAAGAGAGTTCTTCTTGAGTTATAGAGTTTGATGCACACATGTAGTTACTGCTGCTGTCTTGTAAGTAAAGTTAAATGTGTACACCAACTCTATAGAGGTAAACATTCAGGCCCTGTAAACACATCTTGCTACTCCTCTGTGATCTGTTCAGCAGTCAATGATTTTGTGTGCTGCAACATTGGCATGTTTAGGTTTACCAAGATTTAGACTTGCTCCAGCTGAGATGAGTGACTTTTGCATATCATCTATGATCTGGAACTCCAGATCTTCATTCTTGCCATTACATTGGGCTCTCAGATGAATTTGTCCTCTTGTCATGACTATCGCTCTAACATATAGCCTCAGCCTTACTTTAGAGGGCTTCATTTTTGGATCACCATGTTGAGGCACTTTGCACAGGTCTGTGAAGATCATGATGTTGCATGATGCTCCAGTGTCTGACATTTCCTGTTCACTTGGCACTCTCCTCATACAGTCATCATTCTAACAGTCACAAATCATTTGTCACCTATAGGTTTGATGGAGCAACCTGTTGTATGGTGTATAGTGATTTGTCAGACTCTTCTGCTGATATCTCTTCAGTGGCTATCTGTATGGGTTTGTTTGGCTTATTTCTAGCCAAATACATGTGCAAAATGATTTGGCTTCTTGCAGTTAGAACACTGCTTTCCCCACCCTGGACAAGCCTTCTTTTCCTTTGTGTGATGTGGTTCATGGTATTTGCATCCTGCCTTTTGTCCGTGATAATTCTGCTCTTTTGGCCTGGAATGTCTATTAGCGTAATGCAAAGCCTGGTCTGTTCTGCTTATGCTCTCGCTGAAACTTTACAATTCTAAGCTTCTGCACATGTCTATCGCTTTCTTGAGAATAAATTTCTCCTCTCTCAGTAGTCTTGCTCTCACTGCCTGATCTTTTAAGCCTAAGACAATTCTATCTTTAATGAGATCATCTTTTAGTTGCCTGAATTCACATGATTCTGCAAGTTGTGTTACTGCAGTCACATACTAATCAATATACACTTTTTCACCATAAGTGCTAGTGTTGAATACATAGTGTTCATAAGTTACATTGACTTGGGGTTCAAAGCATGCCTTCAAGGCATTAAAAATTTCTGTTGACTGTTTTTTCCTGTTCTTCAGAGAGATTTAGCATGGAATACAATTTGTAACTGTCTCCCCCAAACAGTGTTGAAAGTGTTGCGACTCATATTGGCTCTGGCTTGTTATTTAAATATGTTGCAATCTTGTAATTTTGCCATTGCAAGTAGAAAAACTGCCAGTTCTTCCGTGTATCACCATTTCATTTCAGCAGGAGCCAGGAGAGGAAATTGAGCCACTTTTGACTCACCAAGTGATTTACTTGCAGTCTGCTTCTTTTTGTTTGCTTTTCCTTGTCGTCGTCTTTCTCAGCAGCTTTTAGTAACTTTGAACATTTCTGTGTTCCTCTTTTAGTAGCTATGGCTTCTCTCCAGCTTTTCAAAGCACAATCTCAGCTCCACTTCTGTCACCATGTTATGAGCTCAAAGACTACAGTGCTTCTAGTACAATGCCTTTATTTGAATTGAGTGCAACATGGCTGCCTGCAACCTGTCCCTCATGGCAGAGGTCGCATATCACAGAATCACAGGATCACAGTGCAGAAGAGGCCCTTCGGCCCATCGAATCTGCACCGACATGTGAGAAACACCTGACCTACCTACCTAATCCCATTTACCAGCACTTGGCCCATAGCCTTGAATGTTATGACGTGCCAAGTGCTCATCCAAGTACTTTTTAAAGGATGTGAGGCATCCTGCCTCATATAGGACCTTTAGTACAAGATTAGATTTCAAAACCCAAACACCCACCCACCGAAGTTAAATAGGCTAGCCTGTAGTTACTGGGGTTATCTTTACACCCTCTTTTGATCAAGAGTGTAGCTTTTGTAATTCTCCAATCCTCTGCGACCACACCTGAGTCTAAGGAAGACTGAAAAATTATGGTCAGTGCCTCTGCAATTTCCACTCTCACCTCTCAGTATCCTTGTGTGCACCCCATCCAGTATCAGTGCCACATCAACTCTAAGTGCAGATAACCTATCCAATATCACCTTCTTTTCAACTTAAAACCCATTCAGTGTCTGAATTACCCCCCCTTTTACCATGGTCTGACCAGTATCTTCATCCTTGGTAAAGACAGATACAAAGTAATCATTTGATACCTCAGCCATGCCCTCTGACTCCATGTGTAAATCCCCTTTTTGATTCCTAATTGTACCTACTCTTCATTTTACCACCCTTTTACTGTGTATCTACTTATAGAAGGCTTTGGGATTCCCTTTTATGTTGGCTGCCAGTCTCTTTTGATACTCCCTCTTTATTTCTCTTATTTGCTTTTTCACCTCCCCTCTGAACCTTCTATATTCGGCTTGGTTTTCAATTGTATTTTCTACCTGGCACCTGTCTTAAGCATAATTTTTCTTCTTTATCTCGATTTTTATCTCCTTTATCATCAAAGAAGCTCTGGATTTGTTTGCCCTACCCTTCCTTTTCGAGGGAATGTATCTTCACTGTGTCTGAACTATCTTCTTTGAAGATAGCCCATTGATCAACTACCTGTTTTGCTACCAAGCTTTGACTCCAATTTATTTGGCCAGATCCATTCTTACCCCATTGAAGTTGGCTCTCCCCAGTTAGCTTTTCTCACTCTGGATTATTCTTTGTCCTTTTCCACAGTTAGCCTAAACTTTATGATACAACGCTCACTATCCCTTAAATGTTCTCCTACTGACATGTGATCCACTCGGCCCATCTCATTTCCAAAAATGAGGTCTAGCAGTATCTTCTTCCTCATTGGACTGGAAACATTCTGTTGAGGAAAATTTTCCTGAACTACTCTTGGAACTCTAGCCTCTCTGCCCTTTACACTACTACTATCCCAGTCTATATTTGGATAAGTAACTTCCCCATTATAAGCACTTTATAATTTTTGCACCTGTGTAATTTCCTTGCAAATTTGTTCCGCTACATCCTTCCCAATAGATTGATGGCCTATAGACTACATGAAACAAACTAATTGCACCTTTTCTGTTCCTTAGCTCTAGTCAATTAGATTCTGTCCTTGACCCCTCTGGGATATCCTCTTTCTCCAACACTGTAATGCCTCCCTTAATCAGTACTCTTCTCCTTCATTTCCTACCTTTCCTAAACATCTTGTATCCAGGATTATTTAACAGCCAGTCCCAACCTTCTTTGAACCAAGTCTCTATTATAGCCAGAACATCATATTTCCATACTGCAATTTGTGCCTGTAACTTACCAATCATATTTGCCACATTCTGTGCATTCACATATATGTCCAGTAACCCTGATTTAGAGTCTGTTACTTTCTCCTTTACTCTGACACCCCCCCCCCCCCCACACCCCCCCCCCCCCCCCCCCCCCCCCCAATTAACTTACTGTTTCCTATTCTAGTGTTTTTTTTCCATTATTCGTTCCTGGGATGTAGGTGTCACTGACTAGGCCAGCATTTATTGCCCATCCCTAATTGCCCTTGTTCAGAGAGCAGTTAAGAGTCAACCACGTTGCTGTGGGTCTGGAGTCACGTGCAGGCCAGACCAGGTAAGGACAGCAGGTTTCCTTCCCTAAAGGGCATTTGTGAACCAGATGGGTTTTTACGACAATCGACAATGGTTTTGTAGTCATCATCAGATTTTTAATTCCAGATTTCTATTGAATTCAAATTTCACCACCTGCTGTGGTGAAATCATTCTAGGTCTCTGGAATACCAGTCCAGTGACAATACCACTATGTCACCGCCTCCCCTAAGTACTTCCCCAGTATTTTGTGCAACCTGGTAATCCTCTCTGATATTATGTTTTGGTTCCCACACCCCTGCCGAGTTAGTTTAAACCCACTGCAGTAACACTATTTCTGTAGTCACTTGCATGTGGCACTGGGAGTAATGTGGAGATTTCTACTTTTAAGGTCCTGCTTGCTAATTTTCTATCTAATTCCCTAAATTCAGGCTGCCAGACCATATTCCTCTTTCTATCTATGTAATTGGTACTGATGGGGACCATGACTGCTGGCTGTTCACCTTCCCCCGCACAGGGTGCCCTGCAGCAGCTCACTGATATCCTTGCCCCTGTCACCAGGAAGGCAACACACCATTCTGCACTCATGTCTGGGGCCACAAAAAAGCCTATCTTTCCCCTAACTATCTAATCATCTATCACCATTGCTCTTCCAGGCTTCCTTGTACCCTACTGCACAGCTGAGCCAACCGTGGTGCCATGGGCTTGGCTTTGGCTGCACTCCCCAGATGAACCATCACTTTCATCAGTAATCTGAACTGAGTACAGTTTGAAGAGCAGGATACACACCACCTGCTCTACCTTCCTGTTCCTTTTTGACTGTCTGGTGGCCACTCATTTCCTCTCTCCCTGCATAATCTTAAGCTACTAGGTAGCCACATATATAAACATGCTATCCACATAACTCTCAGCCTCATGGATGCACCTCAGTGATGCCAGCTGTTGCTCATGTTCTGAAACCTGGAGCTCAAGTTGCTGCAACTGACAACACTTCCTGCTCAAATGGTTATCCAGGACATGTAAAGCATCCTGGAGTTCCCACGTTGCATTAGATGTGCACTCTCAAGGCTGGAGCAGCCCTGCCATCTCTCTATTTATTAACTGAAAACCTTGTTACCGTGAATAAACCTTACTATTGGCAATACCCTTACCAATACTAATGAAGCTTTCCCAATGTTAATAAAACATACTACTATAAATGAACCTTACTAATGCTGATAAACCCTATCAACACTTAGTACACCTTACTTGTGGCAATAAACCTTACCTAAGAATAAAAGATGAGACTTACCAGCTACTCACATGTTAGTCCCCCTAACATTCAGTTGTAGGAGATTACTACTCGTCCAGTGTTGGATGCTGGACAAGTTGTCAGATAATTGAAAGAGTGTGAAGGGATTGAGAGAGGTAGTTGTGAGTTAGAGCTAGGTGCTGTCAGCATATATGTGGAAACCACCATTGTGTTTTCTGATGATGTTGTTGACATGTAGAGTCCATGAACATATTATGCGTTCATTCCTTGTTATTGCCAAGAATAATTTCTGGGTTAAAATTATCTGTCTACGAACAATAAAAAAAACCTGAGCCACTTGTAACTACAAATTGCGTTAATCTCACTAATAAATCCAAATAGGAAATAAGCTGAGACCCCAAAAGAGTGATCAAATTTATTGATCATTTGTAAACATTTTCTTAGTATCCACATCATTTATAATAGGAACGAGCCTACGTGCACTAAATTTTCTATGTCAGCAATTCACTCACTCGCTGATGCACAGCTATATTCAGATTTAATTGTAATGAGTGACACTTAAAGACAATGTTAAGCAACACTATTGTGCCAGTGCAAGGAGCTTCAAATAAAGCATGGAGCAATCTGCCTGCTGGTAAGCAATGATAAGGCATTACATTTTAACTTCAAATGCTATTTATTGGAGCTATCATCATTGACACAAGAAAACAGGAAATAACAGCCGAACTATTTGATTAGATAAGTTTAAGTAACGTGCACACAGGGCAGAATTTTGCCTTCATCAGGCGGGCATGGCAGGCAGACCCAGGAGCAGTTGGGAAGCACCAGGCTCCCTCATCAATTTCACGCTGGCTGGCCAATTAACTACAGTGCTCAGTGCTGCTGGGGTAGGGGCGGGAGGAGCGCGAGCGCTGAGATTCACACATGCCTGCGGGTGTGCACAGTAAAAGTTCCCTGAGGCACAGAGCTGCCTCAGGGAGCCAAAGATTTCCAGCACTCAAAGAAATTAAAAATAATGAAAACATGTCCCCTCATGTGACTCTGTCACATAAGCAGGGAACGTGTTAAAAAGGAGTGCAAAAAGTTTTTATATTTTTTACTCACTGGTCGAAACTTCATCCTGCCTGTGGATGAGGTATCGCCAAAATTGCAAAGGCCGCTTGGCCTTTTCGCCCGCCCACCAACCGAATGGTTGAACGGGCAGTGAAAAATTGTACTCAATTAATTGATTCAGGGCCTTAATAGGCCGCTTAATTATTGGCGGGCGCACTGCCAACTCCTGAACGTGCCTGCCAATTGAAATATTGCACAAGCATACGATGACATCGGGACACTCGCCCCCACGTCATTTTATGCTCAAGCATGTCAGGCATACCCCTGCACACCAAGCGAAAAATTCTTGCCATAGAATCATAACATTTTTGGAATTTTACCACACAGTTAGAAGCCATTCAGCCCATTGTACCTGTGCTGCTTTCTGATTATCTAATGTTCATACTGTCCCCAAAAGCAACCTGGAATGTCTCATATAACATATTGAGATGTATTACTTATTTAGCCTAGAAGAGATTTTTAGTTTAATTTATAATATGATACTGCTATTAAGCTAATTCATTTCAGAAAGCATTGACTCCAAGAGACACTAGGAGGAACAGTAAGTAGTGCAGATGGGAGCAGGAAATTATAAAGGGACAAAGACAGATTAAGCAAATAGGTAAAGCTATGGTAATGAAGTTCAAATGTGAATTCATCCAGTTTTCACACAAGAAAGATAAATCAAAGTTTTCTCAAATTGTGAGGAACTAGGGACTGTAGTGGAGCAAAGCGATTTAGAATTCCAAGTACACAAGTCATTAAAAGCCCGTAAGCACGTTCATAAAGCAATAAAAATGAAATGCCAGCTTTGGCTCAAGCGGGCTGGAATGCAATGAGAAGAACATTAAGTCAGCTGTATAGCGCCTTAATCAGAACCTATCTGGAATATTGTGTTCAGCTTTGGGTAACGCACCTTAGGAAAGATATAGGAAGATGGTGCCTCAGTGGCAATATCACTGAACTAGTAACCCAGAGACCCAGTCTAATTGCTCTGGGGAACAAAAACAGAAAATGCTGGAAAAACTCAGCAGGTCTAGCAGCATCTGTAGAGCGAGAAACAGAGTTAATGTTTTGAGTCCGTATGACCCTTCTGAAGAAGGGTCAGATTTCCAGCATCTGCAGTATTTTGCTTCTATCGAAACTGCTCTGGGGTCATGGGATCAAATCCCCCCATATGGCAGCTGATGGACTTTAAATTCAATTAATAAATCTGAAATATAAAGCTACTGTCAGTAATGGTGACTATGAATCTATCAGATTGTTGTTTAAAAGCCCATCTCATTCATTAATGCCCTTTAGGGAAGGAAATCTGCCAGCCACACCTGGTCTGGCCTACATGTGACTCCAGACCCATAGCAATGTGGTTAACACTTAACTGCCCTCTGAAATGTCCTAGTAAGCCATTAGGGATGGGCAAAAAATGCTGGCCTTACCAGTGACACCCACATCCCATCAAAGAATTAAAAAAAAAGAAAAATGAACATTGGAGGAAGTGCAGAGCAGATTCTCCAGGTCAATAACAGGACCAAAAGGGCTAAATAATAAGGGCAGCTCACACAAATTTGGCTTAGTGGAGTTTGAGGGGTGAACTCTTCGAGAATATAAAAAGTTTAAAAAATTGATAGTATAACTATCTGGTGGGGGAAATCAATAACATGGGGACAGAATTATAAACTTACAGCTAGACCTTGGTTAATTATATACATACAAAATATGAGCAGAAGTCGGCCTTTTGGCCCCTCAAGCCTGCTCCGCCATTCAATAATATTATGGCTGGATCTGTTTATGTTTTGAATTCCAGATTCCCATCCAGCCCCAATTGATTTTGATTCCCATGCCTAACAAGAATCCATCAACCTCCGCCTTAAAAATATTCAGTGGCCCGGCCTCTACTGCCTTCTGAGGCAGAGAGTTCCAAAGTCGCTCAACCCTGTGAAAGAAAAGAATTTCTCCTCATCTCTGTCCTAAAAGGGCAACTCCTAATTTTAAAACAGTGCCTCCTAGTTCTGGCCTCACCCACAAGAAGAAACATCCTTTCCATGTCCACCTTGTCAAGGGCCGTTCAGGTTCTTATATAATTCAATCAAGTCACCCCTCACTCTTCCAAACTCCAGTGGAAACGAGCCCAGTCTGTCTAACCTTTCCTCATAAGACAACTTGCTCATTCCAGGTATCAATCTAGTAAACCTCCTCTGAACCGCCTCCATGCGTTTACACGTTTAATTAAATAAAGAGACCAATACTGCAAACAGTATTCAAGCTGTGGTCTCACCAATGCCCTGTATAACTGAAGCATAACATCCTAAATTTTGTACTCAATTCCTCTCATAATAAAAGATAGCATTCCATTAGCCTTCTAATTACTTGCTGTACCTGCATACTAACTTTTTGTGATTCATGCACTCAAACACCTAGATCTCTCTGCACCTTGGAATTCTGCAGCTGTTCTCCATTTAAGTAATACTCTGCTTTTTATTCTTCCTACCAGAGTGAACAACTTCACATTTTCCTACATTACACTCCATTTGCCAGATTATTGGCCACTCACTCAACCTATCTATATCTATCTGCAACCTCCTTATGTTCTATTACAACGTACGTTCATACCTATCTTTGTGTCATCTGCAAATTTAGCTCCCATGCTTTCACTCCCCTCACCTAAGTCAATAATATAAATTGTAAAAAGTTGAGGCCCCAGCACAGACCCCTGCGGGACTCCACTCGTCACATCCTGCCAATCAGAAAAAGACCGATTTATGCATACTCTCTGTTTTCTGCCAGCCAGCCAATCTTCTATCCATGCAAATGTGTTACCTCCTACACCATGAGCTTTTACTTTCCGCAATAACCTTTGTTGTGGCACCTTATGAAATGTCTCCTGGAAATCTAAATACAGTACATCCACAGCCTCCTCTTTATCCACAGTGCTGACATGTTTGAAAGAACTCCAATAAATTGTTTAAATATAATTCTCGTTTCACAAAACCATGCTGACTCTTCCTGATTACCTTCAGTTTTTCTAAGTGCCCAGCTATAACCTCTTTAATGATCAGTTCTAACACCTTCCCACGACAAACATCAAGCTAACTGCCCTATGGTTTCTTGCTTTCTGCCTCCCTTACTTCTTGAATAGAGGGGTTATATTTGCTACTTTCCAGTCTAATGGAACCTTTCCAGATCTAGCGCATTTTGGAAAATTAACACCAATGCATCTACTACCTCATTAGCCACCTCTTTTAAGACCATGGGATGAAGTCCATCAAGACCCAAAGACTTGGCAGCCTGCAGCTCCATCAGGTTGCTCAGTGCTGCTTCCCTAGCGATTGTAATTTCACCAAGTTCCCCTCTCCCTTCCACCCCCTAATTTACAACTAATACTAGAATGTTTTTTGTACCCTCTATAGTGAAGACAGAAGCAAACTATATGTTCATTTCATCCATTTCCTTATTATCTACTATAAACTCCCCATTGTCACTCTCTAGCGGAACAACACACACTTTACTTACTCTTTTCCTGTTTAAATACCTACTCTTGCTATCCATTTTTACATTTCTAGCTAGCTTCCACTCATACTCTAATTTATTTCTCCTGATGGACCTTTTAGTTATTCTCTGCTGTTCTTTCTATTCTGACCAATCATCTGACCTGCCACTCATCTTTGGTCAGTTATATATTTTTTCCCTTACATTTGATGCTTTCCTTAACTTATTTAGTTAACCACAGATGGTGGGTCCTCCACATAGAATTTTTCTAGTAGGAATATACAAGTATTCTGAAATACCCCCTTAAATTTAATTGTATGTAGGTGGTGGGCATTAATTGGGGATTCATTTGTGCCCTAAAAAGAGAAACAGACTGAAATTGTGGTGATTGTCTGAGATGGTTCATGTTCATAATGTGCACCTCTGTAAATAAAGGTTTTTAAAACTGTGTAAAGATTGGCTCCAGGTCAATCCTTCACTGACCAGCTTCCTGGAGGATAACATGATAGCAGAGGATGGCTGCTTAAAGGTGAAGGTTGGAAAATAAAATCTTAGTGGTCATTATGGAAAATGCAGCAGAAGTAAATTGTCAGGTTATGATTACCTTCAAATGTTCTCGGAGTCTGATCCGTATGACCCTTGGAAGAATGAAGTGGACATGGGGACACAGGTTCCATCCCTACCATAAGAAACACTATATGGCCTTGGTATTGTCACTTCCTCCAAGAAGTAAAATCTGAAATAATGTCCATAAATTAGGTAGTGATGAAGGTCTGAGCTTTCTAACAGATTTTTTTGGATGAATTCTACAAGAAAGATGATCTGTTAAATGATTGTGAGGCATGACCAGAATTTGATGGATTTCGGAAATCAGATGATTATTCAATTGAAGAATATGTCATGGACTTTAACAGATTGTATAAACAATTGACAAAATTCAATTTGGTCATTCCTGGATCGATATGAGCATTTAAATTATTGGAAGCTACCAAGGTGTCTCATATAGACCTGCTACTGGTTCTAACTGACATTCCGTTCAAATGTTGGATTAGATGTCTACTGTCTCAAAAAAGGTCATGGGAAAACAATCATTTTCTTCAACCTTCATGGGAGAAATAGAACATTCTGTGGTGACACAAAGAGAGGAATTATTGCCAGATTTTGAAGTAGTCCAGATACTGGGTGTAGATGTTAATACAGTTGAATTGTTAAGGTTAGGTAGAATGAGGATGAAAGCATCTTTAAAAGATATAACTAATACAATGGAAGACAAAATTTTAACAGCAATAATAGGTGAATGAATCCCAGGAATTCTCAAGGAACAGTCAATAGGTGCGTCAGATGTGACCCAAAGCCTCATGCAATAAACAGTTCAAAGCAAAGCACCGATGTCCTCAAAGCTCACTTGACAAAGAGAATTCTGAGAAGGAGGGTGAAGACAATGATGAATTTGAACAAATTACGTTAACCACAAGGAGTTTTAGTCCTGCGAAGAAGTTGTTACATGTGGATTCCTTTTAACTATGCAATACTAGATAGTACTTGCACTTCAACTGCATGTGGGACAAATTGGTTAAAATGTTATCTTGATTCAATAAGTGTTGAGAATTATTACAAAGTTAAGGAATACAGAAGTATCTAGTTGCTTTTGTTTTGGCGATGACAACACATTGATGTCACCAAAGAGAGTTGTAATTTGATGTAAAATAGATGAACTAGACTAATTTATAAGTACTAACCTAGTCTCTAGTGAGATAGCTGGCATTGAGTAAATCTTCTATGGAAGTGCAAAGTACAAATGGAACTTGGTATGGAGCATGATAAGGCAATTAGTTTTGAAAAGTCAGTGGATTTGCAGTCTATTCTCTCAGGACATTATTGAATCCCCTTAACAAAATTTGATGTTTCTTGTCAGTGTTGGACAAGTATTAATAGCATCAGATGACATGAATCAGGGAGAGTGAAAAAGCAAATTGTCTTAAAGTCACACAGGCCATTATTTTCCAGCCCCGTCGTGGCGAGACCTGCCAAAAGTCCATTGACTTTTGGCAGGATCAACGATCCCAGTGGCGGGTGGGAGTGGAAAATCCCACCCATGGACAAGTTGTCCTCTCTACTTGTCATCCTGCTAAAAGATGATGGTGTAGCTGAAGAGCATGTCAGGGTAATAAAAGAAGTTAGTGAGTACTGTGATATCTGCAAAAAGTATTGGAATACAGCATCACGTCCTATTTTAAGTCTTCCACTCACACATGACTTTAATGAAGTAGTTGTTATGGAACTAAGACAGAAGTATTTTCATTAAACATTTTTTATACCTGGCAAACAGATTTAGTATTTCTACAACAAAACTTAGTAAAGTTAAAAGGGTTAATATAGACAATATCATGGAGAAATGGATAGGAATTGGACTGAGGGCACCAGTAAAGTTTCTGACTGATAATGGATGGGAATTTGCTATTAGCGCGTTCAAAGACATGTGTGAAACTATGAACATCATGGTCATGAATGGACAGCAATGGAATTTATGAAAGGAATCATGCAGTGTTCGATGAAATACTGCTAGAATTTTAGCTGATCAACCAGAATGCAAGTTGATAACTGCCCTGGTGCAGGTCTCTTAAACAAAGAAGTCACTCATTCAAGACCATTGAAGGGTATAGCTCCACTATTAGTTTATGGACAAAATCCCAAATTGCCTTCTGTGCTGTGTGATAGTCCTCCAGTGCTGGAAGGTACTACAAATAGTTCCATCTTTTCTGCGCATTTGAATGCTCTACATGCAGGGAGGCATGCTTTCATCAAAATTAATGTATTGTAGAAAATTTAAAAAGTATTGAGGCATTGTCCAGGACCATCTGAGGCAGAGTTTAATTCAGGAGACCTGGTACATTATGAAAGAAGGTGTCATAGGAAATGAAAAGAGCCTTGTAAATTAACATGTCATGATGTTAAGGCAGTACTTATCAAACATGCCAATCAAACTGTTAAGGTTCATTCCTCATGATTAATCGAGATTAATTACAAATCTCAGACTCTGTGCAGCTAATAGAAGGAAGCAAGGCACCTTGCACATACATTTTCTGATGAGGTTGCTGAGAAGCAGAATGCTGTAAATCAAGAGATAGATCATGACACATGTGAAAAAGCTATCATATACACAGGCTAAAGTGGGTACTCAGATGACAAATATTCCAGAGGGGGCTAAAGAATGGAGGGGTGCAACGATTGTGATAGTTGCAGGAAAAGCTACTGGCCAGTTTAAATATTGGTTGAATTTTCAGGATAATGGCTAAGCAGTGAAGTTCATGGTCTGGCAGAATGGGGTACAAAAAATGTTAAGCAAAATAGTCCAGCACGTGTACTGTTAGTCAGTTTGGTGAGGATTCTTGTGGCAGGAAAAGAAATCACAAACTGGAGAAAGTATCTTCAATAGTGGAAGAGGAAGATCTCAGTCTCATAGTCCCAGCAGATAGAAAAATTGAAGTTGAAGCTATAGCTAGAATAGATTGGCCAATGAAATAAAGGCCATAGACAATAAAAACTACAGAGCAGTCTTGGAATAGAATTAGAAACGAAGTCTTCATAATCGTGGAGTTCTGATGGCTGCCAATAAAATTGAGGATAAACTAGTTAGATAGGAAAAATAAAGGGAGCTAGGTAGCTGGAGTGAGATTGGAGTTTTTTCTGAGATACCAGATAAGAGTCTTTCAGCTTTGCCACATAGGTGGGTTTGTATTGGAAATATCCTTGCAGATAGCACTTATATTAAGGCTAAAGCAAGGCCAGTTGCTAGGGGCTTAGAAGAGTGATTATGTGATACAAATATTAAAGTGGATTCTCCCATAACTGGAAAAGTGATCTTAAAAAATCTTTTTAGCTCTTTTTGTCAAATATTCATTGGAACGTTGATCAATCACCATAAAATCCACATTTCAGCAAGACGATATCATTCTGAGATGTGTTTTTGAAGTCACACAGAAAAGCAGCAAATACAGAAGGAAAACTATGGAAACTAACAAATGTGTCACACAAGGTGTCCTTCACCTATCAGCCCTGTGCTGATTGATCCACATTGGCTCCCATTCGAGCAATGCCTTGATTTTAAAATTCTCATCCTTGCTTTCTAGTCCGTCCATGACCTTGCCCATCTCTGTTTCTGTAATCTTCTTCAGCTCCACAACCCTGAGCTCCTCTAATTTTGGACCCTCGAGAATCCCCAATTTTAACTGTTCCATCATTGGTTGCTGTGCCTTCAGTTGCCTCAGCAGTAAGCTCTAGCATCCCTCTCTATAACTCTGTCACTGGACCAAAATCCTGGAACTCCCTTCCTAGCAGCATGTGGATGTTTCTTCAACACATGGACCTCACTTTGCTCCTTTAAGATACTCCTTAAAATCTACTTATTAACCAATCTATTCCAATATCTCCTTATGTGGCTCAGTATCATATTTTGTTTTATAATGCTTCTTTGAGGCACAGTGGGACATTTAATTGCATTAAAGGCAATTGCATAAATACAAGTAGTTGTTGCTGCACGAGTGGTATTTTTCACTGAGGTCTGTTTTTTTTCATCATTTGTTTCTGAAGTGTGAGTGTCACTGGCAAGGACAGCATTTTTTGCCCATCCTTGATTGTCTCTAAAAAGGTGGTGGTGAGCTGCATTCTTGAACCGCTGCAGCCCATGTGTTGAAGGAACATCCACAGTGCTGTTAGGAAGGGATTTCCAGGATTTTGGTCCAGTGACAGTGAAGGAACGGTAATACAGTTCCAAATCAGGATGGTGTGTGGCTTGGAGGGGAATTGGCGGTTGGAGGTGCTCCCATGCGTCTGCTGCCCTTGTCATTCTAGGTGGTAGGGTTTAGAAGGTGCTGTCAAAGGAGGCTTGGTGAGACACTGTAGTGCACCTTGTATATAGTACACACTTTTGTTATTAAGTGCTGGTGGAGGAAGGAGTGCCAATCAAGCAGACTGCGTTGTTCTGGACGATGTCAAGGTAGATGTTTATGGAACAGGTTGGCTGAGGTGCAGCTAGTTCTAGAGCATACACCTTTAGTACTACTGCCATGATGTTGTCAGGGCCCATAGTCTTTGTTGTTTCCAGTTCTTTTAGCCGTTTCTTGGTATCACGTGGAGTGATCGAATTGACTGAAGCCTGGCATCTGTGATGTTGGGGACCTCAGATGGAATTTGTAATAAACTAAAAGCAGACCACGCTATGTTTTATTGGCATCGTAAAGGAGAAATTTCAAGTATCTTCATGATGAATTATGCTGATTTTTTAATGGGGTGGTATGGGAATTAATGAGTCATATTAGTTGTTGTTAGTTTTAAAATTGGGAATCAATTCAGGTTTGTGTGGCTTTTAAATATATTGATTTAGATATTAAGCAAAGTAGATCTGGAATAACTTTAAATCAACAATCCTGTTTAGAGAGTGTTACTCCTATCACAGTTAATCGTGCTTTGTCATTACAGAAAGATGAAGTTATATCTAACTGACAGCAATTGCAAAGCTTGATTGATGAGTTGAACTGATTGTACACTCAAACTAGATCCACTTGTTAGTTTGGATGTGTTTGAAGGATGCTTCTTCTCCAGTTTGGGTGGTCTCGCGCAAGAGATTCCCACAGAATGCTGGGAATGCTGCATTTTGGGAATGCTTCGAGGATGTCCCTGAAATATTTCCTCTGCCCTCCTGGTAACCACTTGCTGTGATGAAGCTCAGAGTAGGGAGATTGCTTTGGCAGTCTTGTATCAGGCATGGAGATGATGTGGACCTCCTAAGGTAGCTGATTAGTCATAATAGTGCCTCGATACTGGGGTTGTTGGCCTGAGAGTAGACACTGATATTGGAGTGCCTATCATACCATTGAATTTGCAGGGTTTTGTGGAGGCGTCACTGGTGATATTCCTTCAGGGATTTAAGATGCCTGATGTACATCTGCCTGATGTGTTAGACGCATACAGGAGAGCAAGCAGCACTGCAGCCCTGTAGACCATGAGCTTGGTGCCAAATTTCAGGTCTTTGTCATTAAACACTCTTTCACTACCTAGAAGTACAAGGGCAGCAACAGTTCCCTGGCCCTAATCACCTCCTCTTCACCATGGACATCCAATCCCTCCTCACCTCCATCCCCCACCACAATGGTCTGAGGGCTCTCCTCTTCTTCCTTGAACAATACCCATCCACCTCCATCCTCCTCCATCTGGCTGAACTAGTTCTCTCTATGAACATTTTCTCCTTAAACCTGTCTCATTTCCTCCAAATAAAAGGTGTGGCTATGGGTACCTGCGTGGGCCCCAGTTATGCCTGCCTCTTTATGGGGTATGTGGAACATTCCTTGTTCCAATCCTGCTCAGGCCCCCTCCCACAACTCTTTTTTCTGGTACATCGATGAGTACTTCAGTGCCACGTCATGCTCTTGTCTGGACCTGGAAAAATTTATTAATTTTGCCTCCAATTTCCACTCCTCTATCAGCTTCACATGATCCATCTCCGAAACATCCCTCCCCTCCCTTGACCTCTCTGTCTCCATTTCTAGTGATAGACTGTGCACCAAAATTACAAGCCCACCAACTCCCACAGCTACCTTCATTACAGCTCCTCACACCCTGCTTCCTGTAAGGACTCCATCCCATTCTCTCAGTTCCATTGCCTTCATCTGTTCCAATGATGCCATTTTCCAAAACGGCGCTTCTGACATATCTTTCTTCTTCCTTAACCGAGGTTTCACACCCACTGTGGTTGACAGGGCCCTCAACTGTGTGCAGCACATCTCCTGCACCTCTGCCCTTACCCTTTCTCTTCCTTCCCAGGACCATGATAGGGTCCACCTTGTCCTCACTTTTCACCCCACCAACCTCTGCATTCAAAAATCATCCTCCGCCATTTCTTCCATACTCCAGCATGATGCCACCACCAAGCACATCTTCCCCTCACCCCAGCCTGCCACCCCGCCTCCCCCCCCCCCAACCCCCACCTCTCGCATTCCCTCCAGGACACCCTGATCCACTCCTCATGCCCAACACTTCATCCCCCTCCCACAGCATCTTCCCATGCACTCGCAGAATGTGCAACACCTGCCCCTTTACCTCCTCCCTCCTCACCATCCAAGGGCCCAAACATTCTTTTCAATTGAAGCAGTGCTTCACTTGCACCTCCTTAAATTTGGTCTACTGCATTTGCTGCTCCCAATGCGGTCTCCTTTACATTGGGGAGACCAAATGTAGACTGGGTGACCAATTTACGGTCTGCAAGCATGATCCAGACCTTCCTGTTGCTTGCCATTTCAACACATCATCTTGCTCTGATGCCCACATTTCTGTCCTTGGCCTGCTGCAATGTTCCAGTGAAGCTTAATGCAAACTGGAGGAACAGCACCTCATCTTCCGATTAGGCATCTTACTGCCTTCTGGACTCAACATTGAGTTCAACAACTTCAGACCATGACCTCTCTCCTCTATCCTCACCCCTTTTTTATCCCTTGTTTCAAAATTAATTTTTAAAAATTTTTTTACCCACTTATTTTTATTTTCATTCATTTTTATTTTCATTCATGTATACATTGTTTTATCCCCTTTTTTATCCCACACTTTTATCCCATTTTCAATCCCTTTTTTCCTCCCCACACCCCACCCCCCCAAGGGCCATCTGTTACTTATTCATGTTGTTCTTTTTAGAGTGCTTACCCTTGTTCTGTTTTTATTACATTCTGCTTTCTTACCTTTGCCACTATCAGTACCTATTTTAGCCCTTACACTCCCTTTGTCCTTTTGTTCATGACACCTTTGTCAATCTCTCCTTTGCCCCCACCTATCGCTGGCCTTCTATCCAGCATCACCTGCTCCACCCCCCCTTAAACAGTATAATTTTCATCACATTTCTACTTCTCTGTAGCTCTGAAGAAGGGTCATATGAACTCAAAACGTCAACTCTGTTTCTCTCTGCACAGATGTTGTCAGACCTGCTGAGTTTTTCCAGTATTTTCTGTTTTTGTTTTTGTTTTAGATATATTACACTCAGACTCATCTAAGTCAGTAATAAGCAATGACAAATAAGTAAAGAGGTTTCACTTATTAAAGTTAGTGTCAGTCACATTTATAAAGTGAGGTTAACCAATAATAAATTGCAGAACTGCATGGTTTATTATTGTGATGGTACATGGAATGATAGGCCATAGGTAAATCTGATCGCAAAACAATTGTTATTTTTACTTATGTTTCATTCAAAAATAATCCAGTATTTTGCTTTACAATTGGTCTTGTGTCACTGTTTGCCTAAGATAGGGTGAGGGAGAGATTGCAACATTCAGTATGGACAACAAGGAGTCTTACTGGTACCCAAAAGTCACACCATTCCAATATCCCTAAATATTGAAAAGTAAAGGCAGTCCATAGATCGTAGTTTATGAAAGCTGCATTTAGTGGAATTACAAGTGACACTGAATCTGAGACGACATTGAGCGCAGACCAAAATTTGTGGTAGCATGGAAGAATTTTAGTGCATGTAAGATGTTAATGAGAAACTAGGGTCAGAATTTTCCATTCTAGAGATTAAGTCCAGTGGCTGGGGTAGAAGTTCTGCTGGAGCGCGGGGAAGCTGAACATATGAAATCCTGTGCTGCTCAGTTTATTAATTATGCATCCGCAAGGAGAATGTCGAATCTCGTGGCAAGGCAAGTAGTACGTGGCTCCAATGCCCAGGCACCATATTTAGACTTCACCCCGACAGCCATTCACTCTTCCATTCTGTTCCTTGACTCTGCCCCACCACCCCCCACAGCGCAGAGCCCTGCCTCGGTATCACCCCTCCCATGTTACCAACCTTGGGGCAGCTTGTGCTACTGTCATCTGATATCACTCAGTGATGGTGTGAAAGGAAGGTGAAAGCAGTGTTGACTGACCT
This sequence comes from Carcharodon carcharias, assembly GCF_017639515.1. Classification (NCBI taxonomy): domain Eukaryota; kingdom Metazoa; phylum Chordata; class Chondrichthyes; order Lamniformes; family Lamnidae; genus Carcharodon; species Carcharodon carcharias. Next base: position 64,790,940 of record NC_054469.1, read on the forward strand.
GAAAGTCCAGGAAGTAGTCGACCTCATCAAGCGCAGGCCATTATGTACAGTTGTGAAACGGAACATTCTAAATTCCTACTGGTGGGGCGCTTAGTTTGGAGAGGGAACAAGATTACAGTGTATTGGCCTTTTAAGGAGCATTCATGAGATGCAAATGGGGTTCCCGACATAGCTCTGCAGGACACCTGACCTGGCCTTAAACCACCATGAAATTCGGGAGAACATGTTTCTAAGTTAATTTCTCACCATTGGGAAACTGACTTTTGGCCTCCTGCCAAATCTTGCTCCTCCGCCTACCATGATTCCACCCTATGTTTTATATGTGTGTAGTACCTCTTGCATACATGCTTCACTTTGGTGCACATGATGTAGGTGTGATGACCCCAAACTAATGCTTCTCTTAGATTATACCTCAGAGATGACAGTGCATGACATAACATAAAAGGTTAGGACTGTTGTGAACTTCACAGATGTGGGAGGTGACTTGTAAGTCAGGTCGCAGAAGGAGATGCTACTTATTTGACAAATGTACATATGTCTTTGCATGTATATTGTGGGGTCAGTCTACCAGTGGGAGTATGTATCTCCACTGCACCCTAGCCAACCTGACACCTCGCCATTGTTCCTGCTCTGCTTTCAAAATCAAAATATATTATGGAATTTTCAAAGGAAAATACATTGTGCCCTGCCTGAAATGGTGGGGATGAAAAATGGCACAAAGACAGTGTCAAATTAGTTTGCAAAAAAATGTGGGTCAGAAATTATCTACAAGCCATTCTTCAAATGCTCCTGCCTTCTTCAGAGAATTTAATATAGTGCAGTTATAAACTATAGATCATATTTTAACATACTTACAGGTCACTGGGCAAAGTCCCCACATGCCATCAGCATAGTCTGAAGTCGTTGCACACCAAAGCAAGCCATCAGATCTACCATCAGTAGTACAGTCTGCATACCACTTGTTACGGTACTTGAAAGGCATTACACATGGTTGTCCATTTGAATTTCCATATATTGTAAACAATTCTGAAAGAGAAACAGGACTCCTAAGAACCGCCATGTCAAAAAATTAGAAGTGTTGCTTCAAAGACCATTAGATTGTGAAACATGACTTACTGGTGCATAGTTACCTAATTTATCCTTCTATCTCTTCTTCATTGAGCATTTTGCATTGTGTACTACCCATTGCCTTGGCACAATTTGTGTTTTTCAAGAGGATATTTTATAGACAGAGCCACTGGTATCACCTCCCTGAGTTTTTTCAATTGACTAGGGTACACAACATCAGTGATTTGTCTGTCTTGAATTCTAATTTTTCAGAAGTAATTTCCTTCTAAAGTTATCTCAAGTAATAAGACTATAAGACCATAAGACATAGGAGCAGAAGTGGGCCATTTGGCCATTCAAGACTGCTCCGCTATTCAGCGAGATCATGGCTGATCTGATAATCCTCAATTCCACTTTCCTGCCATTTACCCATAACCCTTGATTCCCTCACTGACTAAAAATCTTTCCATTTCAGCTTTAAATATACTTAATGACCCAGCCTCTACAGCCCTCTGCGGTAAAGAATTCCACAGATTAACTATCCTCTAATAGAAGAAATTCCTCCTCAGCTCTGTTTAAAATGGGAACACCCTCACTCTGAGATTATGCCCTCTGGTCCTAGACTCTCCCACAAGGGGAAACACCCTCTCAGCACATAGCCTGTCAAGCCCCCTAAAAAGCTTATGTTTCAATACGGTTGCCTCTCATTCTTCTAAACTCCAATGAGTACAGGCCCAACCTACTCACCCTCTCCTCATAAGAAAACCCCTCCATCCCCAGGATCAACTGAGCGAACCTTCTCTGGGCTGACTCCAATGCCAGTATATCTTTCCTTAGGTAAGGAGACCAAAACTGCTCACAGTATTCTAGGTGTGGTCTAACTACTGCCTTGTATAATTTTAGCAAGACTTCCCTATTTTTATACCCAATTCCCTTTGAAATAAAGGCCAACATTCCATTTGCCTTCCCTAATACCTGTTGAACTTGTATGTTAGCTTTTTGGGATTCATGCACAAGGTCTCCCAAATCCCTCTGTGCTGCAGCCTTCTGCAGTCTTTCTCCATTTAAATAATATTCAGCTCCTATATTCTTCCTGCCAAAGTGTGTAACCTCACATTTTCCCATATTATATTCCATCTGTCAAGTTTTTGACAACTCACTGAACCTGTCTATATCCCTCTGTAGGCTCCTTGTGTCACCCCCACCACTTGTCTTCCCACCTATTTTTGAGTCAATCCACAAACTTGGCGATAGTACATTCACTTCCCCCATCTAAGTCATTCATATATATTGTAAATAATTTAGGCTCCAGCACTGATCCCTGTGGCACTCCACTAGTTGCCAGTTGCCATTCTGAAAATGCCCCCCTTATCCCAACTCTCTGTCTTCTATTAGTTAGCCAATCCACTATCCATGCTAATATACTACCCACAACACCATGGACACTTATCTTATTAAGTAGCCTTACATGCTGTACCTTATCGAATGCCTTTTGGAAATCCAAATATCTTACATCAACTGGTTCCCCTTTATCTATTCTGTCTGTTACCTCCTCAAAGAATTCTAATAAATTTCTAATTGTTGTAGGAGGCAGACGGTGATGACAGAAGGATGCTTTAGTGACTGGAAGCCAGTGTCCAGTGGCGTACCACAGGGATCTATGCTTGGTCCCCTATTATTTGTCATTTATATAAACAACATAGATGCTATGTGGGGGGTAGGATTAATAAGCTTGCGGATGACACAAAGATTGGCTGGATGGTTAACAGTGAGGTTGAGTGTCTTGGGCTACAGGAAGATATAGACGGGATGGTCAAATGGGCAGATAAGTGGCAGACGGAATTTAACCCTGAAAAGTGTGAGGTGATACACTTTGGAAGGAGTAATTTGAGAAGGAAGTATTCAATGAATGGCATGGCACTAGGAAGTTCTGAGGAACAAAGGGACCTTGGCGTTTGTGTCCATAGATCTCTGAAGGCGGAGGGGCATGTTAGTGGGGTGGTGAAAAAGGCATATGGGACACTTGCCTGTATCAATCGAGGCATAGATTACAAAAGTAGAGAGGTCATGGTGGAGTTGTATAGAATGTTAGTAAGGCCACAGCTGGAGTACTGTGTGCAGTTCTGGTCGCCACATTATAGGAATGATGTTCTGTTGAAGAGTCATACGGACTCGAAACGTTAACTATATTCATCTCCGCAGATGCTTTCAGACGTGCTGAGTTTTTCCAGGTATGTTTACTTTTGTTTTTATTTAGGATTTCCAGCATCTGCAGTTTTTTATTTTATCTTGGATAGACTTGGGTTGTTTTTGTTGGAGCAGAGAAGACTGAGGGGCGACCTGATCGAGGTGTACAAGATTATGAGGGGCATGGACAGGGTGGATAGGGAGCAGCTGTTCCCCTTAGTTGAAGGGTCAGTCACTAGGGGGCATAAGTTCAAGGTGAGGGGCAGGAGGTTTAGAGGGGACGTGAGGATAAACCTTTTTACCCAGAGGGTAATGATGGTCTGGAATGCGCTGCCTGGGAGGGTGGTGGAGGTGGGTTGCCTCACATCCTTTAAAAAGTACCTGGATGTGCACTTGGCACGTCATAACATTCAAGGCTATGGGCCAAGTGCTGGTAAATGGGATTAGGTAGGTAGGTCAGGTGTTTCTCACTTGTCAGTGCAGACTCGATGGGCCAAAGGGCCTCTTCTGCACTGTGATTCTGTGATTTATCAGGCATGATTTCCTCTTCATGCAGCCATGCTGATTCTGCTTGATTAGATTATGTAATTCTAAATGCTCTGCTATTACATATTTTATAATAGACTCCAACATTTTCCTAATGACAGATGTTAAGCTAACTGAACGAAAGTTACCTGTTTTTTGTCTCCCACTTTTTGAATAAGGGTGTTACATTGGCAATTTTCCAATCTTCTGGGACTTTTCCAGAATCTAAGGATTTTTGGAATATTACTACTAATGTATCCACTATCTCTGTAGTTACTTCCTATAATATTTCCCTCTTTATTATTTTTTGGTCATCTTTTGTTGGTTTTTAAAACTTTCTCAATCCTTTGGCTTACCATTCATCTTTGCCACATTAAATGTCTTTTCTTTTAATTTGACTTAACTTCCTTGGTTGGTTTATCCCCTTCCTTGAATCCTTCTTTCTCACTGGGATATATCTTTGTTGTGAGATATGAACTATTTTCTTTAATGTCTGCCATTGTTCATCAACCGTTTTTCTCGGCTAAAATCCTATCCCTGTCCACTCCAGCCAACTCTGCCCTCATTCCTTTATAATTACCATTATTTAAGTTTAGCATAGTTGTTTCCGGCCCAAGTTTCTCACTCACAAACTGAATGCTAAATCCTACCATATTGTGGTCACTGTTCCCTAGGCTATCTTTTACTCTGAGATCATTTATTAAATCTGTCCCATTATGCATAACCAGATCTAAAATAGACTGATCCCTGGTTGGATCCACAATACATTATTCTAGGAAACTGTGCCGAATACACTCAGTGAGTTCTTGCTTGTGGCTGCCTCTGCCAGTTTGATTTTCCCAATCTTCATGAAGATTAAAGTCACGCATGGTTAAGGTTCTGCCTTTTTTACATGCCCTCGTTATCTCCTGATTTGTTCTCTGTCCTACAGTGTAGCCACTGATAGGGGTCCTATAGTCTACTCCCAACAGTGTCTTCTTCCCCTTGTTACTTCTTACCCAAATGAATTCTACATCTTCTGATCCAAGATCCTTTCTTGCTATCATACTTATTTCATCTCGTACTAACAAATCTACCCCACCGCCCTTTCTTTCCTGCCTGTCATGTCCTTTCAAAAAGTCACATACCCCTGAATATTTAGTCCCCAGCTTTGACCTCGTTGTAACCAGTGGCTGAGCTTCAGCTCTTGCATCTGTCTAACAGGTTCAAGGTTCTTGCATAAAGCCAAAGGGCTGAATTTTGAATTTGTTGGGCCCAACTGACTCAACGGCCGGCGGGCAGCCAGTCGCCACCACCAAAATGGCCCGCACTGCCATTTTGCGCGGGCAGGCCAATTAAAGCCCACCCAGCGGCGTTCTGACTCCCGTGTTCAGGGGGAAAATTAAATCAGTGGCAGACGTGTTCAGACCGCCGGTTCCAATGGGGAACCGGCAGTCTGTATAATGAGCGACCCGGCAGCCTCCTTTAGGCTGTTCACCATGGTCAGTCATCGGGCAGCACAAAATGTGAGGCAGGGGAGGAGGAGGGGGGCAGGCTGCAGGGTAGGCCAACAGGGGGCCACTGTGCCCCTCGGTTCTCAGATGCCTGCCTTCCTGCCCTCCTCGAAGAGGTGTCCAACCATCAGGAGGTCTTATTTCCAGAGGATGGGAAGAGCAGGGCCCCCCACGTGACCAGGCAGACGTGGCAGGAGGTGGCGGAGGCTGTAAGCTCCCATGATGCTGTGCGGCGCACCGGAACGCAGTGCTGCAAGCGCTTCAATGATTTGTTGCACTCTGGAAGGGTAAGTACCATGTCGGCCTTGGCCATTTTACCCAGCAGGTAGCCTTAGCCTTTGAGGCCCCCACCCAACGACGTCCTAGTGTCATTACTGCATTGGGCATTTGGCACACACTGGGTGGGCAAACAGATAGTGACCATGCTTACATCAGCCTTAGTGGTTGAGGAGAAGATGGGCTCTCCCCGCAGCATATGTTGGTGTTTGTCGCATTTGAGTAGTCTGGGGGCAACCTGCAGGGGAGGCAGCTAGGCACAACCTTAGAACTCCAACACATGTTTTATTGATGGTGGAAGGGGAGCCTCAAGGTGTCGTGGCCAAGAGCCACCTGCTGGCCTCGGCGCCGCACCTAGTTGTGCCTCCTTTCCATGGACGCTAAGACCCATGTGTTATTGAAAGTGATGGACGCCAAATGTGTCCAAGGTGTCCGTTGGGGGAGGGGGTTGGGAGCATCCGTACTATCTTCTGGGGACTGATCACCAGTAGTGTGGACAGGAGCCGCTGGAGGCCTCAGATGGGCCACTGTGGTTGGGGTGTGGCGTGCGCGTGCAGAGTACATGAGGTATCAGCCCCAATAAATGCTCTTCTTTGTTCTGCAGGCAAAAACTGAGAGCAATATGCGGAAGCGGCAGTGGACTGGTGGTGGGCACGCCGTGCTGCAGCACCTCACCTCGTATGAGGATCAGGCCATGGAGCTGTGGAGGAGGCAGGCAGCCAGGTCGGCAGGCGTCGGCAAGGCTGGGGTGCAGCGGCCAGGTATTTGAGGGCCACAGTCCTATTTACTCTGTATCACCACCATCCAAAGCACTGATGGTTGCTGCAATTATTAATGCAGCAACACTGCTCATTCACAGACTGATAAAGTCAGACGTGTGGGTCATACACAAAGGTCCCTCGGCCCCTTGAGGATGCGCATCTCTAGCACCTTCCAAAGTCACCTTATCCCATTTCTGACTACTATCCCCATGGCCTAACATGCCATGGCATCGCTGCTGTACATCCAAAGCCATTGCATCTTAGGAGGGTTTGTACCTCCACCACCCTTTCAGCCAGTGTGTCCCACATTACTCTGTCCAAAAGGTCCTCAGCACCTCACCTGTCAACCTCATGGCACTCAGCTTAAATAAATGCCACCACGTTAGTCATCCCTGTGCCAAGAGGAAATGTTGCCTTCTGTCCACCCATTCTATGCCCCTCATAACGGTATGAAGGTCAATAATGTGACCTGTCAATCTCCTGTGCCCCACGGCAAATATCGCAAGTGTTTGCAATGTTTCCTCATAACTCCAATTCTCCAGGCCAGCATGCATCCAGGTCAGGAACCTCTGCATTCTCCCCACTCCAATGCCATCCAACCCATGAAGCGCAGGTCACAACTGAACGCAGAAGTGTAGATGTGGCCTCGACAGCGTCTTCTGAACTTGCAACATGACCTCCCTTTTCCTACATTCTATTCCTCGGCTAATAAAGGCAAGTCTGGCTTCGACCTTGTTAAATGCCTTACGTTCCTGTTCTGCTACCTTAACGGGTCTGACCAGCAAGGTCCCTGTAATCGTCATGACTTCCCACAGTCCTACCGTTACTCATGTATTCCCGTACCTTGCTTGTCTTGCCCACCTATCCACATAACATTCCATGTGACATTCCTTAGGCCATCTGACCAGCCTGTCTGTATGCACGTGCAATGTTTGGGCCTCCTCTTGACTATTTACCAACCCACCAATATTCGTCTCCTTAGGTTCTTGAAGGGTGAGCGACTTATGAGGCTGGGGGGAAAGGGATGAAAGGTGTTACTGACTGAACGCTAACTGATGCACTGTCCTTGTTGTTAATTTCAGCATCACCACCGCATGGCTGCTACCAACAAGTCCAGAGCCCCCCCATCACACCTGAGGGCCAAGATTTGCAACTTGCATCACATCCTTTCAGCGAGCCAGGCACCAGCGCAGCAACAAACACTTCGGTGGAGAATGTAACGTCGTCTAGTGTCCTGGGGCAGATTAGAGAGGGCACTTCACAATCGCTGGAGGAGATGGCACAGACAGAGAGTGCCGATGGCACCAGCAGCCGGAGGACCGCAGGGGACCAGGCACATGCTGAGTCCGGGAGTGATGATGTGCCTCTGGAGATGTCACCAATGCAGCAGCTGCAGGACAAAGGGCAGGGTGTGTGGGAGCATCTGGTAGGGCTGCATGAGGGTGTGCTTCAGCTGGTCTTTGTGGTGGAGGAGTCCGGGCAGAGTGTCAGTAAAGGCATGAACCTCAGGACAGAGCTTCAGGCTTCCTCCATTGAGAGATTGGCAACTCTCATGGAGAGGGGCTTCAGTCGGAATTGAGAATCTTCTGATTGGGTTACGCTCTGACCTGCAACTCCTCACAGCGTGAATGGCCACAGGTGGTCATTCACAATATGGGAGATGTTCTGGGCACCAAGTGTCGCTGCTGGGTGCCCATCCATCTGTGGTGAGCAGGGACATCCAACGTGACCTCACGTCAGTACAGCAGCCGCCTATCGTCACTGCGGGCTCCTCACAGGGCGCTCCGGATGAGGGCAGCAGCTCCTCCTCCCCTCTCACAGTGACTGTTGCATCCTTTGAGGCTGTGACTGGGAAGATGCCAGTTCTGGAACTGGCCACTCCCTCCCAGGCAGGGCCAGCACAGGCTCCACAGGCTAGAGGACGGCCGCCAAGGTCATTGAGGCCAACAGGACAGCAGAGTCAGTAGGCTGTCTCACAAGCCACTCCGAGCAATGGCGTGACACCTAGACATAGCACCCGCAAACGAAAGCATGAGGCACATTAGGCACTCCCCAGGTTTGTCACTGGTGATTTTGTGTTGGCCCTAGATTAGGGAATATATCATTATGTATGTCAGAGCGACGTTTGTGTTTTATTTTGGATGGAATAAAGTCCAATTTTCTGACCATGGCTGAGGGCGTTTCCTTTGTGCTGCATTTGTATGTTTCACAGACATCTCATGAGTGTTTGAGTGGAACATTGATGTTTCTGTACTAAGCCCTTAGTTGCAGCTGATGAAGTGGAAGATGTAGCACCTAAATGCCACATGTGGAAGTGCCAAGCAATGCTGGTCCTGCTGATCCATGTGTGTGGAGCTAGCTGAAGGTTCGTTGAATTAAAGTGTCCCGGGTGTCCCTGCCTCCTTGGTGTAGTAATGGGTCAGCGTGCTAACCCTCGTCATTGCCCTGTGCTTCCTCATCCTCTGAGCCACTGCTGGATTCATCATGTGCAGCCTCATCCAGGGCATCAAGGTCTTCACCGTCAACTGCATGCCCCCTTTCCAGCACAAGATTGTGCAGGGCACAGCGTGCTACCACTATCACAGAGACACGATCTGGGGGGTACTAGAGTGCGCCCCCTGAGTGGTCCAGGCAACGGAAGCGCATCTTGAGAAGACTGATGGTTCTCTCCACCACAGCCCTTGCGGTGCCATGGCCCCTATTGTACCGCTGCTCAGCTTCTGTTCTTGGATGGCAGAGAGGAATCATGATCCACCTGCTGAGGGGATAGCCCTTGTCACCCAGCAGCCAACCATCCAACCAAGCTGGAGCACTGAGAGCCCCAGCACCTGGGTGAGTCTGAGGATGTAGACGTCTTGGGAGCTGCCTTGCACAAACTTGCAGGATCAGCATCCTGTGATCACACACTATCTGCACGTTCATGAAGTGGAAACCCTTCCTGTTGACAAAGGCACCGGGTTCACCTACTGGCACCTTGATGGCCACATGTGTGCAGTCTATTGCACCCTGGATGCGGGGGAAGCCAGCAATGGCTGCAAAGCCTCTGGCTCGATGTGTCTGACTTGCCTGGTCGCAGCGGAAGTGGATGAAGGTCATTACCCATCTGAATAGAGCGTCTGCAACCTGCTTGACACAAGTGTGTACAGCTGATTGGGAGACACCACAAAGATCACCCACCAAGCCCTGGAAGGAGCCAGATGCATAGAAGTGGAGGGAAAGTGTGAGCTTCAGAGCTGCTGGCATGGGGTGTCCACCCACACAGTTAGGGGAGATCTCAAGGTCAATCACCTGACAGATATAGTTGACTGTCTCCCTTGACAGACAGCCTCCTTCGGCACTGCACCTCAGTCTTATTGAGGTAGCTGCTTCTCCACCTGTATACCCTGGCAGCAGGATAGTGGTGTCTTCTGTGGCCCTTTCCACCTTGGACAGCCTCTTGGCCCCTGCGCCTGGCCTCCCAAAGATGGCTCCCCTGGAGGCTGATTGTCCACTCCTGGCCTCCTCCTTATTCTATCCCTCCCTTCCTCCTCAGAGGAGCTGCCTATAATGGAGATGTCAGAACCCATACCCAGGCTAAATGGAGGCCTCTGGAAAGCTGCAGGCCTGATAAAGATTACTGTCTGCAGACTACAGTACAGAGAAAGCTATTGGAAAATCAATCTGCTGGAAATTGAACTGCTAACAATCACACAGGCAAGTTTCAAACACTTGCTGCATTAAATACTTCACACATATCCTGCCCATGGATGAGGTTTGTTAAAAAATCAGTTAGCCACCTGCCCGTTGGGCCCGTGTCCAAGGCGAAGATTGCACAGGCTCCTCAAAATCGGCATTGATTGCCGAGTTAAGGGCCTTAACAAGCCCTTTAATTAATGGTGGGATGCAGATTTCAGGTTGCTATCAGATCAGCCGTGATCTTATTAAATGGCAGAGCAAGCTCGAGCTGCTGAATGGCCTACTCCTGCTCCTTGTTCGTATGTTCTTATGAGTAGGCCATTTAGCACTTCAAATCTGTCCTGCTTTTCGATGAGATCATGATTGATCTGCAGTTTAATTCCATATATTTACCTTTGAGCCATGTACCTTAATATCTTTGGATAACAAAAACCCTTTGTAAAAATTTTAAGATTAGCAATTTATCTCGCATGAGTTGATGTTTGTGGAGGAGTTCGATTTTTCCACCACCCTTTGCATGAAGAAGTGTTTCTTAATTTCACTCCTGAAGGGTCTGGCTCTAATTTGTTGATTCTGCTCCTAGTCCTGTACATGCCAACTAGCTAAAATAGGGTAGATAGAGAAAACTATTTGTTCCCCTTAATTATCTTAAATTGGTCAAATCACCCCTTATCCTTCTAACTTTCAGGGAATACAAGTTGGCTTATCTCATCTCTCCTCATAGAGTAGCACTTGGAGTCCAAGTATCAGTCCAGTAAATCTTTGATGCATTTTGTCCAAGGATAATACATCTTTCCCAATGTGTGGTGCCCAGAGCTGCTCATAGTTCACCAAGTATTGTCTAACCATGGCTTTGTATAGTTGAAGCATGACTTATCACTCCTTGTGTTAAATTTCTCCAGATATATAGGCCAGCATTCCATTAGCCTTTTTGATTATTTTCTCTACCTGTTCATGACATTTTAATGATCTACCTACCGGGACTCCCAAGTCTCTTTGGACCTCCACTATTTCTAGCGTTTTCACCATTTAAAAAAGCACTGTTCTATTCTTTATAGTTTTAAAGCAGTTGACTTCACATTTGCTTACATTGTAATCCATTTGCCATAGTTTTGCCCATTCACTAAACGATCGATATCTCTTTGCAATTTTATGCTTCTACTACACTGTTTACATTGCTGATTCTCTTTGCGCATTGAGCAAATTTGGATATGTGGCTTTGTATCCCATCATCTAAGTCATTAATGACTTATTCACTGCTGATGAACATATGTTCGCTAATTTTCCTGCCACATTTATTTGGGTCAATTAGTTCTAAGCCCACTGAAGTTTGCTGTTTTCCATACCAGCACCCAACTCATTGTCATTTCCTATTTTAAGTTGAATCTAACTGTGTTATAGCCACTATTTCCCAATTGTTTTGCTGCCTACATGTCAGTTGTTTGTCGCGCCTCATTTCCTAACATGCTGTTGGGCTATAAACATACCAAATCCAGGAAGCAGTCCAGGATCCATTTCAAAAAGTATTCCACATTTTTACTACTGCTGATCTACCATGCGATTATTAAAATTACAAAAGCACTCAATATAATTGCCTCTCTCTGTTGGTATGTAAGAACAACAGACCAAGCATTTCATCCAAGATGAGGAAGGAGAACCCATAACTCAAGATAAAACTACAATTGTCCCCTCTCATCTCCATGGTTTAGTAGCTTAAAATGCACACTGAGAATTGCACCATCTCCTTTCCTATTTCTTAACTTTAGCCTATATAATTTTGTCTTAATACAACTCCCTAGGTACAAATCCTTACAAATTCTAGCACTGTGACAAAATCTTTTGATGTAGACGGACTTGGATACTTCAACACCCCTAGCCCCACAAACACCCTGCCAAACCAAATCAAATTTTAATTTAATTTGTAAGTCACCTTCAAATTTTTGTTTTACTTACAGGTTATAAATGATTCCCCTTTAAGAAGGGGAACTTAATACCTTTCTAATTGATACCTGACAATCATTTAGAGGCACAATCCTTTGTTAATATTTTCACCCCCATCTCTAATCCTCCTTTCTGTACCTCCCTATCTCTCCTGAAACATTAGAACCTTAGATCTGTACTCCAAATTCAGCTATGGTAATGTGACAAATATGTCATGTTAGCTTATGTTTAATTTTGCCTTAAAGAGAGGTGTATAAGGTAATGCTTCAATATGGACCCTTTGGACAGAATTTTCGATTCCGCGACTAAGTCCCGTGTTTCTCATTGTGGAGGCCACTGGGAATTCCCACCGTATAACACAAGACTGGCTTAAATAAATTATGCATTTGGGGGCTTCCCGACATTTCGGGTGGCAGGGTAGGCTGGATGGTGTATTCCCTGCCATCATATCCAGGCACCATATTTAAAAGGCACCCGGACATCAACTTAACCACCATTGAAGGAGGAGATGGCCCACTAGGAGCTCCAGCCCCAAATTTCCAAAGCCCCAGTTACACGTTCCTGCTCATTGCAGTGGAGGCCAGGAGGGGTGTCCTCTACCCAAAGGATGGAAGGAGGAGGCTGAGTCATCAGACCAACCCTGCATGGGAGGAAGTCTCCAGGGAGGTCAGTGCCGAGGGTCTCCACCAGAGTACTATACAGCAACACTGGCAATGGATGAATGACCTCATTCACTCCGCCAGGGCAAGTGAACAGCTCACACTCGCCTCACTGAATGATACAGGGGACATGGGCCTCAGTGGCAAGGGCACCATCCATGCAGCCCATGCATAAAAGAGCTAATCAATGTGATAAGGTGATACCTCATAGCCCCACTGCTGTCCATCTAGTCTCCAGGTGCAGAAGCCAAATAGCTCAGATGCTGTCTGTTGGGGGTGTGGTGGCGGGGGTGGGGTGGATGTTGGGGGAAGGGGGTTAGGCATTAAGGACACCAGCAAGCACAGCTAATGACATGCCTTTGTGAGCCTTATCCTTCAATCTGTATGGTCTTAATGCTCTGGATGGTACTGCCCCAGAATCCTTGTGAGCAGCCCGCAGTGCATCAATTAGATGGCATACAATCCAATGGATTATTTGTAAGACTGGAAGCATGAGAAAGATACATGAAACCCAGTTGCTCTCAACCCCACCTTCTCTCTTTGTGCAGGAAATGTTGAGGCACAACAGGAGAGAGAGAGAGAGAGAGAGAGAGAAGACAGGAGGGGGCTGGCCTGACCTCAAGCATTTCACGGACTTCAAGGAGCGGGCAGCACCGCTGGCTGAGGAGGAACCAGACCGAGCCTGCGGAGATGGATCAGTCAGCGGGCGGCCTCATCCAGTAAAGATCCATGAATAATGTTGTCATTAAGAGCCATGTGTTCTTCCATGTTGGAGGCAGCTCATGCAGGCACTCACTCTCTCCTCTCTCACTCACAGGGAGAGAGCAAGGGAACAAGAGGAGGCCCTGTCCAGCAGTTCATCCAGATCACAGAATACCGAGGACCTTGGGGAGGAGGAAGAAAGTTCACCTGTAGAGGCATCACCGCAGTCACCTGCATCCTCCACCAGTGCAGAGACACACACCTTGACACATAGTTCAGGCCAGGTCTCACATTCTAGAGGTCACTGCATCGAACATATCCACAGCAGGAGGGGGCAGGGTCAGCCAAGCTCACTGTCGCTCGGAGGACTGCTGGGGGAAGAGGCATCTGCAACGTCCAAGTTGGATGAAGAGTCTCTGGGATGGGCCGTCCACAAGATGCTGGGGAAGCTGCAAGAGGCAGGGGAACATCAGGCAGAGGTGTTGGAGGCCCTCAACAGAGGAGTCTGTCCACCTGCTCTCTAATGAAGTGGTGCTGATATGTGCACGCATTGAGGTTTCCATGGATGGTGGATGCCATAGAGAACCTGGTCCTGCAGAATGCCCAATTTCTACAGAGATGTGTGCAGACCTGCACTCCATCACTCTAACCATGGGTGAGTTTTTGCAGTGGCTGCAGAAGAGTGGGATGGGGCACCTCAACCTCCCTCCAGGTGCCCCTTCCCCCAAGGAGTCAGGCAGGGGCCCTCGGGCACCCATAGGGAGGAGGAGCGGCTGTTGGAAACCCCTGAGACCTCCATTCAGGACTCTCTAAGGGTCCCTCTTCTGAACGCACCCCCTGCCTGTGACCCCACCAGCTTCATGCTCTGTGACCACAGAGGGAGCAGCTGCTCCACAGCAGGACAGCCAAAGTAAGCCGGAGCCCTCCAGGCCTCGGCTCTCCAGAGAACGGCCAACAAGGTCATCCAAGACATCAGGGCAAACTGGCTCAGCAGGCTGCCTCCAATCCTGCTATGGATGGTGGGGGAGCACCTAGAAGAATTGGTAGGGACACAAGATTAAGAAGTTTTGATTTCATATGTGGTTGCACTGGTGCACTATGTGCAGGGAGGCAAAGGTATTTGCCAGAGTCCTTGTGACCCATGTGCAAGAAATCTCCCGCGTACACTGAGCCTTTGCCCTTCACATCTGGAGATCTCAACCAAGCAGCTCTTCATCATTGTGAGTGGCCATGGTTTTCATTACCTTCCAGGTGCCTTCACCCCTTCTCCCGTGACCCACACCCTCCCCTCCATAATCATTGACCCCCAAGTGTAACATTTGACCTTCCCTCAGTTACCCTTCATCCCACCCCCATCACCTACTGTCCCGTGCTGACGAATTCCCAGAACCCCTATCTTGTAGAAGAGCCCACCTGAGGACAGTAGATCTGCACCACACCCACCCACCCCACCCCATTCTGTCAACCTCCAGAATCCACTTCTCCTTCCATATTCCCTCCAAAAACTCTAATTGCCCCTTCACCCGTCATCGCTGAGCCCTCACCCTCCCACCCTACTGGCTCCCAATGCCCCCGCTAAACCTCACCATCCCTTCCTATCAACAATTCCCTCAGTATCCCCCCAGGACTCAGCTGTTGACACCACAGACCCCTCCCTCAAAACCTTTTTCCCATCTTCCCACCATGCCCATTCACACCTGCACAACCCCCCTATGCCCATTCACACCTGCATAACCCCCATGCCCATTCACACCTGCACATCCCCATGCCCATTCACACCTGCACATCCCCATGCCGGTTCACACTTGCACACCCCCATGCCCATTCACACTTGCACACCCCCATGCCCATTCACACTTGCACACCCCCATGCCTGTTCACACTTGCACACCCCCATGCCTGTTCACACTTGCACACACCCCCATGCCCATTCACACCTGCACATTCCCCCAAGCCTGTTCACACCTGCACAACCGTCCCATGCCTGTTCACACCTGCACATCCCCTGCTCCCCACCTGCACTCCACCATTGCCCATCCCCCCGCCCCCTCCATACCACCTCACCTCTTCTTCGGGCCCCACAGTATCTTTCTTTCCCTGCCCACCCCCAACCTCCCCAACCCCCTCCCCAACCTCTCCAACATCACCAATGTCCCAACTCCTTCCCCTTCCTGACTCCCTCAGACATACTTCTTCCTCCACCCTTACTCCCACCCCTCTCTGCACTCCTTCCTCTCCCTCCCCAGACTCCCTCCCCTCTCCACACTCCTTTCCCCCTCCAAACTCTTTCCCTTACACCTTCCACCCTTCTTACACCTACCTCCCCGGTTGCCAACTTCTCCCTGTTACCCCTCCTCCCCCCATACTCCCTCCCCCCTCACAACCTCTCCCCTGACACTTTCATTCCTCCTCTCCCAATCTCAGCTTTGACACATTCAATTACCCCCTCCCAACCTCACCCCACCCCACCGACACCTCTTCCTCTCCCAGTCGCTCCTTGACTTTCCTCTCCCACCCCCTTGACCATCATCCGTTATGAGCATCAACAGTGATTTTCCAACTTCCGTGAGCTGCTTCTCAGTACAGCCATGTCCAAGAGAGTCCATCCAGCATGCCATGGAGATTCCACCAGGATCCCATTGTTGCCAGGCTCCAACATCTTCTGCTCCTCGGATGTCCGCAATGTGAGCAAATCCCTGACGGTAAGCCCTGACTTCTGCACTTCAACTTATCAAGACGTGCTCTACACCGGCATGTTTTCCTGCCAACTGGGCAAACGATCCAGGGGGTTGGATGAGTTCAGCAGGTCAGCCTTCTTATGAAATGCTGATGTTTTAAAATGAGGTTTCCAATGCCCGATCACGGAAAATGCGGCCTGCCATTGGCAGGTTGAGCGGATGATCGGAAACTGGTTTCCTGACGTCACGGAATTGATTTTTGACCTTCTCGCCATGTTGTCTGCTCATGCCACTAAACACACCCGATGCCAGCAGGCACGGATGATTCCGCCCAGCAATGCTTGAGAGCTTCCAGGGGATGGTCCCACATTCAAAGGCACCCACCGCCCTTGCTGTCAAATCCCCTCCTCCTACCCCTGAAATCCCCAACCCACGACCCCCTCCACCCCGCCATCACTCACCTGGGGCTTGTGGTCCTTCACTGATCCTGGGCCTCGCGGGTGGGTTCATTAACTGAAGGCACCACTACTCTACTGGTGGCGCTGCTGAGCAATGCACAGCTGTCAGCCTCTGACTGGCCAGCAGCTCTTGGAGGGCAAGGTTCTTTATCCCAGGGAAGGCCCAACACTGCCCAGTTAAGAGCCTGAGAGGCATTAATTCCTAAACAGGCAGCATGGGGTTCTTGCTGGCCCTCCAGTTAGCAGATGAAAGCCCCATCGCCTCAGATCAGGCCGGGATAATTGTGTTGGCTGCTGTTCTAGATGAACCGCTAACATCTGCACTCACATTACTCAACATTCCATTATATAGACGCTGTCACCACAGAGGACCCTTTCAGTAGGTTCATTTTGTTAAAGTAAAGATCAGCCTGCTCTTTCTTCATGGAGAGTTAGGCTGCAGCTTGAAATTTTGGTACATAATTTTAAATGACCATTAATTGGCCACTTAAGGGCCTCATTTGGATTGGGGGTTGGGAATCATCCAACACCCGCACTATCACTACTAAAATACCAGTGGAGGCGGTTATGCCAAAGGAATGGTCCCTCTACCATCCCACCTAATTTTATGTCAACAAATGCCAGCCTGCTCCTGGTGGGGAGGGGCATAAAATTCCAGTTGAATTTTGTGTAAACTTCAAGATGAAATCAAACATATTAATTAACATTCCAGATAATAAATACTATAATGGGTACTGAAAATAGTTAACAAACAGTCACATATACATTCACGCATTTAGGAAGTACATGCACTAATGCAATAAATAACTTCTTTAATCCTTGATGTTTGATCATTTTCCATACCTTCATTCTTTATCGAACAAAGATCATTTTTGGTGCCATAAACCTTCCACCTGCTCCACAATCCTGATCCTTTGTACAGCATAATATTTTTCTCATTTCTGTTTCCATAGTTGAAGTAGACATCGGCCCCCTCGATGCTCAAGAGTGTGTCATTCTTGCATCTCCATGACTGTAGATCACTTGTTTCATTGCACGGATAGAGAGTTACTGGAACCCAGTTTACCTTGCTAGGAACTCCGAAGCACAGTTTGAACTTGACGCTCATGAGTCTCTGACCAGTAACCCATCTAAATTGCTGTGACTCCGCAGCAGTATTACAAGTATTTGTTACCACAGATTTTTCACTTCTTGCCTCCACACACTTTGCATGGTTTTCATTGTATATTAAAAAGATGTTAGGATCTGAAACACAAGCAGGAAAGATTGTTATGTTTCCTTTTATCTCTCACTATTTCAGCTGAACTCCTAATAATTCATTGGTTACTTATGATTCAAACACAGCAAGATGAGCAAAAACAGTAGGGCAGTAATAATAGGGGATTTTAATTACCCAATTAGTGTGAAAGGAATGGAGGGAACAGAATTCTTAAGGTGCATTCAGGAGGACATTTTTTGGCCAGTTTGTAGCAAGTCTAACAAGAGAGAGTGCAGTTCTGGATTTAGTTTTAGAAAATGAAGCTGGGCAGATGGAAGGAGTGACAGTGGGGGAGCATTTTGGTGGTAGTGATCATAATTCAGTTAGTGTTAACATAATAATGGAAAAAGGATAAAGATAAAACAGGAGTTAAAGTCCTAAATTGGGACAAGGCCAATTTTACTAAGCTGAGGAGTGATTTAACAAAAGTGAACTGGAAACAGCTACTTGAAGGTAAATGAGCATCAGAGCAGTAAGAGGTATTCAAAGGGGAGAATCAAGGAGTTCAGATTAACTATGTTCCCATAATGAGAAAAGGTAGAGCAGCCAAATCTAGAGCCCCCTGGAGCTCTAAGGAGCTTACAGGATAAGATAAAGCAGACAAGCAAAGCTTATTTCAGACACTGAGACCTCAATACTACAGAAAGCTGAAAGGAGTATAGAAAGTGGAAGTGTGAAATCATACAAGAAATTGGGAAAGCAAAGAGAGGGCATGAAAGAATATTGGCAAGCAAAAGCAAGAAGCCAAAATTGTTCTCTCATTACATTAAGGGGGGGATTTTTCCCTCGTTGGGCAGGTTCAGCGGGGACAGGTTGGGGGAGTTGGGAAGACGCTCACCACCCGCAATCGGGGTCAGCCTGCAGTTTCACGCTGGCGGGCCAATTAAGGCCCACCCAGCGTGAAACATGAGTGGCAGCGCTCAGCATTGTCTGTGGGGTGGGATGGGGAGGTGGTGGACAGGGGTGGGGACGAGGGCAATTATGAACTTTGAAAATTTCTCTGAGGCACAGAGCTGCCTCAGAGAGATGAACAGTTTAAAACATTAAAAATAAAGATTTCTAAAATGTTATAAAGCATGTCCCCTCATGTGACTCTATCACATGAGCAGGGACATGTTATTAATTACATTTTTTAATTTTAATTTTATTTTTATTTGCTGTTGGTAACCTCATCCTGCCCATGGATGAGGTTTCCTAAAAACTGCAAAGGCCACTTGGCCTTTTCGCCCACCGATCGAAATATTGCGCGCGTGCGCAATGACATCAGGACACTCGCCTGATGTCATCGCGCGCCATTTTACACTAGGTCAGGTTGGGCATGTGCCCACCTGACAAGCGGAAAATTCTCCCCTAACAGTAAAAGGATAACTAAGGAAAGAGTAGGGCCCATAAAAGATCAAAAAGGTAACCTATGTGTGGAGGCAGGGGATGTGGGAACACTTCATAATGAATATTTTGCACCCGACTTCACAAAAGAGGGGTCAATGCAGACTTTGGAGTTAAGAAGGATTGTGAAATATTGGATGTGATAAACATAGGGAGAGAGGAAGTATTAAGGAGATTAGCATCCTTGAAAGTGGGTAAATCACCAGGGCCAGATGAAATGTACCCCAGGTTGTTAAAAGAAGTCAGGGAGGAAATAACAGCGGGTCTGGTCATCATTTTTCAATCTTTGCTGGATGCATGCATGGTGCCAGAGGACTGGAGATCTGCTCACATTGTACCTTTGACTAGAAAGGGAGTAAGAGATAAACCAAATAATTGCAGGCCAGTCAGTCTGACCTCTTTGGAGGGAAAATTATTGGAATCAATTCTGAGGGACAGGATAAACTGTCACTTAGTAAAGGCACAAGTTAATCAAGGATAGTCAGCATGGATTTGTTCAGGGAAGGTCATGTCTGACAAATTTAATTGAATTTTTTGAGGAAATAAGAAAGATTGATGAGGGTAGTATAGTTGATATAGTCTGCATGGATTTTAGGAAACCTTTTGACAAGATCCCACATGGCAGACTAGTTAAAAAAAAATAAAAGCCCATGGGATCCAGGGGAATGTAGCAAGATGGATCTAAAATTGGTTCAGTGGCAGGAAACAAAGGGTAATTGGTGATGGGTTTTTTTTGTGACTGGAAGGCTGTTTCCAGCGGGGTTCCACAGGAATCTGTACCAGGTCCCCTGCTTTTTGTGGTAGATAACAATGATTTGGACTAAATGTAGGGGGAATGATCAAGAAGTTTGCAGACAACACAAGAATTGGCTGCGTGGTTGATAGGGAGGTGGAGAGCTGCAGACTGCAGGAAGATATCAATGGACTGGTCAGGTGGATAGAAAAGAGCCAAATGGAATTCAACCCAGGGAAGTGTGAGGTGATGCATTTGGGGAAGTCAAACAAGGCCAAAGAATACACAATAAGTAGGAGGATAGTAGGAGATGTAGAGGAAGTGGAGTAAATGTTCACAGATCTCTCAAGGTAGCAGGACAAGTCAATTAATTGGTTAAGAAGGCATATGGAATCCATTCATTTATTAGCCAAGGTATAGAATATAAGAGCAGGGAGGTTATGCTGGAGCTGTATAAGTCATTAGTTAGGCCACAACTTGAGTACTGTGTGCAGGTCTGGTCATCTCATTACTGAAAGGATGTAATTGCACCAGGGATGGTACAGAGAAGATTTAAGAGCATGTTGCCAGGACTGGAAAATTGCAGCTATCAGGAAAGATTGGATAGATTGAGGATGTTCTCCTTGGAACAGAGAAATCAGAGGGGAGATTTGATTAAGATGCATAAAATTGTGAGAGGCCTATCGAGTGGATGGGAAGGGCCTGTTTACTTTAGCAGAGAGGTCAATGACTGGGGGACATAGATTTAAAGTGATTGGTAGAAGGATTAGAGGAGAGATAAGGAAAAATGTTTTCACCCAGAGGGTTGTCAGGGTTTGGAACTCACTGCCTGAAAGAGTAGTAGAGGCAGAAACACTCAACTCATTTAAAACATGTCTGGATATGCACCTGAAGTATCATAACCTTGCAGGGCTATGGACCAAATGCTGGAAGGTGGGATTAGGTTGGGTCGGCCAGCACAGCCAAGTGACCTATTTCTGTGCCATAAACATTGTATGAAAAATGACCATGTTTTAACTCTTCAGCTCATTTCTTTTCCTGTGACATGCCATCAGCTAACCCAACTTAAGACTAATCATACAAGATTTATTAAAACAATTTAACCGCAGCACTTCAATCTTTTACACAACCAGAAATTTCAGCATCTTCATTACTCTCAAGGCAACTTCGCAGGGAAATTAAACAAGATGTGCAAGTAATCCAACTGTATGATGTTTGACGAAATGCTGATAGCTAGTCAGCATTTGAACTGCCCACAGCTGCCAAGGCTTTAGATAGATTTTTCATACACTTCAACTATTTTTCTACCATCCCACTCAAAACTCTTTTCTGATTCTAGGTAATATTTAACATAAAAGCAAATATAATAATGTCAGGAAACATTATCATCTTCTATAATATACTAGATGTATATTTTTTTAAATTTCTTTAAAATCCCATCTGTCAGTTTTAATAATTGGATTGGTGTCATTTTTGTTTTCATCTGGCATCCAGAGGTTGATTGATAAACATTTCATGTCTGTAACATTCATTCTTTTATGTGTCTTTGCAGATGCAGGCACAGTCAAGTCAGATATTTCCTTCTTTTAGTATAATGTATAATGACTAAAGTATCGTTCTATTAAATGTAAGCCTCCTCTTTATTAAATGGAAGCCTGCCTGTGAGATGTATCATTTTGCAGCCTGTGCTTAAATCAACATTACTCTAGCCCGTATAAAGAATATGTTCCGAATGTTATTTACTTTCAAGAGTAAGTGTCGGAACAAAGGCGGCTTCCACTGATAAACATTCTTTGGCTCCAAAAGATAACAGTAAATTGAACCATCTCCTGAAAAGTACTGAGTCTAAAACGTTTGCATGGATTCTTACATTTGGCAAAACTGACTAGAAGAGAATTTTTAAACGTAGACTAGCAAAAATTGTTGCATAATGAGTAATTATAGAATCATAGAAGTTTACACCTCAAAAGGAGATCATACAGAGCATTCGCTTGAATGGGGTCTCTGAAACAGCAATCCAATTAGTAAGAGTGTTGATATTAAGTTATGTAAAGCAAGCTTTGAGCTAAAGTAGCTGCTGCCCCCAATATGCAAAAACAGTTGGAGAAGAAAGTTGTAAGAGGAATCCTCAGGTTCTAAAATTTCCAAACGTTTCAACGAGCTACAGTAAAAAGTGCCAAAAGAAATAGAACATAAATAACTTACCTCCGCACGTGACGGTTTGGATAACACAAAGTAAAGCAGCAAACGGAAACCCACACATCATAGACATTTCATTATTTTTTATGAAGGTGGTAAGGTTTTGAATGATCTTCCTTTCCCTAAAAAGAAGGTAGTTGGTGATAAAGGAAACTCCTAATTAAAAGTACTCCTAGCAGAGACTGAGCTGATAAGTACAGATGCCCAAGTAGAATATCCTGTCATGTGACAGGCAGTCAATAACAGGAATCCCGTCAAGAAAATTTGCTTTCATCAGCTTTATTTCATATTTACATTTCTCTTCCTTTACCCTGTCACAGGGGATGAGATACACATCATTTGCGCAGCAAAATTTTTAAGACTTTTTTTTGAACTTTCTCCCTATGATTGATTTATAGAAAAGACACCGTGATACTTTTCTGATCCTTCTGAGTTTCCAGTTCTATTGTGGTTTTCACAAAAATTGAAATAAAATCGCACCAAAGTGAAATTCGTTCCAAATCTGTGGGAAATAGGAATGAGAAATGTTTTTTTAAAAACTGAAGATAAAAAACTAGATTTTTCTCTCCAGTGACAATGCTGCTGGAGGTGTAGAATTGGTATTGAGGGGCCACACAAAAGTTTCCAATGTCAACTTTATTTAAAGATTTTATGTGCGCTCCTGTATTATCTCACAGCATCATTAACAATTTGCTTAAACATACTCAACCATATTTGGACAGGCACATAGAATCTGTGGCAAAAACACTGCCAGCTGCACTAATAGGTGAGAGGCTGGTGTAACAGGTCTGCTCCAGCACTGCTTGAAGAGAAAAAATCCACCCTTTTAAGGCACTTAAGACAGTTATGTACATTAATTCTGTTTAGTGTGCAACTTACCAACATACCCCATTTTTGGCGTCCCTAGCTGGATTTTAGTGAAAATATGAGCTAGTTTGTCAATATGAGTTTCACCTTCAATATCGTAGGTGTTTATCCATTTGAAATGAATCACTTAATCTAGGCAGTTCATAAGCTTATGGTGATGCAAGGAAAAAAATGCTAAATGAGACAAGAGGCCATGTTTCTGTGAAATTTAAATTTTATTCATGAAGCAAAAGGAATCACCTTTTAGAATAAAATTACATATTTTAAACTTAAAAAATAGGAGCTGAAGTATGAATTAATATTATTGAATAAATTAGCAGATATTCAATAGGCCGCAGGATTCTATCAGGTTCTCAGAAACATTGGGCAGAGTTTTGCCCTGGTCGGGCGGGCTCGGCTGGGGCAATCGGGAAGCCGTCCGCCGCCCGCGATCAGCACCGCAATTTCACGCTGGCGGGCCAGTTAAGGCCCACCCAGCATGAAAAGTGAGCAGCAGCGCTGAGCGTTGCCTATGTGTGTGGCGGGGGGGGGGGGGCGGTGGGATGGGTGGGTGTGTGAGCTGGCTGAGCGTGAACTTAGTGCATGCGCGCGAGTGAGTGCTGCATAATCTGCTTGAGGCACAGAGCTGCCTCAGGGAGATGAGATGTAAAAAAAAATTATAAAAATAAAAATGTAATTAAACATGTCCCCTCATGTGATTCTGTCACATGAGCAGGAACATGTAAATAATTAAAAATTAAAGTTTTTACTTTATTTTTATTTGCTTTTGGAAACCCCGCCCGTGGATGAGGTTTCCAAAAAAATGCAAATGCTGCTTCGCTTGGCCTTTTCGCCTGCCCGCCAACCTTTAGTTTGGACGGGCAGCAAAAAATTTGATTTAATTGATTACTTAATGGCCTTAACAGGCCTTTTAATTGTTGGCGGGTACGCAGCTGACTCCGGCGCCCGCCCGCCAACCGAACTACCGTGTGACTGCGTGTTGATATCTGCACTCTGGGCCGACGTCAATGCACGTCATTTCATGCTCAAGCGGGTCAGGCGCCTGCCTGCCTGCCAAGCAAAACTTTCTGCCCATTTAAACATTTAAAGCTGATTTGCAAATTGGAACGCAACTGAAAACTGAAAACAATAACCTGGGATTCTCTATTTTTTTGCTTCTGAGGAACCACTCCTAGGAACTTAGAATCATAAGACATACAAGCAGGAGTAGGCCATTTGGCCCTTTGACCCTGCCCCGCCATTCATAAAGATCATGGCTGATCCGGTTGTGGCCTCAACTCTACTTTCTACGTTCCTGTGTTATCAAAATTCCTCGGACCCCCTGTAACATGAGTCATTTTTCTCTACCAAAATTAGTTATACAATTGAACAAATATATTTATTATTGTTTTAGTTTTACTTTAATGTGAAGCTTGTTGCTGGTGCTGAGCAACAATTCTGTCAAGGCATGGATGTATCTTCGATTTCCTAAATGTGCCCTGCCTGGTCCAGCCATGGACACCCTTCTTCGTAAACATTCTGGACCTCCGCTGCCACACAGGGTCCCTCTGATCCTCTGCTTGATCTGTCAACCCTGTGGTTATTTTCTTACAGGGAGAGACAAACCTATCCAGAGCAGAGGTATATTCAGCTTCAATTCACCCAGATCTCCATTATCATCTATCATCTGCTTCATCTCCCATATCTTGTGGGAATCCTCCCCCATTTTTTCATAGAGGCTTCCTTCACAGATATCCGCCTGTTAAATCACCATTATTTATTTTATTTTTTGAAATTGAGCTGCATACTGCGAGTGACACTCAGGATGCAGACATTGAGAACGGGTGGGAAGGAGATGGCAATGGACTAAACTTTTGGAGAACCCTCGAAACACTCTGGTGTTTCCAGGGGACAGTGGACACCTAGCTGGGAACCCCTGATCTAGATAATGAATGCTGCTTAACAACCTCTGACAAAGCCTGAAATATTGCTGTGTATTTATACAGACTGAAGTTCAATGGGCATACCACCTCCTTCTCCTCATCTGAGGCTGCCGAGGAACCTAATAAGTCATACGATAGTTCACATACCTACTACTCTGGTGGCTTAGTTAAGTGAGTCATTGTTTAAAGGTAACCTTGTGATAGCTGTTAGCAACTGGTTGGGTAGTAAGAGATACTGTAGAGATAAGAAGATCAAATTCAGATTGGTGAGATGTGAGAAGTGGTTTTCTCTGGACGTCTTACTGATACCTCAGCTCTTCAGCATACACCTAGAAGACTTGGATGATGGATAAGAGAGTTGTATATCCAGGTTTGAAGTTGACACAAAGTTAGGACGTATGGGAAATTTTGTGGATGGGATCAGGGAGTTGCAAAAGGGACAAAGATAGTGAATAGGGAAACAGCAGCAGACTGAGTTCAAAGTGAGGACATATGATGCCATCCACTTTGGATCCATGAATGATGATGCAAAATATATTCTAAGATAACAGAGACTGGGGCCAGAATTTTCTCGTTGGTGTGCGGGGGCGGGCCTCACACGCCGACATGTAAAATGATGTGCGATGACATCGGGTGAGCGTCTGCGCCCGCCCCTGCCTGCTCCCGAAAGGCCCACCCGACAGGGAGAAGATTCTCCTTTGGGAATTGTGGATGAGTTAAGGAATTTCCCTGCACAAGTACACAGGCCACTAAAAGTTAATGCATAGGTGCAAAAAGTAATTAAAAAGGCTACTGCAATGTTGGTCATCATATCAAAGGGGCGGAATACAAAGTGAAGGAAGCTCAGCTTCAGTTGTACACAGCCGAGTTTTATATTTACCAAGCAAACAAAAAAATATTCACTGAATATATTCATTCCCTTCATGCAGTATCCTTGAGGGTTGCTAACCATGGCTTTCCACACATCCCTACATTTGTCAATCTTTCCATAATGCCACGATATCACAATGGAACAAGTGGAAGAGAGAGGCCCCAAGAAATATCTTAAGTGTTGTTAAGCAGCACACTCTAGCCAACCGAGCTAACCAGCTATACCACAGACCATATTTCCTTTTTTATCTGATTTTGAGTAATGTTCCAGCCAGTTTGTGCTAAACAAGGAATGGGGATACATGAATTCTCCGGAATGCGTTAAGGGACCTTCGGACTTAACTAAGAGATGTTCTTAGTATACCCATGCTAACCCACGCATCTCTCTCTTTCATCCTACAAGAGGAGTATGGCAGGATCATGGAGCCTGGTGAACTAGCTCTATGCCTCGTGGTGTACAGTGAGTGACTGAGGTACCTGGCTGCGCCGAGGAAGGAGCAGCACCCTCTGGAAGAAAGGACGACAGGGGCTCCCACACACACTGCCGAAGAGCCACAGCGAGCCATCACCAGTCAATGCCTGTCTAGACCCAGGGTTTATAGACACCGCATTTCATTCCTGCAGACAACCAAGAACCAGCATTGCCGAAGACTGCGCATGTCTAGGGAAATGGTCGGTCACATTTTTCAGCTACTGCAGGATTTGGTGCCACCTGGACATGGAGGGCATCCACTGCCAGTGGCTGTGAAAATGACGGCAGTGCTCAATTTCTATGCCAGTGGCTTCTTTCAGGGCTCTGCAAGTGACCTCTGTGGGATCTCACAAGCCTCTGCCCACAAATGCATCCATTGGGTCACGGATGCCATCTTCATGAGACACACAACTTTGTGCATTTCACCCGGGACCAGTACAGCCTGGATGAAAGAGTGATTGGATTTGCCCAGATCTCAGGTTTCCCACAGGGGCAGGATGCTATCAACTGCACTCACGTGGCACTCAGATGTCTGTTGCAACACACGGTCAACTATGTCAACAGCAAGGGATTCTATTCACTGAATGTGTAGTTGGTGTGCGACCACCACAAGCACATCCAGCAGGCCTGTGCATGTTTCCAGGGAGTGTGCACAATACCTACATTCTCAGTCAGTCACAAATCCCTGACGTCCTCCAGGATCCATGGAGGCTGCGGGGTTGGCTCCTCAAGGACAAGGGCTACCCCCAGAGGACGTGGCTGATGATACTCGTGTGGCAGCCTCAGACTGCAGCAGAGCGAAGGTATAACGAGGCTCATGCAACTTGCAACTTGGTGGAGCAAGCCATCGGGATTCTGAAAATAAAGTTCCATTGTCTGGACCAGACTGATGGAGTCCTGCAATATAGTCCACAGAGGGTGTCACGCTTTGTCATCACCTGCTGCGGCTTTTACAACCTGGCGCTGCAATGGGGAGAGGAGCTGGCTGAGGACGAGATGCAGGAGTTGAATGTCTCCTCCAATAAGGAGAACTTCGACAGAGATGAGGGTAAGTGGTCCTCGAAGGAGATGTTGACGGGGATGAGGCACTTGCACTGGCCAGATGAGGCAGGCACACTTGGGAGGACCTCATAGCTGCTAAATTTGTGGTGGGTGATGATGACATTATGTGAGGAGACACCATAAGATCCTCACATTGCATCTGTGATTGTTTGACTCCAGTCTGTCTTATGGCAGCACACATACCCTATTGAGAATGCTTCTGTTGTGGAGACGCAGTGGAGGCCCTAATAGTTACTCGATTGCAGGGGGATGCTGACGACATGCATTGAGGACACACCATCGAAATTCACCTAGCCTCTGAGAATGTTTGATATGTCTGGAAACTTTAAAAGCATCTGTTCCTTTGCCTGCCTTCAGCACCTGAGCCATTCAGAAGCATAGAATCGCTGGTCACAGATGATGAAGAGGTGGGAGCCACTCCCACCTGAAAGGCGCTGAGAGCACACAGAGAGAATGAAGGAACTCTATGATGCCTGCCCATGACATTCTGGCAACAATGACAAGAACCATCGAGGTGCAGGTATCAGTAATGTGTCCAGTGTGTGTGAGGCCGGAACATCACTTTGGTCTGACGGCTGCACAAAGCACAGGGAAGAGGCTCTGGACTGAGACACTTGCCTTTATCTTGTGCAGAAAGGTTTCACATCTGAGCGACACGAACACTGCTCATCAGAACAAGGAGCCATAGGCAGGGAGACATTCTTGGGAGTTTATTGACTATTATGACACAGCTGAGTTGTTCAAATCTCAGAAGGAAACTTGAAACAACTGTCATAACCAATTTTTGCAATTTGTATGTTTCAAGATGCAGGCTTTGAATTCAGTAGTAAGTCTCAAGAGCTTTTTATAAAACTAAATTAAATATTTATTAATTAAAAGATTGTAAGCACATATATATGGCTAGAAATTAGTATGATAATAACTTCTAGAAAAAAATTCCCCTAATTAATCTGACTCTCAGCTATACCTCCGTTAACGCAACAGTAAAACACATGGATTTAAATAGACCCCTGGCAAAGCACACCCTGGTCAGTTGAATTCAAAATGAGTTTCTTTCAGTTCTGGGTCCTTGCAGACAGCAGCTTGAGGCTTACATGCTGGAGGCTTTAGATATTAGAATTCCTCTATCTTTTACCAACAGCCTTCTCTTCCTTTATACATATTTTCCTCTTTAAATGCAAATTCTCATTGTATCACTAGGCTTTTTTGAACTTTACTTCTTCTAACAATAAAATCCCTTCATAACACCAATCTTATTAGTAAGATTTGGAAAAAGTAAACACATTGTTGGGCTTCCTCTGGCTAGGTGTGATATTTCGCCCATTCTTTTGAATGGTTTATTTAAAAATGCAAATTGCCCCCTTTACACTTCACCTTGTAATTTATCAAATTAACATTTCAAACCTACTTTTCTTCTATACATTGAAGCCTCTAGACCAGCTGGTAATAATCCAATTAAGATACAGACACACACACACAAATAGACACAGACCCCACTAGAACTCTATTTTAAAATAATTTCCAATAACATTATAGAGATTCTTAGGTTTTCTTGACATTGACAATAGTGAACACTATGTACAAATGATTAACACCTGTGCCCAGGCTGTGTAACTAAGCTTGGCCTAAATAGCCAAGTGGTTATGGTACTGGGTTTGTAACCCCAAGATCAAGAGTTCAAATCTCATAATGGCAAACTATGAAACAATGTAATTTCATCTGAAACAGATGGAAATGGGTTTGTACTCAAAAGAGTTACTATCCTTTGACTGACTGATAGAAATTCCAGCTCCTGCACAAGAAAACTGCAGTTCCAAAGATGGTCATTGAGTTTTTTTTCTTTTTTTTTATTTAAAAGATTATCAAGAGTATTTAAAAGATTTAAAAGATTATCAAATCCCAATTTAAAAGATTATCAAGAGTTCAAATCTCACAATGGCAAAGCAATGTAACTTCATCTGAAACAGATGGAAATGGGTTTGTACTTGAAAGAGTTACTTTAGGAGGCCCTCTACGGAGGTGTCCTCCCCCTTTCTATCGGGGACCTGGGTTGGAGGGTGTTGCATGCAGCAGTCCCTTATAATAAGAGGATGCATAGGTTCACAGACTCTCAG
This sequence comes from Carcharodon carcharias, assembly GCF_017639515.1. Taxonomy (NCBI): domain Eukaryota; kingdom Metazoa; phylum Chordata; class Chondrichthyes; order Lamniformes; family Lamnidae; genus Carcharodon; species Carcharodon carcharias. The sequence goes on from NC_054469.1 coordinate 64,820,225, forward strand.
GACACGTGCCCTTTTTGCGGTCTTGTGGAGTCCGTGGACCATGTATAGATAGGGTGTTGTAGACTGCACTCCCTTTTTAGTTATTTGAAAAACCTTTTATTGATGTTTTGTTTGCACTTCAGCCCCACGCTCCTGATCTATGGGCACCCGGTGCGGAAGGGGGTCGGGAAGGAGGAGGACCTCCTCGTGAACCTGCTCCTGGGCCTGGCCAAGTTGGCCATTAACAGGTCCAGGCAGCGGGCGATCGACGGGGGAGTCCCGCCCGATTGTTTGTCCCTCTTCCGTGGCTACGTTCACTGCCGGATGTCCCTGGAGAAGGAGCACGCGGTGTCTGCTGGCACTCTCGAGGCCTTCCGTGCTCGGTGGGCACCGTGGGGACTGGGGTGTTTTGTTGACCCCTTTAATCACATTTTGATTTAAAGTTTGTAAGTTTCCTTTAAACTTTGTTCTTGGTTTTACAGCTGACCTGAATTAGGGGCTGTGCCTGATTTATCCCAATTTTGTTGATTTGGTTTTCATTTAAAAGATTATCAAGAGTTCAAATCTCGCAATGGCAAAGCTATGGTGAATGGGAGCTTAAGAAATCAAGAGTTCAAATCTCACAATGGCGAACTATAAAACAATGTAACTTCATCTAAAACAGATGGAAACAGGTTTGTACTCGAAAGAGTTACATCTTCTTAACCTTCCTAACTCTGTTACTCCGTCTTGGTGCTCCTGGCCATCCATAGCAGAGGTGGAGGCAGCCTGCTGACTGCTATGCCCTGTCTGTGATGACCTTGGTCGGCGTCCTTTGAAGGGTTGAGGCCTGGAAGGCCCTGGCCTGCTTTCAGGATCCTGCTGTGTGGCACTGGCACTCTCCTCGATCTGTGGAGCAGGAGCTGGTTAGGTCACAGGAAGAGGAGTTTTGGATGGGCTGGGCAGTCCCGGAGTCACCTGGGTGGTTGGCCCCGGAGTGTGCACCTACTGATCCTCCTCCATATGGGTGCCCAAAGTCCCCTGGCTGAGTCCTTGAGTAGAAGGTGTAGTTGGAGTGAGATCGAGCTACCCGGCACCCATCTCATGTACACACTGTTGGAGGCCAGCTATGGCATCAGCAATGGAGTTGAGCCTGCGCAGCAGTGCAAGAATGATGTCATGGACCAAGGTCTCCATGGCGGCCACCATCCTAGCAGTGCTGACCTTGGTACGTTGGCATGCCAGCGTAATACTCAGCCTGAAGGCGGACAACTCCTCCATCGTGCCTTGCAATCTGAGGATTGCAGCAGACGTCCCTTCCTGATGTTCCCGAGCTTGCCTTTGCAGCTCCAGCAACTGTGACATGACTGAGTCCAGAAGCTCGTCATCTGACTCGGACTCAGCAAATTTCTGGCCTTCAGCAGCCCTCCAAGCGCCGAACACCTGAGAAATCCCTCTGCCACTTGCTGTGGGTCAGAAAGTGCGATGTGCTCACCAGATTGTGATCCCGAGGCTACTCTAAAGCTGGGTCCCACTGAGGTATGTGTCTCTGTGCTGGTGGAGGGTGTGGGTGAGCGCTGTGATGGGTCTTTAAGGAGGGTGCCTTCACTTTCCTCTTCAGAGATACCTTTGGGGCTTGATTGGAGTCCCGGGTTCGTGAACTCCGTCAACTGTTTGGCAGATGTGCCTGCAAAAACAAGGAGAAATAATTGGTGCATGACAGTGGCCTGTGAAACAGGACACGTTACTCACTGCATTGTTGTCCAATGGATGTTGCACTGCTGGGTCCTCACTTGGTAGGGCACTGCCGACCTGACTGCCAGCACAGGACCGGTCTAGATCCTCACTGGCTAGCTGGATGGCTCTGTTTTCAAAGTCTATGAGGACCTTGATGTCAGGCATTCCCCCACCAGTCTGCGACCTCTCTCTCTTGTTGTGTGCCAGCTTGTACTGCATCAAAAGAGATGGAGAGAGTGTAAGCAGCATGCCTGCCAGGCCAGATGATAAATATGCCTGGCATGTGTCGGCGGTAAGTGATTCTGTGGACAGGATGAGGACAATGAAAGTGTGTGTGAGAGAGTGAATGGTGATGTCCTTTAAACTGGCAGTGAATGAGGGCCCTTAGGATGTGTGATGGGTTTGTGAATGTGTGAGTTGAGAGTGATGAGAAAAGTGATTTACCCTGGTGGAATGGAGGAGATCATTCATCCTTTTGTGGCACTAGGTGACTGTTCTCTTTTGAAAGGCGTTGATGCTGACCACTGCTGCCACTCCCAAGCCGGATTAGTGAGGATGCTGCCCATCCTGTGGCCAGGGCAAGGTAGAAGGCTTCATGGCAGGCCTCCACTGCATCCAAAAGGACATGTTATTGTCTCTGGGGGCTGCAGTCTTTTTTGCCTTTCAGGACCATGTCTTCTTTGCAACAGTCATGGGCTGGAAGCACTCAGAGGTGGGAGCGCGGCTGCACTTTAAATAAGGCGACCGGCGTGATGAAGCGGTGAGATGATGGCATGGTGGGCAAATGAGAGCCCGCCCACCATGGAAACGGCATGTTTCCTGAGAATGTGTAATTAATGCGGTGGGGTTTGGAACGATACAGCGTAAAAAGCCACCACTGCGGCCAATGGGTAAAAGGTCGGTTTATCTGCCTGCTACCGCACCTAGTGCAAATCTGGGACAATTCCACCCTTAGTGTTTCTGTAAAAACCCTCCTAAAGTTAATCCAATATTTGTATGATTTCAAATTTCTCCATAATAAATTTCACATTTTTCAAAAAATATTTATTTTATTTAAATAATTTAATCTTTCTTTTAGCTTCTATCTTAATTCAATCAAGATAATTTACTTCACCATCTGAAATTTAAGTTAAAATTGAAAGATATTAAGGGCAGGGTATTTCAGCCCTGCCCACAGCCAGGATCGTCTGGTCCCATCGAAAGTCAATGGACTTTTGGCTGAATCACCGAATCCCCCATGGCAGGTCCCACCACAACGGGGCCAGAAACCTCGGCCTAAGAGTTTTCAACTTGCTGATTTGCTGTGTGTGAATACTTCAAGGTGATTGGTTGCTGAGCTACTCACTGGCATCACTGCTGCAACGCACCAAGAGATTCCATTGGCTAGGCAATATATTGAGAGCTTGATTTTCAATTTATGACCAGTAATCGACGCTCATAATTTCCGCGTCCTGGTCACGCGCCACATTTGTATCCATTAAGCATTACTAGGACATGGGAGCTTCCTGCAGAACACAAGCAGCAAATGCAGATGGCAGCCATGATGGGGCCTGCTGTTGCTTTGCAGAAGAGGCAATGCAGCACCTGGGAGGACAACAGACTCACCATGTTCAAAAGTGTCCAAACAGCCAAATAAAAGGTAATGCGCATGATCCGGCACAAGATCCCCCAAATCTCAAGATCCTTCACCTCATTAAACAAATATTTTCAATTTTTCTCACTGCATTGAATCAAACAGTAGTGAACTAACATGCAGACTGTTCGGGTTCTCTGATTTCCCAATTGAAAATTGCATTCTCACCCTCCCTGCTTGGTTAACATCTCCTCCAGGTTCCTTGTTCTATACATCTCCCCCACCCACCACAGCTGAAAATTGTGTCACATTCTGGAGGCAGCAACATTCAGTGCTATTCTCTAGGAATGGGATTTTCAATTTGCACCTACACTCTATTCCAACCAAACCGGCAATTGAAAATCCAGCCCATAAACTGCTATTAAGAAAGAGGAAGTCCATACCACAGAGATTGCTAAATCTTACGGCCACATTTCTTTGCAGTCAGCAGTGAACACCCTTGCTTTGTCATTGATCATAAAATTTGGGCTATTGTATAGACCATGAACTTCATTCAGGGCCACATGTAAGGCTTTCCTCACATTCAGATACAGAACAACATCTATGAAAGTCTCGGAATGCAGCCAACAGCCTATTCCCTTAGGGATGCAGGGATAGACAAAGAAAGGGGAGGAGAGAAAATGAAGGAACACTCTTGAAAAACGAAGCTCAAAAGGACGAAATTATAATTCCAATGTGGAAAACCAATCTGTGGCACACAAACTAAAATGTATTCCATGTGCTTTTATGATGTGTGTTTCATTGTGACATAATGTGTAATTTAAAGAGACAAGAAAACATATCTGGTATCAGTAATTTTCTTTTTTCCTCCATTATGCCAACATGTTGATGTTTTTGGCATAACTTACTGCCAAATGATGTTAGAAATCATCGGGGAGAGAGGAGACTCATTTTTAGTAGCTCAGAATATAGTTATAAATAAATATTGAGGAACTAACTCTGAAACCATCATCTGAAATTACAACTTTGTAGTAAACTGAGTAAACATTGTAGCAAACTGAGTAAACTTCATAGGAAAATGAGTAAACTTCACAGAAAACTGCGTGGAGAACTCAGCAGCAATTTATAGTTAGGGAAGAGCATGGACCTGGAGGGGACATGGAAATAATTCCTACCAGGAATCTAGAGTATTCCATAAAATGTGAAGCACTTGTAAGGTATCTTGACTGCTTCTTTTTAAATCATATGTTACCACAAACCATTTTGAAATTTCTGTTTAGAATACGATTAAGACATTATATCCGAAACAAGCTAGCTCTTACTAAGGTATTGTATCATACAGGAATATCTACTACAGACAAGACTCTTCTGAATGAATTGGAACACATCCCAGGATGATTCATTGAGGTCCACACAAGATAAAAGAGCGTGAGGAGAGCAGCGGAGACACAGGATAAAAGAGTGTGAGAAGAGCGGCGGAGACACAGGATAAAAGAGCATGAGGAGAGCAAAGGAGACACAGGATAAACAGCAAAAATAAAGGTTTCAAAAGCTGAAAAAAAGCATCCATGCATCATAATCAGATTAGCTGAAAATTTAGCGAATGAAAATGCCCTCCAGGTCCATGCTCTTCCTCAACTATAAATTGCTGCTGAGCTCTCCATGCAGTTTTCTGTGAAGTTTACTTAATTTCGTATGAAGTTTACTCAGTTTGCTACGAAGTTTGCTACAATGTTTACTCAGTTTACTGCGAAGTTGTAGTCTCAGATGCTGGTTTCAGAGTTAGTTCCTCAATAGTTTATTTATAACTATATTCTGGGCTACTAAAAATTCTTTATATTTTATTTAATCACGGAAATCTCATCCCGCCCGCAAGAATTGGTGAAAAATGCAAAGGCCACCTGGCCGATTCACCTGACGGCCAATCGTAAGGTTGGACAGGCTATGTAAAATGACAGACAATTGTGCCATAAATGGGCTTAATTGCCCTTTTAATTGTCAGCGGGCACTGTCCTGACTGTTGCACCCGCCCACCGACTGAAATGTCGTGCACGCCCAACATCATCTCATGTGATTTCACATCCGATCGAGTCAGGCGCACGCCAGCCCATTCAGCATAAAATTCTGTCCCTGGGGTTTGAAATGACAGCATCTGTATCGGGAGTGACAATGGAGGGCTAAGTGATGAGCTGCCATTTTCATCCTATTACCATGCTGATGCTGCCAGCAGGAGGCTCTGAAAAATGGCCCCTTTGTCTCAGCTGGTGCTCACATTCAGGCATTAGTCACATATCAGCAAGTTCACAATGCTCGCATTAAGTGGAGGCACATTTCCTAGAATCAAAGAATGGTTACAGCACAGAAGGAGGCCATTCAGCCAGAAGGCTTGTGCTATCTCTCTCCAAAAGCCAACCAACTAGCCCCATCCTCCCCACTCCCCTCCATGCGCACCAGCCCCCCCCTCCCCCCCCAAACGTCTCCCCCACCTCTTGCTGGTAGCCCTGCAAATGTTTTTACCTTCAAGTACTGAAGTGCCTGGTGAGTTTGAGTACCTAATCCAGGATGCTTCAATTCGGGCTTTTCTTACATCTTTTAACTTATTCTGCTATCCTCTCCTGTGATTCTTTTTTGCTGTACTGTTCCAAGAGATTCAGCGCCCCCTGGTACCCTTGCCCCACTATACATTTCTCATATGTAAGTTGAAACAGTGACCAATGGGCATAATTATACCCAAACGTAATACTGTTCTTATGTGACTGCCACTCACTAGTGCACTTTAGCAGTGAGCACTGGTCACCAGGCACCAATCAAGAGCAGGAACTTTATGTTGAAATTTTCCTTAGCAGTCCCAGGTGTACTGAGGTTGATTGTAGTTTATATGATAGCTTCAGTAGGGGAACATGTAGGGGACAGTGATCATAGCAACACAAGGTGTAGGCTGACTATGGAAGAGGACAAGCAGCAATCCAGGGTAAGAATAATTAGAATGGACCTGGACTGGATAAACTGTAACTGAAAATTTGGCTGCCTATAAAGAAGAGATAGTTTGCATGAATTCCAAAGTTCATTTGCACACGGTAGGGCAAAAAAAATCCAAATCTCTTGGCATGATGAAAGAAATAGAGAACAAGTGTTCCCTCTAAGCTGTGCACCTGTGTGGCTGGGCAACAGTCCATCAATGGTGATGCCATTAATTATTACAGCCATGTACATCCTGATAGTTAAATGAAGTTTACTGCCACTGTAGCCCACAAGCAAAGAACTGGTAAACTGCTCCGTGACAGGAAATTAATGGACAATGGGGAAGAGGGAATCTCAGAGGGATCACCATCACATCATTTACTCACACCCTTCACCGACACAGATACCCTCACATCAATGGGTATCCATGCACATTTAGAGTGGGGGATCACAACCCGGCGAGAACAGCAGAGGATTGCCTGAGCAGCTGACGGAGATTGTGACAGCTGAGGGCACTAACACTTGGAGGACAGTGGGGGGACAAGGCTAAGTTGAGCCTCAGGCTAATGATAGGTCTCTGGAGCTGTCATCAAAGTGGCAGGTGCCAGACCTTTAATGTGAAGTACATGAACATTTGGCAGAGCTTCCTGAGATGATGAAGGAGTCCACCCAGGTCATGAGTGCTGCCTTATCTCTGGCATTTGTGCATTTGGTTTTCTCCATGGAGAGATTGATAACCCTCTTGGAGGGCCTGATTAAGCAGACCACTCAGTGAATGACCAGAACTGTATGCCATTGCCCCCTCCATGAGCTCTATGGAGCAATTGCTGACTGAAAGAGTTGGGTGTTGGGGGGATGGCTGGAGACATCACTATGTCCTTGAACTCCTCAGGTGAGCAGAAAGGACATGTGCCCCAAAAAGGAGGAGTGGCTGCCTGGAGGGGCTGGGGAGCTGTTAGCATGGGCCACAGCTCCCCAGCCCCTCAATCAGTGACACCAGCACCTCACACAGCCACAGCAACAGAGGAGGGCCCTGCACCTGCGCAGGAGACCTTCAATTTACTGAAGGCCCTCCAGGCCCCAGGCAGCCAGAGGACAACCCTCAAGTTCATCTCAAACCACAGGGCAGCAAGGCCAGCAGTCTGCCTCTGCCTCAGCTGACAGCACAGAGGGATCACGACATAAGAGCACACATATATGATTTATAAAAATCATCTAGATGCACTTGGGGTTCACCCTGCAACTTTGTGTTTTTCAATAAATGTGGAATGTTGCAAGTGAAGAAGAATCATTTAATTTCTTGCAGAGCACTGGGCTTTTCAGAATATCTGGGTGCCCTCAAAGGGTGCAATGGGAAGGGCCTCACTGCATGAGGTCAATGCATCTGCCATACTGCTGTCTATTGTATTTATGGGTGCACATAAATAGTAAGGACAATCAAGGCTGTGATTTTTGTGGGTTGAATGGATCTGTTAGCAAGGATCATGTGAAACATGCCTTTATTAGCGAGCCTCCCTTGTGCGTAGTTCATTATGCTTTGCCCATGATCCTTAGGGTCCTTCAGCATGAAGTAGCTGGTCAGCATCATCCTCCATAGCCTCATCGTCAGAGGAGGCTTCGCGATCCAGGATGTCCTCATTGTTCTCCACTTTGTAGCACCAGGTTGTGCAGACCGCAGCAGACATCCATGGCTCACTGGGGCATACTGAAGGGCTCCACCAGGCCTATCCATCTTCAGAAATGCATCTTCAGAGGCCCTATGACCTGCCCAATGATCACTTGAGTTGTCCCGTGACAGGTGTTATATCTCTCCTCTACATCTGTGTTTGGTGCCATACTGGCACTAATAGTTACATCTTCAATGGTATAAGTTATCACCCCAGCATTCACCTTTGAAGGTATGTGGGGAGCCTGAAAATTTTGGGCACCTGAGACAGCCTTAGCATGCAGGTGTTGTGGCTGCTTCCCAGGAACTTACACAGACCTGAAGAATTTGTTTGTGATGGTCACAGGCCAGTTGTACATTGAGTGAATGGAAGCCCTTCCTGTTGGTAAAGGCCACTGGCTGCTCTGAGGGAGCCTTGATGGCCACATACATGCATTTGGTGGCATCCTGCACCTGGGGGAATTCAGCAATGTCCCAAATCCAAAGGCCCTTTCAGCCTGACTGTCCAGATCCAGACAGAAGCACACACAGTCGCCAGCCCTCTTGAAGATAGAATTGGGAACCATTTTGATGCAGTGATGAACTGCAGACATGTATCTCCAGTGGATTCCTGGAATGATCCTGAGGCATAGAAATTTAGCATCACAGGCATTGGGTGGCCACCATTTCCCTTAGGCTGAGTTCATTCTCCATCATAGCTCACAGTGCTGTGAACGCCTCCCTGAAGAGGTGAAAACTTCCTGACATTTTCAGGAAGCTGAGCCTCTAATGGAAGACCATCTCTGGTGGGTAACATTGTGCAAACAAAATGCTAGTTGTGTGCCACCCTGCGCCCTCCTCCTCCTTGCTCCCTCTGAGGCCGAAGCCCCTATGGCACTGAATTGATGCTGCTGTCTGTGGCTACAGCTTTCACTCTCTTCGATGCTCCTTTTCACTGGCAGCCTCGAAGCCTGTGAATGAGGCCCATAGCAGCTACCTGCACTCTATGCAGACAATGCTCTCCAGTCGTGTTCCCAAAGCTGATGTTAAGCTGATTGGCTGTAATTACCAGGTTTATTCCTCTCCCCTTTTTTTGAACAGGTGCTGTAACTTTGCAATCTTCCAGTCCTCTGACACATCTCCCTTGGCCAAGAAAGGTTGAAAGAAGTGTGGTCAGAATTTCTGCCATCTCCACCCTAAATTCCCTCAGCCACCTGATGCATCCCATCTTGACTGGGGTGGAGCAGAGGCAGGCTTGTCAACTTTAAGTGATGCCAACCTATTTAGTAGCTCCTTTCTATATATTTTTTCCTATCTAATATCTCTACACCCTCCTCCTCTACAGTAGCATTAATTGCATTCTCCTTTGTGAAAACAGATGAAAATATTCATTCTGTCCCTCAATCATGCTCTCTGCATCCACAAGATTTTCCTTATTGTCCCTGATCAGCTGATCATTCCCTTAATTATCCTTCTACTTCTTATATGTTGAAAAAAGACTTTTAATTACATTTTTATATTACGGACATTCTCTTTGCTGTCTTATGTCCTTTTTAATTTCTCCCCTGCACTCTCGGTATTCTGCCTGCTTTCCAATTGTTTCCTGTCCCTGACATTTATCATAAACCTTCTTTTCCTGTGTTATTTTAACCTCTGTTTCCTTTGTCATCCAGGGAGTTCCAGTGTTGGATGCCCCAGCTTTCCTCTTTCTGCTTGGTTAGTACCCAAACTTTCTCTGCCTTGATGGTCTGACATTGCTCATTTATAGTTTTTCTTGACTATCTTTATTTCCAGTCCACCTACACTAGATCCCTTCTCAAATCACTGAAATTGACTATCTTCCAATTGGGCATTTTCACTTTTGATTTTCCTTTGTCTTTTTTGATAACTACATTAAAGTTAATTATAATGTAATACAATCACTAGTATTCACATGTTTCCTGCTGTAACATGTTCCACTTGCTTTACTGCATTCCCAATAACTTGATCCAGATACATACTAATGAAGAAAGTTCCTGTCATGTTGAGAAAGTGTGAAGAAAAAAAATCTTAAAAATTTGTTTCTCTTCCATATTCTCTTGTTTAAATTGCTAGACTGATAAAATGGCCACAGCTGATCACATGATGGTAGTTCTGGAAATTCTGAGCAGTTCCAATGGACAAAGACTAATTTATCATCCTCCTAGAATGTGACATATCTTTGCATTGTATGGACATTTCAGCCAAGCCAAAACAAAGGACTAGCAGATGAGACATCTGCCCCAGCCAGCTCTGGAAAAGGAAAAGCTATTGCGACTCTTCATCTCTGATGTTGTGCTAATGGTTCCATAGTTATCTGTTCAAAACACAATGGGTTTTAACCAGGATCCTTAAAGTACATCATTAGCTGAATGGCACGACCCGAAACCACCCTGTCACATGACCAAGACTTTCACTGTTTGAATTGCTTTAATTATACAGCTTTTGGATTCTGTGTCTTCAGTTGTTGTTTAATCTCAGAAGAGAAAACCGGGCCACTGGCTAGCAGCCTGCCTCTGATCTCCATCTGTGTCAAAATCTGATTTCCAGAAAGAACCCTGTATTTTGCCTACAGTGAACTAATGCTCGAGTGAACTAATTCCCAGAATACAACAATACTTCGCTGCATCTTCAACTGCCTCAACCTGCCCCGGACCAAGACCAGGAATTGTGCCAGACAAAGCCAAATGGAAGAATTTTCATTGGATATTGACTTACTGGACTCTACTCATGTGAATTAATGCTAATACCTTTTGATTTTTTTGTAAGTAACTCACAATTTGTAAATTTTTTCCTTTTCTTTATCTGCCTTTCTACCTTGTATACTCGTGAATGTGAATGTGTGTCATGATCCATCCCTCAGGTTTTGAATGTGTTAATAAATCCTCGTTTTGTTTCACCTTAAAGGCTGTAGGATTATTTTTAATATTGGACCTCATAAACCTGGGTTTGGGAAACACAACACAGCCCATTTCAACGAGGGAAAGGATACTAAGGGAAACAAATTAAATTAGAAACTAAAACTACCGCTGTCCCGCACAGAAGAGGGGAACAGTAATAATAATTAAATTCACCTCATCCTTGTGTCTGTAACAGTTTTCCTGTCCATATTTTAGGAATTCTTCACTCTTCTTGTCCTTTTACTCTATTTTTTTCTTAGTTTATACTTAAGTAGCTAAAATTTCCTACTATTACTGCTGTTATTTTACAATCTTTCTGAGCCCTACCCACACGAAATTCTAAGTTTTATTTATTCGTTCATGGGATCTGAGCATCACTGGCAAGACCAGCATTTGTCGTCTATCCTATCCCTAATTACTCTTGAGAAGTTGGTGGTGACCTGCTTTCTTGAACTGTTGCAATCTTTGTGGTGTATGTACGCCTACTGTACTATTAAAGAGAGAGAGCCAGGATTTTGACCTAGTGACAATGAAGGAACAGTAATAAAGTTGAAAGTCAGGATGGTTTGTAACTAGAAGAGGAACTTGCAGATGGTGGTGTTCCCATGTGTCTGCTGCCCTTGTCCGATGTGGTAGAGGTCGTGTGTTTGGGAGGTGCTGTCAAAGGAACCTTGATGAGTTGTTGCAATGCATCTTGTAAATGGTACACACTGCTGCTACTCTGCATCAGTGAGTAAATATTTAAGGTCGTGAGTGGGGGCCTGCTTTGTTCTGGATGGTGTTGAGATTCTTGAGTGTTGTTGGAGCTTCACTGATCCAAACAAGCAGACAATATTCCATCACACTCCTGACTTGTACCTTGTAGATGGTGAACAGACTTGAAAAGTCAGGCGATGAGTTGCTCGCTGCAGGACTCCAAGCCTCTGACCTGCTCTTATGGCCACAGTATTTATATAACTGGTTCAGTTATGTAATCCAAAGATGTTGCTCATGAGGGATTTAATGATGGTAATGTCAGGGAACATCAAGGGCTGATCGTTACATTCGCTCATGTTGGAGACGGTCATTGCCTGGCACTTGTGTGGCACAAATGTTACTTACCAGTTGTCAGCCAAAGCCTGCAAGTTGTCCAGATCTTGCTGCATGTGGGCACAGACTGCTTCAGCATCTGAGGAGTCGTAAATGTACTGAACATTGTGCAATGATCAGCAAACATCCCTACTTCATACCTTAGGATGGAAGGAAGGTCATTGATGAAGCAGCTGAAGATGGTTGGGCCTAGTACACTGTCCTGAGGAACTCCTGCTGATTCTCTGGGGCTGAGATGATTGGTGAATCCCTGATTCTAATTCAATAATAGTTTTCTTGGGATGCCTAACATGCTGACCACTTCCTCAGTATAAATACTGATGCAAAGTAATTATTCGGCATGTCTTTGACAATGTCACCATCATCAGTTTTTTAAGGGACCATCATTGCATCCTACCACTCTCTTATTCCTAACCTCATTGTAAAAGATCTTTCTGTTGAGTTGCATATCCCTTGCAATTTCTTTTCATACTCCATTTTTGTAATTATTACCATCTGTTCTGCCACTCTTGGTTGCTCTTTGTATTTTCAAGGATCTATGCTATTTTTCATACACATTTCTTTTAGTTTTATGTTATCCCTTACCTCTTTCGTTGACAATGGCTGTCTTTTCTGGCAAGTAGAACTCTTGCTCTTTAGGGGTATAAACTGGGTCTGTATCACATCAAATCTTTTTTTGCACATCTCCCACTGATTATCTGTCCTTTTAGCCATTAACAGATTTGCCCATTTTACTGTGGCCTGTCACTGTCTCATCCAGTTGAAGTCAGCCTCGGCTAAGTCTAGAATCTCAGCTGTTTCATATTTCTCCCTTTTCAACATTACATTGAATTTGATGGTATTATGATAAATGTTGATGCACCATGAGGCTACTTACCAAATCTGGCTCATTATTCAATACTGAATCTAGTATGGTATGCCCCTTTATTGGTTCTGGACATTTTGCTCCTGAAAACTATCCCAGGCACTCTCAAGAAATTTGCTATCTTTCTGATGTGTTCTATTCTGCTTATCTGATTTCATATGAAAGCTAAAGTATCCCATTAAAACTACTCTGGTTTTGCTAGATGCTTGTCATATTCTGCATTTATATGATCTACCTCTCTTTAGCTTCTATCAGGAGATCTATATAATCCCTAATTCCTTTGCAGTTTTTATCCTTTTCTATTGACACGAGGTTATCTAGACAGTAGAATATGCCAAAAATTAAACAATCCAAAGGTGCCAGGATTTGTAAGAAAGTCTGCAGCACATAGGATTGCTGGAGTTAAATATTTTCCTATTTAAGAAGTTTAAGGAGTGCACTTAAGCTTAGACAATAGCCTTTGTCCTCTAGGGCCTGGTTCAGCTCAAACAATTGGGATGAAAGCCTCCTCACCATGAGAGTCGTTCACAAAATGAATTACAGCAGTTTCAAGAGCACAAAACAGCCTTGAATTGACTCACACAGGGAGGTCTTAGGAGAGCTGGGCAGAATTGGAAAGTGTTCAAAAGTGCACAAAATGTATTGTGTAACAAAAAGCCATTTTATTGTTTTGCAGAGCCACCATGTGGCATTTGTGTATGTTTATTTTCAAGAAAATAAGGAGATTACCTTATACAGAAGGTATCTCCTTCCCTAGATTTTCCTTCTCCTTTAAAGAAAAATGATGGAAAGCTATGGGAAATGGATTCTAATAGTTAGCCCAGCAACTCTGGATAATGCTTAGTTTAATAGTTTTAATATCCACAAACAGGACATAATCCTCATGCTTTTTAATAATTCTATTAACATAATGAGTGATAGGTAGTACTAACTCAAATAACAGATCATGACTTATGCCAAGAGGAATGGCTTGGCTTTATTCTAAGGATTTTGAAAAGTCCCTTTGGATTGGCAACTTTCTAATTTCCCAGTAAACAGTAATTATGAAAATATAAGCTTCCTTGATGTATTACTGTGAGGAAGTAGAAATCTTCAAAAACACCATTCTGAAAACTGAATAATCAGCACGTTGATGAATTCATTTGAAATCCTGGCTTCTGTCTGTGAATTATTTTGATGGCTCTCAGTTATAATCAATCATATCTTTGTATATGAATTGAAACAGTAGAAATACACAGCGGAATAGCCAACATCTGTAAAGAGAAAAGAACAATGCCTATCAGCTGCTCAATGGTTCTGGTGTGCTTTTACTCTACAAATTTTCAAGATATTTTGGATGAGGAACACCATTTGGTCCATATTAGTTCACCCATCCCGAAGCATGCCACAGTTCCCTATTGTAGATCCTAGCTGTTTCTTAATTGGTTCCAGGGTTTTCACCTTAAACTTTATGTACTCCTGCTCCTATTGCCTTGCAAATCTTTTCTCTTCAAATAATTAACCAAATCCATTTTGAAAGCCAGGATCGAATCTGGTTCCAGCACACTCTCAGGCATGGCATTCCAGGTCCTAAACATACGCTACCTAAAATGTTTCCCTTTGGTACTTTTGCCATTCACCTTAAATCAGTGTCCTCTGCTTCTCTAATCTTCTGCCAATGCAAACAGTTCAAAGACGTCCCAAGTGTTGACAAAAACCTGTGTGACTATCGGCGGGATTTTCCACACCCATCCGCTGCTGTGATCTTCCGGTCCCACCACAAGTCAATGGACTTCTGGCTGAGGCACCGCCTCACCCATGACGGGGCTGGAAAATCCCAGCCTATGTGTTAGCAATCATAAAATTACCTTTACTAGTTTGACCCTGCGTCCCCTTGTCTTACTTCCATAAACAGGCAAATCCCTTCAATTGAAAGCTCTTAATCCTAAACTAATAGTCTCCTTTAAGTCAAGTGGCATGTCAAACTTTTTAAAATGTAAACTTAATTGCTGCAACAAAATAGCATAAAAATGAACCACAAACAAATATTCTTATCTATACAAAACATTATGAAAATGTTATATTTGTTGTTAATCACAATTTTTTATACAAGTTAACATTATAAATTAATAATAGAAAATTAAAATACATACGTAGATATTAAGATTGTTGAATGACTAGCTGAGTGACTCCTGAATGGAACCTATCAAATCGGAATGGAAGCAAGTCATCCTCGATCACCAAAGACAGCAGTTTAAAGAGCACAAAACAGCCTTGAATTGGCTCACACAGGGAGGTCTTAGGAGAGCTGGGCAGAATTGGGAAGTGTTCCAATCCTGAGCACAAATAATATTGTGTAACAAAAAGCCATTTTTTTGTTTTGCAGAGCCACCAAGTGGCATTTGTGTATGATTATGTTCAAGAAAATAAGGAGATTACCTTATACAGAAGGTATCCCCTTCCCCAGATTTTCCTTACCCTTTAAAGAGAAATGATGGAAAGCTATGGGAAATGGATTCTGGACCAACAACTCTAGATAATGCTTAGTTTAATAGTTTTAATATCCACAGACAGGACACAATTCTCATGCTTTTTAATAATTCTATTAACATAATGAAGTGTATGAGAAATGCTGCACGAATGTAATGAAGAATGGATAGCCACTGATTAAGGGTAAGGAACACTGACATGACCGAAGAAGTTTGATAGCATCAATGCACTCTCAGCTCCAAGGAGGTCTGTTCTCACTTTACTAACTGAAGACAGCTGGGTTTGTGACAGTTGGAACCCATGTCACCTTACATCAGTGCAACAAACCAAGTACTTGAGATGTGCTGTTCATAGATTCATAAAATGGTTACAGCACAACAGGGGGCCATTCAGCTCTACATGTCCATACTGGCTCTCTGTAAGAGCAACTCAGCTTGTCCCAATTCCCCAAATTTTCCTTACAGCCTTGCAAATCTTTTCTCTTCAAATAGTTAACCAAATCCATTTTGAAAACCAGGATTGAATCTGCTTCCATCACACACTCAGGCACTGCATTTCAGATCCTAATCACACACACACTGCCTAAAATGTTTCCCTTTGATTCATTTGCCATTCACCTTAATTCACTGTCCACTGGTTCTCAACTCTTCTGCCAATGGGAACAGTTTCTCTTCATCTATTCTGTCTAGACCCCTCACGGTTTTGAATACCTTTCTCAAATCTCCTCCCAAACTTCTCTTTTCAAAGAAGAGCCTCAGCTCTTCCATCTACCCTCATAACTGAAGCTTCTCATCTCTCAAAACATGCTCAAGCCATTCCAAATCTTTGCTGCATCTTTTCTAATGCCTTCACATCCTTAAAGTGTGATGCACAGAATTGAACATAATAATTCAGTTTTTAAAAATTCATCCATGGGGTATGGGCTTCATTGGCATGGCCACTATTTATTGCCCATCCCTAGTTGCCCTTGAGAGGATGGTGATGAGCTGCCTTCTTGAACTGCTGTAGTCCATGTGGTGTAGGTACAACCACAGTACTGTTAGGGAGTTCCAGGATTTTGACCCAGCGACAGTGAAGGAACGGTGATATATTTCCAAGTCAGGACCATGAGTGACTTGGAGGGGAACTTCCAAGTGGTGGTGTTCCAATAAATCTGCTGTCTTTGTCCTTCTAGATGGTAGTGATCATGGGTTTGGAAGTTGTTGTTACAGGAGCCTTGGTGAATTCCTGCAGCACATCTTGTAGATGGTACACACTGCTGCTACTGTGCATCAGTGGTGGAGGGAGTGAATGTTTGTGGATGTGATGCCAGTCAAGCGGGCTGCTTTGTCCTGGACGGTGTCAAGCTTCTTGAGTGTTGTGAGAGCTGCAATCATCCAGGCAAATGATGACCATCCCATCATACTCCTGATTTGTGCCTTGTCGATGCTGGCCAGGCTTTAGGGAGTCAGGAGGTGAGTTGCTCATTGCACGATTCCTAGCCTCTGACCTGCTCTTGTCACCACAGTATCTATATGGCTAGTCCAGTTCAGTTTCTGGGCAATGGTAACCCCCAGGATGTTGATAGTGGGAGATTCAGTGATGGTAATGCCATTGAACATGCCGATGGTTGGATTCTCTCTTGCTGGTGATGGTCATTGCCTGACACTTGTTTGGCATGAATGTTACCTGCCACTTGTCAGCCCAAGCCTGGATATTGTCCAGGTCTTGTTGCATTTGGACATGGACTGCTTCAGTATCTGAGGAGTCACGATTGGTGCTGAACATCATGCAATCATCAGTGAACATCCCCACTTCTGACCTTACGATGGAAAGAAGGTCATTGATGAAGCAGCTGAAGGTGTTTTGGCCCAGGACACTACCCTGAGGAACACCTGCAGTGATGTCCTTGAGTTGAGATGACTGACCTCCAACAACCACAACCATCTTCCTTTGTGCTAGGTATGACTCCAACCAGCAGAGAGTTTTCCCCCGATTTCCATTGATTTCAGTCTTGCTAGAGCTCCTTGATGCGACACTCGGTCAAATGTGGCCTTGATGTCAAGGGCAGCAGTCAATCTCACCTCACCTCACGTGGAGTGAATTGAATTGGCTGAAGACTAGCACCTGTGATGCTGGGGACCTCCAGAGGAGGCCAAGATGGATCATCCACTTTGCACTTCTAGCTGAAGATTGTAGCAAATGCTTTAGCCTTATCTTCTGCACTGATGTGCTGGGCTCCCCCACCATTGAGGATGGAGATATTTCTGGAGCCTCCTCCCCCAGTGAGTTGTTTAATTGTCCACTACCATTCACGACTGGATGTGGCAGGACTGCAGAGCTTAGATCTGATCCTTTGGTCGTGGGATCGCTTAGCCTGGTCTATCACTTGCTGTTTATGCTGTTTGGCACGCAAGTAGCGTTATAGCTTATAGCTATGTTATAGCTGTGTTATAGCTTATTTTTAGGTATGGGCTGGTATTGCTCCTGGCATGACCTCCTGCATTTTTCATTCAACAAGGGTTGATCCCCTGGCTTGATGGTAATGGTAGAGTGGGGGATTTGCCGGGCCATGAGGATACAGATTGTGTTCAAGTACAATTCTGCTGCTGCTGATGGCCCCAGCACCTCATGGATGCCCAGTCTTGAGTTGCTAGATCTGTTCGAAATCTATCCCATTTAGCATTGTGGTAGTGCCACACAACACAATGGAGGGAATCCTCAATGTGAAGGTGGGACTTTGTCTCCACAACGACTGTGCAGTGGTCACTCCTACCAATACTATCATAGACAGATGTATCTGCAGCAGGCAGGTTGGTGAGTATGATGTCAAGTATGTTTTGCCCTCTTGTTGGTTCCCTCACCAACTGACGCAGACCCAGTCTACAAGTTATGTCATTTAGGACTTGGCCACCTTGGTCAGTAGTGGTGCTACCGAGCCAGTCTTCGTGATGGATATTGAAGCCCCCCCACCCAGAGTACATTCTGCGCCCTTGCCACTCTCAGTGCTTCCTCCAAGTGGTGTTCAACATGGAGGAGCACTGATTCATCAGCTCAAGGAGGGCGGTACATGCTAATCAGCAGAAGGTTTCCTTGCCCATGTTTGACCTGATGCCACGAGACTTCAGTGCGCAGAGTGGGGCTATAATGAACGAGACTTCAGTGAACAGAGTGGGTTTGGAAAGAGTAAGACATCAGTGAGCAGAGCGGGGCTTAAGTTTAAGGAAATAGTCTTATAATTAAAAACAAACAGAATTATGGCAAGTGAGCTCAATCCCGCGTGTTGTACGGCCTGCAGCATGTGGGAATTCTTAGACACTCCTTACAGTCTGGAGGACCAGAAGAACATAAGAAATAGGAACAAAAGTAGACCATTCGGCCCCTCAAACCTGTTCTGCCATTCAATAAGATCATGACTGATCTTCTTGTGTTTCGATTTCCACATTCCCATCTAACCCCGATAACCTTTGATTCCCTTGCCTGACAAGAATCTATCTACCTCTGCCTTAAAAATATTTGATGACCCCACCTCCACCACCTTCTGAGGCAGAGAATTCCAAAGTCGCACAACCCTCTGAGAGAAAAAAATTCTTCTCACCTCTGTCCTAAAAGGGTGACCCCTAATTTTAAAACAGTGCTCCCTAGTCTGGACTCACCCACAAGAGGAAACATCCTTTCGACGTCCATCTTGTCAAGGCCGTTCAGGATCTTGTATACTTCAATCAAATCACCCCTCACTATTCTAAACTCCAGTAGAAACAAGTCCAGTCTGTCCAACCTTTCCTCATAAGACAACCCACTCATTCCAGGTATCAATCTAGTAAACCTCCTTTGAACCTCCTTCAATGCATTTACATCCTTCCTTAAATAAGGAGGCCAAAACTGCACACAGTATTCGAGGTGCAGTCTCATCAACTCCTTGTATAACTGTAGAATAACATCCTTACTTTTATGTTCAAATTTTTCGTAATAAAGGATAGCATTCCATTAGCCTTCTTAATTACTTGCTGTACCTGCATACTAACTTCTTGTGTCTCATATACTCGAACACCTAGATCCCTCTGCACCTCAGAATTGTGCAGCCATTCTCGATTTAAGTAATACTCTGCTTTATTGTTCTTCCTACCAAAGTGAACATTTTCCCACATTAAACTCCATTTGCCAAATCTTTGCCCACTTACTCAACCTATCTATATCCATCTGCAACCTCCTCATATCCTCCTCACAACATACTTTCCTACCTATCTTCGTGTCATCTGCAAATTTAGCTATCATGTCTTCACTCCCCTCATCTCTTCATTAATGTAAATCACAAAAAGTTGAGGCCCCGGTACAGGCCCCTGTGGGACTCCACTCGTCATGTCCTGCAATCAGAAAAAGACCCATTTATGCATACTCTGCTTTCTGCCAGCCAGCCAATCTTCTATCCATGTGAATATGTTACCCACTGCACCATGCGTTTTTATTTTCTGTAATAACATTTGATAGAGCATCTTATCAAATGCCTTCTGGAAATCCAAATGCAGCACGTCTACAGGCTCCCCTTTATCCACTGGTGCATGCTATTCCTTCAAAGAAACTTAAGTGAATTGATTAAACATGATTTTACTTTTACAAAACCATGCTGACTCTTCCCTACTGCCTTGAGCTCTTCTAAGTGCCCAGCTATAACCTCCTCCATGATCGATTCTAATAACCTCCCCACGACAAACGTCAAGCTAACTGGCCTACAGTTTCCTGTTTTTTGCCTCCCTCCCATCTTGAATAGAGGGGTTATACTTGCTACTTTGCACATGTGCAGGAAGTACCACCGGCTTGAGCAGCTTGAGCAACGGATTTTGGAGCTTGAGGTTGAGAATTGGATAAGGAAATAAAGGAGGCTTATGGCAGATGCAGAGGGCTGAAAACAGCGGAAGCCCTAGAGGAGTATAGAAAGTGTAGGGGGGGGGGGGGGGGGGGGGGGGGGGTACCTTAAAAAGCAATTAGGAGAGCGAAGAGGGGGCATGAAAAAATACAGGCGAGCAAGATAAAGGAAAATCCCAAAGCATTTTATAAATATATTAAGGGCGAAAGGAAAACCACGGAAAGAGTAGGGCCAATTAGGGACCATAGTGGCAATCTGTGCGTGGAGCTGGAGGATGTAGGTGAGGTTTTAAATGATTACTTTTCATCTGCGTCCACTGTGGAGAAGGACAATGTAGGTGTAGAAATCAGGGAGGGGGACTGTGATATACTTGAACAAATTAGCATTGAAAGAGGGCAGGTATTAGTGGTTTTAGCAGGCTTAAAAGTGGATAAATCCACAGGCCTAGGTGAGACGTACCCCAGGTTATGTGGGGCAGGGGAGGAGATTGCAGGGGCTATGACACTAATTTTCAAATCCTCTCCGGCCACAGGAGAAGTGCCAGAGGACTGGAAGACAGCAAATGTGGCACCATTATTCAAGAAGGGTAGTGGGGATAAACCAAGTAATTACAGGCCAGTGGTACAGAAACTATTGGAAATAAACTCTATTTTGAGAGACAGGGATTAATCAGGGATAATCAGCATGGCTTTGTCAGGGGGAGATCATGTCTAACAAATTTGATTGAGGAGGTGACTAGTTCTGTAAGTGAGGGTAGTGTAGTTGATGTAGTCTACATGGACTTCAGTAAGGCTTTTGACATGGTCCTGCATGGGAGAATGGTTAAGAAGGTAAAATCCCATGGGATCCAGGGCAATTTGGCAAATTGAATCTAAAATTGGCTTAGTGGCAGGAGGCAGAGGCTGATGGTCCAAGGTTGTCTTTGCAATTGGAAGCTTGTGACAAGTGGCGTACCACAGGGGTCGGTACTGGGACCCTTGCTGTTTGTAATGTACGTTAATGATTTAGATGTGAATATAGGAAGTATGATCAGTAAGTTCGCAGATGACACAAAAATTGGTAGTGTCGTAAATAGTGAGAAGGAAAGCCTTAGATTAAAGGTCGAAGTAGATGGGCTGGTGAGATGCGCAGAGCAGTGGCAAATGAAAATTAATCCTGAGAAGTGTGAGGTGATGCATTTTGGGAGGACTAACGTGGCAAGGGAATGCACAATGAATGGTAGGACCCTCGGAAGTACAGAGCATCAGAGAGACCTTTTTGTACATGTCCATAGGTCCCTGAAGGTAGCAGCAAAGGTAGATAAGGTAGTTAAGAAGGGATATGGGATAAAATATAAGAGCAGGGAGGTTATGTTGGAGCTGTATAAAATGCTAGTTAGGCAACAGCTGGAGTACTATGTGCAGTTCTGGTCACCACACTATAGGAAATATGTGATTGCACAGGAGAGGGTACAGAGGAGATTCACCAGGATGTTGCCTGGGCTGGAGCGTTTCAGCCAAGAAGAGACACTGGATAGGCTAGGGTTGTTTTCCTTAGAGCAGAGGAGGCTGAGGGTGGACCAGATAGAAGCATACAAAATTATGAGAGGTATAGATATGGTAAATAGGAAGATATTTTTCCCCTTAGTGCTGGTTCAATAACCAGGGAGCATTGATTTAAGGTAAGGGGCAGAAGGTTCAGAGGGGATTTGAGGAAAGATTTTTTCACCCAGAGGATGGTTGAAATCTGAAACACACTGCCTGAGTGGGTGGTAGAGGCAGGAACCCTCACAACATTTAAGAAGTATTTAGGTGAGAACTTGAAATGCCATAGCATACAGGGCTACAGGCCAAGTGCTGGAATAGCTAGGTGCTTGATGGCCTGCATGGACACGATGGGCCTAAGGGCCTGTTTCTTTGCTGTATAACTCTATGGGCAGAATTTTCTGGGTGACATGCGGGCAAGCATCCCAACTTCAGTGCACGGCATCACGATATTTAGGTGGGCGGTCGTTATGAAGGAATGGACAATCAACCTCCAGGGGAGCCACCTTTGGGAGGCCAGGCGCAGGCACAAGGGATGCAGGGCCAAGTGGTTGTCCAAGGTGGAAGGGGCCGCAGAAGATGCCACTATCCTACTGCCAGGGTATACAGGCGGTGAAGCAGCTACCTCAATATGACTGAGGTGCAGTGCCGAAGGAGGGACCGACTGTCAAGGGGGACAGTCAACTATATCTGTCAGATGATTGACCCTGAGATCTCCCCTAACTGTGTGGGTGGACACCCCATGCCAGCGGCTCTGAAGGTCACAGCTGCCCTCAACCTCTATGCCTCTGGCTCCTTCCAGGGTTCAGTGGGTGATCTTTGCAATGTCTCGCAATCAGCTGTCCTCACCTGTGTCAAGCAGGTTACAGATGCTCTGTTCAGACGGGCATTGACCTTCATCCACGTCTGCTGGGACCAGGCAAGTCAGATACAGCAAGCCAGAGGCTTCGTGGCTTCCCCCGAGTCCAGGGTGCAATAGACTGCACACATGTTGCCATCAAGGCGCCAGCAGGTGAGCCCGGTGCCTTCGTCAACAGGAAGAGCTTCCACTCCATGAATGTGCAGATAGTGTGTGATCACAGGATGCAGATTCTACAAGTCTGTGCAAGTTACTCAGGCAGCTCCCACATCATCTACAGCCTCAGACACTCCCAGGTGCCGGCGCTCTTCAGTGCTCCGGCTCGGCTGGATGGTTGGCTGCTGCGTGACAAGGACTATCCCCTCAGAAGGTGGCTTATGATGCCCCTGTGCCATCCAAGAACAGAAGCTGAGCAGCGCTACAATAGGAGCCACGGCACCGCAAGGGCTGTGGTGTAGAGAGCCATCGATCTTCTCAAGATGCGCTTCCATTGCCTGGACCGCTCAGGGGCCGTATTCCAGTATCCCCCAGATCATGTCTCTGTGATAGGAATAGCACGCTGCGCCCTGCACAATCTTACGCTGGAAAGGGGGGGTGCAGTTGATGATGAAGACGTTGACACAGTGGATGAGGCTGTACATGATAAATCCTGCAGTAGCTCAGGGGATGAGGAAGCAAAGGGCAATGATGAAGGGCAGCACGCTGACCCGCTATTACACCAAGGATGCAGGGACACCCGGGACACTTCAATCCACGAACCTTCAGCTAGCTCCACACACATGGATCAGCAGGACCAGCATTGCCTGGCACTTCCACATGTGGCATTTAGGTGCTACATCTTCCACCTCTTCAGCTGCAATTAAGGGCTTAGTACAGAAACATCAATGTTCCACTCATGAGATATCTGTGAAACATACAAATGCAGCACTAAGGAAACACCCTCAGCCATGGTCAGAAAATTGGACTTTATTCCATCCAAAATAAAGCACAAACATCGCTCTGACATACATAATGATATATTCCCTAATCTAGGGCCAACACAAAATCACCAGTGACAAACCCGGGGAGTGCCTAATGTGCCTCATGCTTTCGTTTGCGGGTGTTATGTCTAGGTGTCACGCCATCGCTCGGAGTGGCTTGTGAGACAGCCTACTGACTCTGCTGTCCTGTTGGCCTCGATGACCTTGGTGGCCGTCCTCTAGCCTGTGGAGCCTGTGCTGGCCCCACCTGGGAGGGGGTGGCTAGTTCCAGAACTGGCACCTCTCCAGTTGTCGCAGCCTCAATGGATGCAACATTCACTGGGAGAGGGGCAGAGGAGCTGCCGCCCTCATCCGGAGCGCGCTGAGAGGAGCTCGCAATGATGACAGGCAGCTGCTGCGCCGATATATGGTCACATTGGACCTCCCTGCTCACCGAAGATGGATGGGCACCCAGCAGCGACACTTGGTGCCCAGAACATCTCCCACATTGTGAATGACCACCTGTGGCCATTCACGCTGTGAGGACATGCAGGTCAGAGCGTAACCCAATCAGAAGAGTCTCAATCTGCTGGAAGCCCTTTTCCATGAGAGTCGCCAATCTCTCAATGGAGGAAGCCTGAAGCTCTGTCCTGAGGTTCATGCCATCACTGACACTCTGCCTGGACTCCTCCACCACAGAGACAACTGAAGCACACTCTCATGCAATCCTGCCAGATGCTCCCGTGCATCCTGCCACTTGTCCTGCAGCTGCTGCATTGGTGACATCTCCAGAGGCAAATCATCACTGCCGGAGTCAGTATGTGCCTGGTCCCCTGCAGTCCTCTGGCTGCTGGTGCCATCGGCACTTTCTGTCTGTGCCATCTCCTCCAGCGATTGTGAAGTGCCCTCTCCGCTGTGCCCCGGGACACCAGCTGACATCATAATCCTCACCGATGTGGTAGTCACTGCGCTGGTGCTTAGCTCGCTGAAATGATGTGACGAAAGTGGCAAGTCTTGGCCCTTAGGTGTGGAGGGGGAGGCTCCGGACGTGTTGGGGGCGGCCATGCGGTGATGATGCTAGAATTAACAACAAGGACAGTGCATCAGTTAGCGTTCAGTCAGTAACACCTTTCATCCCTTTCCCCCCAGCCTCATAAGTTACTCAACCTTCAAGAACCTAAGGAGATGAACATTGGTGGGGTGGTAAATGGTCAAGAGGAGGCTCAAACATTACACATGCATACAGACAGGCTGGTCAGATGGCCTAAGGAATGTCACATGGAATGTTATGTGGATAGGTGTTCGGTTAAGCACTTAGGCAAGACAAGCAAGGTACGGGAATGCATGAGTAATGGTAGGACCTTGCTGGGCAGACCCGTTAAGGTAGCACAACAGGAACATAAGGCATTTAACAAGGTCGAAGCCAGACTTGCCTTTACTAGCCGAGGAATAGAATGTAGGAAAAGGGAGGTCCTGTTGCAAGTGCAGAAAACGCTGTCGAGGCCACATCTACACTTCTGTGTCCAGTTGTGACCTGCGCTTCATGGGTTGGATGGCATTGGAGTGGGGAGAGTGCAGAGGTTCCTGACCTGGATGCATGCTGGCCTGGAGAGTTGGAGTTATGAGGAAACATTACATACACTTGCGATATTTGTAGTGGAGCACAGGAGATTGACAGGTCACATTATTGACCTTCATACCTTTATGAGGGGCATAGAACGGGTGGACAGAAGGCAACATTTCCCCTTGGCACAGGGATGACTAACGTGGTGGCATTTATTTAAGCTGAGTGCCATGAGGTTGACAGGTGAGGTGCTGAGGACGTTTTGGACAGAGTAATGTAGGACACACTGGCTGAAAGGGTGGTGGAGGTACAAACCCTCCTAGAATGCAATAAGTCTTTGGATGTGCAGCAGCAATGCCATGGCATATTAGGCCATGGGGATAGTGGTCACAAATGGGAAAAGGCAACTTTGGAAGGTGGTAGAGATGTGCATCCTCAAGGGGCCGAGGGACCTTTGTGTATGACGCACACGTCTGACTGTATCAGTCTGTGAATGAGCAGTGTTGCTGCATTAACAATTGCAGCAACTATCAGTGCTTTGGATGGTGGGGAGATGGAGCGGATGGGACTGTGGCCCTCAAATACCTGGCCGCTGCACCCCAGCCTCGCCAACACCTGCCGACCTGGCTGCCTGCCTCCTCCCTGGCAACGTGGCCTGATCCTCATACGAGGTGAGGTGCTGAAGCACAGCGTGCCCACCACCAGTCCACTGTCGCTCCCGCATATTGCTCTCAGTTTTTGCCTGCAGAACAGAAAAGAGCATTTATTGAGGCTGATCGCTTATGTACTCTGCACGCGCACGCCGCACCCCAACCACAGTGGCTCATCTGAGGCCTCCGGTGGCTCCTGTCCACATTACTGGTGATCACTCCCCAGAAGATAGTACGGCTGCTCCCAACCCCCTCCCCCAATGGACACCTTGGACACATTCGGCGTCCATCACTTTGAATAACACATGGGCCTTAGAGATAAAAACAAAAAAACTGCGGATGCTGGAAATCCAAAACAAAAACAGAATTACCTGGAAAAACTCAGCAGGTCTGGCAGCATCGGCGGAGAAGAAAAGAGTTGACGTTTCGAGTCCTCATGACCCTTCGACAGAACTTGAGTTTGACATGGGCCTTAGCACTCATGGCAAGGAGGCGCAACTAGGTGCGGCGCCGAGGCCAGCAGATGGCTCTTGGCCATGACACCTTGAGGTTCCCCTTACACCATCTCATCATGTTGATGTGTTGGGAGTTTTGAGTATGTGTCTAGCTGCCTCCCCTGCAGGATGCCCCCAGACTACTCAAATGCGACAAACACCAACATTTGCTGCGGAGAGAACCCATCTTCTCCTCAACCACTATGGCTGATGTTAGCATGGTCACTATGTTTGCCCACCTAGCGTGCGCCAAATGCCCAATACAGTAACGACTCTATCATGTGGGGGGAGGGGGCCCTCAAAGCCAAAGGCTGCCTGCTGGGTAAAATGGCCAAGGCTGACATGGTACTCACCCTTCCAGAGCACAACAAATCATTGAAGCGCTTGTGGCACTGCGTTCCTGTGCGCTAGACAGCATCTTGAGAGCTAACAGCCTCCGCCACCTCCCACTATGCCTGCCTGGTGATGAGGGGGGGGCCTCCTCCTCCTATCCTCCGGAATCAAGACCTCCCGATGATTTGACACCTCTTTGAGGAGGACAGCAAGGCAGGCATCTGAGAACCGAGGGGCACAGTGGCCCTCCACTTGCCTACCTTCCAGCCTGACCCCCTCCCCCTCTGCCCTCACCTCTTGTGGTGCCTGGTCGCTGGCCATTGTCAACAGCCTAAAGGAGGCTGCCTGGCCATTTTTTTATACAGACTGCCAGTTCCCCATTGGAACCGGCAGTCTGAACATGCCCACCGCTGATTTAATTTTCCCCCTGAACACGGGAGTCTGAAACACGCTGGGCGAGCCTTAATTGGCCCGCCCGTGCAAAATGGTAGCGCGGCCCGTTTCTCCGGCGGGGATCGGCTCCCTGCCCGCCACCGAGTTGGTTGGCCCCGCCCGCCAAACGCAAAATTCAGCCCTTTGACTTTACGCAAGAACCTTGAACCTGTTAGACAGATGCAAGGGCTGAAGCTCCTTCATTGCTACCTTCTGGATCTTACAGTCACACTCTCCTATCCCACAGAGCAAAACTGAAGTACCTAGTCTAAGGAGTGTGACTGCCTCCCAGAACAGAGTGTCCAGGCACCTTTCTCTGTCCCTAATGCATCACAGTGTCTGAAGCTTGGATTCAAGCTCATCAACTCTGAGCCAAAGTTTCTAGAGCGGCAGACACATTCTGCGGATATGGTTGCTATGGATCACACAGGTGTTCGTGAGGCCCCATATCTTACTGCTGCAACAGGTCACCTGCCCTGCCATCTTAATTTTTGTTTTATTTAACTAATTAGATTTTAAGTTTAGAAATATTACTCAGTGATTTTCATAGTTACGTTACGCTGTTTATTTGGTTATGCTATCAATTTAATTAACTACTTATATTTCCTCAGAACCAGTTTAAACTACAGTCCCAGATTAGATAGAGGAAAAGAAAAGCTTAAAACTCACCAATCACCTATCTGCTCACCTAATTCATACTTGTGGGCTTCAGCTCTCAGGTCTCAATGTCTTCAGCTCCCTCTCCCAGACCACTCTTTTATTGTAAATGATAAGACAGCACTTCCCTCCTCACTGGACTGAACTCCCAGAGATAAGCATTCGGCCTCGCTACACCTTTATACTAATTAATCATTTCACATTCCTCTGCATTAAATTTCGTCCATCACTTTTCCACCCATTCCACTGGGCCATTTATGCCTTTTTGTGGTTTAACACTATCCTTGCAGCTCATAATACCTGCAAGGTTTGTGTCCTCTACAAATTTGAAATTGTTCCAGAGCACCCAAATCTAGGTCATTGATAGAGAGCAAGAAAATCTTCCAATCCCTGGGGAACCCAACTCAACACCTTCCTTCAATCCAAAAAACTCTTCCTGCCAGTCAATGCCTGGAATGTTTGCCATTAAGTGTGAGGAGATTTACAAGTTCTGATTGTTAAATCTCAGGCTTCAAATGCATCAAAATTTGCTTTCAAGTTGACAATTGGGCATGTACTTTCCCTGTACTGTATCCTGTTACAGTATTCTGTGCATTACCTACCACCTATCATGCATCCACCTGTTTGCTTATGATCTTATTTTGTTCAGTTTGATTTCCCTTGATCTTTATGCCTTGGTATTCAGTATATATATCTCAGTCAACCTATCATACTTCCACAGCAGATCCTTTAACACATCTCCAGTATTCTCAAACCACTTGGATGCCTCCCTTTGACTTGTTACCCTCTCCAGATCTTTCGATTGAGAACTACCAGCTTAACTCAGCTATATAAATTTCCCTGTTCCTCTCACTCATTCCAAGTTGTCTCATTCGGCTTGCCAATCCACCCGGAATGGCCAGGAGGCTACCTGAATCATTCTCAATCTCCTGGCAGCTTTTAAAAGTAGTCCAGCAGATTTTGGACTCATAGACGTTTACAGCACAGAAGGATGCCATCATGTCCACACCACTCAACAAAGTTCTAACTACACTAACCCATTTTCCAGCGCTTGGCCCATAGCCCTGGAGTCTATAGCAACACAACTGAGTATCAAAAAACTTCTTAAATGTTAGGAGAGTTTCTGACTCAACTACCCTTTCAGGCAGTGAGTTCCAGATTCCCACCACCCTCTGGGTGAAAAAATTTCCCTCAACCCCCCTCTTAGCCCTCTACCACTTAGCTTAAATCTATGCCCCCTGGTTATTGACCCCTCTACTAATGGAAAAATTTGCCTTCCTATTCACCCTATCTATGTCCCTCATAATTTTATACACCTCTATCAGGTCCCCTCTCAACATTCGTTGCTCCAAGGAAATCAACCCCAGCCTGTCCAATCTTTCCTAATAGCTCAGACCCTCCAGCCGAGGCAGCATCCTGGTAAATCTCCTCTGCACTTTTCCAGTGCAATCACATCCTTCCGATAACGTGGTGACCAGAGCTGTGCGCAGTACTCCAACTGTGGCCTAACCAGCATTTTATACAGTTCCAGCATAACCTCATTACTCTTGTATTCTATGCCTCAGCTAATAAAGGCAAGTATCCCATATGCCTTCTTAACCACCTTATCTACCTGCCCTGCTACCTTCAGGGATCTGTGGATATGCACACCAAGGTCCCGCTGATCTTCAGTACTTCCCAGGGTCCTACCGTTCATAGTGTAATCCCTTGCTTTGTAAGCCCTCCACAAGTGCATTACCTCACAATTTTCCGGGTTGAATTCCATTTGCCACTGCTCTGCCCACCTGACCAGTCCATTGATATCCTCTTCACTATTTACCACCCTACCAATTTTCGTGTCATCCACAAACTTCTTGATCATACCCCCTACATTTAAATCCAAATCATTTATGTACACCACAAACAGCAAGGGCCCCAGCACTGATCCCTGCAGAGCCCCACTGGAAACAGACTTCCAGTCACAGAAACATCCCTCTACTATCACCCTTTCAGCCTTTCAGCCAATTTTGGATCTAACGTGCCACTTTGCCTTGGATCCCATGAGCTCTCACTTTCTTGACCAGTCTGCCTTGAGAGACCTTATCAAAAGCTTTGCTAAAGTCCAAGCAGATCACATCAAATTCATTACCTTCATCAATACTGCTGGTTACCTCTTCAAAAAATTCGATCACATTTGTCAAACATGACCTTCCCTTTACAAATCCATGCTGACTTTAACACAATAAGATTTGGATTGAACAGTTCCTAGCAGCCCAGAGTCCACTTAACTGAACAGCAGCACTCCTGCAGAGGCACAGCCAGCACAATGACATAGGACAAGGGTGATGCCATTGTCTGATAAAATTACCTCTATCTATAGCAGAGATTATTGTTTGTTCTTCTTTCTCTGAGTCTCAAGTGAGTCACTCGAGTCTCACTCGCCCACTCTGACATTTCCTCCTCCAGACCATGAACCCACCACCAAGAATCTAGCCATTGTTTCCCAGACTGTCACTTACCTCATTATCTTTGGATATCATCCCTGCATGACCTCCAATGTCAAAGTACTCCAATTCCATACAGCCTGCTCCTGCCTCCTTTCCAAAATCCATAACCACAACTGCCCTGGTAGAGCCATTGTTCCAACCTGTTCCTGTTCCACTCAACTGATTTCTTCCTATCTTGATTCTATTTTTACCTTTCTTATCCAGTCTCTTCTCACCTAAGTCCATGACTCTTCTGATGCCCTTCATCACTTTAAGAGTTTCCAATTTCCTGGTCCTAACCATCTCCTGTTCACCATGGACTAATCCCTCTACACTTCCACCCCCCAAGTGAAATAAATGCAAATAAAAGGTGTTTCTAAGAGAACTCATATGGATCCGAGTGATGCCTGCCTTTTTGTGGGATATGTGGAACATTCTTTGTTCTGGTTCTACTCAGACCCCCACCCTCACCTCTTTTTCCTGTATGTGATATTTATATTGGTTTAATTTCTGCCTTCGCTCTGAGCCAGGAAATTCCATTGGCTTTGCTTTGAATTTCCACCCTTCCCTTATCTCCACATGGCCCACATCTGACTCTTCACTTCCCTTCCTTGACTTTTCTTTTTCCATTTCTGGGGATTGGCCATCAACCAAAATTCATTATAATCTCACTGATTCCCACAACTACCTGGCTAAACTTCCTCACGCCCCACTTCCTCTATAGACTCTATTCCATTCTCTCAGTTACTCTGTCTCATCTGTTCAGTCGATGCAACTTTCCATGCCAGCACTTCCATTATGTTCCCTTTTCCCTCTACTGAGTATTTCCCTCTACCATGGTTGACAGGATCCTCAACCATGTTCATTCTATTCCATACACTTCTGCTCTTATCCCTTCGCCCTTTCTGCCATATCTACCACCTCCAGCTTGATGCCACCACCAAAGACATCTTCCCCCTGCTCTTCCCTTTTAGGATTTCAAAGAGAATGTTCCCTCTGCAACACCCTGATCAACTCTCCAGTCACCCCCAAAGCACCTTCCCTTTCCTACAGCACCTTTCCAAGCAAATGCAGGAGATGCAAGATCAGCCCTTTTGCCTCCATTTGTCTCACTGTCCAAGGGCCCAAACACTCCTTCCAGGTGAAACAGTGATTTACTCGTAATTTTTTCAATTTAGTCTACTATATTTGCAGAGCATAATATTTTTTGCTCCACAGTGGGGACATCTAATGCAGACTCGGGTGACCGCTTTGCGGAACAAAACCAATTATTCCGCAAGTGTGACCTCAAGCTTCCCGTCATATTAATTCTCTACCTTTCTCCCACTCTGGCTTCTCTGTCCCCAGCCTCTTGTAGTGTTCCCATGAAGCTCAAAGAACAGCACTTCATCTTTCAACTGGGAACTTTACATCCTTCTGGATTCAACACTGAATTCAACAATTTTAGTTTGTAACCTCTGCCCCAATTTTGTTTGATTTTTCTTTGCTGATCTGTTTTTTTAATCCTTTTTCTCTCTTAGTTCCTTTTCTTTGCCTTCAGGCAGCAGCTATTCAAAATCCTACTATTCATACCTTCTCTAGACACATCTTATGTTTCTTTACTTGTCCCATTACTTCCCCCTTTGGTCATGCACCATCAAATCTTGTATCATTTAATCTCTCCTTTTGTTCTTTTTCCCATCCTCCCCCTTTACTCAAAACCTATTGTATTTTTAATTTATCCTAGTTCTGATGAAAGGCCATAGGTCTGAAGTGTTGGCTGGATTTTGCAGCTGCAAATCAGGTGGGCTATCTGCCCACAACCCCCCCTCCCACCACCACCACCACCACCACGTGCTTACATAAAATACAGCGTAATGATGTCGGAGCAGCAGTTTCTGGTAATACCGAAGGCAAGTGGTCACCAAAATGAGAAACCTGCCCGCCATTTTGACTGAAATTTTACATTGCCCACTCCATTTTTCAGTAGCCACATGGGAAAAAGGCTGGAAGTGATTTACACCAAGTTTGAGGAGGCCACACAAGGGCAGATGAAAAAGGCTACAAACACAAGCTTGGCTGCATGTAGCAGCTGAAGGTGGAAGCGTTCAGCTGTTCGTAGACTTTACTTATTTAGTTTTTATAGGCTGGCATTACAAATAAGGAGAGAGTGAGAGGGAGGGGGACTGGAGACAGTGTTATACTGGAGGGTGAGGACTCCAGCAGAGCAACCAGAGCTCACTATCTCCATGGGGATTGTGCACTCTTGAAGAGCCTCCTCCAGTGAGGAGGAAATGAGAAGGAAACAGAAGAGGCAAGAGGTCCAGGTACAGGTGGGCCCTGCGATCCAGACAAGTGAGGGGCCTGCTGCTACACAGGGACCAGAACAAGGCAGACAACAACAGCCAGTCTGTGGTATGAGAAGACACCATCCTGCACAGAGTGTCCAGGCAAAAGATGAATTACCTTCAGCAGTCAGAGCTCCAATATCTTCACAGATTTCATCTCTCCAGGGAGACAGGGACTTTTCTTTGTAAATTACTGGCTGGGTTGATCAGTTCAAATTGCATTGGTGGCCACCCTTTGCCTGTTCTTCTCAAGGTAACTGTGGTCTTGAACTTATATGCATCGTTGTCATTCCAGGAACCAGCTGGAGACCTTTGCAGCATATCTCAAGCTTCAGCTCACCATTGCATGGACAGTGACAGATGCAATGTTTAGGCAAGCAAAATACTTCATTTTTCTTTCACTACAGATGACTTTAGTCGAGCTGAGAAGACCAGAGATTTCGTGTGTATTGCTGGATTCCCCAAAGCTCAAGGTGTGATACATTGCATGCACTTGGTCAAAGATCCATCAGGCCAGCCAGGGGCATTTGTCAATCGTAAAGGTTTTCATTCTATCAATGCTCAATTTGTGTGCAACCATTGTTGAACAATCATGCAAGTGTGTGCCTGCTCTCTTGGCAGTAGTCATGACTCCTACATCCTTAGACATTCTCAGGTGCCACGTATGTTCTCTCCACCAGATCCATTGGAGGGTTGGCTTCTTGGAGACAAGGGATGCCCATTGAAGGGATGGCTCATGACCCGGCAAAGAATCCGAGGACAAAGGATGCTCAAAATGTGATATTGATGCTTGAACCATGTAGGTGGCTCTCTACAATATTTTCCAGCTCATGTCTCACTAATCATCATATTTGGCCGCATCTTACACAATCTGGCACTCGAGAGAGGAGAAGCTCTGGCAGAAGATGATCCAATGGACTGAGCTGCATCCTCTGACAACGAGCCTCAGGACGTGTCTGAGTACACGGAGGAGGAACCTATTATTATGATCCCTGCTGCTGTTAATACTGGACAAGTCAGATCCCAGAGTGAAACCTGGTTTGATAGAGCCAAATTTTTTTTAGAAACTGTGGAGGAAAGTTACTGAACAAATTCACAGGAGTCTGCTGATGAACTTTTAATACAAAGAATAAAATATTTATTAAACAAGAAAAGTAAACTATATTACACCAGACAAAAAGGTTGGAAAGATCTCAACACAAAAACAAGAATACAATTCAAATTCCTACAATTCCTTTACCCCAGCAATATCTTTACAGGCACATAAACCAGTGAAGCATTACCATTAGCTTGACACAAAGGCTTCTCACTTGGGACTGGCACAGTTGCAAATGGTTTTCCTCTGGTCAATTCCTAAGCATTTTCTTGATGCTTCTCACCTAACTTGTAGCTCTCCCCAAGACACCCAAAAACTGCACTCTAAACTCACTGATTCTTCACCTCAGAGTTAACAAATGAGTTTTCTAAACTCAGTCTTCCAATGGCACATCTGCTCAACTAATCACTTTAATGAGTCCTATAACTGATTATTGAGTTTACTACTGTCCCACTAACGTTGCAGATTTTCTTCTCAGAAAGCTTCAAACCTCTGTCTTCTCTCTCTCTCTCTGACACACACAATGAAATCCCCTCTCTCAGCTCATGTCTTTTTCTGTGTTTGTGTCACATGATGACTGTTGCTAAGCAACAGTAAACTTTTTCTATTTTTCCCTTTTTCCCCTACTGAACTTTCAATCTCTTTTAGTCCATCTCTTTAACTTCAGGGTTGTAAAACCTCATTAAAAATGTATATATACACACAAACAAACCCAAAAGACCTGAAACCTTTCAGTCACAAGTCCATCCAGGCATCAAGGTTCATTAACAAAACCTAACTGAAACCATTTTTACCTTTCTTAACATTTAAAATTATACATTGTTCATAACACTATAAGCCCAGTACAAAAATTGGTTAAACTATTTTAGAATTCATTTAATAAAAACATTGATTTTACTGAATTATTAAATACCTAAACTCCAACTCAAAAATTTCATAGCCTCCATAACACAGCTCCATTAAGAGGTGGCTTTTTGTAAAAAAAAATGTATTAAACAGCAGTACAGTAAAGGTTTTCAAATAGGAAACTTGGTAAAAGCACTGAATTTGTGGAACTGAGCCACTGAGAAAGGTCTCAAGTATGAACCCTGTGTTGGTCTGTGCTGAGCCTGAAAGGGAGTAGGGGAATTACAATTGAAATGAGTGTCCCTGAACTCAGAAGGGACAAAACAAAAGCCAGCAGCCCTGCTCTTCAACTTTGCCCAGCAGCTATTATTGTATAAACGGAATTGGCTTGGTCAAGATACCCTGCCCACAGTCAAATGACCCTATCAACATTCAGTGTGCAGGTACCTACATGAAGAAAGGCCTTTCAACTGAGATTTTAAAGATTGCCTGACTTTCATGGAACTGTACCAAACATATCATCACCAGAGTTTCCTTGAGAATTCTTCTGATCAACTACTATTGTTTTATTGGAAGATTGGTGGCAACCCTGTTTACAAGTGGATCTGAGGTTTGCTTCAAACTCTCACCAAAGTTACAGAAGCCAATTGAGAGATATTCCATCACCATTAATTGTTTCTTATGAGACAGAAGTCCTTGAGCTAACTATCATCCTATTGCTTCATTCTGAAAACATTGCCCTTTGAGGCGATGTTTCTCAGCAATTGTATATGGAATCATTTTCTGGAAGATAACAAAAAGCAAAGCAATTATAGAAAGTATTTAGGATTACAAAAAATTCAAAACCTAACACTGCGATATCTCACTTTAATTTTCCCTTTTCTTTTGGGGAGGCACATCATGTTCAGTTCCTTCCCACAGCAGTCTGCTTGAGAGTGAGAACTCATGACAGAAGAATTGAACAAATGCCATACTAATTAATGTCACTACCTAATGATGCTTCTAAAAAACAAGCCATTGTTTCAGATCATTTTCTTTTAAAATATTGCCAAGACGATGGTACAATAAATATAAAATCATAGAATTAATCAATTGAGATGCAAATTTTAAAATTGCTGTGTATGGTTGAAGTATTTACATTTTGTCACATAGTTGAAATAAATAAATGTAGTGATAACAATTATATTCTTTAATGGGTATAAAACAGGGGTCACAAATCCCTTGACTCCGATCAAGCTAACACGAACAAAAAAGAATGGGAAATCCTGCAACATAATTGCCAAAGAAGGTAACAATGGATTTGCTGAATGTAGAACAATTCTAAAAAGTGACAAATAGCTAAAAATATAAATGGGGTAAACCCATCCTGTTGTGAATACACCTTGAAGGCCTGCAACTCTAACTAACTCTACGGTATCCAACCAATTAATAATACTTGTTACAAATACTTCAGCTCTGTAGTCCTTCACTGCTAGAACTTTGAGAGAGGCTGGAACTTTATGTTCTAATGTGCTGTGGTCAGTACTTGTTGCATGTGACCTTAACTGCAATACACTTTGAGATTTGTTTGATACTCTTGGTGCCACAGATGAAGCAATTTCATTTTCTGTCACTTCTGCGGCTGTCTGATTTTCCTCACGTCCTTTGTCTTGCTGCGCAGAGACAGCTGAGATTTGTTCTATGTTTGTGAGCACAGGTCCATCGGTTGCAAATATCGAATCACTAAAAGTACCTTAGGAGCACAGCAAACGCATTAGTAAATACAAGATGTGCTGCAAGGAAATTAATAGACTTTAATTATTCTACATTTTAATTTCTGCTCGGTGTGTCTGAGACCTTGACCATTTCTAATACGATGAAATACAGTTCATATAATTTTTTTCATTTTTCCCTTTTTAATATCCAAGTTTTCCAATAAAAGTCAATGAAAAAGCACTGAAAATTTTCACAGCTGGTGGAAAATATACCATTGATGGGAAGAAGTTTTGATTAATGATCAGTTCTTTTCAGAATAAGTTAAAATGGCTCAGTGTAAAATGTCAGACACTCTCCTGTAGATGTACAGCAGACTTCATGAAATCTTAAATGTGTTTCCTTGCACATCAGTATGGACTGAAAAAGTACAATCAAAGCTGTTTCTTCCATAGGTTATGTGCAATTCACCTTCTCACAGAATGTATCATAACTCATCCAGGAGAAAGTTCTGCAAAATTGAATACATCTGCATTGCCATTCTGTATGCCAAACCCTGACCTCCTGTCCTCCAAAGGTGCACCTCCACCCTAGAAGTGAATCAACCATATTGTCCAGTTGGTCCAGTAGTTTACATGGTACATAAATGCTCATCACTGATTTTAGTAGATAATACATGATTCAGATAATAGGGAATTCTTTATTAACAGTCTAGAGTGTTGAAAATGTTGTTCTATACTACCAAGTGGCACTTGCGTACACAAGCGTCAGACAATGACCATCTCCAACAAGAGGTAATCCAACCATCTCTCCTTGACATTCAATGGCATTACCATCACTGAATCACCCATCATCTTGGGGGTTACCATTGTCCAGAAACTGAACTGGAGCAGCCAAATAAATACTGTACCTACAAGAGTAGGTCATTGGCTGGTAATTCCGCCAATGAGAGAGTAACTCACCTTCTAACTCCCTAAAACCTGTCCACCATCGAGAAGGCACAAGTCAGGAGTGTGATAGAATACTGTCAAATTGCCCGGGTGAGTGCAGCTTGAACAACACTCAAGAAGCTTGACACCATTCACGACAAAGCGGCCCATTTGATTGGCACCCCATCCACCACCTTCAACAATGGCAGCAGTATGTACAGTCTTCAAGATGCACTGCAGCAACTCACCAAAACCCCCTCAACAGCGCATTTCAAACCCAGGACATCTACCACCTAGAAGGACAGGGCAGCAGATGCATGGGAACACCACCAGCAAGCTTCCCTCCAAGTCACACACCATCCTGATTTGGAACTATATCGTCATTCCTTCACCGTCACTGGGTTAAAATCCTGAAACTCCTTCCCTAACAGCACTGTGGGTTTACCTACACCACATGCATTGCAGCAGTTCATGAAGGCAGCTCACCACCACCTCCTCAAGGGCAATTAGGGATAGGCAATAAAAATGCTAACCTAGCCAGCGATGTTGTTCTGTGAAAGAATATAAAAATAAAGGGGCAGAGGGTATGGCTCAAGCTTTAAATGAGCACTTTGCATTTACCTTCCTAAAAGAAGTGAATGATATGGAGGTTACAGTGAAACAGGAGAGCAGAGTTATGGACAGGATAGTAATACAATAGATGTACTAAAATGATTGGCATTACTGAAAGTTGATAAATCACTTGATCCAAATGGAATACATCCTAATTTGCTGCTAAAAGCAAAGGCAAAAAAAATCAAGAGGCATTGGTCATAATTCTTCAATTCTCATTGGATACAAGTGGTACTGGAAAACTGGAAGGTTACTGATGTTATAAAGTTGCTAAGGTTGATCAATGTAGTGCAATAGATGTTCTACATATGGGGCAAAACCATCCCAGATTTGTACTAAGTGCGGTAGCGGATAAAACAATATTTTACCGTTGACTGCGATGGCGGGTTTTCACGCCGTATCGTTCCAAACCCACCACATTATTTATGCATTCCCAGGAAACACGCCGTTTCCATGGCAGGCGCCATCACCTCGCTGCTTCAACAAGCCAGGCACCATATTTAAAGTGCAGCTGCATGAACACATCTAAGTGCTTCCAGACCATGACTGCTGCAGGGAAGATGTCTACAAAAGGCAAAAAGACTGCAGCCCCCAGGTTCAGCAACACCTCACTGGAATGTCTTTTGGATGCCGGGATGTCCTCTACCCCAGCTCTGGTCGCAGGATGGGCAGTGGCGTCACCAACCAGGCTTGGATGGCGGTGACAACAGTGGTCAGCACCAACGCCCTTCAA
The DNA here is from genome assembly GCF_017639515.1 of Carcharodon carcharias. Lineage (NCBI taxonomy): Eukaryota > Metazoa > Chordata > Chondrichthyes > Lamniformes > Lamnidae > Carcharodon > Carcharodon carcharias. The sequence goes on from NC_054469.1 coordinate 64,858,454, forward strand.
CAGAGGACTGCCACCCAGCGCCAGAAGAGGATGAATGACCTCTTCCTTTCCGCCAGGGTAGGTCACTCTTCACAAACTCGCAACTCTCAAACTCATCACACATCCACAGGGCCCTCACTCACTGCCAGTTCAAGGGACATCACCATTCACTCTCACTACCATTGTCCTCATCTCATCCATGGGATGATGTGCCACCCACACATGCCAGGCATACTTATCACCTGGCCTGGGAGGAATCCTGCTTACACTTCCTCCACCTCTATTCAAGCAGGGCAAGCTGGCACACAACAAGAAGGAGAGGTCACAGGCCAGTAGAGAAGTGCCTGAATTCAACATCCTCATGGACTTTGAAAACACAGCTATCCAGCTGGCTGGCGAGGATCTGGACCGGTCCTGTGCTGATGGTGAGGTCGGTGGTGCTCTACCAAGTGAGGATCCAGCAATGCACCATCCATCAGACAACCATGCTATGAGTGATATGTCCTGTTTCACAGGCCACAGCCATGCACTAATTATCTCTCCTTGCTTTCACAGGCACGTCTGGAAAAATAGCCGACGGAGTCCATAATCCAGAGCCTCCAATCAAGCCCCGAAGGAACCTCTGAAGAAGAATCTGGAGGCACCCTCCTCGAAGTCCCATCACAGCGCTCACCTACACCCTCCAACAGCAGTGATACATAGTTTGGAATAACATATCTTTAGAAAAGCCTCAGGATCACAATCTGGTAAGCACACCACACTGTCTGATCCACAGCAGGAGTGGCAGGGGCTTCCCTGGTGTCTGGCACTCAGAAAATTTCTGGCCTCCAGCAATCCTCTGAGTGTGAGTCAGGTGACAAGCCTCTGGACTCAATCATGTCACAGTTTTTGGAGCTAAAAAAGCATGCTCGGGAACATCAGGAAGGGATGGTCACTGCACTCCTCAGATTGCAAGGCACACTGAAGGAGTCCGTCCACCTTCACTCTTGAGGTGATAATGCCAGCATGCCAATGCACTGAGGTGAAAACTGGTAGGATGGAGGCCACCATTGAGACCTTGGTCCAGGACATTAGTCATGCACTGCTGCATGGACTCAACTCGTTCGCTAATGCGATAATTGGTCTCCAAAAGTGTGTATGTGAGAGCTGTGCCAGACAGTTCGATCTCACTCCAGCCTTTTCCTCAAGGGGTCAGCCTTGTTATCCTGGCTGTTCTGGTCCTACAGGCACCCATAGGGAGGAGGATCATCAGGTGCACACCCCAGGGCTATCCATCCAGGTGACTCCAGGAGTTTCCGGCCCATCCGAATCCCCTCTACCTGTGACCTCCACAGCTCCAGCTCCACAGGCCAAGGAGAGTGCCACTGCCACACAGTAGGACTCCAAAAGCAGGCTGGGGCCCTCCAAGTCTCAGCCCTCCAGAGGACGCCTGCAGCGCCAGGTTGTAAAGGGCGCAGCAGACGACAACATTGTGTGACACCATCTGCCAACTGTTTTGCAGGGCACCAGCAGGTCCAGGCACCGGAACCTCATCTTCAGCATCCCAATGTTCTACTCCACTAAGTTCTGAGTTGCAGTATGAGACTCATTATACCTTCACTCTGCTGCAGTCTGAGGCCGCCACACGGGTGTCATCAGCCACGGCCTCTGTGAGCAGCCCTTATCCCCGAGGAGCCAACCCTGCAGCTTCTGTGGACCCTGGAAGACTTCAGGGATCTGTGACTGATGGAGGATGTAGGAGTCATGGGCACTCCCTGGAAACCATGCACAGACTTGCAGAATGCGTTTCTGGCACACCACAGGGATCTGTGCTGGGTCCCCTATTATTCGTCATTCATATAAATGACATAGACGACTATGTGGGGAGTAGGATTAGTAAGTTTGCGGATGACACAAAGATTGGCTGGGTGGTTAACAGTGAGGTTGAGTGTCTTGGGCTACAGGAAGATATAGACGGGATGGTCAATTGGGCAGATAAGTGGCAGATGGAATTTAACCCTGAAAAGTGTGAGGTGATACACTTTGGAAGGGGTAATTTAACAAAGTAGTATTCAATGAACGGCATGACACTAGGAAGTTCTGAGGAACAAAGGGACCTTTGTGTGTGTGTCTACAGATCTCTGAAGGTGGAGGGGCATATTAGTGGGGTGGTGAAAAAAGCATATAGGACACTTGTCTTTATCAACGAGGCATAGATTACAAAAGTAGGGAAGTCATGTTGGAGTTGTATAGAACCTTGGTGAGGCCAAAGCTGGAGAACTGTGTGCAGTTCTGGTCGCCACATTATAGGAAGGATGTGATTGCACAGGAGGGGTGCAGAGGAGATTCACTAGTATGTTGCCTGGGATGAAACATTTAAGTTATGAAGAGAGGTTGGATAGACTCAGGTTGTTTTTGTTGGAGCAAAGACTGAGGGGCGACCTGATCGAGGTGTACAAGATTATGAGGGAAATGGAAAGGATGGATAGGGAGCAGCTGTTCTCCTCAGTTGAAGGGACAGTCACGAGGGGACAAAAGTTCAAGGTGAGGGGCAGGAGGTTTAGGGGGGGTGTGAGGAAAACCGTTTTTACCCAGAGGGTGGTGACGGTCTGGAATGCGCTACCTGGGAGGGTGGTGGAGGTGGGTTGCCTCACATCCTTTAACGACTCCTGGATGAGCACTTGGCACATCATAACATTCAAGGCTATGGGCCAAGTGCTGGTAAATGGGATTAGGTAGGTAGGGCAGGTGTTTCTCATGTGTTGGTGCAGACTCGATGGGCCGAAGGGCCTCTTTTGCACTTTGTGATTCTGTGATTTTGGTGGTCACACAACCACTGCACATTCAGCGAGTGGAACCCCTTGCGGCTGATGTGGTTCACCACCTGTTGTGACGGAGATCTGAGTGCCACATGAGTGCAGGCGATGGCACCCTGCACCTGTGGGAAACATGAGATCGGGACAAATCCAATTTCTCTTGCATCCCTGCTGTCCTGGTCCGGGGTGAAATGCAAGGTTGTGTGCCCTTGCAAATATGGCAACCATGACCTCATGGAGGCTTGTAAGATCCCATAGAGGTAACCTGTGGAGCCCTGAAAGGAGCCACTGGTGTAAAAATTGAGCATCGCAGACACTTTCATGGCCATTGGCAGTGGATGCCTTCCATGTCCATGTGGCACCAAATCCTGCTGTGGCTGGCGGAGGAGACCAACCAGTTCCATAGTCATGCACAGTTTTCAGCGACTTTGGCTCTTGGCCATCTGCAGGAATGAAATGGGGCATCTATAGATCCTAGGCACCGACCAGCGACTGCTCGCTGTGGCTCTTCGGCAGCGTGTGTGGCAGCCCCAGCCACCACATCTTCCTGAGGGTGCTGTCCTGCCTCTGCACAGCCAGGAGCCTCAAGTCACTCTCTTCTCCATCATCTTTGCTCACTGCAAGCCATCAGGCATACAGCTAGTTCACCAGGCTCCATGATCTTGAGGTACTCCTGCTGCAGGATGAAAGAGAGAGACACATGGTTAGCATGGGTGTACTAAGAACCTGTGAAGGCCCTTTATCGCTTCTCGGAGAGTGCTGACCACCACTTGGATGGCCAGAGATTAGTCCACTGCATGGGTGCCCGAAATCCTGCCCACCACCGCCCCACTCTACCTCTGCCCCACTCCAAATGGTGGCCCATTGGACTGCATGCTGTGCTCTCAGCTCAGGCACAGGCATTCTCCTAACCTGCACTGCAAGGCTGCACTGTTAGTTTGAACCATGGGGGAGACTAGTCCAAACCGGGATGATGACATTTCAGGGGGCTCTGAGCAGCTCCACCAGTGACTGCTCCACGGCCAGCTTTAGCAAGGAGATTATACAACGTGTGCAGTCATCCAACTGTTCTGCAGTCCACTAAAATGCTCATTAGTTTTCAGTCTGTGCTGGGGGGGTGAAAAGCTTTGGAGCACTTGGTGGCATTTTGATGCCTTGGCATTGCTTGAGTGGGCAGAGAAGCTAGAGAACTGACCGATCATATCAACATTGCTGTGCCTGAACTGTCTCAGCTACAGAGGAATGGTCACTTTATGCAGGTGTCCCTAATGCATGGCTGCTTCCCTCACCCATCCTACCCTCCACCCTGATTGCTTGTGTGCTGTTTACCCACAAGGCAGCCCTTTCACCTTCCTCACAAGTTGCCTCAACAACAAGGCTGCTCTTGATTCCTCCCCAATGCTCCTCAAGCTTGAAGCCCAACAAACAGCCCTGGTGAGCACTGCACATCATTGCTTTGTACTCATGTTTGAGTTCCCAACAAAGTGCAGCCTGCCAAGTGCATGCCTTTTATGTGCTGTTGTGAAGCACTGAATGGATGATCCAGCGGGAGGGGGGTGGGTGGGGAATGATTCTGGTGGGTTGGCTTTATCATGATATGCAGGTGTATTACAATGAGGTTCCCGACGTCCAATGGCGGGAAATGCAGCCTTCGGCGGGCTGAGTGGATGATCGTAAACTGGCTTCACGCCGTCATAAAAATGGTCACACCATATTCTCCACTCAATGCCACCAAACAAGTCCGATGCCAGCAGGCATGGAAAATCCTGACCATGGGCTTTTGGAAGCGACAAAGTGCCATGCAGGAAACTTATTAAGAAGCTGGAAGCCAATGGAATTAAAAGGAAAGTATGGGCACAAAATGCAGTGACAAGCAGCAAAGAATGATGGTGATGGATGTTTGTCAGACTTAGAAGTGGTTTGCAGTGGTGTTGTCCAAGGGTCAGCTTTAGGTCTATTATTCTTTTCAACTTTTATAATTTACTCAGGACAGGGAGCAGCATTACAAATTTGCAAATGATTCAAAACTTGGAAAAGTAATATTTAGTGATGAGGATAGTTATAGACTTCAGAATGACATAGGCAGGATGGTGAAATGGCCAGAAGCACAGTAGAAGGAGTCCGATCTGAGCAGTGATACACTTTGGAAAAATGAATGTGCTAAGACATCATACTATAAATGGCGCTATCTTGAAAAGTGTAAATGAGCAGAGAGATCTCGCTGTCCAAATGCACAGATCCTTAAGGGTGGCACGGTGAGTTGATAAGTTGGTTAAAATCACATATAAATTGCTTTGGGTTTGTACCAAAGGTATATAATATAAAAACAAAGAACATGAGGAGCCATAAATAGCAAAAAGACTTTAGGGAATGAGGAGCTGGGCCTCTCCAGTCTGTGGATTCAGAACCCGAGTTTAGTAGCTGGTGAGTTTTTTTTAATCTTTAATCTTTAACTAAGGTTTATTATTACTAGTAGAGTGTGTTAAGTATTAGCGGGATTTATCATGACATGTCAATAAGACATGAAAGAAATCAAAATGTGTACATCAAACTTTATGCTTTTTTTGCTATTTTAATATGGACTTTTGCTCAGCCAAAAGATGGCTGCTACAGGTCACATGACTCAGGATTGGCCATCTGTACTGGAAGTTTCCAACGGGAGTTACAAGAACAAAAGAGTTCCCTGCTCATTCTTGTGAGGTCTCACACCCCATTGTAAGGGCACTATAATCACAAAACCAGGGGACTCGCAGCGATCCAAACTTGTTATTCCTGCAGAGGTGTTAACGGGATCATCTAACACTTGGGACTATACAGGTCCATTTCAAAAGGGAACCGTTGAGGGGAAAATGGACATCATTTGCATCCTTATAAGCTTGCTGCTCTAGCGGAGTCATAGGATCCACTCAGACAATGGCTCCCTGAAACAAGATCCTCAATATGGATGGTGACTCTTACAAAGGCTAATGACTGGGATATTATAAGCTATAAAATACAAGCCAGACCCAGGCACTAGATAAACATCCCTTTTGAAATGATTGTGGAGGAAGGAGGTCACATGTCTCAAATGACCATTTTGAAACCTTTATATTCAGTTGAGAACTGAGAAACAGTCAGTCTGCTGATTACCTCCAACTTGAGAAAAACAGCAGTAGGACCCTCGGCTGACCAAGCAACCAGCCACTTTCTCTCAACTCCTTGAAGCTTGTTTTTATTTTAAAAGCATCCAACCATCGCCTGCCAAACAGTCTATGTACAGAAACCTCATGGTGCTGCATCACACTTTGCTTTAAAGGACTTTCATGCTGATGTCTCCAACCAGGGACTCTCTGAACTTCCTCCATGAAGGAAACTCCCTCTGGGCTTTGACTTTCTGGATTTTGGAAATCACATGACCTGATATTCACTTCTGTGGTTCTTTTACTTCTGTTATCCATAGGTGTAAAATTCCCTCTTTTCTATCCCTTTACTATACATGTGTGTGTGAGAGTCTGACTATGCGTGTGTGTGTCTGTGTGTCCGTGTGTGTGTCCGTGTGTGTGTCTGTGTGTGTCCGTGTGTGTGTGCCCAAGTGTGTGTGCGTGTGTGTCTGTCTGTGTTTGAGAGTCTGTGCCTGTGGGGGTGGGATGTGGGGGTGGGATGCGTGCGTGTGTCCATGTTTCTGTATCTGTGTCGGTGTGTCCATGCATCCGTGCTTATGCATGTGTGTCTCCCCGGGTTTGAAAGTGGAATAAACTAACCTCCCGAGTTATTCATAAAGAGAGTTTGCTGCAATTTACTTATAAAATTGGACTACACAAACTGAGGGTTTGGGGAAACCAGCCACAGCCTAGTTATAAAACAATTAAAAGCATCTCTGCTTACAGAAAAATGGTGATGGGATAAAGAAGTTCAGTTTGCCTGTTTCCTGTCTACAATAGAAACTGGGAGCTCATCTGGGATAGATCCATTATAAGTGAGCCAAAATCTGATCAAAAATTTGGCCAAAGGCCAAATTTAAGAAACGACCCAAATCTGATACTAAAGGAACCAACTGGAAGCCAAGAAGTGGCTGAAACAATCTTTAAACCACAATTAAACGACCACAGCAAATTCTCTTCCCCTAGCACTAAAAAAATGGCAAATTGTGATGCACAGATGTGGTTATGACAAGGAGACTTAGATAACAAAACATTAGCATTTCTAAGCACAAAACAACCGAAAGCTGTAGCTTGGGAGATACAAGTTAAATTACTTGGTAAGGTGAAAAGAAGTGAGCTACTCCAGTTGTTGGTCGAGCATTTGGACCTTATTTATCAACCAGAACAGGCAGACAAGGAGTAAATTCCTAACACCAAACCCCTTCCTCTAGCCAAGTTCGAGCTGGAAAAGCCCAGAATGCAGCTAGAGTTTCAGGAGAGGGAAAAGGAGAGAGAAAGAGAAGATCAGGAGAGGGAAGGGGAGAGAGAAAAATTCCAGCTCCAAAAATTGGAAATGGCGTTAGCAACTCAAAGGGTAACAGTCCAAATCTCCCTACCTCAGAACCACTGTCAGAAGCCCTTACGTACGCTAGGTTCATTCCCAAATTTGAAGGGAGTGATGTGGAGTCCTTTATCGCCACTTTTTGATTCAAAGGCAGTTGCTGAGGAGGGCTGCTCAATGTGTCTGCTAAATATGAACAGACCAAGGCTGTTGTTCTTAATGCGTATGGGTTAATCCCAGAGGCATATCACCAGCAATTCTGGAACACTCGTAAGAAACCCACACAGACCTATCTAGAGTTTGAACAGCTGAAGCAAATCATTTTTGACCTGTGGGTCCGCTCTTTAAAAATATAGCGCACCTATGAGAGATTATGTGACTTGATGTCGCTGGAGAAATTTTAAAACTGCTTAACTTCCTGCCCAAGGATGCACTTTGGGAGCAGAAAGTCAGCAATGGAGCCGTCACAGCAGATAGCTTTCACCTCACCCAGAGCCTGGCAACTCAGGCAGACTTTACCAAGCCACTCCCAAAACCATTGGAAAGATAAGGATAACATGGACAGGAAAGGCACTCCACCCAGGAAGGAAGATGCAAATGAGGGTGCGAGAAGCTCTCCTCAAGTCCGAAAGGAGAACGCCTGGACACCAATGTATTCCCACTGTAACAAAACTGGACACTCCAGACCTGACTGCTGGAAGTTGAAAAAGAAGCCCATTGCTCTTACAGGGCTCCATAAGAGGGACACCCCAGTAGGCAGTGCAGCAGAGCAGGCAGGGACCTTCGCTACAGGAAGTAGCGCCCCTGCGGGCATGGCCCTACGTGTAGTCGAGCCGGACAAAATTCCCGAGAATTATTGGAGTTTTGTCATTTCAGGAACAGTGTCCCATACGCGTCCCAGGATGTGAGCATTGTACTGCTCCGGGATACAGGGGCCACTCAGTCTTTAATGTGGGAAGGAAACATAAGCCTACTCCACCCTGAATCCTCCATGGAAGCTAAGACACTGATCAGTAGAATGGGAGGAGGATACATGTCTGTGCCCCTCCATCGGATCCATCTACAGTGTGACCTAGTCTCAGGTCAAGTGATAGTAGAAATTGTCCCCAAACTGCAGGTGGCAGGAATCGACTTCCTACTCAGAGATGGTTTGGCTAGGTGGTAAGGTGGTAGCCTTATTGCAGATGAGTGCATGGCTGGAAAGATAGTGCAGGAGGGAGGGCTTTAGATTCTTGGGACATTGGGACCAGCTGTGAGGGAGATGGGACCTGGACGATTTGTACATAAATAGAGCCGGGACTGACTTCCAGGTGGGAGTTTTGCTAGTGCTATTGAGGATGATTTAACCATCTTGGCAGGTGTGTGGGAACCAAGAGATAATATCACAGAGAAATAGCAAGTGGGAGATGTAGATAACACTAGAATTAGGAAAAGTAATGTAATAGGTGGGGTCAGAGTAAGGGAAAAAGTAATAAAGCTAAATCAGGGTTACTGTGCATGTATGTCAATGCATGGAGTGTGGTAAATAAGGCTGGTGAATTACAGGCACAGACTGTCATGTGGAAATATTATTTTGTGGCTTTCACAGAGACCTGGCTCAAAGAAAGGCAGGACTGGGTGTTAAATATTCCTGGATACAAGATGTTCAAGAAAGATAGGGAAGGGAGAAAAGGGGGAGGGTGGCGGTATTGATTAAGAAGAGCATTGCAGTGATGGAGAAAGAGGATGTCCCAGAGGGGTCAAGGACAGAATCTATTTGGCTTGAGCTAAGGAACAGGAAAGGTGCAATTACATTGTTTTGTGTTGTCTATAGGCCACCAAACAGTGGGGAGGATGTAGAGGAACGAATTTGCAAAGAAATTACAGAGAGGTGCAATAAGGTAGTTATAATGAGGGGCTTTAATTATCCAAATATAGACTGGGATAGTCATAATACAAAGGGCAGTGAGGGGCAAGAGTTCCTACAGTGTGTTCAGGAATATTTTCTATAGCAGTGTGTTTTCAATCCAATGAGAAAGGAGGCACTGCTAGACCTGGTTCTTGGGAATGAGGTGGGCAAGTGGATCAATTGTCAGTAGGGGAACATTTAGGAGACAGTGTTCATTATATCATAAGTTTTAGGCTAATTATAGAAAAGGATAAAAAACAACCTAAGGTAAGGATAATTCACTGGGGGAAAGCCAACTTCAATGGGGTGAGAACTGGGCCAGTTCTGTATACCACATTTTTAGGAAGGACCTGAAGGGATTGGAGAAAGTGCAGAAAAGATTCATGAGAATGGTTTCAGGGCTGAGGAATTTCAGTTCTGAAGATAGATTGGAGAAGTTAGGACAGTTTCCCTTGAAGAAAAGAAGACTGAAAGGAGACTTGATAGAGGTATTTAAATTAATAAATTGGAGTCCAAGGTTGGCAGGAGCAACAATAGCTGAACAATAGGCTACCTTCAAAGAGGATATTAATTCTGGCACAGTCAAGATGGGGCAAAAAAAGCCAGAGCTTCCTAAATGACAAAAGAGATAGAAATTAGGATAAAGAAGAAAAAATGTGTTTTTAACAGATGTCAGGTAGAAAATACAATTGAGAGCCAGGCTGAATATAGAAGGTTCAGTGGCGAAATGGAAAAGCAAATAAGAGAAGCAAAGAGTGGGTATGAAAAGGGACTGGAAGCCAACATAAAAGGGAATCCCAAAGTCTTCCATAGGCATATAAATAGTAAAAGGACAGTAAAAAGAGTAGAGCTGATTAGGGACCAAAAAGGGAGTTGCACATGGAGGCAGGGGGCATAGCTGAGATATTAAATGAATTCTTTGCATCTGTCTTTAGAAAGAAGATTCTTCCCAGGCCATGATGAAAGGGGAGATAGTTTAGGCACTTGAAGGGGTTAAAATTGATAAAGAGGTATTGGATAAGCTGGCTGCACTTAAAGTGGATAAGGCACCAGGAACGGAAGTGCGACTGGAAATTGCGGAAGCACTGGCCATAATTTTCCAGCTCCTTAGGCTCAAGGGTGGTGCCAGAGGACCTGAGGATTGCAGATGTTACACCCCTGTTCAAAAAAGGCTGTAAAGATAAGCCCAGCAACTATAGGCCAGTCGGTTTAACTTCAGTGGTGGGGAATCATCTCAAAATAATAATTTGGAACAAAATTAATAGTCACATGGACAAATGCTGGATAATTCAGGAAAGCCAGCATAGATTTCTTAAGGGAAAATCAAGTTCAACTAACTTGCTAGAGATTTTGAACAGTTAACAGAGAGGGTTGATGACAGCAATGTGGTGTACGTAGACTTACAAACACATTTGATGCAGAGCCACACAACAGACTTGTAAGCAACATTATAGCTCATGGAATAAAGGGTCAGTAGCAACACGGGCCAGAATTTTACGCTCCCCCACCCCCGGCAGATTCTGAGGTGGGGAGGGGGAACGTGAAATTGCATGGAAGGGATTCCCTCTGGAATACTGCCCGCCCCAACCTGGTCACCATGTTACAGTGGGGCAGGCAGGGCTTCAGAGGAGAAGCCCACCCTTGCCTCACTTAAGGCCTTTAAGTGGCCACTTATGGTCACTTAAGAGCCTTTTCCCACCCAGGCTCAATTTTTAGGCTGGCAGGCAGAAGACAGATTGGAGTGGAAGTGGGGGGAAGGTTTGAAGGGGGATGGGGGGGGAGAGGCACCTCCATCAGAAGCTCCCTTCTGACTGGAGCGCCCTCCCCTTAAGGCCCAGTGACCTCTGGATCTCCCTCCGCCACCAACCACCCCCCCCACCCCCCCGGCACCCCTCCACCCCATCCCCCTGGACTCTGATCACCCCCCTCGCAAATCTACCATGCCTTCCCTACCATCCCCGCCCTGGGAGCCCTGCCACTTACTCCTTCGCCGATTCCCGGCACTTGGTTCCAGACAGCTCCTTGCAGTGCTTCTCCCGGCCATTGCAGCACTGTTCCTGGAGGGACTGAAGAGCTGCTGGCCAATCTGATTGGCTGGCAGCTCTACAAGTCAGGACTTCGTTCCAGTGATGGGTGGAAGTCTTGCCTTATGCCAATCAATGCTCGTTAGAGTGGGAAATGGCATCGGGCCTGCTAGGGTCAGCGGGGATATGTTCCCCTTCAACTCTTCAGCTGGCTGGGCCGAGCCCTGAAGAAGTCATATGAACTTGAAACATTAACTCTGTTTCTTTCTGCACAGATGCTGCCAGACCCACTGAGTTTTTTCCAGCACTGTCTGTTTTTATTCCAGATTCCCAGCATCCACAGTATTTTGCTTTTATCTAGAGGTTATGTTGAACTTGTATAAGAATCTAGTTCAGCCTCAGCTGGAGCATTGCATTCAGTTCTGGGTGCTGCATTTTAGGGAGGATGTGAAAGCATTGGAGAGAGTGCAGAAAAGATTCACGAGAATCGTTCCAGGGATAAGGAACTTCAGTTCTGAAGATAGATTGGAGAAGTTGGGACTTTTCCTTTGGAGAAAAAGAGGCTGAATAGACTTGATAGAGGTATTCAAAATTATGCGGGGTCTGGACAGAGTAGATAGGAAGAAAGCCCACTCAAGAAAGGCTGAAAAATGAGATGGCACAAATTTAAAGTAATTGGTAAAAGAAGCAAAAGCAACATGAGGAATAACTATTTAACGCAGTGCGTGGTTCGGTCTGGAATGCTCTTCCTAAAAATGTGGTGGGGGCAGCTTCAAATGAAGCTTTCAAAAGGGAATTAGACTGTTATCTGAAAAGGAAGAATGTGCAGGGTTATGGGAATAAGGTGGGATAATGGCACTAAGCGAATTGCTAATTTGGAGAGGTGGTGCAGACCCAATGGGCCGAATGGACTCCTTCTGCACTGTAACAATGCTGTGATGCTAGTACTTTATAAATCACTTGTTAGGCCATCAGCTGGAGTGTTGTGCACATTACTGGGTCCCAACTTTCATAAACCTAAAGGCTTATGAAAGGTTACATAGCAGGTTTAGCAGGATGTCCCCAGGGAAGATGGGTTTCAGTTATGAAGAGATGTTGGGAAAGTTGGGACTGTTCTCTTGGGAACGGAGAGTTTAAGCGGCAACCTAATGGGGCTTTCAAGATGATGAGAGGCTTTTATAGAATAGACAGAGAAAAACTATTTCCTCTGGTGAGTGGATTAATAACCAAATAAATCAATAAATTCAAAATCATTTGGCAAAAGATCCAGAGTGAAGATGAGGAGAAATGCTTTCACTCATAGGGGAGAATTTCCTCCCAGTCCGGGGGGTTGTGCGGGGGTGGGCACACAGCCAATTAAGGCCTGCCCAGCATGAAGCACTGTGAGCTCCCTGTGCAGGCTTGGGGGGGTGGATTGCATGAGGCACTCTACCTCAGGGAGATTAGTTTCACGTATAAAACATTGAATAAAGGGAGAACTAAATTTTAAGGACCAGAGGAAATAGTTTTTCTCTGTCTATTCTTTAAAAGCCTCTCATCATCTTGAAAGCCCCATTAGGTTGACTCTTAAACTTTCCGTTCCCAAGAGAACAGTCCCAACTTTCCCAACCTCTCTTCATAATTGAAACCCATCTTCCCTGGGGACATCCTGGTAAACCTGCTATGTAACCTTTCATAAGCCTTTAGGTTTATGAAAGTTGGGACCCAGTATTGTGCACAACATTCCAGCTGATGCCTAACAAGTGATTTATAAAGTCTTAGCATGTGAAACTGTCATATGAGCAGGAACACGTCCATTAATGTTAATAAAAATGTTTCCAACACTTTAAAAACGTTCATGAAACCTCATCCCGCCTATGGATGAGGTTCCATGAAAAATGCGAAGGCCGCCTGTGCTCTTCGTCTGCCCGCCAACCTTAAGATTGGACGGGCAGCTCAGGTCAACGATTTAATAGATAGTTAACAGGCCTTGATAGGCCTTTGACTCGGCTGCACACCCGCCGAACTGAAAATCTGAATCATGCGCGGTGACGTCAGGACGCACGCCCGACGTCACCCCGCATCATTTTACGCCTCGGCAAGTGGGCCCCACTCTCGCTTGTTGAGTCGAAGACTCTACCCATAGTTGCTGGGATCTGTAACACTCTATTTGATACTTTCCCTCCCGGGTCTTAAATGTTGTCAATTTCACTAAGATAACTCGTTCGTACTGAAAATGTACAAGTTGCTGTTTTAATCAAGAACAAATCAGATAAATAAACTGCCAGTTCCTTACCAACAATTTTTCCAGTCAGCTGCCATTTACGTAGGTTTTCAATGATACTCACAAGAATCAAGCACATTATGACCAGGGACACAGGAAGATCCGAAAAGTTTTTGATTGCGGTTATGCCATACTGTGCCTTTTGAAAGAAATGATAAATCAACACAAAGTATTGAAGCAATTGTAATCCCCTGAGACATCTCTGCATTAATTGATGATGCAATCTGATTCCAGTTCTTGATTTGATTTTAAAGTTGGTCGATTATCTATGCCAGAACACAGCATAAAATCTTATTTACTGCTTTTCTAAAATGAACAAGATTTAATGTTTAATCTAACTTACGTAAAAATACTAACACCTGTCGATTAATATCTTTTCCTGTTTTCTTCTGAAACTCTCTGATATCTCACCAAAATTGCTGGTGCTCATGTGCGACCATTGGCATAGAAGGCATCATAGTCAAACACGATTGTGTCATCGTTTCAAGACCGTATGACTCTCCTTCAGAGCCACATGGACTCAAAATGTTAGCTCTGTCTTTCTCTCCACAGATACAGTCAAACCTGCTGAGTTTTTCCAGCATTTTTTATTTTTGTTTCAGATTTCCAGCATCCGCAGTATTTTGCTTTTATATTATACGATTGTGTCATCAACAGATTACATCCAGGAGTATGAACCCCTGCTGATTTCACTCTCCCTACCTACTCCATGACACTAGTCAATTTTAACAGCTCTGTTATCAATTAACTCAAGACCAACACAGATCAGAGTTCAAATCTGGGATCTTATTCATCTCTATGGCTCAATGCAAGGCAATGCATTTATATAAAAAACCATTGGGAAAGTTCAGTGTATTATATTAAGATTTAATAACTTCAATCATATCTCTTTTAATCTTCCTTAAAGTGCTCAATTTCTCCAATGATTCAGTTTGAATATAAATATTGGCAAAGAAATTCACTAGATTTCCTAGATAGCGGGATTTCCAGTATACACATACATAGGGCAGGATCTTATCTCGTCGGACTGGTGCAGGGGATGCGCCCACTGACCACCACCCACGATCGGGCCCTGACATCTATTTCACGCTGACTGGCCAATTAACAGTATACAATGCTGAGCGCTGCCGGGGGGACGGGAGGAGGGCTTGTATGGAAGTTTGCACATGCATGCGGGTGCTTGCAATGAAAGCTCCTTGACGCACAGAGCTGCCTCAGGAGCTGAATATTTTTGAAATCCAAAACTAAACATCTTGTAAACGTTAAAAACATGTCCCTGTCACATGAGCAGGGACGTGTTATAAATGACATCACAACATTTAAAAAAAATTTAATTCCTGTTGGAAACCTCATCCTGCTCGTGGATGAGGTTTCATTAAAAATCCAATGGCCACCTGGCTGATTCGCCTGCCCGCCAACTGTAAGGTTGGACGGGCAGTAAAAAATTAAACTCATTTAATATTTTATGGCCTTAATAGGCCTGTTAATTGTTGGTGGGCGCGCTGCTGATTCCCGCATGCGCCCACTGACCGAAATATTGCGTAAGTGTGCAATGATGTCAGCACGCTTGCCCAATGACATCGCACGTCATTTTACGCTCGAGCAATTCAGCCCATAGGATCATAGAATAAAATCACAGAATAGTTATAGCACAAAAGGAGACCATTTGGCCCATCATGTCCATGCCAGCTCACTGTAAGACCAACTCAACTAGTCTCATTCCCAGGGCTTTTCCTTGTAGCCCTGTAAATTTTTCTCCAGATAATTACCCAAATCCCATGATTGAATTTGCCTCCACCAAACTCTCAGGCAGTGCATTTCAGACCCTCACCATTCACTGCATAAAAAGCTGTTCCTCATGTCACTGTTGTTTCTTTTGCCAATCACCTTAAATCGGTGTCCTCTGATTCTCCAGCAGTTTCTCTTTATCTACTCTGTCCAGACCCCTCATGATTTTGAATACCTCTATCACATCTCCTCTCAACCTTCTCTTCTCCAAGGAGAAGAGCCCAAACTTCTCCAATCTAAGCTGAAGTCCTAATCACTGGAACCATCCTTGTGATTCTTTTCTGAGACCTCTCTAAAACCTTCACATCCTTCTTAAAGTGTGATACTCAGAATTGGATACAATACTCCAACTGAGACTGAACCAGTGTGATATACTTGCATTTACATTCCTTGCATTTACTCTATGCCCCTAATAATAATACTGAGAATCCTAAGTGCTTTTGCAACCTGCCCTGTCACCTTCAATGATTAGTGCGCAAAGACCCCCAGGTACCTCTGGTTCTGCACTCCTTTTAGAATTGTTCCTTTATTTTATATCTTCTTTCCTCATTCTTCCTACCAATATAAATCACTTCAAACTTCCCTTTAAATTTCACCTGCAGTTGGCTGCATTCCCTCAGCCTTTCTATATCCTCTTGACATAATCACTGTCTCATAGTTTTAAATGCTTCTGAGTTTTGGGTCATTTGCAAATTTTGAAATTGTGCCATGTACACAAGCATAGGTTATTAATAAAGATCAAGAAAAGCAGTGGTCCTAATACTGACCCCTGGAGAAGTCCACAAGATCCCTTTCTCCAGTCAAAAAAGCAATTGTTCACCACTACTCTCCGTATCCTGTCACTCAGCCAATTTCATATCCATGCTCCTACTGTGCTTTTTATCCTTTATTCGCTGGCTGGGCCAGTATTTATTGCCCATCCCTAGCTGCCCTTGAGAAGGTGTGGGAAGGGTTCTTCTTGAGCTGCTGCAGTCCATGTGGTGTAGGTACACCCACAGTGCTGTTAGGGTGTTCCAGGATTTTGACACAGCAACAGTGAAGGAGCGGCGATATATTTCCAATTCAGGATGGTGAGTGACTTGGAGGGGAACTTGCAGGTGGTGGTGTTCCCATGTATTTGCTGCCCTTGTCCTTCTAGGTGGTAGTGGTCATGGGTTTGGAAGGTGGTGTCTAAGGAGCCTTGGAGATTTCCTGCAATGCATCTTGCAGATGGTACACACTGCTGTTACTGTGCGTCAGTGGTGGAGGGATTGAATGTTTATGGATGTGGTGCCATTCAAATGGACAATGTCCAGCTTCTTCAGAGTTGTAGGAGCTGCACTCATCCAGGCAATGGGGAGTGTTCCATCACTTTCTTGACTTGTGCCTTGTCGATGGTAGACATGCTTTGGGGAGTCAGGAGGTGAGTTACTCATCGCACGATTCCTAGCCTCTGACCTGCTCTTGTAGCATGAGTATTTATATGACTAGTCCAGTTCAGTTTCAGGGCAATGGTAACCCCCAGGATGTTGATAGTGGGGGGATTCAGTGATGGTAATGCCATTGAACATCAAGGAGCAATGGTTGGGTTCTCTCTTGTTGGTCATTGCGTGACACTTGTGTGGCACAAATGTTACTTGCCACTTGTCAGCCCAAGCCTGGATATTGTCCAGGTCTTGCTGCATTTGGACATGGACTGCTTCAGTATTTGAGATGTCACGAATGGTGCTGACCATTGTGCAATCATCAGCGAACATCCTCACTTCTGACCTTAAAATGGAAGGAAGGTCATTGATGAAGCAGCTGAAGATGGTTGGGCCTAGGACACTATCCTGAGGAACTCCTGCAGTGATGTCCTGGAGCTGAGATGACTGACCTCCAACAACCACAACCATCTTCCTTTGCGCTAGGTATGACTCCAACCAGTGAAAAGTTTTCCCCCTGATTCCCATTAACTCCAGTCTTGCTAGGGCTCCTGGATGCCACATTCTCTCAAATGCTGCCTTGCTGTCAAGGGCAGTCAATCTCACCTCACCTCAGGAGTTCAGCTCTTTTGTCCATGTTTGAACCAAGACTGTAATGACATCAGGAGCTGAGTGGCCCTGGCAGAGCCCAAACTGGGCACCAGTGAGCAGGTTATTGCTAAGCCAGGTGCTACTTGATCGCACTGTTGATGACCCCTTCCATTACTTTACTGATGATCGAGAGTAGACTGATGGGGCGGTAATTGGCCAGATTGGATTTGTCCTGCTTTTTGTGTATAGGACATACCTGGGCAATTTTCCACATAGCCAGGTAGATGCCAGTGCTGTAGCTGTACTGGAACAGCTTGGCAAGAGGTGCAGCAAGTTCTGGAGCACAAGTCTTCAGTACTAATGCTAGAATACTGTCAGGGCCCATAGCCTTTGTAGTATTCAGTACCTTCAGCTGTTTCTTGACATCACGTGGAGTGAATCGAATTGGCTGAAGGCTGGCATCCGTGATGCTGGGGACCTCCGGAGATGGCCGAGATGGATCACTCAGCACTTCTGGCTGTAGATTATTGAGAATGCTGCAGCTTTATCTTTTACACTGCTGTGCTGGGCTCCTCATGGGGATATTTGTGGAGCCTTCTCCTCCAGTGAGTTGTTTAATTATCTACCACCATTCACGACTGGATGTGGCAGGACTGCAGAGCTTAGATCTGATCCGTTGGTTGTGGGATCGCTTAGCTCTATCTATCACTTGCTGCTTATGCTGTTTGGCACGCAAGTAGTCCTGTTTTATAGTTTCACCAGGTTGACACCTGATTTTTATGTATGCCTGGTGCTGCTCCTTAAATGCCCTTCAGCACTCTTCATTGAACCAGGGTTGATCCCCTGGCTTGATGGTAATGGCAGAGTGGGGAATATGCTGGGCCATGAGGCTACAGATTGTGTTTGACTACAATTCTGCTGCTGCCGATGGCCCACAGCGCCTCATGGATGCCCAGTCTTGAGTTGCTAGATCTGCTCAAAATGTATCCCATTTAGCACAGTGCCACACAACACGATGGAGGGTATCTTCATTGTGAAGGCAGGACTTCGTCTCCACAACGACTCTGCGGTGGTCACTCCTACCGTTACTGTCATGGACAGATGCATCTGCGGCAGGCAGGGTGGTGAAGATAAGGTCAAATATGTTTTTCCCTTTTATTGGTTCTCTCATTACTTGCCACAGACCCAGTCTAGCAGCTATTTCCTTTAGAACTCGGCCAGCTCGGTCAGTAGTAGTGCTACCGAGCCACTCTTAGTGATGGACATTGAAGTCCCCCACCCAGAGTACATTCTGCGCTCTTGCCACCCTCAACTCTTCCTCCAAGTGATGTTCAGCATGGAGGAGCACTGATTCATCAGCTGAGGGAGGGCGGTACATGGTAGTGAGCAGGAGATTTCCTTGCCTATGTTTGATCTGATGCCATGAGACTTCATGGGATCCGAAATTGATGTTGAGGGCTCCCAGTGCAACTCCCTACCGACTGTATACCACTATGCTGCCACCTCTGCTGGGTCTGTCCTGCCGGTGGGACATAACATATCCAGGGATGGTGATGGTGGAGTCTGGGACATTATCTGTAAGATATGATTCTATGACAATGACTAGTCAGGCTGTTGCTTGACTAGTCTGTGAGACAGCTCTCCCAATTTTGGCACTAGCCCTCAGATATTAGTAAGGAAGACTTTGCAGGGTTGACAGGGCTGCAATTGCCGTTGCCGTTTCCGGTGGCTAGGTCAATGCCGGGTGGTCCGTCTGAGTTCATTCCTTTTTTGTGTCTTTGTAGCAGTTTGTTACAACTGAGTGGCTTGGTAGGCCATTTCAGAGGGCATTTAAGAGTCAACCACATTGCTGTGGGTCTGGAGTCACATGTGGGCCAGACCAGGTAAGGACAACAGATTTCCTTTCCTAAAGGACATCAGTGAAACAGATGGGTTTTTACAAAAATCAACAATTGTTTCATGGTCATCATTAGATTTTTAATTCCAGGTTTTTTTTAAATTTCAGATTTTGTTTTGGAGATTTAAGGAACAAGGTTTGGCTGAGGAGGGCCTTGCTGGTGAAAATCAAATCTGCAAAACTCAGGGTGGGTGGAATGATTTTCAAAGGACAGTGAAAGCTTTGACCTAGCGTGACAGGAAGAAGTGAGCCACCGGAGAGCTACGAGTTACTTTGGTTCCTGTAATGTTACATATCTGCCAGAAATGCAGCATCCACGAAATGGGTTGCAAGACGTATCTTGGTTGTGTTTGTCAGCTCATACGAAAGTGCTCTTTCTTTAGTTTGTTATATTATTTGCCTATTAAGTAATGTTTGGTCTATGTTGATTTTAGTTTGCTTGTTACAGTAAAGGCATTAAAACATGAAATCTTGTCCTTCAGTTCTTTCTGTCAGTCAGTGGGAAATTCATCTCTTTTTGAAAGTTATCAGTCTCTACAGGGATTGTAACAATGGTATAGCTTATAGTACTTGTGAGCTGTTAACATCTTACAGATTCCATTCTTATACTGAACATATAGGTGCTGATTAATCTCCTCAGCCCCAAGGCAGAAAGGAATGGTCAGGCAGAACACTTTAAAAGCAAGGGTGGGCAAAAGCTACTCAAGATTTTCTGTCCAATCAATTCAATCATAATCAAATGACTAGTTCCGAACAATATCTAGAGCTTACACCAGATGTAAGGAAATATTGTACTCTACTTAACACTGTGCAGTCAATCATATACCTCTGAGCTAACTGTTGACATGGTAAATTGAATACACTTATGATTCAACAGAAAGTGTCCTTGAATAATAACAACCTGAAATAATAGGCTAGCAGAACAAGAGGACATCAATGAATTTTATAAGTTGATTCTGTTGATGGTTTGTTTTCCAATGCTGCAATAACTCAAACTGTAGGATATCAATTAACTGCCACCATGTAAACGCCGGTTATTTACTGTATCTCATCTTATGAAGATTTGGAAACAATAATTCAATAAACATGCGACAGCCCCTGGATATTATATAACAAACGACAGCACGGCTTTTACATTTTTTTACGCTGCCTGAATTCTAAAAAGAAGCACAATACAAATGACAAGCAATTAAGAATCCATTACCTGTGAACCTGCAATTATAAAACCAAAGCAAGGTAGTGTTGTGAAAATCAGCTGCATGAGTAAGGCTGGCTGCCTGAAACACAAATAACAAAGCCTCTGCTAAATATTAATATGCCCAGAATATTGAAAATGGAGTAGTTACTATCAGAAATGTATTCAATATATTCTAATGGCTTTTTACTGTATAGAAAAATTGGACTGCAATTTTAAAAAAATTGAACAATAAGTTACTCACTTTTTAAATTAATTAGCTTGAAACTACTTTCTTAAAGGCTAAGATGGAATTCGGATAAGTGTAGAAAAATAGTTTTAAAATAAATAATTAATGTATACTTGATATAGGATCACCCACTGATCATAGGGGTGAGCCATCATTAAAGAAAAAGAAACTTATAAATACAACACTGTTTTAAAAACAATTATTTGACTATAGTGCAAACATATTTACGGATTTTCATTTGATTCCAGCACAGTTAAAAATTCTGGATATTCTAAGTGTCCCCTTTAGATTTTGGTCAGTCATAAAAAAGGGGCACATCTGCTTTGCTTTTTCAGTCCCCAGGAGGGGCTTCTATCCAAAACAATAATATTTATTTGCGTGTATTGTTGGATCTGTGTGGTGGCAATTTTCACTATTCTTATTGCAAATTCATTGAACTGCTCAATTACTAGAGCTGAACAAGGAATAACAGACCTTACTGACAAAGCATAAACTTGCAATCTTTAATTTACTTTCTTTTTTGTTTAAATGCAATTACTTAATAATTGATCACATTCTTAGGTTATTTCAAAGCACTTCACAATTTTAAATTGTGTTGTCTAGATATGGAAGCAACATAGCAGCCAATTTACTCACAGCATTTGCTATGAAGGGCCATTTTTTTAATTAACTGAGGATAAATCATAAAGCCATAATTTAAAGCTTAGTCTACTGGTGGCTGACTTAAATGTTAAACACAACAAAAAAAGGTTGCCTTTCTAGTCAATGTCAGCATAGAATAAAATTCAAAGTTATTTTACAAATACCTTAAGAGTAAAAGGATAACTAGGGAAAGAGGAGGACCCATTCAGGACCATAGTGGTAATTTGTGTGTGGAGCCGGAAGACGCAGGTAGGGTTCTAAAAGAATACTTTGTGTCGGTGTTCACAAGTGAGAGGGATGATGTGGGTATGGAAATCAGGCAGAAGGACTGTGATATAATTAAAGAAATTAGCATAGAAAGGGAGGAGGTTCTAAGTGGTCTTAAAACTAGATAAATCTCCAGGCCCGGATGAAACGTAGCCCAGACGTTGAGTGAGGCAAGGGAGGAGACAGCAGTGGTGCTGGCAATAATTTTCAATACCTCTCTGGCCAAAGGAGAGGTGCCAAAGGACTGGAGGACAGCCAATGTGGCATCATTATTCAAGAAGGGAGGAAGGGATGAACCAGGGAACTACAGGCCAGTCAGTCTAACCTCAGTGGTGGGGGAAACTATTGGAAGCAATTCTGAGGGACAGAATTAATCTACACTTGGAGAGGCAGGAATTAATCAAGGACAGTCAGTATGGTTTTGTTAAGGGGAGCTCATGTCTGACCAATTTGATTGAATTTTTCAAAGAGGTGACCAGGTGTATAGGTTAGGGCAATGCAATTGACAGAGACTACTTGGACTTCAGCAAGGCTTTTGATAAGGTCCCGCATGGGAGACTAATAGCGAAGGTAAGAGCCCATGGGATCCAAGGCAATTTGGCAAATTGGATTCAGAATTGGCTGAGTGGCAGGAAGCTGAGGGTGATGGTCAAGGGGTAGATAGGGTAGACAGGAAGGAACTTTTCCCCTTGTTGGAGGGATCAATGACCAGGGGGCATAGGTTTAAGGTAAGCAGCAGGACATTTAGGGGGGATGTGAGGAAGAATTTTTTCACCCAGAGGGCGGTGGGAGTCTGGAACTCGCTGCCTGAAAGGGTGGTAGAGGCAGAAACTCTCACAACATTTAAGAAGTACTTGGATGTGCACTTGCAAGCCATGACAGTCCATCTTGTGACTGGATGCCTGTATCCAGTGGGGTTCCACAGGGATCGGTGTTGGATCCCTTGCTGTTTATGGTATATATAAACGATTTAGACTTGAATGTAGGAGGGTTAATTAGTAAGTTTACAAATGACATGAAAATTGGTGGGGTGGTAAGTAGTGAGGAGGATAGCCTTAGATTACAAGAGGATATAGATGGGTTGGTCAGATGGGCTGATCGATGGCAAATGGAATTTAATCCAGATAAGTGTGAGGACAAGGCATGGGAATACACAATGAATGGTAGGACCCTGAGAAGTACCGAGGATCAGAGAGACCTTGGCGTGCATGTCCACCGGTCCCTTAAGGTAGCAGAACAGGTAGATAAGATGGTTAAGAAGGCATACGGAATACTTGCCTTGATTAGTCGAGGCATAGAATTTTAGAGCAAGGAGGTTATGCTGGAGCAGTATAAAATGCTGGTTAGGCCACAGCAAGGGTTCTGGAATCCGCATTATAGGAAGGATGTGATTGCGCTAGAGAGAGTGCAGAGGAGATTTACCAGGATGTTGCCTGGGCTGAAGAGTTTTATTCATGAAGAGAGGTTGGATAGATTGGGGTTATATTTCCTGGAGCAGAGGAGATTGGAGGGGGGGACATGATCGATGTGTATAAAATTATGAGGGGCATAGATAGGGTAGACAGGAAGGAACTTTTCCCCTTGATGGAGGGATCAATGACCAGGGGACATAGGCTTAAGGTAAGGAGCAGGAGGTTTAGAGGGGATGTGAGGAAGAATTTTTTCACCCAGAGGATGATGGGAGTCTGGAACTCGCTGCCTGAAAGGGTGGTAGAGGCAGAAACTCTCACAACATTTAAGAAGTATTTGGATGTCCAAATGCGAGCCATGACATACAAGGCTATGGGCCTAGTGCTGGAAAATGGGAGTAGAATAGTTAGGTACTTGTTTCACCGGCACAGGCTTGAAGGGCCGAAGGGCCTTTTTCTGTGCTGTGGACCTCCATGATTCTATGACTAACATTCTTAGGAAAGTTATTGCATGGCGTAGGCATACAGTTAAAATTCCCTTCACCCCACCCAAATAACAACTCTAAATTATAGCCCCAACTTCAAATAGGCAAGTTAAAAGGTGCAGAAAAAAATGAAAACACTGCACAGTTAAAGACTTCCAATTTAGCGCCAAATTATTGTTATACACTCTGGACTGGGAACTGAGTTGAGACCAGCTAAAGTAATTTAACAGCCAGCAGAAAAATAAAACATTCATCCTATCAGTGTGAATTTAAACCTATATACAGACCATAAGATTCTCCAGCCATTTGACTGGCCAATACCCCAGAAAAAAAAGAGCCAATTAATGAGTCACTTGTGATTTTGCCTTTCACTTGTTATTTGCTTAGCCTCAGTTATCTGTTATCATAACTGGAATGGATAAAGGAGTAGGTATTACATACTTTCAAATACTGCTCATCATACATTTTGAATAATTCCAACGTACTTACCATTCTTTCACATTAGACAGAATGCGCTTTTTGAACATCAGAAACTTCAGTGGAATCCATATGATCAAAGACACACATGCAACATATGCCACTGAACAGGCCACTATGAGTTGATATGATTTTAAGTCCGCGGGTGAATTTTTTTCCATGACAATCGAGGCAAACCGTTCTGCAACAACAATTGTCGGAGCACATAGAGCAGCAAACTGAAAGACTTCAAAAACCACAAACTTGATTTTGTTTCCAGAAATCATTTCTTTTTATATATTGTAAATTCCACTCAGCTCTAATGATTGCAACAAGATTTGTGCCACTTCTTCGTTCTCTTCCTAAGGTTTCTCTGCTTAAGGCTACTGCAATGATAGGCTAAATATAGATCTTTATTGTCCCATGACACCAGCATTTCGTCTTCTGTGCCATAAACATGTTACTGAGTAACTTAAGTTGCCAGCTATTCTATGAAAGTTTCAAATATAGAAACATTTTGAATCATTGAAATATGAATCATGTAAATAATTGTCTAAAGATGAATAATTTTTGGCTCAAAATTGTTCCCGAAAACAAAACGGTCATCTGATATTATAGATCTCAAAATCCGATAAACAATTCTCCAAGAGTGAAACTGTATTCCCTTCTTGTAAACAAATAGCAATTTAATTGAACTTCAGGGAAAATATTTCAATAAATTATAATTTTGAGGGTATGTCCAAAATGCAACGGGTTTGAACCATAAACTTCAATTCTGCTTTCTGAAACTTAAAATGTCTTATAACTAAATGTATACTTTACTGCAGGTTAAAGGGGTATTTTTACTTTTGACAGTTCTACAATAATATGATCAGCTATATTTGACTTCAAAACCAAAAAGTCCTTGTTAGGGTTCAGGGCTCAACTAGGAAAGCAATCATTTCAAACTTTTCACTGTCACCATATGATTGGAGCTGATTTTCTGACTTAGGAGAATTAAGTCACTTTAGAATCATGGAGAATCAAAGAATAATTATAACAAAGAAGGAAGCCATTTGGCCCTTCATGTCTGTGCCAGCTTTCTGTAAGAGCAACTCAAATAGTTCCACTCCCTGCCATTTCCCCATAGCCCTGCAAATCTTCTCTTTTGATAATTATCTAATTCACTTTTGAAAACCACAATTGAAACTGCCTCCACCACACTCTCAGGCAGTGCATCCCAGATCCTAATCACAGGTTGTGTAAAAAAAGTTTTCCACATACCACCTTTAGTTCATTTACCATTAACCTTAAATCCTTATCCTCTGGTTCTCAAAGTCTCCACCAATGGGAAAAGTTTCTCCCCTTCTACTCTGTCCAGACGCTCATGATATTGAATTCCACTATCAAATCTCTCTCAAACTTCTCTTCCCTAAGGAGAAGAGCCCCAGCTTCCCCAATCTATATAAGTGCAGCCCCTCATCCTGGAACCGTTGATATAAACCTTTTCTGCACCATCTCCTTCTCTTCAACACATTTTTCTTTGATCCATTTATCCAATTCCTGATATTTCTGTTGTACTATTTGCTTTGCCTTTCTTCTGTGCTCCATCAGATCCAATATTTCAGCTGTCATCCATTTTTGTTTCTTTCTCTCTTTAATTGTAATGGTGCTTTTTGATGATTCTAACACTGATGCTTTGAACAGTTCCCATGTTTAATATATCTTGGACAAGTCACACTACCAATTAAGAGGTGCTAGCAAAATCTGAGACCAAAAGAACGCTGTTGACCAAGATCAGGAAGAGACAGTTGTAATTTCTTGGGCATGTAATAAGAAATTATGATTTAGGAAGTCTGATGCTGATGGGAAAGATCGATGGTAAAAAACACCATGGGCAACATCTTACCCCCCCGCACCCCCCCCCCCCACCCCCCGCCGGGTTGGGGGATTGGGGGGGGGGGGGGGGGGCGGGGAAGTGTTGAAGCAGCATGAGAAAGCGCACTGATCTCCCTGAGGCTAAGTGCTGCCTCAGGAAGATCGGCTGTTTCAAAAGTTGAAATAAAGGTAACTAAAAAAATTCCCTGCCATGTCCCCTCATGTGAGCCATGTCCCCTCATGTGACATCACATGAATTGAGATATGTTCATAACTTTTATTTAAGCATTTGATAAAAATTTAAATACCCTCATGAAACCACATCCCACCCATGGATGAAGTTTCATGCTTTTTCCAAGGCCTGCCTGAGCTCCCAGCCTGCCCGCCAACCTTAAGGTTGGACGGGCAGGTCCATCAATCAGGTTAATTAGTTTTTTAATGGCCATAGGCCGTTGACAGTTCGGCGGGCGTGCAGCCGATTCGGCTGTGCCCTGCCGAACTGAAAATTTAAATGACGCGGGCTGACGTCAGGACGCATGCCCGACATATCCCCGCATCATTTTACATGTCAGCGAGTGGGCCCTACCCCCACCTGCTGACCAGAAGATGTTGGCCCAAAGTAGACAAACAACAATCTTTTTAAAGAGCCTCACAAACTGGATGAATATACCACCAATGAAGGTGATCTATGTTTCTAGAGCAAGATTAACATAGAGTCCGTGGTTGCTAATGTCCTCTTAGGATATGGTTCCTGAAGAGAGAGATTCTAGTAGGGGTTGAAGGTTTTTGGCTTTTTTTTTCATTTCAATTTTTAAAATTACTTTGATATTTGAAAAAAAGGCTACCACATACCAATTAATGCTTTACAAAAAATGTTATTTGAAGGGGTATGTGTATACATTAGCTTGACACTTAAGTTATGTGCTAAAACCAGTGGCAAGAAAGTTCAAAAAGTTTGTGAAAAGACTGAGGCAAGTCCCTCCATATGAAATTTTAAAGTTTATTTGCAATTAATTGTAGTAAACATGTTTCTGCTAAAAACAAGCAATAAAGTCACTCACAGGTAAATTGAAAGTAACTCTTACCTTATCTCAGCTCGACATCCACACCTATATTATTTGTTATATTACAAAACAATAGCTTGAAGGCCAGATATACTTTGGACTACAGCTGTGTCATGGAAAGATAAGCAATGATAAGCACAATTAATATTATCCAAAATATGTTATGTTCAACACTACATTCATGGTTTGACATACCAAGTGACTCAGTGAAGTTTAGCAATGATCAAATTCCACTTCTTTACAGAATCTTACTTCCTTAATCAAAAAATTCAAAAAAGTCACACAGCTTGTCCACTTTCTGGAAGATTTTCTTGTTTTTAGCATGTGTTTTCTCTAGGCAACTTCTAGATGCAAGACCTGATGATTCCCATTAACACCTACAATTTTAGCCTCGAGTTCCAGGTTGAGGATTCAACATTGGATGGCCTGCTGAACATGTGCTTTCCCTTCTTTAATTCTGACTCTGGTAAACAGAGGGGCTGTTTTTTGGAACTTCTCCATGCAGGGAGCCACCGGCAGACTCGTCAGCCAAACCAAATACTCTTTTTCCCCTGAAGCACGTTCTCAGTAGACACTGCACATGAATAGAATTATCCCCATTACAATGGGTGTGAATATTTTAGCTGATCTGAGACAGGTTTAGAAATGCTCAATATTCCTGGTCATCCTGGTTAATGGGCCTTGAATGATGCAATAGATCTTCAATGTATCTGTTTCAAATTGATTGGGCCATGTCATTGTCCAAGCTGGGTCATCCAGCTTTAATGCACTTAATTGAATTCTGTCCCTTTTCTGTTTAAGCCTATGCAAAATCAGTTCAAAATAGAATATTTTAAACACATCAATCCCAAGATCCAATGATGAGGGAAAGGTCTAATTTCTTTCACAAAGGACTCAAAGCAGATAGAGATGTCAGCTAAGAAACTTTCTACAATGGAAATTGCTTTCTTCCATCTCAGCAGTGTCAGGTTTGCACACAAGCTAAGAGTCCAACAAAGATTTTGGCGTTGGATAAATCGAGACACTGAGTATAAGTTTAATGAGTTAAAAAGAAAAGTGAACATGGTTAAGTGATAGTGAATGCAGCTTTGAAAATCTATTTGTAGAAAAAACACAGAAGCCATAAAGAACATTCTCTAGATTCATCAGCATGGGAAACCATACTGGGACTATCTCCACTGGTGCAGAGAATGTGGAGGGAGGAGATTTAACAATAGCTTTAAAATTATGAAATATTTGGCTAGTGAATAGGCAAGATCATCTCCTCTCGTTAGGATTAAACTATCAGTTTAAAATGATCACTTAGCAGGTTAGCAGAAAGATTAAAATTTGTATACAGAGGATTGTTGAAGAACAGATTCCTTTGTCACAATGAGTGGTTGAGGCAGAGACTGCTGCATCCTTTCTGGGAGCATTGCAGTCATTTGAAGCAGGGATAACTACAGGATGGTGAACAATGGGATTAGTTTTGGATTGTTCTAGTGAACAGCTGACATAGGCATGATGAGTTGAGTGTCTTCCTTCTGAACATAAACTTTTGTGCTTCTACTCACTGCACCTATAGCTACAAAATGTGTTTCACTCACTGCACCTATAGCTACAGAATGTATTCCTGTTGGTAAACAATGGCAGGATGCTGGGCAGCCACACTAACATGCCACTGTAGTAATTCACGCGGCATTGATATTAATTGTCTCTTAAGATTTCCTTAAAAATTATTTTTGTTGCTGGGGTTTGGAAATACTGCAAAGCAGCTTTTTATTGTCCAGTGCAGCAACTCCCCAAACTTACTTCTAAAAAACCTCTCAACCACTGTGAGCTCTACAGCATGATCATGGGAGCACAGTCACCTCTAGGTTCCCTACCAAGTCACAGACCATCTTAATGTTGATTGCTGTTCTTTCATCACCAGCTCAAAATCCTGGAATTCTTTTCCTAACTCCATCGTGGGAACATCATTAGCAAAAGGGCAATTCATCACAACTTTCTCAGGGCAATGAGGGATAGGCAATAGAATCAACTCTGCCAGCATTTACCACATCCTGGGAACATTTTTTTTAAATTGCATATGCTTACTATCAAAACTCAAACATGGGGCTGGATTTTACGGCACCCTGCCAACATAGTTGAAGGCGGAGGACCAGTAAAATAAAGCTTGTGGCTTTCCCACCATCTTCCTTGTCCTGTTTCCCATATTACTCTGGGTGAAAATGCATCAGGCCTGCCTGCCATTGGGCCTACTGAGGCTCTTAAGTGGCCAATTATTGGCCACAAACAAGTTCAGCAGGTAAAAGGGAAGGCAAATGGAATGTTGACCTTTATTTCAAAGGGAATGAGCGATAAAAATAGGTAAGTCTTGCCAAAATTATACAAGGCACTAGTTAGACCACACCTAGAATACAGTGAACAGTTTTGGTCCCCTTATCTAAGGGGAGATATACTGGCATTGGAGGCAGTCCAGAGAAGGTTCACTAGGTGATCTGGGCATCGAGGCAGTTTCTTATGAGGAGAGGTTGAATAGGTTTGGCCTTGGAGTTTAGAAGAATGAGGTGACTTTATTGAAACATATAACGTTCTTAGAGGGCTTGACAGGGTAGATGCTGAGAGGCTGTTTCCCCTCGCGGGAGATTCTAGGGCCAGAGGGCAAAATCTCAGAGTAAGGGGTTGTCCATTTAAGACAGAGATGAGGAGGAAATTCTTCTCTCAGGGGGTAGTGAATCTGTGGAATTCTTTACCGCAGAGGGCTGTAAAGGCTGGGTCATTAAGTGTATTCAAGGCTGAGATAGACAGATTTTTAATCAGTAAGGGAATCAAGGGTTATGGGGAAAAGACGGGAATATTAGGTGGGGGGCGGGGGGGAGGATACAGTGCCCCATAAAATCTAGTGCATGAAGAACTTCCATTTTGGTGAGTTAGTGGAGGGTTTCAAAACCCACCCGTCATGGTTTTCCACCATGAATTAATACTTGCAAGAATGAAGGGAAAACAACAGAAAGAGTACTCTCAAGCTTAAAATCTATTATAAGAAAAAGATTACGAAACTTAAGGCCTAACACAATATTACATGCTATTATACCTCTTCCGCTGAATGTGGGTAGAGGTAATGTTTTTCCCTGTTTTATAGTCTGTAAACAACATCTCAAAAACAAATGGACAAGGTTTTCACTAAATATAGGGCCGTAACTTCCATCACCCTCCCAAACCTCAGACCCCATCACCCCCGACCCCATTCTCCCAGGCCCCATTCCTCCCCTGCTAGACCTCGGACCACACCCTGCCCCAGACCTCTGACCCCAACCTCCCCCCCAGACCCCACCCCCACCCCAGATCTCAGGCCCCAACCTGCCCCCCCACCCCAGACCTCAGAACCCACTCCCCCCACATCCCACCCTCCCAGACCTCGGACGCCCCCCCGGCCTCAGACTCCCTGATCTCTGGACACCTTTAACCCCCAAATCCTATATACTTACCTTCCCCTGGCCCATCAATTTCCCTGGCCCTTTAAACTTTTTGCCTGCTTTATGGCAGCAAGCTGTTAAAAAAAGGGGGCAGAAAGAGAACTCTCAAACTTAAAATCTATTATAAAGAAAAAGATTATGAAACATAAAGCTTAACACAATATTACATGCTATTATACCTTATCCGCTAAAAGTGGGTGGAGGTAACTACGCTGGATCTATACTTTGCTGGGGCTTGCGAGGAGTCTTTCAATGCAGGCCCCAAGCAGCTCCGGTGAACGAAAGTGGCAACGCAATTTTCAAGACCAGGTAAATGTGCATTTATTTCTTCCAATTTCTGTGGGCCAGAACTTTCCGACGCTAGTCAGAAGTTATGGCCCAATGTACATAGACACAGTATGGTCTGAAGAAGAATTAGTTTTGGTAAAGATGTAGATTGGGATCCTGCAGTTTTTCAAAGGGTCTTTTAACATTGGGAGATAGGGTGAATTGGCTTTTTGTTAAGAATGTTATAGATTATTTGCTTTAGAATGTTGTTGATTGTTTTAAAATGCTGTGGATTGTTTCAGCTGCTTTGGTGTAATTTGTCACAGCTGTCAAAAAATGTGTGCAGAGTTTTCAAAGCAGGTTGTTGGATGTTGATTGCCCTGAAGCTTTCTCAGTGAAATAGAAGCATTTTTTTTCAACTTAGTAACCATACAGCAAAAGCCTCACATTTTGGAAGAAAAGATCACCTAGAGGTACATTCTTCTCCGCCGATGCTGCCAGACCTGCTGAGTTTTTCCAGGTAATTCTGTTTTTGTTTTGAATATTATAATGTTGTTTAACGTTGAGTTAACACAGTATGATGGAGGTATGTGCTCTACTGAGTGCCCTCCTCACTTGTTAAGAAATCTTGATGCACAAGCCATACCAGGACAAATACTATTAAGGCTTTTTCTATTTAATCATAATTATTCCCTTACCAATCGCTCACCAACTTCAAAAGATTCAACTTTTCTGCAGAGATCTATAGTATTAATTGGATGAATTTCAGAATCAGACGCTTCAGTGCTTTTTCATGAAAATGTGCACTATTTGTGCTGTACTCGGAAACCTCAGCACCACATAATTCAAGTAGTCCTTCCAGTTTAGTAAATTGCGGGCAATGTATTGTCCTGTGACACACCAAAAGTAATATCTTCAGCTGCTCGACAAATTCAAATCAGTGTTTCTACTCTGTTGTGCCCTCATTTATCAGCATTGCAATCTTCAATTTGCACAACTTTATGAATTTAGTCTATTTTTTCAGTGTGTGTGCATTACCCAACACAAAACAAGTTTAACAAATTAAAAATGTATATTTTTCTGAAGTCAGGGTATTTTTTAAAAACATAATTGCATCTTAATATAGGTTTCAAAATAGGAAGAAATCTAGGTTAAGATGTTCTGCTTATTGTAGAAGGAAATGCATTGGACAAACATGCAAGCATTAACACCCTTGAAAACCTCAGGTGTGTCACAGACACCCTGCACTTTGGCCACAGGCAAATAAAACAGTCAAATTTCGCACAGCAAGGCTCCATAAACATAACTGAGATAAATAGCCAGATAATCTGTTTTAGTAATGTTGGTTGAGAGATACATGTTGACTAGATCTTTGTGCAAGCTCTGCACTTCCCTGAATAGTGTTATGGGATCTTTTACGTCCAGCTGTTCAGGGAAGGCGAAACTTGGTTTAATGTTTCATCCAAAAGATGACATTCCCAATATTGCAATGCTCCCTCCATACTCCACTGAGCATCAGCCAAATCCTGATAAAGAACTTAGGCTCACAATCTTTTAGCTCAGTGAGGGTGCGAAGAACTAACTGTGTAATTTAAGCATATTATTTCTTAAACTTGACCTCCATAGACTTTCCAACAAATTAGCTGAATAAAGCTAGAAATGATTTATAAATTATGTCAACATATTATAAAACACAATACATTACCTGTTCATGAAAATAGCAATTTATATTTATATAATGCATTTAATGTAATCAAACACCCCAAGAGGCTTCACAGAAGCATTATAAAACGAAGCATGACAGAGCCACAAAAGGAGATATGAGGTCAGATGATCAAAAGTTTGGTCAAAGAGGTAGATTTTAAGCAGAGTCTTAAAGGAGAAAAGTGAGGTAGAGAAGTGGAGAGAGAGAGTATTGCAGAACTTGGGACCTAGGCAATTTGAGGCACAGCCACTTGTGCTGGAGCAATTAAAATTGGAGAGGCCAGAATTAACTCTTTTAGAGTCAACCAAATCAACCAAGTAAACAAAATGAGGGGCAAAAGAAACACAGCCCCTAAAGTAGGGTAGCTGCAAAACCAAAGACAAAGTTTAAAGGAAACTTACAAACATCAAATCAAAATATGATTAAGGGGGTCGATAAAGCACCCCAGTCCCCAAGGTGCTCACCAGGCACGGAAGGCCTTGACAGTGCCGGCAGACACCGCATGGTCCCTCTCCAGGGACACTCGGCCGCGAACGTAGCCACGGAAGTGGGGCAGTCACGTTGGACGACCCCTCAATCACCAGCTGCCTGGACCTGTTAATGGCTAACTTGGCCAGGACCAGGAGCAGGTTCACGCTCCTCCCTCTCGGCCCCCCTCCGGACTGGGTGCCCATAGATCAGGAATGTGGGGCTGAAGTGCAAACAAAATATTAACAAAAG
Source organism: Carcharodon carcharias (assembly GCF_017639515.1). Taxonomy (NCBI): domain Eukaryota; kingdom Metazoa; phylum Chordata; class Chondrichthyes; order Lamniformes; family Lamnidae; genus Carcharodon; species Carcharodon carcharias. The sequence continues at coordinate 64,891,297 of NC_054469.1, forward strand.
GTTCTTTAAATAACTGAAAACAGAGTGCAGCCTACAGACCTACAAGACTATGTAAACATAGTCCACGGACTCCACAAGACCGCAAAAGGGGCAGTATCTTGGAAGCCTGTGAACCGACACATCCTGCGGTTGTATGGGATTGCTGCATGCAACACCCTCCGCCCCAGGTCCGCAAAGGAAAGCAGGAGGACACCTCTATAGAGGGTTCCCCAAAATGGACCTCCGCCGCCGGACGGCAACAAGGCACGCCAGGGCATGTCCAGGCTGCGGGCGAGGGCAAGGAAGTGAAGGGTGTGCTGCAGGACCCTGTACAGGAAACCTCTCCACACCGTGCTAAAGGACAGGGAAGGCATTTCCACGAGGCGGCTCACGTTGCAGGGCACCTGGTCCCGAGGAAGGATTTGGGGCTTGGGGTCAATGTGGAATTCCGTCCGAACGGGGGTACGCTCAGATGGAAGACCACCGCGCACCTGCGCCACCGAGGCCCAGTATGACGTCAGGTCCGAGCGCAACCATCCTGAGGTCTTGAAAGGCATTGGCCGCAAGCTGGGCGTTCATGGATGTGCAACACGCCAACTCTTGTGGAAGCATCCAGCCCACTCCTCCGCCACCCAGCACATTCCCGATCCTGGTCACCCGGCAGCCACAGCCCTCCTCTCCGCTAGCCACTGAAAAGGCCAGAGGGGCGTATTCCTGAGCAGTGGCTCTCTGATGATAGTCACTACTCCTGACGGGGGAGAGCTGAGACCCGAGGTGACCATGTTCCAGACTTTGATTAGGTCCTGGTAAAAGATGGACAACGCCTGCAAGGAGCCACGAAGGCCCCTCAGGTCTATAAACAGGAGCTGCACGTCATAATTCAGGCCGTGCACCTGAAATGTGACACTGCTTGACCAAGAAACAACGCAGGTCAGTGAGCACAAAGGATGGGGGAATGGAACTTGCAGAGTTTTGCATGACCTCAAGTTTATGTAGGGTAGAAGAAGTGCATTGGAATAGTCCCTTCTAGAGGTAATGAAGGCATTAATGAGGGTTTCAGAATGTTAGGAAATAGAGATAGTTTAAGTTATATTTGTATTTGTGGGTGTTAGGAATGAATTTTAGCTCTAAAGTTTAAGTTTGATTTGTATTTCTGTGCCTGTGTGTTAAAAAAGGTCAAATGGAGTTTTAGTTTCACTTGAAAAAAGGTGCTTACATTTCATGTTGTTCACACTCCATCCTCTGGCCCTTCTGGGAAGGACTCACCACACACAGGGGACATGCATCTCACCCAACCTCTGTTCCATCCCTTCTCATCACATGCCTTTCTTTCTTCTTCATACAGGCCAAGCTGGCACAAATCAGGCCTGGGGGAGGGACGGCCGACATCATTGCTCTCAGTGAGTTTGAGGAGGCTGCAATCGAGTTGGCTGAGAGGACAGAGATCACTCCTGTGGGAAAAGGAAGATCGGCCTCTCCCTCCAACCTAGTAAGGATCACAGCTCCGTCACTTCATCAAATCCTGACATTCACAGTGCAGTCTTATCTAGCTCATGCTCATTAACTGAAACTCTATTTTTTAGGCACCGGCAGATCAAAGCCCCCAAGCCAGTCCACCACCAGTGTGAGCCCACAGACTTCATCTGAAGAGGAGGCTCTGGAAGAACCATCACAGCACTCATAGGCACCCTCCAACAGCTTAGAGATACACACATCAGTGGGACACAGCTATTAGGCTCCGTCTCACTTCCTGGGGAACATCTCAGTAACACGTCCCCGCAGCAGTCAGAGGCATGCACAGTCCAGGCACTCGGAGGGCTGCTGGAGACCAGCCAACCGCTCAGCCCCAGTCAGAAGATGAGCCTCTGGAAGTGGCCACCAAATCAATGCTGGAGATGCAATGATAGGTGGCGGAACATCAGGCAGAGATTCGACAGTCACTCAGCAGACTAGAGCGAATGATGGAGGAGTCCGTTATGTTCTGTCTGATGTCACGGCTCCAGCATGCAAGCCCCTCGAGGTCACCATGGGAAGGCTGGCAACCACCATGAAAACCTTGGTCCAGCAAGTCTTGCCGGGTTTGCGCTCAGCCCTGCAATCCATGGCCACACACCCTGCTGGGCACCATCAGGATGTAGGCAACATGGGGGTGAGGTACCTTGACCTCCCTGCAGGTGCACCATCTCCTGCAGGAGTCAGGTACCTACAGGGAGGATGAGCATCAGCCGGACACCCCGGGGGCCCACCTTCAGGACAGTCCAAGGATATGCAGCCAATCGCAGCCCCCTCTGCCTGTGGCCCAATCCGCTCCAGCTTCTCAGGTCGCCGAATGCACTTCTACCCCAGAAGGTGACCCCTAATCAGGCCAGAGCCCTCCAGATCTCAGGCAGCCAGAGGAAGTCAACCAAGGTCATCACAAACATCAGGACATAGCAGTCAGCAGGCTGCCTCCACCACTGGTGCATATGTTGGGGCTGCACCCAGGTAGAGTTAGGAAAGTTAAGAAAAATTGATGTCACTTTTGGGTCACAGGTGCTAGTCATGTGAAGAAATTGCACTTTTGTTAATACGTTTGATGGCTATGTGAATGTTCCTGCCAAGTGAATTTGTACTTTGGAATCCTCTTATTTTGGGATTCAGCCTTGCTCTCACTAAGTGAAATTCATATTCCTGTGATGTCAACCTCAATTGAACTAGCCTCCACACCCTTGTGTGATGCCAGGGAGAGGTGTTTAAATCTTTATTGGAAGCATGTGATGTAACTGTTTCTAACCCTTCTTCCTTAAAGAATACCATTGTACCATTGAGAGCAGCTCATCAGCATTGCCAGCATGTGTCTCCCCTCAGTGGTAGTGGCAGAAAAGACAAGCACAGGAGGAGACGATCCCTAGGCATGTCCACATTTTAGTTTCAGCAGTGTTGGCATTATTAGCTAGTGGTGAAGGCTTCAAGTCTTCTCTTGCATCGCTGTTGTTCCTAAATGGGCTCTCAGTTCCAACAGTTAGCTCACTCAGAAGCCCCACAAACCATAGCAAAGATCACAGCCTGACAATTCATGAAGTCAGAATGCCCAAGTATGAACGCAGCACTCGTTCTCGCTGCAAGTGAGTGGACATCCCGAGTTGAAAGAAGATGGCATTGAGGGATAGGAGACATATAGCCATATGCCCTCGCTTAATTTTACTCTTCTTGGAACCTGTCAGCAATTAACGTATCATGGGCACGTCTCCCATCCTTCACCCCCTCAGTACCCTCATGAGGTTCCTGGGCCTCCAGATCTTCATCCACCAATGAACCTTCATCCTCCTCCGGTTCATCCTCTGGCAGGGGTTTATCTCTTTGCATTGCCAGGTTGTGAAGGGTACAATACACTGTGATGTTGCAGGAAACCGTCAGGAGGGTATTGGAATGAGCCACCTGAGCGGTCCAAGCATCTGAAATGCATCTTCAGAAGCTCTATTGTCTACTATGTAAGGGAGCGTGTGGACCTGTGAGCACCGTTATAGCTCTCCTCAGTGACCCTGAGGGCGACGCACCAGTGTCATCTGCCACTTATCCTCAAGCAGCCATCCCTGCAGATGTAATGGCCCCTCGAAAATCTCAGGCACCTGGGAGTGACTCAGGATGCAGGAGTCATGGCAATTCCCAGCATACCGCGCACAATCATTATGTGCTTCCGGTGATCACACACCAGTTGTACATTGATGGAATGATAACCCTTGCAGTTTATAAACATTAGGGCCTGCTGCCATGGAGCCCTTATAGCCACATGGGTGCAGTTTGTTGCACCCTGCACTCTTGGGAAGCCTGCGATGGGCGGTGAAGCCAGTGAATCTTGCAGCCTGGCTATCTTTGCCTACAGCAAACCTGACATAACGATGGGCCTACCTGTAAAGGGCATCTGTGACCTCCTTTATGCATCAATGCGTTGTGGACTGAGATGCCACACAGGTCCCCTGTTGATCCTTGGAAAGAACCAGAGGCCAATAAATTGAGTGCTGCGGTCACCTTCAAAGCAGGGGATACCCTCCAACTCCACGTGGCGTCAGGTCTTCACTAAAAATATGGCATATGTGATGTACCAGAGCTCAGGACAAGCACAGCCATGCACAGCATTACCTCTCACTCATTTGTAAATAGAAGACTCTTCTACAAAAAACCCTAGGTCTGGCGAGTCATCCCCATTGTCTGGGTCTCTCCTCCTGACCCTCATGTTCATGATCTGGCTCCACTTGACATGTCCCTCCTGCTGGAGCTGCGCGCAGTCACCTCTACCCCTTTAGTTTTCTCCATTGCATTAGGACCCTGACAAAGGCAGCATTGAGCCTTGGATCCATTTGTGCTTTTGCCTTCTCTCTGAAAGGCAACATTGAAGACATTAATGATTCAAGGGACAAGAAAGTGAAGCTCAGGAGATAGCACGTTTGGAAACTGTCAGGATCCATAGATTTTCCTGCCCTACTTGCATGGCGGCTGATACCGCCTTGTCCCTGAGATACTGGCACACACATTGAGGTGACCAAGATATGTAACATCTTGAGCCCTGCATGGGATGTTAAAGTTTCAGCGAGATGAGTGACCCAACCTAGCTCCATGCTCCAATCTCTGATGTGGCATATTAATGACCAATCAGTTGCTCACGCTCAATTAGTGGATGCCCTTTGGCCCATTAGGAGTATCAATTCTGGTGAAGATGTGACAGGCCTTCATTGATAGAGTGCCATATATGGTACAGCTGTGCCTCCTTCACTATTGCCTGCATTCCCAATTTCTACATTCCTATGTGTTACTCTTGAGATGCAACAACAGTGATATGAAGCTAGAGTTCTGAGAAGCCCTTTAATAGCACTAATGAAGCCATTGGCTTTCATCGCAAGGAGGTCTTCCTCCTTTCTTTCTAAGCAGACTCCTGCTCACTTCTGTGGCAAAAGGTTAGAAGGTAACCCCAGAAAGCCACCCCTCATGTTTGCCCTTCCTCTCACTGCATTCCACAGCCTTCCCTCCCCATTTCCCCCCTTGTGCTCATCAACCCCACCCATGCCTCACAGCCCACACCCAGTTGAAGTGCTAGTTTCTGAAAGTGGCCTGCATGAGTACCACATCTCAGTGGGACAATGTAGGCAAGGAGCAGATCAACCCTGCAGCCCCAGCAGTGTGGCGTTCATCACAACAAGACTGGCGCACCGCTATAGCTGGTAGGTTACGTATGTTCCACTCATCTTAAAGTTACCAGCGAACCGAGGGCCAGAATTATGCAATTCACCCCTTTTCAAACAGATTTGAAGCCGATGTAAATACCCGCTAGCATGACGCAAGTTAGGAAGGCCTGGCAAACTTCCAGCAAGCAGCTGTTTTAATGAGCATTCATGACACATTAATGAATGCAAATGGCGTCCGCGCCACTAGTCAGCAGGATAATCGACTCGCCATAAATACACCATCGGGTGAATTGCAACCTATTTTTATGACGGAGGTTTGCAGCTTTTTTGCCTGCCACTGGATTCTTCACTCCCAACTGGCATGAAACCGCCATGCCACCGCCAGCGGGATGGTCAAATTCCACCTGAAGGGGCCAAGAAAGAATATTTTTCAAGGAACCATTTTGTAGATATTTCTACTGAAGACCAGGAACAGGAACTATATTAGAGTGCTTGACCAATAAAACAATTTGAATTAATTGACAACAGTACTGTTTGTGATGCACTATTTATTTAAACCATTCTTAGTTGATCACAGGTCAACTGTGAAATTATCTCCCAATAAAGATTACCAGTATTTTCTTTCTCTTTTTTAAACCCACGACATGCAGCAGAATAATAAATCTAAAAACATGGTCTTAGAATTTTTGCATTGAATTTAGCCATTCTGTTACAAGTTATTTGAAAGCTAACAAGTCAAAGTTAATACAAACAGACCCTCAAGTCATTTTACAGCTTTTTCCTGGTTTAAAGTTTTGTTGAAACATACTTCAGCATTCTTCAGCGCAATACTTTTAACATTTTATACACAGGTCTTATCCTCATTATCTTAAAAGGCCCCTCCAAAATGATTTGTGTAAATGGGAAACCGAGCCCAATTTAGTTAGTGTTATAATGTTCTACAATTAGTGTTTAGTAAACATTTAGCTCAATTCATAAAATTGTGGACCATTAGTGTATAGTTTTTGTGAATTTAATTTAAACCAAAAACAATGATGTTCACATCTATTAACCTGCATATTAACCAACATACATTTCCAACTAAATTACATTTGACATTGTATGGTATTGCATTGAGCAATGTGATTGATTTTCTAATGTTCAAATGAACAAAATAGTTACTTCAAGACATTTAAAAAGCTTAAATACAATAAAGATTTACAAATTTCGCACCTCCAGTTCTAGATGCTAAATTAAAGGAGCACCATCTTCTTGAAAGCTTGCACAACAACCCTTTCCAAATTTACTTGCAAACAGAATGACTAATGATGTTGGAAATGAAATTACTGGTCATTTGGCTGCAATATACTTGCATAAATGCACTGCTTTTGTCCTTTCTGAAACAAAGGTCTTTTTCATGAAGGTAGTGTCTTTAGAGGATAGAAACACTAGAGCCAATGATTATGACAAGCTACTACCTTTTAAAAAACGTCTCCAAACAAATTGATCTCACTGAACCAACGTATATTAGTCTGAATGTCGTGCTCCACATTACCCAGCAAGTCCACAAATGCACTGAAAATAGATAAATATAATCCCCCTCAGTGAGGTCCTGAAAATGAGAATTATACTCAATTTCCCCATCCCCAAGGGGATGGGAGCAGAGGTGGGTAATCACGAAATTTTGTGTGGCAGGGCAGCACACTGTTCCCTGGCTCTGTCCCCTCCACGCTGAGACATTTTCCCAAAGGCGGGATGGGGGGAGGGGAGGGGGCGGTGGCACCGCAGGGCTATCTGCCCACAAATGATATGTAACCAACTGACCTGCTTAAGGGCCTATAAAGGCCTGTTGTCGAAGGCCTACTGGGATTTTCCAGTCGGTCTCCATTTCCCTACAGACAGTGGACAACAGTGCAGTTGCCTGGTAGGCAGCTTCTTGGCGGTGAGCTTTGAGACTCTCCTTGTTTGCCTGGGTTCGGCAGCAACCGCAGGCTGCCCTGTGAAAGGGTCCCACTCTCTCAATGGTGGCTGGCTGCAAAGATCTTTTTGTATTTTAAGTTTGATGAAATTGGGGAGAGAGCACCTTCATATTGGGGTGCTTGCTCCCTCGCTGACCAGCCATGGCATCCTGCTACTACTTCCAAAGTGGAGGGCCTGCTAATGGAGAGCTCACCTGCTGTCCTTAATTGGACTGTAAGCCTACCTTCTGTTACTAGTTGCCTGACTCAAGGAAACTCGCAGCTGTTCTGCACTTAGTATGGGCTTGACCCCCACTTGAGCCTTGTGTGGGGACCATAACCAAAGTACCCCCAACTCCTTTAATTTAACAATTTTCATCAGTTTGGTCAAGAAAAAGACAGGACTCAAATGTTGACAGCTAAATTATACTTGCAACTTTTTCAACCATCATTACAGGAGCCATCAGGCCTCCCAATCTCAATGAACACTTAAAATTCCATGTAGCTTACGCCAGTTATGACCAGGGATCAACAGCAGCTTTTGTTTCAAAGCTGTGTCTTTGGTGGTTAGGCTATAGTACTCCGAGCCACATGTAAAACTCCATGCACCACCACAGTAATAGAAATATATACATTAAGAAAAGGTTTGACAGGAGGTTCACAACCCAAAGGTTGGATTCCAGTTCTTATTTTTAAACTTTGTCACATTAATTTTACCTTGGACTAGAACTGTTTCTTCCTTTTAGGGAAAAAAAATGTTTTCTCATCACAACAGTAATTTGCTGCCTGAACCCTGAGCAAACAACGGAATGAGGATATCAGAATAGTATTGCTGAACATGAAACTGCATATAGTTGCAAAGTGGTCCATAAATAAGTCTCTGTCCGAAAAGTAAACCTCAACTTTTGCTTCTTAAAAAATGTACACTGCATATAAAGTTATTTTATAATACTGCTATTAGTTCTTATTTTCAACGCTAAAGCAGACTCACTGGAGGTGAAAAGGCAGCAAAATAAATGCATAAGTGCTGTAACAGTTTATTTACTTGAGTAGTTGTTCTGGTCCTAAGAAGATAGATCACTGCAGGCATCTGGGAGGTCATTTTTCACAGAGTGCAAAATGAGGCTACTTAGATTTCATTCTTCACATCTTAGGGACGATGCAACTTTATCTATTTTATATATAATACATATAACTTAAAATTACTACAAAAATTTGATAATCTAGTTTTAAAACAACCATGAATTAATTTATATACCACCTGCAACAGTTTACGTTCACATCCTTACTTATAGCTATCAAATTTAGCACTAATGCAGTAAATCAATGTATGTACACAGAACGAGTGATCAGTCCCACTTTTTCCCAAAAAATAGGAGATTATGTTCAGCGTAAATAGCTGTAGTCACTGTGAGAACATAACACTTATTCAGGGGTAGGCAACCATTTGTACTCCTTTCTCAAAAGGTGGTTCTGTTTAAAAAAAAGTTCAGTGCAGTCTGCGCAAATCAGTGACATTTTTATTCCAGTAAATTGCACTACTGCCTATTTGTTCCTAGCCGATGTCAAGGGTAAGACGGATGAAAGAGATTACATTTCCTATAGAAGTGCTTTCTGTGAGTAAGGGGATTGCTGTTGACTGCTGGACTGTTGGCCGTGGGTTGTAGAGGCAACACTGTAGTTTGGCATCTGCTGTCCATTTAGGCCTGTACTCTGATAACTAGGGATTTCAACATTTGATGGGGCAGGTTGATTACAGACAGATGCTTGATTTAGGTATGCACTTGCAGGTACAGAACTGTCCATAGCACTGAAAGAGAAAAAACACAATTAATCTGCCTCTGTATCACATTAAAATATTTGGGTTCTATTTAACATACAAAGTAAATTGTTAAAACAGCTTTTTCATGAGGAGACATGACTCAGCAATTGAAGTCTCAAACTGTGCCCTGATGATGGAATGTGGCTCTGTGCCCATCATTTCCGCCATTAGTTCCCAATCTTATAAGCCACTTTAGGGCGGTGGGGTATAAGAGTTCCCAGTGTTCCTCTACGAGAGATGTTTACAATCTAAAGTGATGCAATAGTAGGCATGTAGAATTTAATACAATTCAAATTTTCCTGGATACTATCTATTATTTAGGAACTCAGAGTCAGAGGTCTACAGCAAAGAAAAAGGTCCTTTGGCCCATCAAGTCTGCGCCAGTCAAACAAATATCCAACTATTCCAATCCCATTTTCCAGCATTAGGCCCACAGCTCTGCATGCCACGGCATCACAAGTGCACATCCAAATACTTCCCAAATGCTATGAGGGCCCCTGCCTCCACCACCCCACCTAGGCAGTGAGCTCCAGACTCCCACCACCCTCAGAGTGAAAAAGTTCCTCCCCACATCCCCTCCAAAACTCCTGCCCCCCCACCTCAAATCCATGCCCTTGGTCACCAGTCCCTCCACCAAGGGGAAAAGTTCCCTCCTGTCCACCCTATCCATTCCCCTCACAATTTCATACACCACAATCACGCCCTCAACCTCCTCTGCCCCAAGGAAAACAAGCCCAGTCCATCTAATCTCTCCTCATAACTAAAACTCTCCAATCCAGGCAACATCCCGGTAAATCTCCTCGGCACTCTCTCCAGTGCAATCACATCTCTCCTACAATGCGGATTCCAGAACTGCACAGAATACTCCAGCCGTAGCTTGACCAGTGTTCCACACAGTTCCAGCATAATCTCTCTGCTCCTACACTCCATGCTCCGGCCAATGAAGGCAAGCATCCCACATGCCCTCCCAACCACACCATCCACCTCTCCCGATATCCCAAGGGACCGGTGGACATGCACACTAAGGTCCCTCCGGTCCTTGGCACCTCCTAGGGTCACACCATTCACCATGCACTCCCGTGCCCTGCCTGTCCTGCCCAAGTGCATCACCTCACACTCATCTGGATCAAACTCCACTTGCCACTAATCACCCCACCGACCAGCTCGTTCACATCCCCGGGAATCCAAGGCCATCCTCCCCACCATCCACAACCCCACCAAACCTCGTGTCATCCGCGAACCCACTGATCAACCCTCCGACAATCAAGTCCAAACGTTCTATATACACCACAAACAGCAAGGGACCCAACACCGATCCCCGCAGAACTCCACTGGACACAGGCATCCAGTCACAAAAACACTCCTTGACCATCACCCTCCACCTCCTGATACCCAGCCAACTCCGGATCCAATCTGCAAACTGCCCTGGATCCCATGAGCTCCCACCTTCGTCACCAGCCCCCCATGCGGGACCCTATCAAAAGCCCCGCTGAAGTCCAAGTAGACCACGTCAAATGCACTGCCCCCATCTACACACCCGGGCACCTCCTCGTAAAACCCAATCAAATCGGTCAGACTCGGCCTCCGCCTAACAAAACCATGGTGGCTGTCCCTGACCAATCTCTGCTTCTCCAAGTGTAGACCAATTTTGTCCTCAGAATTGTCCCCAACAGTTTTCCCACCAGTGAGGCCAGACTGACTGGCCTGCAGTTCCCCGGTCCATCCCCTCCCCACTTCCTGAATAACGGCACCACATTGGCTGTCCCCCAGTTCTCCAGCACCTCTCCTGTCGCCAGAGAGGTACCAAAAATCACTGTCAGCGCCCCTGCTATCTCCTCCACTGCCTCACCCAACAGCCCGGGACACATCCCATCCGGGCCTGGGGATCTATCCACCTCCAAGCCCGCCAGACCACTTAGAACCTCCTCCCTCTCTATGCCAATTCCTTCAATTACATCACAGTCTTTCTGCCCAACTTCCATACCCATGTAGTCCCTCTCACACCTGTGAACACCAACACAAAGCATCTACCTAGAATGTCACCCATGTCCTCTGGCTCCACACACAAACGACCATTATGGTCTCCAATGGGCCCCATTCCTTCCCCAGTCATCCTCCTACTCCCAAGGTACCCGCAAAATAACCTTGGATTTTCCTTCATTTTACCCACCAATGTCTTTTCACGCCCCCTTTTCACTCTCCCAATTTCCCCTTCAAGTTCCCCCCTACACATTCTATACTCCTCTAGGGCTTCCTTGAGCCCTCGGCATCTGCCATAAGCCTCCCTTTTCCTCTTTATCCATTCCTTATGTCCCTCAAGATCCAGGAATCCCTGGATTTGTTGGTCCACTCTTTATCCTTACTGGAATATGTTGGCCCTATACTCTCCCTATTTCCTTCTTGAATGAGTCCCACTGCTCTGATGCAGATTTACCTAGAAGTAGCTGCTCCCAGTCCACTCTGGCCAAATCATAACTGATCTTATTAAAAATCGGCCTTCCCCCCATTTAGAACTTTGATTCCTGGCCCATCCTTGTCCTTTTCCATAACAACCTCGAAACTAAAGGAGTTATGATCACTTTCTGCAAAATGCTCCCCGATTAATACCTCTACCACTTGCCCGGGTTTATTCCCTAAAACTAAGTCCAGGACAGCCCTCTCTCTTGTCGGACCTTCTACGTACTAAAAAGCTCTTCTGAATGCGTTTTAAGAATTGCGTTCCCTCTAAACCTATCACACTATGACTAACCCAGTTAATGTTGGGGAAGTTGAAATCCCTCACTACTACTACCCCAGGGGGTAAGTTACTAGTGCTCAAAGCCGTGGTGTGCTCCTCATGCTCCATGTGGGAAGCCGGGGACATTTCCAATGCCCGGGACCAGCATATGTGCAGGAAGTATGCCCAGCTGCAGCTCCGGGAAGCTAGGGTTTCAGAGCTGGAACAGCGGCTGGGGACACTGTGGAGCATCCACGAGTCTGAGAGCATCGTGGATAACATGTTTAGAAAGGTGGTCACACCGCAGATGAAGGGACTTGAGGAAGGAAGGGACCGGTTGACCACCAGGCAGTCCACGAGAAACAGGCAGGTAGTTCAGGAACCCCCTGGGGTCCCGCTCGCAAATTGGTATTCCATTTTGGAGGCTGATGAAGGTGCTGGTTCCTCCAGGGAGTGCGGACAGAGCCAAGCTTCTGGCACCATAAGCAGCCTGTCTGTACAGGAGGGAAGGAAGGGAGGAAAAGCAATAGGAAAAGGGGATTCTATAGTCAGGGGAACAGTAGGTGCTACTGTGGCCGTCAGCGTGACTCCAGGATGGTATGTTGCCTCCCTGGTGCCAGGATCCGGGATGTCACTGAACGGCTACAGGGCATCCTGAATAGGGAGGGTGATAAGGCAGAGGTCATGGTACATGTTGGTACCAATGACATAGGCAGAAAGACGGATGAGGTCGTGCATCAAGAATTCAGGGAGTTAGGCAGTAGACTAAAAAGCAAGACCTCTCTGGTTGTAATCTCTGGATTACTCCCAGTGCCACGTGCTAGCGAGGTCAGAAATAGGAGAATAGCTTAGATTAAGAGTTGGTGCAGGAGGGAGGGTTTTAGATTCCTGGATCACTGGAAAGGTTTCTGGGGAAGGTGGGATCTGTACAAGCGGGACAGTCTACATCTGAACCAGAGCGGGACTAACATCCTTGAGGATGGGTTTTCTAGTGCTGTTGGGAGGAGTGTAAACTAATTCGATAGGGGGAGGGGAATGTTAGCAGAATAGGGACACATCATAATACAGTAAAACAATCAAGTCAATAAGCTGCAATAAGCTTCAAGGGAGTAAGGCAAGGCTGGATGGCTTCTACTTTAATGCCAGGAGTATTAGAGGTAAAACGGATGAGTTAAGGGTGAGGATTGACTTGTGGAATTGTGATATAGTAGCCATCACTGAGACGTGGTTAAGGGAAGGGCAGGTTTGGCAGTTCAACATTCCGGGATATAGAATCTTCAGGCGAGACAGGGGAGGGGGTAAAAAAGGAGGAGGCGTTGCATTATTAGTTAAGGAGTCCGCTATGGCAGTAAGGAGAGATGATATCTTGGAGGGGGCATCGAATGAAGCTTTGTGGGTAGAGTTTAGGAATAAAAAAGGGGCAACCATATTATTAGGTGCTTTTTATAGATTCCCAGATAGTCAGTGGGAAATTGAGGAGCAAATATATGCACAATTTGTGGAGATGTGTAAAAACAATAATAATAGGGTAATTATATTAGATGATTTCAACTTTCCCAACATTAATTGGGAAAGACATAGTGTTAAGGGCTTGGATAGAATGGATTTTTTGAAATGTGTACAGGAGAACTTTTTAGTTCAATACGTAGAGGGTCCAACAAGGGACGGTGCATTGCTGGACCTAATTCTGGGGAATGAAGCCTGACATGTAGCTAAGGTGATGATGGGGGAGCATTTTAGCGATAGCGACCACAACATGTTTAAAAACAAAAAACTGCGGATGCTGGAAATCCAAAACGAAAACAGAATTACCTGGAAAAATTCAGCAGGTCTGGCAGCATCGGTGGAGAAGAAAAGAATTAACATTTCGAGTCCTCATGACCTTTCAACAGAACTGAGTGAATATTAGGAGAGGGGTGAAATATAAGCTGGTTTAAGGTGAGGGGGGGGTGTGGTTGTAGGGACAAGCAAGCAGTGATAGGAGCAGATAATCAAAAGATGTCACAGACAGAAGAACAAAGAGTTGTTGAAGATGGTGATATTATCTAAACGAATGTGCTAATTAAGAATGGATGGCAGGACACTCAAGGTACAGCTCTAGTCGGGGTGGGGTGGAAAGGATAACGGCATAAAAGATATAGATTTAAAAATAATGGAAATAGGTGGGAAAAGAAAAATCTATATAAATTATTAGAAAAAACAAAAGGAAGGGGGAAGAAACGGAAAGGGGGTGGGGATGGAGGAGGGAGCTCAAGATCTAAAGTTGTTGAATTCAATATTCAGTCCGGAAGGCTGTAAAGTGCCTAGTCGGAAGATGAGGTGCTGTTCCTCCAGTTTGCGTTGGGCTTCACTGGAACAATGCAGCAAGCCAAGGACAGACATGTGGGCAAGAGAGCAGGGTGGAGTGTTAAAATGGCAAGCGACAGGGAGGTTTGGGTCTTTCTTGCGGACAGACCACAGGTGTTCTGCAAAGCGGTCGCCCAGGTTATGTTTGGTCTCTCCAATGTAGAGGAGAACGCATTGGGAGCAACGAATGCAGTAGACTAAATTGGGGGAAATGCAAGTGAAATGCTGCTTCACTTGAAAGGAGTGTTTGGGCCCATCCCCACCCCCTTTTTAGCAGGTACAAGGGGGGCAAATCAGCAGAGGCATTAGTGGAGTACAGGCAGTGCAGGGTGGAGCTTAAGAAAGCAATTAGGAGAGCAAAGAGGGGATATGAGGGAGCTCTGGTGGTAAAAGTAGGGAAAATCCCAAGATATTCTATAAGTATATCAGTGGGAAGAGGATAACCAGGAAAAGAGTAGGGCCCATTAGGGAACAAGGGGGCAATCTAGAGGACAACGCTAGAGTGTTGAATGAATAATTCATGTACGTCTTCACCCAAAAGAATGAGGATGAGGGTATATCAAACTTGGGGAGACAGACTGCGAGGTTCTTAAGCAAATTGATATCGGGAGTGACAAGGCATTGGAGGTGTTGGCAGGTTTAAAAGTGGACAAATCTCCAGTTCCGGAGTCTCAGACTGCTGAGGGAGGCAAGGGAGGAGATTGCAGGGGCTCTGACCCAAATTTTTAATTCCTATCTGGCCACAGGGGATGTGCCAGAGGACTGGAGAACAGCTAATGTGGTTCCGCTATTTAAGAAGGGCTGCAGAGATAAGCCAGGGAACTACAGGCCAGTGAGTCTCACGTCAGTGGTAGGGAAACTATTGGAGAAATTTCTGAAGGAGAGTATCTATCTCCACTTGGAGAGGCAAGGTTTGATCAGGGATAGTCAGCATGGCTTTGTCAGAGGGAGGGCATGCCTAACAAATTTGATTGAATTTTTTTGAGGTGACCAGGTGTGTAGATGAGGGAAGTGTAGTTGATGTTGTTTATATGGATTTCAGCAAAGCCTTTGACAAGGTCCCACATGGGAGACTTATAAAGAAGGCAAAGGCACATGGGATACAGTGTAATTTGATAAGGATACAAAATTGGCTTAATTGCAGGAGGCAGAGGGTGATGACAGAAGGATGCTTTAGTGACTGGAAGGAAGTGTCCAATGGCGTACCACAGGGATCTGTGCTCAGTCCCCTATTATTTGTCATTTATATAAACGACATAGATGACATTATGGGGGTTAGGATTAGTAAGTTTGCAGATGACACAAAGATTGGCCGGGTGGTTAACAGTGAGGTTGAGTGTCTTGGGCTACAGGAAGATATAGACGGGATGGTCAAATGGGCAGATAAGTGGCAGATGGAGTTTAACACTGAAACGTGTGAGGTGATACGCTTTGGAAGGAGTAATTTGATAAGGAAGTATTCAATGGACAGCATGGCACTAGGAAGTTCTGAGCAACAAAGGGGCCTTGTCCTGTGTGTCCATAGATCTCTGAAGGTGGAGGGGCATGTTAGTGGGGTGGTGAAAAAGGCACATGGGACACTTGCCTTTATCAATCAAGGGAAGAA
The DNA here is from genome assembly GCF_017639515.1 of Carcharodon carcharias. Taxonomy (NCBI): domain Eukaryota; kingdom Metazoa; phylum Chordata; class Chondrichthyes; order Lamniformes; family Lamnidae; genus Carcharodon; species Carcharodon carcharias. The sequence goes on from NC_054469.1 coordinate 64,906,862, forward strand.
TGTTGGAGTTGTATAGAACCTTGGTGAGGCCACAGCTGGAGTACTGTGTGCAGTTCTGGTCGCCACATTATAGGAAGGATGTGATTGCACTGGACGGGGAGCAGAGGAGATTCACCAGGATGTTGCCTGGGATGAAACATTTAAGTTATGAAGGGAGGTTGGACAGACTTGGGTTTTCATTGGAGCAGAGAAGACTGAGGGGTGACATGATTGAGGTGTACAAGATTATGAGAGGCATGGACAGGGTGGATAGGGAGCAGCTGTTCCCCTTAGTTGAAGGGTCAGTCACAAGGGGGCATAAGTTCAGGGTGGGGGGCAGGAGGTTTAGGAGGGATGTGAGGAAAGACTTTTTTACCCAGAGGGTGGTGACGGTCTGAAATGCGCTGCCTGGGTGGGTGATGGAGGCGGGTTGCCTCACATCCTTTAAAAAGTATCTGGATGAGCACTTGGCACGTCATAATATTCAAGGCTATGGGCCAAGTGCTGGTAAGTGGGATTAGGTAGGTAGGTCAGGTGTTCCTCACGTGTCGGTGCAGACTTGATGGGCCGAAGGGCCTCTTCTGCACTGTGATTATTTGTACACTTTTCTGAAATTTGCCTACGTATCTGCTCGTCTATTTCTCTCTGGCTCTGAGGGGGCCTATAGTATACTCCTAGCAATGTGATTGTTCCTTATTTGCTTTTTAGTTTAAGAATTATTACAGTGTACAAAAACTTTACAGAAGCCCACAAGGAAAACATTAGATCTTGCAATGTGCGTATGCATAGTGTACAATTAAGATGCATACACAGAAGCAACGTAGTTGAGGAAAATACAATTGATGGATTATTGGAAGAATGAACTGATCATCTTTTTCATTTTGTGAGGTAGTATACTAATATGAAATTCTGGTCACTAGGTTATCAAAGCTCTGATGTGATATATGTGTAAATTTATGTTCGATAAGAAATCTAAACCCAAAAATATATTATGCGAAGAACTGAATTTAGTTATATATTTTCTGTCCCCAAAGAGTTTTACAATAATTAGTGTATTATAGGTTGTAAGTTTTCATTGTATTTTGTTTGCATTTGTAATTTCTTTATTGGCACCCTTAAGCTGCTATTTAAAATCAATAATAGGTTTAACTCTGATACCAGTTGTGTTTATCAAACCCATTTTCTCTTTTGGAATTAATCCAATTAATCCAAAATTGATTAATTTAAATGCATCGTGTCTGAAATTTACAGGCATATTTTTCACAATCAAGGCAAATAGATCTGGGGCCCTAAAATTCCTAGTTGAAGATATTTACAAGACCAACTAAATTTGAGGCACTGCATATATTTAGACTTTTCCTTTCAAAACCAAAATACAAGTCTTCTGTGAGATTAAAAGGGCAAATACTTATATATTCCTATTACTGCACAGTTTCAAATTAGCAGCTTCAATTAATATATGCAACTGCTGAAAGTGGTCTACAGATCATTTTGTTCTGCAATAACCATCAAGAATATCATAAATGGAAAAGAGTTTGCACAAGTGGTGTATGGTATAATCAGTACTTACTTAGCATAAGATGTTGGGGCTTGCTGGCTGGACAGTGCTGAGCTTGCTGATGGTGGTAGACCAGCTTGGCTGAGTGATGGAATCTGATCCGATGGAATACTGTAACCCTGGACTGAAGCCATCTGAGGTGTACCAGCTATTACGTAGGCTCCACTGGGGGGCTGTCCTGAATATACCTATAACCGAGAGCTTCAGTATAATTAAACAGCATTATGGTTTAAATTGCATTTGTGGTGTTCAAATTTACCAAGAGAAACAGCAGTAAGTTCTTTCTTTTTGCAAGAGTGCCATGGTCTCAGAAAAGTTAGTTTCCCCACTTCTCAACAGTAGCCATTTCTAGCCTGTTCGGAGGATATTTACAGCAGAAAGGACCCAAGTCACCAAATATGATTAGGTTACAAGGTTTGTTATAGTGTTGGTGCCAGATTTGCCTCTCTGGTTAAAATGTCATCACTATAAATTGAAACAGCTGAATACAAAATAATTATTGGACAAATAGGGGAAATTAAAATTAGTGTCAGGTTAATGGAGTTGGCAGCACTCTCACCTTAGTCAGAAGATTGGGGGTTCATGGCCCACACCAGGACTTAAGCACATAATCTAGGCTCATACTTCAGTGTTGTACTGAAGGAGTACTGCATTGGATGAGATACAGATTTTCAGACAAGATGTTAAACCAATGCTATATCTGCCCATTCAGATGATTGTCATGGTCCTATTCCAAGTGTAGCTGTTCTCCTGGTGCTCTGGTAAACATTCCACCCTCAGCCAGCACCCCCTAAATCAGATTGAGAAACAATAATTTTTGAAATATGGGATCTTTCTGTGCACAAATTTGTTGCCACATTTACCAACAATGTGTGAAGTGCTCAATATTGTATTTATGTATGCTTTGATACAAGTCTCTATTTTAAAAGGAGGCTACAAAACAAATAGAAAATATAATTTACAAATCAAAAATAACTAAAGTTGATGACATGGGCACATCTGATATTCTGATTGTTCAGTGGGTTAATGCTGTTCTGAACACAGGCAGGAAGATTTCAGGTTTGGGCTTCATAAACAGAGTACAAAAGCAAGGAAATTATGCTAAACCTTTATAAATAACTGATTAGTCCACAGTTCGAGTATGATGTCGAATTCTGAGCAGTCCACTTGAGAAAAGATATCAAGATCTTGGACAAGGGAGAATCATCAAAATGATGCCAGGGACAAGGGACTTGTTATGCAAGGAGACAAAAACAACTAGAATATTCTGCTTAAAACAGAGAAGGTTATGGCAAGAATTAACAGAAGTGCTGAAAATTTGGACGGGTTTTAATAGATTAGATAGGGAGAAACTGTTTTCACTGGCAGGAGGGTCGATAATCAGAGATCACACATTTCAGAGTGTTATAAACACCTAGTTTAAGGTTCATCGTAATATTTTAGAGGTAATTTTTAGTTTTGGAAAGATTGAAGTTTAACTGTAAGAAATGGAATAAATGCAACAAAAGCAGCTTGAAGACTGTTACACTTAAAAAGTTGGGGCCATGTTAATTTAAGGAGTTAACAGCTAGAAAGGTAAGATCATAAAATAGTAAGTGGGCTTACTTAGCTGGAGCAAAAACAGAATTACCTGGAAAAACTCAGCAGGTCTGGCAGCATCGGCGGAGAAGAAAAGAGTTGACGTTTCGAGTCCTCATGTCTTCTCCGCCGATGCTGCCAGACCTGCTGAGTTTTTCCAGGTAATTCTGGTTTTGTTTTGGATTTCCAGCATCCACAGTTTTTTTGTTTTTATTACTTAGCTGGAGAGTTGGAGATGTGGTGTCTACACTGCTTGCAAAAAAACGCAGGCCAGAGCGTTGTTTTGGGAGTTAAAGCTACAGTTAATTTAAAAGCTTTTAGTGAGCCCTGGAAAACCATCATTATGGATTCTAGGGTTTCTATTTATCTGTGTGCTTGCTGGGGGAGTAAGTATTCTGCAGCAGGGGAAAAGGCTGTACTGAAAAGGTACTGCTATTAGCAGGCTCCAGGCAGCAAAAGTGTTGCTATTAGCTGCCTCTGTGTAGTTGGAGCTCAGGAGAAGTCCCAGGAGTTGTTTGATAACTGTGCTGTTAAGGCTCAGGGGAAATCCTGGGGAGCTGCGAAAATGGAAGAAGGTGACTGGCTCTGTGCTGAAAGGCTTAGGGCTCAGAAGAGGCCCTGGGAGCCATTTATCGCTTGGTGTAGCTAGGGAGATTGCAGCTTGGTGAAATCTTCGTCAGTGCCAGCCCAGTGAAACTAGCTGGCTACCAAAGAGCTGAAATTGCGTCAGTACTTAGAGACTAGAGTGCAGACTCCGAAATCTATCCAGGGGAACAGAGTCTCTGGAGATGATATTGAAACCCTGGGGGGGTGCTGTTGTTGAGGCAGTCTGAGTTGGAGTGGCTTTGAGGAAATTCAGAGGTTTGATCTTTGAAAGTGAAAAGTTTGGAGTCCCTCGTGAAGGAGACCGAGTTTCAGTGAGATTGGTTGCCTCAGTGTTTACTGACATCTGTGGCGGTTGTTGAGAAATTCATAGAATCTGTCTTGGTTGCATCTGCCATGTGGTGTGTTTGACCACAGTTTGCCTGTTAATTCACATATACCCCATATTAACCCTCAATATTACAGTATAAGATAAATATCGTAAATTGTTTTATCTTTCTGACCTTGCACAGTAAAGTTTATTTTTGTTTGTTCTAAACCCGTGGAATCTTGAGGCTTTATTCTTTTTTAAGTGTCTTAAATCTCAAACTTGGTCTATTTTAAACAACAAGTTACAGGTCCCTAGACAGATTGCACCAAAAACCTGGGGTTCTGATCTAAAATTGTAAAAAGATAATTGGCAAAAGAATCGGTGGGAAAGGTGAGAAATTTTTTAAACTTGAAAATTAAACACTTACAGGACTATAGGCAAAAAGCAGGGTAGTAAGCCTAATTGGATAGCCCTTTCAAATAACCAGCACAGGCATTGTGAGTTGAACGACGTCCTTCTGCACAGTGTGATTCTATGATCTCAGTTTGGCTGATTTAGTTTATCGCCATCTAGGAAACCAAGGTTTATTATTAAACCTTTCATGTCCTAGAAACTGATCGAAATAACCAGTAGGGAAAAAAAAATTAAGAAATTTCTCATGTGGCAAAATCTAGTAAACATATTTTAGTAATTAATTCAATTTGACCTAGTTACACATTAAACAATTAGATCACTTGTATTTTTTTGTGCATTTATGACCAAGGATAATTGAGAAATGGAATTTATTTCTGTATTTGCATCCAGTGTCAACATCAAACACTTGCAGGTCAGCATAGCCCAGGTACATCCCATTGCACTCTATATTCTGCATCAATCGTGTGCATTGTCCACAATTGCAAATAAAATACAGCAATAATCAAAATGAAACTAATATGCACTCTCCTTCCTCTAAATTATTTGATTTGTAGAATAATTAGATAGCTTTATTGTGCAATGGAGAAAGCCTGCATTTAATTCAAACGTGACTACAGAAAACATAACAAAAACAGCCTGCCCAATTGCTATCAGCGTATTAAGAATGTGTTTTACACAAAGGAACAGTTCTGTTAAGAGTAGAAGTACACAGAATGCACCAGAGAAAACTGCGGAACAGTCACTGAAGAATTTCATGATAATTTTGTAACTTTTGTCACTAAGCCTTTCAGTTGCTGAATAAAATATTGAATTAATGTTCTACTAATTCCCAATCTCTTGGTGGTGTGTTACAGTTCACTTAAGAAGTCTAAACTGTGCTGTGGCAACATGGACTTTTTTTTAACAAGCATATCTGGAACCATAGGTGGTGATGGCAGAGGCTCCAGTGTTCTTTCCATCATATGGCTGACCAGGAATCTCTTCCGGTCTTACCACCTGCCATTGAGATGTGCCAGAAGGATTTGCAGGTTGATACTCAACCTGTTTGGTCACGTTATGAACGCAACTTTCTTGGCCATTAAATCCTGGGGTGGGACTTGAATCCAGAGTTTCTGACTCAGAGGCAGGGACACTACTCACTGCACCACAAAACCTCAATTCCCAATCTCTTACCGCCGCATTATTTTTATTCCAGAGATACATAATAGACCACATAAAAACACATTCAAACATTGAGTTTTATGGCTGACAGTTCATTAAATATTATCCTCAATAATATCAACAGGCTCACAAAAGAATAACCCAAGTTACTCTGTCATGAAAATAAAATAATTTTCATAATATTATTGTGATTTATTGTAAAAGTAGGTTTATAATGGGGTTTTGATTAGTTTCTTTCTGTGTGGATGTGGGCTTTAATTGAATTGCAGACGGCTGGTCTGGAGCTTTTGAGTTATCAAAAGAGAAGCTAGGTTTGAAATGCTAAATATTAACATGGCTTAAGTTTTAGAATGTGAAATGTGAGGAATATTTGCATTTTTAGATAAACCAGAGTTATGAATTTCAAAGAGATGATATGGTGTTACACCTAGCCAGAGGCTTAGCCAAACAGTGTGTTTATTTTTCCCAAAGATTACTGATAATATGAGTACTATGGAAGATTTATATTATGGAAAAAGTAAAATTGCAAAGACATATTGGAACAATGGGACTTACATTAAAAAGGGAGAAACATGTATAAAGGAGATGAGGTATAAAGGCGTTCTCAGATCTAACAAGTGTGAAAAGCCTCCAGCCTCAATGTATCAAGATGCAGTCCACAGGAACCGAAGCTAAGAGAATTCACTTTGAATATCACTTTGCAGGGTATTGTGTGCTTTGCCTGGGTCTGTTGAAATCTATGTTGTCTTACTGTTGCCGTAACGGAGATGCAACTGGGAGCTAGATTAATTAGGAGATTTAGGAGTTATTATAGTAGTAATTTGTAGACCTATGTATGTGCTTAAAATCTTTTCTTCTATTAATAAATGTTTAATTTAGTTTTGTTAAAAAAACACCTCTAAGTCATGGTGGGCTGATTACTACTGAAGTAAAGGCACACATCTCGAAATAAAGTACAAATTACAAACAGTTGTGGCAGCTGTTTCAAGTTACCCTCTGGGATTTGAGCAGTTCAGCATTTACCATCCGCTGTGCCATAACAACTGTATGCATCAATGTATAAGTTAGTACTATAAAAGCACACTGTCAAATGACCCAATACAGCATTTAAATATGATAGTTTTCTTATTGAGTATAAATAAAATATTAAGAGAACAGGAAAAGGTTTATCAAAAATTCTTATCTGAGAAGCACTGCCACAATAATTATTTTGTTACAATAAATAAGTTGGAACACACCTGAGAAACTGCTACAGACGATGGTTGCATGTAATACTGCTGACTGTGGATTTTAGCATACATGGAATACATCGGATCCTCATTCATCAACTTAGCATATAAGGATAGAGCCTCCATCACTTTCACATTTAGATCTGACAGTTCAGAGTGTTTTCTAAAACGACAATGAAGTAAACAGATATAACAGGTAGTTCTGGGTATATCAGAACACAAAAATGAAAATGGGGTGGGCCTGAAATTCCTCGAGGTCCTTTCCACTGCCATAAGTATGTTGGGTTAGATTCCCCAATAGCAATGTGGTTCAGCCGCACACAAGAACAAGAAATAGGAGGAGTAGATCATCTGACTTTTGAGCCATGCAATACAATCATGGCTGATATTGGGCTTCAACTCCACTTTCCTGCCCACTCCCAATATTCGATTCCAAGATACCAAAATCTGTTCAGCTCAGCTGTAAAAGTATTCAACAATGAAGCATCCACAACAGTCTGAGGTAAAGAATTGCAAAGATTCACAATCCTTTGAATAAAGTATAATTTCTCCTTATCTCAGTCCTAAATGGTCGGCCCCTTATCCCAAGACTGTGGCCCTGTATTTTAGATTCCCCAAACTGTGGAACCAATCTCTCTCAGAGTCTACCCTACCAAGCACCTTCAGAACCTTGTATGTTTCAATAAGATCCCGAACACGATTCATTGAACAGGATCCATCAGCATAAAGGGGACAGGCACCAGTGCCATTTATACCATTCTCTGATAGCCATCTGGCAGAGAAGTGGAGAGATGAGAAACCAGACATTTCATAGTAATACTTTATGGCTCCATCGGGGAACAGGGCTACATATTTTTGTTTTTGAAAGTAGAACAAATTTATACTGCTACTTTTCCAATTAACTGGCACTAGGGAGGCTTGTCTTGTGAGTAGCCCACTGCCATCAGGAAATTAATCTGGCAATGCATGGGTGCACAGGAAGCAGGACTTGAGATTTCTGGCAGGCCAAGGTCACCCTGCCAAGTCTTGCCTCTTCTTCAGATGTTGGTACTCATCTCAGCCAAGTCACAGCGCTGTAATCTTTAAAACAAAAAAAGCTCTGAAATTCTGAGGAAATTGATTCTACCTGAAATTCCTGTCCCCTGCCCTGTTTGTTCTGTGGCAGCATACTCATGGCTCCAGGAATTCTAGGGCCTGTATGTCAGATATATGCTAAATGGTACATTATGAACAACATCTGAAAATAGGACTTTTACCTGTCAATTTCTTCTAACTTCTGATCTATGAGTGGTCCCATTTGGTGACAGATACCTGAGGAAATTTTAGAGATAGGAAAAGTTTCAACAATTTTTTTTGTTTTTGATGAGATGGGGCGGGTTGACAAGTACATTAAATAGATCAGCCTGGGATTACATAGGCAAATGCAAAAGTTAAAAAGTTACTGATCATTCTTATTCAAATAGATGACTATAAGAACATATTGCCAGGTACATTAAAGGCCAGCATCATCTGTGCTGGGGTGTCAGAGCCTTCCTGTGGTTCTGTAGATATTTCTCATCTACCTGCTGCCCCCTAGTGACATTGTCCAAAAAAGACAACATCAGGTTCCATACATAAGCTGATGACATGCAGCTCTACATCATTAACACCTCTCTCGACTGCCTTTGATTTATTGTAACTCTTTCGAGTACAAACACGTTTCCATCTGTTCCTATTCAGATGAAGTTACATTGTTTCATAGTTTGCCATTGTGAGATTTGAACTCTTGATACTCTTTTGAGTAAACCTGTTTCCATCTGTTTCAGATGAAGTTACGTTGTTTCATAGTTTGCCATTGTGAGATTTGAACTCTTGATACTCTTTTTGAGTAAACCTGTTTCCATCTGTTTCAGATGAAGTTACATTGTTTCATAGTTTGCCATTGTGAGATTTGAACTCTTTATCTTGGGGTTACAAGCCCAGTACCATAACCACTTGGCTATTAGTACTGCTTGTCTGGCATCCAGTACTGAATGAGCAACAATTTACACCAATTAAATATTGGAGAGACCAAAGCCACTAACTATGGTCCCCTCCACAAGCTGTTCCTTTGTGTCTTAACTCTTATCATTCTCCCCAGATATTGTCTGAACATGAAACAGACCATTTCACAACTTGAGCATCCTACTTAACCCTGAGCTTCTTATCCTATATCTGTTCCATCACCAAGACCGCCGACATCTACCCCAGTAACGTCACCTATTTCCTCTCCTCCCTCACCTTAGCTGCTTTAGAAGCCCTCATCTATGTCTTTTCACCTGTACACTCATCTGTTTCAATTCTTTTCCAGCCAACCTCCCATCTTCTTGCCTTCATAAACTTGAGCTGATCTAAAACTTTGCTGCCCAAATTGCATTAAGTCCCGTTTACACTTCATCCCTGTGCTTGCTGACCTTCAATGGCTCCCGGTCAGGCAACACCTTAATTTTAAAATTCTGACCCTTATTCTCAAATCCCTCATGGCCTCTTCACTCCCTATTGCTGCAGCTCCTTCCACCCCCATGAACCACCTTCTGCCACGAAGATCTCTGCACCTCTGCAATTCAGGCTTCTTACATATCCCCAATTTTAACTGCTCCACCATTCGTGGCCATGCCTTCAATTGCCTAGGCCCCAGGTCTTGAATTCCCTCCTTAAGCCTCTCCGTCTATTTACCTCTTCCTTGAAGCTTTTGGTCACCTGTCATAATAACTCCTTCTGTGGTTCGGTGTCAAATTTTGTTTGACCCACTGCCTAAATTCTATATCAAAATTAAAGTTTAACATGCAGAAAACATGTATATACAGCATTGGTGTCATCATGTGTAAATGTTGTATTCAAACATGCCATTGTCATCTTATTATTATAGTACAGTAATAAACTATGGAACAGGGCACTTAAGAGAAAACATACAGCTATCCCACCTTCTAGATGAAGTAGTTCTGGTAAGTCTGGTTGACCATCTGTGGGGTTAGCACTCTGCAACATCTGTAATAGTTGATCCATCTTTTCCTGTTAAAGTAAATAAGAAAAGGTAACAGAAAAAATAACGGGATTTAAGATAGCCAAATTCCCTAATGGTTTCGACCCCAGGATACTAAGTAAATAAGTGAGGAAATTACATTAGTCATCATTTTGCAAAGCTCTAGATTCAGGAATTGTGCCTTTGGATTCAAAGAATACAAACGTTACCCAATTATTGAAGAGGGAAAGAAAAAACAGTTAACAAGAGATTTGTCAGTTTATCAACTGAGGGTAATTTCTAGAGTTGATCATCACAGATGGCATGACTGAGTTCTTGGTCAGGCATCAATTAAGCAAAGAGGGTAAATGCCATTTGTAGGCCTTGTATAGATTAATGTGGTTGGGTTTTTTTCAGGAAGTCACTGGCATGGAGGATAGGGGAGTGACCATGGACATGGTCTATCCAAAAGGCATTTGATAAGATTCCACACAAGAGCTTATTAGCCACAATAAGAGTGTACAGAACTGGAAGCATCCTTTATGATATAGACTTGCTGAGAGCTAGCAAGCAGAGAATGGGCATAAGGGGTTCATTCTCTGACTGGGAGAAGTTGTTTCCCCCAGGAATCTGAACTAGGGCATCAGTTTTTCACCAATGACTTGAGAATGGAATACATCCAAGTTTGCAGGCAATACTAAGTTATGAGGTATAGCAAGATTTGATGGAGGGACCAAGCTACAAAGATGCATAGACTAACTGAATGAGTAAAACAATGACAGATGGAGTTCAATATGGAGAAATGTGAGGTCATCCAATTTAGATTGGAGATAGACAAATTTTCCTAATGGTGAGAGATTAGGAGGATCATAAGGAGTTAGCCATCCACATACATAAATCATTAAAAGCTGATGCACAGATACAAAATGCAATCAAGGTAACTAATGGAATATTGGGCATTATCTCAAGGGGCAGAATTTTTCGCTCAGCGTGCTGGCACGCGCCCAACACACTCAAGTGTAAAATAGCACATGATGATGTCGGGCGAGCGTCCCAACGTTATTGCACATTCACGCGATATTTCAATCGGCAGGTGTGCGCTAAACTTGTAAGTGCGCCCACTGACAATTAACAGGGCGTTAAGCCCATTAACAGCGCAATTAACTGGGATTTCTCACTGCCTATCCAACGTTACAGTTGGTGGGCAGGCGAGTCAGCCAGGCGGTCTTTGCATTTTTCAGAAAACCTCATCCAAGGGCGGGATGAGGTTTCCATCATTAAATTTTAAAAAAATAAAAATGTTTGGACAAAATTTTCATGTTGTATGTGTTCAGGAGGCTGTTCTCGGTTTTAAAAATCTTTATTTAGTGTATTTAAATTCTTCAGCTCCCTGAGGCGGCTCTCTGCCTTCAGGGAGCTTTTATTCCCCTCTCCCCCACAACTTCCACTGTCTTCAGTGTACACCCACCTCCCGCCCCTAACCCAGGCAGCGCTGATCATATCAGCACGTGCTTCACGCTGGCTGGCCGTTAATTGGCCAATCAGCGTGAAATCGCAGTTGGGGGTCTGTTTCCCGATTGCTCCCGGGCCCGCTGATCGCACCTGCCCACTGAGCTGAAAATTCAGGCCAAGGTGTCTGGTTTTGAAAAGTAAGGAAGTGATGCTTAAGGTATTGGTCAGGCCCATTCTGGTTCAGTTTTGGGTATCAAACCTCAGGAAACATATATTGGCCTTGGAGAGGATAGAGCAGACTCACTAGAACAAATCAGGTCTTACAAGGTTAATAGATTGCATAAACTTTCCTTAAATCCCCTTGAGATTTGAAGGTTAAAAGTTGATCTAAAATCATAAAGGGGGTTCGAAAGAGTAAATTTAGAGAAATTATTTCCTCAGGAATCCAGAACAAGACTTTAAAATTAGAGCTCAGACATTTAGCAGAAAGTATTTTTAAATAAATGACAGCAAAAACCTACAACTCTCATCCCTAAATGGCTATGGATGCTGGGTCAATTTTTCAAAACTGAGATTGATAGATTGCTTTAGGTAAGGGTTTCAAGGGAAATAGAGCAAAATTAGTAAATAAAGTTCAGGTACCGATCAGCAAGACCTATTCGGATGACTGAATGGCCTAGTCCACTTCCAATGTTCAAGGGGAAAGACATGAGCCAGAAAAGCTTTTACTGCATGACCACATAACTCTCCCTGCAAAACTGCTGGTTCTTCAGGCAATGAACACTTTTAATCTCAAATGTCCTAAGTAATGAAGCCTTACACAGGCTTACCTATATTGCCGAAGAGGAATGCTACAAACCAAATCCCTATACAAACTGAACCATTAGAGTTTGTAAAGGTATTTGGAGGACAGCCAAGCTTTATTATGCTGTCACCCAGGAAGCAGGTGATATGCATTTTCTTTCAGTGGAATGTAAAATATATGGTTCAGTCATATATGGAAATATAGCATCAGCAGTGATTTCACTCTCTTTCAGGAAAATTATGAAAGGTATCTAGCAATATTACTGTGCTTAGAATTAGCATATTAATAAGGCAGAGTAAATGCAACCCAGCTTTAATAACTTGTAATCTGTCTAATTTACAATTATCCTGTATAAGACTTAGCAATTAACTGTATTAAGAGTAAGGTATTGTGGTGTTAAGGGTGGAATGTTCTGGTCCTTGATGTGCTGGATCGCTTTGAAACAAACTTGCATGCCATGCACAGCAAGAATTCCCTTTTCAGGCCCCCTCCCTTAGAGAAAGAAATTGCTAGGAAACAAGCTTCCAGGTGCAATTTATTGGGACTCCTCAATTTTTGATTGCATGTCTCCCAAATGCTGCTCGTTTTTTGCTAGCTACATAGTGTGCACATGAGAAGGACAGGGAGTTCCCTACTTGTTCTTGAACCTAACAAAGCTGCTTTCCAAAGGGTTACTGGGATGGTCCCTCCACCTGCTTTGGCATTTATTTTATTTTTTATTTAAATGAAAGTCAACATCCATCACAGACAAAGGTTAAATTGAGTCACATTTTTAAATCAATCATTCTAACATATAAAAATACAAAAAAAAATCACAGAATCTTTACAGTGCAGAAAGGGGCCATTTAGCCCATCAAGTCTGCAGTGGCTCGTTGAAAGAGCAATCTACCAAATCCCTACTCCCCTGCCTTATCCCGTAACCTTGCACATTTTTTCTTTTCAGTTAGCAATCCAAATAATTTTTCAATACCTTGATTAAACCTGCCTCCACCAACCTATCAGGAAGTTTGTTCCAGACTCCAACAACCCTCTGGGTGAAAAAACTTTTTCTCACATCACATCTACTCCTTTTGCCCATTATTTTGAATTTGTGCCCTCTAGTTCAACATAAAATAAAATACTGATCATTAGATGAGGATCTTTCTGTTATCAGGCTCCAAAGATTTTTTTTTTACTCCGTTCTTTAATTTGTAAATCAAGGGAAAGCACGAACGCAGTCCTCCACTACCACAAATTTTGCAGTCGGGTATCCCGCATTCGGGGACATCGCAGGCGTCAGCACACCTGGAATGCAATGGGATTGCCTCATCCTGGAAGCACAAGCTTCATTATCATTGTTTCTCCCCTGCCAAGTACCAGTCATTAGAGTGTATTCATGCTGTGGATGAGATATGGCATCGAACTATTCTGAAACCTTATTGTTTCACATCTTAATTCAGTTAGTCGTTTTGAGTTCCATAGCTGGTAGCCACTGTAACATCCACCTACAAGTAACAAATACTGAAGTTTGGAATTCGGCAGCGATCTCGCAAAAGAACTGCAGAGTTGATCATGTCTGTTTTCGAATGTCTCCAGACCGCAATTGTGTAATGCATCTGAGTAACTATGGCAATTAGGGCCAAGAATAACTTTTCAAGCCCTTTTCTAAACATTTTCAATATTTTTACATTGCTGCTTTGTTATTCTGCTCAACCACGCGGGCTCCCCATACAGGGCAAATAAAAGATTTGAAAATGGTGAGAAGATCATTGGCAAAATACTGCAGATGCTGGAAATCTGAAATAAAAACAAAAACTGCTGGAAAAACTCAGCAGGTCCGACAGCACCTGTGGAGAGAAGGATAGAGTTAATGTTTCAAGTCCAAATACAGACTCAAAATGTTAACTCTGTCTTTCTCTCCACAGATACTGTCAGGCCTGCTGAGTTTTTCTAGCATTTTTTGTTTTTGTCACAAGATCATTGCTTGACAGGAATGGTATTTCAGCTTCCAAAGGATGTACTGACGAATATTAACTTGTAATAATAAAGCTGACATGTACATCCCATTTTAGATCTGCCTGGATAAATATACCCAACGGTTTGACAGAGTTCTGAAGCTGAATTGTGACATCATTCAGTGACAAAGTGGGAAGGACAATTTGTTTCAAGCAAAGCAGATGTTGACAATCACACACTTATTGGGATTAAGATGCATTCCGTTCTCTACAGATCAAATGTAAAGTTACTGGAGAATAACTTGCATGTGAGATTCAGTGTGAGTGTTACAGTTTTTGATAATTAATGGCATATTTAAGCGGCGAATGCCAGTGTCAACTTTGAAGCTGGCATTTATAATACTTTTAGATCTTTGTCATATAACCAGTTGATTAAACTAGGGGGTGCTGTGCACCATTTCACTCAAGCTTTACTTCAACAGTTTGCAACCTAGGATGTGAGCTGCACAATCAACCTTGAGAGGCAAATCGTAATACATACTTGCAATTAAGTAGTATTTTGTTCTGGATATGCCATTCTGTTATTGTATTAGTAACATCATCTTAAATTTAGGAGGAGGTTTGTAGAATGCTGGTTGCCAGAAAGCATCCTGTAAACCTGTCCAAATAAATAGGGCTGCCGGGTGCTACTGGCTCTCGGGGGTGGAATTATTTCATTGCCCACCCTTCATGCCAGTGAGACAAAGGGATATAAACATCTTGCTCTTGCAGTTGGATAGGCCCCTTGCAAGAGAGGAGGAAATATATGAAAACTTATTGCATAAAGTGTCAGTTGGGCCTGCTTGCCTTGTGAAAAAAGGCAAGTGTGAAACAGACTGATGACCAGGCATGCTGAAAGGGAACCTTTCTCCCCTAGTCAGTTATGTGAACTTGTTTGTGCAATCCTGTCTGTACCTGGATTGTTACAGGATTTACAAGTCTTGCTCAGTCTTAAGAAAATCCACATCTGACTGGTGCTATTTGCTTTGCATCATTTTAATTTCCAAATCCTAGGAAGAACTGGCCCTTGCTATAAACCCGTACCATCCAAAAATTGGTACCCCTGACAATACAGTACTCCCTCAATACTGCATTGAAGTTAAGCCTGAAATGGGGCTTGAACACAACTTCTGAATGAGGCAAGGGAACTATAACTCAGCCATGGTTGACATTGTACAGTGTTTAATTTTCTTTTGAATTAGCTTTAGATTCAGCATATGTTTTTGTTTTGAATTCTTTGAATTTTAATAACTAAGCAAGCAAGGAATTCAAGCAAAAACAAAAATACCTGGAAAAACTCAGCAGGTCTGACAGCATCTGCGGCGAGGAATACAGTTGATGTTTCGGGTCCGTATGACTCTTCACCAGGAATTCAAGCTTTTGTTGTTTTAAATTTTCTGATTAGTTCCCTTTATTTCTAGCAATTTTTTTCCTGGTCAGTTATTATTATCATTCCCTTTCCTTTTCTACTTTTACATTGAACTTAATTATTGAACTAATGGACCCTACCAGCTGTTTTTAACTATTCCCTTACATTTATGTATTCACCCCATTTTATTTCATAGAACTAGCACATCTTCCTTCGTTGTTGGACCAAAACATACTAATTTATGTTAACACTCAGGTACATCACATGCTGAGCAACTGACAAGATTGCTGAGAAAGCATGAGATTGTTTATAGAGCTAAATGGATGTATCAGGTGTGCAGGAGATTCTCCAAAGGGCAGTTTCCCAGGATAATTAGTTTGTAAATGGAGGTTACAGATGGAGAAAAATATTGAAGACAATTAAATTCAGCACTTACAAGACATACTTATAATTATCCCAATAATATGCTCTGCAAACTAAGGCTAATTATGCTAGAAATCTCAGTACAAACAGAAATGCTCAATGAATTTTAGCAAGGAAGATTCTGTAATAACCCACAAGTTTCTTTTCAAACATGCATTATACATATCTATAATTGGATTCATAGCAGGGTACAAAATCTAAAGTTCAAGTTCTGTGGGAGTCATGTTTACTCCACCCTTGGTTTACAACACATTAAGAAATAAGTAAACCATCTTCTGACTTGCTGAAGCCATGACATTCATTTTTTTGAATAGTAGGGTATCAATTTCAGATATTTTGTTGATTCTCCTGATTGAACAATCTCCAAGCTCCACCAGCCCTAAAATCCTTCAATAGGTTTATGCTTGTCCAACATTTGCACATCGTTGATTTTTAATCACTCAGCTATTGGCTGCCGTCCTTCAACTGCTAAGGCCCAAAGCTTTGTATTCCGTCCCTAAATCTCTCCATTCTCTGTCCTCCTTCTGACCTCTGTCATCTGCCCTTATAACTTCACATGTGGCTTAAAGTCAAATGTTGTTTTCTAACATTCCTGTGAAGCACTTTGCAATCTCTTGCTACATTTAATGTGCTCCACACAAGTTACTGTTGTGCATTACTATCATCTATAGCATGGTAAAGCATAGTGCATACTTACTTCATCAACATAAACAGGTTCAGGTTCTGGTTCCAATGTCTCAACTTGAACCTCATCGCTAAATTGTACAGTTTTCTTCTCAATTTTCACTGTGAAGAATAACATTACTTAGGTAATAGCCAAAATGTACAACATGTGAAACATAGACCAGCTGTTAGCTTTGCAGTTGTGCTTAACAAATTGAATACCCACTTTCCAAGTTTAGCCGCTAATAATTGAACAAATTGTTTACATGACAGTTTGCAAAGTTATTGGCAATGGTAAATTTAAAAACTCAATGCTTTTCAAATACAAAAACTACAATTGAATTTACTCAAACGTTTATTACTCACATAGCTCTGGTTCTGCTGTTAGGTCTGCTGTCACGAAATTTGATGGAAACAGTCCAATCCCTTGATAAGTTTCACCTTTCCACCAATTTGGATCACTATTGAGGTAGATGAAGGAATGAAGGATTACGCAGCTCAATATTTTGATAATTCAAAATGCAACTACCTCAAAATCATTATTCTATTGTATGTTATATCCCAAAAAATTAAATGTTTCTTTTTCATTTATATGCGCTTTAAATAACCTGTATTCGCTGAGCAAACATCTAATCTTTCCTGCAGTTAATTTGGACAAAAGCATATTGCAACTTTTCAGATATATTTAAGGCTGCTTTTCTTAAATAGAATTTTCCTTCCCTATTTATTGTCTGTTTCCATGTACCTGTCATCTAGTACAGTAATGATCTCTCCAGCTTTAAAGGTAAGCTCATTATCTTCTGCAGCTTCAAAGTCATAGATGGCTCGCACCTTCCGTCCGTCAGGTTTGCTGGTCATAAGGCTCGGAGTGCTTGGATACAGATTAGAAACCGCGGTCTGCTGCTGTCGTTGCTCTTTCAATGACAATTCAATGGCTATAAAATATACAGGTACCAAAATAAACGGTATTAAAATTGTAAATATTCTACTCTTCATACTTGATCTCTCAACATTATCAGTAAATGATCATGTCTTTACGAAAGATGCCAAGTAAGTAAAACTTTCAATTTATAAACATACCTTGTTCTTACATTCAGCCTACAAAGCTGCTAACAGGAGACATACTACATTACTATCTCACATACTTGAAGGTACAAGATCTTTGAGGGCAAAGCAAGGATATCAAAGTCATATGATGATTTAGTAGTCAGTCTCCAAGGTAACAGAAATTATGAATTTTTATCCATAATACATTATTTATTGCATTCTTTCTTGTTGATGTCAGTACACACAGGGTTCTAATGAGATATTGGTTCTTCAAGCAGAGTGCACAATATACTCTGGTTTGCAAAAAAGCATTTCAGAAGGGACTGAGTTGCAAACCTTTACCTGCTGGCTGTGTTCATTGTGTACAGAAAGGCATTAATTGGGCTGCTCCTTTGAAAACAGTTGTGACAATGCCCATCTCATGGTTAACATGGAACAGATCAATGGAGTTTTCAGATGGACATGGAGTCAATCCAGTTAATTTAAATACAAGCATCTTTTGAATGGTTGACTTCCTAATGTAGTTTATAAGAGACTGAAATTGTAAACAAAGAGTGCTTTACAACCTCTTGAAAGAAAGCTGAAGCTATACATTGGTTTGTATCAAATTACCTCACCAGCTCAAGGGGCATACAAGGCTAATCACAAACTCAATAATAGTGCCTAACCACATTGACAAGGAGCTTCTCTTATGTTTTACATTCCACATAACACTTGCAATGTACTTAGCACTGGTCATTTAATTGTTCAAGAGATCTGTATGGTGGTTTGTACCATAAGCCATTATTTATTCTTCTGCCTGCCAAAGCTAAGAAAGTCATGTGTCGCAGGAGTAGGCCATTCAGCCCCTTGAGCCTGCTCCACCATTTAATAAGATCATGGCTGATCTGATAGTAACCCCAAATCTGCATCCCACCTACCCTGATAACCTATCTCCCCCTTGCTTACCAAGAATCTATCCACCTCTGCCTTAAAAATATTCAAAGACTCTGCTTCCGCCACCTTTTCAGGAAGAGATTTCCAAAGACTCTCGGCCCTCAGAAAAACATTTTGCCTCATCTCCGTTTTAAATGGGTGACCCCTTACTTTTAAAACAATGACCCCTAGTTCTAGATTCTCTCACAAGAGGAGACATCCTCGCCACATCTAACCTGTCAAGACCCCTCAGGATTTTATATGTTTCAATCAAGTCGCCTCTTACTCTTCTAAACTCCAGTGGATACAAGCCTAGCCTGTCCAACCTTTCCTCGTAAGACAACTTGCCCATTCCAGGTATTAGTCTGGGAAACCCAGTCTCAGCACTAATCCCTGTGGCACGCCATTCACTACATCTTGCCAACCTGAAGATGACCCATTTATGCCTACACTCTGCTTCCTGCTAGCCAACCAATCCATGCCAATATTACATGCCACGAGCTTCTATTTTCTGCAATAACCTTTGATGTGGCACTTTATCAAATGCCTTCTGGAAATTTAAGTACAGTACATCCACTGGTCCCCCTTTATCCACAACACATGTTACTTCCCCAAAGAATTCTAATAAGTTGGTTAAATATGATTTCCCTTTCACAAAACCATATTGACTCTGCCTGATTATCTTGAACTTATCCAAGTGTCCTGCTATAGATTCTTCAATAATAGCTTGTAACATTTTTCCTATGACAGATGTTAAGCTAACTGGCCTCTAGTCTCCTGCTTTTTATCTCCTTCATTTTTTGTATAATGGAGTTAGATTTGCTATCATTCAATCTAACGGAACCTTCCCCGAATCTAGGGAGTTTCGGAAAATTAAAATCAATGCATCAACTATTTCACTAGCCACTTCTTTTAAGACCCTGGGATGAAATCCATCAGGACACGGGCACTTGTCAGCCTGTAGCTCCAACAATTTACTCAGTAAACTGACTTTTGGGTTTCATTAAATATACCTAGACATTGGCACTTGCCTGGATGAGTGCGGCTACAACGACCACACAAGAAACTCCATACCATCCAGTACACAGGAGCCTGCTTGATCTACACCTCATTCACCATCTTTTACATTCACTCCCTCCACCACCAATACACAGTGGAAGCTGCAGTTATCATATAAAGATGCACTGCAGCAACTCAGCAAGTCTCTCTTGACAGCATTTTTCAAACCTACAACCTCTTAAGAACTATAAAACAAGGGCAACAGATGCATGGGAACACAATCACCTGTAAGTTCCTCTACAAGTCACACACCATCCTAATTTGGAACTATATCGCAATTCCTTCACTGTTGCAGGGTGAAAATCCTGGAACTCCCTCCCTAACAGTACTATGGTGTGTACATACAGCACATAAACTGCAGTGGTTCAAGAAGATGGCTCACCATCACCTTCTCAGGGCTATTAGGGATGGGCATGAATGAATTTTAAAAAAACATCTGTTGAAAAGTGATTTCAGTGAACAAGTGATGGAAGCAGATTATATTGATTTATTTCAGAAAATAACATTTGCGATACAATATATGAGTAATTTATGGTATGACATGTGCTAAGTGGTTTTTTTTAATGCATTCATGGGATGTGGACATTGCTACTTAGGCCAGCATTTATTGCCCATCCCTAACTGCCCTCGAGAAGGCATAGTGTGCTTGGAAGGAATAGGTGACTTTCGACCTACGTATTGCAGCAGTGTCAGCCATGGCTCCGTTGATAGCATATTTGCCTGACTCAGAAGATTGTGGGTTCAAGTCCACTCCAGAGACTTGAGCACAAAAACAAAACTAGGCTGACACTCCAATGTAGCACTGAAGGCATGCTTTACTGTCAGGGTAGCCTCTTTTGGATAAGATGTTAAACCCCTGTCTACGACCCTTAGGTGGACCTAAAAGATCCCATAGGAGTATTTTAAAGAAAAGGAGGGGAGCTGTCCCGGATATCTCGGCCTTACTTAACATCGCTAAAACAATGTACTTTGCCATTATCACGTTGCTGTTGTGAAAGCTTACTGTGCATAACTAGGTTGTTGTGTTTCTTACAACAGTGACTACAATTAGCAAGTATTTCATTGTTTGTAAAGTGCTTTGTGTTGTCCTGGGGTTGTGGAAGTTCTATAAAATATAGATCTTCACGGGTCCCAAAGCTTTCCATCATGGGCAGATTTTCATGTCAGGCTCTCTGAAGACTAAGGCAGAGATGGATTGCCATGATTAGTTAACAACTCCATAATGTTTGTATCGTGCAACTGTCAGAATGTTATATGGTAAACTACAAGGCAAAAAGAATTTGACCTTTCCTCGTCCAACAATTCCTATGCTCCTATGTAACTCTGTCAACAGCATCTTTTCGCATGCTAAGTCCTAGTCACCCATCACCAGAGTCTTCTCTGATACCCAATGGCTCATCACCTTCAACATTTTGACTTCAAAATCCTGTTAACAAATTCTTGCATAGTCATTCTCCTAAATTCCTCCAGCCTTATTTCCCAGTTGCAACCTCTGGTCTTCCAAGTCAAACACCTATACATCTTACCTCTCCCTCCAGCATTTACGGCATAAACTTCAGCCATTACCTCTTCATCGTTTGGGATACTCTTCATATACTCCTCCACCTTGCGAAATCTTCCCCATTTCAAAAGCATCCGCAAAACCAATGTCTTTAGCCTTACCTCAGACACCTTCCTGTAATATTCTTCTCCCAGTTATTAGTCAACGTCAGTTTCCTCCATTCTCTCTGAGGTACTTTGGGGTGTTTCAATGCATTAAAATGTGCTAAATTAGTTAAGTTGTTTTTGATCTACTATTAGTAGCCTAGATATAAAATTATACCATGCTGTCAATTTTTACCAACGTACCTCAGACTGCATGTTTGCTTAACATTGTTACATTTGGATCTAGGTTGATGAAGCATATGGATATAGAATAAGCTCACCTTTTGCTAAGTCCTCCTCTTCTTTCTTGATTGCTGTTACATTTGGGTCCTTCGCCACCAAGGCAGGGCTCGCCTTTGCCTGTTCTGCAGCCTATCTCAACAATGTAAACAACACTGTTAACAAACAGCTCATTTAAAGGACTCAAATTTGTATCTTCAAAAATTTCACAGCAGTGCCTGACGAGTAGTCAGCCTGAACTACACAGTTGGCAATTCGTGCAGGCAATACAATTACCAAAAATAAACTACCTGAGAACCTGCAGCAGGGAATGTAACTCCTTGTTCCTTCAGGTTTTTTATCATAGCAGATATGAGACTAAGCTGAGGGTCATTCTTAAATTCCTCTGCCCATTCAACCATGAGGGCTTTGAGTTTTTCACAGACTTTTGGGTGACCCTGAAATAAAGATCAAGATTATAGAACACCCTAAGGTGGCATGTTAAATTGCTGTCAATGTAACTGAGTTGGCAGTAGTTATTTTATTCTGACACCAGAAATTGTTATCTCACATATTGCAGATTATCAACAAACATCAAGAGACATGGTCTTTTTCACTCTTTGAATCCAGCTCAACTTCCAAATATGAACAACAGCTTGTTTCTTGCAAGAAAAAAGGCTGGGGAGGGTGGGAAAAACCTTACATTACCATTTTTTGCAGGCATTATAAATCAGTTGTTTCCATCCATTCTGGTGTACATAAAATCTTGTTCTGAATCACAACTTTTTAGCAACGGAGCAAGAAAAAAACAACAGGAAATACCCAAGAAATACTCATACTAACACAAGCTCCTTGCAGCGACTAGTTCAAAAAGAGCACTGAGGGACACATGGAGAGTGAGTTTTGTACAACAAAGTTAAAACCAAAGAGCATAGAGTAGATTATTCCTCCTTGCCACAATATCCCAGGTTTAGTGAAAAGGTAAAAAAGAGCTCCTTTATGTCCCAACATGATTTCCTAGACTATCTGGTAATGTTATGAGCTTGTGTCTATAGTAGATATAAGCCAACATTAGTATTTTAATTGGACAGCAAAGGACATTTCTGGTTTCTAATGGTTGCCATTGCATCAGTTGGGTTTCCCAACATAAGAGTGCCCAAGGAAACTGGAGCAAAGGCCTATCCTCAGGACCCTGCAAATCCTCTGATCTGGTCTGCAGGGTCCTGAAGGTAGGACAAAGACTAGCTTAGCAAGTTTCAAAGGTTTCCTAAATAACTCGAGAATAGCCTACATGCCTCGGGAGATATTAAAAACACAGACTTTTAATCTTTCATTACTCACAGAATCTTCACAATGCAGAAGGAGCCCACTCGCCCCATCGAGTCTGCACTGGCTTTCTAAAAGAGCATTCTATCTAGTCCCACTCCCCTGCCTCATCCGCATAATCTTGCATATTCTCTCTTTTCAGGTAGCAATCCAATTCCCTTTTGAATACTTTGATCGAACCTGCCTCCACCACCCTCTCAGGAAGTTTGTCCCAGACCTTTAACCACCCTCAGGGTGAAAAAACTTTGTCACATCACTTTTACTCCTTTTGTCAATTATTTTGAATCTATGTCCTCTAATTCTTGATGCTCTATTGAGTGGGAACAGTTTCTTACTATTTATCCTGTTCATACCCCTCAAGATCTTGAATACCTCTATCAAGCTGTCTCTCAGCTTTGTTTTCTCCAAGGAAAACAGTCCCAACCTCTCCGATCTATCCTCATAGCTACTATCTTGTCCCCAGAATCATTCTTGTGCATCTCCTCTGTATTCTCTCCAATGCTTTCACATCCATTCTCAAGTATGATGCCCAGGACTGGACGCAATACTCCAGATGAGGCCTAACCAGTGTCTTTTAAAAGTTCAACATAACCTCCTTACTCTTGTACTCAATGTCCCTATTGATAAAGCCTAAGATACTATATGCTTTATTAACTGCTTACTCAACATGCCCTGCCATCTTCAATGACTTATGTACATATACACCAATGTCCCTCTGTTCCTGCACCTCCTTTCGAGTTTCTCCCATTATTTTATATTATCTCTCCATATTCTTCCTGCCAAAATGAATCACCTAACACTTCTCTGCATTGAACTTCATCAGCCACTCGTCAGCCCAATCCACCAATATGCATACGTCCTTTTGAAGTTCAAGGCTATTCTCATCACAGTTGACAACATTTTCAATTTTATTATCTGCAAATTTTGAAATCATGCTCTGAACACCACAGTCTAGGTCATTAATATATATCAGGAAGAGAAAGAGTCCCAGCACTGACCCACTACAAACCTTCCTCCAATCTGAAAAACAACCATTTATCACTACTCTCTGTTTCCTGTCACTCAGACAATTTCTTATCCAAGTGCCTATTTTCCCTTTTATTCCATGAGCTAGCATTTTGCTCACAAGTCTGTTGTGCGGCACTGTATCAAATGCCTTTTGAAAATCCATATACATCACATCAATAGTGTTGCCCTTATCAGCCTTCTCTGTTACCTCCTCAAAAAACTCCAGCAAGTTAGTTAAACATGGTTTTTCCTTAATGAGTCCATGCTGGCTTTCCTTAATTATCCGGCACTTGTCTGAGTGACTATTGATTTTATCCCATAATATAGTTTCCACAAGTTTCCCTACCATTGAAGTCAAACTGACTGGTCTGTAGTTGCCGGTTTTATCTTTGCACCCCTTTTTGAACAATTTTCCCAATTCTCCAGTCATTCCCTCCACCACCGACACACAGTGGCATCAAAATCATGGAACTCCCTTCCTAATAGCACTGTGGGTGTACCTACACCACATGGACTGCAGCAGCTCAGGAAGGCAGCTCGCCAACGACGTAGGGTCAGATGATGTAGAATCTGTGTAGGTAGAGTTGAGGAACCGCAAAGGTAAAAAAAACCATAATGGGAGTTATGTACAGGCCTCCGAACAGTAGTCAGGATGTGGGGCACAAGATACACCAGGGGATAGAAAAGGCGTGTAAGAAAGGCAAGGTTACAGTGATCATGGGGGATTTCAATATGCAGGTGGACTGGAAAAATCAGGTTGGTAGTGGATCCCAAGAAAAGGAATTTGTGGAATGTCTATGAGATGGCTTTTTGGAGCAGCTTGTGGTGGTGGTCCCCACTAGGGAACAGGCAATTCTAGATGTAGTGATGTGTAATGAGGCAGATTTGATAAGGGAGCTTAAGGTGGAGGAACCCTTAGGAGGAAGTGACCATAATATGATAGAATTTACCCTGCAATTTGAGAGGAAAAAGCTGTAACGGTATTACAGTTGAATAAAGGCAACTACAGAGGCATGAGCTGGCCAGAATTGACTGGGAGATGAGCCTGGCAGGAAAGACAGTGGAACAGCAATGGCAGGAGTTTCTGGGAGTAATTTGGGAGACACAGTAAAAATTCATCCCTAGAAAGAAGAAGCATACTAAAGGGAGGACAAGGCAACCATGGCTCACATGGGAAGTCAGGGACAGCATAAATACTAAAGAGAAAGCATACAATCCGGCGAAGAGCAGTGGGAAACCAAGAGATTGGGAAGCCTACAAAGACCAACAGAGGACAACTAAAAAAGAAATAAGGAGGGAGAAGATTAAATATGAGGGTAAACTAGCCAGTAATATAAAAGAAGATTGCAAGAGTTTTTTTAGATATATAAAGGGTAAGAGAGAGGCAAAAGTGGACATTGGGCCATTGGAAAATGACGCTGGAGAAGTGGTAGTGAGGAACCAAGAAATGGCGGAGGAACTGAATAGGTGCTTTGCGTCAGTCTTCACAGTGGAAGACATGAGTAACATCCCCAAAGTTCAAGAGAGTTGGGGGGCAGAGGTGAGTATGGTGGTCATTACCAAGGAGAAGGTGCTAGGAAAACTGAAAGGTCTGAAGGTGGATTAATCACTTGGATCAGATGGATTACACCCCAGAGTTCTGAAGGAGATAGCTGAAGAGATAGTGGAGGCTTTAGTGGTGATCTTTCAGGAATCATTCGAGTCAGGGAGGGTTCCAGAGGACTGGAAAATCGCTAATGTAACCCGCCATTTAAGAAGGGAGTGAGGTAAAAGACGGGAAATTACAGGCTGATTAGCCTGACCTCGGTCGTTGGTAAGATTTTAGAGGCGGTTATTAAGGATGAGATTTCAGAATACTTGGAAATGCATAGTAAATTAGGGCAAAGTCAGCACGGCTTCATCAAGGGGAGGTCATGCCTGACAAATCTGTTAGAATTCTTTGAGGGGGTAACAAGTAGGCTAGACAAAGGAGAGCCATTGGATGTTATCTATGTGAACTTCCAGAAGGCCTTTGACAAGATGCCGCACAGGAGGCTGCTAAGTAAAATAAGAGCCCATGGTGTTAGAGGAAAGGTACTAGCATGGATAGAAGATTGGCTGTCTGGCAGGAGGCACAGAATGGGGATAAGGGGTCCTTCTCCGGATGGTGGCCGGTGACTAGTGGAGTTCTGCAGAGGTCAGTGTTGGGACCACAACTTTTCACTTTATACATTAATGATCCAGATGAAGGAACTGAGGGCATTCTGGCTAAGTTGCAGATGATTCAAAGATAGGCGGAGGGACAGATAGTATTGAGGAGGCAGGGAGGCTGCAGAAGGATTTGGACAGGTTAGGAGAATGGGCAAAGAAGATGGAATACAACGTGGGGAAGTGTGAGGTCATGCACTTTGGTAGGAAGAATAGAGGCATAGGTTATTTTCTAAATGGAGAGAGAATTCAGAAATCTGGAGTGCAAAGGGACTTGGGAGTCCTAGTCCAGGATTCTCTTAAGGTTAACTTGCAGGTTGAGTCGGTAGTTAGGAAAGTAAATGCAATATTGGCATTTATTTCAAGAGGACTAGAATATAAAAGCAGGGATGTGCTGCTGAGGCTTTATAAGGCTCTGGTCAGACAACATTTAGAATATTGTGAGCAATTTTGGGCGCTGTATCTCAGGAAGGATGTGCTGGCCCTGGAGAGGGTCCAGAGGAGGTTCACTAGAACGATCCCAGGAATGAAAGGCTTAACATATGAGGAACACTTGAGGACTCTGGGTCTATACTCAATGGAGTTTAGAAGGATGAGGGGGGATCTGATTGAAACTTACAGAATACTGAAAGGCCTGGATTAGAGTGGACGTGGGGAAGATGTTTCCATTAGTAGGAGAGACTAGGACCTGAGGGCACAGCCTGAGAGTAAAGGGAAGACCCTTTAGAATAGAGATGAGGAGAAACTTCTTTAGCCAGAGAGTGGTGAATCTATGGAATTCATTGCCACTGAAGGCTGTGGAGGCCAGGTCACTGAGTGTATTTAAGACCGAGATAGATAGGTTCTTGATTGGTAAGGGGATCAAAGGTTACGGGGAGAAGGCAGGAGAATGGGGTTGAGAAACTTATCAGCAATGATTGAATAGTGGAGCAGACTCAATGGGCCGAATGGCCTAATTTCTGCTCCTATGTCTTATGGTCTTACCACCTTCTCAAGGGCAATTACGGGTGGGCAACAAATGCTGGCCTTGCCAGTGACACCCATATCCCATGAAAGAATAAAAATAAGACTTCTCTTGAGAGTAAGAGCAATGGGATTAGTTTTATCTAGTAAAGAACCAGCACAGTCTTGATAGACGAAATCCTTCTATGAATCCAAATAATATTTCAATTTAAGGTCATTGCAGAGCTTTCCAATGCAGCCGGAATTTGCCTTTATACTGTACCTCCAAGCACAACAGCTGTTGATTGCAATACCTGACAGTTGCCTGCTCAATTTTCAGCTCAGCAGACGGGCATGCGCCCAACACGCACGAGCGTGAAATAGCATGCGATGACATTGGGTGAGCGTCCCGACGTCATCTCGCACTCGCGCGATATTTCGGTCAGTCGGTGAGCATGCGCAGGAGTCGGCAGCGCGCCCCCAACAATTAAGAGGGCTGTTAAGCCAATAATTCATTAATTAAATGGAATTCTTCCTTGCCAGTCCAACCTTACGGTTGGCGGGTGGGTGAAAAGGCCAAGCGGCCTTTGGATTTTTGAGGAAACCTCAGCCACATGCGGGATGAGGTTTCCGATGTTGATTAAAATAAAATAAAAATGTTTAAATCTCATTTCTAACATATCCCTACTCATGTGAGAGAGTCACATGAGGGCTCATGTTTTCCTTAATTTTACCATCTTTATTTGTAAAGTTAAAAACTTCAGCTCCCTGAGGCCTATAAGGGGCTTTCTGTGAGCGCACCCGCGCACGTGCTGACTTACATGCTCGCCCTCCTCCCACCAGCTCCCGACAACCAGGCAGCGCTGAGTGTCTCCACGTGTTAATTGGCCAGCCAGTGTGACATTACAGTCCGGGCCTGATTGCGGGCTGTGGACTGTTGCGCAGCCTCTTCCGGGCCTGCCGTCCGATGAGGGGAAAATCCTCCCCACTGAGTTGATGAGCACTATCAACAGCTCCTGACCATTTCTAACCCAAGCAAAAATACGCATCTTCAACACATACACCCTTCAAAAAGGCACATTTGGGTTGCATCGAAAAGCTTCGTAATGATTTTAAAATCCAGCACAATGCGTGGAAGCATTTGAACTGCTTTAATTTGCTTTCCTCATTGTTAATTCATATTCAGCTTCCAGTTTTCTAACTCATCAATCTCCAAGGAATATAGCAGACAACAGCTTACAATGGAAAAATGATCCAAATACAAAACAGTCAGTGATATTATCTGTATACTAATTCAATCAACAAGGTCAGTT
This sequence comes from Carcharodon carcharias, assembly GCF_017639515.1. Lineage (NCBI taxonomy): Eukaryota > Metazoa > Chordata > Chondrichthyes > Lamniformes > Lamnidae > Carcharodon > Carcharodon carcharias. Next base: position 64,935,019 of record NC_054469.1, read on the forward strand.
ATCCTTCCAACCATCCATAATTTTACATAGACAAGAAAGAATAATTTGCTAAATGAAATTTAAAAGGGGAGCACCAATAATAATCCTTCCATGAATATTCATGATTATTTTCAATTTTTAAAAAATAATGCAATATTGTCCTAAACTTATACTGAAACATATTCGAACACACATCAAAAACTATGAGAGCAACAAATGACAGCTGCTGAAACTCTGCATTCATTTTCTTGCTGTTTTCAAGTGTTGTTATATGTTATTTTAGCCACAGTTATGGTGGTGAGAGTTCTTACTTCAGTATAACATTTGAGGATTTGGAGTGCAAGGAATATGCAATTAATTCCAGTCATCTTCTAAACTTCATAAATGGTCTCTCATTAAAGCAGTATTTGTAGGATTACTTTAGTGTTTCAATATCCCTTCAGTCTAAAATTCTGTTCAATTATGAGAACAACCAAGAACTAGCTAATAGGAAAAAACAGATGATTTGGCCTGGTTAGGGTAAGTAGACTGACACTTCCATCTCAAGTCCAATGACTGAACAGATCCCATCGTGTTCATTATTTGAATAACTTGCAATTTCGCTTTTTTGGTAGAATGAGTAACGCAATTCTTCAATCCACATAAACCATAAATAAAGAATAGAAGCAAAACCACTTGTCCACTATGAAACCTGTGCTTTAAAAATAAAAAATTTGGACAAAATTAGGAGACACTACAGGGCATCAGGAATTTGAGAATAGAAAAAGACAAAGGTGTATCTGCAAAAGAAGAATTTTAGCTTCAAACTATTTTGGGCCTTTGCAAAAATACCTACTGTTAACACATACTACTCTCACTGACACAAAAACGTGAGTCCTGCTTTCATTAGGAAGCTCTGCAATTATTTTAAAAATCACACATTGTGAGGTTGTCCATAAGACCATAGGATACAGGAGCAGAAATTAAGCCATTCAGCCCATCGAGTCTGCTCCACCATTCAATCATGGCTGATACGTTTCTCAACCCCATTCTCACACCTTCTCCCCGTAACCTTTGATCCCCTTACCAATCAAGAACCTATCTATCTCGGTCTTAAATACACTCAATGACCTGGCCTCCACAGCCTTCTGTGGCAATGAATTCCATAGATTCACCACTCTCTGGCTAAAGAAGTTTCTCCTCATCTCTATTCTAAAAGGTCTTCCCTTTACTCTCAGGCTGTGCTCTCGGGTCCTAGTCTCTCCTACTAATGGAAAGATCTCACCCATGTCCACTCTATCCAGGCCTTCCAGTATTCTGTAAATTTCAATCAGATCCCCCCTCATCCTTCTAAACTCCATCAAGTATAGACCCAGAGTCCTGAAACGTTCCTCATATGTTAAGCCTTTCATTCCTGGGATCGTTCTAGTGAACCTACTCTGGACCCTCTCCAGGGCCAGCACATCCTTCCTGAGATACGGCGCCCAAAATTGCTCACAATATTCTAAATGTTGTCTGACCAAAGCCTTATAAAGCCTCAGCAGCACATCCCTGCTTTTATATTCTAGTCCTCTTGAAATAAATGCCAACATTGCATTTGCCTTCCTGCAAGTTAACCTTAAGAGAATCCTGGACTAGGACTCCCAAGTCCCTTTGCACTCCAGATTTCTGAATTCTCTCCCCATTTAGAAAATAGTCTATGCCTCTATTCTTCCTACCAAAGTGCATGACCTCACACTTCCCCACCTTGTATTCCATCTGCCACTTCTTTGCCCATTCTCCTAACCTGTCCAAATCCTTCTGCAGCCTCCCTGCCTCAATACTACCTGTCCCACCGCCTATCCTTGAATCATCTGCAAATTTAGCCAGAATGCCCTCAGTTCCTTCATCTAAATCATTAATGCATAAAGTAAAAAAGTTGTGGTTCCAACACTGACCCCTGCTGAACTCCAGTAGTCACCGGCCGCCATCCTGAGAAGGACCCCCTTATCCCCACTCTCTGCCTCCTGCCAGACAGCCAATCTTCTATCCATGCTAGTACCTTGCCTCTAACACCATGGGCTCTTATCTTACTGAGCAGCCTCCTGTGCGGCACCTTGTCAAAGGCCTTCTGGAAGTCCAAGTAGATAACATCCAATGGCTCTCCTTTGTCTAAACTACTTGTTACCTCCTCAAAGAATTCTAACAGATTTGTCAGGCATGACCTCCCCTTGATAATACCATGCTGACATTGCCCTATTTTACAATGCACTTCCAAGTATTCTGAAATTTCATATTAGAGCCTTAGTCGTGCCATGAATGTGTAATTACGATATTACAGATTTTAAGGACAACTGTTTTAAAGGAATATTTCTGTTTTCAAATCTTTACATTTAGTTTAAAAGCCTTTTTCAAAATGGAAGTATGGACGGACAATGTGGCACCTTCTGTGTTTATTCAAAACTTGTCAGACTCATATCTCCAGAGCTGGCTATTAAGAGACAGTAAAAATGCAAAGATAGGGATGCCCACTGAACTGCAAAAGATGTGAAAAACTTTTTTACTTCTGCTTCTGAGAGAACAGCAGACAGGAAGACACTTCAAAGGACCTCAACGTAATTAATTCTTTGTGAATAGTGATTCCTTGAAATTTAACATAGCAGCCATTTTTGTGTTTTTGAACTCTCTAAAGGAGGCTGTGTGGCAGTGTGAGAGACAATAGCAACACACAGCTCTCAGCTGAAACAGCCAGGAGCCCCTAAGAAGAACTCTGAGAGACATCAGGGGGGTTTTCTCTCTGCCACAGGAGTCAAAGAGGGAAGCGTTAAAAAAAAATCAGCTGCTGTTCTGCTGAAAGAGTCCAGGCAACCTTTAAGTGCTGCAACCACAGAACTAATGAAGAACAAGAACCTTCTCTCTCAAAATCTGCTTGACATGCTGAGTCCACCTGAAAAAGGCAAGCACTGACTGGTTGACTGCAGAAGCCAGCGCAGCTGCTAAGCTGAACCTCAAGTTTTAGCCCTTCACTTCGGAAAGAAGGGACTCAAGCAATGGTCCCACAACGATATCTCACAGAGACTTTAGAAATCTCATCTTTAAATATCTTATTTTTAGATGTTTTTCATCTTTGTATCTGTATTTCAGTTAATAATAACTTTATCACTTTTACCTAAATAGCTTTCAGCAATTGTTTTTGTAACAAACTAACCTTTTTTTATATAGACTAAAGTTTATCTGCTGGGTTATTTTCAAATTGAGCCACTCCAATTACAAGCTGGCTACATACACTCACACATATAAATTCTTAGCTCACAGGCCACCTTGAGGAAACACCTTTTATGTGGTTGTGACACTGGAAATCCAAATCAACAGAAGCAGATAATCTCCAAAAATGTAAATAATATTGAGGGAATGCTAGGCCATGTAGTTGAAGGCACAGAGTTTTATTTTATCTCAAATACAAATAGTACCACTGTCCCACCATGAGGGATTTTATATTTTCTGAATTATTAGGGGGCCCCCAATAACGTTGGAAATTCAGATATTATTATGGATCCTACATAGAATAACCACCAAGTGCAATAAAAAAAATCCACAATGCAGCAACAAATGGGCTTTACCAAGGAGATGGTACCAACTCAATGGCTTCAACTTCGGTAAGGGGAAGACCACACCCTCCCTGCCAACGCCCCCCTGCCCCCTCCATCCTGCAAATATCGATAGAAAGCCAAAGACAACATCAGGAGTCCAGGACATGTCTTAATCATGTACAGCAAAATAAATAACGGTCTAGGATTTCCGATCTACGGTGGGTTGTACCCAGGAGGCACCCCAGAAGATATTCCTGGGGGTCTCCCCACTGAGGTCCCCACGCAAGGATTGCATGGGAATTGCCCAGGAAATTCAAACATCCGATGGGCAATTACACTGCATTGGGAGCCATCCGATACTCCAATTTAAATCGGAGACTTCAGTTGGTTCTGACTGTCTTAGCAGAATGGTTAACTGGGAAAAGTTAGAAGAATTAAAGCCACTTCTAATTCCTGGATAACGTTTATTGATTCCCCACCTTCCCACACCCTGCAACCCCACCCCCATATCCCCAACTACCCTTCCAACTCCAAACTAGCCTCCCAACTCCCCCACCCCCCCGACCAACCTCCCAACAACTCTTCCAGCTACCCTCCCTACTACCTCCCACCACCGACAAGCATCCTGACCTGCTAACTACCCTCCTGATGCCCCCCCCCCGACAACTACCTCCACTAGCCCCCACATCCCCAGCTACGCTCCCGACACCCCCAGCTGCCCACCCGTCCGATTGACCACCCAACACCCATCCAAACCTCCACAACCCTCCCAACCACACCCCCATCTCTAACCAAACACCTGACACCCTCCAACACCCCCCCACCCGACTACCCTCCTGATCCCCAACTACATCCCAACCCCTGACTGACCATCCGACACTACCCCAACTTCCTTCTCGGCCCCCAACTAACATGCCCAACCACCTAACCAATTCCCAACTACACACCCACCGCAACTACCCCTCCAACCCCCCGACTGAGCACCAGATCCCCCCCAACTTCCCTTCCAACCCCTCCAAATGAACTCCCGACATCTCCCCCACTCATCCTCTCCACCCCCTCATCCCGACCCATCCTAACCACTTAGCTTACACAATTACCTTCTCCCTGGCTTCTCAGAATGGTTGGGACCTTTAAATTTACCTGCTTTACAGCAGCTAGTACTTTCCTCCGACTCTGCTGTCCTGCACAGAAGGCCTCAGGCAGCTGATACACTGCACATTTCTCACTCAGGCCAAGTCGGAAGGTCTGACGTGAAATGTGCAGCTCCTGACTAAAGTAAGTAAAAAGGGGAAAAGTGACAATCCGGCTATGATTGTCTCTCCTCGTATGCTCTGGCCCTACTATTCCTAATTCCACAAACACTGTGAAATCTATAGAATATACAATTTTTCAGACACAGCACGCTAAGCTCCAGATACCATGAGTCAAATGACTTCACAAACCTTCTGGGAATTCCTTTGTTGGCCAGGCCCCTAGTTTGAAAACCTGGAGTCTAAACAGATAATGAATTCCTAGAACGCAGATGGGCCAATTGGTAACTCAGAACTCACTACTGAGTTCGCACAATCCTAACTTGCTACTGGGGCCAAACATAGGAAGATACTTTTTACATTGCATTATTTTCATTTCCTATACATTTGCCACCACAAGAGCCGTTTGAAACAAGGCTTTATCTCACATTTTTTCTTCTCCTCTACCCAAAAGTATGAAAAGTTATCAAGCGAAGCCATACACCACTGCTAACCCTCTAGGTGCTAGCTCAGAGAAACACTGATTGCAGCCTGGGAATGGACTGCATTCCTCTCCATGATCTGAAGAATGGATATGTACGATGGAAAGGGCCAAGTGGGGGAAAGGGATGATGAGGGAGAAGAAAAATGAACATTTAAAAAAAAAAATCTAATTACCCCAAGCCTTAAAAATAAACTCTTGGGAGCATTTCCGTAATTAAGTCAAGTCTCAAATAGTGACTCTGTTAACTAGCATCATCACAACTGAGCTCAGATTAATTACCTTAAGTTATCTCCTTGACTACGTTGAGAATTTCTGGAAAATCCTTCTGCTCGAAAGCTTTCATTCAAATCAATAAAATAAACCTTTACATTCAGAAGCCATTTGCATCAGTTTATAAAGTCCACCCCAGATTCCAAGGTCATTAGAACAAGAAAAAGTGCAAACTTTACAGTAGATATTATGACACAAGCAAGAAGTTATTTATCAGCTCTTCCCTACTCTCAAATTTTCATTTCAGACTCTTAATTTAACAAGTCCAAGACAACAACTATAATAGAAATAAACAATAGAGTTCTTGATTACAAGAAAGCAATCTTTAAAATTATTCAAATAAGGATCACGAAATGCATGGCAAATGCGGGAACTGTTTAACCAAACTGTAATGAAAATGAATTCTTGGAGGGGGCACATCATATCCCCTTACTTTTCTCTGGTATAACTGAAATGCAACTGGTCATAAAGCCACAACAAAATTCATTTGGCATGGTTAATAAAAAGCAATTACATCAAGAAGGACAAAAATATTTACCTTATTTAAGACATTGCTTACTTCACTTGCAAAGTCTCTTGAGCAAACTTCAAGGTGAAAGATTTTGCCACAGTTTGATACACATGCTCCTAGCAGCTTTAAAGAAAGAATTCAATCATGAACACATTTCATAACTTTGACTAATAAGAACATTGAAATAGGCTACAACACCACCTTGGGAATAAACAGTAACATCTTATTACGGCATAGAATGCCAAAAAAATAGGGGCGGTCAAAGTTCAGTCACCCTAAAATGCAGATAATACTGCATCATGCCAGAAAAACTCTGAAGGTGGGGTGCACCTGTTATACAGAAAAATACAAATAACATACTCTCTTAGAACTAATAAATACTACTTACAGTTAGTGCCTGCATGGCAACATGAGGGTCCTTGTGATTCACTCTTTTCATAATAGATCTCAAGCAGTCTTTTGGCCTAATAACAAACAGTAGAGGTGTAATTTTTTTTAAGAAAAATAATACAAATGTTTCTAACTTAACATTAACTGACTCAATCCAATCCAAACTGGCTTGCTAATAGTGACAGTTAAATTTGATACAGACAGATATAAAGTATTAGATAAAATAATAAAAAGGGCATAATACATAGTCCACAAGTAACATGGAGGGTGGAACGACAAGTGATGAAGAGGCATGTCCAATCACAGCAGAGCTGCAATCAACAAATAGAATGCTTAAGCTACTGAACAGGATGCTTGAACTGTACAGTGCTCTAGTCAAACTAGAATAGCCCTGAACACTACAGAATTCAAGTCCTGGAGTCAGTTGAGAAATGGACAACAATATTCCAAGGACTCAACAACTACAAAAACCTGGTCTTTCTAACCTTGGGGAAGGAAAAGACAAGAATGAAATATACAAATGACGACAGGTCCCTACCCATGAACATATGTAGTTTCCAGCAGGCATAAGTGAGCCACATTGTGCGCACAGTGCATTGATCTTAAATTGGTCATTAGTGTAACAATCCCTAACTCTTTGCATATGTCTGACACATAAAGGTAAGTTTGCTATATTTGAATCTACAGCTGCGTGGAAGAATTTCCTTACACACCTTAATGCAATCTGCACTACGCTCAACTTCACCTTTGAAATTGAGCAGTCTAACGAGCTCCCTTTCCTCAATGAGCTAGTTGAGAAATCCACTACTTTGGTCAATATACGCATCGGGATTCCTACAGCTTGACATGCTATAAGATTGGCCTAATCAGCAATCTCTTAAATAGGACCTGAGCCATTTGCTCACCATGCAATCTTGATGCTGAAATAGGATCCATCAAAGCTACCCTGAGGGATAATGTCTACCCCGATCAGATCACTGCTCGCTGCGTATGGCATACTCATGAATGGGCCTAAAGTTGCCACTTTCAGTGCCCAGTCACCCTCAAGTTACCCTGGAAGGGTAAGGTCTCTCAAAAATTTGAGCAATAGGTGAAGCTAGCCATTTCACACTGTTACAATGCAGCAGTGAATTTCAAAAACTAAATGCGATTCCGTGATTAGATAACATTTGCTGAAGAATCCAGAGTATGCTAAGAATTACACTAACTATTAATTTAAGATCATCAGTCGGGCTTGAAATGTGGCTCACTTACACTTGCTAGAAGCTACATATACTGATAAGCAGGGACCTGTCCTCTGCAGTCAAAAGCAACATGTCCAAGCATTGCGCCTTCTGTTAATTAAACAAAAGCGTTTCCTGGTGCATACCCCATGGCAATGCCTCCTTCAAACAGAGCCAACTTACTAACCTATCAGCACCTTTTTTCTCAGGCAATATAAATTGTTGCTCCCTTTGAAATTTGGCATTCCAGCATCAGTCCTGATGAGTGCGAGATGAAAAGCTTCTATAGTATATCTCTTTTTTCAGCAATACTCAAGTTCTGTACTACTAAGTGACTATTTATATAAAAGAACACAGGTAGGATTACCAATCCTCCACAACTGGAATTGAAGATCAATCTCAAGGACACTGTTGTGTGCATCCCTGGAGAAAAATCAACGGGACATTAAAGAAGATTTTTTTTTGTTGTCATTTTCTTTGAACATTTTTCTATATATAAAAAGTATTGAAAATGGGAAAAAAGGGTATTTGGCTGACAGTCAAGCATCATCCAATTAAGTAATGAGTCTTTTTGCTTTTGAATTAAGGTAGCAAGGCAGTGTGTCATAGGATGGATGTGTTGGCTGACTAATTGCTGGAGCATGGAGGTAGGTTATGTGGTGAAACTTCCAGGAATACATTTAATCACAGTTGGCAATTCAAAACACCAGGCATAGAAAAAGTAAATCTGAAGTATACTAGGCTAGATGATCTTGTGTTGAATTAAACATGATGTTCCGTACAGGAGGAGATTTGCTTTAAACAGCCCTGATTTCTCCTCTCACCACCGTCCATAAACAGAAAGGTGTTTTGATTTTGATTTCCCCCTTTACAAGTGGCGTATTTTCCAACCCCTCAGTTTTGGTGTGATCCAATTTCCATTAATAACCCCACAGCAAACTCGAGATAGGGTAAACTCAGAAAGGTAATTTATTCGCACGCACACAAACATGAGACAAGGGTCGCAATGTAGCCTCCTTTTTCACTCATATAATGAAAGGAGTGGGGATATAGAAAGAAAGTTTTACAGGGCCTCAGGGATCTGTGCTTGGACCATTGTTGTTTGTTATCTATATCAATGATTTGGATGATAATGTGGTGAATTGGATCAGCAAGTTTGCTGATGACACTAAGATTGGAGGCATTGTGGACAGCGAGGAAGGCTTTCAAAGCTTGCAGAGAGATCTGGACAAACTGGAAAAATGGGCCAGAAAATGGCAGATGGAATTTAATGCAGAAAAGTGTGAGGTGTTACATTTTGGAAGGTCAAACCAAGGTAGGACATACACAGTAAATGGTAGGGCACTGAGAAGTGCGAAGGAACAAAGGGATCTGGAAGTTCACATACATAGTTCCCTGAAAGTGGCGTCACAGGTAGACAAGGTTGTAAAGAAAGCTTTTGGCATACTGGCCTTCATAAATCAAAGTATTGAGTATAGGAGTTGGGATGTTATGGTGAGGTTGTATAAGACATATGGGAGGCCAACTTTGGAGTATTGTGTGCAGTTCTTGTCGCCTAACTACAGGAAGGATATCAGTAAGATTGAGAGAGTGCAGAGAAGACTTACTAGGATGTTGCCGGGTCTTAAGGAGTTGAGTTACAGGGAAAGATTAAACAGGTTAGGACTTTATTCCTTGGAGCGTGGAAGAATGAGGGGAGATATGATAGAGGTTCACAAAATTATGAGGGGTATAGACAGAGGAAATGCGAGTAGGCTCTTTCCACTTAGATTAGGAGAAATAAATACGAGAGGACATGGCTTTAGGGTGAAAGGGGAAAGGTTTAGGGGAACATTAGGGGGAACTTCTTCACTCAGAGAGTGGTGAGAGTGTGGATCAAGCTACCATCTGACATGGTAAATGCGGGCTCACTCTAAGTTTTAAGAATAAATTAGATAGATACATGGATGGGAGAGGTCTGGAGGGTTATGGACTAGGTGCAAGTCAATGGGACTAGCGGAATAATATTTCGGCACAGACTAGAAGGACCAAATGGCCTGTTTTCTGTGCTGTAGTGTTCTATGGTTCTATGGCAAAGACTACAGGATAAAAAGTTATTGTTTCACATGAGTTCAGTGTCCAGAATCAAAGTCCAATGGTGTATTCCGTCACAGAGGTCAACAATCCAAAAACTGATGCTGGGTAACTCACTTTTCCAGTAAAGATGACTTCCACAATGAGACAGGCGGAAATGAATTAATCCTGTAAACGCTGGTACAGAAATGCAGAAGTTCCAGTAGGAACAATGTAGATGGGGACCAGGCATTTAACTGGATCGAGCCCTCATCCTGAACTGCTGCTTGCTAGGTAGAAGATGGCAGACTGATCGAGAGTATAGCAAGACAGTGTAACTGATTCTCCTAGCTGGGGATTTGGGTGTGTGACTCCCAATCCACTTTGGCTATGACAAAAGATATATATTCCTTTGTATGGATTCTTGAGATTGTTAATGTTTCAACCATTAAGAATTTGGAAGGAGGTTGCAGGGTCCTTTGTCCAAGCACACTAGTAGTCTCAAATTGGCTAGGCCTGTCTTAGGAAATGTAGATGACCTTTGTATAGTTCCATTTGAATTTGATCTCTGCAGCCACAGGGGTCGTTAGTGTCTCTTCAGAGATAATGAGGTGCCAGTTCCTCTGATACTGCCAGTAAGTTCCTTTTGTTCAGGGTTACAGGCAGACAAAACTTCAGCCTATTTAAAGTCTTTGCCCAGTTTTTAAAATTTTACAAAGTAGCTATGTTTATATGTACATGTTACACCCAATTTTTGGAACTTCCCATTTCATGAACTGGGCACTGGTAGAACCCATTTCATGGACTGGGCAAACTCACCACACAAATCATGAAATAGGCAGTTTCACTGCTCATTTCATAAAATGACCAATGCTATGCAACAGTTTTAAATTTTAATTCATGGAATTATTGCTCCAGCTTGTTGTACAAGTTTAACAACATGTACTAAGTTGCTCAATGGACACTGTAAATTTGGGAAAGCAAGTTTCTCTACAAAGGCACAAATGGTGGTTGGCGGAAGGTGTAAAATTTAATATAAGTTTCAAAAGGACCAGTTCATAACTTCCTATTTGACTTCAACGGCTCACACAGCAGACAACGGAAGGTGTGGAATTCCATGCTGGAAGTGAAAATAACATGGTGTTGATTTCAAAGGCTCATATGGCAAGTAAGACTTAACAATTCATTGGTGACAAGTTCATCTCTCCTTTGTTGTACCCAGATGAAATGCGATGGCATTCACACCTCTTGTAGAACCAGTATATAAGCACAGAAATCTATACCAACTAGCATAACCTCCGCAAACACTGAAGATGGATAACTGTATCATGGTCTTCTGAATATGAGCAGAAGGTCATTGCTGCCCTCAAGCGTGGGAAAACTGGACAGAGACAAGGTTACCAGGAGTAATGGTAAGTACATAACTACCAAGGGAGCAGTCCTAGATGTCATGTGACAAGTCCACATTGGAACTGGCCATGGTGGTTAAAAAAACTCAAGAAACTTTCTGAAAAGTACACAAACATCCCACGGTCTCTTATAGGACAGTACATCAGTCGTTGTGAGAAATGCTTAGAAACATGTCGCAGGCAAGAGAAAGCAACAGGAGTGTCGTCAATGACTTTAATGAATGCAGCCAAGTAGATTTGGTTGACATGCAGACTACGAGTTATCACTTCATACAGCACTACATGGAGTACCTGACCAAGTTCCATGTCATTCGTCTTCGGAGATCTATGACAGCAGCTGAGGTTACCCACGAGCTGCTTCTCATATTTCTAAAAATCGGAGCTCCACATATTCTTCAATCAGATAGCAGAAGGGAGTTCACAGTACAGGTCACCCATGAACTGGCAACACTCTGTGAAGAACTGGTGTTGGTCAACAGGAATCCCAGACATCCTCAGAGTCAAGGCTCTATGACATGCACTAATGGTGATATGAAGCTGAAGCTAATGGCCTGGTTGTGTGACAACAACTGTGCGGAGCGGAGCTATGGTGTCAGTTTTGTTCAGTGGACAACGAACAGCAGTTACCATGAGGTAGATGGCTCCTTACCAAGCACTCACTGGAAACAAACCATGGTGCGGCCTCCAATCAAAGTTGCCAGATGAATTCTTCAACAGAATCTCCACAGCCATTGAAGAAGAACTAGAAAGACTTCTTGAGGAGAACATGGAAAATCCTGATCCTAAACTGTCCTCCATGGACAATCGTGAGCTGGCCCCAGAACCAACCACACAAACAACTCCAAGTCAGCTCCTGGACCATCCAACATGGAAGTCCCTGAGCGAATACCAGAACTATCTACCATAGATGACCAAGTTGGCCCCTGGAGCACCCAACATGGACAACCCTGAGCCAACCATCGGATCATTCAACACGGGACGATGCTGAGACATTCCTGGGACCATCCTCCATGCATGACTCTGAGCCGGCCTCTGGGTCATCCACTACAGATGACACTACATCTGAGGAAGAACTTCATCCTGCCAGACATGCAAGGAAGGTGGCACACAGGGGCATCACACAGCAAGCCAAGCGGATGATGGCAAGCAGCACAAGGTCACTTTGGACTGTTGGTGTTGTAAACAATGTGGCTGTCCCAGTTTCAGCATTTGACCGCAGCAAAGGTGACCCACCAAATGTTACAGGTGTGCTGCTGGCAGCAGATGGGACTAGCTACACCATTGAGCCAGCTAGGGGGGTTGTGAAAGGCAATTTTGCCAGGAATCAGTTTGAATTTGTGCTGTACAATGGACTTGAGTGCAGAAGACATTCCAGCAGTGCCCTCAGCCCAGCCATCTTCAGCTGCTTCATCAACAACCTTCCTTCCATCATAAGGTCAGAAGTAGGGACGTTTGCTGATGCAGCACCATTCGCAACTCCTCAGATACTGAAGCAGTACATGTCCAGATGCAGCAATACCTGGGCATATCCAGGCTTGAGATGACAAGTGGCAAGTAACATTCGAGCCACACAAGTGCCAGGCAATAACCATCTCCAACAAGAGAGAATCCAACCATCATCTCTTGACGGTCAATGATATTACCATCACTGAATCCCCTATCACCATCCTAGGGGTTACGATTGAGAAGAAACTGAACTGAACTTGCCATACATGGACCACCCAGCATCAACCTAGGCACCGGAAGCAACAACAACAATCTCAGTCCTGTCGACCCTGCAAAGTCCTCCTTACTAACATCTGGGCGCTAGTGCCAAAATTGGGAGAGCTGTCTCACAGACCAGTCAAGCAACATAGAGGGAGTGCAGAAAAGGTTCATCAGACTGATTCCTCGGATGGCAAGATTGTCGAATGAGGAGACATTGGGCCGATTAGGCCTGTATTCACTATAGTTTAGAAGAATAAGAATCTCATTGAAACGTATAAAATTCCGGCAGGGCTGGACAGCCTGGATGCAGGGATGACATTACCTCCGGCTGGGGGGTCTAGGACAAGGCATCACAATCTCAGGATATGGGGCAGGCCATTTAGGACTGAGATGAAGAGAAACTTCTTCACTCAGAGGGTGGTGAACCTATAGAATTCTCTACCACAGGAGGCTATGGAGGCCAAGTCACTGAATATATTTAAGAAATAAATAAAATAGATTTCTAGACTCTAAAGGCATCAAGGGTATGGGGAGACCACGGGAGTATGGCATTGGGATAGAGGATCATATTGAATGCTCGAATGGCCAAATGATCTAATCCTCCTATTTTTCTATGTTTCTATGACACTTGATGAAGGTAACACCGCTGGTCATGTATGTAGTTTAGAAGCTGTTAAGTCAGTTACAGACCCAAACAAAAACAAAGCAATTCATATGCTGCACATCTCCAAACAAAAACATGAAAACTTTGGAGAGCAAAGAATCACATCCATTCATGTTATTTCATTCCTACTCAGTGCACTGCTCTATCTTTGTTACAGCTGCATGTTTTGACCATATATACTTTTTGTTTTGTCCCTTTCCATTCTGCAAAGCAAAGAAGCAGAAAGGATACAAAAACAAAAATCGCTGGAAAAACTCAGCAGGTCTGACAGCATCTGTGGAGAGAAAGTCAGAGTTAACATTTCAAGTCCATATGACTCTTCTTCGGAGCTAAATGTCCTCATAATGGAGCTGCCAAGCTGCACCATGTGTGGTTCAATGCCATGTG